>NW_026441999.1:0-9462014 GCF_026898425.1 Galleria mellonella | reverse complement strand
GAGAACTTGCTCTCGACCCCACTCTAGGGCTGCCGGACCTTTTGCGGGCGGACTGGACATCGCCCTCATCCTCAACTATAGAGTCTGTGTCAGACTCAGCAATGTGTCTTTTACGCCAGGAGCGGAGACCAGACGTGGACGGCAACGGTTCCATTTCCATCTCCTCAGTTGGGGTTGCACACGAGCTCGACCGCGTAGACCCGCAGTCGATCTCGCCCGCAACCGCTCTCAACAGACTATGGCGAGTACGACGACGACCTAAGAGACCAACATCTTCGCCCAGTACTACCGAACACTCTTTCAGGAGTTCTAGCCCCGACTTCTTACTTTCTACGCCCTTCTCAGGCACCAACTTCTCTCCGCCCTTCTCAGGCACTACTTTCTCACCGTCCTTCTCGGACACGACATCAATTTTGGGTTTTGTTTTTGACATATCCATACTTGTTCCCACGAGTATGGGGGAAAGGTTTCACACGCAGGGGAGCCCCCTGCTTCTGCGTGCGGCCTACATACAACGGGGTGCGGCAGATACCCCGAGGTTGGTGCCCTTGCGGCCGATGATACTCCACCGACCCGCCCGCAGCACAGAACACGCTAACCGAACTTATGATGTCCGGATGGCCTGGCCCAGGCCTGGCCTGGCCTGGCCTGGCCTGGCCTGGCCCTGGCCTGGCCTGGCCTGGCCTGGCCTGGCCTGGCCTGGCCTGGCCTGGCCTGGCCTGGCCTGGCCTGGCCTGGCCTGGCCTGGCCTGGCCTGGCCTGGCCTGGCCTGGCCTGGCCTGGCCTGGCCTGGCCTGGCCTGGCCTGGCCTGGCCTGGCCTGGCCTGGCCTGGCCTGGCCTGGCCTGGCCTGGCCTGGCCTGGCCTGGCCTGGCCTGGCCTGGCCTGGCCTGGCCTGGCCTGGCCTGGCCTGGCCTGGCCTGGCCTGGCCTGGCCTGGCCTGGCCTGGCCTGGCCTGGCCTGGCCTGGCCTGGCCTGGCCTGGCCTGGCCTGGCCTGGCCTGGCCTGGCCTGGCCTGGCCTGGCCTGGCCTGGCCTGGCCTGCCTGGCCTGGCCTGGCCTGGCCTGGCCTGGCCTGGCCTGGCCTGGCCTGGCCTGGCCTGGCCTGGCCTGGCCTGGCCTGGCCTGGCCTGGCCTGGCCTGGCCTGGCCTGGCCTGGCCTGGCCTGGCCTGGCCTGGCCTGGCCTGGCCTGGCCTGGCCTGGCCTGGCCTGGCCTGGCCTGGCCTGGCCTGGCCTGGCCTGGCCTGGCCTGGCCTGGCCTGGCCTGGCCTGGCCTGGCCTGGCCTGGCCTGGCCTGGCCTGGCCTGGCCTGGCCTGGCCTGGCCTGGCCTGGCCTGGCCTGGCCTGGCCTGGCCTGGCCTGGCCTGGCCTGGCCTGGCCTGGCCTGGCCTGGCCTGGCCTGGCCTGGCCTGGCCTGGCCTGGCCTGGCCTGGCCTGGCCTGGCCTGGCCTGGCCTGGCCTGGCCTGGCCTGGCCTGGCCTGGCCTGGCCTGGCCTGGCCTGGCCTGGCCTGGCCTGGCCTGGCCTGGCCTGGCCTGGCCTGGCCTGGCCTGGCCTGGCCTGGCCTGGCCTGGCCTGGCCTGGCCTGGCCTGGCCTGGCCTGGCCTGGCCTGGCCTGGCCTGGCCTGGCCTGGCCTGGCCTGGCCTGGCCTGGCCTGGCCTGGCCTGGCCTGGCCTGGCCTGGCCTGGCCTGGCCTGGCCTGGCCTGGCCTGGCCTGGCCTGGCCTGGCCTGGCCTGGCCTGGCCTGGCCTGGCCTGGCCTGGCCTGGCCTGGCCTGGCCTGGCCTGGCCTGGCCTGGCCTGGCCTGGCCTGGCCTGGCCTGGCCTGGCCTGGCCTGGCCTGGCCTGGCCTGGCCTGGCCTGGCCTGGCCTGGCCTGGCCTGGCCTGGCCTGGCCTGGCCTGGCCTGGCCTGGCCTGGCCTGGCCTGGCCTGGCCTGGCCTGGCCTGGCCTGGCCTGGCCTGGCCTGGCCTGGCCTGGCCTGGCCTGGCCTGGCCTGGCCTGGCCTGGCCTGGCCTGGCCTGGCCTGGCCTGGCCTGGCCTGGCCTGGCCTGGCATGGCCTGGCCTGGCGACAAAGCTGTTATACTGGAAAGATCGCAAGAAATTATCATGATTGCCAAAAACACAAATAAGGAAGCGCAAACTGAAGAAATGATACTGGCCCAGAATAAAGAAAGTACCTAGTTACCATACAAGAGACGATAAGAATGGAGATGCAGAAAGCCATGGCAAACATGACTATCAACACCAGTAGTAACTCACACACTGACACATTTGTACAGAGCTACGCCTGCTGTGGCAAGCAAGGCCTGGCTACACACAAGAATAAAGATAAATGCTTTAAGCCAGCAATAATATTCTCGCAAACTATACACGATAGCACTGAGAAGACAGCAGACGTCTTCAGGCAAAAGGCCTGTCTTTCAGAAACCTTAACTTTGCCTGGCCTAGTGTAAAAACCATATCTAACAACCGAATTCGCGTCGAGTTCGACGACACAAAACAGAGGGATGAGACACTAAAGATCCTGGCACCTAACACCAACCTTAGCCGGCCTGGCTAAAAGCCTTCTTGCCTGATAACGCTCAAAGGTATCTACAAAGACACCAAACCTGAAGAATTAGTGCAGATCATTATCAATCAGAATGATAACATCAGAAGTCAACTGAAAGATAAAGAAGATATAAAGTTTAGCTTCACTAGGAAAAATAGAAACGATAAATTATATAACGCGGTTCTTAGAATATCCCCAAATATTTGGCAAGCAGTCAAGGACATGACTAGAATCAATATAGAGCACCAAAAGATTTATGTAGAAGAGTTTATACCTGGATAAAGCAATGTTATAATTGTCTTCAATACGGTCACCTCAGGAAAGATTGCAACGTAAACAAACCGATATGTTCTCATTGCTCTTCAAGTGAGCACGAGTTCAAAAATTGCCCAGACAAAAACAACACCCAAAAAGTTAAATGTCATAATTGCTCCAAACCCAACAACAAATACAACCATAATACAGACACCAAACATAGCGCAACCTCAGTACATTGCCTGGCCGTATTCCTGGCGATGAAAGAGGCCATTGTCAAAAGAATTCAATATTACGTCTAAAAACAGTCATAAACCAATCCCCTACAATGCAACTTAGGCCTGGCCTGGATATGACGCCCAACAGGCCTTTTGGCCTACATGCACAAAAATAACATAGACTTAGGAATAATTAACGAACCCTACACCGGTAGTAGGCAAACTTTTAACAACATATTCGGATTTGAAACTTACCAGTTTCCAAAAAGTGACACGCCCGTCAAGTCTTGTATTATTACTCAAAAGAATAGATTCTCAATCCTCGGTATGTCGGAATATTCAGATAATAATACAGCAATAATCCAAATCAAATGGCCAATAGGAATATATTCATCTCATCGGTTTACATAGAACCCCGGAATAAAAATGGTGACCCCAATGATCATACTTTAAATAGAATTCTCAACCCGCTAGAATTATTTATCAAAAAGCATCACAAAGCTATTCACATTATTGCAGGCGACTTTAACGCATGGCACAGAGATTGGCCTGGGATCCGTCCTAAACAACAAAAGAGGCAACCAAATTGCTAATTTTATTACTGCCAACAACATTCATATCTGTAATACTGGCAACACACCCACATTCAAGACGATAACGCACGGCCTAGGCTGGTTGAATCTATTATCGATTTAACCCTTGTCACAGCCACGGATTTGGACTGTATAAAAGATTGGAAGGTCAATGACGGAGTATGCCCATCTTCTGACCACAATGCGATCGAGTACAAAATTATAACTAGTAAAAATAAAACAATAAATAAAATAAAAAATACAACATATAAATACGACACTAAAAATTTCGATTTCGATCAAAATAAAGACAAATTCATCGCAGAAATCACCAAGCAACTAAATACAGACATAAATATTAATTCATTAACAATTGAAGAACTCGAACAGTTAATCGACAGTATGACCCTAACAATACAGAAGACATGTGATAAGTTAATACCAAAAATAAAAACTAAAAGACTGGTCGCCCCTTGGTGGAACGATCAGCTTGAAGAGCTTAAAAAGAAAGTAATTAAAAATCATCATAAACTAAGAAAGCTAAAGAAACAGAACAAACCAATAGCAGAAGTAATAGAAGAAAAGAAGAAAATAAAAGAAGAATACTCAGCAGCAATTAAGGCCTGGCTTCCACTAGGAATTTTAGAGAATTCTGCCAGAGACAAAAGAAGGAAGACGTATGGGAAGTCACCAACCGTATAATCAAAACCAGACCACATAACACAACACCAGCTACTATGAAAACCGCACAAAACACTTATACACAAAACTCCAAAGAAACGGCATTAGCTATAATGGAAAATTTCTTCCCCGACGATACCGCAGATAGCAAACCCAGCCATATCAAAACACGCACAATAGCTAATCTAAAACCAAACACAGCACCTGATTCACCATTTACGGAAACAGAACTCATAACCGCAGGCCTGAGATGAATCCCAGGCCTGGCACCTGGAAGATCACTTAACTGCGGACATATGTCAAATGTTCATTGCATGCTTCCCTGGATTTGTTCTTGGCATGATGAATCGCTGCTTGTCACTTGGATATTTTCCAAAAAATTGGAAGACGGCTATAATAAAAATTCTACCCAAACCTGGCAAAACAGACTACACAGACATTAAATCCCTAGACCCATAGGACTACTCAATAACCTCGGCAAAATACTAGAAAGGTTAATCATACAACGTCTCAATCATCATTTATATATCACACAACAAAATAACAATAGACAATTCGGCTTCAAAACTGGTCTCTCAACGACACACGCACTTCATCATGCCATTAACTGGCCTCAATCATCAAGGAGCAATAAGGAACATGTCATCGCCATCTCCTTAGACATACAAGGGGCGTTTGACCATGCATGGTGGCCAGCCATATTAAAACGATTGATTATAACGCAGTGTCCCATAAACATATTTTCTGTCATTAAAAGTTACCTCTCGGATAGAACAGCCAAACTAAATTATCTCGACGAAACTTTATATAAAACCTCAATAGGGGATGC
Organism: Galleria mellonella; assembly: GCF_026898425.1. Lineage (NCBI taxonomy): Eukaryota > Metazoa > Arthropoda > Insecta > Lepidoptera > Pyralidae > Galleria > Galleria mellonella. The sequence goes on along the minus strand of NW_026441999.1, from coordinate 9,456,907 downwards.
GTTCAAGGGTCAGTTTGTGGCCTGGTTATGGAACCTCATAATAGATGAACTTCTTGATATCGCCTACCGGATGAATGTCATATGCAAGCGTTCGCCGATGACATCCTGCTCATAGTGCACAGTAAGAGCATGGATCGTTTGGAAGCATCGGCCTGAATCTTGCGCTAAAACAAATTAGCCTGCATGGGGTTCGGATGTCAAGTTGACATTCGCCCCACATAAAACGCAGATGGTGGCGTTTTTTCGACCAAAGACTGCTTCAGCGCAAATATACATGAATAGTGTCAAAATTAACTTCAGTAAACATATAAAACTTCTTGGCCTGGCACTATTGATTATCAACCTGGATTCGTCAAGCATATAGATAATGTAATCCAGAAAGCACGTAACGTGTACCAAATGCTACAGCGGTATATAAAGCCCACCTGGCCTGGCCTGGCCCCAGAAAATGTCAAGGCCTCTATCTACACGTTATTGTACCTGGCATCATAGCATATGCATCCAGCGTAACGATTAAGGCTCTCAATTATAAACATGTCACGGCAAACTACTTTCTCTACAACGTGGATTTGCAATAAATATAATAAGAGGATTCCGCACGCTCCACACCGAAACTGCAATATCCCTTGCTTGCTTAATACCCATAAACGCTAAACTACTAGAGCTGGCGAACAATGAAGCGACGCGCATAAAGGCCGTCAGAGCATTTACCACATGAAATAAAACTAGACATACCAGCACATCCATCCACATTGTTGCATCCATCCTTACGTCCAAAAATAACCTATCAAGAGATACACACCAAACAGGATTACACTGGCCTAACTGGCAATCAACATAAGATATTTACAGATGGTAGCAAAAATGAAAACATGGTAGGAGCTGCAGTCGTCGTGCATAATCCTGATGGGACTAAGGACACCACAAAATTTAAACTCCCTCCGGCCTGCACCGTCTTTCAGGCGGAGCTGGCCTGGCCTTTCCTAAAGCCGTAGAATGGATCGCAAATAATAACATCTATACGGCCACTATATTTGGCAGATAGCAAATCAGGGCTCGAAGAGATTGCGAATCCCAACACCAGAAACCCGCAAGTGGTTTCGATACACCATACAATCAATAGAATTCGTGAGGAATGCAAGGCCAAATTTTGTGTGGCCTGAAAGCCTGCAGAAATGGAAGGCAATGAGGAGGCCGATGTCCTGCCAAAAGCGCTGCTCATCTACATAAAATACTGGCCTATGACAGGCCCCTGGCCTGAGAAGTACATAAATAGTCAGCGCAGCAATGTAGAAACAGAAAAATTATATACTGAAATAGATAACTCAAAATACATCAAAATACTAATACCCACATATGAACTGCTCACACAAGTAACTGATAAATTCAAACCGGACTTTGAAATAACGCAATATTTGACAAATCACGGCTATCACCGCGAATATCTACATCGTTTTTGCATAACTGACGGGGACGCGTGCCCTTGCGACAATAACTATATACAAACATTTGAACATCTTATAAAAACTTGCCCACGTTTCGTCGCAACACGTAGCAATCATGAAATTGCATCATCGATGATGAGAATAAAGCCTTATGACATTCAAGATATCATGAAATACGAAGTAACAGTAAATACATATAAAGATCATATTAAATATATAATTAGGAATCTAAAAGAATTCAATAAAACTTAATTAATGTGTATAAATGTTATAACTTAATATTATATAAGAGAGATTTCATATACAAGATGATTTTTGTAAATAACACGATTCGAAGAGGTTGTCAGTTGGCGTAACACAGGGTTGCTCTGTCGATCGTCGGACGCGCGGCCTGGCCTGAGCCTGGCCGCGCGCCCGGCGGCCGACCTGGCTTGGCCTTATTTAACACTGGACATTACACCCAGTGTAGCAGTTCTGTGGTAGTTATAGATGCCTGGCAACAGGCCTGGCCTCAACAAATACATATAATATAATACATATATATATATATATAAAAAAAAAAAAAAAAAAAAAAAAAAGCCTGGCCTGGATATAAATTCTAACTATATCACAAAAAAAATGGCCTAAATAAAGAAAAATAAAGAAAATAAAATAATAATAATAATATATATATGTATAAATAAATAAACAAATAAAATTGAATAAAAACTTATAATAATGAATATATATACTTAGTTTATTATATATAACTATTCAAATATTAAATATAAAAAAAATGAATAAAATGTAAATACAAAATAAATAACAAATATAATAAATTAACATCAGATAATATCAAACAATATACGCATTCAAACATAAACCAAATATTGGCCAAAATCAAAACAACTCACCATATATATACACCTGCTGTGCATTGTATCCCGATAGCGATGCATTTCGGCCTGGCCAAATGGCCTGGCCTGGCCTCTCAGTAGCCTGGCCTGGAAAAACCTGGCCTAACCTCCTAACCCTAACCTAACCTAACCTAACCTAACCTAACCTAACCTTTTTTTTTTTTTTTTTTTTAACATGTGGAAAATGCGTCATGCAGAAACACACCCCCGGGGGAGGGTGTGAATACTGCCGGACTCCTACCGGCTAAAAACCACATGGCATTCCCTCGCCGCGCCTTTGTGTTGGGGACCCGGGTTCCCTTGCGTAGTCCACCGGGATCCCAACGGCGTTGGCCCGCACCGGCTCGCGGGCCCCGACTCAGTTTGGGGCGGGTACGAGATGTTGAATACCCACCCCCGTCTAGGGGAAGCGCGCGGGGATGCGCGCGCGACTTCCCAGGGCCATGTTGGTATGGGGTGGGACTGCCCCCGCAGTCGTCACCCCGGCCCTGTGGCGATGTAATTATCGCCGGAGAGGAGGGCGGGACTACCTGCCCGTTTCCATCTCCTCTCCCTCCACACTCACCCGGCCTGCTGGGTTCGGCAATTTCACCGGTTGCTTCTTACGCTTCTTAGACTGGCCATTCTCGAGGAGTGCAGGCCTTGGACCCCACCCAATGGTCCGACGGCCGGCCCTGCGCTGAACACACAGCGCACTTTGGGTCGGCCGCGCACATCGCCGCCTTATGGCCTTCGTTTCCGCAGCGGTAACATAGACCGCTGCGGTCCTGCTCATGACTGCAGGATGCCCGCACATGTCCTTCCTCCAAGCAGCGGAAGCACCGAAGCGGCCTCTGCCGCAGGAGCTCTGCTTTCGCCGAAACCCAGCCTATACGAACTCGGCCGGCGACCGTCATCTTCTTAACTGCTTGCAATGGAGCTTTAACCCAGCAAGTGCCCACCCCAGATCTAGTACGTCGAACCTCTCCGACTCGCACTTGGTCCACCTGACAGCCGCCCTCCCGGGCAACCGCAGCGACCACTTCCTCCGACGTAACACTGTCGTCCAGGCCCGATATCCGCATCTCCGCGGACTTTACGGGCCTGGAGATTTTGGCCATATTCTCCGGGATGAACTCCCGGAGCTTCGACGCCAGAACGTCGGCCTTCTCCGCGCCATCAGCACCTGGAACCTCTAGAACCTTACCGCCGGTGATCGCGGTGCGAAACCGCATATCTTCGATCCCCAATGCGCGGAGATCGATCCTTCTCTTGGCCTCCGCAAGGACATTCGCATACGCGACACCCTCCCTTTCCGCCTCCGGGTCCAACGTAATAATAACCGCCGCGGAGCGAGCGGTTTCAGTTTAGAAGGCGAGGGTGCGCTCGTCTTCTTTGCCTTCTTCGAGGGGGCCGAACCGGCTTTCGTCACCGGAGGGTTGACAGCCACAGGCTGCCCTTCGGGAACACTGACGGTCTTGCCCCGTTTTCCTTTTACGACCGTCGCCCAGGAGGACACGGTCGCCTGCACAGGTGGCTGAGCGGATGTTGTTGCTACCGACTCGGGCTGTCCAGAAGGCGCCGGTGTGACGGGCGTCTTCTTCGCCTTCTTTTTCTTGGCCCGACCCGTTTCTGACTGGGGAAGAGAACCCCGGTCGCCGACTCTAGGGGGTCGGGCACATCTGACGCCATTGTTCCAGCCTCTGGCAAGGTTTGCGTGGAGACCGCAGACGCAGACGACACCTTCTCAGTGGAGGGGAGAGCAGAGATCATCTCTTTCACCTCCTTCATAAGCGTCCCTACCATTTGGCGGACGATTCCGCCGACGGTCCTCATTATTTGAGCGCGGAACGCGCTCGCCTCACTCCCTACGACAGGGACAACATCCGCCGAGATACCGGCATTGGCCGCTGGCTTGGCAGCTGGCTTGGCAGCACGAGCCTCGGCCAACTGCCGACGCAGGTACTCGACTTCCTGCTCAAGTCTCAGGTTCTTTGAGACCAGTGGAGAGACCGACGTCGGAAATAGATCCCCCTCCAAGGTGTCCACAACCTGTGTGATCCCGGCCAAACCCTCTTTCAGGGTCCTTATGGTGGTCCCTTTGAGGTTCCCTGCCTTCTTCACAACATCGGTGAGAGCATCCGCTTGCCGGTGGACGAGACACTTCGCCCTGCGGATTACCTCCTCGGCCACTTTATTCTTATTCTCGGCGGCGGCAGTGGCAGTGGCGCCAGACGCCGTCGGCCTATCCGACTCCGACTGTATATCCGACGCTTCATCCCCAGAGGAGAAGAAGTCACTCTCATGATAATCCAGGGCCGTCGCTGGAGGCAATCCAGACTTGGTAGCACCCGCCCCAGGGATCGCTCCGGTTATATCGTCCTCAAAGAATCGATAGCCGAACTGCCGCCGACATTCCTCCTTCGTCCTTGTGCGAGAACTTGCTCTCGACCCCACTCTAGGGCTGCCGGACCTTTTGCGGGCGGACTGGACATCGCCCTCATCCTCAACTATAGAGTCTGTGTCAGACTCAGCAATGTGTCTTTTACGCCAGGAGCGGAGACCAGACGTAGACGGCAACGGTTCCATTTCCATCTCCTCAGTTGGGGTTGCACACGAGCTCGACCGCGTAGACCCGCAGTCGATCTCGCCCGCAACCGCTCTCAACAGACTATGGCGAGTACGACGACGACCTAAGAGACCAACATCTTCGCCCAGTACTACCGAACACTCTTTCAGGAGTTCTAGCCCCGACTTCTTACTTTCTACGCCCTTCTCAGGCACCAACTTCTCTCCGCCCTTCTCAGGCACTACTTTCTCACCGTCCTTCTCAGACACGACATCAATTTTGGGTTTTGTTTTTGTTTTTGATATTTCCATACTTGTTCCCACGAGTATGGGGGAAAGGTTTCACACGCAGGGGAGCCCCCTGCTTCTGCGTGCGGCCTACATACAACGGGGTGCGGCAGATACCCCGAGGTTGGTGCCCTTGCGGCCGATGATACTCCACCGACCCGCCCGCGGCACAGAACACGCTAACCGAACTTATGATGTCCGGTAGCGTGCACCGCACAACGAACTATGCATCGCCAGGCACCGAAGCTTACACAAGAGGATTTTTATAGAGGTTTACTCCTCGCGGCCCAGGCGATTAAGCCAAGGCCCCCGTCCCCTCACTCCGGTGCGAAACATGACCACACCTTCGCGAGGGATTACGGTTTTTCGGCGGTGGCACTGAAACCAGCCCGATTGCGCAACGAAGCACTCACCGGGCCCGCCGACAACTCCCACTACGAGAAGTCGCGGAACAAAACCCGCCCCCAACGAAAACACGACAAACCCCATAACTTGGGCTCGCCGCTCACCACCTCTGTCGGAATATTAGCCGTCGGTAAGTGAGATCTCTACAGCGAGAAGTCACTTACCGCCGTTGCCCAGGATGCACCAGGCCCCAGCCATTGTCAGCCACCGTTCCCGCCGGACGTATCCGCACCAGGACAAGTGACCGTACAATGAGCCAGGGCACTCTTGGAGGTTTTCCGACCCAGCACCCCAACCTAACCTAACCTAACCTAACCTAACCTAACCTAACCTAACCTAACCTAACCTAACCTAACCTAACCTAACCTAACCTAACCTAACCTAACCTAACCTAACCTAACCTAACCTAACCTAACCTAACCTAACCTAACCTAACCTAACCTAACCTAACCTAACCTAACCTAACCTAACCTAACCTAACCTAACCTAACCTAACCTAACCTAACCTAACCTAACCTAACCTAACCTAACCTAACCTAACCTAACCTAACCTAACCTAACCTAACCTAACCTAACCTAACCTAACCTAACCTAACCTAACCTAACCTAACCTAACCTAACCTAACCTAACCTAACCTGGCCTGGCCTGGCCTGGCCTAACCTAACCTAACCTAACCTGGCCTGGCCTGGCCTAACCTGGCCTGGCCTGGCCTGGCCTGGCCTAACCTGGCCTAACCTGGCCTGGCCTAACCTGGCCTGGCCTGGCCTGGCCTGGCCTAACCTAACCTAACCTAACCTGGCCTAACCTGGCCTAACCTGGCCTAACCTGGCCTGGCCTGGCCTGGCCTGGCCTAACCTAACCTAACCTAACCTAACCTAACCTAACCTAACCTAACCTAACCTAACCTAACCTAACCTAACCTAACCTAACCTAACCTAACCTAACCTAACCTAACCTAACCCCTAACCTAACCTAACCTAACCTAACCTAACCTAACCTAACCTAACCTAACCTAACCTAACCTAACCGTAGGTTATAAATACTCCTCGAGGAATATATTGAATTGTCAAAGTAATATTATAGCGACTCACACATTTCATGTGGCTCCATCTAGCGTACAGTAGTCAAATACACATTTCGTGTGCTCCATCTAGCGTGCGATAGTGAAATAGCAGTATAATGTTAATATTATTTAACGACGATGTGCACATCATTTCTCCATATAGCGTACAATTGTCAAATACACATTTAATTTCATTTCATGAGCTCCATCTAGCGTGTTATGATCAGTATCAAATATATAATGTGCTATCGGGCGAGTCCCCGCCGCTCACAGCCCGTTCATTTCACTTCTAGGAATGAACAGTTCGGCTTTCGGTGCGGGCATTCGACCACTTTACAGCTGGTGCGCATGCTGCACCACCTGGCCGCCGAGTACAATCACAGTCGAGTAGTCGTCGGTGTCTTTTTAGACATCGAAAAGGCATTCGACCGTGTTTGGCACGACGGCCAAATATATATATAAATATAGTATACAAGCTATTACGACTGGTGGCGTCGTTCCTCAGGGGCCGTAACTTCTTCTTTTCGGTGGAGGACGCACGCTCCGACACCCGCTCTGTGGCCGCCGGAGTTCCACAAGGTAGCTGCATTTCCCCGGAGCTCTACGCGCTGTACACCAATGACATCCCAGTCCTGGAAAGCTAGCCCTTTACACTGGCCCTGGAACGGGAGGTCATGCTCGCTCTATTTGCTGACGACATGGGATATTTCTCGTCGTCGTATTGGATAACGAGTGCCGCCACTCAAATGCAGAGGCAACTGCTGCCGGGGTGGTTAGGCTGGTGGCGCATGGCCGTCAATGTTGACAAAACGGTCGCGCTACTGGTCCGCCGCAGTCGCGCAGCAGCGCCGCCGCCTTTAAGGCTCCCTAATAAGGAAATCGCGTGGGAGACACCGTGCGATACCTCGGGATCGACATTGACCGGTCGCTGAGAATGGTGCCGCAAGTAGAGTGAGCCATAGCGCAGGCTCGCTCGGCGCGCGCCTTTCTCCGACCGGTACTTAAAAAAAAAAAAAAAAAAAAAAAAAAAAAAAAAAAAAAAAAAAAAAAAAAAAAAAAAATGTTCCTTGAACAATCTCTAAATCAATCAAAGTACTATTTAAAGTGGTGCCTTAGAGTTTATGCACCGTCATCGCCCAACTGAGCATTAAGTGCGGTATTCTTCATTCAAAATCCTACGAGGATGTTGACTGGTAGTTTTTTTATTTTTTTTTTTTTTTTTTTTTTTTTTTATTATATATCACTCAGAATACCAAACAAGCTGACGGCCCACCTGATGGAAAGTGGTAACCGTCGCCTATAGACATGAGCGGTACCATGGACATAACAGAGTATACTGTTTCGTCTATGATACCCCCCATGCGTTGCCATTCCTGAGGACTCAGGTGTTATTCCTCTGTATCCAGTAAATCCACGCCATATCTCACCCGTCACACCAAAACATAGCCATGTAAACACAACTACTTCACGGTAGAAACACGAATGGGACAGAGGTACCCAAGCAATCGACTTTTGTACAGTCTCCCTCTGATAAAAGTATTTATTATTTAATAAATAAATAATATAATACTAACATTAAGTCCGCCTTTTGCGCCTTATTTTATTTTGGTCAATAAAGTTATTTAAATAAATATTATTCTAACTTTTCAATATACAGTGTAATTGTTTTCATTGTTTATATAAATAAATATATAGCAAAAAAAAAAAAAAAAAAAAAAAAAAAAAAAAAAAAAAAAATCTTAATAGAGTATAAATTTGTGTCAACCTTGGGTGAGGTGCGTTACACACACACGCACGCACGCACGCACGCACGCACGCACGCGCGCACGCACGCACACACACACACACACACACACACACACACACACACACATCCACACACACCTCCACACACACCTCTCTTGTCAAAAATAAATATATGTAATAGTATTAGAAATAAGTACCTTATAGAACCTTAAATGTTTTGCATTAATATTCTTTTCTTTATTCTTGTTTAGTATTTTATATACTTTTTTTTTATTATTTCATTTTAAAATGTATTGTAATTTTCGAGTATCGAGTAGTACAGGAACCGGATTGTAAATGGCAATAAATATGAACTAACTTAATTAGCCACTCACCGACTACTACGATACAGGCCTGCGAGCCTAGTGTAGTAATCACTGTATAAGAAATTGTATACCCGACTTTTAGCTACAATAAAGTTATTATTATTATTATTATTATATGAGCGTCGTTTATAGGTAGGCAGTTTATTTATTGATTTTCTTCACATTATTATATATATAGTTTGGTAATGTAATATATTCTACTAATTTAATACTCGGAAACAAGGCATTTTCCCCGATCCACTAGAGAACGCTCGTGTTATACCAATTCATATATATATATATATATATATATATATATATATATATATATATATATATATATATATATATATATGTTTCTTTTTTTCCCAATTTATGTATACATATATTGTATAGGCGAGCGTATATATATATACTTACATGGCATTCATTCATTCATAGTCCACCGCTATTTGCTAGCATCATGATGGGCTAACTGGCCTTTTTTTTTATTCTCATCTATCACCCTTCACTGGTGCTCCGCCAGCGTATACCGTTAGCGCAGGCGGGGTTATCATACCATTTTCACCCATAAAAAAAAAAAAAAAAAAAAAAAAAAAAAAAAAAAAAAAAAAAAAAAAAAAAAAAAAAAAAGAACAATAAGTATTTCACAATAAAACAAATAATTTTTTAAATTGTCTAAGTTAACAAAACACTCTCGTCGCTGGCCCGTGCGCCTAGCGCCTACGCGACCTGCGCGAGCATCTTGCGAGCAAGTGCCGTGACCAAGCGTCGTGATATAAATATATATATATATATAACAAAATGTTAGTCTACTTGTTTTTTTAACTAATAAAAAATTCAATTATATTATAAAGTTGATATATGTATATAATAAACATTGGTGAGTATTATCTCACCACAAATAAAAAAAAAAAAAAAAAAAAAAAAAAAAAAAAAAAAAAAAAAAAAAAAAAAAAAGACAAATGGTTGTGTGTACACGTTTATTTCAACTTAAATACAATTATTACACGCGATGGACGACGGCCGCCACTCCCGCACACGACAAGCTGCGGAGACGGTCAAGCAGCAACAGCAGCGGCTTCAATCCAGCACGTACATTTAGCGACTTATAGGCTTAATCAAGCCGCTTCATACACATGTTAAGTGGCTCCATATATGTATTTATAAACTTATATAAATTATGGTTATAGTTCTCTCAATTATTTATTCTACTTATTTCATTAAATAATAATGTATTATTATCAAAGTGTAATGATGATCAAGTCTTCGCGTCAAGTAAAAATTTGAATCGAGCGCGTGTCAAGCACTCAGTGGCTCGATTCAGGCAGCGAGCAAATATAGCGGCCGCTCAATCAGGCTTGACCGTCACCGAAATTCTTGACCAGCGACAAACACACGAGTTGGTTCTGAGGCGCCATTTTGATATATTTTAATTTGATAGTTTCGCGTAATTACTATTTTATAGAGCATCATCAACTAAACTTATTATAAAACTTGCTATAGCTGATATAGGATTGTAGATTTAATTTCAAGTGCAATAGTTTACATCACACACACACGCAGGCAGGACGCGTGCACGTGTCGAGCGCGAGCGAGCGCCGCCGCCGTCACGTAATTAGTAAACGAAACACGCTCCGCACGTGTTACTTCAAGTGTCCAAGTTGTGCGTTGATCAAATTACAATAACTAGCCTACGGGACACGACTCGGAACACGCGCCGCCTGTCCGTTGGTTCCACACTTAGACAATAACAATCAAATTAATATATAAATAAGTATAAAACATTATATAAAACAACATGTAGACAAACCACAATATCTGGACACAGTCCGTCTCCGGCTGTCAGTGAGGATGTACAATGTACACGCCATGAAACATTCTATGATCGTAGACAATGCATATAGACTGTGAGCTGGACCACTGTCGGGCGTGCGCTTGAATAATTGTCGAGGTTCGATCATGAAACACGACTAAATGTAATAAATTATACTTTTATAATTTGTAACTGAGGTTAAAATAATTTAAATTTTCAATAACTTCTCTTTTCATTAATGTAGTACTCGTGCATACGACAGCTATGTTTGAGTTGCGTTTTATACTCTACGCGGCGCAACATACTGCGGGTCACTGAAGCCACAACGAAATAATTACTAAAACGTAACTTATGCAGTTAAGAGAACTATTCACACAAAATATTAAATTGCCACCGCGTGCACACACGGCCGTCGCCCGCAGCATACCACAACACATAGAATATAGTTCAGGTGGACAGAATGATCGAAGGAAATTATGATTTTACATGAAACATATATATTTAAAAGAAAGTCTAGAGGAATGATAACAATAGTATTGCCCAGCGTGTTATTGATAAGTAACTTTTGTAACATTATAAGAAGAGGACAGATTAATGGAAAATATTTTAAAATGAGTTAAAATGAAAGGTTACATTTTTCAATGTAATATAATATTGTAAATATAAATATACATTTATAAAGCTAATCGAGTCATCTTTTATGGTCGTGTGTTGTGAACAATATGACATTTATCATTATCAAATACAGTATACAATTGTAAAAGTAATAGTATATGTAATGTAATGTAATGCTGGACACCACGCCCTCATACAATCTCATCCGTACAGCAAGCGGGATAAACGGGTTGACTACACGACTAGTCGGTATCGGATCGTTCCAAGGGGCTAGTGTTGGCCGCGACCATGTAGGTACAGTGGTAGCGAACAGTGGCGGACTGTACAGCGCGTGCATGGTATGCGGCACGATAACGGTCGCGGCCAACACTCGCCCCTACAATGTGATAGTGCCGCAGTACTTGCAACGCATGTAATATTTTATATACACATGCGACGGGACCCTCCCACAGGATTTTGTAATCATATACGCGCTATTTTTCAAGATAATCTTAATTAGCCGGCACCGACGCCAAGCTACTAGTTCGGGCCGGCGCCCCTGTCCGCCGGCCCCGCCGCCTCGCAGTACGCGCCAGCGGCCGCCTACAGCGCCATCTTGCGGCCCTCGATGGAGATCTCGACGGCGCGCCGCGACCCGCTGCGCATGCGTTTCTGGTCTATGAACCGCTTCATCTGCTTTTCGTAGCGGGTCATCTTCTTTTTGGTCACCTGGAAGGGCGAGCGGTCGTCCATGTTACAAAATAATCTATTTATTATGAAACTTACCGTTGTGTTATATCTATCGACGGGTACGGACAAACAAAATAATCAAAATCATCGATTATACGCGGGGATATGAACGATGCGATGATACTTCATATTATCGGGACTCGACGCGACGAAAAAATTAGCAAGTGAATAGTAGTAGCGGTAAGTAGTATACAAGTAGTATCACGTGGTAGTATGTACAATATGTGCGAGTCAGTAGCCACGTGTGCAGTTATGTTTAGTAGTACTGACGCGGCTCATGTCCAGGTCGCAGGTGGAGCGCGGGCGGTACACGTAGTCCTTGCTGGACGGCAGCGGCACGCGCGCGCGCGCCACCCAGCCCGCCTCGCCCGGCCGCGCCGCCCTGCACGCGCACCGCAATATACAATACCAATATACAGGCATTACACTAAACAAACTAAATAACTATTCAAAACATTATAAAAATATTTTCTCAAACATGCTTGGAAATTTGAGCATTATTTTGACAACCTTCTTCGAGATAAATCGAACTTGCGGTACTGGTCGAGCAACGGCCGGCAATAGTTGTATGAAAATCCATATCTGTCGTGTTTAGCGGCCAAATGAATTACTATGTAAAATCATATTTGTCGTGTAATTTAAAAATGGAACGATCTTCTACTCCGCAACATGGCGATCAAAGAGGTAACTTATCAAAGGTTTAATTTAAATTTCGAACTGGCTTGCACATAGAAAGCGGTTTAGTGAAAAAAATAATATTTTGGCGCGTAAAAAACTATTGTTATTAGTTGTTCATCAACTTCGTCATTGGTTTTAAATACTTTTGTATTTGACAAAATGAGTTCAAGTGAAGACAATGAGTGTAATGAAATTATTTTAGCGCCACCTGAAATTCAAGAGGCAGCAAGAGCCGTAGTAGAAAACTTGTTGCCGCCAAAATCTAAAGAAAAATATTTGAAAATCTATGAAAATTTTGTTCAATGGAAGAATGAAAGAAAATCGAAATAAATCCTTATCCGAAAATGTTTTTCTGGCTTATTTCGGATTTCTCAGATAAACAAGTGTTCTAGTGTTTAAATTATTATGATTAAATCCCTAAGAAATTAGGTCTTTAAATAATTATCATATCATTTAAGTAAATTTTCTCATATAAATAATTCCAATATTTCCCCTACAGTTATTATAAAATAAGAGAAATAAATTGTATAAATTTTCCTATAGACATAGATATAGAAATCATAACGTGTATCATCTCCCTTTTGTTTGACATCTGTCACTTCAATGACATATTGAATGACGTTTTGATGTATGGAATTGCATTTTGATATCTATCCCAACTGACAACGTAACAAATACTAGCAAGTTTGTTTATTTGTGTTTGTTTAATATAATCAAATATAAAATCACCATACATCAACAGTAATATATGACTTAAATTATCAGTGACATAAATAATCATGGTTTACACCAGAAATAATTAATAGTATACGGTAATGCTGCAGTTTTATATTCATATCAGTGGCCAAGCTAACTCTCAATTTCAAGATTAAACGGAAGACTAGAAGTTTAACATTCTTATTGCAATTGTACTTGCAATAATATATACATACAGTACTAATTATCAAGAACATTCCTCAAATACATGTGTGATGAAGATTTCCCAATATGCTATCTATTTGATTTCTAACCTCTAATGTAAATTTATTAAAGAAGTGAATAATCAGTGTTAGTGTTTGCTTTATTAATATTTAAAGTAATTGTCCTAACTTGATATTAATAAGATCATATCTCCTTGGATACAGCCCAACATATACAACTAACTCAATAATTAAATTTATAAAATACTAATATTATATTTTACTACTTGTATATCTCCATTCTATTCCCATAAAATATTCAAAATATGTATATTGAATATAAATCCAATAAATATTCACTAATATTAACCCTGTCTGAACTTGTCTAGTCAATATAACATGAACAAACAACACACATATAAACCTTATCGCCAGGACAACTTCCTTTCTAAATATGAGTAAAATACATAGCCTCACAAGTGTCATACAGTACCAATTTTATGTCCAGTATAAAATTGGTACTGTATGACACTCATGCCTAGTTAAGAGTAACTATAGTCAGAGAATATTTTAGTACTTTTATTACCATTAGGAAATAAATCCACACCCATAATATCAGCATAATTAAATATTATTAGAAACCAGTAATACATACAGAATTGTTATTATCAGCTTGCTTACTACAACAAAATCAATATTAAAGTTTATAATAAATCAAGACAAATTATCTATTTACACAATACAGGCTTGTTTACCATAAACACCCCACAGTCACATGAATTTATCTACTAACACAATGTACACATTCACATAAAATCACATGCAACAGTTAAGCTGTTTCTTTGTACATCTGGTGTAAAATAAATCCTCACATGTAATCATGGGTAATTAAATATAGACTAAGAATCATTAGTCTGGTCGATCGAGTAATGGTATGAAAACACTTCACCATGAAGCGTTAGGTAAGAATAGATATCCCAAACCAACACTAATAGTGTAATAAATACAAATATTCCATCATCATCATCGTCGTCTCAACCATCACCAACCCACGACTGAACACAGGCAATTCCCCATAGACTGCCACCAGGAACGGTCCCAAACTTCTGCACCCACCGACACACACATAAAACAGCCACTCCAACCAATGGAGGTAGCCCACACCGCACTTGCACATACAGAGTCGCCACTCAATAACATCTCTGTCTCATCAATGGTTGTTTCCCCAGCAATGAGACCAGACCACAGCCACCTCAGTCTATTTATCCTCAATAAATAAATAATTTATAGTAACTAGATATGAATCTAGTTAGTATTATAATAGTTTAATAGTTGATTCAATAAGTATTTTCCAAAACTGGACAATTAGAACATTGAATCAAATTGATGAATTTCTATCAAACGGCCATATAATTGGATTTTGTATATGAGTAGAATACCGTAAGTATGTATTATTACGTAAATTATATTGATGTAGAACTGTTCAAATGTGATTGCATTTAAAGATATACGCATTACCTAAGGGTATATGGACTCGATTAAATACGTATTTTAATAGTTGTTGATAAAAATATTAAGTATAAACATTGCCTGTGATCACAGTCAAAAAAAAAAAAATCTAACTACGTAGCAATAAATGGAACAAGCTCACCGGATTCTTCAGTCTTCCATTGACTCGTTTCACACACTTAATCGATAGTGATACACTAAGATCTCAAACCCCTTCATCGATCCAGTCCCTCCTAGATCTATATCCCAGTTATTTTTTTTTTTATTTTATCGCGCAATCCCTAAAACACGACTCCCGCGCCATCCGCTGTCCTTTTTTTTTCTTCTTTTTTTTTTCGCTCGCCCCTTTTACCTCTCCTCTAGTCACGTCATAGATTATGTCATCGAAAGGTAGATATTTCAATAATCAGATTTAGCCTATTATTCGAACTGAACCTTTCTTCAAATTCAATTCAATTATATGTTAACGTATTTTGGTATTTTCTATTAAATTTACTATCGAATTTATAAAACTTTAAAAGCTCTGATAAACCTTATTAAGCTGTGTTGTATGCATCCTTTTTACACCTGATGATAAAAAGGTAAACTATAATTTGGTTATATATAAAATATAATATATTTTTGTTTAATTTATTTAATTTTCTTGTGATATCCACTACACTTTGGAAACACATCAAAGGAGTTTCTTTTCTGTGTCAATATTTCATATATGGTAACGTCTTCTCTGTACGCTATTGTGAACCTTGACTTTAAAGTTTGTTTATATTAAATAGCTCAGTTTTCGCAGCGGTCACCCATAGGAACCCCTGTTTCTTTTCCATGTACTTATATGGTATTAAACCTATTGTACTATAGGCGAACCGTCACACCGCTAAACACGACAGATATGGATTTTCATACAACTATTGCCGGCCGCTGCTCGACCAGTACCGCAAGTTCGATTTATCTCGAAGAAGGTTGTCAAAATAATGCTCAAATTTCCAAGCATGTTTGAGAAAATAATATTTATGTCAATGTGATTAATGATTTACAAGCTATGTGCGACTCGAACCGTCGCATGGCACATTTCTCCGTTTCAATTAGCTGAAAATTCGTCAACTGAATAAAAACAAATTTACCACTACATATTTTTTTAGTTTAGTATGAAATAATTTATCTGTCTTTTCATTCTTTATGTCTTCTTAAATTTTACTATAAATTTGTATCGATCTATACAGTTACAGTGGACTACTCTTAAATATTATCTTTAGTTCTGGTAGTTCTATTTTATTTTTGCGACAGGGGTTTCCTGAAAATTTATGATTTAATATTTTGTCTACCTATACCCACTACCCAATAACCATGTAATCAAATGAAGCAGGGTGTACACGACTGCTCAGATATGAGCCGTCATCCTCGAATAAACCTTTATTCGCATCCACGAGTATAGGTACGTTTTAATTTAGGTTACAATAAATAAACACACCCCTGAACTGTACCAAATGAGATTTATACATACGTTGAAAAATCTTAAGGTCGCGTTATAGCACACGCATGTACTAAAATAACAACTGCATGTAGTGGTCAACTGAAGGAGTATTTGTGTTGCAGATATTGCTATCTATGATATATATATATATATATATATATATATATATATATATATATATATATCTAGTATGATATGCCAATACAGAGTATACAATGGACGGCAGCTCACCGCTCGGGCTCGGGGTCTGGGCGGCGGTCGCGCGGCCGCTTGGCGGGCGTGGGGCCGGCCGTCCCCGCGTCGTCGCGGCGCCGTGCGCCCGCCATGGCTTCATCGCGCGCCTGTCGCTCCTCGCGGCTCATGGCTGTCAACACGACCACTCATTCACTTTTATATATCGCCTACCACTTTATTTGGTGACTCCAGTATATTATTATTACAAGTTACAATTTTGCTACAATTAAAAAAAAAACTTAATGGACATTGTTATTTAAACGTTATTTCTGACAACGAGCTTTCTAATATTATGTGAAAGCACCTAGAGATAAGATCGAGTGACACCTCGATCGCGCTCAAACAAGTGAACTAATTCAAATGATATCTGGTACATGGGCACATTATATATTTGGCCACAACACAATATCAGTGTTTTGCTCTTCTGGGCGTAAAGCAATAAACTGAGTTGTGACCATTTTGTATCACTCTGGCACACGCATGAAAACAAAAAGGAAATTGTTTTTGTTATATATTTTGTTTTTTTTTTTTGTTACTTTTTTCTATTTTTCATTCTTTTATCTCTTCTACTGTGTATTATGTGTATGTTTGCATTGTAATTTGTGTGCTGTAAGCAATGTAAATAAATTATGTATCTATCTATATAGTAGGACATAAGATGCTGACCCTTGAAGTCGGTGGAGAGGTTGAAGATGGGACGCGCCCACTCGGAGATGAGGCGGCCGGCTCGCTCGCGGTTGGCCTTGGTCTCCTTGGGGTGCTTGTACAGGTACATCACCGCCTTGCCGATGCCCGACTGCTTCAGCAGCGACTTGTCGATGGCCGGGAACTGCACCACACACCAACCACACCGCACGCGTCACGTCACACCGGCCGACCACGCGCCTCGCGGACAGTAGCGCCGCGAGGTGGCGTCGGTGGTGGCATGACAAATTATATATAATGTAAATACATTCATTAACATAACTGAGCCAGTATTGTAATTGATCTTGACGATTTGAGCCGTCGCTTATATAATGAGCAGCGCCATGGTGCTTATAAAGTTTGTGTATATGTGTGCGTGGGTGTGAGGAATACTTACATCCATGAGCAGCTTGAGGATGCTCTCGCGGATGAGCAGGCAGGGCAGCGCGCGGTTGGGCATGGGCGCGAGCCAGTCGCACAGCACGTTGAGCACGTTGTGCTCCAGGAAGGCCAGCTGCAGGTCCTTCTTGATCAGCTGCGACATGGCCGCCTTCAGCATCGACACCTGCACGTCGCGGACATACAGACAACAATAAAGACAATAGTGGCATCATGCACTAGTGATCGAATGATGTTAATGTAGAAGTGAAGTGAAGTGAAGTGAAGTGAATACCTTCTTGACGGCGGGCTGGTTGCGGCGGTTGAGGTCGCGGTCCAGGTCGGCGGCGGCGCGCATCTGCTGCAGCAGCTGCGCGATGAGGTCGTCGTTGTCGTTGATGATGTCGATGTCGCGCCGCCGCCGCCGCCCGCGCCGCTCCTCGCGCTTGCGCGCCAGCATCAGCTCGAAGTCCGACATGCCGCCCGTCGCCTCGGCGCTGCACCACGCGCTACGTTAGTACACGTCACACGGACACCGGTCACATACGGTCTATACATATTGGAATATTCACTACACTGGTAATGGGACCAGTCTTTAAGAAACCTTGGAACATACTTTTTTTTTAAAGAAGCCTCGACATACCTTAATCTCTGCGATAATATGCCGAAAAAATACAATTCAATAATAGGCGTCAAAAAGAATAGAAAAAGTAAGAAAATGAATCTTTAAAATATAAATATGGGACATAATTATAATTTACATTCACACTTTTTTTATACCACAAAAGTAGCATACGGACTGTCTGATGATAAACGGTCACTGTAGCCTGTGGACGTCTGCAACACTAGGGGTGTCACGTGCGCGTTACCGACCCTGAAGAAACTTTAATATTACTTTTTTGAAGAACGACATAGTGTAGTCTCTCAAGAAAACCTTGATAGGGAGCTCATTCCACAGTCTGAAAGTTTGCGGGAGAAAATGTCTTTGAAACCCCACTGTTCGTGATTATTTGGGCTCAAACGTGTGAGAATAAATTCCCTGTCGATGGCGAGCAATGCGATAATAAAAGATGGCTGTAGGCATAATTTTAAACAATGCCTCAGAACACATCCCGTTATACAAGCAGTAGGAGACGTGTGAAGGGTGTGTGTGGCGCGTACCTGGTGGGCTCGGGCGCCAGCTCGTCGTCGGAGGAGTCCGCGGCGGGCGGCGCCTCCCCGGCGCGGCCTCCTCCGCCGCCTTCCCCGCGGCCTCCTCCGCCGCGGCCGCCTCCCCCGCGCCGCCCGGGCCCTCCGCCGCGGCCGCCGCCTCCTCGCCCGCGCCCTCGTCGTCCGACGTCAGCCGAACGGCCCGACGCTTTGTGCCTGTTGTGTGTTAAATAACAAGAGTTTTGTCGTTGCCACGGTGGGAGGCAGACCAAGCGAACAAATGCTCGTTTCCCCCCTTTCCCCTACATTTGTTTGATATAAGACTACTGCCAGCCGGGCATCTCTCGTTGCGCCGCTACATCTCTGAACAATAATAGATGCCGATCTCCTATGAATATTGGTCTATTCTAGAGTGTTGCTTATTGCTCTTTATTCATTAGTTTAATTCCACCTCTATTTGAATACAAGACAATTCAGTCTGGAATAATCCAGATTTAAAAATAAATATATATAAAGTAAGTGTTCGTACCCCTCCGTGACGGCGAGCCGGAGCCGGATCTGGAACTCGACCGTGATCTAGAGCGCGATCTGAAATGAACACGTGTTTACGAAAAATAATCTTTCTACATTTCTTAGATTTAAATAATAACAAAATAAGTTAAATTGACATACTCCAAAACTGCCGAAAAAAAAGATGCATTTGTAATTAACCGCTGGTGTCACTTGAAATAATGTAAGGATTCTAACGATACTGCATATATCTTAAAGTTATGGTGCAATAAACTCACATACATACATGAACTCTGAAAACACTTTTTAGGCAGATATAAAATAATAATAATACGCAAATGAGACATACATACCTGGATCTAGATTTAGCAGAACCTGAGCGAGACCGTGATCGCGAACCAGACCGCGACCTCGACCGAGATTTAGATCGAGACCGAGATCGAGATGGAGAACGAGAGCCAGAGCGAGAGTGAGAACGCGATTTGGATCGTGATCTGGAGGGAGAATGCGACCGCGACCGCGACCGCGAGCGTGAGCGCGATCGCGACCGCGACCGAGACGCCGACTTTCTGGATCCGGACCGAGAACGAGATCGACTTTTCCTGTCACCTTCTGTAACAAACAGTTATAAGTTAATAACATACAGCCTATATAGATATTATAATTAACCCTTGGCATCATAATAGCTCAACACTCACAAAACTTGGCATACACATTGTATTTAAGGCACAGCTAGCTAAAGGCGGTATTATATTTTATGGTGAATCAGGGGGGAAGAAGACATCGTTAGTAATTGGAATTAACAACTCCACTACTAATAATATACCTCATCAGGTCGACCTCCACGCAGTTCGCTCTGGAAACCATCGTGATTTATTTATTGTTGAATTCAATACGAAGGGCTAACTGACCTGCTTCATCCTCATCTATCATCCCTCACTGGTGCCCCGCTAGCGTATACCGTTAGTGCAGGCAGGACCACCATTCCATTATCATGCATTAAAAAAAGCTGGTGACTCCTAGGACTGACCCAGGATAATGTTTTGTATATGATCAATACACATACCTGTACCGGGCGACTTCGAGCGGGATCGTGAGCGCGATTTAGATTTCCTAGAACCAGACCGCGACCGGCTGGGGCGGGCACCTGAGAATACATTTAGCAATTAAATAAATATAGCCATTATAATCAATGTCATGTTATTACATAGGCAAAAGACGAGACTGACCAGTAGGAGATTTTGCAGCTTCTTCTTTGGAGGCACTGCGCGACCGCGCGACCGCCGTACCTTCTTCACAGTCCAATTCCATTTTCTCTGGAGTTCTGGATCTACTCCGTGAGCGATTTTTATTTGGAGATACACTACACGATTTGGACTTAAATTTTCTTGGAGAATTCTCTTTAGACACAGATGGAGAAGGACTCCTTGATTTGGACGTTTTTAAGCTACCGCTACGAGACCTAGACTTTCGCGGTGACCCGCTCCGCGATCTGGATCTTCTGGACGATACGCTAGGAGACCTTGACTTAGCCGGCGAACCCGATCTCGAGCGAGCCAAAGACTTACTGCGAGATCTCGACTTCCTTGGAGATGTGCTTCGTGATTTCAATCTTGTTCTAGATTTTGAACGAGAACGTGCGGGTGAAACACTCTTCGACCCCGATCTGCTCCGGGAGCCACGACTGGACCGCGACTGAGGTGTACTACTTCTAGATCGGTCCTTGACTGGAGATCCGCTTCTCGATCTGGCGGATCTCGGAGAGCCAGATGGAGACCGTGAATGCGACCGAGAGCCGCTGCGAGACCGCGAGCTGGACTTTGAGTGTGAATGGGATCTTGAACGAGAGCGTGACTTGGAGCGTGAAGCAGACCGCGAAACGCTGCGCGAGTGAGACCGGGATCTAGAATTTCTTTTGGAGTGTGTGGAGCCATCATGTGACATCCTCGAGTCTGAAGCCACCTGTTAGAGAATTACACAATAACTATTACAAATCACAAGTCATCAGGGTGGATCCTGAGGCGCCATTTCTCTAAATTTATCTTTAAAATATTTTTTTTAATTTGCACACTGCAATATCTTTATTGTAAGGACCAATATCAACTAATTTTTTATTAGATTTAAGTCAAAATTATTATAATTTTAAATTATGATACCATAAAACAATAATTTCAGAAAATTATCAAATTAAAATATTAGGTTTTTTTATGCAACTAACAAACTGACCATCACCTATAGACTTGAGCAGTACCATGAACATAACAGAGTGTACTGCTTTATCCATGATACCCCCGTGCGTTGGCATTCCTGAGGACTAAGGAGTTATTCCTCTGTACCCTATAAATTCACGCCATATTGTACCCTTCAAACTGAAACACAGTTATGCAAACACAACTGCTTCACCGTTGAAAAACGAATGGGACAGAGTTACACAAGCAAACATTTGTACAGTCTCCCTCTGGTGAGGTTAGACACTAATAGGTTTATAGTTAGGTTAAATAAACCAATTAAGTCAAGACAAATGAGAAATAGACTCAGAATAGATACTAATATTATAAAGAGGTAAAGTTTGCAAGTTTGGATTTTCAGGGAAATCTCCGGCATACTGGTCCAATTTTAAAAATTCTTTCACTGTTGGTAAAGTATACCTGAGTGCCATCAACTATCTGTTTTGCTAAATATATATTTTTAATAAATAATCACAATAAATGTAACTAAAGTCACCATGCGCAGCTAAACGGTTTGAAATAAAGGAATAAAATCTATAGCAATAATATTCATAATATTTAGCTTTATAAATGCAACAATACAACCTAAAATAAATAACTTGATTTTACAATTTTTTGTAGTGTGTTGCGAGATCTGTAATTTTTTTACATTTATTGATTCAACGGGATCTAGTTTTTTTTTTAGAGGTCATCCTTCTCTTTATTGTCGGTCAATATATCCTGTCTGTCAGTTGTAAATGAGATCCGTTATTTGAATGAATGATCATGATTTAATTTTTAATTTTGATTAAATTTAATAATCATTATTTTTCATTCAATTTACAGGATTTTCTTTCCTTTATAGATTAAAAGCTAACTAAAGTTCAAAATTTGAAGTTTGTGAATTTTGATGATCGGTGAGTGTTTTGGTGAAAAAGAAATTTCACATGCAATAATTTGTAAACTATAAGGTATAATTATTATGTATATTGGCAATATAGCCAGTTACAGTGTGTCATCTTGATCACAAAAAAATTCAAACTTCTTACTTTATCCACAACTAGCGGCCTGTCCCGGCTTATTCAATATTGGTTACGTCCGCTGCTTAGTGAGCAGACTACGTGTTAAGGCAGTATCTGTAATATGTCTTTGCTATAATGTAGAAATAAAAAAATATTGTCTGGTCAAATATGGCGTAAAAAAAATATACGGAAAATTATATAGGAAATTCGGCATTTTTAATTTTATTTAACCTCTGATTAAACACTACGGGAATGAATCTATCAACTTTTAAAATGTAAAAAGTGGTTATTGTGACATAACGATAATAGTTGGACATATAGTATCGCTAAGTTTATTGTAGTTATTGATATTTTCTTCAATATTGTAGAACATACCTTTGTTCTATCACCAATAGTTTCCGCAGCGCACGCGACGAAAGATATTTTATAGCATTTTTTACACCTTGAGTTAGTTACTAAAGTTTTAGTAAGTATTCCTAATCTTTTCTAGCAATAAATATAATCTATGTTACTCAGGGTGAATATAGCTTTCTAATGGTAAAAGAATTTTTGAAATCAGCAAAGAAGTTTTTAAGTTTATTCATTACAAACATACATACAAAAATACAAATCTTCCCTCTTTATAATATTAGTGTAGAGATATTACAGGAGGTCAAATATCATGAGTTGCTTCGAAAAAAGGATGTTATAGCTATGCTATGCTTTGAAATTATAATTTGCGTTTGTATAAATAAAATCTGTTATTGGCTGTATTCATAAGAGACTTAGTACGTAAGTTGTGTTTTTAAGAGCTGTGGATTTTTGTATAAAATAAATAAATAAATTACCTAATTTTGTAAATAATTAATTAAGTAATACTGTTTTTTAAACATGACAATATGGCTGACACATCACAATAGAAAGTACTCACCGATCTGCTACGAGAGCGTGATTTTCTACCATCTGTAACATGGAAAAAAAACAATTACACTCTATTATACTACTAACAATCAATGTCTTATGAACAGAATAAGCTTAATCATACTGGTCACATATAGTAGGTTATAGGAATGACCACTGTTGTGCAATTATTGTTTGATGATGTTGGCAGCTATATTATATTTATGTAATTACTACAAGTAACAAAAATTTTTATCTTACCACATTGATACAAATATACAATACTGAAGAGTAATTTTGTTTATTTGAAAGCAATGCATAGAGAATGGACAGTGTATAGCTAGTTACAATATCAATTAATCAATCTTCTAGCTATTTGCCTATTTGGGTCAGCCCTTCTGATAGTATCATACTATTCTTGGTGATTTTGTGTAAATCTAGTTACTATATATGAGTGCTAAAAAATAATATAGAAACTATAATACTAATGACACAATAACCTAGTATAGACAGTGCAAAATTAGTAATTAACAATCATCTCATTTGACAAATTATTCTCTTACTGCGCTCTAACATGTTACTCCATAGTAGCCAATAGCTGGTTGACTCCTGTGATGGTCTCATTAGTGCATTGTGTAATTATATTAAACCATGTGTCTCTTTAGGTCATTTTGTAGTCGTTTGTGTTGTTAGAATTCTAATAAATTTGTGTGATTAGGACTCTGTGCAGATTTATATTTATATTCTTTGCTAATTTTTTTCCAAAAAAAATTACAATATCATATAAATTGTAATTTCTTTGATTGCATCCTTAACTAGGTTTATGTTTGCATAATTGACTGAGTATTAAACATGCTATATTATTTTAGCTTCAAGAGCAGAGAGCAAGTACAAATTCATTTTGAACACAATACAGATGTTATCATTAATTTTCATCATTCTATTTCTACTAAATCCAGAATTCAATCATCATAAAATATGCCCCTAAGGTTAACTACAGATGTATACATTGTAAATAAATTTGTCTGTATATTTTATAAGTAATCCAACACAAGATAAATAGTATATATTTTTAAATAGTAGGTATCTAACAACATCTTAGATAATATTGTCCTCGTCATTATAAATTACAATGTTTTCAACTTTTATGTTTGATATATGAGAATCGAGAAAAATCTTTAATTTCGAGGTTAAGTGCCGCAAGAACAATTTACTTACCTGTATCCACATCCATTGTACTTGATTTTACAATTCAATGCGGTAAATTCACAGCGTTTAATTTCAAAGACTGCATCAAATATTTATATTTAGAAATACGTTCAAGATAAAAATCATCATTACACATACAGAGTTATGTGAAAAGTAAAAGATACAAATAAATTACCAAGCATAGGTACAGAATTCCACAGAGCAAGTAATCACTTTGTCACTTAGTTATATCAAGATAGTTATCTATCTAAGCACAAAGTTATATAGGCACATTTCTGTAGCGTCACAGATTAGTTAGGGCTAAACTTTGAACTGGCCATTTATAGACATTTAGAATATAAATGATAAAAATAAAAACTAAAAAATAGTTGTCTTTGGAAAGGTCATAGAGTTGGTGTTTTATTTTCACTACTGTTTACTGTTCGTAGTTCATGTGTTGTAATTATAAATAACATAAAAATTACAAAAAGTAGTGAACATAGAACGCCGTACGAACACACAATAACAATATTTAAAACACTATATATAATCTATAACTACTGTTTTATCTGTCTCTGGTGAAAACTTAGGAACAAACTTGAGACAAACCAAAATTTTCGGGTATGTCCCTCAGAACCAAGAATCTTGGGACAAACAAACCTATTTTAACTATTGAATTATGTATGTTACGTATGTGAGTAACGGGTATATTACCATAGTATGCGTTACGAGCCACATCCACTGATGACATATCGACTAGAACCGATAGAGCAATAACATTGGCAATTTTACTACAAATTTTCTCAATATGTGATTTCCAATTTAAGTGAGCATCTAAAGATATTTCCAAAAGTTCGTTGTTTTAACCTCAAAAACCTTATTGCCTTTAATATTTATATTTAATTTTTTTTTTTTATAATTTCTTGTTTACATAACTTTCGTTTTAGAAAAATAAATTTTTAAATTTAACTTATATAACCAGTCCATAATTTTATCGATATAAGCGTTAATCTCGTTTTCATAATTTTGTAAACTTGAACCATTATTAGTGAACAATAACGTTACATCATCTGCAAACAATACACATTGATGATCTGTCTGTTCTGGAAGGTCATTTATTAACAATAGAGGTCCCAATATGCTACCATGTGGAATTTCCAGTTCTGTCTTTTTGTAGATAAATTCCATGTTTTCCAATGTTTTTGAGTTTTTATTATAGCGTATTAATGTTGTCGCTTGATATAGATACTATCATTCAAATAATTTTCTAATAGTTTAAGAGCTATTCACGAATTCCTAGTTGATCATGTTGATTTAAAATTATTTCTGGAACTACAGAATCAAAAGCTTTAGACATATCCAAAAATAAAGCGGCGACGTCTCTTTTTTTGATCAACAGACTCACATGTCTTAATAAGTATATTTAAAATAGCCATTACAGTAGAGCGATCTTTACAGAAACCAAATTGATTATTATTGAGTAATTTATTTTTTTACGAATATTGTATAACTCTATTATATATTACGTGTTCAAAAATTTTCGAAAATCATGCATCACTGGTGCCCTGCTAGCGTATACCGATAGCACAGGTGGGGAAACCAAATCCATTAAAAAAAAAACTTATGTACATAGGTTTTTAGTCTAAAATGAAAAGTTCATCTCTAGTTCAAGTGACAGCTGTCATAGGTGACGTAGATTACCTTTTTTTTTAGAAAACAGCTGTTCATAGACGTACTGTTGAAGACTAGCCTACTTCATTTCTTTGTTTTGGTTTGTTTTGTTTGTGTATTGTATTATACTAAAGTTATCTTAAACACTGTGTGTTACTTAATAATAGATTAAAATTGAAAGTTTGTATGAAATACTGTAATCTTGAACATGGATGAAGAAAACAAACTACCTTTGAAACGCGTGGAGCTATCTTTATCTAAATTCAATGAAGTTGCAATTCCTCACCATTTAGATTTATTACGACAACATAAAACTAATATTATCAAGGCAAGTATTTAAATTATTATTTGTTATATACGTATATTTGTTATTATAATTGGTAATAGTTTTAACAAAGTATTCGGACCATAGTGCGTAATATTAACCGTAATGACGACACGAGTGTCTATTAATAAAAACCAACGTGTGGTATGTACGTGATAATTTTGGCAACATTTCTAAATGTAATGCAATAATAATTGCTATTTACTTTTACAAATGTTAAATGCATGTACTGTCATTACAAATCTTCCGTCTTTCATATAAAATATAATTCAATGATAGTAAAATTCATATTAAAATCTATTGAATGATTTAGAGGTAAAAGGTATAAAAAGCAACTTTGTTTTAAACTGTTTAGAGATGTTAATTCATATATAAGAGGTCACCACTCATGAGTCATAGTTGTACCCTGCATCTTTGCCCATGGTCATATTATGATGTAGAATAACATGGTCAGTGGCTATCCTCAATATTTCTCAAAAATGAGCTATTAAATGCAAAAATAATTCCAATTCAGTTGATATTTCCAGATGTGTTCAAATAAACTAACCCTTCTGCTGTGTTACTAATATAACAATCTATTATACAACACTATGTAATAATAATTACTTTATATAAAACATGTAACAGGACTTAATGTTTACTTATAAATAACCTGCTTATAAGTAAAACACTAATTAGAAGGGAGAATAGGTAATAATATATAAATAAATAATGTTCTATCATCATATTTAATCATGACATCATTTGCAATGAAAATTAATTTCCTTATTTATTTATTACATTACATTTATTATTTACATCTTGAAATAGTGGTTGAAGTAGTGGTGGAATTTAGGGGTTTCAGAGAAATGTTGCTCTAACTGTTGATTTGACTCCTTATAAATATTTTTCCAAAAGACTAATATGAGCTGTATAAATTAAAGAACAGTATTAAATGGAAGCAAATGTATGTATGTACGTATGTAGTAAAGTGAAAGGAAGTATCAATGTAATGTAAATTGGACTCTTTTTCATGCTCAGCCTCTCGTTTGGGTAAATCAGTATCATGCTTGAGAAACTCTCGGTTTGTGCAGCTTACTGCACACTAATAATGTTGTGTGATGGTGTATAATATATATATATATATATATATATATATATATATGTAAGATATATAGGTATATAATATATTAATGTTTAAACAATTTGTAAAATGTTTGTATAATAATCAATAATGCTTAAATGGCTGTATGAAAAAGAATGAAATTTAGTACAAAGGTCATATCCTTAACACAGGATACTACACTGATTCACATGGGCACTGCTGTAGGAAACAGCTGATATATACATATGATTTGTTGATCCTGACAATAAAATGAAATTTCTCCTGTAGTTGAAATTTCCTTTCTCTATCTGATGTTAAGAAGAGCAGTTTTTTTCAAAATGGAAATGGGAATTAAAACACAACTACCCCAGGAGGGTACCGGCACTGCCAGAGAATCTGTCCCTGAGTGCAATTCAGGCAGCCTTATTGTATCTGGGAGGGACAAATTTCTCATTGACGGTGATGCGTTATGCCACGGGTCATGTCATGTCTCCCCTGTTTCCCCAAATGGCAAAAAGAGGGCAAAGGAATGCCAAATTGTGACGATGAATATTTGTGGAGGTAACATAGATGAAGTATGTGAGATGATGAATGAGAGAAGAATTGATGTATTTGTAAGAAGTGAAATGAAGAAGAAAGACTATTACTACTAATGACCAATATGCTGGGTACTGGTCCAGAGTCAATGACTGAAAGAAGCAGTCAAGGAGTGGGAGTTATTTTGTCAGAGAGAATAAATGCAATTTAAAGAATTTGAATTTGTAAATCCTAGACTTCTCTGTATTCAACTGAAAGTTGGTTTGACCCATAATTTTCTCCTTTGTACTTACGCCCCAGATATGTCCAAGCCACCAAAGGTCATAGAGAAGTTCTGGAATAGTGTAAGAGATATTATGGCCAAATGTAATAAGGTGATATTTTGATATTATTTATTATTTTGATAGGTGATTTTAATGGCTACGTGGGAATCCGTCCTGATGGATATGAAAGGATTTTAGGAGTGTTTGGAGATAAAAAAGTAAATAAAAATGGTAAAAGTTTATTAGACGTATGCCTAGTGAGAAAGCTGGTGGTGACTATTACTTTATTTAGTCACAAACTGATTCCTATGTATATATGGCAAGAGCAAACAGAGAAGTATGATTGATTTTGTAATTGTGGATGAACAGTTCTCTCTGAAAATGACAGATACAAGAGTCTATCGTGGTACGAATTTCGGAACCGATCACTTTTTGATAACATTGAGAGTAGGTGGCTTATTCAATAAATGGCGACATCGTCCACGTGTCCGTATATCAGAAATAGAAAGAGTAAGAGTAGAGATTGACAGAAGAACAGGTTTGAAATCAGTATCAAGAAAGATTGAATGAAAGATTTAGAGAGCTACTGAAGAAAGATGAGATAGAAGAATTTTGGAAGGAATTTAAATACGGAATCTTTGATATAGCTACTCAAGTTTGTGGTGTAAGTAAGAATAACGATGTTAAGACGAGAATGAATGTATGGTGGGATGGTGAAGTGAAAGAAAGCCACCATTTCTTTCACTTTACCAAATCAAAATTAAAGAAAAAGGTATGAATGGATTTGTTAGCTACCAGAGCTAATAAGAGAATACAAAGTAACGTAAGTGACGTTGAAAAATTTGCAACAGTATGATGTGATTAGAGAGAAGCGTGGACTAAAAGACGATGTAGTGACAATAATCGAAAAAGGAATGTTGCGTTGGTTTGGCCATTTGGAGAGAATGGATGAAAGAAGAATTACGAAAGAGATTTATCGAGCAAGAATGAATGGAGATGTTGGTAGGGACCGCCCTAGATGGACGTATGTCGACCGTGACGTGCTGAAGAATGGCCAAATTAAATGAACCTGTGACCGGTGAGCGTGTATGAAAAGATTGATGAATGTAGAAAAAACGTAAGAGGTATGTTTTAAACCGAAGCATTTGGTGTTCCATTGTTTCTGCCTAACTTTAATGGGAGACGGGCGTGACAGATATGTATGTTGAAACAGTGTCATGCTAGTGATAGGATAATGATGTGTATACTAAGTGCCACACAATCACCAATTCCCTAGTCCTCAAGCTAGGATAATACCGTAACACAGGGTACGTTACGAGGAATTAGGCAACAAAAATTTGGAGGCAGAACTCAATAGACCCAGAGCCGAGATAACCTAATGGAGCTTGTTTCCTAAATTGGTTTTACCTGGAATCGAACCCGGGACTGGCTGCATTGCTGACTGGCCGCGCGCGCAGTACGAGGAGTGCGGCGAGTACGCGCGCGTGCGCGCCGAGCAGACGAACGCGCGGCGCGTGGCGGCGCAGCTGCGCGCGCTGCTGGCCGAGCTGGACGCGCTGCGCCGCCGCGTGGCGCCCGCCGACCGCCCGCGCTTCGACCGCCTCACGCAGCGCTCGCGCGACCTCACGCTGCGCGCCATCGTCGACTACCTGGGTAACTTTCTTTTTACTTCTGCAGTAACTTCCGTCAGAGTAACTGTGGACGTGTGGCGTACCGCGCTTCAATAGCCTTCAATAGCGTGCCGCCTACCCGTGTAAGTTGGTTACCGGGATAAACGACTACGTCACACTCTTTTCATTCATCTGAGAATCTATTTTAGAATGTCGTTTAAAATTTTTATTTGTGTTATTATTTGTGTAAGAATTCGTGGAAATTTATTCTTATTGAAGAATTCTCGAAAAGCAACCGATCAGCATAAAATTATAAAATAATGTTTTAGGGGTTATAGAGAGCAGTTGTAGGAAATTGGTGGATGCGAGTCGAGTGCGCTCTCGCGTGGGTGAGAAATTATTGACGAAAATTGCATGTGATGTTATTAATGGATTGGCCGCAACTTTTATCTAATCGATTATTGAATACAGTGCAACAATAGTGCAGATCTGTTATACTGCATGACTCCCTATGGTTCGGGAGACAATTAATAGGACATAATTTCGGTACTAGTATCGAAATCATGTCCTTTTTGGCGAGAACGAGAATACATATATCAATATTATGCCGTTGCCTAATATAAGAGTTTATTCATGAGAGTGATCGATAATAGCTTTATAACACTGTAATGTTATTAAATCGCAATTTTAATGGACGTAAATGCTTTCAGTGTGTTTAAGTTGCGTATTAAAATTTAGCATATGTTCTTGGCTATTTATGTACACAATTAATAGTACCATTATATTAATGTTAACTTGTATCTGTTAACATTAGAGACGTCGCCGTTATCGATAAACCGGCAGAATGTAGAGAGCAAGCGCGAATCCGAAATGGTTTGCGGAAGCGCTGTATCGACGGACTCCGTGGGCGTAGTGTCGCACGCGCACGAGCCCACCCCGCCCGCACAAGACGTCACCGCGCTAGTTGACGATCCTCTCATCCAGTTGCAGGTCGAAGACCATGTAAGAAGGATACCATGTTTTGTTTAATGATCATGTATGAATGATAGCATAGTCCGCGCTATTGATATGCGCTGGCGGAGTGTCAGTGAGTGATGATAAACGAGGATAAAGTCAGGTCTGCGAGCTTGTGACGAATTCGCAGGAGTTAATCACGATAGTTTGTTTGTAGGGAAATCAGGAAGCAGGAGAGGTGTTAGACCCCATCATTTACAAGATTATCCTCGGGATACCATGGATATATAAATATGTCATAATTTTCGATTTGTCACAACTTTGTCATTTTGTATGAGATTATCACAGTAATAGTTGGTTGCGTTAATGTTACCAACTCGCGGATCGACGAAGTGGTGGCGAAGAGCAGTAAATCTGTCAGGAGACACGCGGAATGATGCGCAGGCTTCTTACCGAGTCTGGTCGCTCGGTGAGATTTTGTTTTGCTATACCAATTAACCGTACGCTAAAGCGAAAAATTTAGCTATTAAAAGACGACGAACTAGCTTCTTCGTTGCGTCGGTGTGCGCTGCCCAATAATGGTATATGATGGTATATGGCAGGAGGCGGCGCTGCAGTCGCGCGAGGCGGTGCTGCGCGGGTGGAGCGAGTTGCAGGCGGAGGTGCGCGCGCTGCACGACACGTGGCAGCACGTGCAGGCCGCCGCGCTCGCGCAGCGCGACCAGGCACGTACCGCGGCGCTCGCCGCCGCTGTTCTATTTCCACACGCTCACTAATTATCGCTTCTCAGTCTAGCAAATTACTCGTGCAGGTAGCGTCGGTCGCAGACAACGTGGAAGTCGCCGCAGAAAACGTCGAGACCGCGCGAAAAAATCTTTCACTCGCCGAAAGGTATGCTTCGCTCCACGCAAATTATGTTATATATGATCATGTTTATAGGCGACGATGTACTACTTTCCATCAGGTGGGCCGTCAGCATATTTGTATTTTCCTTTTTTTGTATATATATTCTTTTGTCTCTTTTTTTATGTATATCTACGTTTGTTTTTTTTTTTTTATGCTGCAAGCAATCCAAATAATATATGTAAATAGATTTAGTCGCTAGATATTTCCGTGAATGTGACTAGTAGTAGCACCTCGTCCCTGGCAGGCTGCGCGCAGGCGCGTACGGCGCGGGCGGCGCGGCGGCGGGCGCGCTGGTGGGCGGGCCGCTGGGGCTGGTGCTGGGCGCCAAGGTGGCGGCGGCCGGGCTGCTCGCCGGCTCCGCGCTCGGCTACCTGGGCGCGCGCCTGCTCGGCCGCCGCCGCCGCCGCCAGCTCGACGACGACAAGCGCGACTAGCGCGACTAGCGCGACTAGCGCGACTAGCGCGACTAGCGCGACTAGCGCGACTAGCGCGACTAGCGCGACTAGCGCGACTAGCGGCGGCGCCCGCCGCCCGCGGAACGTCTGCTACATCTATAATATCTAATTTATCATTTATTGTATATAATGTAATTTTATCGATGAAGCCCCTCGTACCGCCCTGGTACGCATTGTTCTGAGATTTGATTCGCGGTTAGCTGGACTAACTATTCGGAAACAAAGTTTCTAGCAGAAAATACTATTCTAAGAAAATGTAAATAATTCAGAACAAAAATAATATATAGGGAAAACCAAATGTGTGCTAAAAATTTTTTGAATGGCATATGGTGTTAGAAACGCTCCTTTTTATGGAAATAATATTGTACTAGTCTTGGCTACATGCTATATGTAGGCACATTATAGTGGAATCGAAATAATTTGCGTTCTTTGACTTAGCAAACACTACCTTGTGTTCTATTTTGGAAAGTAATCATTTTTCTCAAAGAAAAATGGCTTGAAAAATGTCAACACAGTGTGTACTGCTATTCAGTTATTATGAGAAATTCTAAATAGTTTTTATTATTTCTTCGCTAAACTACCATTTATTACATTGTCTGTACTGTTGTATATACTAATGTATAGATTAGATGTAAGGATCAATTGTAAAGTGTACAATACAGGACACAATTTATACTGCAATTAGTAATCTAATAATAACAATTACAAATTTTAACATCTTTTATTACGCATGCTTCGTGTTCACGGTTCAATCTTACCCCTAATAAGGTTATTAGAGGTATTTTGTAGATTATTCCCTTTAAGCTGACACTGAAACTCCACTCGTTATTTATTAATTAAAATAAATAAGAGTGGAGTGTCACTGTCAGCAAAGGAACCTACCTATTATCATATCAGATCCCTTATCCAGTAGAGCGAAAATATTAAAGGATAAATAACAAATTTTTATTAGTAATATAAAGCATAGTGAAAACTTAGTACCTTCCTGCTACCTGCTACCTGCTACCTGCTACCTATAGATAAATAAAAGTAACGTGCCTAGTCGTCATCATCATCATATCAGCCTTTATCTCTCCATTGCTGAACACAAGTCTCGCCCTTGGGGCGTTTTGTCAGTAGTTGCCACGATTGGCAGGCGGGTTGGCAACAGCAGGCTTTAGAAATGTTTTAAGAGGGACGCTGCTGCCCATTTTTCCATCATAAGCTCCTTTAGTCGTCTCTTACGGGATCACCTACCGGAAAGCAAAGGGTGAAATATTCTATGACGGAACCACACGGCCAAACGTGCCTTGTAGATGCCACTAATATAAAGTCTTACCCCCCTTATTCATAAAAATGACAAATCTCTCGTAAACCTATTTTAGCTATTGAAGTATTTTGTCCTTTTCTTTTGCATTAAATTCTTTTTTTTTTCATCATTTTCGTATGTCGCAAACTTGACTTGTACAAACCCAAATAACAGAGACACTTAATAAGAAAAACATTTTAAAGAACATCGCCTTTGATAATTGGGATAAAATACTTTTTATGCCAATTAGTATACCATACTTATATATATATTTTGCCTATCTGCCGGAGGGAGGGCAGCTGGGGTGTATGGGATTCGTACCCACTAAAAACCACACGACGTACCTCGAGGCGCTTATGTTGGATCCCGGGTTCCCGTTTGTACGACTAACGAGTATCCAACGCGACGATCCGCCCTGTAGGTGGTGTAAGGCAGGCCTCCTCTCTTAGTTAGGGTGGGGAATGTCCCTCCCACCCTACAATCACAGGAGGGCACGGATACGTGCGCGCACCTCCTGGGATCATATGTAGGGTGTGCCTCCCTCAAGGCAACACCCCAACCCTAGTGGGGGGGGAGGAAGAGGCTGAGTTGGGCGCGCCCCTTCTCCTTCGTCTGGCTCGGCGGCGGCGCATGACGGGAGCGGTGGGGGCACTCTCCCGCTCCTGCTGGGCCGCCTCCTTCTGCGACATCACCGCTTCACAGAAGGTGAGCATTGCATTCCACTTCCGCAACCAGGACGCGGCGCTCTGCACTGAACGCTGGGCATTCTTCTAGAACATGTTGCGCCGTGTCCCGGTCGCAACCACACTGATAGCACTCAGTTGTCAACTCTCTTCTCGCAATCTGACACGGGTACTGACCGAAACAACCGTGACCGGTCAGTATCTGTGTCGGCCGAAAGGTCAGTGGACCTTTGCACCGCCCGCTCAACCAGTGTTTCAGCACTGGGCGGACGGTCTCGACGGTCCTGAGGCCGGCCCCTGGGTCGGCCAGCCTCTCATCCTACTTCTCCAGAAGGATCCGCCGAACGTAGGACTTCCGTAAACTCATTTCCTTCTCGGTGGGGCACTCGCCCCGGGAACGTCGCTCCGCGCGCCATTTGTAGATCGACGCGCGAACTTCTGCCTCTAGGTCCCAGGGCGAGGACCCCGCCAGCACACATGCCGCCTCGCGGGAGATGGTACGATATCCCCTCAGGACTCGGTTGGCCATGGCCCTCTGTGGCCTGTTGAGGCAGGCCTATTTAAGGCTCCCGCCCAGATGGGAGCCCCATATAGGGCCATGGACTGCACCACCCCCATGTATAGGCGGCGACAGCTATCTCCTGGGCCCCCCAGATTAGGCAGCAGCCAGCTGAGTGCACCAGCCGCCGCCATAAGGCGGGGGGTCCAATTTAATCCTAAAAAGACAAGTCTGCGCGTTCACCGCAAAAGAGATGCCGTTTGTCGTATCTCCTCACTTTCAAAGCACTTCTCTTGATAAAAAGTCGAGTCTAGGAATTCTGGGCGTTGATATATCTTGCGACATCCAGTTTTGCGGTCATCTGGAGAAGGCTAAGATAGCTTCCAAAAAGTTAGGACTGCTCAATAGGGTGAAACGGTATTTCCTGCCGGAACACCGCCTGAAATTATATAAAGCTCAAGTCAGGCCGCATATGGAATACTGTTCTCACCTATGGGCAGGAGCGCCACAGTACCAACTTCTTCCGTTAGACCGTATTCAAAGTCGGGCAGTTCGAATTATTGATAGTCAACGCCTTACTGTCCAACTTGACCCATTGAAGATGTTGCATCTCTGTGCATCTTCTACCGAATTTATCATGGGGAGTGTTCTGAGGAATTGTTCGGATTGATACCTGCTGTTGATTTTCACCACCGTACAACCCGCCACAAACTAAAGTTTCATCCCAATCATCTGGACGAGTGGCGGTCTTCCACCGTGCGTTTTTCAAGGCACGTTTTTCGCACATCCATTCTTTAGAATCAACTTCCAGCAGCAGTATTTCTGAACCGATACGACAACATAACCTTCAAGAAAAAAGTATATTCCTTTTTAAAAGGCCGGCAGCACACCTGCAATGCCGCTGGTGTTGTGGGTGATCCTGGGCGGCGGTAGTCACCATCAGGTGAGCCGCATGCTCGTTTGTAAAAAATAAATGCAAATATAATTAGTAAAAAGAGGACGAGAGATTCACCATCAGTTGTTATTTATGTCAATTCATAGCAGGCTAGTGTATAGAAAACTAAGAACAAGGAATAACATAGAAGGAATGATAAAATAAAAACTAAATCGTATAGTTGCCTCATTTCTTCTTATGCAAATATAATTACTAAAAAGAGGATGAAAGATACCAGATTCTTCATTCATTGCAGGCTAGTGTGAAGAACATTTTCTACACACTAGCCTGCAATGAATTAAGAAAAATAACAACTGATGGTGTATCTTTTGTCCTCTTTAATAATTTTTTTATACAACTTAGAATGGCAAACAAGCTGACGGCCCACCTGATGGAAAGTGGTAACCGTCGTCTATAGGCATGAGCAGTACCATAGACATAACAGAGTATACTGTTTCGCCCATGATACCCCCTATGCGTTGCCATTCCTAAGGACTCAGGTGTTATTCCTCTGTACCCAGTAAATTCACGCCATATCCCACCCTTCAAACCGAAACACAGCCATGCAAACAACTGCTTCACGGTAGAAACACGAATGGGACAGAGGTACCCAAGCAATCGACTTTTGTACAAAGCCTCCCTCTGGTTCTAATTCTATATTTATAACAAAAAAGGAGACAACCATATGATTTACAGTTTTTATTTTATCATTCCTTCTATGTAATTCTTTGTTCTTAGATAGAAAATGTTTGATATTTCAATTATTTGTCAATGAAAAATTTGACATTACTAGATTATATATTTAACACAGTTTATGTAGAAAGTATGCAAGCAGGTTGCATCTGTATTTGGTAGCGTTATACAGTTGTATAACATTTTCTATATACTAGCCGGCTATGAATTGACATAAATAACAACTGATGTGTC
Source organism: Galleria mellonella (assembly GCF_026898425.1). Taxonomy (NCBI): domain Eukaryota; kingdom Metazoa; phylum Arthropoda; class Insecta; order Lepidoptera; family Pyralidae; genus Galleria; species Galleria mellonella. The sequence goes on along the minus strand of NW_026441999.1, from coordinate 9,420,071 downwards.
AGAGATGATCTTTTGTCCTTTTTTTACTTATTATATTTGCATAAGAAGAAAGGAGGCAACAATTTGTTTTACAGTTTTTATTTTATCATTCCTTCTATGTAATTTCTTGTTCTTAGGACAGTAGTCATCAATGAAGTCATATTACCCATGAATGTTATATTATCTATATGACATTATAACTGAAAGGCATAGAAAATTTCGTGGGTGTGATCTACCAAATTTATCATCCAAAATTTGACAGACTTTAAAAATGTCTTTGATGATTACTTATCAAAAACATTTAATATAGGTAAATAAATATTTTGTATAAATAATTTTTTATAATATAAAATTTATTTTTCAGTGAATGTAAGCAATTATAGTTTTATAAAAAAACTTTAACGTTTCATTATGGCATTTATGTACTACTTCTTTTGCTGCATTTTTTAATACAACGGAACGCATGAAAAAAAAATATCAGGTAAAATGGCTGTTCTGTAAAAACAATATGGCAGATAGTATTGTCATATTAGATTTCCCAGAAATCCTAGATTAATTAATGTAATTTTTGTGTTCATATTGTTCAAGAATGGTTTGTTGTTTTTTTTATTAATAGTGGTTCTATTTGCAAAATATAAAATTTTCTAATTTATCTTAAGTGTAACGAAACCCGTTTTTTGGACTAAATTTTGAAGTATAACGGAGGACGGCGAATGATTACGGTGCCGTAGTGTCCCTGTTATCCGTGGAACATGTCGTATCCACCTAGACCCCCTCTGGTGCCATATGGAATTGCGCCAGGTGTAGTCACCATGCCAATGGCTACCCATGTAAGTATTACTGTTGAATATCTGGAATATTTATTAACCTCACTTTACTATCATCTTTACTTTATACCTCTGGGTCTTTATAGCTATATATTCTCTAGTTTAAACAATTTAACCTTATATTCTTATTTGTTACAAAATATTGATGGAATTCATTTCACTTGTTAGGTATCCAAGCAGAATTGTTTGGTCTATAATCATTCATAATTATTTACAGGTATTAATTTTTTTTATAAGCAGTACAAAAAATAAGAGAGCTGCTATTAGCTCTTTAGATATATGTTCATCTATCAAGTTGCCATGGTTATTAATAAATGTATTATATCAGTATTTGGTGATAGCAGATGCATTGTTATAGTACATTTTAGTTGTTCGTTTAGTGGGTGGCTATGTATTACGTTGTGAATAGCTGTAATTAGCTAGCATTTAGTAGTTAAATGTTTAGTTTATAATTGATAGTTACTATTATAGACACTAGAGATGAAACAGACAGCAGTTTGGCCGGATACTGGATATTTGGTCAACCATGTGGCCGAAAAGCCGGATATCCAGCTATGTCAATGCAAATTGATCGCAATCATAACTTTTATTCTTGGTGGGAAACAAATGCTAAACAATACCCAAATTTAACAAAGTTTGCTAAAATCTATCTTTCGGCAGCACCTTGCAGCAGTGTGTACAGCGAAAGACTTCTGAAGCTGGCCTTATTTATGAAGAGAAGTGAAACCTCTTGCTACCTCTCAATACAAAGAAATTAGTATTTAATAAATACTATTTATTCACCATAGTTTGCCCTTAGTGCAGTATGAGTACTAATTAATTAATTTTCTTTCTATTACATTCATTTACTATTGTGTGATTAAAATTTTAATTCAGTAGGATGTCTATCCGGTCAAATAGTAGTTATCAGGTTTATGGTCAGATAGTATTAAGGCCGCCAGATAGTCCTGATACCATATAGTTATTGGATATCCGTTTCATCTCTAGTATCTACTGATTGATAAACTAGAAAATAAAGTATTTTTTGACTTCATTTTGATTGCTTTGTGATGGAACATATCAGGGGTGGGAATACAGTAGAATCACAATTATCCAAATCAAATAAAACTAGGGGTATTCCCTATAATAGAAAATTCAAAAATTAATATTTTTTTATTATGTAAAGAGTTTTACATATATCAATTGGACAATATGATTTAAAAAATTATGAGCTATAAAGATACTACCTATTTACCCAATTAATATACAAAACTATTTCTAAATTTGTAATTAGAGCTAGAGATCAATGTTCCGAAAATCAAGATTCTACTGTAATTACTTTGTAGTTGATTCTGAGGTGGCAACTCTTTAAATCTCTCTTTTATCCTAGTATTTTAATTTGATAATTTCACAAAATGACCAAGTTGAACACTCTAGACCTCATGGGGGGCAGGCAATGTATACAAAATAAAACTTAATATGGTGTAGGATAGGTACAAACTAAAGGTGGCGGATAAAAACGAGATGTGTATAGGACAGAAAATGAGATAGGCATAACGTGTTTTATCTGATATGATGGTAATATGATAGTGAATGTAGGTGGCTTGGGATTCCTTATCATAGTCTATGGAGGAGCCCTATGTTCAGAAGAGGGCAGTTAATGGCTGTTATGATTATGACTGTTTTATGGACCATTATAAACCAAAATTGTAATAATTTTGACATAACTCTATTAGGAAATTAGTTCAACTTGGTCCAATCAAGATATTGCTGTGATACCGAATTGAAATTTTAATTTTAGAGATGGGTTTACAGAAACAGCACCTCAATCAACCCCATTTTTTTCTCATAAATGATCTTGTCAAATGTTTTGAGTTAAAAAAATTATATCTTGATATTTCAGAATTTATTAAGATATAGAAATTATATGTTGTTTTTATCAAATTTAGTTCAATATATGTATATATTTGCTGCTTTTATTAAAAAATCACTAGTTATAAAAATAATAGATTGCATAATAAATACATATTTACATAATTAATGCATAATACCATTTCTAAATCAGTAATTAGAGCTGTGAAGAATAAACCGTGAAAATTAAGGGATAATCGAACATTTATATAATGTTTGGATAATGCAGATTCTACTGTAATAATGTGAACTTAAATTTTATAGTAAATCAAATTACTCCTGTGCTGCTTGCTAATGTGTATTGACACAAATTTATAAAATCAAGTTTTGTTGAAAGAAGCCATAGTTGAGTTATAAGTCTGTTTTTCTCAGCGGAAATTGTATTTCAAATGGGTGATGGAATCTTAAAAAATGCTTGTATTTATGTTCACTTGAATAAAAAATATTTTTTCTCTTAAAAAAATTTTGTTGGGTACCCCTATCTGAAAGGTGTGTTGTTAGTAAGCTGCCCTTTTAGTAGCCATATGCTCTAATCAGATACACCTCAATGTGGTCCCCCCTGGTAGCATGATGCGTGGGGTGTCGTAGGAGGCTGTGTGTGATGTGGAGGTAGTGATTAGAGTGGTGTGCGGCAGGTGATGGTGGGCGCGTACGGCGGCGGTGGACGCGGTGCGCTGCTGCCGGCGCCGGCGGCCGCCAAGGTCATTTCGCGTCCGCCCACCAGGAACAACGGTGCCAAGGATGCTGACGGCCCACCCGTCACCATTTTTATAGGTAACGCACACGCACACACACACGTGCACGCACATGCACACGCACACGCGCACTCTCACACACGCACACGCACACGCACACGCTCACGCCCGCAAACGTGCACACACAAACGCGGGCGTACACGCTTTTACATACAGTAACTCATAAAACTCATAAAATACTAAACAAACCTATTTTAACTATTAAGAGTGTTTTGTTACTGTCTTTCAAATTGAAATTAGCACAAAAAAGACAAAACACTTTTATTGCAAAAATAGGTTTAAAGAAGATTAGACATTTTTGAACAGGAAGGTAAGTATTTTAGAATTTTTAATGTATATTAACAATAGACAAAAAGTTATCAGTGTGTACAATGTACTTTTGACTTTTTTCTTAATTGAGAAACAATTGAGATTTATGCTCATTTTTCTCAGCTTAAATTGCATTCGGAATATGTGATAGAAACATAAAAAAATAACTATTTAAAAGTGTATATGCTCGTAATTAAGTCTACAAAATTATTATTATATTTAGATATTATTAATTTGAACTTATTAGAAATTTGGAGAACTTGGACCAGAACGTAAGACGAAGGTATTTAACCAGTGCGTGTTGCCAGTGATGACTACCGAAACGTAAACGTGGTCCTACACGATTGCCCGTATGTAAAAGCTACAAGCTACTCCATAGCCCGCTGACTAACTTGTAGCTCGGAGTCACTTTGCGTGATATAATCCGAAATGAGGATATCCGCAAAAGAACCAAAATAACCCACATAGCTCGAAGGATAAGCAAGCTGAAGTGTCAATGGGCTGGTCATATACCGATAACTGATGGGAAAAAAGGTCCTTGAATGGTGACCACGTATGGGTAAACGCAGTGCAGGACGAGCTCCCACTAGGTGGAGGTACGACCTGAAATGCGTTGCAGGGAGTCAGTGAATACAGGTGGCTCAGGGCCGTTCTTTATGGCAGTCTATGGGGGAGGTTTATGTCTGGCAGTGGACGGATAACGGCTGAAATGATGATGATTAAAAATTACTCTTATTCTTTCACTTAAATCAGATGTTATGCTGCCTTATGTTTCACTGTCATACCCCATGTTATGAACTGAAACACAGCTGTATGCATGCAATCATAGCTGCCATGACACAATGAATTAGCGAGCATAGCACTGCGAGCAGGCCGAGTGCCGAGTAGTGAGTAGTGAGTAGTGAGTGGGCGTCGCTCCGCAGGCAACATCACGTCGCGCGCGCCCGACCCGATGGTGCGCGCGCTGCTGGGCGCGTGCGGGCCCGTGCTGTCGTGGAAGCGCGTGTCCACCTTCGGCTTCTGCGAGTTCGCCAGCCCCGAGGCGGCGCTGCGCTGCGTGCGCCTGCTGCACGAGCGTCCGCTCGCCGACAAGAAGCTGGTCGCGCGCACCGACGGCAAGATGCAGGCGCTCGTCGACACCTACAAGAGTCAGTATCCCTCGCACTGCCCTGCGCGGCACAGTACACTGCGACACAGTGCAGTACAGTGAACTGCTTGCGTTCGCAGCCGAGCAGCGCTCGCGGCTGGGGCTGGCGGAGGAGGCGCCGGGCACGGAGGCGGCCGGCGACGGCTACCTGGACGCGCGCCAGCGCTCGCTCGACGAGGCGGCCGAGCGCCGGCTGCGGCAGATCATGCAAGACTACCAGGACGACATCAACAACTACGAGATGCTGCAGAAAGGTAACCTGTTCTTTTGTTAATTATAAATTATCCAATGGGTGGCGATGTATCACAAACATATAATGTTCCCTTACAGAGGAGGCGATCTCGAAAACGGCCCGCGTGCTCGAGGAAGCGGACATATCGGAGGAGAAGCGGGACGTGATCCATCGTGAGATCGGCAAGTTTCGGGAGAGCATGAAGGTAGGCCCGCTCTGCCCCCCTCGCCCCTGCCACCATTTCCCGGTCCCAGTCGCCACTCACAACCGACTCAACTTCTACTGTTTACTGTCGCCAGAGGGCCGGCCGCACCCACACGATTCCGCTATACTCCGTTGTACGATATTTAGATCATGAGTACGATGTCGCGACTGATATGAAACGCAAAGACACTCGTTTTTTAATATTAAAGATACCGCCGAATTTAATGAGAGATTTACATTGATTTTAATATTGTTATTGACATTATATCTTTCATATTATTATTATGTCGCGTGCCAAATTTTAAAAGTATTTCTACAATCGAAATATATGTTTTTAAAAGAAACAGTCTCTTTATATTTTAATTTATATAGAAACATACAATAATATAATATTATGGAAATGTAAGAGGCTACTAGACAAGTGTCAAAATTAGCAATACGATGGTTATACTGGATGAGCCTCGTTACTAAACTCGTCCTGTATACCTAAGAGTACTTATCGATGAGCGTGCTGTGTGATCGCCCGGTTTAGTGTGTAGTCTCGCGGTGCAGTGTACAGTCGCGGGGAGTAGTATTAAGTCGCGCAGTGCAATGTACAGTCGCGGGGAATAATCTAGAGTCGCGCGGTGCAATGTACAGTCGCGGGGGTAGTGTTCAGTCGCGCGGTGCAGTGTACAGTCGCGGGGAGTAGTGTAGAGTCGCGCGGTGCAGTGTACAGTCGCGGGGAGTAATCTAGAGTCGCGCGGTGCAGTGTACAGTCGCGGGGAGTAATCTAGAGTCGCGCGGTGCAGTGTACAGTCGCGGGGAGTAGTGCTCAGTCGCGCGGTGCAGTGTACAGTCGCGGGGGTAATGTTCAGTCGCGCGGTGCAGTGTACAGTCGCGGGGAGTAGTGTAGAGTCGCGCGGTGCAGTGTACAGTCGCGGGGAGTAGTGTAGCGCCGCGCCGGTGTAGAGTAGGCGTGTGGTGCGGCGGCGCGGGGCGGAGGCCGCCGTAGTCGCAGTGCAGCGCGCCGCCGACGGTGAGTCCTTGCCTCCGATATGATACAGACACCCGCTCCTATATGTCGCTCAGTGCTCGGCGCTCGGCGCTCGCCGGCCGAGCCGTTCCACCGTCACTGTCCGTGTCACGTCACGCCACGCTTTTGTCATTATTTGCTTTTACCAGATTATAACTACAAATATATATCTAAAAATATTTTACAATGCATCCTCTACTACTGATATTATATTTATTGTCTAATGGTAGATGCCAGATGATTTTAAATATTGCTTGCAAAAAATTGTTTTCAATCTTGATAAAAAATAGTATAGGACCAACAATGGAGTTACCGTTTTATTAAAATGAGAATCATTGAAATTTCTTCACACCTGGAAAGATATAGATAGTACAGCTATAAGTCGACATCAGCCAAATTGAGAACTTTATTTTTTATATTTTTATTTATTTTGCGTCACAGAGCCATTGGCTCGGTCGACTTATTGTTGGATCTGCAGACATTTAGTTATGAAAGTTCTCGTATAGGTTGAAAGTTATTGCAATGACAAAAATTAAAAATGAGATGTGTGTGGGTTTGGTCATTTAGACAGAATGGATGGAGTGCTCACTAGGAAAGTAATATATTGAATGAGAATTAGTAGAGACGTCGGCAGCGGCCAGCGTACAGGGGCGTGCGGCGACCGAGTAACGTGTTTGAAAGACCAATTATAACTATTCGTATCTAGCGAGCTTGTGTACGAGTATAGATCGCATCTATCTACTTACTGCAAAAAATTTCTACCATTTGTTTATTGCATAAGGTGATAAAAAATTTGAATTGAATGTATCTAGGCATTACTAACAGTATTTATTTGATAAATTTACATAATCGCAGGCAGTGACGGTCGAACTTATTTTTTATATTTTTTTTTCATAATTTTTATATGTGTTGTAACATACACGCATCATACGATGCCACCATCGCGGCGAACTCGCCGCGAGGCGGCTCTCAACTACATGGGACTTATCCGAATCAACGTTACTTAGAGTGCACTAGTTGTTCTGTCTTTCGAGTTACTATTAATCTTTCTACTCATCGACACCATATATTGTAGTGTATTTACTCGGTCATTCTATATAATTTCATTGAAATTTGGCCTACATCCGATCGATACGGTTCATAATCGCCGATGCCCACTGAAACCGCGTACTGTGGTGAGCACACCGCTGGCGCCCTGCGCGTAGTCGGCTGGGCCGTCCGGGCCGTGCGGGCCGTTCGGGCCGGAGAGCGGTGTGGCGACCGGAGCCGTATCGAGCGGAGGGCCGGCCGCCCGCTGCCCTGGTGAGTGGCGGCGGGCGGCCGCGCGGCCGGCCGCGCCCGCCGCGCCGGGTGGCGGCGGGCGGCGGCGGCGGCGGGCCCGGCCGGCCGCGTCCGCAGCGGCGCCGCGCCGGGAGCTCCGCAGCGGCCGCCGCCGGGCAGCGCGCCGCGCCGGGGACCGCGCGTAAGTAGTGCGTGCGCGAGCGAGACCGCCCTAGGTGACGCAGGTGGCAGCGGCGGCGCTCGCTCCCGCTCTGCTTCCGCTTGTGCCGCGCTCGCCGCACGTCGAACCGACTCCTGCTGTCGCGTCCACTTTACGAATAAGCCCCTTTGATTTAGTTTTTCACTCGGATGCCTCCAGTGGGATGTTGAATTTCAGATATGGGCCCTATGTGCCGAGTTGCGGCGAGTGCGCCCGCGGAAGCTACTTTGTTTACGATTGCATGTGGGACCGTTCCGCCGCCGTAGTACAGCGCCCGGTCCACGCCCGCCCCGCATCCCACGGTCCCCCCTCCACTTTTCCCCATATCGGGTCACCCCTTACTGATGAACCCTTGCATTATATTTTTCTGATCATACAATATGTATTCGGGTATTATTTGAGCGCACAGTTCGTACAAGATTCCGATAAATATACACAATTTAAAGTTCTTAAAAAAGTAACCATCTTCAGTTTTAACGATTACATGTGAATGAAAGTAAATTCTATCACCAAAAATTTCATAAAAATCGGTTTCCAACTGGCGAAGATATTGCGTGGTATGCATAAAAACCCCGTGTAATTTTAGAACGTTTCGATGTCAGTTAAGGACCGATATATAGAAGCACAGTTCTACTGTCACTTGTTCGTACACCACTGAAATGTGGAAGGTAAAATAATTCTCATGAGTTCTGTGTCGAAGGTTTTTAGGAATTCTCACAGAAAAATATAAAATATATCTAAAATTTGATCAGACCTGTGGACATCGTTAATAGGATATGTCTGTGGAAAATAGTCTCCTGGCTGTGCTGTTACTTACCACGACGAGAGACAATTGTCAGGATAGGGAAAATATAAAATTATAATGTAAAAATTTGACGTTCATAAGCGGCTAAAATGTCCTACATGAATAAATGATTTTTGAATTTTGAATTTTGATACGCCCGTTCATTATTTGTGTCAATGTGTAGACAAGGAAATGAAGTTTGGGACTGAAGTTAAGCTACAGCAGTAGAACTTCTTTACGATTACTATGCCTCTATATTCTATATTTTCTTTTGGCATGTTATTGAACAACCTTGACATGTCTATATCGACAGCAGGACTCGCCACAATAAATGATTTTTATAGTATTTTACAGTACTTTTTAAAGTACATCTTTTGTTAAAAAGACATGCCATTGCTTACTAAATGTGCCAAGTAAGGAAAAATAGTTTATTAAAGCTAAGTCCGAAATCAATCCAGTACTTATTAACAATATATTTGTTTACTTACATTTTTCATGAGATTTGTATACTATTCTTAAAAAAGTTTCATTTGAAAAAAAAATGTTTTAATAGACGTCGCAACTGTATTCATTATATTTTTTTTTTTATCAAAATTTGCTTTAAATAAAGTGAAAAGAGTTTACAGATTATATCGTTTTGGGTTCAGTTTAAATTGAAGAACTCGGTCGCAGGTAGTTTTATGGTAATGAATAATTTTTAAAATATCGTTATAATTTCTTAAAGACAGAGATACTTGTGACCCCTATCGCATTATACCTCCAGAAACGGCCAACGGCTGTCTCTACTGACGAATAGAATGTTGTGGAAAAGTAGAATAGAGTAGGAAGGATATCCAAGTAGTGGCACTGTTATACTCGAGGGATGTGACACCGGGGCGGGTAGTGGACGGCGGAGAGGCGAGGGCGACGTTTGAGCGTGGCGTGTCGTTGGATGCAGGAGGAGGCGGAAGTGGTAGTACGGCGCAAGCGCGAGCCCAAGGACGCCGACAAGGACAAGGACAAGGACGGCACCAGGGAGCGCGAGCGCGAGCGGGACCGCGAGCGCGACAGGGACCGGGACCGCGCCGACCGGGACCGCGATCGCACCGACCGCGATCGGGACCGGGACCGCGACCGCGACAAGGAGCGGCGCAGGCGGAGCACTTCCAGGTAACGCTATCTCACAGTAGTAGTGCTTTCCTGATTCGTGTAGCTCGTCGCAACATATATTGTACTCATTAGGTATATATTTAAGTCCGAAGTACGACAACGTCGGAAATATTTAAGAAACTATTGAACAGTTTTCAGTATTATTGGTGCATTATTTTGTAAGTGCTCCGAATATATTTATGATACGAGGACTGCCTTTTGAGTCGTGTCGTTTGCTAACCTCGCGCGTTTATTAAAAAAAAAATAGCTTTTTCATCTTTTTGAATTTAGAATTCAGAAACTAAAGAATGTTTTCAGATTGGTCGAATAATTTTATTGTATCGTCTATTCAAAGGTGACAAATTGGTTGTAAAAATGGAAATATCTAAAGAAAATTTGCGTGCGATCATTTTCTACAACTTTCAAAGGGCATTATCGCGTTTATATAGTAATTTAAATACGTAATCCTACTTTATATGTATGTGATATATTCTTTAGCAATATACAGGATGTAAGCCTCTTAGTGATAAATAGAAATGAAGCACAAGTACTTTATTGTACTATTAAATCATATATTTACTTGTTTTACTTTGTATTTGATATATAACAAATATTATAACATAAATACCCAACTTCTGTTAATCCATTCACACTTATTCAAATATAGCTTCTTTAGGACTTCCACCAACAATAATTGATATATATTTTATATAATGACCACGTGGTTCACTATACTTGTTCACTCTTGATACGGCAGGGAGCTCCGCTCTGTTCAACGGATGGACACGAAGTGTCTCCCCACCCGAATAACAATCTTTTATATCTACAGGGCCGAATTCGAGTGAACAAGTCGGCGAGACCACGTGTTCTTACAATTTCATTACTTTTTATTTAAGTAGATATCATGATAATAAATAATTATAAAATTAATTAAAATATAAATTAGTGTTCTATATACATTATAAGAATAATTCATTACAAAATTTGGTATAATAACAATTTTAACATTTTATTATATTTAAAGTAGTTAGTCTGATTTTTATTAATAAATGTAGGTACACATTTTGACACAAGATGTTTAAGAAAATTGATATAATTACATGATATGATAAATCCAATACTTTCTCCCTTTCAATACCAAAATTATGCTTGCACAATCTATTCTTCTTCCAATTCTGGATTATGCCGATGTCTGTTTCTTAGATGTGACCGAGGAGCTGCTAAATAAGCTTGAGCGGTTGCAAAATTTAGCAATAAGGTTTATTTTCAGCTTACGAAAATATGATCATGTCTCTGTTTAAAGTGGCTCCCAATTAGACATCGTCATGAGACACATGTCCTAGCGGTCCTATATAATATCCTTAATAATCCCAATTCTCCTTCCTACCTTCGTTCCCGGTTCCAATTATTACCTCCTCCTTCCAGACCTAGACGTCTTTGTCTGAACCAGTCCAGGGTACTGAAGCTTCCCAGCTGTAAAACCCATTTTATGGGTAACTCATTTGCATATCGTGCTGTACAGCTGTGGAATAAACTTCCCGTGAATATTCAGAATAGCTCGTCTAGCAGTTCCTTCAAAAAAAGATTAAAATCATTTTATCTTTCCAATTTAATTTAAATATAAAAATGATTAGAGGACTGTCATCATTGTGTTCTCTTGTATCTGATATTTATATGTTGTATTTAACGTGTGTATGTATGTATGTATATGTATGTGTATGTGTATATGTATATATATGTGTATGTGTATGTATGTATATATGTGAATGCATGTGTGTATATATATAATTATTTATAATTTATCTAAATATTTATTTAAATTTCTGTCTTGCACTACTACTGCCCACTCACTACTTCCTATGCCACTGCGTTAGGTTGACTGGAAGAAATCTCTTTTAGAGATAAGTTCGCCTTTGCTAACATTGTTATTAACTTATTGTTGTTACTGTATGTTTTTGTGCAATAAAGAATATATATATATAATTTAAAATAAATACCTAACACATGCAAAAGTATATTACATATTGCGGAGAATTCTGTGAAAAACGATAAACGGTAATAATATATTGGATTGTCTATACATATTTTAAACGACACAACTTAAAAGGCAGCCCTCGTATACAGCAAAACTCAGTGGTTAATAATAAATAAACAATGTGCAACCATCGACAGAAAAATGCTTATATCTCGGTTTGTACCTTTGGTCGCCTGGCTGTATTATGCATACCTCCAGCTACAGGCAGCTCCGCAAGCTCCAGTCACAAGTCACGCGCCGCGTGCGCATAGTGCGCACTGCGCACTGAATTCCCGCTAACTGTTATGTACTCACTTAACGGAACAGTTGTTATATCGTGACTATTCAAAAATGCTTGTAATTAAGTTTATTTCAATAAAAAAATATTATTAAATAGTAACGAGTTGTTCTCATTACATATGTTGAGCTATTTCAAAGTAATATTTGTGCTTAACTGTGGAATCGATTATTTAACCCCCTAGGTTTGCTGGTATAGATTGTACATATTTTTGAAAATGTTGAACAGGACAAAGGACCGGCGCGATGAACGGGACAAGGAGCGCGAACGGGAACGCGAAGAGAGGGAGCGGGACAGGGAGCGCGAGCGGGAGAAGGAGCGGGAGAGGTACGCGGCGGCGCGACGTCGCACACTCGTTACATAACCTCACACATACACCTAGTTTATCCTTAGAGGTATTTTGCGTGTTTATTTTGCATATTTGTTTTTTGTTGCGAAAACAAATGGCAGCAGTAATGTGTCAAATAGCCTTGTAGCAGGTTGTAATTGTTATGAGTGAGAGGGACAGTATCATAATTAATGAGCGTTAAGTTTCTTGTTCACGTGAGCGATACGATTGCAGGGAGGCGCGCGAGCGAGAGAGGGAGCGCGAAATGCGCGAGAGGGAGAGAGAACGGGAACGCGAGAGGGACAGGGAGAGGTAAGGTCTTTTCCGCGAAATATCCTATGAATCTGATTTTACCGACTGAAAAAGTTGAAAACATAACCGTGTAAGTAAATAAAAACTATGACAGCTCAAGCGGAGTACGTTTAACTGCGAATGGAGGATGTCAAGATTGACCTTCGCAGGGCACTTCAGAGGCCTACGTGTGTAACAAAGGTAACCTAGATACGTACTGTTTTCTACTAGTCGATTATCCCTGCAGAATAGGTGTTTTACCCTACTAGGACTCGAGCATAAGTCTCACCCACACATTCATAAGTCGAGACCCATGAGGCGTTTGTAGTTAGTGTTGGTTCGCCGCCAGCGCGCGGTACGCTGTCGGCCCGCGATAACATGGACCTTATCGCTGCCTACTTGCCTATTAAATAAAGAAAACGATTTACTCCTCACTTAGTGATGCGTGCCCGGCGTTACTTGTTATATCTAAAGAACTATACATATTATTATATTTATTTGTACATACATTTTTATAATTAATTTAGGTGCAATTATTTCATAACATTTTTGTTCATCGCAACTTTTTCCTCAAACCCAGTTAATATTAAACGATAGAATAATTAACTTTTATTACGCAAATTGTATAATTGATTGATCGATATTATACTTAAATCAAATTAGCTACAATAAGTCAGCTTTAGTATTTGCACAAATTGTAGTTAATGTTTGTGTAGTGCCTGTATACAGGAGTAACACTACCTTTATATAGCATAAATGAAATGTAACAATATATTGCTTTTTAATTGATTTTTATCAATAAAAAAATAATAAACCTCTGCGCTGTTGAAATGTCTGTCACCGCAGGCGCAGGTCCTTATGATATTCTTAGAGCGAATGAAAGACGGACGTACAATGTACGTTTGTTATTTCGTAACGGGCAGTAAATTGTACATGGCAACGAGCTGCAACGTAACCGGCCGCCAAATTGCTCGAGCGCCACTCTCAGTATTTTGTCGACCCACTTTAATACCGCTGTTGAAACAATTATACGAAGGAATTATAACTTAAAAATATGGAAAATATATACGTACTTATAATATCTACGTGCGGCTGCAGCACGCACTTATGTTGTTAGACATTGACACGTCAAATACTAACAGAAAACCATTCAAATTGACGTAATATTCAACTGAATCGTGTTTAATTGTGTAAGTGTAGTGAGGAGTAGAGTACGTTATAGCGGGAGTGCAGCACGTGCGTAGTGCGGTTGTGGTGTAGTAGTGTGGGTGTGCGAGTGGAGTGGCTGCAATGTCGCCTCAGACGTTGCTCGCGCTGCATCCATACATCCGCACGCGCTACGAGATCGAGAGGGCCAAGCGTGATCTCTGCACGAGGTCAATGTCTTTTATGTTTAACATATTAATAGGAAATTGAAGTCTCCCTGAACATTAGTTGCTTGTGGAGTAAAGCGCCGTTCACACATGTCGGGGTATCTCAGGCTTGTCGTCGTTCGATGTGCGATGGTTATTACGTTCAGTTGGATAGGTTATTATATATATATATATATATATTCTCCTCATCCATGATACCGTTTTTCGTTTGGCACATCCTTGATGGGGCACGGAGCTCAGACGGCTAGAGGCAAGGCCCGGGCTCTGGGCAAGTGTGAATCGCGCTTAATGATTATATTTGTTGTTGGTGACGGTTGGTACGGGGCGCTATATTTTTTTTATGTCGACATACTACGAGTATAGGTATATACACTACACTTGTACGCCTCCACAAATATTCTTGTTAGATTAATCCTAACCATGTTCTCCCTATTGAGGTGAAAGTCTATTTGTATTATTTATTTCCGTGCAATCAATTGATAATGCAAGTAGTCAGAGTTAAACCTAAATATATTATATATAAGTATATATATATATATATATTGTAGTTATATTTAACACGAAAGTTAGTGTGTAACAGCTACCTTTGTATGACTGAGAACTAAACCGATTTGGACAAAACAATTGCAGAGATAAAATAAATATGTTTGTACCTGTATTACCGGCTGATGTGGTTTGTCACACGTATATTATTTGAATTCCAAGGACGGACACGAGGCTTGTGACGTCACCAAAGATTCCACGCCCACGAAGTCGCGGCTAAACATTATAGTGAGTAAACGAAATGCACAAAAGTAATGGTCACTTGGCAGACTGTAACATAAATTACAATTCTTTTACTTGATATTACAGAAATGTATGTCTCACCACTCGTTCCCACCCACGCGACTAGTTGCTGCACATACCGTCTGCGAGATTTGTAGAGAATCGTGTCGTACATAATCGTTTGCCTTGATGAGAACGAGCCTCGTTCTCCTGAGCGAGCGCACAGCCAACGTGGAACACGTGTCGGTATGAACGCGCCGGACGGGTGGGAACCGGTGGTGCTTATCATAATGTTAATTATTATACTGAAGTATGCAATGATTCCATGTGACTAGACATATTGTTACATTGTTTGTATGTACACAGCAGGCATGGCGCTAATTAATGTTTTGAAGTGCAGTCAAACATTTGAATTTCTAGAAGTGGAACGCATTATATTTTTTTACAGAGAACGCGAACGGGAACGCGACCGGGAGCGATCGCGCGAGCGCGAACGCGAGCGCGAGCGCGAACGTGACCGCGAACGCGAGCGGTCGCGCGGCCGCAGCCGCAGCGAGGCGGACTCGCGCCGCGAGAAGGAGATGGAGGAGGAGGCCAGGGAGAAGAAACGCCTCGAGAAGAAGGCGCGGGAGAAGGAGGCCGCCTACCAGGAGAGGTAACGTGCCCCACGCCCGCACCATATACGTGCATAATACATACTCGAACAGTGTTATATCTTTGCGGGTAAAGATGATAACTGTAACTAATAATTACAACATCGTCATATCTGTATTACAAGCACGAGGCAAGTGTGCAATATATATATCTATTTATTTCTTAACGGCGGATACTTTATGTGTTTCGACAAATTTTGTCCTTATGTACATTTTTACTATTTTATTATCTTGACTAAGAATGGGGTCACCTGAATAAGTTTCCTGTTTTATACGTTTTTATAATTATTTCTTAGAAATATAACTATTCTGTTACATTTATATTGGTTATAGGAACTGTTTACTATTTAAATTGATAATTTTATAAGAAACATACATAAAAAAGGGGAATCACACGAAATGGTCACATGTCAGTTTAGTGTTTAGTGTGGCAGGTTATAGTTACGGTTTTTGGAGAGGGGTGTAAAGTTAAGAAGAGTTGATTTAGTGAGAGTGTCGGAGGTGGTGCAACAGATGTCGTAGTAAGAGGTGGTGGCGCGCAGGTTGCGCACGTGGGAGGGCCGCGAGCGGCGCAAGGCCAAGGAGTACGAGAAGGAGCGCGAGCGCGAGCGCTGCCGCGAGGAGGAGCGCGAGCGCGAGGCCAAGCGCCTCAAGGAGTTCCTCGAGGACTACGACGACGAGCGCGACGACCACAAGTTCTACAAGTTAGTTCCTCTCCACTTACTTCTACTCTCCTGCACGCCACCACTACCACTCCACACGTTCACTTCATTCATGTTATAATTAATAATTAAATTCGCGACGCGACAATATTTCTGTCTTCGACAGACTTCAAAAATAAAGTTTTCAGATTTTTTTTCTTACCTTATAATTCTATAAGTTTTAAATGAATTTGGTAATTTTTTTATCTGAAAACATATATTTACCTACGTTTTGATCTCGTAGAAATTTTATTAAAATTGGTTCAATACTTTAGTTTTCAGATCAATATAACTGTTTTTGTCGATTGAACTCGATTGCTTTTAAGCGTCACAATCTTTAATTATTGAAACTTACGAGTGGAATGGCAAACGCTGAAGTAGCGCGTTCTGCTATACGAGGGCGAGTCGATAATTCCGTGACGTTTTGAATGAAACACAGGTTTTTAGATAAAAAGTTATTTTATTTTTCAACGTAGTCTCCTTTGAGCTGTATACACTTAGGCCAACGTTTCCAATTTTTTTTATCCCTTCCGAAAAATATGATTAGTCGAGGTCTTTAAAATAGGCATTTGTTTGTGAGATGACTTCGTCGTTGGAAGCAAATCTCTTTCCGCCGAGCCATTTCTTCAAGTTTAGGAACAAGAAATAGTCACACTGGGCTAGATCGGGATAATAGGCCGGAAGAGGGAGCAAATCGTAGCCTAATTCATGGATTTTTGCCATGGAAATAGCATATGTGTGCACCTGTGCATTGTTCTGCCGGAAAAGGACTGTTTTCTTGGCCAAGTGCGGTCGCTTTTTTTCAATGCCTCATCAAATCGATCCAATAAGTTGCTGTAATATTCGCCATTGATAATTTTACCTTTTTGAAGGTAGTCAATGTGGATAATACTGCGTGCATTCCAAAAAATAATCGCTATGACTTTATTGGCTGACAAACTCACCTTTGCCTTCTTTGGCGCCGATTCACCCCGAGAAATTCACTGTTTTGACTGCTGTTCGGTCTCCGGTGTGTTGTGATTCGTCCACGGTTACGAAACGCCGCAAAACTCGTCTATATTGCGATTGAACAACGCCAAACATTTCTGCGAAATTGTTACACGGTTGCGTTTGTGGTCGATTGTGAGCAAACGCGGCACCCATCTTGCGAAAAGCTTTGTCATATCCAAATAATTATTTAAAATTGAAACTACTGAGCCACGTGAGAAGCCATAGGCTTCCAAAATCTCTCACACTTTTAATCGTCGATCGGCTAAAACTATATCGTATATTTTTTCAATTGTTTCGGACGTGGGGACTTCAACTGGGCGTCCAGAACGTTCGGTATATTTTATGCTTGTACGGCCATACCGGAATTCAGTAAACCATTTTTGTAACCATGTAAATGGATGGTACAGAGTCTCCATAAATATTATTATCAAATTTCGTCTTGGGTTGTGTAATTTTTTCTGTAAAAAAAAAAAATTCAATGAGTACACGAAGTTCACTTTTTCTTTAGTTTTCTTCTCGGTTAATGCGGTAGTCTGATATTAATGGTCGTCAAAAACAAAACAAACGTCGCAGCTTGTTAAATTTTTAACAAGAGTCAACTGATAGATGACTGTTGACGGGAGCAGTGTTGCTATTTCAATTAAGAGGTGGGAAATTTAAGGAGTCACGGACTTACTGATCCGTCCCCGTATAAAGCATGGAGAGAGTGTTTGCATATTTCTTAGTAGTATTTCTGTGTATATATGTAGTTAATTATATGTACAGTATTTTAATAAAAGCGTACATATGTAAATAATTCATACTGAAAGGAGACGTACGTTATTCGGGGAGTCGTAGTGGTATCGTGTGTGCGCGGTGCGCGGTGCGCAGGGGCAAGGAGCTGCAGCGGCGGCTGGGCGCGCGCGTGCGCGAGGCGGAGGCGGACGGGCGCGAGCGCGCGCGCGAGGCGGCCGAGCTGGCGGCGCTGCGGCGCGCCGTGTGGGCGGGCCGCGCCGAGGCGGACGCGGGCGCGCGCGCCGCCTGGGAGCGCGCGCGCCGCCGCCACGACGCGCAGTACGCGCCGCGCCCGCTGCTCGACGCCAGCCTGGCGCCGCCCGCGCAGCGCGCCCGCCAGCGCGCGCGCGCCGCCGCCCGCGAGCGCGAGCGCGCCGCCGCCCGCGAGCGCGCCGCGCGCGACCTGCAGCGCCGCCTGCGCGCGCGCGCCTCGCGCGACCTGCCGCCCGGCGCCGAGCCCATCGACTCGGACGACAGGTGCGTACACGCGCGCGCGGGCGCACGCCTACGATACCTGTTCATTATTTTTATTTCGCATTATCTTCTAACCGACTACGTCCATTAACTTGTGTATATAAACTTAATCTTATAAAATTTATTTCACTTTCAACATAAAAATCATCTTTCTGGCCGAGATATTAAATTTAAGTATACAGTATGGACTTTTTTTTAAAGCTTAAAGTAATGAATATTTTTACTATAGATTTCTATTCCTTTACTTGAAATCATTCAAACAACGCACCTCATATGATTTCCATCATATTTATTGTGATTAATTATTCAAAATATATAGTTACCAAAATAAAACTTAATCCATAGGACAGAATACCTTTTTAATAAGGAAAGAAATTTTAAAAACACGTCAAGAGTATCGACGGTCACTCCAAACATCGAAACTCATAAACTTTACCTCTTTATAATATAATTATAAATTGACATTTGTTTTTTTGATATTGCTCCTTGGAATCAATCGACAGTCTATTTTATAAAAAGCAACAATTGTTGTGTTCAGTAAATATGTGTGTCATAGAGTACAAACAATTGTTAACCGTGCCACTTTAATCTTTGCTAAGTATTTGATTAGGTATGTTTCACAATGAATCGGTAACATGTTTGAATGAACGTTTCCAGCGGCGGCGGCGCGAGTCCGCAGGGCGCGGGCGCGGGCGCGGGCGCGGAGGCGGGGCTGTCGCCGGGCGGGTCGACGACCCCGCCGGGCCCGCCCGACACGCCGCCGCCGCGCCGCGCCGGCCGCGCGCCGCCGCCCGCGCGCAGCCCCGACGGCGGCGCCACGCCGCCCGCGCCGCCCGAGCCGCCCGAGCCCGCCTCGCCCGCCTCGCCCGCCTCGCCCGCCTCGCCCGCCTCGCCCGCCTCGCCAGCCTCGCCAGCCTCGCCGCCGCACAACCACGCGCACGCGCACGCACACGCACACGCACACAACCACGCGCACGGACACACGCACCGCTCACACGTACGTATATACTTTTTTTTTATACCATGAAGATGGCAATGAGCTTGTTTGTAGCTGGTCACATCAAATAATCGGTGTGAGCAATGTGCGACTACCTACGGCTGTTAAACAGCTAACAGTTTGAAGGTAAACGGTCACTGATTTGTGGTAGAGCCACGCTATAATACAATATGGTATTGAAGCATGAATGAGCCGGCTCGACCGGGGAAGTACCACACCCTCACAGAATACCGACGCTAAGTAGCCGTACTTTTAGTGCGACCACATTCCGTATGGTGAGTGAGGGAGTTCGGAGGCCCATCCTATACCTATCCCTTTCCTTACCCTAAAATCCTTCCCCCAACTCCGTCCCCCATCTCTCAATGCCATGGCAGTGAAATTTATAGAAAAAATAACATACCCCAGGGAGGACCAAGGGCAAACAGAGTAAGACTTCTGCGGCATTCCCTTTGCTCAGTGTGAGCCCCTGTAATATTAGGGGAATTCATTCAAACCTGAACGCTGTCCACCACCACCTAGAAACGGCGCGGCCGGCATTGCTCTTCCTCACGGAGACACAAATATCCCCTTCTAACTAAACATCATACCTGACCTACCCGGGCTATAAGCTTGAACATTGTTTTGTTTCGCGTGCCGGTGTATGTGCGTATGTCAGCCAAGATATCTGCTGTCGACGCCTTGGGACTCTTGAAGGTACGGACCTGTCCATTCTATGGTTGTGCGTAGATTGCAATGACCATCCCCGCGTCTATGCGTGCCTATGGTATACAGGTCCCACAGGTCGGTAACACTGAAACCAACTCATTGAGCACGTCCAAATGGCTACAGATTCCCTGCTTGAACAGGTTCCTTTCGCTGAAGTCGTGATTCTTGGCGACTTTAATGCCCATCATGCCGAATAGCTTGGTTCGCGTACAACCGACTATGCGGGAAGATCTGTTCATGACTTTGCTTTGGCTTATGGTATGACACAGCTTCTTTCCTCGCCTACGTGAATCCCTGATGTGTTGGACCATTCACCTTCACTGCAAGACCTTCTATTGACCACCCACCTAGACAACTATGTGATCTCCGTCGAAGCCCCGCTTGCGTCGGATCATTGTTTGGTGCGGAGCAAGGTGCCTCTTACGAGTCCGACTCCACTTCGCTCTATGGGTAGACGTCGCATTTGGCACTACAGGTCTGCAGATTGGGATGAGATGCGGATTTATTTCGCATCTTACCCATGGAGGCAAGTTTGCTTCACACTGGATGATCCCGACGCCATTGCCGATTCTATTGCTGATGTGGTGCTTCAGGGAATGGAATTATTTATTCCTAACTCTGTGGTGCCCGTCGGCGGTAAATCCCAGCCCGGGTATGGAGCCTCCTGTAGAACAGCTTCTCGTTTGAAACAGGAGTGATTCCTAGCCTGGGCCAAAGGTGTGGTGTCGCGAGATCCTAACACCAGTGCCCTTAAAAAGAAGTACAATTCTGCCTCTAGGTCTTTTAAAAGAGTTATAGCCACAGCGAAGTCAGAACATATTAGTAGAATTGGCAAGAGATTGGCTAGTTTGCCTTCGGGAACTCGAGCTTTCTGGTCTCTTGCCAAAGTTGCACAAGGGAATTTCTTTAAATCATCTTTTCCACCATTGCGTAGGGAGGATGACTCGGTGGCTCTGAACGCTAAAGAGAAGGCCGATCTTCTTGGATCCATCTTTGCGTCAAACTCGACATTGGATGACGGGGAGAAACCACCACCGACCATCCCGTGTTGTAAGAGCTCTATGCCTGACATTAAATTCACACATAGCTCAGTGCGTAGAGCACTTTTATCCCTTGAAATCCATAAGTCGAGTGGGCCCGATGGTATTCCTCCAATTGTGCTTAGGACGTGCGCACCAGAGTTGGCTCCGGTTCTTACGCGTCTTTTTCGGCTCTGCGACTCATCGGGCATAGTCCCAAAGTTTTGGAAGACTGCTCTGGTACATCCGATCCCTAAAAAGGGAGATCGCTCAGATCCAGCTAACTATAGGCTTATAACTATCACATCCTTATTCTCGAAGGTTACAGAATCCATCATTAACCGCCAACTTCTCCGGTACCTAGAAGAGCACCAGCTGATCTGTGATCGCCTGTACGGCTTTCGACAGGGACGTTCGGCTGGTGATCTTTTAGCTTACTTAACACACCGATGGGCAGTGGCAATCGAGAGTAAGGGAGAGGCCTTAGCTATTAGTCTGGATATTGCGAAAGCCTTTGATCGGGTGTGGCATGGAGCGCTGCTTTCAAAGTTACCTTCATTTGGGTTGCCTTCAAGACTGTGCATTTGGGTCGCCAGTTTTCTCAAGAAACGTAGCATTAAGGTCGTAGTCGACGGAGCATGCTCTGATTTAAAACCTTTGAATGCTGGTGTCCCGCAAGGCTGTGTACTATCTCCGAATCTGTTTCTTCTGTATATCAATGATATGTTACAGATCAGTAATATTCATTGCTACGCAGACGACAGTACAGGAGATGCATTATATACCGGTCATGCAAAGATCTCGCAGGCACATACCGATGAGTGCCGGAATAGACGTGTCTGAAATCGAAACATCACTCCATCAAGTTTCGATCTGGGGTGAACAAAATCTTGTCCAATTTAACCCTAAGAAGACACAAGTCTGCGCGTTCACCGCAAAAAAGACGCCATTTGTCGTATCTCCTCACTTTCAGGGCACTTCCCTTGATAAAAAGTCGAGTCTAGGAATTCTGGGCGTTGATATATCTTGTGACGTCCAGTTTGGCGGTCATCTGGAGGAGAAGGCTAAGATAGCTTCCAACAAGTTAGGAGTACTCAATAGGCTGAGACGGTATTTCATGCCGGAACACCGCCTGAAATTATATAAAGCTCAAGTCAGGCTGTATATGGAATACTGTTCTCACTTAGGGCAGGAGCGCCACAGTACCAACTCCTTCCATTAGACCGCATTCAAAGTCGGGCGGCTTGAATTATTGATAGTCAACGCCTTACTGTCCGATTTGATCAGTTTCATGCGCAGAGATGTTGCATCTCTGTGCATCTTCTACCGAATTTATCATGGGGAGTGTTCTGAGGATTGTTCGGATTGATACCTGCTGCTGATTTTCACCACCGTACAACTCGCCACAAACTAAAGTTTCATCCCAATCATCTGGACGAGTGGCGGTCTTCCACCGTGCGTTTTTCAAGGCACTTTCTTCCACGCACAACTATTCTTTAGAATCAACTTCCAGCAGCAGTATTTCCGAACCGATACGACAACATAACCTTCAAGAAAAGAGTATATTCCTTTTTAAAAGGCCGGCAGCACACCTGCAATGCCGCTGGTGTTGTGGGTGATCATGGGCGGCCGTAGTCACTTACCATCAGGTGAGACGCATGCTCGTTTTCCTCCTGTGTTGTAAAAAAAAACTGAAGCTCATGGACGCTTGCGTTACTATTTCAATTTTTTTTTCAATATAAAAAAAAAAAACTAATTGGCATTAATAATTGTGTCTATAATGAAGATCAGTGGATGAAAAGGACCAACTTGTTAAGTCAGAATTGGATCTCCTTTCTTGTTATATAAACTGTGCGTCCAGTTTAAGTTAAGCTGCAATATGAATGCTTTCAAAATATATCATCATTTTAGTCGTCAACTGTCCATTGCTCAACATAAGCCCTTTCCATAAGGGAAGTTTTGTTAATAGTTGCCACACTTGGCAGGTAGGTTAGCAACTGCACTTAGTCTGTAAGAGATGTTTTAAGAGGGAAGCTGCTGCCTGTCCCTCTACAATTAAATTCCTTTAATACCCTCTTACGACACCCATAGGAGTGAAAGACGTAGCCTATTCTATGCCGGGACAACACGGGAATTTAATTAAAATATATAATGTGTTGCATGCACAGAGTACAAGCGGCGGCGGCGGAGGAGGAGGAGGAGGAGGAGGAGGAGGCGCGACGTCGGGCGACAACTCGCCCATCACTATCAGCTTCAAGAACAAACGCAGCCCCTCGCTCTCCACCGACACCCCAAGCGGTAACCATGCACTTACTACTGCTACTATACATCCATAACGCAACTAGATGAGTACAAAATGTACTCAGTTTACAGGTTAAGGTCAGGTTAGGTTAAGGTGTTTTCTCAAACATGCTTGGAAATGTGAGCATTATTTTGACAATCTTCTTAGAGATAAATCAAAATTGCCATTGCCTACACAAAAATTGGTAGCCATGTTTCGAAGTAAAAGGTCATTCCATTTTTAAATTACAGGACAGATATGAGTTTACATAGTAATTTATCTGGCTGCAAAACACGACAGATATGGATTTTCATACAACTTTTGCCGGCCGCTGCCCGCATGTATCTGGCCAGTACGACAATTTTGATTTATCTGGAAGAAGATCGTCAAAATAATGCTCACATTTCCAAGCATGTCTGAGAAAAAGTCTTTTCTAGTATGAAACAAGTGGTAATCATTTTTGAATTGTGAATTTGATGATTGGAGAGGTTTGTGTTGAGATTCCATTTTGGGATTACTTGATTTTGTTTGACTGAGCTGTGATTGTTCAATACACTATGTGATTACCATGTATTGAAGGTGGCGTTGAATGTAGAATTTGTTTAGATGACTAAATAATATGTTCGTTTGTATCTAGTGGCTGGTGGTTATTGTAAATGTGTATCGTAATATATATTGTTTATAATGTACCGGATAAATCGCAATTGTTAGCAGTATATAAAATAAAGATATCATTTGTCATCATTTATGTATGGACATAAATATTGGTTGACAAATAGTTAAAATATATTTAAGTTTTCCGTACTAGCACGGCACTTCTGCTGTTCAAAATATTTCGTTTTTCGAGGCACGTTTCTTTCGGTAGTATGTTCAGTTTCGCTGGTAGAGTACTCCTGTGGAGGGGTGCTAATGATTGCGATTTTCGTCTGTAAATTGCGCGCGTGCGTGCGCGCGTGCGTGCGTGCGTGCGTGCGTGCGTGCGTGCGTGCGTGCGTGCGTGCGTGCGTGCGTTAGTTTGACCGCGCGTGTGTTTGCGCGTGTGTGTGTGCAGAGGGCGCGGGGCGCGTGCGGCGCGTGCACGCGGCGTTCGCGGCCGACGACGATGACACGCCGCCACACCACCCGCCGCCCGCCGCCACCGCCGCCGCCGCCAGCACCGGTCAGTACACGCGCACACTCATATACGAGGTCTGTCCGGAAAGTTCGTATAAAAGTGTTCTGGAATGCGAGAAAGAGGAGTGGGGAGGCCAGGTAAGCGCAGGACCCCTTCCTTATGTCCCTAACAATGCTTCAGTTCTGGTCTGACCGCCGTGCGGTGCGAACTGGCTTGTCACGCCATCTGTGAAGTTACCTCTTAACGAAACCCCGTCGGCATGGAGCCCGCTTCCGTTGAAGAGCAGCGCGTCGTAATCAAGTTTCTCTCGAAACTCGGCAAGAATGGCCGTGAAATTTTTGCCGATCTAATTCGATAAGACATCCGGGGAACCACGAACAAAAAAATCAAGAAAATCCCGCTCAAATGTCAAGACAATGTTGATTGTTTTTTTCGATGTTCGGGGGATTGTCCATCAAGAATTCGTCCCTCCAGGCCAGACAGTTGATGGAAAATTCTACGTCGATATGCTCAGACGCCTCAAAGCTCGTGTGGCACGAGTTCGTCCAGAATTGGCGCGAGAGGGGCGTTGGATTCTTCACCACGACAATGCCCCTGCCCACACCTCTCTTGTTGTCCGTGAGTTTTTGAGTAAAAATTCCATTACGGTGACCGAACACCCCCCTATTCGCCGGATTTGGCCCCGTGTGACTTCTTCTTGTTCCCAAAAACCAAATTGGTACTTCGGGGGCGGCATTTGGGGGACATAAATGAGATAAAAAAAGCTACGACGGGGCAGCTGAGAAACCTACAACCAGAGGACTTTCAAGGAGCCTTCTCACAGTGGAAACGGCGTTGGCACAAGTGCATTATGTCACAGGGGGAGTACTTTGAAGGGGATAAAATTGATTTACCTGAATAATTGTAAAATAAAATTTTTAAAAACTTTTATACGTACTTTCCGGACAAACCTCGTATGTTGTTATCACCACCATCATCATCATCATATCAGCTTTAAACTGGTCACTGGTAAACAAGCCTCCTTCTTGGAAGGTTTTGCCAGTAGTTGCCACGCTTGGTAGGCGGATTGGCAACCGCAGTTAGGCTTTGGTAATATTTTAAGAGGGACGCTGCTGCCCATCCCTCGCCCTTCCTTAGTCGCCTCTTACGACACTATAACTTATACCATACATTATTTATTTGTATGTACACTTTTTTAATTTATAACTTTGGCCACGTGTCACAACATGTGCATGAAATAACGGTTGGAGATTGATGATTAATATGGAACGCTGTAAAACTTCTGCTAACAATAATAGTAGTCGATCTTTAAACGTTAGCAGTCGCACGCATGCCAATAGAAACGGAATTAAACAAAATAATTGTAACTGACTACTCAGTGATAGGGAGCTCGACGCCTAGTTCAGTAAAGTATTTAACAAAGGACTATGCCTCTCTATCCTGTAATTGCACTGTCGAACACAACTGCTTTACGACAAAATTTCGTCTTAGAACTCAGTTTATATACATACATCATATCGCTAATAAACATTTAAATTTTCAACTAATTATTAAAATATTAATTTATAGCTTCAATATTACGACTAGACACAAAAGATTCTGTAATAAATTTTCTAGGCAAAGACAAAAAAGACAAGGACAAAAGTAAAAAGGGCGAGAGCGGCGAGAAGGAGAGCCGCAGCGCAGAGGAGAAGCGGAAACACATAAAGAGTCTCATCGACAAGATCCCCACGCAGAAGGAGCAGCTGTTCCAGTACAAGCTGGACACCTCGCAGGTGAGTATTCCGCCACCATCGCATCCCACCATCATCCACGCACCAGATCATGTAGTGCTCTTTGATGAGATGTGAATAGAATGTACATTATTCTATGTAGATGACTTCCATGGGGCAGTGGTAAATGAGGTCTCAGTTTCGATTCTTTATTGGGTCAGTATAGGAAATGAACTTTTTTCGGTGGTTCAGGTGGCACAGGGCAGCTGGTTTGAGGACTGCGTGACTGGTGTGATTGTGTGGCATTGGTATTTACAAAGAATGGATTACACTGGCGGGGCACGTTAAATAGGGATCAAGACATCAGTTGATCCGTTGTGACAAATTCACCAGAAATTAACCACAATGATATCAGATGGCAACCGTGTGGATGTTGACTTGATAGTGTATACTGCTTGCAAGTAGACCATCAGTTCCCATTACTAACGATCTTTCTCCCTTGTATATGTAAATAACTACTTATTATAAGTGTACCTTGAAGCTTTGGCCATACTATGCGTTCATAAATCTAAGAGGAAAAAAGAGGTTTTCGTCTTAGATTTATAGTTGTAATAATTAGTTTTCATGGCCCTCATGTTCTCAATTAAGGTAAGGTTAGTGATAGTCGTATACGAATTATTTAAACGCAACGCGTCGGTTGCAGATCGACAACACGCTGATGGAGAAGAAGATCCGGCCGTGGATCAACAAGAAGATAATCGAGTACATCGGCGAGCCGGAGCCGACACTGGTGGACTTCATCTGCAGCAAGGTGGTGGCCGGCTCGGCGCCGCACCGCATCCTCGACGACGTGCAGATGGTGCTCGACGAGGAGGCCGAGGTGTTCGTCGTCAAGATGTGGCGCCTGCTCATCTACGAGCTCGAGGCCAAGCGCGCCGGCCTCGCCAAGTGACCGTCGCCACCGCCGCCGCCGCCGCCACCGCCGCCGCCGCCAGCACCGCCGTCGCCGCCGCCCTCGCACCATCACCACCACCACCACCATCATCACCACCACCACCATCACTGCCGCCACCACCGCCGCGACCAGGGCGTGTAACGTATAGTAAATACATTACTAGACTGTGAGAATTTAATGACCGTACTACTTTGTGGCAGTTGTTTTGACTTTATCTAGAAATTAAATCAAATACAGTGAACGCTCTATATAAGCAACCTCTCTATAAGCAACTATCTTTATATTTTATTTTCTCAAACATGCTTGGAAATGTGAGCATTGTTTTGACAATCTTTTTCGAGATAAATCAAAATTGCCGAATTCGTTATTCGTCATTGAACTTAAAAAGTAAAATTGTGTTTTTGATTTCCGCGCATTGTTTGAGAAAAGTACTATACAAGCTTTGGCCATAACTAGGCATTGATAGACTCACGTATGTGTGCCTCGGCTACGCATCGGCCCACATTTGCACGTTCGTCCATCAATACCTCAGTTGCTGGCCACTGCAGTAATGTACTATACAAGCCTTGGCCACAACTAGGCATTGATGGACTCATGTATGTATGCCTCGGTCCACGTTTGCACGTTCGTCCATCAATGCCTCAGTTGTTGGCCGCTGCAGTAATTAACTATTATTCTACTCAGCTTATAGTATTTTTATATTCCTTTTTTCCCTATAAGCAACTTTTTTCAATAAGAATTTTTTTTATTGAAATTAGTACAAATGAGTTGCTTATATAGAGCTTTCACTGTATACAAATGATTAAAACTGACAGATAGAATTACGACTTGATTGAATCCCTTCTTTTTATTTTTTTTTAAATGGCTTCTACCATAGAGACAGTGGTGATTTTCTGTCAATGTTAGGATTAGGGGAGACTCCCAGTTAACTGATTATAATATTAATTATAAATAGGTCACGCTGCACCCGCATATGTCACCATAATAGTGCTGGAATTATAATTCTTAGTTGGTCCTGTACATTTTAATTTCTATATTTCATATTCATAATTTGATGTAAGTGCGTTTGGTAAGGAGCGACACGTGGCGCGGCGGAGGTGGCCGACGTGCTGCAGTATCAAGGAGCTTATCATTTTTAATTAAATTTGTAGTTTGTTTTATAATTAATTAGGCCCCTGTCGCGGGCACAACTATTAAACAATAGTCAAAATTTATTAAAATAATCGATTTTATTTTCAATTCATACTATTAAAATGAAACATGTATTTATATGTGAATATATACAATACATAGAGGTTGTACTTAGCCAATTTTTATTATGTTTTCTTCAAATCGAATGTGCATCGCACTATTAAAGTGTGACGTGTCCGCGGTGCGTAGAGTCCTCTGTTTTACCGCCAGGGAACTACACGAACTATACACGCACGATTCTACCTCGTCTGCGCAGGTCCTAAGCTGTTAGTTTCCATATCGTAGTATATACTGTACAGTTACAGAAATTTTACATTATTTCATAATCTGATGACGCGAGTTTCTGTCGTTTTTAGAATTTCGTACCAAGAAGGTAAGAGGAAACCCTTATATGTCTATACCCATCCATCTGTCTGTCCGTCACGACGCTATATATCAGCAACTATTAATGTTATCAATTTGATATTTGGATTACTTGTACATATTGCTAGCCCGTACATATTGCAATGGAAGTAATTGAAAAATATGTTTATTTTCTTTATTGGGAGGGGTTCAAGTGAGCTACATAAAAGAGCTTTATTTTGTCCATTTGAAAATTGATTTTTATTTTAAATAAATAAAAATAATTTAAATCGACTCTAGTAACCATCTTTCATTGTCCAGTGTATGATTTGCCTTAGAGTTTGCATTAAATTATTCTTGACACTGCCTATTTTTGTATACAAATGTATATTTTCGTGGTAAATCTAAAATAGTAAACGAGCTTTCTTGTTTATATAATAAAATATATTGTAAATCACCTAGGAACTAAGTTTGATCAACTAAACTGGGATTGTGATGCAATACGATGGATTTGGACAAAACGCTCAGTACAGAGACGACATGTAAATTTGGTCGCGGATCCACTTGTGTAATATAAGATAGTTGTCGTCTCTTAGTACTACATTTATTACGAAAACTGAGCATTATGATTATTATTTGAGGCGGCGGAGTGGGGGGGGGGGGGGGCGGTGAATAGTTGCTTGTCTAAATCCACCTTGAGACTGTATCATGCGTCGTTGGCAAACCACGATACATAACGAAACGATGTCTGAGGCGGAGTGGGGTGTGCATGTGTGCTTGCGTGCGTGCGTGCGTGTGCGTGCGTGTGCACGCGTGCGCTGTGTGTATGTGTGAGTGATGTATGATGTGAAGTGTGTGTACAGAGCTGTTACATTTATATTATAATGTTAAGTTTAATGATACCTCTTAGCATACAATAAAAACATGATATTCTCAGAATTTGTTTCATTTTTAAAATTACGAACCAAATAAACCTGTACTGGATATTATCCTCCGTGTTGTAGGATGTATTATGGTAATATATTGTGTTTGTGGTGGATTTAAATTAAATGAAAATGAAATATAAAATATGAAAAATTTTAAAGCAGATATGGAACCTGTGTCAAACTTGATGTAACTTGTGTACGGAGAGAGAGCTCCCGTGCCTGCAGTGAGACCGTCGTGTTCGTGCGTGATCGTTCTCGTGAGTACTCCGGGCGACCGTCGAGACTCCGAGTAGCGTCTTCCCCAGCACGTCGTGACTCCTGCGCCTTCGAGAGCCCGCGAGCTTCGTGCTCCGTGACTTCGTGCCGCCGCCGAGTAGGACGTCCTTCTCAGGACGAACTCAAGGCCGTCAGCCCTTCTGAGGGCTACAAGCCGACGGGGAGATAGTCCGTGCACCTGGGTGCACCAGTGTAGGCACCTGTGTGCTACACGCCAGGGCACGGTCGAGTCGTAGGGCTTAGGGACCGTAGGTCGTCGCGGGGGTTCTGTCCCCCCGCACCACTCTCGGCCGTTCCGGAGAGTGTCGCCTCACGGGGAGGACAAGTGCACTCACGGTAACGGTCGAGAGCACGGTCTTCCCGGCCGTGTCGACTCCACCC
Source organism: Galleria mellonella (assembly GCF_026898425.1). NCBI lineage: Eukaryota > Metazoa > Arthropoda > Insecta > Lepidoptera > Pyralidae > Galleria > Galleria mellonella. Next base: position 9,389,761 of record NW_026441999.1, on the reverse strand, counting down.
CCCCCTCCTCCAGCAGTAGGGATCGTTCGTGGGGTTCCAACCCCCACATCCCCCTCTTTCAAACCGTAGGGTGTCGTCTCACAGGGAGAACAAGTGCACCCACGGCGAGACTGAGGGCACCGCCTGAGTCCCCACTTGGGCGGTGTTGGTCCAGCGACCCCTTCGCCCTTCGTGGGCTACTAAGTTAGGGACCGTAGGGACAACATCACCATCACCATCACCATCACCGACAACAATGTCTGAGCGCGAGGGGAAACCCCCGCAAACCTTTTGAGTCGGCCAAACGGCCGACCCGCACTCCTTCCGCGTCGGCGCCTAGGGCGCCGGCGCCACTGCCACAGCGGCAAGCCGTGCCGAGGCAGGCAGGCAGTAGCCGACCGGTCCCAGAGACAGATCTGGGACCGTTTCACACCCGCCGTGAGGCTAGGTTAGCACTCGCCAACCGCAACGTAACCGCTGCGGAAGGGGAACGCGCCGAGCCGAGCGGCGACTTGTCTGGCGCCACGCCGTCTACGGCCGCCAAACGCCGCACACCACCATCGCACGCTCTCTCGGGAACACCTTCAGAGAAGCGGCTAGACGCAGGCGACTCACCGCCGTCGCCCCGTCTCGCTCCCGCACCGCGCTACACCGACCGACCGTCTCGCTCGGTGAACGCGCCGTGCGAGGCGCGCCCGCATACACGGCGCGCCACACCCCCCCGCTCTCACTCACCCGCGCACTGGGTGAGCCGCCCAACGCCCGCCCCTACGGCAAGGGCGTCCGATTCCTGTGCAAGACGGACAAGGAGTTCCGTCTTGTACAAAGATACCTAACCGAGGCCGGCGCAGCTGACCCAGCAATCAGCTGGTATTGCTACAGCCTGGCCTCCGAGCTCCCCACAAAGGTGGCAATAAGGGGTCTCCCGTCCGAGACCACTTCGGACGCGGTAGCGGACGCCCTCGAAAAAATTGGGTACCCCGTCCGCCTAGTGCGGGGTATACCGGCCCGCCGCGGCCGCCCAGGCTGCGTATTCCACGCCCAGCTCGATCCCTTGAGCAAGGACGAGCTGGATCGTCTTTATGCCACGCATGAACTTTTATTCATGCGTGGCGTCACAATCGAGGGCTGGCGGCCCTCAACTTCTTCCCTGGCACAATGTCACAGGTGCCAGGGATTCGGCCATTCATCGGCCAACTGTCACCGGCTCATCAAATGTGTCCGATGCGCCGGTGAACACGCGGCCGCTGATTGCGACCGGCCGCGCGACCACAAGCCTACCTGTGCAAATTGCGCCAAGCCGCACACCGCCAACGATAGACGGTGTGCGGTTTACAAGAGAGAGGCGCGCCGCAGGGGGATCCAAACCCGCCCCGCCGCCCCCGCTGCTCCGACGCGCGCCCCCGGCGCCGACAGACGCGCAAGAGCGCCCGCACAGTCGGCGCCGACTCAGGCGCAACTTCCCACACGCGCACCGGTGCCGGTGACAGTCGTCCCACCGACGATGTCGTCCCGGGGCACACTCATGGCCCCGGCAAACCCACCCACTAATCGTGGTGAGGCGCCCAAGCGCAGAAGGCGCAACAGGGCCGGCAGGAGGCGTCGTAACCGCGAGCAAAACGCGGTTACATCGACGCCGTTCGAGGAGGTCGCCCCGCCGACGCAAACCCGCGGCCGCGCCGCGTTCGAACAACGGGGACTTATTCCCCCCCCAACTCAACCGTTCCAAACATCTGCGCGGCGAGGGACTGCATTACCGACAGTCGCTTCTGTACCGGTTTCGTCCGCTCGCCGCCAGATGGCGCAAAACGTAGTGAACGAGCGACAGGAGGCGTGGCCGTCTTTGAGTGCCGCCCCACGCTACTCGAGTAAACCGCCGTGGCGGTCGGCCCAGACGGCCTCCCAACCACTACGTTCACTACGTTCACAACAGACGCGCGATTTACCTACGATAACAGACAATGGAGCCCTAACATTAATAATAGGGCTCCTCACAGATCTCCTAACGGCCCTAGCGGCCGGTGAGGACATAAAGTCGGCGGCTCTCGCCGGATTGGCCAAAATTAGCCAGTACAGAGTCGCGGAGTAATTCTCTCCGCGTCCTGTACTGGAACCCCGGGGGATAAAGGATAAGGTACAAGGCCTCCGTCTCCTTGCTCAAACCCAGGATGTGCATATCATACTCCTGGGGGAGACCAAGTTGGCTCCCAAGGAGACGTTGCGGGTGCCCAACTACTTTGTGTACAGACGGGACGAGCGGTCCCCGGCCGGTACGGCATACCGTGGCACCGCCGTACTGGTCCGCCGCGACATCGTGCACATGCAGTTGGCGCTCCCCGAGTTCCGCGTCATGCGCTCCATAGGAGTGAGCATTAACATCGACGGCGCGGAACTGAGAGTATATGCCGCCTATCGCCCCCCGGTCAGAGAATTCTGCCCCTCCGATGTCCGGAACGTACTGAACGGTAGGAGTCCCACATTACTCATGGGCGATCTTAACGCCAAACACCCGACTTGGGGAAGCCGGGTGACATCGCCTGTGGGTACTAGACTCCTCCGTGACGCAGACAGTCACGGCTACGAAGTGTTGGGACCCGCACACCCAACACACATTCCCACGAATCGTAGACACTATCCAGACGTTCTGGACATAGCACTCGTGCATAGAGTGCCCTGCCCGGTCAATATGGAGGTGTTGTACGACTTGGACACACAACACCTCCCAGTTTTAGCCACGCTTGACCTAGGTGCGGTCGTCACCGCATCGCACAGGTCTGAGCGGCGGAGTACTAACTGGACGGCTTATCGCTCAAGCCTCCAGCACATTCCTCTCGACGGCGACTTTTCCACGCCTGAGGGAATAGAGGCCGCCTCTATCGATATACAGGAGCGCATTCAAAGCGCCCTAGAGGCGGCCACAACTACCATACACTCGGCAGCTCGCCGCCGAGTCGAATTGCCGGCACACTTGAGTGATAAGTTGTCGCGCAAAAGAGCACTCCGCCGCCTATGGGCCCGCACCCGTTGTCCACGGGTCAAGCGTGAGCTTAACTGTCTCGCTGCGGAGCTGTCGGAAGGAGTCCGCGACTGGCGTGGCTCCTCGTGGGAGGGTGTCATCTCCCACGCGGGTGAACACCAGTTCACCCTGTACGCCCTTAACCGACAGCTCACTAAGGCACGACCCCCCGTCTGTCCGTTGTTCGATGAAACGGGCAGACGTCGTTACGCAGCCATTGACCGGGCAGAAATCCTGGCCAACCACCTGGAGGGGCAGTTCACTGCCAATCCGGTAGCCGCCGACGCACCCAGCACTGTCGTCGAGCACCATGAGCGCGTTGTACGTCGCGTGGGCGAGTTTCACACCGCTCCGACGCCGGACTTAACGGAGATTAAATTCGTTTCGCCCGGCGAGGTAAGGCGCATCATCGAGCGCCTACCTAGGCGCAAAGCGCCCGGAGCGGACAAAATACCCACGCCTGCACTCGCCCAGCTGCCCCGTAGAGCTTTAGTATTTATTACTAAGCTCTACAACGGTATACTCCGGACCGGCCACTTTCCATCAAATTGGAAACTCGGCCGAGTCATCGCCCTCCCGAAAGCCGGGAAAGACAAACGCTTCCCGGCCGATAACACTCCTCCCGCACGTAGCGAAGACCTTTGAGCGCGCGCTGCTCCGCCGGCTGTACCCGTACGTCACTCCACGGGACGAGCAGTTCGGTTTTAGGGGCGGCCATTCAACCACGCTCCAACTTGCGCGCGTGCTGCATCATATGGCCGTCGAGCATAATCGCGGTCGACGCGTAGTCGGTGTTTTTCTCGATATAGAGAAAGCGTTCGACCGCGTGTGGCACGACGGCCTAGTGTACAAACTGTTGATGCACACTAGCACGCCGCAAGCCTACGTGCGGGTAATCGACAACTTCTTACGAGGCCGGAACTTTTATGTTTCGGTAGAGGGCGTGGACTCAGCCGTCCACCCAATCGCCGCCGGAGTGCCGCAGGGCAGCTGCATTTCCCCAGCGCTATACGCGACGTACACGGACGACATTCCCACCTTGAGGGATGAGCTCCTCGAGGGAGAGAGCGATGTCGTCCTAGCTCTATTTGCCGACGACAGTGCATACTTCATGTCGTCGACCAATGCCAACTACGCTGCACGCAGAATGCAGCGTCTGTTGAACCGCCTGCCTGAATGGCTCGATAAGTGGCGCACCTCCGTTAATGTGGGGAAAACGGTAGCGCTACTGACTCGAAGCCGCTCACATCATCCGCCGCCTCTCCAACTCCGTGGGTCACCCATCTCATGGAAGCGCACAGTGCGTTACCTAGGGGTAGAGATCGACCGGTCGCTGCACATGACAGCACAGGTTAACCGCGCGGTCACACAGACCAGGACCGCGCGGGCCATGCTGCGACCGGTCCTACAGTCCAATCTCTCGCTGCGAACGAAAATAGGCATATACAAGACTTATATTCGTTCGCAGCTGACGTATGCCTCCCCAGCATGGTACGCGCTGTGCTCCGACGCACAGAGGCGGCGCATGCAGGCGCAACAGAACTGCGTTCTGCGTATGTGCGCAGACGCGGGTCGTTACGTACGTAACGACGTAATTGCCCGAGATCTCGCGGTCCCCTCGGTGGAAGAGTTCGTCCGCCGGCTGGCACGTACAATGTTCAGCCGGGCGGACGCCAGCCACCACCCGCACTTGAGGGACCTAGCCCCGCTCCACGCGCGCCCACCGGACGCGACACGCGCATTGCCGCGAGATCTCCTGCGCACAGCAGGCACAAAGCAGGGCGACGGTTAAACCGGCCCTGCACGGTCGACGACACAGTATATAATGCTCTTTCTTCCCCCCCACTTTATTCCCTCAGCCGACGCTATTTACAATAGCGTCGGCTCGACCCCACGGGTCGAAAATTAATGACGCAAAGGCGGCAGCCTGTGCAGACCGCCCGGGTAAAGGGTGCACACCCGAGGCCCGCACCTGCAACCCTGTAAAGGGTTGCGGATGAACCCTTCTCTCTCTTGTGTACGTTGCATTTTAGTTGTAGATATTTCGGCCGAGAAGCAGTTATTTGTGGCTGTGTCTCGGTTTGAAGGGTTATAGTCATGAAGTTACAGGGTATAGGATGTACAACACCTTAGGCGACGGTTGCCACTTTTCATTAGGTTTTCAGGGTCATCAGGTTGTTGTCTATTCTAAGTTGCGTAAAAAAAGATTACAGTATTATTATTCTAATCTGCTCGTAAAGTCGGACATTACAAATACTCGTAGCCGCATATGTTATCTATGAAATGTGTATGGGCGAAAAACTAAAAGTCCAAGAGTCGGCAGAGAGGGCGGGTAACGATGACTTTCCTAGACCGGTATGCCGTTCGCAACAACTTAAATTAGTCGTACCTTTTTGATGTGCTAGTTCACCTGCCTCCTGGGTTTGCTATCTTTGTCCACGGCGCAGCTAAGGATCCTAACGGGCTCCGGAGCACGCACAAATGTTGTATTTGAATAGGGTGGCGTAGTGTCAGGTACTTTACATGTCCATGACATGCATATCAGTTTTTCCATTAATAGAAACTTAGTCTTATTATGAAATATAACAAGTTGCACACAAAACCACGTCGTAGCAAACTATGAATTTCATATAGATGTCCTTTATTATAAAATAAAAACACGAAACAGCGTATGCTGCTAACAACCCATCATCACTTTTCGCGCCAACGCCATATTGCTTTTTTTTATCAATCTGAACATAGCTGCGCTCAGGTGCGATGCGACAGCACTCTCTTGTGTGGTAAAACGACCTTTAAGCCGTGCGATGCAACCGGTGTCGGATTATCATCATTAAACTAGTCCAAACAATCTATAGTGGACATTGCCATGCCGACGCGCATCGTATCCCAGAAAATTGATCGTAAAATTGATTATTGCGTTATATAATTACAGTTGCATTGTCATTATGCATCTTGTACTCCATTTCACGTTATGTCTAGTCTAGCATAGTTTTAAAATAGTGGGTGTGATAGACCGCGAAATGCAGTCACTACTGTTATTCGGGATCGCATAACACTTACATGTAAAATAGGACGTAGTTATTACTGTTAGAAGTAATCATGCTTCTCTGGCTTCATCTACTCCAACAGTTATTGTGTCCATCCAGTTTTTGTGCTGAGCACGCTGAGCTGGTCCAAGTTGGTGCACAATTTTACAAAAAAAAAAAACCTGTTTATAAGGATTTGAGTGTTTCTATATATAGTAGGGTTGATTCTGATTAGCCTATTGTTTTTAAACCTGTCCCCATTAAAATTTCAATTTGATAACACAGTGAAATCTTTATTACAAGGATCGACATGGACTAATTAGTTACTAATTAATTAATAGTTTTAAATTAGATAAATCTAGAGAAATGTATATGTATAATATATATATATATATATATATATATATATATATATATATATATATATATATATATATATATATATATATATATATATATATATATATATATATATATATATATATATATATATAGAATATCAGTGTTTTGCTCTTTTAAAGGCAAAGCAATAAACTGAGCTGTGACCATTTTGTGTTACTATGGCACACGCATGAAGGAATGTTAACAAAGGAGATTGTTAGATTATGTATTTTGTTTTTGTATTTTTGTTTTTTTATTTTTATTCTTTTGTCTCTTTTGCTGTGTATTACGTGTATGTTTTTTTTTTTTATTGTAATTTGTGTGCTGTAAGTAATGCAAATAAATTGTCTATCTATCTATCTATCTATCTATATATATATAATATGTATATATGAAAGAAAAAATATTAAAGTATTGTATATAAGCTCCTATTTCCTAAAAAAGTTTGTTACCTCATAATTATGTCCGTTACAAATCGATTTGGAAAATGTTTTTTTTTTTATCTGAAGGATATACTTATAGATTGGTCCCATAGAAATTTTATTAAAATCAGTTTAGTAGTTTTTAAACAAAAATAAACTGGTTTTGCTATGACTGACGTCGTTTTTTTTGAGGCGCACAATTTAAAACTGTTGGATATTTTTCCAGCATTAAATAAAAAAGAAAAGATAATTGACAAATATTAGTACAAGCGTCAACAGGTATAAACTATTGTATTTAAAAAAAGAATTGTTGACTTTCGTTTAACAAAATGATTTCGCGTACCATACATAAAAATATTTTCGAAATGAAATACTATTTTTTAAGTTGATTTTTTTTTTACAACACGGGCCAAACGAGCATGCGGCTCACCTGATGGTAAGTGACTACCGTCGCCCATGGTCACCCACAACATCTACGGCATTGCAGGTGTGCTGCCGGCCTTTTAAAAAGGAATATGCTCTTTTCTTGAAGGTTATGTTGTCGTATCGGTTCGGAAATACTGCTGCTGGAAGTTGATTCCAAAGAGTGGTTGTGCGTGGAAGAAAGTGCCTTGAAAAACGCACGGTCGAGGACCGCCACTCGTCCAGATGGTTGGGATGAAATTTTAGTTTATGGCGGGTTGTACGATGGTGAAAATCTGCAGCAGGTATCAATCACTTTTAAATAACAAAGATACGTATTGAATGACATACAAAAAATAAAGTCGAATTGGGAACCTTTATTTGTCAATTCCTTATTATATTAATTTACAGGACGTTAAGGTATCCGACTTGGAATTTTTAGTTCCTCTACAGTATCATAATCAGTTAGGAGAAAGTAACCGTTTGAAATATTCAGCATTACCAAAGCATAGTACTGAGTTGGGGTCAATTTATAAGTAAGTATAATAAGAAAAGTAAAAACAACATCACCTCCCCACTAGCCTTATTGTCAAATGACAATGTTGCTTCAGATTTTGAGAATAGAAAACCTACTTTTGGGAACAAAGGCGTGAACGAACACTGGAGCAGTGTTGGTTTTGAAGAATACGAGGGAGATATTCAGTTAGGAGATATTCAGGTAACTCCGGAAGGTACAGTGATATTGGAGTTGCTGGAAAGTTGTATTTTAATGGGAAACATGGTTGTATTTTAAAGGCTAAGACAACGCATTATGCAGTGGATTTCAATGAATTTAAAACTAGCGATCCCGAGTTTCATGGACTGTATGGACAAGATATTATTTCAAATAATATGGTGGATCAAGTACCACTTAATTACCTGAGTGATGGTGGTAATGGAGGAATGACTTTTGGGAGACAAAGTGTAGGTGCTACCAATACTGAAAGAACAATAACGTTTGATGTGATTGTTTGGTAAATAAGCCGTCAAGTGATGCTACAGGAATTTTATAAAAGAAAAAGTTGATGGGAAGTGTAAAGGAATCTACCACATTTGGAGTAAAATCTTCAAATAAAGGATTAAAATCAAATTTATTGGCTAGAATAGCTTCAGAGACTAGTAAACAGAGAAAATAAACATTTAAATCAATTTGGCGAAGTAGATCAGGAGATGCATTTCTTAGCATCTAATAAACCACTAATATATGCTGTGTGTATTGTCCTGGTTGTCATTCTATACAGTTTACTACACAATAGCAATTTCAATCAGTGACACGTGCGTGCGTCAGTGGCCAGGTCTATTTAGTCAGTCTACAGGTTTTCAATGCATTGTCGAGGCTGAACATTACTCTGAGTCGCTTAAAAGCTATGGGCGGGTGAGTGGACGGTGTTGAATGATAAATATCCTGGACAGTAAGTTTTTTATAATGGGTAAGAATGGAATGAAATCTCCACCTGCGCTATCCATATACGCGGTGTACTAGTGGGGGCTGATAGCTGTGGATGAAAGCAGTTCAGTCAGTCATTGTAACGAATTCCATAGGAATTAACCGCGATGGTTTCCAGGAGGAACCGAATGGAAGTTGACGTTAAAGTTTTATAAGGCCAATGCGATAAAATCATATGCTTTTTAATTACTATGTTGCTTATTTGGTATAATATGTAAGTAAGTGTAAAGGGACTTGTCGGATACTAAATTAATAAATAAATAAGTTATTTTCAGTATGCGTCAGTACATAAATAGATACAAGTAAGTAAGGATGTGTGTGTATGTATGTGTGTATGTGTGTGTGTGTGTAATTAATCAACGTGTAGCTTGTAGGCATTTACATACAGTACTCGTACATGAGTGTACGCAGTGCAGGTGTAGGCGTTTAATTGAAGATCTTATTTGATTGTTTCAGGAAGGAGACGTTGGTAATTTGAAGGGATTCCACGATGAAACATCGCAAATTGAAGCATTATTCCATTTAATTCTAATTAATAAAGTTTATTTTGATTAATTACGTCTCAGGCGTTTAATATACCCACCTAGATCTAGACATAAGCAAGTGAACTACATGATCAAACAGGTCATATTTCTGAGCCGCGACTAGATGCTTCAGGTGAATTCACTTATCTATTAATGCGTTTAGAAATTTTAAGTAAAGAAATTATAATTTTAAGATTAAATAGGATGTAGTTTTCAAACGACTCCGAAGATAAAGAGGTTCTAAAATTTACTATTTTAAGGGTTTTGTACCGAAATGATACAACGAAAGTCTTATCGTGCGACTTCGTCCGTCTACCTGTCGTAACGGTATGTCTCCTAGTAGATATCACAGGTTTATTAGAATTGGTGCCCTACCCAATGTTAAAATGAAAGTTTTTGAATTTGTTGTGTTAGTGGAACAAATTCTTATGACTAAATCTTGACACACAGACTCGTATGTTGAATGTTGAGTCATTCACATCCTAACACGGACTTCCTGCAACAGTTGCAGCACCTCGGCAATACGAGAGGGGGCGCGCGCGTTTTGGCAAAGTCTCCCTTCTTGACCATGTTGGCGTGCGCCGTCAGATATTGGACGCCCTTGCTGTCGTACTTCGGGGCTTCTGGGAACAGTACGCTGCGCTGGCATAGCCGACCCTGAACAATATTTTCATTAGTCATATGTAAGTAAGTAAAATCGTCAAGATATTTAATATGGGAATGTCTTACAGCTTAGTTTTTCTCTGTTAGAAGAGGGTAGCTGGGTATTTAGTTGTAGTCTTTTATATTGAATGTTCTGTATCTTGTACAGGTATTTTATTCCCCTATAGAGTTAATGAATGTAACTTAATATTTTAAATGTACGAAGCAAGTGAGAATTTAGTATTATATTATTCGAATATATGACGTGAATTAAAAGATTTAAGCTGAGATTTGATTCCAATCAAAATTGTGCCTCAGTCTGTTCCCATATCCCAGTCAAATGCTTCATCGATCTCTCTCAAATTCCACTAAAATTTGTTGCCGAAATAGCAGTTTAAATTGTATTCTTTTGACTTTAGTTTGTAGAGGTATTTATTTTTTATAATAAATGACAAGGTATACCTTAATCCTCATAGCGTATAGCGAGCACCTTTAGCTGGAGACATATCCAACTGATCCGCGTCCGGCGACTTATTCAAAGATCTGAGTTTTGGCTTTGAGATACTTATATCTTCGTCACTTGATGTATCCGATGCTCTCATATTTGTTTGTGTTTTTAAATTCTTGTTGTTTATGAATTTACTCAATAACCCTTTATTTTTCTCGAAGAACATCTTAATTTTTTAATTCTTTTCTTTATTTACATACTTTGGTTGTTGGTCGTTTACGTATTCGTCTATGGCTGCCGAGTTCTTAACAGTTACAGTACTGAATCTCTTTTGTAATACAGGGTGGCCCAAAAGTCCTTAGAAAAGTAAAATTTGAATTAAACGAAATCGGCGCGCGTGAGCGGTGCAGGGGAAGCGGGGGCAGTAACTTCCGTTTCTGGGAATTTAGTCGCGATGGAGCGTTTCACCGGAGCGGACCGTGCGTTTTGTGTGCGCGAGTTTTATCAAAACAACAATTCGGCAACCGTTGCGAGGCGTAAATTTCGAGAACACAAAGGTTTACACAACTTTGATGACACCCCAGCTCTCCAAACGATTAAGAATTGGGTTGCTAAGTTCGAGGAGACCGGTTCGACGTTAGATAAACCGCGGTTGGGTCGCCCAAGGACATTACGTACGGAACAAAACATCGACACAGTGGCACAATCTATTCGTGAAAATCCTACACAGTCAACTCGTAAGCGTTCCAGTGCATTAAACGTATCCAGGACATCGTTACAATGGATTTTGAAGAAAGATTTACTTATGCACCCTTACAAAATTCAGTTGGTGCAAGAATTAAAAGAAACTGATGCCATTCAGAGAGTGAATTATGCTAATGAAATGTTTAATCGGTTTACTTCGTTCAATAACATAATGTTCTCTGATGAGGCACACTTCCACATTAACGGACATGTTAGTAAACAAAATTGCCGCTATTGGAGCCCGATTAATCCAAAACTTAAGCACCAGAAGCCCTTACATAGCCCTAAAGTTACTGTTTGGGCCGCTATGTCAGCCCATGGCATCATAGGGCCTTACTTTTTTGAGGACGGCAGAGGGCGTGCTGTTACTGTTACTTCGGAGCGATATGTGGCCATGATCGAGGAGTTTTTCACACAAAAATTGCATAACTTTCCAGGCTTTAATGCCCGAACATGGTTTCAACAGGATGGAGCAACTTCCCACACCTCCAATACTGCTATGCCCGTTATCCGTCAACTTTTTCCAAACAAAGTTATCTCTAAGAGAGGAGACATTTCCTGGCCACCACGTAGCCCGGATCTGACTCCAATGGATTTTTTTTTGTGGGGCTACCTTAAAGCTAAAGTGTACGACTCTAACCCGCGGTCAATTAATGACCTAAAAGAAAACATCCGCAGCGAAATGGCAAGCATTTCAGCACTGACGTGCCGCGCAGTCATCGACAATTTCAGAAGACGTTTGCAAGAGTGCCGTGACTGTAACGGATTACATTTGGACGACGTTATTTACAAAAAATAATTCCCGTTTTTCTAGCTATATTTACAAATAAAAATATTATTCATAGTGTAATTAGTTTTATTTTAATTAATTTTTTTCATTACTAAGGACTTATGGGCCACCCTGTATATTCGTTAAATTTTGATTTTGTATTTTATTTACATCTATTATAGATTCATTATTTTGCAGGTTATTGGGTTTAATTAGATTTTGTTTAAGTTTTTTATTAAAATACCTGATGTCTAGCGAGTCCACATTATCATAAGCTCTTCGTTTTACATTGTCTTTCATAGTATCTATATAATTTTTATTATGATTAATAATTTCGAAATCTTTTCTATAATAGAACTCTTCTTGTTTAGGCGTTGTTGTCTTAGTTTGATGGACTCGTGTTACATGTGTACCATTTAGATGAGGCCTGGATTTATTATTTAATGTAGTCAAATCTGCGTAGTCGTCGTTATTTCTGCGGAGATCCTCCTTCAGCACATCTACTAAATCTTTGTTTTTGGTGGTTCGCGACAAAACTGTTAAAATATAAGAAGAAATTTTAAAAAGCGTAATCGTGCATTTGGTGAATTCCGTATTAGGTTGAAAATGACATGAATCATTTCACTATTCGTTTCGATGAAAACGATAAGCAACGGAAGGATAACGTTTATATATATATATATATATATATATATATATATATATATATATATATATATATATATATATAGTTCGGAAAAGTTACTTTTAGCCGGAGGGCGCGTGTAACGGTTTGAGAAAAACGCAATTAAAAAATCCTAATTATATAATTTTATAATCTACACTATGTTGTTTAATATCTACGAGTGTACAGCAATTCTATTTCTCTACGAGGACGGTCGCCAGTATCTGTAGTGTGCCTACAGATAAATGATTTTCAAAACATAATGATGAATTCTGAATTAGTCTTAAAATAATTTGTGTCAAGGAAGACATGGCTCTTTTTACATTATGTCATATGATTTAAAAACAAGATTATATGTAATACCTGTTGTTAACTTTGAAGTACTTCCAACAAAAGCATAAACATCGAATATCATTAGAAAGAATGTTATTAAAACTGCATTTGTTAAACTTTGCAATATTTGCAATATAAACGTTACCATTCTCAGATTATATTGTAGTGTTTATACTCAGTAAGTTAGTCGGTAACAAAACAAACAATATACAATTATTATATACAAATCATAAATATATACGCGCTAGGTTGCTATAAATTCGACTATAAAATGACGGAAATTGAATGTTCAAAAGTTTTACAATAACACGAGTAACGCACAAGCGTTCGATAAATTCGCCATTTCTGTCCCGACCCAGCAACACCTGAACCGCCACTAAAGCGACTATCGTAAATATCTCGAACTAATTAGCTCTTAATAATACTTGTTGTAATTTTCTTTGTAAAACAAAATGGATGCTTCTTAATAATCAAACTTGTTGTTCAAATTAATTTGCTCACGAGGACTTTACAAGTAGCAGATCTGAATAGTAAGTATCAAGACAAGAGTATTTAAAAAAAAGAAACAAATTTTTAATATAAGTACTTTTACTGTTCCCACGCATAATTGCGGTTTTTGTCCAAATTTTTCATACGTAGGCAATAGTTTCCAAGGTCAAGTAAGGGCTACTTCGTCACCGCTACCCGATATATTGCTTACGTCTGACAGCGAAGCTGCATCCATCTCGTCTTCACTTTCATCCTGGTGCATGTACTGTGTGCGTGTGCGAGGGAGCCGGAACTCTGGGAATGGACCGTCGTCCAGATTAATGATAGCCACTCCTTTGTCTCCTTCCTCTTGAATGAATCGCCGATAAGTTGAGCTACTTCGACGTGACTGATGCTGCGGCTTTATCTTTAAACAAAAACATGACTTCAATATGATATTTACTCTTAATATTAATGATTGCAGAAAGCATTGATTTGATATATTGAAATTGAAAAAAGATGGTATATTAAGAATTTTTATTTTAGTGTAAAGATATAGATAGTCTTTTTGAATAGAATTGGATTTTTTTATAACACGGGGGCAAACGTGCTTGCGATTTACCTGATAGTAAGTAACTACCGCCGCCCATGATCACCCGCAACACCAGAAGCATTGCAGGGGTGCTGCTGGCCTTTTAAATAGGAATAAGCTCTTTTCTTGAAGGTTACGATGTCGTATCGGTCCATAAATAGATACTGCTGCTGAAAGTTGACAAAATGTGGTCATGCGTGGGAGAAAGTGCCTTGAAAAACATACGGCGAAGAACCGCTAATCATCCAGATAATTGGGATGCAACTTTAATTTGTCCCGGATTGTACGGTGGTGAAAATCAGCAGCAGGTATCAATCGAAGAAATCTTCAGAACACTCCCCATGATATATTCGATAAAAGATGCATAGAGATGCAACATCTCTACGCAGTTTCAGTGAGTCGAGTCGGATAGTAAGCCACTGATCGTCAATAATTCAAGCCGCCCGACTTTGAATGCGATCCAAGAAGAAGCAAGATACTGTGGCGTTTCTGCCCATAGGTGAGAACAGTATTTCGTATATGGCCGGATTTGATAGACTTAAATGTTTTCTCTTACCTTTAGCATTCGGTATTTGACTTTTGTATTAGAAAAATCATTTCTGTTACTTCCTATTTCCATATGCTCGTAAGCTTCTGAATCAGTTATGATATTTTCAATATTTTTATCATTCTCTAAATGTTCATTATCTACATAATAAAGCAGATCATGTTTCGATACTCTCTGATCATCTGTACCTGTATTTTGTTCTGATGGTGATATGTATCTAGTTAAAGATTCCAACTTGTCATTAGTTCTCGCAACTAATTTTTGATTTTTATCCATATTAACGTCATTATAATCATCAGAGGCTGTATAACGATGATCATAATATGGTTCATTGGTTGGTTTATTATGAGTATACTTAACACTGACTAATTCTTCTGTTTCTGAAGACATGTAGTCGTAGTTGTCTTCCATCAATTTTCTGCGTATTTTGTCTACTAATATCTCCGACTTTTTTGTTGTTACTTCAATGTCTGAAATATTGAGCAGATGTTGCTTTGTAATTAAATGTTTACTGCATTAGAGATTTTAAAATAAATGTATTATTATGTTGCTTGCATTGTACTCGTTTGTCGCATTAGATAGTTTTTTTTTTTATTATTGTAATGTATTATTTCAATAATCCTATATTATTGTTGTTATTCAATTTTTAATTTATAGAATCTTTGATGGATTTGGAATAATCCTTGTATTTATTTATTTATATTTAGTACTAATAATTAAAATAATATTTTTCTTAAATAATTCAGATTGTGTACCACAAAAAATTAGTTATTTTGATTTAAAAACTAATATATTGAAAAGATTTTGACAAAAATATTATGGCATCAATCTGTAAGTGTATCCTTTCAGATAAAATAATAATTATAACTGACGAAGTTTAGAGGTAACAAACATAAAATAGCAACTTCTTTTTGAAGTCCGTTGAAAAATAAACCGACATTAATCGTGATAATGTTAGCAGCTAACGTGAAAGTACTAAATGTGAGTTTACATATAAAAATAAATTCGAATGGAGAATATTATCTTTTTTAATAATGTTGAAAAGACCAAGCGACTTACCGTGAGCGTTGGCGTGTCTTCCAATGGTGAGTACTGTTATGAGCAGGCCAGAAAACATTTTACATCAATATTTGGGCAATAAACGTGCGCACTTTACAATCCACACAATTGTATGTGCGTGTCGCGGTCGCCGGATTTGAATATTCAACTAGAAGCCAACGTACATGGGGGACATTTTGTCCGAAGTAAATATTTTGTAATCTGTTTACTAGCACTGCATGTATACATTACGAGTAGCATGTAGATTTGTTTTATTATAACCAAACTAAAATATTTATCCGAAGGTTGCCTCTCTTTGGACTTGAAATCTTGAGCCGACTCGACAAATATAAAGACATTTGTCCGCGTGTCCGCTGACACCGGTACACACCACACGCCACGGAGCACAGTTGTCTGCCATCACGATGCTGAAATACACACATCTATTCCTTCTCTATTAGATATTAATATTCAAGTATACAATTTGCTTGAGCAAAATAAGCACTGAGATTTTTTTATATTATACAGGGGGCAAACGAGCATGCGGCTTACTTGATGGTAAGTGTCAACCGCTGGCCATGATCACCCGCAACACAAAAGGCATTGCAGGTGTGCTGTCGGCCTTTTAAAAAGGAATATGCTCTTTTCTTGAAGATTTCGATGTCATATTGGTTTAGAAATGTTGTTGCTGGAAGTTGATTCCAAAGAGTGAATGGAAGACAGTGCCTTGAAAAACGCACACTGGAGGATCGCCACTCATCCAGATGGTTGGGATGGAACTTTAGTTTGTGGCGGGTTATACGGCGGTAAAAATAAGTTCGTGTGATTCTGCAAAGCAGTTGTACTGAGATTTGGTATTAAAATAACAAAATAGGGAGCCGTCACATTTTAATTTTCAACAATAGCAAAGCATAAAAGGGCGACACAGTGTATTTTGTGATGTCCGTTGTTGATACCAATGGAAAGTAGTAATAAATATGTTTACCATACTATATTGTATAAAATGTAAAGTTTAATGCTCCATGCTATTCAAGCCGTTTGATATTTCGAGATTTATTATTTGGGTATACACAGGTGGATGGTACTTTGTTATCTTAGTCGCCTATTATGACATGTTGCCGATGAAATGTGAATAAAATTTGACAAGCTCCGGAGAGCTGTGGTGGGCACGTTGCTTTGCGTAAAAAAGTATTGGGTTTGATCCCGTACGATCCAATTCAGGACTTCTCTAGTCTAGTTGTTCTAGGTTGTGCTTTTTGATATTTGTTATTTGGTTTCTCATAACACAGGGTAACCTAGCTTGAAGACTAGGCCATTGGTGGGATTGTGTGAGAGCTGTAATAAAATATAAAATATTTAAATTTGGAACTAAAAGTTATGTAAAAGATGATGCATCGTAATTTTTCTTAGTGATCACGCTTTTTATCATAATTTGGCAAATAAGAATAATATCATGAACTTAACAAATAAAAGACGACTTTCGTGGCGCGACAGTGGGTACATTGCTTAGCGTAATAAGTTTCCAAGTTTGATTCTCGACCGGGTCAATTTAG
Organism: Galleria mellonella; assembly: GCF_026898425.1. Classification (NCBI taxonomy): domain Eukaryota; kingdom Metazoa; phylum Arthropoda; class Insecta; order Lepidoptera; family Pyralidae; genus Galleria; species Galleria mellonella. The sequence continues at coordinate 9,372,727 of NW_026441999.1, read as the reverse complement.
TTAAGGAAATTTTCTAAATGGACCCCAGCCTGGCTGTTCTGGGTTGTGTCCTCAAATGTAGATTATGCGGGTGCTCATAGCGCAGGTTATTCTAGCTTGAGGACAAGACAATTGGTGGAAGGGGGAAGGGTTCGATAGTAATGCGGACTACCAGTGGCATCGCTAGCAATATACCCTGTCATGTCCACCTCCATATAGTCCCTCTGGAAACCATCGTGCTGGATCCCAGGTGTATTAATCACGATGGGCTAATCATCCGTCAATGGTGCTCCGCCAGCGTATATCGTTAGCGCAGGCGGGGATACCACTCCATTGTTATCTATTAAAAAAAAAGACAATTGGTGATTGTGTGGCACTTTATAAAAGGAGCGATCACAATAGAATTACCAAAATATCGATGAGTGTAATCAAGTAGTCGAGAACTGATATGTAGATAAACATATATCCGAATCTAATTCTCGATCTATCGACTCTCTCAAATGCAATTGAATAATTGTTACGGTTTACAGTTGATTGGATGATTCGAACGAGGTAGGTATTGGCTGCCTAATCAATCTTATATCATTGGCTAACCGCTAGTAAACCTTCTGTGTAGAATTCGTCATCTGAAATTAGATTACTTACTCTATAGGCGGCTCTTGAAGTTATTGATAATTGGAATATTCAACCAAATCGACTGAGCAGTCTGTGCCACGTAAATAAACCGATACATTGATTTACTTTTTAACCGCCTACAAAAGGAGCCAATTCGGTTGTATTGTTTTTTTTTTCAGTCTGTTGTAAACCGGTTTGGAAACTTCTTTTTTATCTAAAAGGATATACTTACAGATTGGTCGTATAGAAATTTTATTAAAATCGGTTCAGTAGTTTAGCTTAGCGCAGCTTCGCGATAAGTATTTATTATTTTTATAAATGGTGCAATGAAGTGTAAATAAATCAATTTGTATTGCATTGTATTAGCCATGAATTGTCCACTGATAAACATAGGCCGGCCCACAATAAGTTTTGCTAGTAGAAGCCGCGCTCGTCAGGCGAATAATTAAATAAATAAATAAATTGTGACATTTATTATTGATTACATTATATGATATTATCTATTAAAAATATTTATTATTTGAAGAATTAAGTTTTTTTTTATTCAATATATATACATATATAAGGGGAAATTACCGAACTCACTATGTTTTGACCTTTCCGATTTCAAAAATAATTACTAAAATCTATTTAGTTTTGGTGACGTAATCGGTGCTTAGTACACGGACAAAAATACAGATGGCTTTGGACTTCCCATCTTTGAAAGTTGCCACAATATATTCAAATTTATTAGCATGTGAAATTTCAAAGACATGTAGACGATTTCTCCTTTCGGGTTCTCAAGGTGTACTTTAGTATGCAACTAGAATAGCAAACAAGCTGACGGTCCACCTGATGGAGAGTGGTAACGTCGCTTACAGACAATGATTGCGAGAAATCTTTGTTTGTTTGTACGAATAGATGTTTGTTACTCATTCAAGCAAAAACTACTTCATAAAATTGATCGAAATTTAGTACGCGGGTAGGTTATATCCCAACTTAGTACACACGATACTTTATATGCTGATTCACGCAGGTAAAGTCGCGAGATACGGTTAGTGTACAAAAGATCAATTTGTTTTGGTGCTATATAGTTCGATTCTAATAAACGCAATAACAAATATTCTTGATTGTTATTAATTGGAGCGTGCATATTTTTATAAGCGGCGGCGGGGGCGGGGGCGGGGGCGGACGCGGAAGCGGAAACGGTAGCGGGGCCGGATGCAAGCAAACAACAACTCAGGATATTACTCAGCGCAAACATTAATATAAACATTTGCGATCTTTTCTTTCCTATTATTGCGTCGAGACATCTTTCTTTTCATCTGTACGATCTCATAACAAACAGACAAATTGCAATTTATTTTTTAATTGAATCAAAATGGAATGGAAATCCCGCCTGTGCTGTAGGTATGTGCAGGCGGGGTACAAGGCGAGAACTGAATCAGGTCAGAGTCGACTCATCATGGAGAATTCACCACGATGGTTTCCAGAGAAGATTGGGCGGTGGTCGACCTGATTGCTAGCAATGGCACCATTAGTTCCCATTGCTAACTCCCTATCGTCACTTACAAACTATGATATAAACAGTACCCGGTAATTGTTTTTGTATTTCATAATATACCTAATTCAAAAATATTATGCAGACAAACTGGTGATCAGAGGATACAAATATGTATGATTCTATACAGTCTCTGGTAAATGGATGTGTTATTTTCTATTGCATACAACACACAATGAAACACGACGTTAGTTATAGTAATTTTATACACCAAATATAAATATTATTTTGTACATAAATTTGAAACCTGAAATTATAAAGAGATGATTTCAAAGAACTTCTAAAAAGTTTTACTTACATAAAGATTATATTTTATATTTTATTCATTTAAGATTATGCCTATTCTATTGTAATAATGAGGACAGGATGTAACTTCCAGTTTGTAACACATGTAATGTGTAGTGGCAGGGACGCTGCGTACATGTACCAGGCAGGGTGACGATGACAAAGCGGCGGGCTCTACTAACTCATCTCCAGCTAGATTTATATGTTTACGCGCCATTCAATTCAAGTCTTTATTGTGTAAACTCAACACGTCCTACATTATCCTTAGTTGCAGTTGTCTTCTCCTTTGTAAGGGATATGTAACATCAGGGTTTTTAACTTTCATAGTCAAATGACTAAAAGGGGGACCTCATAATTTCGTTAGTGTTGTCTATTGGCCATGAAAACTTTTGCTACATTTAATTTATTATCATTTAGTGCAATTATTATTTTTATTCACAGTGATATCACTAGTGACAAGTGAAAAAAAAATTTTTGCACTTAATATCGCACCTGTTATTTGTAAATGATTGTGAAAAATGAATTATGATTTTTATGATAAGAGCGAGCGAATAGAGACTAGACAAAAGTCTCTATTCGCTTGGTCTGTACGGTCTAGTCTGTAGACTGTTACAAATTTACTTCATTGTGAACCGAAGTACATGACTCAAAAATAAAGAATGCTGTCATTATCTGTGATTTCATTTACAGTGATTTGTAACAATTTATATGTAGTGACATAACAGGTGTGACGTATAATTTCGAGCAATACTTTGATATTTCATTTCATACAAAGTTATACAAACATAACTGCTTCACAGTAGAAACACGAATGGGACAGAGGTACTCAAGCAAACGACTTTTGTACAGTCTCCCTCTGGTATAGCTAGCTAGTGAGTCTGTGTATTGTGAACGGATAGCCCAATACGTGACAGCTGACGCGCGTGCACGGCCGCTCGTAGCTCGAGCCGTCACTCGGACGTCGCCGCGTGGCACGTGCCGGTGACCTGCATTGTTACAGGCCGGCCCTGAGGTTCACACTGGCTGTATACAGGATGTGACGTCCCACTCGTGAGCTAGGTTTATATAGCATTGAATTAATTAATGCTTAGTTCCTGTTAACAATATCGGACATTCTGTCTGTAATACTTCAACTCAATTATAAATATTTTATGTAACGATTTCAAATGGCCGCAATTCGACTGTTTATTTTGTTCAATTTCTGTCTTTTCTTTATTTTACCAGAGAGAGATTTTGTACAAAAGTCCTTCGCTTGAACGTCTCTGCTCTATTCATGTTTCTACCGTGAACCAGTTGTGTTTGCATGGCTGTGTGTGTGTTTCGGTTTGAAGGGTAGGATATGACAGTGAATTTACAGGGTACAGAGGTATAACACCTTACTTCTCAGGAATGGCAACGCATGGGGGGTATCATGAGCGAAACAGTATACTCTGTTATGTCCATGGCACTGCTCATGTCTATAGGTGACGGTTACCATTTTCCATTAAATAGGTCGTCAGCTTATTTGCCATTCTAAGTTGCAGAAAAAAAATTTGTAGCAACCCGGACTAGAAATTTAGCTGTTATCCAAGAAGGGATAATAGCTAAATTTCTATTTATTTGGGATGAAAATGGAATGTTAACCCTACAATTGCTATCAGTATACGCTTGTGGAATAGTAGTGAGTGATGATAAGTGAAGATGAAGGTTGGTAGGTTCACCGTTAAGAATTTATCAATAATTAACCAGGTGATTTCAGGGTACATCACTAGCAATAGGGTCATTCTATCTAATTACTAATAATCCTTCGTTTTCTAGGCTTTTCTGCATTCACTGGAGAAGTGAGGACTAAAAATTGATATGTAAAGTAGACGCATTAGCGAGATCTATGTGAATTCTCATGTGTGTCGCGGAGGCTTGATGGAGTAGTGTTGTAATCGGCTCGACATTGAGTGCCGCAAATAAACGGCGTTAAGTGTGAGTCGCGTAATATTAATGGGTCCCGTCAACATTTATTTCCCTCGCCCGATCGAGTCAACACTCCAGGAGAGGGCGAACGGGTTCCATTAATAGGTATAAAGGCATCGCTATTGGTTTAGTTTGCGTCTATAATTATATTACAGTACTGATAATTGGTGAATTAATTGAAGTGCCTTCGTATCTAATTTAGTTTGAACACACTCCGTGTGGAGGCTGAAAGAACAGTAAAAATAAATGTTAGTAATTAATGTAGGTTTTATTTATTTACTGTACAATAAAACTTTGTGCAAGTGGCGAGCTTATGGCCATATGGCATTCTCCACCAGCTAACCATTGGGTAAAAATAAAAAGCGTATAAAGGGCAGATGAGGTGAAAAATATGTGACATAATTATAGTACATAAACATTGCTCTTAATATATACGGATGTGTATATATATATATATAAAATTATATACACATCAAAACGACGAAAAGCATTACGAGATATAATAACTATTGAGTACCTTGTAACTAGAACTGGTTTTGTTGACTCAACAAATAATTAGTCTTTATTTAATAATATGCTTACTGGGTGCTCTGCGTAGATATATAGAGTTTTTATTTACGTTTCAATAATAATAAAGATTTATTTGCTTGTAAAGTTGTTTGTATAAATAGTCTTAAATGATAATAGTGTGTGTGTGTATGATAAATTTGTAATTGTACCTTAAGGAATACAAATTTTGTCTTAGTACATCCAGAGTACATACAGTCCAGAGGGAGACTTTGTACAAAAGTCAATTGCTTGGGTACCTCTGTCCCATTCGTTTTTCTACCGTGAAGCAGTTGTGTTTGCATGACTGTGTTTCGACTTGAAGGGTGGAATATGGTGTGAATTTACTGGGTACAGAGGAATAACACCTGAGTCCTCAGGAATGGCAACGCATGGGGGGTGTCATTAGCGAAACAGTATGTGTGTGTACTGTTATGTCCATTGTGCTGCTCATGTCTATGGGCGACGGTTGCCACTTTCCATCAGGTGGGCCGTCGGCTTGTCTGCCATTCTGAGTCGTATAAAAAAAATTTAGTGATTTTTAATGATTTATATTTTTAAAGTATAAATACATTAATTACATAAGTCTAGGTAGTCATTTTAAATACATTAATACATAATTATTATTACATCCAATTAGTCGATTGTAAGTCAAGTTAAAATTTGACATTGATGATGCCTGAATTCTCGTAGTTTCGTTTAGTGCTACTCGAGACACAGCCGCTGACTGCGCTCATGAATAAGGGCTCCTCTAGAATTAGATACTAATGTATCCACAAATAATTACAATATAATATAACTTATGATAGTTATTGTTAAATAATAATGATTAAAGTTTAATAATATATATAGAATATACATACATAATAAAGAAGTAAGGAAAAAACTGACTTTAATTGTGATAAAACCAGTTGTTTTGCTCTAAAAACTTAATTACTGAACAGATTTTGATAAAATTTGCATGGAACTAATTTATAAGTACGAGTATATCCTTTCAGACAAAATATACTCTTTGAAGTCGGTTAAAAATAGCTTTTTTTATTGCATTTAGAAAAAAGATACGCAGCGGAATGGTCGTAGATCTTGTTAGCAGGTGTGGGCTTATCTCTGAAACATACCTCTGTCAGCCGCCCTAATGCCGTGAGATAGGGGGGAAAGGGATTGTTAGTAATGGGGATTAACTGCCCCCTTGCTAGAAATATACTTTATCAGGTCGACCTCCAAGCGGTTCCCCCTGGAAATCCTCGTGATTAATTCTTGTGAAATTCGTCACGATGGGCTAACGGACCTGCTTTCGTCCTCACCTATCATTCCTCACTGGTGCTCCGCCAGCGTATGCTCATGGCGCAGGCAGGGTTACTATTTCATTTACACTCATTTAAAAAAAAAGCCGTGAGATACGAAACGATTAGCGAATAATCAATTGTAGGAAACTTGTGAAAATAAAAAAAAAATTAACACATACTCGTATTAAAAAAAAATCGAGCATAAATTATATTACGAATAGAGAATATATTTTAATTATTGTAAAACCAGCACCGACCGTTGCATACAAGTTTATTCACTTGTTTTTGTACGAATGTTTTAAATGTTATTACTCAGCGTTCATATACTCGTATAGTATGGTATATACATATACGTAGCTGTGGTAGTGCGGTAATGACATTCGTGCGAGCTCGCGGCCACGTAGCGAGCACATAGCAGTGTACGTAGCGCCCGCCGTGCATCACCTCTCGATGCAAGTGCATTGTAAATTGAATAAAAACACGTGCCGACCTGTGAGCGCGCGTCTCGTGTACGGCCGCGGTCCTACTCACAGCGCTTCTCTACTAGTTTAAATTCTCAGTCAAATATTGACTTTACTTTTTTTTTGATGGGTGAAAATGGTAGGGTAACCCCGCCTGCGCTAACGGGATACGCTGGCGGAGCACCAGTGAAGGGTGATAGATGAGAATGAAAACAGGCCAGTTAGCACATCATGATGAATTCATTAGGAATTAACCATGACAGTTTCCAGGGAGAACCGCGAGGAGGTCGACCTGATTGGGTATATTGCTAGCAATAGGATTCTCAGTCTTCCATTATTAACAATCCCTTTCCCCCCATTGGTTTTATATTATTACTAGCGTCCCGTTCTGGCTTCGCACGGGTGGACATTTTTACAACATTTCAGAATGTGGTTATTGTGACATAACGATAATAGTTGGACATTGGTTTTCTCTAGTTATTGATATTTTCTTCAATATTGTAGAACATACTTTTGTTCTATCACCAATAGTTTTCGCAGCGCACGCGACCAAAGATATTTTATAGCATTTTCTTACACCTTGAGTTACGTTACTAAAGTTTTAGTAAGGATCCCTAATCTTTTCTAGCAATAAATATATGCCTATGTTACTCAGGGTGAATGTAGTTGTCTAATGGTGAGAGAATTTTAGAAATCGGCAAAGTAGTGTTTGAGTTTATTCATTACAAACATACACACAAAAATACAAATCTTTCCTCTTTATAATATTCGTGTAGATGTAAATGTAAAGTAAGGGTATATCCTAATCCCGGATATCGAGAAGAAAGGGATTGTTAGTAATGGAGATACAATAGCTCCGTCACTATTAGGTCGACCTCTATGCGGTTTCGCCTGGGAATTATTTTGAAAGTTTTATGGAATGCATCACGATGGGCTAGCTAACCTGCTTTCATCTTCACCTATCGTCTCTAACTGCGTGGCTAGTGTATACTGATAACGCAGGCGGGGTTACCATTCCATTATCATCCATTATCAAAATCACGAATACCAATTTTTTTTTCAAATGAATTCAGTAATTTCTGCGAGATCTATCCATTTATACATTTTTTTTTATACAACTTAGAATGGCAAACAAGCTGACGTCCCACCTGATGGAAAGTGGTAACCGTCGCCTATAGACATGAGCAGTACCATGGACATAATAGAGTATACTGTTTCATCCATGATACCCCCCATGCGTTGCCATTCTTGAGGACTCGGATGTTATTCCTCTGTTCACAGACTTTTGCGTTTATAATAATAACCAGTTAGTGCCGGCGTGAAGCAGTGTCGCTGTGAAGCAACGTAGCAGGAGTGACGTATGATTTGGCGTAATATGTTATTTACTATTTGAGTTCTAAATTTGTATCAAATTAACAAATATAAGAATGTTTGTATTCTTATAAAATGTCACATTTATAATACATATTTGTAGCACAAGGTAGCTGACAGCCGCCAGTGGCACAGCAGCCGCCGGCGCCGCGCCGCATATTTGAAAGCATCGCGCGCTGTATATTTCAATATTACTATGATATTTTACAAGTATGCGTTAATTTGTACTTCATGACTGTAAAACAGATGACACTGTTTCAATAGAATTTAAAGGAGTTGTAAATTTTCCCTTTATCTTTTTTCTTAATGTCTTTTACCCAAAGGTAGACAACATTTGGGTAGAAGAGATTGCTAAGTGGTAAGGCCGCCTTTTGTATCACTTCACATGAATATTAACTATATTTATTATCTTTTAAATAGTGCAATGATGTGTCATCATCTTCTTACCCTGCCCTTTATTATTTGTGGTCGGCGTAATGTTTTTATCCATGTTACAAAAAGATTTGGCTTTTAGTTTTATGACCGGCCGCCTGCCTGACGTCAACTCTCTTTGGGAATAGTGCAATAATGTGTAAAATAAATAAATGAATAAACGAATACCCGATCAGATCATAAGACAATATGCTCATATCCAACAGTACTGCAAATAAAAAAAAAAAAAATTAATTGACTGAATGTTTTGATTGGTTACCGACTTGATTTTTCGATAATTGTAGCGGTGCCCTTTCATGCTTCAAGCATGTTTGTCTTTGCAGTGTGGTCTGGCATAAAATAGGCCACCCCTTTCTTTCTCGTGGATGTTGTAAGAGATGACTAAGGAAGGGCAGGGGATGGGCAGCAGCGTTCCTTTTGACACATCTCCAAAGCGTAATTGCGGTTGCCAATCCGCCTGCCAAGCGTGGCAACTATTGGTGAAACCCCCCGAGGGGGAGGCTTATGTTCAACAGTGGACAGTTAAAGGCTGATGTGATGATAAAGACAACGATGTTTGTGTTCTATATATATTAATATATAGCTTCTAAGAGTATTTTAAGAGAATATATAGAAATCGCTATTTTTAGGGACTAGTCGAAGATTTCTGCGTATATGTATTGTGAAGCAGCGGCGAGAATATTTGCTTCTTTCAATCTCTCTTAATGATAAACGACTTTCCACAGAATAAATCGTGTGAATGGTACGTTTTTGTGATACGAAATGTTTTAGATAATATAATAAGTTGATTCTTTTTGCAATCGACAGACGAATAAATTAAATGACATTATTGTATTTTATATATATATGTGGAACAAAGAATTTTCAAAGTGAAAATTAGTTGCTCCGTATTACTATGTATTTAAAACTTTTTTTTAAATTATTCAATAAATATATCACCGTTAATCATCTATCTAGAACACAAATATTGAATATATTAAAAATATTTCCTATATATATATATATATATATATATATATATATGTAGGAAATATTTTTAATTATATGTATGTATATGTTTGCAAATTTGTGTATCTAGTATGTATGAGGTAGAGGCCATACAGGACTTAGCTTCTTTTACCATCCATTGTTATTTATCTATGTTACAAAATAAATAAATGAAATAAAATGAAATTAAAAATACAAATTGAGAATTTTCTTCTTTTTGAAGTTACTTTACAAAAATATTATTGTCAATATTTAATCGTGTCAAATAAAACAGAACCGACACATCAGCTAGACTTCTGAGATTTTAAAGAACTTGCGTATCAGACACACAAAAAATACATCCTCCGCCTTTTGCTAGTCGCTTAATGAAATAAAATTAGTTCTTCAACGTAGCACAGCGCTACGGCGCGACGTAGCGTAGCGTAGCGCTACGGTGCGGGGTCGCTACATGCTACGTTACTGTCTACGGGCTTTGGTTTGATACATTTATGAGATGCGCGGCGGCGGCGGCGGCGGCGGCGGCGGCGGCGGCGCGGCGCCGGTAATATGCTGCAGTTACAATTTGAACTTGCATGTATTAGCAGCAAGAACGAAATATGACGAGCATATATTTTTACATGATAACGGCAACACCGGACTAGAGTTTTTATTGACCTTTTTTATATACAGGGTGAAGTCAAAATCGAATAGAATCCTTTTAAGGAAATACTCTATTAGTAAATCACCAGATAGAGACTTCTTAAAAAATCGTTTGCTTGGGTACCTCTGTCCCATTCGTGATTCTACTGTGAAGAATTTGTGTTTGCATTATTATGTTTAGGTTTGTAGATTTGACTGTACTTTGATTTGAAGGGTGGATTATGGCAGTGAAATTTCAGGGTACAGAAACACCTTAGTCCTCAGGAATGGCAACGCTTGAAGATTATAGCCGACATAATCTTCTTTGTTATATCCATGGTACTGTTTATGTCTAAAGGCAATAGTTACCGCTTTTCATCAGGTGAGCCGTGAGCTTGTTTGCCGTTCTAAATTCATGTGGACGAAGTGGCGGGTAAACACTAGTGATAAACAATCACACTCTACAAAACAATATACATCAACAAACGACTTACCAGTCGATTGCCGGCACGACCTCCCACACCGTGTCTCAATTCCCCTAATTGCTTTCGAGTAATTGAATCCTGTTCCGTGGCCTTTTCTCATTCTCATAGATTTGTTTTGCACATTGGCGTTTTAATAATTATTTTACCAGATGTGGAACCTTAAAAAAAGGTATGTTTTTATACTACGAAGGTGGAAAACAAGCAAATAAATCGTCAAATACTCACTGTGGCCAATGGACGCCTGCAACACTAGGGGTGTCACGTGCGCGATGCCGACCTTGAACAATCTTTAATACAGGGTATGTTTTGAAGAACCCCATATTGTAGTCTCTAGAGAAACCTTGACTAGCTCATTCTATAGCCCGAGAGTTCGTATGTACTGTCAGACATGTCTTTATAGAATAATTGAAAGGTCCGTTTGAAGTGGGCACGGCTCAGCCGACCCCACTTTAAATACGTCTATAGTCTTGAAGCTATAGCTATTAAACTGTACCTATTTTTAAAACAACAATGAATAACAAACAAGTTGAGGAAGTAAACAATGGAAAGTGATACCTTTTATGTGTTCAGAGAACTATGGTGTTATGTCTCCGTGCCTTGTAATTTCTTTGCCACAACCCATCCTTCACCACTTACACCCTTCGTCGTGTGGTCCCGGCATAGAATTGGCCACCTCTTCCTTCCTGTGGGTTTCGTAAGAGGCGACTAAAGGAACTTAATGGTAGACGGTAGCAACGTTCTTCTTAAAACATCTCTAAAAGGCTATCTGCGGTTGCCAATCCGCCTAACAAGCGTGGTAACTACTGGCAAAACCCTTAAATAATACTACTTAATACAGTCATGTGAATACAGCTTTTTTTTTTACAACTTAGAATGGCAAACAAGCTGACGGCCCACCTGATGGAAAGTGGTAACCGTCGGCTATAGACATGAGCAGTACCATGGACATAACAGAGTATAATGTTTCGCCCATGATACCTCCCATGCGTTGCCATTCCTGAGGACTCGGGTGTTATTCCTCCGTACCCAGTACATTCACGTCATATCCCACCCTTCAAACCGAAACACAGCCATGCAAACAGCTGTTTGGTGGCAGTAATATGTGTGGGATTTTTTAATAAAATCTTCTGATGTATGAATGGTATGCTACAGTCGTCTTTCTCTGTCAATGTCATAGATCAATGTGGGCGAAGTATGAAACGGTACAATTCAGACATTATATTAGTTAATACATTTATATTGTACAGGTCGATATGGTAGTATGTGTAATAATGGACTTTTAAAAAATATTTTAATCTAATTTATGTACCCATATTCGTGTGTCAAAATTAAATATTAAATAACTGTAGGGTAATAGATTTACATAGTAATTTAATTACGTAATTATAACTTTACATGGTATATGTATATAATATATATTCTTTAGCAATATACAGGATGTAAGCCTCTTAGTGATAAATAGAAATGAAGCACAAGTACTTACAGTTCATTTAATTTAGATATTGTACTATTAAATCATATATTTACTTGTTTTACTTTGTATTTGATATATAACAAATAATATAACATAAATACCCAACTTCTGTTAATCCATTCACACTTATTTAAATATAGCTTCTTAAGGACTTCCACCAACAATAATTGATATATATTTTATATAATGACCACGTGGTTCACTATACTTGTTCACTCTTGATACGGCAGGGAGCTCCGCTCTGTTCAACGGTGGGGCAAGAAGTGTCTCCCCACCCAAATAACAATCTTTTATATCTACAGGGCCGAATTCGAGTGAACAAGTCGGCGAGACTACGTGTTCTTACAATTTCATTACTTTTTATTTAAGTAGATATCATGATAATAAATAATTATAAAATTAATTAAAATATAAATTAGTGTTCTATATACATTATAAGAATAATTCATTACAAAATTTGGTATAATAACAATTTTAACATTTTATTATATTTAAAGTAGTTAGTCTGATTTTTATTAATAAATGTAGGTACACATTTTGACACAAGATGTTTAATAGAATTAATATAATTTAAAATAAATATCTAACACGTGCAATAAATGATTTGAATTTGAAAAAAAAAATGTAGATATAGGACGGAGTGGAGGATATAAAAAATATACCTGTACATGACGGTTACCACTTTCCATCAAGCGGATGGTGATTTAGTTTCGCATTGTGTTGTTCTAGACAACTTGGACCTCCCAGTTGTACTACGAGTAGTGTAAATAAATTAGGGTGAGGATGAATTTTATCATTGTTTAGGAATTCGTGTTTGTAGGTTACTGGGCTATTGTACTGCGTTGTGCGGACATTGTTTATAACAAGAGGCGTCCCTTCGAGTCGATGGAGCTTGAAATATGACATTTTCAAGCTCTGTTTAACTCACTATTGAAAGAAATGCATTCGTTGTTTTCAACCGACTTCGAATAATTGAATTGTTCCCAAAAAAAAATTACTTCAATTGTAGCAAAACTAATTATTTCAATTTAAAAACTTTACATTACACGTTATTTAATTTTGCAAGAAAACTAGTGAACACACGGGGCGCGGCGCCACCTGCGCCTGGAAAACCAAAATAGAAACTTGCCACAGGTTTCTTAGCGTCGCTCTGAAAAAGTTTTTATAAGATCCGTTTAGGTGTGTTAAAAGAAATTGTTGACAAAACAGCTTTAAAATTGTTGTAAAATAGGTGCAAGTATATTTTGATCAGCAAAAAAGTAACTGATATGTAGTACCTACGGCAGTGAAATTATAACGTCCTAGTCTTCAGGAATAGCGACGTATGACGGATACCATAGCTATGATAGTGTGTTAGGAGCCGGTTGCTACTTTTCATCAGGCGGGCCGTCAGCTTGTTTGTCATTCTAAGTTGTATAGTATTTCGTCACGATTGTAACAGCTATTTTTTATAGACTTATATTATATATTTTGAGTCGCCGTAAAGTACGTTCAGTATTTATTTACTATACATACTAGGTTTTACTTGCGACTTCAACCGCGTGACCGTGATACTCGTATATTTCGTGATATAAACGGATATAAATTAGCTTATATTTCTCTCTATATTACATAGTATATACGCACGTATACTAATATTTATAGTGATCGGTGAAGTTGTTAAGGCGCTATAAGATAACAAACAAACAAAGCCACTTTTACATTTATAGTATTAACAAGGATTATTAAAATAATATTTTTCAGGATTACCAAACTGCACCTCATTTCCCATGATTGGTCATAGACGTTTCTGTCGTTTTAAAAATACAATAATAGGCAGAAATATATAAGTTATATCGTTACAACCGGTAGCTGTCCAGTGCTGAACATAGGTTTCCCCCAATTCGAGGGTTTTATTAGTAGTTGCCACGCTTAGCGGGCGGGTTGGCAAAAAAATATAATTAAGTGTAAAGAACTATTAACTGTATTGATTTTTAAAAGGATTTTCAAAGAATTATTGGAAATATTGCGTAAGTAAACGCATGATAAAATATAGACGAATTGAGAATGTGCACCGTTTTCAAGTCGCTTACAAAGTACACTAACTGGTAGCTACGCCAACAGAGGCTCGCTCACGCTGTTTTGGGCGTTTCTAACGAGCGGCGTAACTACGCCGATTTGTTGAAGAGTTGCGCTTTGAGTGCCGCCACTTTCAAATATAGAAAATACCAGTAAGGCTACGTAACTTGTAACCAATTTGTGACTGTTATGGCTATTATTAAGGCTTGAAAAGAGTGAATGAGAAACGAACATTAATTAAAACAATAGAGAATAGAAGAGGCAAAATGCCGGGCCACCTTATACATGATGATTTTTTAAAGAGCATAGTAGAAGGAAAAATAGAGGGCAAAAGAGGAAGAGCAAGACCGAGGAATAACTACATGGTACAGATAAAAGAAACACTAGGTGTCGTGACGTATAGGGAGGTCAAGGATATGGCCTGGGACAGAGCTGGCTGGAAGAAGATGCATGGATTAGTTGCACCGACAAGAGGAAACTTTTAAATGAAAAGATAGATGGGTGCTATTATTTTAAGAACAAGTTCCAAATGAAATATTTGCACGGCGCACGGTTGAATGCAGAGAGTATTTTCTTTAACATTAAATACTTCTAATGTATTCGTGCAAATAAAGTTATCATTAATTCTATTGTATTGGATCGAGATTTTTGTCATGTATAACGTTTACTAGTACCATACTCATAACATAAATGTTAAATTGACATTTGATTAAAAAACTAAAAATAAACTGCGCTAAAACTAGTGAATTCGGAACTATTAGTAGCATTATCAATCAAGTCCTGCAATATGTAATACCCGTATGCAAAACTTTAACTTATCAACAGCTGTGAAGACAGCTATGCTTGGAGTTACTTTGCGTGAGAGAATCCGAAAGGAGGATAATCATAGAAGAACCGAAGCGACCGACATAGCTCGGAGGATAAGTAAATTGAAGCGGCAACCGGCTGGTCACACAGCTCGAAGAGCTGACGACCGCGAGACAACAACGATGGGAAAGAAAGGTTTTTGAGTGGCAATCCGTATGAGCAAACGCAGTCTAGGACCCTCTACTAGATGGTGCGACGACCTCAAATGCATTGGAGGGAGGGAGTCAGTGGTAGCAGGTTGTTCCGGACCGTTCCTTATGGCAGTCTATGGGGAGGCTTATGTGCAGTAGTAAACAGCTAGGCTGATTTAATGATGAAGATGAATAAAATTAAGTTTTTTTCTTTAAAAATTTAGGTCAACAGACGTCAAAAAATGTAAAGCGTTCTATACTGCCTCGACAGTTGGACGCGTCGTGTTGACGCGGAACGCTAGAAAATATTTGTCGCTATCGATGTCGATTACGATTCCACTCTATACTTAAATTTTTAGAGAAATATTAGTTAGTTATAGGCGAGACGAATATTAAACAAACTAGATTTTGCCTGCGACTTTTGTACGCGTGTACTTTGGGAGCTTTACTCCCTTAGTGGTGGTTTTGAAAAATCCTTTCTTGTTATACTCGTACATCTATGTTATATAAAAAAACTTATTTGCAAAATTTTGAGATTCTAAATTCAGCATCTCGATTTCATTAATATATTGGGATAATATCAACATCTCCCATATGGTCTAGTGGCTAGGATACCTGGCTTTCACCCAGGAGGCTCGGGTTCGATTCCCGGTATGGGAATTTTTGAATCGTAAATATATTTTAACTTTTTTTTATCATTATAATTTAATGCAAAAAGCAATTAATTCAGATTATAAACAAGTGCAAAGTTATTTGAATTCAGTATTAATATTTATTTAACATAATCATCATGTGACCGATTCACGCCCAGCCCTGACCACACGATGATATCTTTTGTACGATGATTTAATCCGTCTTTTGATTTTGAACTGATTTAACTTTACACTTCGTGAGTTTCTTTTGCCATAGTTTGTTGATATTACTGGTGACGCACCTATATTTTTTTTATTGGATAATATAATGAAATGGTATCGGTATACACCCGCGCTATCGGTATACACCGGCGGGGCACCAGTGAAGGATGATAGGTGAGGGTGAAGTAGGTCAGTTAGCCCATTGTGACGAATTCAACAACAATTGTTCACGATGGTTTCCAGGGGGAACCACGTGGAGGTTGACCTAATAAGGCATATTGCTAGCAATGGGGCTGTCAAACTCCATTGCTAACAATCCCTTTCCCCCCGACGCACCTATATTAGGTACTAACTATTATCCCGCGGCTTTGTCCAAGTGAATTAGTACATAAAGTATCCTATGCACTATATTATATTCACTTTCACTCAAATATGTTCAGTAGTTTTTGCGTGAAAGAGTAACAGACATCTATTCATCCATCGTTACAAATTTTCGTGTTTATTATATCAATACGATATGAGTATTTAGACATGAAATAACGACTTTTCAGACTTTGTACAAAACTGGTTTGCTTGGGTACCTCTGTCCCAGTCGTGTTTATACCGTGAAGCAGTTGTGTTTGCATGGCTGTGTTTCGATTTGAAGGGTAGGATATGACAGTGAATTTACAGTGTACAGAGGAATAAAACCCGAGTCCTCAGGAATGGTAACGCATGGGGGGTATCATGGGCGAAACAGTATACTCTGTTATGTGCATGGTACTGCTCATGTCTATAGGCGACGGTTACCACTTTCCATCAGGTGGGCCGTTAGTTTGTTTGCCATTCTAAGTTGTATTAAAAAAATTGTATATAAATAGATATCGGTGAGTAGGTACTTGTTTACTAATTACGAATTATAATTGTATAAAACAAATCTCATTTTCGTAAACATTTCACGTTAATATTGTATGGACCTTAGAGTATATAGATAGAGTGTTACCATACAAATGCTTGAGCCGAAACAAGTCAACTTTTTAACCATGTGCGCGTGAATAGGATTACCATAACGCACATTTATTACTCGGTATATGGGAGAAATTGCATTATAAGGCAAAATTTAAAAATAACAACAATACTAAATTATTAAGAATATATTTGAAAGAATTAGGCAAACTGGGCGTTAAGGGTTATACTGATGTTAACCTTTACTGATTACATTGATTTGTATCCAAGTTTAGACTTAAAAATCATTGAAAATTGTCGCCGTTCTAATTAGGGCATGTATATTAATTTGTAAGTAATATGTAAACATGTATATTTATTTATAATATAAAAAATAAATTCCTATTCAAATTAAATAATCGCTTGATCTGTGAAATTTTTAATCGAATTACTTGCATCATAACAAAAATGTCTCGTTTGGTTTTGATTTAAAAATATATAGATAGATAGATACCCTTTATTGTTTCGTCCACAAGATTACAATAGCAAACTTACTATAAATACAAACAATTACAAGAAAATATTACACTAAGAAAGCAATGGGCGGCCTTATCGCTAAGAGCAATCTCTTCCAGGCAACCTTTGGATGGAGAAGAGTAATTTAAATAGTGTAACTGGAGGCATAAAACTCTGTTCGTTTTTTAAATACATATAGATATATAGCATAAGTATAACCCGCCATAAACTAAAATTTCATCCCAACCATCTGGACGAGTGACGGTCCTCCACCGTGCGTTTTACAAGGCACTTTCTTCCACGCACAACCACTCTTTGGAATCAACTTCCAGCAGCAGTATTTCCGAACCGATACGACAACGTAACCTTCAAGAAAAAAGCATATTCTTTTTTAAAAGGCCGGCAGCACACCTGCAATGCCGTTAGTGTTGTGGGTGATCATGGGCGGCGGTAGTCACTTACCATCAGGTGAGCCGCATGCTCGTTTGCCCCCCTGTGTTGTAAAAATAAATATAAAAATGTACTATGTGTCAAATTGAGTCAGCCAAATGTCAATTTAGCTGTTCAAATGTTGACATGTTTTTTACAGTGGACTGGATGCTCTGTCTACGAGTATATGACCTAGCGTACGACGCTGCCGGAAATTAGGCAGTATTTAATTATCGTTTAATAAGCGGCAATATACAATTAAAATGATATATACAATTAGCGGAGTTGTACGATCTGTAATGAATGCGTACTGATTGTACCCACGCCGTCGCACAAGTAAATGTAATGACGAATTTATAATCTACATGTAATTATAAATTATTATAAGATTATTTATAATTACACGTTGAAATTGTACGCGTAATGTTTGAATCGTTCGACTTATATAAAATATAACCGGTTTCTAACTATACTTATATACAGGTTGTTTCAAAAAAATGTATACACACTTTGAACTTCCATAGAAAATTTATTTACCGTTCTACAAAGTTAAATTTCAGGAAAATAGAAAGCTGAAAGTCTAATGTAAATGAAACATAAATAACAAATGTTAATACTGTTCAAATTGGTGACCTGCAGCATCAATACAATTCTGAGTACGAGTCACCACTGATTCTGTACATCGTATCAAAACGTCCAATGAGATTTCTCTACACACTGCTTGAATCTCATTCCAAAGAATGTCTAGGTTACGTGGTTTACGTTTGTACACCTCATCTTTTACTGTGCGCCACAAGAAGAAATCCAGTGGTGTAAGGTCTGGAGAGCGTGCTGGAAACTCGATTGGCCCCCTGCGTCCTATCCACTGGCCCGACAAATTTTGATTGTACGTCCCTGTGATAGTGCGGCGAGGCACCATCTTGTTGAAAATAAAAATCATCATTACCGTATAGAGGAATAACACCTGAGTCCTCAGGAATGGCAACGCATGGGGGGTATTATCGGCGAAACAGTATACTCTGTTATATCCATGATACTGCTCATGTCAGGTGGGCCGTCAGCTTGTACGCCATTCTAAGTTGCATAGAAAAAGACCTCTCTGAATGAGGGAGGCTTATGTTCATCAGTGGATAGTTAGTGGTCGATATAATAAAAAAAATTAAGATAAAAATATGACGGCGACATAGTTTTTATTTTAAAGAAACCGCTTAATGGAACGAATATATTTCAGTCGTTTAAGAGTGATTGAGTAATTAAGACGCAAGACGTTTCGTAGACACTTAATAGCACGCCTGGCTGGATAAACTATCGCCGCGTATTTTGACGACCTTCACTTTGGACAATGGACCTCGTTTCAAAATTTATTTATCTTATACGATATTCTTTAAGAAGAAAATGGAGTGGTTATTTCGCGTGTGCTATCGGTGTACGCTGGAAGGGTACCAGTGAGGGATGATGATATCAAATCAAGTGAGAATGAAGTCAGATCAATTGGGTTATTCAATCAATTGGTGACAAATTAACCAAGAATTAACGACTTTGGTTTCCTGAAGTAGGCAAAGGTATATTGCTAGCAATGAGGATTAGAGTTCTGAAAATTATCAATACATCCTATATTTAGGATATTATATATTGTTTATAAATAAAATCTACAAAATCTTATATTTATTATAACTCATAATGCTTATCGTTGTTTTGATGTATATATATATATATATATATATATATATATATATATATATATATACGTATTTTATATAGTGTATTCATATATATTAAAAGTAATGTTAATATGTGCATTTCTTATGTATTGTGTATTGCCGTAATGTGGTACTATAATTGTCACATATGTATATTTCACCACATCTGCCCTTCGTTGGTAGAGAATGCCATATGGCATTAAGCCATAGGCAAGCTTGCCACTTGTACAAAGTTTTATTGTGCAATAAAGAATAAATAAATAAATAAATAAAATCAGTGTTAATTTATTAGAAATTTGATTTGAATTTAGGTCCCAGTGCGAGCGTGGCGTGGCGTGGCGTGGCGTGGTGCAGCGTGTGGCGGGCGGCGGGCGGCGGGCGGCGGCGCGGTGTGCAGCCCTCGTGCACTCGTGCACTCTGATACTATCGGGCTTGCACGGTAATGGCCTTTTAATGACGGCTGGCCCAAGTGTTCAAGAGACGCGCGATACACATAAAATGTCTAGAATAGAATAAAATAAACAAATATTAATGAATGATACATTTATGATTTTGTTTCATAAATCTTTTTTTTTTAAATACGTGAAATGGCGAAGATTTAATACAATATTTAATGCATTAAAAGTTCCGTCGAATTGAGAAATACCTCCTTTTAGAAGTTAATTGAACATAAATAAATGTGATAATTGATTCGAGTATCCTAAGATCGAAACTCAGTTTAAATCTCTGAATTTTCAAATTTATATTTGGACTTTATAAAATTATTATCACTTGTTTCGGTAAGTCACGTAAGAGGCCTCCGTATGCGAGTACAATGAAATCAGTATAAAAACTGGATACCAAAAGTCATATATATTCATATGGATAATAATAATAAATTATAGACACAAAAATATAAGAATTACTTTAATTAATAAACTTGTAGATCAGTAAATAAAATGACAAGATATGCGGATTCTAAAAGGAAAATCCATCATTTTAATCAACTTCAAAGAGAAGGAGGATCACAATTCGATTGTATTTTTTATGTTTGTTTCCTCATAACTCTGTCAGTTGTAAATCGATTACAAAACTCCTTTTTTTATCTAAATATACTTACAAGTTGGTAGAATGGCTTATTGTGGGACACAATTTAATTATAATATAAATAAATCATAAACGTTTCTAATTGCTGTGCTCGACAGGATCTACAATATACTTTATTAATTGTTAAGTTCTATCATAATAATATTGTAGAATGCAATAAATAAATTAAATTGAATAAACGCTTGCATCTGGTCGCGTGCACCGCGCGACAGTCGCCAGCTCGCGTTCTAAGAACAATAGTTGCAATCACACGTTTTTGCGGTGTAATTTGCGTACGTGGCCATTATAGCAATAGATTGGATTCATCGAAATACGGTAAACAGGAAAAAGTATTTAATTGCATTTTTCAATGAGCATCAATAATTCCGGACGTGAACATTGGTCTTGTCTCTTATAGAAACTCCAATGCTAAATTGTACAAGTTTTTGGTCTCTACTGTCTTTTAATTTATACAGTCCTCAAGTACTTTATAATTAAGGAGGTTTAAGTGATACTTGGTCGTGTGGTCCCGGCATAGAATAGGCCACCATTTCCTTTTCCGTGGGTGTCGTAAGAGGCGATTAAGAGAGGGCGAGGGATACGCAGCAGCGTCATTCTTAAAACATCTCTAAAGCCTGACTGCGGTTGCTGATCCGCGTGCCAAGCGTGGCAACTACTGGCAAAATCCCAAGGGGGAGGCTCATGTTCAGCAGTGGACAGTTGAAGGCTGATATGATGATGATGATGAAGTGATACTCTATTTATTAAAGTTCATCACCATCATTTACTTATTTACTACCTAAACAGTAACAAAGTTTTTACCCACAACTTCGTCCACGTGACCGGATATGTTTACCGATTGAACTAAAAGGTAGCCTATATCTTTCTTCATCACATATAGGTACTATGTGCATATTAAATTTTATAGCGATTATTTAAGCTGTTATTTAACCAGTGCGTGTTGCCAGTGATGACTTACGGAACCGAAACATGGTCCAACACGATTGCCTGTATGCAAAAGCTACAAGTTACTCAACAGTCTATGGCGAGGGCTATGCTCGGAGTCTCTTTGCGTTTTAGAATCCGAAACGAGGATATCCGCAAAAGAACCAAAATAATCGGCATAGCCCGAAGGTTAAGCAAGCTGAAGTGGCAATGGGCTGGTCACATAGCTCAAAGAACCGACAACCGATGGGGAAACCTTGAATGGCGACGGGTAAACGCAGTTTAGGACGCCCCCCCACAAGATGGAGTGCCGACCTGAAATGCGTTGCAGGGAGTCAGTGGGTGCAGGTGGCTCAGGACCGTTCTTTATGGCAGTCTATGGGGGAGGCTTATGTCCAGCAGTGGACGGACAATGGCTGAAATGATGATGATGATGGTTTCAGCCGTTAAGGCACTAAGAGGTAATAAACGAATACAATTAAATCTACCAGAGAGAGACTTTGTACAAAAGTCGATTGCTTGGGTACCTCTGTCCCATTCGTGTTTCTACCGTGAAGCAGTTGTGTTTGCATGGCTGTGTTTCGGTTTGAAGGGTGGGATATGGCGTGAATTTACAGGGTACAGAGGAATAACACCTGAGTCCTCAGGAATGGCAACGCATGGGGGGTATCATGGGCGAAACAGTATGTGTGTGTACTGTTATGTCCACGGTACTGCTCATGTCTATAGGCGACGGTTACCACTTTCCATCAGGTGGGCCGTCAGCGTGTTTGCCATTCTAAGTTGCATAAAAAAAAATTATATCAGTAACTTATCATTATCTTCCCGCCCTTATTCCAATTACGAGTATTTGTGGTCGGCGTAATATGTTTTTCTCTTTCGTTTTTCTCTGTTGCCAGTCATTCCCGCCACATCATCTTTCACACGGTGCATCCATGTCTTTTTAAGTCTCTGACCTTATTTCATATTTAATGCTTTTTATTGTTGGGACCTTTTTTTATATACATACAATGTTTTACCCGCGGCTTTGGTTTAACAGTAGTCTATACCTTTCTCCATCCAATATACTAAGTGTATCTAAAATTCCAAAAAAATGTTGTTAAGCTGTATGCTATTTTGATCTAAAAATTAAACTAATGAATCGACTTTGATATTCAGTTGTTTAGTTTTAAACTCAAATCACCAATGACATGATGACATTTTTAACTAATGTCATCATCATCGTCATATCAGCGTTTAACTGTCCACTGCTGAACATAAGCCTTTTCCTTGGAAGAGGAGGCCAGTAGTTGCCACGCTTGGCAGGCAGATTGGTAAAACGCTAGGCTTTAGAGATATTTTAAGAGGGACGCTGCTGCCCATCCCTCGCCCTCCCTCAGTCGCTTCTTACGACACCCATGGGATAGGAAGGGGTGGTATACGGGACCACACGGCTAACTAATGTGGCTAAATATTTAACAGACATTTTATTCAATCGTGAATGTTTTTTTTTATACAACTTAGAATGGCTAACAAGCTGACGGTCCACCTGATGGAAAGTGATAACCGTCCCCTATAGTCATGAGCAGTACCATAGACATAACAGAGTATACTGTTTTGCCCATGATACCCCCCATGCGTTGCCATTCCTGAGGACTTAGGTGTTATTTCTCTGTACCCAGTAAATTCACGCCATATTCCACCCTTCAAACCGAAACACAGCCATGCAAACACAACTGCTTCACGGTTGAAACACGAATGGGACAGAGGTACCCAAGCAATCAACTTTTGTACAAAGTCTCCCTCTGGTGATGTTCTAGTTCGATGTATAATATATGTGCTCATACGTATGACACGAGTATATAGCCTATTGCTGGGTAATAATTGAGATTGTGCTCCACAAGAAAAGAGAACAGACTTCACTTGTGGCAACACCAGTTATTTTATTTTAAAAAGTAAACTCCTGAACCCACTGATAACATTTTTATAAGACCAATCTGTAAGTATATCCTTTCAGATAAAAAAATTCCAAATCGGTTTATAACTGACAGAGTTATGAGGTAACAAACATAAAAAATATACAATCTATTCTTAAATTTTATTTAATCCTTTTTTGGCAAATCATACATAATTCCAGACACAATATATATTGTTTTTTGAATAAACGACTAATCGAATTGGAAACCTCTTTCTTTTTACAATTGGTTAAAAAAACAAAACAATTTGAGCCTCCCAGAGTACTTGTAACTCAACAGCTGGATGCGCAGCTCTATTATCAGAGACTCAAAATTTTATATTGTTTTTCGCGTCATATATTTTTGTGTGATAATGCTCAACTATTCTGGACATTCCCTTCGAAGGATGCTAAAAATTTTGATTTCAACTTGTGTACTTAAATATATTTTCTAAGTGAGTGTAATAATTCAAATATGTATATGAAACATTCAAAGCGACACATTATGATGTACATTAAGCTCTCGAGAGGAGACAGTTGCCGGATAGACGAGTTTGGAATAAAAGGATTCCCGTGTCACGCCGGGGCCGGGGCCACTCGGGTGTAAGTTGACGCAAGATCGATAGCTTTGTTTTCAAAGTAACAGACGGATTTCGTTATTTTTCAAGGCACTTGAGCACGCGAGCTCGGGGTTAAGGATTCGTTCGGACGGCGGCGGTGACTGTGTCCGGATTATTTCGGACGATCAGCACCAGGCCGGACCGCACTCAAACTACTTTCATCTCGTTGCTCGCCTCGAGTGCGGCTGACGTGTAAGGACTTATCTGTATTGTCAATAAATATTTATTTTTATTATATCTGTGTCAATTTGATAAAATTGATAACATTTGGAGATCACGTTTATGTAGTAATATATAATATGTAGTAATATGATTACTGTTACACGATTAATATACGATGTCCAAGGGTCGGTACAAGGCAAACATTTTCAGGGCAGATCAGCAACGCGATGGACTGACCTCATCTAAACGGCCACACAGCAATCTACTGTGGAATGCTCTTGCTCGGCGGCGAACAGAAGTAGATGGAGACACATTGCGAGGACCTCAATCGCGAAGGAGAGCCTCATCGACGATCCACTGTCATCATAAATTCCCTGTCAATGGCGAGCAATGTGAAGATAAAAGGCAAGTATACATCATTCCATCCGTGTGGTCCCGGCATAGAATAGGCTACCCCTTCCTTTCCCGTGGGTGTCGTAAGAATCGACTGAGGGAGGGCGAGGGATGGGTAGCAGCGTACTTCTTAAAACATCTCCATAGCCTAACCGCGGTTGCCAATCCGCCTGTCAAGCGTAGAAACTACTAGCAGAACCTTCTCTAAGTGGAGACTTATGTTCAGAAATCCCAAAAATTCCTCAGAACACTATCCTATATACAAGACTTCTTATTGTACTCGTATATAAGAGGTAGTCTCGCTTTCACTTAATAGCAATTTTGAGATAAATTTATTCATATTTATTTCAAAGACCTCTCGTAAATTTTATTTCTATAAGTACTTAAGTGTTTGCTTTTATATTATATTTTAAGATAGAAACAAATTCATTATTAATTACACAAATGTATTTAAAGATTTTCGCTTCAAAATATAATCGAAGTCGATTACATAATACATATACAAAAAAAAAGGTTTGCGAAAACATTGAATATAGTTGTAATAAATCGACGAGATTTTCTGTACATATTGGATAGAAAATATTTGAATTTTTAATAATGTGTACGGAGAAAAAATATTATTTATTTTCTATTAAGAATTCAAATATATTTCTATTAGATTTTGCTTGGTAATAAGTATTTTGCATAGATAACCGAATCGACGACTTCAATTGTGATAAATGTAAATGGAAACTAGCACAGAATTAAATTCTAGCGAGTTCAAAAAGAATGATTGAAATCGGTTCCAATTTGTAACAACAGCGTGGGACATAAACAAACATAGTACAAGTGTATTGAACACCTCAACTCGCTTGTTGGAAGTCACTTTAAAATGAATTAAAACGATAGAAAAAGCTGTAATTAACGCTTGTACTTTAAAATCTGAGCTCCGATTAAGTGCCTATGAAAATATTGAAAAAAAAGTCATCAGCGAGAGATGTTTAATGGAGCGCCCCCCCCCCCGCCGCCCCCCGCCGTCCCCTGGGCGCGACTAATTCAGGGCTGTATTTATTACTAGTTAATTATTTGAGTGCACCCTGCCCCCCGCGCCCTCCTCACCGGGGGCTTCTTAAGGGATATAATTGTTATTATCGCGGATATATAATGGCGAAACATGGTGTGGAGGAGCCATGTGCTGGGAACAAGTATATTCTGGGAGAGAGGGACTTTTAATAAAGGAGATTATCAATCCCATGGCTAGCAATTTACAACCTGTTTTCTTTTTGTTTAAGCAACTTTGAGTGGTTAACCTAATGTGATGGCTTACCTAATAGAAAGTGGTAATCTTGCCTCCTTATATTCACGCTGGACTTCTTACGGGGGAGAGAGTCTAATATCAAACCAAGTTAGTAATAGTTTTATATTATAATAACTACCGGTTTGACTTACGTGTAATTAGACCGGGAAAGCTCGATTAGTTTCGGGATCAATTCGTGGTTCTTAATCATGAGCGGCTGTGATGATTTTAGTCAGATATTTTCAATCAGATTCAAATTATTAATATTAGATCAGCCATCAATTGTCCACTGCTGAACATAGGCCTACCCCATAAGGAGGGGTTGTCAGTAGTTGCTACGCTTGGTAAGTAGATTGGCAACCGCAGTTTCGCTTTGAAGATATTTTGAGAGGGACGTTACTGCCTATTCCTTGACCATTAAGTTCCCTTAGTCGCCTCTTACGACGCCCCCGGGAAAGGAAGGGATGGCCCGTTCTATGGCGGGACCACGGAAGACTTAAATATGGTTGTTGAAATGCAAACCAAACGATTATAATAGAGAATATGCAACTATTATATTTTAGATTATAGTCGTGAGCTTATTTCACATTACATCCTAAAGCAATACATAAACATAGGGGGGAAAGGGATTGTTAGTAATGGAGACTGAGAATCCCATTACTAGCAATATACCCAACCAGGTCGACCTCCTCGCGGTTCCCCCTGGAAACTATCATGTTTAATTCCTGATGAATTCATCATGATGGGCTAACTGGCCTGTTTTCATTCTCATCTATCACCCTTCACTGGTGCTCCGCCAGCGTATCCCGTTAGCGCGGGCTGAGTTACCGTACCATTTTCACCCATCAAAAAAAAATACATAAACATAAATTACTTGTAACGCACGTTACACGAGTAAAGCCACGGGTTTAATATTATAAAAGAATAGAGGATTTATGGGCGGCCGTTCCACCTCGGTATATCTCAATGTTTATTGCCATCCATCTCTCATCAAAGAAAAATTGTAGTCGATTTGAAAAATGGCTTTTGCTTGTATTGTTCAATGTACAACAATTGATGGTATTCGAGTATCAGAGGGCACAGGTCCGGCGTGGAACACGAGCTGGTTTGATTGCAACAAACCGACAAAGGAATGATAAATATACGGTATATACAATACAGAAATACAATTTTATATGAACGTAAATAATTGAAAAACATCGTTTCTTTAGAACGATCCCAAATGGAAACAGATTGCAGATTTCCTCGTAGGTTTCTTGATTTCCCCGTAGTTCTATGTTTATTTTCAAAGTGTAATGATGTCTGATAAATTACATTTTGTTATTTATATTTGCAGCTTT
Organism: Galleria mellonella; assembly: GCF_026898425.1. Taxonomy (NCBI): domain Eukaryota; kingdom Metazoa; phylum Arthropoda; class Insecta; order Lepidoptera; family Pyralidae; genus Galleria; species Galleria mellonella. Next base: position 9,345,488 of record NW_026441999.1, on the reverse strand, counting down.
GAGTACTGAAACACATATTAATTAATTAATGTAGTTATTAAATATTATAATAACTGAGAATTAGTTCCAAAAACAAGTATTTTATTTAATCGTGAATGTTTTACGTCAATATAATTATAGTATATGTACTTATATATCTATACTTATAATAAATCTGTAGAGAGGTCAATTCTGTACATGAAAAATATTTCCAAAATAACTATCAGGGGGTGATTAGAATCGATACATCAGTGACATCAGCCAAAAATGCAATCAGTAAAATTTTTGTCTGTCTGTCTGTATGTTCGTTATAGAAACAAAAACTATTAGACGGATTTTAACGAAACTTGGTACAATTATTCTTCATATTCCTGAGCAGGTTATAGTATACTTTTCATCACGCTACGATCAATAGGAGCAGAGCAGTGAAGGGATATGTTGGGAAAACGGGAGAAGTTACTCCATTTGTAAGCTTCCGTCGCGTGTGCAGTCTTAATGGCCACTTTTTAAAATGTAAATATGTCCACCCGTGCGACGCCGGGACGGGCCGCTAGTACGTAATATATTATCTATTCCTTCGTAATAATTAGAAATGATCCATAAAAAAACAACAGACTTCAATAGTGGCAAGACCAGTTAATTTGACATTAAAACTAAACTACTGATTTACAACTGATGGAGTTATGAGGTAACAAATATAAAAAAAAAAATACAACCGAATTGAGAACCTTCGTTTTTTTTAAGTCGGTTGAAAAAGTGATTTCAATAGTTTTCCCAAGAGATTTACAGCATGGAGTCCTTCAAAAGGGGGTAAAGAGATTTGCAGGCGTTCATAGGCCACGGTAACCGCTTACCATCAGGTGGACCGGCTTGATTGCTACCTTAGTGGTATAAAAAAAACAATGAATATTTGAATTTAAAACACAGAAGCATGTACTTACACGTAGATTTTGCTACGCAACAAGCAGTTTTATAGTGCAAAAAAAAATTAATAATCACAAAATTAATATTATACCAACAAAGGGAGTAAACCCTATTGATTGCAAAAATAATCCTGAAAATTAATTCAATATTGGCGACATAATCGCAATAAAAAAATAAATCAGACGCATTGTGAACTTCCTCGTCTCGGCAGCCGCTTGAAATGCTCCTTACTCGGTGGCACGTGGCACGTGTCTCACGAATGTTATGTAAGCAAAATGAATATCGAAGGCGTCCTCACGTGAAGGACAGCCGGCAGCCGACAGCGACGCCTCAACCTATTTTCACAAACTCACCCCACTCGGAGGCTACCCACAAAAGGGTAATTTTACCCCCCATTGAATCCGAGTGAATGGGAAAAATATGAGTCGGCACTTTATTTATATTAAACCTATTGGGTGAATGTAAAAATGAAATTGGTTCAATGAGAGAATAATGGAGGCTTACGACGAGGCGGCGCGGGGCTATGGGAAACTTAAGCGATTTCTCGCACACTGTGTCTGTACTGACAGGTAATAAAGAGTGTTACGGAAACCTTGTTTCATGTGTAACATTATGTTAGTGTCTAATAAATCTAAATTACGTTATAAATATTATATTTTCGTCAGTACTAATATTATAAAGAGGAAAGATTTATATTTTTGTGTGTATGTATGTTTGTAATAAATAAAAACTACTTTCCCGATTTTAAAAATTCTTTCACCATTAGAAAGCTACATTCACCCTGAGTAACATAGGCTATATTTATTGCTAGAAAAGATTAGGGATCCTTATTAAAACTTTAGTAATCGTAACTCAAGGTGTAAAAAAATGCTATAAAATATCTTTGGTCGCGTGCGCTGCGGAAACTATTGGTGATAGAACAAAAGTATGTTCTACAATATTGAAGATAATATCAATAACTACAAAAAACTTTGTGATACTATATGTCCAACTATTATCGTTATGTCACAATAACCACTTTTCATTTTAAAAGTTGATAGAAATACCGACCAAAATTACACCATGTTATTCATACTTCTGTTTAAATCTTTATCCAAATAAATCACATTGTTTGCAAAACTAGTACAAAATTAGTACCAGTTATTCAACGACTTGGTGGTAGTAATCAATGAATATAAAAATATAAAAATCTCACCAGAGGGAGACTTTGTACAAAAGTCGATTGCTTGGGTACCTCTGTCCCATTCATGTTTCAACCGCGAAGCAGTTGTGTTTGCATGGCTGTGTTTCGGTTTGAAGGGTGGGATATGGCGTGAATTTACTGGGTACAGAGGAATAACATCTGAGTCCTCAGGAATGGCAACGCATGGGGGGTATCATGGGCGAAACAGTATACTCTGTTATGTCCATGGTACTGCTCATGTCTATAGGCGACGGTTACCACTTTTCATCAGCTGGGCCGTCAGCTTGTTTGCCATTCTAAGTTGTATAAAAAAAAAATGGTGATACACTTTTGGAAAGGAGGTGTAAATGAATGGTATTGTGGAATATAATATATAATATCAAGACAAGCAGAGTGTTGTTTTATGTTGATCCCTCTAAAACACGTATTTACTGATCCACGACAGTTACTGCGCCACACTGAAGTGTGATAATGGCTTTTTATGCAATTTGGAACAACAAGCTAACCGACGGCCGTTTAATGGAAAGTGGTAATCTTTAAGTATAGTATTGTATTGTCTGTGCTTTTATACATAAACAATACCATGAATATCATAGCGTTTAAAGGCATATAACACTCTTACGTTGCTTCTTGATCTCTTCCAGATTACCTTTGGGTAGAGAAAAAAGAAAGATATATTGATTTAAAAACTAAACTATAAATTAATAATGGCGTGAATTTACTGGGTATGGAGGAATAACACCTAAGTCCTCAGGAATAGCAACGCATGGGGGGTATCATGGGCGAAACAGTATACTCTGTTATGTCCATGGTACTGCTCATGTCTAAAGGCGACGGTTACCACTTTCCACCAGGTGGGCCGTCAGCTTGTTTGCCATTCTAAGTTGTATAAAAAAACTAGATTTTGATAAAATCTCTATGAAACAAAACGGTATGTCCTTTCAGATATAAAAAAAAAGATTTTTCCAAATCCGTTTAGACTTCTTTAATAAATTTTGCATCAAATCTCGCACTCGTATGAACTCGGGGCGGATCGCTAGTAATGTACTAAGTACATAGTAAATATGTACTGTGAAGGGCCTAATTATTCCGGAATACATATCGGATTTGCATACAATGTAATGTTAATTACTGATCTATGAATTATATAACAGCATTGATTGGTTTATAAACTCACTACGGGTATCAATGATTCTAATATGACGCTGCGAGGCCTCGAGCCGGATTGTGCTCATACATATTGATGCAGTAGGGTTACAAAGTAGTAACAAATGATTTAAAATGAAAACCAAAGTCTAATTCACTGTTTGAGATGTGTTGTGTTTGACAAATGATAGTACAATAACTTATTACAATCAGACAGATCATGAGCAGACCAGAGGTATGGACAGCAGCGTCCCTCTTAAAACATCCTTGCGGTTGCCAAGGGGGAAAGGGATTGTTAGTAATGGAGACTGAGAATCCCATTGCTAGCAATATACTTAACCAGGTCGACCTCCTCGCGGTTCCCTCTGGAAACTATCATGATTAATTCCTGATGAATTCATCATGATGGGCTAACTGGCCTGTTTTCAATTTTTTTTATACAACTTAGAATTTGCAAACAAGCTGACGGCCCACCTGATGGAAAGTGGTAACCGTCGCCTATAGACACGAGCAGTACCATGGACATAACAGAGTATACTGTTTCGCCCATGATATCCCCCATGCGTTGCCATTCCTGAGGACTCAGGTGTTATTCCTCTGTACCCAGTAAATTCACGCCATATCCCACCCTTCAAACCGAAACATAGCCATGCAAACACAACTGCTTCACGGTTGAAACACGAATGGGACAGAGGTACTCAAGCAATCGACTTTTGTACAAAGTCTCCCTCTGGTATTCTCATCTATCACTCTTCACTGGTGCTCCGCCAGCGTATCCCGTTAGCGCAGGCGGGGTTACTATACCATTTTCACTCATCAAAAAAAAAAACTGCGGTTGCCAACTCGCCTGCCAAGCGTGGCTACTACTGGCAAAACAGCCCATATGGGGAAGGCATATGTCCAGCAGTGGACGGTTAACCGCTGAAATAATAAATCAGACAGCCCACATTCTGCCTGAGAGAAAAGTCTAGACTGCGTAAATGGTATGTATGCATGAGAAGAGTTGTGAAGATGCAGGAAGCAGGAGGCATGCGAGTAGGTACGGTTTTTAGCATTTTCTTATCTCTGCCTACCTCACAAGAATTTGGCGTGAAGAGTCTTCGAAAAGTAGGCTACCTAGTTCACGTATTAAGAAGTTTGTTTACCCGAATCATTTTAAGAAAATACAGGTAACCTAGAAATATGAACAAAACAAACCTATCTAATTAACATTGTGGACTATTATCCGTTATACCTGGCCCATTGTTGGGCGGATAGTGCGGATATTCGGACAATGCGGACGCCGGACAAAGGGGACAATGGAGCGTCCAGTTAATAGTTCGAATTACAGTGTCCAGTGTGAATCATTCAGTCCGGATTTACATGATGTCCAATATTGTTTAACATTGATTCCATTAGGCGCGGGTTGGATTTGATTTGGTCGCGCCAACTCGCCCCCAGTATTCATATTTTCGGAACTGATTCGCAGCGAAGTTATATTGTAGCTACATGTTATAACTATTGTTGCCTTGTAGCTATTATTATTTACGGAGCCATGGTTAAGTAACTATTAAATTAAGATTCTGAATTATTGTTACAAAATAAATTAATTCAATTTTAATAAAACTAAAACAATTATTGCTGTATAGTCCTACCTTATAGATTGGGGGGAAAAGGATTGTTAGTAATGGAGACTGAGAATCCCATTGCTAGCAATATACCCAACCAGGTCGACCTCCTCGCGGTTCCCCCTGGAAACTATCATGGTGAATTCCTGATGAATTCATCATGATGGGCTAACTGGCCTGTTTTCATTCTCATCTATCACCCTTCACTGGTGTTCCGCCAGTGTATCCCGTTAGCGCAGGCGAGGTTACCATACCATTTTCACCCATCAACTTTATAGATTACAATAAAAAAATTAAAATTTAATCGGAATGTGTAAATATGGTGTCTAACATTACAAAAAAATATATACGTGAGCAAACTGACAACATTATCCGTTTTCTAAAGTTCGTTAAAATTATAATTAAAGTTTATCATAACCTGTACATCGCCGCTAGATGGCGTTCAAACCGACTGAGGTCACCGCAGGCCACAGTTTGGTAAATTGTGCATGGTTGGTAGCTAACTACATTGTCAGTATTCACGCGACTCGAAAGGGACCCCATTTGAGTTAACGAGGGCCATCAAGTCATCAAGCCTGAGTAACTGGCGTAGGAATGTTAATGAACACATCTCAAAAGTTCAAAATTTTAAACGCAGTGTTTGTATTTGAAAATATTTTAAGGTACAATAAGGTAAAATAAAATCGGTAAATTATTTTTGACTATAAAAATTATGTATGTATGTAGAGTATATATTTTTTGTTTTATACAAGTTAGAATGGCAAACAAGCTGACGGTCCACCTGATGGAAAGTGGTAACTGTCGCTTATAGACATGAGCAGTACCATGGATATAACAGAGTATATTGTTTCGCCCATGATACCCAGGTGTTATTCCTCTGTACCCAGTAAATTCACGCCATATCCCACCCTTCAAACCGAAACACAGCCATGCAAACACAACTGCTTCACAGTAGAAACACGAATGGGACAGAGGTACCCAAGCAATCGACTTTTGTACAAAATCTCCCTCTGGTAATTAAATTAAAGATATTAATAAATTAATATGTTTTAGAAAAAGGAGACATTGTACGCAAGTCATCCCGTACTTCTGTCCGTCGTGTTTCTGCTGTGTTTGTATGGTTGTGTTTCTATTTGACGGATGGGATAAGACTGTAATTGTAAGATACGAAGGTTTTATCAGAACATCTTAGTTTTCAGAAATGGCTACCTATTTTTTTTATTTAGTGATAATGGAATGGTAACTCCGCATGCGCTATCGTTATACACTGGCGGGGCACCAGTGAGGGATGATAGGTGAGGATGAAACAGGTCAGCCCATCGTGATGAATTCAATAATAAATCAACAACGATAATTTCCAGGGGGAACCGCGAGGAGGTTGACTTGATAGTGTTTATTGTTAGCAATGGGGTTGCTAATCACCATTTTTAACAATCTCTTCTCCCCCTAACGGCAATGTATCAGGTGTGCCTATCGTAACATTGTACTCTGTGATATCTATGCAGAGTTATCAGGTGCGATTTTTTATTTGATATTAACAAAAGAAAAAGAAGATCGCTTTGTCTCCCCGTCTTCTGTTCTGCTACCTTCACTCATATATTCTATATATATATACACACATATCTATACACTTTTATCATCATCATCATCATCATCACAGCCGTCAACTGTCTAATGTTGAACATAGGCCTCTCTCAATTGGGCGGTTTTGCCAGTAATTGCCACGCTTGGCAGGCGGATGGGCAACCGTAGTTAGGTTTTGGAGATGTTTTAAGAGGGATGCTGCTGTCCATATCTCGATTATTAGATTCTTTTAGTCGCTTCTTACAACACTCACAGGAAAGGAAGGGGCGGTCCATTCTATGCCCTATACATGTTAATGAATAAGTTGATGTAAATAATAGTCTTAGATTTATTTTTGTTCATTTTATAGAATAAATAATTTAATATAATGTGTATTAATAGCATTGAATGACTATTTCTGTTACCTAACTATAAACTAAAGGGGGGAAGGGATCGTTAGTAATGCGGGCTACCAGTCCCATTGCTAGCGATATACCCTGTCAGGTCGACCTCCACGCGGTTCCCCCTGGAAACCATCGTGCTGAGTTCCATGTGTATTCATCACGATGGGCTGATTGACCTGCCTTTTCATTCTCACCTATCACTGGTGCCCCGCCAGCGTATATCGTTAGCGCAAGCGGGGTTACCATTCCATTATCATCATTAAAAAAAAACACCAAAATTGCTAAACAAATATCCACATTTTTTTTAACGTATTTCACGTTTATTTTATTCCAATATTACATCTAGAATAAACAAAAATCCCCGACAATTTCATTTCTTCAAAATTGCGAAAAACGAATACCCAATCTGGCAACGCGGTATCTATATTTCTTTTCATACTTGTTACCACTTACCATCAGGCGGGCCGTCAGCTTGTTTGCCAATCCGTAAAAAAGCCCATTAGGGTGATAATTTCAGATCAAACAAATAAAATATTAAGAGTGATTCCACTTTCCAATATTGAACTGGTAGGAAATATTGTCGTCGATAGCTGTCGGGGGACCGTAAGCGGATTCTATTGTTTCCCATCAATAAATAACACGTGCTCCTTAAACGATCCGCTCAATAATACGACTGTAATAGGAATAAGAAATATTATAATGATTGTACGGTATTACTAGTCGTATCCCGTGGTTCCGCACGCGTGTATCAGTACATAAAGTCTCTTTCGTGTTAATAGGGTTTAACCTACCCGTGTGCCAGATTTCATTTAAATCTGTTAAGCAATTTTTTCCATGAAAGTGTAACATACATTTGTTTTGATTACGATCGATTTTGATGGTTCTTTTATAGTCGATTTGAGTTGCCTTCTTGTTCTCTGCTTTCCCTTAAGAAATAATATTGCATAGCTATCTACTACTAATTTATAACTGATTGTCACAATTAAGATAATTCGTAACGGGGCGAAAGGCGTTGTTATTACCTTGTTAGGTCGACTTCCACGTGGTCGCTTTTGGAAACCATTACGGTTAATTCCTCGTGAATTCGTCATGGTAGGCTAACCATCGTATCTTGCCAGCGTATATCTATAGAGCAGGTGGGGTCACCATTCCATTTTTATCCCATACCAAATATTAAATAGTATTTTTTTATGGGTTGAAATGGAATGGTAACCCCACATGCGCTATCGGTAAACACTGGCGGGGCACCAGTGAGGGATGATAGGTAAGAATGAAAAGGCAGGTCAGTTGGCCCATTGTGATAAATTCAGCAAGACTTAATCACAATGGTTTCCACGTGGAACCACGTGGAGGTCGACCTGATAGGGTATATTACTAGCAATGAGGCCATTAAACCCCATTACTAACAATCCCTTTCCCCCGGATAAATCGTATTTGTTTTTTTTAATGGTAAACCCCACCCGCGCTATTGGTATGCACCGGCGGGGCACCAGTGAAAGATGATAGGTGAGGATAAAGCAGGTCAGTTGGCCCATCGTGGCGAATTCAACAAGGATTGTTTATGATGGTTTCCTGGGGGAACCACGTGGAGGTCGACCTCCAATACCAATAGGGCATATTGCTAGCAATGGGGCTATCACACTCCATTAAATATTAATTATAATTGGGTCTTCTCTAATATAATTGTTACTTAGTGTACACTGACGCTTATCTGTGAGAACTGTATACACATTTAATTGATGTGTTCATATGGCCTTAAGCTTGGTAGTGAGGAGTGAGATGTTTTTGTTCAAGTAAACCTAGATTTAAGCATTTTTAATAAAAGTTTTTCACTTTTTCCTTTTTTTTTTATACAACTTAGAATGGCAAACAAGCCGACGGCCCACCTGATGGAAAGTAGTAACCGTTGCCTATAGACATGAGCAGTACCGTGGACATAACAGAGTATATGTCCACGGTATTGCTAGAGAGTGTTTCGCCCATGATAGCCCCCATGCGTTGCCATTCCTGAGGACTCAGGTGTTATTCCTCTGTACCTAGTAAATTCACGCCATATCCCACCCTTCAAACCGAAACACAGCCATGCAAACACAACTGCTTCACGGTAGAAACACGAATGGCACAGAGGTACCCAAGCAATCGACTTTTGTACAAAGTCTCCCTCTGGTAACTTACTTATATCATTGTACATTGTCTGCATAATTGTTGTGAGCATATTGTTGGTGTGTCTTTTATAAATAAATAAATAAATTACTAACAATCCCTTTCCCACCGATAAATCGTATTTGTTAGGTTTGCTGTTGGACAATGTCAATTGAGTTGAATAAAATAAATGTAAAGCTATTTGAACAGCGCAGCGCGGGTTTTGGTTAGACATAGTACATTATACATATTCTATGAACCTACTTACGGAATAGTCACTACGAAGACTGTTGACTTGGGACATTACGCTTATAATTCGACATAATGAAAATTATATTTAAGTTTTGTTAATTTTTTTTTGATCTAAAATAAATAATCTTATTATTTTTACAACTAGTGTACATTATTTATATATTTAAACTTTAATGCACAGTAAAAATCTACGTACTCGTATGTAATGTATTTTTTTTATACCACAGGTGGTAACAAGCATACGGCCCACCTGATGGTAAGCGGTTACCGTAGCCTATGAACACCTGCAATACCAGAGGTATTACAACCGAATGTGAAGAAAGGTTCTTGAGTTGCGACCGCGTACGGGTAAATATAGTGTAGGACGACCCCCCATTAGGTGGAGTGACGAGCTTAAAAGCGTTGACCGTTGAATGGACCGTTCTTTATAACATGTCTATGGGGGAGGCTTATGTCCAGTAGTGGACAGATAATAGCTGAAATGACGATGTTTAAGTCGGTTAAAAATGGGCCAAGTTCACGATGTGGGCGTGAGCGCGAGGTCGCGTCGCCTCACTACTCGATGCACATTTTATTTCGACCCCATTTTGTAATGTTAAGACGTGTGCACACTAGATAGATAATTTATTTACATTACTTACAGCACACAAATTACAACACAAACATACACATGATACACAGTAAAAGAGATAAAAGAATGAAAAAAAAAAAAAAACAAAAAGCAAAATATATAAAACAACAATTTCCTTTTCTTTCTTTCATGCGTATGCCATAGCAATATAAAATGGCTAGCACTAGCGAATAGGTGATTAAATTGAATACAAACAAGTATATTTTATTACAGTAAAATAGGTACAAACATACAATTAAATACTAGTAGTTTCTCATGGTTTTGCCCATGTCAGACAATGTATGAAGTAGTCCTGTGTACGTAGCAAACTCCATTAAAACCCAATCAGCCTTACCATTACAAATATTTACATTTGCAATATTAACAGTTCTTAGTACGTATTAAATGAAATGAAATTGAGTTCCCCTATAGCTTATATGAGAAAATACTCTATAAGGGAATAAATTTATTTGTCATTTTATATTTTTCGTTGGAATTATTCGATCAATATTTAAATACTCGAATCCAGGGGGAAAGGGATTGTTAGTAATGGGTGAAATAGCCCTATTACTAGCAATACACCCTGTCAGGTCGACTTCCACGTGGTTCCTCCTGGAAACCATCGTGGCTAATTCTAGTTGAATTCGTCAGGATGGGCTAACTGACCTGCTTTCATCCTCATTAGTCATCTATCACTGGTGCCCCGCCATTGTATACCGATAGCGAAGACGGGGTTACCATACCATTATCTCCCATTAAAAAAAATACTCGAATCCTGTCCTGAAAAAGAAATCGAATATTCGAACATCAAAATTGTCGTAAATCTGCAATCTCAAGAAGTACAAGTACAAGTATATTAAGTACCAAATAATTGATTAAGCTGTTAAGGTTCTAAGAAGTAACAAACAAACTAACATTCACACTTGTAATATTAGTGAGTGAGATTCAAGATTATGTATTTGTAAAACATGCGTATAAATACATGAAGATGTTTACAATACAATCTCGTTCGAAATGTTTAGCTTGTACGGCATACAAACATATGTAGTTACAAGGACAGTTCAAAATTATACATCAAGTAAATTTCATACAATTAATCGTCATCACGTTCTAATTTTAAATATATTTAAATAAATAAATAATAACAATAATAGTGAGATTTCTGTAAAGTGAAACGGTTCGCCGCGTATGTGAGTGCACCTCTAGTCGCGCCATGCATGTACGTGCCACGTAATGACTGCATTGTGGACGCGATACGCTCCACTCTCGCTGTAGCGGTACGTTGTTAGCTCTAAGCGTTTCTAAAATGCTATCTCCAGGACTACGCGAGGCCGTTTTACGATATTGCTGTGTTATGGAAAATATAAAATTACCAGTGGGGGGTTTGAGAAGAAAGTTTCTTGAGTGGAGACCGCATACGGGCAAACACAGTGTAGGACTCCCCACTAGATGGAGTGACGACCTGAAATGCATTGCAGGGAGTCAGTGTATGCAGGTGGCTCAGGACCGTTCTTTACGGCAGTCTGTGGGGGAGGCTTATGTCCAACAGTGGACGGATAGTGGCTGAAATGATGATGAATACGACGTATCAACGAACACTTTGTTTTACTTATTTAACTTTTATCCGCGACCTCGTTCACATGACCGGGATTTTTTTAATGGGTGATAATGGAATGGTAACCTCACCCGCGCTATCGCTATACACCAGCGGGGCACCAGTGAAGGATGATAAGTGAGGATGAAGCAGGTCAGTTAGCCCATCGTGACGAATTCAACAAGAATCGTTCACGATGGTTTCCAGGGGAAACCATGTGGAGATCGGCCTAGTAGGGCATATTGCTAGCAATGAGGCTGTCAAACTCCATTGCTAACAATCCCTTTCTCCTCACGTGACCGTGATATATTCACTGACCCGGACAAAAAGTAGTCTATATCTTTCTCCATCCCATATAATGTATGCCAGGGATAGCCAACCGCATCAATTTTTTTTTGATGGGTGAAAATGATATAGTAACCCCGCCTGCGCTAACGGGATACGCTGGCGGAACACCAGTGAAGGGTGATAGATGAGAATGAAAACAGGCCAGTTAGCCCATCATGATGAATTCATTAGGAATTAACCATGATAGTTTCCAGGGAGAACCGCGAGGAGTTCGACCTGGTTGGGTATATTGCTAGCAATGGGATTCTCAGTCTCCGTTACTAACAATCCCTTTCCCCCCAGTGGGTAACCGCACCTATTAGTCGGTCCTATTAGTTGGTGGCCAATCACAACTACTAGTCCAGTCGATCGTGACAAGGCAAAAAATATATTTTTTTTTTACAACACAGGGGCAAACGAGCATGCGGCTCACCTGATGGTAAGTGACTACCGCCGCCCATGATCACCCACGACACCAGCGGCTTTGCAGGTGTGCTGCCGGCCTTTAAAATAAATATGCTCTTTTCTTGAAGGTTATGTTGTCGTATCGGTATTTTGCTAATCTAGCGGAAAATGCTCAGACATTAATATAAATAAGTAGTTATAAAACATTTCCGAACTTTAACAGCGGTTGCCAATCCGCCTGCCCAGCGTGGCAACTACCGAGGACATTTATGTTCAGCTGTGGACAGTTTAAAGGCTGTTATGATGATATACATACATACATAGACATAAATATATACTTACATATATATATATATATATATATATATATATATATATATATATATATATATATATATATATATATATATACATAAATCTATATAACACGAGTGTTAGTAGAATTTTAGTATTATGTGAATATGTCACGACAGTATGTGTACCAGTATGTCGAAGATTCCGTCGCGTTATTTCCAAACACATTCTCAGGAAGCCGCCCTGTATGCAAGATATCGGAAGTGCATCGATGCAGGTATCAGCGCCACCTGCACTTTGCTCGTTGACATGGAAAACGGAATGACTTTCGGAAAAAAGAATATTGTACTGCGATATGCCCGTGCTTATAGTATACAGATACGTATAGTTCGTATTAGTGTTGTCTAAATCGATTGTCAATTAATGGATTTTATTCACCCGGAACAATCTAAACATCGTATGAGGTCTCAATGTGAAGTTTTATGCGATTTAATTATAATCGATTAATACTATTCATCGATTAATTGTAAATAATCGATAATAATTATTTTGATTTTATTTTTTTGATATTTCGTAAAAGACGTTGCTAAATTCTACCGTTTTGCTGTGACCACCACGCTAATAGTGGTATATGATGACAAAAAAATAATAAATAGTAATCTTATATGTTAAATTTTATCTTTTTAAATACGTCAATACAGTTTTTAATCTCGCCACTTGTACAAAGTTTTTTTGTGACATGAAAATATATAAAATAAATAAATAAATACAGTTTTCACACAGTAATTTTGTTAATATTCCTTTCAATAGAGACAAGTATTTAATAGAGTCAGGCAACAAATTGTATATATTTAGAGACATATTATAATTATTTTTAACAAAACAGGTTTACGAGGGAAATGTAGTAGAGAAGAAATCCTGCTTCGTTTTGTATAAATTTAGATTTTTTTTTTGCGAACATACTCATTTCCATAATGTATGTAGTAAGTAGAGTTAATAAATTAAGTTTTGTAAAAAGAGGCCTGTATAATTTTAGAGGTCCTCCATAACACATCGCTCTTATACCTATATTTTTTCTAAATAATAAATGGGCAATTTATGTCTACTGAGTTTCCCCATATAATGATTCCGTACTCTAAGTTGGAGCAATTCGAAAATGCACCGCATTTCTCGGTTCGCCCAATGGTTGACTGGTAGAGAACACCGTCTGGCGTTAAGTCCGCCAAATGTACATAGAATTTTACTGTGCAGTAAAGTATAAATAAATAAATATAATGTGACATATCATTAAAGTAATTAACTACTTCTTTTCCTTCTGGTGGGCATAGGTGACGTTGAGCGTGGGCGTTGTGGGCATCGTGGGCGACGTGGGCGACGTGGGCGACGTGGGCGACGTGGGCGACGTGGGCGACGTGGGCGACGTAGGCGACGTGCGATAGAGGATACGGTCTTGCAATGATTTTTTTTGTCACTAATTTAAAATGTATTTTGTCTGTGACGTTACACTATTACATGTCACGTAGCTATATCTTGTAATTATGTAAAAGTATTATGTAAAACTCCTCAAGATATAAGAAAGTGTATCTCGTCTTAATTTTATCAACACTTTGTACCTAGATTACAGCCAATTAGACTCATGTGTGGCGGCTTTCGGTATCCGTTTATAGTTCCGGATAAGCCGACCGTAAGAGGCTCACACGCGTACCTACTGGATAATGAGACTGATTGATATTAAATTTAGTCTCGCAATATACTAGCGACCTGCCCCGGTTTCGCACGGATTAATAAATGCAATTACTGTAGGGATCAGTATTTTTTTGGCAATAGAATATAGACTATGTTACTCACTAATATGTAGCTTTATGTAAATGAAAGAATATTTAAAATCAACAAGAAAAAGAAAAAAAAAGTTTTGAGTTCAGATAAAATACTTGTATCAAGTTTAAATTATGTTTTTTTTTTTTATGGAAAGCGAACTGGCTTAGCCCATGAACACCTGCAACACGAGAGGAGTTGCTTGCACGTTGTCTTGTATCTGCCTAAGTTGATACTCGTTATTATAGCGGTTAGTAAGATTATTTCGAAGGATAGACACAGTAACAGTTTGTGGAAGTGTTCATCACCATCTCAGGTGTCATTCCTCTGTACCCTGTACATTCACTGCCATATCCCACCCTTCAAACCGAAACACAGCCATGCAAACACAACTGCTTCACGGTAGAAACACGAATGGGACAGAGGTGGCCAAGCAATCGACTTTTGTACAGTCTTACTCTGGTAAAGACACTATCGATTATATCGATCATCGATAAAATCTTAGTAAAATAAATGATATTACTAGCATTAGGGTTGCAAGGCCCTAATACTAACAATGGTGTCACTTTAAAATTAAGGAGTTGGCCCAATGATTTACAAACGCACTAGGGCTGTTGGTAACGTTCAGAAAGCTATCCTGATGGTATCCTTATTTAGATAAAAGACAAAGACAAGTGTTATTATAATCATACAGAATGTTATATTGCCATTAAAGGAAAGGAAAGTTGGACGAACCCGGTGCGGGGTGGCGGTCGAGGGTCGGTTGGGGGGGGGGGAGGTCGCAGTTCACGCGCGCTAATCAGAATCGCTCAACATCATTAATTAATAAGCCAGTTAATGTGATTTGAGCTTGTCACTAATGCACGAGATATAACACAAGCCGCATAAATAATGTGTTACAACTTACGGTACTGTTACAGGCCGGGTCAGCATTCGATATTTAATAATTAACATCGTGTTTTATAAAAAACCGATTTCAATTGTGTTAAAATGTCTTATTTTGATTTAAAAACTAAACTACTCAACCGATTTTGTTACAATTTCTACAAGACCAACCTATAAGTGTATCCCTTCAGATAAAAAAAGAATTTTTCAGATCGGTTTACAGCTGATTAAATCATAATTATTTACTATAGCAATGCATATTTATAAATAGTACATATCTAATGTTATGTACAAGTCAACATACAATATTATTCCGTACCTTCTGGATTAGTATAGAGTGTCGTGTATGTCAGAAGCCTTCCCTTCCCAGGGTGGATCATCGCCATATGAGCCGTTAACTGTCCACTGCTGAACAGATTTAGACAATTATTTTTTTATTTGAAAAGATATACTTACAGATTGGTCTTTATACAAAATTTTCCCAAAATCGGTTCAACAGTTTAGCTCTTCAATTAAAACAACTGATTTTGCTACGATAAAGGTCGGTTTTTTTGTTCTATTTAACTATCAGAACATTGTTTAACTGATCTAACTCCTTAAGGAGCAAAGAAAAACAACAAATAAGTAATACTCGTAAACTGCGGTGAACTAATAGCTGATGGATGATACGCTGCGAAGGAGGAGGAACACGGAATGATGTCTGATAGCGAAGAACGGCACGAGGCAAAACACTGCACCGAATCTAAAAGATAAAAGAGATCGTAAACGCCACTCAAGTGGGATTGCGCTGGTTTTTTCCCATAAGGACAGTGGATTCATGGTGTTTATCAGGGGGCGATATCTTGCGAGGCCGCGGGCGATGCGACGCGCGACACGACCCGCCAAACCAAAGGCGCTAATGCAATATGCGTGACACGACTGTGTTCTCATAATATAGATGGATCATTTGATATTTGAATATAGCAATAAATATTAACACTTAGATTTTTGTTTTGTATGCTTTGTTTTAGAAAGAAAGGAAGAAAACGTTAATTGCCAACAACAAATTACATTAATTATTAATAGAAAACAAAATTTTACATTTGTTATCGCCAACGTGTCCACCATTCAGCTAATGCTGCAGCAATTTGATTTTATTAGCTGTTTTTAGCGGTTTTGACCGACTAAATTAGTATATAAAGTAACATGTATATTAAGTTAGGATATGATCTACCATGGTACTAAATTTCATTCAAATCTGTTTAGCCTTTTAAGTGTTTTTTTTTTTTTTTTTTTTTTTATGCAACTTAGAATGACAAACAAGCTGACGGCCCACCTGATGGAAAGTGGTAACCGTCGCCTATAGACATGAGCAGTACCATGGACATAGCAGACTATACTGTTTCACCCATGATACCCCCCATGCGTTGCCATTCCTGAGGACTCAGGTGTTATTCCTCTGTATCCTGTAAATTCACGCCATATCCCACCCTTCAAACCGAAACACAGCCGTGCAAACACAACTGCTTCACGGTTGAAACACGAATGGGACAGAGGTACCCAAAAAAGGTAATCGAGACGCAAACATAAATTTTAAGGAACCTTTATATTTATTAAGTGTAAGATATATATTATATGATCGCGTTAATATGCGATCATATAAATAATTTACCTGAGTTATCTTGACCTTTCTACCAGGCTACGCCAGTCAATTCACGAGTAGACTGATGCAGTGATGTCATGACATCAGCGTATTAATTAGTTTATAAATCCCGTCTGTTTTGAGCTATAAGAATATCTAGATATAAAAGAAATATGAAAATGGGATGGTAATTCCGTTTACCGTTATTTCAGTGGGTTTATCTATTCGAAGAATATAGATTTTTTTCTTATATATATAATATATGTTTGTGAATTTGTACACCTCGATAGATGAGGTTGATCACAGAGGACTTATCTTGTTTGACCATCCATTGTGTATGTATTATGTACTGTTACCTATGTATCACAAAATAAATGAATATATTGATGAATATCACTACACAGTATAAAACAAAGAAGCTGTCGCTCTCTGTCCGTCCCTATGTATGCTTAAATCTTTAAAACTACACAACGGATTTTGAAGCGGTTTTTTTAATAGATAGAGTGAATCAAGAGAAAGGTTTATATGTATAATACATGTATAATATTGTAGAGAAACACTAATAAATTTAGAGGATTCTAATGTGACGTGATGTAATGTGTATCCGTGCGAAGCAGGGGCGGGTCGCTAGTATGATATAAATAAATGAAATGAAATGGGTATTCGCCCTAGGAGATCACAACTGTCACTATCCTATCTCACATCCTCATGACTTATGGGCATATACTTCCCAATGTAAAGGATCAATAACGTGTGATCCTCAGTGCAGAAAGTAGACGATCGCATATGCACAAGTCTTTGAGGAAGGGCTATATCCAGCATGGATATAGTCCTTCCTCAGTGGCTTCCCAGGTACAGGCTGAAATGATGAACTTCGTTTGCACGTTTGGTTTACAGCGGTGTATCTCCTAGTGAGGGATGATAAGTGAGGATGAAGGCAGGTTAGTTTTGCATCGTGGTGAACTAGTAGTACCATGGATTTTGGGGTATTTTGTGATGTCCACTGTACTGTTCAGGTCTATAGGTGATAGTTGACACTTTCTGTCAGGTGGGCCGTTAGTTTGTTTGTTATTCTATCCATAATTACTCTGTAGAAAAAAGTATTGTACGAATTAATTCAAAATCGATTTTCCTAGATTAATTGATCAATTTCGCGAAATTAATGTTGGACTATCATAAACTGAAATTATAATAATTTTGATTTGATTCTATTTAAATATTTTATATATTCTTTATTGCACTAAAACATACAGTAATAATAAAAAATAGTAATGACGTAAGTAAAGGTGAATTTATTTCTAAATTCTTTATATTGAGCTTTACAATACAGATTTCTCTGTTTATTGAAACATTGAAACTTTAGACATAAATTTAGAGAAATAATGTCTCAGAACCGGCCCCATTGTTCTATGTATCAAATTTCATTCAAATCTATCCAGTTGTTTAAGAGTAATTCTATACAAACATACAAACTTTGAAAGGGGAGTTGTTGATAATAGATTCTAGAGGCTTATTATTATTATTTCAGCCTTTAAGTGTCCACTGCTGGGCATAAGTCTTCTCCATAAGGGGAGATTTTACAATAGTTGCCACGCTTGGCAGGCGAGTTGGCACCCCCAGTTAGCTTTTAAATCTGTTTTATGAGGAACGCTGCTGCCCATCCTAGAGGCTTTATTGTTAGCAATATACACTGGCAGGTGGACCTCCACGCAGTCCCGTCTGTAAACCATAATGCTTAGTTCCCGATGAATTCGTCACGTCCTTATCTATTATCCTTCACTGGCACCAATCACAATTTTGTTTTATTTAAAAAAAATGTAATTTTTCACATTTATAATCAGTAAGATAGATGCAGGACAAATTTATACATATCAGTATATATATATATATATATATATATATATATATATATATATATATATATATATATATATATATATATATATATATATATATATATATATATATATGTGTCAATTGTATAAGCACTTATATCTATAGTAAAGTTGTAGTTTTGCATGGTGTTGGTTCGTAATCCCTTAGAGATGCTAATGAGAGGACGTCCGGCCTCCGGGCCTCACGATTCAGGCGCTGGTGACAATACAACACTGAGCTGTCACTCTGCCTACCTACCTAATATATAGATTTGAAGATATAATTTTAGTCTCGCTTTTGATTCAAAGAAGCTACGAAGAATTAGGTAAGAGACAAAAAACAATTTCTGTTTAGCAGCAAGCAATTTTTTGTTACCTAATAAATGGTCACATTATTTTATGACGGATGAAGCTGCTGTTTTTTTTTGTAGAGCAAAAAACTTTATGTTGTGCTTCTTTGCTTTGCAGCGAAAGTTATTTCTTAAATGATTCTGCATTCTAAATTCACAGTTCGCAATTTATTCGCAGAATAAATTCATTTAATTTAAGCTGGATTCACACTATAATGCCTAGGTAAATATTATTACGTACAAGATGTATGTATTCATAGTATGCCCTATCCCGTTCCGTTCCAGTCACGATCAATCTTAAAGGGCTTATGCAACTTTTATGAATTTTTCAAATTAAAATAATTTTTATTCAAATAAACTTGTTTGCTTGTAGCACTTTTAAATCGACATTTTGTGGACGCGGGATTCGGAAAGTTGTTATTAAAAATGTCAAACAAGCTGACCGCTATTAAACAAGAGCAGCACCGTGGATATTACAGAATACACTGTAACGCCTATATACTTGTAAAATATCTATAATAAATTGTATTATATTTTTTTTATACAACTTAGAAAAGCAAACAAGCTGACGGCCCATCTGTGGAAAGTGGTAATCGTTGTCTATAGACATATATATATAAATTTATTATTATATATGTATATACATATATATAAATTTGTGAAACCGCAGCGTAGTGTGTACTCGTGTCTGTATAGTGGCGTTAATCGTTTGCCGGTACATAATAAAGCGATGCTTACCCACAGCGCAGGTGTTGGCGGCGTCTCTGCAAACACTAGCGTTTGTGTTGCAATTATACAGCGCCTACTACATACATACATATACATAGCATTATATTGTCTGCGACCGCGCCAACTGCTTATTCTGTAATGTTTGACAACACATTTCCCTGTTCACTTCACTTTTACTTTGCTTAAACAATCGTTTAACCTCATTTTCATATACTGTAAGCTTTGATAGTGGAAATGAAGTGAAATGGGTAAGTTTTAAAACGAAAGGGAGTTTCTAAAGATGCATTTACCCCAGTTGACTACTCCATCACCGTAATGAAATGATACCGAATGTATTTTGATGAGCGTACTAATACTCTGGAGTTTTAATACACTACCTTCACGTACAATACAAACATTTGTATTCATAAATATGACTGTTTGTATTGGTCTAAATGCTTTTTTTGTTATAAATTTATATAAGTTAAATACATACATATAAATATATGTATGTATTTACGAAAAAAAAAAGTATTTAAGTATTTATATCAGGTGTCTAGTATCTATAGTATAAGCTCTGCTTAGTTTATTACTACGAGTAGATGGCGTTCGTGTAAAATCCAAAAATAGGTATTTAATTATTATTATTATAATGAAACTCACTTGCGGTTTCACTAGTGATATTCGAGTTTGAATTTATAGAATAACAATAGTTGTACGCGCTCGTCTGCTCGTCAGCCGCCGATAGTAATGAGATTGGATTGTCTTTGCCCATATTTCAGGTGGAAGAAATTTAATTAAACCCAATACTCTAATAATAGCTAGTACGATCTCCTTGAGATATATAATTCGTATTTGGCATCTTCGGTGTCAACGGTTCAATACATGGAAGGAGGGTTATCTATAGGTAACAGTTACTACTTTCTATCAGGTGGGCTGCCAGCTTGTCTGCCATAATAAAAATTTTTTTACTATTGAAGGATCCTGCCATTGATCACGATCTCACCTGATGGAAAGCGATGATATGGTCTTAGATGGAGCACGCAGGCTTATACATGAGGAATATCTTATTCATATATGTGTTACACTGGTGCAGATTATATTGGGATGAAAAGAGATAGGAGCGAGGAAGTTTCACATCTTGGCCGTACGCATGATGAAGGAAGAAGCAAAGCACTTCGTGCGTATAAATGGTATGCCCAAAATGCAAGAGTGGAGGCTCTGTACCCGTTTGGTCGTCCGATGCTAAAAGAGTGAAGAACGAACTAGGTAATGCGGTTCTTGAGCATATTCTTCAAAATCTATCCTGTAGAACACAGCGAGTGGCATAATTTTACGATGGTGTTCTAGATTTTGAATTGTGGAAATCAGCAATAAATCATTCCATATGAGCTTTTTGGCTTGGCATTTAAGTTTCAAGTAAAGCCAGCTGATACGTGGCAGAGCCATTCCAAATGTGACAGCAGTACTCCATGGATATTTGAACACGTTCTTTATAGAGTTGTAGTACTCGTTTCAGTGTAAAGTACCGCCTAACCTTAAAGAGGATACTAAGTTTTTTTGCTGCCCCTTTTGCTTTGGATTCGAAAAAGCATCCAAAATTGGGACTCTCTGGTCAAACAGTAGAGCTCAATGTAGACAAGGCGGATTCTTATTATCCTTATTTCCATCCGTATAAAATGGGCGAAACAAAAACGGTTATAAAAAGCTATTAGCCAAGTCGTCTGTCGTCATCGACGTCCGGACAGGGAAGAGGCGGGGCCGGGGACACATTCCGATGTGATATGTAATCTGTATATATCCAAAATACTTATTTGTAGCTCTGAAAGAATTGATCTGAGTTCGCCGAAGTAGTAGAATATGTTCCAGACTGTATGTATACTGTACACATTTTTTAAATAACATTCAAAGGCTCGCAATTTGTCTAAATATTTTCTGATACTGCTACGGGATTACGTCGTCATTTCTAAACAGATTTACATAATTTGTAATGGATAAGAGTCACTCTCTAGTCAATTTTGTGATCACTGAAGCTGCTGTTTTTCTTCGCGGAACAAAATAAATTGCTTATTAAGAAGCCAAAATATACATACAAGGATAGATGTTTCTATGATCACTAACAACTGGGGCTAGAGCTAGCGGCACATTGCTAGGGTATGCCCTGCCAGATGGATCTTTACGCGATCCTTCTTTGATATAATGAGCCAACTGACCTGACGTTATTCTTACCTACCATGCCTAATCTAAGCTTTATATGTAAGCAGAGGTATCGTTTCATTTTCATCCAATTAAAAAAATAACACGGAAGTATAGCTTATTTAATATAAAGAGAACTATCAATCATCAATGAGCAGGTAGTGGTTAGAATGATGTTGAAATGTCTGTTAAAGGGTTCAGTATACTTGGTATTCCGTTTGTAATTCATGGATAGAAGCACCCAATATATTCACGCCTGCTGCACCACTGCACTGGCTGTTACAAAAACTATTTACATGTTAATTAGCATGTTAACCCATTAACTGCTGACCCGGACTTCGAAACGGTGCGCTATCTGATCTTTTGGAGCAGTTTATGGGGCATAGATTAGAATAGAATAGAATAGAAATCATTTATTCAAATAAACTTACATTGAAGCACTTTTGAAAAGTCATTACATTTTTTTTAATCTACCGCTCGTTCGGAAAGCTGTCTCATCACAAGAAGAACGAGCAAGAAACTTGCGTGTTGCTCTTTTAAATTTATTAATTATAATTAAGGATTAATAAATATTACGTAGATAGACGATGTTTTACTTTGTATAATAACATTATTTTCATTTCAACCTTTATTTGTCTTTTGCTATTTATTGCGTAATGGAATCTGGAATGTGAATCGAAGAACTAAAGTGACCGACATAGTTTCAAGAATATGCAAACAGAAATATCAATACGCTGGCTATATAGCTAGAACAATCCATAACTGATGGGGAAGACGATAGTGACGATTTCAGAAGTGTTGTAAGGAGCTGTTGGATGCCATGAGGTAAACCATCCGATAGTACTTTGTGATGAAATATGAGGGAGATTTATGTTAGTTGATTAAAATTATTTAGTAAAAATATTCCTATGGAAGGTCTAAGGTAGAATTACTAATAATAAAGGTAGTCAAGTCTCAAATATTGGCAGTCACGTGCAGACTAATGTTAGAGGAATTGAACAAAATAATTCTAATCAACTAGTCAGTGATATCATCATTATCAGCATATATCAGCAGACATTACCTGTCTACTGCTGAACAAAGGCCTCCGCCTTAAGGGGGGTATTGTCACTAGTTGCCACACTCGGCAGGCGGGTTGGCAACCGCAGTTAGGCTTTGGTGATGTTTAGAAGGACTTCCGACCATTAAGCTCTCTTAGTTGCTTCTTACGACACCTACGGTAAAGGAAGGAGCAGCCCGTCTATGTCGGGACCACACGGCAATTTGTGATATGGACTTCCACAAAATAAGACCTATCTTAGTAAAATAGAGACCTATGATCAGCGGTGGACGGTGGGTAGATTGTAATAACAATGACAGGAACGCTTCAAGTTATTCAGTTCGGAGTTTCACTGCGCAATAGTATTTGGAATGCGGATATTCGCAAATATATACGTATATACCATAGGGAGACTTTGAAAATAGGCGTCTACAAGGGTACCTCTGTCTTATTGGAATTTTTGCTGTGAAGCAGCTATGCTTGCATGGCTGTGTTTTGTTTTGAAGGGTGGGCATGGCAGTCAAATTTCATGGTATGAAGGTAGATCAGAAGGTAGTCCTGAGGACTACGATAAATCGTATGGTGAATACTATAGTTATGATAGTATATTCTGTAATGTCAGTGGTTCTGTTCATGTCATAGGCGATGGTTAAATGAGGTGGGCAGTCAGCTTGTTTGCCATTCTAAATGTTCGCCACTGTTCTTTTCTTTCATTGTTATAATATAAAATAGCAATTAATGTTTGAATTGACTCGAATAAGCTGCAAAAGAAAAAAAAAATCAAATCTTATAAAAATAGGAGAAAATAAAATGTTGCCCTGTGTAAGCACTACAAAACGATTAGTTTAGTCTATGTTCTGATTCTAGTGGTGGGATAGAACACAGGATAGGTGTTCAAAGTTTAATCACAGATAGTAACATATTGCGCCGCAATAATAAAATCGTTCTCAGTTACACATACGAGTACATACCGATAAACGACCTTTGAACCAAACGTTGAAATGTTTGAATTTAGAACGCTAAATTGTGTAGTTGCATATAAATTTTGTTTCGTTAAAAACACTGTTTTGCTCCACTAATGAGCAATGCTTCCCATCTACAGTTTTAGATTGACTGGAAGAGATCTTTTTAGAGATAATTTCTTTTTTGTTTACTTAATTTTTTATTAATATTTATAATTGTAGCCGCGCGAAGCGATTGCAGTTTTATAGTATATTATGAAATAAACAATTACATTACATTGGCTATTTTATTTATTTAGGTACTAGCTGTTTCACGCAGCTTTGTTTGCACGAATCTTTTACCAAACCATGCCACACACACAACATTCAAATCCGTTCTGCCGTTTAACCCTGATTCTGATGAATAAACTTATTATATATTAAAGAGTTGTTTTTATTAGACTGCCAACTATTATCATTTATTACTCTATCCACTGCACGGTTAACAAACTGTGGGGAAACACTTTGAGAAGCAGTGTCGTGATATAACAATTAGCCGAGTAGAGCACAAGCACGTCGAATTACAGCGCGCGATCCGTATCGTGACCACTTGATATGGTTATTATGTGCAAGGAGGGAACCGAGAATTAATACTACAGACTTACTGTTCCGAAGTATCGTTTAGAAGTTAATAGGTCTTTTATGGGACATATATACATAGATATCTGTCACGCCTATTTCCCTTTAGGGTAGACAGAAACAATGGAATGCCAAATGCTTCGATTCAAACAAACCTCTTTCGCTTCTTCCACATACATCAATCTTTTCATACACGCTCGCCGGTTACGGGTACTTTTAATTTGGCCTTTCTTCAGCACGTCGCCTGTTTGGTCGACGTACGTCCGTCTAGGGCGGCCCCTACCGATAGCTCTATTGATTCTTGCTTGATAAATCTCTTTCGTAATTCTTCTTTCATCCATCCTCTCCAAATGGTCAAACCAACGCAACATTCTTTTTTTGATTTTTGTCACTAAAACGTCTTTTAATCCACACTACTCTCTAATCACACTGTTTCTTCCTCTATATTTTAATGTAATACCACATTGAAAGAACTACTTTATGGGAATGGGCATTAAATAAGATACTAAAGGATATTTTGGATCTACCTTTTAATAAGTTTAAAACTGTTATTAAAAATGCTTATTGAATAAAGTCTATTACACACTAAACGATTACTTGAATGACAAGCGTGCATGGTGTTAGTCGATCATGCACAGGCTTTAGCGATCATATAATTTTAGACGTAGTACATTTAAATAAATACATATAATGTTATAGAGATTTAAAAGAGTAACTGTCGAGTTTCTTGTGGACTCACATAGGCTGTGTTTCGGTTTGGAGGTTGCGATATGGCTATGAAATTATAGGGTATAAAGGTATGATACCTTAGTCCTCAGGAATAGCAATGCATGAAAGATATTTTGGGCGCCACAGAATTCACTGTTCATGTTTATAGGCGACGGTTATCACTTTCTGTCAGGTGGGCTATCAGCTTCTTTGTCATTCTAAGTTGTATTAAATAAAAATCTATGTCCCTAATTTCATTAAAATCAGTTCAGCCATTTGAGTAACAGATCTTTACATTCAGAAGGCCGACCGAATACCCGAACATTCTTTGTTACGCTACATTAGAGAGCCGTTTCGAAGTTGTCAATCAGTGTGCAGTGAGGCCACTCGCGTCTTTGGTTAGTGTAACCGCTACACCAGCAGGGTAGACTCCGTGTTGGGGGCGTAGTAGTGTCTAGTTAATTATAGGGCGAGTAGCAACCGCGAGATCGCCCGTTTAGATAGCGCCACTTGGGCATAGCAGCGGCCCACGACACACGCGGAGGCGATTTTATCTAATAAACCAACGTCTATATACTTATGTAATGGGAAATTAATGACCGACAATTGTTTCGATTTAATCCGGAAGTCTTCTTAAGGGGGTGTTTTTTTTAATGGTTGATAATCGGAAGGTAACCACTCCTGCGTTATCGGTATATACTGGCGGGGTACCAGTGACAGATGATAGGTGAGGATGAAGCAGATCAGTTAGCTCATCAATAAGCATTGCTCACGATGGTTTTCAGGGGGAACTACGTGGAGGTCAACCTAATATTGCTAGCAATTGGGCGCTATGCGTCACAGAGTCGCGCCTCGCACTGCGGGCCGCAGCTCGCATAGCCCGTGATGATGGTGGTGCGAGCGGAGAGTGGGGGCGGAGACAGCGGTGACCAGAGACAATGGTGCAGTTAGAGATGAGTAGCTGTATCTCGTGTAGTTATCGTTGACGGCGAAGGACTTTTCGCTGCTACTCTCTTCAGAGTTGTCCAACAAACCCTGACACGCAGAGCTCTGTATCTTCTTTCACTAATTCATGTAGTGATCTCCGGCATCCTTGGAGACACGTTCTCCACGCCTGCGTCAAAGTGCACCCTTTGTTTCTATTGAAAGTAGTCAATATTTATCTCTAATATCCTATTTAAATAGCTCTCTCTCTCTCTCTGGTTAAGACTTCTTGTCAAAACGTATAAAGTGTGTATGAATGTAAAAATTTTCTTCTATAAGGAATTAACTATCAATAGAGAGAGAGAGAGAGAGAGGGATGATGCGAGTGCTTCAATTAAAAAGGTTATTTTTTGTCATAATAATCTATTTCTTAGTATTAAGAATTAGGAACGTAAGCGATCAATGTAAATAAACACCGTCTTAGATAATATGTTATTGAAATATAGTTTAATACTACGACGGCTGACTCGTCCATCATACTCGTGACTGACGGGTGCTGTTTAATTCCGTTCTTTTTTCAATAGCCCACATTTATGCGTCTATCAAATGAACATTAAATGCAGCCGGTCTCTCGTCACTTGGGCCGGCGGCCGACGCCCGCTACACGGATACCAGCCGACTTAATGGTCACAACAGATGTGTCCGATACTAGATAGCGCGCTCGCCGCGTTCATCATGATTAGTGCACCGCCCGCCGCCCGCCGCCCGCTCCGCCGCCCGCTCCTTGGATTAGCTCAGACTTCTACATCAATTGTTACAAACTAAGCATGTTGGCTGAGATTTAAGATTACATAGCTTCATACTCACACATTCACATTCACACAGATATGAACACACAGATGCATACGTATGCATGCATGCGCACACATCCACTTACACACACGCGACACATACACTTACACGCACGTGAATAAAATAAAAACAACAAAAAAAATTTGAGCTTCTTAGACTAGCTTAACAGCTGGACGAGACTGGAGGTTGATATTTTTTGTCTTTTGTCGGCTCTTGTTCCTTTGGAAGAATCATTTTGTTTTTCCGGCAAAATATTTTTTTAAATAAAGTTATTTTTTTCCAAATCACACTGATCTACAAGTTAGAATGGTCGTGTGTTATGAAGAACCAGCAGACAAACACTCAAATCCGAGCCAACTCGGAAAAGTTCGTTTTCTAAGTTGGCCCGACTGGGAATTGAATTAATTTAGGCAAAGCAACGTGCTCACCGCTGCGCCATGGAGGTCGACAATCTATTTAACTACACAATGTCTTATAGTATATGAGGGGGGGGGAGTGATTGTTAGTAATCCCATTGCTAGCAATATACCCTGTCATGTCAACCTCCACCTGGTCCCCCTTGAAATCATCGTGCTGAATTCCAGGTGTATTCATCACGATGGACTAACTGTCCTGGCTTTTCATCCTCACCCATCATCCTTCAATGGTGCCCCGTCAGCATATAACGGGCGAGACGCGAATACCATTCCATTATCACTCATTAAAAAATAAGGCCGCGCACAATGCTTTTAAAGAAGTTTTCCTCACGAACGCACAGGCTGTGGAATGAGCTCCCTGCCGAGGTTTTTTCTAGAGACTTCAGTATTGGGCTCTTCATAAAGGGCGTATTAAGGTTTCTTCAGGGTTGGAAACACGCACGTGCCACTCCTAGTGTTGCAGGCGTCCATAGCAATGACCGTTTACCATCAGATGCCTGCCATGTCTGTTAACCAACTTTGTGGTTTAAAAAAAAAGTAGTAGCAGTTCAAATATAAAAAAGATGTAAGAAGAATGCAGTTCCTACACAACGTTACAGTTATGTGTTATGAACACTGCATCCCAATATTAGTGTATGTTTGTGCATGGAATGGAGCGCGTAGCCAGCAGTCAGTACTTGGTATTCAGTAATCAAAAGTTCAATGTACCGTGAAATCAATTTCAGTTTAGTTGCAATTCTGTGGAATGATGGCCTGTACAGTCAGCACCGTAATTTTTTTTATGCAACTTAGAACGTCAAACAATCTTTTTTTTTATACAACTTAGAATGGCAAACAATCTGACGGCCCACCTAATGGAAAGTGGTAACCGTCGCCTAAAGACATGAGCGGTACCATGCGTTGCCATTCCTGAGGACTTAGGTGTTATTCTTCTGTACTCTGTAAATTTACTGCCATATCCCACCCTTCAAACCAAAACACAGCCATGCAAACACAACTGCTTCACGGTGGAAACACGAATGGGACAGAGGTGCCCAAGCAAACGACTTTTGTACTAAGTCTCCTTGTGGTAATTATCTACGTTTATTATATCCATATTCATTTTTACATAAAAACTTGTTGCACCCCAAAAAAGAAAACGGACTTCAATTATACCTTCTGACAAAGTAAGGCGTTTCGTAGACATATCACGTTGAAAACATTTGAAAATTTACAGGGTACAGAGGAATAACACCTGAGTCCTCCGGAATGGTAACGCATGAGGGGTATCATGGGCGAAACAGTATACTCTGTTATGTGCATGGTACTGCTCATGTCTATAGGCGACGGTTACCACTTTCCATCAGGTGGGCCGTCAGCTTGTTTGCCATTCTAAGTTGTATAAAAAAAAATCTACATTCTGTTTCAATAGAATGTAGTCAGAAGGTAACCAAGTGGTCTCGGTATAGAATGGGCCATCGCTCCCAATCCTGTGCGTGTCGTAAGAGGCGACTAAGAGAACTTAACGGTCGAACGACGGGTAGCAGCGTCTCTCTTAAAATATCATAGCAAAGTCTAATAGCAATTGATAACCCACTTGCCAAACGTAATAACTACTGGCAAAACCAGTGGACTGATGAACATTTTTTTTATGCAACTTAGAATGGCAAACAAGCTGACGGCCCACCTGATGGAAAGTGGTAACCGTCGCCTACAGACATGAGCAGTACCATGCACATAACAGAGTATACTGTTTCGCCCATGATACCCCCCATGCGTTTCCATTCCTGAGGACTCAGGTGTTATTCCTCTGTACCCTGTATTTTCACTGCCATATCCCACCTTTCAAACCGAAACACAGCCATGCAAATACAACTGCTTTACGGTTGAAACACGAATGGGACAGAGGTACACAAGCAAAGGCTTGATGATGATGACTGATCAACAATGACTGATGAATAAGAATTAATTTTTATTGAAATTATCACACAAATGCTCTTAATGAAATTCGTAATAAATGGAAATACATATTCAATGAATCGATTTATTTATCGGGTCGGTTCATTATGAGTTAGTTTAAAAATTTTATAAGTTCTAGTTAATTTTAAACTTTTGCGTTATTTATACATATTTTAATTTTGGCGTGACTACGACGCGGGGCAATCTATGTCGAAACGTCGGCAATAAATAAATAAGTATGTAGAAACTTGCAGGGAGTCAGTGGATGCAGGTGGCTCAGGACCGTTTTTTATGGCAGTTTATGGGAGTGGCTTATGTCCAGCAGTGGACGGATAGTGGCTGAAATGATGATGATATAGATACTATTTACTTGTAAAGGCTTTTGCATCGCGTCAAGTATTTTGTATTTAAAATATTTCTTAAGTTCTGTTGAATTTGCTACTTGTTGCATTGCACAGAAAAACGTATACACAAAATTGTATTTGAGTATGTGTTTTTTTTTTTATCTATGGTAAGTACTGTTGATGTCTATAGGTGACGGTTATCACTTTCCATTAGTAGGGCCGTCAGTTTGTTTGCCATTGTAAGTTGCATTATAAGAAAATGCGTCAAATGTTTAGTACATATAGTACAAGCATTGCTTCATCTGAGACTGGTTGATTATTGTTATTATCAGTGCTACGAACTCTCGCGGCTGAGTGTACAGCCGGCCCACGGTTGCGAGGCCCCTCGCCCGGTGCGCGATGATCACTTGGTGCTGGCCTGCGTTTTGTATTTGCTGTGCATTTTATTTGACCGTGAGTTCACTGTTCACTGTTGCATCCACAGCGAAATAATTGCTTTTGAATATTTCATTTATTGGAATATCTTTATACATTACGTTTGAAATGCAACAACTGACGTTTTGCATATGCATTTTTAAACGATCCGCCTGTATTGCACGCATTTTCTAATCGACTTCAAAAATAAAGTTATTAGTTTTTTTTTAATACCAAAAAGGTGGCAAGCAAGCATACAATTATTCAATATGAAGCCTACGGTCACTTTCTATCATCGTACGGCTCGCCATCGACAGGGAGTTCACCCTCATACCCTACAGCCTAAATGATCGCGTACAACGCGGTTTCAGAGATGTTTTCTCCCACGTGGGTAGGAGCGCCACAGTACCAACTCCTTCCGTTAGACTGCATTCAAAGTCGGGCGGCTCGAATTATCGATAGTCAACGCCTTACTGTCCGACTTGACCCACTGAAACTGCGCAGAGATGTCTCTGCGCATCTTCTACCGAATTTATCATGGGGAGTGTTCTGAGGAATTGTTCGGATTGATACCTGCTGCTGATTTGCAACACCGTACAACCCGCCACAAACTAAAGTTCCATACCAATCATCTGCACGAGTGGCAGTCTTCCACCGTGCGTTTTTCAAGGCACATTTTTCCACGCACAACCATTCTTTGGAATCAACTTCCAGCAGTAGTATTTCCGAACCGATACGACAACATAACTTTCGAGAAAAGAGTATATTCCTTTTTAAAAGGCCGGCAGCACACCTGCAATGTCGCTGGTGTTGTGGGTGATCATGGGCGGCGGTAGTCACTTATCATCGGGTGAGCCGCATGCTCGTTTGCCCCCTGTGTTGTAAAAAAAAAACGAACACTCAGATTATGGAATGAGCTCCCTGCTGAGGTTTTCCCAAGAGACTACAACATTAGGTTCTTCAAAAGGGGGGTAATCAATCTCTACATAATATTCTCAAAACATATTATATAAATTTTAAAAATATTTTCACATGTAAAAAGACATATTGTCAGCGTGTCATGGGCTGGAATACAACCCAATTAAAAAAAATTAAAATACGTGTAAATCCAGACTGGGTCGTTAATCTCTCATACAATTCATTTAACGTTTATTAAAAACAAAAAACAGGCAAAGCGTATGTAGGACGTGTATTAACAGGGTTCTGTTGTTAATTTAAAGTTTTAACTCATTTGCTCATCTTTTATCAAATATATACAGATGGTTGAGTTATCAAGGGATATCAAAAAGGGCCTCACTGATGTTGTATCACGATAAGTATGATGGTATCTTACTCATTATTTTCATCATCATCGTATCAGCCTTTAACTGTCCACTGCTGAACATAAGCCTCCCTCTCGGGAGGTTTTGCCAGTAGTTGCCACGCTTGGCAGAGAGTTTGGTAACCGCAGTTAAACTTTAGAGATTTTTTTAAAATGCACGCTGCTGCCCATCTCTCGCCCTCACTTAGTTGCTTCTTAAGATACACACGGGAAAGGAAGTGGAGGCCTATTCTATGCTGAAACCACATTGCCTATATTTGCATAATATATACAATATCATCGTATTGTAATATTTATTCTTAAATATCTCCTATGTACATATATACATAGTACGTCTATAATAATTTTATTATATTAATAAGATATCGACAGTGGAGTAATAAATAAATCCATATAGAGTATAGCGGAGGCGACCCCGGACCGGTGACCGGCTCGTCCTGTTGACCCCGAGTTAAACATTACCCCAACTATGCAGTTAATCTCCTCTTAATCATTAGCTAATATTGATGTTACGTTTTAAATTAACAGTTGTTTCGTTTCCAATTTATTGTATGAGACAGATTGTATTTATAAAGGACATTGTGATGTCTGTGAGTAATATAGAATGGACTTAATCTTTATTTAAATAAAATTGATTACAAAAACTTTTTAATTAATATATACATAGTTTCTTCGTATAATTTTATCGTTGGGTTTGGAATGTTGAGATTTTTATTTATTTATTTACTCTTTATTAATATATAATAATATTTTTCTTTATTATAGATTACAAATATCCATTTTTAAACGGTTTTATTTAGCTCGACCTGTACGGTATTTATTTATTTGGGTCAAAATTAGAAATTGGAATTTAAGCACCTTCCCGTTGTCAGATTGATCTGAAATTTGGTACACACATTTAATTTAGATGATAATAAAATCAATAACATTATAAATCTAAGATGGCCGCCGATACAAAATGGCGGATTACATATTTTTCTTTACCCCCGCAATATGGGTATCAAATGAAAGGGCTGCACTAGTAAAACACGATGATTATGTCAAAATTTAAAATTCAAGATGGACGCCGTTCCAATATGGCGAACTAGGTACATATTTTTCCACAACCACCACAATACGGGTATCAAATAATAGGACTACACTGAGACACCTAGACACTAGACACTCGGACACTAGACACTCAGACGCTAGACCCTCAGACAGTAGACACTCAGACACCCAGACCCTAGACACACAGACACACAGACACTAGACACTCGGATACAAGACACTCAGACACTAGACACTCGGACACTAGACACTCAGACACTAGACACTCGACACTCGACACTCAGACACTAAACATCAGACACTAGACACTCAGACACTAGACACTAGACACTCGACACTAGACACTCGACACTCGACACTCGACACTCGACACTCGACACTCGACACTCAGACACTAAACACTAGACACTCAGACACTCGACACTCAGACACTAGACACTCGACACTCGAGACTCGACACTCAGATACTAAACACTAGACACTCAGACACCCAGACACTAGACACTCTGACACTAGACACTCGACACTCGACACTCGACACTTGACACTCGACACTTGACACTCGACACTCGACACTCGACACTCGACACTCGACACTCGACACTCAGACACTCAGACACTAGACACTCAGACACTCGACACTCAGACACTCGACACTAGACAGTCATACACTCAGACACTCAGACACTCAGACACTAGACACTCAGACACTCAGACACTAGACACTCGACACTCGACACTCGACACTCAGACACTCAGACACTAGACACTCAGACACTCAGACACTAGACACTCAGACACTAGACACTCAGACACTAGACACTCAGACACTAGACACTCAGACACTAGACAATCAGACAC
This sequence comes from Galleria mellonella, assembly GCF_026898425.1. Taxonomy (NCBI): domain Eukaryota; kingdom Metazoa; phylum Arthropoda; class Insecta; order Lepidoptera; family Pyralidae; genus Galleria; species Galleria mellonella. Next base: position 9,312,162 of record NW_026441999.1, on the reverse strand, counting down.
CCAGACACTAGACATACAGACACTGGACACTCGGATACAAGACACTCAGACACTAGACTCTCAGACACCCAGACACTACACACTCGGACACTCGACACTCGACACTCGACACTCAGACACTAAACACTAGACACTCAGACACAAGACACTCAGACACTAGACACACATCTCACCAGATGGATGGTGATGATGTGGTCTTAGACGAAGCTTGTGGACCCGAGAATAGCCTATTCACAATTGCTTTAAATTAGTTGTGATTATTTTTATTAAACAGTTTTTATTAAACAGTTTTTTAAACAGTTTTTTAAACAGTTTTTTAAACAGTTTTATTAAACAGTTTTATTTAGCTCGACCCGTACGGTATTTATTTATTTGGGTCAAAATTAGAAATTGGAATTTAAGCACCTTCCCGTTGTCAGATTGATCTGAAATTTGGTACACACATTTAATTTAGATGACAATACAATATAATAAAATCAATAACATTATAAATATAAGATGGCCGCCGATACAAAATTACATATTTTTCCTTAACCCCCGCAATATGGGTATCAAATGAAAGGGCTACACTAGTAAAACACGATGATTATGTCAAAATTTAAAATTCAAGATGGACGCCGTTCCCATATGGCGGACTAGGTACATATTTTTCCACAACCACCACAATATGGGTATCAAATAATAGGACTACACTGCAGAATACTGTCATTATGTCAAAATTTCAAATTCAAGATGGACGCTGTTACAAAATGGCGTATTAGGTGGGGGCATGATTAGTCGTATCGAGAACAGTTGCGTCTAAGATTGTGTGACGTTAGAGGGGCAGATAAAAAAAAATAGGTAATTAGATACCTCGTTAGTAAGCGGTAGTTATACCACCCAAGTTTTTTTTTTTTTTATAGAACTTAGAATGGCAAACAAGCTGACGGCCCACCTGATGGAAAGTGGTAACCGTCGCCTATAGACATGAGCAGTACCATGGACATAACAGAGTATACTGTTTCGCCCATGATACCCCCCATGCGTTGCCATTCCTGAGGACTCAGGTGTTATTCCTCTGTACCCAGTAAATTCACGCCATTCAAAGCTAAGGTAATAGGTTAAAACGTGCCGAGGACTGTATGGCATTAGGGTGGATAAAAATGTAATGTCGTAAGCGCTTCCCCCTCAAGATTGGGCGCATCTTGTTGTATATTAAGCCTTGCCCCTTTACTGGACTGCCGGGGGGGGTCGACCGTCAAAATGCCCCTTAATTGTGGGAACAACATGGTAACAATAAACAAAAAATACCAACAAATATAAATAAGACTGGAGGCTTACCATCAGTACTTGAAATATTTGTAGGTGCAAAAGTAATGTTGCGGCCCAACATTGACGTTACAAAAGGATTGGTAAATGACGCTATAGGCCACATTACAGAAATTTTTTGGCCTCAGTTCCGTCGAACCCAAATGTACGAAACAGATATATCATCAGTTTTAATTGACTTTGGCACAGACGGCATGCACGTTATTTACCTTAAAGCCATACAGTTTCCAGCAAAATTCAATTATGGTACGGCTGAAAAAAGGATGTTGCCCTTAGTTTTGTCATGAGCATTCACCGTCCATAAAATGCAGGGCAGCACCGTCGACCATGCAGTAGTATATTTGGGCTCAAAATGGTTTGAGGAAGGACAAGCGTACGTGGCTCTAAGTCGAGTCAAGTCTCTGGAAGGGCTATGTATTGAGGAATTAGATTGTACTAAATTATCAGGTAAGAAACCATGTAATAATGATGCACTGAATGAATTAAATAGAATGAGGAATATTCGGTAAACAATTTCACTACTAAAAACTAAAAACAAGAAAATAAAAATCGGTAAAAAAACTTTTAAGTTAAACGGTTTTATTTTATGTGCACTGAAAACTACAAAATAAATAAATAGTTACTTACCTATCAACCTACGTAGGTGATCTCGGTCATTAATATCTCTGATGGTAGTGGTTGTCATAGCATGAACCATGTCAGCGGCCGAAAGGCAGTTCATGAGAGAACACTGACACCAGGGTTTGCTTGGTAGGTAAACTAAGCAGCCCACACTATAACAAGTAGGTATTTTGACCTTCTAGTTCAGAAATATTTTAGTACTAGGCAGAATAGCTTTTAGGCATATTAGACTAAAATAAAAACGTGGGGCCCCTCTGAAATCATACCTATAGCAGAGCATATCTTATACTTTGGTAGATCATGAGCTGGGCGTTCGCTGGTGAAGCCGTAACGGCTGGTTATTGATGGTCAAAACCTCCAGTAACGATTATAGTAAGTCGATTCAGCGGACCCTGGACTCCGGAGCTATGAGGTTTCGGATGCGACCGGGATAAACCGCTAGGATGATGATGATGACGATTATAATAAGTCGATGCAATCCACACTTAGTATAGTAGAAAGTAATACAGAAATAGTTAATGGGCCCCACGTTTTTATTTTAGTCTAATATGCCTAAAAGCTATTCTGCCTAGTACTAAAATATTTCTGAACTAGAAGGTCAAAATACCTACTTGTTATAGTGTGGGCTGCTTAGTTTACCTACCAAGCAAACCCTGGTGTCAGTGTTCTCTCATGAACTGCCTTTCGGCCGCTGACATGGTTCATGCTATGACAACCACTACCATCAGAGATATTAATGACCGAGATCACCTACGTAGGTTGATAGGTAAGTAACTATTTATTTATTTTGTAGTTTTCAGTGCACATAAAATAAAACCGTTTAACTTAAAAGTTTTTTTACCGATTTTTATTGTTAGTAACAATTGACTTAAACTATGTTAGTAGAAAAACGTCGAAACTAAAAAAGTAGTTATTGCGCCACTTAAAGAATAATATAAAGATAAGTCTTATAGCTAAAGATATCTCTTCCAGATAACCTTTGGGTAGAAAAGAAAGAAAAAAAGATGGCAGCTATTTATTGAGAATAAACTCGAGAAACTTACCAAGTGCTCATTTAATTAAGATTGTGTTATAAAAAAAACTGTCTTCTATTGTGGCACAGTCAGATATTTTCATATCAGAATTAAATTACAGAATCGATTCTAATAAAATCTCCATAGGGTTAATCTGTAAGTATTAGATTAGATTATAAGTAAAGAAATAAATTTTGGAGTTATGAGCTGACAAATATAAATAAAAATATAACAGAACTGAGACACTTTTTTTCTTAAGACAGTTAAAAATATAGAAACTGTTTTTTTATGTCAACTTAGAATGACAGACAAGCTGACGGCTCAACTGATGGAAAGTGGTAACCGTCGCCTATAAACATAAGCAGTGCCATGGACATAACAGAGTATACTGTTTCACTCATGATACCCCCCATGCGTTGCCATTCTTGAGGACTCAGCTGTTATTCCTCTGTACCCTGTAAATTCACTGCCATTTCCCACTCTTCAAATCGAAACACAGCAACTGCTTCACGGTAGAAACATGAATGGGGCAAATGTGCCCAAGCAAACGACTTTTTTACGAAGTATCCCTAATAGTGAAATAATTTTTGAAATTGCTCCAGTAGTTTTCCAGTTTATTCGCTATAAACATACAAAAATACAAATTTATTCTCTTTATTATTATATTAGTGTAAATAATAAATATGTGGCATCTGATCATTAATACATACAGTTGACTTTCCGCCATGAAATCAATATTTCATGTTATTTCCAATCTAATTATTCATTATTTCAGTAATAAATAATGCTTTCGTTTATTTGTATTCGCTCAATTTAGTTTGCCGCTGCGATAATTTATTGTTTTTGATGCGCTGTGCGGATGCTGTGGTTTACATTAGTACAGCCTTTATCACAACAATTGGCGACAATTATATTAATTGTGGACCTGGACTGAGAAGGGTGAAATAGCAATAGTTTAAAAAAAAACATATTGACCACTCGATTCGATGGCATTCGAACCTATATCTTTTTCAGAGGCCGTGGAAAGTTGTGGTCTGGTATGCCATGTTAGAGGCTTTTATAATTAAGGTAATCTAGAAACTTAAGGGATACTGTCGCCAAGTATTTGGGTTAATACAGTATACGTATATTTTAAAGTGGTTTCAAAAAGATGGAAGTAGTCAATTCGAATTTTTTATGTTTGTTACCTTATAACTCCATCCGTTGTAAACCGATTTGAATTTATTTTTATCTGGATATCTGGAAGGATATACTTACTTACAGATTGGTTCCACTAAAATGTTATCAAAATCGGTTTAGTAGTTTAGTTTTTTAATTAAAAAAACTAGTTTTTCCAAAAACCGAAGTCGGTTTCATGACACAATCTCAATTGCTTTTTGTTTCGTATCCGACATCGTCTCAATTATCTCTTTTATAAATGTACATTAATATTTACTTTTACGAAGTCCACTCATACTTTTCTAGTATGGCATCTTTGGTTGTCCAAAATTTGTAAACTGTATGTTTATTTGTTGCAGGATACTTCCATCATGACATTAGAACGATATTTCAGCAATGTCAAACCGAATCAGGTTTTGGAAAAAGAGGTGAGTGGATTTCCTTTTGGTTATTAAGGTCACAAATCTTGCAATATTTACAAAGGCCTCTCAAAACAACACTATGTTATGTATCCATAACGGATACAGAAATTGTCAAAAATTCAACATATTTAAGGGATATTTATATAAAGTAGTAGTTTAATTGGGTACCAATATCGCATAAATATTTTGATAATACACAACGATATGTATGGGATTTTTTTAAAATCTACATTTAATTTGAAATTTTTGTTTTTAACATGCCAATCCCATGATATGTAAACACTATTTATTTAAAACTAAAACTAAAACTTTAAAACTTTCATTTACTAATTCACTCAATTAAAAAATGGCGTGAATTTACAGGGTACAGAGGAATAACATCTGTGTCCTCAGGAATGGCAACGTATGAGGGGTATCATGGACGAAACAGTACACTCTGTTATGTCTATGGTACTGCTCATGTCTATAGGCGAAGATTACAACGTTCCATCAGGTGGGCCGTCAACTTGTTTGTCATTCTAAGTTGTATAAAACAAAAAAAACTAAAAACAACTTTGATAGTAGGAGCATACATATATACTGGACAATATCCACAACAAATTTATTAATGTTTTTTCATACTACGAAGGTGGCAAACAAGCATACAGCCCGTCTGATGGTAAACGGTCACTGTAGCCTATGGGCTATATTTTTTTTTTAAATACTTCCCTTTAATTTTGTTTTTTATCATGTGAAATGTGAAATGTGAAAAGGACTCTATTTACTGCGCTTAGCCTCTCACTTGGGCCATTATGCGTATGAGTCGTGGCTAGTGCAGCCAACCTAGCTCCGCCCAGAAGCGCAGAAGCTTCTTGGGTTCTTCACAGGCCTTACGGAGCGACCTCACCGTTCCGAGGATTTCTAAACGTTGATGGGCCACAGCCTCACATTCCAGGATTACGTGAGCAGCCGTTTCTTCGGCGTCGAAACAGCCTCGACATAGAGAGCTGTCTGTGGCTCCTATTGTGTATAGATGTTTGTTTAATGGACAATGACCCGTTATTGTCCCTATCATTATATTGAGGTTTTTTCTCTCTAGATGTAATAAACGTTTTGATAGTCGTTGATTCAACATAGGTACGGCCAATTTTGATTGTCTGCAATCAGTAGCCTGTATCATTTTATCATAGAGATGATAGTGAAATTAAATGTACGTAACAAATACAAGGCAGGTATCGTATAAAATAGTAATTGTTTCTGATAGCCATGAAAAATCCCGTGAAGAACACAGGATATACTGAACTGTGATTTGTGTTGATATTTCATTCTCCAAACCGAAAAGTAGCTGTGGGACAGCTGCTTAATGGCAGAAACGTAGGGCACGTGACAAAAATGGGACAGTAATACTCGAGCATACGAGTTTTGTAAAATTTATCTCTGGTAATTTTTATGTTAGTATTTTTTATTGTTCAGGTTGACACCATTGTAAAGAAGATAAAGACGTTCAAGACACCCGTGCCGTGCACCCTCGCATCCGGCCGTTCTACCGTCTGCATATGGACGCATTGAAGGAAAACGCTCATGTAGTGGCTGACTCTATCTATGTCACGCATATTTATCAATTAAGTGTGCATTAATTACATTAAATAAAACGATATTGTTAAACTTCTCCAAGTAATAAAGATATCATGGCAAGGTTGCCATATGCAATTTTTAATTCTCTCTAAAATTAATTTTATTATTATATAGACTAACTTTTCCAATAGGGGGGAGGAGGGATTGTTAGTAATACGAACTACTAGACCCCATTGCTAGCTACATGTCCTGTTAGTTCGACCGTTACGTGGTCCACCTTGAAACCATCGGCTGAATTCTAGATAATCATCATGTAGGGTTAACTGGCCTGCCTTTTCATCCTCACTTATCATCCCTCATTGGAGTCCCGCCAGCGTATATCATTAGGGCAGGTAGGGTTACTATACTATTATCATACGTTAAAAAACCTTTCAAATTTCATATTTGGCATGACCAAAGATAAGTTATATAAATTTAGACTGATTATGGGCTCGCGAGCTGCGTCTTCAACCTCATCGTCATTTCTCATCAGGTAAAACCATGATCATTCACATATACCCTTTATAGTGATAATTTAAGATTACCAGAGGGAAACTTTGTACAAAAGTCGATTGCTCGGCTACCTCTGTCCTATTCGTGTTTCTACAGTGAAGCAGCTGTATTTGCGTGGCTGTGTTTCGGTTTGAAGGGTGGGATATGGCGTGAATTTACAGGGTACAGAGCGATAACATTTGAGTCCTGAGGAATAGCAACGTATGGGGGGTATCATGGGCGAAACAGTATACTCTGTTATGTCCATGGTACTGCTCATGTTTATAGGCGACGGTTACCACTTTCCGTCAGCTTGTTTGCCATTCTAAGTTGTAAAAAAAATGTTACAAAAATACCGATTTTAATAATAGCAGAACTATTTATTTTGATTTCAAAACTAAACTATTGAACCGATTTTGATAAAGTTTCTACAGGATCAATCTGTAAGTATATCCATTCCAATAAAAAAAGATTTTTCCAAATCGATTTATAATTGTCGTAGTTATGGGGTAACAAACACAAAAAATATACGGTCGAATTGAAAAACTCTATTTTATTGAAGTAGGTTCAATAAAAGAGAATCCTCCTATTTAAAAGCCTCCATCTATTCGATGTTGATTGAACAGTAAACTCAAATAATTTCGTTAAGTCCCACTGTGTGCGGATAGACAGGGATCAACAAACACCATCTGGACGAGTAGTGTGCATGTGGGGCGCAGTGGTGGCGCATCGCAGCGGCAAACATGAGAGATTGTTGGCTGTTCAACATGATGTCACGTCAGGCTGCACACGCGCCGTCAAGCGTGACTTACCACTGAATGTAATGGCCATGTTACGCGCTGAAGCGAGAGCGGATTAAAGAGATAATTGTTCGTATTCTTGAAAATGTTTTAAAATTCGTAACATTGCATTAAGGTAATTTTAAATACCTACTAAGAACTAATGTTTCATAGATTCTTAGAGGGATTGTTAGCTGTGTGGAACCAATTCTTGGATTGTCAGGGAATTAGATAGAAGATTTAATGTCACAATCATAAATGGGGTAAGCGTGCAGAAAGATATTTCGGGAAATGATGTTAATGGGTATAGAGTAATGAAAAATGTAACACATGCATATTCAAATACAAATCATCTTTATTTAAACAGATTTGTTTACAAGGTGGTAAGTGACATATTGTCGCCTGTGATGTCTATGGTACGATGCCATAGTCAACCTTATCATATTGCATTAAGCGTTATGTCTACTCGTATAATGTACTTCGTATCTATACATTGTTTTGTGTGATCGTTTCTTGTAATTGTTTGTATCTATTATAAGTTTACTATTGTAATCTTTCGAAGGAAACAATAAAGAGTATCTATTTATCTATCTAGCTGTAGGTGATGTTACAAATATCTACTAAGTGGGGGAAATAGATTATTGATAATAAGTTCTATTAGTTCTATTGCTGGCGATATACTTTATCAGGTCGACCTCCACGCGGTTCCAGCTGGAAACCATCGTGGTTCATTTTTGTGGTATTCGTCACGATGAGCTTACTGACTTGTTTTTATCATTACGCATCATTTCTTACTAGTGCCTCTATATACGTATACTATTTTTTTTTAATGGGTGAAAATGATTTGCAACCCCGCCTGCGCTAACGGGATACGCTGGCGGAGCACCAGTGAAGGGTGATAGATGAGAATGAAAACAGGCCAGTTAGCCCATCATGATGAATTCATCTGGAATTAACCATGATAGTTTCCAGGGAGAACCGCGAAGAGGTCGACCTGGTTGGGTATATTGCTAGCAATAGGAGTCTCAGTCTCCATTACTAACAATCCCTTTCCCCCCAAGCGTATACTATTAGCAGGTAACCAAATAAAATGTACTAAGTGATCCGCTACCCGCTCATGCTTTGAGCTCTACGCCACGATAGACATCCGTATCTCTAATGCCCAAATGTGTATTTGACTCGATTCTATACTGATTGAGTCGAGCATGCTCAATTCATTATTAAATGTAGAATGGTATTTAACAAGAACGTTCTAGAAATTACCCTCTCCAAGTTCTCTTAAACTATTTCCCAAAGGGGAAAATTTTTAAGTCCCATATTTTTGTGTGTATGTTATACGCATTTATCAATCGTGAATCGATATTTGCAATCCAAAGGGTTTAATCCTGTGAACTAGTGCTGGCCTCAGGGGTATAGGGAAGGGGGTAGGGGATCGGTGTCCAGGGGCGCTAGGAGCCAGATATTAATAAAGGATCGCATCAAATATGACGTTTGTAGCTTTGACGGGATTGTGCCGTTAGGAGAGAAATTGTCGGCCCAGTTGAGAATCCTGTGTCTATAATCCAATCGATGGATCTATTATTATTATATTTTAATGAAAAACTGAACGGAACTATATGAATAACGTATTGGTATTTCAGTTAAATACATAAATTCATAATTTAATTCTAAATCTTGAAGGATTACGCTACTACATGCTTTTTTCAATTATCGCGCCATATTATGCATTTTTTTTATGGATGAAAATGTAATGGTAACCCCACCGGCGCTATTGATATATGCTGGCTACACACTAGCGATGAAAGCAGATTCCCATTGTGATGAATTTCACAAGAATTAACCAAGATGGTATCCTGAAAGAGGCGTGTGGAGGCCGACCTGATAGAGTATGTAGCCAGCGATAGGACTTTTAAACTGCATTACTAATAATTCCTTTCCCTCTATTATATATTTGCCGAAGGGTGTCATATTGGTTAAAACTGGCGGCCCTGGTTGACTCCATATTCTTTCGATTATAACTGCCGTTTTAGAGGATTAATACCTATTTGATTGTTTTTTTTTATACAACTTAGAATGGCAAACAAGCTGACGGTCCACCTGATGGAAAGTGGTAACCGTCGCCTATATACATGAGCAGTACCGTGGACATAACGCAGTATACTGTTTCGCCCATGATACCCTCCATGCGTTGCCATGCCTGAGGACTCAGGTGTTATTCCTCTGTACCCAGTAAATTCACGCCATATCCCACTCTTCAAACCGAAACACAGCATGTAAACACAGCTGCTTCACGGTTGAAACACGAATGGAACAGAGGTACCCAAGCAATCGACTTTTGTACAAAGTCTCTCTCTGGTGTTGTATTTATGTATATATATACATATAGTTTTTTTTATGGGTGAAGACGAAAAGGTAACCCTGCTTGCGCTCTCGGTATACGCTGTACCAGTACGCAGTACCAGCTCGGGTACCAGTGAAGGGTGACAGGTGAGGATGAAGGCAGGTCAGTTGGCCCATAGTGATCAATTGAACAAGAATTAACCACTATGGTTTCTAGTAAGAACCGTGTGGAGGTCGACCTGATAGGGTATACTGCTAGTAATAGGATTGTTAAGTCTCATTATTAACAATCCCTTTCCCTCCTATATACATATAGTAGGCCATTAGTTGCCATGCTTGGCAGACGAATGTGCAACCGCAGTTAGGCTTTAGAGATGTTTTGCCTATTCTATACCAGGATCACACGGTCCTATGGTTGACTGGGAGAGAATGCTTTTAGCATTAAGTCCACCATGTACACATATTTGTACTAATGAATAAATATATATGTAATTTCGCCATTTAAATTAAAATATTTTAAATCTACTAAGTTTAATAAAACTCTTCACGGTATTTTATCGAACTATCCACTTCAATGATGTTTGGACGGTTCGCTTCCACGAGGGCCAGAGGGGTGTCACGTGCGCGGTGGCCACTCTGGAGAAACCTCATTACGCGCTTATTGCAACCCCGTGCTGATGTTTATGGAACACCGCTCTTATTTTTATACGAGTAAGGTATTTATTATTATTATTATTTATATTAGTAGATATTTAGTTTTCATATTTTTTGCTTTTTTTTTTTTAAATAGAATTGGAAAGGTATCACATTATGTATTCCCTGGTGAAGTATCAGTGAATGATTATAGCTGAGGATGAAGTCAAGTGCTGACTTGTGTTTCTTTTCGTAGTGAGTGAAACTTTGCCTATATTAATAGATTTTCCAGTACGTACTGGGGTAAGAGATAATTGTTAATAACACAGACCAGCGGTCCCATTGCTAGTAATACACTATCAGGTCGATCTCAAAGCAGTTCCCTCTACAAACCGTTCCTTATAAATTGCCAGGTGGCTAGGTTCCCCCTAAAAACCGTTTTACATAAATTGCCACGTGGTTCCCCCTAGACTCGTTTTACATAAATTGCCACGTAGTTACCCCTAGAAACCGTTTTACATAAATTGCCACGTGGTTTCCCCTAGAAACTGTTTTACATAAATTGCCACGTGGTTTGCCCTAGAAACTGTTTTACATAAATTGCCACGTAGTTACCCCTAGAAACCGTTTTACATAAATTGCCACGTGGTTTCCCCTAGAAACTGTTTTACATAAATTGCCACGTGGTTACCCCTAGAAACCGTTTTACATAAATTGCCACGTAGTTCCCCCTAGAAACCGTTTTTCATAAATTGCTACGCGGTTCTCCCTAGAAACCGTCTTACATAAAATACCCCGCGATTCCCCCTAGAAACCGATAGTGCAGACAGAGTTACCATTCCATTATCACACTTTAAAAAAAACCATTATGTACTTCAAAAGACAACAGCGTCGTTAACTTGTATGACTTAGAAACTTATTCGGCCAACTTAAACCCGCAATGGCCCGTATCTTTGAGTACATCTTAACCGTAACTTGTGCGGAGTTACGGATAAAAAGAAAGAAACACAGCGCAGACTCTGCAACAAGTTTGTCGTAGATTTCTGCAGTCGAAGGTATAAAGGCTGTGTAGTATGTACTCTATGTGTTAGTATGTGGATATATAACTATATATAACTGCTATTACTTGTGTAATATGTCGTCTCCGTTTTACACAAAAACCTTTGGACTTAATTGGCTAACTGGTGGGGGTAAAAGTTTTTTTTTATACAACTTAGAATGGAAAATTAGCTAATGGCCCACCTAATCTAAAGTAGTAACGGTCGCCTATAGACATGAGCATTACCATGGACATAACAGAGTATACTGTTTCGCCTATGATACCCCCCCATGCGTTGCCATTCCTGAGGACTCAGGTGTTAATCTTCCGTACCCAGCAAATTCACGCCATATCCTACCCTTCAAACCGAAACACAGCCATGCAAACTCAACTGTTTCACGGTAGAAACACGAATGGGACAGAGGTACCCAAGCAATCGACTTTTGTACAAAGTCTCCCTCTGGTAAATGTTAGTAATAAAAAATAGCCCCATTGTAAACTATATACCCATCAGGTTGACTTCCACGCGGTTCCCTCAGGATGGTTAATTCTTGTAAATGACCTGCTTTCATCCCCACTTATCATCCCTTACTGGTGCCTCGTCAGCGTATACCGATAATGCAGGCGGGGTTACCATTTCATTCTCATCTGTTAAAAAAAACTATCATGGTCTTACGAAATGATGGTTTTTATGCCTTTAGAAGCACGAATTAAGTGACAATATTTTTTTTTATTTTTTATCTTTAATTTATTTTCAAATTTGATTTTATTTTGATACTTATATCTAGGTGTTGCTCTCAAATAATGTGATGCGTGATGGCTTTGTTATCATATAAGCTTCTTTATGGAAAATATTGTTATAGTTTCCAAAGGTATTGTTTGTTTGTTCAATTTTGTGTGTTTTTTTCACTTGAGTTATACATTTGTGGAAAATTTAGTGGCTGTTAAATTATTATTGAAGTATATATGTATATGTAAAAAATTAAAAAAAAATGTATTTATTGGTACCATAAAAAATTACAATTGTAGGGTAGTGTACGATAACAGTCACATTAGTTAAAAATAACTGCGTCGTGGCTGTCAACGTCCACCTCCTCAAGGCAGAGGCGCTAGCGTTCCAGTAGAATAAATAAAACTGTTAATTAAACAAGAAAAATGTATTGTTATAGCTGTCTGTTTGTCTTAAATAAATAAATAATTTTTAAACAGTTCAAACATAAATTCAGCGGCTGGGAGCGTGCATTAATTTGGCTTTTTAAAAAGGTTTTTTTTGGGCATCTGTAAACTTGATCTCGCTACTTATGGATTCTACAAGTTGGTGTCGTCAACCACTGTGCCGCGACGCTCCCATAAGGAATGTTTAAAAATTCAAAGCATATCTCACATTTCCCCACAAAACATGAGAATGCGTTATCAGTCTGTCAACATCGCGAGTCTGAGGCCGTAAAACATTTCTCGTATAAAAGAAAATTGACAAGCTGCGACCCCCGCCAGGAAACTGGAACGAAGTACAGCTGCCACTAGTGATGACTACATTCATGTCGATATATCTAACAGAAACATATATATTTAATGTTTATGTATTATATGTGCATTTCTTATGTGTATATTATATTTATATTGTGTATTCCCTTAATGTGTTACTATAATTGTCACATATGTTTCACCACATCTGCCCTTCATACGCTTTCTGTTTTTACCCAATGGTTAGCTGGTAGAGAATGCCATATGGCATTAAGCTCGCCACTTGTACAAAATTTTATTGTGCAATAAAGAATAAATTAATAAATAAACATTATTGGGTCATTATATCAGCCTTTAAATGTCCACTGCTGAACATAGGTCTCTCCCATAAAGGGGACTTTATCAGTAATTGCCACGTTTGGTAAGAGAGTTTCAACCGCAGTTAGGGTTTGGTGATGTTTCACGAGAGACGGTGTTACCCGTTATTCTATCATAAAGTTCTTTTAGTCACTTCTTATGACAGCTATGGAAAAGGGAGGGGTGACTAATTCTACACCGGGACCATACGGCGGTCCCGGTATAGAATAGGACTGTCCTATGTTTAACAATGGACAAAAATATTTCAAATGACGAATTAAAATTGAAGTTATGGCCAAAAATTTACTGAGTCGTAAAAAAAAGGAAATTATCGATAAGCCATTAATAGGTCTATCCCATCCATAGTTAACCCGTTTATCGCAGGTACGTCGCAGCTTTGTACGGAAATCAAACAATCGGAATAGTGGTTTTGTCATTTTCTTCCGTCTCCCTCCCACCTGACGTATCACTTTTGCAGGCGAGTGAGACGGCGATATTAGGGGATGCTTTTGGCAACGGAATGTAATATGTTACCAATAACAATTATTATTCGTCTTGAATTGTTTCTACGATCAATTTGTACTGCGGAGATTGTAATTGACTTATCTAATGTGGTTGCGTGTTATAATGTGGTTTCATTGGAGATCTAGTAAATCTAGATGATTTTTTCCACTACTTAGCTTTCTTAAGGAACTTAAAAACGAGAAATGCGTTTTTATCCCATGGGTATTGTAAGAGACGACTAAGGGAGGGCAAGGGATACGCAGCAGTGTCCCTCTTAAACCATCTCTAAAACCTAACTGCAGTTGCCAAGCGTGGCAACTACTGGCAAAACCCTCTAAGGGCGGGGCTTATGTTCAGCAGTGAGCAGTTAAAGGCTGATATGATGATAATGATGTTATGGAGCGTAGCTCTTTCTTTAAGTTGGCTTTTAAAATACCTTAATAAAAACAATAAATAAATACTATTGAACATGTTCCCAACGCCATCTAGTTCCAAAGTAAGTATACACATATACCTGATACTATGTGTACTAAACAACTGACACATTTACACGATATTTTTGGATTTATATACATATTTATTGAATTTACTAGGTACAGCAGAATAAGACCTGAGTCCTCAGGAATGGCAACGCATGGGCGAAACAGTATACTCTGTTATGTGCATGGTACTGCTCATGTCTATAGGCGACGGTTACCACTTTCCATCAGGTGGGACGTCAGCTTGTTTGCCATTCTAAGTTGTATAAAAAAAAACATATATTATTTATAGAAAACAACCAGATCTAAATAAAGAGACATTATAAAATGTGAAAGTCGCATAATGCTATTTCTTCGGAGATGAAATGAAATATTTGCTTTAAACAGACATTTGACATTCTAAGGGCCATGTGACAGAACTTTTTGGCATCTGTTTAATTGCCTTAAAATTGTAGGCGTGCAAATCTAATTTATTGTACAAATAAGGATACAACTTAAACTTTGTGATTATTAAGATTATAGAATAAAAAAAAAGAAACAATTATCAAATAAAATCAATAAATGTATGTAGGTACATATTCAATATCCTCAAATAAAATTAACAATTATATAATTTTATATTAATTTTATGAGATTACATAACATATTAATCATCTTATTTAATACAAATTGACAACCCTATGTCCAAAGTTGATTCAAAACCTTAAAAAGCTCATTTGATATTTTACACAGAGACATGTACTATAAAAGTCTTTTCAAACCGTTGAAATGACTTTCCGCTGTACGGCTAAGTGAAACAACACATTAGATGACCCCTCCTCTGCCTCCCCCCCCTCCATAATCCCCCTACTCAAAATAAGGGCGAACCCCCGATTAGCTACTAAATAAACATCGTCTATATGAAGTGACCAACACTTGACTGCCCTACTAACATTCCACGGTGTGGTCCTGTTTTGTCACAATTCATTTGGAAAGATCGTATTTTTATCCACAAGTTTTCATTTGCAACTTCTTTCGCATGACTAAGATATGTAGAGTGATTAAAATAAGTAGCCTATTTCCTTCTTCATATCAAGTACTACGTGTATATAAAATTTCATGACGATTGGTTGAAGGTGTCAGAAGGTAACAAACAAACTCATTTCCAAAATTTTTATATTAGGAAGTAATTTCTATTTATAGGCTCTAAATAATGGCTTTAATAGTGATTTTTAGTATAAAAATTTTCTATATTTATATAAAAATAAATGAACTAGCTCGCTGAAACCACTAATTGTAATCCCTGATCAGACGTATTTCTAGATATTTATAGATAGAGATCAGTAGAATAGAGAAGAACAGAACAGAATTGAATTTGGAAACTATAATTGGTCGGTAGTTTTATAATATTAGATGTGTCTGCATTTCTCAGAGCGTGGAATTCAATGTGGCAGGGGACGAGAACATTGTCCTCACTCGGTTTAATTTCGTTTATAGTTAGGCAACTTAAATAGTCATACAATGCTATTAATAAACATTATATTATTTATTCTACAAAATGAACAAAAATAAATCTAAGACTATTATTTACATCAACTTATTCATTATTTTTAATTGTATTGTATTTCCTTATACATGTATGAAAATGCACTTAACATTTAAACGGTATAGTTTCCTAATATGGTCACTCAGGGGGAAAAGGGATTGTTAATAATGGGGTCAAATAGCCTCATTACTAGTAATATACCTTATCAGGTAGACCTCCACGTGGTTTTCCCTGGAAATTATCGTGTTTAATTCATGGGCGGCGGTAGTCATTTACCATCAGGTGAGCCGCATGCTCGTTTGCCCCCTGTGTTGAAAAAAAAAAGTTGAATTCGTTAGGATAGGCTAACTGACCTGCTTTCATCCTCACCTGTTATCTCTCACTGGTACACCGCCAGTGTATACTGATAACACAGGCGGGGTTACAATACCATTATCACCTATTAAAAAAATATGGTCACTAAAGACATTATGTGAACATATTAGAAAACTATAATGTATCGTGTATTGATATACGTATATAAATAAAAGTACAAATTGATAGAGTACCAAACGGTCGCTTACTGAAAGCGCGGCGCGATGGCTCGGCGGACGCTTAATCTGTTGTTTTGAGTGGCCGAGTTTGTTTGTGTTCGCCGTTCGCGAACTTTTTTGGAACTTTGTATAAACAGTACAGGAATGCCTTCAAGTACCCCACACGCCACTCCGCAGCCACGCGCTGCTGAAGAGACGAATGGTTCATTCAAATGTTCGAGCACATGGCTACATTTGAATGGACACCGACATCTAGCTAGAGTGGAACATTTCGAAAATAATACAATGTGACGATGATTAGAACTATAGAGAGAGAAAAAGTGTTGAGCAAATTAAAAACTATTGGTAATATTTTATAATAATAATATTTATTGATTTACATTTTTTTAGTAAATAGCAATAATAATTATAGGAATGGCAACGCATGGGGGGTATCATGGGCGAAACAGTATACTCTATTATGTCCATGGTACTTACTGCTCATGTCTATAGGCGACGGTTACCACTTTCCATCAGGTGGACCGTCAGCTTGTTTTGCCATTCTAAGTTGTATAAAAAAAATCTATCTATCCTATTTAAAAGCTGCGCCCTTGTCGGTGGAGCACTTGCCACTCACTACGATTTTCATCGAGTCTCTTTACTTCTTCATACGACACGACACCGACTCCTTCCTTGATGTGCCTGATGTAACTATGCCTCGGTCTCCCTCTTCCCCTCCTTCCATCTATCTTACCTTCTATTATAACGTTCGTAAGTTCGTCGTGTCGTATCAAGTGTCCCAACATTTTTCCCCTTCTGTACTCAATAGTATAATTGTATAAAAACATAAATACATGATTAACTACATGGGACAGATAAAGGAAACACTAGGTGTCATGTCGTATAGGGAGGTCAAGGATATGGCCTGGGATAGAGCTGGCTGGAAGAAGATGCATGGATTAGTTGCACCGACAAGAGGAAAGTCTTAAATGAAAATGAATTCTATATAAATAACATATAATAAAGATTATTATCAGTTGTTAACTATTAAATTGTATTAAATTATTTTATTTATTTATTTATTTATTCATTATTGTACATAAAAAATTACAACATATAATATATATAAAATAAAGATGTACATATAATATAATTAATATAAACATATAATTATAGTTTATAAACATAAAATATCTATTTACATACAAAATAGGTACATATACATACATAGACATAATAAGTTTATGAGGACAGAAGATGCTCTTTTAATCTGCTCTTGAAAATTATGATATACTATGAAATTTATATTCCTTAATCATTGCTGTTGATGTCTCAACTGTAGCAGCATTGATTTTAATTATTTTATGTACAAATAACCTGATTTTATGGACACTCATTATTATACAGAGCTTCTTTCATACATGCACTTATATTACTTGCACATACCCACTCTAACTTGCCTACCTCGCTTTGGAATCAAAATTTTTGTTTGTATAAATAAAGTCCGTTATTGGCTGTATTCATAAGAGACTTAGCATGTACGTTGTGTTTTTAAGAGCTGTGTGATTTTTGTATAAAATAAATTAATTAATTAATTAACTGTACATTGCTGAAAAAAGGCCTCCCCAACTTTTATTTGACCAAAGCAACAGCAATGTTTCCGGCCCGTTCTACTCTGATATTCAGCTATTAAAAATGCTTATAATGAAGTTTGCTTAAATAAAAAAATAAAGATTTATATATATTTATTTATAGAGTAACGGAATTTGTCTACGCGTATATCTGATCCGCAGCTCCAATGAGTTGCGGTGACGTCGGTTGGCCGAATTTATCAGTTCCTATTAAGTTAATGAAACCGCTGTGGTTTAATACATTACATTTATTCACGCCAACGGCTCACCGACGTCAGGTGTGAACACAGACAGGTACGGGAGGCGGATGTAATAATAATAATACTTCTTAATGGATGGTAATGGAGTGGTAGCCCCGCCTGCGCTCTCAGTTTACGTTGACAGAACACCAGTGAGGGATGTTATGTGAGGATGAAACCAGATTTGTCAATCCATTGTGATGTATCAGTAAGAATTAAACATAATAATTTCCAGGTGGAACCGCGTAGAGGTTTATTAGTCAGGGTATATTTCTAGTAATTATTTTATGCAACTTAGAATGGCAAACAAGCTGACGGCTCATCTGATGGAAAGTGGTAATGAGCAGTACCATGGACATAATAGAGTACTGTTTCGCCCATGATACCCCCTATGCGTTGCCATTCCTTAGGACTCAGGTGTTATTCCTCTGTACCTTGTAAAATCACTGCCATATCCCACCCATCAAACTGAAATACAGGCATGCAAACACAACTGCTTCACGGTAGAAACATGAATGGGACAGAGGTACCCAAGCAAACAAAGTCTCTCTCTGGTAATGATGATTATTGTTCCTAATACTAACAATTCTTCTCCCTCCATACGCCATAATACTAAGTAGCACACAACCACACAATCGTACTAACAGATTCAATTTTATTAATGTGAAATCGATGTCTTAAGAAAATGTTGTGTACATCTGTAATTAGCGTAAATGCAAGATGCAAGCCCTGTATATCAATTAAAATTAATGTCAGTGCTTACACTGTTGATGCACCTTTTAAAATTAATTAATTAATAAAAAAGTAAAAACTATAAAAAAAGGAAACTATGGGATATGGCGTGAATTTACTGGGTACAGAGGAATAACCGAGTCCTCAAGAATGGCAACGCATGGGGGGTGTCATGGGTGAAACAGTATACTTTGTTATGTCCATGGTACTGCTCATGTCTATAGGTGACGGTTACCACTTTTCATCAGGTGGGCCGTCAGCTTGTTTGCCATTCTATGTTGCATAAATTAAAAATTGCCTGTTCCTTGAGCTAGGATATCCTGTGTTATGAGAAACCAGGCGACAAACATCTGGTGCCTTGACCCAGAACACCCAGACCCAGGACAATTTAGGAAGGACCGTTTTTTAATTGACTGATCAGGTATCGAACCCGGAGTCTTAGTGATAAAAAAAACGTGCTCACTTACCTTTGATTTTGTCTATTTAACTGGAATAAAAAGTAGCCTACGTCCATTTCTACTCGTACGTTTAATTCTAGGCGTAAATTAAACAAGAAGATTGGTTGAGCCTTCAAAGTGCTAAGAAGTGAACAAAACAAATAAATATACTTTCACATTTATTTAAACAGTTATAATATTAGGGTTTGATATATAAGTTTAGATAATTTACTAAAGACAATAATAATATATTGTAGTGATTCTTATATATTTATTATATAATAAAATAATAAATATTCTATCAAAACACACTGAGTAACACACAAAGACATATTTTTATATAATTTTAATAAAAAAATAAAATAAAATAATATCTATCATGCAACCAGCCACAAACTGTTTTTTTTTTTGTTATTTTAATTCCAAATATCTGGATGAGTGATGGCTTTATCGTGCATTTTTCACGGCACTTTCTTCCACTTACAACCACGCTTTGGAATTTACTCCCAGTAGTAGTATTAGAGCTGATTCAACGTCGTAACCGATCAGGAATAGATCATAATCCTTTTTAAAAGATCTGCTATTCTTCTGGTACTGCGGGTGCTAATGGGCGGAGGCAGTCACTTACCATCAGGTTAGTCGCATTTGCATCGTTATAGATAGGTAGCGAGCATTAAATTGTGACCGTGTGGTCCCAGCATAGGTCACCCCTTCCTTTCCCGTGGGTGTCGTAAGAGGCGACTAAGATAAGGCGAGGGATACGCAGCAGCGTCCCTCTTAAAACATTTCTAAAGCTTAACTGCGGTTGCCAATCCGCCTGCCAAGCGTGACAACTACTGGCAAAACCCCTCAAGGGGCATGGTTATTTTCAGCAGTAGAAAGTGAAAGCCTGATATGACCGTGATGATATAAACATACAATTGTACAATAACTTTATAAAACGCCATCTCTCGTACGCTGTTTGCGCTATCTTAATCTATTTTTGGAACGGCCGAATTTAAAGATTTCTTTTGAGAGTTCCTTTCAAATTTTCAAACAGATCTCTTCATTTAGATTACGTATTTGAATCTAAATATGAGTCTTAGAGTACACAAGGAGAGGTGAATGTAGATTTACCAGTGAATGACTTTGTACAAAACTCGTTTGCTTGGGCACCTCTGTCCCATTGGTATTTGTACCGTGAAGCAGTTGTGTTTGCATGGCTGTGTTTCGGTTTGAAAGGTGGGATATGGTAGTGAATTTACAGGGTACAGAGGAATAACACCTGAGTCCTCAGGAATGGCAACGCTTGCCCATGATATTGCTCACGTCTATAGGCGATGGTTACCACTTACCATTAGGTGGGCTGTCAGCCCGTTTGCCATTTAAAGTTGCATAAAAAAATGAAGTAAACTCGACGATTACTTATGTATGTATTTAAACAACTTTCAAAAGGAGGTGGCTCTCGATTAGTCTATTTTTTGGGTTTATGTTAAGCGATTGGGTTGCTAATTTTAAAAATATATTCTAGTAATTATTCCTGCAGTCCATAGAATTTATTCCCGTATTAGTACTATGGTAATTTAGTCATAACTTGAGCAGTTTACAGGAATCGAAGGCATAATACTTTTATTATCATAATAGCCTTTAACTGTCTACTGCTGAGCACAAACTTCCTCCTTGGGGGGTTTGCCAGTAGTTGCCACGCTAGGCAGGCGGATTAGCAACCGCAGTAAGGCTTTGGAGATGTTTTAAAAGGGACGCTGCTGCCCATTTCGCCCTCCCTTAGTCGCCTCTTACGACACCCATGGGAAAGAAAGGGGTGGCCTATTCTATGCCGGGATCACACGGCCTAAAGCCATAATTCTAGGGGGGAAAAGACTATTAGTAATGGAGACTGAGAATCCCATTGCTAGCAATATACCCAACCAGATCGACCTCCTCGCGGTTCCCCCTGGAAACTATCATGGTTAATTCCTGATGAATTTATAATGATGGGCTAACTGGCCTGTTTACCCTACCATTTTCACCCATCAAAAAAAAAAAAAACGCCGTAGTTCTCGGAATGGCAACACATAAGGGACGCCTTAGGTGTCATAGTATATTTTGCGATGTCCATAATGCTATTCATGTCTGTATATGACGGTTACTGCTTTCTGTTGGATCATCAGCTTGTTTGCCTTTTTGAAGATCTAAAAAATAATTTCTCTTTGTATAAACAAATCTTACACTATTCCCTTCTCCTTCCTAATGCTGAATAAATGTCAAGTTTCTCATTCGGGCCAGTGTAATGTAGTGAGTTAATTACTTGTATGCCATTAAGCTATTACGTGAAACTATTTCATACTCACTATGTTATTGATGACAGCACGTCTGTTAACAGTGCGACACACTGCTTTACTGTTCAACAAACGAACTTTAGTATAGTACAGGGGCTGGCAACCTTATGAGTCGAAAGATTCTAAAATTTCAGTTTCAAAAACTTCATAGTTTTTAAAGAGCTACAAATTTTTTTTGTCATCAATAAATAGTGCTTGCTTAAATATAGTTTGGTGTCTAATCCTCGTTAATCGATTCAGAACGATTTTAAACTTTTTTTTTTTATAAAATAATTAATAATTGCATAAAATAAACAGAGAACCGCATCTGACTCGCGATTCGCAAGTTGCCGAACAGTGATTTATTTGTGATAAAACATACCATTAAACAAGAATTTCACATAACAATGTAAAAAGAATTAATAAAAAAGCAAGAATTTACTATGACAAAGAAAAATGGCAGTTTTAATAGCAACAAAATTAATGCTATCGGTAGAATGCGATGTAGCTATGTAATTGCCGTACGTCACCACAAAAATACACAAGAATTTCACAACACAATTCACAATTAGTTAATATAAAACTTTTGTGATAAATAGTCACAAAAATAGATTTTGTATGTTGATTGACTATTCGTTTATTGTGGTTAGATTTATCGGTTACATAACAAATGTATAAACTGTCAAAATTGTACTAAACTTGTTTTGATATAAAATAAATAATATTAATTCCAGCAATTATAGTGACTATAAATTGTCAAAAACTTGCAACACTATTCTTATTTATATAAAAATAAACTTTAGAATTCTCTACCCGATCACGTGTTTCCAAATGATGTATTTGTAGGCTGTCCAAATGATCTTCCCAGTCGTCTACAAATCGGTTACTTGTAGATTCGGCAAATGCGCCTCCAGTAGTTTTTAGTGGGTAAGATTCCCACAGAACCCCTTCTGTTCTCTCTCCGGAAGTTGGGACGGTCTTTTGAAGACTTTCCAGACTATATAAAAAAAGGCTATCCAAATGAGTAGTATTATTATTATTAGCCAGCATTACCTGTTTACCATCACGTGTAGCGTAATCTCTTTCATTAGCCGCTATAAAAAAGACAGTATTTTTTGCAACAGTGTCACGTTCAATTTGTTCGCTGCTCTTGCTAGCCATGTGTCGTCGCTAACTCGTCGCATTAACGAGACGAGTGCCGCTTCTGGGTGGAATTACAATTTGCTTTACTTTGTTAGCGCTTCACGAATTAAGTACACAGAACAGCGGTAATCAGGGCTAGGGAGGTATGCCTCTTACGGGGCCTTTATACAGGGTGAGACAGTAATCATTAGAATCCTTTTAAGGAAGTATTCTATAGGTGCATCTGAATATATATGCAAAAGGAAAGAAAGGAACCACTGCCATATTCCGCGTGCCAGACAAAATGAAAGTCACATACTTTTGAGAATAGATACATATCTACCTATACGTATGTCTGAAAATAAAATAACAGATAATACTATCTCTACTATACTATTCTAAATGGGGACTTTATAGTATAGTATAAATATATATAGTTGTTGTAATTAAGTTAAATTTAATAATCATATTTGTGTAAAGGGGACACGTAGCGCCATCTGTTATCGCTTTGAGAATAACTCTGCGCACGCCATATTGTATTTCGCTCTCTGATTTCCTCTGTCACTTGCGTCGCATGTCTAGAATATGTAATGAAATAAAATATAAGAAATATTAAAAGTTCTCGTCTATTTTTCCATCCAACCATCTCAACAATATACTATAGTATAGAATAGAGGGACGCCGCTGCCTATCCTTCAACTATAAGCTGCCTTAGTCGCCTTTTACGACACCCACGAGAAAGAAAGGGGTGGCCTATTCTATGCCGGGACCTACACAGATACAGGAAGTAACAGGGTATGGAGGTTTAACATCTTAGTTGGTAGGACTGACAATGCATTGCTGTTCTTGCGGACTATGACGTTATGTTTTAACGGCAGGCAACATATTGACGATTCTTCTGGTGTCGTTAGGATCCACGGGCTGCGGTGATCACTTACCATCAGGTGAACTGCATGTTCTTTTGTCGCTCTTTCATATAAAAAAAGTTAGGCAGCATCATGGGCGTCACAGTGTATTTTATGATGTTCATGGTATTGTTCATATCTATAAGTGACGGTTACCAGTTTGCACTACCATGAAATTACAGGGTATGGAGGTGTAATATTTTTGTTCTCAGTAATGGCAATGCATAATGTGTACTGCGGGCGTCACAGTATAATATTTTGTGACAGTCATAATGCTGTTTATTTCTATTGGTGATGTTTATCACTTTCCATCAGACAGGCCGTCAGCTTGTCTGCAATTTGCACAAATATTATGAAAAATTTTGGTAATTTGAATACTTTTTTGGAAGTCGTTAAAAAAAGTTTCTATCGTACAAATAACAGTTCAGTCGCAATTAGTGATGTGCCGGATCGTGAAAAAATATTTCCGTGGATACCGACACGGATCTTTAGTGTCCAGATCCGTGAATTTGGATACGAATACGGATCTCTAATTTTTTAAGATTTAAGAGATTTCAATTAGTATCTTTAACATCCTATATTGGTAACTCGCAATATTATATGTATAATTTTTTTTTATAATTTATTTAAATTAGTTTAGTTTAAATCACACTAGTTAAATGTAATATAGTTTAATTTAATTGCATTTGGCAACAAAAAATGTTTGAAAATTAAATTTTTGCAATATAAATGTGTTATATATGTAGTCTTAAAAGATAAAAGATAAACTTAAAAGAAAAATTAATAGTATTTCATTACTATATATATCATACTTAGAAACGAATTTACATAATGAAATTTAATATTTATTATAATGAAAAATAATGAATAATGTTTAATATTCATTTTTTTGATAATTCGTCAAATAGTAACAGATATAGATATATTTTCCCTATTGGATATCCGCGGATACGTTAACGTATTCCGGTCACATCACTACTCGTAATATGAGACGTTAGTAACGATGCGGAATTAAACAAATTAACTTCGAGTCCGCTAGCCCTCAACGACTCTTCAAACAGCCAGCCAGCCCCTCGTGTTTGTAAGACGCCAACTCCTCAATGTTACCAATTTTTTCTCAACCCTCTCGACATGTCAAAGGGTTGGCTCCGAGTGTTGTTGTAAGTTCGTCTGTTTGTCTCAAGATGTTGAGGGCGCTTCACATTTTAAACAGCCGATACGCCCACTTCGAATTAGAGTTGCCTAGTCGAGTCGAGTATCGATTAATCGGTAGTGTTCGATTAGAATAATCTAAAATATCGATACTTTTGATTAAATCGATATCTATTCAAAATGTATTCGATTATATCAGAGTTCTATTATTAAGTTTAAAACAACGTTGTTAATTAAATCCTTACTAATTTGTTATATATGACAATAATGATTTTTTAAATTTTGAACACATGTTACTTTTATTTTCGAGAAAAGGGATAAATACAGTAATTTAGAGAGAGAGACAGGCTATTATTTCTCCCAGTCGATCAATATTACTCTATCATGTGGACGAAGACGCTTGTAACAAATAATCTTATTAATATAAATGCGAAACTTTGAAACGATGGATCGAAGAATGGACAAATAAATGTTTGTTACTCTTTCACGCAAAATATACTAAATGGATTCGAATGAAATCGAATTAATGGTACACAGGTTGGTTATATATTAATTTAGTAAATAGGATACTTTATGTACTAATTTACGCGGGATACAGTTAGTTCATAATCGACAGCATTTTACCAGTAGTTGGTATTTTTATATCGATTAATGAATAGTATTGTATTCATTATAATCGACTATTTGTATTCATTATATCGTCAACTTGTTTGCCATTCTAAGTTGTATAAAAAAGAACCGATTATAAAATCTGCGAGTCTTGACCGCGTGAAGCTTGCTCATTTAGAACTGAGTACTAGGTACTTAGCATGACGCCTCTTCGGCCAATCTTTACGCCTCACTTCTCCACATCCCGCTCCTGTACTTCCTGCACCGACCTCGTAAGCTTCTGGACTAGTCACCAGATCGGGAAGAAAGGTTCGTACTGGCCATCATAATACGCCTTTTATATTTTTACACTGATCTTCTATTGTTTTATATTTCAGTTTACAATTCTGTCATTAGATAGTCTTTATGTTTTCCTACCGATGAAGACGTGATAAAATGAGAACTACAATATCCAGCATTTTAATTATCTCTTAAAGTCGATTGTTATATTTGATTGTGGCTGTGATCATTGTGATCGAATATTCGATTAATAATCGAATCCCAACGATTATTATACAACACTAGATTGAATTATACAATTATTATGTACGAAGAAGAATTTGGGTTCAATTGTTGAGCAGAGATGTTTATATAACATGAAGGCACTTTGGTCTTGAACTACTTGAAATACTAAATTATTTCTCCGATGTTGCATGAGAGAGTAAATTACTGAATAGAGATTGGAAACTTAAGTGTATTTAAGTAACCGATTGTAAAAGAAAAGGGAATAATGCTATTAGTGATTACGTAAAAGTTTTCATTTTAAATTGTAGTCTAAAATAAATTTTAGTTTAAATTCAATCTAATCAGACGTCTGGCTTGATATTACTTTACTGTAGAGACAATACGTATATGAGTATTTTGCTCCATAAAAAAGAGCAAATTCAAACGTGACAAAATTAATATTAAATAGTTATCATTGTTATTGTATTCATTCTATTTCTTTTTTGTTTTGAAAAGCAGCGGTTGAGTTCTTCGCTCGATCTTCTCAGCTGAAATTGCATTCCGAACTGGGCGATAGATACATTAAAAATTTTAAATATTTTTATTCTCAACCGACTTCATAAAAAAGACGTTCTCAACACAGTTATATTTTTCATGTTTAAAAATCCGTCCCCATAAACCCGTCAGTTGTAAACTGTTTTGATAAATAATTTTCCTTTCAAAATGACAGTTTACATATTGGTCCATTATAAATTTTATCAAAATCGGTTAATTAGTTTTCAAAATTAAAATAACTGATACTGTTAAATGTTGTTTGTGTAACACAATTTTTATTATACGAGTATTTATTTAATCCACTGCTCTCACTTGTATGAATTGCAAGTCTTTCTAAGACGCAATTTAATTAAATGTATTCGAATTTAGATCGCGGAATCGAGTGCGTATAAATATATTTCGATTCGCTTATTACGAATTATAATCGTGAGTATACACGTACCTTTTTTATTTAATGAATGAGTATCATAAAACTCATTAGAGTGAGCAGGTACAAAAGCCGGCAGCAGGCTTTAGTTCAGCTTGCGACCCAGTTCCCGTATCAATGCATTTCTATGACGTTGCAGTTACAAAATATGTGTATATTCATTTCATCGAAAAAAATATATATAATATTGATGTTTCAGAGGGAAAGAATTTGATCAACACCTGAGTCCTCAGGAATGGCGATGCATGGGGGGTATCATGGGCGAAACAGTTTACACTGTTATGTTCATGGTACTGCTCAAATCTATAGGCGACGGTTACCATTTTCCATCAGGTGGACCGTCAGCTTGTTTGCCATTCTAAGTTGCATAAAAAAAAACAATAAAAGACTATTGCAATAGTGGTGTAATATTTTAGGGATATACAAAAATAATTGGACTATTTGATTTCATGGCAAATATTATTTTTATGGCACTTTCAAAAGCTAAAGCCGAAGGTGTTTTATTTATGTGTTTTTATCAATCTTTATGCAAATAAATAATTTATTGATTGAAACAATCATTGATTGATTGAATATATATATAATATGTTAAACTCGACCCGTCAAACGTTATTTTATCCCTTACCGCCTCTACTCTCTCTTTTTATCAAGAATCAACTATTGCAGCTTCATGTCTCAATTTTAAGTGAACAATACTCATTTGCATTGCCGCGTGGTCACGGCATAGAATAGGCCACGCCATGTAGTGCATGTAGTGTGGGCACTGGTGACTTGTAACACAGGTTTTTTCAAAACCTATTGTAGGCACCAGGCCCTCACAAAATGTAATCTCACATATTTAAATGTACCTCAAACTGTGAAGAGAAAAATGAACTATTCATTCATTCATTGTGACTGTTGAAGCCATCAATTTACTATTAGTTACGAAGCAAATCTCTAAGTGAAAAGACTGTATTGTAATGCGAAGTGTTTATGAAACATTTCATTGTTTGTCGATGCGTTTTCGATTGAAATATTCTTTTTAGGGAGCGAATCGTTTTTAAATTCTATTTTATTACATATTTATGTGTACGAAAATATATATTTTAGTTAGTAATCGATCCAAAACATTATTTACTGAATCCAGGAATAAATTTAATTCAGAACTGAATTTAAAGTACAAACAAGATGAAAGCTTTGCAGATCGCCCACAGCGATACGACTCCTGGGCCGGTGCTAGTGACAAGATGTTTGTTTGTATTAGTTTATATCTATTTGCCTTTGCTAAATGCAAAAGAGGAATTTCAAATAAATTTAACTTAAGATTTCGTTGAAATAGAAGGTTTTAATCTTGTTAAAATTAATGTAAATGAAACATGGGAGTTAATATTATCGGGCAATGAAAAATCATGGAAATCAGTTAAAACTTTTTTGTTTATGCAACTTAGAATGGCAAACAAGCTTACGGCCCACCTGATGGAATATATAAAGATATAATCATAGCTAATAATCCTTAATGGGATAGTTAAAGGCATTATTTTTATAGAATTAAAATAAAGTGGTAACTCCACCTGGGCTATCGGTATACGCTGACGGGGTATCAGAGAATAAGGGCTAAGGATTTTTTTTTGATGAGTGAAAATGGTATGGTAACCCCGCCTGCGCTAACGGGATACGCTGGCGGAGCACCAGTGAAGGGTGAGAGATGAGAATGAAAACAGGCCAGTTAGCCCATCATGATGAATTCATCAGGAATTAACCATGATAGTTTCCAGAGAGAACCGCGAGGAGGTCGACCTGGTTGGGTATATTGCTAGCAATGGGATTCTCAGTCTCCATTACTAACAATCCCTTTCCCCCCAGGGCTGAGAATTATCGTCACATTGTTTAGTTACATAGACGACGTCTGTACATAGGAGATATTTAAGAAAAAATAATATAATGGTTATTACCCTTGTACATTCTACAGTTTTATTTCAGCTTCTTCAAAGGTTGACTGTAAGAGATCCCTTTATGGGATATGTCCGCCATTGTATATTAAATCATTTATCAGTGTTCAATGTGAATTATGTACAATAAAGATTTTACAATACAATACAATACAATGACGCTAAAGCAATAATTTTTAGAAATTTTACCTGTCTGTTTGTATGTTTCTTTCGACATCATGCATTAACTACTGCACCACTTCTCTAGAGACTACAGTATGGGGTTCTTCAAAAAGAATGTATTAAGGTTTCTTCAGGGTCGGCGACACCCACGTCACACCCCTAGTGTTGCAGGCGTCCATAGGCTATAGTGACCGATTACCATCAGACGGGCTGTATGCTCGCTATCCACCTTTGTGAAATAAAATAAATAAATAAATGCAGTTTTAACAGTTGTATTTCTGAAAATTTAAAAAAAGGTATATGCTCTTTTCTTGAAGGTTACGATGTCGTATCGATTCGGTAATACTGCTGCTGGAAGTTGATTCCAAAGAGGTACGCATACGAAGTATCGGGCAATATACTAGTTTTTTTTTTCTTTATGTAATTCTACTTGCATACTTTACATAGACATTGTAGACGGAAACGAAGCGTAGGAGTATAAAGGTAAACAAGATGAGAGCATCTGTCCTGGCTACCGTACAGATGGCCTCGAGCGATAGCGCGCCCGGAGTTGGCACGGTGGTGGTACGAACGGTTACTCAATTTCAACAATATATCGTGGTCCACTATATTAGTAATATTGTATTGTACCTAGTAGCTTAAACCCGTTATTTGCTCGTGTAATTAGTATTGAAATATACCATAGATTGATGACAATAAGTAATCCTATTGTTAAGACAGTATTGCACACTGCATACCTGACGACAAAAGATTTTATAATAAAGTGATTTAAATTGGTATTTTATTAATTAATGTATAGTTTAATAACATAATAATAGTTTGTACGTATAATATAACAATGTAAAATTTGTAATTATAATAAAATTATCATCGCAATGACTGTAAACTATGGGTACTATTGTGAACTGATTGTAAGAAAGAAAACGCCGGTTCGTGTTGAAAAGTTATACTGACAGTTTTATATAAAAAAATGAATAATTAAAAGAATACAATATTAGAAATACAAATTACAAAGGAGTTTGTAACAGGTACATACCTGAAAATAAAAGATTTATTATTATTATTATATACTATATTAACGTAATAGTTAAATAGATATACTCTTTATTGTTTCCTCCAAAAGATTACAATAGTAAACTTATTATAAATATAAACAATTACAAGAAATAATCACAATGAGAAAACAGTGGGCGACCTTATCGGTAAAATGGATGGAGAGGAGTGAATATAAATTGTTTGATCGGAGGCACGATGAAAATTCTATTATTTTTAATATGGAAATGTGATACACGTAATAACGTAAATAGGTTTATATCCCTACTTATTATTATATACATATACACTAATACATATGCAGTAATACATATACACACACTCATATACACATTTACAGAAAGTTATAAAATTTTTAGATATCTGAAGAAATAAATATGCTATTTAGACAAATAAAAAAATTAGAATGACAACTTGCTCAAATAAAAATTCTTTAGTTTTGTTTTAAAACTTGGCAGACATATAGTTTTAATTGTTTCGAGTTTTCTCTCTTTTTTATTACTGTAACATTTTCTCTTCTTCACCTACGAGTATTACAACTATTGGCAGAACCCCCCAATGAGGAGGCTTACGTTCAGCCGTGGATGATGATGATGATTACATTAGTATGGAACCAGATGACGCTGTGTAAGATATTCAGTGGTTTTTATTTGTTCTTTATTTTGTATTTTTACTTTGTAGTTCTTATTTTGTTTCTTACTTTTACGATCACACGGATAATTTTTAGAGATATCTATATAAAGTTAAAGAACAGATTTCATAAAAAGTAAAAAAGACATGTACTTACGACATGTCTATCTGATGGGAAGTGGTAACCATCGCCTATAGTCATGAATACTACCATGGACATAACAGAGTATACTGTTCTACTGAATATACTGTTTCGCCCATAATACCTCCCATGCGTTCCCATTCCTGAGGAATCAGGTGCTATTCTTGTGTACCCAGTAAATTTATTGCCATATCCTACCCTTCAAACCGAAACACAGCCATTCAAACAACTGTTTCATGGCAAAAACATAAATGGGACAGAGGTGCCCAAGCAAAGGAGTTTTGTACGAAGTCTCCCTCTGGTTTAAATTACATAAAATGTAATTTATTACCTTAAAATTCAGTCAGTTGTAAATCGATTTGGAAAAATCTTTTTTTTTTATCTGAATAAATATATAGGCACAAAGATTGATTCCATAAAAAAATTATTAAACAGTTTTGTCATATTCGAAGTCGGTATTTTTGTGGGACACAATTTTTCATTATATTTGAAAATTTTAATAATTTTATTCAAATAAATTAAATTTGAAGTATTAAGGAATAGTTTTTTTTTATAATTTTAAACCTTTAATTTTAAACCCCTTTTTTATAATTAAACTAATTTGGAATTTAGTTTAGTAATTTCCGTCTTGGATACACGATAACCCTGTTGCTTCAAAGTGTTATACACTGAATAAACTAAACTTATGATATACTGACATTGATTCAGATACTATTCAGATACTTGAGCCAGTGTGTGTAAGGCAGGCGAAACCTCGAGGTGCATTTCATGGAAGTTCTGAGTAAGGCAACACTTTCTTAGCCGACTCGTTTCAGTGGCTTCGTTATCTGATGCCGCTAAGTTTCCACCAGACATAGTTATTTTAGGAGTTTCAACTTAATTACCTTGGGTTGCATTCGAAATCTTTCAGAAGGATTTTCACTTATGTAAATAGTTTACGGATGGAATGTCTCCTTGAAAGGCAACGTCAGAAATAACCTGTCTTTTTGAATGTTGCACTTTTGTCATTTTATATTTAAGCTAATTTTTTTTTGTATGAATTGATTTTGTTACATCATTTCGTAATTGATTTACTTTCGCTTTGATTTTGTATTAATTTTGTGGCGATTGAAATTACATTTTTTATGTAATTTAAAACGAATTAAATTGGCTTACCCAAGGCCGTAGCTAGACCCAAATTTAAGGTAAGGCAAAAGAATTCTATGATAAGGGTAAAAGTCATTAAGTGCCTTTCATTTTAAGCTAGTGCATTGGGCCTTTTAAGATAAGGCATTGCTTCTTAATGCCCTGCCCCCTATGTACAGCTATGGGCTTACCTGTTAAAATATGGTAACCGCCGTCTATAAATGTTTGTATTAACAAATCAGCCATGAGATATAGAGCTTTAACGACTTGACTGATCGTCAACCATTTTAGCATTTGGGATATTTATTTTATTTATTTATATTTATTCGCATCCCACAAATTAGACATTACAATAAGTAAGCACATAAGACACGTGACACCCTGTAGGGGCACCGCAATTTACAGACGGAACCATCCACTTTTGGTGACAGTTAAAATCAAATAGTATTATTTATTTTTATTTATAATATTATATTACGTAATAATACATATTAGCTACTTATCTTCATAAAATCCTTTAATGTATAATACGAGTATGTCTTGTTTATTAGGTGCTTTATTCAACTCAATTGCAAATTTTTTATGATTTTCTAAGTTTTTTATCTCATTAGGTACGAGTATTTTGTTATATATTTGGATTGGCATTAGTTGGGCACCAGATTTAACTAACTGTTGTGTTATTTTGTATGGATATTTAATTTTATTTTTATATCTATCATTACAGATGATATAGATGGAGACAGGCCATTTTTCATCCTGGAGGGTCGACATTATACTCGTATTAGGCATTAGGTAATCTGGATACCTATCCGATATGTATATATTAGCGATATATACCAAGGTTCATCTAGACATCGAAGGAGGAAAAAGGTCATAACCCATTTTAATTTTTTTTTATACAACTTAGAATGGCAAACAAGCTGACGGCCCACCTGATGGAAAGCGGTAACCGTCGCCTATAGACATGAGCAGTACCATGGACATAACAGAATATACTGTTTCGCCCATGATACCCCCCATGCGTTGCCATTCCTGAGGACTCAGTTGTTATTCCTCTGTACCCTGTAAATTCACGCCATATCCTACGCTTCAAACCGAAACACAGCCATGCAAACGCAACTCCTTCACGGTAGAAATACGAATGGGACAGAGGTACCCAAACAATCGACCTTTGTACAGTCTCTTTCTGGTGAATTTTAGAATATATTAAAAGTCTGTTATCTAATATTATTTTTTCGATATAAGACTTTTTACATATCGTTATTGGACCAGTAAATAGATATTATAAGTAAGATATATAGATGTTACCCACACTTATATTACATACAATCAAAACACGGATGAAGTCACAGATAAAAGTTAGTGTTATTAAAAAAATTGAACCATAAGCATTATAATGACCGAACCATAGATATTGAAGGTAAATAACAACCGAAGCGTACGAACAGCTGCAGTAAATTATAATGCACTTGATATACCTAACGTTGCATTCCCATACAACATTCATCAATCATTCATGTATTTCTCTAAACGCTATTTTCGCTCCACAAATGCATTTCAGATGCAGTTTCCGAAATACTGTATAATGGATTTCAATTCCTGGTTGCACGGATCGTCAACTTTATAAATTTTGGACCAAATATGAGTTTATCGTATTGCAATAACAAGTGGAGTCGCGTGATTGAATAGGGTTATTACTAACATATTTTGTTCTCACAATATTTATTTATTTATTTACAGACATAAATCTTTAATCGTAAATGTGAATATATGTTTGTTCATTATTTTTTTTTTATTTTATCGACCCAACTAAACTTCATAAAATTTGTTATACATGCTCTTTATGGGACAGGGAAGGACATAGGCAGTGGGCTTCTTTCCTTCCGTTTTGACCATGATTGACCGGGATAAAAGATAATTTATCATGACCAATCGACATATTCTGGTTACGCGGACGTAGCCGAGAGTAAAACTATAGGCAACGGTTACCACTTTCCATCAGGTGGGCCGTCAGCTTGTTTGCCATTCTAAGTTGTAAAAAAAAAAAACTTATAATTTGTTGCCATTCAAAACATTTCTTATCTGTTTTCAAGAGGGGAAAAAGGGAATATTAGTAATGAGGTTTGACAGTCCTATTGCTAGTAATATACCCTTTCAGATCGATCTCCACGTGGCCCCTCCTGAAAACCATTGAGATAGATAGATAGATACTCTTTATTGTTTCTTCCATAAGATTACAATAGCAAACTTATTATAAATACAAACAATTACAAGAAAATATTACACTGAGAAAACAATGAGCGGCCTTATCGCTAAGAGTGATCTCTTCCAGGCAACCTTTGGATGGAGAAGAGTATATATTAATAATTTATTTATTCATTTATTCATCACATCCACTGGGTGAGCGTTACAGTCTTCCAATACGCTCACCCAGGAAAGCATGAGTACAATAACATATAAAAAGGAATATTACACAAAAATAACAAAAATAATATAAAAAGATTTAACTCAAACAAAAAACGTCTGAACACAAATACTCTGTGTTCACACGACGAAACTCCAGCAAGTTGGAGGCAAACACATCCAATTGCGGATACTGGCTCAAAATATCATTGAGTAGTTTCAATGATATCCAATATATAGTAATTGAGATTAATTTTTGTGGAATTCGTCACGATGGGCCTACTGACCCGTTTTCATCCTTATGTATTATTTGCCACTGGTGCCAAGCCAGCGTATACCGATAGCGCAGACGAGGTTACATTTTTACCTATTAAAGAATATGATCTTTGAGTTACCTTCTTTGTCCAATGCCCCTTTCGTTCATCCTCATTTATCATCCTTCACTGGTGCCTCAACACCTATCATTAGTGTCAGTTACCATTCTATTATTATTCATTACAAAATATATGTCTGAATTCTGTTCGGTTTGATTCTGATTTTCACCACCGTACAACCCGCCACAAACTAAAGTTTCATCCCAACCATCTGGACGAGTGGCGGTCTTCCACCGTGCGTTTTTCAAGGCACTTTCTTCCACGCACAACCATTCTTTGGAATCAACTTCCAGCAGCAGTATTTCCGAACCGATACGACAACATGACCTTCAAGAAAAGAGTATATTCCTTTTTAAAGGCCGGCAGCACACCTGCAATGCCGCTGGTGTTGTGGGTGATCATGGGCGGCGGTAGTCACTTACCATCAGGTGAGCCGCATGCTCGTTTGTCCCCTGTGTTGTAAAAAAAAGTGACATCTAATCAATCTAAACCAACACGTTACCAGCCCTAAAAGCTGATTGTAAAATTCTAGTAATACAAGCGGTGCATATAGTACTGATATAACGCGGTGTTCCGTGCCACTAACGAATATTTAGTGCTCCAATTGATATTCATAGGCTGCACGGCGCGTATTCAGATAATGCTATCGGGCTCTTGTTATTTGGGGGCGGGATTAGAGTCGAATGTGGGACATTATTGTCACCGGATCGAGTTCGTATCGAACTAATATGGGAGAGCGAGACTTTGTACAAAAATCGTTTGCTTAAGCACCTCTGTTTCATTCGGGTTTTTACTGTAAAGCGGTTTCGTTCTTTTTTTGATTGGTGAAAATGGAATAGTAACCCCGCCTGTGCTAACAATATACGCTGGCAGGGCACCAGTGAGGAGAGATCGATGAGAATGAAAACAGGCCAGTTAGCCCATCATGATGAATTTATCAGGAATTAACAATGATAGTTTCCAAGGGGAACCGCGTGGAGGTCGATCTGGTTAGGTATATTGCTAGCAACGAGATTCTTAGTCTCCATTACTAACAATTCCTTTCCCTCCAAGCAGTTGTGTTTTTTTTTAATTGGTGATAATAGTATGGTAACCCCGTTTGCGCTAACAGTATACACTGGCGGAGCACCAGTGATAGATGATTGATGAGAATGAAAGCAGGTCAGTTAGCCTATCCTGACGAATTCAACTAGAATTAATCACGGTGGTTTCCAGGGGGAACCACGTGGTGGTCGATCTGGCAGGGTATATTTCGGTTTGAAAGGTGGGATATGGCAGTGGTTTTACAGGGTACAGGGAATAATACTTGTGTCCTCGGGTTAGGCAACGCATGGGGGGTATCATGGGCGAAGCAGCATACTCTGTTATGTCCATGGTACTACTCATGTCTATAGGCAACCTTTACCACTTTCCATCAGGTGGGCCGTCATCTTGTTTGCCATTCTAAGTTGCATAAAAAAGAGCGAAATCTTTTTTTTTTTATTAAGAAGACTTAGTAATAAGTGTTAACTGGAGTACTTTAACCTAGTTCTACTCACGTTTTAGTAGTATTTTTAAGCGTTCCGGTTACCTTGTACATATTCTGCTGTATACGTCACGATGATGAGAAATGAGTTGACTCTATTTTTTACCTTCCATATTTTTATACAATTTAGAATGTCAAACAAGCTGACGTCCCACCTGATGGAAAGTGGTTACCGTCGCCTATAGACATGAGCAGTACCATGGACATAACATGTCGCTGCCATCCTTGAGGACTAAGGTGTTATGCCTCTGTACTCTGTAAATTCACTGCCACATCCCACCCTTCAATCTGAAACACAGCCATGCAAACACATTTGCTTCATGGCAAAAAAAAAATGGGACAAAAGTTCTCAAGCAGACGATTTTTGTACAAAGTGTTTCTCTGGTAACTCATGTTACATTTTCATCCATAAAAAAAATTTACCTGCACACTTCCATTGCATGCTTATATTATATTTTGATGAATATTGGTGAACAAGCATTAGTAAATAGAAGAGGACCGTTACATAAAGGCATTCAACTCTAATTTTCAAAGTACCCACGGACGTCCGACCGGAAACCCCTAAACAGGACAGGACACTATTGACAAAATACTAACCACAAACATTGACACTACACTATAAGTGCACTTATCACACTCATCTTAAGGTCCAGTTTACAAATTCTCTTAGAGTTTCCATGTATTTTTCTATAGTGTATGTAAATTTGAGTTCTATAGACTTGGAAATAAGGTCGGATGTGTCGGTTTCCTTAGTAATAGGTGGAGTGACGAGGATTGTCAGTAATTACTGATTATGTCCCTATTCATTTGGTGAAAGAGGCCCGCCGTTTGTATAACGGATGTGTGACAATGCTAGAAGAGAATTTTTTCTCCAAATAAACTAGGAGAGAATAAATATATAGGGGGAAAGCTATATGATATATATGGACACACGATCTGTGAAGCCAGAAAAGGGAAGCCTAGAAACAGGTAGTGGGAATACAGCGACGTAATTCATTATGACACAAAACATACACACGAATCGAGAATACCTTTATTTTCCAATTCC
Organism: Galleria mellonella; assembly: GCF_026898425.1. Classification (NCBI taxonomy): domain Eukaryota; kingdom Metazoa; phylum Arthropoda; class Insecta; order Lepidoptera; family Pyralidae; genus Galleria; species Galleria mellonella. The sequence continues at coordinate 9,274,944 of NW_026441999.1, read as the reverse complement.
CACGACGAAAAACCTCGTTTTATGGTATCGTACAAAGAAGATAATAAGGAATCCTTACAATAAAACTACGTTAGTTTGTCCGTCCATTCGTTACACTCACACGTATTAAACATATAAGAATATATAGTTTTCAATTAATTATATTATTCATCTAAGAAATTTTTATTTGTCTAGATAATTTTTGCTATATTTTCACCACTTGCCGTGTGATCCCGGCATAGAATGGGCCACCGACTCCTTCCACGTAGGTGTTGTAAACTGTGACTAAAGAATTAATTGGTCGAGGAATAGGCATCGTCCACCATCAAAAATATTACCTAAAAATATCACAAAAAGCCAAACTGCGTTTGCCAACCCGCCTGTCAAGCGTGGCGACTACTGGTAAAACTCCCCTTATGGGGGAGGGGGGGAAGGGATTGTTAGCAATGGAGTTTGACAGCCCCATTGCTAACAATACGCCCTATCAGGTCAACCTTCACGTGGTTTTCAGAACGAGAATTGTTCACGATGGTTTCCAGGGGAAACAATTTTCGTTGAATCCGTCACGATGGGCTAACTGACCTGTTTCATCCTCGTCTGTCATCCTTCACTGGTGCCCCGCCGGTGTATACCGATAGCGCAGGTGGGGTTACTATTTCATTATCACTTATAAAAAAAAAACTCCCCTTATGGGGAAGGCTTATGTCCAGCAGTGGACAGTTAGGGGCTTGTATGGTGATGATTTTCACTACATATTGTTATTTATGTAATTACAAAATTTCGAACCTTTTGTAAATTTCGAAGTTAGTAAATTGCAAAGTGTTTAACCATATATACTCGTAAATGTTTAGACTCCTTAGTAAATTATTTTAAATGGATACAAGTAGCATGGTAACTCTGCACTGTCGGTATACGCTGGCAGAGTACCGGTGAGTGTTGATAGGTGAGGATGAAAGTAAGTCGTGACGAATCCACAGGAATTAACTACGATGGTTTCCAGGGTGGATCGCGTGGGGGTCGACTTGACAGGGTAGTTGCTAGCAATAAGTCCACAAATTTCTGTTACTAATAATCTTTATTTCTTGATTTTTATTTGTTAGACTATACACTTTTTTTTTAATGGATGGATGAATGGAGTGATAATCCCATCTGCGCTAACAGTATACGCTGGCGGAGCATCAGTGAGGGATGATAGGTGAGAATGAAAAGGTAGGTTAGTTAGCCCATCGTGATGAATACACTAGGAATTCAGCACGATGGTTTCCAGGCGAGACCATGTGGAAGTCGACTTGACAGGATTCATTGCTGGCAATAAGACTGTCCAGTCCGTATTACTAACAATCCCTTCCCCCCTCCAACTTACACTCGAACGATTTTTTCTAGCATGACAGGTAAAAATTGTAAATAAGAATATTTAGATCTGTGTGTGGCCAGATATCGGCGGGGGCGTCCGTAACCTGCGAGCATGTATGAAGAACTCGTTACTGCTCCGAATGGCTGCCCATTTATCTTTCCCCAATATCGAGTGATCGCGTTACGAAATAGTGACTGTCACTCGAATATCGGCCTGTGATATATTACTGCTGATAATACGCTGCACGGATTCCCTAATGTTTATATATTTTTTATTGATTTTTAAACGACTACCAAGAGTAGGAGGATTTAATTGAACATATGTTTTAAAAATAAAAAAAAAAATAGAAGGAAGTTCTATAATAGGTTTATTTTTTTTTATATGTAATTTTAGCAATTACATTACAATTACATTTCAAATTCATAATTGAAGAGTAAAATAGCTCTTTCCCTTTTGTTCGTTATCACTTCAGCTGTTAAACATAGGCCTGCACTATAGACTGCCACGAGGAACCTCCTAAGGTCCTAAGCTGCCTGCATTCACTGACTCACTACTATACATTTCAAATTATCACCTTATACCGTATTTGTCGGGGAAGACATTATTGGTAATGACGAGATTATTTCTCACTGCTAGCAAGATACCTTGTCAGGTCGACTTCCGCGTGGTCCCTCCTGAAAACAATAGTGATAAATTCCCAGTAAATGCATCATGATGGGCCAACTAACTGGTTTTCATCCGCATCGTTTCACCCATCGCTGGTGCCTGGCTATTATACACCGCTAGCATATGTGGGTGCACCACTCCATCTTCATCCATTAAAGAAACTGTGTTTGAAGATCCAAACTCGAGAAATTGTTTCCTCATTGTTGTTGGTTGTTTGTTCTTTAAGGTGTGAATATATTTTTTTTTTATTTTTTACTTTCTGTATTAAGGATTACAAAAGCCTTAAAAAAATGTGATCGCTCTATTGCCATTTGTATTAGTTTATTCTTCGGATTATCGTATCGGTCATTTTAATCATTCTACGTATATTTTCATTTTAGATTTTATCACGCAGTGAAACTTCGAGTGTAGTCATAACTTACTAAACAGCTGGGAACTTCTGCATGCGGCTAGCATTGGTTCAGATAATATTTACAAGAGGGAGACTATGTACAAAAGTCGATTGCTTGGGTACCTCTGTCCCATTCGTGTTTCTAGTTGTGTTTGCATGGCTGTGTTTCGGTTTGAAGGGTGGGATATGGCGTGAATTTACAGGGTACAGAGGAATAACACCTGAGTCCTCAGGAATGGCAACGCATGGGGGGTATCATAGGTGAAACAGTATACTCTGTTATGTCCATGCTACTGCTCATGTCTATAGGCGACGGTTGCCACTTTCCATCAGGTGGGCCATCAGCTTGTTTGCCATTCTAAGTAGTATAAAAAAAAATATATTACAGTTTTTCATCCACTTCAAAGTACTAAGTGAATTACAAACATTTTCATATGAGCCAAATATCTAATTTAAAATTAAAAGTTTAGAATGACACGTGACCTTGGAATCCGCAAGACTCCAGGTTTTCCAATCGAGTTGTCACCATTTCTTTTATTTGTAGCTACTGTTCGTTGCCGAAAATCCACCTCCTCAGTTTGCCAATAACGTCGTATCGTAATTTTACTTTATCTACTCTGTGGGCGTTTGAAAAAAAGAAAATAGAGGAAGCCATTAGGTTATCTGTGTAACAAATTACGATACGCCAATAATGCTTCCAACCTACCGCCGTCATTTGTCTCGTCGCGAATTACTTTCGAGTTAAACGCGGCTGGCTGTATGCGATGCGATCCCGTTACCGTGGGACATTAGATCCTCAGATATTTATGATACAAAATGGCGGACATCCAATTTTGGGATGAACGCGTATTGTAATGATAACGTAGTGGTTACCTTCACGGTACGATTTTGTTAGAACTTTTAAAGACATCGATTGGCCTTAATATTTATACACAAATTTATACTAATATACATACATATCTGTCACGCCTGTCTCCCATTAGGGTAGACAGAAACAATGGAACGCCAAATGCTTCGATTCAAACAAACCTCTTTCGCTTCTGAAAATAACTAATATACTAATATAATTAATTAAATTAATTATTTAATTAATTTTAATAATTACTAATATATTAAAATGGAAGAGTTTATCTGTTTGAATGCGGGAACGTATAAAATGTTCTTTATACTTCGAAGGTGGCAAACAAGCATACAGCCCTTCTGATGGTAAACAGTCACTGTAGCCCTTGGACGTCTGCACCAGTAGGGGTGTAACGCGCGCGTTGCTGACCTTGAAGAAATTTTAATACAACCTTTTTGAAGAACTCCATAATGGAGTTTCTAGAGAAAATTATCAATCAGATTAAGTAAAATTTTGGTTATTTATAGTTTATTTCTTGAGGAAGGTAGGCAGGTAGCTTATTCAGTGTCACGATAAGACGACGGGCTATGTTGTGGGACATAGTTGTGTTTGCATGGCTGTGTTTCGGTTTCAAGGGTGGGATATAACAATGAAATTACAGGGTATAGAGGCATAATACTTAATCCTCAGGAATGGCAATGCGTGTAGGGTATCATGGGCGATGGGATATCTATAGGCGATGTTTACCACTTTCCATTAGGTGGGCCATTAGCTTTTTTGCCATTCTATACGTAAGTTGCAGAAAATACCAGTTCAATAAAATAAATAATAACAATTTACCAGAGGGAGATTTTATATCGTTTGCTTGGGCACTTCTGTCCCATTCGTGTTTCAATTGTAAAGCAGTTGTGTTTGCATGGTTGTGTTTTGGTTTGTAGTGAAGGGCGGGATATGGCGTGAATTTACAGGGTACAGAGGAATACCACCTGAGTCCTCAGGAATGGCAACGTATGCGGAGTATCATGAGCGAAACAGTATAATCTGTTATGTCTATGGTACTGCTCATGTCTGTAGGCGACGGTTACCACTTTCCATCAGGTGGGCCATCAGTTGGTTTGCCATTCTACACGTACGTGTAAGTTGCAGAAAATAAAAAAAATTGAGTGTATGTCATCTTCGACTAATCAGTGAATATAGATTATGTGTAGGCGGGGAGCTAATTTTAAATATATTACAGGTATTACATCGTTACATCACACTAGGTATGTATATTGGAATAGTATCACAAACCCGTTTTTTCCCCGGTTAAATACTCCGACATAACCTTTTCCCCAAAAAAGCTCGGCAGTAAAAGTTTAGTACTGATAGGGTAGCTACCTTCGATTCGACAGTTCTATCTTAACTGCTGCTCGTTGCTTAGATGGAAAAGGTTATGGGATCTTTTGTTCTAAATTGTTGGCCCTTCGATCTGGAACGAGAGGGTAGATATGGGTTTATTTAGTACCTTCTGAGTTCAGGTTTATACAATGTTCTACATGGGAGGTTTTAATACTTTACTAATATAATGAAATTGTAACTAGACAATGTCTGTATAAAGGTATTGAAGAGAAAATATTTTTTTTATACCACTGAGATGGCAAACAAGTATACGGCCCACCTGATGGTAAGCGGTTACCATAGCCTATAAATGCCTGCAATACCACGGGTATTATGCGCGCCTTGCCGACCCTGAAGAAACCTTTTTACCCCTTTTTGAACAATCCCATGCTGTAGTCTTTTGGGAAATCTTCGGCAGGGAGCTTATTGCATAACTGTGTGTTTGTTGAAACATATTTGAAACCGCGTTGTACGCCACCATCTAAGCTATAGGACATGAGGGTATACTCCTGAGCCGTACGATGGCAGAAAGTGGCCGTGGGCATCATATTGAATATATGGAGCAATAATATGAGGCAGCTTAATAAGATATTATTATTATTTCAGCCGTTTACTGTCCACTGTTGGACATAAGCTTTCCCCATAAGTGCAGTTTTGCCAGTAGTTGCCACGCTTGGGAGGTAGTTTGGCAACCGCAGTTAGGCTTATAGAGATGTTTTAAGAGAGACGCTGCTGCCCCTCGTCCTCCTTTATTCGCCTCTTACGACACCCACGTGAAAGGCAAGGCTAGCCCATTCTATACCGGGATCACACGGCGATACGGTAAGTTGTTTAAATATATTTTTTATGAAAATTTGTTTGTCCGTCAGTCTGTACATTTGCTCCAGCGTTACACAAAAACTACTGCACCGAACTGAATGCGGTTTTTAACAGATGTGCACCTGAAGGTGTAATTTAAAATGGTTTCTGTTTTATCTTGATGCTTTTTTCTAGAGGTGGTCTAGTCTGTTAGTTTTATTACTTTTGGAATTTACGCACACGAAGTAGCGGGCAAAAAGCCAATCTTCAATAACATTATAAAAAGTTAGGTCATCATATTCACCATAATTTCAGCCATTATCCGTTTACTGCTGCCATAAGAAATGGTCCTGAGCCACCTGACTCCCTGCAATGCATTTGTCGTAGTCACTCTATCTAGTGGGAGTCGTTTTACACTGTGCTGGCCTGTATGGAGTCGCTACTCACGAACCTGAGAAATGGGAAGAAAGTGAGATATTTAAACATAATTGATACGCGACCTTATTAAGAGCAAAAGAAGCCAAAACAATATTTTTTATAATTTTTGTTTGTCTATGTGCATATTAATTCTGGCTTCACACAAAAATTACTGTATCAAATTGGATATGGTTTTTAGAGTTGTTCCGAAGACCTAGCTTAAAATCTGATATATAATATATCTTAATACGTTACTTAGAAGTTGATACCCATTTTCAGAAGCAGCGTATAAAGTTGTGTACAAAAGTTAGTAAGCTATATAATTCATGAAAATCATAGTGTCCGCGTGAAACGGAACGCACTTTTGTTCCCTAATGCCGGCACCGCCATTAGAGGCAGCCTCGAAGTTCTTCACAGCGGGAATAAATGCGCCAAATCTCTATCACCTCACTACAAAATAAGAAGACAAATCATCTCTCCCTCTTCAACATTAGGGGAAAACTTATCGGAGTAAACGAGACGGATATACGGCAGCGTAACTAAGTTAGCTCGGATAATTTTCGCCCACTTGGTCTCTTATTATGCGCAGTAATGAACGAACCTTATCTAAATGAGAGATGAGCTCAGAAAAAATATAATGCACGGTTTGTTAAGGAGAGATAGCGCTTGCCAAACGTTTGCCCGAATGGCCAATCTTTGATACTTTGCTTTTGGGGTTCCGTAACTTTTGGACGACATCCACTTATATCTGGAAATGCCTAATAAAACAACAATAGCTTGAAAATAGGTACATTACACGTCCAGGAAATAAATGAACAAATATTCCGAACAGAGCGAAGGCATGTTTTAAATACATCATCGGGACTTAACGCGAGGAATTACGTTTCAACAACGCGAAAGTTTAAAATTAACTAGAGCGACGTCATTTATTTATTTTATTCACATCACCATCATGGTTATGACCTATCCATTGTCCACTGCTGAACGTGAGCTTCTTCTTCTATACTTTAAAAAGTGACAGGGTCGTTTCATGCAACTTTGATTTTTAATATACTCGTGTAAGTAAAATGTGAGTAGGTACGATATTTCGAGTTTACCATTACGGCTACAAACAGCAAATGACTCTGATTACCCCATTAAGAATTATAGTCGTTAGTATATTTTTATACATTTATATGGCCAGTGTTAAATACATAGTAAATAAACTGAAATCTAAAAATCGAAATAAGTTTACTTATCACACTTACTTTTATGATACGTTAGTAAAATTGATTTAATTTTTGATCAAAAACAGTGATCGCCGGCAGCTATAAAGTCAGATGTAAATGTAAAATATACCGGCGGAACCCTCCAATCTTATTAAATAGATGCGCACTTAAATAATTTTATTCGTCGCCGAGGAAAATATATTGGCGAGAGTTGATTAAATTAAGCTCACTTTATAACACTACTTAGTCACTCTCCTCTGATTTGTTGCAAGGCTACAACTCACCCAGTTTTGACTGAGTTCAACTTATAGTACTTTGTTAATTTTAACACGAATGTCCAAAAAAAATAAACAGTACGAGTATGTTAGTTTCTTTATTCCACTATAACTTCTAATCACCGGAATAGATATGGATGTATGGGGTATATGCATTATCTCGAGTAACAAGGCTGTATTTTTTTTTAAATCTGTTTATTTAACATTTTTTTTATACAACTTAGAATGGTAAACAAGCTGACGGCCCACCTGATGGAAAGTGGTAATCGTCGCCTATAGACATGAGCACATTATCGAGATAAGTCATTATTTATACTATTATTATCTAACAAGCATCATCATCATCATCATTTCAGCCACTATCCGTCCACTGCTGGACATAGGCCTCCCCCATAGACTGCCATAAGGAACGGTCCTGAACCACCTGCATCCACTGACTCCCTGCAATGAATTTCAGGTCGTTATTTCATCTAGTGGGAGGGTCATCCTACACTGCGTTTGTCCGTACGACTTCACCACTCAAGAACCTTTCTTCCACATCGGTTGTCGGTTCTTCGAGCTACGTGACCAGCCCATTGCAACTTCAGCTTGCTTATCCTTCGAGCTATGTCGATTATTATGGTTCTTTTGCGGATATCCTCCGAGCCTGATATTATTATCAAATAAGCATAATATGAAAGGTTCTTGAGTGGCGACCGCGTACGGGCAAACGCAGTGTAGGACAACCCCCCACTAGATGAAATAACGACCTGAAATTCATTGCAGGGAGTCAATGTATGCAGGTGGCTCAGGACCGTTCCTTATGGCAGTCTATGGGGGAGGCTTATGTCCAGCAGTGGACGGGTAATGGCTGAAATGATGATGAAGCATATTATTACTGGTAAGCATATTATTGCTCGTTTGCCATTTTAAGTTACATAAAAAAAAAATCTTTCATTACATAACTACCATTTGTATTTTGTGTAAATTTATTTATACACTGTATTTTGTATGTAAATGTACTCGATAGTATTCGTACCATAGACAATAACGGTTCAATAGGTAAAGCGGCTTTCTGGTCTATAGCCTATGGTAATGAGAGGGGCGGAATAGATGCGGGGAATGTGCAATTACTAGATTGCAATTAGTGAAACTGAGAACTCGTATGGGAAATGTATTTCAATTGAAACATTCCTAAAATAGCGTTAGATTGGTGACATTGCCCTAATAATGTTTATATTTAAGTATTTAATAGAACAAAAGGTTGGATAATTGAATTATTCACTAGCGATTAGTTCCGGATTTATACGGTTTTTTTAGTAACATATATTCCATGTTTCTCGTCAGTACCAGAGGGAGACTTTGTACAAAATTCGATTGCTTGGGTACCTCTGTTCCATTCGTGTTTCAACCGTGAAGCAGTTGTGTTTGCATGGCTGTGTTTCGGTTTGAAGGGTAGGATATGCCGTGAATTTACTAGGTACAGAGGAATAACATCTGAGTCCTCAGGAATGGCAACGCATGGGGGTATCATGGGCGAAACAGTATACTCTGTTATGTCCGTGGTACTACTCACGTGTATAGGCGACGGTTGCCACTTTCCATCAGGTGGGCCGTCAGCTTGTTTGCCACTCCAAGTTGTATAAAAAAAAATATAGCTTTCTATAGATGAAAGAATTCTAAAATTCGTTAAGTGCTTTTAAAAGTTTATCTTTCCATTTTATAATTTTAGTTTAAACATGTATTGAAAGATTTTCCAAATTGATACCATCTTGGACTTGGTGACAACAATTTTAAAAATCTGTCCACAATTGACGTAGAAATGGGTAAACATACACGAAAAAAAATACAGTGGAACATAGATTCTCTTTTTGTGACGGTTAAAAAAAAACCGGAATATAGCTGCAATGCCTCTATTATTGCGGGTCATGGTCAAATTGGTTTTTAATGGAAGAAAGAAAATATATATATATATGTACTTTTATTATTTTACATAAATATATGTTTTTTTTATACAACTTAGAATGGCAAACAAGCTGACGACCCATCTGATGGAAAGTGGTAACCGTCGCCTATACACGTGAGTAGTACCACGGACATAACAGAGTATACTGTTTCGCCCACGATACCCCTCATGCGTTGCCATTCCTGAGAACTCAGGTGTTATTCCTCTGTACCCTGTAAATTCACGCCATATCCCACCCTTCAAACCGAAATACAGTCATGCAAACACAACTGCTTCACGGTTGAAACACGAATGGGACAGAGGTACCCAAGCAATCGACTTTTGTACAAAGTCTCCCTCTGTGTATTTTGTATTTAAGCTTAGTTTTATAACTTTCGTGCACTAGATTAAAGGCTAATCATTTCCTATTTCACTACATTAGGTCGGCTGGAAGAGATCCCTTTCAGAGATAAGTCCACCCTTGCTTACAAGATTTATAACCATTGCGCTGTATATCTTCTTTCCAAGTGTCTAATGTGTCTAATGAGGTAATCAGAGTCATTTGTCGACTATACCGTTGTGGTGAATGTAATACTCAACAAAATTAATCATTCATGTTTAACAAATAAACTCAAGTTACATACAGATCGAATATTGGTTGTAAAGCTCACTGTAGGTGACCCTCTCTGCCCACTCCCAGCAGTGGGTCATTAAAGGGGTGTTAGAATAACACAATTACCCCAAATAGTCTCGGTCACCAGCACTTAGGCATTTAAATGACGAATCGCTCTCAATTTATTAGTGGTGTCTCTCAGCTGTCTACATAGATTGCTTAATCTACATTATATTATCGAGGTTTTATCGACCTTAGTCGAGACGAAATTGAATTTGATTGTTGCTTGGTTGGATATTGGAGCCATGAAGTGAGCGACTTGTTGGAATTTATTTTACTAGAACTTTATCATTGGGGTATTTGTATTCACATATTATTGACACAGAGGTGCGTTATGCATGCCACACTGCAAACAGCAGTAGCGAAGACGACGAAAGATCTTAACAGATAACTACAACGACACTGGATAAAGCTACTCATCTCCGAAAGCAACATCTCCTGCCATCGCTTTCTCCGCTCCAACTCCGCCTGCATCGAAGTCTTTACGGGCTCTACGAGCTGCAGTCTGCAGTATGAGACGAGACGCTGTAATGCAGATCTGTAAAAGACTTTCAAATGAAGTCTTCTTTCAAAGAAGATAATTCTCAAAAACGATAAACACATAGTCAGTTCATAAAATTCTGGTTATACATATATATAGACGTCTTCAAGTATTGTTGATGCCTATGGGTTTTTTTAATGGTAAATCCGCCTGTACTAATGGTATACGCCAGAGGGGCACCAGTTAGAGATGAGAGGTGAGGATGAAAAGGCAGGCCAGTTAGCATATCCTGATGAACACTCCTGGAATTCAGCACTATGGTTTCCAGGAGGTGCCACGCGGAGGTCGATCTGTCAGAGTATATTACTAGCATTAGGACTGGTAATCTACATTATTAACAATTTCTTCCCCTTCCCGGTGTCTATATATTGCAATATTTACTTACCATCAAGTGACCCGCACGCTCGTTTGTCACCCTTAATAAAATGTATACTATCAGACTACCAAAGGGAGATTTTGCATTAAATTCACTTGGATAAGTACCGCTGCCCCACTAGTATCGCTGCCATGAAGCAGCTGTATTTATATAACTGCATTTCAGTTTGAAGGGTGTGATACGACACTGAAATTACAAAGTACGGAGGCATAACACTTAATCTTCAGGAATAGCAACGCATAAGAGGTACCATGATATCATAGCGGTTTCTGTGATCTTCATGGTATTGTAATCATCTATAGGCGCCGTTTACCACTTTCCATCAGCTTCTATCTTGTGGGTAAATTTATTTGCTATTCAACAAATTCCGTAAAAGAATAATAAAACTTGTGTTTGGTGGCCACGCGCGTCCATTATGAAGTCAAAACGATTTCATGAAAATTCAAGGATTCTTAACGAGACACGCTCTAAGATAGGGTTCGACGGGTATTTCAACTTGACACATACTTTACAATCCATCCACAGCCAAGTTAGTTAACTTAGACGGAGTTATTAAATTTGATATGTATTTTAAAACTCTGGCCTTTACGTAAATCTTTGTTTGAAGTAAAGAAGAAAATTAAATATATTTACAACTATAATAAATTTTGCACACGCATACTATTTAGTGTGGTGTCGTGTACAAAAAGAATCAATAAAATCGGTTTAAAATGGGCAAACATATCTGATAAAGGTGTGACATAACAACAAAAATACTGTAACATAGATCTTGTATCAACATACTATTATTATCTACAGTTCATTGCTGGACATAGGCCTCTCCTATAATTGGGGGGAGTTGCTAATAGTTGCCATGTTTGGCAGGCGGGTTGGCCTTGGTTACCGCAGGCTTTGGTGATGTTTTAAGAGGATACCTGGATCAGTAAATTCTCTAAGTTGCCTCTTTCGACAACCAACATACATCAACACATACATATGGAAATATATATAGATTAAATAGAAATAGAATCCTTTAAATTGTGTGACTACCAGCATTACCAGAGGGAGACTTTGTACAAAAGTTTTTTTTATATACAACTTAGAATGGCAAACAAGCTGACGGTCCACCTGATGGAAAGTGGTAACCGTCGCCTATACACATGAGCAGTACCATGGACATAACAGAGTATACTGTTTCACCCATGATACCCCCCATGCGTTACCATTCCTGAGGACTCAAGTGTTATTCCTCTGTACCCAGTACATTCACGCCATATCCCACCCTTCAAACCGAAACACAGCCATGCAAACACAACTGCTTCACGGTTGAAACACGAAGGGGCAGAGGTACCCAAGCAATCAACTTTTGTACAAAGTCTCCCCCTGGTGACATTAACACAAGTACTGACTATTTCAGTATAAAATTCATTCAATGAGTGGAAATTAATTGAACACACAATTTATAGATTAAAAGGATTCATCTAAAGTCTGAAATGTTATAATTTTCTTAAGAAAAACAACTGAAAGTGGCAGCTATGAAATGATTTCTGAAACTTTACTCCAGTGGCCTTTGTTAGTTCTTAGTCCAGTGGATATTCTCTCAGTTAACTAAAGTTTACAAAGTGCTTTTTATTGTTTAAATAGTTTCAGAATTGCGAACAAGAAATTTATAGTAAAAACGCTATTGCGTTGTACCTCAGATCTTGTATCTTATCTACACATAATGAGGTTTATATTATTATTATTTTTTAAGAAAATTAATACTGTTAAGGAATCTAATTATTTTCCACCATCGTCATCTTTCCACCCTTATCCAACTAATTTGTTTAAGTTTATCCACACGGGCATTGTAAATTAGTGCGATTTGATTGTTAGTTTGATATGGATACTGTGATGTTTGTGGGTACATCACTAATGTGTGACAATGGAATGGCAACGCATGGGGGGTATCATGGGCGATACAGTATACTCTGTTATGTCCATGGTACTGCTCATGTCTATAGGCGACGGTTACCACTTTCCATCAGGTGGGCCGTCAGCTTGTTTGCTATATTCTAAGTTGTATAAAAAAAAAAAATTGTAAAATGTGTACCTACCTCTCAACGAGGATTTGTCAGTCTGTTGCCAGCATTCAAACGTATAGCTTATTAACTGTATACATTTGAAACTATATCCCTAAACAGTATAGATACGCGCAAAAATTACTTAATGGATTTTAAAAATTCTTTCACCTTTAGAAGGAGAAGTAACATGATGATATACATAGTTTTCGATGCAATAAATAATTTAAAAAAAATTGATATCTCTGCGTAAATTACAATTACAATAATGTAATCCAATCAGGGTCGTAGTTAGACCCAAGTTTAAAGTAGGCCAAAATAACTTTTTGGTAAGGCAGAAGCCATAAGTAAAGTGACTTCGAAAAAGTGAATCTATCTAATTTTCTTGGGGTTTTTCATATTAAGGTCTTTTAAGGTAGGGCATTGCCCCTTAATGCCCCCCCCCCCCCAGCTACAGCTATGAATCCAAGGCATCAAAATTTGCCTATAAAAGTAATATCATCCATATTAGCCATCAAACTCCGACTGTATTCTCCTATCTGAATTTTTTATAGAAGGTCGTGTAATTTCTGATAGCAATAGCAGTGGTCAATCTTTGAATGTTGGCAGTCACACACGTACTAATGGTAGTGGAATTAAACAAAATAGTTTTAATCAAATAGTCAATTTTAGTCACTTACCATCAGGTGAGCCGCATGCTCGTTTGCCCCCTGTGTTGTAAAAAAAAAAAAAAAAATAACCAGAGATATGGACTTCTGCAAGATATCACTTAGTTCAGTAAAATATTCAAAAAATTTAAATACTAATGTATCTTTGTCTTTATAGTATCCGTGTGAAACTGGCAGGTTGCTAGTATAATTTACTATATGATTGGTTTAATACAGTTAATGTCTATTAATAATGTTAATATTATTGCATGTTTATATGTGTTTAAAAAACAATAGAATTTTCAACTGTTTATAACTACTTCTCTCCATCCAAAGGTTGCCTGGAAGAGATCGTTTTTAGATCTAAGACCGCCCATCGTTTTCTCAGTGTGAACATTTCTTATAATTATTTGTATCTATAATAAGTTTACTACTGTAATCTTTTGGAAGAAACAACAAAGTATATCTATCTATCTATCTATTAGTTTGTTTGCCACTAAATATCGTAAATACATTTAGAAATGCATAGGGTTTACTCGCGTTTTGGTGTCATATACATTTTTAACAAGCAACAATTTGTAGTTACGATCTTTTATTTGTAGACGCATACGATATCGAATTCGGAATGAAAATATTTTCAATTTAATATTTTTACGAAACATTTTTTATGCTCTTTTTGCAGGGCGAAATGTAGCAAACGCAACAAATTTTTAAATTAATAATGTATAGGAATTATGTACGTTAACGACGTAAATTGTTAATGTACTTGATAATAAATTTAAAGCATGTTGAGCTCCAGGCAACTGTTATTTTAGATAATTCTTATGTATTTTGATAAATAAAATTCAGTCCAAATAATACAATATCGATAAAATAAATCGTTAAACTTTAACAACTTTGTCATAAATTTGTTTCTTTAATTCCAAGTGTACTTGGGAAATGCAATAATCGTGTGAGTAAAGTAAGTGATATTAATATGATATTAGGCATCTCTCAAAATAAGTACTGGGATACGGATGTTAAGGGATTCTGCATATTTCATTGTTTAAATAATTTTATTGTATAGAAAAATAAATTAGAATAGTTGATAAATAGTATAATGGCAGATCAGCGCGCCTTATCGAGGTTACCGGTGATCCGAGAACTGGTAGCTACTTTGCGCCAAAGATAAGTTTAGCAATCCAAAGTGGTATTGCTGCTGAATGAGTATCTTGGGTACGCTGCCTCGGTGTGGTGCGTTGGGAGATTACTTATAATTAGTAATAGTATTTATAAAATTGTATCTTAATTTTAATTTATTGATGGCAAATTTATTTTTATAAGAAATAACCTCCAGTTAACATGGTATTTATTTATAATACTTAGAATATTAAACAAACTGATGACGCATCGGATTGCAAGTGGTCACCGTCGCCTGTAGGTATGAACATCATCGTGAACATTATGACATGACCATTATCGATTGTATTTCTATATTAAAATATAGAACCTCCAAAGGTTGCCTGGAAGAGATCGCTCTTAGCGATAAAGCTACCCATTGTTATCTTAGTATAATATATTCTTGTATTTGTCTTTATTTATAATAAATTTACTATTGTAATATTATAGAGAAAATTATAAAGAGTATCTATCTATCTACCTGCTTAAAGACTGGTCGCTATATATGTAAACAATTTAAATAGACAATGCATTCAAAGTAGTATATGAAATACATAAAATTTTACTAAATGTAGACTATTAAATTTATTGTACTTGTATTGTTATGGGATCCACATTATTTAACATTAATATTTTAATTATTTCAGATGAATATAAATCTTATTGTAATATCGATATGGAATATAATACTTTGTATGGCTAACTCTAATATTACAGAATTGAAAGAAAAAGAAATAAAAGCATTAGAAAGAGAGAAAGGTGATCTGTTTCTCAAAATAAATAAAGCTATAGATGACAGTGTAAAGGTATTACAGAATAGTAATGATTCAGATTCTCAGTTAGGAGTATTGCATATGAAAGAACTTAAAACTCAAATAAAGATAATAAATGAGACAGAAGACGTGACAGATACAAAACAAGTAGACGAAGATTCCAATATAGAATTAGAAAATATACAGTTAAAGAATGCAACAGACGGAAGAAAATCATTTCGTAATACACAACAGAAAAATAAGAAAGTAAAGCTAGATTTACTTGATATAGCAAAGCTTTTCCCGACCGAAGATATTGGCAACGCAAATGATACAGAAAATAGTTTATTTGTTCAAAATAAACTAGACCAGTGGATTTTAGAAAGGAAAAGAGAGAAAGATCGTATTCGAGAGTATAGTGAAAAAAAAGGAAAAGCTCTACAGATACGAGAAATGTCTAAGATTTGGGACATTTAAGAAAAAGAAGCAGAGTAGAAGAAGCGGTAAATCGAGAGGAATAAAGTATCCTTGTTGCAGGAAATGTTGTAAGAAATCTTATATGGGCTAAACACCAAATACATCACTTGTAAGTTAGTAACGTATATAAATGACCGCGTACTGTACGATTTTAGAAGAGTTTTATATCGCGAATGCTGCGGTTATAGAAGGCTTTCGCTGTGATGTTCCCTAGAGTCTATAGTTTGATATTTCTTTCAAAAGGCGAAATAAGGTTTCTTCAGACTGTCACTTGCGATGTTGATGGTTCAGAGGCTACAGGAATAGTTAACAGTATTATTAGACAGCTATATTTATTTGTCATCATCGAGGTAGAGGTATCTAGTAGATTGTTCAGATGTTAACATATTTCAGCGATTAACAATTAATAAATCATTTTATTATTATTATTATGCAACTTAAAATGTCAAACAAGCTGACGGCCCACCTGATGGAAAGTGGTAACCGTCGCCTATAGACATGAGCAGTACCGTGGACATAACAGAATATACTGTTACGCTCATGATACCCCCTATGCGTTGCCATTCCTGAGGACTCAGATGTTATTCCCCTGTACCCTGTAAATTCACGCCATATCCCACCCTTTAAACTGAAACATAGCCATGTAAACACAACTGCTTTACGGTTGAAACACGAATGGGACAGTGGTACCCAAGCAAACGACTTTTGTACAAAGTGGGAGACTATATATTATATGCACAATTATATCGATAGCGAGTTTAAAATGATATTACTGTTCTTTTATAAATATAGGTTCATAGATAAACCTCATAGTGTAATAAACATATTTAAGAATATACAAAAATTATATTATTGATTAATAAATCGGAATTCAATGATTATTTATTAGGAAACAGGCTCCACTTTCACCTCCCCCAAATTTCACCCTCTCGTTCGTCAATTTTGGACGATCTTTTACTTTAATTTCACGATTAATCTTTCAATCGAAAAATATACAATTTCAACTTGTAACTGGAGAGAGCAGTTTGCAGTTTACAAAGCGCCAGCTAATCTAATATCGAGATAATATTTATTTTAATAAAGTACTTTTTCTTTGTTAATGCTTATAATACAAGAGTTCCGAAATTCAACAGCTTGCTGGAATCTTGTGTAACCAGCAAACAAGTTGAGCAAATACGACGGAGGGAATTAATAAAAATGTTTCTTGTTAAATTATCCGCTTTAATAACATTAAAAGGTCGTTTGTGATGTATGCCAGTTTAAAATCGCCAACCGCAATATATATAAAATTACAACGTTCAGTCCTCTAAGTGGGGGGAAAGGGATTGTTAGTAATGGAGACTGAGAATCCCATTGCTAGCAATATACCCAACCAGGTCGACCTCCTCGCGGTTCCCCCTGGAAACTATCATGGTTAATTCCTGATGAATTCATCATGATGGGCTAACTGGCCTGTTTTCATTCTCATCTATCACCCTTCACTGGTGCTCCGCCAGCGTATCCCGTTAGCGCAGGCGGGGTTACCATACCATTTTCACTCGTCAAAAAAAAAGTCCTCTAAGTATGATAATGTTTGTATTGATTATTTTGAAAAATAATTAAACAATTTAGGCGTGTTAAATAATTATGTATAAAGTTTTTTATTTTATTTTTTACAACACAGGGGTCAAACGAGCATGCAGCTCACCTGATGGTAAGTGACTACTGCCGCCTATGATCACCCACAACACCAACAGCATTACAGTTGTGCTGCCGGCCTTTTAAAAAGGAATATGCTCATTTCTTGAAGGTAATGATTATTCTAATATTGTCCTTAAATATCTATACCACTAAGTATTTGCTAAAACATTATACTACTTCATATTTCGCTTTAAATCAAATATTTAATACTAAATATTATATGTAATAATGCTAAAACTGGCCGTGTGGTCCCGGTATAGAATAGGCCACCTCTTCCTTTCTCGTGGGTGTCGTAAAAGGCGACTTAAAGAACTTAATGGTAGAGGGATGAGCAGCTGCGTTTCTCTTAAAACATCTCCAAAAGTCTAACTGCGGTTACCAAAGAGTCTGCCAAGCGTGGCAGTTACCGGCAAAACTCCCCTTATGGGGAAGGCTCATGTTCACCAGTGGACAGTTATCAAGCTGAAATAATGAATGATGATGTAAGCTTGCGCGTAGTAATTTTTTATAGTTTTTTTTTTTCTAAATAGATCTAAAACTTTCATTGGTATTTTTGGTCAAAATCAGAAATCCTAATTTGTTCTCAAAAGTATTTTTCTTTATACAACTTAGAATGGCAAACAAGCTGACGGCCCACCTAATGGAAAGTGGTAACTGTCGCCTATAGACATGAGCAGTACCATGGACATAACAGAGTATACTGTTTCGCCCATGATACCCCCCATGCGTTGCCATTTCTGAGGACTCAGGTACCACCTCTGTCCTCTGTACCCAGTAAATTCACGCCATATCCCACCCTTCAAATCGAAACACAGCCATGCAAACACAACTGCTTCACGGTTGAAACACAAATGGGACAGAGGTACCCAAGCAATTGACTTTTGTACAAAGTCTCCCTCTGTTCCCAAAAGTATACTTATTTTGGGCGTAGATTTTTTGTATATTATATTTATAAAAAAAAAACACGTATATATCTAATTGTCCGCTAACTAGTAAGCGTGCAAGTTTGCTGAAGACGTAAACTGCATGTCAGGTCTTCCCAAAGGTTTTACAATATTATGTGGGCCCGTACACATGGCAGACAATCAAATATTGACTCTGGTGTGTAATTCAGATAATTGTGTGCACAGGCCGCCGGCCTTTTTCCACGTCTGAAGCACCGATATCATACATGATATCGTTCTCTATTAACATATAATTTTATAACTTTTTACCATTTTGACTTTTTAAACAATTATTTACAAGACGTGATTATTTTATTTATTTTATTTTTTATTAAAGACAAGCGACCCGCTCTGGCTTCGCACGGTTACGCTACTGTAGACACTATACGATGCTGATACTAAATAGAGCCACCGGTCCCTCGGCCGGTACTGTCGCAACCGCTATGTCCCTGCATTTTAAATCTGTAATATCTTCGAAAATATTTGTTTAATTTCATGCATTATTTTCATCTATCTAATAGGTTACAATGTCAGCGCTAAAAATGTGTTGTGTCTCTGCTATATTATGCATGTATTATACATATATAACTTCCTCTTGAATCACTCTATCTATTAAAAAAAGCAGAAAAATCTGTTGCGTACTTTTAAAGATTTAGGCATACATAGGGACAGACAGACGGGAAGTGACTTTGTTTTATACTATGTAGTGGAAAACCAGCAGTTAGAAAATTTCATAATATAAAAAAAAAAACAGTAAAGATAAAAAGCTAATTACCTACAGGTTAAACAGGCATGGTATTTTTTTTTTTGTTGGGTTTAAATGGAATGGTAATCCCGCCTGCGCTAACGGGATACGCTGGCGGAGCACCAGTGAAGGGTGATAGATGAGAATGAAAACAGGCCAGTTAGCCCCTCATGATGAATTTTATTTATATTGTGGGTGTATGGGCAAATGCAGTGTAGGACGACCCTCCACTGGATGGAATAACGACTTTAAATGCATTACAGGAAGTCAGTGGTTGCAGATGGCTCAGAACCGTTTCTTATGGTAATCTATGTCCAGCAGTTGATAGATAATGGCTGACATGATGATGATGATGATGTCTAATACTGCGTCACTATGGTCTTCAAAGAAAATACATGTAATATTGTGTTACTGGAACCCTGAAATTAGACAGTGGCAACAAGCGAGGCTAATCTCTGTCTGTGAGGTGGCCTCCCGGTGTCCACTTACTGATCGGCTTACAACTTGTAATGCCCCGGTCAATGGTACACTAATTACACCCGGATATTGTTACCTGGGGTCGAGGGAGTGATTGTACTATTTATTATTATTATACTAGACTTCATGTATCCTGCGGCTTCGCTTGTGCGAATCAGAATATAAAGTATTATTATGTTATAAATTAGGCGTTACGCGAAAACCACTGCACAATTTGAATGTCGTCATTAAAATACTGAGGGTCTACCATGAAATGTTTTCCAAAATTTTTGGGGCTTTTTATGCTACTTAGAATGGCAAACAAGCTAACGACCTAACTGATGGGAAGTAGTAAACGTCGCATATAGACATGAGCAGTACCATGGACATAACAGAGTATACTGTTTCGCCCGTGATACCCCCCATGCGTTGCAATTCTTGAGGACTTAGGCGTTATTCCTTTGTACCTTGTAAATTCACTGCCATTTCACAGCCATGCAAACACAACTGCTTCACGGTAGAAACACGAATGGGACAGAGGTGCCCAAGCAAACGACTTTTGTACAAAGTCTCCCTCTGGGCTGAATGAAATATAAATTTGATATTAAAATTACATAATACATACCGTTCAAAAATATTAAAATATCGTTCCTTTGAACTTTTATGTTACGATTTATGACGAAGGAAATGTTAAGCTGTATTTACTGCGCCGATTTCGGTATGAACGGAAACACGAATTTGAATTAGGAAATTTGGAATTTCATTTCATGGTAGAATAGAATAGAAATCATTTATTCAAATAGAAATCATTTATTCAAATAAACTTACATTGAAGCACTTTTGAAAAGTCATTACATTTTTTTTAATTTACCGCTCGTTCGGAAAGCTGTCTCATCACAAGAAGAACGAGCAAGAAACTTGCGTGATGCTCTTTTAAATAATTTTATTATTATTTTACATTTTTAAGTTTAATTGTGTGAATACAAACCACCAATTAGCACTAATTCAATTAAATACTCAAAAAGAAAAAAAAAATTGAATACATAACCAACTGGTTAAACAATTAATAAGAGGAAATCAGTCATAGTGATTAGAGCAGACCAGTCCCTACAAGCAGCACCCGTTCACGAGTATGACGGATGAGCCAGCCATCACTGCGCTCGACCATATTTTAGGGAGCCCAATGACCCGGCCCACCACGCCGCCACAAGTCTGGACATTTTAGTGAGCATGACTACTCAAAACACTAGACCACGTCAAAGCTACTCACAATTGCCATCTGATAGTTATAGTATTCACATTTTACATAAGAATGCATGCGGCAATTAATACAAAAAACCGCTACGCTTTCATATTTCTAAAATTAATCAATTAAATCAAGAAAGCAATGAGAAAATAAAATTATAACGTTGTATGCTAATAAACTAATTATTTACTTGATATGTTGTCATCTATGAATTCGTCTATCCTGTAATAGGCTTTCTTACATAAAAATTGTTTAATATAAGATTTGAATTGCCTCTCTGTCCGATTTAATGCAGATTCCGGCAGTTTATTATAAAATCTTATGCAATTACCATAGAATGAATTACTGATTTTGTGCAGACGGCATTTAGGTAAAATAAGCTTATTTATATTGCGTAAGTTTCTACTTGTACAGTCTTTGAGTTTTTTAAAACTCGCTAAGTTCTTCCGTGTATACATAATATTTTCATAAATGTATTGTGAAGTAACTGTGAGGATATTTGAGTCTTTAAAGCACTGACGTAATGACTCTCTTGAACCCATACCATAAATAGAACGTATGGCTCTCTTTTGTAAAACAAATATAGTATTTATATCGGCTGCTTTACCCCACAGCAGTATGCCATAAGACATTATGCTATGGAAATAACTAAAATATACAAGTTTAGCCGTCGCCACGTCTGTTAATTGCCTAATTCTTCTAATTGCATATGCAGCAGAACTGAGTCTACTGGCCAATTTTGAAATATGGGGCCCCCATTGTAATTTCGAGTCCACTGTTATACCTAAAAAAACTGTATCATTAACAAAATTTACTATTTCGTCATTAAGCAATAACTGTGTATTTATTAGTCTTACATTAGGAAGTGTAAATTTTATATACTTTGTTTTGCTGGAATTTAATAATAGGTTATTACATGTAAACCAATTTAATATTGCAGACATAGCACAATTTACATCGTCTAATTGATTACTTTGACGTCCAATTTTAAACACTAACGAAGTATCATCCGCAAACAGCACTATATCTGCAATTTTCTCTACCATAAAGGGAAGGTCATTTATGTAGATTAAAAAGAGAAAGGGGCCTAAGATTGACCCTTGTGGAACGCCCATCTTAATATTAGCTCCCTTAGATTTTACACCGTCAATATCTACAGTTTGAACCCTATCCTCTAAATAAGTTCTCATTAATTTTAGATCATTATCTCTTATACCATAATGTTCGAGCTTGTACAAAAGCGTTTTATGATCCACACAATCAAATGCCTTTGATAGGTCACAAAAAACTCCGAGTGCATCCTGTGACCTCTCCCAAGATTCGAAAATATGTGTCATTAGCGCAACACCTGCGTCAGTGGTAGACTTGCCGGCGGTGAAACCATATTGCTGACTGTGAAGCAGTCCGTTAACCCTGAAGTGATGTAACATTTGATTTAACATTATCTTTTCAAACACCTTACTTAGAACTGGCAAAATAGATATAGGTCTATAGTTCCCTGGCTCAAATTTATCTCCTGATTTAAATAGTGGGATTAATTTGCTAAATTTCATTAAATGTGGAAAAACGCCATTATCAATACATTTATTAAAAATAGTGGCTAGATATGGAGCAACAATATCTATGAAAGAACTAACTACTTTTACAGACATGCCCCAAAGGTCTTCCGTATTTTTTAAATTTAGCTGTTTGAATATTTTTATGATATGAAAGGGGCTAACATGTGAAAATTTAAATCTTAAAGAACAACAACCGATATTAGTCTCTAGTAATTTTTTTGCTCGAGATTGAGATGAGTCCAGAGAAGATGTAATATCAATCGGAATATTAGCAAAAAAATCTTCAAAAATATTAGATTGGTAGATCCCCTGTTCTTAAAGATCTAACTTAAAATCTAGTGTACATTATCCGAATACGCCATTTAGAAGAGGTCTAAATCACTGACATTCCTACTTTATAAAATAAACGCGTAAAAAATTAGTATTTGGATAAATGTATTATTTCCCTTCGGCTGAATCCCTCCGATTTTGTGTGAGTATATCAGATAGACCACAATCCAGGATAGATAGTGCGTCCTTTCGATGGACGCACTCCGCGTCGGGAGCGGACTCGTGTTCGGATAAAAACCGAAACGATGAAGCCGATAAAGATAGTGTTGCCAGATTATTCCAATTCCCACGTTGTAATTTAAAAATCTATTCTACCAAAAAAATAAAAATGAATATATTTTAACTGTCCACTGCTGGCTATAAACCGTCCCCCTAAGGTGAGTTTTGCCAATAGTTGCCACGCTTTGCAGGCAGATTGGCAACCGCAGTTAAGCTTTTAAATATGTTTTAAGAGGCAAGCTCTTGCCCATTCCTCGTCCTCCCTTAGTTGCCTCTTACGACACCAACGGGAAAGGAAGGAGTGGTCCATTCTACGCCGGATAATGGATATAAGGAATTGTTTTTTATCGAATATGGAATGAAAACAATTAATGTATTATTTCGACGGATCAAAAACCAGTTTTCATATTTATAATCATTAGTGCACAAGCAAACAGTATAAGTAATAAATATTTAAAAAACCGAAATACGAGTAGTAATAATAATGGGAGTGAACTCTATCAGTCGCAGTAAGAATCATCAAAATCGATTCAGAACTGACTAGGAGATTACGTTTTTCACTGTTGTTTAAAATAAGAAAAAGATATAAAATAGAAATAAAATCAAATGAAATAATATATTAGGTCGGGATTTCAGAATTTTATTTATTTATTTTTACAATATTATTTTTTATATAGTATGAAAAAAAATATATTCGTCCTCCAATAACGTTTATTTGATCATTATTTATATTATTTTGTGTGTGTTGTACCCTTCCATTAAATCAAAATATAACGACCAATGTTGCACCGATATCCTATCGCAGCTTCTTACAAATTTCCCATTTCAAACTAGATAAATCACAATAAATATAAAGACGCAAACATGAATAAATCTACAATAAACTACCCAAAATCGGGGTAAATCTCCCCACGAGGGTGGCAAGCCAACCCTCCAAGCATCGGGCAGAAAGATAAGATACCGAAGTCCGTGGGAGCCTGTATTATTCTAAACCCATTTGTATTATTGGCAGACGGGTTGGAGCGTCACTAAGGTGTTCAAACTCGATTGACCAAAACATTTCCAATATTGTAAAGGAAATGAAATAACTTTTTTAATATTGCCACGTCCGCTTAGGAATATCAATAAAAAAGATTGAAAAATAATATAAGATGGAGTTGTAACTTTTTAAAACAAAGTTTTTATTTTTTTCACGAGTATCAGTCGCTACGTCCATGTAAACCTGACCTACCAGAGGGAGACTTTGTACAAAAGTCGATTGCTTGGGCACCTTTGTCCCATTCGTGTTTCTACCGTGAAGCAGTTGTGTTTGCATGGTTGTGTTTCGGTTTGGGATATGGCGTGAATTTACTGGGTACAGAGGAATAACACCTGAGTCCTCAGGAATGGCAACGCATGGGGGGTATCATGGGCGAAACAGTATACGAGTACTCTGTTATGTCCATGGTACTGCTCATGTCTATAGGCGACGGTTACCACTTTCCATCAGGTGGGCCGTCAGCTTGTTTGCCATTCTAAGTTGTATAAAAAAAAACCTCTTATTGTCAATATTTTGTTTACGTTTTGGATTTCTTTTTCATAAGTTCAGCAGTTTTCTTTACTGGGTTAAAAATGGAATAATTATCACTTCTGCTCTATCAGTATATACTCGTACTTGTGGAGTACTAGTAAGGGATGGACAAGTTAGGACAGTTGGCCAATCCTGTTAAATTCATAAGAATTAATTTCTTACGTTAGTTTCTAAGGGAAGGCTGCATGGAGATCAACCTGACAAAATTATTCTCAATAGGGTCGTTAGTTGTCTTTACCAACCCCTTCATAAAGTCTTCTTTCTTCTTTCATTTCCTTATCTAGTATTCTCTTTCTGGTCTGGCCTGGAATATAACTTCAACTTTAGTAAAATGCTAAAATAAGAGAGTGGAACTACGGGCAAAAGCTAGATGAAAATCTTAGTCAAAACACTAGACTATCGCCATTTTATAAAACTGTTTTAATTATCTGTAGAAAGCATCATAAACCCACGTATAAATATATCTTAAAAGGTGAAATCATGATGCCGATCTTCAGATAAGAAAAAAAAAAATGGAAATTTTATAAATACAGTCCCAAAAGGCATTGCCCACGTATATTGTAAATAAATAAGAAGATATTAATGTCGTAAAGTTAATAAACACATTTCCTGTACCGGAGTCGCTCCTCTCGAGGGCTGCCAAACGATTTTTTAATCTATTTAAAATGGTAAAGAATCCGGGTAGCCCATGAACAGTGGACCTATCAATTCGTTAGAATTTTTTTAGGCTACATCGTCAATTTTGAATTGTATTTGTACATTTTTTCCAATTGATTTTGGTTTTATATTAGTTGTTCATTTTAAAAAAAAGAGATGGTTTTTAATACGGTTGTATTTTTCTTGTTATATATTCGAAAACTTCGTTATTTAATATTCGATTAAGAAAATCATTCTCTTCCCATAGAAATTTCATCCAAATCGATTCTATGGTTTGTTTTTTAAATGAGAATAACTGGTTTTGGCACGATTGAAGTAAATGTATTGTTTATGAAACACAATCTGCTTGTTTAATGATGACTAAAGATACGAAGAAATATATCTTGTCGTTTGTTCATCGTCATCATTTCAGCCATAGGTCTCCCGGAACGGTCCCGAGCCACCTACTACTACTGACTCCCTACAACGTATTTGAGGTTATCACTCCATTTAGAAGGGGACAGGATTTCGTCCAACGCTGCGTTTGCCCGTACGGAATCGCTATTCAATAACCTTTCATTTCTGTCGGTTGTCTATTCTTCGAGCTATGTAACCAGCTCATTGCCACTTCAGCTTGCTTATCCTTCGGGCTATATCGGTTGCTTTGGATCTTTTGTGGATATCCTCGTTTCGGATTCCATCACGCTGAGACTCCAAGTATAGCTCTCTCCACAACCCGTTGAGTAAAATGAAGCTTTTGCATATGTGGGCAATCGTGTAGGATCATGTTTCGGTTCCTTAAGTTATCCATTATTAGCAACACGCACTGATTATAGAATTCGTCTTCAAACTCTGAGGTATTCTAGATGAAAAGATGTGGCGTAGTTTTTCGAATGTTGCTCAACCGAGTTCGATTCATCGGTTGACCACTCGGTCGAAATTGAACTCACCTATTCGGACAACTTGTCCCAGGTACACATACACGTCGACGACTTCGAGCGTAGCGTTCTCAATCGTAACCGGTATAGGTGTGACAAGGACGTTAGACATGATTTTAGTTACCATGTTTATCTTAAGACCTACCAACAGGTAACTGTTGAGAAACACCATTGAAGTTTTTGAACATAGTATTCAGATCCTCCAGGGATTCCGCCATGATTACTATGTCATCAGAAAATTAAAGGTAAGTGATGTATTCGCCATTGATGTTTATTATCTTTTCCAGTTCAATAGTTTGAAAACATCTTTCAATGCAGCTGTGAATTGTTTCGGAGATATATCTCCGTTATACCTCACCCTGTCTTACACCTTTCTAAACTGGGATTGGTTTTGTACTCTGGTTCTGTAGTCGGATAGACATCGTAGCATTACTGTTCATACACTTCAGCACTTCGATATACCTATAGTCAATTTAGCATTGCTGGATGTACTGGACTACCCATCACTCGACCGAATCAAAGGCTTTCTCATAGTCCAAACGCCAGCCATAGAGGTAGATTATACTCTTTGGTCTTCTGTATAATCTATCGTAGCGTAGGGTGCTAAAGTCCTTTCATCATTTTTCAGTCATAATTTAATCATAGTTCATATGTTGTGTGCGTCCATGATTAAAACTGCTATTTTTAGTGGGGCAAAATGTACTTTTAGCTACAAAGCCGAATAACAAATTCTCCAAGAGACGATCCATTACAAAGAGTATGTAAATACGCCGCCGTCAACCCTATTTGTCTATCGAAACAAAAATATTCAAATGGCAGGAAACAAAAACGCACATTACCAATCCGTTCTCTGTCATATTTGTGCCCGAAATGTATTTCCCTTTAAATCTTTTCTTTGACCCGGCCCACCCCGCGGCCGTGCCCGTGCCAACCCTTTGATGTTCCGTGATAATGCCCGGGCAAATATTGCCTGCGCGGAAATATATGTTGTTTTAGTCCCGGACAAAATTGCTTATAAAATCATACAGATATAAGAATGGCTTTCATTCGGTTTCCGTTTACGGGTACTATTATTACTTGTAGACTTTGGGTGGGTTGCTATTGGCGACGGTTATTATTTTCCATCAGGTCGGTGGTCAAATAAGCTGTTATTTGTCATGCAAGCCAAAAATTCCCTAGAGACTACAGCATGGGGTTCTTAAAAAAAGAGCATTAAGGTTCTTAAGGGTCGACAACGCAGGCGTGACATCCCTGGTGTTTTTTTTTTTAATGTATGACAATGGAGTTGCAACCCCGCCTGCGCTAACGGTATACTCGTACACTAGCGGTGCACCAGTGAGGGATGACAGGTAAAAAGGAGGAGTCAGGTCAGTTAGCCCATCGTGTTGGATACACCTGGAATTCAACATTATGGTTTCCAAGGGAGACCATGTGGAGGTCGATCTGACAAGATATATTATTAGCAATGGAAGTGGTAGTCTGCATTACTAAAAAACCTTTCCTATCCAACCATTCTTGGTGTTACAGGCGTCTACCATCTCCATTACCATCTTTACCATCAGGTTTAGCATCAGACTGGCCGTATGGTGTTTGCCACCATTGTAGTATAAAATAATAATTATATTTTCAATTAATAAATGTTAATAACTCAGTCGGTAGATTGCTGGACTTAAGTCAAAAAGTTATTCAAATAAATGTTGGTTTCACAAAAAAATTACTTCATTTGCGTCAAAACCAGTTATTTTAATCTAAAAACTAAATTACTGAACCGATTTTGATAATATTTCTATGGGACTAATCTGTAAGTATATTTTTACAGATAAAAAGAAAAGAATTTTCCAAATCGGATTAGATCAGACTTAGTTATGTAGTAACAAACAAAAAATTTCAACCGAATTAAGAACTTTTTTTTAATTCGGTTAAAAAATTTACTCCCTATAATGCATTTGAGGTTGTCACTCCATCTAATGTGGGGTTCTTTAACACTACATTTACCTGTACGGGGTCGCCACTCAATAACGAGTGAGTCTTGAGTGGCAGATTTGAATTCGTAAAATTATATATTTGAGATAAGAATATAAAAATAAAATATTCGCAGAGACTTTACGGACAATTAGAACATGATATTTCAACATTATATATATATATATATATATATATATATATATATATATATATATATATATATATATATATATATATATATATATATATATAGTGTATTGAGTGTGTTTCCATATAGAGAAGCAATGTCAGCAAACATCTTCAATGTAAACGGAGATAAGGACATTCATAACCTCCCATTTCTGGAGTCGGTTAAAGGAGTCGTCCCACGGCCCATTTACGGTGATGGGAAGCGAAGACACAAGTCCGAGGGCGCTATATGTCGCGTAATAGCCACGATACTGAGTACTCTCGTAAAAACGGCGAGCTGACGCGGATATACTGCGACTGGATTTGGACCTAATTAGATATCTTTCTTTTCATTTAAGAGTTTCCTCTTGTCGGTGCAACTAATCCATGCATCTTCTTCCAGCCAGTTCTATCCCAGGCCATATCCTTGATCTCCCTATACGACATGACACCTAGTGTTTCTTTTATCTGTCCCATATAGTTATTTCTCGGTCTTCCTCTTCCTCTTTTGACCTCTATTTTTCCTTCTACTATGCTCTTTAAAATACAGATATATGATAGTGGAAAATATATATGCATAGGCGAGATTAACATTGCAAGAGTTGTCTTCCTGTACATACCTACTTCTTATTTTTTTCTTAATGGGTGAAAATGGAATGGTAGCCCGCCTGCGCTAACGGGATACGCTGCCGGAGCACCAGTGAAGGGTGATAGATGAGAATGAAAACAGGCTAGTTACCCCATTATAATGAATTCATCAGGAATTAACCATGATAGTTTCTAGGGAAAACCACGAGGAGGTCGACCTGGTTGGGTATATTGCTAGCAATGAGATTCTCAGTCTTCATTACTAACAATCCCTTTCCCCCACCTACTTCTTATTGCCAATGGCCTGTTAGACGAAGCTGGCGCCTATTTCAGTCCTTTCGTGAAGAAGTAGTAAAGAAGCAGGTATGTAGTATTTACCTGGAAAATTTTTCGTCGCGTTAAGTCCGGGTAAAGTGTTTGAAATAAATGTATTTTCAGTTTATTTCAGTCATCAACTGTGCCGTCTTCGTGTTCAGATGACCACACAAACTGAGCTCCATCTGCTTAAGTAACTAAGTGTATTTGTTTATGCAGTCAAGAATTTAAAATAATTTATTAATTATTTTAAATTTTTTAATTGTAGGGTATTTTTTTTATATTACTATAATTATTTATAATGAATTTATTGTTCAATACATCAATAAATTAAAGTTAATATACAATTCCTTAAATACTAAAACTATATTATATATATATATATATATATATATATATATATATATATATATATATATATATATATATATATATATATATATATATATATATATATATAATAATTATAAGTAATCTCCCAACGCACCACACCGAGGCAGCGTACCCAAGATACTGGCAGCTTAAAGTATTTTATTTAACTCTTAGTTATTTTTTAATAACTTATATCAATTACTTACTGACAGTAATGTATGTAAATTTTATATGCCTTTATTTTGTCAAAACAGGCATGTTCATAACATATTATTGTCATTCGTATACCGTATCTTTGAGCAAATAAACATAAATATTATTAGTTCAATTATAGCTAAGAACGGGGCAGATAGTTGTTTTTTTTTTATGTTTCTAGATTCTTTTCAAATCATGCAAATATTTATCAAAATTTTACTGATGCAGTATCGTGTTAGTAAAATATATTCAGACTTCTTTGTCGTTCTTCTGTCTCTGTTTCTCTGGTGAACAGTTCAATTCTACTAGAGTAACAAACAAAAATAAATCAAAAAGACTCTAATCTTTTTCATTTTAACTGGTACAAAATAAATCTAACACCAAAATGGGCTTTCCAGTAAAATCTAACTCTTCAATACATTGGGTCTGAAAAAAGGGACCAATAGCGCGAATAGGCCGAATGTCTGGTGTAATTTAAATATTCATCCCTTAGCGATTTAGGGAGGGGGCGGGCAGGGCGAGGGGCGTGGGGCGCGGGGTGAGTGAGAAATGTTCCCGTATGTAATGTTCAATACTGGTATGAATTTCTATATTGCTTTCCATTTATGAGAGTTGTATTACGATAAATGAATTACTTGTAACTTGTTGAGTCTGCTCTCTTTTTTAACCAACTACAGCTTTTTATATGCAACTTAGAATGGCAAACAAGCTGACGGCCCACCTGATGGAAAGTAATAACCGTCGCCTATAGACATGAGCAGTACCATGCACATAACAGAGTATACTGTTTCGCCCATGATACCCCCCATGCGCTGCCATTTCTGAGGACTCAGGTGTTATTCCTCTGTACCCTGTAAATTCACTGTCATATCCCACCCTTCAAACCGAAACATAGCCATGCAAATACAACTGCTTCACGGTAGAAACTCAAAAGGGACAGAGGTGCCCAAGTAAACGATTTTTGTACAGTCTCTCTCTGGTAAATATATATTATATCTCTCCCTTCCCATAGACTGCCATGAGGAATAGTCCTGAACCACCTCCATTTACTGACTCTCTGCAGTGCATTTGAGGTCATCACTGTGGGGGGCCCTCCTATACTGCGTTTGCCCGTACAGGGTCGCCACTCAAGAGACTTTCTTCCCCATCGGTTCTCGCTTCTTCGAGCTATGTAACCAGCCCATTGCTACTTCAGCTTGCATATCCTTTGTTGATATATAAATTAAAAAAAAATTGTAGTGTGAACGGCACACTCATTTTCTTGTTTATGATTTTGAGCTCAGTATTGGGCTGAGTGGGGAGGGGGGGGGGGGGGGGAAGAAGGGATGTAAGAGCAAAATATTTGATTGTTCACTCATTTTATTGTCAATCGACAATCGGGACGGAAAATCGGAAATTGAGTAATAGGGGCGTACTCTGCCTTGTTTGTGGTGACACTTCAGTGACTATCGACTTCGGCATAATGTTGTATGTGTCAAGTTTGGTGGCGACTTGTCACTGCAAGTGGAGCGCGACCGCAGACCATATCTCACTTTCTGTTCTGTCCTTTGTGTCCTGAGGTAGTAACACGTATTTATTGCATTTTATCGTTGTAGTGAATGCAATGTTCAACATAGTTACATTTTACCGAGCATATTGAATTTTACCAGAGGGAGACTTTGTACAAAAGTCGATTGCTTGTGTACCTCTGTCCTATTCGTGTTTCAAACGTAAAGCAGTTGTGTTTGCATGGCTGTGTTTCGGTTTGAAGGGTGGGATATGGCGTGAGTTTACTGGGTACGGAGGAATGACACCTGAGTCCTCAGGAATGGCAACGCATGGGGGGTATCATGGGCGAAACAGTATACTCTGTTATGTCCATGGTACTGCTCATGTCTATAGGCGACGGTTACCACTTTCCATCAGGTGAATCGTCAGCTTGTTTGCCATTCTAAGTTGTATAAAAAAATATTGAAGCTAGCGTGTCAGGGGCGAGCCTACCACACTAATTTTAAAATATTAGTCTCTGTATTATTGGGATTTAATTAAGTTTTTT
This sequence comes from Galleria mellonella, assembly GCF_026898425.1. Lineage (NCBI taxonomy): Eukaryota > Metazoa > Arthropoda > Insecta > Lepidoptera > Pyralidae > Galleria > Galleria mellonella. The sequence continues at coordinate 9,243,090 of NW_026441999.1, read as the reverse complement.
TTTTCTTTTTTACTTAAGTTCTTTTGTACTATACTTAAGTTATAATGTACTAAGCATAATTTACATAATTATGACGTCTCACTATCTCATTGTTTTTTTTTCAAAATAATCTAGACTGCATGTATCATTTTACTATAATTATTTACTTTATGCCTTATTTTTGTAACATATAATAAAATGTATAATTTTATTTAAACATAAAATGTAAATATATAAGAATTTGTAAATAAAATAAAAGAATCATCAACATTAAAACTAAGCACAGACGTAACAAATTGTCCCAAGTCAACAGTGTACGCGGTGGTCGTACGTAAGTCTTTGTCCGCGTAACGCGTCTCCTGAAAGGAAATGAAAAATTCCAAGACAAAGCGAGCGATGTTTTTATTAACTCACGCTGTTTGCATCCTTGTCTCGCGCCAAGCACTAGTTAACACAACACGCCAAGGTTTCAATTATAGGGATTATTTGGCCCATGTCAGGCGGTACTAGGCCACAGTTTAGGGATACAGAGATAATATCGTAAGACTGATTTATGCCACTAATGTACTTGCATAAATCAAACAAGATTATCTTACTAATGGAGTAAATATTATGAAAACTTGGAATTCGTTATATAATTATTCTTATAATTTATGTTTATATATAATCTAATATATAAAATTCTCGTGTCACGGTGTTTGTTACCGAACTCCTCCGAAACGGCTTTACCGATTTTTATGAAATTTTGTGTGCATATCGGGTAGGTCTGAGAATCGGTCAACATCTATTTTTCATATCCCTCAATGATAGGGGTGACCCACTCCTAAATATATTTTTTTTATTTTTTGACAATTTTTTTTTACTTTATTATGATTTAGCATTGAAAAATACATACAAATTCAAATTTTCACGCTTTTACGATTAACTCCTGTTGTTTAATCGCAATTTTTATATGCCGCAATAAGGTTGCAAGATTACAATCGAATATAATGATTGTAGTACGATACATTTTCATGCATAGTTCTAGAAATAATGTATATGGTAAAACAACGTTTACCGAGTCAGCTAGTTATATAATATAAATATATAATTAATCATTTATTCAGGTTTTAAATTTGGGAATATATTTTTTTTAAATGGATGATAATGGCATGGTAACCCCGTCCGCGCTATCGGTGTACACTGTCCGGGCACCAGTGAGAGATGACTGATGAGGATGAAAACAGGTCAATTAACCCATCCTGACGATTTCAACTAGAATTAGCCACGATGGTTTCTAGGGCGAACTACGTGGAGGTCGACCTGACAGGGTATATTGTTAGTAATGGGACTATTTGATCCCATTACTAACAATCCTTTTCCCCCCAATTAGGGAATATTTGACCAGTTTCGAACTCAACAGGAGCGCTTATTCATGAGCGCGTTTCACGGCTGTATAGCGAGCAGCACTGCACGAACAGCGCGCTGTTCCTCGCTGCGCGCGCGCAATCAGATCAATCACAATCACAATCACAGTCACAATGCAGTTGTGTTCAGGTTTAATTCCCGGATTAATCGGGTGAAATTTGGGTGTTAGTGCATACTGTTTATTTATTTATTTATTTATTAAATACAAGAAATTTACAATGTGAGTACATTGGAGCCCGCACTAGGCGAACCTGTATCGCGGCAGTCCATAAGAGATTACCAAGACACGGCGATTTACAAATATAAATGAGTGAGCCAATTTTACGGAAACAACAAATTAGAATGACATAGTTAGATAGATAGATAGATATTCTTTATTGTTTCCTCCAAAAGATTACAATAGTAAACTTATTATAAATATAAACAATTACAAGAAATAATCACAGTGAGAAAACAATGGGCGACCTTATTGCTAAGAGCGATCTCTTCCAGGCAACCTTTGGATGGAGAGGAGCTCACTAATATAAACATAATATAAAACTAATATAAAACTGTATCTGCTTTTTCTTATTTTTTATCCAACTCTGAATAGCAAACAAGCTGTGACCTGTCGAATGGAAATTAGTAATCGACTCCTATATACATGAACAATATTACATTATAGAATACATCGTAAAGCATTATACATTACATTCTGAATAAATAAATATATTATTATATAGAATGGGCCACCCCTTCCTTTCCCGTGGGTGTCGTAAGAGGCGACTAAGGGAACTTTATGGTCGATCGATGGATGGCAATGTTCCTTTTAAAACATCACCAAAACCTAACTGCGGTTGTCAACCCGCCTGCGAAACGTGGCAACTACAGTAATACCCTCTTCTTTTTTTTCATGCAACTTAGAATGGCAAACAAGCTGACGGCCCACCTGATGGTAAGTGGTAACCGTCGCCTATAGACATGAGCAGTACCATGGACATAACAGAATAATTATTGTTATTTTATTATTGTTATACGCCATGTCAGGGAACTATGGAGTTATACCTTAATTCACTGTATCTTTACTGCTACTTTGTAAACTGAAATATAGCTGGTTAACGGCAAAAAACATGAGTGGGACAGAGGTACCCATGTAGACGACTATTATAGATAACTGTCTTCGATAGGTGGTAAACAAGGAAAATTATTGTAAATGATAAATGAAATAGTGTTCTTTATTTTTCAGAAAAAAAACGACTCCAATTTATTTATTTATTTTTTAATTTTATTTATTTATTTATTAAATACAAGAAATTTACAACAGCGAGTACATTGGAGCCCGCACAAGGTGAACCTGTATCGCAGCAGTCCATAAGAGATTGCCAAGACACGGTGATTTACAAATATAAATTAAAATACTAAGCCAGTTTTACGAAAGCAACAAGTTAGAATGAAGTGCTTCGTGAAGACATGCGCATAAAACAGAAAATTATGTAAATACTTTTAATGTTACATAAATAAATACATACAATTAAATATACTAAAGACATACACTACTATATACGAATATCAATAAATGGTATATAATATTAATTCTGTGGCATCGTAATCAAGATTTTGTAAATATCCTTGTATCCTGTTTAGCTGCCGCATTGTTAAGACCATCCAGTTTGCGGAGATTATTAAGTTTTTTATATATAAATGGGCACGAATAATAACTGAAGCGCTTTGCGAATGCGGTATTAATGCAGAATCGAAGCAAAACTAGTTATTTTGTTTGAAAAAATTAGCTACTGTACCGATTTTGATAAAATTTCTATACGACCAATTTATAAGTAAAGTATCTAAAAGGTTAGATAAAGAAAGAATTTTTCAAATAGGTTTACAAATGACGAAGCTACGAGATGAGATATATAAATAAAAATTCAACCAAATTGTGCACCTACCTCTTTTAGAAGCCAGTTGGAAATAACAACAAACTTATATTATTTATTGTTCGCGGCCCCCTTTTGTGTCCATTTTCCGTGGACATACAAATAAAATTTTCCAAACATACTGGCCGTGAATCAAAAAAATATCAGAACAATAACATTTCATTCAATGCTGCCTCATAAATTCATAAAACAATACAACTTTTTGCTTAACGCCGACTTGGGACGGCCGTGTTGATTACAAAAAAAAAAGCAATAAAATTGTTTTCTGCTTTTTTTTGTAACAATTAACATGTTTCGTAATTATGTAATGGGTATAAATTAACAAACAATTAAGTATATAACATATTAGAAAGAAAGAAACTAGGTGATGAGGTGCTAATTGAAAATCAGCGTTCCTGCTTTTGCAGGAACCTTTAGCTGAATTAGCATCCTTTTTCTTTACCATAACACTGATTGATTTCTACTACTCTTTATATATAAATGTAAACTTTTTTTCTACATTTTATTTATTTATTTTTATGTTGTTATTACTTATAATCTAATTATATGTAAGTGTTATGTTATTGAAATAAATTTTCATTCATTCAAATTTTTGGGATTAAAAATTAAAAAGCGAATTTAAAATTTGACCATTCCATATTAACTTTACAATCGAACGCTTCATTAGCACAGAATAGAGAATACTACAAGAAAATTAAAAAAATCTAAAAAAAAACTTTTTACCTACTTTTTTAATAATTAAATCAGTCAAAAACAATACTTATATTGAAAAAGCTGAGCATTTTAATAACTGTCTTTTTTTTTATAAAATCCATTGATACTCACAGTTTGATTACGTACCTACTACAGCATATGTTTGTACTCAATCACGCAGTATACATAGTATTATATAGTATTATATATTATATTATATAGTATATTTAGTATATAGTATACATAGTATATATATACAGCCGAGCGCACCCGAAATTTGTATTAAATTATATTCTGTACTGTATTCTTTATAAAAATAATAAAAATTCAAATAGGTCAACAAATAACGAAGTTATGAGTTAACAAACATAACAAATTACAACCAAAATGAGAACTTTACTTTTTTTTGAAGTCGGTTGAAAAAGTTAATATAGTATAAAACATGTAATAGAAATATAGTACATTACTGCAGCGGCCAGCAACTGAGGCAATGATGGACGAACGTGCAAATGTGAGCCGAGGCACACATACGTGAGTCCATCAATGCCTAGTTGTGGCCAAGGCTTGTATAGTACTTTTCTCAAACAATGCGCGGAAATCAAAAACACAGTTTTACTTTTTAAGTTCAATGACGAATAACGAACAATAATATTTTTTCACGCGCCATAATGTTCCTTTGTTTTTTTTTTTTCAATAAACAGCTTTCTATTTGCAAGCCAGTTCGAAATTTAAATAAAACCTTTTATTAGTTACCTTGTTTGTAGCCATGTTTCGAAGTAAAAGGTCATTCCATTTTTAAATTACAGGATAATTGTTTACATAGTAATTTATCTGGCCGCAAAACACGACAGATATGGATTTTCATACAACTTTTGCCGGCCGCTGCCCGCATGTATCTGGCCAGTACGTGCAATTTTGATTTATCTCAAAGAAGATTGTCCAAATAATGCTCACATTTCCAAGCATGTTTGAGAAAAAGAAATTAATAGATATTTCCAAAAAAAAAATCATCATTACTCCTCTCTCAAAGGGGAGAATTTATTTTTATTCACACCAATGTAATAAAGCGTAAGACTTTGTTTTTTTTTTGTTTGGACGCGTTAATCTCTGAAACTACGGGTTGGATTTTAAAAACTCTTTTTGCATTTGATCGCTCATTTCTTGAGGAAGACTACAGGCTATGCAACATAAGACTACGGGGAACGCCACGGGATTCAATTACCATTATCATATCATATACGTACATAATAATTATCATAGTTAACTCATTACCATTCGGCACCTGTTGCAGTGTATCAAAATCAAGGTACATAATATGTGATTATCATGTTTGTATTAATTATAGCGAGCAGAATATCTTGTTCTAGATATATCTAAGGTTATGTACGCTCCACATACAGGTGGTATACGGTCCATCTCCAAATAATGCTATCTTTATAAAGATTTTTTTTATATACAACTTAGAATGGCAAACAAGCTGACGGCCCACCTGATGGAAAGTGGTAAACGTCGCCTATAGACATTAACAGTACTATGGACATAACAAAGTATACTGTTTCGTCCATGATACCCCCCATGCGTTGCCATTCCTGAGGACTCAGGTGTTATTCCTTCGTACCGTGTAAATTCACGTCAAATCTCACCCGTCAAACCGAAACACAGCCATGCAAACACAACTGCTTCACGGTAGAAACACGAATGAGACAGAGGTGGCCAAGCAAACGACTTTTGTACAAAGTCTCCCTCTGGGAGAGAGGGAGACTTCAGCATTGGGTAAAAACGGAGTAAATAAGTTTTTAAGGATCGGAAACACAAGCGTAATGCCCCTAGTATTGCAGGTGGGTCGTATGCTTGTTTATTACCTTACTGGTATAAAAAATAATAATAATACAAAAGGGAATAAGTTCAGTGATACGCAGTTCGAGGATATCAAGATTGAACCGCTGAAATGGCAATGGACTGGTCCATAGTTCGTAGATAACCGATGGGGAAGAAAGGCTCTTGAGTGGCGATCCCGTATTGGTAAACACAGTGTAAGACGACCCTCCACTAGATGGAGTTACGACCTCAAATGCATTGCAGGGAGTCAGTGGATGCTGGTGGGTCAGGACCGTTCCTTATGGCAGTCTATGGCGGAGCCTTGTGTCCAGCAGTAGACGGATAATGGCTGAAATGATGATGTTGATGAATTATAAATTAACAAATTTAGGATTTTTCCCTTTATTTGTGCTGTACGATATTGTTTTTTGCTTTCTAGTTGAAGATTTCATGATTCTCGGTCGACGGAGAGGTTAGGTTTCCATTCCCTTACAATTAATCAAAATATATGTTATAAAATATATAATATTACCAGAGGGAGACTTTGTACAAGAGTCGATTGCTTGGGTATCTCTGTCCCATTCGTGTTTCAACCATGAAGCAGTTGTGTTTGCATGGCTGTGTTTCGGTTTGAAGGGTGGGATATGGTGTGAATTTACTGGGTACAGAGGAATAACACCAGAGTCCTCAAGAATGGCAACGCATAGGCGAAACAGTATACTCTGTTATGTCCATCGTACTACTCATGTTTATAGGCGACGGTTACCACTTTACATCAGGTGAGCCGTCAGCTTGTTTGCCATTCTAAGTTGTATAAAAAAAAGACCGTACCTTACGATTACATAGACTTGGTGGTTTAATTTTTTCGCAGCTTCAAGGCATTATAGAGTCGGATATTTGATATTCATTTCAAATTAATACCTACACGCGTTCCTGAGATAAAGGCTCTTGCCAGATGGACGGACGGATAGAAAACAAAATGATGCTAAAAGAGTTAATGATAACATTGTAGGCATTCATATTTCAATTATTCACCGACCAATCATTCACAATGCCATATATTTAATATTGTGCAATTTGCAACTGGAATTCCGATTTGCAATAATAACACAATTATTGGAATGCAAGCTGCAATAATTCAGTGCAATTTCAAGTGAGATACGCCGTGCGGGGGATGGTTGGCCGGTACCTATGTATACCTAGTAACGGCTACCAACCGCCATCGATACCACACTTTGCACGAGCGATATTCCTATTTAATTATTGAAATATTTTAGTGAAGCGCTCACAAACATCACTATCGATTATTTAATAGTTTTATTTTTTTTATTTACAACTTATGTAGAATGGTAAATAAACTACTGTAGACATGAGCAGTACCATGGACATAACAGAGTATACTGTTTCGCCCATGATACCTCCCATTGCGTTACCATTCCTGAGGAGTCAGGTGTTATTCCTCTGTATAAAGATATACAGGGTACAGGGGAATAACACCCGAGTCCTCAGGAATGGCAACGCATGGGGGGTATCATGGGCGAAACAGTATACTCTGTTATGTCCATGGTACAACTCATGTCTATAGGCGACGGTAACCACTTTCCATCAGGTGGGCCGTCAGCTTGTTTGCCATTCTAAGTTGTATAAAAAAAATATATATTTGTACATGTTAAAAGTCTGTTAAGGTTTTGTTATCGATGGTATTCTATCGATATTTCGCGTATCAAAACGCGAATGAATAGTAAAGAGCATTCACAAATAAAGGCACTGTCTAAACAAGTTGGTCACAAACTAAATATACGGGCGCGAACACGTCACTGATTGTAATCATTGATTGCTTATGTTTTAAGTGCATTATATATAATTAAAATACTGTAGTAAATGAATTGTACATATATTATAAATAATATAAAAGTCTGTAAAAAGTTTGAAACTTAAAGTGTTGAACGGATTTAAATGAAATTTGTTATTTATTTATTTATTAATAGGATTACCAACATAAGATACAGCTAAATATTTCAATACAATACACTAGTGGATTAGATCTAACTGTTCTTACATTTATAGCCAACTGCAGCATGCCTTGTGTTTGATAAACATTAAAATGGAATTAAATTATTAAATGTCATTAAACGAATAAAGACAATATAAGTGGTTATATTTTTTTTTTTGATGGGTGAAAATGGTATGGTAACCTCGCCTGCGCTAACGGGATACGCTGGCGGAGCACCAGTGAAGGGTGATAGATGAGAATGAAAACAGGCCAGTTAGCACATCATGATGAATTCATCAGGAATTAACCATGATAGTTTCCAGGGGGAACCGCGAGGAGGTCGACCTAGTTGGGTATATTGCTAGCAATGGGATTCTCAGTCTCCATTACTAACAATCCCTTTCCCCCTAAGTTATATTAGTGGACCATATCGTAAATTAATACAAAGAAAATAAATAAATTTAAAATTGTAGTTTCCCTGTCATAATGTATATATGTATCCATGTAATAAATCTAGTAAGATTTGTGAAAAAGAGGACTCAGGTTCGAATTAAAAAAAAACACAAATGTATTGCAAACCTTCTTTTTTGAAGTTGGTTAAAAATATTGAACAAATCAAGCCCATTATTGTAATTGTTATATTGAATTATATGTCAAATAAAATATATTTCGATATATTTCGAGTGAATACTGTTGACTAATTGATAAATCGATTAAACAACACTAGTACTGAAATACTTAACAAGGAGTTTGTTTCAAAAGCAGGTCCCATGTATAAAATAATGAAGTCGCTGCAAAGTATTAAGGTCGAACATGACTCCCGTACTTAGCGGACTCGTTACGTCCCGAAATAGCTACGTCTTGTCAAGACAATGTGCGACCATACAAATAAATAATCTCGGTGGAAGTGACACTCATTCATACAGCAGCAGCATTTCTGAACCGATACGAAATTATAACCTTCAGGAAAAGAGCATATTCTTTTTTAAAAGGCCGGCAGCACACCTGCAATGCCGTTGGTGTTGTGGGTGATCATGGGCGGCGGTAGTCACTTACCATCAGGTGAGCTGCATGCTCGTTTGCCCCCTGTGTTGTAAAAAAAAACTTACCACTGGTATTGTTACTACATGGCAGTAAAAATACATAATAAATTACCCACAGAATACAGAGATCTGACAGACAAAAAATTTAATGAAAAACTTTATAACTGGTTTACTCAGGAGAGTTTTTATTTACACGACTGAATGCAGGGAGTCTTTTCTTTAACATTAAATACTTTTAATGTAATAACCTGTATTCGGGCAAATAAAGTTATCGTTCATTCATTTATTCATTCATACATACTTTGTGAATGCAGTAATACCATCAAAATGTATCCTACTTCCTTTCAGGCATGAGTTAGGAGGATAGAAGAAAGATAGAATGAATGAATTAATGAATGATAGAATGAATAAATGAATTAATGATAGAATGAATTAATGAGTGAATGATAAAATGAATTAATGAATGAATGATAGATTGAATGAATGAATTAGTGATTGAATGAATTTTATTGCTAAAAATGTGGTACAATAAGCTGGTATGGTAATATTACAATGGTTTCACATATTTTGTCATTACTGACGTGCAACAGTCATTATAATAGTTATGCCAAAATAATTCTTTAATCGATATCTACATATTGGGTTCCTCTGGACATTAATGACGGAAAAAAGGTCATCACCCATTTCGATATCGCATCTATTTTTGAATATGTTAAAAGTCTGTTATCCAATATTGTTTTTAGAATAACAGATTTTTAATATATTCGTAATGTACCATTATATAGATATTGTAACTATATATTTATAGATATTGTTGTTATTATTAACCTCTAAGTGTCACTTCAACCTAAATATTAATTCTCATGGTACAACATTAATTTAATTATGTATGTATGTGCGTAGGTACGCAAGATAATAAAACCTTTATGAGTTTACGCTTGATACTTTAATATACGTGTAACTGCATTGTGATACTGGCACGAATTAATTAATAATGATTTATTTTAATATAAATTATGATAAAGGAGATATTTAATTTTAAGGCCAGTCATCGTACAAGAAAAAAAGAAATGGCTGACTTCTTAATATGATTGCAAGCATGTTGGACTACCCTTGCATTGGTCACTGTTGTGGTTTTTCAAGTGGAATGCTTTAGCGATGACCAAATTTGTTTATTGTATTTTCTTTCTTCTATTTATTTATTCCATTGTAAGGTGTACTGCCTTACACCTTATCCTTAGCCTTATGGGCTAAGGTTGTGTTAGTAACACATTGGGTTATCGTAGCCTGTAATAAAAATATTATTTATTTATTTATTTTACACTATATTGCAATAAGTAACAAAATTATAAATACTTGTGAATATTAATGAGAAGTGATACAAGAGGCGGCCTTATCGCTAAACAATGTCTTATATGTAACCTTTGGGTAGAGGATATTGAGAAAAAGACAAAGGGTGGGTGGCGCACTGTCCATAGGATCCAGGGTCAATAAAAATAATTAAACTCATTGAGGGGTCGCAAAATATTTGTAAAAACAAAATGTAGATATAATATCATTATTTTGTTTTTGTATTATTTTTTAGCTAGAAAAGATTTGGCGGGCCGCATCAATTTAAGCCGAGGGCTGCATGTGGTCTGCGAACATTTGGTTTGGACTAATGTAAATATAATTGAGACTTTGTACAAAAGTCGTTTGCTTGGGCATCTCTTTCCCATTCATGTTTCAACCGTAAAGCAGTTGTGTTTACATAGCTGTGTTTCGGTTTGAAGGGTGGGATATGGTGTGAATTTATAGAGTACAAAGGAATAGTACCTAAGTCCTCAGGAATGGCAACGCATGGTGGGTATCGTAGGCGAAACAGTATACTTTGTTATGTCCATGGTACTGCTCATGTCTATAGGCGACGGTTACAACTTTCCATCAGTTTGTTTGCCATTCTAAGTTGTGTAAAAAAAAATTTTGCCACGCTTGGCAGAATGATTGGCAATCTTAGTAAGGGTTTGATAATGTTTTAATAGTGAAATATTCATTTAGAGTTAGCACACAGGCCAGGCGGTTTGGTATAGCGTTTTATATCAAATTTTGGCTCTTAATATTTGTAGTTCTCTTAAGATACTTTAACCATATCCTGAAGATGAAAATGTTCATCATTCATTTTCATCATCATCATCATCATCATCACCATATTTTTTCTCTTTCACCATACAGAGACATAACTCAATATTGACGCTGAATTATCCGCTTTTTATTATTTATTTATATTATAAACATACCTCTTTATTAGGTAATATTGCTTACCTATTGTTTCTATTAAGTATACACTCTTATAGCTATAGCAATAAAGTTGAGATTACAGTGTGCAATGCATTTATTATTTGCCAATATACAAGATACGTATCGAGGTAATGGTGGTGTTTCGTGGAATTAAAATGAGGTGGAACGGTGGTGAGCATCGAAGTAGTACAAAATAAGTAGGTGTGACAAAGTCACAAACAATTTTAATCATTTATGATAACCATTTTCATTTTATACTATTATTATTGACATGTACTATTATGTATATATTTTTTATACAACTTAGAATGGCAAACAAGCTGACGGCCCACCTGAAGGAAAGTGGTAACCGTCGCCTATAGACATGAGCAGTACCATGGACATAACAGAGTATACTGTTTCGTCCATGATACTCCCCATGCGTTGCCATTCCTGAGGACTCAGGTGTTATTCCTCTGTACCCTGTAAATTCACGCCATATCCCACCCTTCAAACCGAAACACAGGCATGCAAACACAACTGCTTTACGGTTGAAACACGAATGGGACAGAGGTACCCAAGCAATCTAGTTTTGTGCAAAGTCTCCCTCTGGTATGTATGTTGCTATAATCATGTCACATATTTTTCACCACATTTGCCTTTCATACGCTTTCTGTTTTTACCTAATGGTTATCTGGTAGAGAATGCCATATGGCATTTAGCTCGCCACTTGTTTTATAGTTTTATAGTGCAATAAAGAATAAATAAATAAATAAATAAATAAAATAAGCAATAAAAATCAGTCAATTCTTTTTCTTAACTACATTGTTTGCTAAATCACAGGGAATGGAGGCTTGACACCATAGTCTTCAGCATCGCTTGTTGGGTACCAAGGGCGTCACTGTGTACGATACCATGGATATCACAGAATCTATAGTATCGTTCATGTCTACAGAAACACCTTCCATTTGAAGAGTTGTTATCACGCCCGCTATTCCGTGTTGCTAAAAATACAAATTTTTTTGAGGCATTACCGCTGAATATTATACTGTATCATAAAACAAATGTAGCTTATCCATGGTGGGTAGAGGGGAGAGGGAAAGATTGTTAGTAATGCGAATTACCAGTTTCATTGCTGACGATATACCTTGTCAGGTCGACCTCCACGTGGTCCCCCCTGGAAACTGTCGTGTTTAATTCCATGTTTATTCATCACGGTGAGATATCTGAAATACCTTTTCATCCTCACTAGTAAAGTGATACCCTTACTAGTACCCCGCCAGAGCACCGTCTTTTTTTTAATGGGTAAAAAGGGCATCGTAACCCCGCCTGCGCTATCGGTATACACTGGTGGGGTACCAGCGAAAGGCGACAGATGAAGGTGAAAAGGCAGGTCAGTTAGCTCATCGTAACGAATTCAAACGATAAATTAGTCACGATAGTTTCCAGGGGAACCGCGTGGAGGTCGACCTAATAAGGTATATTGATAGCAATGGGGACTAACCTCCCAATTACTAACAATCCTGTCCCCCCTGCCAGCGCACCGTTAGCGCAGGCGCAACTACCATTCCATTATGATCCATTAAAAAAATCCATGTTTATTTGTATCATCTAATTGTTTCAGCGGCATGAGCTAAGATTCGATTTCCGATTTTTGTATACCGCAGCTACTTGGTCATTTGGAGAGGATGGATGAAAGAAGAATTACGAAAGAGATTTATCGAGCAAGAATGAATGGAGATGTCGGTAGGGGCCGCCCTAGACGGACGTATGTCGACCAAATAGGCGACGTGCTGAAGAAGAGCCAAATTAAAAGTACCCGTAACCGGCGAGCGTGTATGACAAGATTGATGAATGTGGAGGAAGCGAAAGAGGTTTGTTTGAATCGAAGCATTTGGCGTTCCATTGTTTCTGCCTACCCTAATGGGAGACAGGCGTGACGGATATGTATGTATGTACGCAGCTACTAACTACGCTCAAACGGCTTATCTATTGAACGTTATATCCGGAACGATATCGAAATGGCCATTGTACAAGCAATATTGTACAAATTAATTGGTTACTCGAAGATTCTCCATTCGCCGAATGCCGTTGTATGTTTGTATTTAGGTGTATTGACGGCACAAACGTATCTATCGATAGCTAACTCACCTGGTATTCGAATTACTAGATATTGTATTAGTTCAAGCACATGTGGTTTGATTATCGAGTTTAATTCACGTAGTGTTTAGTGTCTCGCTCTTTGATGGTTACAGGTTCGATTCTCGAACAATAAAAAATTCTATATTCTTAATTATATATATAATTCTCTTTTTTTTTCTTAACATAATAACCCTTAATATATAAACTTTAATATTTCTTTTAATCTTTCAAATCGGCTATATAAGGAATAATTAGAAAATGTACAAAAAAGAGCTTGAAATACATTATTCTCAGAAAACTGAGGAAAGTAAATATAAATAAATAAATATATACGGACAAATCACACAGATTGAGCTAGCCCCAAAGTAAGTTCGAGACTTGTGTTATGGGATACTAACTCAACGGTACTATATTTATAATAGATACATATATAGATAAACATCCAAGACCCAGGACAATCAGGAAAAGATCGTTTTCCATCATAACCTGGCCGGGGATCGAACCCGGGGCCTCCACGTCGCAGGCAGGCGTGTTGACCGCTGCGCCACGGAGGACGACAAAAAATAAATATATAAATAGATAGATAGAGTTTTTTTATTGGATAATAACGGGATGGTAACCCTGCCTGCGCTAACGGTATACGCTGGCGGGGCACCAGTGGGGGATGATGTGTGAGAATGAAAAGGCAGGTCATTTAGTCCATCGTGATGAGTTCAATTGGGATTCAGTACGATGGTTTCCAGGGGGGACCGTGTGAAGGTCGACCTGACAGGGTATATTGCAAGCAATGGGACTGGTCTGTATTACTAAAAATCCCTTCACACACATATTCGTGAGGTTAGAATTTACAGGATGAATATGGAATAACCCAATGGGGGGGGGGGAAGGGATTGTTAGTAATGGAGACTAAGAATCCCATTGCTAGCAATGGGATTCTTAGTCTCTACCACGCCTGCGCTAACGGGATATGCTGGCGGAGCACCAGTGAAGGGTGATAGATGAGAATGAAAATAGGCCAGTTAGCCCATCATGATGAATTCATCAGGAATCAACCATGATAGTTTCCAGGGGGAACCGCGAGGAGGTCGACCTAGTTGGGTATATTGCTAGCAATGGGATTTTCAGTCTCCATTACTAACAATCCCTTTCCCCCATGAAGTAAACTATTAGCATTGGGATTTTTAATTACACTATATTATAAAAAAAGACTTTAGTCAGCGTAAATCAATCAATAAGTTTCCTCCCACGAACACTCAGGTTGTGGAATAAGCTCCCTGCCGAGGTTTTCCCAAGAGACTACAGCATAGTGTTTCTTCAAAAGGGGGGTAAAGAGGTTTTTTCAGGGTCGGCAACGCACGCGTAATACCTCTGGTATTGCAGGTGTTCATAGGCTACGGTAACTACTTACCATCAGGTGGGCCGTATGCTTGTTTGCCACCTCAGTGGTATAAAAAAAAAAGTAGCGCAGGCGGCAGTAATCATTCTATTTTGGTCAATTAAAGGAAAAATCAATGATTTCAGAACTTTACTCAGTTGAAATTCAATTTGGAAACAATTACAAACAGCGCAAAGCTGCCAGTGGGTCGTGTACTAACTAGTACAGTTCCGACGCCAAGTATCACCGCATAGTTATGAATTCCGAAGACGTGACTGTGAGCTGCTTGGCTCGCTGTAGTTTGTCTTTACGGTAATTGTACCTACCATAATATGGGAGTAATACCTAGATTAATCTATCAATTTATGAAGTTGGTAACTCTAATCATGGAGCATAAGAACGCTCTGAATGGGTGGTAGTGACATTTACAGGGTTTAATTTAAACAAATTAAAAAAAAAACTTTTTTTTTAAACAGCTTTACGGCTTTGGATACTTTCATTTGTTAACAATAATGTTTAATCTTAAGGGGGTTGGTAAACGTAACCTTGTTCGCTCCCAATTTCGTATAAATTGTGAGGGTTGTCGCAAATTTACTCGTATTTACAAATTATAGTCTTACGATGTTCATTAAACTATTAAATGAAAACACTGCACCGAGTATTTTGAGCTTTATTAATCATTTTAATACAAAAAAAAAAAAAAAACAAATCACTATATTGTAATGGAACATTAGAATATATATCTCGATGCAATATTTACCTAACGCCATCTATGTGATCAATAGTGAACTAATTTTGTTGTTTACTGAACATACGATATAACGCAATTCGCACAATACAACCTAAATTTTCATAACCTTCAAGAAAAGAGCATATACTTTTTAAATAGGTTAATAACACACCTGCAATTCTTCCGGTAGTGTGGCGCTCATAGGCGGTTGTAGTTACCTATCATCAGGTGAGCTGCATACCCGTTTGCCCCCTGTGTTACAAAAGAAACACATTTTGATTTTGAATTTTTTTATACAACATAGAATGGCAAACAAACTGACTGCCCACTTGATGGAAAGTGGTAACCGTCGCCTATAGACATGAGCAGTACCATGCACATAACAGAGTATACTGTTTCGTCCATGATACCCCCCATGCGTTGTCATTCCTGAGGACTCAGGTGTTATTCCTCTGTACGTAGTAAATTCACGCCATATCCCACCCTTCAAACCGAAACACAGCCATGCAAACACAACTGCTTCACGGTTGAAACACGAATGGGACAGAGGTATCCAAGCAATTTATAAAATTAATTTTTTTTATAATAATAAATGTATTTATTTTGAAATTAAAGATTCCAATTATATAATACGAATCTAAAAATGACTGTTTATTAATTTAAATTTATTTACTCCTGAAATATTAAAAAAATACTTGTAACTCCGTTATTGCAGTTTCAAAATAAAAAATTGTATGTAATAGTTAAGAATGTTTTCGACGCAATGTATTCAGCCGTTAATTGTCCCCTGTAGAACATAGCCTCCCGCTTTTGCCAGTAGTTGCCACGTTTGGCAGGCGGATTGGCAACCGCAGTTTGGCTTTTTGTGATGTTTTAAGAGGAACGTTGTTGCTCTCCCTTAGTCGCCTCTTACGACGCCCACGGGAGGAGGGAAAGGGATTGTTAGCAATGGAGTTTGACAGCCTCTATTAGGTCGACCTCCACGTGGTTCCCCCTGGGAACCGTCGTGAACAATTCTTGTTGAATTCGTCACGATGGGCTAACTGACCTGCTTCATTCTTACCTATCATTGTTCATTGGTGCCCCGCCGGTATATACCGATAGCGCGGGTGGGGTTACCATTCCATTAACACCCATTAAATAAGACACTCACGGGAAATGGAAGGATCGCCCATTCTATACCGAGACCTACATGGCTAGGACGCAATGTGCATTGTTGTGAAATAAATGAATGAATGAATGAATGAATGAATGTTTGAATGAAAATGATTTAATACACAATAATGACACTTGGACGCGAGCTGTAATTAATATTATAGAATTTAAGGCAGTGCCATTTCCAGCTGGTTATTTATTCTCATACCGCGGCTTTGCCCTCGTGAACTAACGTAATATGTTAATCTAGAATATCGCCTTCCAGACGTTTAGCGTAACAGTTATTAAACCTACAAACACCTTTACAAATGTTCATATTGTAATAATATTAGAAGGATAGAATATGAATTATTGTTATTATATTTGAATAAATATAAGATTATCTAATATATAAAATTCTCGTGTCACGGTGTTTGTTACCAAAATCCTCCGAAACGGCTTTATCGATTTTTATGAAATTTTCTGTGCATATCGGTTAGGTCTGAGAATCGGCCAACATCTATTTTTCATACCCCACAATGATAAGGGTAACCCACCCTTAAATATATTTTTTTTTTGAATTTTTTTTTTATTTGTATTATATTATGATTTAGTATTGAAAAATACACACAAATTCAAATTTTCACGCTTTTACGATCAACCCCTGTTTTTTAATCGCGATTTTTATATGCCACAATAGGGTTGAAAGATGGCAATCGAATCTAATAATTGTAGTACGACAAAATTTCATGTATAGTTCTAGAAATAATGTATATGGTAAAATAACGTTTGCCGAGTCAGCTAGTATATATATATATAACAGAAATCTACGCATAGGACTTGTGGACATACTATTTACCAGAGGGAGACTTTGTACAAAAGTCGATTGCTTGGGTACCTCTGTCCCATTCGTGTTTCAACCGTGAAGCAGCTGTGTTTGCATGGCTGTGTTTCGGTTTGAAGGGTGGGATATGGCGTGAATTTACTGGGTACAGAAGAATAACACCTGAGTCCTCAGGAATGGCAACGCATGGGCGAAACGGTATACTCTGTTATGTCCACGGTACTGCTCATGTCTATAGGCGACGGTTGCCACTTTCCATAAGGTGGGCCGTCAGCTTGTTTGCCATTCTAAGTTGTATAAAAAAAAAGACATAGCTACAAACAACTACTACAAAGTATTAAAGTTAATTAATCAATTAATACATTCTCATTGAAATAAATGAATGAAGGTAAAGTTTAATTACTTGATAACTGAGCTGAATCAATATTAAACAGGGATTGTATTGATCACTTTGCACTCTAAATGTTCTTTTATAAGTAGTCTTATGTGGACATAATGTGGGCTTTGGCAAACAAGCATACGGCCCACCTGATGGTAAACGGTTACCCGATATATCTGGTATACTATGAACGCCTGCAACACCGGGAACATTAAGCGCGTGTTGTCGTCCCTAAAGAAAACTCTTTACCCCTTTTTCGGAGAACCATATGCTGTAGTCTTCTAGAAAAACCTTCACTTTTATCTAAGGGGTAAACTTTGATGGATGATAATGGAATGGTAGCTCCGTCTGCGCTATCGGTATACAATGGCGGGGCACCAGTGAGGAATGATAGACGAGGATGAAAAGGTAGGTAGGTCAGTTGGCTCTTCGTGACGAATTGAACAATAAATTAATTACGATGGTTTCCAGGGGGACCGCGTGGAGGTCGACCTGATATCTTAATAGCAATGGGGACTAACCTTCCATTACTAACTATTCCTTCACACACAGATTGTGTTGTAAAAAAAAACCTTCTGTATAATAAGTCTGCCATTGTATACCTGAAATTAATTTATAACGCACAATCGCATATGTGTTTTTTTTTGCTAGGGAATATCGTTTCCCTAAATATAGAGCCAATTATACTTCGCTATTGGAATATATCCGGAATGAAGATTGTATGGAACGTCTAATTGTCCAAGGAGCGGTACAAGGCAAACGTTCTCGGGGTAGATCACCAACGCGATGGACTGACCTCATCAAAACGGCCACACAGCAGTCTATTGTGGAATGCTCTCGCTTGGCTGTGAACAGAAGTAGATGGAGATATATTGCGAGGACCTCAATCATGAAGGAGAGCATCGACGATCCACTGTCATTGTGAAAACCACGACCACTCTTGGGGTAAAGGGATTGTTAATAATGGAGACTAAGAATCCCATTGCTAGCAATATACCCAACCAGGTCGACCTCCTCGCGGTTCCCCCTGGAAACTATCATGGTTAATTCCTGATGAATTCATCATGATGGGCTAACTGGCCTGTTTTCATTCTCATCGATCACCCTTCACTGGTGCTCCGCCAGCGTATCGCGTTAGTGCAGGCGGGGTTACCATACCATATTCATCCAATAAAAAAAAACCACGACCACTCTGTTAAGAGTGTACGACTGAAGAGAGATTGGAATACCAAGTGGAATGGTGGATTTACAGTTTATTTATTTAGTTTGGTTTTAAGTTTTTCTGTTGTCATGTGTACAAATATTATAATTTTATATGACATATTAGTGGTACCACATTTTATTTCGTAACATGTAGTTTTTTTGCGATACAAAGAAAAATGCCAATTTCAATGGTCACAAAATTAACATGGGACTAACACGGGGCTCATGGGGCTAAACCTTATCGATTGTAGAATTAGCTACGTAATCGCGTGATGTGAGCACAAATAATACAGACTAATTGACAAATTCGTAAGTCTTAAAAATACAAAGTAATTCAGCAATTTCTTTTCTTGGAAATCACATAAAAAATTACATAATTATCGTGACAACTTGGAGACGGTGTCTAATGAAAACCTATTATTGAAATGGTAAGCGGCGCCATCGCAGTGTGCGAGCGAGACGCCACGATCGGACATCAAACCGGTTTACTGCCGTTTTTACAGCTTCCCACGCACTGGCCCGTTAGAATTTTCAATGAAATTTGCAAGGATATTTTTCAATTATATTAAAAATTTTTATTACAGAGATTAGTGCGTGACGCCGGAGCAATATACGAATTGATATTAATAAATGTATTAAAATATTATTATACGTAGTTATTTTAGCTACAGTAGAATTATATTTTTTTATGCAACTTAGAATGGCAATCAAGCTGACGGCCCACCTGAAGGAAATTAGTAACCATCGCCTATAGACATGATCAGTACTATAGACATAACAGAGTATACTGTTTCGCCCATGATACCCCCCGTGCGTTGCCATTCCTGAGGACTCATGTGTTATTCCCTTGTACCCTGTAAATTCACTGCCTTATCCCACCCTTTAAACCGAAACACAGCCATGCAAACACAACTGTTACACGGTAGAAACACGAATGGGACAGAGGTGCCCAAGCAAACGACTTTTGTACAGTCTCCCTGTGGTAAGATTTCAAATTAAACGTTCGAGGTGCACGTGTAAGCGATTTACAAGATAAACGCTAGCACAATGTAATAGAAAGAAACACAACGGATTCAAATCTGAAAGTTTCCAACGATCCGCCGTTTAATTCTTGTAAGGGTTTAAAATAAATTGGCGAGCAAAGTAAGTAAGGAAATGTCAATATGTACAGTCGGACACATGTTTGTATTGAATTGTGCGTTCAGATACTCAGTCAAATCTTAATAATAACCAATAATTGCAAAAAGAATTATATTTACATGATTTTTTTCTGTCTGTCTTTGTGTATGTTTGTTGAAATTGGATGTGGTTAACAGTTATATTTATGAGGGATTAACTTAAAATTTGGTGTGTATTTTATCTTTATATTACATATAGATTAGTAGTGGTTTATTTAATTGTTTTTTTACTTTTTAAATCCAAGTGTACGAAATAGCGGATAAAAAGTTAGTTTATATAGGTATTACGTAAAAATATAGAACGGAGAAAGACATAGGTTACATTCAATTTAATTAATTAACATACCACAGATCATACATATCCTTGGCTACATCCTTAATATTGTAGTCTTTGCTTTGGTGGATGAAAATGGTATGGTAGCCCCGCCTGCGCTAACGGGATACGCTGGCGGAGCACCAGTGAAGGGTGATAGATGAGAATGAAAATAGGCCAGTTAGCCCATCATAATGAATTCATCAGGAATTAACCATGATAGTTTCCAGGGGGAACCACGAGGAGGTCGACCTGGTTGGGTATATTGCTAGCAATGGAATTTAGTCTCCATTATTAACAATCCCTTTCCTCTCTAATATTGTAGTCGTAAACATACCTACTTAAACGTCTCACTAAATCAATGAAGATAAAAAACAAAAATCGACGAAAATGAATCGGAAATCATATCAAAATCAGAACTCCCATGAAGTTGAATAAATGTTGTCAGTAATTTATGTAGTCGATTGTACCCATTGACTCGTCAAGTGAACTTGTAGAAGGAAGTTTTCCAATTATAGCAGAGCAAGGCAGGTAAGAGTTGGCAGCGGCGCAAAAATGTTTATTTACAAGTTCTATCGATCAGCGACTGTTTTCACACCGCTCAGCTAGAAATCTTTAATGTTTCAATTGTAAGTCGATGTTAACAACGGTGATATTATTGCTGTCGAACTTTTTTAATTTATTTATTGAATTTAATAATAATTTATTAAGTGAAATACTTTTATTTTTTTTTATTTTATGAAGCTAAACGAGAAGATGGTGAACGGAAATAAAATTGCAACACGGGAAAAATTGCTTTTTTTAATGTCTTATAATGGAATGGTAACCCCGTCTGCGCTATCGGTATACACTGGCGGGACATCAGTGAGAGATGATAGGTGAAGATGGAAGCAGGTCAGTTAGCCCATCCACACTATCTTGAGAGAGGAGACCTGCTCTTACCATCAAGGGCGGGTTGCTGCCGTCGGAGATGTGGTGAGTGCGAAAGCGAGCCCATGTCTCTGACATATGGCACCTCGAGGGTATATCGTCTGGTTTTTGGTGGGTACACACCCACCTTACGGGGGGATTCCCACAGTACCCATTCACCTCCCACAAGGTGTATGGGTCTGCATTTAATTCCTTCTTTTTCCTGCATTTTATTCCTTTCTTTTTTTGAAAAAAAAAAGGTCAGTTACCCCACCTTGACGATTTCAACTAGAATTAAACACGATTTCCACGGTTTCCAGGAGGAACCACGTGAAGGTCGACCTGATGGGATATACTGCTAGTAATGGGGCTATTTGACCCCATTACTAACAATCTCTTCCCCCCCAGTGTAATGTAGTTAGATAGTTAGTAGTAAATATTAGTATTATTGCAAAACAATTCCGGTTGCGGTTTGACGCGATATAATTGTGCGGTGGGTTTGTGAACACGATGCGGTAGTGGTTGATTGCATCTGGTATACATGTTTACATTATATATAAGGATTACACTAGTTGAATGGCCTAGTATATCTTTGTATTTTGATATTTCCCTTTCTATTATTAGTGTATTCTTTTTCTTATTCAACTTACAATAGCAAACAAGCTGACGGCTCACCTAGTGGAAAGTGGCAACTGTCGCCTTTAGATATGAGCAGTACCATGGACATAACAGAGTATACTGTTTCGCCCATGATACCCCCCTATGCGTTGCCATTCCTGAGAACTAAGGTGTTATACCTTTGTACCCTGTAATTTTAATGCCATATCCCACCCTTTAAACCTTAACGCAGCCATACAAATACAACTTCTTCACGGCAGAAACACGAATGGGACAGGAGTGCCCAAGCAATCGACTTTTATACAAAGTCTAAACTACCTAAAATATATGTACAGAAACATAAACATATGTAGAGACATAGACCAGCTTATTATAATTTCATAAACCGTATTCTTCGAAAAGTCTTAAGGTCTCTGACATCGGCATGCAAGTATAAAACTAGAAATGAAAGTGCAGGAAGCAAGGGTTGTATGTGAGTATGGAAGTCCTTGACACTTAGTTCGTGAAGCAGTTGTGTTTGCATGGCTGTGTTTCGGTTTGAAGGATGGGATATGGCGTGAATTTACTGGGTACATAGGAATAACACCTAAGTACTCAGGAATGGCAACGCATGGGGGGTATCATGGGCGAACAGAGTTATTTCTATGGTATACTGCTCATGTCTATAGGCGACGGTGACCATTTTCCATCAGGTGGGCCGTCAACTTGTTTGCTATTTTAAGTTGTATAAAAAAAATATAATCAGATCACGAATCTTTCACTTTTTGAATCCGGTGGAACTAATATCTGCGTAGACCACTTTCTGATGCTTATTTTTATACTTGTTATTTATATCTTAAATAAAAGAAAAACAAGATTAATTTACATTTATTTCAGTTGAGAATGGTCGACTAATTTTAGGATCATCCGAAAAATATCAGTTTTTTTTATCAGTTTGTTTTTTTATACCATAAAAGTGGCAAACAAGCATACGGTCCGTTTGATGGTAAACAATTACTGTAGCCTATGGACGCCTGCAACGCTAGAGGTGTTACGTGTGCGTTGCCGATCCCAAAGAAACTGTAATATCCCTTCTTGAAGAACTCCATACTGTTGTCTCAAGGGAAACTTCGGCAGGGAGCTCATTCCACAGCTTGAGGGTTTGCAGGAGGAAACTCCTCTGAACTGTTTTCTGTACGCAACCGTCTAAGTTCTAGCGTTAAAATCTCTGTCGCTATGATGAGAGATGAGTGACGAGATGTCTCTCTTGAATGAAAAATGTGTATAGTGTTAGTAGATCAAGCACGGTCTTTTTAACGACCATGTAATTTTAGATATAGTACATTTAAATACACATAATGTAAACAGAGATTTAAAAGTGTAACTGTTGAGTTTCTTGCGGGCTCTTCCCAACAGATAGCAACTTTCCGAACTTTTAAAAAAATGATGTAACTTTAAAAGTGCTTGTAAACAAGTCTATCTCGTGTTTCAACCATGAAGCGGTTGTGTTTGCATGGCTGTGTTTCGGTTTGAAGGGTGGGATATGACGTGAATTTACAGGGTACAGAGGAATAACACCTGAGTCCTCAGGAATGGCAACGCATGGGGGGTATCATGGGCGAATCAGTATACTCTGTTATATCCATGGTACTGCTCATGTCTATAGGCGACGGTTACCGCTTTCTATCAGGTGGGCCCTCAGCTAGTTTGCATAAATGTCGTATAAAAAAAAAAGTGTATTTGAATAAAGATGATTTGAATTTGATGGTGAGCGGTGAAATGATAAAAAGTGGCTACAGCTTTTGCTTACAGCAACCAATTTCGAGCAGTTCCTCAGAATACAATTCGTATACCAAGTGGTAAAAAACACAAACGGAGGCAGGTGCGTCTTCGACTTAAGGACTCGATACCGCCTGTGAGCTTGGGATTTTGCCTGACAATTATTATTTATTTAAATGTATTTAAAATTGTAATGCGATGACGATTAATGGTATAAAATGGACTTGATGTATAATGTGAACTATCTGTGTAACTACATATGTTTGTATGGCGTACAGGCTGAACATGTCGAACGTTATTATATTGTCAACATCTGCATGTATTTATACGCATGTTTTACAAATAAATAAATCCTGCAAATCTTGAAAAAAAATTTTGAAATCTTGAACGTCGACAATTCTGGTAGCCCGTTTTTGAATTGAATTAAGAGTATATAAAATGTACATATAACTATAACAATAATATTTATTTATTAATTTAAACTTTAAAGTACAGTAAAATTCTATTTACATATGGCGGACTTAACACCGGACGGTGTTCTCTACCAATCAACCATTGGCCATAATACTTATTATTTAGTTATAAAAAATTTAGATATAATGAACATCCTTTTTCGGAAGTCGGATAAAAGTGAAAAATGTTTTGTAATAATGTTCTTTGACCGTGTATAAAGACCTTTCAATTCTGTGGCAGTTCGTAAAGAAAATAAGCGCTGCCCTAATGTAACTGTGGTACAGTCGAGCGACCCTTCGAAGGGCTCTCAATTGGTCGAAGAAATGGCCGGTTTGTGTGTTTGGGTTGAGGATTTTGTTGTTTTAGGGCTCCGCGTCCACTGTAGGATCAAGTCGATCGAGATTAAAACTACTTTCGCTACATATAAGCATGTAAGTAAACGAAGTTGTGAATAACTCAATCCAACGGTACCAAATTAGAATGACGATTAGTAACATGGGAGTTAAATTACCGATTGGAAAAAGAATCATCAATATTGGTAAAGAATTTGCGAAGTTCACGTAACAAAAATAAATGAAGTAAAAGAAAATTGACTTGATAAATAAATTCAATCCTTACTAATGTTTTTTTTAATTGATGAAAATGGCATATTAGCCCTGTCTGCGTTATCGGTATACCTGCACTGGCGGGGTACCAGTGAGAGGTGATAGGTAAGGACGAAAAGGCAGATCAGGTAGCCCATCGTGACGAATTCAACGATAAATTAGTCACTATAATTTCCAGAGGGAACCTCGTGGAGGTCGACCTGGTAGGGTAGGTCATTGCTCCTCCTCATTACTAACAATCACTTAAGGGGAAGGGCCCCTAACTTATTTCTGAGGGTAAAAAGAGTTTAATTGAATGAAATTTGATGCACGGGTAGGTAAACCATATCGTAGATTAATATGTAGGATATTTTTGTCTCTATCCGTGCGGGGAAAGTCTTAAAATATAGCTAGTAATCACTATTTGTGACCCACTGCACCGCCCGCACTCACCTGCACATTATCAGTTCATTATTTTCACGCTCTATTCTACATCTGTAAGGTGTTTCTTTGTTCTTTTCCAATTTGTTCCCTCTTTGAGGAAAATCTTGTGTAATAATAGTGACGGAGTCGTGTCAGGGAAACTTTCTTGTGATGTTTTTTTTATCATAACTTTCAACCGATTTTACAAGGAAGAAGAACATTTACTTATTTATTTGTTTGCTACATCAAAATATTGTACTACAGTATTGTACGCCTTAAAAAGGTCAACAAAAAAGTCCGCGATGGTATATGTCTATCTCTTAAGGATAACAAATCCACAGGAACCATTTTTTCCCTTTACATTTTACGGGAAAAAATGTCTTATTTACGAAGTGATTTTAAGCAATACAGCATTAATTTTTATCCAATTAAGTACCTTAAATACATTGTCCATTTAATATAGATCAATATGGCCCTTACAGCATGTAATTTAAATAAATATTTCCGAAGATATTACAGATTTAATATGAAGGTACATAGCGATGCTTCGATACCGGCCCGGCCGGCGGCGCGCGCTTATATAAAAGCACGTCGAAGGCCGCACTTCGTCCTATAGCACTTTATCATGTTTGTATTGTCTAATGACAAAAAAAGCTGTAAACGTTGTTTATAAGGACATTCTGTAGTAGGTAGGTATATTTAGTATCAGCATTGCACCCGTGCGAAACCGGGTCGCTAGTATTGTATAAATAAAATTAAATTTATTGCGATTCCATTTGTTTTATATGTTGTATAAAAAAGTTCAATAAATGGCATATGCCACTGTTTTGTTAAGATTGAAATAAATAAATAATATATCGAAATAAATTTTATTTAAGTAAATTTTTTATGAATCCACCGCCCAGTTCGAAATGTAATTTCAGTTGAGAAGAACGGACAAGATACACAGCTGTTGCTTTTCTTCAAATAAAAGTTGAGTTTAGAAAAAAGAGTCATTAGATATTACTGAGTAAATTTTTCGCGTGTTGGTATATAGTATACTAGCGATTCACTCCGGCTTCAATCAAATAATCTATCATTTATTTGTATAAATATATGTACGTACACTTAATAATTAAGATTTTGTATCACGAAAAAAAAAAAGATTTAATTAATTATTTTGATTTAAAAACTAAAATATTAAACCAATATTTATAAAATTTCTGCGGCACCAATTACAAAGAAAGTATATCTTTTCAGACAGAAGAACAATTTTCCAAATCGGTTTATAACCGACGGAGTTGGGGGAAGGGTAGGAATTGTTAGAAATAGGGAGGTTAGTCCCCATTGCTATCAATATACCCTATCAGGTCGACCTCCACGCGGTTCACCCTGGAAACCATCGTGACTAATTTATCTTTGAATTTGTCACGATGGGCTAACTGACCTGCCTTTTCATCCTCACCTATCATCCCTCACTGGTGCCCCGCCAGTATAAACCGTTGGCGCAGGCGGTACCATTCCATTATCATCCATTAAAAAAAACCAGCGGAGTTACTAGGCAATAAACAAAAAAAAAAAATTCTCCCATATTATATTACACACAATGTTATGTAAGTGAATGACGTCCATACATCAAAATATCGAAGTTTAAAAAAAAAAAAAAAACTACGTCTGTTCAAATCTGTGAGTCATACAATACAAGTGGACTCGACTGTCAAGTCGACTTGACTTAACCCAGCCTCCGAGCAAGTGTCCAACACCAATCAAAGTCACCGTTGTAGATGCAACGCTGTGATTGGCCAGGCGAGCGCGAGGCGTGCGCACGCGCTGCCTCTTACGAACGAATTTTACAATAACCTGTCCCAAATATTACTGTCTGTATAAGCAGCTTTTATACATATATAGCCTTTTTTTAATGGATGAAAGTGGGATGGTAGCCTCGCCTGCGCTAACGGTAGGTATACTCTGGCAGAGAACCGGTGAGGAATGATAGGTGAGAATGAAAAGTCAGTTTTTTATAACACTGAGGTGGCAAACAAGTATACGGCCCATCTGATGGTAAACGGTTACCGTAGCCTATGAACGTCTGCAATACCAGGGGTATTACGCGCGCGTTGCCGACCCTGAAGAAACCTCTTTACCCCAAAAAGTTGAAGAACCCCATGCTGTAGTTTCTTAGAATTCATTTTTCCTTTTTAAAATAAACATAGAACAATATATATATATATATATATATATATATATATATATATATATATATATATATATATATATATATATATATATATATACAGTAATACAATTCATGTTCAAAATTAAAGGAAATATACTCGTAAAACTATTTTTTTTATTTTTTTTTTAATTTTTTAATTAATTATATCTAATTATATATATATATATATATATATATATATATATATATATATATATATATATATATATATATATAATAGAGATAATTAATTAAAAAATTAAAAAAAAAATAAAAAAAATAGTTTTATATTTCCTTTAATTTTGAACATGAATTGTATTACCGTGAAATAATCACCAAATAAAAAAAAAAACATGTAAAGAAGGGTTATCTTTATCAGTGATAGGTAAACCGTAAATATGTAGTTACGTTATTGTACCTATTGCAATATATTATTGTACCTATTGCGAATTACAATATGTTATTGTACCTATTGCAAAGATGGACTGATAAATTCTACAGTTTCACTCATAAAATAAACACATATAATAGAAAACCAACAGCGAGCTGCGAGATGTGTTGCGGATATTTACATAAAACAACAATATTATAATTATTCATAATATCCGCAAACACGCGCGCGCGCGCTGTCCGTCTGTTTGTACAACAATACTCATAAACGACGGCCCGCTAACGTGTTCCATTTGTTTTTGTGGCGTATTTATGTGAACGCAATGTACGTATTTGTTTTGCCCGATCACGACGGAGAGGAGGGTGATGGGTTTTTATTATTCTTGTTTTGTGCAGTCAAGGAGTGTGAATACACTGTGTCAACGCTCTTTGGTCAACGTAATGTCTTAGGAGATGGCTATGAAATATAATTAAATTATGTTCCTTAAAAAAACCGACGTCAATTGTGGTGAAACCAGTTTATTTCGATTTAAAAACTAAACTGGCTGAACCGATTTTGATTAATTTAATTTTAAAGTCGATTGCTTGGGTACCTCTGTCCCATTCATGTTTCTACCGTGAAGCAGTTATGTTTGCATGGCTGTGTTTCGGTTTGAAGGGTGGGATATGGCGTGAATTTACTGGGTACGGAGGGCGAAACAGTATACTCTGTTATGTCCATGGTACTGCTCATGTCTATAGGCGACGGTTGCCACTTTCCATCAGGTGGGCCGTCAGCTTGTTTGCCATTCTAAGTTAATAAAAAAAATTTTTTTTACGCAACTTACGAGAATGGCGAACAGCCATCGCTCAGGGTAGTTGTCTTCAGTAATGGTAACGCATGAGGGGTACCATGACCATAGTTGTTTATTCTACAATGTCATCTCCACTGTTCGCTGCTGAACATAGGTCTCCCCCATGGACTACTATAAGGAATAGGGCCGTTTCCTTTGGCAGTTTACTGTTGAGGGGATTTTGCCAGTAATTGCCATATTTAGCGAGCAAATTGGCAATCGCAGTTAGGCTTTGGTGATGTTTTAAAAGGGATGCTGCTGCCCGTCTTCCGACCAGTTTCCTAAGTCGCCTATTACGATACCCACGGGAAAGAGTGGCCCATTCTATGCTGGGACTACACGGCAACCATTCTATAATATCCATGGTGCTATTCACGTCTATAGGCGACGGTTACCACTTACCATCAGATATGCCATCAGCTTGTTTGCCGTTCCGTGTTCCATACAAAAATCTACTATTTGAAGAGAAAAAACGTCGACAATTGTGTCTGATTACAAATTAAAAGTTTTTTGTTGGTTTTTTTTTTATTATTATTTTAGTGTATAAAACTTACCACGCTTAGGTATATCTGTTGCCTAAGTCCTAAAATCAATGGGATGCCTCTGCAAACGTCGTAAAGCCAAACTAGGTCAGCTAGTCAGACTGAAAAAGTTTAAAATGCGCCAGAACTAAACCTGAAACGTTTTATTTGAGATGAATCCTAAATAATTCTAAGCTAAGAGTGCTATAAAGCACGGCAGACATAAACAGCCACCGAGGTTTGTTCATAGAGCCGACATACCTTTGATGTCAGATTCGAACATGCAATTTTTGTGATCTATCCCAGTCGAGTTCAAGAAGCTGTCACATTGAGTCACAGTGCCACTAATGGTTTTTTTAACGGATGTCGAATGGTGTTTTCATCTGCGCTGTCATATCAACACATATGGTATGTGTTGTTATTGGCAGTAAAACAGTGAGATGAGATGGTTGATGAGGTCAATAAGAATTAACAAGGATAGTTTCCAAGGGGAAGGGTATGGAGGTGGATTTAATAGGAATAATTAGCTATAAGACCCCATTACTAACAATCTCTTCTCCTCATGTCATTACATTGGACTTACTGACATTTTACCGAGCCTATTTATTGTACCTAATTTAAAGACGCAGTGAGATTTTTTTAGAACTTCTATATTTCAAATTGATGCATATATTTGAAGCGAAAACTTCTTTAAGTGCGTTGGGCGATTTTTGCAGGGGTAAAATTTTATGAATTGGTGCCATCGATTTGCAAATGTTCAGTTTTCACTTCTATTGGCAGTTCTCAATGACTTTTTCGAAAGAATTTTTCGTATTTGATGAAAATAAAAATAAAAAAGAATATATTTTAATTAATTACAGTATATTATATCATAACAATAAATTTTCTTATGTCACACGAGGCATGCCTCATCGATGGAGTTAAACTCTTTGTACGACTCCTGATCATCATTATATCAGCCTTTAACTGTCCACTGCTGAACATAATCCTCGCCCTTGGAGGGCTTTACCAGTAGTTACTACGCTTGGCAGGCGGATTGCCAACCGCAGTTAGGCTTTAGACATGCTTTAAGAGGGACGCTGCTGCCCATCCTTTGCCATTCTTTAGGCGGTTCTTACGATACTCACTGAATAGTAAGGGGTGGCCTATTTTATGCCGGGACTACACAGCCACACGGCTTTCTACGATTAATACTTGATAATAAGATATTGGATTTCGTAATTACATAATAACGATCGTGAAAGGTAAAGTTAACTTACATTACTAAGTACAAATAAACATTTCAAGTAATATCATGTGACTATTAAGTAAACTGTAACATTGTCCGTTCTATAAATTCATCCCGGTGGCGGTACCTATGCGAGTTGACCTACAAATGCAATAGTACTGTAAAGTGCTATATGCGAGTTTTCATTGTACAACGAAAAATTGTGGTCACGTCAAAAATATCGTATACAGATCATGTACGATTTATATAAACTATTTGTTATTATTTCTCCAAAGAAATATTTATTTATACATATATTTACTAATATTATAAAAAGAAAAGATTGTTTGTTTGTAATAGATAAAAACTTCTTAGCCGTCTTTAAAAATTCTTTCACTTGTAGAAATAGTACATTACTGCAGCGGCCTGCAATTGAGGCATTGATGGACG
This sequence comes from Galleria mellonella, assembly GCF_026898425.1. Taxonomy (NCBI): domain Eukaryota; kingdom Metazoa; phylum Arthropoda; class Insecta; order Lepidoptera; family Pyralidae; genus Galleria; species Galleria mellonella. Next base: position 9,212,350 of record NW_026441999.1, on the reverse strand, counting down.
AAGGTACAAATGTGGGCCGAGGCGTAGCCGAGGCACACATACGTGAGTCCATAAATGCCTAGTTGTGGCCAAGGCTTGTATAGTACTTTTCTCAAACAATGCGCGAAAATTAAAAACACAATTTTACTTTTTAAATTCAATGACGAATAACAATAATAATTTTTCACGCGCCATAATGTTCCATTGTTTTTTTTTTCAATAAACAGCTTTCTATTTGCAAGCCAGTTCGAAATTTAAATAAAACCTTGTCTAATACAAGGTTTTATTACTTCCTTGGTAGCCATGTTTCGAAGTAAAAGGTCATTCCATTTTTAAATTACAGGACAGATATGAGTTCACATAGTAATTTATCTGGCTGCAAAACACGAGATGGATCGAGATATGGATTTTCATACAACTTTTGCCGGCCGCTGCCCGCATGTATCTGGCCAGTACGGCAATTTTGATTTATCTCGAAGAAGATTGTCAGAATAATGCTCACATTTCCAAGCATGTTTGAGAAAACTACATTATCAGCGAGTATCAGAGGCTATATATTATTTTAAAAACTTCTATTTACTCGAATAAAACCGAGCTGGAATTAGTAAATTATTATTGTCGTCATCAGATCAGCCGTTAATTGTCCACTGTTGGATATAAGCCTTTCCCATAAGAGGGGTTTTGCTAGTAGTTGCTACTCTTGGCAGGTAGGCTGGGAAAAGTCAGGCTTTAGTGATGTTACAAGGGGCCGCTGCTGCTCATTTCTCGATCGAATGATTCTTTTAGTTTCTTCTTACGACACCTATGAGAAAGGAAGGGGTAACTCATTCTATGGCGGGACCACACGGTAACAGTAATAAATATATAAACACAATTTTAAGTTGTAAAATTAATTTTATTTTATTTCACTGCCAGGCACCACAAGAGGACTTTTTACAACACTAAGTGTTTTTAAGTGTCAAGTCCCTTCTACCTATAGCAGCATAGAGGAAATGGAATCGTACACGTAATCGTCCGATTGGCTGGTGTACAATGGACACAAACAGCAAGAATCACGTCCAGGAGATTGCCGACAGCTACAAATTACAGGATTAACCGATATCTGCGCGCGGCAGTGGAGCTGCGGAGCAATCCTCGCTTGTGTCAGCGGAAAATGACCTTTATTGGCATACGTAAGTACGTCACGGCATCTTAAAGTATTGAGACGCTCGCTGGGGGGGGGGGGGAGAGGATTTGTTGTTTGGTTGGCAATGGGGACTATTAGTCCCCTGTCGTTTCAGTCTCCACGCGATCCCTCCACAAACCATCGTGGTTAATTCATGGCGAATTCATCACGATGAGCCAACTAGTTCAGTTGCCAGGTATACAGATGTCCAAGTTGTAGAACTAGATAAGTCAGATGACTTCATTCTTACTTAGAAGCTACGTTAAACGGGGTTATTGTAGCTTATGAACGTCAGTAACACCAGGGAAATCACGCGCGTTGCCGACTCTTAAGAAATTTTAATACGCTCTTTTTGAAAGCCTTGGCAGGTAGATAATTCCACCACCTGAGCGTTCGCGGGAGGAAGCTCCTCTGAAACTAGATTGTGCGTGTCATTGGTACCTCGTCAATATATACCAATCAAACGAAATCGCGGGTAGAAGCTAGCACATATATTAACCTAAAATATTACCTTTCTTTTTAGTACTCGAACTAAAACTAAAACAGTTTTCTGTCGACTCGTTGATGCTTATCATTTATAGATTATATATATATATATATATATATATATATATATTCTCGTAAGGAACCTGAGAATGATGTAGCAGATTTTTTCCTAGAAATATTAGCAAAGTTCACCGCCTTTGGGAAAAAAAAAAACTTGAGCAACACAAATTAGCTGCGATCACGAGCTGCGAGCTGCGAGAGAACGGCTTCCAGTTTAATCATTCATTGCAAAGTAGCCAGTACTTGCTTTAACGATATCCTTTACTAACTGGCCGTTTTTATCTGACGTCGAAAGGGACGATGCTGTTAATCCAACAATATCTGGTATAGCATAAAAGATATAATTGTGAAATTCAGTATATTTTTTTGTTTGTTACCTTAATGGTTTAATCAGTAACTATGAAGTTTACTTTTAACGATGACAATGGAATGGTAAACTGGCTACACTAACGGTATACGCTGGTGCGACACCCTTGAAGGGTGATAGGTGAGAATGAAAAGGCAAGTCAATTAGCCCATCATATACCTGCCATTTCATGTCTTTTTTTTATACAACTTAGAATGGCAAACAAGCTGACGGCCCACTTGATGGAAAGTGGTAACCGTCGCCTATAGACATGAGCAGTACTATGGACATAACAGAGTATACTGTTTCGCCCATGATACCCCCCATGCATTGCCATTCCTGAGGACTCAGGTGTTATTCCTCCGTACCTAGTAAATTTACGCCATATCCCACCCATCAAACCGAAACACAGCTATGCAAACACAACTGCTTCACGGTTGAAACACGAATGGGACAGAGGTGCTCAAGCAATGGACTTTTGTACAAAGTCTTCCTCTGGTAATCTCGATACCACTTTCCATCAGGTGGGCTGTCAGCTTGTTTGCCAATCTAAGTTGTATAAAAAAAATCTAAAAGAGTCGGAAGGTACCTAATGTATGAAAAAGTAGTGCTACAAAATTGAATTTTATTGAAACCCTCTTGGCGTCGGAATAGCTTAACCAATCGTGATGAAATTTGCTATACACGTACTATTTACAATGAAGAGGATATACACTAACTTTTATTCCGATCAAGTGCATGTAGTTGCGGGTAAAAACTAGTTTTTTAATCTGTACTTGCTGTCGGTCGCAGACGACCTTTACAGATGGTATTTCGAGGCCGTGAGAGGGGAGCGACAAAGTGTCGATTCTTACCGATGGATTGCGGTTTACGCCCAAGGTCGTCAGAGCGGCTTGGACCTCAGCTTAGTTTGTTAATCGTATTTGCTTGTTTCCCTTGAAAACTTACCGAGATATGGAGACTTTGTACAAAAGTCGATTGCTTGGGTACCTCTGTCGCATTTGTGTTTCAACCGTAAAGCAGTTGTGTTTGCATGGCTGTGTTTCGGTTTGAACGGTAGGATATGGCGTGAATTTACAGGGTACAGAGGAATAACAGCTGAGTCCTCAGGAATGGCAACGCATGGGGGGTATCATGGGCGAAACAGTATACTCTGTTATGTCCATGGTACTGCTCATGTCTATAGGCGACGGTTACCACTTTCCATCAGGTGGGCCGTCAGCTTGTTTGCCATTCTAAGTTGTATAAAAAAATGCAAGTGCGACTAACATGGGTGTCGAAAGAGCTGTAGCTATTTTTAAAGTTACACAAAGCCTAATTATAAGTACGTCTCGTAGGCGTGCCATATCTTCGTAAATCAAAAATGGCAGGACTTAGCGACGCAAATACCATCAGCAAGCTCTTGTCAGTCACTGAGTTGGTCGAATAACACGACGCGCTTCACCCGTTAGAAAGAGAGAGCGAATATTTGAATGAGTGTACGCTTCTCGGGCGTAGATTAGGCTTCTAGGGTTAATTTAAACTTTTAATAACATACTGTACTGTTCCGAGTTGCATAAAATTCTAGAGCATTGAAGGACATTCGAACACAAAACACGGAAATCAGACCGGTCAGCGACCCTGATTTAGATTATTTATTTCCCAGGGAATCGCGTGACGTCGCAAGAATATCGCGGATAAATATTTATTTGGACTGCAAACGTTAGAAGTCGTCTTACATACTTCACGATGGGCTATAACTATTATATTATTAATGTATGCAGGAAGTGGTAAGTGTTAGCTAATTTTAACCGACTTCAAACAGCGTAGTTTTTCAAATCGAATGTCGATTGTTTATCTCTGTTACGTGATTATCTCAGTTATGAATCGAATTTGATGATTCTTTTTCAATTGATATTAAAAAAAGTAGGAGATTCCCAAGTCCATCGTATTTTTTTATGTTTGTTATTATTGAATTCAGACTTTAATAAACCGATTTGGAAACGTCTTTTTTTTACTGAAACGTTATACTCGCAGATTGGTCCCATAGAAATATATATATATATATATATATATATATATATATATATATATATATATATATATATATATATATATATATATATATATATATATATATATATATATATATATCAATTTGCAATACTTATTATTACCCAGTAGTTACTCCTCTTCAAAATACTACAACTATACCATTTCTGTACAAATAAAATAGCGTACAAGAAGTCCTTTTACTAATTCCGTTCACACTTGACCGCACGCGCCAACCATCTGTGCATTCAAATAGAATTACATCTGAACACTGTCTCATATGATTTTCTACGTTAAAATCCAGTAGTTCAATAGACTGTGCGGTATTAATTTACTCTACAACCTAACGGCTTTCTCCCACCTGTTGTGACGTCATACGTCAGGTGTGTGAACGTAGAGCGGAGGATATCGCTGTCTCTTTCCACTTGCCGTTGAAGACACCTGCTGTATATTGCGGCTAGTATCTTAGTGTCCCCACGTCAATTTCTTTATGCAGTAAAAAGGTAGAATCAAATGCGAAATCCATAATGCCATCGTACATTTAACATCTACGAAATATTTTCAGTAAAAAATAGTACTTTCATATACATACACACAAAAAGCAAAGATTTGCAGCTTCAATAGTGCATTTTAAAAGAGTACCTAAAACAGTTCTAAAATTGGCGACGTAAAGATACAACTTGAAAGACCAAACAATACAACTTATATACTAGCTCCATTATTCGTAAAAAAAAATATGTCGCTTTTTTCAAACTAGGAATTTACTCTAAAAAAAAATAGACAAAACAGTTCAATAGCTATGAGGGGTTTGACGTTTTATGAATTTATGAATGAAGGGTTTATTTGATTCAGACGGTTCAATACGTAATTAAATAGTATCCCACAAAAAAAAACTAACTTGCGACTCTGACAAAACCTGTTATGTCACAAAACCTGTTCTAAAAAGTAAACTACTGTACCGGTTTCGATAAAGTTTCTATGGGACCAATCTGCGAGTATAACGTTTCAGTAAAAAAAAGACGTTTCCAAATCGGTTTATTAAAGTCTGAATTCAATAATAACAAACATAAAAAAATACGATGGACTTGGGAATCTCCTACTTTTTTTAATATCAATTGAAAAAGAATCATCAAATTCGATTCATAACTGAGATAATCACGTAACAGAGATAAACAATCGACATTCGATTTGAAAAACTACGCTGTTTGAAGTCGGTTAAAATTAGCTAACACTTACCACTTCCTGCATACATTAATAATATAATAGTTATAGCCCATCGTGAAGTATGTAAGACGACTTCTAACGTTTGCAGTCCAAATAAATATTTATCCGCGATATTCTTGCGACGTCACGCGATTCCCTGGGAAATAAATAATCTAAATCAGGGTCGCTGACCGGTCTGATTTCCGTGTTTTGTGTTCGAATGTCCTTCAATGCTCTAGAATTTTATGCAACTCGGAACAGTACAGTATGTTATTAAAAGTTTAAATTAACCCTAGAAGCCTAATCTACGCCCGAGAAGCGTACACTCATTCAAATATTCGCTCTCTCTTTCTAACTATATATATATATATATATATATATATATATATATGACCAATAAGGCAATGACCTTATAAGTGTGAAAGTGAATTTGTTTGTTTGTTACCTTATAGCGCCTTAATCGATTAACCAATCACTATAAAATTTGGTATACACGTATTATATGTATATAGTATACAACTCCTCACCACCCAAAGGTTGCTTGGAAGAGATCGCTCTTAGCGATAAGGTCGCCCATTGTTTTCTCACTGTGATTATTTCTTGTAATTGTTTATATTTATAATAAGTTTACTATTGTAATCTTTTGGAGGAAACAATAAAGAGTAGCTATTTAGCTATCTGTCTATTTATATGTGTTGGAGAATGATATAGGCTATTTTTTATTCTGTTCCGTAAACATGTCCCGGTTACGTAGACGAAGTCGCAGGTACAAGCTAGTTTTATATATAAAGCCAACATGTCACTAAGCCACCCTCGAATGGCTGTGTTTCAGTTTAAGAGATGAGATATAGTAGTGAAATAACGAAGTACGGAGCCATAACATTATTATCCTTAAAAAATGACAACGAATAAAATATACCATAGGCGTCACTGTATATACTGTGGCGTCCTTATTATTTGTTATGCCTATAAGCTATGGCTACCATTTCCTGAAATGGTAAACCGTTAAATTGTTTGCCATTCAAAGTTGCATAAAATCTAATTTCATCGACACGACACCTGCCTGTTATGGGAAATGCTCGTCCTCGTCTTACGGAGCTCAGTTAACCAGATACTAATGTAACTTCTGCAGTAACAAACACCAACGTATCAAATAGGCACAGTAATGGTTCATATTTTTAATGAATTATCACATGGTGAAATTATTTTTCATTATAACTGTGATTTTCACATTAAAATTCACTGGTCGTAGTAACTTAATATCACATAACTGTTATTTATTGTTGGAAATGATGTGTGATTTTTAGTAATAATATCTATATAAATATCATTTAAAAGTTTAATTATATTTCAATGTTTCTTAAACACAAAGTATGCTGTGATTGTCTCTAAATGTAAGAATAGTTAGCCGTAATCTACTAGTGTATTGTAATAAATATTTTGCTGTATCTTTTGTTGGTGATCCCATAAATAAATAAATAAATAAATAAAGTCAGCCTAGTTGGTCGTCAATCGATTGCGATTTAATATAATTATTAACATTTCACTAATAGCCGAAAGTAGCATTTTGTTGCATTATGTAACACATAGCCGTTATTTTAAGTAGCAGATGTGACATATGATTCTGTATTTTATATAATAATTTAACGTGCTACTTGTGAAATATTCCAAGCCCAATATCAAGCACCCGAAAGCGTGGTGTCGAGTAACACTTGGGTTGTGTGATTGACACATCCATTTGTCTGTGAGACAGGCGGTTACGGATTGTCTGATGTGTCTATGGTAGTCTATTGGGGGCAGATAGCATGTCTATAGATATACTTGTTTAGTAAAGCGATTTGTCTGATAATTGGCTTATTATTGTTATAATCCTCAGAGACAGGAATGCATGCGATGTATTATGGGTATCACAGTATATTTGTTTGTTATTCTATATATATACAAATAGATATATATACATATAGATATTATATTGAGCAATGAAGTTAGCATAGCTATAAAATTGGTGTCAATACCCTCAAATGGGTTAAAGCTGAAAATCAGTGTTTTGTTCCTTGAACAATGTTACACGCCGAGCTTCGACCTTTTTGTATTGCTGCAGATCACACATAATAACACAATTTTATAAATCTTATGTTGTTTTATGTATTATCTATTCTTATGTACATGTTGTGTGTGATTAGTAACAAACAAATAAACGATATATCTATCTATCTATCAATATTACAGAATGTTTATATTGTAATACAGTAAAGTGTGACAAAAAAACAATAGAAAATAAAAGAGGAAAAATACTGGGTCATCTTATTTGATATGATGATTTTTATATAGCATACTAGAAGGAAAAATAGAGGACAAAAGAGGAAGGGGAAGATCTAGGAATAACTGTATGGGACAGATAGAGGAAAAGTGTTTCCTTCCTATACGATATCTAGTTAGGTGTCGTTTTGTATAGGGAGGTCAAATATATGGCCTGGAATAGAGCTGCTTGGAAGAGAATGCATGAATTAGTTGCACCGACAAGATGAAACTCTTAAATGAAAAGAGAAAGTGTAGAATGAATAAATCAATCCTAGTAATGCAACTACTGGCAGAATCTCCCAAGGGGAGGCTTATGTTCAGCAGTAGACGATAAAAGTGTGATATGATGAAGGATAAGCAAGCTGAAGTGGCAATGGGCTGGTCACATAGCTCGAAGAAACGACAACCGATGGGGAAGAAGGTTCTTGAGTGGCGACCATGTAGGTGGAGCACGTAGCAGTGTAGGATGATCCCCCACTAGATGGAGTGACGACCTAAAATGCGTTGCCGGGAGTCAGTGGATGCAGGTGGCTCAGGACCGCTCTTTATGGTAGTCTATGGGGGTGATTTATGTCCAGCAGTGGACGGATAATGGCTGAAATGATGATGTTGATGATGAATGCAATCTTTGTGTACAATGACGTATAAATAAGTAAATACAATGGATTCAGTTCTGAGTTACCTTAAAATTACCCCTCAAATAAACAATTTCAATTTGATAGGTAGTCCAGCAAAATTATAATGGTATGGACCATCGGGAATTAAATGTGATGCAAGTAATTGTAATGTAAATTCACTTAATTGTTTTTGGAAATTATAATTGAAAGAGGAAACACGATACTACGCGTGCAAAGCTGCGGGCAACAGTTAGTGTAGTATAAAATAAGCTAACTATTTATTTATTTTTAGGATCATCGATATAAGATACAGCGAAACATTTCAATACAATACACTAGTGGATTACAACTAACTATTTCTACATGGGGGGAAAGGGATTGTTAGTAATGGGGACTGAGAATCCCATTGCTAGCAATATACCCAACCGGGTCGACCTCCTCGCGGTTCCCCCTGGAAACTATCATGGTTAATTCCTGATGAATTCGTCATGATGGGCTAACTGGCCTGTTTTCATTCTCATCGATCACCCTTCACTGGTGCTCCGCCAGCGTATCCCGTTAGCGCAGGCGGGGTTACCATACCATTTTCACCCATTAAAAAAACTATTCTTACATTTATAGGCAACCACAGCATGCTTAGTGTTCAAGAAAACATTAAAATGAAATTAAATATTATTAAATGAATAATTGACGTGTGTGTCCCGGCAAAGAATGGACAACCCTTTCCTATGCCGTGGGTGTCGTTAGAGACGACTAAGGGAGGGCGAGGGATGGGCTGCAGCGTCCCTCTTAAAACATCTCTAATGCCTAACTGCATTTGTCAAGCGTGGCAACTATTGGCAAAATTTATTGGGAAGGCTTATATTCAGCAGTGGACAGGTAACGGTTGAAATTACAGGGTACAGTACTTGGCGTGAATTTACAGGGTACAGAGGAATAACATCTGAGTCCTCGGGAGTGGCAATGCATGGGGGGTATCATGGGCGAAACAGTATACACTGTTATGTGCATGGTACTGCTCATGTCTATAGGCGACGGTTACCACTTTCCATCAGGTGGGCAGTCAGCTTGTTTGCCATTTTAAGTTGTATAGAAAAAAATAGTTCAATTGAATTTAAATTATAAATAAAGAAAAAATAATGGTCGATATACCTTGGAAAGATTTGATTTGTTAACGGTGTTAGTTATTAGCAGGGTAAATATAAACTATAACGTGAAGCTTGGTGCAGTGGCAGACAGAACTGAACTCATGACCTTCAGAGTTCTATGACCGAGCTAGTAACTAAGGCGGACGCTCGCTTAAAATAACATTATCTCTTTAATTAAACATGCTTATGTAGCTTACATTTATTTATTTATTTATAGAATTACCAACATAAGATACAGCTAAACATTTTAGTACAATACACTGGTAGATTAGATCTAACTGTTCTTACATTTATAGGCAATCACACCATGCCTTGTGTTTGATAAACATTAAAATGGAGTTAAATTATTAAATGTCATTAAATAAGTAAAAATATTAACAACATGAATAATAACATAATTATACATTAAAATCAAAGTGCTGTTATATATTCTTTAAATAGTGTTAAATAGAAATTAATGAAAATGTAAACAAACAAATAACTGGGCCGACTATAAGAGAGACTGATGATGTCCAAAATAACAAATCAAAAATAGATTAATCGATTTCATGTTTTGATTCATTACGCCATTACACATACATTCACCTCATCTACTCACCACACACATACATTTACATACAACTCACATACACTTATATCCTATTTTTCTTTTTATTTATTTTTTCTTCTAAATGCAAATAGCTCATGCACTCCTAGACACATGGCTTAGTTCACATTCAATATAGAAGAGTAGTAAATTTATTAAATTCGAACAAATGTTAGTGTTATTTATATTTTTAAATAATATTTATAAATTTTTTTTATACAACTTAGAATGGCAAACAAACTGACGGCCCACCTGATGGAAAGTGGTAACCGTCGCCTATTGACATGAGCAGTACCATGGGCATAACAGAGTATACTGTTTCGCTCATGATACCCCCATGCGTTGCCATCCCTGAGGACTCAAGTGTTATTCCTCTGTACCCTGTAAATTCACGCCAAGTTCATTCATTTAAATTCAGTTAAGTAGTTCCACGCTTTTTCCATACTTATGCCATGCCATGCCATGCTTATAAACAAGCAAACAATCAAATCTATTTTCTTTATAATATAAGTAAAGATTATAAGCTAAAAATGAATGATATTATGGGTTTAGATAGTAATATTAATAGATAGGTACCGCTGATTATTATATAACGCCCTCTAATTACAGACTAACGAAAGCTTGTACATATTTACTTGTAAATACACATTTTACACTAGCCCATGTCCCTCGCTGATAATGTAGCTTACTATACGTGAAGGAATGTTCAAAATTGGTTAAGAATTTTTTGCGTTTATCCATTGCGGACAAACAAACAAATCTACCCTCTTTATAATGTTACTTTAGATAGAAATTATTTAGACCAATACAGGCACGGGGATCAAACTTGCGACCATCGAAAAGTGGGGAGCTGTGTACCATATCATACGATATCAGTTCTTAATTGTCCGCTGCTGAACAGAGGCTTACCTTTATTGCGGGAATTTCCAATAGTTGCCATGATTAGCAGGCGGGTTGGCAACTGCAGTTAGATTTTGGAGATGTTTTAAGAGGGACACTACTGCCCATCTCTCGACTATACAGTGGAAGATGTGTAAAACCGTTAAACTACCAAGATATCTCCATTACGGCCAACCCTATATATTTACAACGACAAATGCTAAAAAACTGCAATTGGCATTGCACACTGAATTCCTTCGCTTCGGGCTTCTTGCAACGTAGAAAAAAAAACTTAAAAATAGGGCACCGCACTTCAGAGCTTGTCTTTACCAAATTCTAGTGACCTGAAGTTTACACACACATAAAACCACCCTGAACACCCACACCGCGAAACCCGCCCCTGGTCTGAGCTCAGTATCGGTCCAAACTCACCGGAGCGCGGTCGCATCGCGCCCCATCGAAATTTTATTCGAACGAACGCGTGTCTTCGTTATCACTCGCTTCTTGTCCTGTGTCTATATTTTCAATTAAAAAAAAAAGTATCAGTAATGTCTTACGATATTTAACTTGTGCTGTGGATTGTTCAAAGGTGGTTTTGTGTGCTGTGATTTTACGGAGTCATTCCAACAGAGATCGTAAGCTATTTTTGATGATTTAAACGTTTTGCTGACCGCATTTTATTCTATAGCACCGCCTAATGTCGACAGCATCTTTTTCGCGTTTAATATTAGATCAAGATATTTTGATACGTATAAAATTCTTGCTGAATATATGAATTTTACTGAATAATTTAAGATCAGCGAAGAAATGAGTCGTGCGCGAGATGGTATTTATTTAATGTCAGATGGTTCGTGTGAATGTTGCGGGTTAAACGTTGCATTTGTTTTACTATTTTGTTTAATATTTTTGGGGGTGTATTTTATTGTATGATTTGTAAGATTGTCCCTTGTTAATGTCTCAATTGAAAGTAAAATTAAATCACAAATTTTAAGCCATAGTATGTGATAGGTATTGCACAAAATTTATTTAATATCTAATTAGTGTATCCTGCGTGTATTTAAATAATAATGTATTAATTATAATTTGTAATTTAGAAGATTTATCTAAATTAAAATTATAATAGAGTTATTAATATAAATAATGCATGAATTTTTTTTTATACAGCTTAGAATGGCAAACAAGCTGACGGCCCACTTGATGGAAAGTGGTAACCGTCGCCTATAGACATGAGCAGTACCATGGACATAACAGAGTATACTGTTTCGCCCTTGATATTCTCCCATGCGTTGCCATTCCTGAGGACTCAGGTGTTATTCCTCTGTACCCAGTAAATTCACGCCATATCCTTCCCTTCAAACCGAAACACAGCCATGTAAACACAGCTGCTTCACGGTTGAAACACGAATGGGACAGAGATACCCAAGCAATCGACTTATGTACAAAGTCTCCCTCTGATAAACTGGTGTTTAGTTGCCTCGACAAGAGGAAACTCTTAAATGAGAAGAGAGAATGGAATAAGATATCATACTTGTTCCTTCTCTTACGTCAATTTTCGTTTGACTATACGCTGAATCCTATTCATATCTTTAGTTTTATATTTTTATGATAAACTCAAAAATTCTTTTACATGTAGAAAGCATTACCAAGTAAGACAGTCTATAGTTTTTTTTTTTGTAAAAACCTAATACTAGTTTTTACCTGCGGATTCGTCCGCGTAACTTCATTCGTCTACGTATACAGGGTGACTTCTAAATTATCAACGTCCTTTTAAAAGTGGAGAATACTCCGTTAAAAGGATCCTAACAATTCTGAATTCATCCTGTACTCATACGCAATGTCATGAAGTTTTTTTTTTTAATTAATGATAATGAAGTGGTTGCATCGCCTGTGCTAACGGTATACGCTGGCGGGGCACCAGTGAAGGATGATAGGTGACAATGAAAAGGCAGGTCCAATCAAATCAAACAATGATGAATAGACCTGGAATTCAGCACGATGTTTTCCAGAGAGGACCGCGTGGAGGTCGACCTGACATATTGTATATATTAATAGCAATAGAACTGGTAGTACGTATTACTAACAAACTTTTGTCCCCAATGTCACGAAGCAGTTGCAATATTTGTTTTTATTATGAATGTTAATTTTGCATTTTATCTTGTGTAAATATTAATAATGGGCATTTAATTTACTCATATGATAATTATTTATTTCTGACATAACTATATTATGTACAAAATGTACTAGGTTTTAGTATTTTAATAAATTTTGTGTACCAGTATTTTGGTGAATCCTGCAGCTTGAAGTGTACACAATTAAACATCTAATGTTCAATGCAAATAAGAAATCCGAATCTGAAATTTGTTGACAAACTGTAGGTAATATTTTTTTTTACATTTATAATAATACTAGCGACCCGCCCAGGCTTCGCACGGGTGCACATAACATCACATTAGAAACCTCTAAAATTATAAATGTTCCTCTACTATATTATGCAAGTATTATACATATAATCCTTCCTCTTAATTACGTAGTTTTAAAGATCTAAGCATACATAGGGACAGACAGACGGAAAGCGACTTTGTTTTATACTATGTAGTGAAGTGACTCGTAATCTGACCCGGATTCACATGAGTAGGTAGAGATCTCTTAGGTTGTATGGATAGAGCATCGAGTCTCAAAAACGAGTCAATTTTTAGTCAGCTAATTGTCAAATTAGCTGACACGTTTTTTTATCAGTGTTCTATATACTTACGCACACAATGTATCTTAATGTATGTATATTTAATTATTTAATAAATAAAATTAGTTTTTACGCATTAAAAAGACAACAAAAATTATAAAACAAAATAAATATAGAAGTTATAAAGGTAACACTCATAACTATTTATAACGCAAAATTGTATGAAAAAGTCGATCCGCTTTTCTCGAAGCATTTGTATGAAGACACTATATGTATATAATCTAAGTATATAAGATATACTATACTATACACGAAAATGAGAATAATCACCAAAAAAAAAAGCGTATTTTATACGCTTTTTTTATATTCTATTTATAATTTCTCATTCAATGTAGAGTGGCAAACAAGTGGTCGGCCCACCTCGTGAAAAGTGGCAACCGTCGCATATAGACATGAATGAGACCGAGTACACTACAGAATATACTGTGACGACCATAGTATTTCTCGAACGTTGCTTTTCCTGAGGACTAAGACATTTTTTTTTCATGGAATGAAAGTGGAATGGTGATCCCGCTTGTTGTGTCGGTATACACTGGCGGAGCTTCAGTGAGGGATTTTTTTTTATACAACTTAGAATGGCAAACAAGCTGACGGCCCACCTGATGGAAAGTGGTAACCGTCGCCTATAGACATGAGCAGTACCATGGATATAACAGAGTATACTGTTTCGCCCATGATACCCCCTATGCGTTGCCATTGCTGAGGACTCAGGTGTTATTCCTCTGTACCCAGTAAATTAACGCCATATCCCACCCTTCAAACCGAAACACAGCCATGCAAACACAACTATGCTTCACGGTAGAAACACGAATGGGACAGAGGTACCCAAGCAATCGACTTTTGTACAAAGTCTCCCTCTGGTAATCTAGTAATCAGTTATGCAATTACAACTGCTAGATAGATAGATAGATAGATAATTTATTTGCATCACTTACAGCACACAAACAGCAAAAGACACAAATGCAAAGTGAAAAAAGATAAAAAAAGATACGTGTATAAAAAAATTAAAAAAAAAAACAAAATCAGAATGCATAAAATTAGTAAATTTTTTTTTTCATGCGGGTGCTACAGTAATACAAAATGGCCACAACTTAGCTTTTTGCTTTGCACGAAAAAGAGCAAAACACTGATATTCTGTTGTGGCCAAAAGTGAGCCGCGAAATACTACTGAAAAAAAAAGGATAAAAAAAAAGAACGAAATATAGATCAAATACATTGAAACTGCTTGGTAACAGAAACACTTGGGACAATTGTACCCAAGTTGGTGACTGTTTTGAAAATTATTAATAATTCATACAATATACTGATATAAAGTTTGACTACAAAAACACGAATAATATAATTTTAGATACTGACTAAAGTCTGTAGGGAAAATAATTTCTCTTTATTTGACAGGGAAATTCCTTTTATTAAAAAAAAAACATGGTAAATGAAGCTAATATTTGCTTAGTATATTATTTTCGGTTTATTTCTTATTATATTACTAGTTTTACACGCGACTTTGACCGAGTTACTGGGAAAACGTAGTTTTTTTTAACCTTTCTACCGTGAAGCAGTTGTGTTTGCATGGCTGTCTTTCGGGGGATATGGCAGTGAATTTACAGGATACAGAGGTATAATACCTTAGGCCTGGGGGGAAGGGATTGTTAGTAATGGGGTCTGATCCATTGCTAGCAATACACCCTATCAGGTCGACCTTTACGCGGTTCCCATTGGAAACCACCGTGAACAAAACGTGCATGGTTTTAGTCGATTATGCCAGGGCTTTTAACGACCATGTAATTTTGGATATAGCCATCAGACATATTGCCACTTAAATAAATATATCTGTACTTATAAAACATGCTCATGTCTATAGGCGACGGTTACTACTTTCCATCAGATGGGCCGTCAGCTTGTTTGCCATTCTAAGTTGTATAAAAAAAAACATATACACATATGTTAACAGAGATTTAAAAGAGTAACTGTTGAATTTCTCGCGGGCTCTTCTCAACAGAACAGCAGACCTTCCAAACCATGCAATAGGGGGGAAAGGGATTGTTAGTAATGGAGACTGAGAATCCCATTGCTAGCAATATACCCGACCAGGTCGACCTCCTCGCGGTTCTCCCTGGAAACTATCATGGTTAATTCCTGATGAATTAATCATGATGGGCTAACTGGCCTGTTTTCATTCTCATCTATCACCCTTAACTGGTGCTCTGCCAGCGTATCCCGTTACCGCAGGCGGAGTTACCGTACCATTTTCACCCATCAAAAAAAACCCTGCAATAGATTTAAAAAATGCTTGTACGCTTAATGCTTGTAAAAATGCTTGACGAATTAAAAGTGCCTGTAAACAAGTTAAAGAGAGTACGTTTGGTACCATTTGGCGCCTTTAAATATATATTTATTTAAGCTTCCAAATTCGTTTTTCCCTTGTAGTGAGGAGCGTCCTAGATTCCATCCTACATTACAACACAATCTGTCCTAGGTTGCCTGGGAAAGATTACTTTTAGCGATAAAGTAGCTTTTTGTTCTCTTTTTGTATAATATATTTCTTGTAATTCTTGTTTCTATTAACTTATCATTTGACGATAAAATGTCTATCTATCTATCTATGTCTTTATTGTACAACAAAGATATATAAATAATGTATTTTTGTTTGGATTATTTAAAACAGGACTATGTCATACAAAGAATATCGACTTCAATTGTGGAAAAATAGGTTATTTTGATTTATAAAGTAAATTACTGAAACGTTTTTGGTAAAATTTCTATAAAGACCAATCTGTAAGTATATTTTTATTTATTTAAACTTTAATGCACGGTAAAATTCTATGTACTGGTACATTTGGAGGACTTAACACCGGACGGTGTTCTCTACCAGTCAACCATTGGGCAAGCAGAGAAATAAGTAGACGGTGCATTATTAAAGAAAAATAAAGTAATATTTGATATATTACTTTCAAGTCGGTTGAAAAGTTTTTTTTTTAATTGGTGATAATGGTATGGTAACCCCGCCTGCGCTAACGGGATACGCTGGCGGAGCACCAGTGAAGGGTGATAGATGAGAATGAAAACATGCCAGTTAGCACATCATGATGAATTCATCAGGAATAAACCATGATAGTTTTCAGGGGGAACCGCGAGGTGGTCGACCTGGTTGGGTATATTGCTAGCAATGGGATTCTCAGTCTCCATCATTAAATTGTCACATGCTTCGTGTTTCAGAGGGCATGTAACACTGCCCTTTAGTAATCTGTCTGAGGTATTCGTGTGTAAAAAAGGTGGCTTAGAAAGTTTTGACACTAGAGGGCGCCACCTTCACACTAGTATGGCCTGTTACATTGGAACTTAAGAAGATAATCAAGTTTTGTTAAAATTATTATAAAAACACTGTCTAAATGAAATTAATGACATATCAAAAGATTTAATCAATTAATTTATTCCCGATTTGTACTACTATTAAACATCAGCAGAATGTCTTACGGTCGAGCCGATTATTTGTTTGTTTATATTTTCATTAAGTTCAATTGAAACAAACTCTATAACTGCTCTATCTGCCTACACCATAACTGTTCTAGCGTAAAGATAATTTATAGTTAGATAAAATGTCGTAGCCAGGGAGCTGATCTGAAACGAGGCGTTTATCGTAATCATTATCGCTTCGCTATCGATTCGCTATCGAATTGTACGCATGAATGGCATTATGTTAATGTTTGTTGGAACTTTAGCGATATGTCCCATTCGACGGCTGCACGTCTAAGGGATTGGGTACTTGTATTTTAATAAAAAAAATATGTTTTAATTTTTTTTATGTAACTTATAATTACAAACTAATCAACGGGTACTATTTGCAGGCGTTTATAGGCTACGATAACCGCTTACCATCAGGTGGACCGTATGCTTGTTTGCCACCTTAGTGGTATATAAAAAAAAATATTGTCTATCTAATCACTGGCGAAAAATGTAGATTTTAAACATCACCGAATAACAAAACGTATATTAAAGACAATTTTATATAAAAAATCAACTTGCTTATATTTAAAACACACTAATTTAATTATAGTGCATTGTATTTATATTCAGCACCATCTAGTGATGTGCAATCAAATTAATCTCGACATTCATTATTAAAATTAACATTTGAAATAAGAACAGGGACGTTGTAAACTGTTGACTATTTTTAACGAATCAAAATGTACTTCTTTTTGTGCAATTTGGAATGAAAATTAAAGTTAATATTGTTCATCAATCCACATTATCATTGCCACACCATGGAAAAAATAATTACGAGCAAATTGCGTACCTAAGTCACTTATTTTTTTTACACTAGCACCCTTTTATATTTTGTTGATTTATTATAACGAAATGGGATAAAAAATTACATGTGTTTTTTTAGCCAGCATGATGTACCAAATCTCATACAGACAAAAGTATCTAGGTATTTGAAACCAGTCATATATCTACTTTCATTACTTGTTCCAAGACCAACCATACAAATAAATGGTAAGCGTAATGAAAATGACTGAAGGAATAGATATATGTAAGGTCAAAAATCTCTTGGTTTTCTCTTTCTATTCTATCCCGCAAAGGACTTGGCGTGAATATAAAAAATCTTTCATTTTTCAAAAGGCTTATCAGAAAGGCTCTATATCAAATCGGTTTGTATTGTATTTAATAAAAATGACAAACAACGGCACATTTCTTACAAATAAAGAAAAAAATGGGGGGCATAATGAAAAAAATGTTTTATTGCGTTCATCAGCACGCAGTGAACTGTGAAGGAGCTGATAAATTGTGGGCTCAGCGGGCCAGCGTCAGACGCAGTCGCGGTGTTTTATTGTTCATAAGCTTATTTAAAATCATATTTGAATATTTATTTTGTATATCACAACTGAGGTATTTTGTACAAAGTCGCCGAGACTGTTGCCGCGGTCTCACTTTATTTGGTGGCTACTTGGAGTCGGTTGATAAGTTATAAAGATAATATGGCATTACTCCTTTCCATTCTCAGGAGGTCGTAACGGGCTACTAGGGAAACAAAGTATTTTAGTGCTCACAAAAACTCGAAATGGAAACTCGCTTGCTCTATGCTATGAACATCTTGTTGTGCATAAAGACACCTGCCCATTCAGGGACACGGTGGACATTAATGAGTTATTAATATGATTACCATTAGGCGGGCAGCTTGAGGTCTATATTCTTAAAAAAAAAAAGAAAACATTTAATTGTTTATTTATTTACATACATGATAAATGTCTGTACAAATTTTTGTATTATGAATACGAACTTAGTATTCAAATTAAAAAAAAGTACTTATCTATATTTGCACTAATAATAAAATATTTCATGTAATATAATAATTATATAATTAATTAATTGAATAAGCCAATCTCGAAAATACGCGGAGCAAACACATTTCGCTAACTCCGTGTTAATATTTTATTAAGAAAACGGTTCCAATCCCTTGGCCTACGTTAAAATTGTACGAGAAACGTAATTATTCAGCTCCTATACTATGGTACATTAATCATAATTTTTGCCGAGACCTCCTTTGAGAAGTTTCTCAAGGTTTTTTTTCGGTTCCGTATAACTTTTGCATCCATAAATATGGAATTGAATTGGACGGCGGTTTAGAGAATGAAAGGATTTGGAAAGTTTCCGCGAGGTATTATATCGCGGATAGCTGTTTAAAATGTACGCAGAATTTATTAGGTTAGGCAGGCTGATGATGGGTGACCAGGCTGGTGATGGTGGTATACTCTGTTATGTCCATGGTACTGCTCATGTCTGTAGGCGATGGTTACCACTTTCCATCAGGTGGGCCGTCAGATTGTTTGTCATTCTAAGTTGTATAAAAAACCTATGACTCACTACACGTTTTGGGAAACTGTAAGTGGGTAATTTATAAATTAATTAATTAAAAGGAACAATCCGGTCCATATAATAAAAATTTCTATACTTCTTTTGCATGTTACTTTGCTATTTACAATAGAATTAATTAAGGTAATTTATTCCAATTCTTTCTATGTTAAATATATTTTATTTAATTGTGCAAAATTTGCTGATTTTTATGTTATTTTTATCTATATATTAAGTGTAATAAAAATTGTTTATTTCCCAAAACAAAATAAAATAATTAGTCATGACAAAGTCACGAAAATGTGATTCAAACATTAAGATTTGTATACAAATGTGTGCTCGGAAACCATTACCCTCTTTTCTTTGGTGGTAGAGTAAAATGTCTACACTACTAACTTGCAATGGGGTAAAGCGAGTGTGGTCTGAACACAGAAAACCTCTTACAAACTTCTACTCGCCTGGTACTTTGATTGAATTGATCAACGTAATGTAACATGTTTCAACTTAAATAATTTTACCTTCTTTTTTGCATTATATAGCATAAATTATTTCTACTAGATAAATAAAAATTCTACTACTAGTAGTAATAAAGTAATATTGATGAAAAGTAGGTAATTTTTGGCGATTTTAAAGGCGTCAATTTACTGGTACTTTTTTAAATTCCCTTCTAAATTTAATTCGATAGGGTTAAATGTTTTCCTATATGAATTTTTGCATGATTGAAGATAACACAAGTTGGTTTAAATAATCGAAAATTTTGTAAACTTTCAATGAGAACTGCCAGATGATGATTAAAATGTACGGCGTGTCAAAATATTTTGAAAATTTCAGAAGTAAATGTGAGGTGGTTGCATAATAATTAATAGAAATATTGAAAAAATGTATATTTTTGCAAATTTACTCGAATGTATTTATTGAAATAGCTGTAGATATATTGTACAATTTTTATTTTGTATAGGATATCTATATTAGAAAAAAATAACATACAATGGACTTATCCCATAGAGGGATTTCTCACAGTCAACTTTTGAGAAGCTGAAAGAATGAATAGAATGTTTGAGGGTAAAAATTGTACAGTTAATGATAAATTTATAATCCTTATTAATGTTATAAATATGAAAGTGAGTTTGTTTGTTTCTTACAACCAATCATTATGAAATTTTATATACACGTACTTACTATAAGGGATGGGGAAAGTCACAGGTGAAAAGTGAAGTAATAAAAAATTGCATACACCTATATTTTTCTGTGGAGTCAAATGTTAAATTATATTAGACGCTTGGCTTGAAGTAACAAATGTTACGAAACAATAAATAGCAAGATAATGAGCCGTGGTAGTGGGAGGGCGGTGCAGGGGAAGGGGGGGGGGGAGGGCGAGTGAGTCCTCTGTCTGTGCTCAATCAGAATTGATGCTATTAAATTAATGCAATTAACATTTAAAGTACCAGGCGAACAGAAATTTATAAGAGGCTTTCTGTGTTTTCTGTTGCATTCGTCTGCTACTATGAATAATATAGTATTGTGTTTCCACTTTTTATGCGACTTTCAAAGGAAGGAGCTTCTTATTACGTTTGTGTTTTATTTTGCGATTATATTACGCGATTACGGTGCCAATTTTGAAGAGATTACAACCTAATTCATTTCGTCAGTGTTGCCAGATGCAATTTTTTATTTTTACTCACAAATCATTTATGTTTACGCTAAATCGATACGATTTCTAAGACTTCCTCAATTACAAACTGTACATTGTTTTTTAATTTCGTTTTGTCAAGTACCACAAGTGAAAGATTTCCATTTCTATTTTTACCTTATCTTTCCTCTTTTTCTCTTATCACATTCTCTGTTTCGCTATCTTCATTTACATGTTATATTTGTATAAAAAAAAAAACTTAAATTTAAATAATTTATTTAAATTAATTTAAGCTCATTTTACCTTTATCCAAAAATTACTACAGGAATTTCATTGCTTCAAAATTTCGAGAAAATATTTTTTGAACCTAAAATTGTGAAAAAAATACCCATTCTGGCAACGCTGCTTTTATAATCGTTAGGGTTTACATCCGTTTTGGTAGCAATTTTTTTTTTGCCGTTTGATTTTCAGCTTCGGCTTTTGTTAGCGGAGTAAAAACTGCTCACTGCAAAGCAGGATTAGTATTCGTCGTTGACTGTCCACTGCTGAACATACGCCTCCTTCGTGAGAGGGGTTTTGCTAGTAGTTGCCACACTTGGCAGACGAGTTGGTAACCGCAGTTTTTTTTTAATGGATGATAATGGAATTGTAACCCCACCCGCGCTATCGGTATACACCGGCGGGGCACCAGTGAACGATGATAGGTGAGGATGAAGCAGGTCAGTTAGCCCATCGTGACGAATTCAACAAGAATTGTTCACGATGGTTTTCAGGGGGAACCACGTGGAGGTCGATCTAATAGGGCATATTGCTAGCAATGGGGCCGTCAAACTACATTGCTAACAATCCCTTTCCCCCCTGGTAACCGCAGTTAGGTTTTGGTGATATTTAAGAGGGACGCTGCTGCCCATCCCTTGATCTTACGACAATCACGGGAAAGGAAGGGGTTACCCATTCCATGCCGGGACCACATTTGTATAGGTGAAAAATTTGTTATTTTTTTCTACTTAAAACATAATCTGGTTACTGTTTTTTTTTTTTTTCATTTATTTGTCGTAAACTCCTAAATTCCTTTTCATCATTTGCGACATTTGATCCGTTGAATTAACCAGCCACAGCGTTTACAGACTTGAATGGAGGTAATTAAACTGAAGTGTATCGATAGATCGCTAATTAAGCATACGATACTTCAGTTTTTCCCCGTTAATTAACATACAGCGGGATGCGACCGACATTTCGTATGTAGGTCAAGTGGATTGAGCTTTACACTTTATATTGCATACATATTGTGGCGGTTTTACTGTATTTATGCCAAACTAGGGCTACGTCCGTGGTTTCGTCCGTATAATCATTATAATCGTCATCTTTTTTTATACAACTTAGAATGGAAAACAAGCTGACGGCCCACCTGATGGAAAGTGGTAACCGTCACCTATAGACATGAGCAGTACCATGGACATAACAGAGTATACTGTTTCGCCCATGATACCCCCCATGCGTTGCCATTCCTGAGGATTCGAGTGTTATTCCTCTGTGCCCAGTAGATTCACGCCATATCCCACCCTTCAAACCGAAACACAGCCATGCAAACACAACTGCTTCACGGTTGAAACACGAATGGGGTAGAGGTACCCAAGCAATCGACTTTTGTACAAAGTCTCCCTCTGGTCATCACATATATGATGGATATGGCAGTGAATTTACAAAGTACAGAAGAATAACACCTGAGTCCTCAGGAATGGAAACGCATGGAGGGGTATCATGGGCGAAACAGTATACTCTGTTATGTCCATGGCACTGCTCATGTTTATAGGTGACAGTTACCGCTTTCCATCAGGTGGGCCGTCAGCTTGTTTGCCATTCTAAGTTGTGTAAAAAATTTTGTAATTTCAACAGTGAGAACTTTTTTGTCACAGGTTGTAAGTAAAAAAATTAAATCGAATAGATATCTATTTACGTCAAAAAGATTGTGGTTTTGTAAGACAGCAAGTACTTTACAAATAAGACTTTTTGTCTTCATTTGTTATGAATTTGAATAATAATAATAATTATTATTTAATTAGACTACATAGGGCCCATTTTGTTATTAATAAATTGACTTAACCTATGTTAGTAAATGAGCGGTCGTAACGCTCTTACATTGATAACCTGTCCCACCCAATATTTTAGGATAGGACAGTCCATTTTATCAGCAATTATGAACGTTCATAATTATTTACCATTATAATATATTTGTAATATATATTGGAGTTCCAAATATATACAAATACCTTAAGATATATGGTTCACCAAGTGGGACGTTACAGCGAGCCACCGTCGTCCATCTAGACTATAGGATTAAAATGTGAGCTGACTTACCCACCTAACTCCAACGGGAGACACTATAAAATGTATTTTGAAATATCAGACACTTTCATTATCTCAGGAACTCTGTAGTAGAATAAAAAAGTGACATTTTTAAAAATTTGGACATATCATACATATGGCCGTGTGGCCCCGACATAGAGTGGACCACCCATTCCTTTCCCATGAGTGTCGAAAAAGACGAATTAGGGAATTTAATATTCGGGGGATGGGCAGCAGTGTCTCTCTTAAAACTTCACCAAAGTCTAACTGCGGTTGCTAACCCGTTTGCCAAACATGGCAACTACTAGTAAAACTGGGAGAACTGTGTTCAGCTGTGGACAGTTAAAGGCTGATATGCTGATATGTAATGGTGGAATAAGGGGGGAAATGGATTGTTTAGCAATGGAGTTTGACAGCCCTATTGCTAGCAATATGCCCTATTAGGTCGACCTTTACGTGGCTCCCCCTGGAAACCATCGTGAACAATTCTTGTTGAATTCGTCACGATGGGCTACCTGACCTACTTCATCTTCATTTATCATCCATCACTGGTACCTCGCTAGTGTATACCCGGAATAACCATTCCATTATCACCCATTAAAAAGAAGAATGGTGGAATAAAAAATTTACATATATGAATTCTGAAATATAATGTGGTGGCTCGAGTCATTGGGTATAGTATCGTTGAACACAACGCTGGCTTATCCGTCATACTCGTGAACGGGTGCTACTTGTAAGGATTTGTTTGTTCAAGAATACTGTGACTAATTATAATTTTTATCAGTATTAAATTTGTGATAGTTATGGTATCCATTCACAAGTATTTTTTTAAGAACGATTTTGTTAAAAAAAATACAACAGCTCGTCCTTCTTAGCTGAAATTGCATTTCGAACTGGGCGATAGACTCTTTACAACTTTATACAACTTAGAATGGCAAACAAGCTGACGGCCCACCTGATGGAAAGTGGTAACCGTCGCCTATAGACATGAGCAGTACCGTGGACATAACAGAGTATACTGTTTCGCGCATGATACCCACCATGCATCGCCATTCCTGAGGACTCAGGTTTTATTCCTGTAAATTCACGCTATATCCCACCCTTCAAACCGAAACACAGCCATGCAAACATAATTGTTTCACGGTAGAAACACGAATGGGACAGATGTACCCAAACAATCGACATTTGTACAAAGTCTCCCTCCCTTAATCAACACTAACACTTGTTTTAAGAAATGTATTTCATTAATTAACACACTGTAATTGTGCTATATAGCAAATATATTTTACTCCACGTTTGTGGAGCAAAATAAATGACTTCAATCAAGACAAAATTAATATTGACATAAATAGTGGAATAATAAATGTACAAAGCTAAGTGATTATTAAAGTAACATAAAATAAACCCGCCAAAATAGAATTGAACTAATTCTTCAATTAAGTGTAGTCAAGTTTTGCGCATAACAAATCGAGCTTACAATGCGAGACTAAACTGGACTATCTAATCGAGTTAGTCGGAATAGTTCAGCGAATCGAATAATCACTTTTGTTCTACACTAGAATAAGTATTAGTGAGTGAGACATTAAATTTATGTCTCTGTTTATACTTTGAGAGAGTTTTTTTATACAACTTAGAATGGCAAACAAGCTGACGGCCCATTTGATGGGAAGTGGTAACCGTTGCCACACATACACATGAGCAGTACCATGGACATAACAGAGTATACTGTTTCACCCATAATACCTCCCATGCGTTGCCATTCCTGAGGACTCAGGTGTTATTCCTCTGTACCCTGTAAATTCACGCCATATCTCACCCTTCAAACCGAAACACAGTCATGCAAACACAACTGCTTCACGGTTGAAACACAAATGAGACAGAGGTACCCAAGCAATCGACTTTTGTACAAAGTCTCCCTCTGGAATCTGAAATTACATTGTAATCCGTTCAGCCATTAATGTGATTGAATAACAAACATCCAAACGTTTGCACAAACTTTCTTTATATATAGATATTAGTACGGCGATTCAGAATGTGGGTTACGGCCACCGGCAACCGGCGGTTTTAGCGTATGACATCAGAAGGGACTGATTTTCTATAGTGACTTGTTGTTACAGATCCGCCAGTTTATTTTGGTGACTTCATAGCTAGGGTTGTCACAAGCAAACTGAAATAGAAACGATTCATATTTCTTGCAAGAATATTTTGCTCAGCAAATAACGGTGACCTCACTCGTCATAGTTAAAAGTGACTAGTAACTAGTAACCCCATTATTCTTATTTAAAAATTATCAGAATAGAATAAAAAATATACATACACACATACATATCTGTCACGCCTGTCTCCCATTATAGGGTAGGCAGAAACAATGGAACGCCAAATGCTTCGATTCAAACAAACCTCATTCGGTTCTTCCACATTCATCAATTTTTTTTTCTTTTTTCTTTTTTTTTTAATCCACAAAGATGACAAACAAGCATACAGGCATCTGATGGTAAATGGTAACTGTAGCGTATAGATCCCTGTGACACTAGGAGTGTCACGTGCACGTTGCAGATCCTGAAGAAACCTTAATGTACCCTTTTTGAAAAACCCCATACTGTAGTCTCTAGGGGAAATCATTCTACAGCCTGAGCATTCGCAGGAGAAACTTCCTTTGAAACTGCACTGTATGTGGTCATTTAGGTTCAAACGTGTAAGGAGGATCCTTGTTGATGGCGAGCGGTGCGATGATAAAAGGCGGAACTGTGAAAATCAGTTCAGAATTAGCGAAGTAATCGCGTAGCAAAGTCAAAAGAACCGAGAAACTTTTTTTGGAAGTCGTTTAAAAAAAACTGTCTTGAACCAACTTGAATTTATCGCCCCATAGCCCCATGCCGCAGGCGATACTTTCAATCTATGCCCCATGTTAAACATTGGCTTGCATGACGCTGTCATTTCACTTACCCATTGAAATCATGTTTGGGCCATGAGCACGCATATTTCCGTGTTGGTGATCTAAAATTATTAGGTCAACTGACCGCGCGAACGCAAATAGCTCTCTAGTTACACGAACTTAAACGTGACGTTCCCGTGAAAACGTGTACAGCGCCACGCGTGATATTCGGAACTAACGAGCTATCTTATAATACACTAGCGGCCCGTCCCGGCTTCGCACGGGTGGACATTATTACAACATTTTAAAAAGTGGTTATTGTGACATAACGATAATAGTTGGACATATAGTATCGCGAGGTTTTTGTAGTTATTGATATTTTCTTCAATATTGTAGAACATACTTTTGTTCTATCACCAATAGTTTCCGCAGCGCACGCGACCAAAGATAAATCTTTCGTCGCGTGCGCATAGCACATTTTTTTTACACCTCGAGTTACGTTACTAAAGTTTTAGTAAGGGCCCTTAATCTTTTTTTAGCAATAAATATAGCCTATTTTACTCAGGGTGAATGTAGCTTTCTAATGGTGAAAGAATTTTTGAAATCGGCAAAGTAGTTTTTGAGTTTATTCATTACAAACATAAATACACACAAAAATACAAATCTTTCAAAAAGTGATTTGTTGATCTTAAAGTAATAGTGGTAAAAAAATATTTATTCTCAAAGTAGGCAGTAGACAAAATAAGTTTGGGAACCCCTGACTTATAGAATGACACCGCTAACTTTTTTGTAGCCTTAATACTAAGGAACAACTCCATTACAAATTATTTTGTTTTATTTCAGCATTTTGTATGAAAGCTCTCAGTCGACTTGATTTCTTTCAACATCATGAACAATTATCGTCGTATTTCAATAAATTAATACAAAAACAGTATTAAACTATATCTATAAACCTTTCTCTCGAATCACTCTATCTATTGATAAAAATCGTGTTAAAATCCGTCGTGTAGTTTAAAAGATTTAAGCGTACAGACGGCGGAAAGCGACTTCGTTGAATATTATGCAGATAAATCTCATGTTACTTATATATACATATATATATATATATATATATATATATATATATATATATATATATTTATATATGTAATTTTAGTGTGTATGTATATCAATAATTACTAGTACCGCATTCGAGTATTCTGACACTTCCCTATGGTTGACTGGGAGAGAATGCTTTTAGCATTAAGTCCGCCATGTACACATATTTGTATAATGAATAAATAAAATAAATAAATTTATTATTTAGCTCGACCGATTTAACGATATTTTGTAAAAATTTATGGCAAAAGAATAAACGATTTGCGAATCTTCCACTTCGAATTTTCATAAAAGCTTAATAGAAGCTAGTGGCGGTAATTTATAAATCCTCTATTTAAACTTTATTACTTACACATTCAGTTCAGTTTGTTAAAATAAATAAGATGCATCAGCTGACTCCTGGCAGCTCTCCACGTCATGACGTAACTTCTAAACAAATCGGCTGTAACACTGGCTAGCACTAGACACGCCCTTTTGACGGCTTTCAATGAAAAAAAAATACTCACGACTGTCATCCCTAATAGGGTAGTCAGAGGCATTTCTATGGGTGATAATGGAATAGTAACTCTTCCTATGCTATCGGTATACGCTGGCGGGACACCAGTGAGCCAGGATTAATTTAATACAATTTAGAATGGCAAACAGTTGACGGCCCACCTGATGGAAAGTGGTAACCGTCGCCTATAGACATCAGCAGCATTGCCATTCCTGAGGACTCAGGTGTTACTCCTCTGTACCCTGTAAATTCACTGTCAGATCCCACCTTTCAAATCGAAACACAGCTATGTAAACACAACTGCTTCACGGTTGAAACACGAATGGGACAGAGGTGCCTAAGCAAACGAGTTTTGTACAAAATCTCTCTCCGACACGATCAGGATAGCACTGTATTTGCGATTCAAAATTCATTTGATATTTTTATATTTCTAATTTCGTTGTAAATGCATCTGTCTGTTACGTACACGCACGTGAACGGCAGATCTTTTTAATCAATCTATATTCGAAAAAGCCGTATCTAAATTTACCTACAGATGTAACGAGCGGCTAGCAATTTGTAGAACAAGCGTGTGGAGATATATTTATGTTGAATATGTTGAAACCGGCGATTGTCTGGTTTTGGTGGAACTTTCAGTTCGTACTGTGCATCCGGCGGAATTAAAAAAATTACAAACTGTTAAATACATTTGACATTTTGTATGGGGAGCTCTGAATTGTTATTTTTTTTTTTAATTAAGACTTTATTTTTGAACCTCATTGATGATATTTTATATGTTACTCGATAGTTATTATATCTCATAATGATTATCGTTGTTTTGATATATATATATATATATATATATATATATATATATATATATATATATATATATATATATATATATATATATGTATGTATGTATGTATGTATGTATGTATATATACCTACGTATCCGTGAAGCACCTGTGTTTGTATGGCTGTGTTTCGGTTTGAAGGGTGGGATATGGCAGTGAATTTACTGGGTAGAGAGGAATAACACCTGAGTCCTCGGGAATGGCAACGCATGGGAGGTATCATGGGCGAAACAGTATACTCTGTTATGTTCATGGTACTGCTCATGTCTATAGGCGACGGTTACCACTTTCCATCAGGTGGGCCGTCAGCTTGTTTGTAATTTTAAGTTGTATAAAAAAAACATTACCCACCTTTCTTCCGCAGTCGGATAAAAATAGAATATAATAACACGACCCCTTGACAACAATCGTGTTGATATCTATCTCCTAATAAGTGGTACCATGATATTGTAACATAATGTAACAGCTTATTGTAATAGTCTCTGTTCCTTCAATACAGGTCATTAACGAGTATTCAAAATTCTACTTCGTCTCAACGCTATTTGTACAGCGTTGTAGTGAAGTAGCTTTTATACGTACTAATATTAATTCAATATATTATTTGGGAAGATGGATTCACTAGATAATTTCTAGCGAATTTATTACGATGGGAACTGACTTGCCTATTCATTCTCACCTGTTATTCGCCACTGGTGTCTCGACAGCGTATACCGATAGCGCATACGGGGTTACCATTTTATTTTTATCCATAAAAAAACCGCTCTATTACTAGTAGTGTACACTGTTAAGTCAAGCTTAACGTGGTCTCGTTGGAGATAAGAAATGGTTTGGAAATTCCCTCCTAAAGGTATAATAAAAGGGATTTGAAAGTTTGTACGAAAGTACGTTTTTGAACTTTGAAACATGAAACTTCATGTTCAGAATTTTAGTTTAAAACTAAGAGATATACCAGTATTGTGAACTGCTAATAAAAATAAAGTGCTTGTTCGTATTGAAAGTTGTACTGACATATTAATAAAAAAATGAACAATAAGAAAGGACAAAGTTTAAAACACAAGTACAAAAGAGTTTGTGGCAATCAGAGGGCGACAAAGGAAGTACAAAGTTTGCATGAGCACCTCTGACGCATTCATGTTTCTGCCGTGTTACAGTTGTGCTTCTATTTAATTATATTTAACTGCTGCTGAACGTAACCTTCCCCCTTGGGGGTTTTGCTAGTATGCCAGATGCCACGCTTGGCAGGCGGATTGGCAACCGCAGTTACGCTTTACAAATGTTTTAAGAGGGACGCTGCTGCCTATCCCTCGCCCTTCTTTAGTCGGCTTTTACGACACCCACGGGAAAGAAAGGGTTGGCTTTTTCTATGCCGGGACCATACGGCAAGGTGGGATATGGCAGTGAAATTGAAGGGTACTGAGGAAAAACAACGTAGTTATCAACGCGTGAGACTATGGGCATAATATTGTCTACAAGAGATGATTACCATTTTTCATTAGATGGGCGGTCAGATTTTATTAAATATAACTTAAGAATAAAGAGCAGCTGCCCTGCGAGAAGCTGAACCGTGCAAAATGGAATAACACCATAAGAGAGGCAACAGACACCTTTCAAGGACACGACCTTCAGTAATGAAGAGGACGAAGAGAGAGAGAGAGAGAGAGAGACAGAGAAACAAAGAATTTTTATAAAAACAAAAACTTGTCGGCGGAGAATGTGTTAAAAGATCTAAAGGCTTATTCAGTTGAACGCAATACGAGTATTGGTATGAGACAGCGTTTGTGAATACGTGTATTCTACAATAATGGTCATTTCGCATAATCACGCCTATCTCTATCCGCCATTGTCACCGTCACGTGGCACTTCAGCGATCCTATTATGCGCCCTATAATGTGTCGTTTGAACAGCTTACTGTATTACCACACCTCGGTATTAGAACACTATTATAGTATCTGTGAATGCGAGAGCTTCGTACAAACGTAGGCAGTTGCATTTCGTTCCGCAAAGAAAATCAACTTTTAATATTAAACCTAAAAACTAGGAATTACATAGAAGGAATGATAAAATGAAAAAATTTTTAATCATATGGTTGCCTCTTTTCTTCTTATGCAAATATAATTAGTAAAAAGAGGACGAAAACTACATCATTAGTTGCTATTTTTCTCAATTCATAGCAGGCTAGTGTATAGAAAATGTTTGATATGTCAATTATTTGTCAGTGACAAATTGTACATTACTAGATTATATATTCGACACATTTTATGTAGAAAGTATGCAAGCAGGTTGTATCTGAATTTGGTAGGGTTATACGGCCGTATAACATTTTCGTATAATCAAATATTTCGTGTTCCAAATTTAAATATTTCCAATTTAGAGAACGTTGTGAATATTTGAATTTAGAATTCGAAAACTTATCTGTGATCTCGAATACTTTTTACAAAAGTACATTTGTAAAAGTGAATACACACACACGCACACACACACACATATACACCAATATCTGATGACACGATTCGTATATTTAAATTGTTCAAATGTTTCCTAGATCTTTCGTGTTCTAAATTTAAAATATTCATAATTTAGGCTACGTTCTTAGATTAGAGCTACATTGTACATTACATATTTTTTACACTGTACAGTATATTGTAAACATTTAACATTTTGGACGCGAAAACATGTGTCTACATGTATATTTTGCTTTGCAATAAGCATGTTTTGCTCAATAAGTGGAAGTTACAGAGCTTTTTCGTCACAAAATTCTTAAAATGTTGCAAATACAAGCGTAAAGCCTATATCCTCCAATTCCATCAGCCATTAATTGTAAACTGTTTAACGTAGGCTTTTTTAGTATTTCCTTTTGCAATTTATGAGGACCCATATTGTTCGATGAATAAGTTCGATTAGAACTGCCGACTTACGTTGTGAAACGACTGACTGTCTCAAAGCTAAATCTACTTACCACACAACACTTCTGCGTTCTAAATTCAAATATTTTCAATTTAATATAATTGTAAGTCGTTGTTTATACATAAATCTTATAGGATATTTTTCTATCCTAAAACACGGGCAAAGCTGCGGTGTAAAGCCAGTTATTTTTATAAAAACAAGAGTTCATTCAAGAACGAAAATATATATGACTAATCAATGGAGTAACGAAAGAAGGTAAACCGTGAATATAACGCGTCGGTCGGACGGTTGCCGGTCGGTGCGTTGGCTCGCCGCCATCGCCAGGGCGACCTCGCGCCGCGCACTGTGACGGACGCCCGGACTATATCCGTGGAATACGAGAATTGACATCACCACTATAAAGTATCTTGTTGTATTCTTGTCTATCTTATTAGTATTAAAAACTAGGTTGTCAATAGTAAGTTCACTTGAAGCAGGAGTTTTTTTTGACGGGTGAAAATGGAATGGTAACCCCGCCTGCGCTAATGGGATACGCCGGCGGAGAACCAGTGAAGGGTGATAGATGAGAATGAAAACAGGCCAGTTAGCCCATCATGATGAATTCATCAGGAATTAACCATGACAGTTTCTAGGGAGAACCGCGAGGAGGTCGACCTGGTTGGTTATATTGCTAGCAATGGGATTCTCAGTCTCCATTACTAACAATCCCTTTCCCCCCAAAATGAGTTTGTTTGTTACCCCTCGACACGTGAATAGCTTAACCAATCCCTATGTAACTTGTCTAAAATGTTTTTTTTTATACAACTTAGAATGGCAAACAAGCTGACGGCCCACCTGATGGAAAGTGATAACCGTCGCCTATAGACATGGACAAAATAGGGTATACTGTTTCGCACATGATACCCCCCATGCGTTGCCATTCCTGAGGACTCAGGTGTTATTCCTCTGTACCCTGTAGATTCACGCCATATCCTACCCTTCAAACCGAAACACAGCCATGCAAACACAACTGCTTCACGGTAGAAACACGAATGGGACAGAGGTACCCAAGTAATCGACTTTTGTACAAAGTCTCCCTCTGGTGATGATCAAGGTCTTGTTTAATATCCCAGTCGTGCAGACGAAATCTTAAGCAAAAGCTATTTCATAATGTTATCGGATGAATATGGAATCGTAACCTCTCTTGGGGTATTGATTTATTATCTAATATTATACGGTGTTAGGGAATGGATAGGTGAAGATGAAGTCAGGTAAGTTATAATTCATAAGGAATTAACCACCATGGTTTACTGAGGGGCCGCGTGGAGGTATTTAGCTAACAATGGGGCTGCAGTCTCCATTGCCAACGATCCCTTCTCTCGCTGTGTAATATAAATTAATCGACGGAAATTTAATGAACTTTTCTAATAAACTCTTCCTCTTGTATATATAATTGTTATTTATACAGTATGTTATATTAAATATATATATATATACTTAGATAGATAGATAGATAATTTATTTACATTACTTACAGTACACAAATTACAATGCAAACATACACATAATACACAGTAAAAGAGATAAAAGAATGAAAATAAAAAAGCGCAAATAAAAAAAAAAAAACAAAAAACAAAATATATAAACTAACAATCTCTTTTCTTTCCCTTCCTTCATGCGCGTGCCATAGCAACACAAAGTGGTCACAACTCAGTTTATTGCTTTGCCCTTAAAAGAGCAAAACACTGATATTCTGCTGTGGCCAAGAGTCAGTCGCGAAACTCCTCATTAAAAATAACAATAAAAAGAAATATAAATAAACTGCATTGTGTGTGTCCATTACATTCGCCTCCATTTGATATTATATTCTAAATAAATAAATAAATAACTGATACCATTAGATGAGGGGTAGTCAGAGATCACTTTCTGTCACATTCATTCATTCAGGCAATAAATATTTCCGTTACGTACCTATTAGGTGTGCCAATTAGAAAGTTATTAATTACTAAATACCACTATAAGTATACCATTGACGGATATTTGAATGACAAACAGACTTTATCTTGTAATTTACAAATAAATAAATAATTATAAATTAATAATGATTTAAGACATAGCTAAAACTGACATTGCTAAAATTTTATTATTAAACTATTTATTAATTAATTATATATGAATAATTATAAACTATAGAATAACTAATAACTGGAGTAATAACACCTCAGTCCTCAGGAATGGCAACGCATGGGGGGTATCATGGGCGAAACAGTATACTCTGTTATGTCCATGCTACTGCTCATGTCTATAGGCGACGGTTACCACTTACCATCAGATGGGCCGTATGCTTGCTTGCCACCTCAGTGGCATAAAAAAAACACCTAGTTCAACTAACAAAACTTTACCAGAGGGAGACTTTGTACAAAAGTCGTTTGCTTGGGTACCTCTGTCCTATTCTATCCTGTTACCTCAATTCTTCAACCTGCAATACCAGAGGTATTACGCGTGCGTTGTCGACCCTGAAAAAACCTCTTTACCCCCCTTTTGAAGAACCCGATGCTGTAGTCTCTTGGGTGTTAATTTGCGGAAATCCATATCACTTATTATTTCATTGGAATTATTTTGTTTAATTCCGCTACCATTAGTATGTTATGTATTGGTAGTCACACACATACCAAAACATACATAATTAAACAAAAACATTCAAATCAAATAATCAGCAATAAAGGTCGTGCGGATCCAGCACAGAATAGGCCACCTCTTCCTTTCCCGTGGGTGTCGTAAGAGACGACTAAGGGAACTTAATGACCGAGGGATGGACAGCAGCATCTCTTTTAAAACATTTCCAAAGCCTAACTGCGGTTGCTAATCCACTTGCCAAATGTGGCAACTACTGGCATAACCTCCCAAGGGGAGGCTTATATTCAGCAGTGGACGGTTAAATCCTGATATGACGAACCAATAATAAAATAAGTACTTATTCATAATCATGCACAATATTGTACTGTGTGTGTGTGTGTGTATGACACATTTTCTATTCCCGATGATGGTCGAATGTTTACATATAAAGCACATTTCAGCTTATCCATGTAAACAAGCCAAAGTGAACTCTATTATGTCCCGATAAGTGTTATATTGTGAGTAAACAGCTGTTTACGACAGTACAGTTTGACGCGCTGCCAAACTCGATGGGCCGGAATCGATATAATAATTTTAAATTGAAAATCTATACGTTATGTTTGTTTGCGTTTGTGTTGCATTAATATTTAGCGGCAAGTTTCGTTACAGGGTTGTCGATTTATGGTTAAAAAATCAAACAAATGTGATAGTACTTTTTATTTATTTATTCATTAGTACATATATGTGTACATGGCGGATTTAATGCTAAAAGCATTCTCTCCCAGTCAACCATAGGGAAGTGTCAGAATACTCGAATGCGGTACTAGTAATTATTGATATACATACATACTAAAATTACATATATAAACGAATAAATATATATGAATAACAAATATACTTACACATGTATGACATATAGTATATTATACATGAAATTGAGAATAATATAAAGTATTTACTGCTCGGATAAAGTAAAAAAGTGAGCATGATTTTTTTTTTTAATTACTTTATAATGTAGAATTCTATATTTTGGGAATTCTAAATCTAAACTACATATCTGTCACGTCTGTCTCCCATTAGGGTAGACAGAAACAATAGAACGCCAAATGCTTCGATTCAAACAAACCTCTTTCGTTTCATCCACATTCATCAATCTTTTCATACACGCTCGCCGGTTACGGGTACTTTTAATTTGGCTCCAGCATGTCGCCTATTTGGTTGACATAGGCCCCCGTTTAGGATAGCCCTACCGATATCTCTATTGATTCTTGCTCGATAAATCTCTTTCGTAATTCTTCTTTCATCCATCCTCTCCAAATGGTCAAATCAACGCAACATTCCCTTTTCAAGTTTTGTTACTACATCGTCTTAAAGTCCACACCTCTCTCTAATCACACTCATTATTATTTTGGCCATTATCCGTCCACTGCTGGACATAAGTCTCCCCCATCACACTGTTTCTTACTGTTATATAGAGGAATTTCGGTGGAATATTGACTTTCATCACCTACTTCATTTCACATTTGGGTTGCTGGTTCAGGGCTCCCGTAATTCGTGTTATCGTTGTCTATTTTTCCTCGATTTATGTGTATGCATATATAAACAATAATAATAATAAATAATAACCTCAACTCACCCCAAATAACCGAAGATTGTTAATATTTTTAATCACTGCCGTGGAGGTCGATGGTTGTTCCCGCGTAAAAATGACACACAGGCGTTGTTGCACGGCACTCACACCAGAGGGCAGGCGTCTCCACATATCCCCGTAATGAGTAATTTACAGGGACAATATATATTTATATGTGTGTGTGTGTGTTGTAGAATTGTGAAAGTGTGGTGCCGCGAAGTAAAAATATTGCAGATAAATTAAACACATACTAAATCTAAACTAATAATATGATGAAGATGCAACCTTTGGATGGAGAAGAGTAATTATAAACAGTTTGACTGCAGGCACTGCAGGAACTTGTTCGTTTTTAAATATATAAAGAGATATGCATACGTACAACAATGTGAATATACAAATGTCGGTATGTATTTATTTGTGAAAAAAACTACTTGTGTCTCCTAAAATATTCCTTTTTAAGTAAACCTAATGGGTGGTGAAACTCCCTACCTAATCGTAATGCCCCATTCTTTATCGCCGGCAAACTTTATTCTTAATTTTATTACAAAAACAAAACGTGTTTTGTTTGGTAATTTTATGAGCGAAATAAATTACCAATTCCAACTTCTTAATTGTGCGTTTAACTGTACAAAATACGAGCCGACTGTACGTTAGTGGTATTGAGCGCCACCTGGTGTCTTTTACGCAAATTAACGTGGCCGGCTCTGGTTCGCGCTCGAAGGTCGTTCCTAACCCTTCACTTAAGATTGGGTGGGAATTCGAAATATGAATTTAAATATTTCCAGTAGGCCCTCGTTATTATTATACGGTTGGCACAAAATACGTAGTTACGTGTGAAAAATTCTAAGTAGGCTGTCATACTCGTGAACGGTTATTGTTTATATGAATTGATTTGTTCTAGATTTTAACGTCCTTTCTATGTGATTAAAAAAAAAAAAGGAATTTTCAATTACCCAACAACGAAAAGCTGTGTCTTTAATTATAATGACGATGAGATACTACTAAAAAGGTTTTTTTTTACAACACAGGGAGCAAACTAGCATGCGGCTCCCCTGATGGTAAGTGACTACCGCCGCCCATGACCACCCACAACATTAACGGTATTGCAGGTGTGCTGCCGGCCTTTTAAAAAAGAGTATGTTCTTTTCTTGAAGGTTATGTTGTCGTATCGGTTCGGAAATACTGCTGCTGGAAGTGGATTCCAAAGAGTGGTTGTGCGTGGAAGAAAGTACCTTGAAGACATTGCTTTAGCGACAAGACTACCTTTTATGTATGCACCTGTTCCTACAGGGGAAGCGTGAATTTACAGGGTACAGAGGAATAACACCTGAGTCCTCAGGAATGGCAACGCATGGGGGGTATCATGGGCGAAACAGTATACTCTGTTATGTCCACGGTACTGCTCATGTCTATAGGCGACGGTTACCACTTTCCATCAGGTGGGCCGTTAGCTTGTTTGCCATTCTAAGTTGTATAAAAAAAAAGCCATTTAAAATAAAAAAAGTTGAAAAATTAGAAATATCTTTCAAATTTAACTGATATGCATATCGTCAATATCATATTAGCCATTAAGCTATGGGGTTTTATTATTAGTTGCCACGCTTGGCAAGCAAATTAGCTTTAGAGATGTTTTAAGAGGGACACTGCCCATTCTTCGCAATTAGTCGCTTTTTTTTTATACCACTGAGGTGGCAAACAAGCTAACGGCCCACCTGATGGAAAGTGGTAACCGTCGCCTATAGACATGAGCAGTATCATGGACATAACAGAGTATACTGTTTCGCCCATGATACGTCCCAAGCGTTGCCTTTCCTGAGGACTCAGGTGTTATTCCTCTGTACCCAGTAAATTCACGCCATATCCCGCTACTGTATTACAGTTGAATTGTTTATATGTCATTGTTTATTTTTATGTTTTTAGTGTAATAAAGAGTTAAATAAATAATTCCTAACTCGTCTCCTTAACATGGGTGTCGACTGACAAAATATTAAGTTGGTAAAGGAGCCCCTAGTGGCTGCATAGTTACAGTAACGATTATAGTTCCAAATAATTACCGTAGCTACCTTGTATCCGTTATTTTGACTGTATGCAGGTGACGGGTTCGTAAACTGAGGGTAACTAACTCTGAAATTGACTTTACGTTTCGCTAACTGGGATATATAGGGGTGTAATTATCTTTAACCAGTTAATATTCTATTATTATGATACTTTTTTTTTTATTGATGATATTTGTTATTCAAGAATTGACGGGATGTTGCAGTGAAGTTATTGAGTACTAAGGGTTACCAGGGAGGGGGCGGGGAGAAAGGGATTGTTAGTAATGGAGACAGAATCCCATTGCTAGCAATATACCCAACCAGGTCGACCTCCTCGCGGTTCCCCCTGGGAACTATCATGGTTAATTCCTGATGAATTCATCATGATGGGCTAACTGGCCTGTTTTCATTCTCATCTATCACCCTTCACTGGTGCTCCACCAGCGTATCCCGTTAGCGCAGGCGGGGTTACCATACTATTTTCACCCATAAAAAAAAATAGGGAGGGGGGAAGGGATTGTTAATAATGTGGATCACCAGTCCCATTATCAGCAATATGCTCTCTCAGGTCAACCTCCACGTGGTCCCCACTGGAAACCATAAATGCTGGTGCATTGTGATAAATTCCAGGTGTATTCATCACGATGGGCTAACTGACCTGCTTTCATCGTCACCTATCATCTCTCACTGACGTCCCGCCAGTGTATACCGTTAGTGCAGGCGGGGTTACCATTCCATTATTATGCATAAAAGACAGGGAGGGGAGAGAAGGGATCGTTACTAACGGAGGTTAGCAATAATGATCATGTGTACAGGCGATGGTTGCACTTTCCTTCAGACTGGCCGTAAGCTTGTTTCAAAAGTTACAAGTTACAGAATCGCGCCAATTTGAACAGTACGAGAAACATTCCGTCTTCCATTCGCGTTTTATTACCGGCGGAGTGTAACTTAGCCGGTGCGTTTTAAACTTCTTAATTGAAACTTTACCAATAATGATATGTTTAAGTATTGTAGATATATTGATGGTAGAAATGCAGTATATATATATATATATATATATATATATATATATATAGCCATTTAAAAAAGAAGAAGATGAATAACTAGAAATATCTTTCAGATTGGAACTAGAGGGCGCTGTGTGCAATGACCATTAGTATTAATTTATTTTACTCATTCAATGGGGCCGTAAGACTCCACTAACAATCAACTACCTCCCTACTGAAGATTAGTTACTAAGCAATTGTTCGATAGTAAATCAATTTCCAATAGGTACCTGATGAAGCCATAGACAGAGGGATTACCAGCGAAGCCAAATAGTAAACGAAAATAGGACGGAGATCTGACTTGGATTATGTTCATTTGTAAACATACCTGCTACGTCCTTTATTTTATATATTATTTTATCTTTTGTTTTTTATTTAAAAAAAGTGTAAACAATTTGAATGTATAAACTCATTTGTAAATTTACGTGTGTCATAATTGGCTTAAATAGAAAGTTTATCTATCTATGTATACTCTGTTATGTCCATGGTACTGCTCATGTCTATAGGCGACGGTTACCACTTTCCATCAGGTGGGCCGTCAGCTTGTTTGCCATTCCAAGTTGTATAAAAAAAGAAAATCCTGTGGCTTTGTTCAATTTATAGAAAAGTAATTTATTTATTTATAATTTACAAGCAATAGTTTTCTAGCATACTGATGCTAGAAACTAGCTTCATTTTGTGCGTTGGATTCCCAGATGTCCTTTGAGTCAGACACGAACCGGAATGGCGATCATGGGCTCAGTAACATTGTATTATACATACATACATATACATATCTGTCACGCCTGTCTTCCATTAGGGTAGGCAGAAACAATGGAACGCCGAATGCTTCGATTCAAACAAACCTCTTTCGCTTCCTCCACATTCATCAATCTTTTCATACACGCTCGCCGGTTACGGGCACTTTTAATTTGGCCCTTCTTCAGCACGTCGCCTATTTGGTCGACATATGTCCGTCTAGGGCGGCCCCTACCGACATCTCCATTCGTTCTTGCTCGATAAATCTCTTTCGTAATTCTTCTTTCATCCATCCTCTCCAAATGACCAAACCAACGTATATTGTGTATATGTTCAGGAACTTTACCGTGATCGAGTTACAAACCTACAAACATCTCGACATTCATACTTGTCTTCAAACTTTAATATTAATAAGTTTTGAAGCAACGAGTTTTTCTCATTGTCTCTCCAAGTGAGTACAACACTTTTAATATCCCGTAAGGAAATTGTTTATTTCTTTTTCTCTTAAAACATTGAAAATCTAATATTCCCAAGTGCAGTTTTATTAAATTTAACCTCTGTATATGACTTTTTTATTTGTTAAGTGACTTTCTAAAGGGGGAAGTTCCCGATTCGTTTGTTATTCTCAACCGACTTCAAAAACGAGATTTTTTTTTTTATACAACTTAGAATGACAAACAAGCTGACGGCCCACCTGATGGAAAGTGATAACCGTCGCCTATAGGCATGAGCAGTACCATGGACATAATAGATTATGCTGTTTCCCCCATGATACCCCACATGCGTTGCCATTCCTGAGGACTCAGGTGTTATTCCTCTGTACCCAGTAAATTCACGCCATATCCCACCCTTCAAACCGAAACACAGCCATGCAAACACAACTGCTTCACGGTTGAAACACGAATAGGACAGAGGTACCCAAGCAATCGACTTTTGTACAAAGTCTCCCTCTGGTAACAAACTCTCCCTCTGGTAAATATACATGGAGATATACCTTATAATTTGTAAGTACTTTGATAATTTGTTTCCATATTCGATAGAGTTTACTCCCCCGTTGGTCATATTTAAATATGAGGTAATTTTGTTTTTTTTTTATTGTGGAAAAAACTGCATTTTTTTTAATTGGTTATAATGGAATGGTAACCCCGTCTACGCTATCGGGGTACGCTGGCGGGGCACCAGTAAGGGATGACAGGTGAAGATGGAAAGGTAGGTCAGTTAGCCAATCGTGATGGATTCCACTGGAATTAACTACGATGGTTTCCAGGGGGAACAGCGTGGAGGTCGACCTGATAGGGTGTATTGCTAGCAATGGGTCAATTAGACCCCATTATTAATAATCCACTTTCATTCTGAAAAAAAAACTGCTTGTTGTGGTGGTGTTCTAAATTAACATATTTTCTAATAACATACGAAACTATTTGCTAAACTCCATTACTAATAATCCCTTCCCCCTCTCCCGTACTCTTCTGTTAAAAGATTACAGAGTGTAGGTAGTAGCGAATTCCACAAGGACGGTTAACGTCAGCCAATACCTTGGGTAGGGAGGCAAGGGATTGCTAGTAGACGGAATCTAACTGATCCATTGCCAGCAATACACTCTATCAGGTCGACCTCCACGTGGTTCCCCCTGGAAATCATCGTGGTAAATTCTAGTGGAATTCGTCACGATGGTCTAACTGACCTCTCACTGGTGCCCCCCGAGGTATACCGATAGCACAGGCAGGGTTACCATTCCATTATCATGCCACAAAAAAAATGCCTTCGGTTATATGGACAAAAATATATTTCGTCGATCCCAACATTTATATAATTGGTATAAGGGTAGAAAAAATATAATCATGTCGTGTATAAATAGTACAAAACACTACTCGAATTTAGTGTAATTTTTCTAAGTATTTAAAAATTCCAGGCACTTCCTGTTTTTCATTATTTACTGTTAAGCAACGCGTGTGTTTTTTTTTTGTTTTTACATTCCAAACGGCAAACAAGCTGACGGCTGTTTGTTTTACCAAGTAAGAATACTACTGCAATCTGTGATACGAGAGTCCTGAATGCCAGTGCATGAAGGGTGTAAAATGGGCAACATAGAGATGTTAATGCCCTGACATTTCAACAGATAGATTGCTGAATTAGTTTTGTATAAGTACATTTTAAATTAGGTTGTATTTTTGTTTTCAGTTATTTATTTATTTATTTTACACTTAATTGCGCTAAGTGGAAAACAAATAGTTACAGTAAATATAAATAAGAAGTGATAAAAAAGGCGGCCATATCGCTAAGTTATTTTTTTTGTTACCTCATAACTCTATCAATCTTGGGCGCCTCTGTCCAATTCGTGTTTCAACCGTGAAGCAGTCGTGTTTGCATGGCGTGTTTCGGTTTAAAGGGTGGGATATGGCAGTGAATTAACAGGGTACAGAGGAATAACACCTGAGTCCTCAGGAATGGCAACGCATGAGGGGTATCATGGACGAAACAGTATACTCTGTTATGTCCATTATATTATATATTTGCTCATGTCTTTACATCAGGTAGGCCGTCAGCTTGTTTGTCATTCTAAGTTTAATAAAAAATTGTTTTTTTTTTAATTTATTTATATTTATTAGCATGCCACATGGTACATATTAGCTGTTATAGTATAATAGGTAAGTACATAAGTCACATGACACCCAGTAAAGGCACTACAATTTACAAGGAGAGAGAACCATCAATTTTTTTGCATTTTTTTTAAATATATGTATGTTTATTTATACTTTTCATCATATTAGTATCAGCCAGTAGTTGCCACGCTTGGCAGGCGTATTGGCAACTGCAGTTAGACTTCAGAGATGTTTTAAGAGGGACACTGCTGCCCATCCTTCGGCCTCCCTTAGCCGCTTCTTACGATACTTACAGGAAAGGAAGGGGTGGCCTATTCTAAGCCTTTACTATTCTTGTAATTAATGATTGTCGTACTTTTTAGTAAAATTTACGTTATAAAAGCTTAGTTTAAAACTGGTTAGTCTATAAAATAAACTGCTGCCTTTACTTGGTAACTCACAAAAATATCTCAAGCCACATCCATTCGCTGTATGTAGCTCACAGAGTCGCATTAAAGACGGAATTAAACCATTAATCAATTTGTTTACCTGCCTCCCTTTATTTATTTTCGTTGATTAGTTCACTCCGAGACGTTTTATTGCCTTTTGATGGCGGTAAATCTTTATTAACCGATGAAACTCATTGCCGCTGAGACAGCTCCGCGATACTCCAGTACGCTCGAAGAAAGCACGCTTCTGTGGCTTTTGGGATACAATTTTAATATGAGAATTATGTTTTAAACCAATATTATAAATGTACAAGTATTTACAGGGTACAGAGCAATAACACTTGAGTCCTTAGGAATGGCAATGCATGGGGTTACCCCCATGTATTTTTTTTTTGTTTGAAGGGTGTGATATGGCAGTGAATTTATAGGGTACAGAGGAATAACACCTGAGTCCTCAGGAATGGCAATGCATAGGGGGTATTATGGGCGTAACAGTATACTCTGTTATGTCCATGGTACTGCTCATATCTATAGGCGACGGTTACTATTTTCCATCAGGTGGGCCGTCAGTTTGTTTGCCATTCTAAGTTGCATGAAAAAAAGTAAGTTTGTTTGTTTGGTAGCTTATTTATTTATTTATAAGAAATACTAGAGTTACACTAGTGTCAATACATATAGTTTAGGATTACAAACTAATCCACTAATAGGTTTTTTACAAATAGTGACAGGATAGATTAAAACCACTACATAGGAATCAACGAAAACTGGAATTAACAGACATAAAAATAATAATAAAAGGAATAAAAAAAAAAAAAGAAAATAACGAATGAAATATAAAGTAAAAATGTCAAAATCTTTATTTATTAAAATTATTAATTTTATTTTATACAATTTTTTAAATAATAACACTAATAATTAATCATAAATGGTCTCCCATCGCACCACCTCGAGGCAGCGTATCCAAGATACTGATCTCTTTGGATTGCCAAACTTATTATTTGCGTAAAGTAGATGTAATGCCTGTTAATCAAATGTCTTTTATAGAACTCGAAATGAGGACTCCCCTGGATGTCACAGTATATTCTGTGTCGTATAATATACGAGCCGTGTAGGCTATCAATTTCCATCAGGCAGACCGTTAGATTGTCATGACATATTAAAAAAAAAAATTAATTCGATCTCAATTTAATTCCTGTATCTCGTATGTGGAAAACGCGAATGTAAAATCAACAACAAAAACAGTAACAAACATACGGTATCACAACGTGACAGACCGACAAAAGGGTGATATTCTGATATTAACTCCCTTTGTGACTCTCATAACGTTTGGTCTAAGTTAGAAGATTATAGCTCAAACATTATTTCAAGAATTTGAATGGCTTTACACGTGAAACACCACTTGTGATATAAAAAAATCATAACGTGGAAATTTATTTATATTATATATATTTTTTTTACAACACAGGGGGCAAACGAGTATGCGACTCACCTGATGGTAAGTGACTACCGCCGCCCATGATCACCTACAACACCAACGGCATTGCATGTGTGCTGCCGGCCTTTTAAAAAGGAATATGCTCTTTTCTTGTAGGTTATAATGTCGTATCGGTTCGGAAATACTGCTGCTGAAAGTTGATTCTAAAGAGTGGTTGTACGTGGTATTTAAATACTTAGTGTATAGTAGTATTTAATAATTAGTGTGTACAATAAAGTATTTAAATACTTCATTGTACACACTAATAATAAATAAAGAAATATGAAAGTAAATGTCCAAAAGGCCGGCTTATCTCTACAAGAGTTCTCTTCCAGCAAACAAAAAAATAAAAATAGAAATTACAAT
Organism: Galleria mellonella; assembly: GCF_026898425.1. Taxonomy (NCBI): domain Eukaryota; kingdom Metazoa; phylum Arthropoda; class Insecta; order Lepidoptera; family Pyralidae; genus Galleria; species Galleria mellonella. The sequence continues at coordinate 9,167,861 of NW_026441999.1, read as the reverse complement.
CAAATCTGATCACTGAACAGATTTGAATGTAAATTGCTAGCTAGATGAAACATTAACTTTTAGACTTTTGCATTGCATGTTTTATGGTTTATAAGAAATAGGAATGATTGCGATTATTCAGGTAATTTATTATAGTTTACCTAAAAAATTGCTTTAATACGCGTTTCTTAAAAACTGTAGATAAAACATGTCCTTTATTATTGTAAAGGATAAAGTTTATTTCAATTTTTTTTATACAACTTAGAATGGCAAACAAGCTGACGGCCCACCTGATGGAAAGTGGTAACCGTCGTCTATAGACATGAGTAATACCACAGACATAACAGAGTATACTGTTTCTCCCATGATATTCCCCATGCGTTGCCATTTCTGAGGACTTAGGTGTTATTCCTTTGTACCCTGTAAATTCACGTCATATCCCACCCTTCAAACTGAAACACAGCTATGTAAACACAATTGCTTTACGGTTGGAACACGAATTGGACAGAGGTACCCAAGTAAACGACTTTTGTACAAATCCGCTGGATAGAATTTACGATAATTACACAGTTTAGTATTACCGACAAAGTATGCACAAATAATTTAATATTAGTGCAAAAAAGACATAAATAAATTTATTTTAATGTAACAACTACCGGTTTAACTTACGTGTAATTAGATCGAAAAAGCTCGACTAGTTTCGGAAGCAATTCGTAATCCTCAGTCATGAGCGACTGTGACACGAGCGCGAGCCTGACAATAATAATAACAAATAAAATAATGTAAAATATAATGTATGCTTACGAAACCTTTAACTATAAGTAAATTTATAAAAAAATTGAAAAATCCCAGACATAAACATATAAAAATAATACCTATAAAAAGAGCTGATGTATTTGAAACACCTGATCATAAATTGTGTCTAAAAACTACCTCGATCACAGCAGCTTTAAAAAAAAAACACGTATTATACGTCTACGTTTAAAGTTACGATGCAACAGACAGGCACCTTCCCTCTTTCTGTGTTCGAAATAAGATATACAAATTGTACATTTCGCTGCTCTCTTATAACTTTAACCACAACTTGATATCAGATAAAGAAACCGTCAAACACCAGAAACGACAGGTGCTAGAAAATTGTCATTTCCGTGTTCTCGCTGGTATATTTTCTCTCACGTCGAGCGTGCATAATGCACACTGTTTCCCAATCCCAACTGTAGGCATTGATTTTGGACATTTCGCAAAAATAACGTTTATTCAAATTCTAGTATATAAATTGTGGATAATTGAATTAATTAACTCAAAAGTATGTAACGGATAAATTTATTGGCGCCATAAAAAGTTGGTTGATATGCGAGGAGACGTTTTATAAACAAACAAAAATTTTTAATTACTTAAATGGATTAATATAATATAATATAATATAATATTAATCCAGGATTTTATTCACTAATTCAAATATTATCTTTTATTAGAATTTTATTGTTTCCTCCAAAAGATTACAATAGTAAACTTATTATAGATACAAACAGTTACAAGTAATAATTACAATGAGAAAACAATGGGCGACCTTATCGCTAAGAGCTATTCCAGGCAACCTTTGGATGGAGAGGAGTATTTATAAACAGTTTGATCGAAGGCATGATGAAAATACTATTATTTTTAAATATGGAGATGCGATACACGTAATAATATAAATATATTTATGATGCGAAATCGCGTGTTTTCACAAGTGGATCTCGATCGTAATAAGCAGTTTTTTGCTCCGAAAACAAAAACGGTACCTTCTTTTGTTACAAAATTAATACAAAACTAAAAAGGTGACAAGCTCTATTAGTCAGTTCTTGACATGTCATATAGTGCATATTTTTTGTCGAGTAAAAAACTGCTTGTTGCAGAGCAAAAATTCTTTCGATTCGAAATTTCGAATTCCGCGTTCGAAGCTCCTTTTAATTTTCATGCTGTGAAACTAGAGGGAGACTTTGTACAAAAGTCGATTGCTTGGGTACCTCTGTCCCATTCATGTTTCTACCGTGAAGCAGTTGTGTTTGCATGGGTGTGTTTCGGTTTGAAGGGTGGGATATGGCGTGAATTTACTGGGTACGGAGGGATAACACCTGAGTCCTCAGGAATGGCAACGCCTGGAGGGTATCATGGGCGAAACAGTATACTCTGTTATGTCCGTGATACTGCTCATATCTATAGGCGATGGTTACCACTTTCCATCAGGTGGGCCGTCAGATTGTTTGCCATTCTAAGTTGTATAAAAAAAAAACTTCAAATCATTTAATCGCTTTGCTTCAATCACATATTATATACAAAACAAAACATACTTAATACATTTTAATATTACTAAATGTTAAGTGCAAATCTCGACCACGTACGGGCAAACGCAGTGTAGGACACCCCCCACTAGATGGAGTGACGACTTCAAATGCATTGCAAGGAGTTAGTAGATGCAGGTGGCTCAAAACCATCCCTTATGGCACTTGTGTGTATTATGGGAGGCTTATGTTCAGCAGTGGACAGCCAATGATGTAGTGCAAATCTGCAAACGTTTATCGGATAATTTTAAATGTAACAAAATGGACGACAGTCTCTCGTAGATTTAAATGACGACAAATAAAATGTATTAATCATTCAAAGAGCGAATTCCATCAAAACAAATATAATTGAACCGGTCGACTCTATTAAGTTTTATTAAGTTGGCGAAATGATTTCCCCCTTGTTAAGTTGGGGAGGACATGGCAATTTATCATCGTTACACTCAAACACTAGGGGCTTTTAGGAAGAAATTTAATGCCTTTATTTCTAATTACAATAAGACTAGTTTTTATTCGTGTCTTTGTTCTTTCTACTGGAGTATTGGTTGACGACAATTTCTTATCCAAAATATCTCGGAGTTTAAAGCCGAATATCTTTGAGTGATCAATTACAAAACTGAAACAAGATCCTGTACTGTTGGCCGTATGTAGAAGCGTCAAGATGCTCAGTGAGCTACGGCTATGCTTAGAGTTCTTTTGCGTGATAGATAGATTTAAAGTGACTGACATAGCCCGAAGGTTCAGCAAGCTAAATTGGCAATGGGTTGGTCACGTAGCTCGAAGGACCGTCAAGGAAGAAAAGTTCTTGAGTGGCGATCTCATACGATGCAGGGTGGGAGGATCCTTTTCCTCACTAGATGGAGTGATGATTTCAAATCCATTGCAGGGTGTTAGTGTATGCAAGTAGCTCTGGACCGTTCCTTATTATACAGTCTATGGAGAAAGACAAAAAAAAGGCGGTGGAAAATTAAAGGCTGTTGTGATGATAATAATTGGGTGACTAAACTTAATAAGTTGACTGAATCGATCTATATTCCACATGCAATGTGTCGTGTCAAATTTGACAACCAGTGGTTGGCTGTCACAGCGCCAAGAGGCACCGGATTTAGATAAATACCCTATCTGTTCGACTTCTACTAAGTCCCGTGGAAATTATCGTGGTTAACTCTAGATGAATTCGTCGCGATGGGCTACCTGACCTACTTATCTGCGGGAAAGGGATTGTTAGTAATGGAGACTAAGAATTCTATTGCTAGCAATCCGCGTGGAGGTTGACCTGGTTAGATCGACCTCTTTACGGTCACCGGTTACCCCTGGAAACTATCATTGTTAATTCCTGATAAATTCATCGTGATGGGTTAACTGGCCTGTTTTTATTTTCATCGATCACCCTTCACTGGTGCCCCGCCAGCATATACCGTTACTGCCGGCGGGGTTACCATTCCATTTTCACCTATAAAAAAAACTTGCTTTTATCTTCGCCTGTCACCCTTCTCTGGTGTCTTGCCAGTGTATATATGGCGCAGGTGGGGTTATCAATCCAATATCATCCATCCATAGTATATACTCAATTAATTCGTGTACCAAATTCGAAATCCTCAGATCGCGAGCAATAAGGTCGCCTATTGTTGCCTCTTTATCTTGCTTTTGTGTAATTAATTTTTTTCTTTATTCACCCAAGCGAATCAGTATTCACGTGGGCGAATCTGCGGGATATAGTTAGTAATAAAGTAAAGTAATGAAGAGCAATACGAATGGAGTCATGTAAACAATATATTCTTTAGCTTTCTCACTAAAAATAATCGTCCAGTCACAGAGCACTTGTTATTTTCGCCCAGTTTGTTGCGCTAGCGCATTCTTTGTATCTATTCACGATATTTAATTTACATATTGCTTTGTAATTGTTTTTTTTTATTGTTTCACTAGCTTGTAGCTTCGATTTTGTCTGCGTGGCCGGAATACGAGGTCTGTCCGGAAAGTTCGTATAAAAGTGTTCTGGAATGCGAGAAAGAGGAGTGGGGAGGCCAGGTAAGCGCAGGACCCCTTCCTTATGTCCCTAACAATGCTTCAGTTCTGGTCTGACCGCCGTGCGGTGCGAACTGGCTTGTCACGCCATCTGTGAAGTTACCTCTTAACGAAACCCCGTCGGCATGGAGCCCGCTTCCGTTGAAGAGCAGCGCGTCGTAATCAAGTTTCTCTCGAAACTCGGCAAGAATGGCCGTGAAAGCAAAGAGTGGAAGACATCCGGGGAACCACGAACAAAAAAATCAAGAAAATCCCGCTCAAATGTCAAGACAATGTTGATTGTTTTTTTCGATGTTCGGGGGATTGTCCATCAAGAATTCGTCCCTCCAGGCCAGACAGTTGATGGAAAATTCTACGTCGATGTGCTCAGACGCCTCAAAGCTCGTGTGGCACGAGTTCGTCCAGAATTGGCGCGAGAGGGGCGTTGGATTCTTCACCACGACAATGCCCCTGCCCACACCTCTCTTGTTGTCCGTGAGTTTTTGAGTAAAAATTCCATTACGGTGACCGAACACCCCCCCTATTCGCCGGATTTGGCCCCGTGTGACTTCTTCTTGTTCCCAAAAACCAAATTGGTACTTCGGGGGCGGCATTTGGGGGACATAAATGAGATAAAAAAAGCTACGACGGGGCAGCTGAGAAACCTACAACCAGAGGACTTTCAAGGAGCCTTCTCACAGTGGAAACGGCGTTGGCACAAGTGCATTATGTCACAGGGGGAGTACTTTGAAGGGGATAAAATTGATTTACCTGAATAATTGTAAAATAAAATTTTTAAAAAACTTTTATACGTACTTTCCGGACAAACCTCGTATGATCACTGGCCGGGTTAAAAAGCTAATTCTTGACACTTTCACATTTACCCTCTTATTAATAAAAATTAAAATGTTTTACAAATATATATCTTCAATCATTTCAAATGTTGTATTTTTTATGTTTATTACCTAATAACTCCGTCTATAATATGGACTAATCGTTTTCCGTAGCTTTGCTCACGTAAATCCCTATATAAAGTGTCCTATGCAATAGACACCAGAGGAAATCTTTGTACAAATGTCGTTTGTTTGAGTACCTATGTTCCATTAGTATTTCTGCCTTGAAGCTGTGTTTGCGTGGTTGTGTTTTGATTTGAATGGTGGGATATGGTAGTGAAATTACAAGGTACAGAAGTATGACAACTTAGTCCTCAGGAATGGCAACGCATGGGGGGTATCATGGGTAACACAGTAAACTCTGTTATGGATATGCTACTGTTTATGTATATAGGTGACGGTTACCACTTTCCATCAGGTGGGCCGTCAGTCTATTTGCCAATGTATGTTGCATGAAGAAAAAGAGAAAAAATTATATATACTACTTTTTTTTTAAACTATTCAGTCGTTTAAGCATAAAAAAGTAAAAAAAAGAATCTATACATACATACAAACTTCAGCGTTTGAAATTGCATCTAGTAGGATCTATCGGAAACATCTACGGGAGACATGGCGTTCATTAACGTTTCCCCATCCGTCTGCCTCCATACAAATTGGTATAGTTCCCCAAAGTCCTGTAACACTGCTCCAGCACTTTCTGTAACAAACGCCACCAATTCCCCCGGCGTGTGTTCCAAATTTTTAATCCCGATTTTTTTTTTTCGTTGCAGCCGATACGACCTGTCGAAATACAATTTACCGGACGTCGTGCCTCGTGACGTTGGTCAAAATACTCGTAAGCGGGGAGAAGGGATTGTTAGTAATGCGGATTACCAGTTCCATTGCTAATAATATACCCTAACAGGTCGACCTCCCCATAGTCTCCCCTGGAAACCATCGTGCTGAATTCCATGTGTATTCATCACGATGGGCTAACTGACCTGCCTTTTCATCCTCACCTATCATCTATCACTGGTGCCCCGCCAGCGTATACCGTTAACGCAGGCGGGGTTACCATTCCATTATCATACATAAAAAAAAAAACACTCGTAAGCCCCTCAGACGCCGGAACTGTATCAATATCAATAGCGATATGCCAGAAATGAGAAATCTGTTTTTAAATGGCTTTTCGTTCTCATATCATTACAGACTTAAATTTCACAATAAAATTGTGTCAGCGAATATAACCAAAGAAACACGGTTCGAAAATAGACAAAGCATTTTCGAGTTTCCCATAATAACCTATGGCATTATAAGCTCACATATTGAGCAGCTATTTATAGAGTAATGAGGTTTATATTGGTAACACGTTTTGCTTTATAATTCTCTGAATTTTTAATGATAGTACATCAGTGTTGTCGTTAAAAATCTATGAAAACTGTTCTACGCGGTGTTAGTGATTATCATGTTTTATGAACACATTTTATCATGTGTCTACGAAATATTATAATTATTTTTGGAAGTCATCTATTTTTAGATAAAACAACAGGTTATATTATATATACATTTATATTTCAATGCAGTATTAAATAATTGGTCGATGCAGCTCTCATAGGCACGGTACAAACGTATCTATCGGCAGAATCGTTATCACTAACGACTCCATAAGAGAGAATGAGATGGCAATATGCACTTTTTTTTATTGAATAATAATAAAACGATAACCCCGCCCGCGCTAACGGTATACGCTGGCGGGGCACCAGTGCACGATGATAGATAAAAGAGAATGAAAAGGCAGGTCAGTTAGCCCATCGTGATGAATTCAGCACGATGGTTTTCGTGGGGGACCACGGGGAGGTCGACCTGGTTGGGTATATTGCTAGCAATGGCGCCCTTCGTCCCCATTACTAACATTTCCTCCCCCCCCCCCACCCGGCAACTGCACTGTCTTTCTCTTTCACATACAAGCGCTGATCGAATGAATTCTATCCATAGAATCTTTAGTATTTCGTTCAAGGAGGCTGGTGTTAATAAAGAATTATTTTGGTGGAGGCTGATACTCAGCGGTGAACAGTTGACGGCTGGTATGATGATGATGACACTTGTGCTACGATTAAAGTATAAAAATGATTTTATAAGTGAGAATTTCGATGATTTTAATTAATTAATTATTATGTTTTTGTCCGCAGCTCGCCACCCGATCGACAGTCGTGCCAACATGTTCTAGTCCAGCCAGTGTACAGTGTCGGCGGGCAGTGTTAGTGCGTGCTAATGGTGTGACAGTGTGACAGTGCGGCAGTGTGACAGTGTGACATGGCGTCCAAGTGTTTGACAGTGCTGTTGATCGCTGCCATCGGGACACATCACGTCACGGCAGAAAGAGGTGAGTTTAGTATTTTTTTGAAGCATCAAAATAAATAAATAAAAAGTAAGTACGTAATAATATAAAATGAGAACTTATTTTCATTAGAAACAATCACTCCAAGATGAAAACAAAGTAACTGACATAATAATTTACGTAACAATCCTTGCGCGTCCGTGCGCCCACCAATCAGTTAGTGCCCGAAATCGCCTCGACGTGGGCTTAAAAGCTTTCCGGGATTTTTTGTGTGTCGCACTGCATACGCTTTTGGGTTACGGTCACTGCGGTGACTATCGACATTGGACGTAGTGGAACTTAATCTTTATTAATATTATAAATGTAGAAGTGACTTGTTTGTTTGCCGCTTCTAGTTGCCTTAACAGCTTTTCATAAAATTTTGTAAGTATATGTGAAGTAAACAACACAGGCGTTCACCCGGATAAAGTTGTAGTTAAAGATTAGTTTAATAGGTAACTTTTTCATTAAGAACTTTAATTATGATACTTTTAAGTAATAAAGGAAAATTATTTTTTAACAAATAAAAAGTGGAATTAAAATTGGTATACAGTTGGTAAAAATATCACATTACCGTTCTGTTATAAAAGAGTCGAGTTGAGAATTAGTTGCCAAAGAAATTAAATTAAATTACCTTATAACTAATAACGTACGTCTAAAATGCACGTACGTTGTTTTTCTTTTCGAGTAAAACGCCATTGATATACAAGTCCAGTTGTTGTCAAAGTGCACAGTTTTCGTAGCATATCCAATTCCATGGGAGTGATATATGAGAGTGTTTCAGGGCGCCAGTGTTGCAGATATTCAATTTCACACACGTCGCACGAAAAAATACTTTTTGAGCATCACGTATGCGGCCCCTACGTTTAGATTAGTGAAAAAGTTAAAAAAATTAACACGCCCGACTCACACTTGACCGGCTTTTTAGGCGAATATTTCGTCATCGTCGTCATCACCATCTGCTGTTATCTGTCCACTGTTGAACATAGACTTTCCCCATAGACTGCCATTGTTGTGGGTGATCATGGGCGGCGGTAGTCGCTTACCATCAGGTGAGCCGCATGCTCGTTTGCCCCCTGTGTTGTAAAAAAAAAAAATAGAAAAGGTCCCGAGCCACCTGCATTCACTGACTCGGTTAAACTGAGTCTGTTTACGCAATACATAAGGACTTACTGTAATAAAATATTAAACGGATTTCGGTGAAATTTGGTATTTTGATTGATAACATAGATTCTGTATCAACTTAACGGGATATTTACTTTTGTATTTATACAACTTAGAATGGCAAACAAGCTGACGGCCCACCTGATGGAAAGTGGTAACCGTCACCTATAGACATGAGCAGTACCATGGACATAACAGAGTATACTGTTTCGCCCATGATACCCCCATGCGTTGCCATTCCTGAGGACTCGGGTGTTATTCCTCTGTACCCAGTAAATTCACGCCATATCCCACCCTTCAAACCGAAACACAGCCATGTAAACACAACTGCTTCACGGTTGAAACACGAATGGAACAGAGGTATTCAAGCAAATAATTTAATACATACATACATACATATCTGTCACGCCTGTCTCCCATTAGGGTAGGCAGAAACAATGGAACGCCAAATGCTTCGATTCAAACAAACCTCTTTCGCTTCTTCCACATTCATCAATCTTTTCATACACGCTCGTCGGTTACGGGTACTTTTAATTTGGCCCTTCTTCAGCACGTCGCCTATTTGGTCGACATACGTCCGTCTACGGCGGCCCCTACCGACATCTCCATTCATTCTTGCTCGATAAATCTCTTTCGTAATTCTTCTTTCATCCATCCTCTCCAAATGACCAAACCAACGCAACATTCCTTTTTCGATTTTGGTCACTACATCGACTTTCAGTCCACACTTCTCTCTAATCACACTGTTTCTTACTCTATCTTTTAAAGTAATACCACACATACTTCTCAAAGCTCTCATCTGTACAGCATTTATCTTACTTTCATGCTTCTTCTGCCATACCCACGATTATAATACATATATGTATTATTATTTAATTTAAATTTATTTATTCATTTATTTATTCTGAATTAGGCACACCAACAGTATACATATTATACATAAATTAAAAAACATTTCTTATGTAGTACTCTGATATCTATACCTATAGCAGGCGTACACAACATTGACTACAGATTACATGCATATAAATGTCATAATATAATTAATATAATAAATTAAATTTACAATTACATTAATTATAAATTTATTATTTATAAATTAATTATAAATTTTTAAGACAATATAATCATTTTCACATGGAGCAGTGTAAACCGACGCCGTTCCAAGTTTGTGATGTTAATTTATACATATATAGCCGTGGATAAAGTTCCAGTTACTCACACATAGTTGGTATTGTGAAAGTTAATTAGAGCTATGGAAACTGAACACCTGAACCTAGCGTTCATCTGCAGATCGTGTCCCCGTTTAAAACCTTTTTGCAATGTAAACTTTGCAAAAAGGGTATTTCACGCATTGCCGCCTTTACCGGCGAGTTTTAGAGGAAATTTAAACTCCGTGTTAAACAACAGTTGTGATGTAGTGTTCCACGTTTGCTGAATAGTTTTTTTTTAATTAATTCTGAATATTCGTTCTTGTTGTATAACGTGTATGAGACATTTAAGTCTGAATAAATAAGGTCCCAGCTTCGAATCCCATTTGGGTCAGTTTAAGAAATGAACTCATATATATATATATATATATATATAAGCAATTTTGTAAAAAAGAAATGCTCTACGTTGTAAACTTTGTGTATAAAAAGTAAAAGTACCAGAGGGAGACTTTGTACAAAAGCCGTTTGCTTGGGCACCTCTGTCCCATTCGTGTTTCTACCGTGAATCAGTTGTGTTTGCATGGCTGTGTTTCGGTTTGAAGGGTGGAATATGGCAGTGAAATTACAGGGTACAGAATACTAACACCTGAGTCCTCAAGAATGGCAACGTATGGGGGGTATCATGGGCGAAACAGTATACTCTGTTATGTCCATGGTACTGCTCATGTTTATAGGCGACGGTTACCACTATCCATTAGGTGGGCCGGCAGCTTGTTTGCCATTCTAAGTTTCATAAAGAACTGAAATATAGGAGTAATATCTAAGAATTGTACTTGTTTTAAAAAAAAACTCGACTACGAAATTGCATCCAATACTTATGTGATATGGCCTGGGATAGAGCTGGCTGGAGAAAGATGCATGAATTAGTTGCATCGACAAAAGGAAACTCTTAAATGAAAAAGAGACTTATGTTATGCATACAATGTCTTAAAAAATACATTTTAAACTGTTTAAAAATAAGTTTACTTGAATAAAAAATAAATTCTATTTTTGTTTCAACATTTATTTATAACTAAGTCAATTATTTGTACCTCGCCATATAATAAGTTAGAAATAAACCGACGTTAATCTAATCTGTGTCAATATTAGCTAATGATTAAGAGGAGATTAACTGCATAGTTGGGGTAATGTTTAACTCGGGGTCAACAGGACGAGCCGGTCACCGGTCCGGGGTCGCCTCCGCTCTACTCCATATGGATTTATTTATTACTCCACAGTCAATATTTCTCTATATAAAAGTTAAATAAAATGCCGTCTGCAGAATGTGATTTATTTATTGACAGAAACAATGTATATAGTTGGAAACAAAATCAAAGAAAGTTATTTAATTACTCGTTCTCTTGTAACAATTATTTGGCATTAATTAAAAATAAGAACAGGCCTCGAGAATGTCGAACACGTTTTAATAATTATTGTTTTATTATATAAATGACTAGCTGTTCCCTGTGGCTTTGTATGTGCGGTGTCGTGTTTCCCTTTATATTAAATTTTCTAAATATCCTTTAGGATGTAAAATGAAAGATAGGTTTTAATTTTAGATTATATAGACAGAGCATCGAGCCTCAAAAACGGATCAACTTTTTGTTAGCTATTTGTCAAATTTACTGACTTTTTTATCAGTGTTCTATATACTATTTAATAAATAAAATGAGTGTTTATGCATTAAAAAGATGCAGAGATTATAAGAGAAAATAAATATAGAAGTTATAAAGGAATCACTCATAACTATTTGTCACGCAAAATTGTATGAAAAAAAGTTGACCCGTTTTTCTCGAAGCATTTGTATGGAGACACTCTATCTATTTAATCTATGATTTTTTTTCAATTAATTTCTAATATACTTATGTTATACTTGTATATACATATATATGTTATGTAATATAATAATTACATTATATCGATTGTTCTTAAATATAATTAGGGATGTACATACTTGCTCTTTCTTACACGCTCTTTCTTATACACAACGTATGCACGCACCCACGCACGCAATTGAAAAAAACATACTTATGGCTTTCCATTTAATTTTCATTTCAGTATAATACATCATATTTATGATGTTCATATCCATAGGCGACGGTTAATTTCCATCAGGCGGGCCGTCAGCTTGTTTGCCATTCTAAGTGGCATTAAAAAAAATATTGTATTTGTTTGTATGGTTCACTTGTTCCATCGGTTGTTCATTCTTCGAGTTGTATGACCAGCTTGTTAATACTTCGGTAACATTTTTGTATGAGTATGCTCTCTACTTTTACGGAATACTTAATTAAAAGCCCCAGAAATTGTCAAGAACAATTTAATTAAGGTGGACATTGAGGTATGCAGTGGGATAGACAACTATTAGTGACCCTTTGAGGACCGAAGGTACAGAGGCAGGGGGAGGGGGAGGGGGAGGGGGAGGGGGAGGGGGAGGGGGAGGGTGTGTGCCATAATAAAACACGGCGCTGGGTCACGCGAAATATTGTCCAGTGGCGTGAGGTTAGCTTAGAACGAGACTCTCTGGGTGTTTTTGACGATTTTATTAAGTTACTGGCTAGAGATCGCAGCTTTGTCCAAACAAATTTTAAAGCGTGGATTATTTTTAAATTAGGTATTTTTTTCGAAGGTATCTTTAGAGATAAACGCTATTTAGAGGTCGTTAAATAATAATTTATAATTTTTTACCGACTTTAAAAGAACGAGGTCCTAAATTTGATTTTATATATTTTTTAAATTTGTTACCTTATAACGCCATCAGTTATAAATTATATTTAACATTTGAAAGGACATAATTACAGAGGGAGACTTCGTACAAAAGTCGATTGCTTGGGTACATCTGTCCCATTTGAAGGGTTTGAAGGGTTGGATATGGCGTGAATTTACAGGGTACAGAGGAATAACACCTTAGTCCTCAGGAACCAACCAGGAGCCAATGCATGGGGAGTATCATGGGCGAAACGGCATACTCTGTTATGTCCATGGTACTGCTCATGTCTATAGGCGACGGTTACCACTTTCCATCAGGTGGGCCGTCAGCTTGTTTGCCATTCTGAGTTGTATAAAAAAAAAAATTGTCCAGTATTGAACATAAACCTTCTCCTTGGTGGGTTTTACCAGTAATTTCCACGATTAACAGGCAGATTGGCAAGTGCAATTAGGATTTGGAGATGTTTTCAGAGAGACGCTGCTGCAATCTTTTGCCCTCTCTTAGTCGCTTCTTACGACGCCCACAGGAATACAGTTGGTCTCTTCTATTCCGAAACCGCATGTATACGTATAATCAAGTTACCATAAACATTTCGTCATAGTCGTAGAATACTGACGGATCTGACAAAGATTACATATAAAGATCCGTCAGTATTCTACGACTGTGACGATTTAGCTAGTGAAAAAAAGTCAGAAATATTACTAATCGCCGCCGCTAAGTGGTAATTCCGTATCCTATTTTAAATATTTCCAAATAACATTAAAGAGGGGGAATTTTTTGTAAATTTAATATCAGCCAGGTCGAATGCAATTTATGAAATGATTACCCAATTTTACTTTACAATTTCCTCTGGTACACGAATGTAGGGGCAGCAGAGAAATCGCGGAAGGGCCGCAGGAAGCGTTTATACCTTTTCACCATTGTGACAGTTTGGGTACGGTTAGATTAGCGCTTTCATTTGGATTGTAGCTCGTGTGGACGGTTCGCATGTTTTTACTTAATTTACAAGGAATAGAATTGTATAATAAAAAAATTAATAGTAATTCAATTTATTGACGAAAATAGAAAAAGATAATTGTTACTGTCAGACAGACGAAATGTAAAAAAAAATATTTTGGCATTTATTACTCCTATTACCTAAGTCCTTTATATTAATTTTTCTTAAATATCTCCCATACAACGCAGTGTAAAACGACCCCCTTTCCCCTACTTTTTTTAATGGATCATAATGGAATGGTAACCCCGCCTACGCTAACGGTATACACTGGCGGGGCACCAGTGACGGATGATAGGTGACGATGAAAGCAGGCCAGTTAGCCCATCGTGGTGAATTGCACTAGAATTTACCACGATGGTTTCCAGGGGGTAGAGACCACCGCGTAGAGGTCGACCTGATAGGGTATATTGCTAGCAATGGGGTAGTCAGACCCCAGTACTAACAATCTCTTCCCCCCCTTTCCCGTACTAGATGGACTGACGACCTCAAATGTGTTGCTGGGAATCAGTAGATCCAAGTGGCTTAGAACCATTCCTTATGGAAGTCTATGGGAGAGCCTTATGTTCATCAGTGGCCAGATAACGGTTACGATGAGGATCATCTCCCATGTATATACTTGTCTAATTATAATTTTGTTACATATAAGTGCGAGTTTATAACAAACCATGGGAGTTTAACTAAAACCTAAGTTTTTAAACGTGCAATATGATATTATGTGATTACTGTACAGGTTTTTTGGCTCCTTCCTTCCTGTGGGTATTGTAAGGCGACTTAAGGTAGTGGTAGAGAGATGGGCAGCAGCGTCTCTCTTAAAACATCTCTAAAAGCCTTACTGCAGTTGCCAATCTGCCTCCCGTGTAGCAACTACTGGCAAAACTCCCCTTATGGGGAAGGTTTATGTTCAGCTGACGTTCTGTTGACGACTGAAATGATGGTATGCATTATACATTCTTAATTTTTATTTTTGCATTGATATCTTCCAAGTTACTTTTTGCAATATCTGGAACATGAAAACAAGTACTAACAGATTTTCTTTTTTCATTATTATACGAGGACTAAATTTAGAATTATAATTTTATTTAATTCCATTTATTTTGCTGTCTGTACTGCGAAGCCGTAACACGTTATTACCCGAAATCCCCGGGGCCCGAATGTCGAACGACTCATATGTTTTATATTATTAAATCTATCAGATATTTCGGTCAATGCGTGTAATTTCCACAGTTTACGGGACCTTTTTTTCTATGATGTTAAATATTTATGGTTTGGTTAACGTGCCATTAGCACCGTATACATTTAGAGAAATACTTGTATTTATTTATTTATTTATTTAAGGAACACCAACAGCATATTGCATTATAACATATAGGTATAACAACATTAAATATAATACAATATTAAT
Source organism: Galleria mellonella (assembly GCF_026898425.1). Classification (NCBI taxonomy): domain Eukaryota; kingdom Metazoa; phylum Arthropoda; class Insecta; order Lepidoptera; family Pyralidae; genus Galleria; species Galleria mellonella. Next base: position 9,152,845 of record NW_026441999.1, on the reverse strand, counting down.
GCACATGCCTATTATAGATATTCACAGCATTTACGGGAAAATGAAGTAAATAATAAAAATAAACATGTAACCCAAGTTGTGAGCAATAACAATGTACTTACTGTCCCATGTAAATATATATATGAGGTATGCATATTCGCAAGAACACATTTACATTTATTTAAAAAGAAAAGTGATCTCTGTAATTTTAACACAAGGAATCCTCAAAACTTAGTACTACCTTATAAAACTACAACTTTGTATAGCAGAAATGCCTACTGTATGACAATAAGCATTTATAATAAATTAACGGACGAAATAAAAACACTACCCTCGAATATATTTAAATAGAAACTGAAAAGATGGCTGATAGAAAAATGCTTCTACTCGGTTAATGAATATTTTGAATATTTTAAAGCTTAAATATGTGACTCAATTAATGTAATTTGTAATTTGTCAAATGATTGTAATTTGTAATCTGTATAATTTATTATTAATACTGACATTTATTTAATATGACGATTTCAGTAAAATAGTATTAGCATAGTACAGTGGAACAATTAAATAATTTTGTACGCCAGATTCTGGTGAAAAATGTGATCAATATTTAAATATTATATTCCATCTTTTATACCATTTTTCAAACAAAATAAAGTTATTTGTATTTGTATTTGTAATATCAGAAAATAAGATTATGAGTGAATTGAATTAAATAATATTAAAAAAAAATATATATTATGATAATTAGAGTTACTTATAATTAGATTATTGTACAAAGTGTATCAGCAATTTATTCCTGTAGGAATTCGAACTATCGTCCACTATATCAATTTCAGGTAATTTGGCATTAATTTCATTGTATGACGCACTAATCCTGGCCAGAGGTTGATGCAGTCCTAGGTTTGTACTGCAGCGCGGTAAGCTAAATGCTCTAGTTATAGTTATATATTATCGTTTTTTCTAAAATATTATTTGTAGAAAAGTTGAAACAAAATATAAATGGTTTTCCCTAGAGAATGCAGTGTGGGGTTCATCAAAAAGTGCATATTAAGGTTTCTTCTGGGTTGGCAACGAGCGCCGCCTCTAGTGTTACAGGGGTCTATATGTTACAGTGACCGTTTACTATGGGACGGGCTGTATGCTTGTTTTCCATCTTCGTGAACTTCTTTACCAGAGGGAGACTTTGTACAAAAGTCGTTTGCTTGGGCACCTTTGTCCCATTCGTGTTTCTACCGTGAAGCAATTGTGTGTGTATCTACGGTTGTGTTTCGGTTTGAAGGGTGGGATATGGCAGTGAATTTACAGGGTACAGAGAAATAACACCTAAGTCCTCAGGAATGGCAACGTATAGGGGGGGGGGGGGGTATTGCGGGTGAAACAGTATACTCTGTTATGTCAATGGTACTGCTCATGTCTATAGGCGACGGTTACCACTTTCCATTAGGTGGGCCGTCAAGTTGTTTGCCATTGTAAGTTGCATAAAAAAGTCTTTGTAGTTTAACAAATAAAAAAAAACGTATAGCTTCATAGCACGGTGTTTCTATTAAGTTGGGAGTATGGAGACAAAAAAATTGGCTGTCACATTTTGATATACAATAGAATATTTTATTTGCTTTGAATAGACGATGACAGAGTTCTTAGAACACGTATACGGTTCCGTATTCAGCTAATATTAATATCATATTTCTTCGATTTTATTTTATGAATTTGTTTTTGGCAGATTGTGAGTATTATATATATATATTTTTTTTTCATTTAAGAGTTTCCTCTTGTCAGTACAACTAATTTTCTTTCAGCCAACTCTATTCCACGCCATATTTTTGACCTCGCTATAAGTACGAAATGACATCTAGCGTTTCCTTTAGTATTGTATTAAATATTTCGCCACCACTTTTTTTTAACCACTCTCTGTTAGGGGGGAAAGGCATTGTTAGTAATGGAGACTGAGAATCCCATTGCTAGCAATATACCCAACCAGGTCGATCACATCGTGGTTCCCCCTGGAAACTATCATGGTTAATTCCTGATGAATTCATCATGATGGGCTAACTGGCCTGTTTTCATCCTCATCTATCACCCTTCACTAGTGCTCCGCCAGCGTATCCCGTTAGCGCAGGCGGGGATACCAATCCATTTTCACCCATCCAAAAAAAACTCTTTGTTTCAGCCCAATAGTTGTAATATTGTAGAGAATGCAATACGGCATTACGCTCGCCACTTGTGTCAAAAATATTATGTTATAAAGGAGAAATAAATGAATAAATATGCACAGTATTGCTCATGTCTATAAGCGATGGTCACCATTTTCCATTTTTTTTTTGTAAAGTATGGTTTAGGTATGGTAATCCCCGGTATACGCTGGCGGGGCACCAGTGACGGATGATAGGTGAGAATGAAAAGGCAGGTCAGTTAACCAACTATGATGAATACGCCTGAAATTTAGCGCGATGGTTTCCAGTGGGAATCACGTGGAGGTCGACCTGACGGGGCATATTGCTAGCAATGGGACTGGTAGTCTGCATTACTAACAGTCCCTTTCCCCCACCACCTTCCATTAGGTGGGCCGTTAGATTATTTGTCATTCTAAGTATTCCACAATAATACTCGCAAAATGATTTCAATCTCTCCAACACCAAAATAGAATTGGCGGCCATTACGCACTTTGTTAAATATTCGAAGACGTCACGTTAATAATTTGGGATTCAGAAATTCACCACTAGAATTTTCATGTCCATTAATACTATTAGTGGAGACTCATTTGCATTTGAGAAAAATAGCCGCTGACCCACTTCTGAAGGTCGGGATTCGAATCACGCGCTGGATGCTGTGCCTCATAAATTATAGGAGTTGAAACAATGGAGTTTGTTTGACAAGATTTCACGGTAAATTTGTTTGTATATCGGATAAAGATAATGTGTTAATGATTAATGGGATTTGGTTGAGATATTGATTTTAACGAAGGTAAACTTATTAAAAATATAATGGGAAATTAAATTTCGTATGTAGGCACAGTAGTTTTAGTTTGTCTCTATTGTGCTCGTGGGTGTACCTCAGGGCACTATTCTTGGACCAGTTTTGTTAATAGTTTATATTTCGAAATAAGATAAAATATTCAAGTAGAGCATGCCATCATTCATTCTCAGATAAGGCAAGTCCAAGATTGAGCTATCCTTTAGTAAAAAAAATGAATATGGAATAACTATCTTTTACTTTTGATATATGATGTGAAAGATATTTTCTACTCAATTATATGTAAAAGGTTGAACTGATTTGGTGAACAGATCAATATATATATATATATATATATATATATATATATATATATATATATATATATATTTCTCAAACTTCATTAGAATTATAACATTGCTGCGTGAGTTCCAAGGACGTCTATAAATATCTTCGTCACAGGCAAATCTGAACACGAAACAATATTAAGGTTAAGTCGCCGTAAAACAGAATCGAATACGTCCTTATTGCTGTCTCACTTACTCCTATAAACCCGTCTCTGTCTCCAAGATCCCACTTGATTACACCTATACTAGCTCCGTTTGCACCTATTGCTTCAATTTCAAGCATTAGTTTCGAAATGAGGCGGACGCGAGTTGCCATTCCGGCAAAATGTAATATACCTCTCAATTTACCTCCCGCAAACTTTATTACGAAATAAATAAAGTTCAAAGTCCCGTGAACTGGAAATGTTGTGGGTACATTCAAATTTGCAGCCCTATATGAAACTTGCGAAGACAAATTCCCTACATAGCCGAAGGTCGGGCAATACTGAACTTTAATTGATATACGAGGTTTGTCCGGAAAGTACGTATAAAAGTTTTTTAAAAATTTTATTTTACAATTATTCAGGTAAATCAATTTTATCCCCTTCAAAGTACTCCCCCTGTGACATAATGCACTTGTGCCAACGCCGTTTCCACTGTGAGAAGGCTCCTTGAAAGTCCTCTGGTTGTAGGTTTCTCAGCTGCCCCGTCGTAGCTTTTTTTATCTCATTTATGTCCCCCAAATGCCGCCCCCGAAGTACCAATTTGGTTTTTGGGAACAAGAAGAAGTCACACGGGGCCAAATCCGGCGAATAGGGGGGGTGTTCGGTCACCGTAATGGAATTTTTACTCAAAAACTCACGGACAACAAGAGAGGTGTGGGCAGGGGCATTGTCGTGGTGAAGAATCCAACGCCCCTCTCGCGCCAATTCTGGACGAACTCGTGCCACACGAGCTTTGAGGCGTCTGAGCACATCGACGTAGAATTTTCCATCAACTGTCTGGCCTGTGTTCGTCGGAATGTGAAGTGGAAGGACGTCCTGAACGTGGGTCATCTTGAACGCTTTCTCGGCCCTCTCTGAATCTTTTTAGCCACTTATGGACGGTTGGTTCCTTCACAGCATCATCCCCATAAACTGTTCTGAGATCGGCAAAAATTTCACGGCCATTCTTGCCGAGTTTCGAGAGAAACTTGATTACGACGCGCTGCTCTTCAACGGAAGCGGGCTCCATGCCGACGGGGTTTCGTTAAGAGGTAACTTCACAGATGGCGTGACAAGCCAGTTCGCACCGCACGGCGGTCAGACCAGAACTGAAGCATTGTTAGGGACATAAGGAAGGGGTCCTGCGCTTACCTGGCCTCCCCACTTCTCTTTCTCGCATTCCAGAACACTTTTATACGAACTTTCCGGACAGACCTCGTATGATAGAGTCTAGATATGACATGAAATATATTTACATTATTATGAAATGCAAATTAAAATATTGTGTTTTTTTTTGTGAATGCTAACATTTTATCCGTTACTAATATTTGTACAGCCATCACATTCAATAATAGATTTTAAATCAACTACAATAAGGATGAAGTCCTTAATTCGAATCAGTTGCCATATTTTTTTTAACTCGTCAACTACGATAAAAAAATTTGAAGTGATTTTAATACTTTTTTAATCCATGGTACTTTCCATAAAAAAGTATGAATGATTTAACATTATTTAGTTATAGTAGAATTGGTATTATCAATTAATTACTTTGTAGCTCAGTGATAGTGGTAAACATTGCTTTACGTAAATAAAGTCACGGATTCAGTTTTTAATTAAGGCTTAGTTTTTAACCGACTTCAAAAAGAAGAAGGTTATCAATTCGTTTTTTTATGTTTGCTAGTTATAATATATTATATGTTATAAACTGATTTAGGAAATTCTTTTTTTTTTTTTCTAAAAGAACATAAAGATTATTCTTACAGAAATTTTATCAAAATCGGTACAAAAGTTCAGTTTTTAAATAAAATTAACTAGTTTTGTCCAAATCTAACTCTTTTACGCAACATAGAATGGCAAACAAGCTGACGGCCCACCTGATGGAAAGTGGTAACCATCGCCTATAGAACTTGACTGTTTCTTGTGTGTTTGGATGTTCTTTTTTATAACAATGCTTAAGAAGATAAGGAAATTTGTGTTAAAAAACAAATAAGATTAAGTAGTAACTCTTTATTTAGTGGACAGGATAGCCTTAGAAATTCTTACAAGAGAACAATATATTATTTCTATCTTTATAGCAAACATTTAAAACGTATCATTCAAATAGTTATTTTGTGCAATAAGAGAATAAAGTTCGTTTTTGTTGTGAACGCTGAGTTAAAACAGCGAAGCGGTGAATTCAAAGGCACTAGAAACAAATCACTTTGCTCTCGTGTGACACATACACTTTTCATCTCACTAGCAAGAGAATACAATATATGAAAAACGATATTTTTCGACGAATACATACATATTAGCGGATACGAAATCAACATTTCTCTTTTCAAATATTGCTTACTAAATAAAATGTTACGGCACTGCCTACGCAGTTTCCGAACGTGTTGTAAGTGAACGAAGTAAAAAATATTTCGAGTTTGGAACGCTGCGAATGTTTTCGTTCTAAATTCAAACACTTGATTTTGCGCACTAGTTTCAAACGAAAAAGGTGCATAGGAAAAGCACTTTTGAAATCTAATATAGTATATGTCGTCGCCAATTCTGACAATTATTTTTATAATTAATAAGGTACTATCGAAACTGCTGTTGTTAGTAAAAAAAATTCTTTCTTAGTAAAATGTATTAGACCCTGCGTTCTAAATTCAAATATATTTTATCTGATATGACGATGTGTTTTGTAAGCGTTAAATTCGCTGTTTTTTTTTTATAAAATATACTCGTTTGCTAGTGAGGGGAAAATAGAGTGGTCACATCCAGTGACTCTATGGAACATTTAACTATCTGGCAGTAATAATAGATGAAATAGTTGTGGAAGTGTTCGACGCGGTCCACCGACAGTTTTGTTTGTGGTCGCACCAAAACCTGTCGAAGGCCCTACTCGGTGATAGACGGGTTTCTGTACAGTCAGTATGAAGTGGAAACTTAAGATTTAATGAATAAGTGAATGTTGATTCTAGTAGTATTTTTATATTGAATTTTGCGAAAACGAGTATATTTTGTTACGAAAAAAATAGATTTCAATCGTAAAATACACACGCACACACGCGCGCGCGCTCACACACACGCACGCACGCACGCACGCACACGCACACATACACGCACACACACACACACACATTCACACACACTTCATATATAGGTATACATCATACACCGAAAAAGACAAGATGTTTCGTAGATTCTTCATTCTAAATTTAATTATTTGCAAATGTTTGTAATTTTTTTATTTATTTAGAAGATTATTAAAATTAGAATATTGTATTATATCGTGTCGTATGGTATCAGCCGTTAATTGTCCACTAGTGAACATAGGCCTCCCCCATAGAGGGTTTGCCAAAAACTGCCACGCATGGCAGGCAGGTTGGCAACCGCAGTTAGGGTTTGGTGATGTTTTAAGAAGGACGTTGTGCCTATTCTTCGACTATTAAGTTCTTAGTCGTTTTTTACGACATTTATAGGAAAGGAAGAGGTGGCCCATTCTATGCCGGGACCATATAGTTAATATAGAATATAAATAGTAAAATTTCTTAATTTAGACAAAAAATATAGTATTTGTTTTTTTGCGGATCAAAATAAATATTTAACAAATAAAAATAAATACATTACTTTTTTTTGTTTTTTTTTTCTAATGAAGACCAAAGAATTGTTGCAACGCCGCAACTTTCAATAATTTAACATTTAAAAGCTCCGAGCGTGTCCCGCGCTACGTAGCAAGGACAGGCATCGTAAACTTATCCCGGCCGTCTTGTAAATTGAGGTCACACTAGCCGACGGGGACCACACAGCACTTGCAATTTAGAACGATCCACTGTATCCTTTCTTTTCGAATTTCAACCCTATTCCTTACGTTTAAGATTAAGTTTAAGAATTTTACAATGTCCAGTCAGTGAATTTTCTATGCAATTTTAAACTCTATTGCTTTAGTAATAAGATATACGTGTAGCTAAAGTGAACGAGACAATATGTAAAGGAATAAGTTCTTATAAACACGGACATAAAGATCAGATTTAAATGACACTTTCATAGACTTAAAAAGTAAGATGTAAGATTTTCTCGGGTGATGAGGTATCAATGTTCTGCAAGGACACGGGTCACTGTACTCAGGTTCGTTATGAATGGTTACCTAATAAGAGATTATGGCGACATCCGTTTCGGGGAAAATTTGGTAGCGGGTTCGATTTTCGGTTTGGTCAATTTAGTAAAAATGAATTTGCCATTTTTTCTTACTTTATATTGAAGGAGGAGATTTCTTATTTCGTATGTATTTTTTTATTTGTGTGTGTAAGATGTTATATAGTACAAGTTGCTGTATTTTTTTTATACTACGAATATGGTAAACAAGCATACAGCTCGTGTGATGGTAAACGGCCACTGTAGCCTATGGACGCCTGCAACACTGGAGGTGTCACGTGTTTGTCTCTAGTATAAAACAAAAGGTCGTTAGAAATTTTATTTCATTTAACTTAACGTAGTTGTAGTTTTTATATATGTCGGGTTTACCCTCAGGACTAGTAACGCATGGGAGGTATCATGGGCGAAACAGTATACTCTGTTATGTGCATGGTACTGCTCATGTCTATAGGCGACGGTTACCACTGTCCATCAGGTGGGCCGTCAGCTTGTTTGCCATTCTAAGTTGCATAAACAAAATGTATTTTTCATTTTGATACGCCACTTAAAAATGGTCTGTTTCAATAGGTTTTCTGCTTTCAAAACACAAAGTATGGAAATTGCGTGCAAGCTAGTCACATTATTATAATTAATGTGAAAGTTTGTAAGAATGAATGGATGGATGGATGATAGATGAATGGAAAGATGTATCATCCATCCATCTTCGTTTTCCATTCGTTACTTTGTCATGCAAAAACTATTGAAGGTATTTGAATGAAATTTAGTACACGAGCACGTTATACTTTAATACACGAATACTTTATGTACTGATCCACGTGGACGAAGCCACGAAATAAAGCTAGTATAAGATAAAGTTAGTTATTACATAATCGATAAATAATTTAAAAATTAAATTGCAATTTAAAATTGTAAATGGAACAATACAATTTTTCAAACAAATCTCTTCTATTAACGGCTTACAGAGTGCTGACCTTGTTTATTGCGACGCTGTGCCTACCTGAACAATGGGAGTTAATGTTGTGAGAAGCCATTGTCAAGTTAGGGATTGGGACATGAGAATAAATAGCTTGGCTGGAAGTGACACTCATATATTTTGCAAAAACGACAAAACATACTCTTCCTCCTTTCAGATCCAGCCCCATGCTGGCTTTGATGGGAGGAAGAGGGAGGGTTGCTGCAAATTTAATGGCATTTAACAAAAAACCATCCATGTTTCTATTGCCAAACAGTTAAACTTGTATAAGTGGTAGCGAAATTACAAGGTATAGAAATTACAGACATAATATTTTAGTATTTAAGAATGGCAAAACATGAGGGATGCTATGGATGTCACAGTGTATTCTATGATGCCCATTGACTTGATGTCTATAGGTGACGGTTACCATTTTCCATCACGCGACCTATCAGACTGTTTACCATTCTATCATCTTCCTCATATCAGCCATTAACAGCTCTCCTGTACATAGACCTCCTCCATGGAAGGTTTTGCCAGTAGTTGCTACGCTTGGCAAGTGGGTTGGCAACCGCAGTTAGGTTTTTGTGATGTTTTAAGAGGTTGCTGCCTATCTTTTTACCATTAATTTCCTTAGTCTCCTCTTATCATTCCCGTAAGGAAAGAAAAGGATGGCACATTCTATGCTGGGACCACAGGACAATTCTTGCCATTCTTTGTTGCAATATAAAATATTACGACATCATGCGACTCACGTGACTCACGTAGGAGTGAGCGAGATACAAATAGTCAATGCGATGTCTTGCAAATCCTGATAAAGCCAGCTCTTAAAAGAATGTAAGTAAAGGGAAAGAGATTGTTAGTATTGGGTTCTAACAGCCTTATTGCTAGCAACATACTTTATCAGGTCGACCTCCACGCGGTTCCTCCTAGAAACCAACGTGGTTAATTCTTGTCGAATTCTTCACAATGAGTCAACTAACATGCCTTCATCCTCATCTGTCATTTCTCACTGGTGCCCTGCCAGTGTATACCTCTAGCGCGGGCGGGGTTACCATTCCATTTTCACCCGTTAGAAAAAAAGACGTGAATTTAACTGTTGATTCCACGGGAGTGTCTGTTCTACCAGGATATTTATTTTTAAGGCTGGGCACTGGGGAATGGTGACTGGGGGACGAGGAGCATTGTTGGTAGGCCGCAGTAAAAGTTGCAAATTTTTATGTTGACATTTCATGATTAGGATATTCTTTTGTGAAATTTAATGGATTTTGAAGTCATTTGAAAAATTTGATACATTGTGAATGTATCAAATTTTTAAGCGATATCCGAATGAAGAGGAAATATGTTTTATACTTTGTACAAACTTTTAGCCTTAACATAGATTGTATAAATAAAGTGTCTCTATACAAATGCTTCGAGAAAAATGGGTCAATTTTATCATACAATTTTGCGTGATAAATAGCTATGAGTGATTCTTTTATAACTTCTATATTTATTTTGTTTTATAATTTCTGCATCTTTTTAATGCGTAAACACTCATTTTATTTCATTTTTACTTCATTTTAACTTGTTGCTTTCGTAAAATTGTTTTAGTATTTTAATTTAATTTATATTTGTAAATCACCGTGTCTTGGTAATCTCATATGGACTCCCGCGATACAGGTTCTCCTATTGCGGGGTCCAATGTACTCGCTGTTGTGAATTTTTTGTATTTAATAAATAAAATAAATAAATTTATTAAATAATACGTCAAGAGACATGCCATGCATAAGTATAGTATAGAACACTGATAAAAAAAAAACGAGTCAGATAAATTGACAATTAAAAAGTTGACCCCTTTTTGAGGCTCGATACTCTATCATCTATCATTTTAGCTTTATTTAATTTCTGTAGGGAAAAAAACTATAAGTTCTAACTTCTTCTTAAAATATATAAAATATGCCACAGGTAGACATTGTACACTAGTCGTTTGCTTGGGTACCTCTGTTCCGTTCGTGTTTCTACTGTGAAGCAGTTGTGTTTGCATGGCTGTGTTTCGGTTTGAAGGGTGGGATATGGCATGGAATGGAATTTACAAGATAAAGAGGAATAACACCTGAGTCCTCAGGAATGGCAACGCATAAGTTGTACTGCTCATGTCTATAGGCGACGGTCACCACTTTCCATCAGGTGAGCAGTCAGCTTGTTTGCCATTCTAAGTTGCATAAAAAAATATTTGGCAGGCAGATTGCCAACCGTAGTTTGAATTTTGGTGACTCTTTGGCGACGTAATCGTTGCTAAATAAAAATACAAACTAATTGAGGTACTTTTTTTTATGAAGTTACATACAAGCATTAAAAATAATTGGTTTAATTTTTTTAAATATAAGAATGTCTGATTAAAAAAGGTCAAATTTAATTTTACTTGAATAATTTTTTTTTCTTTCTTCTTTGGTTAGTCGAGTTATTGCATTTTTTTTTCGCATCGACCTGTCGGAGTTCGTGAAAAGAAATTATTATTTCATTTCTCAAAGTTTTCGAGTAATTATGGTTAAAATGACAATACAAATTAATTTGTGGAATCAAAAGCGAAGTTGCTCTCGTTTGAAACGTTCATTGTCTGCGATGGAAAAGCTTTATAAAACATCTAATTATAAGTAATTGAAAACGTTATCGCACCTACCAGCCTCCGAGGATCACCAGTCACCAGGCCCTGTTTCATAGAAACTTTACAACAATACAAGATTAGCTTCATCATCATATGACCCATTAACTGTCCATTCTTGTTTTTTTTTTATGCAACATAGAATGGCAAAACAAGCTGACGGCCCACCTGATGGAAAGTGGTATCCATGCGTTGCCATTCCTGAGGACTCACGTGTTATTCCTCTGTACCCTGTAAGTTCACGCCATATCCCACTTTTCAAACCGAAACATAGCCATGCAACACAACTGCTGCTGCAAAATTTAAATATGTTTAAATACATTTAATTTTAAGCATAATTGAAAATTAATTTTCTACCATTTTACCATCTGATTTGGAATGCAATTTGGTAAAATACGTACTGAATTATTTAATTAATTGTTTATGTATGTATCCATTAACAATCCTAAATACAATTGGAATAGGTACACTTAATACCACTTTGGAACTTTACAATTCAAATAAAGGGGGCGGACAAATCCGCAGTGTAACAATAGTCTTAACGTCATCAATCTCTTATTGAGATAGACATGCTATCTTTTTCGCATTATGGGAGTCGCAGGCTATCCTTGCACCTATCTCCCTTTGTAGTCCTGGAGATAGCGTACAGGTGATTGACAATCGAGAATATTTTTTACTGTCCTATTTATATTTGTAAAAATATTTAAATGTTTATTACTTAGTAAGACTTTCAAAATGAACAGCTTTCAAAAAGTCACACTAATGGATTAAATGGTTTTAAATTAAATCTTTTATTCTTATTAACTTCATTTACTTACGAAACAGTATACTCTGTTATGTCCATGGTAATGCTCATGTCTAAAGGCGACGGTTACCACTTTCCATCAGGTGGGCCGTCAGCTTGTTTGTCATTCTAAGTTGTATAAAAAAAAGTTTGTATAAAATAAGCAACTGAAAGTATTTTATTCACTTCATTTGTTACTATCACCTGCTTATACAAATAAAAAAAATTTGGAAAATATATCACTTGAGAACGACTGGATTGGAATGTTTGTAAAAAATAATGTGGATAAGATTTATATATATAAAGAAAAAATATCATTTTAAAATTCAAATTTATTTGACGGTTTCTTTCGTGATAACTTAATATAGAACATCTGGACCGATACGACTATTTTTTTTTAATATTAACACTTCGATTAAGGACTTTAGAAGAATAAAAATTGAGATTTGAATAGAAAAAATGTCTGTCTCAGTAGGATTTTTTTCAAATACTGTTTTTTTAGATAACTTGCGAAAATAAGTAAGCTGACTTATTTTCGCAAGTCCTCTACCACCCCATTTTTACAATCATATAAATTTATATGTCAATATTATTTTTAATAACTCAACCAAACCATAATTTATATAAAAAAATACATAATTATAGTGAAGTGAAAACGGAAAATTAAGGTATTTGAGACTATTTACTGGTATTTACCAAAAACAAATAAAAGTAATTTCCCCAATTTCTATTGATAAATAGAGCACAATTATAACCCAATAAAGGAATAAATGGTGTATTTATATTTAAGTAATAACTTATAGTGTTAAAGTAATTAACTGTTCTGTCCATTTCAATATATTTTCTCGTTTTTCTAGACGGAAATTATTTTGAATCGATTTTAAAATAGAGGGTAGTTATTCAATTTGTTTTATATCTCTTTTTTCTACGTTTGTTACCTCATAACCTTGTTAGTCATAAGTTGTTTGGAAAATACTTTTTTATCTGAAAGAATATGTTTATATATTGGTCTCATAAAAATTTTATCAAAATCGGTTTAGTTGTTTAGTTTTGAAATCAAATCACAAATTTAAATAGTTTTTTTTTGTGGAACACAATTTTTATTATCTAACTTTATTTGTATATGTATGTTCGTGTAGTGTGAGTGCGTAAATGGTCTCATATATATGTGTATATATATATATATATATATATATATATATATATATATATATATATATATATATAACTTAATACATGAATAAATAAATTTTTCAAAAGTACTCTATTCTAGAATAAGGCTGTTAAGAATGGACAAATGAAAAGCGAATATTTAAAAGAGCTTGTAAACAAGTCTATTTAAATAAAGATTTTTATGCCATTTAGAATGGCAAATAAGCTAACGGCGCACCCAATGGAAAGTGGTAACGGTAGTCGAGCTAATTCGAGAAATTAAATATTTTGAATTTTTTTTAAATGGATGCTAATGGAATTGTAACTTCGCCTGCGCTATCGGTATTCGCTGGAGGGGCACCAGTGAGGGATGATAGGTGAGGATAAAAAGGTAGGTAATTTTTTTTTTTCAATGGGTGAAAATGGTATGGTAACCCCGCCCGCGCTAACGGAGTACGCTGGCGGAGCACCAGTGAAAGGTGATAGATGAGAATGAAAACAGGCCAGTTAGCCTATCATGATGAATTCATCAGGAATTAACCATGATATTTTTCAGGGGGAACCGCGAGGAGATCGACCCGGTTATTGTCTGTATATTGCTAGAAATGGGATTCTCAGTTTCTATTACTAACAATCCCTTTCCCCCAGGTAGGTCAGCTTGCCTATCGTGATCAATTAATTTGGATTTGAAAACAATGGTTTCTAGTGGGAACCACGAGAAGGTCAACTTGACCGACTTCTTAGTAATGGGACTACCAATTCTCATTATAAACTATCCCTTCTCCCCGCACTATTCTGTATTGGCTCGGACATGAGTATTTTGGTTTGTGCCCCCAGATAATGTTCATGTCTATAGGCGACGGTTACCACTATCTATCAGGGTGGAAGGGGAATGAGATTGATAGTAATCGCTTCTAATAGCCCAATGCCTAACAATATACCCTATCAGGTCGACTTCCACGCGGTTCCCACTGGAAACCATCATGATTGAATCTTATGGAATTCTTCACGATGGGCCAAATGACCTGTCTTTATCGTCACCTATCATCTATCACTGGCGCCCCGCCAGCGTATACCGATACAGGTGAGGTTACCATTCCATTATCATCCATTAAAAGCTATACATCAGGTGGGTCGTCAGCTTGTGAGGTCGTCAGGTGAGTAGTATAACTCTGTAGCAGGTAGTATTATTATATTCTCTTGCACTTCTTGATTCCAATACTTGCTTCTTATGAAATGCTTAGAATAAAAATTAATTATACCAGAGGGAGGGAGACTTTGTACAAAAGTCGATTGGGTACCTCTGTCCCATTCGTGTTTCTACCGTGAAACAGTTGTGTTTGCATGGCTGTGTTTCGGTTTGAAGGGTGGGATATGGCAGTGAATTTACAGGGTACAGAAGAATAACATCTGAGTCCTTCGGAATAGCAACGCATGGGGGGTATCATGGGCGAAACAGTACACTCTGTTATGTGCATGGTACTGCTCATGTCTATAGGCGACGGTTACCACTTTCCATTAGGTGGACCGTTCTAAGTTGTATAAAAAAAAAATATGTTAATTTCTTTGTTATAATTAAATGATTTTAATGTAAGCATACGCACGATACTATCGAATATGAAGTTTAATTGTGTATAAATAAATCCTCATTTTGCAAATTCCTATCCACAGTAACGATATACTGTGTCAACATTTGAATTTCAGCGTAAACGGCTGTAGTGTTTACACAGACACACACACACAACCAGAATAACAGCGCTTCAATTATTTAGTGTTTATACTCGTATTGAGCTAAATCTATTTAGATATATAAAATAGTAAATATAATATATAAAAGATATAATAGTGTGTGTCGTTCAAATATATTTTTGGGATTCCGTACGTAAATGTTATTAAAGAAATTTATTTATTCATTAATTTATTTATAGGATCACCAACGTAGGATACAGCGAAAATATTTCAATACAATACACTGGTGGGTTATATCTAACTGTTCTTACATTTATAGGCAACCACAGCATGCTTTGTGTTTGATAAACATTAAAATAGAATTAAATGTCATTAAATGAATAAAGATTATATAAGACGATATGAATAATAATATAAATATAAAAATGCGTGACTGTGTCGATGATCTGTCTTGCCAGATATTTCTTAGGTGTACTAACAACCCGCCCTAGCTTTGTATGGGTATATACAAAATAATATATAGCATTTATTACTTCCTATAAGTCAAAAAATTTCAAAATCGATTGGGTAGTTTTTAAATATATCCATTACAATCAAATATATATATATATATATATATATATATATATATATATATATATATATATATATATATATAATATTAAAATTAAATTCAAGAGAATTTGTACAAAAGTCGTCTGTTCCACTTGTGTTTTTACCATTAAACAACATTGCTTACATGGTAATGAAATTGTGGGGTACCATGGCTGTCACAGTGTATTTTATAATATTCATGGTGTCATTCATGTTTATAGGTGACGGTTACCACTTAATCATCTGTCTTAAGCCATCAACTTGTTTGCCATTCTATCATAAAATGAAAAACAAAAAAAAGTTTTTAAAAAGAGTAAAATTTTTTTTTCTTCTTTTATCGTAATTTTAAAATGAAATAATGGTGTTATTATATAATCGTGTAATCTTAATTTTTATGTTGTTTTGTCATATGTAACATGTATAATTTATTTATTTATTCATTAGTACATATATGTGTACATGGCGGACTTAATGCTAAAAGCATTCTCTCCCAGTCAACCATAGGGAAGTGTCAGAATACTCGAATGCGGTACTAGTAATTATTGATATACATACATACTAAAATTACATATATAAACGAATAAATATATATGAATAACAAATATACTTACACATGTATGACATATACTATATTATACACGAAATTGAGAATAATATAAAATACTCACTGCTCGGATAAAGTAAAAAAGTGAGCGTGAACGTTTTTTATCTAATTAATAATTGATATTATTTAAGTATTGTAGTAGTATTGTCCAAGTAAACTTTGATTTAAACATTTTGGGCGGCGGTAGTCACTTACCATCAGGTGAGCCGCATGCTCGTTTGCCCCCTGTGTTGTAAAAAAAAAAAGTAATTTTTCATTACTTACTTACTGACTTATAACATTGTACATAGTCTGTTTAATTATTGTGAACATGTTGTTGGGTGTATATTTTATAAATAAATAAATAAGTGAAATGTTTTTTTTATACAACTTAGAATGGCAAACAAGCTGACGGTCCACCTGGTAGAAAGTGGTAACCGTCGCCTATAGACATGAGCAGTACCGTGGACATAACAGAGTATACTGTTTCGGTCATGATACCCCCCATGCGTTGCCATCCCTGAGGACTCAGGTGTTATTCTTCTGTACCCAGTAAATTCACGCCATATCCCACCCTTCAAACTGAAACACAGCCATGCAAACACAGCTGTTTCACGGTTGAAACACGAATAGGACAGAGGCACCCAAGCAATCGACTTTTGTACAGTCTTCCTCTGGTTTGGTCTGGTTTGTTAGAAAAGTTTGTTCAGTGTACGTGTAAATAAATAAAGAATTAAATGAAGGAAAATTTCAGTATAACGTTATTTTAACAATAATGTAATTATATACCAATTTGGACAAGGTCCTAGTCGGATTTTGATTTTTGGAAATATCTCAATTGAACTGTTTATTTCACATGTTAAGTTTAAGTGAAAATAAATTACCGAACTATCTGTAATATGCGACAGTAGTTCGCAGTAGCTACTCTGACCTAGTTATTCCAAATTGTACAGTAGACAAACAAACGCTCACAGTATTTACTTTAATTAAGCAAAATAAACTTATGTCCTCTAATTAGAAATTGAGGGCGAGTAATTTGTAAACTTATTTCAGTTCTGCAAACTTGTTGTATCATGAATTCCATGTATTTTTAACATACTTTCACCGAAAATGGCTGTTATCGTTTTCAGGCATGTATGTATGTATGTTAGGTGTATATATTTATCATGAATACTAGGTAATATTATGAAGAGGAAAACTTTTTGATTGTTTGTTTGTTATGAATAAACTCAAATTCTTCACAACTGATTTTCAAAAAAAAACCTTCATATGTAGAATGCAACATTATCAGCGTCTATATATTTTCGAAAAATCTATTTTTCCGTGCAAATATATATATATATATATATATATATATATATATATATATATATATATATATATATATAAACCTTAATTCACAATGAAACTATTTTTAGTATCATAAAATCAGCTGATGGAAAGTGCAATTTTGGAATAAAAAAAAATATTCATTTATGCAATGCACTTGCACCGAGTCCCCTGTACTATAGCGTCTCCCCTACTATACCGACTGACTTACATCAATCTTGCCTCACATCGGATTAAAAGCTTCCTCGACCCTCCTAAATACCACTCGGGCGGTGAGTGCCCGAGGGCACTGGGGGGGGGGGGGGGGGGACACACCAACATACAGCTGTTAAAGCGGATTTTAATCGTGAGATTTATTGCGATATACGTAATGACAGAAATTGTGTGGACAATTTATTTATTAATGTTATATTTTTTGTATATCTTATTGTTTTTTTTTTATTTTTGATATTTTTTTTTTATGCAACAAGCTGACGGCCCCCCTGATGAAAAGTGGTAACCGTCGCCTATAGACATGAGCAGTACCATAGACATAACAGAGTATACTGTTTCGCCCATGATACCCCCATGTATATATATATATATATATATATATATATATATATATATATATATATATATATATATATATATATATATATAGACTTATGTCCAAAATTTTAGTTCATAAAATAGTATTTTTGCTAATTTATCTAATTGAAACATTAAAATAATAAACTATTTAATCGTTATTTAAACACATATCGATGGGGCCCTGGTGATCGGTACTACAGGTCTTAACCTATTACAGACACCAGCTCCTCACAGCAGAGTTCCGTATTATTTTAATTTTATTTTATCCTAAATACCTCATTTGTAAATCTAAATTGTTTGTGAGGAGATATAAATAAATATATTAGTATTATTGATAGATTAATAGATTAATTTATTCAAACGGCACTTCAGAATCGAATGTAATTCCGGCATTATTCTTGCATCGTTAGTAGCTTTATTTATTTGTTCATGAAAGAAAGACGGATAAATAAATAAAGGTTAAACTTTTGGGCCGTTTGATGTATCGCTCAAGGGGAACCCATACATCAAACGGTCGGATTAAAAACAAAACATTGGATCGCAACGACGGAGTTCTCTTCAAGGTCTTTTTAAATGCAGTCAGAGCTTTCCTGGACTACCTGGTTATTTTTTTTTTATACAACTTAGAATGGTAAACAAACTGACGGCCCACCTGATGGAAAGCAGTAACCGTCGCCTATAGACATGAGCAGTACTATGGACATGTTACGCACATGATACCTCCCATGCATTGCCATTCTTGAGGACTCAGATATTATTCCTCTGTATCCTGTAAATTCACGCCATATCCCACCATTTAAACCGAAACACAGCCATGCAAACACAACTGCTTCACGGTTGAAACACGAATAGGACAGAGGTGCGCAAGCAAACGACTTTTGTACAAAGTGTTTTGCGGTTGTCCATATCACTGGTTATTTTATCCATCATATCAGCCTTTAACTGTCCACTGCTGAACATAAGCCTCCCCCTAGGGGAGTTTCACCAATAGTTACCACGCTTGGCAGGCAGATTAGCAACCGCAGTTAGGCCTTAGGAAAGTTTTAAAACGGACGCTGCTGCCCATCTTTCAACTTCCTTTAGTCGCCTCTTACGACACCTATGGATAAGGAAGGCAGACTTGAGTGTATGATATTAATTTCAACTTGATATCTCCAAGCGTTCTTTAGAAAAAGATCTTGACAGACAGACGGAGAGGTGGACGGACAACGAAGTGATCCTATAAGGGTTCTGTTCGTTCGTCCGTTTTCCTTTGGAGGTACGGAACTCTACAAATTGACATTTTGATTTATATATATATATATATATATATATATATATATATATATATATATATATATATATATATATATATATATATATATATATATTTTTAATATTTTGACATTATTGAAATGAAATGAAATGAATTTATTTTGCTTGAATACAGGTAATTTTAGATGATAAAAGTTTATCTCTATGGCGTCGTGTAAATTTTTAACAATATAAGAAATTTATATATATATATATATATATATATATATATATTCTACATTATATTACCTTTTATTATTATACATACATTATTACTATGTTAATTATTCTGTCTGTAAATGTCAGTTTAGTACTTGTAATGTGTGAGTATTTTAATAATCACTTACAGCACCCACGTATTGACGTAATTTGTACTCACGCTATATTCAAGTAACTTGAAGCTAGTATGTACACTATAAGGTCCTGACTGGTGACGGCATGATTGGCTGGATCGTTGAGTTCCCTAAAATATACTTGAGCGCAATGATGGCTTTCTCATCCGTGATACTCGTGAACGGTATATTTATACGTACTTATTTACTTTCCACCGTGCGTTTTTCAAGGCACGTTCTCCCACGTACAACCACTCTTTGGAATCAACTTCCAGCAGCAGTATTTCCGAATCGATACGACAACATAACCTTCAAGAAAAGAGTATATTCCTTTTTAAAAGGCCGGCAGCACACTTGCAATGCTTCTGGTGTTGTGGGTGATCATGGGCGGCGGTAGTCACTTACCATCAGGTTAGACGTGTGCTCGTTTGCCCCCTGTGTTGTAATAAAAAATTAATGATACGTATAACTTAATTCTAATTATAGCCACATTATCATCATTTTAGCCTTTAATTGTCCACGGCTGAACATAAACCCTCCCAATAAGGGAAGTTTTGCCAGTAGTTGCCACGTTTGGCAGGCAACGTTATGTCATTATTTGACGTTATGTCCATGGTACTGCTCATGTCTATAGGCGACAGTTGCCACTTTCCATCAGGTGGGCCGTCAGCTAGTTTGCCATTCTGAGTTGTAAAAAAATCTATTCATATAATTTTCCAAATCAATTTATAACTGGCGGAGTTATGAGGTAACAGAAATAAAAAAAATACATTCGAATTGTGAGCCTTCTCTTTGTTTGAAGTAGGTTAAACAAAAGATTTCAAAGATGGAATTCTCAATGCATCCACATTACGTGTTACGTGTTACTTGTTATAGGATTACGTCATTATTCTTTTTGTAATTATTAGGCAATTTTGTAATGATTGGAGCTGCTGGTTTTTTTGCTGAACCAAAAAAAACTGGTCGATACAACGCGAAATCTATTTGCAGACAGGATTTCGGGTTTTTCAATTCAAATATTTTTAATCTGTCTACAAATATCTAGAATTTCATCATTTTTACTTTTCAAGTTACTATTTGTAAAATAGTAATGAATAATAATAATAAATAGTAATAATAGTAATAAATAGTAGAGTAAAATGTTGGTGTTGAGGGTTTTTTTTTTATACTACGAAGGTAGCAAACAAGTATGCAGCTCGTCTGATGGTAAACGGTTGTCCATGGACGCTTACATACGCTGGGCTGGGGTATCACGTGTGCGGTGCCGTCCCTGAAAAAACCTATTGTATATTATTTTATTATTAAATACATAAATAAATTAAATACGTATGTATTTAAATGTATATTTAAATACATTTATTATAACTTTGTATGTTAGTACACTAGTTTTACAACACTGATTTGGCTTTTGCTGTTATAATGTTGTAATTATTTTTAATGAAATAAATAATAATAATAATAAATATTTATTTAATTTTACTTTTCCCTTGATAATAGATTATTTATTTTTTACTGTCAAATATACCTGTAATTATATACCCATTTTATTTTCGATTTTTCAAACTTAATTTGTTTTTTCAGTTATTATTTGAGTTATAAATTAGTAAAGTCGTCACGTGCACGGAACAAAATAAACAAATAGGTAAGCGATAAATTTGTACCAGTCAGTCAACTAGTAACTAGAATAAGCGAGGCCCGTCATAAAGTGAGATGCCAAGATGGGATCGTTATTGCATTTGTGGCCGGTTGTAACGTCCTCACCGCGTGATATATAACTGTCGATTCTTTAGTCTTTCTCCTCGCGTTTTGTATGGATGGGCGTAACGGTGGCTACCGGTTACACCGTAGCTGAATCATTTATAGTTTTTTTTTTTTTATAAAATACTAGTCATCTATCGCGGTTTTGCATGGATGCAAAATTGTACATACAAATCTATAAAGGATGCACCTACTAATGTATTTAAGTATAAATTTAAAAAATTCTTAATTGATAAATGTTATTACAATGTACGTGAATTCTTTAATGATAAAATTGGACATAACGAATATTTATTTATATTTATTAACATCATTGTGACATCGTTCTTTTATTTTTGCCTGACAATTATTATTTATTTAAATGTATTTGAAAATTGTAATGTGATGACGATTAATGGTATAAAATGGACTTGATGTATAATGTGAACTGTCTTTGTAACTACATATGTTTGTATGGCGTACAGGCTAAACATGTCGAACGTTATTATATTGTCAACATCTGCATGTATTTATACGCATGTTTTACAAATAAATAAATCTTGAATCTTGAATTTTGAATCTGGAATCTTCGTACTGAAACATCTAAATGACAGCGAAACTCACATTAAAATCATTTGTCGTGGTTTAAAAGAAATAAACGGAGAAATAGATAGATTTAGAGTGATTTTGTTAAAAATTTAGAGACGAGCGATCCGCAACGGTTTCACACTTTTTTTTTCAATAAAATAGTGACTAAATTACTTGCTCATAATGTACCTTTGATTAAATGAAAATACTTTAAAATTGATTAAATATTTTTTAAATTTTTTCCATTATATGTTTTTTTTACAAGAAACAAAATCTTTCCCCTTAAATATTTTTCTTTTTTTCCTTTAAATCTTGTATTTTATCGCCATAAGAATGTCAAACAAGTTGACGGCTCACCAAATGGAAAGTGGTAATCGTCGCCTATAGACATGAGCAGTACCATGGACACAGAGTATATTGTTTCGCCCATGATACCACCCATGCGTTGCCATTCCTGAAGACTAGTGTAATTTCTCTGTACCCTGTAAATTCACTGCCATATCCCACCCTTCAAACCGAAACACAACCATGCAAACACAATTGCTTCACTGTAGAAATACGAATGAGACAGAGGTGCCCAAGCAAACGACTTTTGTACAAAGTCTCCCTCTGGTTTTTATAAAGACTAGTTGTTACTCGCGACTTCAACCGCAATATATTGATTAACTGCGACAATTTGCCTGTTTCCTTCTCCATTCAAAATGCTACTAGTATGCCAAATTAACGGCTCGAGCAATCATCATTAAGAATGATTGGTCAAGCCGTTGACGCGCCAATGGAGAGTAAACAACAAATAAATGAGTCATAAATCGGAAATGAATCACGAGTCTTAGTGTACAATGGCTGTGTCCACCATGAAACAGCATTGTTTTCGTTTTGGCCAAGGTTTTTCCAAGAAACTATGCAAGCATGGGGTTCTTCAAAAGGGGGGCAAAGAGTTTTCTTTAGGGTCGGCAACGCGCGCGTAATACCTCTGGTATTGCAGGTGTTCACAGGCTACGGTAACTTACCATCAGGTGGGCCGTATGCTTGTTTGCCACTTCAGTGGTATAAAAAAGAGAGGAAAGTTTTCAATTCGATTGTATCTTTCACTGTGTGTATCCCGTGAATTTGCTCTCTTGAGTCAGTACAAAAAGAATTTTTGTTAAGTTATGAACTAGTTTACCAGTTTTTGTGTGAAAGAGTAATAAACATCTCTCTGTCCATCATTCCATCCGTCCGTCCACCTATGCATTGTTACAAAGTTTTGTATATATAATATTAATAGGATGTTACATTGTACTTATTCTTTTTTTTATACAACTTAGAATGGCAAACAAGCTGACGGCCCACCTGATGGAAAGTGGTAACCGTCGCCTATAGACATGAGCAGTACCATGGACATAACAGAGTATACTGTTTCGCCCATACCCCCCATGCGTTGCCATTCCTGAGGACTCAGGTGTTATTCCTCTGTTCCCCGTAAATTCACGCCATATCCCACCCTTCAAACCGAAACACAGACATGCAGACACAACTGTTTCACGGTTGAAACACGAATGGTACAGAGGTACCCAAGCAATCGACTTTTGTACAAAGTCTACCTCTTATTCATATTTCTACCGATATTACGAAGAGGAAACATTTGATGTTTTTTGTTTGTCTGTTTATTTGTTATGGAGAAAGAAAGCTACTTTATTAGCGAGTAACATAGACTATAAATTATTTAAAAAAAAATTAGAAGCCCCTACGGAAATTATGATAATATAACCTAAGTTGGAGCTAATATAAAATACTGATTTATCTTTCTTCTTTCTATCTTCTATGATCCGTATGAAGTCCTGACAGATCGTAGTATTCGATAACTCTGAACTTTCAGTTCAGAAAGTTCAGTCAGGCTCACTCTCGCGTCACATAAGCTCATGACTAAGGGTCCCAGATGGTCCAGAAACTAATTAAGTTTTGTCGACTAAAATACACGTAGGTTAAACCGGTAGTAATTATATTAAAGTATAATGTATACTATACGAAATTTTTAATAATAAAATTATGACCTTATTTTGATTTTTTTCTAATTTATACCATTTGTTACATGTAAAATTTTTCATTTAACTTTGCAGTTTTTTGGAAGAACATTTTAATGTTCAATTATTACAGTAAACTAAACAGTAACAGTTTATTATACGACAGGCCGTATGCTTATCATCTTGCAGTATAAAATAAATTAAAAACCATAAATGGATTATAGCATCGGTGTGATATACACCCAAAGAGGGGAAGTAGGGCTAAGAGACATTATCGTCTACAAAACGCAGCGATTTCTCGACACTCCCAATCTCCCCTCGTTACCCTACCCACGCACATCGCGACATCACACCGACATTTCCATATAACCCGTCTACATTACTGCTTTATTTGGCGTGTCTATATACATATACTATATTGAGCCGTCATTGTATTAGATTGTTAGATGGGAAATAGCGCGGCAATTCTGCTGATATGACTGTTTCGAGTTCCGATACCATTGTCATGATAAATGTTTTTTTTTTTTACGTCTAAAGTGTGGTACTCCCTATTTTTTTTTCTCCCCAGAACGGGGTAATGTCGCGGTCGGGTGTATTCGGGCAGTTACGCGTTCCTTTCGCAAATTGAAGTTTTATTATGCAAGACTAATAAGGGACCTTATAGATTTGGGGTCGGTGTGTGAAAGTTTTGGTTTATAGATAGTCACATTAGTTATATATGTGTACATACACACACACATGTATATATATATATATATATATATATATATATATATATATATGAATAAATGAGTATACTTTATTTGCATTATACAATATAGGAAAGAAGCAAGACAAACACAACGATACAATTGTATAAGTACAGTAAGGCGGTCTTATTGCTGAGAGCAATCTTTTCAAGACAACCTTAAGGTAATGGACTAATTGTTGTACAAGTAGGTATTGTATAATTAAGAAAATTAACGGAATAAAACATTAAGGAAAATAATTATATGTATTAAGTATATATAAGTGTAATAAATAGTAAAGTATATAATAAAGTAAAATTATATATATATGTTGTTTATTAGTAGAAAGTTTTAAAGCATTTAGGCTTTTAGTGATGTTTTTAGAGAAACTCGATTGACCTCTCATGGGCCTGACAATGTGGCATTTACAGCCTTCACAATGAGCGACGTGGCGCCTGAAACGCAATTGCGTTGCATTACCGCAGCTTACCCCGACTTAAGACTACGATTTCCTATAAGTGTAATAAATAGTAAAGTATATAATAAAGTAAAATTATATATATATGTTGTTTATTAGTAGAAAGTTTTAAAGCATTTAGGCTTTTAGTGATGTTTTTAGAGGGACGCTGCTTATCCTTCAAAAGTCGTTCGCTTGGGTACCTCTGTCTCATTCGTATTTCTACCGTGAAGCAGTTGTGTTTGCATGGCTGTGTTTCGGTTTGAAGAGTGGGATATGGCGTGAATTTACTGGGTACCAAGGAATAACATCTGTGTCCTCAGGAATGGCAACACATGGGGGGTATCATGGGCGAAACAGTATACTCTGTTATGTCCATGGTACTGCTCATGTCTATAGGCGACGGTTACCACTTTCCATCAGGTGGGCCGTCGGCTTGTTTGTCATTCAAAGTTGTATAAAAAAAATTCCTACCTTAGGCCGGCTCATTCCATACCCGGGCACATACGGCAGATTTTTTTACTTACATATATATTATTTCCAACTAGCGGCCCGTCCCGGCGTCGCACGCACGTGTGGACATTTTTACATTTTAAAAAGTGGCCACTAAGGCTGTGAACAACACTGCTTCCTTTTATCGATAACGATTTTCTAACAGACTATAAAAAGATTGTTCTGTAAAAAGAAATTTCGTCTAAAAAGTGGCCATTAAGGCTGCACACGCGACGGAAGCTTACAAATGGAGTAACTTCTCACGTTTTCCCAACATTTCCCTTCACTGCTCTGCTCCTATTGATCGTAGCGTGATGAAAAGTATACTATAACCTGCCCAGGAGTATGAAGAATATTTGTAACAAGTTTCGTTAAAATCCGTCGAGTAGTTTTTGTTTCTATAACGAACGCACAGATAGACAGACAAAAATTTTACTGATTGTATTTTCGGCATCAGTATCGATCACTAATCACCGCCTGATAGTTATTTTGTAAATATATTTCATGTACAGAATTGACCTCTCTACAGATTTATTATAAGTATAGATCGTCATAGTCGTAGAATACTGACGGATCTGACAAAGATTACATATATAGATCCGTCAGTATTCTACGACTATGACGAGATGTCAGTATTTATTGGCCCCATTATGTTCATTAACATTTGAACAATAGCAATACACCAAGTATTCTATAACACACTGTTTTCCTTATTGTCTATCGATCTTTTGGATTATCTCTTTTCCCTGTCAAATATATTTTGTGTTTCGCGTTTGAATTGTAATGTAAACTGCGAAATGAAGATATCGGAACGTTTTCATTTTACAAATATATATTATTAACAAGTGAAACGACTCTGCGATTCATTTAGGCAAACAAATTATGTTTTCATGTAATAGTATATCTACTCGTATAAGAATAAGTATTATAACTAGATTTTTTTTTTTGATGGGTGAAAATGGTATCGCAACTCTGCCTGCGCTAACGGGATACGCTGGCGGAGCACCAGTGAAGGGTGATAGATGAGAATGAATACAGGCCAGTTAGCCCATCATGACGAATTCATCAGGAATTAACCATGATAGTTTCCAAGGGGAACCGCGAGGAGGTCGACCTGGTTGGGTATATTGCTAGCAATGGGATTCTCAGTCTCCATTACTAACAATCCCTTTCCCCCATTATAACTAGATTCTTTGTGTGTATTTATGTATGTCTGTCGCTCGTTTATTACCTATAGTACAAGGTCTAAGTAGACGACTCTGAATTAAGTAGCATTATGGTATTTATTTAATGGGCAGGTCTTTCTTAGTTGTTTAATTTATTCACGTAGGTAGCTCGAAGAATCGACAACCGATGAGGAAGAAAGATTCTTGAGTGGCATCCTCGTACGGGCAAACGTAGTATAGGACGACCCCCACAAGATGGAGCGACCGCCTCTAATTCATTGCAGGAAGTCAGTGTATGCAAGTGGCTTAGGACTGTTCCTAATGGCAGTCTATAGGGTATTTAATTAAAATTATTTGGTTTTAAGGGTACCGAAGTGACCTGTGTTACTAGCAATTTGGAATAACGTCACCATTTTTAAATCAGTCGAATTCAAACTCAAGACCTTTACTGTTGGGGAAGTAAACATTGGAACACGACGTTCCCGCTGGACCACAATGATCTCAGTAGATCATGATATTCTCAGTAGACTATGGTGATCTTAGTGTATCACGATTATCTCAGTGACCCACGATGCACTCAGTAGATTACAACGCTCTCAGTGAACCATGATGCTATCAGTAGGCCATGATTATCTCAATGTATGACGATGGTCTCAGTAGATTAGAATGCTGTCAGTAGATCACGACGCTTTCAGTAGATCATGATGCTTTCAATATATAACGGTGATCTCAGTAGACCACGACTTTCTCAGTAGACTGGGATGCTCTCAG
Organism: Galleria mellonella; assembly: GCF_026898425.1. NCBI lineage: Eukaryota > Metazoa > Arthropoda > Insecta > Lepidoptera > Pyralidae > Galleria > Galleria mellonella. The sequence goes on along the minus strand of NW_026441999.1, from coordinate 9,125,396 downwards.
TAGACCACGATGCTCTCAATAGGCCACAATGTTCTTAGTAGATCACGATTCTCTCAGTATATCATGATGCTTTCTCTCGACCGCAGTGCTTTCAGTAAACTACGATGCTTGGCGTACACCACGATGCTCTCAGTGGAACTTGATACTCTCAGAGATTATAATGCTCTCAGTAGACCATGATGCTCTTAGTGGATCACGACTCAGTAGACCACGATTCTCTCAGTGGACCACGATGTTCTTAGAAACCCACGATTCTAACATCGAAGACGCGGGGGGAACGGGATTGTTAGTAATGGAGACTGAGAATCCCATTGCTAGCAATATACCCAACCAGGTCGATCTCCTCGCGGTTAACCCTAGAAACTAACTGGCCTGTTTTCATTCTCATATATCATCCTTCACTGGTGCTCCGCCAGCGTATACCGATAGCACAGGTGGGGCTACCATTTCCACCAATAAAAAAAATCGAACACGCTATTCTCTCTAGACTATGATGCTTTCGGTAGACTATGGTGCTCTCACTGGATCATGACGCTTTTAGTCGACTATGTCGCTCTCCATCCACAGTTATGTTCATACACAAAGTGTTATAAATCTCCCAACTCTCATACAAGACATTGTAACATATCAAGACATTAACGACTCAAGACAATTAAGCGAAAGAAAATGCAATCTACCTTCGGCGATTACTCAAGAGAGTGCCCTGAGAGCTTCCTTCACAAATCACCCCGTAACTAAATGTACGTACATTGTTGATTCCACTCAGTGGAGCCTGTTTAATTTGCCGAAGATGTTTCTGGAATCCACAGGAAAGTGTGTCTAATGGTCATTTTTTACACGCTCCACCAAGTTTTCTGCTCGTTTGTGTCTCTAGTTAATTACAGAGACGTACAAATTAAAGATAAAAGAATCCCGTGAAATATTAATATCAAGTAGTCGTATGCATAACCATATTATTACGGTTGGATAAATAATGGTTGTATGGTCCCGGCATAGAATCGGCCATACCGACCTTTTCCGTGAGTGTCGTAAGAGGCAACTTAATGGACGAGGGATGGGCAGCAACGTCCCTCTTTAAACATCACCAAAGCTTAACTGCGGTTGCCAATACGCCTGCCAAGCGTGGCAACTACTGGCAAAACCCCCAATAGGGAGAAATCTATGTTCAGTAGTGGACAGTTAATGGCTGATATGATGATGATGATGAAATGATTACTGTCCTACTAATAATATATATATGTACTTGTTTGTATGTTTGTTACTCGATTACTCTTGAACTACTGAACAGATTTGGATGAAATATGGTTACAGATAGGTTATGTCTTAACATAGAGGATACTATTTACAATATCATAAAATAAAATAAAAAAATATAACAATGCATACAGACAAAGCCACGGGAAATGGTCAGAAACAGCAAAAGGAGTCTCGAAAAAGAACTAGGTTCTTTTTTTATACTGTAAATAAGCATACGCTCCGTCTGATGGTATGTATATATATATATATATATATATATATATATATATATATATATATATATAGCCTATGGACGCCTATAATACCAAGGATGTCACGCGCGCATTGCCGACCCTTAAGAAATCTTAATACCCTTTTTCATCGGCATTTTATTTTGTAGATATGAGATTACGTAATCAATCCTAAACCAATTCAGATGGTTCTTTTTGCAATCGACGTGGCTTACTCGCATGTCAATTTCATTTTAATTTTCTAATAACCAATGCGTTTTTCATTGCAGAACAAAAATTACATTCGAATGTTGCAAATCGCCGTGAAAATATCACGTTAAATAGAAATAAAAATATTTATTTTAATTGTGAACCGCCATTCAATTTAATATCGGTTACAAATAGCAAATTATAAAAAATTATCGGTAAATAAGTATTTACATTTAAGTAACATAAATAGATTATAATTCAGGAGCGTCTGAATTCTAAGTAAGGCAACGAGTAAATGAAACAGGAGCCTTGGAAGCAAATCAACGCACGCCACCCACTCAGCGGCGTGAGTTCAAAGAAATCGCTTTGTTTTATTCATTTTGCATTAAAATTACAATATTTATATAAAGAAATAAATGCACAATTAATGGGTGATTGGTGAAGAGATGGAAAATGATTAACAGCTTGACAAGCACGTTAATAGCAGGCTATATCCTCCTATTATAAGAAGAGATCATCATCGTCATCACCATCCCATCATCATTATCATATCAGTTGTTTTTGTCTATTGCTGAACATAGACCTCCCCATCGACTGACATAAAAAACGGTTCCAAGCCATTTGCATACATTGACTCCCTGCAATGCATTTGAGTTCGGTGCATGGAACGACACCATCTAGTGGGGGGTTGTCCTACACTACATTTGGCCGTACCGGGTCGTTACTTAAGGACCTCTCTTCCCCTGCAGTTGTCGGTTCCTCGAGCTATGTAACCAGTCCATTGTCACTGAGGGGGAAGGGATTGTTAGTAATGTAGATTGCCACTCCCATAGCTAACAATATACGTGTACCCTAACAGGGCATCCTTCCTTGCCCCGCCCCCCCCCCCCACCCCCCACCCTGACATCAACGTGCTGAATTACAAGTGTATTCATAACGATGGGCTAACTGACCTGCCTTTTCATTCTCACCTATCATCCCTCACTGGTGCCCCGCCAGCGTATACCGTTAGCGCAGGCGGGGTTACCATACCATTATCATCATTAAAAAAAAAGTCCATAGCCAGTTTAGCTTGCTTATCCTTCGGGTTATGTCGATCACATTATTACATACAAAATACATACAAACAAATATATACATAAACACTAGCTATTGTCAAATTTTCAAATAGTCACTATGTACTGCGAGGTATATACAGTTTTAATTTGCCACAAGGAGTCTTTGTAGAAAAGTCGCTTGTTTGGGTACCTCTCTCTCCATCATGAGTGTAGTAGTGTTATGGTTTAAAAATTAGGATATGGTAGTAAAATTATGAGGGCATAACGCCATAGTCCTCGAGAATGATATCGCATGGGGAGTTACATGAGCGTTACGTTGTGTTATGCGGTGACCAGGATGCTGTTTGTAGACGAGGGTTACTATTTTCCATCAGGTGCTACTGGTATTTGAGTCATTCTAAGTTACATGAAAATACGTAGAGTACTTTACCAGAGGGAGACTTTGTACAAAAGTCGATTGCTCGGGTACCTCTGTCCCATTCGTGTTTCTATCGTGAAACAGTTGTGTTTGCATGACTGTGTTTCGGCTTAAAGGGTGGGATATGGCGTGAATTTACTGGGTACAGAGGAATAACACCTGAGTCCTCAGGAATGGCAACGCATGAGGGGTATCATGGGCGAAACTGTTATGTCCATGGTACTGCTCATGTCTATAGGCGACGGTTACCACTTTTCATCAGGTGGGCTGTCAGCAAACAAGCTAATTCTATTTCATTGTAAGTTGTATAAAAAAAAAACGTAAGTGAAAATATAACGCAGAGCATGTAGTAAGGATATATATTCAAAAGAAAACTTTTTATTTGTCGAGTCAACCAAACCAACTCTAGTTACAGGTTACTCAATAGTTACTATATCTCATAATGCTTATTGTTGTTTTTATGTGTATATATTTCATATATGTATATTATAAGCAGTGATTATGTATTATATGTGTATTGCTTATATATTTTTATGTATTATTATTTCAATGTGTTACTATAGTTATGTCACATATTTTTCACCACATCTGCCCTTCATACGCTTTCTGTTTTCACCTAATGGTTAGCTGGTGGAGAATGCCGTATGGCATTAATCTCGCCACTTGTACAAAGAAAATTAAATAATAAGTAAATAAAATCACTGTTAGTATTTCAAGCAGCGATTTCTGAAAAGTATAACAAGTGAATTTTGTAAAACAAAAAGTAAACTTAAGTTATGTACAAAGGTCACTGGGTGGGTCGAGTTTCCTTAAAAGTTACTCAAAAGTTAAACGCGGAGTGCTTAGGTATTTAAATTTAAAGTTTTGTGTAGTTCACTTATTGACTTTGTATTTCTATGGAGATTCGATTAAAATCCCCTCTGAAAGTAAGATTTAGAATTTGGCAATCTTTTCATTTGTGATAATTGATTTTTAACCGACTTTAAAAAGAAGAATGTTCTCAATTCGGATATATATAGTATTTCGACTTTTATAAACCGGTTTGAATAATTATGTTTAAATAGATAGATAGATAATTTATTTGCATTACTTACTTACAGCACACAAATTACAACATACATATACAAAAAAAGCGAGATAACATAAATGATAAAAAAAAATTCATAACACTAAATACAATTTTCGTTTGTGAGTGTGCCATAGCAATACAAAATATCCTTCATTTTGAAATGTCCTTTCATTATAATCAATTTTCAACCGACTTAAATTTCTTCTCAATTCTCAGATTCTCAATTCGGTTGTTATTTTTTGTTATGCTTATTGTCTCACATCGCCGTCGGTTATAAATCGATTTGGAAAAATCTTTTTTTTAAGTGATTTTTTGACAGATTTTTGATATTCTTATTAGATACACTTCTTGCGTCTAATAGCTATCTTAATTGAATACAGTCTTTAAAGAGGTCCAGTAATTAGTAAATAAATAAATATTCGATGATGTATCCATGTAATCTAACATTACTAGATTCATAAGCATGGATTTTGCAAGTAATATAATAAAATGTACATCAAAAATTAAGTTAGACTTTCAGAAACACAATATTGTAACCTACTTCCAATTTGGGGGAGCAGTTTTTGCTTGACATCGAAACAAATATATATAGATAGACAGACAACAATTCTAAAAATTATTTCCCTGGATTTAATTCTTCTTTTTAAGATTGCTCATATTTTTTTTTTCTTAAATATCTCCCATGTATGGTACAGACATTGACGAGTTACAGTTTAATTATATTAGTGTGACATGAAAATGAGAGGAAAACGAGGGCTTCTTTGTTTTAATTCGTTTAGAAACAAGATTTAATATTATTTGTATAAAGGAAGAAATGTTATATTATTTGAGGGATCTATAGAGGATAGTCGATTGTAAGCTGATATACATATAAAAGTTAAGTGGCTGGACAAGTGGTCCTTTGCTCTCGTTGACTACAGTCTACTTAATTGGCTATATTTTGGAGACCAAATTAAGAGCACCTAATGCTGTAATGCGAGGCTTCACAAATTCAATTTGAAATTCGAATATCGTAGAACCATTATTCCACGTTCTTAATTTAAATATTTTTTATTTGTCTATGGATCATCTTGTCCATCAACGGTGTGGTATGTCGCGATTCAAATAGTTCTTCTTATGACTAGGCTGTATGAGCCATGCTCTTTGCCTGTCCCTTATGAAACAATTTTAAAAGAATAATATCAAATAGTTCTTTTTTGTTTTTGCTGCAAAGTTTTTTTGTTTTAAAATTACAAATATTAAACTATAAGGGTTTTTTAAGGGTTAGTTTACTTATACTAAAGATTTCTATAACTAAATATCTTTAACCATGCATTTCACCACACTGTTAAATAATTTACTAGAGATGAAGTATTTAAAATGTTGAAAATAAATATCATGACCAGTGTTTGTCATAATTTAAGGGTGGGTAATAATATATATAGCAATATCTATGTATTTCAGTTACAATATATATATATATATATATATATATTTAAATATGTTAAAAACTGCGTGAAGCAGTTGTGTTTGCATGGCTGTGTTTCGTTTTGAAGGGTAGAATATGGCGTAAATTTACTGGGTACAGAGGAATAACACTTGAGTCCTCAGGAATGGCAACGCATGGCCCCCCATGCGTTAACCTATGCCCCCTATGTGAAACAGTATGTGTGTGTACTGTTATTCCCATGGTACTGCTCATGTCTATAGGCGACGGTTACCACTTTCCATCAGGTGGACCATCAGCTTGTTTGCCATTCTAAGTCGTATAAAAAAAAATAACTCAGCGATAAGACCGTCTTTTGTATCACTTATCATTAATATTTACTGTAATTATTGTTTTTTACTTGGTGCAATAAAGTGTAAAATAAATAAATAAATATGTAACAAGCAAGCAATAAAAAATGATAAGAAAGCGTTTGGTGAAATCTGAAAGTGTAACAATAACTACAAGAAATTTATAAAGTGTACTTTACTTTATTACACAATAATATGTCTATTCCATTACCTATTACATCTCCGGCGCGTCCCCACCGTAAGTCGATCAAATCAAATTGTCACAGTCTGCTTCGCCGGGGAATCGAATCTGCGACCCTCGTTGGGGTGCGTTATTGTTTCCACAATGCAATATTCCTTATTGTGACCTATGAATTATTATGTTAATTGAAATAACGTCTGTTCGAAATAAGATTTTTTTTAATTAAATAAAATTGTATTTATTTGTTAATGTTTAATATATTAAAGTCATAAATTTTAGTGGGAGAAATTATTACGAGCATGACTAGATATGCGATGTTTTATTGAGGGTCGAGTTAGGAATCTCCGGAACCCGCTTGTATAGGTATATGAGATATTTATAAGGACAAAGGGAGAGAACGGGAAGATATATAACGCCGCGTATATTTAATAAAATTTCGAATGAGAATGACTGTTAAGCGTAGCAACTACTGGCAAACCCTCCCCAAAGGGGAGCCTTATGTCCAGCAGTGGATGTAAGGGTCAGATTATTTGATACTCTAAATTTTATTAATATACTAAAATTGTAAGTGGACAAAATTTTCTTAAACATCTCCCATGTACATCTGTATATGGGAGATGTTTAAGAAAAAAATATATATGAGAAATTTTAATTATTATTATTAAATAAATAGAAGTCAAAGCAATAATTTTTAGAAATTTTGTCCATCTGTCTGTCTGTTCATTTGTATTTAGATTACTCAAAAAATACTGCACCACATTGGATGCAGTTGTTACACTTATATCCCTAAAGATTTGAGTTAAAAATTGGTGTTCATTTTATTTTGCTACGCCATTTAGAAACAGTTTATTTCTCTGGTTTTTTTACTTCTGAAATCCACGCGTACAAAGTAAGGGGAAAAAACTATATTATGTCTATTCCACTACTCTAAATCTATGTCCAGCAGTGGACTATAGTTTAGTATACTTATTTCAATGACGGGATTCATAATCGCGTTAGCGGATTCGAGTCCCGCCCTAACACTTGAACCGTAATAGTTCTTGTAGGTATATATAGTATTAATTGATACAGGCTTCGCTCGTTTGGACCGTGATTAAATGTTTTCTGGCTTCAGTAATGAACATACGGACAAGAAATGGGGGAAAAAAGGAAATAGCTTTGCAACTTTTTTCTTACGGAATTGTTACTTAATAAAAAAAAAATATTATATGAGGGTATCTGAAGATTTTCATTTTATGAAAGTGATTTATATTATTATAATAACTAAAGATTGTGTAATAAAGCAATTTTGATAAAATTTCTATATCTCCAATCCTTCCTTATGGCAGTTTACCATAGGGGGATTTTGCCAGTAGCCGTTGTCTGTCCGCTATACGAAAATTTGTGAGGATTTTTGCATGGATCAACGTTTTTTACTAATTTAACAAAAACTATTGAATGAATTTAAATGAAATTTGGTACACGTATAGGTTATATGCTAATTTAAAACATAGAATACTTCACATAAATAAATCACGTTACCAAAACCGTGGAATAGACTTTGTATTATAAATATCAAAGTCAGTTAGTTTTTTACCTCTCCTTCTAACCAATTAATATATCCAATCATGCAGACGAAGCTGCGGCTAGAAACCAGCTAAGAATAATAATTATAAAAAAAAAAAAACTATTCGGTGTTACAATTCACTCTGACCTTTATTTGATATTAAACATCATAATTTATGGGAAAATAAGCCTAATAAAAAAATAATATTAAGGAAAAAAAAAACTAAGTAAAGGCACTAGCATTTCGTATCGCGTCACAGGAACTGTGATACAATCATTGTACTGATACTGTGATTATTATCACAGCTTGTAATAAGTGACGCGTATTTTAACAATGGTAAATTTGATGTTAAATAATTCATACGAATTTCATAACTGTATTTCATAACAGTTGATTGAAAAGGTAGTTATGAGGGTGGTACTCCGGGGATTGTGGTAAAAATTAAATTAATGAAAAAAATGTTTTTTTTTTTTATACAACTTAGAATGGCAAACAAGCTGACGGCCCACCTTATGAAAAGTGGTAACCATCGCCTATAGACATGCAGTACCATGGACATAACATAGTATACGGTTTCGCCCATGATACCCCCCATGCGTTGCCATTCCTGAGAACTCAGGTGTTATTCCTCTGTACCCAGTAAATTCAAGCCAAAAATTATATAATACTACATATACGCCAAAAATACATTTTTTTTTGTTATGCATTTGGTATTTAGATTGATAAATAGACTGAACGCCTGATGGACAGTGACTGTCATGTATTAACGTAAATAGCACTGATGTGACAGCAATATACTGTGATGCCTATGGAACCATCAAGCATTGATAAATAGATGCATAGACACGTGTTAAAGCAATAAATGTGCATGTAAATAGAATAACACCTGAGTAATGACAACGCATGAGAGGTATCATGGGCGCAACAGTATACTCTGTTATGTCTATGGTACTGCTCATGTCTATAGGCGACGGTTACCACTTTCCATCAGGTGGACCGTCAGCTTGTTTGCCATTCTAAGTTGTATAAAAAAAATTAATTCAAATTATTCTTACTCAAATAGACTAGTCTATAAATTCTTTTAAATCATATTTTTTTATTAATTTACTCAAGAGTTTGGAAAGTTGTTGTCTGTTGAAATCAACTTAGCAGTTACTCTTTTAAATTTTATGTTTCTTATTTTAATTTTTATATGGGTATCATAATGTACTCGTATTTTGTAAACATGGCTGTTGCATGTCTATAAATGATGGTTACTATTTTCCATCAGCTATGATGCAGAGCTATGAATTATTAATTTAAATAACATCTGTTCCAAATAAAAAAAATTAATTAAATAAATTTGTATTTATTTATTAATATTTGATATATTATAGTCATAAACTTTAGTGGGAGAAATTATTACGAGCAGGACTAGATATGTAATGTTTTATTGAGGGATGAGTTAAGAATCTCCGGAACTGACTTGTTTAGGCATATGAAATGTTTATAAGGATAAAGGGAGAGAACGAGAAGAAATATAACGCCGCGTATATTTAATAAAATTATAATGAGAATGACTGTTAAGCGTCTGTAGTTCGGCCGTCAGCTTGTTTGTCATTCTAAGTGTCATGAAATTAAAAGACTCCCTTTGGTAAACATAAATTTAAAATGACTCCGAATCAGTATTCAAACATGAAATCCAGTTATGTCCTATCCCTTTTAAATGCCCCCTATCACGCTATTATTCAATTTATTTCGATATATTAAATGCCTTGAAGCGGTTTAGATAATAGATAAGAAATATATTTAGTTATACACAAACAGTATGATATAATATATTTTTTTTTCTGATAATTTGGTTTACAATTATATTTCTGTACTTTGCAGATTTCTTGTTTCAATTTCAACCTTTGAGATAGAAACCAATTGAATTACATATAATATGTACGAAATACATAAAAGCAAGGTCTCGTTTGTTGTTTTATTTTAATTATATTTTTAAGAACTGTAAAGGTAAAAAGACCTTTTCAGGTAATGTTTATCAAATATTAAATTATTTTTCTTCTGTAATCCGTACCCTCTGTATAGGTATGTGATATTTTCTACTATTATTTATGAAAACATTTTCAACTGGCTTCAAAATTAAGGACGTTCTAAATTCGGTTTTTTTTTTAAAGATTAGTCCAGTAAAAAAATTATTAAAATCGGTTTACTCTCTGCCTCTTCGTCCTCTTCGTTACTGAAGGTCGTGTCCTTGAAAGGTGTCCGTTGCCTCTCTTATGATGTTATTCCATTTTGCACGGTCTTCAGCTTCTCGCAGGGCAGCTGCAATCGACAGTCCCGTAACGGCGGTTACTTGGTCCGACCATCGATTAGACGATCGTCCGCGTGGCCTTTTTCCCTTTATCTCTGATATTGTAACTAGAATATACAGATATTACTATCTACCCGTGCGAAGCCGGGGCGGATCGTTAGTGTATAGTATTTATATTATAATTATATGTCTGGTTAGCATACTTATTTCTTTCATACTTTTCGTGAACAGTATTTATATATTTTTATGTATTTGTGTAGGCGTTTATATGCATGTATGTATATGTATTTGTATATGGGTGAATATATATATACATATATATATATATATATATATATATATATATATATATATATATATATATATATATATATATATATATATATATATATATATATATATATATATATATATATATATATATATAATAATGAGTAGGGATAATATTTATATTATCATATACATCTCCCATATTTAGAACTAACAAAATTTTTCATCGTGCCTCCCACCAAATTGTTTATAATTACTCCTCTCCATCCAAAGGTTGCCTGGAAGAGATCGCTCTTAGCGATAAGGTCGCCCATTGTTTTCTCACTATGATTATTTCTTGTAATTGTTTATATTTATAATATGTTTACTATTGTAATCTTTTGGAGGAAACAATAAAGAGTATCTATCTATAATATAAAACGAAATAGCTTAAAACCTTAAAGGTAAACATTGCTGAATACCAAAGGTAAACGAGATAAAAGACAAAAATAGCTGGCTATTGGGCCGCTGCAAGTGAACCGGAGGCCGCGGGGCCGCCCTGACATTCCTCCGTTTCACTTCGGCTCTAATCACGTCAATCCTCAGTGGGAACTCTTGAATTATTTCTAATTTATTCCGATGTCCGCCCGGGACGACGGCCGGTGTTCCATTCGAAGGTAGAAATTCAAATGTTTTTGTAATATTACCTTATAATTTTATATAAAAGTGTCGCATCGCTCTTCCTCTGTTTTGAACGCTTATCATAACCGTTTCAAAGCTAACAGTTTGACAAAATAAGTCGAGCGAAACTGAAAACTAGTGTTAGTATAATAATAAACAAAACAGGCTATTTTTAACGGGTGAAAATGAAATAGTTACCCCGCCTGCGCTATTGGTATGCACTAACGGGACGTCAGTGAGAGATGACAGGTGACAATAAAAGGTAGGTTAATTAGTTGAATTTGATAAATACACATGCTGTTCAGTACAACAGTTTTAGCAGAAGGAGACTTTGTACAAAAGTCGATTGCTTGGGCACCTCTGTCCCATTCGTGCTTCAACCGTGAAGCAGTTGCGTTTGCATGGCTGTGTTTCGGTTTGAATGGTGGGATACGGCGTGAAATTACTGGGTACAGAGGAATAACACCTGAGTCCTCAGGAATGGCAACGCTTGGGTGGTATCATGGACGAAACAGTACACTCTGTTATGTCCATGGTACTGCTCATGTCTATAGGCGTCGGTTACCACTTTCGATCAGGTGGGCCGTCAGCTTGTTTGCCATTCTAAGTTGTATAAAAAAAAACAACGGTTTCCAGGTGGGAACCACGGGGAGGTTAATTTGACAAGGCATATTTCTAGCAGTGAGCTTGGTAGTCTGCGTTACTAACAACCCCCTCGCCCTTGATAAGATAAAAGTTTCTTTTATCAATTAAATGAAATGGTAACCTTACTTTTGCTGCCGCTGGCACCAGTGAGAGACGACAAGTGAGGACGAAAGTAGGTTATTTGACCCATTGTGATGTATTTAACAAGAATAAAATGGCAATATCACAGAATGAACTGTATAAAAATAACACGATTTAATAACCAGTTATATTTAGCAAAAAGAAATTGTTTTAACTACGATATTTTAAACAAAATCTATATGTTTTAATAACCCGTTATTTTGATCAAATAGTAACTTGTTATTTTGAACAAAAATAACACGTTTAATAACTTGTTATTTTAAGCATATAGGAACATGATTTAATAACGTGTTATTTTAAGCAATTCGATATCAACTATCGCATATCTATATTTCTTAAGATTGTGAAAGCAAAAAACAAATACTTTCATAAATGCGTAATTTCTTGCAAGCCTTGGGATTACCGTTGTCACAATAAGCGCGGTCCGCAGTTACTTCTCTTATTTCTAGAACGTATTCCAAATCCCAACGGATTAGTGGATACATAAATTATGTCACGACCTCTGTAGTCCAAAAATGGTAAATAATATCATATTAATGAGATTCGATTTTTAAAACTGTCTTTAAAAAAATTAATTCTAAATTTAACTGAACATTTTTTTGACAATATTTTAGGCGATTCCATTCCCAGTTTTCAATGAATTTTTATTTTTTTATTTGCTAACGATAGGACATACATACTGTCATGTTTTTTTTTTATTTTCTTACAATTGATATTGCTGTTGACACAACAGTATATATTATATTACTAGTAATAACAACATGGAAACCATTCTAATTAATTATTGATGAATTTGTCTCGACGGTCCAATTGACCTGATTTCATCCTCTCTTATCATCCCTCACTGCTTCCTGCGCTGTCGGTATGTATTGGCGTGGTTACCGTTTCATTATCTATATATATATGTATGTATGTATGTATTGTAAAGAGGAAAGATTAGATTTTTGTATATGTGTTTGTTTATTTATATTGCTTATATGTTAAAACTGTTCAACCGATTTTAAACATTGTATCTATCTACTCGCGCGAAGCCAAGGCGTATTACTAGTAATAAAAAAAAATACCCTCCTATATAAATAGACCAAACAGTACAGATGTACTCGCGATGTTTGCGCGGTGGATTTTTGTACATTCCCATGAGAATAGCGAAATTTCTTGCTTTCCCATGAGAATAAAACACTTTACCACGCTAAAGTGTTCCATTCAATATGTTAGTATGCATATATGCAGGTACTATCAGAATAGAAAATTTCATCAAAATTGGATCAGACATTTTTACTTAGAGTATGTATAATATTTATAGAAAAATCTGAAGATAAAAAATAGAATTTTGAAATCATATAAAATATAATAAATGAATAATAACTTTATTTAACCACTTTACACAGAGTACTAAAAGTTCTTAAAAAGAAATACGTTCTCATTTAAGAACTTACAATAACAGAAGTTTATAATAAGAATGTTTAAGTATAGAAAAATAGAAAGTATTTAAAATGAAAATAAATTCCTTTTAAATTATTTACAATATGAAAAATAAACAATAACTCTGTTTAAATTCTAAAGAGAAATTCAAAGATCTTAAAATCAAGATTCATTATAGTTTAAGTGCTTACAATATAATAAATATATAAATAATAAAAATAAATACCTTTATTTAATTTCTGTAGTGAAAATATTATAAGTTCTAACTTCTTTTTCTTCATAAAATATTATAACCAAAGGTAGACTTTGTACAAAACTCGTTTGCTTGGGCACCTCTGTCCCATTCGTGTCTCTGCCGTGAGGCAGTTGTGTTTGCATGGTTGTGTTTCAGTTTAAAGGGATATGGCAGTGGATTTATAGTGGGTACAGAGGAATAACGCCTGATTCCTCAGGAATGATAATGCATTGCGGGTATCATGGGCGAAACAGTATACTCTGTTATGTCCACGGTACTGCTCATGTTTATAGGCAACCACTTTCCATCAGATGGGTCATCAGTTTGTTTGTCATTCTAATTTGCATAAAAGATAAGAAAAAAAATCTTAAAATGAATATAAGCGTATATTTAAGTACTTACAACATAATAAATAAATAATACCATTATTTAATTTCTGCAGGGAAAATATTAAAAGTTCTTAAAATTTATCTAAATATATATTTAAGTACTTACAATATAATAAATATATAATGACGTAATTTTTAAAGCGGAGCCCAAATGTACTCGTACATATTAAATATTTATGAGACTGTATCTTGAAATTTACGTAACGTTGTCTGTTGGGAGTACATGTTTTCCAGGAAACTAAATTACATCAAAAATATTCAATGTCATTTAATTTTAAGTATCCTACTTGTATATTGTTTATTTTTCCATCCCATTTTAGAACACGCGTTTTTGTTTTTTTTTTATTTGTTGCTTTTTTAAATATTTATTTATGGTAATAATTCTAATCAGCTTATCAAGGGGGGAAAGGGATTGTTAGTAATGGAGATTAAAAATCCCACTGCTAGCAATATACCCAACCAGGTCGAGCTCCTCGCGGTTCCCTCTGGAAACTATCATGGTTAATTCCTGATGAATTCATCATGATGGGCTAACTGGCCTGTTTTCATTCTCATCTATCACCCTTCACTGGTGCTCCGCCAGCGTATCCCGTTAGCGCAGGCGGGGTCACCATACCATTTTCATCCATCAAAAATAAAAAAAACAGCTTATCAGTGATATGGGTTTTCGCAAAATAATACTAAATTTAGTGAAATATTAAATATTATAATATTAAATATTAAAAATATGGTTAGTTACCTATTAGTAATATATTTTTTTATGGGTGATAATGGAATAGTAACCCCACCCGCGCTAACGGTATACACCGGCAGGGTACCAGTGAAGCATGATAGGTGAGGATGAAGCAGGTCAGTTAGCCCATCGTGACGAATTCAACAAGAATTGTTCACGATGGTTTCCAGGAGGAACCACGTGGAGGGCGACCTAATAGGGCATATGGCTAACAATGGGGCTATCAAATTCCATTGCCAACAATTCCTTTCCCCACTATTAATAATATTAGAAATGCAAAAATTTTAACCGATGTTTTCCTTTGTTCGCAGGTAGCAATTGGCACGGAGAAGGATCACCTTCATCATCATATTTACCCATAACTGTCTACTGCTGAACGCAATCTTCACCTTAGGAGAATTTTGTCAGTAGTTGCCACGCTTGGCAGACGGATTGGCAAGCGCAGTTAGGCTTTGGAGATGTTTTAAGAGGGACGCTGATGCGTATCCCTCGCTCTATCATAGTCGCGTCTTACGACACACACGGGAAAGAAAGGGTTGGCCTATTCTGTGCCGAGACTACATGATAAAGGATGACACGGAAAAGGAAGCAGGCTACTTTATAGTATAGTAATTTATAGTAGTTTATAGTATAGTATAGTAGTACTTTATAGTAGTTTATAGTATAGTATAGTGGTACTTTATAGTAGTTTATAGTATAGTATAGTGGTACTTTATAGTAGTTTATAGTATAGTATAGTAGTACTTTATAGTAGTTTATAGTATAGTATAGTAGTACTTTATAGTAGTTTATAGTATAGTATAGTGGTACTTTATAGTAGTTTATAGTATAGTATAGTGGTACTTTATAGTATAGCACCATAGTCACGTTGATGACGTCGCGGAAGGCAATAAAAAATAGCAATAAAAAAAGATATAAAATAAGAAAAGAATAAATGTTATTATGAACAGTTTTAATAAACAAAAAATAGATTATAGTTTCTATAAAACTATAATGTGTTAAGTTTTAAAGAATTTATTTATGATTGGATATTCGGTTATTTACAACATACTTGTAATTACCAGAGGGAGACTTTGTACAAAAGTCGATTGCTTGGCTACCTCTGTCCAATTCGTGTTTCAACCGTGAAGCAGTTGTGTTTACATAGCTGTGTTTCGGTTTGAAGGGTAGGATATGGCGTGAATTTACTGGGTACGGAGGAATAACACCTGAGTCCTTAGGAATGGCAACGCATGGGGGTATCATGGGCAAAACAGTATACCCTGTTATGTGCATGGTACTACTCATGTCTATAGGCGACGGTTACCACTTACCATCAGGTGGGCCGTCAGCTTGTTTGCCATTCTAAGTTGTATAAAAAAAAATTGTGAATTGATATAGTAAAACGAACGGGTTAAAATTAATTCGAAGTTTTCCAATAATACTTTTGTTTATTTTAGAATACTTGGGTCCATTTTGGTTAGTAACTGTACTTTAATCAATAGGTTATTATTGGAGTACAAATTTTTTTATACCACTGAAGTGGCAAACAAGCATATGACCCACCTTATGGTAAGCGGTTACCGGAGCCTCTTACGCGCGTGTTGCCGACCCTGAAAAACCTCTTATTTATTGGAGTAACAAAAATTCATTTTGTTAGTAAGACGCAAGAAGTAAGTGCATCTTCTACCGAATTTATCATGGGGAGTGCTCTGAAGAATTGTTCGGATTGATACCTGCTGCTGATTTTCACCACCGTACAACCCGCCATAAACTAAAATTTCATCCCAACCATCTAGACGAGTGGCGCTCCTCCACCGTGCATTTTTCAAGGCACTTTCTTCCACGCACAACCACTCTTTGGAATCAACTTCCAGCAGCAGTATTTTCAAACCAATACGACAACATAACCTTCAAGAAAAGAGCATATTCCTTTTTAAAAGGCCGGCAGTACACCTGCAATGCCGTTGGTGTTGTGGGTGTCTATAGGCGGCGGTAGTCACTTACCATCAGGTGAGCCCCATGCTCGTTTGCCCCCTGTGTTGTAAAAAAAACTATATATATATATATATATATATACACATATAATATTTATTATTTATTGATATGCGTGTATTATTTCTGCACCATACCACACGATATTTTACAGCAATGATTCACGTATTTTAAAAATATTTCGCCAACAATTCTGAATATGAAATAATTTAATATTTATAGACTTATAATTGCAGATTTAAATATTAAAAAACACGATTTTTAAACAACAAAATCATCAGTCAAACATAAATAAGGATAGATTCCATATTATTTTTGAAGTAGTTCTGGTAAAAGGTAATCACTATCTTGGTGAATACATATCCGAGCCGAGTGAGCGAGCAGTAATGAAACAAAATGTCTATACTAACAAAATATACACTTCCACCTCGGCCCGCCATAATCACGACATAAAACTTCCAATAACTGCGTTCGCACGGAACCCTAAACGTAGTACTTCGACCCGCATATCAGCTTCAAGGTAGTGATGTGTCCAATCGCTTTTTTTTGTTCTTGAATTTTGTTATACATTGAAATAAATTTGTTTGAAAACATTTTTAAACACATTTTTTTTTTGTAATTTTATTCGCTATTATGTAGCTGCGACCATTTTAACTTTATTGCACTCACCCTTAAAGTTTTTTAATTTGATATACATATTAAATTTTTTATGGGTAAAAATGGAATGGCAACCCCGCCTGCGCTATCGGTATACACCAGCGGGGCATCAGAGAGATGATAAGTAAAGATGAAAGCAGGTCAGTTAGCCCGTAGTAACGAATTCCACAAGGGTTAACCATGACGGTTTCCAGAGGAAACCGTGTGGTTGTCGACTTGGTAGATTGCTAGCGATAAGGCTTTTAGACTACATTGCTAATAATCCCTTTTCCTCCATGTTAACACGGTTTAAAAAATATACACAATCTGCCATGTTGTAGCGGTGGCCATTTTGGAAATATTGAGTACTGTATATTGTATTGTCATAGAAATTAAAGATGTAAGTAAAATTTCAATTCAATCAGATATTAAGAAGTGGTTACTAATTTAGTTTATGGCATTTGACCTAAATAAACAAACTAACTAACACACGTTGCAAGTTAAACAACTTGTAAAAAGAATCGAATCCTAATTCGAGTCTAAAAACTCAAATCAATACTCGAATACTCGTATTCAAGTACTTTATTTGACTCAAGTATTTGTTTTTTCAATTAATTTCTGAATCTAGTTTTTAATAACATAAATAAGTATTCAGTTATTAATTATTTTTTTCTATTTTATTAATTAAAAAAAATGAAATGAGAAAATTCTATTTTATAAATATAAATATTTATTGTAAATGCGCGACTAGTACACATATTCGAGTGCCGCAAATACTCGAATCGTGTATTCGAGCCCCATATATCGACAACTCAAGTATCTATTATTATTATTGAGAGACCGGCTTTTTCAGAAAGAAAAACCTGTAACAGTGGCTTCTATATGATCTTTTGTGCTCGCCCTTTTTACTACAACTCAAGAGTCTAAGAACATATAATTTATTCGAATTATCTGTGTAGTAAGAGGCATCCGAGTGTCTAAAGGAATCTAATTGTCGAGAAATGGGCAGCAGCATCTATCTCAAACATTACCAAAAGCCTAATTTACCATATCTTTCTTGTGGGTGTCGTAACAGGCAATTAAGGAAACTTACACGTAATAGTCGAGGGATGGGTAGCAGCGTTTACCTTAAAACATTAACAAAAGCTTAACTGTAGTTGCCAATACGCTCGCCACTCGTGGCAATTACTGACAAAATCACCCTTATAGAGAAGCCTATGTTTAGCAGTGGACAGGTAACGGCGGATATGGATATACTCGAATACCTTAGTATTCGAGTATTAAGTACTCGAAAATTTTAAGTATGCAAGTCAGCTCGACTCGGCACGTCACTATTCAAAGATATTTTACGATACACCATTATTTGGACGCCGTGATGTCTTTTTATCGCGTAACAGGAACGTGATCCGTGGATATCTCGGCTCGTCCCCAATATTTCACAGTTTCCTTAAGCTGCATTCGAACACCGGTCGTGTGAGAGAGGGATCTATGAAAATTCATTGTTGGAAATGATTTTATCTGACTTCAAAGAGGACGTTTTCACTGACTTCAAATTTTTTTTTCGAAGTTGTTTTTGAACAACTGCTAAAAAAATGAAGATTCAGAACCTTAGATTATATTAATAGAGTGTCTCCATAGAAATGTTTTGAGAAAAACGGGTCAACTTTTTCATACAATTTTGCATGATAAATAGTTATGAGTGATTCCTTTATAACTTCTATATTTATTATGTCTTATAATTACTGTGTCTTTTTAATGCGTAAACACTCATTTTATTTATTAAATAATACGTCAAGATACATGGTATGCGTAAATATATAGAACACTGATAAGAAAGCAACGAGACAGCGAATTTGACAATGAACTGACAAAAAGTCGACCCGTTTCTGAGGCTCGATACTCTATCTATATTGAACTGGAATTCGTAAATTTAATTTCTTTTTAAATGCGTTTCAATTCAATTCTGAATCGATTTTCATCTTCCTTATTGGTCTTATTTAAATTTTGTGATTATATAAGTCTCAGTTGTTTGTTTGTTGTTGTTCAAAAATTGCTTATTGCGACGTAACATATGTATATAAATACGCAATTCCGCGTTTTAAATTCAGTATTTTTTAATCTAACCTGTCTACGAAATATCTCGTCATACATAGGTGTGTTTGATTATGATTTCAAAAAAAGGAGGCACATAATTTGATTGTATTTTTTTGTGTTTGTTACCCCATAACTCCGTTAATTTTGAAAATTCTATTTGGAAATTTTATTATCTGAAAGCATATACTTATATATATATATTTTATTTAGTTGTTAAATCAAAATAATTATTTTTGTCAGATGTAAAGTAGTTTTTTTTCTATGAGACACAATTTTTTATTATTTACTGTTCAAAAAATATGTATTTCGATCATTAAAATCATACAATATAAATTTAAATATTTTCAATATAATTTGTCTATAAAACATCCCGTTTTCGTCGGTGCACTTTTTACACTTTTTTTCATGCAACTTAGAATGGCAAACAAGCTGACGGCCCACCTGATGGAAAGTGGTAACCGTCGCCTATAGACATGCAGTACCATGGACATAACATAGTATACGGTTTCGCCCATGATACCCCCCATGCGTTGCCATTCCTGAGAACTCAGGTGTTATTCCTCAGTACCCACTAAAATAAAAAAAACTGTAAATTCACTGCCATATCCCATCTTTCAAACCAAAACACAGCCATGCAAACACAACTGCTTCACGGTAGAAACATAATTGAAGCCATTGTTTTTCTTTTGTGGAACAAAATGGACCATGCGAAGCTGGGGGGGGGGGGGAGAATTGTTAGTAATGCGGACTGCCAGTCCCATTGCTAGCAATATACCCTGTCAGGTCGACCTCCACATGATCCCAACTGGAAACCATTATGCTGAATTCCATTATATTTATCACAATGGACTAACCGGCCTGCCTTTTCATCCTCACCTATCATCTCTCACTGGTACAGCGTATACCGTTGGCGCTGGCGCGGTTACCATTCCATTAACCTCCATTAAAGAAAACCATGCGAATCCGGGGCGGGCCGCTAGTATAATAATAACAATATCAACAACGAATAATATACCAATATGTTGATTTGGGATAGCTGAGTGATCGTAACACAAAGTAAATTCACGTCTGATCAAAGCAAAACACGTAATGTACTAATTTGTACGTCTGTATTGGACGCTACGGTTATCAGGCGTAACAGACAGACAGACATCTCTTTGTAGTAGTAACACATACTTTGTATGTCTGTCTTGTGATCGTTTACATAAAAGTACTAGTATATTTATATATTTAAACTTTAATGCACAGTGAAACTATGTACATATGGTTAACTTAACACCGTTTTTTAACTTTTAAGTGTCAAGCCAGTCTAAAAGCCTTTAACTGTCCACTGCTGGACATAAGCCTATCCTTTGGGGGGTTCTGCTAGTAGTTGGCAAGTAGTTGCCAAGCATGGCAGACGGACTGGCAACCGCAGTTAGACTTTGAAGATGTTTTAAGAGAGATGCTGCTACCCATGCCTCGCTCTCCCTTAGTCGCCTCTTACGACACCCATGGGAAAGGAAGGGGTGGCCTATTTATATGATTATTAACTTCATATTATATAAATTGATTAATATAATGTATAATAAGAACTCTAAAGTGTTAAATATTAAACTACTATATGTTTATTCGGTCTATTTTTATTAGATGAAAATGGAATGGTAACCCCGCCTGCGCTAACGGGATACGATGGCGGGGCACCAGTGAAGGGTGATAGATGAGAATGAAAACAGGCCAGTTAGCCCATCATGATGAATTCATCAGGAATTAACCATGATAGTTTCCAGGGGGAACCGCGAGGAGGTCGACCTGGTTGGGTATATTGCTAGCAATGGGACTCTCAGTCTCCATTACTAACAATACCTTTATTTACCCCCATATTCGGACTATTACAACATTAATATAAATTATGAATAAATATACCCTTTGTTGAATATTCTAACAAACAAATTGAATTGTAATTCGCTTCGAGACCGGGGTCACTGTGACACAGACATTTACTTAATTAAAAGGCGAATATTGCATATATACTAGTATATAGCTAAGTATAATATAATATTTTAAGTGTAAGAAAAATTGGATTTATTTTGATACCTAGTAAATATTTATTTATTTATTCATTAGTACATATATGTGTACATGGCGGACTTAATGCTAAAAGCATTCTCTCCCAGTCAACCATAGGGAAGTGTCAGAATACTCGAATGCGGTACTAGTAATTATTGATATACATACATACTAAAATTACATATATAAACGAATAAATATATATGAATAACAAATATACTTACACATATATGACATATACTATATTATACACGAAATTGAGAATAATATAAAGTACTTATTGCTCGGATAAAGTAAAAAAGTGAGCGTGAACGTTTTTTTTTTAAAGACGGCTAATATTGCTCTGCAAAAATAAATACAGTGACTTCAGAAACAAAATTATGAAATATATCCTTTTAAATCAAAACGAAGCAGTAAATATCGACTGCCTCTCTCAAAAAGTTGGAATTTAAAAATCACTAAAGGCTCGATTCGGCTTCGAATGGTTTTTATTTTTTAATAAAATACCATGTTTCATTAGACACCATAAAATATGGTGCATACGTTATATTTGCAGAGAAAACATAATTGGTTATTTTCAATTGACTTTAAAAAGGTTTTTCAATTTCGTTGTATTATTTTATGTTTGTTAACTTATAACTCCATTTTGTTTTTTTTTATCTGAAAGGATGTATTTACAGAATAATCTAAATCAAGAGTTATACTCGTATTGTTCCCATATATGGAGATTTTAATCAAAAATCACTTTAGTAGTTTAGTTTATAAATCAGAATAATTTATTTTGTCATAGTTAAAGTCTGTTTTTTTACGAGCTCCACTTTTTAATTATTCATCACCGTCACGTGGACAGAGTCGCGTTTTAAAGCTTGTTAATATATAACTAAACCCCGCCTCCTGGCCGTGCTCACTAAACCAATACATATTATCCACCCTAAACTAACGGATGCCTCAATTTGAAGCATCAGTAGCATTTCCCCTTAATTTACTGTGTGGAGGGGGGCGTAGTTTATCTTTATTGCATCCCCCCCGCCCTTTCTGGCTCAGCGCGGCAGGGTCTTGGGGCCTTACGTCATTGCAACACTTAAAAGGTTCGGCAATTTATGTAGACTAAGCATAAGAAATCGTCAATAAACGGGTTAAGTACGCCCATGAATGGGGTTAAGTGAATTTAAGTGCTGTTACTTTTCTGATATGTTCAAAAAATTTAGACAGAGCAATAAGAAGAAGTAATGGGACCGATTATGAAGTACTATATCTCTAAATATATTTGTAAAACTAATAATATATTAAATTAATTAGATAATGTTGCGTTGGTTTGGTCATTTGGAGAGGATGGATGAAAGAATTACGAAAGAGATTCATCGAGCAAGAATGAATGGTGATGTCGGTAGGGGCCGCCCTATGGTTGAAACACGAATATGACAGAGGTATCCAAGCAAACGACTTTTGTAACAAAGTCTCCCTTTTTATTTGCAAAAAAAAAACAAAACAATCACACCAGTAGATTACCGCCTTTTTTTAGAAGTCGTTTAAAAATAGACTTAAATCAAGTATCTATTATGTTACAGACTCGGTCGCTCGTGAAGACATTTGATTATCGTTCACATTAAAATAATAACATCGTGTAACATTAATTTATCTACGTAATGTAATGCCGTCAAATGAACAGGGGACTCCCCTACCATTGTGATGGCAGTTAGCGTAAAGCGGCGTAATGCACAATTGAAAATTATCGAATATGCTATACGGGAATGTTATTAGAATTAGTGTACCGTTTAGAAATTCTACCAGAGGGAGACTTTGTACAAAAGTCGTTTGCTTGGCCACCTCTATCTCATTCGTGTTTCTACCGTGAAGCACTTGTGTTTGCATGGCTGTGTTTCGGTTTGAAGAGTGGGATATGGCAGTGAATTTACAGGGTACAGAGGAATAACATCTGAGTCCTCAGGAATAGCAAGGCATGGGAGGTATCATGGGCGAAACTCTACTCTGTTATGTCCATGATGCTGCTCATGTCTATAGGCGACGGTAACCACTTTCCATCAAGTGGGCCGTCAGCTTGTTTGCCATTCTAAGTTGTATAAAAAAAAATTAATACGAGATAGTTTGTTTAAATAAAATTAATATTGTAGTCTATTTATTTTGCTCGATTTATTTGGCATTATATATATATATATATATATATATCATATGTTTCTAGTACGGACTGGTTTATTCAATGATTGAATGCAATTGATTAGAACTTAGTAGCTTTTTATTTAGCGAAGTTTGTGACAATCGTTTTATACATTCATAATTTTATTTTATTGTAAAGTTAACTTATATTTAAAAAAAAAGCAACAGCTGTTTGTTTTTTTGTTCAATTGCAGGCGTTCATAAGCTACGGTAACCGCTCACCATTAGGTGGGCCGTATACTTGTTTGCCACCTCAGTGGTATAAAAAAAAAGCTGTGTTTCTTGGCCGTTCTTCTCAGCTGAAATTGCATTTCGAAAATGATTAATGTTAAGTTTTGTGGAATAAAAATTATTTATTGTTATTATTATTTTATCAGCCATTATCTGTCTTGCTAAACATAGATCCCCCATAGACCGCCATAAAGAACGGCCCTGAGCCACCTGTATCCACTGACTGGTAACGCATTTCAGGTCGCCACTCTATCTAGCGGGGGGTCGTCCTACACTGCGTTTGCCCGTACGCGGTCACCATCAAAAACCTTACCCATCGTTTATCGGTTCTTCGAGCTATGTGACCAACCCATTGCCACTTCAATTTGCTTATATTTACTACTTAATAACTTAATATTTACGTGTAATTGGATAGCCGAGGCGCGCGTTTGTATCATAGCCGCTCAAGATTAAGAGCCCCGTATTGGTTGCGAAACTAGTCGAGTCTCCTCGATTTAATTACATGTAAGGCTACGGTAACCACTTACCATCAGGTGGGCCGTATGCTTGTTTACCACCTTAGTGGTATAAAAAAAAATTTAAGTTGAATCGGTAGTTATTGCATTAAATTATAATGTGTACTTAAGACACTTTAAACAATATATTGGAAAATGGTTTATCTGTATACTTCATGTGGTATTTTATTAAATTCGTCCAGCCAGGTGTCAGGTCGATCTCCAAGTGGGCACCCTTGGAAAATTTACTATATTATTATGTATGTATAATAGACCTAAATATATATATATATATATATATATATATATATATATATATATATATATATATATATATATATATATATATATATATATATATATATATATCGACTACTATTTGCTCTTCTATTGCAGTTGTCTTATTCAATTGTTTTATATATTAATATTTTATGTGTTTATTTATGTATGAATTTATTATGTATTGTTTTATTTTTTTTCTATTCGAAAAATGCACCGCCTACGTATATCTCGGTTCGCCCAATGGGCGACTGGTAGAGAACACCGTCCGATGTCAAGTCCGCCAAATGTACACAGAATTTTACTGTGCAGTAAAGTTTAAATATATATAAAGTAACGGTATTACCTAAACCAATTCAATACAACAGAGTTATGTTTGCAACACAGCGGATCTCACCCTAAACTATAATTCACATTATCGACAACACGCAGTAATTTCACGACAAAGGGGGGGCCAAGATGAGGAGATTAAGGCGTCGCAACGTGTCGAGATGACTCATTGCCGTGCAGATAATCCGAGATACGCGTTCGGACTGTGGGAGCGTTACTAGTTTTTGTAGAAGAAGGGCCCTGATAAATGTTCTCGATTCGGTATTATACCAGTATTTTATGATCCATTTTTTGAAGCCCCCCCTCCCCCCATACACAAACGGGGAGAACTTATAAGATTAATGCGTATGTGTAAATCTGTTTGTGGTATCGTAATCCCTAAACGGATGAACCGGTTTTTATTTAGTTATTTTTTTATACATGAAAATTGATTTAGATTATTCTTTTTTTATGCAGTTTTAAAATAGCAAACAATCTCACGGCGCCAACTGGTGGAAAGTTCACCCTACCACTCGGACGATGCGCCGGTATATTAGCACATCCCCCAGGATTAGGAACAGTCCTGAGCCACCTGCATCCACTGACTCCCGCAATGCATTTGAAGTCGTCACTCCATATAAGGATAGAAGTTTATTATTCTTTTATTCAAAAACTCCTAAACACATTTAATTCATATTTTATACAGGGATAGCTTGTAGTCTAACTTAACATATCATCATTATTTTAGCCATTATCCGTCCACTGCTGGACATAAGCTTCCCCCATAGATTACCATAAAGAACTAACTAACTTAATATATAGTGTACTTTAAATACTGATTTACGTGGGTAAAGCTGTAGGATAAAGCTAGTAAGTATTTTCCATAAATATTAAATTATTTGGAAGTAAATAATCGCATACTTCCGCCGCAGGAGTCGTGGCTCAGATCATTAATCATTTGTATGATGACGGAGTAAGAATACGATGTGTCGTCATTCCCTTTCATTCTCATGATGTCATTAGAGGTCGATAAGGCGTGGCCCGCCAAAATGTATGTTATTTTTCGACCTGTGTTTCTTTGGGATCAGTTTCACTAGAACAATTTTTATCAGACGACTCTGTCGTTGTCCTCATAGTCCGATGGTCGCAGATTCGATTCCCGCAAAATACAATTCATTCACGACCATCTCAAGTTATTCAGGGATAAAATTCTAAAATTTCTCTCATAATGCTACCACAACTAATAATTTTAATTTGCAAAAGACGCTTTTTTAATTACAAAGCACTATCATACCTACTTGTACAACAATTAGTCCATTACCTTAAGGTTGTCTTGAAAAGATTGCTCTCAGCAATAAGACCGCCTCACTGTACTTATACAATTGTATCGTTGTGTTTGTAAATTGTCTTGCTTATTCACTATATTGTATAATGCAAATAAAGTATACTCATTCATTCAATCTTAATTCTGTGTGCACTGTTTTAAGTTTTTATTCTTATGTTATCATTTGTATGTGTTTTTATTGTTTTGTTGGTGTCAGTTTTGTTAATATGCAATCGATGTCTTAAGAAAATGTTGTGTACATCTGTAATTGGTGTAAATGTAAGATGCAAGCCCTGTATATCAATTAAAATTAATGCATGTATTTACATTGTTGATGTACCTTTTAAAGGTATACATCAGAGGGAGACTTTGTACAAAAGTCGATTGCTTGGGTACCTCTGTCGCATTCATGTTTCAACCGTAAAGCAGTTGTGTTTGCATGGCTGTGTTTCGGTTTGAAGGGTGGGATATGGCGTGAATTTACTGGGTACAGAGGAATAACACCTGAGTCCTCAGGAATGGCAACGCATGGGGGTATCATGGGCAAGACAGTGTGCTCTGTTGTGTCCATGGTACTGCTCATGTGTATAGGCGACGGTTGCCACTTTCCATCAGATGGGCCGTCAGCTTGGTTGTCATTCTAAGTTGCATAAAAAAAAATTATTCCCCTTTATGTGAAAGGAAAGCAAACGAGCACTTGGCTCACTTGATCGTAAGTAGCCCATCTTTATAAAAGGACTTTTTATATCATTATTTGGTATTTGTATTTAATATTAATAGCCAAATTCGTCTTCAACTTATTTTTACTTTGCCTCTTTATAGAAATAATATTTCTTTAAATAACCCTATGGCGAATATATGGTTATTGTATATTAGCGAACCTTACAGCCTAAATGGTCGCGTACAACGCGGTTTCAGAGATGTTTTCACCCACGAACACTCAGGATATGGAATGAGCTCCCTGCCGAGGTTTTCCCAAGAGACTACAGCATGGGGTTCTTCAAAAGGGCGGTAAAGAGGTTTCTTCAAGGTCGGCAACGCGCGCGTAATACCTCTGGTATTGCAGGCGTTCATAGGCTACGGTAACCGCTTGTCATCAGGTGGGTATACTTGTTTGCCACCTCAGTGGTATAAAAAAAAGAATATGTGTAGATCATATAATGACGCTCATCGAAATGACCTCGACATATTTGGACTCGGTTATAATCAATATCGTAGTCAATTGTATAAAATTAATTTAACAATGTAATATTTAGAAGCTTCTTAATTAACATTTGTTTTGTTTTTTATTTAACTTTCATTTTTATGTTTAATTTTTGTCACTATTAATGCACTAATGTCACTAATAGTTGCAACCGAATGGCTTTGTTGCAGTCGCATTTATTATTGGATCATGCTGTGTGCACTTGTTATGGCAAGTTTACCTGAACAATATATTAACGTACTTGAATGTTATAGTTTAAGTTTGTATTTGTAAGCTTCTGTTATGTCCGCAGAATAAATAAAATAAAATAAAATTTGCTCTTTCTATTAAGCAGTAATCGGATAAGAATCTATTTACTACAGGTCTAAAATTCGAAAACACATTCATTGCCATCTCCTAGAGTATTGGAATCCGTTGTTTACTAGCATTTCTAGAAATTTCTCAACCACAACACCAAAGGGAGACTTTGTATAAACTCGTCTGCATGGTTATCTCTATCTGTCTAGCTTATTCTATTGCCAAACAGATACAGAATTCTGTGAGATTTCATTTCAAGGAAAATTCTGTATTAAACGAGATAAATTTCGCTACCGAAATTCGTCTCGGTATATTATTATTTATCTTACAATACAACTATATTCGATGTTGTAATAATTTCACCGTAAATTGCGATGTTATTCCGCGAATTGTATGTATCAAGTTGTGTGAAAGTGAAAGGGTTATAAAACTTGATCAAACGCGACTCGAACCCTTTTACTTAATTTGTCTTTTGAAAGATAGTGGGTCGGAAC
Organism: Galleria mellonella; assembly: GCF_026898425.1. Lineage (NCBI taxonomy): Eukaryota > Metazoa > Arthropoda > Insecta > Lepidoptera > Pyralidae > Galleria > Galleria mellonella. The sequence goes on along the minus strand of NW_026441999.1, from coordinate 9,097,321 downwards.
GTAATTTTCCAAATCAATGCCAACTACTGATATATTACGTTAGTTTAGATACAGAGACGTGACCTAATTTAGAAGAAACAAAGCCTACTGTGCTCCATCTAAATCTTTGATTGCTACAAGCCAATTTCACCATTATTGTTACTGGGATACGATAAAAAATAGACTGGTAAACAGTATTTCACGTGTTACATTTAAAAGCGGAAAAGTGGACGTAGCTAAAATTTTAAAAGTCGACCTTATTTCATCGTAATAAAATACATTCGGAGTGAAATGTAAAAGGTTGTACGTGTTTCCCGACCCTGGACTCGACACTGTTTTGTTACCGTACAATTTTAGACTTTAATCCGATGCAATTAGGTTGGATTAGGGGAAAAATAGGAAAGATTTGATAAGGGACTTTGGTTTCAATCATTGCTGGAATAAAATAAGGGATATCTTCGATCTCCGTTCGACCTAGGAAGCTTATCGTAGATTTTAAAGTGTCTAATATAGAACGGTATTGATACTGCTTCGATCGAAGTGGACACAAATACTACAAAATGTCCAACCGACTTCAAAAAAGAGGATGTTCCTGATTTACCTCTGCTTTCCTTTAAGGAAGTTTAAAAGAACTATAAGTTCTCAATTCGCCTTAAATTTTTTAGGGTTCCGTACTTCTAAAGGAAACAAGGAAGCCCTTATAGGACCATTTCGTTGTTCATTTTTCTTAGGAACTCGTGGAGGTATTAAGATGAAATTAATATCATATACTCAGGTCTGCAATCTCTTAAAGCAGTGAAACCATCAAGCTTCTAAATTGACGCAATCAAAAGATACGGCCGTTTATGTTTTATTTATATCGCATATTTTGACATTCGTGAATAGAAAAAAACCTCTAGGTCTCTAGGCCTTCGCGTCGACTTAGAATCATGAAATTTGGCAAGAAGCAAAATTATGTAGCACAAGTAAAGGAAAAAATCCAAAGACCATAATTATGTAGTTATTTCACAAAAAAAAAAATTCAAGTCGCGAGTCGAGTCGAGCTTTTTTTTGGTGTTAATGTTACTTGATATTTGTTCGCAAATTATAAACCGATATTAATGATTGTTATCGCAGTCGATGGGGTTTACTATTGCGCTGGTCTTGGGTCTTTTTATTTCCACTGACTGGTCTCGTTGTTTACTTGTTAATTTGACATCGAATAATACATAAAAATGAAACTCTAATTAGAATTACAGCTCTTTTGTATTAGTAAAGCTTTATAATTGTATGAGAAATTATCATGCACATAAATTAGAAAGAGTAACTGTTGAGTATACAGAGGGAGACTGTACAAAAGTCGTTTGCTTGAGAACCTTTGTCCCATTCGTGTTTCAACCGTGAAGCAGTTGTATTTGCATGGCTGTGTTTCAGTTTGAAGGGTGGGATATGGCGTGAATTTACAGGGTACAGAGGCATAACACCTGAGTCCTCAGGAATGGCAACGCATGGAGAGTATCATGGGCGAAACAGTATATTCTGTTATGTCCTTGGTATTGCTCATGTCTATAGGCGACGGTTTCCGCCTTCCATCAGGTGGGCCGTCAGCTTGTTTGGCATTCTAAGTTGCATAAAAAAAATATTTATATTGATTTGTAAGTTATATAACTATTTTATATTTATTCTTGTTGTTTACTTTTCTATTTTGCACTATTACTTCCCACTCGCAACTTATTAACTATTTCTTATATATATATATATATATATATATATATATATATATATATATATATATATATATATAATATATATATAAGAAATTTATATGAAATATAACACAAATTTATGTATAGGCTAGAGTTAGTTATAAAATATGATACAAAGCAAGGGGCGTTCGGATCACGTATACACTATTACGTCAAAATTTTATCCGATATCAAATATATGGGCTTTACGTGCCCCGTACACGATTTTATTACATTTCATACGAAATTAGTTGACATGTCTTCAGTTAATATTTATACTAGCTCTAATCCACCATTTTGTTTGTATAAATCAGTATATAATATTTTATGTGTCAAGTTAAGATATAACCTGACTATATACTAAATTTTATTAAAATCCGTTTAGTAGTTTTTGTGTGAAACATTAACAGACATCTGTCTATACAAATAATGTAATAATAAGATGGTAGGATTATTACTGTTAAATCGTTTAGTGACTTCTGATTCGTATTTATTTTTGTGGTTAGACCGATTTTTGCGAGTGATTTTTGTACTCGATAAGATGGATTCGAAATGTAAAATTATGAATACATATGCTCGAAACTTGCTGGCTTACTTATTTGGTAAATTTATTCAAATCCAATCAGCCGATTGAGCATGACTGGAGTAAAATAAGAAGCAATAACTGATTAGGAAGAAAGGTTTAGAGTGACGACACCGTACCGATACTAGATGGAGTCACCTCAAATACATACCACACAATATTATGATTATTACTGGAGGGTAGATAATCGAAAAAAAAAATTTACATAATCGAAGTCGGTCTTTTTTATGGACTACAAATGAAAACTTCAAATATTTTAAAAAATATAAATGCATTTAGACTAGAAATGTTTATGCAAAGCGCACTGTTTCACCGATAGCCGACGAACATTGTCAATTATTTGAGACAAAAAGTATTACTAACTTTAAGATTACAGAACTTTAAGTTAACTGTAAGTTTAATCGAAAATTTAACTTACATAGACAATGTTATAATCGATAAGTTGTAATCAGTTCTAAGTTAAGTTCTCTATTTAACAAGTTTTGTTTTAACATCTAATGTAAAGTTGGTTCATTAAAATTTCGACGAGAATTTAAACTTTATAAAAACACTAGTTTAAGTTCCAATAATTATAGTAGTCATTACAATACACTAGCTGTATCTCGCGGCTTTCTTTATGCAACTTAACATAGCAAACAGGCTGACGGCCCACATGATGGAAAGTTGTAATCGTCGCCTATAGACATAAGCAGTACCATGGACATAACATACTCTTTATTGTTTCATCCAAACTGTTTCGCCCATGATACCGCCCATGCGTTGCCATTCCTGAGGACACAGGTGTTATTCCTCTGTACCCTGTAAATTCATGCCATATCCCACCCTTCAAACCGAAACACAGTCATGCAAACACAACTGCTTCACGGTAGAAACACGAGTGGGAATCCTTAATTTTCGATTTTAAACTTGTTAGGTACTGTAACATATTACAAAGCTGTATTACGCAAAGCTGTTTATTTGGAATACAAGAAATATTCATTAGTTTGTACATAATTTTTTTAGGCACGCCATAAAGTAACATTTCAATAGTCGGGTTTTAGTTTTTTAATTTATTTTTTATATCTTCTCCCCATCACCATTTATAGAAACCTAGTAATTTTACCAAACAAACATAAAATAATTAACTGTATAATTGGTTATGGAATTAGAAAACCAATTTGTGAATTAGAAATAGAAATAAGTTTATTAACTGACATAAAAAAAAAATTAAAAGAACATACTTCCAGATTGGTTCCATAGGAATTTTAACAAAATCGATCCAGTGGTTAAATCGAAAGAACTTATTTTGCTACCATCAAAGTATGTTTTTTCTATGGAAAAAGTTCACTCATTTTTGTCATTTGAAGTCGGTCAAAAGTACACACCATTACGTATCCGCGTCATCGATTACCGTTTAGGACTGGATGTCCCCAATATTTTTGAGGGTCGGCGTTAAAATCTTGCAATAAACAGGGATAGGTAAACAAAGGGCATCCGGCGATCGGCCGGATCAGTTTTTCAGACCTCTCGTGTAATAACAAAGAGTGCTGGAAATATTAAACGGTGCCACGTTGTAGAAATGGCTTTTTTAAATACTTTTTCTCAAACATGATTAATATTACATGGCAGTAAAAATACATAATAAATTACCCACAGAGTACAAAGATCTGACAGACAAAAAATTTACGAAAAACTTTATAATTGGGTTATTGAGAAATGTTTTTTTCTCAAACATGCTTGGAAATGTGAGCATTATTTGACAATCTTATTCGAGATAAATTAAAATTGCTGTACTGGCCAGATACATGCGGGCAGCGGCCGGTAAAAGTTGTATGAAAATCCATATCTGTTGTGTTTTGCGGCCAGATAAATTACTATGTAAACTCATATCTGTCCTGTAATTTAAAAATGGAATGACCTTTTACTTCGAAACATGGCTACCAAAGAGGTAATTAATAAAAGGTTTTATTTAAATTTCGAACTGGTTTGCAAATAGAAAGCTGTTTATTGAAAAAAAAACATAGGAACATTTGACGCGTGAAAAATTATTATTGTTATTCGTCATTGAACTTAAAAAGTAAAATTGTGTTTTTGATTTCCGCGCATTGTTTGAGAAAAGTACTATATAAGCCTTGGCCACAATTAGACATTGATGGACTCACATATGTGTGCCTCGGCTACGCCTCGACCTACATTTGTACGTTCGTCCATCAATGCCTCAGTTGCTGGCCGCTGCAGTAATGTACTATAACTGTAAAAAAAAATCAGATTGATTTATATGTGTTTTTAAGTGATTTCAAAACGAACGAGGTTCTCAAGTCGACTGTATTTTTTTTTGTTTGTTACTTCATAACTCCGTCAGTTGTAATTTTGATTTGGAATTTTCTTAATACTGAAATTCTTTTTTTACCTTAAAAATCAGTTCTATAAAAATTTTACTATAATTGGTTTTTCAGTTTTTAAATTAAATTAACTCGTTTTGATACAATTGAAATCGGGCTTTTTTCTAATAAAAAAAATGGTTTATTATAATTATTAGCTTTAATAAGCAAATTTTTGATACTTTTGGTTAAATTATTGTAATTTTCGTACGGATTTCAGATATTTTTGAAAATAATATATAGCCTGTTTTACCTGCTGATAATGTTGCTTTGTATTGGCAAATGAATGAATGAATGAACGTAATTTTTATTAATTAAATAAAATTAAAGATTTTTATAATCGACTGAGTAGTTTTTCAATTTGTCCATTACAAACTAAAAAAACATACAAGAAATTAAATCTTTTCTCTTTATATTACTAGTATTTAGGTACATATATAGAAAAGTACGTACCGGTTAAAATAAAGATTGCTATTTGTGTATGAAATATTTCGTAGGTGTCGTAAGGGGGACTAAGGAAGGACGAGGGATGGGCAGCAGCGTCCCTCTTAAAACATCTCTAAAGCTTAACTGCGCTTGCCAATTCATCTACTAAGCCTGGCAACTACTGGAACTAAGGGATTATGTTCAGCTGCAGACCATTAGAGGCTGATGATGATGATGATGATGGAATATTACGCAAGCGAATTTCCAAAAAGATATATTGGACAGATTATGATAGATAGATAAATAGATAGATTTATAATTTATTTGCATCACTTACAGTACAGCACACGAATAAAAATAACATTAGCTACTGGTACCTATTTAAAGAATATACAAAAAAATATACAAAAAAAAAAAAAGAAAATACATAAAAGATGTTACACAATTTCTCGAAATAACGATGAAGAAGCCACCTCCGTATTAGCGACGGTGCAAGTGCGCGAGGAGGGAGTAATGAAAAACAGTCCTTCCAAATTAGATTTCGTACGAGGCTTAATGATATTCGATCATCTACAAATTCCAGAGAGGAGAATATAATTTAATAAGACTTCTTTTTCCATCTTACGGCAGCTTTGATTGAAAAAAGTATACATATTTTTTTTATACAACTTAGATTGGCAAACAAACTGACGGCCCACCTGATGGAAAGTGGTAACCGTCGCCTATAGACATGAGCGGTACCGTGGACATAACAGAGTATACTGTTTCGCCCACGATACCCCCCATGCGTTGCCATTCCTGAGGACTCAGGTGTTATTCCTCTGTACCCAGTAAATTCACGCCATATCCCACCCTTCAAACCGAAACACAGCCATGCAAACACAACTGCTTCAGGGTTGAAACACGAATGGGACATAGGTACCCAAGCAATCGACTTTTGTACAAAGTCTCCCTCTGGTTGAATAATAATAACAATTTTTATTTTTAATATATATATATTGTAATATATATATATATCACATTAATTGGCAACAATAAAATAAAACTAAACATAGTTGTGGGAGACTGGCGTCTAAATTGGGCAGCGAGATGCCTGTGTCTTGGATCACCAGGCCCCCCTCCTCAGAAATAAACATCACTAATATATTACTAACTGCCATCATGAAGGGGAGAAAGGGATTGTTAGTAATGGAGACTGAGAATCCCATTGCTAGCAATATACCCAACCAGGTCGCGGTTCTCCCTGGAAACTATCATGGTTAATTCCTGATGAATTCATCATGATGGGCTAATTGGCCTGTTTTCATTCTCATCTATCACCATTCACTGGTGCTTCGCCAGCGTATCCCGCAGCGCAGGCGGGGTTACCATACCATTTTCACCCATCAAAAAAAATTGCCATCATGTTAAGGAACAAAATTAAATATAATATTATATATATATATATATATATATATATATATATATATATATATATATATATATATATATATATATATATATATATATATATATATTCACGACCAGTAAACATTTCCCGTGACAGACTTACCCAACTGATGTGAAGTCGAAATAATTGGGATAGAATTTAAATTTTAAATGTCTCGCAAAAGAATAAGTCAGATTTCATTATGCGGTGACGTCGTCAGAACCGATTTTTACATTTCTTTTTCTATTGATCCCATCTTGGTTTCATATTAAACTTGTGACGTTTGATGTTATCGTTCTTGTTTGCGGGGCAAATTGCTCGTTGTGAAGCAAAATACGCTTGTAGATGTGCGACTGCGTATTTTAAATTCATATCTGTACATCTAGTAAGTACAAGTAATGTAAATTATATATAATTATAAGATTTTACAATACAACACTAGCTGTAGCCCATGGCTTTGCTCGCCTATTAGCCGTTAACTGTCCACTGATGAACATAGCTTCCCCCATAAGAGTGGTTTACCTGTAGTTGCCACATTTGGCAGGCGGGTAGGCAACGCAGTTAGGCTTTAGTGATATTTTAAAACGGACGTTACTGCCCATACCTCGGTCATTCTCTTACTTCCTCTCTTAGTAGCAACACGTCCCACCTACGGAAGTGGTAGCCCTGTCTATGACGAGACCACATATATACCTTATATATAGGAAAGTATATCTTGAATGAATGAATGTGTACACTTTATTTGCATTATACAATATAGGGAATAAGCAAGACAATTTACAAACACAACGATACAATTGTATAAGTACAGTGAGGCGGTCTTATTGCTGAGAGCAATCTTTTCAAGACAACCTTAAGGTAATGGACTAATTGTTGTACAAGTAGGTATGACAGTGCTTTGTAATTATCTTCTCAGATAAATAAAAAATTGATTTTCAAATTGATTTATAAATGGACAGATTTCTGAGGTAAACAATAATATATACAAAAACAACAATAATGGAGTCTATGAATATCTTTGGAAAAAAACTGTGAAAGCAGTTCGTCTTCATCATCATCACTTTTGATCTCTATTGTTGTTTGTGTTATCGTATATAATCTATAAGTATGTAGGTATATTTATATATGTATATTTATATTTGTATATATGTATTTTTATTACATATTTGTATATTTACGTAATATTTGTTTAATATATTCATGTATGTATATTTATATAATCTCTATTGTATGTGTTGTAATTTTTTTCACCGCATATTCAAGTTTCTGTTTCGCCAAAGGTTGACTGCGAGAGAATGCTATATAGTATTAAGTCCGCCTTTTGTACCAGACATTTTTTTTTATGTGGTCAATAAAGTATAAATAAAATAAAAAATATAAGCAAATTGACGACTTACTCCTCTTTTGAAGTCGGTTGCAAATGAAAGCACACATATTGATCAATAGTAAGTCTAAGTGTTTTTTTTTTATACTACTGAGGTGGCAAACAAGCATACGGCCCACCTGATGGTAAGCGGTTACCGTAGCCTATGAACGCCTGCAATACCAGAGATATTACGCGTGCGTTGCCGACCCTGAAGAAACCTCTTTACCCCCCTTTTGAAGAACACCATGCTGTAGTCTCTTGGAAAGTGTGGTCTAATATAGAAATTCACTCGCATAACAATCAAAGAACTAGTAACAAAATCTAATATATAAAATTCTCGTGTCACGGTGTTTGTTACCAAACTCCTCCGAAACGGCTTTACCGATTTTTATGAAATTTTGTGTGCATATCGGGTAGGTCTGAGAATCGGCCAACATCTATTTTTCATAACCCTCAATGATAAGGGTGACCCACCCCTAAAAGATATTTTTTATTTTTATTTTATTATGACTAAGCATCGAAAAATACATACAGCTTCAAATTTTTACCTATTTACGATCAACCCCTGTTTTTTAATAACGATTTTTATATTCCGAAAAAGGGTTGCAAGGTGGCAATCGAATATAACAATTGTAGTACGAGAAATTATCATGCATAGTTCTCGAAATAATGTATATGGTAAAACAAAGTATGCCGAGTCAGCTAGTATATATATAAATAGATATATAATTTATTTGCATTACTTACAGCACACAAATATAATAACATACGTGTACATGAATACTCACACACAAAGAAATAGAGGTAAAAGAATAAAGAAGTAACATTTATTTTTCTTTTCGCAAATATAATATGAACAATTGGAAAATTGATTATGGAAATGAAATCCAATTACTATACTATAAATAAATTTGCCTCTGCCGTTTGAAGTTAGAAAACAATAAGTTGTCTGTACCTATGCTATTAGGTTATTTCACTTGGGGGCATCGACGACCTTGGAGCAAAGATATTTAAATAATAGCTGGCAATACTATTAAATGCTTAGGGTTAAGGAACAGAGACAAATTATAAAAACTATTGAGTGTAGAAGGGGAAAAATGTTTTTTTTTTTATGGATGATAATGGTATGGTAACCCCGCCTGCGCTATCGGTATACACTGGTGGGGCACCAATGAGGGATAATAGGTGAGAATGAAGCAGGTCAGTTAGCCCATAGTGACAAATTTAATAATAAATCAATCACGATGGTTTCCAGAGGGAACCACGAGGAGGTCGACCTGACAGAGTATATTGCTAGCAATGGGACTACTAATCCCCATTACTAACAATCCCTTCACCCCCCGAGGAAAAATGTTGGGACACTTGATACGACACGACGAGCTTATGAACATTATAATAGAAGGTAAGATAGAAGGAAAGAGGGGAAGGATAGACCAAGACATACCAAAGGGAGATTTTGTACAAAAGTCGATTGCTTGAGTACCTCTGTTCCATTCGTGTTTCAACCGTCAAGCAGCTGTGTTTTCATGGCTGTGTTTCGATTTGAAGGGTGGGATATGGCGTGGATTTTCTGAGTACAGAGGAATGACACCTGAGTCCTCACGAGTGGTAACGCATGTGGGGTATCATGGGCGAAACAGTATACTCTGTTAAGTCTATGGTACTGCTCATGTCTGTAGGCGACGGTTACCACTTTCCATTAGGTAGACCGTCAGCTTGTTTGTCATTCTAAGTTGTATAAAAAAAGCATAGTTACATCAGGCAGATCAAACAAGGAGTCGGTGTCGTGTCGTATCAAGAGGTGAAGAGACTCGCTGAAAATCGTAGTGAGTGGCAAGAGCTCCACCGACAAGAGAGCAGCTCTTAAATAGGATAGATAGACTATTATAGTTTACATACACATTAGACATATAGATTTTGGGTTTGATTTAGATTATATAGTGGAGTGTTTCCATATTAAATAATTTTCCCAAAAACAGGTTAATTTTCTATACATGCGTGCCTGACTAAGAATACTATAATGCAATGTTATTACAGAGTATGTGGGAGAAATCGTCGTGTTACTTCTTCTTTTCCTTTGGGTTTTTTTTTTATACAACTTAGAATGGCAAATAAGCTGACGGCCCACCTGATGGAAAGTGGTAACCGTCGCCAATAGACATGAGCGGTACCATGGACATCACAGAGTATACTGTTTCGCCCATGATACCCCCCATGCGTTGATATTCCTGAGGACTCAGGTGTTATTCCTCTGTACCCTGTAAATTCATTGCCATATCCCACCCTACAAACCGAAACACAGCCATGCAAACACAACTGCTTCACGGTTGAAACACAAATGCGACAGAGGTACCCAAGCAATTGACTTTTATACAAAGTCTCCCTCTGCTATAATACATACACGTGAGTTACATCAAACTGTATGAGTTTATTCACTCATACAGTTTGATGTAACTTAGAAATACAAATGAAATTGATGTAATCTTGGCAGGCCTAAACAAATAAAATATAATGCACATTGAAAATAACACATCAAAGGATTTCAATGAAACCCTTTCAGTAGCGATTGAGTCTAATCTCTCTATACAAGATAACAGTACATATTTATACATACATTTTCATTTTGATATTCGTTAGATTATTTATCAATTCAATATTGAAAATAATATACCGTCAATACAGAGATGAATCTTTCAAGACGACAAACAAGCAATGAATACTTATTTTGGTCTCGTGTGAATTTTGCGCCGCGATAAACATGCGGCGACTTCAAATGTGAGAAATATTCGATTTTTTTTTTGGGATATGGCGTGAATTTACAGGGTACAGAGGAATAACATTCGAGTCCTCAGGAATGGCAACGCATGGGGGGTATCATGGACGAAACAGTATACTCTGTTATGTGCATGATACTGCTCATGTGTATAGGCGACGGTTACCACTTCCCATCAGGTGGACCGTCAGCTTGTTTGCCATTCTAAGTCGTATAAAAAAAATATTTTCACAAAATTTTCTATACAGAAACCTTATTTTTGTTAATAATTGTAATATTTTTATTTCAATACATAAGAGAAAACTCGCGTAACGCACCCCGTATACAATATTGGTATAAAATATAAAGAATAAGTAAACAAACTTAATAAAGTTCTTAGGAGTTAGTAAAAATATTTCATTATATTATATAAAAATATAAACTATAAAAAGAGGGCGCTTTCGTCGCGTCTCAACGTCTATTACGTTACAATAACATTTCCAAAGCCACCGTCCAAGTTATCGGCGGTAGCGGGAGTTGAGAATTAAATTCAAGGTCACAATTACGCTTTGTTCACGATACGATCCGCCAATTGGATTTTGTCTATAAATGTATGTCACAAATCTTCATAATATTGTGAGAAAAAGTATATTATAATAAAATTTCAGACATAAAGCTGATACAAGTAGATTCTACTCTGCAAATATGCGAAATGATATTTATGATTTTGTTCCACATAAAAAAAAACTTTAATAATGATTTTTTTTTATACAACTTAGAATGGCAAACAAGCTGACGGCCCACCTGATGGAAAGTGGTAACCGTCGCCTATAGACATGAGCAGTACCATGGACATAACAGAGTATACTGTTTCGCCCATGATACCCCCCATGCGTTGCCATTCCTGAGAACTCAGATGTTATTCCTCTGTACTCAGTAAACTCACGCCATATCCCACCTACATACCATATGGTATTGCAGCATGAATGGGCCGGCTCGACCGGGGAAGTACCACACCCTCACAGAATACCGACGCTAAGTGGTTGCACTTTCAGTGCGATCACATTCCGTACGGTGAGTGAGGGAGTCCGGAGGCCCATCCCATACCCATCCCATACCCATCCCTTTCCTATTCCTAAAATCCTTTCCCCAACCCCGTCCCCCTATCTTACAACACGCAACCATGGCAGTGGAATTAAAAAAAAATAGCATACCCCAGGGAGGTACCAGTAACCATGTTGCTGGAGAATCCTCTCTCGAGCAACCACGCTCGGGCTGCCCTGCGTATTCTGGGGGGGGCAAAATTCCGCTCTTTGGAACCAAGGGCAAACGGAGCAAGATTTCTACGGCATCCCCTTCGCTCAATGTGAGCTTCTGCAATATCAGGGGATTACATTCTAACCTAAACGCTGTCCACCACCACCTAGAAACGGCGCGGCCGGCATTGCTCTTTCTAACGGAGACACAGATATCCTCTCCAAACGAAACTTCATACCTGACGTACCCGGGCTATAAACTTGAACATTGTTTTGTTTCGCGTGCCGGTGTATGCGCGTATGTCAGAGAGGATATCTGCTGTCGCCGGCTTGGAACTCTTGAAGGTACGGACCTGTCTATTTTATGGCTGCGCGTAGACTGCAATGACCATCCTCGCGTCTATGCATGCCTATACAGGTCCCACAGCGGTAACATCGAAACCGACCAACTCATTGAGCACGTCCAAATGGCTACAGATTCCCTGCTCGAACAGATTCCTTCCGCTGAAGTCGTGATTCTTGGCGATTTTAATGCCCACCATACCGAATGGCTTGGTTCACGTACAACCGACTATGCGGGAAGATCTGTTCATGACTTTGCTTTGGCTTATGGTCTGACGCAGCTTGTTTCCTCGCCTACGCGAATACCTGATGTGTTGGACCATTCACCTTCACTGTTGGACCTTCTGCTGACCACCCACCCAGACAACTATGTGATTTCCGTCGAAGCTCCGCTTGGATCGTCGGATCACAGTCTGGTGCGGAGCGAGGTGCCTCTCATGAGTCCGATTCCACCACGTTCCACGGGTAGACGTCGTGTCTGGCACTACAGGTCAGCGGACTGGGATGAGATGCGGATTTTTTTCGCATCTTACCCATGGAGGCGGGTTTGCTTCACACTGGATGATCCTGACGCCATTGCCGATTCCATTGCTGATGTGGTGCTTCAGGGAATGGAATTATTTATTCCTAACTCTGTGGTGCCCGTCGGCGGGAAATCCCAGCCCTGGTATGGAGCCTCTTGTAGAACAGCATCTCGTCTGAAACAGGAGTGCTTCCTAACCTGGGCTAAAGGTGTGGCGTCGCGAGATCCTAACACCAGTGCTCTCAAAAAGAAGTATAACTCTGCCTCTAGGTCTTTCAAAAGAGTTATAGCCACAGCGAAGTCAGAGCATATCAGTAGAATTGGCAAGAGATTGGCTAGTTTGCCCTCTGGGACTCGAGCTTTCTGGTCTCTTGCCAAAGCTGCACAAGGGAATTTCTGTAAGTCATCTTTTCCACCATTGCGCAGGGAGGATGACTCGTTGGCCCAGAACGCTAAGGAAAAGGCCGATCTTCTTGGATCCATCTTTGCGTCAAACTCGACATTGGATGACGGGATGAAATCACCACCGACCATCACGTGTTGTAGGAGCTCTATGCCTGACATTAAATTCACGCATAGCTCAGTGCGTAGAGCACTTTTCTCCCTCGAAATCCATAAGTCGAGTGGGCCCGATGGTATTCCTCCAATTGTGCTTAGGACGTGCGCACCAGAGTTGGCTCCGGTTCTTACGCGTCTTTTTCGGCTTAGCTACTCATCGGGCATAGTCCCAAAGTTTTGGAAGACTGCTCTGGTGCATCCGATCCCTAAAAAGGAGATCGCTCAGATCCAGCTAACTGTAGGCCCATAGCTATCACTTCCTTATTCTCGAAGGTTATGGAATCCATCATTAACCGTCAACTGCTCCGGTACCTAGAAGAGCACCAGCTGATCTGTGATCGCCAGTACGGCTTTCGACAGGGACGTTCGGCTGGTGATCTTTTAGCTTACTTAACACACCGATGGGCAGTGGCAATCGAGAGTAAGGGAGAGGCCTTAGCAGTTAGTCTGGATATCGCGAAGGCCTTTGATCGGGTGTGGCATAGAGCGCTGCTTTCAAAGCTACCTTCATTTGGGTTGCCTGCGAGACTGTGCATTTGGGTCGCCAGTTTTCTCAAGGAACGTAGCATTAAAGTCGTAGTCAACGGAGCATGCTCTGATTTAAAACCTTTGAATGCTGGTGTCCCGCAAGGCTGTGTACTATCTCCGACTCTGTTTCTTCTGCATATCAATGATATGTTACAGATAAGTAATATTCATTGCTATGCAGACGACAGTACAGGAGATACATTATATACCGGTCATGCAAAGATCTCGCGGGCACATACCGATGAGTGCCGGAATAGACTTGTGTCTGAAATCGAAACTTCACTCCATCAAGTTTCGATCTGGGGTGAACAAAATCTTGTCCAATTTAACCCCAAAAAGACACAAGTCTGCGCGTTTACCGCAAAAAAGACGCCGTTTGTCGTATCTCCTCACTTTCAGGGCACTTCCCTTGATAAAAAGTCGAGTCTAGGAATTCTGGGCGTTGATATATCTTGCGACGTCCAGTTTTGCGGTCATCTGGAGGAGAAGGCTAAGATAGCTTCCAAAAAGTTAGGAGTACTCAATAGGGTGAGACGATATTTCATGCCAGAACACCGCCTGAAATTATATAAAGCCCAAGTCAGGCCGCATATGGAATACTGTTCTCACCTGTGGGCAGGAGCGCCACAGTACCAACTCCTTCCGTTAGACCGCATTCAAAGTCGGGCGGCTCGAATTATCGATAGTCAACGCCTTACTGTCCGACTCGACCCACTGAAACTGCGCAGAGATGTTGCATCTCTGTGCATCTTCTACCGAATTTATCATGGGGAGTGTTCTGAGGAATTGTTCGGATTGATACCTGCTGCTGATTTTCACCACCGTACAACCCGCCACAAACTAAAGTTTCATCCCAATCATCTGGACGAGTGGCGGTCTTCCACCGTGCGTTTTTCAAGGCACTTTCTTCCACGCACAACCATTCTTTGGAATCAACTTCCAGCAGCAGTATTTCCGAACCGATACGACAACATAACCTTCAAGAAAAGAGTATATTCCTTTTTAAAAGGCCGGCAGCACACCTGCAATGCCGCTGGTGTTGTGGGTGATCATGGGCGGCGGTAGTCACTTACCATCAGGTGAGCCGCATGCTCGTTTGCCCCCTGTGTTGTAAAAAAAAAAAAAAAAAAAAAAACCTTTCAAACCCAAACACAGCCATGCAAACACAACTGCTTCACGGTTGAAACACGAATGGGACAGAGGTACCCAAGCAATCGACTTTTGTACAAAGTCTCCCTCTGGTTAGTTACTTTGGTTTAAGAAATAAGCTAGTGAATGTTTGATAAAATTTCTACGGAACCAGTCTGTAAATATATCCTTTCAGATAAAAAAAAATTCCAAATCGATTGATAACTGACGGAGTTATAGATAATAAATATAAAAGATATACTACCGAAAAGAGAATCTTTTTTTTAAGTCTGTTAAAAATACAACAATTTAAAATACCTTAGTTTTGAATACAGTATCGTGTGTTGTTTCGGTCCAATCTAAACGAAAAAGTTCTATGCATCTCTACATAATTATACATCACCAGATATATGGGTCGACATATATATATATATATATATATATATATATATTCTTTATTGCACTTGTAATTTACATATAAAATAATATATTTTTAAATGTTGCGAGCAAGAGTGGACTTATCTCTGACAGAGATCTCTTATCTTTTATCTGCCGATTATAATGGTTTAAAAATATATAAGAAATAAAGAAGATAATATTAATAAAAATAATTTCAATTTCAAGACCTTAACAATATTAGCAATTCACACCTGTAATTAGTTTAATATTGCGGGTGTCCGTAGGCGACAGTAAACACTTACCAACAAATGTATTGTGTACTCGTTTGCCCACCTACATCATATAAAAAAGAAACTTTAGGCTTATTATTTAGCATACAAAAAAATTTAATGTATATTTTTTTTTATGAAATCTTACAGAATATATTAACAACAAGCTCCCCGCCATAGTCCATCCCATGGACCAAGCACCGAACCCCACTCGGCAAGTTGACACAGGCAATATGCGTAAGTGACGTCCCATGGTCCTGTGCAAACTGCGCAGAGCAGGCACGAACAGGGCGCACTACAGATAAACCCGTGGCAACTGTTTGTTATTGCCTACTTCGGGTTTTGCATAATGTAAATTGTTTGTGCAAGGATGTTGCCAGATAGTTCAGGCATTTAGTTACCATCGATTCGCTCTTAATACGTCTTTGGAAGCTTACTGTATGCGTTCGATTTTAAATGACTTCTAAAATAAATTCTCAGCACATCCGAACTCTTTTTTCCGTTCTCATTTTCACTATTCTCATTAAATATTTAATGTAGACCAGCTTCTTGCTCGATTCGCGTAGATTTTGGAGTCGGAGTTATGAAATAGATTTCTCGAGTTCTTGAATCAAAATAAAATATACATCAACTTTTAAGTTAGATCTTTAGGAATACAATTACGAAAACTGCATTGAATTTGGTGCAGTAATTTTTCGGTAATGCCAGTATAAACAAATATTTAGACAGTGCTCAGAGGAATTATTCAATATGATGCCTACGGTCACTTTCCATCATCGTACGGCTCGCCATCGACAGGGAGTTCACCCTCATACCTTACAGCCTAAATGGTCGCGTACAATGCGGTTTCAGAGATGTTTTCTCCCACGAACACTCAGGTTATGGAATGAGCTCCCTGCCGAGGTTTTCCTAAACAGCTTTGCAACAGGATTGTTTGTGTGTACGGGATCGCTACTCAAGAACTTTTCTTTCGCATCGGTTGTTGGTTCTTCGAGTTATGTAAACACTTTTATTTTTTTTTTTATACAACTTGGAATGGTAATCAAGCTGACGGCCCACCTGATGGAAAGTGGTAACCGTCGTCTATAGACATGAGCAGTACCATGCACATAACAGAGTATACTGTTTCGCCCATGATATCCCCCATGCGTTGCCGTTCCTGAGGACTCAGGTGTTATTCCTCTGTACCCTGTAAATTCACTGCCATATCCCACCCTTCAAGCCGAAACACAGCCATGCAAATATCATTTGTTTATAATTATAAATTTCATCATCATCATCATCATCATTTCATATTTAATCATTATTCAACCAACTCCCACATACGTTTACGTAACTAATTCAGGATCAATGCGACTCTATTCATAGTAACTCAATCGCATACATACGAGTATGATATGAACAAAAAGATTTCTCAAGACTAAATTTACGTGGCACAAAATAACAGCATGTTACTGATGAATTCTATGGGAACCGTCTAACCTATGGTATTGATATAACAATACCTGTACCTTCGCAAAAATGAACTTTAACCCAAACGTGATTGAGTGCAAAATTGTTTGTGTACACCTGAAGAGACTCCTGCATTGGACTTCCGATTCTGTACCGATCGTCATATAGATGAAATTTGATAGTACACACATATGTGATTGTCTAGCATAAGAATCGTGGGAATTTTAGTTGTATTGTCTTTCCTACTCTCTAACCTTCGGTTTAGTTCATTGAACTTACTTACCCGACTGTGACAATGTTTTTGTCGAAGAAATGTATGTTGCCTTTTAACAGCCAACGGGCTGTGACTGGAATGCTAATTTCATGTGAACTCAGCAATTAAAATGTGCCTGATATTTTTTAAATTAATTCCTAATTTAATCTACCATCAAACTGCATTTGTAAGAGAATTCTATTTCTATACAAAATAACTATTGAGGACAGAAGGGGAAAAATGTTGGGACACTTGATACGACACGACGAACTTATGAACATTATAATAGAAGGTAAGATAGAAGGAAGCAGGAGAAGAGGGAGACCGAGACATAGTTACATCAGGCAGATCAAGGAAGGAGTTGGTGTCGTGTCGTGTCAAGAGGTGAAGAGACTCGCTGAAAATCGTAGTGAGTGGCAAGAGCTCCACCGACAAGAGAGCAACTCTTAAATAGAATAGATAGATAGACAAAATAACAATATTTTAGGTAACTTAGAATGATAATCAACTTGATGGCCCACTTCATGAAGAGTGGTAACCGTCGCCTAGAGACATGAATAGTAGCATGGACATAACAGAGTATACTGCATGCGTTACTATTCCTGAGGACTAAGGTGATAGCCTCATCATATTAGCCATTTACTGTCCACTACTGAACAATGGTTTTTTTTTTAAACAATTTAGTATGACAAACAAGCTGAGCCCACCTGATAGAAAGTGGTAACCGTCGCCTATAGACATGAGCAGTAGCACGGACATAACAGAGTGTACTGTTTCGCCCATGATACCCCTAATGCGTTGCCTCTATGGGGTTTAAGCCAGTACTTGCCACTTTTAAGAATGATGCTGTCGCTCATCTCTCGATCATTGAGTTCATTTTTCAAGGCACTTTCTTCCACGCACAACAACTCTTTGGAATCAACTTCCAACGGCAGTGTTTCCGAACAGATATGACATCATAACATTCAAGAAAAGAGCATATTTGTCAATAAAAGCAAAATGCATTTGCCGTTTTGTGTGATCATGGGCGGCGTTAGTCACTTACCATCAGGTGAGCCGCACGCTCGTTTGCCCCCTCTGTTATAAAAAAAAAGAAAATTTCGTCATCTATCTTATACAAGTCTATGTGTACCTCAAATAGAGACAAAATTTCTTACAGTTTTTCTCACGTATCCAAAACATTGTTTAAATTAATATTATAAATAGAAGAGATTTGATTTTTAGTTTGTAATGTAAAAAGTTTGAAACTATAGAAACAATTTTAATTTTTTTTTTCACCCATATAAATCTACAGTATCAGGGAGTATCATGGGCTATATATAATTTTCGTAAATTCTATCTGCCCGTGCGAAGCCGGGCCGGAACGTTAGTGTTAAATAAATCAAATCCTTCCAGCCGTTTACGCGTGGTTGAACATCAAAACGTCTCTACCATCATTTATATTTCACAAATTAAATCCTTACCTACATAATTCATTGTTCTTGTTCCGTAATTTGTCAAAACAAAACATTTCGTTTCGAGAAAGATAAAATATCAAATTCCAGTTGAAAAGGTTAAGAGAGAACGACAAACATTGTCCGAATTAGTGATATGACGGCTCCGCCTCTTAACGTAATCGAATATTAAGGTAATCGTTAAAAAATTAATCGATCCCTGATTCGATTCTGAATAACTCGAACGCGTACTGGAGTACTTGTACGGATATTCTTATAAGATTTTATATATATATATATATATATATATATATATATATATATATATATATATATATTAGTAATCCAGTCTGCTTTGCAGAGGTACATAAATTTTTCAAAAATTTTAAAGCCTATGTAATGTAGTCTTCTGTAGGTAAAAGAATTTTTAAAATCGAATGAGCTATTTTTTTATTTATCCATTACAAATAAACAAACAAATCGTTCCTCTTTATATATTAAACATAGTAGTTTTAATATTATTAATACAAGTGTTTTTTATGGGTTCCTCGTATTTTTTTTTATTTTTCTATTTGTTGCGTCAGCAAACTTCTCTTCTCTTCTACTTCTCTTCCATGGTGGAATAACTCTTTCACTTCTCTTGGAATAAATCTATAGGTGGTATGTAAACCATGTGTACCTAAGTTAAATATATGAAACTGAAATAAAATAGATATTTGAGTACTTTATCAAACTTTAATACATTTTTCAATTGATTTCTAATGTTTACTTTTTTGAAAACAATAAATATTTAGTAATTTTATTCTGTTAATTAAGGAATAAATATTATTAAAATGTTGAGATAAAATAATAAAATAAAAATCTTATGATAAATACACGAATAGTGTTAAAACACTGTAAGTACTCGAAAGCTGTATTCGAACAGCATGTATTCGAGTTGTACTCGTATATACTGAGTGTTCGAGTACTTAAGTACTTAGTAGTCATTCGAGTTAGTACTCGAGTCATTGTGATTCGGCCCATCACTAGTCCGAATGAAAGCCTTGTCTCAGTCAATTACAGGGCTCGTACCGTTCCTGAGTACCGATGTCGTAAATCAGATAAAGTGATTTGCTTAATAGTCAAAGAGATTTTTTGAATAACGCTCATTTGGTCGACATTGGGGGCGAGGTGTGGGCGAATTTGGGGGCGTTAGCGGGCACATGCGACGTCAATTGACAATATTGCTAGCAAGGGAGGAAAGAACTGTTAGTAATGCGGACTACCAGTCCAGTATATGAGCTTTCTTACCTTCCTACCAACCTACTTAGTCTTCTTCAGGAGGCGTAAGATGAAGTCGAAATAATTTTTTTTATACAACTTAGAATGGCAAACAAGCTGACGGCCCACCTGATGGAAAGTGGTAACCGTCGCCTATAGACATGAGCAGTACCGTGGACATAACAGAGAATACTGTTTCGTCCATGATACCCCCCATGCATTGTCATTCCTGAGGACTCAGGTGTTATAACTCTGTACCCGGTAAATTCACTGCCATATCCCACCCTTCAAACCGAAACACAGCCATGCAAACACAACTGCTTCACAGTAGAAACACGAATGGGACAGAAGTACCCAAGCAAACGACTTTTGTACAAAATCTCCCTCTGGTAGAATTTCTAAACGGTACACTAATTCTAATAACATTCCCGTATAGCATATTCGATAATTTTCAATTGTGCATTACGCCGCTTTACGCTAACCGCCATTACAATGGTAGGGGAGTCCCCTGTTCATTCGATGGCGTTACATTACGTAGATAACTTAATGTTACACGATGTTATTATTTTAATGTGAACGCTAATCAAATGTCTTCACGAGCGACCGAGTCTGTAACATAATAGATACTTGATTTAAGTCTATTTTTAAGCTACTTCTAAAAATAGGACTAATTCACGGTTGAAACACGAATGGGACAGAGGTGCCCAAGCGAACGACTTTTTTTACAAAGTCTCCCTCTAGTTATAAATGTGAAATTCAGTATATTGCTTTATTTGTTACCTTAGTGGTTTAACCAATAACTATGAAGTTTTCTTTTAATGATGACAATGGAATGGTAACCTCGCCTGCACTATCGGTATAGGTACGCTGGCGGAGCACCAGTGAGGGATGATAGGTGACGATAAAAGCAGGTCAGTTAGCCCATCGTGACGAATTCCACAAAAATTAACCACGATGATTTCCAGGGGGAACCACGTGGAAGTTGACCTAATTATGTCTCTGTTATCATCATCAACTTCCTGTAATTATAATTATGTTTAATTTTATAAACACACACACACACGCACGCACGTACGCACGCTCGCACGCACGCACGCACGCACGCATGCACGCACGCACGCACGCACACACACACATATGTGTATATATTGGGTGAACATTGGGTGGGTAAACATTAGTTTTAAGAATATTGTTACTAATTACTATTAATGGACCTAAAAAGTCTGAAATAAAAATTATTATTAGTATTATTATTTTATGTTGTTTTATTTATTTATTTATTATTGCATTCTTTTAATCTTATAATTAGTACATAAGGTTTCAATTATGGACCCTGTTGGGCACAGCAAGTAGTATGTCTTCCTCTGCCCTTTTAATTATCCACATTCATACTTTTTACCTTTCTTGAACCATGCTCCTTTCCTCAGCATATAACGTATCTATTTATTGTACTAACTATCGGTTTAAAATACGTGTACTTACATTGAGAAAGTTCGACTAGTTTCGGGATCAATTCGTGACCCTTACTCGTGAGCGGCTGTGACGCGAGCACGATCATTCCATTATCATCCATTTATGAAATACTGCCGTCTCTTTAAATTTATTAGTTTATTTAAGGGTGTTTTCCATCACAGGAGGATTAGTAAGAATGTAACACAAAATTTCTTCTGGATTTTAACTCATTCTCTGTAAGGTAATAATTCAGTGTAATGTACCACGACGCTGTATCCCTTTATATACAATTGTAGCCGCCAGAATTTACCTTGCGAGCCAATTTAAATGAGTAAAAAGAATCGTCCGAAAGATTGAAACCCATAAATTGTACCACAAAGAGAAAGGAAACGGTTGTGGCGCGGGGGGGGGAGGGGTACGTACTGCGATTCCGTAAAAAGTCATTGATTTTGTATTGAGAGTCATTTGGGAGACAAAATGGCCGCCCACTTAGTATGGAGGGGGATTTTGGCGGAATTATTTATAGGGTAATACAAAACCTCTCCTGTTTAACGGCTCAGTTTTTGATATGGACATGTGGGTCTTAGAAAACGAAGGGTTCAGTAGAATAATAAGTAAAAAAAAAGTAAAAATGTACTTATTAACAATGTATATTTGTATGGGCACACAGTTTATCATTGATCCCTACATTAGGCTGAGCGTGTCCTGCAGGAAACAGGATTCGTAATACCATATTACTTACAGAAATTAATATAGACTTTCCAGTAGAACAGACAATTGGTTTACCTACTAATTTATATAAAGCAGTTATTTTTATTTAGAATAAGAATGACATATTATATATTTCTCAGTTTAACTCATGTTTTGAATTCAGGGATGCCCGACTAGAGTCAAGCAATCAATCAGCATCTTCTGTAAGCGCAAAAAATGTGCGTTATTTACGTCATCACATAGAAACCTCTAAATTTATCGATGTTTCTCTACAAAACTCTATTAAAAAAAACCGCTTCAAAATCCGTTACGTAGATTTCAAGATTTAAGCATACATAGGGACGGACAGACAGCGACAGCGACTTTGATTTACACTATATAGTGATGATGATGAAGCTATTAAAAGTAATTAATTAATTACATCAGTGATCAGAAGTCGCGTGTAAAAACTAGTTTTACGATAAAATATAAGCTTAACACTAAGTGCGCTTTTTTATCCCAATTGATGGGGTAACAGGATACGGCTATAAAAAATAAATGAATCCCTCTCCACAGGAACATAGCCGGCCGCCGTTCAAACCCTAAACGCATCAATCGGTCTCGTTACGTAGCATTGTGGCTTCCGCAGAATTCGTTTAATCTATTCTTTTCAAAGATCCCGGTTCCGCTAACCAATTTCAGATTGGGGGCGGAGGAATATGTTACATTATTGTATTAGGGCCGGTGTTGCCATATCGGGGACTGCTTTCCAAATTCATGGGTAACAATTTTGTGTTTACAATCACTATTGGGACTTAACGCATCGCGATTAAAGTTAAATAGTATCTAGGTATTTGATTTAGAAGTTTAAAAGAAAGTTTAAAATAATTAAAAAAAAATTGTATTAGTGAAATTTTGGTAAAAAGTAAAATTTGGGCAATGTTTCTGATAGTTTTGGTATTTGTAAATCATATAGTTGTATATAAATGTTAGTAGCGGGAGATTTTTTGTTTGTTTAAATGAATTAATCTCTGGTTATATCGTGGTATTCAATACCACGATATGACAAACAAGCTGACAGCTCGCTCGATGAAAAGTGGTAACCGTCGCCTATAGACATGAGCAGTAGCATATGCAAAGTAGCATAAGAGAGCATGGATATAACAGAGTATACTTTTTCACCCATGATACTCCCCAATCGTTGCCATTCCCGAGGATTCAAGTGTTATTCCTCTATACCCTATAAATGTAATAATGGTTATATCCCTTTCAGACCCAAGATTTTTTTTCTTTCAGATTAAATATATTTTCGTGTTTTGGAGCCAAGCCATCTTGCACGAGACTACTGCACCAGCTAACCGCTAAAATGATTTCTTATTGGCTGGTTTAGAATCTCACTATCATATTATTTCAGCTTCGTGCTTAAAAGTGAATTGCGCGCGGTTTTAGAATTTTTTCAAGTTACAACTCATGCCCGTATCGTTCAGGTCTGAAAGGGTAATAGTAAAACGTAGTGTCAAACGACATAAGTCTTCGATTTGTTAGAAATAAACGAAATCGTATCAATTTGGAGTGAATATATTTAGTATGTGGGTAGAAATATAAAATGGAGTCTGGCAACACTGATTATGGCGGGAGACGGCTTCAATTTCACTGCGCACTCGGTAAATACACGTATATTATTGTAATATGATTATATCCGCTCATTTTTTGTTATAAAATAATAAAATATTTTCTGCCAAGATCGTGACATGGAAATGATTTTAAAGAGTTTTTTTATGTTTTTATTAACTCGACACCAGTGATGGATAGGACTTCGTGTTCTATCTGAAGGTAATTATGTTATATAAAATACTAGCTTTTACCCGCCACTTCGTTCACGTGACCGGGATAAGTTTACTGCCTAGGAATATAATAAAAAAAAAACAGCATTCGATTCGGTTATTTTAATTTAAAAACTAAACCACTGAACTGATTTTGATAATCTTTCTGCAAAATTAATCTACAATTATATCCTTTCAGATAAAAAAAAAAAGGATTTTCCAAATTGGTTTTGAACTCACAGAGTTTGAATTAAAACACATTAAAAAAAAAAACTTAATTGACAACCTCCTTCTTTTTAAAATCTGCGGAAATATGATTTTATATCGCATATTTTAACATTAGCAAAGGAGATCAAAACCTATAGCGTACTTCCCGTTGATTTAAAATCATGAAATTTGTCTGAAAGCAATGCCAAGTAGCACAAGTGAAGGAAAAAATTCGACAACCGTAAATTTGTAGTTATTTCACAAAAAAATTGAACTTGACGTTTTAGTACGGAACCTTCGTCGCGCGAGTCCGACTCACACTTGACCGGCTTTTTTTGTACCACATATTGTTTGTACAAATATACCTGTTCTATTTGAAACAGTGTCTACGGGCATCCACAGCTCACAACGAGTTGCGTCGTATTGTTCATTTTGTAGAAACCCTAACCACTATTGTCCAGTTAATAACTGGCCGGCTAAACCATTAAGTTAATCGCGGTTAAGCCACTTGACGCATTGTTATGTCCACTCGTACGAGTACTTAGTGGATTCGCTGCCATGGATAGCTACTTGATTTGTCACTAATTTCTATTTATATTCTATTAGTGTTTTATAATAAATAATTAAATATGGGCTCCCTTTCGAAGTCTTTCCAAGAGACTAGAGACAAGAGACCAGAGGAAGATTTTTTACAAAAGTCGTTTGCTTGGGTACTTCTGTCCCATTCGTGTTTCTACGGTGAAGTAGTTGTGTTTACATGGCTGTATTTTGGTTTGAAGGGTGGGATATGGCAGTGCATTTACAGGGTACAGAGGCATAACATATTAGTCCTCAAGGGTGGCAACGCATAGAGGGTATCAAGAGCTAAACAGTATACTCTGTTATGTTCATAGTATGGTTTATGTTTATAGGCAACGGTTACCTGCTAGCCCTGTTTGTCATTCTAAGCTGTATAAAAATAGAGAAAACTATAAGACAGCATGGGAGTCTTCAGGGTCGGCAACTTGCGCCTAATGCTCCTGGTTTTACAGGTTTTCATAAGATACGGTAACCGTTTACCATCAGATGGGCCGTACGCTTGTTTGCCACTTTAGGGTTATAAAAATAAATAAATAAAATAATCTTTTATTTCAACCAGGTTCTCTCTGTCCACATTGTTTAGTTTACCTCCTAAATTAATAAAATATCTTAATTTTTATAAGCCTTTATTTACCTAGTATGTTAAGCTCAAATTCTGATTAGCTTCATTTACTCTTATCCAGTTTTGCTGAAATTTTTCATAGATCTTTATTTATGGTAACAATACCATATATAGTACTCGATAGTAGAATATATTCAAAATGGCCGCCGTCACAAGATGGCGGATGGTGCATACTTTCTCAGCCTTGATAAAATACAGTAATAAAATAGCTTAGAGATGAATAAAAACAAATACCATTGGTCATATTTGATTATGAAAAAGAAAATCTATCGTTATGTCTATTCATTATTTTATTTCCTTTAGTATTGTAATTCGAAATCTAGTACTGAGAAATATGGTACAATTAACAAAATCCAATTTCTAACATGCTAGTATCTCACATCGGTGAAATATGGTAGTGGAGTTACCAGTACAGTCTCAAGATCCAGGCAAAGAGCGCTCTCAGCTTAATACGTTAATCTTTATAATAATTTACACTGGAGTATGGTCAGTTAAGTTATTTTATTAGACACAAGCTGGATGGAGGATTAGTATAGGTTATTTGTTATTGTTTCTAATTATGCTCTTGGTTTATGTAGTATATTAAGAGTAGAGTATGGCGTAATCCATTATTATGAATTAAGATCATCGTGGCCCAGTGGTAGATTACCCGATATAAAGATTGCAAAGGTTATGAATTCGAATCTAGCTGAAAGTCTTTGTTAAATTAAATATCCGACTAACTTCTCGGTGACGAAAAAGATGGATAACAAACCAAATAATCCTAGTGACACGTTAGATTCTGAAATGTTGAGTGAAATGTGCATATGTGGAGTGTTACGTTCATCACAACAGCAACAAGTGATTGATCTTTCCCTTAGGTGGGGATTGTTAGTAAATGGGATCTTGTGGACCATCGTCTACAACATACAGTATGCTGTTAGCTCTACCAGTATCTCCATGCTTTAAAGAGGATGTTCAAGTATTACGTAACGAAATTTATGAAAATTTTTACCCCCCTTCTTTTTTCTATATTTTTCTGTACCCCCTCCTCCTCTCACTCATCCCTAAACGTTATGAAATACCTAAGTAACTTATGAAAACAAAATTAAAATCACCTACAATACAAGTGAGGGATTCCCCGTCAAACATAAATGAAGAGTTGCTAATTTGAGAGATTTTAATTCTATAGTTTTTTATTTAAATAAAAAGAAAAAAAAACAATGTCATATAACCCGTTATTCGAACCCTCCTTCCGCCCTTGTAACGCAACGTAACGTTTTACAAGACTCTCGCCCACCCTCAAATTGTGTCATGCAATACTTGAACGCTCTCAAACACACGTTTTTGTTGTAATTATTCATGTCGGATTTACTCACGTTTCAAATTCGAGAATGACCGCCTAGCTTTGAATAGAATAGAATAAAATAAATATTTATTGTGAGTACATTACCGAATTTATCATGGGGAGTGCTCTGAAGAATTGTTCGGATTGATACCTGCTGCAGATTTTCACCATCGTACAACCCGCCATAAACTAAAATTTCATCCCAACCATCTGGACGAGTGGCGGTCCTCCACCGTGCGTTTTTCAAGGCACTTTCTTCCACGCACAACCACTCTTTGGAATCAACTTCCAGCAGCAGTATTTCCGAACCGATACGACAACATAACCTTCAAGAAAAGAGCATATTCCTTTTTAAAAGGCCGGCAGCACACCTGCAATGCCGTAGGTGTTGTGGGTGACCATGGGCGGCGGTAGTCACTTACCATCAGGTGAGCCGCATGCTCGTTTGCCCCCTGTGTTGTAAAAAAAAAAAAAAAAAAAAAAAAAAAAATTTTTCGTAAGATTTTTTGACCTCAATAGGAGTCCTAATTCATGAGCGCGGTTCACAGCTGTGTCGCGAGCAGCACTGGGAGACCAGCACGCTGTTCGTCTCTGGCTGTTGCGCCGACCGCATATGAGTAAATTATTTAATGTTAACCATTACCAGAGAGAGACTGTATAAAAGTCGATTGCTTGGGTACCTCTATCCTATTTATGTTTCAACCGTGAAGCAGTTGTGTTTGCATGGCTGTGTTTTGGTTTGAAGGATGGGATATGGCGTGAATTTACTGGGTACAGAGGAATAACACCTGTGTCCTTAGGAATGGCAACGCATGGGGGGTATCATGGGCGAAACAGTATACTCTGTTATGTCCATGATACTGCTCATGTATATAGGCGACGGTTACCACTTTCCATCAGGTGGATTGTCAGCTTGTTTGCCATTCTATGCTGTATAAAAAAAAAAATTAAATTAATATACAAAATACTGAGAAATATCGAAAACTATTTGAATATTTGAAACCAATTTCAATAGTAAAGGTTAACTACAGTTAAGCGCGAGTTAGTTGAACGGTTTAACCGTCCTTACATCAACTACTGTCGGGCATTAATTATTCCTCGTTAATTGGAATGAACTGAATTAATCTATTCTCTTTGATTATTGCCTCCGTCACCTTTGTTGTAGGCGGTTCTCACGACTTTAGTTTTGTTATTGACTGAGAATATTTCTATTAATGCATACTAACTATAAGTCTTGGCGTTTCCATTCGATTTACAATTAAATATTCTATCCTACCGTGTAGTCCCGGAATAGAATAGGCCAGTCCTTCATTTTCCGTGGGTATTGTAAGAGGCGACTAAGCGAGATCGAGAGATGGGCATCAGCGTCCCTCTTAAAATATATCCAAAGCCTAACTGCGGTTGCCATTCCGCCTGCCAAGCGTGGCAACTCGACAATCTCCCTAGTGGGAGGCTTATGTTCAGCAGTGGACAGTTAAAGGCTGATATGGTGACTTATGCATAGTAATTCGATAATTCGTTTTTATCAAACGCTTTTTTTTGTAGAGCAAAATGTAATCGTTGCTTTAATTTTAGTTTCTTTAACAAATATGGCTAATTGCTATAGAATTTACAATTCATGAATATTTTCCTCTGTTCCAGGTAAAACATATTTGTATTTTCTTCACTGGAAAAGGCGGTAAGTTCTATTGTAATTATTTCAGAGATATATTTGTAAGTCGCCGTGTTTGCCCCGGCATAGAATGGGTCACCCCTTCCTTTCCCGTGGATGTCGTCAGAGGCAACTAAGGGAGCTTATGGTGGAGGGACGAGCAGCAACGTACCTCTTAAAACATTGACTCACTGCGGTTATCAATTCGCTTGCCAAGCGTGGCAATTACTGGTAAAACCCCTCAAGGTGGAGACCTATTTTGAGTAGTAAATAGGGCTGATATCACCGTCATCATACTAACAGCATCTTTTACAGTTAAGAACTAATTGATGTTAATTTTTTATGCTACTTAGAATGGTAAACAGGCTGACGGCCCACCTGATAGAAAGTGGTAACCGTCGCCTATAGACATGAGCAGTACCATGCACATAACAGAGTATACTCTATCGCGCATAATACCCTTTAATTAATTGAAATGCAATTCAATCCACAGTCCTCTTTATAGCCATTGAAAAATTTTGTTAATTTTCACTTTTTATTTTCCATTTGCGCTTTCTTCGTTTTGTTTATTGAAATTTTTATTTTGTGGGTACTCTGTTTACTAAAGGGAACTTGGGATTTCGTTTTACTCAGAAGCTCGCGTTCGTGGAAATTTCTCACGTTTTAATACTATATTTGTCTTGAAAACCAGTTTTTTCGATTTCAAAACTGAAGTACCGAATGGATTATGGTAAAATTTCTGTGGAACCAATCTGTAAGGGTAACCTTTCAGATGATAAAAAAAAAAATAATCGATCTGCAACTGAGTTATGAGGTAACTCTCTCCTACTTGCTGTGCCCAACAGGGTCATGTTATCTACTATTATTTATTTATTATTATTTATTTATTATTATATTATGGAATGCAATAAGAAATAAGTAAATAAACAAACATAAAAAAATACTACCGAATTGAGGAACTCCGTCAATTTAAAGTCGGTTGATAAAATACGATTATGTGTTTTAAATTCAAATATTAAAAATGTTATTTTATTATCAAAAGTCTTGCCAGTTATTGATTATTTTTATTAACTCCCGACGCAAAAAGAAAGCCGTTATTGGTTTGACCTGTCTGTGTGTCTATCTGTGGCATTGTAGCTCCTAAATGAAAGGACCAATTATGATGCGGTTTTTTTGTTTGAAAACTGACGTGATCGAAATAGTTCTTAGCTACAATGTAGGAAGATGTCTTCAGGTGTTTCTAGGATTAAAGTTTTTAATTTTATTTATTCGTTCTAAAATAAGAATTTAGTAAGATTACAGTCAATGTTAATTTTGTCACTATTAAAATAGTTGTTTTTTTTTTGTAAAAAAAAAAATATATATATATTGATAAAATAGATAAAGGATCGACAGTAGAGTACAAAGGTCATGATGACAGAATGAGGTCTACAATGAAATCACTTTTATTATACACGGACAACCATTCTTTGAAATCAACTTCCAGCAGCAGTATTTCCGAACCGATACGACAACATAACATTCAAGAAAAGAGTATATTCCTTTTTAAAAGGCCGGCAGTACACCTGCAATGCCGCTAGTGTTGTGGGTGATCATGGGCGGCGGTAGTCACTTACCATCGGTTGAGACGTGTGCTCGTTTGCCCCCTGTGTTGTAAAAAAAAATTATCTTTAGTAACGCCACATCAAGTCGCGAGATGTCTCATCAATCAGCCAAGCCAAGGCCCCTCCAACCAAGCCATGCCAGGAGGGGCGCTAAAGCCAACCCAAATGTAGGAGAGAAATGTAAATTTTTTTGCCAGTCCATATTGAAACGAGCTTATATCTAGTGAAAAAATGCTATCACCATATCTATAGAGTTTCGCTTTCGAGTATAAACCATTTTAATATCTAATTAATATCATTATAAAAATATTAAGAGAGATATTAAGCTAAATATATCATGGCAAAATTACGTTCCACCACAAAGAAAGGCTGTAATAGCTATTTCACAAAAAACCAAGTGTCAGCCGGTTTGTTCCCTTTAAAAAAGCAAGTAATTCCTACTATAGCGGGGTGCTCCCAAATCCTGAATTTATGCCCCAAGTGTTCCAACCCACTGACACCCTTATAAACGACCCTGTGCAGATAAGGGAGCGAGGTTCGCGGGGAGAAATGTGTCTTAATTTAAGAAAATCAATTCTTTGCAGATGATTCATAATTGTATTTATTTATACATTATATTATATTATTTATATAATAAATTTGTAATTATACGGTGGATATAAATAGGAGGTATTTAAGAAAAAAATAATAAGAGAGGTCTTTTTTTATACAACTTAGAATGGCAAACAAGCTGACGGCCCACCTGATGGAAAGTGGTAACCGTCGCCTATAGACATGAGCAGTGCCATGGACATAATAGAGTATACTGTTTCGCCCATGATACCCCCCATGCGTTGCCATTCCTGAGGACTCAGATGTTATTCCTCCAGCAGCAGTATTTCCGAACCGATACGACATCGTAACCTTCAAGAAAAGAACATATTCCTTTTTAAAAGGCCGGCAGCACACCTGCAATGCCGTTGGTGTTGTAGGTGTCTAAAGGCGGCGGTAGTCACTTACCATCAGGTGAGCCGCATGCTCATTTGCCCCTGTCTATTGCTGAACATAAGTATTCCCCATAAGGGGAGATTTGACAGTAGTTGCCACGCTTAGCAAGCGGGTTGGCAACTGCAGTTGGGCTTTAAGAGATGTTCTATGTATTTACTATATGGTATGGAGTAGGTATATATACTACTTTAATCCTGGCCAGTAAATATATCTCAGATGCAAACGAAGTCACGGGTAAAAGCTAATAATTCTTTTTGTATATGTATGTTGTAATTTGTGTGCTGTAAGTAAGTAATGCAAATCAGTTATCTATCTATCTACCTATCTAATGTATCTGTATGTAACTCCAAACAACTATTATGAACGTTCAACTGTAAGTAACTCCCAAAGCTATATTACTAGAAAATTCTCAAGGCTCCGCGATAAATATAAAGTTTTACGACGTTTAAAATTAACCTGTTCATATGTTACGCCGGTAAAACGGTTAAGACCCCCAACTTGCCGCCATTTTCCCTTTAATACCATCGCTGTTGCTTGCAGCAATCGTCGTATAAAAGAGATAAAACATCTGCTATGAAACTAAAAAATAATGATAGTTCGGATGTCTGTTACTCAGTCACGCTTAAACTGAACGAGTACGGATTAAATGCGGTAAATACAAAGTCTAGAATAGAAATAATTTTCAATCAAATATACTTGTTTTCAAGCTCTTATTTGTTTTTTTTTTTATATAACTTAGAACGGCAAACAAGCTGACGGCCCACCTGATGGAGAGTGGTAACCGTCGCCTACAGACATGAGCAGTATCACGGACATAACAAAGTACACTGTTTCGTCCATGATACCCCCCATGCGTTGCCATTCCTGAGGACTCAGATGTTATTCCTCTGTACCCAGTAAATTCACGCCATATCCCACCCTTCAAGCCGAAACACAGCCATGCAAACACAACTGCTTCACGGTTGAAACACGAATGGGACAGAGGTACCCAAGCAATCGACTTTTGTACAAAGTTTCCCTCTGTATGATTCTGCTGCTGAATTCGAAATGTTGTCATCTGATGAGTAGAATTTTTTTTTTACAACACAGGGGGCAAACGAGCACACGTCTCACCTGATGGTAAGTGACTACTGCCGCCCATGATCACCCACAACACCAGCGGCATTGCAGGTGTGCTGCCGGCCTTTTAAAAAGGAATATACTCTTTTCTTGAAGGTTATGTAGTCGTATCGGTTCGGAAATACTGTTGCTGGAAGTTGATTGCAAAGAAAGGTTGTGCGTGGGAGAAAGTGCCTTGAAAAACGCACGGTGGAAGACCGCCACTCGTCCAGATGATTGGGATGAAACTTTAGTTTGTGGCGGGTTGTACGGTGATGAAAATCAGCAGCAGGTCCGAACAATTCCTCAGAACATTGCCCATGATAAATTCGGTAGAAGATGCATTTACAAGAAACTCAATAGTTTACTCTTTTCAATTCACATACTTATTTATTTTAACTTTAACACACTTCGATTCGAGGGATGGACATCAGCGATTGTCTTGAAACATTATTTAACCCTAACTATTGTTACGAAACAGCCTGCCAAGAGTGGCAATTACTGTCAAAACAACCCTTATGAGGGATTGTTTGTAATGGAGACTAAGAATCCCATTGCTAGCAATATACTTAACCAGGTCGAGCTCCACGCGGTTCCCCCTGAAAACTATCATGATTAATTCCTGACGAATTCATAATGATGGGCTAACTGGCCTGTTTTCATTCTCATCTATCACCCTTCACTGGTGCTCCGCCAGCGTATCCCGTTGGCGCAGGCGGGGTTACCATACCATTTTCACCTATCAAAAAACAAACACTCCTCATGGGGAGGCTATGTTCAACAGTGTATAATATATAATAATAATATAATAAACGCCTGGATAGTGTATATAGCGGACATAACTCCACGTGACGTCGTCTACCAGTCGACCGTATACAGGTATAACATAAAATATAATTGACGGGACCACGTGATGAGCAAATAAATAGAAAAACAATATTAATAATATATATATATATAATAATAAATAATGTAAGACAAAAATATCAGATGGATAGATAGGGAAACAACAGCACCAGACGAAGCAAAACTTCTAAAAGAATTCGAATAAAAAGAAAGAGAGAAGAAATAATTTATTCATTAAATTATGTGACACAAATAGTAAAATAAATGGGAGAACTAAGTATAACAATATTATTTATAAGTTAAAACAAAACAAATAAAAAATACCATCTACTATATAGCATCTACCGTTTTCTGGTTAAATTTATTTAAAAGAACGTGCAGTATAGACGAAAACTCTATTATTTCTAAACTTGGAACTGTAATTAATACATATAATAATACATACATACATATATATCTATCACGTCTGTCTCCCATTAGGGTAGACAGAAACAATGGAACGCCAAATGCTTCGATTCAAACAAACCTCTTTCGCTTCTTCCACATTCATCAGTCTTTTCGTACACGCTCGCCGGTTACGGGTACTTTTAATTTGGCCCTTCTTCAGCACATCGCCTATTTGGTCGACATACGTCCATCTAGGGTGGCCCCTACCGACATCTCCATTCATTCTTGCTCGATAAATCTCTTTCGTAATTCTTCTTTCATCCATCCTCTCCAAATGGACAAACCAACGTAACATTCCTTTTTCGATTTTTGTCATTACACCGTCTTTCAGTCCACACTTCTCTCTAATCACACTGTTCATGTAATAATGTAAATATATAATCCCTACTTAATTATATACATATATAGCATTCCATTTTCATTCATTAAAAAAATATCCTATAGTAATTATTACTGATATTAATTTATAAATTATTAAGCAACTATTAATCCAAGCGGCTGAATTCAAGCGCAGTCGAAAGATATATAAAAATGCTGTACAAATCATAATGTAATAAGTTTCCTTGAAAAAAAAAAAAACAACAATCGCTTTTGGATTCTTGTGTTAGATTAAAGTATCTAGCTGGGGCGGTGTGGGAATGTGAATTATATTGGGTTAGCAACATTATCGTTACGTTTTAGGGTTCCTTCGCAGAATAAATGTTTATTGGGCTGTTCCAACATATTACACACTGATGTTAATATTATAGGCTTGTATATTTCTCAATTTTGTATCAAAAATTATGTTTTATGCAACGATTACTTCATGGTACCTATGTAATTCTATTATTCTTTATTAACAATATTTTATCGTCATTATTTGTTTTTTATGCAGCTTAGAACGGCAAACAAGTTGACGGCCCACCTGATGGAAAGTGGTAACCGTCGCCTATAGACATGAACAGTATCATGGACATAACAGAGTATACTGTTTCGCCCATGATACTTCCCAAGCGTTGCCATTCCTGAGGAATCAGGTGTTATTCCTTTGTACCCTGTAAATTCACGCCATATCCCGCATTTCAAACTGATATGTCATTTATAATAAGTTTACTATTGTAATCTTTTGGAGGAAACAATAAAGAGTATCTATTTATTTATTTATTTATTCATTAGTACAAATATGTGTACATGGCGGACTTAATGCTAAAAGCATTCTCTCCCAGTCAACCATAGGGAAGTGTCAGAATACTCGATCTATCTATCAGAAGAAATTAAATGTTAAATTACAAATAAACAATTTCAACAGTTAAGATTTTGTTTGTCGATAAAAACAGCGATTTAAATAACATTTGGTTTGCAAAATATACGCATTGCAAATAACTTAAGACTTTGTTCCACAGAAGAAAAGAAAGAAATGTTTTTATTCAATTAAATGTAAACATTTTAAATCGACTTTAACAAGAAGAAGGTTCTAATTTGATTGTATCTTTTTAGTGTTTATCACCTCATAACTCTGTCAGTTGTAAATAAATCTATTTGGATTTTTTTTTTATTTGAAAAACACTTTATCAAAATTAGTTTAGTTGTTTAGTTTTCAAATCATACTGACTTCTTATACCACAATTGAAATAGGTTTCTTTCGTGGGACACAGTCTTATTGAAAGGTCATTATTTCATAATTATACCGTCCATTCGCAGTGCAATTTAAGCCAAGAAGAACGGGCGAGGAACTCAGCTGTTTCTTTTTTTAAAGTTGATTTATATAAATTATGAATTTGTGTGAATACAAATTTACTAGTTGCAATAGCAATCCACAAAGAGAAAAAAAAAAAACACTGACTTCAAACGTGTCTGTACATTTTTTTTTATTTAAAATCTAAACCACTGAAAAAACAATGTAAATGACCATTTTGTGTTACTGTGGGTATGCGCATGAAGGGTAAAATTGTTACTTATTTCATGCATTTTGCTTTTATTTTTGTATATGTATTTTTTTTTTATCTTTTTTCACAGTGCACCTATGTCTGTTGTTATTTGTGTGGTGTAAGTGATGCAAATAAATTATCTATATATCTATCAAAATTTTCTCTCGTTTGAAATTTTTTGAGGATTAAAATTTTTGAACTACAAATCCACTCTCATTAAAATAGTGAGATGTTCATAAGTGAATCACATACAACTCAGCTGTCAACCTTAAATATTACTGGTTTTCTTGTGAGTGTGTGGGAGATAATGATGGAATGGTAACCTCGCCTGTGCTTTTTTTTTGATGGGTGAAAATGGTATGGTAACGCTGGTAATGGTATGGCCTGCGCTAATGGGATACGCTGGCGGAGCACCAGTGAAAGGTGATAGATGAGAATGAAAACAGGCCAGTTAGCCCATCATGTTGAATACATCAGGAATTAACCATGATAGTTTCCAGAAGGAACCGCGAGGAGGTCGATCTGGTTGGGTATATTGCTAGCAATGGGATTCTCAGTCTCCATTACTAACAATCCCTTTCCCCCCTCGCCTGTGCTATCGGTATACACTGGCGGGGCACCGGTGAGGGATGACAGGTGATGATGGTTATAAGAATTAATCGTGATGGTTTCCAGGGGGAGCGGCGTGACTAATAATCCTTCCTCCCCCCTCATACTATCGGTACAATGTAACAATGATAATCCGAAATTTGATCTAAAAATAGTAACCTTTAACACAAGGAAACTAATTCGGTAAACAATGGTCCAAGTTCTCACGACAATGACGTTCTTATGTGTGATTCATAATGCCTGTTTGTTAATTTTTTACATAAAACATGTGAACGACCATAGTATAAAATTAACTTCTAATAGCCATATTTCCGAATAGATATGACATTGAAAACTTCAAGAAAAGAGCATATTCGTTCCTAAAAGACTGACAACACGCCTGTAATTTATTTAGTTTGTAGGTGCTTATAGGGGATGATAGTCGCTTACCTACCATCATGTGAGCCACATGCTTGTTTGTCCAGGTGTTATATCTGTTACAATAATTACAGTAATTGAATCATTTAATCGTGCTTCTCTGTTCAAATTCTTTACGATCTTTGACAATTATTGTAATCATTACATCATCATCTTCCTACCTTTATCTTAATTATTTTTTGAGTTTGGCGTAATCTTATCTTCTTACCTTTGACACTTATAATACTAATTAATAAACCACGATGAAAAAAAGAACGTCTTCCTTTCTCCTAAAACAATAGAATAAAATAATTTCACTCTTTAAAGATGATAAAGTTCAGTCATTCAAAACAAGAGAAAAACTTTTCAAATTCTCCATTTATCGTACCCTAATTCACTAAAATCTCTACAGTTGAATACAGACATTCACTCCGCAAACTGTAATCATATTTCTGAAGCTAATTATTTTAAATACAAACAGAAATGACATGAGCACTTACAATGTTGTAACTTGTTCACATCAAGAAATTTCTTTATAACGACCAAAAGAACTTGGCCCACTGTTTCATTTATTTAAAATTAGTACGTAGATTTGTTAGAGTGGTCGCTAGAATATTTGTCCAGTGTTAGAAGAACTCTTACAGCGTAAAGTTTATTAAGAAGTACAGATCATTGTGAGTGGGTACAATTTATGAAGTACCTTAACATGTCTTCTGCTTTTGAGTGTCGTTGAGTGGGTTTTGTCATCGCTTTATACATACATCAAAATGATATTTATGAGTGAAGTCGTAATACGGAGTTTAGAATGTCTTCTCTCTGTATCACTTCGAGTCGTGGCTCGAACTTTGTAAATGTGATCTCTTCACTTCACTGATGTGTATGAAGTTTTCTATAACTGGAATGAATGTAATTTTTGACCGACTTTCAAGAAAGTTTTCACCTCGAATGATCGTGTATTTACGATTATTTATTATTTTAAATCGATTTTTATTTTTGTTTTTGCAATTGACGTGGTGTGCCCCTCTCTATGGGACTATGTCGTGTGGTATCGGCATAGCATTGGCCACCTCTTCTTTTCCCGTCAGTATCATAGGAGGCGACTAAGAAAATTTTATAGTCGAGTAGGATAACTGCGGTTGCCAAGCGTGGCAACTACTGGCAAAACAACCCTTTATAGGCGAAGCCTATATTGAGCAGTGAACAGTAAACGGCTGATATGATGCTAGGACTAATATAGGAATGTTAGTTTTATTAATTTTGTTGTTGTTACTTCCGAAGTAAAAAAAGGCTTGTAACGGAACAAAAAAACTTATTACTCAATAATAATAACATGATATCGATTTGTAAACTTGCAATGCCGGGTTGTGTGTGTGCGCGCGTGGATGTTTTCATCGATCGTAGTTCTATACAAATTTTGTCAAAATTGTACTTGGCAATTTTTTTACACTAAATTATTTCTATACAAATGCTGTTTAATTAATGTTTTATTTTTCAATACTTATTCAATGATATTTTTATGATTTTTATATAATGGAGAAATTTATACTTGTCCATAGAGACAAGTTAAGACGTGATTTTTTTATGAAAGAAAAGTGAATCTACGCAAGTGCAGTGACGAGCGACTGACGGGACTTCAATGAAAGTTGCCTCTAAAGAATATTGCAATAAAGAATAACTTGACAATGTAAAAGAGAAATGAATGCATGTAGACGTTTTAATATTAAAATATACAGCGGCACAGTGTAAGTTTTTAGTTTGACGCTTTTAGTTTGAGTCGAGCGGAGCTTTTTTTTTGCTTAATCTGCATAAATGACACGTACATTTTGCTGAGTAAAATTAAAAAAATAGCATTTTTATCATGACATTTACCATCAATTTGCAACATGAAATAGAAATAAATGATTAAATTGAATTTAATCCTTTACACAACTTAGAATGGCAAACAAGCTGACCACTTAACACTAATCTACTGAACAGATTTTGATAAAATTTATATGAGATCAGATAAAAAGATAATTTTCCATATCGGTTTATAAATGACAAAGTTCTGAGTTCTTAATGTCATAAAAAAACATTACATTTAAATTGAGGCCCTCTTACTTTATTTATTTACTCGTATATGCTTCTGTATATTTATTTATATTTTCTTTTGAAGTTGGTTAAAAATATATA
Organism: Galleria mellonella; assembly: GCF_026898425.1. Taxonomy (NCBI): domain Eukaryota; kingdom Metazoa; phylum Arthropoda; class Insecta; order Lepidoptera; family Pyralidae; genus Galleria; species Galleria mellonella. The sequence goes on along the minus strand of NW_026441999.1, from coordinate 9,058,884 downwards.
TTTTGAATACGAAATCACGTGATTTATAAACTTCAAAATAACATAAAGTTCTTTTAAATATAAAGTGTTATTGTGGTCCGTGGACGCTAGCAACACCAGGAGTGATACACGTATGTTGCCATCCCATCCCATGAAGCCTTATATAATAAAAATCTTATTTACAAGTAAATTTACAAGACGTAATTATACACAATAATGTTACAGAACACCAGAGGGAGACTTTGTACTAAAGTTGATTGCTTGGGTATTTCTGTCACATTCGTGTTTCTATCGTGAAGCAGTTGTGTTTGCATGGCTGTGTTTCGGTTTGAAGGGTGGGATATGACGTGAATTTACAGGGTACAGAGGAATAACACCTGAGTCTTTAGGAATGGCAACGCATGAGGGGTATCATGGGCGAAACAGTATACTCTGTTATGTCCATGATACTGCTCATGTCTATGAGCGACGGTTACCACTTTCCATCTGGTGGGCCGTCAGCTTGTTTGCCATTCTAAGTTGTATAAAAAAAAGAAACCCAGTTCTACGTAATATTACAATGGGTGGGAAGTAAATATTATGATAACATTATGGAAAATTGTATAAATAAAGACATACAGTTAATACGAATATATATTGAAATCAAGCGATATTTATGGAACTCAATTTGGATAGTCAATTACGTTTACATATTCCATACAAACATAAAAGAAAATTGTAGTTGATAAAATAATTGTGTTACTATTTATACAAGCTAATTTTGAAGTCGTACAAGTAAAGACAAGTTAAAACATAACAATTTTTTTTGATAAAAATTAATTTCAAATATTACTCGCAGGTTCTACATAATATGTAATTCCACGCAAGCGGCGCCGTGGAAATCAACTATGCTTCCCTGAAATTGTTGAACTCATTCGCTCTTCGCCAAACAAAATGGACCAGTTGAAGACTTTTGTCTTAAAGGCTTTGAACTTTAAAGTATTCTAGAGGAAAAGTTGTCGCAGTTCCTCCGAATCGCCGACTGACCTCTCTGAAAAGTTGGCCGTTTGAAAACTTTATAAAATACTGGTCCAGGGTCCATTCGTTCCTTATTTAAGAGACACTTACTCTATTCAACATTAGGGCGAAGAGTTAATATAGAAAATAACATATTATTGATTGATATCTTGCGACTGTAACAAAAGCAACTAATGCCTTGGGCTATGCATAAAAACTAAAGTGGAAATGGACAAGTCACGTAGCAAGCCTCACAGACCAGAGATGGACTGTAAATGTAACACTATGAAGAAGCCCACAAAGGAAAAGAGGCAAGGGAAGACCACTGTCACGACGGGAAGATGATATTAAGTGTTCTTGCTGTTGCCAGCCCTAACTGGGTCCAAATGGCACAGGATAGACATAAATGAGCATCTTTGGAGGAGGCCTTTACCCAATCTGGGGTTCTTGCATAAATATATATATATATATATATATATATATATATATATATATATATATATATATATATATATATATATATATATATATATATATATATATATATATATATATATATATATATATATATATATATATATATATATATATATATATATATATATATATATATATATATATATATTTAATATCCTTTACTAAAGAGATCGCTTAGCGTTAAGGCCGCCTTTTGTATCACTTCACATTAAAATTTACTATATTTTTTATTGTTATAAACTGTGCAATAAAGTGTAAATAAAAAAATGCTTTCACACGAGTACAGCTTCACAATACAAACAAAAATAAGGCTTTAGATACACACAGAAGTATCTAAGAAGATGCCTCTAATACAATCTCCATCTGGTGTCTTCTCAATTGTTTTGTATATTTTTCTGTGTGGCTGTCTTACGCAATTATGTCTTCAGTATTGAACCGATTTTGATAATTCTTTTGCTGTCGACCACTAATTTAATACGTGACTATTGGAACTGTCTACTAATTACTAAATTGATAAATCTCCAATCTAATCTGTCTACGAAACATCACGTCTATATCTCTGTGTATCTTTTTTTATGATTGAAGTTACTGTATTTATTTGTGGAGCAAATTATGTTTTTTTTTTTCTTCTCAACGTCGTCATCTTTGTATGAAAACAAATTTCCATGTAAACTCCATTCTGCTCATACACGAACGACAAATAGTTACACGAAACGTTGTAAAGAACGGAATAAAACCACATTTTTCTCCGCCATTCAGTCCCAAATGTCCTTTGGGAGCAATTTTTGACATAGAACAACTTCAAGCTAGGTATATTTACTCACAAACATACCGTGACCCCTTTCCCCCTCCCCCCGCCTTACAAACTAGGCGACAGAGGGGGATATCACCTGACCTTAATATATCAAATAATAGTGGACGCGTGATTTGTACCCAATTTCACTTGGCCCCTGTTATTGTGGGTATTTCATGGTATTGGCGAGTCACAATTGAAGTGGTTACTATCAAACGTAAGCCACCGCCCTCTGGTGTCACTTTACAAAAGATTTGGCTTTACACAGTTGATATTGCAGTTATATTTCTTAGGAAATGTGCTGTTTTGTGCTGAATTTTTGTTTCGCCCTCCCTTTGTGGGAGTTTGGGTAAATCTTTTTAAAATCCAGTTTGTTGAGATGAAATATTACTTTTATATCGTTTTGTTTTATTTCACGAGACGCTGTCTATGGCCTTATTCCTTTTAAAGTACTGCCTTCTAGCTACCGACTGTTGGTTTTGCTTATTTGTCAAAGGATTTAATAAAATGGTATGTTAACTTCAAGTAGTATTATATATATGTTATGTAGGAATGTTATTTGTCTATCTTCATATCAAGTTCTTTGAGATAAAATATATTTTTTTTATTATTCCTTAGCTATTTTACTTTTTCTTTCTTTATTATATATTCTTTATTGCACTAAAACATACAGTAACAACAATAAGTTAATAACAATGTTAACAAAGGCGAACTTATCTCTAAAAGAGATTTCTTCCAGTCAACTTAACGCAGTGGCATAGGAAGTAGTGAGTGGGCAGTAGTAGTGCAAGACAGAAATTTAAATAAATATTTACATAAATTATAAATAATTATATATATACACACATACATACATATATATACATACATACATACACACACACACACACACACATATATATATATACATATATATACATACATATATATATACATACATATATACACATATATATATATATATACATACATATATACATACACATACATATACACACATACATACACACGTTAAATACAACATATAAATATCAAATACAAGAGAACACAATGATGACAGTCTTCTAATCATTTTTATATTTAAACTTTGCTATTATGTAAATAATTTTTGTTCTTATTGATTATTATTTTAATTCAATTTTATCACTGTGATTATTATTTTGACAATTTAAATGTAAATATTTACACAACTCTACATAAGTCGAATAGATTGAACGTATGGACGAGTAATATTACAGTAAAATTATTTTTAGTTCAACCAAACGTTTCAAAATTAAAAACAAAGTAAACCTTTTTTTTTATACAACTTTGAATGGCAAACAAACTGACGGCCCGCCTGATGAAAAGTGGTAACCGTCGCCTATAGACATGAGCAGTACCATGGACATAACAGAGTATACTGTTTCGCCAATGACACCCCCACGCGTTGCCATTCCTGAGGACTCAGGTGTTATTCCTCTGTATCCAGTAAATTCACGCCATATCCCACCATTCAAACCGAAACACAGCCATGCAAACACAACTGCTTCGCGATAGAAACACGAATAGGACAGAGGTACCCAAGCAATCGACTTTTGTACAAAGTCTCCCTCCGGTAAATAATATAAAAATAATAAACCTTCCCCATAAAGGGAGTTTTGCCAGTAACCCAGTGACAAGCGTGGTTACCACGCTCTCCAGGCCAACCCGCCTGACAAGCGTAGTAACCACGCTTGTCAGGCGGGTTGGCAACCGCAGTTAGGTTTTAGAGATATTTTAAGAGGGACGCTGCTGCCCATCCCTCATCTACCCTTAGTCGAAGAGTTAATAATGAATTGTATTAATTATTATTCAACATATATATCTTACTAGTTATTTAAACAGAATTATTTTGTTTAATTCCGCTACCATTAGTACGTATGTGTCTGCCAACACATGAAGATTGACCACCACTATTACTACCAAAAGTTCTACAACCTTCCATATTATCTAAAATCGTACCACTATTAGTAAAAGTTCTACATTCATATTATCCATCAATCTCCGACTGCCATTTTGCTCACGCATGTTTTGCAACACGTGTTTCACCTCAAAATGAGGCATCTTCAAGCAAATTTATGAGATGGCTACTCTGAGCCTAGTGTTAATGGTTCGGTAGCCAAATAGCGAAGAACCGACAGTTTGTCAATCTTTAAGTGTTAGCAATCACATACGTACTAATGGTAGCGGAATTAAACAAAATAATTCAAATTTAATAACCAGTGATGTAGAATTCCGCAAGATAACAACTAATTCAGTAAAATATATTTTAATTTATAGGCATACGATATGAGAACATGAAAATTAAATTATGATCATGCAGAGCCAGGCGAAGACAGTAAGCGAGAATAATTTTAAAAAGTATATTAACAATGTTGCCAATATAAAACTTTGAGTTCTGTATGGAACAATATTTCAATAAATGAACCGTCTGTCCAGATTCCAGTTTGCCATTTTAAATTGCATAAAAAATTTTAGATATATTTTTTTATGTAATTTAGAATGGCAAACAAGTTGATGGTTCACCTGATGGAAAGTGGTAACTGTCGCCTATAGACATGAGCAGTATAACAGAGTATACCGTTTCGCCCATGATATCTCTTATGCGTTGCCATTCCTGAGGACTCAGTTGTTAATCCTCTGTACCGTGTATATCTTATTTATTTATTTAAACTTTAATACTCAGTGAAATTGTGTACATATGGGGGACTTAACACCGGACGGTGTTCTCTACCAGTCAACCATTGGGCAAACAGAGAAATAAGTAGGCGGTGCATTTTTTAATTAAGGAAATATAAAAAGTAATACTGATAATTATAAACATATAATTAGACTAATTTACACATTTTTTTATACAACTTAAAATGGCAAACAAGCTGACGGCCCACCTGATGGAAAGTGGTAACCGTCGCCTATAGAGATGAGCAGTACTATGGACATAACAGAGCATACTGTTCGCCCATGCATGATACCCCCCATGCGTTGCCATTCCTGAGGATTAAGATGTTATTCCTCTGTACCCTGTAAATTCACTGCCATATCCCACCCTTCAAACCGAAATACAGTCATGCAAACACAACTGCTTCACAGTAGAAACACGAATGGGTCAGAGGTGGCCAAGCAAACGACTTTTGTGCAAAGTCTCCCTCTGGTGCATATGACATACACATAATATGTTATATAAATATATACATACATAAATGTTACTATGACAAAAACTTAACAGTATTAGAAGAGCAAATAAAACGATCTATGACTCAAACAGAGTAATCAGCAAAGTTTAAAGGGAAAGTAAGAAAAAAAAGAGAAATATATCATTTTAAATATAACCTCATGCACTCCGAACGGTGTGTTCGTATTCCAAGATTTTTTTACAACACAGGGGGCAAACGAGCATGCGGCTCACCTGATGGTAAGTGACTACCGCCGTTCATGATCACCCACAACATCAACGGCATTGCAGGTGAGCTGCCGGCATTTTAAAAGGGAATATGCTCCTTTTTTGAAGGTTATGTTGTCGTATCGGTTTGGAAATACTGCTGCTAGAAGTTGATTCCAAATAGTGGTTGTGTGTGGAAGAAAGTGTCTTGAAAAACGCACGGCGGAGGACCGTCACTCGCCCAGATGGTTGGGATGAAATTTTAGTTTATAGTTATTATAAAAAGATATAGAGAGCCTAAAATAACCTTGTACAAATGCCACCTAACATAACCCAAGATCAAGCCGTCCCTATTACATCGAGTCGTGATAATATTTTATGTTCTAACAAACATAAAATGACAGTAAACCTTTCGCCACCGGTTTACGACTAGTTTATATGTTCATACATAAAACTGCCCTTGATATCAATAGATATTTGAACTCTCTTTTAAAATACGCGCTGCGTAGACAGAGTGCAAGATGTACTGGTCGCGATGGTAAATGGCATTGAAAAGGTTTTTAGTATTAATTTACGGGGTGTTGTCCCAAATTTAGAATCTTGAATTTAAAAACAGTTATTATATTCGAGTGAATTTTTTGTGTCGACATATCGTCACCTCTATGGTAAACTTACGAAACTGAAAAAGTAACATTTTACAGGGGAACGTTTTGAAACATTAGAATGCAAATAACTTTTGACAGAAGGCTGCTGTAAAAGATCATGCTAACATTTCAGTTTTAAAATTCTGTTTTTTATTGAATGCGCTTAATTAATTATTATTATGTTACAAGTATCAGAAATAAATGCATATTCGTTACTTTGCACCTTCATATATGAGAGTTCCTAGGTATTGAGTTATACAACAGCAAATCTACGAAAGTGGCAGTTTCGTAAATTGCCAAAGAAAATCTTTTATTTTAATATCTGGCAAACTAACGAAAGTGCCACTTTCGTAAATATACCAAGGTATAAATCACGTGTTTTGGAGAGAACTTCAGTTTAAATAACAACGTTATAGCAATCATTCATGTAAAATAATTAAATTAGGATTGAAAAATTGATAAAATAATTATTGAAATTTTCAAATTAAAGTGTTTATTATAGAAAATACTATAAAAATATGCTAAGTAAGTTTACTTTGGGTATATCATAAAAATATGGAGATTCGAGCTACTCGATTTCTCTAACCGTTAGAGATAGAAATTTGAAAATAAGCCACAACAAGTAGTATGGCGCAGAATGTAGATTTTTAAAGAAATGTTAAATTTGAAAAAAAATGTAGATTCATAAATTTGCCATAGAGGTGACGATATCAGAGGCAATTGTGGTCCAATTATTATGTTTTTATTATACGTGATATGTGTTTGTTAAGGAAATATTTATAGTAAAAATATAATCATATTTTTTGACAGGTAGTGTACAACTCCCATATTTTCTATGTTAATTCTCTACCTATTTGTTCAAGCTGCGGTTCAATTTTTTGAGTGCTCAGAACCCTATTATTCCCTTTTTTCATGTTCTATTTATAATAAATATAATTTTATTCAAGTAAACTTTATAATAAACATTTTTTAATAGTCATATTTTTTATGAATCTATCAATCTATCAATCTATCTATGGCCGGCAGCATACCTGCAATGCCGCTGGTGTTGTGGGTGATCATGGGCGGCGGTAGTCACTTACCATCAGGTGAGCCGCATGCTCGTTTGCCCCCTGTGTTGTAAAAAAAAAAAAAAAAAAAAAAAAAACCAATTCGGAATGCAATTTCAGTTGAGAAGAACAGGAAAGAAACACAGCTGTTGTTTTTTTCAAACAAAAGTAAAGTTTGCAACAAAAAAGCCGGTTAAGTGCGAGTCGATCTCACGCAGCGAGGGTTCTGTACAAAAACATCAAGTAAAATTTTTCTTTTTGTAAATTACTACAAATTTATGGTTTTTGTATTTTTTCCTTTACTTGTGCTACATGACATTGCTTCTTGTCAAATTTCATGACTATAGGTTTTGATTCCTTTTGAGAATGTCTAAATATGCGATATAAATGAAACATAAACGGCCGTATTTTTTGATTGCGTCGATTTAGAAGTTTGATTTTTTCACTGCTTTTAGAGATTGCAGATCTGAGTATATGATATTAATTTCAGCTTGATACCTTCACGAGTTCCTAAGAAAAATGTTCTTGACAGCCGGAGGGAGACTTTGTACAAAAGTCAATTGCTTGGGTACCTCTGTGCCATTCGTGTTTCAACCGTGAAGCAGTTGTGTTTGCATGGCTGTGTTTCGGTTTGAAGGGTGGGATATGGCGTGAATTTACTGGGTACGGAGGAATCACACCTGAATCCTCAAGAATGGCAACGCATGGGGGGTATCATGGACGAAACAGTACACTCTGTTATGTCCATGGTACTGTTCATGTCTATAGGCGACGGTGACCACTTTCCATCAGGTGGGCCGTCAGCTTGTTTGCTATTCTAAGTTGTATAAAAAAAAAAAAGACGGATAGACGGACAGACGGACAGGGAAGTAATCCTATAATGATTCCGTTTTTTCTTTTGGAGGTTTTCCTAAAAATATGAATGGATAAAAGTACAATCACAAATTTAGTATTGATAAAAAGAAATATATATGTATATATATATATATATATATATATATATATATATATATATATATATATATATATATATATATATATATATATATATATATATAAGACAGGAGTCGCCGTTTTTTTTTAAGAAATAAACTCTTTCTTTATTTTCATAGTACGGTCATTTTAATAAATTTCCACTAGCCACAAATCAATAGAACAATTAAATATATAACAATTATAAAACACGAACTCAACAGACTTCGTTTAAACGAGAAAATGCAAAATCCTCATCTTGATTCATTAAGCGCTTACCAAGATTAGCGAAGTTTGGCAAATCATTAATCACGGAGGAAAAATTTGGCGCAATGAATTCTAAACGCTCCTGAAAGGTCCAGATGTTGGTAATGTAAAACTTCCTTTTATATATATAATTAGGAGTGGCAAACAAGCCACTGCCTTCCTGCTGAAAAAGTCTTATCTGTACTAATATTAAGAGAAGAGATTTGATTATTTTTATATAATTTTTACTTTTTTTTTTACATAACCAGAGGGAGACTTTGTACAAAAGTCGTTTGCTTGGGCACCTCTGTCCCATTCGTGTTTCAACCGTGAAGCAGTTGTGTTTGCATGGCTGTGTTGCAGTTTGAAGGGCAGTGAATTTATAGCAAAGGATTTTTGTACAAAGTCTCCCTCTGGTGATAAGTAACTGAATTGTATTAAATATAGGTAATTTAATTACATAGCAACAAACAGAAATACAGAATTAACGATTTCCTAGCTTCAGCAGTCGCTTGATAACAGTATTTGGATAGAAAATGCGAAAAGAAATGTAATACTGTAAAAGTCAAGGTCGAAACTCCAGAGATAATATATAATCCGTAACTCCTGTCTCGTGGGAATCGAACCTGAGACCGTAACAAAGCCAAGGCCGTTTTATTTCGAGTTTACGGCCGTAGCTGTAACATTCGACACGAGTAGGGAAAACATACCTCTTGTACATTGAAATTGTTTGTGTTAAATGTATTATTAATAAACTTGTTTACGCAATAACTGTGCTTTTATCTAATTTCTTGAACTGTCTATTAATGTTAACAGTATTACATTTCAGTGTAAAGTATACTTTTTGTTATTAATTTTTAATTCATCCGCGTGTTAATGTGTTTATAAAAAAAGTTAATATGTCTTTTTACAGCACGAATTTGGAAATCAGGCATACGACTTGTCTAATGGTAAACTGTCACTATAGCCTCCGGATGCTTATAACACTAAGGGTGTGACATGCGCGTTGCCGGCCCGGAATACACAATTGTTAACCGACTTCAAAAAGAAGGATGTGTATTTTTATGGTTTGTTATAAAAAATAAAAACCGAATGGAGAGCCTTCTCCTTTTTGAAGTCGGTTAACAATATAAAATATATAAATAATACTTGCTCATAGTGCGTGCTGACTGCGGTTGCCAATCCGCCTGCTAAGCGTGGCAACTACCGGCAAACCCCTCCCAAGGTTATCATTTCATTATTACCTATTAAAACAAGATTTTTAAACACATCTACGTAATATCTACTTACAGCGGACTTTGTATTAAAACTTGTTGAAACTCTTTGGTATCAACTTCTAGCTGCAGTATTCCGATAGGACATCATAACCTTCAAGAAAAGAGCATATTCCTTTTTAAAAGGCCGGTAGTACACATGCAATGCCGCTGGTGTTGTCGGTGATCATGGGCGACGGTAGTCACAATCAGGTGAGGCGCATGCTCGTTTGCCCCCTGTGTTGTAAAAAAAACATGTTTGGCTGATCCTCTGACTATCCTATAAACGATTACAGTCATTAAGGTATTAATTTATTTATTCAACAAGAAGGTATTAATATAAAACACCGCCATACTTAATTGAATAGAAGACATTGTCTTTAATTTATCTAAGAGTCTCTAAATGATGAAACCGCCCGGGGACAAATAAACAATTTCGAGGTCACTACAAGTGGCTTTCATTGAGTTTCCATTAAAATACAATTTAAAATTAACTTTATTTAAACGGAAACACTTATAAAAGTACTTATAAAATTATTGCAGACGTTCTGGAATGGTTTCGGTGTAAGCTATCATCGATTCAGCCTTAAGCGTGCGTAAATAAATAAAACTAGCATGATTAAAGTAGAATGAATGTTACTAAAGTACGAGAAACAGGGGGAAAGGGATTATTGGTAATGAGGTCTGGTAGTGCCATTGTTAGCAATATACCCTCTCAGGTCGACCTCCACGCGGTTAGCCTTGGCAACCATGATTAATTCGAGTCGAATTTATTAAGGTGTGCCAGTTGACCTGCATTCATTCTCACATATCATCTTCCACTGGTGCCCCGCAGGTGTATACCGATAGCGCAGGCAGGGTTACCATTTTATTTTCATCTATTGAAAAAAACGTACAAGCACAAAGTGGATTGCTTGGTTACCTCTTTCCCATTCGTGTTTCAACCGTAAAGCAGTTGTGTTTGCATGGCTGTGTTTCGGTTTGAAGGGTGGGATATGGCGTGAATTTATTGGGTACGGAGGAATAACACCTGAGTCCTCAGGAATGGCAACGCATAGGGGGTATCATGGGCGAAACAGTATACTCTGTTATGTCCACGGTACTGCTCATGTCTATAGGCGACGGTTACCACTTTCCATTAAGTGGGCCGTCAGCTTGTTTGCCATTCTAAGTTATATAAAATTCTATGTTTTAATATTGTAGAAAAGAAGAACATACAAAAGAGAAGGACAGATAATGTTATTTTGATTTCTACAACTATGTGAAATGCGAAATAATAATTTGAAATAAATATTTATCTATTTTATTCTAAAACATTTTACACAAAGTCCTCCGGGTGAATACTACGCCTTACCGCTAAATGCATTTCCACTCCGTGCAACTTTGAAGCAATGAACCACAAAATCAGACTTTTAACCATTAAGCGGCTGCAGTGCGTATATATTTCACTTCGCTATCGGAATGCTGACGAAAGCGAAACTGTAAACGGCCAACAAATCAAAAGCAAACCTAACTCGAACGGTTGGAATAACCGTGAATTTGTGGTTCAAGCGATGGGCGTTAAGCGGGGAAATTTTAGTTAAACACATCTTGAAAGGTGACACAGAATACTCTGTTATATCCATGGTACTGGTCATGTCTATAGGCGACGGTTGCCACTTTCCATCAGGTGGGCCGTTAGCTTGTTTGCCATTCTAAGTTGTATAAAAAATGCAATCAATGCAAAGGAACTTTGTTGTTCTAAATTTATGATTAATTTTAAGCTTAAAAAAAAACAGAACTTCCTAACAGTAACAAAATCAATAAGATACTAACATAAAAATAAACCCCATTAATTGTAAAAGAATATATTTAGATTTAGCGTAACATACACATAAAAAGAAATGATTATGAAATTAGAATCATATTCTAAAGCAGCTTAAGACTCAGAATGCATTCTGATCCTATTTCAGAAGCGATAGAATCCGAGTAAATATAAGCTTTCAACATTGAACAAAATGTTTGTAAAACGACGTAATATTATTTAGTCGTGAAATTTTTTTGGGATAAAGTTTAAAGGTAACTTTTACTTCACAATACCATTTAAGTTCAAAATAAGCCGTTTTAAATAATAAATAAACTAGACATATTTAAGTATGTTTTTCTATATTTATCTACTTACATAAATGGTCATTTTGTGCAATCGAAAATCAGTCAAATATAATAAGTGGTGTATTGAATCACTATATTACTGAAGTCTTTGATATACGTCAATTATATCAAGAAATGAGACGAGCAAACAAAGTAATATATACGTAAGAATGCCCTAGAAACCTGATGCATAGTTTTTTTTTATACAACTTAGAATGGTAAACAAGCTGACGGCCCACCTGATGGAAAGTGGTAACCGTCGCCTATAGACATGAGCAGTACTATGGACATAACAGAGTATACTGTTTCGCCCATGATACCCTCCATGAATTACCATTCCTGAGGACTCAGCTGTTATTTCTCTGTACCCAGTAAATTCACGCTATATCCCATCCTTCAAACTGAAGTTTTCTTTGCTTACTCCATGAGGGACCTGGTTTGAACTTACAGGGTTAAAAACCTGATACATTTAAAACTCTATTAGAGTTAAGCTCGCCTTCGTACATTTGATTACCTCTGTCATATTCTTGTAATTGGTGTGTACAATAAAGAATTAAATAAGTAAAATACATTTACTATAAATTCAAATTATAACAAAAAAATTTCATTAGCCGCCTATAACTTATTACCTGCACTAAAAACTAAAGGTAGCTTAGGCACAGAACGTTAGAACAAAGTAAGCAATTCCCAACTGTAGCCGTTCGTTATTTTTTTTCATAACTAAAACATGTTCCAGGGATCTAGGCTAGACATGCAAATTTTTATATTTATTTGCTGTGAATGTGGTACATAATGGGATTGAAATGTGTATTTTTAATGGTATTTAGAAACAGTTGATTGCCCACCTAATCAAAGCTTCTTATAATCCAGAGGGAGGCTTTGTACAAAAGTCGATTGCTTCGGTACCTCTGTCCCATTCGTGTGTCAACCGTGAAGCAGTTGTGTTTGCATGACTGTGTTTCGGTTTGAAGGGTGGGATATGGCTTGAAATTACTGGGTACAGAGAAATAACAAGCTGAGTCCTCAGGAATGGCAACGCATGGGGGGTATCATGGGCGAAATAGTATACTCTGTTATGTGCATGACACTGCTCATGTCTATAGGCGACGGTTACCACTTTCCATCAGGTGGGCCGTCAGCTTGTTTGCCATTCTAAGTTGTATAAAAAAAAACATTATTAAAAAAAAACTGTGGTTGTCAACCCGAGTCAAGGCCGAATCAAGGCTTTGTCCAGCAGTGGACAGTTAATGGCTGAAATAATAATAATAGCTCTTTGTCAGTGTGCCTGTGTGTTAGAAATTGCTTTTTTTTACGGAACAAAATGAATGTGTTTGTTTCGTATGAAAATCAAACGTTACCATACAGTAGTTAGCAAAACCAATAATTGGTCTAACTATTCCTTTATACTGTAGTGTGAATAATTTGGAACGTGCCAATAATTAAAAGCAAAATCAATAATTTACAGTGAAACTTTGGACAATTTCAATTAGCATTAATTAATAACTTTTGTACAAGTACTTATAATAGAATACGCACTTGAATCGTTTGGGCACTGTTTATAATTGAATAAATTGCGATAGGTCTCTCTCATTTTGGTGTCAGGGTGACCCTGTGTAAAAGTCGTTTCTTTTTAATAGGTGATAATGGAATGGTAACCCCGCCTGCACTGTGAAGCAGTTGTGTTTGCATGGCTGTGTTTCGGTTTGAAGGGTGGACTATGGCAGTGAATTTACAGGGTACAAAGGAATAACAGCTGAGTACTCAGGATTGGCAAAAATTGTGAGGTATCATGGGCGAAACAGTTATGTTATGTTCATGGTATACTGCTCATGTCTATGTAGGCGACGGTTGCCACTTTCCATCAGGTGGGCCGTCAGCTTGTTTTGCTATATTATGTTATATTTTAATGTAATAAATACCAGTTTAGTTTATGTTAATTTAGTCGAGAAAGCATGACCTTTGGAGACAATTTGAGACCCTTAATCTTGACGTGAGTGTTCGTGGCACAGCCACTCAAGATTAAGGGTCCCGAATGGTCCCGAAACTAATCGGGCTTTCTTGACCAAATCACACATAAATTAAACCTGCACTTATTATTACATTAAAAAAAATAATGTTTACTTAGGAAACTTAAATCATGTTACTACATGAAAAACCCTAACCTCTGGTTTTAACTTAAGTTTACTTAATTTAGAATATAATACACAAAGTCGTATGTATGGATACATTTGTCCCAGTATTTATTTATTCTTTATTGCATAATAAAACTTTGTACAAATAGCGAGCTTAATGCCACATGACATTTCCTATTGCTCATTATATCCCATGTCATATTAGCTTTCTCAAAGGAAGGTAGGAGTTGTTAGTAATACAGTCTACCTGGCCTATTACTACCAATATACCCTGTCCGGTCGACCTCCACGTGGTCCCTCCTGGAAAACATCGTGTTAAATTCCAGGTGTATTCATCACTATGGGCTAACTGAAATGCCATTTTATTTTCACCTATCACTTGTCACTGATGCATTGTCGGTATTCCATTATCATCCATTGAAAAAGTCTTCTCAAAGCCTCGGGTTTTTTTTTTGTATATGAGACATCATGTTATTTTTTAACATCTAGCTGACTTTAAAACAGTACAATGTACTTTTTTCATTTATAAAAAAAAATAATTTGTCTAATGTCAGTAAAAATTATAGAATAAACATAAATACTGGATGGAAGTGACACTCATGTATTTACTTTCCTTTTCGAACGAGAAAATGACGTCAACATGTTCCCATCTTCCGTTCAGATCCGGCATAAGTTTGAAGGGTTGTCACAAATTATTTTACAATATGACGCATCTCACGCGGCAAACATCGAGTAGGGTGGGATTGTTAATAATGGGGACTGACAGCCCATTGATAGCGATATACTTTATAAGGTCAATTTCAACACACTTTCCATAGAAACCAACGTGGTATATAACAACACACACACGCACACGCACACGCACACGTACACGCACACGCACATATATATATATATATATATATATATATATATGTATATGTGTGTGTGTGTGTGTTTACCGTGTAAGATCATAGAATGCCATAGGGCCATTCTTTCCTTATCTGTGGGTGTCGTAAGAGGTAACTAAAGGAATTTATGGTCAAGAAATAAGCAGCAGCGTCCTTCTTAAAACATCATAAAAAGCCTTACTGCGGTTGCCAACTCGCCTACCAAGCGTGGCGATTATTAGCAAACCCCCCTTTATAGGGGTGACTTATATTCAGGTATCTGATGCTTGCAAAATCTAACTGATTTAGCTCTTACGAACAGACGAGAGCCGTCACTGCACCAGCGTACTTATTAATGAATTCACAGAATCAATTCAGTGTCGCTTCCACCCGGATATTAATTTCTATGTTTATCGCACATTCATACAAATGATTGCGTCTTTCTTTTAAGCATCCAGCTCTCAGACTATCTGTTTTAACGTAGCACATAATCACGCAAAGTGCTCATATAATGTACGTACAAACAATGCGTTACAAAACCTGAAACACATGTAATGTAGCGTAGCAGAAGAATTAAGTCGCTTTGTCCCCGTAATGTAATGTATTGTCTCGTATGAGTACATAAGTTATGTGTCCCGTGAAATTGTTTCCCTCGCCTCTTAAATTATTGTAAATTTTTACTGGCCGTGTTTCATTCCACTCCCGTAAACGTCATTATGTTTATTGAAATTTAAAATGATAATACTTATACTGGGTTATTAATTAATTAATTAATTTAATTATATATCATTATTAATTGTGATAATGTATTAAGACTTTGTTCTTTTTAATTTTGGTTGTAATGTTTTATGTATTTGTTGTTAAGCGTGTTGAGTCTCTCATCTGAGAAATGGGTATTGGCGACCCGCACGCATGCTAAAGATAAAAGAGTTAAGGGGCCGCCTGAAACTCAGCGCTGTATAGGTACATCTCGCTGGAGGTGTGCATATATAGCAACAGCTGAGGCGGCTACAGCAACCAGCAAAATTGTTTTTTATTTTCTTTTTATTGATGATTTTTTTTTTAATATTATTACTGGTAATAAATATTATACATACATACATATCTGTCACGCCTGTCTCCCATTAGGGTAGGCAGAAACAATGGAACGCCAAATGCTTCGATTCAAACAAACCTCTTTCGCTTCTTCCACATTCATCAATCTTTTCATACACGCTCGCCGGTTACGGGCATTTTTAATTTGGTCCTTCTTCAACACGTCGCCTATTTGGTCAACATATATCCGTCTAGGGCGGCCCCTACCGACATCTCCATTCATTCTTGCTCGATAAATCTCTTTGGTAATTCTTCTTTCAACCATCCTCTCCAAATGACCAAACCAACGCAACATTCCTTTTTCGATTTTTGTCTAATAAATATTATCTGTCTATATTTATTGGCCATGTAGTCCTGGTATAGAATAGACCCTTCCTTTCCTGTGGGTGTCGTAAGAGGCGACTAAGAGAGGGCGAGGGATGGGCAGTAGCGTCTCTCTTAAAACATCTCCAAAGTCCAACTGCGGTTACCAAACCGCCTGCAAAGCATGGCAACTACTGGCAAAATACCCTTTTTACCAGAGGGAGACTTTGTACAAAAGTCGATTGCTTGGGTACCTCTGTCCCATTCGTGTTTCTACCGTGAAGCAGTTGTGTTTGCATGGCTGTGTTTCGGTGGGATATGGCGTGAATTTACTGGGTACAGAGGAATAACACCTGAGTCCTCAGGAATGGCAACGCATGGGGGGTATTATGGGCGAAACAGTATACTCTGTTATGTCCATGGTACTGCTCATGTCTATAGGCGACGGTTACCACTTTTCATCAGGTGGACCGTCAGCTTGTTTGTCATTCTAAGTTGTATAAAAAAAAACCCTAGGGGAGGCTTATGTTCAGCAATGGACATGATAGGATAATGGTAATAACAACTTCTGATCATCCTCCCACGGTATAAATTCCTAACTAGCTTGCCTTTTTGGTTTTAGATGTAGCGACCAATGAAGTAGATTACGTACTAATTCTAGATTACGTACCAAAACGAGACATATATAAATTTCAAGCTGGTCCTTCGAGGATACATCTCTGAAAACTACGCACCAATTTGGTGCTGTATTTTTTGCGTGATGCAGGAACAAACATACAGACAAGCAGACAGACAGACTAAATTATATAAAAATAGTTTTAGTTTTTTTTTATACAACTTAGAATGGCAAACAAGCTGACGGCCCACCTGATGGAAAGTGGTAACCGTCGCCTATAGACATAAGCAGTACCATGGACATAACAGAGTATACTGTTTCGCCCATGATACCCCCCATGCGTTGCCATTTCTGAGGACTCAGGTGTTATTCCTCTGTACCCTGTAAATTCACGTCATATCCCACCCTTCTAATCGAAACACAGCCATGCAAACACAACTGCTTCACGGTAGAAACATTAATGGGACAGAGGTACCCAAGCAATCGACTTTTGTACAAACTCTCCCTCTGGTTTACCAAGTTTACCAAAAAGACTTGTTACGAAAAGCCATCTGCATGTTTGCACAGTATTTCAATTAGAAGGGTAGGATAGGGCAGTGAAATTACAAGGTACGGAGGCATATCGCCTTTGTTCTCAGGAATAATGCATGAGATATGTGTTGGGCGTCACAGTTTATTTTGTGACGACCACTGTATGTTTTATTCGGAATATTCTTTGTTTAATTCTAGAAAGTTGTAGTTAATCTTAAACTTTCGCGTTTAAACATATTTTAAATACACGAAACGTCAGCAAAAAAGAATCAGTTTTTTTCCACCTGATGGTAAGTGACTACCGTTACCCATGATCACCCACAACACCAACGGCATTGCAGGTGTGCTGCCGGCCTTTTAAAAAAGAATATGCTCTTTTCTTGAAAGTTATGATGTCGTATTGGTTCGGAAATACTGCTGCTGGAAGTCGATTCCAAAGAGGTGAATATAGGTATTATTTACCTACAAAAGTTTTTGAATACTCTATCGGGCCTTATCCCGAGTATTTAAAAATGCTATTATAACACGAGTATGTGCTAATTGTACCCACGAATTTGCCTGGTTTTCTAAAACTAATAGAAATAGTCTCTACTCAAAGAGACTTGTTTACAAGTTCTTTTAAATTGTGAATTTTGTATAATTGTATTGCTGGATTCAGAATGTTGTTGTCTGCTGAGAGGAACCCGTAATAAACTCATCTGTTGTAATAGATTGACGCATTCTCGGTTACAAGTTTAGTATGCGGGTAGCATACCAAATTCTATAACAAGGCACCAAGAGGTGTAATGAACAAACAAACAAAGTGACCTTCACATTTATAATATTAGTAATATTTCGCAATTATTCACTAAAAGTACTTTATTTTGGCGTGAATTGACTGGGTACAGAGGAATAACACCTGAG
The DNA here is from genome assembly GCF_026898425.1 of Galleria mellonella. NCBI lineage: Eukaryota > Metazoa > Arthropoda > Insecta > Lepidoptera > Pyralidae > Galleria > Galleria mellonella. The sequence goes on along the minus strand of NW_026441999.1, from coordinate 9,040,499 downwards.
TCCTCAGGAATGGCAACGCATGGGGTGTATCATGGGCGAAACAGTATACTCTGTTATGTCCATGGTACTGCTCATGTCTATAGGCGACGGTTATCACTTTCCATCAGGTGGGCCGTTTGCTTGTTTGTCATTCTAAGTTGTATAAAAAAAAAGTAGTTTTCTTTTTTTAATTTTACTTTCAGCAATAATAGAAGAGCTTTTAAAAGAACTAATTTCATTTCATTACCATTAAAAAAGGGGAGCACGAAGAATGATTGTGTATTTAATCGAATCATTCGGTCACTCGCTCATTTATTCAATTCTTATCTAATTAGATTTCTACCATTTGTGGTTAGTACAATGTTTTATACAGATATTACTGACAATTACGTGATTAATAGCAACGTATGAATGAATGAATGAATGAGTATACTCAAACGTTTAACTGTGACAAATAAATAACGATATTTACTTTGCGGTTTTTATCTCCCAAATTAAATACTAGCAATATACCTTGCCGTAGATTAGCACAAGCCGCTTGTATTAAATACTAATCCATATTACTAATAATCCCTTCTCCTCCTTATACCACTGAGGTTGCAAGCTTACCATTTGATGGTAAGCAGTAGCATAGCCTATGAATGCCTACAATATCAGGGCATTACTATTTACACTAGGGGAAAAGAGTACTATTAATAATGGGGTCAAACAACCTCAATACTAACAATATACCTCATCAGGTCGATCACCAGTTCCTCCTGGAAACCATAGTGGTTAATTCTTGTGGAATTCATGACGATGGGATAATTGATCTGCTTTCATGCTCAACTATCTATCATCCCTCACTGTTTTTTTTTTTTTGATGGGTTAAAATGGTATGATAACTCCGCCTGCGCTAACGGGATACGCTGGTGGAGCACCAGTGAAGGGTGATAGATGAGAATGAAAACAGGCCAGTTAGCCCATCATGATGAATTCATCAGGAATTAATCATGATAGTTTCCAGGGAGAACCGCGAGGAGGTCGACCTGGTTGGGTATATTGCTAGCAATAGGGTTCTCAGTCTCTATTACTAACAATCCCTTTCCCCCCCCCCCCTCCCTACCAGTGTTTACCGATAGCACAGACAGGGATACCATTCCATTATCATCCATTAAAAAAATACAACTGCTTCATGACTTAAACACGGGTGGGACAGAGGTACCCAAGCAAATGACTTTTACAGTTTTACTTTGTTACTTGTACAGTTTTTCACTGCTAATCCTATATCGCCCTATAATAATACGCTGACCACTGTTTTTTTTTTATATATATAAAATTTCAATACAATACACTAAATCCATCATAAAGTCCATTTGCAGGGGCCGAGCTCACTGCCCTTATTAATATTCACCCCCTGAACAAGCTGACATGATTAAAATTGACAGTTTGCTTCTAGCGGCGTCATGTTACTTGAATTAGCTATGTTTCTTCATAAGCAAGTCTCAATTTTTGTTTGTCTCCCTTTAAATAGAATTCGCAGAGTTAAAAATACCTATCTTTTCGTGAAGCTTACAGTTTGTTCACATTTTTTCTTGGGTTTCTTTATCTTATGTCATTATGGGGTGATTTTAATGATTTTTTTTATGTAATCATTCGAGTTTCAAGTCAACATGACTTGTCCCATTTTTAGCGACTTTAGAAGTGAAGAGTTACAAGTTTTAATTCGTGTGTATTTATTTTTTAAGGGTTCTTACAAAGATGGTACAAAGGAGCTTTTATGTTGTGATTTTATTCATTCATCTGTCTCAGCGCTACAGCTTAATAAATTATTTATATTTTAGTATAAGATTGTAAATTACATACATATAAACACTACAAAAGTAAACATACCTATTAATATAGTATTTTTTTTTATTTATTTTTTATGCAACTTGGAATGGCAAACAAGCTGACGGCCCACCTGATGGAAAGTGGTAACCGTCGCCTATAAACATGAGCAGTATCATGGACATAACAGAGTATACTGTTTCGCCCATGATACCCTCCATGCGTTGCAATTCCTGAGGACTTTGGTCTCAATCCCACCTTTCAAACCGAAACACAGTCATAAAACACAGAACTTGCTTTACGGTTGAAATATGAATGGGACAGAGGTACTCAAGCAAACTCACTCTGGTAAAATAAATATATACATAGTAAAAGGAGATGTGAATTTTATTTTACAAAATCCAACAATTTTACAGTTAACAATAGAATATAGATTATAAAAATGTTTCAATACGAGAATGTTCCTGTTATTATCTGCTTTTATAAATAAACGCACGGCCTTATAGTAGTAGCTGGTGAATAATTGGTACAAAGTGATACGACAATATCGGTGAAATTTCACAATAATTAATAACCGATACCAATTTTCTTATAGTGGCTTTTAGCCTCGTAATTAATGGGAATTTTATATTTCATACAAGTTATAGTCTGTGACTTTGTTCGGCTGTAAATAATACGGGTTGAAATAGGATATTTTTTTTAATAAATATTGGTCGCAAAATTATACATATATACCATCATTATCATTATATTTGCCCTATATATATATATATATATATATATATATATATATATATATATATATATATATAATTTTTTTTTGATGGGTGAAAATCGTATGGTAACCCCGCTTGCGCTAACGGGATACGCTAACGGAGCACCAGTGAAGGGTGATAGATGAGAATGAAAACAGGCCCGTTAGCCCATCATGATGAATTCATCAGGAATTAACCATGATAGTTTCCAGGGAGAACCGTGAGGAGCTCGACCTGGTTGGGTATATTGCTAGCAATGGGATTCTCAGTCTCCATTACTAACAATCCCTTTCCTCTCTCTCTCTATATATATATATATATATATATATATATATATTATATCCACTGCTAAATATAAGTCTCCCCCAGGGAGGTTTTTCTAGTAGTTGCTACACTTGGCAGGTAGATTGGCAACCGCAGTTAGGCTTTGGAGATGTTTTAAGAGGAACGCTGCTGCCCATCACTAGCCCTCCCTCAGTCGTCTCTTACGACACCCGTGGGAAAGGAAAGGGTGGCCTATTCTATGCCGGGCCACATGGGACATCTATTTCAAGTTATATAAAAAGACCTATACCTCAACATACATAACCATAACTAACAAAGTAAGTAACATCCTAAACCAGCTGAAACCTGTAGTAACCGGTTAATAAGTCAATCTTAATTACTGGCCTGAACTAGTTGCATCCAGTTCAAGAACCGGTTACAGTAATCTTGTTACTACAGTCCGGGGTTGATTGATCGTGACTTTGGTTGTTTATTGATGAACTTATGGAGTCATATCTACGTTTATGCGTACAGTGCAGTAAAGAGGGTGGAAAGGGATTGTTAGCAATGGAATTTGACAGCCCCATTGCTAGCAATATGCCCTATTAGGTCGACCTCCACGTGGTTCCCCCTGGAAACCATCGTGAACAATTCTTGTTGAATTCGTCACGATGGGCCAACTGACCTACTTCATCCTCACCTATCATCCTTCACTGGTGCCCCGCCGGCGTATACCGATAGCGCGGGTGGGGCTACCATTACATTATCACCCATTAAAAAAAAAGTGCAATAAAGAAATTTTGTTTATCAAGAAATTTAATAATTGTTAATTTAGTACTGCACGTACTAGGTTAATATGTCGCCCCGCCATTATTGTCTTAATTAACTGTATTTGTATTTTTTTTCATGCAATTTAGAATGACAAACAAGCTGACGGCCCACCTGATGGAAAGTGGTAACCGTCGCCTATAGACATGAGCAGTACCGTGGACATAACAGAGTTTACTGTTTCGCCCATGATACCCCCCATGCGTGGCCATTCCTGAGGACTCAGGTATTATTCCTCTGTATCCAGTAAATTCACGCCATACCCCACCCTTCAAACCGAAACACAGCCATGCAAACACAACTGCTTCACGGTTGAAACACGAATGGACAGAGGTACCCAAGCAATCGACTTTTGTACAGAGTCTCCCTCTGGTACATTTAATGGTAAATGATCACGTTTACACCACCGATCACGAAGAAACCTTAATAGTAATATGAAAAGTCAGGATCTTGAAAATGATGATGAGAAGACTACATCCTAGACAACAGAATCAGAGGTGAACAAAAACAAAGGTATCTGCAAACACCATGTAGGTACATACTAAACACGTAATATGCCATATAGCAATAAACAGCCTTTTAAAGTCTTCAGTAAATTATTAATATCGTGCAATTATGAAATTCAAATATGGAACTTCTCATATTTGGCAAGAGTTTTTGCGCAATTAACTTTATTAATGTGGTCCATATTCAAAAATAGGTTAAGTTTTCTTCGGACTAAAATTTTATGGTACAAAACTAAATATTTTACGCCTACAGTGTACTTGTATGTATATATAAGTGTACTTTTTACCAGAGAGAGACTTTGTACAAAAGTCGATTGCTTGAGTACCTCTGTCCCATTCGTGTTTCAACCGTGAAGCAGTTGTGTTTGCATGGCTGTGTTTCGGTTTGAAGGGTGGGATATGGCGTGAATTTACTGGGTACAGAGGCATAACACCTGAGTCCTCAGGAATGGCAACGCATTCATGGGCGAAACAGTATACTCTGTTATGTGCATGGTACTGCTCATGTCTATAGGCGATGATTACCACTTCCCATCAGATGGGCCGTCAGCTTGTTTGCCATTTTAAGTTGCATAAAAAAAAACTTGTATGTTTGTTTTGTCAGTATAATTCAGTTGTTAATTCTTTAACGTGAGTACAAAATTTTGTTAAACATTACAATTCTACGGAATAGCTTTTAATAATTTATTGACTGCCCTAATTTTAAATAAATCATAACAGCAATATCTTTACCCTAGATCCTCGAAGTAAGCTGAGTAAAACCAGTGCCAACCTTTTTTATCTGGGGGTAGGTGGTGCGTTTTTGGGAATGGATATCTAATACATCCATTGATATCAATATTCTCAGTCTGGTTTATCTTCATGGGATCATGCTGTAAACCATAGTGGTTAATACTTGATGAATTCATCACGAAGAGCTAATGACTCTGAATTTATCCTTGCTTGTCATTTATCACTAGTACCTTTCTAGTGTATGCAGATCACCCAAAATTTACTGCATCAGCTTGGATGCGGTTTTTACAGTTTCTGGCGGTCTATCTTAAAATTTGGTGCGTGTATCATCTTGATACGTCATCTAGAAATAACGGGTAAAAAGTTAGTTTAAAATAAATCCGTTATTTGTATTACTATGGTACACGCATGAAAAAAAAAAGGAAATTGTTGTTTTATACATTTCGCTTTTTGTTTCTTTTTTTTGTTGCTTTTTTTTTGTTTTTCATTCTTTTATCTCTTTTACTGTGTATCATGTGTATGTTTGCATTGTAATTTGTGTGCTGTAAATAATGTATATAAATTATCTATCTATCTATTTATTTTTTATTGTTTTCAATTCAAATTTATTGGCATTTAAACATTTAACCACAGCCAGCTGCATTTCAATACTCATTTGTTAAACCACATTAATTTCGTGCAATCTATTGATAGTGCCAAACGCTGACCAGTTTATTTGTCTATTTGCTACAATCCATACCTATTGATATAATTGGAAACAATTAAATTGATTAAATAAACACTTGCAATTAAACCGCAGAACTCCATTGAATGTAATTAAGCAAAATCCGGAACCAATTATTGAACAAAATAAACAGTCAAATTCCACCACAAATGTTGGCCCCAAATTATGTACTGTCGTTGTTGAAAAATCTAATGATTTTGTCATCTGTACTGATTTTAATAATGTAAGTATGAAACCAAGATAAAAGTAAATATTTTCGAATAAAAAAAAAATAATCCAAATCGGTATGTAAATAATAGACTCAAGCTCACAGGCGGTATCGAACCCTTAAGTCTAAGGCGAGACTTTGCCTCCCTTTGTGTGTTCTAATTGTATAACAGATTGTTTTCTGAGGAATTGAACTTTTTATCATCACACCGCTCGCCATCGACAGAGAATTCATCCTTACATGCTTGAACCTAAATGGTCACGTACATAATACTAATCTCTCTGGATTACGAGTGTTGTATGGATATATATATTATTAGCTTTTGAAAAGAGCACATGCAGTTGTTTAACATAATTCATAATCATCATCATCATTTCAGCCATTATCCGTCCACTGGTGAACATAGGTCTCCCTCAGAGATCTTCCCGCCCTAGTAAGGGAGGAGGCCTGCTTAGGAGCGGGCCGTCGCCGTCGGAGTCTCGGAGGACTTCAAGCGAGTTCCCCGTGACTCCGGCAATAGGTGGCCGAGAAACTCCGGGGGGTTTTAGCCGGTATGAGTCCGGCAGTACCCACATATCTCCTCCGAGGTATGTGGGTCTGCATGAAGCATTTCCCCTCGACAAAATAAAAATCGGTAAAAAAACTTTTAAGTTAAACGGTTTTATTTTATGTGCACTGAAAACTACAAAATAAATAAATAGTTACTTACCTATCAACCTACGTAGGTGATCTCGGTCATTAATATCTCTGATGGTAGTGGTTGTCATAACATGAACCATGTCAGCGGCCGAAAGGCAGTTCATGAGAGAACACTTTGGGCCCCAAAAACGTGGGGCCCCTCTGAAATCATACCTATAGCAGAGCATATCTTATACTTTGGTAGATCATGAGCTCGGCGTTCGCTGGTGAAGCCGTAACGGCTGGTTATTGATGGTCAAAACCTCCAGTTACAATTATAGTAAGTCGATTCAGCGGACCCTGGACTCCGGAGCTATGAGGTTTCGGATGCGACCGGGATAAACCGCTAGGATGATGATGATGACGATTATAATAAGTCGATGCAATCCACACTTAGTATAGTAGAAAGTAATACAGAAATAGTTAATGGGCCCCACGTTTTTATTTTAGTCTAATATGCCTAAAAGCTATTCTGCCTAGTACTAAAATATTTCTGAACTAGAAGGTCAAAATACCTACTTGTTATAGTGTGGGCTGCTTAGTTTACCTACCAAGCAAACCCTGGTGTTAGTGTTCTCTCATGAACTGCCTTTCGGCCGCTGACATGGTTCATGTTATGACAACTACTACCATCAGAGATATTAATGACCGAGATCACCTACGTAGGTTGATAGGTAAGTAACTATTTATTTATTTTGTAGTTTTCAGTGCACATAAAATAAAACCGTTTAACTTAAAAGTTTTTTTACCGATTTTTATTTTCTTGTTTTTAGTATTTAGTGAAATTGTTTACCGAATATTCCTCATTCTATTTAATTCATTCAGTGCATCATTATTACATGGTTTCTTACCTGATAATTTAGTACAATCTAATTCCTCAATACATAGCCCTTCCAGAGACTTGACTTAGAGCCACGTATGCTTGTCCTTCCTCAAACCATTTTGAGCCCAAATATACTACTGCATGGTCGACGGTGCTGCCCTGCATTTTATGGACGGTGAATGCCCATGACAAAACTAAGGGCAACATCCTTTTTTCAGCCGTACCATAATTGAATTTTGCTGGAAACTGTATGGCTTTAGGGTAAATAACGTGCATGCCGTCTGTGCCAAAGTCAATTAAAACTGATGATATATCTGTTTCGTACATTTGGGTTCGACGGAACTGAGGCCAAACAATTTCTGTAATGTGGCCTATAGCGTCATTTACCAATCCTTTTGTAACGTCAATGTTGGACCGCAACATTACTTTTGCACCTACAAATATTTCAAGTACTGATGGTAAGCCTCCAGTCTTATTTATATTTGTTGGTATTTTTTGTTTATTGTTACCATGTTGTTCTCACGATTAAGGGGCATTTTGATCTGCCCCTCTAACGTCACACAATCTTAGACGCAACTGTTCTCGATACGACTAATCATGCCCCCACCTAATACGCCATTTTGTAACAGCGTCCATCTTGAATTTGAAATTTTGACATAATGACAGTATTCTGCAGTGTAATCCTATTATTTGATACCCATATTGTGGTGGTTGTGGAAAAATATGTACCTAGTCCGCCATATTGGAACGGCGTCCATCTTGAATTTTAAATTTTGACATAATCATCGTGTTTTACTAGTGTAGCCCTTTCATTTGATACCCATATTGCGGGGGTTAAGGAAAAATATGTAATCCGCCATTTTGTATCGGCGGCCATATTAGATTTATAATGTTATGGATTTTATTATATTGTATTGTCATCTAAATTAAATGTGTGTACCAAATTTCAGATCAGTCTGACAACGGGAAGGTGCTTAAATTCCAATTTCTAATTTTGACCCAAATAAATAAATACCGTACAGGTTGAGCTAAATAAAAAACCGTTTATAAAAACCGTTTATAAAAAATACTGTCATGTCTATAAGGCCTCCCTTATAAACATGACAGTCTTAATCAAAGAACGGTCCTGACCCACCTGCATTCACTGACTCCCTGCAATACATTTAAGAACGTTACCCTATCTATCTACATTGGCTGTACAGGGTTCACCACTCAAGAACCCTTCTATCGGTTGTCAGTTCTTCGAGCTATGTGAAGACTTATTTCCACTTCAGCTTGTTTATCCTTATGATAATATTTATTGTGAATTTTGCTAATAACAACACATTGCTATCAATCTTGTAGATATGAAGTAAACCATTGCAAATAATAAAAAAACTAGAATTAAAGAAAAAATATACAGACTACCAAAAACAAACGACTAAAATATAATACTACCTACCTCTATTCGGTGCGCTGTAACTGTTACTAGCTTCAAAACCTCTGTTAAATCCTACTACCTCTCCCTTTAGTACTATTTTCCTGTGTTCTCTCTTAGTTTTCCTTCGTCATTCTCTCTTGTTGTATGTGTGCTATTAAATATGTGTATGTTTATGTATATATTTGATTGTGTATATACATGTATGTGTATATAAATTTGTATATGATAATATTTATACTATAGTACGCCACCAATCCTTTGTCTTTTTCCCAATGTCCTCTACCCAAAGGTTGTCTGGAAGAGATTGCTTAGCGATAAGGCCGCCTTTTGTATCACTTCTCATTAATATTTACTGTATTAGTTATTTTTCTTTTTACTTGGTGCAATAAAGTGTAAAATAATAAATAAATATAGAATTATGACTGTCATGAAAAGCAGTGATTTTCAATTTCAGCGTTTGTCACTGGCGACTTAGAAATGTAATGTAAATACAGTAATGGCTGTAGTTGTAAATTATTAATCTCGTGACCACACCATGTTACCGACCGCAACGGCATCGTGGTTATCGACGGATTGACAAATTGAAATTATTGTGTACAGTATTAAAATTTGCAAGGATTAATTATAGTTATTTATAATATTATCCATTAATTTGCTGTTTCGTCTATATAAGAAATTATCGTTAAAAATGGCTGACTGCGAGGCTTGCAAGGTAAAAGTAAAAAGTACTGAACAGATATCTTGCTGTAAATGTGATTCTATATATCACTATCAGTGTTTGAATATTTCAACTGTAAATTATAAAAAACTTTCTAAGGAGGCAAAAAGTTCTTGGATATGCCCGAAATGTAAATCGAGTATGCCTAAGGCGGATAATTCGGATACTCCGGTAAAAACAACAGTTGATATAAACAGGGACTCAGTCAATGTTCATCAATTGACAGAATCTATAAAACAGCAATTACTACCGTGGTTGATAAAAGAAATGCATGACGTTATTAAACCAATGTTTCAAGCGGAGCTATCTCCCATACGCAGCGAACTGGCAGCACTTCAACAGTCTATTAATTTTCTTACTCACAAAAATGACGAGTTTCAAGCAACATTGGCTACTTTGTCCAAAAAAACTGATGATATTCAGAAAAACTCTAACGCATTACAAGAAACTGTGATAAGTCTTAGCGATCGCATAAATTATTTGGAGCAGCATCTTCGCGAGTGTAATGTAGAAATTCATGGCATACCGGAAAACCGTTCTGAAAATTTACTACATGTTATTAAGAAATGTGCCGAAGTAGTTGAGTGCAAGCTGGATGACATGGACATAAATCATTGTGTTCGTGTAGCCAAAAGAAACAGAGACAGCAAGAAACCACGTACTGTTGTTGCAAAATTCCGTAGTGTACGTCGCAGAGACGATTTTTTATCTGCTGTCACTAATTACAACAAAGCCCATACTAGTGAAAAGCTCAATTCGTCACTTTTAAATATTGGTGGCAATAAATCTCCAATATTCATTTCTGAACATCTATCACCATCTAATAAAGCTATCCATGCTGCTGCCCGTATAAAGGCGAAGAATTTGCATTATAAATTTGTATGGGTTCGCAACGGTCGCATTTATATGCGAAAATCTGAAAATACTCCTGCTTTTCTTGTTAATTCAATTTCATTTTTAGATACACTAGGAAAATAACATTTATTTTTGTCTCTCTCTTTTGTTGTTTTTACATTTATATTTTTTTACATTTGTATTATTATTATTGTTTTTTTTTTATGCTTTGTAGCGACATAAATATCTACTACCAAAACATTCGCGGTATGAAATCGAAGTTGTATGATATACAGAAGGCTGTTCTTACTAATGACTATGAAATAATATGCTTGACTGAAACTTGGCTTGATGATAACATATTATCCTCTGAGTTATTTGATAGTAGATATATAGTTTACAGAAGGGATCGGGATGTGGTATTCAGAGATATGTTTAGAAAATCACATGGAGGGGGCGTTCTCATAGCAGTGTCCAAAAGTTTTACTGTGGATAGTTGTATATCGCAGCAAACAGTTGTTGAAGATATTTGGATAAGGGTATATTTTAAAAATATCAAGTTAAATATATGTACTGTTTATCTTCCATCTTACATTCCAGATGATATGTACACTCAGTTCATATTTAACATTGAATCATTGGTGTTATGCGCTTCTGAAAACGAGCACTTTCTAATTATAGGAGATTTTAATCTTCCCAATATTTCATGGAACAAGGTTGATAATATGACAGTGCTAACGCCAGTTTACAGTAAAAATATATCACAAACGAACACTAAATATAATAATTTTTTAGATTTTCTTGATAGAACAGGACTTACACAGTTAAATCATTTAAAAAATTTTAATAATTTAACATTAGATCTTGTTTTGGTTGACGATTGCTTGAGTTATAAAATAACTCAAGTAGAACCCATTAGTCGTGTTGACTTGCACCATCCCCCAATCAATATAGGTATGACTATTCCTTCAGAACTGAATCTTAAAAACGAGTCAACAATTGAGAGATTTAATTTCCATAAAACAGATTACGATAAATGTATTAATGATTTAGCTATTATTGATTGGAATGAATATATTCATCTAGATGGTAACGAATTTCTCCAAGTACTGTACAATAATATTTGGTCCATAATAGAAAAATATACACCTAAAATTAAAAACAATAATTCAGACTACCCGGTTTGGTACTCGACTTCGCTTAAAAAAATGATAAGGGAAAAAAATAAATATAGGATTAAATATCGTAAAGGAAGAAATCCCAGAGATATGGACTCGTATAAATTATTACGAGCTAGAGTAAAAAAGGAAATAGATAAGTGTCATCAGAATTTTATAGCGAAGATTGAGCGAGATCTTAATGAAAATATAAAGTCATTCTGGCGTTACACTAAAAGTAAACGTATTACAAATACTCTTCCGACCTCCATGCACTATAATGGCAAAAAGGCTGATAATGGTCATGATATTGCAAATTTTTTTGCAGAATATTTTGCCTCAGTGTATGGTACCTGTATCCCTAATAATTATAAACCTATATTTCCAACTGTTAATACAGTATTATCCACAATTACAATCTCCGAAAATGAAGTGTGTAAAGCACTTAGGGCATTAAAAGTTTATAAAAGTGCTGGACCTGATGGTATACCTCCAGTCTTTATTCGGCTTTGTTCAGTTGTATTAGTTGGACCGTTGACAATTATATTTAACAAATCTCTCAAGGAGGGCATTTTTCCTGACATCTGGAAGTTAACTAGGATTATTCCAATCCATAAATCAGGTGACAGAGCTAATGTATCTAATTACCGACCCATTAGTATTTTATGTTGTTTTGCGAAAGTTTTTGAAGGGTTAATTTACCCACATATGTATAGCCATATCTCTACTTTAATTAGTAATAAACAACATGGATTTGTTAAAAAGCGCTCAACCGCATCCAATCTTTTGGTATATACAAATTTCATTTGTTCGACTATTAATAGCAAAACTCAGGTCGATACGATTTACACTGATTTTACCAAGGCTTTCGATCGTGTCAACCATCAGATTCTTTTAAAGAAATTATTTCATATTGGTATACAGGGAGATCTGCTCAGATGGACTGAAAGTTACTTAAAGAATCGAACTCAACTCGTGGCAGTTTATGGATATGAGTCCGTACCATTTATGGCATCCACAGGCGTACCTCAAGGTTCGAACTTGGGACCATTATTTTTTCTTATATTTATTAATGACCTGTTAGACTCATTTAAATGTAACTGTCTGGCATACGCGGATGATATAAAATTATATAACGAAATAACAACTATAAACAATTGCATACAGTTACAAGAAAATCTTTCCATATTGTACAACTGGTGTGAAATAAACCATATGGCCTTGAATATTGCTAAATGTTATGTAATATCTTTTACGAAAAATAAAAATATACACCAATTTGACTATAAAATAGAAAACAAATCATTAAAAAGAGTTACGGTTGTGAAAGATTTGGGAATAATATTCGACAGTAAATTATCTTTTCGTGATCATTATAATTCAACAGTAAAAAAAGCAAATCAGTTGCTTGGATTTATCATAAGAATGTCAAAACCTTTTAAAAGGGAAGCCACCTTAATTATTTTATTCGTCACGCTAGTTCGCAGTGTGCTTGAGTACTGTCCATCAGTGTGGTCGCCAATTTATTCTGTACATGAGGACAGAATTGAGTCGATCCAAAAAAATTTTATACGTCATATCACAAAAAAATATGCCAACAAACGTGTATTGACATGCTATGAGAATAGACTCAAACATTTTAACATGAAGAGTTTGGTTGCGCGTCGTAAAATTATTGATCTAACATATTTATATAAAATTGTAAATAATGAATTGGAGGGTAATTTATTGGAGTACATAAACCTGAGAGCCACTGAACACTCTTCTCGTACAACTAAACTCTTTTCTATACCGTTCGCAAACAATAATGTGTCATATAATAATCCAATATACAGAATGTGCAAATTGTACAACGACATTGATTTTAAATCGGATATTGACATATTCTATCAGAAATTTTCATTGTATCGAAGCACTTTACATACATTGATAACTTAATAGTTTTTATGCATAGTTTGGTAGTTTTGTTTTTGATTCTTGTTTTGTATCTAGTTTTTATCATTAATTCTTTTTGTAGTAAAATTAACCTATTTTGTTTCATCTCTGTGAATGTTGAGTACAACTATAATTGGATTGCAAACTTATAATGCTATTGTTGTATTCTATTGTTAAAAGTTTTGTTTGTAATCTGTTGTTGTATCACAAAAATAAAAATAAAATAAAATAAAGGAATTACCTTAGAAGACCTTGGTGGTCTAGCGCAGGAGTTCCTTAACTTTGAAGATAACGGAACACCCACCAAATGTCTTTTATTTTATGGAACCCCATATCAAGTGTTAATTTACTGGGTACAGAGGAATAACACCTAAGTCCTCAGGAATGGCTACGCATGGGGGGTATCATGGGCGAAACAGTATATTCTGTTATGTCCATGTCTGTACTGTCTGGTACTGCTCATGTCTATAGGCGACGGTTACCATTTTCCATCAGCTTGCAGCATCATAGGCCAACAGCTTGTTTGCCATTCTAAGTTGTATAAAAAAAATCAAACAAATCAAAAACACAGTAATATAGGTAAATGAAAACAAAAATTTTTGTTGGAAATATTTTAAAAGTGTAACATTTTATAGTTTCTTTTAATTTTTAATGTGAAGAATGAAATTGTTTCACTGCATAACAATTTTCGCAGAACCCTGGTGACTAAGAACCAACTTAACTTTTTTAGGAATCTACTTTAGGAATCGCTGGTCTAGCAGCTGTTTGATTTTCGATGGTCACAAGTTTGATCTCCGTACAATACATATTACACAATACAAATATTTTGGGTTATTTTCTGCAAAAACCTTTAAGAGGCCGGCAATGCACAAGCAACTCCTCTTGTATTTCAGTTGTTCATGGGCCACGGGAGCTGCTTTCCATCAGATAGACAGTCTCGTTTGCCTCTTTAACAATAGAAAAAAATGCGATTTCTGCCTAATTTTGGTGTACTTTTTTGGTATCGAGGCTTCAGAAAAGTTGAAGTTTGCAAAAAGTATAGTATTTATAAAATAATTCCTTCTGTATTTTGAAGACATCGGCTTATTTGGGGATTCGAAGTTAAAAGCGCAGTTGAAAGGTTCACTAAAGTTGGACACGGGTCGCGCTTGCTGAAAATCATTCATTTGGATTAATCTATGTGGTTATTTTAGATATATTTTGGATAGAGGTACAGATAGATACAGATTTTGTGCATATTGTCTACATGGGTACTTTTATCCCATTCGTGTTTAGATATATGGATAAACACTTTGAGTCCTTTATGACACATGTAAATTAACAAATGAATTTTTCTGCCATAAAGCACCTTTGTTACATGATTGTATTTCAGTTTGAAGGGTTGGATATGGCAGTGAAATTACAGGGCACGAGGGCATAATACCATAGTCTTCAGAAACAATAATGTATGAAGAGTCAATACTATAATTTAGTTCTGAGAAATGTGAACGTATTAAGGGTATATAAGATAGATAGATAATTTTATTTGCATTACTTACTTACAGCACACAAATTACAACATGCATACACAAAAAAAAAAACGAGATAACATAAATGACAAAAAAATACATAAAACCAAATTCAACTTTCGTTTGTGAGTGCGCCATAGCAATACAAAATGGCCACAACTCGGTTTATTGCTTCGCCCTCAAAATAGCAAAGCACTGATATTCTGTTGCGGCCAAAGGGAATAGGGTAACAATAAAACAATACTACCAGATTATCCGTACAATAAAAAAAAAAAGATTAATATACAGTAAACAGACAGATATGACAGTTCACTAGCAGACAAATGGGACATGGAGGTAACTTGCAGGAATATCTAACTTTTGCCTCTCAATTAAGAATTTTTGGAAATTAATTTTGAAGCTGGACTGTGAGACACATTTAATTCTACGATAATCTATGGTACTATTCATATTTATACGTGATAGTAACCACATTCTACAACGTGGAATATCAACTAAGTTGTTAAAAAGGCATGTATGTAATATAAGTAAGAGATCTGTGTGGTTAGGAACGGCTGTATCGGTTTTATTGAAATTTGATATACATATAGACTACTTCAAGTCGTGATTCCCTTTGGAATTTCAAAATAAAATGTGTCTACATTTGTTCTAAATCGGGTTACTGTCAATAAAAATTCAGCGTTTTCAGTGAAACACCTATTAGAAGTAGCAAGAGACATATTTAAGGATCGTATGGTTTAATTTAACTGTTGCGTATTTGATGAGATCGTTTGAAGCCGGATTGAAAGCTTCACAAACCGTATTGTCAGTTGGAATCGTGTTAAAATTAATTGAATTGCAAATATGTGGTTTATTTTATAGGCAGAATGACATATTGCGTAGAAATGTGATTTGCAGTCAGCTAATAGTGTATTTATTTGTAACATTGATTATATCCGTATAGTTCTACGATTTAGTTCTATTAGTGGAACAAAAGACTAAAAAATTTAGTGCTAAGTAGTAAGCTAAGTTCTAGTAATAAGAAAGAATGGAGAGGGAAATTATATTAATATGTATCTGGATTGTTCAATAATTTAGTTCCACTATTTTTTTTATAACAACGTTAGAAATCTCTTCTATTATTATTCTTTTTTTTATGATTTCTCTTCATTTATTAGTTTTTTTTTATACAACTTAGAATGGCAAACAATCTGACGGCCCATCTGATGTAAAGTGGTAACCGTCGCCTATAGACATGAGCAGTACCATGAACATAATAGAGTATACTGTTTCGCCCATGATACCCCCCATGCGTTGCCATTCCTGAGGACTTAACTGTTATTCCTCTGTACCCTGGAAATTCACTTAGCACAAGTTACATTTTGTTTCACAAAAAAAAATAGAGTCACCAAATTTATTACTATTTATATATATTATATTATAAAAAAATAAAATTTTTTAGCTCCTTGTATTTTCTTGTATATATTGTATATATTGTAAATATTGTATTACTTGTATATATTGTAGTTATTTAGTATTTTCAGATAATTTTATATATACATATATATATATGGGTAACTGTTGTATATGGCATATGCCATATACAACAGTTACCCATATTATATGCCTTACACAGGAGTCACTAGTCATTCCATAATCCCTTTCAACGATGAATAAAACGATATATCTCAGGAAAAATATCACCTTTCTTTACTTGATATCGGCGCCTAGATATCAGTGACGGGCGCTATCCGTCTTGATAAATGGTCTGACTCCACCACATATTGCTACAGAAATATCTGCCCTGTCACCTGAACAGAAAGGTGCTTTATCACTCATCAGGCTCCGGGACCCCTGTAAGTTATTGAAAAAGGTTTTTATTCCTTCGCCTCTACGTTACAATTTTAAATGCACAAATTTAAGACTGTACCTCATAGACAGTTCAGTCGATTTTATATTTAAATACGAGTGTCTTAAAGTTGGATTTCGTGTGTGGTACCCAGTGTATTAGGGTAAAGTGCGTAGTTGACACCAGATAATTTATATTAGGAGGTTCCGATTTTTTTTAAGTCTGCTTCGTTAGAAGATTCGGTTCTAAGGGGAATTCAGCTGGGAACGATCTACGGGCCTTTTTCTATTAAAATGAAAGTTTAGCGAGTAATCTAATAACGTTGATTAAAATATTACTACAGGTAGAGATAAGGTGCATAGGGAATTAGATTGTGGGTACTGGTGAAGGGTAGAAAATTAGAGTTGCAAATGTACAGTCGTCCAAAATAATATTATAAAGGGGGAAGATTTGATTTTTTGTTTGTAATGGATAAATTAAAAAGTTCTTAAAAGATTTTTAAAATTATTTCATCTACAGAAAGCTACATAATCAGCGAGTGACATGGGCTGTATTTTATTAAAAAAAAAAAGACAGAGTTTTGAATTTTTTTTTTAAACAAGCTATCTTCTGCGGCTTTGTCTATTTTTTTTACAACACAGGGGGCAGACAAGCATGCGGCTCACCTGATAGTAAGTGACTACCGCCCCCCATGATCACCCACAACACCAACGGCATTGCAGGTGTGCTGCCAGCCTTTTAAAAAGAAATATGCTCTTTTCTTTGAAGGTTACGTTGTCATATTGGTTCGGAAATACTGCTGCTGAAAGTTCTTAAATGAGGATACATTTGAGAGTGAAAATATTTGAATTTAGAACTCATAATTTTGCCTTTTTACCATCACACGATCTATATAAAATCAACACAAGAGTAAAGAATGGAAGACTCACAGACAGACAGAAAGAGAGAAAGAAAGACAGAAAGAATATTAATTCAAGTAAACTTTAATTTAAGTATTTATGATTAGTCATTTTTATAATTTTCCCGCCCATTCAGATTTCGATTTCAGTTTAGAAAAACGAGCAATAAATTCAGGTGTTCCATTTTTGAAAAAGTCGATTTAAATAAACTGAAATATTTCTAAAAGATAAAATATAGTAAACCCAATCGATAGCAATAATAATTTTGAAAATCGATTTAGAATTAGCAACGTCACCATGCAAAGTAGCCACAAAAAACACAGATGGATCCAGAAACTCATGCTTTTAGTTGCTTAAAATGGCGTTTCGCAAAAAAACCAAGATCCTCGATAAAAACCTCTGGTTAAATTACCATTATTCGTAATATACTTCACAGAACTGTTTTAAATCACCGTTTTCCGTAGCACTGTTGTAATCGTCATACTAGGGAACGCAACGGGGCCTATTCATATTGTATTAATTGAATGTTGGCGTGTTAACAATCATTAGTATCCGTTAATTGGTATACTTGGTAATGATTGACCGGTTTTAGTTCCTATTGTTAGACATAATTCGACTTTAACACACGCATTTATAAGATATATATTCCTTTGTGTTTTTACAAATAGCGTGTTGCTATTATGCGCGTTGTACGGTAAGCTCGCGGAGGTATTGTTGATTGATTATGGAACGTATAAATGCGATGGCAAAATTGATTTTCCTTCGGCATTATTCTTCATTAATTTCGTCATAGTCGCCTGTGACAAATGACTCGGAATAATTCTGCTGAATTTTTGATGTCGTTATTTTTAAGCCACTTCTGAAAGGAGTGTTCAATGCGACAATAATTTACATTTTGGATATATTATATTTATCTCGCTTTACTAAGGGAATCTAACGGTCGAGGGATGGGCAGCAGCGTCCCGTTTAAAACATCAGCATCATCATCATTTCAGCTATTGTCATCAAATCTCTGTGGAATTGTTCGGATTGATACCTGCTGCTGATTTTCACCACTGTACAATCCGCCACAAACTAAAATTTCATCCCAACAATTTGGATGAGTGACGGTACATAACATCATAGTCTGTTTACTATCACATCAGGTAGTAAACAAGCTTACACTCTGTCTGATAGTAAATTGGATTGCACCATAAGGACGTCTCCAACACTAGGGGTGTCACGTACCCTTCACCGACCCTGAAGGAACCTTAATACACCCTTTTTAAAACCCCATACTGTAGTTTCTAAGAAATACCTTACTAAAAAGTATCTACACCATACAAAAAGTTGGGGGAAAGGGATTGTTAGTAATGGAGACTGAGAATCCCATTGCTAGCAATATACCCAACCATGTCGACCTCCTCGCGGTTCTCCCTGGAAACTATCATGGTTAATTCCTGATGAATTCATCATGATGTGCTAACTGGCCTGTTTTCATTCTCATCTATCACCCTTCACTGGTTCTCTGCCAGCGTATCCCATTAGCGCAGGCGGGATTACCATACCATTTTCACCTATGAAAAAAAAATACAAAAAGTGACAAAATGTTATTGCTATGTGTATCTCCATATTTAGAAGAATTTGGATTTTCATCGTGCCTCCTCGGATCAACCTATTTATAATTATTTCTTTCCATCCAAAGGTTGTCTGGGAGAGATCGCTCTTAGCGATAAGGTCGTCCATTGTTTTCTCACTGTGATCATTTCTTGTAATTGTTTGTATCTACGAGTATAATAAGTTTACTATTGTAATCTTTTGGAGGAAACAATAAACAGTATGTATTTATCTATGTGTAGTTCTGGTGAGTTTATTTTTATTTTTTTGTATAATAAGTTTTAATATTTGCTCGCATACAGAATAAGATTGGATTATATAATTCTTCTGATGTAACACATACCTTACCTTACGTACCTTATTCTAGCAAATAAGTGAATTCTAATTCTAAAATGATCCTGTATGATAGAATGTTAACATGTTATTAATAATTTTTATTCTTGTTACAGGTAATAACTACATTTTCAGTAAAAAGGCCCGATAGCAAACCTGCAATGCTGCAGGTGTTGTGGGTGATCATGGGCGGCGGTAGTCACTTACCGTCAGGTGAGCCGCATGCTCGTTTGCCACCTGTGTTGTAAAAAAAAAGGGCAAGACTGCTGGTAGTTTCAGTAAGTTTGTATTTTTTTTTATAAGCATCGTAAAAAACAAAGTTTATGTTATAGGTACTTACTACATACAAGTAATGGTGCACGCGCTAAATATATTTCATTCGACTTCAAAATAATAACTTGTGTACCTCCTGTACACAATTAAATGGTATTTTTTACGGTTTTTATTCTACATTCCATCAGTCATAAACAGATTTCGGATTTATTTCTGACAAGATATACATTTAGATTGGTTCACATAGAAATTTTATTACAATCGACTAAGTAGCTTTGTTTTTAAATCAAACTGAATCATTTTTTTCACAAATGAAGTCGGTTTTTTCGGAAGACAGGAAAACGTAATGAAGCACGATCCCCGCTAGATGGAGTGACGACCTCAAATACATTGCAGGTAGTCAGTGGATGCAGGTGGCTCAGGACCATTTCCTATGGCAGTCTATGGGGCAGGCCTATGTCTAGCAGTGGACAGGGAACGGCTGATTTTGTGATCATAATCATAGTGATACCTACATAATGTACGCAATATTGTCTCTATTGTCAACCAAATATTATATCTTGGGGGGAAAGGGGTTGTTAGCAGTGGAGTTTGACAGCCCCATTGCTAGCAATATGCCCTATTAGGTCGACCTCCACGTGGGTCCCCCTGGAAACCATCGTGAACAATTCTTGTTGAATTCGTCACGATGGGCTAACTGACCTGTTTCATCCTCACCTATCATCCTTCACTGGTGTCCCGCCGGTGTATATCAATAGCGCGGATGGGGTTACTATTCCATTATCACCCATAAAAAAAAATATTATATCTTTGTATTGACTGTATTTGTGTACATTTGCGACAATATTTGCGATTTTATTATAATTTATTTTATTTGTTGTAATAATAGCTTTTATTAGTGTAAATATTACAGCAGTTTCTATTAAAATACATGCCGTAAACACAATGATTTATTTTTCATGAATCCCGAGTTGATAATTTTACACAATTTATGCACAACAAGTCATTTGTTACCAAATCCGCGGAGGGTCAGAACAACTTGTCCAGACAAAAAAAAAAGGCGATAAAAATTCAAAACTTGCCGATATCGCAAACGCAACACAATTCACGTCGTTGCCTAAAACTTCATGAATTCATTACAATGTTTCGACAAACTGTTATATACGGGTATTTCGGCCGTTGGGAATAAATAAATCATAAGTAAAAAAAAAAACTGGCAATAAATTTCTGACAATCCTTTTGATGCGCGCACTGCTGTCTGAAGTTTGTTGTAGTGTTATTGATAAATTGCTATTCTACGTAAAGTTGCATAGAAACTTTATATGAACAACTCGAGTTGTGTACATTATTGAGAGCACTAGGAACTGTTCTGAACATCAATATTATATATTGTATTTGATAAATGGACACTTATTTACATAAAGAACGCAGCTATGGCCTGTTTCAGTACTCGACCGTAAAACAGTTTGCTGATGTCCATTAGTAGGTCAAATTTATAATAGATTAATTATATATGTATATTTTACGAATGTTTGTATGTATAAATACTATCTATATATCGAAATATAAATATATTTTATATTATATTTTTTAAACCACCATCGAGTATCTTTGCATACGCTTAAAGTTGACAGCATGTCTATAGAATTAAGTCCGCCTTTTATATCACATTTCATTGATTAATAAAGTTTTAATTAATTAACAGATTAAATGTTTCAATTTGTTATTAATTTCATTTAGAGTTTCTTTTTTAATATGAATTTATCAAAATTTCAAAAAGTTGCATACTTTTTCATTAAATTCTATTGAAAGAAACTATAAAAATATAATGAATAATACCGACAAACATAAAAGGGGGGGTAAAGAGGTTTCTTCAGGGTCGGCAACGCGCGCGTAATACCTCTGGTATTGCAGACGTTCATATGCTACGGTAACCGCTTACCATCAGGTGGGCCGTATGCTTGTTTGCCACCGCAGTGGTATAAAAAAAAACATGGTATTCCATGCCATTATAAGACAAGATACTTTATATTTCAATTAACGCGGACAAAGTCATAGAATTTAGTAAATAAATATGGAGTAAATACAATTTATAACTAGATCTCTCAGATATCATAAGACGGTTCATTAAAATAATATATGAACCGCGATAAGACGATTAATTATTAATAACATATGAACTTTCAATTTACATGAATACAGTCGAAGAATTTAGTTACTAACTTAATAAAAAGTATAAACAATCATGATCTGATCTCTCACAGATTTTAAGATCAGTAAAATAATAAAACATGGCACTTTTTATTTCAATTAAAGCGGACAAAGTCTTAGAGTTTAGTAACTAAATATGGAGTAAATACAATTATAACTAGATATAACTCTTAGATATCAAAAAAGGTTCAAGAAATATTATATATGAACCGCAATAAAGCGAAGGATAGCGATCAGTATATGACATAGACCGTATCATAAATAAAACAAGATATTTTTTACTCTAGTTAACGCGGACAAAGCCATGGAATTTAGTAGCTGAATATAGAATAAATATAATTATAACTAGATCTCTCAGATACAATGAGAGGGTTCATTAAAATAATATATGAACCGCAATATGGCGATGAATGGCGGACAGTGTATGACAAGGGTAGACATGTACGTGCAACTTGTTCAAATATGTGACGTGGAAATTTATATGAATATTTAATTGTGAGTGGGGTACGAGAAAGGACAGAGAGATAGACAGTGTAAGTAGTTTAGTTTATCAAAACTAACATAAGTATACTGCGAAACTATTGATTGTATTGTAAAAAATATTTACTTGATCTTACCAGAGGGAGACTTTGTACAAAAGTCGTTTGCTTGGGTACCTCTGTCCCATTCGTGTTTCAACCGTAAATCAGTTGTGTTTGTATGGCTGTGTTTCTGTTTGAAGGGTGGCGTGAATTTACGGGGTACAGTGGAATAACACCTGAATCCTCAGGAATGGGAAAACATGGGATGTATCATGGGCGAAACAGTATACTCTGTTATGTCCATGGTACTTCTTATGTTTATAGGCGACGGTTACCACGTTCCATCAGGTGGGCCGTCAGTTTGTTTGCAATTCTAAGTTGTATAACAAAAAAAATTAATTTCTATAACACAGTATTGAATGGTGGCAAGAGGAAAATAACAATTTGTCCTTTGTATATTCTTTGATAAATGTTATCGTTATTATTATTACAATAAATAAATTTATCTGAAGTATCTTTTTGTTGAGTATGATATTTAGAATGGTAAAGAAGCTGACGGCCACTTGACGGAAAGTGATTTGTAGACGGAAAAGGAAGGAAGCGGTTTATATATGAACTATTCTAATTTATCATTCCGTTTATAATAATTTTGTAGAAGATTTTGCAATATAGTTAAACCTTAACCTCTCACGTGTACTTTCTAATGTACTTTTAAATGACTTCTATAATACGACATTATATGTATGTCTACAAGTATATTTTGCTCTGTAAAGAACAGTGTTTTGCTCAGCGAAGAAAAACTGTTGCATCACCATTATTTTATAAACAAAAAATTTTTATAGATTTTTTTTTGAATCGATTTTAATAGAATGTAATCACTTAATATTATCCCGCAGAGAATGGATCACCCATTCCTTTCCCTTAGATGTCATAAGAGGCAATAAAGAGAACTTAATCATCGAGGGAACTTTTAAAAGACAGATGATAATACAAGTGACTTATGAATTATGACGATACTGAAAACGTGCTTCTGTTAATCATATAAATGAAAATACTGTTCACATACATACAAAAAAACACACACACACACACACACACACACACACACACACACACACACACACACACACACACACACACACACACACACACACACACACACACACACACACACACACACACACACACACACGCACGCACGCATGCTCGCACGCACGCACGCACGCACGCACGCACGCACACACACACACACACACACACACACATTCATAATACTTATTCATGTACGTGTATTGGTGGTGAGATCTAAATGAAATAATTGCATTATACAAATTAGTTACACAATTGTCAGTACTGCTAAAAAGCCTATGTTTAATATCTATATGCATGTATATGATAACGCGAGTACTGCTTCCTGCAGGACACGCTCAGCCCAGTGTAGGAAGCAATGATAAATTATGTTCTAATACAAACATACTTTGTTAAACAAATATATCTTTATCTTATTATAAAAAAACCATGACGATTTAAAGAAGTTTTCATACACGTTATACTTAAATAAAAGTTAATTTACACGCTGACATTAATAATGCAAAAGTACATCTAAAATAAATACATCAAATTGACCTTTTGTCCTCGAAATCGATGTTTAAAGTGCTCACAAATGAAACGTGTATAACAAAGCAAGTGATTCGAAACGTGGATGAGTTTAATTATTACCAAATTGTGTCCCAATACATTACTGTACAAAGCGGTGATTAAACATTACTGTCGAAGCGGCATACGGTGCGTTTTTAATTAAAAATTGCATTATATATATAATTAAATATTAATTTCGTTTCATGACAACTGTTGTATCTGTGATGATTGTTACCACTACATTGAAACTGCAATCGTATTAAAACACTGAGAAATTGGGAAAAAATGTTGAGGAAAAAAGTACTATACAAAAATGCTTAAATCAAAGTTTACTTTGACAATACTACTACAATACTTAAATAATATAATTTTTTTTTAATATGTGATAATGGTATGGTAACCCCGTCTGCGCTGTTGGTATACACTGGTGGGGTACTAGTGAGGGATGACAGATGAAGATGAAAGTAGGTCAGTTAGCCCATCCTGGCGAATTAAACTAGAATTAGTCACGATGGTTTCACGTGGAGGTCGACCTGACAGGGTATATTGCTAGTAATAAGGCTATTTGACCCCATTACTAACAATCCCTTTCCCCCCAAATTATATCAATTATTAATTAAATAAAAAACGTTCATGTTCGCTTTTTTACTTTATCCGAGCAGTAAGTACTTTATATTATTCTCAATTTGTATAATATAGTATATGTCATATATGTGTAAGTATATTTGTTATTTATACATATTTATCCGTTTATATATATAATTTTAGTGTGTATGTATATCAATAATTAGTAGTACCGCATTCGAGTATTCTGACACTTCCCTATGGTTGACTGGGAGAGAATGCTTTTAGCATTAAGTCCGCCATGTACACATATTTGTACTAATGAATAAATAAATAAAAATCGTTCGGATTGATATTATTTTCTGCTACTGATTTCCACCACCGTCATTCAACTCGCCACAAACTAAAGTTTCATCTCAACCATGTGGATGAGTGGCGGTCCTTCACCGTGCGTTTTTCAAGGTACTTTCCACCACTACCGTTCCGCACAACCGTTCTTTGGAATCAACTTCCAGCAGCAGTATTTCCGAACCAATACGACATCATAACCTGCAAGAAAAGAGCATATGCCTTTTTAAAAGGCCGACAGCACACCTGCAATGCACGCTGGTGTTGTGGGTGATCATGAGCAACGGCAGTCACTTACCATCAGGTGAGGCGCATGTTGTTATAAAAAGTACAGGTATAAAACTGTGCTTTGAGAAATAACTTGTTTAACAAAAATAACTATTTATATAAAGTTAATAAATAAAATTTATACTAATGTTACATACATACATACATATCTGTCACTCTTGTCTCCCATTAGGGTAGGCGGAAACAATGGAACGCCAAATACTTATACTAATGTTATAGAGAGAAAATAGTTGATTCATTCTTTAATTCTTTATTGCACAATAAAACTTTGTACAAGTGGCGAGTTTAATGCCATACAGCATTCTCTACCAGTTATTAATAGCAAATAGCAGCGAATGTGGCATTAAGTCAATGCGAGCAAAAATAACTTTTTATTATTTATCACAGGTGATATCACAGTGAACAAAAATAACAACGTATTAAATATAGCAACACGGGCTACATACTATTTCCATAATATCCGTCTACCCGTGCAAAGTCGGGCCGAATCGCTAGTCGATTATAAAAAAATCGCAAATAAAAATTTACAAATAGAATTTAGATCCTTTTTCACGTAGATAAACCCGCGAGATACTACCATATTGGTAATAAATTACATCCACAAACCGAGCCATCTTCCCGCCACTATTCCTGTGACGTCACCGTCCCTTATCGTGTAATCCGAACAAGAAAGTGGCGTGGGCGTGTAATGATGGCCTTAACTCAATTCATGGCGCGGTTCTCTCTTGTTTCGTTATATTGAAATCCTTCTAGAACAACTCGAGAACATACTACTATTGGCTCCTATTTCATACATATGTTATACATATTTACCAGAGGGAGACTTTGTACAAAAGTCGATTGCTTGGGTACCTCTGTCCCATTCGTGTTTCTTCCGTGAAGCAGTTGTGTTTGCATGGCTATTTCGGTTTAAAGGGTGGGATATCGCGTGAATTGACAGGAATAATACCTGAGTCCTCAGGAATGGCAAAACATGGGTATCATGGGCGAAACAGTATACTCTGTTATGTCCATGGTACTGCTCATGTCTATAGGCGACGGTTATTATTTTCCATCAGGTGGACCATCGGATTGTTTGCTATTCAAAGTTGCATAAAATTAAAAAGAAAAGACACACCATCGACTGTAGTCGAAAATAGAAATAAAACCGTCACTAAACCGTTCTCCATTCGAGAACGAATGGCAATGCAGTCGCAGAGAAAACAAAATTAGACGTCAAATTAAATTACTCGATTATGGCGGACTCTTCCTGAAAATTAGGCACGTCCACACCGGCAAGGATTTCGGCATTTTGCGGACATTGTATTGTACATGGTTTTTTTTCCCCCCCATTCTTCCTATTGAACGGTGTTTTAAAAAGTCCTTTGTTGTGGCGACGTGACGGTGGCTAATAGATATTGAAATATCTTTTGTTGTGGATTTTTGTGGTAATTCGTTAACGAAATACGAATATTTCTGGCTTTCCAAAGGTTGACTGCGAGAGAATTCTATAGTCTACCTTTTGTACTACATAGTTTTTTTTTTTTTGTAACGTGGTCAGTAAATAATAAATAAATAACTATTCAATTTGGTTAAAATTTTTACATTTACTTTTGCAACTGTTTCAGTTATAAATTGGATTGTAAAATTCTTAATTTAAAAAGCATACGGCCCACCAAGTAAGCGGTTACCGTAGTCTATTAACGCCTGCAATACTAGAGATAATTTTTTACGCTTTGCCGACCCTGAAGAAACCTCTTTATGTCCTTTTGAAGAACTCCTTGTTGTAGTCTCTTGGAAAAGCCTAGACAGGGAGATCACTTCATAACCTAAGGGTTCGTGGGAGAAAACATCTCTGAAACTGCACTGTACGCAACCATCTAGATGTTGAGGTGTGGGGGTCAACTGCCAAAAGTTACAGATAGGAAAGCGAAATTTTATCAAAATCGGTCTAGTAGTTTAGTTTGTAAATCAAAATAACAAGTAGTCACTATAATTGAAGTTTTTTTTTTATTATTGTTTTAAGTTATTGTTCTTGATATAAACATTTTAAAGCTAATTCCAAAAGAAAGATATTCTCAATATTTGTCTGCATATTTTGTAGTTTGAAGTGATTTCGTCACCAATTCTGAACTGGTTTTGATATTTCTTTGCAATCCGTCACTTAACTTCTGCGTTTATTTCTTATTGGTCTCTTGAAGATTGAAGATACTATTCGTCTTCGCTGTGCAAAAAACTGGTTGATTACAAGTGGAATCTGCTTGTAATTGCACTGCACATAATTTACCAGAGGGAGACTTTGTACAAAAGTCGATTGCTTAGGTACCTCTGTCCCATTCGTGTTTCAACCGTGAAGCAGTTGTTTGCATGGCTGTGTTTCGGTTTGAAGGATGGGATATGGCGTGAATTTACTGGGTACAGAGGAATAACACCTGAGTCCTCAGGAATGGCAAAGCATGGGGGGTATCATGGGCGAAACAGTATACTCTGTTATGTGCATGGTACTGCTCATGTCTATAGGCGACGGTTACCACTTTCCATCAGGTGGGCCGTCAGCTTGTTTGCCATTCTAAGTTGTATAAAAAAAAATCTCGCGTTCTAGAATATATTACAATTTTTACCCTACTTTTAATCTAATGTGTCTACGAAATAGTTAATCGTTCATCGTTGTTTTGTCACGATGAAAGATTCCGATTTCTGCGAAGCAAATATGTACATTTACAAGAACATTTTCAAATCCAAGTTTCTCTTGTTAAATAAAATTGTGCAAATTATGACAATTATGTAATTAAAAAACAAATAAATAATGTCAGAAAAGCCCATGAGAGGGGAACTAGATTACTTGTTAGATCCACCTGCTTCCGGTTTCGTCTGGAAACCATCATGTGTAATTTCTGATGATATATTTCATATTTAATTGGTCACGTAGTGCCAACTGACTTGCTTTCATCTTCACTTATCATCCCTCACTGGTGTCTGGCCAGCGTATACCTGTAGCGCAGGAGAAACAACCATGCCATTTTCATTCCATTTAAAAAAATAAATAGAATAAACATCTAATGTAAATAAAACATTATAAAATACTAGCTGACCCCGTAAACGTTGTTTTACCACTTATTGCGAAATATAAAAATCGCGATTAAAATACAGGGGTTGATCGTAAAACGATGAAAATTTAAAGTTGTGTGTATTTTTCAATGCTAAATCATAATACAATAAAAACGGAAAATTTTGTTAAAAAAATAAAAAGAAAATTTTTGGGGAGGGTCACGCTTATCATTGAGGGGTATGAAAAATAGATGTTGGCCGATTCTCAGACCTACCCAATATGCACACAAAATTTCATGAAAATCGGTAAAGCCGTTTCGGAGGAGTTTGATAACAAACACCGTGACACGAGAATTTTATATATAAGATTTTAATGAGCTTAATAATACACCTAATAAAGTTAAAGTAGGTAATCCTACCGCGTCCTACAGCCACCTTTAATATTAGACCTATTAAATATACGAGTTAAGTTTAACGCATCCAGTTACGAATTAAACTGAACTAAGTAGCACAATTAGGATTTTCTTAACAATCCTTTGTTGTCTAAATAATGTACTTTACGTGTATTATTTTAAAAGTTCGTATACTTTTAGCTTGGTATTAAGATTTAACATCGAGTTTCCTTAATCTTTTTTCAGTGATATATTGTGTTTTATTTCCTCCTATGATATCCCAGGAATGAGGAGCTTTTCTTTCATCACCATCATCATTATTTCAGCCATTATCCGTCCGCTGCTGAACTTAAGCCTCTCCCATAGACAGCCATAAAGAACGGTCCTAAGCCATGTATTGACTCCCTGCAATACATATCAGGTCGTCACTCCATCTAGTGGGTGTCTTCCTACACTGCGTTTGCCCGTACGCAGTTGCCACTCAAGAACCTTTGTTCCCCATCGGTTCTTCTAGCTATGTGACCAGCTCATTGCCACTTCAGCTTGCTTATCCTCCGGGCTATGTCGGTTACGTTGCTTCTTTTGCGGATATCCTCGTTTCGGATTCTATCTCACAAAGAGACTTTAAGCATAGCCCTCTCCATAGCCCGCTGAGTAATTCGATGTTTTTGCATATGACATGTTTCTTATGATATTAAAATGAAATGGTAATCTCTCCTACACTATCGGTATACTCTGACGTGTACCTGCCTATGAGGTTGCACAGCTAAGTTTTGATAGGTGAGGATGAAGTCAGGCCAGTTGATCCATCGCAATTAATTTACTTTCCAGGGGGAACGATGTGAAGATAAACCTGATAACCTTATGCTGATCAAAGGAAAGGGATTGTTAGTAATGGGGTCTAACTGACCCATTGCTACCAATACACCTTATCAGGTCGACCTCCACGTCGTTCCTTCTAGAAACGTGCAGTTGCCTAAAAATCTGGTTTAGATGAGACAAAGTTATCCATGCCAGTATTGATATTTTGTAGGACTTTGAGAGTCGTGTGTTAAACAATTAAAATAATATGAAGTTGCATGTCGTACACAGGTTATGGGCCCAGAGCAAAACTAACAGCACATATTATAAGCAATTAGTACGATCCCATATACAGACACAACCGTAGATCATGCTAACTGCGCAAGTTGCGTAACTTAGCTCGAACACCTGTTACGAATTAAACAAGCCAAGTTGCGAACTTGCACGATATATTACGACCCCACCTAAGTACGGTCAGCGTAATAGATGGTCGACGGCGCCAAGGTATCACTATTTGATCTTTGGCGGGCTTGATTCCATATTTAATATGTAATGTTATTGAGAAATATTATATTACTAGTTTATACCCGCGACTTCGTCTGTGTGACTGAAATATAAAAAGTAACCTTATATCCTTTCTCATTTTATATAGTAAGCTACGAAGATTCTGCATAGTTAGGTGATGCATAGTAACTGCGCTAAGAAATAACCAACAAATTTGAACATTCATATAAGACGGTAAATATGTCGAGTGTTTGCTATAAAAGCAAAAGCAGATAAACATTTCTGTCTATACTATTAGAGATTGTAGTTGAGAGCATATATTTTTTAATATTATAAGAGAATAGAATAGTGTAGAATAGAATAAGTATTGTTTGTTTACATTATAAAAATTTGTATGAGATTCATTACGTCTTAAAGGAAATTTACACACTACCCATACATTGAGCATACAATACAATTAGAGAAATTTTGTTTGTATGTTATATGCCAATACATTATTCAGTAACTTATATATCTTCATGTCCCAATTACGTGGTAGACAGAAGGATCAGAATGTCAGATTTCTCTATTCTTATAGACATCTTTTGCTTCATCCACTTTCATGATTCGTCTCATCCACAAACATTCGATACAGTCTACCAGAGGGAGACTTTGTACAAAAGTCGATTGCTTGGATACCTCTGTCCCATTCGTGTTTCAACCGTGAAGCAGTTGTGTTTGCATGGCTGTGTTTCGGTTTGAAGGGTGCGATATGGCGTGAATTTACTGGGTACAGATGAATAACACCTGAGTCCTCAGGAATGGCAACGCATGGGGGGTATCATGGCGAAACAGTATACTCTGTTATGTGCATGGTACTGCTCATGTCTATAGGCGACGATTACCACTTTCCATCAGGTGGGCCGTCAGCTTGTTTGCCATTCTAAGTTGTATAAAAAAAAAATCATGACATTTGCCTTCTCAGTAGACCAATTGCGATTGGCAAAAATAAATCTATTAAAAATGTAAAAGTTTTACTATATTGAGTAATAAATCCATTATATTTTTTATAATTTAACCCTTTATGAATTATTTCAACTAGTAAAAAATTGGGCACAGTTCCGTTCAAAAGCTTTTTAGCGTTACAAGCGGCTTCAAGTATCACTGTGCCTGATTTTGACATAGATTTGTCATCAAAATAACAGCTCTGAATTTCATTTGTTTAAAGTAGAGACAGCAAAGTAATAAATTTTTTCGATTATGCCAATATTGAAATTTCAATGAACAAAAAATGTTATTAACTGCGCTTTGTTTTATGATTCCCCATTATTACAATCTATCCATTGTCCACTGCTGAATAGGTCTGAATAGGTCTATCTCATATTGCACCACAAAGTGTTCATAGGCTACGGTAACCACTTACCAACAGGTGGGCCGTATGCTTGTTTGCTACCTCAGTGGTATAAAAAAAAGCATGATCCTGCACTGCTTGCATCTAGCGACTCTCTACACCACTCTTGAGGTCATCATTCGATCACAAGGGATATCGCTCCATTGATTATTGAAAAAACGACATCTATCGGATCAGTTAGTAATTATTACAGAAACTGTTGTTGTTGTAAAATCTTTATTGTACATACTTTACATTAACTAGAAAAGATTTAACATACTTTGATGGACTAAGCCCATAGAGGGTCTTTTACAGTCAAGTTTTGAGAAGCTAAAAGAAAACTAGAGAATGTTCGAGGGTAAAGATTCTAGAGTTTAATTAAAATTAAACATATTATTCTGAACATATATTATAATAATAAGTAATTATATATACATACATATATACATACATATACAACATATACATATTTTCATAAATGACTTAATGAAACAGGAGTTTCAGAACAAAATTTTATGATGTCTATTTTTTATTTTTTTGATTGATCCCGGGCAACTAAATCACCGAAGCCTTTTAATCTAGCAATGACGCGAACTTCTTTGCTAACTGTACCGTTGCCACTTGATTTATACCGTCGAGAGCGTTCACCAAAACTATTATCATTTGTCACAGTGGGAAAGCTTTTTATGCAGACCGTACGCGTAAGTGATTACAGAGATGAATACGGATTTTGAATGATGGCCGCGGGTGCGGGTTCGAACTTGGGCAGGGCAATTTAGTGAGGAGTTTGTTTGTGTATAGTTTGTTTCATTATACCATTATGTTTCCATGTATACCATATAATACTAGCTGACTCGGCAAACGTTGTTTTATCATATACATTATTTCTAGAACTATACATGAAAATTTATCGTACTACAATTATTATATTCGATTGTAATCTTGCAACCTTATTGAGGCATATAAAAATCGCGATTAAAAAACAGTGGTTGATCGTAAAAGCGTGAAAATTTGAATTTGTATGTATTTTTCAATACTAAACCTAAAAAAGAAAATAAAAATAACAAAAATAGAAAAAAAAATTAAAAAATAAAATATTTAGGGGTGGGTCACTCTTATCATTGAGGGGTATGAAAAATAGATGTTGGCTGATTCTCAGACCTACTCGATATGCACACAAAATTTCATAAAAATCGGTAAAGCCGTTTCGGAGGAGTTTGGTAACAAACACCGCGACACGAGAATTTTATACATATATAAGATTGAAATAACGTACTCATGTAACAAAACATAATTCACGACTTTGGTGTTCTATTGACTAACCGCCTCTCTTATCGATGGTATTTTTATCATTCTCATCACCATGTCAGTCGTTAACGGTGTACTGCTGAATATAGACCTCTTGGGGAGGGGGGGGGGAGAGTTTTTTTTTAATGGGTGATAATGGAATGGTAACCCCACCCGCGCTCTCGGTATACACCGGCGGGGCATCAGTGAAGGATGATAGGTGAGGGTGAAGCAGATCAATTAGCCCATCGTGACGAATTCAACAAGAACTATTCACGATGGTTTCCAGGGGAACCACGTGGAGGTCGACCTAATAGGGCATATCGCTAGCAATGGGGCTGTCAAACTCCATTGCTAACAATTCCGTTTGGAGGGGGAGAGTTTGCCAGTAGTTGCCACTTAACAGGTAAGTTGGCAATCGCAGTTAGGATTTGGTGACCTTTTAAGAGACACGCTGCTGGCTGTCCTTTGACCATAAAATTCATGTTGTTGCCTCTTATAAGACTCATGGGAAAGGAAGCGTTGGCCCATTCAATGCCGGGACCACACGGTTTTTTTATATTGGTTGGAATTTCCCAAAAATGAAATGGATGCACTAATGTAATACGCTCGCAGGCATCAGGGCATACAGGATGAATGGGATGTATAGGTTGGGGAACAAATGGTTGATTTATAGTTGGGGGTAGGATGTAGGAGAACTAGTGGTTAGGGATCAATGTGTGAATGATATATTAGAATGGAATTATGGTTGAGAGTGGAAGAGACATGTGAGTAATGGAAGCTTGGGGTGGTGATATGGGTTTGGATGCTGTATGTGATGGTTAGGTGCAGAAGCGTAGTGCTGAGGAAGCGGTGAAGGTTTGGTGTAAGTTGAGGTTTGATGAGGTTTGCTCGTGGGCTCGATCCCTGTACAATACAAACATTTGTATTTATGAGTATAACAATGCGTTACATACACGCATTGCCATGCAAACTGGTTAAGTTCCTAATTTTTTTTTATACAACTTAGAATGGCAAACAAGCTGACGACCCACCTGATGGAAAGTGGTAACCGTCGCCTATAGACATGAGCAGTACCATGAATATATGTGTAGTATTTTTGATGTAGCTGCAGCTGATTTTCACCACAAACTAAAGTTTCATCCCAATCATCTGGACGAGTGGCGGTCTTCCACCGTGCGTTTTTCAAGGCACTTTCTTCCACTCACAACAATTCTTTGGAATCAACTTCCAGCAGCAGTATTTCCGAACCGATACGACAACATAACCTTCAAGAAAAGAGCACATTCCTTTTTAAAAGGCCGGCAGCACACCTGCAATGCCGCTGGTGTTGTGGGTGATCATGGGCGGCGGTAGTCACTTACCATCAGGTGAGCCGCATGCTCGTTTGCCCCCTGTGTTGTAAAAAAAAAATTACACATGATACTTTTTATTAATCAATATTCCACTTACATGGACGAAGTCGCAGATAAAAATTAGTGTAGGTATCTAGGTATTTAAATAAAAAATGTGTTTTTTCGTTGCAATATGATTTTATTTGAAAAACTCGTTACTCGATCAACCTGTATGCTATCCAGTGCGCGCTACAGGGTGTTCATAACTCACTGGGCGGCTATAAAGGGTGTAGTGATTTGTTACGGCGTGCTCTGCGTAAATCAAAGTTGGCGGGTGGAACCACCTGAATTTGTCCCGCAATGTCCCGCCTCTGATGGAGTGATGGTCACCCTTTTTGTTTTAGCTTACATGGAATGGATTTTTAACCGACTTCTAAAAAGAGGAGGTCTCAGTTTATTTACGTGTTTATGTATGTATATTTTTGCCAATACAATTCTTAGAATGGACAATTATTTTTTAACCAGTAGAATTGTTTAAATTAATTGCCGTGTGGTCCCGGCGTAGAAGGGACCACCCCTTACTTTCTCGTAAGTGTCGTAAGTAGCGACTAGGTAAATTTAAAGATGGATGGATGGACAGCAATATCCCTCTTTAAATATGAACCAAATACCAAATGCTTAACTGCGGTTGCCAACCTGCATGGTAAGCTTGCAAACCCCTTCTTATGGGGAGACCTACGTTGAGCAGGGGGCAGTTAACAGCTGATGTATAATGATGGGTACCATAGAATATTCTGTGCTGTTCTTATCTATAGGTGACGGTTACCACTTTCCATCAGGAGGGCCGTCAGCTTGTTTCACATTGTATACAATATCAGTCGTAACTTGTCCACTGCTCAACGTAGGCTTCTTCTATTGGGGAGGGGGGGGGAGGGGTTGCCAATAGTTATAAGCGACAACTGCAGTTAGGTCTTGGTGATGTTTTAAGAGGGACGCTGCTGTCTATCCCTCGCCCCCTGTTAGTCGTCTCTTACGACGCCCACGGGAAAGGAAGGGGTGGTCTATTCTATGTCAAGACCACACGGATTGACATTGTATGCTTCATAAAGAAAATACACAAGTGACACCCCTACTTTCGAATGCAGTGCTGCCCCTCTAGATAAGTGACAAGCGAATTCGTCGACAGAATCGACATCACTAGCGATTCCGTAAGCAAGGAATGAGTCATCCGGCGTTGCTATCTCATTCTATCTCACGGCCTCGCTAGTGATGTCGATTCCATCGACGAATTCGCTTATCACTTGTCTAGAGGGCCAGCACTACATTCGAAAGTAGGGGTGTCACTTGTACGATTTCTTTGACCAATTCGCTTGTCATTTGTCTAGAGGGTCAGCACTACATTCGAAAGTAGGGGTGTCACTTGTACGTTTTCTTTGACCAATTCGCTTGTCACTTGTCTAGAGGGTCAGCACTACATTCGAAAGTAGGGGTGTCACTTGTACGATTTTTTGATGAAATCGTTTGTCACTTGTCTAGAGAGCCTGGGCGCTTATCGCTTGGTTTGCATGCTTGATTGCCAGTTCGCCGCCATTGTATAAAAAAGACAATATGTCTGCCCCAACTACAGGTCGCTCGGCACCACGGTACTCTCTCACGAGCCGTTTAAAATAACATTTTTGTTATTTTCTGGGTCAGTGGACTTTACTTAAGAGTTAATTGAGTGAGAAGTGCGTCGTTGAAAAATGCGAAGTGTTTGCGAGATGCTCAAGTCGCTTTCACTTGCTGAGTAGGTATAGAAAAAATTCGTATTACGTATTTTGCCGACTCAATGGTTATTTTGTTTGCACATTTCTTTTTTCTGCAAAATAAGAGATTTCTGTGTCAATATGTACTAGCGATCTGCCCCGTATGGTTATGTAATATTACAATAATGTTAGGAGAGTGAAAGAAAATAATTCTTCAAAATAAAAAAAAATAAAAACTTAAAATAGGTATATTAAAGTTTCTTCAGGGTCGGCAATGCGTTCGTGACACCCTTAGTGTTGCAGGCGTCCATAGGCTACAGTGACCGTTTACCATCAGACGGGCTGTATGCTTGTTTGCCACCATTATGGTATAAAAAATCTAATCATTTAATCAGTAACATGGACTTCCGTATATATACGTTCCATTGAATAAAATAAGATTGCTGCGTTTCGGTTTGAAGGGTGGGATATGGCAGTGAATTTACAGGGTGCAGAGGAATAACACCTGAGTCCTCAGGAATGGCAGCGCGTGGGGGCTATCATGGGCGAAACAGTATGCTCTGTTATGTGCATGGTACTGCTCATGTGTATAGGCGACGGTTACCACTTTCCATCAGGTGGGCCGTCAGCTTGTTTGCCATTCTAAGTTGTATAAAAAAAATGGAATTACTATTTCCATTAACAGTCGTAAAAAAACAATAATAATATAAAAGATTTATATGTTTTAATATCTGTATAAACAATAAAACAAGTATTTCTGCTATTTTACAGCGAATAGTCAGAGAGACGACTGCTCCTTATCAACCTTTTGTTATAGTAACGTAATCATGACCGTTCCCAACACTGCAGTCTTAAAGGTGACGGGTGAATACATTCGAAACGGTTAAAAGCCGACTGGAACCTTCTCTGAATTGAAAATGTAGTCTAGGTAACGTAGTGAGGAAGATAAGAGTTTATTTTAAGACTTTTTTTTTATATAACTTAG
Source organism: Galleria mellonella (assembly GCF_026898425.1). Taxonomy (NCBI): domain Eukaryota; kingdom Metazoa; phylum Arthropoda; class Insecta; order Lepidoptera; family Pyralidae; genus Galleria; species Galleria mellonella. The sequence continues at coordinate 9,003,678 of NW_026441999.1, read as the reverse complement.
AATGGCGAACAAGCTGACGACCCACCTGATGAAAAATGGTAACCGTCGCCTGTAGACATGAGCAGTACCATGGGCATAACAGAATATACTGTTTCGCCCATGATACCCCCCATGCGTTGCCATTCCTGAGAACTAAGGTGTTATTCCTTTATACCCAGTAAATTCACGCCATACCCCACCGTTCAAATCGAAACACAGCCATGCAAACACAACTGCTTCACGGTAGAAACACGAATGGGACAGAGGTACCCAAGCAATCGACTTTTGTACAAAGTCTCCCTCTGGTAATGTCCAGCAGTGGACAGATAATGGCTAAATGATGATGATGATACGTGGAAGACAATTTGTGTAAGTAATGAATCGAATCTGAAAAATTTTAAATGGAAAACTGCTTTATTCGGAATACCGACAATATTTTACTATATCTTTCTTAGCAAGAAATTTAAAAAACTTATCTAAAGGTTATATATATATATATATATATATAAGGGTAATAAAAATCAGCAATGCAAAAAATAGATCTTTCTACTCAAATCTTTCATATATTTATATATGTATGTGTATGCATATATATATATATATATATATATATATATATATATATATATATATATATATATATATATATATATATATATATATTTGAATGTATGTGTTTATGTATGTGTATATGACTATGCTGTCACAGATATTATTTTTCACAGATCTATTTTTTTTTAGCGCGCCACCTACCTATTTATGCTTTAATTCTTTTTACCCAAAGGTTGTGTGGAAGAGATTGCTTAGCAATAAGACCGCCTTTTGTACTACACTATACTTATCGAAAATTGTTCAACAAATCCTGTAATATTGGTGCAATACAGTGTTAAATAAATAAATAAAATAAATAGATAGATAATATTTATCACCACTAATAATATGAATGCGGTGCGTCCAATTGTCCAAGTTAGTATGAGAGATTAAGTTGTATAAAAAAAAAAAATAAGCCTCCCCCATAGTCTGCCATAAGGAACGGTCCTGCGCTCCTCCGCGTATAATGAAACATAATTATTAGCACGTTATTACAATTGTAGATTACATCAATTATTAATGCAAAACCTTGGCCGATTCCCCCCAACAAACAAGCGAAACATCTTAACTACAAATCGTTCAACAAAAACAGATTATTCACACCAGCTCTCGGCCTATTTTGTGCCAACAGAAAATCCGTGAGAAAATACGCAATAACAATATTACCTTCTGCATCGGACCGAATAATGCTATTCGAATCATATTTACCAAGAACCACGGGCGAAATTAAACTTTAACACCCACACTTTAGGTCCTGAATCGTTTCTTCCGCCACTAAAAACACCAGACACCGGAATTAAGACTAAAGCACTCCACATTTAAAACTCAATTTTGAATGCAAACGGTTTTCGGTTGCCATTTTGTAAGAATAATCGAGTTTTAATTTCCGCCTTTATGCGACGGCGTTAGAGCGTAATTTTGTTTGCATAGATAGTGTAAAACGTGTTTTTGACAAGAGCAAGGAATTACAGAGAAATAAACGGGATGAGAGGGAATTTCCAGTGTTATTATATCATTTGGATAGGAATTCGCGAGTAGTTACAGACAATTAATGGCTGTGAAGTTATTTGGCCGGTTTTTATACGTTTCTCTGCATATTCGACCTAAGGGTGTTTACTGGTTAGATGCAATACTATGATCAAGTCATCTCATCATATCAGCCTTTAACTGTTCACTGCTGGACATGAGCCTTCCCACATAGACTGCCATAAAGAACGGTCCTGAGCCACCTGCATACACTGACTCTTATCTGTACTTATAATAAATCTGTAGAGAGGTCAATTCTGTACATGAAATATATTTCCAAAATAACTATCAGCGGGTGATTAGTGATCGATACTGATGCCAAAAATGCAATCAGTAAAATTTTTGTCTGTCTGTCTGTATGTTCGTTATAGAAACAAAAACTATTAAACGGATTTTAACGAAACTTGGTACAATTATTTATATACTATACTTTTTTACGGTTATAGTATACTTTTCATCACGCTACGATCAATAGGAGCAGAGCAGTGAAGGGATATGTTGGGAAAACGGGAGAAGTTACTCCATTTTTAAGCTTCCGTCGCGTGTGCAGCCTTAATGGCCACTTTTTAAAATGTAAAAATGTCCACCCGTGCGACGCCGGGACGGGCCGCTACTTATACATATATATTAAAAAAATATTAGTAGAATGTCAATTAATGTGTAAAAGATATGATTATGATGGAGTTTATAGCTTTTTTATCGAATTGCCACATATCTTGTGGCTACAGCCGTGAAGGCACAAACTGTCGGAGGCGTGAGTTCCCACGGGACGCGTTAATATTAATATCAGGGGTGTTGCGGTCCGCTAGCGCCCGCTGCGTCGACCTTATGTCTAATTAGGTGGCTGCCGCCGTAAATTAAAGGTTTTCGAGATAACTTACCGAGAATGTGGGATTGTGCTTAAATTTTTCAAGGCTACCGTGATTTTAGCAGTCATCTTCTGAAATGTAACACACCTGCCATTCTAAGTTGTATAAAAAAAAAGCACAATTGCAATGCCGCTGGTGTTGTGTGTGATCATGGGCGGTGGTAGTCACTTACCATCAGGTGAGCCGCATGCTCGTTTGCCCACTGTGTTGTAAAAAAAAAATATTAATTGCTGTGTGGTTCCAGTATAGAATAGGCCATCCCTTCCTTTCCCGTGCGTGTCTTAACAGACGACATCTCCAAAGTCTAACTGCCATTGCCAACCCACCTGCCAAGAATGGCGATGACTGGCAAACCCCCTCTTATACGGGAGGCATATGTTCAGCAATGGACAGTTAACGGTTGACGTAATAATATTGCTACCTACCTCTACCCCAATTGAGGGTGAGCCGTATGCTTGTTTGCCACCTGTTTTGTAAAAAAAAATCTAATGAAGACAAAAACCTATTTACAGATCATATATATGCGGAATTCTAGGCACGTGATCTCAACTCACACTTTACCGTTTTTATTTTTTAAAAGCGAAATATCTCTATAGACACAAAGACATCAATTTTCCACCTAATGACGACCAAAACATTGCTCCGTTTTATCACAGCTTTAGCATCTGGTGCCTGTAAGAAATATCGTTGACAATCTTAGATCTCCCAAGTGGTTACCACCAGTTTTAAGGCTTCAGCTATCAAATTTCCTGTACCCAGTGGGAGGGTATTTTTATCGAGCGAATTTTAACTCTATATGTTTATTAGAAGGTTGATTTTTATTGTGTCATTTCAACGAATACGGTTGAGACCATGCGGTTAGTTGATGGGAACTAGATTGATATAAGGCGAGTAGAATTTACTCCGCAAAATCAAAATAAATAAATAAATAATAAATATATTTTTGATATTTTAACCGACTTCGAAAAAATGGAGGTTCACAATTCGGTGGTGTTTTTTTTATGTTTGTTTTTGTCTTTGTCAGTCGCAAATCGATCTAGAAGATTATTTTTTATACATACATATATACACATCTGTCACGCCTGTCTCCCATTAGTATAGGCAGAAACAGTGGAATGCCAAATGCTTCGATTCAACCAAACCTCTTTCGCTTCCTCCACATTCATCAATCTTTTCATACACGCTCGTCGGTTACGGGTACTTTTAATCTGGCCCTTCTTCAGCACGTCGCCTATTTGGTCAACACACATCCGTCTAGGGCGGCCCCTACCGACATCTCCATTATTTTTTATCCATCTGATATATATATATATATATATATATATATATATATATATATATATATATATATTACTGAGGTGGCAAACAAGCATACGGCCCACCTGATGGCGAGTGGTTACCGAAGTCTATGAACACCTGCAATACCAGAGGTATTACGCGCGCGTTGCCGACCCTGAAGAAACCTCTTTACCGTCCTTTTGAAGAACCCCATGCTGTAGTCACTTGGGAAAACCTCGGCAGGGAGCTCATTCCATAACCTGAGTGTTCGTGGGTGAAAACATCTTTGAAACCGCGTTGTACGCGACCATAATATTCTTTATTGCATTAAAACATACAGTAACAACAGTAAGTTAATAACAAAGTTAGCAGAAAGAGAGCAGAAAATGAACTTTTCAGTTGTTACATTCCAGCAAGTTACCTCTATGTTCCATTTGTCTGCTAGATATATTTTACCAGTGGGAGACTTTGTACAAAAGTCGATTGCTTGGGTACCTCTGTCCCATTCGTGTTTCAATCGTGAAGCAGTTGTGTTTGCATGGCTGTGTTTCGGTTTGAACGGTGGGGTATGGCGTGAATTTACTGGGTACAGAGAAATAACATCGGAGTCCTCAGGAATGGCAACGCAAGGGGGTTATCATGGGCGAAACAGTATACTCTGTTATGTCCACGGTACTGCTCATGTCTATAGGCGACTGTTACCACTTTTCATCAGGTAGGCTGTCAGCTTGTTTGCCATTCTAAGTTGTATAAAAAAAAAAAGATAAACTGTCATATCTGTCTGTTTACTGTACGGATAATCTGGTAGTATTGTTTTATTGTTACCCTATTCCCTTTGGCCGCAACAGAATATCAGTGCTTTGCTCTTTTAAGGGCGAAGCAATAAACCGAGTTGTGGCCATTTTGTATTGCTATGGCACACTCACAAACGAAAATTGTATTTAGCTTTATGTATTTTTTTTTATCATTTATGTTATCTCGCTTTTTTTTGTGTATCTATATATGTTGTAATTTGTGTGCTGTAAGTAAGTAATACAAATAAACTATCTATCTATTTATCTAACTTATCTCTAAAAGAGATTTCTTCCAGTCAACCTAACACAGTGGCATAGGAAATAGTGGGTGGGCAGTAGTAGAGCAAACGAAGTAATGTGGCCGTAAAAAATATATGTAATTAAGAAACTCTTTCTTTAGGGAATTTTTTAAAAATATAGTAAAACAAGTGGTGGCAGTATAACGAAATAAAAACATAAAGGAGAGTGTTCGACGAGCCGTGAATCCTTCGGTTGGTCGTCGCACGTCCGTCCGCTGGTGACTTTTACACTGTACGACTGTCATATTGGGCCTTATTACTATCTATATATGTATATATATATATATATATATATATATATATATAATGATTAAAATCATTATATCTTTCCAATTTTTTGTAAACATAATTGATTAGAAGACTGTCATCATTGTGTTTTCTTTTATTTATCGCCGCATTCGAACGCGGCGGAACAGCGCTGAACGCTCTCTACAGCATTCGCATGATAAATACACATTTATCCTCATTTTATACTGGGTTGCCGTGAAAGCAGAATAGACGCAGAAAGCTGAATGGATACGTACACGTCTCTATACAAAATCGTTGTTTTCTATGGACAAAAGCTGAATAGAGCGGAATAAGTAATATTTTAACATAATAATTACTGTGGTGAATTATTATTTATATTGTATGTTTAATTAATAAAACAAATATATTATTTATGCATCATTTATATAAGTATGTATCTATATAACACAATTTTACCTTTGGCTGTTAAATTGGCTACACAGGTTACACTCTGGGTTTGTTGTACGCGTCCGTATAGCCTTACTTCAGGCTGTAGCTGAAAATCAGTGCTTTGCTTTTAAACAAAACTATCACTGAGCTGTAGCCTATTTGGGTCACTGCGACACACTTGGTGAAAACATATTTCCATACTTCACCTTTTGTTTTATATTTGAAAAAATATAAATAATCTGATTGTATAAAGTCATTCGTTAATTTACGTGTGTCATAAATGGCTCAAATAAAGTGTTTATCTATCTATCTATCTAAGTGTGAGTAGTCCCGCCTGCGCTAACGGTATACGCTAGCGGGGCACCAGTCAGTCTATCGTGATGGATTCACTTGGAATGGAACACTACAGCTTCTGGGGGGAACCGCGAGGAGGTCGACCTGACAGGGTGTATTGCTAACAATGGGGCTAACTAGTCCCCATATTTAGCAATCCATTATCCCTCCACTAAAGTTAGGTTTTGGTGATGTTTTAAGAGGGACGCTGGTGCCCATCCCTCGTCCTCCCTTAGTCGGCTGTTACAACATCCACGGGAAAGGAAGGGGTGGGTTATTCTATGTCGGTACCATACAGCGAATAGCAAAATCATGGTCTAATTTTTCAAAAACATACCAACGTCGTATCGTAGTCGTATCGTTAGATGTAAAACAGTATCAAGGAGTGTGCAGCGAAGCGTGAGTCCTGCTCGGTGGCCGATCAAGGTCGTGTCGCTTTGTGTGAGCGCGGCCGGGTGACGAGGGATGTATGCGGGGGCGGGTACGTTATTGTCATACGCAATGTGGGGGTGGATGTAGCGAAGAGGGAAAGGGGGGGGGGGACATAACAATAATGGATTTGATTCTTTAATTATACATACATACATACATATCTGTCACGCCTGTCTCCCATTAGGGTAGGCAGAAACAATGGAACGCCAAATGCTTCGATTCAAACAAACCTCTTTCGCTTCTTCCACATTCATCAATCTTTAATTATAATAAGCTATAATAATTAAAGATGGCTTCCCATAAAAAAAGCGACTCCAATTGTAACAAAAGCAGTTATATTAGGTTGTTAGGTAAGTTAAAATTAAAGGTTTTTTTTTTTATACAACTTAGACTGGCAAACAAGCTGACGGCCCACTTGATGGAAAGTGGTAACCGTCGCCTATAGACATGAGCAGTACCATGGACATAACAGAGTATACTGTTTCGCCCATGATACCACCCGTGCGTTGCCATTCCTGAGGACTCAGGTGTTATTCCTCTGTACCCAGTAAATTCACGCCATATCCCACCCTTCAAACTGAAACACGACAGAGGGACAGAGGTACCCAAGCAATCGACTTTTGTACAAAGTCTCCCTAAAAATATTGAACGCATTTTGTTTTGGTAATTGACATAAATTTGCTGCAATGAAAAATAAATTAACTTATATATTATGGGTAAATTTGACATCATTATATTGTAAAATATAAATATTACTGTAATACTTCTAATATTTAATTTAATTTTTCTTTTGACTGAAAATTATTGGTCATTAATACTTTTGAGTGCAAAATTTTAAATTATTTTTAATGGGTGATAATGAAATGGTAACCCCGCCTGCGATATCGGTATACACCGGCGGGGCACCAGTGAAGGATGATAGGTGAGGATGAAGTAGGTCAGTTGGCCCATCGTGACGAATTCAACAAGAATTGTTCACGATGGTTTCCCGGAGGAACCACGTGAGGTCGACCTAATAGGGCATATTGCTAGCAATGGGGCTGTCAAACTCCATTGCTAACAATCCCTTTCCCCCCAAAATTTACGATTAGGTTAGGTTAGGTAATTTTAACTGTTATTTTTATTAGAAGTATACGGTATAAGTTAAAGCATACAGTCAAAAGTACTTTTTACTGATTTTGCTAGTCAATAGTATTTTGATCGGTTAAGAGTTTTGACTGCAACATTAATAAAGCTTATTTATTCATAAGTTAAGAGTACCTTCTCTGTTCGTATACTGTGACAACAGTAGATAGTAAAAAAAACGTTGAGTGCAACCATGCGTGGTTCCCTCGACGCATCGGTTGCACCCTATATAGATAAGTGACCGGAAAGAACTACACATAAGCGTACGGTTACGATTGACTTTCAAATCTATAATATACACATTTGTAATAAGTATGCCTGAAGCCTGCGTTGAAGATCTAACGAGAATAATTTAATTTGCAAAATAAAAAAAAAAAACAGTAATTTGAATTCTAATAACGCTATTATATATATATATATATATATATATATATATATATATATATATATATATATATATATATATATATATATATATATATATATATATATATATATATATATATATATATATCTTTACCAGAGGGAGACTTTTTACAAAAGTCGATTGCTTCGGTACCTCTGTCCCATTCGTGTTTCAACCGTGAAGCAGTTGTGTTTGCATGGCTGTGTTTCGGTTTGAAAGGTGGGATATGGCGTGAATTTATTGGGTACAGAGGAATAACACTTGAGTCCTCACGCATGGGGGGTATCATGGGCGAAACAGTATACTCTGTTATGTCCATGGTACTGGTACTATAGGCGACGGTTACCACTTTCCATCAGGTGGGCCGTCAGCTTGTTTGCCATTCTAAAAAACCCTATTCCAAAGACGAATGTATATATTATTATTATTCTATCTATCCATGCAAAGCCTGGTCGGATTACTAGTTTATATAATATTAGTAAAGATATACAATTTAAAAGTAATTGTGATCAAATTTATTTAAACAAAGATTACACGATTTCCATTCTGTTCTAACTAGTACAAAGTATAATAACTATCAATTAAGTACTCAATTTTCTATTTAAACACTTGGACACTTCACGTAATACGAACTAGTTGCAAAGATTGCTGGCCCACGGCGAATTAGCTGCTCAACTTCGACGTCAGATTCCCTTTTAAACTTTCGACGCACAATGCAAAACTTGGCGCGCATAAACAAGTATTAGATTGCTGAACAACTTTATAGAAATTTGTGAAGCTTCGTTCGTTAGTAGTCGTGCCCCGTGGCTCCACTCGTGTGCATCAGTACATGAAGTATCCTATATGACCCACGCGTAAAACAAATTTTAATTTAATTCGTCTAGTAGTTTTTGCTATAGTAGAGAAATGTTACAACACTTGATACGACACGACGGACTTATGAACATTATAATATAAGGTAAAATAGAAGGAAGGAGGGGTGGAGGGAGACCGAGACATAGTTACATCAATCAGATCAAGGAACGAGTTGGTGTCGTGTCGTATCAAGAGGTGAAGAGACTCGCTGAAAATCGTAGTGAGTGGCAAGAGCTCCACCGACAAGAGCGCAGCTCTTAAATAGGATAGATAGAGAAATGCGAACGCCTGCCAACCCCCCTACCAAACGTGGCGACTACTGGCAAAACTCCTTTTATGAAGAAGGTCTATATCCAGCAGTGGACAGTCAACGGCTGAAATAATAATAATATGATTTACGAAAACTTCACTAGTACCTATAGAATAAACTGTATTTAGTTTACGACTAGATGTCGTGTCATACGCCCGTTCGTCATCGTCATCATCATACCAGCCTTTAACTGTCCACTGCTGAACATAAGCCTCCCCCTTGGGGTTTTGACAGTAGTTGGCAGGCTTGGCAGGCGGATCGGTAACCGCAGTTAGGCTTTGGAGATGGTCACTTCAGCTTGTTTACGCTTCGGGTTTTTTTTTTGTGGATGAAAATGGCATGGTAACCCCGCCTGCGCTAACGGGATACGCTGGCGGAGCACCAGTGAAGGGTGATAGATCAGAATGAAAACAGGCCAGTTAGCCCATCATGATGAATTCATCAGGAATTAACCATGATAGTTTCCAAGGGGAACCACGAGGAGGTCGACCTGGTTGAGTTTATTGCTAGCAATAGGATTTCTAGTCTCCATTACTAACAATCCCTTTCCCCCCTTTACGCTTCGGGTTATGTCGGTTATTTTGTTTCTTTTGCGTCCATCGCTATTTATTTAAATATGATCCTTTTCACTTGCGTTTTATTGTTTATACAAATACAACTTCGAAACTAGTAAACAAGAGTCGCGGCGGTAACGAAGTTCCGTTGTTACGTTATCTACAGCGAGCCGTCCGCGTGATGTATGCATAATGAAGGCAGATAGTCCGACCGTATGTTTAGAACAACGGTAATGCACTTGTTCAACGGGTGTTACGTCGTTTTAAATGTAAATTAATTGGCTTTCGTATAGAATTGTTTAGTTTTTGTTTATTTATACTTTAATGTGTGCGTAAGTAAAAGAGAACGATCTAAGGGTAGAGAGAAATAACACCTGAGTACTGCGGAGGCATCGCATGGGAGGTATCATGGGCGAAACAGTATACTCTGTTATGTCTGCACTTTTTTTGACGTCGGTTGAAAAATTACTAAAATGACAGAGGGGAGGGAATAGGAAGAGTGAACTGTTTAAAATGTTTCCTACTAAGAGTAGAGTCATAAACTGTGTGGCCATGCAGAAAAAAAAAATCTCAGACATGCTTGGAGATTAGGGTATTATTTTGACAATCTTCTTAAAGATAAATCAAAATTGCCACACTGGCCAGATACATGCGGGTAGCGGCCGGCAAAAGTTGTTTGAAAGTCCATATCTGTCGTGTTTTGCGGCCAGATAAATTACTATGTAAATTCATATCTGTTCTGTAATTTCAAAATGGAATGACCTATTACTTCGAAACATGGCTACCAAGGAGGTAAATAATAAAAGGTTTTATTTAAATTTCGAACTGGCTTGCAAATATAAAGCTGTTTATTGAAAAAAAAACAAAGGAACATTATGGCGCGTGAAAAATTATTATTGTTCGTTATTCGTCATTGAACTTAAAAAGTAAAATTGTGTTTTTGATTTCCGCGCATTGTTTGAGAAAAGTACTATACAAGCCTTGGCCACAACTAGGCATTGAAGGACTCACGTATGTGTGCCTCGACTACGCCTCGGCCCACGTTTGCACGTTCGTCCATCAATGCCTAAGTTGCTGACCGCTGCAGTAATGTACTGTATTTCTACAAGTTACCTTTTTTGTCGATGCATATGCAATGCATAACCTACCAGGGATTAAAAGCTTAAAATATTATTCCTGTCTTATTTTTAACGGCAAAATGTCATTTTATAGAGTAATCAAATCGCATCTTTTAAGAAGCAACCCTGTATATACTAGGATTATCAACAGAGAGTACAAACCAAAAACCAATTAAGCTAAAAGCCGTCTACAGTAATGAGTTACATCCATTGTATGTTGGAGATTGAGTAAACTTTAATAACATTACGCTTTTAGGTGCTTATTGTCTAGATATGGATTTACAATTCGATACTTCTCATTAATATTTACTGTATTTGTTATTTTTCATTGTTACTCGGTGCAATAAAGTGTAAAATAAATCATATAATTTCTGTACACATATCAGCATCATCATCTTCATTTCAGCCATTATCCATCCACTGCTGGACATAAGCCTATCCCATAGACTGCCATAAGGAACGGTTCTGAGCCACCTGTATCCACTAACTCTCTGCAACGCATTTGAGGTCATCACTCCATCTAGTGGGGGGTCGTCTTGCGTTTACCCGTACAGGGGCGCCACTCAAGAACATTTTTCCCTATATAGTACTGTGGATGGACAAGAAAATAGGCTAAAATAGGCTATAGCATTAAACTAGTCACGCAGACAAATTCGCGGTTAAAATTTAGTAAGTTTTTTTTTATGGGTGATAATGGAATGGTAACCCCACCCGCGCTATCGGTATACACCGGTGGGGCACCAGTGAAAGATGATAGGTGAGGATGAAGCAGGCCAGTTCGTGATAAATTCAACAAGAATTGTTCACGATGGTTTCCAGGGGAAACCATGTGGAGGTCGACCTAATAGGGCATATTGCTAGCAATGGGGCTGTCAAACTCCATTGCTAACAACCCCTTTTCCCCCCAAATTTAGTAAGTTAAACAATAAATTCAGACGAATCGAGAAGCTTGTACTTTAGCAGCGTCTCGTATCTTTGCAATAAACGTTTCGACACTCAAGTCTGAGTAAACACGACACCTGCCCGCATAAAACTATTCAGGCACCTTCACTCACAAGCGTTTTATTTAACTTTTATAGTTGCATTCGAGACAAGAAACTACGTTAAAAGCGAGTCTGGTTGCAGGTTTCATCTCGTAAAGAGTTTTATCGAAATAGTTATAGCACATTCGGGGACAATACAAACAAGTGGCAAGGCAACCAGAGGGAGACTTTGTACAAAAGTCGATTGCTTGGGTACCTCTGTACCATTCGTGTTTCAACCGTGAAGCATCTGTGTTTGCGTGGCTGTGTTTCGGTTTGAAGGGTAGGATATGTCGTGAATTTACTGGGTACAGAGGAATAACACCTGAGTCCTCAGGAATGGCAACGCATGGGGGTATCATGGGTGAAACAGTACTCTGTTATGTCTATGGTACTGCTCATGTCTACCGTCACCTTGTTTGCCATTTTAAGTTGTATAAAAAAAAACATAAAAACATACAATCGAATCGAGAACTTTATTCTTTTTAAAGATGGTTAAAAGTAGTTTCGTTTTAAAGGCAACGAGTTAGAACACGAGCTTGAAATCCGCTAGAATCACTCCCCAAAGACAAACTTGCTTTTTACAAATAAGGTCACAATAGACTAGTGTATGCTTAAAATTTTATTTCATCGCCGATCCGACAGTCGCCGGTCGTAACTCCGCTGCAGTTAGTACATGCAGCTCGCTTACATTGCATTAGATGGAGCGGCGCAGTTGACCTACATACCGTCGCAACCAAATTGGGGCGTAATTTACATGTCTTGTTTCGTATACTATTTATTTGTAATGATAGAGGTGAGGAACGCGAGTTGGTTTTCAAGTGACTTTCATAAAAGAATAAGGTTTAGGTTTGGTTGTATTTTTTTTTTATATTTATATTATATATTATATTCTTTATTGCACTTGTAAATTGCATTGTTAATGCATTTTTTATACAACTTAGAATGGCAAACAAGCTGACGGCCCACCTGATGAAAAGTGGTAACCGTCGCCTATAGACATGAGCAGTACCACGCACATAACAGAGTATACTCTTTCGCCCATGACACCCCCCATGCGTTGCCATTCCTGAGGACTAAGATGTTATTCCTCTGTACCCAGTAAATTCACTGCCATATCCCACCCTTCAAACCGAAACATAGCCATGCAAACACAACTGCTTCACGGTTGAAACACGAATGGGAAAGAGGTACCTAAGCAATCGACTTTTGTACAAAGTCTCCCTCAGGTGAAAAAATTTTGCATTTATAAATATTGTGATCTTATCTCTGATAGAGATCTCTTCCAGTCAACCCAATGCAGTTAGAAAGCATGTTGTTGGCGGGTAACTGAATATTTATCACCTCATAAGACAATCAGTTATAAATTGTTTTGGAAAATTCACTTTTTTTTTTAAAGATATACTTCATATTGGTTCACAAAATAAGATAAAACAAAACAAGATAAAGAAACCGGACAGGTGTTTGTTAAATTCACACTCCGAGGGTTTTGTACATAAATATATAGGATATAAAATGTCCATTATTGTATTTCTTATACAAAATAGACATCTAATAGTTAGTAGTTATTATTTTGGCCCCTAATTGTGGTTAAAACTGCACCACGTAACAAAGATTTTGGGTGTTTTTTGATAATTTCTCAAAAAAGTTGGTAATTAAAAATATTGTTTTATTTCTCTTGTAATATTCATTTATAACTTTATAAACTGTAGTTATTTCATTTTTCACTTCAGAAACTTCGGACGTAAGGGGATGGGAATGGTTTTGGTCACGTTTTCGACCGTAACTATGTAAACAACATAAAAATAAATAAAAATCAGTCTTAAAATGTACTAATGAAGTCCTTTTATATGATATCCCACTTGAACTAGTAGGTTAATTCTGAAATTTTGAATATTCGTTCCTAGTAGATTTTTTTTTATACAACTTAGAATGGCAAACAAGCTGACGGCCCACTTGATGGAAAGCGGTAACCGTCGCCTATAGACATGAGCAGTAGCATGGACATAACAGAGTATACTGTTTCGCCCATGATACCCCCATACGTTGCCATTCCTGAGGACTCAGGTGTTATTCCTCTGTACCCAGTAAATTCACGCCATATCCCACCCTTTAAACCGAAACACAGCCATGCAAACACAGCTGCTTCACGGTTGAAACACAAATGGGACATAGGTATCCAAGCAATCGACTTTTGTACAAAGTCTCCCTCTGGTAGATCCCCCCTCCCCAAATTCTAATTCTTCTTTTAGAAGAAGTTTGTAAAACCAACAATATTTTTGTATTGTGTAATTTCAGTGGAATGTATTTTGTTTAATTATTATTTAAACACATATCGGTAGGGGGCGTGGTGATCGGTACTACAGGTCTTAACCTATTACAGACACCAGCTCCTCACAGCAGAGTTCCATATTATTTTTATTTTATTTTATCCTAAATACCTATGTGTAAATTTAAGTTGTTTGTAAGGCGACATAAAATAAAATAAAAAAAATAGTATAAAAACCGACATTAATTGTGGCAAAATAAGTTATTTCCATTTCAAAACTAAACAGCTGAACCGATTTTGATAAAATATCTGTTCTCCAAATTTGTTTACTACCGACAAAGTTATGAGGTAACAAATATAAAAAAAAAACTGCAACCGAATTGAGAACCTTTTTCCTCGAAGTCGGTTAAAAAGGTAGTGAAAAGCGCAAGTAATATTCCTGGAATTAAAAATGAATGCCTTTTTAAAATGCAAGCGCTTTCAGTGGACGGAGTAATAATAAAAAATGGTGGACAAAGTTTGAATAGCGAGCCACAGTGGGAATCGTCGCCAACTTTCCCTTTGCAAATTGAAAACAACTTAAGATTTACCTATACAAGAGTTCCGGGGAATTCAATTTTACATTCTCCCATTGTATTTTTGAGGACACCGCAAATTGGATGGATTTGTGTGCTGACTAGCTTTTGTCTTCGGATTTTATTTATTTATTTATTCATTAGTACATATATGTGTACACGGGGGACTTAATGCTAAAAGCATTCTCTCCCAGTCAACCATAGGGAAGTGTCAGAATACTCGAATGCGGTACTAGTAATTATTGATATACATACATACTAAAATTACATATATAAATATTTATTCAGCATCGCTCCTCACTTTTGTATTTTGACAATATTTGTTTTTCGAATAAATACATATCTAACTAGCTTCTGCTTGCAACATCATTGTTGGAATTTGTACTTTATATTGCAAAACCATCTTTTAATTTCACAATATATTTATTTTAATTATATCTTTACACAAAGACATGCACATCGGACGATTGTTGTGACGGAAGAGAGCGAAGGCAATTTTAGTGTTGCCATAGTATAATATTAAATTTAGTGTTTCCAACAATCGTACGTTTTAAACATTTTAAACGTATGGTAATTAAATATCAGCACTCCACATCGTCGAATACAGACATTCTGTTTTTAACATGAAATATTTTTAATGTAATAACGTGTATTTAAGCGAATAAAGTTATCATTTAGTCATTAATTAATTAATTATTTCATTTATTCACTCATCTATCAACTCGTTTACTAATCACAAAAATAATTAGTCACAAACTAGTAAATTAGTTGTTTATCTTTACGGAGAAAAGAGTTTGTAAAATAAATTAGTTAATTAAATAAACCATCTGTAACTGACTAATAACTGTTCACGAGTATGACGTATTAATTTGTTCCACGACGCCATCTATCCCTACTCGTCAAACCAGAGTATCACTCTCGCGTAGCCAATTAAGGAAATGTATTTTTTTTTTTCAAAAATGGCTTCCAGTCAACCCTTAAATATCTATTCCATATTTAAAGAGCACTTTACATTGAACAGGCTTCGGCCAAGTGGCCACTTCTGGCCCCGGTTTTATTATTTCAAAAGTGGGTTTTACAATTTCAAGACACGGGGAAAAATAAAGAAAAGTGGGGGGGCGGGGGCGAGTTTCAGCCGGTTTTATACGGGTTCTGCGTGGCTGGTAATTTGAAGGTTTATTCACTGCAGTGTAGTGTTGTTGAGAATGGATATACTGTTTAAACAGAGATGGAATTCAAATGAAATAATGCACAGTCTGTTAGGAAATAAATGTGTAAAGAGTATCTTCTATCTCTGTGAACATATATGTATTGATTTATATATATAGGTATATTGTATGTATATGTGTATATGTGTGTATGTATATGCATAGATGTAGGTATATATTTATGTATATGTGTATTTGTACGATTAAATATAATGTAATTAATTTAATTTTGTCTGTTTAAAAATTGTACACTGCTGTCTCCGCTGACATTGATGCTCCTTTCCTCTTTGGCTGTTGCTGGAAGAGAACTCTATCAGAGTTAAGCTCGCCTTTGTACATTTGATTACCTCTGTCATATTCTTATAACTGGTGTGTACAATAAAGAATTAAATAAATAAATAAATTTATGAGTGATCCAACTATATGACTATATACACATAGTCATTACTGCTAGAAAAATGTCTGTATTCAATTGACGAATTCTTTTTATAGTAAATTTAAATATATATGTTGTTTGTGTTAAGAGATGACTCTAAATTGACTGTAATATTTTTTTTTATACCACTGAGGTGGTAAACAAGCATACGGCCCACCTGATGGTAGGGGGTCATCGTAGTCTATGAACGTAGCCTCTGCAATACCAAAGGCATTACGCGCGCGTTGCCGACCCTGAAGAAACCTCTTTACCCCCCTTTTGAAGAACCCCATGCTGTAGTCTCTTGGGAAAACTTGTTTTGTGCTTAATTTAATTTATATATTATGTACTGTATGAACTTTATTGTATTTACTATGACAATGAAATACAAATATATGTTTATAAATAAATAAAATAATAAAAAAAAATATAAGACAGTCTGTTGATGTCAAATAAAACAACTATTAAATTGATTAAATGTTATTGAGTTGTTGGTAAGTTCTTTTAGAGAGCATTTCAAAAGGGGGTAAAGAGGTTTCTTAAAGGTCGGCAACGCACGCGTAATACCTCTGGTATTGCAGGTGTTCATAGGCTACGGTAACCACTTACCATCAGGTGGGCCGTATGCTTGTTTGCCATTTCAGTGGTATAAAAAAAAAGACAATTTAATTTGAAGAAAAGTTCAATAAAACCTGGCCCAGTTTTTTTTTATTAAATTTTAAAATTTTTACAATAAAGTTATAAGAATATTTGTCAATTTATATTTTTCAATTTTTGTCTTAGTCTGGGTGTTCTAGTTAATATTCCCAAATGTTTTTTATGTGTTAATAACACACAGACGTAGAATTGTAAAGTAAAACACATAGGAACTATATCACTTCCAGTGGGTATATCAAGCTAAAACATTTACCAAATTTTAGAATCGACTTTCAGAAGCATGACTGTGAAAGTCGCATGAAATTTGTTTTTTTTTTTATACAACTTAGAATGGCAAACAAGCTGACGGCCCACCTGATGGAAAGAGGTAACCATCGCCTGTAGACATGAGCAGTACCATGAACACAACAGAGTATACTGTATCGCCCATGATACCCCCCATGTGTTGCCATTCCTGAGGACTCAAGTGTTATTCTCTGTACCTAGTAAATTCACGCCATATTCCACCCTCCAAACCGAAACACAGCCATGCAAACACAACTGCTTCACGGTAGAAACACGAATGGGACAGAGGTACCCAAGCAATCGACTTCTGTACAAAGTCTCCCTCTCTCTTTTGTGTGATGTTGTAACGTGTATGTCTAGACAGATTGATCAAAAGAGAAAAAAAAATTGTTTCTTTTCTTTTGGCCTCTACTGCTCTCCTATTTTTTTTAAACCGATAGCTCCTAATAAAAACAATACAATATTTCGAACATTTTTTTCAAATTATTTTACATGTAAAAAATTTGTATTATGTATAGAGATATTATTATTATCATTGAAAGATGGGCTTTTTCAGGCAGAAAAAAAAACCTGTGATACTGCGACCTTTACATGATCTTTCGTGTTCGCCCTTTTTTAAAGTTCATTTGCTATTCTCTATCAGTAATTGGAGTTTTAAGATGTTTTTTTTTTTGTAGCTACGTTTTTATCTCCTCAGGATATAGAGCGTGTTTTTCAAAGGAGATACATCGTTTATATTAGATATAATGAATCTATATATTTTAATAAGTTTACATACATTATCTTACTAATACTATTATATTTTTATAAAAAACAAGTATTATAATACATCTAAGTATACTTCTTTTCAAAGAGATCTCACGCCGGCTGGTGGAAACCTCTGGTGACCAGAAGGCTGGCCTATACTTTGGTCAACGCATTTCCATTGCTATTCGGCGTGGAAATGCGGCAAGTATCCTAGGCACCCTACCAGTTGGCAGTGATCTCAAAGAATTTTTTTATCTTTAATTATATATATTTTTTAAATTTTTTAATGTTAAATTGGATTAAGTAATATTTTGTTATTATTTCTTCTTGTAAATAAACTCTAAGTATATAATAATATAAGTAAATATTACAATTCCAGTTGTACAGGCGGTAGAACACGCAGAGTGAGGCAAAATCTCTCCTAAGACTTAATGGTTCGATACCGCTTGCAAGCATGGGATCATCGACAATTCTCATAGCGCGTCGTCGCAACGAGTCGAAGGGTTCAAGCTGGTGTCTAGGTGCTCGGGCCCATAAGTGACAGCAATACTCCACGTGGGGTCGGATTTGCCATTTGTAAAGCATTAATCGCTGATCCGGCGTGAAGTAATGCTTCGTTCTATTGAGCACACCGAGTTTTTTGGATGCTGGCTTCACCGTATCTTCGAGGTGGCCACGGAACTGTACGTCACTTGAGATGTCGACTGTAGGAATATATGATCATATAAATATGATAATATAAATTACTTAATCTATACTTATAACAAATCTGTAGAGAGGTCAATTCATATGTACATGCAATATATTTCCAAAATAACTCTCTCTCTTCAGTCGTACACTCTTGGCAGAGTGGTCGTGGTTTTCACAATGACGGTGGATCGTCGGTGAGGCTCTCCTTCGCGATTGAGGTCCTCGCAATATGTCTCCATCTACTTCTGTTCGCCGCCGAGCAAGAGCATTCCACAATAGATTTCTGTGTGGCCGTTTTGATGAGGTCAGTCCATCGCGTTGGCGATCTACCCCGAGAACGTTTGCCTTGTACCGCTCCTTGGACAATTAAACGTTCCATACAATCTTCATTCCGGATGATATGGCCGAAGTACTTGAGAATTCGTATACGAACAGTTGACGACAATCTCTCTCTGATTTTCAGTTCGTTCAGAATGGAAACGTTACTTCAAAGCCAAAATAACTATCAGGGGTTAATTTTTTTTAATGGGTGACAATGGAATAGCAAC
Organism: Galleria mellonella; assembly: GCF_026898425.1. Lineage (NCBI taxonomy): Eukaryota > Metazoa > Arthropoda > Insecta > Lepidoptera > Pyralidae > Galleria > Galleria mellonella. The sequence goes on along the minus strand of NW_026441999.1, from coordinate 8,984,615 downwards.
CCCACCACCAGTGAAGGATGATAGGTGAGGATAAAACAGGTCAGTTAGCCCATCGTGACGAATTCAACAAGAATTGTTCACGATGGTTTCCAGGGGAACCACGTGGAGCTCGACCTAATAGGGCATATTGCTAGCAATGGGGTTGTCGAACTCCATTGCAACAATCCCTCTCCCCCCTCAGGGGGTGATTAGTGATCGATACTGATGCCAAAAATGCAATCAGTAAAATTTTTATCTGTCTGTCTGTATGAGCAGTGAAGGGAAATGTTGGGAAAACGGGAGAAGTTATTCCATTTTTAAGCTTCCGTCGCGTGTGCAGCCTTAACGGCCACTTTTTAAAATGTAAATTTGTCCACCCGTGCGACGCCGGGTCGGGCCACTAGTTAATAATAATATACATGCGTTCATTTCAATACCGCACTAACATTGTTAATTATAATAATTTGTACTGCGGTAATTAAAACTACAAAACTTCTCGAGGGGTGAATGAAAAACAGCCCATTCTGTGTACAACGAGCCTAAAAACTGAGCTATTCAGGTGGTCTGAAAGGCCACTTTAACCCTATATAATGCGGGGGTATTTTACGACCATTGTGCGGCCGTGCCCACAATTATTTCCAGTCAGCGGTTTAGTGTTTATGTCGTTTGCATATATTTTTTTCTTTTCGATTTATTTCAACCATTGTTTGCTAGAGGAAATTATCTATAGATTTTTCATGGGTTTTGTTTTTTAATTTTGTTTTGTCGGATTCTCTGTTTTGGAGTCGATTTACTTAGCGTATGTATTATATACAGAGAGCTAGTTTTCACCCGTGACTTTGTCCGTTTCACTTGGATATGTTCAGATGATTTTTTTTTTTTTTTTTTACAACACAGGGGGCAAACGAGCATGCGGCTCACCTGATGGTAAGTGACTACCGCCGCCCATGGTCACCCACAACACCTACGGCATTGCAGGTGTGCTGCCGGCCTTTTAAAAAGGAATATGCTCTTTTCTTGAAGGTTATGTTGTCGTATCGGTTCGGAAATACTGCTGCTGGAAGTTGATTCCAAAGAGTGGTTGTGCGAGGAAGAAAGTGCCTTGAAAAACGCACGGTGGAGGACCGCCACTCGTCCAGATGGTTGGGATGAAATTTTAGTTTATAGCGGGTTGTACGATGGTGAAAATCTGCAGCAGGTATCAATCCGAACAATTCTTCAGAGCACTCCCCATGATAAATTCGGTAGAAGATGCACAGAGATGCAACATCTCTACGCAGTTTCAGTGGGTCGAGCCGGACAGTAAGACGCCGATCGTCAACAATTCGAGCTGCCCGACTTTGAATGCGGTCTAACGGAAAGAGTTGGTACTGTGGCACTCCTGCCCACAGGTGAGAACAGTATTCCATGTGTGGCCTCACTTGAGCTTTATACAGTTTCAGGCGGTTTTCTGGCGTGAAATACCATCTCACCCTATTGAGCACCCCCAACTTTTTGGAAGCTATCTTAGCTTTTTCCTCCAGATGACCGCAAAACTGGACGTCGCTAGATATATCGACGCCAAGAATCCCCAGACTCGACTTATTATCAAGGGAAGTGCCCTGAAAGTGAGGTGATACGACAAACGGTGTCTTTTTTGCGGTGAACGCGCAGACTTGTGTCTTCTTAGGGTTAAAGTGAACAAGATTGCGTTCACCCCAGATCGAAACTTTATCGAGTGAAGTTTCGATTTTAGACACAAGTCTGTTCCGGAGCTCATCGGTATGTGCCCGCGAGATCTTTGCATGACCGGTGTATAATGCATCTCCTGTACTGTCGTCCGCATAACAATGAATATCACTGATCTGTAACATATCATTGATATGCAGAAGAAACAGTGTTGGAGATAGTACACAGCCTTGCGGGACACCAGCATTCACAGGTTTTAAGTCAGAGCATGCTCCGTCGACTACGACCTTAATGCTACGTTCCTTAAGAAAGCTGGCGACCCAACTGCACAATCTCGCAGGCAACCCAAACGAAGGTAGTTTTGAGATTAGTGCCCTATGCCACACCCGATCAAAGGCTTTCGCAATATCCAGACTAACAGCTAAGGCCTCTCCCTTATTCTCGATTGCCACTGCCCATCGGTGTGTTAAATAAACTAAAAGATCACCAGCCGAGCGTCCCCGTCGAAAGCCGTACTGGCGGTCTGAGATCAGCTGTCGATCCTCTAGGTACCGGAGCAGTTGATGGTTAATAACTGATTCCATGACTATTAATATTGAACAATTAATACATGAAATATGAATAAAAAAATCAAATATTCCCTATATAACGACACCCATGTGAAAGAAAGAGATGGTCCGTTCTATGCCGGGATCACACGGCACACTTTCTTAATACAAGTATCTCAAATGTGAAATTACTTTACTATTCTGTTACGAAGAAAATTTAAAAAAATCTCCTCTGTCCTATTCGTGTTTTTACAGTGAAGCAGTTGTGTTTGCATGGCTGTGTTTCGGTTTGAAGGGTGGGATATGGCAGTGAATTTACAGGGTACAGAGGAATAGAATTATATCATTATTCCCTAATTAATATATATATATATATATATATATATATATATATATATATATATATATATATATATATATATATATATTAGGGAATAATGATATGTGGTAACTTTCATTGGCTTACTAATGTTATATATATTTAATTATTAAGTTACTACAGATACTCTTAAAAAAATTGGTTACACTATAAATAGTGTAACCATTTTTTTCTACGTGTAGATATTTTTTTATACAACTTAGAATGGCAAACAAGCTGACGGCCCACCTGATGGAAAGTGGTAACCGTCGGCTATAGACATGAGCAGTACCATGGACATAACAGAGCATACTGTTCGCCCATGCATGATACCCCCCATGCGTTGTTATTCCTGACGACTCAGGTGTTATTCCTCTGTACCCTGTATGCAAACACAACTGCTTCACAGTAGAAACACGACTGGGACACAGGTGCCCAAGCAAATGACTTTGTAAAAGTCTCTCTCTCGTTATGAAAGCTATAAGCTTCACTCAAAAAAATACAATTGGTAACACTATTAACGTCTACATGTATTTTATTTGTAGCGAAATAATTTCATAGACAGAATATAAATCTAAGTAGATACGTGTTATTTCCAGCTACTGCCAAAGACCCGGCTCCCAGACGCAAAACTAAGCATTATTTCTATACAATAAAAGCAAATTGCTATTTTCGGATTTACTGTAATCAATCTTCCATTACAGTAGCCGGGGTATATTTAATTTATGTTTTTTCTCTCTCACTATCTCTCTCTCTCTCTCTTTTGTACGTTTTGTTACTTAAAGTGGCTTATTTGATTGATGAGTTCAAATAGAGAGTTAGTGCCTTTCTTATTATATATAACACTTAAATTTGTAAGCTAAAAATTTTTGAGTTATTTATGTTTATATATATATATATATATGTTTTTTATTTTCTCTTATTATTTTTATTTTGTTATTTAAATTAACTTATTTGATTGATGATTTATATTCCCTTTTTGATAGATACTCCCGTGGGTGTCGTAAGAAACGACTTTTTTTTTATACAACTTAGAATGGCAAACAAGCTGACATAACAGAGTATACTGTTTCGTCCATGATACCCCCCATGCGTTGCCATTCCTGAGGACTCGAGTGTTATTCCTCTGTACCCAGTAAATTCACGCCACATCCCACCCTTCAAACCGAAACACAGCCATGCAAACACAACTGCTTTACGGTTAAAACACGAAAGGGACAGATGTACCCAAGCAATCGACTTTTGTACAAAGTCTCCCTCTGGTGAAACGACTAAGGAGGGCGAGGGATGAGCAGCAGTGTTCCTCTTAAAATATCTTTAAAGCCTACTGCGGTTGCCAATCCGTCTGCCAAGCGTGGCGACTATTGGCAACATCCCTAAAAAGGGGGAACCTTGTGTTCAACAGTGGACAGTTAAGACTGATTGTACATGTACGTGGTCGCCACTCAAGAAACTTTCTTCCCCATCGGTTGTCGATTTTTCGAGCTATATGACCAGCCCATCGCCGCTCCAGCTTGCTTATCTTGTTGCTATTATAATAAATTATCAATAAATAAATATATTTATAAATAAACTATAAAAAAAACTATTTTACACCCAGTCAGCTTCAAAAAATTATAATTGGAAACCACGCGTACTCAGCGTTAAACACGATGTAAAGTATTTTAAATTGAAAGCAATAAAAAATCTAAAATATAAGTCCACGTTAATGAGAACTAAGAGCTGAAAGGACCAGCGTGTATCCTGGAGGGTCCTCGAGACTCTCGTATGAAGTGCACACATGCTGTAAGATGTTAAGATGTAGTAAAGTTATAAAATTAAATTCCACTATCAGAGGGAAACTAGTTTGTGTCGGTTTTATTTAAAGACAACTTCAATTATTTAAATTCTAATGCAAAATGTTTCTTTCTTTTTTTCAAGATTTTGAAATTTAAATTTTCTTTTTTATACAACTTAGAACAGGCAAACAAGCTGACGGCCCACCTGATGGAAAGTGGTAACTGTCGCCTGTAGATATGAGCAGTACCATGGACATAACAGAGTATATTGTTTCGCCCATGATACCCCGCATGCGTTGCCGTTACTGAGGACTCAAGTTTTATTCCTTTGTAGCCAGTAAATTCATTGCCATATCCCACTTTTCAAATCTAAACACAGCCATGTAAACACAACTGCTTCACGCTAGAAACACGAATGTGATGGAGGTGCCCAAGCAATCGACTTTTGTACAAAGTCTCCCTCTGGTAAAATGGGATGATCCACCTGATAAAAAGTGGTAACCGTCGCCTATAAACATAAAGACAGTTGCCTGTCGATTGTCGCCTAAAGACAGAGTATACTGTTTCGCCCATGATACCCCCCATGCATTGCCATTCCTGAGGACTCAGGTGTTATTCCTTTGTACCCAGTAAATTCACTGCCATATCAAACCGAAACACAGCCATCACCCTTTAAACCGAAACACAGCCATGCAAACACAACTGCTTCACGGTTGAAACACGAATGGGACAGAGGTGTCCAAGCAAACAACTTTAGTACAATGTCTCTCTCTTTTTGAAGTCAGTTAAAAATACTCGTATGCAATGTAATAAATAATTTTAGCATACATTTAATACAATAATGATACATAAAATAAACTAACAGCTAGTACATTTTACAGTTGTTTTAAGTTATTATAAACCTCTAATCATGTCCGTGACTTTGTTTGCGTGAGCGGAAAGAGCTGTACACGCCAAATTTCATAATATTCAGTCGAGTCCTTGAAGCGTCAAAATTTAATGAACAGACATTCAAGAGAACTCGATCATTATTAGTAATTAAGTATTTTTTCGAGGTTTCCCCAAGAGACTACAGCATGGGGTTCTTCAAAAGGGGGGTAAAGAGGTTTCTTTCGGCAACGCGCGCGTAATACCTCTGGTATTGCAGGTGTTCATAGGCTACGGTAACCGCTTACCATCAGGTGGGCCGTACGCTTGTTTGCCATCTCAGTGGTATAAAAAACAAGTATTACCATAGTTTTTAAGTATACTTACTAACAAAAAATTGATACAAGTTATCTGAAATAAATAACTTAATTAAAATTATATCGTATTACCTTTTCAGGATTTTTTTCAAAATTTAACAAAGTCGCTGTCGCTGTCTGTCCGTCCCTATATATGCTTAAATCTTTAAAACTACTCAACGGATTTTGAAGCTGTTTAGTTTAATAGATAGAGCGAATCAAGAGGAAGGTTTATATGTATAATACATGCATAATATTGTAGAGAAACACTGATAAAGTTAGAGGTTTCTAATGTGATGTCGTAAATAAACATTTTTCTGCGCTTACATTGCAAACGCTGGCTAAACTCTACGAGATAAGTCAGAAATAATGTACTACAGTATTGTACACCTTAAAAAGGTCAACAAAAAAGTCCTCGATGGTATATGTCTATCTCTTAAGGATAACCCACAGTAACCATTTTCTATCCTTTACATTTTACGGGAAAAAATGACGTATTTACGGAGTGATTTTAAGCTATACAGCATTAATTTTTATTATATAATAGCGGCCCGTCCCGGCGTCGCACGGGTGAACATTTTTACATTTTAAAAAGTGTCCATTAAGGCTGCACACGCGACGGAAGCTTAAAAATGGAGTAACTTCTCCTGTTTTCCCTACATTTCCCTTCACTGCTCTGTTCCTATTGATTGTAGCGTGATGAAAAGTATACTATAACCTGCCCGGAAATATGAAGAATAAATGTACCAAGTTTCGTTAAAATTAGCCGAGTAGTTTTTGTTTCTATAGCGAACATACAGACAGACAAACAGACAGACAAAAATTTTACTGATTGCATTTTCGGCATCAGTATCGATCACTAATCACCGCCTGATAGTTATTTTGGAAATATATTTCATGTACAGAATTGACCTCTCTACAGATTTATTATAAGTATAGACTATGTAGGTATATTTAGTATCAGCATTGCATCCGTGTGAAGCCGGGACGGGTCGCTAGTATATAATAATTACGTTGAAACATGAACAAGTAATCATTAAGTTGCATACTCTAGTAATCTTGTTATTGTAATTAATGTAACTTAACAGTCGTATCTTTCGATCTGTTGTTAAAATATCTGGTGTCAGAATATCCGAACTCATGCACCGAAATCAGCGAGCGAACAAAATAAATGTGCGAAATGAATGAAACGTTGATTTTAATTCAAATGTAAATTTTCGCTCTTCAATTGCAGACTTAAATGTGATGGTACAATTGTGATTATGTATTGTACACAGTACCTCTTTATACAATCATTTGATTTGTAATTATTAAGGCTTTATAAAAAAATTGCGATCAAATCAAACTTTGGTTATGTCAATCAAAAAGATAAATATATATTTATGTCGTTTCGTATCAACCTTTAACTTTAACCAGAAGGAGACTTTGTACAAAAGTCGATTGCTTGGGTACCTCTGTCTCATTCGTGTTTCAACCGTGAAGCAGTTGTGTTTGCATGGCTGTGCTTCGGTTTGAAGGGTGGGATATGGCGTGAATTTACAGGGTACAGAGGAATAACACCTGAGTCCTCAGGAATGGCAACGCATGGGGGGTATCATGGGCGAAACAGTATACTCTGTTATATCCATGGCACAGCTCATGTCTATAGGCGACGGGTACCACTTTCCGACAGCTTGTTTGCCATTCTAAGTTTTATAAAAAAAAAAACATTCGTATAACGTCTCACGTATACAAGTTACAGAAAATGGGCATTAATAATTTGTTTTTTTTTGTTTTATTTTCAGGTAATTTGCAAGATATTACAAGATAGGTAACATCATAATCCGCTACATAATAACAACGTATGTATATTAAATTCAAGCTATTACAAATAATAAAAAGTTTTTGAGGTAAGAAATTACATTTAATTCATTCTTATTCCCGTTTGTTCTTATCTGTCTCAGATTTGATATATTTGAAACAAATATTTGCTTTACGTTCATCCCAATGGAAGATAGGCGTGACAGATTTTTTTTATACAACTTAGAATGGCAAACAAGCTGACGGCCCACCTGATGGAAAGTGGTAACCGTCGCCTATAGACAAGGGCAGTACCATAGACATAACAGTGTATACTGTTTCGCCCATGATACACCCCATGTGTTGCCATTCCTGAGGACTCAGGTGTTATTCCTCTATACCCAGTAAATACACACTATATCCCACCCTTCAAACCGAAACACAGCCATGCAAACATAACTACTTCTTTTGTTAGTATGTATTAAATTTCACATGGTTATTGAGCGGTTAAGTTGTCGACAGGTAACAAACTAACAAACAAATTCCCGTTTATATTTATAAATATTAATAAGGTTTTTATTTAAAGGGTACAAATGAAACTGTAACCTTACCTGTGCTATCGGTAATTGCTATCGGGGCTCCAGTAAAATATGATAGGTTAGATTGAATGCAGGTCAAAGGACTAGACGAGACTTTGTACAAAAATCGTTTGCTTGGGTACCTCTGTCTCATTCGTATTTCTAACGTGAAGCATTTGTGTTTGCATGACTGTGTTTCGGTTTCAAGGGTGGGATATGGTGTGAATTTACGGGGTACGGAGGAATAACATCCGAGTCCTCAGTAATGGCAACGCATGGGGGGTATCATGGGCGAAACAGTATACACTGTTATGTCTATAGTACTGCTCATGTCTATAGACGACGGTTACCACTTTCAATCAGGTGGGCCGTCAGCTAATTTGCCATTCTAAGTTGTATAAAAAAATATATATATTTAAATCAGTTTACTGCACTAAACATTTTCAATTCAAATTTCGCAGCGATAACTTTAAATATACCAAAATATATAATTTTGGTATATTTAAAGTTTTCGCTTTTTCATTTCTCCTTAATATTTTCGCCGCAAGATTTTCACTGACGTGTCTTGCTAGGTTGCAATATTTCGTAGTGCAAGATTGCAAAACCTGCTCACATATACTAGCTTTCAATATTCAGTCGGCCTTGGTCAGCTGAAAAGTATTTTAAGGATTGCAGCTGAAAGATTTACCTATGTAGAAACATTAAGTATGTTTTAGTAATAAAATGGCAAACGTAATATATGGAAAATTTACTAAATCTACGATGTAGTGAAAAGATTTCTTTTTAATAATTCTCATGGTAGATCGGTTGTAGTGTCTTTCTATGCCTTGGTCTTCCTCTTCCCCTCCTTCCTTCTTTCTTATCTTCTATTATAATGTTTTTAAGTTCGTGGTATCGTATCAAATGTCCTAACATTTTTTTCCCTTCTGATGGTAGTATATAATTATAAAAAACAATACTTTAACTTTTTAAAGGAAATGCTATAATGAAGTTTTTCTTGTATATTCTATAAATATATTTGATTCAAAAGTATTTATATACATATATAGCAATATTTGAGAGATTGCAGTAAAAAAAATTGATCCGCTGTAATTATCAATATTAATAACTACTTAATATTTTACTCCAAATTTAAAGGTACATATTTAATTAAATGTAAATTTAAATATTATATTAAAGATGATTTTTATTGTATATAGATATATATATAATTAAAAATTTTATTTCAAATCTAAAAGTACAGATTCATTACTTTTTATACCACAAAAGTGGCAAATAAGCATACAGCTCCGCAGATGATAAACGTTCACTGTAGCTTATGGACGCCTGCAACACCAGGGGTATAACGTGCGCATTGCCAACCTTGAGGCAACCTTAATATACCCTTTTTGAAGAACTCCATACTGTAGTCTCTAGGGAAAACCTTGGTACGGAGCTCATTTCACAGCCTGAGCTTTCGTGAAAGAAAATTCAATCTTATGGCAATATTTTATTTATTTCATAAAAAAATACTTATCTTTTTTAAAATAACATAATTTTTTACTTATAAAAGTAAAACAAATATGAACAAAATTTAAATCGGCTAAAAAATTATTAATATTTAGAAGTAAACAATTTGAAATTGTGTTCCAAATTTAAAAGGACATATACGTTATTAGCTCTCGAACATTACAATCAATGTCACGATAGCTGTCAGCGGCAGATGACAGCTGTCAGATACGACATCGAAAGTCCCGCGTCGACCGGTTGCAAATAGTCCGGATGGATAGCATGATCGAGTGTGAACACGCCAGTTCAAATATTGGTATATTAATATGTATTTTTTGGAGTTCTGTAACAAAATTTCCAAATCCATACGATATATAATAGACGAAAAGGAGTTTCTCGTTCCATATTTGTATGTTTAATTGTGAATTGATTTCAAAAGTTCCTTTTTTCTTATCAAATCTTCGTATGGAAACTGTATCGATTTGGTCATGATTAAAGACGATTTAATTAAAATGTTAATAATTATTCGATCAAACGCTGTGGGATTTTTTTTATAATAGGATATAAAGATATGGTCTAGATCTTTATTTTATTCATCAAGTATTTGAGAAAGTAATTATTACATTATTTAAAATATGGCCAAGCTCTTTCTTTTATTGCGAATCTAAAAATAAATCTATTTAATTGTTTAGAAGTACCAAAGTCATAAATAATATATGCGTGTGGTAATATATCTGTTTATAATAGGGCTTTGTTACAAACATCGATATCAAAAGGTATCATAAAATCACAGTTAATTCATCATTTAAAATTTTTAAAACTATCAAACTGGTTGCATAGAATTCATATACATGCTTTTTTTTATTTAAGTGACGTAGACCTGATCACGGAAGCAATATTTAAGAACGAGAAATTACAAAATCTTTGAGTAATATTGTTATATAGATTTATAACCATGACCAATTATTTAAATTCAATTAATAAATTAAAATATTTAAATCTACAGACTCTAATGAATATAAAAGAACTCGCATATACCCATTTTTATTTCGAAACAGACATCCCATCACAGTTCTAACTCGATGGAACGTGGCTTATTTTTTTTTTCATAGTCCATCCAGACTCGGTCTTTGTTTTAGTTTTTTTTTTTTTTGCTTTTCGCTATGGATTCCAGTGTTGACAATAGATTGTTGGGTTGAAACAGATTTTGTTGTTTTTCCTCTTTTTCCTTGTCGTCGCGATCAATGGGCAAATGGACGAGTGCACGTGCACACATCGTGTGCATGTTTTCTATATAGTCGCTACTGTCACATTTGGAAATATTTCTGATTGATTTATTTTTTTATGCAACTTTAAAAAAATTTTGATGTAGCAATTGTCAATCACCATTCCAGATTTTTGTATATTATATTTTTATTATTATGTCATAATGAAATTTTTAAATTAAATATTCTTCTTAATCTTTTTGTATTCATTACTGTAAATTTTAATATTTTTTTATACAATTTAGAATGGCAAACAAGCTGACGGCCCACCTAATGGAAAGTGGTTATCGTCGCCCATAGACATGAGCAGTATCATGGACATAACAGAATATACTGTTTCGCCCATGATACCCTCCATGCGTTGCCATTCTGAGGACTCAGGTGTTATTCCTCTGTGCCCTGAAAATTCACGCCATATCCCACCCATCAAACCGAAACACAGCCATGCAAACACAACTGCTTTACGGTTGAAACACGAATGGGACAGAGGTACTCATGCAAACGACTTTTGTACAAAGACTCCCTCTGGTAATTCCACTTTCATAAATGTCACGCTACATGTCAGTTCCAATGACTTTTTCGCTCCAATCTTACTACATCGAACGTAATAATTAATCTAAAAATTAATTTTATTTGTATGTTAATAACAATAATCAACTAAAGAAGTCAAATGAAAGGAAGTAATCATGTGAATGTAAAGAAAAAGGGATACAAGAAAGGCAACCTACAACGATGACTGGTGAAATAATATGATGCGTTCAAAACTTTTCCTTGCTCGAAATTTATGCTCGCCGACTGTTAATTTTTAACCTAATCACCATGCAAACGAGTTGGCCAGAATTAATGAGCACATTTACAGCGCTGGCAACACTGCACACGGGATTTGAGTTTTGATGGCAACACCGGATTTATTCAATGCTGACGTACTCTTTTTAGGGCTTTGATTTGTTGTCACTTACTGGTTTTTGCTTGTAAAATTATAGACGACTTTTGGTTTTGTAAAATTGTATCTTAGCTTTTTTATTATAGACTAGCTTTTGTCTGCAACTTCGTACGCTTAGGTTTTAGAAGCATGTTGTAGAAATTACTTTTTTTAATGGATGATAATGGAATGGTAACCCAGCCTGCGCTATCGGTATACACTAGCGAGGTACCAGTGAGAGATGATAGGTGAGAATGAAATAGATCAGTTGGCCTCTCGTGACTAATTTAACAATAAATCAATCACGGTGGTTTCTAGTTTTACACTAGTTTTTATAGTTTTTTTTATTAATGATGATAATGGAATGGTAACCCCGCCCGCGCTATCGGTATACACCGGCGGAGCACCAGTGAAGGATGATAGGTGAGGACGAAGCAGGTCAGTTAGCCCATCGTGACGAATTCAACAAGAATTGTTCGCAATGGTTTCCAGGGGGAACCACGTGGAGATCGACCTAATAATGCATACTGCTAGCAACGGGGTTCTCAAACTCCATTGCTAACAATCCCTTTCCCCCAATAGTTTTTATAGTTAGATAGATACATAATATTATTGCATTATTTACAGCATACAAATAACAATACAAACATACACATAATACAGACATACACAGTAAAAGAGCAATCTGTATTTATGTTACTGTATTTCACTTGAATTATTCACTTGTCATTGTATATTTTTATTTATAGTGCAATAAAGAGTTGAATAAATAAATAAATAAAAGAGATAAAAGAATGAAAAACAAAAAACAAAATATACAAAACAACAATTACCTATTTTTTTCACGCGTGTGCCATAGTGACACAAAATGGTCACAACTCAGTTTACTGCTTTGCCCTCAAAAAACTAGTTGCTATTCGTATTTGAAAAAAATTAATACAGCCACTTCATTTATTACATATCGTAGGTACAAACTGATTAATAAATCCTTTAATATCGTTATATTTTATGATTTATGGTTTAGATTTTAACGATACATAAATTGGCCGCCGTAAAATATCAGCGCTGTTAACAAAAGCCAAAACATAAAAGTGTTTTAGTAACAAGAACCTATTTAGTGGGCAAATGAAACGGAGGTACGACTTAGGTTAGGTATAACGCAATGTTTTATAGTGTAATAAAAAAAAAACGGTCAAGTGTGAGTTGGGTTTACACGTCGAAGGTTTATTTTAATGGGTGATAATGGAATGGTAACCCCACCTGCGCTATCGGTATACCATACACCGGCGGGGCACCAGTGAGGGGTGATAAGTGAGAATGAAAAGATAGGTCAGTTAGCCCATCGTGACGAATTCGACAAGAATAACCGCTTACCATCAGGTGGGCCGTATGCTTGTTTGCCACCTCAGTGGTATAAAAAAAAAATAACCACGATGGTTTCCAGGAGGAACCGCTTGGAGGTTATTTTTTTTTACAACTTAGAAAGGCAAACAAGCTGACGGCCCACCTGATGAAAAGTGGTAACCGTCGCCTATAGACCCGCGCAGTATTAAGGACATAACAGAGTATACTGTTTCGCTCATGTTATCCCAATGCGTTGCCATTCCTGAGGACTCAGGTGTTATTCCTCTGTACCCAGTAAATTCACTGCCATATTCCACCCTTCAAACTGAAGCACAGTCATGCACACACAACTGCTTCACGGTAGAAACACGAATGGGACAGAGATAGCCAAGCAAACGACTTTTGTACGAAGTCTCCCTCTAGTGTCAGTTAAAAATATACTTGAATCGTGACAGATAGATTGATGAACGTACGAAGTCGGTTAAGAAGGTTTTTTTACGCCATTATTGTACAGTACAAAACCATGTAAACGCTCTCAGCGTTTATATTTTCACAGAAACAATTACAGCTCCAAACTGTTTCGCATCACACGATTTTCCAATTTCTAGTTAGGAATGGTATTTTTTAATAATAAAAATCAAAGTGGCCGTCGGCGGTTCGCGGGAAATTTCATTTTTACGATACTGTATTTTATTTTTTGTGCTCTCTATGCAAAAAAAAAAATGTACATAGATTTCGTAATAGTATTTATTTCGTAATTCTACGAAACGAAAGTGTATTCGAAGAACAGCGGAGTGATTAATTGGTAGTTTATTTGTTATATAAAACTCTTTTGAAAAACAAATCTGTCTTAACTTTTTTTTTCTTTTAAGAGTTTCCCAGCTCTATCCCAGGCCATATCCTTTATCTCCCTATACTACATGACACCTAGTGTTTCTTTTATCTGTCCCATGTAGTTATTCCTCGGTCTCTTTTGTATTTACCTCTATTTTTCCTTTTTTTTTTTATACAACTTAGAATGGCATACAAGCTGACGGCCCACCTGATGGAAAGTGGTAACCATCGCCTATAGACATGAGCAGTACCATGGACATAACAGAGTATATTGTTTCGCTCATGATAGCCCCCATGCGTTGCCATTCCTGAGGACTCAGGTGTTATTCCTCTGTACCCTGTAAATTCACGCCATATCCCACCCTTCAAATCGAAACACAGCCATGCAAACACAACTGCTTCACGGTTGAAACACGAATGGGACAGAGATATCCAAGCAATCGACTTGTACAAAGTCTCCCTCTGGTCTTTCCTTCTCTATGTTCTTAAAGAAATCGTCATGTCGTATAAGGTGGCCCAGTATTTTACCTCTTCTATTCTCTATTATTTTAATTAATCTTCTTTTCTCGTTTACTCTTTTCAGGACTTCCTCATTTGTTAGTTTGTCTTAACTTCTGATTTAATAAATCTGTGTTTAGATAATTTTTTAAATAAATATCGTATTTACTTCTAGGCATTGGTAATATGGATACCGATCCGATATCTTTATATTGGGTTTCTTTTGGATACCGATGGCGGAAAAGAGGTCGTCAGCCATTTCGATATAGCCCATATCGGGTATTTATTTTCGAGTATGTTCAAAGTTCATTATTATGCTTTGCAGCCAATATCATTTTTTGGTTTCATCATTGGACTAATATATATATATATATATATATATATATATATATATATATATGTTGTAACTAAAATATATAACTATTGCTATATATTGCTTACCCCTACTTACTACTACGTACGTACAGTGGAATAGGGACGAGTTGCGTAGGAAATAAAAGTCAGGTGGCTCCGTGTATCTTCTACGTAAGTCTTTTCAACGCCTCCAATGGGGCTCAGGTTGGAGTTGGAGCCTTAGGGCAAGCCTCTTTGCTCCAGAATTATCACCGGCGCCTCCTAATCCAGAGTCTCTAGTGTCAATGTCTTCGTTGACTGGTATCTTCTTTTTGTAAATATAAATGGGAGAGTTGGATCTCTTCCTTTCCTCTCTTATTTTCTCTCTTATGGATTGTAATAGTATATTGTTTTCAGTTAATAAAAACTAAACGGGCTATATATATATATATATATATATATATATATATATATATATATATATATATATATATATATATACATACATACATATACACGTATATATACATATATATAGAACATTGATTAATTAATGATTTTTCATGCTACTTCCCTCCCTTCATCACTGTTACTATGTCTTTCATGTATTTTAAAGTTACCTATCTATCTCTCGACACGAGAGGGCGCCACCTTCACACGATTAGTAGTGTTAATGCTTACTAATATTAGATATATGAAAATGAGTTTGTTTGATACCTCTTGACGCTTTAACCGTTTAATCGACGAAATTAACAGCGTTCGTAACTTCAGGTTATCGAAGTATTACAATGTTGTATAACAGATTGTGTTTTGAATAACTCCTCAGTATGATGCCTAGAGCGACCTTTCATCATCACACCGCTCCCCATCACCGGGGCATCCTTTCTCATGCCTAAGAACCAGAATGGTCACGAACAGCGCAGTTTCAGAAGAGCTTTCTCCCGCAAACACTCAGGTTGTGGAATGACCTTCTCCTGCCAAGACTTTCTCTACACGAATCGAGAATCTTCTTTTTGAATTCGATCGAAAACAAGTTTTGTCACCATTGAAGTCAGTCACTTTTGTGGAGCAAAATTTGTTTTTTTTTGCTCTTTATCCTGCGAAGTGAAGGCGGGTCGCTAGTATTTTGTAAAAGTACGGGAATTTCGTAAAAATACATAAAGGTATCTCAGTAACAAATCATCGCCACCCTTTGTTTAATACGATATATGACATGATTTATTGTTGGATGTAGAAATACGCATACAGACACACAGTTCACGGGCTTTAAACTGTTGTATAAACAGATTGTATGTACGTAGGTATATAACCCTTTTCACATTAACACGTTGTATAAATAAGTCTTTAAGCAAGTTCACATTAGGTGTTATATATTATTTTTATACGACTTAGAATGGCAAACAAGCTGACAGCCCACCTGATGGAAAGTCGTAACCGTCGCCTATAGACATGAGCAGTATCATGGACATAACAGAGTATACTGTTTCGCCCATAATACTCCTCTTATGTTTTGCTATTGAGGGAGCACCAGTGAGATATGATAGATGGGCATCAAAGCAGGTCAGTTAGCCCATTGTGATGAATGAAACAAGTATTAATCACAATGGTTTCCAGGGGGAACCGCGTGGAGGTCGACCTGACAGGGTATATTGGTAGCAATGGAGTTGTTAAGATTCCATTACTAACAATCCCTTCCTCCCCGTGCAAGCGTAGTTTCGGTACGATACTTTACGAACTGGTGTGACAACTTCAAGAGTGGAGCATAGGAATGGGGGCATTGGTCCCTATTACTCCTTTCCCCCATTGTTTTATGTATTGGAGACTATATACTTATACACGTAGGCAGAGCCATGAAAAATAGCTAGTATTTTATAAACTCTCTGCTTTGACTTTCAAATAAAAAACTATAACACGGAGTTCTAAAACATTTGCACTCTGCGTTTATAAGAACAATACATCGTATTATAACCCGCTCATCCGTATGTGTCGTACTTTTAATGAATTTTCAACTAAGTGTCCTCAAATTGATATCTTCAACTCACGTCTAAACGCCTTCAAAAGCATTTTACAAACAGCCATCAAGTCTCTTTGACATGTCCATAGTTTTATATATTATTATTATTTGCATGTACTTCATTGTTATTTACCACATTCATATGCTTTCTTTATATAACTTTATAATTTAACATTGTTCGCCGACTGCTTTAACCATGCTGTGTGTACACCTGTCTGGGTCTCAATCTAGTTTGATCTAGTCTATAATGTTGTATATGGGGGGAAGGGATTGTTAGTAATGCGAGCTATCAGTTCCATTGTTAGCAATATACCCTGTCAGGTCGACCTCCACGCGGTTCCCCCTGAAAACCATCGTGGCTAATTCCAATTGAATTCGTCAGGATGGGCTAACTGGTCTTTTTTCATTCTCATCGATCACCCCTCACTGGTGCTCCGCCAGCGTAACCCGTTAGCGCAGGCGGAGTTACCATATCATTTTCACCCATCAAAAAAAAAAACCTGTTGTGTATACCTTTAATAAATAAAAAAAAACACATGTTCACATTTCGCTGAACTTATAAGAATTCAACGAATAAGAAAAAAAAAAAGAAAAGTTAGACAACAATATTTGTTTTTTAGATATTTTTAAAAAGTAAAAATATATACACTGTGTATGTAGCAGTACATGAAAAATTCAAGATCACAAAATCTAATCAAACAAGTTACCAACTCTATCCGTATTTGTATTCAAAGCGCTGCGAAATCGCCTCAGTTTTTAACTAACTTCGAAAGATTCCACAAACTTCACGCTTACACTGGTAATATGCATACAAAGTTGTGTTGGATACTTAGTATGTAAGTTGAGTTGCCGGCAGTGGTTTGAGGAGCGCGTCTCTCGATTATATGTATATATTTTTATTAAGGAGTTCCCATACAAAGTCATATCTGTTCAACTGGGTACCTTAGTCTTGGAAAAAAACTCTATAAGTGTAATTTATATGAACCAACCATCTGGACGAGTGGCCGTCTTCCATTGTGCGTTTTTCAGGGCACTTTCTTCCACGCACAACCACTCTTTGGAATCAACTTCCAGTAGCAGTATTTCCGAATCGATACAACATCATAACCTTTAAGAAAAGAGCATATTCCTTTTTTTAACGCTGGCAGCACACCTGCAATGCCGCTGGTGTTGTGGGTGATCATGGGCGGCGGTAGTCACTTACTATCAGGTGAGCCGCATGCTCGTTTGCCCCTTGTGTTGTAAAAAAAAAATATTTATTAATTGCTGTGTGGTTCCAGTATAGAATAGGCCATTCCTTCCTTTCTCGTACGTGTCTTAACAGACGACATCTCCAAAGTCTAACTGCCATTGCTAAGCTGCCTGCCAAGAATGGCGATGACTGGCAAACCCCCTCTTATACGGGAGGCCTATGTTCAGCAGTGGACACTTAACGGCTGACATAATAATATACAGATATTGCTACCTATCTCTAGCCCAATTATTCAGGGGCAAGGGATTGTAGTAATGGGATCTAATTCCTTCATAACTAGTAATACACTCTATCAGATCTTCTAAGAGGTCAAGTCCTAGAAGACCTCCACGCGATTCCCACTGGAAACCATCGTGATTAATTCTGGCAGAATTCGTCACGATGGGTAAACGGATCTGCTTTCATCATCACCTATCCTCCCTCAATGGTGCTCCGCCAGTGTATACCATTAACGCAGGTGGGGTTACCATTCCATTATCACCCATAGAAAAAAAAAAACAATTATTCATAAAGCCTAAATATAGATTTTCATTTGAACAACTACAGGAGAGAGTTAATTAATAGAATTGTAATTATTACGTTGATATTAATTAGGTATAATACATCCATATTACATTTGGCGTTCCATTGTTTCTGCCTACCCTAATGGGAGACAGGCGTGACAGATATGTATGTATGTATGTATATTACATCCGTATTGATTCCTTATTAACTTCATTACAATCAAATGTCGCTGATATTGGCGAAATCTTAGATTTCTAAGCTTTACCACTTCAGAACTATGATTTATGTCTAGATCGTTGTAAGAGATAACTTAGTAAACAAAACCCATTACAGTAATATGGGAGAAGATAGACAGATACTCTTTATTGTTTCCTCCAAGAGATTATAATAGTAAACTTATTATAGATACAAACAATTACAAGAAATTATCACAATGAGAAAACAATGGGCGACCTTATCGCTAAGAGCGATCTCTTCCAGGCAACCTTTGGATGGAGAGGAGTAATTATAAACAGTTTGATCGGAGGAGGCACGATGAAGATCTTATTATTTCTAAATATGGAAATGTTATACATGTAATAATGTAAATATATATCCCTACTCACTATTATATAGAAGGTTAACCTTAAAATCAATGTAACTGTGTGACTTGTAACACGTCATTTCAAAACCTCTGTCCCATTCGTGTTTCAACCGTGAATCAGTCGTGTTTGCATGGCTGTGTTTCGGTTTGAAGGGTAGGATATTGCAGTGAATTTACTGGGTACAGAGGAATAACACCTGAGTCCTCAGGAATGGCAACGCATGGGGGGTATCATGGGCGAAACAGTATAGTATGTTATGTCCATGGTACTGCTTATGTCTATAGGCGACGACGAAAGTGGTAACCACTTTCCATCAGACGGGCCGTCAGCTTATACTTTACGGACTGGATTGACAACTTTAAGATTGGAGCATAGGATTGTATTTTGTGGCGTAACATGGGGGTGACCGATAGGTCTGTCTGAGCATATACAGCAGTGGAAAATTGATAGATTGTGATGACAATGATGGTGGTTTGATCGCATTTGGAATACCAAACAATATTCCATTATTACTGTGAAATAATGTAAATCTTTTATATCTCTTATATTTTTAGCAAAACATTTTCTTTCGGAAAATTGCTCGACACACCCTTCCATCATAAGCAAGCAGCCATGAAATAAAAAACGCATTAAAAGCAGTAAAACCGCCTTTTCACTTACATATTATTATTCAATCACAAAACAGCAATGTCTCCTTTATTACATTAGCAATAAAGTCCAAATTGGTACAGCTGAATCGCCGCGGCCGTTATATCAAATTTTGTCGTATTGTATTGAGAATTACGACGCCATCTTGAATTTATCCGAAGCGACATAAAACATATCTTTACGGTTTATATCGTTCTAGTATTGTATATATTAATTTGGTATATGTTTGTCTGTGCGGTCGCACTTTGAGCGGGTTACTTATTTTATTTTTCGCTAGCTTTTACTCGCGACTTTGCGTGGCCGGGTTACATTCACTAACTAGTATAAAAAGTACTTTATGTCCTTCTCTAACTCATATAGTAACGTGTACACCAAACTTTATAGCATTTGATTAAGCCTTTAAGGCGGTATCAAGTAATAAACATACATACTTTCGCATTACCAGAGGAAGACTTTGTACAAAAGTCGTTTGCTTGGCCATGTCTGTCCCATTCGTGTTTCTACCGCAAAGCAGTTATGTTTGCATGGCTGTATTTTAGTTTAAAGGATGGAATATGGCAGTGAATTTACAGGGTATAGAAGAATAACACCTGAGTCCTCAGGAATGGCAACGCATGGGGGGTATCATGGGCGAAACAGTATACTCTGTTATGTCCATGGAACTGCTCATGTCTATAGGCGACGGTTACCACTTTCCATCAGATGGGCCGTCAGCTTGTTTGCCATTCATTCTAAGTAGTATAAAAAAAAAAAAAGATCTATGAAGAACATTCTTGTTACTTTTTCTTAAATATTTCCCATGTAAAGACATCGTCGGCGACGGTTACCACTTTTCATTAGGTAGGTCGTCAGCTTGCTTGCCATTCTAAGTTGCATGAATATATATATATATATAATGGAATGTGAACCTCGCCTGCGCTATCGATATGCACTGGTGGAGTACCAGTGAATAATTATTATCAGGGTATATTGCTAGCAAGTCTCCATTACTGATAATCCCTTTCCCCCCTCTTAATCATAGTTAAGAATAAATTTATTCCATTATCGGAATACCTTTATACCTTTACCTTTTTGTACCGTTACCTTTGTGTATTCGTGTTATTACCACTAAGCATCTATACTTGCGTTAAGGTATTTTGGTTTGAAGGGTAGGATATAGCAGTGAAATTACAAGACAATAAAGCTTTTCCTCATGTAAATTAGTCTTCAGGAATGGCTATGTACCAGTGTGTGAGAGATTTAATCTATTCAGTAATATCTATGACACTGTTCAAGTCCATTAGGTGACGATCACCATTGTCCAACGATAAGTCGTCAGATTTTTATCACTCCATGTTATATATGGAAGAAAGGCCCTTGAGTGACGACCTCATATGGGCAAATGCAGTGTAGGATGACCCTCCCCCCACTAGACGGAGTGACGATCTCAAATGCATTGCTGGGAGTCAGTGGATATAGGTGGTTCAGGACTGTTCCTAATGGAAGAAGCCTATGTCCAGCAGTGGACAGATAATGACGATATTATATATAATAACGTACCAAAATGATTACAACTCCTAACATTTCTATTACTTACCTAACAACCTGTCAACATTGACAACCCATTATGACCCCAAAACACCTAAACGATAAAGTTATAATTCCTATAAAAATGTATCATAACGAGGCATTTGGATTTACGCATCATTACCTCACCCATAACTTGCAGCCAAGTCGTAAAATGGCGGCCCAGGCCCTTCGGAACACCGATAAAGCTAGTCTAATCAAATGTTTAGATTAAAGCTATATTTACAGGAATAACAATTTCAGATTTACACAATACAGTAGTGCAAGAGCAAGTTTCGTGTTTCTATCGTGAAACAGTTGTGTTTGCATGGTTGCGTTTCGGTTTGAAGGATGGAATATGGCAGTGAATTTACAGGGTATAGAGGAATAACACCCGAGTCCTCAGGAATGGCAACGCATGGGGGGTATCATGGGCGAAACAGTATACTCTTATGTCCATGGTACTGCTCATGTCTATAGACGACAGTTACCATTTTCCATCAGATGGATCGTCAGCTTGTTTTCCATTCTAAGTTGTATAAAAAAAAGTTGGTTTGAAGGAAAGTGTTGACGTTAAAAATGCTATGTTAGTTTTGACATCTGGAAAAAAGCTCCTGATGAAAGATTGACGATACGGATATAAAAATAGATGGATATATATACAAAGGTAGATCTATTTAATTTTTCTTACCCTCACATAGAACATGCTCGAGAGTCCCCGGAATCAGGGTGCATACATGAGACAAGCTATGGAAATATATGATGCAAGATCTTTGACACTCGCTTCTGTCTACCTACTCTGTAGAATTATATATACACTCCTCGCAAAAATAAAGGGAACATAAAATTTTTTAAAAATTTTGGGTGATTTTCAACAGGCTGTATTTCAGTGAAAAATAATCGTACAGGAAATTTAAAAAAAGGGTTTTGAAACTTGAAAACTCTAGTTTTCAGATTTTTTGGTAAAAAAATATTTTGAGCTCCGGTTTCCATGCAATTCTTAAACAAAGCTGAAAATAATTTTTTTCTAAATTTTCTAGGTTTCGTTTTTCACTCTATGGGCATGGAAAAATTTTTTCGAGCTACTCCATTGTATAGGTCTCTTAGCGTGTTTATTCAGCTTCAAAAATCGCTTTAGATGGCTCAATTACGACCATTTGTCTCCGAGATATCGAACTTTGAATGCAAAAGCATCCTTTTCCATTCAACTGCTAATATCTCTGGAACGGCGCCCGCTTGCTGTGCGAGTTTCTTTATCTGCATAAAATTTTCTAGATTCTTTTCGATTTTTTTTGATAATGAATTTTTAAAAAACAAAAAATTGAGTAAAAAGTGAAAAACAAATGAAATTATTGATTTTTGAATGGATTAGGGTGAGTTTAAGGGACAAAAATCTTGTTCCCTTATTTTTTCCAAAATTTCAATCAATTGGTCCGGAAAAAACCGTTGAACCGATCGCTCCAGGGATTTAGGGGGTTCTTTAAGGAACAATAGACTGTAAAATTTTCCTCAAACCTTAGCTTTTCCGCCCATATTAGCGAAAATACAGCCAAGTAACCAAAAAAGGAGAAAAAGTCACTTTTTTCCACTTTTTTCAATTCAATGTTAGAGGCGGAAAAAAATTTTTTCTTCACTAATTCTTGACTGTGCTTAATTGGAAATTTTATGCAGATAAAGAAACTCGGCGCCCGCTTGCTGTGCGACCAGTAGTTCCAGAGATATTAGCAGTTGAATGGAAAAGGATGCTTTTGCATTCAAAGTTCGATATCTCGGAGACAAATGGTCGTAATTGAGCCATCCAAAGCGATTTTTGAAGCTGAATAAACACGCTAAGAGACCTATACAATGGAGTAGCTCGAAAAAATTTTTCCATGCCCATAGAGTGAAAAACGAAACCTAGAAAATTTAGAAAAAAAATATTTTCAGCTTTGTTTAAGAATTGCATGGAAACCGGAGCTCAAAAAATTTTTTCACCAAAAAATCTGAAAGCTAGAGTTTTCAAGCTTCAAAACCCTTTTTTAAATTTCCTGTACGATTATTTTTCACTGAAATACAGCCTGTTGAAAATCACCCAAAAATTTCAAAAAATTTTATGTTCCCTTAATTTTTGCGAGGAGTGTATATAGCGTGAAGATAGAATTAGAATTAAAGGCTATAACGTTGGCTATATGCTTCGTAATTATATTCTTGATAGTAACATCTGACTATCCCTTTAGGGCTTTAAGTGTCTTTAAACTTTACACGGTCATAATTCTTAATTGATATATTAAACTGGGCTGATGGGCAATACACTGTAGGTATAATATGGTAATAAAATTTCATAGTATATAATCAAATATACGCCATATTTATTTATTTAATACCCATCACTAATTAATACCAAAATATATTACACCAGAGGGAGATTTTGAAAAAAATGTCGTCTGCATGAATAGCTCTGTTCCACCTATATTTTTGTCTTAAAGCAGTTGTACTTGCATAGCGGTGTTTCAGTTTGAAGGACAGTAAAATTTGGTGTAAGGCACGAAGGTATAACATTATAATCCTCGGTGGCAACAGCAATAGCTGTACAAGAGGGATACCATGAGTATTACAGAGTATTCTGTGACATCCACAGCTGTTCATATATGGTGTCAGATACCGCTTTCCTTCAGGCGGGCCGTTAGTTTGTGTGCCATTAGTAAGGGTCATAAAAAAGTGTTTAAAATAAATTTGTCTGTACATCTGTCAATCTCTAACAGCACTATTATTTTAGTATTTTTTTTTGTTAGGGCCAAAAGATACATTTGAAATTTAAAATGGAATTTTAAAATTCTAGATTTATATTTAGTTTGTAATTTCATAATTGTATTAAATTCTTTATTTTGCTGATGGTATTTCATTTACATTCAATTTCATATCATTGGTTGTTTTATTAGAATTATTTTGTTTAATTCCGCTACCTAATTCGGGTGTTGGCAGTCGCACACATACTAATGGTAGCGGAATTAAACAAAATAATTCAAATTAAATAAATTAAATTTACCAACAAATTGCGTGTGCCTGCTAATTTTACATATCCTAACCAGCATAAAATTGTCTCTAAATGCTTTATAACTTTCACAACTAATATTTGGTATGCATGTTATGTTGGAAACTCGGAAACTCTCGTCTCTGGAGCATGCACTGCATCGTACTTGATGAAATTTAATTTGGTCCACAATTACAAGTACGATGCAACTTTGGACGTTAGAATATCGTAGCTGGAGAATTTATTATTGCAAATTTAACTGCAAAGTAAATTTGTACATATTGTGACAGTAATAGGTGTCAATGTTGCGGAATCTGACATTGATTTTATTGTTTATTAATTATTGGTTTAATTATAGAGACATATATATATATATATATATATATATATATATATATATATATATATATATATATATATATATATATATATATATATGTTAGCGGGTGCGACAATAGTGATGCGCCGTTCCATTAGTGATGTGACCTTAACTACTTAAATCTACATTCATAACAACAACATGACTAATAAATGTAAAGATATAAATGTATAAGCAAAGCCTAACTACGATTGCCAATCATTCCTAACCGTCAACTATTGGCAAAATTTTCCTTATTCCACTATTCATCATTTTAGTCGTTAATTGTCTCTGATATAGATTGAACACGTTTTAAGCAACTCCTATAAGAATGACGTACTTCTTTAGTTATTATGTATATACATTGAGTGATATCTACGCGAAATCTGAGACAACTTTGGTAATTCTTTTTAAATCACTACATTAGCTCTGGCTCACACTTTATTCATTTTATTATTTATTTCATTAACTGAGCGAGCTTTACAGTTTCCCAATACGCTCACTCAGGAAAGCATCAGTGCAGTAATATATACGTATAAATAAATAGAATAATATTAATTACATTTAAATAACATAACAATAATAATACCTGTATCTTAAATCTCAAACACACAAACACTTTGTAGTCATCCGACAGAACTCCAGTAAGTTGGAGGCAAACAACGTTCAATAGTGGACACTGACTCAAAATATTATGAATGAAAACGTTTTCACTGCAGAGCTATGGTTTTTTTTTGATGGGAGAAAATGGTATGGTAATGGCCGGCGAAGCACCAGTGAAGGGTGACAGATGAGAATGAAAACAGGCCAGTTAGCCCATCATGATGAATTCATCAGGAATTAACCATGATAGTTTCCAGGGGGAACCGCGAGGAGGTCGGCCTGGTTGGGTATATTGCCAGCAGTGGGATTCCCAGTCTTCATTACTAACAATCCCTTTCCCCCCACAGAGCTGTGGCTGGAAATTGCAAAGATAGTCATCAGCGTCACGTTACAGTCAATTAAAACTAGCACACATCGTTTCAAGATTCTCAGCAAACACTTACCGAAATCTCAACAAAGAAATTAAAAGCGATAAATGAAATCCGTAAAACAAGCCATCCTTAAAATGGAGTTAACTCAATAATCTGACTTTTACCAATTCTTTGAACGTAAAAAAAAACCTTCCGCTAACTCCCGGCGAAGTTATTACAGTTTCCGATTCAAAAATTTTAGTTTTTCGATTAAAACTTCAAGTTTAACTTTTAACGGAACACCATGAAATTTTAACTGCGGTTACACCGTCTAACGAGTTTCTTTGATATGCTTTTGCATGGGTTCATTTATATGGCTACAATTTTGTTTCTATTTATTATATACTAACTCATTGCTTGCTACTTTGTACATGTGGATTTTAGAAGTTGGAAAGTTAATGAAAATATATGGTATATTTTTAGATGGCGTATCAAGATTACAAGATAACATACACCAAATTTTAAAATTTACCATGAGAAATGCAACCATCAAGAAGTAACAACAGGAACAGACATACAGAAAAAAATACAGATAGATTTTTAAACAACGACACGTCCATGGTACTGCACAAGTTTATAGGCGACGGTTACCACTTTCTATCAGGCGGGCTGTCAGCTTGTTTGCCATTCCATGTTGTATAGTAAAAACAAACACATCTTTTATTATAAAAATGTTGATAGTACCTGTTTCGAAATATTAGATGGTAGGTAACATATGCACAAATGGAAAACAATTTTGGGTTTATTTAAAGGTTTTAAAAAAAACTTAACCTAATATACTCAACTTTACTTTCCTATGATTATCGTCTTTGTACATTAAATGTTTTTTTAATAGCAATCAATACACCACCTCCAATCACTTTATTAATACAATACAATTTACCAGAGGGAGACTTTGTACAAAAGTCGATTACTTGGGTACCTCTGTCACACTCGTGTTTCAACCGTGAAGCAGTTGTGTTTGTATGTCTGTGTTTCGGTTTGAAGTGTGGGATATGGCATGAATTTACAGGGTACAGAGGAATAACACCTGAGTCCTCAGGAATGGCAACGCAAGGGGGGTATCACGGGCGAAACAGTATACTCTGTTATGTCCATGGAACTGCTCATGTCTATAGGCGACGGTTACCACTTTGCATCAGGTGGGCCGTCAGCTTGTTTGCCATTCATTCTAAGTAGTATAAAAAAAAAGATCTATGAAGAACATTCTTGTTACTTTTTCTTAAATATTTCCTACGTACAGACATCGTCTAGCTACAATGTTAGTGTATTTTTTTTAATTGGTTATAATGGATTGGTAACCCTACGCGCACTATCGGTATACACCGGCGGAGCACCAGTGAAGGATGATAGGTGAGAATGAAGCAGATCAGTTAGCCCATCGTGACGAAATCAACAAGAATTGTTCACGATGGTTTCCAGAGGGAAGCACGAGGAGGTCGACCTAATAGGATGCTATGCATGTTGCTAGCAAAGAGGCTGTCAAACTCCAAACCTCTTTCCCCTAAATGTTAGTATATCAGTCAGACAAGATTACAATGTATAGAATAATAGCGCATAAAACCTTAGTCGTCAGGAATGGCAATGTATGTAGGTGTATAAAGGGTGTAAATTCCACAGACGTTGGACAAGATAAACTGTAAACTATGTAAACTCTAAAAAAGTCTGTAAACTCTGTAAACTCCAAAACGTCTGTAAACTCTGTAAACTTCGAAGTATTGTTCTTATTTATAGATGATAGGTGTTGTTTGTTATTAGGTAATTATTTAACTACCTTATTTTTAACTTTTTATCTTTTTATAATTGCTTATAAGAGGCATAAATGTTTTCAAAAAATACCAATCAACACTAGTATAGAACGAATAGAACATTTCATATCAAATATTATAATTAAGATAATAAAAATTTGATATCTGAATGTTTAAACACTGAAATGAAAAGCAAATTGATGACTTTGGATTTAAAATTAATTAAAAAAATATTTAAGATTGTATTGCACTAGAAAAAAAGCAGTCTTCTATTTTTTGAAGAAACTGGTTGTTTCGATTTTTTAAATCTAATTAAACTGCTGAATCGATTTTGATATCATTTCTATATATAAGTACATATATCTGTTAATTTTTTTAATGTAATAACTACCGGTTTAACTCACACGTAATTAGATCCAAAAAATTTGATTAGTTTCGGAATTAATGCGTTCAGATAATAAAGAATTTTCCAAATCGATTTATAACTGATGGAGTTATGAGGTAACAAATATAAAAAAAAAACAACCGAATTATGAACCTCTCATTTTTGAAGTCGGTTGATAAAATTTTGAAACTGTCTAGATGTAATGAAAATTGTCATAGACAATGAGTGTGGCTTTTGTAAATTCTTAATTCGCTACCCACATAAGAATATCGGACTGCAACGCACAATAAACTAAATTCGAACATAAAAACGCAATAACCCGGAAATCGCAAGAAATTCGTGGTTACCGAACGCACTTTGGCACGGAGCATCTCTGAACGTTAGCCTGCGAGATTATAAATTGTTGCTTTTACCCAAATTAAATTCAGAACACTGTTACTAAGCGAGACGCAGTATACCAATGTGGTTACGTTGAAAAGAGACGGCCGTATGTCCGCAGTTGCGGCTGTAAATCTCACAGAGGGCGATGTAAATGGGTTGTTTATAGTACCCCGTTTGAAATGATGTCTTTTAATAACGCGCGTGGATGTTTCGGGGTTGCAATAAAAGTATGTTGTGTTCTTTCTCATATATACTGTGTAAGTGTCATAAAAGAGTAAAGAAGGTCGCTTGTTTCTTGAAAAAGATTTTCCCCGCTTTCTGACTTACGGCCTTCTTATGTCGTGAGGGAATTCTCTAGAGCTGAATTTATTTGAAAATTATATATAATATTGTGTTTGTAAAATTTAACACGATATATCATTATTATTAATCTAGTTAATTCTTCAAAAGTAACGACTTTCAAAAGGAGATAAGTTCTCAATTCATCTATATTTTTACTGGGTACAGAGGAATAACACCTGAGTCCTCAGGAATGGCAACGCATGGGGGGTATCATGGACGAAACAGTATACTCTGTTATGTCCATGGTACTGCTCATGTCTATAGGCGACGGTTACCACTTTCCATCAGGTGGGCCATCAGCTTGTTTCTCATTCTAAGTTGTATAAAAATAAATTAACCAATCTTTAGAGTTGTACAGAGTAATTAATTAAAAGAAGTACCAAACTCTAATTGATCTTCAAAATAAAGTTTTAAACACACCGCCATACTGTGTGACGCGACATATTAACCCAAAGGTACTACTTTGTTTGCGAGGTGATATCTAACAATGTAGCAGAAGACTTACCATTTTTACGATCGCCAAAGAATTTGTGGCGCTTTCAGTGTCACTTTATTGGTTTCTTTTGTTGATAATTGGTTTTTCATTGTTAGAATCACGTTTCAAGATGATTCGAACTATATACATATATGCCTCCTCCGTCGCGCCAAATTGTTTATAATTACTCCTCTCTATCCAAAGGTTGTCTGGAAGAGATCGCTTTTAGCGATAAGGTCGCCCATTGCTTTCTCATTGTGATTATTTCTTGTAATTATTTATATATATAATAAGTTTACTATTGTAATTTTTTGGAGGAAACAATAAAGAGTATCTATCTATCTATCTATCTATCTATATGTAAGCTGAAATCAAAATTATTAGAATCCTAATAAATTAGGTTTCTATTAGTAAAACTGAATCTTATTTCCTAAAGAATAAAAAATACAATTAATTATCAAAAATTAAGAGTTGTCAAAAGTGGTTCATAGTCTTTAAAGAGGTTGAATATTTTGTGGCTGAAAAGGGCGGCTTTAGTCGTAATAAAATTAAAATTTAATATGAGTATTAATAATTTTATTATTTATAACCTATTGGTACAAGAGTACGAAGATGATGATAGTGATGATGATTATACGGCTTGATTCAAGAAATATGTCAGATTCTATCGTCACAAAGCTAATATGGGATCAATAGGATACGTTACTAAAAAAAAACAATTTTGATAAAAGTTCTACGAGATGAACTTGAAGGTATATACTTTCATATAAAATCCAAATCAGTTTATAAACGTCGGAGTTATGAGGTAACAGACATAAAAACTTTTTGAAGTTGCTTGAAAATGAAAGGACGGAAGTAAATTCTATTGACTTTAAAAGTAACGTCTTCTATTGAGACTAAATTAAAATAGGACCAATGTCCAAACTTAACCGATCAATAGACTAAAATAAATATTCAATTAAATACATATACTCGTATAATGAAGAATGGGGAGGGCGAGGGATGGGCAGCAGCGTCCCTTTTAAACATCTCTTAAGCCTGACTACGGTTGCCAATCCGCCTGCCAACTACTGGTAAAACCCCCCCAAGGGGGAGGCTTATGTTCAGCAGTGGACAGTTAAAGGCTGGTATGATAATAATGATAATAATAAAGAATAATACTACTGCTAATAATAATAATACTGCAAGAGACATAGAAATTGGATATATTAATAACTAAGTGAGTAGTCAAGATTCTTCGAAATAGATATCTGTGTTTGAGTTGAATTATGAATATGGACGAAGCAAAAGGTAAGATAATTTAAGAATATTTGTGGGCGAAAGGAAAAAAAGGGAGGAAAAAAATAAGGGAGAAGGACCAAATATGTTGGCGAAAGGACTGTATGCTGGTATGGAAACACGGTGTTTTTTAGAAAGATAATATAATTATATAAAAAAATATACATAGCAAACCAATGGAGTAAAAAAGCGAACGAAATAAAAACTAAACTGGCACAGACTTCAAATTATAAAAAGAACATCTTTTTAATAAAATTAAAAAAGAAACCAAAAAGGTACGTCGTGCACAATATTCAAGAATAAAGTTTTTGACATTCGGTCCTCTCTGCCTGCCCTGCAAAAGAATTTGCATGATGTACATACATACATACATACATATCTGTCACGCCTGTCTCCCATTAGGGTAGGCAGAAACAATGGAACGCCAAATGCTTCGATTCAAACATTATGTACATTAATATTATAAATAGAAAAAATATCATAAAGATAATAATTCTTATTAGATTCGTCTCTTAAAATAATATCCTTGGAGGTTATCGTGAGAAAATGTTGGAATAAAGCAAACCATTTGGTCCCCATTTCAATCTATAGCGACATTATAAATCGCTGCTTTTAACCAGATGGAGGCGATGCTTCACAGTCCATTTTAGCCGAAATCACCCTAGAACGAGACAGCTGTATCATTCATTTGTCGAATGAAACGAGACAACTATATATCACCTCTTTCAGTACACAATATCGAATCTCCAGTAAGTGGTTGAGTAAATTATTTTTATGTCATATCAAGAGTGTTGTATTTATTCTGCTGATTGCCTCGAAATTATTGATATGAAAGCTTCCAAATATTAATTTTTGGTCGTCCACCCAGAACGGAGTTGACGTTCTGGGTTTGTGGAGTACTAGAGTGAATAAATTGGAATGAAATACATTTGATAAGCGTCCTGAAAAGCCATTTTTAAATAACTTCTCAAAGGAGTAGATTCTCAGTTCGTTTGTATTGTAGGCACGAGTAATAAAGGTATCGTTCCGAATCTATATATTGGGCCCCTCTGGAGATTAATGGCGGAAAAAGGTCATCACCCATTTCGATACGACCAATACCAGTCGGATATCTATATTCATTTCGATCGAGTTCTTTATTTCAATATTAGATATTGAATAACTGATATTTAATATATACGCTTTTGGATCAATGTAACAATATATACGCGCTATAGTGACAGTACTTCTTGTGGCTAAACTTTATGCTTATGTCATTAATTCGAAAGAAATTTTGATGTTTTCGTAAATGTTAGTCATTACTAAAGTTTTGGGTCTATTACGTAAACATTACTGCTCCAAATTGGATGAGGTTATCAAAGTTATATTCTTAAAAGTCTAGCTTCAAAATTGTTGTTTTGATAAATTTTGATATGCCATCTAGATATAGTCTATTTCATTGGTTTCCCTAATTCTGAAATTCGAACGAAGCAATGAGCAAAAAGCTAGTTTAGGAATATATTAAATGTCACTGTAGAAAATTTATCATCATCATCATCATCAAATCAGCCGTTATCACTGTTGAATATAGGCCTCCACAATAAGAGAGGTTTTATCAGTAGTTACCAGGTTTGACAGGCGTTTGGTGCTGTTTTAAGAGGAACGTTACTGCCTATCCTTCCACTATTTAGTTCTCTCGTTACGTTTATAATTTGTCTTAATTATTTCTTTATTGTATAGTGCATATAAAGTATACTAATTCATTCTTTCCCTTAGTCGCCTCTTACGATACTCACAATAAACGGTGGCCCAATCTATGCCGAGACCACACGGCAAGAAAGGAAATTACAAGAAAAGAATATTAACAATTTCAACTCCATTCTCGTATAATAAATTGTAATTAACAAAACGAACATAAAAACGCAATAATCCGGAAATCGCAAGAAATTCGTGGTTACCAAACGCACTTTGGCACGGAGTATCTCTGAACGTTAGCTTGCGAGATTATAAATTTAATTTGAGGTTATTAATTAACAATAAGATTAATATTATATAAAAAAAAAACAACTAAATTCCACTTAGTAGAATAGGCAACGGAAACCACTAATAAACAAATAAGGAAAGATATATCGAATTGCAAGTAGCATAAACACGCGAAAAGTCGAGACTGTAAGAATAAACTCCAAATACTAGGAATTTGGGTCAATCCAAAGAGTTAGGGAGTTTGGAAGAGAATTAGATGAAATTTTAATTGGTGAAAATAGTATAGTAATCATGCATGAACACACACAATGTATTTTATCTATATTATTTTTTTTTTTATTATTTTTTCTTTGGAATTTCACAGCTCACTTTTGGCCACAACAGAATATCAGTGTTTTGCTCTTTTTAGGGCAAAGCAATAAGCTGAGTTGTGACCATTTTGTGTTACTATGGCACTTTTTTGTGTATGTCTATCTATGTCTATCTCTATATCTATCTATGTCTGTTCTTATTTGTGTGCTGTAAGTAATGCAAATTAATTATGTATCTATTTATCTATCAAATAAGGTAATGTCTAAGGAAAGATATTTCAATCGTGAATGCAATAATGACCGACGACATACTTCGTAGATGTACATCGTTGCAATGTAGGATGCATTGTATATATACACTACAGTCAGTGTTATGTTTACGTACAGATTTTGTAAAAAGTCTTTTGCTCCGCAAAACGAAACTGTAACTTTAGTCGTCACAAAATAAAAATGAGACCAACACGGGTAAACTTTGTCGACCGAAAAAAAAATGCGAATTAAAAATCCTTTCAGAATTGGCAATATGTAATGTAATGTACGTAATATTTTTATTATATGTATATTATTTTTGAGTTAATATTGTTTATTACGTTACACCGTTAACTATACTTTCTGTGATTCCTGTCTACAGTCGACCGCTTCATAACGTCTTATGGTAGCCACTTGATAGTCGACGCCTTACTGTCCGACTTGACCCACTGAAACTGCGCAGAGATGTTGCATCTCTGTGCATCTTTTACCGAATTTATCATGAGGAATGTTCTGAGAAATTGTTCAGATTGATACCTGCTGCTGATTTTCATCACCGTACAACCCGCCACAAACTAAAGTTTCATCCCAATCATCTAGACGAGTGGCGGTCTTCCATCGTGCGTTTTTCAAGGCACTTTCTTCCACGCACAACCATTCTTTGGAATCAACTTCCAGTAGTAGTATTTCCGAACTGATACGACAACATAACCTTCAAGAAAAGAGTATTTTCCTTTTTAAAAGGCCGGCAGCACACCTGCAATGCCGCTGGTGTTGTGAGTGATCATGGGCGGCGGTAGTCACTTACCATCAGATAAGCCGCATGCTCGTTTGCCCCCTGTGTTGTAAAAAAAATGGTATTAAGTCTGCTATTTATACTTTTTAGGTGTATTAAAGTTTAAGAAATAAATAAATAAAATCCTTATTTTGCAAGTGACATAATTACTCCATGATGTAGTAAAGAAAGAAAATAATTGCTATTGCAAAGAGAATACAATGGCGCTTCCAGGACATTGTACCGCGAGCTGGCAGCTACAACTCGAGGCATATTTCAAACAAGTTTACGATTCCCCGCCACGTCATAAATAAAGAAAACACCAGGAACTTCCAGTTCTAAGACCTCTCACGGTGTTTCCTTTTATTGTCCGTGAACCCTGTGGAAAGTCTGAAGAATTCTTGTATTTTATCTTGATGATAGTGACTTCAGAAATAACTTGTCCTACAGCTTTACCACCTTGAATAATAAAACTAGATTTAGACTTTATTAAATTGTAAACTTTCTCGCTGCATGTTTTACTTGTGATTTCATTTTAACTATGATTTATCAGAATTTTTGATTTCAGTTAAATTATCATAGTTTACCAAAATTATAGTGTTAACTCTCATCTCTTATAAAATATTAGACTTTACTATTTATGACGGTTGCAGAAAGAACATTGAAATCAAGCAGTGAACTCAGTAGTTTATTTCGTAAGTATTATGTAGACATCGTGAAATATAGGATGATAAAGAAGTTTGGATACATGGTGGATATACTGGATAAAGTATATATATATATTATATGTATTTTAACTAAATTGATTTTTTTTTAACTTAGAATGACAAACAAGCTTGATGGCTTGCTTGATGGTAAGTGGATATACAGTTATATATAGACAAATAGCGTCTTGGATATCATATGGTATACCGTAATGCCCATGATATCCCTCGTATGTTGCCATTCCTTAATCTACCTTCTAATTTTACTGCCATAAAATTTTAAAATTTCAACATAAAATCATCTCCAAAATAAGAAATAATGTTAGCGAATATTAAAAAAAAATTTCGAGCCTTCCGTGCTCGCTCAAAGTTTTTGTTTTCCAAAATATTTTCTTAAGAAAAACTTTCAGATTTTCTGATGCAATACTTCCTTGTAAGCGAGTTAAAAATTTTGATTTCACTCTTTTAACAATAATAATGGCAATATATGATAGCACAAGTGGAAGCGAAAGTAATAATATGAGACCTAGGCTGGGTACGGGTTCTAGGTCCCATAAAAGAAGTTTGTATGTCAAAATGGTACGGACTCAGCTTGACTGCGGATTTAGCGTAAGCGGTACACGCTCAGGATGCACGAGGTTTCAGGAAGCCACGCCACGTGAATGTCACAATGGCGCTGATCTATTTTGGTCTACTCGTGAAAACCATACTATATATGTTGGGTAAACAATCACTCGCAACATTCGGGTACAATCAATAGAGAATGTCCAGGGGGTTTCCGAGTTCTCCACGCAGTAAGTAGCCACAAAACAGCAACCCGTTGCAGAGTGTTACGCGGTAGACGTTGGACTGGGGGCCGACCATTTTTCTGTTTTTCTTATGACAGAGGAATCGGTAGAATATTAAGCAATTTTAGGGGGTATTTATAGGAATGTGACTTTCTTAAACAAATGGGTTTATTTTTTCAATAGTTACAAAGCAATGTGTTGCAATTTTCAGCGGCAGTCACGGCGGGAGTCGTAAATGTCCCGCAAGCGTACTTTTATGTGGCAACAATGTTATATTGTTGATCATTGCAGTTTTACAGCCAGCAACTAAGGTACAGCTTACATACAATGTTTCAAATCTTAGTTAAAATAGTCGTGTGTTATGGCGCCAGTAATTTTGTTGTAAAATGTTTTATTAAATCAGTTTCGAAATGGAAATTTCATCCATATTGCTAGTTTGAGCATGTTTTAATTCTTATTTTGTAGGTGGGAGGATATTACTAAAAGAATCGAGACTAGCTTAGAAAAACGATGTATTGGGTTACAGTGTATGGGAAGAAATATTTTTGTTTAGCACATTATAGTTAGTAGGAAGAAAAATGTTTTCTATGAATGAACATAGATATATTTAGCATGCAGTTAAAAGAAAGTAATTTTTAAAAGTTGACAGAGGGTTAGGAAAAAAGGAATGTGCTATATGAAAACAGATTAATATTTAGCAGATTGCTAGAAGAAAATAAGGTTTGAATAGAGAAAAAAACTTGGGAAAAAGAAGGAAATATGGAAGAAGTTACATACATTTAGCATGTTAATAAAAGAATGTAAAGTTTGTAAGTTAAGAAAAATTTTTTTTTTATATACAACTTCGAATGGCAAACAAGCTGACGGCCCAACTGATGGAAAGTAGTAACCATTGCCTATAAATATAAGCAGTACCATGGACATAACAGAGTATACTGTTTCGCTCATGATACCTCCCATGCGTTGCTATCCTGAGGACTCAGGTGTTATTCCTCTGTACCCAGTAAATTCACGCCAATTCACGCAAATGTTAAATAAAATAATATTGTGTATTATGTGAAAGAAGATAAATATAATGATCATCGTCAGCATATCAGCCTTTAACCTTCCACTGTTGAATATAAGCCTCTCCCTTAAAAAACTTTGCCAGTAGTTGCCACGCTTGACAGATGGATTGGCAACTGCAGTTAGGCTTTAGAGATGTTTCAAGAGGAACGCTGCTGTCTACCCTTCACCCTCCCTTAGTTCTCTTCTTACGACATACATGGGAAAAGGAAGAGGTGGCTTATTCTTTGCTGAAACCACACGACCAAAGAACAAAGGAGATATAAGGGATACATAATAATAATGCATAAAATTTGGATCAAGAAAGATGTACTTTTTTTTTAATCCACTGTGGTGGCAAACAAGCATACGGCCCACCTGATGGTAAGCGGTTACCGTAGCCTATGAACGCCTGCAATACCAGAGGTATTACGCGCGCGTTGCCGACCCTGAAGAAACCTCTTTACCCCCCTTTTGAAGAACCCCATGCTGTAGTCTCTGGGGAAAACCTCGGCAGGGAGCTCATTCCATAACCTGAGTGTTCGTGGGAGAAAGCATCTCTGAAACCGCGTACTGCATAAAATAAAACAAAAATTTATGATTTGGTATGAAGTGGGATGATTTTATCATCATCAGAATCAGAGTAGAAGGATAAAAGTATGTAGCTTCTTTTATAATAAGAAAGACGACAATGTTAGCCTTCTATTACTACTGTACGGAAATGTACATTTGACGAGTGGACTGCTGCCGCTGGTAGATATAGCAATAGTTAAAACAACGGTTGGAGTGAATATTTTATTTCGAGTGAGTATCGTTGCATTGATATATGGTTATAAGGGAGAGACACATACATGGCGTGAATTTACAGGGTACAGAGGAATAACACCTGAGTCCTCAGGAATGGCAACGCATGGAGGGTATCATGGGCGAAACAGTATACGCTGTTATGTCCATGTTACTGCTCATGTCTATAGGCGTCGGTTACCACTTTCCATCAAGTGGGCCGTCAGCTTGTTTGCCATTCTAAGTTTTATAAAAAAACACATTAGCAGGATCCAATATTTGCACTTCATTATCAGGTTTTTCATTCATGGCCAGGTTTTTTTGTTTTATAACACAAGGGCTAAAGTGTATGTGGCTCTTCTGATAGTAAGTCATTACCACCGCCCATGATCACTTGCAAAACCAGCAGCATTGCAGGTGTACTGACGGCCTTTTAAAAAGGAATATGCTTTTTTCTTGAAGCGATGTTGTATCGGTTCGGAACTACTGCTGCTAGAAGTTGATTCCAAAGAGTGGTTAGCGTGGAAGAAAGTGAAAGTGCCTTGAAAAACGCACGGTGGCGGACCGCCACTTATCCAGGTGGTTGCGATGGAACTTTAGTTTGTGGCGGGTTGTACGGAGGTGAAAATCAGCAACAGGTATCAATCCGAACAATTCCTCAGAGCACTCCCCATGATAAATTCGGTAAAATATGCACAGAGATGCAATATCTCTACGCAGTTTTAATGATTTTGTTAAAAGTTTCACGTCTTGGAGATGAAAAATAGTGGTGACACATATTGTTCTTAATTCTTCACCAAAAAATTAATTATACCCACTCGTAATTATTAGGTGATCAACTCAATACTTTAACAATTTCACTTTTAACATCGAACACTTTTTTGCGTAGCCATGGAGCGTTGAAAAAGCTCTTTTATTCTCTTGATGCGGAACTAAAGTATGCTACCATTGTCTGAAACGCGGATTGAAAGCACTAATCCACTACTTTTTATGGAGAACTAGTCATTTCCAGCAGCTTTGTTCCTTTTTTATACTACTATGGTGCCTAATAAGCATACGGGCAGTCATTTTTTTATTCAACTTAGAATGGCAAACAAGCTGACGGCCCACCTGATGGAAAGTGGTAACCGTCGCCTATAGACATGAGCAGTACCATGGACATAACATAGTATACTGTTTCACCCATGATACTCCCCATGCGTTGCCATTCCCGAGGACTCAGGTGTTATTCCTCTATACCCAGTAAATTCACGCCATATCCCACCCTTCAAACCGAAACACAGCCATGCAAATTCAACTGCTTTACGGTTGAAACACGAATGGGACAGACGACAGAGGGACTGTCTAATGATAAACGAAGTTAACTATGGACGCCTGTAACACTAGAACCTTAATATGCCCTTTTTGAAGAACCCCATGCTGTAGTCTCCAGGAAAAGCCTCGGCCAGAAGATCATTCCACAACTTCAAGTTTGAAATATGTTCGCGACAGGAAGCTGTTCGGAAACCATACTATGCGCGACCATTCTAAGGTATAAGGTGTGGATTCCCTGCCGATGGCGAGCGGTACGATGGTGAACGATTCATTATACAGAAGAAAGACTTTTATGAAAATGTCTGATTCTCGTAAATAAATATTATTACAAAGCCTCCCCTTCGGGGGGGGGGGTTGCCAATAAGTGAATTGGTTACTACTGCCCATCCTTGCCTACCCTTTGAAACAAAATAATAGTTATTAATATACAGTTAAAAAGATTTTGCTTCGGGCGCACATATGTATTATACGTTAAGAAATTAATTTCCTCTCGTATCTACATTTACCGCCTTATGTAGAATCGGCGACCGAGACATAATTTATTTTCTACCAAAAAGA
Source organism: Galleria mellonella (assembly GCF_026898425.1). NCBI lineage: Eukaryota > Metazoa > Arthropoda > Insecta > Lepidoptera > Pyralidae > Galleria > Galleria mellonella. Next base: position 8,945,995 of record NW_026441999.1, on the reverse strand, counting down.
AAAATCCCCTTTTTCTCTTAAAGCTTTTAGCTGCTTTATTCGATATATTTATAGAATTTTCTCGCCACACACATAACTCTTACTATGTGTGTCGTAAGGTTTAATGTTGCGTGTTTTCTTGCCATCAAATTGGTTGTAAGTAAGAGGCTCGTAATAATTCTTCAATTAATACAGAAACTGGAAATGGGAGTGGATTGGGAACATGGCACAAGCGGGAGCGGGTTTTTATTAATTTTTATTTAATTAATAGGGTAACGCCCTCTAGTGTTGAACAATTTTAGTCTGCCTGTATTGAATACGAATCAGAAGACACCACGCCGGCATACACAGACCAATAGTGTATGCCGGCTGCAAATCCAGCGACCCGGAGGTTGTCGCCTCCGGAGTAGAAGCCGGGGTAATGGGATACGCTCCGAGGCCCCTACCTCGCCCGCCCACACATCATCTGGCTGGCAAAGAGAAGCCCTTGATTGATTAATTGAATACGAATCAGCTGTGATTCAATCTCGGACCTTTAAGCATTCCAGTGACTGATTATTTTCATCACCATATCAGCCGATAACTGTCCACTACTGAATATAAGCGTCGGTCTATTGGGGGGATTATCCAGTAGTTTTCAATGCTTGGCAAGTGGGTTGGCAATCGCAATTAGGCTTTGGTGATGTTTAACTAACGCGCGAGGAATACTGCTGCTCATCCTTCAACGATTAAACTCCTTCAGTCGCCTTTTACAATACTCATAGGAAAGAAAGAAGTGGCTCGTTATCACACGGCGAACCATACCATACCATTATGTCAATAAGTGCTGTTGATTAGAGGCTAAAGAGCATATTTTTATTGTCATTTTGTGTCATATATGTATAATATGCTTATATACTGGTGCAATATGTATCACTTTATTTTCAACTGCAAAAGTTCATTGACTTTTTCAACGAATACCCCGCTATTGCTTATAAATTAAAACACACGCTCAAACATCAGCAGGAATCAGTTCCAAGTAAACGATTTATGAGCTAACCCTTGAACGAAATTGAGTCGGCATAGCGAATATTAGGTGATTATTTTGTAAACAACACCAAATTACATTACTTGGGTACTCCAGTGATGGGGAGTAACGGCCCCATTGCTAACAATATACCCTTATAGGTCAATAACCACTCGTTGCCATCTGGAAACCACCGTGGTTAATTTTTGATGGAAGGGCTTAGTATTTAGTGTTATCCTTACCTAAGTATGTTGGCCGTGTGGTCCCGGTATAGAATAGGAGTTAAGGGAACTTAATGGTCAAAAGATGGGAAAAAGCGTCTCTCTTAAAACATCTTACTAGAGGGAAACTTTGTACAAAAGTCATTTGCTTGGCATCTCTGTCCCATTCGTGTTTCTACAGCGAAGCCGTTGTGTATCGGCTGTTTCGATTTGGAGGGTCAGATATGGTAGTGAATTTACAGAGTACAGAGGAATAACACCTGAGTCCTCAGGAATGACAACGCTTGGGGGGTATCATGGGCGAAACAGTGTACTCTGTTATGTCCATAGTACTGCTCATGTCTATAGGCGACGGTTACCACTTTCCATAAGGTGGGCTGTCAGCTTGTTTGCCATTCTAAGTTGCATAAAAAAAGTCTCCAAGGCCTAACTGCGACCACCGACAAGAGGAAACTCCTCAATAAATAAATAAGTTGTTGCACCGACAAGAGGAAACTCCTAAATAAATAAATAAGTTGTTTTTGCGTCTAAGAGTAACAAACACCCATCTATGCACTATTAATTTTTTTTTTATATTAATAGAATATCTAGCGGTTTAAGCGTAATATTGCAAACATTGTTAAGGCACTTTTATAAAAAAAATATTATTTTAATCGTAACAAAATTAGTATAAAAACAACGCAAAAGTAAACTCAATCGATTGAAAAAGGAATCATCAAAATAAGGGCAGAATTGACGATGGTACATGCATAGAAAATCCATGGAATTCGAAACTCTTTCCTTCTAAATTTAGTGAAGACAATTTGCAGTTTTATTCGTAAAGAAATAAGTAAGAAATAAAAAAAAAATACAACAAAACAAGGAATAAGCATTTACTGGTATCTCGAGTGAACAAAAAAGCGCATAAAATCTCAGCTAATCAGATAAACGGCGAATAATTAAATTCCCCGAGTTAATATTTAGGAATAACAACACGCAGACGCAATAAAAAGCATATCTTTCAAGATGTCCCAACGGGACGGGACGAGACGGGGGGGATGGGGACACTATCAGAAATGTTATTTCGCGGGTAGAACGCTACGGGGCGTTCGCAGTAAAAATTGAGATAGACTGACATACAGCTGGTTAAAATAGTGTTTTCTTAATTTTTGATTTTATTATCAATATATATATATATATATATATATATATATATATATATATATATATATATATATATATATATATATATATATATATATATATATATATAAATTCAAATTAAGTTTATTCAAATAGACATATATAAAAGCACTTTAAAATAATATTTTTTAATCTATTGCAGGGTTCAGAAGATTATCTGTCGAGAAGAGCCCACAAAAAACTTAACGATTATTCTTTTAAATCTCTATTAATACGAATTTGTATTATAAGTTTACATATATTTATTTAAATCTACTCAAGTTTCAATTAAAACTTAAATGTTTTAATTAAAATTTGAGTAGATTTAAATAAATATTAGTACGCCTGGCCTGATAGTACGTGACTGCCGTAATGCTTAAAATACCTGGGTCATGTGATATGTGTTACCAACCCTGAAAAAAAATAACATTCACCTATATGTTTTTTTAATAATAAAATTGAATAAAACTTTAATTAACTATATGCATTTTTGAATAATCTCTTTCTCTCTCTTTTCATTTAAGACTTTCCTCTTGTCGGTGCGACTAATTCATGCATCTTCTTCCAGCCAGCTCTATCCCAGGCCATATCTTTGACCTTCCTATACGTCATGACACCTAGTGTTTCTTTTATCTGTCCCATGTAGTTATTCCTCGGTCTTCCTCTTCCTCTTTTGCTCTGTATTTTTCCTTCTAGTATGCTCTTTAAAAAATCGTCATGTCGTATATGTTGGCCCAGCATTTTGCCTCTTCTATTCTCTATTGTTTTTGTTAATGCTCTTTTCATTCACCCTTTTCAAGACTTCCTTATTCGTTATTTTTCTGTCCTGCTTATCCTTTCCATGATCCTCCATGTCTACATCTTCCTTTCCTTTTGCGTCATTGTCCATGTTTCACATCCATATAATGCTATGCTTACCAGAGGGAGACTTTGTACAAAAGTCGATTGCTTGGGTACCTCTGTTCCATTCGTGTTTCAACCGTGAAGCAGCTGTGTTTGCATGGCTGTGTTTCGGTTTGAAGGGTGGGATATGGCGTGAATTTACAGGGTACAGAGGAATAACACCTGAGTCCTCAGGAATGGCAACACATGGGGGGTATCATGGGCGAAACAGTATACTCTGTTATGTCCACGGTACTGCTCATGTCTATAGGCGACGGTTACCACTTTCCATCAGGTGGACCGTCAGCTTGTTTGCCATTCTAAGTTGTATAAAAAAAAAAAAAAAAAAAATGCTCCAAATGTAAGTTTTTGTAAATCTCTTACGGATTCTTTTTGATATTTTTGATGTAAATTCATATTTTTTATATTATATTCAGGTGCATATGTATAAAACAAAATTGAGTTGTTTTTGGTGAATAATTTGTATAGGGGTACTCTATCTATATAAACTAAGCAATCAACTTTTACGACAATATTTTTCATAAGTCTAACTAGAGTGTCGTGTGTCGCATCTGATAAGCACTGCCGAGCAATGAACAACCGTCAGATTTTTTGTCTTCTCTCTAGTTTGCGACGAGAATTTTTATCGCACTATAAGGAGGTCTTGAATAAATTGTAACTGTCGTAAGCGTCATATCTATGTTAAAATGATCATTGTACAAATTGTAAGAGGGAATTTTAAAGTTATTTTTAATTTATCAAAGTAGATTTTTAATTCTGTCGCTTTTTGTTGTTACCCTCTTAATATTCTAAATGCAAAAGTTTGTAACTATTGAATGGAATTCAATGAAATCTGGTACATGGGCAGGCTATATCCTAATTTAATACACAGGATATTTTATGTACTTATAGAGTCAAGCGACTGAAGTAGTAGTATGTAGCTAGTGTTATTACATTCATCAAACAATACTCCCAGTAGAAATCGACCACTGTTTTCTTCGATGAAGCTCCTAGCTTTTGCTATATATTGTAGGTACCTAAAATAAAGTATTTCCCCGCTCGCCATCGACAAGGAATTCATCCTCACACCCTTAACCCTAAATGGTCACGTGCAGTGTGGCTTCAGAGAAATTATCTCCCGCGACCGATCAGGCTGTGGAATGTGCTCCCTGTCGAAGTGTTCTCTAGAGACTACAGTATGGGGTTCTTCAAAAAGGGTAGTAGTAAGGTTTCTTCAGGGTTGGTAACGTGAATGTAACACCCATAGTGTTGTAAGCGTCCATAGGCTACAGTGACCGTTTACCATCAGACGGGCTGTATGCTTGTTTGCCAGCTAGTGTTGCAGGTGTCTATAGGCTACAATGACCGTTCACCATCAGACGGGCTGTATGCTTGTTTACCAGCTTTGTGGTATAAAAAAAAGTAAAAATGTTATTTTTAACTTATTTTTATCAATAGCTTAATAGTAACACATTGAACTTAATTGCTATAGTGATTTTATTTTTGTTTCAGGTATACAATGAACAAGATTAAAATACTCGTGTTTATGTAACAATGATGGTATGTAATATATATATATATATATATAAATAACAGATAGCAAGTATGTCCACTTAAGATCTACCCTAACAAAAAAAACTTTAAAACAGAATAAATTTTAGAAATTAATTCAAAGAGTTTTTATCAGGAAATTAAAAAAGAACGACTATTGTACCAAAAAAAAAAAACTATTAAGGCACTTAGAAGTCACGGTGGAATAAAAAACTCATATTCGTACATAGTGGCGGTCCTCCACCGTGCGTTTTTCAAGGCACTTTCTTCCACGCACAACCATTCTTTGGAATCAACTTCCAGCAACAGTATTTCCGAACCGATACGACAACATAACCTTCAAGAAAAGAGTATATTCCTTTTCAAAAGGCCGGCAGCACACTTGCAATGCCGCTGGTGTTGTGGGTGATCATGGGCGGCGGTAGTCACTTACCATCAGGTGAGCCGCATGCTCGTTTGCCCCCTGCGTTGTAAACTAGTAGACTGAATAAATTAAAATTAAATTGTATTAAATTGTATTGCATTCCTTAATATTTTAATTAATGTTATTTTATTATTATATAATTTCGTAATTTTTAAATGCTACAATTTTTTTTTTAATTAAATCATTGTAATTTTTGTTTTCAATATTTGCACGCTTGACCTATGTAGATTTTGTAAGGTACTTTTAATTTATAACATCAAATGTTTTATACCCAAAATCATTTCAAATAAAGTTATTATTATTGTTTTAAACTTTAGAAAAATTCTCATCTCCCCTCTTAAGGAGAGGAGATGGCAACTAACCCCCGGCAGAAGCACAGTCGGTCGAGGTTCAGGGCCCCGGGGAGAGAAACCGGCGTACAATGCGGGCAGAATCTAAAAGCACCGCTTTCTGCATCTTTCCCGGGAGTGAGCCGCCTCGGAATCCCAACCGTCTGAGATGTTGTTCCAGACTGGTTGGGATAAGACCGTTCACCGACAAAACGATTGGATTATTATTATTATAACTCATAAAAGTACTCGAATACTTGTCTGAATTGACAAATCCGATTATTTTTTTTTTAACTAATACCAAAAGACTCGAATACCGAAAAAGGTCAATTCGGTATATTACACTATTTTCAGTACATTCGTAGATGGAGTGTCGACCTTGGCAGATGGCTTAGAGCCGTTCTTTACGGCAGTCTATAAGGGAGACCTAGGTTCAGCAGTGGACAAATAATGCGTGATGCAATTTTTTTTATGCAATTTAAAATGACAAATAATGCATGAGATGGTAATGGTGATGATAATGATGATGATACTGCAAAAGCACGTACATGATTAAACCTTAGTTACACATTTGTAAATAATAGAATTTAGCAACATACTTTTAACGCCTAAAATAGCCTTAAGAATTATTTTACTACAACCTCGATATATTTCAATACATTTGTCCTGAAACAGCTCTGAAAGGCCTTTTTTCAAGTGCCCTGCCCGTGACAGCTGTACGGGAGCTAATTTCGCCTCAAAGTACCACCTACTCTGAGAGAGGCGAGTAGAATTTTGCTTAATTACTACGATAAAAAGAACCGTCCAGTTCGAAATGAAATTGCTTGATTGACTTTACCATATAAGGGAGACTTTATACAAAAGTCGATTGCTTAGGTACCTCTGTCCCATTTGTGTTTAAACTGTAAAGCAGTTGTGTCTGCATGGCTGTGTTTCGGTTTGAAGGGTGGGATATGGCGTGAATTTACAGGATACAGAGGAATAACACCTGAGCCCTCAGGGATGCCAACGCATGGGGATACCCCCCTGTAGATATGAGCAGTACCATGGACAAAACAGAGTATATTGTTTCGCCCATGATACCCCCCATGCGTTGCCATTCCTGAGGACTCATATGTTATTCTTCTGTACCCTGTAAACTCACGCCATATCCCACCCTTCAAACCGAAACACAGCCATGCAAACAACTGCTTTGCGGTTGAAACACGAATGGGCAGAGGTACACAAGCATACGACTTTTGTACAAAGTCTCCCTCTGGTATAATAAGTCATGTTATGTTTTTACAATATCAAGCTGTATCATAAATTACAATTATTTAAAAAGTCTTTTACAATATACCTAATTAATTAACTCAATTAATTAACACTTTTCACCTTTAAATCCACAGCGATCTCAATTAAAACACATCGTACACAGGCAGTCGAGTTGAGAATGTGTATCGAGGGTTATCAAGTGTCGTAAGCGTTGATAACGGTGCCTATTGTTGCCCTGCGTCGTGGCCAGACCTCGGTTTTGTCCGTCGCCAACAAATTCCACGTATCCTCTCTTCAAAGTTCAAATTTCAATTGGGATTCTATTAATTCGAATATTAGAATAGTGCGAACTAATAATTATATAGTGAAAGCTATCATACAATTTAAATGAGACTGAATTTAGCTTATCGAAACAGTATACTCTGTTATGTACATGGTACTGCTCATGTCTATAGGCAACGGTTACCACTTTCCATCAGGTGGGCCGTCAGCTTGTTTGCCATACTAAGTTGTATAAAAAAAAAGCTTATTTTGCATTTACTGATATTAAATAAAAAAAATATAATATAGAATTTATTTCGCAGTATGGCCCCAGCATAGAATGTGCCACCTCTTTTCCGTGGATGTCATAGTCGAGGGATGGGCAGCAGCGTCCCTCTTAAAACATCACCAATGCCTAATTATGGTTACCAACCAGTCTGCCAAGCATAGCGATTACTAGCAACAACTCGCGGACGTCCATAGGCTACAGTAACCGTTTACCATCAGACGGGGTGTATGCTTATTTGCTACCTTCGTGGTATAAAAAAAACATATACAAACTCTTTTATACAATATCTTGTTGTTACTATAATTGTCGCATATTTTTGACCACATCTGCCCTTCATACGCTTTCTGTTTTTACCCAATGGTTAGCTGGTGGAGAATGCCATATGGCATTAAGCTCGCCATTTGTACAAAATTTTATTGTGCAATAAAGAATAAATAAATAAATAAATATCTCCCACTGTAGTAATCTTGATAAACCAAAATAAGTAAGATTTCAGAAATATTCTATATTGTCTTCTCAAAATATATATATAATCTGTATCCCGGGATACCAGATATTCCTCGTGGGATATCTAAGTAAATTACACGATACGGGCAAAGCGTCAAGACTAGCAAGTTATCAACATAGTTGCTAAGTGCTTTATTTTATATTCCTATGAATATGTTATCCATGTAATCTCGTATAGTAATATTCCTGGAGTCTCATAAGAAGTCGTATTAAATTTTCTAGACGACGTGTATTAAAAAAAATCGTTAAATCCTCTTTAGTATATATATATGTATATATATTTCTTGTAAAAGCGAAGTTTCAAAACTTGATATGAGTTTTTCTTCGCAGAGCAAAAAGGTAATGTGCAATGCAAATTCTCTCTGTAGATAAGATTCCGCGTTCTAAATTCGAATATTTCAAATCTTATGGGTTACTAGTGATGCGCCCCGGCTTCGCACGGGTGCAATGTATTGTCAGTGTGGAATGATTAATTTTACTGTTGTATCCGTCTAAATAGCTTTCCAAACTCCACATAATTTGTAAGGGAAAGGAATGGGTTAACCCATTCTATGCCGGGGCTCACAGGGCGACATATCATGTATTATTTTATTATATTTTAACATTTCCGATAAAAAATGTCAGTCGATTTGAATTTTTCAACATCTTGAATGATTATTGTCATACATACATACATACATATCAGTCACGCCTGTCTCCCATTAGGGTAGGCAGAAACAATGGAACGCCAAATGCTTCGATTCAAACAAACCTCTTTCGCTTCTTCCACATTCATCGATCTTTTCATACTTAATTATCGTCATATTTCAACAAATTGACACAAAACAGTATAAAACTATACATATAAACCTTCCTCTTGATTCAGTCTATTTATTAATGGAAACTACATTAAAATCCGTTGCATAGTTTAAAAGATCTAAACGTAAAGACGGCGAGAAGTGACTTTGTTTTATACTAGAGAAGATCCCGCTGCGGACTTCTGCAGGCATAAGGCTTTTTAATGACATTCATAAAAATAATATTGGAATGTCTTTTTTCTAAGTTTGTTATTTCTATCCTTATGAACATGTATTTATTTATTTATGTATGTATATATATGATTAAATATGATGTGTTTAGTTCTGTATAAACTTAAGTTTGTTTAATTCTTTTTGTTTGTAAATTGTCCTAATATTGTACACAGCTGTATCCGCTGACATTGACGCTCCTTTCCCCTTTGGCTGTTGCTGGTAGAGAACTCTTTCAGAGTTAAGCTCGCCTTTGTACATTTGATTACCTCTGTCATGTTTGTTATTTATTATTAATGCGTACAATAAAGTATAAATAAATAAATAATAATAATAATAAATCATGTATTCAGCTACAGAACAAGAGTTTTAATTACAACTTTATACAATAAAGAAATAATTATGTGGTAGCAGCTGAAATGATCCCCACGCAGCGAAAGCTGCAGCGTGTTGCTGCAGCGCTGATTTTCAGTGGGACCACTGTTCGATAGGTAGCACTCGGTGATCAGGATTAAATTTATAACACACTGGACCTTATGGAAGATAACAATATGATATATTATTCATTGTATAACATATATAAAGTATTTTTTTATACAACTTAGAATGGCAAACAAGCCGACGGCCCACCCGATGGAAAGTGTCAACCGTCGCCGATAGACATGAGCAGTACCATGCACATAACAGAGTATACTTTTTTGCCCATGATACCCCCCATGCGTTGCCATTCCTGAGGACTCAGGTGTTATTCCTCTGTACCCTGTAAATTCACTGCCATATCGCACCCTTCAAACCGAAACACAGCCATGTAAACACAACTGCTTCACGGTTGAAACACGAATGGGACAGAGGTGCCCAGTATAATAAAGATATATAAAATATTTATGTATATCAAATAATAAATGAGAATAAGAGATATAAAAATTACTTTATTGTCATTAAATTCAGTATGTATGGTGTGTACTTTGGGGATGTACAGTAGCATAAGCTACTCTTTGTTTTGGTTAATAAATATATCCTAGTTGCATGAATGAAATCCCATATGTCCATTGCTGTACATAAAGTTTTCCCATAAAGAGGGGTATTGCCAGTAATTGCCTTACTTAGCAGGCGAGTTGACAACCGCAGTTAGCCGGGAGGGCAGGGATCGGTAGTAATGCGGACTACCAGTCCCATTGCTAGCAAAAACAACCCCGTCAGGTCGACCTCCACATGGCCCCCCCTGGAAACCATCGTGCTGAATTCTAGGTGTATTTATCATGATGTGCTAACTGACCTGCTTTTTTATTTTCACTTCATCATCCCTCACTGGTGCCACACCGGTGTATATCGATAACGCAGGCGGGGTAACCATTCCATTGTAATCCATTAAAAAAAAAAACTGCAGTTAGTTTAAAATATCACATTTTAAAAGGGACGCTTCTACTCTTCTTCTTTCTTCTCCACCACGAGCTCTCTTAGTTGCCTCTTACGACATCTACGGGAAATGAAGGGTTTACTTATACTATGCCGGGACCACACGGCCAGTGATATAGATTAGAAATGTAAAATATATATTATTTTTTTAAACAACAATGAGTACAAGCGGTGCCTAATACAAAAAACGTGTTCCAGTTCTCTCTCTGATGCAAATACCAACTGAACAATGCACTTTGCATTTAACAAAGACATTTCATACTTTAAACAGTGCTTGGTAAATAACACAGTGCTCCTTTTAACCGATTGTGGAATGGTTACACAAGTGTTTTTGAATATATACGTTGACAAATACCTTTATTAATATTATAAATTTAAAGGGAACTTGTTTCTTTTTTTACTACAAACAGTGGCAGTGAATTTACACGGTACAGAGGAATAACACCTGAGTCCTCAGGAATGGCAACGCGTGGGGGTATCATGGGCGAAACAGTATACTCTGTTATGTCCATGGTACTGCTCATGTCTATAGGCGACGGTTACCACTTTCCATCAGGTGGGCCGTCAGCTTGTTTGCCATTCTAAGTTGTATAAAAAAAATTAAATTAGGCTAAATATTTATTCAACCGACTTCGAAAACGATGCTCTCAATACGGCTTTATTTTTTTAATTGCACGATATATCTTTACTCATAAATATAATAATTAATACTGATTGATTGGGGGGAAAGGGATTGTTAGTAATGGAGACTGAGAATCCCATTGCTAGCAATATACCCAACCAGGTCGACCTCCTCGCGGAAACTATTTTCCCTGGAAACTATCATGGTTAATTCCTGATGAATTCATCATGATGGGCTAACTGGCCTGTTTTCATTCTCATCTGTCACCCTTCACTGGTGCTCCGCCAGTGTATCCCGTTAGCGCAGGCGGGGCTACCATACCATTTTCACCCATCAAAAAAAAATACTGATTGATTGCCATTATAAGTTGCATAAAAAAAAGGAATAATCAAAATTCGTCAAAAAATTAGCAAAGCGTACAAATAAAGAACACACACACACACTAATTGAGAATAGCTTTTTTTAAAGTCGATAAAAATACAGTTACACAACGATAGTGTGTTTTTTTTAATAATTCAGACCACTATTAAGCTTGCCAACTATGAAATACGAATTGAGATAGTGCGTTTCATATTGCAATGTTGGTATTTGTATTTTTTACAGATGAACAATGAAACAATTGACTCAGTCATAGGATTTATGTGGGTAATTTATGAGAACAAAACGCAGTTATACGATAAAAGAGCTTTATTGCTGTACTAGTTTTTAGCCGCGACATCGTGCGTGCAACCGGGATAGGATATATGTATTTGTTGTCCATGATTAAAAGAAGCCAATGTCCTTCTATATTCTAAATACGAAACAAACTAATATATATATATATATATATATATATATATATATATAAGTAAGGTAACTTTAGGTCACGAGGCATCCCTATTGTTACAGGCATATGGTAACCCTGTTCACCATCAGACGAAATATTGGCAAAAATCCTTGTTTGCCACTATGGTGTATAAAGAAATCAAAGCAAACGTAGTTAGGCTTTGTTGATATTTTAAGAGATAGGCTGCTGCCCATCTCACGACCATTACGTTCCCACAGGAAAGGAAGGGAATTATAGTATAGTAACAAATACTGTACTACATACCCCTCCAAAATTTCACAGAAATTATTTCAGTCTTGAAGGCGCTAAGACAAACAAACATACGCACTTTCATATTTATAATGCTCGTATCAGTAAGGATTCAGCGAGCGAAGCCGACGGATATGGCCAGTAGATAATATGTTAAAGCCACGTCCCAGAGTTGGTTACCACCCTATTTTAATCCAAAACAAAAACATCACATCAGTTTAAAGAGACGAGGCGCGGTCTTTATCAGGATTAGAACTGCTTTATCCTCGGCTCGGTTTACAGGATTATAAATATACATAAGCACCGACAATGTTGGAGACGAATTTGTTAATTTATACTTATATATAACTAGCTAAGACCCGCGGCTTTATCTGTGTCGTAGAATAAAAAATAAGATATGTGTTAATCTAGGATAGATAGATAGATAAATACTTTGAGTTATATATTGAAATAAATTTTCATACATTCATTCTTTCATTTATTCATTATTCATTCATTCATTCATCATTAATTCATTCTAGTATTCATCATTCATTCATTCTATCATCCATTCATTCATCATTAATTCATTTTAGTATTCATCATTCATTCATTCATTCATCCATTCATCACTCATTCATTCATTTATTCATTCATCATCCATTCATTCATTCATTTATTCATCATTCATTCATTCTATCATTCATTCATTCGTTCATTTATGACACATGTAAATTAACAAATGAATTATATAATTATAAAAAATAAAACATAAAATACGAAAATATATTTTCGCCTTGTGTGTCGCAGTGACCCAAATAGGTCACAGCTCAGTGATAGTTTTGCTTAAAAGCAAAGCACTGATTTTCAGCTGCAGCCTGAAGTTGGGCTACACGGACACGTGAAACGAACCCAGTGTATTCCTGTATGAACAAATTAAACGAGTATAAACATATAGACATATTTGATATGGACATAGTCTGTGTATGTACGATGGCGACGCAAGATCAAGAATCTTGGGGACCCCGTACGGGTAAACGCGGTGTAGGACGTCTCCCAACTAGACGGAGTGACAACTTCAAAAACATTACAGGGAGTCAGTGGATGCAGGTAACTCCGGAGCTTTCTTTATGGGGGATGCCTATGTCCAGCAGTGGACGGATAATGGCTGAAATGATGACGACTATTTACTATTATTTTATGGGAAAAAACCCATAATAATTTATATAGAAAAAAATGTTAAATAATGTTTATTATTATTTTTTTTTCTTTTTTTTTTTTATACAACTTAGAATGGCAAACAAGCTGACGGCCCACCTGATGGAAAGTGGTAACCGTCGCCTATAGACATGAGCTGTAACCATGGACATAACAGAGTATACTGTTTCGCCCATGATACCCCCATGCGTTGCCATTCCTGAGGACTTAGGTGTTATTCCTCTGTACCCAGTAAATTCACGCCAATAAACTATTTACTATTTCTCATTAGAAACAACTATATTATTTCCTCCTATTATTGTACGCACACTGCCCGCTGGTAATTAGTACTCCTTTCTACTCAGGGATTGCTGGTAGAGAACTCTTACAGAGTTAAGCTCGCCTGTTGTACATCTTTATTTCATATAGCTTAAATGTTTGTATTATTTTGTGTACAATAAAGAATAAATGAATAAATAAATGTTTAAACATAAAAATTAACAAATTATATTTCGGATTCATAATATTAAAAAGGTTTTTAATATCATTCCCACGCGATAGCAGTCACCTGTAAGTTACTATCCCGCCACTATCTCCACTGCTGGTAGCTAGCGGAGAGCTTTATTAAATTTCAAGCACCCACTCCTTTGTTGTCCCATACTCGCTCGAAACTAGCTTCCACAAAATTCTTTCGCAATAACCCTACTTTGAAATTTTAGCCAAAAAAAGTGTAAAATAAGCCAGCGGGGATATTAAACAATGCCATCTATTCGCAAACTAAGAGGGAGACTTTGTATAAAAGTCGATTGCTTGGGTACCTCTGTCCCATTCGTGTTTCAACCGTGAAGCAGTTGTGTTTGCATGGCTGTATTTCGGTTTGAAGGGTGGGATATGGCGTAATTTACTGGGTACAGAGGAATAACACCTGAGTCCTCAGGAATGGCAACGCATGGGGGGCATCATGGACGAAACAGTATACTCTGTTATGTTCATGGTACTACTCATGTCTATAGGCGACGGTTACCACTTTCCATCAGGTGGACCGTCAGCTTGTTTGTCATTCTAAGTTGTATAAAAAAAAAATCTAAAAAAATCTATCTGTGAGAGCTGTATACACCTTTAATTGATATGTTCATATGGCCTTAAGCTTGGTAGTGAGGAGTGAGATGTTTTTTTTCAAGTAAACTTAGATTTAAGCATTTTTAAATAGTAATTTTTTACTTTTTACTTATTTATAACATTGTCTGCTTAATTGTTGTGAGCATATTGTTGGTGTGTCTTTCATAAATAAATAAATAAAACACAGCGATCATTATCATCATCGTTTCAGCCATTATCTGTCCACTACTGGACATAAGCCTCCCCCATAGACTAAATAAAGAGAATAACAGCTATTAAATTAATAAATTGACAGCTTTAATGTAACATTGCAAAGATTGTTGCAAACTATCAGAGTTATTACATACTTTGTTACATTTTCTACTTTAAACTTTATAATACTGCAAAAAAAATATTCGGTATCACTTAAGAGAACAATTGTTTAATACGATGCTAATGATTTTGGGATCACCCTGTGTATTTTATCATTATAATATCCACCATGACTGAACTGTTTACTTGACCAAACACTTCTTGCTGAGTCATCGCTGTTTTTTATAGTTGATCTATATAAATGGACCACTTGCATATATTAGGGAAAATCGATACTGTCAAACTTAGCTCACAAAAGAGGTATATATTTAAGACATTTCTCTCGAATATCGTTGAAGAAGTGTATTGTAATTTGCAGGTATGAATAATATTTTTACCAGTGGGAGACTGTGCAAAAGTCGTTTGCTTAGGCACCTCTGTCCTATCCGTGTTTTTACAGTGAAGCAGTTGTGTTTGCATGGCTGTGTTTCAGTTTGAAGGGTGGGATATGGCAGGGAATTTACAGGGTACAGAGGAATAATAGCTGAGTCCTCAGAGATATATATATTTCCTACCAGGTGGAGCATCAGCTTTCTTGCCATTTTAAGTATCGTAACAAAAACATAAAATGTGCTGTGGGCGTCACAGAGTATTCTGTGATGGAACACAGTAACGTTCATATCTACAGACCACAGTTAACATTCACCGTTAGAAACAGTATAAAAAAAAAATGTCAGCGAGCATTTTCCTCGCTCCTAATGAGCATTGATGAACCCCTGCCTCGTGTTTATTGCGTAGTAGGTAAAAGGCAAATAGGAGCCAAGATGTAAGGCGAGATAAACATTTCATATAGCTGGGTCTGTTATGTATTACCCGTCAGTGTAACTCCCTATAGAGTTGTAAGATTTGTAGGTAGTGCTGTGAAAGCCAAATCTTTTGCATAGTCTACGTGTGTTGTATGACTGGCATGGAAAAGAAGGCGATGTTTTTGGAGATATATATATATATATATATATATATATATATATATATATATATATATATATATATATTAAACAACTTAGAATGGCAAACAAGCTGACGGCCCACCTGATGGAAAGTGGTAACCGTCGCCTATAGACATGAGCAGTACCATGGACATAACAGAGTATACTGTTTCGCCCATGATACCACCCATGCGTTGCCATTCTTATAGACTCGGGTGTTATTCCTCTGTACCCAGTAAATTCACGCCATATCCCACCCTTCAAACCGAAACACAGCCATGCAAACACAACTGCTTCACGGTTGAAACACGAATGGTACAGAGGTACTCAAGCAATCGACCTTTGTACAAAGTCTCCCTCTGGGATTATCATTTAAAAATGACAAACAGCACGGAGTTAAGCAGGCATTTACCAAATTAGTTATATTCAACATGCTGTATAAACTTATCATTAATCAAGTTATTTATGGTTAAACGTAAGTTATTTCTATGTTCGTGTACTTGCAAAGTTTCTCTTAACATTTCTGTTGGTTAGCGCTCTAAATGGATTCTTTTACCTAAGTAAACTATATACCCTATCAGGTCGACCTCCACGCGGTTCCCCCTGGAAACTATCGTGACCAATTTATCTTTGAATTCGTCACAATGGGCTAACTCACCTGCCTGGGGGAAAAGGGATTGTTAGTAATGAATACTAAAATCCCATTGCTAGCAATATACCCAACCAGGTCGACCTCCTCGCGGTTCCCCCTGATAAATATCATGGTTAATTCCTTGTGAATTCGTCATGGTGGGCTAACTGGCCTGTTTTCATTCTCACCGATCACCTTTCACTGGCGCTCCGCCAGCGTATCCCGTTAGCGCAGGCGAGGTTACCATTCCATTTTCACCTATCAAAAAAGAAAATAAAATAAAAGACTTGTTAAACAAAATACTATTGTAAATATGACTTCAAAACAGTGGCATCGAGTGAATAATATTCGTAAATGGATAAACGTGTTAGTTTTGAACCGAAGCAGTTTAACAGTTGGCCGCGTGTCACGCTCGCAGCACGCGACGTGACGCGGGCACGTAACACTAGTAATATGTCGACAATAGAGCGTCACTAGATATTCTAGTTTATAGAATTGCAGTGATTCTCGTGACGTCATTATGGTTATGTCACGTTTAGGTCGAAATATTATTTTGACACGTCCAGATAAAGTTGTGTCTGTGACATAACTTTTGTATTCTCTCTGGTTTGTGAATATGCAACAGTAATAGCTCTAGAAATGTATATATATTTCAAGAGTTGCTTTATGGTTCAGAAAAGACGACCCCTTCCTTACCCCATGGGTGTCGTAAGAGGCGAATAAGGAGGACGAGTGATAGACAGCAGTGTCCCTCTTAAATCATCTCCAAAGTCTAACTGCGGTTGCCAATATGGTGGGGTGGGGGGAAAGGGATTGTTAATAATGGAGACTGAGAATCCCATTGCTAGTAATATACCCAAGTAGGTCGACCCCCTCGCGGTTCCCCCTGGAAACTATCATGGTTAATTCTGGATGAATTCATCATGATGGGCTCACTGGCCTGGTTTCATTCTCATCTTTCACCCTTCACTGGTGCTCCGCCAGCGTATCCCGTTAGCGCAGGCGGGGTTACCATACGATTTTCACCCATCAAAAAAAAATATAGTGGGGGTCTTACACTGCGCTTGCTCGTACGAAGTCGCCACTTAAGAACATCTCTTCCCCATTAGTTGTCGGCTATAATATGAAATTAATAATCTAAAAGCATATATTTTTAGAATATTACTTTCATATTATTATTTTTTTTCTTAAATCGGATCCGTAGTTTAGTTTTTAAAACAAAATAACTTATTATGTCGCAAATGAAGTCTGTGTGTTTTTTTTTTGTAAATTTTTTAAATTGTTATTTATATATTAAAAATCTTTATATTTTAATCTAAGTTACAATATTATAAATGTAAATATGAGGTAAAATTTATTATTTGGGTAGATTATATTCTAACCAGCGAGGGGGGGGGGGGGGGGGGGCGAGGGGAGCTATTTATATCATAAACTACACCTGTTACCTTTACAGGCAGACCGTATTTTTTCGTCCACAATCGAATGGGCGCTCCTCGCGGACTCGCGGACAGGACAAGAGGCTTGTTATTTCCACCAATTAGTACACGGTGAACGAGTACCCTTCTGTGTGACGGGAATCGGAATTACTCGATTGTTTTGTGGGGAGAGTGTGTTCGATACATCGAGTGGCAGAATCGATTTTGTACTCTTAAACTAGATTTTTTGTGTGTTTTGAATAGCGAATTCGATTGAAGTCACGATTGTGACAAATTTATTATAATGTATTCTTTATTGCACTTGTAAGTTACATGTAATATAATGCATTTATCAATGTTGTGAACAAGGGTGGACTTATCTCTGACAGAGATCTCTTCCAGTCAACCCAACACAGTGAGAAAGCATGTCGTTAGCGGGCAGCTGAAGTGCTACAACTATTAATATTTAGAATACATAAAGAAATATACAGTTAATTGAAATATTAAAGTATATAATAAAATATTACATAAATACATATACTATAAATACATATAATACCTACTTACTTATAAATTTAATATTTATATCAAGCAAATATACAGCTTCGACAATACATATAGATAGGTACTCTTTACTGTTTCCTCCAAAAGATTACAATAGTAAACTTATCTACACTAATATTATAAAGAGGAAAACTTTGTTTGTTTGGTTGTAATGAATAGGCTCAAAAACTACTGGACCGTTTTTAAAAATTCTTTCACTATTCGAAAGCTACATTATCCACGAGTAACATAGGCTAAATTATATTTTGGAAAAAAATAGGGTTCTGTAAAATATTTGGGTTTTTCGGACGCAAGGTGTAAAAAATCAACCAGAAAAGTTACTTATTTTGCGTACGCTGCCTAAACTATAAAAGATAGAACCATAAAATGTTCTAATTAATTGTAGATCTTATAAATATCTACAAAAAAGTCCGCGACATACTATACCTATCTATGTCGAGTGAGGCACAACAACCATTTTTTTATTACAAATCTTGAATTTTTTTTTTTGGACTACATTTAAACGCATTTATTTTACTCATGCTATTAATCCTTATCAAAATAAATTATTTCATCACTAAGTACAGTTTATGTAGATAAAATCTGGTATGTGAATGATTAAAATTGGACGTTTTGTTTTGAAGTTATGGAGAAATTAAAATATTACGATTTTTTTTATACAACTTAGAATGGCAAACAAGCTGACGGCCCACTTGATGGACAGTGGTAATCGTCGCCTACAGAAATGAGCAGAACCATGGACATAACAGAGTATACTGTTTCGCCCATGATACCCCCCATGCGTTGCCATTCCTGAGGACTCGGGTGTTATTCCTCTGTACCCAGTAAATTCACGCCATATCCCACCCTTCAAACCGAAACACAGCTATGCAAACACAACTGCTTCACGATTGAAACACTAATCGGACAGAGGTACCCAAGCAATCTGATATTTATGACACAACTTATTTACACTTTATTGTACCATTTATAAAAATAATAAATACAGCAAATTTTAATGAGAAGCGATACAAAAGGCGGCCTTATCGTTAAGCAATCTCCTCCAGACAATCTTTGGGTAGAGGACGTTGAGAAAAAAGACAAAGGGCAGGTGGCGAACTTTTATATAGATATTTGGTATTTTACACCTGAATAACTTGGGATGCTGGTGAAATATATCTATCATAATAAATATTATTATACGTGTCATTATAGGTTTTACAAATTGGAATTGTAAAAATGATTAATGATGTAATTATTTTTATTTATTTATTATTTAATAGCAGAGGGAGACTGTACAAAAGTCATTTGCTTGGGCACCTCTAACTCATTTCTGTTTCTACCGTGAAGCAGCTGTGTTTCTATGGCTGTGGTTCGGTTTGAAGGGTGGGATATGGTAGTGAATTTATAGGGTACAGAGGAATAACACCTGAGTCTACAGGAATGGCAACGCATGGGGGGTATCATGGGCGAAACAAATATATTCTGTTATGTGCATGGTACTGCTCATGTCTATAGGCCACTTTCCCACGTTACCACTTTCCATCAGGTGGGCCGTCAGCTTGTTTGTCATTGTAAGTTGTAAAAAAAAATAATCGATTAACGGTGTAATATTTTGTAGTTACAGTTATAAGATATTTAAAACTACTTGAATTCTGTGACTTCACACGCGTGTATCAGTACATAAAATATCATATGTATTAAGTTAGGATACAAACTACTCGTGTACCAAATTTCATTCGAATCCGTTCGGTAGTTTGTGAGTGAAAGAGCAACAAACATCAATCCATCGAATGTTACAAACTTTCACATTTATTGTATTAATTTATTTTAAGGTATTTTTATATCTACGTATTCGTTTTGTTCAAGAACTACTGCACCGAATTGGATGCGGTTTGGTTTTGTTGGATGCTAATAGAATCTGGTATATGTTTTACTTTGATACATACATAGTTTTTATTACTTTTCTAATATAGTTAAATATTTGTTACAGTAACATTTATGTATGTATGTATGTATTTATTTAATACATTATGGGTATGTGTATTTAAGTCTAATTATATGTTTATAATACGTATATATATATATAAAGTATTACATTTTACATTTCCTCTATTCAATAATGCATCGTCTACTTATTTCTCTGTTTGCCCAACGGTTGATTGGTAGAGAACACCGTCCGGTGTTAATTCCGCCATTTGTATATAAAATTTTACTATATCGTCATAGTCGTAGAATACTGACGGATCTGACAAAGATTACATATAAAGATCCGTCAGTACTCTACGACTATGACGATATATTAAAGTATAAATAAATAAATACTCTACAATAGATGCATAGACCTATTTAAATGTACATTTACTTTGTCGTTTTATACTCCGAGATACGATAGAACACTAAAACTGTAGTCCGAAATAGAAATACTCGGTTTCCAACGAAGCTGTCTGTAATGAAAGTAGTCGAATAGTTTGTTTCTAGCATTTTGAAAATATATTTTCTAATTGAAGCCATGTCTGTTCGATGCATTGAAACGTCGAAGCTGTCTAGACCGAGGCGTGGTTTAATTGATAATGGATGTTTTACAACTTACAATGGATCTTTGTTTTTTATAGTTTGCGGTACAGTATTTAAGGCATTACGTCCTCACTATTGGATACGGGTGACGGAATGCCTGTACAAGAGGGTACACGTTGGGCGCAGTTTAGACGCAATATTTGAATAGCATTAGGAAGGTACTACGGCCGGATACTGCAACAAAAAAAAGAGTATGTGGTCGGCCCCCGAACTGGTGACCTCTGCTGTCTACCGGTCTCCAGTTCGAGGGACGACCGATCACCGGCCGTAAAAGATGACACTTACAATGGATCTAGGCATCATACCTGAATTAAATTCTAGTATTTGTTATTTTAAAACTATAAAATTGTTTTTTCTTTTGTTTATCTACTTGCGATCAGGCCCCCTAGACAAGTGACAAGCGAATTCGTCGATGGAATCGACATCGCTAGCGACTACGTGAGTTGGAATGAGACACCCGGCGTTGCTATCTCATTCTATCTCACGGACTCGCTAACGATGTCGATTCCATCGACGAATTCGTTTGCCATTTGTCTAGAGGCGCTGTCCCAGCTTCGTACAGATAGATAGGTAGAAAAATAAATTAGAAATAAAAAAAAGTGACAAAATTTATAATATTAATTCGTTAAACATATAAACTATTTGGATTTTATTATTAAATTGAGAAACTTTAATTGTTTATATGTCATTGTATATTTTTATGTTTTAGGTGCAACAAAGAGTTGAATAAATAAATAAAAGTTGTCTAACATCTTTTTTTTTTAATATTATTTTAACGGCTTATAATTATCGTTTTTGAAATTGATCGTTCGCATGTAATTTCTAATTTTTTTTCTATTTACATAAAATTGGTTGTGTCTTGATGATGATGATGTCTCTCTTTTATCCTTCATTAAAGACATGAGCTCGCAGAAAAGTCTTCAATTTTTGACGGATGCAGTCTTCTTTTTAGATATATACATATGCACACACACCTGTGTACATTATGTGCGGCATATACTTCAACGCACGCACGCACACACTCACACACACACACACACACACACACACACACACACACACACACACACACACACACACACACACACACACACACACGCACGCACGCACGCACGCACACACGCACGCACACACACACACACACATGCACACACGTACACGCACATACACACACAAATTCACACAAAAAGGGAGGATTTTGTGTGAATTTTTCAAACACAAAGGGAGGATTCCCTTTAAAATTAGCTTAAAAATAAACAATTTTTATAACTTAATTATATATATATATATATATATATATATATATATATATATATATATATATATATATATATATAATATATTATATATATATATAACGGGAAATTAATGAACCCACTGTGATTTCGTCAACAATTCAGCGACAAGGCCGCCCGTCGCCGTGTATTTACCTTGCTTCTTGTAATGCTTATTTACAAGTATTTTATTTTTCCTTGTTTATTTATATATTTTATATAATCGTATCTCTCTTTATTAGAGTTTTCATTCATACATTTCATTCGCTAACTCATTCAATAATTCTTTCATTCATCCGCTCTGTCGGGAGGTTTTTATTTTTACCAAACATATGTATGTGTATGATATGGGTGATGGCCTTTTTTTCGTCATCAATACGAGTATATAAGTAGACAAGTAAACCGTCTTTCAAAAAAAAAAACTTTCATCGTCGTATCAAACATTATTCATCCACTGCTGGACATAGGCCTTCCCCATATACTGTGGGTCTTAAACCACTTGCATCCACTGACTCCCTGCGATGCATTCGATGTTGTCACTCCATCTAGTGAGGGGTCGTCTTACACTGCGTTTGCCCGTACGGGGTCGCCACTCAAGAGCTTTTCTTTCGATTGTCGACTCTTCGAGCTATGTGACCAGCCCATTGCCACTTCAGCTAGTTTATCCTTATAACAATAACATCCACAAATATATTACTTTGCAATACTTCCATAATTTAAAGGAACTTAATTATGTACTATATAATTAGGTACTAAATAAATAATACAAAGTAAATACTTTATATTATTCTCAATTTCGTGTATAATATAGTATATGTCATATATGTGTAAGTATATTTGTTATTTATATATATTTATTCGTTTATATATGTAATTTTAATATGTATGTATATCAATAATTACTAGTACCGCATTCGTGTATTCTGACACTTCCCTACGGTTGACTGGGAGAGAATGCTTTTAGCATTAAATCCGCCATGTACACATACATAGCGTGAATTTATTGGGTACAGAGGAATAACACCTGAGTTCTCAGAAATGGCAACGCATGGGGGGTATCATGGGCGAAACAGTATACTCTGTTATGTACATGCTACTGCTCATGTCTATAGGCGACGGTTACCACTTTTCATCAGGTGGGCTGACAGCTTGTTTGCAATTCTAAGTTGTATAAAAAAAACATATATGTACTATTGAATAAATAAATAAATATATGATGGAATTCAATATATATATATCGAAGCAGTACTGATATTAGACAAGCCTAGTGTCGCCACTATTGCGGTTAATGTTCTGGATTTTGCAATGCAGACGACAGTATTGCTTCGAATGTAATAGCTTCTCTTTTTCTATTGGAAACTAATTGAATGTTGTGCTAACATTGTTTTTAAATTTTGTATCTATTCGTTTTTAACCGACTTCGCAACGACGACGTTTTGAATTTAAGTGTCTTTTTATTTCCTCTTTTTTATACAACTTAGAATGGCAATCAAGCTGACGACCCACGTGATTGAAAGTGGTAACCGTCGCCTATAGACATGAGCAATACCATGGACATAACAGAGTATACTGTTTCACCCATGATATCCTCCATGCGTTGCCATTCCTGAAGACTCAGGTGTTATAGCTATTGTGTGAATTTTAAATGATATGTTCACCAATTTTGATGATAATTTTGTTATTAATATATCTTACTCAGTAGTTGGTTTTATACTAATAATGCTCCGATCGGTGATTTTTATGGATTTAGGGTTTTTAACTAACAAGATCTTTTTTGCAAAACACAGTGACTTCAGTCGAGTTAAACCCGATTATAAAAAACTTTAAATCTGGTTAAAGTACATTACTGCAGCGGCCAGCAACTGAGGCATTGATGGACGAACGTGCAAATGTTGGCCGAGGAGTAGCCGAGGCACACATACGTGAGTCTATCAAAGCCTAGTTGTGGCCAAGGCTTGTATAGTACTTTTCTCAAACAATGCGCGGAAATCAAAAACACAGTTTTACTTTTTAAGTTCAATGACGATTAACGAACAATATTATTTTTTTACGCGCCATAATGTTCCTTTGTTTTGTTTTTTCAATAAACAGCTTTCTATTTGCAAACCAGTTCGAAATTTAAATAAAACCTTTTATTAGTTACCTCCTTGGTAGCCATGCTACGAAGTAAAAGGTCATTCCATTTTTAAATTACAGGACAGATATGAGTTTACATAGTAATTTATCTGGCCGCAAAACACGACAGATATATGCCCGCATGTATCTGGCCAGTACGGCAATTGATTTATCTCGAAGAAGATTGTCAAAATAATGCTCACATTTCCGAGCATGTTTGAGAAAAATAAATTTATTAAAATTTTATATTGGTAATTACCATTATAATCCTATCACGATTAGTTTAAACATTACGTGTATAACATACAAACAAACGACAACATAAAAACAAGAAAAGGATACATCGAACTGAGAACCTCGTTATTTTCAAAGTCGGTTTTTTTTTATGGGTTAAAATGGTATGGTAACCCCCCCTGCGCTAACGGGATACGCTGGCGGAGCACCAGTGAAGCGTGATAGGTGAGAATGAAATCAGGCCAGTCAGCCCGTCATGTTGAATTCATAACTAACCATGATAGTTTCCAGGGGAAACCGCTAGGAGGTCGACCTGGCTGGGTATATTGCTAGCAATAAGACTCTTAATCTCCATTACTAACAATCCCTTTCCCCCCTTTCAAAGTCGGTTACGAGCGCATATAAAGTTGACAGACCGACATACAAGTTGTGACAAACAACGTTATCTCCCTCATCAATAACACATTTATTTTTTCTGCACCAAAGGAAATGTTGGGGAATACGGGTACATTTTATGCACCACTCCCCCTAACCACTAACTATTAGTGGCATAAAGAAAGAAATATATATTATTTACTGTAACTCCGATATCATTTTTCTGCCGTCCTCCGACCTTATATATGTGGATGATTTATTGAACAGCATTTGTAGGGTTGTCACCGATTGCAGCACTCAATTAATATTTTTTTTTATACAACTTAGAATGACAAACAAGCTGACGGCCCACCTGATGGAAAGTGGTTACCGTCGCCTATAGACATGAGCAGTACCATGGACATAACAGAGTATACTGTTTCGCCCATGATACCCCCATGCGTTGCCATTCCTGACGTCGACCACGCGGTTCTTCCTAGAAACTATCATGGTTAATTCCTGATGAATTCATCATGACGAGCTAACTGGCCTGTTTTCATTCTCATCTATCACCCTTCACTGGTGCTCCGCCAGCGTATCCCGTTAGCGCAGGCGGGGTTACTATACCATTTTCACCTATCAAACATAGTGGCATAGAGTGAGTGGGCAGTAGTACCTAGTGTTAAATAGAAATTAAAATAAATATTTAACGTATTCTGGAAACAGGTTTATTCCATTTCCAAAAAAAAAAAAAATATATGTAGATAAGTTATGCTCTTATTTCCTGGCAGAGATCGCTCTTAGCGATAAGGTCGCCCATTTGGTTTCTCACTGTAATTATTTCTTGTAATTGTTTATATTTATAATAAGTTTACTATTGTAATCTATTGGAGGAAACAATAAAGAGTAGCTATTTGTCTATCTATCTTTTTGACGTGTAAGAACAAGAATATATTAAGAAAATAGGCCATTTATAGATGGTATATCAAGATATATAAATATTTTATAATCGACGTTCAGGAATAAAGCTGTAATATCATACATTCGGGGAAAATGAATTGTTAGGAATAAGAGTTCCATTGCTAGCAATATACTCTATCAAGACATCCTTCACGCGGTTCCTCCTAGCAACCATCGTGGTAAATTCTTCTGGATTTAGTCACGATGGACTAACTGACCTGCTTTTATTCTCACTCATCATACTTGAGTGATACCCTGCTAGCGTATATCGATAGCACAGGCGAGATAACCGTTCCATTATCACCCGTTTAAAAAAAACATGAACGAAATATCTTAACCCAGTATTTTTGTATTGTATTGTAAAATCTTTATTGTACATACAAGTAATTCACATTGAACACTGATAAATGATTTAATATACAATGGCGGACTTATCCCCTAAAGGGATCTCTTACAGTCAACCTTTGAGAAGCTGAAAAAAAACTGTAGAATGTATAAGGGTATTTGATAGTTGGAAAGCCTATTTTTTATACAACTTTGAATGTCAAACAAGCTGACGGCCCACCTGATGGAAAGTGGTAACCGTCGCCTATAGACATGAGCAGTACCATGGACATAACAGAGTATACTGTTTCACCCATGATACTCCCCATGCGTTGCCATTCCTGAGGACTCAGGTGTTATTCCTCTATACCCAGTAAATTCAGGCCATATCCCACCCTTCAAACCGAAACACAGCCATGCAAACACAACTGCTTCACGGTTAAAACACGAATGGGACAGAGGTATACAAGCAATCGACTTTTGTACAAAGTCTCCCTCCGGTAAATAGCCTAATAGCGCGCTGAATTATTCAAAAACAAATGCTATCTCGTATTTTCAGCGACAAACTAGTATAATGCATCCCCTTTTATGTAAATTTACTTAAGTATTCTAAAATATTAATATAAATAAAAAAAAAAAAACGTCATAAAATATGATACATTGTTTTTTTAGATACAAGTATAGATTGGTATATGCCTAAAGGTGGCAGCCCTACAGTTACGTCATTTCATATATAGGTCATAACCTCATTGGCTATTCGCGGTTTATTTGCTACTACACATGCGTCTGGACTTTATATTCTTATTCGATGTATTATGAGTTGTATGAAGTAGTTGTATGGTTGTGTATGATGACAAATGTGGAATGTTGACGCATATACGTTTGCATGAATCGGTCGTTTGACTGAGAAACTACCAATCATTTGAGAGTAGCGCCCTCTGGTGTTTCTTGTTTGACTTCATTACAGAATTACCGTAATAAGGTTTACGAGACAATGCTTTATAGTATTTATTTATTTAACTCTTTATTACACCATAAAAATATACAATGACAAATGAACAATTCAAGTGAAATACAGTAACATAAATACAGATTGAAATATACATATAAAGGTACAAAAGGCGGTTTTATCGCTAGGGCAATCTTTTACAGACAACCTTTGGTTAAAGGAGAACAAATAGAAGTGGGTAGGTGGCGCAAGAGTGAATTAATAATTTTTCATGTTTAAGACACAAAAACCTAAAAGGCACAAATACACATAACTTATTGAACTACTTACTACTTACTAGAACATATATATATATATCACACACAAGGAAAACATTACAGAGGAATGGAAAAGAGGAACTGCAGTTAAAGAAAACGTGATCTGACTTGTCCTTTAAACGAGTAGGTATACTAATTTTTACCTGTGACTTCGTCCACGTTCACAGGACTAAAGAGTAGACTACGTTCTTCACCACCACCTTTATTTGATGAAGAGTAAATTGTTAGTAAAATGGTATAGTAGCCCTATTGCTAGAAATGTCAACCTCCACGTCCCCTCGCCCCCTCGCTCCTCTTTCCTTCTAGAAACCATTATATTTAATTCCTGGTGAAATTACATATATATCTTAAAAACTTGACTTCATCATCACGTGTCATCAGATACTGGTGCCCCGACAACGTATACTGATAGCACAGATGGAGTTTCCATTCTATTATCAATCCATTTACTAAATTCTCTTTTTCTTGACGGAAAGGGATTGTTAGTAATTGTGTCTAACAGCCCAATTGCTAGCAATATCTAGCAATATCAATATTAAGTTTGTCTCCACGCGTTTCTTCTTTAAAAAGTGGAAAAGTCACGATGGACTAACTGAGCTGCTTTCATCCTGACCTATCATCCTTCACTATAGCATCAAGGAAAGTTAGCATAGAGATAGCGCAGACGGAGTTACCGTTCCATTTTCAATCTATTAAACCCGGGGGGAACGGATTAATAATAATGCGGACTACCAGTCTCATTGCTAGCAATATAGGATCAGGTCGACCTCCATGTAGTCCCTCTGGAAACCATCGTGCTGAATTCTAGACTTTTGTTTTTATACAACTTAGAATGGCAAACAAGCTGACGGCCCACCTGATGGAAAGTGGTAACCGTCGCCTATAGACATGAGCAGTACCTTGGACATAACAGAGTATACTGTTTCACCCATGATACCCGCCATGCGTTGCCATTCCTGAGGACTTAGATGTTATTCCTCTGTACCCAGTAAATACCCTTCAAACCGAAACATAGCCATGCAAACACAACTGCTTCACGGTTGAAACACGAATGGGACAGACGTACCCAAGCAAACGACTTTTGTACAAAGTCGGCTAACCATACCATTATCATCCATAAAAAAAACACTTAACCCTCTTTTCTTCGCCAGTTGCGTAAAACGAAGCGATTTTAACAACAATGGATTCAAGCGGAATATTATCGTTCATTTTAATTCTATTAGCAAACGACTACGTTATTTGACGGGGTTTTGTCTGTGTGCCCCTGGTTCGCACCGCGAGGGATGCTGGCGAAAAATATAAACTCTCTGACACTCTATCATTTTTGATTCTGATCCCTTTCTCGCCAACTCATCGGCCATTTCATTACCTTCATTCTTGATGGATAGTGACCAGATCTGATTCTAATGATTAGAATTAACTTAATTTAACAATAACATTTCACAATTAGGCACCAGTCCTCACCAAGGGGAAGATATTAACCTATTGTTACCAAAATTTATTGGGTCGGGAAATTCATAGTCGTGTATTATGAATATACTTGTAGTGCTATAAACAAAAGTAATGCGCCGGTAATATAGAATCCTGATAAATTGCAGGGAAAATAACTTGATGTTACCCCCCGCAGATATATCTATGCCTCACATTACCATTTCTCTTTCTATAAGCTACTCAAGTTGATATATTATTATGATATCTTTGTATTTAAATACTTTTATGGGAGAGAAAGACAAACGAGCTTGAGGCTCACCTGATGGAAGGAATCACCACTCAGTCAGTCACTGTAACGCCAGTGAAAAATTCAGAAAATTTGCGATTGCCATCTCGCCTACCAAGCAAGGCAACTACCCCTAACCTAACCCGCTTCCCCTCCTCAAAAGAGGGAGGCCTATGCTCAGTAGTGGAGAATTAACTGCGATTTTTTTATACCACTGATGTGGCAATCAAGCATACGGCCCACCTGATAGTAAGTGGTTACCGTGGCCTGCAATACCAGGTGTAATACGCGCGCATTGCCGACCCTGAAGAAACCTCTTTACCCCCCTTTTGAACACCCCATGCTGTAGTCTCTTGGGGGAAATCTTGGCAGGGAGCTCATTTCATAACCTGAGTGTTCGTGGGAGAAAACATCTCAACAAACTCTGAAACTGCGTTGTACGCGACCATTTAATCATAGATAGATAGATAGATAGATAGATAGATAGATACTCTTTATTGTTTCCTCCAAAAGATTACAATAGTAAACTTATTATAAATATAAATAATTACAAGAAATAATCACTATGAGAAAACAATGGGCGACCTATCGCTAAGAGCGATCTCTTCCAGGTGACCTTTGGATGGAGAGGAGTAATTATAAACAATTTGGTAGGAGGCACGATCATAATTAATTGATTACAAACTATAATTAATGGTAGAGTAATTAAACAAAATAACTCTTATCAACTAGCCAGTGATATGAACTACCGCAAAGTAACACTTAGTTCAGTGAAAAATCATCTTGTAAATATCAGACAAATTGTAGAAAATATAATATAGTGATAAATTGTGGCATAAAAAAAAGAAATGTACCCATAATCGTTTCGCTGTATATAAAGTCGTATAGAATGCTATGCAATCATACGTGTGTGACACAGACGATAGTAAATCATAGGAACGAGTCGTACCCCCCATTTCCCATAACATATCATGGGATGACATCACGCGAAGCAATCTTTGTGAGAAATAGTCTACTCAGGGGCGAATGAGTGGCGATTTGTTCAGTTTTTGCTAGCTTCTGTCGCTTCTAAACGCAATTCTGGTATAAATTGGTACTGGTTACAATAATATATTTGAACAGGAAATATTGTCCTCTTCGACCAACTTCAAAAAGAGGGATAGTCTCGATTTGATTGTATTTTTTTTTTATGTTTGCGATAACTCCATCTACACTAATATTATAAAGAGGAAAGATTTGTATTTTTATGTGTATGTTTGCAATGAATAAACTCAAAAACTACTTTAACGATTTCAAAAATTCTAAGTATACTCTGTTTTGTCCATGGTACTGCTCATGTCTATAGGCGACGGTTACCACTTACCATCAGGTGGACCGTCAGCTAGTTTGCCATTCTAAGTTGTATAAAAAAAACCCCCATGCGTTGCCATTCTCGAGGACTCAGGTGTTATTCCTCTGCACCCTGTAAATTCACGCCATATCCCACTCTTCAAATCGAAACACAGCCATGCAAACACAACTTCTTCACGGTTGAAACACGAATGGGACAGAGGTATCCAAGAATACGATTTTTGTACAAAGTCTATCTCTGGTATGGATATGCTTAGAGACTGGTAAAATTTAAAGTCTTTTTTCAACATATTTTTAGTGATTTAG
This sequence comes from Galleria mellonella, assembly GCF_026898425.1. Taxonomy (NCBI): domain Eukaryota; kingdom Metazoa; phylum Arthropoda; class Insecta; order Lepidoptera; family Pyralidae; genus Galleria; species Galleria mellonella. Next base: position 8,915,373 of record NW_026441999.1, on the reverse strand, counting down.
TTTTAAAATAAAAATAACTGATGATGCCTCAATTTAAATCAAATTTTTTTATGAAATACAATTAAATTGGGATACTGTTGAATTTCTTACAGATTATCTCAGGGACAAAATTTTGTTTGCATTTTGTTGGAGGCTTGGAATTTTACATGCATATTTTTTTTTATACAACTTAGAATGGCAAACAAGCTGACGGCCCACCTGATGGAAAGTGGTAACCGTCGCCTATAATGCCACCTTGTAAAACTCTGTATCTAATAACAAACTATGTACATATAAATATAGTAAATTGTATTTTCTGACGGTTTGTGTTCACAGTAAATATATAAGGTCTATATATTATGTAGCATTATGAAGTTTATGCAAATATGTTGAAGACTCCAAGTTTGAACTGTTGGCAAGTTTGCTAGTGTGCTTATGTTATTATTTCAACTTAAGGGACACTTTATAATAGGGGTTTAGATAGAGCTAATAATTGGAGAGCGAGCGAGAGGTGAAACAAAGTTATTTAATAAAAGACCGAGATAGTTTAACTAAGAGTTGGATTACGAAATAGTTTTGAGGTTTTATATTCGTTATTTGAGTTTAATAGTTTTATTTATTGTTCTTTTTTTTGAAGTTGGTTGAAAATATGTATAAAAACATATGCCTATAAATATTATTACAATAAATTTACCATTTTTACTAGACAAAGACTTTGTATAAAAGTTGTTTGTTTGGCCACCTCTGTCCTATTCATGTTTCTACCGTGAAGCAGTTGCGTTTACATGGCTGTGTTTCGGTTTGAATGGTGGGATATGGTGTGAATTTATAGGGTACAGAGGCATAACACCTGAGTCCTCAGGAATGGCAATGCAGGGGGGTATCATGGGCGAAACAGTATACTCTGTTATTTTAATTAACTATTAATAAGCGATAGTCTGAAACCGCGCTGTACGCGACCATCTGGGCTATGGGATGAAATCCCTGCCGATGATGACCTGTGTAATGGTAGAAAATCTTCTGCATTATTTATTTATTTTTATTTATTTATTTAATACTTTATTGCACCAACATAACATGATTTGTTAAATCATTTTCAATACGTATAGTGTAATACAAAAGGCGGTCTTATTGCTAAGCAATCTCTTCCAGACAACCTTTGGGTAGAAGGAATTAAAGCATAAATAGGTAGGTGGCGCATTTTATAACATTACATCCTAATGTTATAAAATGTGTGTTTATTATTTGTTACATTATAGCGCCTTAACGGCTTAACCAATCACCGTGAAATTTGGTATACACAATAAGGGATGGAGTAGGATATAGGTTACTTTTATTCCGATCAGTAAACATATCTCGGTCATCCGGATGAAGTCGTGTATAAAAGCTGGTAATACAACAATAAACATGACAATAGAAAGCAAATGTAACAAAGGCAAGTTTAATTTGAAAGATAGAAAGAAAATAAGAAATATTATTATGCAAGTAAACTTAGATTTAAGCATTTTTAAATAGTAATTTCAGCCAAGAAGAACGGACAATAAATTCAGCTGTTGATTTTTTCAAAAAGATTAATGATTTTGTGTGTATTCAGACTACGAAGCAGCATCAGATCTTTAAATTTAACATATATAGAACATAATTAAAACAAATCAAGAAAATAATCAGTTACATCGACCATAGCAGACGAGTTCTTACAGGCAGCACCCGTTCACGAGTATGACGTGTGAGCCAGCCATCATTGCGCTCAACCATATTTTAGGGAACTCAATAACCCGGTCCACCACTCCACCACCTGTCTGGACTGATTCAAGACCCCCAACCACGTCATAGACTTCAAATAATTTCATACTTAACACTACATAACAGTTGCAGTATCCATATTTTATACAGTACAAAAGCATACGTTATTTAATAATAAAATTGTCACATAATCTTAATTTAAATTCTCTAAGAGTTCTCTTCCCATTTTCTTCTCTCCTTCTTCGTGTGGCCCAGGTATAGAATAGCCTCCTATATCCAATAGAATAGAAATCAGGTGTACCGTCAGCTTACAACTTAGAATGGCAAACAATTGCCATTCTAAGTAGTATAAAAAAAAAGCCTTTCCCGAGGGCGTCGTAAGAGACGACTTAGGGAAGGCGAGGGATGGGCAGCAGCGTCCCTCTTAAAACATCTCTAAATCCTAATTGCGGTTGCCAATCCGCTTGTCAAATTAAAAAAAAAAGTGTTTAAATTCTACAAATACAGTCCACGCCATCAACAAGAGCTAGTATGCTAGTAACAATAGTAGAGTAATGTAATAACAGATTACTAATTGGCAAACGAATAATGTATTACTGGTAATAATGTAGTAATACAGCCTGAAGGATCAATTCCATATTTCGTCTCATTAGGCAGACTCCGACCGTTAATTAGGTAGGACTAAGGTAACATCTTGACATGCCTACTGCTTGTTACTACTCGTGTAGTGTAAGGGGTCTTAATAATAATAGAGAAATATTCTGTTTTATGAAAAATATTTTGTTTATCATTCATATTAATACTAACTCGTCGTTTGTTAACGTTAAGTCGATTGCTTAGGTATCTCTGTCCCATTCGTGTTTCTACCGTGAAGCAGTTGTGTTTGCATGGCTGTGTTTCGGTTTGAAGGGTGGGATATGGCGTGAATTTACTGGGTACAGAGGAATAACACCTAAGTCCTCAGGAATGGCAACGCATGGGGCGTATCATGGGCGAAACAGTATACTCTGTTATGTCCACGGTACAGCTCATGTCTATAGGCGACGGTTACCACTTTAAATCAGGTGGGCCGTCAGCTTGTTTGCCATTCTAAGTTGTATAAAAAAAAATCTTTTACCTGCGACTTCGTGCTCGTGTTCGAGTTTGAGTTTGCTAGAAGAGAACTCTTCATCATCATCGTATCAGCCTTTAACTGTCCACTGCTAAACATAAGTCTCCTCTTGAGAAGGTTTGCCAGTAGTTGTCACGCTAGGCAGACGAGCTAGCAACCGCAATTTGGCTTTTGGTGATATTAAAAGGGGCATGCTGCTGCCCATCCCTCCACCATAAGCTCCATTAGTCGACACCCAAGGGAAATAAGGGGTCGGCCTATTTTATGACATTGTAACATCTTAGTCTTCAAGAATAGCAACGCATGGGCAGTACCATGTGTTATTCGCAACTAGCGGCCCATCCCGGCGTCGCACAAGTGTACATTTTTAACATTTCCCTGCACTGCTCTGCTCCTATTAATCGTAGCGTGATGAAAAGTATACTATAACCTACCCAGGAGTATGAAGAATAATAGTACCGAGTTTCGTTAAAATCCGTCGAGTAGTTTTTGTTTCTATAACGAACATACAGACAGACGGACAAAAATTTTACTGATTGTATTTTTGGCATCAGTATCAATCACTAATCACCCCCTGATAATTATTTTGGAAATATATTTCGTGTACAGAATTGACCTCTCTACAAATTTTTTTTTATACAACTTAGAATGGCAAACAAGCTAACGGCCCACCTGATAGAAAGTGGTAACCGTCGCTTATAGACATGAGCAGTACCATGCACATAACAGAGTACCTATACTGTTTCGCCCGTGGTGCCCCCCATGAGTTGCCATTCCTGAGGACTCAGGTGTTATTCCTCTGTACCCTGTAAGTATAGATTACAATTTTCTACTAGGCGAATCGTCATTTTGTTTGTTATTCTATGAAATTATACACTGGAATTGTGCACACTGGTACAACCAGGCACAAACTCATCTTCTATTACAACCATCTGGATGAGTTTCGGTCTTCCATCGTGCATTTTCAAGACACTTTCTTCCACACACAACCAGGCGTTGGAATAAACGTCCAGCAGCAAAATTTCCAAACCGATACGACATCGTAACATTCAAGAATAGAATTACTTTTAAAAAAAGCCGGCAGCATACCTACAATTCCTTTTGAGTTGTGGGTACTCATGGGTAGCGGTAGTCACTTACCGTCAGGTGAACTGCATGCTCATTAACCCTCTGTGTTATAAGAAATAGTTACATAAAAAAAAATGAAGTAATTTTTTTATTCAATTCGCTTAACAAATGAACAATCTATGCCTTACATGCTCGCTAACATACCATCCCGTAGATGCGAACTTTTAAATCGTATGCACAGGAAATATGGCATACATTCATAAGGTTTTATTGGAAAAGTTTCTGTTTGGCGCGAGCAACTTCAACTCTACTATGTAATAACATGTTACTCAATATCATTCACTTAGAGATACGACTACCAACATTATTTGTCATGCAAGAATTTCACGTATACCCGTTCAAATCGAAAACGTTAGCAACTATTTAAGGTATATCCTGCATTCGATCAGCGATATTGAATATTACATACATACATACATACATATCTGTCACGCCTGTCTCCCATTAGGGTAGGCAGAAACAATGGAACGCCAAATGCTTCGATTCAAACAAACCTCTTTCGCTTCTTCCACATTCATCAATCTTGTCATACACGCTCGCCGGTTACGGGTACTTTTAATTTGGCACTTCTTCAGCACGTCGCCTATTTGGTCGACATATGTCCGTCTAGGGCGGCCCCTACCGACATCTCCATTCATTCTTGCTCGATAAATCTCTTTCGTAATTCTTCTTTCATCCATCCTCTCCAAATGACCAAACCAATATAACCACAATGTGAAATATTGAATATTTCACATTAAGATTTGAGATGAAAAACAACAGATATTGTAATATGAATAAATATGGTCTTTAAAAATCTTTAATAATGTATAAAGGAACTTTTAATAAACAAATTTAAAACTAAATTAGGGAAATAGTTACTAAATGAAAGCTTTTAGTTAGTAGATGAATTTTTAAAAAAGGAACAGATAAATATCTAGTATAGTTGTTGTCGATGCATGAATTGATCAGTTCCTACCAAAATGGGACATTTGCATGCTATTCTGTAATGGCTAAACAGGCACGAAACTTTATATAATGTAAGACCACTGATACCTACTCTATTTAATGAAAATAAATTTGTTATTATTAATTATTAAGTAATTGAAAAAGATCCGAGACGAAAGAGAACTAAATCCGCTGTACTCGTATTACATTTTTACACTACGGAGGCGGCAAACAAGCATATGGCTCACCTGATGCTAAGCGGTTACCGTAGCTTATGAGCGATTGCAATACCAGGAGTTTTACACGCGCATTGCCATATCTGACGAAATCAAACATATCTGTCATGCCTGTCTCCCATTAGGGTAGACAGATACAAAGCAACGCCAAATACTTCGATTCAAACATATCTGTTTCGCTTTCTCCACATTCATCAATCTTTTCATACACGTTCCCTGACTATGGGTATTTTAATTGAACCCTTTCTTGCATACCACCTATTTGATCAACATACCTCTGTCTAGGGTAGCCCCTACCAACATCTCTATTCATTTGTACTTGATAAATCTCTTTTGTAATTCTTTCTTTTGTCTTCTTGCCATATTAACTAGTTACATTTGGTTAACTGACCTGTCTTCTTTCTCACCATCACTCGCTAGTTCCTAAGCAGTTACTGATCACCCTGAAATTATTTTCTTCATCATTACATTGTCATTACAGAAAAAAATTATAGTAATTAATACTAGCGAAGCCACGGGATACACAATCAATAACCATTGTTTTGGAAACTTTTCGCAATGGAAATTTCCGAATCACACGTAAATGGCCGAGATGTCCAATATAGCGGTAAATGTTGAGTTCGGAAATATTATCCACTACATTAGCATCGGCCCACGTACAGAAATTGCGGCCAATTTGCCAAGTTTCCCGTTCTCGGAATACGCTCTGACGTCCATGGTGCCATTCATGTATTGCCATTTCTGAGAAATGCTTCCGAATCCTGTAATTTCTATGCTTTATCATATCCTTCAAACCGAAACACAGCCATGCAAGTACAGCTGCTTCTTGGCAGAACACGAGTAAGACAAAGGTTCCCATTCACTTTGTCTAGAATCTCCATCTGTTAAACCAAATTTAAATCATCTTTATTCAAATACACTTGCTCTTTTAAGATGTTCTCTTTTGCTCTTTTGCATTCTATTGCTGAGTTCGGAATCTTGTTATCTGCTGAGAGCAACGCCAAAAAACTCGGTTACTCTTTTAAATCTCTGTTAACAGTATTTGTGTAATCGATGCGTGCAAAGTCACGGGATAGGGCAAGTGATTATAGTTTCCGAAACTTGTGATGGAAGCTCCGCCACAGATATCGAATATGGCGATAAATGTCGAGCTCAAGAATATTATCCGCTACATTAACATTGGGGCGCGTACATAAATTGCGGCTAATTCGCCAAGTTCCCCGGTCTTGGCACCCGACTTGGCCGTTCAACATTACGCCCCAAGTTTGTTGTGATATACTGTCGCTCGGTTCCACTACGTTTTTAATGGTCCTGATTGGTTATTTTTATGAGGAAATTGGATAGTTTGATTTATAACTAATTTTCGAAGAGGGGAAGTAATATTTTTAGTATATATTTATTTATTGCTTGAGGTATTTATTTATTAAATCTTCCGTATGATGACATGAAAAGTAGTTTATGTCAAAAATATCATAGTTATTGGTTTAGCCGGTAAGTTACTATGAGGTAATAAACAAACTAACAAACTTTCTTTCAGAATCATAATATTTATAAGGTTGTCAAAGAAGAGTGGGGGGGGGGGGGGTCGTGATCCTTTAAAGTATAAACTGCCAGCTACATATATTCCATGATGTAGCATAAATTCTCACTAATATTATAAATTTAAAAATAAGATTTTGCTTTACATTTTAACCCAATTTGTATGAAATTTAGTCATCATCATCATCATAAGACATAAGACTTCTCCATTAGGAGGGATTTACCAGTAATTGCCACGCTTGACAGGCGGATTGGCAACCGCTATTAGGCTTTGATCATATTTTTGAAGTGTTGAGTGTGAGGAGATGTGTTTAGGACGCGGTAGTCACTTACCATCAGGTGAACATGCTCGTTTGTCCCCTGTGTTATAAAAAAACACTGTTTTAATGCCTTTTTAAAAACTGCCTTGTAATTTGAAAGGGACTAGATGAAACTAGAATATAAAATCAGATTCTGTTAACATCAATTCAGCAATGCGTCATCACTAATTACTCGTAAAATAATAAAAGAATTCTAGTCGTCTCTGTCCCAAATGATTCTTTTTTGAATGTATTTTTTCTAGAGAAGGCTCTAAAAACACGGATCCACACTTACGGCACATTCAGGGCTGGGGGAATAAAAACAGCCCAATGATACTTTGAAGGAAACTTGACGTGTACACCCAATACAGACGTTTGGCGAATTTGATGGTGTACATTTTTATGTACAAAAAAAGTAATTTTAGTTACAACAGAATTACTATTTATTATTACATTTTTTTTTATGCAACTAAGAATGGCAAACTAGCTGACGGCCCACGTGATGGAAAGTGGTAACCGTCGTCTATAGACATGAGCAGTACCATGCACATAACAGAGTATACTGTTTTGCCCATGCGTTGTCATTCCTGAGGACTCAGGTGTTATTCCTCTGTACCCTGTAAATTCACGCCATATCCCACCCTTCAAACCGAAACACAGCCATGCAAACACAACTGCTTCACGGTTGAAACACGAATGGGACAGAGGTACCCAAGCAATCGACTTTTGTACAAAGTCTCGTTTATTGTTATATTATTATAATCAGTTCAGTGAAATAATCTAAAAGAAATACAGTTTTATTCAAATTATTCACTAAAACAATCGCCTGTGAGTGACAACAAGCCCGCTGCCCTAATACAATATTTTACAACAAAAATCTCTCATTACGACACCGAGGTCCTTTCCGAGGCATCGCAAAAATGTGACGTTTTAAATTTTTGTTTGTTTGCTTGTGTGTTTATACAGCGACTTAGGTCGCGCACTAATTGGTTGGTAAACTGTGCTACATTCATGGGACCCCACATTAATCTGTTAGTGTTGTGCTTAATAATAAAAAAACATCATATCGATGTCGATGAAATCCGCATCAAAATATAAAACAATTTATATTAAAATTTTACATATGTATCTAAAATTATAATTAAAGTAAATAATCTACTAGTATTAAAAGAATTATAAATTTTCTTTATCGTTGAAAAATAGCAGAAATTAGTACTAATAGCATTGAATGCAAACTTTTTTAAAACGTTAACTTCATTATAATTAAATTCTACTGTTGAAGATAATTGTTTTAAAAAAGTTAAACTCAACAAGAAAATGGAGTAAAATCTCTGTAATTAAAGTACTAATTGCTCGCAGGCACGCTAAGTAAATGCAAACTATTTTACATTTAACATTTTCTTCGTCTACACCCAAAAACAATATTAAGACATACCTATCTGTATATAGAATCGTTTTGTTCTTCTTACTCAACTATTGCTCTCTTGGCAATATCGATAATCCGAAATTCGCCACTGGCTTTCAACGTATTCCGGAGCTAAGCCTCCTCTATCCCTCTAAAGCTTACAGAACGCAACGCAACGCCAGACATATTTCAAATGTGGAACTCAAATTAATCATTTTGCGTTTATCGATGCAGATACACGGTGGGCTTTTATCGATAACATTTCCCGTGCTGTTCCCATGCCTGTTTGTATAATGGAATCGTTTATTTTGAATTTGAATTGCTCTCTGGAATTTGCTAAGTGAAAAATAGAATATGCTTTTATTTAACTTTTCGTAGACGAGGCATTCGGATGACTTCATTTGGTAAATGTAGATAATAATTTGTTCCCCCCCAAAAACATTATTCCCATTTCTGTTTGTTTGTTGCCGACAAATATATTCCAAGTATTATATTTGCATTCACTTTAACCCTTATCACATTACGTCGAAGAATTCCCATTTTGTGACTAAATATGCAAAATTATTTGCTAATGTCTTTTATAATTTAAATTAATACATTTCTACGTCGTCCTAATGCTCTTTATTTATTTATTGGGAGACCAATAGCTTATAATTTATAGTTTAAAATAAAAAGAATTTATCCATATAAAAATTCAATAACAGGTTTTTAACTAACTTAGTAACTGACTGCCGTAGCCAATGCTTGTAATAAGCAGGTTTTACTTATAAATTAGTTATTTATACTACTAACAATTCCTTTCTCTTCAGAAAAAAGATTGTTAGTAATGGGGTCTAACAGCCCTATTGCTAGCAGCATAGGGTATATTTTAAGTCGACCGCCACGCAGTTCCTCCTGGAAACCATCCTGGTTAATTTCGAGAAGTTCGTCATAATGAACTTATTGATCTGCTTTTATCCTCACTTATTCTTCCCTGGTGCCTTGCCAGTGTATACCAATAGCGCAGGTTGGGTAAATATTCCATTATTATTCATTAATAATTAAAGATTGTATCCCGCAAACAAAAAACTGACTTCATATGTGACAAAACATATTATATTGATTTAAAAAGTAAATTACTGAACTAATATTGATAAAATTTCTAACAGATCAATCTGTATTTTCATGTAAAAAAAAATCTAAATTGGTTTAGAACTCACGAAGTTATGAGGTAACAAACATAAAAAAAATAACTTTTATTTTTATTTAGTACTTTATTGTACGCACTAATTATACATAAACATATGACAGAGATAATCAAATGTACAAAGGCGAGCTTAACTCTAAAAGAGTTCTCTTCCAGCAACACCCAAAGTGGAAAGGAGCATCAATGTTAGCGGCTAGAGCTGTGTACAATATTGTGAAAATTTTTAAAACAAAAGAATTAGAGAAACTTAAGTTTATACATAACTAATTAAACAAAAAAAGTTTTGCAGTCGGTTAAAAAAAATACTAATATCAAATTTTCTTATCTGTGGCTCGACAGAACACAGCGTGGAGCACACTGCAAGATCTAATGCAATTTATCAACGCTACATCTACCGAGGACGAAATAAAAAATGACGTGAGACGTCGTGACGTCACCGCAATTTTTCTGACATTATCATGGCGGTGTAATGATAATGGCTCGCAGCAGATAAATGAGACAGTTTCCCATGTACGAGAAAAAATATGAAGACATATGAGCTTCAATAGTTATGTAGCGAAATAGTATATGAAACTGTGGCGTAATTATTTACAGATATGATCAGGTTGTCAATTTTTAGAGGATTTTCTGAAAAGGATGTCGCTAAGTCGTTTATATTTTGCTTTTTAATGTTACAGGATATTTTTGGTATTTGTTTTATTTTTTTACTACTTTGATGATAAACAAGCTTACGTCCTATCTGATGTTAAACCTGTAACACTAAGGATATCACTCGCGCATTGCAGACTGTTAAGGAATCTTAATACGCCCTTTTTAAAGAACCCCATGCTGTAGTCTCTTTCCACAATCTGAGTGTTCGCGAGAGGAAGCTCTTCTGAAACCGTGTTGTGTGTGACCATTCTTGTTCTAAGGTGTAAGGATGGATTCTCTGACGATGGCGAGTAGTGAGATACTGGAAGGTGGCTGTAGGCTATATTTTTTCTAGTTTAATTCTAATTATTTTGTTTAATTCCACTAACATCAGTATGTGTGTGACTGCCAACACATGAAAATTGATTACTATTTTTAGTACCATAATTAAAATAATAATTAAGTTTGCGTTCCACAAATAAACCAACTTTAATTATGGAATAACCAGTTACTTTAAGATCAAAGCTAAACTACTGGAAATAATTTTAGGATTAATTAAAAAATGATTCTTACTCGCTTCGTGTTTTGGAGGATATATGAAAAATTTGATGCACAGTTGTACTTTTGAGTGTCTGAGTTAAAGAGTGGTGTATGCTTTGCCTTGACTTGCCTTTTTTGCACAACACCAATGGCATTGCGGGTGTGCTGCCGGCCTTTTAAAAAGGAATATGCTCTTATCTTGAAGGTTATGATGTCGTATGGGTTCGGAATTACTGCTGCTGGAAGTTGATTCCGAAGAGTGATTGTGCGTGGAAGAAAGTACCTTGAAAAACGCACGGTGGAAGACCGCCACTCGTCCAGATGGTTGGGATGAAACTTTAGTTTATGGCGGGTTGTACGGTGGTGAATATCATTAGTTTTTTCTCGTTCTTCTCCTTGGTTTCCTTACTTCTAAAATCCATGCATATGTGAATAAATGAGGTGAATCGACACGCTGCAACGTAAAACGTCATACGCTCTCTGGAGAAGAGTTCCGCATAAAGTTGAAACAATTTATTGGAAACGACATGTATTTGCCGTTTGTAAGTTCATGAAACTTCCGCTATAAATCGTTAAAGAATGGCCATAAATGTGGAGTACAGGCCACATATATTATTTATAATTTTTATATTATTATTTAGCAAATTCGAAATTGACATGCATCTCTATTGTTTTTTTTTGGCTTCCCATCACAGCCCTAGTCTTTTAAGTTCCTTTCGCCAATATACACATATTTCCAATTTCCATTCCTGGTTTCCTTTGTCGCCCACAATCAGTTTTAAAAATAACATGACTATTACATTTAGGTAATGTTTCAAAAAATACAAAAAAAAAAAAATAGATTACTCTTCCCCGTTGTAACATGATCGCCCCTTAAAATTTTAATTTATATTCCCAGCAAAAACAATATCCGCGAAGAAAGTGATTAATACGAGTTGTTGCCAACTTCACTCTGGATACGGTTATTTTAAAAGTCGAAAATTTAACGCCTTACCGAGTCTTCCGTTCCGCTTGATTGATGGAGCGACGGGCTATTTTGCTAATTAAGTTAAATATTTTTAGCTTATACAGGGTGTAATCAAAAAAATACGTAAAGATAAGAATTTACTTATAATATATAATTATATCTGTATATATCAGCATCGCAATACCACCAATTAACTATCCACCGTTAAACAGAGACCTCCTATATTGGGGAGTTTTGCTAGTAGTTGCCACGCTTTTTAACCGCAATTAGATTTTGGGGATGTTTTAAACGGGACGCTACTGCTCATTCCTCGAACATTAAGTTCCTTTAGTCGCCTCTTACAACACCCACGGGAAAGAAAGAAATGACGGGAAAGAGAGAATGGGTAATTCTGTGCTAGGATCACACGGCATCTCTACATAGATAAAAGGAAGTCGCTTCCTGGCGTCTGAACGCTTAAATCTTTCGAAATACACAACGACGAATGATTCAAGAGATAGGTTTATGTGTATAACATAATAAAAAAACATACTTATTATGGCAGAAAAAGCCGAAGCAGACAAAGCTGATTGCCCATTTGATGGAATATGGTATTATTGCGATGCGATTCCTGAGGGCGAAGATGTTATATTCTTCCACTGAATGGAGGGTCGACTTTAAATCCATTACAATGAGTGTAGATGCAGGTAGATCAGGAACATTCCTTATTGCAGTTTACGTCGTAGGCCTATATTCAGTAGTGAACAAGCAATGATTTAGATAATCATGATGAAGATATTACGCCTCTGTATCCTAAAATTTCATCGCCATACATTCGAATCGAAACTTTAATATTTAATATTCCTTTCGGATGTCAACGTTTTGGATTCGCCCTGTATATACTGAATATGTGAGTCGAATTGGCGTAAAGTGTATTATACTGTACTACTGTACGTGTAAACATATCTAGTAAGTTTGAACGACTTAAAAACTCCTATATCCTGTGATCGGTACGCTACATAAATCGCCAACCAATTACATCGCTACACGTTTATTGTCCAACTTCTTTGAGAATAATTCTTTTTTATTGCCATAGTTTTTAAAAGGTTGAATGCGACAGTTATTTATTGGGGGCAAGTTGGAGAAGGGTTTCCCGTCTCCTCCCAGGAAATGGTGTTTAAGCACTTTGAATTGCTTTTGGGCATCCAACAAAAATTATGCTAATTCTGAGTTATTTTGTGACATTTATTCTGTTAGCATCTCTGCAAGTATCAGTATTTGAAAATCCAGTCTCATGATAAGTTGAGTCGTATTTTTTAATCCAACTGTCTAATCATCATCATCATCATTTCATCAGCTCCTAACTGTCCACTGCTGAACATAGGCCTCTTCTTATTGGGGAGTTTTGCCAGTAATTACCACGTATACCAGAGGAAGACTTTGTACAAAAGTCGATTGCTTGCAGTTGTGGTTGCATGGCTGTGTTTCGGTTTGAATGGTGGGATATGGCGTGAATTTACTGGGTACAGAGGAATAACACCTGAGTCCTCAGGAATGGCAACGCATGGGGGGTTTCATGGGCGAAACAGTATACTCTGTTATGTCCATGGTACTACTCATGTCTATAGGCGACGGTTATCACTTTCCATCAGGTGGGCCGTCAGCTTGTTTGCCATTCTAAGTTGTATAAAAAAAAAACTGCACTTGTTCTGAAAATTACATTTACATTTCAGAAACGGAAGCTCATTTTTTATTACGTTGTACAATTTAAGTGGACCCTCGTCTTTTCGAATGAATAAAGTTTATTTTGGTAATTTAATCAGTAATAATACGTTTAGCAGGCGGGATAGTAACCGCTTGTACTCGTATATTGAATATTTGACCAATCAGTATTTGTGTGTCCTTTTTGATAAATTAGAATTATCCAAATCGGTTTACAACTACCGGAGTTACAAGGTGACGAACATTTAAAAACAAACAACCGATTTGAGCGCTTCTTTCCTTTTAAAATCATTTGAAAATATTCTTTTGGTCTTCCATTGTCCTGAATTGCTACGATCATTCGTATTAATTTCTTTTAAATATCTCTCATGTACAGATATCGAGCCTCAAAAACTGGTGAACTTTTTGTCAGCTAATTGTCAAATTAGCTGACTCATTTTTGTTATCTGTGCTCTATATACTTACGCACAAAATGTCTCTTGATGTATTATTTAATAAATAAAATGTGTGTTTACGTATTAAAAAGATGCAGAATTTATAAAACAAAATAATTATATAGAAGTTATGAGGGAATCACTCATAACTTTTTATCACGCAAAATATATGAAAAAGTCGACACGCTTTTTTCAAAGCATTTGTATGGAGACACTCTATCTATATAATCTAAGCTACATACATATACTAATATATACTTTATGTAATTAGTTCTCATTTAAAGTTCTACCGCAACTCCTGCTAATGTAAAAGTTAGTCAAAAACTTGCATTAAATTAATATAAAAAAAAAAACAAAAAATTCATTAAAACCACCCCAAGCAGTTCTGGGACCGAGATTTTTTTAATTTTAAACACCGCCTTTTCCCCTCGGGCCTGCTCGAAACCATGAAACGCCATTTGCTTTTAGTGCAATGTTATATATTTTTACGTCTGTTATGTGCAAGATGCAACAGATAATTTTGCTTCACAAAATAACTGCTTATTTTTATTACATTATCCCTTTTTTACATGATTCTTTTATTGGTGAAATAAATCAAGGTGATATAATTCATGTTCAGAATTAAAGGAAAAATGGTTAAAAAAATAAATTTGACAGCTATGTTTTTTTTTCTGCAGTGCAGTGCATTAAAAAGGTATCCAGACACGATCAACTTAAAGTACTTTGATTAACGCATTTCCATTGCTAATTAGCGTGGAAATGCAGCAAGTATCCTAGGCACCCTGCCTGTGCAGGCTGGCAGTGATCTCAAAGAATTTTTTTTATCTTTAAATATATATTTATTTTTTTATTTTTTTAATTACTTATCTCTAATTATTATTTTTTTTTTTTTTATGCAACTTAGAATGACAAACAAGCTGACGGCCCACCTGATGGAAAGTGGTAACCGTCGCCTATAGACATGAGCAGTACCATGGACATAGCAGACTATACTGTTTCACCCATGATACCCCCCATGCGTTGCCATTCCTGAGGACTCAGGTGTTATTCCTCTGTACATTATTTATCTAGATTAACTATCTCTTCAATTAAATTTTTAAATGAACTTAAAGTGAACTTGTTCTTTTATATAATTTTAGGGCATTCGATGTTATAATGGAAATTTCCACTATTATGCAAAGAAGGGTTGTATACATTTAATATTATCTTATCTCGTATCAGTTTAACTGTCCACTGCTGGACATTGACCTCACCCATAAGGTTTTACCAGTAGTTACCACGCTTGGCAGTCAGGCAAATGCAGTTAGGCTATGGTGACGTTTTAAGATGGACGCTACTGCCTTACCTTCGTCGATTATATTCTCTTGTCTTTTTTTTTTTTTGATGGATGAAAATGGTATGGTAGCCCCGCCTGCGCTAACGGGATACGCTGGCGGAGCACCAGTGAAGGGTGATAGATAAGAATGAAAACAGGCCAGTTAGCCCATCATGACGAATTCAATTAGAATTAGCCACGATGGTTTCCAGGGGGAACCGCGTGGAGGTCGACCTGACAGGGTATATTGCTAGCAATGGAACTGACAGCTCTATATTCTTTAGTCACCTCTTACGACACCCTTATACTCATACATGATTAATTGTATTGTATTATAAAATCTTTATTGCACATAATTTACATTGGACATATTAAAAGATTTAAAATACAATGGCGGACTTATCATATACCGGGATCTCTTACAGTCAACTTTTGAGAAAGCTGAAAGAAAACTCTAGAAAGTTCAAGAATAAAAACCGTACAGCTAAATTCAAAAATACCTAGTTACAATTGAACATGTAATACAAATAAAAACATGATTAATGATTTCTCACCACGATTATTTATTTGAATTAGACCTGACAGGGTATATTGCTGGCTCTGGAGATGTAAATCCCATTTGACAACAATCCCTCAACCCCGGTATAATCCCATCAAATATTTATACTCAATGTAAAAACAATAGTAAAAATGTAAAAAGTTTTATGTTCATATTTAATAAATTATACATGCAGGGGGGGGGGATTGTTAGTAATGGGGATTAGCAACTCTAGTACTAGCAAAATATCAGGTCGACCTCCTCGCGGTTTCCCTTGGAAACCATCGTGATTGATTCATTGGTGAATTCAACACGATGGGTTAACTAACCTACTTCATTTTCACTTATAATCAAACCAAACCAAATTTCATAACTCTAGGTCAACGAGATGTACCCTATAGGTCTTGATTCCCTTTGCAAATGTCAAAATATGCGATATAAATGGAACATAAACGTCCGTATCTTTTGATTGCGTCGATTTAGAGGCTTGATTATTTCGCTGCTTTAAGAGATTGCAGACTTAATTTCAACTTGATACCTCCACACGTTCCTAAAAAAAAGGGTCTTGACAGACAGACAGACGGACGGACAATGAAGTGGTGTTCCGTTGTTTCTTTTGGAGCTACGGAACCCTAAAAACAATCACATCCTTTCTCATTACAATTATAATGTAACAATACAGAGAACAATATAGAAAAACAAAAGAAATTAGCAAAGAAAACACCGCAGTCGCCATGGAAATTATCAGACGCCTCACAATTGTTACAAAAGAGCATTTTTGTTCAGCGACAAAGCGACTTGAAAAAACCGCGTCCCCTTCTGTAATACTGTGTAATTATGGGCGGCACAGTGTAACCTTATTACACTTGTAATCTGTAATCCTTCCGGATCTCTCCAATGTAATTTTGCAGGTCAGTATTCAATTTGAGGATGGAAATGAGGGGTACAATGTATTTTGTTGGCCATAACTGTGTTATGTTGTGAGTAAAATTGATATTTTATATCTAGCTTTATAGCTTGTATGATATAAAAAAACTTAAAATATCCTTTTTTTTATACAACTTAGAATGGCAAACAAGCTAACGGCCCACCTGATGGAAAGTGGTAACCGTCGCCTATACACATGAGCAGTACCATGGACATAACAGAGTATACTGTTTCGCCCATGATACGTCCCAAGCGTTGCCATTTCTGAGGACTCAGGTGTTATTCCTCTGTACCCTGTAAATTCACGCCATATCCCACCCTTCAAACCGAAACACAGCCATGCAAACACAACTGCTTCACGGTTGAAACACGAATGGGACAGAGGTACCCAATGGCAATACATCAATGGCAACGTATGAGGGGTATCATGGGCGAAACAGCATACTCCGTTATGTCCATGGTACTGCTCATGTCTATAGGCGACGATTACCACTTTCTATCAGGTGGGCCGTCAGCTTGTTTGCCATTTTAAGTTGCATAAAAAAATTATCTGAGATATTCATGACAATATTTGTACTTATAGCCGACGGTTACCATCATTTATACCGTTAACATGTTTTCTGTTTCAAATAACATATAAAAACTAGAATAACGTAAAGCCACGACCTATTTTACAAAGCACTATAACCTGTTATTCCAGAAAAGTTGCATAACTAATGGTCCAGTAAACGATACCGTCACACGACTAAAATATTCACCTGGCTCCGCTCCAAATCCGTGTTCACGGGAAATGTTTTCACAGCTTCAAATTACCATTCAGTCTAATTAAGAAACAATTTAATAACGTTGCAACTTTAAAAAGTTTTACCTGATTTTATGTTAATTATTATACTTAAAAACAATATGTATTTACATTCATACATACATACATAGATAATTCAAAAAATAATATGTAAATTTTGTTCTACACAAAAATAGAAACAACGAATTTAATATAAAACCAGTTATTTTGATATACAAACCAAATTATTGAATTCATGTTAATAATAATAATAAATTTATTTGTTTTAACTAAGGTAGTTATTGGCGGTGTTATCTATACTTATAATAAATCTGTAGAGAGGTCAATTCTGTACATGAAATATATTTCCAAAATAACTATCAGCGGATGATTAGTGATCGATACTGATGCCAAAAATGCAATCAGTAAAATTTTTGTCTGTCTATCTGTGTGTTCGTTATAGAAACAAAAACTACTCGACGGATTTTAACGAAACTTGGTACAATTATTCTTCATACTCCTGGGCAGGTTATAGTATACTTTTCATCACGCTACGATCAATAGGAGCAGAGCAGTGAAGGGAAATGTTGGAAAAACGGGAGAACCGCTTTTTAAAATTTAAAAATGTCCACCCGTGCGACGCCAGAACGGGCCGCTAGTGTTAAGTAAAGTTACTTAATTTATGAATAATTAATAAATTCGGAAAATTTATTAATCGATTTATTAACGGCCTATTTAGCTTTTTACAGAATAACATGCAAATGTCACATGCTGGTTGGACCTGATCATTTCAAGCATCGACAATACCGTACCAACTGTAATAGATATTTACTTATCTTTCTTTAAAAATTCGTCTACATAGTAGTATATATATATATATATATATATATATATATATATATATATATATATATATATATATATATTTTTAATGGATGATAATGGTATGGTAACCCCGCCTGCGCTAACGGGATACGCTGGCGGAGCACCAGTGAAGAGTGATAGATGAGAATGAAAACAGACCAATGATGAATTCATCAGGAATTAACCATGACAGTTTCCAGGAGGAACCGCGAGGAGGTCGACCTGGTTGGGTATATTGCTAGCAATGGGATTCTCAGTCTCTATTACTAACAAACCCTTTCCCCCCAGTACCAGTATTTGTAGATTAAAAAAAATCTTTCAAATTGGTTTATAAACGGCGGAGTTCTAAAGTACAGCCTGGCCTTTGACATAGAATGGACTAGCTATTCCATTTTCGTGGGTGTCGTTAAAGGCGACTAAAGAACTCAGTGGTCGAGGGAAGGACAGCAGCGTCCATTTTAAAACAACCACCAATCCACCGCGTACGGGTAAACGCAATGTAAAACGACCCCTCACTAGATGGAATGACGATCTGAAATGCATTGCAGGGAGTCAGTGGATCTGGGGGATGCGCTAATATACCGGTGCATCCCCCGATTGGTAGTGTGAGCACGCCATTCACCCTATCTTGAGAGAGGAGACCTGCTCTTACCATCTGGGGGCAGGTCGCTGCCGTCGGAGATGTGGTGAGTGCGAAAGCGAACCCATATCTCCGACATATGGCACCTCGAGGGTATATCATCTGGTTTTTGGTAGTTACACCTTCACCTTACGGGAGGATTCCCACAGTACCCATTCACCTCCCACAAGGTGCATGAGTCTGCATAAAGCATTTTCCAGACGTTAAAAAAAAAGGGAGTCAGTGGATGCATGTGGCTCAGGACCGTTCTTTATGGCAGTCTATGGGGGAGGCTTATGTCCAGCAGTGGACGGATAATGGCTGAAATGATGATGATGATGATGATGAATAATATTAATATGATCAGTAGGCCAGTAGTCCAGTAACACGCGGCATGGAAAATTTGTGTATTTTCAAAATATTTCCCTTTTACACTTAATACCACGCCGCATCCATATTTATGTAAACTCGAGCGGTGCCGTGATTACGGGAGATTATGCAACTAACAAGTACCCGTGGTTGTGATGAAAATATCAATTTTCAACATAAAAAAAAAACACCTGATAACACTGACTTTTTATGCAATTTTGTAGTGTACTTTCAAGGAGTTTTTTATGTTAAAAAAATTTCGAATGTACTCATATTTAGAAGAAAGAGATTCAGAAATGTTTTATCCCCACGAATGCTTAGGTTGTGAACGAGCTATCGAGGTTTTTCCAAAAGACTACAGCATAGGGTTCTTAAAAAAAGAGATAAAGAACTCTCTTCAAGGTCTGCAACCCGCACCATCAACCGCTTACCATCAGTTGGGTCTATGCTCCTTCGCCACCTCAGTGTTATTAAAAAAAAATAACAATCCCTTTAATTCCGGACAAACATTGTCAGGACGGCAGTATTTGTAATTATACGCTATAGACCTTGATAAGGTGACTTTCCTATGGTTGACTGGGAGAGAATGCTTTTAGCATTAAGTCCGCCATGTACACATATTTGTACTAATGAATAAATAAATAAATAAAATAAGTGAAAGCAAACAGGGGAGAATTCTTTACCTAAAGTAGGACCATATATCAGCATAAGATCTTAGTATAAAAGTTTGTTTTTCTGTCGTTGCGTCAGTCCTTAACTGTTCACAGTTGAACATAGCCTCTCCCTTAATGGGGGGTTATGCTAGTAGTCATCAAGTTTGGCAGGCAGGTTGGCAACTGCAGTTTGGCTTCTGGTGATATTTTAAAACAGATGCTGTTACCCATTCCTCAACCCTTAGTTGCCTATTACGACATCCACGGGAAAGTCAGAGGTGGCCTTTTGTATGCTGGGATTTGTATGGCTTATTTTTAAAGTAACACCTGTAAATTAATGTCAAGAGTTTTTATTAACTTCACACATTCCAACATTCGCCCGTTCAATTTTGCCGTTACCGCGCGCACTCCACATCGGCTTTTAAATAAAACTGGCTTGCTAGTTAATTGAACGGGAGTTCTTCCGGGATTCGCGGGATTTCCACCGGGTTCCCGGGATTATTCAATGTACGACAATGTTGCATTCAGTTTTAAGAGGAAAATATTTTTTTGAAAATGCAAAGTGTTAGCTTGGATTTACCAATGGGTTTACAACTGTTTTTTTGTAGCTCATGATTTTAAATAGATTAACTTACTGTGCAGCGACAAATGAAGCAGCCATATGCCATTTCTGCTTATATTACATATTTATTCATTAATCCATCTTGTCCATCTTCATGTCAACCGTAATCTGTCCACTGTTGAACATAGGTCTGCCCCATAGACTGTCATATGGAACGGGGCTGTTCCTTATGGCAGTTTAACATTGCGAAGATTTTGTCAATACTTGCCATGCTTAACAAATGAGTTGGCAACTGCAGTTTTTCTTTTGGTATTGTTTTAAAAAGGATGCTACTGCTCCTTCCTCGACCAGTAAATTCCCTTAGTCGCCTCTTACATCTACGAGAAAGGACAGGGTGATCCATTTTGTGCCTTACATACCAACTCTCCTCATATTTAGCAATATTTTTGAAATATAAAAATCAAAAGCTAATAATTGTTATGTTAAAAATTTCGAAGCAAGTGGTGTTGGACCCTGTACTTTTTACTTTATCTTAATAGGCCATCTAAAAGTAATGCTTACTTACCGTGAAGCAGTTGTGTCTGCATGGCTGTGTTTCGGTTTGAAGGGTGGGATATGGCAGTGAATTTACAGCGTACAGAGGAATAACACCTGAGTCCTCAGGAATGACAACGCATGGGGGGTATCATGGGCGAAACAGTATACTCTTAGGTGGGCCGTCAGCTTGTTTGCCATTCTAAGTTGTATAGAAAAAAAGATATATTTCATTGATCCAAAATCCATGCATACGAAATTGAGAGGGAAAAAGCTAGTCTAATATAAATTCAACATGCAATTAACAATCTATTTTTCTATTTGTCCACAGACCACGCATCAGCTATCGTAGGCAACACAGCTCGTTTGCGATGCCGCATCGACGGCAAGTCCTGTGGTGATCTCCACAGCATCAAGTGGTACAAAGCTGATTCCAGAGTATATGTGTACTCAGCGTCCAAAGATGCAGCGATCAACAGGCCAGAAGGAGAGATGATGGACAGGTCAGTGAAATTTATTAGGTATTTTTTCGCAATTTTTGGTAAAGATTTCTCTGTTTGCAAAATTTTGAAGAAATAAAATTTTTAGAGAAAAGTAAAATTGGCTTGGAGAAATTTGGGTTTTTTTTGGACTTTTGGGTAACACTTTTGGTGCCTGTAAACTCTACTCATATCAAGGGATACCACGTGGAAGTCGACCTGATGGTTATATCAATAGAATTACTAAACCTTATTACCAATAATCCCTTTCTTCATATATGGAGTTTTTTTTTATGGATGTTAATGGAATGGTAATCCCACCATACGCCAACCCCGATATACGCTAGTACAGCACCAGTAACGGATGATAGGTGGGAATGAGGAAACAGGTTAGTAAGACCAGCGTAATGAATACATCTGAGATTCAATACGATGGTTTCCAGGGGGAACCACGAGGAAATCAACCTGACAGAGTGTATTTGCTAGCAATGGAACTAGTAGTTCGTATTACTAACAGTACCTTCCCCCTTATATGGGGATTGTGAAAGTAGATAATGCATAAAAATTAAGTACCTAAAAGTAGAGGATTTTTCAGCTGGTTTCCTCTGCTACTCCATAAGGATTTTATCATAAAGATATAATAGAGATAATGGCTACGTTAAGACATAAAACTAAGCACGATTAAAAAGCAGTAATACAGCGTTCCAACGCCACGTGCACGCTCTTAATGTCAGCGGTGTGTTTCATGCAATAATCGTTGATGTGAAGTATAACAGGACACGGGAACTATCTCTTATTACGTGTTAACATAACAACATACTCGTATAATATGACAAATGTTTTTGGAATTATTATTCTAGTAATTTATTTTATTATTTTATTTTTTATTTATTTATCCAATTTATTGTAATAATCTCTGTGTTTTTACTTTATTTGTTTACTCTCTCTCTCTACAGTTTAATAAGTCGACAGAATTTAAGATTTGTTAAAATTGTTACTAAAACAAAATTAGTACCAAATTTTAGTCATTCGAAATAGATAAAAGTTTAATTTATTTTTTATGTATACTACTGTTGGACATGACAGACTGTTTTATTTGGATCGATTATTTATTTGTCTATATTTTCAACAGATTTTAAAATGAAGGAGATTCTAAATTCGATTGTATTTTTTATTATTTATTACCTCATAACTCCTTTACATAAGTAAAGTTCTTCCATATCGGTTTATAAAAACCGATATGGAAGATTATTTTTGTATCTGAAAGGATATATGTACTTACAGATTGGTTTCATAGATTTTTTGTCAAAATCGGTTTGGTAGTTCGGTTTTTTTTATACAACTTAGAATGGCAAACAAGCTGACGGCCCACCTGATGGAAAGTGGTAACCGTCGCCTATAGACATGAGCAGTACCATGTATATAACAGAGTATACTGTTTCACCCATGATACGCGTTGCCATTCCTGAGGACTCAAGTGTTATTCCTCTGTACCCTGTAAATTCACGCCATATCCCACCCTTCAAACCGAAACGCAACGATGTAAACACAACTGCTTTACGGTTGAAACACGAATGGGGCAGAGGTACCCAAGCAATCGACTTTTGTACAAAGTCTCCCTCTGGTTTTTAAATCAGTGGACATTATATACAGACGTAAACCACTACCGTAATCCAAGTACCTGCATTCTAAATTTAAATTTATTGACAAATTATGTTATAAATGGTAAACAAAAAAACAATCAATAATATTACATAAAATTTAAATAGTTATATATTACTGAAATGGTAATATGTCTATACGGTAGCGCCATCTACCACTCTTATTGGATCCACAGAAAATCAACGTTTAAGCGTTATGTTTGAATGACAAAACACTTAGCTGAGTGGTGGCCATTTTGGTCGCATAATTCTTAATTAGGTATAAGTTTATTTCTGTATTTCCTTTTTCTTTAAGTTTATAATGGTTTATGTTTAATTTGAAATTGTTATTAATATTGTTATTGTACTGTATCAGCCGTTAACTCCACTGCGAAATACAGCTTGCTAAATATTGGGGGGAGGGAGGGTTACCAGTAGTTGCCACGCTTGGCAGACGCATTGACAACTACAATTAGATCTTTAGTGATGTTTTAAGAGGGACGCTGCTGTCCATCCCTCCACCACACGTTACTGATATGTGCCAAATAAATATTTATCTTTCTTTATTCCCTATACTATTTTTGCAAACAGTCTGTGAGAGAATAGCCACTCGTTTTGTCTACCCAATCGAAGATAGCCGCCGCGTGTATATCATGAATGTATTTTAACACCGATTTCAACCGCCGATCGTGCAATATTTATGTCTCATACAATCGTAAACAGGTCGCTAGTCTAGACACCCCATTTGTTACTTACGATCTGTTTAAAATGAAATATACCAAATTGAACCTTACGGCCTGAAGGATAAAAGGCATTTAAAACGCAAACCGTGTTCTATCAGTTGGTATTTGCTGTAAAACTAATAGAATGAGTAATGAGATCCAAATGGCAGAGCTATTACATGTCTGATTATTTTTTATTGGTACTAAAGGATATAGCAAACAAGTTGTACACCTGATGGGAAGTGGTAACCATTGTCTATAGGGATCGCTAGTAATGGGGTTTACTAACAGTAATATATCCTATAAAGTCGACCTCCACGTGGTTCTCTCTAATAATATCTAGGAGGGAGGAAAGGGATTGTTAGTAATGGAGACTGAGAATCCTATTGCTAGCAATATACCCAACCAGGTCGACCTCCTCGCGGTTCTCCCTGGAAACTATCATGGTTAATTCCTGATGAATTCATCATGATGGGCTAACTGGCCTGTTTTAATTCTCATCTATCACCCTACACTGGTGCTCCGCCAGCGTATCCCGTTAGCGCAGGCGGGGATACCATACCATTTTCACCCATAAAAAAAAAACTGTCATTGCCAACCCGCCTGTTCAGCGTGGTAACTACAGGTAAAATTCTTATGAAGAAGTCTCTGTCCAGCAGTGGACAGTTACAGGCTGATGTAATTATCGAATATAAACAATTGTGACTGGCTCCTTTACTATAGTTTTTGAATTAAGTACTACACCAGTTGCTAGGAAACCTTTTGTTATATTAAAATAGAGAATTTAAGTTTTTTTTTTCTCTTCATTCTATTCCCTTGCAATAGAATAAAAATAATAAAATAGTCTATTTCATTAGAAATTTATGAAAAATTTATGTAAATAAATAAATAAATGACACGACTAGAAGTCAGTCTGCTGATGTCCAATAGTAAAAGTTCGACAAATAAAAGACGAACCAATTAATTAATTGATTGCTTGCAATCTGTTACGGATTACATTTAGATAGTATTCCTGTGGCAATTTCTACATCATTCATTATTGTATTCTACAGAAAAACGGACTTTAATTGTAAGAAAATCAATTATTTTGATTTATTAACTAAATAATTTATTTTCTTAATTGATTGCTTGGGTACCTCTGTGCCATTCGTGTTTCAACCGTGAAGCAGTTGTGTTTACATGGCTGTGTTTCGGTTTGAAGGGTGGAATATGGCGTGAATTTACTGGGTACAGAGGAATAACACCTGAGTCCTCAGGAATGGCAACGCATGGGTGGTATCATGGACGAAACAGTATACTCTGTTATGTCCATGGTACTGCTCATGTCTATAGGCGACGGTTACCACTTTCCATCAGGTGGGCCGTCAGCTTGTTTGTCATTCTAAGTTGTATAAAAAAAAATACACGGCGATCGAATCCGCTACCGTCGGAAAATAAAATTTCTTATGTCACTACAGTTAGTTCACCATGATAGTCTAATTCAATGGTATAGTGAGTAGTCGTGACGACTGAATAATCGAATCGCCATATTCCACCTTTCAATTCGATGATTAAATCGAATAGCAATAGATAGAAATTAATCCTATTGACACGTAATCCGAGCCGAGCCGACTCGAGGTGGGTAATAAGCTTGGACCGGATTTATTAACGAGTGATAATGGAGTTTGTATTGTGACCGTTGTTTCTCATGTGTGACGTCAGCAAACGCCACATTTTGTTATTTCGATAGTTCGTTCCGTTCCTTTTATAGAATAGAAAGGATTTTTTTTTAATTATTTAGACATAAATACACATTTTTTTCCTTTTTTTTTTTTAATTTGGTTTGTGTTTCTCATGTTTGGTTATAGTTTTATGGTATAAATTTATATATTAATTTAATTACCAGTGAGAAACTTTGGATAAAAGTCGTTTGCTTGGGCACCTCTGTACCATTTGTGTTTCTATCGTGAAGCATAGCTGTGTTTCGATTTGAAGGGCGGAGTATGGCAGTGAATTTACAGGGTACAAATGAATAACACCTGAGTCCTCAGGAATGGCAACGCTTGGGAAGTATCATGGGCGAAACAGTATACACTGTTATGTCCATAGTACTGCTCATGTCTATATGCGACGGTTACCACTTTCTATTAGGTGGGCCGTCAGCTTGTTTGCCATTCTAACTTGCATAAAAAAAAAATTAAATATAATATTAAATTATTAAGACTATATAATTATACCTTTAATAACAAATTGTTTAAAATGTGGTATATCTTTTTCCATCGTGATGAGAGTTTTGTGGTATTAATTTCATTTATTTATTTATTTATTTATGTACACTTTATTGCACCATTTATAGAATAGTAAACACATTTAACTGTAATAAGAAATGACACAAAAGGCGGCCTTATCGCTAAGCAATCTCTTCCAGACAAGCTTTGGGTAGAGAACATTGAGAAAACAAAGAAAAATAAAGGGTAGGTGGCGCACTATTATATTAGTACTATTATATATAAACAAATATATACAAAGATATATACATTTACATGTATATACATATACATACATTAATTTCATTTAATATTGTTATATACAATAAAAACTTTTATATACACATATGAGTAGATGTTTACTAAATATAATGGTTTCCAAATGACGAAATTCAAATGTTTTCTCTAAAAACGTTATAAAGTTTACTTCTAACTGACTGTTAAATGATGTTTTCAATGTAAGGTTGGCAAACTGCGGTATTGATAAATTTTTGTATTGTTTTCTTTTTAATGGTTCATTTCTGTTTGCAAACTGTTATTGTAACTTATAATAAATAAATAAATAAATGTCAATCATGCTGTGAACACATGTTTTTTTATTGTAACCTAGTATAAAAACCATAATTACCCACATATGAACCTAACATGGCTATAATTTGTTACGCGTGCCTCATTAAAATAAAATAATTATATAATACACTATTTCCACTAGACACTGTAAATGGTGGACTTGAAACCATTATGACATTATCTACCAGTCAACAGCGTAGACAGAAATAACAATAATTTACGCTGCAAAATAATGAGCAAATAAATAGAAATAAAAAACAACATAGAGTATTTACATATCGTGTAAAATAGTAATACATAAATAACATGTGTGTATATATATATATATATATATATATATATATATATATATATATATATATATATATATATATATATACCACATGTTTTTATTTTTTGCGAAAGAGGTTTTTTTTGAATCGAAGCATTTGGCGTTCCATTGTTTCTGCCTACCCTAATGGGAGACAGGCGTGAAGGATATGTATATAATTAAATAAATGATTAATCAAAATAATCAATCAAGTATCGATCTGTACTATATATTCTTTCTTAAGAAATTACCATATTATTAGTTAAATGTCAATGTTTTAAAGATTTTTTATTATTACAGTACAGATTAATATTTTGAAGTATTATTATGGGAACGCTTTCAAACACGATTTATTACTTTCGCCAAGACTGCATATATTTCTATTTCAGACGTCTGAGGTATTAGTGCATTAATTTTTCATTCCCAACACTTGCGCCTTTGGCGGTAATGTCAGATTTTCTAACGTGCTATTTCTAGACATTTCCCATTTAATTTGGCTTGTGATTTACCAGGTGTTTTCTTGTGGATCCTTTGTTCGATACTTAAGAGATAATAGCGTCAAGCTAGTATATTTAATATTGATCCCCTTTTTCGTGAAAACGTCGAATCTATTTTACCTATTAAAGTGTTTTGTGTTTTTATATTACGCTACATTCTTCATTTGAAAGAAAGTGTTAAAGCACTTCCATTGTTTTGTAAGAGTTTTTAGTTTTTATAAATAAAACATTAGTCTATAGTTCAAACCTTAAATTATTAAGTATATAGATTGACAATGTAAATAAATAACATGTATATTAGAACGAGATAGAAATGTAGAATACTCAAGTAAGCGTTATAAATAAGCTCGAAGCCGATTTGTCAAAATTGTGCATTTTCGCGTAATTACGCTTTCAAGAAAATACTTTAAATTAATTATTAATTTAAAAATATTTGGCAGGAAAAAGATATCTATTTTAAGCCAATAAATAAATAAATGAATAAATAAATAAGGTAACTCAACCTTTTTTTTATACAACTTAAAATGGCAAACAAGCTGACAGCCCACCTGATGGAAAATGGTAACCGTCGCCTATAGACATGAGCAGTACCATGGACATAACAGAGTATACTGTTTCGCCCATAATATTCCCCATGCGTTGCCATTCCTGAGGACTCAGGTGTTATTCCTCTGTACTCTGTAAATTCACGCCATATCCCACCCTTCAAACCGAAACATATATCTGTATGTATTTTTGTAACATAAAAAAACAAAAAAAAACATGATATCTGAATCAATTTTAATTTTCTCTTTTTATTTGTCGTTTCAAGTATAATAAACAAAAAAATAGACGGAATTCATATAAAATGTAAAGTACATTAATGAAGACTTAACAGCTATGAATTTACCATTTAAAATACTCATTCGAAACAATTGCCTAACGCTGAATTAAACCGCGCCGCGTATTGGTGATAAATAACTTTGCATATGCATTAACTCCAATAAATTCTACTCGGCACCTTAATCCCTCGGCGCGATAATAATGTATCGATCGACACACGCTCACGTGACACAGTGAGTCCACGTACACCACGTAATATATTACATGTATCACGATTGTACTGTCGACGAAGAAATTGGCTTGTATGTTGTATAAATGATGATTTATTTGCATTACTGGGAACTATGTGTTTATAAAATATACTAGTTCTTGGTGTTATATATTATTATTTATTAATTATATTGTATTAATTGTAAGTAAAAATACCGTCTGTTGAATCGATGTAGTGTATATTTTGTTATAATTCATTTGTTTTCAATTTTCTTTTTTATTAAACAACTACTATCTATCAATTTTTCTAAAAAGGTTCATTTTAAACAATTAGTATTAGGTCGTACTTTAAGGTAGAAGTAAAATCAGTAGTTTTTTATTCTATCATTGAAATCGGATATTTTTCTCAAATGAGTATGTGTCGAAAAATGAGAAATGCCCATGACAAAACAGTGAAATATGCACATTAAAATAAATTATTTATAACAAAGTCGTAAGAATAGAAAACCTTCCATCGTCATATCATCATATCAGCTTTTAACTGTCCACTGCTGAACATAAGGGGAGGCCCCTTAGGGGGTTTTGCTAGTAATTGCCACGCCTGACAGATGGATTGGCAACCGCAATTAAGCTTTAGAGATATTTAAAGAAGGACGCTGCTGCCCACCTCTTGCCTTTGCAAATATTCTATATATTTTAATATAGTTATCTATAACAAAACCGTAAGGCTATAAAAGTAGGTAGGGGGGTAGCAAACAAGTATACCGCCCACCTGGTGGCTACCGTAGCCTATGAACGTCTACAACACTAGGGGTATTACGTGCGTTTTGCTGTTCCTGAAGAAACCTCTTTACCCTTTTTTTAAGAACCCCATGTTGTAGTTTCATGGGAAAACCTCGAACAGGGAGCTCATTATATAACCTGAGAGTTTGTAGGAGGAAGCATCTTTGAAATCGCTCTGTATGCGACTACCTAAGTTATGGCGGTATATATATATATATATATATATATATATATGTATATATAATATTTATTATATAATATATTATTACATTTATAATATAATCTCAAATAAAAAGAGTATTAAAATACTTTTACTAAGGAAAGTATTTATTTGTTTATTTTATTTTATATTTATATTCCCAAAGAGGTTGACGTTAGGCAGACGGCCGGTCGTAAAACTATAAATCTTTTTGTAAAATGTTTAAAAAACATATGCTCCACATAATATTTAGGATAAGGTTAAGCAGAAGAAGAAGAATGTGTTGACATAATAATAAAGTATTAGTTAATAATAAAAATGTCGTCGTATCAATCGACACGCTTACATGTGACACAGTGAGTCCACGTACAACGCGGAATACGAGTATATTACATGTTTTGTGATTGTACTGATAAAGAAATACGACTGTATGTTGTATAAATGAAGATTTATTTTGCATTACCGAGAATCGTGTCGCATTACCTGGCCTACTAGTAAATAAATTTATATATTACTAATAACAAATTCGTAAGGGTAATTAATTTAAATATTCAAATTTTTATCAATAACAAAATCGTATGTGTCGAAAATTCACACATTTTTTGTAATCTGATTAATAAAGGATAAATTAATAAATAAAATAAATTGTAATTAAATTATCAGTCATGAGGTCAAAAAGTCTGTATATTAAAATAATTAGTAACAAAATTTATGTTTCCATCTAATCGTAAGAATTGAAAATGCAAAACAAACAAACTAAAGTTTCATGCCAATCATCAGAACGAGCGGCGGTCCTCCACCGTGCGTTTTTCAATGCACTTTCTTCCACGCACAACCATTCTTTGGAAGCAACTTCCAGCAGCAGTAGTTCCGAACCGATACGACAACATAACCTTCAAGAAAAGAGCATATTCCTTTTTAAATGGCCGGCAGCACACCTGCAATGCAAAAATGTAAAAAAAAGTAATTATTCTTTTTTTTTAAATATTAATTTCAATTAAATATAACTAAATCAGGTCCCCTGAGTATATTATTAGTCATACGTACCTACAGTTTTTAAAGTCATGATTTAATGACTAATCGGATTTGAATGACGAATGGTGATTACTTAAAAAAATATATGTAATTTATCATAATCGGTTGAGTACGTCATAGTTAAATATAGAGTTAATTTTAAACTATAACCAGATAGTGGTAATCAGAAAAAACAAAGCACGAGAAGAATATTAGGTATCACACTGATCTTCTAAATAATATAACTCTGATTGCCGTTGACTGTTCACTGCTGAACATAGGCCTCCCTCTTTGTGGGTTTTCCAGTAGTTGCCATGCTTGGCAGGCGATTTGGCAACAGCAGTTTGCGTTTGGTAATGCTTTAGGAAAGACACTGCTGCCCATTCTTCGACTATTAAGTTTCTTTAGTCGACTCTTACGACATTCATGGGAAAGAAACGGGTGGCCCAGTCTATACCGAAACCACACAACTTGTAAAATTTTAATTAATTAAATTTAATTGCCACCCGTGATTTTAAACTGAAAAGTGCCAACAACAGGGGGGACATAGAAAATAATGAAAAAAAAAAAATAGCGGATAACTAACTAACAAGTAAACGAGAGAACTTGCGACAGAAGCAAGTTGATTAACTAACTCCGTGGTAATGTTACAACGTGACGGGAAGTGCAACCACGTAGATGCGGCGGTGTAAAGTGGAAGCTGAAGCGGGAACGGGAGCGGAAGCAGAAACTTAAGCGAGAAACGTAATAACGCCGATCGCTTCTAAAATGTAATACGATATAGTAATGCAAATTATATTCATATAAATGGAGTAAAAATAAAGAAAGCCTTGGAACGGTGAGGTTACTCCGTGAGGCCTGTGAAGATCTCAGGAAGTTTCTGTGTTTCTGGGCGAAGTTGGGTTGGCTATTCTAGCCACGACTCATACGCACAACGGCCCAAATGAGAGGCTAAGCGCGGAAAAGAGAGTCCAATTTACATTGCATTACATTACATGGAGTAAAAATACAATGTACTCGTATTTTGTCTGTAAGATATCGTAGGGGATTAATAAACAAAATCTAACCACAATGTTACCACTGAATTTAATACAGATGGCGCTGTACATTTTTATTTAGTGGTATTTATTCTTTATTTATTAAATAAATAAATATCACAAAACACATTCTAAGCGCCATCTATAACCAAATTCATTCATGCTTGTACTATGGGTATTATACAAAAGAGACACCACGCCAGTATACACAGTCCAACATTATATGCCAGCTACAAACCCAGCGACCTGAAGGTCGTCGCCTCCGGAGTAGAAGCCGGGGTAATGGGGTCCCAAGGCCCCTACCTCGCTCGCCCATACATCATCCGGTGGGAAAAGAGAAGACTTTGTTGTTGTTGTTGTTATACAAAAGATACAAATAAAATAGTATCCAACGCCATGCGGTCATGGTATAGAATGGGCTACCCTTTTCCTTCCCATACGTGTCGTAATAGGCGACTAAGGGAACTTAATGGTCGGATTGGTAGCATCGTCCTTTTTAAAACATCACTAACGTTTAACAGTTGCCAACCGGTCTGCTAAGTGTGGCAACTACTGGCAAAACTTCCCTTATAGGAGAAACCTATGTTCGGCAGTGGTCAAGTTATATATATTCTTTATTGCACTTGTAAATTACATTGTTAATGCATTTATAAATATTGTGAGCAAGGGTGGACTTATCTCTGACAGAGATCTCTTCCAGTCAACCCAATGCAGTTAGAAAACATGTTGTTAGCGGGTAGCTGATATGCTACAACTATTAAAGGCTGATATGGTATTATCGCTACCGCTTATGATTTGGACTACATTTAAATAAGTACGGTCTGAATGTTCATATTTATGTTTAGCATTAGGGTTAATTTAAATTTAAATTAGGTGACAGATAGTTTATCTGGTTGTGTCGAGTTCGTGGTTTAATTATATCTTCAATGTCAAGACTCAAGATTTAGTTTCCAGATCAGAGCACACAGAGATACCTTGGAAACTGTGGCTCGAAGTTTTGGGTTTTTGACGACATTTGAATATTGAGAAGCAGTCAGTTTGTGTAATGAATAAAAGTTTTTATAATAACTACTATATATAAACTTGCCGTATGTGCCCCGACATAGAATGGGCCACCCCTTCTCCGTGGGTGTCGTAAGGGAGAGCAAGGGATGGGCAACAGCGCCCCTCTAAAAACATCTCTAAAAACTTAATTGCGGTTGCCAACCCGCCATGCCAAGCGTATCAACTACTGGCAAAACTTTCCCCATAAGGGGAAGCTTATGTCCAGCAGTGGACAGTTATAAAAAAAAAATAAAATAAAAATTAGTTAAATCAGTTAATGGCTGATACATTATTTTTTTTAATATTTCCCATGTGCAGACATCGTCCAGTCACAATTCGATCATATTAATGAGACGAAATACACTGTACACACTTGGTTTAGTCAGGGGTTAGCAGCAGTAATAGAAGCCAACACAGTATTTTTTGGAAATTTTGTCTATCTATATATTACTTCAAACATCACACAAAAATTACTGTATCAAATTTAAAACGGTTTTAATTATTGTACTTTGGAAGAGCAAACTTAAAAAATGGTGTATGTTTGTCTTGATACGCCATATAGAATCAGTTCATTTCGTTGATTTTTCTACTTCAGAAATCCGTGTATACGAAGTAGCGGGAAAATAGAATTAAAAAAAATAAAAAAATTATTTGGTGCTGTTCCGAAGTAGTTAATGGTTTTCATCAGGTAGACCATTAGCTTGGATGCTATTCAATTTGCTTACGAAAAAAGGATTCAACTATGCGGTGTTTTAGTAAACTTTGAACTCAAATCCACATCCGCGTTAACCAAACTCTGGTTGTACCGTTAACCGCCGGTCTGAACTTACTTTTAATTACGCCATAACATTGCTAATTAGTGCAGTTAGACGAAATTCTGGTGATTTCTCGGATATGGTTATAGTCCGTAACTACGAGACTGGAAGACGTTTTGATGCAATTATTGTTATATTTGTAATTTATAAGAAACTTGGATGTTTCCTTGTTTTAGTTGTTTAATACGTGTTTTGATTACATTTACCATGTAATATAACTTCCCATGATCTTACAAAGTCATCCAGTACCAGATAAATTTAAAGTTTTTCAATGGATGACAATGTAACCTTTTTTTTTTATACAACTTAGAATGGCAAACAAGCTGACGGCCCACCTGATGGAAAGTGGTAACCGTCGCCTATAGACATGAGCAGTACCATGGACATAACAAAGTATACTGTTTCGCCTATGATACCCCCCATGCGTTGCCATTGCTGAGGACTCAGGTGCTATTCCTCCGTACCCAGTAAATTCACGCCATATTCAAATCGAAACACAACCTTCAAGAAAAGAGCGTATTCCGTTTTAAAGGATGGCAGCATATTTGTAATTCATCTAGTATTGGGGGTGTTTATGGGTGGTGGTAGTAATTTACTAACAGGCAAGTCGTATGCTTATTTGCTCCCTGTGTTATAAAAAAACATGATATTTTTGCTTGCGTTATCAGTATATGACTGCCGGTGGGATATCAGAGAACGATGTTAGGTAAGGATGAAGGTAGAACAGTTTTTTTTAATGGATGTTAATGGAATGGTAACCCCGCCTATGCTATCGGTATACACCGGCGGGGCACCAGTGAGGGATGATAGGTAAGGGTGAAGCAGTTCAGTTAGCCCATCATGACGAATTCAACAAGAATTGTTTACGATGGTTTCCAAGGGGAACTAAGCACTATACTATAGCAGCTAAGTTCTCAGGAATGGCAACGCGTGAGAGATACTATACGAGTATATGTCATAGTATATACTGCGATGTCCATAATGCTGTTCGTGTCTTACCGTTTTCCATCTTCTATAAAAACAAAAATATAGTGATTATTGTGGATAGTTGGATAAATAATCGTATTTCAACTGACATATAAGTGCAATTACATTGACAAATGTCTCAATGGGACAGTATCAGATCGCTGTTCGAGAATATTCCATTCCATGCCGGGGGCGAAGTGCCGGAATTTTATTCCATCGGTACCCGATATACCGGTATGCTGGAATTACCGGTAAAATTATTGTGTCATTAAAACGGTGCATGTCCTGCGTGTTTATCTGATTATATTTAGAAAATCACGTCGCTCATAATATTTAAATAGGTATGGTTTTTTATCTGTTTTTTTGTAACTTAGAATGTGAATTCCATTTATGATTTTTTTTTTATAGTCTTATAAAAAAACTAACAAACGAGGTAAACGAGCGGCTCACCTGATGGTAAGTGACTACCGCCGCCCATTAGCACCCGCAACACCAAAGGCATTGCAGGTGCGCTGCCGGCCTTTTAAAAAGGAATATGCTTTTTTCTTGAAGGTTACGATGTCGTATCGGTTCGGAAATACTGTTGCTGGAAGTTGATTTTAAAGCCTGGTTGTACGTGGAAGTAAGTGTTCTGAATAACGAATGGTGGAGGACCGCCATTTGTCCAGATGGTTGTGATGAAACTTTAGTTTTTGGCGGATTGTACGTTGGTGAAAATCAGTAGCAGGTATCAGTTCGAACAATTCCTGGGAACATTCTTACAGATCACGGATCTTATTTCAATTACAATATAAATAATTTAAAACATTGCTTACCTAAAAATTTTTTGTCAAATCTCTCAGTAATTAATTAATTAATTTTTTAATCGGTATGATGAAGACACACACACACACGCACACGCACGCACATACGCACGCACGCACGTTCGTTCGCACGCACGCACGCACGCACGCACACACGCACACGAACGCACACACGCACGCACGTATGTACGCACGCACGCACACACGCACGCACGCACGCACACACGCACACAACCAAGTTTAATTTGTATCATGAATCAGACACGTGTAACATCACTATTCAGAGAACATACGAATCAAAACTTCCGAGCCATTTGTCTCTATTCCAAATATCCAACTGCTGTTGCACAGATTAATAGTCATACATGTATTTTGTTTCACTCTAAAAACTCCTGTTAGTTGAGACAACGCATTCATGTTGATTACCGTACGATACCGATTTAATACGGGTAACTGGCGGTGAATAAATCAGATATAAATCGGACTGTATCGGAAATGACCATTATTGTATTTGTCTATGATTTGTGTATCCAATAGTGTGTTTTCATTATGATATAGGTCAGTTTTTAGGAAGTTTTAAATAAGAAATTGTTTTTAATTAATTTATGTTTTTTGTATGGCTCTATTACAATGTCTCGCCCAGCAAAGAGGTGCCCAAACAAACGACTTTTGTACAAAGTCACCAGTGGGAGACTTTGTACAAAAGTCGCTTCATTTGGCACCTTTGTCCCATTCGTGTTTCTACCGTGAAGCAGTTGTGTTTGCATGGCTGTGTTTCGGTTTGAAAGGTGGGATATGTCAGTGAGTTTACAGGGTGCAGAGAAATAACACCTGAGTTCTCAGGAATGGCAATACATAATCCATGGTACTGCTTATGTCTATAGGCGACGGTTACCATCTTCCATCAGATGCGCCGTCAGCTTGTTTGCCATTCTAAGTTGCATAAAGGAAAAGTCTTCAATTTCGAATTTGTGTTTTTTTTTTCGAAGCGCAACATTACATTATTGGGTTGGTAACCGCAGTGAGGTTTCGATCATGTTTTAAGAGGGACGCTGCTGTCCATTCCTTTACCATTAAGCTACCTATTAAGCTCTCCCACGGGAAAGGATAGGGTGGTCCATTTTGTGTTGAGATTACGCGGTAAATACTACAAATAAACACTCATAAATATAAATATATTTGTATAGAACGACGGGAATAAACGACAGAAGGTTAGACCGTGTGTAAAGTAACCAGATCATCAAGATTGTCATAATAGTGCCCGAAGAATCACTTATTTATGATGCTAAAATGACACGTGAACAAAATCACTAGCACGTTTCGGTGGTCACATAAAATATTTATCCTACAGAACACAACTATCGCGAATTTTCAGCATAAAAACACCATAAAAGCCATTTTTATTATCTTCCAGTTTATGAGATCGTAAATATTACGAATTACCGTGTATACGTGTGTACCGCTATATTATACCGGTATGTTTGTGAAATGTGCCCAGATGTACTACATGAATTACTTCGTGGCCCAGTGTAATGGATTGGTGGAAATATTACCTTGAGTATAATAATTTACGGGTTTTCATTTGCGTTATGTCTATAGAATTTTTGCTCTATACGTAACTTGAAGACTGGCAATTTGACGCTTGGCAGGCGAGTTGGCAACCGCAGCTAGGTTTTGGTGATGTTTTAAGAGGGTCGCTGCTGCCTATCCCTCGTCCTCCCTTAGTCGGCTTTTACAACATCCACGGAAAAGGAAGGGGTGGCCTATTCTATGCCGGGACCACGCGGCAAGTACGCTATATATTATAATATTTAAAAGATTGTAATTGAGTATTAAAAAAAAAATACCGACTTCAATTGTGGCAAATCCAGTTATTTTTATTTAAAAATTAAACTATTAAAATGATTTTGGGTAAAATGACCATGGGATCAATCTGTAGGCATTTGTGTGGTCCCAGTATAGAACAGGCCACTCCTTCCTTTACCACTTTCCATCAGATGGGCCGTCAGCTTGTTTGCCATTCTAAGTTGTATAAAATAAAAAAAAAAAATAGAATACTTGATACAAATAAGAGTCCTATACCTTAAAAGATACCGGTATCCCTCGCGGTAGCAAATTCAATTATTTTATCCAATTTATTATTCAAAGAAACGATAAATCACAAACGTCCGCGTCTGACAGTGCTTACCAAAACCCCCGCCATAATACACGTCTATAGGTAAAAAAAATATATATATTTTTTTTTTAAATTATAACAAAATTACACAGACATCCATCACACCTTTAACAAATGACCGTTAAACCGACGTTATAAATTTAAAAAGCGAATTTTATCGTACGCTCATCCTAATTCCCACTAATTTTCCGGTTCATTTCGCAACAAATACCGGTTCAGAGGCTGGGACAATTAAGCCCTGGACGGCGGTATGCGAACCGCTAAAATACTCAATTACCGGTATCTACGCTAGTCGATAGCGCTCGCAACTCGATAGGGTTCAAGCCAAGCCTATTATTTGCATAGCAATTCTGATTTGCGGGTGAAAAGGATCCGTAAATTTGTTTGCAGGATTCTTTTTTTTTTAATTTAATTTGCGGATGTTATTTGTTTGTTATTTTTGTTCGTTTGATATATCTAGATAGTTTTAACCGACTCCAGAAAGAATGAGGTCCTCAATTGAGGATTTCCATACAAAAATACAACCGAATTCGGTTTTTTTTTTAAGTTCATTACTTTATAGACACCATCACCGATAAGAGGAAACTCTAAAATGAAAAGAGACAGACAGAGAGAGAGAGAGAGTGTTACTTCATAACTTCGTTTGTTGCAAACTGATTTGATTTTTTCCATAAAGGATATACTTGCAGATTGGTTTAATGGAAATTTTGTGGAACACGTATTAATTTTTAACCAATTTAAAAAATAAGAGATACTCAATTTGAATGTACATTTTTGGGTGTTGAAATGCGATATGTAATACTTTTATAAACTTTCATAATTACGTTAAACTAGTTTCCCGCGGCTTTGTCTGACATCTTCTGGCAAATGCCCCCTTATGGGATAGGACTATGTCCAGCAGTGGACAATTGGTAGCTGATACAATACTGTACTTATACAACTGTATTATTTAGCCTTTACTAATCGTCTTGCTTATTCCCTATATTGTATAATGCAAATAAAGTATACTCATTCATTCAATCAATGCAATTCCAACAAATCCCCATATCTCGAATATAACAAACATACACAAGTATTGTATCGAGCTTTCTTACACTTATTCGATGATCATTTCACTTTACGAGCGTCTGCAATTGAAATCTAAGTATTTCATTTGGAGTACGTAATAGTATTCGTCTGTACAGTTCAGAACGTAGTCGGTTTATATGGAAAGATTTATAATACAAGTCGTAACAAAGTAACGCGAGAAAGAGAGAAAGGAAGAATGTAAAGTATAAGTTTTTTTTTGATGAGTGAAAATGGTATGGTAACCCCGCCTGCGCTAACGGGATACGCTGGCGGAGCACCAGTGAAGGGCGATAGATGAGAATGAAAACAGGCCAGTTAGGCCATCATGATGAATTCATCAGGAATTAACCATGATAGTTTCCAGGGGGAACCGCGAGGAGGTCGACCTGGTTGGGTATATTGCTAGCAATGGGATTCTCAGTCTCCATTACTAACAATCCCTTTCCCCCAATAAGTTATATTTAAGTAAGGTTTAATTTAAACATTTTTCAATTGTCATTTGTTTTCTTTTTAATTCTATTTTTATTCGACTAGTAAATTTTATAATACCACTCACTTATTTTAAAATGAATTAAATTCACTGGTAGACGATGTGATTATTTAAAGCGTAATGCATTTAAAATATTTGATTTTGAAATAAATTTAAGAGCGTCACTTCAAAATAGTGACACATTTTTTTTTATGCAACTGAGAATTGCAAACAAGCTGACGGCCCACCTGATGGAAAGTGGTAACCGTTGCCTATAGACATGAGCAGGACCACGGACATAACAGAGTATACTGTTACGCCCATGATACTCGCCATGCGTTGCCATTCCTGAGGACTCAGATGTTATTCCTCTGTACCCTCTAAATTCACTGCCATATCCCACCCTTCAAACCGAAACACAACCATGCAAACACAACTGCTTCATGGTAGAAACACGAATGGGACAGAGGTAATCAAGCAAACGACTTTTGTACAAAGTCTCCCTCTGGTACACATTTTTGGCTGACCCTTTTTTAATTGTTTCTAATTTGCAAGACAAAGTTTTTATGAAAAGAATATTTTTGATGTAAAACAACCCCCACTAGATGGAGTGACGACCTGAAATGCGTTGCAGGGAGTCAGTGGATGCATGTGGCTCAGGACCGTTCTTTATGGCAGTCTATGGGGGAGGCTTATGTCCAGCAGTGGACGGACAATGGCTGAAATGAAGATGATGATGAAAAAAATCTAATTAAAAACTCTATATGTAAACGAGCGTGAATGAAAAGGGAGATTTAGTCTCATTTCTTTTTTAATATATCCATATATATATATATATATATATATATATTTCATCGTCAACAGAAAGTTGAAACATTTCAAAGCTGCTCATAATTTTAGATCGCGACACGAACCGAGTTCTTACGGAGCTAAGGCCACGCTATATGGGTCAACATTCCACTGTGTTTCATATCAGAAAAATACAGACGCTATATTGTATTTTGTATTTACCTACTGCAGCAATAAGTTCGTATTTTTGATGACGCACGTTTGTTTCCTATTCCAGTAGACAAGTTTAAAAACTATCGTACTTAGGCTTGGAATATTTCACATGTCACAAGTGAAATTTCATATGCTATACGAAATCATACGTCACTATTGTTATTATTTTTTATTTTATTTTATACAAAAATCCACAGCTCTTAAAAAATAACTTACATGCTAAGTCTCTTATGAATACAGCCAATAACGGATTTTATTTATACAAACAAAAATTTTGATTCCAAAGCGAGGTAGGCAAGTTAGAGTGGGTGTATGCAAGTAATATAAGCACATGTATGAAAGGAACCATGTAACAATAGTGAGTGTCCATAAAGTTAAGTTAATTGATATATAAAATAATTAAAATCCATGTTGCTAAAGTTCAGATATTGACGGCAATGATTAAATAATACAAATTCATGGTCACCAATTGTAAAGAGGGTTAAATGTATGCGTGGGTGTATGTGTAGTGTGATATAAATAAATGTATAATAGTATGATATAAATAAATGTAAATATGTAGTATTATTGTATTATTTATTATTTCACACAAAGTGAAAAGAAAAAATAGCGTACTCGATAGCAGTGATGTGAAATAGCTGCATAAAGCGAAGGTTGAACAGAGTGAGCGAATAGAAACTTTATCGTACATCTTTAAAGTTTCTATTTGCTCGCTCATATCATAATAATTATAATTGATATTTCACATTCAATAGCAAATAGTAGCGTGGGAGGCATTTAGTTGTGGCGTCTGTAAATAAATATTGTACATATTCATCTCATAGCCACTTGTAAACATCATTACTTTCTTTTCCATCAAGTAGGTTAAATTAAATTGTACATAGATGTTACACCTCTTTCTATCTTTCGGACTAGTCTTACAGACATGACAGTGACGTTTACTTTTTACATTCATTTTGCTGTCATTCTCTCCATCTCAATCGCTTGCCTCTTTCACTCCTAATTTCCGTTTTTATATATTATTTTCTACATATACCTTTGTATATAATATTTACCTTCTGTATATAATAGACGAAGTTAGTTGTCGTACTTATTTCCATCCGAACAACTACATAGTCGTTGTGAGTGATTATTTGTGATTTATCAAATATCACAGGTGATTCAGAAATAGTGATTTTTGCACTTAATAGTGAATAAAAATAATAATTTATCGAATTGATAGTAAATTGTTATAAAAAAATAAATGTAACGATAATTTCCATGTTTAATCGTAGTATAGTATAGTGGTCTTTCTACATGTAAATTCTGCACCTCAAGTAACAACCCTAATCGCAACATATCAAGAGTGTCGATAACTTTAACTTTTTTATACAACTTATAATGGCAAATAAGCTGATGGCCCACCTGATGGAACGTGGTAACCGTCGCCTATAGACATGAGCAGTACCATGGACATAACAGAGTATACTGTTTCGTCCATGATACCCCCCATGCGTTGCCATTCCTGAGGACTCAGGTGTTACTCCTCTGTACCCTGTAAATTCACGCCATATCCCACCCTTCAAACCGAAACGCAGCCATGCAAACAACTGCTTCACGGTAGAAACACTAATGAGACAGAGGTGTCCAAGCAAATGACTTTTGTATAAATTCTCCCTCTGGTTAACTTACCAAAGTATGACAACGTCGCAATTATCTGCCATTTTTCAAAAACAATTCCAACGGTTTTAGCTGTTACTTCCAAAAGTTGAGTATTAAACTAAACTTTTCAACAGCATAGCAAAATCTACTTGATATAAAGTAAAGTTATGGCCGCCGTTCTTAAAATATCTACTGTTTCCGTTTATTACTGCACTATCTCAAAATCAATGACAATAAAGCGACCTCCCTTTTCGCTGAATTGGCTGGATGCACGCTACGTCCAAACGAATCAGTGGACAAATAACGGCTTGAAATATATAAGAGTGTGCAAAATTGAGTTTATTGCTCGTGAGAAGAATAAAACAAAAAAGCATCTAAACAGCAGCTGAGAGCTAGATTTTAATTGGTTAAAAAGATGGACGCGAAAATATCGCTGAATAACACGATATCCCTTCTAAATTCAAATATTTTCAATAGACTTCATTAAAGAGTCTCAATTCGGTCGTGCTTTTTTTTTCTGTTTGTTTCCTCGTAACTCGGTTATCTATAAGTCGATTTAAAAAAATCTTTTTTTCTCTGAAAGAATATGCTTTTAGAATGGTCCTATAGAATTTTTATCGAAGTACATTTAGTGGTTTTGTTTTATAATCAAGGTAGTTATGTAATCTAAAATAGCTGTTTCCATGTATTTTTTTTACAACTTAGAATGGCAAACAAGCTGACGGACCACCTGATGGAAAGCGGTAACCGTCGCCTATAGACACGAGCAGTACCATGGACATAACAGAGTATACTGTTTGTGTTTGTGTGAAGGCATACAGCATTATGATGATATTCTATTATGTTTATGGTACTATGCATATGTCTATAGATTCCCGTCTACTTTTAATTAGTTGGACCAACTTGAAAAACAAGTTGCACGAAAAAATAATCAACTTGTTCTTCTTTATAAGTGACGTTTACCACATTCCATTAGATGTGCCATTCCCCATTTCGCACTAGGTAAACATCTATACGACCAACATGCCACTCCCAAATATAGTGCCACTAAAATGTTATGATACCTTTTTAAAACGCACCGGACAAACAATTTTGGTTATTCGCCACTCGTAATGCAAACAGTTTGGTTAGGTGCCGGCGACACTGTTTATCACCCTTTGGGCGCGCCTAAATAAATTGAGCCACGGCTCAAGTTATAGGCTACTTGACGGCAGTTTTTATCCATTCACCAGATAGAGACTGTGCGCAAAAGTCATCTGAATATGTATCTCTGTCTTTGTTTACGTTATCGATATACGCTGGTTACGCTAGATACCAAAGTGATGATAAATGGGGAATTTACCAGGGTTTCAAGCTAAAATCGACCTAATGGACTATGGGGAGGGCAATATGTAAAGTACTAGAGGGAGACTTTGTACAAAAGTCAATTGCTTGGGTACGTCTGTCCCATTCGTGTTTTTACCGTGAAGCAGTTGTTTGCATGGCTGTGTTTCGGTTTGAAGGGTGTGATATGGCAGTGAATTTACAGAATACAGATGAATAACACCTAAGTCCTCAGGAATGGCAACGCATGGGGGTTATTGGGCCGTCAGCTTATTTGC
Source organism: Galleria mellonella (assembly GCF_026898425.1). Lineage (NCBI taxonomy): Eukaryota > Metazoa > Arthropoda > Insecta > Lepidoptera > Pyralidae > Galleria > Galleria mellonella. Next base: position 8,872,272 of record NW_026441999.1, on the reverse strand, counting down.
CATTCTAAGATGTATAAAAAAAAGTACAGGTCACATATATTGTTTTATAGTTTTACAGTATTATTTACCAAATTCGAAATTGACACTCTCACAAATTTGGCTTCCCTTCACGGCCTTAGTCTTTTAAATTCCTTTTATACATATATTTACAATTTCCATTCCTGGTTTCATTTGTAGTCCAAATATTTTGGTACCACTAGTAATAAGGCCATTAGGTCTTGATACTAAAAATTCCTATTCTCCCTTCCAACTTATGTTTCTGCAGCAGATATGCTTGCATTGCTATTAGCTACACTGTTTCGGTTTGAAGGGTATGATATTGTAGTTAAATTGCAAGGTACAGAGCCATAACATCATAGCCCCCAGAAATAGCAATGCCATATACCGTGAGCATCAAAATGTATTCTGCGATGTCTGTGTTTATAGGTATCAGTTACCACTTTCCATCAGCTTGTTTACCATTCTGAGTATTGTAAAGAACTGTCATTACCTTAAATAGGTATTAGCCGAGTTTTGTATCATTCAGTCTAAATTCATTTCTACGACCGGGAAGTTATAAACGTAATTGCTGTGTTTATAACTTCCTTCGCGTTAATATCAGGGAGAAACTTTTTAATTTTCATTTATAATTATGAAATATTGCAGTAATAATGGTGGTTATAGGCTATTTTTATGATGTACGACAAATTTAACGTTTATTAGAAATTTGGTATTTTTATGAAAAAGAGGATAAGCCTGTCACCTCTTAGATGAAGAAAGAGCTCGAACGAAATGAGTATTGGCCTTAAATTACCCATAGGTAATACATATTTGGTATTGTTAATTAAATCCTTTATATCCCATAACATAGAGCAGACTTTTTACCACCACTATATTTTTACATCTATTTAATTTTTTATATGCGTTTTATCTTCACTAGATATGTCAAGTCCCAACTTCATCGACCTATTATGTACTAAATCAAATCATTTTAAAAGGATCAGAGCAATGATGTTAAATAAAGAAACTGTAAGTTGGAGGATTGCCATCAATTCGATTCTGATGACCTGCGTGATTCAGAGATAGGCTTATTGCTTTGCGTAATAAGGTCCCGTATTTTATTCCCGGTCGAGCCAATTCAGGAAATGATCTTTTCTAAATTGGTTCAGATCTGGGGGTTTTAGGTTGTGCTCCTAGATGTTCGCTGCCTGGCCCTTTGTATCTAAAGGAAACCTAGCGTGACGATCGAACGATTAGTGTAATTGCGTGGCATCTAAAACAATTCAGGAGAAAGTCGCTAAAATCTTACTATTTGCTCCAAGCATGGCTGTGCCTAAATAAATACCCCCCAAGGCTCGAGATGTATTGTGACTGAAATACTCGGTTTTTACTATTTCTCCTTCCATACATATTGATATGAGCGACATAGTATTGCCCTCTATTACTTTTGGATTTTTTCTTATTTGTACCCCCACGGTTTCGTGAGAATAAATTTATGGATTCTGATCGGAATATTAACTATGTCTTTTGTCATGCCAAAGCCCATTCCGTTTCTTATAATATTACTTTTTGAGTTATGTTAAGTGGGTAGCTCTTTTATATATTGGACTCCTTTTGCTAAGCTATCATTTTGTGTGTCTAAGTTAGAAAGTCATTTATTAAGTAGAATTATAGCAAAATATTACAGTAAACCCCTTTGTCTTTAAACGTTACCACTTTTCATGAAGCGGGTAGTTAACTTGTTGCAATTCTAAGTTGCTTAGAAATCTAAATCTAAAGGAATAGCATGGTTTTTAGATGGTAACGGTAATTAATCCACGTAGTATGAAGTAGAAATATAATTTTAACATTTTATTTTATCTCCAGAATGTTGTAAGAAGTTAATAATGAAAGAAATTGCTATACACTTGTGCAAGAGGAAGAAAATCCAAAACAAAATCCTGTAGCAAGTCACCTGGCCAAAGTAGTAACAATGGACTATATCCTTATAAGAAGAGACGTGTGAGAGAATGATTTTGATTGATTTGATGAGATTATCATCAGTGCCTATTGTTTGTATGTATATTACGTGATGTAATACTTAACTACTAATTAAGATAATTCTTCTAACAAGTACGGTGATTCAGAAGTGAGCGAGTAGTAGCGAGCACAATGCTTTCCATAGATGAGATTTTAGGTTCAATTCCTGGTCGGAATAATATAATATAGGGCCAGCAATAGTCGCGTACCACCAGATGAGCTGCGCATGCTCGTTTTTCCCTTATGTTTCAACCGTGAAGCAGCTGTGTTTCGGTTTGAAGAATGTCAGGAATGGCAACGCATGGGGGGGTATAATGAGCGAAACAGTATACTCTGTTATGTCCATGGTACTGCTCATGTCTACAGGCGACGGTTACCACTTTCCACCAGGTGGACCATCAGCTAGTTTGCCATTCTAAGTTGTATAAAAAAAAACCATAAATATATTTAGTCTTATTACGCTATCTAAAAATAGTTTATTACATTAGTTTACTTACTTTAAAAATCTATGGGAACGAAGTAGCAGGGACTAAGTTAATTTTAAAGTAAGAACGAGAATCAATATTAATTTTATCACAATTGAAATCATAGTATTTTTTTGGCAGAGCAAAATTTACATTCAAAACAAAAGAATGCTCTAATCCTAGTTATCAGACGAGATACATCTCGAACTGCCATAAGTTGTTAGGAAAGAAAACGATTTGAACTTTATTGAAGCGATCACATTTAGCGAATTCATTGAAAAATGCAAATTTCTTTATACATATTAACTGTAGCGAACTTATAATGTATTCAATGTGCAAAGTTTTCGTATAATTTGTGTTGGAAACTGTACAGAGTACCCACTGTGAGGTACACAGTAGCTCAGCAGCTTTGATTTAAAATGTTGATTTAGTTGAACTAAATAATTCATAGTGTATGCCAGTTTTATCTGATACACTGACTTGGCTAAACTGTAGTTTTTTAGAGGAGAGAAAAGATGAACAATTTACGATGTAGCTCTGCAACAATGATTATTTTAGTGGTAATAATATTTTATTTTTTTTGCATATAAAAAAATAGATCGATTGTGTAATTATACAGATGTGAGCACTATTTATGGCTCAACATAGACTTTTTTTATACAACTTGGAATGGCAAACAAGCTGACGGCCCACCTGATGGAAAGTGGTAACCGTCGCCTATAGACTTGAGCGAGAGGCTAAGTGCGGAAAATGGAGTCCCTTTCACATTCACATTCACATAGACATGAGCAGCACCGTGGACATAACAGAGTATACTATTTCGCCCATGATACCCCCCATGCATTGCCATTCCTGAGAACTCAGATGTTATTCCTCTGTACCCAGTAAATTCACGTCATATCCCACCTTTTTACAAAATATACTTTTCGTAATTTGACTATGTATATATTGATTAATTGACGATGTATGTTTTCCAAAAAATAATAATAAACAAAACAATATTATAAAATCAACACGAGAATAAACCGTATTTATTGAGAAAACAATCATCTATAATTATATGAAATACAAATTGTTGTCCACGACTTTGTATGCGTGGATATTGCAAAAATGTACCTAATCACGAGTATAAAGTTCATATAAAAAATATACACTGTTTTGTAGCATAAAACTCTTCGTTGTGTATCAAGTAGTGTGTAGATAGATAGATAGATAGATACTCTTTATTGTTTCCTCCAAAAGATTACAATAGTAAACTTATTATAAATATAAATAATTACAAGAAATAATCACAATGAGAAAACAATGGGCGACCTTATCGCTAAGAGCATTGTGTATTGTGTACATTTAAAGTTAGATCTTCAAGAATATAACTGCAAAATTTGGCGCAGTACTTTTTTCGTAATGCCAAAATAAACATTGACGCAGACAGACAAACAATCAACAAAAGTGCGAAACTAGATGCTGTGACGTAAAGCGCCGTCCGTACTTCCTCTGAAGAAGATTTCCGGATAAAGTCGAAATAATTATTTAAAACGATAACATAACCTTTAAGAAAAGAGCATATATATTCCTTTTTAAATGGCCGGCAGCACACCTGCAATGCCGTTGGTGTTGCGGGTGATCATGGGCGGCGGTAGTCACTTACCATCAGGTGAGCCGTCAGCTTGTTTGCCATTATAAGTAGTATAAAAAAAAAGACATTGTACCAAAGACATTGCCCTATGTTCAGCAGCGGATAACAGCTGATATCGTCATAGTCGTAGAATACTGACGGATCTGTCGTATATTACATATAAAGATCCGTCAGTATTCTACGACTATGACGATGTGATGATGATGGGTGGTATATCAAGTTTTGTTTACTATTTCAAATTAATGAAAACAAAGTGTTATTTATTTATTTATTATAATTATAAACTAAATTTCATAGTTTCCCAATTAGCTCGTATAAGAATTACGATATAGATTTGATACTTAACCTAAGCCAGGCCGAGACTGCTCGACTACTACTACTAGCTAGTCTTGCTTTATATTTATATTTGAACTAGCTGGCCCCGTAAACGTTGTTTTACCACTTACTGCGAAATATAAAAATCGCGATTAAAATACAGGGGTTGATCGTAAAACGATGAAAATTTAAAGTTGTGTGTATTTTTTAATGCTAAATCATAATAAAATAAAAATGGAAAAATTTGTTAAAAAAAATTTTTGGGGACGGTCACCCTTATCATTGAGAGGTATGAAAAATAGATGTTGGCCGATTCTCAGACCTATCCAATATGCACACAAAATTACATAAAAATCGATAAAGCCGTTTCGGAGGAGTTCGGTAACAAACACCGTGACACGAGAATTTTATATATAAGATTTTATAATAATAAATATATAATTGTTAATATATTTTATTATATTAATACTATAATATTTAAGTGTATGTAATTTATAGTCAATCTTAAAGATAGAGATACAAATGTATTGAGAAAAGCGGGTCAACTTTTTCATACAATTCCGCGTGACAAATAATTATAAGTGTTTCCTTTATAACTTCTATATTTATTTTTTCTTATAAATTCTGCGCCTTTTTAATGCGCAAATACTCATTTTTTTTTATTAAATAAATAAATATAAATACATGAACATGTACTATGTGCGTAAATATTTAGAACACTGATAAAAAAACGAATCGGCAAATTTGACAATTAGCTAAATAAAATGTGATCCGTTTTTTTAGACTCGATGCTTTATCTATATAATCTATACCAATATATGCCAATTAAAATATATATATATATATATATATATATATATATATATATATATATATATATATATATATATATATATATATATATATATATATATATATATATATATATATACACATATGAGACATAATAAAATCAATTACTGGTCACTTTATAAATAATTTATTTACCATTCGACTATAAAATTCGACCATTTGGAAATTCCACTAAGAGAAGCTGCCCGTTAATTTTTCCCCACGCGTGCGAAGCTATGTTTTTATCAAATATGGAGATCAAAATATTATTCTGTACCACAAATAAATACAAAGGGCCTACGTGAGATCTGAAATCGTGCGTTTAAAGCAAAATCACGTGCGGAATACAACTATATGGTGTTAAGAGTTAACATATTTATCCCTTTTCTCGACGATTATAGGCGTTGGGGCGAATCGTACAAAGCGGTGTTTGGCCAACGTTTGCGATGCTTCTGAATTATGTAGAAAAATAATTCCATTCTGCTTTGTTGATTATCAAGAGAGTCCTTCTATTATCTCTTTTAAGAAAAGCTTGAAATCACATTTACTTTCCCTTGAGTTATATTTTTTTTTTGTATTTTTCTAATTGAACTGTCAAATCTTAAAATTATGAAACTAAATTTCGAATGTAGGTAGTATATTCATTTGTTTTAACATTAATTGTATAAGTAGGTAGGTATTATATGTATCTATAGTGTATGTATTTATGTAATATTTTATTATATTCTTTAATATTTCATTCAACTGTATATTTGTTTATGTATTCTAAATATTAATAGTTGTAGCACTTTTGTGTGTGTGTGTTTTTTTTAATTTATTTATTGCTACATCGACATTGTTAGATTGTTTTTTTTATACAACTTAGAATGGCAAACAAGCTGACGGCCCACCTGATGTAAAGTGGTAACTGTCGCCTATAGACATGAGCAGTAGCATGGACATAACAGAGTACTTATACTGTTTCGCCCATGATACCCCTCATGCGTTGCCATTCCTGAGGACTCAGCTGTTATTCCTCTGTACCCAGTAAATTCACGCCATATCTCATCCTTCAAACTGAAACACAGCCATGCAAACACAACTGCTTCACGGTAGAAACATATATGGGACAGAGGTACCCAAGCAATCGACTTTTGTACAGTCTCTCTCTGGTAATATAGTTCGCTAGAATACAGCAGTTAATATAAACATAGTAGTATATGCATACCAGTTAAAGATTATCTTATATTTGTTATTTCTTAATTCCGTCAGTTATAAACTGATTTGGAAAATCCTTTTTTTTTTTTATCTGAAAGGAAACTAATATTAAATAATTATGTAAATTTACAGGGTAAAGAGGTATAGTTAGTTCTCAGGAATGGTAACGAATGGGGGTTATCATGGGCGAAATAGTATACTCTGTTATGTCCATGGTACTGCTCATGTCGTCAGCCGTTAGCTTGTTTGCCATTCTAAGTTGCATATAAAAATAAGTTTTTCCTACTATGAAATATTCCAATATCTAAATTGGTTCAAACATTGGCTGTATCCTAGTATTGGCCATACAAAGGTGGTAAAGGGCAGGAAGAATAAATATATTAGCCATATATTTACGACAAGAACGGTGAGTCGAACGGAACTACATAAAAAGTCTACGTGACCGTTTGGACACGACGTCACAGAGAACTGTCTGTACAGAGACGCTGAAGTTTTATGTACTTAAATAAAAAAAAATATCTCTTTATTCCACTCTGTTATATTTCGGATGGATTTTGATGTTTGTTGATTTTTAAGTGATTTCCTGAATCGCCGAAGAATACGCCAATACCAAGAAGTACACTCCCTTTCACATTTATAACATTAATAGAAATATCTATATGACGACGATGATATCAGCCTTTCCTGTCCACTGCTGACCATAAGCCTTCTCATATTGGGGGGTTTGCGAGTAGTTGTCACTCTTCCCAGGCAGGTTGGTAACCGTAATTACGGTTAAACTGATGTTTTAATGGATAATAATGGAATGGTAACCCCGCCTGCGTTATCGGTATACACTGGCGGGGCACCAATAAGAGATGATCGGTGAGCATCTATCGCGATGAATTCAAAGATAAATTAGTCACGATGGTTTCCAGCGGAAACCGCGTGGAGATAGACTTGATAGGGTATATTGCTAGTCATGAGGCTGTTAGAACCCATTACTAACAATCCCTTTCCCCCCTATCTTGCCATGTAGTCTCTCCTTTCGTTACTGTAGGTGTTGTAAGAGGTTACTAGATATTTATATAAGTATGTATATTATGAAGAAGACTTCCGAATAAAGTTGAAACAATTGTCAAAACGTGAAACATAGTAAGATCATAAAATTCTTGTTATACTACTCATATTTCAGCCGTTAACCGTCCACTGCTGATAAGCATTCCCCATAAGGCGAGTTTTGCCAGTAGTTGCCACGCTTGGCAGGCGAGATATATTTAAGAGATATTTTAAGAGGGACGCTGCTGGCCATCTCTCGACCTACCTTAGTCGCCTCCTACGACACCCACGGGAAAGCAAGGGGGTGGCCTATTCTATACCGGGACTACACTACGCTATACATATGTATATATAGATATATTTTAAAAACAAACGTAAATGTTAAAAATAATATTAGTAAAGATAAATAATAAAAACTAGAATTTCAAAGGAAATCTATCTTTTCCGCATCTATACTATTTGTTACACTGCCCCCCAAGAGAGGGAAGTTCTGATATAACCCAGTTGTATTAAGATTTATATCCTAACCTATACCTTATCGGGTTCTTATGTGCCGGGCGAGTAGCCCGAGGCGACTGGCCCTTTGATGCCACGATAAACTTTTCGGGGTTTTCCAAATTGAGTATATTTTTGACTTTTTAAACGTGAGAGTGTCGTAACGTGAGTCACCTCGAATTCGTCGGTCGTGAGTTTGAATTTCGCGTCAAAACTTTATGTGTCAATTAATTTATATTATACATACATACATATCTGTCATGCCTGTCTCCCATTAGGGTAGGCAGAAACAATAGAACGCCAAATGCTTCGATTCAAACAAACCTCTTTCGCTTCTTCCACATTCATCAATCTTGTCATACACGCTCGTCGGTTACGGGTACTTTTAATTTGGCCCTTCTTCAGCACGTCGCCTATTTGGTCGACATACGTCCGTCTAGGGCGACCCCTACCGACATCTCCATTCATTCTTGCTCGATAAATCTCTTTCGTAATTCTTCTTTCATCCATCCTCTTCAAATGACCAAACCAACGCAACATTCCTTTAATTTATATTATACTAGCTAATTACCCTGGATACGCATGACTTTTTTATATAAAATGTAACCTATGTTACTCACTGAAAATATTGCTTATTTATGAATATTATTAAAAATAATAATTATTAAAAATAACCAAAGGAAGACTTTGTACAAAAAACGTTCACTTGGGTACCTCTGTCCCATTTGTATTATCGTAAAGCAGTTGTGTTTGCATGGCAATGAATTTACAGAGTACAGAGGTATAATACCTTAGTGCTCAGGAATGGCGACGCATGTTGTGTATCATGGGCGAAACAGTATACTCTGTTATGTCTACGGTACTGCTTATGCCTGTAAACGACGGTTATAACTTTCTATCAGGTGGACCGTCAGCTTGTTTGACATTCTAAGTTGCATATAAAAAAGTTAATTATTGTCTATAGTTCATGATTATCCATTACAAACAAAGGTATAAGGAAATAAAATATTTTCACTTGAAATTTGATACACAGGTAGGTTATATTCTAACTTAATTCTCCCTTACTTTATATATTGATTCATGTCAATAAATCCGCGGGAAATAGCTAGTTACCAATACCCTGTCATGTCATCCTTGATGTGATCATTTTTGGAAATCATCATAATTTATTTCAAGTGAAATTGCCACGATGAATCAACTGTCCTGACTTCATCACCTATCATCATCCCTTACTGGTACCCTACCCTAATACAATAGCGCAAACGGGATCATCTTTCCAATGAATGTCATAAAAAAAAGCTTAAGTGGAATTGTCATTAAATATTACATATATATATTCGAGACTTTGCACATGTTTAATACAAATGTAAATTATATGTATTTTCACTGGAAATTGGTAAAAAGGCCTCTCTTTCCGCTTACGGGCGATGGAAAAACGACATAAAAATTCATCATCGAACGAATACTAAAAAGGATACAAGAAAACCCATAATCGATTACGTTTTCACGTTTGAGTGTGTATCCTCTAAAGCTGAGAGAACAAATTATTTGAATTAAAAAAAAAAAAGCGTTAAAAGAATTTGAAATTGCTGTACATACATTTAATTATTATCGGATTACAAAATAAGGTTTTTTTGTGGTTATGAAGAAGAATGTTAACCGATATTTATGATTCTTTTTGCAACTGATAAGGTTTACTCATTTTGGTCTTGCCATGTGATTCCAGCATAAATACTACCCATATATGATGCCAAGGTCAATCAACAAATTTGACCTTACTGAAATTATGTTTATTTAAATTTTACCAATTGTAAATGAAATTTATCCTTTAGGTCGTGTGGTTCCGGCATAGAATAGACCAGCCCTTCCTTTCCCGCGGGTGTGGTAAGAATCGACTAAGAGAGTACGAGGGATGGGCAGCAGCGCCCCTTTTAAAACATCTCTAAAGCCTAACTGCGGTTAGTAATCCGCCTGCCAAACGTGGCAACTACTGGCAAAACGTTCCAAGAGGAAGGCTTATCTTCAGCAGTGGACAGTTAATGGCTGATATGATGATGATGATGATGAAATGAAATCTATTTTTCAAAACTAATAATTTAGATAGAAATTCTAGCCACATATGTAATATCCTACGGGCTGGTTAGAGCAGGGGCAGGCCTACAGCAATACGATTAATTACGTTGCCTATCGAAGATTACCATCATTCAATAGTTAGTTGGAAATCGGCTGGATTTCATTACATAACTACATGTTCATGAACAAATTCAAAAACTAGGAGATTCCCAATTCATTTGTATTTTACTGTACATGTAGCGTATTCTCAGTTAGCAATCATTCGTCATATTGACGTCAATTTTCAGTGACTGATCCTAAAATGGTTTAAAATTGACGCCCTATTTGTGTCACAGACATCATCTTGCTACCTGTGTTAAAATTTACTTGGTTAACTCTGTTTTTTGCTGTAGACTAGCTAGGCTTGAATGACTTTGTTTAGATTTCAAGATTGGAACATGGTAATAACAGAGTCCAGAGGTATTAACCCATAGACCTCAAAAATGGCCACGCATTTAGAGCATTATAGGTGTTAGAGTAATTCTAGTGTTCATGGTACTGTTCATGTCTATAAGTTAAACCGGTTCAGGTGAACCGTCAATTTGTTGCCGTATTATGTAATATGATGGTAGACAGTCACTATAGTTATTACTTTTTCCCCAGAGGTGAAAAAAAAAAAACAAAAATGCCAAGTGCGTTCTCTCGGCTCATCGAACCAACAAAACTTTCTCCGTGCCAAGCAAACCCAGATTATAAGCTGTAGAATTTCTTTATCTCAAAATAGCAAATGGCTATGTTTTCCAACTTTTGAGTCAGCTCGCTGCATCCAAAGCGAGAGAACAATGCTCGTAGGCCCCAACTAATCCAAGCTTTATACACAACTTCTAAACACCCGCAAAGAACAACAGAACGAATTAGTTTGTATATAGATAACGGGGATATATGAAGCCCGTACTAGTTGAACTCGATATGATGGGAACGTGATTTTATGGCGAGAATGATATGGTCACCCGGCCTGCGCTATCGGTATAAACTGGCGAGGCATCAGTGAGAAATGATAGATGAGAGTGAAAGCAGATCAGTTAGCCCATCGTGACGTTCCAACAAGAACTAACCACGACGGTTTCCAGGAGGAACCACGTGAAGACTTAATACTTAATATGACCCTATTAAAAGAAAGAAAGAAAAATTGCTAGCAATACAGTTGTTAGACTCTATTACTATCAATCCATTTCTCTTCATAGTAACGTGATTAAAGATCGAATTGGTGGATCGTAACTTACAGACTTGGATTTAGATAGATATTTTTTTTTTATATTAGCTATTGCTTCTGTCGCTGTTTTAATGCGACAAACTTCATATCTTTGTTATATTGACTATCTGATACATTTACCAAGTTTTTTTGTTTGTATGTGTTTAATATAATAATAGTTTATAATATATATATATATATATATATATATATATATATATATATATATATATATATATATATATATATATATATATATATATATATATATATATATATATATACGAGGTCTGTCCGGAAAGTTCGTATAAAAGTGTTCTGGAATGCGAGAAAGAGGAGTGGGGAGGCCAGGTAAGCGCAGGATCCCTTCCTTATGTCCCTAACAATGCTTCAGTTCTGGTCTGACCGCCGTGCGGTGCGAACTGGCTTGTCACGCCATCTGTGAAGTTACCTCTTAACGAAACCCCGTCGGCATGGAGCCCGCTTCCGTTGAAGAGCAGCGCGTCGTAATCAAGTTTCTCTCGAAACTCGGCAAGAATGGCCGTGAAATTTTTGCCGATCTAATTCGATAAGACATCCGGGGAACCACGAACAAAAAAATCAAGAAAATCCCGCTCAAATGTCAAGACAATGTTGATTGTTTTTTTCGATGTTCGGGGGATTGTCCATCAAGAATTCGTCCCTCCAGGCCAGACAGTTGATGGAAAATTCTACGTCGATGTGCTCAGACGCCTCAAAGCTCGTGTGGCACGAGTTCGTCCAGAATTGGCGCGAGAGGGGCGTTGGATTCTTCACCACGACAATGCCCCTGCCCACACCTCTCTTGTTGTCCGTGAGTTTTTGAGTAAAAATTCCATTACGGTGACCGAACACCCCCTATTCGCCGGATTTGGCCCCGTGTGACTTCTTCTTGTTCCCAAAAACCAAATTGGTACTTCGGGGGCGGCATTTGGGGGACATAAATGAGATAAAAAAAGCTACGACGGGGCAGCTGAGAAACCTACAACCAGAGGACGTTCAAGGAGCCTTCTCACAGTGGAAACGGCGTTGGCACAAGTGCATTATGTCACAGGGGGAGTACTTTGAAGGGGATAAAATTGATTTACCTGAATAATTGTAAAATAAAATTTTTAAAAAACTTTTATACGTACTTTCCGGACAAACCTCGTATATCATAATATAAAAAAAAATACTAAATACTACTGTATCAGTATCTACCCCTGAAAAAACTCGGAAAGGAAATTTTGTTAAAGTTCAGTTAAGATGCTCTTTGGGTGTGAAATTTATGTTCAAAAAAACATATTTATATGTATCACTCAAGAACCTTTCTTCCCTATCAGTTATGAGTCCTTCGAGCTATGTGACCAGCCAATTGCTACTTCAGCTTGCTTATCCTCCGGATTGTTAGTCATTTTGGTTCTTCTGCAAGTATCTTCATTTTGGATTCTGTCATGAAAAAAGAAACATCAAGCCTTTTATAGCTTGTTGATCAACTTGAAGTTTTTGCATATAGGCAACAGTGTAGGACCATATTACGTTTCCGTAGATCATTACTGACAACAGGCACTAGTTAAAGAACTTCGTCTTTAAATTTTGAGATATTTTGGATGAGAAGATGTGGCGTAGTTTTCCAAACACTGCCCACCCGATTTAATATGGAATACTCAAATTTCTCAATAATATTTACAAAATTACAAAGAAGTTTTAAGCTTTTTTTATACTTAAATCTTTTAATCAGTTAATTTCTTCGTAAAATAAATACGAACAAATGGTAAGAAAAGAAAATCCGTTAAATCCGACTTGAACCAAACTTGACCAAAGTTGGAAACTTTTTCTATGTTACGTGTGAAATAACCGAGTTTGAGGTGTGTTAGTTACACGAATTGTTAACTGCCACAGACGCCGACTGAATATGAACTCTTCAAATATATAGAGTTCGTTGTAATGGGTATATTATACGGAACCCAATAATAATTATAGTAATAGTTTATTTGCTTAAATATGGGGTTTATAGTTGAGGGTAAGGTATGGAGAACGTTTTAATTATTATATTAATACATGGTTAGCAAATTTATGTAGAGTCTTATACAAATATTAATCAAATTTCATTATTATAACAGTTACTACAAGGCTCGACTAAATATAGTCTCATAATGATTTATTTTACTGTAAATAAAAAATAACTCTTGTCCCATGAAAAAAATAATGTCAATAAATTCTGTAATTAATTTAAAACAATTACATACGTATTTAACAATAGCTTTTTAATTATTTGTAATAAGTGGGTAGTTGCACATGCTTATCTCAACACACACACACACTTAAGCAAAGCAAGAGTGTTGTTATATCGAAGTTCGCGTGTGTGAGAATCCGGGATATAGATATATACCACCTTATTCATAAAAACGTCGAACCTTTTTCAACTATTGAACTGTTTTGTCTCTTTTTTGTACATTAAATTCCTAATTTGAAAGATAATAAAAAAACGGAGATAGCTTCGTAGAAGGTTGTTGTTTCTAAAACTACATTTGAAGTATTCTGATGATAAGGGATTAATGAGAAAGGAGAAAGCATTAGGAACAGAGCAACCTCAACTGTCTATGTTGGCGTATAGGGAGCCATTTTTGCTGGGATCTGTATGAAGATATGTGGTCGTATTTACGCAGACCGAAGATAAAACGAATAGATCTATTAATTAGACGATCTAAGTTATTGAGAGCTTCATTAAGGTCAGGATAACACACATTAGCATTATCAATAATGGGGGGAATAAGTGTTTAAACAAGTCTAATATATTCTCCAGTATATATTTTTTTAATACAACTTAGAGTGGCAAACAAGCTGACGGCCCACCTGATGGAAAGTGGTAACCGTCGCATACAGATATGAGCAGTACCATGGACATGCCCATGATACCCTCCATGCATTGCCATTCCTGAGGACTCAGGTGTTATTCCTCTGTATCCTGTAAATTCACGTCATATCCCACCCTTCAAACCGAAACACAGCCATGCAAACACAATTGCTTTACGGTTGAAAGTCGAATGGGACAGAGGTACCCAAGCAAACGACTTTTGTACAAAGTCTCTCTCTGGTACTAATACTTTTTAACTATTCCAACATTAAAATAACACACGTTTCAATTCTTTTTACATTGAAAAATTAAACCAACACATTACTATGACAAAGTACACGAAACGAAAACATTTCTTAACTGTAATTATGTAAATCAAAATGGCGATTTTAAAGAATAAATATGGCGCAACTCATGCTAAACAATCGTAAATAATCTTTTCGTATTGTTACAGGTAAGTTGCTGAACTGCGAACGAAGAAACTTCGATAATTTTCTGTTTGCCTGGTAATTTAAATTGAGAATTTCATCGCCGTCAGATGACGTTCACGGCGTTTTCTTATGGAACAAACAAAGCTGATGGAAAGCCATAGCCTTGGCATGTACATATAATGCAGTTAGATTATGAAGTAAATAGATCTAAAATGTAAAAGAGAAAAAGAATATAATGACATGTATATTAGAGTGAGATAGAAAAATGGGACATTCATACACAATATAAGCTCGAAGCTTGATTTGGCGGGAGTGTGAACAATTTTTAATTATTTTTACGTTTTAAAATAGAATTAGTTTTAAGTGAAGTGAAGTTAGTAGTAAGTAGCTGCTGCCCATTTCTTGATCATTAAGTTCTTTAAGTTGCCTCTTATGACACCCACGGGGAAGGATGGGGTGGCCCATTGTGCCGGGACCATACAGCAATAAGGTGCTACACATACTCTTCTGTAGTGATCTGTACATTTAGAACCGTCTTTTAAAGCACAAAGTTTAAGCACACCTTTGGATATTCATATTGCTAGATACGGAACCTAAAAGTTACATTAGAAACGACCAACCGCGCGTAGATAGCTGAAACCATAACTCAAACATAACTTTTGAGATAAACCGATCTTAAAAGATAACTTTACTGTTAATTAACTTTCTAAAGTTTTTTGTTAAATTTCATTTCAGCTCGTAAAACTGGGTTATATCCAGGGCACCATTCATCTTTAAGATATTATCGGTTTGAACCGGTTTAAACCGGTTTAAATGTTAATTAACAGATAAGTGTTTAAAAGCAGGCTTCATGTAACAATTCGACTCGTTTCAATTCAGGTGCATTCTGTAATGGAATACCTTAATATCTGAAAACATATAGTTTAGACTGTGGTTTGGACTTGATTGAAAAATATTCCATTTTAAATGAAACATTTTCATTTTGAACAAAATAATTTATTTAAACTTAAAAAAACTTCAAAAAAAGGCAAATAAGTTTATCTAATGGAAAGCGGCATCTGTCGCTAACAGACATTAATAATGTCACGGACGTTACACAATACAATAGTAGACCCATGCTACAGTAAACCCTTTTTTAAGAACTGTAGTTAATACCATAGTACCTTTGTATCCTGTAATTTCACTACTTTATCTTAACCTAGAAACCGAAATATAGCTATGCAAGCATAATGACTTGAAGGCAGGAACACGGGTGGTACAAAGTTACCTATATAGTATGATTAGTTTTATTCAGTCTTTCTCTAATAATATGGTTCTAACACATAAATAATAAAACACGAGAGCTATCTATAGCAAAAATAATACTCAAAATCACATAACAGATATACTATTTACTCCATAAATTGGAAACATTTATACCAAAGAACATCTAGATATATTGTAGACACATATGCCGTGAAGCAGTTGTGTTTACATGGCTGTGTTTCGGTTTGAAGGGTGGGATATGGGGTGAATTTACTGAGTACAGAGGAATAACACCTGAGTCCTCAGGAATGGCAACGCATGGGGGGTATCATGGGCGAAACAGTATACTCTGTTATGTCCATAGTACTGCTCATGTCTATAGGCGTCGGTTACCACTTTCCATCAGGTGGGCCGTTAGCTTGTTTGCCATTCTAAGTAGTATAAAAAAAAAACATTCATAATATTTAAGTAAACAATGCCATAACCTTTTTTCTCGTCATCGATGTCTAGAGAAACCCAATATATGGATATCGCAGTTAGTATCGATATTATCCTTGCCTAGTATGGATGGAAAAAAATAATTACACCCAATTAATCCAGAATTGGCAATGTAATTGGGTAACAGCATAGCGACAAATAATTCAGACGAATTAATAACTCCATCTCTCGGAAATCACTTAAAAAACATTTAAAATCAATTGACATCAAATCGTCGTTAGCTAATCTAAAATTTAACTACCAATTTCATAAGATAAAGGTCCGTTCCATTAAGCTCGGCCCTTTGAAATCTAAAAATTTCACAAAGTCTCTCAATATTTCTTAATCGTGTTTTAATTAACTGAAAACGGTTCAAAGGCGAATTCTAAACTGCCGAACTCCGAAGCGCTCGCAATACTTTTGTTTCATCGAAAAAAAAAAATGGACAACAACCCATTTATTAATAGGTATAAAGAGCTGGAGAATTTTAAATCATTCCCCGATAGGTCCCGATCATAGCTGCGCGAAATAAAAGAATTTTTAAGTAAGTTTCGTATATGAAACGAACTTTTCCCCTTCTGTTTGGGGATGATGCATTATCTGAATATTTAGCTCTAAAGAGTGGATGGCGCTTACACCGAAGCGAACATCTCTTTGGAAATTGGGGAGAATATTGTGAAGACAGTTAACACTAATTTAGACATTACAGTTATTGACTTTTCAACAGTAGAATTGTTAGCTTGCTATTCCGATTTCATATCTTTTTATATTTCCACTTGAAATTCTACCGTTAATTAGCTATGCTTTCATGATTGTGTTTCGGCTTATAGGTTATGATGCAGTGAAATTACAAAATTTTGAAGATGTAAAAGAGAATAAAATTAATTTTCGAGAATTGCAATGTATAGAAGACATATTGGCCATCTAAGTATTCTATGATGAACGTGCTTTCCATCAGCTTCTCCTTTAACTTGTTTTACTGTTCCAATCTACGTAAAAAAATACTTCAACTTTTTTTATGCAAACTAGAATGAACGTAATCAATTATATAGTCGAAAGCCTAACACAATGTTACAAGTACATTTTCATCAATTATACGTTTATCTTTGTTACATTTTACCTGTCAAAATGAACTTGTCGTTTAAATGGTCTGTCTTTTTTTATTATTTTCCTTTTCTTAGTTCTGCTACTTTTTCTTCTCAATTCTCTTCATCTCTTATTAAGCGAAGCATTTCATTTCAATACACTTCAGCAACTCTCTGCTTTGTGTTTGAGAAACATTAAAATGGAGTCAAATTAATACATGTTATTAGATGAAAAAATTTAGAAAGAATAATGATTATAAATAAAACAATGTTACTATTTACTGTATAGTCTGATAGGAGGTCTTTAAGAGACAATACAGCAAGAGATAAAACTTAGTAAAGTATTAAAAACTTTTTGATTCTTTGCGTCCCTCCCGTTCCCGGGACAAGGCGAGTCCTTGGAAAGTTCCCGGGAAATAAAAATATGCTCTAGCTCCAGACCGACCGTGTAACCATTGTTCTCGATTCCATTATTAACAGATAAAGGCTTGTTTCTTTTTTTATTGTCACCCTTTCATGGGAACGAACAAATGTACCTCTTTCATTAGGCTGCATGAATTTGTTTTTTTGATTTTATACATTTTGATAAAGTAGAGGGTAATGTGGCAATTTGTAACAAATTTTTACAAGTGGAAAGAAGAGATATTGAAGAAGAGTTAATGAAGTGTTCAATGCGAAAGGAGAAGCGTGCAGATACCGTGAGAGATCTAGACTCATCTTTAATAATTAGACAGGCCGTTTGCTACATGAGGAAGGTGTCAAGAGTCTCCAGAACTGGAGCTGTATATAAGACATATTGAAGCGTGCGATTTACTCTGTTTTCTCTTTAGTTTTAATGAAATTAAAAAAAAATGCTCACTAACATAAACCTTGCTCATGCCGCAAAACCAAAGGCACTGCAGGTGTGCTGCCGGCCTTCTAAAAAAGGTTTATACTCTTTTTGTAGGTTATGGTATCATATCGGTTCGGAAATACTGCTGCTGGAAGTTGATTCCAAAGAGTGGTTGTGCGTGGAAGAAAGTCTCTTGAAAAACGTACGGTGGAAGACCGCCACTCGTTCAGATGGTTGGGATAATTGGAATTTTGGCTTAGCTTTTTGGTTTTTTGGTTAGAGTTAGTCGAAAATTAATTTGCATGAAAGTTTTTACTGTCCGGATTCGAATACACGACCTCTACGGTGTATAAGTGGGTCTAGCTATAGATGTTCCGTGATAACCGCTCTCCTACGAGGTAACACGTTCGAACAAGAGACAAAGTTCCAACTTTGTACCACGTTAGTTACAGAAGTTTTGGGCGTCTTCATTCTGTACATTGGGCTTGTTGGTAATTTCATCACCCCATTACCATATGTAGACTTTTGATGTCGAAAAGAATAATTGTTGAATATCCTTATTAATATTATAAATGTGAAAGTGAATTTTAACCGACTACAAAAAGAAGGATGTTATTTTTTTACGTTTGTTTCCTCAAAACTCCGTGAGTGCCGTGCATAGAATGAGTCACCCCTTCCTTTCCAGTGGGTGTCATAAGAGGCGACTAAGGGAAGGCGAGGGATGGGCAGCAGCGTCCCTCTTAAAACATCTTCAAAACCTGACTGAGGTTGCCAATTTGCCTGCCAAGCGTGGCAACTACTGGCAAAACCACCCAAGGGTAAGCCTCCCCCTATTCAGCAGTGGGCAGTTAGAGGCTGATATGATGATGACGAGGAACAGCGTCAGTTGGAAACCGATTTAGAAAACACTTTGTCTGAAAGGATATATATATATATATATATATATATATATATATATATATATATATATATATATATATATAACTATATGTCATATATAATAATCAACAGCTAAATAATCAGTGTGAGGTGACGTCACACAATAACCCCACTGCTCGAATAGTAATCGCATATAAACGTGACTAAACTGTTTGACAAAGCTAACTTGAAAATCAACCTTATTACTTCTCAATAAGGCGCAAATACAATTTAGCTAGTCTATCTTAGAACTTACGATGCCAATATAAATTGACCTCTCTAATCATATACAAGTAAAGTGTTACGTAGAAGCGTGGAGAGGTCAATGAACATTGGTAAGGTGGGAAGGGGTAAAATGACACGGGTAAATCATAATAAAACTGACTTTTATTGTTGTGTGAACATTATTTGGAAATAACTTGGAAATGCGCGAATGAGCTATGAGAATGATTACATACGATATAATTGGTTTCTTCTCTTCTGGTGTTATATGTTTTTATTTTTAACCAACTTACAACCACCGTGCGTTTTTCAAGGCACTTTCTTCCACGCACAACCATTCTTTGGAATCAACTTCAAGCAGCAGTATTTCCGAACCGATACGACAACATAACCTTCAAGAAAAGAGTATATTCCTTTTTAAAAGACCGGCAGCACACCTGCAATGCCGCTGGTGTTGTGGGTGATCATGGGCGGCGGTAGTCACTTAGCATCAGGTGAGCCGCATGCTCGTTTGCCCCCTGTGTTGTAAAAAAAAAGGAAACTTTTTCTCTGCCAGTTAACTGTTACGTAAAGCATAGAGTGTTAATGGCGGTGTGCCTTGGTTTAATAAATACTGTTTGTGAATGAAATAAATATTTTGAGAGATAACATCATTAATACATTTAAAAAAAATGAACATATAAACATATAGAATAATATTCTTACAAAAATTAAACATACGTAATTCATACGTAATACCAGAGGGAGACTTTGTACAACAGTCGATTGCTTGGTACCTCTGTCCCCTTCGTGTTTCAACCGTGAAGCAGTTGTGTTTGCATGGCTGTGTTTCGGTTTGAAGAGTGGGATATGGCGTGAATTTACTGGGTACAAAGGAATAACACCTGAGTGTTCAGGAATGACAACGCATGGGGGGTATCATGGACCAAACAGTACTCTGTTATGTCCATGGTACTGCTCATGTCTATAGGCGACGGTTACCACTTTCCATCAGGTGGGCCGTCAGCTTGTTTGCCATTCTAAGTTGTATAAAAAAAACACACACAATACATATATAAATAACTATACGTAATACCTATCTTGATACTAGGTTTCTAATGGAGAATCAGAGTACGAGAAACCTCAAATTATCTAACTTTAACGTAAATCACACTAAGTAATGATTTGAGATGAAGATGATGAGAGTTTCAGAATTTAGTGACTCTGACCGTTCGGGGACGTTTGACTTCGCCTTCAAATCTATATAAAAATTAATGCCACTTTTGGTTGTAATTTTACAACTCAAGAACGGGTATCCAAATAAAATGTTTAGGCTTTGTTCGGACTATTTAGTAGATGGTTTATGTGAAGTTCGCACAAAATCGGTCGAGCGGTTCTTCATTTAACACATTATTTGTAACAAATGAATTCAATAAATGGCGGATCATTTTGTTAATGGGGATTTTTGTGTCAAATTCAAACTTTTTTAAGATGGGGATTGTGCTGTCAAATTGAAACTGTTTTCGGTGTTGACAGTACAAGCGTGTTGTTATGTCATTCATGCGGTCATTTCATTTTGGACGTGCTTCGATTAAAGCAAATTGTCAGCGATAATTATTGCTTTGTGTTTATATTTTTAAACATATTGTTGAGTGCATTCATACAAACGGTTTTTTTTTATATTTCACTTTATACTTAGCGAAGCACGTACCGTAATTGGCCGCTAGTAATTCATATAAAGTTATACAACGGCGTAGGTTTCACCTGATACCACATTCCATCTTTGACTGGTACATCTCTTTCCTTACTTCTTCAGTAATAAATTTGTAGAAAAAATAATTCATTCGAATTTCAAATATATTCAGAACTGTTAGGAAAATATAAATACAAAATGGTTCCTTAACTTGTTTGCCAATACACAAATATGATAGTCCAATGTAATTTCTCTATAAATGCTAAATATTTTTCATTTATTAATGTATTTTATATATTATTAAGCAAAACTGGCGGCGTAGTGAGCCGGGTCGTTGAGCTCCCTATAATATGGTTGAACACAATGATGGCTGGCTCATCCGTCATACTCGTGAACTCGGTGCTTCTCGTAGAGACTGGATCTGTTCAAGATAACTGTGATTGATTGTGGCTTTGTAACTTTTTAATTTTTTAATTTTAAAAATGAATAGTTTGTGATAGTCATTTTATCTATTCATATTGTTTGTAAACTTTGATTTGAAAAAAGCAACAGCTGTGTTTCTTCTCAACTGAAATTGCATTCCGAATTGGGCGATAGAGTCATAAAAAATGACGATTCAAAATTGCTTATATTATTAGATTTACTTGAATAAAAATTTGTATTTATTTTTATTAATAAAACAAATTAAAATGAGAATTTTACACAATGTGTTCTGTGTTCTGTGATGTAGGTCCGTGCTCAGCATATTGCTGCAGCGCTTGAAGCGCTACAGCGCTGTTTTTCAGCAAGAACCATAGCGTCACAAGTAAAAAACACAAATACGTAATAAATACATAAGTAAGGCTAAAAAGACTCGAAATCGTGTGAGGCCCCGTATGGCCTCAATAAATCACGTATCTGACGTACATTCGGAACAAATCGAGAGGCTCTCCGAGTGAAATCCGGACAATGGGTAATGCGATAACCTGGCTATAATTCATCCTATTCGATATTAAGGGAAGTGGGCCCAGGATTTACATACCACATTTCATTCGGGCCTACTGATCGGATGGTTGATTTATGCCGCGTCTCCTCCATTCTTGAGACGTTGAGGTCTCAAGTTAGAGGAGTGAGCGGGAGCGCGATGTTTGTGTTTTTTGTAATACTAATGAGGTGGCAAACAAGCATACGGCCCACCTGATGGTAAGCGGTTACCATAGCCTATAAACGCCTAAAATATCAATAACATTATGCGAGCATTGGCGACACTGAAGAAAACTTTTGTAATTATTTATTTACTATTAATATACAAAAATTTTGATAAAAATATAAGCAAGGTTTGTTAAATTAATTTTCTTTTTTTATTTAATTTTTATTTATTTTTATTTTTTATAAATGTTATTAGTATTATAATATTTAATATTTAGGAGACTTAATGTATAAAAATTATGTATGAATTACAAATTTGTTTGCCGGAAAGGGCATGATTGGGATATTTATTTATAATTAAATACAATTTTGTATTCATGTTCAGATAAAATTAAATCAAGTTAAAATAATTTCAGAAGTGCTCCCTAAATAAAATTAGCTATAAATTGGACATATGTATAAAGTCTTACGAACGGATTCATTATCCTGTTGTTTACATTTTCATTAAACTTTATTGGTATAATAGGTTTATTTGTTGATTAAGGTTTGAAGAGTGGGATATGGCGTGAATTTACTGGGTACAGAGGAATAACACCTGAGTCCTCAGCAATGGCAACGCATGGGGGGTATCATGGGCGAAACAGTATACTCTGTTATGTCCATGGTACTGCTCATATCTATAGGCGACGGTTACCACTTTCCATTAGGTGGGCCGTCAGCTTGTTTGCCATTCTAAGTTGTATAAAAAAAAAAAAAGAATATTGTATATTGCTCTGATATGATGAGACTAAAGTATTTTAATGATAGCCAGCTTTTTTTCCGCTATTCCGTACGTACGAATTTCAGTAGTAAGTAAACCAATTAAACATATCACTTCTATATGGCGTGTCAATATAAAATATATATATATATATATATATTCTTTATTGCACTTGTAAGTTACATATAAAATAATCCATTTATAAATGTTGTGAGCAAGGGTGGACTTATCGCTGACAGAGATCACTTCCAGTCAACCCAGTACAGTAAGAAAGCATTTCGTTAGCGGGCAGCTGAAGTGCTACAACTATTAATACATAAACAAATATACAGTTAAATAAAATATTAAAATATATAATAAAATATTACATAAATACATACACTATAAATACATACAATACCTACCTACTTATATAATATATGTTAAAATAAATTAATATACTATATACACCTAATTTTAATATAAACCTTCAGAAATATAAGTGTGGAAACCAAGTCCAATATGGTGCAGAATTTTTCGCGGTATTCCGGAACAAACATGCAGGTTTCTTTTGATCTTATTCAATTCCTCATGAATGAATGAATGAATGAATGAAAACTCTTTATTGTTCCCTTTAAAAAAGTGATAAATATTATTTTTTCTTGCATAGATATCGTTTAATTACAATTTTATTATATTAGTAGAAACACAGAGAATAATAACACGGCACTTCCACTTATGCCATCATTGTTTGTTATTCATAACTAGTTTCTACTCACAGCTTCCTCCACGTTACTGGAACATGTTGATTGACTGAGATAATAGTCAACTATATCCTTTCCCTTCAAACCATTCCAACTATATATATTCCATTACTATTACTAAATTTACTACACGATTACTACAAAAAATGTACTAGCCTTAGTATTTTTAAATATTTATTAAATGGCTATAAAAATATAATCGCTTGCATTTTATCGCATAGACCAAACGAATGTACCAAGTTCCGGGCATTATTTGTGGTAAAATGGTGGGTGAATTTTATTTTTTTCGACTCCCGCGCGTGACATTTTCCCAATGTTGCCCTTTCTGGGTTGATTTATTGTCGTACTATTTTATAATAATTACAATATGGAAGATTTTAATTTTACCATTTATAAAAACTTTATATAAATGACATATATATTTTATATTACTGAGATTTATTTGAATCGAAGCATTTTTTTTTATACCACTGAGGTGGCAAACAAGCATACGGCCCACCTGATGGTAAGTAGTTACCGTAGCCTATGAACGCCTGCAATACCGGAGGTATTACGCGCGCGTTGCCGACCCTGAAGAAACCTCTTTACCCCTCTTTTGAAGAATCCCATGCTGTAGTCTCTTGGGAAAACCTCGGCAGGGAGCTCATTCCACAACCTGAGTGTTCGGCGTTCGGCGTTCCATTGTTTCTGCCCACCCTAATGGGAGACAGGCGTGACAGATGTGTATGTATGTATACATTATATTTTTGAGAATAATCTCGAATAAAAAATATTGTTGTTAAAATATATTTTATAATACTTTCTTCCACGCACAACCACTCTTTGGAATCAACGTCCAGCAGCAGTATTTCCGAACTGATACGTCATCGTAACCTTCAAGAAAAGATCATATTCCTTTTTAAAAGGCCGGCAGCATACCTGCAATGCCTCTTGTGCCTGCAGTGTTGTGGGTACTCAAGTGGCGGTAGTCACTTACCATCAGGTGAGCCGCATGCTCGTTTGTTATAAAAAAAAATTACAAATTTACTGTAATCTTGACGTTTTTGACGGTGCGACAGTTTAATACACTGCCTCACCTTGCTACGGTTGTGGGTTTTTTTTTTGATGGGTGAAAATGGTATGGTAACCCCGCCTGCGCTAACTGGATATGCTGGCGGAGCACCAGTGAAGGGTGATAGATGAGAATGAAAACAGGCCAGTTAGCACATCATGATGAATTCGTCAGAAATTAACCATGATAGTTTCCAGGGAGAACCGCGAGGAGGTCGGAGGTCGGGTATATTGCTAGCAATAGGATTCTCAGTCTCCATTACTAACAATCCCTTTCCCCCAACGGTCGTGGGTTAGATCCCCATACAATACAAAAATTTTTTTCATGAGTATGTATGAAGAAATGGATGATAATGGAATGGAGGCCAACTTAACAGGGTATATTGCTAGCAATGGGACTGGTAGTCCGCATTACTTTTTTTTTAATGGATAATAATGGTATGGTAACCCTGTCTGCGCTATCGGTATACGAGTACACTGGCGGGGCACCAGTGAGGGATGATAGATCAACACGAAAGCAGATCTGTTAACCCAATCGTGACAAATGCAACAAGTATTAATTACAATGGTTTCGAAGGGAAACCGCGTGGAGGTCGACCTGACAAGGCTTGCTAGCAATGGGGCCATTAATCCTCATTACTAACAATCCCTTTCCCCCAGTTCGCATTACTACCATTCCTGTAGCTTAACTGTAGAGGGGAACCCCTCTACAGACGACGGTTACCGCTTTCCATCAAATGGACCGCCAGCTTGTTAACCATTCTACGTGCCATAAAATAGAAGATTGTATGCCACAAAAATAAAAATCGATTTTAATTCTGATAAATTCAGTCATTTTGATTTACATTTAAATACAATTTACTAAATTGATTTTGATACAATTTCTACCACCATGGAACCAATCTGAAGTATATTGCCTTGTTTGTTTGCGCTTGTTTGCCATTCTATTAAATATAAAAATTATTTCAGATAAAAAAAAAAGAAATTTCCAAATTGGTAAAAAAAAAACTGACAGAGTTACGAGATAATAAATGTAAAAAAAAATATACAACCGAATTGAGAATCTCCTTCTTTTTGAAGTCGGTTAAAAAAGATGAATAATTATTAATATTTAATTGTAATTATTTATATTTATAATAAGTTTACTATTGTAATCTTTTGGAGGAAACAATAAAGAGTACCTATCTATCTATCTATCTATCTATCTATCTATCTTTTTTTTTTTATACAACATAGAATGGCAAACAAGCTGACGGCCCACCTGATGGAAAGTGGTAACCGACGCCTATAGACATGAGCAGTACCATGGACATAACAGAGTATACAGTTTCGCTCATGATACCCCCCATGCGTTGCCATCCCTGAGGACTCAGGTGTTACTCCTCTGTACCCAGTAAATTCACGCCATATCCCACCCTTCAAACCGAAACACAGCCATGCAAACACAACTGCTTCACGGTTGAAACACGAATGGGACAGAGGTACCCAAGCAATCGACTTTTGTACAAAGTCTCCCTCTGGTAAATCTATCTATCTATGTTATGTGGATTTCCTATAAACACGAAGTATGTATACAGTAGCTCGCGTATTTGTTAAGTTATATTTGCTGGAGGCCCTTCACCCGCACCAAGACTTTATAAGGCGTGGAAATAATGAGAAATACACATACAAAAACGCATTATCATGATAAATGAGTGAGTATTCAAGACGTCGTGTACTGCTTTGTCCCAAAACGTGTTACCCCCGTGTGTACGGAGAGTTTCCCCGGAGTATGAAGTCGTCTAAAAATGTAGATATGGTAATTTTTATTCATATTTTTCGGATCGATCAATTGCAAATATTTGACATTGGTATTTCATTTCATTAAACATAAGCGAAAAGTAGCCTTTTTGCTTATGTTTCATGGATCAACAAATTGTACAATATCAGGTAAATTTTGTTGAAAGTGCACCATACAGCGCCATCTAGTTTCTTGTTTCGCTGTCATTCCTTGCTTTAGGCTTCCATGCGTTATCTAGTGTGGCCGCGCTTTGTTTACACTGTATATGTTTTTTGCTTATTTTAATTAATTAAAAAGGTTTATCGTTAAATTATTATTACTTTTATTCAATCAAATTTGTTTTAATTAAATTTAATTAGGTTAAATTTAGTTACTTCACTTTAAATTTAACGGATAATCCAAATAGAAATACAACAGATTTTGTATGTATTTAAAGAATCAATTCATAGCTGTTGAAATACTTTTTATTTATTTTTAGTGGATCAAACAAATGTAGATAAGTAATGTGTCAACCAATTCTGAGATAATAGATAAAATAATAAGATTTTGCTTTTCAAAAAAAAAAAAAAAAAAAACATCGACTGCTGAAAACTGCAATTCTTCTAATGCAAAAGCGGCTTGTCAATTATTTGTTTATAAAGACTACGGGATAAATAGAAAAATACGTCTGGTGTTTTCAATATCATTTTTATTTATTTATACTTTATTGTACACAAAAATTTACAATTATTAATTTATATTAAAAAAAGACGTACAACAGGCGAGCTTAACTCATTTGAGTTCTCTTCCAGCAAATATATATAAATTAATGAGAAATTAATAAAGAGGCTATAATTGTTTCTAAGGATGTTCTTTAATGTCATACAAAATTGTTGTCATGCGATTTTTGCTTCTAATAAATATAATATATGTTAATATAATATATATACACTTCTACAGTACCAAGTTACTCTGATTTGAAAATTACTCTACTGATTTTGATATAATTTTCTGTAATACCAATCTGAAAGATAGAATTAAAGATATAAAAAGATTTTTTCCAATCGATTTATAGATGACGGCGTTCTGAGGTAACATACATAAAAAAAAAATAAAAAAAAAAAAATTTTTGACAAAGATTCAAAAGTGTAACTGTTGAGTTTCTTGCGAGTTTTTCTCAGCTTTTTTTCAGCAATAATTTGTTTATATATTAAACTCTTTATTGCACCAGAAACAGAAATATACAATGACAATTGAATAATTCAAATTAAATACAGTAACATAAATACAGATTGAAATATACACATAAAGGTACAAAAGGCGGTCATATCGCTAGTGCAATCTCTTGCAGACAACAATCGTGTATTCATAAAGAAATTACGATTAAAAAGTGCTTGTAAAAAAAGTGTATTTGACTAAAAGTAATTTAAATTTGAAAATAAATAACAAACATGTAAGCTTTCAATATTAGCTCTAAACAAATATAATAAAAGATATTATAATATTTATAATTCATTGCTGTAAATTAATTAATATCATATTTTATTTATTTATTTATTTATTTATTCATTAGTACAAATATGTGTACATGGCGGACTTAATGCTAAAAGCATTCTCTCCCAGTCAACCGTAGGAAAGTGGCAGAATACTCGAATGCGGTACTACTAATTATTAATATACATACATACTAAAATTACATATATAAACGAATAAATATATATGAGTAACAAATATACTTACACATATATGACATATACTATATTATACACGAATTTGAGAATAATATAATGTACTTACTGCTCGGATAAAAATAAAAAGTGTGCGTTAACGCTTTTTTTGAAAGACGGTTTAGTCGGTAGTCTCTTAATGGCATCAGGAATCTATCTATAAATCATTTATATATCATATAAATTAATATAAATTTGATAGAATAATCTTAATAGAACATTCGTGATTTAATAACACTGTAGTGCCTTAAAGTTATGAATCTAATAACAAAATAAGATACCAAAGTCAATATAATTAAAATATCTAAAACGATGTTCTTTGAAAGTGATCTGTTATGGGGGAACAGAGATTATATTAATACAAAGCAATGGTACATCTATTTTATAAACTACAGACGTTTGTTTGTTTCAGTTAAATCTTTTCATATTATTTTTTGTTTAATATTCCTTTTTATATGTTATTGTACTCGTGCTTTCCTGGGTGAGCGTATTATATATATATATATATATATATATATATATATATATATATATATATATATATATATATATATAGAAAATACGTACCTATTTTGAAACAATTACAATGACTGGATAATATTGTCTTGAACTATTTCTAAAGTGAAAAAAAAAAGTGTTGTCCTCCACTCTCGTGCTTGCTGTGCCCAACAGAGTCCATTATTGAAGTTGACATGTTATCTACTAATCACGTTATGGAGTGCGATAAGAAATAAATAAATATTTTTATTTTATACAGAATAATATACGGTGGGATATGGCAATGAAAATAAAGGATATAGAGAAATAATTTAAATTTTTTGTCAGTATTAATTTAGTAGTGTGAAACTGATTTATCTATAATCGAGATAAATGCAAGATGCAATCCCATTATATTAATGTCTTTGTTTACACTATTCATGTAACTATACAACAAGAAAGTCAGTTACCAGAGGGAGACTTTGTACAAAAGTCGATTGCTTGGGTACCTCTGTCCCATTCGTGTTTCAACCGTGAAACAGTTGTGTTTGCATGGCTATATTTCGGTTTGAAGGATGGGATATAGCATGAATTTACTGGGTACAGAGGAATAACACCTGAGTCCTCAGGAATAGCAACGCATGGGGGGTATCATAGGCGAAACAGTATACTCTGTTATGTCCATGGTACTGATACCATTTGAGGTGTGAAATGTCCACTACCAAACATAGACTTTCCCCGTTAAGGTTTAAATAAAAGATAGTAGTTTAAAGTATTTTTTTCTTTCTTTTTATTTAAATAAAGTTTCTAAAAGTTATTTCACATATCCATTCACATTACTGTTGTAAACTTTAAAAAAAAAATGTTTCAGCTGTGTTCCTTGCCCGTTCTTCTCGGCTGAAATTGCATTCCGAACTGAGCAGTAGATTCATAAACGAATCACTGTTCAAAAATGCTTATAATTGGAATGAGTTCCCTGTTGAAGGTTTTTCAAGAGAACTACATCATGGGGTTCTTCAATAGGGCGGTAAAGAGGTTTCTTCGGGGTCGGCAACGCGCGCGTAATACCTCTTGTATTGCAGGCGTTCATAGGCTACGGTAACCGCTTACCATCAGATGGGCCGTATATTTGTTTGCCACCTCAATGGTATAAAAAAAAATTGTTTAATTGAATAAAAAAATATTTATTATTATTATTAATATTGCACATGCCATATCCAAATGTGTTGTGCCGTTTCGTCCCTCGCCGTATTTTTCGCAACAGCGGCGTAATATTTCACAATTTCTCCTTTAACTTCCCCCCACCACTATACCTTCTCCTGCCCTGTTGCATAAATTATATCACCTTTCCTTATTGGTGCTGTTGCTTCGATATTTTGGAGTATATTATTATTCATATATGCTTTCCTTTTATTGTTTTTTCTTTATTCCTCTTGACAATAAAGGGTTACTAATTTGAAAAATTAAAAAATATATTTTTCTCAAACATGCTTGGAAATGTGAGCATTATTTTGACAATCTTCTTCGAGATAAATCAAAATTGCCGTACTGGCCAGATACATGCGGGCAGCGGCCGGCAAAAGTTGTACGAAAACCCATATCTGTCGAGTTTTGCGGCCAGATAAATTACTATGTAAACTCATATCTGTCCTATAATTTTAAAAATTGAATGACCTTTTACTTCGAAACATGGCTACCAAGGAGGTAACTAATAAAAGGTTTTATTTAAATTTCGAACTGGCTTGCAAATATAAAACTGTTTATTGTAAAAAAAAAAGGAATATTATGGTGCGTGAAAAATTATTATTGTTCGTTATTCGTCATAAAATTTAAAAAGTAAAATTGTGTTTTTGATTTCCGCGCATTGTTTAAGAAAAGTACTATACAAGCCTTGGCCACAACTTGGCATTGATAGATTCACGTATGTGTGCCTCGGCTACACCTCGGCTCACATTTGCACGTTCGTCCATCAATGCCTCAGTTGCTGGCCGCTGCAGTAATGTACTATTAAAACTAGCTATACCACACAGCTCTATCTGTACGAATAAGTGTATAATGTATCCTAAATGCTAAGTTAGGATACAATCTATTCGTGTACTAAATTTCATTCAAATCCGTTGAGTAGCTTTTACGTGAAATAGTAACAAACATTAATCGATTCATCTATTCACCCGTCGTTACAAACTTACGTACTTGTTACATTAAAAAGATTAAAAAATATGAATCAAAATAGACAGATAGATAGATAGATACTCTTTATTGTTTCCTCCATAAGATTACAATAGTAAACTTATTATAAATACAAACAATTACAAGAAATGTTCACACTGAGACAATAATAGGCGGCCTTATCGCTAAAAGCGATCTCTTTCAGGTAACATTTGGATGGAGAGAATACATATAGAGATGAAATACATGCAATAATATAAATATATATCCCTAATTTCTATTAAATATATCTACCTTAATACATATATAAATATATACCTACCTACATATATACATAAAACACAAAGTTATAAAATTGTTAGGTATCTAAAGAAACTATATAATTACGTATACTAACAAAACAATCAAATTACTATGATGACAGTTTGTTCGAATAAAAGTTATTAACTTTTGTTTTTAAACTTGGCAGACGTTGTATGTATATTTTATATAAAAACTGGTAAACTATTAAAGTTTGAGTCTTTAAAAAAACACGAAAGTTTCACTCTATTAAATCTTTTTTATTAATTTTTATTTCTATACTCGGATTTTATAATATTACTATAAGGGAATTATTGTTACATTATATCGTCATAGTCGTAGAATACTGACGAATCTGACAAACGTTACATATAAAGATCCGTCAGTATTCTACGACTATGACGAGATGTGATGACCGTGAAGTTATATAAAATAGAAGAATATTTATTTATTTATTTTATTTTAATTAATACTTTATTGCACCAACATAACAGGATTTGTTGAACAATTTTCAATACGTATAGTGTTGTACAAAAGGCGGTCTTATTGCTAAGCGATCTCTTCCAGACAACCTTTGGGTAGAAGGAATTAAAGCATAAATAGGTAGGTGGCGCGTTAAAAAAATAGATCTGTAAAAAGTAATATCTGTGACAGCATAGTCATATACACATACATAAATAAACACATACATTCAAATAAATATATATATATATATATATATATATATATATATATATTCATCCATTCATTCATCCATTCGTGTTTCAACCGTGAATCAGCTGTGTTTGCATGGCTGTGTTTCGGTTTGAAGGGTGGAATATGGCGTGAATTTACAGGGTACAGAGGAATAACACCTGAGTCCTCAGGAATAGCAACGCATGGGGAGTATCATGGGCGAAACAGTATACTCTGTTATGCCCATGGTACTGCTCATGTCTATAGGCGACGGGTACCACTTTCCATCAAGTGGGCCGTCAGCTTGTTTGCCATTCTAAGTTGTATAAAAAAAAAATCCTTGCAGATAAAAAAAAGAATTACGTCTAACAGAATTATGGGGTAACAAAAATATTATAAAAATGAAATCGAAACGAGGACCTCATTCTTTTTCATGTCAGTTGAAAATAAACTGTCTCGAAGCAATAATGGCGACGTTACAGATTAAAAATAAAGAAATACAAGCTGCTTTCTTATTTGTCATCGCATCCGGCTTTAACTGTCCACTGCTGAACATAAGCCTCCCTTTTAGGGGGTTTTGTCCATAGTTGCCACGCTTGGCAACCGCAGTTAGGCTTTAGAGATGTTTTAAGAGGGACGCTGTTGTCCATCCCTCGCCCTTCCTTACTCGATTCTTACGACACCCACGGGAACGGAAGGGGTGGACTATTCTATGCCGGGACTAGACGGCAAACCTTATTTATATTAATACTTTTATAAATGCAAAAAATTGTATGGATATAATTCAAATTCATATTATCTTTATTTAAATAGACTTATTTACAAGCGCTTTAAATCGTAATTTTTTTTTAATTCACTGTTACGTTCAGAAAGTTGTTATCTGTCGAGAAGAGTCCGCGAGAAACTCAACAGTTACTCTTTTAAATCTCTGTTAATATTGTGTGTATTTATTTAAATGTACTATGTTTAAAATTACATGGTCGTTAAAAGCCCGTGCATGATCGATTAACACCATGCACGTTTATCATTCAAGTAATCGTTTATTTTGTAATAGACTTTGTTCAATAAGTGTTTTTTAAATAACAGTTTTAAACTTATTAAAAGGCAGATCAAGAATGTGCTTCAGTATCTTATTATAACATTTAATACTAGAGGTAGACTTTGTACAAAAGTCGTTTGCTTGGGTACCTCAGTCCCATTCGTGTTTCAAACGTAAAACAGTTGGGTTTGCATGGCTGTGTTTTGTTTTGAAGGGTGGAATATGGCAGTGAATTTACAGGGTTCTGTACCCTGTTAATTCACTGCCATATCCCACCCTAATAGAGATATAAAGCCATAGAAATGAGCAGTACTATGGACATAACAGCGTATACTGTTTCGTCCATGATACCCCCATGCGTTAAAAAAAAAGAAAAAGTAAAAAGAAAAGAGTATATTCCTTTTTAAAAGGCCGGCAGCACACCTGCAATGCCGCTGCTGGTGTTGTGGGTGATCATGGGCGGCGGTAGTCACTTACCATCAGGTGAGCCGCATGCTCGTTTGCCCCCTGTGTTGTAAAAAAAAAAAAAAAAAATCCTGAGGACTCAAGTATTATTCCTCTGTACCCTGTTAATTCACTGCTATATCCCACCCTTCAAACCGAAACACAGCCATGCAAACATAACTGCTTTATATATAAACATATACAAATCTTCATTTCACAAACGCTTGATTTATATTAAATTTATCTTTGAAAAGTTATAGAAGTTTGAACATACAACAATATGAAATTGTAAGCAGCATTCCCAAATACCTTAGTAAGTACAGAAAATCTGCCATGTTTATATACATATATACAAGTACACACTTACAAGACAGCAAATTCATCCATATTTGATGAAAGTCGACTTTAAGATCCGTTCTAATGCAAAAGTACGTTATGATAACCATAAAAGAAATTCAAATTCGGCGAAAACACAAAAGCCTGCGTGTTTTTAAGTGAAAAGGATTTGGCGACAAACTCGATGTTCGCAAAAAAAAAAACCTGTCCAAACAGAGGGCATATACGTAATTCTTAAAGAGATAATCCTCGGATAAAGGCTCTTGTTTATTTCGTATGGCCGGAGAGACTGCGGGAATTTTGTACTACGATTTAACTGTATGAAATAGGGGGGAAAAATTATTATTAACAATGCAGTTTGACAGCCCCATTGCTTGCAATATACCTTATTAGGTCGACCTCCTCGTGGTTCACCCTGGAAACCATCGTGAACAATTCTTGTTGAATTCGTCACGATGGGCTAACTGACCTACTTCATCCTCACCTATCATTCTTCATTGGTGCCCCGCCGGCGTATACCGATAGCGCGGGCGGGGTTACCATTCCATTATCATCCATTAAAAAAAAACTGTATGAAATATTCAAATATATCTCTGATATTATGTTTACGAGACTTAGAACTGCAATTAGAAGTACCCGTAACCGGCGAGCGTGTATGAAAAGATTGATGAATGTGGAAGAAGCGAAAGAGGTTTGTTTGAATCCAAGCATTTGGCATTCCATTGTTTCTGTCTACCGCAATGGGAGACAGGCGTGATAGAACAGTAAATAAGATTAGCTGACCGCTTAATAATCATCGACTTGTTTGTAGAAATTGCAATAAGTTCCTTAAACAAATTAAATGTCTATAAATTAATACATGATTTCTTTATATAGTTTTATCATTATCATATTAATTATTTGTTGAGTCAACAAAATATTTATATATAATAACAAAATATTCATATTTATTCCATAATTACTATATCTCATAACGTTTACCATATTATATATATATATATATATATATATATATATATATATATATATATATATATATATATATATATATATATATATAGCCGTGTGGTCGCGGCATAGAATAGATCTCTCCTTTACTCTTGAGAGAGGCGTCTAAGAGAGGGCGAAGAATGGACAACAGCGTCCCTCTTAAAACATCTCCAAAGCCTAACTACGGTTGCCAATCCGCCTGACAAGTGTGGCAACTACTGTCCAAACTACCTTTATGGGGAAGGCTTATGTTCAGCAATGAACAGTTTTTTTTTTATTATTGTATAAAAATGGAGTGGTAACCCCGCCTACGCTAATGGGATACGCTGGCGGGGCACCAGTGAAGGGTGATCGATGAGAATGAAAACAGGCCAGTTAGCTCATCATAATGAATTCATCAGGAATTAATCATGATAGTTTCCAGGGGGAACCGCGAGGATTTCGACCTGGTTGGATATATTGCTAGCAATGGGATTCTTAGTCTCCATTAGTAACAATCCCTTTTCCCCCCAGCAGTGAACAGTTAAAGGCAGATATGGCGATATTTTCGAAAATTCCATCTACTCTTGTAAAGAAGGACCGTACCGCTACGATATAATATAACACTCATAATTGTAATTCAGTACTTCACCAACGAAATCCTCTCGGCAAACGCTCGTTTTGCAGCCACAAAACCGGAGGTTAATCTTGTCGAGCGCGCCGTGATAAGTACCCGCCTCCGATGCTTGGAATCCTTAAAAATTGCTCTTTCGTGCGCGCACACCACCGCAGAGGTTTTGTCATATTTCTGACGGTGAAAAAATGCCTGTTGCAGTTTTGTTAGGATTATTTCTCTTTGTGGTTGTTAGTGGCACGAGTTAGAATTAGGGATACAAGTGTTTTGTTTTTTTTTTTTTTTCTATATATTCTTTATTGCATTTGAACAAAAGATACAACGATCCGTCTTTCAAAGAAAGCGTTCACGCTCACTTTTTATTTTTATCCGAGCAATAAGTGCTTTGTATTATTCCCAAATTCGTGTATAATATAGTATATGTCATATACGTGTAAGTATACTTGTTAGTTATATACGAGGTCTGTCCGGAAAGTTCGTATAAAAGTGTTCTGGAATGCGAGAAAGAGGAGTGGGGAGGCCAGGTAAGCGCAGGACCCCTTCCTTATGTCCCTAAGAATGCTTCAGTTCTGGTCTGACCGCCGTGCGGTGCGAACTGGCTTGTCACGCCATCTGTGAAGTTACCTCTTAACGAAACCCCGTCGGCATGGAGCCCGCTTCCGTTGAAGAGCAGCGCGTCGTAATCAAGTTTCTCTCGAAACTCGGCAAGAATGGCCGTGAAATTTTTGCCGATCTCAGAACAGTTTATGGGGATGATGCTGTGAAGGAACCAACCGTCCACAAGTGGCTAAAAAGATTCAGAGAGGGCCGAGAAAGAGTTCGATGTTCGGGGGATTGTCCATCAAGAATTCGTCCCTCCAGGCCAGACAGTTGATGGAAAATTCTACGTCGATGTGCTCAGACGCCTCAAAGCTCGTGTGGCACGAGTTCGTCCAGAATTGGCGCGAGAGGGGCGTTGGATTCTTCACCACGACAATGCCCCTGCCCACACCTCTCTTGTTGTTCGTGAGTTTTTGAGTAAAAATTCCATTACGGTGACCGAACACCCCCCTATTCGCCGGATTTGGCCCCGTGTGACTTCTTCTTGTTCCCAAAAACCAAATTGGTACTTCGGGGGCGGCATTTGGGGGACATAAATGAGATAAAAAAAGCTACGACGGGGCAGCTGAGAAACCTACAACCAGAGGACTTTCAAGGAGCCTTCTCACAGTGGAAACGGCGTTGGCACAAGTGCATTATGTCACAGGGGGAGTACTTTGAAGGGGATAAAATTGATTTACCTGAATATTTATTCGTTTATATATGTAATTTTAGTATATATGTATATCAATAATTAGTAGTACCGCATTCGAGTATTCTGACACTTCCCTATGGTTGACTGGAAGAGAATGCTTTTAGCATTAATTCCGCCATGTACACATATTTGTACTAATGAATAAATAAATAAAATAAATTAGTTTAACAACTTGTTAGCAAGGGTTGGCTTATCTCTAAAAGAGATCTCTTCCAGCCAACCCAGTGTAGTTAGAGAGAAAATAATTAAATTAAAGATTACAGTAATAAACTTATTATAGATATAAACGATTACAAGAAATAATCACACTGAGAAAATAATGGGCCGGTCTTATTGCTAAATGAGATCTCTTCCAGGCAACCTTTAGATGGAGAGGAGTAATTATAAACTGTTTCAAAGAAGAATTTAGTCGTAGAACATATATCTTATCATCATAGTCTACCTATTGGAGGTCTTGCCAATAGTTGCCACGCTTGACAGACCGGTTGAGAACAGCAGATGGGCTGTGATGATATTTTAAGAGCGACGCTGCTGCACATTTTTTTTTATATACAACTTAGAATGGCAAACAAGCTGACGGCCCACCTGATGGAAAGTGGTAACCGTCGCCTATACACATGAGCAGTACCATGGACATAACAGAGTATACTGTTTCGCCCATGATACCCTCCATGCGTTGCCGTTCCTGAGGACTCAGGTGTTATTCCTCTGTACCCTGTAAATTCACGCCATATCCCACCCTTCAAACCGAAACACAGCCATGCAAACACAACTGCTTCACGGTAGAAACACGAATGGGACAGAGGTACCCAAGCAATCGACTTTTGTACAAAGTCTCCCTCTGGTATCATAGTCATCCCTGGACTATTAAATTCCCTTACAACACCCACGGGAAAGCAAAGGCTGGCCCATTTGATACCGAGATCACACGGCCATATATCTTATACTAAAGAAGAAATGAAATCTGGACTAATTTATAACATATTTGAACCATTAGAAATGTTTATGACCACTACAATGTAAAGGCACGTACAATACGCGTTACGAGAAAAACATAAAACTTTAATATCCTTAATAATCACGTTATCACAATGGAAGGGGATTTTTTTTTTCTAGTTTTAAAGGCAGCAGTTTCAAATGTAGGACAAAAAGACGGGGGAACATTCGCTCGGAATTTACGAGTACTTACCATGGACATCGAAATGGGCGCCGTTTATGTGTCTGCAATGAAAAGAAGCAATAAAAGATGATAGATCCACGGGTTTGTATTGTATACGTTAGTTTAATAACGCCGAAGGAAGTTTTCTAGCTGTTACTGTGTGTTGTGTTAATTTAATTAATATATAAAATGATAAATAATATATTGTAATGGTGACCATGAGTTACTTTGTGACTGTTGATTGACATGCTTTATTTTATTTTCAACTTTATTGACGATCTTATTGTATGATTGTAAAATAATTAATGTTATGTAATTAACCGTATTGTATGCCCGATGTATGGGTAGACTGTTTTCCTTTAAGACGTTAATAACATCTTACGAAAAATTATAATGTACAGCTCACAATAAATATTTATTCTATTCTATTCTATTCTGTTCTATTCTGTTCTGTTCTGTTCTGTTCTGTTATGTTCGGTTCTGTTCTGTTCTGTTCTGTTCTGTTCGGTTCTGTTCTGTTCGGTTCTGTTCTGTTCTGTTCTATTCTATTCTATTCTATAATTTAATGAATCATTGGTTTACGTGACTTGATTGAATCAGTATATGTATTTGTAATGAAACATTTATTCTTTAAATGATGTTGGATAACAGGGAAAGAGATTTTTTTTTTTTATACAACTTAGAATGGCAAACAAGCTGACGGCCCACCTGATTGAAAGTGGTAACCGTCGCCTATAGACATGAGCAGTACCATGGATATAACAGAGTATACTGTTACGCCCATGATACCCTCCATACGTTGCCATTCCAGAGTATTCAGGTATTACTCCTCTGTACCCTGTAAATTCACTACCATATCACACCCTTTAAACCGAAACGCAGCCATGCAAACACAACTGCTTCACGGTAGAAACACGAATGGGTCAGAGCGGTCCCGAGCCACCTGCATCTATTGGCTCCCTGGAAATGCATTTGAGGTCATCGCATCATCTAGTTGGTTATCGTCCTACATTTCATTTTCTTGTATGGGGTCACCACTAAAGAACCTTTGTTCCTTATTAGTTATCGGTTTTTCTAGCTATGTGATCAACTCCTTTGCACTTCTGTTCGCTTCTTCTATCTTTAAAATGATATTGTATAGAGTTAGCTATTTGTGATGACAAACAAAACCCCAGTTCAAAGTTTGTATGTTATTAAGCCATAAACAAGGTCACGATCGACCCTATTCTCGCCTGATTTTATATTACCATAAGGGACCGAGCCCTTTATGGTGTATTACGACACAGCTTCGTTTAAGAGGCCGTTTGTATGAATATAGCAATTCCAGTTTCATGACAATTGATGGGATTTTATTGCAAAATATAACATCGCGATCTTATTACGACGCGTGGTATAACATAAAACTTTTAACACTTGATTCTGGTACTTTTTTTTATACAACCTAGAATGGCAAACAAGCTGACGGCCCACCTGATGGAAAGTGGTAACCGTTGCCTATAGACATGAGCAGTACAGTATGGACATAACAGAGTATACTGTTTCGCCATTCCTGAGGACAAAGGTGTTTTTTTATGGGATAATAATGGAATGGTAACCCGTGCTATCGTATACACTGGCGGGGCACCAGTGAGGGATGATAGGTGAGAATGAAAAGATAGGTCAGTTAGCCCATCGCGATGAATACACTTATAATTCAGCACGATAGTTTCCAGGGAGGACCACATGGAGGTTGACCTGACTGAGTGTATTGCTAGCAACACCCCCCTCATGATTAAGGTGTTATGCCTCTGTACCCTGTAAATTCACTGCCATATCTCACCCTTTAAACCGAAATACAGCCATGCAAACACAATTGCTTCATAGGATAAAGGTATCCCACAAACGACTTTGAGGGGAAAAGGATTGTTAGCAATGGAGTTCGATAGCCCCATTGCTAGCAATGTACCTTATTAGGTCGACCTCCACGTGGTTCCCCTTGGAAACCATCGTGAACAATTCTTGTTGAATTCGTCACGATGGGCTAACTGACCTACTTCATCCTCACCTATCATCCTTCACTAGTGCCCCGCCGGTGTATACCGATAGCGCGGGTAGGGTTACCATTCCATTATCATCCATTAAAAAAAAAACAAACGACTTTTGTACAAAACCTCTCTCTATTAGAAATGATAGTGTAATAACTTTCACGGGCGTTACTAAACTCATATTATGGGATATATATTTGGGTAGGAAACGTGTACTCACATGTTGTGAGGCGTGCCCACCAGTAATAGTGTTAGCAAAGTAAAATACATTTACGTTTTGGTTTGTTGTTTCAGAGACGGTAGCAATAACACGGCATCGTTCGCAAACTTTACACTTTCAATACATAGGTGTTTGACAACATGTATTATGTTTATATTTGTTAAATTAAATAAGCACATGTTTGCAAAAGCAAAAGAGCAAATACAAAGAAGCGCAAGATACCCTAAAAAACTAGTGACCAATACAATTCCTAAAACCAGGCGTTTATTAAGAAATTCCTATATGATGTGTTTAAAAACTTGAACAATATACCTACGGATATAAAGGAACTTCCATTAAATAAATTTATAATTGTATTACGTAAATGGTTACTTAGCAAAAGCTTTTACTCAGTTGACGAATTTTTCAAGAAAGAATAGATAAATATCTAATATAGTTGTCGATGATTAATCAGTTCCCATCAAAATGGGACATTTGCATGCTATTCTGTAATGGCTAAATAGGCATGAGACTTTATGTAATGTAAGACCACCGATACCTACCCTATTTATTGCAAATCAATTTATTATTATTATTATATTTGTCTGGTTTCGTTGGGTTATTTAATACCTTTAATTTTGGAGGTCCGTAGCAAAATATCAACTAACACATTTTATTTCTTAAAGAAAAACACCTATTTATGGCACACTCATAAACGAAAATTGTATTTAGCTTTATGTATTTTTTTTTTTTATCATTTATGTTATCTCGCTTTTTTTTTGTATATGTATGTCGATTGCATGGGTACCTCTGTCCCATTCGTGTTTCAACCGTGAAGCAGTTGTGTTTGCATAGCTGTGTTTCGGTTTGAAGGGTGGGATATGGCGTGAATTTACAGGGTACAGAGGAATAATACCTGAGTCCTCAGGAATGGCAATAAATAGGGGGTATCATGGGCGAAACAGTATACTCTGTTATGTCCATGGTACTGCTCATGTCTATAGGCGACGGTTACCACTTTCCATCAGGTGGGCCGTCAGCTTGTTTGCCATTCTAAGTTATATAAAAAAAAATGTTGTAATTTGATGCTGTAAGTAAGTAATGCAAATAAATTATCTATCTATCTATCTATCTTTAGTGGTGACAAAAATAATATTGATTCGTCATTATCATGCCAGCCCTTAATCGTCCATTGCTGAATATAAGTCTTCGCTAATAGCTAATAATGGCTTCGGGGTTTTGCCAGTAGTTTCTAAGCTTGGCAGGCAACCGCAGTCAGGCTTTAGAGTTGTTTTAAGAGGGACGCTGCTGCCTATCGCTCGACTTCCGTAGTTGCCTCTTACGACACCCACAGGACAGTAAATGGTGGCCTATTTTATGCCAAATTACAACATATATATATATATATATATATAGAAAAACCAAAGGAGTTTTATGATGTCCCATATAAATAATAGTCCACCGTGAAACGGCGGTAACAAAAAAATTTAAAAGTGATGTCGTTACGTTTTAACGACACGAAAATAATGACGGATCGTATTGTTTTATGTTTCCACGTGTACAGTTCGTCGTAAAAAATTTACAATAGCAGTTTACTGTGAAGGTACGCGTTTTCCATTATTTAGTTAAAGGACATTTGTGATTACAATCGTAAAACTTAGAAGCGTGTCTGCACATTTTTACACCGAACTTTCAAAAAAAAAAATATGTTGACCAAATAGGCGACGTGCTGAAGAAAGGCCAAATTAAAAGTACCCGTAACCGGCGAGCGTGTATGAAAAGATTGATGAATGTGGAAGATGCGAAACAGGTTTGTTTGAATCGACGCATTTGGCGTTCCATTGTTTCTGTCTACCCTAATGGGAGACAGGCGTGACAGATATGTATGTATGTATTCATAAAAATTTATCTGTCTCTTTTTGATCTGTATTTCTGTCGTGAAGCAACTTAGAATGGCGAACAAGCTGACGGCCCACAGCCCACCTGACGGAAAGTGGTAACCGTCGCCTATAGACATGAGCAATACCATGAACATAACAGAGTATACTGTTTCGTCCATGATACCCTCCATGCATTACCATTCCTGAGGATTTAAGTGTTATTCCTCTGTACCCTGTAAATTCACTGCTATATATCACTCTTCAAACCGAAACACAGCCATGCAAACACAACTGCTTCACGGTAGAAACACGAATGGGACAGAGGTGCCCAAACAAACGACCTTTGTACAAAGTCTCCCTCTGGTATGTGATATATTATCCCTCTGATATATAAATAATTTTCCCCGGTTTTGCAACATTTTTGACTGATGCTTCGCTCCTATTGGTCGCAGCGTGATGTTATATAGCCTAAAACCTTCCTCGGTAAACGGTTCAAGTTATCCAAAAAATGTGTATGAAAGAATTATTCCTCCTTAAATGATCTTAATATTGGCTCTATATTATTGCCGAAAATTCTATCTGGCCGTGCGAAACCGGGTTGGATTACTAGTGTGATATTTGGATAACATGGAGACAGTATACGGAACAGCATTATGGGGTGCTGTTAATGTCTGTAAGCGATGGTTACAGTGGCAATGCTCCATCATTTTCCCATTCTATAGATATTGCATAAAAAATACCATTTGATAGCGAAATAGTAAAGTTGATCCCCTTTTGACGAAGCATTTGTATGGAGATACTCATTGTAATTGTTTATATTTATAATAAGTTTACTATTGTAATCTTTTGGAGGAAACAAAGTGTATCTATCTATCTATACTCCATCTATATAATTTAAGGACATATCCTGTGTGTTGAGTTAGGATATAGCCTACCCATGTACCAAATTTCATTCAGAACCCTACGAGTAACAAATATATAAACATCCAAACTTCTTTTCCTATCATATTTATAATATTAATGGAATAAGTATGGGAATATGAAGTTAGTATTGTTGACCGAACATTCACCTCCTTGCCTGCCATCATCAACACAATTCACTTCATAACGTCCCATTTTGTTTTCCACCCTTATTACCCACCATACATATTTGATGCCTTCCCGTAAAACATTCTCACCTCCCCACACATCGCGCCCCATTCACAACACACTCTGACCCCTGAACCCCCATAAAAGAGCGTGAAGATTAAAAAGTCGAAACTTTTTGGGTATTATAATCAAAGTTGGTAGAGGGCGACATAGCGACGAAAACAATTCTAAGTCTTGTCTGCCGATTTCTTGGATCAGCGAGCCGCAAATACGTTTATGCTTTGAGACCATTTATGCGGTTTGAAGGTCCCGGATATTTGTTTACTTTTCTTTTTAGCCGACTGTCATAAGAGGGTAATGTTTGTCGGGTGTTAATGTGTGTAACTATGATTTGAATGGCTGGATTTATTTATTTATTCATACTTTATTGTACCATTTGTAAAAGTAATAAATACAGTAAATTTTAATGAGAAGTTATACAAAAAACGAAGAAGGTCTTATCACTAAGCAATTAATTCCAGATAATCTTTGGGTAGATGACGTTGAGAAAAAACAAAAGGAAGGTGGCGCGATATATATATATATATATATATATATATATATATATATATATATATATATATATATATATATATATATATATATATATATATATA
This sequence comes from Galleria mellonella, assembly GCF_026898425.1. Classification (NCBI taxonomy): domain Eukaryota; kingdom Metazoa; phylum Arthropoda; class Insecta; order Lepidoptera; family Pyralidae; genus Galleria; species Galleria mellonella. The sequence goes on along the minus strand of NW_026441999.1, from coordinate 8,828,747 downwards.
TATATATATATATATATATATACATACATCATAGCAGCCGTTAATTGTTATATAAATAACTAGTTTTATCACAATTGTTTCTGCCTACCCTAATAAGAGACAGGCGTGACAGATATGTATGTATGTATGTATTTTATCACAATTAAAGTCTTTTTTATGGGATACAATTTTCATAATGTTTTTCATATGTTACACACCTATTCCTGTAATTGTTTGTATCTATAATAAGTTTACTACTGTAATCTTTTGAAGGAAACAATAAAGAGTATCTGTCTATCCAAAATATAAATCCAATATTCTTATAATTTATATGTTTTTTTTTTATTTTTTTTATACAACTTAGAATGGCAAACAAGCTGACGGCCCACCTGATGGAAATTGGTAACCGTCGCCTATAGACATGAGCAGTACCATGGACATAACAGAGTATACTGTTTCGTCCATGATACTCCCCATGCGTTGCCATTCCTGAGGACTCGGATGTTATTCCTCTGTACTCTGTAAATTCACGCCATATTCCACCCTTCAAACCGAAACACAGCCATGCAAACAACTGCTTCACGGTAGAAACACGAATGGGACAGAGGTATCCAAGCAATCGACTTTTGTACAAAGTCTCCCTCTAGTACACTATATAACAGAAATTAATCAATTCATCAATGCATGTGGGATTTGTTTCGACTATTTGGCCTGTTCAAATCTATTTTCATAGTAAATTTAACTGTGGTTCAGCGTACCTAAACAAATAGTGAGATGAGCTAAGGAAACCAGATGTCGGCTGTGGTTGATGAGAAACGCGTCGGTCTGGGGAGACTGATAGGTGTGCGGAACACTTACCACTGAGTAAGATGTTGCTGGAAAGCAAAGCTCTACGATGGAAACTAGTATGACCTATAATTGCATCTTAATTTTTAACTACATTAAAAGATGTATTATGGTGTCTGCTGTGTAGTTCTGGCATAGAATAGGCCCCTATCCTTTTCTTTCCTGTTTGTGTCGTAGGAGGCGACTAAGGGATTTTACTGGGCGAGGGATGATCTAACTACGGTTGCCAAGTCGTCTGCCAAACTTGTCAACTACTGGCAAACTCACCCTAGGGAGGAAGCCTATGTTCAGCGGACAATTAACAGTTGATATCATCATCATTGTCATGGTGTCTTACTTTACGGTGTCGTCATTCATCACCAACATTTTAATCATTATTTGTTCACTGTTAAACATAGGCCTCCCTCATAGACTGCCATAAGGAACGGTCCTGAGCCACCTGCTTTAACTGACTACCCGCAATAATAATATTTATTTAATTAGACTACATAAGGCCCATTTTGTTAGTTATAAGTGCATTTGAGGTCGTCACTGCATTTAGTGAGGGATCGTCCTGCTGCGTTTTCCATACGGGATCGCCACTTAAGAACCTTTCTTTCCACAGGAAATTGCTTGGAGATCGACCTGACAGAGAATATTGCTAGCAATGGAACTGATAGTCTGCATTGCTAACAATCTCCTCTTCCCCTATTAACCATAGGTTTTTTCTAATGGGTGATAATAGAATGATAACCCCGGCTGCGCTAGCGGGATACGCTGGCGTGGCACCAGTGAAGGATAATAGGTGAGGATGAAGCAGGCCAGTTAACCCATTGTGACGAATTCAACAAGAATTGTTCACGATGGTTTCCAGGGGAAACCACGTGGAGGTCGACCTAATAGGGCATATTGCTAGCAATGGGGCTGTCGAACTCCATTGCTAACAATCCCTTTCCCCCCATTAACCACAGATTAAAAATATATGTTATAAAATTTCGCGTCCACAGCCACTGTAATTAAACTAAAGTTGATAATTCATAAAACATAACCTGTGGTTAAATTAAAACTTATTATTGTTGGACGCGGGTAGTTTGGCGGGCGGTTTAAAAGCCTTATTTCAAAGTTGCCGCGTGGTAGTTACGTAATTTTAATGGCGGACCCGCTTTTAAACGCGTGAGCATTAAAATGTACACACAATAAAGGTATGCTTGTAAAAACTGGCTTTAGTTTTGCGGATATCTGTTAGACAGTTACGTCTGATCTATTTTTACTAATATTATTTTATTTATTTATTTATATTTGTCGTGTGTGCCCCGGAATAGAATGAGCCACCCCTACCTTTCCCGTGGGTGTCGTAAGAGGCGACTAAGGGAGGGCGAGGGATAGACAGCAGTGACCTTCTAAAAACATCTCTAGAAGCCTAACTGCGGTTGCTATCCCGCCTGCTACGCATGACAAAAACTCCCCTAACGGGGAAGGCTTATGTCCAGCAGTGGACAGTTAACGGCTGAAATAATAAAAATAATTTATTTTTACTTTATTGTACACAAAAATTACTTTGTTTATAATTTATATTAAATGAAGATGTACAACAGGCGAGCTTAACTCTGTAAGAGTTCTTTTCCAGAAAACCCTGAGTAGAGTGGAGTGTATTTAAGTATATTTTATGCACGTAAAAATGATTAATTCCCTCTTGCGCCACCTACCCACTTCTATATGTTCTCCTTTAACCAAAGGTTGTCTGTAAGAGATTGCCCTAGCGATAAGACCGCCGTTAGTACCATTATGTGTATATTTTTTTTTAATATTATTTTGTTTAAATATCATTATATATTTTTATGTTTCTGGTGCAATAAAGAGTTAAATAAATAAATATTATAAATGTGAAGGTAGATTTGTTTGTTACTTATTTTCCCAACTTCTATGCCCCAACAGTTTAAATAATATATTTGAAATTTAGTACATAGGTACTATTCAGGGTGGAGAAGGATTTAGGCTACTATTTATTCTGATCAGACAGACAAAGTCGCGGGTTCAGGCTAGTATTTTTATAATACAGGGGGCAAATGTATAGGCAGTTTACTTGATGATAAGTGACTATAGCCGCCCATTAACATTAGTGTCGAATTATTTTTAAATACAAAATTGTAATTTAAATTAATTTGAATTGTTTTAATAGTTCTTCAAAAGGGGGGTAAAGAGGTTTCTACAGGGTCGGCAACGCACGCGTAATACCTCTGGTATCGCAGGTGTTCATAGGCTACGGTAACCACTTACCATCAGGTGGGCCGTATGCTTGTTTGCCACCTCAGTGGTATAAAAAATAAGATCTGTGAATGTTACAAAATAAACAAACTACGGTGTAATGTAACGCCAACTAACCTACCAACTAGAACAATAAGCTCGCATGCAAAAATTCCCCCGTCTCGCAATGAAGCCCGCTAACTCGAATCGCTTCATAAAAGCGCTGTATTTCGAGTGCCTACTACAACTTCTAAATTTAAAAGTTGCCTGTGAAATTTTATTTCGTAACTATACGATTGTTATTTAATATATATATATATATATAAACTTAAACATTATCTTGACATTATCACAAATTAAGGTTTTTAAATATAGACGAATAAAAAGACAAAAACAAAAATTGGAAAAGAAAATAAATTGGTTTTACTTTTTATGAATGTCTTTACATTTACTTTACACATAATGATCGTTATACATAGTATTTTAAGGATTTAATTTAAACACAAAATTATTAATTAGATGTAATTATTTGACTTCAATATTATTACTATTTCGTGATTTTAACACCACCAGCGCTATCTGACGGAGAATAGGTATAGAGTGAAGGATGATATCTCAGGATGAACTTACTTGATTATCAGTTGTTGCCACGCATAGCACATCTACTGTGATGAGTTGACAGCCACGGTTAGGCCTTGGTGACGTTGCCACACTTGGCGGGAGGGTTGACAACTGCAGTTAGTCTTTGGTGATGTTTTGAGAGGAACGCTGCTGCCAATCCCCTGAACATTAAGTTCTCCCATACACTTAGTGTCAACTGTACATATTGGTAACTCGATTTTTGTACACGTGACTAAAAAAAAGTTAACCTACTTTCCTGTTGATAATCTAAAATTTTAGTATTCTTTGTTACAGCGACATGACTCGAATTCATAAACCCAGATCTGTCAGAGCGAATTGTCAGAGATTAGTATATGTAGAAGAAAGAAATATTTACGTCTATCAAATGTGTTTGGGCGGTTTACCTAAATGGAAACTTCAAAGGACATAATTCCTTTTACTATCATATCACCTACCAGTGGGAGACTTTGTACAAAAGTCGATTGCTTGGGTACCTCTGTCCCATTCGTGTTTCAATCTTAAAGCAGTCGTGTTTGCATGGCTGTGTTTCGGTTTGAAGGGTGGGATATAGCGTGAATTTACTGGTTACAGAGGAATAACACCTGAGTCCTCAGGAATGGCAACGCATGGGGGGTATCATGGGCGAAACAGTATACTCTGTTATGTCCATGGTACTGCTCATGTATATAGGCGACGGTTACCACTTTCCATCAGATGGGCCGTCAACTTGTTTGCCATTTTAAGTTGTATAAAAAAAAATCACCACTGGCACAGAATTATTGTTTTATCTATAGGTACCACTGGCGATATTTGTTTTAAATTTTCATCAATAAGTATTGATTAAATTTCGTCATTGTTTGAAATTTACAATTTGTGATCAGTACTTGCTTCTTAGGAAGGAAGGTTTTTGAGTGGCGACCGTACGAATAAACGCAGTGTAGAACGAAAACTATATGATATACTTTTTTTAAAGAAAATAAGAAAATTGTTACTAAACGACGCTTAAAAATTAAAATGTTGTTACACAACATCTTAGCCCTCGAGAGTGTCAATCTATGAGGTATACGTACAATGGGCGAGGCAGTATATTCTATGACACCCACAACATCGTACTTGTTATTAAGCAATTAGCAACAGCACTAAATATCGAACTTCCAGACGCAATATTTTTAAACTTTTTTTTTATGCATTAGCCATAACGAATAAGTTATTTATAGCTGCTTTTAAAAACTTAGCGGCTAATGAGAGCAGGTGTGTCTGTTTGCCTTCTCTGAGATATTGAGCTTTTACCTGTTCGTGGAATGTTAATTTATTATCAAATGGAGTATATTCTCAATATCAGAGGGAGACTTTGTACAAAAGTCGTTTGCTTGACCACCTCTGTCCCATTCGTGTTTCAATCGTGAAGCAGTTGTGTTTGCATGGCTGTTTTTCGGTTTGAAGGGTGGGATATGACAGTGAATTTATAGGGTACAGAGGAATAACAGCTGAGTCCTCAGGAATGGTAACGCACGAGGGGTATCATGGGCGAAACAGTATACTCTGTTATGTCCATGGTACTGCTCATGTCTACAGGTGACGGTTACCACTTTCCACGGTACACTCGGATAATCAGTGAAAGATGGTAGATGAGAACGAAAACTACCCACCGTGATAAATAAACATGGAATTTAGAATTTCTTTTTTATCCAACTTAGAATGGCAAACAAGCTGACGGCCCACCTGATGGTAAGTGGTTACCGTAGCCTATGAACACCTGCAATACCAAAGATATTACGCGTGCGTTGCCGACCCTGAAGAAACCTCTTTACCCCCCTTTTGAAGAACCCTATGCTGTATCTCTTGGGAAAACCTCGGCAGCGAGCTCATTCCACAACATGAGTGTTCGTGGAAGGAAACATCTATCTAGTAAACATTCTCCCCGCCAATACTGAACCAATGTTAATATTTCTTATACCATATTAACTTTGTCGCAGTTAAATTGCCAGAAGATCTTATTTTTTTTTTTGTATATCTATAACAAGAATATTTCTGCAGTCGATGGAGGTAATTCTCGTGTCGATTTCACATTAGTTTTATAGTTTTTAAAAGAGCTGTTTCCTACGAAGCGGAATCCCAAATTAGGTATCATATTTGTTAAAAAAAATTACCTTGTCTATAAGGTACCAGCTGTCTCGCGCAGTTGCGTCACACATGTAACCTCATCGTGTACCTTCAAATCGTTCAAAATCACTTAGTAGTTTGCTTGAAAGAGAAACATCCATCCGTAAATGAATCCTTACAGACTTTCACACATAATACATTAGTTGAATAATCAAAATGTGCCAAACTTACATACTTTTCTTCCCTCTATATTCTAGAAAAGCAAATACCAAGTTGTGGAACTAGCAAGTTATAAAGATTTCCAACAACACTAAACCTAAACCTAATTCCCCTAGTAATCATTATTGCGTCCTAACTTTGTTGAACTAAAAACTGTAATAGAAGCGAACCTCGCCCGGCGGCGAACTCAAACAAAAGCCAATTAAATCGGCCGTCAGACGCACAGCTATCAATCTATTAGTCACTTAATTAAACGATAGTGCTGCATCACTGAAATACCGTTAACTGCGAGCTCACCCACTAAAAATATAAAAGGAAATCTTTAAGAAAGTTCAGGGTTTTTTTTCGGAATACTGAGAATGGGAAAATCAAATGTTAGAGATGGAAATTTACCATTATTGACCAGATTTGCTAGAGCGTTACTCTTTAGATTTGGTATATTTTTATGATTTTTGAAAACTTTTGAAGAACTGAAAGTGGTCAAAACATTTGAACTTTTGTAAATATCCAAAACCGATACACTGTTGTTTAGCCAGTGCCCAAACGTAAATCTCTGCTTAAACGATTGAATTTCTCAAATTCAGTAACATATCTCTAAAAAGAATCAAAAATAGTACCTAAAAACTCTTAGTGTGTAATTCTAAAAACTGCATAATTTTTGGACTTTATAAAGTTACTACATACTACAAATTATTAAAGATTATCTTTTTAAGTTGCTACGCTAAAATGACCATACAACGCCTTGTTAATGTTACGACTCCAACATGACTAAAGTATGACGTTTTTAGGGTTGCTACGTGACTTCATTTTCGGGTCATGATTTTACAACTAAAAGGTTACAGCTTTTGAGGGCTGCAACCCAATATTGCTTAGAGACTGAAGTCTTTTTACCATCTCAAATATCATCATGTCATTTTAATTGTTAAGACTTTCAAAAGTGCATATTGTACGGCCGTTCATGACTTAGGCTCCCGGATGGTCCCGAAAATAGTCGACTCGACCTTTTTCGACTTTCTCGATCAAAATATACATTAGTTAAACCGATAGTTATTACCTTAAAATAGCATATTTTTTAATTAGATTTTAACCAAAGTATTTTTTTCACTTACAGGATATCAATATCCCACGAGCCGAACGCGACGTTCGCCGAGCTGGTGATCGCCAACGTGAAGGCCGAGGACGAGGGTGTGTTCCGCTGCGAGATCACGTACCTCCACGTTGGTGAAGACTGCAACACTGTCCAAGTGACAGATTTCCATACTTACAGTAAGTGAATATTGTTTAATATTTAATTTCTAGCGCAGTTTCCATACTAACACAACATACATGAGACAATGTCTTATGGGATATGGATCTTATGTAAAAATTTACATAAAAAAAGGCTTATGTTAAGTTTGACTTTCGGGAAGAGAATTAATTCAAAAATACTTAAATTTAGGTTTATTCGTATCCATTTGCGAGAACGGATCGCTCTGTAATTTACGCGACCCATAACTACAAAGGAAACAGGCAATTTACTAGTTATTTGATTACAATTATATCGTTTAATTCCGCTACCATTAGTATGTGTGTGACTGTCAACACTCGAAGATTGACTACTATTATTATTACCAAAAATTCTGTAACCTTCCATCATCATCAATATTATCATGTTAGACGTTATTTGTCCACTGGTAAACATAGGCCTCCCATAGGACTCTCATAAAGAACGGACCCATTCCTTATAGTAGTATATCATTGGGGAGATTCTGCCAGTAGTTGTCACGCTCGGTGGGCAGGTTGACAACTGCAGTTTGGCTTTTTGGTGTTTTCTCAAGAGGAATGCCATCTCTCAACTATTAAGTTCCCTTGGTCGCCTCTGAGAACATATACGGGAAAGGTTGATGCATTCTATTCGGGGCCACACCGGAATATCCTTCCATATTACCTATCACTCTCCGACCGCTGTTCAGTTCACGCACATTGTATGTTCCACCTCTAAACATGGCATCTTCAGGCATTGCTCGTGTAATGAATAATACAAAATAATTCCTAATTAGTGATATGGACTTTTGCAAAATAACAACTAGCTCAATAAAATATACTGGCCACTTTTTATGCCTGTCAAACAATACACCCCGAATTCGCTCCAGGACAAAATTTATAAGCCGAAGCGTTAAATATTTTACCGTTATTGAATATTAATTAAAATCACGATTGATTGAAGTATACAATTAAAACATCAATCTTAATTCTTTAGCCATCCGATTAAAACAGAATGTTCGCTTTAAGAAAATTTACATATAAATGTGAAATTTTCTTGTAATAATACTTGCCAGCGCTTCGGGGCAAATTGGGATAACGGAGGACTAAAATGTACCTCAAGGTGATATCCTTTGAAATCTGCGAATTGTTTTAAGATCTTTGTTTTAATGCTATTATCATCACTGTCATCATCACCATTTCAGTCGTTAACTGTCCAATCCTGAGCAGACCAGAGGGAGACTTTGTACAAAAGTCAATTGCTTAGGTACCTCTGCCCCATTCGTGTTTCTACCGTGAAGCAATTGTGTTTGCATAGCTGTGTTTCGGTTTGAGATATGGCGTGAATTTACTGGGTACAGAGGAATAACACCTGAGTCCTCAGGAATGGCAACGCATGGGGGGTATCATGGGCGAAACAGTATACTCTGGTATGTCCATGGTACTGCTCATGTCTATAGGCGACGGTTACCACTTTCAATCAGGTGGGCCGTCAGCTTGTTTGCCATTCTAAGTTGTATAAAAAAAAACCTCCCCTATAGGGGGGTTTTGCCTGTAGCTTCTATTTCAGTTAGACTTCGGTGATATTTTAAGAGAGATGTTGATGCCCATTTCTCGACCACTAAGTTCCTTTAGTCGCCTCTTACCATACCCACTGGAGTGAAAGGTGGGTGGTACATTCTATGCCGAGACCACACGGCACAGATGGGGGAGAAGAGGGAATTGGTGGTTATGGGAATTAAGAATCCCATTGCTAGCAATATACCCTATCAGGTCGACCCCCACGCGATTTCTCTTGGAAACTATTGTGATTGGTTTATTGTTAGTCACGATAGGTCAACTGACCTACTTCATCCTCACCTATCATCCCTCACTGGTGCCCCGCTGATGTATACCGATAGCGCAGGGGGGGTTACCATTCCTTTATCAGCCATTAAAAAAAACGCACACGGCACAGAAGACTATGCTTGAACAAAATGTTTGGGTAATTGAAAATTCCTCAAAGGTGTAGATGATATTGAGTTTTCTTTTATGCAACTTAGAATGACAAACAAGCTGTCGGCTGGCCTGATGGAACGTGGTAATCAATAATCATGAATAGCAAGATATATATATATATATATATATTAATCAGTAGAAAAATGATAAAATAATGATGATCAGAAATTTGCTCGACCATAAAGAAACATCGAAAAAGTCATCAGCATTTCAAAATGTCGCACAGTCGTATTTTAATTCAGCCAGCGGAATCCCACAGCGGTGTGACTCTTGGAAGCAATAACCAATATTTCTGTGGAACTTTTAACGATCGTTTACACATCACGACACGATTACGATACGATATCACAAAAATTTTTATATAATTTATGTGTGGCGGAGTAAAAATGCAATGTATCAAATTTATTATTACTAGCAATTTTTTTTTATACAACTTAGAATGGCAAACAAGCTGACGTCCCACCTGATGGAAATTGGTAACCGTCGCCTATAGACATGAGCAGTACCATGGACATAACAGGGTATACTGTTTCGCCCATGATACCCCCCATGCGTTGCCATTCCTGAGGACTCAGGTGTGTAATTATTAGTATTACAATAACAATTCTACATTATTTTTGTATCGTGATGTATATAAATTAATGTGGTTCTATGTAATATGAATATCTGTTAGTTTCTTTCGGTCAAATCTTACAAATTAATCGATTTTGCTATAATTTTGCAAACATCTTTAGTTCTGATATAAAAATTGTCACTCAAAAAAAAAAACCAACTTCAAAACTAGTTATTTTGATTTAAAAACCAAACTATTGAAACGATTTTGATAAAATTTCTATGGGACCAATCTGTATATATATCATTTCAGATAAAAAAAGAATTTTTGAAATCGGTTGAGAACTGACAGAGTTATGAGGTTAAAAACATAACTGAATTCAGAATCTTCTTCTTTTTAAGGTCGGCTAAAAATGTGTTACTATCGATTCTGATACTAAAACGGACAGAATCTTTCTGATTCAATCATTTTGTAGAACTATTGAATGTCGATTCGATCGCCAAAATTTGTTGATCGGAACATCTCACACAAATTGCAGATATGCTATTACAACATAAAAAGTAACATTCTAATTTCTTACTAGTACTTCTCGACTGAATCTACTTTTTGAATTGATGGTAGAATTGGCATAATTATAAGGATCTATAATTAATATATTTCAATAAAGGTTTATTTTACGCGAAACATATTTACTTTACTCCCTGACACAAACCTTTGGTGTATCAAATCACATCTCAGGTTTGTATCAGTACCTAAACATAAAATAACATAAACGAAAAGAGAGGAAACCAGCAAAATAAACTAAATAAAAATATTGATTGACTCATTCTATATTATATTATATATCTATATTATATAAATATATTATATAATATAATATTATATAAGATATTAGTGCGGGTTCTAAAGATTGATAGGGATACAATATTGTTACATGTAATTCATCAAGTTTACATTACATGATAGGATTTTTTAGATAAATCAACTAATTAATTATTGATTTAACAATTTTTATATATAATCCTTACGAAATTAATGAAACAAAAATAGAATCAATAGATTTCGACTCATAAAAATCGTGACATTTAAACATCATTGCGGCTAAACGCAACGGTATCAAAAACTTTTAGTCAAAGAGCAGTTAGATTAAAGCTCTCTTTCACAGAGGAAATATGTCGCTCGCAGATTATCAGGAAACGAAACGTCCTCTTAGTGCCTCCTTTTTTAATTTCCCCCACTCGTCTGTGTAGTAATTTGATTAAGTATTTTTCCGCAGCTCCTTTGATCTGGCGGCGCCGTTTGTTCGGGACATCAGCTCGCCTTGAACTTCAGATGGAAAAGAAATATATTTTAGCATTCCTTGAAAAACACTTTGACGTTAATGAGATTTCACAGTGAATAAATATATAATGAGACGGCAGGAGCAGCGAGGTGACCTCCGAGTGCGCGATGGTTAATTAAGGATTTTTGTTAAATTCAATACTGTACAATTGGTAAAGAATTCTGTTTTTTTTTTCTTGATGACTGATTAAATGACAAGTTCGTGTGATTAAAAGTGATGATCATTACTTACAGACATGAACAGTATTATGGATGTTACAGAAAAATCTGGTATATTCATGATTTTACCCTGTGCTCCCATTCTTGAGGATAAAGGTGTTGTACCTCCGTATCCTGGAATTTCCTAGTCCTAGTAGGACAATACGTCCTTGCGTAGACTGGGCCATTCTTTTGGGGAATCGTAAGAGGCGATGAAGGAACTTTAATCCACCGATTTCAGAAACCTCCTTTCTTTTTGCTTCTCAATTTGGTTGTATTTCATTTTATGTTCTCTATCTCATAACTTTGGGAGAATTTTGGAAAGTTCTGTCTTTTATCTGAAAGGATATACTTACAGATTGAATTCACAGAAATTTTATTAAAATTAATTCAGTAGTTTAAAACTAAACTGAAATCAAAGGGAATGGTTTTGCCACAATCTAAATAGTTTTCTTTTTTATGGAACACAAATTTATTCGATTAAATCTTTAACCGATCATCATAAAATTTATATACTGGTATTTCTGATGGAAAAGGACATAGACAACTTTTTACCGCGGTCAATCAATATTTCCCAATCACGACAAAGTTACGAGTTAAAACGTCGTGTTATATAAATAGATAGACGTGAATTTACAGGTTACAGAGGAATAACACCTGAGTCCTCAGGAATGGCAACGCGTGGGGGGTATCATGGGCGAAACTGTATACTCTGTTATGTTCATGGTACTGCTCATGTCTATAGGTGACGATTACCACTTTTCATCAGGTGGGCCGTCGGCTTGTTTGCCATTCTAAATTGTATAAAAAACAAATTAATAAAAATCTCGTAATTTTATGTATTAAATCATAAATTATCGAATGATGTTTGCATCAAAAGTGAAGTCTGATCTCCGTGGGTTAGATCTTAAATAGGTATTAGCTTAATTTGAGGCTTTTGTCCAGAAATTAACTTTGTACTACTACTCTGTCCACTATGATGGCCGATTAGAGCTGACTTAACACACAGAGGACATAGGTCTTTCATAGGTGACTAAATAATCCAATTGCGAAATTGTAACCATACCGTAGACATGTAAGTCGATTTTGAGAGCTTAAAAGATGAATGAATGAATAAACTTACAGTTCCTGTCCTGCAAATTGGTTTTAAAGTCATAGACAGAACGGGGCAGTTTGTTAGCCACGTGACATAAACCTGTCAAGTTTTTAAAAGTTTATAATATCTATAATATTTCCACTGATTCAATAAATACCGAGAAAATATTTCTAAATTAAAATGAGTTCCAATATTTTATTTTCCATGCACTTAATAATCTTGGTGACAGTAAAAGTACTTAAAAAAAACTGTTTCAATAAACGAATAATAAATTCATTAAAAAGAAAACTGCACACGAAAAGAGACGTTCAATACAAAAAGGTGAAATATTACACCATTCGCTTGCATTTTTTACGTATAAATTACTCAATATTTCTGCCGAAGCTGAGTTTTTTTCATTCACTGTTTACTTTTTTGTTTATTGCTTCCATAAAAATTTTGTTAAGTCTTTTGGAGAGCAAAGTCTAAAATTACTAATTGGAGAAACCTAAGTGTTCTTCGCATTTTTTTTTAAACTACATCCTGTGTTTCTTGTCGATAATATAATATTCAAAATAATAAAAAAAAATCTTTCTTTTTCCTTATATTGGTAAGATAGATGTGAAAGAGTATTGTGTCGAGCTTAAGAGAGAGAGCTTTTTATGATTTGCGGTACAGTATTTAGGGCATCCTGTGCTCGCTATTGGATACAAGTGACGGAATGCCTATACAAGAGGGTACATGGTGCATTCACTAGTAATTTAGGAGCAATATTTGAAGAGCATGAGGAGGCCTATTTTCAATAGTGAACAGATAACGGCTGACATAATAATAATAATAATACTAACGTTAATGTGAGTTAATTGGGAGAAAAACAAGTAGATTCCCAAAAAAATTACACTCATTAGTGTTCAGTAGTTCAGTAGCGTAGAACAGTAAACAATAAATGCAGGCTCTTTTTATTTCGATTATATTAAATCTAAACAAAGTAAGTAGTACTGATAGCAAACTCTTCTAAATGACCACTCTAAAGAATATGACCCAGTGGCGCCCTCCGACCCAGTATAATCCCTTTTACAATAAACCTAAACCATTTAAAGTGTATTCTGCAGGCTGTTGAATATTTATCAGCCGAGTCCTTTGTGGGGCAACAAATTTTTGCCTCAAAGTCAAAATGTAAGACACGGCTGAAATATTGTTTTGGCCTGTACTCCTTTGATTTAATACAAGTCTTGTATTTTATGTGTATTATTACGTAATCCTCTATTTTTATTATATCCCACTGTTTTTTATACATAGGACACTTTATATATAGATGTACACGTACAAAGTTGTAGAAAGCAGTCATTAATAATTAAACGACTTCAAGTAATAATTAAGTGACTTCATAAAGCTTTCTAAGGTTTAAGGTGTGATATGGTGACGTGTTTATCGCACGCTCCCATGAACATGTGGGAATTCATGGAATATTTATTAATTAAGTTCACAGTGTTATATTACGAGTATATCTCATAAGACGTAACAGTTAATATGAATTTAAAGGGATATTGTAATTAGAAGATCGTAATATTCATTACGTACAACTTGAGAACCCCTTTTTTTTAAAGTCGGTTGAAAAGCTAAAGTACTCGTACAGCAGTTTATAACATTTCAAAGTTTTTTTTTTTGATAGGTGAAAATGGTATGGTAACCCCGCCTGCGCTAACGGGATACGCTGGCAGAGCACCAGTGAAGGGTGATAGATGAGAATGAAAACAGGCCAGTTAGCCCATCATGATGAATTCATCAGGAATTAACCGTGATAGTTTCCAGCGGGAACCGCGTGGATGTCGACCTGGTTGGGTATATTGCTAGCTATGGGATTCTCAGTCTCCATTACTAACGATCCCTTTCCTCCCATTTCAAAATATATTCAAAAATAAATTAGGAATGGTCGTGTCAAATTATTGTGTTGTATTAAATGTAAAAAATATACGGTAATATAACCAAAAAAAAAGTACATAAGTACATGTCCATCGTAACACAAACTCCGCTTAGTGTAAAAGTCGGTTTTTTTTTGGAACGCAATTTTAAATTAATTTCATTAGTACACTCGAGCGAAGCCGGAGCGGGCAACTAATTTATAATATTAGTAGGATACTGTCTATATAATATACTTATATATACATATATAATTTTAATCTATCAGAAGCGGCAATTTCAAAGCGTCGGCGTCCTTTGATTACGCTGGTGTAATAACAGTGTCAAATGTGTAAAGTCCATAATTACAGTACACTTGACGTTATTATGTAATACCATACTGATTATGGTAATTATTTGATGGCAATTATAAATAACTAGCTGTGACCGCGAATCCGTTCGTATGAATGCGACGAAATATCATATATCCTCGTCTGGGATAGATATTACGTTTTTTTTATACTACATTAGAATGGCAAACAAGCTGACGGCCTACTTAATGGAAAGTGGTAACCGTCGCCTATAGACATGAGCAGTACCATGAACATAACAGAGTATACTGTTTCACCCGTAATACCCCCCATGCGTTGCCATTCCTGAGGACTCAGGTGTTATTCCTCTGTACCCTGTAAATTCACTGCTATATCCTGCCTTTTAAAGTGAAACATAGCCACGCAAACATAACTGTTTCCCGTTAGAAACACGAATGGGACAGAGGTAATGGCAAATGACTTTTGTACAAAGTACTCAATCAGGTTCAACTAATAGATTGAATCTTCAAAAGGGGGGTAAAGAGGTTTCTTCAGGGTCAGCAACGCGCGCGTAATACCTCTAGTATTGCAGGTGTTCATAGGCTACGGCAACCACTTACCATCAGGTGGGCCGTATGCTTGTTAGCCACCTCAGTGGTATAAAAAAAAATAAGCCCAATATTTAATATATTTAGGTGAAAACGATTGCATGAATTCTTACCATCCCATCATGAATTTCCATCGAGATTATAAGACAATCTGACAGCACGTCTTCTTGTCAACTTGACAGTATATTATCATTTAATATTTCAAAACAATTAGCCGCGTGGTCTCGGCATAGAATGGACCACCCCTTCCTTTCCCGTGGGTGTCGTAAAAGGTGACTAAAGTCTCCATTACTAACAATCCCTTTCCCCCCACTGGTAAGGAATTTAATGAGCATTAAGTTCACGTTTCGTACTATAATCGCATTTGGTCCTTGAAGTTGTTAAATAAATAAAAAAAAGGCAGACTAGACGCAAAATCTGTATGGATAACCAGTGAATAGAATATTTATTATTTTCTCCAATAAAATGTCTAATGTGTTACCTAGAGAGGAGAATGATCAAAGAAAGTAAAACATGGCCGACGGAGGCAGACTCCAATTACTTGACGACACCTGCTGTTTGAATATTGAACGAGTGATTACAATAACAAATGGTGGTTTTATTGATAAAACAGCCGGCTAGGTTCGAATGAAGAAAAAAATTCTATTACGTCTAGGTGTTGGGGTGAAATGGATAGATTTGGTCCACAAAAAAAAAATTGCGAATTCAATTCAGTCTATTGTGACGTAATGATTTAATGAATTAATGAAAATTTATTTCAATCATCTACAACACTTACATATATTTAGATTGCAAGCAATAGCAACATTGAAAAATAAAGAAAAAAAAGTTTACATTTATATATAAAGTATAGTTGAAATCAGGCAGTCACAGTCAGTCTTGCAAGAGGGAGACTTTGTACAAAAGTCGATTGCTTGAGTACCTCTGTCCCATTCGTGTTTCTACCGTGAGGCAGTTTTGTTTGCATGGCTGTGTTTCGGTTTGAAGGGTGGGATATGGCGTGATTTACTGGGTACTGAGAGGAATAACATCTGAGCCCTCAGGAATGGCAACGCATGGGGGGTATCATGGGCGAAACAGTATACTCTGTTATGTCCATGGTACTGCCCATGTTTTTAGGCAACGGTTACCATTTTACATTAGGAGGGCCGTCAGCTTGTTTGCTATTCTAAGTTGTATAAAAAAAAACAGGTAATATATATTCTATTGAAATGAACATTACTCTTTATTATTTTATTGCATAGCCATAGCTGGAGGAAAAGGGGGGGGGGGTGCATTCAGGAGCAATGCTCTACCTTAAAAGACCCAATACCCTACTTTAAAATAAAAGACCCCAAGAATTTTATGGCTTCTTCCTTCTACCAAAAAGTTCTTTTGCCCTACCTTAAACTTGGGTCTAGCTACGGCTCAATTTCACTGCCCCACCCTTCAAAGTGATCCCTTCACAGCCATGCAAGCATAGCCATTTGAAGGCATAACACGAATGTAACAGAGTCATTCATGCAGACGAATTCTGTACAAAGTTTTCTTTTGATGATTACAGTATAAAAATGAGTTTGTTTGTCATCTCTTGGCGCCTTAACGACTCAACCAATTGTCGTGAAATTTGCATACTCGTTGTCATAGGCAACTTTTCATCGCGGCCAATCAATATATACTGTTATGCGAAGTTGCAGACAAACACCAGTCTTATATAAGTAATTTGAAATTTTTAACTGACTCTCAAAAGAAGGAGTCTCTAAATTCGGTTGTTTTTTTTTTCATGCTCATTACCTCGTAACTTTGTTAATTGTACATATAAATAAAAAAATGGTTTTTTTTTATTATCATATGTGATAATTATCATATCATATAAATATACATATCATATTTATATAATATATCACATCGTCACCTCTATGGTAAACTTACGAAACTGAAAAAGATACATTTTACAGGGGAACGTTTTGAAACATTAGAATGCAAATAACTTTTGACAGAAGGCTGCTGTAAAAGATCATGCCAACATTTTAGTTTTAAAACCCTGTTTTTTATTGAATGCGCTTAATTAATTATTATTATGTTACAAGTATCAGAAATAAATGCATATTCGTTACTTTGCACCTTCATACATGACAGTTCCTAGGTATTGAGTTATGCAACAGCAAATCTACGAAAGTGGCAGTTTCGTAAGGTGCCAAAGAAAATCATTTATTTTAATATCTGGCAAACTAAGCAAAGTGCCACTTTCGTAAATATACCAAGGTATAAATCACGTATTTTGAAGAAAACTTCAATTTAAATAACAACGTTATAGCAATCATTCATGTAAAATAATTAAATTAGGATTGAAAAATTGATAAAATAATTATTGAAATTTTCAAATTAAAGTGTTTATTATACAAAATATTATAAAAATATGCTAAGTAAGTTTACTTTGGGTATATCACAAAAATATGGAGATTCGAGCTACTCGATTTCTCTAACCGTTAGAGATAGAAATTTGAAAATAAGTCACAATAAGTAGTATGACGCAAAATGTAGATTTTTAAAGAAATGTCAAATTTGAAAAAACTGCAAATTCGTAAATCTGCCATGGAGGTGACGATATGATCATTTTTTAATTACCACTTGGTACTCTCTGGAAACCATCGTGGCTAATGTCATCGTCACGATAAGTCAACTAACCTGCTTTAGTCCTCGCCTATCATCTCTGATGCCCCGCCATTGTATACCGATAGCTCTCTGGTTTTTTTATGGGTAATAATGGAACGGTAACCCCACCCGAGCTATCGGTATATACCTGCGGAGCACCAGTGAAGGATGATAGGTGAGGATGAAACAGGCCAGTTAGCCCATCGTGATGAATTCAACAAGAATTGTTCACGATTGTTTCCAGGGGGAACCACGTGGAGGTCGACATAAAAGGGCATATTGCTAGCAATGGGTAAAGAGATTTCTTCAGGGTCGGCAACGCGCGCGCAATACCTTTGGTATTGCAGGTGTTTATAGGCTACGGTACTACTTACCATCAGGTGGGCCGTATGCTTGTTTGCCACCTCAGTAGTATAAGAGAAATGGAGCTGTCAAACTCCATTGCTAAGAAACCTTTTCTCCCAACGCGCAAGCGGGGTTGCCGTACCATTATCAACCCATAAAAGACTTTAAAAATACAGAATGCATTTTCAAAATTTAAGTAACTGTAAACTAAATAAACTCCCACTTCCACTATCTCCTTAACACGCCGCCCCAACTACATCACTTTAGCTTTATCGCTCGAAACACAATATATCACATCCATTGTGCGCTCGCTTCCGCAGCTACTGTTTCCGTTGTGTACAAACGGCGCTATGTATGGTGTTGCAACTGGAATATATCATTGCATTTTTCTGAATGACGTCTTCCTGCAATTCTTGCGTTTTGTTTTTGTTCCCATGAAAAATTATTGCCAGTGGCAGTACTTTTAAAAATACTTTTACTAGGCGTTCTTTAACAACAATATTTATAAAATAAAAAAAGCTTTTATAGGAGACTTTGTTCGTCCCCATCTCGAATACTACGTGTATGTCAAATTGCATGATGTTTGGTTAAGCAAGTCAAGATATCAAGATGTAATAAACAAACTCACTTTCACGTTTCTAATATTAGTAAAGTTTTTTTTTTTATACAACTTAGAATGGCAAACAAGCTGACGGCCCACCTGATGGACAGTGGTAACCGTCGCCTATAGACATGAGCAGTACCATGGACATAACAGAGTATACTGTTTCACCCATGATACTCGCCATGCGTTGCCATTGCTGAGGACTCGGGTGTTATTCCTCTATTCCTCTTAGTGCTGCAAGCATCCATAGGCTACAATTACCGTTTACCATCAGACAAGAATATAGCCCGTATTCTTATTTGGTACCTTCGTGGTATAAAAAAAATAATTTTAAAATATATATAAGTGATATATATATATATATATATATATATATATATATATATATATATATATATATATATATATATATATATATATATATATATATATATATATATATATATATATATATATATATATATATATATATATATATAATGTGTGTGTAGAATTTAGATGCAGGCATGACACAATATATCATGCCTTTGTACCCTGCAATTTCACTGCCATATCCCACTCATCAAACCGATACGTAGCCAAGTAAACGCAGCTAATTCACGCTAGAGACACGAGTGGGACAGAGGTACCCAAGCAGACGACTTTTGTGCACTTAAATTAAGAAAACTCATACAACTAAATGTTACTTCCATATTATTATAAATGCAAAAGTTTGCAAGGATAAATAGACATATGTTTGTTACCCTTTCACGTAAAAACTACTTAATAAATTTGAATGAAATTTGGTACACGGGTAGACTATATCCTACCTTAATACATAGGATACTTTATGTACTAATTCACGTGCGTAAAACCGTGAGACATACTCGTACCTAGAAAATAATTTGAAATTCGCTTAAAAATTAAGATCCAGCGAAGAAAGTTCTAGGGGAAAAAACCATCCGTGTTATACACAGGTGTGATTTCGCGCACGATATAAAGATCTGGGCCATTGTGGGGCTTCTATTACGAGTAGACTTGGCGACCGTCATTAGGTACTGCGGTCAGAAATTTCACGAGGCATTACCTGATAGTGATGGGAACATGTCGACGTTACGAATAATAATAATAAATAATAATAATTCTTAGATATAGATGAGGATGAAGTAGCCACCCGACATACACAAACATAACCTTCCATACAAATATACACACCGCACTTACTTGGTCACGTAGCCGTAAGTGTAGTATAATTACCAGCGCTAAAAGCTGAGAAATAAACAATTCAATGTAAATAATAAACTTTATTAACAAATACATGGTTGCACAGTTACATGTTTTTTGCCCTAGCTTACAAATTAGGGTAACCTGTGCCTTGTAAGCCAGTTCCTTCCAACACACAAGAACTAATACTTTGTACTTGTACATGCAGAATTAACAATTTTAAGCTACATACATAATAAACATGATGATAAATAAGGAAAAAATTGTTGTTTAACTAGAAACGTGGTTTTATTTATGTAATTTAAGCATTTTTTTATGCACTTCTCAATTTAAGGAAACTAAATGGGCGAGGAATAGGCCAAATGAGACCATGTCTCTGTTGAAACATCATCAAAGCCGTAACTGCGGTTGTCAATCCACCTGCCAAGCATGGCAACTACTGGCAAAATTTTTCGGAGGAGGCCTATGTTCGGCAGTGGACAATAGATAACTAAAATGATGCTACAAATATTTCTATTGGCCTTCCAATCCCTTTACTAACTGTCTTGTTATTAGCAGTAAATTCATACACTATAAGGTCGACCTCCACGCGGTTCTATCTGGAAAGCAACGTAGTTTATTCTTGAAGAATTCGTGAGGACAGGCCTCGATAGATCTACTTCCATCTTCACCTATTTTGTCATATATTCTCTATGTATCTCACACTGGTGCCCCTCCAGCATATACCGATATGGCGGAGTTATCATTCCATTATCACCCATCAATTTTTTTTTTAATTTTGGTGTAAAATAATGCGTTAAGTAGATGAAAATGAATGAAAAAATCAAGCAATTATTGATAACAGACGTTCAGCTGTATTACACAATGAACTATGTTCACCACAGGGAAACTTTGTATAAAAGTCGTTTACTTGGGCACCTCTGTCCCATTCGTGTTTCAACCGTGAAGCAGTTGTGTTTGCATAACTGTATTTCGGTTTGAATGGTGGGATATGGCAGTAAATTTACAGGGTACCTGAGTCCTCAGGAATAGCAACGCACGGGGGGTATCACGGGCGAAACAGTATACTCTGTTATGTCCATGGTACTGCTCATGTCTATAGCGTTCGACAAAAATAAGTATCGATATAAACCGCACATCACTATTAAATTGAAAAGGTCTTCTGCCGCTCATTTCACGTGACATTACGCGAGTTGACCCACGCGCTGGCCGTCCGGCTCAACACATAAGCGGTAGCGATTAGTTTAAACTTCGCTCGTAACATTAAGTTGGAATTGCCGTTGTAACTGTACTGTACAAGTTAGGAATGGTCGTGTCAAGTTATTGTGTTAAACGTAAAGCAACAAGAATTGGAGTATAACAATTATTACAGTTTTATGTGTTCAACCGCTTGTACAGCGGGTTGTGCTCAAAAGATTTGTTTAATATGATGCCCACGGCCACTTTTTACCATTCTATAGCTCGCCATCGACAGGGAATTCACTCCCATACCTAAGAGCCTAGATTTTTTTTTTATACAACTTAGAATGGCAAACAAGCTGACGGCCCACCTGATGGACAGTGGTAACCGTCGCCTATCACTTGAGATAAATTATAGACTATTTAAAGGTATTCTAAGCCGCGCGATACAGACATTTTATTAACAAACATTCGTAATATTTAAAACTATGTGAAAAACCTAAGGTACATGAATTTATTGAGTTTTTAACCTAGCCTTTTCAAATCACGGTATCAACAATCTATGATTATTTATTATTATGATTATATTTACTAGCTTTTACCCGCGACATCGTCCGCGTGAACGGGATAAAAAGTCCCATACCTTTATCCGTTCCATATAGTACGTGTATATTAAATTTTTAAGTAATTGGTTAAGCCATTAAGATGTTAAAAGGTAACAAACAGACTCACTTTCACATTTATAACGTATTAATAAAAGCACATGTCGATCGCTTACATTTTAGACCGCCGTAATGCGACCGATTGTGACGACGGCCGGCTCGAAGCGGTCGGCTTTTGGTAACACCGCGGATTTCGTGGCCATAAAAAACGGTGTCCCCCCCACTGTAGGTCGGTTTCTTGAGACTTTTTTTGAGTGGGCTTTATTTAATAATGGCGGTCAAGTGGCGAACGCACTTGTGCTACTGTAGGTGTCCTTACAAAATTGTTGATATAAGTTTCGGTCGTTGAGGTGTTATTTCGTGAAGATTTTATTTCTTTTTAGGGTTCCATACCTCCATAGGAAAAAACGGAACCCTTATATTTTTTTTATTTTTTTTTATACAACTAAGAATGGCAAACAAGCTGACGGCCCACCTGTTGGAAAGTGGTAACCGTCGCCTATTGACATGAGCAGTACCACGGACATTACAGAGTACTCTGTTTCGATATACTGTAGGACTGCATACATACTCTAAGTTACCTGCCTCGTTTTAGAATTATAATTTTCGTTTGTATAAATAAAAACCTTTATTGGCTGTATTCATAAGAGACACTAGAGGGAGACTTTGTACAAAAGTCCATTGCTTGGGTACCTCTGTCCCATTCGTGTTTCAACCGTGAAACAGTTGTGTTTGAATGGCTGTGTTTCGGTTTGAAAGGTGGGATATGGCGTGAATTTACTGGGTACAGAGGAATAACACCGAGTCATCAGGAATGGGAACGCATGGGGGTATCATGGGCGAAACAGTATACTCTGTTATGTGCATGGTACTGCTCATGTCTATAGGCGACGGTTACCACTTTCCATCAGGTGGGCCGTCAGCTTGTTTGCCATTCTAAGTTATATAAAAACAAAGTAAAAATAATAATGACGATTAGTAGCAGAAACACGAATGGGACAGAGGTACCCAAGCAATCGACTTTTGTACTGCTGTCGGTTAGGAGTTGTTTTTTTTTTAAAGAAAATATGCAATGTGTAGTAAAGTTGATGTGATTTCCATTGGATTGTGTAATTTGTGCGTTACATTCTATGTGTGAATGTTTTACTCTCCGTTAATAAATAACACCGTTAACAAACCAAACAAATATACGAGAAGCAAATCTGAAAAGTTATTTTTTCTAATCGAATTATGAAAAAGTTGAGATTTCTTCAGACGACGAAAATTTCTTTGGCAGTTCGCAAGAAAAATACAAGGAAAATATTTTTTTATAACATTGACAGCGCCGGTTTGCGGGGATTTTATATTCCCCTTATTTTTACCGACTTTCAAAAAGAGAGGAGTCTCGATTCGTTTCTATTTTTATCTATGTACGACTATATGTACCTATATCTGATGGAGATTTTAAACAAGAGCGTTCTGCTCGGATACCTCAGTCCCATTTGTATTTTACTCATTGTTATTTTACCGTCACGCAACTATGCTTACTGGAAGGGTAGATTATGATAGTGAATGGTTACAAAAGAGTTTACACAACTTTTATTCATACTATAAACGTAAAAATAAGTTTGTTTATTTGTTATTTCTTACCTCCTCAAACACGCTCAACCAATCGTCTTCAATTTTCACTATATGAAATGAAGAAGACATATGCTTACTATTTATCAACACATCTCGGTAACACAACACACACCAGAGGGAGACTTTGTACAAAAGTCGATTGCTTGGGTACCTCTGTCCCATTCGTGTTTTAACCGTGAAGCAGCTGTGTTTGCATGGCTTTGTTTCGGTTTGAAGGGTGGGATATGGCGTGAATTTACTGGGTACAGAGGCATAACACCTGAGTCCTCAGGAATGGCAACGCATGGGGGGTATCATGGGCGAAACAGTATACTCTGTTATGTCCATGGTACTGCTCATGTCTATAGGCGACGGTTACCACTTTCCACCAGGTGGACCATCAGCTTGTTTGTCATTCTAAGTACCATAAAAAAAAACAAAGTACACGAGTGAAAGCTAGTCTGATATAACCGTAACTCGTCTAGTTACGGGCCATTCTCCATTAAACAAACATTTCTACACAATAGGAGCCACAGACAGCCCTCTATGTCAAGGCTGGTTCGACGCCGAAGAAACGGCTGTTCACGTAATCCTGGAATGTGAGGCTGTGGCCCATCAACGTTTAGAAATCCTCGGAATGGTGAAGTCGCTCCGTGAGGACTGTAAAGATCCCAGGAAGCTTCTGTGCTTCTGGGCGGAGCTAGGTTGGCTGTACTAGCCACGACTCATACGCACAACGGCCCAAATGAGAGGCTAAGCGCGGAAAATAGAGTCCTATTTACATTAGATTACATTACATTACATTACACTACATTATACTACATTACACTACATTACAATACATTACACTACATTACATTACATTACATTACATTACATTACATTACATTACATTACATTACATTACATTACATTACATTACATTACAACCGTAACTGGTCATATATGCAGTGTGACGTTATTACATTTAAAACTTAATATTTCTATAACAAATAGAATGAAAATGCATTTATATTATAATAAAAACTATGCATTTATTATCCACCATTGCTTGCTTGAATCGAAAACTATTGCCTCTTATCTCCGAGAGTGGAACTTAGAAAAATGTTCCCAACTTCTTATTGAGACAAACGAGGGGCTTTGCTGGTAATTTATGTAGTCTGCAGGATTATAGAAATGAACGCTGGTAAGTCTAACTCATAAATATAACCAGCATTACATTCTTAGATTTTTGAATGACCAATGGAAAGGTCACCCCACCAGCACTATCGGTATACGTTGACGACACACCAGTGAAAGATGATAGGGGAGGATCAAAGCAGGTTTTTTTATACTACTTAGAATGGCAAACAAGCTGACGGCCCACCTGATGGAAAGTGGTAATCGTCGCCTATAGACATGAGCAGTACCGTGGACATAACAGAATATACTGTTTCGCCCATGGTACCCTCCGTACGTTACCATTCCTAAGGACTCAGGTGTTATTCCTCTGTACCCAGTAAATTCACGCCATATCCCACCCTTCAAACCGAAACACAGCCATGCAAACACAACTGATTTACGGTTGAAACACGAATGAGACAGAGGTACCTAAGCAATCGACTTTTGTACAAAGTCTCCCTCTGGTAAAAGGTCAGTTCGCCTATAGTGATGAATTCTTTCAGAAAATTAATCTCGATGGCTTTTAATATGTTTTTTTTATACCACAATGGTGGCAAACAAGCATATAGGCCGTGTAATGGTAAACGGTCACTGTAGCCTATGGACGCCTGCAACTATGGGTGTCATGTGTGCGTTGTCGAACCCGAAGTAACCTTAATATAATTCTTCTTGAAAAACCCCATATTTTAGTCTCTAGTCTCTCATTTCGCAACCTGAGCGTTCATGGGAAAAAATTCTATGTATGTATATTTGTAATACTAAAAGATTGATGAATGTGTAAGTACGTTATATTATTCTCAATTTAGTGTATAATATAGTATATGTCATATATGTGTAAGTATATTTGTTATTCATATATATTTATTCGTTTATATGTGTAATTTTAGTATGTATGTGTATCAATAATTACTAGTACCGCATTCGTGTATTCTGACACTTCCCTATGGTTGACTGGGAGAGAATGCTTTTAGCATTAAGTCCGCCATGTAAACATATTTGTACTAATGAATAAATAAATAAATAAATGCGGAAGAAGCGAAAGTGGTTTGTTTGAATCGAAGCATTTGGCGTTCCATTGTTTCTGCCTACCCTAATGGGAGACAGGCGTGACAGATTTGTATGTATGTATGTAAAAGTTGACCTTGTTTCAGCAATGAACTCTGAGGTCATATACAAAAATATTATCTAACGGAATATGCTACGTTATAAATATACATATCCCAAGGGAAATCCCCCGAACCAGACGATACAGGGGACTTTCCGATAATTCAGTATGAAAAATAGCTCCAACTTCTACATATTAATTTATTTGTAAAATTAAACAATAATTTGTACTTTAAATCAATATAAATAAAAATAAATAATGCAAAAATCATATTAAATATGTTGCTATGTACAAAACTTTAAAAGAGTGCATTAGGGTTTTTTCAGGTTCGGCAACGTGCTCGTGGCACCCCTAGTGGTATTTTTTTTTATGGGTGAAAATGGCATGGTAACCCCGCCTGCGCTATCAGTATACATTGCTTGGGTACCTCTGTCCCATTCGTGTTTCTACCGTGAAGCAGTTATGTTTGCATGGCTGTTTTTCGGTTTGAAGGGTGGGATATGGCGTGAATTTACAGGGTACAAAGGAATAACACCTGAGTGCTCAGGAATGACAATGCATGGGGGTATCATGGGCGAAACAGTATACTCTGTTATGTCCATGGTACTGCTCATGTCTATAGGCGACGGTTACCACTTTCCATCAGGTGGGCCGTCAGCTTGTTTGCCATTCAAAGTTGTATAAAAAAAAATACACTGGCGGGGTACTAGTGAGCGGTGATAGGTGAGGATGAAAAGGCACTTCAGTTAGCCCATTGTGAAGAAATTAAATAATAAATTTGTCAAGATAGTTTCCAGGGGGAACCGCGTGGAGGTCGACCTGATAGGCTATACTAATAGCAATGGAGACTAACCTCCCCATTACTAACGATCCCTTCTCCCTAAAACCCCTAGTGGTACTAATATATTGTAGTGACATAGTGTTTCTTTAAACTTTTTAGGAATGTGACAAAATAATTGAAAAACAATATTCATAAAAAATATATTGCTATAAAGACTGTTACATCAGTAACACATAGGTGTATTTCTTGTTTTGTTTGTTAATGTTTTCTATTATTATGTTTTGTGTTTTTTTAATATGTAATTAAGCACTAAATGGTTATTTCTTTCCTTCTTTCTTTCTAAAGGGAACTATAAAGAGTGTTCATACAATCAGTTGTATGTTGGTGTCATATCGTTCAGAATATAGTGCAATTTATATTTATAGGCGTGACTGGCTTCGATCCAGCTGAAATACACTGAAACCGTTTGTTTACTCAAACGCTTAACTGTGACAAATAAATAACGATATTTACTTTGCGGTTTTTGTTTATCTCCCAAATTAAATACTAACAGAAATCTAAACGGTCTTCTTGATAGTCCATAGACAGTCCCCGGAGAATTTTGTTTGATGTCTGATATTTTTTGTTGTTTATTAAATATATTTTAGTTATATAAACGAACTTTAATTATATATATATATATATATATATATATATATATATATATATATATATATATATACAGTATATTATCAGCATGATTTTTTAAGAGGGACGCTGCTGCCCATCTCTGAATCATATTAATACAGGCTTCACATTTTTGACCAGAACTTCCCTTAGTCGCCTCTTAAAATACTCACGATAAAGGATGGGATGGCCTATTCTATATCGGGACCACACTGCAAACTTACTCAGTAGGAACTAAATTCTATTTGAACGCCACAATCGATAAGAAAGCAACTATTTTTACTAAAAGACTCAACTCGAAAACTTCTAGCCTGCGTTGTCTCTGGAATGGAGCCAGAGACAATGTCGAGACACTCGCCGTGGATGCATACAATCACAGTAACATACCAAAAGGGGTGGACAGGAACGTGCCTGTATTTATCGCACTTGTCTACTATTACAGTAGAGGAGTCCATTTGGTGATATTAATAGTCAAGTTTTAAAAATGTGTACCTTTTTAAAGATCTATATATACCAGAGGGAGACTTTGTACAAAAGTCGATTGCTTGGGTACCTCTGTCCCATTCGTGTTTCTACCGTGAAGCAGTTGTGTTTGCATGGCTATGTTTCGATTTGAAGGGTGGGATATGGCAGTGAATTTACAGGGTACAGAGGAATAACACCTGAGTCCTCAGGAATGGCAACGCATGGGGGGTATCATGGGCGAAACTGTATACTCTGTTATGTCCAAGGTACTGCTCATGTCTATAGGCGACGGTTACCACTTTCCATCAGGTCAGGATTCGACGAATTAACATTTTGCATAAAAAAACATATTTTGGAAGCTATTTTGTACTCGTATGAAAATTAATCAACAATGTTGATGATTTTAAACATAATAGCAATTTCTTACTGCAGTTGTCCACTAACTACATCCTTTGTCACTGTACTGGGTCGGCTGGCAGAGATCGCATTCAGAGATATGCCCACCCCTTGCTCACAATATTTATAACTGCCTTATCTTTATAATTTACAAGTGCAACAATATATATATTTTATACTTATATATTTATATTATACTTAGTTTTGATATTTGGGGTGCTCCTTTTCGTGATCAGAAGAATAAGATTATTTAATGCATGAAAATGGAATGGTTTTTTTTATGGGTGAAAATGGAATGGTAACCCTGCCTGCGCTAACGGGATACGCTGGCGGAGCACCAGTGAAGGGTGATAGATGAGAATGAAAAGAGGCCAGTTAGCCCATCATGATGAATTCAACAGGAATTAACCATGATAGTTTCCTGGGGGAACCGCGAGGAGGTTGACCTGGTTGGGTATATTGCTAGCAATGAGATTTCTCCCATTTCTCTCCATTACTAACAATCCCTTTCCCCAAATGGAATGGTAACCCCACCTACACTATTGGTATACACAGGCGGAGTACCGGTGATAAATGATGGATGAGGATTGAAGCAGGTCAGTCGGCCCATCGTGAAGAATTCGACAAGAATTAACGACGATGGTTTCTAGAAGGAACCGCGTGGAGGTTGACATGACACGAGTATATTGTTAGCAATGGGATTGTTAGAACCCATTACTAATAAACCCTTTCCCCCCAGATAGGTAGGTTAGGTTTTTTTTAATGGATGATAATGGAATGGTAATCCCACCCGCGCTATCGGTATACATCGGCGGTGCACCAGTGAAGGATGATAGGTGAGTATGAAGCAGGTCAGTTAGCCCATCGTGCCGAATTCAACAAGAATTGTTCACGATGGTTTCCAGGGGGAACCACGTGGAGGTCGACCTAATAAGGCATATTGCTAACAATAGGACTATCAAACTTCATTGCTAACAATCCCTTTCCCCCCAGTTAGGTTAGGTTAGGTTCTGTTTTTTGTATTTTCTGTATCACGTTAACTATCCACTGCTGAACATAGCCTCCCCCATAAGGAGAGTCAAGGAGGGGGGGGGGGGTTACCAGTAGTTTCTATGCTTGGCAGGCGGGTTGGCAACCGCAGTTAGGTTTTGGTGATGTTTTACGAAGACCGCTGCTGACAATCCCTCGAGCATTAAGTTTACTTAGTTTCTCTTATGGCACCCACGAGAAAGGAGGCCTCTTCTATTTCAGGACTACAAAGCAATAATTACGGTACGACAGAGGCTCTATAACCTTCCCTATTAGTAATCAATTTGACTGTTATAAAGTCTATACTCATATTACGATCCTCTAGAAAGTTCTAGAGGCACTTTTTCAAACTAGACTTTCCACTCTATGATCATCATGGTTGAAAATATTGCGCATCGATTCACAATTATGTCTCAAAGTCCGAACTCGAGTGTAGAGGCATCTCATTAAGGAAAGGGTTATCTAGATTCAGCGAGACGATTACGATACGATTTTCTATAATTTAATAGATAGATAGATAGATAAATAATTTATTTGCATTACTTACAGCACACAAACAGCAAAAGACACAAATGCAAAGTGAAAAAAGATAAAAAAAGATACATGTACAAAAAATTAAAAAAAAAAAACAAAATCAGAATGCAAAAACAAAATGAATTAGTAAAATTTTTTTTTTCATGCGTGTGCCACAGCAATACAAAATGGCCATAACTCAGCTTTTTGCTTTGCCCTAAAAAGAGCGAAATATTTCATTTCTTAAAAACACTGCCTTCAATCGTAGCAAAAATAGTAAATTTCATTTTAAAATTAAATTGTTAAATGGATTTTGATAAATTTCTATAAAACCACAGGACAGATGAAAAATGAATTTTCCAAATCGATTTACTCGTATAACTGACGGAGTTATGAGGTAAAAAGTATAAAAAAAATATAACCGAATTGATTATATTAATGAAGTCGTTTGAAAATCGTTAGAATCGATCAATCGAAAATATTGATCTCTTATTTACTTTACTAATGTGCCTCGTTGATTATTAGAGTACTCACTACCTAATCATAATTATAGATAATATAATATTTAGTGCGTTCCTAGTGCGTAGGGTGCGGAGCAGCACCAACGGTATCCTAAGCATAATTGCAAGCAGGTTGCCCTGCTCTTATATTGGTCACTGTTGTAGTATTTTTTTTTATACAACTTAGAATGGCAAACAAGCTGACGGTCACCTGATGGAAAGTGGTAACCGTCGCCTATAGACATAAGCAGTACCAGACAGTACAGGCATGGACATAACAGAGTATACTGTTTCGCCCATGATACCCTCCATGCGTTGCCATTCCTGAGGACTCAGATGTTATTTCTCCTAATTTATTTATTATTTGATTAATTCATTTTTTATTTACTTATTTTATAGTAAGATGTACTAACATTAAGCTTAGATTATGTTACTAACAAATTAGGTAATTGTAGCATGTTATAATAAAGTATTATTATTAGTATTATTATTTAACAAATCAATTAAACAATCTAGAAATACAGTTTCTAGAAACACAAACAAGTAGTACAAAGTTCCCAGAAGTATTTTTGCCGCCAAGTAACTAAACCAACTACTAGAAAACCCCTCAAGAGGGAGACTCATGTTTAACAGTGAACATACATACATATATATCTGTCACGCCTGTCTCCCATTAGGGTAGGCAGAAACAATGGAACGCCAAATGCTTCGATTCAAACAGACCTCTTTCGCTTCTTCCACATTCATCAGTCTTTTCGTACACGCTTGCCGGTTACGGGTACTTTTAATTTGGCCCTTCTTCATCATGTCGCCTATTTGGTCAACATATGTCCGTCTAGTGCGGTCCCTACCGACATCTCCATTAATTCTTGCTCGATAAATCTCTTTCGTAATTCTTCTTTTATCCATCCTCTCCAAATGACCAAACCAACGCAACATTCCTTTTTCGATTTTTATCAGTGAATTAACGGCTAATATCATAATCATTAAATAATGAAAATAAATTTAAATATTACACGCCCATTCCGATAGCGATCAGCGATAATCCGCCGCCGTCACGTCGCCGTCCCGTCCAGTGTAAACGACCCTGGATAATAACGACCTACTATTCTGAATCATTTTCATAAATAACGAGATATCGAAGTACATATTAATGAGTAACGATTTATCTCGGCGGCCGTGGTTACTTCAATATTTTTACTCCTCTAGATGGATTCGTTTAATTAAAGAGTGGGATGTTTCGTGGGATAGTTGATATGGCAGTTAAATTACAGATTATAAAGATATAACATAAAAGACATAGTGCTCAAGAATGGTAAATTTTATTTATTCTTTCCTATTTATTTAGTGCTCAGGAATTTTTTTTGTAGTGGTCAGAAATTTTACCTTGGATTTTTTTTTGTTACGTCTTTGTTACGAGATTATGTCGTCA
Organism: Galleria mellonella; assembly: GCF_026898425.1. NCBI lineage: Eukaryota > Metazoa > Arthropoda > Insecta > Lepidoptera > Pyralidae > Galleria > Galleria mellonella. Next base: position 8,797,257 of record NW_026441999.1, on the reverse strand, counting down.
ATTATATAAAATTTTAATAATTCTTTTTGTAGTCTATCTGGTTTTCTTCTGTGTTGGCTTCGTATTAATTTTGTAATTATTGATTTTCTTTTCGAGACAAAAACTAAAGAAAATCTACTAACAGACCCGTGATTTCGCGTTCTAAATTTTTAATTAATATTTTATTGATATGTTTATGAAATACATCCATAGGCTACAGTAACCGTTTGCCATCAGACGAGCTGTATGTTTAGTTACCACCTTCATGACCAAAAATATCTCAGATATAATATCGATGTACTAATAATGTTCGCGACATTATTTGTATATATCGTAATTTATAGTTGTTAAGTCCCTAGTTAATCGTTTCTGTATTCTGTTATTTTATATAGATTTACATAGATTTAAGATAGTGTAAGTTAAATAAAGTATTCCTTTGCGTGTTGTCGTTATTACCTACGAATAGAAATAGAAATTGTAACAATAAATAGAATTAAGAAATTGTAAATTGCAATAAATAGACGCTATAGAGTACCGATCTGAAGAGACACGCGTCTCGTTCATTCTCGCCCCGTCCCGCTCGCACAGATCGCTAACGCGAGTTGGAAATGTTATCGTGCGAGCGGGCGGGTATAAAGATAGGCCGCCTCTCGTCGAGCGGCATTCGCTTCCGGGCAGCGACGCACTACACTCGAGAAGAAATAGGACAAGAAGAAAAAATACTCTCTTCAGACGGTACCGGAGGCTTCAGAATAGTAATCCCTGTGTTTCACTCCAGCCTGAACCAACGCCCCTACAGTCCACGCTCACCGAACGGCAGTCCACACCGTTCATCGTGGTCCTTCGAGCCGGATTGCTGGAGGAACACCGTTGGTACATCGAGAAGCCGGATCGCTGGAGGAAGACCATTCTGAAGCCGGATCGCTGAAATGCCGACTACGAGAAACATGTAGTCGTCGCAACAAAAAATCGCCGTCACCGAAGCCACAACGTCCGCCGCCACCACGTCGACTACGGCCGCCGGAACGCTGTCCGTCGCTGCCACGCCGTCCGTTGCTGCCACCACGTCGTCTGCGGCTGTCAGAATGCCTTCTGTCGCTGCCACGTCGTCTACCGCCGCCACCACATCGACTGCGAACACGTCCGGCGATACGACGACCACAGGAGCCACGGAGACTACCGAAGCCACAGGAACGACAGAGGAGACAGCAAGGAAGAAGGAACCGAAGCACGGCACGGCACGCACGGTTCGCACCACGGCCTCGCAGAAGAAGAAGGCTCTGGCCAAGGCACGGGAGGAGCTACTTCGAAAGGAGGTGGAATTGGCCGCCGCACGTGTCGCCGCCCTGGAAGCCGAATCAGAGGACGACGAGGAAGTAGAAGACGACGACGCTACCGTCAGAAGAGAACGAACGTCGGATTGGGTTCATCGAAGCACGCTAGCACTCACGATGGAGCCGCATGTACCAGAGATAGAAGAAGTCACCGGCAAGCGTCAGGGGTTCGTCCCATCGAGACCCGTTGAAGAGGATTCGAGAGCGCCGCCGCCACAGCCGAGCAGCGACGCACTTCACCGGGACCACGCACGCCACGTTGACCCACATGCCGCCATGCCTACGATAGCAGCAGCGATGCAGTCGATGAAGAAGGAAGAACCGGTGCTGAAGGTGGGCATCGATTGTAATGAGTTTGCGATCGCCATGCAGATGGCCGCTCGCAACATACTGCCCTCCACAGCGTCAAGAGTCACCGAATTGCCAGTCTTCAATGGATCGTCGAGCGAGTGGTTACCATGGAAGATGGCCTATGAAGAGAGCGCAAGTCAACTCACAGAACAAGAGAACCTAGCAAGACTGCGCAGAAGTTTGAAGGGGGCCGCAAAGGACGCGGCACGCTCCCTATTCGTCGGGTCTACGACCGCAGAAGAAGTAATGAAGATGTTAGCCGCGAGGTTCGGCCGCCCTGGAGCACTCGTCACAGCCGAACTGAACAAACTCCGCGCGCTACCACGACTCTCGGACAACGCAAGAGACGTCTGCCTCTTCGCAAGCAAGGTGCAGAACGTCGTCGCCACGATACGAGCGCTGAACAAGAGTCACTACCTCTACAACGAAGAAATAGTGAGAAACGTCACAGAGAAGATGCCGTCGGTACTACGCTTCAAGTACTACGATTTCGCCAACGACCAACCGGAGGGACAACCGGACCTCATAACACTCTCTCAGTTCCTGCAAAGGACCGCCGCACGATGTGGAAACTTCGCCCCCGCCGAGGAGATACCGTCCGAAGACCGGCGGGAGTCCGCTCCTAGGCAGACGGCGAAGACATACGCGACGCAGGAGAAACCCGCTACACCACCTTGCCCGATGTGTCGACGAGAGGGACACGCTCCATCGGACTGCAAGACGATGAAGGAAGCAGACACATCGGCGAGATGGGAGTTAGCGAAGACCCATAGGCTGTGTTTCCGTTGCCTCAAAGTGAGAAGATTTCGCCACGCCTGCAAGAGCAAGAGATGTGGAGTGGATGAGTGCACGCAGACTCATCACCCTCTGCTGCACACCACGCGACAACAGCCGGAGAATGAAGTGACAACACACGTCATCGAGGACAAGTCCGCCGCAGTCACCGCATCGGCAAGGGAAAACGACAAGATCGCGTTCCTGAAGATCCTGCCGATACGAGTCACCGGTCCCACGGGAACGTGCGACACCTACGCGCTACTGGACGACGGGTCGACTTGCACCATCATCGAGACGACGGTGGCGGAGCGAATCGGTGCTACGGGTCCCCCCGCACCATTCTACATGGAAGGTGTGGCCGGGGCGCGGATCAACGCAGCTCAATCGACGCGTGTTCACTTCAAGATCCGCGGGCGGAATTCACAAGAATACACAGTGGGAGCACGGACGATGGACAGACTGCAGTTATCACCGCAGTCGGTACCACGCAGCGTCATCAAGGGCTGTCCACATCTGCGGGACATAGAGAGGGAATTGGTCTACGAAGAGGGCAAACCGACGATACTGCTGGGGCAAGACAACTGGCACCTACTGCTGGCCCACGAAGTCAGAAGAGGATCCGACACGCAGCCGGTCGCATCACTCACCGACCTGGGATGGGTACTGCACGGTACGAGTCGCGGCAGGACAAGACAGCAGGTGCACAGAATCAGCCACATAGTGACGACACATGAAGAGGAACAATCGATGGAAGAAATGATGAAGCAACATTTCGCGCTCGAATCGCTGGGAATCGCACCGAAGAAGTCTTACAATGAAGAGGAACGTCGCGCCCTACGCATTTTAGAGGAGAAAACTCGTCCGTTACCGGCGGGAGGATACGAGACGGGGTTATTATGGAAGAAGGACGACCCTGTGCCGCCGGACAACTACGACTCGACGATGCGACGTCTCCGACCGGTCGAAAGGAATTTCGACAAAAACGAAGAGCAGTGGCCGCGTGAAGATAGTACGAGCGACGATAGTCAAGCGGAAACGGGAGAAGAACGCGTACACAAGCTACAGAACGCGACGCAGTTGTCTATAGCATTACCCGATCCGTCACGTTTTTCTAATTGGTTGAAACTTGTTCGCAGTTCAGCACGAGTGTTGCAGTTCATCGACCTCCTGCGACCGACCAGTCAACGCTGCACCGCCATCCGAAAGAGAAACAAGAAGAAAGAGAGCGCCGACCCCACTTGGACCCGCACGAAGAAAGTCGATAGAGAGAAGACGAAGATGAAAATCAAGAACAGCAATAGTCCATCTGTGTGTTTCATCCCCATAGACACACACTACCTAGATCGCGCGCGACGACTATGGATTCGCGCGATACAACAAGAGGCGTTCGGCAACGAAATCGCAGCAGTGAAACATAGAAAACAGCTGCCGTCATCCAGTCGACTCATACAGCTGTCAGTCGTCATAGACAACGACGACATTCTGCGACTTCGATCGAGAATAGCAGCCGCCGCCGATCTGTCAGCCGAGCAACGAGAGCCCCCCATCGTCGACGGAAACCACGCCTGGGTGCGCCTATACATCGCATGGGTGCATCAGAAACTTCACCACGGCGGCTTCGAGATCACCACGAACGAGGTGCGACAACACTTGTGGGTGTTGCGCCTACGACACGCCGTCCGCAGTGAACTGAAGAGGTGTCAGCTGTGCCGCCTTTTTTTTTTTTTTTTTTTTTTTTTTTTTTTACAACTTAGAATGGCAAACAAGCTGACGGCCCACCTGATGGAAAGTGGTGACCGTCGCCTATAGACATGAGCAGTACCATGGACATAACAGAGTATACTGTTTCGCCCATGATACCCCCATGCGCTGCCATTCCTGAGGACTCAGGTGTTATTCCTCTGTACCCAGTAAATTCACGCCATATCCCACTCTTCAAACCGAAACACAGCCATGCAAACACAACTGCTTCACGGTTGAAACACGAATGGGACAGAGGTACCCAAGCAATCGACTTTTGTACAAAGTCTCCCTCTGGCCTACGAAGAGCAAGACCGGCGCAGCCATCAACGGGCAACCATCCACATAGCAGGCTGGCGCATCATCAACGACCGTTCACGTTCACCGGCCTAGACTACTTCGGGCCTATGACCGTGACAGTGGGCCGCACTCACCAGAAGCGATACGGAGTGCTCTTCACCTGCCTAACGACACGCGCAGTCCACCTAGAAATCGCCGGCAGCCTCAGCACGGACTCCGCCATAATGGCCCTGCGGCGCTTCATAAGCCGCAGAGGGTGTCCCACTGAGCTATGGTCCGACCAAGGCACCAACCTCAAAGGTGCTGACGTCGAACTGAAGAAAGCAGCCGAGGAAGCCATCCAAGAAGAGTCATCAGTCCATTTCATCCGGTGGCGCTACATTCCCCCGAGCGCACCCTTCATGGGAGGTGCGTGGGAACGGTTGGTGCGTAGCGTGAAGACCGCACTAGCCGCTACGTTGAACGAGCGGGCCCCCAAGGAAGAGGTCCTCCACACTCTGCTGGTCGAGGTCGAGCACACCCTCAATAGTCGACCGCTAACCCACGTGTCAACATCGGCAGACGACGACAGCGCCCTAACCCCCAATCACTTCATATTGGGCGGTCCATCGCGCGTCCCACTGCCAGGCAGCTTCACCGAGAGCGACGCGGCGGGACACAAGGAGTGGCGTGCCAGTCAGAGGCTAGCTGATTGCTTCTGGAACCGGTGGGTGAAGGAGTACCTACCCGAGTTGCAACACCGGCGGGAGCCCCGAGCTACACACGGAGCCATCAAAATGGACGACCTGGTCCTGATAGCTGATGGGACCTTGCCTCGCAACACGTGGCCGCGAGGCGTGGTGGTGGCGACCTACCCTGGACCAGACGGCGAGATCCGAGCAGTCGACGTGCGGACGAACAAGGGCATCCTACGGCGACCCACTAAGAAGCTGATCATACTGCCCACATCGACATCGAGCGACGCGAACACGAGTTAACTCCAGCTACGAGAGCTGCGGCGGGAGATTATGTTCGCGACATTATTTGTATATATCGTAATTTATAGTTGTTAAGTCCCTAGTTAATCGTTTCTGTATTCTGTTATTTTATATAGATTTACATAGATTTAAGATAGTGTAAGTTAAATAAAGTATTCCTTTGCGTGTTGTCGTTATTACCTACGAATAGAAATAGAAATTGTAACAATAAATAGAATTAAGAAATTGTAAATTGCAATAAATAGACGCTATAGAGTACCGATCTGAAGAGACACGCGTCTCGTTCATTCTCGCCCCGTCCCGCTCGCACAGATCGCTAACGTGAGTTGGAAATGTTATCGTGCGAGCGGGCGGGTATAAAGATAGGCCGCCTCTCGTCGAGCGGCATTCGCTTCCGGGCAGCGACGCACTACACTCGAGAAGAAATAGGACAAGAAGAAAAAATACTCTCTTCAGACGGTACCGGAGGCTTCAGAATAGTAATCCCTGTGTTTCACTCCAGCCTGAACCAACGCCCCTACAGTCCACGCTCACCGAACGGCAGTCCACACCGTTCAAATAAATTCTATTCTGCAGAGCATGAGTGCGATTACCTATTTATTACACTTCATTTACAGAAAAATAAATAAATAAGGAAAACTATGTGAAAAGGTAAGTACGTGTGTGCGTGCGTGCGTGTGTGTGTGTGTGTGCGCGTGCGTGTGTGCGTGTTGTGTGTGTGTGTGTGTGTGTGTGTGTGTGTGTGTGTGTGTGTGTGTGTGTGTGTGTGTGTGTGTGTGTGTGTGTGTGTGTGTGTGTGTGTGTGTGTGTGTGTGTGTGCGTGTGTGCGCGCGCGCGTGTGTATGTTGTGTATGAGTGAGTCAGTGAGTGAGTGCGTGCGTGCATGCTTGTGCATTCGTGCATAAGTAGTTACGTGCGTATATGTATGTGCACAGTCAGGATTGGGGTTTCATGAAATTCTCAGTTTCCCCATAATTTAATGAAAGTAAATAATTTTTTACAAGTTTATTAGCCTGTGATGAAGTATTATTCTTTAATTGGCAACATTTAAGTATTTTATTGTATATGTAAGGATGAAGAAAACGTGGTAAGCGACTTGGTGGCAAATGTGGTTTTAATACATGGAACTCTGAATGAGACCTTTTTCATTCTGTAAGTTGGTTAAAACAAATTTCAAAGATTATCAACCATACCTTTCTGAGTTCAAATACGGAATTACATAAATCTACTTCAAATAAAAGTTTTCTAGAGAAAATCCGAACAAAACTGCTAAAAGTATTAACGTGTCAATTTTTTTTTCTCAATATTTCACAATGGCTGTCAGCGATTTTGCCGTTGAATTTAATAAAAAAAGTTTTCGCCAAGTCCACGGGAACAGTTGGATTGTTCGTATTAAATTTGGCGAGAGTCTCCCTGATTTTTATTGGGCCGAGACAGGTAAAGTTGAAAATTTTATTTTAATTCGCAAATTAAATAAATCTTTTGTGTCTCGAAGCTTAATCAACAAACGCAGTTTTAATTAAATTGAACCTTCTAGAGTAGGTCTCCCATCTATTCCAGAGGGAGCTTTGTATAAAAGTCATCTGCTTGGACTCCTCTGTCCCACTCTTGTTTCTACCTTAAAGTTTTGTGTACACGACTGTATTTCAGCCTATAGAGGCATAACACCTTAGTTTCCAAGAATAGTAATGCATGAAGTGTAGCATGGGCGACATAGTATAGCCTGTTTTACTCATATTACTGTTTACGTCTATATACAAATGTTACCACTTTCCATCAGCTGAGCCCGCCAGCTTATTTGCAATTCCAAGTGTCAGTAGTAAGCATATTAGATAAAAAATGAACCGTAATTGTCCAGTGCTGCATATAGTCCTCCCTCTTGGAAATGATGCTAAGTGCTGCCTATCCCTCGACCACTAAGTTTCCTAAGTAGTTTTATGATATATATATATATATATATATATAACACAATTTTTTCTAAACTCGTTTTTATTTAATTTTTAGCGAATAAAACAATATAAATTAAGAAACCAGGCAAATTGAGAGTCTCCTTTTTTTAAAGTCGCATAAAAAATACAAAGAAATTTCGAAAATCCCAAACTAGTGAATTCCCGTGATAATACATTTCGAGCAGACGAAGCCGTAGGAATTGTAGTTATAATATTACGATATACACTATATGAAGAAATATCATATTTCTGGGGTACATTTAAGAAAGGTAATAGCATTGCAACTGACAGTCTTATGTTTGCCAAGTCGGTAGTGATGTGCATCACTTCGATACATTGTCGATTAATTTTAAAACCATAGTGTTAATTTCTAAATTTTATCGACAAATGGAATTTCGCCGTTGGTTAGACTAGATCTTTCCACAGTCATATAGGCTTCTAATTAGCGGACCAAGGCGCATAGTTTCAAGTTTACCAATCTTGTACTGTTTCATTTTTAAACTTATGTTAAGTTACTTTACCAGAGAGAGACTTTGTACAAAAGTCGAATGCTTGGGTACCTCTGTCCCATTCGTGTTTCTACCGTGAAGCAGTTGTGATTGCATGGCTGTGTTTCGGTTTGAAGGATGGGATATGGCGTGAATTTACAGGGTACAGAGGAATAACACCTGAGTCCTCAGGAATGGCAACGCATGAGGGGTATCATGGGCGAAACAGTGTAGTTTGTTATATCCATGGTACTGTTCATGTCTATAGGCGACGGTTACCACTTTCTATCAGGTGGGTCGTCAGCTTCTTTGCTATTCTAAGTTGTATAAAAAAAAAAGTTGTAGTACTCGAACACGATCAATATAGTAAGTTCATTAAGCTCCCGTTATGTAATTCTGTGTAAAGTAGTTTAAAAATATTGGTATTCACAAAAAAAGTGTTTAAGCATATTTTTCAGCTATACTTTTAGTAAATATTTTCATAGTCATTGTTGGCGACAGACCTCCTTTCATACAACTTTACCTTTTTTAGATTTATATTGAAATTATACTGGTAAGCCTCTCTCTTAATATTATTTACTATTGTCGCTGCCCTCCTCTTCTACCATTGCCGTTTTCAGTCATAAAAACTTATATTAAAAAGTTACAAGTAGATGTTATAACAATTTACAATAAATACAAGTAAATAAACAAAAAATAAACAACTATTTAACGATTTCAGATTAACTATGGGTATCGCATAAATTAAATATGTTAAATACAATAATAATAATAATAATATTTATTTAAGAAAGATACAGTTGCATAAGGTACAGTTTACAATTTTTACAATTTATATTCAACGAGGAAATATCTGCATTACCATCAGTCCCCAAACTAGGCCAGACCTGTATCTTGGGGACTAGATATAATGAAACAGAAATGTATAAATTTATTACATATATAAATAATATCTTTGATTAATACAGACTGTTCAAGAAAGTTACATCCCTATAAATATCGTAATACCCTCCAATCGCGTAATATTCTATCTCTTCCCCTGACATAAGAAAAACAGAAAAATGGCTGCCCCAGTCCAACGTCTACCGCGTAACACTCTGCAACGGGTTGCTGTTGTATGCATACTTACTGCGTGGAGAACTCGTGAACCCCATGGACATTCCCTATTGATCGTTCCTAAATGCCTCGAGTGATTGTTTACCTAACATAGATAGTGTGGTTTTCACGAGTAGACCAAAATAGATCAGCGCCATTGTGACATTCACGCGGCGTGGCTTTCTGAATCCTGGTGCATCCTGAGCGTGTATCGCTTACCCTAATTCTGTAGTCAAGGTGAGTCCGTACCATTTTAACATACAAACTTCTTTTATGGGACCTAGAACTCGGGCCCAGCCTAGGTCGCATATTATTACTTTCGCTTCCACTTGTACTAACCTATATTACAATTTAAATCGGCAACTTTCCTTAACACATACTTTTAACATAATTCAAAGAAACATAGCTACTGATTATAGTACTAAATGTACCTAAATATAAATCATTAAGATCTCATTTAATTTTAATATTGGAATCTTTTGATTTCTTAGATCGTCTGTCTTATTTGCTCTTCTCCCTCTAATTTGGACTTTACCCTCCAAATATATATTATATTACCATATCATACTATACATTATTACAGAAATTCCACCAACTACATAAATTAACGATAAATACCTAAAGAAATACACTTCAAATTTTAAAAAATGCATAAAATCTCTTTCTTTACAATCTAACGTCACCTCCGTCGTATTTTTATTTTTAATGTCCACTTTTATCGATAAAACCCCAACACTAGCGGCAATAAATTTTCAACAGTGGATATATCGATAAACATTGAACCGCCTCGCGCATTAGGCGATGTGAAGTAGCGGCGTGGCGTGCCGCCAAACCGACGCTTCAAGATTTGATATTTGCCAAAAGTTTAGCGCACTCATGGGGTAGGCTCTTCTCTTTGTTTACTTACGATAGGCGTAGTAACTAGCTATATAACAATAACAAATGCGATACCATCACATTAATTGCCTGGTTCTCAAGACAGGATACCCTGTATTATGAGAAACACCAGGATACACGACCTAAAATATCCAGAACCGAGTTAGTTCAAAAATGTTCGATTCCCAAATTGATCCGGAAATCTTTAATCTCTGGGCTTCGTTTACGTAAAACGGCATACCACTGTATTATAGAGATTATCGCGCCAAATACAGATACAAATAGCTTTATTTTGTTTGAAAAGTGATATAAAGGATGGTATATATAAATATTGTTCACATTTTTCACCAGCATCTGGCATACAAAATTCATTTAATTATGCTACTACGCTATGCTATTTATTAAATTTTTCATTGCTGAACATTTTTCAGTTTGTCAAAATGACAAAATTTCCAAGCCACCTGCATCCTCTGACCCCACAATGCATTTAAGGTCGTGGCTCCATCTAGTGAGGGTTATCCTACACTTCTTTTTCATATGTGTAGTTATCACTCGAGAAGCTTTCTTCCCCATTAGATTTCGCTTCGAATTCCATGGCCGACCCATTACTACTTCACTTGACTTATCCTTCAGGCCATGTTAGCCACTCTAGTTCTTCTGCAGATATACTCGTAGTCGATTCAGATTCTACGTTTCGGATATTCAGATAATTCAGATATCGGATATTTGGATTAGATCTTTGTGGTTTTACTTACCTTATCTTAACAACACTTTAACGTTCCACTAATATGCGATTACGTCTTAAATTTCTGGTATACACATCTTTTTACAATTAATATGACTTTAATTTTGAAACAGTTGAGAACCCTTTTTTTTAAATATAGCATAACTTTTTGCATCTACAACAGATACTGGCACAAACGACTTCGTCAAAGCCTTCAACCGGTCAATACTTTCGATACTTTCTAACATTTCTGCAGTTAGCGAACTTTTACGTTTTGCAGTCGTCATAGTTCTATAAAACCTTCGACATTTCTCTTCCAGCGCTTTCAAACGAAGTAAGCTAGAAATCCCGGCTGTGACGTCACGGGACGTCATCCGGTCCCCAACTTGATGCTATGGCTTCCTGTTATTGAATTGGAAAGTTCGACTCAAAACTAATTTCCTTATTTCTGATACTTAACATATTTCTTGTTAGCTGTATCCTGTGACGTTAACTACGTAACATCCTCTCCTGTAGACAGCTAAGTCAACGATCAGCAGTAGATGACATTTCGGTCCTTAAGGAATAACGTTAAACAATCTTCATCTACTTTCTGTAATATATCTGAGGATTTTCCATGGGGTAGTTATAGAATAACCTCACTTTGGTGATCGATATACGAGGTCTGTCCGGAAAGTTCGTATAAAAGTGTTCTGGAATGCGAGAAAGAGGAGTGGGGAGGCCAGGTAAGCGCAGGACCCCTTCCTTATGTCCCTAACAATGCTTCAGTTCTGGTCTGACCGCCGTGCGGTGCGAACTGGCTTGTCACGCCATCTGTGAAGTTACCTCTTAACGAAACCCCGTCGGCATGGAGCCCGCTTCCGTTGAAGAGCAGCGCGTCGTAATCAAGTTTCTCTCGAAACTCGGCAAGAATGGCCGTGAAATTTTTGCCGATCTAATTCGATAAGACATCCGGGGAACCACGAACAAAAAAATCAAGAAAATCCCGCTCAAATGTCAAGACAATGTTGATTGTTTTTTTCGATGTTCGGGGGATTGTCCATCAAGAATTCGTCCCTCCAGGCCAGACAGTTGATGGAAAATTCTACGTCGATGTGCTCAGACGCCTCAAAGCTCGTGTGGCACGAGTTCGTCCAGAATTGGCGCGAGAGGGGCGTTGGATTCTTCACCACGACAATGCCCCTGCCCACACCTCTCTTGTTGTCCGTGAGTTTTTGAGTAAAAATTCCATTACGGTGACCGAACACCCCCCTATTCGCCGGATTTGGCCCCGTGTGACTTCTTCTTGTTCCCAAAAACCAAATTGGTACTTCGGGGGCGGCATTTGGGGGACATAAATGAGATAAAAAAAGCTACGACGGGGCAGCTGAGAAACCTACAACCAGAGGACTTTCAAGGAGCCTTCTCACAGTGGAAACGGCGTTGGCACAAGTGCATTATGTCACAGGGGGAGTACTTTGAAGAGGATAAAATTGATTTACCTGAATAATTGTAAAATAAAATTTTTAAAAAACTTTTATACGTACTTTCCGGACAAACCTCGTATGTTCATTAGTGGAATACTAGGGCAAGATGATAGGTGAGGATGAAATCGAGTCAATTGGCTCATCGTATTTTCCCATGAACTCATCAAAAATTAACCGATTAGGCAGATGTAGCTACGAAGACTTCTGCGCAAATCCTTACTCTTTTTAAAAAGTTACAACTAGATATATATAAAGAATGTTAACAAAACAAAACTCTTTTTTGGACAGTCTTATAATAAAAATACTTTGCATGCCCATATACTATGTACTAAGAAGATCAACAAATAAATCGTGTAGCTGGCTACATGTAAAGCAGGCAGACAGTTTGCAAATTTGTGTATATATTTATTGTGCGGTTCTCTCACTGCGGGTGTGCGATAACATCGTATTTGAATATCGCTGTTTTGGTATAAAATCGCTGGATCGGATCACTATAGAATTAAATGGTGCATGAATAACTTTAGATATATTATACATACTTAAATAATTGTAATTACTTACGGCTTTGCTAATCAAACAATCCCGAATTTAAATATGTCAAGGTTAAGGAATTTAAATATAAAGATTGCTTGACTACGTTTAGATTCAGGAGCCGAAATAATTTTGTTTTTTTAACCACGGCAAAAAATCGTTGAGATTTTTCCAAGAGACTACAGCGTGGGGTTCTTCAAATATGGGGTAAAGAGGTTTCTTCAGGGTCGACAACGCAAGCTATTGTACCTAATATTGCAGGCGTTCATAGGTTACGGTAACCACTTACCATCAGGTGGCCGTATGCTTGCCACTTCAGTGGTATAAAAAAAGAACACAACCCGTCTGATGGTAAACGATCACTGTAGCCTATAAACGCTTGCAACACTAAAGAAATAAAGACGAACATTAAAAACTAAAGAAATGTTAATAAACCCGTTTTGAAGAACCCCATACTGTAGTCTCTAGAGAAAACTTCGGCAGGACGCTCATTTTTTAGCCTGAGTGTTCACAGGAGAAAACTTCTCTGAAGGCACAGTACGTGACCATTTAGGTTCTAGCGTGTAAGGATGAATTCCCTGTTGATGGCATGGTACATTTTGTATCTATACTTCTGTTGGTACATTGCAAATGTGTGTAACCCACAACTTCCCTCGTACGTTGACGTTCCTAAGGACTAAGATATTAGTATTATACCTCCACGCCTTGTAATTTCACTGCCACATAAACTGAAATACAGCCATACTAACACAGCTGCTTCGTGGCAGAAATACGAGTTAGCAAATGAGTACATCCAATACGTATCGCAAATACAACATTGTCCATTGTATAAACGTTTATTTTTTGAAATATAGAGAATTAATCATTACTGATATTGGTAATGATTAATTTTAAAACTAGTTGGTATAGAAGGGGCCACCGTTTCCTTTCGCGTGGGTGTCATAAGAGGCGAATAAGGGAGGGCGAGGGATGGGCAGCAGCGTCCCTCTTAAAACATCTTCAAGCCCAACTGCGGTTGCCAATCCGCTTGACATGCGTGATAGCTACTGTTAAAATCCTCCAATGACCTATAATTAGCAGTGGACAGTTAGAGGCTGATGTGACGATGAGGATGATAAATATTATACTCGTAAAAAGCCGTGGTTCTGGTAGGGAATGGGTATTCCTTTCTATCCCGTGGGTGTCGTTTAAGGCGACAAAAAGTAGTCGTGGTCGAGAGATAGCAGCGTTCCTCTTAGAACATGTCTAAAGCCTGACTGTGATTGCCAACCCGCCTGCCGAGCATGGTAGCTACTGCCAGCACTCTCCATTGACCTATATTCAGCAATGGACAGTTAACGGCTAACATGATTTTTTTTATACAACTTAGAATGGCAAACAAGCTGACGGCCCACCTGATGGAAAGTGGTAACCGTCGCCTATAGACATGAGCAGTACCATGCACATAACAGAGTATACTGTTTCGCCCATGATACCCCACATGCGTTGCCATTCCTGAGGACTCAGGTGTTATTCCTCTGTACCCTGTAAATTCACGCCATATCCCACCCTTCAAACCGAAACACAGCCATGCAAACACAACTGCTTCACGGTTGAAACACGAATGGAACAGAGGTGGAACAATCGACTTTTGTACAAAGTCTCCCTCTGGTAGATGATGATAGGGTTTAAGTATTTTGCTTTTGCTTCTCTATCTATCCTGTAAGAAATATATCATGAAGATAAAGTAATGTTTACGCATCCAGTTACACGAAATCCGTGTAAACACTATCCAGTGATTGCGTATGCTGTTGCGAGCCGCTTATTATATTCCTGTTTAATTAGCTCGCTGTGTTTTATGGCGGCCATTGTTACACTATTGGAGATTTGATAGTACGAATATGTTTTAATGATAATAGTCAGGATTTTGTTGATATTAGGCCAGAGCGATGAAGTAAAATGGGCGTGTGATCCCGGCGTAGAATAGGCCACCCCTTCCTTTCACGTGGGTGTCGTAAGAAGTGATTAAGGGATGGCGAGGGATGGGCAGCGGCGTCCCTCTTAAAACATCTCTAAAGCTTAATTGCGGTTGCCAATCCGTCTACCAAGTGTGGCAACAACTAGTAAAATCCTCCAAGGGAGTGGCTTATGTTCAGCAGTGGACAGTTAAAGGTCCATATGATGATGAGGTAACAAATTCCTTTTACCATTAAAATAAAAAAAAATACATTAAAACATAGAGTAAAATAGTGTTATTAGAGAGAAGTGTGGACTGAAAGACGATGTAGTGACAAAAATCGAAAAGGGAATGTTGCATTGGTTTGTCCATTTGGAGAGGATGGATGAAAGAAGAATTACGAAAGAGATTTATCGAGTAAGAATGAATGGAGATGTCGGTCGGAGGCCACTTTAGATGGACGTATGCTGGCCAAATTATAAGTACCCGTAACCGGCGAGCGTGTATGAAAAGATTGATGAATGTGGAGAAAGCGAAAGAGGTTTGTTTGAATCGAAGCACTTGGCGTTCCATTGTTTCTGCCTACCTTTATGGGTAACAGGCGTGACAGATATGTATGTATGTATGTATGAGGTAACAAATATAAATAAAAACACAAGCGAACCGAGAACCTGCACCATTTGAAAGTCGATTGAAAATATAGAAGAAAATAGGCTATTTTTTCATGGTAATGACGAAGAATCGTGAAAAATAAACATAAAATACTTTAATGGCCACAGCAGAATATCAGTGTTTTGCTCTTTTAAGGGCAAAGCAATAAACTGAGTTGTGACCATTTTATGTTACTGTGGCAATCGCATGAAGGAAGGGAAAGAAAGGAGATTGTTAATTTATATATATATATATATATATATATATATATATATATATATATATATATATTGTTTTCGTTTTTGTTTTGTACTTTTTTATTTTAATTCTTTTATCTCTTTTACTGTGTATTAAGTGCATGTTTTTTTTTTTATTGTAATTTGTGTGCTGCAAGTAATGTAAATAAATTATCTATCTATCTAATTATTTCACCAATAATATAAGCGTAGCTAATGAAAAGTTATAAAACGCTATAAATTTTAAATGTAATTTGCCAAAAATAACGCCCGGTCACATCGCCTCTACAAGGGTGGATGGGCGAAAAAAATTAGGTTTTTCGCCTTTGTGATTAAACATATTTTTACCATAAGCTATTAAATCGTTCGCCTTCTTTAAGAATAATCGAGAATGATTTATCGTGCTCTTTGTTAATCTAGCTGTAGACGGAACACGTGGACGGGGAAAGGTTAAAAAAATAATCAGAAAATGAAATAAGTTTTTGGCAGTTTGTGCCGCTATTTTTAATCGACTGTAAAAAGAAGGTTTTCTATTCAATCTTATTTTTTTATGTTTGTTATATAACTCTGTCATTTCTAAACAGATTTGGAAAATTCTTTTGTATGTATGTATATGTATTATTTATTTATTTATTATTGTATTTGTGTATTTATATATATATATATATATATATATATATATATATATATATATATATATATATATATAGCCAAGAGGCAGAGCTGATTTTCAATGGAATCACCACTCAATAGGTAGAATTTGAGAAAATGAGAAAAAACATTAAATCTATAATATAATATAGACTGGACCTTCTATATCAATACTACACATGAACATAATAATAATTTGCTTTTATTGTTAGAAGAACCCTTACAATAGAATTGAATAGAATACTTTATTTGCTTTGAATAGGTGATAACGAAGTTCTTATTGAATAAGTAAATAGTTTCATGTTCAGCTAATATTATGCATGTAAATTGTAACTTTTTTTTTAATGAATTTATTAAAAAGTGGGAAAAGTCACAGCCTGTAGCTAGCTATTCATCAGCATTATCATATCCGCCATTATGTGTTCATTGCTTACCATAGGATTCCCCCATTGACAAGATTGCCACAAAGAACGGTCCTGAGTTATTTACATCTACTGACTTCTCGCAATGCATTTAAGGTCGTCACTCCTTCTAGTGTGGAGTCGCCCTACTCAAGAACCTTTTCTCCCATCGGTTGTCGGTTATTCGAGCTATGTGAGTAGCTCATTGCCACTTCAGCTTAATTATCGTAGATAGATAGATAATTTATTTGCATTACTTCAGCACACAAATTATAACAGACACAGATATACATAAGAAACGAGATAAGAGAAATGATTAAAAAAAAACATAAAGCCAAGTACAATTTTTCCTTTTGTGCGTGTGCCATAGCAATACAAAATGGCCACAACTCAGTTTATTGCTTCGCCCTCAAAAGAGCAAAGCACTGATATTCTGTTGTGACCAAAGGGAATAGGGTAACAATAAAATAATACTACCAGATTATCCATACAGTAAACAGTCCAGTTTACCAGAGGAAGACTTTGTACAAAAGTCGATTTCTTGGGTACCTCTGTCCTTTTCGTGTTTCAACCGTGAAGCAGTTGTGTTTGCATGGCTTTGTTTCGGTTTGAAGGGTGGGATATGGCGTGTATTTACTGGGTACAGAGAAATAACACATGAGTCCTCAGGAATGACAACGCATCTTGGACGAAACAGTTTACTGTGTTATGTCCATGGTACTGCTCATGTCTATAGGCGACGGTTACCGCTTTCCATCAAGTGGACCGTCAAAAAAAGACAGATATGACAGTTTATCTAGCAGACAAATAGAACATAGAGGTAACTTGCTGGAATGTCTAACTTTTGCCTCTCAATTAAGAATCTTTTTAAATTAATTTTGAAGCTAGACTTAGTGGCGATCAGTCTTATGGGAGGTGGTATATTGTTCCAACATTTTGTGGCTTCATATCGGAAGCTAACAATATTATTGGGGTGTTCAAATAACTAAGGTAGGACACTTTAAAATTAATATTAGTAAGTATAACTATATACATAGTCTAATGCCTGATACTCCTCCAAGCTTAATGGCCAACTAATAAATTAGAAGCCGGTTCTTGTAGTATGGTTTACGTAATAGCTGTTGGTAGCAGTGAAATTGTTGGTTCAATTACTTATAACCAAGATAAACAGTTTATGATATGTTTAAATTAATAGCTTGCGAGTAAGCTGTTTGTGTCCTTTCTGCTATGTACAATAAACTTGGAAGAAAGAAAAAAAGAAAACACTTATTGCCAACAACAAAAACAGTTACATTAATGACAAAACTATTTTAATTTTTTTTTATCTTTGCAATAATAGTACTTTTATAAACAAATTGAAAATTAAATAACATTTACAGATGGAATTATACTAAGAATTAACATCTACGTGCTGTAAATAACAAGAAAAAGTAATTAAAAATTTAAAAAAATATTTAAAGATAAAAAATGTCATTAATTAATTAAAAAAAACTTTACATTTGTTATAGCCAACGTAGCTATCATTCAGCATGTGCGGCAGCAAATTTAATTGCTACAGCGCTGATAGACAGCAAAAAAAAGAATAAAACTTTAAATAAATGCTGGCTTTCTCTCTAATTCTTTCGCCATTCGAAATGCTTTGCCCTTTGACATTAGATCTTCACCAACCCAAATTGGCATTCAAATATAAACTACGTTATTTTTATTTTGAATCCATAAAATCGTTGTCACTTTGCTTTTTCTGATATTGGTGTTTCCTTGGACCTGAATGATTTTTCGTCCATAAATCCGGCCCCACATGAAGTATTGCTGTCACTTATGAGCGAAAGTACCAAAATAACAGCTTGAACCTTTAGACTCGATGCAACGACAAGCTATGAGAATTGTCGATAATCCCATGCTTGCAAGCGGTATCGAACCCTTAAGTCTTAGGAGAGATTTTGCCTCACTGCGTGTTCTACCGCTTGTACAATGGATTGTGCTCAGAGCAATTATTCAATATGACGCCCACGGCCACGTTCTACCATCGTACGGCTCGCCATCGGCAGCGAGTTTACCCTTATACCCTACAGCCTAGATAGTCGCGTACACGTGGTTTCAGAGATGATTTCTCCCACGAACGCTCAGGTTATGGAGTGAGCTCCCTGTCGAGGTTTTTTCAAGAGACTACAGCATGGGATTTTTCCAAAAGGGGCTAACAAGTTTCTTCAGGGTCGACAACGCGCGCGTAATACCTCTGGTATTGCAGGCGTTCATAGGCTACGGTAATCGTCTACCATCAGATGGGCATTATGCTTGTTTGCCACCTCAGTGGTATATAAAAAAATTTATAATGTAAGATATATGAGTATAATATATATATATGTTATTTTTAAATTACTGTTTTAATTTAATATTGTTTATTACGTCGCACCGTCAACTATATTTTTTGTTATTCCTGTCTACGGTCGATTGGTAGATAACACCATATGGTGGTACACCAAAATAGATGCGATTTTCACAGTTGTATTTCTAAATCTTCTTGCCGTATGTGCCCCGGCATACAATAAGTCACCCCTACCTTTCCCGTGGGTGTCGCAAGAGTCGATTAAGCGAGGACGAGAGATGGGCAGCAGCGTCCCTCTTAAATTATCTCTAAAAACCTAACTGCGGTTGCAAACCCGCCTGCCAAGCGTGGCAACTACTGGCGAAACTATCTTGTGGGGAAGGTTTATGTCCAGCAGTGGACAGTTAACGGCTGAAATAATAATTAATTTCTAAAATTCTAACTTAAAATCTGGTCTATATTTCATCTTGATACGTCGACTAGAAATGGCTATTTATGGAAACCCACGTGTACGAAGTAGCGGACCTGAATATAGTACAATAATAATAATAGGTTCTTCTAGATCTTCTAGAATCTTAAGAAGACCCTATAAAGTTACCTAAACCCACTTTTGTTCATTTAACAGAAATTAATATGACCATTTTAACAAATACCATTCTGAATGCAAAGTTATTATAATATTAACTGGACCCATATCAGACCGGAACACACTTTGGCATTCTAACACCTAATTATACATTACTTATCCGGTCATATCCTTTTAATTAATAAGGGTTACATGGAAAACGGTATTTCTACAGCAAACACCGAATTGTATCCGGCAATGAAGATTATTGCCTGCTACAATTTTATTATATAAATACACGCGTCTCTCCGCGACTTCGATATTAATTACAATTCTACAAGAAACGTTTTATACTAGTTATTGAAGTCGCTGGTGGAAGACCCGAAAAAAAAACCAATTTTATAAATATAACTAAATTTAATTCTAAAATTAATTATTACAATAATAAGTGTCTTCAGATCGATGTGTGATCCGTAAGTGAAGTTATATCGAATCAAATATAAAGGAAATGGGTATTTTTGCTGCGGGAATTGAAATGCTGACTCGACACAGGTGTCTTTCTCGGTAGCGCACCTTCTTGCGGCATGCTAGGTGGTCCGATCCGATCGCCGTTGAGGGTGTGTCGTAGTACTTGATATATCAGTAATTACAAGATAATAGTCGTATAGTCCCAGCATAGAATAGGCCATGCCTTCCATTCCCGTTGGAGTCGTAAAAGGCGACTAAGGATTATTGGCAGAAGGAACGTCCCTCTTAAAACATCATCGAAGCCTAACTGCAATTGTCAACCGGGGAGAAGGGATTGTTAGTAACGCGGACTACCAGTGCTATTGCCAGCAATATCTCCTGTCAGGTCGACATCTACATGGTTCCCCCTTGAAATTATAGTGCTGTATTTCTGACTCTCTTCACGATGAGCTAACTGATCTGCCTTTTTATCTCACCTGTCATCCCTCACTGGCGTCCCGCCAGTGTATACCGATAGCTCAAGCGGAGAAACCATTCCAAAAAAAAATACTCACCAGAGGGAGACTTTGTACAAAAGTCGATTGCTTGGATACCTCCGTCCCATTCGTGTTTCTAGCGTGAAGCAGTTGTGTTTGCATGACTGTGTTTCGGTTTGAAGGGTGGGATATGGCGTGAATTTACAGGGTACAGGGGAATAACACCTGAGTCCTCAGGAATGACAACGCATGGGGGGTATCATGAGCGAAACGATACTCTGTTATGTCCATGGTACTGCTCATATCTATAGGCGACGGTTACCACTTTCCATCAGGTGGGCCGTCAGCTTGTTTGCCATTCTAAGTTGCATAAAAAAAACACACCAATCACGGTATTTACCTATGGACATGTGAAATGAAGGTAATAATACCATCAACGTATATACATATTATTAAGGCTTTTACTTGTGACTCCATCCAAGATATTTTTACTAACCGAGTTCAAAAATTTTCCATTTCTTACAGTACGTGTATGGCGAATCTCATTGTGATTGGCTAAATCGTTAAGGTGCTATGAGGAAACAAACAAACAAACTCACTTTCGTATTTATAATATTACATACATACATACATATCTGTCACGCGTGTCTCCCGTTAGGGTAGGCCAAATGCTTCGATTCAAACAAACCTCTTTATAATATTAATTAAGGATTATTTCTATCATATACTATACATATATACTATACTATACATATATATATATATATATATATATATATATATATATATATATATATATAATAATTGGCAAACCAGTGAGAAATGTAGGGCAAAAGTCAATTACCAACTTCATGTAGGTATTATACAATTTCTAGTGAATTATTTCCGAGAGTCTGTGTCCGGGAACTAACTTAATTAAATTCATCTAAATATTATATCGAAGCTTACAGTTTAGAATATGAAACAGTAATATTCATAGTTATATCTAGTTTTATTACTACACTTATATTTTGTAATTAGAAGTTCGTATTTAATTAAATTAAGGCGTCCTAAAAACGCTTGACACTAGAGGGCGATGCCTTAACTCGAATTGTAGTATAATGAAAACTGAGTGTGATGGGAATTGAAAAAATACTTATGCATTTTGATAATTTATTAGGATGATAATTTATGGGGATACCCCATAGTACAAGAACCAGGTAACCAGACTTTGTACAAAATTCATTTACTTGGAAACCTCTGTCCCAATAGTGTTTCAACCGTGAAGCAGTTGTTTTTGCATGACTATGTGTTTCGGTTTGAAGGGTAGGATATGGCAGTGAATTTACAGGGTAGAGAGAAATAACACCTGAGTCCTAAGAATTGGCAACGCATAGAGAGTATCATGGGCGAAACAGTATACTGTCTTATGTCCATGTTACTGCTGATGTCTATAGGCTTTAGTTAATTCGAAGATTGATATAAATTGACAATTGATAATGACATGACATTTTTTTTATATACATTTAACTCTTACTTGAAAAAAAAGCAACATCTGTGTTTCTTCCTTTTATTATTTTATTAATTTTTATTAAATATAAATAAATTGATATATAATTTATTTGCATTACTCACAGCACACCAATAGCAACGCACATTAATAAATATATACAAAAAAAGGAGATAAAAAACATATACCAAAAAGGAGCAAAATACATAAAAAACAAACGTAATTATATCGTGTGTCCAGTTAAGGCACCCACGAGAATATATGTAAATCCTACCCACACAATTATATGAATCCTATCCAATATCATGTGCCCAGTTAAGGCTCGTGGATAACGAGCCTTAACTGGACATAATACTAGATACACATGAGTCTTGCTTGATGTCTGCCTCCACTGTAGATGTAGTTTATTCTATCCATCAGCCTTGTTGTTTAAATACCTGAGACCTTTCAATTCTCTCCATTCCTTTAGCTGTTTGATTCTAGCTTACTCCTTAAGGGCATAATACTTAAAGCAAGTGACACAAATCGCTTACAACTTCGATCCCTTTTTTTGTCAACTCGTCGACTTTTTCATTACCTTGAATCCCTATATATCCAAGGACCCATCTCAGACTGACTTTAATACGTCTCCTTAAATTATTTAAGTTTTGAATAGCGTTTAAGGTTAACCCCGAATTTTTAATACTAAACACATCACTATTATCATTTCAGCCAATATCTGTCCACAGCTGGACATAGGTTTCTCCTATAGACTGCCATAAGGAACGGTCCTGAACCACCTGCATGCACTGACTCCCTGCAATACATTTGAGAACTAGTGGGGAGTCGTCCTACTCTGCGTTTCCCCGTAGGATTTCGCCACTCAAGAACCTTTCTTTCCCATTGGTTGTCAGTTCTTCAAACTATGCCTAAGCCTATTACAGGATAGACGAATTCATAGATGACAACATATCAAGTAAATAATTAGTTTATTAGCATACAACGTTATAATTTTATTTTCTCATTGCTTTCTTGATTTAATTGATTAATTTTAGAAATATGAAAGCGTAGCGGTTTTTTGTATTAATTGCCGCATGCATTCTTATGTAAAATGTGAATACTATAACTATCAGATGGCAATTGTGAGTAGCTTTGACGTGGTCTAGTGTTTTGAGTAGTCATGCTCACTAAAATGTCCAGACTTGTGGCGGCGTGGTGGGCCGGGTCATTGGGCTCCCTAAAATATGGTCGAGCGCAGTGATGGCTGGCTCATCCGTTATACTCGTGAACGGGTGCTGCTTGTAGGGACTGGTCTGCTCTAATCACTATGACTGATTTCCTCTTATTAATTGTTTAACCAGTTGGTTATGTATTCAATTTTTTTTTTCTTTTTGAGTATTTAATTGAATTAGTGCTAATTGGTGGTTTGTATTCACACAATTAAACTTAAAAATGTAAAATAATAATAAAATTATTTAAAAGAGCATCACGCAAGTTTCTTGCTCGTTCTTCTTGTGATGAGACAGCTTTCCGAACGAGCGGTAAATTAAAAAAAATGTAATGACTTTTCAAAAGTGCTTCAATGTAAGTTTATTTGAATAAATGAAAAAAAAAAAAAAAAAAAAAAAAAAAAAAAAAAATATGGATAATACCATTCCATCAAAATTCATGAAATCCAACTACGATATACATACATATATGCAAAGTTTGAATGACAAGCAAATTATTCTCGTCACTATTAAATTTAAATGCCTTCTGTCACAACCCAACATCTCGCTGCCAAATTGTCCAATTTCCAGCTGTCATATTTAATATAACATCAAGTTATTTGAAGAGCCCATTCACATATCAAATCGCATTTTCTCTTAATTTTCCACACAAAATTCGGTTATTATCAATTTCCCAAGAAAACTGTCACATAATCTAAGACGTGGCGAATATCCCTCAATGTTACGTAGACCCGAGCTTAAACAGAAGGGATCTCGAGTCGAGTCACGTCGCCAACTCCTTGCTAAGCCGGTTATGACCCAGTTGTAACGAATCCGGCAACTTACACAATACCCATAATACACAGATTTAAACATTAATCTTTTTGTAAACGTCAGAAATAGGAAAACAGGTCTTGTATTCTTGAGTGGAATGACAGAACGGTTCCAAAGTATCTAATCCTGTAAGTAGCAAATATATAGTAGAATAACTGCGTAAGAGCTGGACCTTTTTTTATGCAACATAGAATGGCAAACAAGTTGACGGCCCACCTGATGGAAAGTGGTAACCGTCGCCTATAGACATAAGCAGTACCATGGGCATAACAGAGTATACTGTTTTGCCCCTGATACCTCCCATGCGTTGCCATTCCTGACGACTCAGATGTTATTCCTCTGTACCCTGTAAGTTCCCTTAGTCGCTTCTTACGTTACCCATAGGACCACACAGCCATTGACAGTTATAACTGAATCAATTTGTAGAATGGCTGCAAGATTGCTTGTCCTGTTAGTATGAGTTAAGTAGTCCCATACAACTAAGAAGTGCAACTCTGTATAGAAGGGGAGAAAGGGATTGTTAGCAACGGAATTTGATAGCCCCATTGCTAGCAATATGCCCTATTAGGTCGACCTCCACGTGGTTCCCCCTAAAAACCACCGTGAACAATTCTTCTTGAATTCATCACGATGGGCTAACTGACCTGCTTCATTCTCACCTATCATCCTTCACTGGTGCCCCGCCGGTGTACCGATAGTACGGGTGGGGTTACCATTCCATTATCACCCATTAAAAAAAAACTCTGTATGAAAATAGTCTACTATTCAAACTATACGGATTTTGACGATCCTTAACTCTCGTATGTGGCCATACCACAAAAATCAATTTCACCACGATATAGGTCTCAATTTTTCGATGACAAAACCTTAAATTATTCTGAAGCGACGACGTCAACCATGTTTTTTATTTCACTAAAATTATTACATCAAAATGAAACGGATAAACAACGCCAGCCGTCGACTTGTCGCACGAAGATTCGAAGGGACACCTGATAATATTACCGTCATAATCCTTGTCCGCAAGGAATTACCATAATTTTTACCGTCTCCACAACATCGGCCGGCACCCAAAAGTTTTCGCATAGAAAACCCACTTTGTCCCTCTAATTAGCTGAGCAGGAACGTTTTGTGCACATGGCGCGAATTTATGATAATGCCCTAATTTTGTGGAAGATTTTAAAAGATTCCGCCGTCTCCTACGGGCAGATTGGATGGGTGCATTTGGTAATTTTTAAGTGATTCACTTAAGTGTTATGGTGATTGTGAATCTGGTTTGTTTGAAGTCGCGATTTTGTTTCTTCACATTGCATGTTTAAATTATTCTCTACTAGTGATCGCGAGTGGTTGAAATTCGACCATAACGTATATTGTAATAAATGAATTTATTATGGTTATGTTTGACATTCAGTAAGACTATAGACAGGTAATATTAAAGACAAACAATATTAGTCTATTCTCAATTTGACCGCAGACTTTAACAATAAACAAAAGAGTATATATGTGGGTGTGTCTCAAATACAAGGTTATTGGGAGGGAAATGGATTGTTAGTAATGGAGGCTGAGAATCCCATTGCTAGCAATATACCCAACCAGTTCGACCTCCTCGCGGTTCTTCCTGGAAACTATCATGGTTAATTCCTGATGAATTCATCATGATGGGCTAACTGGCCTGTTTTCATTCACATCTATCAGCCTTCACTGGTGCTCCGCCAGCTTATCCCGTTAGCGCAGGCGGGGTTACCATAACATTTTTAACCATAAAAAAAAATACATGGTTATTGTGTGTAACGTTTATTTTTTATCGATTTAATATATTTTTTATTCATAATTAAAACAAAAAAAATTTATTCTGCACTCTTTTTTTATATAAACTAAAAGTGTGCTAAATTCCATACTCCTCCGTCCGTGATTTTCGTAAAGTTGGGTACAAAGTTTATGCTTCACGTAATACGATAAGATATTTTTTTATACAACTTAGAATGGCAAACAAGCTGACGGCCCACTTGACGGAAAGTGGTAACCGTCGCCTATAGACATGAGCAGTACCATGCACATAACAAAGTATACTGTTTCGTCCATGATACCCCCCATGTGTTGCCATTCCTGAACACTCAGGTGTTATTCCTCTGTACCCAGTAAATTCACGCCATATCCCACCCTTCAAACACAACTGCTTCACGAATGAAACACGAATAGGACAGACAGGCAGACTTTAATTATTTAGTTTTCAATTGTGCATTTTGTATTTTTCTATATCAATTTGAACTTTCCACGTAATATACGTACAAAACAAATTTCTAACACCCCCCCCCCCGTTCCAAAATTAATATATTAACCAGCTCATGTTACCAGCACGAATAACTTCAAATACCGTATTACGCCTACGTGTAAAGCGAAATATATTTTCTCTTATATAGAGTAATCCGTTAAGCCCCTACTTGTACAGAACTTTAATTACAATTTCACAGAAAACTAAAGGGAATATATTAATGAAAGTATTATTTGATTTTAATTATTAAATAAATGAAAACTACTAATCAAAATGTTTACTTGGTAACCTAGCTTTAAAATATTTGAAACCAGCGGCCCGTCCCGGCTTCGCACGGGTGAACATTTTTACAACATTTTAACAAGTGGTTATTGTGACATAACGGTAATAGTTGGACATATAGTGTCGTGAAGTTTTTTGTAGTTATTGATATTTTCTTCAATGTTGTAGAACATACTTTTGTTCTATCACCAATAGTTTCCGCAGCGCACGCGACCAAAGATATTTTATAGCATTTTTTTACACCTTGAGTTACGTTACTAAAGTTTTAGTAAGGATCCCTAATGTTTTCTAGTAATCAATATAGCCTATGTTACTCAGGGTGAATGTAGCTTTCTAATGGTGAGAGAATTTTTGAAATCGACAAAGTAGTTTTTGAGTTTATTCATTACAAACATACATACACACAAAAATACAAATCTTTCCTCTTTATAATATTAGTGTAAATGTAAATGTAGATAATTGAGAAGTGGTGAGCTTAGATAAAATATAAAATTAACATTTCAAATATTAATACCTAGGTAATAGTTTATTTTGTAGTTAAGTGCTTAAACTATGGGTCTCGTTGTATTACAGTATGTATTTGTATTAAATAAAGTTATACACCTTGCTAGCTTTTACACGCGAAGTCGTCAGCATATTTTTTTTATGCTGCTTAGAATGGCAAACAAGCTGACGGCCCACCTGATGTAAAGTGGTAACCGTCGCCTATAGACATGAGCAGTACCGTGGATATAACAGTACACACAAATACTGTTTCGCCCATGATACTCCCCATGCGTTGCCATTCCTAAGGACTCAGGTGTTATTCCTCTGTACCCAATAAATTCACGCCATATCCCACCCTTCAAACCGAAACACAACTGCTTCACGGTAGAAACACGAATGGGACAGAGATACCCAAGCAATCGACTTTTGAACAAAATCTTCTTCTGGAACCGTCGCCTATAGATATGAGCAGTAACATGGACATAACATGGACATACTATTTCGCCCATAATACTCCCCAAGCATTGCCATTCCTGAGAACTCAGGTGTTATTCCTCTGTACCCTGTAAATTCACTATCATATCCCACCCTTCAAACCGAAACACAGCCATGCAAACACAACTGCTTCACGGTTGGAATACGAATGCTCCCTCTGGTAAGTAGCCAACATAGCCCGAAAGATAAACAGGTTAAAGTGGCAATGGGCTGGTCACATACCTCGAAGAACCGACAATCGATGGGGAAGAAAGGTTCTTGAGTGGCCACTCCGTACGGGCAAAGACAGTGCAGAACGATCCTCCACTAGATGGAGTGGATGCAGGTGGTTCAGGACCGTTCCTTATGGCAGTCTATGGGGAGGCCTATGTCCAGCAGTGGACGGATAATGTTGATAATTATATCAGCATTTTGGTTAAACATGCAGCTCGAATCACATACAATAGAATATTCATCTAATGTAACCATGTTTAATATAAATAAACTGAATTTCGATCTGTTTGTCATTCATAATTGCATAAAATTTAAATTAAGAACTACTTTATCTGTATGCTTTCCGTTCAATTTGCAAAGCACTTTTAAAAGTATATCTCCAAGAACCACACCAAAAACAACTTTAAGCGTGTACAGCAAAGTAGAAATTTGGTAAACAAATGTTTGTCCGTGAACCGCAACTCGCGACATTGGTACAGTCAGCATCAAAATTCAATGTATACGTAAAGATTTTCAGAAGATAGTAAATAAAAAAAAAAAACTTAGATCATATAGATGGAGTGTCTCCATAAAAATACCTCAAGAAAAACGGGTCAACTTTTTCATACAATTTTGCGTGATAAGTAGTTATGACGAATTCCATTATAACTTCTATATTTAATTTGTCTCATAATTTCTGCATCTTTTTAATACGACAACTCTTATACTATTTATTAAATAATACATCAAGATATAGTTTGTGCGTAAATGTATAGAATACTGATAAAAAAAAACGAATCAGCTAATTAGACAATTAGCTAACCAAAAGTGTACCTGTTCTTTGAAGCTTCATGCTCTATCTATATAATCTAAGAAAAAAAGAAAAAAGTATGAAATTAAATTAAAAAAAACTACAAATCTAATAAAAGATATAGTAAGTTTGCATGTGCTCAATAGGCAGCAACAGTGAAATCCTGGAATGTTCTCACTCAACAACCACGACACCATGACCAGATACAATAAGTCATTTCCCATACCATCACCATCGTCTAATGTTTCCTAATCACTAAAAGGTATATATACTTCTCTCTGCCAAAGAATGTCATTCTTTGTCAAGTGGCAAAAGTTTGAAATAATAGTATTTCGGTTATTAAATCCTTCTTCAAAAATCTTCAACAAAACCTGTAATGTTGGTGCAATAAAATGTTAAATAAATAAATTCTTCCAGAAATGCAGCAACAATGTTAACGATTGTGTTCTAAGAAAAAAATAAATATTTAATTGTAGCTAAAGCAGTTATTTTTATTTAAAAATTAAACTACTGTAATTGATGTTGATAAAAAATGTATGGGATCAGTCTGTAAGTAGATAGATAGATAAACACTTTATTTAAGCCATTTATGACACACGTAAATTAACAAATGAGTTTATACAATCAGATACAATAAGTACAGGTTTATTCTTTTATATAAAAAAGAATTTTCCAAATTGGTATACAGCTAACGGAAATATACGGAGGTATGTTATATATTATATGTGGTATACGGAGGTAACAAACAAAAAAAAATTGGGAACCTCTTTCTTTTTAATTTTGGTTGAAAATGAAGACTGATAGCAAATATCGTGCACATTTTGACTATGGCAAACTATCTTAAAAATACGAGTGGGTACAAAATTAAGGTGAATGTTTTACAAATTTGTTGGTGTTCAAAGATTTTTTATGCCGACTGTACGTACTCAAAAGTTGAAATTTTATCGGAATACGAAATATTTCTAAGTTGTCGAACATCCGAGTGATTTACAGTGAAACTTGAATTTATACTTATGTAAACTAGATACGAGCCAGTTTGAACTGATGTTCATGGGAATGTCTCTGGGATGCAACGGTTCGAAATAAATTTTGAACCACTGCCAAAAACTTAAGTATTTTTTAATCTTTTTTTTAAAATAAAAATAAATATTACATAATTTAAGATTATATTCGATAAAAAAATTTACTTCAGTTAGAGCAAAACTAGTTATTTTACTTTAAAAACTAAACTACTAGATCGAATTTAATAATATTTCTATAAGACTAACCATTAAATAACATTTTAGATAAAAAAAATCTAATTGATATATAACTGACGCAATTATGACAAACATAATTCCGTCAGTTGTACCTCTTTTTTGAAGTTGGTTCAAAAATTGATAAAAAAAAGACTTCAAACGTAAACGCACATAAATTATGGGATATTTCATTGATACACCACATTGTAAATTTTTCACGGTCGCATAACTACAAATAAATATGATCCACGACTTTGATCCACAAAAAAAACGGTAGCTTCAATCATAATATAATGAACAAGCGACTAAAAGTAAAATAAACCCTATCAACTACAAAATAAATAATAAATTGTCAAAACCGGTTCAAAATTGGCATGTAATATAGCTAAAAATGCAAGTGGCTCAGAACCTTTCTTTATGGCAGTCTATGGGGGAGGCCTGTGTCCAGCAGTGGACGGATAACAGCTGAGATGATGATGATGATGATAATCAAAACAAATACAAAATGAAGAAAGAAGAAAGAAAAAATAACTTATTTAAAGAATTATGCGGCTCATACAGTAACATACAAAACAAGAACAATGAGTAATCTATTTACAAAACAATATTTTGAAGTGACTTCCAAAATAGTATTTTGGCAAAAACCTATGCAGACATTAAAACAATAACAGTATTACTGATACAGACAGTTTACAAATACCTTAATCCACCACAATCAAAATATCTTCATTGTGAATTAATTTGGAATTGAACCATAAACAATGGCAAACGCACAATTAGGCGGCCATGACAGACGAGCTTCATAAACACATAGCGACTGACAGATGTCTACAAGCTGTCAGTTTTCCCGCCAATTTCGCTGTCAACGCGCATTCTGTTATGTAGTATTAAAATTACTAATTTCTCATTTCTGATCGCAACTGTAATTGTTATTAGACGCAAGGACAAAATAAATTTTAATATTTAAAAGTTCTGTCTGGAGACCTGTGAATTAATTTATTAAATAATAAAGGTAATTCTAAAAAATTGCTTTTTTTTAAGTTGAAAATACATATTCTTCCAAATGCCATAGTAACAACTTGAATCGTGACAAAATTTCGTTAACCAGAGGGAGACTTTGTACAAAAGTCATTTGCTTGGGTACTAGAGGTCCGATTCGTGTTTATACCGTGCAGCAGTTGTGTTTGCATAGCCGTGTTTCGGTTTGAAAGGTGGGATATGGCAGTAAATTTACTGGGTACAGAGGAATAACACCTGAGTCCTCAGGAATGGCAACGCAGGGAGGGCGGAAGGGGGAGGGGGTCCATGGTACTGCTCATGTCTATAGGTGGCGGTTACTACTTTCCATCAGGTGGGCCGTTAGCTTGTTTACCATTCTAAGTTGCAAAAAAAATATTAAAATGAATTTAATCTAAAATACAGCATTGTATAGCAGAAGTAGATTTTATTTCGCTAGGAGCAGTTTTATGCACAGGACAACACAGAAGTTAACCAAAATTTCAAATTGGTTGAGGTTTAGCAAATAAAATGGCATAACGAAAATAAAAAGAACAAATGAAATTAATGACTAACATATACTTTATAAAGTAATTTAAAATTAGGCAAAGAACCAAAAAAATCCTATTGAGGTCGACAGAATTTGTGATTTATTATTTAAAAAAAAAGTCAATCATTGAAATAAATTTAAAATGACCTTGTAAAAAAACATGTAAAAATATTGACCAAATGTAATGTTTCATTTAATTATCTAATTATATTACACACATTTTCCGGAGAGCTTTCCGAACAAAGCCAGGGTTTGTAGCTAGTAGCTAGCAGTATCCATTGTAAATATACCCTTTTTATTTGCTAATATTTTTCTTTCCAACTCGGAAAAAGCGGTGTTCATTACGTTAAAAAAACACAATCGCAGAGTAAATTGTATTCGGAAGGAAAAGATACTTTTTTATTATAAAAATATATATAAAATAGAACACGGGTGCAAATGGATACAGTAATTGAAACCAGGAAACACGCTGTATATACAGCAACGAGAATGAAATTCAAACCAGATTCGAATCTTAACCCAATTCCATTGGAAGACGATGTTAAGTCCAATGATACGTTCCGTTTTCGACTGAAGATTCACCGCTGTTTGTAAGTAGGTTTAATATGAAGAGATTGTTTCTAACGGGGTTTATAGGGGGGAAAGGGATTGTTAGTAATGGAGACTGAGAATCCCATTGCTAGCAATATACCCAACCAGGTCGACCTCCTCGCGGTTCTCCCTGGAAACTATCATGGTTAATTCCTGATGAATTCATCATGATGGGCTAACTGGCCTGTTTTCATTCTCATCTATCACCCTTCACTGGTGCTCCGCCAGCGTATCCCGTTAGCGCAGGCGGGGTTACCATACCATTTTAACTCATCAAAAAAAAAACGGGATTTATAAGAGAACTTATATCAGGGTAAGGATTTGTTAATGATGGTGATCCCAATGTTAATATACCCTGTCCAAAAAAAAATAATTAAAATGTATATTTCTTATCTTTATTCCCGTGTTTATCTTATATATTTATCACTGTTTTATATATTATTCTTATATATTTATACATAACATCTCTTGCACACACGTGTCCGTGAGTTACGTATTTAGGGCCTACTGAAAATCAGTGTCGTAGCTTCAGATTTGAAACTGTGACATATGCTGTGTTAGGTCCTTTGCACAAACACTGCTACATTCATTTTGTTTTTTATATGTTTTTCTTTTTATTCTAAATTCAAAGTATAATAGTAATGTTATTATATAATTGTGTAGTCTTCATTATTATGTTGTTTTGTTATATGTAACATGTATATTTTTTATTATTTTTCTTAAAGAGCGATTGTATTTAATTAATGATATTATTTAAATGAAAAGTTTGTTTAGTGTATGTGTAAATAAATAAATAAATGAAATAAATAAACATAAACAAAATGTGTTCCTTAAAAGAATCGAATAGAGAACCTTCTTTTAAAGTCTCTTGAAGTAAAAAATACAGTTTTAATTATTATATATAAAACTAGTCTAACTATTAACTAACTATCTAGGTAAGAAAGTTAGTAATTTTAAATATAGAAACAGAAATACTATTAAAAAAAATCTAGAAAAATATAGGTAAAATTTCTACTAGACCAGTCTAAAAGTATATCGTTTCAAATAGCAAAAATAAGAATTTTGCAAACTGGTTTAATTTATAAAGCAAATTAGAGAATTCTCTCTCGGAGCTCGGACGGAGCTCTGAGGTGACAAACATAAAAAAGTACAAACGAAATGTGAACCTACTTTTATTATAAAAAAAAAACAACCTAACTACTCACCACCTACGTACGAGTATATGAAATTAAAAAATAAATAGATACGTTGATTATTTACAACTCAAGTTCTATATGAAATTTCAGCTGAAATTTTATTATTAAACTACTTATTCATTACTTCTACAATATGAATAATTGTAAACTACAGAATATATTAAATAACTACATAATACTAATTACAATTACAATACGTATAGATACATACTAATACTTAAATAATGAATAATAATACAGAAAATACGTACCAATTGTAAAACAATTTCAATTACTGGATAATATTGTAACAAATTTTTGAACTATTTCTAAAGTGAAAATAAAAGTGTTGTCCTTCTCTTTCATACTCGTACTCGCTGTGCCCAACAGGGTCCATAATTGAAGTTGAAATGTTATCTACTAATCACATTATGGAATGCTATAAGAATTGTTTTTCTTTCTTTTTAAATTTTATATTCTTTTTATAAATATATATAAATATTGTGTGTAGTTTCGTTGTTATAATTCTTAATATATGAAACTTTTTTTAACCCCTGTATATGTGTAGTCGCATATTTCTGTAGAATGAAGTTTCTTTCTTCTCAAATAACTAATAAATATATCTGTGGAAAAAAAATTACATTCACTTTCAGAACGTTCCCTTAAAAACGTGCTAATAATTTCGATCTCACCGTGTATGTTTTTTTTTTTTAAATGTATACACAGCAGGTTACAATCAATAACATTATAGATATTTATATAAAGACAATAGTATGAACTAGATTGAGACCCAGATAAGTGTACACACAGCATGGTTAAAGCAGTTGGCAAACAGTGTTAAATTATAAATTATATAAAGAAAGCATATGAATGTGGTAAATAACAACGAAGTACATGCAAATAATAAAAAACAAACATAAAACTATGGACATATCAAAGAGACTTGATGGCTGATTGTAAAATGTTTTTGAAGGCATTCAGACGTGAGTTGAAGACATCAATTTAAGGACATTTAGCGGAATTTCCATTAAAAGTACGACACATACAGATGAGCGGGCTATAATACGACTTTGCAATCTTACCACGATTTAATTAATGAAACCACCGGGCCACAAACGGAACGCACCTACGAACATTTAAAAAGTAACGTAAAAGAAAACGGTGGAGATATTGCGCGTCTGTCAAAATAATAATATTCCCGCGTAATTCCTAAACTGTCATGGCGGTGATACGTGTCAAAATGTGACGTCTTTATTTTATTAAGTCGGATTGTGACGAGGGACAAAATAATAAAGGAATATAACTTTATTTTGGTTTTTGATTGATATGACGGGACGCTTATTGGATCCCGCTGAAGTCGCCCTATTGATGGATTGATTTTATGTTATTCGATTGAGACGTAAGCTAAGGAACTCCGCGATTCGGTTTATTACTACAGAATCTTTCATAGTTAATAGGTCCCGGCATAGAATAGGTCACCCCTTTTTCTATAAAGGAACTTAATAATTGAAGGAAAGGAAACAATATCCGTCTAAGAATATCGCTTAAAACCTAACTGCGGTTGCTAAGGGGGAAAGGGATTGTTGGTAATGGGGTACTGACTTATTGCTCGCAATACACTCTGTCAGGTCGACCTCCACGCGGTTCCTCCTGGAAACTATCGTAGTTAATTCTAGCGGATTTCGTCTCGATGGGCCAACTGACCTGCTTTCATTGTCACCTATCATCCTTCACTGGTGACCCGCCGGTGTATACCGATAGCGCAGGCGGGGTTACCATTCAATTATCATCCATTAAAAAAAACTGCGGTTGCTAACCCGCCTGCCAAGCATGGCAACTACTGGCAATACCTCTGAATAGAACGAGACCTATGTTCAACAGTGTACATATAATGTCTGGTATGATCATGATGGAATTATATACTTTCGGAGGCGATAAAAATAAAGCGAAAAAGTTTGATTGTTTATTTGAACTACTAGTCGAATTTGAAAATTTGTTTTTGCATTTGTTTTTTTTTTATATACTACTTAGAATGGGAAACAAGCTGACGGCCCACCTGATGGAAAGTGGTAACCGTCGCCTATAGACATGAGCAGTACCATGGACATAACAGAGTATACTGTTTCGCCCATGATACCCCCCATGCGTTGCCATTGCTGAGGACTCAGGAATTGCAAGAAGTAAACTACTTTTTGAGGGAAATTATAGGCCATTCAACGTTATGATACGACCATGGGCAGAACTACAGCATAAAATGTAAATAAATGATTTGAGAAGTGTATGAGATGTGACTTTAAAAAATATACACATGACTGTTTTTTAATGGGTGAAAATAGAATGGTTACGCTGTCCCATTCATGTTTCTACCGTGAAGCAGTTGTGTTTGCATGGCTGTGTTTCGGTTTGAAGGGTGGGACATGGCGTGAATTTACAAGGTACAGAGGAATAACACCTAAGTCCTCAGGAATGGCAATGCATGGGGGTATCATGGGCGAAACAGTATACTCTGTTATGTCCATGGTACTGCTCATGTCTATAGGCGACGGTTACCACTTTCCATCAGGTGGGCCGTCAGCTTGTTTGCCATTCTAAGTTGTATAAAAAAACATTTAAAAGTTGTGTGAGTGTTAAATTTTACTAAATAATTATCGGACAGGTAATTAAAACATAGGTAGAAGACATAGATCGTCATTATATCAGCCTTTAACTGTCCAGTGCTGAACATAAGCGTCCCCTTAGGAGAGTTTTGCCAGTAACAGCCACGCTTGGCAGGCGAATTGGCAACCGCAGTTAAGCTTTGGAGATGTTTTAAAAAGGACGCTGCTGCTCATCCCTCGCCCTCCCTTAGACGCCTCTTATGACGGGAAAGAAAGGGGTAGCCTATTCTATGCCGGGACCACACGAAAAAACATGTATGCTTGCTAATATTACAATTGTGAGAGTCAGTTTGTTTGTTGATTTTATCACTATTTAATTTGGTATACACTTGCTATATGGAATGGAGAAGGATTATAGGCTATTTTTATCTTAGTAAACATATACCGGTCATGGGGCCGAAGTCGCGGGTAAAAACTAGTAATTTACAAATTAATTTGTTTTTATTTTTACTGTAACAATATACTCGATTTATATTTGGGAGAATGGTAATAAATGTGAAAAAAAAACGTGAGTCCTAAAATAAACCCTCAAATTCAAAATATACTTTTTGGTAGACACTTCGTCAGATGTCGATTTTATGGTTCGGTGAGAAAAATAAACTGCCTACACTTTAGTGTTTAGTCCATTACGTTTTGAAGACCAATGGAGGCCTCTAGTGATGCGCCATTTGTAAGTGAATATTTGAGGAAACGTCGGTAGTAATTAATATTAAAAAATAATGTTAATGAACGAACATTGTATTTCTTAGAGTTTCTACAATCGATGGTGAAGAAAGGCTCTTGAGTGGTGACCTCATACAGGCAAAGGCAGTGTATGATGATTTCCCCCCTACTATATGGAGTCACGACCTTAAATACATTTCAGGGAGTCAGTGGATGCAGATGGCTCAGGACCGGTCCTTGTGGCAGTCAGTTTTACCAGAGGGAGACTTTGTACAAAAGTCGATTGCTTGGGTACCTCTGTCCCATTCGTGTTTCAACCGTGAAGCAATTGTGTTGGCATGACTGTGTTTCGGTTTGAAGGGTGGGATATGGCGTGAATTTACTGGGTACAGAGGAGTAACACCTGAGTCCTCAGGAGTGGCAACGCATGGGGAGTATCATGGGCGAAACAGTATACTCTGTTATGTCCATAGTACTGCTCATGTCTATAGGCGACGGTTACCACTTTCCATCAGGTGGGCCGTCAGCTTGTTTGCCATTCTAAGTGGCATAAAAAAAAAAAAAAAAAAAAAAAGTCTATGAAGGAAGTCTATGTCCAGCAGTTGAAATGAGGTTGATGAATGTTAATGAATAAATGAAAAATTATATTATAATAATTGATAATGATTATGATGACATAATAACTGATATTTTTTCTGTTTTATATATATATAGATACTTAAATTTGTCTTACTTTTCAACCAACTTCAAAAAAGGGTCTCGTTTTTTTTTTTTACGTAAAATTATTTGCCTCTAAAACATGAAATTAAATGCAGTCTTTCGATAACTAGATGTTTGAATGGTTTAGATAACTATATAACATCGAAATCGTTTTTGAATACACTTTTCACATTTCTACTTACATACATATGTGGTGAAAAAATTAGTAGAAATATAAATTCTTTGGTCTTTTCGACAAAATTTATAGAAGGGAGACATTTTAATTGATTGAAATGGAGAAATAAAGTTGATTCTTTACTCTAAATTTATTATTTATTTCTATATCGTCCTTTAGACAATATATAAAAATATGAAAAATAAAGATAATATAAATTTTGAAATTTCGCGACTACCCTCTTAATTTATGTGAGATCTGAAGAGAAGAAGGATACATTTTAATGCTACTTTCGTATTTATAAAGGACAGTATATTAGGAGTGTCACTTTTACTCTATTTATTTTTATGGCGGGACACAACCATCGATAAGTCAATCTGTTGGTCCCATCACTAAACCACCACGATAAGTATCTAATGCACAAAGTTAATTAAAGTCGGCAGTCTGTGTTTTAAATTAATTACCCGGATACAGAGCGCTCAGTTGTTTCAGCAATGTAAAGAGATACGCCATCTTGGTTTTGCGATTCCGAGATTTATTTGTCGAAAATTTTGTTCAACTAGTGTTAAATATTTTTCATTTAAGTGTTTCCTCTTGTCGTTGCAATTAATTCATACATCTTCTTCCAGCCAGCTCTATCCCAGGCCATATCCTTGACCTCCCGATATGACATGACACCTAGTGTTTCTTTTATCTGTCCCATGTAGTTATTCCTCGGTCTTCCTCTTCCTCTTTTGCCCTCTATTTTTCCTTCTACTATGCTCTTTAAAAAATCGTCATGTCATATAAGATGGCCCAGCATTTTGCCTCTTCTATTCTCTATTGTTTTAAATAGTGTTAAATATTTTTAAACCGACTTCTTGAAGAGAGAGGTTTTTAGTTTGTTTCTATATTTAAAAATGGCTTTCTAAAAAATAATTTTTCTATTTTGACCGTATCAGTTACGAAAAGAATCAAGTCAAAAATCAAAATTCTTTCAGAATCCTAAAGAATCAAGATACTACATACATACATACATCTGCCCTTCATACGCTTTCTGTTTTTACCTAATGGTTAGCTGGTGGAGAATGCCATGTGGCATTAAGCTCGCCATTTGTACAAAGTTTTATTGTGCAATAAAGAATAAATAAATAAATACTAAAATTATTTATTGAATTAGAACATTTTTAGTTACTTGTAAAAGTCTATATTTTTTTTAATCTTATCACAATAAAAAGAGAAGACGATTTTCTTTTTCTTTTTTTTTATTTTCTTACTTAGGAAAATCTCTTGTAAAGCGGACAAACCCTGAAATATATGCCCGCTATTACTCCCGGCCAGTTATCGTGGAACAGAACGTAAACACAACGTGGGAAACAGGCTTATTTGTTGCGAAATAAACCATGCACGTGATTTTGTATTCCGTGCATTTTTCTCTATGTTCGAATATTTTGAAATAATATTTCCTTACCCAGGTATTTCGACTAATGGATTGCATGGACGGACGAGCCCGTTGTGTTTTTTATTTAGAAAATACCAGTGTTTCAGATCATTTCACTCAAGATGGAAAATCAACGTTAAAAAGTCCAGAAAATTCAGTAGTTAAGTTGTTTTTTTCAAAAAAATCATGTGACTCACACAGTAGAATACAAAATAAAAACAAAACAAACAAAAAAAAAACAATAGTGTACAAAATAGTGTCTACCATCTTCTGCTGAATTGAAATCTAAATTTAAAAATAAAAGTAAATGTTTTTTTTTAATGGATGATAATGGAATGGCAACCCCGCCTGCGCTAACGATATTCGCTGGCGGGGCACCAGTGAGGGATGATAGGTGAGAATGAAAAGGCAGGTCAGTCAGCCCACCGTGATGAATACACCTGGGATTCAGCACGATGGTTTCCATGGAGGACCACGTGAAGGTCGACCTGATAGGATATATTGCTAGTAATGAGACTGGCAGTGGCATTACTAATAATCCCCCCCCCCGGCAAAATAAATTTTAGTTAGTATAAGATAGTGGTGTCCTTTAATGCCAAGAATTTCTGGGCCATTTTTATCATATATGGACAACTTCTGAAGTGGATTACAATAACAAAATTTGTATGAGGAGGTTACCATGTGGTCCCGGCATAGAATATGCTGCCCCATTTTTTCCGTGAGTATCGTAAAAAGCGATTAAAGGAGATTAATGGTCGAGGGATTGATAGAGCATCTCCTCTCTGCTCCTCTTAAAACATCACCAAACCCGAACTACAGTTGCCAGCCCGCCTGCCAAGCGCAGCAAACTGGCAAAACCCCACTAATAGAAGGGAAAGGAATCGTTAGTAATCCTAGCAATATCAGGTTGACCTCCACGCGGTTCCCTCTGGAGACTGGAGACCAATCCCGGTTAATTCTATTGGAATTCGTCACGATGGACTAATTGACCTGCTTCATCCTCACCTATCATCCTTCACTGGTGCCCCGCCGATGTATACCGACAGCGCGGGTGAAGTTACCATTCCATTATCGCCCAAAAAAACCACTAATAAAGAGGCCTATGTTCAGGTGGTCTACCATGAAAACGAAATTCCGAATTTTCGGGCTCAATTTCGTGTTTTTGTTCGTACCGATATCGACCCAGTAAATGGAACTTAACATTTCGTTCATCATAAATCCTATCCTAATAGTTCAGGGGAACGATATATACATTTTTAATAATTTTAAACGGCATGTATTATATAATTTTAACATGAAAATTCTGTTTCGTTCGTCCCCGAAATTTCGGAAAATATTTCATGGTAGGTCCTCAGTAATAGACTGTAGAATAGTTAATGGCTAATATGACCATTATAGGAATCAAATAATTAAACACAATTAGATTATCCCTAACTTAACCCTATTATCATTAATAGGGTTAGGTTAGGCGTAATCTATTAAACTTATATATATATATATATATATATATATATATATATATATATATATATATTCTGGCTCAAAGGATATCTCTCGCAATCCAACGTGGAAATGCCGAAAGTGTCAGCGTGACCTTTGGGTCGGGTACGGATCATGAATATGATTGTTCATTAATTCTTTTTTGTGATTAGAAATATATATATATATATATATTTATTTATTTTATTTATTTATGTACACTTTATTGCACCATTTATAAAATAGTAGACACATTTAACTGTAATAAGAAATGATACAAAAGGCGGCCTTATCGCTAAGCAATCTCTTCCAGACAACCTTTGGGTAGAGGACATTGAGAAAATAAAGAAAAATAAAGGGTATATATATATATATATATATATATATGCAAATTACCAGAGGGAGATTTTGTACAAAAGTCGATTGCTTGGGTACCTCTGTCCCATTCGTGTTTCTACCGTGATGCGGTTGTGTTTGCATGACTGTGTTTCGGTTTGAAGGATGGGATATGGCGTGAATTTACTGGGTACAGAGGAATAACACCTGAGTCCTCAGGAATGGCAACGCATAGGGGGTATCATGGGCGAAACAGTACACTGTGTTATATCCATGGTACTGCTCATGTCTATAGGTGACGGTTACCACTTTCCATCAGGTGGGCAGTCAGCTTGTTTGCCATTCTAAGTTGTATAAAAAAAAAATTATCTCACCGATCTTTTGCTCGTTTCTATTTCACAAATTATCGCCTTAAAAATTAATTCTCATTTATTTTTACCAGTTCTACTGGATGAATAAATGTAATATTATTTTCTTGTGAGGATTAATCCCAAATTAGTTATTAAAACGTTAATCTCTGACTACAAAGAACTTTAATATCTCAAGTGTCTACCTGTAATAATAATTAAAAAAAAATTAAAGAATAATCCTGTTTTTATTTCATTTTATATAATCATATTTTAATGAGGTCATTATACTTATACTCGTGTAAATGTTTTTTTTTATACAACTTAGAATGGCAAACAAGCTGACGGCCCACCTGATGTAAAGTGGTAACCGTCGTCTATAGACATGAGCAGTACCATGGACATAACAGAGTATACTGTTTCGCCCATGATACCCCCATGCGTTGCCATTCCTGAGGACTCAGGTGTTATTTATATTTGCGTTTTTTTATTTTTAATATAACGTATCAGTTAAACACCTAAGTACTAGAGGGAGACTTTGTACAAGTCGTTTGCTTGGGCACGTAAAGTAGTTGTGTTTGCATGGCTGTGTTTCGGTTTAAGGGGTAGGATATAGCAGTGTATTTACAGGGTACAGAGATATAATATCTTAGTCCTTAGGAATGGCAACGCGTGGAGGGTATCATGGGCGAAACAGTATACTCCGTTATGTCCATGATACTGCTCATGTCTATAGGCAACGGTTACCACTTTCCATCAGGTGGGCCGTCAGCTTGTTTGCCATTCTAAGTTGCATAAAATAAACGTGTAAATATGTAAGTTGTTTCTGCCTACCGTAATACGAGACAGGCGTGATAGACACATATGTTAAGTACCACTATTTTCAAAATAATTCCGACTATCTGTCTTTGTATGTTCACTGCATAATGGGAGTTTTAAAATGTTCCTCTTTTGTCCGCAGTCAGACCCAAGTCAGTGGAAGTGACAGCGGGAGACAATACCTTGACGGACGGAGCGGTGCTGGGCCCCTTGCTCGAGAGGACGAAGATTGACATTAGCTGCACAGTTATCG
Organism: Galleria mellonella; assembly: GCF_026898425.1. Classification (NCBI taxonomy): domain Eukaryota; kingdom Metazoa; phylum Arthropoda; class Insecta; order Lepidoptera; family Pyralidae; genus Galleria; species Galleria mellonella. Next base: position 8,755,517 of record NW_026441999.1, on the reverse strand, counting down.
AGGGGAAACCACAGCCGAAGGTGGCATGGTACTTCAACGGGAAGCAGAGGCTTGACGGTGAGTGAATTTTTAATTTTCCATAACTAAAATGCAGCCAATCGATGAGCATTTTTTAGTTTCCTATTATAGTAGTTGGGTTAAGGAAAAGACACAAATTATAAGAACTATTGAGGTCTGAAGGGAAATAATGTTAGAACACTTGATACGACACGACGAACTTATGAATATTATAATAGAAGATAAGATAGAAGGAATAGGGAGACCAAGGCATAGTTATATCAGGCAGATCAAGGGAAAAGTTGGTGTCGTGTCGTATCAAGAGGTGAAGAGACTCGCTGAAAATCGTAGTGAGCGGAAAGAGCTCCACCGACGAGAGAGCAGCTTTTAAATATATTATTAAATATAAATAAAAAATATAAATTATTATAAACAGATTATTTTGATTTGTAGAACTTTATTATAAAGATAATTTTATTATAATATATCAAATACTTAAATTCATTACATTTTTTTAAATGTACATCATCATCTTCCTACCCTTATCCCAATTATTGTATGGGGTCGGCGTAATGTTTATCCATATTACAAAAAGATTTGGCTTTTAGTTTTACGACCGGTTTAAATTAATTTAATTTACATTACATTTTTATATTAACATTATTGTACAAATGTATATATCTATATGTATTTAAAAAACGACCAGAGTTTCGTGCCTCCAGTCACACTGTTTACAATTACTCCTCTCCATCCAAAGGTTGCCTGGAAGAGATCGCTCTTAGCGATAAGGTCGCCCATTGTTTTCTAATTGTGATTATTTCTTGTAATTGTTTATATTTATAATAAGTTTACTATTGTAATCTTATGTAGGAAACAACCAATAGTATAACTGCTTTTTAAAAAAAAAAATCAAGATTTTAAATTGGAAGTTTAAAAAAATTTGTTTAAGTACAATTGGAATTAAATTTAAACTTGGATGTGACATGTTCGGAGATATCTGTATCTCTGTTCTTGCTAATATCACGACTAATGTATCTAAACTACCTATTTGCATGCGACTTTGCACATATGGGCCTGGATGACCTATCAATTTAAAATATACATCAGATTTTAATTTTGACCTTGGACTAGGAACGAAATTGTGAAAATCGCATCCAATTTGTTACCGCTTTATCTTGTTATTATTTTTTTTTTATTGTACACAAAAAATTACAAATGTATAATATATATTTATATACTTATAATAAATCTGTAAAGAGATCGATTCTGTACATAAAATATATTTCCAAAATAACTATCAGCGGATGATTAGTGATCGATACTGATGCCAAAAATGCAATCAGTAAAATTTTTGTCTGTCTGTCTGTATGTTCGGTATAGAAACAAAAACTACTCGACGGATTTTAACGAAACTTGGTACAATTATTCCTCATACTCCTGATCGGGTTATAGTATACTTTTCATCACGCTACGATCAATAGGAGCAGAGCAGTGAACGGAAATGTGTCTGTTACATCAAAACCACTGAACCGTGAAAACGACGGAAACGCGGACGAAGTCGCAGGCAATAGATAGTATTAAATAAACATGTACAACAGGCGAGCATAACTCTGTAAGAGTTCTCCTTCAGCAAACCCTGAGTGGAAAGGAGCATTAATTACCAAGCTTTTACGTCGTTAAATATTAATTTTATTTGTGTACATATTATTTGTAAAGGAACAATAAAGAGTTTTCATTCGTTCATTCATTCATATTCATTCATTCATATGTATTAAGAAATTCGTATATGTATATAACTAAATAAAATATATATATATATGTTAATAACACTACGTCCAATTAACCCCTCGACCTTACAAATGGGTACATTGAATTGTGGCCGGAATTACCATTCTTACGCTCGGATAGCATATTTGTGGTGAAAATTGATAATGCATTACGCATAATTTTGCCCATGTTAGACGTTACGTTACTGAATTATAACGTAATTCCACGAGCGAGTGCGGCTAAATTTGCGGGGAACGTGTTTGGCCAAATATTAAGGGATTGAGAATATTTTTTTTATACAACTTAGAATGGCAAACAAGCTGACGGCCCACCTGATGGAAAGTGGTAACCGTCGCCTATAGACATGAGCAGTACCATGGACACAACTGAGTACACCGTTTCGCCCATGATACCCCCCCATGCGTTGCCATTTCTGAGGACTCGGGTATTATTCCTCTGTACCCTGTAAATTCACGTCAGATCCAAACAGACAAAAGTTTGCTTGAATAAAAATATTCCTTTTTTCAAAATAAAAAAAAGTAAACACAAAACGTACAAAAGTCAATTTAAATACAAATAAAATAGAATAGAAAATATTTATTGCCAAAAAAAAAGCACAATTACAAAATAAAATACAAAAATATTGCATTTTATAAGAAGCGTCTCATATTAGGCAAAAGGAACCGGCTCAGCTGATGCTGCAAGTGTCCCAGTGCAGTGTATACAGCTGTACAGCGCTGGTTTTCAGCCAGTCCGTCTGTTAAAATATAACGTTAAAATAAAATCGTTGTTTATTTGTGTTATCGTATATAATCTATAAGTATGTAGGTATATTTATATATGTATATTTATATTTGTATGTATGTAATATTTGTTTAATATATTCATGTATGTATATTTATATAATCTCTATTGTATGTGTTGTAATTTTTTTCACCGCATATTCAAGTTTCTGTTTCGCCAAAGGTTGACTGCGAGAGAATGCTATATAGTATTAAGTCCGCCTTTTGTACCAGACATTTTTTTTTTTTTGTAATGTGGTCAATAAAGTATAAATAAAAATAAAATAATACAACAAAAAAAAAAGTTGTAATCGACATAAAACAAGTTTAATCCGAACAAATAAACTAACACACTGACCTAGTCAAATAGTCAACTGAATCGATAACACTTTGCATTCAGGCCCGCTATTCGAAACAATAAATATAGGTACGGAGAAGCGAACCCACGATCCGGCGCGTCGCTGCAAACATTTTAAACGCTTGTTTTGTTTAACTCGCCGCACGGTATGAATACTTAAGCTCGGTTTAAACTTGTAACCGACGATTTTGTGTTTATAGCTAGATTTAGGTACGCGATCTATGGCTGAGCGTTTTATTGGAGCAATCATAAGGACTCCAACCGTGAAATAGACGGTGTTTTATGGTAATCTGTAATTTGTTTTCGACTATATTGCTAGGAATGCGATTTAGATAAAAAAAAAGGATTTGAAGAAATCACAAATTGAGTAGACTTTACTATGAATATTTTTTTTTACAAGATTGTATTTTTTTAATTGGTGGAAATGGAATGGTAACCACGCTTGCGCTATCGGTATACGCTGGCGGGGCACCAGTGATAGTTGATAGGTAAAGATGAAGGTCAGTTAGCCCATCGTGAAGAATTCATAAAGGATTAAACACAGTGAAGGAGGAACCGCGTGGAAGTCGACCTGATGGAGTGTATTGTTAGTAATAGGCTGTTAGAACACATTACTAACAATCCCTTTCTCTTACAAGATGGTATTGGAATGGTCACCCCGCCTGCGTTAACGGTATACGCTGGCGAGGCATTAGTGAGAGATGATAGGTGAGAATGAAAAGGCAGATCAGTTAGCCCATTGTAATTAATACTATTTTGGAAAGGTATACGTTTAAATTGATCCCATAGTTTCATCACAAAAATCAGTTTTAACAGATTGATTTTTAAATCGAAATAATAGATTTTGCTATGATTTTTTTTTTTATTTTATTTTATACAAAAATCTACAGCTCTTAAAAAATAACTTACATGCTAAGTCTCTTATGAATACAGCCAATAACGGATTTTATTTATACATACAAAAATTTTGATTCCAAAGCGAGGTAGGCAAGTTAGAGTGGGTGTATGCAAGCAATATAAGCACATGTATGAAAGGAACCCATATATAATAGTGAGTGTCCATAAAGTTAAATTAATTGATATATAAAATAATTAAAATCCACGTTGCTAAAGTTCAGATATTGACGGCAATGATTAAATAATACAAATTCATGGTCAACAATTGTAAAGAGGTATAAATGTATGCATGGGTGTATGTGTAGTGTGATATAAATAAATGTAAATATATAGTGTATATACGTACATGTACATATATAGGTAATTATGATATTATTTCATCCATTATCACAGCCCTGAATTTATATCTATTGAGGTGGTTATGTAGCAAAATCTACTTATCTTGTATTATAATATGATTTCCTTATACATATGTAAGGCTATTAAAATTCCTTAGATCACTACCAACAATAGCACCGTTATTCAGCGGAGCGAGGTATGAATTCTGCAGCGGTCTTGCAGTATATCACCTAAAGATGCGAGCCGCATACTAATTGGCCGCATACACGTGAATGTTTACAAGAAATTGTTGAATTCGGATACGTTATGTTCGGTTACGTTCACGAAGTTCTAATCAGGAAGTGGCTTTATTACACCAAAAATGTTTGGGAGACTTTGTACAAAAGTCGTTTGCTTTGGCACCTCTGTCTCGTTCGTGTTTCTACCGTGAAGCAGTTGTGTTTACATGGCTGTGTTTCGGTTTAAAGGGTGGGATATGGCGTGAATTTACATGGTACAGAGGAATAACACCGGAGTCCTCAGGAATGGCAACGCATAAGGGATCTCATGAGTGAAACAGTATACTCTGTTATGTCCATGGTATTACTCATGTCTACAGGCGACGGTTACCACTTTTCAAAAAAATTTGTTCATATTGATTCTTAGAATAAAGATTGCTCTCTGATATCAAATTTAAATAGTAATTTAGAAACAAGTTTAGTTAAATGACGCTTCAGAATCGACCTCTTTATTCCTTAAAAATACATTTCTTTTATCTCTGATGGTAAACAGTCATTGTAGCCTGTGGACGCCTGCAACACTAGAGATGTCACGTGCACGTTGCCGACCCCGAAGAAATCTTAATAAACCCTTTTTTTAAAACCCCACACTGTAGTCTCTAGGGTAAACCTAAGCAGGGAGCTCATTCTACAGTCTGAGCGTTCGCGGGAGAAAATTTCTTTAAGTACCTAATTAAATTAATCACCAAGTAAAAACTGAAATAGTTTTAGGAATTCTGAAACAAAATGGATTAATTATCTTTTTTTTAGTTGGAATTAGAACACACTTTTATAAAGCCAAAAGAAATTTGCATATGAATTAATAATAACATAATATGTTTAAAATGAAAATTATATTTGGAACAAAGCAACGAAACTACTGGCGAAATATTTTATTGAGAGGAAAGTGCGTGATCAAAATATAAAAGTACAAAATATTATTGTCACCTATTTGCGATAAAGTGCCAAAAATAAATCTAGAACACGGAGCACGTCAGTCGCTCTCAGAATTTCAACCACCTGAAATTTATATAAGGTGTTTACTAAAATGCAGATTTCGTATAAGCCCCGCTCGATGCTTTGACGGAGTTTTTACGGAAGCCATCGCCCGTGAAGTTTGCCTTTGAAAGTTTTATTGGGTTTTATGGGAAATCATGAGTCAACAGGCGAGAAATAGGACAGTATAATGAGAGCTTTGTTTTAGAATTAATATTGGAATTACATACAACTTAGAATGGCAAACAAGCTGACGGCCCACCTGATGGAAAGTGGTAACCATCGCCTATAGACATGAGCTGTACCATGGGCATAAGTTGCATAAAAAAATAATACTTTTATTCTACTAAACTTAGATTTAAGCATTTTTTAAATATAAATTACAACAAATTTTCAAAACCGTTTCTTAATTTGGGTAGATATCGCATAATCTTAGATTATATAGAGAGAGTGTCTCCATACAAATGCTTCGAGAAAAGCGGGTCAACTTTTTCATACAATTCTCCGTGATAAATAGTTATGAGTGATTGCTTTATAACTTCTATGTTTATTTTGTCTTATAAATTCTGCATCTTTTTAATGCGCAAAAACTCATTTTATTTATTAAATAATTAAATATAGATACGTCAAGATACATGTATAGAACATTGATAAAAACGAGTCAGGTGATTTGACAATTAGCTGCCAAAAAGTTGACACGTTTTTGAGGCTCGATGCTCTATCTGTATAATCTAACATACACACGGAAAACAAAATACCTTTTTTAAGCAGCTTAAAAATCCGAAATATATTTTAAAAAAAAAAGAAAGAAATTATAAATCCAACATTCTATTAAATGCGATGCAATCATAAGAAAATTGCTTTCACGTACCAAGAAACCCATACAAATACACAATTATTGAGCTCAGCAAATCAGCTCAAATAAATCGGGACCCATTCCGCGGACTAACGGACAACTGGCGGGAATTCAGATATTCATAGGTGTAATTTTAGATATCGCCAGTACGTTGGCTGAATATGTTACTGTAAAACACACTGTTGAACGAATCCCGAGCTTAATACCACTTGTGAAAGCACATAATCGCGTATCAAGTGTTCAGTTGTTCTACTGTTGAAAAAATATATTGTTTTTAATCTGAATTGTAATTGGACTATTGGTTATATTATTCTGTGTGGTTCAGAATACAAAATCTTTCACTATCTTCAATGCTCGATATATTAGTAAAAATATACCGTGCACTTTCCACCAGGACTCTGCACCTATACACAAGGCACGAACTACCCAAGCCTGGCTTGAAACTGGTGAGATCGTGAACAATTGTAGGATCCTTCATAACCAATTTCAAACAAACACCCTTCCCACATACAAGAGAGTCCCTCTATTGCCTCTTTCAAGAAGAGGTTGAAATCACATTTTCTTTCCCTTGAGTAATATTTTTTTTTTTGTATTTTTCTAATTGAAACGTGAAATCTTAAAGTCGTTAAACGAAATTTCTAATGTAAATAGTATATTCATTTATTTTAACATTTATTATATAAGTAGGTAGGTATTATATGTATTTGTAGTGTATGTATTTATGTAATATTTTATTATATATTTTAATATTTTATTTCACTGTATATTTGTTTATGTATTAATAGTTGTAGCACTTCAGCTGCCCGCTAACGAAATGCTTTCTCACTGTACTGGGTTGACTGGAAGAGATCTCTGTCAGAGATAAGTCCACCCTTGCTCACAACGTTTATAAATACATTATTTTATATGTAACTTACAAGTGCAATAAAGAATATATATAAAATTTATACTCTTATATATAATTTACTAGCAACATAAGGTGTCATTGATATGAAATTTAAAGCATCAATATTTAAATAGACTTGTTTACAAAGCTGTTTTAAGTCGTCATTTTATATTATTCCACTGCTTGATTGACCATCAAGTGGACCGTCAGCTTGTTTATATCATTATCACCCATTAAATATATATATATATATTGTTGTGGGTGACCATGGGCGGCGGTAGTCACTTACCATCAGGTGAGCCGCATGCTCGTTTGCCCCCTGTGTTGTAAAAAAAAAAAATATATATATATATATATATATATATATATATATATATATATATATATATATATTTAATGGGTGATAATGGTATGGTAACCCCGTCTGCGCTATCGGTATACACTGGCGGGACACCAGTGAGGGATGACAGATGAAGATGAAAGTAGGTCAGTTAGCCCATCCTGACGAATTAAACTAGAATAAGTCACAATGGTTTCCAGGGGGAACCACGTGGACGTCGACCTGACAGGGTATATTGCTAGTAATAGGGCTATTTGACCCCATCACTAACAATCCCTTTCACCCCCACTTAAATTATATTTGAGATAGAAATAATGTCATTGTCATCATTTGAGACAATTTTTTTTCTTCTTTAATGATAAATCTGCTGTATATTAATCATTCTATTTGAGTATAAAAATAAATGTACATTTCTGAATGTCTGCTTTGTTGATAAACTATTTTATTATATTTTCTTTCATCTTTATACCAAAATAAATAATAACGATAAATTAAATTAAACATCCACTATTCTGAATAAGATACCACTTGACAGCGTTTCATTTTGATTTTGCGTTATTAAGTATTTAGTGTTATTTAAATAAATGGAGTGAAGACTTCTTTAAAATAATGACACGTCTCGACGTTCTAATTTGAATTTTAGAATCTCGTAAAAACTCAGTCGAGTAATTGAGTAAAGATGTAAAGAACAAAGGTAAAGATAGATTTTATTTATTTATTTATTCATTCATTAGTACAAATATGTGTACATGGCGGACTTAATACTAAAAGCATTCTCTCCCAGTCAACCGTAGAGAAGTGTCAGAATACTCGAATGCGGTACTAGTAATTATTGATATACATATTAAAATTACATATTTAAATGCATAAATATATATGAATAACAAATATACTTACACATATATGACATATACTATATTATACACGAAATTGAGGATAATATAAAGTACTTACTGTTCGGATAAAGTAAAAAAGTGAGTTTCTTAATAAAACAATTCTAAAATATTTAACACTAGCAATCAGTCAGGCTTCGAACGGACACATAGATAGAAAAATAATATTTTGTAATAGTTTAATAGGGAATTTTTTGGTATCTTGAGACAAATGCGTATCAATTTTGTAATTTTCGTATGGATCTTTGTATTTTTACAATAATATTATTCGGTGAAGGATGGGCCTTCAAACCGAAACACAGCCATGCAAACACAACTGCTTCACGGTAGAAACACGATATTTATATTGATAGATATGTTGACTCCACTGAGTCAGTATATCCATTATTACATACCTATGCTATCACACTCGAAATAGATTTTTTTTTTATACAACTTAGAATGGCAAACAAGCTGACGGCCCACCTGATGGAAAGTGGTAACCGTCGCCTATAGACATGAGCAGTACCATGGACGTAACAGAGTATACTGTTTCGTCCATGATACTCCCCATACGTTGCCATTCCTGAGAACTTAGATGTTATTCCTCTGTACCCGGTAAATTCACGCCAGATTTTCATTTATATAAGAGATTAATCTCACATTGAATATCTTAAAAGGATAATAACAGGAAATCCATTTATCACCTTGGAATGGTAGAACTAGCAAAAACCCGCAACTCACTGGAACCAATCTTATAGCAAGGTATCATATATGTATATCTATAAAAGAGGATGCCGACTGACTGGCTGACCTACATATCAACGCACAGCCGAAACCGTTGAACCCAGAATTATGAAATTTTGCAGCTTGGTTCTTTATATAGTGTAGATGCCCGGTGCACGGGAAAGAAACAGGACCCATTCTATGCCAAAACCACATGGCTAGTCTAATTCATACTTACTCATAATGCAAGCTTAGTAAATTTATCATTTCTATAAATGCAATACACTTCGAATAAGTATTTAGACTTTATAAGTTCTGATACCCGCAAAATGAAAACTCTAAACCAATCCAAGACTTTCAATTGATGTATGCACTCGCTCCGCAGAGTTCGGCTTTGAACTAGTGTTGTGCAAATAATCGATTATAATCTAAATATCGACTATCGATAGTATCAATAAAAAAAAAATTAATTCTGATTAATAATCCAATACATTAAAATGGTTTGTCAACAAGAAAAGTCACAATATTGCTTTTTTATTTTATATAATATACTAAAATATTATAGAGCCCTTATATCTCATTGGGTATTTTATTGTTCCAATTATATTTCTGATACATAAATAAATAATAAATTTGACTACTGCAAAATAAACACGATTATATCATTTATAAAATGTAAATCATTTTGATGTAACTACAACAGAATGGAAAACATATATATTACAATATGAATTGACTATTTATTTGATTAAAACTACTTTGTTTAATTTAGCTACCATTGGTATATAACAATCACTATTACTACCTGAATAATAATCTTCGAGTATTGGTAATTACACACAAACTAATAGTAGCGGAATGAAACAAAATAATTTTATTTAAATAACTAATGATATGGCCTGAGGAGAAATGAATTGTCTAATAAAAAAATAATGAAAGGTCTAATAAGTGAAAGGTATAAATAAGCTCCATTGCTAGCAATATACCCTCTTAGATCGACCTCCACACGATTCCCTTTGAAAACCATCATGGCCCACCATGATGAATTCGACAAGAATTAACTTGTCGAATTCATCATGGTGGGTCAATTGACCTGCATTCATTTTCACCTGTCATCTTCCACTGGTGTCTTATCGGTGTATACCGATAGCGCGGGCGGGGTTACCATTCCATTTTCACCCATTAGAAAAAATATATGGAATTCCACAGAAAAATACCTAGTTTAGTAACATATTAATTAAAATAATGACTCTTATTGATTATTTCAGTAATTGTTATAAATGCTTTTAATTATACCGATAATATCGTTAACGTAAAATATTAATAATCAATAGTGTTATCGATTATTAAATTATTCGTGACCGTAATCGAACTATCGATATCGACATCCAACGATGTGCCACAGCACTATTTTCAACGTTGAATAACAATCTTTCATAAGTATCTGACAGTACACTTAGACTGTTTCAATACATTCAATATTCTATATGGAATATTTTCTATACAAAAAGCTCTTAAAACTGATTGATTTTTTTTATAACCTTTTTATCGACTTTTAAAAGGAGTAGTGTCTCAATTCATCCGTATTTTTAAACGGTTTTATTTAGCTCGACCTGTACGGTATTTATTTATTTGGGTCAAAATTAGAAATTGGAATTTAAGCACCTTCCCGTTGTCAGATTGATCTGAAATTTGGTACACACATTTAATTTAGATGACAATACAATATAATAAAATCAATAACATTATAAATCTAAGATGGCCGCCGATACAAAATGGCGGATTACATATTTTTCCTTAACCCCCGCAATATGGGTATCAAATGAAAGGGCTACACTAGTAAAACACGATGATTATGTCAAAATTTAAAATTCAAGATGGACGCCGTTCCAATATGGCGGACTAGGTACATATTTTTCCACAACCACCACAATATGGGTATCAAATAATAGGACTACACTGAGACACCCAGACACTAGACACTCGGACACTAGACACTCAGACGCTAGACCCTCAGACACTCAGACCCTAGACACACAGACACTAGACACTCGGATACAAGACACTCAGATACTAGACACTCGGACACTAGACACTCAGACACTAGACACTCAGACACTCAGACACTCAGACCCTAGACACACAGACACTAGACACTCGGATACAAGACACTCAGACACTAGACACTCGGACACTAGACACTCAGACACTAGACACTCGACACTCTACACTCGACACTCGACACTCAGACACTAAACACCAGACACAAGACACTCAGACACTCGACACTCGACACTCAGACACTAAACACTAGACACTAGACACTAGACACTCAGACACTCGACACTCGACACTCAGACACTAAACACTAGACACTAGACACTAGACACTCAGACACTCGACACTCAGACACTAGACACTCGGATACAAGACACTCAGACACTAGACTCTCAGACACTTGACACTCAGACACCCAGACGTTAGACACTCAGACACTAGACACTCGACACTCAGACACCCAGACACTAAACACTCTGACACTAGACACTCGACACTCGACACTCGATACTCGACACTCGACACTCGACACTTAACACTCGACACTCGACACTCGACACTCGACACTCGACACTCGACACTCGACACTCAGACACTCAGACACTAGACACTCAGACACTCGACACTCGACACTCAGACACTAAACACTAGACACTAGACACTAGACACTAGACACTCAGACACTCGACACTCAGACACTAGACACTCGACACTCGACACTCGACACTCGACACTCGACACTCGACACTCAGATACTAAACACTAGACACTAGACACTCAGACACTGGACACTCGGATACAAGACACTCAGACACTAGACTCTCAGACACTTGACACTCAGACACCTTTTTGGCCTCAGTTCCGTCGAACCCAAATGTACGAAACAGATATATCATCAGTTTTAATTGACTTTAACACAGACGGCATGCACGTTATTTACCCTAAAGCCATACAGTTTCCAGCAAAATTCAATTATGGTACGGCTGAAAAAAGGATGTTGCCCTTAGTTTTGTCATGAGCATTCACCGTCCATAAAATGCAGGGCAGCACCGTCGACCATGCAGTAATATATTTGGGCTCAAAATGGTTTGAGGAAGGACAAGCATACGTGGCTCTAAGTCGAGTCAAGTCTCTGGAAGGGCTATGTATTGAGGAATTAGATTGTACTAAATTATCAGGTAAGAAACCATGTAATAATGATGCACTGAATGAATTAAATAGAATGAGGAATATTCGGTAAACAATTTCACTAAATACTAAAAACAAGAAAATAAAAATCGGTAAAAAAACTTTTAAGTTAAACGGTTTTATTTTATGTGCACTGAAAACTACAAAATAAATAAATAGTTACTTACCTATCAACCTACGTAGGTGATCTCGGTCATTAATATCTCTGATGGTAGTGGTTGTCATAACATGAACCATGTCAGCGGCCGAAAGGCAGTTCATGAGAGAACACTAACACCAGGGTTTGCTTGGTAGGTAAACTAAGCAGCCCGCACTATAACAAGTAGGTATTTTGACCTTCTAGTTCAGAAATATTTTAGTACTAGGCAGAATAGCTTTTAGGCATATTAGACTAAAATAAAAACGTGGGGCCCCTCTGAAATCATACCTATAGCAGAGCATATCTTATACTTTGGTAGATCATGAGCTCGGCGTTCGCTGGTGAAGCCGTAACGGCTGGTTATTGATGGTCAAAACCTCCAGTTACGATTATAGTAAGTCGATTTTTTTTTTTTTTTTTTTTTTTTTTTTTTTTTTTTTTTTTTTTTTTTTTTATGCAACTTAGAATGACAAACAAGCTGACGGCCCACCTGATGGAAAGTGGTAACCGTCGCCTATAGACATGAGCAGTACCATGGACATAGCAGACTATACTGTTTCACCCATGATACCCCCATGGGTTGCCATTCCTGAGGACTCAGGTGTTATTCCTCTGTACCCTGTAAATTCACGCCATATCCCACCCTTCAAACCGAAACACAGTCATGCAAACACAACTGCTTCACGGTTGAAACACGAATGGGACAGAGGTGCCCAAGCAATCGACTTTTGTACAAAGTCTCCCTCTGGTCGATTCAGCGGACCCTGGACTCCGGAGCTATGAGGTTTCGGATGCGACCGGGATAAACCGCTAGGATGATGATGATGACGATTATAATAAGTCGATGCAATCCACACTTAGTATAGTAGAAAGTAATACAGAAATAGTTAATGGGCCCCACGTTTTTATTTTAGTCTAATATGCCTAAAAGCTATTCTGCCTAGTACTAAAATATTTCTGAACTAGAAGGTCAAAATACCTACTTGTTATAGTGCGGGCTGCTTAGTTTACCTACCAAGCAAACCCTGGTGTTAGTGTTCTCTCATGAACTGCCTTTCGGCCGCTGACATGGTTCATGTTATGACAACCACTACCATCAGAGATATTAATGACCGAGATCACCTACGTAGGTTGATAGGTAAGTAACTATTTATTTATTTTGTAGTTTTCAGTGCACATAAAATAAAACCGTTTAACTTAAAAGTTTTTTTACCGATTTTTATTTATTGTGCATGTTAGATAACAGCTTCACTGATTTTTATGTTTTTTTTTATACAACTTAGAATGGCAAACAAGCTGACGGCCCACCTGATGGAAAGTGGTAACCGTCGCCTATAGACATGAGCAGTACCATGGACATAACAGAGTATACTGTTTCGCCCATGATACCCCCCATGCGTTGTCATTCCTGAGGACTCAGGTGTTATTCCTCTGTACCCAGTAAATTCACGCCATATCCCACCCTTCAAACCGAAACACAGCCATGCAAACACAACTGCTTCACGGTTGAAACACGAATGGGACAGAGATATCCAAGCAATCGACTTTTGTACAAAGTCTCCCTCTGGTAAATTTTATGTTCGTTCTTTATTAATTTTGTTACGATTGAGTTCGCTCTTTTTCTGTACAGCAAAATCAAAACAACACGATTCAAAATCTAAATTCCATATATTTTAAATCTGATGTATCCACGAAATATTCATCCACTCATCGGTGGGTTTTATCTAAAGTAATATTTATAAAAAGAAATGGTTTCCTTATTTTTTTTGTAATGTATAAATACAAGAATATTTACTGATTTTAAAAATTCTTTTCACGTAAAAAAACTATTTTTTTTTCGATGGGTGAAAATGGTATGGTAAGGCGGGGGCCTTGCGCTAACGGGATACGCTGGCGGAGCACCAGTGAAGGGTGATCGATGAGAATGAAAACAGGCCAGTTAGCCCATCATGATGAATTCATCAGAAATTAACCATGATAGTTTCCAGGGGGAACCGAAAATCCAAAGGAAGTCGACCTGGTTGGGCATATTGCTTGCAATGGGATTTTTAGTCTCCATTACTAACAATCCCTTTCCCCCAAAAAAAAAAACTATATTATACTCGTAAGCTGATCAGTATTATACTAAAAATAAAAACTGTATAGCTCTGGGAGAGTGGACTATAAGTTGTTGATGGATACATGAATGAAGGAACACTTGTGATTACACAGGACGCTCTTATTAAGCATTTCGGACATACAATATTATAATACAAGAAAACACGTCTGTTCGGTACGGTATTGGTATTGAAGCAAGAGAGGTTTATTGTTGCCATGACATAAAATATTAAATATTATTTAATTATTATTTATTTATTTATTTATACATCGAAAGTATTACATATATTTAGTTTGTTACAAAATAAAATTACCTCATTATTTTACATATCAATATTAATTTTGTCACACGATAGATGTCGCTGTTTTTTGACGAAGCGAAAAGGGAGACCAGAGGGAGACTTTGTACAAAAGCTTGGGTACCTGTTCCATTCGTGTTTCAACCGTGAAGCAGTTATGTTTGCATGTCTATGTTTCGGTTTGAAGGGTAGGATATGGTGTGAATTTACTGGATACGGAGGAATAACACCTGAGTCCTCAGGAATGGCAACGCATGGGGGGTATCAAGGGCGAAACAGTATACTCTGTTATGTCCATGGTACTGCTCATGTCTATAGGCGACGGTTACCACTTTCCATCAGGTGGGCCGTCAGCTTGTTTGCCATTCTAAGTTGTATAAAAAAATGCTTTTAAATTGTCATTTAGATAAATATTAAAACAAGAAGCCAATAGGTTTAACCCAATAGAATTTTTTCAATCAACAATAATAACTTCATTTCACAGTTAATATTACATTAAACATTTTCATAACGAAAATAAAAGAGTTATTTCAATGTAAAATAAATATGAAGCTTTCGTTGCCATATTATTCCAACGTATCGCCTATCCGGGGTTATTTTCCCAAGAATCCCGTCGAGAGCCCGGTTCAAAATTCTGTTACGTACTACGGGCATTTTGTTAAATTTAAACTCAAATATTTTGTTACTACGTAAAAGTACGCCCTTTTGAAGATTGCGCTTTGAACGGAATTCCCTTGTATGTTGTAATAGTTTGCTATTTGTACGTCATATTTTGTTCATGAAAAATATTTCATAAAAGAACGGCCCATTTTAAGAATCGCCATTGAATAATATATTGGGATAAATACATATATATATATATATATATATATATATATATATATATATATATATATATATATATATATATATAGTAATAATATTTATAATAAGTTTACTATTATAATCTTTTGGAGGAAATAATAAAGAGTATCTATATATATATATATTACTATTTATATACTATTTACTATTTATATGTTTTAGGTATTGTATGTTTCTCTTTTAAAGTTAAATAAATAGATATACACTATTAATTAATTATTTTATAATACCTATATTAGGTGATTCACATGCTCGTTTGTCCCCTGTGTTATAAAAAAAAACCTATAATTAATATTTGATTTTTTTTTTTATTATCATCACAACATAGCATAAAACAAAGTCGCTGTCGCTGTCTGTCCGTTCCTATGTATGTTTAAATCTTTAAAACTACACCACGGATTTTGAAGCGGTTTTCTTTAATAGATAGAGTGATTCAAGAGAAAGGTTTATATGTATAATACATGCATAATATTGTAGAAAAACATTGATTTCAATTAATCTCTAATTAATTTAATAAAATATAATTATATTCGCAGTGCGATCTTTACGTGTATTTAGTTTTAATATTTTTATTAAGTTTACTATTGTAATTTTTTTTAAGAGATTGATCAATTTTGAAAATTCTTGTACTTATATAAAGCTACGTTATCACTGAGTAACATAGGCTATAATATTATTATTGAAAATTAAAAAATAAAAGGAAGTAGTGAATAAACTAAAAACACAATTAATTTTAAAAATACTATCTACATAATGCACTTATATAAAGCTTTTTTTTTATACTGTGTCGTTTACTTTAGTTCTTCGGATATCCTCGTTTCGGATTCTGTCATGCAAATGCACTTTCCGAGCATTGTCATAATGCATGCGCCTACTGCCAAAATTGCTTTGTGCTTAAGTGAATTAGTAAGTAGTATTGTTAAGTCATAATTATAATAGTAGATAACTTGTTTAGATTTTATGGGATTGACATGTTAAAAAAACAAAAATCCCAAATTAAACGAAGATTAAAAAAAAAGCGTTGTTATACATTGGCTGTATTTTATTTAAAAAAAAAATCGTACGAATCCTGGACTGGTCATTAGTATCATATATAATCGACATAAAAGAAAATCTATTTACTTAAATATCGTTACAGAAGTTACATTTTAAATTAAAACATTAACGGAACTCAGCGGATTATATCTATTTATAATTTTTGCTAGAAATTTCCCAAGTTCGCCTAACTGCAGAATATTCCGTTGGCCAGTTAAGGAAAGTTGGCGTATTTCTGACTTCCATCGCTTTAAGATTATTAAATTAACCGTCACTTATTTTAAATTTATAAGACTTCAAATCTAAATTATTTATTAAAGGGACCCCTCCGGGATGCTTCTTAATATCTATTATATCTTTACTAATTGTATTATTGTGTAAATAAGTGGGGAAAAATATATTTTACCTTTTCAATGGGAGTTTTTTAACACTTTGTAACATTTTGAAGGTATAGAATTTATACAAATATTATGAACATAAAAGTGAGTTTGTATTTTTATCACCTTATCGCGCGTTAACAGGTTAACTGATCACATTTTTTTAAACAACTTAGAATGGCACCTGATGGAAAGTGGTAACCGTCGCCTATAGACGTAAGCAGTATCATGGACATAACAGAGTATAGTGTTTCGCCCATTTAACCACCCATGCGTTGCCATTCCTAAGGACTCAACTGGTATTCCTCTGTACCCAGTAAATTCACTGCCATATCCCACCATTCAAACCGAAACACATATATGCAAACACAACTGCTTCACGACAGAAACACGAATGGGACAGAGGTGTCCAAGCAAACGGCTTTTATACAAAGTCTCCCTCTAGTGATTTCGGTGTACACGTACTGTATACAAGAGTCTACGATTCCCAAAACTAAAAAAAAAAACGATAAACTGTTGTCAAACATAAAAAAATCACGCTCGTATCAGATTCGTTCTGAATTTATCAATCACCTGCATTCACGGACATGGTCCGTGTAGCTTTTAAAAGAAAACGGTGCAAAACAAATAGAAATCTCCCAATTCAAACACACGGGGAAAGGGGGGGGGGGGTCAATCAATTTTTCCGATTCATCTGACAATTCCAACTCTATATTTGAACGTTTGCGGTGTCGATGTACACTGCAGTTTATATAATAGTGTACTGAACGCAAACATCCATCTGTTTGTTTGTTTTAATTATTGTCCGAACTTTTTTTTCAATGCATGATAATAGAATGGTAACCCCGCACTAACGGTGTTCACCGGCGGGGCACCAGTGAAGGATGATAGATAAGGATGAAGCAGATCAGTTAGCCCATCGTAACGAATTCAACAAGAATTGTTCACGATGGTTTCTAGTGGGAACCATGTGGAGGTCGACCTAACAAGGCATATTGCTAGCAATGGGGCTGTCAAACTCCATTGCTAACATCCCTTTCTCCTCGTCAGAACTTTATTGTAGAAAAAATCCTTACTAATATTAAAAATGTGAAAGCGAGTGTGTTTATTTATGACTTACTTTTAAAGGCCGACGACGCATTAGCAACTCCCCTGATGTCATTAGTAGCCATGGGCTGCCGCTACTTACCATTAAGTGGACTGCATGTTCGTTTATCATCACTTACCCTTTCACATAAAAAAAACTTGACGTTTCAACGCCATGAAATTTATATGAAATATATTTCACTCTACGAGTATGTTTAAAACTAGTACATAGTAATGACACATTTACTAATACTGTAAATACGACAGTGAGTTTGTTTGTCACATCTTTGCTCCACTCAACTCATCGTATGAAATTTGGTATACACATACTATTTGGGATGAAAAAGGTCATAAATGCTGTTACTTATCGCGGTCAATAAACAAAACCCGATTACATAGATAAATTCGTGAAGAAAAACTAGTAATATTTAAATTTCGTTAATAAATATATTGTCTCATATTACAAATAAAGATAAATTTACTTGCATAAATATGTATAAATGTAGTACACTGATACATGCGTCAATATGTATAAATGCAATTACACTAAAACATGCATCAACATGTATAAATGTAATTGCACTAAAACATACATAAACATGTATATAAATGTAAGTACATTAAAACATGCATCAACATGTATAAATGTAATTGCACTAAAACATGCATAAACATGTATAAATATAATGGCACTAAAACATGCATAAATATATATAAATCCAAGTACACTAACATATGCATAAACATGTATAAATATAATAACGCTGAAACCACTAAATGGTTTTGATTGAAAATTTGGTACATAGATAAATAATTCCTGTGAACAACAAATGCTATAGATTTTATCGTAATTTTCACGAGTAAAGCCGCAGGATGTTGCGGTAAATATTATAGATATAGAATCCTCTTTAATGTATAATATATTATTTCTTTGACCCTCTATTCCATTTGGTTTCCAAAATTTTACATGATGTTGCCCGATGGTTGGAGGGTACGGAGACGAAATGAAATTAATATTCATGGGGGTTGTTTAGTGGCCTATCGAAAATCCCCTTTTGAATACGATTCCGTGTTTTTTTTTTTTTTAATGGGTGATAATGGAATTGTAACCCCACCAGCGCTATTAGTATACACTGACGGGACACCAGTTAAGGATGATAGATGAAGATGAAGCAGGTCAATTAGCCCATCGTGACGAATTCAACAAGAATTGTTTACGATAGTTTTCAGGGGGAACCACTTGGAGGTCGACCTGATTGCTAGCAATATCGAACTCCATTGCTAGCAATCCCTTTCTCCCCTACGATTCCGTGTTGACCAATATTTTTTTTTTACACTAGTTGATCTAACAGACATAGTTCTGTAAAAAGTTATCAATTGGACAAAATTTGTATCTTTGTTTTATGTTTTTTTGATTTTTCTCTTTATAAGAACCTTCCTCGGACTTTTTTTTATGTAACTTAGAATGACAAATAAGCTGACAGCAAACCTGATGGAAAATGGTAACCGTCGCCTATAGACATGAGCAGTACCATGGACATAACAGAGTATACTGTTTTGCCTATGCTACCCCCCATGCGGGGGGGAAGGGATTGTTAGCAATGGAATTTGACAACCCCATTGCTAGCAGTATGCCCTATTAGGTCGACCTCCACGTGGTTCCCCCTGAAAACCATCGTGAACAATTCTTGTTGAATTCGTCACGATGGGCTAACTGATCTGCTTCATCCTCACCTATCATCCCTCACTGGTGTCCCGTCAGTGTATACCAATAGCGCGGGTGGGGTTACCATTCCATTATCATCCTTTAAAAAAAAAAGATACCCTCATGCGTTGCCATTCCTGAGGACTCGGCTGTTATTCCTCTGTACCCTGTAAATTCACTGCCATATCCCACCGTTCAAACCGAAACACAGCCATGCAAACACAACTGCTTCACGGTAGAAACAAGAATGGGACAGAGGAGTCCAAGCAAACGACTTTTGTACAAAGTCTCCCTCTGGTAGGTGGTATTTATATCCTATAATAAAAAAAAAAACATTGAAATCCGAATATAAAATTGCCATAGTGTGCTAGATAAAATAATAAATCAGAGACCAGACAAAATCCTGACCAAACAATACGCAACTCCATACAAACCGACAAAAAGTAAAAACAATACATACATATCTAAAACAAAGACCGATTTTATGTTCGACAACGTATGAGGAATTAAAAATTGAAAAAAAATAAAGGATATGCCGGATCAGACGGTCGTCCGGTGACGTGTGCGTGATAGATGGATGACAAGGTAGCAAATTGAATTGTATGGTTTCACTGGAACCGGATACGCAAATATTTCTTTTTCACTACAATGGCGGCAAACATGTATACTGTCATAAATCCTAGTCTAGTCTGTTCGATGGTAGTCTATGGTGCAAAGCTATGCTTTCATGGGGTTGTTTCTACTTCTAGCGTGGGATATGGCAATGAAATTACAGAGTATGGAGGCATAACATTCTAGTCTTCAGGAATGGCAACGTATGAAGGAAACCTTGGACATTATTATCAGTTTTTAACTATCCACTGCTGAATATTGGCCTTTCCCTAGAGGGGTTTTGCCAGTAGTTGCCACGCTTAGCAGGC
This sequence comes from Galleria mellonella, assembly GCF_026898425.1. NCBI lineage: Eukaryota > Metazoa > Arthropoda > Insecta > Lepidoptera > Pyralidae > Galleria > Galleria mellonella. The sequence goes on along the minus strand of NW_026441999.1, from coordinate 8,734,676 downwards.
GTATTGGCAAGGGTTAAAATTTGGACTTTTTTTTTTGTGTTATTCCTCTGTACCCTGTAAATATAATGTGGTATAATATGAGGTAGACCTTAAACTGTGTTCACTGGTGAACACACGAGAAGGTCTACCGTACAGCAAGGTTCTAATAATGACGATAGTATAGCAAGCTTGTTTTAGTTTTAAATACACGTCCTTATTCGGAGGTGACAAACCTTTTGCGTTTTAATTTAAAATTTTAATTAAACAGAGCGTCGGCATTCAGTCAGAGCGCTGTTTAATAGCCGGTAGCGTGAGCTCAGATTTCGACGCTATATCCAGTGTTTTTCTACACATTCACTTTATTTTTCTAGTTTATTTATATGACTTTAAACGTGTAACCTTTGTAGCAGTTTTTTTCATTAAAGATACACCAGTGGTCAGAGAGAAAATATACTAACTACAAAGGGATCTGCATGAGTAACTGTCTCTCATATCTGTTGCCGAATAGCTCGTTTGTTAATTGCAGTTTGAAGTTTAAAATAATTATAGTGCAGTTAAATTAGTCGTTATTTTCGTGATCATCGTCATTTCAGCCATTATGTGTCCACTGCTGGACATAGGCCTCCTTAGTCGCTATATAATTACACACAGTCGAAACAGTATATCTGTTATGTCAATGGTACTTCTCATGTCTATAGGCGACGGTTGCCACTTTCCATCAGGTGGGCCGTCAGCTTGTTTGTCATTCTAAATTGCATAAAAAAAAAATATAATTAATCAAATATGGGTAGAGACCAATTATTATAAGTGAAATAGTTTGTATTAATGAATGGATGAACATTTGTCACTCTTTTATTGAAAAGTTCTGAATGATTTTAAATGAAATTTGGTACACGGGCAGGCTATATCCTAATTTAATACATAGGATATTTTGTTGTATTGATTCACGTAGGTAAAGCTACGGTGTACAATTATTATAGAATACTAGTAATCCGACCCGGTTTCGCACGGATAGATAGAATTTTCGGAAATAATATATATTATGCCCATGTTTATTATCATAATTTCAGCCATTATCCGTCCACTGCTGGACATAGGTCTCCTTTATAAACTGTGATAAGGAACGATACTGAGCCATATGCATCCACTGACTCCTTGCAATGCATTTGAAGTCGTTACTCCGTCTAGTGGTGGGTCGTTCTACACTGCGTTAGCCCGAACGGGGTCGCCACTCAAAAACCTTGCTATATATATATATATATATATATATATATTAAAAAATCACTTATAACAAATGTGCATGGTGGTAATCGATCGCGCACGGGATCTTATTAACGATTTTAGACATAGTACATTTAAATAAATATACATAATGTTAACAGAGATTTAAAAGAGTAACTGTCGAGTTTCCTGCGGGCTCTTCTCAATAGATAACGACCTTCCAAACCCTGCAGTAGATGACAAAAATGATGATTTAAAAGTGCTTGTAAACAAGTCTATTTGAATAAAAATGCATTTGAATTTGACTATATACATATTAAGTCTAGGTATAATATTCAGTTTGGTATATATTATATATACACACACACACATTATATATATATATATATATATATATATATATATATATATATATATATATATATATATATATAGAAAATATAACAATGTATGCAAGGAGCTTGATATCTTCCAACAATCCTTGCAATGTTACATTAAGGCTGCCAATTTGTTACTTTAAATCTATAGCCGTCATTCTTTCAATGTATATAATATCGAATGTAATGCAGAGCAGTTGTTCGAGTGCAAATTTAATGCTGTTTTATGTAATATTTATTTTATAAATTTATTAATTTGTAATCTGTTGCCTTGCTATAAATAAATAAATAAATATATGTATATATAATATATACCAAACTGAATATTATACCTAGATTAATATTATTTCTCCACTAAAATTTCAGTGGGTTTGCAAAGTTTTAAGTGGCAAGGGACGCTTACTAACGTTATCTAGCCACTAACCTAACTGAACTGGTTAATTTGTTTTGTCAGCACTCGGAACCCCGAAAAATAGTTATTAACTTTTGTTGTGTGAATTAATAGTAGTTTAAACTATTATACATAAAGGGATCGTCTGTGGAAAATCATAGTTGAACATTGTTTTTCCTTACCATGTAGATGGAAAATAAATATACAGCCCATCTGATGGTAAATGGTACTGTTTCGCCCATGATACCCCCCATACGGGGGGAAGGAATTGTTAGCAATAGAATTTGACAATCTCATTTTTTTATTGCTAGCAATATGCCCTATTAGATTGACCTCCACGTGGTTCCCCCTGGAAACCATCGTGAACAATTCTTATTGAATTCGTCACGACGGGCCAACTGATCTGCTTCATCCTCACCTATCATCCCTCACTGGTGTCCCGTCAGTGTATACCGATGGCGCGGGCGGGGTTACCATTCCATTATCATCCTTTAAAAAAAAAAAAGATACCCGTCATGCGTTGCCATTCCTGTGGACTCAGGTGTGGACCCGAAACACAGCCATGCAAACACAACAGCTTCACGGTAGAAACACGAATGGGACAGAGGTACCCAAGCAAACGACTTTTGTACAAAGTCTCCCTCTGGTATTTTTAAATTACTTTATAAACTATACGTTGCTCATTAATTTAATTTATTCTTTTTATTTTCGTTATGCCATGCATTTGCTAAATCTCAACCAATTTTTAATTTTAGTTAACTTCTGTGTTGCCCCTTTTTTTGTATTAAACTGCTTCTAGCGAAGTGAAATCTGCTTCTTCTACACAATGCTGTGTTTTGCATTAAATTAATTTTAATATTTTTGCAACTTAGAATGGTAAACAACCTAACGGCCCACCTGATGGAAAGTAGTAACCGTCACCTATGGACATGAGCATGAGAGAAAAATAATTTAATATTTTGTGATAGCTTTAATAGGCAATTTTTTGATATCTTGAGACAAATGGGTATCACTTTTGTAATTTTCTTAGGGATCTTTGTAATTTTTTTTACAATAATATTATTCGGTGAAGGATGGGCCTTCAAACCGAAACGCAGCCATGCAAACACAACTGCTTTACGGTAGAAACACAAGACAGACAGAGGTGTTAAAGCAAACGACTTTTGTACAGTCTCCCTCTGGTAACCATTACATAACATTACATTATGTATGAAGATATTAATGCAACATTTCCAATATCTGAAGTTATGACAGAGTTGCCATTCTGTTTCACGTACAGAGCTGTCCTCTTTCGGGGAACTTTAAGCAATTAAAATTATATGCAACATCGATATAAAGTGGGAGAGACACATTGCGAGCGAGACGGCGAACAAAGCGGGGACATAGTTGGGAAAGTATCTGGGAACATTTGTGATTTAATTAAGAATTTTAATTAATTTAAATTAAATGTGAACATCGGATTGCGCTGTCGTTTTTAGTTTCGTCGCGGCGGCGCTAGAACTTCTTCTCAGACTACATTTTAAACTTACCCTCATATTTATAAAAATTAAAACAAACGTAATTTAACTGGTACACTGTTTTGTCAAATTCATCCAAATTGGGAATTTAGTGTAAAAGAAAGAGACCGAGGTTTTCCCAAGGTGGAGTTTTTCAAAAGGGGGGTAAAGAGGTTTCTTCAGGGTCGGCGACGCGCGCGTAATACCAGTGATATTGCAGGTGTTCATAGGCTACGGTAGTCACTTACCATCAGATGAGTCGCATGCTCGTTTGCCCCCTGTGTTGTAAAAAAACATTGAAGTCGCTTCTTGCGGAACATAATCATGTCTAAAAACGACCACCGTATGCCACAGTGTCGATCCAAAGTTACTGGAACTATGATAAAGTTGTATAAAGTTGTATAGAAGTAAGACTGTCACAGGGGAACCGTTCAGTCAAAGATTGCTCAAATAAAGTTGTCAGTTAGTATTAACCGCGACGTCCTTTCAAACCGTCTAGTATAACTAACTTCTATCTATTAGCAATGGAAATTAATTAGTTTCGAAAGCCTGTAGCAGTGACCAAAGTTAATATTTGAAACGATTCATGCGACATCCATGAATTCATTCTATACATGCATTCACACAATATATAGAGACTTTGTATAAATGTCGATTGCTTGGGTACCTCTGTCCCATTCGTTTTTCTACCGTGAAGTAGTTGTGTTTGCATGGCTGTGTTTCGGTTTGAAGGGTAGGATATGGCGTGAATTTACAGAGTACAGAGGAATAGCACCTGAGTCCTTAGGAATAGCAACACATGGGGGGGTATCATGGGCGAAAAATCATGGTGTATTCACTAATCATCCCGCACTAGTGCCCTGCCAACGTATACCGTTAGCGCAGCCGGGGTCACCGTTTCATTGACATTCATTAAAAAAAGACAACTCAGGGCCATTCTTTAAGACTATCATTAGGGGAGGCCTATGTCCAGCAGTGGGCAGACAACTGTTAACATAATGATACAAGCACAAAACAAATAATTACTATGTCCCATATAAAGTTACTAAATTCATCTCATACTACAATTACTATAATACTAAAGTCCACAAGGAATATTCAGATTACAGTCTCCCACTAACATGGATTCCAATCTGCTGCATAGAACTTGCATGTGCATATTGTGTATGAGGACTTACACTCAACATGTAATTGACTTTGGTGAGAGCACAACCACAAGGCTTTGTCGCCAGATCCCCCTCTCCATAATAGAAGTATATGGGTTTGGTTCGATTTATTAGATGTAGCGGGGCGGGTAGCGGATAATCCGTTACCCGTTCCGCTATAGGACACTAGTTTAAAAAACGAATATATTTTTATTATTAGCGTAAACTGTGTTAAAATATAATCACGACCGTAATCTCAGGTGTATTTTTTTTTATGGTTGAAAACAGAATGGTTAATCCGCCAGCGTCAGCCATCAATCACACGTACGGTGTGATTTCAGAGACATTGTGCCCACGAACGCTCAGGCTGTGAAATGAGCTCCCTGCCGAGGTTTTCCTTAGAGGCTACAGTATGGGGTTCTTCAAAAAGAGTATCTAATGGTATACACTGGCAGAGCACCAATGAGGGATAATAGGTGCGGATGAAAGCAGATCAATTACCTCATTGTAACGAATTCATCTGGAATTAACCACAATGGTTTCCAGTGACGACCGCGTGGAGGTTGACCTGACAAGGTATATTATTATAAATGAAGTCCCCAATGCTAATTACTAACAATCCCTCCACCCTTCCCTCTTCCTAAATAACTAATTCTATCTGTATTTTTTTATACAACTTAGAACGACAAACAAGCTGAGACATGAGCAGTACCATGAACATAACAGAGTATACTGTTTCGCCCATGATACCCTCCATGCGTTGCCATTCCTGAGGACTCAGTTGTTATCCTCTGTATTCAGTAAATTCACGCCATATCCCACCCTTCAAACTGAAACACAGCCATGCAAACACAACTGCTTTCCGGTTGAAACACGAATGGGACAGAGGTACCCAAACAATCTACTTTTGTACAAAGTCTACCTCTGGTGGTATTGTTTATTTACGAAATCGAGGTTTTTTTTATTATTATTATTTCAGTGGTTAATTGTGCTCTGCTTAACATAAAATTTCCCTATACGGGGAGTTTTGCCAGTAGTTGCCATGCTTGACAGGTGGGGCAGCCGCATTTAGGCTTTTAGATATGTTTTAAGAGGGACGCTACTGCCTATCCCTCGCCCTCCCTTAGTCATTTCTTACGATACATGCAGGAAAGGAAGGAGTGGCTCATTCTATGTCGGGACACACACGGTGAACTGCAAAATTTCCATAATTTACTTCACTCACCTCAAAACACAAACATTCCAATAAAACAAGGAACAACTATACCATTATAAAGTATATTATTATGTACTATATTTAGGTAGTTTAGGTTAGTATTTATTCATAAGATCTTAAAAAAGTATTGTTATTACTAGAAAAAAAAAATATATTATCAAAAACAAGAAAAATACCTTGAAATTAATTATATTACCTAATATTTTATTAGTACAGGATTTTTTTTATTTTAATTTATTATTTTGTTTCAATTCAGAAACTATCAAATCGCTACCTCTCATAAACTGTACCAAACCAGTGCACAGCAAGTTCCAAAGATTTTAGCGGTGTTGACGAAAACTTGATCCACAGTTTGTTTAGCTGGCCCTCGCTTATTACTAATTTCCGCGCGCTCAAACACTTCGCTGTGAAGTTGGATGCAGATTGTAGATTTAGATACGATAATTTGATTCTGCGAGAAGCAATCCAACTGATGGCCCACCTGATGGAAAGTGGCAATCGACACCTATAAACACAAGCAGTATTATGGACATCGCAGAATATACTGTAACACCCATAGTGTACCTTTCATGTACCTTTCATACATTGTCGTCCTTGAAGATTAACATAATATACTAATTTGTCTTTGTAACCTGCAAGAAAACAAGTACGAATATTTGAATATATATATAGAGGTTTCGTCAAGGTCGGCAACGCGCACGTAGCACCTCAAGTGTTGCAGGCGTCCATAGACTACAGTAATCGTTTACCATCAGACGGACTGTATGTTTGCCTACCACCTTTGTAGTATAAAAAACATTAATTTTTATTCAAGTAATACGCATTTATGAATTGTCATTTTTTAATAAATCTACCCACCCAGTTCTTAATGCAATTCCAACAAGACAAGAAACTCAGCTATTGCTTTTTCAATCAAAATTTGAGTTTACAAACAAAAAATGTGTATTAACATACCTAATTGTGCCTAATTACTTACATTTACAATCAAACGGAGTTAAAAAACAAAATCACTGGCAAAGGTCATCAGTTAAATGTCCATTTGAGCTAAAAATAAAATAAACTCCTTCACAGAATTGCACAAACCGTCCCTTCGGGACAAACAAAAACTCTAAGGCTTGATCCCTTTTGCCGCGCCGTTAAAGCAAGCCCTTTGTACCGAAAGCAAGTTTTGTGACCCTGTTGCGATTGGAAAACGTTATTGTAAGCGTTTTTCTTTACTTTTCTACCTTCTTAACAATTTAATACGAATAATGATTCCAGAATTGATGTATTTTTTTTATGAAAATCAAAGAACAAATGGTCATAATAAATAAACACGAAAAAGATATGGAAAAGCTAAATTAGTTGGTTTTTATGGAAAATATACAATTTTAAACAATTATGTGGCAGACCTTCCTCAGAATCTTAGTTAATAGATTAGCACAAATTAAAGAATATAACTCCAGAAATTTTATTTTGACTACAGGAGTTTTTAAACGAAAAATTTACACTTTGGCTATTAGTAGAAGATGGTAGGTGAGAATGAAGACAGATCATTTAAAGAACTAGCAAAAACCATAATTTACACATAAAAAATATTGATAAATTGGGCATCTACTTTAGGAATGACTTTAGAAATAATAAGTAATAAATCGACTTTAATAAAGATGATTACTGCTTCTACTCAAAACGACAACGATGCTTACAATGTCTAGTTACTATCAAAGCCTTGTATCAATTTTAATTCCATCACGTTCGGTAATAGCAAACATAGTCAGACTACGGTAGACTCACTTTACCACATTGGGCTTGAATGTGTTCAACGAAACATACACAAATCAGTGTTACTCTTACAATAGTCTGCAAAATGGCTCAAAATGGCTCGAGAATAAAGGATCTAATTTTTTCTTATTGAATGATAATTGATAAGTAACCACGCCAGTGCTATCAGTATACACTGACGGGGCACCAGCGAAAGATGATAGGTGATTATAAAAGCAAACTGGCTCTTCGTGACGAATTCATCGTCTTAATACGTTTTAACATCTGAAACATCTAGATCTCCCATAGTTGCGAGTGTTATCTAAATTAATATTATAAAGAGAAAAGATTTTTTGTATGTTTGCTTGTAATGTAAATGTAAACTCAAAAAATCTTTCACCTGCGAGAAGTTATATCGTTAGCGAGTTACAAAGGTTGTACATATTTAAAAAAAAATACCGTGCGATTCTAAACAGGCCAATAACATGTTAAATAACAACGACAATATTTATAAAAAAAACTACAACTATATAAAAGAAGAAAACAGATAATACTTTTACGGTTCTAGTAAGTTAAAAATAGTTGTCACTTGGTGGAATTTGAAATATTAGAAATACGAAATCATGCAGATCTTCCATCTTCTATCAAAAGTAAAAATCTTCAATACGAGTATATACCTTTAACTGAACTCAATCTCTGTTGTATATTTGGCAGAGAAAACTGAGTGTGAAAAATTAGATTGATCAAGCATTATCTGAGCAATAAGTTCCAAATAGTCTCCAGAACTAAAATGTTTAAATGAAAAGAATTTTTAAAGATTTTAGAAAAAGAATTATAAAATTAGATGGAGCAAGGGATTCAATTATTGAGGCTCGTAGTACCCAATCCTGATTACCCTTCTCTGCAAGGTACATAACCTAAAGATGTATCCATCAACTAATTGATATAAATAGCACTTTTCAAATCTAAATAATGGCAGGTAAATAATAAGCAATCCAGCAGATGGAAACAGCAAATGCTATCCAAAGTGCAGCAAAACACGTATGCATTACATTACAATTAGGTTGATAGCTATATCGGCTAGTTGGTATCGATTTGTTTTCGAGTAGCACTCATAAATTCCATTCAACCTATTTCGAGTGATAGATGCGAAAGTTCGTATCGATATTGATTGAAATACACAATGAAGTGAATGAGTTTTTATTCAAAATGACGAACAGAACTGTATTGGGTTATATTAGGCTTTCAAAGATACGTAAGGGGATATTTCATATTTATATTTATATTAGCTAACCTTGCAATTGTTGTTTTGACCTCTACCAACACCTACTGAGCCCAATTTTCTTATAGATCTAAGTACTATCCAATCTCTCAATACACTTTTACAAAAAAATACTGAATTCGTTTGAACGGTTTCGGAGATTATAAAAGAACATCGTGACACGGGATTTTTACATATTAAGATTATCAGGTCTTTTCTGTAAAAAAACCTTTATAGTCGATTACATAAGTCAAACGCCTGTCTATCTGCTATTTAAGCTGTGTAGCCAAGTCCCCAATTATACCAATCAGGGAATACTTTCATATAGATTATTGCTTCCTTTAAAATATTACAGTAGAATACTTATCAAAAACAAAAATAACAGGAAATAGATCTCACAGAGAAAACAATAGGCAATCTCATCACTAAAATCGATCTTTTCCACGCAATTTATTGGCGGAGGAAAGTAATTACAAGCAGTTTGATTAGAGATTTACTTTTGGGACGTCATTAAGCTTAACGTAGACAGTACACAAATATCCAACTAAAAATACAGAAAACTCGAAATAAAACTCGATACCAAATAAACCTTCCTTATCCTGCCGACCTATTTTGAATTAAGACTTTTAGTTGACCAGTTGAACTTTGCCAATCACATTTTTATATTCCAAAACATGTCACTTCTTATAAAAACTTAAATAAATCCAAGCTCATTATAATAATGATGGGAAAATGAGCCTTACGTATTGATATTTTACACTCAAAACTACGACTGGTGAAAAAACACAGCCTTACATGAGAGCGTAACGAAATAAAATTATTACTGTAGCTGAGTTTTTGCAGCTCCCTATGGAACACTGTAAGGTCAACAATGCGCAGTAAATACTCAAAGCCCTTAGTACATTATTACATAAATAAATTAGGGTAACTGTTATTTTTCGGGAATACTATATATTCCTTTGTTACATTGCTCGTATCGTTATTTGCAATAAAAGTTCCAAGTGTGGCAAGTGAAGCCAAATAAATGTCTTATATTTTGCACGTAATTGTAAACAAACGAATATCGGTGCTTTGCAAAAAGAGACTTTAATCGTTAATAACCTATAAATAACGGTACCTTACATTGAAATTTCCTCGAGTGGTTTCACCTTTCTGATGAATACAAGTACGCGCCTCTGGAGGCCACAGCCGGCACTATCTTATCCCACATCCTCCCACATAGTGACATCCTATCCTTGCTCATAAATTTCCTTAAAAATCCTATCAAAAATCCACTTAAAAATCTTTTTAAAAATTTCAGTCACTTACCCTCTTGCCAAGCGTTTTTTTTATACCACTGAGGTTGCAAACTAGCTTACTGCTCACCTGATGGTAAGTGGTTACCGTAGCCTATGGACGTCTGCAATACCAGGGGCATTACGACTTAGACCCTGAAGAAACTTCTTTACGTCTGTTTTGAAGAACCTCATGGTGGTGAACAGTATGTTGACTTAGTTGATGATCCAAAGCATAAGTCAATTCCAGAGTTGATGACTTATGCTTATAAGTCGAATATGAGCATAAGTCATCAACTTTGGAGGCCACATATTATTGGTTGGAGTTTTACTGAAAAGTCTTGTACCTGCAGAAATCATAAATATGAAATGCGTAGAAATAAATGCTGACATATTATAGGCAGCAGAAGGAGAAGAAAGAAAAAGGTTCTGAATTAAGTTGTATTTTTGAAGTTTGTTATCTCATAACTCCATCTGTTGTAAACCGATTTGAATAATTATTTTTTTTATCTAATAGAATAAACTTACAAATTGGTCCCATTGAAATTTTATCAAAATCGATTCAGCAGTTTAGTTTCTAAATCCAAATGCCTGATTCTAGCACAATTAAAGTCTTTTAATTGTGGAATGCAATCTTAAGTTAGTTAAGCTACTAAAACTAAATACGATCTGGAACAAATTGTCTTATTTAGACTAGTTTACGTTAAAGCAGAACTCGCATTATGGTAAGCAGCGCCGGCTAATGTACAAGTGAAAAACAACAACAGTTGCATAGAGAAGTAACTGGAAGCACGCACTCATACATATTTCATGAAAGTCCAACTGAACGGCAACATCTGTCGAGCAGTTCTCACTTGATTGCCTTAGATTTCCACTCGCTCGGAATATAACGCTTCGAAGAATTTACACCTATTTTTTCCCTTCTCAAAATATCTTATAGCGCGATATCCGATTTCAAAACAATTTCTCTTTTGTCATATTTTATTACATAAAATCCGCTCAACTGTGTTTATATCGTATTTGCTCACTTGGGATTTGTTACAATTATCTGCGGGTAAATAAATAAAAAATCAATTGCCAAATATATGTAAGCGCATCATCTCAGAACGGTTGCACCTATTTGCCTTTTTATGTTGTATTTGTAACGGTCAATTGTTATGTGAGTTTGTCATGCAATCTCGGCGTAGAATGGGCCACTCCTTTGACTACGTAAACCTAATGGTCGGGGAACTGGCAGCTAGCAGCGTCACATCTCCGAAACGGTTGCCAATCCGCCTGCCTGTCAGGCGTGGTAATTACGGCCAAAACCCAAGAGGGGGAGGCCTATGTCCAACAATGGACAATTAGTGCCTGATATGACAAATGATACACGTTTATAATATTCATTATATTTACTGTGTCCAAATTGTTACTTAGTTATATCTTTTTTTAATTATTCCTAATTTCTTTTGTGCAAACTTCATTGGCCTTGTTTACAAATTTTCGTATTATATTCACGATTTATTAATGTACTGTCTTCTTTAATAAATAAATAATTGATTACGTATCTTTTTGCTCGCTCCTTCGTACATGTTGACTTTAGAAGTAAAAAAAATAATAAAATGGGCCATTTCTAGATGGCGTCTTAAAATAAAACATATACCAGTTTTTAAGTTAGACCTTCAGAACTACAACTGTAAAAACAGAATCTGTTTTTGTGCAGCTATTTGTGCCGGAACAAACATACACACAGACAAACACACAAAATTTCTAAAAAAAACATTGTTTCGGCTTCTATTCTTTTTATTAAGACGACTTATATAAATTTTTCTCAAATATCTCCCTTGTACAGATTTCGTTCATTTACAATTTTATTATACCAGTAAAAATCACTATTATTAATATTGCAAATTATATGTAAACATGGCTATTGGTGTTATCCAATCGTATTCCTCTGACCTCTGTAGAGTAGCACATCACATCTTGTAGCTGACGTTAATTTCACTCCGCTACAAAACCCAAAACTGTTCCTGATCGACCTACAATGGTTTCACTCGCAAGTTCGTAGTTCAACTTGTTTAAAGATATTACGACTGTGTTATACATACATTAATGTAAATTAGGACAAATCTTGTGTAAAGTTCGTAGGATAATGTTTGGGCTGATCATTTTGTAAGAAGGTTAAACTGCGCCTGTGAATGTTATTCCAAATAAGGTAGGAAGGGGTTGTTAATTATTTGGTCACTAGATTCGACTAATAATGTTTTTTTTTTATACCACTGAGGTGGCAAACAAGATTACGGCCCACCTGATGGTAAGAGATTACCGTAGCCTATGAACACCTGCAATACCAGAGGTATTACGCGTGCGTTGCCGACCCTGAAGATATCTCTTTACTCCCCTTTTGAAGAACCCCATGCTGTAGGCTCTTGAGAAAACCTCGACAGGGAGCTCATTCCATAACCTGAGAAAGAGTTCTCTGAAACCTTCATAAGATCTCCTAGGATACAATCATATTTATTCCTAAATTCTTCAACTGATGACATGCCTTTGTAAACCATTTTTTTTTCCAGTTATAAACAATTTTAGTTTTATATACCTAATATAGTTGCAGTGTAGTTCCGACATAAGATGGCCCACCCTTTCCTTTCCCATGGGTGTCGTAAGAGGTGACTAAGGGAAGGCGAGGGATAGACAGCAGCGTCTCTCTCTGAAAACATCACGAAAGATTAACTGCGGTTGCAAATTCGCCTGACAAGCGTGGCAACTACTGGCAAACCCCCCAAAGGGAAGGCTTATGTCCAGCAATGGGCAATTAAAGGCTAATATGATGATGATAGTGATATAGTTGTACATGAGTCTTGTCTCATCAATTAGCAAAATACATTAATCAGTAACAACTACTTAAAATCAACTTCACTCCACACAAAGTGCCCATTCATACGCGTCGCCATTGATCCCCCCGCACACAATAAAGGCAATTTCAAACTACTATCATGTGTAATTAAATTTGTTTTAGGCTTATATTTGTTCGGTTCGACCCTTTTAGTTGTTTCAATATTACCAACTGGAAAGTTTAGTGATCCTCTAAAGCTGTGGCCATAATGTCCCATATGGATACGATGTCTGGAAAATTTATAAATACCATAATACATATATAGAGAGCATGTTATTACAAAATTTGTAACTAATTGATAAATAATTGATTTATCAAAATCACCTATAGGAGTCGATATATATATATATATATATATATATATAAATATAAAGTGTACAATGCATAGAAATAAGAAATATTATGCAAGTATGTAACTAGAGCAAGATATTATAATATATTTTTCTTATCAGAAAAAATACCTATCCTAGACAGTAGGACATATTTTACTTATAGATCACTAATTTACTATAAATAATACAATAAAAACATTATATACATAAATTACAAAAATATCCTCATTAAAATCACTCAAATGACAATAGACATAGATGGACATACACAATAAAAAGGGACAAAAAAAAGCAAAAAGTATAAAAGAAGTAACAATGTTTCCCTTCATGCATGTACCATAGTAACACAAAATGGTCACAACTCAGTTGATTTCTTGATTTTTAATTGGTTGCTAATAAATGTCGTTAATATAACTGTACAACCTTGACATGCTTTTATATTACGGGATGCGTGACTTATTAGTGTGTTTTATAAAACACATTTACAATGCACGTAAAAACCGCAGGCTTATTTAATACGTAATACAACACGCATGATTAATATAATCATTTCTAGTTTATATACCTTTAGGTCGTCGTCATCACATCATCTTTTAACTGCTGAACATAAGCCTTCCCTTTGATATCATAGTTAAAAATTTTTTTCTGGAATTTCGCTGTTTTCTCGCTGTCCCTCGTTGTCAAAGTTGTTGTCTAGTTGCTCCCTACAGTTTAATATAGTTTTTGCACCCCTCACCCCTTTCTACCCCCTGTTGCAAGTAGCTTTATTGTTATTTCGAAATCTCAAAAAATCGCTCGTAAATTGTCTTTTTTCGTCGTTTTTTCTTCTTGAATTAGTTAGTTTTCGTTCCCTGTTGTCGTTAGTCTACATATCATCCCCCTACCCCCGTCAACCCCCTGAATTTTGACTATATACCTACACGAAATCGTACTATTTCTCCCCAATTTCCTCCCCCCCTGTCGCTTTTAGAATTTTTCTAGTATTTTTCCCGTGCTGTGCGCTCCATCCCGAGTGCATAGACACCACACTTGTCCCCATAGGAGCACTTTTGCGAAAAATTTGTCCGCCCACCCACCCTTTTTGTTGACTCTATAAGGTGGAAATTTCGAAACTCCCCCCACTTTACCTAACTTTCCTCCCCACCTATCGGTCCTAGAATTTTTTCTATATTTTTCCCGTGCTGTGCGCTCCGTCCCGAGTGCATAGATACCCACTCTCGACCCCGTCCGAGCACTTTGGCGAAACTGAGGTTACCTAAGCTCTGCTAACAAGCGTCAAGTATGCCATTAATACGATCACCTGTTCGACGACCAGTAAATCTACCTTCTGAAGTTTCCGAAGCTTCGCGAATGGAGGCCCCCCTCCCCCCAAGACGGCTGTCTACAGATTTCTCCCCCTCTTGGCGACCTATCGGCGGAGTTACGCCGCCTTTAGAATATGATACTTCTTGCGTTAACAGCCAGAGCCGCGGCATTCAACACTCTGGTCGACTGTCGGCTTCCCTAACTTATCCTGCGACCTCTCAGACGCGACTAAACCCTCAGAACCTTGACTGCAACATCAGTATCAATCCCTCAGAACGCATACAAAGTTTAGCCTTGAACATAGTGGATACACTGCGGCAAGCCAGAACGGTCTCTGCAGAGATGAGAAATCGTGCCATAGAAATGGCGCACCATATCGCACGGCTCGCAGGCGGTTCACTGGCACGGCGCATAGGAGAAGCCGAGACGGCGGCTGAAGGATTCCGACATGAAATCGCTGCGGTACGTGGCGAGATACAAGAGATCAAGGCCCTAATTACCGAGACTCGTCACAGTCCCATTTGCGATACCTCAATAGCCGCCTCACATACTGAGCTTAAAGACGACATCATAAAATGCGTGTCAGAACATGTGCAAACACTCAAAAATACTTTGGTCGCCTTATCTGGAAGGTCATATGCGCAGGTCGCATCACAACCTCCACCCCCCAAATCTCCTCCCACTGCATCCAGAGCTTTCTCTTCTATTCCCAGATACCATCCGGCTTTAATAGTCACCGCCAAACATGACGCCAAATCTAGGGAGGACTTGGTTGCCCTATGGAAGAAAAGTGTATCATTCAGAGGAGTGAAATACGCGCCGATCAAGATACAGGGCATCTCCAAAAACAAGCTCCGCATCGAGTTCGAAGATGCAGTGCAAAGGGATGAGACTATCAAGAGATTGAGTGACGCTAAAGAACTCACCGTTGAAGCTGCTCGCCAAATTCGACCCATGGTCATCCTCAAAGGAGTGTCTAAGGATGTATTACGCGAAGAAATACCTGATTTGCTCGCATTGCAAAATGAACAAATCAGTCAAGCTATTAGTCACGTTGATGACATCAAGCTGCGATTCGTCAGAAATAACAGAAACACCCTACTATACAATGCGGTACTTACTGTCGCCCCAGCGATGTTTGGCGAGTCGCTGTTGCCTTGGGGAGGGTGAATTTAGATCACCACAGAGTGC
Organism: Galleria mellonella; assembly: GCF_026898425.1. Classification (NCBI taxonomy): domain Eukaryota; kingdom Metazoa; phylum Arthropoda; class Insecta; order Lepidoptera; family Pyralidae; genus Galleria; species Galleria mellonella. Next base: position 8,718,873 of record NW_026441999.1, on the reverse strand, counting down.
ATATAAGCGACTTCAGCCCCTTCGTTCAATGTCACCGATGTCTCCAATTTGGCCACCTCCAAAATCAATGCGACGCTGAAGATCTGGTTTGCGCCCACTGCGCGCAGCGCGGTCATTCTGCCTCTGACTGTATATCCAAAAAATCAGCCGATCAACTACAGTGTGCCAACTGCATAAGCCACAATTCTAGATTTAATGCTAGAGCCGACACCAAACATAGTGCCACCTCCTCTAACTGCCCCCGTTTGCGAGCCATGAGAGAACGCATCACAAATCGTATAAATTACGGCTCCCAATAACAAGTTAAATATAATACAGTGCAACACTGATCGATGTAAGAATGGGCTATACGAGGTGACCCGTTCTCTAATGACTGGTAAACATCAAATCGCTTTGTTAACGGAACCATATGTAGGATCAGGTAAAGAGGTTAAATCAATACATGGGCTGCAAATCTATCAATATTCTCAGGATTCTCGTACAGTTAAGGCATGCATAGCTATAGTGCCAGACTGTGGCATCAAAACGATCGGGCTTAGTCAGTATTCTACCCCCAATATGTGCGTAATCAGAGTGGACCATGGGGACAATAAAACCTTCCTGGTCTCCATCTATGTAGAACCCAATGAAGATGTGTACTCCACAATGGATAAGCTAGAATACTTTCTGAAATCACACCTCACTGAGCACATTATAGTGAGTGGAGATTTTAACGGCTGGCATCCTGTATGGGGAAGTGACCGAACCAATCGCCGTGGTAATCTAGTTTATGACCTGATGAATGCCACCGATCTCTACCTTTGCAACGTAGGCACCACACCAACCTTTGAAACGGTGACTTACGGGCGTGATCGCTCATCAATTATCGACCTTACACTGGCTACTGACAATGCTCACGGTCGAGTTGTGGGCTGGCGAGTGGATGTCACTGGCTGCCCATCGTCACAACATAATGCTATCGTCTTCTCGCTACGCTGCCATGACCAGATGCAAAGTAGCAACCAAAATCGCACCACCACCTACCGTTTCAATAGCAAGCGTGCTGACTGGGCCAAGTTTAAGGACGCTTTATTTACAAATATAGCGGCTACTGATATACTCACCACAGACATCTGCAGTGTTAGCATGGATGAATTGGAGAGGATTATAGAGGAGGTAACTGAAGCAATACAGCAAGCGTGCAACGAGTCTATGCCTACCAAAGGATCAGGGTCTAAAACCAAACCGTTGTGGTGGACCGACCGGCTTGACGAATTAAAGGCGGAAGTTGTACGCCTGCACCGACAACTGCATGCAGCAAAACGACGGGGACGGCCACTTGAGGATATCTTGACACAACAACAGCTTAAAAAATCTGAGTATGCCAAGGAGCTTAAAAAGGAATCAACCAAGAGTTTTCGCGAATTCTGTGAGTTGCAGAATAAGGAGAATGTGTGGTCTCTCACCAATCGACTCCTTAAAGACACTGCCCCCAGGATACCCCCCACCACAATCAAAATCGATGGTAAATATACTACTGATGGACGGGAAACCGCGAATGCTCTCTTAAAACATTTCTACCCTGACGACACGCCGGATTCACTCGCCGAACATGCTGACACACGTAGAGCTGCTGCTTGCGTCCCACGCACCAGTGATGATGAACCATTTTCTACTGAAGAAATAATGGAACAACTGCGGGATATGAACCCGAAGAAAGCGCCTGGGATGGATGGCCTGACATCAGACATTTGCTTGCAGTTTGCACTCCAATTTCCGCGGCTACTGACTGAAATAATAAACAGGTGCCTATCGCTCCAGCGGTTTCCTAGACAGTGGAAGAGGGCGTATGTCAAAATCATACCCAAGCCAGGCAAACAAGACTATAGTGACCTGGGCTCGATGCGTCCTCTGGGCCTTCTTCCTGTGTTTGGGAAGCTGTTGGAGAAACTCTTTATCAAAAGAGTAATATATCGAGCCGAAAATAGTAACCTACTCAGCGAAAGGCAATATGGATTCCGTAATCAGCGGAGCACTACTACGGCCATCCATGGGGCATTGAACCGGATTCGCCAGGCTAAGGCAGAGGGGCAGCTAGCAATGGCCGTCGCACTCGATATCAAGGCTGCGTTTAATAATGCGTGGTGGCCCGCGCTCCTTGCGCGACTACACAAAATCGACTGCCCAAGTAATATATACGGAATTATTACCGACTACATACGCGACCGGACAGTCGTCCTCGACTATGCTGGAGCACGGGCTGATAAGAGCATGACTCGGGGATGTGTGCAGGGTTCCGCTTGTGGCCCTACCATGTGGAACATCATTCTGGATGAGCTCTTGGAAACACAATTTCCAGTGGGATGCCATATACAGGCTTTCGCGGATGATGTTCTTCTGGTGGTCACTGCGCCGGATGTTCAATCGCTGGAGTACAGACCCAATCTAGCGCTAGATATCGCCACTCGTTGGGGAGCTGGAGTCAAGCTGAACTTTGGCCCTGACAAAACTCGGCTCATAGCTTTTACACCCAAAGCTAAGGCGGTCAAAGTCCACATGGATGGCGTGGCTCTCGAATTTACCAAAGAGATAAAGTTGCTCGGCGTCATGATAGATGAAAAGCTCCTATTTAGATCACATGTACGGTACATCACAGCTAAGGCGATGCGCATATTCCAACGCCTGTGTCTATTCACAAGACCTACCTGGGGCGCTCACCCAGAAAATGTAAGCATCATTTATCACGGCGTGATTGAGCCTATTATAACATACGCGGCAGGCATTTGGGGACATGCCGCTAGTAAAAAATGCAATCGCCGGACACTTGAGAGCACGCAAAGAGGTTTCGCTCTTAAGGCAATACGAGGGTTTCGAACTGTATCCACGGTAGCTGCACTTGCACTGGCACAGTTCACCCCGCTGGATCTCAAAGTACTGGAGGTGGCCAAAGTGGAACGCACGCGATTGCTTGGCACAACTGACTTCCTCCCTGATGATGTGCAGCTTGAGAAACCAACTCCTGTTCACAAACTACTTCACCCAGCGTCCAGAGTCACCATCCCTCTTCATTTGGCTACCAACCAGGAAGAGGCCGACTCCTACGTGAGATCCAACACAGTGACTATATATACTGATGGCAGTAAAAAGGAGAATGGAAAGGTCGGAGCGGCTTTCATATGCTGTAATCCTGAGGTCTCCTGCCCTGTGGTGAGAAAAAAGTACAAGTTACACTCAAGTTGCAGCGTATTTCAAGCTGAATTATATGCAATAGCCCGAGCTTGTGAATGGACAATTGCTCATCGATATCCACACACGGTTATATACACCGATTCGCTGTCAGCAGTCAAACCCATACAAAACCGAAGTAATACGCACCCGATCGTCACCAACATCCATCGCGCTCTGCACCAAACCGACAACCCCATTAATGTCGTCTGGGTTAGAAGCCATGTGGGTATCGCGGGCAATGAGGCTGCAGATGTGGCGGCTGGTGAGGCTAGTCTCCTGCATAAGGCTCCGGACTATGACAAATTCCCCCTGACGTACGCCAAGTCCCACTATAAGCGGGAAAGTCGCATCGCATGGGAGAAACGGTACACATCTGCTGAACAAGGCGCTTACACTAGAAAACTCCTCCCACAACTTGATAATATACAAAACCTTTTTTCAGTAATAGCACGCTCGTTCCATCTCACTCAGATACTCACTGGACATGGATATAATAAAAGCAACCTCAGGCGTTTTCACATCACGGACGATGCCAATTGCCCGTGTGACGGCACCAGTGAGCAAACGTTTAACCACTTACTCAAAAGCTGCCCCATATTCTGCAGGGCTAGGCTGCTATATGAACAAACATGCCAATTATATGGAGTAGACTCCCCTTACGAGCTAACTGCTATTCTACAGAAACCGGAAACTCTGAACTCATTCGACCAATTGGCAAAGAAAATTGTACATAGTCTCAAACGAATAAATGGCACTTAAATTACATTACATATAGTGATCATCATAATTAAATATAATATAATATAATATATATATATATATGTATGTGTGTGTATATGTATGTATATGTGTATATATGTATGTATATGTATATATATGTATGTGTGTATATATATATGTGTGTGTATGTATATAATAATTAAAGGAAAAAAAAAAAAAAAAATTAACACTTACCTTCACTAATCACCCACACGTTGCGTAGACAGCCGCGCACTCCATAATGTCATCATAACCATTAAATAAAAATACCATTAATAACAAGTCACATTCATACATATCACCTTCTCGGTGCTGTGAAAAATAAAATAAAGTACGCGTGCAAAATTAAATAGCTAGACTAGAGACTTATGCTGTATCAAATCGCAGCTTAAGTCAACTAAAACTCTAAAGCTTAATACTCATCTCCCAATCGCGAACCAAATAATATTGAAAAAAAAAAAAAAAAAAAAAAAAAGCCTTCCCTTTGGGGTCTTTGCTCAGTAGTTATCACGCTTGGCTAGCAGATTAAAAACTGCAGTAAGGCTTTGCAGATGTTTTAAGAAGGACGCTGCTGTCTATCCCTCGCCCTCCATTAGTCGCCTCTTACGACACTTACAATACAGAGAGGGGTAGCCTATTCTTTTTTTTTTTTTTAAATGTTACATTTTAAATATAGGTAAAACTCTGCTCCCTAAATAAGTAAAACCTGTACTTTAGGATAAGCAATGCCCTTCCCTATACTGAGACTGCGCCTTTAGATACTAATGTCTAATTTTTGTTACTATCGACAAGTTTCATGCATTTCTGCAAATACCAATTGTATAAAAATTATTCATTAAGTCACATAAATCTGCACGAACCTTTAGGGTCCTACATCGTGAGTGATAATACGGATTATTTTTATCGTCCCGCGAGGCAGTAATAAGTGAGAGTGGAAAGTTTTACAATAATCGCTTTTGATTTACTTTGCTTACTTTTAGCCGATTGTGTGCTTGAGGCGTATAAAAGGGGCCTCTACTTTATTCACATGTATATATTTTGTAAGGTGTATAAATATATATGAGATTATGTTAAGGAATATGGGAAATTGTATATGTCGTCATTCGAACCAAAACAAAGATGTCGATTAACGAATCACGAAGTTGAAATGTGCATGATCAGGACAATTATCATTAGAGTATCCTCTGTAGTGTTGGATTCTAATATGCCCAGTAATATATTGGCATAGTACTACTTTTCCGCGACAATGATGAAAATAGAAAAGGGCCCTGTCCTATATTCAGGGATTACAATAGAAGCATAAATAAATAAAGCATAAAGAAAACTGTAGGAAGTTTATTTAGGAAATAGGTAACTACCGACGATTCTCCGAGTACACGGTAAAACTAAACAAGAGTAGTTTAGAACGACCTAAATCTGTGTTAAGTGTAAACAAATAATAAGTATGTAATAAATAAACTAAACTAGATGGAACGATGACTTCAAATTCATGGCATGGCAGTATATAGAGAAACCTATGTTCAACAGTGGACAGTTTTTTTTTAATGGATGATAATGGAATGGTAGCCCCACCCGCGCTATCGGTATACACCGGCGGGGCACCAGTGAAGGATGATAGGTGAGGATGAAGTAGGTCAGTTAGCCCATAGTGACCAATTCAACAAGGATTGTTCACGATGGATTCCAGGGGGAACCACGTGAAGGTCGACCTAATAGGGCATATTGCTAGCAATGGGGCTGTCAAACTCCATTGCTAACAATCCGTTTCCCCCCACAGTGGTCAGTTAATGATTAATATAATGATAATGAAAGAAAATAAATAAATAGTTATTTAATATTTGATTTACTTATTTTAATAGAATTATACCTCTGTCAATAGGTAAACACCATACATCATCGTAATCATCATCATCATATCAGCCTTTAACTGTCTACTGCTGAACATAAGCCCTGTCCTTGGGGATTTTACCAATAGTTACCATGCTTGGTAGGCGGATTGGCAACCGCAGTTAGACTTCAGAGATATTTTAAAAAGGACGCTGCTGCCCATCTCTCGTCCTCTCTTAGTAGCCTCTTACGACACTTACGGGAAAGGAAGGGATGGCCTATTCCGTGCCGGGACCACATGATGATATAGCAATGTGATAATGATTAATAATCAGCAATGAAATTAACATGATCATCAAATACTTGCAACAAAATAAATACTCCTAAACTTTTTTTTTATACAACTAGCTAACGGTCTACCTGATAGAAAGTGGTAACCGTCGCCTATATACATGAGCAGTACCATGCACATAACAGAGTATACCGTTTCATCCATGATACCCCCCATGCGTTGCCATTCCTGAGGACTCAGGTGTTATTCCTCTGTACCCAGTAAATTCACGCTATATCCCTTCAAACCGAAACACAACCATGCGAACAACTGCTTCACGGTAAAAACACAAATGGGAAAGAGGTATCCAAGCAATCGACTTTTGTACAAACTGTGCATTTGATATGTATTAAATGCTTTTTCGTAAATACATACATTTTATACATATCGAACACCCACATATACATGTAAATACAAATGTTCTAATTAATTTTAATTATTACAGTCTTTTGACACTTTCTTTTAAATTGTGAAATTAGTATAAAAATGAACACAAACGGCTTCAGACATTTTTTTAATAAGGAATGATGCTATTACGTTGAACAATAAATTTGTCTAAATGTCAAACAAACAAGCGAATGTCGCAATGGAAAACAACAAAGTTGTTGTAAAAATATTAAAGGATAAAATACAAAGGGGAAAATATCGTTTTCGTGTCTCGAACAAGCCGTTTGAGAAGGAGTCGACAACGATACGTCACTGACAGGGCTCAGGTGTGGAACAAAGACTAACATAGATCATAGCACGCCACTCTATTACGGCGGATGAAAAAGTATCAGCACACAGCAGGGGCGCTATCCGGTGATGGTATACGCTCGTCGAGGGTGGAACGAAATGCTAGTGTAGGCCACTTGTTTAAATAAAAAAAAACTGTTTTCCTACACGCCAAAGTTTTTTATTTAATATTTTTACACAGTATTCTATTCTTAACTTATTTAGTTTACAATGCACTTTTAAGTTTGTGCCTACATGTAATATTGCACAATGATTATTCATAATTCCAAAGCGAACTTTGCACCGTTCCCCAATTTGCAAGTGACCTAAATTAATCAACGTAACTTGAATGTTTTATCTTATACTCACTCGCGATACAACCTCTGTGCTAGGCAGTCTATTCAATATACAAGTTTACATTTTATATCTTGAATTATTCTCGTTATTTTACCACCTTCACAAACCACATCCAGTCTTCTTAACAATATCAGCCAAAAATTATTTGAAGGTCCACTTGACTCGCGACTCGCAATACACTTGGTTCAGAGTTTTATTATGATATGCTCAGATGATAAATTCAACTAGTTCATTTTACTGGCCAGACCGGAGGGCAGAAACCAGGTGGTCTACCATGAAATGAAAATTCGAATTTTCGGGCACAATTTCGTGTTTTTGTTCCCACCGAAATCGACCAAGGAGATGAAGAACATTTCGTTCATCATAAATCCTATCCTAATAGTTCAGAGAAACAATATTTTAACATTTTTAATAATTTTAAACGGCATGTATTATGTATTTTTAACATCAAATTTCTGTTTCGTTCGTCCCCGAAATTTCGGAAAATATTTCATGGTAGGCCCCCAGATCCGTAGCTGAGCAGTTTGGCTAGCTAAATTACAACTTTCTAATTAAAGGTTTGTATGGGTTTATATAGACATAATACTGCCGATTTAAATTGAAATAAATAATATTGTTTTTCAGCAATAATATGTCTACATACTAGGGCTGTAACAGAACGTTTAATACTAGCTTTTACTCGCGTCTTTACTCGCGAATCGCATATCGACGTTCAATTACTAAAATTTCCAATCTACGAGTAACATGGACAAAATTTAAATTCATTCCTGAATATGATGTACTTTTGGAAAAAAAAAAATTGATTGATACCCTTAGAGATATTACACAACGCCCTCTAGTCCCAAACAAAATGAAGCTGCTGAAAACTGATAAATTATATACAAATACTTTTTTTTTTCATAAATACCTATATGTATGTATTTATGAATAAAAAGATTACGGTTCACAAAAAACCGCCTTCAATTTTGGCAAAATTAGTTATTCCAATTTAAAATTAAATTACTGAACCGATTTCGATAAAACTTCTATGGGACCAATCTGTTATTATAACCTTTTAGATAAAAAAAAATCCGAATCGGTTTACAGTTAATAGAGTTATGAGGTAACGAACATTTAAAAGGCCGGAAATGCACAAGCAACTCTTCTCGTAGTGCAGGGATTCATGGGCGACGGTGGCAGCTTTCCATTAGGTGGCCTGTCTGTTTGTTTGCTTCTCTAACAATAAAAAAAAAACTACAACCAAAATGAGATACTTCTTGGATATAAATAATGAGTAGGAATAATATTTATATTAGTATATGTATCACATCTCCCATATTTAGAACTAACAAAATTTTTCATCGTGTCTCCCACCAAATTGTTTATAATTACTCCTCTCCATCCAAAGGTTGCCTGGAAGAGATCGCTCTTAGCGATAAGGTCGCCCGTCGTTTTCTCATTGTGATTATTTCTTGTAATTGTTTATATTTATTGTATATTCTTTATTGCACTTGTAAGTTACATATAAAATAATGTATTTATAAACGTTGTGAGCAAGGGTGGACTTATCTCTGACAGAGATCTCTTCCAGTCAACCGTAAGTACAGTAAGAAAGCATTTCGTTAGCGGGCAGCTGAAGTGCTACAACTATTAATACATAAACAAATATACAGTTAAATAAAATATTAAAATATATAATAAAATATTACATAAATACATACACTATAAATACATATAATACCTACCTACTTATATAATAAGTTTACTATTGTAATCTTTTAGAGGAAACAATAAAGAGTATCTATTTATCTATCTTCTTTTTGAAATCAGTTGAAAAAATTATATATAACAAATTTTTTTTCATACATACATACATACATATCTCTCACGCCTATCTCCCATTAGAGTAGGTAGAAACAATGGAACGCCAAATGCTTCGATTCAAACAAACCTCTTTCGCTTCTTCCACATTCATCAATCTTTTCGTACACGCTCGCCGGTTACGGGTACTTTTAATTTGGCCCTTCATCAGCACGTCGCCTATTTGGTCAACATACGTTCGTCTAGGGCGGCCCCTACCGACATCAAATTTTTTTTCGTCATAAGTATTCTCTTGTGAAGCTACGAGTATATTGATCCTTACTTGACCACTGGCTCAAATAAAAAAAAGACATCCGTAGCAAACTTCAGATGTAATTTGGCCAGTTTTTCACCTTATCCGTCAATGTCGACCGCTGAAAGGGGATACCGCTCATGGTTGAATTACTCATCAATTTATACGGATATATTTCAGCTCAGCCAGTTAACGGTAATTGATGTTTATTGTTCGCGAGTTAAGATACAATTTCATCTGTTTCAACACCTTCGCCGCCATCTTTATTCATTATTACTAACAACCAGCACCGGGCTCACATGTTTTTTTCTATATATATTTGTGTACATAACGATAGTCGATTCCAACACCAATTAGTATTTCTTTAGACCTTAAGAATTTCTTCTAGTCAGGACGACTAATTCAAGTATTCTATTAAATTAACTCTATTCTGTATTCTTTATTTATTTAAATGAAATTTAGTATACGAGAAGGCTATGTATATCCTAATTAACACATGGTATATTTTATTTTATTTCATTTTATTTCAATACGTACACATTACAGAGAATTAACATGGTTACATTAATTTATACAGTACAATAATATTTTGTTCAAGCTAACCCTCCAAATATATGCGTACACAGCATGATCAAAACACAGACACACAGCTAAACAAGTCTGTAAACACAATATAATTTATACAACAAAAAAAATATTTAACTTATATATTAACAGCTATAAAGGTAAATTTACATACTTTATATACTGATGCACGTCTTAAGTAATGAATTATTATTTATAATATTTAATATATATATATATATATATATATATAATATGATATGTGGGGTACTACGTAATACTAACTTTACATGTATATGATATATATTCTTTAGCAATATAAAGGTTGTAAGCCTCTTATTGATAAATAGAAATGAAGCACAAGTACATACAATTAATTTAATTTATATATCATACTATTAATTCATATATTTACTTATTTTACTTTGTAGTTGATATATAACAAATAATATAACATAAATACCCAACTTCTGTTAATCCATTCACATTTATTTAATTATAGCTTCTTTAGGACTTCCATCAACAATAATTGATATATATTTTATATAATGACCACGTGGTTCACTATACTTGTTCACTCTTGATACGGCAGGGAGCTCCGCTCTGTTCAACGGTTGGACAAGAAGTGCCTCCCCACCCAAATAACAATCTTTTATATCTACAGGGCCGAATTCGAGTGAACAAGTCGGCGAGACCACGTGTTCTTACAATTTCATCACTTTTTATTTAACTATCATGATAATAAATTATTATAAAATCAATTAAAATATAAATTAATGTTTTATATACATTACAAGAATAATTCATTACAAAATTTAGTATAATAACAATTTTAATATTTTATTATATTTAAAGTAGTTAGTCTGATTTTTATTAATAAATATAATAATTATAACATTTTGACACAAAATGTTTAAGAAAATTGATATAATTTAAAATAAATATCTAACACACGCAGGCAAAGCCGCTAGTAACAGTTTGTATTTACAATATTAGTAATGATTATCATAATTCACGTTTTTGGTATATAGTAGTTTGCCATATAGCCCTAGCATAGAATGGGCCACTCCTTCCTTTCCCGTGAATGTCGTAACAGGTGTCTAAGGAAAATTAATGGTCGAGGGATAGGCATGCAGCATCCCTCTTAAAACATCATCAGAGCTTAACTGCGGTTGTCAATCCGCCTGTCAAGTACGGCAACTACTGGCGAACCCCCTAATGGAGGAAGCCCTATGTTCAGCTGTGAATAGTTAATGACTGATATAATGTGGTAGTTTTTTTTTTTGACGGGTGAAAATGGTATGGTAACCCCGCCTGCGCTAACGGAGTTATTTAACGGAGTTAGTTAACCAGAGGGAGACTTTGTACGAAAGTCGATTGCGTGGGTACCTCTGTCCCATTCGTGTTTCAACCGTGAAGCAGTTGTGTTTGCATGGCTGTGTTTCGGTTTGAAGGGTGGGATATGGCGTGAATTTACTGGGTACAGAGGAATAACACCTGAGTCCTCAGGAATGGCAACGCATGGGGGGTATCATGGGCGAAACAGTATACTCTGTTATGTCCATGGTACTGCTCATGTCTATAGGCGACGGTTACCACTTTCCATCAGGTGGGCCGTCAGCTTGTTTGCCATTCTAAGTTGTATAAAATAAAAAAAAAACGGGATACGCTGGCGGAGCACCAGTGAAGGGTGATAGATGAGAATGAAAACAGGCCAGTTAGCCCATCATGATCAATTCATCAGGAATTAACCATGATAGTTTCCAGGGAGAACCGCGAGGAGGTCGACCTGGTTGGGTATATTGCTAACAATGGGATTCTCAGTCTCCATTACTAACAATCCCTTTTCCCCCAATGTGGTAGTTTACAATAGTGCTTTTTTTAATCTTGGGATATCCGCAATCAAGCAAGTAAATATTACAGTCTTATATTTACTTTCTTTGTTTCAGCTCAAACGACGACACCGAACGCAACCACTTTTCAACATGTCCTGTCACTAACGGTAACACGGGCGGAGCTGGGAGGCGAGTTGAAGTGTATAGTTTCCTCAGCGGCCCTGGACGAGCCCATTGTACGGAAGGTGTCGTTGGATGTAGAAGGTTAGTTGCAATGAAATTAATTTATTCCATGAAGTCAATTCAAAATGTATCCCTTCAAAGATAATGTCCGTGATGCAGTGGTGGGCACGTTGCTTTGCGTAAATGAGGTCTCGAGTTCAAATCCTGATCAGGCCAATTTGAGAAACTTTACCGAATCGGCTCAGGTCTGAGTCTTCTGGATTATTCAACCCAGATGGATTTCATCCTGTGGTGGACACGCTGCTTTGCACAAATAGAATCTCGGGTTTAAATCCCGGTCGAGCCAATTTGAGAATCTTTTTCGAATTAACTCAATGTGTGAAGAAACTAAGAAACAAAGGACTAAGGTTTAAACTTGAGTATTTGACATTGATACCTCCTTTGAGCTTGATACCTCCACATGATCCTAAGTGTCTTGACAAAAAGAATCTAATAGTCGGATATATATTTTGTCCCGAAAATTTCCAAATATTTTTTATGATAAAGTAAGGTGCTAACATAAACAATGTTATACTATTAAAATATTCTTTATGGTTATATCTTCTTTCGTATTCAACTGTTACTGGTTAACATAACAATACCCATGTACTCATTTGTAAATTACCTAAAAATCGCTAACAGCCTAAATGTATTCTTGCTTTTTATTCTACACAAAAAAAAAGCTATTCGTGCATTTGCATTTGCAGCAACGCTCCATGTCAGTAAAATGCGAGATAAGAAATGGCTTGTCGTTTTTGCCTCATGCTTCTTTCGATTTCAATCTTTGTAAAGACTATCTGCTATCGGTAAATACTGGCCAGGCACCAATTAGAGATAATAGGTAAGGATAAAAGCAAGTCCATTGGCTCATCGTTAAGAACTCTACAAGAATTAACCACAATGGTTTCCACGGAGAACCACGTGGAAGTTGACCTGGTATTGCTAGCAAATATAGCTGTTAGACCCAATAGGCCAGGAGATCCTAAACTTTTAAGAAAACGTAACGCCCACCGAATACCTTTTATTTTATCGAACCCCACTGTAATTGAAATAAAAACAAAAGCTTTTATTAGAAATATTTTAAAAGTTAACCACTTTAAAGTTTCCTTTAATTGTTAATGTGAAGAATGAAATTGTTTCACTGTATAAATGATTTCCCGTAAACCTAGTAACTTTTTTACGGAACCCCTAGTTTCCGAGGAACCCACTTTAGGAATCGCTGCTTTAGGCTATGCCGATTATAGTTCTCGTTAGATACTTATAAAAAAACGCGTTTTTTTAATGATTTTCCATGAATCGTCTTTCATAATATGTAAAGAAAAATTAATATTATGTAATAAATTTCCATAATATTATAATTTTTTACTATAAATGTGACATTGTTGTTTTTTTTTATATATTTTTTTTTCTTATATAATTGCAAAATTTGTATACCTCGATAGATGGGGTTGATCATAGAGGACTTATCTTGTTTTGCCATCCATTGTTATGTACTGTTACCTATGTATCACAATTTAAATAAATAAACAGAAGAGGTCTTAACAAAGGTTTCTTCAGTACAATGACCGTTTACCATCAGACGGGTTGTAAGTTTATTTGCCTCCTTTGTGGTATAAAAAATAACAAGAGTAGGGTGCAAATGATTATTAGTAATGGTTCTGTTACTATCAAAATACACCATGAGCCATGAGGTTTACCTCCGTGTGAGTCCAGCATAAAATCATCGTCGTTAATTCCCGGCTAAAGTCATGATTTTTTTTTTATATACAACTTAAAATGGCAAACAAGCTGACGGCCCACCTGATGGAAAGTTGTAACCGTCACCTATAGACATGAGCAGTACCATGGACATAACAGAGTACACTGTTTCGCCCATAACACCCCCCATGCGTTGCCATTCCTGAGGACTTAGATGTTATTCCTCTGTACACCGTAAATTCACGCCATATCCCACCCTTCAAACCGAAACACAGCCATGCAAACACAACTACTTCACGGTTGAAACACGAATGGGACAAAGGTACCTCTCTGAAAAATCTCTCTCTGGTCTGACTTCCTGATTTCGTCCTCACCTATCATCAGTCACTAGTGTTCTACCAACGTACACCGATATCGCAGACAGGGTTACCATTCCATTTTCATTCATCAATGGAATAAACATGTCCCGTACACGCGGACGACGTCCCGGACGTAACAAATTTCTAGATTATTCCAGAGGCAGCTCGCCCGCTAAATCGGGCTGACAACGACAGTTCCCATCTACATAAATGCAGTTTTTCTCCTCTTATCACATTTACAGAGCGCCGTTCTATAATTACGCCCATTAATTAAATAGTATCAGGGCAGTGCTTAATGAAAATTTATTCTCTTGCCAAATTAAACAGGAAAAAGTCGAGGAGTTAAGGGGAATCAAAATTAACGCTTAATTTAGAGTTCGGGGTGGAAATTTTATGGGGCGATTGGTAAAAAAATTTTTAAATCAAATCAACTGTTACTCGTGTCTTATAGATGGATAGATAGATAGATAATTTATTTACATTACTTACAGCACACAAATTACAATACAAACATACACATGATACACAATAAAAGAGATAAAAGAATGAAAATAAAAAAGCAACAAAACAAAATATATAAAACAACAATTTACTTTTTTCATGCGTGTGCCACAGTAACACAAAATGGTCACAACTCAGTTTATTGCTTCGCCTTCAAAAGAGCAAAACACTGATATTCTGTTGCGGCCAAGAGTCAGTCGCCAAATTCCTTATTAAAAATAACAATAAAAAGAAATATAAATAAAATGGCTTGTGTGTGTCCGTTTACATTCGCCTCCATTTGATATTATATTCTAAATAAATAAATAAATAACAGATACCATTAGATGAGGGGTAGTCAGAGGTTACTTTCTGTCACATTCATTTATTCAGGCAATAAATATTTCCGATTATATTAACTAGTCTTTACTGCCGGCTTTATTTATACTATGAGGAATCTATTACCTATTTTTTTAGTTAGTAAAAATACAGCACGAGTGTTTATTAGAGTACTAGCGACACGCCCCGGTTTCGCATGGGTGCACTTTACATCACATTAGAAACCTCTAAAATTATCAGTGTTTCTTTACAATATTATGCATGTATTATGCAAATAAACCTTCCTCTTGAATCACTCTATTTAATAAAAAACCCGCATTAAAATCCGTTGCGTTGTTTTAAAGATTTAAGCATACATAGGGACAGACAGGCAGGAAGCGACTTTGTTTTATACTATGTAATAATAATAATAATATATATATATATATATATATATATATATATATATATATATATATATATATATATAATGATGTTACTTAACAGTAACTATAGAAAAGTTTTCCGTCTACAGTATTAGCGTACTCTAAGAGAACAACCTTGCCGCGTGGTTTTACTAGTAGTTGCCACGCTTGGCAAGCGGATTGGCAACTGTAGTTAGGCTTTGGTGATGTTTAAAAACGAACGCTGCTGCCCATCTCTCGATAATCAATTCTCTTAGTCACCTCTTACGACACCTGCGAAAAAGGAAGGGGTGGCCCATTCTGTGCCGGAACCCAACTGCGAGTGCCAACCCGCCTCCTTTCAAAACAGCAGTGTTCAGCATTGGACAGTTATCAGAGTGATTATGATGAATAAATTAAATTTACCAACCGACTACACGATCCAACGGGATTCGAACCCATACTACCCTACTATCCGAACCGAGTGTAACCCAAGTTCAACCACGGAACGTATACTATCGGTTGACCGCTTAACATTTTAATATTTATACGTAAAACTTTAATTTAACGAATTAATATACAATTAATGTTTTAATCACAGACCCAACATCGTTCGTCCGACACCCTCTTGTCTTTTATAAATTAATTTAATCTGTTCAAAATTTCTTTCAGCTCAGAATACTTTGTTCTCAAGGATACTTTACTTACTTTACTTACATTTTCTTAAAATTACTCACCTTAACTTACTTAACTTAGACAAATAGGCGGCGAATTGAATAGGATAACTCGGACAGATTTCTTTTGCAGATTTTTAAAGTAACTTATTCTAATTCAGTTCATATTACCTATTTTAGATAAAATACTAAAAGCCTTAAGAATTTGGTTCACAAATCTGCTACAGTGTAATTGGGTAATGTACAAAAATAAAATAAATATTTTTTTATGTAACAAAGAAAATATTTATTTAAAAAATAGTACACATCAAATTTGCAATAGATTTTTTTTATACAACTTAGAATGGCAAACAAGCTGACGTCCCACCTGATGGAAAGTGGTAACCGTCGCCTATAGACATGAGTAGTACCATGCACATAACAGTTTCGCCCATGATACTCTTGTTATTTAAATGACATACAAATTGTTATATTTATCAAAATGCTAAGCGAATGAGTGTATGAAGTACATACATTCTAAACTGTGTACTATCTAAAGACTTAAGTCGGCTTGGATACTTCGTATAATAATCAATTTGCTGACGTTCAATATAAACATGGCCGACTAGTTAGTCTATTAATTGTCGCTTTACTGGATTGCACTGGAATCTTATTGGTTCTCCACAGAGAGGTATTTGGACACAATTTTATTTAATACTAATAATATAATATTTAAATATTTATTTTAATATTGTACACGTGACAGTAATTTTGGTTACCTCTCGATAACTCAATGGATCTAATAATTGTCAATATAATGAAAATCAAGTATATAAGTACTATTTACGTGTAATCACGTCACGTCAAGTCCCGATTAAACAACGTGAAAATTTGATAGAGTATACTGTTTCGCCCATGATACCCTTGATGCCATTCTTGAGGACTCAGGTGTTATTCCTCTGTACCCAGTAAATTCATGCCATATCCCACCCTTCAAACCGAAACACAGCCATGCAAACACAACTGCTTCACGGTTGAAACACGAATGGGACAGAAGTACCCAAGCAATCGACTTTTATACAAAGTCTGCCTCTGGTAAAATGATTATGTAAAATACTTATGATTATGTAATAAAACTACTTCAACTGTGGCAAAACCAGTTATTTTGATTTAAAAATTTAAACCTATAAACACGAATAGGACTGCGGACGTCACTGAATATACTGTGATACCAATGGTACCACGTCATGCGTTGACATTCCTGAGAACTCTGATGTCCTACCTCTTTACCATATAGTTTGAACTAAAAAAATAACTATCAATTTACCTTATAGACGTAATGCTAATAAATAAAACCATAAATTAATTAATAGCCCTACATACAGCCCTGGCACTAGTAAAATGTTCCGAACCCATCCCCTATATTTTACATATAAGAGCACATTAAGCCATCACTTAACTAACTCCAGCACTACACTGGCGAGCAATTTTCAGGGCCCACCCGATAAATTGCGAGAGCGTATAGCTAATAAGTGGCAAGATAGTGTATCGAAGGGATGGGCGCTGTCGATAGTTTTGTTATCGGCAAAGTTGAACATTTATGGCCTCTTGTAAATAGGGTCGGTATTTATAGCATAATAAATACATTACGAAGGTTTCAGCATGGGAAACTATTTTTTATATTATATTTTATATGTGTGTACTTATATTTTGATTTGTAATACTTAGAGATTTTTAGACTTAGTTTTTTAGATTTTAAAGAAGCTCTCATTCATCTGTATGTTTTTTTTTGTGTATTTTTCAAATATGTTGCTAATTTTGATAATTCTTTTTGTAATTGTTTTTTTAATAATAATAATAAATTCTTTAATAAGGTTACTGAGGCCCACACAATTTTTATATAGATTATTACGATACTAAACAGAATAATACAAAAAAAAAGAAAAACGATACAAAGGACATTAGTTAAGTTTATATGAATTTTGTAATTATTCAAATTACCATTTTGTTTTAGAAATTTAAAACTGCTTGTTAAAAACTACACGATTTTGCTAAATTTAATTATTTTAGATCTGACTAGATGACTCTATGAACTTTTTATCGTCAACAATGCCATCTATTAAAAGTAATCTGAAGTCGCGATTCCCATACCTTTTTTTACCAATTATACCTATTTTATTTTTGCTATTTTATAGCTGAACTTTAGGATTCTTCCTTCTTTTTTTCTTTTAAACTATCCCTATAGTTAGCCAGACTTTTGAACACCAATTAATTTCATTACATAAATATTATTAAAATAATAACAATGATTTTTTTTGCTACTAGAGATGATTTGGAAGTAGTGACTGTCACATGTAGATATAAATATGTCGTCAGTCAACTCTTTATGTGGTTGCTAAGATAACTGGCAAATTATATATTATATTGGGTGGATAAATTATAATTTTAATTATAAGAGAGGTAATAAGATGCTATCCACATCAAAAGTATCTTGGACATTGCAAATTTGAGTGTGTTTATATTCGATATTGTAACGTCTTTTATAAATATTAAAATCAAAGGAAGTTATTTAACTATCCACTGAGATGCAGGCTCTACTTAGTTCGGTAGCTGTATGTAATTTATTATTCAATAGAGACAGTTAAGACAGAAATAAAAGCACATAAGTCGCAGAATATTTTGTTAACTTTGTAATAACTGTATTTATAATATTGTCACATGCTTGCACACCTGTTTTATTTATTATATTGAAATGACTGCAAAATGTATGATTTGTGACTTTGTCACATATTTATAGACATATCGAATGTTAACTTGCACATCACTAGACATAATAGGGTAGGGAATTTTACCACCTTGCAATATCGGCAAGTCGACAGGCCTTGAGGGCGAGCGGTGTCCGGCGCACCATCTACTCCACACTCCGCGTTCACTGAAGAATTAATTTACTGTTCTCCCACAGTACACACTACGTGTTTATATTTAACACATAGTGAATAAATATCGAATAGTCGTATTTGCCGTTATCTATTTATTCTGCTTTTTATTATAATTAAAACTTTGTCCGTATCTGTATTTTTGTCGTTTAGTTAGGCTAACTTTAAATAACTTTTAAAAGGAAGAGGTACTATGTTTGTTTATATTTGTGTGTGTGTTGCGTGCGTGTATGTGTGTGCGAGTCTCTCTCTCTCTCTCTCTCTCTCTCTCTCTCTCTCTCTGTGTGTGTGTGTGTGTGTGTGTGTGTGTATGTGTGTGTGTCTGTCTTTTGGTAACCCCATCTGCCCTAATAATCGTAATGAACACACCCGGAATTCAGCACTATGGTTTCCAGGGGAATCACATGGAGGTCAACTTGACAGGACACATTGCTGGCAATGGGACTGGTAGGGAAGTCCGCATTACTAACAATCCTTTCCTCTCCTACATAGGTAACGGTTAGCACTTACAATTAGGTAGAGCGCCAGCTTGTTCGCGACTCTAAGTATCATAAAAAAAAAAAGAAAAAACGCAGAAAAATGGTTGGCCTATGAATGACGTCCAAACCACAAAAATGCAAGCGACAGGAATGAAAGACGAAAGGTTAAAGCGAACAATGGGCATCACTCTCGCTTGACAGCATGAAATACGAGGGCATGATACAATATGATACATTAACTGTCCCTCAGAAAACATATAAAACGTAATGTTTGTAATACTAGCTACTCGCCCGGCTTCTCTTGACTAACTTCTTGAATAAGATCTTTGATGCTTACAATAGGAATCGTCTTTATTCAAACAGTCTTGTTTACAAGCTCTTTTCAACCGACTTTAAAAAGTAGAAGTCTCTAATTTCGATTGTTTTTTTTATGTTTGTTACCTCATAACTTTTTATTCTTTTTTTGCAACTTAGAATGGCAAACAAGCTGACGGCCCACCTGATGGAAAGTGGTAACCATCGTCTATAGACATGAGCAGTACCATGGACATAATAGAGTATACTGTTTCGCCCATGATACCCCCCATGCTTTGTTATTCCTGTGGACTCAGGTGTTATTCCTCTGTACCCAGTAAATTCACGCCATATCCCACCCTTCAAACCGAAACACAGCCATGCAAACACAACTGCTTCACGGTTGAAACACGAATGGGACAGAGGTACCCAAAAGGACTTTTGTACAAAGTCTCCCTCTGGTAAAACTCTCATTTTTTTGAAGTCACTTAATTATTGGTTCTGCCCATAATTGACTTTGAAAAAGTGAGTCTGCCCTACCAATAAGTTCTTTTGCCCTACCTTGAACTTGGGTCTAGCTACGGCGCTGTTCTCACCTGTCAACTGATACTGATTACATTTCTTTGTGAAACATATTTTTATAGATACTATAGGTAACATGGGTAAACAATAACAAAGGATTTTAAGAATCCCTTTCCCAGAATGATTTCTTTGTATACAACTTAGAATGGCAAACAAGCTGACGGCCCACCTGATGTAAAGTGGTAACTGTCGCCTATAGACATGAGCAGTACCATGGACATAACAAAGTATACTGTTTCGCCCATAATACCCCTCATGCGTTGCCATTCCTGAGGACTCAGATGTTATTCCTCTGTACCCAGTAAATTCACGCCATATCCCACCCTTCAAACCGAAACACAGCCATGCAAACACAACTGCTTCACGGTTGAAACACGAATGGGACAGAGGTTCTCAAGCAATCGACTTTTGTACAAAGTCTCCCTCTGGTAGTATTAAATAGTAGTTGAAAGTTTGGATGAAAATCTCTTAAATACGTTCTATAAGGCACACTGGTTTTCCTTATGAAGCACGGCCACCCATAATATGTTATTAATTACAGAAGCTTTCAGCTTTCATAACGCAAAAAATAATGTCATTCGCCCCCAATTACGGTCCCCCATATTTTCGTCCCCACTTATATCAAAGCCAATCGACGCGACCTGTAATTGAGATAGCCTGCCCAATCTTGAATATTGGAGCTATAAATCTATATGCTATTTGATGTGTGCACAAAATACATGCGACAAGTACATTTTTTTATGCAAAAAAATACTTTAATGATGATGCACGTATACACACATACATACATACATACACAAACATTCGCGTGTATACACACACATACATACATGCACGCACGTATACACGCACGCACGCACACATGCACACACGCACTCACGCACGCACGCGTATACACATACATACACACACGTGCACGTGTTAGATATTTCTTTAAAAATTATATTAGTTTTCTTAAACATTTTATGAATCCCATTGCTAGCAATATACCCAACCAGGTCGACCTCCTTTGGATTTTCGGTTCTCCCTGGAAACTATCATGGTTAATTCCTGATGAATTCATCATGATGGGCTAACTGGCCTGTTTTCATTCTCACCTATCACCCTTCACTGGTGCTCCGCCAGCGTATCCCGTTAGCGCAGGCGGGGTTACCATACCATTTAAATCCATCAAAAAAAAATGATTTATTATTATTATTTCTAAAATAAATCAACTGTTTGAGTACTTGTGCTTCTTTCTATTTATTACTAAGAGGCTTACAACCATTATATTGCTAAAGAATATATCATATACTCGTATATGTAAAGTTAGGATTACGTAGTTAAATTACTATAAGAACCTATTACCCTACATAACATATTGTATAATATATTATAGACAATAAGACAGTTTTTGCTTTTACACGCACTCACACAGTTTTAGGTTTAAACAAAGCTTGTAATAATGTAAAATTAAAGATTGATATAAATACTTTGTGTAATCGTATTGGATTGGAAGTATGCACGCACTCACACATGCATACATGGGCGGCGGTAGTCACTTACCACCAGGTGAGCCGCATGCTTGTTTGCCCCCTGTGTTGTAAAAACAAAATAAATACTCGAAAGTAGATTTTACTTCATAAGAAATAGGATTTAACTGCGCAAAGAATAACAGTACCAGAGGGAGACTTTGTACAAAAGTCGATTGCCTGGGTACCTCTGTCCCATTCGTGTTTCAACCGTGAAGCAGATGTCTTTGCATGGCTTTGTTTCGGTTTGAAGGGTGGGTGGGATATGGCGTGAATTCACTGGGTACAGAGGAATAACACCAGAGTCCTCGGGAATGGCAATGCATGGGGGGTATCATGGGTGAAACAGTATACTCTGTTATGTCCATGGTACTGCTCATGTCTATAGGCGACGGTTACCACTTTCCATCAGGTGGGCCGTCAGCTTGTTTGCCATTCTAAGTTGTATAAAAAAAAACTGCAGCTTCAATTATCTCAGAATGAATACGGTCCCGTTATAATTCACATGCAAGTAAACCCTATATATTGGAAAAAAAAAATTGTGAATATCAGTTCAAAATTGGCGACATAATCGAGCAACGTGACCACAAATAATGCACATCTTCCATGGCTTTCTTTGTAAATCGCTAAAAACAGTATTCTTAGTCGAAACATTTGTAGGGACTCCGTCTAGTTGATATAGAACTGCCCCAAATCGTTTCCCCTACCAATCTTGTCGGCAGGATGGCACTTATTCCCTATGGCATAAAAAAATCGTGTGTTCAGTAACTATTTTACGACGCCTGTCCTACACGGTCATATAACAGGATACGTTATGAGTGGATCACGGAATGGGACCCCGGGGTACTGTTACAAGTTTTGGGTGTCGATTAGTGACGTCACAAGGCAGTATCTAGAGACAGACCAATTGCAAACCCGGTTTTGTTGTACTCGCAAAAGTTGGATTTCTACATGTTTAGACGTAATTGACAGCTGATATCTTTTATAATGTTTTATTGTTTAATCTATTAAGATAATCAAAACAAATTATAAATGTGCAAGAGTATTAATTTAATATTAATAATCAACAAACACACCAGATTCATACAACACAATTCATACACAAAACG
Source organism: Galleria mellonella (assembly GCF_026898425.1). NCBI lineage: Eukaryota > Metazoa > Arthropoda > Insecta > Lepidoptera > Pyralidae > Galleria > Galleria mellonella. Next base: position 8,696,142 of record NW_026441999.1, on the reverse strand, counting down.
CACAACCATTCACAAATTCAGTAAACACTCAACAAAGAAGAGGGCAAGGTGGGAGAAGAAGGACATGAGGCGTAATAAATTATAATATTAGTATATTAATATATATTATAATAAATATATATATAGTATTATAATTAATATATACACCAGAGGGGGATTTTGTACAAAAGTCGATTGCTTGAACAGCTCTGACCCATTCGTGTTTCTACCGTGAAGCAGTTGTGTTTGCATGGATGTGTTTCAGTTTAAAGGGTGGGATATGGCAATGAATTTACAGGGTACAGAGGCATAACACCTGAGTCCTCAGGAATGACAACGCATGGGTGGTATTATGGGCGAAATAATATACTCTCTTACGTCCATGGTACTGTTCATATCTACAGGCGACGGTTACCATTTTACCGAAATGCACAGCTATGCAAACATAACTGCTTCACGATAGAAACACGAATGAGACAGAGGTGTCCAAGCAAACGACTTTTGTACAAAGTCTCCCTCTGGTAAAAAAAATTGCATTTGATAGCTCATTTCTTGAGGAAGGTTGTAAGCGATTCAACATCATGATAAACGGACGAAGCCGCGGAATATAGCCAGTATAATATTAATTGATTGAAATTTAATTTTCTTCCTTAACAGTGCCACCGAACAAGGCGTTCATATCTGGAGTAGGGGAGCACGCGACCCAGGGTACCTTGCTTACCCTTATGTGCACAGCATCAGGGGCGAGGCCGGCGGCCAACATCGAGTGGTACAATGGTACCCAGAAACTGGACCCCGAAGATAATAACATTCATGTAAGTAATTAGTCCTTCAAAAATATTATATGAATTTTACTTTACTAATATAATATGAATTAAAATGTAGTTATAATGTAAACGATCGTGTGGTCCCGGTATAGAATTGGCCACCCCTTCCTTTCCCGTGGATATCGGAAGAGGCGACTAAAGGACGGCGAGGGAGATATAAAAATATAATACAACCGAATTGAAACCCCTTCCTTTTTTGAAGTCGGTCGATATTCGTCATCTATCTATCCTATTTAAGAGCTGCGGCTCTTGTCGGTGGAGCTCTTGCCACTCACTACGATTTTCAGCGAGTCTCTTCACCTCTTGACACGACACGACACCAACTCCTTCCTTGATCTGCCTGATGTAACTGTCTCAGTCTCCCTCTTCCCCTGCTTCCTTCTATCTCACCTTCTATTATAATGTTCATAAGTTCGTCGTGTCGTATCAAGTGTCCCAACATTTTTTCCCTTCTGTCCTCAATAGTTTTCATAATTTGTCTCTTTTCCTTAACCCTAAGCAGGACCTCCTCATTATTAACTCGTCAACAGAAAGCGGTAATTCAAAACAGCGTCTTGACACAACAAAAGTATCATCACAATAACCCGATCTGCTTAGATCTCGAAGTAGATCGAAGCAAGATTTCTAATTGAATTCCCTTTTGTAACTGACACAAGCGCTTCTCTATTCACCTTACTTATATAACGATGGGCGTATTGAGGCGTCCATAGATATTAAGTCAAATAGATGTCGCCAACTGTAATTGTAATGTGTAATTTTCACTACAATTTGCGTCACAATCAAAAAATAACAAATTCGACGATGTAATATACATTGTAAATATAAATATATGACATTGTAAATATTATATGTTTATACATAAATTTTGCTTTATAATAAGCAGTTTTTGCTCTGCGAACAAAAAACGATCAACGGTCAAATTTTAGTCATCATAAAATTAATATGAGATACAATTTAATATATATATATATATATCATAAATACATACATACCATATCATATATACATATATTTACCAGATGGAGACTTTGTACAAAAGTCGATTGCTTGGGTACCTCTGTCCCATTCGTGTTTCAACCGTAAAGCAGTTGTGTTTGCATGGCTGTGTTTCCATCAGGTGGGCCGTCAGCTTGTTCGCCATTCTAAGTTGTATAAAAAAAATCATAAACAAATAATCTTTTCAACATGTTATTATAAATAAATACTTTCATGTAATTAGGTGTGGTCCCGGCATAGAATAGGCCACCCCTTCCTTTTCCATAGATATCGTAAGAGACGACTAAGGGACGGCGAGGGATGGGCAGCAGCGTCCCTCTTAAAACATCTCCAAAGCCTAACTGCGATTGCCAATCCGCCTGCCTAGCGTGGTAACTACTGGCAAAACCCCCTAAGGGGGAGGATTATGTTCAGCAGTAAACAGTTGAAGGCTGATATGATGATGATGATGATGATGTAATTAAGTATTCCTTTTGTTTGTGTACATATTTTTATTTATCATTCTTTGAAGAGAACAATAATGTAAAAAATGGCAATAAATGTATTATTTATTTATTTAAAGACTTTTCATTCATTCATTCACACATTCATTCATACTTTAGCATTCAATACATGATCTAACTAACTCACGCTTGGTTTCATCGCTCCTGATAAATTCATAGCGTTTCCTTAAAATGATGCGTCCGGTTATTGCCAACATTTCCCGGTTATTGCCAGCACTCACCATTCACAGTTATTGGGTAATCGTAGATGTTATTTTTATATGTTTTTCACAACTACTTGTTTGATAACGTTATTATGTTTTATTATAATGAGTCGTGAACAAAAGTGCTTTCGTGAATTGTCGCTTAGTTTTGATATCTCCATCTATTTGCGTTTTATCTCTGTTTAATGGGATACAACTTTATTTAAATAGACTTGTTTACAAATACCTTTAATTGTCTCCGACTTCAAAAAGGTTCACCGTTTAGTTGTATTTTTTTTTATGTTTGTTACTTTATAATCGCGTACTGCGCGATTTCAGAGATGTTTTCTCCCACGAACACTCAGGTTATGGAATGATCTCCCTGCCAAAGTTTTTCCAAGAGACTACAGCATGGGGTTCTTCAAAAGGGGGGTAAAGAGGTTTCTTCAGGGTCGGCAACGCGCGCGTAATACCTCTGGTATTGCAGGCGTTCATACGCTACAGTAACCGCTTACCATCAGGTAGGCCATATGCTTGTTTGCCACCTCAGTGGTATAAAAAAAACTGAGACAGCTGTAAACCGATTTAGAAATTATTTCTTTATCTGACAGTATATGTTAAGAGATTGGGTCAGTGGAATTTTTATGATTCTAAAAATGTAAAATTGGTTTGCACAAAAATAAACTAACTTCAATTCTAACAAAACCAGTTATTTTTATTTAAAAGCTAAAATACTGAACCGATTTTAATAAAATTCTTATGGAACTAGTACCTGTATTATATCTGAAAGTATATAACTATGGGACCATTCGATAGATAGATAGATAGATAGATACTCTTTATTGTTTCCTCCAAAAGATTACAATATTAAACTTATTATAAATATAAACAATTACAAGAAATAATCACATCTATAAGTTTCCGTGTAGGTCCCGGCATAGAATGGACCACCCCTTCCTTTCCCGTGGGTGTCGTTAGAGGCGACTAAGGGAGTATATAGTGGAGGGATGGGCAGCAGCGTCCCTCTTAGAATATCTGTAAAAGCCTAACTGCGGTTGCCAACCCGCTTTGCCAAGCATAGCAACTACTGCCAAAACTCCTCTTATGAGGAAGGCTAATGTTCAACAGTGGACAGTTAACGGTTGAAGAATAATAATAAAAATCGGCAAATCTATGACTGAGTTTAAGACAACAAATATACGAGTACAAATGCGACCGATTTTTTTTTTTATACAACTTAGAATGGCAAACAAGCTGACGGCCCACCTGATGGAAAGTGGTAACCGTCGCCTATAGACATGAGCAGTACCGTGGACATAACAGAGTATACTGTTTCGCCTATGATACCCCCACGCGTTACCATTCCTGAGGACTCAGGTGTTATTCCTCTGTAAATTCCCAAAGTAAAGTTCTCTGTAAAGTACCCAGTAAATTCACGCCGTATCCCACCCTTCAAACCGAAACACAGCCATGTAAATACAACTGCTTCACGGTAGAAACATGAATGGGACAGAGGTACCCAAGCAATCGACTTTTGTACAAAGTCTCCCTCTGGTATTAAAAAAAACCTCTTTGTTTGAATTCAGTTAAAAATACGGACGAACTGAGAACCCTTTCCTTTATAAAGCCGCTTAAAAATACAATAATCATACAATCATGTTGTACTCCATTCAAAACTTGGTGGTTACTTCACAATTTCAAATATTTAACTAGAGGGTGGGAACCCTAAATTAATTGGGGTACCCTAATGGAATTGTTTTACTTTTGTAAAAGTTTAAATGGTGTACTTTAATGCTTCCTGATTCGGGGAACGGAACGGTTTTTGGTATGCAACCGGCAGGGTGGGGTGATTGGGTACGATTGATTTTGAAGGGTTAACTTGTACAGTCAGCGTGAAAAATCTATTAACAGGTAATATCAATTGTATGAATATTTTGTTTTTAAGTTTATTTGTGAGTACTGTAATGTGTGGTCCCAGCGACTGTTTTATTTCAAGTGAAATAATCAGCGGGCTATGGAGAGGGCCATGCTCAGAATTTCTTTGCGAGATAGAATCCGAAACGAGGATAACCGCAAAAGAACCAACAAAGCCCGAAGAATAAGCCAACTGAAGTGACAATGGGCCACATAGCTCGAAGAACTGACGACGGATGGGGAGGAAAGGTTCTTAAGTAGCGACCCTGTACGAGCAAACACAGTGTAGAACGACCCTTCCCACTAGATTGACGATCTCAAATGTATTGCAAGGAGTCAGCGGATACAGGTGATTCAGGACCGTTCCTTATGGAAGTCTATAGGGGAGGCCCATGTCCAGCAGTGGACGGATAATGGCTATACATAAAAGAAATAACATAATTTTGACACTAATACAAAATGGTCACAACTCAGTTTATTGCTTTGCCTTCAAAAGAGCGAAATTCTGATATTCTGTTGTGGCCAAAAATTAAAAATCTTGCTTTTTGGTTTTTGGTGGCGAGATTCGTGAACAAAAAAATATTAATAATAAATAAATACTATTAGAAATAGGGTAGTTAGAGGTCACTCTCGAAAACAAAAACAAAAGGCGATTATTAGTCGAGGAATGGGCAGCAAAGTCCCTCGTAAAACGTCAAAGCCCAACTGCGGTTGCCAACGGGCACAGCTAGAGGCATATTACCCCAATAGTATTAATACCAACTAGTAACTAAATAACGTTGCTAATCACTAAAGCACTCGCATAACAAAAGAGATGCTAATAGCGTACATAAAAGATAAATCATATTCTAAGAAAAGCGAAAATACCTATGACCCAATTAACCTACTTCACATAACATCACGCTCCGCTGTACACGACAATATACCCTATGTGTAATGTAATAGAGTTGAATTCACATTGTCCAGTGTAGCCTTTGAAGTATCCACGCAACGGACCGAACATTAGGGTTGGGGAAAATTTTAATTAAATTACAGCGAAATATAATATTTATAATTATATCATTAATACATTTAATACGTGGAATGACAAACAAACTTGTTGTCCATACAGCTTAACTAATAAATAAATAAATATGTATATATATATATATATATATATATATATATATATATATATATATATATATATATAACCGACTTCTCTAGATATAAAGACCACCATAGACTAGTATCTATATGATGGTTAATATATGGTGACGAGGGGATAGTAGCCCCATTGCTGACAATATGCCCTCTCAGGTCGACCTTCTTGTGGTTCCCCCTGGAAACCATCGTGTTCAATTCTAAGTGAATTCTGAAGTCTGACTGACCTGCTTTTTCATCCTTATCTATCATCATTCACTGGTGCCCCGCCAATGTATACCGTTATCGCAGGCGGGGTTGCCATATCATTGTCATCCATTAAAAAAAATATTGTGACGATCTTGGTGATGAACATTCTCACTATTATTATAGACTAGCTGTACCCGCAACTTTGCCTTCGTGAATCAGTACATAAAATATCCTATGTACTAGATAAGGATATAACCCATCCTATGATGCGGACTACCAGTCCCATTGCTAACAAAATACTCTGTTAGGTCGACCCCCACCTGGTCCCTCTGGAAACCATCGTGCTGAATTCCAGGTGTATTCATCACTATGGGCTTACTGACCTGCCTTTTCATCTTCACCTATCATCACTCACTAGTGCTCCGCCAGCGTATACAGATAGTGTCAACGGGGTTACATTCCACTATCATCAATTAAAAAAAAATATTATGATTCTATTACTATTATTTCAGCCGTTAACTGTCCACTGCTGAACATAAGCATTCACCATAGGGGGAAGTTTTGCCAGTAGTTGCCACGCTTGGCGGGCGGTTTGGCAACCGCAATTCGGCTTTTAGATACTCTTTAAGAGAGACGCTGCTACCCATCCCTCGCCCTCCTCTAAGTCGTCTCTTACGACACTCACGGGAAAGGAAGGGGTGGCCTATTCTAAACCTAGACTACATGGCAAAAATATTATATATTCTTTATTGCACTTTTAAGTTACATATAAGATAATGCTTTTATAAATGTTGTAAGCAAGTGTGGACTTATCTCTGACAGAGATCTCTTCCAGTCGACCCAATACAGTTAGTAAACATGTCGTTAGCGGGCAGCTGAATTGCTACAACTATTAATACATAAACAAATATACAGTTAAATAAAATATTAAAATAAGTATATAATAAAATATTTACTATTACTTAATACAAACATATATTGAAAAAAAAACATATATACATGATAATACATTGTAATAATAATAAACTATCAATAGTAATATTCCCACGGGAGTGGGACAGGAAGGGTTCCGCACGCCTATCCGGAACCGCGAATGATATTTGTTACAATTATTTGATAGATTTGACAGATTGATTGATTAAAATGGTGGTTGGAATTAACGGTGCATAAATAATATGATACGGGTGGTCACCCAAATAATTTATGGGTAATGCCAAAATACGCAGATTTGTGTCAGGCGTCAAGTAGGCGTTAATTATTTACAAGTACTAGCCATTTGCCCGCTACTGCGCGTGGATTTCAGAGGTTGTAAAACCAATTTAATTGGCCACTTCTTGATGGCGTATAAGATGAAACAAACACTAGGTTTTAAGTTTGATCTTCAGAAATACAACTGTGAAAATTGCATTTCATTTGGTGCTTCAATTTTTGCCTGAAACTAGGACAAAACATATAGACAGATAGAAAAATAAAATTACTAACAATATGTTTTTTTTTATACAACTTAGAATGGCAAACAAGCTGACGGCCCACCTGATGGAAAGTGGTAACTGTCGCCTATAGACATGAGCAGTACCATGAACATAACAGAGCCCATGATACCCCCCATGCGTTGCCATTCCTGAGGACTCAGATGTTATTCCCCTATACCCTGTAAATTTACGCCGTATCCCACCCTTCAAACCGAAATACAGTCATGCAAACACAACTGCTTCACGGTTGAAATACGAATGGGACAAAGGTGTCCAGGCAATCGACTTTTGTACAAAGTCTCCCTCTGCTAAAATTTGTTTTTGATATCTATTGTTTAAGACCAATATTAATATAATATAAAGGAGGTGAGTATACCTGTGGTCCCGGCATAGAATAAGGTACCCCTTCCTTTCCTGTAGGTGTCGTAAGAGGCGACTAAAGGTACTTAATGATCGAAGGATTGGCAGCAGCGTCCCTCTTAAAAAACATCTCTAAAAGTCTAACTGTGTTTGTCAACCCTCCCGCTAAGCGTGGCAACTATTGGCAAAACTCCCTGGAAAACCATATGTTCAGCAGCGAACAATTAATGGCTGAAATGACGAAAAGGGACGAGATTCTTAAAATGCTGAGTTTGGCTTTAAAATATTTCCAATTCCGTAGTAATTTAATACTTCCAACACGAAATTGAATGCACTTCAGTTCCAGCCAAAAGGCAGACAAAAACAACAGAGTCTAGTAAACTTGATCAAGTAAGTAGCACGTGCAATGGCCCGGAGTACAGGATAGACTATATATCTCGATGTAATTCGGTCGGGGGTGAATTTTGCGGGTCGAACCGCCCACCTGCCGCCATAGACTAGCACACAGCGCGACCAGAGTCGACATTGGTCTTAATTTATTTTATTTTATTAAAGATTTTTATACAAAATTCGTTTGCATGGTACCTCTGTGCAATTTGTTTTTCTGCCGTCTGCATGTACTTGCATGGCTGTGTTTTGAATTGAAGAATGGGATATGGTAGTGAATTTATATGGAACTCAAATCCTCAGGAAATATAACGTACAAGAAATATAAAGTGCTTTAATGTGTATTCTGTAAAGTTTATGATACTGTTTTTTTTTATTACAACTTAGAATGGCAAACAAGCTGACGGCCCACCTGATGGAAAGTGGTAACCGTCGCCTATAGACATTTATATGTGATAGTTACCACTTTGTGTCGTTAACTTATTTGCTGTTTGTGGTTGTATAAAAAATTTTTATAACATATCGCAGAATAATCGTTGAGTATCGATTATTAATCGATGTGACAAAACAGTAGTGCAAGCGAATGCGAATCGCATTGATTCCGCGAACGTGGAAACACTTATTTCTTACTAGCGGCCCGTCCCGGCTTCGCACAGGTGGACATTTTTACATTTTAAAAAGTGGCTATTAAAACTGCACACGCGACGGAAGCTTAAAAATGGAGTAACTTCTCCCGTTTTCGCAACATTTCCCTTCACTGCTCTGCTCCTATTAATCGTAGCGTGATGTAAAGTATACTATAACCTGCCCAGGAGTATGAAGAATAATTGTATCAAGTTTCGTTAAAATCCGTCGAGTAGTTTTTGTTTCTATAACGAACATACAGACAGACAGACAAAAATTTTCCTGATTGCATTTTTGTCATCAGTATCGATCACTAATCACCCCCCGATAGTTATTTTGTAAATATATTTCATGTACAGAATTGACCTCTCTACAGATTTATTATAAGTATGGATTAATATTTGACTTGATTATTCTGTCAACATATCTAACTTCAATCAGGTATATACATCATTTTAATTGTATATTTATATATATTATTAAATTTAATTTATAATATTGTTTTTATGGGGGGGGGGGATTTCCGCCAGCGACTTCAATAACTCGTACATAAATATTAAATTTATACAAATATATGTGAACATAATAATAGATAGATAGATAGATAGATACTCTTTATTGTTTCCTTCACAAGATTACAATAGTAAACTTATTATAAATACAAACAATTGTTTTTGATCGATACTACAGTATCTATCGATGCTAATGATGACAATTGTAATCATGCTACAGTAGAGTGGTATTATGATTTTAATTTTTTTTTAAACAACCAATAGAGGTACTAATCAGGAGCGCCGATTCCTGGATGCTCGGGGCTCCAGCACCCACAAGACGTAAATAGTGGGCGCGGAGCACCCATGACGCTAGACATCATAAATCATCATCATCATATCCGCCTTTAACTGTCCAATGCTGAACATAAGCCTCCCCTTGGGAGTGAGGGGGGAGGGTTGCCAGTAGTTGCCACGCTTGGCAGGAGAATTAGCAACTGCAGTCAGGTTTTAGAGGTGTTCTAAGAAGGACGTTGCATCCTTGCACCATAAACTCCCTTAATCGCTTCTTAGCAACCCAGGAACCAGGAACCCAGGAGAAAGGAAGGGGGTATTCTATGCCGGGACCACACATAATATGACTAAAATAATCTTCATCTTATTATCTATCGTTTAGGTCGTAATTTGCTTGTCCAGCAAGCAGTATACGTCTTTCCTCTAATACTCGTATAATTATGATGTACCTAGTTTTTTTTTTAATAGATGATAATGGAATGGTAACCCCGCTTGCGCTATCGGTATACGCTGGCGGGGCACCAGTGATCGATGATGGGTGAAGATGAAAGCAGATCAGTTAGCCTATCTTGACGAATTCAATAAGACTTAACCACGATGGTTTCCAGGGGGAACCGCGTGAAGGTCGACCTGATAGGGTATGTTACTAGCAATGAGACTGGTAGACCCCATAACTAACAATTTTTTAGAAGCCAGCACCCCTGCTACTAGCTAATAAAAAGATGTATACAAAAGGAGTCTCGACAGAGGTCCGAGTCCATTGTCCGAAGCAAGGTGGCCAGCCCAGACGCTCCAATAACTCAAATTCAATAATGTTCACAAATGAAACGTCACACTGGCCCGCCGTCGACGTAGCAAAAGAATTTTATATTTTCAACAAAGTTTCCCCGATATTGTTCCACCGCTGGTTTAGACTTAGCTTGTTCTAGAATTTTCATTAGAGTCGCCACTTCACTGAAGTATTATTGGCCCTTACGTAAATTAAGTTCGTTTGGAAAGATATATTTTAATGTCAAACAGTAGGAACTTACCAGAGGGAGACTTTGTACCAAAGTTGATTGCTTGACCACCTCTGTCCCATTCGTGTTTCTACCGTCAAGCAGTTGTGTTTGCATGGCTGTGTTTCGGTTTGAAGGGTGGGATATGGCGTGAATGTACTGGGTACAGAGAAATAACACCTGAGTCCTCAGGAATGGCAACGCATGGGGGGTATCATGGGTGAAACAGTATACTCTGTTATGTCCATGGTATTGCTCATGTCTATAGGCGACGGTTACCACTTTCCATCAGATGGGCCGTCAGCTTGTTTGCCATTCTAAGTTGTATAAAAAAAAAAACTCTTGACCTTATGGTCTCGGCAAAGAATAGGCCACCCGTTCTTTTCCCATGGGTGTCGTAAGAGGCGACTAAGGGAAGGCGAGGGATTAGCAACAGCGCCCCTGTTAAAACATCTCTAAAGCCTAACTGTAGTTGCCAATCTGCCTGCCAAGCGTGGCAACTATGTGTTATATTCAGTACTGGACAATTGAAAGCTGTCCTGATACGATGAATAGGAACTTTCCTTTCCCGCAAGTATTTTTTTTTTTATATACTACTGAGGAAGGCAAACAAGCATACAGTCCTTTACATACGGCATTTCGTAAGAGGCGGCTAAGGGAATCTAATGGTCGAGGGATCTATACGTACCAAATAAAAAAAAGGAAATTTATGTTTTATATATTTTGTTTTTTGTTTTTTTTTTTTTGTTTTTTATTCTTTTATCTCTTTTACTGTGTATTATGTGCATGTTTGTATTGTAATTTGTGTGCTGTAAGTAATAAATTATCTATCTACCAAGTAACTAGCAAAAATCTAGTTTTGTTATGAAATATTAAACGTCATAGTATAATAATTATAAAAAATTAACTAACGCCCGCGGTTTTACACGTCATGGTTTTCTCTTTAAGTTGAAATTTTCAAACATTATATCCTGACGTATGCTTAATTTATAAAAATAAACATGTTTCAAATTTCGGTTGAGAGTCATTAATTACAAACTATTTTAGATGAAAAAGTTTGATTGACCAAATTGCCAGCAACAACAGGATTTTAAACATTGTGCTTATTTTAATAAATACATACATACATATCCGTCACGCCTGTCTCCCATTAGGGTAGGCAGAAACAATGGAACGCCAAATGCTTCGATTCAAACAAGCCTCTACTGAATTTTACAAAAATAAGAATAATAAAAATGTTTGTGTACAAGAAGTAGACAAGGTAATTAAGACAACAAATTAAAATTAATGAATAAGTAACATAATATAAAGTTACAGTTTCAAGCAGTAAACTTAAATAATTTACTAAATAATTCCATTTAATCACTCTTCCAGAATTATGCTGAAATGTAAGTAAATTTCATGAGCTTACAGGATTATTATAAAGTGAAGGGAATTAATTAAAGCTACACTGTATCATACTTAAGTATGTACATTTAAATTCTTTATATATATAAAGTTTTTGCCGTACGGTCCCGGCATAGAATAGGCCACCCCTTCCTTTCCATGGGTGTCGTAAGAGGCGACTAAGGAAGGGCGAAGAATGGGCAGCATCGTCTTAAATTCCAAAATTCTAGGTCTATTCATCACGATAGGCTAACTGACCTGCCTTTTCATTCTCACCTATCATCTCTCACTGGAGTGCCATTAACATTTTAAAATAATCATCTATTGAAACTGAGTTAATCATTTAATTTACATTTCATTATATTAACACGGCATCTGAGTATCTGTTAAAAATAAACGCAACGGGATTTTTTTTTTAAAACAATAACGCCGACAGTCCAGACGATTAACTGACAAAAAACGCTTAAACGGATGAAATGAAAAAAGGCGAGAGCAAAGAAATTAATCCGAGCATTTTTCACTGTCAACTCGGTTTAGCATAAAAACTGCGACTTTCTGGGGGGAATTATTCTATCATCAATCCAATTGTGGGGTGGACAGGTTCGGAGTTTGTCAAAGTTGCGTGTAATCGATAGATTATAAAATATTTGAACTTTTCAAAGCAAAACTTTGAAGATTTTTTTTTTATTTTTTTATACTACTTAGAATGGCAAACAAGCTAACTGCCCACCTGATGGAAAGTGATAACCGTCGCCTATAAACATGAGCAGTACCATAGACATAACAGAGTATACTGTTTCGCCCATGATACCCCCCCCCATGCGTTTCCATTCCTGAGGACTCAGGTGTTATTCCTCTGTACCCAGTAAATTCACGCCATATCCCACCCTTCAAACCGAAACACAGCCACGCAAACACAACTACTTCACAGTAGAAACACGAATGGGACAGAGGTACCCAAGCAATCGACTTTTGTACAAAGTCTCCCTCTGGTGCTACGACTGTTACCTTGACAATCTGTCGACAATAGCATTTCCCTTGAATCTGATACCTCAGTTCACAGTAATAAAATCTGTATAACGCTTTTTCGTCATATTAGCTGTTAAACGTCCACTGCTGAACATAGGCCTTCAGGGGGGAAAGGGATTGTTAGTAATGAGGTCTAATAGCCCCATTACTAGCAATATACACTTTCAGGTTCCCCTGGAAACCATCATGTTTAATTCTTGTCGAATTCATCATGGTGGGCCAACTAATCTGCATTCATTCTCACCTATCATCTTCCACTGGTGCCTCGTCGGTGTACACCGATAGCACGGGCGGGGTTACCAATCCATTTTCACCCATTAAAAAAAACATAGGCCTCCACCCTGTTGGGTGGTCTTGTCAATAGTTTCCTCGATGGTCAGGCGGAGTGGCAGCTGCAGTTAAGCTTTTGGTGATGTTGAAAGAGCTCCTGTTTGTACGTCGACCATTAAGTTCCCTTAGTTACCTCTTAAGACACCAATGGGAAAGGAAGGGGTAGCCCATTACATGTCGGGACTACAGGGCAGATATATATATATATATATATATATATATATATATATATATATATATATATATATATATATATATATATATATATATATATCTGTATACTTGCATGGCTCATTCATTTATTTCGGTTTGATTGGTGGGACCATTATAATTATCATTTCAACCAATATTTGTCCACTGCTGGGCATAGGTCATAAGGACTACCATAAGGAACAGCCCTAAGCTACATGCATCAATTGACTCCCTTCAATACATTTGAGGTCGTCGCTCCATCTAGTGGAAGGTCGTTCTATACTGCATTTGCCTATGTTTTCATAAGGTGGACCGCAAACATGCTGAATGCAAAAATTCGACTTGTTGACTCCCCCACGCATTATATGACCTTGAAAATCTGTCGCCAACCTAACCTTGAACCTTATACCTCAGATTTAAAGTTCACATTAAGGCTGCATTATGCTTCCAAAATCGTGATCCTTGCTATACAACCATTTGGTTAAGGGAGGGTCAAAGAATACGTAGAGGTAGATATGTAGAGGATAAATTCCGCTGCAATCATTTTAATAGACGACATCTCAGAAACTGGCGGAGCGTATTTCATTCTTTCGTTTATTTTGTGCTCGTCTATTTAACGCGTCGTCGTAAATCATGAGAGGTAGCGATTTTAAATTAATAAAATTTGAAATGGCAATCTATGGGAGAGGATTACGTTCAACAGTGGACAGAAAATGACTGAGTTGATAAAGGTGATGATGATAATTTTAAAAACATTACAATCGTATGCAATAAATCATAGACTCTACCAGATAGAAATATTTTGGTGTTATACAATAGACATTTTACGAGATATCTGTATTGCATCTGTTTTTATAGCAAATCTTACTTGAATGCTGTCATCCGAATTGGAGGATAATAAATGTCTGATATTACTTGGTAATATGATTTAAATTCTTTGTATCCATACTCGTATTAGACAGAGATGACACTTTCGTCATTTCATATGCGTAATTGTCCCTGCGAACTTTTTTGAATGGAAAAAAGGTGTACTCATTTACCATACACACCGCAAACTATTATGATCATCATGGTTGCGTTAACAAGCTGTCATCTGGAAGAGTTAAATTTGATTGAACTACGTTTTCACGTACAGCTGATCCAATCACGGGCCTAAGTGCGTAAATAACTGGACAAACTAACTACCTATTATCTTTTACAAATATAGATATATATTTAAGTATTATTTCTCTTCCGCCGTCTTCGTCTCGGCATAGAACAGACCATCCCTGCCTTTCCCGTGGATGTCGTAAGAGGTTACTAAGGGAGGGCGAGGGTTGGACAGGAGCATCCCTCTTAAAACATCTTTAAAAGCCTTTCTGCGGTTGCCAACCCACCTGTCAAGCGTGGCAACTACTGGCAAAACTCCCCTAATGGAGAAGGCTTATTTTCGGCAATGAACAGTTATCGGAATGAAACAATAATAATTATTTCTTTTCTCTCTTATCACTTACACCACAATACTGAAGGCTTTTTGTGTTAGAATCAAGAAAATTGCCCCTTCCATGTTTTTGTTACTAAGCATCCGAACGCCCATTCGTTCCTTATTACAGCTGCTTTAAAAATTACTGCCACTTGATTTATACGACCTTTTAGAAGAGAATAAGGTTTTTATTTGTTTTTGTATGGGAACAATTGTAATTATGCGTTTGAATGGAACCCTTGTAATGGTAGGGTTTTATCTAAATTACGGTAAAGGGTGATGGAATGGCAGATTGCAGGACCGGCTCGATTGAACGTGATTTTCTTAAAAAAACATATGCTACACACGAATGGTTGGGCTCATGGCAAATTGAAGTTCAAATATTAAAATACTCAGAATAGAGCTATCTTCATATCAAGTCTTTTAAGGAGTAAGCAGTGAAAAATAAACGGCAAAAGTCAATAAGATCCTTACGTCATAGGTACATCTCTTGCTTCATCAATTGTGACATTTAATCACATACACTCATTTAGTTCCGGGGTCTTTTGGTTGCAGCTCACTCAGAAACAGAAAGTTTCTGGAAATAGAAAATTTTGATAACATTTCAAACATAGATGGATTAGGATTTTAAACTGATAATGAAATCGATGTTACCCACGAGTATATAGCCTTAAGGATATGCAAGTTACAAGTCATACAGGATTCGGAAATCCGAAACCCAATGGAGAAGAAAAGTTGAAAAACCGGCTGTACTTAAGTTTTAAAACTCGATGCCCGACTAGTTACGAACTCGATAGGAGACGTTATTCATATTCGCGGTTCATGGTTTTCAAGTGGCAAAACTGGACCCCCATAACACCTACTGGATGAGGCGACGATGATGGCAAAAACATCTTGCATTAAGCCAATAGGTGAACAGGACTATTTCTTCCACGGTCTGTGAAAAGCATACCTTAACAGTGTAAGATTTTGGAGTTTAACAAATTATTAGCGGCATTTTACATAACGACAGTATACCATTGCAGTACCTACCTTCTATTGCTGCAGCAGAGGTGATGACTGAATAACAGTTCCGTCGAACAACGCTTGATAAGACTCTGACGCTAAATGATTTAGATTTAGATTTGTTTATTTGCCAGAACATTGTTTTTATAGATCTATTGACAAATGCTCGCCTTAGTTAAATGTTACAGCATGCAAAATCCTTATTGGGTACAAGTTACATTACATTTAATACATACATATAAGTGACTTAATATTACATCAACTATTTATTCAATTAATAAACTCCAAAAATATTCATTATCCGATTATTTTAAACTATCAGTTGCTTTATGCTTCGGTGGGCACGTGAAGCCACCATCCGGAAAATCATATCAAAGGCCTATAAGTACAGCGAAAACAGTGTAGAATCTCTGGTGGAGATGCCATTACGAGACACTACATAGACATGACGGAATTTACCCCTCTGTCTACCCCAGGATAAGAAGGGCGTTATAATAAAGATAGATAAGTATTTAATTACGTTGATAAACGTAACACGCGACATCAATCGTGGCCCGTACCGTGCGTCGAGGACTCCTTAATTAAAACCACCCTCTCGAAGCAAAATTGAATTTTGCACAATATAAGGCTTTAAAAGATGTAGATTACCTAGATGTGACTCAGATTTGTTTTAAATTAACATTCTTCCCAATCCTCCTTAAATCCAGACAGAATTAAGGTTAGGTCAGACTAGATTTTGGCAAAAGACTGCTGACAAATCTCTGGACTGGACAAATCTCTAGACGAGAACAAAATGGGAAGAGGGCATTCATTGATTAAAAAGAAGTTCAACAAATAAATATATACCACTGGATATATACACAGCCATGTAGGTCCAAGTGTAGAATAGGGCACCCCTTCCTTTCAATTGGGTTTCATAAAAGGTGACTAAGGGAGCAATAGAGATTATGATGGGGAGAAAGGCAGCAGCGTCTCTCTTAAAACATCTCCATAAGCCAAACTGCGTTCGCCAATCCACCTGCCAAGCGCGGAAACTACTAGCAAAACCTCTCTTATGGGGAAGCTATGGTCAGCAGTGGATAGTAAAAGGCTGATACAACATATAACACACATATACTATGCTGGAATATATTGGAATTGAAGCTTAAGCGAAGGTTAAGCAGTGTTATAAGCCGCTAGACTACCTTGTGTGACCACCACATAATTCTCATACGTTGTATAAGCAGGGCCTGATCTCGATGTGAAATAAGAGAAATAAAAACTCTATTACACTCTCTTGTAAGAGAATTGCCAGTATATTGTTCATTAGACTATCTAAATATGTCTCTAAAGGGAGAAATACTGTGAATAAGGGAGTCTAATGGTTTCATTGCTACAACATACCCCATCAGAACAACTTCCACGCGTTGCTCCATCTATAGAGGCCATCGTGGTAAATTCTCAGTGATTTTAATACAGTAGGTTAATGATCCTGACTCACCTAACATTGATTTACATTGGTGTGTTCCTTTTTTATGGATGATAATAGAATGGTAACTCTGCCTGCGCTAATGGTATACGCTGACAGGGCACCAGCAAGGAATGATAGGTGAGAATTAAAAGGCAGGTCAGTTAGCCCATCGTGATGAATACACTTGGAATTTAGCACGATGGTTTCCAAGCGGGATCACGTGGAGGTCAACCTGACCGCGTATGTTGCTCGCAATGAGACTGGTACTCCGCAATACTAATAATCCCTCATCCCCACGTTGGAGTGTTAGGTATGCTGTCATAGGCGTGGTTATCATTCCGTAATCATCCATTTAAGAAAAGTGCACTGTACGTCGAATGATTTATTGGCAACGTTAAATTGACAAGATCATGAACCTCTTCAATTCACTCTAGATCAATGAAACACTAATGTTCAGTGGAATTAGGTCGCCTTGTGTAATTTTTCATTCTGTCGCCACGCTGTTAAGAATGAGGCACACCGCTGTATCTAGATGAGACGTGGATGTTTGCGTTAGCCATCGCTAAATATCGGGGCGGGGGGGAGAGTGAATCTGCTACATCTGGTACTGTGGTGTCATGGAACGGCTGCAAGTAATTATGGTGTGTCTCCATAGAATTTGATAATAATGTAACCAAGTTTTGTTGACGTTATTACAGAAACGCTCTGTAAATGGAATCAGTAACAGATCGAAATATTTAATCGATTAATCGATTTTTTATTTTCATTACTATTGAACATCAGTCATGAGATTTCATCTTATGATACAAGTAAATTATATGTATTTTTAACCGACTTCAAAATAAAGGTTCTCAATTCGGTTGTATTTTTTATGTTTGTTACCTCATAACTCTGTCAGATCTAAACCGATTTGGAAAATTCTTTTTTCATCTGAAAGGATATACTTACAGTTTGGTCCCATAGAAGTTATACCAAAATCAGTTCAGTAGTTTAGGTTTTAAATCAAAATTACTGTTTATCAAAATATTGGTTTTTTTTTTGTGGGATACAATCTTTAATTATTAGTGGATTAATTGTATGGATATTTCGATTTATTACTAATTTCATATAGATAGTTTTTCTATGATAATTGAACAAAACTTATGTACTTTTTCTATTAATAAAATTTAATGAAAAAGTAATAATAATCATCATAATTATTTCATTCATTATCTCTCCACTGCTGGGTATAAACCTCCCCCATAGACTGACATTTTCATAAGGACAGTTCCATAAGGAATGGTCCTGAGCCACCTGTATCCACTGACTCCCTGCAATACATTTCAAGTCGTCACTCCATCTAGTAGGATCGTCCTATACTACGTTTGCTCGTACGATGTCGCCACTCAAGAACGTTTCTTCCCCATCGGTTGTCGGTTCTTCGAGCTATGTCACCAGCCCATTGCCACTTCAGCTTGCTAATCCTTCTTTGTTACTTTGGTTCTTTTGCGGATATCCTCGTTTCAGATTCTATCAAGCAAAGAGACTCCGAGCATAGCTATCTCTATAGCCCGCTAAGTAACTTGAAGCTTTTATGTACGGGCAATCATGTAGTACCATGTTTTGGTTCCATAAATCATTACTGGCAACACATACTGGGTGAAGACCTTAGAATAAAAAAAACTAATCTAGAAATAAACTAAATATAGTATGAAACACTTAAAAAAGAATATGGCATTATTACATTTTAAATTTAACTTGATAAAAAGGCCTCTTACTTTACAACAATCCTTTAGGATAATAAAAAATATTACATCCGCAAACGTACCGTCTAAATTCTAATTAAAACTGGTTAAATTAATTACAGCGATAATTGTGGTGGCCCAGGTAAATAAGCGGTTCATTATATAATCAAATATTTACACACATCGCGGTTCAGTTTCGGGCCTTATTAGATTTGCGGGACCCTTTGTAGGGTTCTTTAGATTCTCGGAACACTTTTGTCATGCGAGTTCATTCTACTTCGTATTCTACTATTGTAAATATGAAAGTTTGTAAAGTATGCTCGGAGATTGGTTATTTATTTATTTAACACTTATTGCACCAATATAACAGGACTTTTTGATGGATTTTCAGTAAGCCTAATTAAGTGCAAATGGCGGTCTTAATGCTTAGCAATCTCTTCCAGATAACCATTAGGTAGAAGAAATTAAAGAATCGCGCGCATAATACCTCTGGTATTACAGGCGTTCATAGGCTACAGTCACCGCTTACCATCAGGTGGGCCGTATGCCTGTTTGCCACCTCAGTGGTATAAAAAAAATGAATGGGTAGGTTAGTGCGTTAAAAAAATAAATATAACAGTAAACATGTGTAAATAAGCACTATTTTTTTTAATGGATGACAAAGAAATGGTAACCCCGCCCGCGCTATCGGTATACGCCGGCAGGGCACCA
This sequence comes from Galleria mellonella, assembly GCF_026898425.1. Lineage (NCBI taxonomy): Eukaryota > Metazoa > Arthropoda > Insecta > Lepidoptera > Pyralidae > Galleria > Galleria mellonella. Next base: position 8,676,494 of record NW_026441999.1, on the reverse strand, counting down.
GTGAAGGATGATAGGTGAGGGCGAAGCAGGTCAGTTAGCCCATCGTGATGAATTCAACAAGAATTGTTCACGATTGTTTCCAGGAGGAATCACGTGGAGGTCGACCTAATAGGGCATATTGCTGGCAATGGGGCTGTCAAACTCCATTGCTAATAATCCCCTCCCTATTATTATTATAAGCACTATTATATCTATACTATAGATGTATACATATAATATAGATAAGTCTGGCAGTAATAAAGAAAAGCTAAGTGGTTATAAGGATGGGTAGTGAGATTTAAGTGAGTTTTTTTAAGTTACTCAATTAACAGATGGAGGCTTTGTACAAAAGTCGTCTGCATGGATGCAGGGCTGTTTCAGTTAAAATTCCGTAACAATTTAAGCAGATGTAACATCGTAGTCCTCAGGAATGGCACCGCATGAGAAGTACAGCACGCTATCGTGTAGTGGCCCACTTTACATCATTTCTATATTACAGTAACGTCGCCCCCTCCAACTCTTCCTTCTCCAAACTATGTTTATCACGTGATTTTCAGTCCAAAAATTTTTCCCCATTCTTCTTTATACGTCTTCGTACTATCCTACGAGCTTTTTTTTTACTACTTAGAATGGCAAACAAGCTGACGGCCCACCTGATGGAAAATGGTAACCGTCGCCTATAGACATGAGCAGTACCGTGGACATAACAGAGTATACTGTTTCGCCCATGATACCCCCCATGCGTTGCCATCCCTGAGGACTCAGGTATTATTCCTCTGTACCCAGTAAATTCACGCCATATCCCATCCTTCAAACCGAAACACAGCCATGCAAACACAACTGCTTCACGGTTGAAACACGAATAGGACAGAGGTACCCAAGCAATCGACTTTTGTACAAAGTTTCCCTCTGGTATTTGATCTATTTGATCAGTTTGGTTGTTCCACGAATTCCCCTGGCTATTCCATCTTACATAACTCCCTGAGCAACCTGGAGCTCTTGCATACATTTACCAGTTTAGAACGATGTTTCATTTTAATTAGTAGGTGCCTATGTCAATATTAAGAAACTAAACTAAATCAACTATTCAGACAGTATTCGCTATTTATTTATTTACATAATTTATTTATTAGTGCATATACAAAGCGGGCTTAATGCTAAAAGCATTATCTGCCAGTCAAATTGAACTTACGCAAGCATAGCAAGGATAGCAACGTATAGGATAGTAACGCATTTCATTATATATATAATGAAATGCGATACTAGTAACGATTGCTATTCCCACGCGAATTCCTTTTATTCTGCACTAGCGACCCGCCCCGACTTCGCACGGGGTACAACATAGAAAAATTAGGTATTAATGTGGAGTGATTAATAATATTACCATTCATCATCATATCAGCCTTTAACTGTCCACTGCTGGACATAAGCCTCTCCCTAGTGGGTTTTGCCAATAGTTGCCACGCTTGGCAGGCAGATTGGCAACCGTAGTTAGGCTTTTGAGATATTTTAAGAGAGACGCTGCTGCCTGCCCCTCACCCTCCCTTAGACACCCACGGGAAAGGAAAGCTTAACCTATTCTATGCCAGGACTACACAGGACTACATAGTAAGTCAAGTACATTGCTTTTCCACAATATGGATTATACTGGAAATCTCTTGATTGATATCACTTAGCGATGAAACATAAAAGGGGTTGCTCCACCGTAGGCTTGTAAACGGAACCCTAAAATAAACGACTAACGATACAAGGTCTGTAACTCTTTATGTGGTCGTAAAAGAAACTTTAATGCATCTACCGTGATAATATTTTGAATATACACTTTAGGGCAAGGCGAAGTATAAATTACTTGTGATCCATCCTGGATTCTTTTTTTTTTACAACACAGGGGGCAAACGAGCATGCGGCTCACCTGATGGTAAGTGACTACGGCCGCCCATGATCACCCACAACACCAGCGGCATTGCAGGTGTGCTACCGGCCTTTTAAAAAGGAATATACTCTTTTCTTGAAGGTTATGTTGTCGTATCGGTTCGGAAATACTGTAAATTCGCACGAATATATAGGGTTTTCGAAATAATGTAGCTTTCTTTAGATGAAAGACTTTTTAAAAATATTTAGTATTTTTTTCTTTTCGTTAAAATCTTTATGATACATAATTTACATTGTAATAACATAACACGATTTATATCCTATAGAGGGATCTCTTACAGTCAACTTTTGAGAAGCTAAAAAAATTATAGAATATTTTTTTACAATACAACTTAGAATGGCAAACAAGCTGACGGTCCACCTGATGGAAAGTGGTAACCGTCGCCTATAGACATGAGCAGTACCATGGACATAACAGAGTATACTGTTTCGCCCATGATACCCCCTATGCGTTGCCATTCCTGAGGACTCAGATGTTATTCCTCTTTACCCAGTAAATTCACGCCATATCCCACCCTTCAAACCGAAACACAGCCATGCAAATACAACTGCTTCACGGTTGAAACACGAATGGGACAGAGGTACACGAGCAATCGACTTTTGTACAAAGTCTCCCTCTGGTAATATTTATTTCTGGTAGTATTTACTTGATTCTGCATTAATCTTTGGTTACAGTCCTGAGTAAAATTTTTCAGCAATAATATATGTAAATTTTAAAGATAGATAAGATAAGATAAAGATATATTTGTTTAACAAAGTATGTTTGTATTAGAACATAATTTATCATTGCTTCCTACACTGGGCTGAGCGTGTCCTGTAGGAAGCAGTACTCGTGTTATCATGTACATGCATATAGATATTAAACATAGGCTTCTTAGCAGTACTGACAATTGTGTAACTAATTTGTGTAATGCAATTTTTTTTTTTTATTAATTTAACTGAACATTTTGATAGTTATTCACAACAAATTAAAATGAAAACGAAACTCGTTTTAAAGTATACATTTTATGAAATTATAAATCTCATCTCAAGTGTAGAAGTAGATTGATGTTAACCCTATGCAAATTTCATATTAAAATCATGCAGTATTATAAACTTTATACGTGCCACTGTCCGCCAGTGTACTGTATAACCGTTGCGAGAGAATTAAAACAATTAATTATGTATTGCGATGCTTCATATGAAAATGTTCATAGCTTTTTGAACAAAGGAGAGATTACGTCGTGTTTATGCTTTGTTTACGTTAACAAAATTTTATGGGTGTATTCTTCTATTTTTTTTTTTTTTATTAAACTCTACAAAGTGTATTTAGGGGATGTAATGCTCATAATTTATTAACCAGAAGCCGATGAAATTCGTAGTGATCCAATGAAATTTTCATTAAACATTTCGGATTTTTATATTTTTAGTTTTTTTTTACAACACAGGGGGCAAACGAGCATGTGACTTACCTGATGGTAAGTGACTACCGCCGCCCATGATCACCCACAACACCAACGGCATTGCAGGTGTGCTGCCGGCCTTTTAAAAAGGAATATTCTCTTTTCTTGAAGGTTATGATGTCATATCGGTCGTCGTATATGTATATTTTTAGTTAATTTTAAACTTTCGCGTTGTTTACACTTATTTCAAATACACAATCAGAACTTAACGCGCCTTTACGGGTGAATAGTACCTACATACCTTATTGACAGTTCCGTCGTGATCACGACGTGGTGCACGTCGAAACGTCGACAATAAAGAAACAGGTGAAGCAGAAGAAGCCATCTGCGCTTACTGACTGCAATGCATTTGAAGTCGTCACTCCATCTTGTAGGTGGTTGTTTACACTGAGTTTCCCTGTACAAGATTTCCACCCAAGAACATTTCTTTCCCATCTTGTTGCCGACTTTCAAGCTGTGTGACCAGCCAATTGTCATTTCAGCTTGCTTATCCTTCGGGTTATATCATTTTTTTTTATTGAGTGAAAATGGTATGGTAACCCCGCCTGCGCTAACGGGATACGCTGGCGGAGCACCAGTGAAGGGTGATAGATGAGAATGAAAACAGTCCAGTTAGCCTATCATGATGAATTCATCAGGAATTAACCATGATAGTTTCCAGTGGGAACCGCGAGGAGGTCGACCTGGTTGGGTATATTGCTAGCAATGGGATTCTCAGTCTCCATTACTAACAATCAATCAATCAATCAATCATCTTTATTCATATACATCTGTTACAGGTACTTATGATACGTCAATCTATAACTATAATAATTACTATAGAAAATACAATTACATTTACAATACAATTCACATTAATACAAAATTCAAATCCATGCAGTTTTGTCATTTAAATAGTCATTTAATTTATAATATACTTTTGTACAGAGAGTCCTTTTTATATATGTCTTAAATTTTCTTTCATTTAAATGTAAAACATCATCTGGAAGTTTATTATAAAAACGTATACAGTTCCCCATGAAAGATGTATTGACTTTTCTAAGGCGATAACAAGGAACATTCAATTTGTTTTTATTTCTTGTATTGAAATTATGTATGTCACTGTTATTTTTAATTTTTTTTTTAATTTAATCTCTTTCTCCCCCGGGTTATATCATTATTGTTCGGTCACTTTTGTTCTTTTCATTTTGAATACGTCAAAAACATCGAGAAAAATCTATTAGCGCTATACAGTCAGCTGTTTCATATAACGTTCGGGAATTTAAAATCGCGACAGCCAAGTTCTGAGCATACTGCCAGGATATCTTTTAACTGAATTAAAGTTGGGCGTAGTGATGGCGCGGGCGAACTTTGCACGATTAAACTTTATGATTAACTTAATGTTTTATGAAGAATTTTCTCATTTTTGACTTTGAATTCCATATATATATACATACATACAAATCTGTCACGCCTGTCTCCCATTAGGGAAGGCAGAAACAATGGAACGACAAATGCTTCGATTCAAACAAACCTCTTTCGCTTCTTCCACATTCATCAATCTTTTCATACACGCTCGCCGGTGCCGATACACTGCTGAACATAAACCTCCCTCTTTGGGGGTTTTGCCAGTAGTTGCCACGCTTGGCAAGCGGATTGCCAACTGCAGTTAGGCTTTGGAGATGTTTTAAGAGGGAGGCTGCTGCCCATCCCTCGCCCTCCCTTAGTCGCCTCTTACGACACCATCGGGAAAAGAAGGGATAGACTATTCTATACCGGGACCGACACGGTGACCAACCACCACGGAATGTACTAAGCATAGCAATTACTAGCAAACCCCCCCAAGGGGGTAGCTTATTTTCAACAGTGGACAGTTAAAAACTGGTATGATATTGATGATGGTATAAAAAAATACATTTATATATATATATATATATATATATATATATATATATATATATATATATTTACATTTTTTTAATCATATCCTTATACAGGCATTTTACTCAAATCCGCATTTTATTTTCAATTTAAACCAAAACAAAAATGTCGTGTGCATGCCTCGATGGCAGTAAGCCAAGTATCGATAAACGGACGCCAAGTTTTATCGATAAGAGGTGATGAAACAATAACATTCTTTAAATATATTAATATTTTCTTAAACTACTCAAAATACTTGGTCAGCTCAATTTGTTTTACTCTTAAATTTAAATTTGTTTTACTCAACTTCACTGGAAATGTTTTTGGGTATGTACGTATGTTAATAACTGTTAACTCTAGTAAAACAATGGAATCTTAAAACTGCCACATCTAGTCATTTTTTAGCAATGTTAATACATTATGAAGGGTGGGATATGGCAGTGAATTTACAGGGTACAGAGGAATAACACCCGAGTCCTCAGGAATGACAACGCATAGGGAGGTATCATGGGCGAAACAGTATACTCTGTTATGTCCATGGTAGATAACGTGACGTTCATTGAGTACGAGTAAATAGGTAGTAACACTGTAATATGGATTGTAGTTGAGTTTTTTTTAGTAAACTTCTTATATCCATTCATAGTTGACAAATAAAAATATTATGCAATTGGAACAAATATCCGGATATATGTAAGTAGGTTGCAATTGGCATTATTAATTTAAGTAATTACTTGATATCAGAAACAGGATACGAGAGATTACACTTGTTATATATATATATAACAGGAATTTTATGAATTACTATGTTTGTCATACGCCATACGCCCCTGAAGAAGACTTCCGGATAAATTCGAAACATAGCAAGTTAATTAAATTCCTATAACATATATATATATATATATATATATATATATATATATATATATATATATATATATATATATATATATATATATATATATATATATATATAATATATATATATATATATATATATATATATATATATATATATATATATATATATATATATATATATATATTATATATATATATATAAACCAATATAAGTTATATATGCAAATGCCTTATATATAAAATTTACAGACAAGATTCAATTCAAGTAAGTCGAACCGCAACTTAATTGTAGCATAAGTTATTTAATTTCCCCAATATTGACCGACGCTCACTGAGTTCGAACGGTACAATCAAATTGTACTGATGCTGCATTCGATTCACGAATATAGGTACTTGTATTGTAAGATATTCTGAAAATATTTTATTATTGTTTTTATAAAATACTAGCGGCCTGTCCTGGCTTCGAACGGGTGGACATTTTTACAGCATTTTAAAAAGTTGTTATTGTGACATAACGATAATAGTTAGGCATATAGTAAAGCGAAGTTTTTTGTAGTTATTGATATTTTCTTTAATATTGTAGAACATACTTTTGTTGTTATGTTTTAAGAGAGACGCTGCTGGCCATCCCTCGCCCTTCCTTAGTCGCCTCTCACGATACCCATGGGAAAAGAAGGGTTGGCCTATTCTATGCCGGTACTACACGACAAAATATAAAATACTATAAATCTTAAATTTTGTAAATATATTTGTGTGTTTATTACTCAGTGACACAAACCACTGAACAACTTTGAATAAATTGCTGATTTAAAGAAAAAAAACTACAAATAATAAACTAATAATACAATTATAATAATTCGATTATATATAATAATACAAATTTACCAATATTTTATATATATCAGAGGGAGACTTTGTACAAAAGTCGTTTGCTTGGGTACCTCTGTCCCATTCGTGTTTCAACCGTAAAGCAGTTGTGTTTTCATGGCTGTGTTTCGGTTTGAAGGGTGAGATATGGCGTGACTTTACAGGGTACAGAGGAATAACACCTGAGTCCTCAGGAATGGCAACGCATGGGGGGTATCATGGGCGAAACAGTATACTTTGTTATGTCCATGGTGCTGCTCATGTCTATAAGCGACGGTTACCACTTTCCATCAGGTGGGCTGTCAGCTTGTTTGCCATTCTAAGTTGTATATACAAAAATATAACAAACCAAATTAAAACAAGTGGCTGTGGTAGGCTCGCCTCCTACCACACTGGATTCTAACATGCTCAGTGAAATATGGGCATACCGAGTATTATATTCACCACAATGGCAACAGCTGTCAAATGTCTACCCCATTAATGATTGTAGTCGTGAGTGATTAATAATAACTTTATTTGTTTCATGTACGGAACAGCAAAGAGAGGTGGAATCGGTAAGTGAATGCTTTTATTTGTTTCATCATTTTCACTAATCTCATCATCATCACCTATTATCTGTCCATTGATGAACAGTTAATTGGTGAGGTCCTGTTTACCATCAGACTTTTATGAATAACAATGAAACTGATTGTGTTCTAAGGAATTGTTTGAAATGATGCCAGCAGCCGCTTTTTATCATCGCACCGCTCGCCATCGACAGTTCGTCCTCACACGCTTGAACCAGAGGGAGACTTTGTACAAAAGTCGATTGCTTGGCCACCTCTGTCCCATTCGTGTTTCTACCGTGAAGCAGTTGTGTTTGCATGGCTGTGTTTCGGTTTGAAGGATGGGATATGGCGTGAATTTACTGGGTACATAACGCAACGCATAGGGGGTATCATGGGCGAAACAGTATACTCTGTTATGTCCATGGTACTGCTCATGTCTATAGGCGACGGTTACCACTTTCCATCAGGCGGGCCGTCAGCTTGTTTGCCATTCTAAGTTGTATAAAAAAAACCTAGATGGTCGCGTACAGGGCGGTTCCAGAAATTTTACACGGGGGAAATACTCAGGCTGTGTTGAGCTCCATGCTGAGATTTCCTCTATAGACTATATTATGAGGTTCTTCAAAAAGGGTGTAGGTAAGGTAGGCAACGCGCACGTGATGTCCCTGATGTTACAAGAGTCCATAGGCTACAGTGACCGTTTACCATCAAATAGGCTGTATGCTTATTTGCCACCGTCGTGATATATATATAAAAAAAAAACTGAACATTTTTTTCAAAGGTATTTAGGCCAAAAATGATAAAAAAAAGTTCCTTCTTCCCAAATGAAATAGGTCATCGTGTTTTTTTTTTTGATGGGTGAAAATGGTATGGTAACCCCGCCTGCGCTAACGGGATACGCTGGCGGAGCACCAGTGAAGGGTGATAGATGAGAATGAAAACAGGCCAGTTAGCCCATCATAACGAATCCATCAAGAATTAACCGTGATAGTTTCCAGGGAGAACCGCGAGGCGGTCGACTTAGTTGGGTATATTGCTAGCAATGGCTCAGTCTCCATTACTAACAATCCCTCTCCCCCCCCCCCCGACGCATCGTGTTAACACAGTATAAGAAGTTTCATACGACACGACAAGCATTAGCCCTTGACAGGCACTAAACGAATGTATGGCGGTTTGACATTCCTCGCCCCCACTTCACCTAAATATTTTTAATTTAACTATTATACTTATATATATAACTTAATACTTATAATTATTTTCCCAATGTATTTAATGTTTTATTCTAATATTAATTTTCATAATTATACAATACCTACTTGTACAACAATTAGTCCATTACCCTAAGGTTGTCCTGAAAAGATTGCTCTCAGCGATAAGACCGCCTCACTGTACTTATACAATTGTATCGTTGTGTTTGTAAATTGTCTTGCTTATTCCCTACATTGTATAATGCAAATAAAGTATACTCATTCATTCATTCATACTCTATCTAGAATCTTCGTGAAACTAGTGTTCTTGTTCTTTGAATTGAATAATTCTTTATATTGTGATTTTATTGAGGAAATTGTCCCAATATTGTACACCGCTGACACTCTACCCGCTGACATTGATGCTCCTTCCCACTTTGGGTGTTGCTGGAAGAGAGCTCTTTTAGAGTTAAGCTCACCTTTGTACATTTGATTAACTCTGTCATATTTGTTATGTATATCAGTGTGTACAATAAAGTATCTATCTATCTATTCTATTTAAGAGCTGCGCCCTTGTCGGTGGAGCTCTTGCCACTCACTACGATTTGTAGCGAGTCTCTTCACCTCTTGATACGACACGACACCAACTCCTTCCTTGATCTGCCTGATGTAACTATGTCTCGGTCTCCCTCTTCCCCTCCTTTCTTCTATCTTACCTTCTATTATAATGTTCATAAGTTCGTCGTGTCGTATCAAGTGTCCTAACATTTTTCCCCTTATATCCTCAATAGTTCTAATAATTTGTCTTTTTTACTTAACAATAAAGTATACATAAAAATAAATAATTATTAAAATTTTTCTTTCGAAAAATATTAAATTTTACTGATAGATTATTGTTTTAACTCTTCTTTGCATGATTTTTTTTTATTGGTGAAATAAATCAATTCATGTTCAAAATTAAACACAAAATTGTTAATAAAATAAATTTGACAGCTATGGTTTTTTTTCTGCAATGGACATTAAGAAGGTATAAAAGAACAACTTAAAGTAAAATTGTTCTTTTATATAATTGGGCATTCAATGTTCTGATGGACATTTCTACCATTATACAAAGAAGGGTTAAATGTGTGCTAAAGATTTTTATATCACACTGTTTGCTGATTGCGAGCAAAGCCACGATATACAGCTAGTAAACAATTACAAATTTGAGCAGCGATCAAACAGAGAACACCACGTGTGAAAAGACAAAATTATAGAGCAATTAGTGGGACAGCAATTAGGCATTTCGATAATTAAACCGTTACGCACCATTCGGAACGGAACGAACGTAACTTTAAATAAATTAACTCGTGAACAAAAGGCATACACGGCGATTAAAACAAACTTGCCCCGGGGGGCTTGTTATTTTCTATGCATATTTAATTAATACGCATTTACATTGCAAATACTTAGATGGTGATAAAGTTTCGATATAAAATTCATGTACTGGAAGTGATATACGTTAAGGTAACAGACTACGCTCCCGTGTCAAATCAGTGTGAAGAATTCTACTAGTCGTCCAAAGGGCATGTATAGATCTAATGCAGGGATTCCCAAACTTATTTTGTCTACTGCCCACTTTGAGAAATTATTTTTTAGCGCCCCCCATTTTTATATATATATATATATATTCTTTATTGCACTAAAACATACAGTAACAATAATAAGTTAATAACAATGTTAGCAAAGGCGAACTTAATTTTTTTTTTACCTACTTAAAAACTACTATTACTTCAAGATCAACAAATCACCCCCCAAGCATCTACACAACGCCCTCATTTTTTTCTGGGTCTCTTACCGCGCTCCCTTTAGGCCTGCAGCGCCCACAAGGGGGCATTATCGCCCACTTTGGGAAAGGCTGATCTAATGTGTGCCGAATTGCCATGTAATATATAGTTCATAATATTTATTTATTTATAGGATCACCAACATGAGATATAGCGAAGCATTTCAATACAATACACTAGTGGATTACAGCTAACTGTTCTTACATTTATAGGCAACCACAGCATGTGTGTGTTTGATTAACATTAATATGGAATTAAATTATTAAATGTCATTAAATTATTATACTATTAATTGAGTTTATATTTAATAACGAATTCAACAAGAATTAACCACGATGGTTTTAACGCGGAACTGCGTAGAGGTCGCCTTGACAACGCTTGATATTGCTACCAATTGGAATTGTAATCCCATTATTAACAATCTCTTGCCCCCGTATTAAAAGCTTTGGACCGTGTGTTTCAGTGTGTTTCATTTAGCAATGCCGCCTCTTAAGTCCATTTCAGATGACAATAACGTTGAATTTTTACCTTTAAAGTTTTTCATATAATTATCAGAACAATGTTGTAAATTAGAATAAAGCCTTTTATATTTAAATTATTTTGATTAAACATGCATAATAAATTTAAATTAACGATCAAACCTATTTTGATTACACTTTTCTAATTGAAAATCTTGTACTGTATTGATTCTACTATTTTTTCTAAAAAAAAATCTTAATAATGTTTTAGTCTAATAATTATCAATTTATTCAACTACGCTCAACCAAGGCTGTTCGTGGTCACTTCCAGTACGCCCCACAATTACGTATCCACGTCGAAACTCGAGACAAAGACACTCTGACAGTTCGTGATTGCTGAAAGCGCCCCAGGGCGGCTGAATTAAAATTTTACAGCGATAACGTCACTTTGTACTGAAATTGTTACATTTATTATGTCACAGATTTTAGTGGTTTAACGATTATATTGTTAGGACCTTTGACACAGACGCGCCACTTGATAAGTTCATTTAAAATTATTAAAACAGTTCTGAAACCGTAACCTAATAAATAATAATAAATAAATTCTTTAATATGCAATGTATAAGAGGCTGATTAGGAATAATATAACTATATAATATTTGCTTCTCAGTATATTCTTTTATTTGTATGTATTTATGCGTATATGTGTATATGTGTGTATATATATTTATATATGTATGTATATATATGTATATATTTGGATGTATGTGTTTATTTATGTATGTGTATATGACTATGCTGTCACAGATATTATTTTTTACAGATCTATTTTTTTTTAACGCGCCACCTACCTATTTATGCTTTAATTCCTTCTACCCAAAGGTTGTCTGGAAGAGATTGCTTAGCAATAAGACCACCTTTTGTACTACACTGTACGTATTGAAAATTGTTCAATAAATCCTGTTATGTTGGTGCAATAAAGTGTTAAATAAATAAATAAATAAATATTTTCTTGTACTTATTACTGTATTTTAAACCTCGTGTGCTCTGTATGTAATAGTGCAATGTAAGTAACAACTTTAGTAGCTAGTATTTATTTACTATGTAATATAATATATGTTATATATGTTAATTGTACCGTTTGTTTCCCAAATATGAGTAAAATAAAATAAAAAATAACTAAACTAGGGCCCATACAATGTTTGTACAATATTTATTTATACTAAATTTAAACTACTAAATTAAATGATTACAACTTTACAACATTATTCCAATATTAAATTGGATAATTAAAAAAATAAATTAATAAAAAAAACTTATTTGAAATCGAACGTAGGTATATGTTTTTATTTCGATTCATACAGAGATTTTTTTTAATATTACGATATCGCCATAAAACAATTATTTCTAACAAGCATACGTCCCGTCTGATGGTAAACAGTCACTGAAGCATATAGATACCTGCAACACCATCACGTGCACGTCGCTGACCATAAAAAGGCGTATTTTTGAAGAACCCCATATCTAAGTCTCTAGAGTCCTTCATCAGAGTTAGACTTTGTACAAAAGTCGATTGCTTGGATACCTCTTCGTGTCCCATTCGTGTTTTAACCGTAAAGCGGTTGTGTTTGCATGGCTGTGTTTCGGTTTGAAGGGTGAGATATGGCGTGAATTTACTGAGTACAGAAGAATAACACCTAAGTCCTCAGGAATGGCAACGCATGGGGGTGTCATGGGCGAAACAGTGTACTCTGTTATGTCCATGGTACTGCTCATGTCTATAAGCGACGGTTACCACTTTCCGTCAGCTTGTTTGCTATTCTAAGTTGTATAAAAAAAATCCTTTGTAACCTGATGTCTTATTTCCGTCAACGAGTGGGTTTAAAAAACGTGTGACGAATTCCTGAATAAATAAATATATATACTGATGTTTAATTAAAATATGTTAAACTCACCAGAGTGACACCACCTTCGAGACCACATCGAATCTGACATTCGAGGCGACCCGCTTCGAGAACGGCCAGAAGTTTCACTGTGAAGCAGCGAATAAGGTCACCTTGGAAACAAATGATCATCCAATGCACGCTACCAGGGAATTAGAAATTTGGTGTAAGTACACAAACAATAATTAGTAGTGTGATCCCGGGACAGAATGGGCCACCCCTTCCCTTTCTGTGGGTGTCGTAAAAGGCGACTAAGAGAATTTTATGGTTAAAGGATGGCCAGCAGTGTCCCTCTTAAGACATCTCTAAAAGCTTAACTGCAGTTGCCAATCTTCCTGCCAAGCATGGCAACTACTCGCCCCCCTTCTTATGAGAAGGCCTATGTTCAGCAGTGGACAGTTAACTGCTGTATCATCATCCTCATGAGAATGATGATATATCTATACTACTCAGTTTGCTCTCACTTATCAGGCTATTCCTCTGCTCAATTCTCTGATTGCTCAGCAGCCAGATATTGACATATTTAATGACAAAATAGATATATTTTTAAAATGTTGTACAAAATTTGTAAGTTTGTAAAATAAACCTATGGCTCCCTACACGTTTTGGGAGACTGTAAGTGCGGTGAGTAATTTTTAAATAAATAAATAAATATATGATACAAATAAGAAAATCAGAAAATCAAAAGCTTATATAAAACAATATAATTAATTCTGAAATAAAAATTTATTTAAATTATACTAACGACCAGTATTACCTAATTTTTAGTTGAATTGCATTAAAACTGCTTTACGCACATTTGATAATGCTCAGAAATAGCAATGGAGAGTACCATGGATATTATAGTGTATTATGTGATATTTTTGGTGATGTTATGGCATTGTTCATTCCTATAGAGCTAGAATATGTAAGAAAATTAAAACTAATAGAAAATCTATAGCCCACAGTAACCACTTTCTAACAGGTGGCAAGCATGTTTGGTATTTTAACTTGCGTAAAAAATTAACCTTCACAGATTAACCCAGTAAAGTCTGATCTTTTATGTGACAAATTAGATAGATAGATAGAATTACTTTAATCTACAATAAATATCTAGAAACACGGACTATTAAAAAAATTAAACTCAAAGTCCCTTCTTTACGATTCCGATTGGAAAACGCGGTAAGAGATTATTAGAGTTCCAAACGTGATATGGCGTATTACCGGCCATCGTAATGTTCTGCAAAATTTTCTATCATCTTCTGTTTTCTGTCTCTATCATTTTTCTATTTTTCCTTCTAACGTTGCGACTAGATAAAGAGAATGACAGCTACTCCATCAAGTATTTTATTATTTACCAGTCTCTCTTAATTGGTGTCTTAAGTTACTTGACAGCACTTAAAGAAACAAGTAAACAATTTCGTACTTCAACTTTTTAGTTAAAATCTACTTGACCTAAGTCATTTTTTTGTTCTATCTTATTACTAACAGGCTTCTTTCTTATTACTACTAGGTCAAAAAGTTTACCTTACATCTATACGCTTCATTATCAATAATCTATAATATAAAAATGAATCGCTAAATGTGTTGCTAAGCGCAAAATCTCGAGAACAGCTGAAACGATTTCGCTAATTCTTTTTTCAGAATATCCCTTGAAGTACGAGAATGGTTCTTACGGGGAGAAAATTTAAAAAAAATGCCCGAATAAAAATCTGAAAACAACACTTTTCTGTACTCCCATGCAAACGTTTCGTAATAATACCTAAAAGTAAATTTGAACTTTAATACCATATTATAAAGTTCAAATATTAGTGGAGAGGTTCCGGGAAGACAAAACAACTGAGTGACTCTAGTATCGTAGCAATATTGATGTCAATATTTGTCAATGATTGATGAATGTGGAAGAAGCGAAAGAGGTTTGTTTTTGAATCGAAGCATTTGGCGTTCCATTGTTTCTGCCTACCCTAATGGGAGACAGGCGTGACAGATATGTATGTATGTATGTATATTTGTCAAAATTTATACGATGGTAACATTAGGGAAACACAGCGAATAGCAGAATATGTATAGAAAAAAAAACTAAAAAATTAAAGAATCGACTGTTAGGCGGTACGAAGTTCGCCGGATCAGCTAGTATCTAATAAAAATATCTCGGCTCTGGACTCCTCTGTCCAAATTCATTTACAAAATACTCGCTCTGACAACGAAGATGCCACAGTGGAAATTAGATTGAACATTAATTATTCAGTGGAGAAAATTAGTTGGACCCTCTTAATAATAGTACAATGGTTTTCAGATCCCCCGATGGTCAGAGTTGATCCAACAAACATTACAGTGGTGGAAGGTGACAAGTTACTGCTCAAATGCGAATACGAAAGCAATCCATCATCGCTGAATCACGTTGTTTGGTAAGTAGAATTGTCCTTTTAGAATAATTATCAAAGCGTCATACTCGTGGACGGGTGCCGCTTATGGAGTCATTTGTTACTGCTCATTTGAATAAGTAGATAGATAATTTATTTCCATTACTTACAGCACACAAATTATAATACAAACATACACATAATGCAGACACACACTGTAAAAGAGATAAGAGAATGAAAAACAAAAAAGCAACAAAAAAAGAACAAAAAACAAAATATATAAAACAATTTCCTTCTTCCATGCGTGTATCGTAGTAACACAATATGGTCACAACTCAGTTTATTGCTTTGCCCTCAAAAGAGCAAAACACTGATATTCTGTTGTAACCAAAGTAAATTGTTAATTAACCGACTTCAAAAAATAACGAGGTTATATGTTCGATTGTATATTTTTTTATGTATCTCCACCGATTTCTCCAACAGTAGTGAATCGATTTTAAAAAAATATTTTTGTATTAAAAAGAATATGCTCCTAAAGCGGTTCCATCGTCACCAAGTTAGGATCTGATGATCGGATCCCAAGGAAATCGAGAGCAGCCGAAAAATATTTACAAAATAGCCTATAACTGTACTGAATAATCATGATTTTGAATGAGTTTTTTTATTTATTTATTACCTCACTAGCGGCCCGTCCCGGCGTCGCACGGGTGGACATTTTTAACATTTCCCCTCACTGCTCTGCTCCTATTGATCGTAGCGTGATGAAAAGTGTACTATAACCTGCTCAGGAGTATGAAAAATAATTGTACCAAGTTTCGTTAAAATCCGTCGAGTAGTTTTTGTTTCTGTAACGAACATACAGTCAGACAGACAAAAATTTTACTGATTGCATTTTTGCCATCAGTATCGATCACTAATCACCGCCTGATAGTTATTTTGGAAATATATTTCATGTACAGAATTGACCTCTCTACAGATTTATTACAAGAAGGTATAGATAACACTTTGACTGAACTAAGCACTATGACATTTGGTGTACAAATACTATATGAGAAAGCCATTTTACCCTGGTCAGTAAATATATCCTGGTCACGCGAAGTCGCGGGTAAAAATTTGTTTAACCAACAAACTTAAAGTTTCAATTAATAAATAAAGCTAGCACTAAGTTTTTTTTATGCAACTTAGAATGGTAAACAAGCTAACGGCCCACCTGTTGGAAAGTGGTAACCGTCGCCTATAGACATGAGCAGTACCATGAACATAACAGAGTATACTGTTTCGCCCATGATACCCCCCATGCGTTGTCATTCCTGAGGACTCAGGTGTTATTCCTCCGTACCCAGTAAATTCACGCCATATCCCACCCTTCAAACCGAAACACGGCCATGCAAACACAACTGCTTTACGGTTGAAACATGAATGGAACAGAGGTACCAAAGCAATCGACTTTTGTACAAAGTCTCCCTCTGGTGAAGTCTTATAAGATGATGACTAGCTTTTTGCCCGCTACTTTGTACATGTACAATACGTGTAAAATGCCATATCAGATCCGTTACAGACTCTTCTAATATTAGAAGAGTCTGTAACGGATCTGCATGCATAAAGTTAGTTTGATTAAAGGTAGGATCTATTTTTTTATTCTTTACTACACGTACTGTTTACATACACATTCATAGAAAGACTTTGTTCAAAAGTCGTTTGCTTGGACACCTCTATGCCATTCGTGTTTCTACCGTGAAGCAACTGTGTTTGCATGGCTGTGTTTCGGTTTGAAGGGTGGGATATGGCAGTGAATATACAGCGTGCAGAGGAATAACACCTGAGTCTTCAGGAATAGCAACGCATGAGGGGTATCATGGGCGAAACAGTATACTCTGTTATGTCCATGATACTGCTCATGTCTATAGGCGACGGTTACCACTTTCCATCAGGTGGGCCGTCAGCTTGTTTGCCATTCTAAGTTGCAAAAAAAAGCATTAATGATAGTTACCGCTTTAAATTTTTTTAATAGGATGATAATGGAATTTCAACCTCGCCCATGCTAACCATAAATGCTGGCGGGGCACCAGGGTTTTTAAATCAATGATAATGGAACAGTAACCCCACCCGCGCTAATGGTATATATTCGCCGGCGGGGCACCAGTGAGAGATGATAGGCGAGGATGAAAAGGCAGCTCAGTTAGCCCATCGTGATGAAAACACCAGGGGGACTACCTGGAGGTTGATCCTATAGGATATATTGCTAACAATAGTACTAAATAGTCTCCGTTACTAACAATCCCTTTCCCCTACCGCTTTCCATTAAATGGACCGTCAGCTTGCTTGCTATTTTACATTGCATAAAAACATGATTTGAACTTCCAGGTACAGAGACGGGAAAGAGGTAAACGTGAACGACACGTCCCACTACCAAGGCGGTACGACTGATCAGCATTCCCTGATCATAGCGGACGCAAGAGGGGACGACACGGGCAACTATACTTGCCTGCTGACGAACGCTGTGGGAAACGGGACCAGTGAGGACAGCATACACGTCAATGTGCTATGTATGTATGACCAACACACAATTTAAAGGAAGACTATTTGACTACCTAATTAATAATAGTTTCTATTCTGTAAAAGACATTTAAAATAATTGTAATTTATGATACTTGACATTGTAAAAACGTAACATTGACTTATTATTCATAATTGTAATTTACAATAATTAATTTTTAAATGTAATTAATGTTATTATGATTATTATTTTTGTAATTGTAAAAAAAAAACATTTACACACCGAAATGGTAAATATTGCTGGGCAATTGTAATTTAAGATCTGCTACTGGCAATCGCCAATATTTTGTAAATAAATAAGAATTCAATACAGTTCACTTTTAAAACTATTCCCTAATGGCAATTATATCTAGAAGTTGGATAATATATAGCAATATGTAAATATTGTAGTTATAATATTTATATATTGAACAATTAATGAATGTATTAAATATTGGTGTAATGAAGAAATATAGATATCAGACCAGTATTCCGCTATTATATATGAACCTAATATACTAGCGTACCGCTCCCATATCTATTTTATTATATTGGGGTTTTCTAAATATTATTACCAGAAAACAAGGTCATTACCCATTTCGATATCGCTCATACCGATAGGGTATCTATACCTGTAAACATAAGAGATCTCAGGAATGACAAGGCATAAAGAATGCCATGGACAAATCATTTCTATCGATTATGCTGAACTGTGAATGTAAATCAGTATTCAAATTTCAACATTATTAGTACCATTAGATGCTGACTCAACGGATTAAGGTTTTTCTAATGACTTGAATAATATTCCAACAGAAATGTATTAAATTGCGCTTTATCGCATAAAATCGTAGTAATCCATTACGGTATTATTTTTGGAAATAGCTTTCTTCGATAAGATCAGGCAATTTAATATGGGTTTTTATTTTGAATTTTCTGTCTTTCGCACTAAAGTCTTTAGTCGTCTCAATATATCCTGGAAATTCAAAGAAATTATAAAATATTGTATTCATACACTGTCATGATAGGATGATGAAAGTGATGATAGAGTATCTATCCATCGCCGTAGAACAAAATGAAGATAGCTCAAATGCACAACGCTTGGCTGCAAACCAGGGTCACGTAAACCTATTGTCTAAAAGGCGTCGTCAGAAGCCTTCGTATACAACTTTTACACAGGCCTTCTTAGCGCTCCAAGGAGAGTTTAGGTAGGGACCTTGAGGTGAACCCTTTGCCCTGACTTCAACTCCTGGAACGATTATACCTGGGTCACTAACTTCGATGCTTCTTAGCTAGCATCATTGAGAAGTTGCTAAAGGGAGTTGGATATTTCTCTTCCTTCTTCTTAATTGATAAATATATCTTTTTCTTATTTTTTTACATAAGAAGTAAACCCATTATTTATTGTAAAATAGTAATTAAGTCATGGTATATATATTTTCGTTTTACGTTTTTGAAGATTCTTTGTTTCTTCTAGCAAAAGTTTTTAAACCGTATATATTTTCGTGTACAACGAAGACGGCCTAGAAACTATTGACACTAGAGGGCGACACTGTCACACGAGTAGTAGTAGTACCATAAGACAACCATATACTTACTAATCACACATCTAATAATCTCTTAATTCCAGATAAACCCCAAGTTCGATTAACCATGAGCTCCCCCAGTCCTATTCTGGAGACTGACCACAAGAATGTTACTCTTACCTGCGAAGTGATGACTGGCAACCCACCAATCCTTGATGAAGTTATTTGGTACTTGGATGGAGAGATTCTGAAGCATTTGCCGGAGTGCAATGGAACTGATGGAGAAGGTAACATATTATACAAATTAGAAAGATTTACAAATTACTGAGTCAAATTCTCCACAGACTCTCTCATACATTTTATTCTCATTGTTCAAGAGAAACTATACTCCCCTTGTAATAAAGCCTGAATTGTCTATAATATTGGGGTCTATTAATTACTTGTGCACCAGAAAAAAAAACTAACGAATACGCTTTCTACGCACATGGGAAAAATCCCAAAATTTTGTGTTTTGTGGCATTAAATGGATGTACACAACGCCAAACCCTAAAATAGACGAAATATTTTAAATTAAGTTCTAAAACACCCTCTTCTCTGCCTTTATTGACGTGAAAATATATAGTAATTTTATCAAATCTACATTGAGCATTGTGCATGACCAACAGAGATCCAAAATTAGCAGACATATGTGTTATAAGAGATGACAAACGTTCCCCTAATGCTTTCATTGCAGATTTTTCTATACACTAACAGACATACATCAGTCTTAATACTATTAACAAATGCATTGAGTAATATATGGCAAAATATAAAAAAGAACCATGCCTTGCCATATTTTAAACAAGTCATTTGTCCTCTTAAGTCTACTAAAATTATTTTTATAGCATTTTTGCATCAGAATTAGGGTATAATGCAAGATGGTATTTATAGTCCAAAACTGTTGTCATTTAAAGGCAGTATGAATGAACAAATGCTCTTTTTTGTTCCCCTCAATGATAGAATTTCATAAAAATATGAACACAACAGATATGATTACAAGAGGTAAGCTAAAGAGGCAACAATGAAGTAGTGGTACATCGATTTCCAGTAACACATTTAATTTAACGCTCGTTGCTCCATCTAGTGAGTTCTTTACCTACACTACTTTATCTTTATTACCTGACATTTGGGTATGTAAATATTTTCTGTTGAAAGAACTACCTTCCGAGAAAACTCGAACGTCCCTTAGTAATAATACAGAGTGCGTTTCCTTTTATCCAAAATTGGATATCTTTTAGGGAATAAAATTTGCCATAGGCATTAGTGTCATAATATAAATTAGTACTGAGCATGTTAAATTCACATTTTTATTATCTTTGCTATCACTTAGCTGCCTGCCTCCGTTCTACCCGGAGTTCCGGTGTTCTAACAAAGAAAATGAGACCAAATATCCATTTACATGATTAGAATTATTACGTTCAATTCCGCTACCGTTAGTATGTGTGTGACTGCCAACACTCGAAGATTGACCACCACTATTACTACCAGAAGTTCCACAACCTTCCATATCAGTTATCAATCTTTCTTTTTTTATTGTTGACAAGTGTTTGACATATTTTGATGTAATTTTTTATATAACATTATGAATTTTAATGACTCATTTAATTAACATTTATTCTTTTTAAGTTTTAATATTTGCATGCCTAATTATGGCGAAATATGAGGACTTACACTTATTGTTAACATCTGTACACTTACCATGTTTCTTGTAAATAAATATATAAATCTCCGATTGTTATTTTGTTCGCGCATATTTTTCGAATGGAAACGCGTGAGGCGTATCAAAGCATATACTCTGTTATGTCCATGGTACTGTTTATGTCTATAGGTGACGAATACCACTTTCCATCAACTTATTTCTCATTGAATGAGTATGAATGAATGAGTATACTTTATTTGCATTATACAATATAGGAAATAAGCAAGACAATTTACAAACACAACGATACAATTGTATAAGTACAGTAAGGCGGCCTTATTGCTGAGAGCAATCTTTTCAAGACAACCTTAAGGTAATGGACTAATTGTTGTACAAGTAGGTATAATAGTGCTTTGTAATTAAAAAAGCATCTTTTCATTCTATTCTAAGTTACATAAAAAAAAATTCCCGAATTGTTCTCGTATCAAATTTTGTGATGTCTCATTTCTCGTGATTCAAAATCTTTAATTATAAATGTAATGTTTTTTGATTACAGAAAACTTATGCAACGAAGTGGACCCGTCAATGCTACTACTTCAGGACACAACGAAAAGTTTTCATGGGAATTACTCCTGTAAAGGCAAGAACTACGCCGGTTGGGGCAACGAGAGCCAAAAGACAGAATTGGTTGTGAATTGTAAGTTTAAATTTAAATACCATTACATAAAAATTATTTCATAAATGATGAGATATAACAGTGAAGTTACGGGGTACCTTCGTAAACTACAGCGTTTAAATCCTTAGGAATAGCATTGCATGAGGGTTACCATGGCCATCCTGGTATCCAATGTGCTATTCATGATCATACATAATAGTAACAACTTACCTACTAGGTATGGTACAAAATAGATACCCTATTAACAATTTGGACTAGAGTTCTTAGAACTAACAATACCTTCTCTCCGAGTGGTGATACATTGTACTTAAGCTCCATCACCACACGGTCGTAATACGTGACTTCTGTCGCGTACAATTTATTTATTACTAGCGGCCCGTCCCGTCTTCGCACGGGTAGACATTTTTACAATATTTTAAAAAAGTGGTTATTGTGACAACGATAATAGTTGGACATAGAGTGTCGCGACGTTTTTTATAGTTATTGATATTTTCTTAAATATTGTAGAACATACTTTTGTTCTATCACCAATAGTTTCCGCAGCGCACGCGACCAAAGATATTTTATAGCATTTTTTTACACCTTGAGTTACGTTACTAAAGTTTTAGTAAGGGTTTCTAATCTTTTCTAGCCTATGTTACTCAGAGTGGATGTAGCTTTCGAATAGTGAAAGAATTATTGAAATCGGCAAAGTAGTTTTTGAGTTTATTCATTACAAACATACATACACACAAAAATACAAATCTTTCCTCTTTATAGTATTATACAGTGTATGTATGTAGATGCAGATTTTTATATCAGCCAAGAACTATCCATTGTTGAACATAGGCCTCCCCAGTAATTGGGATTGTGCCAGCAAGTGCAAATTTTGGCAGGCGGGTTGACAACCGCAGTTAGGATTTGATTAAGTTCCTTTAATCTCCTCTTACCATACCGACGGGAAAGGAAAGAGTGGTCCGTTCTATGCTGAAACCACATTGCAATATGTGTGCAATTACTTTGTTTATATTAAATGCTGAGAAAGCTACTCCATACAAAATACTATGACTTTTTTTTATACAACTTAGAATGACAAACAAGCTGACGACCACCTGATGGAAAGTGTTAACCGTCGCCTATAGACATGAGCAGTACCATGGACACAACAGAGTGTACTGTTTCGTCCATGATACCCCCCATGCGTTGCCATTCCTGAGGACTCAGGTGTTATTCCTCTGTACCCAATAAATTCACGCCATACCTTTCAAACCGAAACACAGCCATGCAAACACAACTGCAATTGAAACACAAATGGGACAGAGGTACCCAAGCAATCGACTTTTGTACAAAGTCTCCCTCTGGTAAAACTGTACGTGTATTTATGCATATTCCACGTATGACGATGATTAATTGAGCCTTTAATACGCTAAGAGATAATAATCGCTTTCACGTTCACAATTAAAAATAATCCATTTGAATCCCATTAAATAATTCATTAGATATCGCAAGTTTTAGAAATACAACGTTTATAATATACTATTTTAGTAATGTGCCTGATAAGCGAATACCTTGGAGTGTTATCGATGTTTTATTATCGAAAAATTTCTTCGCCCGTCTCAATGGCGAGACGGTAATCCGTTAATCGCGGTTGTATTTGTGTGAAAATTGATAAAGGAATGTGATAAAGTATTGTAAATGGTTACACTTTTCATTTAGTTAATATGGTGTACCACAGGGATGCACTCTTGGTCCACTTCTTTCGAAAATATTAAATAATGAACTTATTCCATATCAAATGAGCTTTAGAGGGCATTTGTTAAAACCTTCTATAGCCTATATGTTAGTATATTCTTATTTTAATGTGCTGTCCAGTTTTTTTTTTTTTTAATGGATGATAATGGAATGGTAACCCCGCCTTTTTTTAACGTCTGGAAAATGCTTTATGCAGACCCATACACTTTGTGGGGGGTGAATGGGTACTGTGGGAATCCCCCCGTAATATGGGAGTGTACCCACCAAAAACCAGACGATATACCCTCGAGGTGCCATATGTTGGAGACATGGGTTCGCTTTCGCACTCACCACATCTCCGACGGCATGGTAACCTCGCCTGCGCTATCGATTATACGCTGGCGGGGCATCAGTGAGAGATGATAGGTGATGATGAAAAGGCAGGTCAGTTAGCCCATCGTGATGAATTCAACGATAAATTAGTCACGATGGTTTCCAAGGGAAATTGCGTGGAGGTCGACCTGATACGGTATATTGATAGCAATGGGGACTAATCTCCCCTTTACTGACAATCCCTCCCCCCTATACTGTCCAGTTATCTATCCAGATATCTTATCAGCCGTCTTCTGTTCACTGCTGAATACAGGCCTCTCCCAAAAGGCGGGGTTTACCAGTAATTGCCACGTTTAGCAGGTGGATTACCAACTGTATTTAGGCTTTGATAATTCCCAAAGAGGGTTGACGTCAGGCAGGCGGCCGGTCGTAAAACTATAAGCTAAATTCTTTTGTAATATGGATACCATAAATAAACCATATTACGCCGACCCCAAATAATAATTGGGATAAGGGTAGGAAGATGATGATTTAGGCTTTGATAATGTTCTAAAATGAACGCTGCTGGTCATGCCTCGACTATTCAGCTCCTTTAGTTGCCTCTTACGACACCCACCGAAATGGAAGGGGTGGGCCATACCAAGGCCATTCGGCACTATACACGGCAATATCTAAAATATATTCTATAATTCCATAAACCTAAATTTCTTAATATATGAATTATATAATAATGCCTTCTTTACAATTACAAATTACTTAGATATTTATAATAAGAGTAAAATATAGAACATAAAAAGAAATACATATAGAAAAAGTATGCAATGTAGTGGCTGTCAGTACATCACCAACATGGCGCCCCGCGGTACATGCATCTATCTATTTATAAGCTGCTGACATACTGGCAGGCGAGAAATTACAACGATCAGGTGTCCATTGGGCATCATCTGCTTCTAAGCGGACTAGCTTCGTCAAAACCTTTTAAGGACGATAGCACCACAGACCGTGAGGGTCGTCTTAGGGAAATGCTAAGAGCCTACTAAAGATCGACCGTTCCGAGGACGCGCCCATTCAGATTGCATCGTTAGGGCCCTCTACGAACGACGATGCAGCAGGCCATGCGGAAGCAAATGATCTGGTTGGGCTCCGTAACTCTGGCGCAGAGATTAATAAGCCTTACTTAATAATTTCTCCTCTTTTATTGGGACTTATTTAAAATTACATCTTAGACATTTATTATAAGAATAAAATAAAAAACAAAACAAAAAACAAATATAAAAAAGGTGGGCAATGCTGTCAGTACGTTAGTAATAGATATTTTTGTTTTTTTTTTTAAAGACACTGATCTTCTTTAATCTATCTTCGATTTCTTCTAAAGAAAACATACCTGTGCTCTTTACAGATCCACCCGGTCCTGCTAAGTTGACGTATTCGCCGTGGCGAGTCGTCAAAGGCAAGAGTCTTGTGCTCAGCTGCAGTATCAAGGAGAAGGGTAGGCCTGAGGCTCATAGGTGAGATACATTAAAACTTCATACCATTTACTAAAATAGTAATTTTTCTGGAGGAAGCTTTATCGCTCTGCCAGTGAAGAGCTTGCTTGCATGACCGTGTTTTGGTTCGAAGGGTAGAATATGACAGTTAGTAGGTTACGGAGGTATAACAGAGTCCTCAAGAATGGCTGCATATCAGATATTACAGGCGTCTCAGTGTAATTTCTATGATCCTATTCATGTTTGTAGTTAGTCTAATATTTACTACTTTCCGTCAAATACTGGTAACATTCTCCACTTTCGATCAAGTGAACCATGAACTTATTTTAAGTTGCAAGAATAATAGGGCATTTTGTATAAAAGTCGTCTGTATTGGTATCTCTATCTCATTCGTGTTTTTGCCTCAAAATCACTGTATTTCGGTTTCAAGGATGGAGTATGCCAGCAAAATTACAGGCTACAGAGACATAACATTCTATTCATCAAGAATAACACGAGTAACATGTTAGAGGTCCATGTCCATCATAGAGTATTCGGTGATGTCCATGGTGATCAATCTTCAAGCTAAGTCCCTTGTGGAATAGATAAAGAAAACCGAGTGCCAAAAGACTAATATACCCGCATACATCTTGCTTTCTAGACTTTAATAGCTCGTCTCATTCCTGCTCGCCAGGTTTAGAAACTCTTGATTACTCGGTCAAATAGAACACGATCTGTTTTATCACAATAGATTAATTTAGGTCTCCTCCAGTACATCTATCCATCCAATATCTCATTGTATGTCAATTTTGTCTATAATGCTATTCATAAAATGTTTCTTTTCCAACTACTAAAAAATCCATATTGTAGATTCCGATGGCATCGTGGCGGAAGAGTTGTTAGCGATATCGTCTCCCAGAACTGGACCATCGACCCGGTGACCCTCGACCATCGAACCAGCTTCTCGTGTCGGGGCATCAACGCTGGAGGAGAAGGAGAACCGGCTACCACTACTATTGATGTTCTTGGTAAGATCATTAATTCTAGACCAAAAGCCAAGAAGTATATTTAGATAGATAGATAGATACTCTTTATTGTTTCTTCCAAAAGATTACAATAGGAAACTTATTCTTATATAAATATTTAACTCATTTTCAAAGAAAGTAAAGTCCTGAACACATCTATGAACTATTTAGGATTCGCAGACATACCTGAAAGGACTTATGCGTCTTTTTTAAAGGCATAGCCTAACCTCTAGATTATTTTTCAGGGGGTGGGACTTTGTCTATAGAGACGTTAAATAATACTAAAAGTTAGAGCACGAGATCGCGTGTACACTCTATTTGATTTTGCTACGTAACAGGCAATTTTTTGCTCTAGGAATAAAAACGACTATTCTAATCGTCACAAAATTATATTAGTTTTGGGCTCTAACACGGACATTAACCCTTTCATCATCATCTCAGCCATTATCTGTCCACTGTTGGACATAAGCCTCCCCCATACACTGCCATAAAGAACGGTCCTGAGCCACCTGCATCCACTGACTCCCTGCAATGCATTCGAAGTCGTCACTTCATCTAGTCAGTGGATCGTCTCACACTGCGTTTGATCTTATGGCTACTAAAAATTATTGAGAAAATCGTTTTAGAATTTATGACATTATTATTAACAAAATCACAAAAAAAACCTATTTAGGGTTCTGAAACAAAATGGTAAAAAAAACTATGGTTCGTAAGGGTGTCGTCCGATTCGAATTATTCTTTGTATGGTTTAGTTTCGTGTTAATCCCATAACAAACGTATTTAAATATACTATTTATTCTTGTATTTTCAGCGCCACCTAGCTTCAAATATGCAATGAACCACTACAGCGGAGCTCTTTACAAGTCTCAGGTGTTTATTTTATTTATATATCTTTCTGTCATTCTAATACAATAAAATTGTAACTGAACAATGTATGTACACGGGAGACGATTAAGAAAAATTGATATAAGAGATTTTAATAGGAGTCTGTTTGTCTGTCTGTATGTTTGTTCCAGCATCACGCAAAAACTACTACACCAAATTAAACGTTGTTTTCACATTTGTATTTCTAAAGATCTAACTTAAAAACTGATGTATGCTTTATCTTGTTACACCACCTATAAATGCTTATACCTTTAACTGGCCACTGATGAACATATGTCTCCCCCTTGGGGGGTTTTCCAGTAGTTGCTACATTTGGCAGGCGGATTGGCAACCGCAGTTGGTCTTTGGAGATGTTTTATCCCTCGCCCTTCCATAGTCGTCTCTCAAGACACCCACGGGACCACACGACAATATAAATAGTTACTTATATCCGAAACCCATGACTAAGTTGCGACCAACAGCTGTTATACTTATAAATACTATACTCATGGGATTGTGATGGCTTTAGTGACGAAAGTTTATAAACTGACCACCTTATTTATACATTTATTTCTGTATGCTTTCAGAACATATCACTATCGTGCACGGTAGAATGCGCTCCACTGTGCAGCGTGCAGTGGCTGAAAGACGGCCAAGTGATCGACGATAAGAATGACCGTTACTATGTGGTCACGAGGAAAATCGAGCCACAAGTCAACAGGAACGACTTCGAAGCAACTGAGTCTACGCTGGTAAGTTTCCTGTTTTCAAACAAAATATATAAATGTTGACGTGACTAAACTCTAAAGATTTACAGCAGTTACCGGTTATAAAATACCATCAAGTTGAACAAAAAATGAGTCTACCCTCAAGTTAGAAACTTGTATAATTCTTAATAATAATATTAATTAATTTACTCGAAATCTGGTACAAATGGTCTTAAATGAACAGATGAATTAACAGAACTACATATTTCACAACTGATAGTAAGTAGTGACCGTCGCCTATAGGCATGAGCAGTACCATGGACATAACAGAGTGTAATATTTCGCCCATGATACCTCCCATACGTTGCCAGTCCTGAGGACTCAAGTGTTATTCCTCTGTACCGTGTAAATTCACTGCCATATCCCAGATTTCAAACCGAAACACAGCTGCTTCACAGTAGCAACACGAATAGGACAGAGGTGCTCAAGCAAACGGCTTTAGTACAAAGTCTCCGTCTGGTAGTTGACCAGTTTTTCATGCTGGATCCTCTATCTATATGATGCATGATTGTTTGCTTGCCAGCACTGGAATATGTCGGCGTGGCCGGGGCACGCGCTGTCCCGCGCGGCGGCGGCGGCCTCCTACACGTGCCGCTCGTCGCGCAACGACGCCGGCCCGCCCGTCAACAGCACCACCAAGTTCGCCGTCGAGTGTCCGTCTCTTATCTCTCTACTATATTACCTAGTACCAGTACTCAGCCAAAGGCCAACAAGCTGACGGCTCACCCAAGGGGCAGTGCCAACAGTCGCCTATACACATGAACAGCACTAGGATATTACAGAATACAATATTAAGCTCGAAATCTTGGCCTAGAATAGGCCACCTCTTCCTTTACTGTGGATGTCGTAAGAGGCAACTAAGGGATTGTGAAGGATGGGCAGTAGAGTCCCTTTTAAAAATCTTTAAAGTCAAACTGCGTTTGCCAATCCGCCAGCCAAGCATGGCAACTACAGGTAAACCCCAAGACAGTTAAAGGCAGATATAATGATGATACATTGAAGACTACGATATTACAAACTCGTGTCTTATAATTAAACTGCCATATCCCTGTTTTCAAACCTAAACCCAGCCATGCAAGCATAACTGATTCACGATAAAAATATGGTTAAGGCAGAGGTACTACAAACGACTGTTTACAACGTATCACCCTATGATAAAAAGTAACCACTGTTGGACATAGACCTTCCCTAACGCTATTCACCATGTGTGATCCACTTCCAGCTATCTTCCAAACATCACCGATCTATCTAGAAGCAGGGTTTTTTTTATACAACTTAGAATGGCAAACAAGCTGACGGCCCACCTGCTGGAAAGTGGTAACCGTCGCCTATAGACATGAGCAGTAGCATGGACATAACAGAGTATACTGTTTCGCCCATGAAACCCCCTATGCGTTGCCGTTCCTGAGGACTCAGGTGTTATTCCTCCGTATCCAGTAAATTCACGCCATATCCCACCCTTCAAACCGAAACGCAGCCATGCAAACAACTGCTTTACAGTGGAAACACGAATGGGACAGAGGCAAAAGCAATCGACTTTTGTACAAAGTCTCCCCTCTATGTTCCTTGCTCATCTACCATCACTAACTCGACAAATATAACAACTATGAAAATCCTGCCGTCGCAGTCTTTTCAGTAAATTCTCAATTTAATCGCATTTTAATTTACGTGAATTCTATTACAGACGAGCCAGAAAACATAACTGTCACCCCGAAAGTGGTGTCTGTCATTGAAAATGAAATACCTGCCAAGGTTGTTTGCTCCGCCCGGTATGTATGCCATCAAACTATTTTCTAGCACTTCCTTAATAACCCATTAACATTCACACATTTAGTTATTTTGAGACTAGATGATTATAAAGGGGGGAGAAGAATTGTTAGTAATGGGGACGTCAATCCCCTTTCCTAGCAATATACTGTCAGGTCAATCTCCACGCGGTTCCTCCTGGAAACCATCGTGATTAATTATTGTCAAATTCGTCACAATGGGCTTCATCCTCACCTATCATCACTCACTGGTGCCCCGCCAGTGTATACCGATAGCGCGGGCGGAGTTACCATTTCTTTTTTTTTACAACACAGGGGGCAAACGAGCATGCGGCTCACCTGATGGTAAGTGACTACCGCCGCCCATAACCACCCGCAACACCAACGGCATTGCAGGTGTGCTGCCGGCCTTTTAAAAAGGAATGTGCTCTTGAAGGTTATGATGTCGTATCAGTTCGGAAATACTGCTGCTGGCTGCTACCATTTCATTATCATCAATTAAAAAAAAAAGATGATTATAAAAAATTAAGAACGTG
Organism: Galleria mellonella; assembly: GCF_026898425.1. Lineage (NCBI taxonomy): Eukaryota > Metazoa > Arthropoda > Insecta > Lepidoptera > Pyralidae > Galleria > Galleria mellonella. The sequence continues at coordinate 8,646,334 of NW_026441999.1, read as the reverse complement.
TAGTATTATAATGAAATATACCATTGTTTCAGAGGTTTCCCAATGCCCAGCTACTCGTGGCGCCGGGAACACTCCTCAAAGTCCACCAGCAAGGACCACACCAACAACTCTTTGATACTGTCGTCATCCAACACGTTACTGCTGGGTCCGGTACAGAGGAAGGACGGCGGGAATTATTTATGTGAAGCATATAATAGACACGGCTCTGTTAATACTACTGTATTTCTGGATGTTATGTGTAAGTATGTTTATGGTGATTATAGGAAACTTGACTTGTGGTCCCGGTATAGAATAGACCACACTTTCCTTTCCCGTGGGTGTCTTGAGAAACGACTAAGGGATTAATAGTAGAGATTTTGGCTGCAGCGTCCATCGTAAAACATCACCAAAGCCTAATTGCAATTGTTAACCCATCTGCCAAGTGTGGCAACTACTAACAGAACCCCTCAAGGGAAAGATTTCTGTTCAGCAGTAAACAGTTAAAGGCTAATAGGATAAGACGATGAATGCTTAATTCCATAATTGATGAAATGATTGATTGAATGAATAATTAGATGAAAGATTGTTTGTTCGAGTTAATGAATGATTGATTAATTGAACCGACCGTGGTTTGAAATGCCCAATAGTATTTTTATATACACAAATTCACGCTTATGTCACGAAAGGGACACGCCGACTTCAATTGTGGCAAAACCAATTATTCTGATTTAAAAACTGAACTACTGAATCGATTTTAGTCAAATTTCTATGGTATTAATCTGAAAATATCTAAATCCTTTTTATTTAAAAAAAAAAATCAAATTGGTTTATAAATACTGAAGGTTCATGTTGATACTGTACCTCTATTTCAGTACTATATTTTTCATGCTACTTAGAATAGCAAACAACCTGATGGTCCACCTGATGGAAAGTGGTAACCATAGTCTATAGACATAGAGTTTCGTTTATAATACCCCCGACGCTTTGCCATCCATGAGTACTTAGGTGTTATTCCTCTGTACCCTGTAAATTCACTGCCATATCCCACCCCTCAAACCGAAACATAGCTATGCAAACACAACTGCTTCACGGTACAAACATGAATGGGACAGAGGTGCCCAAGCAAACAAGACTTTTGTACAAACTCTCCCTCTGGTTATATATTTTTAAAACATTAAAAAAATAAACAATAAATGAATTGAATCGAGTTTTACCACAACTGTAATATTACCTGTGTTTTTCAGTCGTACCAGAATGTGGTATAAAACAGATAGAAATGGACGGAGAACAAGTTCTAGTCTGTACTGCGCATGCCAACCCATCGGAGGTAATACACCCATATTTACATTTTATATTATAAACAAAATGTGCTTTATATAATACCTTTTTTTTCTAATTCATTTTAGTAAAAAGAGTGAACTAAAACATAGAATTTAATATTTTTTCACAAAAGAACTTCCTTTAACTTGGACGAAATTAGTAAATAATTAGACTGGATAATCAACCTTTTTAATTAAAAAAAGGCACTATTAAAATTGGTTTGCAGTATTTGACCCATATTTTAATTGATCCTATGTAACTTTTTAATCTCATTTTTGTAGGTATTCTTCTCGTGGAAACTGAAAAACGACAATGACAGCCTCACCGACGAGAAGATCTGGCAGGTCGGCTCACAGAGCTACCTGCGCTTGAGCACCAGCGTCGAAGTCTACAGGACCTATTTGTGTTTCGCTAACAACACTGTCGGCACTTCTAGACAATGCGAGCGTGATGTTATGGGTGAGTATGCATATACATAATAACTTGTACTTCTTGCAAAGAAATTGATTAATTGAATTATTGATCGAATAATTGATCCAATGATTGATTGAACAATTGCTCGAATGATTGATCCAACGATTGGTCACATGGTTTATTGAATAATTGATCCAATGATTGATTGAACAATTGCTCGAATGATTGATCCAACGATTGGTCACATGGTTTATTGAATAATTGATCGAATGATTGACTGAACGACTGCTCGAATGATTGATCAAATGATTGATCGAATGATTGATCAAATGATTGATCGAATGATTGATTGAATAATTGACTGAATGATTCCTTAATTGATTTATTTAGAATCAAAGCTACGGAGTACGGATTTAGGGATCTTTCGTACTAATGTATCATAATTCTTAATACATTGAAAAAGTTACCTTTACATTTCTCTGTTATCCAAACCGAATAATTTTCGTTTTACTATAAATAGACTTTATACAATAGTAGGTATGTCTGTTCTACTCGTAACTCTGCTGTGAAATAGTTGTGCCTTTTTTTTTTTTTTTTACAACACAGGGGGCAAACGAGCATGCGGCTCACCTGATGGTAAGTGACTACCGCCGCCCATGATCACCCACAACACCAGCGGCATTGCAGGTGTGCTGCCGGCCTTTTAAAAAGGAATGTACTCTTTTCTTGAAGGTTATGTTGTCGTATCGGTTCGGAAATACTGCTGCTGGAAGTTGATTCCAAAGAATGGTTGTGCGTGGAAGAAAGTGCCTTGAAAAACGCACGGTGGAAGACCGCCACTCGTCCAGATGATTGGGATGAAACTTTAGTTTGTGGCGGGTTGTACGGTGGTGAAAATCAGCAGCAGGTATCAATCCGAACAATTCCTCAGAACACTCCCCATGATAAATTCGGTAGAAGATGCACAGAGATGCAACATCTCTGCGCAGCTTCAGTGGATCAAGTCGGACAGTAAGGCGTTGACTATCGATAATTCGAGCCGCCCGACTTTGAATGCGGTCTAACGGAAGGAGTTGGTACTGTGGCGCTCCTGCCCACAGGTGAGAACAGTATTCCATATGCGGCCTGACTTGGGCTTTATATAATTTCAGGCGGTGTTCTGGCATGAAATATCGTCTCACCCTATTGAGCACTCCTAACTTCTTGGAAGCTATCTTAGCCTTCTCCTCCAGATGACCGCAAAACTGGACGTCGCAAGATATATCAACGCCCAGAATTCCTAGACTCGACTTTTTATCAAGGGAAGTGCCCTGAAAGTGAGGAGATACGACAAACGGCGTCTTTTTTGCGGTAAACGCGCAGACTTGTGTCTTTTTGGGGTTAAATTGGACAAGATTTTGTTCACCCCAGATCGAAACTTGATGGAGTGAAGTTTCGATTTCAGACACAAGTCTATTCCGGCACTCATCGGTATGTGCCCGCGAGATCCTTGCATGACCGGTATATAATGTATCTCCTGTACTGTCGTCTGCATAGCAATGAATATTACTTATCTGTAACATATCATTGATATGCAGAAGAAACAGAGTCGGAGATAGTACACAGCCTTGCGGGACACCAGCATTCAAAGGTTTTAAATCAGAGCATGCTCCGTCGACTACGACCTTAATGCTACGTTCCTTGAGAAAACTGGCGACCCAAATGCACAGTCTCGCAGGCAACCCAAATGAAGGTAGCTTTGAAAGCAGCGCTCTATGCCACACCCGATCAAAGGCCTTCGCGATATCCAGACTAACTGCTAAGGCCTCTCCCTTACTCTCGATAGCCACTGCCCATCGGTGTGTTAAGTAAGTGCCTGAATGACTGTCTTTCAGCTGGAAAGGTGGAAGTGAAAATATAGGGTATGATACGAAACATAAGGTCCAATATTTCCTGAAATTTACATTTAATATTGTAAACTTATGTTTCGCATCAAACAAGAATAATTTGACAGTGGTTCCAAAAAGTCGACCTCACTTTTATCAAACAATAATTGTCTTATTTTTTGTAATTTATTTATTTATTCTTTATTGTGCACAAAAAATTACAACATATAATATATATAAAATAAAGATGTACAACAGGAGAGCTTAACTCTGTAAGAGTTCTCTTCCGGCAAACCCTGAGTGGAAAGGAGCATTAATTACTAGCGGGCAGTATGCGTACAATAATAGAAGGAAACATTATAGATGTTTCTATTAAAAAATAATAAATATGTTGACATATATAAGTTACAAGTAACAACACAATGTTATATTAACTTTATTCACGTCGTGGACCGTACACGCCTAGACCCATGGACTTAGATAAAGAATAGTCATGGACTCGCTGTCTAATAGATTATTTATCTATGTGGACATGATAAAAATGACGAAATTCTCTAAATCACGAGCGTCATCCGCGCATGCTACGTAACTATTGTATTGAACGGTAACGATGACGGGAAATAATATTCATCATCATTTCAGCCATTGTCCGTCCACTGCTGGACATAAGCCTCCCCCATAGACTGCCATAAAGAACGGTCCTGAGCCACCTGCATCCACTGACTCCCTGCAACGCATTTCAGGTCGTCACTCCATCTAGTGGGAGGTCTTCCTACATTGCGTTTACCCGTACGTGATCGCCACTCAAGAACTTTTCTTCCCTTCTGTTGTCTTACTTAAAAAAAGCACTAATATAAATAAAAAGAAATAATATTAATTAAAAATAAATCCCGCGGTTTCGTTTACATGAATTAGTATGTACATAAAATATCCTATTTGCTAAGTTAGGATATAACCTATATTTGTACCAAATTTAATTCAATTCCATTCAGTAATTGTTACCTGAAAGAGTAACAAATGTCCATTAATCCTTACAAGCTTTCGCATTTATAAAATTAATGGCGTATTCATTTAAATGTATATCAAATTTATTGCATGGCATCCTACTGATATTGTAATAAATTAATTTATTTATTTAAACTTTACTGCACATGGCTGTGTTTCGGTTTGAAGGGTGGGATATGGCGTGAATTTATTAGGTACAGAGGAATAACACCTGAGTCCTCAGGGATGACAACGCATGGGGGTATCATGGGCGAAACAGTATATATACTCTGTTATGTCCACGGTACTGCTCATGTCTATAGATGACGGTTACCACTTTCCATCAGGTGCGCCGTCAGCTTGTTTGCCATTCTAAGTTGTGAAACAACTGACGTGAAAGAAAGTTTTTTGAGAGGCGACTCCGTACATGTAAACGCAATATAGTATAGGATAGATTTGTTAGTAGTTGCCACGCTTAGCAGCCGGGTCAGCAACCGCAGTTAGGAGGGAGGAAGGGATTGTTAGTATTGGGGAGGTTAGGCCCCATTGCTATCAATATACCTTATCAGGTCGACCTCCACGCGGTTCCCCCTGGAAACCGTTTTGACTAATTTATCGTTGAATCCGTCACGATGGGCTAACTGACCTTCCCTAACATCTTCACCAATCATCCCTCACTGGTGGGCACCAGTGTATACCGATAGCGCGTGCGGGGTTACCATACCATTATCATCCAGATAAAAAAGACGCAGTTAGGATTTTAGTGATGTTTTAAGAGGGACGCTGCTGTTTATGCCTTGACCATTAAGTTCCCTTAGTCGCTTCTCACGACACCCATGGGAAAGGAAGGGGTGGCCCATTCTGTGCCGGGATCACACGACAATACTCCTATAACCAACTTATATCCTTGAAGTGGATTGATAACAGGATAGTTACTTATACATAATATATATATATATATATATATATATATATATATATATATAATGTGTAAATGTATAAAAATATATTTTCTCAAACATGCTTGGAAATGTGAGCATTATTTTGACAATCTTCGAGATAAATCAAACTTGCACGTACTGGCCAGATACATGCGGGCAGCGGCCGGCAAAAGTTGTATGAAAACCCATATCTATCGTGTATTGCGGCCAGATAAATTACTATGTAAACTCATATCTGTCCTGTAATTTAAAAATGGAAGGTCCTTTTACTTCGAAACATGGCTACCAAGGAGGTAACTAATACAAGGTTTTATATAAATTTAGAACTACTTTCAAATAGAAAGCTTGGCACGTGAAAAATTATTATTGTTTGTTATTCGTCATTGAACTTAAAAAGTAAAATTGTGTTTCTGATTTCCGCGCATTGTTTGAGAAAAGTACCAGCCTTGGCCACAATTAGGCATTGATAGACTCACGTATGTGTGCCTCGGCTGCGCCTTGGCTCACGTTTGCACGTTCGTCCATCAATGCCTCAGTTGCTGACCACTGCAGTAATGTACTAATTAATTATATTTATATTTTTTCTATTTCAAGCAAACTTGGAACTGTATAGTAAGTGTTCTTTATAATTCTCTTCCCTTGCAATTTCATAGCAATTTTTTTTTTAATGTATGACGCAAAAACTAATGCATCTAATTGTATGCAATTATCATTGTTGTATTATTGAAAGTAGCAGAAAAAAATGAATGAATGAGTATATTTTATTTGCATTATACAATATAGGGAATAAGCAAGACAATTAACAAACACAACGATACAATTGTATAAGTACAGTGAGGCGATCTTATTGCTGAGAGCAATCTTTTCAAGACAACCTTAAGGTAACGGACTAATTGTTGTACAAGTAGGTATGACAGTATTGTATAAATAAGAAAATAAAACATTAAGGAAAATAATTATAAGTGCCTATTATCAAATTTATATATATAACTTATACTTTAACCAAAATTTATATATATAATGCTAGTATCAGATAAAAATGCTACCTATTGTTATGTCTAATGTCTCAAATATTCGTTGTATTATACAATGAATTCTGTTATCTCTGCGGAGACTAAGGGACAAAGTCCACATGTTGATCAAAGGTTCATACTTTTTATATAATATTAGATCACCTGCAAACGTTGCCTTGCCCCCCACCGCCACCTACCGGATCCGTTTTTTCTTCGATCGAAATAGAAAATCCTATGTCTCAAATTGTGTGTATTCTTCATATTTACAAAAAAATACCATTAAAATCGGTTGAGAGACTTCTTAGATTACCGTGAACGAACATCATGGCACAGAATTTTTAATCGACTTCAAAAAAGAGGTTATATGTTATGTATATATATATTTATACATAATATATCAACAGCAAGTCCAAATTCCTTTAATGATTAATAAAAAATATTTTTAATAGTTTAGTTAATTAAACAAAATCTATACTCAAGCACGTCCATTATCTTAAATTTATATTTTCATTTTGATAAAAACAATATGGCTAAAATAAAAATAAAAGCGCATCTTAATTTGAAAGATTAATATTCGAATAAAGAAATAAACAATTTTTATACAGTTTAATTATATTCAATTTAAATACAATAATTTACTAAGAACCGACACTAAATTACAATAATTTACTACATCTATTACTGTCATCAGGTCGAGTTCCCTGGTGGCGGGATCAACAGAAGTTAATACTGATCGGCGGTATAGCGCTCGCTATTCTGGTGATTACGGTGATCCTTTGCATCATCATCATCTGCGTATGTCGACGGATGAGGGCAAAATCCAAATGTAAGTCTGTCATTTTGACATTTACAATTACGTATGATTTTGACAATAATAATACGAAATTGTCATTTGTTTGACTTGACCTGTTATTTTAGAATGAATGATTTAATAATTAGAATGCATGTGTGTTGATTAATATTATCGCTGTTTTAATATTAGGCATTAATAATACACATTTAAAATATACCCAAACTAAATAATTGTAATGTTGATTGATGTAATAATTGTCATAATTATTTATTTGTGTAAATTAATTTCAAATATTAATTGTAATTAATTCACAAAAATAATTTGATTGTAAATGACTGTCAGCTATTAATTTAAACAAACTATTAATTTATCGATTTTTTCTACTCTTTCTCGGATGCTGCTTGTATGCCTAACACGTCAACTAACTGCAATATCACTATCGATCACAAAATCTAGATAATAATCCGGTGGAACTGGAGGAACGCGAGAAGTAAGTTTTCTTTTCATTTAAAACTACCTTTAACTTAATTAATTACATAGATATGAATGTTTTATTTATTATTTTTAATTACAAAGTAATCTTAATTTAAAATGTGGTCTTACATTAAATTATATTTTAATTATTAAATCTACAATCAACGACTATCAATACCTTAATAATTTTAAATATGAAACATTTTTTGTAGTTTTATAAAGATATATTTGCATTTAGTAGTGTTATAATCAGAGTAGTTGAGTTTTTTTTTTATATAATCGCCGTTGATGGTAGAATTGTGATATAATATTTTTAAAATATTTTATTTATTAAAAATTATAGCATATTTTTCATTACAGTAGGTATATTATAGGCTAAATGCTTTTTTATTTTATATATTTTATTTATATTGGCAGCACTATTAGTTTTTTTATTGTTATGGTATGATGCACATATTTATTTATTGGAAGAAGTAATTTATAGGTTCCATTTAGACAAAATGTTCCAAAAATCCCAAGCTTATTTTGAACTAACTTGATAAAATATAATTATGGATACATTACATTTTATAACATTAGATGTAGTTGTAGGGATTATACTTTATTTGAATAGAAATACAAATATATATAGTGGAAGTGGATATTTTCAGCAACGCCGTTGGTCCGAGCAGACTCATGGCATACATTGTCCATGCCACCCTCAAGGTCACCTCTAGTTGTGTCAATGGCGAGGTCTTAATATCTTATAAGGTCAAGGTCGTGAAGTTTTGAGTTTTCGCCTGTAATTTCGCTAAATGCTTGGACCAACGGCTATTACACAATCTAGTACCAGATTAACTTGGCTAATAACCGAGTCTAGTTAAATAGAATGATAGTGATTAGTGGCATGTATCATCTGTTTACTCCTAACATTCTAACACGGGATATCGAGTCAAGGTCACCAATAAAATGTATAATAATAATATATTATATATTATTTTGTATATTTTTTATTGTAGGTTCCTAACAGCACTAACCCCAGATGTTCTCAGACTGACTACAATAAATAGTTCAGGTATAAAATATACTAACACAAATAATTTATTTCGTACATTTTCTTCATAGATGGAGAATGCTTTCTTATTTTGTACACGCTCATTTTTGGCTCATTTTGTATTTTGACATTGGGAGATTTTTTGTGTGAACTCTGTAGAAACTTGTCGGATTTTGTAGTGTTGTAATATATGACAAAATTGTTTTATACTAATGCATGTCAGAGTTGTTTGAAAGCATTCTTCTAGTATATATTGGCATTTTATATATTATGTATTATTGTTTATATTATCCGTCTGTTTAATCGCTATCATACATATCTATTTCTTTCTACTTATTTTAAGATATTATTTATCGCAACCGGATATTAACAGAACTCGTATAATAATCGTAATGTGACGGTTTAAATCTTATCTGTCTGGAAGTTTTTAGTACATTTTTCAAAGACACATAAATATTTGTGGTTTTTTTTTCTAATATTTTAAGCTTCATTTTAGGATTACTTTAAAGTGATTTAGATTATGTTTAATTTATTTTTATATTATAAAATTATATTCAATTAATCTATATACATTAATCTCAGAACGGAATTTCTGTCCTGCGACAATAATAATGATGTCAAATACAATTTATCTCTATTAATCATATTACTATCTATCAATCACATTGTACAATCTTTATCTAGGATTAATATGCTTTAAACCGTTAATCTCAACCTTTATACATAAGGATTTGGACTTTTACATCAATATTTCGATAAAAAATTGTCAAGTCAAAGAATACACAGTTCGGGAAGTACGTCTGTTTTAACTGTAATCTAAAATTTTATAACATAATAACTGATATCGTCATTGAAATAAGTAATCAAATATACATAATGACTTTGTAATAATACATAATTTTATTTAACTTATTGACTCGGTATTATTATCTATAGTGGTATAGATTTGAAAATATCGATAAAAACAATTCTATTGCTAATCAGTTGGTAATCGACAGAAAATCAATGTCAGTAAATAAAAGCACGTTAACAAATATAATTTTGTATTTTGAATTTGCATTCAAAGATTACATTCATATTTTTCGTTCATTTTTCTTTGAAGTAAATAATATTAAAAAGTATAATTTTTTTTTATATATATTTATATATTGAGTTACATAATATTAGATAGTTACATGTAATTTGATTACGAAATTCTATTTATTTGCTACATTTTAATATCTATATCGACTTATTATATATTATAATAATAACTATTCTTTTTTTTTTATAAACTAAAATCATTTTTTGTTCATACATACTTAATTGTATTTACTATTATTACTCATATATATCATCGCATGAATCTAACATCATTTTTTGTTTCCATGATTTCTCTTATACAGTCCGGATGGTAGCTGTCTAAACGAGGTGTCAATAGCTCAGTCGATAATATCACAAGCTTTGCCTGCTTTATCACCACGATTAAGTCTATCTTTTAGTCCAAAAACATCAGATCGAACTCGACTTGTCGACTCACAGAGCTATCCTAATTTAGAAATGAATAAATTTAACGAAACCCCTGTAACTAGCAGCTTACAAGCAAACCTTTCACAACTAGAAGCAACTATAAATAGCCAAGTAACAAAGGAAAATATAAATGAAACACAAACGCCGAAAACAGAACCTAAAAGTGAGAATAATAAGGGTCAAACTATAATGACTCCAAGTAAATGGCCTTTAAAACCTGGTGTTCTCGTTCATGTAAATTCAAATCACTCTTTGAGTCCTAAAAATCAGGCAAGACTTCAAAATGCAATTAATGAACAAAACACTGAGCAGACAGAAGCTAATTTAGGATTACTTGAAAGAAACAAGAAAGAGGAAGACGACAAATCGCCCTCTAAGACTGAATATTCTAAAAAGAATGGTAAACCCAGGAGGCACACACAAAATGTTGTGTCTGGAATTCTGAAAGGACTAAGGAAGAAAAGCGAAGACTCTGATGATGATAGTGGTAAATACAAGAAGATCAATAAAACTAACAAAAGGGCTGTCTCATTGATGAATTTGAATAGATCAGGTTATAATTTGCCAAAAAGTAGATTTAGGGCACTGTTTCACAGCGAAACACCGAATGTTATTGTAACAGAAGGAGGTAGATAGATTGTTCATCATAATTTCACAAATATTACACTTGATTAAACTATGTTTGAGATAATATAATTTTCTTGACAATCGTTTTATATTTGTTTTAAATGATATGGACAGTGCATAGATGCACCTTGAACTTCTTTATATCATAATATATTTTTAAAATCTCATTAATTACATTAATGTTTTCATTAATATTATCTCTGACATTATTTTCAAAAACTTTACATGTTATCACACAGCTTCAAAATCATCTGCTGTTTTCGCTTTGTACCTTCATTTGCTGCACGTCTTTTTTATTTTTGTTTTTTTTTTTTCTTTAACATATGCATGTTTTTAGTGGTATCATTCAAAAGACCTGATAGAATAGCAACAACAAGCATCAAAGTTAAACCTTTCAATGATGAATCTTCCGCTAAATCTACCAGGAAACGGAAAAAACCCGGAGATAGTAAGTCGCATGATTTTTTTAAGCTAGCTACTATTGTTACAATTATTGCATTATTGATGTTATACAGATCATCATTATTACAAAGGTATATCATATTTTTTTTATATTAATGATTAATTACTAAAGTAAATTTTTTTTTAAAGATCTTATAAGAACAATATATAGATGCCATCCATCATTATCATTTAGAACAAAGTTCAGAACCAACAAAGACCTTAAATATTACCTATTTATTATATTTAATGAAATAGTGTAATGTAATTGTTTACACTATATATATTGATTGATAAATTTTATTTCTTATCATTTATTATTGTAAAAAATATGAAATTTGGTGTTAAATTTGAGAATTTTTTAACAGGCCCACCTACGAATGGCGTAGATAATGCGGCGAACGGCAATCTAGGAGCGGACAATCCAGGCCTCTACGAGAATTTGCCGTTCCATGGTCTCCAACAACCACCTAATAAGGTAGATATTCTTATAAATATGATAATAGTTGTTTAATAAAGGTCCAGCTTGAGAATGATCTGATGAGTTTTACAAATTACAAATTTCAATAAGGTATCATTTTTTGTAAAATACAAACTAGAGTTGTTTTTTATTGCAATCCGATCTTCACAGATGTTGTTTATAAGTGTATAAGTGTAAATTTGATATACTACGTTTATTGAAAAGATTTGTAATTTATCATAAAAACTTTATTATATTTATTATTATTTATTTGATTAAGTAAAATTAACAACAACACATTTACGATTTAACGAGACTCGGTATTTTACAAAACTTGATACATCTCAGGGTAAATAATTTGCTATAATAAGAACTGCTATTCGACAAATGTAAGAAATAATTAACAATTTAGCTTAATAACACAATTATAAATTTATATAATTATAGAGATATAAACCCATATAAAGTGAACCTTAAATTATTGTCATATTATATTAAGTCCACTACACCTACACATAAAACAAATTTTATTCTAATTTTCAAAAATATTTTGCACAGTTACCAAATAAAAGTAACTTAAAAATTTTCCTTTACTAATATCCATGATAAGTGTATGTACTTTATTAGTCAATTACATTTTAACCCATGAATCTTTATTGACCCACATACATTTTTGTTTAATATGGAATACAATATTATCAATATATCAGAATATCAGATTTTTTTAATTTTTTTTTAAATATCTGGTTTTACTGATTGATTCTTGATCATGTTGTATCAGCCAATTTATGCTTCAATTATTATTTGCACATCTAATCATTTTATTTCCTTCATTTTCATGTTTTGTTTGGCATGCATTACAAAGCCCGTGCAAGCTATCCAACCTAGAGTGGTCGAGACTAATAAAAAAACAATAAAGGGGATTCAGCAACTACAAAAACAATTGACAACTAACCCTTCATTCACACCAAGAGTGGTATGTCCACCATTCGTACAAAATACTATTACATATCCAGTGTCACCCGCGTCAAGTTCGCAGTACTCTTACGGTATTTCACTTTTACCTCCCATTCAACAAATGTATCCAATACATCAAACGGTATTATTAAATCCTTACTTGCCCGCAATGCAATCTTCTTTTCTTAAACAATTTCCTACCATTGATGAAGAGATCTCGGAAAGTGACACCAGAAAATTCTCCTCACTAAATATGAGAAACGAGAAAAGAATAAAAAAACTACGACAGTTTCAGTCAATGAGAATCGTGAGGAAACGTAATATAGAAAGATTTTACCCTAATACTGAATATGGAGAAAACTTTAATGAAATTAACAATAATAAAGAAACTCAAGGAGAATCAGATAATGAAAAAGATTTAGTTCTTGATCAAGATATTATTTATGCAAATTATCCATCGTTGCTTAAAGTTAAATCGAATATCAGTGGAATACAAGAATTCGAAAATTTAACAGACTCAATTCAAGTTTGCGAAGACATTAATAATGATATCAATATTTCTACAACTTCATTAAACAGACCAGTTCCAGCACCTAGAACTAAAATATCTCCCATTATATCACCAACAAAATCTAATCACGTCTATATGAATCTTTCTATGCCAATGATAAACTCGACACTGTCAAAATCATTTGATACTATCGATGGTCCTATGAGACCTACTAGATCTGCTGAAGATTTATCAAAAACTGCGAATAAAGCTAGTGCAGCTCCAGTAGTTGCACCAAAAAGGACTACTAAAAGTGGTTTGCCAGAAAAGGATACTAATTATAAAAATAATGAAGAAGAAGAAAACCAAGACTCTAGTAAACCCAATATTATAGGTGCAACACCTAAACGAAACTTATCAATAACATTACCCTCTACATCACTCGTAAAATCGGTTGTTAATCAGTTAAATGAACAAGCAGGGATAAACAAAGTTGGATTACCAATGAAACAAGTGATACCACCAAATAAAACGTTACAAATACCAAAGTTAACAGAAAAACCTATACCAAAGAAATCTTTAGTTAGACGTAGCAACTCGGTTCAAACCCATATGACTGCATACAATGAAAACGGTCAGGTATAATGCTTTTTATGTTTTTTTTTTTTTTAATTTTAGTTGCTATCCCATTTTTAACATGTTTTGTCTCTCTTTACTAACAGAATGATGTTTCATTTTACAGAATACTAACATACTACAGCAACAGTACATGCAAAAACGCAATCATTTTACTAATTTAAGTTCAAAAGGAAAAAACAAGAAGAATTTTCAAATACCATTACAGAAACATCACAGTTTCTGTTATTTCCAACCTATTAGAGTAGATAAAAGAATACCTGTAGACCAAGAAAGAGCGTATAATAATACTATAGGTCCTTTAATATACCAACCAGCCGAAGCTCAATATTACACGAAAACACTAAACAGAACTCGAGAAAAGAATAGCCACAAATTAAATCGTTTGAAAAAATCGGAAAGTCTACGGGAAAAACTGTCGTGTGTTGGAGTTTACGATAATTATGAAAAGCCTGATTATCCAGAACCAGAATATAATGAGTCTGAAAGAAGATCATACTTGCATCTTCTTAAAGGGAACTACATATCAAATTCAACGAGAAACTTAGGTCCCGAGCAAACGACAAGTTCGAATTTCAACACGCTCGGTCCAAAGGAGGAGAAGCCTAAACATAAAAAATTAGTGTACGCTGATTTAGCTTTAGGTAATCACAATTTGAAATTTAAGAATACAGTCAATTCTAATAGACATTTATATGATACGTACACTATAGGTAGTGCAGATAGTACTAACAAAGATATTAACAGTAGCTATAAGAGTAATGTACCCAGTAGCCAAAGAAAAGGCAGTCACAATCAACCGAGAAGTGATTATGCTACACTTAAATTTAACGAAATCGACGTTTGAAAGGTGAGTTAATGGTATTATATAAAATTATTAAATAGTTTATTTAAAATATAAGGTAACTTTTATTCTGAATCTATAAGAACTAAGAAGTAATACATTCGATATTAATTATAACAGATTTTGTTTTTTTTTTTATTTTTTCTTTGTCATTTAATTAGAATAGGCGTATAATTGAACTTACTAATCGACATATTTTTCAACTAAATAAATAAAGATAATTCACTAATCAGTCAAATGTTATTTTAGGAGTATAATATGATATATAATCGATAAATATGTTTACGAAAGAAAAATATCTTTATTGTAATAAAACTTGTAACATTTACTAATTTTACATTAATTGCTATGTAATATTAATTATTTTACTAATACTATTATATTCAACTTACGTTTAATTTTACACTTTTAATGGTAATATGTGCTTAAGTGATATATTCTCTATGTAATAAATACAGCATGTATTCCAAAAAATTAGGCCACCCACACATAATGCTATCGAAAAGCATGCAATATCGTTTTGTGACGTTTCTTTTTGTATTTTTATTTCTAGGAGCGCTTTACCAAGAGTGACACATACATTTTTTAAATAAAAAAGGTAATTTCAAAATTCATTCCAATTGCTTATTAACTGCTTAATAATTCAATAACAATATTTTTATAAGCGCTTTTAGAAAACTAAGTTTTGGATTTAGTTTTTTATAACAGTATGCACCGAAATGTGATTCCGAAGTGCTGTTTGATGAAATTTATACATTTTGCTATATCTAATATTAATAAATTAATTTAATTAATTTCAATTTAATTTAAATAATGCATATTGCAAACTTTTTTATTCTAGATAATAGTTTCATTTAACACATATTACCATTTATTTTATATACGTAATTTTTTATTACTAGTAAATTTTTTTGAATCTTTTTTATTATATATCTATTTTATTTATGTATTGGTTTTAAACTATAGTTTTCAATATATTTTTATACTATGATGTATATATATATATATGTATATATATATATATATATATGTATATATATATATATATATATATATATATATATATATATATATATATATATATATATATATATATATATATATATATATATATATATATATACCATTAGGTGTAAAATATATTATATATAAATTGCATGAATAAACTTGACATTTTACATAAACTTGCCGTTTTACAGTGACTGCGACTTTTTTATTGTAGAGAATATTTTTATTACGTAAAGAAATCATTTATACTCGTATGTAAGTTCCAGCCTCATTTTTAACTATATAAATATACATACATAAATAGTTAATATATATATATACCTTTAATAAATTTGAAGATTACAAAATGTTAACTTGTATAGTTAACATTTTGTAATCTTCAAATTTATTCATGTTTGAAGTCAATAAGTATCTTATTCGATGACTTGCATTAATAGCGATGTATATAATGTTTCGAAGGGTGTGGGTTCAATTCCCGCGCAATATATACTCGTATTCTTCAGTATATAGTTACATATATCCATTTATTTTAGTTTATTTTCTTTCTGTGTTTACAAAACAAAATCTAGTCAATCAATCACGGTCGTCTATGACCTTTGATGGAAGGTTATATGGAGTCCTCGAAACGAACTCCTTTACCCCAATTTCAATTCCAGAGGCAACTACCCCCCGGGTTACTGGGTTCATGTTAAAATCTAGTATTAGTACACGCTTAATTTAGACATAGATGGCGCTGTGTATGTACTTGTTATAGATATTTACCTATTGTATCAATAATTCAATATAAAAAAAAAAACTCTTATCCACAGCCTTTCAAGCCGGATGACCAGTTCATATACGCAGATGCCGACCTCAAAGACTACGGTCCAATTAATTATAAGGCAGCGTCGATCTACGCCCAAATGAAGAAGATAAAAGAACAACAGAAATTACAGGAAATATATGACAAGCAACACTCCGATGATGATTTGCTGTGATTACCAAAAGTGTGACTTTTATTCATTCAAATATTTCCCCCACACGGGGTGGTCAAGAAGTTACAGCAAATAATATTGTATACGTACTTTTATTTCCGTGACATGCATTTTTTATTTGTTGAAATATTTATACTACTCGTAGAATGCGTCTACTGTTAAATTTAATAGTAAAAATGACGATCTGTAAAAAGATACCGATCAAGACAACCTATTAATTCATTTGTCAATCTTATAATTTAATCAAATTGTGACAGTTTTGTTTCGTCTGAATGTAATTCAAGATATTGTAATTTAATATTTTTCACGAATTATAAATAATTTAATTTAATAATTTAATGATGAATATAGTTGCATTGGATTGGAAGATAGAACCTCAAATTAGGAAATGTACAGAGTAGTGATGTAATCAAAATGTAAATAAATGTAGATTTCTTATAGTAAATGTAACTATTTACAAATACAATCGTTTCCACAAGTATAAAATACATTTTCTTCAAGTGTATAAAAAAAATTGTTATTTTTTTACAATAGGTACATTTTATTGGGTTTATTTTATTCTACTTAAAAATTACATAAACATATGTAAATTATTTTATATTATTGACTGATTGAAATTACATAAATGTAAAACTAGTAATTGTTAATAAATACATAAATAATAATACATTGCATTTTCATTGAACTCAGACAGACATAGTTATCAATATAACAGTTTCAAGTATACAGATATAAATGTATTTTTACTTGGAGATAACGATATTAGTTGGAAATGCAGATTAATTCGAAATCCCTTTTCCATGAACAGGGTAAATGACTGGAACACGCATATATGGAACAAAATATAAAAAACAAATCAATTTTGTGATAGAAAATAGCAAAATATTTTATATCACAAAATAGTTTTGACACCACATCGCTTTTATAGGCTGACAACACTTAGATATTTAATATCCGTCCATGCGGGAATGTTACATAGTTGAGATTAGTAAAAGCCCATATGTATGTAAATTAATATAAATTGCCCTTATTTATAGTAAATAGTCAGTTGATCAAAGACTATCCAAAGATAGGTATGGGTAAGTTAGACGAATAATAATATACTGAAAAGGTCAGAGGTATAGTGTTCACACTACACGTTAGTCGCGACTTGACATCAACAATTTTTATTATTAATTTACAAACGCAATGATATACGAATATTTTTTTAAATGCCCAATATTTTTTTAACATCGCTTTAACGAAATAACATTAATATAATAATTGTGATAATAGTCTGAAATATTTATTGTTTATATGCAGTTATGTCATTTTGACATTTACAAAAGTTATTATAAACTGTCAAAATGGTACAATTCAGGTCGAATGTAAACAAATGGCAAAATGATATGATTGCACAAATTTAATGTTAAGTTTTCTCAACTGTGTCGTGATTTAATGAATAAAACTTGTGAGACTAAACAATATTTTGTACTTAATTATATATTTAGGTTAATATTGACACACTAATTTACATTATTCAGTAAAAACCTCTAAATATGAGTGACGGAATTATGTATGGTACTCTCAAAACTAGATGGATTATTATTAAAATTATATTTAAACCTAATTTATGTATCACAACTGGGAAAAGATTCCACATTTTCACATGTCTGCTCTAAGATCAAAAGAGCCTTTTTCGCTCCATATCTTCAATCAGTTTAGGCACACTTATTTAATAACTATTAAAACACTTTTTATAAAATATATAATATAAATAAATAATTTACATATTCTCGACTTATGTTGCTAGCAATAAATTGTGAAACACTAAATACTGTTATCAATAATTTTGTTCTATATAGAGTACCTTTCGTATTTACCCAACTTGTTTTGAGAGTTTTTTTTATATATATAAAGATTGTATCAAAGAGTTCTCTCGAAAACGCGAATAAGATATTTAATCAACAATTTTGTAATTGTTTCTTTAAAGACTTTTTTATTTAATAGATTAATTTTACTAATAAAAATCTGTCTACCCCCACTATGATTGCAGGTGTGAGCATTTTTATTATTAATTGTAACAACATCTCACTTTTTGTAAGTTTTTACAAATTATCAACTCACCACGCGTCAAATATGTGACATATTTAGGAGAAAAGTATGTTAAAATTAGAAAAAAGTTTTGTACATACAACTTGTTACAATATTGTCAAATAGTGTTAAATAAATTAATTTATGGATTTTTAATGACCGTCTACTTATTTCATATATATACCATGTTTAGTACCTTACTCTAAACATAAAGAAAATAATTTCAACATTTACTCATTTATAGATAGAATAATTTTACTATCATTGTTGTATCAGCCGTTATCTGTCTACTGGTGAACATAGCCTCCCCCATAAGGGAGGGAGGTGACCTGCCACGCTTGGCAGGCGGATTTGCAACTGCAGTTTGCTTTTTGGGTAATGTTTGCAGCCTATCCTCCCACCATAAATTTCCTTAGTCGCCTCTTACGACTCTCATGGGAAAGGAAGGGATAGCTCATTTTATGCTGAGGCACACACAGCGATTAAGATAGTTTGCTGATTTTTAATAATAATACAAAAATTGATCACCTGATTGCAGTTAGTTAAAATTAATCTCAATTTGTCTCTAATTAAATTTAGAGAGTTCTGTAACATTCTGTAAACGATGCAATAACACATGTAAAGTTTATTTTCTATTGATAATTAATGTAGCTCAGTTTTATTGAAACAGGCAATAAATCCTGTGGTTTTGTCTATTTTAGGATCATAATAAACTAAAAAGGAATACAAAATACAATTAGTGACTAGCCTGAAGATCTTAGTCTTTTTTAATTTTTAATCAAAATTATATGCATCGTTTGAAAATATTCAGACTCTATGAGGCGTAGGTTTTTTCCCATAACTTAGGTGTTTATTTTTTTCGAGTTTGTTGTCAAGATATTTTATGCTTTTATTTACCAATTTCTGTTAAGCAATTAAAGTGTTGATATTCTTCTCCTATGGATATTTCGACATATATTTGGACTTCTTTAGCATACCGAATTTTTTTTATGCTACTTAGAATGGCAAACAAGCTGACGGCCCACTTGATGGAAAGTGGTAACCGTCGCCTACAGACATAAGCATGGACATAACAGAGTATACTGTTTCGCCCATGACATCCCCCATGCGTTGTCAATCCTGAGAACTCAGGTGTTATTCCTCTATATCCTGTAAATTCACTGCCATGTCCCACCCTTCAAACTGAAATATAGCCATGCAAATACAATATTAGAAATAAGACAACATCATTATTAAAAAATTAATTTTATTTCATTTTCAACTTCTTCGACGTTTTCGTTTACCTACATAATTATCACAGCCAGTTTCAATATTTTGTGATTTATCCAAAATCACATTAGCAAATTTTCTCTTTATCGTAAACTAATTTATGTATAAAAAAATCTATACTTCTTGCATATAAATTAATTTATGTTTCTTAATTATCTATTTTATAAATAAATTAGTTTACGTAAATTAATTACATTAATTTTGTGTTAATACACTTACTTTGTGATCCATAATAAATCGGATAAATATTTAATTATTTACATTGCATTTTATAATAATTACATCACTATACCTTAAAATTTACCTAAATTAATTTATTTACGTTTAATTTAAAATTTATACATTACAAATATCACAATTTATTGTATTTTGTACAATACATTAAGTACCTATAAATATTTTAGAAATTTAATCTATCATAATTTACAAAAATCAAATTTCAAATTTAATTAATTATAATTATTATAGGTACTTCCTAACTCAAATTTATTTTAAATAAATATATAAATTATATTTATTTAAAAAATATCGTATTATATTATTTAATTGAACACATATATTTATTAATAATTTTGATTTTATTGGAGAAGATCTTTATTCCAACTATTTATACATTTTCAAGCAAAATATTAATTATTATATCTACCATCTTACTATGAATATGGTAACACGAAATTGCATTGTTCAATGGGTCAATTTATAATGATTAATATTTGTATACATAATTGAGATAAATAGTTAATATTCTTTAATTCTATTTAAAATAAATATTCAACAAAAATCAGCCAACTTCAATTTAAAACACATTTACACGTATCTGTTAACATTTTAAAATCTTAACATTCTAATTTAATACCGTTGCCACATTGCGCACGCAAAAGTTACGCATAATTCAATCATATTAATTTGCATTTACTCAATTCATTATTAATATAATTCACATTTAATTAATTATATGTACAATACAAATCAAATTTAAGTAAACTGATTTAAATTATTAACAGCATTCTATCTAAAATTATTTCAAATTAAAGTAGTGCTTTTATATATAATATAAACAATATTAAAACAATTATAATAACTTAAAAAAGAATACATCAATGAAATCAAATTATTGTCATAAATATTTGACAAACGATCATTTTTCACAAAATTTAATCAATAAATGTTTAGTTAGTTATGACGACTACAATTCTCAGAGAATTCAGTACCTACATAAAGTTTAAGTTATAAAAGCCATCGAAACACCAACTTTGAATCATAATTTGTTACTGATAGAATCTAAAATTTTCCATAATAATAAGTGAAATGTAAGAAAGTAGTGGAAATTTATTACTTTGTCTTCGATTACGTACGCGACAGGTGAATGAACTCGTAATTGCATTCCCGCCAAAAGTAAAACAATATGGATTCGTAAAAAAATCTGAAGTGTTTCTGTTATAAAAAAAAATCTTGAATTGTTAAAATTTAATAACGTAACAAACGAATAAAAGTTATTCTGTGATTACTAGTATTTATTCCCTGAGTAATGGAATATATATATATATATATATATATATATATATATATATATATATTTAAATCAATTAGATTGCTTCGAAAAATACGACTTTATACTAGAATTGATGTTTGTAAAAAAAATCATTAGTATTAAATTAAACATACATTTAAAAAATACATATTGTTACGCAACTGATGAAAAAAGATGTATAATATTTTCGAATGTATATCTCAATTTCTGAAGCACAAAAAAAAGTTGAAAAAATATATATAGATTATACACCTTGACGGATTTCGATAAATACTACAGGCTACATAGTGACTGTATAAAATAAATATGGCCGTCGTAAACTATTACAATCTTTGAAACATACTTAACATTACAAATTTAACCGGTTTGAAATCTCACGTCACTTTGCTTTCGAGAATTCACCTGTGATTTTACTCAAACCTCTGCAGATTGATTTTGGACTTTTTATATCAACTTTTTTAATAATACACGCTCATTAAATTCTAGATACGTAAAAAATCTAAATTGTTATATGTTTAGTGACTATTTCGAAACCACAGACTCAGTAGAAATCGTACTGGCCTCTGCCAAAGTAAACGTAGTCGGAACACCATTTCCTTGCTTGCAAGTCGGTCGAACAGCACGCTGGGAACGCCTGTTTTGATTTTGTGAGCTTGGCGCACCTTTGACAGAGATCTAGGAGCTCGTCCTAAAAAGAAAGAAAATTCCTTTTTTAAACATTTCACTCGAAATACCGAACTAGGCTGTACAGCTCTGATCTTTTGCCTATGATAATTGTTGTTTTTTTTTTCTATTACAGACTGAACAGAAGTTTGTTATTCTCTCCCTGTGTCATCTACCTTTTCATCTGCCATAAAAATAAAATTAATAGGTAGATGACAACACCAATCATTATTGATTTTATTAATATTGGAAGATAAACAATCATACACCTAACCTAATAGTGAGTGATCATAACAACTCATAGCCACTTCCTCTTATCCTGTAAATTCACAGCCATATCCCACACTTGAGTTAAGAATCGCATAAGTTAGTTTGTAAATGGGAATGTGCTAACCCTCACAACCTATACGAAGTCTTAAGGAAGGAACAGTAAATTTTGACAGCATTGCCACATTAAAAAAAAGAGAAGTATGTGCTTTGCACTTCAGTTCGGTCAATTTACTTTTATAGTCTTGGTACGTTTAATTATCTTAAGCATAAATATACGAATTATTATTATTACTTTATAATTAATGGACTGATAAATAATATTGTATCAGTGGAAATTATTATAAAATTTTCGACCGTTTAATTAACTCTTTAGTATAGTGTACAAACCTTGTACTTTTATTGGAATACTTTACAATTATTGTAAAAAAAAACTATAGTATTTTACAATAATTATTATTGTAATAAAGATAAATCCAAATGATTTGAAAGCAAATTCAAAACTTATTTCATTTTGAAATCGCTTAAAAGTAAGGGAATACACAATTTACATATATCTAGAGTAAAAAATGAAATGTTATTTGAGTAGTTTTAAGAGGGAACCCTCGGTGTGAGATGTGGTATCACTATTGACCCAATTTTTATAACTCCATATCACATACTACAATTCCTTGACCTTCCTGATATCACAATCATTTGTATCAAATATATTTATTACACACATCTTGACACCACATTAATAAATTTATAACAAAAAAGAAGTCAAAATTAATTTGTGCCACTAAACTGGATAAAAAAAGAATAACTTCATTAAATTTATTTTAACTCATTAACTGACCACTGGTGAACATAAGTATCCCTTAATTAAGAGGTTTTTGGACGTAATGCCAGTTTTTTATTTACAGATATCTAAAAAAATCGGTAAAAAAACTTTTAAGTTAAACGGTTTTATTTTATGTGCACTGAAAACTACAAAATAAATAAATAGTTACTTACCTATCAACCTACGTAGGTGATCTTGGTCATTAATATCTCTGATGGTAGTGGTTGTCATAACATGAACCATGTCAGCGGCCGAAAGGCAGTTCATGAGAGAACACTAACACCAGGGTTTGCTTGGTAGGTAAACTAAGCAGCCCACACTATAACAAGTAGGTATTTTGACCTTCTAGTTCAGAAATATTTAAGTACTAGGCAGAATAGCTTTTAGGCATATTAGACTAAAATAAAAACGTGGGGCCCAATAACTATTTCTGTATTACTTTCTACTATACTAAGTGTGGATTGCATCGACTTATTATAATCGTCATCATCATCATCCTAGCGGTTTATCCCGATCGCATCCGAAACCTCATAGCTCCGGAGTCCAGGGTCCGCTGAATCGACTTACTATAATCGTAACTGGAGGTTTTGACCATCAATAACCAGCCGTTACGGCTTCACCAGCGAACGCGGAGCTCATGATCTACCAAAGTATAAGATATGCTCTGCTATAGGTATGATTTCAGAGGGGCCCCACGTTTTTATTTTAGTCTAATATGCCTAAAAGCTATTCTGCCTAGTACTTAAATATTTCTGAACTAGAAGGTCAAAATACCTACTTGTTATAGTGTGGGCTGCTTAGTTTACCTACCAAGCAAACCCTGGTGTTAGTGTTCTCTCATGAACTGCCTTTCGGCCGCTGACATGGTTCATGTTATGACAACCACTACCATCAGAGATATTAATGACCAAGATCACCTACGTAGGTTGATAGGTAAGTAACTATTTATTTATTTTGTAGTTTTCAGTGCACATAAAATAAAACCGTTTAACTTAAAAGTTTTTTTACCGATTTTTATTTTCTTGTTTTTAGTATTTAGTGAAATTGTTTACCGAATATTCCTCATTCTATTTAATTCATTCAGTGCATCATTATTACATGGTTTCTTACCTGATAATTTAGTACAATCTAATTCCTCAATACATAGCCCTTCCAGAGACTTGACTCGACTTAGAGCCACGTATGCTTGTCCTTCCTCAAACCATTTTGAACCCAAATATACTACTGCATGGTCGACGGTGTTGCCCTGCATTTTATGGACGGTGAATGCCTATGACAAAACTAAGGGCAACATCCTTTTTTCAGCCGTACCATAATTGAATTTTGCTGGAAACTGTATGGCTTTAGGGTAAATAACGTGCATGCCGTCTGTGCCAAAGTCAATTAAAACTGATGATATATCTGTTTCGTACATTTGGGTTCGACGGAACTGAGGCCAAAAAATTTCTGTAATGTGGCCTATAGCGTCATTTACCAATCCTTTTGTAACGTCAATGTTGGACCGCAACATTACTTTTGCACCTACAAATATTTCAAGTACTGATGGTAAGCCTCCAGTCTTATTTATATTTGTTGATATTTTTTGTTTATTGTTACCATGTTGTTCCCACGATTAAGGGGCATTTTGACGGTCGACCCCCCCCCCCCCGCAGTCCAGTAAAGGGGCAAGGCTTAATATACAACAAGATGCGCCCAATCTTGAGGGGGAAGCGCTTACAACATTACATTTTTATCCACCCTAATGCCATACAGTCCTCGGTACGTTTTAACCTGTTACCTTAACTTGGGTGGTATAACTACCGCTTACTAACGAGGTATCTAATTACCTATTTTTTTTTATCTGCCCCTCTAACGTCACACAATCTTAGACGCAACTGTTCTCGATACGACTAATCATGCCCCCACCTAATACGCCATTTTGTAACAGCGTCCATCTTGAATTTGAAATTTTGACATAATCATCGTGTATTACTAGTGTAGCCCTTTCATTTGATACCCATATTGCGGGGGTTAAGGAAAAATATGTAATCCGCCATTTTGTATCGGCGGCCATCTTAGAGTTATAATGTTATTGATTTTATTATATTGTATTGTCATCTAAATTAAATTTGTGTACCAAATTTCAGATCAATCTGACAACGGGAAGGTGCTTAAATTCCAATTTCTAATTTTGACCCAAATAAATAAATACCGTACGGGTCGAGCTAAATAAAACCGTTTAAAAATAATATTTTATTTATAGGTTTATTATATATTTTTTTACGTCTGAATCAAACTCCACTCGTTGTTTTTACACTGGAATGTTTAAACAAAACAAAAAAAAAATAATCCATTAAGTTGCGTCTTATCGTTTGTCATATAAATTAATTGTATAATACAACAATTTTTTTTTCAATCACCTATAATATCATTAATTGTATATAGATAAAAGTTATTAAAGTATATATAAATCACTTAATATTAAATCATTTTATATTTGTATTGGTCAATATTAATCAATTATTTGTAAATAACAACCAAAATACGAATTGTTATTATCTGTTAATTACTAGAGGTTTTAATTAACTAAAACTATATTTAAAATGTATATATTTTAAATGATGTTTAAAAATGTATCAAGATGTTATTTAACCAGAGAGTATTTAATCAGATGTTCACCAGTGGGAGACTTTGTACAAAAGTCGTTTGCTTGGGCACCTCTGTCCTATTCGTGTTTCTACCGTGAAGCAGTTGTGTTTGCATGGCTGTGTCTCGGTTTGAAGGGTGGGATATGGCGTGAATTTACTGGGTACAGAGGAATCACACCTGAGTCCTCAGCAATGGCAACACATGGGGGGTATCATGGGCGAAACAGTATACTCTGTTATGTCCATGCTACTGCTCATGTGTATAGGCGACGGTTACCACTTTCCATCAGGTGGGCCGTCAGCTTGTTTGCTATTCTAAGTTGTATAAAAAAAAATTAAAAACACACAGGACATTTTTTTTTTAATAAACTGTCGTCTGTTCGTTATTCTCCTTACTATTCATTGTTCCTCGGTCTTGGCATAGAATGGGCCACGTTTTAATTTCTCGCGAGTGTCGTAAGGGGCGACTAAGGTAACTTAATGGTCGAAAGATAGGCTGCAGCGTTTCTGTTAAAACATCACCAAAGTCTAACTGCGGTTGCCAACCCGCCTGCTAAGCATGGCAACTACTGACAAAACCCTTCCAAGAGGGAGGCTTATGTTCAGCAGTGGACAGTTAAAGGCTACATAAAAATAATAACTATGATGTGATATAAATGCGAAATATTGTGAACATTGATGGATTTTATATATTATTCACACTCATTCTTTCGAAAATTACTAAATTAATTAGAATGAAATTTGAAACACTTTTTATAGAAGATAGGATAATTTATATACTAATTGACACAAGCAAAGTCGCCGGAAATAACTAGTAGTAAAATTAATAAATGAATAATTAATAATTTATTAATGAATATGGAAGAAGCGAAAGAGGTTTGTTTGAATCGAAGCATTTGGCGTTCCATTGTTTCTGCCTACCCTAACGGGAGACAGGCGTCACAGATATGTATGTATGTATGTAAAAATTAATAATAAAAAAGTTACACGACTTACATCTGTGTGACATTCTGCTGATTCAGTGAACACGCCGCTACCGGGCGCTAACCAGGGCGGTCGCGCGTTCGATTCCCGAATTATAACAGCTATGCAGAGGAATAGCAATATACACGCTATTGATGGTTTCTGCGAACAAACAAACATAAACATTCATTTATTTATTAATAGACGCTTATCAATTTTACTAATTGTATGTTTTTATAGAAATGTTATTGAAGTATGAAATTTAACTAATAGGAGATCTCGATAGAGGGCGACATAGAAGGTACGGGTGCAAAACCCGACCGTTTTCATGCTATATCGAATTTTTCATGCTCTCCCTCAGATAAACTTTTAAAAAAGTTATTTTTTTTTATGCACCTTAGAATGGCAAACAAGCTGATAGCCCACCTGATGGAAAATGGTAACCGTCGCCTATAGACATGAGCAGTATTTGGACATAACACAGTATACTGTTCCGCCCATGATACCCCCCATGCGTTGCCATTCCTGAGGACTCAGGTATTATTCTCTACCCTGTAAATTCATTGCCATATCCCACCCTTCAAACCGAAACACAGCCATGCAAACACAACTGCTTCACGGTAGAAACACGAATAGGACAGAGGTGCCCAAACAAACGACTTTTGTACAAAATCTCCCTCTGGTGTTTACACAAATTTACATTTAAATATTTTTAAATGGTCATTTTTAAATTTTTCTGTCAACTAATTCGATAAGAGACAATAAATTAAACTAGTGCTTTTCTTTAAAACGAAATCTCTTTTAATCTCTATGCGGTTTGTACATAACAATACCCTTGTTCGAATATACACAAATAGCTTGTTAATTTAAGTATATACATATTTAATATCTTACATTGATTTTTTTGCACCTACACGAGGCGCCGTTTTTATTACCAAATATTTACAAATATAATATACCTATGTACCAGCAGTTAATTATAATAAATATATATATATATATATATATATATATATATATATATTTTATTATAAATAATAATAAATATAACTTTGTTATCAAAACAAATATCATGTTTATCATAAATTACTTAATAGCTGATAGTAATCCTGATAGAGCGAAATTGGGCCAACGTTGTTTTTGATATTAACTAGGTTAGGGAAACTTGGATTAGAGAATGGAATGGAATAGAAAACATTTTTATTGAATAACTAACATTTTCTAAAGTAGGAAAACTAATTAAATATATTTACTTATTTATTTATTTAACTCTTTATTGCACCATAAACAAAAATATACAATGACAGGTGAATAATTCAAGTGAAATACAGTAACATAAATACAGATTGAAATATACACATAAAGGTACAAAAGGGGTCTTATCGCTAGGACAATCTCTTACAGACAACCTATATACTACTTCTAGAAGGCGTGCCAAGATGAAACATACACCAGTTTTAAGTTAAATCTGAAATACAACCGTATCCAATTTGATGCAGTAATTTTTCGTAATACAAGCATAAACATAACGACAGATAAATAGACAAAATTTATTAAAACTATTGTTATATCATCCATGGTTTTATAGGAGTAAATGTATTTTTTTTTTATTTAAGCAACCACACTCTCTAAACAATATGAAATGCAAATAAAAATACTGAATCTTGAAATCGATTTACACCAATTTTTATGTAAAAATAAATCTCTATTATAACTTTTAAACTGGGAAACGTGAAGTCAAGCAAGCGTGAACCCCAAGCATGGATATAAAAATATTTTTACAATTCTTTCATTCACCACAAAGATGAATACAATAAACGTGCGCCACTTGTGTACGGAACCATAAAACCTACACCAGTCTAGACAACCACTAGAGGGAGACTTTGTACAAAAGTCATTTGCTTGAGCACCTCTGTCTCATTCGTATTTCTACCGTGAAGCAATTGTGTTTGCATGGCCGTGTTTCCGTTTGAAGTGTGGGATATGGTAGTGAATTTACAGGGTACAGAGGAATAACATCTGAGTCCTCAGGAATGGCAACGCATGGGAAGTATCATAGGCGAAACAGTAAACTCTGTTATGTCCATGGTACTGCTCATGTCTGTAAGCGACGGTTACTACTTTCCTTCAGGTGGGCCGTCAGCTTGTTTGTCATTCTAGGTTGCATAAAAAAAAGACAAAATTAAGATGAATAGAAAGAATCTTGAAGAAATTTGACACACTGCTTTACCATCTGATGGTCACAGGTTCGATCCTCATACAATACAAACATTTATTTATTTATTTATTGTATTCATAAGCTTAACTGTTTGTATTGGTCTAAGTGTGGTTGCCTGGTGGTCCCGGCGTAGATTGGGCCGCTCCTTTCTTTCCCATAGATAAAGTAAAAGGCGACTAAAGAAACTTAATGTTCGAGAAATGAGCAGCATGGTCTCTTCTAAAACATGACCAAAACCTAACTGCGGTTGACAACCTACTTGCCAAGTGTGGCAACTATCGGCAAACCACCCTATTAGAGTAAAAACAATGTTTAACAGTGGACAGGTCACGGCTGGTATGATAATACACAATGATGTAGGTGTATACAGCTGTTTTTATTGGGGCGAAAGGGATTGTTAGTAATGGAGTTTGACAGCCCCATTGCTAGTAATATGCCCTATTAAGTCGACCTCCACGTGGTTCCCCCTAGAAACCATCGTGAACAGTTCTTGTTGGATTCGTCACGATGGGCTAACTGATCTGCTTCATCCACACCTATCATCCTTCACTGGTGCCCCGCCGGTGTATACCGATAGCGCGGGTGGAGTTACCATTCCATTATCACCGATTAAAAAGCTGTTTTTATTGTAATATATATTTAATTTTTTACTGAGTATTATTTAGTTTATCTTTAACTGTACGGTTATTAGCCTTGTACATTCTACAGTTTTCTTTCAGCTTCTCAAAGGTTGACTGTAAGAGATCCCTTTGTGGGATAAGTCCGCCATTGTATATCAAATCTTTTTATGTATACAGTATGAATTATGTACAATAAAGATTTTACAATACAATGATTGGTCTGGATGTTTTATATGCATAATATTAATATTACTAAGAGGGGGGAAAGGGATTGTTAGTAATAGAGACTGAGAATCCCATTGCTAACAATATACCCAACCAGGTCGACCTCCTCGCGGTTCCCCCTGGAAACTATCATGGTTAATTCCTGATGAATTCATCATGATGGGCTTACTGGCCTGTTTTCATTCTCATCGATCACCCTTCACTGGTGCTTCGCCAGCGTATCCCGTTAGCGCAGGCGGGGTTACCATACCTTTTTCACCCATAAAAAAAAGTATTACTAAGAAATGAATATATATATATAGAGAGAGAAAAAAAATATACAAAAATAAATTATACGAGATATATTAAAATATACAAGCTTTACTTAGTTCGGAACTAGATGTCGCTGTATTGTCAACGATAATAATTTAAGTCTTTTTTTTTCTTTTTGTCAGTCCTCTGACAACTACTAAGCTGTGTACGCAAGCTGAATCTATGTACATTATATTTATCTCAGCCAATTATAACTTGCTTGTTTATTACCAGATATTTATAGTTTTGTGTCGCGCTGTGACCCGCGAAATGATAGGTAAACATGTACACATTTATAAATAGTTAAATAAAAATATATAAATATGTTAAAGTCGTATAAATATATACATTTAAAATAAATTATATAAATGATATTTTTAAACAATTACTAGCTGACTCGGCAAACGTTGTTTTACCATATACATTATTTCTAGAACTATACATGAAAATTTATCCTACTACAATTATTATATTGGATTACCATCTTGCAACCTGTAAACTTTACCTTATAAAAATCGCGATTAAAAAACAGGGGTTGATCGTAAAAGGGTGAAAATTTGATGTTGTATGTATTTTTCAATGCTAAATCATATTATAATAAAAATAAAAAAAATTGTCAAAGAAATAAAAAACAAAATTTTATAGGTGGGTCACCCTTATCATTGAGGGGTATAAAAAATAGATGTTGGCCGATTCTCAGACCTACCCAATATGCACACAAAATTTCATAAAAATCGATAAAGCCGTTTCGGAGGAGTTTGGTAACAAACACCGTGACACGAGAATTTTATATATTAGACTAGAAAGAGACTATTTTTTTATACAACTTAGAATGGCAAACAAGCTGACGGCCCACCTGATGGAAAGTGGTAACCGTCACCTATAGTCATGAGCAGTACAATGGACACAACACAACTGCATAAAATTCGTTTGACTACCTCTGTCCCATTCGTGTTTCTACCGTGAAGCAGTTGTGTTTGCATGGCTGTGTTTCTGTTTGAAGGGTTTTTCATCCATTTTTTCATACATTTACATCCTCATATATGTATCGATAACTAAAATCTTATAACAATGTTAGTATAATATATATATGTAATAAAAAAATTAACCATTTGAGACCTGTACATTACTGCCACGCTTTTCTACCTATTTAGAAGCCCATTTCTAAAACCATAACTACTGTACCCTTTTAAAACAATAATATTCATATTAGATAAGAAACTATAGGTATATTTTTATGAATAAATCTCATTTCATTTCATTTCTATTTCTCCATATGAAGATATAAGCAGTACGAAAGGAACGAAGAGTCCCAGCGGTAAGTCAATAGGATCAGAGCACCGTTGAATCAGACAAATGGCAGTAGGCAGCTCCTTTACATGGTTGGTGGTAAACTCAGTGAGTTATGGGGAAGCTAGCTAGGAAATTCTTTACATGGATAGAATTCGACATAAGAAAAAACACAAAAGAACTAAAATGACCAATATAAACCAAAGAATAAGCGAGTTTTATTCATCATGCTTAGAATGCTAAACAGTCGCCTATAGACATGAACAGCCCCATGGATCATATAGAATATAATATGATGGTATGGTAACTATCATACAGTCATTCTTGAAGACTACGATATTATGTCTCCGTACCATGTAATTTCACAGCCATATGTCTACCCTACAAACCGAAACACAGCCATGCAAATACAGATGTTTCTTGATAGAAACACGAGTGAAACAGGGGTTTTATGGGTGAAAATGGCACTGCCCGCCTGCGGTATACACTGGCACCAGTGAGAAATAATAGGTAAGGATGAAAGCAGGTCATTTAACCCATCCTGACGAATTGACCAAGACTTAATCACAATGATTTACAGGGAGAACAGCATGGAGGTCAACCTGATAGGGCATATTGCTAGCAATGGGGCCATTAGACTTCATTATTAACTATCCCTTTCCCCCCAGTGAGACAGAGGTAACCACGCCTTTTGCACAGTCTGGTAGCCGAGGAGGCAAGATACCGGCTATATACATGGGATGTCGCGGTGATATTAGAAAGAACAGAGGTATATAGGTGTCACAGTGTATTCTGTTATGTTCACAACGCTGTTTATGTCTATAGGTAACGGTTATCACTTTCCATGAAATGAGCCATCAGCTTATTTATTTATATATTCTTTATTGCACTTGTAAGTTACATATAATATAATGTATTTATAAATGTTGTGAGCAAGGGTGTACTTATCTCTGACAGAGATCTCTTCCAGTCAACCCAGTACAGTGAGAAAGCATGTTGTTAGCGAACAGCTGAAGCGCTACAACTATTAATACAGTTTAGTCATTCCAAACGATGTCTCTTTCTGCACTGATTTGCTTAGTTTACATGAATAGACATTTAATAAATGGCAGTCATAGTATATACTGTGTCACCCAAGCCCTGTACCGCCTCATGCCTTTGAATTTCTGATAATAAAAATCAATAGTTTAGGGTGCTAAAAAATCAATACCACTACGGTTAAGTTAGTCTAAGCAATTTAACCATGATCAAATACAAATTCGTTTTAATTAATTTTTTTGTACCGTATCATTCTGTTTGACAAGCATATTTTGCTGAGAAGAACTTGTAAGAAACTCGACTATATGCAGTTTTTAAATTATGTAGCTTAAGTTATTCGTTTTACAATCTCACATGTCATTTGCATTATTGCATTATTATTTTCAAATTTAATTAATCCAATTAGAGTACACTTTTATTTATTTATGAATTTATATGCTTTTGTATATTCACTTTTTGAATATATTAAGAGAAAACAAGCAATTATTTATTTATTTAGTTATTTTAATGACTTTCCAAGTGTTACTATATGCTTATATACTATAATATAACAAATATATACACAAATATCACAAAATTGACTGTAACTTTAATGTTTTATTAATTAATAAATGAATAAAGGGACAAACTAAAAATATTATAAATTTATACAAGTGCAAGTAAAAAAAGGTTAAAGTAGATAGAAATAATTGATATCATAATAATAAATACTATATTACTTATTAAATTTTAATAAAATAAAATAAATTAAATTTAAATAAGAAAAAACTTACCATGATAACGGAAACACCAAGCATTTCCACACAGCACTTCCAAAAACACTAAAAAGAGTAACGACAATAACGAGAATAATGTCGACTTTCTTAAACGATATAAATTATATTTTCGTTATTTATTTTTATATTGAAAACTAAACAGTTGCCTCGCTCTGTGCCAGGCCACAACTGTTCGGATATGACTTCGAGTATTGGGATATCATATAGCTTATCTCACACCTTCGTCTCGCGTGTCAAACAAGTGACAATATAAAATTTAAGTTCCGTTACCGTATGGCTCGATGATGAAACAACGATAACGAACGTGTGACGAGGAGAGCTATAGACGATTCATTCTATTTCGTGTCACGTTGAAAAATCTAATGATTTTTTTTTATCAATTTCGAATTGGTGGATCGCAGACGTTGTTAATACGCCTCGCGACTGAGACGCACCTATTACAGTTTTATGATCACGATAAATATATATTGCTCTGATTATTTATAACGTAATTACATATTATATGCCACGCCTTTCTCTTAAACTACTATCGTTTGAATCCGACGTTTTAGCAATTTATTACCTACGTTGTGTCCCTGGCGTGGAATGGGCCATCACTTCCTTTCCCGTGGATGTCGTAAGAGATGACTAAGTGAACTTAACGATCGAGGGATAGGCAGCAACGTCTCTCTTAAACTATCATCAAAGACTAACTTCAGTTGCCAATCCCAGCTGGGTTGCCAAGCTTAGCAACTACCAGTAAAACTTTCTTTACGAGGAAGGCCTACTGCTTATAGATATGTTAAATCAC
Organism: Galleria mellonella; assembly: GCF_026898425.1. Taxonomy (NCBI): domain Eukaryota; kingdom Metazoa; phylum Arthropoda; class Insecta; order Lepidoptera; family Pyralidae; genus Galleria; species Galleria mellonella. The sequence continues at coordinate 8,612,108 of NW_026441999.1, read as the reverse complement.
TATTTTTATTAAATATAGACAGGGAGTATTCTAAGGAATTATTCGGTGTGATACCTGCTGCTGTTTTACACCACCGTGCAATCCGCCACAAACTAAAGTTCTATCCCAACCATCTGGACGAGTGGCGGTCCTCCACCGTGGATTTTTCAAGTCCCTTTCTTCCACACACAACCACTCTTTGGGATCAACCTCCAGCAGCAGTATTTCCGAACCGATACGACAACATCACCTTCAAGTAAAGAGCATATTCCTTTTTACAAGGCCGGCAGCACACCTTCAGTGCCACTGGTGTTGTGGATGATCACGGGCGGCGGTAGTCATTTACCATCAAGTGAACCGCATGCTCGTTTGCCATTTGTATTATATAAAAAAAAAGTAAATTCTTACCCTAACTGCTAGACTGTTGGGTTTTGTTAGAACCCCCATTTTTTTAAAACTGTTCTGAGACGTACCTATTACAAATATTATGCTTTCAATAAAAAAATATTATTGTAATTATTCGATACGTAATTATGTATATTTATTTTAACTACATTTCTTATTTCATTATATTTTATTTATTTTTATTATTTCTTTTTGTAAACTAATTTTGTCTTATTGTAACAAGAAATTTAACAAATTATTCCTCTCTTAACGGAAAAATAATTAAAAATAATATATTCCTAATTCTTATTTCAAACGGTAAACTCCAGACATGATTTCGAGTCGTGATCGAGATGTACCTATTAAGATTATGATAAAATATATTATTGCTATAATTTGAGATATAATTATATAGATAGGTATCTTGTACTTAATATCTTATACTCGAAATTCAATAGACTTTTTTTTTATCTAACAGTATAATAAATATAATAATAATAAATGATAAAAAAAAATGAAACAAGTTTGCCAAAACGCTATATAAAATTTTTCGCATAATACGAAGATGTATATAAATTTAATGGTCGAGGCATAGGCATAGTTGCATCCCTCTTCAAACATCACCAAAACCTAACTGCAGTTAGCAACACGCCTGCCAAGCGTAGCAATAACTGGCAAACCAGGTGAGAATGAAATGGCAGGTCAGTTAGCCCATCGTGATGAATACACCTGAATTCAGCACGATGGTCTCGAGGGGAGACCACGTGGAGATCGACCTGATAGGATATATTGCTAGCAATTGGGCTGGTAATCCGCTTTACTTTACTTAATAAATCCACATGGATTTCTCCAATACTGCACATGTCTATAGGCAACGGTTACCAGTTTCCATCTCAGGTGGGCCGTCAGCTTGTTTGCCATTCTAAATTGTATAAAAAAAAAACTCGTCTGCGCTATCGGTATACACCGGCGTGCGTCATCAGTAAATAACCACGATGGTTTCCAGGGGAACAGGATAGGCACGTCAATTCTTGTTACTAATAATTCCTCTCCCATACTTATACAAATCATGCAATTTAAAATGGCAAACAAGCTTAAAACCCACCTGATGGAAAGTGGTAACCGTTGCCTATAGAATTGAATAATACCATGGGAATATACACAGCTTTGCAGTTTTGCCACGCTTGGCACGCAGATTGGCAACCGCAGTTTGGCTATTGGTGATGTTTCAAAAAGGGCGCTACTGCTCATCCCTCCATCCATCCGCCTTACTGTACTTATATAATTGTATCGTTGTGTTTGTAAATTCTCTTGCTTATTCCCTATATTGTATAATGCAAATAAAATATACTCATTCATTAATAAGCTACCCTGGTCTTCACTTACGATACCCACGAGAAATGAAGAGGTGCACTATTCTGTGCCGGGACCTTCACATCGTTTCTGATGAAACTGATTTTCGGTATATAAAAGATATAATTTTATGTTATTAATTGTATGAATCAGAAGTGAATCTAATTAATATAAAAATAATAATTACCAAATAAATGAGCCTCCGACGTTAATTAGTTGTATTTCCTTGGTAATATTATCAGACAATTCGGTCGAATGGCCGTGGTCTGTTGACATTTAGAAATATTCGGTTACACAGAATAATAGAGGGAGACTTTGGACATAGCTGGCTGCATGATATCTCTGTCTCTGTTTATACCGTGAAGCAGTTGTGTTTGCATGGCTGTGTTTCGGTTTGAAGGGTGGGATATGACGTGAATTTTACAGGGCACAGAGGAATAACATCTGAGTCCTCAGGAATGGCAACGCCTGGGGGTTATCATGGGCGAAACAGTATACTCTGTTATGTCCATGGTACTGCTCATGTCTATAGGCGACGGTTACCACTGTCCATCAGGTGGACCGTCAGCTTGTTTGCCATTCTAAGTTGTATAAAAAAAAACAACTTTAAGAAAGTTCTCGGTGTCTCATAACACCGTCATTTATAAACCCATTTGATATTTTAAGAGAATGGTGATGTTTTAAGAGAAACGCTGCTACCCATTCCTTCAGCATTAAATTCCCCTATTTACCTCTTACGACACCCACGTGAAAGTAAGGGGGTATGTATAATTGTATAGTTTACTTTTTTACAAAAGCATACCAGAATATTGTCACAATTACGTCTCGTGATAATTACAAATATTTGTTCAAACATACCCCAATGTAATGATCAGAACTAATTAATTATTACATATAAACATACATAATATGGGGCATACGAGTACATCCCTAAACAGAGGGTCATGCCACTCCAATCTATAAATAGTCTGTTTTGGCTAGACTATTTTTATTGCTACTGATATATAAAAAAAAAAAAACGAACAAACACACTTGTAATATTTATGTGTTTGGAAAGAGCCGGAGAGTACGCGTTTTTAAGCGACTTTAAGAAAGTACTCGATGTCTCATAACACCGTCATTTATAAACCCTTTGTAAAATTGTTTTTTTTATAATTTTTTTATTTTTTTTATGCAACTTAAAATGGCAAGCAAGCAGACAGCCCACCTGATGGTAAGTGGTAACCGTCGCCTATAGACATGAGCAGTACTATGAACATAACAGAGTATACTGTTTCGCCCATGATACTAAAAAAATTATAAATAAAAAAAGAACAATTTTACATATCCTTTTATAAGTAACGGTGTTATTATGATGGCATTATACCACTGAGGTAGCAAACAAGCATATGGTCCACCTGATGGTAAGAGGTTACCGTAGCCTATAAACGACAGCAATACCCCCGGTATTATAGGCGCGTTGCCAACCCTGAAGAAACCTCTTTACCTCTTTTTTGAAAAACTCCATGCTGAAATCTCTTGGAAAAACTGTCTATTCTAAAGGACCTTCTGACAGATTGTTCTGAGAGAACAGAATTTCATCAAGATCGGTTCAGTAATTTAGTTTCTAAATCGAAATAACTGCTTTGGTCACAATTGAAGCTGATAGTTTTTGTGGAACAATCTTTCAAATCTTTACTATAATTAAAATGTTTGTCCATCTTTATATCTGCACACCCTATCTGTCTGTACACCGTGTCTTATAAATTTTCAATTAAGACTTATCTCTTATTTTATACCGTGCAGTACCAGCAAAGAATAGTGGCCTATTCTTCCACTTTCTTTCCCGCAGGTATCGTCGAGGCAACTTAGAGAACTTAATAGTCGAGAAATGAGCAGCAGCGTCCCTCTTAAAACATCACTAAAGCCTAACTGCGTTTGCCAATCCACCTGCCAAGCGTGGCAACTACTAGCGAACCCCCTCTTATGGGGGAGGCATATAATCAGCAGTGAACAGTAGATGACTGATATAATGATTTTTTTTTATACAACTTAGAATGGCAAACAAGCTGACGGCCCACCTGATGGAAAGTGGTAACCGTCGCCTATAGACATGAGCAGTACTATGGACATAACAGTGTATACTGTTACGCCCATGATACCCCCCATGCGTTACCATTCCTGAGGATTCAGATGTTATTCCTCTGTACCCTGTAAATTCACGCCATATCCCACCCTTCAAACCGAAACACAGCCATGCAAACACAACTGCTTCACGATTGAAACACATTTGTGTTGGGACAGAGGTACCCAAGCAATCGACTTTTGTACTTTTGTCTGGTCTAATCTCCTATAATTCACAGAAATCCTCAAATTTAACTGTCGTTGCCACGCTTGGCAGGCAGATTGGCAACCGCAGTTAGGCTTTGGAGATGTTTTAAAAAGGACGCTGCTGCCTGTCTCTCTCCCTCCCTTAGTCGCCTCTTACGACGCCCACTTGAAAGAAATAATGGCATATTCTATGCCGGGACTACACTGAAATCCTAATATCAATCTATTAATCATCTCCCATGCATACATACATACATATCTGTCACGCCTGTCTCCCATTAGGGTAGGCAGAAACAAAGGAACACCAAATGCTGCGATTCAAACAAACCTCTTTCGCTTCCTCCACATTCATCAATCTTTTCATACACGCTCGCCGGTTACGGGCACTTTTAATTTGGCCCTTCTTTAGCACGTTACCTATTTGGTCGACATACGTCCATCTAGGGCGCCCCCTACCGACATCTCCATTCGTTCTTGCTCGATAAATCTCTTTCGTAATTCTTCTTTCATTCATCCTCTCCAAATGACCATAGTCTGCATACAATTTTATTATATTAATAAGAAATACTCGTAAGCTACGTGATCCTTTGAACGTGGCAGTCACACTGGAAAATAACAAAGTGATAAAATATCACTCGGAATGTAAGAAACCTACATCTATATTTATTTATTACGATTAACACAGTTATTTCTGCAACTAATGTTATGCAATTACGTCGCTAATTTTTCTTTTTATATAACTTAGTATAGCAAACAAGCTGACGGCCCACCTGATAGAAAGTGGTAACCGTCGCCTATAGACATGAGCAGTACCATGGACATAACAGAGTATACTGTTTCGCCCATAATACCCCCCCATGCGTTGCCATTTCTGAGGATTCAGGTGTTGTTCCTCTGTACCCAGTAAATTCACGCTATATACCACCCTTCAAACCGAAACACAGCCATGCAAACACAACTGCTTCACGGTTGAAACACGAATGGGACAGAGGTACCCAAGCAATCGACTTTTGCACAAAGTCTCCCTCTCCCTTCCCCCCTCCCCCAATACCAAAACGATTTTCATAATTATTTTTGCAATCGATAACAATTATTCCCGTATTGATACATGTTAAATTTTTTCAAAGACCGTTTTTTTTTCCGGATTGAAAAAGAAGTTACTGTTGATTGTCGTGAAACAAAACAACTTTTCCGGGAAATTTCATCCTATTTGCCTATTCTATTTACATCACCCTGTAACTGTCCAATGTTGAACGTAAGCCTCCCCTTTGATGGGTTTTGCCAGTAGTTTCCACGTTTGGTAGGTGGATTGATAACCGCAGTTAGGCTTTGGGGATGTTTTAAGTGGGATGCTGCTGCCCATCCCTCGACCTCCCTTAGTCGCCTGTTACGACGCCACGGGCACGGGAAAGTATAGCCCATTTTATGCCGGAATATATATATATTCCGGCATATATATATATATATATAAGAAAGTTAGGAAGTAACCGTCTATCCTGGTATGGACAATTGATGCCCAGGGATGAAGAGCGCATTTTAAACGAGGTATTAAGAATGAATCTAGATAATTATAAGGGCAGAGGAAGAGCTAAAAAGACATGGATGGACTGTGTGAAAGATGATATGGCCAGAATGGAAGTGAATACGGAAATGACTGCGAGAAGATAAGAATGAAAGAGAAAAACATATTACGTCGACCACAAATAATAATTGGGTAGGACGACGATAATGTTCTAAACATGTTGCATTTAAATTAATGATGGCAGCCATAAACTGTCAGAAATTTAGTTAATCGAACATGCCTGTACATATTTATGACTTTGTCGCGTGTACCTATGTATATATATACATGTATATCTATATACGAAGATACAACAACGACATTCAAATTAAACACATTGATAAAAGCGCAAAAGTTCAATGTCTGTTTTGAAAACAAACTCTGGATATCTATAAATTAATTACCAATGTAATTATCGAATATACAGTCCTATATTTCATATTTGTTGGTTTAATAATTAGATTTCGATTCGTAATTCATTACTAATTAAGACTTCCCGTTAAAACACCATCACTTGGTGGTAAGAGATTGTTAGTTATGGGAAGGAACAGCCACTTTACTAATAATTCCCATTCGTGTTTCAACCGTGAAGCAGTTGTGTTTGCATGGCTGTGTTTCGGTTTGAAGGGTGGGATATGGCGTGAATTTACTTGGTACAGAGAAATAACACCTGAGTCCTCAGGAATGGCAACTCATAGAGGGTATCATGGGCGAAACATTATACTCTGTTATGTCCATAGTGCTATCTATAGGCGACGGTCACCACTTTCCATCAGGTGGGCCGTCAGCTTGTTCGTATAAAAAAAATATACCCTGTCAAGTCAATCTCCACGCTTTGGAAACCATCATGATTGATTCTTGTCGAATTCGTCACTGTAGGCCATCTGACTGACTCGATTTCATCCTCACCTGTCATCTCTCACTGGTGCCCCGCCAGCGTACACCGATAGCACGGCAAGGTTACCGTTTCATTTATTAAAAAAAATAAATAAGAAAAACCCCATGATTTTCTACCAGTATTAGCGACCCAGCCAGGATTTCCATAGATAGATGGAATTTTTAAAAAAAATATAAGAGCTTATGTAACTCTATCATACTAGTGAGGAATAACACGTGAGGTTGAAGTCAGCCAGATGAGTAAGCTCATCATGATTTGAAGGAACTGTTAGTAACAGAAACTAGTTATCTTATTGCAATTTACTCTGTAAGATCGACCTCCACGAGGTCCCTTCTGGAAACGTGATTAATTCCTGATGAACTCGTCACGATGGACCGAATAACCTGAATTCATTCTCTTCTAGCATCGCTCACTGGTGCCCCGCCAGTGTACACCCATAGCGCAGGGGGGGTTACCATTAAAAAACTACAAGAAATGTTTATTTCCTAATCACACGAATTAATTCAATTCTAACTTCCACCGTGCGTTTTTCGAAACATTTACTTCCACGCACAACCACTCTTTGGACTCAACTTCCAGCAGCAGTATTTCCGAACCAATACGACATAACCTTCAAGAAGAGCATATTCCTTTTTAAAAGGCCGGCAGCACACCTGCAATGCTGCTGGTGTTGTGGGTGATCATGGGCGGCGGTAGTCACTTACCATCAGGTGAGCCGCACGATCGTTTGCCCCCTGTTTTATATAAAAAAGTACACGAACAAATTAGCAGGTTTTTTTTTTTTAACAGATGATAATAGAATGGTAATCCCACCCGCGCTATCGGTATACACCGGCGGGGCACCAGTGAAGGATGACAAGTGAAGATGAAGCAGGTGACGAATTCAACAAGAATTGTTCACGATGGTTTCCAGGGGAAACCACGTGGAGGTCAACCTAATAGGGCATATTGCTAGCAATGGGGCTGTCAAACTCCATTACTAACAATCCCTTTCCACCCAGAGTAGCAGGTTAGCTTTAGTTTGGTTTTACTCTATACATATATTTATAATCAGGTACGAGCAAACTGCATTTGTACCTAGCTAAATAGGTATATAAAATACAAATGCAACCATCTCCAAAATGTCACGACCAGGTCACACGCGGTTTGTTAAGGTAGGTTTCAACTTTTTATGATTCACTACATTTATTTACGTAAATTTATCACTGTGTTGTGACGGATTAAGAATTATGTGTCAGTACTCTTTTTAATCGAACAAATGAAAACAAAATAGCGAAAAATTAATAAACGTATTAAATTATATTGGTGTGGTTAGGGCGATAAAGTTACACCCGATGGAAACTGGTAACGGGATTCCTATCCCGTTGCCAGTTTCCATCGGGTGTACCTTTGTAACTTTTGGGAGTGTATGTTTGGTAGTACCAAATAATGATGCTTTATTTAAATTTATTTCTTTATTTATAAACCTATTTTTATATTTTAATTTTAGTGATTTCCAGATAATTAATATTTTAGTTTTTTTTTTTTCTATACAACTTAGAATAGCAAACAAGATGACGGCCCACCTGATGGAAAGTGGTTACCTTCGCCTGTGAACATGAACAGTACCGTAGACATAACAGAGTATACTGTTTCGCCCATGCGTTGCCATTCCTGAGGATTCAGATGTTATTCCTCTGTACCCTGTAATTTCACGCCATATCCCACCCTTCAAACCGAAACACAGTCACGCAAACAACTGCTTCAAGTTAGAAACTCGAATGGAACAGAGGTACCCAAGCAATCGACTTTTGTACAAAATCTCCCTCTGGTATAGTTCGCTAATAGATCACCTTTTGAGTAATCAAACATCATCATCATTTCAGCCATTATCTATCTACTGCTGGACCTAGACCTCCTCTAGGGGCTTTTACTAGTAGTTGCCATACTTAGCAAGTGGGATAGCAAGCGCAGTTAGACTTTGGTGATGTTTTAAGAGAAACCCTGCAACTATTCCTTTCACCTTTAAATTCTCTTGGTCGCCTCTTACGACACCCATGAGAGTTAGACTTTGGGGTTGTTTTAAAAGGGACGCTGCTGCCCATTCTTTGACCATTAGATTCCCTTAATCACCTCTTACTACACCTGCGGAAAAGGAAACGGTGGCCCATTCTATACCGGGACTACACGACAATTCACTTATATATGGGGGGAAAGGGATCGTTAGTAATAGAGACTGAGTATCCCATTGCTAGCAATATACCCAACCAGGTCGACCTCCTCGCGGTTCCACCTGGAAACTATCATGGTTAATTCCTGATGAATTCATCATGATGGGCTAACTGGCCTGTTTTCATTCTCATCTATCACTGGTGCTCCGCCAGCGTATACCGTTAGCGCAGGCGGGGTTACCATTACATTTTCGTCCACCAGAAAAAAAAAATGTAGATAATATGAAAATAAATACGCAAACATTTTCCCAGTTATTCATTGTGATAACGAAGTTTCCACGGAGGAGTAACTAAGTAAGTAATTAAAATAATTATCATTTATAATTAAACCGTGACTCATACAAACAAAACTGATATTGCTGAAGTTGGATGAACTTTATAACTCTACCGCATCTCCTAGTAAAAGTCGTGTGTGATAACCCTATCTGTCTACATCTACAGAAAAACAAAACGTCTACACAAACAAACGGCTCGGAACACGACGTTCCCTGAAAATTGTTTTGTTTTTTTTTATTGTAACAATTATGTTACGTTATATTTGTTTTTGTTAAGTTTATATTTAACTGAAAAAAAAAATGTTTCTCATAGTTAACATAATATGCAGTTAAAACGTATAAATAATATGTAGTTAATGTTATAAGTGAACATTGAACGTACGTTCTAATACATTAATATAATATAATATATAAAGAGCACTGTACCGAATAAAGTCCGTTAGATACTGTTTACTAGCTACCCGTCAATATGTAATCTCTGTATTCGTTCAGGACGCTTATGTCATGCTTTAATTAAAAAAAAAAAGACAAAAAGAAAACATTAACTTAGATTATATAGACAGTCTCCATACAAATGTTTCGAGAAAAGTTTGTCAACTTTTTCATACAATTTTGCGTGATAAATAGTTATGGGTGATTCCTTTATAACTTCTATATATATTTTGTCTTATAATTTCTGTATCTTTTTAATGCGTAAACACTCATTTTATTCATTAAATAATACGTCAAGATACATTTTATGCCGTAAGTATAAAGAACACTGATAAAAAAAACGACTCAGCTAATTTGACAATTAGCTGATAAATAGTTGACCTGTTTTTGAGACTCGAGACTATCTATACAAACTTTTTTTTTATACCACTGAGGTAGCAAACAAGCAAACGGCCCACCTGATGGTAAGTGGTTATCGTAGCTTATGAACGCCTGCAATACCAGAGGTATTACGCGTGCGTTGCCGACCCTGAAGAAACCTCTTTTCCCCTCCTTTTTAAGGACCCCATGCTGTAGTCTCTTGGGAAAACCTCGGCAGCGAGCTTATTCCACAACCTGAGTGTTCGTAGGAGGAAACATCTCTGAAACCGCGCAGTATGCGACCCTCTAATCTAAGCTTAGAAGGTATTTATTAAAATGTATTATATTTAGAACAATTCATAGAATAATCAATGGTTTTTTATTAAATAACATACAGAAAACAAAATTACAAAAAAAAATTCCAAACACAGCACACATATGCACTTCTCTAGATTGTCAAATACATTAAAAATGGATGGAATGGTTGAAACAACAGAAATAAAAAATACCATTAATAGTTCAGGCTAGTATTTGTCATTTGTGCAATGATATATATATATATATATATATATATATATATATATATATATATATATATATATATATATATATATATATATATATATATATTTACCAGTAAAGTAAATGTAACAGAGGGAGACTTTGTACAAAAGTCGTTTGCACCTCTATCCCATTCGTGTTTCTACAGTGAAGCAATTGTGTTTGCATGGCTGTGTTACGGTTTGAAGGGTGGGATATGGCGTGAATTTACAGGGTACAGAGGAATAACACCCGAGTCCTCAGGAATAGCAATGCATGGGGGGTATCTTGGGCGAAACAGTTATGTTATGTCCATGGTACTGCTCATGTCTATAGGCGACGGTTACCACGTTCCATCAGATGGGTCGTCAGCTTGTTTGCCATTCTAAGTTGTATAAAAAAAATCGATTATATGGTAATGTCTAGAAATGGTACTGATAAAGCGATAAATTTGAAACTAGCTATGTAAGCATTACGTGACTAATATAAAAAAATAGTTATTTATTACTAAAGACACTGAAATATATTGCCTATATTTTCAGTATATTATTAAATATTATATTCATCATTATTTCAGCCATTATCTGTCCACTGCTGGACATAGGCTTCCTCCATAGACTGCCATAAGGAACGGTCTGAAAAACCTGAGTCACCTGCATTCAGTGACTCCCTGCAATGCATTTGAGTCTCTTCCTCCCACACTTCAAACCGAAACACAGCCATGCAAACACAACTGCTTCACGGTTAAAACACGAACGGGATATAATAGATACTGAATCTATGTATAAAAATTATTTAGTTAATATTCTAAAGGTTGTCTGTTTATACGTAAAAGATATCTAAGAAAATTTGAGATAAGGCCTCTCAACAAGATGAAATATGTACTAGGTTTTGAGTTATATGTACCTTCGGGAATACAGCTGTAAAAATTGTTACCAATTTGGTGCGGTAGTTTTTGTGTAATGCCGAAACAGATAGACGTAAATTATAAACACTACTGTTATAGCTTCTATTGCCCATATAATTTTTTCTTACATACCTCCTATGTATAGACATCTTTAAGTTGCAATTTTATTATGTACTCGTGTATATGTATAGATTGTATGTTTTTTTTTTTTATAATTGCAGTAGTGTTTCTGATCTTCAAAAAATATCACATTCTTTTTCCTTATTTTTAATTCTTAATATGTATTTTATACCAACCTTTAACTGTTCACTGCTGAACATAAGCCTCCCCTTAAGGGTGTTTTCCAATAGTTACCACGCTTGGCAGCCGGATTGGCAACCGCAGTCAATCTTTAGAGATGTTTTAAGAGAGACGCTGCTACTTATCCTTCGCTCTCTTACGACACCCACGGGAAAGGGAGGGGTGGTCTATTCTATGCTGGGACCACACTAGATATTTTTTATTCAAAAGAATTTCATTCAAATTCAAATTCAAAAAAATAATCATTTTTGAATAGTCATCGTTTATGAATCACGCCCAATTCGGAGTACTATTTTAGCTGAGAAGAACAGGCAAGAAACTTAATAATAAGAGTTTAATAAATAAATAAATAAAATACAATGCTACAGCAGACGCACGCCCTAATAGAATGTCAGTTAGTAGATAGCGCTAGTCACAGTTTAAATTAATCGAATTAATTACGTCTCACCTCGTGGATCTAATTAGTAAAAAACGAGGCGATAAACGAGATAATGGCATTCCACTCAAGTCCGGGTGCAAATATCATCTGACCGATAAACATTGGAAGCTGATGTTTCTCAATGTCTTACTATACGGAATGTTCTTCCGCCTTTTTAAAATAGAAATCGTTTTAACTGTGTAAACTTAATCTTAAGCATTTTAAAATAGTACCTTTTATACGATTCTACTGTATTTTCAAGAATAAAAAAATGTTTAAATTTATTTATACAAAATTTTATTTATTTATTTATTTATTCATTAGTACATAAATGTGTACATGGCGGACTTAATGCTAAAAGCATTCTCTCCCAGTCAACCATAGGGAGGTGTCAGAATACACGAATGCGGTACTAGTAATTATTGATATACATACATACTAAAATTACATATATAAACGAATAAATATATATGAATAACAAATATACTTACACATATATGATATATACTATATTATATAGATAAATTTAAATGTATATAATAGGATAAAGATAAATTTTCTTTGTCGTGTGGCTCCAGCATAGAATAGGCCACCCCTTCCTTTCCCGTGGGTGTCGTAAAAATCGACTAAGGGAGCACGAGGCATGGGCAGCAGCGTTCCTTTTAAAACATCTCTAAAGCCTAACTACGGTTGCCAATCCGCCTGCCAAACGTGGCAACTACTGGCAAAACCCCTCTAAGGGAGAGGTGTTTATTTATGTATGTATATATTTATTTATTTAACATTATATGTGTATGTTTATATTAATCTAATTATATGTTTATAATATGTCAATATATTACCTTTTATATTTCCTCAATTCAATAATGCACCGCCTACGTATTTCTCTGTTCGCCCAATGGTCGACTGGTAGAGAACACCGTCCGGTGTTAAGTCCGCCATATATACATAGTTTCACTATGCATTAAAGTTGAAATAAATAAATAAATATTCAATATTTTTCACTGAATTATTATAACATTTGTTTTACCAAAGATTGACTGTGAGAGAATGTTATATAGCATTAAGTAAATCTTTTAAATTATACATTTTTTGTAATGTGTTTAATAAATAAGTAAGTAAACAGACGATGGTCACCCTTTCCCATCAAATGAACTATCAGCTCGTTTTCCATTCTAAGTATCATAAAAAAGTTTTTTTTTTTTTTTTTATTATTTATCAAGCCATATTCATCATTATTATCTCAGCCATTATCTGTCCACTGCCGGACATAAGCTTCCCCCGTACACCGCCATAAGGAACTGTCCCGACTCACCCATATTGCTTTGGAAAAAAATGGTTAATTTTACTAACAGAACACGAACACTCAGGTTGTGGAATGAGCTTCCTGCCGAGGTTTTCCCAAGAGACTACAGCATGGGGTTCTTCAAAAGGGGGGTAAAGAGGTTTCTTCAGGGTCGGCAACGCACGCGTAATACCTCTGGTATTGCTGATGTTACGGTAATCACTTACCATCAGGTGGGCCGTATGCTTGTTTGCCACCTCAGTGGTATAAAAAAAATCCATTAAAAACAAGTTAGTGACTTTGTTGTCATCTATTATTTTGTCAAAAAAAAATTAAAATTCATAAAGAATCCAGCAACAGTTATCAGATGCTATTAGAAAAATAAAAGAAAAATACATATTAAGTACGCTTGACCCTAGGAAAGGGGGTAAATAAACCACTGCATTAACGATGCACTTGTTTACAAACGTGCATATAACATTCATGTCTATCAAAACATATTTCTCACGGCTATGAGTCAATACGTGACTTCTAAACCGACTATAAAAAAGGAGACACTCGATTCAGTTGTATTTTTTTATGTTTGTTACCTTATAACTTCATCCGTTGTGAACCTATTTAGTCCTAGGTAGTCACTTACTATCAGGTGAGCCGCATGCACGATTGCCCCGTGTTGTAAAAAAAAAATTTTTGTCTGAAATAGAGTACTTATAGATTGTTTCCACAGAAATTTTATCAAAATCGGTTCAACAGTTTAATTTCGAAGTCAAAAATCGATTTTGTCACAACTGAAGTCGTTTTCGTTTTGTGAAAAACAATCTTAAATTATTTTAAAGCCATTTTGAACTTTCGCGTTGCATATTTATTTTTAATGGATGATGGTACTGATGATGGTATTTTAATGATGATAATGGTACCTGTGCAGCCGGTATACACTGGCGGGGCACCAGTAAGAAATGACAGGTGAGAATGGGAAGGAAAGAATACGCCTGGGATTCACCACGGTAATTTTAGTATTTCGTTAGTTTAGTACTAACACTAGGCTCTGAGTTGCAATCTAATAATTTGCATGAAGATGCCTCGTTTAGAGGTAAAGAAAGCGAGCTTTTTGATGGGTGAAAATGGAATGGTAACCCCGCCCGCGCTAACGGGATACGCCGGCGGAGTAGAGTGAAGGGTGATAGATGAGAATGAAAACAGGTCAGTTAGCCCATCATGGTGAATTCATCAGGAATTAACCATGATAGTTTCCAGGGGGAACCGCGAGGAGGTCGACCTGATTGGGTATATTGCTAGCAATATGATTCTCAGTCTTCATTACTAACAATCCCTTTCCCCCCAAGATAGAAAGCGAGCCTAACTCCGTAAGAGTTCCCTACCAGCAAGCGCTGAGTGGAAAGAAGCTATGTTAAAATTTCAATATTTTATTACTCTGTTAATTATTGTTATTTACATTAACCTGTGTCAGTCTCCAAACACCTCCAGTAGAGCTGGCTAGACGGTCACGCTAATCGACGCGACTCCGTTGACGAGTCAAAACAATTATATTACAGTAAACAGTACACAACTTCGTTCGTATCGTCAGTTCCTGGCACGACCTTTGTATTTTATTACATTTAGAATGGCAAACAAGATGTGCCACCTGATGGAGTGTGTTTTGATCGGTGAAAATGGTACGGTAACCTCGCCTGCGCTAACGGGATACGCTGGCGGAGCACTAGTGAAGGGTGATAGATGAGAATGAAAACAGGCCAGTTAGCCCATCATGATGAATTCATCAGGAATTAACCATGATAGTTTCCAGGGGGAACCGCGAGGAGGTCGACCTGGTTGGGTATATTGCTAGCAATGGGATTCTCAGTATCCATTACTAACAATCCCTTTCCCCCCTGATGGAGTGTGGTAAGAGACCACGGTTGGTAGGTGCGAATTTTGATTTTTACCCAAACGTCAAATATTTTTCTCCAAATTGATATGATTTTCAGGATTTTCAATCTATCATAAAGTTTTACCGTTTTTCACTACGTTTTGCCACAGAATGAGCGATAAAAAAAGGAAATTCCTTCTGTTTCTACTTGAATAACTTCTTTTACCGTTATTTATTTATTTAACTCTTTATTGTACCATAAATAAAAGTATACAATGACAAGTGAATAATTCAAGTGAAATACAGTAACATAAATACAGATTGAAATATACACATAAAGGTACAAAAGGTACATACATAAATGTACCTTCAGTTACAAGTACAGTATTATATTATCTGTGCTTCAACTATATATTTCATTGTTATTATGTACTTTATATACCTACAAGTACTAAAACAATTGTTTAAATATCCAAAAAAATCCAAATTTCTCCAAGGCCATTTCATATTTTCCAAAAAAATTTGTCCATGATTTTCATTTAGCCGAATTTCATTTCCCTGGTAGAATTTTGTTTACCCAAAATTGCGAAATAAATACTTATCCAATCTGACGACGTTGCATAGTATCCTTCCTAAGTCTTAGAGATTTTTTTTATGCCATATTTTATTATAGGGTAATGGTTAAAAATCGTGATTTGATTCATTTAATAAACGATACAAACATAAAAACAATCAATTAAATCGGCTATATAACTTTATTTTACAGTAACTAATTTTTTGTACGCTTCTTCATACTATAAACAGTATCGTGGACATAACAGAGTATACTGTTTCGCCCATGACACCCCCCATGCGTTGCCATTCCTGAGGACTCAAGTGTTATTCCTCTATACCCAGTAAATTCACGCCATATCCCACCCTTCAAACCGAAACACAGCCATGCAAACACAACTGCTACACGAAACACGAACGGTACAAAGTCTCCCTCTGGTACAGATATAGCTATCAGTTAAATCTCTACCATATATGTTTGGATTAAATTATTTGTTTTTATCTATATATCTATCTATCTATATATCTGTCTAGGTACACAGTATTACATATATATCAGTATATAATCTTATATACTTACTGATTAAGATATATACATACTATCTTTTAAATGATGCAATAAATGTTTTATGAAAATAATTGGTTTTCATTTAATACCTATTTATAAATATGTAGATAGAACACTATCGGAGGGTGGAGCCAAGTGTCACTATATGAGACGAATTATGAAAGTGTACGGAAGGAGAAACTAGTGAGGGGTCGTCCTACACAGAGTTTGCCCGTACGGGGTCGCCACTCAAGAAACGTTATACGATATACGTTAGCAGGGCATCACCAGTGAGAGATGAAAACAGGTCAGTTAGCTCATCGGAACGAATTCCCCGCGAATTACCCACGATGGTTTCCAGGGGGAACCGCGTGGAGGTCAACCTGATAGGGTGTATTGCTACCAATCTAGCTATTTTTTTTAATGGGTGAAAATGGAATGGTAACCACGTCCGCGCTATCGGTATACACCGACGAGGCACCAGTGGAAGATGATAGGTGAGAATGAATGCAGGTCAATTGGCCCACCATGATGAATTCGACAAAAATTAACTTTGCTGGTTTCCAGGGGAAACCGCGTGGAGGTCGACCTAATAGGGCATATTGCTAGCAATGGGGCTGTCAAACTCCATTGCTAACAATCCCTTTCTCCCGATAGAATATATTACTAGCAATCTGGCTATTAGACCCATTCCTAACAATCCCTTTTTTTCCATTATCTACCTGTTAAGAGTATCAAATTGACGGGGCATATTAGGGGGTCGGGGGCGTAACCGGAGGGACCGCGTGGAGGTCGACCTGATAAGATATACTGTTTTATTTTTTTTAAATCGCAAACAATATCTTTCACCCCCGACAGTATGATTCAGCAGAAAATAACATACGAGTGAGTCAGGACTTATCTTTTTATAAATATACTAGCTTTTGCCCACAACTTTATACGCGTGGAATTTGAACCCATTTCCGTATGGTCCCGGCATAGACTAGACCACTCCTCCCTTTCCCATGGGTGTCGTAAGAGAAGATTAAGGGAGGGCAAAGAATGGACAACAGCATCCCTCTTAAAACGTCTCCAAAGCCTAACTGCAGTTGCCAATCCGCCTGCCGAGCGTGGCAACTACTGCCAAAAAGGAAGACTTATGTTCAGCAGTGGACAGTTAAAGACTGGTATGATGAACCACTTCGGCGTATCAAGATAAAACATACACATACACAAACATACACATTACACCTTCAGGAACATAACCGTGATAATCAAATTCAATTCAATGCAGTATTGTTAACGTCATACCAGAACAAACACAAAGACGGACAAAAAGTCTAAAATGTATTGTTTTTGTTTCTATTAATCGTATTAGGAAAAAAAGAAATATTTATTTAGTGTTTAATTTCATATTTAATTATAAAAACATTTAGCAATAAACAAAAATAAACAAAATGGAAAAGAAAAACACTAAAATGGTATCACACAGCTATATGCTATGTTCTTTCCAACATGACGCTGATTGTCAGTGACACCACTTAATTAATAGCAGGAATTTAATTTTAGAAGGATCTTGGATAAACATGAATGATATATATATATATATATATATATATATATATATATATATATATATATATATATATATATATATATATATAAATTTGTTTAATTAAATTATGTTAAATTATAATATTATAATTTTTAATAAAAACGAACAAAACAATATAAATTGTGTAACACAAAGATCAAGATCTAACTAAAAGAACATAAACCTGGCAGAAGACTCAACTACATAAATATTTTTTATACAATTGCTTCAGACTCCTAATTTACAGGGTACAGAGGAATAACATCTGAGTCCTCAGGAATGGCAACGCATGGAGGGTATCATGGGCGAAACAGTATACTCTGTTATGTCCATAGTACTGCTCATGTCTATCGGCGACGGTTACCACTTTCCATCAGGTGGGCCGTTAGCTTGTTTGCCATTCTAAGTTGTATAAAAAAATATATACTAATTTCTCTTAAATATCCTCTACGTACAGACATTGTGTAGGTACAATTTTATTATATTAATAAGACGTGTAGGTGCAGGGGATTATTGGCTGCTTGAGTCCAAGTAAACAAAAGTATAAATTAACAAGGGTGCTCGACCGTGTATCAAGTCTATAATTATTGTTACCACCTATCGAAGGTCGTGATGTGTATTTATTAAAATAACTGTTTTCTTGTCTGGAAACCTACTAGGTAATAATAAACGTGTTCGGATTCTTTTATGCAACTTATAATGTCATACAGGTTAACGGCCAGCGTCGGGCGGGAAGATTGTCAATAATGCGGGTTACCAATCCCATTGCTAGCAATATACCCTATCTGGTCGACTTCAATGTGGTCCCCTTGGAAACCATCGTGCTGAATGAACTAGATGTTTACATCGCGACGGGTTAACTGACTTGCCTTTTCATTCTCACCTGTCATTCTTTACTGGTGCACCGCCAGCGTATGCCGTTAGCACAGGCGAGGTATCCATATCATCCATAAAAAAAACAGCGCCGCCAGTCACTAATTCCTATTTTAATTCAAATACTAATTAAAAAAAAAAAAACTAGATGTTATCTTGCGGAAGACAATATCACTGGTTATTTGTTAAGAATTATTTTGTTTAATTCCGCTACTGTTAGTATATGTATGTGACTGCCAACACTTAAATAATGTACTAACATGCATACTAATGGTAGCGGAATTAAACAAAATAATTCTAATGAAATAGCCGTCAACTATTAACAGTAGAATCTCGATTATCCGAACATCGATTATTGTTGAAAATAATAAGCTCAGTTTGATGAATAATAAAAATGTATGTATTATGTGAAGTTTAGAAGAGAATAGCAAACTGTCATAAATTATTATATTGTTATATTTTTGTATTTAATATTTTGATTATAGAACATTAATAAAAACGACTATAGAGTTTTTACAACATATCCTCCCGTAATCAAAATATATATATAACAAAAATATTACTTAACAAAAATACTGGTACAAAAATAACAAGATAAAAGGTTACCCAATGCCCATATTCGTCATACATCGTAAATACTTAACATGACCTAAAGGTTTTGTCAAAACATCCGCTGGTAGTGAATCAGTGGGCATATACCTTAATTCTATAATTTTGTCATTTACTTTGTCTCTAATAAAATGAAACTTTACGTCTATATGTTTAGTTCTATTGTGATGGACTGGATTCAACGCAAGTTTCTGGGCACTCTGACTATCAGAAAAAATGACAACATTTAGAGTTTTACCTGTTATTTCTGCCACAAAACGTTTTAAGAAACAACCTTCCTTAGCAGCTGCTGATAGCGCCATGTATTCGGATTCCGCAGAGGACAATGCGACTTTTTCTCCCGTTGTACGCTCCTCATCGTTGCGAACGCTGTTAGCACTAGCAGTACAGGAAGGATACAAAATACGTCATATGGATGTAGATACTGCCTTTTTATATGGTGATTTGGAAGAAGAAGTCTATATGGATCAGCCAGAAGGGTTTGTCCAGAGAAAGGAAGATGAAAATAAGGTATGCTTATTGAAAAAGGCCTTATATGGTTTGAAACAAGCTCCGAGAGCTTGGAATATAAAGTCGCATAATAGTCTACACCTTCTATTTGTGTAAAACCTTTAGCTACTAAACGAGCTTTATATTTGACTATATTTCCTTCAGCATCTCTTTTCAATTTGTAAACCCACTTAGATGGAATACAAGATTTAAAGCTTGGTTTTTCCACCAATACCCAAGTTTTCCTCTTTAATAAAGCATCATACTCATTATTCATGGCAGTGATCCAGTCATTTTTATCATCTCTTGTAATTGCGTCACGATAAGTCAAAGGATCACCGCACAGCAGATCATCGCTTAGAGTATTATAAGAAAAATAGTTTGGAGGTTTACGTATTCTTTCAGGGTACCTTCTTCCAGATCTATCATCATTAGAATTACTTGAAGAACCCGATGACGGAGATGAAGAATTAATTATATTACCTGAATGTACAGTCTCCATTCCTTGATTGCGTACCTCTTCAGTACTGACTGAATTGTGATCTTGTTCCTCAATTGCTATATCACCACCTCCGCCAATTGAAGGAGAAGATAATGAAGCTTCTTCTGAGGATGAGGTCTTTGAAAATAAGTAACTTGTATCACAGTTTACGTCGTCTGCCTTTTCAATTGTTAGTCCTGTAAACTTATCTTCAAAAAAAGTTACATCTCTCGATTTTACTAACTTTCTAGGTGTTTTCGCACTTCGGAAGTAGTAACTTCTAGGATCATCTGAATATCCTATAAAAATATGTTCAGTTGCTTTCATATCTAGCTTAGTTCTTTGGCAAGAAGGAACATGAACTAAAGCTCTGCATCCGAAGACTTTAAGATGAGATAAGTTAGGTTTAGATCCGTACCATATCTCAAAAGGAGTTTTCTTATTAAGAGCACGATGTGGCGACCTATTTTTCAAATAAACACTAGTCGCTACAGCATCTTGCCAATAAGCTTTCGCAAGTGAACCATGAGACAACATGCAACGGGCTTTCTCCATAATGCTACGATTGCATCGTTCACTCACTCCATTTTGCTGAGGGCTATAGGGCATCCTAATTTGGTGCTTGATACCATTTGAAGCCAAATAATCAGCAAATTCATTGTTGACGTACTCAGATCCATTATCAGATCGCACTATTTTTATTTTTGAGCCAGTTTCACGTTCAACAAGAGATTGAAAAATAGAAAACTTTGATTTGACTTCTGTCTTAGAAGATATAAAATAAATAAATATAAACCTGGTAAAATCGTCTATAAAAGTAATAAAGTATTTATTACCTTGAAAAGAGGTTGTTTGAAATGGTCCACATAAATCTGTGTTAATTAATTCTAGTACTGACGTAGCTTTCTTACTTTTCAACCGTTTAAAAGGTTTTCTTGCTTGCTTACCCTCCACGCAGGGTATGCATGGTTCCTTGTCAACCTCCTTGTACTCCACTCCAACTGCTAGACCTTTTCTAAGTAGATCCATACCTATGCGACAGAGATGTCCTAATCTCTTATGCCAAATTTTAAAGTTTGAGAGTTCAGAGTGCACATTATAGGCTGAAACATTTTGTGGCAAGTTAATCGAACAATCTAAATTATACATTCCACCACTAAAAGAACCGTGCAAAATAGGGTTATTAGCAAAAGATACATCACAAGATTTATAAAAGTTACAACCATTTTTATCAAAAACAACAGAAAAATCTTTTTCGACAACTTTCTTTACCGAAAGTAAATTACATTTTAAACTAGGAACATAAATAACATTACTTATTTTTGATACTACAGAGTTAGTATTTATTGATACCTCACCAATACCCACAGCTGGCAATTTTTGTCCGTTTGCTACAGTTATGCTTCCACTATCGATAGAACGATAATTTTTGAGCCATTCACCGTGTGAAGTCATATGTCCCGATGCTCCAGAGTCGATTATCCATTTATCGGAGTTCTGGTTATTTAGGGATGACATAGCCACTTCTGACAAGCAATCTGTTGTATCTTCTATGTTTTGTTCCATTTTTGACATATTTGCCTTTTTTACCTTTTTAATAGGGCAATCAGGGCTCTTATGTCCAGGTTTTCTACATTTAAAACAAATAATCGGTTTCTTCGTCTTCGCTTTTAATTGTGAAGTACGAAATGCTGCAACATCATCATTCTGAGCTACCTTTGACATTTCACTCAATAACTTCGTCTTAACCATTTCTAATGTTACTTCGAGATTTGAATGTTCTAGAGCCATTACTAGAGGATCATAACGAGATGTTAGTCCGCCTAATAAAATCGCAGCAAGAGAGCTATCTTCGATTGTTTTGCCAATATCTGCCAAATTCTGGGCAGTTGTCATGACTGCATTAATGTACGACTCAATATCGGTAAAATCTGATAGGGAGTACCTGTACAGCTGTCGCTCCAATGACAACTTCCGACCAAGACTTTGGTCTTCATATGCCTTTTGTAATGCATACCATGCCTCTTTCGCTGTCGTTGCTGTCCTCACATGCGTCATTGCCGCACCATCCACAGAAAGACAAATTTTTGATAATGCTTTCTGGTCATTACGTGCTTTTACATGGGAAGGTGTATCGTCAAACGATTCATAACCGTCTATTGTATTCCACAACTCTTCGTGCACCAACAGCATTTTCATTTTGAATTTCCATGCTGTATAATCTTCACGTTTCACCAACATTTTTATACAATTCAAATTCATCCCAGCCATTATGAATTAGTAGAATCTTCTTTTAAATAAATTCCTTACTTCGTGCTGATAACGAATGTTGAAAATAATAAGCTCAGTTTGATGAATAATAAAAATGTATGTATTATGTGAAGTTTAGAAGAGAATAGCAAACTGTCATAAATTATTATATTGTTATATTTTTGTATTTAATATTTTGATTATAGAACATTAATAAAAACGACTATAGAGTTTTTACAACAATTATCCGTATATTCGATTAACCGGACTTGATTGTTCACAGCTTTAATTACTGATTCAGAAATGGTATCATTTATTAATTGGGTAAATAGGTATTATATAATCCATTATCTTTATAACTCGTATTTTTTTTTATATCGTATTGTCTCAATGACGTATGTCAAAAATAAAAGAATATTAAAAATAATGTTTGATTTGACTATGAAATCGATTATCCGGATTTTCGATTATACGGATGTTTTTTATGGATGAAAATGGTATGGTAGCCCCGTCTGCGCTAACGGGTTACGCTGGCGGAGCACCAGTGAAGGGTGATAGATGACAATGAAAACAGGCCAGTTAGCCCATCATGATGAATTTATCAGGAATTAACCATGATAGTTTCCAGGGGAAACCGCGAGGAAGTCGACCTGGTTGGGTATATTGCTAGCAATGGGATTCTCAGTCTCCATTACTAACAATCCCTTTCCCCCGATTATGCGGATTATCTCTGGTTTCATTTGATTCGGATAATCGAGATTCTATTGTACTATAAATGTAAAAGTTCATTTATTTGTTACCTTATAGCGCCTTAACGGCTTAACAAATCACTGCGAAATTTGGTATACAAGTACGGTATGGGATGGAGAAGAATATAGGCTCTTTATATCCTAATCAATGGACATATCTTGATCACGCGGACGATTTCGCGGATAGAGATTGCTTAGCGATAAGGCCGCCATTTGTATTAGTTCACATTAAAATTTACTATTATTTGTATAAATGATACAGTAAATTTTTAATTATCAACAAAGTCGCTTCCCGCCGTCTGTACGCTTAAATTTTTTATCCTACACAGCGGATTTTAATGCGGTTTTCATCAATATATAGAGTGATTTAAAAGAAAGATTTACATTGTTTTTTCCTTTACAACACACGGGGCAAACGAGCATGCGGCTCACCTGATGGTAAGTGACTACCGCCGCCCATGATCACCCGCAACACCAACAGCATTGCAGGTGTGCTGCCGGCCTTTTAAAAAGGAATACGAGTATGCTCTTTTCTTGAAGGTTATGATGTCGTATCGGTTCGGAAATACTGCTGCTGAATGTTGATCTCACAGAGTGGTGTGTTTAATACGGTTTCAAGTTAATTTGTTGAAATATGACGCTAATTGTACAAGATATCGGAAGAAATTAAGTCGATCGAGAGCGTTCATCGAAAACGCTGCCTAATCCTAATAAAACAATGTATGGCGGAACTATTTTTTTTTTTTAGGTCTATAAAAAAAAGTCCACGATGGCACATGCCTGTTAAGTGTTGGGTCATCTTTTAAGGGTTGCTTACTATACCCAGCTAATTCATATTTGACGCAACAAACCGATACAAAAATTATAAGCATACTTATACGGAAGAGTGAGATGTTTTTGTTCAAGTAAACTTAGATTTAAGCATTTTTGAACAGTAATTTTTCACTTTTTACTTACTTACAACATTGTACATTGTCTGCTTAATTGTTGTGAGCATATTGTTGGTGTGTCTTTTATAAATAAATAAATAAATATGCTCTACTACCCGTGCGAAACCGGGGCGGATTACTACTAAATAAATAAAAGCTAGTTTCATATATTTCTCCAAATTCCCTCCACTTTTATTCAAATCAAAAACTTGTGTCGGTTTTGATTAAGTTCTATCGTTTAATCGTAACGTAAAAGGTGAACAAAAACAAAGCCATTCCCCGTGATGGCATTTTCCACCTCATATCGCTACCTTCTCTGTACTATGCCGTGTGGTTCCGGAATAGAACGTGTCATCTCGTCCTTTCCTGTGGATGTCGTAAAAGATGGCGACTAGAAGAAGTTAACGGTCGAGGGATGGGTAATAAAGTCCCTCTTAAAACATCACTAAAGCGTGTGGTTTTTTTTTAATGGGTGACAATGGAATGGTAACCCCAATCGCGCTATCGGTATACACCGGCGGGGTACCAGTGAAAGATGATAGGTGAGGATGAAGCAGGCCAATTAGCCCATCGTGACGAATTCAACAATTGTTCACGATGGTTTCCAGAACCACGTGGTGATCGACCTAATAGGGCATATTGCTAGCAATGGGGCTGTCAAACTTCATTGCTAAGTATTCCTCCCCCCCCCCCGTCTCTCCGCGTAACTGTGGTTGCCACCCCGTCTTCCAAGCATGGCCACTACTGTTAAATCTTCCATAATTTCATTTATTCGTAACAATATAACATCTTACGGGGGAGGCCAGTGGACAGTTAAAAGTTGATGTAATGAACCATATTTACTAGTATATACTATGGATTTCGAGAATTTATAAATACCAAAACTGACAAAAAAAAAATAGCAAAATTTCTTCATATTAATTTAATTCTTATTCAATAATTTAATGTCCTCAAAATTTCGCAAACAGAATTATTTATCCCCAAAATTGTGAAAAAACTGCCTAGTCTGGCAACACTGTAGCCAACTGATATAAAGAGAATAGCGTCTAAAGACATTAATAGCAATACGAGCTTGCCAATGACAAAATACTTTTTTTTTATACAATAGAATGGCAAACAAGCTGACGGCCCACCTGATGGAAAGTGGTAACCGTCGCCTATAGACATGAGCAGTACCATGGACATAACAGAATATACTGTTTCGCCCGTGATACCCCCCATGTGTTGCCATTCCTCAGGACTCAAATGTTATTCCTCCGTACCCAGTAAATTCACGCCATATCCCACCCTTCAGACCGAAACACAGCCATGCAAACACAACTGCTTCACGGTTGAAACACGAATGGAACAGAGGTACCAAAGCAATCGACTTTTGTACAAAGTCTCCCTCTGGGCCAAGATACCCCTCATAGTTTACAATCTATATTTCATTAATTTAAAGCGAAATTTTTACAATAAAGGTAAATTATTTTAAATAATAAAATACATGTTATCAGACTCACATGTTTATTTGTACACAATTTACATAGTTTATATTATAAAATCACTGTATGGTCACTGTGGCCAGCACAGAATGGACCCTTGTTTTCCCTTGGGTATCCTAAAAGGTGAATAAAGAACGGTCAAGTTAAGGAGTCTATTCGTGATTCCTTGACCTTTTGGTCAAGCGCCTTGCACCTCATCGAGAGTGACGATCAAGTGATCGCGCATCAAAAGCTTAAGGAAGGTCTCCTATACAAGTACAACGTCCACCTGATTTTCGAAGAGAAACTCGCGAATTTCATCTTTCTGGCTTTGAAGCCTGACTTTGAAAAATACCAACTAAACAGACCGACGTTTATACCTTTTCTCTCGTAAATCCATATTTTAATCTTTGTAATCAAGTACGACGACGTGCTCGCACTATCGGATAGTCGTGGATTCGATTCCCGTACATTACACACATTTGTATTCACGTGTGTGACTGTTTCTATTGGTCTGGATGTTTGCTATGTATACATATGATATGTATACATTTACAAATAATTAAGGTTGTGTTCCACAAAACAAAGTCGACTTCAAATGGAGCAAAACAAACAAATGTACTGTACCGATTTTGATAAAATATCTATCAGACCAATCTGTGAATATATCCTATACTTATAAATCATATATTCAGGTAAAAAAGAGTCTTTCCAAATCGGTTTACAACTGACTGAATTATGAGGTAACAAAAATGAAAAAAAAAATTCAACTGAGTTTCAGAACTTCCTTTTTTTTAATCTATCGAAAAGAAAATATGTATTTGAAAAAGTCTATCAGTCTAGTATCAGGCAGCGCCATCTAGTTCTGAAACTAAGCAGAACTGGTTACCATTGTAACAAGTTCTGCTTAGTTTCAGAACTAGATGGCGCTGCCCAACACGTCGCCGGCCGGCTGCGTTTATCGCGCTCTTCTTTCCCCTCTATCTAATCATCATGATAATCACAGCGATGATGACGTAGCCCTATGTCTCTATATAATAGTGCGGTGCCACTTCCAGAAGCCAGTCCTTCTGTATGACCATTAGATCGCTCATGTACGTCTTATCGTTTACACTGTACACGCTGGCGAAAACCACCCTGAAACCAATTAGATTATATCGTTACTAATATGTCATGTGGTCCCGGCATAGAATAAGCCACCCCTTCCTTTCCCGTGGGTGTCGTAAGAGGCGATTAAGGGAGATAGGCTTTGCTGATGTCTTAGGAGGGACGCTACTGTCCTTTCTTCGCCCTCCCTTAGTCGGTTCTTACGACACTCACAGGATAGGAAGACCTATTCTATACCGGGACCACACGGCTATTACTGATAGAACTTAGCTATCATAAATTGGTCCTTCGAGCCGGAAGTTTATCACATATATAGACAGACAAATCTATTGTGATAAAAAGAGTCTAAAGACAAACCGGATTGTTAATTTTAAACTTTCGCGTTATTTCCACTAATTTTAAACACAGCGTGAACAAGACGTGCTGTAATCCACGTCGAAAAGTCGGCAATAAAGAAGCAAGTAGGCACTGTTTATCTGTAAGGGCTTTTACATCGCGTTAAGTCCCGATGGTGTATTTAAAAAACCGGATCGACTAGAGTTTGTTTGTTTATTGCCTTATAGCGCCTTAACGGCTTAACGAATTACTATGAAATTTGGTATACACGTACGGTATGGGACGGAGAAGGATATATAGAGGCTATAGATACTTTTCATCGCGGTCATTGAACATATCTTGATCACGCGGTCGAAGTCGCGGATAAAAGCTAAAGTTATATATAATTTAAAATATGTGTTTAAAAACCCAACTTCAATTGTTGTAAACCCAGTTATTTCAATTTAAAAAATAAACTGTTAAATCAAAAGGCTAATTTTGTTAAAGGAAATAAAGATATTCTATTCTATTCTATTCTAATTTTGATAAAATTTCTATGGGGCCAATCTGAAAGCCAATTTCAAATAAAAAAAAAAATACTAATCGGTTTATAACCGAATTATGAGGCAAAAACACAAAAAAGTATACAACCGAATTGAAAAACTCCTTTTTTTAAAGTCGGTTGAAAATTATCAAAAAGCATTGCACTTAAAAATAGAATCACACGCGACAGCTCGAACTACAGAGTACGGTAATAATCAACCAGATGGCGCTAAATGATTTACTTTCGACAGACATGTCAATTTTATACAAGAATCATGCCCTGTTCAGTTCTTCCTATTCCACTGGAGCCAGCGACTCACCATTTAGGTTGCTGCAAGTTGTACAAACAACTGTCCGGACTGATGTACAGTTCGGCCCCTCTCAGCCCCTGGTAGAAGCCGCCGGCACTCAAATACGACGCTTGGGGGAAAAGGCCGGACAGTATGCATTTCATTATACGCGTGCATTTTGCTGAAAAGAATCGATATTATTCTTTACTAACATTTACCAGTAGGAGACTTTGTACAAAAGTCGTTTGCTTGGGTACCTCTGTCCCATTCGTGTTTCAACCGTGAAGCAGTTGTGTTTACATGGCTGTGTTTCGGTTTGAAGTGTGGGATGTGGCGTGAATTTACTGGGTGCAGAGGAATAACACCTGAGTCCTCAGGAATGGCAACGCATGGGAGGTGTCATGGGCGAAACAGTATACTCTGGTATGTCCATGATAATGCTCATGTCTATAGGCGACGGTTACCACTTTCTCTAGTAATATTAACATCTGCTAGCCTACTCTTAAATCCAACTCAAAATCGATATTATTCCAATTTATTGCCAATGACAACTTTATACTGTATTTATGAAACAATAATTAGGAGAGTTTAGTCAGAATTAAAATCTGTTTGCATTCACAAGTTGCACTAATAAATACGAAATACTTTCTCACTGTATTGGGTTGACTGGAAGAGATCTCTGTCAGAGATAAGTCCGCCCTTGCTCACAATATTTATAAATACATTATTTTATATGTAACTTACAAGTGCAATAATAGTACATTACTGCAGCGGCCAGCAACTGAGGCGTTGATGGACGAACGTGCAAATGTGAGCCGAGGTGTAGCCGAGGCACACATACGTGAGTCCATCAATGCCTGGTTGTGGCCAAGGCTTGTATAGTACTTTTCTCAAACAATGCGCAGAAATCAAAAACACAATTTTACTTTTTAAGTTCAATGACGAATAACGAACAATAATAATTATTCACGCGCCATAATGTTTCTTTGTTTTTTTTTTTCAATAAACAGCTTTCTATTTGCAAGCCAGTTCGAAATTTAAATAAAACCTTTTATTAGTTACCTCCTTGGTAGCCATATTTCGAAGTAAAAGATCATTCCATTTTTAAATTACAGGACAGATATGAGTTTACATAGTTATTTATCTGGCCGCTAAACACGACAGATATGGATTTTCATACAACTTTTGCCGGCTGCTGCCCGCATGTATCTTGGCCAGTACGGCAATTTTGATTTATCTCGAAGAAGATTGTCAAAATAATGCTCACATTTCCAAGCATGTTTGAGAAAAGAATATATAATATCCATCTATCAGAACAATATGGAACCATTATGTCGCTAGTGTTGCAACTTCGAGAATGCAAAACGTCTCGATTCCAATATCGATCTATTAGATTTTACTTCAAGAGGAACCCCACTGGTCGAGAATCACGTGGTCCTCCCTTGAAACCATAGTGGTTAATTATTGAATTGGTCACGATGATTCTATTATTATGCATTTCAAAATATATCTGTATTTGATAGCTCATTTATTTCTTTACTGAAACTTTGTCATCATCATCCTCATTTTAGGCGTTACCTGTCCACTGCTGGACAAAGCCCCCCCCCCCTCCATAAGGAAAATATTGTCAGTAATTAAGCTTGCAGTTTGACAACCGCAATTAAGCTTTGATGCTGTTTAAAGAGGGACGCTGCTGCCCATCCCTCTACGGTTAAGTTTCCTTAGTCGCCTCTTACGACACCCACGCAAACTGATGGGCTAGCCCATTCTGTGCCGAGACCACATGGCATTACAATCTTACCTGTGCCTAAATCTGGTCCATCGAATATCTGATTCTCCATTTTGAATTTCCCTTTAACTAGTTTCTCCAGGCTGTCTCTTATTTCGCACGCCTGAGAACAGAACATTTTATTACGATCATTACAGAACAATGTTTGTTTGTTTGTTTGTTACCTTTTTGTGTCTGTCGGTCAACCAATCATCGCGTCTAACCGATCATAAGGACAAAGTTGCAAGTAAAAGCTAGTATGTATATAGCAACAACATAGAACACAGTTGTTATATTATTATTATATTGTTTAGACAAAGCATTTTTACTTGAATAGAATTTAAAAATGATCTTTTAAAAATTTAGTTTTTAAAAACAAGCTCTTGTAACATAATCCGCCATCTTATGATTGCGGCCATTTTGCAATATTGTTATTTATTTTATCCTTACGTACTCTTCGAGCTCTTTCGTTCGATGCCCATAATAACGTGTTTGACAAAAAAAATACATCATCCGCCATCTTGTGACGGTGGCCATTTTGAAAATATTCTAATACTGACTATTGTAGTGTCACTAGAACATAAGGTGTAGGCAAATTTCCATTCAAATCTGATGTCGTATAAAGTGTTACTAATTGAATTTGGAAAATTTGATTTAAACAAACAAACTAATACAAATTCCGAGTTAAATAAAAGCTTGTAATAGTCGAATTAGGAATCGCTTCCTTTCGACGTCAGTTGTAAATCGATTCCAAAAGTAAATTCCCAATTCGATTGAAAATAAGCAAATATAACTCCTAATGTACACAAAATAGTAGAATTCAGAATCTTCCCCATTTTAAAATCTGTAGATTTTTTTTTATTTTTTTAAATGATGATAAAATTCTTAACATATCTCACCTTCTCTATAACTCTATAGTTCACATACATCTTGCTGCACCAGTCTTTGCACGCCTTTCTAGACTTCTTCTCGTCACTGACGGAATTTTTTACTTTCATGTATGCATCGAATACATTCAAATACATGAGTATATCGCCTTCTGCTACCTGAAAGAAATAATATATAATTATATTAAACGATACACATGTGAGAATGGCGCCCTCTAGCGTCAGGATTTCCTAAATCATCGTTAATTAAATATAGTTATTTATTTAATATATTATGTGTATTTTTATATCATATGAACATATCAAAAACATTTAAAGTTTAAATAAATAAATATAAAACAAAGTAAAAAATATTTTTTAAACAATCTCTTATAATCCGCCATCTTAAGATTGCGACCATCTTGAAACAGTTTTGTTCAATTGATTTTATTAATTGACAGTTATTTGCGACAATGCCACTAAGCATAATATGGATACCGACCCGGTATCTATATATTTTCCTCCTGGACAAATGATATCTGAAAAAAGGTCATCACTCATTTCGATATTGCCCATACCGGTCCGATATCTGGTAACCGTCGCCTATAGACATGAGCAGTACCATGGACATAACAGAGTATACTGTTTCGCCCATGATAACACCCATGCTTTGCCATTCCTGAGGACTCAGGTGTTATTCCTCTGTACCCAGTAAATTCACGCCTGCCATAAGAAACGATTCTGAACCGCCTGCATTCACTGACTCCATGCAATGAAGTCGTCGCCCCACTACACTACATGGTATGGGGGAAAGGGATTGTTAGTAATGCAGACTAACAGTCCCATTGCTAGCAATATACCCCGTCAGGTCGACCTCTTCGTGGTCTCCCCTGGAAACCATCGTGCTGAATCCCAGGTGTATTTATCACGATGGGCTAACTGACCTGCCTTTTCATCCTCATCAATCATCCCTCACTGGTGCCCCGCTAGTGTATACCGTTAGCGCAGGCAGGGTTACCATTCCATTATCATCCTTTAAACAAAAAAAAAACCACACTACACTGTATTTGCCTACATGGGGTCATTACGTACCTCGAAGTTATTCCTCCTGGATATCTTGGCGGCGATGTTTTCTTTCCCACTGCTGGACTTGGCGAACACTTTGTCCACTTGTAACATAGAAACGATGGAGAGAATTTCGTCTATACAACCGTATTCGGCTATAACAAAAACGATATTGTATTAGTACGTAATAGTATATATATATATAGTACATATATACGCATACGAACCATGGCTACCAAGTAGGTAACTAATAAAAGGTAATGTAATGTAATGTAAAAATCTTTATTGTACATAACTCAGATTAAATACTAGTAAATGATTTAGTATACAATGTCGGACTTATCCCATAAAGGGATCTCTTACAGTCAACCTTTGAGAAGCTGAAAGAAAACTGTAGAATGTATAAGGGTAATAACCGTACAATTAAAGATAAACTAAATAATAGCCAGTAAAAAAAAATTGAATATATAACACAATAAAAACAGCTCTATATACCTACATATGTAAATAATAAAAGTAAATTAATAATAATATAACATTAATAAATAAAAACTTATACACATACATATACATATACACATACATACATACATATATATATATATATATATATATATATATATATATATATACACACATACATACATACATATACATACACATACATATACACATATATACTCTCCTACATACACATACATGTATACATAATAAATACATATATAAGGTTTTATTTAAATTTCGAACTGGCTTGCAAATAGAAAACAAAGGAACATTATGGCGCGTGAAAAATTATTATTGTTCATTATTCGTCATTGAACTTAAAAAGTTAAATTGTATTTTTGATTTCCGCGCATTGTTTGAGAAAAGTACTATACAAGCCTTGGCCACAACTAAGCGTTGATAGACTCACGTATGTGTGCCTCGGCTGCGCCTCGGCCCACATTTGCACGTTCGTCCATCAATACCTTAGTTGCTGGCCGCTGCAGTAATGTACTATTAATCTTACCACTATTGCAAAGCATCTTGGCGCACATGGGCTTCAGCGGCAATTCAGCCATTCGCGAGCCTACCTCCTCAGTGAGCTGTCCGTGCTTGTCGATGGCTTTCAGCGCGTACAGGGTCTCGAGCCCCGCCAGGAGGCTCTTGGCTGGCGGCGGGGTCGGGAATGTGAATCTGGAATTGTAATTATTAAATTATTTATAGTGTAAATGAATATTGAATGACATATATATATATAGAAAGAAAGAGAGAGAGAAAGAGAAAGATTGAGGGGGGAGAACCACTTTCATCATATCATTTCATCATCAACATACTGCTCATGTCTATAGGCGACAGTCACCACTTTCCATCAGATGGCCGTCAGCTTGTTTACCATTCTAAGTTGTATAAAAAAAAAGGTGTAGATTAAAAATATTACCTTAACAAGTTATGTATGCCCAGCGCTTTGAGCTGCAGCAGCGCCCCCGCCAGGTCACTGCGGCACAACTCCGGCGGCCGCGCCTCCGGCAAGTGATCCAGGTGCGACTCCGGGTATAGACTGACACACAGACAGACACAAACGTAATACTCAAGTGAAAATTACAAATTTAATTTATAAAAAATAAAAACCGATCAAGTGCAAGTTTTTTTTTGATGGGTGAAAATGGAATGGTAACCCCGTCTGCGCTAACGTGATATGCTGACGGAGCACCAGTGAAGGGTGATAGATGAGAATGAAAACAGGCAAGTTAGCCCGTCATGATGAATTCATCAGGAATTAACCATGATAGTTTCCAGGGGGAACCGCGAGGGGGTCGACCTAGTTGGGTATATTGCTAGCAATGGGATTCTCAGTCTCCATTACTAACAATCCCTTTCCCCCCATCAAGTGCAATTTGAACTCGCACACTGTGAATTTGTGCATACGTTGCCATGCGTTGAAATTCACTGCCATATCCCACCCTTCAAATAATACTAATAACACTTTTTTTTTTAAAGTAATTTGGGGCATGTATTTATTACACATTTATGAATCGTAAGATTTCCCTTAGCACTATACGGCCGGTGATCGATCGTCCCTCAAATTGGGGACCAGTAGACAGCAGAGGTCGCCAGTTCGGGGGCCGACCACATACAAATTTGTTGCAGTATCCGGCCGTAGTACCTTCCTAATGCTCCTCAAATAATGCATCTAAACTGCGCCCACCAAGTACCCTCTTGTATAGGCATTCCGTCACCTGTATCCAATAGCGAGGACGGGATGCCTTAAATACTGTACCGCAAACTATAAAAAAAATCCCTTAACACTTGTGATAGTAGCAATCTATGGTTGCAAGCTTCCTCACCGGTAGCAAGACCCGCGGCTGGTACGACCGGCGCGGCCAGCCCGCTGACCAGCGCTACTCCTGGACACCGCCGCCACCACCAGACTCTCCACCCCCACCGACGGATCCAGGTATGGAAGCTTCTCGAAACCACAGTCCACCACTGGATCGTAGAACGAAAACATTTTTTATACCACTTAAAATGGCAAACAAGCTGACCAGTTGGAAAGTGGTAACCGTCGCCTGTAGATATGAACAAGACAGTGGAATATCGCAGAAAACACTATAATATGCCCATAATTTCACGTGTGGTCCCGGCATAGAATAGGCCACTCCTTCCTCTCCCGTGGGTGTCTTAAGAGGCGACTAAGGGAGGGCGAGAGATGGGCAGAAGCGTCCCTTTTAAAATATCTCCAAAGTCTGACTGCGGTTGTCAATCCGCCTGCCAAGCGTGGCAACTACTGGCAAAACCTCCTGGTCAGTAGTTGCCACGCTTGGGGCTAAGAGAGAGCCTTAAGTTCAACAGTGGACAGTTAATAGATGACATAATGATAATAATATAATGGTGCCCATAATACTCATAGTACTCCTCATATTTGGTCAGTGCTCGAGTAAGGCTATGCTATTATACCTCTGGACCTAATTTAACTGCCATATCATACTCCTCTAATCGAAACATAACCATGTAAGTTTTTTTTTTTATACAACCTAGAATGGCAAACAAGCTGACGGCCCACCTGATGGAAAGTGGCAACCGTCGCCTATAGACATGAGCAGTACCATGGACATAACAGAGTATACTGTTTCGCCCATGATACCCCCCGTGCGTTGCCATTCCTGAGGACTCAAGTGTTATTCCTCTGTACCCAGTAAATTCACGCCATATCCTACCCTTCAAACCGAAACACAGCCATGCAAACACAACTGCTTCACGGTAGAAACACGAATGGGACAGAGGTACCCAAGCAGAAGAAATTGTTAATAATGGGGGATTGGTAACCGTATTGCTAGCAATGTGACTACTAAAGTCGACCTCCCCGCGGTTCCCCCCGGAAACTATCGTGTTCTATTCCAACTGAATCCGTCACGATGAACTAACTGACCTGCCTTTTTATTCTCACCTATCATCCCTCACTGGTGCACTACCAACGTATACTGTTAGCGCGGGCGGGGTTGCCATTCCATTTTTACCCATTAAAAATCCCCACCTGCGCTATCGGTATACGCTGGCGGGGCACCAGTGAGAGATGATAGGTGACGATGAAAGCAAATCAGTAAGTCCATCGTGACGAATTCCACAAGAATTAACCATTATGGTTTCCAGGGGAAACCGCGTGGAGTTCGACCTGATAGGGTATATTGCCAGCAGTGAGGCTGTTAGACTCCATTACTAACAATCCCTTCCCCCCAAAAATACCCAATAAGATACCATCAAGATGTTACAGACTGACCATAAACAATGCCCGGTATAGTGACGCTGGTCTCCGCTATGTTGGTGGCCACCACCACCTTCCGTTGGTTCCTGTCGGCCGTCTGGAAGACCTTCAGTTGGCGGTGATGAGGCAGGCTGCCGTACATGGGCAGCACGATCAAATCGGCCGCTTGAACCCCAGACGGGAACTGCCTCCTGTGTTTGTTACTCTCGTTATTTTGTTCCGCATACGTCTGAAGGGTCTTCAATGCTGTTAGGATTTCTTCCTAAAAAAGGTATTTTTATTATTGAAAAATCATCATTTCACATCAATTGCTACCGTTATCTCAATTGGAGTTGATGTAATATGTTTTTATCTACATCATCCAAGTTTTGGAACTTTCGGTTTTACGACCGGTCGCCTGTTTGACGTCAACCCTTTTTAGGAATTTGATTGGATGAAGTTGAGAAAATGGAGGAAGACTTTGAGAGCGAGTAAAGGATATTAGTGAAAAAGGAATTAAGGATTTAGGGGGGGAAAGGCAATAAGGACACTGGAGTAGCAGAAGGGATATTGGTCAAAAACGATTCATGGCTTAACATAGATATAAATTTGATTATGTATTGACTCTAATTCCGCTGTACGTTTTCCAAAAGAAAAAAAACTGCAGTGGCACGGTCGCATACTTTACTAGAGGGGGGAGACTTTCTACAAAAGTCGTTTGCTTGGCCACATCTGTCCCCCTCGTGTTTCTACCGTGAAGCAGTTGTGTTTGTATGGCTGTGTTTCGGTTGGAAGGATATGGCAGTGAATTTACTGGGTACAGAGGAATAACACCTGAGTCCTCAGGAATGGCAACGCGTGGGGGTATCATGGGCGAAACAGTATACTCTATTATGTCCATGGTACTGCTCATGTGTATAGGCGACGGTTACCACTTTCCATCAGGTGGGCCGTCAGCTTGTTTGCCATTCAAAGTCACTATAAAATATATACATAAACAAACCTGTGAGGTAAGAAACGCCAGAATATCTCCGAAGGGTTCGTTTTCATGTATTTTTATAATTGTGTCCACTGTAGCCTTCACGTAGTCTGGAACAGGTTCTGTGAAAAGAAATGTATGCATTCAGACATTCAGGGCCCTTGGATATATAGGTACACCAGTTATCAACATGCTACATATAACGCCTTCGTTCGCAGTTAGTTAGAAAGTAATGCAATTATATGGACTCCACATGAGTCAAAATATATTTATTTATTTAAAGAAACACCAACAGCATATTGCATTATAACATATATAACAAACATTAAATACAATACAATATTAATGCACACGCCTATTATAGGTATTCACAGCATTCACTTTAACATAGTTATACAGTGCGAGAGAAATGAAGTAACAATTATTGAATTAAATATGATGAATGAATGATGATGAATGAATTGAATAACACTACACTACAAATATTTTAAATGTTGCGTTATTAGTTGTAGAAATATACATGTAACCTGAGTTGTGAGCAATATCAGGAAAAATAATATATATATATATATATATATATATATATATATATATATATATATATATATATATATATATATATATATAGTTAGCAATTTATTTCTGTAGGAATCGAACTATCGTGCACTATATAGTTCGAATTCCTACAGGAATAAATTGCTGAAACACTTTGTACAATAATCTCATAATAAGTAACGTATACTCATGATGGAGAAAATTCAATGGTATCTTGAATTCCAAGTGTATTCATCACGATGGGCTAATTGACCTAGCTTTTGCATGACCATTCCATTATTATCCATTAAAAAAAAATACCCCGCCAGCGTGTACCGACAGCGAAAACGGGGTTGCTTACCATTCTATTATCATACATTAAAAACAACTTCCCGTATATCAAGATACTATACCAGACATTTTACCAGAGGAAGACTTAGTACAAAAGTCGATTGCTTGGGTACCTCAGTCCCAATCGTGTTTCAACCGTGTAGCAGTTGTGTTTGCATAGCTTTGTTTCGGTTTGAAGGGTGGCATATGGCGTGAATTTACCAAGTACAGAGGAATAACACCTGAGTCCTCAGGAATAGCAACGCATGGGAGGGTATTATGGGCGAAACAGTATACTCTGTTATGTCCATGGTACTGCTCATGTCTATAGGCGACGGTTACCACTTTCCATCAGGTGGGCCGTCAGCTTGTTTGCCATTCTAAGTTGTATAAAAAAAAAATTTAATTTCATTCAAATCCGTTCAGTACTTTTTACATAAAAGACTATCAAATATCCATCATGTCAAAATTTTGTATTTATAACATTAATAAGATTTACATATAATTAATGTACCTACCTTCAACGTAAAATAAGTCGATAGGGTGCGTCCGTCCCCGAATCGACATTATCACCGATGTGGGTGCTTTATCTCGCTCTTTTCTGTCGGTTAAATTGAAGAAGTCCTTCAGGAACTCAGCGTCCATTGTCGCTGAAGACACGACCAGCTTTAGATTCTTTCGTTTCTGCAATTAAATAGATTACATTGTTTTATTTGACTGTGGTCCCGGCATAGAATGGGCCACCCCATCTTTTCCCGTGGGTGTCGTAAGAGGCGACTAAGGGAACTGAATGGTCAAGCGATGGGCAGCAGCGTCTCTCTCAAAACTAAATAAACTCTCCCAATATTGTACACCACTCTACCCGCTGACATTGATGCTCCTTTCCATTTTGAGTGTTACTGGAAGAGAACTCTTTTAGAGTTAAGCTCGCCTTTGTACATTTGATTACCTCTGTCATATTTTTTATGTATGATCAGTGTGTACAATATAGCGGGTTTTGTAAACTTCGGTTACAAAACCCGCTTGCCAAACGTGGTAACTATTGGCAACCCTCCCCCTCTCCCCAATGGCAAATCAATCTATGGAGCTACGTTCAGTATTGGACAGTTAATGTCTGAAATGATGATGATTTGATTTAAAGACAAACAAACTGACGGCCGCCTGATGGAAACTAGAAACTGGGGTCCATTCTGTGACGCCGTTATTTTGAACCCTAAAATAGTCCATAAAAGGACCGATTTTTTTTTGTATACAACTTAGAATGGCAAACAAACTGACAGCCCACCTGATGGAAAATGGTAACCGTCATTTATAGACATGAGCAGTACCATGGACATAACAGAGTATTCTGTTTCGCCCATGATACCCCTATGCGTTGCCATTCCTGAGGACTCAGGTGTTATTCCTCTGTACCCTGTAAATTCACGCCATATCCCACCCTTCAAACCGAAACACAGCCATGCAAACACAACTGCTTCACGGTTGAAACACGAATAGGACAGAGGTGTCCAAGCAAACGACTTTTGTACAAAGTCTCCCTCTGGTAAAATGAATGAACGATGTGAAATAAAATGTCTAAGAGATTTAAGTCAAAATTTTTTTTAAATTAATTGTAAAAGCAAAATTTGCAAAAAAAGACATGTCTTATTAGCATTGGAAAATGAAATGAATAAATTAAATTAAATTAAATGAATTTATTTTACTAGAATGCAGGTATTTTTTTTTTAATTAAAGAGGTTTACATTTCCTGTAAACATTTTGCCTCTATGTGGGCGTACAAATGTTTAACAATATAGAAAATTTACATATATATTACAAATTATATTTACTTACATTAGTCATAATCCCTTATCATAATTTATTACAGTAATATGCAGTTGGCCAAATAAATAAATTATTTTAACAAACTATGAGGGCATATTTATTTATTCTTTATTGCACAATAAAACTTTGTACAAGTGGCAAGCTTAATGCCATATGGCATTCTCACCAGCTGAGCATTAGGTGAAAACAGAAAGCGTATGAAGGGCAGATGTGATGAAAAATATGTGACATAGTAACATACTGAAATAATTATACATAAGAAATACACATATAATACATAAACGTTACTTTTAATATATATATAATATAGTATCAAACCAACGATAAGCATTATGAGATATACACTAAGATTAAGGGATCAAAAAAAAACATATTTAGCGATTTTTCAAATATATCTGTATTTTAACATCTGCTACATCTTGATGTATAGCTGTATCTTTGATAAAAATGGTCGTATTGGAGTAAAAAAAAAGCAATTTGAAGTTTGAACTTTCAAATTTTTGGATCTTGCCAAATTTTTTTTTTCCCAATAACATGTATCGCTATCTTAATGAATATCATGACAAAAAAATTTCAATATTTTTTTCGATCATATTTTTGGTGTACGGTCATAAAAAAAAATTTTCAACTTAAACCTCGATACGACTATTTCTCTCCGAGCTTGATCGAATTTTAAATAAAAATGGATCATTTTCTTTTTATTCATCGATATCTCAGAATCCAATAATTACACAGAAGATCGATGGCGGGTTTCAGAAACTTGAAGAAATTGACATTTTAAAAAATTAAATAATCACGTTTTTTGCCTTTAAGTGCTTATAATTTGTAAAAAAAATAAAAAAAAATCCCTGATTTTTTTTACATTCTTGTTGCAGAAAACGTTTGAAACATCTTATTCTCGCGTATAAGTCAACAGTTACCTTGGCTATTTTCTTCAGTAGTCCCATCAACACATCCGTCATCTGTGATCTCTCGTGAACCTGGAAATGTTAGAGATTCGAATTAAAAAGTAATTTAACACGCGGTCGAAGTCGCGAGTACCAACTAGTATACTATAACATATTTAAATAAGTGAAATCCAAGAACATGCATTAATAGCACTAGAATGTGAATTAGAAATGCAAACCACTTTACAAGTATCGAAGCTAACACAATCAGCAATGTACATATAAATGTGTTAGGCTTTGAATATTTCACATGTCACTATTGAAATTTCATATGCTACGTCAAATCACAATTCACACTTGTACCTGTGAGTCACATCACTAGGCGTGTTACAAATCACAGTTAATAAAATCGCTGGTAGTCGTTACTTTTGTATTTATTCGTGAGTTACCGGCTAGGTTCGTTAGCAGTGAAGTGAAATCGCAACAATCAATTAGATCGTACAGAGCAAATAGAGACTTTATTACACTACGTTCAAGTCTCTAATCGCTTGCTCTTATCATAAAAATCATAATTTATATTTCACTTTAAAAACTATTAGTAGCAACTGCGATATTAAGTCATTGCTAGCGTAAATCACATTTTGTAATTTGTAACAGGTGATAATCACAATGATAAAAAATAATAAAATCACTAAATGTAGCAATAATTTCTATGTCTAAAATGCGTAGGAACATACTAACACAACCTTGATAAATTCACGCGCCATCATATTAACATATATAAAATTTTGTTCCTTATTAGCGCTTTGCAAAATAGATAATTAATCGATCACTGTTCACTGTTTA
Organism: Galleria mellonella; assembly: GCF_026898425.1. NCBI lineage: Eukaryota > Metazoa > Arthropoda > Insecta > Lepidoptera > Pyralidae > Galleria > Galleria mellonella. The sequence continues at coordinate 8,571,439 of NW_026441999.1, read as the reverse complement.
GTAACGATGCTGTCAGTAGACATTTTTTTTTAATGCAACTTAGAATGGCAAACAAGCTGACGGCCCACCTGATGGAAAGTGGTAGCCGTCGCCTATAGACATGAGCAGTACCATGCGGCAACTACTGGCAAAACCCCCCTTTTGGGGGAGGCCTGTTCAGCAGTGGACAGCAAACTGCTGATGTAAGAAAATAATAAAAACTAAATATAATTCTTACGATGTGGTTATATAACTTTACCTCTTCATATAATATCAACGTTTCTTATTTAAATAATTAACTAAAAAAAATGTATTTTGACTAATTTAATCAGCAAATAAAAACCTTGGTCTTATTATAATTATAAAAATATTAAACGCAGACGGAAACTTAATAGTTAGAGAGCTGGCGATAATATTTTTATGTTCTTTTTTTAAACAACTTAGACAAACAAGCTGACGGCCCACCTGATGGAAAGTGGTAACCGTCGCCTATAGACATGAGCAGCACCATGGACATAACAGAGTATACGACTTCGCCCATGATACCACCCATGCGTTGCCATTCCTGAGGACTCAGGTGTTATTCCTCTATACCCTATAAATTTACTGCCATATCCCACCCTTCAAACCGAAACACAGCCACGCAAACACAACTGCCTCACGATAGAAACACGAATAGGACAGAGGTGCCCAAGCAAACGACTTTTGTACAAAGTCTCCCTCTGGTGAGACTTTATACAAAAGCTTGGTTATATTTTTATATGACATGTTCTGTTTTAAGACCTATGTACAGCTGTTTGAGAAATGAAAACAGAAGGTAAACACCGCTTGCGCTATCGATATACAGGGTACTAGTAAAGGTTGAGATATTACAATGGAACATTACTAACAATCCCTTCTCCCCTTGCTAATTCATATTATGAACGCTATAAACCAGCCAGTGAGCGGTCACGTGACAATTGAACGATATCTGCCCGTTTTTCGACTGCAGCTCCCTAACTATAATGGCATCCCACTAAATCTGGTTTAATTAGCATTCCGACCGGGCGGCCGGACCACGCGGCGTGGCATACCGCGGAGTGGCGTGATGTCGCCTGATCCACGCGTATCAGCCGCTATCTAAATACGAGTCAATGACTCATGTACTAATATTATTATATCGAAGATGCCATGTATATGTAAATATCTTGGGTGCTATTGAATGAATTTACACCACAGTTATGTAGACTGTATGAAAGCCGTCAATATTTTTTTTATGCAACTTAGAATGGCGAACAAGCTGACGGCCCACCTGATGGAAAGTGGTAACCGTCGCCTATAGACATGAGCAGCACCATGGACATAACAGAGTATACTGCTTCCCCTATAATACCTCCATGCGTTACCATTCCGTACCGTCTGCTTAATACCCATCTTTCCGGGAAGTAATTATATTTTGTTTTTTTATAGATGATAATGGAATGGTAACCCAGCCTGTGTTAACGGTATACGCTGTCGGGGCACCAGTGAGGGATGATAGGTGAGAATGAAAAAATAGGTAAGTTTTTTTTAATGGGTAAAAATGGAATGGTAACCCCGCCTGCGCTATCGGTATACGCTGGCGGGGCACCAGTGAGAGGTGATAGGTGAGTGTGAAAGCAGGTCAGTTAGCCCATCATGATTAATTCATCGGGAATTTACCATGATAGTTTCCAGGGGGACCCACGAGGAGGTCGACTTGATTAGGTATATTGTTAGCAATGGGATTCTCAGTCTCCATTACTAACAATCCCTTTCCCCCCACACTACACGTGTTGGGATACTGTAAGTGTAGAGAGCAATTTATAAATAAATAAAATAATAAATAAGCTTTATCAACCTTAAGGGTTGAAAAGCATGTACCTATCAGTAAAAAGCAATCATCTGGAAGAGTGGCGGTCTTCCACCGTGCGTTTTTCAAGGCACTTTCTTCCACGCACAACCACTCTTTGGAATCAACTTCCAGCAGCAGTATTTCCGAACCGATACGACAACATAACCTTCAAGAAAAGAGTATATTCCTTTTTAAAAGGCCGGCAGCACACCCGCAATGTCGCTGGTGTTGTGGGTGATCATGGGCGGCGGTAATCACTGACCATCAGGTGAGCCGCACGCTCGTTTGCCCCGTGTGTTGTAAAAAAAGAAAAAAAAAAGTTGCCAAGGAAAAGTAGTGAGTAAATTTAGCTTTTAGTAAATCTACCTGTCATAAACATGGCCTGCGAGGAAACAGAACACGTGTACCATTTTATTGCCAAAGAAATTGTTTATGTTTACGTCTGATCTACGAACTGACAGACATATTTCATTGTTTCTGTAAATATGCATTAATTAATTAATATAATTGTTTTTCTATTCTTTCAAGTTGCTTGGAAGAGGTCGCTATTTAGCAATAAGACTGCTCATTGTTGCCTCTTTATCTCTCTTTTATGTAATTACTAGCGGCCCGTCCGGCTTCGCACGGGTGTGGACATTTTTACGACATTTTAAAAAGCGGGTATTGTGACATAACGATAATAGTTGGACATATAGTATCGCGAAGTTTTTTGCAGTTATTGATATTTTCTTCAATATTGTAGAACATACTTTTGTTCTATCACCAATAGTTTCCGCAGCGCACGCGACCAAAGATATTTTATAGCATTTTTTTTACACCTTGAGTTACGTTACTAAAGTTTTAGTAAGGATCCCTAATATTTTCTAGCAATAAATATAGCCTATGTTACTCAGGGTGAGTGTAGCTTTCTAATGGTGAGAGAATTTTTGAAATCGGCAAAGTAGTTTTTGAGTTTATTCATTACAAACATACAATATACAAAAATACAAATCTTTCCTCTTTATAATATTAGTGTACGTAGATTCCTTTAGTTTGTGTACATATTGTTAAACTGTATCATTCTTTGAAGGGAGAGTTTATTCATTCATTCTATTAAATATTATACATATACTAGCTGACTCGGTAAACGTTGTTTTACCATATTACATTATTTCTAGAACTATACATGAAAATTTATCCTACTACAATTATTATATTCGATTTCTACCTTGCAATCTTATAGCGGCATATAAAAATCGCGATTAAAAAATAGGGGTTGATCGTAAAAAAGTGAAAATTTGAAATTGTATGTATTTTTCAATGCTAAATCATAATAAAATAATAATTAAAAAAATTGTTAAAAAATAAAAAAAAAAATATTTAGGGTCAACCTTATCATCGAGGGGTATGAAAAGTAGATGTTGGCCGATTCTCAGATCTACCCAATATGCACACAAAATTTCATAAAAATCGGTAAAGCCGTTTCGGAGGAGTTTAGTAACTAACACCGTGACACGAGAATTTTATATATAAGATATATATATATATATATATATATATATATATATATATACATGGGTACAGAAGAATAACACCTGAGTCCTCAGGAACGGCAACGCATGGAGGGTATCATGGGCGAAACAGTATACTCTGTTATGTCTATGGTACTGCTCATGTCTATAGGCGACGGTTACCACTTTCCATCAGGTGGGCCGCCAGCTTGTTTGCCATTCTAAGCTGCATTAAAAAAAAATATCGTATAATGACTGAAAATGAAATGGTAACCTCGCCTGCGCTATCGGTATACGCTGGCGGGGCACCAGTGAGAGGTGATAGATAGGTGAGGATGAAAGCAGGTCAGTTAGTCCATCGCGTGATAGGCGAGAATTAACCACATCGTTTTCTAGGGTGAACCGCGTGGAGGTCAACCTGATAGGGTACGTTGCTAGCAATGGAGCTGTTAGACCCCATTACTAACAACCCTACTTTACCAAACAAACAATCTAAACAATCCCCCCGCCCCTAAGATATCGCATAAGGTACTTACAGGCAGAGAAGAAAAAAGAAAACGAAAAACAAGTGTTTGCGTCCAACCGATGCAGGCTCCTTACATTTAGACTGGCATAAAGAACGGTCCTGAGCCACCTGCACGGAACTAACATGCGATTGCGACATCTATTTCCATTCATGTCAATGGTTCGAATTATCAATTTGCCTACTCTTGGCATTGTTCACGTATCGTTAATTACATGGTATTTCCTTTTGTAGATTCAGATAACAAAACATAATAATACAAGGAAAACATATTATTTATGCATTTACTATAACTTTGTTTCGCGACTTCACACGTCCCTACTATGGTTCCCAGGGGGAACCACGTGGAGGTCGACCTGACCATTGTTTGCAATATACCCAGTATTGCAAACAATGGTCCTGTTAAACGAGTTTACTCACAATCCAACCCCTCCGGGGGGAAAGGGATTGTTAGTAATGGACATTGAGAATCCCATTGCTAGCAATATACCCAACCAGGCCGACCTCCTCGCGGTTCCCCCTGGAAACTATCACGGTTAATCCCTGATGAATTCATCATGATGGGCTAACTGGCCTGTTTTCATTCTCATCTATCACCCTTCACTGGTGCTCCGCCAGCGTATCCCGTTAGCGCAGGCGGGGTTACCATACCATTTTCACCCATCAAAAAAAAATCCAAACCCCCCCCACCACCACCAAACTTGTGTACTATAAATAAAAGCACCAAACCGCGACACCTATTCCGTAGTCGGCTAAAACGGTCCCTCGTAACTCACAAGTAAACATTTGGATAGTCTTAGAACGCTTACATTGGCCCACATCCAAACTGGAGTGTTTGTATACAAAATACTGAAATGTGTAATTGCAACTTTATTGTTTAGATATTAAGGTTCAAAATTAATCACTTTTTAAGATGTGGCGAATAAGCAAACGGTGGGTGGTATGGCGCAGGAATTAGAAATTATTTTGGAAAAAAAAAAACAAAAACTCGATAAAGAGTTTCTGGCATCGTCATCATCATCATCATCATCATCATCATCAAATTAGCCGTAAACTGTCCACTGTTGAACACAGGTCTCCTCCCACAGACTGCCATGAGGAACGCTCCCGAGCCACCTGCATCCACTGACGCCTTGCATTGCATTTGAAGTCGTCGCTTCATCTAGTCGTTCCATCTATCGACCTACACTGCACTTGCCTGTACAGGGTCACCGCTCAAAAACCTTTCTTTAAGAAGAAGAAGAAATGATATTCAAGTGAGATACAGTTGCGGAAAATACAATTTACAATTTTAACAATTTATATTCAACGAGGACATATCTGCATTACCATCAGTCCCCAAACTAGGCCAGACCTGTATCTTGGGGACTATGAGAGCGGTTACCTAATAGTTATTACACTTTATTAAAAAAAAAAAATCTCATCAGAGAATTAATTTCTATGGGGCCTTTTAATTATAACGAATTCAAAATCAAATCATTATAACAGGAACGTAGTGAATAGATCGATTACAAAAGTAATCATGAAAATCAGTTCAAAAATGACGAAGATACACGTAACAAACAAAACAAAACTTTTTTTTTTAATAAATACATGAAAATAAATAATAAAATACATAAATATATTTGTAGACCATTTTTAAATTACAAAATTTTGTCCACTCAATTCGGAAAGTTTCGGCCGAGATGAATGAAAAAAAACTCGGCTGTCGTTTTTTTTTCAGATAAAATAATTTTAAATTTTATTTAATATATGTAAATATCATATATAAATGTAAATATCAATTATAAAACAACGTAAAATCAGTCAAAAGAAAATATTAAACTTATTACATTTAACGGAATGTAAAAATCGATAAAACAAAAAATAAACATCCACGAGCCTGCCAGGAGTCGAACCTGGAATCTCCTGATCCGTAGTCAGGCGCGTTATCCATTGCGCCACAAGCCCTATGAGGAAATAGGTCGAATTTTTGTATCACAATGCGTAATGAAAATTTTTTCGCTTAATTTTTATTCTTTACAGAATTAGATAATCAATTTTGAATATTGCTTTATAATTATTTTACGATTGTAACACCCATTTTATGTAAACAAAAGATAGCATATTGCCAAATAAAATCTACTAGTAGACACGCGTTACCGCGTTTAATTTTTTAATTTTTCATTCGAATATATCTACCAAACATATCGTCATAGTCGTAGAATACTGACGGATCTGACAAATATTACATATATAGATCCGTCAGTATTCTACGACTATGACGATATCGTCATTCTTCAAAGTATGTATATTCGGAGAAAATTGTATGATTAAAGACACTGTTTTTTTTTAATTGTTTTTAAAAGGACACAATCAATACATTCGAATTTTTAACCGATTTACTAAACAACAAGTCTCGATTTATTCAATTTTTTTACGACTATGTCACTAGATTATATCACACAAACTGAAGCCCGCGGCTTTACACGCGTGGTATTTTCTAGTATATTGAAATTTTCACAAATTTTCTTAGCGGATATATATATATATATATATATATATATATATATATATATATATACATTTATTGACTGTGTGTTCATTAATTTTAGACTTTAAATTAGAAAGCTTATTTATCACAGAATAACTATAACATGGGTAATAGTGTTTTTTGTTTTTCTATGGAATGAAATTGAACTGGTGCCCCGCTATGAATATATCGGCCCCGCTTGTGCGGCATCAGGGACATATGATAGGTGATGATAAAAGCAGGTCAGTCAACGCGTCGTGACGAATTCACAAAGAAATAACTTATAACTATGATATTTTCCAAAAGAACGTGTGGAGGTCGATGAAAATGAACAGTATAGTTTCCAGGGGGGACCACGTGGAGGTCGGCCTGACAGGGTATATTGCTAGCTAGGGAGGAGGCTGACTGTCCCCATTACTAACAATCCCTTTTTCCCTGCAATTGGCCATTAGATCAGATTACTAACCATTAGTCCTTTTTCCTTTAATTATAACACTTTGTTTCCCTAGTCGACTCTCACATCGAGGGGGGAAAGGAGTTATTTGCGAGGAGGTCTAACAGCCCCATTGCTAACAATCTTACTAATCAGGTCGATCTCCACGCGGTTCCCCCTGGAAGCCATCGTGGTTACTTCTCGTGGAATTCTTCACGATAGGCTGATTAACCTGCTCCATCATCTCCCACTGGTGTCCCGCCAGCGTATACCGTTAGCGCAGGCGGGGTTACTATTTCAATATCACATATTTAAAAAAAGGACTCGCATCGACATATTTTTTTTAATGGATGATAATGGAATGGTAACCCGCGCCATCGGTATACACCGGCGGGGCACCAGTGAGAGATGATAGGTGAGGATGAAGCAGGTCAGTTAGCCCACCGTGATGAATTCAACAAGAATTGTTCACGATGGTTTCCAGGGGGAACCACGCGGAGGTCGACCTAATAGGGCATATTGCTAGCAATGGGGCTGTCAAACTCCATTGCTAACAATCCCTTTTCCCTTCCGCATCGACATATTGCGGATGATAACTGCAACTGGTGTCAGATTGCATTCCCGTACCTGTTACGTCATTGCGTTGTAATGTTTATATTATTTAAATTTGATGACTAAAGACCGACATAAGCACAGTCACCAACATGGAGTAGTGAAGCGCAATAAAATCTTCGCGGTTCAATTATTAATCGATCGGTCAGTCGAGGAAAATAATGTAATAATCGATTATGTAATCGATTATACGATGTAATCGATTGTAAAATTCTATCTATATTTTATTTTTATATATATAAATGCAGAATGAGTTCCCGATGGTTTTTTTTATACAACTTAGAATGGCAAACAAGCTGACGGGCCACCTGATGTAAAGTGGTAACCGTCGTCTATAGACATGAGCGGTACCATGGACATAACAGCGTTGCCATTCCTGAGAACTCAGGTGTCATTCCTCTGTACCCTGTAAATTCACGCTATGCAAACACAACTGCTTCACGGTAGAAACATACGAATGGGACAGATATATCTGATTATGATAATTGTCGCGGTATGATTTTGTACTAGCTATTAATATAATTAATACTATCAACAATTGATCAATCTCTCTCACTCAATCTATTATAATTTATAATGACTCCTCTCCATCCAAAGGTTGCCTGGAAGAGATCGCTCTTAGCGATAAGGTCGCCCATTGTTTTCTAATTGTGATCATTTCTTGTAATTGTTTATATTTATAATAAGTTTACTATTGTAATCTTTTGGAGGAAACAATAAGTATCTATCTGTCTATCTATAACTTTATAATCGATTGAGTTTCACATTACCGATTTAATCGATACTATCGATGTACTAATCGATTTAGATTAGATTTATTAGCAATGTTAGCTAGCAACACTAACGCCGGGCGAAATATTCACTGGTACGGAATGGAATGAAATGACGCGTGAAATGGAAGATTCATGGAAGCATGAATTTTTATGTCATGACCTTGGTGGGGTAGCGGTTGAACACCGCCTCACCTTCCGACGGTAGCGAGTTCGATCCTCGCTCGGTATAAACATTTGAAGACATGGCTTGTTGCATTTAATAATGAAAATGGTAAATAAAGAAATTACCTCACTCGAGGTAAAAGCCACGGTCGTGATTTATTTATTTATTTAAGGCAAACAAACGGCTAAAATAATACATAATTATATACTTAAATAGTAATTTGGTAGCCACTAGAATTTGCACAAAATAAAATACAAGTAAACGAAACACAAAATTAGACAATACTAAATTAAACAAAATTAAACAAATATAAACAAAATTAAACAAACAAATACTATTGAAAACTACAGCAACATTGTCAATAATAATTGCTCAGAAGATAATAAAACATTTTTTCAAAAAATTTCCTCCCAATATTAACCAAAATGGTCTCCCCATTTTTTCTTATGACTGAAAATGAATGAATGGTAACCCCGCCTGCGCTATTTTTTTTTTAATGGATGATAAAATTTATGGTAACCCCGCCCGCGATATCAGTAAACACTGGCGGGGCACCAGTGAGGGATGATAGGTGAGGGTGAAGTCAGGTCAGTTGAATTTGACAATTTGAGCATTTGGCAATAATTAATCACGACGATTTCCAGGTGGAACCGCGTGGAGGTCGACTTGACAGGGTATATTGCTAGCAATGAGAATTAACGCATAGCATTAATTAATAGCTAATTCCTAACTGTTATTACATGAGTGCAGTATTAAATTGTCATTAGCAATAGATTTGGATTGAGATCGATGTTGGATTCAAGAGTTATCCTACTGTTTGTTTGTTTGTTTGTTTTGTTTATTGATTATTATTATTATTTAATTGCTTTCTATTTGTATACAATTAATTAATTTCTTTTGTTTGTTTTGTTTTTGTGTTTTTGTTTCTGCTTGTTTTGTGCGCTGCTGTGTGGGACGCATGCTTCTTCGATTAAATTATTTCTTTCTTTCTTTTCTTCCTTAAACGTCCCCATTACTAGCAATATATACTTATTAGATACGTAGACATCAATAAAACATTCGTTACAGGCTGAATCATCGAAACTTATGATTGGTCCAACCGACTGCAGTGCCAACATAGCAGTACATACATACATGTTTGTAATTTAAGGAAAACTTCAACAATAACAGAATATTCCTCTATTATTATTATTAAACAGTACCTATTATTAGTAGGAATTATATATATATATATATATATATATATATATATATATATATATATATATATATATATATATATATATGTGTATATATATGGCAACACTTCTATAATTCTGGCAATATCAAATCCATTATGGATATGATAAGGAAGAATTTATTTATTAATTAAAAATAAGGAACAAATGATTCCGTGAAGCAGTTGTGTTTGCATGGCTGTGTTTCGGTTTGAAGGGTGGGGTATGGCAATTAATTTACAGAGTACACAGGAATAATAACTGAGTCCACAGGAATAGCAACGCATGGGGGGTATCATGGGCGAAACAGTATACTCTGTTATGTCCATACTACTGCTCATGTCTATAGGCGACGGTTACCACTTTCCATCAGGTGGGCCGTCAGCTTGTTTGCCATTCTAAGTTAAAAAAATAGCTTACATATAATACAATTTTGAATAGAAATAACGAATAATTCGGCTGTATGGTTTTTTTTGGCAAATGTGAAAACGATTCATGGCTTAACATAGATATAAATTTGATATGTAATGACTGTAATTAAGCTGTACGTTTTCTAAAAAAAAATATATAAATAAAAAATAACCACCATTGAAAAAACCTCAGTGGTATTAAAAAAAAAAGAGAAAACAAAGCACAGAGATAACACACGATAACTGATACCCTTATTTTTTTTTATAAAACAGATAAACAATCAGGGTCCAAATTCTATTAGCGTTTATGTAGAAAACTAGTTACCAGTATTTATCTATTCGATTATCAACAAGATAATTTGTAGATAAAACCAAATATTAAAAAAAAAAAATTGGGTGAAATCATATTCGTTAGCTGTATGTAAAACAATAGTAAAAAAAAAAATAAGTATTAATTTAATAAGTATTATTCCTCTGTACCCTGTAAATTCACTGCCATATCCCACCCTTTAAATCGAAACACAGTTTTTTTTTATACAACTTACAATGGTAAACAAGCTGACGGCCCACCTGATGGAAAGTGGTAACCGTCGCCTATAGACATGAGCAGTACCGTGGACATAACAGAGTATACTGTTTCGCCCATGATACCCCCTATGCGTTGCCATTCCTGAGGACTCAGGTGTTATTCCTCTGTACCCTGTAAATTCACACTATGCAAACACAACTGCTTCACGGTAGAAACATACGAATGGGACAGAAATCTGTCTACTATCTATAATCTACTCTAGATTACGCATGAACTATATCAAGAGTATACTAGAAATACAAGTATATTAAGGATAAAGCCATTGGTGCTGTTCATGTCCATTGGTGATGGTTATCACTTTCCATCATCTTATTTGCCATTCTAAGTGTTATGAAAAAGCCGGTAAGTGCGAGTCGGACTCGCATATCGAGTGTTCCGTACAAAATTTATTTATTTAACTCTTTATTGCACCATAATCAAAAATATACAATGACAAGTGAATAATTCAAGTGAAGTACAGTAACATAAATACAGATTGAAATATACACATAAAGGTGCAAAAAGCGGTCTTATCGCTAGGGCAATCTCTTACAGACAACTTTTGGTGAAAAGGGAACTCATCAAAATCAAGTTTTTTTTTTTTTTTTTTTTAAAATAACTGCATATTTACGGTATTAAGATTTTGTCTTTTACTTGTGCTTTATGGCATTGCTTCTTGCCAAATTTCACGATTCTAAGTTAACGGGAAGTACCCTATAGGTTTTGATTATTTTTACAAATGTCAAAATATGCGATATAAATAGAACATAAACGACCGTGTCTTTTTTATTGCGTCGATTTAGAAGCTCGATTGTTTCACTGCTTTAAGAGATTGCAGGCCTAAGTATATGATATTAATTTCAACTTGATACTTCCACGCGTTCCTAAGAAAAAGGGTCTCGACAGACGGACGGAAGAACAACGAAGTGATCCAATAAGGGTTCCGTTTTCCCTTTGGAGGTCCGGAACCCTAGAAACAATATTAGTATTCAGATGTTAAAGTGACACGTAACTGACATACGCTAACAAAGTATGTCAACCGAAACAATTTGGACTTCCAATGCTGCCTTGCAATAACAGAATAATATAAGATAGATACTCTTTATTGTTCCCTCCAAAAGATTACAATAGTAAACTTATTATAAATATAAACAATTACAAGAAATAATCACAGTGAGAAAACAATGGGCGACCTTATCGCTAAGAGCGATCTCCTCCAGGCAACCTTTGGATGAAGAGGAGTAATAAACAGTTTGTTCGGAGGCACGATGAAGATCCTATTATTTCTAAAATATAGAGATACATGTAATGATGTAAATATATATACCTACCTACATATTATATATTATATCCGTACTTTGTCTGGAATACGTTTAATTAATGTGAACCATATAGCAATGGCTTTAAGTTCATTTTCATTACGCCACAAATATGTCAAAAAAGATCTAGCAAAAATATCAAACCTAGACCTGTTCGTAGAAGGCGTGAACCGAATACTACGAGGTTAATCGAGACACGGCGCTAGACGAAAGACCTTGAGTCAACAGGTTGCTTGTTTGGCTGCATTTTTATGCAGTGATAGCTAATTCTCAAGTAAGTAGTTGTGTTTGCATGGCTGTGTTTCGGTTTGAAGGGTAGGACATGGCGTGAATTTACTGGGTACGGAGAAATAACACCTGAGTCCTCAGGAATGGTAACGCATGGGGGGTATCATGGGCGAAACAGTATACTCTGTTATATCCATGTTACTGCTCATGTCTATAGGCGACGGTTACCACTTTCCATCAGGTGGGCCGTCAGCTTGTTTGCAATTCTAAGTTGTATAAAAAAAAAGTTATATCTCAATTTACCCTGTCAGGTCGACTTCCACGCGGTTCCCCCTGGAAATCATCGTGATTAATCTGATGAATTCGTCACGATAGGCTAACAATCAATGGTTACATTCCCACCTATTACCACTCACCAATGCCCGAGGGAAGGGATTGTTAGTAATGGAGACTAAGGGCCCAATTGCTAGCAATGTCTTCAACCAGGTCGACCTCCACGTGGTTCCCCCTGGAAACCATCGTGCTGAATTCTAGGTGTATTAATCACAACGGGCCAACTGACCTGTTTTTTTTAATTTACACTTATGTGTCTCTCACTGGTGTCCCGCCGGTGTATACCATTACCACGGACGGGGTTTGTTGCCAAACATAAGCCTCCCCCTAGGGGATTTTCCAGTAATTGCCACGTTTGACCGGCGGATTGGCAACCAAAGTTAGGCTTTGAAGAAGAGAGACGCTACTACCCACCCCTTGCCCTCCCTTAGTCGCCTCACACGACAGCCATAGGAAAAAAAACGGTGGCCTATTCCGAGACCACACGGCCATTTCATTGTCATCTATTAAAAAAAAAACTCACCGGTGCCCCGCCTGCGCTATCGGTATACACTGGCGAGGCGTCAGTGAGGAATGATAGGTGAGAATAAAGCAGGTCAATTAGCCCACGAGGAGATCGACCTGACAGGGTATATAGCTAGCAATGGGGCTACTAACCCCAATTATTAGGGGGGAAAGGGATTGTTAGCAATGGAGTTTGACAGCCCCATTGCTAGCAATATGCCCTATTAGGTCAACCTCCACGTGGTTCCTCCTGGAAAACATCGTGTACAATTTGAAGTTGAATTCGTCACGATGGGCCAACTGACCTACTTCATCCTCACCTATCATCCTTCACTGGTGCCCCGCCAGCGTATCCTGATAGCGCAGGCGGGGTTACCATTCCATTATCACCCATTAAAAAAAACCCCAATTATTAACAATCCCTTCTCCCCCCTCTATATGGTGTAACATGTACGTATTGCATGGCAAACGGCAAAGCGTGAGCACTTACCTCGTCTAATACCACGCACGAGTATTGCATCAATAGGGGGGAGGCAAACATCTCCCGCAGTAGCACGCCTTCGGTCATAAACTGGAACATAAAAACGTTTTATGTGAGCGGCACAGTATATTTTACGACATTCACCATATTCTTCATAATGTTGTGTATTTATTTCATTGAGTATGTTCTTTTTTTATGCTTGGGTACCTCTGTCCCATTCATGTTTCAACCGTAAAGCAGTTGCGTTTGCATGGCTGTGTTTCGGTTTGAAGGGTGAGATATGGCGAATAGGCGATAGGGCGAATATGGCGATAGGGTGAATTTACTGGGTACAGAGGAATAACACCTGAGTTCTCAGGAATGGCAACGCATGGTGGGTATTATGGGCGAAACAGTATACTCTGTTGTGTCCATGGTACTGCTCATGTCTATAGGCGACGGTTACCACTTTCCATCGGGTGGACCGTCAGCTTGTTTGCCATTCTAAGTTGTATAAAAAAAATTTCTAAATTCTATTTTGACTTAGAAAGAACGATACTAAAAAAGATCGTTTTTAACGTCAAATTCGTGGAAACAGATTTAGAAACAGAGAAATAATAACATTTAGGAGCCGTTTCAAAAATAACACAAATATGCGACACAAACATTTTATTATATATGTAAATATAGATTGTGGAGGTCGTTGACCTATATGTAAACGGGTGATACATTTTAAAACTGCGTATCGACCATTTTAAAAGTAGAACACTTGGTACCAAGTATTTTTAGCCGACTTCCAAAGAAAGGAGTGTAATATTTTTAAGGGTCATCAAATAAAACTCTATTCAGTGACATTTTTTTGGTATTTAACACTCTACTTAGTGGGGGGAAGGGATTGTTAGTAATGCGCACTACCAGTCCCATTGCTAGCAAAATACCCCTGTCATGTCGACCTCCACGCGGTCCGCCCTGGAAACCGTCGTGCTGAATTCCAGGTGTATTCGTCCGTATGGGTTAACTGACCTGCCTTTTCATTCTCACTTATCATCCCTCACTGGTGCCCCGACAGCGTATACCGTTAGCGCAGGCGGGGTTACGATGGAAAAAGAGACTACCATTTTATTGAGCCAATGAACATATTATCCTGGTTATAAATGCAAGCAGCTCAGAACAGTTTCTTATAGCAGTCTTTAGGGGAGGTCTATGTCCAGCAGTGGACAGATAATGATTGAGAAGGTGATGAAATAATAGTAAGTCAGATAATTCCAAAATCATATAGCATTTTCGCTGTATGGTTCCGGCATAAAACGTGCCAACCCTTCCTTGCTCGTGGGTGTCGTAACAGGCGACTAAGGGAGCATAATAGTCAAAGGACAAGCAGCAGCATCCCTCTTTAAACATCACCAAAGCTTTACAGCGGTTGCCAATCCACATGCCAAACGTGGCAACAACTGCCAAAACCCCCCAATCTTTCTTTATACTGATTTGACTGGTCTGGTAGTAAACAGAATTATTGTAGCGTACCAATTGGGGGAGTCCTATGCCCTGTTATGGTGATGATATCATCATATTGATGATTATCATTTTTTGGCAATTGTGTGAAACTGGCAAGTGTGTGAAAGTTAGAATAGAATTGTAAAATAAACATTCGAAACCTTGTCTCAATACTACTTTCACAAACAGTGCGGCCCGCGAGCGTAATGCTGTTAAGTATTCTACGCTCGTTAAAAGAATTATAAGTAAATACCTATTACATCTCCGATTTACCTAAATAAGATGTTCTTACGAGAATTTGGTAAACAAACTGACGGGCCAACTGTTGGAATGCGGAAACCGTCAACTATAGACATGCACCACGGATATTTCAGAGTGTACTGGCGTTTTTCTTTTTTTTTTATGGGTGATAATGGAATGGTAACCCCACCCGCGCTATCAGTATGTACCAGCGGGACACCAGTGATGGATGACAGGTACGAATGAAGCAGGTCAGTTAACCCATCATGACGAATTCAACAAGAATTGTTCACGATGATTGTACACCTCTGTCCTATTCGTGTTTCTACCGTGAAGCGGTTGTGTTTGCATGGCTGTGTTTCGGTTTGGAGGGTGGAATATGGCAGTGAATTTATAGGGTACAGAGGAATAACTTGAGTCCTCAGGAATGGTAACGCAGGGGGGGGGGGATCATGGGCGAAACAGTATACTCTGTTATGTCCATGTTACTGCTCATGTGTATAGGCGACGGTTACCACTTTCCATCAGGTGGGCCGTCAACTTGTTTGCCATTCTAAGTTGTATAAAAAAAAAATTTACTCACCACAATCCCCGTCTGAGGACTCCGCACCGAGGTCATGGCCGCAGCGTAGCCAACATGCTCGCCGAGCCGCTCGCCGCGCTCGTCCGCCACCCTGGCCGCGAGCGACACGGCGGCGGCGACACGCGGCTGCGTCACACACACTGTGTGACCTATCTCATACAGATACTGTAACAATGCAATGTGTGTGCATTGTTATGCATTTTTCATTTATGTCAATAAAAACAACCATTTTAATTTAAATAAATTAAAATAACTTTTGGTTTTGTCACAACTGAAGTCGTTTTTTAGGGTTCCGTATCTCGAAAGGAAAGAACGGAACCTTAAAGGATCCCTTCGATGTCCGTCCGTCTGTCAATCTGTTAAGACCCTTTTTCTTAGGAACGCGTGGAGGTATCAAGTTGAAATTAATATCATAGACTCAGGTATGCAATCTCTTAAAGCAGTGAAACAATCAAGCTTCTAACTCGATGCAATCAAAAGATACGACCGTTTATGTATGCGATACCATCTGTATCGCATATTTCGACATTCGTAAAGGGAATCAAAACCTATAGGGCACTTCTCGTCAACCTAAATTCATAAAATTTGGCAAAAAGCAATGTCATGTAACATAAATAAAGGAAAAAATCCGAAAACCATAAATTTCACAAAAAAAAATTAAACTTGATGATTTTGTGCGAAACCCTCGTTGCGCGATTCCGATTCGCACTTGGCCAGTTTTTTTTTTTTGTGAAACCCAAATTTAATTACACAGGAGAGCTCTTTTAGCTTAATAAAATCTCTGTTTCTATTATATATATATATATATATATATATATATATATATATATATATATATATATATATATATATATATATATATATATATATATATATATATATATATATATATATATATATATATATATATAAAACATTACTAATATTTGTAGCGAGTTATTTACAAACATTTCCTGCTTATTTCACAGATATTAATACTCTGTTGATTCAACCCTCCACCGAGTAATGTTTAATGCACAACCGGACCTATGCAATGCATTATATTATATTTCATATTTTATAATACTGTTAATTCTTTATTGAACACAAAAGGTCGTTGAAATAGAAAAAAAACCAAGCATATAAAACTGTAAAACTAAATAAAAAAAATATATAAAACTGACAGTTCATTAGTAGTTAGTCACACATGTGTACCAATCGACTTAAATGTTACAGTTAAAAATAAATAAATAAAATGTATTTACAATTGAAAACACGTATACAGTCTTGTCGAATTCTTCACGATGAGCCAACTGATCTGCCTTCATCCTCGTCTATCATCTATCACTGGTGCCCCGCCAGCGTATACCGATAACGCAGGCGAGGTTAGCATTCCATTTTCACCCATTAAAAAATAACCAAGGTCCCAGTGAGAGATGATAGGCAAGGATGAATGTAGGTCAGTTTTTTTTACACTATACTGTTATGGCGGCAACCAAACATACAACCCGTCTGATGGGGGGGAAGGGATTGTTAGTAATGGAGACTAAAAATCCCATTGCTAGCAATATATACAACCAGGTCGACCTCCTCGCGGTTTCACCTGGAAACTATCATGGTTAATTCCTGATGAATTCATCATGATGGGCTAACTGGCCTGTTTTCATTCTCATCTATCACCCTTCACTGGTGCTCCGCCAGCGTATCCCATTAGCGCAGGCGGGGTTACTGTTCCATTTTCCACCCATAAAAAAAGCCACTACTAAATCCCTCCTCCTCCCTCCTCCAGGTTAAATCCAAACGTGTTGGCTGTGACGTCAACCTGCAGACTGTAACGACATGTTAATTAATTGTTATTTTTAATTAACACGCCACGGTCGCGTCATTATTTAACACTAATTGTTTTGGGAGTTGGTAGTTATTCATTTTGTGAAGAGAGTTAATTGAAATTTATTCGATCAATTTCAAGGCATCCAGTCTATTTTTTTTTTAATTCCGACTCTTTAAAATGACTAACGAAATGCTTTCTCACTGTATTGGGTCGACTGGTAAGATCTCTGTCAGAGATAAGTCTACCCTTGCTCACATTTATAAGTGCATTATTTTATATGTAACTTACAAGTACAATAAAGTATATATATATATACTAGCTGACCCCGTAAACGTTGTTTTACCACTTATTGCGAAATATAAAAATCGCGATTAAAAGAAGTTGATCGTAAAATGATGAAAATTTAAAGTTGTGTGTATTTTTCAATGCTAAATCATAATAAAATAAAAAAAGAAAAATTTGTTAAAAAAATAAAAAAATATTTTTTTGGGGAGGGTCACTCTTACCATTGAGGGTTATGAAAAATAGATGTTGGCCGATTCTCAGACCTACCAAATATGCACACAAAATTTCATAAAAATCGGTAAAGCCGTTTCGGAGGAGTTTGGTAACAAACACCGTGACACGAGAATTATATATATATATATATATATATATATATATATATATATATATATATATATATATATATATATATATATATACATTTTCGTTTTTGAGATCAGATTTCAGTGTTGACAACTGGATCATCATATTAGCCTTCAACTGACATAAACCTTTCCTATACACTGCCATAAATAACGGTCCCCAGTCACCTGCATTCACGGACTCCTACATAAGCATTTAATATCGTCACTCTATCCGGGAAGGGAGTCGTCCTACACTGCGTTTGATTGTACAGAGTCGTCATCTAAGACCCTTTCTTTTTCTTCTGAAATCAATACGTACGAAATAACAGGAAAAATACTAGTTTACACAATAAAGTTTCTTTCAGACTTAGATATAATATATATATATATAAACTATATAACAGATAAAAATGTCTCAATACAAATGCTTCGTGAAAAGTGGATCATTTTCATACAATTTCGCGTGATAAATAGTTATAAATGATTCCTTTATAACTTCTATATATCTTTATAACTATATATTTATTTTATTTTCTAATTTTTGCATCTTTTTAATAAAAAAACTAATTTTATTTAATAAATAATTAAATATAGATACGTCAAGATACATTATGTGCGTAAGTATACAGAACACTGATTGAAAAAAAGTCGACTCGTTTTTGAGATTCGATGCTCTCTATCTATAATCATGTTTCAACCGTGAAGCAGTTGTGTTTGCATGGCTGTGTTTCGGTTTGAAGGGTGGGATATGGCGTAAATTTACTGGGTACAGAGGAATAACACCTGAGTCCTCAGGAATGGCAGCGCATGGGGGGTATCATGGGCGAAACAGTATACTCTGTTATGTGCACGGTACTGCTCGTATCTATAGGCGACAGTTACCATTTTCCATCAGGTGGGCCGTTAGCTTGTTTGCCATTCTAAGTTGTATAAAAAAAATCTAAGTTTTCAGCGTTATGTCCCTAAAATCTCAAGGTTTACTGTCTTCTAAATTTCTATTATTTATTAACCAGAACTTTCAATAGGAAGTTGTATGTTTCAAATGCAGCGAGAAATAACTTGGACGGGCGCCAGTAAATATTCGCATTACAAAAATGTGGGTCGAGCACGCTCTTCTCGCTATAACACGAGTGGTAGGAATCGGGTTAACCCGATGACGTCATAGGATAGGGGATACACTTAATGGGGACATGTTTCACATTATATAAAATTGCAAATGAATGCAGTAAACGTAAAGTGGGGGGGGAAGGGATTGTTAGTAATGGAGACTGAGAATCCCATTGCTAGCAATATACCCAACCAGGTCGACCTCCTCACAGTTAATTCCTTGTGAATTCATCATAATGGGCTAACTGGCCTGTTTTCATTCTCATCTATCAAGGGGAACACATAGTAATGTAATAGTTAATTAGTTCTTGATGTGTTCACGATTGTAATCGTGAGATAAAGACATGGAACCAAAGAAGAGAAGAATAGACTTAATTTGCTTTGAATAGGTTCTTATTTAATAAGTAGACAGTACCATATTTAGCTAATATTAAGCATGCAAATTATGTGAATATAGATTTTTTTTAAGTTATAAATAAATTTATATTTATAAAATTGTTATATTATTATAATTATATAAAAAAATAACAATAATAATATTTCTTTATTCATAGATTAGAAAAGATCCATTCTTGTTAGTAACAATTGGCTTAAACTATGTTAGTAGGAATAAAAAGTATACAAAATTCATTTTATGGCCCCTATAATGATTTTGACCCACAGTGAGAGGATCGGGCTATCGTATTTATTACATAATGCCCTCAGAATGCTGTTACTGCTGCCATTTGTTATTGATTGTTTATAATTTCATTTATGATATCAAGACGAGAGATGGAGAGACGTTTTTAAGAGGGACGCTGCTGCCCATCCCTCGCCTTCCCTTAGTCGCCTCTTACTACGCCCACTGGAAAGGAAAAGGTGGCCTATTCTATACGGCATAGAGCATGTTTACCTTCTATTAAAAATACAAAAAAAATCACAAATATTATGATTCGGTGGCTTTTTTTGTCAAATTGACTTTTTAGTTTGCCGTTAGCTTTGAATGCAATAAAACCATACAATAACAGTTGCTTGTTCACGCTCAGTGGTCATGGCGTGAAGGTTGTAGGTGGTATATAAAAATATGCATGCAAAAAGTTCGCTTTATCTATGAGAGGCGGGCATTGGTGCGGCCGTGGGTGGTGTGATATCGAATTGCGCTTATCAAACATCCTAATAATATATCTATATATAAAACAAACATATATATAAAAATAACAAACAGCTATGTTGACAACCATCGTTGCAAAATGGTATTTTTTTTTTAAATTTAATGATAATGGAATGATAACTCCGCCTGCGTTAACGGTATACGCTGGCGGGGCACCAGTGAGAGATAATAGGTGAAAATGAAAGAGCAGGTCAGTTAGCCCGTCGTGATGAACTCTACAAGGATTATCCATGATGATTTCCAGGGGAAACCGCGTGGAAGGCATATTGCTAGCAATGGGGCTGTTAAGACCCCATTACTAGCAATCTCTTAACCCAACAATGGGAATTAGAGCCATCGCATTACTAGTAATAAAGGTCGACCTGACAGGATATGTATTTGCATTTCTGATGAATTCATCACGTTGGACCCAATATCCTGACTTCATTTTCACCTATCATCACTCACCATTCTATTGAAATGTAAAATCGAAACGTAAATCGAAATTAGAATAGCAACCATTCTAATTTCATCATTAAATCATTGTATTTCACATAATAAAAAATAAAAACTGTAATCATAGCAAAATCACTTATTTACATTTAAAAAAAAAAATCCAGTTATTGTAAATTAAAAACTAACCTATCAGATTACATAGTCTGTCTCCATACAAATGCTTCGAGAAAACCGGGTCAACTTTTTCATACAATTTTGCGTGACAAATAATTATGAATGTTACCTTTATAGCTTCTATATTTATTTTGTTTTATAATTTTTGCATTTTATTAATGCGTAAACACTAATTTTATTTATTTAATAATTATATATGCATACGACAAGATACATTATGTGCGTAAGTGCATATAAAGAACGCTAAGAGAAAAAAAAACGAGTTGGCAAATATGACAATTAGCTGACAAAAAGTTAAATCGTTTCTGAGACTCGATGCTCTATGTATATAATCTATAAGATAAATATATATATATATATATATATATATATATATATTTGTGCTGTTTGCCATTCATGTATAGTATAAAGTAATAAATATCTATCTATCTATCTATTTGAATCTTCCTAAAAATTTAACAATTAACTGAAACCAATTTGTATTTGGCCGTATCATTAGCATAACACGAGACATCCAATTCCAATATTCAATTACTGAGAGACACAAAAGGAAGCCTTGGCATCCAGCGAACAATGGACTGGAAAAAAGACAATGCCGCGCTTTGTAGACATTTTTTTTAGAGAAAAAAAAACGTGTCAAGTGTTTTCAAGTTTTCTGTGAAGGTTCCATTGTAAGGCGCCCATGGACGATCAATGTACAATAGCTATAAAATATATTAGGGGAGAGGGATTGTTAGAAATGGGGGTCTTAATCTCCATTACTAGCAATATACCCTATCAGGTCGACCACTACGCGGTTCCCCCTGGATACCACCATGATTATTTCTTGTTAAATTCGTCATAATGAGATAACAGATCCGCTTTCATCCTCACCTATCACTCCACACTGGTGCCCCGTCAACGTAAACCAACGTATTACTAATTTTGACCTGCGACTTCGTTTGCCTACGTAAAGTATGGAGATGGCTCCATTCCATATACCATAGTATGTGTATACCAAATTAAAAACATATTTTTTTTATTAATTAGAACTCAGAAATAGCAACTCTCTCTCTCTCTCTCTGTGTTATGTCCATGGTACTGCTCATGTCTATAGGCGACGGTTTTTTTTTAATGGGTGATAATGGAATGGTAACCCCACCCGCGCCATCGGTATACACCGGCGGGGCACCAGTGAAGGATGATAGATGAGGATGAAGCAGGTCAGTTAGCCCATCGTGAAGAATTCACCAAGAATTGCCCACGATAGCTTCCAGGGGGAACCACGTGGAGGCCGACCCAACAAGGCACATTGCTAGCAATGGGGCTGTCAAACTTCATCGCCAACAATCCCTTTCCCCCCTATAGGCGACGGTTACCACTTTCCGTCAGTTTGTTCGCTATTTTAAGTTGCATAAAAAAATATAAATAAGTAATAAATATGTATACTAGACACTATACATATGTTGACCGCCTGGCTTTATTTATAATCACTTTGTGTAGGTACCTATACCAGACTATTACGCATTTAGCACCAACACGCACGATATCCAATTGCATTGATAACTGGAGGAAAATGTAATTTATTATCCTGTAGGTACACAGTTTACATGTTTTAATCAGTTATTTCAGGCAAACATACTCGTAAACCATGTGGTCCTGGGATAGAATGGACCACCGCTTCCATTCGTGTGGTTACGATACTTAATAGTCGAGGGAGGGGCAGCAGAGAGACGCCGTTAAAACATCAATAAAGGCTTACTGCGGTTGCCAACCCCGCCTGCCAAATATGGCAACTACTAGCAAAACTTCTCTCACGGGGTAGGCCTATGTTCAACATTGGACAGTAAACGGCCGATTTAATAATGAATACTCGTACAGCTTTGTGTTGTATGGCCATTTTGAACATCATTTCAGCCATTATCTGTCCACTGCTGGACATAAGCCTCCCCCATACACTGCTATAAAGAACAATCCTGAGCCACTTGCATCCCACTGACTCCCTGCAATGCATTTCAGGTCGTCACTCCATCATGGGGATCGTCCTACACTGCGTTTAGTTGTACGCGGTCGCCTTTCCAGAACCTATCTTCCCCATCGGTTGTCGGTTCTTCGAGCTATGTGACGTGCCCATTGCCACTTCAGATTGCTTATCCTTCGGGCTATGTCGGTTACTTTGATTCTTTTGCGGATATCCTCGTTTCGGATTTTATTAAGCAAAGAGAGTCCGAGCACAGCCTTATCCATAGGGGGGAAAGGGATTGTTAGTAATGGAGACTAAGAATCCCACTGCTAGCAATATACCCAACCAGGTCGACCTCCTCGCGGTTCCCCCTGGAAACTATCATGGTTAATTCCTTATGAATTCATCATGATGGGCTAACTGGCCCGTTTTCATTCTCATCTATCACCCTTCACTGGTGCTCCGCCAGCGTATCCCGTTAGCGCAGGCGGGGTTGCCATTCTATTCTCACCCATAAAAAAAAACCCTCTCCATAATAGTATGTAAGAAATTATCAAATCGTTCGTAATTTTTTTATGATTGTTAACCTCATAACTCCATCAGTTATATGGCGATTTTGAAAATTCTTTTATATATCTATTTAAATATAGATTGGTTCTATTTAAGATCAGTTCAGTTGTTTAGTTTTAAAATAAAAATATCTTGCTTTAATATTTATTAATAAAATTAAATAAACCAATTTTATTATATATATATTCTTTATTGCACTTAAACAATACATACGACGATTAGTTTAACAACTTGTTAGCAAGGGAGGGCTTATCTCTGAAAGAGATCTCTTCCAGCCAACCCAGTGCAGTTAGAGAGAAAATAATTTAATTTGGGAAAATAATCCAGTGCAGGAAAGGTACCGGTGAAAATAATGTAAATACAACAAATTGTGAATAAATATATAAGTCAATACGTAAATAAGTAAATAGATAAATATATATACATATGTATATGTTTATTTTATTTAATTAATAAATTTTAAATCGGTTAAGTCAGTTTTTCTATGGAACACGAATTATGTAAGTCATGCTTATTGTTAAACATAAGTACCTAGTACAATATCACATTGATATCTAAACGCCTATGAGACCAGCTGATAAAATGGATAAATACATGATAAAACCAATATATATACAACAGACTTATAATAAGTGCCTTTAAATAGTATTTAAGTAATAAATTCCAAACGGTATTAAAAAAAATAAGGTTTTTTTTTTTAATACAACTTAGAATGGCAAACATGCTGACGGCCCACCTGATGGAACGTGGCAACCGTCGCCTATAGACATGAGCAGTACCATGGACATAACAGAGTATACTGTTACGCCCATGATACCCCCCATGCGTTGCCATTCCTGCGGACTCAGGTATTATTCCTCTGTACCCTGTAAACTCACTGCCATATCCCACCCTTCAAACCGAAACACAGCCATGCAAACACAACTGCTTCACGGTAGAAACACGAATGGGACAGAGGTGGTCAAGCAAACGACTTTTGTACAAAGTCTCCCTCTGGTGTTTATTACTAGGTCAAGGCTTATAAAAAAGTAATCATTGTTATTTATCAAAACAGATAAACAGGTAAAGTACCTAATCACCTGACTAACATAATTATTATACTAGCGGACCCTCCCGGCGTCGCACGGGTGGACATTTTTAACATTTCCCTTCACTGTTCTGCTCCTATTGATCGTAGCGTGATGAAAAGTATACCATAACCTGCCCAGGAGTATGAAGAATAATTGTACCAAGTTTCGTTAAAATCCATCGAGTAGTTTTTGTTTCTATAACGAACATACAGACAGACAGACAAAAATTTTACTGATTGCATTTTTGGCATCAGTATCGATCACTAATAACCCGCTAATAGTTATTTGGGAATATTTTGGAAAAAGGATGGAAATTTCATGTACAGAATTGACCTCTCTACAGATTTATTATAAGTATAGATTACCCATTAACTGTCTGCACTGCTGAACATAGGCTTCCCCTATAGGGGGGGGGGGGGGGGGTTGCCAGTAGTTGCCATGCTTGGCAGTCGGATTGGCAACCGCAGTTAAGTTTTGGTGATGTTTTAAGAGAAACGCTGCTGCTCGTCCCTCGAACATATAATTCCCTTAGTCGTCTCTTACGACACCCACGGGAAAGGACACACATGATAATGTACTTAATTAATTAGTATTTAATATGCTCACGACTTTAATAACAGGTGGGGTAGACCATTTGGGAAATTAAAATACGAGTAGCCAATAATTTACGATGCGATGTTTCAGACAAATTAAATAAAAATTATGTTTCACAAAAAACCATTATTACCAAACAATCATATTCAATTCTGGCAAAACTATTGAACCGATTTGATATTTTAATATACATAGGACCAATCTGAAAGTACACATATATTTTTAGATAAAAAAAAAGAATTTTCCAAATCGATTTATAATTGACGAAGTTATGATGAAACTAACAAAAACAATACAACCGAATTTTTTTTTGATGGATGATAATGGTATGGTAACCCCGCCTGCGCTAACGGGACACGCTAGCGGAGCACCAGTGAAGGGTGATAGATGAGAATGAAAACAGGCCAGTTAGCCCATCATGATGAATTCATCAGGAATTAACCATGATAGTTTCCAGGGAGAATCGCGAGGAGGTCGACCTGGTTGGGTATATTGCTAGCAATGGGATTCTCAGTTTCCATAACTAACAATCCCTTTCCCCCCAATAAAACCGAATTGAAAAGAGAATCGAAAAGAAAAATAAATTTCTAAAAACTATCAAAAGCCTTATTATTTTAATTTTTAACTAGCTGCCTGTTCTCTCTTTGCAAAGTCGTACTAACCAAATCTTCTATTTTTAATCAAAAATTTTCATACATTTTCTTCCATACAAACATTGTCCTGATAATTAGAAACATAACAATAAAAAAAATTACCAAATGGGTACAGCTGTTCTGAAGTGATGCCTATAGGGAAAGAGACTTTTGTACAAAGTTTCCAACTCACCAGAGGGAGACTTTGTATAAAAGTCGATTACTTGGGTACCTCTGTCCCATTCGTGTTTCTACCGTGAAGCAATTGTGTTTGCATGGTTGTGTTTCAGTTTGAATGGTAGGATATGGCATTAATTTACTGGGTACAGAGGAATAACACTTGAGTCCTCACGAATGGCAATGCATGGGGGGTAACATAGGCGAAACAGTATACTCTGTTATGTTCATGGTACAGCTCGTGTCTATAGGCGACGGTTACCACTTTCCATCAGGTGGGCCGTCAGCTTGTTTGCCATTCTAAGTCGTATAAAAAAAAATACATACATTCGGCGATAGATTTTTTTTATGCAACTTAGAATGTCAAACAAGCTGACGGCCCACCTGATGGAACCTGACTTTCTATCAAGTGGGCTGTCAAATTGTTTTCTATTTTAAATTGCATTAAAAATATTACGTAATTTCTCGTTGCATATACAGTTTACAAAATTGCCTGCAACAGAAGTAGCACGATGATAGACAAGTGGACGGACACGTATGACAGTCGTTATCTGTAGAACTACATACATCTAAGCCATACATAGACATATTTATACTATTTTGATAACAATATGATAGCTATATTCGAAAACGAACTGGCATTACAGATGTGACTCTTAAAATAAAAAAGCTCAAATGGCGATGGACTGGGCATATCATGAGGTCATCAAAAAATAAATGGGCCCAAGATTTAATTGAGTGGTATCCACGTGATGGAAAAAGAAACCGAGGTAGGCCAAGAAGAAGATGGGAGGATGACTTGCCCAAAGGCTGGAGACAAGCTGCAAGGAATCGTTACCAATGGAGAAATATGGAGGAGGCCTATGTTCTAGAACAACCTGAAAAATAAGATGTTGCTGATGTCAACATTAATTATTTATACATATTTACAATTTAAAAAAGAATCTGTAATTCAGGAATAAAGGCTATTTTTATTTTTATTTATTTTATTTATTATGATAGCTATAATTCAGTCCCTTCCTATCCCGTGGGTGTCGTAAGAGGCGACTAAGGATATTTAACAATCGAGGGATGGCTAGGAGCGTCCTTCTTAAAACATCACCAAAGCCTAACTGCGGTTGCCAACCCGCCAGCCAAGAGTGAAAATTATTGGCCGATTTAAAAAAAAATAGGTTATGTTTATAACCTCGTAATTCCGTCAGTTACAATTTTTTTCTATTCTTTTTTTACCTGAAAAGATTACCCTTACGCCCTTAGAGATTTATCCATAGATTTTTTTTTATGTAACTTAGAATGGCAAACAAGCTGACGGCCCACCTGATGGAAAGTGGTAACCGTCGCCTATAGACATGAGCAGTACCATGGACATAACAGAGTATACTGTTTCACCTATGATACCCCCTATGCGTTGCCATTCCTGAGGACTCAGGTGTTATTCCTCTGTACCCTGTAAATTCACGCCATATCCCACCCTTCAAACCGAAACACAGCCATGCAAACACAACTGCTCTACGGTTGAAACACGAATAGAATAGAGGTACCCAAGCAAACGACTTTTGTCTCCCTCTGATAAAATCGAAATTTTCAAAATCGTTTTCATTTTTAATTTTTAAATCAAAACAACTGTTTTACCACAACTGAAGCCAGTTTTTTGTGGAAGACAGTCTTAATTATTAATAGATGATATCGGGATGGTACTCCGCCTGCGCTATCGACATAAAATAGCAGGGACCCAAATCGATGAAGACGAAGGCAGTTCAGCAGGCCTAATCCATAATCCAATCATCAATCATCTGGATCAGCAAAGCGCACGTGACACCCCTGCAGGTTCTAGTGTTGCACGCATTCATTGGCTACAGTAACCGTTTACCATCTGACAAGCAATATTCTAATAAGTCATCTTCGTGGTTAAAAAATACACCGATTCACATTCTCAGTAGAAAAAATGTATGCAAAATTGAATCATTAATATAGTTGATTGGGTCAATTGTCGGGACCTATCGAGCGAGTCTGAGTGCTGTGGGCGGGCCAATTGGACTGTAATTGCCCGATCGATCTGACACATGCCAGCGGTATCCCTGAGGTCGCTGTTTGGGTTAGGTCCAATCTAATTACTAGTACAGTAGCTTTTAAGCGTGACTTCGTCCATGTGACCAGGATATATACATATATATATATATATATATATATATATATATATATATATTGCTATACCGGTATACGCCAACGGGGCACCACTGAAAGATTATAGGTGACGATGAAAACAGATCAGTTAGCACAACGTGATGAATTCCAAAAGAATTAATCACAATATTTTCCAGGAGGAGCCGCATGGAGGTCGACCTGATAGGGTATATTATTAGCAATGAGGCAGTTAAACCCCATTAGTAATAATCTCTTTCTCCCCAATATATGCTGTATTTGCGTATAAAAAAAAACATGTTACACTTAGTTCTAAGCTCCATGGTTGTATAAATATATACGAGGTTTGTCCGGAAAGTACGTATAAAAGTTTTTTAAAAATTTTATTTTACAATTATTCAGGTAAATCAATTTTATCCCCTTCAAAGTACTCCCCCTGTGACATAATGCACTTGTGCCAACGCCGTTTCCACTGTGAGAAGGCTCCTTGAAAGTCCTCTGGTTGTAGGTTTCTCAGCTGCCCCGTCGTAGCTTTTTTTATCTCATTTATGTCCCCCAAATGCCGCCCCCGAAGTACCAATTTGGTTTTTGGGAACAAGAAGAAGTCACACGGGGCCAAATCCGGCGAATAGGGGGGGTGTTCGGTCACCGTAATGGAATTTTTACTCAAAAACTCACGGACAACAAGAGAGGTGTTGGCAGGGGCATTGTCGTGGTGAAGAATCCAACGCCCCTCTCGCGCCAATTCTGGACGAACTCGTGCCACACGAGCTTTGAGACGTCTGAGCACATCGACGTAGAATTTTCCATCAACTGTCTGGCCTGGAGGGACGAATTCTTGATGCTTTCTCGGCCCTCTCTGAATCTTTTTAGCCACTTGTGGACGGTTGGTTCCTTCACAGCATCATCCCCATAAACTGTTCTGAGATCGGCAAAAATTTCACGGCCATTCTTGCCGAGTTTCGAGAGAAACTTGATTACGACGCGCTGCTCTTCAACGGAAGCGGGCTCCATGCCGACGAGGTTTCGTTAAGAGGTAACTTCACAGATGGCGTGACAAGCCAGTTCGCACCGCACGGCGGTCAGACCAGAACTGAAGCATTGTTAGGGACATAAGGAAGGGGTCCTGCGCTTACCTGGCCTCCCCACTCCTCTTTCTCGCATTCCAGAACACTTTTATACGAACTTTCCGGACAGACCTCGTACACTATCTTGTGGAAACAATTGTTGGTAGGGGAGAAAGGGATTGTTAGTAATGGGGGCTAATTGACCCATTGCTAGCAATACACTCTATCAGGTCGACCACCACGCGGTTCTCCCTGGAAACCGTCGTGGTTAATTCTAGTGGAATTCGTCACGATGGGCTAACTGACCTGCCTTTTCATCCTCACCTGTCATCCCTCACTGGTGCCCTGCCAGCGTATCCCGATAGCGCAGGCGAGGTTACCATTCCATTATCATCCATTAAAAAAACAATAGTTGGTAGACCTAAATAAATAAACAACGAGTGATTAAGCCAAGAAGTAACAAACAAACACACTTTCGCATTTAAAACATTAGTAAGGTTCCATATTCTTAGTACACTCTTTGAACATATAGTTCAGTATCCATCTGGCCGTGTGGTCCAGGCATAGAATAGGCTACCCCTTCCTTTCCCGTAAGTATCGTAAAAGCCGACTAAGGGTGAGCGAAAGATAAGCAAAAGTGTCCCTCTTAAAACATCTCTAAAGCCTAACTGCGCATGCCAATCCGTCTGCCAAGCGCTACAACTACTGGCAGACCCCCTCAAGGGGGAGGCTTATGTTCAGCAGTGGACAGAAAGGATGATGTGATGATGATGATTATGATTTGCGTATCATGAAAGAGAAAAAATACAAAATATCACGTTGATTAAGTTATATTTCAAATTCCATTTCTGTTCATCAAATCATCTTCCGCTTTTTTAAATACATTTTTAATTAAATTAAAAATACAATTTAAAAAAAACTGTAACTCCTCGATTTCGTAAGAGATTTTTTTGTTTTATGATAAATTGTTTAACAATTTTACAATATTTATTTTATTTATTTATAAAAAAATATATTATATTTATTTAGGTACAACTCTCGAGTCCGCATGATAATCAGATCAGAATAAATCACTTTGCTCATAATATCACAAATGCTTACATTGAAATATACTCTCTCATGTGCTCTACGCAGACTAGGAACAGACCCCGGGGTTTTTTTGGCTTTTTTACCCGACTCTCAAAAGAAACGAGCATTTTTTTCGGATGTTTGTATTGTTCCGACATTGGACGCAATATGTAGTCTGAATACGTTGACGGATATGAGCAAAAAATTGTCGGATTCCTTCTTTGGAAGCGAAGATACAGTGACCAGTAGCAATTATACGTCATATTGACGTCGATTTTCAGTCACCGATTCTAAAATGATTTAAAACTAACGTCTTATTTGGGTCGCAGACGTCACATTGCTACCTGAGACACTGTTACAATGGCTGTTAATTTTTTTTTTTTTATTTTCTGTTAATTGTTGTGTAAGCAAAAGCTTGCGTAACTTAACAGCCATTTTTTGATTACATTTTCTTATTTACTATTAGACAGCATAGATTATCAAATACATATATCGTCACAGTCGTAGAATACTGACGGATCTTTATATGTAATCTATGTCAGATCCGTCAGTATTCTACGACTATGACGAAATGACAACATATATCATGAATCATACCTACAATATAGAAACACGATCTAGATAATCTTTGAGACACTTGTATCTTTTACTTTTTTACTGATATAAAAGTTGCGTCTATGACTTGAGTAATTCATACACTTACCTAAATACCAATTTACATTTGATAGAGAAATAAATAATCCTCAATAGAGAGAGACATCCATACTTTTTTAAAGATTTTTCGATGCAATATTATACGTACAAAGAGATCGACTAACAAATAAATATGCCCGAGGACCGTCTGCGTAGGCCTTTAACAATATATCATGTCTAACTACTTTAATCTAAACAATTAACCTGTAAATTGTACAAACTAGCTATTTATCGAATTAAGTATTATTGTGAAGTCGTTATGGAAGATAAAGTTTACTTTTAAACGGCTTTTCACACGAAATGCGATATGCTGTGAGTAATACTACAATGCCACCATTTAATCGTCATAGTCGTAGAGTACTGATTCTCTGTGTGTGTTATTTCGTCAGTATTCTACGGTTATGACGAAATAACACACACAGAGACATACTTATAGGGGATTTTGTTGTTCGCGCGTGTGAAAGGATTGCTGACGGTACCCTCGTGTAACCTACATCGACATCGACTAAATTGCCAATATACCTACTAAAGAGATCGAATTAATTGTGTCAAGGTTTAACAACCTATGCTTACCGCGGAGAAAAAAGTTGATTTTTTTTTATGCAACTTAGAATGGCAAACAAAGTTGATGTTCCACCTGATGGAAAGTGGTAACCGTCGCCTATAGACATGAGCAGTACTATGTACATAACAGAGTATACTGTTTCCCATTTTTTGGAATTTATAAAAATAAAAAATACATATGTGTGAGTGTCTCAAATAAGTACAGTACATATTGAGGTCACAATAAACCGTAATTTAGTTATCAATAAATGTATAACTGTA
This sequence comes from Galleria mellonella, assembly GCF_026898425.1. Classification (NCBI taxonomy): domain Eukaryota; kingdom Metazoa; phylum Arthropoda; class Insecta; order Lepidoptera; family Pyralidae; genus Galleria; species Galleria mellonella. The sequence continues at coordinate 8,539,661 of NW_026441999.1, read as the reverse complement.
TTAAACGGTTGATAACATAACAGAGTGCTGTTTTATAGAATTTATTTATTTATTTTGCAACAGAACATTGCTTCCGCGCTATTGTTATTTCCTTAAAATCACACAATACATTGGAAGCAGCTGCTCTCTTTACTGTACAGCATACGCATTCCGTGAATACAAAAACAGCATTATTGACTCAACATTATGTTTAAAATATAATTTTCATTTATCAAAGACAAATTCAACAAGGTTCCATATCTATCTTAAACTATCATGGCAAGACTGATCCTTAACAATTGATAGTCTTAAACTTCCAAAATTACCCTATCAGCCTTCGACACCGTTTATGACAAACGTCCTTATACCGTCAACAAGATACTCCGACGTGGCCACAGCGACCACCAAACACAAGTAACCACTATAGTGTATAGTTTTCAAAAACACCCAAGTTTTATCGCAGAACACTGCCAGCGACAATAAATGCAAATAACTGTGCGGATTCACGATCCGCCATAAAGCGGTGGCGAAAAAGAATATGCCCGATTTGAACGCTGCCTCTCTTCTTACTATGTCATAATTAGTGCAATTCTCTAGCACATCCTGATATATATCTATATAACGATTCCACGTTAAAGAAGATAACAACATTTGACCAGAAAACAATCCTATCACTTGAACAATCCTCTGGAAGGTCACTTTCGTCTTATACGATATACCGATCTCCGCTGTGTGCTCCTTTTCAATATCCTCACTTGAATTTATCTCTTTCAACTGGTGGTACGGTAGAGTACTGACCGGAGTACCTTTGTATCCTCTTCTCGGTGGATTATTCTTCAAATAAATTAATATACCGAGCATCATAGCTATCACACCGATAAAATCACATATCCCATCCACCCAATAACCCATAGTGCCGACTTCCGATCTCTCACCCTTGATATGCTTCCTCTCTCTAGCTACGTGCCCGTCTAAATCGTCCAAAAACATTCTCAATTGAAATAAAACTATACCTAGCCTTCTAGCAGCTAAATTCTGGCAAGTTAATAAGTTAGCACCAACGCACGCTATAAATACATGGAAGAAGGATATCATATTTGGCGTAATAAATAACATTCTCTCAGATATACCTAGACCTATATCAACGATGGCACATAGTGGCCCGTAAATATAATGGTTTATGTGGTCTACCATGAGGCCTTTGACTGTAGGATGGCACAGAGGGTTTATGGTGCACGGTATCCAGGTGACATCTTCGTAGCACGGTTGTTCTTTCGCCGACTTCGTCGACGACTCCTGTTGGGTGGCATTCTCTACAGGATCGTATAAGTCAATCTTGTAATTCTGGATTCTCAGGAATAGGAATGTATCCATATAAATGCAGTATACAATTATGACTAGAAGCAAAAATAGCAGAATCTTGCTAGCTTGTGAAGAAGGCCACATCATCGTTTTTTATATATAAATATCTATAATACGATTAGCTTGCACGACATAAGGTTTCAAATCCACAGCGATACCAATTGCATCATACTCCAGCACATGTTTCGTTTACGTGTACGCGTGGGTTTTATAGAACTATTTTTAATACGGCCCGAACAAAAGCTCAGTAAGTTTTCGTTAAATCACCGCAAATTTTGAAACTTGCTTTTATTATTCACAACACTGTTTCGTCTCGTCATTCGCCGAGTAAGCTCGCCCGTTCCAGTGTAAAATCGATGTCGGATGTTATCGAACACTTTGTACGTACAACGGGTCGTATCAATTCATAACATTCCACTGCAGTTCTAGTGGGTGTTTCGACTTATTGGTATTCTGTGTTTAATACTGTCGAGTGTGTAAGGTTTACGATTGCCGCACAGACGGCGCACGGTATGCGTGCGCATCGGGAACGCGCGACGTGCGAAGTGAAGTGACTGATAGGTCAACGGGTAAACCAACTTCGTATCGTTGGCGCCAATAATGAAAAAACCAACGAAAGCACCTTATTCCTATTACATTTAGGTCCATTTAATATTGGAAGGGTGAAAAATTCTTACCTACGCGGGCAACTATATCGTAATACAGTTTAACGGCTCGAATAAATATAATAGTGTATTAGAAGTTCAAGGTTGGTCGTTTGTTATTGTTGTAACTGAAGAAACAATAGAAAATTTTATTACAATAACGAATATATCACGAAAACTCATGTATTTTACATACGTGACATATTGTTTAGTGTTTTAAATCAATACTACCACATTTTTCTATTTCACGCTTCAACAAAAAAAAAATACCTTACCATGACACCCATTTACCTGCCTAAGTTGAGTGGTGACATATCTACGTCTTTATCTCTCTATCTCTTTCTTAATTTGTAATATTCTAATTTTATTACATTTCTTGTTTTTATGCAACATAAAATGGCAAACGAGCTGACGGCGGCCCTAATGTCTAAAATAAAATGTTGATGTACCTCACCGTTACATTATATTTATTTATAATTTAAAATAATTTAACCACAATTTGCATTATTTATTTTGTTAATATCTTTATTCATTTAATGACATTTAATAATTTAATTCCATTTTAATATTTATCAAACACAAGGCATGCTGTGATTGCCTATAAATGTAAGAACAGTTAGATCTAATCCACTAGTGTATTGTATTGAAATGTCGCTGTACCTTATGTTGGTGATCCTATAAATAAATAATGGAAAGTGGTAACCGTCACCTATAAACATGAATAGTACCATGGATATAACAGAGTATACAGTTTCGCCCATGATACCCCCCATGCGTTGCCATTCCTGAGGACTCCTTCTCATTTCTAAGGATTAAAATATTATGCCTCTGTACCCTGTAAATTCACTACCTGTAACTTTTTACAAAGGAAAAACTTTAGTGTTATACTAAAATCTTGTATTTATGACATAAATCTACTTATTGAATATTAATTAGATGGTAATACCTACATCAAGTAATAAATCAAAATACATACTAAATGAGTACCTAATACAAGATTACGAGTATAATAAAAATATAACAAAAACCATATTCCTCAATACGACATATCGTCACCTCTATGGCAAGTTTACGAATCTGCAGTTTTTTCAAATTTGACATTTCTTTAAAAATCTACATTTTGCGTCATACTACTTATTGTGGCTTATTTTCAAATTTCTATCTCTAACGGTTAGAGAAATCGAGTAGCTCGAATCTCCATATTTTTGTGATATACCCAAAGTAAACTTACTTAGCATATTTTTATAGTATTTTCTATAATAAACACTTTAATTTGAAATTTTCAACAATTATTTTATCAATTTTTCAATCCTAATTTAATTATTTAACATGAATAATTGCTATAACGTTGTTATTTAAACTGAAGTTCTCTCCAAAACACGTGATTTATACCTTGGTATATTTACTAAAGTGGCACTTTCGTTAGTTTGCCAGATATTAAAATAAATAATTTTCTTTGGCAACTTACGAAACTGCTACTTTCGTAGATTTGCTATTGTATAACTCAATACCTAGGAACTCTCATGTATGAAGGTGCAAAGTAAAGAATATGCATTTATTTCTGATACTTGTAACATAATAATAATTAATTAAGCGCATTCAATAAAAAACAGGGTTTTAAAACTAAAATGTTGGCATGATCTTTTACAGCAGCCTTCTGTCAAAAGTTATTTGCATTCTAATGTTTCAAAACGTTCCCCTGTAAAATGTAACTTTTTCAGTTTCGTAAGTTTACCATAGAGGTGACGATATCACTTAGTGAAACACCTTGGCTTTTGTTCGTTAACAATAAAATCTAAAACGAGGTTGTTCCCCGTACCTAACTACCTATGGATCTATAGTACACAAGAAACAATGGCTTTTGTATAGAAATGAAACCAGTTACAACAGAAAATTTAAATATATCCGTTTACAAACCACAAATGTATAGATTTAACTATGATATCATTTGTAATGGAATGATGACCCCGCCTGCGCGGGGAGAAGAGATTGTTAGTAATGGGGAGATTAGTCCCCATTGCTATCAATGTACCCTATCGGGTCGAACTCCAAGCAGTCCCCTTGGAAACTATCGTGACTAATTTATCGTTGAATTCGTCACGATGGGCTGACCTGCCTTTTTATTCTCACCTATAACCTCTGACTAGTACCCCGCCAGTGTATACCGATAGCGCAGGCGAGGTGTCATGCCATTTTCACCCATTAAAAAAAACCCCGCCTGCACTATACGCTGGCGAGGCGTCAATGAGAGATGATAGATGAGGATGTAAAGGCAGGTCAGTTAGCCCATCGTGATGTATACACCTGGAATTCAACACGATTTTTTTTAATGGGTCAAAATGGTATGGTAACCCCGCCTGCGCTAACGGGATACGCTGGCGGAGCACCAGTGAAGGCTGATAGATGAGAATGAAAACAGGCCAGTTAGCCCATCATGATGAATTCATCAGGAATTAACCATGATAGTTTCCAGGGAGAACCGCGAGGAGGTCAACCTGGTATACCCAATATTGCTAGCAATGGGATTCTCAGTCTCGATTACTAACAATCCCTTTCCCCCCAACTATCATGGTTAATTGCTTGTGAATTCGTCATGATGGGACTTTATTGGGACTACGGAAAAGACATCGATACATTCCATATTGGACAGATAGCTTTCTAAAACCAGGTTAATGTTTAAAAACAAAAGACGGATATAATGGTAGTATTATTAGTCATTCTATATTGTTTCTACATTGTATCCGCGCGAAGTCGAGTCGGGTCGCTAGTCTATACACATAATAAAACTGCAGAAGGTCTAATGTCTGTACATAGAAAAAAAAAACACTAAAAACCGAGTTCGGGGGATGTTCGAAGTTAAATAGGACATATCCAGATTTTTTCAAATTATTTGTTTCTCTGTCTGTTTGTACGGGCTAATCTCCGAAACTGTTGGACCGATTCAAATGAAATTTTGCATGGTGGTACCTTACATGCCCAGTCAATATTTGAGATATTATTGGGACATTTAAAAATGAAAAAATTTGGGATAGTTTAAAACTATAATAACTTATACAACTTAGTACACAATCTATCTAAGTAATGTCATTTCGACCCAACACTTTCGAGTGAGAAGGGCACGTCATTTGTTAATTTCGGTCCAGTATTCCCAGACAAAATAAATAGGTTGGTACATACATCGGCACATAGTAAACAGGAGTAACAAATACGACGCGGAAAAAGTCGCAGGTGTTAGATATTTTTTTTAAATATACTAGTTTTCTAAACTTAAGAAATAAGGGAAATTAAGCCTTATAGATATTGTACTGTGATATATTATGTACTTCGAGGGAGAAGTACATTTCAGAATCTATCACTGGTGCCCCACCATTGTATACCGATTGCGCAGATGAGGTTACCATACCATTATCACCCATTAAAAAAAACAGTTCAATTTTAACGACATTAAAACCCACAATGGAAACATATACACGAAAAGAAAACTTCCTCCATTAAATTATTTAAGAAAACAGATCATACATACCTGAGGAACCTGTGTAGATTTCCCACACCCCGTCTCACCGATCAGCACCAACGTCTGATACTTCTCCAACAGGTACAGTATGTGGTTCCTATACTGGAAAACTGGTAACCTCTGCCGTTGGGCGTCAAACGGTAGGTGATGGTAACGGTTATAAACGAAACTCGTTTGGGCATCGTTGTCTACCGTTAATGCTGTGTCTATATTTGGATTTACTAATGTTTCTATCTTGCCATCTCTATTCCTTATTGGGTAGAGGGTTTCATCATCACCTAGAAACAAGAATTAAAAGTTTTATCGCATACAAAAATAAATAATAAAAAAAAATAAAAAAATATATATTTTGCATAAAAAAAATTAATATATTATACATGTACTATTGGTGTGGTTTAATAAATAAATAATTAAAATATAGCGATATGTACCTAATTTGCTACCCTTAACACCATGTTCTTTTTGCCATGATTTCAATATTTTTAATAATTTGTCCCCATTGAATTTGTACATATAGCATAAACTTATAGGTTATGTCTACTTATACTACATTTATTAGAAGCTATATTTCGCTTACTGGGTATGGTTACATACTCTAATTAAAGTCAAATAATGAATAAAAATTGATTCAATAGTCAATTATTTCTCTATAAAGAAATCGAAGAAAGTTTCGAATGAAAATTTTACGTACCTGGTTTCATAAATTTAGGTCTCGATCCATGCATTTTAGGCCAAATTCATAAAAAAAAAAAACACAGTAAAATACACTAATTACTAACACAATATATTTGTTTTCAGAAAACTAACAGTTTTTAACAGTTTTTCGCGAATTTTATACAAATTTCTGTTTGTTTACATTCTCTCTCTCTCTCTCTGTCTCTCTGTCTAGCTCCCTGTCTTTCGAGCACAGATTAGAGAAACTATGCTCCCGAGCTCTATCTACAGAGTAGTGCAAAGTAATTACAAATTATTTTAGTACCGCCACTGCTCTTATATAGATATAACCGGAAATTGAATCTATGCAACCGCTTAGAAAATAACAACACTCATGTAACTTATAAAATGAAAATTCGTAATAGTATAATATCATAACATGCCTCTGTTCAAAACATCAACATCAATCAAACCGAAAGAGTCAGTGTTTATTTTATAAAATGTTTAAATTAAAAAAAAAGTTGTGTAGCATTTATAAAAACTTTTTTATTTGAATTTACGCCGTTTGAGTTTCCCTAAAATGCGTACATGACAGAGTGATGACAGACTGTCAGCTGGCTGTCATATGTAGTAAGTACCACAAAATTCGGTATTTTTAATGGATAATAATATAATAATAATGCTTCCTTCCCTAATAGTATACGATGTAGGGGCACCAGTGATAAGTGATAGGTATATAGAGGAATAATATCTGAGTCCTCAGAAATGACACCGCATGGGGGGTATCATGGGCGAAACAGTATACTCTGTTATGGCCATGATACTGCTTATGTCTATAGGCGACGGTTGCCACTTTCCATCAGATGGGTCGTCAGCTTATTTGCCATTCTAAGTTGTATAAAAAAAATCCTCCACGTGATCCTGGCAATTATCGTGATTAATTTCTGGTGAATTCGTCACAATGGGTCAACTAATCTGATTTCATCCTCATCTATTATCTTTCACTGGTGCCTCGTTAGCTTATATCAATGGCGCAAGCGGCGTTAACATTCCATTTTACTCATTAAAAAAACAATTTATGTAAAAATTACAGTGAAAATAGGTCCGATTTTTTTTAAATATTTTTTTATTAAATGATAATTTCATCAAGCTGATATTTCCCTTCAACATAAGCATGACAGAGGCAAGAAAATAGTTGGGGGAACGGATTGTAAGTAATGGGCTATAAGCCCCATTGCTAGCATTATACCCTGTATGGGAGGAAAGGGATTGTTAGTAATGGAGACTGAGAATCCCATTGCTAGCAATATACCCAACTAGGTCGACCTATTCGCGGTTCTCCCTGGAAACTATCATGGTTAATTCCTGATGAATTCATCATGATGGGCTAACTGGTCTGTTTTCATTCTCATCTATCACACTTCACTGGTGCTTCGCCAGCGTATCCTGTTAGCGCAGGCGGGGTTACCATACTATTTTCATCTATCAAAAAAAAAATACCCTGTAGATCGTTCTCCACACGGTTCCATCTGACTGGAAACCATTGTGGTTAATTATTGTTGAATTCGTCACAATACGAAAAATAAGGAAAATAACGTACAAAGTAATTATGTATGTATAATTTATTTTTACACATGTAGGTACTTCACAATAAACATTCATTGTTTATTTGACCGCAATTATTTACCTATTTGAATTCATCTCGCCAATATTTTGCACCTAATGCCGTATTGAAAATGTTCTATTAACGCCAATTATAGTAAACAACCGTGAAAAATTAACAAAGTTTTATAGGACTTCTTCAAAAACAAAAATAATATATTTTTTTGTATGAGAAATAAACCTTATAGTAAGTAGAGTCGTGAGTTGTGAATTGAAAAACCCCGATTGTCAAAACAAGTTTAATACGAGCAACATGTAATACATAGTTGTTAGCAATGGCGGGAGCGCGCTCTAGGTCTAAGTACATATACGAACGTATTAGCGGCCGGCGTAAAACTACTGTAGAGGGCGCCAGTACCTATTACTTATAACGAACGTGTGGATGCCGCGAGTGGCCCGGATTGGTCGTTCTATTATGTTGGTAGTAGTGACGGTGGGTTGTACCATAACCTATTATTTCTTGTGATGATTTACAAAGTCTACATTTACATATACCTACATTAAAACATAACAACGATTACTACTCAAATAAAAAAAAAACTATTATTAAACATACACACAAAGGGTTGACTCACAACTTGTCAGTATTGTATGTACTCTAAGTATTTTTTATTATTAAAAAAAAAAAACAGCGAATAATACAAGAAATTAATTATAATGCCAATTCTGATTTATTTTGAATCCAGGAATCGATATTGAAGGTTATAAGAATGTCTTATTTGGCTCTTCACTTAATACTGAGCCATAACTATTAGCTTGTAAGGTTTATAAAGCAGGAGCTTCAAGCTCCAATCGCTTCTTGAGTTACATTTTCTAACCTGAAATTATGGACATCTTTGTTCACCTTTGTATTATCGCCCACTTTATTTTTATCGACTCCAAGGTTCATTTGCTCTTGATTTATCTTTAAAATTTCTTCTGGACGGATTGCAGCATTTAAATTTTGTATAACTTTCAACTGTTTATTTGAAAATGCATCATTACCATTGATTATTTTTGCTTTAACCAATGCGCCGTTATCAGAAATCAATTTTTGTATATCCTCTTCTCCTACTCCTTTTAAATCTGGCGATATTTCTGTAATATTCGACATCGTTACTAACTCTTGGTATAACTTTATTGGATTAGATCTGAGGAAAGGTTTTCTCAGTAATAGCTGATGCAAATTGTGTACAAATGTTTGGTACGGAAGTCTATATTTTACGAAATAGTATGGTTGGTACAATAATTGTTTTGGTCGTTTAAGGAAATATGTCAACTCAATCATGCCCGCTAGGTCAGGTAATGTATTCAATTTATACAGATTAGTTATGGCTAACCGTTGTAAATCTGGTAACAGCATTGAATTACCTGCAATTGGCGCATAATTTGATGGCGTACCAGTAATTGAATTAGGCATTACAGAATTTGAATGCACACTTTTGTATTTCATATAATTTGGAACCGTTTGAAGGATGCTCTTATTCATGTCTGGAAAAACTTTTGGATTTTCAAAAATTTGATTAGATGCATTTAGTTGAACTAAATTGTAGTCTGATAACAAATGTGGATACTTGTTTTGAATAAAATTCATATTACCTGGGTATAATATGCTACTAGGGAATGAATTCTGCTGTTGATTCACGATTGGAATACTTGGCTGATTTGAATCTTTACTTAGTGTTTGTTGCTTCTTACTTGCAAGTTCTTTCGGAATATTTAAAACATGTTCTAGGTTCGGGTTTGATTGATTTGGTAAAGCTCCACCGTTCGAGTTTGAATGTGTGTATATCACATTATTTTCGTTATAAGGTATACTGTTACTGTAAGGATTTTTTAAATTTGGGTATTTGTTATAATCCACATTTACAAAATTTGAATATGGATTTAGCATATCTTGTTGGTGTGGTAGTATATTAGTTTGACTTGGTTTGGAATTATCTTGCATTGAAAAAATAGCTTTATTATTTGGTAAAAATATTTCTTCTTGTTTTATATCAGGGTTGTCTGCATTACTGATAGCATTCTGTGGAGTTTTAACTAAATGGTTATTTGTTTGATTTTTTAGTAATTTTATTATCTGTTCTAGAAAAGGGTTTTGTGGTAAATTCTTATTAATATTGTTTAATATTATCTGTGAAGGAATTTTAAATCGATTTTCAGGTAAACCTAAATATTCTTGAGGTTTTTCTTCTAATTTTTCTTTAAAATCTATTTTGTCCGATTTATGATTTATTGGTAGATTTAGATAATTCTTTACTAAATCAGCCAAAGCATTGTCAGAGTTTTCGTAATTGAAATATAAATTATTTGCTTGAGGATTAGTATAATTAGTGGCATCTAATTTAAATTGCGGGTTATCTGGTTTCTTGATAAATTCAGGTATAAAGTACTGCATAATGTTGAACGGAACATGCGGATATTTTAAATTAGCGTTTGAGTCTCCTGTATTCAAATTCGACAATAAAAGATTGTGATCGGGTTGTGAAGTTTGATTAATATACAGTTGAGGCATTTCTCCATTAGACGGAAATCCTTTAGTTTCAACTAATGAAAATTGCCCTGGTCTATAATGTTGAAGTAACGATGCAATGTTTGAGATTATTGTTATCAAATCAGGATTATTATTATTTAGATACTGTAATGAATTTTTACTGTCGCCAATAATGGGTTTTAAATTATGTGAAGAATACAATCCATTATCATTATTAAGAAAATCTTGTGGTCTATTTGAAACACTTTCCGGATTCGTAAATTTTATATCGAAAGAAAAATCGTTTGGATTTAGTTCGATTGGGTTAGCTGATGCTATATTATTAGGATTTAGTGAACTTTGTAGACACGTTGGATATTTCGCTAATTGAAGATAAACATTGTAAGCATCTTGGATTAATTTCTCCAAGGTATCTTTACAATTTGGTTGATTAATATTTGGTGGCACAGTTTTGAATACAATATTCGTTTTAAATGGTTCATTTGAATCATACATTCCACGCAATGCTCGATTAGGTGTCCATTCTGATTGATCTTCTATACTTTTTAGTTTTTTATTAATTTCATCTTTTTCTACACTGTCTGTAGACTCATCTAAATATTTCTTAATGAGTGGCAACACATTCATAAATTTGTTAATGTCTGAATTACGTGTCTGGAAAAATTCTAAGAGTATATTTAAAAGTGGGTACAGCAATTCAGAGTTTTCACATTTTTTTAACGTAGTGCCAGAATTTGTGAGATTTGGAACCTGTTGTGAAAATAAAATTAAAATTAAACAAATTATTTATTAAAAATGGGAAACACTGTATAATTAAATCAGGCTGGTACACAAAGCAGAAATATGAACTCAAAAAAAAGGATATTTTCAGATATTATTAGGCGTTAAAATTAAAGAAATTTAGTTCATTCCAAACAAAATTCTTAAGAAAGATATTGCTCTAAATTCATAGGACAGCGACATTAAGTCATAGATTAATTCAATAATTAAATAAAATATTACTATACAAATTCTGACTTACATTATTATTATTGCCTTTGATTATACTTTCAAAATCTACATAGGGGTTTTGACTAACTTCAGTAGAAGTTAAAACCTGTACAAAATTTTAAATTATTATAAAACCATAAAATTATTTATAAATATTTTGAATAAGACCACATAATGTAAGAAATCAAAATATAAGAGTACTTACTGTAGTTAAGGCGATATTAGAATTTAATAGCAATACGAAATAAATTCCTAAAACAAAATTCGGCATCGTTATTTTGTAATAACGCCCACAAAAATATACTTGAAATAAGTGACTTTCCACATTAATTATAGTTCGTCACATTAGCCGCCGTGAAATCGCTTCTGCGATAAGACTGATTCGAAATAATAAACAAAAATGTAATGATTTTCTCGACAATAATGATTATTAAATTAATTATATACTTATTACGACAATACATTGAAAAATTTAAATTATAAATATTGCAAACCCAATGCAAAATTTTAACTAGCTAGTTTGCGAGAATCTTAATATTTATCTTGCAAATATTCCTTTAATAGTGACGAGATAATAGGTTTTAGTCTTGCTTCTATATTGATGTACGTATTTTCTTTGCATTCACGTACAGACTTCTCAATAATTTCAGGCAATACATAATTATATAATACAGTGAAAATTTTAAATATTAATCCTTCAGACATTCCTAATTTTCGAAAATACTTCATGGTGTTCCGAAAGATTATATCGATGTCTCTGTTAATACCGTCTTCTAAGTGAAAATTTTTAATAGCTGGTTTGTAAAGATCATGGCTTATTTTAAAACGTATGTTTTTAGATTCAGTTTCCGGATTTGATATTTTCAATTTTGATAATTCATCTTTAATAACATCATTAAATTTATTTAAGAAATTCTTATCAATATCATCAGCGTGCGTAGTTGCTTCAAAATGTTCAGTTTGCCCAATATTGTGTTTTTGTAATGACAGTGGCGTACTAGAATCAATTCTTGAAATTTCTGTATATAAAGCATTTTTGTAAATTTTTCTTACTCTTCCAAAATTTTCTTGGCTGACAGTGTTATAAAAAATATTTTCTAAATCAGAATCATGTTCGTCATAAGTTTTGAATTGTCCAAGAGATATTATCTTTGGTTTTAACAATCGTTGATACAAAGTATTCGATCCATCTTTATTGTTTGTTGCTATTTTTTGTTTTCGCAATAAATATTTATGGTCAAAACTAGGTGACGTTGAAATATACTGCATCTGAATATTATCTTCCTCATATTGGATACTTGGTGTAACATAAGATGTAAAATTTACACGGTTTTCTGAGTCTTCTTCTGGTTTCCTGTTATATTTTTTAAAGGAACTTTGCATCGATACTGGATTATTTAAAAATGGAGATGGTATGTAGTTAAAAACGCCAGTTGTCTTAGATTTATACCAAGGCAAGTTCTTTAATGAATCTATTACCTCTACACTTTTATCATTATTGGATTGAGAATTGATATCGGCATTTTCTTTTTGTACGTTAACTTGAAAATAATTAAGGTTTTTTGGCTTACCAAATTCAGTAAGGATATGTACAGGTTTTCCATCATTGATCATTCTTCGATTATTTTCACTATATGGTACTTCACTGTCTTTGTTTTCTTTACTTTTCCCAATGTCCAACACTGATGAAAATTCTCCAATATTAGTATCTAATTCCGAGTTTTCTAACTTTTGATTTGCTTTAGTTGATCTAAAATTTTCAGGTTTTGGAGTGGATATGAAATATTGTTTACCATTTGTAATTATTTTGTGTTGATTAAACTTATTTTCTGTGTATACAGGTGTAAACATAGCATTTACATTATTTTGACTAAGATGCTCTGTAACAGAATGACGATGAATGAATTCATCAACTATTGGTTTTAATTTGTAATTTGAAGGGAGAGATTGTTGATTTAAATTAGTTTTGACTATTGTATTTTCAGTAATAGAATCTAGATTGTCATTCGTTTTCGAGTCCGCAATATCTGTATAAGTTTTTTCGACGTTTGTTTCTAGGCCAGTAAGTTTTGAGTGAAAAGTTCTTTCTGTAGATACATTTTTAGTCTTAGCCGATGCAGTATGCAATATTTCAGAAATTTTCACTTCCTTTTCCCTGGTAGATACCTGTGCTGACGTTTTAGGATATTCAGATTTGATCGGAATATAGAACATATTTACATTATTATTATTTTTAATATTACTAGCTTGCATTTTACCAGAGTTAAGATTCGTTAGTTTTACCAAAGATTGAACTTTATATGCTATATTGTCTACAATCAGTTCTATCGGTAAATCTAAACGTTTGGCTTCGTTTAATTTTGATAATATTCTAAGAATTAAGTATAAATTATTTTTATCACATTTAGTGTTATTTGTCTGTAATTTTAACAGTTTTACTAACATTTTCCAATATTCTAACAAGTTGTTTTTATCGATTTTAGACATCTTTGAAATCAAATCATAGAACGATGCAAACTCCTTATCTTGATAACCTGTCAAAACCATCTTTGAATTCAATTTAGAATTTTGATATTTTTCCGAAGAAAAGTCATTTCCTTTTTTCATATTATTCTCATTTTTAAGCTCATTTTTGGTCTTTTCAGTAAATATTAAAGAATTCCTGTTTACTTTGCTATTAATGTATGATTTTTCATCTCCTTCATTTTTATACACTGTATCAAGTGTTTTACCTTCTAACAATTCTTCGCTTGATGATTTTGATATTAAGCTTCCATTAATATCTTTGTTCAGTGTAGAATCCAATATCTAGAAAATTAACAATTGTATTAAAATAATGAGAATATATGAACCTGCAGGGGAAGAGGGAGACCGAGACATAGTTACATCAGGTAGATCAAGGAAGGAATTGGTGTCGTGTCGTATCAAGAGGTGAAGAGACACGCTGAAAATCGTAGTGAGTGGCAAGAGCTCCACCGACAAGAGCGCAGCTCTTAAATAGGATAGATAGATATGAACCTAATTTAATGCATTAATTGTAATACACAAAATATTTATTACAGTTAGTATTTTGATAAATTTCTTTAATAAACTTATTACAAAACCAATAAGCAATTTAAATTAAATTTTAATATATATATATATATATATATATATATATATATATATATATATATATATATATATATATATATATATATATATATATATATATTATAAATTTTATTTAAAGAATTAAGAATGCAACTACTACATTTACCACAATGACGACATTCTATAAAACTCTGTATATTTATTTAATAAATACATTAATTTTACCTTTTGTGTATTTATTGTAAGAGACGTCAAATTGTTTATATTGGTGTTAGGTTTTTCAGAAAAACTATTCGCATACTGTTTCTTATTAATGGTGTTTTGATCTTCTATTATTTCATCCCAGTCTACCTTATTCTTTATACTTTTGTTAGTATTATTGATAAATAATAATTCAGAATTTCCTGGTGAATTACTTAATCCAGACTTTGTCGAGTTATTATTTAAAATAGAAAGATATTCATTTATTATAAATTTTTGAAAAGTTGAATTTTTACCATCATCTAATGTCTTTTTCCCTTCTGCAATTTTACCGTAGAGACCTTTATTTAAATCAGCATTATCTGTGCTATTTTTCCTATATAACTGATTTTCAAATTCAGTATGGCTTAAAACACCATATTTAGAATTTTTCTCTGTATTATCATTTCTTCTATTATTTAAGTAATATATCACACTTTCCTCAAATTCTTTGCGATTGTTATGAATTTTGGTGCTTTTTATTTCTGATAAATTGTATTTTTCAAAATTTGGGAAGTAGTAATTTGATTTTTCTGTATTTGATAACTTAGAATTATTTCCTTCAGAAGAAATTTCATCTGACTCTACTATAACATCATTTTCATTGTCATTATTTGTTACTTCAACTGAAACATTACTAATAATATCGGACCAATTGTCTCGTCTTGAATTATTTCTATCTTCTGTTGCATGATTAATGTTTTTCTTTATTAAAATTTTGTTATAGACGTTATTGCCAAGAGTTTCTGCATTTGAGTTATTTTTAGGAGAATTGTAATTATTTTCAAATATTCTTACTTTATAATAATTATGTCTTGAAATTGAATCATTTAAGTCTCTTTTCTGGGGCAGTATTTGTATTATATTATTAACAAATTCATTTGATGTTTCGGGCTTTGACTGTACGTTAATATCTTTATTATTAACGGTATTACCAAAATTTATTTTTTGTACAATACTACCACTTGTACCGGGCAAGCTATATGCCTGTTTTCTTGGATCATAACTTGACTTTATAATAATCGTTGAATAGTTTAAAAGAGGATTATATCCTTTTATAGTCTGTTTGCTTGATTCATCTATTTCTTTAAAAAAGTTACTGTCTTTTAAAGATTGGTTAGTGTTTTTATTTTCATCTTTATACTTAAAATTGCTTAGCATTTTAGATATAAAATAATCTTTCATGTCCGTTTGATTTTTCAAAATATTTACAACATTATAAGCAGTATAAATGTCATTATCTTTAGTTATTTCTGTATTACCAATATCTTTATTGCCAATTACAAATTTATTGAGATTTACATTAGATTTATTGTTTAATATTTCGCTATCTTCATAAACTTGTCCATCTTTATTGTATCCGTCATTCAGGAAAAAATTATTGGTGTTCTTTCTTCTCATTGTATTAGGCATCACTTTATTCTTATTATACTGAATAATGACATTACTTGAATGTATTGGATAAGTTACATTGCTGTTATCTTCTCCATCATAGCTGGATTTTGGTTTTGTTATTGAATATTGATAAACTTGTCTGTTACTAATTTTCGTTCCATATCTGGGATAATTCTCAACATGTACGGCTTCTAGGAGACTATCTTTTGTATTTACAGTTTCATTTTGCTAAAAAGTTATAAAATCATTAAATTCTTGATATTTTGTTATTAATTAAAAAAATCTTAGTAATTGATTTTTAATTGAATGTTCTCTGGATGTTTGGATGTACGTGTGTAACCGTGCATTACTGACGATCATGTATGAGTATATTAAATGGTCTGATGTCAATGAATAGGATATCGTCAAATTCATCTAATTGCGAGATAAATTTAAATATGGTGGATATCTATGATAGAACTAAAACATATGTTCATTTATTAACGATGTCTGCTAAATATGTATAACGGAAATTTTATAAATCTCCAATAATATTAGTCTTCATCCAGAACTCTTTTTCAGAGGGCATTTTTGTTGTTTTGCTTCACAGCGTCAAATCTCGCCCTGCACTTCTGGGTGATGGTCGAAACAATTGTCGAAAGCGACATAATATTTTTTTTTATACAACTTAGAATGGCAAACAAGCTGAGGGCCCACCTGATGGAAAGTGGTAACCGTCGCCTATAGACATGAGCAGTACCATAGACATAACAGAGTATACTGCTTCGATTTCCGTTATACATGTACATATATACACATCGGTATTTTGGATTATTGTCATTTAGACCTTTTTAAATTATTTACATATAGGCATTTTATTGATACACACTATCATTTATATTTCTTTTTAATTTTGTTTTGCGTTCATGTTAGCCTCATTACTGTCTACGCCACTATGTAAAGTAGACTAGAAGAGACCTTTTTTTTAAGTCCACATTTTGTTCACGTTGTCTTGAATTAAAAATTAAGTATCTATTTTGAATTACCTATAATATTTTTTTTTAATAAACTCACCGGAGCACAGAGCACGTGGAATGGCGAAAATAAAAGGAAATATAGAAAATACATTTTTATTGTCTCGAGAGCCACACCTGATGCATTAGCATACTTTATACTGTGAAATAATATTTATTTTCAATAAATAGCGTGTCTAATAATCTTATAACTAGAGACATATTACTTTGCAGTATTGATTTGTATTTATATTATAATATTATGTAGAACATAAGGTATTTTAGTTTACTGGAAGTGTATCGTGAAATGTATCTTCCTTTAAACAGTATATTCCTTTTTAAAAGGCCGGCAGCACACCTGCAATGCCGCTGGTGTTGTGGGTGATCATGGGCGGCGGTAGTCACTTACCATCAGGTGAGACGCATGCTCGTTTGCTCCCTGCGTTGTAAAAAAAATCTATTACCCAAGTTTTTTTTTTATACCACAAAGATGGTTAACAAGCATACAGCCCTTTCTGATGGTAAACGGTCACCGTAGCCTATGGACGCCTGCAACGCTAGGGTTGTCACGTGCGCGTTGCCGACCCTGGTGAAATCTTAATATACCTTTTTGAAGAACCCCATACTGTAGTCTCTAAAGAAAACCTCGGTAGGGAGCTCAATCTACAGTCTGAGCGTTCGTGGGTACAATTTCTCTGAAATCACATTGTACATGACCATTTACGTTCAAGCATGTGTGGATGAATTCCCTGTCGATGGCGAGCGGTGCGATGATAAAAGGTGGCTGTTGGCATAATTTCAAACAATTCCTCAGAACAATATCCGTTATACAAGCGGTAGAACACACAAAGGGCCTCCCATTGGGTGTTTTAAAACCGCCCTATTAAAACATTACCAAAGTTTAACTGCGGTTGCCAACTCGCCTGCTAAGCGTGGCAACTAGTGGCAACACCCCCCACGAGCGGGACGCCTATGTTCAGTAGCGGACAGTTTTTTTTAATGGGTGATAATGGAATGGTAACCCCACCCGCGCCATCGGTATACACCGGCGGGGCACCAGTGAAGGATGAAGTAGGTCAGTTAGCCCATCGTGACAAATTCAACAAGAATTGTTCACGATGGTTTCCAGGGGGAACCAAGTGGAGCTCGACCTAATAGGGCATATTGCTAGCAATGGGGCTATCAAACTCCATTACTAACAATCCCTTTCCCCCCTCAATTAATATGATGAAGATGATCTAATCTAGTGGTCACTTCTAGTTGCTTTTATAGCTGTGTAGTAATGATATAAAGCACCAATGATTTGTACTAAATTTGTAGCAATTACCAATTGGCTACGCACCGGTATACGTAGGTACGATTCACTCAATTTTTATATAATACTAGCGGCCCGTCCCGGCGACGCACGAGTGGACATTTTCACATTTTCAAAAGTGGCCATTAAGGCTGCACACGCGAGGGAAATTTAAAAATGGAGTAACTTCTCCCGTTTTCCCAACGTTTCCCTTCACTGCTCTGCTCCTATTGATCATAGCGTGATGAAAAGTATACTTGTACCAAGACTACAGTATAAACTGCCCAGGAGTATGAAGAATAATTGTACCAAGTTTCGTTAAAATCCGTCGAGTAGTTTTTGTTTCTATAACGAACATACAGACAGACAGACAAAAATTTTACTGATTGCATTTTTGTCATCAGTATCGATCACTAATCACCTCCTGATAGTTATTTTGGAAATATATTTCATGTACAGAATTGACCTCTCTCTCTCTCTCTATATATATATATATATATATATATATATATATATATATATATATATATATATATATATATATATATATATATATATATATGATAATTATTACAGAAATGATTGTACAAAGATGATATTAACACGGTCACTACGACTTGGTTTTATATGAGATTGCACAAGTTTTTGTAGCTAAAGACTTGCGTTCAGATGCGAGACTTGGCAGTTTTTGTCATTTTATATTTTTGATGGGTATACATCACGTGTAAAAACCTATATGTAAGGATGCTCTACCTCTCACATTTACTTTTTTTATTTTTACTGTGGATACGTTAAACCTATTTAAAAGTATATTACTATGTACGAAACTGTAATAAAAAGAAAATTTACACTTAAATTTCTATGAACAATTTCGCATATTTTTTTATTCGCAGTTAGGAGGGATCGGGGGAAGCGATTGTTAGTGATGGGGAGGTCAGTCCCCATTTTTTTATGCAACTTAGAATGACAAATAAGCTGACGGCCCCCACCTGATGGAAAGTGGTAACCGTCGCCTATAAACATGAACAGTACCATGGACACAACAGAGTACACTGGATATGTTCCCCAAACAGGTATGCTGTGTAAAAACAGTTACTTTGGAATTTTGGACCAGGAATATTATTCGAATAAAAAACACAAAAAAAAAAATAATATGAACATTTTTAATAAACATACTTACATCACTAGTTTGTATAACAATTGCACGTATTTTATTATGATAAAAAAAAAATAAAAGCAAAATGCATCGAATAACAGTTACTTATATATAAAAAAAAACAACGCTCTAATTTATTTGCGCCGGACATAGATCCATTTGAGAACTTTTTTTTTTCTAATTAAAAAACTAGAGTAAACATTTTTTTCTCACCAGCCAGTCATGGGAGATCGTAATTTTTTTTAAATAAACATCAATAAAGTTTATATACAAGAATACATATATAATGGGCTATCCTTTTGTTTCCTTTCTCTTTGACATGCTCATATTTTTATATATTTTTATTATTTGCATGTACTTCATTGTTATTTACTAAATTCATATGCTTTCTTTATATAACTTTATAATTTAACATTGTTTGCCGACTGCTTTAACCATGCTGTGTGTACACCTGTCTGGGTCTTAATCTAGTTCATACTATTGTCTTTCTACAAATTTTTATAATGTTATTGATTGTAACCTGTTGTGTATACCTTTTTAAATAAATAGATTAAAAAAAAATTCGGAAAATATTTCATGGTAGGCCCTCAAGTATGCAAGTACTATTTACCTGCAAATGCGTCTCGTTATATCCCGATAGTGTATTTCAACGTGACAGTTCTGTCATGTAGATCGCAGTCCAGTGGTTCCAAGAACGAGTCTCAGCTTAAACCTCCAAATTTTCAAATTCACGTTTGCATCAATTAAAAAACGCCACTCGCTTCGTACTTAAAAGCGTAAGTAAAGTCGAATATTATTAAGTTATATCTCTAAACAACAATAACAATAACAAAAAACCGATTAAATATAAAAAGAAAACCGATAAAAACAATTTTAGCACGAATGCCTTCAATGGATCTATGCCCTGGTACTGTCCAACTTTGAACTTACAGTCTATTGCAATAGGATTTAATAAAAATGTAATCAATTTTCGTTGAAATTTTCACAGTAACACCCTCCGAATGAAGTTAGTAACGAATCGATACATTTTTTTTATACAACTCAGAATGGCAAACAAGCTGACGGCCCACCTGATGGAACGTAACCGTCGCCTATACACATGAGCAGTAGCATGGACATAACAGAGTATACTGTTTCGCCCATGATACCCCCCATGCATTAAATCGATTATTTAGCATCAATGTACTGTCTTATGATCGTATCAATTATTCGTTTGTTTACATTATTATTAATTCCTATGGCAACATTTCACCAATACCCTAATCATTTACAAGCTTTCCGTTTAAAGAACTATACATTATTTTCCCCTTACAATTTAAATTGTTGATATATATTGACATAATTCTTAAGGTATGAGTACCAATAATTGGCAATGCGTTTAATAATTTAATTCATTTTTATCACATCGTTTGCTAAATTCAATAATTTACTTAGATATATGTATATGTATAAGGTAATGTAAAAATTATGCACAATTACAAGTTACATATAAGGTGTTACCAAATTATCTGCATTCCCTGCTACAAGGCATAGTATTATATATATATATATATATATATATATATATATATATATATATATATATATATATATATATATATATATATATATATATATATATATATATATATATATTTAAATTTCTTCATTACTTGTAAAACCGTCCTAATAACTATACTTTTCCCTATCACATTGTTGGTCGCGATCACTCCGACAGTTTTAGCGTAACGTTTTTTAAGACTCTTTTTACACAGGTTGAAAGATTTACATTAAGGATTTTTTTTTTTGTATGAAAAATGTTATGACATTTGAGACACGAAATTCTATCATTATTGTAACGTATATACGTAATACTATATCCCTTTAAAGGGAATGCAGATAATTTGGTAACACCTTATATATATATAATTGAAAAATCTCATCATACCTACATTGTCTTCACTGTGAATCCTACAAGTTAGGATTTAAAAAATATTGCATTTAAATTTAATTACTCGAATAATTTCATTTTAATAGAAAACAGCCTTATTAAACCAATTTGGGAGACTGTAGGCTCGCCTGTAGGTATTGTAAAAGATTTCATAAAAAAAAATATACAGTCAAATTCATAACAGAAACTGTCATTAAAATGCTGGACTAGAACTGAAATTTATTACATCCGTAAAAAAAATCTCTTAAATCAAAGATAACAAAATCAAGTCTTGCTTTTACCAATATAATCACTCTTTTTTACTCTTGGTATATTTAATAAAGCATTTTTATATATTTCTATCGAAATAATTATATATGAAATAAATAAATAGTTCGATTTAAAAAAAGAAATGACAATTTTTATAGCAAATATGCATCTTTCTTATTAACTCAATCTCTAAAACAGTTTAAAATGCATGACAAATTAATTGAATTCATTCAATAAGTGTTCTTTAAAAAAAAAAAAAAACATTAGAAAATTAATGTCAACTATTTAAAATAGGAAAGGAGTATTTTCCAACTGCAACATAATATCTACTGGTGTCAAAATTTGGTACTCTTACCCTACATATCGGCATTTAGGACACGACGTTACAGCCGAAGATCTCGATCCAGTAACCGTCTGGATCCTGAATGAAGGCCAGCCCCTTCATCTTGCCGTCTTGTGGTCGCTTGATGAATTTCACTCCTAATTGTTCAAACCTGAAAGTAAATTAGTAATTTGATAATTAACAGGATTTTTTTAATGGATGATAATGGAATGGTAACCCCGCCTGCGCTATCGGTATACGCTGGCGGGGCACCAGTAAGGGATGATAGGTGCAAATGAAAAGGCAGGTCAGTTAGTCCATTGTGATGAATACACATGGAATTCAGGATGATGATTTATCAGGGATGACGACGTGGAGGTCAACTTGACAGGGTATATTTCTAGCAATAGGACTGGAAGTCTGCATTATTAACGAACCCCCCCCCCCCTCCCTATCAAGTGAGCCGTTTTTTTAGACTTATAAAAAAATATAGTGTAATTACCGAGCACACGCGGCTTCTACATCAGGCACCAGGATACCAATGTGGCCGAAGCCTCTCGGGTCCGAGTTGCCGTTGTGGTAGCTGGAGTCGTCGCTCTCCGTGCCCCAATTGCTGGAATTGTGTAATGACAACTTTATAAGATAAATCTATACCTAAAATTATAAAGTCTTTATTGGTAAAATTGTTTTCTTTTTACAAATATTAATCTATATTTCTAGCTTGTCCTTTGACAAAAAAACCTAGTATAGGTATATACTAGTTTGATTGTTTGTTTGTTGGTACACTCAAAAACGATTTTAAAAACTCTTTCATTTATAAAATCCTATATTACGTAAAGGTAGCCCTACCAAAAAAGGTACAATAATGTAATCCAATCAATTTGGAATCAACTTCCAGCAGCAGTATTTCCGAACCGATACGACAACATAACCTTCAAGAAAAGAGCATATTCCTTTTTAAAAGGCCGGCAGCACACCTGCAATGCCGTAGGTGTTGTGGGTGACCATGGGCGGCGGTAGTCACTTACCATCAGGTGAGCCGCATGTTCGTTTGCCCCCTGTGTTGTAAAAAAAAAATCAAAAATTTATACATTAAAATAAAAATTAATTTATAAAATTAAAGTTTTTGAAAATCCAACAGTGTCGTTCCATTCTTCTTAACTGAAATTGTGTTTCAAATTGGCTGTAGAATAATAAAAAAATCAATTAGCTTAAATAAACATATTTAATTTCTTTCTTGACTTTCAATAATCATTACTTCCTATGCCACTGCGTTAGGTTGACTGGAAGAAATCTCTTTTAGAGATAAGTTCACCTTTGCCAACATTGTTATTAACTTATTGTTGTTACTGTATGTTTTAGTGCAATAAATATATATATATATATATATATATATATATATATATATATATATATATATATATATATATATATATATATATACTTTTTAACTAGTTTTGTATCTTTATACTCTAGTGTAAGATACATGTAGAAAAATGTATGTCTCCCCATCTATTACACAATTCACATAGATAAAAAAATATTTTATCTACATGAAATAGTTCTTACACCAATGATAACATCAATGCGGGCAAAGCCGTCATCACCCTTAAGAGATAATAAAATGTCTAATAAAGATAAGAATAAGAGATGTCCAAGATATTATGTAGAACGTTAAATCATTTTTTCAGGAAATAACAATTTTATCTCTCAATATATCTGAATCTACCATGTTAATTTCTTAGATAAAATAGCTCAATGGGTATAAAATTCAATGGAGTATTTGTACTTTTCAATAATAGATTTTATGGTGAAATCTCATTTATTCCCCTTGGATTTATTAGGAGGAATTTTAGCTTAATACAATTTTCTTTTTAGGATTTTTACCAGAGGGAGACTTTGTACAAAAGTCGATTGCTTGAGTATCTCCATCCCATTCGTGTTTCAACCGTAAAGCAGTTGTGTTTGCATGGCTGTGTTTTGGTTTGCAGAGTGGGATATGGCGTGAATTTACTGGGTACAGAGGAATAACACCTGAGTCCTCAGGAATGGCAACGCATGGGGGGTACCATGGGCGAAACAGTATACTCTGTTACGTCCATGGTACTGCTCATGTCTATAGGCGACGGTTACCACTTCCCATCAGGTGGGCCGTCAGCTTGTTTGTCATTCTAAGTTGTATAAAAAAATCTATAATTACATTAGTCACTGAGACTCACAAGACTTTGTTGCAGCTGTGTCATAAGAGGCAACTAAGGAAAGTTAGTGGTTGAAGGATAGGTCATAGCAGCTACTGGCAAAGCCCTCCAACAGGGGGGTTGTTCCAACCTATGTTCAGCAATGGACAGTTAATAGCTGATATGATGACATATATTTTTTTATACCACTGTGGTGGCAAGCAAGCATATGGCCCACCTGATGGTAAGTGGTTACCATAGCCTATAAACGCCTGGAATACCAGGGGTACTACGCGCATGTTGCTGACCCTGAAGAAACCTCTTTACACCCCTTTTGAAGAACCCCATGTTGTAGTCTCTTGGGAAAACCTCGGCAAGGAGCTTATTCCATATATATAAAACATTCAAGCAAAGTATGTATTGTGTGGAGATCAAACCTATGATCTTCAGAATGTGAGGCAGTGTTTTAAACCAAAACATCATAAAGGTAGATAAGCTGATACTTACTATGTCAGTTCCAGAGTTGCCTTCTTCGTCATGGCCCACATTCTCCTTGTGAGTTTGTCGGATGGCACTTCAGCCGGATTCTCATAGCCCATGAAGAATAAGGAGAACTTCATTTCAGGAAAATGGAGCTGATTCAGTAAGGTCATACCCAGGACACCGGTGTAGAATGGAATGGATTTCCGTGGATCTTTAATTCGATACATTGTTTGTTGGAACATGAAGTCCTGAAATTATTTTATTACGCTTAGAATAGCAAAAATTTCTTCAAAAATATCCCACCTTTCAATTTCGGTTTGAAATGAATGGCACGTTATGGCAGTTAATTTACAAGGTACAGAGGAATAACACTTGAGAAAGCTATTAAATAGCAAACAGATTTATCAAAACTGACTAGTAGTTCAAAAGATGTTCAAATAAACTCTTGTGCTCTATTACCTTAATATAGATGTAAAATGAGTTTGTTTATTACATTTTATTAACTTAATGGGTCGTTAAATATAGTATATAATTTTCACTACTTTGAAATCACAGGTAAAAACTAGTGTTTTATAAATAGGAAAATATTACCTTAGTAATAGCATCAGGGGTCCGGCACAGTGCCTCCACCTCCTCAGGGGATATACCTTCACCGCTCATAGTTCTGTAACATTAAATTATAACCTAAAATATTCAATAGTACCAAAAAATTATGACAATCAGTATTAAACACAATTATATGGCAAAGAAAATATTCATAAATAATTCATACATAGATCGAAGAGGATATTACAATGGACGTGTATGAGACGAGATAAGAAAGTTGAAAAAAATAGAGAACGGCGGCTTTGAAACTAATTTCCTTTGCTTATCCGGTAAATGTAATAAAACAAATACGATATGAAATTAACAATTCATAATACCTTAATAGAAATTTTAATACAGTCGAGGATTATAATAATAAAATATTAAATAAATAAATAAAAACGTAAGTTTTTAACTTCAGATCCGGAATCAACTTGGACTTTTTCGCTATAAAACCACAGATAATCAGAAAATAAAGATAAGAGACTATGAATCTCCGACTTATCTGTGACAATGACACAAACTATATAGAAAACTCTTGTTCTTAGTACAAAACAATGTCTGTGATAAATAACAACTAGTTTGTGATGATAGGAACAAACAAAATCTTTATATTAAAAAACGACATCACGACAATTTGACATTCTAGTGGCACCTACGCCAAAGACTAAGGATACCTTTGGTTCTATCAGATTCTAGGATAAGGACTTATGTTACATGTGGAACTGTTTTTTTTTAATGGGTGAAAATGGAATGGTAACTCCGCCCGCGCTATCGGTATACACCGGCGGGGCACCAGTGAAAGATGATAGATGAGAATGATGTGAAACTGAGTAGGTAGATATCTAAATAGAATTATCATAGAAAATGAATGAAAAAAGTAATCCTTTTCTTTCTCAATCTAATGTTTGTACCCGTGTATATAACGAATATTTAGTACTCATATCGATAAGTTTCAATTGCTACAAGTACCTACTCAGTTACAAGTTGATAGATAAGATTTTTATTAAGACTAATCTACTTTTTTCCTAATAAATGATAATTAAATGGTAACCTCATCTGCGCTAACGGTATACACTGGCGCGACACCAGTGAGAGATGATAAGTGATGATGAAAAAGCAAGTCTGTTAGCTCATCGTGATAAATTCAACGATAAATTAGTCACGATGGTTTCCAGGGAAAACTGCACGGAGGTCGACCTGATAGGGCATATTGATAGCAATGGACTGTAACCTCCCCATTACTAACAATCCCTTCCCCACAGACTAATCTACTTACACGAGATAAAGTTCATGCCTGATGCGGAAAATGCAAAAATATAATTACTAATTAAAATAGAATTTATTTTAATTTTTCAGATTATCTGTATATTAATTCATCGAAATATTTTAAATGATTTATTAAATACAAACTTTGATATTTAGGTGATAATTAAGTATAACTACAACATAAGTAACTATTTATATGGAAATATATATTATTATTTATTGAATTCAATGTTTATAAAAATGATACATAGGTATTTAATGCAGGTAGGTATACAGGTATTTAAATTATATCTCTTAAATCTTATTTTATATAAAACATATAAAAATATATTACTTCACTACTGATAATTTCCTTTGCATGTATTTAGTAATTTATTAAGTAAATACTGTGTAAAAAAAAAAAAACAATTATGCCAGTACAGGTTTTAAAAAGTTTTACTTTTTCTTAATTATTATTGAAATACAAATTGTTTCAGAAAAGTTACAGTTCTGTAACTTTTATTCCTATTTAACTTAAATTATCTTATAAAGCTATAATATTTATTTATTTCTTATTGCATTCCATAATGTGATTAGTAGATAACATTTTAACTTCAATTACCCCTGAAGATAGACACTGTTGGGCACAGCAAGTAGAAGAGAGGTTTATATAATTGGAGTTAGTTCTGTTGTCATTTCTTCTTATAATTACAACAGTTTATTGTCTTTACAATCTTACATTACAATATTATCATGGTAGATAGGTTGATACAGTTAATCTGTGTTAGACTGGAGACCAAACCATGCTCGAAGTCTGTCTCTCAGTATCTAGTACTTACCACTTGAAATGTACACTTCTACCATGATAGCATTGATTTTTGGTGTAATGCATAAAAGGTTATCATCAACATTTCAGATATTATCCATCCACTGCTGGACATATGCCTTCCCCATAGACTGCCACGGAACACTGAAACGGTCCTAAGCTACCTGCATCTACTAATTTCCTGCAATGCATTTGAGATCATCGCTCCATCTAGTGGATGGTCTTTATACACTGCATTAAAATTATATATATTCTTTTATTATACACACATATAATAATAACAATATTCGATCTGTATAATTAAAAAAAAATTAAATAAAATTCAACATAAATAATTTTATTTAAATAAAATTTATTTCTTATGGACAAATCAGTTTTAACTAAAAACTATCTGTTTCATTTACACTTAACAGGATGGATTATTTATATAGAATTTGTCATACAAGTACCTAAGTTCTTCCATCCACACTACGTCATATGCAGCCGAGGTTACATTACATTCATACGCTGATATCATTCGGACACCCCTAGAACTGTCCACAAAAATGTCTCCTACAACACTCATGAAGCAGCCTTCTTCAAAAACCACACAGTTCATTTTGTTTTTTATTCTATCCATCATCTCTGACATTATGAGTATATTAGGGTCCCCAAATTTAGAAGCATCAATATAATTATTTGTTAAATCTCTCCAACTAGTAGATGAAATACTGTTATTATTTTTGGTGCTATCATAATAAATTTGTACGGTGCCAGTAGCATCACTTAATTCCAAATTTGTAGTAATTTTTGTAGTATTATAAACAGCAGTAAGTACACCATGTATCATTACATTTTTGAATGGCAATCCAAATAATTTATATATGTATTTATTGTCTGTGGAATTAGCACGAAATATATCTTGTATGTACAACTTAAGGGGATTTTTTTGTATGTTACTAATTGACGAATCTTGCATTATCGAAAACTTTATCCTATGGTCCGTTAATTCGCTTTTGCATAAACTTTTACAAGATTTTTAACGTTTAGAGATGTATGTAAAATAACTACATTAAACCTTAGAAACAGATATACATTTCAAATTAGTGAGTATTTTAAACTGTATAAATATTGTAAAAACTTTTATTTCACTATTTACAATATTTGTTCCGTAAACTTTCCAATTAAATTTCTGTTTAATTTGTTTGACATTGATGTAGTAAAACGTCAATTTCGACTTCAGAACACTTATCTGTCAGATGTCAATTGGACATTCACAATACCTTTGCGGATAAGGTTTAGGATTAGGAATTATGCAAATGCAGCTAAATATTAGATATGTAAACTTTTTTCCATTTAGCGTAAATTACGCATTAGGTAGGTATTAGGGTACAGTTTCTGGTTCAGAAAATATAGCATCATTATCGCATACTATGCAAGAATTTTGTATTCATGAGCATTCTATGTATAATTACCAGAGAGAGACCGTACAAAAGTCGATTGCTTGGGTACCTCTGTCCCATTTGTGTTTCAACCGTGAAGCAGTTGTGTTTGCATGGCTGTGTTTCGGTTTGAAGGGTGGGATATGACGTGAATTTACTAGGTACAAAGGAATAACACCTGAGTCCTCAGGAATGGCAACGCATGGGGGGTATCATGGACGAAACAGTATACTCTGTTATATCCATGGTACTGCTCATGTGTATAGGCGACGGTTATCACTTTCCATCAGGTGGGCCGTCAGCTTGTTTGCCATTCTAAGTTGTATAAAAAAAAAATTCCCTATACAGATATGTAATAAAAGGAAAGTTTTCTACAAAAGTCGTTTGCTTGGGTACTTTTGTTCCACTCGTGTATCCTTAATGGGTGGAAATGAAATAATAATTATAGTGAAATATAATAAGTGGGAATGAAGGAGGTCATTTGATCATCGTGACAATAACTAACCATGATGATCTCCAAGGTAATGGATTCCAGGATGGAGGAAGAACTGATAAGAAATATTTTTTTTTTACAACAGGGGGCAAACGAGAATGCGGCTCACCTGATGGTACCTGATTCACTGGTGCCCTGCCAGCATATACCGTTAGCGCAGGCGGGGTTACCATTTCATTATCACCTATAAAAAATATACATATATATATACATACACACACACATATATATATATATATATATATATATATATATATATATATATATATATATATATATATATATGATGATACTCCCTATGCGTTGCCATTCCTGAGGACTTAGGTGTTATTCCTCTGTACCCTGTAAATTCACTGCCATATCCCACCCTTCAAACCGAAACACAGCCATGCAAACACAACTGCTTCACGGTAGAAACACGAATGGAACAGAGGTGCCTAAGTAAACGTCTTTTGTACAAAGTCTCTCTCTCTGGTAAAAAATATATATTTTGAACAAAATGTAAATAAATTAATATCTAAAAGCGAACTTATTAAATATGTAGAACAAGGAAATATTATCCTGTTATTTTATTAAACGACGCGCAAATGGTGCTTGGTGAGATATCAAAACAAAATTGTTGGTTGTAGGAGTATTATACGAAAAAAAAAAATCCCTCGCAAAATATTAGTTTTCATTCCGTGGCCCTCCATTTCAATTGGACTAAATTATTGTAAATTATGGGTGGAATGGATCGAGCAGATAATAATGGATGGGCTGCCACCGAAATTACTACGCGTTCCGTTCACAACGGTACCCCAAAATGGGAATCAATAGATTTTGCCTTTTGAACAAACCAACCCAATTGGCTGTTAGTGCATGCACAAAGGGATGTAATTCGAAATCTATTATTTTATAGATAGTACCTATAAGTATACTTATAAGTAGCTACTTACTGGTATACCTAATTGGTTTAAATTTGTGATTATTTTACATATAGTTATATCTCGTTGCTCAGCCTGTATACAGGAGCAGCGTCATGGTCTTAGAAGGACCAACAACGGGAGGCTGATGGTATCCCATCAATCATACCAAGTTACCAATTTACCATGTGACTATCCTTTTGTTATAGTCCATAGGCCACAGTGACCGTTGATCATCAGACGGGTTGTACGCTTGTTTGCCACCTTCGTAGTATAAAAAAAGAGAATAGAATCCGTTACTTCGTTTATGGGGAAAAAACAAAATATTCGACACACAATTTCATCAAACGTCGAGACGTCGTTACACGTGCCCAAACTTTTCTAACTTCTTACTTGTTGAAATATTCCCGACAAGCCATAGAATGTGTGTTTTGTAATAGTTTAAGATCTCGCTGATGATTTCTCCAGCCATAAGACTTTTTAATGAAATTCATTTTAAATAAAAGATGAGCAAAAAAATAGTACAACGAAAGTTGTCTTCTCTCAATTATCCTTTAAGTATCGAAATGAAATGATACGAATTTATTTGCACTAAATAGTTAAAATTATTAACAAAAAGCACGTAGTTAAACAAAACTTAAGGCAATTAAACACGTGTTTAGCACCCGTTTAATTGCCTTAAGCGATGTAGGCATGCAAATATACAATTATTTAATGTTATTTAAATTACTATTATATTTTAAAAATTTCATTGAAACCGAGTTTTTGATAAGTTAGGATAAAACTTACACTAAATGGATGATGGGGTGGGCTAGGCACACGTGACAACTCCGCCGGTGCATCGGCTACAGTGATCGTTTACTATGAGATGGACTATATGCTTGTTTGCCATTTTTATCGCTTATTACTTTTTCTACACGACCACATAAAAAAAAAAAAAACATTAATCATATTTTCACTCATGCAAGTTTTATTAAAAAGTCTTATACCTGCCGAAATTAGCGGTGGGATCTTAGCCTATATTCATATAGAGAAATATTAAGTTGGAAAGTTGAATTATGGAGGTACGAATATGAAATAAGCATTATTTATTAAAAGATTTGTATTTACCGTGCCTGTGATGTCGATTCCGAATATTTTCCGTGCCGTGCGTCTTGACTTTGGATTGATAAAATTATATACTGGGGTACGTTTAACATTCTTTATCAACTGCAAGAAATAAAAAGATACAATTTTAATTTTTAAAGTGACATGTAGCACCAGGGACGTCATGGGTTTTAAACGGGCCCCTCCTGCCTGAAAACCAAACAGGGCCCACTTGATCCGGTATCTTTTTTTTTATACAACTTAGAATGGCAAACAAGCTGACGGTCCACCTGATGGACCGTCAGCTTGTTTGCCATTAAACCATCCACCTATAGACATGAGCAGTACTGTGGACTTAACAGAGTATATTGTTTCGCCCATGATACCCCCCATGCGTTGCCATTCTTGAGGATTCAGGTGTTATTCCTCTGTACCCAGTAAATTCTCGCCATATCCCTTCAAACCGAATCACAGCCGTGCAAACACAGCTGTTTCACGAATGGGAAAGTGGTACCTAAGCAATCGATTTTTGTATAAAGTCTCCCTATGGTGAAATCTATATGGGGTTTTAAAAATGTCCTCTCGAATTCGATGGCACTCACACTGGGTCTGAGTTTCTTTAACGTCTTATAACATTACTAAGCGCTCCTTTAGTACTTTGGCGCCCCTCTTGGATCTCGGTGCCCCCGGGCACCGCCCCTTGAGTCTGATACTGGATAACAAGGGTAGTAAATTGACGTTTGCGACTATAAAAACGGAGGGAGGAGGAATTGTTTTTAATACAGTGTGAAACCGAAATAATCAGACTCATTCTAAGGGATATTTTATCAATGTAATGAAAGGAACATAGGTCGATAAACGATAAAAAGTTTGAGTATTCCATACTTATTTTTTATACTACTATGGCGGCAAACAAGCATACGGCTCGTCTGGTGGTAAACGGTTACTGCAGCCTATGGACGGCTTCAACACCACGGGTGTCACGCGTGTGTTTCCGATACTTAAGAAATTTTAATACGCCTTTTTTGAAGAACCCCATGTTGTAGTCTCTAGGAAAAAAGATCATTCTATAACTTGAGTTTTTTTTTACAGGGGGCAAACGAGCATGCGGTTCACCTGATGGTAAGTGACTACCGCCGCCCATGATCACCCACAACACCAACGGCATTGCAGGTGTGCTGCCGGCATTTTAGAAAGGAATATGCTCTTTTCTTGAAGGTTATGTTGTCGTATCGATTCGGAAATACTGCCGCTGGAAGTTGATTCCAAAGAGTGGTCGTGCGTGGAAGAAAGTGCCTTGAAAAACGCACGGTGGAGGACCGCCACTCGTCCAGATGGTTGGGATGAAATTTTAGTTTATGGCGGATTGTAAGTTTTTCAAGGCACTTTCTTCCACGCACAACCATTCTTTGGAATCAACTTCCAGCAGCAGTATTTCCGAACCGATACGACAACATAACCTTCAAGAAAAGAGTATATTCCTTTTTAAAAGGCCGGCAGCACATCTGCAATGCCGCTGGTGTTGTGGGTGATCATGGGCGGCGGTAGTCACTTACCATCAGGTGAGCCGCATGCTCGTTTGCCCCCTGTTTTGTAAAAAAAAAAACGCTGACGGCCCACCTGATGGAAAGTGGTAACCGTCGCCCAACCGACTTTTTTACAAAGTCTCCCTCTGGTGTATGTATAATACATGCATAATATTGTAGAGAAACACTGATAAATTTAGTGGTTTCCAATGTGATGTCGTAAATAAACACATTTTTTAACGTTTCCATTGCGAACGCTGGCTGAACCCCACGAGATAAATCAAAATAATGTACTACAATATTGTACAACTTAAAAAGGTCAACAAAAAAGTCCGCGATGGTATATGTTTATCTCTTAAGGTTAACCCACAATAAGCATTTTTATCCTTTATATTTTACGGGGAAAAATGGCTTATTTACGAAGCAAGATTTTAAGCAATACGGCATTAATTTTTATTAATCATCAATGTATTATCAATGTAATTAAGTACCTTAAATACATTGTCCATTTAATATAGATCAATATGGCCCTTTACAGCATGTAATTTAAATGAATATCTCCGAAGATATTATAGATTTAAAATGTAGGGACATAGCGGTGCTGCATTGCACCCGTGCGAAGCTGGGGCGGGTCGCTCGTTATTTATAAAGAGACAATTATGTTATTTTTACAGCGCCTGTAAATATTCAGAATATCCTTGATCTGACCTTTCTACTTTGGCATTTGATAAAATTACTCAGAGGCTGTTTAGTATTTTTAATCAACAGTAAAAAAGGTGCTTTTTAAATTCCATCGCCTGATCTACAAATATGGATACTCTATATTATGAGAAACAAAAATACACAATTTTTGCTGGAAACCGTTGTGATTAATTGTCAGTGAATTCATTAAGATGGGCTAACGGACCTACATTCGTCCTTACCTATCGTCCTTAACTAGTAGCCCGCCCGTGTAGGGGTGGGGAAGGAAGGGATTGCTAGTAATGCGGACTACCAGTCCCATTGTTAGCAATATACCCTGTCACGTCGACCTCCACGTGATTCCCCCTGGAAACTATCATGCTGAATTCCAAGTGTATTCATCACGATGGGCTAACTGACCTGCCTTTTCATTGTCATCTATCATTCCTCACTGGTCTCCTGCCAGCGTATATCGATAGCGTAGGAGGGGTTAATATTTCATTATCATCCTTAAAAACAAAAACTGGTGGCCAGCCAGCGTGTACTCACAACGCAGGCGGGGTTACCATTCCATCAATTTTGTCTAAAAAATGTTTTTAAATAAATAAGGTAGTTTGATTTCTTAATTAGACTAATTAACCTCAAATGGCTATTTACGTTTTTGAGGTTAATTGGGCGTAATTTAATTTTTTATTTTCATTACTATACTGCGAAGACTTAGTCTAATTCAGTGGAATTTAATGAACATGTGTAAGATTATGTTACTTTAGAGTCTAATATGAACCGCCATTTTGTCAGTGATTCTTTTGCCTACCGGAATCAAAACACTGTTTATTAAGAATATATTAAAAGAATATATCAATTAATTTATTTAAATTACCTTAAAAATATTCTATTTTCGTGTTTAATAATTTTATAAATTTTTTAAATATTATCAATTTATTTTCATAGTAATTAATGTATATACAAAATAAGTACTAGTCATTTAACGACTCGTTAGTAGTAATTTAAGAACAAGGAATTAAATAGAAGGAATGATAAAATAAAAACTGTAAATCATATGGTGGCCTCCTTTCTTCTTATGCAAATATAATTAGTAAAAAGAGGACGACAGATACACCATCAGTTGCTATTTTTCTTAATTCATAGCAGTTTAGTGTATAAAAAATGTTTGATATGTCAATTATTTGTCAGTAACAAATTTTACATTACTAGATTATATATTCGACACAGTTTATGTTGAAAGTATGCAAGCAGGTTGTATCTGAATTTGGTAGGGTTATACGGCCGTATAACATTTTCTATACATTAGGCTGCTACGAATTGACAATTTTATCACATTTATTTTTAATTTCTTTTTTAAGATAAAAAACAACTTCCGTTCGAATTCAGTCTATTTGCCATGACTTGGAGATAACCGTTCCATCAGCAACGGAGTCACCTTCATGTAAAATTAAATATGTTGTCACAGCTTTTGCTCTGTATTTTTACATTAAAATAACAATTTATATACTATTTGTAATTAAAGTGTAAATTACTTTATAATTATATTCATACTTTATTTACATGTTACATAAGAAGACCTTCATAACGTATTTACGGATTTTTTTTAGTGGATGAAAATGGTATGGTAACCCCGCCTTCGCTAACGGGATACGCTAGCGGAGCACCAGTAAAGGGTGATAGATGAGAATGAAAACAGGCCAGTTAGCTCATCATGATGAATTCAACAGGAATTAACCATGATAGTTTCCAGGGAGAACCGCGAGGAGGACGACCTGGTTAAGTATATTGCTAGCAATGGGATTTTTAGTCTCCATTACTAACAATCTCTTTGCCCCCACGTAGTAGCGGTTATGTTTCTATGTGTAATGGGGTCTCGGGTTTAATTCCCGTTATGGACAATAGAACACGAAATTTTCTGAATAGAGTCGGGTCTGGATGTTCTGTGAATCATCTTTGGATGTTTGTTTCTCATTTAGAATTAAATGTCTGGACGGATTTGATTGAAATTTGGTACAAAAGCATATTGGATTGACATAGGACACTTTTCAATTGACTTCAAAAAGAAGCAGGTTATCAATTCGGTTGTACTTTTTTTGTATAGACATCCACGTACACACACACACACACACTCACTCACTCACTCACTCACTCAAACCACGCACGCACGCACGCACGCACGCTTTCAACAACTGACGGCGTGGTGGTCAACATTCCACATTAGCTGACAGGGATTATCATATCAGCTTTTAACGGTCCACTGCTGAAGTCTCCCCCTTGGGGTTTTTTTTTTAATGGAAGATAATGAAAAGGTAACCCTACCCGCACTATCGGTATACACCGGCAGGGCATCACTGAAGGATGATAGGTGAGGATGAAGTAGGTCGGTTAGCCCGTCGTGACGAATTCAACAAGAATTGTTCACGATGGTTTCCAGGGGTAACCACTTGAAGGTCGACCTAATAAGGCATATTGCTAGCAACGGAGCTATGAAACTCTATTGCTAACAATCCCTCCCCCTTGGGAGGTTTTGTCAGTAGTTGCCACGCTAGGCAGCTTTTGCGACCGGTTAGGCTTTGATGGTGTTTCAAGAAGGACGTTACTTACATTTTACATCCCTTAACTACTAAATTCGTACGTATAATAAATTTACTATCGTAATCTATTGGAGGAAACAGTAAAGAGCATCTATCTATTTACAGACTTAAATTTAAAGTCATTAATGACTATTTACATTCTGACACAGTTCACTGATATGCCTACGGAATGTTTCTAATCCAAAATACTACGTCACTAAGGCTGTTGTGTTATCAGACCAACACATTTATAGAATTAATAGGTATTTTTATTTTAATTTTACATTGTAGTTCTAATCCTTTGGTATTACAGCTCACTTTACGAGGGGGGAAGGGATTGTTAGTATTGCGGATTATCACACCCACTGTTAACAATATACCCTGTTAAGTTGACCACCACGTGGCTCCCCCTGGAAACCATCGTCCTGAATTCCTAGTATATTCATCGCGATGGGCTAACTGACCTGCGTTTTCATCGTCACCTATCATCACTTACTGGTGCCCCGCCAGCGCCAGCGTATACCGTTAGCGCGCGGGGGAGGGGGTTACCACTCCATTGTCATCCATTAAAAAAAAAAACTCACTTTTCTAAACACACTAAACTTAAAATTAGGAATCTGTCCAGCACCCGCCATAAACTAAAGTTTCATCCCAATCATCTGGACGAATGGCGGTCTTCCACCGTGCGTTTTTCAAGGCACTTTCTACCACGCATAACCACTCTTTGGAATCAACTTCCAGCAGCAGTATTTCCGAACCGATACGACAACATAACCTTCAAGAATAGAGCATATTCCTTTTTAAAAGGCCGGCAGCACACCTGCAATGCCTCTGGTGTTGCGGGTGATCATGGGCGGCGGTACTCACTTACCATCAGGTGAGCTGTATGCTAATTGATTTAAAAAAAAAGGTTTGGTAGTCGTTTCAAACACGCAATGGCAGATTATCGTATTGGCTGTTAGTTGTCCACTGCTGAACATAGGCCTCCCCCATACAGGTTTTGCCAGCAGTTGCCACGCTTGGCAGGCGGGTTGGCAACCGCAGTTAGGCTTTACTGATATTTAAAGAAAGACGCTGCTGCCCATCTTTCGTCTTTCCTTAATCGCCTCTTACAACACCCACGGGAAAGGAAGGGATGATCTATTCTATGGATGGATAATGGAAGAGGATGGTCACACGGTTATGGCGAATTTGCTATGAAATAATCACATCGACTTTGACAGTTGATTTTGAGGGTTTCCTGATAGGGTATATCGCTAGAAATGGAGTCTTGCATCGTCATAAAAGATTTAGCGAAGAAAAATTTGACAGGAAATTTGGGAGTCGATTTTTTGGTAAACAATAAAGATTATAACAAAAGTAGACTACAATTATATTAGAAAATATTAAGAAATTTTCGCAATTATATAATTACTAGTTGCATGAGGGGAGGAAGGGATTGTTAGTGATGCAGACTAGCAGTCCCATTGCTAGCAATATGCCCGGGCAGGTCGACTTCCATGTGGTCCCCCCTGGAAACCATCGTGCTGAATTCCAAGTGTATTCATCACGATGGGCTAATTGGTCTTTTTATTTTCAACTATGTGAGGGATGCTCACTGGTGCCCCGCCAGCGTATACCGTTAGCGCAGGCGGGGTTACCGTTCCATTATCATCCATTAAAAAAATAACTTTTGCAAGGTCTATCAACAGACCTAAAGGTATAGTACATTACTGCAGCGGCCAGCAACTGAGGCATTAATAAACGAACGCGCAAATATGGGCCGAGGTGTAGCCGAGGCACACATACGTGAGTCTATCAATGCCTAATTGTGGCCAAGGCTGGTACTTTTCTCAAACAATGCGCGGAAATCAAAAACACAATTTTACTTTTTAAGTTCAATGACGAATAACGAACAATAATAATTTTTCACGCGCCATAATGTTCCTTGGTTTTTTTTTTGTCAATTTTCATACAACTTTTGCTGGCCGCTGGCCGCATGTATCTGGCCAGTATGTGCAATTTTGATTTATCTCGAAGAAGACTGTCAAAATATTTACATTTCCAAGCATGTTTTAGGAAATATTTATATATATATCTATTATTATGTATCTAGGTAGTTAACAAGTCGTAATGGTAGCTTCTAAAACACATTTACACTATACACCTTAATTAGTTCGTAGTCTAGAGTCTATTATTTCGTTTTTATCAAACGACCGTTCATATAAAACAGAACGTCAAATGTAGAGTGAATTTTATTGTCGATTTTTATACACTATACACGTCTTTTTTTATTTTATTTTAATAAATACAACCTTTGTTTTATTTATTTATTTATTTATAGAGACGAGTAAATAAACTATTGTATTATTTGTTTACTATATAACTTATTTAATGTAATTATTAATTCTTTAGTATTTTAATGTATTTATTTGCTTTTTTTATTTTGTTTTCTTTTATTTATTTTTTCTCGGTACATAATATATGAAGTAAACAAAGCAGACGTGCATATGTGTATGTTAAAGATATTTTATTTCAGTTAAATTAAGATACAAATATATTATTATTTATTATTTTTAAATCAGAGACATAGATCAGAAGCAAATAGACGACGTAAGTATTTATTTTAATCTATTTTTTTTTTTAATATTATTTACTGGATATATAAAACAAGGTGACGACAAATTCAAACGTTATTTTCGACGAAGATACGGTGGATGTTCACAGTAATTTAAATATTCCATACTATTATTGGGAGATGGGCTTTTTATTGGCAGAAAAACCTGTGACACTGCGACCTTTCTATGATCTTTTGTGGTCGCGCTTTTTTAAAGTTCGCTGCTAATTCCTATCCCTATCAATGATAGGAATGTCAAGATGTTTTTTGTAGCGTGTTTTTTTTTTAACTCTTCAGGATATAGTGTTTTTTCTAAAAGAGATATATCGTTTATGTACTAGTGGGCTATAATTATACCTATGTATATACATATATTTAATTATATACATTTTATTCTTCATAGACAGATAGACAGACAGACAAATAGATAAACCTAACTTCTAATAAAATGTTGCTTTAGTATCTATTGGTCCTTCGAGACCCCTCATATGCTTTTTTCTCAAATATCTTCCATGTACAAAACATGTCCTCTAGTAACAATTTACTTATATGAAATAAGATTATTTTTTTAATATTGAACTAGTTTTTGCCCGTAACTTCAAACTCGTGGATATTGGCAGTAGATTTAAAAAAACATTCCAAATTTTAAAATCACCCCTCAGAAACATAATTGTGAAAACCGCATCAAATTTGGTGCAGTAGCTTTTGTATGAAACCAGAACAAATGTGTGTTGTTTCTTCTATCATGTTAGAGATTGTAATCCGTTTTGAAAACATGTATTGTTTTGCATTTAGGATAAAGAATTAGCTAAAAAACAATACCGGTTTTAACAGGTAGGCAAGGTTAGTTAAGTTTATAATAATTATTAATATTTTATGAATCGACTGAGTCTCCTCAAAATTTCATATTACGTGTTCTGGCTGTGTACCCAGCTGATGTCTGTGACATAGATTTATATTTTAAATAGATATCGCAAGTGTTTTTTCTCCAACTAAGCTAGTAAGACTTCAGGTTTCAAGGCCAGCAACACAATCACTTGTTAAAATCGGTGAACAGTTATTATTTGTCTTCATTTTGTTTTTTTTTTTATAATGGGTGATAATAGAATGTTATTCCCGCCTGCGTTATCAGTATACACTGGCGGGGCACCAGTGAGAGATGAAAGCAAGTCAGTGAGCCCATCTTGATGAGTTTCACAAGAATTAATCAGGATGGTTTATAGGTGGAACCACGTGGATGTCAAACTACTAGTAAATTTGCTATCATTTGGTCAGACAGCTTGTTTACCAGAGGGAGACTTTGTACAAAAGTCGATTGCTTGGGTACCTCTGTCCCATTCGTGTTTCTACCGTGAAGCAGTTGTGTTTGCATGGCTGTGTTTCGGTTTGAAGGGTGGGATATGGCGTGAATTTACTGAGTACAGAGGAATAACACCTGAGTCCTCAGGAATGGCAACGCAATGGGGGGTATCATGGGCGAATCAGTATACTCTGTTATGTCCATGGTACTGCTCATGTCTATAGGCGATGGTTACCACTTTCCATCAGGTGGGCCGTCACCTTGTTTGCCATTCTAAGTTGTATAAAAAAAAAATAAGTTGTACGAAAAATAATAAATGTGGTTTACTCTCATTTCTGAAGCCATCTTAAATACCTATCTGTCAACCTCACATGTCACTGTCTTAGATGACATTTTCATTGTCATGTCCGTATCATGTTGTAGTCATACGTACAATTAAAAAAAAATATAACTGTTATTACCAAATATAAACTGAAGACAATGGCTGTATAGGCTTAGTCCTTTTGCCTTCTCTATGTATAAGGGGAAATGGAAACAAAATAAAAAAAAAAATAGAATTTATTATATATTATATATATTTAGTAATAATAGGTTTTAGAATAGAGACCATATTAATGTGGACGATATAATGGGCTGTACATTGATGTATTTAGTATAATAAAACAATTTATTTAAAGGAAAATAAGTGTAAGGAAGAAAACTGCAGAAGACAGACTATTAATTATATATTACAATTATAAAAACAAAAAAAGCAAAAAAAAAATGTTATAAAAGTGAATAAAATAAACCTATAAAAGTAATAAGAAGTTTGCAACTATTAAAAAAAAGTCGAATTGAGAATATTCTTATTACTGAAGTCTGTTGTAAAAATTACGCCATCTATTTCCATTATATCTGGTTTGTTTTTCTTGTGTGCCGAACTGTAATATGGCTTATCTTTGCATTGTCCAAAATATATATAATAGGTTATTATTATTACCGAATAATCGTCATTTTGATTGAAAGTAGGTATATAATATACATATAGTGCACATTTAAATTTAATAGGTAGAATTAAAAAAGAATTTATTAATTTTACAGGCATATGGACTGTATGCGATAATTTCACTTACTCGCAGACTTAAAGGTAGGAGGTATCTGCTGAGGATCTGAGGAGCTACTGGTATGTTACTTTTGTTATTTTATGCATTTTTTTTAAAAAACATGGGCTAAATTAGTCTGCGGCTCACCTGATGGTAAATGATTATCGCCGCCCATGACCACCCGCAACACCAAAGACGCAATGCCTTTGGTGTTGCGGGTGGTCATGGGCGGGTGTGTGTGCTGCCGGCCTTTTAAAAAGGAATATGCTCTTTTCTTGAAGGTTATGTTGTTGTATTGGTTCGGAAATACTGTTGAAAGTTGATTCTAAAGAGTGGTTGTGCGTGGAAGAAAGTGCCTTGAAAAACGCACGGTGGAGGACCGCCACTCGTCCAGATGGTTGAGATGAAACTTTACTTTGTGGCGGGTTAATTAATTGTCATTAAGATGAGAGGATACAGCTTCAATATCTTTCTATTGTCAATACTTACTTCTCTGTAACATTTATATATACTGAGGAAATTTAATAGTCGACGAATGGGAAGCAGCGTCCCTCTTAAAACATCAC
The DNA here is from genome assembly GCF_026898425.1 of Galleria mellonella. Lineage (NCBI taxonomy): Eukaryota > Metazoa > Arthropoda > Insecta > Lepidoptera > Pyralidae > Galleria > Galleria mellonella. The sequence goes on along the minus strand of NW_026441999.1, from coordinate 8,498,161 downwards.
CAAAGTCTAACTGCGGTTGCCAATGCGCCGGCCAAGCGTGGCAACTACTGGCAAATCCCCCATATGGAGGAGTCTTACGTCTAGCAGAGGGAGACTTTGTACAAAAGTCGTTTGTTTGGGCACCTCTGTCCCTTTCGAGTTTCTACCGTGAAGCAGTTGAGTTTGCATGGCTTTGTTTCGGTTTGAATGGAGGGATATGGCAGTGGATTAACAGGGTACAGAGGAAAAACACCTGAATACTCAGGAATGGCAACGCATTGGGGGTATCATGGGCGAAACAGTACACTCTGTTATGTCCACGGTACTGCTCATGTCTATAGGCGACGGTTACCACTTTCCATCAGGTGGGCCGTCAGCTTGTTTGCCGTTCTAAGTTTAATAAAAAAAATTGTTCATATGATGATGATTTATTCAGTTTAAGATAATCAACGTTCGAGAAACTTCGTTAGAATTATACATCTTAAATACCGAAAAACTCCTAAAATAGAATCTTTAATAATTTGTATTTTAAGTAATGTCCTATAACGGATGGGATATGGCATTATGGGCATCACAGATCATCGTCATCATGCCAATTGTACCCTTCTTGCGTACTCAATCGTTGTTACGTTGTTACTACGTAATGTTCGCGTACTCTCTAATTTCAATGTCATATTCCAAATTTAAAATCGATATATAGTCGAGTCAGAACAGCTGTTTCACGGAGTAAACATGGATGAGACATGAGAGACCAATGTAGACGTCTTCTATATAAGTTGTCCCTCTAGACTAGATTTTTTTACTAACTAAAAACAGGTGTTCTCCGCAAAACGAGGATCATGGACGCAACCTTAGCGGTGATTTTGATCAGGACAATTCAGTTGGCACTTCTGGGGTTGGCAGTTACCCTTAGTATAACATCCCACTTGTGGCCAAGCGAGACACCAGTTAGAGGTTTGTACCTTCATTTTTATTTTTATCCTACTCACCTTACTCCTCATGCCTACCACGTGACACGAATATGTTTAAAAAGTAGCCTGTCACTATCTTTATTCTATATAAAACTTGTATACCAAATTTCATAGAGACTGGTTAAGGCGTCAAAGCGCTAAGATCAGTGGTCATGGCTGGAAAGAAGCCATATAGTATATTTAAAAAAAGAAAAAGAATGATTTGAATTTTAGCATACCATTCTTGTATCTCTGTGTGTAATGTCTTATAACTATAATTTTGTTATGTAAATAAATATAAAAAACACTAGTGGAACTATAAAAGTGGTATCATTTTGGAGTAAATCGTATATTTTTGGTCCATCGAGTCGGAGTATCGAGGATTAACGACAAATTTAAACTGCTTTTTTGTACGAAGTCGGCGAGCGTCAATTGTTGTTGTTGAACATTGTATCGTCATATTGCAGCCGTAAGGACATCAAAGCAGAACTGAACATAGTATTGTAAGTGATAAGTGCTGGTGAACTGTGAGTACATTTTATTTATCTAATTACAGAAGACTAAGGAATTTACTCTAAACATTTCATATAAATATTTACTTGTAAAAACTTTGGATATTATTGAAACTTTATTATTAAATTTATACAATGGATTCATATATAAAAGTACAGCTTGATTTAAGTGAAAGAATTAGTAGAGCAAAATCTAACTTCAAAAAGGCACCCAAGGAGCGACTTCGTTCTATAGATTATATTAGTACTAGATTGGAAGCTTTAGAAGAATTATGGCGTCAGTTTAGTTCGACACATACAAAACTCATTCAAAATACAAACTACAAAGATTTGAATGCTAGTTCCTACGTATGTAATAACGTCTATGATTCTACTGAAGAGTTATATATAGAATACAAATTTCTACTGAAGGAAGCGTTGACTAGTTTAAGGCAGTCTAGTACTAAAAGTGCGAGTTGTTCCGAACAAAACAATAGTAATAAAGATCTTAATTGCAATTTAAAGCTACCCAAGATATCTATATCTCCGTTCTCAGGCAAATATTCAGAATGGATTAGTTTTAGAGATCTGTTCGTATCATTGGTACACAATAATAAACATTTAGATGACGTACAAAAACTACATTACTTGAAAGGATTATTAGTTGGGGAAGCGGAGCAATTACTACGTCATGTACCGATTACTCATAATAATTATACTATTTGTTGGGAACAATTGGAGAAAAGATATAATAATAAAAAATATCTTTCAAACTGTATTCTGAAAAGGTTTATGAATCAAAAAAACATCAGTACTGAATCAGCTAGTACACTAAAGGAGTTGCTAGATACTACTAATGAATGTCTTCATGGGCTTAACAATTTAGGAATAGACATCAGTACCTGGGACGTGCTTGTTATTTACATTATAAGTCAAAAATTAGATATGGAGTCTCGCAAGCAATGGGAACTTAAAATCAGCGAGTTCTCAGATGAGTTGCCTACCTTGAAGCAGTTCCAAGACTTTCTAGAAACTAGATTTAGAGCGTTAGAATGTATTGATACAAAATTGTATAAGTCTAATGTAGTGCATAAAAGTAATGTTATTAATAATAGTTCTAAAGTATATCACACAGCCAATTTTATATGTCCTTACTGTTCTGAAAGTCATCGTTTAGCAAATTGTAAAAAGTTTTCTAAAACTGAAACTAACACTAGACGCGAATTCGTCCAATCCAGGGGTTTGTGCTTTAACTGTTTATGTTCAGGGCACTCTGTATATGCTTGTCGTCAAATCTCTCGTTGCCGTTTATGCAGACGGAAGCATCATTCTCTACTCCATTTAAAAAATGTTACCAATATCAATTCAACCGACACTACAGGTATCGTAAATCAATCGGTTGAACAAGATGTCGTTGCACATGCAACAACATCATCGTCTGTAGATCAATCCACTAGTGTCACAGCCTGTGTTTCGACCTCAAACTGTCAAGTCTTACTTGCAACAGCATTAGTTAGCGCACAATCGAAATCAGGTAATGGTATCACACTGAGATGTTTAATAGATCCAGGTTCTCAAGCTAGTTTTATTACTGAATCTGCTGTTCAATTGCTGACCTTAAAGAAGATATCACACAAAAGTGTTATTACAGGATTAGGAAGTGATCAGGGTCATTCATTGACCTCTAAGTCTATGGTATCGGTTTCATTACAATCACTTCATGATCCCAATTTTACGTTTAAGGTTCAAGCTTTTGTATTGAGTAAACTCACTTCAATCCTCCCTGAGAGGCAAATTATTGTAGAACTGTGGTCGGAGTTTTCAAATATCAAACTGGCAGATCCATCATTTCATACACCAAACAAAATCGATATTCTTCTCGGAGCTAATGTTTACAGTCAGATCTTGTTAGATGGTGTAATCAAAGGTCCACCAGGTGTACCTATAGCTCAGCGAACAACGCTTGGTTGGATTATTTCTGGCCCTGTTAATTTAGATGAAACAAATAATATACAAAGGCCACTGATTAGTATGCATATTTCTCATGTAAGTGAAGATGACTTATTAAGGAAATTTTGGGAATTGGAAGCTGAAAACAATATAGATATTAAAAAACATTTATCTGAGGAAGAAAAGAAATGTGAAGAAATATTTACAAATACTACGAAGCGGGACAGTTCAGGGAGATATATAGTTAATCTTGCATTCCGTAGTGATGATCCCAGTTGTAAATATGGCAATTCTAAAACTATTGCAACTAAAAGATTTCTGCAACTAGAAAAAAGATTATCAATGGATCCTAATTTAAAAATTAAATACGCTGAAGTCATTTCAGAATATCTAGAATTAGGACACATGGAGAAAGTACCAATAACTGAACAAGATGATCCTGAAGCAGTCTATTTACCGCACCATGCAGTGGTGCGGGAGGATAGAACCACTACAAAAGTAAGAGTTGTTTTCGATGCAAGTTGTCCTGGTACAAATGGCGTATCTTTAAATCAAGATTTATTAGTAGGACCCACTCTTCAAGCTGACTTGCGTCATCTCTTAATACGTTGGCGTCGTTATCCTATATGTCTTGTGTCTGATATAATTAAAATGTATAGACAGATAAAGGTTGAAGAAAGACATACTAACTTTCAACGTCTGGTATGGCGTGATCATCCGGAAAGTGAACTGCAACATATGAGACTATTACGAGTAACATTTGGAACGGCATCAGCACCTTACCTTGCTGTTCGGTGTTTACATCAAATTGTTTATGATGAAGGCAAAAATTATCCTCTTGCTGCTGAAAGAGTTCTAAATCATTTTTATATGGACGATTTACTAACAGGTTGTGAATCAGTCGAAGAAGGTATTAAAATCTATAAGGACATAAAAGAGTTATTAAAAAAGGATTTGAGCTTCAGAAATGGAGTAGTAATAGTGAGGAATTATTGAAAGTAATTAATGAAGAAGATATAGCTTCACAAGAAAGCGTGCAATTAAAAATAAATAGTGTTATGAAAATTCTAGGACTTACCTGGAATCGAAGTTGTGATCATTTTGAATATGTTGTACAACTTCCTGAACTGAAGGCACCTGTAACTAAAAGAAAAGTTATTTCCGAAATTTCTCGGATTTTTGATCCAGTTGGATGGTTAGCACCTGTTGTTATTCGAGCAAAAATATTCATTCAAAAGTTATGGCTCTCTGAAATAGGTTTATATGAAGAATTACTTATACAACTTTTGAATAAATGGTTACAGTATCTAAAGAATCTTCAAGAAACTTACCTGGTTGATGAATTAAAGAACCTGAAAGAAAAAAGAAAGATTAGCAGTAGTGTTATTATAGGTAGTGTTATTATTAGTAGATTAGAAAAGAAAATTGTACTTACCTTCTCGAATCCGTGGAATGATGAAGATGAAACTCTAAGAGTTAATGGACAGTCGCAATGTACTAATATTAATAGTACATGTCATCAGTGCATTATTTTACACAGTTTTCACACTATAATCTCATTAATAATATATAGAAGTTTACTTAAGTTTCTCCTTCGGTTTCATCATAGGTATAAATGTAATCATAAGGTCCCACAACTACAAATAGGTGACATAGTGTTGGTGATGGAGAATGATCTTCCGCCAACATGATGGCTTTATGGTATTATAGTTGATAAGCACCCGGGAATGGACGATGTTACACGTGTTGTTACAAAAACAGTATTATAAAAAGGGCTGTATCAAAATTTTGTTTTCTACCGTTAACTGAATAAGTTATTTTGTTTATTTAAGAGTGAGCGTCTAACATTAATTGATAACTATAATTTAGGTCTAAAGCAGTTCAAAATATTATGTTATGTTTGTTCATTATTATATGTAGTGTAATATTGTTAAATTTCTACCAAGGACATTGTTTATTTTCTAGTTATCTTAATTTTATGGAGTATTTATTCATGGTGGGCGGATTAAGGACAATATTGTCATATAGTCCTTGGTGGGCGGTATGGTCATGGCTGGAAAGAAGCCATATAGTATATTTAAAAAAAGAAAAAGAATGATTTGAATTTTAGCATACCATTCTTGTATCTCTGTGTGTAATGTCTTATAACTATAATTTTGTTATGTAAATAAATATAAAAAACACTAGTGGAACTATAAAAGTGGTATCATTTTGGAGTAAATCGTCTAATCAGTAAAGATAAACTGGGAATCTTTCTCAATTCTTGTACTGACTTCTTGTACTGCCTTCTTGTACTGACAGCCTCCAACTCATAATTCCTACCCATTCTTCCTCTTTCTACTCCAAATCCTTTTCCGTGCAAGCAGTTCGTTTGTGGAACTCACTTCCTACTTCTACAAGGTGCGCTCAATGTCTGGCTATTTTTAAAAAGTTTTTTTTTTTTTTTTTTTTTTTTTTTTTTTTACAACACAGGGGGCAAACGAGCATGCGGCTCACCTGATGGTAAGTGACTACCGCCGCCCATGATCACCCACAACACCAGCGGCATTGCAGGTGTGCTGCCGGCCTTTTGAAAGTTAGTTAAATCCACCTACCTACCCTTCTGACCACTTAGTCCTCTTTATTTCTTATCAGAATTGTTTTTTATACAACTTAGAATGACAAACAAGCTGACGGCTCACTTGATGGAAAGTGGTAACCGTCGCCTATAGACACGAGCAGTAGCATGGACAATGAGCAGTAGATTCCCCTACAATCCTAAGTAAATAGCGAAAATAGATTATTTAAAATCTTTAAGTAATGCGATTTAAATTTCACCTATCCTCCAGGCTACCAATAACGGATTACCTTACCGCAAAAGGCTGTTGATTTATTAATGAATTTCATTTTCCAGATGGAGCCACGTTTGATTTTATCGTAGTAGGCGTGGGGACAGCGGGCAGCGTGCTGGTCAACAGACTGACAGAGAGTGGGAGGTACAGCGTGCTGGGGATAGAAGCTGGCGTAGATCCACCATTAGAGTCCGTTGTAAGTGGTGATTTCATCAAAAACTATTACTAATTCATGATTTTTTTTTAAATGGAGTTAAGTTTATTTGCATTAAACAAACTTAACATTGATCACATAGTGTTAGATTTAACACTTGTTTAATTACCTTAAGCAATACAGCCATGTAAATATTTATACTTATCAAAAATATATGCTACCGAATATAATACGCTATATAAAGCTATACTTAGAATTTGATTGTTTTTTTATGGATGAAAATGGAATGTTAACCCCGCCTGCATTATGAGTGTATGCTGCCGGAGCATCATTGAGGGATGATAGGTGAGGATGAAAGTAGAACCGTCGGCCTATTACAATTAATTTTTTTTTATACAACTTAGAATGGCAAACAAGGTGACGGTCCACCTGATGGAAAGTGGTAACCGTCGCCTATAGACATGAGCAGTACCATGAACATAACAGAGTATACTGGTTTCACCCATGATACCCCCCATGCGTTGCCATTCCTGAGGACTCAGGTGTTATTTCTCCGTACCCAGTAAATTCATGTCATATCCCAGCCTTCAAACCGAAACATAGTCATGCAAACACAACTGCTTTAAGGTTGCAACACGAATGGGACAGAGGTACCCAAGCAATCGACTTTTGTACAAAGTGTCCTTCTCATAAAACGCTTGGCAGGCGAGTTAGCAACCGCAGTTAGGCTCTGGCGATATTTAAAGGCGGATGTTGCTGTCCATCCCTCGACAATTAGGTTCCCTCAGTTGCCTCTTACGAGATCCAATTGTAAAAAGGAGTGGCCCATTCTATGTTGAAATCACACGTCATTAAGAAATTAATATTACTCTTTTAAACGAACTATAATTTTTTCTATGCTTTTAGTTACCAGCGTTATTCCTGTTTTTGCCGTCCTCACGCTATGACTGGAATTATACATCTGAAAATGATGGTTACACAGCGCAAACACATAAAAATAAGAATTTAGAACTGACTTCTGGAAAAATGCTTGGCGGTTCTACTTCGTTGAATCATGAGATTTATTGCAGAGGATTTCCCCATGACTTCGATCTTTGGGTCGAAGCGGTAAAAGACCAAAGGTGGTCCTATAATAATTGTTTGCCATATTTTAAGAAAAGTGAAAAATTAGAGGATGAAGCGATTTTAAAATCTAATTATAAAGATCTTCATGGACTCCATGGTACTGTTGGAACCACAAGGGAACCTCATGACATAACAAATAAATATTTAGAAGCCTTTCAAGAAATTGGATATGAAACTGTTCTAGATACTACAGAAAGTCTCGGTTACTCGGAAATATTATTCACAATTGCTAATGGAATTAGACAAAGTACAGCTATTTCATATTTATTTCCTATTAGAAGAGGACGCAAGAATTTGTCACTATTAAAAGAAACTTTGGTGACCAAAATTATATTTGATAAGAACAAAAATGCTAGAGGGGTTAGTGTTGTCACTAAGGAAGGTAAATCTTTAACATTCAGAGCTAGAAAAGAGGTTATTGTATCTGCAGGAGCATTTAACAGTCCAAAATTGTTGATGCTCTCAGGGATCGGGCCTAAAGAAGAATTACAGAAATTTGATATAAGCGTTATATCAGATCTACCTGTTGGATCCAATTTGCAAGATCATGCAGCTATTCCTATAGTCTATAGAATGGAAAAGCGTTTTACATTGATTCCCATACCGCCCAGCCCTTTCAAGTTCCCTCTCCCAGGTATAATCGGTTATAATGCTTTAAATAAGTCTCAAGGCTATCCAGACTACCAATCCTTTGGGTTCATTTTTCAAGATCCTACAACTCTTATACTAATTTGTACTTTTGTGTTCGCTTACAATGATGATATTTGCAATACTTTACATGAAGCCGGTGAAGGCAGGGAAATTCTGTTCAACATACCCAACATTGCTCATCCTAAATCTCGTGGCTCTGTTAAATTGCGAAGCACGGACCCAAATGACCCGCCGATAATAAACATGGGATTTTTCTCAGATAAAGAGGATTTGGAAAATATGGTGTTATATTTGGAAGATTTAATGCGTATAGAAAATACAACATTGTTTAAAAAAGTTGGCGCTGAATTAGTTGACCTTCATTTGGAGAGTTGTTCCCAATATGAGTACAGAAGCAAAGATTACTGGAGATGTTACATACCGAAAACTCTAGTATCTTTATTCCTTTATACCAGTACATGTTCTATGGGGTCCGTTTTGGATGCTGAATTGAATGTGCTTGGTATAAATAGGCTAAGAGTTATCGATGCCAGTTCTATGCCAACTATTACCAGTGGAGATCCAGGCGCCTCTGTTATTATGCTTGCAGAAAAAGCAGCTGACATTTTGAAGAAAAAATATTATGGATTGTAAAAAAATGATATTTAATTTCTAATAGTTGCTTTTGTTTGTAAATTATGCTTTTTAATTGAGAGTAAATTAAGTTATTATAATATTTTTCTATTTTATTTGCCTGAAATCCGAAAAAAGTTAAGTTGTATTTTAACTATTTACTTTTATATTTTTGTTAACTAATGTGTAACTCATATTATTAATATTTTAATGATTTGGGTGCAGTAGTGAAGTAATATTCGGAGATTGATGCTACCATTTTATTTCATATTAGTATATGGAAGGCTTAGGCACTGCTGGTAGCAATAGCTGTGGTTGATTTTCGAATGTTGGCAGCCATACACATGCTAATGGTAGAAGAATTAAACAACATAATTCTAATCACATAACCAGTTATACTGTTAAGTTTAATCCATGTAATTTCACTCTAAGGGTTTTAATATTTATAATATTTTGTTTTGTTAACATAATGGTTAGTGATTTAGAAATTTAGCTAAATTTGATATACGCAACACGTAATAATACATAGTATATTATACTAGAGTGAGACTGTACAAAAGTAGTTTGCTTGGACACTTCTGTCCCATTCGTGTTTCTATCGTAAAGCAGTTGTAGTTGTGTTTGCATAGCTGTGTTTCGGTTTGAAGGATGGGATATGGCAGTGAATTTACAGGGTATAGAAGAATAACACCTGAGTCCTCAGAAATGGCAAGGCATGGAGAGTTTTTTTTTTTACAACTTAGAATGGCAAACAAACTGACGGCCCACCTGATGGAAAGTGGTAACCGTCGCCTATAGACATGAGCAGTACTGTTCGTGTACTGTTCATGTCTATAGGCGACGGTTACCACTTTCCATTAAAAATATTATCTGAACTTGTTAATATATTGCATATTCTATAAAATATAGATTTAAGCTTAATCTATTTAGATTTAAAGATTGGATTAATCCAATCTATTTTTTCTAACAGAATTCAAAAGACGAAATAGCACAATCGAAAATCAACGTGGACTTGTATTTAACTCTTGTAAACAAAACAAGAATGAAAAAGGTACCCTCTGAGGCAGAACACGGTGTTCTCTTTACATGGACATTGTATTGCTGGATGTGGTAACTGCAAAAAAAATATTCTCACGACTGTAACTTCTAGCGAGACAGTCAGAGTACTTTGTGATAAACTTAATACTCGATATGCTGATAAGACTGGTGAACATTTCCGAATATATCAGAAATTTAAAGAACTATGTTTGTCGTTTACGACAATTCTTTTTAGGATAGTTTTTTTTTGATGAGTGAAAATGGTATGGTAACCCCGCCTGCGCTAACGGGATACGCTGGCGGAGCACCAGTGAAGGGTGATAGATGAGAATGAAAACAGGCCAGTTAGCCCATCATGATGAATTCATCAGGAATTAACCATGATAGTTTCCAGGGAGAACCGTGAGAAGGTCGACCTGGTTGGGTAATTGCTGTGTATTGGGATTCTCAGTCTCCATTACTAACAATCCTTTTCCCCCCTCTCTTTTAGGATAACTACAGTGTTTACTAATACGTCGCAGCGTTTCGCCTTGCATGTAAGGTTACGTTACGTTACGCTGATCATAGGTTTTGGATGAAGCCAAAAGAATCATCGGAAAGTTCATTTACCATAAATTTACCATATTTAGTATCGTAGAAGTATATTAAAAATGATTTTTTTTTATACAACTTAGAATGGCAAAAAAGCTGACGACCCACCTGATGGAAAGTAGTAACCGTCGCCTATAGACATGAGCAGTGCCATGATATAGCATTGTATGATAATGACAGCTTCTGCTTGCAAGTATTTCCAGGTTATTTTCGTTATACATGGACGTTATACTCTGACGTGGCCAAATGACTACTTAACGTTCTATCCAAAGTATGTACCAAGTGACAATTATTTTCAATTGATCCAAAGATGAAATCAGAGATTTGGGTTGGGATACAATCCTAGAACCCTATCACTGTAGTCAAGCATTATTAGCTATTTAGCTGAACTATCTCCTTTAAAGTATACACATAAACAGAAAGATTAATGGATCTAATATGGAAAAAATGCTTCTGAATACCCCATTAGAGATTATTTAGTCGTGAGAATATTAATTCTTTTTTGTCTTAAGGTTCTATGATATCTATAATTCGTTTATCTTCGCATTTTACGTGGGAAAACGAACCATTTCCTTTTCAGAAAAAGTGTAATTCCAGAATCTAGAAGTGTTCATGTACAACGTGGAAGTGGCTTATAAGATCTTAGAGAGGGCACCACCGTCGCACGGGTAGTTGCATAATGCGGGTGTCATATCCAGTTTTCAATAAGCCTTTGTAGTCTTTACATAAAAAAGTGTCTGTGTCAGGGGTACGGTGTGCAAAAACGTCGGCTGCAGTGCTACGTTTCAGTGAAGTGAGCTCCGACTGGGTACAGATGGCAAAAGTTGTGGTTGGATTTTTATTCCTTTTGTTATATTTTATCCTGTGATATCCATGGCATATCGCATATCTATAGATGATGGTTACCACTTTCTATTAGGTGAGTGTTGGCAACTAATGGCAAAATCTCCCAATGCCGGGGGGAAAGGGATTGTTCGTAATGGGGTCAAATAGTCCCATTACTAGCAATGTCAGGTTGACCTCCACGTGATTCCCCCTGAAAACCATTGTGGCTAATTCTAGTTGAATTCGTCAAGATGGGCTAACTGAACTGCTTTCATCCTTATTAGTCATCTATCACTCGTACCCCGCCATTGTATACCGGTAGCGCAGACCGGGTCACCATACCATTACCACCCATTAAAAAAAATCTCCCAATGCCAAATACAAGGAAGAAATGGACCTTACTCCTTTGACTCGGGACTGTTCCGTATGGCAACCTATGGGAGAGGAATATGTTCACTAGCGAACAGTTGACGACTTATATGAGTCTGTAAGAATATCCATTCAGATAAAAAAAAAAAGATTTTCAAATTGGTACAGTTTTCCAAATCAAATTAAGACACTCCTTTTTGTATATTTCTCGAACAATCCATTTAAAAGGCACATAATATGTACTCTCAGAAACATCTTTGTAAAGCTTCGCTTGCATTGTGGGGTCGCTACCAGGCAATTCTGGATCCCCTTTACGTATGCCCATGTCCCTTCCTCCTATTTAACAATGGTTTCCCCTTCATTAGACTTAAGTGTAAACGAAGCGAAAATAAAGAGATGAGTTTACCGCCATCTCGCGTTTTTTTTTTAATAGCCTTTATTAACAATCTTACAATATAGTTCTATCTGTCTATCCATTTAAGAGCTGCGCTCTTGTCGGCGGAGCTCTTGCCACTCACTACGATTTGCAGCGAGTCTCTTGACCTCTTGATACGACACGACACCAACTCCTTCTTTGATCTGCCTGATGTAACTATGTCACAATATAGTTATAATAATTTAATTAATTGTTTGACACCGGTACGTGAAGATTGTCTTGCTGTCCAGCATTTTTTTATACAACTTGATGGAAAGTGGTCTGAATCTAGGGGATAGGCCTACCCTAGAGTTGGCCACTGAATGCGATTCTGCGCTTGTCTTTTTCAGGTATGTCCCGCTATTTTTTTGATATCGTCTTCCCATCTACGACGCTGTCTCCCTTTTTTTCTCTTATATTGTCTCGGACACCACTCTGTAACATCCTTTCTTTATTTATTCTAACCATATGTCCTGCCCACCTCCATTTTAGTTTCTTAATACAGTAAGTAGCATCCGTGAATCCAGTTCACTTTCTTATAGTGTGCAGTTTTACATTATCTTTTAATTTGACGTTTAGTATATTTTTTATTTTTTTTTTTTTATAATACCATTTATGTTTCGTCGTTTTTGTTGACCTTCCATCTCATAATTTGCGCCAAGCGAGGCGTCACTTTTAATCTCAATATTGAGATGAGAGGACAATATGAAACTACACCGTTATCCGTCCCTTTTGCACGTATACTCTCTTATAGTGTTATCTCTCTCCCACTTGATAGATAGCATTACTTTTTGTATGACATGTCGGATGAAAGTAATAACTGTATAATCCGTATTATATATAATATATACATAGGTATATTTATTAAACATTGTTTTTGTTTTTGTTCTAGTAGTATTCTGTACTTAACCCTTAAATACCTGAAGTTTCAAATTTGATACCGCGGTTATAAATCGCATTGGGCGCCTACAATCGATTTTATTTTAATATTTGGCTGTTTACATGTTACCAAATGTTTTTTTTTTTCAAAATATATATATATAAATATCGTTTTGATTTCTTTTACTATTTTTCCCTATTAGTAATCACAGTAAAAGGTACATTTTTTTTTGATGGGTGTAAATGGTATGGTAACCCCGCCCGCGCTAACGGGATACGCTGGCGGAGCACCAGTGAAAGGTGATAGATGAGAATGAAAACAGGCTAGTTAGCCCATCATGATGAATTCATGAGGAATTAACCATGATGGTTTCCAGGGGGAACCGCGAGGAGGTCGACCAGGTTGGGTATATTGCTAGCAATGGGATTCTCAGTCTCCATTGCTAATAATCCCTTTTTCCCCCGGCTTTTAAGGGTTAATAAGGGATTTTTTAATGGATGATAATGGAATGGTAACTCCGCCTGTACTAACAGTATACGCTGGCGGGGCACCAGTGAGGGATGATAGGTGAGAATGAAAAGGCAGGTCAGTTTTTTTAAAAGGTGATAATGGAATGGTAATCCCATCCGCGCTATCGGTATACACCGGTGGGGCACCAGTGAAGTATGATAGGTGAGGATGAAGCAGGTCAGTTAGCCCATCGTGACGAATTCAACAAGAATTGTTCACGATAGTTTCCACGAGGAACCACGTGGAGTTTGACTAGGGCATATTGCTAGCAATGGGGCTGTCAAACTCCATTGCTAACAATCCCTTTTCCCCCTATCTTGACTGGAAAGGAAGGGGGACACACACGGGAAAGGAAGGGGTGACCTATTCTACACACACACGCATACATTTTATATACATTATACGCACATTCACACACACACACGCATAATTTTTTATCACAATTTCATTAAACCCATAAATTATTGTTTCTCTAAAATTATGGGCTCCATTGTTATTTTTGTTTTTGTAATTGTTTCTTTTCTGTTTCTTATTGTTTTACTAAACATGTAAAATAACCACATACGGAAGAGGGCACTAACTCCTAAAACAAACGTTTTTTCATACTTACCTCGGGAGTTAGGGACTTCAAACTATATTGTAACAAAGAGTGAAATAAAGATTTATTATTTTTCAATTTTTACACAAATTCACATCTTCTCTCTTAAGAAGAGGAGATGGCAACTAACCCCCGGCAGAAGCCCGTCGGCCGGGGTTCAGGGCCCCAGGGAGAGAAACCGGCGTACAATGCGGGCAGAATCTAAGAGCACCGCTTTCTGCATCTTTCCCGGGAGTGAGCCGCCTCGGAATCCCAACCGTCTGAGATGTTGTTCCAGACTGGTTGGGATAAGACCGTTCACCGACAAAACGATTGGAATGATTTCGGTGGACGCCACCCCTCACATTTCGGTCACCTCGTGAGCCAGGTCGAGATATTTTCTCTTTTTCTCAGTTTCGGCTTTCACGAGGTTCTCGTCATGAGATATGGTAACATCCACCATAAACACCCTCGAGAGTGCCCGATCCATCACCACGATATCAGGTTTGTTCGCAAGAACTGTCCTGTCTGTGATGATGGATCGGTCCCAGTAGAGTCTGACGCTGTCGCTTTCGAGGACCGGCAGGGGCTCGTACTTATAGTACGGCAACCTCTCATTCGCGAAGCCGTATTTCAGAGCTAACTCTTAATGGAGTATTTTGGCTACCTGGTTGTGTCTGTGCAAGTACTCAGTGCTGGCAAGAGCTGAACAACCCGAAAGCATTATTTATTATTATTATTATTATTCTACGCCGGGACACATTAATAAAATTAAAAATGGCTACTTATTTTTTTTAAGGAATCTAGGGTAATGTATGAGTACATACATGCGAATAATATAGCGGGCACAGTTAGTGATGTTTTATTAATGACAATCATACAATATACATTCTGTGGAACTGATATCACGTGTAAGGTATCCATTAATGACACTAATAAATCGATGCCATCGCCAAAGTCGAGATGTCAATATATATTAATCGATGTCATACGTTCCCAACACTATTAATTATGCTAGTATTATATATCATACACAGTTCATACAAAATTGCTTTAAAACTACCTACTATGTATTGTACCTTTTTTTATACAACTTAGAATGGCAAACAAGCTGACGGCCCACCTGATGGAAAGTGGTAGCCGTCGCCTATAGACATGAGCAGTACCATGGACATAACAGAGTATACTGTTTCGCCCATGATACCCCCCATGTGTTGCCATTCTTGAGGACTCAGGTATTATTCCTCTGTACCCTGTAAATTGACTAAATTTAAAACTGCCATATCCCACCCTTGAAACCGAAACACAGCCATGCAAACACAACTGCTTCACGGTTGAAACACGAATGCGACAGAGGTACCCAAGCAATCGACTTTTGTACAAAGTCTCCCTCTGGTAAAATGTAATAGTAATAATAGGTGGTCGACCTCCACGTGGTCACCCTAAAATCTATTGTGGATTATTTATTATGGATTTTTGTAATGGGTCGAGTATTTGATTGCATCTATTATCCCATACTGGTACCCTTTTAGAGAAAACCAATAAAAAAAATGTTGTGTATATTTTACGTATATTGTATGCGTACATTAAATTAAAAATTGAAATTGAAACTCCGTGTGGTCCCGGCATAGAATAGGCTACCCCTTCCTTTCTCGTGGATGTCGTAAGAAGCGACCAAGGGAGGGCGAGGGATGGGCAGCAGCGTCCCAAAACATCACTAAAACCTACAGTTGCTAATCCAAAATAATATAAAAAAAAAATATGTAAAAAAAATATATATACATATACATAATAATCAAGAGCAGAGAAGAGGCCCCAGAATAAAGAAGACACCACGCCGGCATACACAGACCACCAGTGTATGCCGGCTGAAGAACCCAGCGACCCGGAGGTCGTCGCCTCCGGAGTTGAAGTCGGGGTAGTGAGGTACGCTCCGAGGCCCCTACCTCGCCCGCCCACGCAATATCGGCGGGCAAGAAGACCTTGATTCATTGATTGATTGCTAATCCGCCTGCTAAGCGTAGTAACTATTGGTAAAACCCCCCAAGGAGGTTATGTTCAGCGGTGGACAGTTGAAGGCTGATCTGATGATGATGATGATGATTAAATTGAAAACTGATATTCCGTCGCTTTACAGTGCCATAAAATAACGTTCAAATTTGACTGCAACTGAAAACTTTTTAAAAGCGGAAATTTTCAGCTATATTTCAATGTTTTAAACTCCACACTCAGTCAGACTGTTCCAGATGTGTTTTCAGGACTTTGTTTGTTTTTTTTTTGAAATTGATATACTTTGATATCAATACATTTATAATAAATAGACTTAAAAATGATGTTCAGTTTGAATTTGTTCATGGAATCTTAGATAGCAAATAAGCTTACGGCCTACCTGATGGAAAATGTTACTGTTGCCAACAGATATAAGTTATTTTACGAAAGACAAGTTCATCTCTAGTTGATATATACATATATACAAATAAAATAATTTACATTTTACAATACCAGAGGGAGACTTTGTACAAAACTCGTTTGCTTGGGTACCTCTGTCCCATTCGTGTTCCATGGATTTATAAAATAAAAACGAATCCTGATGGAAGTATTGATCGATATAAAGCTTAATTTTATATATAAATTTATAATATTAAAGCTCGATATAAAATTCGTGTTTCAACTGTAAAGCAGTTGTGTTTGCATGGCTGTGTTTCAGTTTGAAGGGTGGGATATGGCGTGAATTTACTGGGTACAGAGGAATAACACCTGAGTTCTCAGGAATGGCAACGCATGGAGGGTATCATGGGCGAAACAGTATACTCTGTTATGTCCATGGTACTGCTCATGTCTATAGGCGACGGTTACCACATTCCATCAGGTGGGCCGTCAGCTTGTTTGCCATTATAAGTTGTATAAAAAAATATAGATTGAATAGGGGGGAAGGGATTATTAGTAATAGGGTCAAATAGCTCCATTACTAGCAATATACCCTGTCAGGTTGACCTCCACGTGGTACCCCCTGGAAACCATCATGGCTAATTCTAGTTGAATTTATCGGGATGGGCTAACTGACCTGCTTTCATCCTCATCAGTCATCCATCAACTGGTTACTATACCATTATCACCCATTTAAAAATATAGATTGAATAAAACTAATATTTTTTTTTTATTTACCACTGAGGTGGCAAACAAGCGTACGGCCCACCTGATGGTAAGTGGTTACCGTAGCCTAATATTTGATTTATTTAGCCTTTTTTACGTTTATAATATTTGATAGATTCCTATACTTTTTAATATGACGACGGACCGAATAATTATCCTTCCTTATTATTTCACCAAATATATATATATATTTTTTTTCATGGAAGAAACTCGACTATTCCTAATTAAGGTATATAGAGAAAGGACAATAGGTCGTATTACAAGTAGTTCGCTTGTTTGCAGCGAGAGGATGATTCCCGAGATATAGACAGCTCTTGTATTGGCTGTAACGAGTAGTGTAGTGATCGTATCGAGGCATTGATATCGATAAAAATAAAGTTGTCAAGAAACTGGTATTTTTTTTTATACAACTTAGAATGGCACACAAGCTGACGGCCCACCTGATGGAAAGTGGTAACCGTCGCCTATAGACATGAGCAGTGCCGTGGACATAACAGAGTAGTCGACTTCTAGATCACGAAAGTAGTGAGTTTAGATTTGGTCAACCAAAAATCTGTGTGAATTTAAAACATTTTACTGAACTAGGTGTTATCTTGCGGAAGTCCATAATAATGGTTATTTTTTTGGAATTATTTTGTTTAATTCTGCTACCATATTTTTTTATGGGTGAAAATGGTATAGTAACCCCGCCTGCGCTAACGGGATACGCTGGCGGAGCACTAGTGAAGGGTGATAGATGAGAATGAAAACAGGCCAGTTAGCCCATCATGATGAATTCATCAGGAATTAACTATGATAGTTTTCTGGGAGAACTGCGAGGAGGTCGACCTGGTTGGGTATATTGCTAGCAATAGGATTCTCAGTCTCCATTATTAACAATCCCTTTCCCCCCATTCCGCTACCGTTAGTAAGTGTACGACTGCCGTGTTCCATCTCTGAACGAAGTATCTTTAGGCAAATTATAAGATCGCTGCTTGAAGCCCAGTGTTAACCATTTGCAATTGTCGTGTGAAACGTGCGTAAACGAAATGGCAGTCGGAGATTGATATCTAATATGGAAGGTTGTGGAACTTCTGGTAGTAATAATAGTCGTCAATCTTCGAATGTTGGTAGGCAATCTTGGACAGAAGAGAAGCGATAGCAATGGGTCTATGATTCGATAGGTCCAATCTATTTTCCTTTTTAGGCACAGAATGCACAAGGGTTGTCCTTTAGTTGTGTGTAAAGGTAACTGTAACTGCATGGTTGTGTTTCAGTTTGAAGAATGATATATGGTAGAATTTCAGGGTACGGAAGCATAACACCATACTTTTTAAGAATGGTAATGCATGAAGAGTACCATGGGTACCCATGAAGGGTATCACAGTACATTCTGTTATGTCCATAGTGCTATTTATGTCTACAGGCGATTACTAGTTTCCATCAGGTGGGCTGTCAGCTTGTTTGCCTTTTCTAAGTATCATAAAAGTTTGTCGATAAATCGATATCAAGCATTCCCAGCACTACGATTCCCTAGATACGTGAGTACAAAAGAAAAATCTTTCAACAATGAAGCACGGTTGATGTTTTAGGTTCGAGACATACACGGCTAATAAGAATTCCAGTATTTTGCTGTATTAGATATTTTCACATCACTGGTTACTCGATTATTTATTATTTTGTTTAATTCCGCTACCATTAGTATGCGTGCAATTGCCATCATATAAAGATTGTTTTCTATTATTATCAGTAGAAGTTCTACGATCTTATATATTAATCATCAATCTCCGACCGCTATCCAGTCCACTCACAAGTTTCACTTCTAAATTTTAAATGTTGGCAGTCGCACACATACTAATTAATGGTAGCGGAATTAGACAGAATAATAAATGAATGAATGAGTATACTTTATTTGCATTATACAATGTAGGAAATAAGCAAGACAATTAACAAATGTAACGATACAGTTTTATAAGTACAGTATGGCGGTAAAATGATCGTAATCTTGTTAATTCTATCTATTACTAATTTTAGTGTCAATATTTTGATTTCAATATCCTCCATGTCTATAGCCGTGTGGTCCCGGCATAAAACAGGCCACCCCTTCTATCCCCGTGGGTGTCTTTAGAGAGGACTAAGAGAGGGCGAGGGATGGGCAGCAGCGTCCCTCTTAAAACATCTCTTTTTTTATACAACTTAGAATAGCAAACAAGCTGATGACCCACCTGATGGAAAGTGGTAACCGTCGCCTATAGACATGAGCGGTACTATGAACATTACAGAGTATACTGTTTCGCTCATGATACCCCCCATGCGTTGCCATTCCTGAGGACTCAGGTGTTATTTTTCTGTACCCAGTAAATTCACGCCATATCCCACCCTTCAAATCGAAACACAGCCATGCAAACACAACTGCTTCACGGTTGAAACACGAATGGGACAGAGGTACCCAAGCAATCGACTTTTGTACAAAGTCTCCCTCTGGTAAACCTCTGGTATCTCTAAAGCCTAACTGCGAGAAAAAGGAACTGTTAGTAATGGAGAAGCTAGTCTCCATGCCAATCCGCCTGCTAAGTGTGGCAACTACTGGAAAAACCCCCCTTATGTTCAGTAGTGGACAGTTAAAGGCTGATATGGTGATGATGATGATGAAGAGCTCTCGTCAAGCAAATCTTAAGTTTGTAATATTTTTTTTTAACAATCAAATAGTGAATTAGTATGCTCCGTACCTTATTTTCAACTGTTCCAAGAAAGCAAAGCATTGGACGCGGAACGCGAGCGTGCACAGTGACGCCACTGTTGTCCAGCGGACACGCTCGTTATATAAAATAATATCTGTTTGTCCGTTCTGTTGAGCGAAACACTCAACTTGTCCAACAATATCAAGATGTCCTCTCGATGGGTCAAAAATAGGGAACAGTTTTACAGAGTTCCCGTTTTAACTGCGGCACAGTGTTGCATTAATGAGTGTTTACACTGAAGCTTATCGAGGGAATTATCTGATAAAATACATACTAATATATAGGATTTGTGCAGGCAAAGTCGTAGGATGGAGCTTGTATAAAACATATAACAATAAATAAAAAACATCATTACAAGAAGCGAGAAAGAGAGACAACATATCTAATAATTTTTGCGCGCTAAATAAAAACGCCAGCTTCAATCGTTACAAAATTAATGTGGGTTCAATACGGTAGTAAATAACCATATCGATTGTAAAAAATAATCATTAAAATCGACTTACAATCGACTTAGATAAACTATGTTGCAGCATACACACAACAAAATATGACAGTATTTAAGTAACTAAAAAATAGTGTGCTTTGATAGCACCTAATCTTTTGGTAGTGGGGGGGAAACGGATTGTTAGTAATGGAGACTGAGAATCCCATTGCTAGCAATATACCCAACCAGGTCGACCTCCTCGCGGTTCCCCCTGGAAACTATCATGGTTAATTCCTGGTGAATTCATCACGATGGGCTAACTGGCCTGTTTTCATTCTCATCTATCACCCTTCACTGGTGCTCCGGCAGCGTATCCCGTTAGCGCAGGCGGGGTTACCATACCATTTTCACCCATCAAAAAAAAATCTTTTGGTAGTAACTTGAAAATACTGTGCCGCCCGCGGGATACATCTTGCAATTCCTACTCTCTACAACACTTCCACTCCTACAGCCTCAATTGTCGCGTACTGCGCGGTTTTAGAGATGTTTCCTCCCACGAACACTCACGTTGTGGAATGAGCTCGTTGCCGAGGTTTTCCCAAGAGACTACAGCATGGGGTTCTTCAAAAGGGGGGTAAAGAGGTTCCTTTAGGGTCGGCAACGCACGCGTAATGCCTCTGGTATTGCAGGTGTTCATAGGCTACGGTAACCACTTACCATCAGGTGGGCCGTATGCTTGTTTGCCACCTCAGTGGTATAAAAAATTCGTAAATTATGATATCAGTGTCGACTTTTTATCTTGCTCGTGTAATAGGTTCAACATTTAACAATATGTTAGTGTAACGTGTGGTTAACCAGACGGTTATTTATCGGTCGTGTACCGACTGCGCGGAGGTGATGTATGTTATTGACAATAATTCACTATGGGACACGTCGGCACGCTTACGTTGTGTGCACAGGGGACGCGTGGAGTGGTCGTTTACGTTTTATAATATTTTTAACCGACTTCCAACAAGAGAGGTCAAAGTCGACTGCATTTTTTTTATGCAACTTAGAATGGCAAACAAGCTGATGGCTCACCTGATAGAAAGTGGTAACCGTCGCCTAAAGACATGAGCAGTACCATGCACATAACAGAGTATACTGTTTCGCCCATGATAACCCTCATGCGTTGCCATTCCTGAGGACTCAGGCGTTATTCCTCTGTACCCTGTAAATTCACGCCATATCGCACCCTTCAAACCGAAACACAGCCATGCAAACACAACTGATTCACGGTAGAAACACGAATGGGACAGAGGTACCCGAGCAATCGAATTTTGTACAGTCTCCCTCTGGTAAATTATATATTATATTTATTATATAGCTTAACCTTCAAGAAAAGAGCATATTCCTTTTTAAAAGGCCGGCAGCACACCTGCAATGCCTTTAGTCTTGTGGGTGATTATGGGCGGCGGTAGTCACTTACCATCAGGTGAGCCGCGTGCTCGTATGCCTCCTGTGTTGCAAAAAAAAAAATAAAATAAAAAAAATTTCCAACTTAATTAACAATTTATTTCCATGTGGTCCCTACGTAGGATATGCCACCCCTTCCTTTTCCGCGGGTGTCGTAACAGGCGACTAAAGGAACTTAATGGTCGAATAATGGGCGGCAGTTAAGTGTTAAAACCTCTTGTTTTTCATTCTTTTATCTCTTTCACTGTGTAATTTGTGTATGTTTGTATTGTAATTTGTGTGCTGTAAGTAATGTAAATAAATTATCTATCTATCTATCGTTAGCTTGTTTGTCACTCTACTTGTAAGTTGGATAAAAAAAAGAGTTATTAATTTTAACTCAAATTATTGATGCCCATTAATTCTTCTCTTTCCGCGTCTAGGGAAGGTAGATAAAGTTTTGTTGGAGAAATCAGTTCAGGGTATAATAGGACTGATATACCTGAAGAAGGTAAAAGCCCTTAAATTATTTAAAAAAAAAACTCTCTCCACAGATGTCTGTGTTCAAGTCGCGAGCACGCACTGAACACCAATAAAACGGACATTAGGGGCCTACTGGCTGACACTATGTTACACCTAGTACTATCAGGTACTGACACATTACGCCTCCCGCCTTCCGCCTTACAGGACTTTTTTTTTATACAACTTAGAATGGCAAACAAGCTGACGGCCCACCTGATGGAAAGTGGTAACCGTCGCCTATAGACATGAGCAGTACCGTGGACATAACAGAGTATACTGTTTCGCCCACGATACCCCCCATGCGTTGTCATTCCTGAGGACTCAGGTGTTATTCCTCTGTACCCAGTAAATTCACGCCATATCCCACCCTTCAAACCGAAACACAGCCGTGCAAACACAACTGCTTCACGGTTGAAACAACCGTGTTTTGTACAAAGTCTCCCTCTGGTAAGGACTCCGGTATGACTGTTAAATATATAATTCAATTGGTTTGTATTTCACAAAAAACAAATCGACTTTAATTGTGTCAGTACGAATTATTTTTTTTAAATTATACTGCTAAACCGATTTTGATAATTCTCAAATTATCAAAATCGGTTTAGCAGTATAATCTGTAAGTACATTCTTTAAATTTTTCACCAGAGGGAGACTTTGTACAAAAGTCGATTGCTTGAGTACCTCTGTCTGTTTGAATAACACCTGAGTCCTCAGGAATGGCAACGCATGGGGGGTATCGTGGGCGAAACAGTATACTCTGTTATGTCCACGGTACTGCTCATGTCTGTAGGCGACGGTTACCACTTTCCATCAGGTGGACCGTCAGCTTGTTTGCCATTCTAAGTTGTATAAAAAAAATATATTTTCACTTAAATTGAAAATTTCCTTTTTTTACCTCGGTTTTTAAATTATGTATTACCCGCGAGTTTGTAAGTGTGATGTTTTACTTTTTAAAAAGAAATTTTTAACCACAATTGCTTCACGATAAAAATACGAGTGGGACAAAGGTACCCAAGCAATTGAAGAAATAATCGAGAACGTTCCTCTTTTAAAATAGATTAATTATATAAACATACAAACAGGTACGTGACACGAGTCAATTTACAAAAAAAGCATTTTATTCCTGTCAGAATCGAACCCGGGATCTCCAGCGTAGAGTGTCACAACTCATCCGTGTGGCATCATTAAAAAATCATAACATATCTCGAGTTCGCGTATACAGGGACGCCTTTAGATCGGTCGCTACAAATTTATTCGCCGGCTTTACATGGAAAGTAGCATTATACGTTGGTTGGTGTTAAAACGTCTGCGCAATCCCAAACCTCCGGAGATTTGACTAAAACCACGCACTCACCGGGTTTGTGTAAGGCATGTGCCCATGCGGTAGCTATAATATACTTTTTTTTTATACAACTTAGAATGGCAAACAAGCTGACGGCCCACCTGATGTAAAGTGGTAACCGTCGCCTATAGACATGAGCAGTACCATGGATATAACAGAGTATACTGTTTCGCCAATGTACTTAGAAGAAGATAATGGATTTTTTCCATGCAACTTAGAATGGCAAACGGAAAAACGAATAGCTGACAGGGGTCAGAGAAATCGTTTAAATTGTGAAAGTGATCAGTGACTGTGAAAAGTTTAAGAAACTCATTTAAGTAAATCATAACATAACGACAACATAGCCTTCAAGAAAAGAGCATATTCCTTTTTAAAAGGCCGGCAGCACACCTGCGATGCCGTAGGTGTTGTGGGTGACCATGGGCGGCGGTAGTCACTTACCATCAGGTGAGCCGCATGCTCGTTTGTCCCCTGTGTTGTAAAAAAAAAATATAAAAAAAAAACTTTAGATACACGATCGGAACAATCAAAGACTAAAAAAGGACATTGAAAATAGAGCTAAAAAATGTGATGTATCAAATATGCCCAAATATTATTAGAATACATATATACATGTATGTACATATCTGTCACGCCTGTCTCTCTGTGTTAGGGTAGGCAGAAGAAATGGAATGCCACAAGCTTCGATTCAAACAGATCTCTTTAGTTTCTTTTACATTCATCAATCTTTTCATATACGCTTGTCGGTTACAGGTACTTTTAATTTGACCTTTTTATTATTATAATAAAATAATTATAATAAAATATGGCCGTGTGGTCCCAGCATAGAATAGGCCACCCCTTCCTTTCCCGTGGGTGTCGTAAAAGCCGACTAAGGGAGGGCGAGGGATGGGCAGCAGCGTCCCTCTTAAAACTTCACTAAAGCCTACCTGCGGTTGCTAATTCGCCTGCCAACCGTGGCAAATACTGGCAAAACTCCCCTTACGAGGGAGGCCTATGTTATAGAGGGAAGCAGTGGACAGGTAACAGCTGGCATAGTAGCAGCGTTCCTCTTTAAAGCCAGACTGCGCCTGCGCCTGTCAAGCGTGGCAAATTTTAACAAAATCTCCCAAAGGGCGAGCCTTATGCTCAGCAGTGGACAGTTAAAGGCTGATGTGATGATATGAAAATGATAAAATAATTAATCGCTCGACATCGCCAATAGCTTTATGTGTGCAACAGACCTAGCATCTCACAATAATGCTATTACGGCAGGGTCCGCCTGTTTCACTCGTTGGTTTATTAGATTTCTATACATTACTGGCCGGCTATGGAGACGGTGGAAACATCTAGAAATAGTGGCGGCACAGTGTAATTGTTATTTATTACTTGGACACTCTCTTTGTTTTGGGAAACAAGTATATACCTGAATTCCTTACTAATATTATTAATGTAATAGTGAGTTTGTTCATTACTTTTTTTATACAATTTAGAATGGCAAACAAGCTGACGGCCCACCTGATGGAAAGTGGTAACCGTCGCCTATACACATGAGCAGTACTATGGACATAACAGAGTATACTGTTTCGCCCATGATACCCCCCATGCGTTGCCATTCCTGAGGACTCAGGTGTTATTCCTCTGTACCCAGTAAGTAAATTCACGCTATATCCCACCCTTCAAACCGAAACACAGCCATGCAAACACAACTGCTTCACGGTAGAAACACGAATGGGACAGAGGTACCTAAGCAATCGACTTTTGTACAAAGTCTCCCTCTGGTAAAAAAAATAACAATCAAAGACATCAAAGTTCAAAAATAACAGTTATAAGTTAGGTAGTTAGTTAAACTGCAGGAAACATTGTAAACAGTACCTAGTTTTTTTTTTTATGGGTGAAAATGGTATGGTAACCCCGCCTGCGCTAACGGGATACGCTAGCGGAGCACCAGTGAAGGGTGATAGATGAGAATGAAAACAGGCCATTATGAATTCATCAGGAATTAACCATGATAGTTTCCAGGTGGAACCGCGAGGAGTTCGACCTGGTTGAATATATTGCTAGCAATGGGATTCTCAGTCTCCATTACTAACAATCCCTTTCCCCCTACAGTACCCGGTTGAACAAGTAAATGAATCAATAAATAAATAAAATGTAAATATTAAAAAAAAAAACGTTTTGATATTGAAATAATATCTTTCATATTTCTTTGACATTGTACATTTACGTACTTACATCTCGAACACTGGAAATCCCTTCGCCCAATTACCCCAATAAAGGGCAGCTTACATACCTAAAAACATACCTTTCCGCCGAACGTTATTTTAACAACAAATATGAGGAAGTTGGTCCACAATAAAAAAAATAAAAAAAAATACATTTTATTTTTCCCTTTTTTTTACCGTAATAAGAAAAAAAACGTTAGTAAAAATGCACCACGTCCCCGGGTGTTTTAATACAAAAGATATTATTAGAGCGAGGCTGGGCTATCAAATGTTCACGCGGCTCGTATGCGTGCCTCTGTTTCGGCGGGCAATCTCGTGATTCTGCAGAGTTTCACCGTACCTTTATATTGCTTGTAAATGTGAACGAGTCATACAACGACCTTTGTAGAACAGGGGACAGGTGGTCCATCAGCTTGTTTACTGTTTTACAAAGACAAAAATAGACAGATAAACACTTTTAAATATTGCACGTTTTTCTAACAATTGCCTTATAGAGAAATGTTTTTATACACTCGAAGACTATTTTAATGCAAAGCTTTAGAATCTAATTCCAAATCTATACTTATAATAAATCTGTAGAGAGGTCAATTCTGTACATGAAATATATTACCAAAATAACTATCAGGCGGTGATTAGTGATTGATACTGATGCCAAAAATGCAATCAGTAAAATTTTTGTCTGTCTGTCTGTATGTTCGTTATAGAAACAAAAACTACTCGACGGATTTTAACGAAACTTGGTACAATTATTTTTAATACTCCTGGGCAGGTTATAGTATACTTTTCATCACGCTACGATCAATAGGAGCAGAGCAGTGAAGGGAATTGTTAAAAATGTCCACCCGTGCGACGCCGGGACGGGCCTACTACATACAATTTGTTTCTACGTGTTGTAGAAACAAACTGTATGTTATGGGATGCTGTTCACGTCTATAGGCGATGGTTACTGTTAATTCATCACTCTCGACTCCGTCCTAAACCGATTTAGGGAATTCTTTTTTTTATGTAAAAATATATATTTACAGATATAGATTTGTAGAAATTCTATCAAAAACGGTTCAGTAGTTTAGTTTATAAATCAAAATAACTGATTTTGTCACAACTGAAATATTTTTTTGTGGAACACAATTTTATACCATAAAACGTTATACATAAAATACAAATTGAAAAAGGAAGGTTGCGTTGGTTTGGTCATTTGGAGAGGATGGATGAAAGAAGAATTACGAAAGAGATTTATCGAGCAAGAATGAATGGAGATGTCGGTAGGGGCCGCCCTAGACGGACGTATGTCGACCAAATAGGCGACGTGCTGAAGAAGGGCCAAATTAAAAGTACCCGTAACCGGCGAGCGTGTATGACAAGATTGATGAATGTGGAAGAAGCGAAAGAGGTTTGTTTGAATCGAAGCATTTGGCGTTCCATTGTTTCTGCCTACCCTAATGGGAGACAGGCGTGACAGATATGTATGTATAAAATACAATTTTGCAATTCTAGGTTATGATTAAACTTTTATAGACAAAATTGAAAATTGCTTAATAGTAAATAAAAAAAATATACATAACAAACCATTCCTTTAACAATAATGCACCTTGTCCCCTAGTCTATACAGTCTATGTGCGCCAATGAGCATCGATATGATCCGTAATACCCGTCCCCCGGGGGTACGAGCCTGTGATTCCCTTACGTAAATATTTGTTGGCCCCTACCTGAAGGTCGCATGATGGACCCTAAACAAGGTCTGTGAATAATATATTTCTTATAGTTGCGTTGCATGCTTGCCAAATATTTATCTGCGGGTAGTTGGCGGTTTGAGTTGATAGCATATTTTATTTATATTTGTTTTTTTTTTTAAATATTTTATGACTTGCTTATTTTTTATTTATTTAGAAGGGAAAATGGAATGGTAACCCCGCCTGCGCTAACGGGATACGCTGGCGGAGCACCAGTGAAGGGTGATAGATGAGAATGAAAACAGGCCAGTTAGCCCATCATGAGGAATTCATCAGGCATTAACCATGATAGTTTCCAGGGGGAACCGCGAGGAGGTCGACCTGGTTGGGTATATTGCTAACAATGGGATTCTCACTCTCTATAACTAACAATCCCTTTCCCCCCTGCTCTTTATTGTTTCCTCCATAAGATTACAATAGTAAACTTATAATTGCCAAAGATGGTATTAAATAGCGTGATTGCTTCATTGTCGCCAAATGGGTTAGATTAATTTTTCTCTATCGCACTCCTATTAGCGATTAAGTGGCAATACACAGAAAAGATTAACTGTCTTACTGTCTGAATAGTAATAGCCAATCGTGAAGAATTCCACTAGAATTAACCACGATGGTTTCCAGGGGGAACTGCTTGGATGTCGACCTGATTGGTACACAGAAATTGTTAGTAATGCGGACTACCTGTCCCATTGCTAGCAATATACCCTGTTAGGTCGACCTCCAACTGATCCCCCAGGGAAACCCTCATGCTGCATCCCACGTGTATTCATCATGGGCTAACTGATCTACCTTTTCATTATCACCTATCATTCCTCACTGGTACTCCGTCAGCGTATATATATATATATATATATAGCTATGACCCCACACTAGGCAAAGCCTATCTCGTGGAAGTGTATCCCTCAATTTGATCTGTGGTGTATAATCTCTGTTGTTTGTACACCCCGGTTACCGAACAATGTCCTTAAAAATTAAACTCACCTCAGAGGTTAATCAATATATTTATAAGCAAACTCCCTGTTCATTCACCCCTGTCGTCGTGTGGTACAATTTATAAGCGGACGCCTTATGATATACTGATAGAGTAATACAGTACAGAGGAATTACACCTGAGTCCTCAGGAATGGCAACGCATGGGGGGTATCGTGGGCGAAACAGTATATTCTGTTATGTCCATAGTACTGCTCATGTCTATAGGCGACGGTTACTACTTTCCATCAGGTGGGCCGTCAGCTTGTTTGCCATTCTAGTTGTTGTTTGCCATATTTGCTTAGCTCCATTTCTTATGGTAGTCTATGGGTGTAGCTTATATTTCGTAGTAGACAGATAACGACTGATGGTACAAGGAAATAAAAAAAGGAGTCGCTGTCGCTTGTAATTTACGGCACAGGCTTATGTTCAACGGTGCGTTACTTCAATCAAATATGGCGACAGTATGAGATGTGCTGTACATTTTTTTGCGCCCTTAATTGTATAACAAACACTGTGATATGAGTAGGGATTTTATTACACACGAACCGCCCGCCCTGGCTTCGCACGGGTGTACTTTTTCCACACTATCACTGTGATAGACGTAGCGATTTTATTACACACGAACCGCCCGCCCTGGCTTCGCACGGGTGTACTTTTTCCACACTATCACTGTGATAGACGTAGGGATTTTATTACACACGAACCGCCCGCCCTGATTCCGCACGGTTGTACTTTTTCCACACTATCACTGTTATAGACGTAGGGATTTTATTACACACGAACCGCCCGCCCTGGCTTCGCACGGGTGTACTATTTCCACACTATCACTGTTATAGACGTAGGGATTTTATTACACACGAACCGCCCGCCCTGGCTTCGCACGGGTGTACTTTTCCGACACTATCACTGTGATAGGCGTAGGAATTTTATTACACAAGAACCGCCCGCCCTGATTCCGCACGGTTGTACTTTATCCACACTATCACTGTGTTAGGCGTAGAGATGTTATAACATACTAGCCGCCCACCCCGGCTTCCCAACTGTTTATTTTTTCCGTATGATTTAAAAAAAAAAAATCTATTACACAGACCTTGTCCTGACAATCTATTTGATTTCGCTGTATTTACTTTAATGCTTTAATTTTCATCTCTGTCATGTCTCTGTCTCTCTTTTTGTGTGTTTCTTTCATCTGTCTAAACTGTTCACACATTTGTTGTTATTTATTTATTTAATTTGAGAAAAAATTGAATAGTGTTTATAAATAATTATAGCCTTTTTTTTTTTTAAGAAATAGAAGCGCAATTTATATTTAAAAGCTAGTTTGCTGCGTGTTTGCTTAAATAAACAAATAAATATTGGCATATTTATTACGTAATATAATGCTAAAATTGCATTGAATTGGAAATCTTATCGAAATCGCAAAATACACAGAGTAATGTGTTATATAACTGCACAATATACAGAGTAATGCGTACACAAGCGTACAGAGAGCACACAAGAGGGTTCCCTCTAAGCAATTAATGTACGGAACCGTGTAAATGTTATATTACAGTCATAATCGCGTGCATAAACTAGTCAGCGGCGCACTTTATCTCAACCCACTAACGTCGACGTGGAGTAATTGTATCATTTTTTTCTTTGGACTGCTTCTAAAATCTTCTTGTTATTTTAACCATTTCAACTGGCGTTTTATGTACTACGTTATAACCGACTTTGGAGATGTAAAAGGAGAGAAATGTTTCTTTTTTTGTTTTACTAGAAAAGGCAAATAAAAGATAAAAAAAAGAAAAAACAAAAAAAGAATATTTTTTAATGCATGATAATAGAATTGTGGTGGGGGAAAGGGATTGTTAGTAATGGAGACTGAGAATCCCATTGCTAGCAATATACCCAACCAGGTCGACCTCTTCGCGGTTCTCTCTGGAAACTATCATGGTTCATTCCTGATGAATTCATCATGATGGGCTAACTGGCCTGTTTTCATTCTCATCTATCACCCATCACTGGTGCTCCGCCAGCGTATCCCGTTAGCGCAGGCGGGGTTACCATACCATTTTCACCCATCAAAAAAAAAATAGAATTGTGGTGATAGGTGAGGATGAAAATAGTTAGCCCATCGTGATGTATATACCATCTATTATCATGACGAATTCAACGATAAATTAGTCACGGTGGTTTCCAGGGGGAACTGCGTGCAGGTCGATCTGCTAGAGTATACTGATAACAATGGGGACTAACCTCCCCATTACTGACAATCCCTTTCCCTCCTAGTACATATATGGGATGGAAAAGGCCATAGGCAACTTTTTAGCCCGTTAAAGCAAACGACGTTGCGGTAAAAGCTAGTCTTATAATACACTTCTGAACACTATAAAAATCTTGATTTCAACAATAATACAAACTCTACAACAACAGCGCTTCGTATTTATTTCTCTATTCAAAGATGGTTTCCATAATTATTTCTTAATTTAACTAAGAAACGACAGAAAATCTATATATATTTCGGTTAGGATCCATTCAGATTAACCGTGCTTGTTTATTTATTTATTTATTTATTTAAAGGAATACCAACAGCATATTGCATTATAACAT
Organism: Galleria mellonella; assembly: GCF_026898425.1. NCBI lineage: Eukaryota > Metazoa > Arthropoda > Insecta > Lepidoptera > Pyralidae > Galleria > Galleria mellonella. The sequence goes on along the minus strand of NW_026441999.1, from coordinate 8,467,126 downwards.
ATATAACAAACATTAAATACAATACAATATTAATGCACACGCCTATTATAGGTATTCACAGCATTCACTTTAACATAGTTGTACAGTGCGAGAGAAATGAAGTAACAATTATAATGAATTAAATAACACTAGACTACAAATATTTTAAAAGTTGCGTTATTAGTTATAGAAATATACATGTAACCTGAGTCGTGAGCAATATCAGAAAATACGAATATAAGTGAATTAAATTAACAAATATTAAAAAAAATATATATATTATGATAATTAGAGTTAATTTTTATTAGATTATTGTACAAAGTGTTTCAGCAATTTATTCCTGTAGGAATTCGAACTATCGTGCACTATATCAATTTCAGGTAATTTGGCATTAATTTCATTGTATGACGCACTAATCCTGGCCAGAGGTTGATGCAGTCCTAGGTTTGTTCTGCAGCGCGGTAAGCTAAATGTTCTAGTCATAGGGTGTCGAGGATAATTTAGAGGTACCGTTAATTGGATTGAACTCAGTAAATCTGCACAATTAATTTTATTATTGAGAATTTTATGAATAAACATTAAATGTAAGATTTTGTTAAATAAAAAAGACCAACTACAATTGTGGCAGTATATTTTAATTTAATGTAGGTATAAAAATGATGGATGACCCACAAATTTATACGTCGGAAACGGCAGGACAAGTTTGGGATATTTATTTATAATTTAAGATAATTTTGTTCCCATGTTCAGGTAAATAAATGAATTGAATTGATTTAAAAATTAAATTATTTGTAATGTGGTCAATAAAGAATATTATAAAAACGTTAATTAATTTTTTTTTACAAACAAGCTGACGGCCCTCCTGATGGGAAGTGGTAACCGTCGCCTATAGACATGAGCAGTACCATGCACATAACAGAGTACTCGTATACTGTTTCGCCCATGATTCCCCCCATGCGTTGCCATTCCTGAGGACTTAGGTGTTATTCCTCTGTACCCTGTAAATTCATGCCATATCCCACCCTTCAAACCGAAACACATCCATGCAAACACAACTGCTTCACGGTTGAAACACGAATGGGACAGAGGTATCCAAGCAATCGACTTTTGCACAAAGTCTCCCTCTGGTAAATTAAACGTTAATTGATAAAACGTTAAAAGAGTGGTTTATTAAGAAATGTTTTTATAATTTGAAATAATAATTATGAATCATAGAAAAGTACGTTAAAATTATTTATTGTAATTTATTTTGATTATTTTGTTAATGAAACTGCATAGTGTATTTTTTTATATTTTTAATAATGTACGCCTGTAGCGGGTAGACTGTGTCGTCCACCATATTACCTGCCTATCAACCTGTAATTACCATAGTAAACTGGGCATTTGATTAGAATTATTTTGTCTAATTCCGCTACCATTAGTATGTGTGTGTTTTTAACGTCACTACGTTAATCGGGAAAACATCGACTGTGGATGGGGCTTAAGTTTTACAAATTTAAGATTGATTATTCTCAGACTCGGCTAAAAGTTTTTAAATACATCTCCTTAATTGCGAAACCAATTTGTCATATAAATTACAAAATAACACTTTGTGGAAGTTCTGGGGAGCGGCTTTGATTGTAGACAGATGGGCGGCGGGGCGAGGTGTGTTTATATTTATTATTTGGATCTATAATGATCTTTGAATAATAGAAAGAAGTGGCCGCGTGGTCCCGGCATAGAATGGACCACCCCTTCCTTTCCTACGGGGGTCGTGAGAGGCGATTACTGGAACTTAAATGTCGAGGGATGGACAGCAGCGTCACCAAAATTTAACTGCGGTTAGGTTTTGGTGATATTTTAAGCTTGTTAAAACAAGGACAAGCAGGGGCTTGTCCTTCTTTTTATGTCCAATTTTAACTATGTTTAGTTTTTAGGAAAGTTTCATTAAGATCAGTTCAGCAACTTCGTGGCTGTATTGTTTTAGCTTAGAATAGACCGCCCATTCCTTTCCCGTGGGTCTCGTAAGAGGCGACTAAGGGAGGGCGAGGGATGGGCAACAGAATCCCTCTTAAAACATCTCTAAAACCTAACTGCGGTTTCCAATTCAGTTGCCAAGCGTGGCACTGAATTGGAAACCGCAACAACATTTCAATATCGCCCATAACAGTCGGATATCTTTTTTCGAATATGTTAAAAGTCTATTATCCAATATTTTTTTGATAACATACTCTTAACCTTTTCTTACTCTTTACCAGAGGGAGACTTTGTACAAAAGTCGATTGCTTGGGTACCTCTGTCCCATTCGTGTTTCAACCGTGAAGCAGTTGTGTTTGCATGGATGTGTTTCGGTTTGAAGGGTGGGATATGGCCTGAATTTACTGGGTACAGAGGAATAACACCTGAGTCCTCAGGAATGGCAACGCATGGGGGGTATCGTGGGTGAAACAGTATAGTCTGCTATGTCCATGGTACTGCTCATGTCTATAGGCGACGGTTACCACTTTCCATCAGGTGGGCCGTCAGCTTGTTTGTCATTCTAAGTTGCATAAAAAAAAATATATTCTTCACTGGACCAGTATATATGTAGATATTGTAATTATAATACATAGATATTGCTATATATTACCTATATGGCCTAGTGACAAGGAACTTTTTGGGAGCCTTAAAACAGAGATCTCAGTGTGCCTGCCTCGCAGTTGGGTGCGAATGCCGCTGCTCCTTAGAGCGAGTTTGGCACTATCCGAACTTCATTAGTTTTTTTTTGATGGGTGAAAATGGTATGGTAACACCGTCTGCGCTAACGGGATACGCTGGCGGAGCACCAGTGAAAGGTGATAGATGAGAATGAAAACAGGCCAGTTAGTCCATCATAATGAATTTATTAGGAATTAACCATGATAGTTTCCAGGGAGAAACGCGAGGAGGTCTACCTCTCGTCTAGGTTGGGTATGTTGCTAGCAATGGGATTCTCAGTCCCCATCACTAATAATCCCTTTCCCCCGAACCTCATGAGTTGGTTCTCCACCGACAACGGCGCTAGAATTTTATTTTTATTTAGTCGCCGTGCGCGAGGATCTAAAAATAACGTAGCGAGTCGCGATTTCATATTTACGTATTTATTTTTGTAAGTACCAAAGAGTTCATAAAATCATGAAAAAAAAAAATGTCTTATATAATCAGTTACAAAGCAAAATAAAGGGAAAACAACACTCCCTATGGTTTAAAAACAAAAAGAAAATATGCGGTCATAGCACGGCATTGTTTGGCTTGTCCAAATCTGCTCTCTGTGTGGAGTTATCTATAATTTTCGAACCAAGGAAATTATTTGTTAATTTTGCATACCAAAGTTTATATAACTAACTAACTAACCTAACTAACTAAACTAAATTAACGAAATAACAAAATCATGAACATAACCTCAACAAATACCAACACGAGAAAGGCACTTAATATTTATTTTTCCACTACATGGCCGGGTAATTATTTTTTATTTTAATTTCTATGTTTTTTTTACGCATTATTGTTTAAAATCACGTTATTAATTAAGTCCAGTCAGCAAAATTACAAACATGGAAAAATGGCTCCCTTGTAATGTTAGTTTCACAGTGCTCCACTAGATGGCGTTACAATCGTTTTAACACGCACCATATTTACGCATACAGTCCGATGTAAAGTGTAAAAGTATGTTTTTGAACATTAGGAACGGACCAGGACGGTTCCGTTTTTACCATCAAATTTTTTGCTCAGTCGATTAGTATTTCTAATACGGCTGTAAAATACCATTAAAACTGTCTTTCGCTTACGTAATAGTCGGATATAAATAAATTACTTATTTATAAATCAAAACCGACATTTTGGAATTTTGTTTATGGACTTATTGTTATTTTATCTTGACATTAAATGTAAATATAAAAATTGTCATTTTGTCTGTCAACTGTTTGACATAATATTAATTATTATATTTGACTGTGAATTTTAATTCAAATCTTGTAATGCATAGGTATTTTGATTATCACATGGATAGTGTATTGACGTAAATACTCACGATGTATTTAAGTAACTTGAAGCTAATCGTGCTTATTATAAGGTCCAAATTGGTGGTGGCTGGGTGGCCCGGGTCATTGACCTCAATTAAAACATGGTTGAGCGCAATGATGGCCGGCTGTGAACGAGTATTGCTTATGGGGCAGTCTACTTATGTTTGCTTGTTTATTTAGTACTGAATCAATACATATACTGGGGGGAAAGGGACTGTTAGTAATGGATTCAAATAGCCCTATTACTAGCAATATACCTTGTTAGGTCGATCTCCACGTGGTTCCCCCATGGAAACCATCGTGACTAATTCTAGTTTAATTCGTCAGGATGGGCTAACTGAACTACTTTCATTTTCATCTGTCATCCTTCATTGGTGCCCCGCCATTGTATACCGATAGCGCAGACAAGGTTACCATACCATTATCACCCATTAATAAAAAAATACATATACTAAAATTGTAAGTGGTCGCTGTCTGTACATGGAAGATATATATAACAAACTATTATAGGGCTTTATAAATGTAATAGAATACAAAACAAAGAATTTTAGAATGTCTCTCGGTTTATCTGTACATTTGTACGCGCTAATCCCAGAAATGGTTTTATTGATTTGACAATTTGACGAATTAGGTTTTTAACTTACATTAAAAAATGGGGGTTTTGTTAATTCGGTTCTTAGTTTGATATTTTTTTATATTTCTTGTCTCGGAGCTGCGTGATAAAGCATTAGCAAATATATCACAAAATACTTTACTGCTCATGAGCATAATTAGGCGCTGTCTCCGGGATAGACATTGGACGACAGCTGGGCTATTCACCAACGACCATCCGCATCATAGATCAGTCTCAGAGGTATACCATATATAACAAAAGAGATCGTCATATATATATATATATATATATATATATATATATATATATATATATATATATATATATATATGCTAGCAACCCGCCCCGGCTTCGCGCGGGTACGTATCACACCACGTCACATTAGAAACCTCTAAATTTATCAGTGTTCCTCTACTATATTATGCATGTATTATACATATACACCTTCCTCTTGAATCACTCTATCCAATAAAAAAAAAACTGCGTCAAAATCTATTGCACAGTTTTAAAGATATAAACATACATAGGGACACATAGGCGGTAAATGACTTTATTTTATACTGTGTAATAATAATAAATAGGGTTTTAAAATAATATTTCTTTTTTTTTGATAATCAAAATCGGTGCAGTATTTTGGTTTTTAAATCAAAACATTCATGATAGTAAAAATTCATAGTTATGATCTGAGGGCCTACCATGAAATGTTTTCCGGAATTTCGGAGCCAAACGAAACACAAATTTGATGTTAAAATTACATAAAACATGCCGTTTGAAAATATTAAAATATTGTTCCTTTGGACTTTTATGATAGGCTGTATGACGAGCGAAATGTTAAACTCCATTTATTGGTCCGATTTTGGTATAAACAAAAACACGAAATTGAGTCCGAAATTTCGGAATTTCATTTCATGGTAGACCCGCAGGTTCAATTCAGTTTTGCCATAAATCGATGTTTCTTTCGTGAAGCAAAATTCACTTAACCAAAATAAACTCACAGTCACTATGCGGAACACTAAAAATGGTATTTTAAAAAACGGTGTTAAAATTTGTAACTCTTTTGTGTTCCAAACGTAAATTATCATAAATACAAAAGTTGAATCGTCTAGTTTTTATGCACAAGTCTTTTTTAAAATATGCAAATAATTGTGCAGTAACAACTCCCTAGGTATTGTTTGTTTTAATTTGTGCTAAATATGGAAAGAAAAATACCAAAGTGAATGGAGACTTTGTATAAAAGTAGATTGCTTGGGTACCTCTGTCCCATTCGTATTTCTACCGTGAAGCAGTTGTGTTTGCATGGCTGTGTTCCGGTTTGAAGGGTGGGATATGGCGTGAATTTACAGGGTACAGAGGAATAACATTTGAGTCCTCAGGAATGGCAACGCATGGGGGGTATCATGGGCGAAACAGTATACGAGTACTCTGTTATGTGCATGGTACTGCTCATGTCTATAGGCGACGGTTACCACTTTCCATCAGGTGAGCCGTCAGCTTGTTTGCCATTCTAAGTTGTATGAAAAAAACCCTTAGATTATATAAATAGAGTGTCTCCATACAAATGGCTTATGAAATTTGACGTTCATAAGCGGCTAAAATGTCCTACATGAATAAATGATTTTTGAATTTTGAATTTGAATTTTGAATGCTTCGAGAAAAACGGGTCAACTTTTTCATACAATTTTGCTTGATAAATAGTTATGAGTAATGCCTTTATAACTTCTATATTTATTTTGTTTTATAATTTTTCCATCTTTCTAATGCGTAAACACTCGTTACATTTATTTAACAATTTAATATACATACGTCAAGATACATTATGTGCGTAAGTATATAGAACACTGATAAAAAATGAAACGAGACAGCAAATTTGACAATTAGCTGACAAAAAATTGATCTGTTTTTGAGACTCGATACTCTATCTATATAATCTAAGAGTAAAACTAAATATCTACTAAAAAAAAACATACATTAAAATTTATGGGTTTTTATCTATGTACCTTTTCTTTAAGATATTTACATAGATTTTCTTTGAAAATTGTCACAATATTGTACACCGCTCTAGCCGCTGACATTGATGCTCCTTTCCACTTTGGGTGTTGCTGGAAGAGAACTCTTTTAGAGTTAAGCTCGCCTTTGTACATTTGATTACCTCTGTCATATTTGTTATGTATATCAGTGTGTACAATGTGAAAAAGACTCTATTTTCCGCGCTTAGCCTCTCATTTGGGCCGTTGTGCGTATGAGTCGTGGCTAGTACAGCCAACCTAGCTCCGCCCAGAAGCGCAGAAGCTTCCTGGGATCTTCACAGGCCTCACGGAGCGACCTCACCGTTCCGAGGATTTCTAAACGTTGATGGGCCACAGCCTCACATTCCAGGATTATGTGAGCAGCCGTTTTTTCGGCGTCGAAACAGCTTTGACATAGAGGGCTGTCTGTGGCTCCAGTGTGTACAATAAAGTATTAAATAAATAAATACATTACACAACAGTTTACATAAACGGTTTAGAACGGTTACGGTTTAGAAATCGGCTTATGTGGACAAAACGGTTTGTCGTTTCGCTGCATTGTGATATACGGATTGATATTTCGATTATGAACGAATTAATTTAACACATTTTAGCACCTTAACGTACGCAAAAAAAAATATCAAGAAAGTATACCTAGTAATAGTCATTACTTTTGTCATTTGAAACCTCAATAGGTAGTTTTTTTTATACAACTTAGAATGACAAACAAGCTGACGGCCCACCTGATGGAAAGTGGTAACCGTCGCCTATATGGTAGATATGAGCAGTACCATGGACATAACAGAGTATACTGTTTCGCCCATGATACCACGCCATTCCTGAGGACTCAGGTGTTATTCCTCCGTACCCAGTAAATTCACGCCATATCCCACCCTTCAAACCGAAACATAGCCATGTAAACATATCTGCTTCACGGTAGAAACACGAGGTACCCAAGCAATCGACTTTTGTACAAAGTCTCCCTCTGGTAGTTATATATTTGATTCAATACAATTACTATCATACCATCCGGTAACTGTCCACTGCTGAATATAAGCTTTCACCATAAAGGAAGTTTTACTAGTAGTTGCCACGCTTGACAAGCTACTTGGCAACCGCACTTAGGTTCTTAGTAATATTTTAAGAGGGACGCTGCTGCCCATATCTTTACGATACCCACGGGAAGGAAGGGAGTTTACTAGTAACGTGGATTACCGGTTCCATTTCTAGCGATATGCCCAGTTAGGTCGACTTTCACGTGGTCCTCCCTGGAAGCGATCGTGCTGAATTCTATATGTATTCATCATGATGGGCTAACTGACCTGCTTTTTCATTCTCACCTATCATCCCTTACTGGTGTCTCGTCAGCGTATCCCGTTAACGCAGGCGAGGTTACCATTCTATTATCATCCATTTAAAAAAGACACACACGAGAAAGAGGTGGCTCATTCTAAGCTGAGATTCAATTTGTACAATGACTACGAAAATAACATAAGAATGTATAATGTATCGATTACATTTTTTTTTTTATCATCCAATTCTTATTTATTTGAAAATCGGTTAAAATGCCTTAAAATCACCCGTGCCTTTTAAATACGAATAAGTTAGTTAGCAACTCGTATATTTCAGTAGTGTACACGAATCAATTCTAACCAACAATTTATACTTGTTTAAAAGTTTATATCACAGGAAAAACAGCTGTTATTTGTATAGATATTTATAATGAATATAATCTTGATATTTTATCAAGTGAACACTATCAGTATCTGTTAAAACTATTTAAATTTAGCCGCTGCGGCTCCGCGTGCAATATACAGCCGTATGTTTTCAATCCAATGACGAATACGTTAGTTGGCAACTCGTAAATTTCAGTGGCGCCCCGCTCGAATGAATTGTAACCGGTAATTTACTACGCCGCCCGGAATCGCTTGCTATAGTTGTTTAGAAGTTTATTGCGGAGATGCTAACTGACTGCGGAAACGCGAAAGGGCGGGTGTCACAGTATATTCTTTTATTGTCGCTTTGCATTGTACTAATAACGAATGTATTTAGATAGAGGCCATTATATTCGTTGTCAGTAATTTTGTGTTTTATTTAATATATAATTATGGAATATACTGTGACGTCTATAGTTTCGGCACGATTTTTATTTGGCTCGGGTCTCGAGTAGGGTCTTCTAGATGTTCGTTGCTTGGTTCCTCATAACTCGGAATTGTTCGGATTGATACCCGCTGCTGATTTTCACCATCGTACAACCCGCCATAAATTTCATCCCAACCATCTGGACGAGTGGCGGTCCTCCACCGTGCGTTTTTCAAGGCACTTCCACGCATAACCACTCTTTGGAATCAACTTCCAGTAGCAGTATTTCCGAACCGATAAGACAACATAACCTTCAAGAAAAGAGCATATTCCTTTTTAAAAGGCCGGCAGTACACCTGCAATGCCGTTAATGTTGTGAGTGATCATTTGCAGCGGTAGTCACTTACTATCAGGTGAGGCGCATGCTCGTTTGCCCCCTGTGTTGTAAAAAAAACACAAGATATCCTAGCATGAGAACTGGGTACTTGGTGTTATTGTGTGGTACTACTTAATTTTGTTATATAAATAAATCGGCACGATTCTGAATTAGTTCTGGTTTCGGGAAAGAGTCCTCTAGATCAGGAGTTTTTAAACTTTTAATATAACCTTTTATTTTAAGGAACCCCATATCAAATGATTATAAATAAAAAAACACTGTAATTTAAATAAAAACAAAAGCTTTTATTAGAAATATTTTAAAAGTAAAACAATTTATAGTTTTCTTTTATTTTTAATGTAAACAATGAAATTGTTTTAATGTATAAACAATTTCGCGGTGACTTGTTTACGGAACCCACTGCTAAGAATCGCTGCTCTAGATGTTCGTTGCCTAGTTATGCTAGGATATCCTGTGTTATAGGGAACTATCCCTAGAACACAGGATATCCTAGCATGAGGATAGAGCGATTGATTGATCATGATTGTGTGATATAACTTATTATTATTATTATATAAATAATGATAACTTATTATTTGTCGCAAATTCTTGTTACCGTGGCAGAAGTAACAATATGCAATTTTAACATTAACCAACGCAATTACTTGCCTAATGTTTTAGATTAATACTCATCGCACGGAGGACAGATTTCATAATGACACCCAATTTAATAATGGATATGGTATTTTATTTATTATTTTATTGATTTTATTTTACACTTTATTGCACCATTTATAGAATAGTTAATATATTTAAATGTATGAGAAGTGAGTGATACAAAAGACGGCCTTATCGCTAAGCAATCTCTTTCAGACAACCTTCGGGTAGAGGACATTGAGAAAAGAAAAAAAGATAATGGGTAGGTGGCGCACTGTTATATATAAACAAATATATACAAAGATATATATATATATATATATATATATATATATATACCGCACCAGTTATAATAATTATAAATTAATACAATAAATGTGAAAGTTTATAAAGATGGATAAATGAATGGACATATGTTTGTTAGTCTTTCACACAAAAACTACTTATTCATAGGTAATTTTTATCGAATTCATCATGGTAGGCTAACTGACCCGCATTCATCCTCACCTATCATCTTCCACTGGAGCCCCACCAGCGTAGACCGATAGCGCGGGCGGGGTTACCATTATAAAAATCATATCACAAAAAAATCCTTAAGATGGATATATGGGATGACAGTAATTCCTTGTCACCTCATTTATCAGTCTGAATATTCTAATTCATCCTTTTTCAAATAGACTTGTTTACAAACAGGACGATCCAGAGTGAGACTTTGTACAAAAGTCGTTTGCTTGGGTACCTCTGTCCCATTCGTGTTTCAACCGTTAAGCAGTTGTGTTTGCATGGCTGTGTTTCGGTTTGAAGAGTGGGATATGGCGTGAATGTACAGGGTACAGAGGAATAACACCTGAGTCCTCAGGAATGGCAACGCAAGGGGTGTATCATGGGCGAAACAATATACTTTGTCATGTCCACGGTCATGTTGTCATGTCAATGTCTATAGGCGACGGTTACCACTTTCTATCAGGTGGACCGTCAGCTTGTTTGTCATTCTAAGTTGTATATACCATAAAAAAAAATGCTGAAATAATTCTCTTAATTACCACCTCCAAATAATTTCCCACATCCGTACCGCACCCAACCCAGTCATTTACGGCGCGTCATACCCAGGCGTCAGCCCACTTCCTTACGACACAGGGCATAAGGTCCAAATCGGCTCGGCACCCCTTTCAATTCCTATACAATATACTTACACCATTATGAACCGTGAGATTGGGGGTTTATTTATGTACCTATTTAACAGGCGTTGTCTTGAATTTTCCTTGCCTTTTGTCTTGCGGTTGTGCCCGTGGCGTGATGGATGGACTTATTTTGATGCTGTGCACGCTTTTTTATGATAAGCACTTTTTGAATTTCGAATAATGAGGAACGATGGACGGGATGATACGGAATTCCAATTGTGCTTTATTTAGGACTAGTTACAACATGCAAATTTGTCCTCGTTAACTACAGTATGAAGTGTCGTTAAGAGACAAACTGAAACTAGAATTGGTAGGTTTTTTTTTGATGGGTGAAAATGGTATGGTAACCCCGCCTGCGCTAACGGGATACGCTGGCGGAGCACCAGTGAAGGGCGATCGATGAGAATGAAAACAGGCCAGTTAGTCCATCGTGATGAATTCATCAGGAATTAACCATGATAGTTTTCAAGGGGAACCGCGAGGAGGGCGACCTGGTTGGGTATATTGCTAGCAATGGGATCCTCAGTCTCCATTACTAACAATCCCTTTCCCTCCAATTGGTAGGTATTCTAAAAACTTTTTTGAATAACATAATATATATATATATATATATATATATATATATATATATATATATATATATATATATATATATATATGGGATAAATTTATTTAAGGCCGGGGTAATGAACAAGACGAATCATGGATTAGGAGGATGAGAATGAAAATGATGAGAAATCATCAGTAAATCGGTGATAAATAAATGAAACTATTTTCAAATTTGAAAGATGTGCTTAATCATACTAACGTATTAAATGTGAGAGTTTGTAACGATAGATGCATAGACATTCGTAATGTCAGGAAGAATTATATTGTTAGCTAACCCCATAAGCTTAGGTGGGGGGGGGGGGGGGATTGTTAGTAATGCAAACTACCAGTCTCATTGCTTGGATACCTCTGTTCCATTCGTGTTTCAATCGTGAAGCAGTTGTGTTTGCATGCCTGTGTTTCGGTTTGAAGGGTGGGATATGGCGTGAATTTACTGGGTATATAGGAATAACACCTGAGTCCTCAGGAATGGCAACGCATGGGGGGCATCATGGGCAAAACAGTATACTCTGTTATGTGCATGGTACTGCTCATATCTATAGGCGACGGTTACCACTTTCCATCAGGTGGGCCGTCAGCTTGCTTGCCATTCTAAGTTGTTTAAAAAAAAACTGGTTAACCCTTAGCGCTTGATAGGGGTAGGGAGAGAGAGGGGTTGTTAGTAATGCGGCCAGCTAGTCCTATTGCTAGCAATATACCCTGTCAGGTCGACTTTCCCGTGTCCATGGAAATCATCATGCTGAATTCCAAGTGATGGGCTAACTGACCTGCCTTTTGATCCTTACCTATCATCCTTCACTGGTGCCCCGCCGGTGTATACCAATAGTGCAGGTGGGGTTACCATTCCATTCTCATCTATTAATAAAAATTACAAGCTCTGCTTAATATAGTTATATGTAGATTCAGACTAGATGGCGTTCTGTGATACGTTCAGTAGCATTATTGTACGTATTCCTTGATTAAACGGACCATTGGCTGTACAGTTGATATCACAGTTTCGGTTAACTAACTCAATAATGTAATTAATTAATGACCAAAGGTAAGTGAAACTGTTAACTGGGGTAGTCGCTTCACCGGAATGGCTATATCCGGTTACACCCGGTTCACAGTATCCGGATGTATGTATATACAAGTGTAACCATTTTGTAATTATATGTCTTAATGTGATTCCTTGGTTCAACTTTGTTTTTCTTTTTTGTAACTTAGAATGGCAAACAAGCTGACGGCCCACCTGATGTAAAGTGGCAACCGTCGCCTATAGATATGAGCAGTACCATGGACATAACAGAGTATACTGTTTTATATAGACATACATACAGACAGACTAACAGACAAATTTTCTTAAAAATATTGTCATTTATTACTTATATTCATATCTATACATTTGTCGTGTGGTCCCGGCCGGCATAGAATGGATCACTTCCTTTTCCGTGGGTGTCGTAAGAGCCGATTAAGTGAACTTAATGTTCGAGGGATGGGCAGCATCGTCTCTTAAAACATCCTCGAACCTTGCAGTTGCCAATCCGTCTACCAATCGTGGCAACTACTGGCAAACCCCCCAAGAATTAATGAATAAGTGAGCATACTTTATTTGCATTATACAATATAGGGAATAAGCTAGACAATTTATAAACACAACGATACAATTGTATAAGTACAGTAAGGCGGTCTTATTGCTGAGAGCAATCTTTTCAAGACAACCTTAGGGTAATGGACTAATTGTTGTACAAGTACGTATTGTATAATTAAGATAATTAACAGAATAAAACAGTCTGATGTCCAGCAGTGGACATTTAAAGGCTAACATCAGAATGATTACAGTTCGAAGTGACTCACGTCTTGGGCGCTCATGCTTTGTACCTTCCAAATTTACAGTACTCCATAATTCTCATAATATGTATAAACATCGTCGATGACTTCACCCGGTCCTTGTAGGCGCGCCGGAGTTGTGTTTGTCTTAGGCTTAATTGTTGCAAAGCTAACACGACCGGAACTTGGCTGCATTACGACAACACTGCCGAACTTTAACGTCGTACATTGTTCAAAACAATGCCAATTAATTCATTCACACGTACACCATTATCGTTCTAGTGGAATCGAAACGGTTGCTAAAAATAGGGCCAAACTCTTCGACTCTTCGGCAAAGAGAAAGTTTGACGTCGTTGGTAAGGATAGGAAGTTATCAGTTTCCTTTGCTTGGATGTTACGGATTACAAAAAAAAAAAACATATGTGAGAATCAGTTCGGTATTTCCATAATTAAGCCAAAAAAGAATAAAAAATTGATAATTTTATTTTATTATTTTAGCTGTTAACTATCCACTGCTTGACTTAAGCTTTCTCTATAAGGGGAGTTTTGCCAGTAGTTGCCACGCTTAGTAGGCGGGTTGGCATCCGCAGTTAGGTTTTTAGAGATGTTTTAAGAGAGACGCTGCTGCCCATCTCTCGCCCTCCTCTAGTCGCCTCTTACGATACCCACGGGAAAAGAAGGGGTGGCTCATTCTATGCCGGGACCATACGGCGATTTTAATCATATTTTCTATTTAATAATAATACATTAAAATTTTGACCGTTTGGTCCCGGTATGAAATAGGCTACTCCTTTCTTTCTTGTTAGTATTGTAACAAGCGATTTAGGGAAATTAACAGTCGGACGATATGCAGCGGTGTTTCTTTTAAAACATCTCTGAAAGCCTAACTGTGGTTGCCACACCGCTTGCCAGCGTAGCGACTATTGGCAAAACTCCTTATGGGAAGGCATATGTTCAGCAGTGGACAGTTAACGGTTGGAATAATGAATACATTTAAATACTAATTATAGTTACATTACAAAGGCAAATGTAATATTATTTTGTACATATAAATTTGAAAAGAGTAACTGTTGAGTTTCTTGCAAGTTCTTCTCAGTTTACCAGAGGGAGACTTTGTCTTTTGTTGACAAAAGTCGATTGCTTAGATACCTCTGTCCCATTCGTGTTTCAACCGTGAAGTAGCTGTGTTTGCACGGCTGTGTTTCGGTTTGAAGGATAGGTGGGATATGGCGTGAATTTACTGGTTACAGAGGAATAACACCTGAGTCCTCAGAAATGGCAACGCATGGGGGGTATCATAGGCGAGACAGTATACTCTGTTGTGTCCATGGTACTGCTCGTGTCTATAGGCGACGGTTACCACTTTTCAACAGGTGGACCGTCAGCTTGTTTGCCATTCTAAGTTGTATAATAAAAAATCAGTAAGTAACAACATCTCGACCCTAGTAGTGGAATCATAAAAAAATTACGATTTAAAAGAGCTTGTAAACAAGTCTATTTAAATAAACATTATTTCTATACTATTTAAATATATAATAAAATCCTATTAACTCCACATTTTTCGTTTATTGTGAGAATTGAGAATTTTTAAAGACGATTCAAAGGAAATTTTAATATTTTCGCAAGAAATATGTTCGCGACATTATTGTATATAGCAATGTTTATAGATAGTTGTTAAGTCTCTAGTTTAATCGTTTTGTATTCTGTTATTTTATATAGATTTACATAGATTTAAGATAGTGTAAGTTAAATAAAGTATTCCTTTGTGTATTGTCCTTATTACCTACGAATAGGAATAGAAATTGTAACAATAAATAGAATTAAGAACTTGTAAATTGCAATAAATAAACGCTATAGAGTACCGATCTGAAGAGACACGCGTCTCGTTCTTTCTCGCCCCGTCCCGCTCGCACAGATCGCTAACGCGAGTTGGAAATGTTATCGTGCGAGCGGGCGGGTATAAAGATAGGCCGCCTCTCGTCGAGCGGCATTCGCTTCCGGGCAGCGACGCACTACACTCGAGAAGAAATAGGACAAGAAGAAAAAATACTCTCTTCAGACGGTACCGGAGGCTTCAGAATAGTAATCCCTGTGTTTCACTCCAGCCTGAACCAACGCCCCTACAGTCCACGCTCACCGAACGGCAGTCCACACCGTTCATCGTGGTCCTTCGAGCCGGATTGCTGGAGGAACACCGTTGGTACATCGAGAAGCCGGATCGCTGGAGGAAGACCATTCTGAAGCCGGATCGCTGAAATGCCGACTACGAGAAACATGAAGTCGTCGCAACAAAAAATCGCCGTCACCGAAGCCACAACGTCCGCCGCCACCACGTCGACTACGGCCGCCGGAACGCTGTCCGTCGCTGCCACGCCGTCCGTTGCTGCCACCACGTCGTCTGCGGCTGTCAGAATGCCTTCTGTCGCTGCCACGTCGTCTACCGCCGCCACCACATCGACTACGAATACGTCCGGCGATACGACGACCACAGGAGCCACGGAGACTACCGAAGCCACAGGAACGACAGAGGAGACAGCAAGGAAGAAGGAACCGAAGCACGGCACGGCACGCACGGTTCGCACCACGGCCTCGCAGAAGAAGAAGGCTCTGGCCAAGGCACGGGAGGAGCTACTTCGAAAGGAGGTGGAATTGGCCGCTGCACGTGTCGCCGCCCTGGAAGCCGAATCAGAGGACGACGAGGAAGTAGAAGACGACGACGCTACCGTCAGAAGAGAACGAACGTCGGATTGGGTTCATCGAAGCACGCTAGCACTCACGATGGAGCCGCATGTACCAGAGATAGAAGAAGTCACCGGCAAGCGTCAGGGGTTCGTCCCATCGAGACCCGTTGAAGAGGATTCGAGAGCGCCGCCGCCACAGCCGAGCAGCGACGCACTTCACCGGGACCACGCACGCCACGTTGACCCGCATGCCGCCATGCCTACGATAGCAGCAGCGATGCAGTCGATGAAGAAAGAAGAACCGGTGCTGAAGGTGGGCATCGATTGTAATGAGTTTGCGATCGCCATGCAGATGGCCGCTCGCAACATACTGCCCTCCACAGCGTCAAGAGTCACCGAGTTGCCAGTCTTCAATGGATCGTCGAGCGAGTGGTTACCATGGAAGATGGCCTATGAAGAGAGCGCAAGTCAACTCACAGAACAAGAGAACCTAGCAAGACTGCGCAGAAGTTTGAAGGGGGCCGCAAAGGACGCGGCACGCTCCCTATTCGTCGGGTCTACGACCGCAGAAGAAGTAATGAAGATGTTAGCCGCGAGGTTCGGCCGCCCTGGAGCACTCGTCACAGCCGAACTGAACAAACTCCGCGCGCTACCACGACTCTCGGACAACGCAAGAGACGTCTGCCTCTTCGCAAGCAAGGTGCAGAACGTCGTCGCCACGATACGAGCGCTGAACAAGAGTCACTACCTCTACAACGAAGAAATAGTGAGAAACGTCACAGAGAAGATGCCGTCGGTACTACGCTTCAAGTACTACGATTTCGCCAACGACCAACCAGAGGGACAACCGGACCTCATAACACTCTCTCAGTTCCTGCAAAGGACCGCCGCACGATGTGGAAACTTCGCCCCCGCCGAGGAGATACCGTCCGAAGACCGGCGGGAGTCCGCTCCTAGGAAGACGGCGAAGACATACACGACGCAGGAGAAACCCGCTACACCACCGTGCCCGATGTGTCGACGAGAGGGACACGCTCCATCGGACTGCAAGACGATGAAGGAAGCAGACACATCGGCGAGATGGGAGTTAGCGAAGACTCATAGGCTGTGTTTCCGTTGCCTCAAAGTGAGAAGATTTCGCCACGCCTGCAAGAGCAAGAGATGTGGAGTAGATGAGTGCACGCAGACTCATCACCCTCTGCTGCACACCACGCGACAACAGCCGGAGAATGAAGTAACGACACACGTCGTCGAGGACAAGTCCGCCGCAGTCACCGCATCGGCAAGGGAAAACGACAAGATCGCGTTCCTGAAGATCCTGCCGATACGAGTCACCGGTCCCACGGGAACGTGCGACACCTACGCGCTACTGGACGACGGGTCGACTTGCACCATCATCGAGACGACGGTGGCGGAGCGAATCGGTGCTACGGGTCCCCCCGCACCATTCTACATGGAAGGTGTGGCCGGGGCACGGATCAACGCAGCTCAATCGACGCGTGTTCACTTCAAGATCCGCGGGCGGAATTCACAAGAATACACAGTGGGGGCACGGACGATGGACAAACTGCAGTTATCACCGCAGTCGGTACCGCGCAGCGTCATCAAGGGCTGTCCACATCTGCGGGACATAGAGAGGGAATTGGTCTACGAAGAGGGCAAACCGACGGTACTGCTGGGGCAAGACAACTGGCACCTACTGCTGGCCCACGAAGTCAGAAGAGGATCCGACACGCAGCCGGTCGCATCACTCACCGACCTGGGATGGGTACTGCACGGTACGAGTCGCGGCAGGACAAGACAGCAGGTGCACAGAATCAGCCACATAGTGACGACACATGAAGAGGAACAATCGATGGAAGAAATGATGAAGCAACATTTCGCGCTCGAATCGCTGGGAATCGCACCGAAGAGGTCTTACAATGAAGAGGAACGTCGCGCCCTACGCATTTTAGAGGAGAAAACTCGTCCGTTACCGGCGGGAGGATACGAGACGGGGTTATTATGGAAGAAGGACGACCCTGTGCCGCCGGACAACTACGAATCGGCAATGCGACGTCTCCAACTGGTCGAAAGGAAACTCGACAAGAATGAAGAAATCAAGAAGAGATATGAACAGCAAATGGACACACTACTCAAGAACGGGTATGCTGAAGTCGCCCCGCCACGGAGTTCCCAACGGGTGTGGTACCTGCCACACTTCGCCGTCATCAACCCGCAGAAACCGGGGAAACTGCGGATCGTGCACGACGCAGCAGCCAAGACGAAGGGCATCAGTTTGAACGACATGCTGCTGCCGGGCCCCGACTTACTTCAATCGCTACCGGGGGTCCTCATGCGGTTCCGGCAACGACGGGTGGCAGTCACGGCGGACATAAAGGACATGTTCATGCGGGTCACCATACGGGAAGAAGATAGGGACATGCAACGGTTCCTGTGGCGAGGAGATCGACGAGAGGGTCCACCTGTGGAATATAGGATGAAGAGTGTCATATTCGGCGCAACATCGTCACCGTGTACAGCGATCTACGTCAAGAACAAGAACGCAGAACAGTACAAGGAAGAGTTCCCGGAGGCAGCAACGGCGGTGGTCATGAACCACTACGTCGACGACTACCTCGCCAGCTTCGACACGGAAGAGCAAGCCGTACGCGTCTCAAGACAGGTCGCACAGATCCACGGTCGAGCCAACTACTATCTCCAACGGTGGGCGTCGAACTCGCATCAAGTGCGCGCCGCGTTCTCCGACACCGGCGGGGACAGCGTGGTACAACTCGACGCGGAGAAGATACTGGGGATGGTATGGCGACCTTCTGAAGACACCTTAGGCTTCAACTTCAACGGACACAAGCTTCCGCCACAGATAGCCAGCGGGGAACAGACGCCGACGAAGAGGGAAGCGCTACGAGCGATCATGTCACTGTTCGATCCACTGGGCCTCGCCACTCCCATCACCATACAGGCGAAGAAGATATTGCAGGAGACGTGGCGTACCGGTATCGACTGGGACACCGAGCTGCAACCACGGGAAGCGGACGCCTGGCGGAGCTGGATGGACCACGTGCGACGGCTGTCCGCGCTGGAGGTGCCGCGGTGCTACCCGGAGGTAGCCACGGCCGATACAGCGGAGCTGCATACATTCGTCGACGCCAGCTCGGACGCGTACGCCTGTGCCGTGTACTGGCGGGCCGTAAGCGCGACCGGCGAGGTCCACGTGTCGCTGATCGCGGCAAAGGGACGAGTGGCCCCACTCAGCAAGGTGACCACGATACCGCGACTGGAGCTGCAAGCGGCCGTCCTCGGGTGTCGCCTATCGCGCACGGCAGTCGAAGAACACGACCTGAAGCCCGCTCGCCGAGTATACTGGTCGGACTCACGCACCGTGCTCGCATGGCTACGCACCGGTCCTCGCGCATACAAGCCGTTCGTCGCGCATAGAGTCGCCGAGATCGTCGAAGAAACGAAGACGAACGAGTGGAGATGGATACCGACGCGGCACAACGTAGCAGACGACGCCACACGCGACCCACCGACGGACTTCGGCTCGCAGCATAGATGGTTCCGTGGGCCGGACTTCCTGTACCTCCCCGAAGAGCAGTGGCCGCGTGAAGATAGTACGAGCGACGATAGTCAAGCGGAAACGGGAGAAGAACGCGTACACAAGCTACAGAACGCGACGCAGTTGTCTATAGCATTACCCGATCCGTCACGTTTTTCTAATTGGTTGAAACTTGTTCGCAGTTCAGCACGAGTGTTGCAGTTCATCGACCTCCTGCGACCGACCAGTCAACGCTGCACCGCCATCCGAAAGAGAAACAAGAAGAAAGAGAGCGCCGACCCCACTTGGACCCGCACGAAGAAAGTCGATAGAGAGAAGACGAAGATGAAAATCAAGAACAGCAATAGTCCATCTGTGTGTTTCATCCCCATAGACACACACTACCTAGATCGCGCGCGACGGCTATGGATTCGCGCGATACAACAAGAGGCGTTCGGCGACGAAATCGCAGTATTGAAACAAGGGAAACAGCTGCCGTCATCCAGTCGACTCATACAGCTGTCAGTCGTCATAGACAACGACGACATTCTGCGACTTCGATCGAGAATAGCGGCCGCCGCCGATTTGTCAGCCGAGCAACGAGAGCCCCCCATCGTCGACGGAAACCACGCCTGGGTGCGCCTATACATCGCATGGGTGCATCGGAAACTTCACCACGGCGGCTTCGAGATCACCACGAACGAGGTGCGACAACACTTGTGGGTGTTGCGCCTACGACACGCCGTCCGCAGTGAACTGAAGAGGTGTCAGCTGTGCCGCCTACGAAGAGCAAGACCGGCGCAGCCGTCAACGGGCAACCATCCACAGAGCAGGCTGGCGCATCATCAACGACCGTTCACGTTCACCGGCCTAGACTACTTCGGGCCTATGACCGTGACAGTGGGCCGCACTCACCAGAAGCGGTACGGAGTGCTCTTCACCTGCTTAACGACGCGCGCAGTCCACCTGGAAATCGCCGGCAGCCTCAGCACGGACTCCGCCATAATGGCCCTGCGGCGCTTCATAAGCCGCAGAGGGTGTCCCACGGAATTATGGTCCGACCAAGGCACCAACCTCAGAGGTGCTGACGTCGAACTGAAGAAAGCAGCCGAGGAAGCCATCCAAGAAGAGTCATCAGTCCATTTCATCCGGTGGCGCTACATTCCCCCGAGCGCACCCTTCATGGGAGGTGCGTGGGAACGGTTGGTGCGTAGCGTGAAGACCGCACTAGCCGCTACGTTGAACGAGCGGGCCCCCAAGGAAGAGGTCCTCCACACTCTGCTGGTCGAGGTCGAGCACACCCTCAATAGTCGACCGCTAACCCACGTGTCAACATCGGCAGACGACGACAGCGCCCTAACCCCCAATCACTTCATATTGGGCGGTCCATCGCGCGTCCCACTGCCAGGCAGCTTCACCGAGAGCGACGCGGCGGGACACAAGGAGTGGCGTGCCAGCCAGAGGCTAGCTGACTGCTTCTGGAACCGGTGGGTGAAGGAGTACCTACCCGAGTTGCAACACCGGCGGGAGCCCCGAGCTACACACGGAGCCATCAAAATGGACGACCTGGTCCTGATAGCTGATGGGACCTTGCCTCGCAACACGTGGCCGCGAGGCGTGGTGGTGGCGACCTACCCTGGACCAGACGGCGAGATCCGAGCAGTCGACGTGCGGACGAACAAGGGCATCCTACGGCGACCCACTAAGAAGCTGATCATACTGCCCACATCGACATCGAGCGACGCGAACACGAGTTAACTCCAGCTACGAGAGCTGCGGCGGGAGATTATGTTCGCGACATTATTGTATATAGCAATGTTTATAGATAGTTGTTAAGTCTCTAGTTTAATCGTTTTGTATTCTGTTATTTTATATAGATTTACATAGATTTAAGATAGTGTAAGTTAAATAAAGTATTCCTTTGTGTATTGTCCTTATTACCTACGAATAGGAATAGAAATTGTAACAATAAATAGAATTAAGAACTTGTAAATTGCAATAAATAAACGCTATAGAGTACCGATCTGAAGAGACACGCGTCTCGTTCTTTCTCGCCCCGTCCCGCTCGCACAGATCGCTAACGCGAGTTGGAAATGTTATCGTGCGAGCGGGCGGGTATAAAGATAGGCCGCCTCTCGTCGAGCGGCATTCGCTTCCGGGCAGCGACGCACTACACTCGAGAAGAAATAGGACAAGAAGAAAAAATACTCTCTTCAGACGGTACCGGAGGCTTCAGAATAGTAATCCCTGTGTTTCACTCCAGCCTGAACCAACGCCCCTACAGTCCACGCTCACCGAACGGCAGTCCACACCGTACAAA
This sequence comes from Galleria mellonella, assembly GCF_026898425.1. Taxonomy (NCBI): domain Eukaryota; kingdom Metazoa; phylum Arthropoda; class Insecta; order Lepidoptera; family Pyralidae; genus Galleria; species Galleria mellonella. Next base: position 8,445,256 of record NW_026441999.1, on the reverse strand, counting down.
ATAAATAAAAGGAAATTCTTGTAAAATTTCGTATACCTATCAAAGTATATTATAAGAAATAAAAATGACAGATATAATAACAAATAATCCGGTAGTATATAGTTTGTAAGCCCTCAAAGCGACGGCAACCGGCGCAAACCGGATCTGTGGAACTGTATCAATCCGGATAAGTCCCACAAAGGTTTCGTAAAAGGGGCTCATAAAAAGATATTGCAAATAATATTTTGAATTTCACCACGACCACTATCTGTGGAATCTTTGTATATTTTTTTTCTTCATTGAAATACTTATATATTTGAATATATTGGACAGGTATTAGGAAAGAACGTTTAAAATTTTTGCGTATTGGGTTCTGTTTAGATTTAGGTTTAGACCAGAGGGAGACTTTGTACAAAAGTCGATTGCTTGGGTACCTCTGTCCCATTCGTGTTTCAACCGTGAAGCTGTTGTGTTTGTATGGCTGTGTTTCGTTTTGAACGGTGGAATATGGCGTGAATTTACTGGGTACAGAGGAATAACACCTGAGTCCTCAAGAATGGCAACGCAGGGGGTATCATGGGCGAAACAGTATACTCTGTTATGTCCATGGTACTGCTCATGTCTATAGACGACGGTTACCACTTTCCATCAGGTGGGCCGTCAGCTTGTTTGCCATTCTAAGTTGTATAAAAAAACAAAAAAATGTTTTTAAACTAGCTAACCATTTTTTTGTATTATTATATATAGGGGATGTCGTAAGAAGTGACTAAGAAATTTCAAGAGGGTAGAGGGATGGGCAGCTGCGTCCTTTTTAAAACACCAAAAAAGTGTAACTGCGGTTGCCAACCTGCAAGCCAGACGTGCCAACTATTGGCATAACCTCTCAATAGGGAGTGGTCTATAACCAGCAGTAAACAGTAGACGGTAGATAGTAAGCAAAAAACATATAATGATGACGATTTATTTACTATATTTTACCCGAGATTTTGTACTAGGGACCGTTTTTGTTCTCTTTTTTTATGCGATTTATAGTGGCAAACAAACTGATGGAAAGTGGCAACCGTCGCCTATAGCCATGAACATTACAATGCCTTTAATATGTATAGGACAATGATACCCTTCATGCCATTCCATCATTCTCTACTGAATGTACTATATATATATTTACTACCGCAATCTTATGGAGTAAACAATAAAGAGTATCTATATATATTCAAGTTCATGACGATTAGTTGAACCGTGAACACGCAAAGTAGTAAGAAACATACTCACACTTACATTTATAAATTTAAGAATACTAGTTGGTTTGCGCGGATTCTCCCAGAAAAAGCTCATGAATTATTGTTTATGACTAGTCTCGTTCCTAGTTGCTTAAGTTATATATACTTTTGTATGTTGCGGCTTAGGGCAACCGCACTATACACGCGGACACTAGACACTCAGACATAGACACTCAGAGTATACACTATCTAGTGTATACTCAGATACTAGTGTCTAGTGTCTGAATGTCTAGTGTCCAGTGTCTGAGTGTCTAGTGACTGAGTGTGTAGTGTCTGAGTGTCTGGTGTCTAGTGTCTGAGTGTCTAGTGTCTAGAGTCTGAGTGTCTAGTGTCTAGTGTCTGAGTGTCTAGTGTCTAGTGTCTGAGTGTCTAGTGACTGAGTGTCTAGTGTCTGAGTGTCTGGTATCTAGTGTCCAGTGTCTGAGCGTCTAGTGTATGAATGTCCAGTGTCTGAGTGTCTAGTGACTGAGTGTCTAGTGTCTGAGTGTCTGGTATCTAGTGTCCAGTGTCTGAGCGTCTAGTGTATGAATGTCCAGTGTCTGAGTGTCTAGTGACTGAGTGTCTAGTGTCTGAGTGTCTGGTATCTAGTGTCCAGTGTCTGAGCGTCTAGTATATGAATGTTCCGTGTTTGAGTGTCAAGTGTCTAGTGTCTAGTGTCCAGTGTCCAGTGTCCAGTGTCTGAGTGTCTAGTGTCGAGTATCCAGTGTCTAGTGTCTGAGTGTCTAGTGTCCAGTGTGTAGTGTCTAGTGTCTAGTGTATGAGTGTCTAGTGTCCAGTGTGTAGTGTCTAGTGTCTAGTGTATGAGTGTCTAGTGTCCAGTGTCCGAGTGTACGAGTGTCCGAGTGTCCGAATGTCCGAGTGTCCGAGTGTCTAGTGTCTAGTGTCTGAGTGTCTAGTTACTGAGTGTTTAGTGTCCAGTGTCTAGTGTCTAGTGTCTGAGTGTCTAGTGTCCTGGACACTGGACACTAGACACTCCGACATTAGACACTGGACATTGGACACTAGACACTAGACACTCAGACACTCAGACACTCAGACACTGGACACCGGACACAGGACACTCGGAAACTCGGAATGTTCCGTGTCTGAGTGACTGAGTGTCTGGTGTCTAGTGTCTAGTGTCTAGTGTCCAGTGTCCAGTGTCCAGTGTCCAGTGTCTGAGTGTCTAGTATCCAGTGTCTAGTGACTAGTGTCTGAGTGTCTGAGTGTCTGAGTATCTGAGTGTTTGAGTGTCTAGTGTCTAGTTTCTGAGTGTCAAGTGCCTAGTGTCTAGTGTCTGAATGTCTAGTGTCCAGTGTCTGAGTGCCTAGTGACTGAGTGTCTAGTGTCTGAGTGTCTGGTGTCTAGTGTCTAGTCTAGTGTCTAGTCTGAGTGTCTAGTGTCTGAGTGTCTAGTGTCTAGTGACTGAGTGTCTAGTGTCTAGTGACTGAGTGTCTAGTGTCTGAGTGTCTGGTATCTAGTGTCCAGTGTCTGAGCGTCTAGTGTATGAATGTCCAGTGTCTGAGTGTCTAGTGACTGAGTGTCTAGTGTCTGAGTGTCTGGTATCTAGTGTCCAGTGTCTGAGCGTCTAGTATATGAATGTTCCGTGTCTGAGTGTCTGAGTGTCTGGTGTCTAGTGTCTAGTGTCTCGTGTCCAGTGTCCAGTGTCCAGTGTCTGAGTGTTTAGTGTCCAGTGTCTAGTGTCTAGTGACTGAGTGTCTAGTGTCTAGTGTCTAAGTGTCTAGTGTCTGAGTGTCTGAGTGTCTGGTGTCTAGTGTCTAGTGTCTGAGTGTCTAGTGTGTAGTGTGTAGTGTCTAGTGTCTAGTGTCTGAGTGTCCAGTGTCTGAGTGTCTAGTGACTGAGTGTCTAGTGTCTGAGTGTCTGGTGTCTAGTGTCTAGAGTCTGAGTGTCTAGTGTCTAGTGTCTGAGTGTCTAGTGTCTAGTGACTGAGTGTCTAGTGTCTAGTGACTGAGTGTCTAGTGTCTGAGTGTCTGGTATCTAGTGTCCAGTGTCTGAGCGTCTAGTGTATGAATGTCCAGTGTCTGAGTATCTAGTGACTGAGTGTCTAGTGTCTGAGTGTCTGGTATCTAGTGTCCAGTGTCTGAGCGTCTAGTATATGAATGTTCCGTGTTTGAGTGTCTAGACACTAGACACTAGACACTCAGTAACTAGACACTCAAACACTAGACACTAGACACTAGACACTAGACACTGGACACTAGACACTTGACACTAGACACTCAGACACTGGACACTGGACACTGGACACGAGACACTAGACACTGGACACTAGACACTAGATACTAGACACTCAGACACTCAGACACTGGACACTGGACACTCAGACACTAGACAATAAAACACTGGACACTGGACACTTGACACTCAGACACTAGAAACTGGACACTGGATACTGGACACTGGACATTGGACACTAGACACTAGACACTTGACACTCAGACACTAGACACTGGACACTGGACACTGGACATTGGACACTAGACACTAGACACTAGACACTAGACACTCAGACACTAGACACTGGACACTGGACACTAGACACTAGACACTCGGACACTCGGACACTCGGACACTCGGACACTCGGACACTCGGACACTCAGACACTCGGACACTCGCTCACTCGGACACTCGGTTACTCGGACACTGGACACTGGACACTGGACACTCAGACACTAGACACTAGACACTGGACACTGGACACTAGACACTCAGACACTAGACACTGGACACTAGACACTAGACACTGGACACTGGACACTGGACACTGGACACTGGACACTAGACACTAAACACTCGGACACTCGGACACTCGACACTCGACACTCGACATTGGACACTGGACACTGGACACTCAGTAACTAGACACTCAGACACTAGACACTGGACACTGGACACTAGAGACTAGACACACAGATACTCAGACACTCGGATACTCGGACACTCGACACTCGACACTCGACATTGGACACTGGACACTCAGTAACTAGACACTCAGACACTAGACACTAGACACTAGACACTAGACACTCGGACACTCGGACACTCGGACACTCGGACACTCGGATACTGGACACTAGACACTAATACACTCGACACTAGACACTCAGACTAGACACTAGACACTCGGACACTCGGACACTCAGACACTGTATATATATATATATATATATATATATATATATATATATATATATATATATATATATATATATATATATATATATATATATATATATACACTCAGACTCTAGACACTTAGACAATAGACTTTCAGACACTTGACACCATGCACTCAGACACTATATATATATATATATATATATATATATATATATATATATATATATATATATATATATATATATATATGTACTATTTCAATAGAAGGTAACGTAAATGTAAATAAAGAAATAGTTGACCCAACCATAAGACAGTTGAATTTTAGAAATTAAGAATTAGTGCAAATTGAATTAATTAATTCGATTAGTTACTAGTTATAATTTAGTGAGTGTTTTTGTAATATCTTCAACAAAACTTTGTTATATTTTTATTAAGTTCCGTTAAAACGTCTGTCTATTCTATTTTGATTTTAGAAAGAAAGTGGTTTTAAATTGGTTACACAAAAGCTTAAATTAAATACAAAAGAAATACATACCATAAATTCGTAAATACGATCACCTCTTTATCTTCCGTAAACATTTATAGTGGCTTATCCGAGTTTAATATTTTTCGTGTTAGGGAACCAGTATCGTATTTTTAATAATTTTCGTAAATTAAGCACCGAGCAGTAATTATATTATTTAAGAGTTGGCACTGGCCTTATGTTGACGAAACTGGAAAATTATTCTATGCAACCGTCTAGGAGTATCAACACAATAAAATAAATGAATATTCATAGTGCTGTACAAACTATTTACGAATGCCACAATGGGGATCGTGTAAACGACATTTCAAAGTCCTTAACTACTCGTATATGACAGTGCAAAGCTTATATTTGCTAGTTCTACTTGCAGATATGTGGCGAAATTTAAATTTTCAAGTAAGTAGTTATTTTCCTATTAATTTAGAAATAGAAAACAAAAATACTACTCCTAGATGGCGTATCGAGATAAAATATATACCATTTAGGATAGGACCTTTATGAGTATCACTGTGCAAACCGAACCCAATTTTGTGCATTTGTTTTTTTTTATGCTGAAACAAATATACATACAGACAAACAAAAAATCATTTCTAAAAATGATCATTTTGGCTTCTATTGTCCTAAGTGAGTACATAGGATACATTATGAACTGATTTACGCAGGTAAAGTGACGGGATACCGCTAGTCTGAAATACGCTAATAATTATGTATACACGATATTTGCGAAGAGATTTTGTTTTTATGGAGCTATATTTACTGGTAGTGGAATATCTTATATTATCTCGAAACTACCTATGTAACCCTTGTTTATCATTCACAATGGGACAGAGAAGCCTTTGTACTGAAATTATTTTTAGTGGCGATCTCTTTCGGCTTTGAAAAAAGAAAAAATACATTCCTAAAAACATCGTAACATTTTAAAAGGTAAGCTTGTTTGATATTGGGTATATTATAAACTAGACTTTATCACGCAGCTTCGTACGGATTTTGGAATAATATATAAAAATATAAATATACCATAAACTAGCTTTTGTATTGTTCAGTACGCGTGTATTAGGTGTATAAAGTTCGACCTTCACGGATGTAACTGTGTAACCGCATTCAATTCGGTGCATTTGGTTTTCACGTGGTGTCAGTATGAACGATCTTAATTACTATGTTTTTGGTGTTACTTTATTACCAAGTAGTGACGTTAACTGACAATAGATGGCGTAAAAAGTTAAAATGTAAAAAATACAAAATTGTTTGTTACTGTGTTTCGGTTTGAAGGGTGGGATATGGCGTGAATTTACAGGGTACAGAGGAATAACATCTGAGTCCTCAGGAATGGCAACGCATGGGGGGTATCATGGGCGAAACAGTATACTCTGTTAAGTCCATGGTACTGCTCATATCTTTCCATCAGGTGGTCCGTCAGCTTGTTTGCCATTCTAAGTTGTATAAAAAAATACATACATAAAATTTCTCTCCACTTATACATTAAATATATTTTTATTATTTGCAAGAATTAAAAAAAAAATTATCGCTATTACTCGTACTGTAACGTAGCGTTGTAAGTTTCCGATATAAATGTCAAAAGTCGTATCAACAATGGACGAGCCGTCAGCGTGCGGAACTTCCCTTAAACAAATTCAACTCGGCACGTTGTTGAATTTTGGGAATTTTGACACTTTTAAAACTGTCTGATTGATCAACCGGTTGATCAATCAGACAGTTGATAAGGAAAGAACACTTTTTATGTTTTTTTTTTTCTCATAATATTTGATCTTTATTACAACGAAAAGTTAAATTACATTTGGCTGGCCTATACTTTGGTCAACGCATTTCCATTGTTATTCAGCGTGGAAATGCAGCAAGTATCCTAGGCACCCTACCGGCTGGCAGTGATCTCAAAGAAATTTCTTATCTTTAAATAGAAAGAAAGAAAGAAAGAAAACATTTATTGACAACAACAAAAAGTTACATATATATATTAGTTATTAGTTATATATATATATATATATATATATACAAACATACAAATATATATTTATTTTTTAATAACTTATCTCTAATTATATATCTAGGTTATTTATACATCAATGTAATTAACATGTATCATTTAGAAATTAATTTTAAAGATTTATCGTTATTAAAAAATAATTAGCTATACATTTTTTTAATTAGACAACAATTACATATCTAAAAGTATGTGACCGATTAATTAATTAGTCAAAATGGGAAAATGATTGAGTCTCTTTATAAAAGAATGATCCTCATCATTGTAACGCCTCAGTTGTTTGTTGCTGATTAAAAGAATCCTTCATATCTTGCAAACGAGCTAATCGTCCGTCTGATTGAAAGTGATAAGCGTCGCTTAGAGACATAAACATCACAGAATATACTGTGATAGACTTGAGGAGTATGAGGTACCTTCGTTCCTTCACATCTTGTAATTTCCCTGCCATATCCAACCCATTAAACAATCATGTAAGTTGATTTAAGTTCATGTACTCGTAAGTTACTAGAAGTGAGAGTGAGATAGAGATACTCAAGCAGACGATTTTTGTACAATATTTCGATACTTATTTAATACATACTTAAGTAAATAATTTAAATAACGAAAAACAAGTATGTACAATAAAAAAAATTACAATATACTCGTAATACAATCATCATCATCATCATCTCAGCCATTCATGTCCACTGCGGAACATAGGCCTCCCCCATAGACATATAGTCATAAGTCCCCCAAAGTCATAAGCAGTGGTCAGAATCAATGCTCAGGAGCCAACTGTCATTCACTGACTCCCTGCAATGCAATTGAGGTCTTTATTCTATCTACTGGAAGGGAAGTAGGGGGAATCTTACACTGCGTTTGCCTGTACGGAGTTGCTACTCAAGAATCTTTCTCCCCATCAGTTGTCAGTTCTTCGAGCTATCTGACCAGCCCATTGCCACTTCAGCAATACAATACAATAATATAATCACAAAAATTTTATTTCTCTCTTATTTGACATAGATACGTACATAAAAAATATTTCATGACCATTTGGTTGGAATAGAAAAAAAGTTTGTTTTCCTTTACAAATTGTCAATCAGTGCAAACAAGATGTAATTACTAGACAGCATCCAATTTGTCCGACTGGTACATATATTATGTATGAACGCAAGTGCCTGCGACATGGCGAACTTTCTGAACTAACTCGACGAAAGAAATCCAATTCTCTCTATGTATATATATATATATATATATATATATGTTAATATATTATATCGGCGAAGCATAATCAAAGTTCAGCCAACGTTTTTTAAACTTTTAATTTGATGTAGTGACGGATTGTGGGTAAGTTGGGACTTGTTAATTAAAGAAATCTATGTAATTGATGGGCGAGGGGGGAAAGGGATTGTTAGCAACCTCCTGTTCTATCTACAGGCTGTGGTCACCACTATCCATCAGGTGAGCCGTCAGCTTGAAGGTTTGAAGGGTGGGATATGGCGTGAATTTACTGGGTACAGAGGAATAACACCTGAGTCCTCAGGAATGGCAACGCATGGGGGGTATCATGGGCGAAACAGTATACTCTGTTATGTTCATGGTACTGCTCATGTCTATAGGCGACGGTTACCACTTTCCGTCAGGTGGGCCGTCAGCTTGTTTGCCATTCTAAGTTGTATAAAAAAAAGCTTGTTTGCCATTCTAAGTTGCTTAAAAAAAACTCAGTATTAGCATCGAAGGCGTTCGAACTACGTAACTGTTGACACCAGAGGGCGCCACCTGCACACGAGTGGTAATAATCAATTGGGACATTAAATTTCCTTCTTACAAAGCCACTCTCTTACAGATTCAGATCCCATTGTGGGCCCATAACGTCTCATTGCGCAGAACTCATTAGTTGGACACAATGGGGGGTGAGCGGGTACGGGGGTGCGGGGCAGGGGGGGGGGTGTACTATTAGACGAATGTGGACTTGGCAGTGGGCCAATAAACGGGCTGAGTTTTATTGGAGCCACTGAATTTTCAACGGAATTATAGTCCGGAGTTCGATAGGAGATATTTGGCGGAGCAGAGCGGTGGAGCGGCTGTTGGTCATATATTTTTTAAAGTTAATTGCATTTTTAACCGACTTTGAAAACAATGCTTAAGTATACAAAAAAAAATATTTTTCAATATATAAAAAAGTTCTCAATTCCGATTAAAAAGTCAATCTGATCTGGGAAGTTTTTAATTTAATTTCTTGAAACGCTAAAAGAAGGAAAGAGAGAGATTCTTTTGATCAATAAAATGTGTCAAAATTTAATCAGCTCAACGTCATATTACCTGACTAAATTCTAATTTATTTTCTAATTGTCATTTCTAATAATATTTTATTTTATTTTGTTGGTGCAATAAACAGTTAAATAAGTAAATTAATTATAAAAAGTAAATTAATTTTTGCTTGTTTTGGGTATTCGATGTTCTCGATTATCCAAAACGTAAATATATGGGTTTAATTTAAAATCTAATTCGATTTGTTGCTAAATTAATTTACAGAGTATTTCTATGACAATTTAAATAAATATTGGTTACCTTTTTATCAATTGTATTGTATTTGACTATATTTTTTTATAGAATAGCAGACAAGCTGACGGCCCACCTGATGAAACGTGGTAACCGTCGCCTATAGACATGAGCAGTACCATGGACATAACAGAGTATACTGTTTCGCTCATGATACCCTCCATGCGTTGCCATTCCTGAGGCATCAGGTGTTATTCCTCTGTACCCTGTAAATTCCTGCTATATCCCATCCTTCAAACCGAAACAACCATGCAACAGCTTCTTCCCGGTAGAAACACGTTTGGACAGAGTTGGACTCTTCTGTAAACATAATAAATGACATAATAAATGACGTAATGAATGAATGAACGGAATTTACGAATGAATGAAATGAAACTATTGTTTTTTTATGAATATTTTTTTTTACATCTGAGGGTACTCTACGATGTTCACTATTCTATTGTTTGAAGTGTAAGTAATTAAAACCGGTACCTGTGATATTAGTTTTCACGGTGGGCGGGTGGAAAGGCAATTGTCCGAAATCGATAGATAATAACGATCACACTAGTAACGGCCGCCGGCTTCGCTCGCGTTTACTTAACAGTCTAAATCTATACTTATAATAAATTTTTAAAGAGGTCAATTCTGTACATGAAATATATTTCCAAAATAACTATCAGGCGGTGATTAGTGATCGATACTGATGCCAAAAATGCAATCAGTAAAATTTTTGTCTCTCTGTCTGTCTGTATGTTCGTTATAGAAACAAAAACTACTCGACGGATTTTAACGAAACGTGTTACTTATTCTTCATACTCCTGGGCAGGTTATGGTATACTTTTCATCACGCTATGATCAATAGGAGCAGAGCAGTGAAGGGAAATGTTAAAAATGTCCACCCGTGCGACGCCTGGACGGGCCGCTAGTTAATAATATAAAGAGGAGACCATTTGATTTTGTTTCTAATGGGTAAATTAAAAAAATAAATAACCGATTTTAATTATTCTTTCAACTACAGAAAGCTACATCACCAGCGAGTAGTTTTTTTTATGGATGCTAATGGAATGGTAACCCCGTCTGCGCGGGGGGAAGGGTCTGTTAGTAACGCGGATTACCAGTCGCATTGCTAGCAATATACACTGTCAGGTCGACCTCCACGTAGTTTAACTGACCTGCTTCATTCTCATCTATCATTCATCACTGGTATTATTACTTATTTTTTTCAGATATAAGCTCTTAATTACAGGTGTAATATTAAAAATAAATAAACAAAAAAAAAAGCCAACTAAAAGTGACTTCTTTGAACGGTTTTCCTACTTTTGACACCCATGCAAACGGCAAACAAATATATATATATATATATACATATTATTTATATATAGATGGATAGATAGATAGATAGTCCAATAAAAAAAAAAAAGATCAAATCCGGCCCTGTAACGTCACGGTCATTATCATTATGCGCTAGCGCATTACTGCGACACAAACGAGTCATTTGCCACATATTATATATGTATTTTCAATTTGTCCATCGATAATGATGCAGTTGAAAATTTTGTGTTTATTTTGTTTATTTTTTTCTTTGTACTCCTGTGACAGCATACAGAGTAGAAAGGTAAGGCAAAGGGATTTTCAAATCACGTCTGAAGAATTATTACCTCTCACAATGTTGATGTACGTACTTAAATAAAATAAATTTCATTTCATTTCATTTCATTATATTTGTGTATTATATATAATATATATCTATCTATTATCCCAAAGAGGGTTGATGTCAGGCAAGTGGCCGGTCGTAAAACTAAAAACCAAGTCTTTTTGTAGTATGGATAAAAATCATATTACGCCGACCCCAAATGATTGGGATAAGGGTAGGAAGATGATGATGATATATCTATCTATTTATATGTATTTTTTTTTTGGGTGAAAATGGTATGGTAACCCCGCCTGCGCTAACGGGATACGCTGGCGGAGCACCAGTGAAGGAGCCGCGAGGAGGTCGATCTGGTTGGGTATATTGTCAGCAATGGGATTCTCAGTCTCCATTACTAACAATCCCTCTTCCCCCACCTCATTGCTAGTAATACACCTTACTAGGTCGACCTCCTTGCGGTTCCTCCTGGAAACCATAATGGTTAATTCTTTTTCAATTGGTCACTATGGGCCTGTCATCCTGCACTGGTGCCCCGCCAGCGTATACCGATAACGCAAGCGGGGCTACTAATCCATCTTCGCCAATAAAAAAAAATATCAGAAAAATATATTTTTAACAATTTGAGTAAATAATTTATTTAATTAATTTTGTCCCAAATGATAAAATTAAATTTGTCCAGTAAAATTACTATTCGTTAATTAATTTAATTTATTAACCTAAAACGCACCGGTATTTCATATGAACGACGAGATAATTTGCAAATATATTGAATTAAATATATATTGAGTAATATAACATGAAATCGGCAAATTCAATTATCCATATGAATATTATAAATGGGAAAGTAAGTTTGTTTACTTATTACCTTATAGCGTTTTGTTTACCAGAGGGAGACTTTGTACAAAAGTCGTTTGCTTGGGCACCTCTGTCCTATTCGTGTTTCTACCGTGAAGCAGTTGTGTTTGCATGGCTGTGTTTCGGTTTGAAGGGTGGGATATGGCGTGTATTTACAGGGTACAGAGGAATAACACCTGAGTCCTCAGGAATGGCAACGCATCATAATGTTTATATTAATATTTATTCTATTTCAGCCACGACCTTGTTCTCAACAGTTCTCAATAGTTCTCGACAGGAAAAAGAAAACAGGGATATATTTACTTATCGGGATAAAAAATTGCCTATATCTCCTATATCTTGAATATATAATCTATAAGGTTTTTTTTTTATACAACTTAGAATGGGAAACAAGCTGACGGCCCACCTGATGGAAAGTGGTAACCGTCGCCTATAGACATAAGTACCGTGGACATAACAGAGTATACTGTTTCGCCCATGATACCCCCCATGCGTTGGCATTCCTGAGGACTCAGGTGTTATTCCTCTGTGCCCTGTAAATTCTTTTTTACTTTTGTACAAAGTCTCCCTCTGGTAATTGTATTTGTTTTTATGTTTGTCACCCAATAACACCGTCATTTGCAAACCGATTTGGGTTATTCTTTTTTTATCCGACAGTATATCTCGTACTTACAGATTAGTCCCATAAAAACACTATCAAAATTAGTGCTATAGTTAAGTTTTTAATTCGAAACAACTGGTCAGGACGAAATGGAGATTGAGTCAAACTATTGGGAACTTGATTGGGAAGACAGATTGTTAGTAATGCGGAGTACCAGTTCCATTGCTAGCAATATATCCTGGTAGGTCGACCTCCACATGGTTCTCCGTGGAAATCATTGTGCTGAATCCCAGGTGTTATTCATCACGATGGGCTAACTGACCTGCCTATTCATTCCTGTTTTTCCTCACTGATGCCCCGCCAGAGTATACCGTTAGCGCAGGTGGGGTTACCATTCCATTATCATCCATTAAAAAGACTATTTTGTTTGCAGAAACTCTTCAAACTGGAATTTCTATCAATAGAGAAATGCGACATACCTGAAAGCAAGATGGACCCCACGTCCCCCATAGAATCGAATGTTACCATGAGAAAGCCAAATAAAGATTCCACTTTCGTCAATATAGAATTAAATGTTACACGCAAATTTGGACCTTTACTCGTAAGTAGTCGAGTCTAATTTGACCCGACAACCGATGGGAAAGAAAATATCTTGAGTGGCGACCGCGTACGGCCAAACGTAGTGTAGGACGGCCCCCACTAGATGGAGTGATGATCTCAAATGCATTACAGGGAGTCAGTGGATGCAGGTGGCTCAGGACCGTTCTTGCTAGCAATGGGATTTTTAGTCTCCATTACTAACAATCCCTTTCCCCCCGTATCCAATACGGGGAGAAAGGTGGGTAAAGGGATTGGTTGTCTGGAAGAGATTGCTTTAGCGATAAGACCGCCTTTTGTACTTCATATACGTAACATCTCTCTCTCTTCAGTAATACAGTCTTGAGAGAGTAGTCGTGGTTTTTATAATGATAGCGGCCCGTCGATGAGGCTCTCCTTCCCGATTGAGGTCCTCGCAATGCGTCTCCATCTACTTCTGTTCGCCGCCAAGCGAGAGCATTCCACAATAGACTGCTGTGTGGCAGTTTTGACGAGGTCAATCCATCGCGTTGGTGTTCTACCCCGAGAACGTTTGCCTTGTTAACCCTTGGACAATTAGACGTTCCATACAATTTTTATTCCGGATTTAATATATGTAATATATGAAGTATAAAAGGCATTCTTTTTATATAAGCCGTTAATTGCTCAATAAGGATAATAGGCCTCCCCTTGGGAGGGGGGGGGGGGTTGCCAGTATTTACCACGCTTGACAGGCGGGTTGGCAACCAATCTAAGTTAGACTTCGGTGATGTTTGTGAAGCTAGAACAATGTAGATTTAAAATTTGTCTGCCTGTTTGTATGTTTGTTGCGGCATTATGGAAAGCTACTCGACTGTTTGAATGCTTATTTTCATACTTATCTTACTCAAGGTCTAATTAAAAATCTTGTTAATTTAAGACATATTTCTTTATCTTCATTTTGTGGAAGCTACCTACGCGTATTTTTAAAATCAACGCTTACAAAGGAGCGAGCAAAAGCCAATATTTAAATAATTCAATTTGGCTTCCAGATATCTTGCAGAACATACGAGGTGTCAGGTAATTCGAGAACACTTATTTACAATATGGAAAAGATACCATGTAAAAACACCGTCATAAGGCAGGTGCTCGCGTTTTTAAAAGTAAGACTCGACAGACGCTGCTGTTCTCGTCCTGTTAGTAATTGTTTTTTTATTTCTCATAAGCATGTTTCATTTTTCGAGGATTCTTTTTTGTATTCATTATATTGCATGAATTTTATCTCTTACTTCTTTTGTTTCTTGCGCCACCTTTCATTGCGTTTTCATAATTCTCGCTTGCCAAAGTGTCTCGTCTGTACCCTGTAAATTCACGCCATATCCCACCCTTCAAACCGAAACACAGATATACAGACGCAACTACTGCACGGTTGAAACACGAATGGGACAGAGGTACCCAAGCAAACGACTTTTGTACAAAGTCTCCCTCTGGTAGATGAGGTTACCATTCCATTATATCCTTAAAAATTACATATATAAATATATATTTTTAATATTTCAGGGTATATTTAAACACGAGAATGTAAACGTGAACAATTTCTCGTTTCTATTGACAAAAACGGTCACACAATCTGGAAAGTGAGTGATTTGAAATCATCATATTATATATCTTCACGCCAAGGCTCTTGCGGGATAGACACTGAGGACAGAGTGCTAAATATCTCATTCACACACGTTTTGCACTATCCACTTTCATATTATTTATATTACATTCATGCATGTGCATGCTAGGATATCTATATCCTGGTTTCCTTTGGACATGGCGGAAAGGTCATCGCCCATTTCGATATCGCCCATATCGGTCCAATAATTACTTTCGAATATGTTAAAGGTCTGTTATTCAATATTATTTTTTAGATAACAGTCTTTTTTTCGTTATTGGACCAATATATAGATATTGCAACTAATATATATATATATATATATATATATATATATATATATATATATATATATATATATATATATATATATATATATATATATATATATATATATATATATATACATATATATATATACATATATACATATATATATATATATATATATATATATATATATATATATATATATATATATAGTCACCTCTAATGTATGCAATAATCGAGATAACACGAGGTTTATTACGAGATTTCAAAAAAATATGGGTTTAGGTCACGTGATTATAAACTGGTCGGTTTTAATAACATAGGGAGAAAATTACCATGCGGTTCACCTGATGGTAAATAATTACGTCTGCCATAAGCACTAGCAACACCGAAGGAATTGCAAGTGTGTTACCGATCGCCTTTTAGGAAGGATATACCTTCTTTAGTGCTCTTCCGTTGGGAAATACTACAGCCGGGAATTGATGCAAGAGTTTAGTTGCTTATGCTTTAAGCTCCAATTTGTAAGGCGGTTTAAATTAATCTGTAAAACTGTCAGGTTTATGACCTCGTAAAAATAGTACTGCTTTTTTCTTAGTCGGTAATTTATTACAAATAGATAGATAGATAAATAATTTATTTACATTACTTACAGCACAAAAACAACAAAAGACATAAATGCACAGAAAAAAAAAGATAAAAAAAAATTACATATACAAAAAAAAAAAACAAAATGCATAAAATAAGCAACAATTTTATCAATCATTTTACCAATACTGAGTAAAGTCAATGTTTCACTGAACAATACGTGTAATGCAAGTAAAGTATGTTCTCTCTCTGTGTGTCCTTTCTCTATTTCTTACAGATACGCGTACGAAATAGAGTTTTCGTACAGGAACGGAGTAGCAATCTGTTACACAGTGTTGTGTGAAGTCACGGAGAATAAGAAGCAATAGTGAACATTTTTTATAAGTGGTACAGCTATGTTACTTTTTTTGCAATAAATTAATATTTGTGATGTTAATTAATTTTATTTTAATCATATTTTTTAATCACTATTACCTATTGTCTATAGGTAAATATGTTAAAATATATCAAAGTCATACAAATTATGAGGCTTTTATTACTTTTTAATACGCAATCAGATTATTTCAAATACAAATAAATAATTACAATTTACATAATATAATATATTGCGCTATGGACGGACATTGGACTCTTTCTATAAGAAATAATAGCAAGAGATGAAACGATGTTAAGACACATTATTTCACTACAATCATCATTAATTAATTAATTAATCATTATTAAGACTTTGTCCAAGTATTTCCAATTAAGATTAGACATTCTCGTTGTATTTTATATTAAATTTAAATGTTGAAGAATTTTTAGTTATGTAACCAATTGGACTTAGTTTTATACATTTAATACTTAATAATCTAAATAAAATAAAAAGGAATTTCTTATGCAACTTAGAATGACAAACAAGCTGACGGTTCACCTGATGGAAAGTGGTAACCGTCACCTATAGACATGAGCAGTACCATGGATATAACAGAGTATACTGTTTTGTCCATAATACTTCCATGCATTGCCATTCCTGAGAAATAAGATGTTATTCTTCCATGCCCTGAAATTTTACTGCCATATCACACCCTTCAAACCTGAATCAGCCACGTAAACATAACTGTTTCACGGCAAAAACACGAGTGGGTTATGGCAGTATCCATACAGTCGACTTTTGTACAAATATCCCTCTGAAGCGTATACATGGGGGATGGTGCCATTCCTGAGGACTCAGGTGTTATTCCTCTGCACCCTGTAAATTCACTGCCATATCCCACCCTTCAAACCGATAAAAAGGTATGTAAAATTTCCGATATTATTTACATTATAATAAGAGTCTTCCATTGTCAGCAAGGAAATTTGAGCCAGTTATGCCTCTAGCTTTATCACTGGATAAATAAAGAATCACATCAGCTATCTCCTCAGGCTCCGATATTCTCCGGAGTGCGACACCATTCCGGAAATTATCCCACGTGTCTTTAATTCCGGCGTTCTCCAAGAAATCAGTTCTCACCGGTCCTGGACTCACAGCGTTCACTCTCACTCCATAGGACGCCAGCTCTAAAGCAGCCCCTTTCGTGAAATGGTTAACCGCAGCTTTAGACAGAGAATATGCGTTTTGTTGTACCAATCTTACGGCGAAACCAGCGACACTCGATACATTTACAATGTTTCCTTTACTCTTAATTAGATGTGGCGTTGCCAATGTTGTTAGTTGAATGACGGCTCGCACGTTCGTACCCATAATCTTGTCATACGCGTCCACAACAGTCCCGTCCAAAATGGATCCGTACTTCGTGAATCCAGCATTGTTGATTAACACATCGAGTTTACCAAATTTGTTGATTGTTTCATTTATAATCCTTCTTGCATCTTCATCGATAGACACATCCGCTTTGATAACAAACGGTGCTTTACCAACATGTTTACACTTTTCAATAACATCGTTCAATTTCGCTTCGTTTCTACCAACTATGACGACGTCAGCTTCTTCTTTCGCATACTGTATTGCAGTTACCGCTCCAATACCAGAACTGGCGCCAGTAATGAGCACTACTTTACCGGAGAAACTCATGTTTGTAACTAATATTACACAACTGTAAGCTATAAGAGATAACGTTGCATTATATGAGCAAACAATTCTTGATATCTGCTGATATATACTCACCGACGACATTGTATGCACGATACGCGTCAATAAAACCGGGCCAAGTTCTTGCCGCGTATAATTTTTTTTAAATATTTTATACAGCAAATTTTTTTATAAAACTTAAAATGGCAAACAAGCTACAAGCAATGAATATATATCGTACATATTATGCATATTATTGAGTATATTGTAGCCATTTCTGGCAACTCCTTATTTAATATGATTCTGTATGTATCAGTCATGTCTCACACTTCAAAACGTATCTATATTTTCATGACTGAATTTACATGAAAATACAGATACAAGTACTTTATGGTAGAAATATGAACGGGGCAGCGATATTGAGGTAGAATACTTATATAAAATATTTTGCATGGGTTTCACTCTTACACATATACATTTTCCTAGTTTGACTCGTCAAAAACATGGCATATAGCTATTTTTCAAATTCTCTCGTATTCAAGAATATGTTGTGTATGTAAAAAGAAATTATTCTTTGATATGTATAAAATACGTATATAAATTACTTAACAAAACTTTATTTATTAAAAAACTGAGAGATATTTTTTTTCATACATTCTTTATTGCACTTGTAAATTACATGTTATATGGACAAGGGTGGACATATCTCTGACAGAGATCTCTTCCAGTCAACCCAATACAGTGAGAAAGCATGTCATTAGCGGGCAGCTGAAGTGCTACAACTATTAAATTTTTCTGATTATATTCAAATAATGTCTAGAATTTTACATTATTTTTTTCAATTAACCTTTGTATTTACTTGTATTACATATCATCATCTAGTTCTAAATTATGTAAAGCTTGTATTATGGGTATTACACACTTGATAAAAATACTTAAATATATTTTTGTATGTATACACATATTATTTATAGAAAACACCCAATATTCCTTTAGATAAAAAAAAATATATATATATATATATATATATATATATATATATATATATATATATATATATATATAATTCTATTATGGACTTGGCCTTGTTTTTCATGTATATTTTTTCATACATATACTACGTTTTGTGAAGGTCGCTGTTATCTAAAAATTTATAGATAAAGCATTGAAAGATACTGAGCATCATTATGTAAGAGCATTTATTTGGTATTTTTATTTTAGTAATCTTAAATAAGTATTAATAATGATGATTTACATCATTTCAGCCATTATCTGTCTGAGCTGCATAAGCAGTTGTGTTTGCATGGCTGTGTTTCGGTTTGATGGGTGGGATATGGCGTGAATTTACAGGGTACAGAGGAATAACCCCTGAGTCCTCAGGAAAAGTAACGCATGGGGAGTACTGCTCATGTATATAGGCGACGGTTACCACTTTCCATCAGGTGGGCCGTCAGCTTGTTTGCCATTCTAAGTTGTATAAAAAAAAATAAAAAAATAACATATTGTCGTATACACCTACTATTTGGGATAGACGTATTTTTGCAAAAGCAAAAGAATTATCGAAAATCGATTCACAAAAAAAAAATCATAAAAACATCAGGGTTTTTTTTTCGAAATAAATTTGGCGAATTGAAAATATGGAAGAACTTGAACTTCAACTCTTCTTGGAAGTCAGTTAAAAATCTATTACAAATTCATTAAAAGAAAAAAAAAAACAAAGTCAATGGAAAAAGGAGTCCTTTTTTCAAGTCGGCAGGGAAGCCAGCAAACAGCTTCTTATCCAATATCGCTGAAATGTAATTCAGCTAAATTTATAGATACCAGTCGTGAATATATTAGGTAGGAGCAGAGAAAACTGCGCTGATTTATATAATGCGGTCGCTTTAAAGCGCTGCAGCGGCCATTTTATCGCGTATTGATGGTGAGTTTGGGAAAAGAGAAATTTATTCAATATTAAATGAGTCTTTTTTATATAGGGGGTATGAAAAAACAAGGCATTTTGGGTATAATATTTATTTATAATGTCAAGCTAGGATATGTATTGTTTTATGACACAGCTCCTACATATATCCTAACATATTTTAGTTTTGTTAGTAATGGGATCTAGAAGTTCCATTGCTAGCAACATACCCTATCAGGTCGACCTCCACGCGGTTCCCCCTGGAAACCATCGTGGTTAATTCTCACGGAATTCTTCACGATGGGCTAACTGACCTGCTTTCACCTTCACCTATCACCTCTCACTGGTGCTCCGTCAGCGTATACCGATAGCGCAGGCGCAGGTTACTATTCCATTTTCATCCATTAAAAAAAAAACATATCCTTGCTAATCATACACACATATTTTTTTTACTCAAAAGAATTAATTTTCTAGAGTAATTTTTTCAAAACCTTAAGGGGGTTTGAGTGATTTAATCCTGGAAACAGGAGCCAGCTATTATATACTGCCTCTGAGCTTTCAAGTTTGAATGAATAATGAATTGAATGATTAAATAACAGTGTAGCCACTTTTTTCAAGGCCGGGGGACAGGCTAAGAAAATTCATAATTCAAATTTATTATTAGAACAAAATTTAGCCTGAAAAGTAATATGCGAATGAATGCACCCTGCATATAATTAATCCAAGTCGAAATTTTAGTTATTTTTTTTTTATTTTCCATCCAAAAAGAGCAGTTTTTACAACTAAAAACACAGGTCCAACGAAAAACTAAATTTCTTCATAGATTAAGTGACTATTTGTAGGTAGATAGTGCACTAGAACTTTATTTTATTTTTCATTTTACACAACTGTGTAAAAAAAGGAGGGAATCGTTTTGAGGATAAATATACGTGATGTTACGTGGTCTCGGCATAGAATAGGCCACAAATTTTCCCGTAGGAGTCGTAAGAGGCGACTAAAGGAAGGCGAGGTGATGGGCAGCAGCGTCCATCTTAACACATTTCCAAAGTCTAACTGCGGTTGCCAATCCGCCTGTTAAGCGTGGCAAGTACTGGTAAAACTCCATAAGGAGGCTTATGTTCAGCAGTGGACAGCTGATGATGATGATTCATATATGGAAGTTTCTTAATTCTACTGTATGTAATCTCTAAATGCCTGAATGTTGAATGTATGGAATATTGGTAGAGGATTTTAAATGTGTTGTTGTGTGTTAAAATACATATCATCCCATGTCACAATGACTACGATTTTTATTAAAAAAAGTTTTTTTTTTAAATGACATTTGTATTTTTTTAATTTGCAGATCAAAATACACATGCTTTTCGTTAATTTTTAGTTAAATCGATATTTTAATAAGACTGCGATGTTGCTCCATCTATAGCTTGAATATCAATGGACATATTAAAATATATCGCAAAACATACGAGAGCAGTACAGGACAAGGTTTTTATCCATTTTCGATTCCACTTCGTAGATATATCTGGAATTAAAATGAATAATGTTAGATTGTTGCCTCTTTATCTTGCTTTTATGCAACTAAGTTTATGTACTAGAGGGAGACTTTGTACAAAAGTCGTTTACTTGGGCACTTCTGTCCCATTCGTGTTTCTACCGTGAAGTAGTGGTGTTTGCATGGCTGTTTCGGTTTAAAGAGTGGGATATGGCAGTGAATTTATTGTGTACAGAGGAATAAGACCTAAGTCCTCCAGAATGGCAACGCATGGGGATTATCATGGGCGTAAAAGTATACTCTGTTATGTCCTTGGGACTGCTCATGTCTATAGGCGACGGTTACCACTTTTCATCAGGTGGGCCATCAGCTTGTTTGCCATTCTAAGTTGTATAAAAAAAAGTCTTTCGTTATATCAAGTTATTCCCTATAAATATATAAGAATTATTTCGGGTTTGTTTTCATTTTCTCATCTCATTTCAGGTAAGAAACCAGCCATTATTATTGTAAATAACTAAGTTTAAACGTCACAAGCTCCCAGTCACGCTTTGTTGTGATTGTATTTAACGCTACAGTGGCTAGTGACGTGACAAGTCAAGCTGACTCGAGTACTATGGGTGTTTCATGTATAGAAATATCTGTGTATTATAGTTACAATATAGATACGCCATTTATGGTAAAATATGGAGGCGTAATAACCTATTAATGTAACATCTGTAATACCCATATTTGAGCAAATATATTATATTATTATTATAGATAGATAGATAATTTAATTGCATTACTTACAGCAACAAATAACAATACAAACATACACATAATACAGACATACACAGTAAAAAGAGATGAAAGAATGAAAAACAAAAAAGCAACAAAAAAAGCACAAAAAGCAAGATATATGAAACAACAATTTCTTTCTTTTATGCCCTCAAAAGAACAATGTATTGGTATTCTCTTGTGGCCAAGAACCAGTTGCGAAATTCGGAAAAAAAATTCGAAAGAAAAAAGGCCAGAATTCCATTCTCTTTTAAATGATACCATAATATGTGAATACCAAAACAGATTAACTCGGTAGGTACATCACTAACAGTGGTAACGTCAAAATGGCGGCGGGAAAAGGGCGGGAACGCAGCAAACTAAATGATAAAGTCATAGTAAATTGTGATTGTAATAAATAATGGTATCTTTATGGTAATTATGTTTATGGCTACTCACCTGCCGGGTCCTGGTACCGATTTTGTTAGAATCCAAGCTAACGTGGCAATGTTAAATTTTTTCATGTAATAAACTCCCTGAAATATTGTCTATGTTCTATTATTAAATTTCGTAAGCATTTGATAATTTACGGTCGCCATATTTGTTTGCTGTGTGGTCTGGGCTTAGTATCGGCCACTCCCTCCTTTCCCGTGGGTGTCGTAAGAGGCGACTAAGGGAACTAAATAGTCGAGGGATGGGCAGCAGCGTCCCTTTTAAAACTTCATCAAAGACTAACTGCGGTTGCCAACCCGCGTGCTAAGCGTGGCAACAACTGGCAAAATCCCTTCATGGTAAAGACCTGTGTTCAGCAGTGGACAGTTAACGGCTGATATGATGATGAAGTCATCATGTTACAGTTTACTAGCTATATCGTGCGACTTCGCCTTTGTACATAAAGTATCTTACATGGTAAGGTATGAACTACCTTATCTTACTATGTTTTCTGCTGTGAAGCAGCTGCATGGCTGCGTCTCGGTTTGAAGGGTGAGATATGGCAGTGAATTTACAGGGTACAGAGGAATAATACCTGAGTCCTCAGGATTGGCAACGTATGAGGAGTGTCTTAGGCATAATAGTATACTCTGTTATGTCCATGGTGCTGTTCATATCTATAGGCGACGGTTACCACTTTCCATCAGGTGGGCCGCCAGCTTGTTTGCCATTCTAAGTTGTATAAAAAAAATACCTTAGTCCTCAGGATTGGCAAGGTATGAGGGATGTCTTAGGATACTCTGTTATATCCATGGCGCTGTTCATATCTATAGGCGACGGTTACCACTTTCCATCAGGTGGACCGTCAGTTTGCTATTCTAAATGTCAAACAAAAAACATACGGATTCCATATAGCAGTCCTTATCAACAGGCAGCTTGTACATGTTTATCCATTTATACGTCAATGGGTTGTGACAATTGACATCGTTTACCGTGAAAAGTAAGTTTTCCTTCTCGTTATTAATCTTATAAAGTCTAACTGAAACCTGAAAGGCAAAAAATACATATTAAAATCAATAAAACATAATTTTCATGTGGTCCTGGCATAGAATAGGCCACCACTTCCTTTCCCGTGGGTGTCGTAAGAGGCGACTAAGGGAGGGCGAGTGATAAGCAGCAAGGTCCCTCTTAGAACATCTCTAAAGACTAACTACGGTTGCCAACCGGTTGCGTTGGGGGGAAAGGGATTGTTAGTAATGGAGACTGAGAATCCCATTGCTAACATTATACCCAACCAGATCGACCTCCTCGCGGTTCCCCCTGGAAACTATCACGGTTAAGTCCTGATGAATTCATCATGATAGGCCAACTGGCCTGTTTTCATTCTCATCTATCACCCTTCACTGGTGCTCCGCCAGCGTATCCCGTTAGCGCAGGCGGGGTTACCATACCATTTTTACTCATCAAAAAAAAAAAAAATCGGTTGCGTTTGTGATGAAAATAAACTTGCCATATCATATCAACCATTTGTCCACTTCTGAACATAAGCCCCGCCGCCATCAGGGCGGATTTGCCAATAGTTGCTACGCTTTTGGCCGGATTGGGGACCAGAGGGAGACTGTACAAAAGTCGATTGCTTGGGTACCTCTGTCCCATTCGTGTTTCAACCGTGAAGCAGCTGTGTTTGCATGGCTGTGTTTCGGTTTGAAGGGTGGGATATAGCGTGAATTTACAGGGTACAGAGGAATAACACCTGAGTCCTCAGGAATGGCAACGCATGGAGGGTATCATGGGCGAAACAGTATACTCTGTTATGTCCACGGTATTGCTCATGTCTACAGGCGACGGTTACCACTTTCCATCAGGTGGACCGTCAGCTTGTTTGCCATTCTAAGTTGTATGAAAAAAAAAGTTAGACTTTAATTGTATTTCAAGAGGGACACTAATGCCTATCCCTCGACCACTAAATTCCCTTGGTTATCTCTTATGACACATACGGGATGGGAAAAAAACTTGCGACATTAAAAATAATTGTCACTTCAATGAAGTTAATCTAATTTAAAGTGACAAGTTTCTTACTTCAGAAGCACTTCACAGACGCAAGGGATAGGAAGGGATGGCCTATTCTACGCCGGGACCAGACTTTTTACGAGTTTATTTAAAGAAAGATTATTCTGTTCTTTACCGCCATAGGTCCAATTCTTCTACTTATATTGAAGTTAACATCTACTTCTGTGGTCAGTTTGTCAACGATTCTCAGGTGGGTCTCAACGGATATGGCCGAGTTATCGTTCACATTACATTTGTCGATCTGGACCAATTTCATAGAGTACCTTTGATTTTTCTGAAAAAAAAAATCTAGTATTTCAATGTAATAGCTACCGATTTCATTTACATGTAAATCGATAAAGCTCGAGTAGTTTCAGGACCATTCGGGACCATTAATTTTGAGAAGCTGTGATGCGGGCATTAGCCTGATTGTGCGTCTCAAATGTAATAAAATTAATTGATAAGTAACCTCACCATTATTAATTTAAAAAAATAAACTGCAGAGCAAAATTTCTTATAAAAGTGGTCTACTTGGGTACGTCTGTCCCACTCGTGTTTCTGCCGTGAAATAGCTGTTCGTATCTGTTTTAGATTATATAGTCTGTAGGCGACGGTTACAATTTCCCATCAGGCGGGCCGTCAGCTTGTTCATGAATACGAATACAAATTGTGCAGTTTTGAACTTGTAACTCTGGGAAGGGGAGACGATGAGTTAAATTGCTTCACCATTAAGGTTTATTAAATTTTATTTCATTCATTTCCATTTATTTATTCTTTATTTACCACTTTTAAAACATTTTTTGATTCAAAATTAATCTCTTGTTTCTAGATAGTTAGTCACTCAAGAGACAGAGGGCTAAAGTAGATACTGGAGTTCATTAAGCTCATCGTCATCATCATATCAGCCTTTAACTGTCCACTGCTGGACATAAGCGTCCCACTTTGATGGGTTCTGTCAGTAGTTACTACGCTGGCTGTGTTTCGGTTTGAAGGGTGGGATATGGCGCGAATTTACAGGGTACAGAGGAATATCATCTGAGTCCTCAGGAATGGCAACGCATGGGGAGTATCATGGGCGAAACAGTATACTCTGTTATGTCCATGGTACTGCTCATGTCTATAGGCGACGGTTACCACTTTCCATTAGGTGGACCGTCAGCTTGTTTGCCATTCTAAGTTGTACAAAAAAAAAACAGTTAGGCTTTAGAAGTATTTTAGGACGGATACTGCCCTCCCATTGACCAATAATTAATTAATTTTTTTTAATGGATGATAATGGAATGGCAACCCCGTCTGCTAACGGTATAAGCTGGCGACGGACTAGTGAGGGATGAAAGATGAGGATGAAAAGGCAGGTCAATTAGCCCATCGTGATGAATACACCTGGTATTCAGAACGACGCTTTCCAGTTAGAACCGCGTGGTCAACCTGCTAGGTGATATTGCTAGCAATGGGACTGGTAGCCCGCATTGCTAGCAATCCCTTCTGCCCCTTGCGTTGATCAGTTAAAAATTAATATAAACCTTTGCGTTAGAATATTCCATAAAAAGCAAAAAAGTTCCATAGACAATGCATAAGTTTGATAACTGCATGCTGTATGCTTACCCCACAGAGGATGGAGGGAAAATAATAATAAAAAAAAACAACATTGTCAAACTGGCCATAGTGGTAAAAGTTAATGAGCTGTGTCTGTAAGTGCAGTTCATTTGTTTGTTTGTTTAACTGACGCATACCGCATCGGATTGGTAGCTTCAAGGTTCTGTATATATATATATATCTTATATATAAAATTCTCGTGTCGCGGTGTTTGTTACCAAACTCCTCCGAAACGACTTTACCGATATTTATGAAATTTTGTGTGCATATGCATAGGTCTGAGAATCGGCCAACATCTATTTTACATACCCGTCAATGATAACAGTGACCCACCCCAAAATATTGTTTTTTATTTTTTTTGACAATTTTTTTTTATTTTTATTTTATTATAATTTATAGCATTGAAAAATACATACAACTTTAAATTTTCATCATTTTAGTACCAACCCCTGTATTTTAATTGTGATTTTTATATTTCGCAATAAGTGGTAAAACAACGTTTACGGGGTCAGCTAGTATATATATATTTTAATGGGTGAAAATGGAAAGGTAGCCGTGCCCGCGCTATCGGTATACACCGACGGGGCGCCAGTAGAAGATGATAGGTGAGAATGAATACAGGTCAGTTAGCCCACCGTGTAGAATTATACAAGAATTAACCATGATGGTTTCCGGGGGGGAACTGTGTGGAGGTCGACCTGAGAGGGTATATTGTTAGCAATAAGGCTATTAGACCTTATAAGCAACAATTCCTTCCCCCCAGGTACTTTATATTAAAAAATTACAGCTTATTTATTTTCATCCGACTTAAAAAATAGAGGTTGTCTTTTTGAACGCATTTTTATATGTTGCTTTTCAGATAAATCTTTTTACATGTTAGATACTATTTACTTTCTAATAAATGTTGCCAACCCTGAAAAAACCCTTTACCGTTTTTTTGAAACCCCCCCTTCCTCCGTCTCTTGCGAAAATCTGGACAGGGAGCTCATTCCGTAACCTAAGCGTTCAAGGGGGAAACATTTCTGAAACCACGCGATACGCGACCATCTAAACTCTAAAGTATGAGGGTAACCTCCCTGTTGGTAGCGAGTTGTATGTATTATATTTTTTTAATGAACGATAATAAAATGGTAACCCCGCCGGCGCTAACAGTATACGCTGACGAGGCACCAGTGAGGGATGATAGGTGAGAATCAAAAAGCAGGTCAGTTAGCCCATCGTGATGAACACACCTGGAATACAGTTCGATGGCTTCCAGAGGTAGCCATCGAGTGTAGACCTGAAAGGGTTTTTTTTTTGATGGGTGAAAATGGAATGGTAACCCCGCCTGCGCTAACGGGATACGCTGGCGGAGCACCAGTGGAGGGTGATAGATGAAAATCAAAACAGGACAGTCAGCCCATCATGATGGATTCATCAGGAATTAACCATGATAGTTTCCAGGGAGAACCGCGAGGAGGTCGACCTGGTTGGGTATATTGCTAGCAATGAGATTCTCAGTCTCCATTACTAACAATCCCTTTCCCCCCAACCTGAAAGGGTATCCGCATTACTAATAATCCCTCTCCCCCTGATATACTATGTTATCATTTTATGTATATATAATTAACTATAATTACAGCACTATATAGATAGATAGATAGATAGATACTCTTTATTGTTTCCTCCAAAGGATTACAATAGTAAACTTATTATAAATATAAACAATTACAAGAAATAATCACAATGAGAAAACAATGGGCGGCCTTATCGCCTATCGATCTTTTCCAGGCAACCTTTGGATGGAATAATACTATACATACAACATATATATTTACTAAATAATTTAGATTATCTATAATCACTTCAAATCGATTTATAACGAGCACTAATATCGAAATAATTGTTATAGGTATGTATGTCATTCGAATAGGCAGTGACCTTTATTAAATAAACATAATTATACTAAATAACGTTGGAGAAATAATAATTATTATAGATTTGTGGTATTTTTTTTTATACCACTGAGGTGGCAAACAAGCATACGGCCCACCTGAATTTGCTGGGTACAGAGGAATAATACCCGAGTCCTCAGGAATGGCAACGCATGGGGGTATCATGGGCTAAACAGTATACTCTGTTATGTCCACGGTACTGCTCATATCTATAGGGGACGGTTACCACTTTCCATCAGGTGGGCCGTCAGCTTGCTTGCCATTCTAAGTTGTATAAAAATAAAAACCTGATGGTAAGTGGTTACCGTAGCCTATGAACGCCTGCAATACCAGGGGTATTACGCTTGCGATGCCGACCCTGAAGAAACCTCTTTACCCCCTCTTTGAAGGACCCCACGCTGTAGTCTCTTGGAATAACCTCGGCAGGGAGTTCATTCCATAACTTGAGTGTATTTTTTTTAATAGGTGATAATGAAATGGTAACCCCGCCTGCGCTATCGGTATACGCTGGCGGGGCACCAGTGAGGTGACGATGAAAGCAGGTCAGTTAGTCCATCGTGATGAATTCCACTAGAATTGACCACGATGGTTTCCAGGGCGAACCGCGTGCAGGTCGACTTGATAGGGTGTGTTCCTAGCAATGGGGCTGTTAGACCCCATTACTAACAATCCCTTTCCACCAAAATTTTTTGTATTTTTACTATTATCTTTTATATATTTTATAGGAATGAGCATTATATAATTTTAAAACAAGGTCGTGATCATCATCATTCCAGCCGTTAGCTGTCCACTGCTGGACATAGGTCTCTTCATAATATTGAAGAAACAAATGTCATCATAATTACCTTTTGCGGGCTACACTTTACTCTTCTTCTTAAAGCCATATGCCTCTCAGGCGAAGGGGTGGCCTTATCTATTTTTTTTTAATTCTACCACACGGCCAATGCATACTGGCAACCACTAATGGTTTAAAACTATTTAATTGTATAACATAAACATACAAATAAACTATCTTTCATTGTGGCAAAACATGTTATGTATTTCGATTTAAAACTCAACCGATTTCAATATAATTCCTATAGGACCAGTCAGTAAGTATTTCCTTTTAGATAAAAAAAAAAAGAATTTTCCAAATGGTTTTATAACTAAGTTATGAGGTAACAGAAATACTACTAAGATTGAGAACTTCACGACTTTTTGACGTCGGTTAAAAAGTCACAAGCTATAAACAAGTAAGGAATTAATAGACGAAACAAAAGATTTGAAAGGAATATCAAGGGAACGCTCTCGGCGCTTCTCACTCGTAGATTTGTGGCGGGAATTGAAAGCGGTATACATTAATTGACAACGACCCTCCCTGGAGACTTACTCTGCCAATTTGTATATGATTTAATACTTTACGATGCAATAATATACTTCTTTATGCAACTTAGAATAGCAAACAGGCTGACCTACGATGCGATAATGAGGGAGTTGTTAGTAATGGGCACTAAAGTCCCCTCTTGACGAAATATATTGTTGTTCTATCTACCGTTACTGTCCACTGATGAATATAGTATCTCCCAAAAAGGGGTTTTGCAAGTAGTTGCCACGTTTGGTTGGCGGATTGGCAACCGTAGTTTAGCTTTTGATGTTTCAAGAGGTACGTTGCTGCCTATCCCTCTAGCATAAGCTCCCTTAGTTGCTGCTTTCGACACCCACAGGAAAGAAAGGGATGGCCTATTCTATGCCGGGACCACACGGCTAGTGCTAGAAATACGAGTATACTCTCTGGAAGGGACAGTCCTGAGCCACCTGCATCTACTGACTTCCTGCAATGCATTTGAGGTCGTCACTCCATCTATTGGGGAGTCGTCCTATGCTGCGTTCTTTTTTTATCCTATAAAACATTGTGTCCCACAAAAAAACCTTAAACATTTGATTTAAATACTAAAATACTGAACGGATTTTCATAAAATTTCTATGGGACCGGGATCTATGAATATATAATCGTACCATTTTTCACTGTTACAATTTTTTTTTTATACAACCTAGAATGGCAAACAAGCTGACGGCCCACCTGATGGAAAGTGGTAACCGTCGCCTATACACATGACTAACATAGTATACTGTTTCGTCCATGATACCCCCATGCGTTGCTATTCCTGAGCACTCAGGTGTTATTCCTCTGTACCCTGTAAATTCACGCCATATCCCACCCTTCAAATCGAAACATAGCCATGCAAACATAACTGCTTTACGGTTGAAACACGAATGGGACAGAGGAGCCTAAGCAAACGACTTTTGTACAAAGTCTTCTTCTAGTAAATTCTTGGCATTACTATCACTATTAAAAATTGCAATGGGGACCTCATATATAAAAATTAGCTGGTAGGTAAATAGTTTCGCTGCCTGTAATTAGGAGAATTAAACAATTAACAGATACAGCAATGACCAAAATTGTTTATTTTAGCTATTTTGACAGCATTATGGCCTATCGTATTTTACTGTGGAATAAAGCTGCAGATATACATTATATATATTCTTTATTGCACATGTACAATAGATACAGCGATTAGTTTAACAACTTGTTAGCAAGGGAGGGCTTATCTCTAAGAGAGATCTCTTCCAGCCAACCCAGTGTATGGGTCTAAATCTCTCTTCTATATTTGTATTATATAAAAGAGATCTACTTTCCATTTACAATATGGATTCACAAGAATCTGTTCGAAAATGTTTTGAGGAGTCAAATATCCTCACAGTTGCCTCTCAATGCATTTATGAAAATATATTGTATGTAAGGAAAAACTTTTTTTTTTATACAACTTAGAATGGCAAACAAGCTGACGGCCCACCTGATAGAAAGTGGTAACCGTCGCCTATAGACATGAGCAGTACCATGGACATAACAGAGTATACTGTTTCGCCCATGATATCCCCCATGCGTTGCCATTCCTGAGGACTCAGGTGTTATTCCTCTGTACCCAGAAATTTCACGTCTTAACTTAAAATCTTTTACCAAAGCAAACGACCATAATAGTAAAAACTTACGCCAAAAGAACAAATTACTATTGCCACTGTGTTGATAAAAAAGGTCGATAATTCATTCCTAGGAAAGTGCGTGCGTGTGTGTGTACGTGTGCGTGCATGAGTGCGTGTCTGCGTGTATCCGTGCGTGCGTGCGTGCTGCCGTGCATGCGTGCGAGCGTGCGTACGTTCGTGCGAGCTTGCGTGCGTGCGTGCGTGCAAGTAACAGTATATATAACGGCCCTCCAACTATAGGATGCAAATAAAACAATATATTTTACAGTTATAATTTTTTTTTATTTTACAATTTCATTTTACTTCTATCACGTCGCACGTGGACGTATAACAAGCGGTGATTCCTTTTGGATCCGCAAACTCCACTTCGTAAATATATCTGTGAAATTATAATATCACTTTTATTTGTGTACCCACGATCACCGGAAGATACCTTCCGGTGATCGTGGGTTCGATACCCGGACAATACAAACATTTGCATTCGTGAGCATGTCTGTTTGTATTTATCTGGGTGATTTATTTGTGTTATATCATATATATTTAAACTAAAATGTCCTGACAGTTTTTATACTTTATATTTATATTTCTTTTCATTTGAAATTTTGTTTTATAATAAATGACTTGACAAGAACAAGTATTTAAGTATGTCTGTTAGCAACACCAAAAACGGGTCAACTTTTTGTCAGCTAATTCTAACAAAAAGTTAACCCGTTCTCAAATTAGCCGACTCATTTTTTTTTTAACAGTATTCTATGTATTTACGCATAAAATATGTTTTGACGTTTTATTTAATAAACAAAACGAGTGTTTACGCATGAAAAAGATGCAGAATTTATAAAACAAAATAAATATAGAAGTTATAAAGGAATCACTCGTAACTATTTATCATGCAAAATTGTATGAAAAAGTTGAACCGCTTTTCTCGAAGCATTTGTATGGAGACATTATTTATATAATTTAAGGTTCTGTGGGACCCATATAAATATATCCATAATATTTATTCTGTTTCTTATAATATTTTGAAATAGATTACGTTTGTTTATTTTAGATGCTTCAGACGGAGACGTATGGGGATGGTAACGTATGGGGGGTATTATGGGCGAAATATTCTGTTATGTTTACGAGTATAATACCACCACATATATTCCATCCACCACATTCCATCAAGTAGGCCGTCAGCTTGTTTGCCATTCTAAGTTGGCATTAACAAACTAATGGCCCATTTCATGGAAAGTGGTAACCGTCGCCTATAGATATGAGCAGTACCATGGACATAACAGAGTATACTGTTTCGCCCATGATACCGCCCATGCGTTGCCATTCCTGAGAACTCAGGTGTTATTTCTTTGTACCTTGTAAATTCACTGCCATATCCCACCCTTCAAACCGAAACACAGCCATGCAAACACAACTGCTTCACGGTAGAAACACGAATGGAACAGAAATGCCCAAGCAAACGACTTTTGTACAAAGTCTCCCTCTGGTTGAAAATAAAAAGACATTTTTTTAGAACTAGCACTCACCTGGCTGGTTGGATAGCAGCTCTTGTCATGATTCCGGCAATACTGTCGAAATTAATATTATCGACTTTGTACGACCCCTGAAAATACTATACTTTTAACAATTACACTGGCTTTCACCCGCGACATCGTTCGCGTAACCAGGGTATGTTTACTTACTGGTATGAAAAAATTGATGAATATGGAAGAAGCGAAAGAGGTCTGTTTGAATCGAAGCATTTGGCGTTCCATTGTTTCTGCCTACCCTAATGGGAGACAGGCGTGACAGACATGTAACATAGGTATGTATGTATAAAATGTAATCTATGTTCTCTTTCGCCCCATAAAGTACTTATAAACCAAATTTCATATTTATTTTATTTATTTATTTGTACGTACTAGTATTACAGAACAAATACGACAGAGGTAAGTAAATGTACAAAGGCGAGTTTAACTCTAAAAGAGTTCTCTTCCAGCAACAGCCAAAGTGGAAAGGAGCATCAATGTCAGCGGCTAGAGCGGTGTACAGTATTGGGACAGTTTTCAAACAAAAGTAATAGACAAACTTAAGTTTATACATAAGTAATTATGTTGTATTTAATTGTATGTATACACACATACATATAGATAGACAGATACTCTTTATTGTTTCCTCTAAAAGATAACTATAGTAAACTTATTATAAGTATAAACAATTACAAGAAATAATCATAATGAGAAAACAATGGGCGACCTTATCGATAAGAGCGATCTCTTTCAGGCAACCTTTGGATGGAGAGGAGTAATTATAAACAATTTGATGGGAGGTACGATGAAAAATTCTATTAATTTAAAATATGGAGACGTGATACATGTACATACACACACAAATGAATAAATACATGTTTATAAGGAAAGAAGATGCTCTTTAACTATATTTTTAATAGTGATTCAATAAAGTATTATAAGGTAACAAATATTTATTATATTTGTTACATATACGTAGATAAAAATTAAGTCCCATAAAAAAAAATCCACTTCAATTATGATAAAACCAGTCATTTGCATCCAAAAACTAATTTACTGAACCGATTTTGATAAAAAATTTATAGGACTAATCTGTAAGTATATCTTTTTAGATAAAAAAAAGGAAATACCAAATCGGATTAGAACTGACGAAATAGTACGAAGTATTACACTTAAAAGGTTCATCATAAAAGAGATAAAGAGGTTTTATTTTATTTTTTTTGATGGGTGAAAATGGTATGGAGGTCGACCTGGTTGGGTACATTGCTAGCAATGGGATTCTCAGTCTCCATTACTAACAATCCCTTTCCCCCTTACAGATAAAGAGGTTTCTTCAGGGTCGGAAAGCGCGCGAAATGCCTCTAATATTGCAGACGTTCATAGGCTACGGTAGCCGCTTACCATCAAGTGGGCTGTATGCTTGTTTGCCACCACGGTGGTATAAAAAGAAATACAATCGAATTTTGAACCTTTTTTAATTTGGAAGTAATTTGAAAAAGGTTTGTGGTGTCGACGATAAATTGAATTTGTTTTTATAATTGGAACTTTGGGATTATTTATAGGTTTTTTTTTCTCTTGTTATCTGCAATCGGCTTTTCCATAACAGCCATAATCAGATAGTGTCACGTGTGAAAATTAGCGTTCTGAGGAGCAGTCCACTGACAGCTCTCTCAGAATGATTTTGTAAAGCTCTTCAAACTCTAGTGTCAAGGTCATTACAAGCCATCGTGTCAGTCTTGTAGAGTGTTGTCCTTTTTTTTGATGGGTGATAATGGAATGGTAGCCCCACCCGCGCTATCGGTATACACCGACGGGGAACCTTGACGGATGATAGGTGAGGATGAAGTAGGTCAGTTAGTCCATCGTGATGAATTCAACAAGAATTGTTCACGATGGTTTCCAGGGGGAACCACGTGGAGGTCGACCTAATAGAGCATATTGCTAGTAATGGGGCTGTCAAACTCCATTGCTAGCAATCCCTTTCCCCCCAAAGAGTGTTGTGCTGTGAGTAGTTCTCCAGCCAGGTCATTCGTATGATTTATAAAGTGAATTTACAAGTTGAAATTAATTATCAATCGCCTCAGCGTTATAATAACTAAGCGATTTTAAAAAATTCTGATGGAAAGTGTAACCGTATTAGCCCATTCCAAATTCTAAATGGGAATACTTTTATATTTTTAATCCAACAGCCGAACAAGTTATAGCGCGTTTTAAAACTACTACGTCGCCATCTAGTGTAATCATTCATGAAATAAAAGTACTAGTGTTTTTAAATTCAAAACGGTTGTTTAAAAATAAGATGCGAATTAAAAACTAATTGTGTATGATCCTTTTGCATTGTCATTAATTAATTTCGCGGCTGGCTGGTCACAATGGAATATCAGTGTTTTGCTCCTTTGAGGGCAAAGCAATAAACTGTGCTGTGACCATTTTGTGTTACTGTGGCACGCGCGTGAAAGAAGGAAACTGTTGTTTTATATATTTTGCTTTTTTGTTTTTCATTCTTTTATCTCTTATTACTGTGTATGTCTGTATTGTGTGTATGTTTGTATTGTTATTTGTATGCTGTAAGTCAGTGATTCTCAACCTTTTTTTTTGTTGCGGCACATATTTAACGATTTCAAAATTTGCCGGCACACAAAGGAAAAGATAAAAATTATTTACTCGCTACAACACACTGCGTAAATAGTTTATGACAGAAATTTTAAATATTTGCTAAATTTGGCGGCACACTTTTAAAATTTGGCGGCACACAAAAGTGCCGCGGCGCAGTGGTTGAGAATCACTGCTGTAAGTAATGCCAATAAATTATCTGTCTATACAATTAAGACAAAATTATATATTTTCCATTTAAAAACTTATATTCACTGTATATCAGGTTATTTTATTAATATAATATAATATAATATAATAAATATGTATGTTTGTAACGATACATGAATTAATGAATGTTTGTTATTCTTTCACACAAAAACTACTAAACGGATTTGAATTAAATTTGATACACAATAAGGTTATAATAAATCTGTAGAGAGATCAATTCTGTACATGAAATATATTACCAAAATAACTATCAGGCGGTGATTAGTGATCGATACTGATGACAAAAATGCAATCAGTAAAATTTTTGTCTATCTGTCTGTATGTATGTTCGTTATAGAAACGAAAACTACTCGACGGATTTTAACGAAACTCGGCACAATTATTCTTCATACTCCTGGGCAGGTTATAGGATACTTTTCATCACGCTACGATCAATAGGAGCAGAGCAGTGAAGGGAAATGTTAAAAATGTCCACTCTTGCGACGCCGGGACGGGCCGCTAGTATTTTTTTTTAATACTACTTAGAATGGCAATCAAGCTAACGGCCCACCTGATGGAAAGTGATAACCGTCGCCTATAGACATGAGCAGTACCATGCACATAACAGACTATACTGTTTCGCCCATGATACCCCCCATGCGTTGCCATTCCTGAGGACTCAGGTGTTATTCCTCTGTACCCTGTAAATTCACGCCATATCCCACCCTTCAAACCGAAACACAGCCATGCAAACACAACTGCTTCACGGTACAAACACGAATGGGACAGGGTACCCAAGCAATCGACTTTTGTACAAAGTCTCCCTCTGGTAAATATCCTAGTATCCTAATAAAGTGAGAGCCCATGAATTCCATACCTTCATTTTATTATAAGTATTATAAAAGATGGCAGTTCGTCTGCGTATGCCCTTAACCAAGGTAAGAACGGTCAGGAAGTACTTATTAAAATATATTAAAAAAAAAATTGTATAATTTTAAAAACCAATAAAATATTGACATAAAAATTTAAATATTCTTAAAACATTTAAAAAATTAGGATTTTTTAATAAGTTATGACATTTTTTTTTTAATTTGATTTTTGGCACCAGTCAGGGATGATAGGCAGATCAGTTAAACGTGATGAATACACCTGGAATTCAGCACGATGGCTTCCAAAGGATGGGGGGGGGGGGCACGTTGAGGTATATTGCTATCAATGGCACTGGTACTCCGCATTACTAACAATCCCTTCCCCCCAATAAATAGTGTTAGGTTCTTTAAGGCTGGTTTCGTACACTGAAGTCTGTGACGTGGGTTTATAAGTACATAGTTAATTTTATCATCATTTCAAATATTATTCGCCCACTGCTGGACATAGGACTACCCCATAGACTGCTATAAAGAACAATCCTGAGCCACCTGCAACTACTGACTCCTTGCAATGTATTCGAGATCGTCACTCCATCACGTCACGTGATGGGGGGGGGACGCCTACACCGCGTTTGCCTGTACGGGGTCGCCACTCCAGAACCTTTTTTCCCCATCGGTTGACGGTGTTTCGAGCTATCTGACCAGCCTATAGTTAATATAACACTAATTTCATTGCATTTAAATGAGTAATGTTTTTGATACATACCTTAATAAAATAACAATCTTTAGTGAATTTCAGTTTGAGAAATATCAAAATCGGATTCACTATGGGGTTATTACAATTGACTTTCTCCAATTTGAATATTAAATCCCTTGCAGCGTTCTGGCGTAGTTCAAACGCGCGGACGGATATCTAAAATAAAAAAAAAAAATAGTGGTAACCGTTTACTTTCGTGTTTCAACCGTGAAGCAGTTGTGTTTGCATGACTGTGTTTCGGTTTGAAGGGTGGGATATGGCGTGAATTTACTGGGTACAGAGAAATAACATCTGAGTACTCAGGAATGGCAACGCATGGGGGATATCATGGCCGAAACAGTATACTCTGTTATGTCCATGGTACTGCTCATGTCTATAGGCGACGGTTACCACTTTCCATCAGGTGGGCAGCAGCTTGTTTGCCATTCTAAGTTGTATAAAAAAAAATTTTCTTGCTGGTTTTTTTTAATACAACTTACAATGCCACCTGCGGTTGCCAATACGCCTGACAAGCGTGGCAGTTACTGGTAAACCCCCAATGGGGACGCTAATGTTCAGCAGTGGACCGTTTAGGGCTGATATGATGAAGTAACTCAACTGTCAAATAAATTTAGTAATCCGGGACGGTAACGTATTAGGAGTAATATAGGCGTCACAGTATATATCTGGTGTCCATAATACGTTCTGAAGTCTACAATCAACGATTCAAGCGAAGAAAGAAGCCACGAAGAACGAAAACACCACGCCGGCATACACAGACCATCAGTGTATGCCGGCTGCAAATCCAGCGACCCAGAGGTTGTCGCCTCCGGAGTAGAAGCCGGGGTAATGGGGTACGCCCCGAGGTCCCTACCTCGCCCGCCCACACATCATCCGGCGGGCAAGAGAAGACCATGTTGTTGTTAAGGGCTGATAGCATGCTGATGATGATAATTATATTTAACACTGTTCATGCCCACAGAGAACTGGTACCTACAGGGGGGAAAGGGATTGTTAGTAATAGGGAGGTTAGTCCCCATTGCTATCAGTATACCCTTTTAGGTCGATCTCAACGCGGTTCCCCCTGGAAACTATCGTGATTAATTTATCGTTGATTTCGTCACGATGGATTAGCTTACCTACTTCATCCTTACCTATTTTTTTTTTACAACACAGGGGGAAAACGAGCATGCGGCTTACCTGATGGTAAGTGACTACCGCCGCCCATGATCACCCACAACACCAGCGCCATTGCAGGTGTGCTGCCGGCCTTTTAAAAAGGAATATACTCTTTTCTTGAAGGTTATGTTGTCGTATCGGTTCGGAAATACTGCTGCTGGAAGTTGATTCCAAAGAATGGTTGTGCGTGGAAGAAAGTGCCTTGAAAAACGCACGGTGGAAGACCGCCACTCGTCCAGATGATTGGGATGAAAGTTTAGTTTGTGGCGGGTCCTATCATCCTTCAGTCATGCCTCGCCAGCGTATACCGATAGTGCAGGCTGGGTTATCATTCCATTATCGCCCATTTAGAAAAAAAAAAAACTGGTACTTACAAAAATGGGTCCAACATGCCTAGTCACGTTCAGTTCAACATTCAGCAACGTGGTGTCCCGATTCACCCTGTTCATAGTGATGTTGGTCGTGGAAGGAGGATCAGGGTCCATTTTGCTTGCGGGAACCTTACACTCCTTCACCGATACCAGTTTTATTCTGTACTTCTTCTGCAATTCAAACTGTATCGTTAATCAAGGGAAGGCTGTGAGGGCGTGATGTTTGTTTCAAAGGATGATAATGGTATGGTAACCCCGCCTGCGCTAACGGTATACGCTGACGGAGCACCAGTGAAGGGTGATAGGTGAGAATTAAAAGGCAGGTCAGTTAGCCCATCGTGATGAATACACCTGGAATTCAGTACGATGGTTTCCAGTGGGGACCATGTGGAAGTCGACCTGATAGGGTTTAGTTACTCTATTTAATGTGGTGGGGGAGGGGGGTCGTCCTACACTGCATTTGCCTGTACGGGGTCGCTACTCAAGAACCATTTTTCCCCATCGGTTGTCGGTTCTCCCAGCTATGTGACCAGCCCATTGCCATTTGATTATACTTATATTATTAGTATATATAAACATGAATAAATGCAATTGATTTACCATTGTTTCAAAACTAAAGCACGAAGAAAAAAGGCAAAACAAACACACAAACTTAGCCAGTAACATGGTACCAGAGGCACCGAAATTCACCACCAGCTCATTTACCAGTACACCGCCAATGACGGTGATAAACGATCAATTTTTCTATAAAACAATGATTCAAGTTCGAATTGAAAAAATACAGCGAGGGTTCCGTATAATTTTATGCGATTTTTTTAAAATGAGGAATTTCTTAATTCAT
This sequence comes from Galleria mellonella, assembly GCF_026898425.1. Lineage (NCBI taxonomy): Eukaryota > Metazoa > Arthropoda > Insecta > Lepidoptera > Pyralidae > Galleria > Galleria mellonella. Next base: position 8,406,127 of record NW_026441999.1, on the reverse strand, counting down.
TGATATTTTTTTATACCACCGTGGTGGCAAACAAGCATGCGGCCCATCTGATGGTAAGCGGTTAACGTAGCCAACTGACATCAGAAAGAAGTAGGTTCTCAAGTCGGTTGTATGCTTTTATGTTTGTTACCTCATAACTCCGTCAGTTGTAAACCGATTTGGGTAATTCTTTTTTTATCTATAAGCATATACTTCCAGGTTAGTCCTGTTAAAATTTCATCAAAATCGGTTCAGTAGTTTAATTGTTAAATTAAAAATAACTAGCTGTGCTACTATTGAAATTGATATTTATTAGTGGAACAAATTTTCCTTGTTTGTTTACAAATTTCAATTGTTTACAAAATCGATGAGGTTTTTTTTTTTTAATTGAATTTTAAAATGGAATTATAATAATAATATAATAAATCTTTTATTTTATTTTATTTTAATTAAATACAATTTTTACATTATTAATTATACGTACAAATTGTTATTATATTTTTAAACTATATGTATATTAATTAACAAAATACCAATTTAAATAATTTTAATATAAAGTCCTCAGGACTGACCACGTACGGGGAGTATCATGGGCGAAACAGTATACTCTGTTATGTCCGTGGTACTGCTCATGTCTATAGGCGACGGTTACCACTTTCCATCAGGTGGGCCGTCAGCTTGTTTGCCGTTCTAGGTTGTATAAAAAAAAATCATTTGCCATCAGGTACGCAGTGAGGAATACCGTCTTCACAATAGGATTACTTATTGTCATTAATCTTTCATGATATTATAAATCCGTCTGTACTATCAATATACGCTGGCAGGATACCAGTGGGTGATGATAGGTCCTTACATAATGTAAGCAGATCAATTTACCCATCATGACCGATTCATCATCATCTTCATCATGTCGACCATTAACTGTCTAAGACATAGGTCTTTGCCTATTAGGGAGTTCTGCTAGCAGTGACCACATTCGGCAGGCGTGTTGGTGACTGCAGATGGTTTCTAGGCGCTGCCGTCTGAATATCATCCTGATGTTGCATGTTAGTAGCGATGGGGCTGTTATTTCCCATTACTAACAATTCGTCCTTCCCATAATTGATGTTTGGCTTATAATTAACACGTGACCAATCCTTACTAATGTTAATATTGTAAAAAGTGTGTATGTTTGTTTGTTACTTTTTAGCGCCTTAACGGTTTAACCAATTATTATCAAATTTGGTGTACACGTACAATATGGGACGAAGAGGGGGGAAAGGGATTGTTAGTAATGGAGACTGAGAATCCCAATGCTAGCAATATACCCAACCAGGTCGACCTCCTCGCGGTTTCCCCTGGAAACTATTATTCGTATTGTTAATATCTTTACTCATTTAATAATTTAATTATATTTTAATGTTTGTCAAACCCAAGGCATGCCGTGGTTGCCTATAAATGTAAGAACAGTAAGATCTGAGCTGCCAGTGTATTATGTTAAAATTTAGCTTTATTGTAGCTGTATCTTATGTTGGTCATTCTCATAGTTCACCCTTCACTGGTGCTCCGCACCAGTACCATACCATTTTCACCCATCAAAAAAAAAATGAGACGAAGAAGGGTACAGATTTTTATGCTAGTTAGAGAATATAAGTCGTGGACAAAGTCGCATGTAAAAGTCATAGGTAGATAATATCGATTTGTTCGATGCCATTGCTGGACCCTAAAAGATGCGATTTTAATGTGACCTGTACAAAATGGTAATGAACTGTGACCAAACAGGGACGGATTTGATTGTCATTTCGATGACAATCAACAAGGTTAAGCGATAGAGCACCATCATACTTTAGCAAAGAGGGACTTTGTACAAAAGTCCTCGGCTTGGGTACTTCTGTCACATTCGTGTTTTTCCCGTAATGGAGCTGTGTTTTTGTGATAGATGATAATGATATGGTAACCCCACCCGCGCTATCGGTATACACCGGCGGGGCACCAGTGAAGGATGACAGGTGAGGATGAAGCAGATCAGTCAGCCCATCGTGTCGAATTCAACAAGAATTGGTCACGATGGTTTCCAGAGGGAACCACGTGGAGGTCGATCTAATGAAGCATGGGGCTGTCAAACTCCAATGCTAACAATCTCTTTCCCCCCAATGGAGCTGTGTTTACATGGCTGTGGTTCATGGTGAAGGGTGGGATGTGACTGTCAAATTATAGGGTGTGGAGGTATAACTCCATAGTCCTCAAAGATATTAATGGGTGTCACAGTATAAATATGGTCTTGTTCTTGACTATAAGTGACGGTTACCGCTTTCAATCAGGCGGGCCGTTCAGTTTGTTTGTCATATAAAGTATATTAAAAAAAAAATACTGCAAATACGAAAATAATAGTTTGCACTTTGTTATATTTGGATAAAACTGTCCAATTCACGTTCTAGCTGTTATTTTGTACTAGTTGTTTACCGCGGCTTTGCCTGCGTGAATTGAATGTTGGTCTTATTCAATCTATGTTAGCTGAACTTAAATCAGAAATTTTTGAACATCTCTGTAAATTATTGATGCCCATTAATTCTTCTTTTTCCGCGTCTAGGGAAGGTAGATAAAGTTTTGTTTGAGAAATCAGTTCAGGGTACGATAGGAGTGATATACCTGAAAAAGGTAAAAGCCCTTTAAATAATATAAAAAACAAAAACTACTATAAAAAATATCCTATGTGTTAATTTAGGATTAAGCTATAAATCCATTTAGCTGTTCAAGTGTGTTTGAGTAACTAACATCCAAATGTCTTTAAAAGCTTTCTCTGCAAAAAAATCTATTTTATTTAAAATAATAAATTAAAACGTTTGTACGCTGGAAACGGCAGAATATGATGGGAATTTATTTACTACTATTTTTTTATTTATTTTTTTATTTTGGTGTACCATATTCTAACAAATATGTTGTTAAAATATTAAATAACTTTATTGATCAAAATAAAATAAGGTACGAAAGGCGGACTTATATATATATATATATATATATATATATATATATATATATATATATATATATATATATATATATATACAATAAAATAGATATATAAGATATAAGTAATATATAAATAAATAAAACATAAAAGGTGATAGTTACTATTGTTATAAATGATCAATAAATAATGAATAAATAATTTATCAGAGGGAGACTTTGTACAAAAGTCGAATGGGACAGGGTACCTCTGTCCCATTCGTGTTTCTACCGTGAAGCAGTTGTGTTTGCATGGCTGTGTTTCGGTTTGAAGGTTGGGATATGGCAGTGAATTTACTGGGTACAGAGGAATAACACCTGAGTCTTGACGAATGGCCACGTATGGGGAGGTATCATGGGCGAAACAGTATACTCTGTTATGCTCATGTCTATAGGCGACGGTTACCACTTTCCATCAGGTGGGCCGTCAGCTTGTTTGCCATTCTTAATTAAATAAAAAAAAATATTACTCGGGTTGTTGTATGTGGGCAAAAATTTCTTTAACCGACTTCAAAAAAGGAGGTTCACAATCCGGTTGTAATTTTTTTTTACATTTGTTACCTCATAACTCCATCAGTTGTAAACCGATTTGATTTTTTTTGTCATCCGAAAGTATTATATATATGGTACAAAAGATAGATTTTCTTTTTCAATGGGTAAAGAAGGCATGGCCCCGCCTGCGCGGGGGTAAAGGGATTGTTAGTAATGAAGACTGAGAATCCCATTGCTAGCAATATACCCAACCAGGTCGACCTCCTCGCGGTTCTCCCTGGAAACTATCATAGTTAATTCCTGATGAATTCATCACGATGGGCTAACTGGCCTGTTTTCATTCTCACCTATCACCCTTCACTGGTGCTCCGCCAGCGTATACCGTTAGCGCAGGCGGGGTTACCATACCATTTTCACCCATCAAAAAAAAAACCTCACTTGCGCTATCGGTAAACAATGGCGGGATACTTACATTTTAGTTATCAAGTTTTTAAATCAAAATAACAGATTTTGTGAAAAGCATTAAGCAGTACCGATACGACAACATAACCTTCAAGAAAAGAACATATTCCTTTTTAAAAGGCCGGCAGCACACCTGCAATGCCGTTAGTGTTGCGGGTGATCATGGGCGGCGGTAGTCACTTACCATCAGGTGAGCCGCTGGCTCGTTTGCCGCGTGTTGTAAAAAAAAATAGTGAAATCGTGTTTTTTTGGAAATATTAATTGGTGTTGTATTGTACGATGTTTGTTCTTGGTTTCAAAACAAAATTTTAAATTATCATTGTCAGGGTGGAGTGATTCGAAGGAGCACGTTTGCACGTTTGCTCTCTAATAGCAATTTATTGAGGCGAATAAATCAGTAACACGAGACGCGTATAATCCTATTTTAAAATGAAATTATAATATTCAAGATTCCAAAACTTTCTGTGTAATGTAGACGGAGCTGCGTTTCTAGTTAGCGAATAGTTTGTGCCGCTCTTCACACGTGCCAGTTTTATTCGTAACTGCTCAGTTAACTTTTGGCCGTGTCTTCGCACGGATTTTTGATAATTAAAGGTATTTTTTTTTTTATAATGGATGATAATGGAATGGTAACCCCGCCTGCGATATCGGTATACGCTGACGGGGCACCAGTGAGGGATGTATCAACGATAAATTAGTCACGATAGTTTCCAGGGGGAACCGCGTGGAGGTCGACCTGGTAGGGTATATTGATAGCAACGGGGACTAACTGTGGTAGCTGTCTGTACATAAAAGATATATAATAAAAACTATTACAGGGGTGCTTTATGAACGCAATAGTACTCAAAACAATGTTTTTAGAATTTTTGTCTGTTTGTTTGTTCGTCTGTGTTTTGTGCACGGTAATCTCAGAAACGGCATAACCGATTTGAATGCGATTTTTACTAATACGTTGCGGTTTGTTCCACTTAACATTTAGTGTTTGTTTTATTTCAATCGGTTCATAAATAAAAAAAAAAGTTATATCAATCTTAAATCAAATAATTATTATTTTCTTTTGTTTGTTTTGTTTTGTTTTGATTTCTTTTGTTCTTGTTTTGTGCGCTACTGTGTGGGCCGCATGCTTCTTCGATTAAAATATTTCTTTCTTTCTTTCTTTCTTTTGTATTATTCAGCGCGCGTGAGTCGCCCACAGTTCGAGAGGTTTAAATCAAAATTTTGCATATCTTATAAAATTTAAAATGTAAAACTTGAAACTACTCATTGTACTTAACAGTTAGCGGCGTTCGACTTCTGTTATTCAGAGACGTGTTTGACTTTTAAAGTTTTGCGTTACAATGAATTCACAGAATTACGTTTGTTTGACTTGAAATTGACATTTCAAATTCATTAAAGCAATCGCGTAATTTTAATTTTCTATTTTTTTTTTTAATTCTTTATTGTACACACCAGTTATAAGATTCTGATAGAGGTAATCGAATGTACAAAGGCGAGCTTAACTCTAAAAGAGTTCTCTTCCAGCAACACCCAAAGTGGGAAGGAGCATCAATGTCAACGGCTAGAGCGGTATTGATAGATAAAAAGAAGGGTATAGGACAAACCTGGTTCACTTAGTCCCCGCGTGTAGGTCTTTTGTACGCGTTCTCGTTCTCCCTTCAAATTATCCAACACTTTTGTTGATTTGCATAAGGTGTCACTGTATGTTGCGCGGAGATCGCGGCTGATAGAATCACTCGCAACTGGCGGAGATTTGTTCGTGATCTTGGCGGAACTTGACCAGCTTGACGCGCAGTTGGATTATAGATTGATTTTGTCCATCTACCCCCCAATGTGATTCCAGATTTGATAGGGAATATGGATAGGGAAGGAGGGTAGAAGGATATTGCGTTTGGAAATGTTTTATGCATATATACAAATGATGCGATTATATTTACCAAGTGTACAATATTGGGACAATTTTTAAACAGACAAAATTAAATTCATTACATTATATACATAATGTTATATTATAAATTATATATAATATAATTACATTTACTAGAGGGAGACTTTGTACAAAAGTCGATTGCTTGGGTACCTCTGTCCCATTCGTGTTTCTACCGTGAAGCAGTTGTGTTTGCATGGCTGTGTTTCAGTTTGAAGGGTGGGATATGGCGTGAATTTACTGGGTACAGAAGAATAACACCTGAGTCCTTAGGAATGGCAACGTATGGGGGGTATCATGGGCGAAACAGTATACTCTGTTACGTGCACGGTACTGTTCATGTCTATAGGCGACGGTTACCACTTTCCATCAGGTGGGCCGTCAGCTTGTTTGCCATTCTAAGTTGTATAAAAAAAATTCAATGCTAATATATAAGAATAGTTATAAAAAAACGTTAGTTTAGTATTAGTTAACGTTTCTACTTGTGAAAACCTATTTTACAGGCTTATTTTGTGACCCCAAACTGTATCTATACTTTTAGATTGTACCGTCTTATGTTAAGTCAAAGGAAGTTTTTAACTAACCACCGAGATACAGGCTCGGCCTAGTTCGGTGGCTAGTAGACGTAACTAGGTGTAAATTGTTATTAAATAAAGAATTATCAAATATCAATCTATTTGCTCTAGAGTAGCCTATAGTTTTTGCTTATGAATAAATAAATAAATAAATAAATTAGTATTTTTAATATCATTTCAGCTATTAACTATCCACTGCTGGACTCAAGCTTTCCCAATATGGGGAGTTTTGTCAATACTTGCCACGGGCAGGCGGGTTGACAACCGCAGTTAGGCACACACGGCGAATTATTTAAACATGTTCAATTAAAGGTTTTTTTGGTCGTACGTTTAGACATAGAGTAAGCCACTCTCTCTTTTCCTGTGTGTGCTGTAAGTGGCGAGTAAGGGAACTTAATGACAGAAGGATGAACAGCAACGCCCTTCTTAAAACAACTCTAAAAGTTTAACTGCGGTTGTCAAACTGCCTGCCAAGTGTGGCAACTACTGGTAATTTTCTCCTATAAGTCCACTATAGTTATATCTGAAATTGCTCAGTACGGTGGGAAAGGGCTTGTTAGTAATGGATTCTAATAGCTCCATTGCTAGTTGGTATATTCGACTGGAAGAGATCTCTGTCAGAGATAAGTCCACCCTTGCTCACAATATTTATAAATGCATCAACAATGTAATTTACAAGTGCAATAAAGAATACATATTGCTAGCAATGAAGCTGTTAAAAGTCAGGTCGACCTCCACGCGGTTCCTCCTGGAAATCATCTTGATTGCTGATGGGCCGACATGCCTGTGTTCATCCTCACCTATCATCTATCACTGGTGCCCCGCCAGCGTATACCGATAGCGCAGACGGGGTTACCATTCCATAATCACATTTAAAAAAAACCGCTCTATACGCGACCATTTAGTGGTAGCAGTATTTCATATTTAGAAACACAAACATCGGAGAATCAAGCAAATCCATCTTGAAAAGCGAGTCAAAAATATACACTGGAGTTTTCGGGGCGAATGCTAATTTAAACTTTTTCCTTATACATAAGAAAATCTAATTCCGGACCTAATAAGGGTCGCTTTAGAAAAATATTTCCGTTTATCGAAAAAATTGGTGATGTAAAAGCTGACCTCGGGACCCTCCCATATTGTTTCACATAAAGAAGTAGGGAATCTAAACTGAGCTTTAGGCGGTACGGTTCGCAAAATAAACCAATCGAAAACAGAAAATATCTTATTAATATTATATCAAAATTGGTCGTGACAATAGATATACATAGGGGGGAAAAGCGATTGTTAGTAATGGAGACTGAGAATCCCATTGCTAGCAATATATCCAACCAGGTCCACCTCCTCGCAGTTCCCCCTGGAAACTATCATGATTAATTCCTGATGAATTCATCATGATGGGCTAATTGGCCTGTTTTCATCCTCATCGATCACCCTTCACTGGTGCCCCGCCAGCGTATCCCATTAGCGCAGGCGGGGTTACCACTCCATTTTTATACAATAAAAAAAATATATATACATATATATGTGGGGAAAGCGATTGGTTTGACAGCCCCATTGCTAGCAATATAGAGTATATTCAGGTTAGGTCAGGTCCATCTCCACGTGGTTCCACCTGGAAGCCATCATGAACAATTCTTGTTGAATTCGTCACGATGGGTTAACTGGCCTGCTTCATCCTCACCTATCATCCTTCACTGGTGCCCCGCCGGTGTATACCAATGGCGCGGATGGGGTTACCATTCCATTATCACCCATTAAAAAAAAACCCTAATGGAGGAAGCTATCTATATTTCTATTTAGGATTGCAACAGCAACAAAATTTATAATTATTACATGGAATGATTATGTCCAGCAATGATCAATTAACAGTTAATATGGTGATGACGATGATGGTATTTTATTTAACTGTATATTTGTTTATGTATTCTAAATATTAATAGTTGTAGCACTTCAGCTGCCCGCCAACAACATGCTTTCTAACTGCATTGGGTTGTCTGGAAGAGATCTCTGTCAGAGATAAGTCCACCCTTGCTCGCAATATTTATAAATGCATTAACAATGTAATTTACAAGTGCAATAAAGAATATAAATGGTAAATTATATGCGTACAAACATGTCCTATAACCTATGTCCTTTTTAATCCCATTATTATAATATTAAGCGAATGATTCGTTGTTTCGTTGCTGACGCTACACCTATTTTACTAGAGATCGCAACGTTTGAAATATCGAGAAATCTTGATCGCTTATTGGATCCCGTCGAGATGAATTTTATTTTATCGTTGTTTAATAAATTATTGTACATATTTATCGTGTTTCATATATAGTTTTTAGTTAGTATGTCATCAGTAAACCAAAGTCTAACTGCAGTTGCCAACCTGGCTGTCAAGCGTGGCAACCACTGGCAAAACCCCCGATTATTATAGCTTATAACAGATCTCATTTAAATAATTATTTGAATAATTAATTGGCGACGGTTACCACTTTCCATCAGGTGGGCCGTCAGCTTGTTTGCCATTCTAAGTTGCATAAAAAAAAATACAGTTTAGAAAGGAGTTTCCATAATTATATTTTGTATAGATTTTAAGGGAATTCTCAAGGCACTTTCTTCCACGCACAACCACTCTTTGGAATAAACTTCCAGCAGCAGTATTTCCGAACCGATACGACAACATAACCATCAAGAAAAGAGCATATTCCTTTTTAAAAGGCCGGCAGCACACCTGCAATGCCGTAGGTGTTGTGGGTGACCATGGGCGGCGGTAGTCACTTACCATCAGGTGAGCCGCATGCTCGTTTGCCCCTGTGTTATAGAAAAAAATGTGTACACTTTTATCTCTTTCTATTGTCTATGTCTATCTCTGTCTATTGTTATTTGTTTTCTGTACGTAATGTAAATAAATTATCTATCTATCTATCTAACTACTTGTAAATGCTAATGTTTGTATTATTGGAATCGAATCCACGACCATTGGAAGATAAAGCAGTAAGTTAAAATCATCGAGGGTACACAAACGCTCAGGAAATAGCGAGAGATTTGTTCTAGCTACCTCTAATACCACACTATGGTTATTTGTATATGGGGTACAGGGATACGCTTTTAGACTGTATGTATAAATCTACATAGATATACTACGTCTAAAAGTAGCTCGTGGATGTGGAATGAAATTATTTAGTAGATTTGATAGACAGATAGATGCACACTATATTTGAGTTATACCACATGTATATATATATATTTTTTATGGGTGATAATGGAACGGTAACCCCACCCGCGTTATCGGTATACACCGGCGGGGCACCAGTGAAGAATGATAGATGAGGATGAAGCATGTCAGTTAGCCCATCGTGATGAATTCAACAAGAATTGTTCACGATAGTTTCCAGGGGGAACCACGTGGAGGTCGACCTAATTGAGCATATTGCTAGCAATAGGGCTATCAAAAGCCATTGCTAACAATCCCTTTCCCCCCACCACATGTATATTAACAACTAGGTATGAATAATATGGTTATTTTTATGCAACTTAGAATGCCAAACAAGCTGACGGCCCACCTGATGGAAAGTGGTAACCGTCGCCTATAGACATGAGCAGTACCATGCACATGACAGAGTATACTGTTTCGCCCATGATACCCCCCGTATCCCCCCATAGTACCCCACCCATGCGTTGCCATTCCTGAGGGCTCAGGTGTTATTCCTCTGTACCGTGTAAATTCACTGCCATATCCCAATCTTTAAACCGAAACACAGCCATGCAAACACAACTGCTTCACGGTAGAAACACGAATGGGACAGAGGTACCCAAGCAATCGACTTTTGTACAAAGTCTCCCTCAGGATATTGTAACTAAAATATATAGATTTTATCCTATAAAAAAAGTTGACTTCAATTGTGATAAAACCAATTATATTTTTTGAAAAACTAAACTATTACATCGACTTTAATAAACTGCCTATAAAACTTATCTGAAAGTGTATCGTTTTAGATAAAAAAAGAATCCAACAAATCGGTGAAGATGAAAGCAGGTTAGTTGGGCTATCATCACGAATTTAACAGGAATCAACCGCGATATTTTCCAAGATGGAACCGCGTGGAGGTCGACCTAATATTTTGATAACAATGAGAGAATATAATGGTGCTCACATTTATGTTAATAATATATAATACTGGATTAAGATCAATCACAATACGGGTTTGTTAGTAGTGGGGACTACTGTCCCCACTACTAACAAACCCTCCCCCATATTGGGGGAAAAGGGATTGTTAGTGATGAGGTCTAATAGCCCCATTGCTAGCAATATACCCTCTCAGGTCGACCTCCACACGGTTCCCCCTGGAAACCATCGTGAACAATTCTTGTTGAATTCGTCACGATGCGCTAACTGACCTGCTTCATTCTCACCTATCATCCTTCACTGGTGTCCCGCCGGTGTATACCGATAGCGCGGGTGGGGTTACCATTCCATTATCATCCATTTAAAAAAAAAACTGAGGATATTATCGAATCAATTAGGACATGGATCAAAAGTATATATAGATAGGATAATGTAATAAACAAGTGAAAGTAAGTTAGGTATATACCTATAATGGATCTATTAAAACATCGCATGCTCTCCCAACCTCGGCCATTAACATATCAATATGCTCGAATACATACGTTGCCGTGTGGTACAAGTAATAAGAGACGAGAGATAGTTTTCTTATTTGAAATGACTTTTTTTTTATACCACCTGATGGAAAGTGGTAACCGTCGCCTATAGACATGAGCAGTACCATGGACATAACAGAGTATACTGTTTCGCCCATGATACCCCCCACGCGTTGCCACTCCTGAGGACTCAGGTGTTATTCCTCTGTACCCAGTAAATTCACGTTAAATTAATAAAAATATGAAATTATTATACTCATTTATACTTGTATATGTATAATCTATTAAAAATTGAAAAAAATTTGGTAATTAATAAATTTATAAAGAGGTGAATTTCGTAATGTCAAAATATGAAGATAGAAAGAAAGAAAGAATGAAAAAGCTAAATTTGATTTATATACTTACTAACTTTTACCCACGACTTCGTCTAAGTGGAACAGAAGTACGTAAAAATAAAATATCCTAAATGCTAAATTAGGATATAGCTTACCCATGTACCAAATTTCATTTAAATTCATTCAATATTTTTTTCGAGAAAGATTTAAAAGAAACAAACATCTATTCGTCTATCCGTCCTTACAAACTTTCTCATTTATAATTTTGTTTGTCTATCTGTATTTTTGTTTCGGCTTCACACAAAAACTAAAGGTTTTAAGTTAGTTAAAATCTGGTGTATGTTTTATATTGATACATCATCCAAAATTGGTCATTTCATTAGTTTTCCTCATTTTAAAGTCCACGAATACGAAGTAGCCGGCGAAAGCTAGTAGCAATATAAGTATTTGTTTCTCGGTCTCGGCACAGAATGGGCCTTCCCGTTTTTTTCTATGGATGTCATAAGTGGCAACTAAGAATTATTAGTCAAGGGATGAGCAGCAACGACCTTTTGATAACATTGCCATAGTCTGTGGTTATCAACCCGACTGTCAAGCGTAGCAAATATTGACTATGGGGGAAGTCCTTGTTTAGCAGTGGATAGTGAACGGGTGATTTGTTTATTTTACTACTATGATGGTAAACAAGCATACTCTGATGACTGTCTGATGATAACCGAAGTTACCGTAGCCTATGGACGCTTGTTACATCACGGGTGTCACGCGCGCGTTACCGACACTTATGTAACTTCAATACGCTATTTTTGGAAAACCCTAGTATTAACAGTAGTCTCTAGGGAGAGCTTCGGCCTGATTGTTCGCGGGAGGAAATTCCTTTGAAATCGCACTCTGCGTGACCATTCTGGTTCTAAGATGTAAGGAGGGATTTCCTACCGATGGCAAGCGGTACGATGGAGAAAGGCTGTAAGCATCATATTGAAGAGTTCAGAACACAATCCGTTATATGCAATTCTTATATACAAGTCAGAAGAGTCAGCGATTTGCAAACATTGACTTATATATGAGACCGCTAATCCTTTGACTTGCACCAGCGCCTAATATGCGAACGTCTGCGTTTGACGCGAGACCTGTATTTAGGTTTAGATTTAGATGGAATCCATAACTCGTGCATACGGTTGTATGACGGCAAAATTGAACCGTTCAACGGCAATTCATTCATTTACATGGATTTTATGCGTTGACAGGATTAGAAATAGGGTTTAAAAACCTTCGTGTGGGCTTAAACTTGTCAATGTCTAAATAATGTTATGTATAAACAAATTTTATATGGATTGGGATAATTGATTGTTTGCTGTTATTTTTGATTTGTCGAATAACGAGGTTAAGCAACGTTGAGTGCGGTCAGTTTTTGGATGGGTGACCATGTATAGAGCGTTGCGATAGTAGGAAAAATAATATGAAACTACAGTTTGACAGATATATCGTGGAAAGAAAGACTTTGTTGCAGTGTTGTCTAGCAGTGTACCTAATAGTTGGATAGTTACTAACTTTCTACCAATTTTTTGTTAATATATTACTAAGTAAATTATTGTAAATTTAATTAAATTTTAATTTTAATCGAAAAATTAATAGAGACTTTAGACTTATTAGTTTATATTAAGTTAGATTTTTAAAAACACTACTGTGGTACACGAATATGGTACAGTAGTTTAAGTTTGAAATATACAGACAGACAAAAAACTCAAAAAAATATTGGTTTTGGCTTCTATTGCTCTTATAAACAACCCTAATATCCTTTTGTCAAATTTTCTTAAATATCTCTTATGTACAGACGCCATAATTAATTTTTTTTATGTAATTTAGAATGGCAAACAAGCCAAAATTATTAAGATTAATTAGTAAGGTTCTTTTAAAGTCAGAGTATTCAAAGTCATTTGGCGAAAACTCCATGTTCGATTTGAGACCCCAAAATCATCCTGAAGGGACATAAAGTCCCTAAAGTTAAGGGCCTGTGTATTTTACTTGTTGTACAAAAGACAGGACATTTTCCTTAACAGGCGCGCATTTGGAATTTTAATTCAAACGTCGAAAGTACAGGGCAGTAGCCAGGGGGGTTACTAAAGGAAACTAAATTATTTAACATATATGCTTTAATTCAATTTATGCTGATTACACAATTATGAGCTTTATGTACGTAATATCAAAGTCACATTCGGAATTATCGAACTTACAACCTTATTCTTTTATTAAGTGGGCATATTTTACAATGAGCGTGAAGATGAATTATTTTATTTTAGTTGTATTTGATTACGTCAGTTAGTTTAAATGTGTGTAGCACATTAAAATTAGTGTCTAAATGAGATTTTTTTTAATAAAAACACGATGACGTAATCAAATCATTGATGATATATTAACAATATAGACATAAACTGAATATGTCACAATAACTTTTTACGATGTGGTTCCTTTTGTTTAAACAAAAGTTGTTTAAAATATAAACACAAATTAACCATTCAATTTACATATATTTATATTTGTATGTATTAATTTAGAATAAAAACCACACCCATTTGAAAGTTTTAAATTATTTTAAAATGTTTTAACATTGACTTGTTTAATTAATGAATTTTAATTATCTTAATCATATTGACAATATGTTTTGAACATTCGATTAGCACTTACCACTAAATGACAAGCTCGTGTTATTATTTTTTATTAAAAATTGAAAATTAAAAAAAAAAGTACTTATTAGGCAATACTATTTATATATGCAACGTATTTAATTTTAATAATTAATAAAATTTTGCTGGAATTTAGACAATTGGAGGCGTGACAAATATTTTTTTAATGAATATATATATATATATATATATATATATATATATATATATATATATATATATATATATATATATATATATAATATATATATATATATATATATATATATATATATATATATATATATATATATATATATATATATATATATATATATATATATATATATATATATATATATATATATATATATATATATATATAAACTAAATACATGAGATGATTAATCAGAGGTATGTAATCTTTTTAAACAATTAAAAAATTCATTATTAGGGAAATATTTACAACTACAGTACGAGTACAATGTTTTGTTATAAAGGAAAAAATATTCTATTTGCAACATTTAATATAACAAAACTAATAGTTATATATTATAAAATCAGTCTTATTTATATTTCGTTAACATTTATTTTACAATGTGGTGCCTCAATTGTGTATATTTAGCAAACAAATTGGGATAATCGAAAAAAAAAAAAACTCTTAACCCCTAAACAAAGTTCGTTATTAATTTTAATCTAGATTTGGCAATAATTTAAGTGATATTTTATCTCATAATGGCATAAAAGTATAAGGCACGGTTTTATAATATAACTATTTTATGTAGAAGGACGTATAACACAGCTAAAGTGTCTTTACTATCTAATAATTTTTTTTTTGCGAGAAAAATCACCTATATTTGGCACTTTATGTTCATAAATAAGTAAAAAAAAAATGGTCGGCGGCTGAATAGTTTTTTTTTCAAGCAAAACCAATTTATTAATTATTGATTGATATGTTTTTAATAATTGTTGTTTATTTTTATGTTAAATTAAAAGAGGCGACAAAAATAAAACGAAAATGTTTAATTATTAGATTTTTTATTTAAATTCGAAATGTAACAATAAAACATTTCTGTAAATATAAAATCGTATTTCGTCATGGATGGATTTCCGAGAATTTTTTTTTTTATTAATTTATTGAATTAATTAATATTTTGTTTGTGTATAATCAAAATAATGGTTTAAAAAATCAGTCAAAAACATAGGATTTCCAACAGAACATGTTACAAATACTAAGTAAAAATCATAAAAATAAAAGTAAGTAAGCTTACTAACTTAAAAATAAAATTATTAAAACTTTGGTATCTGTATTAAAACCGATTATTTTTTGAGTAGAAAAGCTATAATGATATTATAGAAAAAAAAATTACACAATTAATGATTTATATACAGTAATTGAAGCGGGACTATGTATAAATTATATAATAATAAAAATAATAAAAAAAAAAAAAACTTATAATTTATTGTCAATTCGCTATCCGAGTATTATTTTTTATTTACATTATGCCAAGATGTTGCGAAAAAATTGAAATACCCAAAAATTTTACAAAATCGCTTATAAATGTGATAGTTTACTGTATATTCGCCACAAAACATAATTATCAGTTCTTTTCGGGTAATTATCGATTAAAAAAGAAAATGGTACATAAAAAATATATTACTTCACTTTCGTATTGATCTCAGATCGGATTTCAAGAGAATTAAATCCACTGAAATTAGAATTTAAAATTTATATATTTAATTTTCATAGTCATCAATCAATTTAGCAAGGCAAAGTTTTCTTTCAATTTATTACAAAATCTTAGTAATAAATCTTATAGTTTTTGAAAACAAATCAAATTTAAAGTTTTCAACGGTATAATAATATGATAGGTTCAATATAATTTATGAGAATAAAGAACTAAATAGTCTAAAAGCCTGTGAATTAAAATTGACAAAATCGAATTTATGATAAAAATATAATTTTGAAATATCAGCATTAAATAATTTGAAACAGTTTTTTTTTTTTAGAAAATATCAATTTAAAAATTAAACAAATTGGACGAAAACTTCGCCTTGCATTATATTAAAAATTATATTTATTACAATTATTATGATATAACAATTAGATGCATTCCCAACGTTTACAAAGAACATCAATTGAAAACAAACAGCGGCTATAGCCGACGGGGCAAATTCAAAATTTCCCAATAAATTGTATTACAATTCAACATTCGTATTTCGAATATAAATTCGAATATTAAAAACTTAATTAGAAAGAGATCCTTCGTCGGAATCGTATTTTAGAGGAAAATTAATTATAATAAAAAAATTTAATTATCATCTAATAATAATAATGGGGGCTATATTGACATTATATGTATTAATGTTTATAATACTATATAATGTGCTATTTATCAAAGACTTACCGATCAATACTTCGACACGTTCACGTACAATATAGCCCTAACTCCTAAAATGATTTCTCCTCACAACTGGACAATGAAAAATGTCGTAAACATTCATATAATGTCGGCATTTGGACGTTAACTTGGCCTATTTTAATGATAAGTCAGTCGAACCATCATTGCATCATTGCACCAACATACACACAACCCGAATAATTTATTTGACTATTGGGCTCAACATCCGACGCACTCAACATTTAAGGCGACTCACACACGAGTTCGCAAGAACAAAGTTTTTCTTGCACGAAAATAAAACCTCAACACTTTAACACCGTTGCTGTTACGTCTCCTCTCTTAGTACCGTCTTTATTAAATTCTTTTACACTATTTGCTATCTAATCGTTCACACTTGCACTTCAGTTTATCACATTCAATGAATTTTAAATCTATCTACAATTTTAACTAGTTCAAATATGTACATATGCACATGTTTTGTTGTTTAAACAACGTGCGTTTCACTTCTTTTGTTGTACGACTCGTCAATCGTCACGTTCTGTTTCTTTTCTTTCCTAATCGTGCCGTACTGTGGCACGTCGGACGTCAAATTCTGGACTGTGAGAATTTGACTCGAATTGCTGTTTTGGGGGGTGCTCGAGGATATCGGGCTTCCGTATTGGTTGCCGTATTTGTGGCGCGATGGGTCTTTCAGTATTGATTGTGGCTGCTTCACCGGTGCTGGTGTTTGCGGCAGTTGGGGGTGCTGGAACAGAATTATTAGTTACAATAAAAGTGTCGTTTATAGATTCACGAGTTCTGTCTCTGATCAACAAGCTCTCTTTTGGTTAAATCAAATAAGCATTCGTCGTCCTCATTAAACTACATATTTGATGTTTATTCGATTGTACCAAAAGTTAGAGTATTGATGATTAGTTAATGTTAAACTTATGCGTTGTACCAGAGAGAGACTTTGTACAAAAGTCGATTGTTTGGGTACCTCTGTCCCATTCGTGTTACAACCGTGAAGCAGTTGTGTTTGCATGGCTGTGTTTCGGTTTGAAGGGTGGGATATGGCGTGAATTTACTGGGTACAGAGGAATAACACCTGAGTCCTCAGGAATGGCAACGTATGGGGGGTATCATGGCGAAACAGTATACTCTGTTGTGTCCACGGTACTGCTCATGTCTATAGGCGACGGTTACCACTTTCCATCAGGTGGGCCGTCAGCTTGTTTGCCATTCTAAGTTGTATAAAAAAAAAATTAAATTCCAAACTGAGACTTTACCTTGTCGGCAATAAAAATTACGTATGTAAGTACTATTTAATTGTAATGGCGACGCTTTAAGTCCCGATAGTGAATTTAAAATATCGATGACTAACTTTTGCTTGCAACTTCGTCTGGATTTTGGAAATTTTACCAAATTAGTGGATGAATTTTCAAAATTTCTTTTTTATTATTCACATCATTATCATTAGCCGTTAGCTGTCAATTGCTGAACTCTTCAAATAGCACTAAAATCTAACTACAGTTACCAACATGCCTGCCAAGCGTGGCAACTAGTGGCAAACCCCTCAGTAGGAGGAGGCTTATGTTCAGCAGTGGACAGTTAATAGTTGATGACACTCTGTAATTTCACTGCTATAACTCTCCCTTCCGATCAAATGTTCCATCTTACCTGCGCGCAATTACCCTGATGAAGTACCGTCACGTCTGGCGGTGGAACGGCCATCTTATCAAGTCTTTGCCTCCTCAGTGTGCCGCCGGATGACTGTCTGTCTAGAGCTAAGGAAAATTTAAAATAATAATTAATTAGATATAAAAATAAAAATTCACAGAAATACCAGTATTAATTAGCGTGGTTGCCTGTCGGAATTAAGATCTATGCATTTCTATTAATCCAAAATTATGATGCATTTTTTTTTATACAACTTAGAATGGCAAACAAGCTGACGTCCCACCTGATGGAAAGTGGTAACCGTCGCCTATAGACATGAGCAGTACCATGGACATAACAGAGTATACTGTTTCGCCCATGATACCCCCCCTTGCGATGCCATTCCTGAGGACTCAGGTGTTATTCCTCTGTACCCAGTAAATTCACGCCATATCCCACCCTTCAAACCGAAACACACCATTTGTATGGAAAGTTTCAAAAGTTTAAGCATGATTAAAAACAATTAAATATCTTTTTCAAATAAATCCAACAAATTTTCATATGTATTAAAGAAGTAAATATTGTTTGTCAGTGAGTATATCAAGCGTATTTTCATTTAGCAATTTTTTTATACATCATTTTAGTTTTTAGAGAAAAAGTAATTGGAATTTGGACAAGCCTAGATGTTAAGAAACATTTAATAGCATTTTTAAACGAAATTTCGGTACCCGTTCACGAGTATGATGGACGGATGTCTATTTCAAAGTGAAATAAAACCATTTTAACTCACCATCAAGCCCGTACGAGAGAGGGGGACTGGCGACGTGTGAAGGTGACCCGCCCGGGACCCCCCCATTCATGAGATGGGGTTTAGGCACCGGCTGGGGCCCATACTGTTGGGGTGGGGTGGGAGTGCGACCCGTCTGCTATATTAAATTAATTTGTTAGTTGATACATTGTGAATGTACTTTAAATATTGACAGCAATAAATGGTAATAAAAAAACTATTAAAAAATGCTTAAATCTAAGTGTACTTGAATAAAAACATTTCTTTATTTCATTCTTTCTTTCTTCGTCTTTCTTTTATTCTTTCTTTCTAAAAAATTTTCAAATTGTCAAAAATATCAATGATGTTGACAAATGTCACACACAATACAGTGACCCTGGAATGGGTGCCTGGTTTCGATGGGGGTTATAAATAGAAATATTTGAGAAAATTAGTGCAAAAGCAACTAAATATTTTTTTAATATTTTTTTATTAATAATCTCTAAAGTGTAAATAAAAATAAAATAAAAAGAATTCTAGAAATATTATAGTTAATAAAAAATGAGATAGATTTCTGCGCTATGGAATGGTTTTATTTATTTTTCAATTATCGGCATTAAGCCCTTTAAAAGGCACATAATTAAAAAATACAAATATTTTATTTTGTTTTTACTTTTAAGATCCTTCAATAATTAATCATCTTAATTATTTTTTACTTCATTTTTAATTATTGTGAATATTTTTAATTTCTTTTATTGCTTTCTAATTTTATCTCATATATAATTAAGGTTAAAATAGTCATAACTGAAGATTTTTTAATTCAATACTAAATTATTCGAATTAGATTCGCTTTTAATATGTAATACAAAACACTTATTTAATAATTAAATAGCTTTATATATAGTAACCATTTTGAAAAAAAATTCTTAAATTTAAATATATTTTAAATACTTACTTGTTGGTGCAAATATTCAGATATGAGAGGTGGGTACGATAGGTATCTGTCTGATGCCATATTGTAGTAGGACCCATCCAGTGGGGGCATGGGGCTCGGAGCTGGTGCGTAGTTTTGTTTACCTGAAGCAATACATTTTGATTTATAATACAACACTTAAATTTTTTACACTGTACACATGGCTGTGTTTCGGTTTGAAGGGTGGGATATGGCGTGAATTTACAGGGTACAGAGGAATAACACCTGAGTCCTCAGGAATGGCAACGCATGGGATGTATCATGGGCGAAACAGTATACTCTGTTGTGTCTACTCATGTCTATAGGCGACGGTTACCACTTTCCATCAGGTGGGCCGTCAGCTTGTTTGCCATTCTAAGTTGTATAAAAAAATATATATCACTAAGGTGGTAAATATGCATACGGCCCACCTGATTATAAGCGGTTACCATAGCCTATGAATGCTGCAATACCAGAGGCATTACACGCATGGTATACCTTCCCTTCCAGTGGAAACAGAAATCTAAACAAAGATTTCTGTTTTGCACTCACCACTTCCTACTATTGTTGCCCACTCACCAATTCCTATGCCCAGTATTGGGTTGACTGGAAGGGATCTCCTTTAGAGATAAGTTCACATTTGCTTATATTGTTACTATTTTTTTATTATACCTGTATATTTTAGTACAATAAATAATATTTATATAAAAATTTGACGTTATTTATTGTTTGAACGCCCTTAAACACTACTGCAGTGTAGTGCTAAAATTCTCGGATTCCATTCGCGGCGGATTAATCTAATTCGACTATTTTTGGAAACAATTTTTTCACTAAATTGGGTCGGATCTCGGTGTCTGATTCTCAGAACACGCTGTATCCTAATTGGAGAAGAAGCCGTGACTGTGTGCCACTTTAGGGGCGACCTCTTTAGGAAGTTCATTACACTGGCTGAGCGTTCGCGGAAGCCCCCTCTTTTGATTAGTTTCCGTTGTTTATTTTTAGAGTCGCTAACAAATAAAATACATTGCAGCCTGTTTCAATGTAAATTAAAGTAAAGAGAATCGAGTTTTGTTCATATTATCCTAGAAACAATTGTGGCAACCCTATCCGACAGATGCGAATAGAATAGAATAAAATAGTGTATTTGCTTTGAATAGGCGGTAACAAAAGTATTTTTAAAAATGTATATTTCTACATATTTACGTGACGTAATATATAAATATTTATATTAGAAAGAACAGTTCCAAATTCAAAATTTAAAAACCGTTCTGTTCTGCGAAATTTTCAATCCAATCACTTGCAACACTGAAAAAAGAGAGCTTTATTTTGGTAAAAAATAAATTGCCACCTAAATATCAAAATGGTTGACTAGATTTTGATACGTTTTTTACACTTGATGCTGTATCGTTATAATGGATATGTGTTAAAAAATGTTTTTCTGTAAATATATTAATAGACTATAGTACCTATAAGTTCTTAGTTTATTTATTCATCTATTTAAATATACTTTTTCTTTGACATTCATTTTGTATCTGTATTATCTGATTACATGGATATATATATATATATATATATATATATATCCATGTATTTGCATGTGTTTGTATATTTACCTTTATAGTTGTTAATTTATAAATAAGTTAAATATGTTGTTCTTATAATATGTTTGTTCACCATACACACATCTGTCTAGGTCAAATCTTGCAAGATGAATTAGAAAAAGAACCTTCCAGTCGATTTTGTGGTGTAATTTTGTATACATTTTTAGTAATTTTTACAATACAATATGCAGTACTCAATATTGTAATATATTTTCAAAATGGCCGTTGAAGATTAGGTAACGATTTTTTTGTTGTATAAATTATATTGTGTTTATACTTGTTTGTTTGTGTTTATACTTGTTTGTTTGTGTATTTATTTATTTAAATTGTGATGTGTTTATGTTTTGATCATGCTGTGTACGCATATTTTTGGAGGATTCGCTTGGACAAAACATTATTGTACTATATAAATTAATATAACATTGTTAATTCTTTGTAATGTGTACTTATTAAAATAAAATAAAATTAAATTAATACATTAAATTTGCATTTCTACAATTTTGAAGCAAACAGATGCCAAAAAGTTCTGTCACATGTTGTGGCCTTTATTATATTAAATGTATGTTTAAAACAAATAAATATTTTATTTTATTTTATTTTATTACAAATTACTTACCAGCACTCCTTCCCAACGTATTGTGACCACTGATATCTTTATGTCTGTGAGGGTGTGGCAGTGTTCTCGCGTGATCACCTTCGTACACCGCGTAGTTGGGCGGGGGATAGTCCAGGGGAGGGGGGATGACTAGACCCTGCTCGTCCATTAGGTACGCGTCCGTCTGCTGTTGAAGGAATGTCAATGAAAATTATTAATATTCTTCACTAGCTGTTTCCCGTGGCCTTGCTCTATGAAATGAGTACATAAAGTCACCTGCGTTGAGTTAGGATCTAACCTTTACACGGGTAAGTTATACTCTAACTTAACAGGGGGAAAGGGATTGTTAGTAAAGGGACTTAATTGCCCTATTGCTAGCAATATACTCTATCAGATCGACTTCCACGTGGCTCTTTTTAGAAACCATCGTGATTAATTCTTGTTCAATGTGTCACGATGGGCTAAATGACCTAGTTTCATCCTCACCTATCATCTCTCACTGGTAGCCTGCCAGTGTATACCGATATCACAGACAGTGTTACCACTCCTTTATCATCCATAAAAGCAATTATTATTATCAATTAAAAAAAAAAACAGTAATAGCAGTATTACCTGACTCAACATATGCCTGTTAGGCATCGACGGAACCTCAGGAATGGGCGGTGGCTGCCGATCATCCCCATCGTCCTGGGAGTATGTCTCCGACTTCTCCGACACTGAACTCAAGGTCTCCCCAGTCATTGTATCGTTGTAGGACGATGGCGCGTACATTTCTATGGTGGCCGATTTTGAAGACTGGCCGGCTTGTTCTGTATAGAATGATTATATTAAATATAGAGGTAAACAGAAATATCTTGGTATGATCATGCCATGTGTAGGAATAAAAGCCATGGTTTAAAGAAAAGTATTGAGAATGAAAGCGGATAGATGTTAAGGGAGGGGATGTGTTTCATATAAACACATCCCCTCCCTTAACATCTATCCTCTTTCATTCTCAATACTTTTTAAAGAAAGTGTTAAATATAAAGATTAACATCCATGTTAAGGGAGGGGATGTGTTTATATGGTTTAAAGAAAGTATTAAATATGAAAGCGGATGGATGTTAAGGGAGGGGATGTGTTTATATGGTTAAAAGAAAGTGTTAAATATGAAAGTGGATGGATGTTAAGGAAGGGGATGTGTTTATAAAATATACTGGTTCTTCTTTTATATATTATTATTTATATTAATTGTATGTAAAAATGCCGTATGTTGACTTCAAGTAATATTTTTGTTCTAAATTAATTTGTTTAGCAACTTTCTTTTGTTTTTTATAAAAAAATACAATTGTCAATGTATGTTAAAAGTTTCATTTTGAACAGGATGGAAAGTGGATGGGCTGTGTGAAAGATGATATGCATAAAAGATTAGTGATCTATTCATATAAACTCATTGTAAACTAGCATTTTTAACTTAACTATTTTTCTAATATACATACATCCCATATTTAGCTAACGGCCAGTATTCAACAACTATAAAGTACGGCAAAGAATAAAAGATTAAAAATTATTAAAAAAAAAAAATGCAAATAAAAAAAAATCTCACCTTTCAATCGACGGGAGCGTCTCTTTAATATAAAACAAGCGATAAAGGCGGCATTCAACAAAACAAGTAAAGCACCACTGCATGTGACGTACAGAGTCACAGACTTGGACATGTCTCCCGTCTCCACGAACTCTGTTGGGACTACATTCAGTTCACCTACTTCCGACGAAGCTAATAAAAGAAAAAAGAAAGAAGAAATAAAATTAGCAAATAATAATAACAAAAAGTTATGAATAGGAAATAATTTTGTGGATAAAATATAATTTAATTGTCACTTAAATAAATTATATTTAAATATAAAATATAATTTACTTTCTTATAAAAATTGAAGAATAAATAAATATATATTTCTCAATATTTAATGGAATAATATACAAAATTATTAATGTTATTACTTTAATTATTTTTGTTATATTTTTATTTGTTAATTGAATTACCATTATGATAAAAATAAAACATATAATATAAATAAACTTATTGGATTTTAAGACTAAATAAATAAAGTACAGAAATAAACGAAAAGATTGCTATATTAGTATATATATATATATATATATATATATATATATATATATATATATATATTATATTATATTATATATATAATATAAATATTTTTTATGTTTTAAGAATAAATAAATAAAGTGCATACATATAATAATGCAATACATATGTCAGTTTACAAAAAAATACTGCGCTATTAAATTCAAGGCAAAGAGAGTTAAAATCATGATTAATTTAAAGAAAGACAATCCGATTTATAAATGAATAAGTTTTTCTTTTCATCCACAAAATTATTTAAAAAAAAAGCACCTCCAAAATCTATCTACATACATGTCAACAGTAACACGAGTTTAACACTATTAGTAATCCAACCTCTTATCCGTTTATTCGTCCTCCTGTGTAGACAGAATCCGATCAGCAATACATTCAACAGTATCAGTGCTGTTCCAACAATGGTTCCCGTGATGATGAACACCCCAGGAACGTTATAGGAGTTATACTCCTCAGAGCTCGACTGTACTGATGATGGGATCATGTCTGTTGCAGCGTGGAATGATTTGGAAATCATGTTTAGATAATACATATATTAAAAAATATTATATTTCGTAATATATTTAAGAGATGAATTCAAGAATTTTCTTACAGAAGACTATGTTTAAAAATAATTAAACAATTTCAAATAATGTTATAATATATTACTATATATTATAACATAATTTATAACACACCAGTTAATTTATAGTATGTATACATTGAATGTTAATTTTCAAAAATAATTAAATATATTTTAATATTAGTATAATCATATAAATTAAATAAATTATAATTTAAAAAGTACAATAAATGTTAATTATTAAATACTACATATATAAATATGTTACTAAACATTGTGCAATTGTTTTATATTTTACTAAATTTCAATTATAAGTTACTAATTAACTTTATTGTAAGATTGTTAATTTAATAATTAGAGCATGTTTCGAATAATTTATGTTTGTATACTTTATTGTATACAAAAATTACATTGTTATAATATATATTAAATGAAGATGTACAACAGGCGAGCTTAACTCTGTAAGAGTTCTCTACCAGCAATCCCTGAGTGGAAAGGAGCATTAATTACCAGTGATCGTTTAGTGGGTAATAGGCTTTGTTCAATAAGTGTGTTTTTAATAATAGTTTTAAACTTATTAAAAGGTAGATCCAAAATTTTCTTCGGTATCTTGCTATAACATTTAATGCACATTCTTATAAAAGACGTATTAACTTTTTCTAATCGCATTAAATTTCGACTCATCATCATACCAGCCTTTAACTGTCCACTGCTGAACATAAGCCCCCCTCTAGTGGGTTTTCCCAGTAGTTGTCACGTTTGGCAGGCGGATTGGTAGCCGCAGTTAGGGTTTGGAGATGTTTTAAGAGCCCCTATCTAAGTCGCCTTTTACGACACCCAAGGGAAAGGGCCTATTCTATGCCGGGACTACACAATAAAAGTTAGTGGGGGGGGGGAAGGGATTGTTAGCAATGGAGTTTGATAGTCCCATTGCTAGCATACTGCTAGCAATGGGACTATCAAACTCTATTAGGTGACCTCCACGTGTTTCCACCTGGAAACCATCGTGAACAATTCTTGTTGATTCGTCACGAGGGCCTAACTGACTTGCTTCATCCTCACCGATCATCCTTCACTGATGCCCCGCTGTTGTATACCGATAGCCCGGGGTTACCATTTCATTATCATACATTAAAAAAATAAAAGAAAGATAGTGCGAATGCTTTTAAAATAAAAAAAAAAAAACTGGCTTTATCTTTATACTTAGCATATAAAAGCTATATACTAAGTATAAAAATATTAGATATTGCCCGAAAGCAAAAGCTTCCATTATTTGGCAGTCAGATAAAAACATACGCTGTCTGCATTACGTTATTTGTAAATAAAGATTCCTGTAACGTTCGCATTAAATTCAGTACCGTATTGCCATTAAGAAAACGTATCTTTTCGTTTGCTGTTAATAACCAAATTGTATTTTAATACACCTAACAAATAATATTGTTGTGATAGATTCATTAATGTATCTCTAACAACCTAACGTATTACATATACATATATATGTACCTAATTATATATGAACACATGAACTGTAACGATAAGCGACCAGTTTTGTTTCATATAAATAATAATAAGACTTGAATATTATATTCAAAATTATTCCGTCGACTTTATACAATGAAATAATGATATGAAATTATTTTTGGTTATTCGATATTGAAAATGAAATTTGTTTATTAATTTTGCATTTTGAATTATAATACGTTTCATTTCTTAGAACAATGCTTCAGTTATTTCAAATAACTTCACATATGCAATGTGAAGTTATTTGAAATAACTGTATATGAAATAGAAGTAGAGAGTTAATAATTTTAAAATCATTAATGAATTTTAATTTAAATATATGAAATGTATAATTATAATTGAGAACTGTTTAGATACGTATATGTTTTTTTTTTATGAAGAATTGTTTGTATTAAATTTAATATTTAATAAAATTCTATTGATTTTTTCTTATGCAACTTAGAATGGCAAACAAGCTGACGGCCCACTTGATGGAAAGTGGTAACCGTCGCCTATAGACATGAGCAGTAGCATGCACATAACAGAGTATACTGTTTCGCCCATGATAGCCCCCATGCGTTGCCATTCCTGAGGACTCAGGTGTTATTCCTCTGTACCCTGTAAATTCACGCCATATTCCACCCTTTAAACCGAAACACAGTTATGCAAACACAACTGCTTCACGGTAGAAACACGAATGGGACAGAGGTGCCCAAGCAATCGACTTTTGTACAAAGCCTCCCTCTGGTAAATTATCTTGAATTATAAGTTAATTTTAATATTTATATAAACTATACGACATGGAGATTTTATAAAGAGCATACTAGAAGGAAAAATAGAAGGCAAAAGAAGAAGAGGAAGACCGAGAAATAACTGCATGGGGCAGATAAAGGAAACACTAGGTGTCATATCGTATAGGGAGGTCAAGGATATAGTCTGGGATAGAGCTGGCTGGAAGAAGATGCATGAATTAGTTGCACCGACAAGAGGAAACACTTAAATAAGAAGAAGATATGCTATGTTGACAATAATTTTCAAAATTTTAACGTTTAAAAACAAAATTAGTTATAAAATAAATGATAAATAGAAAATTAAGATAAATGTTTAATATTTTAAAATTTTATCCATTTATTTATGTATGTGTATATTTATTTAATATATTATGTGTATGTTTATATTAGTCTAATTATATGTTTATATTATATGGATATATCAAGTATTGTTTTATTTTTCCTCTATTCAATAATGCATCGCCTTTTTATTTCTATGTTCGCCCAATGGTCGACTGGTAGAGAACACCGTCCGGTATTAAGTCCGTCAAATGTACATACAATTTTACTGTGCATTAAAGTTTAAATAAATAAATAAATAATAAGATAAACATATAGTATATCAGTAAAGTACTTTGGAATAAACCAATTTAATTGGTTCACTCAAAATTAATAGAAATCCGAGACAATTGTCTTAGAATAGTTGAAATAAATCCATTAACAAAATATACAATTGTCGATACAAATAAATAAGAAATACAATCTTTAAAATAATTAAATGTGATAACAATGCTTTTTGGAATCAGAAGTAATTGAATGGTAGTCCAGAGTAGCAACTTGAAACTTCTGTTTCATACAAATTCTATGGGTTTTATAAGGATCGTTGAAATCATTTTTATTTTATTCATTTATACATTACTGTACATATTGATAGTATATAAAAATATGACAGAGGTAAGTAAACGTACAACGGCGAGATTAACTCTTTTAGAGTTATTTTTACTTATGTATTTTTTTTTATACAATTTAGAATGGTAAACAAGCTGACGGCCCACCTGATGGAAAGTGATAACCGTCGCCTATAGACATGAGCAGTACCATGGACATAACAGAGTATACTGTTTCGCCCATGATAGCCCCCATGCGTTGCCATTCCGGAGGATTCAAATGTTATTCCTCTGTACCCTGTAAATTCACGCCATATCTCACCGTTCAAACCGAAACGCAGCCATGCAAAAACAACTGCTTCACGGTTGAAACACGAATGGGACAGAGGTACCCAAGCAATCGACTTTTGTACAAAGTCTCCCTCTGGTACCTGCTTTGCTTGCTATTTTGTATATGTGAATTTAGTATTAGAAAACCTAATAAAATAGACTATCTGTAGATGGCGAATCAAGACAAAACATACATCGGACTTGAAGTTAGTATTTTAGGAAGACATACTGTTAGAAAACGTACAGACAAAATAAAAAAAAAGGTTTCTTCTTCGTATAAATTTTTCTCAAAAAACTTCCAAGTACAAATGTACAATGTACTCGTGTTTATCATTTATAAATTATATTTTATTTCTTCTTTTATTATTATTTACTTTATTTTATTTTTTTATATTACGAAAATATATGAAGTCAATATTACAAATAATTACATTACATATACTATACAGTTAATTGTCCTCCGCTGAACGTAGTCTCACCCACAAAGGGGTGAAGGGGGGGGGGGGGGTGTCAGTAGTAACCATGGTTAGCAGGCAGATAGGCAATTGCAGTTCCCTTAGTCACCTCTTCCGACACCCACGGGAAAAAAAGTAGCTCATGTTCTACATATATCGGGACCATATGGCAAATACACGATGGTGTAAAAGGACATTTTCAAAAATTTGTATGTTTGTTCCAACATCACACCGAAATCATTGTACCAAATTGAAATGCGGTTTCCACAGTTGTATTCCTAAATGTCTAGCTTAAAGATATGTGTATTTTACATATTGATACACCTATTTCATTGGTTTCCTACTTCTTAAATCTAAACATATGGAATAGCAAGCAATCAGCTAATTATTAGTATATTTATTTATTTATAACTATTTCCCAAAGAGGGTTGACGTCAGACAGGTGGTCGGTCGTAAAACTAAAAACCAAATCTTTTTGTAATATGGATAAAATCATATTACGCCGACCCCAAATGATTGGGATAAGGGTAGGAAGATGATGATTTATTTATTACTAAGTGAACATTACGGTCTCCCAATACGCACACCCAGGAAGTATCAGTACAGTAACACATATGTATAATTAAAAGAAATAATATTAATTATATTTAAATCATATAACAATAAAATAATCTTAAATCTCTGAACACAAACACTCTGTGGTCATCCGACGAAACTCCAGCAAGATGGAGGCAAACACGTCCAATTGTGGACACCGGCTCAAAACATCATTGAGTAGTTGCATTGAGCAAGAGATTTTTGTCTCATTCTATTTACTGAGTCATCATCACCATTTCAGCCATTATCATGTCCACTGCTGGACATAAGCCTCCCCCATAGACTGCCATAAAGAACGGTCCTGAGCCACCTGCATCCACTAACTCCCTGCAACGCATTTCAGGTCGTCACTCCATATATATATATATATTTAAATGTATATATTTATATATTTAAACCTATATACTTACTAAGAGTTGTAGCCTTCGTATCGTCCGGCCGATATTTGCTTTGTCCGATCTTGTTTATGGCCATTACAGAGAACACGTAGTCCGTATTCCTCTCCAGTCCACCAATTGTGTATGTCGTGGCATTTTTCGGTAATACATCTTCATATTTATACGATTCGTCGTAAATTTTCCTAAAAAGATATCAGGCATATGTATGGGAACAGTCAAATATAACAGGTTGAAAAAAACCGGCTATTTTATTGAAACTGTGATAACCGTTCCTGTCTCATAACCGAATAATAACGGTTAAAAATAACAGCTAGTTACTGTTCCATTAAAACTGTGATAAATGTTCCAATTCTAGAACGATCACATAACTAAACACGGACAGGAGAATAGAATAGAATAGAATAGAAATCATTTATTCAAATAAACTTACATTGAAGCACTTTTGAAAAGTCATTACATTTTTTTTAATTTACCGCTCGTTCGGAAAGCTGTCTCATCACAAGAAGAACGAGCAAGAAACTTGCGTGATGCTCTTTTAAATAATTTTATTATTATTTTACATTTTTAAGTTTAATTGTGTGAATACAAACCACCAATTAGCACTAATTCAATTAAATACTCAAAAAGAAAAAAAAATTGAATACATAACCAACTGGTTAAACAATTAATAAGAGGAAATCAGTCATAGTGATTAGAGCAGACCAGTCCCTACAAGCAGCACCCGTTCACGAGTATGACGGATGAGCCAGCCATCACTGTGCTCGACCATATTTTA
This sequence comes from Galleria mellonella, assembly GCF_026898425.1. NCBI lineage: Eukaryota > Metazoa > Arthropoda > Insecta > Lepidoptera > Pyralidae > Galleria > Galleria mellonella. The sequence goes on along the minus strand of NW_026441999.1, from coordinate 8,375,697 downwards.
GGGAGCCCAATGACCCGGCCCACCACGCCGCCACAAGTCTGGACATTTTAGTGAGCATGACTACTCAAAACACTAGACCACGTCAAAGCTACTCACAATTGCCATCTGATAGTTATAGTATTCACATTTTACATAAGAATGCATGCGGCAATTAATACAAAAAACCGCTACGCTTTCATATTTCTAAAATTAATCAATTAAATCAAGAAAGCAATGAGAAAATAAAATTATAACGTTGTATGCTAATAAACTAATTATTTACTTGATATGTTGTCATCTATGAATTCGTCTATCCTGTAATAGGCTTTCTTACATAAAAATTGTTTAATATAAGATTTGAATTGCCTCTCTGTCAGATTTAATGCAGATTCCGGCAGTTTATTATAAAATCTTATGCAATTACTATAGAATGAATTACTGATTTTGTGCAGACGGCATTTAGGTAAAATAAGCTTATTTATATTGCGTAAGTTTCTACTTGTACAGTCTTTGAGTTTTTTAAAACTCGCTAAGTTCTTCCGTGTATACATAATATTTTCATAAATGTATTGTGAAGTAACTGTGAGGATATTTGAGTCTTTAAAGCACTGACGTAATGACTCTCTTGAACCCATACCATAAATAGAACGTATGGCTCTCTTTTGTAAAACAAATATAGTATTTATATCGGCTGCTTTACCCCACAGCAGTATGCCATAAGACATTATGCTATGGAAATAACTAAAATATACAAGTTTAGCCGTCGCCACGTCTGTTAATTGCCTAATTCTTCTAATTGCATATGCAGCAGAACTGAGTCTACTGGCCAATTTTGAAATATGGGGCCCCCATTGTAATTTCGAGTCCACTGTTATACCTAAAAAAACTGTATCATTAACAAAATTTACTATTTCGTCATTAAGCAATAACTGTGTATTTATTAGAGAGAAGGGATAGTCTATATTATACACATTGTAAGGTCGACCTCCCTGTGGTTTACCCTGGAAACCATCGTGTTAAATTCCAAGTGAATTCATCACGATGGGCTAACTGAGCTGTTTTCATCGTCACCTCACTGGTGCCCCGCCAGCGTATACCGATAGCGCAGGCGGGGTTACCATTTCATTATCACCTATTAAAAAAAATACACTCAAGTTATGGAATGAGCTCCCTGCCGAGGTTATTCCAAGAGACTACAACATTGGGTTCTTCAAAAGGGGGGTAAGTTTAGAGTTAAGAGGTTTCTTCAAGGTCGGCATCGCAAGCCTCACCTATCCCTCACTGATATCCCACCAGCATATACCATTCCATGATCATCCACAAAGAACTTAAGTCTCCCATACAAATCAAGCTAATATTGGATGCTCAAAATTTTTGTCATTTTGACACTTATTTCTTTGGGAATAACGTTCAAAGTGACTAATAGAAGTAAGTAAAGTAAGTAGTCTGTAAAATGGTTTTGAATTCAGCTTGTATATACATATTGTTCTCTACAACTTGGAATTTCGTACAAGCCGACGACCCAATTGATTGAAGTTGGTAACAGTCGCCTATAAACAATAGCACCATGGACAGCACAGTATATACTGTGACGCCCATATTACGCTTCAAGCGTTGAATATTATTCTGAACTGTAAATTAATTTATCTAATCTCCAATCGCAAAAGCAGTTAATTAAACAAGCGAAAAGTAAATAATGATAAATGACTAAATACAATCAAAGTTTTTCTATTTTCACAACTTTGCACGAACTATTAAAGTTTAAATTAGATTGGAAGATATCTGTTGAGTTTATAGTGAAGTTTTTAAACAATAGAAGCATGCTCACAGTTATTTATCACGTGGCGTCTGATTAGTTTTTTTGTATTTCATAAACTGAAGTGACAGCTAACGTTAAAACTCAAAGAAACTTCAACAGTTATATTTTAATTTTTTTTCTTATATTGGAAATTATATATATATATATATATATATATTTAATAGGATTTTATCACAAGGGACGATAGTTTAAAACCTATGATTTTTTATTGAGAAATTTCATATAATTATTAGTAATGCGGACTACTACTGCTAGCAATACACTCTGTCAGGTCGACCTCCACGTGGTCCTCCCTGGAAACTATCGTGCTGAATTCCAGGCTTATTCATCACGATGGGCTAACTGACATGCCTTTTCATTCTCACCTATCATCCCTCACTGGAGCCCTGCCAGCGTATACCGTTAGCGCAGGCGGTGTTATCATTGCATTATCGTTCATTAAAAAAAAATATGGTATACCATACCTGTATCGTATTCTATACCAAGAAGGTAAACCCCCATCGAATCCAGGCACCCATTCTAGAGTCACTGTGTTGTGTGTGACATTCGTCACCATCATTGATATTACTTGATCTGTAACAATTTGGAAATATTTTTATAAAGAAAGAAAGAAAGAAACCTCTGTTAAATCCTACTACCTCTCCCTTTACTACTATTTTCTTGTGTTCTCTCTTCGTTTTCCCTCGTCATTCTCTCCTTTCGTATGTGTGCTATTAAATATGTGTATGTTTATGTATATATTTGATTGTGTATATATATGTATATATGTGTATGTATGAGGGTGTGTATGTATGAGTGTGTGTATGTATGTGTATATATGATAATATTTATATAATATTGCGCCACCTACCCTTTGTCTTTTTCTCAATGTCCTCTACCCAAATGTTGTCTGGAAGAGATTGCTTAGCGATAAGGCCGCCTTTTGTATCACTTCTCATTAATATTTACTGTATTTGTTATTTTTCTTTTTACTTGGTGCAATAAAGTGTAAAATAAATAAATAAACAAAGGAAACACGATTTTTTTTCAAGTTACATTTAATAATTTTTGAATAGTCATTTCTTCCATTACCTATTATTAATGGAACGTATTCTATAATTCTTATATCACTATTTCGTGTCTCTATTGCGACTCAACCCCATAATATGTATGGGATTTTAATATATATATATATATATATATATAACTTAATATATAAAAATCCCGTGTCACGTTGTTTGTTCACGTCAATCTCCGAAACAACTGAATCGATATAAATGAAATTTTGCAATATGTTTGCTCCAAATTTACGAGACAGGATGGTTTTTATTCCGACAAGAGAAAAAATGATCCGGTAGGTGGCGGTATGGGGCAATACAATATTTGCCAGCTCAGTTTAATCTAAATATGATCAGATATAATTATGGACATATAAATATACGAGTAGATATGGATCATCATCATTCCAGCCTTTAACTGTCCAATGCTGAACATAGACTTCCCCCTATATGGACAGTTTTTCCAGTAGTTGCCACGTTTGGCAAGCAGGTTGGCAACAGCAGTTAGGCTTTTATCGATGTTTAAAGAGAGATGCTGCTGCCCATCCCTCGACCAAAATATTCTTTAGTCGCTTCTTTCGACACTCACAGGAAAGGAAGGGATAGTATTCAATGCCGGGACCACACGGCAAATAGATACATAATATATATATATATATATATATATATATATATATATATATAATATATACAATAATACTATATTCACAGAAGTACTCCCTCAGTTTTACTCTCACATAGCTGTCGGTTATATGAATATAGATACAGTCATAGGAATAGATCAGTGTTTTTCAAAGTGTGGATCGCGACCCCCTAGGGGACCCCCAAGTTTATACAAGAAAGTCGCGGAAGGTTGCGAAGCTATAAAAAAAAAAACAGTTTCGCAACGTAATCGATGTCTATTGTAGATACTTTATTATGTTTATATTTATTTTATTGTATTTAACCGAAACTTTTTAAAATAAAAATATATGTATTTGATATTTGTAATATAATACAGGTTAGACACTGCAGAGGGTAGGGTGTACCAAAACAATTTTACATATTAAGGGGGTCGCGGTATGAAACAGTTTGAAAAACACTGGAACAGACAAAAATATACTTGCAGGTAAACACTTTAACGTAGATGTAAATATAGATATAGATAAAGACACAGATACTAAGAGATAGAGATAGAGAGAGAGACGATACAGAACCAGAAATAGTTATAGAAGATTTAAAAACTATATTTCTTACCTGGAGCACTGGTGATGTCTAATTTCACAGAGGTAGTGCTGAAGCCCAAGTCGTTTCTGGCCCCACACTCGAAAGACCCATAGTCCGACGATGTCACATCGTTCACAAGCAACACAGAGGCGTAGGTTATAGCGTCAATTTTATGGAATTCAGCAAAATATTTCGTCGACGTATTCACTGGTAATTTAGCTCCGTTTTTAGACCAAGTGAAGTTAGGTGCTGGGGCTGCTTTGCATCTGAAATAAGGAAATGGATAAAGGTTGATATCTAAACATAGATAGGCAGATTAAAATAAAGGACGATGTGGTGGGCCGACTTTAAGCTCACTATAATATGCTTGAGCACAATGCTGCGTCATACTCGTGAACGGGTACTTATAGTAGGGATTGGGCTGTTCAAGAATATTGTGATTGATTGTAGCTTAGTAGCTTTTTGTTATTATTCTTTTTATCAATACGAAGTTTGTGCTAGTCTTTTTGTCCATTCATAATTTTTTGTTGTAAACTTAACTTGTATTTGAAAAGAAGCAACAGCTGTGTTTCTTGTCTGTTCATCTCAGCTGGAATTGTATTCCGAACTAGGCGATAGTTTCATAAAAAAATGATTATTCAAAAATTAAAGTTATTAACTTTACTTGAATAAATTTTTATTATAAAAAAGATGTTATTAGGTTTATAACCTATTTGTTTTGGGTTTTGTTCGTTACTTTGTATGCGTGGATTTTATTAAAAAGAAAAATTAAATAAATAGATCACTTCTAGATTCTATCAAAATAAAATATATACTAGATTTTAAGAACCTTTAGTACAATACAATTGTGAAAACCATATCCAGTTTGGTGCAGTAGTTTTTGCTTGATACACAATTTAATAGATTATACTATCATAAGGTGATCTGGTGAGCCCCATGCTTGTTAATCCACTATGCACATTATAAAAAAAATAGATTGACAGACAAAATTTCTAAAAATTATCATTTTGGTTTCTTTTGCTTTGAATGTAGACGTCTCATATTAATGTTTAATAAACATCTTGTAGCTACAATTTTGTAAGATTAGCAATTTAAAAAAAACTTACAACTGGTATAGATATTTCTTAAAGAATTTACACAGTTATAGTTACAACTTAGTAAACTTTAAACACACTTACTTGCAAGTCAGTCTTCCCACTTGTCCAACATTGGACGCAGATTTCACTAGACTGGGAGACGAGTCCATTTCAGGCTTGAACTTGACTACCAGCATGACATCTTGTTTGGCCTTATTTCCTATACCATTGTCGACGACACAACTGTAATCACCAACGTCGTCTCTTGTCGCTTTCAATATTTGCAGGTGACTGGTAAAATTTTTAGGGTCAAAAGTGACGTGTTTCGAATCGAGCATCTGACCTTTTCTTTCCCATTTGATGTGTTCCGATGTTAGTGGATTACCTGAAATTGTATTGCAATCAATACTTGATACTTCTAAATTAGTAAATAATATAAATTTTAATTTTGTTGGTTTGTTTTTATTATATACTATATATTTTAAATTCTGTAATCTGATATTGCTTAGTAGTTTGTATTTACACATATTCATTATTTATCTAGTTAAACATTTTGAAAAAAAGCAACAGCTGAGTTTCTTGCCCGTTCTTCTTGGCTGAAATTGCATTCCGAATGGGCGGTAATGAAAAAATGACTATTCAAAAATATTTAAATAAGTTACTGTAATAAAAATATTTCTTTCTTACTTTTTTTCTTATGAAAACTGACAGTTTAATGCAAAAAGTAACTGATTACTTTGGATTTAATAAAATATTTAATATATTAGATTTATTAATGTTCTGAGAGTATATTTATTTGTACAAATAATTAACTGCATTGATTTGGAACAAAATAAAAAAAATACACATAAAATAACAAAAATAAATTTAATATAAGATCAACATGTAAGCAAACTTTATGTATGCATGAAGCAGTATGAATTGTATGAAATAGTAACAAAAATAATGTACAAATATTGAGACCCTATTACTTTTTGGAGTTGCTTAAGAATTGGTAACCATCTCGTTTGAAATGTACACATAGTGTAATTCATTGTTATTATGATTAAATATTTTATATTTTTTCATTGCTTTACCTAAATTAATGATAATTTTACTCACCCGTAGCTGTGCACGATAGAACTGCATCTTCATTTGGATTCACTATTGCACTTTGACCAACGAATTTTATACTGGCCGGATCTAAAATGAAACACGTGGTTTAATTTATAGTCTTTACTCTTTCTTCTTAAATCATACTACCTATTCCTGCAACTTCGTTACCTAGAGGTACGGAACCCTAAAAATCACGTAATATTAGGAAATTAAAATGGTTTTTAGAAAAAATGATAAATGTTTTTGTCGTTAGTTATTAAATACCAATGATGTAATTGAAACGTCACTGAAATTTAATACAAGAAACAGAGACAAGAAAGATATTGCCTTGGATGATGACAATAATAGGTAGATATGAAATTTTATCATAATTGAACCATAAATAGAAGAAACAAATAAACGAGCTTTCATATTTATAATATTAGTATAGGATTTATTTATTATATTCGTCACGAAATTTTGTCAAGGCAATTTCTATGAATTTCATCTGTAGCCTGGTGTCTTAATTCATAAAAACACACGACCTTTATTTTCTGCGAAATTTCACAGAATATAAAAGAAGAGCGTTGAATTTTCTGTGAAACACTGATTCAAGTTTTATATCATAAAGTTATTATTTAAGGGAGCAATGATTTTTGAAGGTCACTGAACTGTTTGTGAATTGTCCTGTGATTGTGGTAAATTAATAAAGAAAATTTAAAACAAAATAATGATTACGTGATTAATCTATTAAAAAGGGGCTAAACTAAATTATTGTTATAATGGAAAAATGTTTTAAAGTTGTATTTCTCTAAATTGTTTGTATCTATAATAAGTTTACTATTGTAATCTTTTGCAGGAAACAATAAAGAGTATCTATCTATCTATCTACTTATCTATCCCATGGATCTCGTAAGAGCCGACTTCCCTGAGGACGAGGGATGGGCAACAACGTTCCCTTTAAAACATCTCTAAAGATTAACTGCGGTTGCCAATCCGCCTGCTAAGTATAGCAACTACTGGCAAAACCTCCCTAGGAGAGGCTTATGTTCAGCAGTGGACAATTAAAGGCTGACAAATGATCATAATGATGATCTATCTACATGCATGGTTATATTTGGGGTTGGAAGATGAGATATAATAGTGAAATTACAAGCTTCGGAGACAACATCTTAGTCCTCATAGATATTGTCTACAGACAACAAACTATTTATACTAAATTTTACCTTCAACTACATACGCGTGGATTTTGAAAGTTGTATCCCCTTATGGGTTAAATTTTCAAAAATGTAACTCTTAAAAGGTTAAACTTCCCATACGATTGTTCGCCTACGATATATAAAGATCCTGTCTGCAAACTTTCAAGGTTCTAGATGCAGCGGTTTCGGCTGAGCGTTGATATACAGATCAGTTATTCAGTATACTCTTTTATGTATACAGATATTATGATATATAGGTAGATAGCAATATTATACTTACAATGGACAGAAACTGATATATTTGCAATAGCTGCACCCTGAGAGTTGACCGCTTCACAAGTATAGACGCCAGCGTCGTGCCTTGATAGTCGAGTGATGTTGAGCATACTGCCTTCGGAGAGAATCCTTTCATCTGTTTAAAAAATTAATAAAGATTTAAACAAATTACAAATTTACTAAAATTTCAGCAATCTTATAGAAAAGTGGCAAAAGAATAATTGTGCGGGCTACCTTCGACTGACCCGCTTTGAGGTGTAACATATTATATGAGAAATAACGGTAGATACGTGTTTGTTAGCATATGATTGAGTAAGGAAAAAGACAAGCGACGTTGCTGTCTTATTTTATCTTATATAGTGATAACGCACTATCTATCATTAGATACGTTAGCCACTTTTCAAGAGGGGTAGGTTTTGGTTATCTCGGTATATATATATATATATATCAACCTAGAAGAATAATTTTGATATCTATAAACCTATTATTATTATTATTCGTGTTTCTACAACGAAGCAGTTGTGTTTGCATGGCTGTATTTCTGTTTCAACGGTGGGATATGGCAGTGAATTTATTGGGTACAGAGGAATAACACCTGAGTCCTCAGGAATGGCAACGCATGAGGGGTATCATGGGCGAAATAGTATACTCTGTTATGTCTATGGTACTGCTTGCATGGTAGGCGACGGTTACCACTTTCCATCACGTGAGACGTTAGCTTGTTTACCATTATAATTTGCATAAAAAAAACCTATAATAAAATCAAATCGACTTATTGAAGAATAGATTTAATTGTCCAGCGAAGATATATAATTATTTTTGATATTATTATCAAATGCACCTTAAAAATATCCTAACCAGTGTAATTGGTGAGGTATTTATTTTGACACCTTTTTTTGTGGAAGAAGTTTTCGACCGACTTCAAAAAGAAGGAGTTGTCAAATTGTACATACTTTGTTTTTAATGTATGTTACCTCATAATTCCGTCAGTAGTAAATCAATTTGGAAAACTATTTTTTTATCTGAACATATATTTTTATAGATTAGTCTCATAGAAATCTTATCAAATTCAATAGTTTAGTTTTTAAATTAAAATAAGTTAGCACTAAGTTGGTTTGGTAAGGCACTATTAAAGTTGTTTTTTTTTTCTTAAGAAACCCAATTTAATTATTCTATTAAAAAATACTGCGTATTTTGAAATCAATATAGTACTACTCGTATTTTATGCTATCTCAGCGTTAAATAATACTTTATTTACGTCTTAAATATAGAATACAAAATTATTTAAATATGATAAATATAGAAGATTTGAATTCATAAAATACAACAACAAATTCTAAATATAATAATTGACAAAAAGACATCAAAAATACTGTCGTCCCGTCGGAATAAATATCCAAGATTACAACTATGAATCACGAAAACGTGAAAATTTTCAGATTCTCTATCACATTTCTTTATTAGATTTCCAATAAAATTGATAATACCTTCGGGCAAGGTCGATAAAGCTATTACAGAAATAGATGAGTGCTTACTGTGTAATATATTTATTTGATGAAAATCTTAAATAGAATCCAATGTAAGTAAGCACTTTAAGCTAATATGAACTCCTAAAAGACATCGTTTCATTTATTATCCTAGCTTATGTAAGGTGTTTGTTTATTTTTTAACTGGTGTTAGACTTTCTCACCATGATAACTCATCGTCCATCAATCCGCATCAGAAAGGTTGAAGCCCAGATCCATCATCCATATTATAAGTCAACCAGCTGCAAACTTTGGCATACGCGAGCGTACACCAAAAGCGCAAACGCAAGTGCTTGGGAACTCAAATTCAATACATAGCACAAAAAAAAAAACTGGTGTTAGATTTTTTTTTTATAAATAATTGCTTGTGATGTGACATTTTGATGGAACGTCACTATTGAATGATCAGGCGATTGATCACGATCTTACCTGATGGAAAGCAATAATGTGGTCTAAGATGGGGTTCGTGGGCCCACTGTTCACATTTGCCTTAAGTTGGTACACATTATATTTGAAAGGAAAACCTAAGCAAGGAGACAGTTCCACTCCTTGGCCATGTGTATGATGTTTGTTTATACGTTTGTACACACTAATCTCAGAAACGGCTTAATCGATTTGAATGCGGTTTTCACTAGTGCATTGCGGTTTGCTTTACTTAACATTTAGTTTTTGTTTTATTTCGATCTGTTTTAAAGAATCACATATAAAATGCTATAAAATAACCGATCAGTTGAATTAGCTGAAACTTTATGAAGGTATTAGGTACGTAATTATCATTTAAGTAAATAATACAATAGAAGAGAGAATTCAGGGAGAGTTCAAATGGTAATGATATACGGGAACTACATAGTTAGAAGCGGGCAACGCCATGGGAAACGGCTAGTGTATAATAAATTTAATTAAAACTATAAGTTTTGTAAGACTGCTACAAAATAAACTGTTGTTATATTTGTAATTGTAAGCAAGACTGTAAATAAATTACACCTACTTAATTTAATTGATCAATAAAATTGATTTACGTGGCTAACTTTCTTTATAAATCACTTTGTGGGCACTTTCTTAATACAATTTATCAACGAAGAACATTTCATAAGTTCATCCATAAAGAGTAAGTAAATTTGAATAAAAACATGAGAAATAGATACTTAAATATCCTACATAAAGCCTGTAATGTAAAAATAGGCGATAATTTTTAATCTGCAGCGATTTACTTAATTGGTGTTCATGAATTTGATCACTTGAAAAGTGCGGTCTTAAATTCTCTTAAATGGCATCGTAGTATATTTTAATTATACTTTAAACGATCCTTCTGCGTTAATAAGACTTTTGAAAAGATTCTTAAAGTCATTCAGATAGGTATCATTGTAGTGTAGATTACCAGATTATTTATTACTGTAATACTAAATCACGAACAAATGGATGATTTTATTATGTGTTACATAGACGCGCAACTACGAGTATGTACCATAATTTGGTAAATGTTAAAAAAACGATGCACAATGCCATTCAATAAAGATTGAAATATTATACAAATAAGTATTTTTAATATGGCGAAATTAGAGAGAGAAAGAGGAATAGAGAGAGAGAGAGAGAGAGAGAGGTCCTATGATAAGGTGTTTTTTGAAAAATAAATAATTCAAACAGTATTTTTTAGTCAGTTTCAATACTTACTTATAAATAAGACACTTTAAGAGCTAGTTTTATTAGACGAAAAAGACTTAATAAAAATAACGTATTTTTCTTTTTAACTACATTTTTTAAATTAATAATATGTAACAAATTACTTAGATTTGTAAAAGGTTTGTGTTTTAATGCAAAAGAGGTTTTATGATGCATCGTACCATCAGTACAGCCTTTATCATTTGATCTGGTCGTACGAGGTCAGTATCTATAATTCTCTTACTTTGACGTATATTAGTCATAAATATGTGAGTATATATACATTAAGATATTAAAAGTTACTTACTTGAAGTGCTATATGACGATTGAGTGATAGGCAGCCCATCCTTGGTCCAAGTGTACGTGATACTGCCAGGGTTTCCATCTGCTCTTAGTACAATGATGAGTGGTTCATTCTCTACTCCCACAGTTGTGTCCGGTGTGGTCTCATCAAAAATTGGCGCATCTGTTAAAAGAGTTTAAGAATAAGTACATAAAGGTTTGATATTCAAAATGCTTAAACAAATAAATAGATTTGAAGATTTGAATGGAAGGAGTTTGGGTTGGATTTCAAATAGTGAAAACATAAAAAAAGTTCAAAGTTTAATTCAAATAAGTTTCAAATTTGAAATTTTATTTTACTAAAAATTGATGCAGTAAATCTTATCAGAATAGGTTCCGATTGGCAAAAATATAATATGATATATACACAAAAGAAATTGAGGTCAACTGAGAATTTTCTCCTTTTTGTAAGAAAAAAAATCCCTTCTTGTAAGGCTTCCAGCCTTATTTTTTCATTATTATTTCCGCAGAATCTTCTATATAAATAAAAATGAATCCTTAAATGTACTGTTAAACGCAAACCTCGAGGACGGTATCGAATTGGCAATTTTTCCAAATATTCGTTGAAGTCCGAAAGAGGTTTATTGGTAGAATAATATTGGGAAAAAATGCAGAAAAAAGGCAAAAAAAAAAATTATCTTTTTCTTATACAATAGCTTTTGTCTGAACGACGTGTATTGGGTCAACTAGTATATTATAAAAATACCCAGCAGGAAAACAATGCATCTCTCGTAGGAGGAACTATTGGTATGCAAATTACGCACTAGACAAGCTTCAACGCTGATTAACTCATTGACCTGATAAGCAATGAATCAGTCTGGGGGAAAATCAGCACAGCACACAGTGCCCACTATAATATTCTATAGATAGAACTAACCCCGACTGTTTAGATTTTTATCAAAATTATTTTCTTTAAAACAATACTAAAAACGATTATACGTAGCTACATTTGTTTATTTGTTTCAATTATATACTATATATTTTAAATTTCATGATCTGATACTGCTTAGTAGTTTGTATTTACACAAATTCATTATTTATAAAATTAAACTTCTTGCAAAAGCAACAGCTGAGTTTCTTGTCCGTTCTTCTTGACTGAAATTGCGTTCCGAATGGGCGGTAATGAAAAAATTACTATTCAAAAATGCTTAATTCTAAATTTACTTGAATAAAAATATTTTATACTATCTTTTTTACATTAAACAGTGGTTTGATTTCGTATTATTTAACAATCCATACTTATACAAAATATAGCTATTTTCCATAATAAAAACTTATAAATATCTCTGTGAAATCAATCAGATGAACTAAATTAGCTTGTGCTAAATACAATACAAGATGAAATAGATACGGAAATATAGGAAATATAGAATGAAAAATATAAAACGATTACCTAGAAGTTATATGAAAATAAAGAAAATAACAAGCAAAATTTACCGAAAATAATGTAGAAAATTGAATATTGAATTGAGCTACAGAACAAAAATCAATAATGATATTTAATATTAATGATTAAAAAAAAATCCAAACATAACGGCTTCGGATTCGTATGAATCAGTGCGAAGCCGTGATATTTTTTTTATACTACTGGGAGATACAAAGTATCTGTACCCATTTCACTGAATGTGAAAACTGTCGTTTATAAATGTGACATCAGGGACATTGCAGATTAGATTAGATCAGGCACGGTAACAACAGTAGGTTTAACAGTAAAATGGCTACAGCTTAGTCCGATATTGTACGACTGTGATCTGAGGATTCCAAAATCGAACCACAACCTAAATTTCTTAATTTTTTAATGTTCATGTTTATCTATTTATCTTTATGTCTTTTACAGTGTAAGCAGAGAGAATCGAGTGTCAAAGACCTCTATCTTTATAACCTCTATCTAATATATATCCTGCTTCCTGCATTTTCATAACTCGTTTGACATATATCGATTCCAGAGATTCTTGAGTCTTTGTTCAGAAAGAACACTGTCAGTGTAATCATAATAGGTTATTCCAGGTCTTTTCGATACATATATGTAATCAAATTTGCATTGTATATCTGTTTTGTTCATCTTTCATTTAGCATTCTAAAATCATGTCCAGACAATTTAAGAATGGATTTGATTTACTTCTTGCTGCGAAGGGTATGAAAATCTGTTATCTAGTAAGCTATGCCAGAGGCCTTCACGTACAATGAAAGCGACATAGAAACTGTTGACACTAGATAGCGCTGCCTTAACACAAATAGTAGTGAAACTTGGCAAATACTTACATAAAACTTTCAACGCCAATGCATCGTGAACACTCCTTTGCAACACTTCGTTCATTGCCTGGCATGTATACACTGCACCGTTCAAGTCTTTGGTGATGTTCAGCTTCAATTCTATTGTGGATACTGTTCCTCCATGAAGACCTTTCTTCAGTTGCATTGGGAGACCTGGTTGCAGAATAGAATGGAATATTAAGAACATTGTGGTTTATAAAAGTCAAAATTTTAATTGTGACAAAAGACATCGATGAAAGGCGAGATGTTATGAATTGTGATAAACATTTGAATTTAGAATGTAGAATACAGATCTCACATTCTGAATTTAATATTTTTCGATAATTTACAGTATAAGAAATTACTTGTACATAACTACAAGTAGTTTCTTGTATTGTAACTTAACAAATTAATACAGGAAGAAAAAAATCGGTTCAGAATTTGAGACACAATTGTGTAAACGTATAAAATACAAATAAATTGAGAGCCTATTTCTCTTAAAAGTAATTTGAAAAAGTAATTTTTAAATTATCTAGAGACTAGCGAATTGGCCCGGTTTCATACGGATAGATAGAATTTTTGAAATTAAAATATAGTCTATGTTACCTGTCGATAATGTAGTTTTCTATAGGTGAAAGAATATTTTAAATAGATCGAGTAGTTTTTGAGTTCATCCATTAAAAACAAACAAACAATCAATTTTTTTCTTTCTATAATAGAAACATATGTCTACTGTATGTGGATGTATATGTATAAGGTATATTCTTATTATAAACGTGATCCGAGTTACGCCAATAAAAAGTAACTATGGATAAAAGAGAGATGTGGATTCGAATCCTATCGGAGTCAACTTTTCGGAAGGTATATTTACAATCTATTATTAATATTCTTGTTATTATATCCAGGTCAAAGACAATATTATTGATGAAGTACAAACCTTGGACTGGTATTCCATCTCGCCACCACGTTAAGGTTGCTGGTGGGTTGCTAGACGCAGCGTCGCAGTAGAGAGTCGCTTCGATTCCTGGTTTCAATTCTTCTGGTTCAGCTCGCACCTTCACCGCTTCAGGAGCAACTGTTGTAAAAACATATATTTTTTTATACCACGCAGTTGGCAAACAAGCATACAGCCCGTCTGGTGGTAAATGGTTATTGTAGCCTATGGACGCCTACAACATTAGGGGTGTAACGTGCGCGTTGCCTACACTGAAAAAACCTTAATACACCCTTTTTGAAAAACTCCATACTGTAGTATTATTAGATTTTACTAGCAAATTTTATACCAGAGGGAGACTTTGTACAAAAGTCGATTGCTTGGGTACCTCTGTCCCATTCGTATTTCTACGGTGAAGCAGCTGTGGCATGGCTGTGTTTCGGTTTGAAGGGTGGGATATGGCGTGAATTTACAGGGTACAGAGGAATAACATTTGATTCCTCAGGAATAACAACGCATAGGGGGTATCATGGGCGAAACAGTATACTCTGTTATATCCATGGTACTGCTCATGTCTATAGTCGACGGTTACCACTTTCCATCAGGTGGGCCATCAGCTTGTTTGCCATTTTAAGTTGTATATAAAAAAAAAGCAACTGTAGTCTTAGACGAGGACCTACCTCACGTGCACATCCTATGGTCATAGATACTGATATATGGTAATAGAACTTTGTCACTTTGATATCTTCGACGACTCCCGAGAGTTTTTAAACAAATTCTAAACCAATAAAAATAAATACTTAATGTGACAAAGTACGTAATATAAATGTGAAAATATTACACGTGCCTGTACTTTATTAATAGCCACTCGCAGCTTGGAACTAGTTAGTAAGCTCAAAATTTATGGAACTTTTAAAAGAGATTAGGCATGGTTCTGAACTTTACATAGCTATTTATGTTCATAGAGAACATTTTAAATTATGTACGGATTAGTTTGACTGGGAGTCCTTTATTTTCGTTATCAATTAAACTAAATCACGCTCAACTCTGTTAAATCATTTATCAAAAATAACTATTGATTACGTTATTTTATCTGTCTGTCCTTTAAAGGACGGAAAGGCTTTTGAAATCATTATATTCATATTGATTTTCTGTTTCATTAAGCTTAATTTATTTGTAAAGTTACTATAAGGTACTAAGCTCAATCTTTATAAATAATATAGAGGAAAGTTTGTACTGATTTATTATTAATATACTGCCAAAATACTAAGCTTAAAACGCACACATAAAGGTAAATTTGTATGTATTAACATATAAATTTTATTTTACATTTTTATATCAATCTGTTATATTAAAAGTTAACACAAAATATCTTGTCTTATGCACTTTCATATCTGATTTTCTAGTCTTATGCATATATGCCAGCTCTATAGTTAATATAAATAACAAACACAATATAAATTATTGAGCTTAGTGCTTATACTTACAGTATCGAATAACGTTGATTTAGTAGCGATATTTGTTATTTTGTATTAATACCTATTGCTTTGTTATTTACCAGCCTTCAATTTCATAATGAATTTTTCACAAAAAGAAGTAATTGAATGCTAAATTTTGATTTTAGCCGTGAATTATGCTAATGAGCTTAGTTCTTGTAATTTTAATGTATATTTAGTTCAAAAGCCATTAAGAATGATACTCTAGTAACTCTGTTGTCTGACATCAATACTGAGCTTAGTGTCGGTGATGAAATATGCTAATGAGCTTAGTATTTATACTTACAATGTACATTCAGTGTGACAGTCTCGAACAATGGTATCTCTGTGGCGCTGTTTGTTGCTTCGCATCGATACTGAGCTTGATTGTCGGTGACGTTCGTGAATATTGAAATCTCGCTCGATACAGATTTGTCCGTAGTTTTTGTAACTGCGTGGATCTGTTGGCAATAATTTATTATATAAATAAATTAGAATATACAATAATATAATGAAAATGAGTTAGGATTATTTATATTATATTTAATCATTTAATATAAACTGTGCAAAGTAGAGATGATGTAAACTAAGCATCAAACTCACTTTGAAGAGTAGTAAACAAGCTTGTCACGCCTTGGCCACCTGATGGGAATCAGTGAATGCTGCATATAGAAATAGAATGGACACCATAGTATGCAGTCCTAACGTGTTCCTCAAGGGTTATCACTCCTAAAGACTGAAATATAATACAATTTCGTAGTCTAACCTTTTTATCATTCTTAAACCAGGTGAGCGTCGCCAGAGGATTGCCCCCACTCGATATGCAGGACAATTTTTGCACAGTACCAGCTGCTAGTGTTGTCCCAGGAATGTACCCAGTGATCATGGGGGCTGATGGTGGATCTGTGAAAGGTAAGATATTTAGTATACATTTAGAAATTTTATTTTTGATTGGAAGTTGTTGGTATTTCGTTTAATTTGGATTTCATATTTACCCACACTATTCCAGTGGGAGAATGTAAAAAAGTAGTTTGCGTGGGTACCTTTGTCTCACTCGTATTTCTGTCGCAGAGCAGCTGTACTCATGATTCTATTTCGGTTTGAAGGGTGGGTTATGGCAGTAAAATTATAAAGTCATAATCTTAGAATAGCAATGCATGAGGGATACCATGACTACATGGTACCATGGACGCCACAAAATACTCACAGAGTATTCTGTTATCTATAGACCGATAGATATGAACAGCACCAAGAGTGCTGTTCAAGTCTATGGGTGACAGTCACCGCTTTCCATCAGGTGGACCATTAGTCTTTTTGCCATTCTAAGTAGCACGAAAATTGGGAGGAAGGATGCATTTTGAAAATATTATCTCCTTCACAAAGGACACTATTTAAAGAAGAAAGAAAGAAAGAAAATTTTAACTCCGAGGATCCTTCTTTGATCGTCATTTTTGTCATCATAATATGATTAACAGTATTAAACCCGGAAGTGTAAGGTCAAAATTTAACTAGTGTTAAACTGGATGCCCAAAATGTACATTTGGCTTATATGAAAGGGGTATAGCAGTGGAGGGTAGTAATTAAAATAATGGATCGTAACTACCCTACTTGAGGGGGATAATTGGATACCATGTATATGAATATTTGCGTTTGATTAATTAGAGTGGGTTCTAGTTTGTAGATAGAATTTCATAGAGTTTGTTTGACCTACTGACACAGAAAAGAGGGTCGTGTTATTCGAGTGTAGGCATATTTTTTATGCAATTTGGCATGGTAAACAAGCTAACGCCCCCCTGATGAAAGGTGTAAATCGTCGCCCATAGCTACGAAGAGCACCATGAATCATGACGTAAGCTCACAGATTTCTCTATGAATTATTTTTCCTTTTATTCATAAAAAAAAACTGAAACCCTTTACAAATCTATTTTAACTATTACAGTGTTTTATTTGTTCCTGGCAAAGAATGGGCCACCCCTTCCTTTCCCGTAGGTGTCGTAAGAGGTGACTAAGGGAACTTTTTTGTTTTTTTTTTGTAAGTGACTACCGCCGCCCATGGTCACCCACAACACCAACGGCATCGCAGGTGTGCTGCCGGCCTTTTAAAGAGGAATGTGCTCTTTTCTTGAAGGTCATGATTTCGTATCTGTTCGGAAATACTGCAGCTGGAAGTTGATTCCAAAGAGTGGTTGTGTGTGGAAATAAGTGCCTTGAAAAACGCACGGTGGAAGACCACCACTCGTCCAGATGGTTGGGATGAAATTTTAGTTTAAAACATAGTGGTCGAAGTATGAGCAGCAGCATTCTTCTTAAAGCATCTCTAAAGCCTGACTGCGGTTGCCAACTCGCCTGCTAAGCGTGGCAACTACTGGTAATATCTTCCTTACAGGGAGGCTTATATATTTTCTTTATTTCTGTCGCTATATTTTATGCGACATCCTTCTAATCTATATTATTAATATATCTGTGTATACAACTGAGGATTCCCCCCCCCCTTTTATTTTTTTGGGGAGGCTTATATTCAGCAGTGGACAGTTAATGGCTGATGATTTACCCGTACCATCATCGTCATTATCATTATATCAACCTTCAACTGGATGATAGGTGAGATGAAGAGGCAGGTCAGTTAGCCCATCGTGATGTATACACTTGGGATTCGGCACGATTATTCCCAGGGGATACCACGTGGAGGTCGACCCTACCAGCCCCATTGCTAGCAATATGCTCTATATTGCTAGCAAAGGGGGCTGGTAGTTCGCATTACTAACAATCCCCCATGTTAAACCGCTATACCATCAAAGAATATACCAGAGGGAGACTGTATAAAAGTCGATTGCTTGGGTACCTCTGCCCCATTCGTGTTTCAACCGTGAAGCAGTTGTGTTTGCATAACTGTGTTTCGGTTTGAAGGGTGGGATACGGCGTGAATTTATTGGATACAGAGGAATAACACCTGAGTCCTCAGGAATGGCAACGCATGGGGGGTATCATGGGCGAAACAGTATACTCTGTTATGTCCATGGTACTGCTCATGTCTATAGGCGACGGTTACCACTTTCCATCAGGTGGGCCGTTAGCTTGTTTGCCATTCTAAGTTGTATAAAAAAATATAAATAATATAATAAGTAATGTTACCCATAAACACTTAAGATTATAAATTATCTGGTTTGAAAATAATCGTGTTAAACTCAGGCGAAACTCAATTTACGAAGATTATATGGTAAATGAAGGCCGTTGCCTGCCCTTGAGTTTCTCAAATGTAGTTTTCGTATTTATAAATAGACTAGTATTCTGACCCAGCTTCGCACGGGTAAATAAAATTTTCGAAAATAATCTATAGCCTACGTTATTCGCTGAAAACGTTGTTTTTTATAAGTGAAATAATTTTTAAATTTGGTTGTGTTGTTTTTGAGTGCAACTATTATAAACAAACAATCAAATATTTCCTCTAATATTACTCTAAATTAGCTTTCACCGCAAGTTTGTTCGCGTAAACTGGATATGTCCACCAATCTTGATTAAAAAGTAACCTATGTTCTTTAGCCTTTAGTCCATCGTGTTGAATACAGCTGGAATTCAGCACGACAGTTTCCAGGGGGGACCACGTGGAGGTCGACCTAATAGCAATGGGTCTGATAGTCCGCATTACTAACAATCCCTTTCCCCCCTTATTACTAAGCATTACTGATAATCCCTTTTCTCCTTATTTATTTATATTAAATATAATAATAAATATATATATTACTAGTGGCCCGTCCCGGCTTCGCATGGGTGGACATTTTTACGACATTTTAAAAAGTGGTTACTGTGACATATAGTATCGCAAAGTTTTTTGTAGTTATTGATATTATCTTCAATATTGTAGAACATACTTTTGTTCTATCACCAATAGTTTACGCAGCGCACGCGACCAAACATATTTTATAACATTTTTTACACCTCGAGTTGTGTTATTAAAGTTTTAGTGAGGATCCCTAATCTTTTACAGCAATAAATATAGCCTATGTTATTTAGGGTGAATGTAGTTTTATAATGGTGAAAGAATTTTTTACATACATACAAAGATACAAATCTTTACTCTTTATAATATTAGTGTAGATGCAGATACTGATTTCTGTATGAGAACAAATCCATGGAAACTAGGCCGCGTGGCAACCCTACACTGCATCAAAATAATAAAACTGTAGCAAAACACGATTTGTGGACGTTATAAAATTCTTGACGTACCTACGTCCCGCGTACCGAAATCACGGCGGCATTACCCAATAAATACCGTTTACGGTATCAGTTCCATGTCACGTGATATTCGTATCACGTTCGCGCTACAATCAGCATTCACGCGACACTGCTATCCGATAACATGTGTTTGTAATTTGCTCTTTCTACATTAAGGTTTATGTGTTTAACGGCGGGAGGTTATATTATTAGATAAATAGTTTACTGTATTCCTTTTTGGTTATTTAACAGATGGAGATTTTGTACAAAAGTCGTATGCTTGAATACTTCTGTCCCATTCGTGTTTTTAGCGTGAAGCAGTTGTGTTTGCATGGCTGTGTTTCAGTTTGAAGGGTGGGATATGGCGTGAATTTACAGGGTACAGAGGATTAACACCTGAGTCCTCAGGAATCGCAACGCATGGGGGATATCATGGGCGAAACAGTGTACTATGTTATCTCCATGGTACTGCTCATGTCGTTGGCTTGTTTACCATTCTGAGTTGGGTAAAAAAAACTTACTTATATACATGTGGAAATAATTCTTCCTTTGTAATTATTTCGTAACCGGTTACAAAATGTAGTTGCTAGAAAAGGAAAGGATTTTTTTTAACTACTAACAAAAAAGGGACTTTAGAATGTATCTATGTCATATAATTATATTGTATGCTTGATGTATGGGTAGGCTATGTAAATTTCATTTAAGACGCAATGAAAATTTTTTGACTTATTATAATGTACACCTCTCAATGAACATTTATTCTATTCTATTTCTCAAATTCCTGACAGACATTCTGTGTACATAAATAATAATGGTATTAAATAAATAGTATCAATATAAGTTCCATGTCACATGATATTCGTATCATCTATGCGGTACAATCAGAATCTATGCGACAACACTATCCGATAACATGTGTTTCTAATTTGCTCTTTCTTAATTAAAGTTTATGTACTTAATAGTAGGAGGTTATATTATTTTAATTTCATAACTACCGGTTTAACTTACGTGTAATTAGATCGAAAAAACTCGACTAGATTCGGAATCAATTCGTGATCCTTAGTCGTGAGTGAATGTGACGCGAGCACCAGCCTGACTGATTATATATATATAATATTATAGTTAAGTAAATAGTTTAGCTTATTTCTCTTTTGGTAACTTAGTTACGTATTGGAGGAAAAATTATTCCATCACAACAATTTCTAGTTGTAGTTCTAATCTAACGCAGTTGCTAGAAGTGGAAAGAATTATTTAGTTTCCAACGCGAAAACAAGCATTAGAGAATACATTGAAATATTGACAGACATACTGTTTAAACAAAATATTTCAATTAATTGCTTTTACAGTATTAGTTCCATGTCAAGTGATATTCGTATCACGCGCGTGTTACAATCACCGTTCACGTGATAATAGTATCTAATAACATGTGTTTTTAATTTACTGTTTCCACATTAAGGTTTGTGTAGTTAATGGTAAGAAGTTAATTCATCATATCAGCTTTTAACTGTCCACTGCTGAATATAAGCCTTTTGGGGAGTCCTACACTGCGTGATCTGTACTACACTGGGTTGCTACTCAAGAACCTTCCTTCTTCATGTATAAACAGCTCATTTTTTATACCACTGAGGTGGCAAACAAGTATACGGCCCACCTGATGGTAACTGGTTATCGTAGCCTATGAACACCTGCAATACCAGAGGTATTACGCGTGCGTTGCCGACCCTAAAGAAACCTCTTTACCCCCCTTTTGAAGTATTGCTGTAGTCTCTTGGGAAAACCTCGGCATTCTCATTCCGGAACCTGAGTGTTCGTGGGAGGAAACATCTCTGAAACCGAGCAGTACGCGACCATTGAGGCTGTAGGACATGAGGATGCACTCCCTGTCGATGGCGAGCCGTACGACGGTAGAAAGTGGCTGTGGGCATCATATTGAACAATTCCTCATTGCCACTTCAGCTTGCTTATCCTTCCAATAGTAGCAAGTGTACAAAAAAAATCGATTAATTGATAAAATGTTGAGATTTGATACTGTTTTCATTAAGAGGTTGTTTCTGTAATAATTTAAACAGTACTTTGATTATTTTTCACTAAATTCTGTTAAAAAAAGATCCTAATTGTTTTTTAAATGCATTTTTTTTTGTTTCCGCTTAATATTCTAATGTAATGTTTTGGAAGAAACAATACGAGACGCGTAGACGCGTAGACGCGTAGCGTGTGTTTCGGTTTGTACATTGAAATATGGCAGTGAAATTATGCATAGCTGCCCACCATTAGTATCACAGTATTTTCTATCATGTTTATGGTACTGTTCATGTCTGTAGGTGATGTTTACCACTTTCCATCACTCGAACTGTCAGCATTCCAACTTCTAAAAGTATCAAAACTATTTGTTTAGTTTCATAATATTCCGACATAGTCCGAAGGAAGCTGAAGTGGCAATGGGCTGGTCCCATAGCTCGAAGAACCGACAAACGATGGGGAAGGTTCTTGAGTGGCGACCACGTACGGGCAAACGCAATGTAGGAGGACCCCCCATTAGATGGAGTGACGACCTGAAATGCGTTGCAGGGAGTCAGTGGATGCAGGTGGCTCAGGACCGTTCCTTATGGCAGTCTATGGGGGAGGCTTATGTCCAGCAGTGGACGGATAACGGCTGAAATGATGATGATGATGAACATTCAAGTAACTTAATTTGTATAAAACATGTTAGAATCAGCAGTCCCTACTCACCCCCCAAACCAAAACAGAGAAAGTCTCGATCTTATAAATAATAACAAGAAACCGCTTACAATAATAACAAACACAAATCCACAGCGTGCAGACGAAAAACAATTTCGCTTAAGAATTGTGTTATATCTACCTTGGAATATGGCAAATGCTTCTCAAACATTAGGCTTTTTCACAAAACACATTACGCAAACCATTACATATCTGTCTGTTATTACAACAAAAAGCATCAATCACACGGTGAATGCCATTACGGGCCTGTTTTGCCTCCATATACACATTATTACTTCTATAATAGCGTACAGTTATACTCAAAGTGTTATCTTTCGGGGTCAGATGGAAAAGGGGTCAATTAGATACGATCCTTTTATTCAAAAGACGACTCTCGTGGTGACGAAGTGGGAATACTGTATGTCAGAATTTTATCTATCGCAATTTAGCGATAAGACGGTTTATTGTTGCCGTTTTTAGGTTCTTTTTTTATTATTTTTTATACAACTGAGAATGGCAAACAAGCTGACGGCCCACCTGATGGAAAGTGGTAACCGTTGCCTATAGACATGAGCAGTACCATGGACATAACAGAGTATACTGTTTCGCCCATGATACCCCCCATGCGTTGCCATTCCTGAGGACTCAGGTGTTATTCCTCTGTACCCTGTAAATTCACGCCATATCCCACCCTTCAAACCGAAACACAGCCATGCAAACACATCCTTCTTGTAATGCTTTTTCCAAAGGTTTTATGTAATTGTATCCTTTTTTGAGGGGGAACAATACAAAGTTTTCAATCATTCAGTAGTTCACGATTTCTTTTCATTTACAGGATGTCCTAAAAGGTTACCATTTATGGGTACAAAGCGTAATACATCAGATTAGTACTGATGACAATAATCATTGTCATTTAAAAAATTAAAAATAATCAAATTTATTTATTTATAAATAAATAAATATTTTTTTTATTAGTAAACCCATGAGAATTAAGAAGAAATTTTATTTACATATTATAAATTTGAATAAATACGACACGTATTTTTTAATATAATAACTATCGGATTAACTTGCATGTGATTTAGTCGAGAAATCTTGACTAGTTTAGGCCATCACTAAGATCATTGCCTATCAATTGACTATCTTAAAACTAGTCGTGTCTCTGTTCAAACTGTTTATAACTGGGGGGAAGGGATTGTTAGTAATGCAGACTATGAATTCCATTACTAGCAATATGTCCTACCAAGTCAACCTCCACGTGGCCCCCTGGAAACCATCGTGATGAATTCAAGGTGTAGTCATCACGATGGGCTATTTGATCTGCCATTTCATTTTCATTTATCATCCCTCAGTGGTGTCTCGCCAGCATATACAGTTAGTGTAGGTGGGGTCAAAATTCTATTACCATCCTTTAAAAAAACTGTTTATAATTACTTCTCTCCGTCCAAAGGTTGCCTGGAAGAGATCGCTTTTAGCGATAAGGTCGCCCATTGTTTTCTCACTGTGATTATTTCTTGTAATTGTTTGTATCTATAATAAGTTTACTATTGTAATCTTTTGGAGGAAATAGCAGAAAATACCAATCTATATATCTAGTCGAGAATTCTCGACTAAAATACATGTAAGTTAATCCGGTTGTTATTGCATTAAAATATAATATGTAGTTAGGAAACTTTTAACAATAAAATATCACATGGGTGGGTATAAATAATAGATGGACCCATTCATCATAGTTCAAATAATACTCAGGGGGGCGAATTGGGTCTTATTATGATTAATCGGTTCAAATCCGCGAATTTTGAGGGGTGTATTAACATTTACCGTCATTTGGCTGTGATTTGACATAGGAGAGTTTTTTTCTCGTCTCAAATATCGTCATAGTCGTAGAATACTGACGGATCTGACAAAAAAATACATGATAGATATACATATCCGTCAGTATTCTACGACTATGACGATATATTGAGTTTGTTTTGGATATTTGTTATCTATACTTTTTTTTATAGCACTGAGGTGGCAAACAAGCATACGGTCCACCTGATGGTAAGTGGTTACCGTAGCCTATGAACACCTGCGATACCAGAGGTATTACGCGCGCGTTGCCGACCCTGAAGAAACCTCTTTACCCCCCTTTTGAAGAGCCCCATGCTGTAGTCTCTTGGGACAACTTCGGCAGGGAGCTTATTCCATAACCTGAGTGTTCGTAGAAGGAAAATATTTCTGAAACCGCGCTGTACCTGTATTTCTTATCTAAATTTGTGTTAAATGTCATTTGATTTTTTTACCACTGTTTTTATTATTATTATGTATTAAATAATGTATTTATTGCTGTGTATTCTCTATACAGAATATATAGATGTATAGATTAGCCCCTACAAGCAGCACCCGTTCACGAGTATGACGGATGACCCGGCTATCATTGTGCTCAATCATATTTTAGGGAACTTAACGACCCGGCCTATCACGTTGCCATCAGTCAGGACCTTATAGTGAGCATGGTTAGCTTCAGGTTACTTGAATATATATAAATTTGTATATAAAATATATATACGAGTATATTAAATACATCTCTCATCTATTTACTATTACTTATTTGCGCTACCTAACTTTGATACGTAAAAAAGTCATTTCAGAAGTGTAAACCTATTTCTGAAATCCGCGTGTAAGAAGTAAGAAGTATCGGGCAAAACGTTAGAGGTATGTACACTCACTCACACTCACACACACACACACACACACACACACACACACACACACACACACACACACGCGCGCGCGCACACACACACACACGCACGCACGCACGCGCACACACACACACACACACCTATTTGTGTGTGTGTGTATATATATATATATATATATATATATATGTATATATATATATATATATATATATATATATATATATATATATATATGTATGTATATCGTTAACATCGGACCTATAAAGCAATTTGCCAGGAAATTAGTTTATTCGACCGTTTTAAAAAGCAAGACTTCTAATGAATATACATGAGGCCTTAATTTGTATTAGGCTTGTATTACACTATAGTGGAGTTGATCGAAGCAACTGAAAGCTTTGTTCACACGAGATATGTTTTTTTTTATGGTACTTAGAATGGTAAACAATCTGATAGCTCACTTAATGGAGATTGGTAATCTATAGAAATGAACAGCATCAATGTCATAGAAAATCACTAGAGGGAGACTTTGTACAAAAGTCGATTGCTTGGGTACCTCTGTCCCATTTGTGTTTCTACCTTGAAGCAGTTGTGTTTGCATGGCTGTGTTTCGGTTTGAAGGGTGGGATATGCCGTGAATTTACAGGGTACAGAGTAATAACACCTGAGTCCTCAGGAATGGCAACGCATGAGGGGTATCATGGGCGAAACAGTATACTGTTATGTCCATGGTACTACTCATGTCTATAGGCGACGGTTACCACTTTCCATCAGATGGGCCGTAAAAAAAAAATACTGTGACGTGCATGATACTCGTATTGCCATTTCTGAGGACTATGGTGTTATTACTTAATCTCGTTACAAAATCTGTCCTTTTAAAGAAAAACACAGCAATGCTATTTCAAAGCAGAAATACGGATGGGGACGAGTTACTAGTGCAGATCACTTTTGTACAAAGACTTCCTTTGGTACTTCCAGAAGATTCTCAATTCGTCTAAATACAGATTAAAAATAAAGACGTTCTTAATTCGGTCGTATTTTTTATGTTTGTTACATTATAACTGAGTCATTTATAAACCAATTTTGAATTTTTTTTTAATGGATATACTTTCAATTAAGTTTATTTATTTATTTTTCATTAGTACAAATATGTGTACATGGCGGACTTAATACTAAAAGCATTCTCTCCCAGACAACCATAGGGAAGTGTCAGAATACTCGAATGCGGTACTAGTAATTATTGATATACTTACATACTAAAAGTCTCCCTCTGGTGACTGGTAACATATAGTCACTATGTTTAAAAAACCAAATAAACTTTTCAATGAAATAATTGGATTGATTTTTCCCAACGTACCGCTTCAAAACTAACAAACAAATCCGCGTACAATTTTTTTTTATACAGTACAGTGTTTGACGGTCAACTTTTTCAATATCAACTTTTCGTGTGTGCACTCAGCTTTATACGTAGGGTTGGCAGACCGACACGATCCGCTCATTAAAGTAATGAGTCTGTGGACGCGGCGCGAATTAATTGCTCAACTATTTTACTAGTTGTACGTACGGTGACAGCCCTCGAGGCTCGGTGTTTATCATTTTGGTGTTAGAGTTAGGGGTTAACTCTATTAGTGAATTGACTAAGTTAGATAGTAAGAATAAGGAATGCTATATTACATAGTGCTATCTCATTCTAAAGTCAACACAGTTTCGATTTCGTACTTCTACCGTGTAGCAGTTGTGTTTGCATGGCTGTGTTTCGGTTTGAAGGGTGGGATATAGCAGTGAAATTACAGGGTACAGAGGAATAACACCTGAGTCCGGAGGGAAAGGGATTGTTAGCATTGGAGTTTGACAGCCCCATTGCTAGCAATATGCCTTATTAGGTCAACCTCCACGTGGTTCCTGGAAACCATTGTGAACAATTCTTGTTGAATTCGTCACGATGGGCTAACTGACCTACTTCATCCTCACCTATCATCGTTCACTGGTGCCCCGCCGGTGTATACTGATAGCGCGGGTGGGGTTACCATTATCATCCATTAAAAAAAAAATAAACACCTGAGTCCTCAGGGATGGCAATGCATGGGGGGTATCATGGGCGAAACAGTATACTCTGTTATGTGCATGGTACTGCTCATGTCTATAGGCGACGGTTACCACTTTCCATCAGGTGGGCCGTCAGCTTGTTTGCCATTCTAAGTTGTATAAAAGTTTGTACTGTGGGTATTATAGAACTGCTATCATATCAATCGTTAACTGTTCTCTGTTGAACATAGATCTCTCCCATAAGTTTTACCAGTAGTTGCCACGTTTGGCAGGCGGGTTGACAATCGCAGTTAGGCTTTGGTTTTTTAGAAGGTATGCTGCTGTTCATCTTTCAATCATTAATTTCCCTTATGCGCCTTTTACGAAGTACACAAGAAAGGAAATGGTCCTATCTATGCCAGGATCTAATAGCAAGACCAGAATGAAGAATTGATATAAATACTTACTTTTTTTTTTAATAAATAAGTAGGTAAATATATGTGTGTGTGTGTGTGTCTATCAAACACATATACACTATCAGGTCGACTTCCACGTGGTATCCTCTGGGCATTATCGTGCTGAATTCCAAATGTATTCATCGCGATAGGCTAACTGATCTGCTTTTACATTTTCACCTATCAAACCTCACTGGTGCCCCGTCAGGGTACACCGTTAACGCAGGCGGGGGTTATTCCATTATCATTTATAAAAAAAACCGACTTCAAAAATCAATTTGTTTGCATTTTTTTTTCATTGTTTTTACTTTTCTTACAATTCCGTCACTTTTAAACCAACTTGAAAAATTCTTTTTTTTATCTAAAAGCATATACTTACAGATTAATTCTTTAGAAATATTATCAAAATCGGTTAAGTAGTTTAATTATTAGACAAAAATAACTGATTTCGACACAATTGATGTCGGTTTTTCTGTTTCTATGGGACACAATCTTTAATTACTATATGCAGGGTCTGTAACCGTTGGTTATATTA
This sequence comes from Galleria mellonella, assembly GCF_026898425.1. Taxonomy (NCBI): domain Eukaryota; kingdom Metazoa; phylum Arthropoda; class Insecta; order Lepidoptera; family Pyralidae; genus Galleria; species Galleria mellonella. Next base: position 8,347,213 of record NW_026441999.1, on the reverse strand, counting down.
TGTTCATGTACAGACAGACAATCAATATAACCTTTAATATATTTAAAACGGTATGACGTTTACCTAAGCTTATTCACAAGGATTTGAATAGGGTTTCGCCACGTCACTTTGGCACGGACCTTTGGTGTGTTAAGGCATGAGATGAAGCGGTTATAATTAAATAGTTATTTAGTAATTAATTTTTAATAGATTTTAAACTTAGATTATATAGAGACAGCAGCATGGGGTGCTTCAAAAGGAGGGTAAAGAGGTTTCTTCAGGGTCGGCAACGCGCGTGTGATACCCCTGCTATTGCAGGAGTTCACAGGCTACGGTAAACGCTTCCCATCAGGTGGGCCGTATGCTTGTTTGCCACCTCACTAGTATAAATAAAATATAGATAAATCGTCTCCATACAAATGCCTCAAGAATAGCGAGTCAACTTTTTCATACAATTTTGCGTGAGAAATAGTTATGAGTGATTCCTTTATAACTTCTATGTTTATTTTGACTTATAAATTCTGCACCTTCTTAATGCGCATAAACTATTTTTTTTATTAACTATAGATACGTAAATATATATTGTATGCGTAAATATATAAAACATTAATAAAAAAAAAAACGAGTCTGCTAATTTGACGATTGGCTGAGAAAAAGTTGAACCGTGTTTGATGCTCCATCTATATAATCTAAGATTTCCAAATGGAGCGACAGTGTTTTCAATTATGAACTTTTTTTATACCACGAAGGGGGCAAACAAGCATACAGCCCGTCTGATGATAAACGGTCACTGTAGTCTATAGACGCCTGCAACACTAGGGGTGTCACGTGCGCGTTGCCGATCCTGAAGAAGCTTTAATAAACCTTTGCACTGATTTTGATTTTTTTTTAATGAGTATTTTTAAATAACTGTTTGATTTGTTGAGTACAGTATTAGAATACTTTACTAAAATTGTAAATGTGAAAGTGTGTTTGTTCGTTTGTTAATTTAAGTGCCTTAACAGCTTAACTAAACGTTATAAAATTTGATACATATGTACTATATAGAACGGAGAATAACTTAAGCTACCATTTAGCCTAATCAGTGAAAATATCGCTGTCACGCGGACGAAGTCGTGAGTACAAGTTATACATGTAAAATCACCCGCTGTCTCTTATGAAATTGGACCAAATGAGCAAGACATGATTAATGTAGCTCAGATAACAAGTTTATGCACGATGTGTAAGCCTAAATGGTAGTAAAGGCATATGTCTGCTTAAAGCATTTTGGGGTTGCCAGTATGTTCAGATAAATTGGTTTTAGTATATTATATCTTTTTATTATTACTTCAGCCGTTAACTGTCCACTGCTGAACGTAAGCCTTCCCCATAAGGGTAGTTTTGTCAGTGGTTGCCACGCTTGACAGGCGGGTTGGCAACTGAAGTTAAGCTTTGGAGATGTTTTAAGAGGGACGCTGCTGCCAATGCCTCGCCGTTTCTTTGTCGGCTCTTACGATGCCTACGGGAAAGGAAGGCAATATCTTTTTATACTGCCGACTAAATATATAAATTTTTACCTCCTTTAACTTCTATCTTTTTGAAGTCGGTTTAAAATTGAGTTCCGTTATTTACTATTTATTAATTTTTTGTTGTTTTTTTTTGCGGGGCAAAATAGATTTATTCATATTATACATACATGAATAAAAAAAATGAGGCTTGGACTTGACATTTGGGATTGCCTGGTCAACAACTGAGCGTTATGTCAATTTAAATTAATTTACTTTTACATTAATACTCGCCCACTATGTACTTTTTATTATAACAGATTGTGAATTGTCAATCTTTGTCGGGTGCCCACGGTACAGGCTCGCCTAGTGTGGGGCCCATTGCTACTTTTGTTTGTAACTTTGTGTTTTTATTAAATAATAAATTTCTATAATTTCTATTCTATATATCGATAGTTTTCTCTTTACAATGCATCTAATTTAAACATATTTTTTATACAACTTAGAATGGCAAACAAACTGACGGCTCATCTGATTGTAAGTGGTAACGGTCACCTATACACATAAGCAGTAACATGGACATAACAGAGAACACTGTCTCGCCCATGATACCTCCCATGCGTTGCCATTCCTGAGCACTAAGGTGTTATGCATCTCTACCCTGTAAATTCACTGCCATATCCCACCCTTCAAACCGAAACACAGCCATGCAAACACAACTGTTTCGCGGTAGAAACACGAATGGGACAGAGGTGCCCAAGCATACAACTTTTGTACGTATTTTATATTTGAAACCACTAAATTCGATTACTATAATTTAATTATAATTATTTTAATATAATATCTTGTTTCGCGGACAATGGTATGGCTTTTGTATAACCGCACGGATCCCCAAACGGGCGCCATGTTGGACCGCATTTCCGGACAGTATGATAATTCGAGGCCGGATGTCCGTGGCCGCTGTGTTTATATGCCTTTCAGATAGTTTCAAATTTAAGCTCTGAGCATTTTTGTACTGAATTCCCTACTGGAATTCACTAAAAGTTCTCATTTCACAATAATTTTGTTACTGTGAAGTTTTTAATAAAACAATACAGAGAATTATTATAGTTTTTCCAAATAATTTGCGAGGTAAACTAGATAACAGTTCTCTATCTGTTTTTCTATAACGAAAGGTTGTCTATAAGAGATTGCCGTAGCGATAAGACTGCCTTTTGTACCTTTATGTATATATTTTAATATGTACTTTAAGTTACGTTAGTATTTCACTTAAATTTTTTAATTGTCAATGTATATTTTTATGTTTTTGGTGCAATAAATAAATAAAAAAAAAGATTTTCGTGACATTTCAGTTTGATGTCGCGAGATACCAAGCCAAAACTCTAGTGGGCAAAATCGAAAAACATGGCGTCCTGTTAAGAAAGTTTTGTCTCAGTAAAGTTTTTTTTTCCATAGGAAGAAAACCGAAGGATTTGTCCAGTGGCAAACTAATAACCAGAGGGAGACTTTGTACAAAAGTCGATTGCTTGAAGCAGTTGTGTTTGCATGGCTATGTTTCGGTTCGAAGGGTGGGATATGGCGTGAATTTACTGAGTACAGAGGAATAACACCTGAGTCCTTGAGGAATGGCAACGCATGGGGGGTATCATGGGCGAAACAGTATACTCTGTTATGTCCATGGTACTACTCATGTCTATAGGCGACGATTACCACTTTTCATCAGGTGGGCCGTCAGCTTGTTTGCCATCCTAAGTTGTATATAAAAAAAGACGATATTGATTCCAATTTTTCCCATAAATTATTATAATTACTTGGCACTAATTGACTCGGCTAATAATTATTCCATTTTAATTTCAAATGTCTTATTATATTTTAATTAAATACCTTTTGAGGGTGAAAACGTCTTGGGCATTGGCAAATTAGCAAATACCTTTAATTGGTTTTTTATTCAAGTCAAAAAGAAAAAGCCATTAGAATTCCATGATTGCTTGAATTTATTAATAAAAAAAAATATATATTGCGTAGATGCAGCAAATTTGTTTTTTTTTATACAACTTAGAATGGCAAACAAGCTGACGGCCAACCTGATGGAAAATGGTAATCGTCGCCTGTAAACATGAGCAGTACCGTTGACATAACAATGTCTATAGGCTACGGTAACCGCTCACCATCAAGGTAGGCGGGGAGTATACTTATTTTGTACCTAATTTGTATTTAAAGTCGACACTGTATATTTAAGGTCAGCACAGTATAATTTCTTGCACGATAAACCCTTTTGATCTTATATTATTTAATTATATTCATAGTAATGAAGAAACTACACTTTTATAACAGAAAATATTAACCAAGCTTACGGTCACCATAAGCCATAGATACTTGCAACTCCAGGGGTGTCACATGGGCAATTTTTTAAAATAAAATTTTCATATTAAATTTTAGATTTTACAATGCATGGTGTATGGTTTATAAGAGACATAATGTGTGAGAGTTATATATATATATAATTATATATAATACATTGTATACTTTCAGTTGCTAGTTCTTAAATAGTTTTTCATAATTCTCTTCTTAGGATCACTCGCTCTAAGGACACAGCTCTAAAAGTAGAGTTTTTACAGTTGGTCTTTTAAATCCTTATTATTTGTATTTTTAGATTACACTAATCATTTACCATCCGGCGAGCCAAATGCTATTTGACCACGTTCTTCGCATAAAATAAATCACAACCTGCTCAGCATCTACAAACGTAAACAAGAGCTGTTGCAGAACAACTGTTGTTTTTTTTTTTGGCAAAAAAATAATAATAATGGCACTTGGCTTTGCGCCAGCCCTATTTTATCAGCAACATAACTTAGGTTACATAAAGTCGACTCGATCATGTGCGTTGAAAAGCACTATGATTTCTGAGCACGTGCGGCTAACATGGAGTTACTAAGACATTATTGTAGGGTTGCCACATTTCTGTTTTTATTATACTGTTTATTTTTACCACAAATAATGAGGTCGTTGTTTCGTTAAAAGTTCTGTACTGTCGTACACTGTATACTGTCTATCTGTCTGTCATGTCAATGTATTTGTCGAATAATAAAATTGAATTAATACTAAACGTAAGCGTAGTTCTTAAAATCAGTTCTCTCCTCATTCCTTAAATTAATATCTATACAAATCAATACATGTAATAAAATCGTAAATGGTCGCTGTCTGTACATGGAAAATATATAGGAAAAACCATTATAGGGGAGCTTTATGAATGCAATAGAATACAAAATAATGATTTTTAGAATTTAGCACGCTAATCTCAGAAATAAATGGCTTTAACGATTTGAATGCGGTGTTCACTAATGCATTACAGTTTGCACCACTTAACATTGTTTATTTTCTTTAGATAGATAGATAGATAGATGACCTTTATTACCAGTATTAAGAAAATAAAAAATTAAAACAACAAAAAGAAATAAAGAACAATTATTGTTGCTGGTAATAGGAGCTGCCTCAGCTGTTGCTACATATTGTACATCTCCAGCGAGATGTACCTATACAGCGCTGATTTTCAGGCGGCCCCTTAACTCCTTTACCTTTAGCATGCGTGCGGGTCGCCAATACCTATTTCTCGGATGGGAGACTCAACACGCTTACCAACAAATACATAAAACATTACAACAAATACATAAAACATTACAACAAATACATAAAACATTACAACAAATACACAAAACATTACAACAAATACATAAAACATTACAACAAATACACAAAACATTACAACCAAAACCGAAAAGAACAAACTCTGAATAAATTATCGCACTTCACAATGACAGCATCGTAAAAAAAATAAAAAAAACGAACGTGAAGCATCAGTTTCTCAACTGTTTTGAATTTCAATCGGTTCATAAATAACAAAGTTATAACGATTTAAAGAATCACATATAAAATGCTATAAAATAACCGATTAGTTGAATTGGTTGAAACATTTTTTTTTTATTAAAATTTATTGATTTTTGAAAATTCTGCGGTTTAAAGTACGGGGTCCTACTCAGGGTCGAGGAAAAATAAATAAAGTACATAAAATCTACCATTTTTTTTGCATGCTCTCGAGTCACTTGTGACAGCCCTACACTTGTAAAGTGAGACAACTGCAGGGGCAAGTACGTAAGAATTTGGGCGGGTTGATGAAGTTTTCTGTATGGGTTATGAAAACCTAGTAGCTACGAGTACTACGCACGGTACTGTAATAGTCGATTGGATACGTGACACTGTATGCGCTTTAGGTATGTCCTTTAAAACAATGTAGTTAATAAATTTGGATTGCGTAAAGCACCAGTTTTTTGCCCGCTACTTCGAACGCGTTTATTTTAAAAGTAGAAACATCTATGGAAGAGTGGTCCGTTTGGATCACTTCTTGTAGCATGTAGATCCTGGCATAGAATAGGCCAATCCTTTTTCGTGGGCATCGTAAGAAGCTTATGGTGGAAGGATGGGCAGCAGCGTCCCTCTTAAAACATCATCAAAAACCAAAATGTGGTTGCCGTTTTTTTTATAAAAAAAGTCGGTTGCTTGGGTACCTCTGTCCCATTCGTGTTTCTACCGTGAAGCAGTTGTGTTTGCACGGCTGTGTTGCGGTTTGAACGGTGTGACATGGCGTGAATTTACTGGGTACACAGGAATAACACCTGAGTCCTCAGGAATGGCAACGCATGGGGGTATCATGGGCGAAACAGTATACTCTGTTATGTGCATGGTACTGCTTATGTCTATAGGCGACGGTTACCACTTTCCATCAGGTGGGCCGTCAGCTTGTTTGCCATTATAAGTTGTATAAAAAAAAGAGCATTATTATTTGTAAATATCTAAAATTTTATTAATTTTAAGCTATTACAGTGTAATATAAATAAAGAAGTATGTACTTACATAATACGTTAATAGTGTGTGTGGCTACCACATTCTCAGTGAGCTGTGCGTTGATCCCGTGGCATACCACCACAATAGAGCGTCGGTTCGGCTCCACCACGACAGTGATATTTGATGTCGTTATCCATCCACCTGGAAAAGAAAGATAGAATAGAGGAAATGTTTTTTTTTCCATGTTTATCTATCTTACTATTGTAATCTTTTGGAGGAAACCATAAAGAGTATTTATTTATTTATTTATTTATTTATTTATTTATAAAAGACACACCAACAATATGCTCACAACAATTAAGCAGACAATGTTATAAATAAGTAAAAAGTGAAAAATTACTATTTAAAAATGCTTAAATCTAAGTTTACTTGAACAAAAACATCTCACTCCTCACTACCAAGATTAAGGCCATATGAACACATCAATTATATCATCATAACTCCTTCAGTTCTAAATCAGTTTGGAAAATTATTATTTTTTATTTGAAAAAAGCATGAACTTATATATATATATATATGAGTCGTGTTTTATATCAAGCCAAAGGAACTAATTTTATGAAAATTAATTAAATGAAAAAAGCTGAATTCGGTTTTTTTATAAGACACAATCCTTAATTACATATTGGCTTTTACCCGCGACTTCGTCCGTTTGACTAAAATAAAATAGAGAACAGCATTCAGCGTAAAGTTCGCCAAATTACCACATCTTATATTCCCACTGCGAATTAAAGTTCAAAATAAACATTATAAGAGAAATAATTTTTATTTAAGTATACTTGTTCACAAGCTCTTTTCATCCAACCTAAAACAAGTATTTATTTATTTATTTAATACAAAAACGTGTAAATATTTTTTTTTTATACCACTGAGGTGGCAAACAGGCATACGGCCCACTTGATGGTAAGTGGTTACCGTAAAACACGTTATTTGCAACAATTTAGTAAAATAGTTAAATTTCTTTTTTACCAAAGGTTGACTGGGAGAGAATGCTACACAGTATTAAGTCCGTCTTTTGTACCAAAAATTTTTTTTGTAATATTAAGCACATTTCAAAAAAAGTGTTTGGTACAAAAGATGGACTAAACATAAATATAAAATATAGATTTAAGAATAAATAAATAAAAATCCAGAGCTCTTTAAAATAACTTACATGCTAAATCTCTTAAAAAAATTATAATTCTATTCTAATAATCTAAAATAAGATATACCCTTCAAAAAGTTTTTACCAGTTCATGAAAGTTTTTTTTTAAAGTTTAAAGTTTTAAAGCCCTTTTCTATCTGTTCTCCCTTAACTAAAGGTTGTCTGTAAGAGATTGCCCTAGCGATAAGACCGCCTTTTGTACCTTTATGTGTATATATCAATCTGTATTTATGTTACTGTATTTCACTTGAATTATTCACTTGTCATTGTATATTTTTATTTATGGTGCAATAAAGAGTTAAATAAATAAATAAATAAATAAAATAAATGATGCATACCTTCTGGTGATATTACAGTCCTGTTACTGGCTTCTTTGTGATGTTTACCCAGTACTAGCCACTTGATATCGGCTGCAGGGTTCGAGGGCGCCGTGCTGCAGCTCAGAGGAACAGGATCGCCCACCCTCGCTTCCGAGGGCCCGGAAATAGTCACGTGTGAAGGAGCGACTGTAATGGAAAAAATACCATCAGTTTATCTGAGTTTACATAACGGGTTATGGCAGTGAATTTACAGGGTACAGAGGAATAACACCTGAGTCCTCAGGAATGGCAACGCATGGGGAGCATCATGGGCGAAACAGTATACTCTGTTATGTCCATGGTACTGCTTATGTCTATAGACGACGGTTACCACTTTCCATCAGGTCGTCCGTCAGCTTGTTTGCCATTCTAAGTTGCATAAAAAAATCGATTTGTTCCCAATTCAATTGCGCACAAGTCACCAATCCGTTATTTTCCTTTGGCCAAATTTTTCCAAAAAAAAATTAAACAACAGGAAAATATCATGGGATTATCGAAAAGTGTTTTAAATATTGAGAAGGAAGGGTATCGCTTTCAGGAGCAACTGCAGCGGGCGATAAAGGAAAATAAACAAAGTTTTGATAAAAAGCGCGAAAAGTTTCCGAGGCATCAATACAGTTTGGAGGATTAAAACTTTGTCTTATAAATGTCAGTGAGGACGGCGAATTGAGACGGATTGTCGTGTTAGAGGGGGACGGAGGTATTTTGTACAATTGCCTTATTGCCTCCCCACGTTTAGGATGAAACAAAACGATGTGTTTTCCATATTGTATAATTTAAAATGTTACATTCATGTGTGAATGCTTGGTTTATTAAATAACTTTATTGAGTCAAAGTCTTTCGAAACTTGACTTTGCATGACTTTTAATGTGTTTGATGGAGGAATATTGTGGAAGAAAGTCAAAATATATGTAGTAGGATGACGGTTATTTTACAAATCATAAGAAGAGGTGTGACAGAGACAAAAGAAATTGATAGATAAACTGGACAGTTGGATTTTTAAAATACTTGTTTTTTCCTGAAAAAAATTGGTTACGTGATTCTTCGCAAATACTATGATAGATTGTATATTCTTTATTGTATTGTTTTTGACTGCTTTCATAAAGAAAGAAGTTTTCAATTCGGCTGTATTTTTTTTTTTATTATGTTTCTTACCTCTCATAACTTGGTAGGTTGTAAATCGATTTGGAAAATTCTTTTTTATTTGAAATATAAAATCTGAACGGAAATAATATGTAAGTAACCCAATAATAGTAAACTAGTAGTATAATCCTTTTAGATAAACATCGAAATTTTCGAAATTGGTTCACAACTGATGGAGATATGAGGTGATAAACATAATAGAAAAAAAAACACAACCGAATTGAAAACTACCTTTTTGAAGTCGGTAGAAAAATTAAGATTAGATTTGTTTTTTACTTACGAGATAAATGAATAACTTACTGATATAGCTATCAAAGTTAACACCCATCAAACGATGTCAACTCGAGAAAAAAAAACATAGAAGAATTTTTTTTTTATACAACTTAGAATGGCAAATAAGCTGACGGCCCACCTGATGGAAAGTGGTAACCGTTACCTAGAGACATGAGCAATACCATGGACATAATAGAGTATACTGTTTCGTCCATGATACCCCCCATGCGTTGTCATTTCTGAGGACTCAGGTGTTATTTCTCTGTACCCTGTAAATTCACGCCATATCCCACCCTTCAAACCGAAACACAGCTATGCAAACATAACTGCTTCATAGTAGAAACACGAACGGGATAGAGATACCACGGTAAAATTTATAGAATAAAAGAATTACTATAGTATTAACAAGATGAATATTTTATTTATTTTATTTTATTCCAAAATGTTTACACAACGCACATACTATTTGAAAGTTTTCATAAATGTCCAATTTCGGCGAGCGCCCGTAACCTGCCTTGTTACAATCCAAACTTCTCAAAAGTAGTTCCGTGTGCGAGATCCGAACATAAATCCACAGTGATCCGGGCGAGTTACAGTGCAAGTTTCGACAGGGCATTCAGTAAATAGTCCGGTCGACTTTGTTGGTTATTTTCACTTTGTATCGATATTATCGAAAAATTTTGATACTTTAAATATTTTTATTGCGGATTATTGGAATTGTGAAATTAATGGCGTGAATTTACTGGGTACAGAAGAATAACATCTGAGTCCTCAGGAATGGCAACGTATGGAGGGTATCATGGGCGAAACAGTATACTCTGTTATGTCCATGGTACTGCTCATGTCTATAGGCGACGGTTACCACTTTCCATCAGGTGGGTCGTCAGCTTGTTTGCCATTCTAAGTTGTATAAAAAAATGTTTCAATGGGTCTTCTAAACCATTCAGATATTTAAATGTCATTTCATTATCAACATAATTTTTTTTTAATGGATGATAATGTAATGGTATCCCACCACCCCGCCCGCGCTATCGGTATACACCGACGGGGCACCAGTGAAGGATGATAGATGAGGATGAAGCAGGTCAGTTAGCGCATCGCGACAAATTCAACAAGAATTGTTCACGATGGTTTCCAAGGGGAACTACGTGCAGCTCGACCTAATAAGGCATATTGCTAGCAATGGGGCTGTCAAACTCCATTGCTAACAATCCCTTCCCCCCATCAACATCATTACATTCTCTGTAAACTATAGATCATCATATCAGCCTTTAACCGTCCACTGCCGAACATAAGCCTCCCCCTAGGGGAGTTTTGCTAGTAGCAGCCACGCTTGGCAGGCGGGATGGCAACCGCAGTTAGACTTTAGAGATGTTTTAAGAGGGACGCTGCTGCCCATCCCTTGCCCTTCCTTAGCCACCTCTTCTGACACCCACAAGAAAGGAAGGGGTGGCCTATCCTATATCGGGAATGACACGGATAAACTGTAGGTATTATTATATAATAAAAAAAATATATTAATGGTTATATTAAATAGATTTTTGGTTCTTGATATTTTCCAACAATCCTTGCAATGTTACATTAAGGCTGCCAATTTGTTACTTTAAATCTATAGCCGTCATTCTTTCAATGTATATAATATCGAATGTAATGCAGAGCAGTTGTGTGAGTGCAAATTTAATGCTGTTTTATGTAATATTTATTTTATAAATGTATTAATTTGTAATCTGTTGCCTTGCTATAAATAAATAAATAACTAATGCTTAGCTGGTAGCTTAATGCCATGTGGCATTAAGCTCGCCACTTGTACAAAGTTTTATTGTGCAATAAAGAATAAATAAATAAATAAATAAATAAATAAATAAAATATTAATAAATGCCAGTTAATTACATGAACTATGTGATACGTGCAAAATATTAGTTTCTAATATGGCGTCTATTAATATTTTAATTCATTCTCTTTAAGCCCGTCTATAATAATTAGAAAGCTGATTAGATATTTACATTCGAGGTTGTCTGGAGGGCGGGCGCGAAAAATTATTTGCACCGTCACAATTTGACATTGTGACGATATGAATTATGTTACAGATGCTTCTTGAAAGTGACATTTACCAGAGGCAGGTTTTTGTATAAAAGTCGTTTGCCTGGGGACTGTTGTCCCATTCGCGTTCCTGCCTCTAAACTGCTGTGCTTGCATGACTGTTTCAGTTTGATAGGTATGGAGTATGGTAGTAAAATTATAAGATTTTTTTAATGGATGATAATGGAATGCTATCCCCGCCTGTGCTATCGGTACACACTGGCAGGGCACCAGTGAGGGATGATAGGTGAGGGTGAAGCAGGCCAGTTAGCCCACCATGACGAATCTAATAATAAATCAATTACGATGGTTTCAAGGGGCAATCACGAGGAGGTCGACCTGACATATTGCTAGTATCCCTACGAGATATTATTAGGATTCAAGAATGGTAACACATGAAGGGTATTATGGGTGTAATAGTGTATTGTGCAGTGTCCATGGTGCTGTTCATGTCTATAGGTGAGGAAATTAGTAAAAATTGATATTTTATTTTATTACTTTTTTTTAAACAAATTTCACATCTCCCCTCTTAAGGAGAGGAGATGGCAACTAACCCCCAACAGAAGCACAGTCGGCCGGGGTTCAAGGCCCCAGGGAGAAAAACCGGCGTACAATGCGGGCAGAATCTAAAAGCACCGCTTTCTGCGTCTTTCCCGGGAGTGAGCCACTTCGGAATCCAAACCGTCTGAGATGTTGTTCCAGACTAGTTCTAAACTGCCATAAACTAAAGTTTCATCCCAACCATCTGGACGAGTGGCGGTCCTCTACCGTGCATTTTTCAAAATACTTTCTTTCACGCACAACCTTTGGAATCAACTTCCAGCAGCAGTATTTCCGAACCGATACGACAACATAACCTTCAAGAAAAGAGTATATTCCTTTTTAAAAGGCCGGCAGCACACCTACAATGTCGCTGGTGTTGTGTGTGATCATGGGCGGCGGTAGTCACTTACCATCAGGTGAGCTGCATGCTCGTTTGCTTGCTCGTTGTGTTGTAAAAAAAAAGAAGACGGGCAAAGCCGCAAATCATATGCTAGCAAGTATTACATATAAATAAAATCGATGACCCCAGTTATTAAGGATGATTGCTTGTTTCAAAGCGTACCCAGTTTCCACTCGACTGGTCACGGGTTCGATTACTGTTCGAGACGTTTCACGTTCAAAGAGATTCGATTATATCATGGAATTTGCGAATGCGGGTAGTTTTTTAATAGGGCAAATATATAAAAAAAATATTTCTCTGATAATTGTAATTTATTTGACAAAAAGCAATAACTACAATCGTAAAAACACACATACACACACACACACATGCACGCACGCACGCACGCACTCACGCACGCACGCACGCACGCACGCACGCACGCACGCACGCACGCACGCACCCACGCACGCACGCACGCACGTATACATACACTCCTGCACACGGACACGTGCGCTCATACATATACACATGCGTACACATACATATAAATATTTCGCAGACACATTACACTTATAATTTAATATTTGAATTAAGAACTCTGAATCAGATTGAGAATATTTGAATTTACAATTCGAAATAATGTTGAAAATATTTAAATTTAGAACGCCTATCTAGCTAATAAATCTGCTTGTTGCCAAGCAAAATGTACTTACATTTTGCTTAGCGACAAAAAGATTTTTGCTCTGAAAAGAGAATAAACTTAAATAGTCACATAATTAATATGAAATTATGATTATAAAATGAAATGACAAAATCTTTTCAGAACTGGTAACGTTATTACGTAAAATAGATACAAACTATTTTAATGATTCTTTTTTTAATAGACAGAGTCAATTTCTGTGTTAGTTTCATTTATACTAATTTCTTTGCAAATGAACTTGGTTTCGGTATAGAAAAGTCCACCCCTTCCTTTCCCGTGGGTGTCGTAAGAAGCAACTAAGGGAGAGCAAGAGATGGGCAGCAGCGTCCCTCTTAAAACAATTCCAAGGCCTAACTGCGGTTGCCAATCCGCCTGCCAAGCATGGCAATGACTGGCAAACTTCCTCAAGGTGGAGACTGATGATCAGCAGTGGACAGTTAAAGTCTGATTCGATGAAGCAACTCAACTGTCAAATAAATTTAGTAATCCGGGACGGTAACGTATTAGGAGTAATATAGGCGTCACAGTATATATCTGATGTCCATAATACTTTCTGAAGTCTACAATCAACGATTACCACTCTCCATCAGGTGGGTCGTTAGTCTGTATGTCATTTTTGTTCGTATAAAAAGTAGGTAATTCACTTAGTGGACTTTGAGTATTAAAGCAAAGTGATGTAAGTCAAAAACGAACGTTTTCCGTTAGGGTTCAGTTGTTGTACCGATGGGACCCCATTTGAAGTTACCTGTTCGATGTAAATAAACAATGAGCTAGGGACGAAGAGAGCCGTTTCGGGCTTGGTACAAGTTAGAGACTGAGACGATTATAATATTGTTGCCACGCTTGTCACGATGATATTAGAATAGTAACTCTGCCTACATTAATGATATACGCGTTGGCGAGGCACCAGTTAGCCAATCGTGATGAATATACCTAGAATTCAGCACGATGGTTCACAGGGGAGCCACGTGGAGGTCGACTTGACAGGGCATACTGCTAGCAATGGAATCGGTAGTCCGCATTACTAATAACCCCTCTCACCCCCTCCCCCTCTCAATGGCAAACGCAATTAGACTTTCGTAATGTTTTAAGAGGGGCACTGCCGTCTATCTCTCGACCATAAAGTTGGACGTGGACAGTAACAAAGTAGAGTGAGTTAATATATATTTCTCAAACATGCTTGAAAATATGAGCATTATTTTGACAATCTTCTTCGAGATAAATCAAAATTGCCGTACTGACTAGATACATGCGGGCAGCGACCGGCAAAAGTTGTATGAAAATCCATATCTGTCCTGTTTTGCGGCCAGATAAATTACTATGTAAACTCATATCTGTCCTGTAATTTAAAAATGGAATGACCTTTTACTTCGAAACATGGCTACCAAGGAGGTAACTAATAAAAGGTTTTATTTATATTTCGAACTGACTTGAAAATAAAAAAGCTGTTTATTGAAAAAAAAAAAACAGAGGAACATTATGGCGCTGTTCGTTATTCGTCATTGAACTTAAAAAGTAAAATTGTGTTTTTGATTTCCGCGCATTGTTTGAGAAAAGTACTATACAAGCCTTGGCCACAACTAGGCATTGATGGACTCACGTATGTGTACCTCGGCTATGCCTCGGCCCACATTTGTACGTTCGTCCATCAATGCCTCAGTTGCTGGCCGCTGCAGTAATGTACTATAAATATATCATCATTTTCCGACCGGCAACCTGTTTGTTTTCAACCCTCTATATATATATATATATATATATATATATATATATATATATATATATATATATATATATATATATATATATATATATATATAAAGTAACTAAAGTATATAGAGATTACTATTTATTACCTAGCCCTACTAAAAACCCGCTTCCTCTCATCACTTGGACACAAACAAACCCGAATTAATGTTTTTTACAATCTCCCACTTTGATATATTTACTTTATCAAAGGATTTGGAAATACATAAAACGTATCAGAATTACACAAGTACAACTCCAGCCTCCGTTGAAGGTCTCTCAAAGGGTCCCAGTTAGTTGGATGTAAATTTATAAAATTTACCGATGCTCATAATTTATTTATTGGGTTTTATTAGGATTGATCATCAGAATAATGATGTCTTATAATTATTTATTTTGTAGCAACATTATATATTATATTCTTTTACCATCTATTTTTTTAATGGGTAATAATAGAATGGTAACCGGGGGGAAAGGGGTTGTTAGCAATGGAGTTTGACAGCCCCATTGCTAGCAATATGCCCTATAAGGTCGACCTCCACGTGGTTCCCCCTGGAAACCATCATGAACAATTTTTGTTGAATTCATCACGATGGGATACCTACTTCATCCTCACCTATCATCTTTCACTGGTGCCCCGCCGGTGTATACCGATAGCGCGAGTAGGGTTACCATTCCATTGTCACCCATTAAAAAAAAATAGTAACCCCGCCTGCGCTATCGGTATACTCGTACACCGACTAGGCACCAGTGAGAGATGATAGGTGAGAACGAATGCAGGTCAGTAGGCTCACCATGATGAATTCAACAAGGATTAACCATGGTGGTTTCTAGGGGGAACCGCGCGAAGGTCGACCTGATAGGGTGTATTGCTAGCAATGGGTCAGTTAGACCCCATTACTAGCAATCCCTTTCTCCCCCGACCCTCTCTTCTTCTACCATGTAGTCCCGGCATAGAATGGGCTACTACTTCCTTTCCCGTGGGTGTCGTAAGAGGCGACTAAGAGAAATTACTGGTTGAGAAATGGGCAGCGGCATCTTCTTTAAAACATCACCAAAGGTCTAACTGCGGTTGCCAATCCGTGTGCTAAGCGTGGCAATTACTAGCAAAACCCTCCTTTGTAAACTGGATCGATACGTTGGAAGGTATTTTCAACTGAATTTTATGCTACTTAGAATGGCAAACAAGCTGACGGCCCACCTGATGGAAAGTGGTAACCGTCGTCTATAGACATGAGCAGTACCATGCACATAACAGAGTATACTGTTACGCTCATGATACCCCTATGCGTTGCCATTCCTAACGACTCAGGTGTTATTCTTCTATACTTTGTAAATTCACTGCCAAATCCCACCCTTGAAATCGATACACAGCTATGCAAACACAACTGCTTCACGGTAGAATCACGAATGGGACAGAGGTGCTTAAGCAAACGACTTTTGTAGTCTTCCTCTGGTAGCAGCTAGTCGAAGACTTCAAATAGGCGTTCCGCCCGTGACACCCCCCATGCGTTGCCATTCCTGAGAACTCTGGTATGGGAACGCGTAAATGGAGTAATAGAAAAATCGTACTTACATAGAACAGTGAGATCAATTTCAGCCTTCAGCGTGTTGCTTATCATTATATTCTTCGCCTCGCACGTATACCGCGCCTTGTTGTCTGACGCGTCCGCTTTGAACGATAGCACGTTCTCTGACATCCGGCCGCTTGTCCTGAAGCAAGAAAGAGATTTTTTTTTATACAACTTAGAATTTTATCGCAAACAAGCTGACGGCCCACCTGATGGAAAGTGGTAACCGTTGCCTGTAGACATGAGCAGTACCATGGACGTAACAGAGTATACTGTTTCGCCCATGATACCCTCCATGCGTTGCCATTCCTGAGGACGTAAGTGTTATTCCTCTGTACCCAGCAAATTCACGCCATATCCCATTCTTCAAACCGAAACACAGCCATGCAAACACAACTGCTTCACGGTTGAAACACGAATGGGACAGTGGTATCCAAGCAATCGACTTTTGGACAAAGTCTCCCTCTGGTACGTATATACGGGTCACTTGATGGTAAACGGTTACCGTAGCCTATGAACTGAGGTAACAAATACCACGGGTATTGCGCGCGTGTTGCCGACCCTTAAGAAACCTCTTTACACCTTTCTGACGAACCCCATGCCCATGCAGAATCTCTTGGAAAAAGCTCGGCAGGGAGCTCGTTCCATAACCTGAGTGGGAGAATAGAGTTGTACGCGACCATCTAGGCTGTAAGGTATGTGGGTGAACTCCCTGTCGATGGCGAACCGTACGATGGTAAAAACTGACCTTGGGCATCATATTGAACAGTATTAGATTGTTTGTTTTTTGTCGCTTCCGGCCTTTCTGTCCCTATGTATGCTTAGATCTTTAAAACTACGCGACGGATTTTGTTGCGGTTTTTTTTATAGATAGAGTGCTTCAAGAGGAAAATTTATATGTATAATACATGCATAAATATAGTAGAAAAACACTGGCAATTTTTGTGGTTTCTAATGTGACGTGACGTAATGTACATCCGTGCGAAGGCGAGGCGTGTCGCTAGTAAATTATATATTTCTTTATCTATAATAATTTTAAGAACAAGGAAAAAAACTTAAATTAATAAATAAATAAATGCACGCAAGAATGTTTGACTACCCTACGCAGATGTTATCAATTTTCTATTAAGGCATTTCACACAATTTCGGTTCACCCAATAACATTCTGTGAGAAACGCAGCGGCGCGTGGCATAGTGCTGCGCCGCTGCTTGCTCTACCGTGAACGGTGGTGCTCTTGCCTTTCTGAGCCCTGGCGTGGTTTAATTATGGATTTAATAGATGTTTACATCCGAATTTAGAGGCTGGGAACGGGTAGCAGATTTGTATTTTCAAGTTAGGCTACTTGGAAGGTAGGTAGATATAACAATGGCTTAGTTTAGTAACTGTTATGTATATGTAGCTTACAGATATAATAAAATTATAATTAGACGATATGTGTACACTAGGGGTGAGGTATATATATATATATATATATATATATATATATATATATATATATATATATATATATATATATATATATATATATATACCTTGGCAATACCTATATATTTAATTTATTTTATTTTACACTTTATTGCACCATTTATCAAATAGTAAACACATATAATTGTAATGAGAAATGATACAGAAGGCGGCCTTATCGCTAAGCAATCTCTTAAGGACAACCTTCGGGTAGAGGACATTGAGAAAAGAAAGAAAAGCAAAGGGTAGGTGGCGCACTGTTATATATATAAACAAATATATACATATACACAAACTTAAAAGCATACATACAACAGGAGAGAGT
This sequence comes from Galleria mellonella, assembly GCF_026898425.1. Classification (NCBI taxonomy): domain Eukaryota; kingdom Metazoa; phylum Arthropoda; class Insecta; order Lepidoptera; family Pyralidae; genus Galleria; species Galleria mellonella. Next base: position 8,329,126 of record NW_026441999.1, on the reverse strand, counting down.
GAAATTGGAAATTGAAGGTAGAAAACGGGAAAACAGTACTTAAAGGGAGAGATAATATAAGATTTAACAGAGGTTTTGGTTATGTATTGGTCCGATAACGAATTAAAAGTTTAAAGAATTAAAAGACCGAATGAAATTTGACACATGGATGGAGTTTAGAACATATAGTATATTTTTTATACCAACGAACGTAGGCAAAGTCATAGAAAACAACTAGTTTTTAAATAATTCAAACATGAATTTGAAAATTCAAACGTTTACAGACCAAGGGCTTACTTTGTAAAGGCGATTTCTAAACAAACATTGGACTGCCAACTAGTCAAAACGTCATAACTCAAGAAAAGTCAAAAATCCCGCAAGACTAAAGTTTGACTTCCCCTCTTTTTGGCGCATGTCTTCGTTTAATTTAAGAATTCATAATTATTTTTAATTCCAATTCCTCAACGGCTTATGATATTTTCTGTGACAAATAAAAATAAAAGGAAAGAAAGAAAGAAAGAGAGAAAGAAAGAAAACTTTTATTGCCAATAACAAAAAGAGTAAAATTAATTATCAATAGAAAACAAACTCCACATTTGTTATTGTCAAAATGGCCGCCACTCAGCATGTGCTGCGGCGAATTAATTGCTACAGCGCTGATATTCTGTGGTGGCCAAAATAGTAATTAGTAATAAAATAATATTTCCGTATGATCCCGGCATAGAATAAGCCACTCCTTCTTTTATCGTGGGTGTCGTAAGAGGCGATTAAGGGAGGGCGAGGGACGGGTAACAGCGACCCTCTTAAAACATGTTTAACACCTAACTGCAATTGCCAATCCGCTTGCCGAGTGTGGCAACTATTGGCAATATCACCCAAAAAGGAAGCTAATGTTCAGCAGTGGACAGTTAAGGGCTGATATGATGATGATGAACACAATAATAAGTTTTTTTAAATAAATAAATATTACAGTTTCAATATATCGCAAAGTATCTTTTTTTTTTATAACACAGGAAGCAAACGAGCATGCGGCTCACCTGATGGTAAGTGACTACCGCCGCCTATGATCACCCGCAACACCAGCGGCATTGCAGTTGTATTGCCGGCCTCTTTAAATTTGAAAGATATTTGAACACGATACTTTTAGACTTTATCAGAATTTAGTTTGTAAATTCAAGATATTATTTAAATTAGGCATTTTGAAATAAAACAATTCAAATATAAATTCTAGATTGCGTACTTTGATACTAGATGGCGCTGTTCAGTAGTATTTATTATTACAAACAGATCAGTTTTATATCTCTTTATGACAAATCGGTAAAAAGTAGCCATGTACATTTTGAGTTTGTGCAATAATAGATTGGAATGTTTTATCGTGCTATGCATAATAAAACAGTTTTGAAGAGAATTGAAGCGTTGACGGGAAAAAACATGAGTGCTGCTAAAATGGCAGCTTCCTCACAAAATAAAACCGGTCAGGTGTGAGTTAAACTCACATGTCGAGGATTCCGCACATAGATATGAGATTAAGAAGGTAAAAGCCCTTAAAATATTAAAAAAAAAAAAAAAAAAAAAGATATGAGATTACTTAAGTAAAATAAGTGAAATAGTCACCTAAAATCTGTTAACAACTGGATCTCAAAATTATATTCGTTTTTTTGAAATTTTCTTTTAGAATTTTTCGAAAACTGTGCTAGTGGGAAACACCTTTTTATTATTTTTTTAATATAAATATATATCTTTTGAAACTGTAATTATTTTCAGATTTTTAGCTTCACGAACTATGGAGATAAGAGGGAAAGTATAGTTTCTTTTTTACATTATCGATCATAAATTAAAAATTACGGAACATAAAAATATATGAAAAACAATTTTAAAATATAAAAACGAAGCTCTTTCATATGATACACTTGGAATTTTGGACTCCCTAGCAAAGTTATTAAAAATATGTGTTTGAAATATATCCACTGCAATAATATGTAAAGGCTAATAATATGTAAAACTATTCCAAATTTAAAATCAATACATTAGCAGTTGCTACGAGAGACATCTGCCTATCTCTAGATAGACAAAGTGATAGACAAAGTTCACCACAATGGTTTCTTCCTATCATTCCCGTACGGAACCCTAAAACCGCTTAACTTCTTTTATAAATATTATATTGTAGAAGGCGCAACTACGGGGCGTTGCGCTAGTTGAGAACTTTCGGATGACGGCGATGAATAATTTCGATGGGAAATTCTGTTCAGAATGTTTAAATTTTAACATCGAGCGCGGGCCAGAAAACCGCTGCTTTCCGAGTTACGCAGCTTTGCCGCGGGAGTTAATGTTTTAGAATGGAATTAAATAATCTACGGTCTTAGTTCGCTTGACATTTGGAATCTTTGGTAAAAACATAAGTTATTATATTTTTAACCGACTTCAAAGAAGGAGAATATTCTAAATTCGATTGTTTTTTTTTTATGTTCGTCTTATTGTTTGTGATAGTCATTTTATCCATTCATTACTTTTTTGTTGTAAACTAAATTTATATTTGAAAAAAGCAACGGCTGTATTTCTTGTAAATCACCCACGGTAAATTTACTACCGTAATGAGACTATTAAGGTACTTATCGTAATATAAATTAATGGGGACTAACATCCCCATTGTCAAGAACTCTTCTCCCTCAGCCATGCAAGTATCACTGCGTGGCTGTAGAAATAAAAAATGGGCTGAGTTTTTTAAATGGGTGATAATGGCATGGTAACCCCACCCGCGCTATCGGTATACACCGGCGGGGCACCAGTAAAGGATGATAAGTGACGATGAAGCAGGTCAGTTAACTCATCGTGATGAATACACCAGGAATTCAGCACGATGATTTTCAGGGGGACCACGTGGAGGTCGACCTGACATACCCATATTGCTAGCAATAAGACTTGTAATCCGCATTACTAACAATGCTCCCCCCAACCCCCCGGCCCCCCAATTCGACAGAGTTACCCATACAAACGAGTTTGTACACTATCCAAAAATAATAAAAACTTTTACCAAAACATCAAAGCCTTCGACGGTAAATGGCAAACTCTCCAGAGAGCACACCACTTTAAGATCGCAATGTATCGACGGTCCCTTCTAATATTTAATGGGGTGAGACTTCAGCGCCCATGGGATCCCATAATGCTGGCGGAATGAGAATCAGGGCTTGGGTCGGAATTATTATGAAGCCTTAACTTTGATCCGTGATTTTATGTGTATTTATCCAACTTAAAAAGGGAAAGATGGTTAGACAAATATATATATATATATATATATTTATATTTTTATTCACACAGGAAGTTAGTGGATGCAGGTGGCTCGGGACCGTTATTTATGGCAGTCTATGGGGGAAGCTCGTTGTCATGTCCACAGACGATTATGACAAATGACGGAGTTATAAAGTAACTAACATTAAAAAAAAATATCCTTTACTACTTACTACGCTTTTTGTGAAGTCGATAAAACTTCAGACCGCATGTGGACAAACCCTAAGTTACGTCCGTCTCACATCACCGCTCATCACTCCACCCACAAGACCCGATATGGTCCGTGGGAATACCATTATCACAATAAATAATGCAGGATTTTGATTTGTTCCCGTTGTGGTTTGGTGCAAGTTACAAGAGGCAACCGTTTCTAATTCTATCCCCAATTTCCCAGGGGAAATAAGGCGGGTTTGTAAACTTGAAGAGAATTAATGGTCGACCTTCTGTTATACCTGTTCAGGAATCGTCAAAAATGTAGGCATTTAATAAAGTAAATGAAATTATGTAAACAGTTATACCTCTCCCCTGTCTCGTACCCACCTTCTCGTCAATTAATAAGAGAGATAGGTAACGTCTTATGTCTTTTATGTTGAGTTTTTTTTTTATTATTATACAACTTAGAATGGCAAACAAGCGGACGACCCACCTGATGGAAAGTGGTAACCGTCGCCTATAGACATGAGCAGTACCGTGGACATAACACAGTATACTGTTTCGCCCATGATACCCCCCATATGTTGCCATTCCTGAGGACACAGGAAGCAAACGAGCATGTAGTTCACTTGATGGTAAGTGACTACCGTCACCCATGTCATGTCACCAGCAAGACAAGAGGCATTGCAGGTAAAAGCCCCCCCTATGCGTCGCCATTCCTGAGGACTCAGGTGTTGTTCCTCTGTACCCTGTAAATTCACTGCCAAATCCCACTCTTCAAACCGAAACAAAGCCATGCAAACACAACTGCTTCACGATCATCATCTTCCACTGGTGCCTCGTCTGTGTATACCGATAACACGGGCGGGTTTACCATTCCATTATCACACCCATTAAAGAAAAAAAGCTCTCTTCCGTTTCATATACATTAAAAAAATACGACTTACAATTTTCAAATTTCGTTTCACACAATTTTGCTTAAATAAAAAAAAAAAAAAAATAAACCGTACGTAATAAATTACATACGCAATAAGGTAATTTTATATAATACAAACTCCGCTTCATTTACATGACGAAATTTTATTTAAAAAGGCATATCAGGACCCTTACTTGAAAGGAGAGTTAATTAAAATGGTCTTTATAACGTTTGGACCTGACAGGAGTTGCAAAACATGCCTTATTTTTAATGGACCCCTTATAAATAAAGTTTAGATGTTGAATATCAGATATTTTGGTATACTTGTGCAAAGTTAAACAGTGAGGTCTGGTTTGTTTTCTAGCGATTTATTACGTACTAACGACCGCCCGGCTTCGCATGGGTGGACATTTCAAAATTTTAAAAAGTGACCATTAAGGCTGCACACGCGACGGAAGCTTAAAAATGTAGTAACTTCTCCCGTTTTCCCAACATTTCCTTTCACTGCTCTGCTCCTATTGATCGTAGTGTGATGAAAAGTATACTATAACCTGTCCAGGAGTATAAAGAATAATTGTACCAAGTTTCGTTCAAATCCGTCGAGTAGTTTTTGTTTCTATAACGAACATAAAGAGAGACAGACAAAAATTTTACGGATTGCATTTTTGGCATCAGTATCGATCACTAATCACTCCCTGATAGTTATTTTGGAAATATATTTCATGTACAGAATTGATCTCTCTACAGATTTATTATAAATATAGACAGATTTACTTATTTCTAGTGCGTGAGAAATCATCGACAATACAAGTGTTGTTTGGAAATAATTAAAATTGTATTGTACAAAAAGCTGATTTCAGTTGTAGCAAAATCAGTGCTTTTCATTTAAAAATTAAACCACTGCACCGATTTTGATAAAGTTTATAACTGACAGAGTTATAAGATAATAATCATAAGAAATAATATAAACAAATTAAACAAACAAAACATGGACATAACAGTGTATACTGTTTCGCCCATGATACCCCCCATGCGTTGCCATTCCTGAGGACTCAGGTGTTATTCCTCTGTACCCAGTAAACTCACGCTATAGCTCACCCTTCAAACCGAAACACAGCCATGCAAACACAACTGCTTTACGTTTGAAACACGAATGAGACAGAGGTACGCAAGCAATCGACTTTGTACAAAGTCTCCCTCTGGTATATACAATTGTATAATTTTAATATGTTCAGACAAAGCCGGATGATGAAATTAGTACTTAGAAATATTTGTATAGTCGTAGATATTTCCAAAGAAGGACACATAAATCATCTGAATTGGTACCTTTATCCCATTGGCGTTTTTATTTTGATGTATATGCATAGTTATGTTATAGTTTGCCGTTGGAATTACAGAGTATGAAAGTATAATATTATGGTAACATACGAGGTCTACAACCATGGTGTTCATGTCTATAGGCGACAGTTAGCACTTCCAAATAGATGGACCAGCAACTTGCCATTTTAAAAATAACTACTACCAATAATACATAAATGAAATAATACGCTTACAATAGGACCACACCTCACCAAACCCTTGTTAAAATTTCTATTTCCGCCTTTCAAAACATTTTCTCACGCCCCCAAGATCGAATCTCGGGGTAAAAAAGTTGTTGGGTCATTCGATAGATGTCACCGGAGTCCTACTATATTTCGACTTACCAGTAAATTGTGGAAATATGTTAGGTGAAGCGCGTGGCCTGAATTTTCTGTTATATTCATCATTCAAGCCACCAAAAAGGTTTTTTCTATTCGAATGTAAATTATGTCTGAACTGGTAACACAGGACGATGGCTATTTGACATTATATAATAGTGATAAATATGTGATAGATAGATATAAGGGGGAAGGGATTGTTAGTAATGCGAACCTCCAGTCCGGTTGCTAACAATAAACTCTGTCAAGTCGATTTCCACCTGGAAATTGTCGTGATGAATTCCAGGTGTAATCATCACATGCTAACTGACCTGCCTTTTCATTATTTTTCTTTATTTAGATTTCTATGACGTAAAAAAACTTTGTGCATTTTTTTCTATGCAACTTAGAATGGCAAACAAGCTGACGGCCCATCTGATGGAAAGTGGTAACCGTCGCCTACAGAAATGATCAGTACCGTGGACATAACAGAGCATACTGTATCGCCTATGATACCCCAATGCGTGCCATTCCTGAGGACTCAGGTGTTATGCCTCTGTATCCTGTAAATTCACTGCCATATCCCACCCTTCAAACTGAAACACAGCCATGCAAACACAACTGCTTTATGGTAAACACACGTGTGGGACAGAGGTGCCCAAAGGAATGACGTTTGGACAAAGTCTCCCTCTGGCATTTCACGAGAAAACTTTATGGACTATGTAATAATATGCTTTAATATATTCAGATATTATAAGAGAAATATGAAGGTCAGAAGCTGTCAAAAAACTTGCAAATAATTTATTTTCATTTCATGTAGTAAATAAGACGAATTATTTAACTTAATATTTTTTTCCCTACAAAAAATATCTTAGCCAAATTACTGTGAAAAAAAAATACTGATTTTTATGATTATTTTCAGTGAAAAACCCCCAAAATCTGTTGGTGGAGATCATATTATTTTGTCATATAAAAATGAACTAGACAGTTTGAAATATTTATTTAAAGCTAAAGTACAAGTGACACTAAAGTGTAGTAATTACAAGATCTCACTTTATCGTTATTTTTCTCTCACTGGAATCACTATAAAATAAACCAAAGGGACGTATAAAAGATGCAGCATGAGCAATAACGAGTGGTGTGAAACATAAGCGACGGCGGTGCAGTTAGCGGTAGCGGAAACGTCACATTATTTTTTAATAAAAAAAAGATATAAAAAAAAATTGTTTTCCAATAAAAAAAATATTGAAATTTATACTAAAGACGAGCAGAAAATTCAAGATTGTTGCTATTAGAAATTTTTAATTTAAATTAAAAGTGAGAAAAATTTCTAATAGCAACACAGTGAAAGTGATTACATGACAAAAATCAAAGTCCGACGACCGCAAAATCTCTGAACGTACGTGCGTTCTGAGAGTATGCGGTCATGTTTATTTTATGTTATCGTCGATATTTTACGATGGAGTATATTAAAGCAGTAAGAGCATAAATAAGATAAATCTAAAGCTAAATAGAATGCGTTAAAGAAACTGACATATTTCCGTTGTAAATACAGCAATATATAAAAATAATGCCCCCGGGGCGATCTGATAAAAAGTTTTATGTATTCGTGTAGCTTTTTTAATAGTTTGTCAATATTTTTGTGGTATTTAGTGATGTTGATGACAAATTATATTTCTATAAAACAAAACAAATTATACAATTTATATATTGTGTATAAAATTTGATTATGAAGGAATAATAATATAGATAGATAGATACTCTTTATTGTTTCCTCCAAAAGATTACAATAGTAAACTTATTATAGATACAAACAATTACAAGAAATAATCACAATGAGAAAACAATGGGCGACCTTATTGCTAAGAGCGATCTCTTCCAGGCAACCTTTGGACGGAGAAGAGTAATTATAAACAATATGATGCGTGTAAATAATTATTAAAAATAATTATTAATAAATATTATTATTTAAATTGTTTATTTTCTTTTATTTTATTTTTTATGTAACTTACAGTGTTCTTGAAAGCTAAAACGGAATATTCAATAGTACTTTTACGTAAAAATAAATATTGTTAATAAATAGGTTTTGAATTACAATATTGTGATCGGAATACATTTATTAAAACAACTCTATTTGCGTGTACTATTGTTACTCTTTTGCATCCAAAGGTTGCCTGGAAGAGATCGCTCTTAGCGATAAGGTCGCCCATTGTCTTCTCATTGTGATTATTTCTTGTAATTGTTTGTATCTATAATAAGTTTACTATTGTAATCTTTTGGAGGAAACAATAAAAGGTTAATAATAAATAATAATAAGTAAAATGATCATAAGTTTTGAAAATAATAAGAGTATATGTGTAATTTATGTAAATATTTATTTTAACTTCTGTTTAGCACTACTACTGCCCACTCACTACTTCCTATGCCACTGCGTTAGGTTGACTGGAAGAAATCTCTTTTAGAGTTAAGTTCGCCTTTGCTAACATTGTTATTAACTTATTATTGTTACTGTATGTTTTAGTGTAATAAAGAATATATATATGTCTTCGGTCATTGTATAAAACTATGTAGATAGATATATAAAATAACAAAGCGGATATAAGCAACTTACGTAGCAATGTTAATGAAAGTCACATACTTGTAAGAGCCTCAGCGATAGTTTAGAGTGACCTCTATCTAAAACTTCGACATATTTTACCCAACTACTGTAAATAACTTTGGTTATAATAATATAAGTAATGTAACTGTAGGACGGAATGTTGTAGAGTTATTAACATTTTGGATTACGTTTAAACAGGGATCGGACGGGGGACCTTTTGAATATTCAAATACGGTATAAGGCTAATGTACAATTAATTATGTATAGGTTAAATCAGTTTATGTATCTCTCAACTGTGATCTTTTAACTTTTATTTATATATTTTAAAAATTTAGTATGGTCGACTGGTAACGACTGCTTTCAACAAACACACATCAATAAAGTCTAAACAACACACACAAATTTCAATTTTACAATGTGTTTTCGCATTAAATCCTTAGTATTTTCTTATTTATATTATTTTTTAATGCTTTTTTGATATTAAACAACAATTGTTTTTTTTTTTTAATTTATGTAATAATTATTGTGGTGAATTATTTATATTCTATGTTTAATTAATAAAACAAATATATTATTTATGCATCGTTTATATAAGTATGTATCTATATAACACAGTTTTATCTTTGGCTGTTAATTTGGTCATACAGGGTTACACTCTGGGTTCGTTGCACGCGTCCGCGTAGCCTAACTTCAGGCTGCAGCTGAAAATCAGTGCTTTGCTTTCAAGCAAAACTATCACTGAGCTGTATCCTATTTGGATCACTGCGACACACATGGCAAAACCATATTTTCGTATTTTATCTTTTGTTTTATATTTTTAAACAAAAAGTGTAAATAATTTGATTGTATGAACTCATTTGTTAATTTACGTGTGTCAAAAAATGGCTCAAATAAAGTGTTTATCTGTCTATCTATTTAAGTTTATAAATATTTTTAAACTGAAAGAAAAATTTTCATTGCACGTTATCTCTATCTGTTGTAAAGTGATTTTAATATATTTTTTTAATTTTTTTTAATTATTTAAGATACACATTTTTTTATAATTAGGTTATTCTATGTGACAAATAATTTATTACATACAAGTTAGCCTTTAAAAGGCGACAGATGGGCATCAGCGTCCCTCTTAAAACATCTCTAAAGCCTGACTGCTGTTGCCAATCCACCTGCCAAGCGTGGCCACTATTAACAAAACTTCCCTTATGGGGAAGGCTTATGCTCAGCAGCGGACAGTTAACGACTAGTCTAGAACAACATCTCAGACGGTTGGGATTCCGAGGCGGCTCACTCCCGGGAAAGATGCAGAATGCGGTGCTCTTAGATTCTGCCCGCATTTTACGCCAGTTTCTCTCCCTGGGGCCTTGAACCCCGGCCGAATGTGCTTCTGCCGGGGATTAGTTTGCCATCTCCTCTTCTTAAGAGGGGAGATGTGAAATTTTGAAAAAAAAAAAAGAATAATAATATGTTAGCATTTAATTCTTTAAGAAACAATAAAATTCAATAGTCTAAAACTTTATCTACTTTGTGTTAATTCCGAGCAGTTAGAATCAACAAATTCATTACAAAATCGCTACCGCCCGTAGCAAATGCCACACCGTTATAAATTTCACTCTAAATTTTCTCAGGCGTTATTTATTACTTAATCTCGAAGCTCGGTAAATGTTTTTAAGAGTAAACTGCTTTTACTGAGATATAATTCTCAGAGAGGATGTTTAAAATGTCTTTTTATATCAGCTCCTGTTTGTTGGTATTAGGCGATGTTAACTTCGCGAGGCCAATGTCCACTACATTGGCCTCGCGAAGTTAACTGAAAAAATGAACGTTATAAACGTTTTACGTCTAGTCTTAGTTATGTAAAGATAAACGCTATACTGGTTACTTGATTAGAATTGTTTTGTTTAACACTAAACCTACCGATATTTCATATATACCTAATCCTACTATGAGGGGGGGGGAAGGGATTGTTAGTAATGGAGACTGAGAATTAACACTACGTTCTAAGCAGCGATCTAATAATTTTTTTGCAAAACATGCGTGTACAAAATGGCAATCGGAGATTGATAGCTAATACGGAAGGTTGTGGAACTGTGGACTACCAGAAGTAGTAATGGTGGCGGTCAATCTTCTAGTTTTGGCAGTCACACACATACTAATGGTAGCGGAATTAACACTTAACCTATCGGGGGGAAAGGGATTGTTAGTAATGGAGGCTGAGAATCCCATTGCTAGCAATATACCCAACCAGGTTGACCTCCTCGCGGTTCCCCCTGGTAACTATCATGGTTAATTCCTGATGAATTCATCATGATGGGCTAACTGGCCTGTTTTCATTCTCATCTATCACCCTTCACTGGTGCTCCGCCAGCGTATCCCGTTAGCGCAGGCGGGGTTACCATACCATTTTCACCCATCAAAAAAAAAAAATCCTACCATGAGCGGTGAAATTACCGCTTTAAAATAAACTGTGTATCTTAATATAGAAAGAGATTTTAACCAATTGAATAGTAAACTATTAAATAGTAGTAAGTTGTAAATATTGAAAAATGGCTTGTATGTATACTCGTATTATGGGAAAAGTCACTAAGTTACATGGTACATACAAGTAACGTTATACATGAACATTTTTTGATACACCTGGAATCCAGCACGAAGGTTTTCAGGAAGGACCACACGAAGGTGGACCTGGCAATAGCAATGGGACTACTAGCAATGGGAATACTGGTAGCCTGCATTACTAATAATTCTTTCTCCCCCCCTGCCCTCGATTTAAACGATTTAAATATGTCTTATGTTATTGCTAGTAACTTAAAGCTTTACTACTGATCCTGGAGTGGGCATTAGACTATTTTAGGGTGGGCACAACCCCTACTTTTATATGCTTATAAAAATGTAATTTAAATACACAATTGGTTCTTAACGTGATGTAAAAGCCTTTACAGGCAAATAGTACTTACATACCTGTTTCTTTATTGCCAGCATTTCAACGTGGATTTTTTTTATTCAACTTAGAATGGCAAACAAGCTGACGGCCCACCTGATGGAAAGTGGCACTCTACATGGTTTATATAGTAGGTTAAATCCCGATTGTGTATTTAAAATATGTGTAAACAACGCGAAGATTTAAAATTAAATATTCAAATATATTATTTACATCAGACATAAGATCTACTCTAAACAAGCTAGCTTTTAAACACAAATTTCGCATGTATTTCTTAGAAAAATCACTTTGCTTCTGCTGGTTACTCTGTTTGAGACATAGATTGCTATTTGCTCTTCTATTGCAGTTGTTTTATTTAATTGTTTTATATATATTAATATATTATTAATAGCAATATTTTATGTATTTATTTATGTATGTATATATTTATTTATTTAATATATTATGTGTATGTTTATATTATATGAATATATCAAATATTGCTTTATTTTCTCTATTATTATTTCCCTGTTTGCCCAATGGTTGTCTGGTAGAGAACACCGTCCGCTGTTAAGTCCGCCAAATATGTACATAGAATTTTACTGTGCGTTAAAGTTTAAATAAAATAAATGAAATATATTCAGGAAAGATAAAAGCTACGTTTAATTTCGATGACATGGACGATGGCTCTGTTATTGGTAGTTATACGACGGTAACTGTATTATGATTTTTATTGGTAGTGAATATAAAAAAAATGTAGGCTTTCACGCTCGCTTGATCATTAATAAGAGTTTAGTATTGGTGGTAACATGAAAAGGGAACGCTACTATGCCATCACAAATCGTTTTCGCGTGACATAGTCCAAAACTACAAAAGATGTTCCCCCCAACAAGGTCACATCTCGACGCCGAGTTGAGGCGCACCATTAATCAATCCGTCGTTAGACCTCTGAAGTTTTTCCTCCGACGAGATCAGGAGAGTCTTAAAACTCCACAGTTTTTTTTTTTACTTCGCAACTTTCCTTGGAGTTTCCTATAAAAATATATGTTTAGGATTGTTTCCATTGTCTATAGTTTTTTTTATGTCAATCACGCCCTATCCCAAAGGGGGTGGAGGCGCGGTCTCTATTGTTAATAGACCAAGGGTTTGCTAAGTTGATCTATTAAGGTTTTAGTATAATATACTGAAGAGAAGTTTTTTTTTTATACAACTTAGAATGGCAAACAAGCTGACGGCCCACCTGATGGAAAGATGGTAACCGTCGCCTATAGACATGAGCAGTACCATGTACATAACAGAGTATACTGTTTCGCCCACGATATCCCCATGCGTTGCCATTCCTGAGGATTCAGGTGTTATTCCTGTGTACCCTGTTAATTCACGCCATATCCTACCTTTCAAACCGAAACACAGCCATGCAAACACAGCTGTTTTACGGTAGAAACACGAATGGGACAGAGGTGGCCAAGCAAACGACTTTTGTACAAAGTCTCCCTCTGGAAATATTATAGAGACGAATTCAAATTTAAAATTAAAGAATACTGTAAAAGAAGATAGAACCAAGTTGGTTTAGGTAGACTCAGTATGACGTACTAGACAGACTAGCAATGCAGTAGAAAAAAAACGAGAGAAGAAAATGCTTTATATCAGTGTGCGTGTTTTGTAAATATGTGCATGTAATAGGTCTGGAATAGGGTATATGGAATAGAAGCTGCAAAAAAAGCAAAAATTCACGTATTTTATTATAATTTTTATTTCATTTCGTGGAAGTTTAGAATTTTATTGTTTAAAGTTTCTCAAATACACATATTAACTAGTCGAGATTTTTCGACTTAATTATACGTAAGTTAAACCGGTGGTTAATTACAATATATAGTTTAGAATCTTATTTGGTTTAAATAAGATATATTATTCTACGAATTTTTGTACAAAAGATTTCTGATTGTTCTGTAGTTTTACATTCGTAGTAATAAATGTTTAAAGTGTAGGTAATTATATGGAAAATGTAATTTATGTTATATCCATGTATAGCTTACTTAATTTGAACTAACTACATTTACTTACAACTAAATTCACTTTAAAATATAAAAAAAAATTTAAACTTGTTTTGTTCACACTTTCGCCAAATCAGTTTCGAGCTTATATTGTGTAAACGTGTCTTACTCGTTTATCTTACTCTAACACCTTTAGACTCTAACACCTTTTTTATCTTTTACCAGAGGGAGACTTTGTACAAAAGTCGATTGCTTGGGTACCTCTGTCCCATTTGTGTTTCTACCGTGAATCAGTTGTGTTTGTATGGCTGTGTTTCAGTATGAAGGGTGGGATAGGCGCGAATTTACAGGGTACAGAGGAATAACACCTGAGTCCTCGGGGATGGTAATGCATGAGGAGTATCATGGGCGAAATAGTATACTCTGCTATATCTACGGTACTGTTTATGTCTATAGGCGACGGTTACCGCTTTCCACCAGGTGGACCGTCACCTTGTTTGCCATTCTAAATTGTATAAAAAAAAATGTTATTATTTTTTATCCCTTTTACATTGCCACTTTACAATAATATACTTTATAATATAAGGATTAGATTTCAAATTAAAAATTCGAATAATATTCATTTCGTGGTTTTACCACATAACACTATCTAGCGGATCAGTTTTTTCTAATCGTCATAAAAATTATTCTATCTAGTAGGGGTCAAAAATTGTAAATTTTCTTTAAATTCGGGTTTAGATTTTTTCAGACATTAACCTGAATTAACTACGTGACGCGGGATTTCTGTATATTCAGATAAAAAAGCTAGGCCTTTAGCCATTGTTTTTACTAAAAACAACAATATTTTTACAGTAAAATAATTTAATTTCTATTATACCCGAGCATTGCTCTAAAAATATTAGAGAAAATAAATGTTTTTCTCCGTTGAAACAACCTTGTTGGGAGTACTATGAAAAATTCAAGAGCTAAGCTGATAAATCACTTTGCTTTTTTTGTTGACAGTGAGAATTTGCTAATATGAAATCCATTACCCATTTGTGTTATTGTACGTAAAGTATTTTTAGCTTATCAAACGCCAAATATGATGTTTGACGTGAAATGTTCGCAGGGAATATTTGAAATTTATTATTAATATTTACCTTTTTACTTTATGCTTATACTACTTTATAGCTGCCACTTCGTTCGCGAAAAAATAGCTTAAATTCTTCTCTATATATCTAAGTATAATATAGAGGACGCTATATACGCTAGAATAAGAATCGCAAAACAGGCCTATAATAACAAAAATTATAAATTTTCATTTTTTTTTTATACAACTTAGAATGGCAAACAAGCTGACGGCCCACTTGATGGAAAGTGGTAACATGAGCAGTACCATGCACATAACAGAGTATGCTGTTTCGCCCATGATACCCCCCATGCGTTGCCATTCCTGAGGACTCAGGTGTTATTCCTCTGTACCTAGTAAATTCACGCAATATCCCACCATTCAAACCGAAACACAGCCATGTAAACACAACTGCTTCACGGTTGAAACACGAATGGGACAGAGGTACCCAAGCAATCGACTTTTGTACAAAGTCTCCCTACATTAAAAATGTCAAAAATAATCCGTAAAAAAAATGATAAAAACTTACATTTGGAGCATAGCATTGTATGGGCGTGAAACATGGACAATGACGCAAAAGGAAAGAAAGATGGCTGAGGCATTCGAAATGTGGACATGGAAGAGAATTGAAAAGATAAGCTGGGCAAAAATATATTGCCTCTATATCTTGCTTCTATGTAATTAAGTATTCGTTTTGTTTCTTTACATATTGTTATTTTTTATAACATGTATCATTCCTTGAAAGGAACAATATAAAGTTTTTCATTAATTAATTAATTAATTCATTATACTGTATACATTTTTCATTAACGAATGAGGCTCTTAAATTTCATGAAATTCCGGTCAGCTGTTTAAGCAAATATGAGTTACAATCTTCCAACCAACTAAACGAAGACGTGAGTATTTACCAGTACAATACAAGAAGAAAAAAATGTCTTTAAAGTTAAAAATCGTGTCATTTTAGTTTAGTATCCAATTTGCAAAGTTACAAAAGAAACCCTTAATATAAAAGGTCCAGATTTTATCTCTTTTGAACTAATTTTAGCATGGAACACACTGATTTGTCCAAAGCAGTTAGTGACACTCTAACTAAACTAATCGGTACCAGTTAGTCGCCCTAAAGACAAGTAATATTGGACTATTTGCTATCATTGTCTATTTTATAGCAAATTATTATGCCATTTGGAACAGGCGTAGATCTAGATATCGTCACAAAAGTTACGAGAGAAACTAAGTACTGAGGCATAGTTCAGACATAATTTAGTGAGGTTCGAGATAGTTGCGTGCACTAGTTGTAATCGTTGGGTATCGATTTATTACTCGATTATTCGATTGGAGCCATAAATAAATTAATACGATATAACTGATTATAAACAATAGAATCGATTATAATCGAGTACGACATTATCGATAATACGATATAAATGATTTTTAATCGATTATGATTGATTGAAATATTGTCACTTTATTAATATAATATATGTCTGTCTATAACCAGATGGAGAACTTGTACAAAAGTCGTTTGCTTGTGTACCTCTGTCCCATTCGTGTTTCAACCGTGAAGTGAGTGAACACACACACACACTTTATCCATTACAATTGAATCTTTTCTCTTTATAATATTAGTATAAACTAGTATGTTAAATTTTAATCGATTAGAAAGCATAAAATTGTAGCGATTATATCGACACTACCAGTTTGATCGTATCACCACTATGATTAGTCCAATCGATAATTAGATTATTCCGAATGAATACAATCGAATAATTAATAATCGATTATTAAAACAACACTCGTTCGGGGTTTACAGAAGTGAAGCTATGAGTTAGGTGACCGGTAATTCATCACAGGAATATTCTAGCGAAAAGATAGGTAAAAGGCTTTATGTGAAAGATGAAAGTATATAACGGTTTCCCCATTTCTTTTTTCTTTTTATCTTTACAGTCTATTAGGGAGGTTTTTTATGCAACTTAGAATGGCTAACAAGCTGACGGCCCACCTGATGGAAAGTGGTAACCGTCGCCTATAGACATGAGCAGTGCCATGGACGTAACTGAGTATACTCGTTCGCCCATGATACCCCCCATGCGTTGCCATTCCTGAGGACTCAGGTGTTATTCCTCTGTACCCAGTAAATTCACGCCATATCTTACCCATATAGATAAAGAAACTCGGCGCCCGCTTGCTATGCGACCAGTAGTTCCAGAGATATTAGCAGTTGAATGGAAAAGGATGCTTTTGCATTCAAAGTTCGATATCTCGGAGACAAATGGTCGTAATTGAGCCATCCAAAGCGATTTTTGAAGCTGAATAAACACGCTAAGAGACCTATACAATGGAGTAGCTCGAAAAAATTTTTCCATGCCCATAGAGTGAAAAACGAAACCTAGAAAATTTAGAAAAAAATTATTTTCAGCTTTGTTTAAGAATTGCATGGAAACCGGAGCTCAAAAAAATTTTTCACCAAAAAATCTGAAAACTAGAGTTTTCAAGCTTCAAAACCCTTTTTTTAAATTTCCTGTACGATTATTTTTCACTGAAATACAGCCTGTTGAAAATCACCCAAAAATTTCAAAAATTTTTATGTTCCCTTAATTTTTGCGAGGAGTGTATGTTTACTCCGACAGCATGCAAAAATTACTGCATCGAATTGTGTATAATTTTCATAGTTGTATTTCTGAAATTTAGATGAAAAATCACTTTTCCATCGCTTTTTATTGTAATAAAATATAATTTAATTATATATTTATAAAATTAACGTGTCGAGTCGCGTGTAAAAATTAGTATACATAATAATATCATAAAGTCTATGAGGCTATCCTACCAATGAATGAAGGTTCATCCGCAACCCTTTACGGGGTTGCAGGTGCGGGCCTCGAGCAATCGCTCTTTGCCCGGGCGCATACTGCGTAAGCTGCCGCCTACGCGTCAATATTTTCGACTCGTAGGGCCGAGCCGACACTATTGTAAATAGTGTCGGCTAGGGGAAACATTTCTTGTGGGAGAAATGGGAAATGGGGGAAATTTATTCACGTCGTCGACCGTGCAGGGCCGGTTGAACCGTCGCCCTGCGTTGTGCCTGCTGTGCGCAGGAGATCTCGCGGCAATGCGCGCGTTGCGTCCGGGGGACGCGCATGGAGTGGGGCGAGGTCCCTTAGATAGGGGTGGACGCTATTATCCGCCCGGCTGAACATAGCGCGTGCCAGCCGGCGGACAAATTCGTCCACGCTAGGGACCGCGAGATCTCGGGCTATGACGTCATTTCTGACGTATCGAGCAGCGTCTGCGCACAGTCGCAAGGCACAGTTCTGCTGAACCTGCAGGCGCCGCCTCTGTGCATCGGAGCACAGTGCGTACCACGCGGGGGAGGCATACGTCAGCTGCGAACGTATATAGGCTTTGTAGATACCTACTTTCGTCCGCAGCGACAGGTTGGAACGTAGGACCGGTCGCAGCATGCCGCGTGCGGCCTTTGCCTGCGTGACCGCGCGTGAAACGTGCGCGGTCATACGCAGCGACCGGTCTATCTCGACCCCTAGGTAGCGCACTGTGCGCTCCCATGAGATGGGCGTGCCACGGAGGTTGAGAGGCGGCGGATAGTGGGTCCTGCAGCGAGTGGCGAGCGCCACCGTCTTACCCACGTTGACGGCGATGCGCCACTTGTCGAGCCACTCGGGCAGGAGGTTCAGCAGCCGCTGCATCTTGCGTGCGGCGGCAAAGACACTGGTCGACGACGTGAAATAGGCACTGTCGTCGGCGAAAAGGGCGAGGACGACATCGCGCTCTCCCTCGAGGAGCTCATCCCTCAAGGTGGGGATGTCGTCGGTGTACGTCGCGTACAAAGCTGGCGATATGCAGCTGCCCTGCGGCACTCCGGCGGCGATGGGGTGGACGGTAGAGTCCGTGCCCTCGACCGTTACATAAAAGTTCCGGCCGGTAAGGAAATTGTCTATGACCCGCACGTAGGCTTGCGGCGTGCTAGTATACTCCACCAACTTGTATACTAGGCCGTCGTGCCACACACGGTCGAACGCTTTCTCTATGTCGAGAAACACACCGACTACGCGTCGACCGCGGTTATGCTCGACGGCCATGTGGTGGAGCACGCGCGCAAGCTGGAGCGTGGTAGAGTGGCCGCCCCTGAAACCGTACTGTTCATCCCGCGGGGTGACATGCGGGTACAGACGGCGGAGCAGCGCACGCTCGAAGGTTTTAGCTACGTGCGGGAGCAGTGTTATCGGCCGGTAACTGGCCGGGAGTCTTTATCCTACCAGCAACACATATTACAAGCTCTCTTTAATTTGACACTAGATGGCGCTATGCGATATGTGTAGGAATATTTATTATTATTAGATTTTAGGGTATATTCTGTAATAACCACGGTACTGTTTGTGTGTCGGTTAACATTTTCCATTAAATGGGCCGTCAGTTTGTTTGTCAGCCTCAGTGTTAGGTGTAAGAAGAACATTTTAAAAGAACTACAACGCGACAACGTGTCTTAAATTTGATATTTTTTTCTGTATGAGCTTTTTACGCGTTACTTCGTACACGTGTTTTTAGATATAGGAAGTCAATGAAGTTATTATTATTTTTTCAGCACCGTTTTCCTTATCAATAAGGAAGGCAAAAGAACTAAGCCTATACAGCCGTTGTCTTCAGTTAATTAATTTTTTTTTTTACTTTTGCCATGGTATATATCAGAGATCTTCAAATATTTGGAGATGACATTAAAAATATTTGAATTCAGAATGCGATCGCGCCATTAAAATTTATCATTGCAATCTCGTAACTTTGCCACAAGAAAAGACAAAAAAATAAATAAATAAACCTCCATCTGGAGGCCGCTTAAAAACCTAACAATTTTGAACCTTATGTAAAGGTCACGAAGATCAATATTCGACATACGATATGTAAGAAATCAACTATCAAGATAAGGTGTTACCATGGACCCGGTCTTTGTGTTTCCCTCTATTTCGTTTAGTGTTGTATTACAAAGAAAAATACTCGCTAACCTGGTGTCTTTTGCACGGGGGTCTAAGCTATGAACTGTAGCGATTATAAACATGTACACTATAATAGCGATTTAAGTAAATAATAACCACAGTATGATTTTAAGCTCTTAAGGGAATAAAAAATAATTAAAGATTGTCAAAAACTGACTTCAGTTGTAATAAAACCAATTTTTTGATCTAAAAACTAAATTACTGAAGCGAGTTTGATGAACTTTGAAAAAAACCTTACTCAATCTCGAGCCGTGGTAAAATGTTTTGTTTTTTTAATAACTACTGCCAATGAAAATAAATAAATGCTATTTTATTATACCAATTGCACAATTCTCAAGCTCGATCCCGATGTTTCGACAAAATTTTATCGACTGTGGCCATGAGTAGTTAGATATAGCGCTATCATGCCTTCGTTTCTGAACCAGAAGTTTTTTTTTCCAACCAACTCACCGTCACTATATTACTGGTTCACACAAATTGAGTCTCCACACTTGAGGGTCGAAACCCCAAGATAACTCTAGTAAATCCTCATAGTTTACCTAATTTCCGTCTTTTATGGTACAAACCGTAAAATGTACAATTCCAAAATCTAAAAATTAATATAGTAGTTCATCTCTTATAACTTGTGCCAAACAACTGGCCTATTTCGTCTTTAGTTTGGTATCGTTTGATATTCCCCTTTGAGATGCGATTTCTCTTATAAATGGAATAGTATTGATAAACAATTTTGATCTTATTATAAGAGGGTTTGGGTTGCTTATAGTTTGTATGTTATGGAAATAATTCAGTAAATATAATACGTCCATACAATCCCTTACTTGAAATGAGTCATATCTCCTTAAATGAAGATTCTCTTATAAGTCTACGTTCTTTGTATACCACAACGGTGGCAAACAAGCATACAGCCCGTCTGATGGTAAACGGTCACTGTAGCTTATGGACGCCTGCAACTTTAGGGGTGTCACGTAAGCGTTTCCAACCCTGAGGAAAACTTAGTACACCCTTTTTGAAGAACTCCATACTGTGGTATTTCTTTCCAATTTTCACCAAATTTTACAAATGTAAAATTTGGTGAAAATGGGAAAGACCATCCCTTCGTTTCCGGTGGATGTTGTAAAAGGCGACTAAGTGAGGGCGACGGATGGGCAGCAGCGTCCCTCTTAAAACATCTCTAAAGCCTAACTGCGGTTGCCAGCACGCCTGCCAAGCGTGACTACTACTGGCAAACCCTCCAAGAGGAGGCTTATGTTCAGCAGTCGACTATTAAGAGCTGATATGATGATGGTGATGATAAGAATAAATTTACGTACAAACAGACAGACAAAATTTGAAATAAAAAAAAATCTTTAGCATCTATTGCTATTAAGCCCCTTCGTATTATTTTTTCTTAAATATCTCTCATCTAAGTCTAGTGTGCTATTAAAAATCTATCAAAATGTTTTAGTAAGGATGTATTGTTCGGATTTACATACATGCAAACAACACTGCAATGTTTAAATTTTTTTTATGCAACTTAGAATAGCAAACAAGCTGACGGCCCACCCGATGCAAAGTAGTAACCGTAGCCTATAGACATGAGCAGTACCAAATAGATGTTTTATAATAAAATATAAACAAAATATGTAAAAACTGCAAAATGAAAGTGTAAACCCAGAACTAATCCAACAACGTCAACCTCCGAAACACCGGCCGACGTAACCTTCCAGAATAATAAACGGCTCTTTTGGGGAATTCAAAGCGTGACCCCGAGATCGAACCCCGACCCTGCCCGGGTAATCCTTGGGCATCATTTATCATACTGTCTGTGCGTTTTTGTGGCGTCTCGGACGATAACACTGTCTGTTGTTATCACTGGCCTATGGATTGACTAATGTCATTTTGTCCCGGCCTCGGCTCATGATCTGCGGGATTTTCAAATTTTTTTTTTTATACAACTTAGAACGGCAAACAAGCTGACGGCCCACCTGATGGAAAGTAGTAACCGTCGCCTATAGACATGAGCAGTACCATGGACATAACAGAGTATACTGTTTCGCCCATGATACCCCCCATGCGTTGCCATTCCTGAAGACTCAGGTGTTAATCCTCTGTACCCAGTAAATTCACGCCATATCCCACCCTTCAAACCGAAACACAGCCATGCGAACACAACTGCTTTACGGTTGAAACACGAATGGGGCAGAGGTACCCAAGCAATCGACTTTTGTACAAAGTCTACCTCTGGTAAAATATATAAAAAAAGAAATATGCTTACGAATTTAATTTCTTGTTTGAGTAATCAGAGGCATTGGCCGGGTGTTTGTCGAGTTTTGAATCAATGTAATCGACGTAGCCCGATGGATAAGTTAACTGAAGTGGCAACGGTCTGGTCACATAGCTTGAAGAAACGATAATGGATGGGGAAGAAAGGCTCTTGAGTCGCGACCCAGTACGAGCAAACGCAGTGTAGAATGACGGCAATAGAACGGCGTAGAACACATTTTAAGGGTACTCTTTCTCGTATCGAGCTGCCCAATTATGGAACAAACTCACTTCCCACACACAATAGAGCCCTTCAATTACCTCTTTAAAAGGTTGAAGTTACATTTTCTTTCGTTTGAGTCATAATCTTAATTTTTCATTTTTCTAATTGAACTGTCAAACCTTAAAATCATTTAACTAAATTTCTATTGTAGGTAGTATATTCATTTATTTTAACATCCATTGTATAAGTAGGTAGGTATTATATTTATTCATAGTATATGTATTTATGTAATATTTTATTATGTATCTTAATATTTTATTTAACTGTATATTTGTTTATGTACTCTAAACATTAATAGTTGTAGCACTTCAGCTGCCCGCTAACAACATGCTTTCTAACTGCATCGGGTTGACTGGAAGAGATCTCTGTCAGAGATAAGTCCACCCTTGCTCACAATATTTATAAATGCATTAACAATGTAATTTACAAGTGCAATAAAGAATATATAATATGATAATATCTGATATCTATATACTGAGTTCTTCTAGCCATAAGTGACCATCCATTGCGATTACGCCTACAGCAGTCGAATATTTATAATCACCACGAACGGGTTAATCTTTTCGATATTATACATTGAGTAACCGGTATTTAATATATTTGTTATTGAACCAATATATGTATAGATACTGTTACTACAATATATAAATATTACTATATATTATCTATCCTTAGTTTTAAAACAAAAGGACTTTTATCTGAGCAAATTGTCATATTTGTAATTAGTGCCTAATTATCATACTCACATATGTATGTGTATGAATTTGTATGTGCATACATTAATACATTTATATATATTAGTAAGTTAAAATATACATTTATATAATCACATTATTGTACGTATTATATCTCTATATGTATTAAAAAAAACAGAGTTTCGTGCCTCCAGTCAAACTGTTTATAATTACTTTTCTCCATCCAAAGGTAGCGTGGAAGAGATCGCTCTTAGCGATAAGGTCGCCCATTGTTTTCTCAGTGTAATTTTTTTTTGTAATTGTTTATATTTATAATAAGTTTACTATTGTCATCTTTTGGAAGAAACAATAAAATGTATTTATCTATATATATATAAAGACAAATTGGTAAATATATATATATGTCCAACAAGAATTTTATGAACATATAGTGCGAAGCGATGCGCTGTGACTCGAGACGTATTCCCCCTGAAGACGACTTTCGGATGAAGTCGACCGGTCCGGATGAACGATTGTCAGAAACGACGAATATAGTACATTCAAAAGAATTCCTTTTATTTTATATATTTATTTAAATTTTAACGTACATTTGGCGAACTTTACACCGGACGGTGTTCTCTACCAGACAAACATGGGGCAAACAGAGAAATAAGTAGGCGGTGCATTATTTAATTGAGGAAATATAATAATAATATATTTATATATTATAAACATATAATTAGACTAATATAAACATACATATAACATATATATATATATATATAATATATATATATATATATATATATATATATATATATATATATATATATATATATATATATATATAAGTATTACTAAATCAAACAATTAGCTGTATTGGAAGAGCAAATGAAACAATCTATGATACAAACAGAGTAATCAGCAAGGTTAAGTTTAAAGGAAAATTATGTTATACATACGTACATACATATCTGTCTCGCCTGTCTCCCATTAGGGTAGGCAGAAACAATGGAACGCCAAATGCTTCGATTCAAACAAACCTCTTTAGGAAAATTATAATATATTATATATAAATATATATATCATATTAAATTGAATACTCAGGGTAACATCACTGTAACTTTGCCCTTATCTAAAGCAAACACAAAAAGAAATCTTTTGCGTAATATTAGTACAGTTATAAATTGTCAAAGCGATTATAAGACACGAAAAATAATATAAGAATAAAAAAAATCTTTTTTCTTACAAGTAATTTAATAAACATATCTTTCTAAAACATGTTGGTATTTATAACAGAAATATTACTTGTTGTGTAGTGTTATCTCGAGAGCGTTATATTATTTTTTTTCTTAAATATCTCCCATGTATTGAGGTCTCTCTTTTCATTTAAGAGTTTCCTCTTGTCGGTGCAACTAATTCATGCGTCTTCCTCCAGCCAGCTCTATCCCAGGCCATATCCTTGATCTCCCTATACGACATGACGCCTAGTGTTTCTTTTATCTGTCCCATGTAGTTATTCCTGTATAGAGGTCGTCTGATTGAAATTTTATTATATTAATTAATTCTAGTCTAGTCTTCACCCACGACTTCGTATAACCGGGATATATTCACTCCATTATCATCACCATATAAGCCATTAACTGTCCACTGCTGAACATAGGCCTCTCCCATAAAGGTTTTGTCAGTAGTCGACATGCTTGGCAGACGAGTTGGCAACTGCAGTTAGACTTTGGTGATGTTTTAAGAAGGACGCTGCTGCCCATTGCTCGATCATTAAGTTCCTTTAATCGTCTCTCACGACACCCACGAGAAAGGGGTGGCCTGTTCTATACTGGGATCACATGGTACATGGACATAGTCGCGGATAAAAACTAGTATATACATAAGTCAGAAATCCGAGTAATTAATTTTGTATTTGGGTCAAGCGTTACCGGGCTTGACTGCATTACTTCACAAACCTATTAACTATTCTACGCTCTAGGTTTATGAATAACAACATAATTTATTTATGACAAGCTTTTACACTCGACTTTGTCCGCGTTTGAAGATTGTTACCTCTGTCTCTCTCTTTCTCTCTATCAATTTTCATAGTGATAGGTAGCGCTTTAACTGTTTATGCATTCACTATGAAATTTGATATACACGTGTATATAAGTACATAGGATGGAGAAGGACAAGGTGGATGAACATATCCCGGTCATGCGGTAAAAGTTGCGGGTAAAAGCTAGTAGACAATAACTGAAGTGAGATTTTTTATACAACTTAGAATAGCAAACAAGCTGACGGCCCACCTGATCGAAAATGATAACCGTCGCCTATAGACACGAGCAGTACTATGGACATAACAGAGTATACTGTTTCGCCCATGATACACCCCATGCGTTGCTATTCCTGAGGACTCAGGTGTCATTCCTCTGTACCCTGTAAATTCATTGCCATATTCCACCTTTCAAACCGAAACACAGCCATGCAAACACGACTGTTTCACAGTAGAAACACGAATGGGACAGAGGTGCGTAAGCAAACGACTTTTGTACAAAGTCTCCCTCTGTTAGAAAGATTCTTTACTAATATTATAAATGAGAAAGTGAGTTTATTTTTTCCTTAAAATTTTATCTAAATATTATTTAGATTGTCGTGTGGTCCCGGCATAGAATAAGCCACCCTTTTCTGTCCCGTGGGTGTCGTGAGAGGCGACTAAGGGAGGGTAAAGGATGGGAAGGAATGCTCCTCTTAAAACATTTTCAAAGCTTAGCTGCGTTTGCCAATCTGCCTGCCAAGCGTGGCAACTATTGGCAACCTCCAAGGGGGAGGCTTATGTTCAGTGGACAGTTAAAGGCTGATATAATTATATATATTTCATCCTGATAAATCCTGAAATCCACGCGAACAAAGGCAAATAGATAGATAGATAGAATTTATTTACATTACTTACAGCACACAAATTACAATACAAACATACACATAATACACAGTAAAAAAGATAAAAGAATGAAAATAAAAAAGGAACAAAACAAAAAAATATATATATAAACTAACAATTTCCTTTCTTTCCAAATAGTTATTTTTTAAATTAATGCATGAAAAGAATATTGTCTCCAAACCGCGATAGAGAATAGGCCTGAAGGATTTTCCAAGTACCCATCTACCAATTTAACAAAGACCCCTAAATGTCATTTTCAATGTTACAGGTACATTACGAGGTGGACAAGCCGAAAGTAATCCTCGAGGAAGGAAGATACAATTTTAATAAAGACAGGTATTTCTTTTATCTTTTTTTTTTTATTCTTGTCCTTTATAATTTTCCTTATTAATAATACCTTTACCTCGGGCTCAATTTAATATGTTTTCTTTATTTTTTTT
Organism: Galleria mellonella; assembly: GCF_026898425.1. NCBI lineage: Eukaryota > Metazoa > Arthropoda > Insecta > Lepidoptera > Pyralidae > Galleria > Galleria mellonella. The sequence goes on along the minus strand of NW_026441999.1, from coordinate 8,302,935 downwards.
TTTATTGTGTTCCATTATTCGAATCCGATGTGGTGAGGCGTTATTTTTAAAAAAGGTGCTCCTCGATTCGTCTGTACTTTTTTATAGCTTCAGTTACTCGATTACTTCGCTAATTTAGGATCGGGTGTTGATAAATATTATTGCAATAAATAGGGCGCTTGTACAAGTTAATTTTATAATCATTCATAATGAATGAAGCTGTTTTTTTTTTTAAATAGTTAATATGTGGTCGTTTATCTGTGTGTGCGCGTTATGTAAGTGCACGCGAGCATGCGTGTGTGCGTGTATGTGTGTGCATATATGTATGGACGCATGAAAGTGTGTGTGTCTTTTTTACTCTATGTGCGTATGCGTGTGTGCGTGTGAGTACATGTATGCATATATGTATATGTATGTGTGTGTGTATGTGTGTCCACAACTGAAGTCACCTTATTTTGCGACGTAAAATGTATTAATAATATATTTGATTATGCACCTAGAATAGTGAATAAACAATACAACAGTACAGGGAAAGGAAATTTATAAAGGACGGAAATATTCTGATCCACTAGTTAGTTATATAGATTGATCTTTCCAAAAAAAAGTAGTAAATTTATTATAACTCAAAAACTTGTATTTTTGAATTTGAAAAGATCACGTCCACATATTATATACATAAGTTTGTACATAATATACAGTACAATACAATAAACAGTATCCTTTAAAAAAAAAAACGCGTATTTTTTATAATTTGAAACAATACATCAATAAAACAAAAGTTATATTTACAGAAATGCAATACGGAATAAAATTATCGATAACCGATTGCCGTTTGTCGATAAGTCGGCCATCCCTAGTCTCGAGTGCAGCTAGCTAGTGAGACCCATAAATCAGCTTCCGTCCCCGGTAGGCACGTCTTAATACAATTTTATAAGTGACGTATACAAACAAATATTGATATCGATGCTTCAAATTCACATTTTTATTGGGTTACATATCGACAAGTTTTTATACTAGGGTTTTTTTTTCTATTTTATATATAATTTCGTTAACTGTTTACTGCTGGACATAAGCCTTCCCCGGATTTAAGAGGAGTTCTGCTAGCAGTTACCATATTTGGCAGGCAGGTTCCATAGTTATATATATATATATATATATATATATATATATATATATATATATATATATATATATATATATGTAATTCTTACCATCTACAGGATTATAAAAGTTTACATATATTTATATATTTTACATAGCATGTGATATGGTAAGCTATTTTCAAATAATCCTTTGGTGATTATTTGAATTGAAAGTTTTTTTACGGAGTTCCGACGTTTATTTTCTGATTATTATAAAAAAATATTTAATAGTTATTTAAATAGTGTCTCAGGTTGACAACCTTGGTGTAGAAGGTTCAATTCTTATTCAATACAGACGTATATATTTACTAGATATTTCATATCTACCTGTTTGTATTGGTTTGGATGTTTTAATATGTCTATCATCGTTTAGTACTCATAGTACAAATTTACTATCAGGTGAGCCACATACCTTTGTGTGTAATATTTTTTTATACTACCTTTTTTACCTCTGTCCTATTCGTGTTTCAATGGTAAAGCAGTTGTGTTTGCATGGCCGTGTTTCGGTTTGAAGGGTGGGATATGGCGTGAATTTACAGGGCGTGAATTTACAGGGTACACAGGCATAACACTTGAGTACTCAGGAATGGAAAATATTAAAAGTATTATCTCCGTTTCAATAATAATAAGAAAATACTGTTTATATATTATGTCTGTTGTAGATACTTTTTTAATTTTCTTCAATACCGATAGATGGCAGTAGTAGTTGCATTACTTTTTTATATTATATTGATTTGATTTTAGACCAAGCAGTAGATTAAAATGTATAATTTGTTGACGAATATTAACAAGAAATTTCGACTTGTATTTATGTCATAATAACTCGCAGAAATCAAGACTGTTTCTATATAACTAGACATTTCAAACAAACTGGAAAGAGTAAACAGAATTCATGAATCTATTTCATGAGATGAGAATGGTTGTTATTTTCCAACAAAGTTTGTAAGCGACTAGTGTTAGAGGATTTTGTTGTTATATTCCAGTAATTTCTATTTAGCGGCACAAGTTGGAATTGTCTTAAAATCCGAAAGTGTCTATGATGATTTTGTAGGTAAAGTTTAATTTAATATTTATTAATTTAATGTTTCTAAAAGAACCGACTTTAAAATATATAATAAGTTTTGTTATAATGAAAAATAAGTTGTTTATAAAAGAAACCAATTATTCTAATTATGTTTTTTTTTTTTTCAATTATTTGGAATGATAAGCGGACGGTTTTCTGGATTAAATGCGGTTACCCTCATTTATAGTATTGAGTGGGGTCATGAACTTCACAGAATACATTGTGGTACCTGTGATAAGTCTTATTTTATCATTTCTGAAATTCAAGGTATTTTCAAAGGCATAATTCATCCTTAAAAACCGAACTATATAAACAATTACTTGCTGGCAAAAACAGCAGAATTTTTTTATAGAAATTGGTTGGTTCATAATTGATATAGATTTTGTCTAACGAATTATGCTGTCGAATCTAACTTTTGGAATCTACCAAACAACTCTTGAACAAATAATATTTTATTTCTTATAATATATTCTCCCCAACGAAGTTATAAGATTTACAGAATATATCATTAAATATTTAAGAAGTTATAGTAACTTATATATAGGTTTCCATTGTGAGAGTTTACGAAGAAAAAATGTTTTCTAACAAATAATATGATAAAGACCTATTTGTTTTGATGCCTATTTCAGAATCATATTTTATTTTATACTAGTACTTACTACTACTTCTTACTTTGTACGTATGAATTTCATAGATTCACTTCATAGATTTTTCTCTCTAGATGCAGTATCAAATTAAAACATATTCAGATATCCTCCAGATTTAAAAATAAACCTTCATAAACACACAGAACTGCAAAACTGCATCCAATTTGGTATAGTAGTTTTTGCTTGATGCCGGAACAGATATACTCGTTCAGACATTTGTCTGTCTGTCACATAGACAATAATCTTAAAAATGTTTTGTAAAGAGTCCATATTTTTTTTAATATCTTCCATGTACACATATCGTCTAGTCACAATTTTATTATATTTGTAAAATAAGATAATAACATTACAAGAAATTAGTGTACCATGGTACTGTATATATATATATATATATATATATATATATATATATATATATATATATATATATATATATATATATATATATACATATATACAGTATATTATTTCTTGTAAATTTATAAATATATGATTACCATTTCCCAAGAGATAGGATAGTCTGTCAAATGGTCATTCTAAGTCATATAAAAGAATTTAACCAAGCTGTATCACAGTAATCATAACAACCCATTAATATCCCACTCTTAAACATGGCTTTTTATAGAAGAAGGACATAAGTATATTTATTTATAGGATTACCAACATAAGATACAGCTAATCATTTCAGTACAATATACTGGTAGATTAGATCTAACTGTTCTTACATTTATAGGCAACCACAGCATGCCTTGTGTTTGATAAATATTAAAATGGAATTAAATTATTAAATGTCATTAAATAAGTAAATATGTTAACAATATGAATAATAACATAATATAAATAATGGAAATTGTAATGTAATTATTTTAAATTATAAATAAATATAATGCAATGGCGAGGTACATCAACATTTTAATTTAGCCATGAACACAGAGTGACTATCGTTGTGAATATCAAGTTCAGGCTTGGTTTTTACAATATCATTATATACACATATTATCCACGTTACTGTCAATAGATGCAGGTGGATCGGGACCATGCCTTATAGTAATTAATGGGAAAAACCTATATTCAATAGTGGTCAGTTAACAGCTAATATGTTGTTATTGAATGTTATTCCTCAAACGCTTAATTTTAATTTTTAACATTACCTATTTGTTATTTCAATTACATTTGATCTAGAAAATATAATTATTAAAATAAATAAATTTAAAGTTTATTTTTTAAGCACATTTTTTATTTTATCGATAAAATTCATCGACCACAGCGCATCACTAATTGTCAGCCTACATAAATCATGACGACATACGCCCTATCTGTTGCCAGCTTAATACGATCTGTGGGGGGATGGAGGGGGTGTTTTTACAGTCCCCAAGCAAAAAGCTGATTCGTAGAAAATATTGTATTATTGTGGACTTTTAACGAATTATTCAGTTTAGGCGAACGCTCGAGGTTTTAAGTAAGTTCAAAAAGAAAAATGTTTTGAGAGCACGCTCTCAATCCGTAAGAATACGTTACGCATTTACGCTACCAAATTTTGAACCGATTTTCACGATTCTTTTTGCATCAACGAGGTTTTTACCCCGTTTTGGTTTCATATTAATTTAATGACGATTAACGCAAATTGTTTATATTCTGCATTTTTTCCAACTCTCTTAAGGTAACGATAAAATAAATGACATGACATTTTGAAATGGTCGTAGATGCAAGATGGCGGACTGAATTATAAAATCTCGTTTTCAAATATTTTTCGAACATTTGTTTAAATGAATTTGTATATCACATTTATGTAATGCACACTCACATACAAATACTGCACACTTTTACATTACTTGTTACTAGAACTTCTAGTAATGCAACATTCATATTGCGTATCTTCATGAAATTTTATGAGTATTTGAATTTATATATCACTTTTATGTAATACACACCCACATACACACACACCATACACACACACATACACACACACACACACACACACACACACACACACACACACACACACACACACAAATACCGCGCACTTTTACATTACTTGTTACTACAACTTCTAGTAATGCGACATTCATATTGCGTATCTCTATTGAATTTTATATTATTAGTATTTGAATTTATACATCACTTTTGTGTAATACACACCCACAAGGGGGAAAGGGATTGTTAGTAATGGAGACTGAGAATCCTATTGCTAGCAATATACCCAACCAGGTCGACCTCCTCGTAGTTCCCCCTGGAAACTATCATGGTTAATTCCTGATGAATTCATCATGATGGGCTAACTGGCCTGTTTTCATTATCATCTATCACCTTTCACTGGTGGAGCGCCAGCGTATCCCGTTAGCGCAGGCGGGGTTACCATACCATTTTCACCCATCAAAAAAAAATACACACCCACATACACACACACACAAACAAATACCGCACACTTTTACATTACTTGTTACTACAACTTCTAGTAATGCGACATTTATTTTGCGTATCTCCATTGAATTTTATATTATGAGTATTTGAATTTATACATCATATTTATATAATACACACACACACACACACACACACAAACATCACACTTGTTACTGTCTATTCGAACTTCTAGTAATGAGATATTCTTATTATGTATTTCCATTGAATTTTATATTGTGAGTACTTACTCTCAAAAATAAGTATAACGTTGTTTGATCTACAAGTTACATATCTGTAATTGGCTAATGTATGGTTTGAATATAATATACTAGCTGTGTATTGCGGCTCTGCGTGTATCACAGTACATAAAGTATCCTATGTACTAAGTTAGGATATAACCTACCCGTGTATCAAATTTCATTTAAATCTGTCCAGTAGTTTTTGCGTGAAAGAGGAATGAACATCCATCCATTCGTTTATCACTAGCTATATCCCGTAGCTCTGTCTACATAAGTTAGTACACAAAGTATCCTATGTACTAAATTAGGATATAACCTAATCGTGTACCAAATTTCATTTAAATCCGTTTATTACTTAATATATACATTCACCTGAACTTAGATTATTTAGATAGAGTGTCTCCATACAAATGCTTTATCAAAAAAACTTTTTCATACAATTTTGCGTCATAAATAATTACGAGTGATTCCCTTTTAACTTCTATATTTATTTTGTCTTATAAATACTGCATCTTTTTAATACGTAAACACTCATTTTATTTATTAAATAGTACATTAAGATACATTGTATGCATACGTATATAGAATATTGGTAAAAAAATGTGTCAGTTAATTTGACAATTAAGTGACAAAAAGTTGACCCCTTTTTGAGGTTCGATGCTCTATCTACATAATCAATTTACTTTAATTACTTCAAATGTAAATAACAGATGTAATAATAAAAAAAAAAATACAATAAATCCTAACTAACCTGTAAGCCATTCGGATTTGTTCTCCATTCTTGTACCAGATTAGCTGAGCAGGTGGGTTGCCTCCTCGACTTCTGCAGACAAGTTCCAGGCTTTGCCCTCTACGGACTGTCTCCCCTTCCGCGTACCCTTCAATGTAGGGCGCTCCAGGGGGATCTGGAATCAAAATATACCATTTACCATTGGTATATAAAGAATGGCCGTGTGGTCCTGGCATAGAATAGGCCACCCATATCTTTCTCTTGGGTGTCGTGAGAGACGATTAAAGAAGGGCGAGGTATGGGCAGCAGCGTCCCTCCTAAAACATCTCCAAAGCCAAACTGCAGTTGCCAATCTGTCTACCAAGCATGGCAAGTAATGGCAAAACCCATTATTATGGTTCATGTTCAACAGTGGATAGTTAAAGTATATGATGATGATGATGATGATGATGATGATGATGATGATGATTATGGAAATATACAAGGTAATTAATAATAAATAAAGGTATACCAGTTTCATCAAGTTTAAACAATAAAATAAAAAAAAATGCTAGTTTTTATTATTATTAATACAAAATCAATGGGGGGAAGGGATTTTTAGTAATGGGGAGTTTAGTCCCCATATACCCTATCAGGTCGACCTCCACGCGGTTCCCCCTGGAAACTATCGTGACCCATTTATCATTGATTTTGTCACAATGGACTAACTGACCTGCCTTTTCATCCTCACCTATCACCGCTCACTGGTACCCCGCTAGTGTATACCGATAGCGCAGGCGGGGTAACCATACCATTTTCGCGCATAAAAAAACACAAAATCAATATATTATACAATAAATGGCAAACAAGCTGACGGCCCACCTGATGTCAAGTGGTAACCGTCGCCTATAGACATGAGCAGTACCCCCCATGCGTTGCCATTCCTGAGGACTCAGGTGTTTTTTCTCTGTACCCAGTAAATTCACGCCATATCCTACCCTTCAAACCGAAACACAGCCATGCAAACACAACTGCTTCACGGTTGAAACACGAATGGGACAGAGGTACTCAAGCAATCGACTTTTGTACAAAGTCTCCCTCTGGTAATATGGAATGTAATTCGATATTCATTAATAGTATGTTAACAAATGTGACGACTAATATTTGTGTCGAACTGAGTTTGTGACGAACATCGTACGTGACAAATAGCGTCTGTAGCGCACTGAGTTCTATGACAAATATTGCATTTGACGAGTTGAGTTTGTGACGAATTTCAAGAATTTTATTTGTGACGTACGTTTGCGATAATTACCAGAGGGAGACTGTGCAAAAGTCGTAAGCTTGGGTACCTCTGTTCCATTCGTGTTTCAACCGTGAAACAGTTGTGTTTGCATGGCTGTGTTTCGGTTTGAAGAGTAGGATATGGTAGTGAGTTTACAGGGTACAGAGTCATAACACCTGAGTCCTCAGGAATGGCAACATATGGGTGGTATCATGGGCGAAACAGCATACTCTGTTACGTCCATAGTACTGCTCATGTCTATAGGCGACGGTTACCACTTTCAATCAGGTGGGTCGTCAGCTTGTTTGCCATTCTGAACTGAGTGTGGGATTAAATATGTTTATATGTAAACATGTTTTTGTTGATATGTTTTGTTGACTCAATACCGTGAAAACAAGAAAGATATTTATATAAATATAATAAGTAAGTATAATTCATTTTATATTAATTTCATCTTACGGAAATCGTTTACAAAATACAAAGTGGGTTACAGTACGACATTGTAATTTTAATAAGTTGGAATTTTCGATTTTAATTAAACTTAAACCATTATAAAGTTCGCTATCTGATCTACCAAATGTTCTGAGGAACTTATGCCCACTTTTAATCTCGACCTCAGGACGCTTTGAGGTGAGATAATAACTAACAGATATCGCTCCGTAAAAGGTAGCAATTCGACCGTGATTAATTTAATATTGATTAATAATCTTACTTATTTATTTATTTATTTTTTATTTTGAGCAAATTACAAAAAATGTTTAGTACAAAAGACGGGCTTAATGCTATATAATATAGATAGATAGATACTCTTTATTGTTTCCTCCAAAAAATTACAATAGTAAACTTATTTTAAATATAAACAATTACAAGAAATAATCACAATGAGAAAACAATGGGCGACCTTATCGCTAATAGCGATCTCTTCCAGGCAACCTTTGGATGGAGAGGAATAATTATAAACAGTTTGATCGGAGGCACATACTCATGCGATCAAGAGATGCACGCCATATCTTTGACTTCTCTATACGACATGGTATCTAGTATTTAAACTTATCTATAAATAAAAATTGTACCTGTAATATATCTATAAAATGGAGAACTACTACGTATTATGAACTTATATGACAGTGTCACAGTATATACTGTGATGTCCATGGTGCATAGTCTTCACGTAATCCATTCAGTAATAAAACAAATTGTAAAATAACTACACTTCGAATCGACATAGCAAATCAAAACTTCACAGTACGCCCTTGAGGAACCAACCGCGACATTAATATTATAACTACGGGACCCTCACATACAATCATAGACAAAACCCTAGGCTTAATGAACTCTAAAAGCAATCTTCGTGCACAGTCGGTCGGAAAAGTGTTTAGCGTTTTTCTTTGTGGGGAAATTTCTTATGAGCTTTCTCCTTTGAGCGGAATGAGGGGCGGCTCTAATAAATTGGGTTTGTAATTTAAAAAATTTAAAACGTTATTTTATTTTAAGTATGCCCTTTTGCGGGCAAAATGAAAGGATTTGTTTGACTTTTGTGCTCGCTTGTACTTTGAGGTCAACTTTTAATGTTTTCAGATAAAACACTTTTGTGCAAACTTTTCGAACACTTAAGTGATTAAAATGTTGGAAAGTGGCTTTTTGCGTGTTTGCCTTCTATTTCTGGATCTTTCTTTAGGTAAGTACTTATAATTTTTAAACAACTTACAAAATGTGCTTCTTAATTATATACTTTTTTTCACATTATAAACGTGGTAAATGAATATATAACCAATCAATATCAATAGGAGCGCCCAGTAACTACGTACAAGCACGTAGACGGCACTTATTCGATGTTCCATTGCAAAGAACAGAGTTGGCTAAGCAGGCTCTCCTATCTCTTGCATTGAAACTACTCAATGTTTTTTTTTATACAACTTAGAATGGCAAACAACCTCACAGCCCACCTGATGTAAAGTGGTAACCGTCGCCTATAGACATGAGCAGTAACATGGACATAACAGAGTATACTGTTTCGCCCAAGATACTCCCCATGCGTTGCCATTCCTGAGGACTCAGGTGTTATTCCTCTGTACCCAGTAAATTCACGCCATATCTCACCCTTCAAACTAAAACACAGCCATGACAACACAACTGCTTCACGGTTGAAACGCGAATGGGATAGAGGTACTCAAGCAATCGACTTTTGTACAAAGTCTCCCTTTGTTATTGTACTCATGCTTTCCTGGGTGAGCGTATTGGAAGACTGTAAGGCTCACCCAGTGGATGTAATAAATAAATAAATATAGAAGAAGTCAGGGAATATTTCATTGAATAACTCATTAATAAGTAGAGAGGATAATACCTAGATATTTTTTTATAGTTTCAAGCTCGATAGATTTTATGTTTATTGTCCATTTGGGGCTGTAGGTTATGAGCCGTTTTCTGTTTGTACTTGTCCCACTGACCTGGAACGTATCGATCTACGATTATAGCCTTTAACTCCTTGTTGCAGAGTTTAATTTTGCTTTTATGTTTATTAAAGATTTGGTGACGTCTGTCTGTCTGGCTTCACGTATAGTCCTTCGAGGTAGAACTGTGTTCTAAAGGGTTTTACCATACACATCTCTTGGTACATCTGTGCTTACTACTGCCCTCATATATCAACGCTAGTTCTGGATATTTATGTCTTCTTCCTAAGACAATATGTGATCTGATCATGTGATCATCAACATCATATTTGGCTTTAACTGTCCACTGCTGAGCATAAATCTCCCCCTTGGGGGGTTCTGCCAATAGTTACCATGCTTGGCAGGCGAATTAGCAAACGAAATTAGGCTTTAGAGATATTTTAAGAAGGATACTACTGCTCATGCCTCGTCCTCCTTTAGTCGGCTCTTACGGGACAAACGGGATAGGAAGGAGTGGCCTATTCTATGCCGGGACCACACGGCCCAATAAATTCAATATTCACCAGTAATCTCAACATTATTATTTTAAATTATACAGTATTTTATATGTTTCGCCATCTCTTCATCTTCTCCACATGCTTGAACAGACGTAGCACATTACCAGAAATAGTAACCCCAGATTAAATATATCTAGATAGCAACACAAAACGTACAGAACGAGTAATGTATATGAAACTTTCAGTACGAATCGCGTGCCCGTGTCGTACATATGGACCGACATACGCTCTGTTATGTAGTAATTAAACACGCATTGTTGCTAGCATGTGTTGTCCGCACGTCACACCGTAACGTAAGGCGACTTCGGGGACGAAGAGCAACGCTGTATGCGTATCGTCACAGGAAGGGCTTGATAACATATAGTAATATCTATATATTTTAGTTATCCAAAATCTAATATTGGATAACAGACTTTTAACATGTTCGAAAATAGATATTTGACCGATATGGGCGATATCGGAATGCGTGATGACCTTTCTTCCGCCATCAATGTCTAGAGGAATCCAATATATATTAGGTCGGTATACATATTACCCATGTCTAATCACAGGTTTTATTTTTTATAACCCGCTAAGTTTATTATGCCTCAAATTCAATTTCAAATCATCTCTATTAAAATAGATAAGCTTTTTTAAAACATCGTCTTTTATGATTATACTGCTGGGTTTGGAATATTGTTATTTATTATTTATTTTATTAATTTCAAAATTATAATGTAAATATTGACTTGCCATTGTGTGACGAAAATTGTTACATTGGTTAATAAAGAAATATGAATATGAATGTTATCTGCTGAGAAGAACCTGTAAGAAACTAAAAATCATCTTTCAGTCATCTCTCGTATAAAGCGTGATAAACAGGATGATAACTGATTGATTAGTTTGTTTAAAGTGGAGGTTTTATTTACCAGATGGAGACTTTGTACAAAAGTCGATTGCTTGGGTACCTCTGTCCCATTCGTGTTTTGACCGTGAAGCAGTTGTGTTTTGCATGGCTGTGTTTCGGTTTGAGGGTGGGATGGCGTGAATTTACTGGGTACAGGGAAATAACATCTGAGTCCTTAGGAAAAGCAACGCATGGGGGGTACAATGGGTGAAATAGTATACTCTGTTATGTACTATATACATACATGGTACTGCTCATGTCTATAGGCGACGGTTACCACTTTCCATCAGGTGGGTCGTCAGCTTGTTTGCCATTTTAAGTTGTATAAAAAAAAAATACGTTACTAAATTTTACTTTGTTCGTGTAACTAGAATATAAACTGTATTCTTATGGAATTTGTCATGATGAGCTAAATGACCTGCTTTCATCCTCATATTGATATATATGAGGGATGATTCCCTCTTTGGTGCCCTGCAAGTGTATACCGATAACGCAGGCGGGATTACCATTCCATTATCTGAGTGATAATGGAATGGTAACCCCGCCTGAGTTAAGCTCTAAAAAATTATAATTATCTTTGATCGTGACAATTTTAATAAGGAACCAATACAGCAATAAAATCTATGGACTGCAATAAAAAAAATATAATTAACATCGGTACAGAATTAGCTAAAATATCGTATACTTAACATATATCAGAAAATTACAAATGAATAGTTGACCGTACCGTTGATACACTGTACCTCTTAGAAACTGTAATTTATTCGTGGAGAATTCATCACTATGGGCCAACTAACCAAACATCTTTTTTATCATCTTTCACTAGTGTCTTGCGAGAGATTATCGGTAGTACAGGCGAGGTTACCGCTCCATTTTAAGCTATTAAAAATCAAACTCAATTGAGAATCCATTCCAATATAAAACAAAAATTTCACAGTGAATACATAGTGTAACATTCGCATCGAATATTCACCGTTTTCACGTTCGTAAAGCATTAGAACACAACGGTGTAAATAGGTGTTTTAGTAACATACGAGTGCTAGGTTCGGTTGTAAAAACTTGAACATAACCTAACTAACGGAGTTTTATTATAATTGAACAGTAAATGTAGGTGGTAAAGTTTAAACACGGCAGTTACTATGTATTTTACCGGAGGGAGACTTTGTATGAAAGTCGTCTGCTCTGGTACCTCTGTCCCATCCGTGTTTCTGTCATGAAATAACACCATTTGTAGAGTTGTATTTCGGTTCAAAAGGTGGGATATGGCAGTGAAATTACAAGGTTCGGAGGCATAATATATTTGCCCTTAAGAATGGCCATCTACAATATGAACATGACTTAGTTTGAGACAAGATGGCGCTGTACGACGTGATCAAGGTTTATTTAAATTCATTGATTAAAAAAAAAGATATATGAAATATGCACTGACAAACAAGTTAAGGGCCCAGTTTCATGGAAAGAGGTTAGGGTCGCCTATAGATATGAACAGTACCATAGATATCATAGAATATACTATAACACCCATGGTATCTACTCTCTTATGCCTTCTGATTAGGTATATATCTTACAGCTCTAGTTTAATTGTTTTAATATAGATTACCTTACAGATATAGTATTTGTAGATAAACATTATAAAAATCAGATATTGCCGAATCATATGCAGTTGTGATATTTGCATAAAGGTGTAATGTAAAATATAATACAGAAACAGTGTTTGAAGCTCCCTCATGCTGAAACTCACATACTCGTAAACTGGGTTCAAGTTATAATGTAATTTAGCATTGTATGTCTGACCGCATGTAATATTTGAAACGGTAATTTCAGTATATATATATATATATATATATATATATATATATATATATATATATATATATATATATATATATATATATATATATATATATATATATATATATATATATATATATATATATTATGCAGATAATGCACAAGAAACAATATATGAATATACATAGTAATATATCGATTACAGGATAATTGATGATGTAATCACCTAAAGTAATAAAAAAAAAATCAGAAGAATCTCCTTTTTAGCAGTCGTCAAAAAGTGGCAAAACTAAAGTAAAACTGATTAGGTTTGGGCTATATATATATAATAGTCCTTCGAGCCGGATATCCAATGCCTTACGTATATTTCTAAATCTAATAACGAAGATACTTGCTAAAGATTATAATCCTTATCCCTGTATTTGTTATCAAGCAAATATCTACGAAATTATACAATGGCGTGCAATTAAATAGGACTGCAAGCTATAAGATCAATACTACGGACATTGGTCCTTCGAGCCGGATATCAAATATCCTACGCATATTTCTAATCCTAATACCGAAGATTACAATCCTTATCCCTGTATTCGTCATCAAGCAAATGGCTACGCAATTATACAATGGCGTGCAATTAAATAGGGCTATGAGCTATAAAGTCAATAGTACGGTCCAATGTAAACAGTGAACGTTTAAATGGAAAATTAATAATTCATGTCCCCGGCCTGTGTGACCGGGCGCCGACGGTGTAATGAGCGATTCTATTTGTTTTTGCACCCCGGGACGACGGTATGCCTCAATTCATCACGATTTTGACGATACGAACTGTACTAACAGTATGTTATTATAGTTCTTTTTTCAATCCTTTATTCATATTAACTTTTTTATTCATGTTTGTTGTTCTTTTATTGGGAGCGAAAAATCTATTTTCAGATGTATTGGAATCGTACATCTGAAAATAGATTTTTCCAAAATTTTATAATGCAATATGTAAGTAATTTTCTAGTAAATAACTTTAATAGGCATGTGCATTAATATTGTAATGTATTTATTGTTTGTTATATGTAATTATATAATGCATTATGTTGTTGGTGTTTATTTAAATAAATAAATATTTCTACGAAATATCTCGCTGTTCATCGCTGTTCTTATTACTTATTTCAATGTCGTATCTGGTCAGAAATGCTGCTACTGGAAGTTGGTTTCATAGTTTAGTTGAGCATGGATTGAATTTACTGGGTACAGAGGAATAACACCTGAGTCCTCAGGAATGGCAACGCATGGGGGCTATCATGGGCGAAACAGTACACTCTGTTATGTCCATGGTACTGCTCATGTCTATAGGCGACGGTTACCAGTTTCCATCAGGTGGACTGTCAGCTTGTTTGCCATTCTAAGTTGTATATAAAAAAAAAGAAAGTGTTCATTAAAATGCAAACTGGAGGACTGCCACCCATCCAGATTGTTGGGATGTAATTTTAGTTTGTGATGGGCTGTGCGATGGTGAAATCAGAATAGGTATCAAACCAAACAATTCCTTAAAATTCTTCCCATGTTTTTTTTTTTATACAACCTAGAATGGCAAACAAGCTAACGGCCCACCTGATGGAACGTGGTAACCGTCGCCTATAGACATGAGCAGTACCATGGACATAACAGAGTATACTGTTTCGCCCATGATACCCCCTATGCGTTGCCAATCCTGAGGACTCAGGTGTTATTCCTCTGTACCCTGTAAATTCACGCCATATCCCACCCTTCAAACCGAAACACAGCCATGTAAACACAACTGCTTCATGGTAGAAACACGAATGCGACAGAGGTACCCAAGCAATCGACTTTTGTACAAAGTCTCCCTCTCACCACTTCCCATGATTCATGATTTAATAAAAAATACATAGAGATGCAACATCTCTACGCCATTTTAGTGGATCATCAATAATTAAAGTGGCGTCAATCATCAATGATTAAAATCAGAACCATTTTGAAGGCAGTCTATAGGAGATAGATAGATAGATAGATAGATACTCTTCATTGTTTTCTCTAAAGGATTACAATAGTAAACTTATTATAAATATAAATAATTACAAGAAATAATCACAATGAGAAAACAATGGGCGACCTTATCGCTAAGAGTAGCCTGTATAGGTCCTGAACCACCTGCATCCGGTACAATTATTGATGATCACCTAGGTCTCCTTCTATTGGGGTGGTTTTGCCTCCCTCTGTATTCTTCTCAGCCATTGCTAAGATAAGCTATCATGCAGTCGACCGTACGAAGTAATTTTTAAGTCAGTGAATAAAAGCAACCTACGAATTGAATTCCCAATTGAAATATTGAAGCAGTAACAAACAAACACACAGTATCAATCGTAGGACACAATTAATAATTCATGGGTCACGTCCACCAGTTCGCAGCGGCGCTCTCATTGTGTTTACCTTAGCTCCAAGCGTTTTCGTTAGTTTCACTTTAAAGGGGAATCCAGCTTTCTGTTCTGGGGAGTGTTGAAATTTTATTGGATTTTGGACTCATCGTTACAATCCTTACTAATATTGTAAATGTTAAAGTCAATCTGTTTGTTTGCTACTTTATATGGCTTTGATGGCTTAACCGATTACTATGAAATTTGGTATACACGTTCTATATGGGATGTAGAAAGATGGTGATAATGGGATGGTAACCCCACCCGCGTTATCGGTATACACTGGCGGGGCACCAGTGAAGGATAATAGGTGAGGATGTAGCAGGTCAGTTAGCCCATAGTGACGAATTCAACAAGAATTGTTCACGATGGTTTCCAGGGGGAACCAATTGGAGGTCAACCTAATAGAGCATATTGCTAGCAATGGGGCTGTCAAACTCCATTGCTAACAATCCCTTTCTCCCCTAACAACCCCATTGCTAGCATATACTCTGACAGGTCTTAACGCGGTTCGCCCTGGAAACCTTCACAATTAATTCTAGTTGAATTTGTCACGATGGGTTAACAAAAAAGTGGATGATGAACAGCTGCAATGTTCATCATCACCATCACCATCAAATTGTCCTAAAAACGTTTGTTGTCCCACCATAATCACATTATTGACAAGTCATTGTAGTGTATTGTACAGAAAACGAAAGCAAAACTAATTTGATCACTAATTACTTGGTACAGGACCCACAGAAATTCTAGACGCTATTATGTACAGCGTGTTTCATTATATGGACGAATTCCATCATCCTGTATAATTACAGTATTGTTTTCTTTGCCCCTATACTCGGCTTACGTGTAGTGAGGGGACGCTTGCAAAAATATCGATACTTCTTTTAATATATAATTTTTGTTTTTTAAAATTTGGTGATATAACAGTTTAAAAGTTAGTAAAGCATTATTATTCTTTCAATAGTCGCGGGTTCGATTCCCGCACCGTACAAATTTTAGCAATACTCGCAACTACGTCCACAAGATGTTTTTTTTTTGTACTTTGCTTCCTAAATCTGACATTTGACAACAGTAAATAAAGTTAAAAAAAAAATACGAATACGAAAGCGATAAAAAATCGTTAATGTAATAAACTGTTAAAGCAGTTATTGCTAAATTGTGTCCCGCTTCCTGATAAAAACTAAATCGGTCTACAAATTTATTTTAACCAATAGGGAGTTTTGTCACTGTCTTTCAAATTGAGAGACAAAGTCCTAAAGAAAAAGATAAAATACTTAACATCTAAAATAGGTTTTACTGTACATAACAGCTAAAATAGGTTTATGAAATGTTTGATATTTTTATAAATTAGAATATAATATGAATTATAATAGAATTATAATATACTTTTAGTATTTAAATTTGTTCATTAATAGTGATTAGTTTCTAACCGCAACTATGATCAGGATATATTAATGATAAAGATAAAAGATAGCATTCATCCTTCTCCATTCTAAACAATACACATTATACTAAATTTAGTGATCATTAGAAGTCCCATGCAATACTCTTAGAGGTAACAAACAAACTCACTTTTGCATTTATAATATTAGAAAGAAAACCCAAAGTCAAACTCCGCAAAGTTTAAAAAAATCATTATGACTATATTTTTTAATGATGATTATTCTAGAATGATTGATTGGTCTTATATCCTTACATTACACCAATACATTAAATTTGCATACCTAAAATTTTAAGGTAACTAAACAGATGCCAATAGTTCTGGCATATGGCCTTTATTATGTTAAATGTATGATTAAAGGAAAAAATATTTCATTCCATTTTGCTTCAATAAGTAGTTATTAGCAACCATCTGTCCACTTCTGAACATAGAGCTCTCCATAGACCACTATGAAGAACAGTCCTAATTTACGTGCACACCCCCTATAATTAAAAAGTAATATGAATACTTAGTTAATGTTACTGCTATAGAAAATTAGGTTACAGACAGATTACTAATATACTTAGGATCTATATAAAAGCAGAATGAAGTAGGACATTTCTCTACACGAATTACCAAAAACACATCTCTCCCGCGGCGCAGTGTTTGTCCTATTTTAAATGATATACTTTTTTGTTTTAATCTAATTTTGAATATGCCATATGTATTTGGCTAAATTCAATCGTACCAATGTGAAAGTATGTTAGTCTATTACCTCTTGACGATTTCATCAATTGTAATAATCAATTGTTGTGTTTGCATGGCTGTGTTTTGGTTGAAGGGTGACATATGGCAGTGAATTTACACACTATTTTACACAGGGTGCAGATAAATATTTATTTATTTAACTCTTTATTGCACCATAAATAAAAATATACAATGACAAGTGAATAATTCAAGTGAAATACAGTAACATAAATACAGATTGAAATCTACACATTAAGGTACAAAAGGCGGTCTTATCGCTAGGGCAATCTCTTACAGACAATCTTTAACAACACCTGACACCTGAGTCCTCAGAAATGGCAACGCATGGGGTATATCATGGGCAAAACAGTATACTCTGTTATGTGCATGGTACTGCTCATGTCTATAGGCAACGGTTACTACTTTCCAACAGCTGGGTCGTCAGTATGTTTGTCATTTTAAGTTACAAAAAAAATCTAGTATGGATGTGGTATTTGGGAGAGATGACAAGAATATGGGGATACTGGTATTTAGATTAATTTGGTTTATCGATATTTTTCATTACCGGTAATTTAGTCACAAGTTTTAATTTACTACTTTTGAGATCCATAAATCAGGTTAGTAGGTATACTACCCTAGTATACCTTTTACCTTGTAATATGCCTACAAGGTGGCACAGTGGTAAATACGTCACTGCGCTTACTAAATAAAACGTTTAAAATAACTGGCGATATCGGAATCGATAATAATATCGACGATTTTTTACACATCCCAACCCTACTAAGCTTACAAATTTGCCGAGGAAATATAGCAAAGCGTTTTTATAACAAAAACATTATATTTTGTTACGTAACATGACGTCATGGAAATAAAAGCAATGGTGTACGGGCGCCATCATGAAAACCCTATGCCCCGAGCTACCGGGTTATGTTTTTGACAATTCTTTATAAAATATTGCAAATTGTTAAACTCTTTGATAGAAAAATGTTTTTAGCATCCTGTTTCCGGATTGTACTTATACACGTGTATGTATGTATGTATGTATTTTTTTTTGATGGGTAGAAATGGTATGGTAATACCGCCTGCGCTAACGGGATACGCTGACGGAGCACTAGTGAAGGGTAAAATAGATGAGAATGAAAAAAGGTCAGTTAGCCCATCATGATGAATTCATCAGGAATTAACCATGATAGTTTCCAGGGAGAACCGCGAGGAGGTCAACCTGGTTGGGTATATTGCTAGCAATAGGATTCTCAGTCTCCATTACTAACAATCCCTTTTCCCCCTGTATGTATGTATTTATTGTATTTATTGCCGTAATAAACTGTTTGTATATCCACCTATATGTTAAACGTGGTTAAGTAACATACTTGAAACTAATGGCTCCGAATTGACCGGCAAACTTTCAACAAAAATAAACAAAACCATTCGAAACGATCCAATTAATATTCTCTCTACAAAGACCATTTCTCGGAGTTTCATTCCAATTTTTCCCGATTCATTAGAAATTATTTCATTAAGCTCACAAAAGAGACAAAGGATGTATAAATTCGTCAAAGAAATAGAAAGAAAAAAGAGGGGAAAAAAAATTCGAAAGATTAGAAATCTTTGAAAATTTCGTGGACGATAAAGCATTATGATTATGATATAAAAACAAAAACAAGAAAAGGGAACGTTTGGACTATAAATAATTTACTAGGCGACCGTGGTGGTACAGTGGTTTAGGGGACCGTCTCACCTTCTGTTGGTAGTAGGTTTGATGTTAGTAATTTTTTAGGGTACGTAAAATGACAAACAGGTTAACCGCCAACTTGATGGCGTGAATTTACTGGGTACAGAGGAAAAACACCAGAATCCTCAGAAATGGCAACGCATGGGGGGTATCATGGGCGAAACAGTATACTCTGTTATGTCCATGGTACTGCTCATGTGTATAGGCGACGGTTACCACTTTCCTGCAGATGGACCGTCAGCTTGTTTACCATTCTAAGTATGTATACATAAATAAAAAAAAAATCAAATTGTTATTATTTACACAAATACTTATTTTATGTCTCTAGTAAATATATTTTACTAACACCAACTATAAAACCACACAGTCATTACCGTGCCAGGCTTTTTACACTAACGATGTGAATCACTTAACCTCACTTAAGGATGTCGAGCAATCGCTCCTAAGATAAGGAAATCCTAGCATAAGTGGTACCCATAAATAACTATTATTGTTACTCCTTTTTTATATTCTTTCATATAATTTGCAATGTATGGTTTTTTTTATAACACAGGGGGCAAACGAGTATGCAGCTCACCTGATGATAAGTGACTACCGCCGCTCATGATCACCCACAACACTAGCGGCATTGCAGGTGTGCTGTCGGCCTTTTAAAAAGGAATATGCTCTTTTCTTGAAGGTTATGTTGTCGTATCGGTTCGGAAATACTACTTTCTACTGAAATTTGATTCGAAAGAGTGGTTGTAAATAGTTGCCATGCTTGGCAGGCGGGTTGGCAACTGTAGTTAGTGTACCGTTAGTGAAACAATGCAGTTAGTTACTAACTGGTTTATTAAAAAATAAACAAATCTCCTCCACCCGTCTTAATATAAACTATTAAACTACCCTCCATTTCTCCCCACTTAATTCAAAACAATAGTTTGTTTATACGGTAATGATACATAAGTTAAATAAAAGAAAACAGTAAATTAGTTATACCACAACGAAATACTAAGAACAAAAATACATTTTACAGAGAATATCTCTGTTATCCCAACTTAATTTCAAATACAACTATTATCCGTGATGGTAACATCTTTTTATGTTTATATAATCCATTTATTCTTTAATATAAAACATAGTTGCATATATTAACGATAGGTATATAATACATACATACATACATATCTGTCACGCCTCTCTCCCATTAGGGTAGGCAGAAACAATGGAACGCCAAATGCTTCGATTCAAACAAACCGACCTGCTTCATCCTCACCTATCATCCTTCACTGGTACCTCGCCGGTGTATACCGATAGCACGGGTGGGATTACCATTCCATTATCATCCATTAAAAAAAAAATGCTGTCTTAGGTTTTGGTAACTTTTAAGAGGAACGCTGCCCATCGCTCGTTCTCCTTTAGTCGCCTCTTACGACACGCGCGGGAAAGGTAGGTGTGGCCCATTCTATGGCCGGGACATAGACGGCATACGAATACTGGGAATTCGAATGTATTATATTATTGTCAATACAAATTGATATTTTATTACATGGCTTTCGATGCGGCAAATTGATATGAAATTACATATTGCCAGAGACAATGAAAGTCGAAAAATAATGGTTTCATGATATCAGATCCTGGAAATGTATTGCTTAAATTATTACTAATATTTTACTAGGCAATATTTCTATACAAATTCTATAAAGCTTTATAAAAATCATATATTAGCTTTTAACTTTTTTTTTTATACAACTTAGAATGGCAAACGAGCTGACGGCCCACCTGATGAAAAGTAGTAACCGTCGCCTATAGACATGAGCAGTACCATGGACATAACGGAGTATACTGTTTCGTCCATGATACCCCCCTTGCGTTGCCATTCCTGAGGACTCAGATGTTATTCCTCTGTGCCCAGTAAATTCGGGGGGAAAAGGATTGTTAGCAATGGAGTTTGACAGCCCCATTGCTAGCAATATACCTTATTAGGTCGACCTCCACGTGGTTCCCCCCTGGAAACCATCGTGAACAATTCTTGTTGTATTCGTCACGATGGGCTAACTGACCTACTTCATCCTCACCTATCATCCTTCACTGGTGCCCTGCCGGTGTATACCGATAGCGCAGGTGGGGTTACCATTCCATTATCATCCATTTAAAAAAAAACCCAGTAAATTCACGCCATATCCCACCCTTAAAACCGAAACACAGCCTTGCAAACAACTGCTTCACGGTTGAAACACGAATGGGATAGAGGTACTCAAGCAATCGACTTTTGTACAAAGTGTCCCTTAACTGTCCATTGCTATACATAAGCTTCCTTAAATCACTATCTAGGTGTATTTAAATTTAATAAATATATATCGCAAAATTCTAATATTACATAAGGTACATATTATTATAAACAGTTCGGACGAATTGAGAACTTATTCCTTTTGGTAGTCATTTAATATAATAATCAAGTAAAACATGCGGTCAGTGACCGAAAATTTCGCCTCCATACACACACATGTTGACAGAAGTCACCCGCGTAGTTGATATTTTTGTAATAGTTACATTAAATTAGATCGTGCCCACATGCTGAGCCAATAAACATCAAATTAGCATTAAGATAATGCCATAATGTTCCCCATGAGGGGGGTTTTGCCAGTAATTGCCACGCTTGGCAAGCGGATTGGCAACCGCAGTCAGGCTTTGGATATATTTTTTTTTATACAACTTAGAATGGCAAACAAGCTGACGGCTCACCTGATGGAAAGTGATAACCGTCGCCTACAGACATGAGCAGTACCATGGACATAACAGAGTATACTGTTTCGCCCATGATACCCCCCATGCGTTGCCATTCCTGAGCACTCAGGTGTTATTCAGTAAATTCACGCCATATCCCACCCTTCAAACCGAAACACAACTGCTTCATGGTTGAAACAC
The DNA here is from genome assembly GCF_026898425.1 of Galleria mellonella. NCBI lineage: Eukaryota > Metazoa > Arthropoda > Insecta > Lepidoptera > Pyralidae > Galleria > Galleria mellonella. The sequence continues at coordinate 8,280,618 of NW_026441999.1, read as the reverse complement.
GAATGAAACAGAGGTACCCAAGCAATCGACTTTTGTACATTGTATCCCTCTGGTAATATTTTAAGAGGGACGCTGCTGTCCATCCCTTGCAATACCTTAGTCGCCTCTTACCACACCCATGGTAAAGCAAGGGGTGGCCTATTCCATGATAGGACCACACGGATGATTTCCGTGTGCATTTCGTATTAATTTTATATATATCGAAGTTGTCAGTTTTGTATATGGAGAAATAATTCGAGGCCCAGCAGAATATTTTGAATCTAATGCGTCTACAAATTTGCTGTTTTCTTTTGTAGACAGAAATGTGTGAACACTTGTAATGTAAGCATACATTACAAGTACTTATGGCTAGCTTTTATTGTCCGGGATAAAAATATATCCATCTTCACTCCATATAGTATGTGTTTACCAAATTTTAAAGTGATCGGTTAAGCCTTTAAGGCGCTAACAGATAACAAATGGACTCACTTTTAGATTTATAATCTTAATAAGGATAAACGAAAAACGTCTCATGATTTTTGTGCCTTGTGTCAATTAGTTAATTTTTTTAACTGTTAAAAAATTAAAGTAAATTTAAAATTGCGTCATCTATGTCCATCCGTGTCAATGATACATTTATTTATTTATTCATTAGTACAAATATTTGTACATGGTTGACTTAATGCTGAAAGCATTCTCTCCCAGTCAACCGTAAGGAAGTGTTAGAATACTCGAATGCGGTACTAGTAATTATTGATATACATACATACTAAAATTACATATATAAACGAATAAATATATATAAATAACAAATATACTTACACATATATGACATATACTATATTATACACGAAATTGAGAATACTATAAAGTACTTACAGCTCGGATAAAGTAAAAAAGTGAGCGTGAATGTAATACGTAATCTAGCTATTTTACATTCAATATTTAATCAGTTTTCAATTACTTCTTTACCAATTTAAAAAAAGACGGGTACTTACATAACACGCTCAGCTGTACAGTGCTACGCATCGGAGAATCTCGCTGTAAAGCTTCGTGCCTCGCTTCGCAAGTGAAGTCTGCGTAGTCGTCGTCTGAAGTTGCTTCGAATTTTACCCTGGGGCAAAAAAAGGAAAACAAATTTATGCAATCGTATATTTATATTCGTGAAATTGATGTTATATGTATCTATAGCTATTCTGAAAAATTTCTAAACACTCTGGTACGAGTTTTGAATTTTTTTTAAAACACAGTAAAGTTTTAATTTTCACAAAGCAACGACGGTTAACGATAAAAGTCTTACGTAAACATTTTGATGGTAGCTTCTGATCGATTGGCCCCGATGAGTTTGTGGAAAGTTCGGGCTTTAGGTCGGATTGTTTTCTTACGTTTAAAATTTTGGTTATTGTTCTTATTGAATACTGTGGGGTTTGTTTTTTTTTTTAGGATTTATCGCATTTTATAATATAATACAAACTGAGTTAATTTAATAATAATGATCAATCATCATCATCATCAACATCATTTTTCTTTTTTTTTTTCGGGGCCTTTGTGTAGAAACATTCTGTCTATATAATCTAAAATTTAACCAATTAAATTATAGAATCGATTATTTAATTTAATTAATTAATTTAATTTCAAACTGTTTATAATTACTCCTCTCCATCCAAAGGTTGCCTGCAAGAGATCGCTTTTAGTGATAAGGTCGCCCATTGTTTTCTCATTGTGATTATTTCTTGTAATTTGTTTGTATCTATAATGAGTTTGCTATTGTAATCTTTTGGAGGAAACAATAAAGAGTATCTATCTATCTATCTATCTATCATGATGATGTTGAGTTAGCCATTATTTTATCTTGTTTCATAGATCATAAATGTAATATTTATGTATTAAAATAGAAACCGCTGTCAAATTAACAAAAACTAAACAAAAATTAACAAAAACTATTATTATAACAAATAAATAAATTAATAAATTATAATAAAAAAAAATTATTGTCCAAAATTGTTGTTATGCAACTTAGAATGGCAAACAAGCTGACGTCCCACCTGATGGAAAGTGGTAACCGTCGCTTGTTCGGTTTCAAACCAATTTGGAAAATTCTTTTTTTATTTGAAAGTATATACTTACAGATTGCTCCCGTAGAAATTCTGTCAAAATTGATTTAGTAGTTTAGTAGTAAGTACCACTTACCATCGGGTGGGCCGTATGCTTGTTGGTGGCAAATCAGTGGTATAAAAAAATTTAGATCAGAAGAACTAGTTTTGTCAGAACTAAAGTCTTTTTCTTGTGAGACACAATTTTTTATTATGGATGAAAGAGTATGAATCATCTATCCATTCAAATATCCTCATAAACTCTTGCATTTATTAAAAGACAGTAGTAGGATTCATGTATTAAATTTCATACAAATTTGTTTAGCGTCTCGAGAGTAATAAACAACCGAATGGAATTGCAAATTTTCAGATTCATAATGCAGTATTTACGTTTTGTTAAAATTAATTGTCTTTCTGACAAACAAGCTAAAGCCCGCCTAATTGCAAGGAATTTCCGCGGCAATTATGCGCGGTGACGACTCGCAGGGTGTTTTTCAAGATTTTTATATCTTTTTATGTTTATTAATTACTTTTTTAAAGCAATTAACGCGAATAAAATTATCTGAATTTCTTTTTTAAATACAATTTAGAATGGCAAACAAGCTGACGGCCCACCTGATGTAAAGTGGTAACCGTCGCCTATAGACATGAGCAGTATCATGGACATAACAGAGTATACTGTTTCGCCCATGATACCCCCCATGCGTTGCCATTCCTCAGGACTCAGGTGTTATTCTTCTGTACCCTGTAAATTCACGCCAAATTGATCATGAATTGTCATTATTATAAGTTACGACGACCCCGAAGCGCAGTGGTGGACGCTTCGCTTTGCGTTTCGATTACCGGTTGATCCCAGTTATTAAGAAACGAGCTCTTCTGTATTGGCTCAGATCTGGCTGATCTGGCTGTTCTGACTTACGCCCCAAATATTGTTCTTTTTATACCACAATGGTGGCAAACAAACATACAGTTCACCTGATGGTAAACGGTTACTGGAGTCTATGGACGCCTGCAATACTAGAATGCCTTGCTCCCTATAATACAAGGTATTCTAGCTTGAGGACCAGACCCTTAGTGGGACAGTTAGTATATTTAGACATAGAAATTAAAATGTAAAAGTGAGTTTATCGATTTACCGACTTTAGAAAGAATTGTCATCGTTCCTCCAATCAAACTGTTTATAATTACTCCTCTCCATCCAAAGGTTGCCTGCAAGAGATCGCTCTTAGCGATAAGGTCGCCTATTGTTTTCTCATTTTGATTATTTCTTGTAATTGTTTATACTTATAATAAGTTTACTATTGTAATCTTTTGGAGGAAACAATAAAGAGTATTTATCTATCTGTCTATCTATGAAGCTTAATTACATAATTTCACTTTGTAGCGATTAATCCAACATTAACGATGGATGGAGAATGATTGACAAGCGCGGCTCATCTGTTGCATTGGAGTTGTAAATAATTAAATTACAATTAATTTAATTCATTCATATTTCATTATTATTTAAATATGTTTTAGTTTAAAGATAATTAATTTTAAATGTAAAACGTTTAAATTAAATTATAAATTTGATATCATTAGTAATATTATAAATGTGAAATTGAGATTGTTTGTTTGTTAACACTTTGCGCCTTAATCAATCACAATATCATATCAGTCGTTAACTGTCCACTGCTGAACATAGGTCTCCTCTTATTGAAGAGGGGGGGGGGGGGAGGATTGCCAGTATTTACTACGATTGGCAGGAAGATTAGCAACCCAAGATAGGTTTTGGAGAGGTTTTAAGAGGGACACTGCTGCCCGTCCCTCGATTAAGTTCCCTTAGTCTCTTACGATACCCACGGGAAAGGAAGGGGTAACCTTCTATTCCGGGATCACATGGCATCTGGGAGAATATTGCTTTTTATTTCACAGTGGACTAGTTTTCGACTGCTACTTTGTCTGAGTGGACAGACAACGGCCGATACGACAATAATGATTCTCCCAGAAGACTTCTTGAGAATTTTAACATTCAAACTTCAGTACGCATTACGAAAAGAACAAGCAAAATCGGGGCATAAAGCTCGATATGAGAATCATGAATTATGACGTCAATAAAGGAATATCCTCCTCACATCCACCCTATGGCCACGGCTACATTTAATTTCAAACGCGCAGCATCCGTAATTCCGCGCTGTCACTCCAACATTCCGTATTCAGTTTAATCCGGATAAGTCCGCAATAATGCGGAATTTATTTCGTTTGTCGACTTTGTGAGTCCGCGTTGTTAATGTTAAGTATGTTGCCTGTAACGCTGCGGCTCGAGGGGAACGTCCTGAATTATTAAAACTCCGCGTCACCTGAACGCCGGGTGTTATTGGTGTTGGCAAATTATTGGCTTAGTTTTTTTTATGACACTTAGAATGGCAAACGAGACAAGACAAACTTTGTACGAAAGTCGTTTGCATGGCCACCTCTGTACCATTCGTGTTTTTATCGTGAAACAGTTGTGTTTGCATGGCTGTGTTCCGGGGTGGGATACGACAGTGAATTTACAGGGTCCGGAGAAACAACACTCAAGTCCTTAGGAATGGCAACGCTTGGGGGGTATCATAGGCGTATACTCTGTTACTCTGTTATGTCCATGGTACTGCTCATGTCTATAGGCGACGGTTACCATTTTCCATCAGTTGAGCTGTTAACTTGTTTGCCATTCTAAGTTGCATAAAAAAAACAAGCTAACCCACCTAATGATAGGAGGGAAAGGGATTGTTAGTAATGCAGACTACCAGACCCATTGCTAGCAATATATCTTATCAGGTTGACCTCCATGTAGTCCCCCCTGGAAACTATCGTGCTGAATTTCAGGTATATTCATCACGATGGGCTAACTGACCTGCTCTTTTATTTTCACCTATTATCCCTCACTGGTGCCCCGCCGGTGTATACCGATAGAGTAGGCGGGGTTACCACACCATTATCATCCATTAAAAAATCCCATCTAATGGGGGGAAAGGGATTATTAGTAATGGGGTCTAACAGCCCCATTAACAGCAATATATCCTATTACGTCGACTTCCACGTTGTTCCCCATAGAAACCATTGTGTTAAATTCTCAAAAATTTTTGTCCAAATATTTCTTTCGTGAAAATATTCAATTTCACTTATAAAAACAAACGCAACGGTTTCGATTTCGCTCTGTAGTCTACAGTGTTATTTTTACCCCATTTCCCCATAGTTTTCCCATTAATTCGAGTGACAGACTGGAAGCGTTTGCAGGATTAAGTAGACACGTTAATAAAACTGGGTGCATGGCTGCTCGCTAGATGCAACACGTCACGTGCATTGGACCCTGCTGTTTAAAGCTCGTATCGTATATAGGTATTTCATATATAGGTATTTCAGCTATATTTTTACATGCATGTGTTTAATGCTCATTTACTTGTTTTTATAACTTCGTGCCTCAAAAGGAAAAATGGAATCCTTATAATAATTGTCTTTCTTTTCTTTTGGCAAGAAACAAAGGCACAAGCAAAGGGAAATCTCCGAAAATCGTAAGAAAACGATTCCCGAGTCGTCTTTCTTATCTGTGGCGATGCTGCAAGCCTACAGCTTGCAGCATCGTCACAGTCGATCATGAGTAAGGATCACGAATTGATACCACAACCAGTCGAGATTTTTCGATGTTATTACACGTAAGTTAAATAGGTAGTTGTTACATTAAAATGTAATGGAATAAGTCTACATGTGGATACTTCTTAAGCATGTTGTTAAGAAGACGCTGTGCAAGTGTGAGGGGAGAATATTTAGCCATATTATTTGCTAGCCATGCAAAAATATCACTTTGTGTGTCCCGGCATAGAATAGGCCACCCCTTCCTTTTCTGTGGGTGTCGTAAGAGGCGACTAAGGGAAGGCCAGGGTTGGGCAGCAGCGTCCCTCTTAAAATATCTTTAAAAGCCTAACTGCGGCTGCCAACCCGGCCCAAGATTATCAACTATTTGCAAAACTCCCCTTATGAGGAAGACTTATGTCCAGCAGTGGACAGTTAATGACTGAAATAATAATAATAATAATTTGCTAGCCATGAAACCGAAAGGGTAACAATTCTCTCTCCCATTTATGTTCATAATACGTATACAACTTCAACATCAAAGGCTTTCGCGAACAAGGAATCCTTGAAACTGTTAACACCAGAGGTCGCCACCCTTACCTTACCTTAGTAGTAAAAAACGATATAACTGTAAATACAATAAAAACCAGTTTATATAATTGTAGATATTCTTCATACTGAATGTTGTAAACCTAAGAACAAGGAATAACATAGAAGGAATGATAAAATAAAAACTGTAAATCATATGGTTGTCTCTTTTCTTCTTATGCAAATACAATTAGCAATATATTGATATGTAAATTTTTTATCAATAACACATTTTACATTACTAGATTATATATTCGACACAGTTTATGTAGAAAGTATGCAAGCAGGTCGTATCTGAATTCGGTAGGGTTATACGGCCAATAAAACCAAGTGCATATCTTGATGAATTTGACTTCTACTAGTTAAAGGGCAGATGCATTTTTATATGTCCATCCCTCTCTAACGCATTGGCAATGTTGTAAATACAACGAGCAGCACACTATGTGAATTATGCATTCCATCTATTGTATTCCGAAATTTTTGAGTAAAACTTACTATTTTTTTTTTTAATTTGATAAAGCTACTTTTTTAATTATACAATACTATCATACCTACTTGTACAACAGTTAGTCCATTACCCTAAGGTTATCTTGAAAAGATTGCTCTCAGCAATAAGACCGCCTTACTGTACTTATACAATTGTATCGTTGTGTTTGTAAATTGCCTTGCTTATTTCCTATATTGTATAATGCAAATAAAGTATACTCATTCATTCATACATACATTCGAATCGCGTGACTGATAAACTAGGATTTTGTAACGAAATGATCAGTAACAGAGAGTGGTGGAGATAAAAAAAAATATTGTCAAAACGCTGAAATCGTCTGTCGCAAAAAGCTTGTAACAAAATAAACTGGGCGTTCAACTAAATAAATAAATCTTGCGCTGTGTCATTTGTTGCTAACATCAATTTAGAAGTTTCAGAGTCTCAACCCGTGTCATGAGTGCCAGTGATGTACAGTGAAGCTGGATATGTTATACAGTCTGGTTTAACAAAATTAAATTCAAATTATCTTTTTTTTTATTTATACAACTTACAATGGCAAACAAGCTGACGGCCCACCTGATGGAAAGTGGTACCGTCGCCTATAGACATGAGCAGTACCATGGACATAACAGAGTATACTGTTTCGCCCATGACACCCCCCATGCGTTGCCATTCCTGAGGACTCAGGTGTTATTCCTCCGTACCCAGTAAATTCACGCCATATCTCACCCTTCAAACCGAAACACAACGATGCAAACACAACTGCTTTACAGTTGAAACACGAATGGGACAGAGGTACCCGAGCAATCGACTTTTGTAAACTTGTTTACAATCACTTTTAAATCGTAAATTTTTTTTTAATCTACTACAGGTTTCGGAAGGTTGTTATCTATTGAGAAGAGTCCGTAAGAAACTCAACAGTTACTCTTTTAAATCTCTGTTAACATTATGTGTATTTATTTAAATGTACTATATCTAAAATTACATGGTCGTTAAAAGCCCGTGCATGATCGACTAACACCATGCACATTTGTTATTCAAGTAATCGTTTAATGTGTAATAGGCTTTGTTCAATAAGTATTTTTTAATAATAGTTTAAAACTTATTAAAAGGTAGATCCGAAATATTCTTCGGTATCTTATTATAACATTTAATGCCAATTCCCATAAAAGACCTATTAACTTTTTCCAAACGATACTTTGGAACAGCAAGTTTATATTTGTGTCTAGTGGTAAGATTATTGAGATCTCTGTCTTTAAGGATTTGATTTTGATTGATTGATGTTTAAATTTTATTTATTTATTCATTTATTTATTTATTTATAATACATATACATATCTTTAGTGAGCGATTACAGAGTTACTAAATGCATTTTCCAGAAATCATAGAATATTACTAGTACAAATGCTCTAATTACAATATATAATAGGCACTAAAAAATAACCATACCCAATTGAGGGAAGAGCGACCCGAGGGTAGTTGCCCCCGGAGTTGATGCCGGGGTAAAGGGGGCCACCGCGAGGCTCCTATCTAAACCCTCGTAAGGTTAAGAAGACCTTGATTGATTGATAAGAACTTTTATAAAAGTAATTGCTCTATTTGAATCAAAGCATTTGGCGTTCTATTGTTTCTGCCTACCCTAATGGGAGACAGGCGTGACGGATATATATGTATGTATATAATAAGTACCAAAAATGTAGTCTTGTGTAATTTGTTAAATCTTTTGAATTTGTTAACGCTTTTCGAAATTCTGTGGCAGTACAGTGTAGCAAGTCCAATTGTGTACTTGCAATTACCTTATCAATCAATCAAGGTCTTCTTAACCTTCTTACGAGGGTTTAGATAGGGGCCTCGCGGTGGCCCCCTTTACCCCGGCATCAACTCCGGGGGCAACTACCCTCGGGTCGCTCTTCCCTTAATTGGGTGAGATTTTCTTTAATCGTTTTCGGTTCTTTTATATTATTATGGGTGGCATGGAGTAGGATTTCATCTTCTCTCTTGCTTTAAGATATATATTTCCTTTTTTTTAAGTTCTATTGAAACAAACTAACAACAGACTAAAATAGAGGGCGCTGAACACCTGACGGTATTAGATTAGCGCTAAAAGTGACCTAAATTTATAAAAAAAATGTAATCAGCCTGCAGATAATTAATAGGGTTTAAATGATTTGCCTATGCAACTATTGACTATGCAAATATACAATTTTATAACTTGTAACATTTTACATTAAAATAAAACCTGTTGTTTTATTTCTTTCATATTGTTCTTAGCTAAAAATACATTTTGAAATTTATCATCGTCGTCATATCAAATGTAAACTGTCTCCAGTTTTACATATGTCTCTCTCATGGGGGCGGCTTGCTAATAGTGATGTTTTAGAGGGACGCTACTACCCATCCTTCGACCATTCTCTGATTGCTCAGCAGCCAGATATTGATATATTTAATGACAAAATAGATATATTTTTAAAATCTTGTATAAAATTTGTAAGTTTGTAAAATAAACCTACACGTTTTGGGAGACTGTAAGTGCGGTGAGTAATTTTCAAATAAATAAATAAATAAATTACATTCGCTTAGTCGTCTCTTACTACACCCTCCCTTTCTTCTGACGTTTCTGAATTGAGAAGTAATATAAAAATGTTGTATAGCATCATATCTATCGTTAACTGTCCACTGCTGCACATAAGCCTTCCCATAAGCCCCCCCATAAGGGGGGGGGGTAAGTTGTATAGCACATTCTTTACTAAATTCTGTTATAAATGTGAAATTGAGTGATTTGTCACTAGTTGATGCTTTAACTAACCATTATGAAATATTTGGGGACACAGGATTTATTTCGTTTGGAGAAGGCTGTTCTTCATCCCAATCAATCGACGTATAAAGGTCATGAGGACGAAGTGTCCGGTAAGAACTAATTGCAAAAAATGTCAGTATCGACTAGATTAAAAACTGTTACTGTGATTACATTATTCCAAATTACTAAAGAGGTAGGCTAATTTGCTCGAAGTTAAAATTAACTGGTACGTAACATAAAATATTTAGTTACAGTTTTAAGATTGAAATTGGTTTATTTTAAACTTCCAACCACTGAGAGATTGGTAAGTTGCCTTTATAACAATTATCCATTTAATACAATATCCATTAAAACTTTTGGACGTCAATCTTTGAGAATCGAACTTTGTACAAACGCTTCCAGATATTCTATTTCCTTGAAACGAAGTGATACATACGGTTATGTTTTCGAAAATCTCTGTGACGGCTGTTATTTTTTTTTTAAGAAATAAAAATGACTTCAATAAATTAAAAAATCCAACTGTTATTTACTTTTTTTATACCACGTAGGTGGCAAACAAGCATACAGCTCGTCTGATGAAAAATGGTCACTGTAGCCTAAGAATCTTGCACGACTAGGGGTGTCACGTACGCGTTGCTGACCCTGAGCAGACATTAATATATTTTTTTTGAAATATCGTATTTGATTGCTGGGACTGTATTAATATCCTCTTGTTAGTTTTATTTTTAAAATTCATAATCATTTTTATCCGATATCTATGTATATACATATATAACGTGAAATTAACGAAGATACAGTGTTTTTGTTGTTTGTGATGATTATTTTGACTTCATTCAGAAGTCTTATTCATGTTGATGAGTGTATATTAATATTACTGTATCAAAAATCTATAAGTTATGGTAACCACTTTCTGTCAGGTAGCAGTCAGCTTGTTTGCTAATTGTCATTCTATATTGCATGAAAAGTAATTGAATGTTTTTTTTTACAAAAATAAATGACTTCTTCAATCTTAGTAAACATGGAATTCAGACCATAGTAGAACTAAATATTGCAAATTGAAATATTAAAATCGATTTAAAGTTGAAGGAATTTCATTTTGAAAAATAAAGATCGCTAGAAACGCAATGAAGTCAGATATAAACAAGTGGAAATATAATAAAAAATAAATAAACGTGCTAACTCATAAAACTCAACTGTTTTATGTCTAAAATAAAATTATTTTTGACAATTTATGACTGTCATGTTTATTTTATATTGTCACCGTAAAACAGTATAGTCGTCTTAATAATAAAATATCACTCCCAGAATGTCGAATCGAGCTATTTTGTCTATATCGTCAACTTTATCATATCTGTCGTTAACTGTTCACTTCTGAACAGACGCCTCTTCCATAAGTGGGATTTTTAGTGACCCATTCTGTCTTAATGACGAGATGATATGTAGACACATTGCATTGAAAACATTTTAGTTTAATTTTTTTATTTAATCAGTTGTGTATTGTAGACACATGAATTCGCGTAAAATTAAAACAGTATACATAGACAGTAAACGTTTCTACGTAATCATTTTATGATCCAAAAAGAAAAACGTGGGGTAATCTCGTAATTCTATTCTACATTCTACCATGTACCATATATATATATATATATATATATATATATATATATATATATATATATATATATATATATATATATATATATATATATATATATATATATATATATATAAGTTTTAATCCCCAATAATTAGCTAACGTTAGATATTTTTGGACTGTTATTTACTTACATTGATACAAGTTATCTGGAGATAGTGGCCTGGTGGCTGCACAGGTTTTCCTAGTTCAGCCATCAGTTTCCATAATACATTAAGTACATAATAGTTGCTCATACAGTATTGTGGAGAATTGATAAATATTTTACAATTTGAAAAATTTGAATTCTAATACCACAGTATAAATAATAGTACAACAAATAATACATTGTAATTTGGAAACGCAGCGTACCCGTTCGGTAATGAAACCCGTATGCACCCAAAAGTTCTTCAACTTTATGACATTTCCACAAAAAGTAATTCATATTGCTCACACGTAAAGTGGCGAATGTGCTTTAGGAAATGAGTATTACATAGAACAACATTAGAGTTTGTTTTGCAACGTTTAAAACTTTTATAATTACGTTTCCAACTACTCAAACTGGAACAACTTTTGAATTGCTAAAATTCACACAAAAATGTGTTACAGGGTTGCGCATGACCCGAGTTGGGTAAATGCATTTACTTCTTTTTCACAAGAAAGTAAATAAAATAAGACAGTCAATAACTTTTTGGATAAGACGAGACGATACAAAATTAAATGATTACGTATTACCTATTAGTTATTCAACCGACTTTAAAAATAAGGTCTCAATTCAGTTTTTTTTTTATATTTTCTTTTTATATTTGTTACCTCATATCTCCGTCGGTTATAAACCTATTTGGAAAATTCTTTTGTTATCAAAAAGATATAGTTATAAATTAACCTTTTAAATTTTTTCTTAAAATTGTTACAATAGTTTAGTTTTTAATTCAAAATAACTAATTTTATCACAATTAAAGTTTATTTTTTTGTGGGACACAATCCTAATTTATAATTTAAATTTAATTTAATTTAAATTTATTTGCTTTGAATAAGTGATACAGAGTTTTCATTTAATAAATATACAATTCCATATTCAGCTAACATTAATCATTAAAATTATATGAATATAGTTTTTTTTTAGTCACAAATAATTTTGCAATAAATAAATAAATTTATAATAAACAAACTCTCTCGAGTTTGAATATACATTACAGAAACGTGATTCAGTGTTTATATCATATATATTTGAAACTAACGATCTGCCCCGGCTTTGCTCGAAGCGACATGGGATTGTGACCTCAACTATTTATTTATATAATTTTAAATTTGATCATCCACTTTAAGCTATTTGATAAATTTATATAATAAACAGATATTATTTTAATGTTTTTTTTTTTTTATATACAACTTAGAATGGCAAACAAGCTGACGGCCCACCTGATGGAAAGTGGTAACCGTCGCCTTTAAACATGATCAGTACCATGGACATAACACAGTATACTGTTTCGCCCATGATTCCCCCCATGCGTTACCATTCCTGAGGACTCAGGTGTTCTTCCTCTATACCCAGTAAATTCACGCCATATCCCACCGTTCAAACTGAAACACAGCCATGCAAACACAACTGCTTCACAGTTGAAACACGAATAGGACAGAGGTACCCAACCAATCGACTTTTGTACAAAGTCTCCCTGTAATGTAACTTTTATCTCTTGCGTCATAGAGAATAGATAAGAGAATGTTATCAAAACGTGGTCCAGAAAGTTTTTATCTATGGAACAATAGAATGAACACAATAGTTGGTACAAATGTCAATTAAAACTATGAGTGCAAAGTTGGAGAGATAACGAGCTATCCCTATATATACCTTATACCAGATCTCTCTAGCAGTTTTATGCTTCACAATACCGTGGTCAGTTCGATTTTGGCTGACTTGAAAAATATGTAATTCTAATTTTCGTATCCTATTTGTTACTATATTATAATTCTTTTATAAGGTAAAATATGAATTCTGTTTCCTACAGGACACGCTCAGCCTAGTGTAGGAAGCAATGATACATTCTGTACTTATACAAACATACTTTGTTAAATAAATATATCTTTATCTCTTATTTTATATCTATTTATCTTTATGTCTTTTACAGTGTAAGCAGAGATAATCGAGTGTCAAAGACCTCTATCTTTATATATATATATATATATATATATATATATATATATATATATATATATATATATATATATATTATAAGAATGTTTGTAGAGAAAGTTTGCAAAAAAATGTTTGAATATTTTATTAACCAAACACAAAATAATTTTAAAAAAACTAATACTAATTAAGCCGAACACTTTTTAAATCATGTCACTTTAAGAAGAAATTCACTTTTACTAATAGAACACTCTCTAAAAATTATGCGAATAATTCATATATCACCCTGTATATTATTAAGTCAGAGACTGAAATTTATACATTTGCCTGAAAACAATTCACATCCATCAAAATAACACGATTTACATTGTAAACATCAAGCAAAATATTATATACCGACCCATAATACTCACAATCAGTTGAAATATCAAGACACTAACCCTCGTCAAAGTCGAACGGACACCATTGTCAAATTTCAAATTAGTTTTAATGGCAAAGGTTGGATGTTTAATATTGCAAATACCGTAAGGTCACTGAAACAACCTTGAAACATAAGTAACTTTGTTATATTAAGACATTTATTAAAAATATATATGTGACAGTTTACTGGAAGAATGCATGACTGCGATCCAGGGATCTTAAAATCAAATACCAGCTTCTGTATTCTTAAATTTGTCTTTGAAACATGTAAATTTTGATATTTATTAGATGTATAAAAACTTATAAAACAATGTACATATAGTACAACATATATAAAATATATTTTAGTCATACTGTGTAAATTAAAAAACACGATTGCATTGTTAAAAAAATTATCAATATTTCCAAATAATAAAGTCTTTGTTACTCGTGATGAAGTGACAACTTTAACAATATTCCGTATATCCAAATCTGTTCAGGAACTTAGAATTGATGGCGGAAAGAAACTCACATATAATCCTGAAAATATTACATTCCTCTTTTAGGTAGACATGTAAAAATGATTATCACTTGCTTCGTACTTAGGAGGGCGCGTAAAGGTATCGTCCGATAAGCTATATCAGAGGCTTTCACACACAAAGAACGCGGCACAGAAAATCTTAGAAACTAAAGAGTTTCACCTCCTAATTATTATTACTATGAGCATAGATTAATGAAAAAGTTTAATATAATTTATGAAACAGTGATTCTAATTTTGTTTAAATTATCAGAGAAACGCTGTCTGAATGAATTTAGTACCAGATTGAAACATTAAATCAACTAGTCGATTTTTGCCTTGTAGCTACTGGATATCAACATACTATCTTAGGGTTCAATTATTGATTCGTATACATTGTTATTAAGTTCTATTGAAACAGATTATTATCACCATATCAGCCGTTATCTATTTACTACCGAATATAGGCCTTCCTCTATTGGGGGGTTTTGCCAATAATTGGCAAATTTGGATTGCTGGATTGGATCGTTGCTGCCCATTCCTTGACCATTACGTCCTTTAGTTGCCTCTTACGACATCTACGGGAAGGGAAGGGGTGACGCCTTCCCTTCTATGCCGGGACCACATGGCGAAACAGTTTTTAGTAATAGTATATCATCTGCACATACCTTGATATTGTCGTGTATCTTGTCATCTTAGGATTACCGTTGGGGCTCTCGATTTCTTTAACATCTTCTTTCGAAACTATAACAAAAAAAAAAATTTAAATACATTATGTAAATACACTTAGATGCTCACTGTACATCAATTACTTACTCATTATTCATTACTCATTATGAATAAGTTGAACTTAAGTTAATAAATAATTTTGGTGATACTGATTGATCAACAAAGCTTGATATCGAATTCGCCCATGATACCTCCCATGCGTTGCCATTCTTGAGGACTCAGGTGTTACTCTTCTGTACCTAGTAAATTCATGCCAGTTTTTTTGGGCATAGAAGAATAACACCTGAGTCCTTAGGAATGACAACGCATGCGGAGTAACATGGGCGAAACAGTATACTTTGTTATATCCATGGTACTGCTCATGTCTATAGGCGATGGTTACCACTTTCCATCAGGTGGGCCGTCAGCTTGTTTGCCATTCTAAGTTGTATAAAAAAAAATTAAACCATATTCGCTTACTGAATAACATATTGGCGTAGTAGTGGACATGTTATTTTGAGTAAATGTAGTCCCGTTTCCGACTGTCAGTTAGTTCAGTTTAGAAGCGAATTACTTTTAATTAATTCAAGTCTAGGTATACTAGGATTTTAATGTGAAATCTTGCAGTTGGAAATTCTAAACTATGATATGAAATTTCTTCGCTAAACGGAGAAAAATTTTATATTTTTATGTGTGTGAAATTGTATGTATCATAGATCGTATATAGATTTTGAAATTTAAGACTGTTATTAATAAAGTATGTTAAAGAAAGTTAAAATTATCTGTCAATTTAATTAAAATCAAAATCAAAAGTAATTAAACGTTTTTCAATATTTCTGATTGGTTATTTAAAAATTGCTATGTTACCAAACTCTCGTAAAACGTTCATCATATCAGCCTTTAACTGTCCACTGCTGGACATAAGCCTTTCTCATACGGAAAGTTTTGCCAGTAGCTGCCACGCTTTGGCAGGCGGATTGGCAACTGCAGTTAGGCTATGGAATTGTAATTAAGACGGACGCTGCTGCCTATCACTCGCCCTATATTAGTCTCCTCTTACAACACTTATGGGAAAGCAAGGGATGGCAATGGTAGAAATTAATTATAAAAAATATTGCATATAAATCTAATGACCAATACGAAATACCAGAGGGAGACTTTGTACAAAAGTCGATTGCTTGGGTACCTCTGTCCCATTCGTGTTTCAACCGTGAAGCAGTTGTGTTTGCATGGCTGTGTTTCGGTTTGAAGGGTGGGATATGGCGTGAATTTACTGGGTACAGAGGAATAACACCTGAGTCCTCAGGAATGGCAACGCATGGGGGGTATCATGGGCGAAACAGTATACTCTATTATGTCCATGGTACTGCTCATGTCTATAGGCGACGGTTACCACTTTCCATCAGGTGGGCCGTCAGCTTGTTTGCCATTCTAAGTTGTATAAAATATATATATATATATATATATACATATATATATATATATATATATATATATATATATATAAATGAAAAACTTTATACCTATCTCATATTCTGCTTTGGAATTTTTAAATAACTTTTTGCTATCAAATTCTAAATTTTTAGTGACAATTCAGTAAATATATTTTTGCATAATTAACGCTTCAGTTCGCTATCAGAACATTTTTATAAATAAACAATCGGAAAATTTTGAAAATTGTTAAATTATTTTTATTAAATGCAACGTTGCCACAATTCTTCTAAATAAAGTTAGACGTATTGTGGACTTTTTAATATAACAAAACATCTTAGACCCTTAGACGCTTGGAACGTTTTTAATCGACGCTCCATGTAAACGTACATGATCAATATTTATTTATAGTAGGTAGTTTACCGTTAGTGTATGCTCTATGAACGTGGAGAGCGCAGCTATATTCTCCATGGTACAATGTAGCCGAGTAAATCGTCGAAATTAAGGGTAAGCGTGCCCCCGAGCGCAGCGAGCTTTAGCACAGAATATTATAGGACATTAAAACAGTTTTATGCAAATAGACGCATACCTTTACGTTTGCAGTTTTGTTGTTTTACTCTTTGTTAGGACAGTTAATTTATACAACACAATTTCAAGTACAATAATAACAGTAGAACAATTATGTTTTGTACCAGTTTAGTTAGTTAACTTGTGATTCTTACAGTCGTTATTGTGCGTTGGTTTGTTGGCTCACTTTTGCTGTTTGTACGTCCGTCTGTCACAAGTCTGTAGCTCAGATTGTAAGTAAATCCTATCAACATTTTAAATGCGAAAATTCGTAAAGGTGGATAGACGTTTGTTAACTCTTTCAGGCAAAGATTACTGAAAGGATTTGAAGGAAATTTGGTACACGAGTAGGTTATATCCTAATATGGCATGCATGGGGGGAAAGGGATTGTTAGCAATGGAGTTTGTTAGCCCCATTGCTAGCAATATGCCCTATCAGGTCAACCTACACGTGGTTCCCGCTGGAAACTATCATGGTTAATTCCTGATGAATTCATCATGATGGGTTAACTGGCCTGTTTTCATTTTCATCGATCACCCTTCACGGGTGCTCCGCCAGCGTATCCCGTTAGCGCAGGCGGGGTTACCATACCATTTTCACCCATAAAAAAAAACAAAAAAATGTCATGCACCTGTATTGATAATATGTACAGGGAATACTTTATGTATTTATTTACAGACATAGCTTATTGTTAATAAAAAAAGTTTTTAACATAACTTAGAATGACAAACAAGCTGACAGCTTCTCTGATGGTAAATAATAACCGTCGCCTATAGACAAGTACGTACACTATAAAATACGCCTAATATCATAATGATCCCACCTTTTAAATCAAAACACAGCGTTGCAAAATTGCAAATCGAAGCGTTCTAATAGTTAGACAGCAGAAACACGAGTGGAATATACAGAGAGAAAGTGGGAGAAAGTAATGCAAAAGAAATGATTTAAATTGACAAAAAAATCTAATAATTGGATTATCATACAACACAAAACCAATTAATGAATTTAAATAAATTCAATAAAACGAAGCAAACAAACGTATTTTATGTTGTATATAATTTGAGAACCAATTAGAAAATCAATTATAATATATATTTCTATGCAATTCCTTATATAAAACTGAGCGGACAAATATATTTATATGTATACATACAAAAAATAAATAAATATATAATCAAACTGTTTATAATTACTCCTCTCGATCCAAAGGTTGCCTGCAAGAGATCGCTCTTAGCGATCGATATAGGCCGCCCATTGTTTTCTCACTGTGATCATTTCTTGTAATTGTTTGTATTTATAAAAAGTTTACTATTGTAATCTTATGGAGAAAACAATAAAGAGTATCTATCTGGAAGAGATCGCTCTTAGCGATAAGCTCGCCCATTGTTTTCTCATTGTGATTATTTCTTGTAATTGTTTGTATTTATAATAAGTTTACTATTGTAATCTTTTGCTTTTGTAGGAAACAATATATATATATATATATATATATATATATATATATATATATATATATATATATCATCATATCAACATTAGATACTGAATATAGGGCTCCCCCTGTTGGGTTGGCTTTGCCAGTACGTGCCATGTTTGACAGGAGGGTTTTAACCACATTTAGGCTCTGGTGATGTTTTAAGACGGATACCTTGACCATTAAATTCTCTTACAGTACCCACAGGGAAGGAAAGGAAAGGGTGACTCGTCTTATGGCAGGACTACACGTAAATTGCTGGTAATAATAGTGGTGGTCAGGGGGAAAGGGACTGTTAGTAGTGGGGACTAATAGCCCTATTGCTAGCAAGCCCTGTCAGGTCGACCTCCACGAGGTTCCCCCTGGAAACCATTGTGATTAATACTTATTGCATTCATCACGATAGGCTAACTGACCTGCTTTCATGCTCATCTATCATCCCTCACTGGTGCCCCGCCGGCGTATACCAATAGCGCAGGCGGGGTTACTATTCCAATATCATCCATTAAAAAGAAAATAGTGGTGGTCAGTCTTCGAGTGTTGGCAGTCATATACATACTAATGGTAGCGGAATTAAACAAAATAATTCTAAACAAATAACTATCGAAATGAACTTCTGCAAGACAACACCTAGATCAGTAAAATAGACTAGTTTTTATCCACTACAATATAAACAAATTCCATTAAATGCCAATCAATTTACATCGTCAACATATCCTCAAACTAGGTTAAACTGTTTAAAAGCAAAAACAAATTGTATTATGGCATATTTTTACGAAGCGCTAAAAAACTATATCCAATAATTTTTCGCATGGCCAAAGAATCAAATTAAATTTTCAATAAAATAATTTTGCGGCGACTGCCTGAAGAGGGGAACTTCGGGATATCGGCGGCAGAGGGTCACGTCACTGTCACTCAACATTATTAGAGCCGGCTGAAACCGCGGAACAAGTTTATAGAGTCGCTAGATGAGCTCTCATTGTGTTTTTACAGGCAATTTAACTTGTACATTATGTTTGGGTCAAATCTTGCGGGACGAATTAGAACTACTTCCCCCGTAACCGATTTTGGTGAAATTTTGCTTTATACCTAGTTGTGATGACGATACAAAATAAAATACTAAATATTCTAATATTTTCGAAATTAATTAGTAAATGTTTTATATTTTGTGTTTATTAATAACCGATATTAAGATGGACACAAAATGAAAGAGTAGAAGAATAGGTAAGTACTAAATAAATGACATCATTTTAAAATGGCCGCAGCTACAAGATGGCGGATTACGTTATAGAGTTTGTTTTTAACAAAAATTTAAACAGGTTTTGTTTAATAAAATATATAATTATACATATAACATCATCATCATCATTATCTGAACATAGGCCTCGCCAAAAAGGGGGGTTATGTCATTTGCCACGCTTGGCAGGTGGGTTTGTAACCACAGTTAGGATTTAAATATGTTTTAAGAAGGCCGCGACCATTAAGGTCGTGAGATGGGCAGCTTCTCTTAATCGTCTCTTACAACACCTACGGGAAAGGAAAGGGTAAACCATTCTATGTTAGAACCACACGGTTATACATATAACTTAGTTTTAATTAATGACAACGCATAAATGGTACTATACGTATATATATTATGTAACATCTATGACATTGTTTAAATAACAGTTGTCATTTCTTATCATTTAGGTCATCGACTTTCCATAAGTTGAATAAAAAAGCATTTTACGAGAAACAAACGAATTAAATTTTCATAAAATTCTCACGCAAATCATATGAACGAATATTTTCAAATTAAAAAAAGCGTCGATGTAACTTCGTTCAGAAAAATTAGCATAGAAATATAATTACAACAAAAAACACATTAAGTTCATATAATCTTCTCCATTCTAAAAATCACTATATTCTGTGATTCTATACATTATTTATGGCCTATAGTCTATGTCTATGGCCTATGGTTGTCATATTCTATCAAGTGGACTGTCAGCTTGTATGTTTTAAAAATAAAAATGAAAAAAATTAATACCAGTCGTTTCCTGTCATCTTTACATCGGTGTCTGACTAGTGACGCGACAAACGAATATCGACAGCTAATATTATTCCCGCTACCGAATTTAGGAATGTACGAATACGGCTTTGGGATTTTTCTATTAATTCTCAATTTGTATTTTTAGGTCACCCCGTAGGCGTCTATGGGACATCATCCTATAATATTTTTTATGTGATTTCACATGACAAATTGTGTGAACTATTGAAAACTAAATCGTCACCCTTAGTCACGACTTGAACAATAATAGAGAACAGTATGCATTGTCTATTTTTGCCCAAAGACATGATCAACACAGTCGCCATTACAGAATCTCTTTGGGGGGGATAAGGAAGGGATTGTTAGTAATGGGAAGGGTAGTCCCCATTGCTATCAATATATCCTATCAGGTCGACCTCCGCGCGGTTCCCCCTGGAAACTATTGTGACTTGAATTCGTCACGATGGACTAACTGACCTGCCTTTTCATCCTCACGTATCACCTGTCACTGGTACCCTGCCAGCGTATACCGATAGCGCAGGCGGCGTTACTATGCCTTTTTCATCCATTAAAAAAAAATTACAGAATTTATTCTCAATAATACAGTTTTTTTAAATAAAGTTTAATGAAAACATTAATTGAAATCATTATAAAAGTACTCTCTAAATGGAATTAGTAAAATTAATTAATTAATAAGCCGTATGGTCCCGGCACAGAATAGGCCACACCTTCCTTTCCCCTAGATGTCGTAACAGGTAACTAAGGAAACTGAACAGTCGAAGAGTGCGCTGCAGCGTCTCTCTTAAAACATCATCAAAGCCTAACTGCGGTTGCCAACCCGTCTGCCAAGCGTGACAACTATTAGCAAAACTCCCCTTATGGGGGTGGCCTATGTTCAACAGTGTGTAGTTAAGGTTTAATGTAATAAAAAATATAATAATTACTAATAATTAATAATAAATAAATAAATTATTTGAGTCAATTAAGTGATGTTTAAATTGTGCTGCTTATTGGACATTAGCAGACCTCGAGTCAAACATTTGTTTATTTATATTTTTAATTAAATTTATTAAACCAAATATCTTGTTTATCATTTCAGGACTGCAGTGTTATGAGTTCGTATTTTGAAATTTCGCTGCCATATTTCATCATTCAAATTGAACGGACATATTCAAGCAGATGAATTTTTTACAATGTCCCCGTATATTACTTGTACATTTGTACGATAAAAGCTACTATTTTCACGAATTATAGTAACATGGGTTGTATTTCTAGAAAAAAAATTGTACAAAGCCGGGGTACGTCACTAGTTTTGTGTAACAAAAACACTTATTTTAAATTAACGAAATTTAATTACGTATCCATCGATACAGTGTAATCCCATCATTAGTCCTGTTAATGGTGCACTGCAATTGTTTGCTAATTGAAATGGAAAACTTGTTTAATTAATGTACGAGACGAGATCTCGACTGGCTGTACTAACCAATTAGTGATGTAGCCAATTATCGTTGCCGTATCGATATTTCTAATTTTAATTGTCATCGAACAACGAGTGACTTGAAGGAGATGTCGACATAATGAAATTTCTGTTGAGCGCTTATTTTTAAATTAGAAATACGATGTTTTGTAAGAATAAATTAATAACTTAATTTCAATGGTTTTGTTGATGTAGTAGTTAAGGAAATACTAAAATGTAATAACGCGATTTTTAAATAAAATTAATTAGTTACTGCGACCTAATGTTGGGATTGAATTCTATTTGTCCCTCTTGTTGTAGACATCCATAGGTTATGGTAATTGTCTACCACAGACTACGAAATGTGGACCGTGTGTATGTTTGTCATGTACCCCCCATGCGTTGCCATTCCTGAGGACTCAGGTGTTATTCCTCTGTACGCAGTAAATTCACGCTATATCCCACCCTTCAAACCGAAACACAGCCATGCAAACACAACTGCTTCACGGTTTAAACACGAATGGGAAAGAAGTACCCAAGCAATCGACTTTTGTACAAAGTCTCCCTCTAATGATAGTCTAGTAATAAAGCCTAGTAATGGGGCTATTTGACCCCATTACTAACAATTCCTTTCCCCCCAACATGTATATATTATTATACTGACTCACGCAGGCAAAGCCGTAGGAGATTTTTTTTTATACCACCGAAGTGGCAAACAAGCATACGGCCCACCTGATGGTAAGCGGTTACCGTAGCCTATGAACGCCTGCAATACCAGGGGTATTACGTGCGCGTTGCCGACCCTGAAGAAACCTCTCTACCGTTTTTGAAGAACCCCATACTGTAGTCTCTTGGGAAAAACTTCGGCAGGGAGCTCATTCCATAACCTGAGTGTTCGTAGGAGGAAACAGCTAGCAATATATAATTAATGTACCATATTTTGATGGCTAGCGGGGTAGGTAGTTTTTAATACCGGTCTATTTTCCAGCGAGCCGCGCACTTTACACCTCGTTAGTTCGGTTCGCAATGAAAAATTCAATTTTAATGTCAACTTTTTAATTTAACCTCTCAAAGGTATTATTGGATTTTCGAGATTTCATTTTAGTGCTATACCAGATTTAAATATACGCCTCACTGCTTCGCCTTACTATTGAAATATTTATTCCTTTTTTAATTGAATTCCCACAATAAATTTTCATTTAGCGAGATGTTGATTTTTTTGTGTGATGTACATGTCAAAGGTATATGTCAAAGCGATATAAAATAACTAAACGATACTTGTATCGTAGTATCGTATCGTAGTATAGTAGTATCGTAGTAAAACTATCCTATCGTACTTCTAATATATATATATATATATATATAAGTAATTACCTCCGTCCCAGTCTTGTTTCAACCGTAAAGCAGTTGTGTTTGCATGGCTGTGTTTCGGTTTGAAGGGTGGGATATGGCGTGAATTTACAGGGTACACAGGAATAACACCTGAGTCCTCAGGAATGGCAACGCGTGGAGGGTATTATAGGTGAAACAGTATACTCTGTTATGTCCATGGTACTGCTCATGTCTATAGGTGACGGTTACCATTTTCCATCAGGTGGGCCGTCAGCTTATTTGCCATTCTAAGTTGTATAAAAAAAATTAGAAAAAAAAGGTTTCTAAATCGATTTATACATTTTTTTTTTAGTGAAATAAATGGCTGAGTTCTGTGGTGACTCGCATAAACAAAAATGCAACCGAAATGCTACCATTCTACTTTTTCAAAATCGGTTGAAAATAGAATTAAGCATGAATATACATAAATTGGCAAATCAATCACTCCGACAAATATACGTGTATTGTCTCCGCTCAGGCAGACTCGTAAGTTGAGAGGAAGTTGTAACTGCACGGAACAGTTGCAGAATTTGATTAAAGTTATGACAACTTGATTCAGCAGTTAAGCACTGCAAGTGTAATGTAAATAGATTCGCGTTCAAGTGTTAAAAACTAGTTTATACCCGCCACTTTGTCCGCCTGAGTACATTATTTGATCGGCATAGAATGAGCCACCCCTTTTATACCCGTGGGCGTCGTTAGAGGCGACTAAGGAGGCCGAAGGATGGGCAACAGCGTCTCTCTTAAAATATCTCTAAAAGACTAACTGCGGTTGTCAACCCGCCTACCAAATGTGGCAACTACTGGCAGAACTCCCTTTATAGGGAAGGCTTACGTCCAGCAGTGGACAGTTAACGGGTGAAGAATAATAATAAAAAATTAAAAATAACGATTTTTTCATTCTAAATTTTAGTAAGTATGTACCAAATTTTTTGACAATTTGTTAGGCCTGTTAAATAGTCAAGATGTGACAAACAAACTCACTTATTTTTTTAAAACCATGATGATGGCAAGCAAGCATACAGCCCGTCTGATGGTAAACGGTCACTGTAGCCTATGAACGTCTGCAGCACTAGGATTTTTTTTTTAAATGGGTGATTATGGAATGGTTACTCCACCCGCGCTATCGGTATACACCGGCGGGGCACCAGTGAAAGATGGTAGGTGCGGATGAAGCAAATCAGTTAGCCCATCGTGACGAATTCAACAAGAATTGTTCACGATGGTTTCCAGGGGGAACCACGTGGAGGTCGACCTAATAGGGCCATATTGCTAGCAATGGGGCTGTGAAACTCCATTGCTAACAATCCCTTTCCCCCCGCAACACTAGGGTTGTCACATTCTCGTTGCCGACCTTAAAGAAACCTTAACATACCCTTTTTGAAGAACTGCTGAAACATCCTTAATTTTTTTTCTTAAAAAAATAGTAGTATATTTGGGCAACACACAGATACATATTCTGTCTATTGTTAAACAATATGTATGTGTCTTTGAAAAGGTCGAACGGGCACTTCGTTTAAGTAATCCAATACTCAAAAAAGAGGTCAACAACATTACAGCCCCTCGCGAAATCGAGTAAAAAGATCAGGGCAGCTCGGATAAATCCAATCACGAGGGCCGCATCCAATACGGGTAGGTTGGGGCAAAGTCGACAAGCAATTAAACTGGGCTCGTATTAAATCTGTCACCCCATCGGGGATGTCTAATGAAAATTTTCGCAAACTTATTAAAATCCGCCGATTCACACGTCTAAACCACTCGGAGGATTCCGCCGTTGGCTGAGTAGGCCGGGGGTAAGATGGCACTGTGCGGCGGTGTCGACATGCCAATTTCCCCCCACCCACCGTTGACTGAGTTATAATGGACCATTGTTGAGGTTTAATCACAATATTATTGTAATGGGACGCGTTCTTTGCAATGTATTATTATTATAAATTATTTTAAATAAAATAAAATTATAACAAATACTTTTCGACGTGTGGTTCCGGCATAGAGCGGACCACCCCTTTTCCTTTACCGTGAGTGTCCAAGAGAACTTAATTGTCGAGGGATAGGCAGCATCGTCCCTCTTAATATCACCAAAGCCTAACTGTACAGGTTACAGAGGAATAACACCTGAGTCATCAGGGATGGCAACGCATGGGGGGTATCATGGGCGAAACAGTATACTCTGTTAGGTCCATGGTATACTGCTCATGTCTATAGGCGACGGTTACCACTTTCCATCAGGTGGACCGTCAGATTGTTTGCCATTTTAAGTTGTATGAAAAAAAAAACCTTCTTTCGAAATTCACGAACACCAAGTCGCGGGAAAAATTACCAATAATAATAATAATAACCTACAAGTACTTTCGCGATACAGTTACGTTTTTCCATTGTCCGCCAGTTACTTTAGTTACGAAGGGCCATTGTGAAAACAAAAGCCCCGAAGGTAAGTACACTCAAACGGAGAATTGGATAGGTATGTTTTCAATCTGGTAGGTACTAAGTAAAATGCAATATATTTATATATATATATATATATACATTTTTTTTTTAATTTACATTAGTCAAAGAACATTCGTGCTTAGCTAACAAGGTGATAGCATGCAAAAATACATTTAAGGTTAACGATTAACATTTTGTTTTTTGTTTAAAAAGTCTTTTACATCATAAAAACTATTTATATTCAGCCAAGTATACAATCTCTTTTTAAATAAATTCACATTTAACAATTTTAATTCAGTCGGTATTTTATTATATACTTTTACACACATAGCTAAACAACTTTTTTCATATTTAGCTAGACGGGGAATGTCATCCAGCACGAGTCTATTTGGATTACGTCGATTCCGTGGATATATATCAGTAGCTTTTTTAAACAAATATTTATTGCTGTGTACAAACATACAAATTTCATAAATATATAGAGACGGTAGTGGTAACAAACCAAGCTTCCTAAATACCGGCTTACACGATTCGCGAGGTGAAAGACCATACAATGCTCTAATACATTTTTTTTGGGCAAGAAATGCTCTATTTTTTTCCGTACTATTGCCCCACATTATGAGTCCATATCGTAGTATTGATTGTATATATGCATTATACGTTGTGATTGCTGTTTTAATATTTGTTACGTTTTTAAGTCGTTTAAGAGCGTATACGAAAGTATTAATCCTTTTAGAAATGTATGCGATATGAGACTTCCAATCTAAATTTTGGTCTATGTTGATTCCTAAAAATTTTGTTTGCAGCACTTCTTCGATGTTCGCAACTTTTAATTTCAAACTCGTATTATTAATAGATTTATTGAATTGCATATATTTAGATTTATTAAAATTAATTCGTAAATTATTAAGACTTGTCCATTTTATTATTTTGTCAATTGTATTGTTAATTTGATTCTCATGATTCATAATAGTATTATTTTTCCTATCAGTAATCACAATGATAGAAATATCGTCTGCAAATAAGATACATTTATGGTCAAATATATTTGTAATGTCATTTATATAAAATAAAAATAATATTGGGCCTAACACACTTCCTTGCGGTACTCCATATTTATTAAATCTATATTCAGATGAGTACGATGTCATATTATTATTTTTGTCTATTTTATTACATACAACACGTTGTTGCCTGTGCGATAAGTAAGATTTTATCCACTGAAGAGCTGGCCCCCTAACTCCATTATTTTCTAATTTTTTTAATAAAAGGTCATGTGAAACAGAATCAAATGCCTTTGATACGTCAAAAAATAATCCTGTGGTCCAATTGTTATTATTGACATTAGTCATTATTATTTTTATAAGGGAATAAATGGCTAATGTTGTTGATTTCCGTTTTTGGAAGCCATATTGGTCTTTGCTAATAATATCATATTTATTACTGAACTCTATTAGCCTCTTATACATACATTTTTCAAATATTTTGGATAAAATCGGAATTAACGTAATCGGACGATAATTGTTAATATCATTCATTTTACCGCTTTTAAATATTGGCTTTACAATTGAAAATTTTAAAGAATCTGGAAAAGTTCCACTTGAAAACGATAAGTTAATTAGGTGTGTTAAGATCCCAACCAATTCATCTGTGCATGCTTTTATTATTTTTGTATTAATTTCATCATAACCTTCGGAGTTAGTATTTTTTAATGTCAGAATTTCCACTCTAACCTCATTTTCTGTCATTGGTTTAAGAAACATAGAGTTATTTCTTGAATTTTTAGGGTAACTACTATTTATGTTATTGCTTTTTGTGCTGCTTATGTGATCAATATACTGGTCATTAAATGCAGTTGTATTTTTATAGGATTTGTTATTACTGTATCACCAATTTTAATAGTTTCTATACCTTTTTTTA
Organism: Galleria mellonella; assembly: GCF_026898425.1. NCBI lineage: Eukaryota > Metazoa > Arthropoda > Insecta > Lepidoptera > Pyralidae > Galleria > Galleria mellonella. The sequence continues at coordinate 8,253,019 of NW_026441999.1, read as the reverse complement.
TATTTGTATTTGTGATTTCATTTTTTATAACAGTCCATGTCGCTTTGCATTTATTATCATTTTTCTTAATGTATTTTATATTTGCAATTTTCTTTGAGCTAAAGATACATTTTTTTAAAATATTAGCATATGTAGTATACTTATTTTTATTATAATTGTTTTTACATCTATAGAATTTGTACATGTTTTTATAGTACAGTTTTCACAACTTTTGTCTCTGTTTACCTCTACAATGTCATTTTTCTTTTGAAAATAATATGGAATTGTTCCCCGTCTGTGACAAATGTAAGCAGTTTTCTTTAAATTATTTGATTTGTTACTCATAATATTTTTTTTTAAGTTTTGTTAGATTTAAATATTTGTTGTCATAGTCACTACAGTCAATGATATAATTAATTGATTTACAAATGTCAGATAATTTAGAATAATTACAGTTTACAAAATTGCAGTTTTTGTATTGATTACATAACATACTGATATTATCATTAATTTTCTTTAAGTCTAATTTATTATTATTTATCACACTTAATATAATAACCTGATTATTATTAAACTTATTCAATAAGAAACGTAATTGCATTAAAACGGCCTGCATATTATAGTCATTTTCGCCCACACATAGTATAAGTTTGTCATTATTATTCAATTTCATATTTCTACAGTTCTTCACTACCTCCCGACTCAGTGCATTTGGTTTCGTTTCCGCGGTAACTTCATATTTTTCATAGGTGGTCGTCTCTCTCGAACGTATGATAGTAGAAGCTAATCCAGTACATTGCTGAGTTCCATATATAAATATATTTCTCTTGGATTCAGGTTTTGGTACATCCGACGTGATGGAACGGGTGTTCATGTTTGATTTCGATGCATGTAATTTATTCGTGAGATTATCTATTTGTTTTGTAAGCTTTGTAATCTCCTTTAATGCGTCCTGTAGTTGCTGTTGCAAGTCTGTAATTTTATGCTGCATATTTGTCAAATTACGGTCTGCTTTTGTCGCAATGATTGGGGACGACGGTGTAGAGAACGTAGAGTGAAAGAGCTCCGAATATCTTTTCTCTTTCGTTGCACTACAGCTATTTTGCAATTCGGCTGAGGATGGATGACATAGTGATTTAAGTACTTTATTTTCAGTAGTTAGTTTTTTAACTTGTCTATGGAGATCGTTATTTTCGATTATGATGTTATCTAACTCGTTTTGCGTGCTTTCTAGCTGGGATGATAATTGCGTTATCGTTTCTTTCATTTCATCCCGAAGTGCACCTGTCTCTGTTATGGTACCATCCAAGCTTTTTGAGAGTTTATTTGGAGAGAAAATCGATCCGTCAAAAGTATCATTCTCGGTAAGTATATGAGAGTCTAGGATACCACTGGCACATATTTTTTCAGATGATTCTTCTGTATACAATTTTTTGTTAGCATTGTTTGTAAGGCTCGAGATTTTGTCTACTAATAATTGCTTTTTCCTTGTTGTGACATGAGGTTGTTCAGTATGTGTAGTATTTTGGTCTTTTCCACATGATTTGCAAATCCAGTTTTTCCTGGATTCGTTATCCAATATGCGGTATAATTTTTCTGAGTAGCCAGCACAATCAAAATCGTATCTCTTATTACATAATGCACACAATAATGAGTTCTTTATATTAACAGAACTTTTGCATTTATAGCAATTTATATATATATATATATATATATATATATATTTAATTGTATTCGTACGTCGAGTGTTTGTTTAACTGTTTCGAAATATGATTATTGTTTCCATATTTCAATTGGACATTGTATTGAAATTATATTTTATTTGTAAATATTATTAAGTACGAAAATGGTGTGGTAACCCAGCTGCGTTGTTGGTTTTTTTTTATACCACTGTGGTGGCTAACAAGCATACGGCCCACCTGATGGTAAGTGGTTAGCGTAGCCTATGAACACCTGCAATACCAGGGGTATTACGCGTGCGTTGCCGACCCTGAAGAAACCTCTTTACCCTCTTTTGAAGTACCCCCCCTTGGTATACTGGCGGGGTACTAATGAAAGGTGATAGGTAAGTGATCGAAGTCAAAATTGACTTTAAAAGGCCGGCAGCACACCTGCAATGCCACTGGTGTTGTGGGTGATCATGAGCGGCGGGAGTCACTTACCATCAGGTGAGCCGCATGCTCGTTTGCCCTTCTGTTGTAAAAAAAAATTGTTTTCCTGTATTTAACACTGTTGAACATAGGCTTCTTCCCATTGGTGAGGGGAGAGGGGGAGGGGGAGATTGCCAGTAGTTGCCACGCTTGACAGGTGGGTTGGCAACCGTATTTTTTATTTTTGATGGGTGAAAATGGAATGATAGCCCCGCCTGCACTAACCACCAGTGATCATCAGTGATCACCAGTGATCATTGAAATTGCATAAAAAAATTCCCGTTAATATTATAAATACAAAAGTTTGTAAGGATGGATGGATGGACGTCAATTAGTCTTTTACACAAAAACTACTAAATTGATTTAAAATGAATTTAGTACACTGGTAACTATATTTTAACTTTTTTTTTATACAACTTAGAATGGCAAGCAAGCTGACGGCCCACCTGATGGAAAGTGATAACCGTCGCCTATAGACATGAGCAGTACCATGGACATAACAGAGTATACTGTTTCGCCCATGATACCCCCCATGCGTTGCCATTCTTGAGGACTCAGGTGTTATTCCTCTGTACCCAGTAAATTCACGCCATATCCCACCCTTCAAACCGAAATACAGCTATGCAAATACAACTACTTCACGGTTGAAACACGAATGGGACAGAGGTACCCAAGCAATCGACTTTTGTACAAAGTCTCCCTCTGGACTTATCACATATGATATTTTATTTATTAACCCATGTGAGCGAAGCCACGGAATACAACTAGTATGATGTATACGACTTACCTTTATCCCCCTTGAACTCGACGTTTCCCCTGTACCACACAATCTTGGCAGCTGGTTTCGAGTTCTTCACCATACATTCTAACGCTACTGTTTCACCCTGCTTCACTTCTATCTTCGAGTTTGGTGGGTGATTTGTGATCTCCACGGCGGTAGGTGGCGCTGTGGACAAAAATAAAGGTTGTATTAATCTATACATAATTATTATGGAATTTACAGAGTACAGAGGAATAATACCTTAGTCCTCAGGAACGGCAACGCATGGGGGGTATCATGGGCGAAACAGTATACTCTGTTACGTCCATGGTACTGCTCATGTCTATAGGCGACGGTTACCACTTTCCATCAGGTGGGCCGTCAGCTTGTTTGCCATTCTAATAAAAAAGGCGGTCTTATTCAGTCATTCTGATCATCATATCAGCCTTTAACTGTCCACTGCTGAACATAAGCCTCCCTTGAGGGGTTTTGCCAGTAGTTGCCACGTTTGGCAGGCGGGATGGCAATCGCAGTTAGAATTTAGAGATGTTTTAAGAGAGACGCTGCTGCCCATCTCTTGCCCTCCCTTACTCGCCTCTTACGACACCCACGGGAAAGAAAGGTGTGGCCTGTTCTATACCGGGACCGCACGGCCGGTCTTATACAAGAAAAAAAGGGATTAAAATAGAAATATTTTTCATCTAAATACGAAAATTTTCGAGCTCTTTGAAATCGTCCTGTTTTATGATTCTACTGCTGCGTTCAGAATGTTATCTGTTAAGAAATATACGCAAAAAAACCAAACAGTTATGCTTTTCAAATCCGTTGTATATAATTTTATATTTATATGTATATAAATAACATTGAGTTATATTTATAAAGTATTTATGAATGAGTTAATAAAGTATCCAATGTCATATTCCATTTTGTATATAAATATATTTTTTATTCAAAACAGTATAAGGTACAGAATTGTTTAACTATGGTCCCCATAAGGGTTGAGCTTGTAACTGGAGAACCTATTATTTTATATACACTTCTACAAATTTGTTATATCATGTTTGGATATCATGGGCGAAACAGTATACTCTGTTATGTGCATGGTACTGTTCATGTCTATAGGCGACGGTTACCACTTTCCATCAGGTGGGCCGTCAGCTTGTTTTCCATTCTATGTTATATAAAAAAAAATCTGTTACAGTGATTGGATTGTTAAAATTCACAATAAATAATTTACCATTTAGATACAAAAGGTAATAAATAAAATATCTCACTTTATTTACAGCTTTTATTCCTTACTAGTTTTTACCTGTAATTAAGTACGCGTGAGTGGCAAAATTTTTATACAACTTAGAATGGCAAACAATCTGACGGCCCACCTGATGGAAAGTGGTAACCGTCGCCTATAGACATGAGCAGTACCATAGACATAACAGAATATACTGTTTCGCCAATGATACCACCCACGCGTTGCCATTTTATTTTTATGATTAAAACCGATATTTACAATTCTAAATTTAACATAAGATTCCGCATTCTAAATATTTGAATTAAATATTTGAATTTAGAATGTGTCAATGAAACAGCTTATTACTTAGCAACTTATTATCACGATAGATGTCGCTGTTTTTTGTAAAAGAAATCCTGTTCATTGTTGTAGGTAAATCATTGTACGCATTAATCTTTCACCACCTAATCGTGTCAGCCCCGCGGCGGATTGTTGCCGTAATTGTATTAATAACGTAAAGTCATTATTCAGGCACATTAATTATATATATAATCCGACGTTTTTCCATTCGTAATATTTAATTTACGGTCTACGGGCACTTCGTTAACTGGTGTTTAATTCTGTGAAAAATGGTTAAACGGCGTTTGAATAATAAAATACTTTAATTGAATTGGTAGCTATTAATACATTCTGAGTGTTCCATTGTAACAAGTTCATTTATTTAATACTAGTTGCGTCCGCGGCTTCGTGCGCTTATACCGAAGTGATTTTGTTCTACTACATTCCAAATTTTACATTTATAACACTAATTTGAATAAAAACATTTTGTTTCGCAAAAAAACATATCTTTTTTATACTACAAAGGTGGCAAACAAGCATACCGCCGGTCTGATGGTAAACAGTCACTGTAGCATATAGACACCTGCAATACTAGCAGTGTCACGTGCGCATTGCCGACACTGAAGAAACCTTAATATACTTTTTTCAAGAACCCCATGCTGTAATCTTTAGGGAAAACTTATTCCCCAGCCTGAGCGTTCGAGGAAGAAAATTCCTTTGAAACCGCGCTAAATTGCAATAAAATTAATATTAATTAGTGACTTCATTATTCTTATTTTAAAATTATTAAAACACTGATGAACGACTATTTGATTCATAAATTTATTAGGTTTAAAATATTTGAATTTAGAATGCGGAATCTTGTATTGAGTGTAGAATTTTGAATATAAATTACTAATGATAAAATTATAAAATGTATTTAATTAATATAATTAATTTAATCAATATTATTTTATACAAGAATTATAAAATGACATTTTATAATAATCTGTAACAGATGTATATGAGTAAAGTTTATTTTGACTGATTAATTGATTGATACTGCTAAAAATCGTCGTGTGGTCCCGGCATAGAACAAGCCACCCCTTTCTTTCCCATAGGTGTCGTAAGAGGCGACTGAAGGAGGGCGAGTGATGGGCAGCAGCGTCCCTCCTAAAATATCTCCAAAGCCTTACTGCGGTTGCCAATTCGCCTGCCAAATTTGGCAACTACTGCAAAACCCCCAAGGGGGACGCTTATGTTCAGCAGTGGACAGTTAAAGGCTGATATGATGATGTTGACTATAGAAACAACAATGGAGCAATTGTGAAAATCAGTATCAAAATTGATTCCAATCTCGTAATATGTCGTAAAGTCTATCTATCTATCCATTTAAGAGCTGCGCTCTTGTCGGTGGAGCTCTTGCCACTCACTACGATTTTCAGTGAGTCTCTTCACATCTTGATACGATACGACACCAACTCCTTCCTTGATCTGCCTGATGTAACTATGTCTCGGTCTCCCTCTCCCCCTCCTTCCTTCTATCTTACCTTCTATTATAATGTTCATAAGTTCGTCGTGTCGTATCAAGTGTCCCATAATTTTTCCCCTTCTGTCCTCAATAGTTCTAATAATTTGTCTAAATGTCGTAAAGTACACAGTAAAAATATACATATTCTTTATTGCACTTGTAAGTTACATATAAGATAATGTATTTATAAATATTGTGAGCAAGGGTGGACTTATCTCTGACAGAGATCTCTTCCAGTCGACCCGATATAGTTAGAAAGCATGTCGTTAGCGGGCAGCTGAAGTGCTACAACTATTAATACATAAACAAATATACAGTTAAATAAAATATTAAAATATATAATAAAATATTACACAAATACATACACTACTTATATAATAAATGTTAAAATAAATTAATATACTACCTGCAATAGAAATTTAGTTTAATGATTTTAAGATTTGACAGTTCAATTAGAAAAAATAAAAAAATATGGCTCAAGAGAGAGAAAAAAAAGAATATACGAACGAATTAGGCTACGCCTCCTGTTGGGAGTCCCTTAAAAACGGTACGATCTACATTTTCCCTTCAAGCAACCAACCCTTTCCACGAGAGCGGCCAAGTTATCCAGTAATGGAGTATCGCTACTTTGTAACTTGAATCAAGCTTTAATATTAACAAGTCACTATTTTTTCATTAATCACACAATATCTCATTGTTGTTAGGAAACTTTACTGTTTAACTTTTTAAAGGTTCTTTTAAATCTGCTTACGGAACGAAATGGCTAACAAAGGAATTGTCAATGATTTATAGACGATATCGGAAGGTCCAAACTTTACTGATATTACAAGATTTAAATTTATTGCATACTAGCTTTCACCCTCGACTTCGCTTGCGTAATCGGGATATGATTGATGGAGATAAATAGTAATAACCCATTTTTTCTTGTACAACTTAGAATGGCAAACAAGCTGACGGAACACCTGATGGAAAGTAGTAACCGTCGCATATAGACATAAGCAGTACCATGGACATAACAGAGTATACTATTTCGCCCATGATACCCCCCATGCGTTGCCATTCCTGAGGACTCAGGTGTTATTCCTCTGTACCCTGTAAATTCACGCCATATCCCACCCTTCAAACCGAAACACAGCCATACAAACACAACTGCTTCACGGTTGAAACACGAATGGGACAGAGTCAAAGAGAAAGAGGACAAAGTCTCCCTCTGGTAAAATACATACAACATAACAGGATCTACATAATATATATTTTGGAGTGTGTGCTTAAGAATTGCCTGATCACCAGATTGTGGAATCCGCTATCACCCTTTCTACCATATATAATCTCGATTTAATGTAAATATGAATAGGCTAATTGTGGATTCATGAGCTCCGTCTTAGAACTGTTTTTTGATGGGTGATAATGCAATAGTAACCTCGCCTGCGCTAATGGTTTACGCTGGCGGGGCACCAGCGAGAGGTGATAGTTGACGATGAAAGCAGGTCAATTATCTCGTCGTGAAGAATTCCACGAGAAGTAGCAACGATGGTTTCCAGGGGGAACCACGTGGAGGTCAACCTAATTAGTAACATTGCTAGCATTGGGGCTGTTAAACCCCATCGCTAACAATCCCTTTCCTCTCACTTAGACCATATTATCACTGCATCTTATCATCAGATAAGATTGTGATCAATCGTACTCTTCAACTTCTTCTTCTTCTTGGTTCCTCTTGTTGGAGTAAGTAATTCATGGATTGTCTTCCAGCCAGCTCTATTCCAGGCCATATCTTTGACCTCCCTATACGACATGACACCTTGTTTTGGGGGAAACAAATTGTTAGTAGTGGGGAGGTTAGCCCCTATTGCTATCAATGTACCATATCACATCGACCTCCACGCGGACACCTTGTGTATCCTTTATCTGTCGCACGTTATTATTTTTCTTTCTCTTGCTTTCTATTTTGCCCTCTATTATTCCTTATTAGTACTATGCTCTTTCAAAAATCGTCATTCGTATAAGGTGGCCTAGCATTTTGCCTCTTCTATTCTCTATTGTTTTTATTTATGTCTTCAACAGTAAAAAAAAATTAAATATTAATCAAATTATAATGTATTTAAACTAACCATAGATATATATTTTTTCAATCGAATATCGACTAATACACTAAGAAATACATACATACATATCTGTCATGCCTGTCTCCCATTAGGGAGACACTAAGAAATAAATCCCGAAATTACTTTAGAAACATAAGAGAAGACGCTGCAAATAGCTAGTCGTATGAACCTGGTCGTTACCACTTTAGCTATTGTTATACCCTTTTAATTAAAATATAAATCTTGACTAAGACGGTTCATATCAAAATACAAGGTAATTACGCTCACCAAAATCTTCTGGTGGTACGGTAAACAAATTTACCTGAGACTAAATGAGTTTCTATAACACATGTGGCGCAAGTTATAAGTGGCAGCGGTTTAAGCGTGCAAACGGAAAATCGTTTATACAGCGCTATCATACCTACTTGTACAACAATTAGTCCATTACCTTAAGGTTGTCTTGAAAAGATTGCTCTCAGCAATAAGACTGACTTACTGTACTTATACAATTGTATCGTTGTGTTTGTAAATTGTCTTGCTTATTTTCTATATTGTATAATGCAAATAAAGTATACTCATTCATTCATTCATTTTAAAAATTTAATTTTTTTTTCATATAAATCAAAATATTAAGCTGTGGCATCACGTGATGGAAAATAGGTGAAAAGATGACCAACTGCATGGATATCATAGAACATAGTGTCGCCCAAGATGATATAGAATTCATCATCATCGTTACATCAGCTGTTAACTGTCCACTGCTGGACATAGGTCTTCTTCATAAGGGAGGTTTTACCAGTCGTAACGCTCGCAAGGCGGGTTCGCAACCGCAGTTGGGTTTTTAGAGATTTTTTTTTACAACATAGGGGGCAAACGAGCATGCGGCTCACCTGGTGGTAAGTGACTACCGCCACCCATGATCACCCATAACACTAACGGCATTGCAGGTGTGCTGCCGGCTTTTTAAAAAGGAATATGCTCTTTTCTTTAAGGTTATGTTGTCGTATCGATTCGGAAATACTGCTGCTGGAAGTTGATGCCAAAGAGTGTTTGTGCGTGGAATAAAGTGCCTTGAAAGACGCACGGTGGAGGACCGCCACTCGTCCAGATAGTTGGGATGAAATTTCAAGATGATGTTTTAAGAGGGACGCTGCTGTCCATCCCTCGCCCTCAATCGGATCTCACGACACTCACAAAAATTAAAGTCTTCTTTTATCCAGATACCAATCTGAATATACGTTACATGTCTATTACAATGATAAATATTAGACATGCAATATAATTAATCAAATGGCTCATTATTTTTATTATTATTATTGACATATTTTTTTTTATTGTTATAAGTTATTACTACACAAAAATTTACTTTAATTTTATATTGTACATGCCGATATGGCAGAATGTGGAATAATGGACATGTAATTATTATTTTCATCTAATGTATGTACCCATATTCGTGCAATAAATGATTTGAATTTGAAAGTATACTTTTCGACTAGTTTTACAGAAATTTTACCAAAACCGATTCAATAGTTTATTTCTGTAATCGAAATAACTGGTTTTGCAATGAATGAAGCCAGTTTTTTTTTTCTGTGGAACACTTAAAATTTATTAACTCCCAAAGATAAACGCTATCGGCTTTTAAATTAATAACACCGTAACAGGATATTGTTGTCTAGCGACCAACGGTTACGCTCCCCTGACGATGCACAAAGGTGGGAACTGCTTTGTTGCGGCCAGCGATTGTCAACTTAGGGGCGGCTCGTCCTATCTTTTTGTGGTTGGCGGAGACACTTACAGTAAACTAATGTGATTACATTCAAACCTCAAAAGGTAAATCTTTCGTCCGCTTTTAAATATAAATTGGGTGTTTTTCCAATTTTTTTTATTTATTTTTTCTTATTCGATATAAAAAAAAAATATCTTATTAGTGTAATGAAAGTTTGTAACAATGGCTTAATGGATGGGTGTATGTTTGTTATTCTATCACGTAAAAACTACTGAATGGATTTGGAATGAAATTTGGTACACGTAAAGTTTTGAGGTAACTCAAATCTAAGAAAATGCGTTCATATAGACAGATATATTTTCTTGTATTTTATATACTGATTAACGCGGATAAAGCCACAAAAAGTAGCTAGTCATTAATATCAGTTTTATTCAATAACTAGCAATTGGGCTTGACTTCGCAAGGTTTTTTTATACAACTTAGAATGGCATACAAGCTGACGGCCCACTCGATGGAAAGTGGTAACCGTCGCCTATAGACATGAGTAGTACCATGAACATAACAGCGTATACTGTTTTGCCCATGATACCCCCCATGCGTTGCCATTCCTGACGACTCAGGTGTTATTCCTCCGTACCCTGTAAATTCACTTCATATCCCACCCTTCAAATCGAAACAGCCATGCAAACATAACTGCTTTACGTACTAGCTGTTACCAGTAACTTGGTCCACGAGGACAGAGTAATGAAACCTGAGTCCTCAGGAATGGCTTCGCATGGGGGGTATTATGGGCGAAACATTATATTCTGTTATGTCCACGATACTGCTCGTGTCTATAGGCAATGGTTACCACTTTCCATCAGGTGGGCCGTCAGCTTGTTTGCCACTCTAAGTTGTATAAAAAAAAAATCTCTTCAAATTCAGAATAGAGTCTTCAAAATAAATAAGTAAAAAAGACAGTCTATAATACCCCAATTGAGCTGTAGAAAGGGTTGTCTCGATGATTGTACGAAAAAAGACTTTTTGTACAACTTATGCCGAAACTTTTTTGTACAAGTTCCAACTTTTTTTACTTGTACCTCTTCATTAGTTAAGCGTGTATATGAACACAGAGTACGTAGCGGGCGAACACTAATTCTGTACGTAAGAGATTAATTATTCCGCGCCAATTGGCTACTAGGAAAGTTTTGGAGGTGCGAAATAGAAAAGAGTGCTAAATTTTATCGCTTCTGTTAAGGTAGTGGCGGGGTTATTGCTGTAACATTTTATTTTGGACCGATATCAAAAAAGTGGGGTACGCAATTCTATTATACAACAATAAATAAAATCTAATTATTTTCATTTAAAAACTAAACTACTCAATGAATTTTAATAAAAATTTTATAGGATTTATTTGAAAAGTACATTCTTGCAAATAAGGAAAAAAATTTCCGAATCGGTGTAGGTGTAATTAACATATACAACAAAATTTAAGATTCCGACTAATTGTTACCTCATTCTCTTTTTGAAGTCTGTTAAAAAACAAAATTTATCTCTAAAACAATTACTATTGGTAGTCGTATTCATATTTTATGGAATTTAGAGTAGTAAACAAAGTTGACGGCCCGCCTGATGAAAAGTAGCAATCGCCGCGTTGCGTATATTGTGACCTCCATGGTAACCCTTATGGGTTGCCTTACTCATTGCCAGGAATACCATTTTTGGCAACGAGGGCTTTACTTTACTTTTTTACTTACCTTTTTTTTATACTACTATGGTGGCAAATAAGCATACGGCCTGTCAGATTGTAAACTGGGTTACCATAGCCTATGGATGTATGTAACCGACCAACCCTTAAGAAAACTTAAACCCCCATTTTTGAAGAATTCCATGATGTAAATCTCTAGGGAAAACCTCAGCAGAAAGATAATTCCACAATCTGAGTGTTCGCGGAAGGAAGCTCTTCTGAAACCACACTGTGCGTGACCATTCTGGTTCTAAGGCGTGAGCAAGGATTCCCTGCCGATGGCAAGCAGTACGATGGTGAAAGGAGGCTGTCGATACCATATTGAAGAGTTCTTCAGAACACAAATCGTTATTCAGGTTATTATTATTTTTCTTGAAATCTGTTTTCCTTTTTTTAAACTACCTTTATATTTTACTAGCGACCCGTCCCAGCTTCGCACGGATCCACACTACATCTCATCACATTAGAAATCTCTAAAATTATTAGTGTTTCTCTACTATATTATACATATAAACCTTCCTCTTGAATCACTCTATCTATTAAAAAAAAAACCGCTTCAAAATCTATTGCGTAGTTTTAAAGATTTAAGCATACATAGAGACGAACAGACAGCGACAGCAACTTTGTTTTATAGTATGTAGTGAAAATATTTGATCTGAAAATAAAGTATTTAACCACTACAAATCAGTTTTTGGTTAGAGTTTTGTCAATTTTCATACTACGATAAGTTCATATTTCTCGTGCTTTTTTTTTATTAATGTAATAAAAAAATAATTTTCCTTACGAGGGCGGCTCGAGTGGGGTGGCACTGGATGCCCGAGGGGATGAAATATTTGTTATTTTGAGATATCTTTACCTCATTCTTGGAAAATTAATGTCGCTCGTTGCCTGTCAACAGTTTTCTGATACCACTACTTTTGCACTCGCATTTGCCCTTTGAATTTGGCAAAAAATCCTGTTTTATTCTAGGAAAAAATATGATCTACAATATTTCCAAATATGTTATGTCCAATTTTTATTAATTTGATTAGTGAGGACTCAGTAAACAAACATAGTAATGTAATATGTTCATCACGATATATATTTCCTAATGAGGTCGGCAGAAGAGTTTGTCAATTGTTGCATTTATGTTGGACGTAACACGTAGTACTCGTATGCCCACATTTCAATTAGCATATTTGAATGCAACGTATTAGAAGGCGAGCTTACCATCGCCTGTTAGATTATTTATATTTGTTCAAACTATACAAAGATTACATTATTATAAATTATTATGTACAAAGATGTATACCAGGCGAGCTGAACTCTGTAAGATTTCCAGCAAACCCTGAGTGGAAAAGAGCATTAATTAATTAGAATAATTTAGTTTACCGGTGTTTTCCATTACCAGAGTGTTTGGCAAATGCTTATAATAGACAGAAAATGTTTAATGTTTAGCATAAATTTAAATTCATAGTATTTGGGGTCTCTGGATAGTAGACAACTGCTCTTAAAACGACTATTTTGCCTGGAAGAGATCGCTCTTAGCGATAAGGTCGCCCATTGTTTTCTCATTGTGATTATTTCTTGTAATTGTTTGTATTTATAATAAGTTTACTATTGAAATCTTTTGGAGGAAATAATAAAAAATATCTATCTTTCTATCAATTTCTTAAAAAAATAGATTTCCTTTATCGACCGATATCAAAAAAGAAGAAGGTTACAATTTGGTTGTATTTTTTTATGTTTATTACTTTAGAACTTCGTCATTTATAAACCGATTTTGAAAAAAATCATTTTTTATTTGAAAAGATATACTTTTGGATTTGTCTCATGCAAATTTTAATAAAATCGCTTTAGTAGTAAATTATTGATAGTTTAGTAGTAAACCTAAAATTTTTAAATTGAAATAACTGGTCTTTAAAATTAGTAATAATGAAATCGTATCATCGCACCAGTAAGGGATGATAGGTGAAAATAAAAAGGCAGATCAGTTAGCTCATCGTGATGAATAAACCTGGAATTCAGCACGGTGGTTTCCAGGTCCACGTGGACGTCAACCTGACAGGGTATATTGCTAGCAATGGAATAATATTCTGCATTATTAACAACTCATCCCCCCCTCTCCAAATAACTAAGTTTGGTGATTTTTTTTCGCAAAACAAAATCAACTTGTCTTATTTAAATACGATCACTCGAACAGACCGCCTTTTCTGTATAGACGTAGTAAAAATAAGCACATACATAATCCTTATTACGAAGCGGCGTAAGTAGGAAATCTCAAAAAATCAATAACGAATTTAAGAAAGCGCGACGAGGACATAAAACAAAAAGATAAAAAAAACAATACACTCGGACTGCATGCCAAGCGTCTATGTTATTTCGCCTGATGCATATCTAGACTTCTTGGCACGAGTGTGTGCTGGTGAAATTCTTAAATGCGACATATAACTTAATAATACATAGGGTACATAAATATTTCTTATTTCACGCAGTTTTTTCTTCAACCCACTTCAAAAAACAGTAGGTTATCAATGCGGTTGTATTTTTTTTTACGTTTATTACCTTATAACTCCGTAAGTTCTGAATCAATTTGGAAAAATCCTTTTTTTATCTGAAAGGATATATTTACAGATTGGTTTCATAGAAATTTTATTAAAAGAAATACAATAGTTTAGTTTTTAGATCAAAATAAGTGGTTTTGTCAGAATTGAAATAAACAATGAGTCAGCCATCTTTGCGCTCAACTGTATTTTATGAAACTCAACGACCCTATTTGTTTATTAAAATACCCACATATTACAATATTTATAATTTACATTACAATATTACAATACAATACATTTAAAATATATTTAATGTGAAATGTCAAAAAGAAATGAACAAAAATTTGAAAAAAAAATTGAGGAAAAAATTCACATATGGGTGGATATTGAATAGAGCGTGTTTCGAATGTGTTTTACAAGAAGTTAAAATAACATAAACAAAGAAGATCTGTCCCTAGTGAATATCTGTTCAGAAGCTAGTCACACATTATAAGATTTGAATTGACATTTACAGTAAAAACGATTAATGTAAAAAATAAACGAAGGAAAATATGAGAAAATTTATTGCAGAAAAAATTCTCAAGCAGAGACTATGGGTGGATATTAACCAGAGCGTGTTTCGAATGTGTTTTACAACAAGTCAACATAACATAAATAACGCAGATCTGTCCCTAGTGACTACCTATTCAGAAGTTAGTCACACATTACAAGATTGCAATTGACATTTGCAGTCAAAATAATTAATATAATCAATGTAAAACGTAAAAAAAGTTAATGAAGGAAAATGTGAGAAAATTTATTGAGGAAAAAATTCTATACTATGAGTGGATATTAAACAGAGCGTGTTTCGAATGTATTTTACAAGAAGTCATTATAACACAAATAACGCAGATCTGTCCCCTACGGCTATCTGTTCAGAAGCTAGTCAAACATATTAACAAATCTTCGTTTTTGTAGTAAAGTAAATAAGAAAATAGAGGAATTAGCGAGGACCTTTACAACGTACACAAGCATCGCGGCCGACAAATAAAACGGTGTTCCATTAAGGGGAAAATGCGTTTTCTATTACTATTTCCCAAGTTCCATCAACTCTAGTGGCTGTTTCCTCTTTACATTAATCTTTGTGGTGATGCGATTGTAAAAAAGGACTATTTTCCATAAACCTTGATGAGTTGAAAAATAATACCATTAGATACAAGAACTGTTTTAAGATGTTACAATTCGATTTCTTATATTTGTACATATAAAGAAGAAATAATTTCGTATGTTTGTTTGTGGCATTACAGATGTGACTCTTAAAATAAAAAAGCTCAAATGGCGATGGACTGGGCATATCATGAGGTCATCAAAAAATAAATGGACCCAAGATTTAATTGAGTGGTATCCGCGTGATGGAAAAAGAAACCGAGGTAGGCCAATAAGAAGATGGGAGGATGATTTGCCCAAAGGCTGGAGACAAGCTACAAGGAATCGTTACCAATGGAGAAATATGGAGGAGGCCTATGTTCTAGAACAACCTGAAAAATAAGATGTTGCTGATGTCAACTTTAATTATTTATACATATTTACAATTTAAAAAAAGAATCTGTAATTCAGGAATAAAGGCTATTTTTATTTTTATTTTATTTGTATTATGTTTGTTTGTACGTGATAGAACCAAAGTAACCGACATAGCCCGAATGGTAAGCAAGCTGAAGTGATAATGGGCTGGTCATATAGCTCGAATAATTGACAATCGGTGGGGAAGAAAGGCTTTTAAGCGGTGACCCTGTACGGGCAAATGCAGTTTAGGACGACTTGCATTGCAGGGAGTCAGTTATTTTGTTTAATTCCGCTACCATTAGCATGTGTGTTACTGCCAACACTCGAAGATTGACCACCACTATTACTACCAGAACTTCCTTAACCTTCCATATTAGCTATCAATCTTCGAATGCAATTAGAGATCTCTACGAATAATATAATGTAACCCATAAAAAGAGGTTCTCAATTAGATTATATTTTTTTTATATTTCGCCCACTTGAATTAGTATATAAAATACCCTATGCGCTAAGTTAGGATGTAACCTACCCGTGTACCAAATTCCATTTAAATTCATTCCGTAGTTTTTGAAAAAGTAACAAATATCCATCCATCTAACTATCCATTTATCCGCCATCGCACGTCCATTCTTACAAACTTACATATTTATAATTGTTGCTGGCAGCCTAACAAGCTGGCAACAATTTAAAAAATAAGGAGGTTATAACCCTTCTTTGCATGATTTTTTTTATTATATGGTGAAATAAATCAAGGTAATATAATTCATATTTAAAATTAAAGGAAAAATTGTTAAAAAAATAAATATGATAGCTATGTTTATTTTTCTGTAATGGACATTAAAAAGGTATCCAGACACGATCAACTTAAAGTGAACTTGTTCTTTTATATAATTTTTGGGCATTCAATGTTATGATACAAATTTCCACCAGTATACAAAGAAGAGTTAAATTCAATTGTATATTTTTACATTTATTATTTTATAACTCCGTCAGTATATACTAATATTCTTTTTTATACGAACCGAAGTACTTACAGATTAATCTGTTGAAATGTTTTTATGGTTTGAGCAGTTTAGTTTTTCAAATAAAATAACTGATTTTGCTACAAATGAAGACTTGTGGAATAGAATCTTAAATTAATTTTTAAATAAACCAACTAAAGTTTAAAGAACATATCAAATATCGTGTACGCACATAGGACTTTAGCGAACACTGAATTTAGACTTTTAAAACTATTTTAGTTATACAATATCGGGCCAATCTAAAACTTGGCAGTAATCATGTTTTGTTGCTTTAGTGTGGGGTTGCTCGCATCAATACAGATTTTATCTCGTCTCGCTTCCGGTCTCCGCTTTGATAAAACCGGTCTCTTTTTCAACTCTTGGCAAGTTTTTATTGTGGGTCATTGATGTTAGTACTGTTTTATAGAGTTGTACTCAATTAAAAATATTTAAAGGATAGATTTCTTTTATATTTAACTTCAATATGCTTATTAATTATTATTAGGGTTAACGTAATTTTATTATTAACAATTTTCTATAAGGAATACAGTTTTTTGATAGTTGGTTTTCTCTATTGACTCTTAAGGGAAAAAATAGTTTCTAGTCTTATAAATGTGTATATAATTTTAAAATTTACAGCGTACAGAGGAATAACACCTGAGTCCTCAGGAATGGCAACGCATGGGGGGTATCATGGGCGAAACAGTATACTCTGTTATGTCCATGGTACTGTTCATGTTTACAGACGACGGTTATCACTTTCCATCAGGAGGACTGAAAACTTTTTTGGTATTCTAAGTTGCATAAAAAAATTGGTGTATGATTCCGATATAGAATGAGTCATCGCTTCTCATTCACGGGAAAGCGTGACTATCGTAAGGAGCGACTAAGGAAATTTAACTCCTCCTCCTTTAAACATTACCAAAGCTTAACTCCGTTTACTAACCTGCCTGCCAAGAGTGGCAACTACTCTGTATCCTGATTGAGTCGCATGCTCGTTTGACCCCTGTGTTATAAAAAAAAATCACCTCGATCAATCAATATATGCTGACCACACGAATAAAACCGCATGTAAAATCTAGTCTCAAATAAAAAGGGAAATAATAGCAACGTAGCTGTATACTTAAAACGTTTTAATTAAACAAAGTCTGTAAAATTTTAAATAAAATATGGCAACACTTGAATATAAACATAAAACTGTGCGCATAAAAGGGATTTGCTTTCGACTTTATATTCATAGGTAGTGAGTTTTTCAAAGTAGAATATAGTTATAAAAACTGTGTGTAATAAAGCTAAAACATTCCATTTAGCCTCTTCACAAAGGGGTTCACTTTTTTCAAATCTCGTGAAGCTTGCAAATATAAAAATGGGGTAGTGAAAAAAAAACATGTTGCCGCATAGTTTTTTTTTTACTTGTAACATTTTATTTATAAATTTAACGTAAAACCTTTTCACCCGTTATTTGAGTTTGCCATTAAAAATATATTAACAATAGCTTTGTTTTCGAAAAGAATGAATCGTGTTTTTTGTTATAATTATAACCAGAGGGAGACTGTACAAAAGTCGTTTGCTTGGGCACCTCTGTCCCATTCGTGTTTCTACCGTGAAGCAGTTGTGTTTGCACGGCTGTGTTTCGGTTTGAAGGGTGGGATATGGCAGTGAATTTACAGGGTACAGAGGAATAACACCTGAGTCCACAGGAATGGCAACGCATGAGCGAAACAGTATACTCTGTTATGTCCATGGTACTGCTCATGTCTATAGGCGACGGTTACCACTTTCCATCAGATAGGTCGTAGCTTGTTTGCCATTCTAAGTTACATAAAAAAAAAAACATTCACGAGAAAATGTGTAAAATGAAAAATATTTTAATTTTTCATTTTTTTTTCGTTCAGTAAGTTATTGAATTTTATTTTTTAGTTAAGACCTTTACTAATATTATAAACATAGAAGCATTTAAAATTAAATGAAATAATTTTTGGCTTTAGACAGACATTTAAAATAATAAAGGCCATGTGACAGAACTTTTTGGCATCTATTTAATTGTCTTCAAATTGTAAGCATGCAAATTTAATTTGTTAACCCTTAGGGCTTGGGGGAAAGGGATTGTTAGTAATGGAAACTGAGAATCCCATTGCTAGCAATATACCCAACCAGGTCGACCTCCTCGCGGTTTCCCCTGGAAACTATCATGGTTAATTCATCATGATAGGCTAACTGGCCTGTTTTCATTCTCACCTATCACCCTTCACTGGTGCTCCGCCAGTGTATCCCGTTAGCGCAGGTGGGGCTACCAATCTATTTTTACCCATCAAAAAAAACCCCTTAGGCCTTGAACTAATAGTTAGGAAATTTGGTATACACGTACTATATGGGACGAAGAATGTCATAAGGTAATTTTTGTCTCGATTTATGAATATATTCAAGTTACATGGATTAAGTTACAAAGTAAAATTGTTAATAAATATATACCAACCCAAGATACGAGGTTAGCTGCTCCTATTTTTGTGATCGCTTGAAAAGAAATTATTTTTTTTACAAATAATATTATATTTAGCCTTTCATATCGAATAAATCGTTGAGTATTTCCCTGACTTATCTCAGTTTACAATCGGCACGTGTATGTACATTTTGTATGTAGGCCAGCCCACCCACCGACGGCTCTATTTACCGAGGCCCCGTATTGTTACACTGATTACAATTGTGTTTGTTTTTTTACAAACAGTGTATTAGGTACACACGCATACATCTCAATATGTGATTATTAAGATGATTAACAAATTATAATTGTAAACTGTTGTAGTTAACTATAATTGTAACTGTAGGAGAGGTAGTAACGAAGATATCCGCAAAAGAATCAACGTATCCGCCTGAAGCCGTATAAGCCTGAAGGATAAGCAAGCTGAAGAGGCAATGGGCTGGTCACATGGCTCGAAGAACAGACAATTGATAGGAAACAAAAGTGAAAGAGTGGCGATCCCGTAAACGCAGTCTAGTATTCCCTACTAGATGGAGCGACGACCTGAAATGCATTGCAGGGAGCCAGTGGATACAGGTGGCTCAGGACCGTTCTTTATGACAGTCTATGGGGGAGGCTTATGTCCAGCAGTGGACGGATAATGGCTGAAATGATGATGATGGTGATATATACACCTCAATGGTCGATGGATGGGCAATAGCGTCACTCTTAAAACATCACCAAAGCCTAACTGCGGTTACCAATTCGCCTGCCAAGCTTGACAAGTACTGACAAAAATCCCCTTATGGAAAAGGCCTATGTTCAACGGTGGCCAGTTAATGGCTGAAATAATGATTTTAAAATTATCAATTTTGAACTACTTCAATAATTAGTAACTCTTTAACAATCTTTTAGAGAGTGTATTTATCGTTAACAAACTACGTGACGGGTCAATGTAATATAAATTTAGTTAAAAATAATGTATTTTATATTATATTTTATTTATTTTTGTATTTTATATTTTATTTACAGTATACTCTGTTATATTCATGGTACCGCTCATGTCTATAGGCGACGGTTACCACTTTCAATCAGATGGGCCGTCAGCTTGTTTGCCATTGTAAGTTTTATAAAAAAAAATTTTGTCGTTAAAACGAATAAAAATAAAAAAAGAAACATTCAGTTAGGAAATACATTTTCCGACTTATTTCCATTTCCAGTTTTGCAGCCGTGCGTGTCGTGTTTATCCGTATAGGACTGTTTGCTAAGGTCCCCCATTGTGCCGGTTGATTGCAACTTTGCGCTGGGAACACACAACCCGAATATTTGTGACTGACTAAATCAAATGGCTCTTCAAAGGGGAAATAGTGATTTAACTAAAAAAGACGGGACCCAACATTTCCACTATAAATTGGGCAGTGAAAAAGATTTTACCACTTATGGATATATTATTTCATCTAGAGATCTCGATTTAGATTTATTTAATTCTAAGATAGAATCCAAAAGACGTGTGCTGAGTCAACAGTTCTTTGGTGGTTCATCTTTGGGCGTGTGATTTCAACTTTTTATTTTACATAACTGCCTCTCTATAATGTGCGTACTGCTATAACGTTGTTACTCTAAGTTTAATTTAGTTGATTGTAAGTATCAGCGATGTCACGTGCATTAGTTAAATCTTGTTATTATTTGTGAAAATCTGCAATTGGCTTTGTTTTTAATGTTTTTTTTTATTATAAAATTTTCTAGCTATTGCTTTTTAAATAAAGTAAATATATAAAGTAAAAACTTATGTTATTTTTTTATCTGACGTCTATATACATATGTAATGTGAAATTAATGAACTTGCTGTGTTTTTGTTGATTCCGACAATTGTTTCCACTTCATGCGGAAGCCTTCTTCAGGGAGTATGGAAAAATGCAGTGTAGGTAGATAGAGTGATAGACAGAGTGGTAGATAGAGACCCCACTAGATAGAGTGACGACGTCATATGCACTGTAGGGAGTTAGTGGATGCAGGTGGCTCAGGATAGTTCTTTTTGTCAGTCTATGGGGGAGTCTAATATCTAGAAAAAGACAAATAATGGCTGAGCTGATGACGATGTCATTCCTGTATACCCTGTAATTTCACCCATACAGTTATGTTTGGCTAAACAACTGGTTCACAGCAGCAACATGAATGGGACAGAGGTATCTAAGGAAAAGACTTTTGTACAGTCTCTTTCTTTTTTTTTATACAACTTAGAATGGCAAACAAGCTGACGGTCCACCTGACGGAAAGTGATAACCGTCGCCTATAGACATGAGCAGTACTGTGGACATAACAGAGTATACTGTTTCGCCCATGATACCCCCCATGCGTTGCCAGTCCTGAGGACTCAGGTGTTATTCCTCTGTACCCAGTAAATTCACGCCCTTTAAACCTTTCTGGTAAATTACTAACAATTTTCTCGTTCTTATTTATTTTTTTTGTACCATAAATGTGGCAAACAAGCATTCAGTCCTTCGTATGATACTTATTACGACTATTGCTGTTTTTTTGCGAACAAAATATCCAGAACTTTTTATTCCGAAAAATTAGTGATTGTAAATCTTAGTACGGGCAAGGTTTTGCTTATTGCTATGCACGATAGCAGCGCCACCCCTGACCAATTACAGAAAGCCCCCAATAAAACCCTTTCGAACTACCCTCACGCTCTTCCCAGAGGCTAACAAATAAAAACTTACTAAGAAGTGCCGAACCACGTTTTAATTAGGCCGTTGTCTTATCTTCTTTCGTCAGGCTCGCGGGGGTGGGGGGGACGAGAGGCACGAGGGGGGTGGTAAAGTTGAAAAAGTCAATAATTACCTTTTCTCACGGTCAGAAGTGGCTCTCACCACTTCGGTGACCGGATGCGGTCGCATTGATGTCCAAATAGCGATCAGTATTTAATTAATTACCTTTTTTTTTATTATTTATTTGCAGTTTGGCAGAGTCATTAAAACTATCAAATTAAAAACACAGATCTGATCTACTAAAACGTTCCGTTATTAAAATACATTACATGACATTTGGAGTCATCTTGTTGTATTTCACTAAATTAGGTTAGGATTTAACAGACGGAGGTTGGTAGCTAATATGGAAGGTTGTAGAACTTCTGGTAACATTTCTTTTTATTATTTTTATATTAATCAGTCAGTCATTTTACAGTTTACATAAACTTAACTGTCCACTGCTGAACATAAGCCACTCCCTTGAGGGGTTTTGTTACTAGTTGCCACACTTGGCGTATGGGTTGGCGACCGCAGTTAGGCTTTAGTGATGATTTATGAGGTACAATACTGCCTATCACTCGCTCATTAAGTTCCATTAGTCGCCTCTTACGACACCCACGGGAAAGGAAGCGGCGGCCTATTCTATACCGGGACTACAAGGCTAATAATAACAATTGGCAATAATTATTAGTAATCAATCTTCGAGTATTTTATTAGACTAGAATATAGATATTGTAATAACAATATATATCCACCAGAGGGAGACTTTGTACGAAAGTCGATTGCTTGGGTACTTCTGTCCCATTCGTGTTTCAACCGTGAAGCAGTTGTGTTTGCATGGCTGTGTTTCGGTTTGAAGGGTGGGATATGATGTGAATTTACTGGGTACAAAGGAATAACATCTGAGTCTTCAGGAATGGCAACGCATGGGGGGTATCATGGGCGAAGCAGTATACTCTGTTACGTCCATGGTACTGTTCATGTCTATAGGCGACGGTTACCACTTTCCACGAGAATTTTATATATTAGATTGTAATAACAATATATAGTTGCTGTATATATCGTAAAAGGCTGAAATCGCTTCCGCTTGTAAACACAACCGCGGCCTAACTATCAAGCACAACTCGTAATTGTATTACTAACACAGCGCATTTTCATCGACTTTACGAAACCCCTTTTTCTTTTTCTCTTCTTTTTTTTCCCCCTGCTGAGTTGAAAAGCTTAAACATGTTCAAAATTACTTCGTCCAATGCGAATGTATTTTTCCTTAACTTAAAATTGCTGAGTCTTTTTAATGAGTGAAATGGCAAGTTTGATTGTGTCTTAATGTGGCTTGTTGGTTTACGCTGTTTTTTTTATACCACTGAGGTGGCAAACAAGCATACGGCCCACCTGATGGTAAGCGGTTACCGTAGCCTATGAACACCTACAGTACCAGAGGTATTACGCGCGCGTTGCCGACCCTGAAGAAACCTCTTTACCCCCCTTTTGAAGAACCCTATGCTGTAGTCTCTTGGGAAAGCCTCGGCAGGGAGATCATTCCATAACCTGAGTGTTCGTGGGAGAGGTACGGTATCAATGAGAAATGATAGATGAGGATAAAGTCAAGTCACTTGGTCCATCGTAGCAAATTCACTTTGAAATAACCATAACGGTTTCCAGGTGGGATAGCATGGAGGTCGACCTGATGAAGTATTTTGCTAGCTAATGAGCTAGTCCCTAGAAGAATATCCTTGAAAAGTACTATGACGATCATGTCCATGACTATGGAAGCCAATTTTACTTACGTTCAGTTTTGTTTGCCATCCCAAGTAAAAAAATACATTGATAAATTAAATTAAAAATAAGGAAGAAATGGGGGGAAAGGGATTGTTAGTAATGGAGACTGAGAATCCCAGTGCTAGCAATATACCCAACCAGGTCAACCTCCTCGCGGTTCCCCCTGGAAACTATCATGGTTAATTCCTGATGAATTCATCATGATGGGCTAACTGGCCTGTTTTCATTCTCATCTATCACCCTTCACTGGTGCTCCGCCAGCGTATCCCGTTAGCGCAGGCGGGGTTACCATACCATTTTTACCCATCAAAAAAAAACAACAAGAAGAAATATAGAAACAATACACTCGAAGTTAATCTATTTTATATTTAAATTACAAGTCGCACTTAAATTGCACATAATTTACAAAATTCTTTTTTTTATATTGAAAAAAAAAAGTAGAATACAATTCCATTCCCAAAAACTGACTCAGACAATTCCATTTCTACAACTAACGTTATAATAAAAAGTAATATCAAAAAAGCAAATTCCAACATAACAGAAATAGAAATCTGTGGTATTTTTAATAAAGTTGATATTGCAATGTGTCTATTTTACGAGAGAAACATGTATGCGTCGAAATAGAAATGTACTTGGGTTCCGTAGCACGGAATGAACAAATAGATATTGGTTTTTTAAAAAAAGAAACTATTTCATCCTATCAGCTTTTAACTGTCCATTGCTAAATATAAGCCTCCCTCTTGGGGGTTTAGCCGGTAGTTGCCATGCTTGGCAGGCGAATTGGCAACCGCAGTTTTGGACATATTACGAGGGGTGCTGCTGCCCATGCCATTTCAATTCCGATATAACATAAATCAATAGCGTCATATAAGTCTATGAAAACAAATGTTTCAAATTTATTATTTCAGTCATTAACTGTCCACTGCTAAACATAAGATTTCCCCGTAAGGGGAGTTTTGCCAGTAGTTGCCACGCTTGGCAGGCAGATTGGCAACCGCAGTTAGGCTTTTACAGATGTTTTAAGAGGAACACTGCTTCCCATCCCTCCACCATAAGCTCTCTTATTTGCCTTTTACGACATCCACGGAAAGTAAGGGGTGGTCCATTCTATGCCGGGGCCTACTCGGTGAAGATGTTTCATATACTTATCTTTATTAAAATATATTAGCAGTGAGTACTTTATATTATTCTCAATTTCGTGTATAATATAGTATATGTCACATATGTGTAAGTATATTTGTTATTTATGTATATTTATTCGTTTATACATATAATTTTATTATGTATAATAATTACTAGTACCGCATTCGAGTATTCTGCGACTTCCCTATGGTTGACTGGGAGAGAATGCTTTTAGCATTAAGTTCGCCATGTACACATATTTGTACTAATGAATAAATAAATATATACTTGTTTACAAGCATTTATAAATTATCATTTCTTTATGAATGCTTTATTATTAAGAGCAACAGCAATAACTAAGTTGTGGCAATAATCAAAAAGACTTGTTTATAGCACTTTTAAATCCTCATTTCTTTATAATTGCATTATTATTAAGAGCAACAGCTATAAATAAGTTGTGGCAATAATCAAATAGACTTGTTTACAAGCACTTTTAAATCCTCATTTCTTTATAATTGCATTATTATTTAGAGCAACATCAATAACTAAGTTGTGGCAATAATCAAATAGACTTGTTTACAAGCACTTTTAAATCCTCATTTCTTTATGAATGCATTATTATTAAGAGCAACAGCAATAACTAAGTTGTGGCAATAATCAAATAGACTTGTTTACAAGCACTTTTAAATCCTCATTTATTTTTAAATGCATTATTATTAAGAGCAACAGCTATAAATAAGTTGTGGCAATAATCAAATAGACTTGTTTACAAGCACTTTTAAATCCTCATTTCTTTATGAATGCATTATTATTAAGAGCAACAGCAATAACTAAGTTGTGGGAATAATCAAATAGACTTGTTTACAAGCACTTTTAAATCCTCATTTATTTATAAATGCATTATTATTAAGAGCAACAGCAATAACTAAGTTGTGGCAATAAGTAGACAATAAAAGCCAGATATAGAGATAACAGAAAAGTTCTGCACCAGTAGCAGTGGTTAGACGAAATTCGATTAGAATTAGATACAACGACATCGAGTGGATAAAAGGTGGACACTTTGATAGACAAAGGCAATAGTTTGTTGAGATACTTCATATAAATACGAGTACATTTTGACCCAATATTGTGATGTAAGGACAGATTATTAGATTATATTATTCTATAGTAGATAAAAGATAAATTGATTGAAGTTTGTTGACCATTAAATGATTTTTTTATGGAACTTATAATAGGAAACAAGCTGACGGCCCATCACAAGGATATAGCAGAGTTTTATATTACTCGTATATACATAGAGTGTCTCCATACAAATGCTTCGAGAAAAACGGGTCAACATTTTCATACAATTTTGCGTGATAAATAGTTATGAGTGTTACCTTACTTTATTTATATAATTTCTATATTTATTTTGTTTTATATATTTTTTTTTGCATTTTTTTAATGCGTAAACACTCATTTTATTTATTAAATAATTAAATATAGATACGTCAAGATACATTACGAGTATATGCGTAAGTATATGGAACACTAATTTGACAGTTAGCTGACAAGAAATCGACCCGTTTTTGACACTTGATACCCTATCTATATAATCTAAGAATACTGTGTCGTCTATGATATTTTTCATGCGTTGCCATTCCTGAGAACTAAGGTGTTATGCCTATTTCACTGCTATGTCCCACCCTTCAAACTTAAACACTCTTCAGTCACTACATTTTGTTGTCCGTAACCAAGATTGACCAGGTTGTCTGTAAGAGATTGCTTTTGGCGATAAGGCCGCCTCTTGTATATGCACATTCTGTATAAATACTCCTTGTATACATCTCTACTGTGCGCAATAAAGAGTTTATTATTATTATTATTACATTTTTGACAGAGTGGTCGTGGTTTTTAGGATGATAGTGGATCGTCGATGAGGCTCTCCTTCGCAATTGAGGTCCTCGCAATGTCTCCATCTATTTCAAATCACGGCCAAACGAGAGCATTCCACCATGGATTACCATGTTGGAATGGCTGTTTCGATGAGGCCAGTTCATCGCATTGGTGATTTATCTCGAGAATGTTTGCCTTGTACTGAACCTGTAAAATTTTTTTTATGGGATGATAATGGAATGGTAACCTCGCCTGCGCTAACGGTATACACTGTGCGGGGCATCAGTGAGAGATGACAGGTGAGGATGAAAAGACAGGTTAGTTAGCCCATCGCGATGAATACACTTAAAATTTAACACGATAGTTTTCAGAAAGACCACGTGGAAGACGACCTGACTGAATAAATTGCTAGCAATACCCCCCCCCCCCTCGTTCTATATAGTTAATCATCATCATCATGAATCAAATTGAAACACAGTCATGCAAACACAACTGCTTGGAGCTAAAAGAATTGCTAGGGGACTAATGGTTTCATTGTTAACAAGCCCCGTCAGGTCAACCTCCACGCGGTTCCCCCTGGACACCATTGTGATTAATACTTGTTGCATTCATGACGATGGGCTAACTGACCTGCTTTCATGCTTATCTATCATCCCTCACTGGTACCCCGCCGGTGTATACCAGTAGCGTAGACGGAGTTACCGTTCCATTATCATCTATTAAATAAAAACTGCATCATGGTAGAAACACGAATGGGACAGAGGTGCTTGGGTAGCTCGAAGTCGACTTTTGTACAAAGTCTCCCTCTGGTAATAACTAGATATTAAATAGGTATTGTTAGTCTAGGAAAATCAATTTCCTCGAAAACCAAGCATTATAGAAATAAGTTATGGTCTGATAGGTTTCCGTATTCGGCCGCCGTTTCGTCCGTATATTTCGTTGGCGTAACTCCAAAACTGGCCGTAACGAACGCATTGTGACTGCATTTATGAATGGTCCGATTTATAAGAGGTTGCGTAATTGTAATTTGCTTCGCTTTGATAAAATAGAATTGAAACTCGAATGCGACAGAGCTTATGGATTTTGAATTTGGAAAGAAATTATTAGATTTCGAATCTGTGGAATCGATTACAATCCAGTTAAATTCATTTTGCATTCTTATTGTCCACGAAAATTTGATTCGTAGTCAGCGTATTATATATCACACTCGTGTTTCTCTTGTTAATCACAATATTGTGGAATGAGCTCCCTGTCGAGGTTTTCCCAAGAGACTACAGCATGGGGTTCTTCAAAAGGGGGATAAAGAGGTTTCTTCAGGGTCGGCAACGCACGCGTAATACCTCTGGTATTGCAGGTGTTCATAGGCTACGGTAACCACTTACCATCAGGTGGGCCGTATGCTTGTTTGTCACCTCAGTAGTAAAAAAAAAAATTGTATGGAATTGTAAATTCAGGGCCCAGGACTGAGTTATACTCGGTCAGCCGTTAACAGCCATTAAATGTTCATCAGTAGACATAGGCCTTTCCTGTAAGGGGGGTTTTTCCCAGTAGTTGCCACGCTTGGCAGTCGGTTTAGCAACCGCAATTATATTTTAGGTGATATTTTAAGAGCGACGCTGCTGAAAATCAATCGATCATTAAGTAAGAGAGGTCTTATGATACCCACGAGAAAGGAAGCGGTGGCTTATTCTATTTTAGGGTAGTTAAATATATTAATTAATAGTCGCTTAATCTTATCACTTGGACTAATCGGACGTCCGTTTGTAATTTATATACACGCTGGATCTTGTCCGCAGCAGTTCCAACGTTTTATAATTGGACGATCTGATTTATTGAGGCCTTATCATTTTAAATGTCATATTTATATGAAAAATATCACCATATTGTATTATCATCTTATATATTACAACATGTATATATGGTAATCACCATGGCGTGGTGGTAGATACGTTGCCTTGCGTAAATAACGTTCAGGGTTTGAGTCCTGGTCAGGTCAATTTATGAACGGAAGTATTATGTATCTAGGATCTGTTTTTTCATTAGAAAAATTTTCATCATCATTATTAAATGATGATGATGAAATGGTAACCTCGCCGGCGCTATACACTGGTATACACTGGTAGCGCACGAGTGAGGGATGATAGGTGAGAATGAAAAGGTAGGTTAATTAGCCCATCGTGATGAATACATCTGGGGTTCAGCACGAGGATTTCCAGGGGAGGGCCACGTGGAGGTTGACTTGACAGGGTATATTACTAGCAATCGCTTCCCTCTCCCTGAATTGAGGGTCTGGATGATCGAGATTGGACTCCGCAGATGTTTAGTGTCTGGCCCTCATAACTTAGGGTTACCTAGCTTGAAGAACAAGCAATTGGTGTTATTGTATATACATGTAAAATAATATAGCGTTTACTACCTATTATTCTTAGGTTCACTCGAGTACGATTTTTGTATTATGAAGGTAGTATGATGTATTGTTTGACCAGTTTAAAAAACGTCTAAATTTATTCTCTGTCGAATACTACGTGAATGCCAAATTTCATAACCAGCTTAAGCTCTCTTTGAATAAAAATATTTGTTCAGTATGACATGACATTAATATTAAATAGGCGTCAAAAGGGCTATGTTGAAAGTTTGCAGTGCAATGGAATCCAAAATGAGCTTATTCCTAGAAGTACCGAAGTGACCAATATATGGCAAAAGGACGTGTTTATTTAAACTCTAATATAACACTGTCGTGTAGCCCTGGCATAGAATGGATTATTCCTTTTCTGTCCCGTAAGTATCATAAGAGGCGATTAAGGGAACTTAATGGTCAAGGGATGGGCAGCAGCATCTCTTTTAAAATATCACCAAACCTTGACTGTGGTTGCCAATCCGCCTGCCAAGCGTGGCGACTGCTGGCAAAACCCTCCTTATAGGAGTATCATAGATATCTCTCAACCTATGTCCAACAGTGGACAGTTAACGGTTAATATATTAATAATAAAAAAAATCATTCACTAATGCGTTCTCTTACCACTGAAGTTCTTTTTTAGAGAGCAATAACAATTTGTTAAAATATTTTTTTTTATTGCAGATTCAATCCAATTATAAAGTAATCAGCAGATATCGATTGAAATCTTCATCGCTTATTTACGATCCGGATATCCGCTGGAATTCCCATCAAAACATAGTTTGCGAGGAAATTTATGGCATTTCACCATTTTACAACAGCCGGTCATAAAAATCTAAAGAGCATAAAACCATTGTTCCAAATTTAAAATTCGATTACAATAAAATTCGAACCCGCTACCCTTGCAATTAAAAAGGGTATTAAGCAATTAAAAATAAGAGAAAGCCGGTCACACATTGCAATTAGCAGGAGCGTGCCAAATGTCGCGTCATTGAATAGAATCTTGTGAGCCGACCCAAATTACAAGCGTACGCGGGAGCGATTCAAGACATAATAAACTACTTTACAAACTCCCATAAGCTAGCGACTGACCTAAAATTTTATAGTAACGTAACGAGTGGTAGATTACGGCGTCTGTTTACAGCAGACTGCTTTTTTGGCTCGGTTCGAATCAACTAATATTTTAAGAATAATTTAAAGTTTCGCTCTACAAAAAAAAAAGATACTTTTTTGGCCTTGACAAATTAGCGACAAAACGGTGTAAACATTTTTAGAAAGAAAGAAGCATCAAAATTAACAAAAATAACAAGTAAATTATGACAAGCTGTTATTTTTTAATAACTGACTTCAAAAACAGAGGATATTCATAAGTCGGTTGCGTTTTTTTTATATTTGTAACATCATAATTTCGCGATTTACAAACCAATATTAAAAAACTTTTTTTTATCTAAATGTATATATGTACTTTAGCTTGTTTATATGTATAATATATATTTTAGCTTATTTACATAGAAACAAATGACGTTCCATTGTTTCTGCCTACACTAATGGAAGACAGGCGTGACAGATATGTATATCAGATTAGTAGTTTAATAAATGAGTAGTTTAGTTTACAAACTAAATTAACTAGTCTTGTTACTATTAAAATCTTAAAACATGAAATGTTTCATCATCATCATCATCATTTATACACGTGACCGGTTCATAAATAATAAAAACAAATCTTTCTTGTTTTGTAGCGAAAATATGTAGAATTTGTGTTTAAAATTATTTTTTTTAATTAATATATATATATATATATATATTTACAGACCGTTTTTATTTTACTATGGATCAAAATTTACCTGTTTTTGTAGGTAGTTTGTGTGCAATTCTCAAAAATCTAAAAAAATCTAAATCGCTGTCACTTATCGCTTTTACCAGCTTCTAACAATAGGGCGTATGATGACCCAACATTACCGATGCTTATTAGTCGACTCTAATAACTGTCATATAAAGCCCATTTTCCTTTGTCGATCGCGCTATTTGTTTTTCCAAAGTCAGAATCAATTAAATAGTGAATAGAAGCAAATTACGGTAGTTATGGGGTTGGTGATCCCATTAGATGTGGCTTTGAATTCGCAATCTGAAGATTGGTACCGTTTATTGTTTTGTGTGGATTTTTTTTTAAATAAATTATAATGGAATTGTAACTACGCCTGCGCTATAAGTATATGCTGACGAAGCACCAGCTAATGATGGTAGATGAAAGCAGATTTTTTTAATAGGTGAAAATGGTATTCTCGCCTGTGCTATCAAATAAACCACTCTGTATATACAACATAATAATGTTTAATAATTCCCTTTTGAGACAAAAACAGGTAAATATATAATAAAAAGATTCTAACAATTATTGTAAGATTAAAAAAAAATTCGAAACAGGCGGACATAGAACACTTAAAACAACCACCAACCACCCTGTATATATAACATAACAATATTTAACTATTCCCCTTCAAGGCAACGGCAATATATATATATATATATATATATATATATATATATATATATATATATATATATATATAATCAAATTTTAACAATTATTGTATAATAAAAAAAACAAAAACAGCCGGATTTAGAACACTCAAAACAACCACCCTGTATATACAACATAACAATGTTTAACCACTCCCTTTCGAGAGAATGACAGGTATGTATTAAGCCAAAACCGCTTGCTAAGAACTCTTATACAAGTTGCTGATCCGCGCGTTGCCTTGGAAATCATGCCGAAACCTTTACAGGGACTAGCGTAAACATTTGTTCAAACATACTACTCGACAGAACATACAAGTATATAAATATATATTATATTATACAGTGTGTTTACATATACAACGCTATGTGTAACTTGGAACACGACTTCAATTCACTATCAGCGATTAGACCACGCCTGTACATGGGGGACAGTTGAGAAAAAACTGATATGAAAGAATACATATCGTCACAGTCGTAGAATACTGACGGATCTATATATGTAATATTTGTCAGATCCGACAGTATTTTTTATACAACTTAGAATGCCAAACAAGCTGACGGCCCACCTGATGGAAAGTGGTAACCGTCGCCTATAGACATGAGCAGTACCATGGACATAACAGAGTATACTGTTTCGCCCATGATACCCCCCATGCGTTGCCATTCCTGAGGACTCAGGTGTTATTCCTCTGTACCCTGTTAATTCACGCTATATCCCACCCTTCAAACCGAAACACAGCCATGCAAACACAACTGCTTATATATGTTGTATTCTACGACTATGACGATATATATATACATATGTATATATCATACATTAATATAGATAGAGGGTCTCCAAAGAAATGCTTCGTGAAAAACGGGTCAACTTTTTCATACAATTTTGCGTGATAAATAGTTATGAGTGATTCCTTTATAACTTTTATATTTATTTTCTCTTATAATTTCTGCATCTTTATAATGCGTAAACACTCATTTTATTTATTATATTATATTATATTACGTCACGATACATTTTATAGGTAAGTGTATAAAACATAACATGATTATAAAAAAAACGAGTTAGCTATATTAATCTAGGGAAAGTAGATCAAGTTTTGTTTGAGAAATCAGTTTAGGGTACGATAGAGCTAATACCTGAAGAAGGTAAAAGAGGTTTGTTTGAATCGAAGCATTTCGCGTTCCATTGTTTCTGCCTACCCTAATGGGAGACAAGCGTGACAGATATGTATATATGTGTGTAAGGTAAAAGCCCTTAAAATAATATTTAAAAAAAATCAACATAAAATTGACTCATTTTTGAGACTCAATGCTGTAGTTTTAGTAAACTATTGCACTAAATTGTATGCAGTTTTCACAATACATCATTTATATCCATACAAAACTTGGGATTTATAATATTAATAGGATACAAGAAGTATTTTTCATATAAAACCGTCTCTTCCAGCAGGGTCCAACAATGAAAATTTACTGCACTACCCAAGATGTATCATTGTAACATAGTACCCTCGCGAGATTTCAATCTGTTACCCTCAAAATTGTGATCCGACGGAATTGAAAGATTCCATACCCGAGGGATAGTGATGAAAATGGTTAAGCATATATATATATATATATATATATATATATATATGGTAGGTTTAGTATTTCATTATCTAGGTTTATTATATAATTAAACTTTTTGAAAAAAGCAACAGCTGAGTTTCTTGCCCGTTCTTGGCTGAAATTGCGTTCCGAATGGGCGGTAAAGAAAAAAATACTATTCAAAAAGGCAAAATATAAGTTTGCTTAAATAAAAATATTTCTTTCTTTCTTTCCTTCTTTCTTTTTTCTTTCTTGCTGAGTGACTTCACTTTGAGTGAGTGACTTGAGTGAAAATGTACAGTTTTCCTCTTAGAACGCTTCTCTAACTGAATGCAAATACCTTCTATTCCAGCCCGTATAATATCTACTCAATCATTCGTAAAAATGCTAAATAGGTGCCGAATTTTAATACCGGCAACATCTTAAAGTTTGCACACGTTCGATTAACTTTAGCCGGCAAAATTTATTGGCTACAGAATTAAACAAACACAATGTTATCTTAGTAATTTATTGGGTGAATAAATTTTATTCCACGCTCAATGGTCGTGACCAATCCAATTTGGTAATAATATTAATTGCCAATTTTGTGTCCTGTTACGCAACGAATACAAATTTGCCAAAGAACTTTACATAGGCTCGAATTGGCGCTGGCGGTGGTGCCACAACGGTGTGTTTTATTCCTTCTTTTACTTTAAAACTGTTCGTGTGCGAGTGAGACAAAGTTTGGTTTTAAGAAATTCGCGCCACGATTGTTTACCTAAAAAATTTCTTTAGGACTAAGAACTAAAGAAAATATTACAATATTAGATACTAGTTGTTCCTTGCGACATCGTCCGCGTTTCTGTCGTTTTTCGTAAAATAAGTAGCCTATGTCTTTCCTCACGGTTCTGTAGTTTTGATGTAACACGACACAATTCCCTTCACTGCTTTGCTCCTTTTGATCGTAGCGTGATGAAAAGTATACTATAACCAGGATCATGAAGAATAATTGTACCAAGTTTCGTTAAAATCCGTCGAGTAGTTTTTGTTTCTATAACGAACATACAGACAGACAGACAGACAAAAATTTTACTGATTGCATTTTTGGCATCAGTATCGATCACTAATCACCCCCCGACAGTTATTTTGGAAATATATTTCATGTACAGAATTGACTACAGATTTATTATAAGTATAGATTGTATAAATTATAGAAGTAAGCAGGTGGAAGTAGTCCTCATCATCTTCCTACCCTTATTCCAAATATTATTTGGGGTTTTTCTTTTCCATTCTTCTCTATTCTCAGTCATTTCCATATTCACTCCCATTCTGGCCATATCATCTTTCATACAGTCCATTCATGTCTTTTTAGGTGGTAGCAATAATTTTTATTAATAATATAAACTAAACTGGTCACATAGCTCGAAGAACCAACAACCGATGGAGGGTAAAGGATCTTGAGTGGTGACCCCGTACGGGGACACACAGTATAGGACGACACCCGATTAGATGGAGTGATGACCTCAAATGCATTGTAGAAAGTCAGTGGATGCAAGTGGTTCAGGACAGTTCCTTATGGCAGTCTATGGGGGAGGCCTATGTCCAGCAGTGGACAGCTAATGGCTGTAATGATGATGGCAAACTGGAACGGTACCCGCGACTTTGCCCGTATAAATTGAGATAAATAGAACTCTGTGTATCAATCCAGAATAGAGTCTATTTTTGTACGAAATTTCAATCAAATTCGTTAATCCGTTGAAGCGCAATTAAGTAGAAAATATCTGAATATCTCAAGATCCAAATATAAAATTTATTCACAATGTTTACCCTTATACATATTTTTACCCCTCAATTACATTTTAAGAACTTAATTGAATTCAATAACATGTTATAGATATTATATTAATGATTAGCAAAAAAGACACTATTATCTTTGTTCATGCGGACAAAGCCACAAAGAGCAGCTAGTTTAAAAGAAAAAACTTATAAAGAACGCAAACGGCGATTGTATAAAAACTGAAAATGAGGGGCGAACACGCGAAATCATTATTATATTTTTTTTGCAAATCTCATTTCATCTTAACGTTTCCATTCTATTGCGTCAGTCTGATTTGAATTAATTACTGCCACCATTAATAAATCTGTTTTTATCCACGGCAACAGTAAAAATGTTTCCAACTCCATTGAATGCTGGATCTGACAATACTAAATCCACCCATATAAATGGGAAATGAAGATTTATTGTAAATTGAAAGCTGAAAAAGCAATGAAACGGGAAAAGACCTTGAAACAGATCTCCTGTAATTTGATTTTGTTTGTACTGTTCTTGATTTAGTGCTTTTACGCACCAGAAAAAGGCTATAGGATTTTTTTTTTTATACCCCTGAGGTGGCAAACAAGCATACGGGCCACCTGATGGTAAGCGGTTACCGTAGCCTATGAACGCCTGCAATATCAGAGGCATTACGCGCGCGTTGCCGACCCTGAAGAAACTTCTTTACCCCCTTTTGAAAAACCCCATGCTGTAGTCTCTTGAGAAAACCTCGGCAGGGAGCTCATTCCATAACCTGTGTGTTCGTTGGAGAAAGCATTTTTGAAACCGCGTTGTACGCGACCATTTAGGCTGTAAGGTATGAGGGTGAACTCCCTGTCGATGGCGAGCCGTACGATGATAGAAAGGATGTACAAATAATTCCACAGGGAGACTTATTTATTTATTTATTTCTTATTGCATTCCATAATATAATTTGTAGATAACATTTCAATTATGGACCCTGTTGGGCACAGCAAGTAGGAGAGAGGAGGACAACACTTTTTTCACTTTAGAAATAGTCTAAGGATCTGTTTCAATATATTTTTTTTTTAATTTTACAAAAAATCTCGTCCCCTTCTTAAGGAGAGAAGATGGCAAACTAACCCCCGGCAGCAGCACAGTCGGCGGTTTAGGGCCCCAGGGAGAGAAACCGGCATACAATGGCAGAATCTAAATCTAATCTAAGAATCTAAATCTTATTATTATTATTCATTTCACTTAGTGTACAGACTAATTATCTGTTTAAAATTATTTTGTTTAATTCCGCTACCGTTAGTATGTGTGTGACTGCCAACACTCGAAGATTGACCACCACTATTACTACCAGAAGTTCCACAACATTCCATATTAGCTATCAATCTCCGACTGCCATTTTGTTAACGCACCTTTTGCGACACGTGTTTCATTTAAAAACTAGGTATTAAATTGTTAGATCGCTGATTTGATTTGCTGCGTTACCACACACATACGATTTTTTTTTACAACACAGGGGGCAAACGAACATGCGGCTCACCTGGTGGTAAGTGACTACCGCTGCTCATGATCACCCTTAACACTTACGGCATAGCAGGTGTGCTGCCGGCCTTTTAAAAAGGCTTTTAAATATGCTCTTTTCATGAAGTTTATGTTGTCGTATCGGTTCGGAAATACTGCTGCTGGAAGTTGATTCCAAAGAGTGGTTGGTTGGGTACTAATAGTAGCGGAATTAAACAAAATAATTAATTGGCTGTAATTTGTAATCTATATAATTTATTATTAATATGTAAATATGTTGACATTTATATAATATGACAATATAAGTAAGATAGTAATAGCATAGCATAGAAGCACAATTAAATAAATTTCGTACGCCACATTCTGGTGAAAAGTGTGAACAATATTTAAATATTATGTACCATCCTTTATAACATTTTGCATCACAAATTTAAGTTATTTGTATTTGTAATACCCAATAATAATTTTGACGTAATCTTTAAACTAGAATATAAGTTGTAATCCAGTTATTTTTTTCAATAATAAATAATATTTAAAATGGCCGTAGTCACAAGATGGCGGATTTTTAAAAGTTTGCTTTTAGAAATGTTTTAAAACAGACTTGTTATTAATACTTTTAGAGAGTTTCAGTTCGATATGTCTACAACTAATCCCGTATACTCGATAACGAGTTTAAACGAAGTTAAATACGGTCATCCTTTATCACCGCAATCAACTTTGTCTAATCTCTTTACTCAGTGGGTTTAACCAATGAGTTAGTTTTGAATGCTTCCAGCGATGTGGGAGATTATGGTTGAAATTTGAAATGGGTAATACATCTACGGATCTTCGAATTGATGGTAATCGCATTTGAAATATTTCTGTCGCACTGCAGTGAAATTAAACAAAAATTAATTGTGTTACAACAAAAAAGAGCTACT
This sequence comes from Galleria mellonella, assembly GCF_026898425.1. Classification (NCBI taxonomy): domain Eukaryota; kingdom Metazoa; phylum Arthropoda; class Insecta; order Lepidoptera; family Pyralidae; genus Galleria; species Galleria mellonella. The sequence goes on along the minus strand of NW_026441999.1, from coordinate 8,215,763 downwards.
TCAATAGTGGCATAACCAGAGGGAGACTTTGTACAAAAGTCGATTGCTTGAGTACCTCTGTCCCATTTGTGTTTCAACCGTGAAGCAGTTGTGTTTGCATGGCTGTGTTTTGGTTTGAAGGGTGGGATATGGCGTGAATTTACAGGGTACAGAAGAGTAACACCTGAGTTCTCAGGGATGGCAACGCATGGGGGGTGTCATGGGCGAAACAGTATACTCTGTTATGTCCATGCTACTGCTCATGTCTATAGGCGACGGTTACCACTTTCCATGAGGTGGGCCGTCAGCTTGTATGCCATTCTAAGTTGTATAAAAAAAAATATTTGCTATTTATAAATATACAATTTTAAGTTTCAAATTAAAATTATTTCTTTAGTAAACATTTAGTCATTTATGAATAAGCGTGTACACGAAAATTTTAATGATACGTATGTCTTCTGAGAGGAATCTTTTGTTTTACCAACAAACGTCTTTTTGAAAAGGACGCTAATGATTTTGACTTTACCATGTATGACCAATATTTCGGCACAAATCAATAAGTGCGCATCTTGTATGCCTCGTTCCGTTCGGAGGAGGGGAGAGGGGTTGATATATTGCAGTGAAATTACTGGGCCCCGTGATTTAAGATGCTCATGACACGAGGGTTGGCAACGCGCGAGCGATGCCACTGATACAGCAAGTGGTAAACTGCAGCGATAGTTTGAAATAGTGCGAACCCTATTTTTATAAAAAGATAGAGAAATTTTCATATTTGTTACCTCAGAATTCGTCACTTATGTTTCGATTTGTAGTTTTTTTTTATCTAAAACTAGCGGCCCGTCCCGGCTTCGCACGGGTGGATATTTTTACAACATTTTAAAAAGTGGTTATTGTGACATAACGATAATAGTTGAACATATAATAACGCAAAGTTTTTTGTAGTCATTGATATTTTCTTCAATATTGTAGAACACACTTATGTTTTATCACCAATCGTTTCCGCAGCGCACGCGACCAAAGATATTTTATAGCATTTTTTTACACCTTGAGTTACGTTACTAAAGTTTTAGTAAGGATCTCTAATGTTTTCTAGCAATAAATATAGCCTATGTTACTCAGGGTGAACGTAGCTTTCTAATGGTGAAAGAATTATTGAAATCGGCGAAGTAGTTTTTGAGTTTATTCATTACAAACATACATACACACAAAAATACAAATCTTTTCTCTGTATAATATTAGTGTAGATAATAATTGAATTATGGTTCATAAAAAATAGACTTAATTTGTTGCAAAACCTATATTTTTAAAATCGATTGAGTAGTTTTTGAGTTTATTCCATTACAAACAAATAATCTATTTACTGTAATAAAATATTATAAGGGACTATGGCTATATATAATAAATATTAGTGTAAATTACTCACAGCATGTACTTATAAATATAGCGTCTTTTATTATACACGTCCGAAGTGTTTTGTAGTTAAACACACACAAACAAGTACATAAACGTTTACATAAAGCCGGAATACCTCTCACTGACTAATCAGGAAATCTGCGGAACCACAAAACCAACAAACTTGGAATTTTGGACAAAGTTCCCTCGTGTGATGGCAGAGGGCACGCTAACCGCTAAGAAACGGGGTTTTGGATAATCCAAAGGGAAGCGTTCTACTGTGATATGACTTTGTATGGTTTAACAATGGCTCACCATTTGAAGGTTGTAGGTTCGATCCCCGTACGATGCAAATATCTTTCTCTCTGTATTGTTCTGGGATTTTCCGTGTATATATATATATATATATATATATATATATATATATATATATATATATATATATATATATATATATATATAGAGTCTTAATAGTGATTAATGTATTAATTAAGGAGCAATAGATGTTAAAACAATATCTTTTTCTCGAAAATTTGGGAGCAATTGTCATTGCATTGTTTTTTATATACACTAATTGAAGACAAGCATGATAATTATGTATATATGTTTAAAAATTATTGCAATAATTGAAAGAAATATCCTACCATTATTATACCAGAGGGAGACTTTGTACAAAAGTCGATTGCTTGGGTACCTCTGTCCCATTCGTGTTTCAACCGTTATGTTTGCATGGCTGTGTTTCGGTTGGAAGGGTGGGATATGGCGTGAATTTACTGGGTACAGAGGAATAACATCCGAGTCCTCAGGAATGACGACGCATAGGGGGTATCATGAGCGAAACAGTATACTCTGTTATGTCCATGGTACTGCTCATGTCTATAGGCGACGGTTACCACTTTCCATCAGGTGGGCCGTCAGCTTGTTTGCCATTCTAAGTTGTATAAAAAAAAATCCTGTAATCGCTTCCTCGTATCAATGCACTTGCCCTAAAATACAAAGTGTACACAAACCACTCACAACGGCGACAGATATAAAAACGTATAAAGGCAGTAAGCACGCGAATTTGGTCCAACCGCGTAGATAAATATGACGTATTATTATGTTTTCAGAACGGGATAGCGATCGGGTAGCGGTTATGTCCATAAGCGGAGCGATTTTTATTTGAACTTTTAATGCTAACTATTGAAGGTCTACATGATGAAACGAGATAACTGTCGCTTATGCACATGAACCACGAATATTAGAGATGTACTGTAAAGTCCATGGTACCCGTCAAGTATATCCATTGTATCCTCATATCCTATAATTCATTGTGATATCCTACCCCTCCATCTTGAATGCAATATACCATGCAAGCATAGCTGACAGTAGATTAAAGAATAATTAATCTAAATTGATTCAGAATTGTAGAAAGTTACCTGAATTCTGTTCCTTCTCATTTATATTTTAATTTATTGAAAATTACATTTCAACTTACAAATAATAAAAAAAATAACTTTTTTTATACAACTTAGAATGGCAAACAAGCTGACGGTCTACCTGGACATAACAAAGTATACTGTTTCGCCCATGATACCACCCATGCGTTGCCATTCCTGAGGACTCAAGTGTTATTCCTCTGTACCCTGTAAATTCACGCCATATCCCACCCTTCAAACCGAAACACAGCAATGGAAACACAACTGCTTCACGGTTGAAACACAAATGGGACAGAGGTACCCAAGCAATCGACTTTTATACAAAGTCTCCCTCCTCTCTCCCTCTCAAAAATGTTTCAACTTTTGTAAAGATCTACCAAAAGTGCGATGGAAGTGTTTGGTAAAAGTGTTTCAAACAACTTCAGATTAACAAAACATCGTTACTTATTCACATTACGCTACTTTATATTCCATTATTATAAATCCTTATGTTGATCTCGGAAGGCGCGAGTTTAATCAGCGAAAGATTAGTTTTCAGTTATGTATCTTAGTAACTGTACACCGCGACTTTACTAAATTTATTATTATATAAACTTGTAAAAAAGCAAAATATCTATCTGTTTCAGTATCAAATTTCATTAAAAGCCATTCAGCCTTTTAAGAACAAATTGACTGGCATATTTTTATAAATTTCATATTTATAATAGTAGTTAGAAAATAAGACGACTTCATTCAATCCCTTAGACTCAAAGGTTAAGTTGTGAATGTGAGAAAGACTCTGTTTTCCGCGCTTAGCCTCTCATTTGGGTCGTTGTGCGTATGAGTCGTGGCTAGTGCAGCCAACCTAGCTCCGCCCAGAAGCGCAGAAGCTTCCTGGGTTCTTCACAGGCCTCACGGAGCGACCTCACCGTTCCGAGGATTTCTAAACGTTGATGGGCCACAGCCTCACATTCCAGGATTACGTGAGCAACCGTTTCTTCAGCGTCGAAACAGCCTCGACATAGAGGGCTGTCTGTGGCTCCTATTGTGTAAAGGTTGAGTTAAAAAAGCTACGTTCATTCTCAGAGTTAAATCATCCAAATATAAATTTCATATTTATGATAATAAGTAGTTTTTTTTATGGGTCAAAATGGTATGGTAACCCCGCCCGCGCTAACGGGATACGCTGGCGGAGCACCAGTGAAGGGTGATAGATGAGAATGAAAACAGGCCAGTTAGCCCATCATGATGAATTCATAAGGAATTAACCATGATAGTTTCCAGGGGGAACCGCGAGGAAGTCGACCTGGTTGGGTATATTGCTAGCAATGGGATTCTCAGTCTCCATTACTAACAATCCCTTCCCCCCCCCCCCCCCAGTAGTAAGTAGTAGAAAATAAATATTAGTATTGGATTGGATCAGCATATAGATAATGTACTTAAAATATATAGATATTGCTATATATTACACATCCTAACTACGTAACATAGAAATGAAGATAGAAGAAGAAAGAAGATAGAAGTTAGAAAAAATGTCTAAAAATATAAAGGTAATAAATACACAATATTAGTATTGTGTAAAGAAAGAAGGATTTATAATAGTTTAAAAGTAAAAAAACGTGGCTACGTTTATTCCCAGTGTTAAATCGTTCAAAATCTGTTATTCACCAACTTCAATTCAAACAGTTAATTTTAAATTCAAATTTTTTAATATATACGCGTACAAAAGGTGAAATTGGAATCGTCATTATTATTTGAAAGAGATGTTCTACTGGTAAAACTGAACGCGTACAACGCAGAGATGTTTCCTCCCACGAACACTCAGGTTATGGAATGAGCTCCCTGCCGAGGTTTTCTCAAGAGACTACAGCATGGGGTTCTTCAAAATGGGGGTAAAGAGGTTTCTTCAGGGTCGGCAACGCGCGCGTAATGCCTCTGCTATTGCAGGCGTTCATAGGCTACGGTAACCGCTTACTATCAGGTGGGCCGTATGCTTGTTTGCCACCTCAGTGGTATAAAAAAAAAATTGGTCAGAAAAAAAGATAATAAATTGTAATATGGGTGACACGAATTATTTTGGCATTTTTTTTTAAATAAATTTTTGAAATTTCTGATAAATATGTTCTAAAGCATAAGTTGCTTACTGTTACTGCTAACGATTTCATTTCTACTCAGCATATTGTCGCTTCCGCTTGTCGCTATCGCTTCTCTTATGTAACATGTTAAATCTCTAAAGAGAAATTTGGTATATTATTTCATGAGGAATATTCCCAAGGAAAGTGACATACCCTGTTAGTGTGGAGTTTGTTTTTTTACGTCATCTCCGCAAATATGCGGCAGTTTTAGTATTCTATTGGCGCAAATAAATCAGTTCATTGCAATAGGATATTGTTGCTCCCTTCGGCAATTTCTGCGGGAATGGAGCCGAGTGGTATAATGTATTTTATGTGTATATGTAGGTGTATATATATCCAGCTAATGTTTGCGTTATAAATGGGAAAGTTAGAAAAAAAATGGATTAAAATAATACTAGTTTATTTGCTTATGAAAGTAGAATGCTTATAGCATTAAGTCCGCCTTTTGTACCATATTTACTTGATCAATACAGTTTAAATAAATAAATAGATTGATAAATCGTTTATTCAACGAAACGCAACGGTGAAAGGGTAACCAAGCTGCGGAGTACCCGCAACGCTGATAATCCACAGGTATGTTCTATGAAAAATAAAAATACCCATCCTCGAAATCTTTAGACCAGAGGGAGACTTTGTACAAAGGTCGATTGCTTGGGTACCTCTGTCCCATTCGTGTTTCAACCGTGAAGCAGTTGTGTTTGCATGGCTGTGTTTCAGTTTGAAGGGTAGGATATGGTGTGAATTTACTGGGTACAGAGGAATAACACCTGAGTCCTCAGTACGTCTTTTATATGTTGGTGGGCTTGGATCGAGTGACAGTGAATATTCTACCCTTGTAAAGCAGGTGAAAACGTTGATCAAATTTTTGAATTAACGTTTATATAGAGCTGTGTGTCCACTTGGACGATAATTCCATAATAATTGGTGGGATATGACCATATGTCTTTTTCTTAGTACTTGATTTTCTTGGAGTATTTATCGTTTCTTCACTACTATCCACTGTAAGTTTTCCAAAGCGGTTGGAGACAGATGTTGTAGCATTCTGTGAGAATACTCTTGAAAGAGCAGTTCTTTTTGGTTCTCTTCCCAAGTAAGTTCGGAGTTGATGGAGAACGTGTAATAAATTTATCCATATTTATCGATATAGACAAAATGTTTGTCCATCACTAGTATACAAATAAATGCAACAGATGTATTATTAAAAAAAAGAAAAGGAGGTACCCAGTAAATTCACGCCATATCCCATCCTTCAAACCGAAATACAGTCATACAAACACAACTGCTTCACGGTTGAAACACGAATGGGACAGAGGTACAAGTATATTTGTTTATTTGTACTCCATATTTCTACAAGTTATTCAGAGGGCTATGGAGAGTGCTATGCTCGGAGTCTTTTTGCGTAATAGAATCCAAAACGAGGATATCCGCAAAAGAACCAAAATAACCGACACAGCCCGAAGGATAAGTAAGCTGAAGTGGCAATGGGCTGGTCACATAGCTCGAAGAACTGACAACCGATGGGAAAGAAAGGTTCTTTTGGCGACCGTGTATGTGCAAACGCAGTGTAGAACGACCCCCGCTAGATGGAATGATGACCTAAAATGCGTTGCAGGGAGTCAGTGGATGCAGGTGGCTCAGGGCCGTTCTTTATGGCAGTCTATATGGGAGGCTTATGTCCAGCAATGGACGGATAATGGCTGAAATTTTTTTTTACCACACAGGGGGCAAACGAGCATGTTGCTCACCTGTTGGTAAGTTCTTGGTAAGTGACTACCGCCACCCATAGTTACTCACAACACCTACGGCATTGCAGGTGTGCTGCCGGCCTTTTAAAAAGGAATATACTCTTTTCTTGAAGGTTATGTTGTCGTATCGGTTCAGAAATACTGCTGCTGGAAGTTGATTCCAAAGAGTGGTTGTGCGTGGGAGAAAGTGCCTTGATAAACGCACGGTGGAGAACCGCCACTCATCCAGATGGTTGGGATGAAATCTTAGTTTATGGCGGGTTGTACGATGGTGAAAATCAGCAGCAGGTATCAATCCGAACGATTCCTCAGAGCACTCCCCATGATAAATTTGGTAGAAGATGCACAGAGATGCAACATTTCTACGCAGTTTCAGTGGGTCGAGTCGAACAATAAGACGCCGATCGTCAACTGAAATGATGATGATGGTGACTCAATGTCTCTAGAACATATTCTCAATTGATAAAGTTCCATTAAGAAGTCACAACACTATAATATCATATTTATTTACGACTAGATTCTTAGTAATTACATTTGCTGCTTCATTAGCCACCCGTCTCCAAATTAACAATCTCTTCACTGGGCGAGACTGATGTCTAATGAAGCGGTAGCTCGAGTGGTAAGACCATTGGCCCCTGCTAGAATTTACATATATATTTGCATATATTAATAATAGTTCTTTTCCAAAGTTCTTTTCTTTTCTTTTGGTAGTTAGGTCTTCTCTAATTGTATAATTGTTACTTAGACATTGACGCTTATCTGTGAGAGCTGTATACACCTTTAATTGATGTATTCATATGGCCTTAAGCTTGGTAGTGGGGAGTGAGATGTTTTTGTTCAAACTTAGATTTAAGCATTTTGTAATAGTAGTTTTTCTCTTTTACTTATTAATAACATTGTATATTGTCTGCTTAATTATTGTGAGCATATTGTTGGTGTGTCTTTTATAAATATATAAATAAATATCATACCAGCCTTTAACTGTCCACTGTTAAACATAAGCCTCCCCCTTGGGGTGTTTTGCCAGTAGTTGGCACGCTTGGTAAGTAGATTGGCAACCGCAGTTAGGCTTTGAAGATGTTTTAAGAAGGATGCTGCTGCCCATCCCTCGCCCTCTCTTAGACACCCTCGGGAAAGGAAGGGGTGGCCTATTTTATGCCGGGACAACATAGAAATGAAATGTTTATATACTTTACGCTTTAGTATTGCCTTAATAGGATCGAAACACATATACATACACATATGTATTTATTTTATGGATGATCTTTTTTATGGGCGATATGGAATCGCCTGCGCTATCGGTATACGCTGGCAGGACCATGGAGAAAAGATAGACCGATTCCACAAGAATTAACCAAGATATTTTTCAGGAGATTCCTTATGACTTGTACTCTTGAAGTTATGGAGATCTACCCTATTACTAACAAGCTACTTCCCTCCTAATAATCCCCTCTTAAGGATCTCCCCCATAAGGGGAGTTTTTCCAGTAATTTGGCTAGCAGGCGGATTGGCAACCGCAGTTCAATGGATAATAATGAAATGGTAACCCCGCCTGCGTTAACGGTATACGCTGGCGAGGCACCAGTGAAGGGTGACAGGTGACGATGAAAAGACAGGTTAGTTAGCCCATCATGATGAATGCACCTGGAATTGAGTACGATGGTTTCCAGGGGGGAACATATGGAGGTCGACCTGATAAGATATTTTGCTAGCAATAGGACTGGTAGTCCGCATAACAATCCCTTTCCCCCTTGGCAACCGTAGTTTTTTCTTTCTAGATTGGTAAGAATGATATGGTAACCCCACCTGCGCTAACGGGATACGCTGGCGGAGCACCAGTGTAGGGTGATAGATGAGAATGAAAACAGGCCAGTTAGCCCATCATGATGAATTCATCAGGAATTAACCATGATAGTTTCCAGGGAGAACCGCGAGGAGGTCGACGTGCTTGGGTATATTGCTAGCAATGGGATTCTCAGTCTCCATTACTAACAATCCCTTTTTCCCTGGCAACCGCAGTTTTAGTGTTGTTTTAAGAGGAACACCGCTGCTCATCCCACTACCAATAAATTCCCTCATTTAGTATTAGACGACACCCATGGGAACGGAAGGGGTTTATCGTTACAAATTATTAAAATTCAAACAGCGTATTACAAGAAAACGATAGGAACAATGCTTCCTATTTAAAACATCCAATCGATCGTTCACTCAAGCGCATTATCTGATGAGACGCAAAACTTCACAAAGAGGAAACTTCTCAATCTTGCAAGGTTATTCCGATCTGATAGCGTCGGAGCCATGTTTTGTCGTTCTAAGCACAACGCGGGAACAATCCAACGAAATTAATAAACGGCGCCGCTCCTGTAATCTGGATGGATCAATCAATTTAATTTTGGACTTTAATCACTGAAACTGTAGTGCGTAGTCATCGTTTTCCTTTTTATACATTCGACTGTTTTCAAATAGGTTTTAGATTTGGTTATTTCTGTATGTTTGGTTATCTTATAACGGCGTCGTTTGTAAGCCGTAAATTATTTTTTTTATCTGAAAGGTTATACTTACATATTGGTCCCATAGATTATAATTACTATATATATATATATATATATATATATATATATATATATATATATATATATATATATATATATATATAAAATGTGTTATGACGCATTACCGCAAACTTCACCTTTACAAGTTTCGATTGGTCGATTCCTAGGGATTAACTGAAACCTAATCTCGGAGTAGTGTCTACACAACATAGTCCGTCCAAGATCGAGGGAGAACGATGGGCGTAATTAAAAAACTTGTGCCTTACAAACACTTTCCGAGAAATCGGCGCCATCTTTAAAATTAGACAACGGTTTGGTTGTTTGAACTTTTCTTGTTTTTTGCGCACAAAAATCGCTAGTTAATTAATTAAACGAGTGGAATTTAGTGCGCAATAAAATTTTTTTTATAATTACAATATGTTATTTTTGTTGCAGAGACCATGGGACCGTGGGGCCCAGATGTAAAGCATTTCCATCGGACGATCGTAGCGCACCTCATCGAGGTTACTTATGACCCGAGAGCTGGTAGCTACTTTGCGCAAAAGATAAGTGTGGCAATCCAAAGAGGTAATGCTTCTAGTATCTTGGGCACGCTGTTGTTTACTTTGCATAGAAAAATGACAGCTAAAATTAACACATAATATAAGACTGTTTCCCACATAACAAAAACTGATTTAAATCATGGAAAACCCAGATATATTCATTTAAAAACTAAATTTCTGAACGAATTTCAAAGTAAAATTGACTTTCATATGAAACATTTTTCAAATATAATTATAACTGATGAAGTTCTGAGGTGACAAATAGTAAAAAAAAAAACCGAGTTGACTCTTTTTCTAACGACTTCAAAAAAAAAGAAAGTTTTAAATTCGGCTGTTTTTTTTCTTACCTCATGATACCGCTAGTTATAAACCGATTTGGAAAATACTTTCTTTTTTTTACTTTTATCGGAAAATACTATACTTATAGATTGATACTATAATAACTTTACCATAATTAGTTTTATAGTTTAGTTTTGAAATCAGAATAAGTGATTTCACCACAATTATAGTGGACTTATTTTTTTATAATACAAACTTAATTTTTTTTTTACAACACAGGGGGCAAACGAGCATGCGGCTCACCTGATGGTAAGCGACTACCGCTACCTATGATCACACACAACGCCAACGGCATTGCAGGTGTGCTGCCGGCCTTTTAAAAATGAATATGCTCTTGAAGGTTATGATGTCGTATCGGTTCGGAAATACCGATATTTAAAATCAATTGAAAAATACTACTGAGTTAGCTGTTAAAAAATATCGAACAATTGCAATAAACATTCGCTTTTAAATCGAATACGGAATACAATTCGCGCCACCCTTAGAAGCAATTCGAGTCCACAAAGAACTTCTAAATACAGAGTCGGACGAGAACAATATAGGTATAATCTGAAGCAGAAGTCAACTTGAATGTACCATGGATCCAATGGGGTTCAAAAATGATTTATAAAGATCGCCCCCGGGCAAGGGAAGATGAAATCTCGTGATAACACCATAACGTTACTTCGTCGTTCATGTTCAAAATTTTGGATATGCCTGTTTTTTTTTTTTACTAATAAGCTGCATTAAAAAAGTACAGGGAGGAAAGATTTAATTGTTTGTTTTGTGAGAAATAAACTCAAAAACTAGTCAACTGATTTTGAAAATTATTTCTCCAGTAGAAAGCTATATTATCAGTAAGATACTTAGTCTAACTGCGGTTGCCAACCCGCCTGCCAAGTGTGGCAACTACTGGAAAAACTCCCCTTATGGGGAAGGCTTATGTTTAGCAATAAATAGCTAACGGCTGAAATAATAATAATAATAAAAACATATTATATATTTTATCAAATGCCTTAAAAAAGAAGGACGTACATAATTCGATTATACTTTTTTTATGTTTGTTACCTCGTAACTCCGTCAATTGTTAACCGATTAGAAGTATTCTTTTTTATCCGTAAGGATATATTTACAGTTTGTTCCCGTAGAAATTTTATCAAAATCGGTTAAGTAATTTAGTTTTTTAATTCAATTATATATATATATATATATAAAATAGAAATCCATATCCTGCGTCTTATCCGTATTTTACGCGTGTACTAACGAAAACGTATCTACCGTCAGTATTGTTCGCCTCTTGTCTAAAGAGCTGTAGTGGAACGTTAATGATTCGATGATCTTGCAATACCGCAGCACTGATAACTAATAATGATTGATTGATCTAATGCCAGTGGCTACGCTCGCGCGAACCCTACATCTTTTGTTCTTGTGGAAATTTCGAGAATGATTTTCTTAATAAATGGATAATACTAGCACTTCGGTTTGTTCAGTTTGTTTGACCAGTCAGCAAATCAATTGGCCTATGTATTCTAGAATACTAATTTCTAATAATAATAAATGGCGGGGCACCAGTGGGGGGTGATAGGTGGCAATGAGAACAGGTCGGCCAGCCCACCGTGACGAATTCCACTAGAATTACCCACGATGGTTTCCAGCGAAAACCGCGTTGAGATCGACCTGATAAAGTGTATTGCTAGCAATGGGTCAGTTAGACCTCATTATTAGCAATCTCTTACCCCCTACATAGAATAGGTTATCCGTGTGTATCGTGAGAGGCGACTAAAGGAACTTTATAGCCGACGGATAGGCAGCGGCATTCCTCTTAAAATATCACTAATATAAAGCCTAACTGCGGTTGCCAAACGTGGCAATTTACAATAGCAGGTTATATAGAGGTATAATTTTATTAAAATTATTATATTGCTAACAATGGGGCTGTCAAACTCCATGACTAACAATCCCTTTCCCCTCCATTGTTAGCAATATACCCTGTCAGGTCGACTTCCACGTGCCCCCCCCCCCCTGGAAACCATCGTGTTAAATACCAGGTGTATTCGTCACGATGGGGTAACTGACCTGCCTTTTCATTCTCACCTATCATCTCTCACTGGTGCCCTGCTAGCGTATTCTAATAGCTCAAGCAGGGTTTTTTTTTGATGGGTAAGAATGGTATGGTAACCCCGCCTACGCTAACGGGATACACTGGCGGGGCACCAGTGAAAGGTGATAGATGAGAATGAAAACATGCCAGTTAGCTCATCATGATGAATTCTTCAGGAATTAACCATGATAGTTTCCAGAAAGAACCGCGAGGAGGTCGACCTGGTTGGGTATATTGCTAGCAATGGGATTCTCAGTCTCCATTACTAACAATCCCTTTCCCCTCGCTCAAGCAGGGTTACCAATCCATTATCATCTATTAAAAAAAACTAGGGATATAAACTTGTAAATAATCTAAACTTGAATATGCAGATTTAATCCGAGATACGAAAATTGAGTTCAAGTTTAACTGAATCAGCAATATGGTCATTGGATATAGTTAATCCCATATATAATTGTCACGTCAGAAGACAGTATCGGAGTCTCATCTGAGCTCTATAATTGTTTGATGGGATTAACTGAATGAGTTTAGTGATCACAAATATTGACGTGTATCTTATGTATGTTTGAACTGGCATATTGTTTTGTTTTCATATATTTATTTACTAACTAGTAAGTTTCAGCTTTGCTTGTATAAATTAGGGCATTTTTTGTTACTACTTTTTAAACCGAACCACAGTCGTGCAAGTTAATATTTAGATCGAAATATCCAAATTGTAAAAAAAAAATGTGTAAACCTTAACATATCTAGAATATAAAAGATTCAAAAACTTATATATTTTTTAAGCGTCAGAAAAAGCATATCCATTTTAGAATTACTTTGATTTTTTCTAATCAGGTACAAATTTCTAAGTTAAAATTGCTCGATAAATATCGCGGGGTAATGGAGTAACTTTATACAAGTTCGCCTTCATATTGAAAATGTATAAATAATAAAATAATATACGTCAAAAATACGTGAATCAAAATATTCAAATTGTATTATTAATATTTTAAAATGTTAAAAAGGGGAATATTCATTTTAATCCGTTTTAAAATAAATTATTCCTTTCACGTTTTCTAATCAGATATAAAATTCTAAGTTAAAATTGTTTGATATATATCGCGGGGTAATAAAGTAACTTTATATAAATTTACTTTTAGATTGAAAAATGTATAATATACGTCAAAAATACGTGAATCAAAATATTCAAATTGTATTATTAATATTTTAAAGTGTTAAAAAAGGGAATATCCATTTTAAAATGGATTATTCCTTTCAAGTTTATTAATCAGATATAAAATTCTAAGTTAAAATTTCTCAATATCGCGGGGTAATGCAGTAACTTTATACAAGTTCGCCTTCAGATTGAAAATGTATAAATAATAAAATAATATAAGTCAAAAATATCTGAATCGAAATATTCAAATTGTATTATTATTTTAAAATATTAAAAAAGGGAATATCCATTTTAAAATGAATTATTCCTTGCACGTTTCCTAATCAGATACAAAATTCTAAGTTAAAATTGCTCGATATATATCGCGGGGTAATGGAGTAACTTTATACAAGTTCGCCCTCTTTCTAATAACTCCGAGGATTTTTTATTACGACAAAGATATCGTGGGTCCATTTTATGTTTGAAAATAGTATTTTTGAGGGAGCTTGTTTATGGTCGTGTAACTGATGTTTTAGCTATTTTTTTGGTTTTTAAAGTAGATAAAAGTGCACTTAATTCGCCAAGAGTAAAATTTCAATATTTGGGATTAAATATTTAAAAAAGTGTACTGATCGTCATATCAGCTTTTAACTGTCCACTACTGGACATAAGCCTCTCCCTTAGGTATTAAGCAGAAGTTGTCACGTTTGGCAGGCGGATTATCAAGCGCAGTTAGGCTTTGTAGATGTTTTAAGAGGGACGCTGCTGCTCATCTCTCGCCCTCCCTTAGTCGCCTCTTACGACACTCACGGGAATGGAAGGGGTAGCCTATTTTATGCTGGGACCATACAATAACTATACTGATACTGAATTAAAATAAAAAAAAAAATAGAGAGTATTTATACATGGAAAACATACATACAAACACAAACAGACTTCCTTATAAACTGTATTCATAGATTGTATGGGGATCGAACCTGCTATCAACAGAAGTAAGCAACATTTAACAGAACGGGACACACTTAATTCGACAGAGACATCTACAATCAAGATGAACTCTGATATATAACGAAATACTAAATAACGCCCTCTGCTCACCGCGGACATTTTTTTCCAACCAAAGCCGACGTTAACTACCTCAACCCCAATTCCCTATTGAATAATTGCAGTGTGAGTGAACAAAAAAAAAGCTATAAAGCTAATAAAATCAGGACTCTCTCTGTGCAAACCCATTATCATAGTACTGTAGCGGCAACCAGTTGATTTATAGGTACCGAAGTCTGAATATATTAGAGAGGCGGTGTGGTAAAGAAAACGTACTGATTTCACCCCCATTTCACCCCTACTCTGCCCCCTCCGCGCGGCCAACGCTTGGCCGCAGTTCAGTTTAACATATGCGTGGCCAGACACAGAATTACTCTGCTATTTCGTATGTCAATATATCTAGGTATCAATAGAACATGGTGTAGAAATAAAGTAAATTATTATTAGATATGAAGAGGTAGGATTCGCAAAGAAATCTTATTTAAATCGTGAAGGAATTTAAAATAAAGTAATCTCTTCATTATTGTTACTTTAAAACAAATAAAACGATGAACGATGACATGTTTCGTAGTAAATTAAATTTAGAATACCGAATCTTGTGTCTAAAAAATAAATTTGTCTTTGCTTAAAACATAATTTTACTATAGAAAAATGGCAACCGACAACGTCTCAAAAATTATTGTCACGACTGAAGCTATCATTTCTATTCCTGAATATTATGTTTATTGCAAAGTGAAATGTATTTGTAGACACATGATTTGGTAATCTAAATTATTTTAAATTCTAATATTGAACATCTAATGTGTCTACAAAACAGCTTGTCACCAATCGATAAGTTTGTTTTAAAATTAATTCGTATAATTCATTTTCTTTTTTCATTTTCTTTAGCTATTATTAGACTTACATACTTATTGGCGGCTCCTATTCCCATCTACCAAGTTCAATTTACCACCACGTCTCTATAACACCTAATTCAACTTTGCGGGACGAGATAAATTCTCGCGGAAACTTCGAGAATATATCGCCATCTCCAATCGTCTTCCAACCAAAGTCGAGTTAATTTGGATCGTTTGGCGTTCCGAAGTTCTGTCCACCGGTTCAGTGGTTGAATTCGCATGTCGGTGCGATGTTAACGAGCGTTTAGGAAGTTTTCAAAAGTGACATATCAATATACGGCGCTGGTGTGGTAACGGGGATTATGATTGTTAACTTAGTTTTACCCTTATCAAGTAACCGTTACTCTATCGTGTTAATGTGATTATATAACATGGATCTATGAAATACTTATTACAATTTTGTTTTTTTTTACTACTCAGGTGGCAAATAAATATACGGCCCATCTGATGGTAAGCGGTTACCGTAGCTTATAAACACGTGCAATACCAAAGGCATTACGCGCGCATTGCCGACCCTGAAGAAACCTGTTTATCCCTTTTTGTGACTTAATACAATAACCGATTTATATTATTAGATAATTTAATGTAATTTTATTATGAAAAATCAACAAATAATTAATAATACTATTAATAAATAAATTTATAAGTGAATTATAAAAAAACACTACTAAATTTAAGAAAATTTTAAATATAAAAGAGCATATATTATACATATGTAAATAGTTGACTCTACAAATGTTGTTTTGCTCTTTATCGTCACCAATCGAGTCTTTTTTTTATAGGTATAAAAACTTCCTCACCTCTCAAACTGATATAAATATACATATATTTACAAAATTTAATTATAGTCGGTTGAAAGGTTTCGGAGTTTAGCACGATTGGACGTCGAAATAGGGGACTTTTTTATATTAAGATGACGAAAATAAACCAAGTTGCACTCAAATGTAAAAAAGAAATCAATAAAAAAATTCTGCTGCTACGAAACTATCAAAATATTTGTTACCAAAATATTTTTACTGGATAATCAACATTTTAGTTTCTTTAAAATAATCATACATACAAAAAATAATGAGGAGGGACTGCGGAAATAACTGCAAATGTATTTTTCTCTTCCATTTATCTCTAATAATAAATAAAGAAAAACATTATACCGAGCCCAAATATTAATTAGAATAAGGATAGGATGACGATGATGATAATGATGATAAATACAAGAAATCAAATCATTTTTTAAATTAAATTCAGAAATATAAAAAACCCTTCAGTTATATTTGAAATTATCAGATAGTTCGTCATCTCCACACTTTGCTAATAACGCCACTAAATAATTCACAGATACGAGTATATACATATCAGTAACATGTACTAAAGTAAATGTTCATATAAAACTAGTTAAATTATATTAATAACATATATTAAAGTTTAAAAGCAACTACAAACTCAAACACGTGAAATACCACTACACACATAGAAATATGACGTCTGTTAATAACTTTATAATATAGCAACATAATTCACTTTATACGAATTCGGCAAAAGTTAATGTTACCACGCATTTAACGGGCGAATACAGCTTATTTACAAAATTAGTACGGATGCTACCTTAAACTATTTATAAGCGAAATTTCTCTTGATCTTTTGAGTGAACACAAATTAGATATATAGGTATATATTCGTTACGAACTACATGTTATATTATAATAACATAAAATAGATAAGTAACATTCTAAAATGTGTCTAAAGTTAACTAAGGTAGGTCTGAAAATTCTAAAACTAATAATATAATATTATCATCTCAAATTGTATACGAGACTTTATAATTGGATCAAAAACAATGCTATAATACATTTTCTTCGCAAAAAAACAGCTACCTCGGTAACAACAAAATTGTTATTATTTTAAGATAAATAAAACCCATCAAGTTATATCGAGATATCTTGTAGGCATTTTATTTTATCTTATATTATAGATGGGAAAGTTTTTTTTTATTTGTTTGTTACCTTAATTTCCTTAACAGTTTAACGAATCATTATAATAATTGATAACTATAAAGGATGAAGAAGGATAAAGACTTCTTTTTATTTCGATCAGTAAAAATATTCCAGTAAAGTCCAAGCAGACAAAGTCGCAGTTAAAATCTAATAATCGGTAATCTAATAATCAATAAATAGATTAAAGTTTGAAATATTTTAGAATACAGAATCATGTGTCTACATGTAGACGCTTCGTAAAAGTAATTGCTTCGCAATAAATCAACGCTTCACTCGTCAGAAAATTAATATGGTCCTGTCATGGGAGTAAAGCATATCATTTGTTCTTAGTTTGGAAGTCGTGTAAAAAGAAAAAGAGTGGGCTCATATTTTTTATTTGCTGTTGCCAATAATGTGTTTAATAATATGAAATACTAGCGATCTTCTCTGGCTTCGCACGGGTACATAGTTGCCTCTTTCGGTGGCCTATCCTATGCTGGGAACACACAGCGAAATACAGACAAATAATAAATAATAATATAATATTAATGTAAAAAACAAATTGATTAAAATATAGTACATAGTGCATATGTAATTTGATTACTACATATCACATTTGCCCCAACCCAATCATTTGTAATTCGAATACAATGAATCGCAAATCGCAATAGCGTTGTATTCGTCGAGTGTGTTAGATAACGACTTGAAATTCTAAACGATCGTCCAATATTAAACTCAAAATACCTGCCCAAATAACTTATGGGATGTGGGGGGAATATTTGAGAGGGCGGACACCCCCGGGGAGGATAAAAAGGTCACGGTTTTAGACGTTTGACTAATACCGCCTAACTCAATGTTGGGAAAATGAAATATCGGTATTTTATGTAATGATTGAGTCGTCACGTTTGAAATTAAAGGATTCTGAGACAACATCGATATGTCAGGTATATGGGGAGGGTAATGTTCGCGCGTGGCTTCCATTATATGGTCATTTATCATATATAACACCTGAGTCATCAGGAATGGCAACGCATGGGAGGTATCATGGGCGAAACAGTATACTCTGTTATGTCCATAGTACTGCTCATGTCTATAGGCGACGGTTACCACTTTCCATCAGGTGGGCCGTCAGCTTGTTTGCCATTCTAAGTTGTATAAAAAAAAATGGTAGAATATGTATAAAAGTAAAAAAAAAGTTTTTCTGTTTGTTTATATTATTTTTTTTTTGTACAACTTAACTTTATAGTCAATTGTTAGCTTGATTGCCTAGTATTGAGGACGGTTTACGACACTGGTTTTTTGTAGAAACTTATACAAAAATACTAAAATTGTAAATAAAGACTTTTTTTTTATAACGTATAAACTCAAAAACGTCTTAGTCGATTTCAGTAATTTTTTTCATACATAGAAAAGTATAGCAACGAGTAACACAGGCTGGATTTTATTTTGAAAAAATCGCTTTGCTAGTTTTCCTTATGGAAACTTATGGAAACCTTATGGAAACAATGAACACTTTTTTGTTAAGATTTTTGTAAGTATACATTTCATTTTTATGTAAGAATACCCGGATTGACTTACGTGTATTTTGAGTCGAGATGGCAGACTCATACTAGCAATCATTCTTGTCCCGAATTATCCCGAAACTAGTCAAATATTCTGGATTAAAACACATTTAAATCAACCGAGTGTTTTTTCATTAAAATATGAAACACAAGTGTTATACAATAAAAAAAAAAAATATTCAAGTAAACTTAATAATAAATATTTTTAAATAGTGATTTTTTTAGGAATCTACCGCCCAGTTCGGAATGCAATTTCAGCTAAAAAGAACAGGCAAGAAACACAGCTGTTACTTTCTTTCAAATAAAAGTTTAGTGTACAACAAAAAAAAAAAAAACCAATACATAAAATGTCTATCACAAACTTCGGATTGAGAAAAGAAAGAAAAAAGCTACAACCCTACACTGCAGTAATTCAAAATTTCTCCTAAAAAACGTCTGCTTCAATCATGATAAAATACAAAGGATTAAACTTATTCGATTAAAAAAAAAAAGGAATCGACTAAGATATCGCTCGAAAAAAAGTGCCGTCGAATTGACAATTACACTCCTTTTCAGTCAGTGTTTTAAAAACTCCACAGGATCCATGCAAATTTACTGTGGAAAATTTCGCCTACATTTCTTATGTATTTTCGGTAATTCCTTTTCTTCGCCGAGGAGCTACGGATAACCCATCCCTACTTAAGATAAGTGAGTGAGAAATTGGCGCATTCGGAAATCGGAGACAATCCCGCGGCGCAATACTAGTACACGATAAACAAGGCAGATAGTGGGGTCGTATATCTTCGCAAAGGGAATAGAAACAAGACGAACCCTTATAAATGTCTGTATAGAAATATGCTGCGACCGATAACAATGTTTGTGAGTTATGTCTGAATATTTAGGCCACAGTAAGATTTGATAAGAGCCATTTGAAACTGTTATGGGAATAGTCATATTTCACAACAATCGCTGCGTCATAATCTTATTCATATCTTAATACTGATGCAAGTTGATTTTGCCGCAAAAAAAAAGTAAAAGAAAAAAAAAATAGTAACTCCAATTACGACAAAATTAATACTGGCTAGAAATCTCACTATTCTTATTTCAAAATGAATAGAATGCACCAATGATTGGCGAGATATTTCATAATACGAGTATA
Organism: Galleria mellonella; assembly: GCF_026898425.1. Lineage (NCBI taxonomy): Eukaryota > Metazoa > Arthropoda > Insecta > Lepidoptera > Pyralidae > Galleria > Galleria mellonella. The sequence goes on along the minus strand of NW_026441999.1, from coordinate 8,195,854 downwards.
CAGCTTTATTATATTTTAAATATTTGAATTCAGAACGAGTGAGTACAATAGTAGTAAGTCTTCTTGTTCTCATTTTAAAAAGCATTTTACGACGAAATGTTTTACAGACAAATAAGATTTTGAACGTTTAAATTTAGAACGCGGAATCGATAATTCCAGTTTTCTCATTTCAAAACGAATATAACGTATTATTAAAAGATTTCATAATTCTATTAGTATGAATCTAATATATTATATATAACATAACATAAACGCAAGTTATTAAGCTAGGTACTCCATTATATTAATTGCTAGGCTCAAACAAGATGTGAATGATGGGATATATACGTCATCCATACATATGTATACGTCGAATTGAGGGATTGAGAGTAGACTGTATGAAGGTTACCTATAACTTGAGTTAATTTCATTTAAACTTCAATAATAATAATTCATTATTTAATTTATATAGTTAAACTTTTTGAATAAAGCAACAGCTGAGTTTCATGCCCGTAATTATTGGCTGAAATTGCGTTTCGAATGGGCGGTGATGAAAAAAGAAATGACTATAAAAAAAAATTCTTAAATAAATTTAATAATTTTTTAATAGTCATTACTTAACTAACTTAGATATTTACATAAATAAAAATATTCTTTTATTTATTTCTTTTTATTTTTTTTTTATTTATTTATATCTTTATTATTTATTTATTTATTTCTTACTAATAATATTTTTTTTATATTTTTTTTACTATCTATATATTTATTACGGTAAAACGCAAAAAAAAACTGTATCAAATTGGGTGTAACTTTTTAATTGTATTTCTAAAAGTCTAGCTTTTTTATTCCGATATAGAATACTTTAGGACTTTTATTTTATTCATTTAACAGGCAATCGCAGACTTCAATTAAGGTGCCATTTAATTAATTAACGTATCGGCATACCTGGTTTATTTAATTAATTAATTAATTAATCGGGCGCGTTCAAACCTGCTGACGTTGAAACTGATTACTTACCTGAAAAGAAAATACATAATGTTATTAGTAAAGTGTGGGATGAAATCAAATAAGTCTGTCACAGTATGGATAAGTGGGATGTACAGGGGATTGTTGTTTTTTTTAAGAAACATTGTATTTTGTTAAGAGAGGCACTGGCTGAAAACCAGTGCTGTGCATCTGTTCACATTGCGCTGGGACACTCACAGCATCAGCTGAGCCGGTTTTTTTATTTTCTTTTTTTTTATACTACTGAGGTGGCAGACAAGTATACGGCCCACCTGATGGTAAATGGTTACTGTAGCCTATGAACACCTGCAATACCAGGGGTATTACGCGCGCGTTGTCGACCCTGAAAAAACCTCTTTACACCCCTTTTGTAGAACCCTATGCTGTAGTCTCTTGGGAAAACCTCGGCTCATTCCACAACCTGAGTGTTCGTGGGGGGAAACATCTCTGAAACCGCGTTGTATGCAGCCATTGAAGCTGTAGGATATGAGGATAAAGTCCCTGTCAATGGCGAGCCGTACGATTAGCCGGAACAAACAGACAGACAGACAAAAATTGTAAAAAAAAAAATATTTTGGTGTATGTACCGTATATGTATATATTAATATACATATAGTAAAAGACGGTTATTTCATTACTACAAACAGACACACCAATTTTATTTATATGTATAGATATATAGGTGAATAAGATGAAACAGCAACAAAAGTGAATAATGCCGGATATAATTATAGTAATGCTATCTATGATCATTAACCTACATACGGGGAGCTTTATGAAGTACAGACGTGTTCATTATATGAAGTGTTTGTTCAGTGTTTATGTGTAACATGCTTTATATAGATATAGAATTGTTACTGGAAGAGATTTTCCGGCTTTATTTCACTCATCACCATCATCATCACCATGTCAGTCGTTCTGTCCACTGCTGAACACAGGCCTTTCCCATAGACTGCCATAAGGAACTCCTGCATTTGAGATCGTTGCTGTGTCTAATAAGAATTTGTTCTACACTGCGTTTGCCTGTACAAGGTTAGTACTCAAGAAACTTTCTTCCCAATCGGTTATCGTTTAGAGTTGTGTGACCTGCCCATTGCTACTTTACCAGAGGGAGACTTTGTCAAGTTGTTTGCTTGGACACGTCTGTCCCATTCGTGTTTCTACCGTGAAGCAGTTGTGTTTGCATGGCTGTGTTTCGGTTTGAAGGGTGGGATATGGCATTGGATTTATAGGGTACAGGGGAATAACACCTGAGTCCTTAGGTAGAGGTACTCATGGGCGAAACAGTATACTCTGTTATGTGCAAGTGACAAAACGACGTAATAGTTATAAAAAAGGTTCGTAGAATGTTTTAGTTTTGTTTTTTTAAATAAAGATAGATAGATAAATAGACACTCTTTATTGTTTCCTTCAAAAGATTACAATAGTAAACTTATTATAGATACAAACAATTACAAGAAACAATCACAATGAGAAAACAATTGGCGACCTTATCGCTAATCTCTTGCAGGCAACCTTTGGATGGAGAGGAGTAATTATAAACAGTTTGATCGGAGGCACAATGTACTGCGCGGTTTCAGAGATGTTTCCTCCCACGAACACTCAGGTTGTGGAATGAGCTCCCTGCCGAGTTTTTCCCAAGAGACTACAGCATGGGGTTCTTCAAAAGAGGGGAAGAGGTTGCTTCAGGGTTGGCAACGCACGCGTAATACCTCTGGTATTGCAGATGTTCATAGGCTACGGTAACCACTTACCATCAGATGGGCCGTATGCTTGTTTGCCACTTCAGTGGTATATATAAAAACGTAAATCTATTAGAAAAACGAATAAAGGATGTCTTTTTTCGGTCATGTAAAAAAGGCCCTTTCCTAGCCAGAGTCATCAGGAATCCTTTCTCTTCGCAGCACTTTCAAATGGCACTTCCAGACAATTCACATTTGCGGACAAAGGAGCAATTACGCAGATGGTCCCGTGTTTGTAATTTTATGTGTGTACCATCCCGCTGCTCCTTATTACGTGTGCAATAAGAACGAAACTTCAATGACAATTGCCGAGCCTCAAATATTAAAATTTATATACAGCCCGATGGTTATCTCTAATTAACTTTTTGTTTATTTTGACTATGAAATTTTCTGATGTCTCTTAAAAAGAGTTCATAAAATTGAACAATGTTTCAGTAACGTTAATTATAGTGAAACAATAGTGTACGTTTTACTAGAGGGAGACTTTGTATAAAGCTCGACTGCTTGGACGAAGTAACTCCATCCCGTTCGTGTTTATTGTTGTGTGTTTCGGTTTGAAGGGTAGGATATCGCCTTAAAATCTTAAAATCTTAAAATCCAAAGGTTGCCTGCAAGAGATCGCTATTAGCGATAAGGTCGCCTATTGTTTTTTTATACAACTTAGAATGGCAAACAAGCTGACGGCCCACCTGATGGAAAGTGGTAACCGTCGCCTATAGACACGAGCAGTACCATGGACATAACAGAGTATACTGTTTCATCCATGATACCCCCCATGCGTTGCCATTCCTGAGGACAGGTGTTATTCCTCTGTACCCAGTAAATTCACGCTATATCCCACTTTTCAAACCGAAACACAGCCATCCAAACACAGCTGCTTCACGGTTGAAACACGAATGGGACAGAGGTACCCAAGCAATCGACTTTTGTACGAAGTCTCCCTCTGGTGAATTTTACTCGTATACCCCCCTTTTATGAAAACTCGAACAAGTACAAAAACATTTATTTGCCAGTTAATTTAATCATCGAAATAAAAGTTCTATTTTAAGAATAAACATACAGATCGCAAACGTTAGAGTTAAACTTTTATATGAAAACTTTAACAAGTGAGATTAAACAGTAACTGGACAAAAACAAACACTCAAACACCACTTGATCCCAATGTAAAACATTGACCGAAAAGCGTGAGACTGTTTACACGAAAATAGCTAACGTGCGGGTAACATGAAATTTGTTAGTTTGAGGTAAGTTCGTATTAAATGAGTTTTTGAGTTCGAGATTAGAAAATAATTTTATATTATAAAAATATTTAAGTTATCAAAGTTTAAGTTATCGAATTAGTAATAAGGAGGTCCTGCTTAGGGTTAAGGAAAAGAGACAAATTATAAGAACTGGGTTGACTGGAAGAGATCTCTGTCAGAGATAAGTCCACACTTGCTCACAACATTTATAAATACATTATCTTATATGTAACTTACAAGTGCAATAAAGAATATTTTTACTGTGTACTTTACGACATTTAGACAAATTATTAGAGGTCAGAAGGGGAAAAATGTTAGGACACTTGATACGACACGACGAACTTATGAACATTATAATAGAAGGTAAGATAGAAGGAAGGAGGGGGAGAGGGAAACCAAGGAATAGTTACATCAGGCAGATCAAGGAAGAAGTTGGTGTCGTTTCGTGTCAAGAGGTGAAGAGACTCGCTGCAAATCGTAGTGAGCGGCAAGAGCTCCACCGACAAGAGCGCAGCTCTTAAATAGGATAGATAGATAGATTTGAAATATTTTAGCAACTTTATACATTATCAAATTTATTTTAGTAACAGAAATGTATTTATAAATAATCATTTATCATATACTAGAGTTGTTATTGAGGTATCAGCTGTTATCTGTCCACTGCTAAACAACCTCCCCCCCCCCCCTTAGGAGGTTTTTCCAGTAGTTGCTACACTTTGTAGGATGCCAACAGCTGCTTTTAAAAAAGCAGCAAAATAACACCTGAGTCCTCAGGAATGGCAACGCATGGGGGTAGAAGTAGTAATAAAATAGACAACACAACTACCGTCAAGCAGTTGTGTTTCGGTTTGAAGAGATATGACAGTGAATTTACAGGGTACCGAGGAATAATACTTGAAGACTCAGGAATGGCAACGCATGGGGGGTATCATGGGCGAAACAGTATACTATGTTATGTCCACGGTACTGCTCATGTTTATAGGCGACGGTTACCACTTTCCATCAGGTGGGCTGTCAGCTTGCTTGCTATTGTAAATTGCATAAAAAAAATCCGTTAACAAACCAAACTAAAACTAGAAACGGTGATAATCATGTCTCCTAACTCAATAGATTCAAATATGAGAAATTTAGTAAGTTTACTGCTATGTATATTCACAATAACGACAATATTTGACGAACACCTCTGTCTATCCCATAACGGATTACAGTGATGAGCATAATTATTTATTAAAATTAATAACACTTTAATAAACAGAACGTATCGATCGTGATGTAACAAGAATGTCTCGGATCATCGTGAAACCCTCCATGAACTGAGCGTCTTTTATCTCTCTAGAAATAATATTTTAGGCCATTAACATAACCGGAATTCTCTGAATATCTCCGTGTTTCTCTATTTCAACAACTTCAGCTCGAGTTTGCTGTTAAATTTACGGGTTTAAGTACAAAATAGATGATATATGGGTGACTACTTTTTGCCCGTGGCTTCGTCCGCTCGAATAAGACATGTTTACTGTTGACTCGGTCACAAAGTAATTTATGTTTTACATTTGTAATATAATAAAATTGTGGAGAAAGGGATTGTTAGTAATGAGTTGCTAGTAAGCCCTGTCAGGTCGACCTCCATGCGGTTCCCCCATACCATTTTAACTAATACTTGTTGCAATCATCCCGATAACCTCAAAAGAGCAAAACACTGATATTCTGTTGTGGCCAAGAGCCAGCCGCGAAATTCCTTATTAAAAATAATAATAAAAAGAAATATAAATAAAATGCATTGTGTGTGTCCGTTTACATTCGCTTCCATTTGATATTATATTCTAAATAAATTAATTAATAACAGGTACTATTAGATGAGGGGTAGTCAGAGATTACTTTCTGTCACACTCAGGTATTCAGGCAATAAATATTTCCGCTACTTACCTATTAGGTATGTCAATTTATTGTTTATTAATTTAAAAAACTTAAGTTCTTTTTTAAATGTATGTTTAGTTTTAGACAATCTTATTACGCCATCGAGTTGTGATTGCCTATTTCGAAAATCCACGCATATGAAGTCGTAGGTTAAAAATAAAAAAAAAAAAAATCTCTTCTTTCCCTTCTCACCCCTTTCCATGTTGGATTCTAATATGCTCTGCTAAATGTTAGCATGTCGAGTGTTAATTCCGCTACCGTTGTAGCGGCAGCAGTCGACAAATGTCTCTGATTGCCCCATTAAGGATTATAGTCGTGAGCATAAAATTCAAGTATTAGGGATCCCCTCCCATAAGAGGGGGGAATTAACTTAGTATTGCCACGCGGCCATGGCTGGTATAAGGTTTTATGCCGACTTTTATTTTATATATATATATATATATATATATATATATATATATATATATATATATATATATATATATATATATATATAATTTATATTATAGTAGCTCTATATGTATATAATTTTTTTTATACAATTGAGGTGGCAAACAATCATACGAGTCACCTCATGGTAAACGGTTACCGTAGCCTACGAACCCCTGTAATACCAGGGGCATTACGCACTCGTTGCCCACTCTGAAGAAATCTCTTTGTCTCTTTTTTGAAGAGCTCCATGCTGTAGCCTCTAGTCTGTAGTGCTGTAGTCCACTGCTGGATATAAGTCTCTTTCATAGACTGTCATAAGACCCCATAGAACGGTCCTGAGCTACCTGCATCCACTGACTCCCTGCAACGCATTTCAGGTCGTCACTCCATCTAGTGGGGGATCGTCCTACACTGCGATTACCCGTAGTATATAATTTTTTTTTTACAACACAGGGGGCAAACGAGCATGCGGCTCACCTGATGGTAAGTGACTACCGCCGCTCACGATCACCCACAACACCAGCGGCATTGCAGGTGTGCTGCCGGCGTTTTAAAAAGGAATATGCTCTTTTCTTGAAGGTTATGTCGTCGTATTGTTATATTAATAAATATATATAGATAAAAATAATATAATATTATTTGAATATGTTAATAATACTAATTTTAACAGCATTACTAATTAATTAAACTGATTACTAATAAACGTTTTACCTACAAATGATTAATTGTACTGTCCCTATCTCCCAGTTTAAACCTCAAACCTTGATTAACGATATATAATTAGCTAGATAGCAACTATGTACCCAAAACTATATATGAAATATATATGTTTCTCTATGCAGAATACCGCAAATTCATTATCCAACAAATAGTTGAAACGGTACACACTTATATATTATATTATATATATAAAATATTTGCCAAATCTCGTTAAAATTGGTAGAGTTATTTTGCAGTTTAGTGTGAACGAATATCGAGACACTGAATTTTTATAAGACTAGCTCTTTCCCGCGGCTGCACCCGCGTGAGTCCATACATAAATTGTAATTAAAATTTGATACAAATCCATCTAGAAGTTTTCGCGTGAAAGAACAACAGACATCCATCCAAACAAACACTCACACACATTTAACTAGAAAATCTTAGGATTTACCAATAGGAGATGGTGAATGTGAGGATTTTATAAAAAAAAATACATTTCGGGCTTTCGCCAATTCAAACCATAGTCTAACGTACTTTTCTGACTACGAGATTGAACACTACGTACTAAATATGTTTAAATATTGTATGTACGTCTTAGATACTAGGCGATGCAGCAATCGTAATATCTATACGTTAATTAGAGCCAACGTGCTAATTACGAACGTTCCAAAACCGCTTATTACATTGGAAGTGGCCACGTCATCTATTCACAAGCAAAAACACTTGATTACGCGATTAATATTCATTAACGTTATTATGTACTAGTGCAAATATCACGCTACACCGTCACTGTCACGCGGATAAATCACGCGGTGTCACGCTGAGAGCGTCTCGTCCCTTCACGTCTGTTGAGACTATAATGACCTGAATCGTGTGACAGCGCATGTGTTGCTTTATTATCATTTTTAGCTAACTTCAAAAAAGATGGTTGTTTTCAATTCGGTTGTATTTTTATTTATGTTTGTTACCTCAAAACTGGCTCGATGAAACATACCTTCTTTATTGCCGATGTTTCGACGTGGTGAAATCCACGTGTAAATTTTTCATCGCGTTAAGTCCTGTTAGTGTATTTAAAATATGTGTAACAAGGGGAAAATTTAAAATTAATTAATATTAAACTACACATACAAACTTTCCTCTCTCCACAACCCAACGTTTAACGTCGGCTATAGCTTATAGTTAAGTATTACTTGAATTCATCATTTTACGAACAAAACTTCAAACCTTCCCTCTTTATACTTTATATTTTAATGGTATCCATCAAAATACTTATAAATATTTGCGTACTATTAAATAGGACTAGACGACGTACTCCAAAATGATTACACTTTCATAGTTCCACTAGTGTTTTTTATATTTATTTACATATTAAAATTATAGTTATAAAACATTACATAAAGAGGTACAAGAATGGTATGAAAAAATTCAACTTATTCTTTTTTCTGTTTTTGAATATACTATATGGCTTCTTTCCAGCCATAACCAATGGCGAAACATACTGAACATAATTTTTTTTATACAACTTAGAATGGCAAACAAGCTGACGGCCCACCTGATGGAAAGTGGTAATCGTCGCCTATAGACATGAGAAGTACCATGGACATAACAGAGTATACTGTTTCGCCAATGATATACTCAGGTGTTATTCCTCTGTACCCTGTAAATTCACGCTATATCCCACCCTTCATATCGAAACACAGCCATGCAAAAACAACTGCTTCACGGTTGAAACACGAATGGGACAGAGGTACCCAAGCAATCGACTATGTTTCTGGCAAATAAATTATTATTATTATACCAGTAGTTTATTAACAATTTATCTATGTTATGTTTTATGTACATTCGACGTGACACAGCGATCGGACTCGATCCATCAATTAGAATACGTCCGTGTTAATTAGAACAGTTCCAAAACCGCTTATTACCGTTCGAAGTGGTCACGTCGCCCTTTCTAACTACAATTATAAAAGCTAAAGTTTGTGGGCATGTTTGTATGGATGGATGTTTATTTTTTATTTACACTTTAGTGCACCTTCTTCTTCTTCTTCCTACCCGTATATCATATTATATGGGGTCGGCGTAATATGTTCCCAAAGAGGGTTGAAGTCAGGCAGGCGGCCGGTCATAAAACTAAGCCAAATCTTTTTGTAATATGGATAAAAACATATTTACACTTTAGTGCACCATTTATAAAAATAATAAATACAGTAAATTTTAATAAGAAGTTATACAAAAGGCTTTATCGCTAAGCAATCATTTACAGACAGCCTTTGGGTAAGGGAGATGTTTGTCATCCTTTGACGCAAAACTGGACGGATTTTAATTATTACATTTAATAGACAGGTAGGTTCTAACTTAGAACATAGGATACTTTATCTACTAATTAGTTTTTACCCGCGAATTCGTCCGCGTGATCGGGATATATTTATTAACCGGAACAAAAATTCTATGTTCTTCTCCACCTCAAATAGTATGTGTGTACCAAATGTTATGACAATTGGTTGATTCATTATAAGTGTTAATAAGCAAACTTACGTTAACTTTTATAAGACTAGCTTTTACCCAAGACATCATTCGTTAGTCCAAGATACTTTTAAATTCAAATTAAATTTTTTTTATTGAAATAGATTTGTTTACAAGCACTTTTAAATTGTCATTGAGAAGAGCCCGTAAGAAACTCAACAGTTAGTTTTATTTTTAAATTTCTGTTAACATTATGTTATCATTTAAATAATTGTTTATTGTTTTATTTCATAAGTATTTTTAATAACAGTTTTACTGAGTGGGATAAAAAAGCTTATGTCTTTCATCACTAATACGTGTACATCAAGTTTCACGTTGATAGTGTAAGCCGTTATAAGTAATTATCACACTTATTATATTAGTTAAGATTCATTCAGGCAAAACCGCGGGGTAAAGCTAGTCCGTGTTCATTCAAAAACACTTGATATAACAATTAATATTCATTAACGTTATTATGTACTATTATAAACATAATATACCGTCACGCGTATAAATCACGCGGTGTCACGCTGACAGCGTCGCGCCCTACAACGTATGTTCCGGTGATAATGACTCGTGTGTCACGTGACAGGCGGTGTAATGTATCAGTTTTGATATTAGATTAGAGGACTCTATTGATACTCCGTGACTTTAGAAAGACAGATACATTTATTCAGTGCTTAATTTCATATTGAAAAACATTTAAAAATAAACATTTTACCAGAGGGACACTTTGTACAAAAGTCGTTTGCTTGGGTACCTCTGTTCCATTCGTATTTCAACCGTGAAGCAGCTGTGTTTGCATGGCTATGTTTCGGTTTGAAGGTAGGATATGGCGTGAATTTACAGGGTACAGAGGAATAACACCTGAGTCCTCAGGAATGGCAACGCATGGGCGGTATCATAGGCGAAACAGTACACTCTGTTATGTCCATGGTACTGCTCATGTCTATAGGCGACGGTGACTACTTTCCATCAGGTGGGCCGTCAGCTTGTTTGCCATTCTAAGTTGTATAAAAAAAAATGTAAAACATTAAAAAGGTGTCACTCAGCTATATGCCGTGTTCTTTTTAACACGCCGCTGACATATCGTCATAGTCGTAGAATACTGACGGATCTGACAAAGATCCGTCAGTATTCTACGACTATGACGATATTAATTTAACATATGGAATCCACATCATATCAGCCTTTAAACGTGAACTTCTGAACATAAGCTTCTCTCTTAAGGAGTTCTGCCAGTGCCACACTTGGTAGGACTAGGATGTAATACTCCACTATTTTTTTAATGAGATAAAAACGTAATGGTAACCCCGCCTGCGCTATCGGTATACACTGGCGGAGTGCCAGTGAGGGATGATAGATGAGGATGAAGTTAGGTCAGTTAGCCCATCGTGATTAATTCACCAAAAATAATTCACGATAGTTTCCAATGGAGACCGTATAGATGTCACTCTAATAGACGTATTGTAATGGGGTCATTAGGGCGGAAAAGGATTGTTAGTAATGGAGACTGAGAATCCCATTGCTAACAATATACCCAACCAGGTCGACCTCCTCGCGGTTCCTCCTGGAAACTATCATGGTTAATTCCTGATGAATTCATCATGATGGGCTAACTGGCCTGTTTTCATTCTCATCTATCACCCTTCACTGGTGCTCCGCTAGCGTATCCCGTTAGTGCAGGCGGGGCTACCATACCATTTTCACCCATAAAAAAAATGTGATCATTATTGTATTTCTGATTTGGAGAGTAAATTCAAGAGTTATTCTGTACCAGGATATAATACTCTGTAATTTCGCTGCCATACTGCTCTTCAATTGCCGTGTGGTCCCGGCATAGAATAGGCCACCCCTTCCTTTCCAGTGGGTGTCATAAGAATCAACTAAAGTAGAGCGAAGGATGGGCAGCAGCGTCCCTCTTAAAACATCTCTGAAGACTAACTGCGGTTGCCAACCCGCCTGCCAAGTGTGGTAACTACTGGTAAAACCCCCCAAGGAGGAGGCTTATGTCCAACAGTGGACAGGTAAAGGCTCATATGATGCTGACGACTGTTCTGCAGACCAAAACAAAAGCATGTGGAACTGCTTTACGGTAGAAATACTAGAAGGACAGAGGTATCCAGATGGCCTTTGTACAAAACAGCTTCCTCTAGGGTTCAGTAAAATATATGGCATATTCACACGTTATCTATTTCAAACCATATCTATATTAAGAACTCCAAAACATACTCACGCCATATATGTATGTATATATGTATCATCCGAAAATATTGAAATCTCAAAGTTTTATTCGAGCGTAACTGAATTTGATAAATCGTTGCTCCTTTGTTGATTTGAAGTATTAAAGATGGGATCTTTGTTCTGATATCTGTTTGATTTGGGCGTTAAAGTTCGGCACATACGGACGGATAGATCGACGAACAAGACATCTGGAAGGGCGCTTTGACACTAATAATGAAATATGACTAAAAAACTTAAAAAACTGAATGTAGAAATATGAATTTTGTTCATTTATTTGTTTATTTTTTGAAGATTTATTTCTGTTTTCACTTTCGTTTTTTTTTCTCAATGTCCTTTACCCAAAGGTGTGGAAGAGATTGCTTAGCGATAAGACCGTCTTTTGTATCACTTCTCATTAATATTTACTATATTTATTATTTTTTTTTTGGTGGAAAAAATTGTAAATAAATAAAGAATTAAATAGTTTTTAGTTAATAATATATTAATTTTTTTTTATTAAAATAATAATACATCTGTAACCGAACTAGACAAATAAAGACCTCTATAAAAATCAGCTCTCTTCGAATGTAAATACATAATTAAAAAAAATAATATTTATAATTGAATGTAACAAAAGTTTATTCATGAATTTAAAAAAAAAAATATAAAAAATTATGTATTTTAATGTGAATATATAAATCAAACGAACAAGCTCGCGAGCATGTTCACCAAATAACACATCCATGTGCCTTACTCACAAGTTGCGTGCACGAAAAAGCCATCAATCTGTTATCGGTTTGTTTAGACAAATTTCCTCCATAGGGGGCGCCACTGGTGAATGTTGAATATGAGATTATAACTCCAAAGCAAAGCAGGTGCAAACACAAACGTGGATTTTGTTTTAGTTTGTTTGTATAACGATGAACGTTTACAGCTCAAAGTAATCATAGAACTCCGTTTAGGATTTCTGAACCATATTTTGCTCCACAAAATAATAGATTGTTTTCAATCGTAATAATACATCTATTTACCACTAATCAGACTTAAAATTTTAAAATGACCTAGTGCTCCGACCCGACTTCGCATACATAGAATTTTCAAAAGTAATATACAGCCTATCTGAAAGGTTCGTTGGATAGAACAAATAGAAAACAAAAATGTATCGTGTTTTCTGTTGTATTTTCCCCAGTTTGTTTTTCTTTTACTTTTTTTTTTGGTGGTAAATAAGCATACGGCCAGTCTGATGGCAATGTATGTTATGACGTTTCTTTTTTACAAATATGAATCGACAGAAGAAATAGAAATTCTATTTATAAAAGTAAAATATATAAAACCACAACGTTAAAGTAACATAAGACTATGTTACTTGCTGGTAAAGTGGCTTTCAATATATATACAATTTAGAATGGTAAACAATCTGACGGCCCACCTGATGTAAAGTGGTAACCGTCGCCTATAGACATAAGGAGTACCATGGACATAACAGAGTATACTGTTTCGCCCATGATACCCCCCATGCGTTGCCATTCTTAAGGACTTGGATGATGTTTTAATAGAGACACTGCTAACAATCTCTTGACCATTAAGTTCCCTTAATCATCTCTTACGACATCCACGGGAAAGGAAGGGGTGGGTTATTCTATGCCGGGACCAGTTTAGTTATATTTTTACAACACAGGGGGCAGACGAGCATGCGGCTCACCTGATGGTAAGTGACTACCGCCGTCCAGGGAGGAAAAGAACTGTTAGTAATGGAGTTTGACAGACCCATTACTAGCAATATGCCCTATCAAGTCGACCTCCACGTGGTTCACCCTGGAAACCATCGTGAACAATTCTTGTTGAATTCGTCACGATGGGCTAACTGACCTGCTTCATCCTCACCTACCATCCTTCACTGGTGCCCCGCTGGTGTATACCTATAACGCGGGTGGGGTTACCGCCGCCCATGATCACTCGCAACACCAGAGGCATTGCAGGTGTGCTGCAAGCCTTTTAAAAAGGAATATGCTCTTTTCTTGAAGGTTATGTTACATTAAACATATACATACATACATGTTTTTGTTTTCTTTCACTTTACAAAGAAACACGCATAAGATATATCTCTAGATACGATACAAAAGGCGAGCTTAGACCTTATAAAGGGGTTTCCTCCAGTAAAATTGAATAAAAGGATTTTATAAGCGGGTAATTTACACTGTACAATAGAAAGCGACTAGACTGATGGAGCCCAAAATAAAAGAGCTATTACAACGCGACCAAGTACACAGTACAGAGAATTAAATTGAAATTGTTTATCTTATGTAACTTAGAATGGCAAACAAGCTGACGGCCCACCTGATGGAAAGTAGTAACCGTTGCCTATAGACCATATAGCAGTACCATGGACATAACAAAGTATACTGTTTCGCCCATGATACGCCCAATGCGTTGCCATTCCTGAGGACTCAGGTATTATTACTCTGTACCCTGTAAATTCACGCCATACCCCACCCTACAAACCGAAACACAGCCATGCAAACACAACTGCTTCACGGTAGAAACACGAATGGGACAGAGGTACCCAAGCAATCGACTTTTGTACAGAGTCTCCCTCAGCTGATGGCCCACCTGATGGTAAGTGGTAACCGTCGCCTATAGACATGAGCAGTACCATGAAAGTTATGCCAGTTATTGTCTAGCTTGGCAGGCGGTTTTTTTTAATGGGTGATAATGAAATAGTAATCCCGACCGCGCTATCGGTATACCCTGGCGGGGCACCAGTGAGGGAAAATAGGTGGCGATGAAAGCAGGTCAGTGAGCCTATCGTGATGAATTTCACTAGAATTAACCACGCTGGATTCCAGGGGGAACCGCGTGGAAGTCAACCTGATAGGGTGTATTGCTAGCAATGAAAAAGGCACAATTAGGCATGCAAATTAAAATTGTGGCAAAATATGTGGACTTAATATTATTTTATCTATATGTATATTTACCATATTTCTTGCAAATAAATATTCATTTATTCATTCATTCATTCATTCATTCATGGATCAGTTAGATCCCATTACTAACAAACCCTTTCTCCCCTGGCAGGCGGGTTGGCAACCGCAGTTAGGCTCTGATGTTTTAAGTGTTACGCTGTTGCCCATCCATCGACTGTTAGTTGCCTCTTACGACACCTACGGGAAAAAGTAAGGTGGTCTATTCTACGCCGGGACCACACGGTTAACACAAATTTAAGTTCACTTGAATGAAAATATTACTTTCTTTCTTCTTTTTCTCACTTTCAAAATGACGGCGTAATCTCGTTATACGTATATTAAAAAAAAAAAAATTAAATAAATCGAGGACGTCTCTCTTTGGAAAGTCGCTTGAAAACAGCTAAGAAATACATGCAAAAGAACTTAAAGCGATTGCTTCTATACGTCATGAAACATATCGAGCGATTGAATCGCTTGAATATATTATACGCCAGTGGGATTGGATTAAAACTTTCTTCCCGGGATGAAATTGCGACTGAATGAAATAAGATATCCGAACATTTATTGGGTTCCCATAAAATGACTTACGTATATTAATATTAATGGTGTTAATTAATTAGATTTCGGATTTGTATTGTTGTGGACGGGGCCCTTGTTAGACACTTTTAAAAAGAACTTTTTAATGTTGTTTATTTTTCTAATAAACTGAAATTTTGTACAAAAGTCGTCTTTTTTTTTACACGACAGGGGGCAAACGAGCATGCGGCTCATCTCATGGTAGGTGACTACCGCCTCCCATGGTCACCCACAACACCTACGGCATTGCAGGTGTGCTGCCGGCATTTGGCTGCTTGGGTAACTCTGTCTCACGCGTGTTTCTGCTGTGAAGCAGTCGTGTTTGCATGGTTGTGTTTTATGGGTGGGATATGGCAATGAATTTATATTATAATACTTCCTGATAATGTAGCTTTTTGAAAAAGTTAAAATATATTTAAATTTGATTAAGAAATTAATGCTGTGTGGTACCAGCATAGAATAGGCCACTCCTTTCATTCCCGTTTCTTTTATCAATAGATGATAATGAAATGGTAACCACGCCTGCGCTAACGGTATACGCTGGCGGGGCACCAGTGAGGGATGATAGGTGAGGATGAAGTAGGTCAGTTAGCTCACCGTGATGAATACACCAGGAATTCAGCACGATGGTATCCAGGGGGAACCACGTGGAGGTCGACATGATAGGGTATATTGCTAGCATTGGGACTGATAGTTCGCATTACTAGCAATCCCTTCCCGCCTTTTCATTCCCGTTGAATGCATAAACAACCTACAACCAAAAATATTAAATGTTTTCCTTTAATGATATTAGTTTAGAATAACAAGCAGTGTGATCTGTGATACGCGTGGACCGAACTATGATGGAGGGTCAAAGATTGAAAAGGGATTGTGTTGGCTTAGTCATTTGGAAAGGATGGATGAAAGAAATACGAAAGAGATGTATTGAAAGCGATCGAGTACAGATCTAAAATTAGACGTAGTGTTCGTGGATGCGAGCTCGATAGTCGAAGTTTAAATTTGGTGTATATTGTATTTTGATATGTTATATATATATATATATATATATATATATATATATATATATATATATATATATATATTAATTGTATTCTACAATAAAAAAATTTGCTTGGGTATCTCTGTCCCTGTCCATTCGTGTTTCTACAGTGAAGCAGTTGTGTTTGCATGGCTGTGTTTCGGTTTGAAGGGTGGGATATGGCGCGAATTTACAGGGTACAGAGGAATAACACCTGAGTCCTCAGGAATGGCAACGCATGGGGGTATCATGGACGAAACAGTTTACTCTGTTATGTCCATGGTACGCATGTCTATAAGCGACGGTTACCACTTTCCATCAGGTGGGCCGTCAGATTGTTTGCCATTCTAAGTCGTATAAAAAAAATCTGCTTATATGTACACTGAAAGTCTGTCATGTAAGCAAGATATTTCAACAATGTTCTTAATTATAATAGGGAAGTAGAAGCTAATTAACTCATCCGTGGTGCTATCCCAGGAATAAATTTATCAACGTAGCGAAATGCGTCCGGTGGACGATTGTGATAGCTTATTTTTAGTAAGAATCCTATCTTACTAATTAGTAATATTGTAACAGGTTATTGTACAGGCAACTCTTTTGTTTATTCAACTTAGAATAGCAAACAAAATGGCCCATCTGATGGAAAGTGGTAACCGTTGCCTATAGACACGAGCAGTACTATGGACATAACAGAGTATACTATTTCATTCATGATACCCCCCATGCGTTGCCATTTATGTGGACTCAGGTGTTATTCCTCTGTACTTAGTAAATTCACTGCTATATCCCACCCTTTAAACCGAAACACAGCCATGCAAACACAACTGCTTCACAGTAGAAACACGAATAGGACAGAGGTGCCCAAGCAATCAAATTTTGAACAAAGTCTCCCTCTGTTTTATGTGTAGTCTCCTTCTGATAGCTCCCTCTTCCCGTTTCTTGGTTTACCATTCTCTAGTATCTATTCTAGTAAATCTTTTAATATCTATTAACACTGTTAAAGATTCTCAACTTCTGTATTTTTTTTAAGCCACGAAGCTAGTAAACAAGCATTTAATGGTAAAAAATAACTGTAGCCTATGGACACCTTGAAAAAACCTTAATGTATCCTTTTTGAAGAACCCTATACGTAGTCTTTAGAAAAAATCTCGGCAATAAATCCATTTGATTGAAAGATAGATAAATAGATAGATAATTTTTTCTATTTTTTTAAATTTAGTCACCTATGACAAACTAAATCCATACAATCAAATAAATTACATAATTATAAGGATATGGAAGATAAAATACAAAAATATGTTTTCGCCATGTGTGTCGCAGTGACCCAAATAGGCCACAGCTCAGTGATAATTTTGCTTAAAAGCAAAACACTGATTTTCAGCTACAGCCTGAAGTTAAGCTACACGGACGCGTACAACGAACTCATCTAGAACTCATTTCACAGCCGTTCTCCATCTTTCTCCTTCTATTTTAACGGCACAGCTACGCAGCTATCGAGTAACGTTAAACTGAAACGGTTCAATCCGGATTTAGTACGATTCATCCATAAAACAAAATAACTAAGTATAGGATACAGGGAATTTTGCGAAAACGGAAAAAATGCGACGTCACCTCTTATCTCGGGAGATAAGCCGACGGATGGGACGTGACAAAAAAAAATATACACAGCCACGTCACCGTAAATGGGCGCTTGTTTTCCCAGCTTTTGATATGAAATATGATATAAATTAAAATGATAACAGAATTATAACACCACTAATATTATATATTCGAAACTGTAGTGGCAATAAACTAGTCATGTAGTTCGAAGAACCGACAAGCGATTTTTTTTATGGGTGAAAATGGTATGGTAACCCCGCCTGCGCTAACGGGATACACTGGCGGAGCACCAGTGAAGGGTGATAGATGAGAATGAAAACAGGCCGGTTAGCCCATCATAATGAATTCATCAGGAATTAACCATGATAGTTTCCAGGAAGAACTGCGAGGAGATCGACCTGGTTGGGTATATTACTAGCAATGGGATTCTCAGTCTCCATTACTAACAATCCCTTTCCCCCCTAACCGACGAGCGATTGGGAAGACAGGTTCTCGAATGGCCATCCAGTACGAGAAAACGAAGTATAGAACGACTCCCCACTTGCCTGTCTCCCATTAGGATAGGCAGAGACTCAAGTTTGTATGAGTACCAGAGGGAGACTTTGTACAAAAGTCGTTTGCTTGGGTACTTCTGCCCCATTCGTGTTTCAACCGTAAAGCAGTTGTTTGCATGGCTGTGTTTCGATTTGAAGGGTGGAATATAGCGTGAATTTACAGGGTACACCGGAATAAGATCTGAGTCCTCAGGAATGGCAACGCTTGAGGGGTATCATGGGCGAAACAGTGTACTCTGTTATGTCCATGGTACTGCTCATGTGTATAGGCGACGGTTACCACTTTCCATCAGGTGGGCCGTTAGCTTGTTTGCCATTCTAAGCTGTATAAAAAAATAGGAGTAGTATATACCTAACCTGTAAGTCGAGGTCAGTTTATAATCCTATTTCTTAGCCGTGACGCTCAATTAATATACGGGTACACCGTTAAATGTTACACATTCAAATTTATTTAATAGTCCGAACTAAATGGATAGAACAAAGGACAATCCTTGACGTGATCAGATAAACTGGCATTGTTCATTCCCTCAGAACCTTTTGTTTGGCGCATTTAAACGTCAACCCCCGAGGTCCAATTCTTGATCTTTATTATAACTAGCTATTGCCCGCTATTTCGCGCGCGTGGATTTCAAAAGTAGCAAATGTAATGAAATAGACTAGTTCCAGGTGGATTTTTTATACAAAATGTACACAGATGGACTTATCCCTTAAATGGTTTTTTTTTATGCAACTTAAAATGGCAAACAATACGGCCCACCTGATGGAAAGTGGTAACCGTCGCCTATAGACATGAGCAGTATCATGGACATAACAGAGTATATTGTTTCGCTCATGACACCCCCCATGCGTTGCCATTCCTGAGGACTCAGGTGTTATTCCTCTGTACACTATAAATTCACTGCCATATCCCACGCTTCAAACCGAAACACAGCCATGCAAACACAACTGCTTCCCGGTTGAAACACGGATGGGGAAGAGGTGGCCAAGCAAACAACTTTTGTACAAAATCTCCCTTTGATATTTCATCCAGTCAACTTGAGAACCCGAAAGGAGAAAGTATTTATTGGGTTTGTATATAAAACATAACATATAAGGCGGCATATCAAGGCGAGATATGTACTCGATTTTGAATTAGTACCTTCAAGAAGGCAGTTGGGAAAATTGAATTCAATTTTTGCCTGATTTTTGGAAAAGCACAAAGAGAAGACTGTCATTATTGTGTTCTGTTTTATTTGATATTTATATGTTGTATTTAACGTATATTCTGGCTGACCTGGCAAACGTTGTTTTACTATATACATTTGTATCTTATATATATATATATATATATATATATATATATATATATATATATATATATATATATATATATATATATATATATATATATATATATATATATATCATTATCATCTTCGTACTCTTATCCCAATCATTTGGGGTCAGCGTAATATGATTTTATCCATATTACAAAAAGATTTGGTTTTTAGTTTTACAACCGGCCACCTGCCTGCCTGATCCAGCAGTGGACTACAGCACTACAGACTAGAGGCTACAGCATGGAGTTCTTCAAAAAAAGGGATAAAGAGATTTCTTCAGAGTTGGCAACGAGTGCGTAATGCCCCTGGTATTACAGGGGTTCGTAGGCTACGGTAACCGTTTACCATGAGGTGACTCGTATGATTGTTCGCCACCTCAATGGTATAAAAAAAAAATTATATACATTTAGAGCTACTATAATATAAATTATATATATATATATATATATATATATATATATATATATATATATATATATATATATATATATAAAGATTTGTAATTTATGTAAATATTTATATTAATTTCTGTCTTGCACTACTACTGCCCACTCACTACTTATTGTTGTTACTGTATGTTTTAGTGCAATAAAGAATATATAAATAAATAGAGAAATTAAAAAAAAAATATAGTTTTATATTTCTTTTATTTAATATCTCCCATGAGCAGACATTGTCCGGTTACAATTTTATTATATTACAAGTAATACGATATATAATCTCTGAATAACTATATAAATGATACATTATCAACTTAGAAAATGGCTGACTGATTTTTGTTATCATCTCTCTTTGTGAATCAAAATCCTTTTAGTTATGACGTAAATTCCATTTGTTAACCCACGATATCGCGTTTTAAATTATTTTTTAATCTAATGTATCTACGAAGCATAATGACAATCATCTATGTAATTTTTTTTTAATACTATATTTTTATGTCATACTTGTATTCATATTACACTTTATTACTTTATACTTAATTTATAAAACAGCATAGAATGGATAAAAATAACATTAAGTGCTTCACAGAATATACTGTGACACACATGGTATCACTCGCCTGAATTTGAGGATCAAGTTATTATGCCCCCATATCCAGAAATTACACTGTAATATCGCATCCTTGAAACCAGCATACAGCCATACAAACAACTGTTAGGAAGAAAGGATGCCATACGGTCTCCCCTGGAAACCTTCGTAGCTAATTTATAGTGAATTAGATACTCCAACTGTTCCGCTTTCATCCTCACCTACCATCCTTCACTGGTACCCCGCCAGCGTATACCGATAGCGCAGGCGGGGTTACCATTCCATTAACACCTATTTACTTTGGGGGGGAAAGCAATATGCCCTATCAGGTCGACCTCCACGTGGTTCCTCCTGGAAACCATCATGAACAATTCTTGTTGAATTCGTCACGATGGGCTAGCAGACCTGCTTTATCCTCACCTATCATCCTTCACTAGTGCCCCGCCGGTGTATACCGATAGCGCGGATGGGGTTACTATTTCATTAGCACCCATAAAAAAACACCCATTTACTATAATTACAGATTGTGTCAAAAAAAAAAAAACAGTTTACAGTTGTATTAAAACCAGTAATTTTGATTTAAAAACTAAACTACTTAATTGATTTTGTGCAAAGTTTCTAATGGACTAATCTTTAAATATATCCTTACAGATAAAAAAAAAAAGAATTTTCCAAATTTATTTTGAACTGACGGAGTTATGAGGTAACAAACATAAAAGAAAATACTAATTCAAAATCGTCTTTTTTTTTTTTTTTTTTTTTTTTTTTACAACACAGGGGGCAAACGAGCATGCGGCTCACCTGATGGTAAGTGACTACCGCCGCCCATGATCACCCACAACACCAGCGGCATTGCAGGTGTGCTGCCGGCCTTTTAAAAAGGAATGTACTCTTTTCTTGAAGGTTATGTTGTCGTATCGGTTCGGAAATACTGCTGCTGGAAGTTGATTCCAAAGAATGGTTGTGCGTGGAAGAAAGTGCCTTGAAAAACGCACGGTGGAAGACCGCCACTCGTCCAGATGATTGGGATGAAACTTTAGTTTGTGGCGGGTTGTACGGTGGTGAAAATCAGCAGCAGGTATCAATCCGAACAATTCCTCAGAACACTCCCCATGATAAATTCGGTAGAAGATGCACAGAGATGCAACATCTCTGCGCAGCTTCAGTGGATCAAGTCGGACAGTAAGGCGTTGACTATCGATAATTCGAGCCGCCCGACTTTGAATGCGGTCTAACGGAAGGAGTTGGTACTGTGGCGCTCCTGCCCACAGGTGAGAACAGTATTCCATATGCGGCCTGACTTGGGCTTTATATAATTTCAGGCGGTGTTCTGGCATGAAATATCGTCTCACCCTATTGAGCACTCCTAACTTCTTGGAAGCTATCTTAGCCTTCTCCTCCAGATGACCGCAAAACTGGACGTCGCAAGATATATCAACGCCCAGAATTCCTAGACTCGACTTTTTATCAAGGGAAGTGCCCTGAAAGTGAGGAGATACGACAAACGGCGTCTTTTTTGCGGTAAACGCGCAGACTTGTGTCTTTTTGGGGTTAAATTGGACAAGATTTTGTTCACCCCAGATCGAAACTTGATGGAGTGAAGTTTCGATTTCAGACACAAGTCTATTCCGGCACTCATCGGTATGTGCCCGCGAGATCCTTGCATGACCGGTATATAATGTATCTCCTGTACTGTCGTCTGCATAGCAATGAATATTACTTATCTGTAACATATCATTGATATGCAGAAGAAACAGAGTCGGAGATAGTACACAGTCTTTTTTGAAGTCTATTGAAAAAAGTAACACGATTGGAAGTTACCTACTTAGACGACTTTACACGAGTCTCCTTATGTATGTTTCTATATACGTTATCCTTCCAAGAAATACATAATCGTATCATACGAGTATATAGGATCGTTACACGAAATATATTCTATGAATTTATTAATCTGTAATAAGTTATAAAGGCAGTGTAATTGAATATTCCAAATTTAAATCCGGCCTGTCTGTGAAGTGACCGGATGATACTGCTTAGAACCGGTTTTAACTGGTTTGTAAACATATATAACGGATAAGTGGTTACGTTTCAGATTCAAAGGGGTGGGTGATGATTAATTAGGACGTAGATACTTGTTTTAGTATAGTAATGCCTGTATCCTGCAGCTTTGCCTTACTAAAACCACCCTAAATTTTAATCCAGGATATAATGATATTGTATATAAAATTTAATTCAAATTTGTTCAGCCATAACAGCTTGCATTGCATTGCAATTATAACTGTAAAAAAAGTCTTCTTTTTTGTTTGTTACCGTTAATGGTTCATTATGATTTTTTTATGCAACTTAGAATGGCAAACAAGCTGACGGCCCACCTGATGGAAAGTGGTAACCGTCGCCTATAGACACGAGCAGTACCATGGATATAACAGAGTATACTGTTTCGCCCATGATACCCCCCATGCGTTGCCATTCCTGAGGACTCAGGTGTTACTTCTGTACTCTGTAAATTCACTGCCAATTTGGCTTTATAATTCTTTATAATATATATATATATATATATATATATATATATATATATATATATATATATATATATATATATATATATATATATATATATATATATATATATAGACCAAACAAAAAAAGCAAACTTTTTTACATTTTAAATTACAATATTCACAAAGAAGTGGGTATATCCAGAACTCTCTATATCTACGCTAACTGTTTCTGAATATAGACTAATTTAATAAAAGTACGCCAGCCTCCGGAGTACTCAGCCGCAATGCGGATCTCACGGTGCTTAGTGCAAGCACTTGGTGCGGTTGTTATCTAATGTACTTCGGGTCTCGTGATGTCTGTATCTAGACGGTATAATCTAAGTAATATTAGAACTAACCACCGAGATACAGACTCGGCCTTCGGCGGCTAGTGAATCTAGCTAAATGTAGTTTCATATTTAATAAAAACAGTTATTATTATTACAGTTATTTTTTAACGGATGATAATGAAATGGTTACCCCGCCTGCGCTATCGGTGTACACTGGCGGGGCATGTGAGAGATTATAGGTGAGCATGAAAGCAGGACTGTTAGCCCATTGTGACGAATGCAACAAGTATTAGTCACAATGGTTTCCAGGGGGAACCGCGTGGAGGTCGACCCTCCAGGACAGGTTAATAGTGGGGCCATTAGCCCCCATTACTACTTAATTAATACTTCCCCCCCCCCACCAAGTAAGTATAGTTTGTGTGTGTGTGATGGATGTATATATATATATATATATATATATATATATATATATATATATATATATATATATATATATATATATATATATATATGCTACGTAACTTTGGTGCTTTGAGGGGCACCTTCTAAACGTGAAGTGAATAATGATTATTTTTAAACGATTCCAATAAAAATAAGACAATTTATCTATATACTATAACTTATAACTTAACAAAAGGATTTTAATAAACTAAGTTTATTAAATTCCATGACTATGTTTGGAAAAAAGAACAAATCCAGAATGAAATATTTCTGTATTATATATAAGTATATCAATATTTTATAATATATAAATGTAATAATTTAATTTAATAATTTCAATTAAATAAAAATTAATATTGTACAGGTTATTAGATAATTTATTTATTACTATTATTATTATAAAAAAATAATTTAAATCGATTTACTATTGATGAAAATACTTATCAATAAAAAAAAAATATACACAAATTTAATATAGAAAATATAAGTGAAGTACTCACAGAATTGAAATTAAATAAAAAGAAAAAAATAACCAGTTAAATATTCGTTACTTTTTGAGCGGTCATGTAAAACGCATTAATAAAACGCGACTCAACATTCAATTAACAATTTAACACCGTGCGATATGCTCTTTAAGCGTTCAACGGAGTGAAAAATAACTGATTATTATCGCATATCGTTATTAGCATAACCATAGTCGGACGCTTTTAACTTGTTATAACTATTATAGTGTGCACGCTTGTTTCCATTACACTGAATAATTGTCGTTCTTTTTTTAGTAAAAATAACCGACGTCTTATAACTACGTATATGTTTTTTATTTTGCAGAAACCAGACGAATGGCTAGTTTATTTATTTTTTATTCGAATCTCTATCAAGAGTTTATTAGTTAAAGTTAGTTTTAATAATAAGTTAAAAAAAAAAAAACAGTTATAAAATTACAAATAACTATGTGATTTCAATGGTTATATTATTTTAATGAAATTACAAAACTAACAGCCGACCGAATAGTGGTAATTATCGTCTCTTAAAATAAATAGCAGAACTAAATTTGTCAGAGAATTCACTGTGGTGTTAAGAGCGAAAGATTCAAAAGAATATAAGAGATTAAAAATGTTTGTATTTCAGACTATCAGAGTCTCAATAGATGTAAGCTTTAGAAGTTATATTTCGATATTTTGGGACAGAGATCTTTTGAGAAAAAAAGATTTTCAAAAGGTGAAAAAATGTCAGAATATTTAAATCTTATAACATACACTTTTTCTAGCTATGCAGTTTTTGGTGACTTGCATTAAAGTACACTTAAGTCAAAGACAATCGAAATAAAAATGGTTTCTATTTTTTTTTTATCAGAAAGGAACTTTGTACAAAAGTCGTTTGCATGAGTACTGATTGTATTTCTGTTGAGAAACAGTTGAATTACTGCGCTTTGGTTTTAACAAATATATGACAGTGAAACTATAGGATACAGAGGTGTAATACCATAGTGCTCAAAAATGGCAACGTATGAAGGCTACCATCACAGAAGGGTATCACAGAAAGTTCTGTGACAGAAATAGTGCTGGTCACGTCTATCGGTGACGATTACCGTTTTCCATCAGGTAAGCAGTCAGCTTGTTTGCAATTTTAAATTTCTAAAAAAAAATCTAAATTAAAAAAAATACAAAATCTTGAAAATATCTAAATTTCTTAAAAAAATGCATTATCGGACACTTAAATAACCGTGGTATCGTGGAAACGGGGACATTACACAAATTGTCCGCGACAAATTAGTCACGTGGGATAGCGGGAAGTGGCTACCAACTTTAAGCGGCGGAATTGGTTAAAACAACTATTTAGTTGGCAACACTAAACTAGGGGTGTCACGAGAGAACGTGATTACCCTTTAGGGTTGTGCGAGGACAAATAAATAATGAAGTCTCATTATATAAAATATACTAGAGGGAGATTGTGACACGAATGTCGTTAGCGTGGGTGTCTCTGTCTCACTCGGGCTTCTGCTGTCAAATAATGCTTGCATGGCTTTATCGGATTGAAGGGTGAGATATGCAATGAAATTAGAGGGTATGGAGGCGTAACATCTTAGTATTAAGGAATGATAACGCACAAGGATGACGATGATTATGGATCAGACGTGCTGATCATTTTAGGTGCTATTTTTTAAATATATTTTTTATACCACTGAGGTGACAACAAGCATGCGGCCTACCTGATGGTAAGCGGTTACTGTAGCCTATGAACCAGAGGTATTACGCGCGCGTTGCCGACCCTGAAGAAACCTCTTTACCCCCCTTTTGAAGAACCCCATGCTGTAGTCTCTTGGGACTTTTTTTTAATATGTGAAAGAGGAGTGATAACTATGGAGTTATATTTATATATCTAAAAATATTATTTATTTATTAAGATTTTAATAATTATTAATTTAACAAACGTACTGGATCAATGTGTCATTCCACTATTACTTACTTCGTCGTGATCATCATATCAGCCGTTAACTGTCCACTGTTGGACATAGACCTCCCCCATAAGGGGAGTTTTGCCAGTAGTCGCCACGCTTGGCAGGCGAATTTTTTTTTTATACAATTTAGAATGGCAAACAAGCTGACGGCCCACCTGATGGAAAGTGGTAACCTTCGCCTGTAGACATGAGCAGTACCATGGACATAACAGAGTATACTGTTTCGCCCATGATACCCCCCATGCGTTGCCATTCCTGAGGACTCAGGTGTTATTCCTCTGTACCCAGTAAATTCACGCCAACCAGTAAATTAGCAACCGCTACGCTTTGGTAATGTTTTAAAAGAGACGCTGCAGCCCAACTCTCGACTATTAAGTTCCTTTAGTCGCCTTTTACAATATCCACAAGAAAGAAATGGATGACCCATTCTTGAGATCACACGAACGGATATTTTTTTTTATTTCATTACCAGAGTATATATGTACATTACGTGGTCAATAAAGAAAAAGGTAGAATCACTTCCTTTTTTTTAAATCGGTCGACGACTAAACTTTCGCCGTAACTATTTCAAAAGCTATTAGCACGAGTTCAACATTTAACTATAACAGAAAATTTAATTACGGATCGTTACATTGGACACGATTGTAATATAGAAATTGAAGCGAACAAGAATCGATTAGAATCGTTATCGATTAACAGTTAATCGGTTGCTATCGATTTTGTTAAATGCAAAAGTTCTCTTCTCGAATATTCACCTATTTATGTAACAATACTTAGGGCTTACTATGAACTGTTTCCCGAAGTTTATCAGAGGGACACTTTGTACAAAAGTCGTTTGCTTGGACACCTCTGTCCTATTCGGGATTCTATCGTGAAGCAGTTGTGTTTGCATGGCTGTGTTTCGGTTTGAAGGGTGGGATATGGCAGTGAATTTACATGGTACAGAGGAATAACACCTGAGTCCTCAGGAATGGCAACGCATGGGGGGTATCATGAGCAAAACAGTATACTCTGTTATGTCCATGGTACTGCTCATGTCTATAGGCGACGGTTACCACTTTTCATCAGGTGGGCCGTCAATTTGTTTGCCATTCTAAGTTGCATAAAAAAAACATAACTGTGATACTTCGATTGTTGAAAAGCCTATGCCCTTATTAGGGCCCTAGCTAGATCCAAGTTTAAGGTAGGTCAAATGAACCTGTCTAATTTTCTTGGGGCCTTCATTTTAAGGTAGGACATTATTTATTTATTCATTAGTACAAATATGTGTACATGGCGGACTTAATGCTAAAAGCATTCTCTCCAAGTCAACCATAGGGAGGTGTCAGAATACTCGAATGCGGTACTAGTAATTATTGATATACATACATACTAACATTGGACATTGGGCCTTTTTAGATAGGGCATTGCCCCTCAATGCTTCCTAAGTTAAAATAGTATGTGTCAGTCATATTTAATAATTTAGCAGACAAAGCACCGAGATTTAAAAAATAATGTAATTATTTTTTATATATTAATAAATAAACAAAGGTTACTTTTTATCAATCAAAGTATCTCAGTTATGCGAATGAAGGCACAGGTAAAAACTGGTGTAGATACAGTTTGAAATTTGTACTTTTGAAATTACTCTACGGGATTAAAAATGGCCTTTACCTATCCGTAGCTCGGCGCGCATGAATGTAGATTCGTTTGCATCTGACTGTTTTTTTTTTGAGCCTATCCGTCTAAAAATATTTGAGTTTCTGGTTTAAAAATCCTTTTGGTATATTTTTAGAGACAGACTCCACTGTACAAAAAGTTTATTAAAAATAAAAATAAAGTAAATAAATATTACTATAATTATTATCACAGGTGAGATAGTCAGAGACATTTGGCGACTTTTTTTTCTATACTACTAAGGTGACAAACAAGCATATAGCCCATCTAATGGTAAGCGGTTACCGTAGCTAGTGAATACCTGCAACAGCAGGGAAATTACGCGCGCGTTGTCAACCCTAAATAAACCGGGGGGAAAGGGATTGTTAGTAATGGAGACTGAGAATCACATTGCTAGCAATATACCCAACCAGGTCGAGTAGTAGTCTTGTAGTGCTTTTCACTGATTTTTCTACGTTTGAAACCCGCTCGTACGAAGTGGTTGGCGGAAAGCTTAAAGTTTTACCACCTTTTATTAAGAAGGACTTTAAAACAGTCTCTTAATTTGCCATAAAGAAATCCAAAGGAATGCCACTTCTCATAATCTTATTCGCCGTTTACCTACAGACTGCACAAACGTCGCGCAATTCCCTTTTTTTTGCAAAATAAATATTAGACCGTCCAACATCAAACGCTTCGCATTTCGTTACGCAGAGAGAGGGAGAGAGGAAGAGATAGAGCCCAGGAGTGAACTCTAAAATCATATATTTAGGTACAAATAGAGGGAGCCGTGTGATAAAATATTTATTTGAATGAACAAGAAATTTCCCTCCACATACGCACGGTCATTAACTTTTGTTTTATTTATTTATTTTTTTCTTTTTGAGTACATATTTGTTTTATTCGAATAAACAATAAATTTATGTAGTAACTGTAGTATTTTGGTTTTATTTTTTAAAGAACATTCATTTTCATTTTATTCTCTTTATCTATATACTAGCTGACCCCGTAAACGTTGTTTTACCACTTATTGCGAAATATAAAAATCACAATTAAAATACAGGGGTTGGTACTAAAATGATGAAAATTTAAAGTTGTATGTATTTTTCAATGCTATAAATTATAATAAAATAAAAATAAAAAAAATCGTCAAGATTGTTAGATGTTGGCCGATTCTCAGACCTACCCAATATGCACACAAAATTTCATAAAAATCGGTAAAGCCGTTTCGGAGGAGTTTGGTAACAAACACCGTGACACGAGAATTTTATATATAAGATATAATATATATATATATATATATATATATATATATATATATATATATATATATATATATTTCAATTAAATATAAGAAATAAAGCATTATTGTAATTACAGTAGATATACCATCTGTTAGACCATATGGTTGATTGTAACTCAAATATTTATATCATCTTTTTTATTAAAGTCGTATAAAAAAAAAATTGTATAAGAGAAATGACGGTTTATAATTTTATTAAAAAAAAAACAGTATTGTGGTTATTTTCAAAATGAATTTTCAGAATACGAGAGCGAAATATACTTTTTAATAAGTGCGACAGAGACGGAAGTAACCGGTTTGAAATTGTCGCATAGCAATATCCCAGATTAAAAGTAACGCTTCGGTGAACTTAAATTCCCCGTACAGTCGCCAATAGAAGTTGTTACGTCGTGAAAATGGAAAAGTATGAAAAGGGTGACATATTTTTTTTTTTTTTGCTCTCTGTATAATAGAACAAACTGTAATTTTAAACTTTACATTCGTAAATACAATCACAAATATTTCATATACGAATAAGGACTATGGGATTATTTATATGTTTTTTTTATACAACTTAGAATTGCAAACAAGCTGACGGCCCACCTGATGGAAAGTGATAACCGTCGCCTATAGACATGAGCAGTATCATGGACATAACAGAGTATATTGTTTCGCCCATGACACTCCCCATGGGTTGCCTTTCCTGAGGACTCAGGTGGACAAATTAAACAAAACAATTTTAATCAAATAACCGGTAATATAAACTATTTATTTTTCTATTAACCTGTGAAGTGTGTAAAGCAGGAACGGATTGCTGTTGTTAAATAAATAATTTTCAAATCCAACATTTTAATGAAGGAGGGAAAGGAATTGTTAGCAATGGAGACTGAGAATCCCATTGCTAGCAATATACCCAACCAGGTCGACCTCCTCGCGGTTGCCCCTGGAAACTATCATGGTTAATTCCTGATGAATTCATCATGATGGGCTAACTGGCCTGTTTTCATTCTCATCTATCACCCTTCACTGGTGCTCCGCCAGCGTATCCCGTTAGCGCAGGCGGGGTTACCATACCATTTTCACCCATCAAAAAAAAAACATTTTAATGAAAATCTTTTTTTTTATATACAACTTAGAATGCCAAACAAGCTGACGGCCCACCTGATGGAAAGTGGTAACCGTCGCCTATAGACATGAGCAGTAGGTACCATGGACATAATAGAGTATACTGTTTCGCCCATGATACCCCCCACGCGTTGCCATTCCTGAGGATTCAGATGTTATTCCTCTGTACCCCGTAAATTCACGCCATATACATATATTCACAAGGGTACCTATAAATTCTTGTCGAGCGGTGTCCTTAAAAATTCAAACTCACCGCTACTTCGCGCTGGATTTTAGCCTAGGGCTTTTAGAGCCTAGTAATTTATATCATATCTTCGTAATGGGATATTTTCAAATGGTTTCCAAAAGATGGAAATT
Source organism: Galleria mellonella (assembly GCF_026898425.1). NCBI lineage: Eukaryota > Metazoa > Arthropoda > Insecta > Lepidoptera > Pyralidae > Galleria > Galleria mellonella. The sequence goes on along the minus strand of NW_026441999.1, from coordinate 8,164,928 downwards.
CTCAATTTACCTAATGTTTTTTTTTAAATTAAATTCACTCTTGTTTTGGTTTTATATTTGTTTTATGATACATGTAGGTAGTGTTTTTTTAGGAGCAAAAAAACTGTTTGTTGTGAAGCAAAATCTGTTCGCAGCCATGCAATTCGGCATTAGAAATTCTAATATTACAAATATAAAATAATCTTATATTTTGTGTATTTATTTATGATATGTATATATTTATTTATTTAATATATTATGTGTATGTTTATATTGGTCTAATTATATGTTTATATTATATGGATATATCAAGTATTGTTTTATTTTTCCTCTATTCAATAATGCACCGCCTACGTATTTCTCTGTTCGCCCAATGGTCGATTAGTAGAGAACACCGTCCGGTGTTAAGTCCGCCATATGTACATAGAATTTTACTGTGCATTAAAGTTTAAATAAATAATTAAATTTTAATTTAAAAATTAATCTGATTTATCTATTTTTTTCTTATGCAACCTAAATTGACAAACAAACTGACGGCCCACCTGATGGAAAGTGGTAACCATCGCCTATAGACATGAGCAGTAGCATGGACATAACAGAGTATACTGTGTCGCCCATGATACCCCCCATGCGTTGTTATTCTTCAGGCCTAAACTGTTATCCCTATAAATATACAGGTATATGTGTTTAAAAGGCGGAATATGGCAATGAAATTACAGTGTACAGTGACATTACCCCATTGTTTTCGAGTATGGCAACATATGATAAACACAATTGGCGTCACAGTATATTTACGATATTCACAGTGTTGTTCATGCAATAGACGATGGTTACTACTTTACATTTTCTTAATGGATGAAAATGGAATGGTAACCCCGTCTGCGCTATCGGTATACGCTGGCGGGGCACCAGTGAGGGATGATAGGTGAGGATGAAGGCAGGCCAGTTGGCCCATCATTAAGAATTCAACAAGAATTAATCACGATCCAGAGGGAACCGCGTAGAGGTCGACCTGATAGGGTATATTACTAGCAATGGGACTATTAGAACCCATTATTATCAATTCCTTTCCCCCCAACCACATTCCATTAGGTGACAATAGCCCACCTGTTTGGTATAAATGTCTTATAAAAAGCCTAAACACATTACTCTCCCATTATCCGGCAGTCGGATAAAAAGATTCCGTCGAAGCATATTTGTAACGGAAGAAAATAAGGATACATCGATACAGATTTCGGTAGCGATAAACGAATATCAAAAATGGCGGCCTATATACTTCTATTTGTGTCAATGGGCGAAGGCAAAGGAAAATACGTAAACATTTTTATTATATTTCGAACATTTGAAGATGCAAACGGTGTAATGGCTGAGTATTGTAATGAAACGGAGTTTCGTTTTTGAGTGATTCGCAATAGAAATTGATGGCTAACCTTATTTAATGCGTATGGTAGTCGCGTCTTTTTTTTTTTTTGATGGGTGAAAATGGTACGGTAACCCCGCCTGCGTTAACGGGATACGCTGGCGGAGCACCAGTGAAGGGTAATAGATGAGAATGAAATCAGGCCAGTTAGCCCATCATGATCAATTCATCAGGAATTAACCATGATAGTTTCCAGGGGGAACCGCGAGGAGGTCGACCTGGCTAGGTATATTGCTAGCAATCGAATTCTCAGTCTCCATTACTAAAAATCCCTTTCCCCCTGGTAGTCGTGTCGTCCCAGCATAGAATGGACCCCTTCTTTTCTAGTGGGTGTCGTGAGGGGCGACTAAGGGAACTTTAAGATCGAGGAATGGACAGCAGCGTCCTTTTAAAACATCTCCAAAAGCCTAACTGCAGTTGCTGACCCTTTGCAAAACATGGCAACTAGTGGCAAAACCCTTAACCTTGTAAATTCACTGCCATATCTGAATGAGACAGAAGTACCCAAGCAATCGACTTTTGTACAAAGTCTCCCTCTGGTAAAATCTATTGAAATTTATTTCAATTCTAACCTAACAGCTTCGAAATTGTGTCTTCTTTTGCTTGACTTCTAATGGTACGTATTAAAGTTTCAACAGGGTCGATAAAGCGCGTGTGATAACTCTAGTCTTAGTTAGTCCATGTGCTACAATGGCCGTTCACCATCAGACGGGCTGTATGCTTGCCATATAATTATGTGATATATTAAAAAAACGTAGGTGTATAAGACAAAAACACTACTATCATAATGACATCATTTAAAATCATCTCGGTTGATGACCCATTCACGAGTATATGAAATTAATGACTAGCTTTTCCCACGCAAAACCGGACTCCCAAACACGTGGATGGTACGGCAGAATAATAGTGTAAGTTCAAAATGTGATATTTTGTAAATTTATACAAATGTTTGCTTTTCTGACCCAAGTAAAAAAATACTTATACAGATTTCATCTGTTTTATAAAAAAAAAAAAAAAAACGATAAGGTATCGAACTAGCATACGACGCGTCTGATTTATATAATAAACGGTTACCGTAGCCTGTAAACGCCTGCAACGCCATTAATGTCAATAAAACTTAGTGAAAAACATTAGTACATACTTTTTAAATAATCTCATATTGTAGGCTTTTTTATTCTAGCTACTGAGGTGGCTAGCAAGCATACGGCCCACTTGATTAAAAGCGGTTACCGTAGCTTACGAACGCTTGCAATACCAGGGGCATTACGCGCGCGTTGCCGACCCTGAAGAAATCTCTTTACCCTTTTTTGAAAAAACACATGCTATAATTTCTGTTAAAAAAACCCTCGATAGGGATCTCATTTTACAATCAGGGTGTTCGTGGAAGAAAATAGCTTTAAAACCACGCTGTATTCGACCATCTGCGGTCTAAGGTATGGGGATAAGTGTTTAGGAAAAATCTCAGCAATGAGTTATTATTTCCGTGTATTTTTTTTCAAATAAGGACCAATATATTTAAATATAATAATTAATGATTTAACTTACATGTATTTTAGTTAAGAAAGCTCAACTAATTTCGCGACCATGCGAGACTTATTTATGAGCGGCTATTTATTTATTTATTTAATACAAAAATCATGTGTATTTTATTACACAAATTATAATTTTTTTTTATACAACTTAGAATGGCAAGCAAGCTGACGGTCCACCTGATGGAAAGTGGTAACCGTCGCCTATAGACATGAGCAGTACCATAGACACAACAGAGTGTACTGTTTCGCCCATGACACTCCCCATGCGTTGCCATTCCTGAGGACTCAGGTGTTATTCCTCTGTGCTCAGTAAATTCACGCCATATCCCACCCTTCAAAGCGAAACACAGCCATGCAAACACAGCTGTTTCACGGTTGAAACACGAATGGGACAGAGGATTTTTGTACAAAGTCTCGGTTTTTATTTATACAAACAAAAATTATAATTCTAAAACAAGGCAGGCAAGTTAGAGTGGGTGCATGTAAGTAACGTAAGTGCACGTATGAAAGAAACTATGTACAATAATGAGACGAACACAAGCCTGAGCGCCTTAGCTATAGTAAACCAGTCATTAATACATTAAAATAAAATATACATATACTTATAAAACTTTTAACAATAAAAGGATCAAAATAAAAAAAAAAAGAACCTGAAGACGCAATTAGATCAGAAATAGGATCTAAATAAAATACCTCGTAAAATGTATCAAAACGTTTAGTATAACAATAACAGTTTTCGATTACAACCGTTTACACCATCTGTTGTCGAAAACGTGCGTCTCGTTGTTTAGGTAATTATCAAAAATTACAAGGAAAAATATTTGAGAAAAAACAGTTTTAATAAAATATAATTAGAACATAGAATTGAACGAATGAATAAAAACTTTTTTTTTTGTTTCCTTCAAAGAATACAGGTTACATGTCAATATAAACACAAAAAATATAATTATTGCTGAAACAACACCTGAGTCCTCAGGAATGGCAACGCATGGGGGGTATCATGGACGAAACAGTATACTCTGTTATGTCCGTGGTACTGCTCATGTCTATAGGCGACGGTTACCACTTTCCATCAGGTGGGCCGTCAGCTTGTTTGCCATTCTAAGTTGTATAAAAAAATATAAATGCGAGTAATAACTAGTCAATTAGGCAATTTTTAAATGTTCCATTAATTTTCTTTCTGATTCTGACCGTATATTGTATACTTGAGCATAAATATATTTTCTTTATTGATAAAGAAATAAATAAATTATTTACACAAATAAAAAATACTTCAATTGTAACAAAATCAGTTATTTAGATTTGAAAAGTAAATTACTGAACGGATTCTGATAAAATTTCTATAGATATGTGCTGCCGGCCTTTAAAAAGGAATATGCTCTTCTTGAAGGTTATGTTGTCGTGTCGGTTCGGAAATACTGCTGCTGGAAATTGATTCGTGTGTGGTTGTGCGTGGGAGAAAGTGCCTTGAAAAACGCACGGTGGAGGACCGCCACTCGTCCAGATGATTGGATATATAGATGGATGGTATAGATTTTATAGATTATATATATATATATATATATATATATATATATATATATATATATATAATTTTATTTTTTATTTATTTATTCAAGACTATTGTACCAAAATTACAGGATTCGTTGAAGAATCTTGGATAAGTATAATATAGTACAAAAGGCGGCCTTATTGCTAAGCAATCTCTTCCAGACAACCTTTGGATAGAAAGAATTACAGAATAAATAGGTAGGTGGCGCGTTAAATATATATATATATATATATATATATATATATATCTCGTCAAATATATATATATATATATATATATATATCAAATATATATATATATATATATATATATATATATATATATATATATATATATATATATATATATATATTTGACGAGAACGTATATACCTTGTTTTGAAATTAACTGACGTAAAGTGTTTCAAATTACACTTTAATAAGATAATACATGAACACAATCTAAGAATATAACTGAAATGGCTGTCATTTTCCGTGTGCGCTGTCGCGCGTTACGCGAGAGCTGCCGAGTACCTGTGTACGCGACAGCCCTAGCGACAACAATGCCCCGCCCTTGACAAGATAACATTCACGTAATCGCCATTTCCCGAATCGAACACAACTGTATTATACACGGTGTGTACAATAAAAATAGATGCGGTACAATTTTCCGTATAAAAAAAATATATATATATTGAAAACGCAAAATTGTAAGTTACGCCATTTGGACGGAAAAGTTTGCGCGCGCTCGGGAATTTATGATCAGTACAATACCTGTATGTGTGGCAACCCTAACGATAACAATTCCCGCCCCGCCCCTGACAAATGTTTCACATTATACAGTAATGCACAGTGGTAGGACGCCTCTCGCCGGGAACAAATATAATTAAAACCGTGTTTTGTTTTCCCGGAAAATTGGGTTAGGAGACGTTTGCAGGGACGTGTAAGAGAGATGTTTTTTCTTAAGGATTGTGGTTTTAAAACAGTGTATGTACTAGATAGGGCGTGTGGTCCCGGCATAGAATAGCCTATTTCTAGTCTTCTCGTTTAGTAGTTCTTGCGTCGCTTCTTATGACATCGATGGAAAAGGAAGTAACGGCCTATTCTATGCCGGGACCACACTGCTAATCTATTTAATACAAATATTTTATAAAAAAGTTTTTGCTAAAGTAAATTATTTCTAAACGCGCGCGTAATACCTCTGGTATTGCAGGCGATCATAGGCTACGGTAACCTATAACCATCAGGTGGGCCGTATGCTTGTTTGCTACCTCGGTGGTATAAAAAAAACAGTAATAATACTTTTGTAATTTTTTCATAATTTGATTGTTATGGGGTTTGATTTTGCAAGTCACAAAGTAATGTTGCATAGGTACGTATTCCCTCTGTTTATTTCCCTTCCGCATGAACCCATAAAACCAGCGACCTGAGATAAAGGATTAAACACATGGTAAAGACATTCCCCCTTGCGGACGTGTGAAAGGGACAAAAAATATATATTGCCACATAAAAAGCGACATCGGTCATGAACTTTCAGACATATATGCTGATGAACGATGAGATGTTTCAAGGACGTCGAGAAATTGAATTCATAACACGGTATCGCGTGTTTACTTGTACAATTGCGTAAAAAAATTGTATCTTCCACGGACACAAACTTTAATTAAGATTAGACATTTCAGTCGTTAATTGTCCACTGCTGAACATAAGCCTTCCAATAAGGGAAGTTTTCCCAGTAGTTGCCACGTTTGGCAGGCGGGCTGGCAACTGCAATTATAGTTTGGGAGATGTTTTAAGAGGGACTCTGCTACCCATCTCTTAACTATTTAATTTCCTTAGGGAACTAAAGCACCCACGAAAGGAAGGAGTGGCCCTATTCTATACTAAAAAAAAAATTACAATTGACGTAAACGAATACATAGCCACTAAAAAAAATGTTTTTTTTGTTGTATGAAAATGGATTGGTAACCCCGCCCGCGCTAACGGGATACGCTGGCGGAGCACCAGTGAAAGGTGATCGATGAGAATGAAAACAGGCCAGTTAGCCCATCATGACGAATTCATCATGAAGATTTAATCATGATAGTTTCCAGAAAAACCGCGTGGAGGTCGACCTGGTTAGGTATATTGCTAGCAATGAGATCTTTAGTCTCCATTACTAACAATCCCTTTTTCCCCTGTGTCATGCATAAAAAATATTAGACAAATTGTGATCTTGCTTCTTTGGGAGGGGGGAGGGTCCCAGCAAAATCATAAGAGCGTTTTAAATTTTTTCTCATGATGTACCAAGTCAGAATGAAATAGCGTGCAATGATCAATTTCACGCGATTCGCAATTAATTTACGATCACTAAAAATGTTATGTTCCTTCTTATAACTGTATGTTGCCGTGTAGACGTTGTCTTAATTGGAGTCTACCAATTAAGACAAGTCTACCAGAGGGAGACTTTGTACAAAAGTCGATTGCTTGGGTACCTCTGTCCCATTCGTGTTTCAACCGTGAAGCAGTTGTGTTTGCATGGCTGTGTTTCGGTTTGAAGGGTGGTATATGGTGTGAATTTACAGGGTACAGAGGAATAACACCTGAGTCCTCAGGAATGGCAACGCATGGGGGGTATCATGGGCGAAACAGTATACTCTGTTATGTCCACGGTACTGCTCATGTCTATAGGCGACGGTTACCACTTTCCATCAGGTGGGCCGTCAGCTTGTTTGCCATTCTAAGTTGTATAATAAAAAAATATTTTTTTTTAAAAATTCGATACCAATACAGTTATATTCTTAGTTTATTAGTAACACTAATGTATTAAATACACGACAATTACAAAGATAGAATAATGTAATCCAATCCGCTCGCCAAGCGTGGCAACTACTAGCAAAATCCAAATAGGGGAGGCCTATGTTCAGCAGTGGACAGTTAAAGGCTGAGATGATAGCATGGTAATGATATATGAAAAATAACTCTTGTACTTTTGCAGATTTTCAAAAATTATTGTCTTTGAATAAATTTATAAACATGTATTCCAAAGTCCACCATTTGGTGGTCAACAATCTCTTTTACCAACTATGTAATTTTATTTATTTAATTCCAGACTATAGTAAACAAAATAGAGATAATTCTACCGGAGGGAAAAAGCATCTCTCTGCTGGATTTATCTCTTGTTTGTTTACTCACCAAAGTTGTATGCTTGAGTACTTTGGCCCCACACATAATTATATCTGCCGTGAAGAAGGTTCATGGAGATTCAGTTTTAAGAGTGGTAAATGCCCGTAAAATTACAGGCAACATACGAGAGCTACCATAAATATCGCAATACACACTGTAATGCCCATTTTTTTATACCACAAAAATGGTAAACAAACATATAGTCTATTTGATGGTAAACAATCACTAAAGCCTATGGATGCCTGCAACGCCAGCGATATCACGTGCCAGTTGTCGACACTGAACACCCTTTTTGAAGAATCCTCTGTACCCTAGCCTTTAGGTGAAATCTCACCAGGGAGCTCATTCCACAGCCTGAGCATTCGAGGCAGGAAAGCCCTCTGAAACCGCACTGTATGCGACTACTCCAGTTCTGGTGTATGTGGATGAACTACCTGTTGATGGCGAATGGTGCAAATTTATTCATGTAATATCAGGTTATTATATCCCATGCGCGTTCTAAAGACATGATGTTATGTAATGTTATTGCCATATAAAACCATAATATAACAGTTAAAGCATAGCTTCTTTATAGCATTAATATCAATAAAACAAAGCTATCCAAGCAAATAGACGCAGATTACCAATTACAAAGGATTCCCCAAAAAGGCGTGAAAAAGGGATTTAAAGTTTGTATGAAAATTCGTTAATTCAAGCAACTTCTAAACGGAATAAGTTGACATCGTTTTCTATGCAAAACCGGACTCCCAAATATGTGGACGTTACGACAGAATAATGATGCGAGTTGGAAATGTAATATTTCGTCAAATTATACTTTTTACGTTCGTGGCTTGAGCCAAAAGTTTGGGTTCGGATACATATAATACAGTAAATACCAGAGAAACACCGCCTGCTATGATAATTTACGATGGCGTAGTATCAGTGATGATAAATGAGGAAGAAGTCAGGTTAGGTGATTGACCTATATATAAATAGAAGTATTTATAGCAATATAAGTCTTTGACACGAAAAACCCTTCAATCCCAATGACTTTTGATGTGGTCATGTTAGATAAGTCTAAGCATTCTACCAACCGGTCTTAACTTGCCTGGGGGTAGGGAAAAGCAATTTTCCATAATGAGTTACTAGCAGCTTCGTTCCTATTATTACTAGCCTTAGCCTTCTAGAAACCATCATAATTAATTCCAGGTGAATTCAGTTCAATGAGCTTATTGGCTTTTCATTCTCGCCTACCATCCTCTACAGGTGCCCCGCAGTATATCAGCTATTATATTATCACCCTTTAAACAAAGCAATCTTCTTTGCAATGTGTATCTCCCCTTTCATCATTGTTTTATTTTCAGTGTTCTCGCATAATTCTAATTTTAATAATACTCGTACGTCTTCCATTGAGATAGGTTCGCACAAACTCAAGACAAAAGTGCCAACTGAAAATTGCTGTACTAAAATATTTTAGCGTGGCTAAAGCGCTTTAAAGCAAAACACGGACAGGTGTGTTTGACGGCAATCTACAAGTTGAATGGCTCAAGAAATGTAGAGGAAATCTAAATCTGAGCGTTAATATAAAATATTTTAACCCTAACTCACTTTAATATCGAATCAAGCAAATTTTCTTTTATTCAACTTGTAATTTCATGAATGCCTACCGCGAGACAATAAAGATATAAAATATTGTACTAACCGTCGTTTTCATTTTATTTCCGCCCATAAAGAAATAACTTGGTTCAACCTGAGAATTTTCTATATGTGTAATTTTGTCGGAGACGTCTTTTTTATCCTGAATATCATCATTTGTATTACTTGATGGATGGTTTATTGCATGGATAATGGTTGGTAGACCGATTTCATCCATATCCATAAAACCATTTAACGTACCACCATCAGGTATGGGTTCTTTCCTATAAAATAATGTTAACATATAGTTTGATTAAATAGGACTTAATAAAAATATAAAGAAACTAACTATTAGATCAACTGTAGACGGTTTGTTGATATCTGATAGTAGTAAAAATTCAATACTGATTAATTTATTTAATATTTTGAAATTGATAGTATTATCATTTAGAGAGTATATATATATATATATATATATATATATATATATATATACTAATTACCTTTTTATTCATCATCGTCTCGGCCATTATCTGTCCATTGCTGAATATAGGCCTCCCCCATAGATTGCCATAAAAAACAGTCCTGAGCCACCTGCATAGTTTAACTTCCTGCAATGCATTTGAGGTCGTCACTTCATCTAGTAGGTGGTCGTCTTACATTGCGTTAAACCGTAGGGTGTTGCCACTCAAGAACCTTTCTTTACCTTTCTTTAATTACTTTTACATTAAATTTAATTAAAACAAATGATACCATTATCAAGCTTGACAGCTTGGAATAGGGTTTCATTTGCAGTATTCTTCCTCTTGCACCGCTGTATAAGATGTAAGTGTACGGCGGTATTTATGTTTGAAAATTTTGTTTAATCATTGCATTGTGAGTGTACAATAAATAATGCTACAGATGACCCTGTATGTATATGAAGCTACTCAGCTTTCTAATATAATAGTAAATCGTAAATTTAAATTATTTGTTATATATTTGTAAATAAATAAATTAAATTATGATTGGTTGGTGAAGCTACATCTTCTATGTCCTGAGAATGAACAGAGGTGATACTTGTAATCTTATTCTACTACCTTACACCACTACAACTAAAAAGCTAGTTCATCGTTCGATTCAAATTGAAACAAAGCGACTTTTGGTCCATCGACTCCAGTACCTTCAAATAATAGTTCTCGGTCATTTCTTTTTATTTGCGGTAACAGACAATATTGTTGTATGTATTTTTATTTATGTGTATGTTATGTGATTATTTTTTCAATTCCAAATTTGTTTTCATGATTTTTATTAGAATCAGTAAGATTCAAATCTCTTATTGACCCTATAATAATTAGGCCTCGTTTTGAGACGCTATTTTTAGCTCCACAAAATTCTTAAATTATATAAATGAAGGTTCTCCTATTCCGCGTATTTATAGTGAAATAAAGTTAGAACATGATATTACAGCATTTAATTAACCAAAATGCTGGTTAATTAATGCTCCCATTAACTGGCAACGTGAAACTCAATTTAGAATATCACCCGAAAAGCTATATCGTAAACTAAAATAGGGTTTGACTGAAATTCGATTTGTTAAAATTTAATGAAAATGGTAGTGTCCGGTGCATTTAAATGCGTTCAGGTATCTGTGACAGCGTATATTGATAGTCTCAAACAAAAACCTATTTATAGTGCCCATGAAAGGAATTTGCTCGAAACTATGGAGAGAAACGTTGAAAATTTTGAATCTTTAATAGAATGTAAGTCATGCCATGTGCAATAAAGAATATAGATACCTGAGTGATTAAATCTAGGTTAAAACTATCAAGGTTTTCTCGAAGCTTCGTTTGCACTTGTCACCAAAATTCAAGAATATTTAATATAAACTATCGCGTCGTGAAGAAATAAAAATATAACATGTTAACAGTTCTTGCCCTCATTGGGATATTGTAAAAGGTGTTAAAAAAAAGGAAGGAATAACGATTGAGGACTGTGATGGTGTGCAAGACGAAAGAATAATTTTATTGAAAAAGATCCGTATCCAGAAGTAAGATCTTTTTAGTTCGTTAAAGAAAAAGAAATAGAAGATCCATTAACGACGTTCCCTGTGGAAATTTTCCATTAATAATAAAACTAGCTTTTACTCACTACTTCGGCCTCGCGACCGGGATATATTTACGAGTACTTATTGAGATAAAACGTAGCCAATAATCTTCTCCATTTCTTGTAGTACGGGTACATCAAATCATAATACTAATATTTATTTTCTCTTCACAGTTCATCACAGTGAAATACAATGAGACATGCTTATATTAGAGTAATCAAATTATAAATATAATTGTGAGAGACTGGTGCCTGAGATAGGTATAAGAAAACCTGTATTACAGGTCACCAGGGCCTCACTCCGCAGCTTTACTTACTAAGTACTTGTAACATAATAAGTTAATTCAATGTAATAAATATAATTTATAGCAAGAGATTATAATTTAATCTGGGAATTGTGTGTGTATGCGTGTGTGTGTGCGTGTGTATTTATGTGTGTGTGTGTGCGTGTGTGTGGATGCGTGTGTAGATGTATAGTGATTGGTTAAAGCATTAATGATATAAAAAGTAACAAATAAACAAATTCATTTTCACATAGCATTAAATAAAGATTAGCACTAACAAATGCTGCATAAGATGATCATGTAATAATAAATTCTAATGCATTTCAGACCACCAATGATTGGGCAGTATAAAAATCTTATATCTACATAATGACTGTTGAAATATCTAGAATTAAAATAACTAAATTATGGACGAATAGTCCGCCTTCTGTTTCAGACCATTCATTTGAATCAGCTGTTTTCGTTTTGGCCAAACTAAATTATATTTCTTTATTTCTTACCGTGACAGGAAATTTGTGGGTACTTACCTGTGAAAAGAAAACACAAAATTATGAATAAAAAAAATATGTGAATATCTATAATCGTTTGACGAAATTATTTGACCACCAATAATAAAGTCTTTATAATATTCCTTATCAATGATCAATACTAATGCAAATAATAGCGGAATCAAATAAAAGGCGACTAATTCAGAAGCCGATAAAATGGATTTAACACTGGATTCAATAAAATATTCACAATACTTGGAAATTTAGCTGCTACGTCTCACGTTTCAAACTGAAATATAACAATCGAATTATTCAACGGCGGGAACAGGTACGACAGTGAATACTGCTGTATTCAATTTCTATTTGCGATTATCACAATTTTTGTAAACAAAAATATCCATTTCACGACTTTCACAGTTTTCCTCAAGCAAAGCAAAGGCTGCAAACGTGTTCGCATGACTCGTTCGTCCATCGCTAACAAAGGCAGCCCACACTGCGAGTTCACTGCGCAGTAGGGGTAGGTAATTTATAATGTATCAATATGTATGTATATATTTTAGTTACAATATCTATTCACTGGTCCCATAACGTATATGTTAAAAATCTGTCATCCAAAAAATAATATTCGATTTTTTAAATTTTAAAATTTTCGAATTTAGATATCCGACCGACATGGACGATATCGAAATGGGTGTTGATCTTTTTTCCACCGTCAACGTGTAGAGAGACCCAATATACAGATATCGAAGCGGTGTCCATATTACTCATGCCGCTGCACAGTAAAGCTCACATAATAAATATATCATTTATTCGTTCACGTTGTTCAGTGTGAATGAGTTCTTTATGTGCAAATAAAACATCCAGGTATCTTTATGAACGAACTGCATTTGAATTTTATATCAATTGCTCTATTGAAATTTGTTAGCAAGCAGCAGAACTAATAAACTGAAAGCAGACTGTATTAGAACTGAAAATATTTATGCCTTACAATCTTCTTAAAGGTTTCATATATTTAATGAATAAATAAATGAATGAGTATATTTTATTTGCATTATACAATAAACAAGACAGTTAATAAATATAAAGATACAATTGTATAAGTACAGTAAGGTGATCTTGCTGACAGCAATCTTTTCGAGACAATCTTAATTTTTAAGTTTTTTTTGTAAAATTAACAGACGTTTGGAAAACATGACAGTGAAAACACATGGGCTGAGGCACGTAGTCAAGCATGTTTTCGCGTCACAGTGGCTTATGATTGAGGATCACGAATTGATTCCGAAATTAGTCTAGCGTTTTTGCTTTTAACATTAAAAAATACATTTTTACATTCAATAGACAGAAAAACAGTGCATATTGAACTGTATTGGTCGCTCGAATATTCCTATTTTTTATTCCTCTGCAATTAATTTGAAATTAATAAGTTTTTTTTAAATTCTTAATTAAAAAAAGAAAAAACAGAGTCCTGACCTGCCCCGTAACACTACTATTAGATTTACAGTTTATTCTGTAATATCTATGGTGGGATTTATTTTTATATTTTTATTTTAAAAACGATTGCCATTTTCTATTAAATGGATCGCTAGCTTCTTTAACCTTTCTAATCTTAATACATAAAAATCCCGTGTCACGATGTTCATTCATGCTAATCTCCGAAACCGCTCCGTTTGCTCCTACTTAAGAAATAGTATATTTTTAATAGGAAGCAAAACATTTGCTGAGTCAGCTTATAGTATAAAAAACTGTAATCTTAATACTTCTAATGTTTATACAAACATTTGTCTAAGTATATAAACGGCTGTACTAATAGTTAATCCAATCAGGTGTAACTCAATAATCGAGCTTACTGCGAAATGATTTCAGTAATCCATAGCTTCATAATAGGAATTTCCAATCGACCTATTAATTATGTGGCTTAAAATCTAATTCCCGGCCAGATTTAGACAGTACGATTCAGACGGAACGGACGAGGCGATTTTGGCATTGATAAATTTGTGTTCTTTAATTTGTTTTACATTAAGATAGTGAGTATCGTATGAGTCGTTAACTGCCCACAATGGAACATAGACCCTCGCCATAAGGAGGGTTTTGCTAGTTTTTTTTTTTTTTTTTTTTACAACACAGGGGGCAAACGAGCATGCGGCTCACCTGATGGTAAGTGACTACCGCCGCCCATGATCACCCACAACACCAGCGGCATTGCAGGTGTGCTGCCGGCCTTTTAAAAAGGAATATACTCTTTTCTTGAAGGTTATGTTGTCGTATCGGTTCGGAAATACTGCTGCTGGAAGTTGATTCCAAAGAATGGTTGTGCGTGGAAGAAAGTGCCTTGAAAAACGCACGGTGGAAGACCGCCACTCGTCCAGATGATTGGGATGAAACTTTAGTTTGTGGCGGGTTGTACGGTGGTGAAAATCAGCAGCAGGTATCAATCCGAACAATTCCTCAGAACACTCCCCATGATAAATTCGGTAGAAGATGCACAGAGATGCAACATCTCTGCGCAGTTTCAGTGGATCAAGCCGGACAGTAAGGCGTTGACTATCGATAATTCGAGCCGCCCGACTCTGAATGCGGTCTAACGGAAGGAGTTGGTACTGTGGCGCTCCTGCCCACAGGTGAGAACAGTATTCCATATGCGGCCTGACTTGGGCTTTATATAATTTCAGGCGGTGTTCTGGCATGAAATATCGTCTCACCCTATTGAGCACTCCTAACTTTTTGGAAGCTATCTTAGCCTTCTCCTCCAGATGACCGCAAAACTGGACGTCGCAAGATATATCAACGCCCAGAATTCCTAGACTCGACTTTTTATCAAGGGAAGTGCCCTGAAAGTGAGGAGATACGACAAACGGCGTCTTTTTTGCGGTAAACGCGCAGACTTGTGTCTTTTTGGGGTTAAATTGGACAAGATTTTGTTCACCGCAGTTAGGCTTTTGGTGATGTTTTTATAGGGACGCTGCTGCCCAACTCTTGATCGTTAAGTATTCTTAGTTACTTCTTGAAACCTACACGGGAAAGAAAGGGGTGGCCCATTCTATGCTAAGACCATACAGCAGTATGAAGATAATGAGTAAGTATATTTAAAGATAATAATAATAATGTACGTGCATTTTGTAAACTAAAATTATAGTTTTGGTGAGTTTCTGTTGCTTCTTTTTGCTATAATAATTTGTATGCCTACAATAATTAAATGCAGCAATTTTACAAATTGAGGATTTACAACTATAGTTAATAAAACTATAGTCATTGTTTTTTAGGCTTTATATTATTTTTAACTTGTAAATTAACTACGCGACTTTAGTTTTTATACTACTTTTTATTATTCCTAATTCTTTCTCAATTCGTAATGAGCATATAGTCCGCACCATATATTGTTAATTTTGGTAAATAACTATTATATTTGAGTATAAATAGAATTTCCGTGTAATCCTGGCATAGAATAGGCCACCCTTTTTCCCCCGTGGGTAACAAAAGAGGCGAATAAGGGAACTATGGTCGAGAGATGGGCAGTAGCTTCTCCATTAAAATATTACCAAAGCCTAACTGCGGTTGGCAACTCGCCTGCCAAGCGTAGCAACTGCTGGCAAAACCTCCCAAGGGGGAGACCTATTTTCAGGGACGGAAAATTAATAGCTGTGTCATCATCTTACATAGAACAATGACAAAAAACAATAATATATAGTAATTGATTATAAAATACTAAAAACTAATAAAATGTACGCAGCTATTGTAATAAATAATCGCTAAATTTAAATCCTGTTTCGTTTGTTGTTCTAAAACAATAATGTAACAGTATCGCGGAAGTTACTTATTACGACCCCGCCGCACTTTTCGGTCAATGTAAATTGTTTTCAGCGAATTATACAGGGATCGTGTATGCAGTAAACCGTACGCTACGCTATCAACTAGCCGAAATAGCCGAACCCTTCCCACGAACATTCCGATGAATTGTTAATTTTCTAATACGAAAATAGAAAGATGAAATGTACCCAATAAAACAAGTTGCGTCCATAATGGATCCACACAGGCTACCACCTGGCGCCGTTTGATAATAAATTCACCCTTCCTTACACTTTATCACCCATTGGCTTTTAAATTTTTGTGAGTGGAAGCTGAAATTGAATTTTTACATGATCGCATTAAATTTTTTTTCGAGGGTAGAAATATCCAGTGCTTTATAATTCAAACGGTGTAAAGAGATATCTAGGAAATGGCGATGTCACTGCAGACACTCGCAATGAAATATAGCGTTTGAAACCGGCGATGCCTTATTGCGGAACGAAATTAACGAATTCGGTATTACACCTTTTTGCTTTGTGAATTTTATGGGTGGCTTGGAAATATGAATATTGGAGTTTACCGCTTTCTGCTCGCGGGCCGTTGTACTTTATTTTATGTGTCCACACGTAAAAGTAATGAAAATAGCGGGAAAATGTTTGCTTATTTTATTACTGTATGTTGTATAATGAAATTAAGGAATAATAAATTAAATTATGCATTTAATATTGGTCTATAAATGATTCATACAAATAAATATTTCGTAGTTTTCGAAAAATTTCGGTAACTTTAATAATAATATAAATACGAAAGTTCGTTTATTTGTTTGTTACTTCTTGGCATCCTAACAGCGTAAACAATCGCTAATAAATTTGATACACAAATACTATAAGCTATGGAAAAACACATATGCTACTTCTTATCCCGGTGTAAATAAGTCAATTTACGTAGACCAAGTCGCAGGTAAACCTAATTGTTGAGTAATAACTGTAACGACTTATAAATCCCACTAGTGGGAACGAATCTCGTCTATATTAGAAGATTACAGCTACATTTTTTTACTGCTTTTGACCACAGTGTCACTTAATGTTAATGCGTTCATTGGTATAAGATTATTTTCCAGGGGAGTGCTGTCCCCTTATAAAGGACGCATATATACACTCAGACATGTCTTTGCTTCTTTCGCATTTTGGGGTGGGCATGGACTATTCAGTCCTCCTTACTTGGGAGAAAGGGATTGTTAGTAATGGAGATTGAGAATCCCATTGCTAGCAATATACCCAGCCAGATCGATCTCCTTGCGGTTCTCCCTGGAAACTGTCATGGTTAATTCCTGATGAATTCATCACGATGGGCTAACTGCCCTGTTTTCATTCTCATCTATCACCCTTCACTGGTGCTCCGCCAGCGTATCCCTTTATCGCCGGCGGGGTTACCATTCCATTTTCACCCATCAAAAAAACCGCTCCTTACTTACGCTTATAATGGCGTGGTGTAAGATGAAGCACGCAAACTTGAATAATGTCTATTCACTCTAATCTTGAAAAATTACAGATTATATGAGATGGAAAATACAGACGATGAGAGAGAATTCCATTCCCTGGCAAGCAGCAAAATGCTCGATCCAATCGTCCAATTTGCTCCGCAAAAAATAGACTTCAATCTAAACTGTTAGTATAAACAAGAAAGATTTGAATATATATATATATATATATATATATGCAGATTAGAAAAATTATTTTTTAAATGAAAGGATATATTCACAGATTCATACATATACATATCTGTTACGCCTGTCTCCCATTAGGGTAGGCAGAAACAATGGAACGCCAAATGCTTCGATTCAAACAAACCTTTTTCGCTTCTTCCACATTCATCAATCTTTTCATACACGCTCGCCGGTTACGGGTACTTTTAATTTGGTCCTTCTTCAGCACGCCGTCGTCACAGATTCATTTTCATAGAAATTTTATTACAATCTGTTTAGTAGTTTAGTTTTGAAACCAAAAAAGGTAGTTTTGCTACATTTGAAATTGGCTTTTTTGTGGTGTACAATTTTGAATTATTAGCTTTAAAATACTACGATGCAATAGGTATTTCTATAATATAAAGTATAATATAATTCTGAAACAAAATTTTTACAGAATTTGATCAGGGAAAAACTGAGAGGCAGTGTAAAAAGTATGCAAATCAGTTGAGATGAGTTTTCGACTGACACTGGAAATTATGTAAACCGATATATTTAAAGGTACAATATTATGATCAAAATATTTTAAAAAGGCAAGCTAAAGGGGCCATTTTGTTGGCCTTTTTAAGCGACTGACAAAACAAGGAAATTATCATCTCGTCTGATTCCGATTCTTTTTGTAATCATCACATGCAATTACGTCGTGAATTCTGAACCGATTTTCACAATATTTTTTTTTGATCAATAAAGATTTTTCGTAACAGAAACCACTTGTTTCAAACCAAATTATACATCATAATATTTTTTTTTTTTTTATATAAAACTTAGAATGGCAAACAAGCTGACGGCCCACCTGATGGAAAGTGGTAACCGTCGCCTATAGACATGAGCAGTACTATGGACATAACAGAGTATACTGTTTCGCCCATGATACCCCCCATGCGTTGCCATTCCTGAGGACTCAGGTGTTATTCCTCTGTACCCAGTAAATTCACGCCATATCCCAAAATATACACCCAATTCTATGTAGAATAAAGAAAAAATAGCAGTTATGATATTCAAAAAATTAATATATGATAATGATGATGATGATAATGATAATAAAAGTAAACCGTGTTGATTGCAATAAAAAGATACGAAAATGGATTTAGAATTAGAGACATAATTGCGAATTAAAACAGTAAAGGATCTTGTTACACAAAATAAAACAATACCAACAGAAAACCGTTTCGATTTAAAAACTAAACTACTAAACGGACTTTGATGAAATTTCCACATGACCAATTAGAAAGTATATTCTTCTAAAAAGAAAAAAAAAATCAAAATTTGCATAATCAGGTTATAAATGAAAGAATTATGAGGTAACAAACTTCAAAAAAAATACAACTAACAATCAATAAAAAGTCAATTAACAATCAGACGAATTGAGAATCCCCTCGTTTTTGAAGTCGCTTAATAATGAGTTAGTATTATCGAAATTTGTATGGAAATAAATATAAAAGTCAACTTAGTAGAATTCTAAAATATTTAAATTGAGCCGACGTCCTCGCCTCACCAAAGAATAGATTTAACTAGATGATAAATTATTCTTAAATAATTTCATTTAGATTTCCACTGCACTCAATTTAACGTTGTATTAGGTTTCCAGTGCCCGGAGAGTAGTTGCTTACCGAGCGAAACTCGCAGAAACTGGATAAAACCGGTTCAATCTGGTAAAGAGTGTCCTTTATACTGAAACTTGCTTTTTTTTACAAAATCTCGCTGTATAAGTGCATTTAATAATAAAATAGCATTACGGCGACTTTGTATATTAAAAATAAACTGTTCATTGCTAAGTAAATGTAATGATGATTTATTTTCATGGTTTTTGACAGAGTTACTTCATAAAGATTGTAAGGATGGTAATCTTTTATACTATAAAACAAAGTCGCTTCCCGCCGTCGTGATATTAAATGTAATGTTTGATGAAACATCAGGTGATTTTGGAACATCAAATTGTACCTATATATTATCATCAGAGGGAGACTTTGTATAAAAGTAATTTGCTTGGGCACCTCTGTCCCATTCGTGTTTCTACCGTGAAACAGTTGTGTTTGCATGGCTGTCTTTTGGTTTGAAGGGTGGGATATGCTAGTTAATTTACAGGGTACAGAGGAATAACACCAGAGTCCTCAGGAATGGCAACGTATGGG
This sequence comes from Galleria mellonella, assembly GCF_026898425.1. Taxonomy (NCBI): domain Eukaryota; kingdom Metazoa; phylum Arthropoda; class Insecta; order Lepidoptera; family Pyralidae; genus Galleria; species Galleria mellonella. The sequence goes on along the minus strand of NW_026441999.1, from coordinate 8,145,172 downwards.
TATCATGGGTGAAACAGTATACTCTATCATGTCCATGGTACTGCTCATGTCTATAGGTGACGGTTACCACTTTCCATCAGGTAAGCCGTCAGCTTTTCTGCCATTCTAAGTTGCATAAAAAAATCATCAATAGGATACTTAACTCCATATCTAAATAGAATACTTAAATCAGAGAAAAACCTACTTTAGCCAAGTGCCACCCCTGAGAATCCCTAGAGGTAATGGACTTAAATTGGACAAACTCAGCATTCACAAACCTGATTTCTAAAAGTAACACGATGTAGCAATAATGGAGCATAATATAGTAGAAATAATCATAAAGTTTAAAATTATTGTTTAATACTAGCTGTAACCTGCAGCTTCACTCGTATTATAAACATAGCAGTATTCTGCATGCCAAATTAGGTTTAAGCTTTTTTTAATGAATGATAATAGAATGTTTACCCCACCTGCGCTGTCGATTGGCGGGGCACCAATGAGATGATAGATAAAGATGAAGCAGATCAGTTGGCTCATCATGACGAATTCAACAATAAACCAATCATGGTAGTTTCCTGGGAAAACTCCGCGAAGAGAGACCTAATAAGGTATATTGCTACCAATTTCCCGTCCCTCATTAGATTTAAGTTCATTTAATATAGTATATTCAAACGATTTAAACGCTCGATATGTTTCACATTGTAAAGAATTAATCGCTTTAAATTTATATACAAGTATTTCTTAGCTGTTTAGCAAGCTAATTCCAAACAGAAGGCATTACCAGAGGAAGACTTTGTACAAAAGTCATTTGCTTGCACCTTTGTCCTAATCGTGTTTTTACCGAGAAGCAGTTATGTTTGGCTGTGTTTCGGTTTGAAGGGTGGGATATGGCGTGAATTTACAGGGTACAGAGGAATAACACCTGAGTCCTCAGGAACGGTAACGCATGGGGGGTATCATGGGCGAAACAGGATACTCTGTTATGTCCATGTTGCTGCTCTTATGTATGTATAGGCGACGGTTACCACTTTCCATCAGGTTTTTCTGTCATTCTAAGTTGCATAAAAAAATTCTCGATTCGTTTAATTTTCTAACTAATATTAAAAAGAAAGAACGTCCCAATGCTTTTAATTTTTGTTACCTTATAACTCTGTGAGTTTTAATTCAACTTCGAGATGCTTTTTTTTATCTGAAATGATAACAATATCATTATACCTACTTCTTTCAAATCTAAATGGAATTCTAAATCCGAAGATAAACTTAACGTAGCCAAGTGCTAGCCAGGAAAATCCCCAGGGGTAGTGGACTTAAATTGGACAATCACGGCATTCGCAAACCTGACTTGCTCACTACAAATGTAAGCAGGATTATTACCGTCTCTTTTTATTTAACAACCTTTAATTCCGGCGTTTGGCGTTGAAAAATGTTCTTGTTTCTTGTGAGTGCGTCTTCATTGTCGCAACGTGAAGTAAAGTTTAATTTTCTACCGATTTATTTAAAATATGCACGTGACACCCCTAATGTCGCAGGTGTCCATAGGTTACAGTAACCGTTTACCATCGGACGGGCTGTGTGTCAATTTTGATGGGTGAAAATGGTATGGTAACCCCGCTTGCACTAACGGGATACGCTGGCGGAGCACCAGTGAAGGGTGATAGATGAGAATGAAAACAGGCCAGTTAGCCCATCGTGATGAATTAATCAGGAATTAACCATGATAGTTTCCAGGGGAACCGCGAGGAGGTCGACCTGGTTGGGTATATTGCTAGCAATGGGATTCTCAGTCTCCATTACTAACAATCCCTTTCCCCCTGCTGTGTGTTAATTGCCAACTTCGTAGTATAAAAAAATTTACCAAAAAAGAAATGGTACAAAAGGTAGACTTAATGCTACTAGCAATCTCTACCATTTAATCTTTGGGATGAACAGTTGATAAATCACTTCAAAAAAAGAAAGTTTTTGATTCGATTGTATTTTTATATGTTTGTTACCTCATAATTCTGTTAGTTATAAACCGATTAGAAAGATTTTTTTTTTATTTAAAAGGATTTAATTAATAGAAAGAAATCTGTTGCAATTACAAGATCAGACCATTTCCTACAGGCAGCCGCCGTTCACGAGTATGACGGATGAGCCAGCCATCATTGCGTGCAATCATATTTGAGGGAACTTAATAACACATTTCTACATATACAAATTATCACACACTACAATAACAATCAAATTTCCACAGGGAGACTTTGTACAAAAGTCGATTGCTTGGGTACCTCTGTCCCGTTCGTGTTTCTACCGTAAAGCAGTTGTGTTTGCATGGCTGTGTTTCGGTTTGAACGGTGAGATATGGCGTGAATTTACAGGGTACAGAGAAATAACACCTGAGTCCTCAGGAATGGCAACGCATGGGGGGTATCATGGGCGGAAACAGTATACTCTGTTATGTCCACGGTACTGCTCATGTCTATAGGCGACGGTTACCACTTTCCATCAGGTGGGCCGTCAGCTTGTTTGCCATTCTAAGTTGTATAAAAAAAAATATTGAGATAACTAGAAACTTTTATGTTAGACAAAAAGGCATTTCTAATCTTTGATTACGGATTTAAGAATTTTCTTCGTGATTGGCAACCTTATATGAAATAACAAATAATCTCTAAAAGAGAAGGCTCCAATAACTTGATTTCATTTCTACGCCTGAAGATACCAAGTCATAACTATGAATGAAAGGCCAAGAGCTAAAATTGCTAAATAAAATTGCCAAGATAAGAAAAATCGGGCCGCCCATTTGTGCCAGAAGAACAATAGATATTGCTATAAAAATGCGTTCAAAATTTCTCCTTTTATATTCTGTAACTGTAACCAGATAGTATAATTTAACTACGCAGTATGCAATTTTAATGTAATCTTTTGTTAGTACCACAATAGTGGGGAATTTATTAGTTTGCAGATATGAGAAATTATTGGACGTTCGCTATTGCTTTAGAAATAGGTTTTGTAGCGATGCCGAGGTGTATGGACAGTACCTACACATAAATATATATATTATTATATGAATATTAAAGAGAGGAAAGATTTTATTATTGGTTCGGAAAACATTAAATAAAAAAATACTTAACTAATTTTTATACCACCTTTTTTATACCACGAAGGTGGCAAACAAGCATACGGCCCGTCTGATGGTAAACGATCACTGTAGCCCATATACATCTGTAATACTAGGGATGTCACGAGCACATTGCCACGAAGAAACTTTACCTAATCTATTTGAAGAACTTGATTTGAAATTCTTTCACCTATAGAATGCTACATTATTTGCGAGTAACTTGGACTGTATTTGTTTTAAAACCCCGTGTAAAGTCGAGGCGGAATGTTAGTTAATATTAGATAGCACTAGCATTTAGTTTTTATAAATAAACAATAACTTTTTTTTTATACAACTTAGAATGGCAAACAAGCTGACGGCCCACCTGATGGATAGTGGTAATCGTCGCCAATAGATATGAGCAGTACCATGGACATAATAGAGTATACTGTTTCGCCCATGATACCCCCCATGCGTTGCCATTCCTGAGGACTCAGGTATTATTCCTGTGTACCCAGTAAATTCACGCCTTATCCTACCCTTCAAACTGAAACACAGCCATGTAAACACAGCTGCTTCACGGTCGAAACACGATTGGGACAGAGGCACCCAAACAATCGACTTCTGTACAAAGTCTCCCTCTGGTAACTTATATGATTATAGATTAGTAATAAAAATAGTTTCGTTTATCAAGGGTCTTTCTATTGCTTCTCAATAGGTATAACTATTACTCTATGGTCCCGGCACAGAATCGACCATCCTTTCCTTTTCCATGGGCATCGTATTAGGCGACTAAAAGAATCAACTGTCGAGGGAAAGGCAGCAGCGTCTTTCTTAAACCGTCACCAAAACCTAATTGCATTCGCCAATCCGCCTGCCAAGTGTGGCAACTGTTGCCAAAACCTCCGAAGAGGAGGCCTATGTCCAGCAGTGTACATTTAATAAATCTATTTTTAGGTTAGAATCTTAAACTTAGTGTAAAATCATTAACCCTAGTTCTTTTTTTTTTAATGGGTGATAATGGAATGGTAACCCCACCCGCGCTATCAGTATACACCGGCGGGGCATCAGTGAAGGATGATAGGTGAGGATGAAGCAGGTCAGTTAGCCCATCGTGACGAATTCAACAAGAATTGTTCACGATGGTTTCCAGGGGGAACCACGTGGAGGTTGACCTAATAGGGCATATTGCTAGCAATGGGGCTGTCAAACTCCATTGCTAACAATGCCTTCCGCCCCCCCCCCATTAACCCTAGTTACAATTTTAACACTATCAAAGCCCATTGACAAACACCTCAAATCTAATGAACATTCACAGTTATGTTACGGGGTAAATAACGGATTGTATGGGAAAGTGTGAACAATAGGACCCATTCATTTCACTGTGAGAAATCAAGTTTCTAATACATCGAAGTATCTGAGTCACAGTTGGTATCATTTCCTTCATTATTACCTTGCTATAAATATATTTTTATTCTTAGACACAATAATTTTGACATTCTTTATTATTTTTTTTATACAACTTAGAATGGCAAACAAGCTGACGGCCCACCTGATGGAAAGTGGCAACCGTCGCCTATAGACATGAGCAGTACCATGCACATAACAGAGTATACTGTTTCGCCCATGATACCCCCCATGTGTTGCCATTCCTGAGGACTCAGGTGTTATTCCTCTGTACCCTGTAAATTCATGCCATATCCTACCCTTCAAGCCGAAACACAGCCATGCAAACACAACTGCTTCACGGTAGAAACACGAATGGGACAGAGGTATCCAGGCAATCGACTTTTGTACAAAGTCTCCCTCTGGACTATAAGGAAATCGTGCGATTTTTCTCGACCAGTTCCAGTAGTTAGGTCTCATGATTGGTTTCTATAAATCATACTTTAATCATTTTTTTAGGTTTAATTTCATGTTTTGTGTCTGTTTTATTTTGTTATTTCATTAGATTTTTTTTAATTTAATTCCACTATTATTAATATGTTTGTGATTGTCAATACTCGAAGATTGACTGTCATTATTATTATCAGAAGTTCTACAATCTTCAATATTAGCTATAAATCTCCAACCGTCATTTCGTCCATGCATGATTCGCGACGATATTTTTATAATACAAGGAGTAAACGAGCATGCGGTTTACTTGATAGTAAGTAATTACCGCCGCCCATGATCATCCATAACATTAGAGCCATTGTAGGTTTGCTGCCGGCCTTTTAATAAGGAATCTCTTTTCTTGAAGGATATTATGTCATATCGGTTTGGAAATACAGCTACTGGAAGTCGATTCCAAAGAGCGATTGGTTAACACTAAGTTCCGAGCAGCGTTCTAATGATTTGGCTGAAGATGCCTCATTTAGAGGAAATACCATTTTGGTATATATGTACTATATGGGATGGACGTGGATTTAGGTTATTTTTTACCCCAGTCAGTGAACAAATCTTATAATAACAGAGAACGATTACATGCGTACAACAATGTTCCGATCCGGTTTTTGTAGATGTAATATTTAGTTGATGCTTCATATAGGAAGTCTCAATCAGAAAAATGGCAGCCAGCCAAACTGCCATCTTTGTGATTGCGCCTGTTAACAATCGCTCCTGTTCTACACTGTCAGTAGAATTTAGTTTTTGAAGACTTATTTGGTTTACAGTTTATTAGAGTAGTTTAAATTCTATGCACTTTGATTCCGTGTGTGATAACGAATTCATTTCTGTATTCAAGATAATGGTTGTATTAGTCTTGGCATAAAATGGGCCAAACTTTCCTTTCCTGTAGGTGTCTTAAGAGGCGATTAAGAGAATTTAATGATCAAGAAATATGCAGCACCGTTCCTTTTAAAACATCACCAAAGCGTAACTTCGGTTACAACTCACCTGCCAAGCGTGGCGATTATTGACAAAACCTATGTCCAGTAGAGGATAGCTAAAGTCTGATATGATGAATAGGATTTGAAATTAATTTAGATCATTTCAATATAAAACACTTTACAAACTTAAGACGTCACGGTCCCAGATTCGAAACATTAGCACAGTTCCTTGTCAATTAAAATTCCATTAATGGTACAAAAATAGAAAAGTTAATTGTTTAATTCAAATTCGGGGGAGAATTGAAAATTTCGACGACCTATTGCCTTCTGATAAATAATTAACTACCTACACAGTGATCGGAAAAACAATCCATTCCACTCTGATTAGGGGTGAGCTATAAAAAACTTTCAAGGTCTATTTATACGAGAAAAGATTTCCGGTGAAGCGGGTGTTGAAAAGAAAACAGAATCGGAAAGCCAGTTAGGAACTTGACGAGGATATTTGTTTGAATATAAAAACAAAGAACGTCTGCACAATGCAATTTGTTTTTAAGATTACACTACCCATGATCGAGTTCTCAAATAGTTTATAATTTATTTTTACGTGGTTACATTTTCAATTATGAACTAAGTAACTGTGATAATTCTTTTGTTTTATATCAGTATTGGTCTTATATTAATTTTTTATTGAAGCTGAGGACCTTTGTGGAGCAAAAAACTGCTTCATACGAAATGTGTATTCTAAATTCATATAACTTTCTATCAAAATGTTTCTTTAAAATATCCTGTCATTCAATAATATAGTTTGTTAAAAGTGTTCGTAACTTTAGCTTACCGAAGTGTGGCAACACAATTACCGGTCAATTTTCATAAGCATATACAAAATTTTTCAATATTTCTGTTTGATTATTTAAAAAGTTCTCTGCTAACGAACTAAAACGTTTATCATGTAATAATATTCTTATTAAGCTGTCACTGAAATATTTGGACTTTGATGGCACAAATGTATTTGAAAAATTTCGAAGCAAAATATGGAGTAAATGTAAAGTTTTTATTAGTAGATTTATATACGCAAGATATTCTATGATTAACATTTTAGATCGCTAGTAGAGCACTTTATTATTCAGTTATTTTTTAACATTGACAGGTAATTGAGACGTTTTCAAACTCCATTATGAATATTTTTATTACACTAATGCATAATGTATATATAAAGTTAAAAAATCAAACAGTGACAATATTATCGAGATTTCATTCATTCTGAAATGATAATGCAATCTGCATCACATTAGCTAAAAACTGTCCACTCCTGAACATAGGCCTCCCCCTATTGAGGGGTTTGCCAGTAGCTACCACGCTTGGCAGGTTGACAATCATAGTTAGGCTCCGATGTTTTAATAAAAACACTGCTGCCCATCCCTCGACCATTAACTTCCTTTAGCACCTCTTACATCACTTATGCAAAGGAAGGGTGGCTCATTCTGTACCAGGACCACATAATAATGAAAGTATAATAGTTCAAAAGTTATCTCTCTTTAAAAATCAAACAGTGATAATATTATCGAGGACTCGTTCGTGCTGAAATGTTTTTGGGTAATTTCAAAGATCACTTTGAAGATGCTACCGCCAATAACATTTCCGTTTCATCTGTTATATTATTCTTAGAAAATCGCAAAGAAGAAATGGCTCGTGGCGACGATACTTTAGATTCAAACGAAGGGAATCAAAATAATTGTGTAGAAACATTGTGGATTGACTGTATTTTTATTGGCTCACTTCTCTTGAGGGTTTATTTCGCTAGAGTAAATTGAAGATTGTACATTTTCTGATTTTAATTCACGCCTTGAATAAATATTTACAGCTTTTCCGCCAGTCTGATAATGATGTTACTTCTAAATTGACAATTCTATAATGTTCCGATTGTGCATTATAGATTTGTTTTATTTTTGATTATTTATGAAAAGGGAATTTTTAATGGAAGCAATTGTTTGGTATTATGTCGGGTAATTGTTAGTTGTATGTACATATACATGTATGCCAATACATGCATATGCACATATAATATATACAGATTATGAACAGTATCCTCTTCACAACTGCAATGTTTCGTTTTCCATTTTCCCCATTAATCTTTAATTCTTTTTCTACCTACTTTACTCACTCCAAAGTCTTTCTTTATTTTCCTCGATACTTCTCTTCATGCATTCCCCAGAATGGTTGACGTTAGTAAGCGGTCTGTCGTAAAATTAAAATCCGAAACTTTGAGTAATATGATTAAAAACATATTACGATGATCCCAAAATTTATATAATTTAAATAAAAAAATATATATTTGCAAATGTTATTAACAATTAGATAAGTTTTAGTAATAAAAATTTTCTAGACAATACAAATATTCGTATAATATCTTTAACAAAAATTAGTGTATATTTGGCTATTTACATATAATGTAAAAAGTTAAATATCAAATAATTTAACACTAAGAAATAATAAACAATGTGCATACAAATTTTCGAATATTATAAGATATAGCCAGAGGTCCCAACACACACCCCTGTGAGACATCAGCGAACTTAATACAGCCAACGTGTCCGCCCAAACATAACTGTAGCAAACAATACGCTTGCATCAAAATGAGTAAGATTAATAGCTCTCAGGACAAGGGAAGTGTATATCCGGACAAAATGCCCAAGAGATATGTTTTCGAAGCGATTCAACTATATTTCCACTACAAGCGCTACATCTCTGTCATGATATTTAATGTCTTTTCTCAAGATATGCCTATCTCGTATGAGTGTGCTCCATTGGATTCTCTTTTATGATTACAATATCTCTTTTTTTAAGAAATTTATTTATTTATACTTTAACGCTTACAAAGACTATATTGTTATAAATTATTTTGACACGTTTTATTTATTTAAACTTTATTGACCAATAAAATGTGGTACAAAAGGAGGCCTTAATGCTATGTCAGCATTTATGATGTGCAAAGATACTCGATGACAGTTGAAAAATAAAATTATTATTATTATTTTATTATTTATGACTTAAAAGCTGATTCTCAATTGTTCTATATTTTTTGTGACGTATGAGTTTGTTACGCGATTACGTCGTCAATTCTGAACATAATTTTGTTAATAATTCCTTTTTCAATCAATACGGTTTATCTGTATATTGGTCCAGTAGTAATTTTTTTACTAATTGGAGTTAACTCTTTTTTTTTGGGAGCAAAAATATGTTTGTTACAAGAAAAAATAGTGTATCTACTAATATATATTTGATTTTGAGTTCTAAATTCAAATGTTATGAGTTCTAAATTCAAATGTTATGAGTTCTAAATTCAAATGTTATGAGTTTAAATTCTCCACGGAATATCTTGTTATTTGTTGATATTTTTTGTCAAAATTAAAATAGCTGTTTTTGTATGGAGCAAAATACGCTTTTACTTTGTAAATTTTAAACTAAAAAAAAATATTTTCCCAATTTGCATGAAAATATAAACAAATAGCGGCATGGAAAAAACGAGCAAACATAATTTCCTATTTAGGTTAACCTAGCGCAGAGGAGTTTTCTAGGAAAATACTGATCGAGCGAAAATTTACTGTATTTATCTTGCAACAGGGTCCGTTTTAAAACGTGCTGGTATTCAAAATGAAGTAAAACATCTTAGCAATTCGCCCATTCCTTATTCCAGACATTGTCTGGCGTGTCAGGCCGACCTTTAGGGAAATCTCCTAGACATGTTAATGCATGTGACTGCGTTGCACTGGCATTAGAGAATATTCTAGAACCGGGCTTGAATTCTAAAGAAGAATATATTATACATTAAAAGTTGATGTAAGAGAAGCAATTTTTCTTTTAACCAGCTTTATAAAGGAGAAGTGCTCAGTTTAATGTATATTTTACTCTATATGTGTATATTCAGCAATGCTGGGATTTATTGTACTTTTTGTCATTATGAAGTTATATCCATGCAAAGAATTTTTTTTTTGAAAAAACAGCAGTTAAGTTACTTGCCTATTTATTTTTCTGAGCTAAAATTGCATTTCTTGATAGGCAGTAGATTAATAAATGAATTGTCTTACGCAAAAAAAATACCTTAACTATGCCAAGCCTAGATTTCTGATTTAAAAACTAAACTGCTAAATCGATTTTGGTATAATTTCTTTAAAGCCAATTTGTAATTTAGAGCCAAGTGTATATGTCCTTTTAGATAAAAAAATAATTTTCCAAATTGGTTCGCAACTGACAGAGCTATGAAATAAGAAATAAAAACAAAATACGACCAAATTGAGATGGTCAGCCGTTTTGAAGTAGGTTGAAGAAAATATTCGAAACTAGTTACAGTTAAATTTACTCAGTCTGCACCTGCACCAATTTCGGTGCCTCCCTTTGCAATCCAATATTTATTTCGTCAAACGAATCACGAACGTATAAACATAGTCAAAGAAGATACAATCATTTGAGAATTTGCTCCGCAAAAAAAGTATGTTATGCGGTTAACTCGTGTACTAGTTTAGTATAAATATTGTCCCAATAAGAAACATGATGTCTGTACATGGAAGTTATTTAAGAAAATTCTGTACATAGGAGATATTTAAGAAAAATTATGATGGGTCTTAATGAGATTTAATATTAATATTGTCCCAATAAGAAACATGATGTCTGTACATGGAAGTTATTTAAGAAAATTCTGTACATAGGAGATATTTAAGAAAAATTGTTATGAAGAGTCTTAACGAGACCAATAGATGGCAAAACAATTATTTTTAGTGATTTTATTTGTCTGTCTGTCTGTATATTTATTTTGACTTCACGCAAAAACTAACGTACCAAGTTTTGATAGCTGTAGCTCTAAAGGTCTAATTTAAAATGTAGTGTATATTTCATCTTGACACGACATCATGTTCTATTTCATGGTTTTCTTTTTTGTGAAATCCAAATGTACGAAGTAACGGGCAAAAGTCAGTACATAATATTATTGGATTGGTGCTCTTGTATTTATTTATCCATAGCCCAATTTCTCAGAATTAAACACGAAACTCCAAAGATAGCGTTAGTAATGAACGTTGTAATTTTTCTTACGCTATCTCAACGTCTAAAATATTTCACATAAGATACTTTCTTTAGGACGTAAATAACATTCTGTTGCTTTGTATCGTAACATACATTAATTTAGGAGACCGTGTTCTGAGGAATTATTTGAAATGATGCCCACAACCACCTTATCATCGCACCGCTCGCCATCGACAGGGAATTCATCCACACACGCTTAAACCTAAATGGTCGCGTACAGTGCGGTTTCAAAGAAATTTCTCCTGCAAACGCTTAGGCTGTAGAATGAACTCCCTGCTGAGGTTTTCCCTAGAGATTACAGTATAGGGTTCTCGAAAAGGGTATATTAAGGTTTCTTCAGGGTCAACAATACCCACGTGACCCCCCTAGTGTCGCAGACGTCCATTTACCATGAACGGGCTGTATGCTTGTTTGCCACCTTTGTGGTATAAAAAAACTTAAGAAACATTAGTGTTAGACAGACGTTGTTACCTTTTATTAAATAACTTTCGTATTAAAATAATAATAGAACAGAAATGTTTCCCTTTCAAAGTAAAATAAAAAAAAAAAGCTTTCTTTTTTTTTTTTTTGCAGTGTGCATCGTGCTGGAAAACACACGATATTGCATTCTAATTTCAAATGTTATAAACTTATAAAACTAACTTTTACCCGCAACTTTGTCCATACCATACCATATTAGTTGTTAACTATCTATTGCGGAATATAGGCCTTTCTCATAAAGGGAGTTTTGCTAGTAATTGATAAGTTTGGCAGGCAGGTTGGCAACTGCAGTTAGGGTTTGGCGATAATTTAAGAGTGACGCTGTTACCCATCCCGTGACCACTAAGACTTCTTCCGTATGAATAGATACAAGTATGTTTACTGATCGGATTATAAAGCCTATCTCCGTCTCCATTCTACTATTTATAGTACGGATATACCAAATTTCACAGTGATTAGTTTACAGTGAATTTACTGGGTATAGAGGAATAACACCTGAGACCTTAGGGATGGCAACGCATGGGAAGTATCATGGGCGAAACAGTATACTCTGTTATGTCCATGGTACTGCTCATGTTTATAGGCGACGGTTACCACTTTACATCAGGTGGGCCGTCAGCTTGTTTGCCATTCTAAGTTGTATAAAAAAAAAAGATGCTAAGACGATGCCAACTGTCTTGTTGGTACAAGAGGATGCAAACTATTTAATAAATTTTAAAAATTCTTTCATCTAAAGAAAACTACATTATTCGTAATATTCTCACTAATATTACAAATGTGACAGTGAGTTTATTTGTTACTCTATAACACCATACATTTGGTACACATAAACATAAAATTTGGTACATATAGAATATATGGTATGGACAAGAATGGAAACAACTTTTCATCCCGGTCAGTGAATACATCCCAGATACGTGGACGAAGTTGCAGGTAAAAGCTAGTATGCTATATATTATTTTTGAAAATTCTATCTACCAATGCAAAGCGGGATCGAATCGCTAGCAGATAAATAAAAAAAAATAAACGAAAACAAATCCGAGCTATCTTTTGTGGAACAAGCAATGAAAAGGGCGATACTACTGCGCCAAACAGGTTAATTTCAAACTTCCTACTAAACAAACTCGGCGAACTTTCCATGTTCTTTCCATTGAGACGTGAAAGTCGTGTTTTCTTTTTAACGTCACAACTTTAACAAAGCATCTTCTGAACTTTAAAGGAAGGGGCTCAGTATCGGCCCTTGCGAAACTCCCATGTATTTCTTTGTACACATTCTAAATGGTAAAGCTAAAGGATAAACCATTTTGAAAATGGCTTGTTGTTATTAAGCTACCGTTCAATTCAATTTACTATACTCCTTTTAGAAAATCCCTCAACGAGCAAAATCGCTGCCGGCTAGTTTCATTACGGATACAGGCTGTTTTTTTTTTGTCTTTTGTTAAAATTTCACATTGGACATATCTGATACTGGATTTTAAATCGTTCCTTTTCTTATTTCGTACATATTAAAAAGGCGATACTTAATTACAATTTGATTAAATTAATTCAATACTAGCTTCCAAGTTCGTACGCCTGGATTTGCAAGTTATACAGACTTAGAATTTTCAAAATTCTTTTTTTATTATTTACCTACACTATATAATGATTCTATGTGCAAACTTTCCGAATTCTAGATTTAGCGGTTTCGGCTGTTTCTTTATATTCTTTTTAATACCACAAAAGTTGCAAAAAAGCATACAGCCCTGAGATAAATGGTCACTGTAGCCTATGGACGCCTGCAACACTAGGGGTGTCACGAGTACGTTGCAGTCTCTGAAGAAACCTTAATATATGGGTCAATCAGTCGACTAGAATATTTGATTCAATGAATATTGAAAATTTGTTTCAACTATTAAAAGAAGTTGAAAAAATGGTAATATTATATACTAGATAACAATCGCGACTTAATAACATTTTATTATTGCTTATTATAGGGATATATTGTACAATATAAATAAAGTATACACATTCATTTATTCATTCATTTTAGATGACGTCAAATATTGTCAACAGAAACTACGATTCCAGATTATCACTCAGCTAAATTTTTATCAAAATCGGTTTAGTAATACAGCTATTAACATATCAAGGTAAGCACATATAATATTAGTAAGGATTAATTAATTTAACAATCAATTTAATTTATCACATCAATTTTTGCATGGAATAAGAACAACCTGTATTTTATTTGAAATAGGTACACCAACAATACAGTTAAAATTAATTAAATTACACTCTTTGCGTAGCATATTGCTTTGCTTGTTTAAAAAGTTTCTTGAGTGGCGAGCCTGTACAGGCAAACGCAGTGTATAACGATTCTATTAAATGGAGCGGTGACCTAGGAGTGGACCTGCAGGTGGCATGGGATCGTTCCTTATTATATATATATATCGGCGAGCATTATCACGAGAAGACTATCGAATTTATTTACAAACATATTCAGGATACTGTTGCCACTCTCGCGTATTCTTTGTAAGAACGAAGCTGTCTTTTACGTGGACTGCGTCAAAACAGCTATAAAGTTTAACTTATGACTATGGTCGCTCCAAATTCAGTATTGGACTATATGCCAGGTTATCTTTTATCCTAGTTTAAGCATGTAAAACCACGTGATATAGTTAGTTTCGAATAAAGATTAGATATATATGTAATATAATATTATGTCTATATATAATATTTTAGTTCGTTAAGATCTTTCAATGAAAATTAAATGGAATAAGTACGAGTATAACCATGATTTTGTGGGCGAGATGGGATTATTTCTTTTTTCGACCGAATTTAAAAAAGGAAAAAGTTCTAAATAGTATTGAATTTTTTTTATTAATATTAACTTAGACAATTTGTTTTCAAATTATTCTAAAACGCAGGAGGTTTTCAATTAAGTTTTTTTTTTTGTTTGTTTGTTACCTTATAACTCCGTCAGGTATAAATCGATTTGAAAAATTCTTTTTTTTTCACATCTGTGGATGAATATGGATGGATCTATGAATGGATGGATCCATGAAAGGATATATTTATAAATTGGTCCCATAGAAATTTAATCAAAATCGATTCAGTAATTTAGTTTTTAAATAAAAAATAACTTATTTTACCAATATTGCAATCTGTGTTTTGAGAAACAATATTTCAAATGATTTAATTTATTTATTTGCATCAATAATTATCAATAAATATTTATATATTTATTATAATAAAGTTAACAAATCAAATATCAATGCTGTACAAGTTTATAGACCACTATGCTACTTTTTCTTGATGCATAAAAGAGAAGAAAAAATATAATTCTGCCATCATAATAAATTTGAAGTTTCTTTGTTTATTTTAACGTGGTAATCTCCGAAAATATCACTTGAAATTTGATAAATTATTTTGGCGTTTACTACCTCATTTCTTAACAAAGGTCACGATTTGTTCAATATTACGATACCACAGCGGGCAAAGCCGCGGGATTCAGTTAGTGTTTCTTTTTTATTATTGTATTTAGATGTATGCAGTTAGTGTTAGACATACAAAAATTGAATACGACATGTTTTTACAACACAGCGGGCAAACGAGCATGCGGCTCACCTGATGGTAAGTGACTACCGCCGCCCATGATCACCCACAACACTAGAGCCATTGCAGGTGTGCTGCCGCTCTTTTAAAAAGGATTTCTTTTTTATACAACTTAGAATGGCAAATAAGCTGACGGATATAAAGTGGTAACCGTCGCCTATAGACATGAGCAGTACCATGGACATAACAGAGTATACTGTTTCGCCCATGATACCCCCCATGCGTTGCCATTCCTAAAGAGTGAATATGCTCTAAAATATTTTTTTTATAGACATTTCTCAATCATAATAAGTTATTAAGTGGAATTATTGAAATACGCAAATAACAATGAATTTGTTAATTAAAATATTAGGACAGTATTGAAGCGAATATAATATTCTTGTACTGGGAAATTAATAAAGCATGGTGACTCTAGTCCGTACATATAATATTAATGGAACAAGGAATGCTTTGAGCAACTTTAATGAATTTCCGTCGATATAGCCAAATTATTCTATTATTAATATCGCCAGCTCACTGTGCCGTTGTAACAATATTGCCACTGCTAACATCCCGATGAAACTTTTGTTTTTCTAATCAAATTTAGTTATTTAATTAACTTCATAATTTAATATTAATTGGAAATGTTAAATTTGTGAATTTACACGAACAATATTGTAGTTCGGAGGAATGTGCGTCACTGTAACATATATACTGTGACTTCGATGGTGCTGTTCGTAAGTAAAGACGACGGTTTCAGCAATTAGCTTGTAGAACACTCTTTGTTAAATAAAATAATAAAAAAAATAGATACAAAATTTGTAAGATAATAAAATCAAATAATATTATAACATGGAAGATAATATTGCTTTTATACAACTTAGAATGGCAAACAAGCTGACGGCCCACCTGATGGAAAGTGGTAAAAGTCGCCTATAGACATGAGCAGTAACATGGACATAACAGAGTATACTGTTATGCCCATGATACTCCCCATACGTTGCCATTCCTGAGGACTCAGGTATTATTCCTTTATACCCTGTAAATTCACTGCCATATCCCACCCTTTAAACCGAAACACAGCCATGCAAACACAACTGCTTCACGGTTGAAACACGAATGAGACAGAGATACTCAAGCAAACGACCTTTGCACAAAGTCTCCCTTTGGTTTTATTATTAACTAGCGACTCGTCCTAGCTTCGCACGGGTGGACATTTTTACATTTTAAAAAGTGACCATTAAGGCTGCACACGCGATGGAAGCTTAAAAATGGAGTAACTTCTCCCGTTTTGCCAACATTTCCCTACACTGCTCTGCTCCTATTGATCGTAGCGTAATGAAAAGTATACTATAACCCGTCCAGGAGTATAAAGAATAATTGTACCAAGTTTCGTTAAAATCCGTCGAGTAGTTTTTGTTTCTATAACGAACATATAGACAGACAGACAAAAACTTTACTGATTGCATTTTTGGCATCGGTATCGATCACTAATCACCGCCTGATAGTTATTTTGGAAATATATTTCATGTACAGAATTGACCTCCCTACAGATTTATTATAAGTATAGATAATCATATCATCATAACCATATTAGAAGTTAACCATATTAGAATACAGTGTGGTAAAAATGTCACTCTCAGCTTAAATTTACTTATTGATATTTCCCTTAAACAGTTCGAAATGTAAATGATCGCAGAGTTTCTATTTTTAGATTCCAACTCACGACATACGAGTACATACTGGCTGAACACGTTCTTCCTTCGTTCGCCCTTTACCGCCATCTACCGAGTTCCTTTTTTAGATCAGGATAAAAGCCTTTCTGTCAAATTAGAGCAAATACCTTTTTTGTTTCTTTTTTTCTTAGCAGCCATTTATTTTTATTTTGCCCGTCACTGTGCATCTTCTTTTGTTTTTTTTTTCGTAGTAAATTTTACTTCCAAATATACGGAAGCCGTTCACAATTATTTATTTATTTAATCACCATTATCATTAACTGTCCACTGCTGAACATAGGCTTCCCACTATTGGGGGGTTTTGCCAGTATTTGCCACGCTTGGCAGGCAAGTTGGCAACCGCAGTTAGGCTTTGGTGATGTTGTAAAAGGATTGCTGGTGCTATCTTATGACACACATGGAACAATAAAGAGCAGCTCATTCTATGCTGGGACTACACGATGGCAAATTTACTCATGTTGCATTCACCATGACAATTGAGAAATTCACAATACTCTCCAACACAGAGTTTCTGTTTTTAGGTTCGAATTCAGGACATATTCGTTGACTGAAAACGTTTTTTCACACTTTACCGTCATTTACTAAGTTTTTTACAATAAAAAATATAAATAATATTGTATACCACAATAGAAGCCTTACTGTCAAGTTAGTGTAAACCAATAAAATTTACAAAAAAGCCAATAAAATCGATCGAGTAGTTTCGGAGATTAGTGTGTATAAACATCGTTACATGGGATTTTCAATATAAAATTTAGAAAACATAACGCAATTAATTCAAGTTATTTCATAATAAAACACATATGTTAGAAATAAAAACTGTAACGCAGTTTCCAGCGTTGTTTATAGCGATAATAAAGACAGCGCGGACCAAGAATAAGGGCACATTCTTATTGAAAAGATCGCAAATGTAACTTTTATTCATATGTTTATAAGACATATATTACAATATTTATTTATAAATAATAACTATATATAATATGATTTTTACTGCGTGGTCCCGGCATAGAATAAGTTTTTAACTAACCACTGAGATACAGGCTCGGCCTAGTTCGGTGGCTAGTAGATGTAACTAGATGTAAATTGTTATTAAATAAAGAGTTATCAATTAATAATAGACCATGACTTTCTTTCACATGGGTGTCGTAAGAGGCAACTAAGAGGATTTCGAGGGATTGGCAGCAGCGTTCCTCTTAAAACATCACTAAAAGCCTATCTGCAAATGCCAATACGTCTGCCAAGCGTGACAACTACTGGAAAAACTTCCCTCATGCAGCAATTCAGCAGTGGATAGGTAACGGCTAATATGGTAATGATAATGATTATGATATGCTTCTCATTTATAAACGCTACAACGCTAAAGATTTTAGTTTTAATTTAGTTTCTCCCTCTATGAAGTGGACTGTCAGATCGTCTACCACTCTATATTACATAAAAAAAGTAAAATTTAAGCAGGATAACAACTGTCCGTTGAGCTAGTAAAATATAAAAAAAAAAGAAACTTGTGATGATTTTAATAAATTAATGAGCAAAATTACTACTGCAATCATGGGTATCATCATTTTACCCTCTCTTAGGTCACCACTGTTAATTCCACTTACTCACATAAGTTTACCCCATAGACTGCTATAAAGAACCGTCCTGAGCCACAACACGTTTGAAATTGTCATCCCATCTTATGAAGGGTCGGCCTACATTGCGTTTACTACATGCTACAGCAATAAAATCCTTCAAGTCCTTTCGTCAAAAGTTGGATATACAGAAAAACAACATTCAGTATAGAAAAGAATAAAACTTATTAACTATATCTTCAGGTCTAGCTTTTGGGGTAAGTAGAGAGAATCGAGTACCAAAGGTCTCTATTGTCTTATTCTTACTGTATTTATTTTCATAATTTCGCTCCTAAAAACGCATCAGTTCAATAGAATCTTGACTTTTTCGTCAAATCCTATTAGAGAAAGGAATCTAAATATTCGTTAAGTCAATGTTTCATCATATATATATATATATATATATATATATATATATATATATATATATATATATATATATATATATATTGTTTATATATGTAATTTTAGTATGTATGTATATCAATAATTACTAGTACCGCATTCGAGTTCTGACACTTCTGACACTTCCCTATGGTTGAATGGGAGAGAATGCTTTTAGCATTAAGTCCGCTATGTACACATATTTGTTTATATATATATATATATATATATATATATATATATATATATATATATATATATATATATATATATATTATATATATATATATATATATATAAAGAATTATTATATTAGATACGGTCAAAGACATTTTTATTTTGCACCTCATATTATAGACAATATAATAATACCAAATTGAAAACTTTTTACAAATTTTTTTACCAATAAAAAAGACATCTCTAATATTAACACTAGATCTCGGATGAGCGTTGAAACAACTAGAGCTGTGAACTAATATTTTTAAGCGAAGATTGAACAAAGTTAAATAGCGTCATATCCAGCGGCGCTGCGCAATTCGAGACCACGCGCCCCGGTCTGTGTGAACGCGGACTAATAACTGTGAACTACTTTAAAAGTCATATAAAATCTTTGCCATCCACCGGAGCGAATAAGAGCTCATATAAAAACTTGGTAGTGTTTGTGAGAATTCTAGACTTTTCGCTCAAACAAGTCTGGAATTTTAAAAGGCTAGAGACGTACTTCGGATATGCATCGTTAAAATAACCACGACCATTGTCAAATTATTCAGATAGAACAAAAAATATATGGAGCAGTTATTGATATCTATTTTTTTTTTATAAATATATAATTATTAAGTTTAAATTTAATGCGCGTAATGTCCTTGGTATTAAAGACGTTTATAGGCTACGGTGATCGCTTACCATCAGGTGGGCCGTATGCTAATTTGCCACCTCAGTGTCATTAAAAAATGTAGATAAGCTGATTAAATCATATTATATTTTCAAAATGAATAGATAATACATGAAAAAATTGCCGTGTAGTCCCGGCGTGGCGAAAGGGGTGGCCTAGTTTCAAGTAGGCCACCCCTTCCGTTTCGTGGGTATCATAAGAGATGACTAAGGGAACTTAATGATCGAATGATGGACAGCAGCGTCCCTCTTAAATCACTAAAGCCTAACTGCGGTTGTCAACCCGCCTGCCAAAAGTGGCAACTAGCAAAACCTCCTTAAGGCTTATGTTCAGCAGTGGATAGTTAAAGACTATGATGATGATGATGATGATATCATCATGAAGTATATGCTTCTCGTTTATAAATGCTTTATTTTAAATCAACAAAGAATTAAACAGAATTTAGAGGAATAATATATATTAACAATGCTTACAAATAGGTTTATTTTTAATAAAAATAAATTAAAAAGTATTTTTAATTATTAAATTAAAATATTTTTAAATATTTTATGGAATGAGCTCCGTGCCAACGTTTTCCCAAGAGACTACAGCATGGGGTTCTTCAAAAGCGGGGTAAAGAGGTTTCTTCGGGGTCGGCAACGCGCGTAATGCCTCTGGTATTGCAGGTGTTTATAGGCTACGGTAACCACTTACCATCAGGTGGGCGGTATGCTTGTTTACCACCTCAGTGGTATAAAAAAATATTATGTTTATATTTAAATAAATATATCTTATAATTAATTCTATGTTCCTTTCATAATGTACAAACAAATAGTATTATAAATGGAATTAATATCTATATTAGAAAATTATCAATCTGTTCTGATATCTGTATTTCCCCCTTTTCCCAGAAAATTTATTTACATATTTAAAAAAAAAATCGATTACAATTTGTATGGTTGAATAAAATTGAAAAAAAAAACAACAATTGAGTTCGTTGTTCTTTGTTTTCAGCTTAACCTCTTCATACTGTAACTATGCGAGAGGTAAATAAAAGAAATGACCATTCAAAAATGTTTAATTAAATTTTTATATATATTTTTTTTAATACTAAAATACAAGAGCGGTGAAAGTGTTAAAACGAACACAAGTAAACAAACATCTTCACACACACACACACACACACACACATACACACACACACGCGTGCGTTCCTTTGGCGGCAGCTAAAAAGAAAATCGTGTAAAAATTAACCCTGTCGACGGCTCTCCCTTTTCAGTTTTTATTATAAGCCATTTGACCCCCACCGCGTTATCAATAACTTTTTGTAAAGAATTTAACCCGTGACTGCTGTATATCTTTTTTTATCGCCCAAGATACCCGACGAGGTCGTACTATCAATATTTTAGAAGGGTTTAGGCAAAAAATATAACTTTTCGCGCAACGCTTGCAAATTTTATGTTTGGGACGAGATTGCGCCCTGACTCTGTGTGTGTGGGCGAGCGGGACGGCTGTATGTTGCAGCGAGTTGTTAAATTTCATTGTTACAGCTTCGTCTAGTATTAAGATCAGATGGTACAGTCGGATTTGACTAGGATCTTGTTATGTGTGTTTATTTATTTACTAGTGATCCGGCCCGGCTTTGCGTGGATATGTAAAATTTTCTTAAATAATTTATAGCCTGTATTAGTCGTTGGTAATGTTGGTTGACTAGGTTCAGAGTTTATACGTTACAAATAAACAAAAAAAAAATTTTTCTCACTACAATATTGATTTTCTGTTATTATTATTATTCCAAATTTTATCAAAAATTCACATCATACATTATTTCTCAGCGTATAGCTGGTTTTGTCACCAAGTCACTTGTTCTCATATTTTTTTATTCTTTTTTTATACAACTTAGAATGACAAACAAGCTGACGGCCCACCTGATGGAAAGTGGTAACCGTCGCCTATAGACATGAGCAGTACCATGGACATAACAGAGTATACTGTTTAGCCCATGATACCCCCCATGCGTTGCCATTCCTGAGGACTCAGGTGTTATTCCTCTGTACCCAGTAAATTCACGCCATATCCCACCTTTCAAACCGAAACACAGACATGCAAACACAACTGCTTCACGGTAGAAACACGAATGGGAATGGAATATTCAGTGGGACTATATAAAAAATTCCTAACTATGGAGCATATATCTAATATTGTTGATTTCTGGTTGTTATTATTAAAAGACTAGCATTTTCAAGTAAAAAAACCTGTAAAACTGCGACCTTTCCATGATCTTTTGTGGTCGCCATTTTTTAAAGTTCGCTGCTAATTCCAATACAATGATATGTGTTTTAAGATGTTTTTTGTAGCGACGTTTTTTATCTTCTCACGACCTTTTGTTTATAGTGGATAAACTTAATAATTATTTAACCGATTCTATAAAAAAGCTTATAGAAAACATGCATTAGCATCTAGTAACATGGATTTACAAATATTTTGTAGGTAAACTCTTCTAGATGCTATATCAAGACACAATATACACTAGATTAAAGTTGGACTTTCAGTAACAAAACCACATCCAATATGGTGCCGTTGTTTTTGTGTAATACAAAAACAAACATATAG
The DNA here is from genome assembly GCF_026898425.1 of Galleria mellonella. Taxonomy (NCBI): domain Eukaryota; kingdom Metazoa; phylum Arthropoda; class Insecta; order Lepidoptera; family Pyralidae; genus Galleria; species Galleria mellonella. The sequence goes on along the minus strand of NW_026441999.1, from coordinate 8,122,967 downwards.
ACAGACAGACAATGTTTCTATAAATTGGATTTAAATGCTCTTATGCCAATTTCTTTTAAATTTATCTCTTGTGCAGACATATAAAATTAATGCTTTTAACATAATAATTATTGTGTAGAATTATTTACGTTATATGTTTCGTTAATTAATGAAATGTATTATTTATACATTATATATATATATATATATAAGTATGTATCTATATAATACAATTTTATCTTTGGCTGTTAATTTGGTCTCACAGGATTACACCCTGGGTTCGTTGAACGCGTCCGTGTAGCCTAACTTCAGGCTGCAGCTGAAAATCAGTGTTTTGCTTTTAAGCAAAACTATCACTGAGCTGTAGCCTGTTTGAGTTACTGCAACACACATGGCCAAAACATATTTTCGTATTTTATCTTTTGTTTTATATTTAAAAAAAGTCAAATTAATTTCTTTGTATGAACTCATTTGTAAAATTACGTGTGTCATAAATGTCTCAAATAAAGTATTTATCTATCTTTCTATCTCATTGTAATTTTATTAAATTAGTAAGAAAAAGCGCGTGAAACCGGGACGAGACGCTTGCTCCAAATTGTGTATTACTTACGCGAAAAACGCATATATCCCCCATGGAAGTGTACATTATTCCTGAGACATCACTCGCTCCATAATATTGGTTTTACGACGCCCAAAGAAATATTACTTCGCCGCGAATACACGGTTGTTGTAAAAATACTGGCGCTCCCGTCTGGCTCGTAAGGTCCTAATTCCGTGGCATTTTTATAATATTCAATATTCTATATTAACACGTCGTATCTAGTGATGAGCCTGATCAGACCGAATCGAATACTGACTCGAATAAATTAAGATAATAACTATAGTCAACTAAAGTCAAAAAACTTACAATGCTCTTTGAGTTCAATATAATAATGCCTTCAGGGCACTGATGGGGCTACCTAGTCACTGTAGTGCGTCACACATGTTTGCACGAGAGCGTACGGATGATTTTTACGCAATACGGCGCAAACGAATTGTTTCGCTATTGGGTAGGGTGCGTGTTAGCTCAAACAGTGCCCTGAAGACAGTTGCTGATAACATGGACTGTCCCATCCTAAAATATTGGGTGGGACAGGTTATCAATGTAAGAGCGTTAAGACCGCTCATTTACTAACATAGGTTAAGTCAATTTATAAATAACAAAATGTGCCTTATGTAGTCTAATTAAATAAATATTATTATTATTAATAAATCGAAACGAACTATCGAATATCGAAAAATCGATAGATAGATAATTTATTTGCATTATTTACTGCACACAAATTATAACAAATACATATATATATAAAAAGCGAGATAAAATAAATGATAAAAAAAAATACATAAAGCCAAGTACAATTTTTCATTTTGTACGTATACATAATTATAAAATAACAAACTCTTTATTGCGCACGATGTATGCATAGAATATAACGAATTTGGCATTACAAAAAGCAACCTTATCGCTACAATCAATCCCTTACAGACAACTTGATATAAAAATAATAGGTTAGATAAGTACAGATTGCCGTGTGATCCCGGTACACAATGGAGCATCCCTTCTTTTCTCGTAGGTATCTCGTGGAGAACCTAATGGCCGAAAGATGAGCAGAAACGTCTCTTTTAAAACATCACCAAAGCCTAACTGCGGTTGCCATTCCGCTTGCCAAGCGTGGCGACTACCGGCAAACCCCCCGATTGGGTGAGGCCTATGTTCAGGAGTGGACGGACAATAACTGATATAATGTTTTTGTTTCTATTTCATCCTTTCGTTATTTTTTTTTTTTATTTCCAAAGAAAAGATTAATAAACAAGGGAACCTTTATTATCTCCACTCAACGTAAACTTTCAAAATGAATTAAAAAATTATTCCAGTCTAATGAAGTACTCGAATATACATAGAAATACTTGTCCATGTAGTTAGAATCGAGTTAAGACTCGATTCTTTTTTAACGAATACGAAATTATTCGAATATCAAAAAGGCACAGTTTGTACATCACTAGTCGTATCGTATATATATATATGAGATGGACAGATCCTTTGGGGATTACATTGGGATCTTACTAACCAAACTCAAAAAAGGAGTATAGGTCTATTATAAAGGTTTACCTAATGTACTTTATACCTAGTTTTTATGGAAAATTTCGAGTGAGAATTTTTTAACAGTTTTTGGTTACTTTTTCGACTGATGTTTTTTTTTTTAATATAGAGGACAAAGGAACATATGGCTTTCCTAATGGTGCTTACCATCGGATTACCGCCGCCCATAGACATCCATAATATCAGAGAAATTACAGTTCCTTTGCCTGTCATTTAGGAAGGAATAAGTGTGTTCTTTTTTTAAAATCGTATCCGTTCGGAAATACTGGAGTAAGTTTTATAGTTTGATAAAAATATATATTCTAAGTATATGAGTATTCCTTTCTTACCCGTGGGTATTAAATAAGTAAATAAATAAGTTTCATTATATACTTATTGACTCACGCGGGAAAAGCCACGCGAAATAGCTAGCAAGTTATATTTTAGAAAAAAAAAGTCCAACAAGTAAAAATATGAAAATATCACTTAAGGCACTTGTCATTGAGTTTATTTTAACACTTTCCGAACGGACGTATCCACTTTCACAACATCCGTTGAGAAACATATAAACAGCTCATTTTTTTACATACCACGATATTTAAGTGGAAAATATTACGAAACGGGATTTCCTAACGCTCTAAGCGCAAAGTCTTGTAATACGGCAGTGAGAAAAAAGGGTATAAAGTCGCTTTTTATATGAAAGGCTTAACCTTAGCTGAATCGGGTTGGGGTCGAATATTCCGGACGGCGGGGCCCCGGTTTATAGCGGCAGTTGAAGGGTTACGGATGATAGGTTTCGACATCTAGTGATGCGGTGTCATCGGTCACCAGTGCAAATTTTACAACGTGTGGCGCGTTAAAGGAATTTAGATTTTTAATACATTTAATGTAAAATATTTCTGTCTTTATAATATACGTATTTATGTCCGTTTTACTCAAGTTTTAAATTAGGGAATGCCCAACTAGTTAATTGGAAAAAAATAGTTAAAATAAAAAAAGAAAAACAATGTAATGCAGAGATTAAGTGCATAGGAGAATATAACTAATACAATATGCGTTATTATATATATGATGTTATATATATTCTTTATTGCACTTGTAAATTACATTGTTAAGGCATTTATAAATATTGTGTGCAAATGTGGACTTATCTCTGTCAGATATATCTTCCAGTCAACCCAATGCAGTTAGAAAGCATGTTGTTAGCGGGCAGCTGAAGTGCTACAACTATTAATATTTAGAATACATAAATATATATATACTATAAATAAATATAATACCTACCTACTAATACAATGGATGTTAAAATAAATGAATATACTACCTACAATAGAAATTTAGTGAAATGATTTTAAGGTTTGACAGTTCAATTAGAAGTTTTATGTACGTAAAAAAATATTTACGAAGGAGAGAACATACTGCGCCGACTCCAAATGAATGGGGAAAGGCAAGGCAATGATGATGATCATGATGTACGTATAAAAATGTGTTGGACACTGGGCTATCATTGCACGTGCTTTTAAGAAAGTCTTTCTGGCAGTAACTGAAAATTAGCTGTTTACAATATTGTATTACATAAAATAATTTAATATATTTTTTATTTAGTTCCTTTTTTCACAATTTCATGTGTATAGTCTTGATGCAAATTTATCTATTTATATTCCAATTAAAATACAAAACCTGTCGAAGTTTTCCCTAAAGACTACAGTATGGGGTTATTCAAAAAGTGATGTGAAAACGTGTACGTGACACCTATAGTCTTGCAGGCCTCCATAGGCAACACTGACCGTTTACTATCAAGTGAGCCGTATGCTTGCTTGTCATTTGCATGGTATAAAAAAATCTTTTGTTCAAGATATGAAATTGATATGCAAAATTAAATTTTTAGTTAATTTAACTTTGCTTTTTCTAACATAAAGAATAATAATGAGAAATGAAACAAGAATTTGTCACGACTTTGTCTGCATGACCGGAATAAAAAGCCTATATACTTATCCATTCTTTATAATACATACTAAATTTTATAGTAATCGATCAAGCTGTTAAGCCACTAAGAGATAATAAACTTACATTCATATTTATAGTATTAGTAAAAAAAATATTGAGATTGATTTTGCATTAAAATTGTATGAATAAATAATTAAAAATTCAGTCCTATAAAAAAAAAACAATTGTAATTTTAATTTAAAAACCAAACCACTGAATCGATATTTATAAAATTTCTGTGAAAACAAACTGTAAATATATTTTTTCAGATAAAAAAAGAATTTTCCAAATCGCTTCATAACTGACGGAGTTCTCTCTCATTTCATTTAAGTGTTTCCTCTTGTCGGTGCAACTAATTCATGCATCTTCTTCCAGCCAGTTCTATCCCAGGCCATATCCTTGACCTCCCTATACGACATGACACCTAGTGTTTCTTTTATCTGTCCTATATAGTTATTCCTCGGTCTTCTTCTTCCTCTTTTGCCCTCTATTTTTCCTTCTACTACGCTCTTTATAACTGACGGAGTTAAAAAACATAAAAAAGTGCAAGCAAATTGAGAAGCTCCATTTTGGAGTCGGTTGGAAAACGCTGTGCAGTAAAGTTCGTGCAAAAGATTGAAAAGTTTGATTGATATTAAGGCGAGCTCGTCTCAAGGAAATTATACGTCACAATGGATGTTGCAAAGTGCCAACTTGTCTCTGGGCTACACTGTAGCTATCTATCCATTCAGTTCGAGTACCTACGGAAGCGTATTTAGTTCGGGATTAGTTTCATAAAGTTAGATTAAAATCGTATAATAACGTTCTCTGATTCATCCATTTTTTTTATTATTATTATTATTTTCTTTCTCTTCATACATTCATACATAGGAATTTTTAATAAAAATATAAAATTTAAGTGATGAACGAATTGTTAAATAATTTTACCGAAAATATTTTAATATTTATATATTTGATGAATATTTATTGAGTATTTAAATACAATATATCTAAAGTAAAAACAATTTTTTCAATGTTTTCTCATAATTTATACAGAACAGCACAATTAGTCCTTTTACTATTTATTATAATATATATTGTAGTTATAATATTTATATATTGACCCAGGAACGGATATATATAATTTTTTTATACGACTTAGAATGGCAAACAAGCTGACGGCCCACCTGATGGAAAGTGGTAACCGTCGCCTATAGACACGAGCAGTACCACGGACATAATAACATTTATCCAACATATAATATTGTAATAAGGAATTCGATCGCAGTTAATATAGATATCCGACTGGTATGCGCAACATTAAAATAGGTAATGACCTTTTTTCCACCAGTTATGTCCAGTGAAACCCAATGTATAGATATCGAGGTGGTACCGATATTACCCGTGCTTATTTCTTACTCTTATATACAAAAAATAAAGAATGTATTTCATCCGTGTATGGTGTGTCCAAATTACTCCAAGTCTTTTATTTAAAATATATACTTTATACAATGATTCACATATACAAAGCTACAGCATATTGTTAGAAATATCAAAAATGTGAAATTGTCTGTCTATTTGTACATCTGTTATCTCTTAGCACCGTAATGGCTCGACTAATCATGTAATTGGGTATATGTGTACTAATTAGAATGGAGAAGACGTAAGTTTTTATATCTCAGCCCATATTACGTAGTCACGCGACCGAAGTCACGGGTGGATATAAATAATGTTAAAAAACACAATCAAAAAAAATTTTAAGTAGACTATAATCCATCTCTGTACTGAATATAATTAAGCAAGGGAAAGGGATTGTTAATAATGGGATTTAAAAGCTCTATTGCTAGCGATACACTTTTAAATCCCATTACCACCTCGTTGTTCCCCCTGCAAACCATCGTAGTTAATTCTTGTTTAATTTGTCACAATAGGCCAACTGACCTATATTCATCCCTATCATTTCTCACTGGCCAGTATTTGCTGATAGCTTAGGCGGGGTTACCATTGCATTTTCATCCATAAAAAAATATAATTATGCAGTTTAAATGCAATTGGGTAATAAACCTCTCTATACCCACTAAACTTTCCCGTTTAAAATATTATTACAGAGTTTTAGATAAAAAAAAAAAGGTAATATACAGTTACGTAAAATGGAACGCGTTGTATTCAAATAAAGAACAATCTATATCATTCATCGACATGTATTTATGCTGGAACCTCTGTTAGGATATCGATAAAATTTGAAATAGTATCATATCATCGATATCCCTACACGTCCCATCACTTTAACCCGTCACTGTAATAGGACAGCGACTATTTTACGAGGACCTTTTATTCAAATTCGCCAGTTCCGTTTCCAATAAGCAATTGTTGGGTAGCGATATATTTTTTTGGACCCTGTATGCATGGTCTAGTTGGTGGAATTATAAAAAAAATATATATATTCACATGTCTTTTATTGAAATAATAAAAAGAAAGTGGTGTCGAACAATAGCTCGGTGCGTGATATTAGAATTTTATGTGGCAACCCTATATTGAAGTTTCAATATATCGGATCGTGACGAGCCCTTGTGAGTTACTACCGATTTTAAAGGTTGCCAATTCAAGTTTCGCTGACACCTATTACGTTTTAGGTAACTTCTAAAATATCGATTAAATATGGATTGGAACGATATCTCGTTAACTCGAATAGGTAATGGGGTATCATGGGCGAAACAGTATACTCTGTTATGTCCGTGGTACTGCTCATGTCTATAGGCGACGGCTACCACTTTCCATCAGGTGGGCCGTCAGCTTGTTTGCCATTCTAAGTTGTATAAAAAAAAAAGAAAAAAAAAGCTATTTCCGATGATTGAGTAAGTAATACAATTTCATGTTCGAAATTCAAATATATATATATAAAAAGCATATTTACAATTCCAGTAAAAGTCAATTTTAAGTTATATTTGAATAGTCATTTTTATAAGTTTTTGTCGCCTATTCGAAATGATTTTTTATTTATATATGTCTATGAAATATATCATTGCTCGTTGGTGCATTGCATATGATTTAAAATAAGGAATATAGCTTATACATTTTTATACAGCATATCATCATATCAACCGTTAACATGTCCACTGTTGAACATAGGCTTTTCCCTGTTGGTGTCTTTTGCCAGCAGTAACCACGCTTAACAGGCGTATTGGTAATAACAGTTAGACTTTGTTGATGTTTAAAAAGAGATTCTGCTATCCAGCATTAAGTTATTTTAGTCGCCTCTTATGACATATGGAAAAGCAAGAGGTGGCCCATTCTATGCCGGGACCACACGGCGATTATAAGTATACAAACATACATATCTGTCACACCTGTCTCCCTCTATAAGTATATAGTATATATAATATTTATACTTATACTTTTGCGTCATGTATATACAGAAGTTAACTTTGTTACTTTACTTCTAATATTATACTCTGTGACAATCAAGGAAGGATATAACACCACCATTCCTTTTTATCGTTCGAGGCGACTAAGAGAACGCACACTACACTAGTGCAGTTGATAGTAAACTTCGCAATAAAAGACAGAATCCATTTAGCGCCATCTATTGGCAGCTCGACGTAATAAACCGGGTTGAAGTTAGCAACAGATTAGAACAACTTTGAGACTGCAACTCTCGAAGGGTTAAGGTGACCTAAGGCAAAAGCGACAATTTTATAGCCTAATAAATATTTTATTTTTTTATTTACTAATTTATAATAAAATAAGATATACTTATATATTCATTGTTATTAAATAGTATTTATATAATTAATTTGATATTTATTATTAAAAATTAATTTATTGTGTACGATATTGTTATATTTTTATATAAAAATGAAAAGTATTTATTTATTTACAAACTATACCAAGCCGCTTGGCCCTTGGCACTGAGTAATCCTTCATTAAGAGAGATCCATGTCCACCAGTGGGACTTTAATACAACATAATATCATATAAAACATTTTAAAGGCCATAGAACAATTTAATATATAAAAAGACATATTGCTGTGATAAAATATAAAAAAAAATACTTACATATAACAGACAAAGACGCGTTCGCACGTATGACTTTGTGCATCTGTGCAGGCCCCACTTGGCACTGATACTCGGCGTCATCCTCTAAGGTCACGTTCACAATGCGCAGATTGTAGACGCCGTGTCGCCGGTCGCCGAACATCGTGTAGCGGGGGTAGCCGGGGATTACGGAGGAGAAGCCTGCAATAACAGTTATAATGAGTAAAATTGTAGTAACTAAATGGGTGGGTAATAAACAACCGATGGGGAAGAAAGGTTTTTGAGTGACGACCGCGTACGCGTAAACGTAGTGTAGGATTTCCCACTAGATGGAGTGACGACTTGAAATGCATTGCAGGGAGTCAGTGGATGCAGGTGGCTCAGGACCGTTCTTTATGGCAGTGTATGGGGGAGGCTTACGAGGTTTGTCCGGAAAGTACGTATAAAAGTTTTTTAAAAATTTTATTTTACAATTATTCAGGTAAATCAATTTTATCCCCTTCAAAGTACTCCCCCTGTGACATAATGCACTTGTGCCAACGCCGTTTCCACTGTGAGAAGGCTCCTTGAAAGTCCTCTGGTTGTAGGTTTCTCAGCTGCCCCGTCGTAGCTTTTTTTATCTCATTTATGTCCCCCAAATGCCGCCCCCGAAGTACCAATTTGGTTTTTGGGAACAAGAAGAAGTCACACGGGGCCAAATCCGGCGAATAGGGGGGTGTTCGGTCACCGTAATGGAATTTTTACTCAAAAACTCACGGACAACAAGAGAGGTGTGGGCAGGGGCATTGTCGTGGTGAAGAATCCAACGCCCCTCTCGCGCCAATTCTGGACGAACTCGTGCCACACGAGCTTTGAGGCGTCTGAGCACATCGACGTAGAATTTTCCATCAACTGTCTGGCCTGGAGGGACGAATTCTTGATGGACAATCCCCCGAACATCGAAAAAAACAATCAACATTGTCTTGAACGCTTTCTCGGCCCTCTCTGAATCTTTTTAGCCACTTGTGGACGGTTGGTTCCTTCACAGCATCATCCCCATAAACTGTTCTGAGATCGGCAAAAATTTCACGGCCATTCTTGCCGAGTTTCGAGAGAAACTTGATTACGACGCGCTGCTCTTCAACGGAAGCGGGCTCCATGCCGACGGGGTTTCGTTAAGAGGTAACTTCACAGATGGCGTGACAAGCCAGTTCGCACCGCACGGCGGTCAGACCAGAACTGAAGCATTGTTAGGGACATAAGGAAGGGGTCCTGCGCTTACCTGGCCTCCCCACTCCTCTTTCTCGCATTCCAGAACACTTTTATACGAACTTTCCGGACAGACCTCGTATGAGCAGTAGTATACGGATAATGGTTGAAATGGTGATGATGATGATGATGATATATTATTTATTTATTTTAGGAAAATATACAACCTCATTCAATCAATATATAGTCAAATTACATGTATGTTGAGCCATAAGTAGTTTTAACATTTGCGTAATTACGAGATCGATCGGTTTTTATATGTGCAAAAAAAATATATATTATAGATTCATTAAAGATATATTAGATACGGGTTATCGAATATATAATATCGAAATGAAAATCTCTAAAAAAAAACTATAAATATCCGACTGATATAGATATCGAAATAGGTGATGACCTTTTTTCCGATTAGTATGCATAAGAACTTAGTATATAGATACAGTATATAGATATATCGACGGTACTGATTAATACCAATACCGTGGGTGATCCCACGCCTACTAACATGTCATTATCTTTAACTAGTTATTCAGTTAATACTAACTAATAAGTGGATAAGGCAAATGGGCAAAAATACGTAAATGTTTAAATTTTAATGTCAAATATTCATCACCGTCATCATATCAGCCTTTAATTGTCAACTGCCTTTTTTTTTTACAACTTAGAATGGCAAACAAGCTGATGGCCCACCTGATGGAAAGTGGTAACCGTCGCCTATAAACATGAGCCTATGCCATGGCCATGGACATAACAGAGTATACTGTTTCGGCCATGATACTCCCCATGCATTGCCATTCCTGAGGACTCAGGTGTTATTCCTCTGTACTCAGTAAATTCACGCCATTCCACCCTTCAAACCGAAACACAGTCATGCAAACACAAACGCTTCACGGTTGAAACACGAATGGGACAGAGGTACCCAAGCAATCGACTTTTGTAAAAAGTCTCCCTCTGGTCATAAGCCTCCCCCCTTGGGGGTCCAGAGTGTTCCTAGTAGTTGCCACACATAGCAGACGGATTGGCAAACGCAGTTAGGCTTTAGAGAGATGTTTTAAGAGGGACGCTGCTGCTCATTTCTCGCCTTTTTTTAGCCGCCTCTTACGACACCCACGAGAAAGGAAGGTGTGGCCTATTCTATGCCGGGGTTACACAATAATAGTATGGTTTATTTGGTCTTAACACAAATAATTTAATGATTTAAATTAAATAATGGATTGTGTGAAAGATGATATAAATAAAAGAGGCGTGAGCCCGAAATTGCGAGTTGACAGGGATTCGTGGAAGAGAATGACATATTGCGCCAATCCCAAAAAATGAGAAAAAAACAAGGCAACGATGATGAATTTTCCAAAAATTTTGCTTTAAACATGTTACCTAGTTCATTTTAAACTTTCGCGTTGTTTATCATTATTTTTAAATACATAATCGGTACTTATTACATTATATATATTTTTAAATGCAAAAGCTTTCACAGGTAAATATTTATTTATTTATTTAACTCTTTATTGCACCATAAATAAAAATATACAATTACAAGTGAATAATTCAAGTGAAATACAGTAACATAAATACAAATAAATATGTAATATCTACATAGAAAAGATATTATAATTCACTTGTTTGTGTGTAAATGTGTACGTATGTGAGTGTGTATATACACAATACGATATCTTTTCTAATTTTGTAATAGTTATTATGGTAATTAATAAAGTTTATTCCTCTGATAGTCATATATTAACACTTATTTCACATTCACAAACATTCCCATCACAAAACTAGATGCGATTTACGCAACAGTGTAAACGACGCCTTACATCGCGTGGATCGACTCCCGTCAACCGATTAATTACCATTTATCGCTATAAATGTTCATCGACGATTTCGTGGCATTCCTATTTAAAAACAATTATTCGATATCATCTCGCTCGATTACCGCGACTAAATTATTTTGTGCAATATCTCGGTGTCTGATTGAAATTTCGATTATAGTCGATTGTGCAATCGATTTTTTTAGACATAAAAATAATTTGATTTCAATTATTGAATTGGTTATAAGATTTTTTCTTGATCTAGATTTACCATACATGAATGTAATAAAATTTAGACGTAAACAAAGCAATGAAGTCGACTAGTAAAGACGGGTGTTTAGAAATGACTAGCTATTTCCTGCAGGTTTACTTGTCGATAAATTTACCAGAGGGAGACTTTGTACAAAAGTCGATTGCTTGGGTACCTCTATCCCATTCGTGTTTCAACCGTGAAGCAGTTGTGTTTGCATGGCTGTGTTTCGGTTTGAAAGGTGGGATATGGCGTGATTTTACTGGGTACAGAGGAATAACACCTGAGTCCTCAGAAATGGCAACGTAAGGGAGGTATCATGGGCGAAACAGTATAGTTTGTTATGTTCATGGTACTGCTCATGTCTATAGGCGACGGTTACCACTTTCCATCAAGTGGGCCGTCAGCTTGTTTGCCATTCTAAGTTGTATAAAAAGCTACTGGCAAAACCCCCTTATGGGAGAGGCCTATGTTCAGCAGTGGACAGTTAACGTTTGATGTACAATGTGGGTAAACTGTGACCTTTATAGGTATATATTTACAATAGAAATAGAATATAGAAAGGCAGCAATAAATGCCACGGTTCATAGGATTTGTGCTTACGGATACCAACATTGTGTTATTGTGTAGACTGAACTGGTGGTCCAAGTAATAAGCTTTAGCGATATATGATCTCAATATAAACTAATAGTATAATGAGGAGAGATTTCATTTATTTATTTACACTTTATTGCGACATTTATAAAAATAATTAATACAGTTAATTTTAATAAGAAATCAATTCAATAAGCGGTCTTATCACTAAGCAATCTCTTTCAGACAACCTTTGGGTAGAGGATATTGAGAAAAAAGGACAAAGGGTAGGTGGAGCAATAATAAGTAATACAGATACTAAAACAATAATATATATACATACATATATATACACATATAAACAAATATACATAAACATACACACACTTAATAGCATTCATACAACATGAGAGAATGAAAGAAGATGATAAGATTTTAATTTTCCTTTGTAATGAATAGAGTCAAATAATTATGTTCCGTAAAAAAACCGACTTCAATTGTGGCAAAACTGGTTACTTTGATTTAAAAATAAACTACTGAATCCATTCTGGCAAATTTTCTATATACTTGGGAAAACCTCGACTGGGAGCTCATTCCATAGCCTGAGCATTCGTGGGATTTTAGAAAATACACTATGACGCTTCTCATACGTTGCCATTGCCGAGGTCGTGTTATATTTTTGTATCCTGTAATTCCGCACTTTTATTAATTTATTTATTTTATTATAATATCTGAAATCAACAGCATCCATAAGAGGAGATTTTACCAGTAGTTGCCTCGCATGGAAGGGTGTTGGCTTTGGTGTTATTTTAAGAGGGACGCTTCTGTCCATCCCTCTATCATTAAGTTTCCTTAATCGCCTCTTACGACACCAATGGGAAAGAAAGGGGAGGCCCATTCTGTGCCTTGACTGCACGGTATAGAATATTATTGATATAAGAAGTATTAATTGCATTAATTAACGCTACCTCTTATAAAATACACCACAATAGTGAGGTCGGGTATGAGCCGTCACCTAGCAATCGATTGGCAATTGGCCTATTCAGGCAGCGTGTGTCAATGCTATATTTGTCTAAACATCTATTTAATAGATCATCTAAACTGAACACCGGTTTATGTTCCATGTTGTTAGTAAATTTAATAACATTATTTCGTTACATGTTAATTGGTTACTCAATTACATAGTGGGACCGATTCGGACGTTCCTTTGAACTTATTACCAGAGGGAGCCTTTGTACAAAAGTCGTTTGCTTGATCACCTCTGTCCCATTCGTGTTTCTACCGTGAAGCAGTTGTATTTGCATGACTGTGTTTCAGTTTGAAGGGTGGGATATGGCAGTGAATTTACAGGGTACAGAGGGATAACACCTGAGTCCTCAGGAATAACAACGCATGGGGAGGTATCATGGGCGAAACAGTATACTCTGTTATGTGCATGGTACTGCTCATGTCTATAGGCGACGGTTAACACTTTCCATCAGGTGGGCCGTCAGCTTGTTTGCCATTCTAAGTTGCATAAAAAGAGCTGTACTGCTATTGAACATCACTAAACTGTATTTTGGTCGGGGCAGTTTTTTTTATAACACAAGGGGCAAACGAGCATGCGGCTCACCTGATGGTAAATTAAAGTGTGTTCGTTTGTTTACAACTTACCAAGTGCAAATCCGTCCTTTGCCCACTGCACCTGGCCAGCCAGGTTGGCCACAGCGCACTCCAGCACCGCCTCACTCCCCTCCTGCACTCGCAGACTGCGAGGTACCACCCTGAAGTACTGCTGCTGGAAACCAGCTACGCACACCAGTACTGAAACAAAATTATACAATATTTATTCACTCTTTACTAACAGTTTCCTGTAGCTTCGCTTGCTAAATTAGAATGTAACCTACCCGACTACTGCATCATATCATATCATATCAGCTTTTAACTGTCCACGGCTGAACATAAACCTCCCCCTTGGGAGGTGTTGCCAGTAGTTGCCACGTTTGGCAGGTGGAGTGGCAACCGCAGTTATGCTTTAGTGATGTTTTAAGAGGGACGCTGCTGCCTATCCCGAAGGGATGGGCAACAGCTTTCCTGTGGGTGTCGTAAGAAGTGACCAAGTTTCCTTGGTTACTTCTTACGTTACCCACAGGAAGAAAGGAATTCAGATAACTATGTTTTATACTGTTTAAAGGTTAGTAACAATTGTTAACTCTGATGTTAAAATATACACCTAAGGTATTTACAGATCGATTCCAGAACACTTACATACAACTGAAGTCAAGGAGTCTTTCTGTCGAAATCTCATCCGAACTGTCTACTAACATATCGCCTGTCAATTGAGTCATCCAACGAGAGATTTCATGACAATAAAAAGACAAACTCACTTACATGTTCACAACTTTAATATTTAGTATTAATAGATCCAAATATATTTATATCAAATAAACATATCGGATCGAATTCCTGATATATAAAGGAGCAATGAAGAGTATCACTGTAACCAGAACCACGGCTCGACGTTCTTGTATTAGCTGAGGGGACCCTAAAAATGAGACAAAGAACCCTCATCAACTAATACGATAGCTGAAGAGAGGAGTGGGCGTCAAGTGGGTATACTTACAAGGAGACAGTTTGCGAGGTGAACGCACCCGCTGGTGTGGATTCGGTGATGAGCGGTAGCGGGAAGCGGAGGAGACAGCGATTTATATTGATACTATAGTTTGTTTTAACAAAACTTAATGAAAGTGTAGAGAATCGAATAACTGATTCGAATAAAAACAGTTTACCAAAGGGAGACTTTGTACAAAAGTCGATTGCTTGGGTACCTCTGTCCCATTCGTGTTTCTACCGTGAAGCAGTTGTGTTTGCATGGCTGTGTTTCAGTTTGAAGGATGGGATATGGCGTGAATTTACAGGGTACAGAGAAATAACACCTGAGTCCTTAGGAATGACAACGCATGGGGGGTATCACGGGCGAAACAGTATACTCTATTATGTCCATAATACTGCTCATGTCTATAGGCGATGGTTACAACTTTCCATCAGGTGGGCCGTCAGCTTGTTTGCCGTTCTAAGTTGTATAAAAAAATCAAGTAGTTTATTTACTTCGTTTCCACAGACTGGATGGTTGTCTCTGTCTTCCATTTCTGCCGTGAAGCAATTGAGTTTGTCTGTAAAGTTTGAAGGGTAGGAAAGGACATTAAAATTACAGGGTACGGAAGTATAACACTATAATCTTTAGGAATGGCAATGTATAAGGGGTACCATAAGTATTTCATTGCATCCTGTCCTGTTTATATATATATATATATATATATATATATATATATATATATATATATATATATATATATATATATATATATATATATATATATATATATATATATATATATATATATATATATATATATATATATATGACGGTTACCACATTGCATCAGGTGGGCCGTCAGCTGGTTCACGATTTTAAGTATTATAAAATAGACATAGGGCAGATAAAGGAAACACTAGGCGTCATGTCGTATAAAGGATATGGCCTGGGATAGAGCTGGCTGGAGGAAGATGCATGAATTAGTTGCACCGACAAGGGGAAAGTCTTAAATGAAAAGAGAAAATAGACAAGCGATAAAATAAAAATAAAGTACTTTTAAGAATTCAACATTTATACGTCTCCGCTCACGCTTCCGCCTCCGCTTATCACAAACACCACATAAAGTTTGGTGCACACTGTACGAAAGTAGATGGAGAGACACTACATGTGCGAGACTAGAGCGTGAAAATTAATAAGTGGCGGTTGTTTATGGCTGCAAGCATTACCGACTGCGTCGGGTTAAGTAGGGTTATGTTTTAAATTTATTAGGGGGAGATTTTGTACAAAACCTGTTTTCTTGAATGCATCAGTCCCATATGTGTGTCTGCCGCTAAGTAGCTATGCTGACATGGCTGTATTATTATTTCTCATTAACCGACTTTAAAAAGAGGGAATTTCTCAATTCGGCTGTATTTTTTTATGTTTGTTACCTCATAACTCCGTCAGTTGTAAGCCGATTAGGAATATTCTTTTTTTATCTGTAAGGATATATTTGCAGATTGCTCCCATAAAATTTTCATCAAAATCGGTTCAGTAATTTAGTTTTTAAATTCAAATAAATGGTTTTGCCACAACTGAAGTCTGTTTGTCTTTAGTATTTATTTCAGATTGACATCCACACACATTCATCCTCACCTATTATCCCTAATTGGTATCCCACCAGCGTATACCGATAGCAAAGACGAGGATCAATTTTGATTTCTAAAAAAATTTGGACCCTGCCAGTGTATACCAAGCACAAGTGGGACTACCTACTAATTTTAAACATTTTTTTTTACAACTTAGAACGGCAGACAAGCAGACGGCCTACCAGATGGAAAGTGGTAACCATCGCCTATAGACATGAGCAGCGCCATGGACATAACTCAGTATACTGTTTCGCCCATGATACCCCCCATGCGTTGCCATTCCTGAGGACTCAGGTGTTATTCCTCTGTACCCAGTAAATTCACGCTATATCCCACCCTTCAAACCGAAACAGCCATGCAAACAAAACTGCTTCACGGTTGAAACACGAATGGGACAGAGGTACTCAAGCAATCGACTTTCGTACAAAGTCTACCCGTAACCTGCGAGCGTGTACGAAAAGATCGATGAATGTGTAAGAAGCGAAAGAGGTTTGTTTGAATCGAAGCATTTGTCGTTCCATTGTTTCTGCCTACCCTAATGGGAGACAGGCGTGACAGATATGTATGTATGTACGTACGTTAAGCTTATACATCTATATCCAATATAATTTAAACAAAATTAGATCAATACTGATTTAATAATGGTTATTAGAAATTTTATATATATAAGATATAATAATCTGGTAGTCTTCTAAGAAATGTGTATAAGTATAATTTGTGTTATCAACTTTCTTGGTAACGTAAAATTATAATATAAAAAAATACCAACATAATTGGACATGCGACAGACGTTCGGCTAGGGATGGGACGGTTCAATGGATATAAAAGATAAACCAGAGGGCCTACCATGAAATGTTTACCGAAATATCGGTACCGAACGAAATACATATTTGATATTAAAATTACGTAATAGTGAATTACACAGTAGAGAATGTCATCAGGCATTAAGTCCGCTCTGTAAACATATTTAAATGTGTGCAAAAGTATAAATAAATAAATAATAAATATCATTTCAAAATATTAAAATATAGTTACTTTGGACATCTATGGGAAGATTTATGACGAACGAAATGTTAAGTTCCATTTACTATATACTATGCCGATTTCGGTAGGAACGAAAATATGAAATTGAGTCTAAAAATTCGGAATATTTTATGGTAGACCTACTGTTAAGATATGAAACGAATCATATTAACATAATATAATATATTACAAATACATATATATTTACTACTACATTCTGCTATTTACATCAATGACACGTTAATATTTCGCATATTACAAATCTTAAATTAAAAAATAAATACATAAATATAAAATCTAAAATGTATACCAAAAATGTTAGAACGATAGAAACTACAAGAGTAGGTATGTATATATATATATATATATATATATATATATATATATATATATATATATATATATATATATATATATATATATATATATATATATATATATATATATATATATATATATATCATCAAACCAATTACACGTTACCTGCACGGGGATTAACAACATAATATCCGTTGTACGGATACGGCATACATCTAATCCCATCACTAAACCCACACATACGCGCTACATCATTATAAAACCGGGAACTCGACAATTATTACACGTGTAGACATTTAAATAACGCCACACGCACACAAGCGTAAAATTAATAATGCGCACAATCAAATGTAAACCGTATTTTAAACAGCGTTAGATTGGTATTCGTTTGAAATGTACGTTATTATAATGATGTGGAATGTCGTAGTCGATAGTTACAAACGGGATCGGGATAACCGCTTATTACTTTTGAATTTAGAACGTTTGCGGCCGAAGCGTAAGTAAGGGGCGGTGTAGGAAGACGGAAGCAAAGACGCGGCCATAATGAAAATGGAATTTATTATAATTTCGATCTTTGGTTTGCAATTCCTTTGGTGTAATGGGTTTGTTGTTTGCTAACATTTCCCGCCATTCTTGCTGTAAACCGTTGAAGGTAAAACTTGTTTGTTGACGAGGAAAGGATTATAGTCTATGGAAATATTAAAACGAGTTGATTTTCAAATTTCTTTCACTTATAAATTATTGTTAGAGCAAATTTTTTTTTTATATCAATAATGTGCATTATAATTAACAAGCTTATAATATTACGGAGATATTTTGATAATATTATAACAGATTCTTTAACTGTCCAACTCTCTTAATGATGATAAAAAAACCTTGGTCGATTACGATGCGCCATTTCTCGAAACTTATTATGTAAATTTTATGGTTTCGCGAAATTACCATTTTATGGACTACCATAAACTAAATTTACAATAATTTTGACGTAAATCTAACAGAAAATTTGAAATAAATATTTTGCTGTAATGTCAATTTTTAATTTTAGACACAGGTTAACCTCAAAATCAGGCCTACTGTATTTCTTTATTATAAAATCTTAACTTAATTAGGCTATTACGAACGTTAAAAAAAAAAAAAAAAAAAAAAAAAAAACAAATCGATCCACCCGCTCTCAAAGTAAGAACAAAAATAATTTGTATATAAATAAATATTTTTCAAGGTCCATTCAGAATATAATTTCAACTGAGAATAAAAATGGAAAGGAACTAATGTACGAGTATCGGTTTTTTCAACGTGATGATCTTACCAACGATAAATAATTTTTATTTATGTTATTTATGTACATTAATTATATTAATTTATTTATAAATATATTATATTAATTATAATAATCCTATCCAGGATTATTATAATAAATATATATAAATACCTATTTAAATTTCCCTTCCTTTAATCTCAACCTCGCTTTATTTTGTCAAAGTAAAATGTACTTTAAAATTGTCGCAAATTATCCAATTAATCCTATTATTTTAACGATGTCACCCAGTTTCTAATTGGCTTAAAGATTATTAATTCACGCTTTCTGTTAAGCCGTTCTGCTGAATGCATTATGTACGTACTGTTGTAGAAAACTCTCAGGACTCGTCAATAGATGGCGGTGTTCAGAAAAAAGTAAGTATGATTACTGTTTTGTACTTATTATTGTAATCTAAATTAATATTATAAAGAGAAATAGTTTGATCACAAAAAATTTAGTATTTCTTGAGACTAGTTAAGTAACAGATTTTTTTAATCTTTTCGCCTATAAAAAGCTACTTTATTAATGAATAACATGGCATGTTCTATTAAAAAAAATAAATACATAGTTTTAAGCTATATTAATAAAAAGATAAAAAAAACTACTTAACCGACTTTAAAAAAAATTCTTATCTGAAGAAAGCTACATTATCGACGAATATTACAGCTTATATATTTATTTTATCTATCCCTCTATCTAAAGGTTGTCTGGATAAGGCCGCCTTTTGTGTCACTTCACATTAAAATTTACTGTACTTATTATCTTTATAAATTATGTAATAAAGTGTAAGTAAAGACGAGTCAACTAACTATATTTAAAACGAGTCATTCGACCCGGCTTCGCATGGATGAACAGATAGAAATAAGATTTTTTTATGCAACTTAAAATGGCAAACTAGCTGACGGCTCACCTGTTGTAAGTGGTAACCGTCGCCTATAGACATGAGCAGTACCATGGATATAACAGAGAATTCTGTTTCGCCCATAATACCCCCCATGCGTTGCCATTCCTGAGGACACAGGTGTTATTCCTCTGTACCCTGTAAATTCACTGTTATAACCTACCCTTCAAACCGAAACACAGCCATGCAAACACAACTGCTTCACGGTAGAAACACGAATGAGACAGAGGTGCTCAAGCAAACGACGTTTGTACCAAAATCTCCTTCTAGTAAATTATTTTGTATTAGTTTTAAAAGGCATTGATATTTTAACGTATATTTTTATAGATTTGTTAGGTATCTCTATTTAAAATAACATATATATATATATATACCCCAAGTTACTTGTTGATTATGCAGCTTCCTGTAAGTAAATGAATTTTTAAAACCAATTGAGTAGTTTTTGAGTTTAAGCATGACAAACAAATAAACAAACATTCTTAATCTTTCCTCTTCATAATATTTGTATAGTATTTATCATTGCCATAATATCAGCCTTTAACTGTCCACTGCTGAACATAAGCCCCCCCTTGGGGTGTTTTGCCAGTAGCTGCCACGCTTGACAGGTAGATTGGCAACCGCAGTTAGGTTTTGGAGATGTTTTAATACGGACGCTGCAGCCTATCCTTCGCCCTCCCTTAGTCGCCTCTTACGACACCCACGGGAAAGGGTCATGGACCACATGACAAAGTACAATATTACTATAATTATAATAAAGGGTTCCTTACCATTTCACTGCGGAACACTAATATCGTCAAGTTCGCAAAGTATTCGCAAAAAAGAAATGTTAATGGGGGGATGGAGAGGGAGGGGGGGTGGAAACTCCGCGCAAGTCGACATCGCTGAAAGCTCGAGTATTTAGCCACGAGAGAATTTTTAAAGCAAATTACTTTGATGTGCCAAGTGATATTGATTTCAAGAAAAAACTTTTCTGTCACATTTCACAATTTGGTCGCTAATTTTTCGCGTTGCTGTTGATATTCGATCAAGGCGTAAAAGATAGTCTCATATTTAATCTACTTTATTATTACTTTTAGTTTTTTATTGTATTAAATTAGATTGAGTCCAACATTTACCAGAGGGAGACTTTGTACAAAAGTCGTTTGCTTGGACACCTCTGTTCCATTCGTGTTTCTACCGTGAAGTAGTTGTGTTTGCATGGCTGTGTTTCGGTTTGAAGGGTGGGATATGGCAGTGAATTTACTGTGTACAGAAGAATAACACCTGAGTCCTCAGGAATGGCAACGTATAGGGGATATCATGGGCGAAACAGTATACTCTGTTATATCCATGGTACAGATCATGTAGGCGAGGGTTTTGCCAAAAATAAATTTAAATCCTCCTTTGAAATTCGCTTAAAAGCAAAAAAATAAAGAATAATAAATCATGTTAGTGGAAATAAACAAAATATTTCTAATTACATATCCAGTGACATAAGTTTCCGTAAAAGAACATCTAGCTCAGTACAAAAAAAATATTCCATCTTTAATTATTTAAAATAGGTATACAAACCTGTTTTACTTTAACATAAATAAAGGTAACTTTTAAAAAGCTTTCTGTGACCCGTAGGGTATATCTTAAGTTATCTTAAGTCCAAACTACTTAGAAAATACTTTTCTATTACAATAATGAAGAATTGAGTTTAAATTTACATTTACTGGACGAAGACTTTGTACAAAAGTTGTTTGCTTGGGCATCTCTGCCGTATTCGCGTTTCTACCGTGAATCAGTTGTTTTTTTATGGGTAAAAATGGTATGGTAACCCCGCCTGCGCTAATGGGATACGCTGGCAGAGCACCAGTGAAGGGTGATAGATGAGAATGAAAACAGGCCAGTTAGCCCATCACGATGAATTCATCAGGAATTAACCATGATAGTTTTCAGAGGGAACCGCGAGGAAGTCGACGTGGTTGGATATATTGCTAGCAATGGGATTATCAGTCTCCATTACTAACAATCCCTTTTCCCCTAAGCAGTTGTGTTTGCATGGCTGTGTTTCATTTGAAGTCCTCAGGAATAACAATGCATGGGGGGAATCATGGGCGAAACAGTATACTCTGTTATGTCTATGGTACTGCTCATGTCTATAAGCATGCGACGGTTACCACTTTCTATCAGGTGGGCCGTCAGCTTGTTTGCCATTCTAAGTTGCATAAAAAAAATGTTATCTGAAATGTGAGAAAAATAGTGATTAATTCCACTAGTGATACTTCGTTTATATACTGTAGGGTTCCGTCTATTTGGCTAACATTATCCACTGATTTTAAAGAAGAAGGTACTCCGTTGGACTATATATTTTTTTATGTTTATTACCTCATAACTTCGTCATTTATAAACCGGTTTCGAAAATACATTTTTGTATCTGAAAGGATATACTTTTAGATTGGTCCTGTAAAAATTTTATCAAAATTGTTGTTTTTTTTTGTCTTATAGAATCAAATCTTAAATTACAAAGTTAATTACCCAGTGGCAATATTTTTAATTATATTACCACATAGAATTATTAAAGTGGGGCTGTCAATTTTCGTTATTATCCCATTACGAATCCCCTCCACTCCGATATTAAAATATAACAGGAATCAGCGACAATAAGATCCCTATAACGAAGTGAATTTATGTACTTTTCACAATGATTTCAGCAACTTCCATTCCTTCCTTCTTATCACCGAGTATTTTTTTTTTCTTACATCGTAAAGTGGCAATAAAAACCATTGTGTATCAAAGTACAGTGGTTTACGACGGAACCCTAAAACTGTAAAGAAATGAGAGTAATGCTAATGAGGTATTTTATAAGTCGACCAGCGAGGGAACACGCTTGGGCATGGAATAAGTACAGATTGAGTAGAAGTGGCACATGTAATTATTAGAGATTGTTTTAACAAAATGAGCTTTTTTACTTGATAAGCTTATTGGCCGTGTACGTCCTGGCATAGAATAGGCTACCCCTTTCTTTCTTGTAGGTGTCGTAAGAGGCGACTAAAGGAATTTAATAGTAGACAGATGAGTCGTAACAAAACATCTCTAAAACCCTAACTGCAGTTGCCGACTAGACTGCCAAGCGTGGCATCTTTTGGCAAAACTCTACTTATGGGGTGGACTTGTGTTCAGCAGTGGACAGTTAATAGCTAAAATGATTATATATATATATATATATATATATATATATATATATATATATATATATATATATATATATATATATATATATATTATAGGATTGTCACAAATTTACTAAATAATTTATTTCACTTGTATTTAATAAATAATTATATATTTGATATATGCTAACTTTACAGTATTTGTTGCCTATAACCCGTGACCCCTTTCATTTCCGTGGGTATCGTCCCTTTTAAAACATTCCCAAAGCCTAACTGCGGTTGCCGAATCCGACTGCCAAGCGTGGCAATAACTGGCAAAATCCTCCAAGGGGAGGCTAATGTTCAGCAGTGGACAGTTAAAGGCTGATATGATGAATCAGTGCGTTAAC
This sequence comes from Galleria mellonella, assembly GCF_026898425.1. Lineage (NCBI taxonomy): Eukaryota > Metazoa > Arthropoda > Insecta > Lepidoptera > Pyralidae > Galleria > Galleria mellonella. Next base: position 8,099,722 of record NW_026441999.1, on the reverse strand, counting down.
GTTACATTTAATTCACGGGAGTGCCAGTTCTACCTGGATACATATTTTTATGGTTATGATTTTAGCCAGACGCTCATGGCTCAATTCCCATAATGAAAAGCCATAACTGTATCGTAGCCAAGAGCCAGAATCCAAGCGGGCGACTTTAATATAAATTCTTCCTATGGTAAAATCGATTTTATCAAAGATTACATTACATTGTTATGTACATTCATTAGTGCCAATGTATTCAGCCCAAATATGCTAGAAGAACACTCAATCACTCCCGATCACGTCCCAGATACGACGTGATAGCGGACTTATTTATCATTCGTTCCCATTCGTTCCTTAATTCTTGTATTAATGTTATCCTACAGTAACAAATACAATGAGCGATCTGTTACCGCTACTATGAGTGCCTACCTGTCAAAGAGCAGGACTCGAATGTAACTCGAATTGAAATCAATTAATACAACTCGACATATTAAACAGCGCCATCTCGTAAAAGGTTAAGCAAACTTAGTATTATAGATATTGGATAACAGATGTATATTACAATAAATTGAATTAAGTAAGGGAGGGCGAGGGATGAATAGCAGCACCCCTTTTAAAACGTCTCCAAAGCCTAACTACGGTTGCTAAGCATGGTAACTACTGGTAAATCCCTCCAAGGGGGACGCTTATGTTCAGCAGTGGACGGTTAAAGGCTGATATGATGATGATGATGATATGTATATTATAATTAGAACCTTATCTTAGACAAATCATAATATGAGTTACTTTGCATAACATATCGGATTTAATACGCTTTTCGCTATGAGGGTGCTATATTAACGTACTAATATATTTACATCAGCGGGTTATAAAAATCAATTCTTATTACAATTCGTGTAATGTGAGTTTTTAATCACCAAGGTAATGAAAACAAATGTTTATCTTGTATGGGGATTAATCTCACAATTGTCGTTTCTCTCTAAGATATGATTCCTTTAGATATATAAACCTATTTAGTTACTTAATATGTAAGATAAAAAGGCAACATTGAGAATCCTTATCGCTAAGTGGCGATCACTTTTAGGAAACTTCGGGATGAAGAGAAAATACGAAAAATATAAAAGATATTCAGATTAATAGTAATAATAAAATAATATACTATTTTAATTACAATTAATTGTGTCATAAAACAACAAATACAATATTCACTAACGAATTCAAAGATCATACCCGTCAACAGATTAGAACTCACGTATTTATCACCTCACGCGATTTTCGCTCAGCACACCGACACCCGTGGTAGCGCCCCATCCGTCATTCGACCGTTTTCGTCGTCTGCCCTAATTGATCGCGTTATTTTTCTTTCTGATATTAATTGTAACGTTTTGCCGGCCGCTTAATCAAGAAGGATAACCATGTAATGAATTGGAGTGGCTGGATGTATTTATGAGTATGTTTCCTTTATAAACGCTCCTAACGGATTGATTCGTGCTTTATCGTGTCATGGGAAGATGTATTGGTTCTATATCGTGCTACATGAAGCTATTTCCTTGTTGTGTAATTATGTAAACGAAAAGAGGCGTTATGTGTTTCAGAGATTTTTTTTTTAAATGGATGTTAGATAGATAGATAGATACTCTTTATTGTTTCCTCCAAAAGATTACAATAGTAAACTTATTATGAATATAAACAATTACAAGAAATAATCACAATGAGAAAACAATGGGCGGCCTTATCGCTAAAAGCGATCTCTTCCAGGATAATGGTATGGTAACCCCGCTTGCGCTAACGGTATACGCTGGCGAAGCACCAGTGAGGGATGAAAGGTGAAAATGATAAGTTAGGTCAGTTAGTCGTGATGAATACACCTAATAAGCTAATGCTTAGACAGGGTTACCATTTCATTATTATCCATAAAAAAAAAATGTACATACATATATATACATTGTGCATTAAAATTTAAATAAATAAATAAATATTATGACTATCACGAGTTTTTAATACCTAATCTCAATGAAATGTTTGTTATTTCCTATATATGTATGTATGTTTATTACCAAATACCAGTGTTTCCCAACCTTTTTTGTGCCACGCCCCACTTGAACAGTTCTAAAATTTTTACGCCCCCATACACAATTTTTCCCGACAAAGTTTACTTGACGACTTTAATCGCCCGGTTGATATTTTGGTAACGTCAAACAAATTTATATCTAGTAAATACTTACAGCAATTTTTTTATTAAATTTAGCACCGATATCTATTCGTAGCATTTAAATGGCCTGGAGCAAGAGGATTAAAATCCATTTTTTAATTGCCCCCCCCCCCTTAACTATCAATTTGTCCCCCTGTGGGTCGTGGACCCCACGTTGAGTAACACCGCCTAATACCATAAACGCATCGAATAAAAATCATAAAACAAAAGGAGACATAATATGCTTTCAACAACGTGGGCCTCCCTTTGTGAAATTGCAAAACTGGGACAAAATCATATTTAATTTTAACAATAAAATACAATACAATACAAAACAAATCCGTTTACATTATGAACTGTGACGGTAGAACGCGTCGGAAACAAAAGATTTTACGATAAACATCTTTCTGTGTGACGGTTAAAATAACATTTTATTAATCCAACATATAAAAAAAGAGTTACCAAAAGAGTTACATTTTTTTTATGCAACTTAGAATGGCAAACAAGCTGACGGCCCACCTGATGGAAAGTGGTAACCGTCGCCTATAGACATGAGCAGTACCATGCACATAACAGAGTGTACTGTTTCGCCCATGTTCTACAATGTTCTACAATGAGTTCTACAATGGACATATAACAGTGGGATATTTAACACTCATTGAATTCCATTTGTTATTAAATAAAAAAAGAAAAGAAATTAAAACACATTAATAAAAAAATTAAGGAGCACTTACTTTTATAAATTGATTATAAATAGACGCAAATTGAATGGCCGAACCATCTGGATCACACAAAACTCATTACATAATTCTCCTTCAAAAAATCCTTTACCAGTCAACCCTAATGGGTAATCCTCTACTATTCAGCAGAACATGAAATTACGAATACCTTTGATTACACAATTTCAAAGGGAAATATTTGTTTGATTAGCAAAGGGTTGCCAAATTAAGTCTCATAATTAAAATTGGACCCGACCTTAGAATTATCAGAACCTACTGTATTTTAGGGACGATAAGCTTTTGAGAGTCATAGACAGACTGGAAGTGTCTAATATTTTTTTTAATATTTTACAAATATATATATATATATATATATATATATATATATATATATATATATATATATATATATGCTTTTTTTGCTTTTTCAATGTATAAATAATATACATGTGTGTGTGTGTGTGTGTGTGTAATAAAAAAAAGTGCTCGGGTATTTTATAGGTATATATATATATATATCGAGGTACATAAATAATATTTGAAAATATAACTGATTATTTGATTAGGATTATAATCGTATTGTCGTATTTAATGGTCGAAAATTAATCAGAAACAGTTTGAATTCAAAACGGTTAACAATAGGCTTCGAATAAGGTCTGATAATTTGTCTGAAGATGCCTCGTTTAGAAGTGGAACACGCGTTGCAAAACGTGCGTGAACGAAATGGCGGTCGGAGATTGATGGCTATTATGGAAGGCTGTGAACTTCTGGTTGTAATAATAGTGGACAATCTTCGAGTCACTCACACACATACTAATTGTAGCAGATGTAAACACAATCATTTTATTCAATTAACTAGTGATATGGATTTCCGCAAGACAACACCTACTTGAGTAAACTATTTGGAAAAAGATTAGGTTTTCTTGACAATCACTCTAATCACTTGATTGTCAATCTAAGATACTTTGTGCAAAGAAAAACCAGCTTACGAACATCTAGAGGCACAACCCAGACCCGAGTCAAATTAGAAAAGATTATTTCTTAAATTAACTCGACCGAAATCGAACGTGAGACCTTATTATGCAAAAAGTGCTTACCGCTGCGACACAAAGTCATCATTTGTAAAAGACAAATATATATATATATATATATATATATATATATATATATATATATATATATATATATATATATATATATATATAAATAAAAGATAAATAAATAAATATATTCTATATATACTTACATAGTAATTAATTTATTCTTATTTACGAAGGTATAGCCACAAATAACAGCTAGTAATGTAATATTATCCACATACATAAACGTATGTTCAATTTAAATTAACGAAGCCTCATTTCCTTTGTAGCAAAACTGTAATACAATTCCAACAAGGCGTAAATTTAATTACTATCTATTCTGAAATCTCGCTTACTTGTTAATTAATACAAACTTATTGATTTATCTACACGAAGAGAGGCGATAACTTAATAAGATAACGCATGACTGCGTTCCAGGTATCCCGACATCAAATTTCAGAATAAACTTCCGATTTTGAAAATCATATTTGGATTATTTATAATTTAAAATTGTTCTACAAAAAAAAACTGACTACTATGACTATGGCAATAGCAATTATTATTTAAAAGATTTTGGTAAAATTTCTTATGGACTGTGTTTTTTTATATTTTTTTTTTTTTTTTTTTTATACTACTTAGAATGGCAAACAAGCTGACGGCCCACCTGATGGAAAGTAGTAACCGTCGCCTATAGACATGAGCAGTACCATGGACATAATAGAGTATACTGTTTCGCCCATGATACCCCCCATGCGTTGCCATTCCTGAGGACTCAGGTGTTATTCCTCTGTACCCAGTAAATTCACGCCATATCCCATCCTTCAAACCGAAACACAGTTATGCAAACACAACTGCTTCACGAGGTGGCAAACAAGCATACGGTCCACCTGATAGCAAGCGGTTACCGTAGCCTATGAACGCCTGCAATACCAGAGGTATTACGCGCGCGTTGCCGACCCTGAAGGAATCTCTTTACCTCCCTTTTGAAGAACCCCATGCTGTAGTCTCTTGGGAAAACCTCGGCAAAGTGAAGATTATTCACCTTGTCACTGGATTAGATTTGCACACTGTGCTATAACATCTAACCATGCGTATTGCTTCCGCGATCCCGACTGTCACTTACCATCTGACGTATATACCCTTGTGTATATACACTCGAGACTATGTAAGTGTTGTCATACACTGCAGGGATCAATCTGTAAGTATATCCCTTTCACTTTAAGAAGAATGAGATTTTCAATTTGGTTATATTTTTTTTTACGTTTAATAATACCTCATAACTGCGTCATTTCTAAACCGATTTGGGAAATTATTCTTTTTATCCGAAACGGTATATTTATCTTTTTATTCATTAGTACAAATATGTGTACATGGCGGACTTAATACTAAAAGCATTCTCTCCCAGTCAACCATAGGGAAGTGTCAGAATACTCGAATGCGAGACTAGTAATTGATATACATACATACTAAAATTACATATATAAACGAATAAATATATATGAATAACAAATATACTTACACATATATATAACATATACTATATTATACACGAAATTGAGAATAATATAAAGTATATATTAGTCCCATAGTAATCTTATTAAATAAAAATAATTGAGTTCAATAATTGAGTTTTTTAATCAAAATACTGGTTTTTCACATTTGAAATGTTTTTTTTTTTTTGTGAGACATAATTTTTAATTATTTATTATAATGCAATCATTTACATAATATATAATTGTTACAATCTTATTATGAAGAGTAAGTACATGAATCCTGTTTAAACATAGCAAAATTTAATACAGGTATCTGGTTTGTACAATAATGTATATATTCGCACATACATTATTGTACAAACTTTTCCTTTTATGAAATTGAATGAATGAATAAGTATGTTTTATTTGCATTATACAATATAGGATATAAGCAAGACAATTAACAAATATAACGATACAATTGTATAAGTACAGTGAGGCGGTCTTATTGCTGAGAGCAATCATTTTAAAACAACCTTTGGGTAATGGACTAATTGTTGTACATGTAGGTATAATGATATTGTATCATTAAGAAAGTAGCTTTATCAGTATAAAAAAAAAAAAAAAAAACTAAATGATTAACGATGTACAATATATAATCCTATATATAAAAATTATATCACAGTACGCTTCCGTGACACTTCCATTCGATGTAAATCGCGGTCGATTCGGGCGAATATTAAAATGATTCTGTCCAAAATCCGAAGGTTGGGTTTACGTATTTTATTTCGGTACACCTCCCGGTTATGATATATTGTATCGACTATTGCCCACCTTTGCTCGTATTAGGGTCCGGTCTATACGGGTACGGAACCGTTAATGAGCGTGGATTAATTAATAATTTTTTTCCTTGATACTTTATATTAATGTAGTTAGCTACCGACTTCAAAAATGATGGAGCTACTCAATTTTATTGTATTTTTAAACTAACTAAAGAAAGTTCTCATGTTGTATGTATTTTTTCTATGTTTTGTTATCTCAGTATTCCTTCAGTTACAAATTGATTTAAAAAATTCTTTTTTATTAGTGTTCACAGAAGGGCCAAATTAAAAGTACTCGTAACCGGCGAGCGTGTATGAAAAGATTGATGAATGTGGAAGAAGCGAAAGAGGTTTGTTTGAATCGAAGCATTTGGCGTTCCATTGTTTCTGCCTACCCTAATGGGAGACAGGCGTGACAGATATGTATGTATGTCTGTATATATTGGTCCCATAGAAGTTTTATGAAAATCTGTTCAGTATTTTAGTTTTTAAATCAACATAAACGATTTTTTTACAATTAAAGTCGCTTTTTGTGAAATCTTTAATTATTTTTAATATAATTTGAGCTAGTTCTCATGAATAGCAACGAATGAGAAATATTATAGGCAGAACAGTATACTCTGTTACATCAATAGTACTGTTCATGTCTATAGGCGACAGGTATTACAGACGTTCATAAGCTATAATGACCACTTACAATAAGGTAGGTTGTATACTTGTTTACCAATTTAATATTAGAGGGAGACTTTGTACAAAAGTTGATTGCTTGGGTACCTCTGTCCCATTCGTGTTTCAACCGTGAAGCGGTTGTGTTTGCATGGCTGTGTTTCGGTTTGAAGGGTGGGATATGGCGTGAATTTACAGGGTACAGAGGAATAATACCTGAGTCCTCAGAAATGGCAACGCACGGGGGTATCGTGGGCGAAACAGTATACTCTGTTATGTCCATAGTACTGCTCATGTCTATAGGCGACGGTTACCACTTTCCATCAGGTGGGCCGTCAGCTTGTTTGTCATTCTAAGTTGTATAAAAAAAATATACATAAAAAAAAATAACTTACCACCCAAAACGGCTACGACGTTCCACATTTTGACACGAACAACTATTATTATCCACGCCAGCCGTACTGCACATAATTTGGTTCGAGTTAAATGTTAATCACCGGCACATGTTTCACTAAATCCGACACTAAACACTTTGTCACTACGTCACCAACACTATGCGAGTGTTACGTCACTTTTGTCATTTTTAAACAAGTGCGCGACGTGGCGTTCCGTTCCGGCGCTCGTGGATCTGAAAAGGAAAATATTTTTATTAAAATTATTTATTATAATTATATTTTATTATAATTATATTTTAAAAACAAAACAAAATCCATATCTGCACTCTTAAGGAGAGGAGATGGTAAACTAACCCCCGGCAGAAGCACAGTCGGCCGGGGTTGAGGACCTTAGGGAGAGAAACCGGCGTACAATGCGGGCCGAATCTAAGAGCACCGCTTTCTGCATTTTTCCCGGGAGTGAGCCGCCTCGGAATCCCAACCGTCTGAGATGTTGTTCCAGACTGGTTGGGATAAGACCGTTCACTGACAAAACGATTGGAATGATTTCGGTGGATGTAAACCTCCAAATTTCGGTCACCTCGAGAGTCAAGTCGGTATATTATCTTATAAACTAATTAAATAAATAAAAAATAAATGAGTATTAACTCTATTAAGAAATAAAAGTAAAACCTATACACATATTTTAACTGGAGGAAAGGGATCATTAGCAATAGGGTTTAATTGTCCCATTTGCTAGCAACACATTATTTATTTATCTAATATATAAAATTCTCGTGACGCGGTGTTTGTTACCAAACTCCTCCGAAACGGCTTTACCGATTTTTAGGAAACTGTGTGCATATTATGTAGGACTGAGAATCGGCCAACATCTATTTTTCATACCCCTCAATGATAGGGGTGACCCACCCCTAAATATATTCTTACTTTTTTATCATTTTTTTTTTAATTTTATTATGATTTAGCATTGAAAAATACATACAAATTCAAATTTTCACGCTTTTATCAACCCCTGTTGTTTAATCGAAATTTTTATATGCCACAATAGGTTTGCAAGATGACAATCGAATATAATAATTGTAGTATAATATATTTCCATGTACAGTTCTAGAAATACTGTATATGGTAAAACAACGTTTACCGAGTCAGCTAGTTTATTTATAAAAAATACAAAAATAAATTTATTTTACACTTATGAAGTACAAAAAGCGGTATTATCGCTAAAGCAATCTCTTCCAGACAACCTTTAAGTAGAGAAGAAAAGATAAAAGACGTTTGATATTTGGCGCTGGAAATGTATTTTTTTATACAACTTAGAATGGCAAACAAGCTGACGGCCCACCTGATGGAAAGTGGCAACCGTCGCCTATAGACATGAGCAGTACCATGGACATAACAGAGTATACTGTTTCGCCCATGATACCCCCCATGCGTTGCCATTCCTGAGGACTCAGGTGTTATTCCTCTGTATCCAGTAAATTCACGCCATATCCCACCCTTCAAACCGAAACACAGCCATGCAAACACAATTAATTTACGTATATGTTTGCTTTGTATTTAAAACAAGTTTACTATTGTAATATAATATCTAATGAAGGAAACAATAAAGAGTATCTATCTGTTAGCAAGGATTTCGTCACTGTCTATCCAATTGAAAAATGTTAGCAAACGAAAAGGACAGAAGATTCCATTAACAAAGTTTATAAGTTGATGTTTGTATGAATAACATATTAGACAATAATGTGACCACACATTCGTTATAAACGTGGATACATTAATATCGTGTTTAATACGCACGTGGGCTGTTCTTTTATCTAATAAAGTAAATTCTTTAATAATTTTAAATAAATTAACATAACAAAATGAATGGAACGGGTCTCGCCTAAAGCAACAATGGATGTGTGTCTCTAATTTTAGAGTTTTAATCGGTATCGAATATAAAAGAATTATATTGCAATACAGCTTCTAAACTAACAATTTTAACCGACTGCAAAAAGAACGAGATTCGAATTTCGGTTGTATTTTTTTTTTTATTTTGTTACCTCAGAACTCAAGCGGTAATAGTTTTTTTTACAACTCAGAATGGCAAACAAGCTGACGTCACACCTGATGCGAAAGTGGTAACCGTCGTCTATAGACATGAGCAGTACCATGAACATAACAGAGTATACTGTTTCGCCCATGATACCCCCTATGCGTTGCCATTCTCGAGGACTCAGATGTTATTCCTCTGTACCCTGTAAATTCACGCCATATCCCACCCTTCAAACCGAAACACAGCCATGCAAACACAACTGCTTTACGGTTGAAACACGAATGGGACAGAGGTACCTAAGCAATCAACTTTTGTACAAAGTCTCCCTCTGGTGATATAATATGAGTATGATCTGAGAATAAAATAACAAGGAGTGATGGATTTTTAGTACTGGGAACTAACCGAACCATTGCTAAGGCTTAATTTACCAGGTCGACCTCTATTTAGTTCCACCTAAAAACCATCATGGTTAATTTCTGTCGACTGCGTCCCCATAAGCTAACTGGCCCGACTTCTTATTCCTTCACACTTCATCCTTCATTAATACCTCGCCAGCATACTTACATGCTTTACATACAATACATATATACACACATACATAGGGGGGAAAGAGATTGTTAACAATGGAGACTGAATCCCATTGCTAGCAATATACCCAATCAGGTCGACCTCTTCGTGGTTCCCCCTTGAAACTATCATTGTTAATTCCTGATGAATTCATCATGATGGGCTAACTGGCCTGTTTTCATTCTCATCGATCACCCTTCACTGGTGCTCCGCCAGCGTATCCCGTTAGCGCAGGCGGGGTTACTATACCATTTTCACCCATCAAAAAAGAACACACATACATTACATATATTTCGATTAAAATTAGTATAATCGAAATCGGTTCAGAACTTCCGAAGATATCGAGTGACATAAAAATATACAGTCGAATTAACCATCCCCTTGTTTTTCAAAATGACAGAAAAAATAACTGTACGATCAACGTTTTTATCAGACGTCATAAAAAAATATTGCATTAATTGTTTGTTTAGGCCCAAACTGCGAGTCACGGTTCCGTTTAACAACGTTAGGTATACGGCGGCCGTTAAAACTTTATTGTTTTCCATCGTTCTATTTAACTGCTGTTAAGTTACATTTACTGGTTACGCACATATTTTTTAACCGACATCGGTAAGAGGAGGTTTAGACTTATTTGTTTAAAGACTCAAAAGACCAGATTGGAGTCTCTTGTTAGATGATTTAAATGGTTTTCATTTATTGTGTTTATTTTTGGTATTATTATGGTAGCTTTTACCAGCGACTTTGTCTGCACGACCGGGATATGTTTCCAGAACGGAACTAAAAGTAGCCTAGTATAGTCATATTGCCGGGTGGTCCCGGCGTAGATTAAGCCATCTTTTCCTTTCTCGTGGATGTCGTGGCAACTAAATGTGGGCGCAGGATAGACAGCAGAGTCCCTTTTAAAATATCTCCAAAGCCTAACTGCGGTCGCCAATCCACTTGCCAAGCGTAGCAACTACTGGCTTAACCGTCCAAGGCTTATTTCCAACAGTGGACAGTTAAAAACTGATATGATGATGACAGTAGTCACACTCATAATTGTTAGTAAATATTTATTTATTTATTTATATATATTGTTGGTGAGCTTTACAGATTTACCAATGCACTCATTAAAAACTAAAATATACCACTAAATATGTAGCAATTACTTATATTTCCAATTTTTCTTTTCAATTAATATATTAATTAATATTAATTAAGGAGGGGGAGAGGGAGACCGAGACATAGTTACATCAGACAGATCAAGGAAGGAGTTGGTGTCGTGTCGTATCAAGAGGTGAAGAGACTCGCTGCAAATCGTAGTGAGTGACAAGAGCTCCACCGACAAGAGCGCAGCTCTTAAATAGGATAGATAGATAGAATTAATATAATTAAAGATTGTGTCTCACAAAAAAAACTGCCTTCAATTGTTATAAAAAGTGAAAAAGAATCATCAAAACAGTTTGAGAAATGAGAATTAATGACGTCATCGTATATAATGGAGTTTAATATACAAAAAAAAAAATGAGAGATTTCTTCTTTTAAAAGTTTGTTAAAGAAAAACTTAATTATAATAACTTATTCGTATCATATCTGTTTTGAATTTAACAAAAAAAATGTACAAAATTTATGGTTTACAAGAGATGGGATTATATAGCTGGAGATTATGCCGCGTGGTCCCGGTATAGAATGGACCACCCCTTCCTTTCCCGTGCGTGCCGTATGAGGCGACAAAGAGAGAGCGAGTGATGGGCCCCGTGTCAAAATATGCGACATTAATGGAGTATAAACGGCCGTATCTTTTGACTGCGTCGATTTAGAAGCTGGATTTTTTCAATTTTTTTTTTATACCACTGAGGTGGCAAACAAGCATACGGCCCACCTGATGGTAAGCGGTTACCGTAGCCTATGAACACCTGCGATACCAGAGGTATTACGCGTGCGTTGCCGACCCTGAAGAAACCTCTTTACCCCCCTTTTGAAGAACCCCATGCTGTAGTCTCTTGGGAAAACCTCGGCAGGGAGCTCATTCCATAACCTGAGTGTTCGTGGGAGAAAGCATCTCTGAAACCGCGTTGTACGCGACCATTTAGGCTCTAAGGTATGAGGGTGAACTCCCTGTCGATGGCGAACCGTACGACGATAGAAAGTGGCCGTAGGCATCATATTGAATAATTCCTCTGAGCACAATCCGTATAAGCGCTATCCGTTCACTGCTTCAAAAGATTACAGACCTGGGTATATGATATTAATTTCAACTTGATACCTCCACGCGTTCCTAAGAAAAAGGGTCTTGCAACAACGTGTTCTTATAAGGGTTTCATTTTTACCTTTTGAGGTACGGAACCCTAAAAATGATCATATAATTTTCTGTCTCTTATAAAACATACAGCCGGACAATCTAAAAGTATATATTATATAATTTATCTTGAAATCAAATGTCATAGTAGAGATAGTATCATTATTAGAGAAATTTTTGAAGATCGTAAAAGGAACGCATTAATGTGGATGATAAAATTGATCTTAGGTCTTGAGGGTAGTAGTAAAACCGACTTAGTATGTTCAGATAGGCTGACCACACTTTTCTTCACAACTTGGGACAGCAAACAAGTTGATGGTACACTTCATGGAAAGTAAACATCGTCTGTGGACATGAAAATTCGAGAGCAAAAAGTTTGAAACTTTGAATTTAATCCATTATTGAGCTGAAACTTCTTAAGACCTGTCCACTCTGATTGAGAAAAACATCTTGATAAAGAAACTAATTTAATACTCTGTATATTTTATTGTATGTACAGTTGAAACTGCTACAAAATGCATAGTACAGTCGTAAAAAATGACAGTTCGGAAATGGTTCAAGTTAAATTTATATTCTAATTGTCTGGATTAAGATATTGTTTTAAGCTATAAATTGTAAGCTGTTGGTTTTCCAATAAATAAATAAATAAATAAATAAGATCTTGATATCTCGTATATTGATAACAGTCTTTACGGCCAGTGTTTTTTTTTTTAATTCTACATTTGTCCCATTGTTTGACGTTCCATTTTCAAAAAAAAAATGCTAGCCGTCGATAAATACAGAATATATTCATTAATTATTAATGCCAGCATTCGCACAAGCGATTTGTCTCTTCTATATTTTCCGGACTGTACCGTCAAACGCTTAACGCCTGGTCACCCTCGCCCAGTCTCCGAGGACTCGTAAAATTTTTACCCCGCTAAATAAATACGACTAGCCATTTTTTACCTACTTCATCACATTTTTATGATCTTTGCACACTGCAGTTCTTATAAATGAAGACGACACGAATAGTTCGTATTTATTATCTCTGTATTAATAAATTATTAACTATAGTGATGGTGGGGGGAAAGGGATTGTTAATAATGGAGACTGAGAATACCATTGCTAGCAATATACCCAACCTAGTCGCCCTCCTCGCGGTTCCCCCTGGAAACTATCATGGTTAATTCCTGATGAATTCATCATGATGGGCTAACTGGCCTGTTTTCATTCTCATCTATCACCCTTCACTGGTGCTCCGCCTGCGTATCCCGTTAGCGCAGGCGGGGTTACCATACCATTTTAATCCATCAAAAAAAAAAGTCTAGTTGTGGTATACAGACATTTTTTCTTTATTAAAGGGGTTTTAACTCTCTTTGAATAGTGTCACCTGCGTAAGAAAAACACTTATTAACTGTTTATAATTACTCCTCTCCATCCAAAGGTTGCTTGGAAGAGATCGCTCTTAGCGATAAGGTCGCCCATTGTTTTCTCATTGTGATTATTTCTTGTAATTATTTATATTTATAATAAGTTTACTATTGTAATCTTTTGGAGGAAATAATAAAGAGTATCTATCTATCTTTTAACTTAAATAATTGAACAGACTTGCAAAAGCTGTATCATCATATATATATATATATATATATATATATATATATATATATATATATACATATATACATATGTATATATGTATATATATTAATATATTAATGGTAATGGAATTAAACAAAATAACATCTAGTTAAATAAAATATTTAAGAAAATTTTATATATATATATTATATATATATATATATATATATATATATATATATATATATATATATATTCTTTATTGCACTTGTAAGTTACATATAAAATAATGTATTTATAAATATTGTGAGCTAGGGTGGACTTATCTCTGACAGAGATCTCTTCCAGTCAACCCAGTACAGTGAGAAAGCATTTCGTCAGCGGGCAGCTGAAGTGCTACAACTATTAATACATAAACAAATTTTCAATCACACAAAAAAAAAACTGTCCCATGTGACACAGACAGGCTTTACTATGACTAGCGTTAACTGTAACTACATAACGTGAGATTTCCATTCAAAGCCGTCCCGCGCTAACGGATATCCGTTAAACTGTTCCGTTATTCAACAAGTTTGACGGAAGACGTGATCTAAAATTGTCACTTTTGATTATTCATAAAGGGGATGATTAAGCATTCTGATTTTGTAATAATTAAAGATTGTGTTCGATAAAAAAGAAAACTAATTTTATTTGTGGGAAAGTGAGTTATTTAAAAATAAACCGATTTTGATAAAATTTCCACGGAACTAATATGTACATAAATATATCTTTTTAGATAAAAAAGAATTTTACATATCAGTTTAAAATTGCCGGAGTTATGAGGTAACAAACAAAAAAGAAAAATACAACGGAATTTAGAATCTCCTTTTTAAAGTCGGTTAAAAATATAGATAGAAAGATTATTTCCATTTCGCGTTTACATACGGCATGGCGTATCGAAACAAAACCTAATAAAATTTTAAGTCAAACCTTTATAAACACAATTCTAAAAACATATATTTCAAATTGATACAGTAATTTTGCGTGACATCGTAACAAACATATGAATAGACAAACGGCCAAAATTTCTACAAAATATTGTTTCGATTTCTATTGCCTTTATTAAGACTACACTATCTTATTAAGAAGGGAGATATTTAAGAGAAACTCATATGAGGCAAATAAATTTTTCTCAAATATCTCCCATGTACAAAACAAGTTCCCAAATTATATGTACTAAAATTTAGTACAATAAAATTGTACTAGTGTCTAATACAATTTTATTATATCGATAGTATGTTATCATTTACAGATAAGTGACTTGTTAGTTTCAACGGATATCCGTTAAGGTTTACTCAACGGTTTATCACATTAAGTAGCAATCTGCCCACTCTGTAACTCATTATAAAGTATTTCTTCAAAAACTTGATTCGGGCTTACGACATTCTATCTTTTTAACCCACGCGTAGCCTACTTTGGTTTTGAACGTGACCCAAGACATGAGCTGATCGCGTATTATGAAACAGAGAAGAAGAAAATAGGTAAGAAAAAAGAGATATCAAATTTCATATCAAACGGCTACTGTGTGATTTAAAGTAACAAGCAAAATATATTTATAACACGTTTTTATTATTTAATTAAACTAAATTATTTAATTTAGTTTAATTAATATTCCGTAAAATATTTGTATGTTTCGATCGATTTAATTAAATATATATTTAAGTTTTTACTTAAAAAAAAAAAAACACTTGACAGAATAAATTATTAAAATAAATAACATTATACATAATTATATTACATTTATATAAAGAATGAAATATGCATTTATAAACAAATACGATTTAAAAGTGCTTATAAACAGGTCTGTTTGAATAAAAGAGAGCAAAGAGCTTTGCAAAGAGCAAAATCTTTAGCATTCTTTTAGGGAAATGTTTTGACCACCTAAAAAAAAAGTTTGATAAATACCAAATAACTTTAATTTCCCGTTACATATGTATATTTAAAAAATAAAAAAAAATTACATAAGTTTTAAAAATAATTTTGAGTCTCCCATACTATCACGGCGCGTCCAACTGTTAAGTAAGTTAGTTAGAATGGAAGGCTCACAATTTGACTTCATTTTAGAATTGCTAATTCACGAAATTTCTGTCCTAATATATTCTCTAGTTGACTCATAGTTTCACGTAAAGCAGACGACTAACTCTTTTATTCATACCTAAAACTTATTTAAGCTATTGAACCGTTTGTCACTTTAGTACTAATTAGGAATGTAGTATGAAAGAGAGAGACAAAACATTTCAGTAGCTAAAATATATTTATTTTAGACGTTTAATGCTTTTATGAATGAGAGCGTTAGATTTTACCTTATATCAATCAATCAATCAATGTCATGACTATTTCCCCGTTTAGGGTCAGCCCTTCTGGCACTTTTAGGCCATATTTGGTAGTTTTATTGATATAAAACTACCAAATATGGCGATGATTCTCAGATGTTAAGATTTCATTATATATATTAAAATGTTATTTTAGGAGCGTTTTCATAAGCGTTTCTTATCGCTGTCGCGCGTTACTTACACCGCCCCGAGACGCACATGTAGGCGTCAAACAGCTTGTGAGAGGCAATTATTTTGTCTTTCTGTTTGTCTGTGCGTGCGTTCGGCTTTGTCTCTTTTGTTATATGTTGAATCCTTTTTTTTTTTATTTACACAGAAACCTCTTAGTAAGCGACTTTCTTATAAAGGAGTTTTCCAACTCGTCTGAATCTCTTGCGAATAGATTACGCGATTACATCGCCAATTTCGAACTGATTTTTATGATTCTTTTTATAATCAATAATCCTTCTCTTATACTGGCTCTGTATTATTGATGATAATTGAAAGTGCGGTGTTTCTTTCCGGCGAAACATCTAGTTGTAAATATACTATTACGAAGTGGGACAGAGGTAATATAAGGCCAAAAGTGGTCTTTTTTTTATACGACTTAGAATGGCAAACAAGCTGACGGCCCACCTGATGGAAAGTATGTAACCGTCGCCTACAGACATGAGCAGTACCATGGACATAACATAACAGTACACGCATATACTGTTTCGCCCATGATACCCCCCATGCGTTGCCATTCCTCAGGACTCAGGTGTTATTCCTCTGTACCCAGTAAATTCACGCCATATCCCACCGTTCAAACCGAAACACAGCCATGCAAACACAACTGCTTCACGGTTGAAACACGAATGGTCTTTTCGAATACATTTTTTTTTTATTGAGACTAATAAATATGTAAATATAAATTATCATAAAAAAAATTATAAATTTATCTTTAAATAATTTTTAAAAAATTTAATTACTTTTTCTTGTTATTTGTAAATAAATATTTAGGATAATATTTCAACTAGTAAAGTAAAATTTGTTACTGACTAATGTAAATAATATAGTTATTAAAACTTTAAAATTTATTAAATCATAAAAAAAATGCATTTTCATTTTTAACAGAGCTTATGGCTGGAATAAGTAAATTCTATTTCACTCTGAGCAATAAACATATTACTGACATACAATTTCATACGTCATAAATAAACTGAGACCCCAAAGGTACTTTTGCGCGGTCATATAATGAATTTTATTGATATATAAAATATTTATATCACAATTTACTACATAATCATAGGTTATTACGTTGTATCAGCATCTTTAGTTATTTATACATAATGTTATCTTTATATCTTCACGACCTATCACTAACAGGATAGATAGAGTACCGAGTAAAGTTCTAATTTACTTTACAATATATTTTTTTAACTAAATTACAAAAAGGACTTTTCGATTCGGTGATTTTTTTTTATTATTGTGACCTCATAACTCTGTCAGTTCTTGATCGATTTGGAAAATTATTTTTTGTATCTGAAAGCGTATACTTACAGATTGGTCTCATAAGAGTTTTATCAAAATCGGTTCAGTAATTAAGGTTTTAGATCAAAATAACTGGTTTTATCACAAATGAAGTGTTTTTTTTTATAGATCACAATCCTTCAACAATGAGCTCCCTGCCGAGGTTTTCCCAAGAAACTACAGCATGGGGTTCTTCAAAAGGGGCGTAAAGAGGTTTCCTCAGAATCAGCAACGCGCGCGTAATACCTCTGGTATTGCAGGCGTTCACAGGCTACGGTAACCGATAACCATCAGGTGGGCCGTATGCTTGTTTGCCACCTCAGTGGTATAAAAAAAATCTTTATTTATTAACTGGACTATTTTTTTTAGGCGAGTAAATAACTAATTGATCGATTAAATATATATTTAGCATTTAATGTTGTGGGAAAACTAATCCGCCGTTAGACAAGCCGGTTGTGAAACGGTAAAAATTTTCGTAGTAAAAAAAAAAAAAACAAAACCAGTTAACTAATTCGGTTATCTAGGAGAGTCAAATCAAAATTAACCAATTATAGAGATTGAACCTTTATTACTTGTTCAGTTACTGTTTATTCTCGCAGTTAAGTAGATGGATACATTTTATAATACAAACTACATAGCAATGTAATAGTAATTTACCAGAGGGAGACTTTGTACAAAAGTCGATTGCTTGGGTACCTCTGTCCCATTCGTGTTTCAACCGTGAAGCAGTTGTGTTTGCATGGCTGTGTTTCGGTTTGAAGGGTGGGATATGGCGTGAATTTACTGGGTACAGAGGAATAACACCTGAGTCCTCAGGAATGGCAACGCATGGGGGTATCATGGGCGAAACAGTACACTCTGTTATGTCCACGGTACTGCTCATGTCTATAGGCGACGGTTACCACTTTCCATCAGGTGGGCCGTCAGCTTGTTTGCCATTCTAAGTTGTATAAAAAAAAATTGTACCTCGTCTGGCCAGCGTGGCCGTTTGGTATGGTATGGTATGATATTGGTTTGGTATACAATTTAATATCGAGATTTCCTTCTCGATTCTTTCCTACAATGATATAAACACATACAATGTATAAACATATATACATACATATATGAATGACGCGATACTTCGTGGGAAACACGACATGTGTTGTACGAATGTGATTTTAGGTTTTATTGCAATACTGCGTCCTTTTTGATGGTCCTTTTGTGTAAACACAATGTACTTTAAGCACCAGAATTATTGCTCGCATACAAGCTGCGACCGTGGCTTTACTTGGATTCAGTTATGTAACGATTATTTATTAAACTTACGTAAAATTTTCAAAATGTCTATATATATAAAAAACTGCTTTTATCACAACTAAAGTCGATTTTTTTTTGTAAAACATTTTTACATAAAACAACTTAGAATGGCAAACAAGCTGACGGCCCACCTGATGGAAAGTGGTAACCGTCGCCTATAGACATGAGCAGTACCATGGTCATAACAGAGTACACTGTGAAACTTTAATTAATTTCATATTAAATGACATAAAAAGGCTTACTTTCACATTTATTAGAACTAGATTTAAAAACATATAGTATGTTATTACCCACGTCATTGAGTGGGTGCAGTGGAGATTGAGGGGGTAGGGGGGAGGGGGGAGGGGCCGTCAAAAGCAATTATATAATACAAGCACATGATAATACAGCAGAAATTAAAAAAAAAAGCCGCTAATAACTGCCATTTTGTTGAACACAGCGACGTAGCTGGCATCACATCTGCGGGCTAAATATGGAGAACACATTGCCGCTACGTGGGAGACGTAGATCGTATACAGCGTGTTCGCTAAACGAGTTCTTTTATTTATTTATTTAATCCCACCATTATTTATGTTAGGTAAATGACGTTTTAAAAAATAAAATAGGCAATGAAATAAATTTTTCAAAAAGTCCCTTCGTGAACATTACTCCAATTTATTACAACAATGAAAAGCCTCAATCTATCATATTATTTAATTATTTATGATTTATATATTTATTAATTTAATATATACTATGTATAGTTATTTATATATGTATTGTATGTGATTTATGTATATATATATATATATATATATATTTTTTTTTTTTTTTTTTTTTTTTTTTTTTTATAGAACTTAGAATGGCAAACAAGCTGACGGCCCACCTGATGGAAAGTGGTATCCGTCGCCTATAGACATGAGCAGTACCATGGACATAACAGAGTATACTGTTTCGCCCATGATACCCCCCATGCGTTGCCATTCCTGAGGACTCAGGTGTTATTCCTCTGTACCCAGTAAATTCACGCCATATCCCACCCTTCAAACCGAAACACAGCCATGCAAACACAACTGCTTCACGGTTGAAACACGAATGGGACAGAGGTACCCAAGCAATCGACTTTTGTACAAAGTCTCCCTCTGGTAAAATATATATATATATATATATATAAATCACGCGGCCAAATTTGTGGAATGAGCTCCCTGCCGAGGTTTTCCCAAGAGACTACAGCATGGGGTTCTTCAAAAGGGGGGTAAAGAGGTTTCTTCGGGGTCGGCAACGCACGCGTAATACCTCTGGTATTGCAGGTGTTCATAGGCTACGGTAACCACTTACCATCAGGTGGGCCGTATGCTTGTTTGCCACCTCAGTGGTATAAAAAAAATCTACTTTAATTGTATATTGGTTTAAAAACTAAGCTACTGAACGCATTTCGATAAAATTTCTACAGTTTTCTATCCGTAAGTATATTTTTGGAGATAAAATAAAAAAAATTGAAAGCACTTTAGAAATGAGTTGTGAGATAATTTTTTTATTTATTTAAGTGTTCACTCTTGTCGGTGCAACTAATTCATGCATCTTCTTCCAGCCAGTTCTATCCCGGGCCATATCCTTGACCTCCCTATACGACATGACGCCTAGTGTTTCTTTTATCTGTCCCATGTCATGTCCCATTCCTCGGTCTTCCCCTTCTACTTTTGCCTTCTATTTTTCCTTTTACTATATTCTTTAAATAATATAATAATAAATGAGGTAATAAACATAAAAAATACAATCGATTTGGAAACCTCCTTTTCGTAGTCGGTTGGAAATATAATAGATCAACGCAGTACATACGAATAGACAGCACGTGCTGCCAAACTTGCATGGATGCTTATGAAAAATATAATTCCGGGCCTTAGTTGGTATTAGGCTGATTTATTGTTATCTCACATTTGTATTAATTATTGTATGGAAGTAATAATGTATGGGGCAATGAACATATTTTACGATAAAATTGTATGTGAACATACAGCAAGATTTTTTTTTCTATTCATTTATTTATTTTATTTTTTAACAAAATCTTTGAAGTAAAAAAAAAACAGTCAATATATTGGGAAAAAGTTTTTATATATTGGGAATAAGTGTTTACAAGTTTTAAAAATTAAAGGCCTACAAAAAAACGACTTTAATTTTTACAAAACCAGTTGTTTTGATTTAAAAAATAAACTAGTGGTTCAATTTTGATAAATTTTCTATAGGACCAATTTATATGTATATTCTTTCGGATAAAAAAAGAATTTTCCAAATCGGTTTGGAACTGGCTCCTTTTTGAAGTTGGTTTAAAAATTTTTTTTTTCGCTGTAAATCAACTATGTTTGTATGACTGTGTTTGATAGGTGGGATATAGCAGTGGAATTACAGGGTACGGAGGTACATATTAGAATTTAGGAATGGTATCGTATGAGTAGTGCCATGGGTGTGACAGTATATACTGTGACGTCCACGTTACCACTTTCCAAACGTAAACCACAATAGAGTAATTACAGTTCTGGTTGTGTTATTATTTTTATAATATATTTTTTTATAATACTTAGAATTCCACGCAAGATAAAGTTCACCTTACGGAAAGGGCCACCGTTGCCTATAGACACGAACAGCACTGTATACATAACATAATACACTGTGACGCCCATATTACTCCTTATGCGTTGTCAAATCTAAGGGACTATTGTGTTATACCTTAATACCTTGTAATTTAATTTAAATTAATTCCTAATAAGGAAGTATTTATAAGGATTCTAGAAAATACAAATTTTCCTTATTTTTTCCAAAAACCAAAATTAATATTCAGTTTTCATGGAAATCATTGTAGGTGTTTTTTTAATTTTCATTTCATTATTTCATTCGAAGCTTTAATCATTTTTATCTTATGTTACAACTAATTTTGGATACTTTAATTAGTGCTTGACATCATCATCAGCACAACAGCCTTGTAACTGTCCACTGCTGAACATAAGCCTCCCCTTTAGGAGGATTTTCCAGTAATTGCCACGCTTGGCAGGCGGATTGGCAACGGCAGTTGGGCTTTAAAGATGGTTAAGAAACCTCTACCCTTTTTATTGAAGAACCCCATGCTGTAGTCTCTTGGTAAAACCTCTACAGGGAGCTCATTCCATAACTTGAGCGTTCGTGGGAGGAAACATCTCTGAAACCGCGTTGTACGCGACCATCTAGCCTCGAAGTTATGGAGGTGAACTCCCTGTCGATGGCGAGATAATACTCTATTCCCATGACCACAGGCATAATGAAGATAAAATGTCTTTCATCATATCAGCCTTAAACTGTCCACTACTGTACATAAGCCTCCCCTTTAGGAGGTTTTTCCAGTAATTGCCACGCTTGGCAGGCGGATTGGCAACAGCAGTTGGGCTTTAAAAATGTTTTAAGAGTTGTTTTAAAATCTAGAATATGGTTTATATTGATTTGCCATCTAGAATTTATTTATTACATGGGGTTTTCTACTTCTGAAATCTACGCAGGCGCAATAGAGGGTAAATAGCTAGTTTATATAGATAGATAGATACTCTTTATTGTTTCCTCCAAAAGATTACAATAGTAAACTTATTATAAATATAAATAATTACAAGAAATAATCACAATGAGAAAACAATGGGCGACCTTATCGCTAAGAGCGATCTCTTCCAGGCAACCTTTGGATGGAGTGGAGTAATTATAAACAATTTGGTGGGAGGCACGATGAAAAATTTTGTTAGTTCTAGATTTTTAGTTTATAGTAGATATAGTTAGTTTATAGTATTATTAATTATTACTTCTGACTTAGTCTGTATAAATTGGCCGTGTGGACATAGAATAGGCCATCTCGTGGGTGTCGTAAGAGGCGACTAAGGGGGAGCGAAGGAATGGGCAGCAGCGCCCCTCTTAAAATGTCTCTAAAAGCCTAACTACGGTTGCCAACCCGCCTGCTAAGCGTGGCAACTACTGGAAAAACTTCCCTTATGGGAAAGACTTATGTCCAGCAATGGACAATTAACGGCTTAAATAATAATAAAAAATATATTATACAGCAATACTATATATAGATAGAGAGTGATTGCTTAGCCATAAGGCCACCATTTTTATCACTTCCCATTAAAATGTGCAGTATTTATAATTTTTTATAAATGATGCAATTTAGTGTAAAATAAATACATAAATATTAATAAGCATTTAATCACACTACACAAAAAGGGATACACAGTATAGGGGCGTTCCCTTATCGACATCTGTTATGTGTCAAAATAATAGAACAACGGGTACCTATCGGGTTTCGGGTTATCAATATGTGACAAGATTGGTCGTATGCTTTGTATGTTGAGGTAGCGGGTTCGATGCTCAATTAGGCCGATTTTTTACTAAATTGGTTGTTCTAGGTTTTTTTTTCTGGCTGAAAATGGAATGTTACTCCCTACATATCCGCGATATTGGTATAAACTGGCGGGGATGTGGTATGGGATGATAGGTAAGGATGAAAACAGATCAGTTAGCTCATCGGCAAACAAGCTGACGGCCTGATGGGATTGCTTGCTATACCCCTTGTAACCCATTACTAACAATCCCTTTCCCCCAGATGTTGTAAGTTATAGCTCCAGAGGATTGTTGACTCGTTCCCCCAAATACAAGGTTTTCTCGTAAATTGTAGATAAAAAAGTTAACATGATAACGCTGGCGCTTATTAAAAAAAAATGTATCAAAAAGGAGTTTTGCTCCGCAAAAAAATGCATTCAGTAATAACAATATAAATATTGACTAGTAATCACATTATTTTTATTTTAAAACGAATAAAACGCACCAATGTACAATGAGATATTTCCTAGAACAAGTCTAAATACACATACACACACACACACACACATATATACACACACGCACGCAGGCACGCACACGCACACGCACACGCACGCACACGCACACGCACACGCGCGCACCTACACACACACACATACACACCTAAAACTGTAACTAAGTTATACTTTGAACTTACTACAAAATCCAAAATTTTAATGATGACTTAAATTCATTGCATGATTAATACCATATATCGTCATAGTCGTAGAATACTGTCGGATCTGACAAAGATTACATATAAAGATCCGTCAGTATTCTACGACTATGACGATATTACCACTATCAGAGCGCAGATTATATCTTAAATCAGAAATATTGAAATTCTCCAACTGTTTTTAAAAAATCATAGATTGTTTTTTATGTAACTTACACTGGCAAAAAAGGTGACGGCCCACCTGATGGAAATCGGTAACCGTCGTCTATAGACATCAACAGTACCATGGACATAACAGAGTATACTGTTTCACCCATGATACCCTCATGACTTGAGGACTCGGGTGTTGTTCCTCTGTACCCTGTAATTTCACCACCATATCCCACCCTTCAAACCGAAACACAGCCATGCAAACACAACTGCTTCACGGTAGAAACACGAATGGGACAGAGGTACCCAAACAAACGACGAGACAAAGTCTCCCTCTAGTTCCATTTTTAATTTAAGATAATTCCAATATTATCACACTAGAGTGAGTTTCGTTACAAACAGACTGAAATTGAAGTTTGTTTTCACTATAATAACGAACTGTCGACACAATGAGTATAAAAAGTAGAAACTTGGTTTACACATAACTAGATTAAACTACTAGCATTTATTTAAATCTACGTCTGAGAACCTGAACCCATTAACACTCAATGCAATTTTAACTAGCTCGCCGACAGGGTTAGCATCCGTTCGAAAATGTGCAGATTTTCAACTGTCTTCTAAAATAAGATGGTACGCAATTTGATTGTACTTTTTTTTTATGTTTGTTACCTCATAACTCGGTCAGTTCTAAACTGATTAGGAAAAACATTTTTTTTTATTACAAAGAATTTTTTTTATACAATTTAGAATGGCGAACAAGCTGACGGCACACCTGATGGAAAGTGGTAACCGTCACCTATAGACATGAGCAGTACCATGGACATAATAGAGTATACTGTTTCGCCCATGATACCCCCCATGCGTTGCCATTCCTGAGGACTCAGGTGTTATTTTTCCGTACCCAGTAAATTCACGCCATATTCCACCCTTCAAACCGAAACACAACCATGCAAACACAACTGCTTTACGGTTAAAATACGAATGGGACTGAGGAACCCAAGCAATCGACTTTTGTACAAAGTCTCCTTCTTGTATATTTACAGGTTAGTTCTGTAAGAATTTTATTGAAATCGATTTAGTAGTTTAGTTTTGAAACCAAAATATTTGGTTTTGTCGCAAATTAAGTCGATTTTGTTGTGGGAGACAATCTTTACTTATTTAGTATTCGATTATAATTGTTCTTAATATTGTTATTTATATGTATATATACATTTATTTATACTTATAGAATGTATAAAAAGGTAATTATAATATAATTTTTATTGAATATATATATATACTTATTGAAAATCTCTCAAAAATTTATGTAAAATTGATGCAATAAAGTGGTAAATAAATAAATATTACTTAAAAACACTTGTTCTCTTCCACAACTGTTATTAATTGACTATTAACATACACTTTATTGATTAAATTTGCAGGTAACTGAAGTGTTCAGATTTTTTACATGTCACTAAGAGTTTTTTTATGCAATTAAGAATGGGAAACAAGCTAATGGCTCACTTGTTGGAAAGTGGTAACCGTCGCAACTAAGTAAGTTGTAAGTTAGTGCGATTCATTAATTTGACACAAACTAATTGTATGTTTATATATTCGATTTTTATGATTATATAAAATTCTCAAAACCAATATGATACAACCACTGTTTTTTACAAATTTGTTACTTTTGTTTTTATTCTTGCCAAATTATATATTAAATCTTTTAATGTGTCCAATATAAATTATGTACAATAAATATTTTACAATACAATATAATCCATTGCGGGGTAGATAGAGGAAACTGAGTACTGTAGGACTGGTCCTTACATACATACTCACACTTCATTCAATTTCCTAACTCGTTGCATACACGCACACTGGTTTATTTATTTATTTTTTATTACACAAATATGGATGAACAAGACGAATGTTATGGTCAAGTGAATTCTCTCACAGTAAACTTTTAGAACGTGACGGAGAGCACAAATGTGATAACTAAACCATTCATTTTATATTTTTTTATAGTGTCATATTTAAATATAGCATTTTACAACTTTGAATATTATAGTAAAACTAGTCATTACTGGTGAGTATGTCTACGTGACCGGGATATGTTAATTTTTTTTATACCACTGAGGTGGCAAACAAGCATACGGTCCACCTGATGGTAAGTGGTTACCGTAGCCTATGAATACCTGCAATACCAGAGGTATTACGCGCGCGTTGCCGACCCTGAAGAATTCTCTTTACCCCCCTTTTGAAGATGTTAATTGTCAAAGTATAAAAAGTAGCTTATCCCCTATCCTATTGCCTTCAAAAATAGTACGTACATATACGTATATACCAAATTTCATAACAATTATGTAAACCATTAAAACACCAAAAAAAGGTAACAAACAAATTCACTTTTACATTTATAATATTAATAAAGGTCAATGACCCTATTCCGGAGACTGTCCACAATGAATTTGGAAGCATGGTAACCCTACCCGCGGACTATTACTTTCTTGCCATTGAGCCGAACAGGTTGTAGTACCATTGCCCACAAATACTCGTTCATTAAAAAAAAAAAACTAGTGGGAACCATTTCGGACCGGTTCGAAGACATACAAGTTCGACATCCGGCGTTGCGCGCCACATCGTAACACGATCCGGAGTCAAGTATATAATTTGTTGCTACTCTATTACGTGTACAGGGTGTTACTAATTGATGTGTTTGACGCACCAATTAGTTTTCGCAAATGTATCAAATAACAGGGTGATGTTAAAAGGGTCACAAATGGGGATACCCTATTATAATTTAGTATTTTTTTAATAGATGAAAATGGAATGGTAACCCCGCCCGCGCTATCGACATACACCGGCGAGGCGCCAGTGAAAGATGATAGGTGAGAATGAATGCAGGTCAGTTGGCCCACCATGATGAACTCGATAAGAATTAAACATGATGGTTTCCAGGGAGAACCGCGTGCAAGTCGACCTGAGAGGATTTATTGCTAGCAATGGGGATATTAGTCCCCATTACTAACAATCCCCTTCCCCCCAATTTAGTATTATTGTAAATACTAAAGTATGTAAGGATAGATTAAAATTTTATTACTCTTTGATATAAAAAGTACTAAACAAATTTGAATGAAATTTGATACAGGGGTAGCTATACTAATCGCTACCATGGAAATTTAAAAAAAAATCCGATTGGTATTTCAGTTTGTTATTAAACCAACTGGTGCCGTCACAAATGAAATCGGATTTTCTTATGGGACACAATCTTTAAATATCTTCACTCGTTACTCCATCTAGATGTATATTATCTGAGATCTTACTCAGGAAATAATAGAAATATGAACTCACCAGGAAATAGTTGGAATACTAACTCTTTACCAACATTTATAATAAGATATAATTTATAAATAGAAAAATGTGAATACGCTTTCTTAGTCACAATGAATTCGAATACTGCGGATGTATATTTCGGTATTTCCCTTTGCTACCAACACAAACTGATATCGCTATATATATATATATATATATATATATATATATATATATATATATATATATATATATATATATATATATATATATATATATATATATATATATATATATATATATATATATATATATATATATATATATATATATATATAACATTATAAAAAGAAAAGATTTGCTTCATCATTATCATCCGTTAGCTGTCCACTGCTGGACATAGGCCTCCCCCATGAGGAAAGTTTTGCTTCACGGTTGAAACACGAATGGGCCAGAGGTACCCAAGCAAACAACCTTAAATAACAAATATTACAATTAGCTAGCCCATTAATAGGATATATATATATATATATATATATATATATATATATATGCAGGATAGATGCGGCATAGTATTGTTTGCAGACGATACTTCATTGATTTTTAAAGTTAATAGAATGACTAATAATTATGACGATGTAAATAGTGCTTTGCGGCGTCTCCTGCACTGGTTTACAACTAACAATCTTATGTTAAACGCTAAAAAAACAAAATGTGTTAATTTCTCTCTATCTAAAAGTTTTAATACTAATTGCAATATTAAATTAAATGACGAATCTCTCGAATTTATAGAATCTACTGTCTTTCTAGGAATCACACTAGATAATAAAACACAATGGGGTGCACAAATTCAAAGCCTTGCAGCGAAACTAAGTTCAGCAGCTTTTGCCGTGCGTAAAGTTAGACAGTACACTGATACTGATACTGCTAGATTAGTCTATTTTAGTTATTTTCATAGTTTACTCTCTTATGGAATATTACTATGGGGAAAAGCGGCAGATATTAAGAATATATTCATATTACAAAAACGTGCCGTTCGAGCGATCTACTGTATGAAGAGTCGTGACCCATTAAGAGAGAAATTCAAAGAGGCAAATATTCTCACCGTTGCTTCTCAATTTATATATTCAAATATTCTATATGTTCATAAAAATCTTGACTTATTTCCAAAAAACAGCAATATTCATAATATTAATACTAGATTTAAAGACAAACTTGCTGTCCCCAAGTATCGTTTAGAAAAAGTTAATAGGTCTTTTATGGGAATAGGTATAAAAATTTACAATAAGATACCAAAGGATATGTTGGAATTACCCTTAAATAAATTTAAAACATCTGTTAAATCATATTTACTGAGCAAAGCCTATTACTCACTAAACGATTACTTGAATGACGAGTGTGCATGGCAATAGTTGTTCATGCACTGAATTTTCATTTAATGTTAGACATAGACACCTATATAAATATACATTGTAAATAAACTGGCTTTAAAAAAAAAGTAATTCAATTGAGTTTAAAAATTTTATTTTACAATTATTCAGGTAAATCAATTTTATCCCCTTCAAAGTACTCCCCCTGTGACATAATGCACTTGTGCGAACGCCGTTTCCACTGTGAGAAGGCTCCTTGAAAGTCCTCTGGTTGTAGGTTTCTCAGCTGCCCCGTCGTAGCTTTTTTTATCTCATTTATGTCCCCCAAATGCCGCCCCCGAAGTACCAATTTGGTTTTTGGGAACAAGAAGAAGTCACACGGGGCCAAATCCGGCGAATAGGGGGGGTGTTCGGTCACCGTAATGGAATTTTTACTCAAAAACTCACGGAACGATCTTGGCGCAAATTTTTTTCATTTGAAGTTCGTTTCTTAGAATTTCGTGGACCACGGTTTTGCCCAAATTAAGCTCTTCAGCCACCTGTCTGACCGTTAAACGACGGTCCCCATTAACACAAGTTCGAATTCTTTCCACGTTTTCGTCGGAATGTGAAGTGGAAGGACGTCCTGAACGTGGGTCATCTTGAACGCTTTCTCGGCCCTCTCTGAATCTTTTTAGCCACTTGTGGACGGTTGGTTCCTTCACAGCATCATCCCCATAAACTGTTCTGAGATCGGCAAAAATTTCACGGCCATTCTTGCCGAGTTTCGAGAGAAACTTGATTACGACGCGCTGCTCTTCAACGGAAGCGGGCTCCATGCCGACGGGGTTTCGTTAAGAGGTAACTTCACAGATGGCGTGACAAGCCAGTTCGCACCGCACGGCGGTCAGACCAGAACTGAAGCATTGTTAGGGACATAAGGAAGGGGTCCTGCGCTTACCTGGCCTCCCCACTCCTCTTTCTCGCATTCCAGAACACTTTTATACGAACTTTCCGGACAGACCTCGTATATATATATATATATATAACTAGCAATCTGGGCCGGCTAGGTAAGAGTGGATGGGATTTTCGTATATATATATATTCTTTATTGCACTAAAACATACAGTAACAACAATAAGTTAATAACAATGTTAGCAAAGGCGAACTTATCTCTAAAAGAGATTTCTTCCAGTCAACCTAACGCAGGCAGGCATAGGAAGTAGTAGATTTATTAATAAGTATATTTGCATTTTTACTAACTTAGTCATAATTCTGATCACCTCATCATCACCATATCAGCCGTAAACTGTCCACTGCTGGACATAGGCCTTCCCCACAATGGGGAGTTTTGCCAGTAGTTGGCACGCTTGGCAGGCGGGTTGGCAACCGCATTGGAGATATTCCAAGAAGGACGCTGCTGCCCATCCCTCGCCCTGCTTTAGTCGCCTCTTACGACGCTTATGGGAAAGGAAGGGGTGGCCTATTCTATGCCGGGAGCAATACGCACAACACAATCTTTAATCATTATTTTTTCATGCAACTTAAAATGGCAAACAAGCTGACGGCCCACCTGATGGAAAGTGGTAACGGTCGCCTATAGACATGAGCAGTACCGTGGACATAACAGAGTATACTGTTTCGCCCATGATACCCCCTATGCGTTGCCATTCCTGAGGACTCAGGTGTTATTCCTCTGTACCCTGTAAATTAACTGCTATATCCCACCCTTTAAACCGAAACACAGCCATGCAAACACAACTGCTTCGTAAAAACACGTATAGGACAGAGGTGCCCAAGCAAACGACTTTAACCCATATAACATGACAAAACCAAAAACAAACTAATGCATAGACAGTGGGATGGGTGACGTATAAACAAGAACGCCAAAGGATTGTGGTCCAACGACTACCGGAAAACCTATGAACAAAAGAATTAGGAACTTCACTAAGAAATAAATAGTACTGACAGGAAATGAAGTATAAACGGAATGAAAGAGTGGATGGAAACGAAGAAAACTAGCTAAATAATTAAAAGAATTAGATGCATAACCTGGAACTTAATATCAAGGAAAAAGCGTGCTCCGTAGGGGAAGCGACAATAAAAAAAAGCAAACGACTTTTGTACAAAATCTCCTTCTGATAAATCAATTAATTAAGTAATTTATTTCTTATCGTATGATTAATTTTATTTTTGTAAAACGTTTTCGTATAGATTTGCACGTTAACAGTAGAAATATATGCCGATACATACTGTTACTCGAAAATATAACCTGAACCCCACTTCATACCAGGTGGCATACACTTCAATGCAATATTGTTGTACAAGTACATCCCACAACACTTATCCACTTCCGATCCGCGACAATCCGAGGAGTTCGGTTTACAAATAACAAAGTTTTCGTCCACTCCTATCCACGTTAGTTTGAACTGTAATGATTTTGATAGTTTAACTGAAGTTTCCTCACTCCATACTGAATCGAAAGGGGACAGTATTATTTTTTTAATTATATTAAATAAATATTAAAAAAAAATGCAATATCATCCGATGTTCAGTGAAAGAATCAAAATTAAAACTATGTAATTTGGCTGCAATCTCCAACATATGGTGAACAATTCTTGTTGAATTCGTCACGATAGGCTAACTGACCTGCTTTCGTCCTCACCTATCATCCTTCACTGGTGCCCCGCCGGTGTATACGGATAGCGCAGGCGGGGTTACCATTCTATTATCACCCATAAAAGAAAAATATGCAATAAAATGTAAAATAAATAAATAAATATCCGTAAAATGTGCTCATTAATTTATAATTTAATTTATATTTATAAATCGCCGTGTCTTGATAATCTCTTACGGACTCCCGCGATACAGGTTCGCCTAGTGCGGGCTTCAATGTACTCACATTGTAAATTTCCGGATATATATATAAATGATATGTTTATTGCACTTGTAAGTTACATATAAAATAATGTATTTATAAATGTTGTGAGCAAGGGTGGACTTATCGCTGACAGAGATCTAGTGGAAAAGAAAGAGATAAAACAGTTCAGCAACTAAAACAGCTTTATAGAAGAGAGATTTGACGTCTTCATTACTAAAGGGAGTAAGACGGAAATATAATAAATTCGAAATACACTTAAACCAGTGATTCTCAACCTTTTTTTTTTTGTTGCGGCACATATTTAACGATTTCAAAATTTGGCGGCACACAAAGGAAAAGATAAAAATTATTTACTTACCACAACACACTGCATAAATAGTTTATGACAGAAATTTTAAATATTTGCAAAATTTGGCGGCACACTTTTAAAATTTGGCGGCACACAAAAGTGCCGCGGCACAGTGGTTGAGAATCACTGACTTAAACCCTAAATTTACTTGAGTGCTGTTTGAAATAACCAGAGGGCCCACCATGAAATGTTTTCCGAAATTTCGGATCCGAACGAAACAAAAATTTGATGTTAAAATTACTTGTTCGCATACCGTTTAAAAATATTATAAATGCTAAAGTATCATTCCTTTACGCACACTCACAAACGAAAGTTGTATTTGACTTTGTGTATTTTTTTTTAATCACTTATGTTATCTCGCTTTTCTTGTATATGTATGTTGTAATTTGTGTGCTGTAAGTAAGTAATGCAAATAAATTATCTATCTATCTATCCTTTTTTACTTTTACGATAGGATTTATGACAAATGAAACGTTAAGCTCAATTTATAAGGTCGATTTTGGTACGAATAAAAATACGAAATTGAGCCCGAAAATTCGGAATTTCATATCATGGTAGAACCCCAGGTTTTTTTCTCTATTGGATAATTAAATTTATAAGCAACGCGCCTACATCCGTTCGCGACAGCCTCTCCCTGGTCCTAACGACATTTTAAGGCTTCGTTAATGTACAGAGATCGGATCGATCCTGAATCGGTCACTGATCGGCACGGAATTGCTTTTGGCTCGAAGTGGAATTGAATTTTAAAAGTGTATCTAAAAAAAATACAGGTTAACTTCTTTTTGGATATGTTACGATATATATTTGTTAATTTTTAACAGATTTTTAGGGCTGTTTGTACAATTTTGTTTTTTATACGACTTAGAATGGCAAACAAGCTGACGGCCCACCTGATGGAAAGTGGTAACCGTCGCCTATAGACATGAGCAGTACCATAGACATAACAGAATATACTGTTCCGCCCATGATACCCCCCATGCGTTGCCATTCCTGAGGACTCAGGTGTTATTCCTCTGTACCCAGTAAATTCACGCCATATCCCACCCTTCAAACCGAAACACGGCCATGCAAACACAACTGCTTCACGGTTGAAACACGAATGGGACAGAGGTACCCAAGCAATCGACTTTTGTACAAAGTCTCCCTCTGGTGACAATTTACAGTATTCATTTTTTTAGTTAATAATAATCGAGTCACTATTAAACTATCACTAGTCACTATTTTCCCACAAATGAAGTCACTTTTTTTGCGAGAGACCAACTTTATAAGCATTTTTTTTTATACCACTGAGGTGGCAAACAAGCATACGGCCCACCTGATGGTAACTGGTTACCGTAGCCTATGAACACGTGCAATACCAGAGGTATTACGCGTGCGTTGCCGACCCTGAAGAAACCTCTTTACCCCCCTTTTGAATTTAGCAGTAATATATAGATAGATAGATATGTAATTTAAATATTGCCTATTACACTTTATTTATATATTTCACATAACTATTCTATTGTATAAATATAATAAACGTTAAACTTGTATATAAATATAATAAAATAAAAATAAAAGAGGATATAAATATAAAAGATGAATAGATGAATGTTTGTTACTCTTTCATGCAAAAACTATTGAACGGATTTGCATGAAACTTGCTACAAGAGTGTATTGTATTCTTATTTAGTATATAGCTATAGGCAGAGTCGAGGGATAAAACTAATTGATTATATATTAAAGTATAAATAGATAGATAGATCGTTTATTTGTTTGTTACTAATCACACACAACATGTACATAAGAATAGATAATACACAAAACAACATAAGATTTATAAAATTGTGTTATTATGTGTGATCTGCAGCAATACAAAAAGGTCGAAGCTCAGCGTGGAACATTGTTCAAGGAACAAAACACTGATTTTCAGCTTTAACCCATTTGAGGGTACTATTTAATGATACTTATACATTATATATAATTTATTGATACATATACAAGGGAGGAGAGGAGATTGTT
Organism: Galleria mellonella; assembly: GCF_026898425.1. Lineage (NCBI taxonomy): Eukaryota > Metazoa > Arthropoda > Insecta > Lepidoptera > Pyralidae > Galleria > Galleria mellonella. Next base: position 8,065,760 of record NW_026441999.1, on the reverse strand, counting down.
AGTAATGGGGTTAACAACGCCATTGCTAGCAATATACCCTATCAGGTCAACCTCCACGCGGTTCCCCCTGGAAACCATCTTGAACAATTCTTGTTGAATTCGTCACAATGGGCTAATAGACCTGCTTTCATGCTCACCTATCATTCCCCACTAGTGCCCCGTCAGCGTATACCGATAGCGCAGGCGGGGTTACCATTCCATTATCGTACATTAAAAAAAAAACATTTTTTCATCAAATCTTTTCCATGTAGAAAAGATTTAAACGCGTTTCAGTCGCGTGTAACTAATTAAATTTTCAATTAATTATTAATTTATATAAATTTTGAATTAAGTAATATTTTAAGATTATTTTGCCGTGTGGTCCCGGCATAGAATAGGTCACCCCTTCCTTTCCCGTGGATGTCGCAAGAGGCGATTAAAAAAAACTTAATAGTCGAGGAACAGACAGTGTCCCTCTTAAAACATATCTAAAAGCCTAACTGCGGTTACCAACCCGCCTGCCAAGCGTGGCAACTACTGGAAAAACTCCCCTTATAGGGAAGGCTTATGTCCAGTAGTGGACAGTTAACGGCTGAAATTATAAATGATAAATTAATTTCTATTGTAATTTATTATGATCAGTTAATTACTTAAAATGGGTTATTTATTATTAAGTACTGTTGCTTAGTGAAAGAAATACGAATGGGACAGTGGTACCCGTGCAGTTGAATTTTGTACAGTTTTCCTTTAACAAGCGGCTGAATGATGATAAATCACTATAGTTATTCTAATGATTAGATCATTATAGTCAGTAATTAACAGCGTTTAATACTTCCATCCATTAATCTATACTTATAATAAATCTGTAGAGAGGTCAATTCTGTACATGAAATATATTTACAAAATAACTATCAGGCGATGATTAGTGATCGATACTGATGCCAAAAATGCAATCAGTAAAATTTTTGTCTGTCTGTCTGTATGTTCGTTATAGAAACAAAAACTACTCGACGGATTTTAACGAAACTCGGTACAATTATTCTTCATACTCCTGGGCAGGTTATAGTATACTTTTTATCACGCTACGATCAATAGGAGCAGAGCAGTGAGGGGAAATGTTGGGAAAACGGGAGAAGTTACTCCATGTTTAAGCTTCCGTCGCGTGTGCAACCTTAATCCACCCGTGCGAAGTCGGGACAGGCCGCTAGTTAATTATATTTTTATAATATAAATTCGAAATTAGTAAATGGAGTGAGGACCTCAAATGCATTGCAGGGAGTCAGTGGATGCAGGTGGCTCAGGACCGTTCCTTATAGCAGTTTATGGGGTAGGCCTATGTCCAGCAGTGGACAGATGATGGCTAATACGACGACGATGAATTTGTAATTAAAAATATGCTAAAAGTTAAAAAAAAATTGTTTAGAATTACAAATTATTTCTAATATTTATTTTATTTTTCTATTTTATGGAAGGCAGGCGTGAGAGATATGTATGTATGTATGTATGTATATACTTTTTGTATTTATTTTTTAGTATTTTAAATTAGTATTTTGTGTTAGTGCCTAATTTACACGCGAGCGAAGTCGCGGGCAAAGGTTTGTAATTAAATGATATTTATTTATGATTATTTGTAAATACAGTATTTGATCGAAATCTTTTATTTTATTTCTAAATAGCAACATACAAGTTTCTTGACCGAAACTATTTTTCGAATTAGACGGTAGATTAGAAAAAAAAGTTTGTCGCCGTGTAGCGATGTAACCTCTTAATAAATCACTCTGAAATTTAGTATACACGGACTATATGGGACTGACTATCATAGGATTTTATACCGATCAGTAAACCTAGCCCGGTCACGCGGAGTCGCATGTAAAAGCTAGTTTATTAGCCATTTGAATAAATATATCAAGTAACAAAATTTTTATTTTAAACTAATCTGTTATGTATATTATTAAACAAAACATTGTATGTTTTGTTATTTGCCCAAGATTAACTCTTAATAGCACCATGAAATCATGATTAGTTCGAGTGGAGAACACCATAAAAAACACTATAGACCTAGCCACAAAACAAACCCATGGGCGTAATTCTCGCGTGTGCGTTTAAAAGGCCGTAATTTTCCGATTCGCATTTTTGCCTCCAGTGCGTCGGGGTACCTCCCAAACAAATTGGGGTTGTTCCGCATTCATCCTATGGCCTTTCGTCTCCCCGGGGATTTTTTCCTAACTCAACCGACTTTATTACTAATTGTTTTTATATTGTTCAATAATTTCCTAATTGATTCTTAATTTTATCAAATGAAGAATGTAAAAGGACGAGTAAAGATTTCTCATGACTAAGAAAATGTTAAAAAAATACATTTGATTGAGTTAAGAATTTGTTTGGGACAAATAAAGAATTTGGTATTTTATAAGAGGAGACGTTCTACAAATATGGAAGACACCTAACAGCGGGTATCAATAAATCATTCGAAATTTAAAATTGAAAAAAAAACATGAATTAAATTTAGAACAATATTTTTTTCCACAAAACAGATCGGCGGTTAAGGCTGTATTGTGAGGCTCTCACAGCGAAAACCCGTATTGGCGGAAATCGGCGATTTAGCCGAGACGGGTTTTAATTTAAACCATCCGGCGGCCAACCGGTCGAGCACCGTTTCATTCATAAAAAATATATATATATTTATATTACTATGTACACACCATTCACTGACACAACACTTCAACTGCCACTGTGATCCAAAATTCGCAAACAAAAACAAAAATCGAACGACGCACCGACGCGAGCGAAACGGATAAACACTACGCACGTATGTCTGTCTCTGTCTACGCGATGCCACAGGTGTGTGGCGGGCGCGGCGCGACGCACGTCCACTCGCTGCAGACGCTGAGGGCTGTTTGAGCTAGCCAGGAGCGGGGAGGCTGCGCGGGGAGCGGATCACTACGCCCGGCCCGGGTAGAGCCTGCGTGAACCTCGTAGCGTGATGAGGGTTGCGCTACGACGCGTTCGAAATACGAACGCCGTGTATTCTTTTTTTTTCAAATTTAAATTAATATTCTCATTTCAAAATAGTCCGTAGCTATATATGTTTTTCCGTTGAAATTTATACTGGTTATCATATTCGGATATGTTTTCTTTTTTTTTTTAATTTTCTTTGAGTTTTCGTTATTTGGCTGTGTTCGGATTCCATTGAATTTGAGATTGCGTAGTTGTATATACAGAGAGGTAATTACGTATTACCTATATTTTTCACAACGCCGAACTTTTAATATAATATATACAAGGTTATTTTTATTCCATAATAAAATAGATAAAATAATACTGTTATTTTAACTTCAATCACTAGATGGGTTTATCGTTTGTAATCTTAGAATTGTAGTATTCGGGTTTATTCAAAATATGTTCTTTTCTTAACCGACTTCAAAATAGGCGGAGTTTCTTAGTTCGATGGTACTTTTTTATGTTTGTTACCTCTTAACTCTGTCATTTATAGACCGATATGGATTTATTTTTTATCTAAAAGAATATGCTTTTAGATTGGTCTTATAAAAGTTTTATCAATATCGGTTTAATAGTTTAATTTTGAAATTAAAATAACTGGAGGGAGACTTTGTACAAAAGTCGATTGCTTGGGTACCTCTGTCTCATTCCTGTTTTAACCGTAAAGCAGTTGTATTTGCATGGCTGTGTTTCGGTTTGAAGGGTGGGATATGGCGTGAATTTACTGGGTACAGAGGAATATCACCTGAGTTCTCAGAAATGGCAACGCATGGACGAAACAGTATACTCTGTTACGTCCATGGTACTGCTCATGTCTATAGGCGACGGTTAACACTTTCCATCAGGTGGGCCGTCAGCTTGTTTGCCATTCTAAGTTGTATAAAAAAAAAAAACTGGTTTTGCCACAATTGGCGTCAATTTTTGTATTGTTTCATTTTATCGAGCCAACTTAATTACTGATTACTTTTAATCAATCGTATTAAATAAATAGATATGTATTTTTATTTTATTTTTTATTTATGCTTTTAACTAAATTATATAGTAGATATTTATTTATTTATTCACAATGTGGTCCCAGCATAGAATAGGCCACCCCTTTCTTTCCCGTGGTTGTCGTAAGAAGCGATTAAGGAACTTAAAGGTCGAGAGATTAGCAGCAGCGTCCCTCTTAAAACATCAAAGCCTAACTTCGGTTGCCAACCCTCCTGCCAAGCGTGCCAACTACTGGCAAAACCCCCCCAAGGGGACGGCTTATTAAATTAAAAGACAATAAGGTACAAAAGGCGAACTTAATGTTAGTAGCGTTCTCTACCGGTCAACCTTTGGGATGAACAGTGGATCACGGACGCGCTACTTTTTTTTTATACAACTTAGAATGGCAAACCAGCTGACGGCCCACCTGATGGAAAGTGGTAACCGTCGCCTATACACCACCCTTCAAACCGAAACACAGCCATGCAAACACAACTGATTCACGGTTGAAACATGAATGGGACAGAGGTACCCAAGCAAACGACTTTTGTACAAAATCTCCCTCAGGTAGGAAAAATAATAATATTAAAAAAATATATCACAGTAATTAGTTAAACCGTTAAGACTCTAAGAGATTATAAACAAACTCACATTTATCCAAATATTAGAAAGGGATTATGAATAAGGGATTTTTTTGATGGGTGAAAATGATATGGTAACCCCACCTGCGCTAACGGGATACGCTGGCGGAGCACCAGTGAAGGGTGATAGATGAGAATGAAAACAGGCCAGTTAGCCCGTCATGATGAATTCATCAGGAATTAACCATTATAGTTTCCAGGATGAACCGCGAGGAGGTCGAACTGGGTGGGTATATTGCTAGCAATGGGATTCTCAGTCTCCATTACTAACAATCCCTTCCCCCCCTATTAATAAGAGATATAATATAAAATGTATCGAAACGCATCTTAATTTATTATTAACTGAGCTTGGTGCAATGTATGTCACCAGGTAACCACTCGACCTGTCATCCGAAACAATTCTGTGTCAGACACAAAACACCTGTCGATGCCGAAACCAGAGGGATACCAAAAAAGCGACCTCTTCAAATCGAACGTGTATTAAAAAATATTATCAAAACACAAATGCCATTTAAATTTCGACTCTATTTAGTATGAGCATAAGAACGTTGCTTACTACTGTAGACTGGAATGAAGTGTTTAAATTTGGAATATGATATTTTCGAATGATAATTTTAAATGAACAATCGATTTTGAACTTTATGTACTTCTCAATAAGGACACGGGCTCAGTTCAGTGACTCCACATGTTTGATGTTGTGAGGAAAAAAACGGGTATCAGGAAAAAAAGTGAAACGGGTTGCGTGTAAACAAAAAACCGGGACAAGATGCTACCTTTTTGGCATTTTTTTTTTCTTTTCTTGTTTCTTCAGCGTTGTAATTTATCAGTAGTTATGTAATATAAACATTCTTTTCGGTATCTGGTATTTTTTGTACTCCTTTATTTGTACAAATAGGTTTACAAATTAGTATTGATTCAACAATAAATTACTTCAATTTGTATTCTTAGGTATACTTATTATTTTTAGCGTACTTTTTTTTTATACCACTGAGGTGGCAAACAAGCATACGACCCACCTTATGGTAAGTGGTTACCGTAGCCGTACTTAATTATACCGAATCAAAAATTTCATTTTCTAAAATTGTTACCAATCTCAAAAAATATAATATACCAGCGACACGCCCCGGCTTCGCACGGACGCAATGCTGATACTAAATATACTATATAGCGGTTTAAAAATTAACCTTAATACCGACTAAAGTTTGAACAAACCATTTAAAAAAAATTGTCACGCAGCAAAGCACTTTTTTTTTTAAAAAAAAAAAAGAATTAACTATAGTATTTAAATAAATACTATAATACAATTTTGAATATATACCAAAAAAAATTTATTTATTTACGACATCACATTAGAAACCTGTAAATTTATCAATGTTCCTCTACAATATTATGCATGTATTATACATATAAACCTTCGTCTTGAATCACTCTATCTATTAAAAAAACTGCATCAAAATCAGTTGCGTAGTTTTAAAGATCTAAACACACATAGGGACGGACAGCGAGAAGCGACCTTGTTCTATACAATGTAGTGATAATTGTGACAAATACGCTCGTAGGGTAATTTCGTACATGTGCAGTTTTTACTTTTCGATAGATACCCTCACTTCCCCTTTAATTTTTTTATACAACTTAGAGTGGCAAACAAGCTGACGGCCCACCTGATGGAAAGTGGTAACCGTCGCCTATAGACATGAGCAATACCATGGACATAACAGAGTATACTGTTTCGCCCAAGACACCCTTGATGCGTTGCCATCCCTGAGGACTAAGGTGTTACGTCTAACTGTACCCTGTAATTCAACATTATTATCCCACGGATGACGTAATACTAAAACATAACTTACTATATCAAAGCAAACCGGATAACAACACCTGTACTGTCTGTTATAGGGGACAGTGAACGGTAGAACGGTAGGTTTGTGAACGGTGAATGTAATATGGTGACATTTACTGTACCTTTGTCCTTGCGTTCGAAGATGCGCTTAGAATGTAAAAGGGCAAATGGATTTAGTTATAATTAACCGATTTTGAAATAGGAATCAACTGGGGGTAAAGGGATTGTTAGTAATGGAGACTGAGAATCCCATTCCCATTGCTACCAACCAGGTCGACGTCCTCGCGGTTCCCCCTGGAAACTATCATGGTTAATTCCCGATGAATTCATCATGATGGACACGGCAGCTCACCTGCAATGCCGCTGGTGTTGTGGATGATCATGGGCGGCGGTAGTCACTTACCATCAGGTGAGCCGCATGCTCGTTTGCCCCCTGTGTTGTAAAAAAAAAAAAAAACTGGCCTGTTTTCATTCTCATCTATCACCCTTTACTGGTGCTCCGCCATCGTATCCCGTTAGCGCAGGCGAGGTTACCATACCATTTTCACCCATCAAAAAAAATAGGAATCAACTTCCAGCAGCAGTTTTTCCAAACCGATACGACATCTTAACCTTGAAAGAAAAAGCGTATTTCTTTTTAAAAGGCCGGCAGCACACCTGCAATGCCGCTCATGTTGTGGGTGATCATGGGCGGCGGTAGTCACTTACCATCAGGTGAGCCGCATGCTCGTTTGCCCCCTGTGTTGTAAAAAAAATAATTGTTATGTTCGTTTTACTACACTAATATTATAAAGAGAAAAGATTTGTATTTCTCTGTGTATGTATGTTTGTAATGAATAAACTCAAAAACTACTCTACCGATTTCAAAAATTCTTTCCCCATTAGAAAGCTACATTTACCCTGAGTAACATAGGCTATATTTATTGCTAGAAAAGATTAGGGATCCTTACTAAAACTTTAGTAACGTAACTCGAGGTGTAAAAAAAATGCTATAAAATATCTTTGGTCGCGTGCGCTGCGGAAACTATTGGTGATAGAACAAACGTATGTTCTACAATATTGAAGAAATAGATTCCATTACATTCAATTACATTCCATTTTTAAATTCCAGGACAGATATGAGTTTACATAGTAATTTATCTGGCCGCAAAACACGACAGATATGGATTTTCATACAACTTTTGCCGGCCGCTGCCCGCATGTATCTGGCCAGTACGGCAATTTTGATTTATCTCGAAGAAGATTGTCAAAATAATGCTCACATTTCCAAGCATGTTCGAGAAAATATCAATAACTACAAAAAACTCCGCGATACTCTATGTCCAACTATTATCGTTATGTCACAATAACCACTTTTAAAAATGTAAAAATGTCCACAGTGGACAGTTAAAGCCCTATCCCGGCTTCGCACGGAAGCCGGGATAGGGCTTTAACTGTCCACTTCTGAACATAAGCCTTCCCCTTAGGGGGAGCAGCTAATAATTGCCACGTTTGACAGGCGTATTGACAACTGCAGTTAAGCTTTGGAGATGTTTTAAGAGGGACGCTGCTGCCCATCCCTCGCCCTCCCTTAGTCGCCTGTTACAACACCCACTGGAATGGAACGGGTGGCCTATTCTACGCCGGGACCATACGAAGATTTGATTGTATGTTTGTAATGGATATACTAAAAACGCCGTGTGGTCCCGGCATAGAATAGATCACTCTTTCCATTTCCATTGGTGTCGTAAGAGACTAAGAAACTTAATGCTCGAAAAATGAGCAGCAAGCCCTCTGAAAACATCACCAAAGCCTAACTGCGGTTGCCAATCTGCCTGCCGAGCTTGGCAACTACTGGCAACGTCGTCCTTTGTGGGAGAGGCCTATATTCAGCAGTGGACAGTTAACAGCCGATATGGTGATGAATCATCATCACCATATCGGCTGTTAACTATCTCATCATCAAAAGATCATCAGATCTTCATGATGATAAAACAAAAAAACTAGGGAGGAGTTGCAATTACATGTCGTATGTCACATCTAATTTTGTATAAAACATAACATAACCGAAGTAAAAAAACTATTATGGACCTTATTGTTCGAGAAATAACAATCAATATTAATTGTATTAGTAATTAATTTATTAACTGTGTCATATTTCATTAAAACACCTACACATGTAACAAGAAATAAACCAATATATCTTGATACACGATTTCAATCGTAATCCCTTTAGAATAGAGATCAACTTATAATGGTGCAAATGATTAAATCCATTTAATTGTGACCTGTCTAGCAGTGAGAAATATATGAAGTCAGGGTTCAGCTTATAATTGATATCTAATAGGTATACTTTACCGCGGTCATTGACTGTGGCATTTGTCTGAATATTGAGATAAAATTGATTTTGCCTGTCAAGTTTGGAGACTAGTTGTTAATCGCGGTTCCTTTCGCGAAACTGTGACGTCACGTGCCGAGTCCATATTTGGGCAACTTGTATTAATCAACTGCAAAGACGCGGGAATCTTTGTATTAAAGTCGTCTGTTTGGGGACTACTGTACCATTCGTGTTTTTGCCGTGTAGAAGCCTTGCTTACTTGGATTTTTTAATTTGAATTGTGTGACTTGGTAGTTTTCTTTTTATTGGATGAAAATTGAATGGTAACTCCGCCTGCGCTAACGGGATACGCTGGCGGAGCACCAGTGAAGGGTGATAGATGAGAATGAAAACAGGCCAGTTAGCCCATCATGATGAATTCATCAGGAATTAACCATGATAGTTTCCAGGGGGAACCGCGAGGAGGTCGACCTGGTTGGGTATACTGCTAGCAATGGGATTCTGTGATTTGGTAGTTAAACTAACACTATAGTCCTCATTTCATTTTCACCTATCATCCCTCACTGGTGTCCCGCCAGCGTATCCCGATAGCGTAGGCGGGGTCACCATTCCAATATCATGCATAAAAAAAACACTATAGTCCTTAGGAATAGGGTGAATTTTATTAGTTTTTCTATTTCCAAAAATCATGAAGTCGCGTACAAAAGTTGGTTTCGTAATAACTAATTTTGTGAAAGGTTGTGTTCCACAAAACCGGCTTCATTTTTCATTTTATTTCATGACAAAATCAGTTATTTTTATTTCAAAAATGAACTACTGAAGCAATTTATATATATATATATATATATATATATATATATATATATATATATATATATATATATATATATATATATATATATATATATATATATATATATATATATATATATTTAGAACCTCCTTATTTAAGTCGGTTGATATAGTCATATTTTATTTTTTATACTACTTAGAATGGCAAACAAGCTGACGGTCAACCTGATGGAAAGTGGTAACCGTCGCCTATAGACATAAGCAGTACCATGGACATAACAGAGTATACTGTTTCGCCCAAATTATACAGTTAATAATAACTTGATGTATTTAATTTGGATATAATTGGAGGAGAGGGTTCTTCTACGTTTCCGTTGTGCGAACAGCACGACTCATAGCTTTGTCCCTTTCTCTCAAGGGAACGGTACGTTTTTGTTAATTAGCTAGTTCATTTAGGGACCTCACAATTTACAACACACTTCAGTATCTATTCGCTTTCACGAGGGGAAAAGGAGTTGTTAGTAATGCGGACTAGCAGTCCCATCGCTAGCAATATACACTGTCAGGTCGACCTCCACGTGGTCCCCTCTGGAAACCACCGTACTGAATTCCAGATGTATTCATCACGATGGGCTAACTGACCTGCCTTTTCATCCTCACCTATCATTCCTCACTGGTGCCCCGCCAGCGTATACCGTTAGCGCAGGCGGGGTTACCATTCCATTATCATCCATTAAAAAAAAAATACTAGTAATGTACGTATTTGCCTTTAGATTCTTAAGGAGGGCATCTCAAATGTACTTTAGTCGTTTAAACTTATAGGACCCTTAAAAAACCGCAAATGGCAATAATGTATACATACATATGTACCCATCTCACCAAATACGTAGTCAAACATGTAGATTCTCACATACTTAAATCCCATATAGGGTAGACAGAACTTAAAATTGCCAATGGTGTGTAACTAAAGTTCAGTTAAAATTGTACATTTTATTTTTCTTCTAAGTGATTCCAAAAAGGATTTGTTTTTTATGTATTTTTTTTATGTGTGAAAATGGTATGGTAACCCCGCCTGCGCTAACGGGATACGCTGGCGGAGCACCAGTGAAGGGTGATAGATGAGAATGAAAACAGGCCAGTTAGCCCATCATGATGAATTCATTAGGAATTAACAATGATAGTTTTCAGGGAGAACCGCGAGGATATCGACCTGGTTGGGTATATTGCTAGCAATGGGATTCTCAGTCTCCATTACTAACAATCCCTTTCCCCCCTGAATACAGTAGTTGTGGTTTTGAAATTGGGCTTTTAAATAGGTTAATATAATAAATACCTTTCGTTATGGTGACACAGCTTCAACCTCCTTTGGATTAATAAAATAAATAATTTTAAATGTACTACCCAGTAGCAAGACGAAGCAGAGGGCATAGTTTGTTTGGAAGATTTAAAAGTCCAAGCGACTGAATGGTAATGGTGGCGTCCCTGCAATTCATTCCCATGACAGAATATTCAAATGAATCATTAATTATGGATACATCTTTTACGCAATTTACACATTCGTTGAGAAAAATGCTCTCTCATTTGCATGGCCGACCTCGGCTGTGTGAGTGAGTTTTGTGAATTCATAATTGGACACGGCGAGGCGACTTCCAAAAGGCGGGGATTCCTAATTCGTCTATTTTTTGTTTTTTTTTTTGTTGTTGTAATTACGCTAAGCGATTTCGTTGCCGATTTTGATTCGTTTTTCTTCTTCATCATCACCATATCGGCCATTAACTGTCCAGTGTTGAACATAAGCCTCCTGCTTGGATTTTTGCCAGTATAAAGCACTTTCTTCCACGCACAACCACTCTTTGGAATCGACTTCCAGCAGCAGTATTTCCGAACCGATACGACATCATAACCTTCAAGAAAAGAGCACATTCCTTTTTAAAAGGCCGGCATTGCCGCTGGTGTTGTGGGTGATCATGGGCGGCGGTAGTTCACTTACCATCAGGTGAGCCGCATGCTCGTTTGCCCCCTGTGTTGTAAAAAAAGTTGACACGCTTGGCAGGCGAATTGGCAGCTGCAGTTAGGCATTGGAGATGTTTTAAGAGGGACGCTGCTGCCTATCCCTCGGCGTTCGTTAGTCATCTCTTACAACACCCACGGGAAAGGAAGTGGGGCCTATTCTATGCCGGGACTAAACGGCGATCGTTTTTAGTATTTTTTTTTTTATTAGAAAAAACCGTATTTATTTCGACCGAATTCAGAAAGAAGGAGATTCTTGAATCGATAGTTTTATTTTTTTTTGTGTTTGGTACCTAAAACTCCGTCATTTATAAACTGATTTTTAGGTATTTGTAGGTAATGTGGACTACCAGTCCAGCTAACAATATACTCCATCAGGTCGACCTCCATGCGACCCTCGTGGAAACCATCGTGATGAATACACCTGTTTACCACGATGGTTTAACTTACCTACCTTGGCTAACTAACTTTTCATCCTCACCTATCATCCCTCACTGTCCCGCCAGCGTAGGTATACTGTTAGCGCAGACGGGGTTACCATTCCATTATTATTAAAAAAAAAACCGATCGAAGGCTAGATCTAGAAATCTCATTCACATAATAATAATAATAATATTTCTTTATTATAGATTACAAAAATTCATTTTTGTTAGTAACAATTGACTTAAACTATGTTAGTAGAAAAAAAAATACAAAATTCATTTTATGGCCCCTATAATAATTTTGACCCACAATGAGAGGATCGGGCTATCGTATTTATTACACAATGCCCACAGAATGCTGTCACTGCTGCCACGCAGTCGGTATAAAAGAGATGCGATCTGTTTGCGTCTGATGGCATAGAAGTCATCTGTCGATGCCGCTGCAAACATTGTGGATTCACTACAAAAACGTGGCAACCGTAACGACACCCTGATAACATTGTATTGAACACGCAGAGCGCTGTATGCCCGACGTGTATAGTCACTAAAATCTATAATCCAAATTTACTATAAGTCCAAACAACACATACACACGAGGACGGGATACTTAAACAAATGCACTTACAACTTACAAAATAAAAAAAAAAACACATGTAGGTACGAAACTTTGTCAAACAAACACCTTTACGTAGAATCGAATTCGTTGCTCCAAACAAAAGCACGTAAAAAGTGTATCCCACGGTAGTCATATGATCAGTGACCCGTGGTCTGAGTCATGATGTGACATGGTTCAGGGAGCAAGCTAACTGCCCCGCATCAGGTGGAGCGCGGGGAGACTTTATCCACTTCACTTTATTACATACGTCTTCATTCATTCTTGACCATTCCATTTTTTTATATGTTCATAGTAGGAACTAGTATTTTTATTTTTTAAAATTTCGTAAGCATACATTATATTTTTAAATTTCTTATATTTACTGTGGTAGAGCCACGCTGTAATCCTATATGGTATTGCAGCATGAATGGGCCGGCTCGACCGGGGAAGTACCACACCCTCACAGAATACCGACGCTAAGTGGTTGCATTTTTAGTGCGATCACATTCCGTATGGTGAGTGAGGGAGTCCGGAGGCCCATCCCAAACCCATCCCATACCCATCCCTTTCCTATTCCTAAAATCCTTTCCCCAACCCCGTCCCCCTATCTTACAACACGCAACCATGGCAGTGGAATTAAAAAAAAATAACATACCCCAGGGAGGTACCAGTAACCATGTTGCTGGAGAATCCTCCCTCGAGCAACCACGCTCGGGCTGCCCTGCGTATTCTGGGGGGGCAAAATTCCGCTCTTTGGAACCAAGGGCAAACGGAGCAATATTTCTACGGCATCCCCTTCGCTCAATGTGAGCTTCTGCAACATCAGGGGATTACATTCTAACCTAAACGCTGTCCACCACCACCTAGAAACGGCGCGGCCGGCATTGCTCTTTCTAACGGAGACACAGATATCCTCTCCAAACGAAACTTCATACCTGACGTACCCGGGTTATAAACTTGAACATTGTTTTGTTTCGCGTGCCGGTGTATGCGCGTATGTCAGAGAGGATATCTGTTGTCGCCGCCTTGGAAATCTTGAAGGAACGGACCTGTCTGTTTTATGGCTGCGTGTAGACTGCAATGACCATCCTCGCGTCTATGCATGCCTATACAGGTCCCACAGCGGTAACATCGAAACCGACCAACTCATTGAGCACGTCCAAATGGCTACAGATTCCCTGCTCGAACAGATTCCTTCCGCTGAAGTCGTGATTCTTGGCGATTTTAATGCCCACCATACCGAATGGCTTGGTTCACGTACAACCGACTATGCGGGAAGATCTGTTCATGACTTTGCTTTGGCTTATGGTCTGACGCAGCTTGTTTCCTCGCCCACGCGAATACCTGATGTGTTGGACCATTCACCTTCACTGCTGGACCTTCTGCTGACCACCCACCCAGACAACTATGTGATTTCCGTCGAAGCTCCGCTTGGATCGTCGGATCACTGTCTGGTGCGGAGCGAGGTGCCTCTCATGAGTCCGATTCCACCACGTTCTACGGGTAGACGTCGTGTTTGGCACTACAGGTCGGCAGACTGGGATGAGATGCGGATTTTTTTCGCATCTTACCCATGGAGGCAGGTTTGCTTCGCACTGGGGGATCCCAACGCCATCGCCGATTCCATCGCCGATGTAGTGCTCCAGGGAATGGAATTATTTATTCCTAACTCTGTGGTACCTGTCGGTGGGAAATCCCAGCCCTGGTATGGAGCCTCTTGTAGAATAGCATCTCGCCTGAAACAGGAGTGCTTCCTAGCCTGGGCCAAAGGTGTGGCATCGCGAGATTCTAACATCAGTGCCCTTAAAAAGAAGTATAACTTTGCCTCTAGGTCCTTCAAAAGAGTTTTGGCCACAGCGAAGTCAGAGCATATTGGTAGAATTGGCAAGAGATTGGCTAGTTTACCTTCGGGATCTCGAGCTTTCTGGTCTCTTGCCAAAGCTGCACAAGGGAATTTCTGTCAGTCATCTTTTCCACCATTGCGCAGGGAGGATAACTCGTTGGCTCTGAACGCCAAAGAGAAGGCCGATCTCCTTGGATCTCTCTTTGCATCAAACTCGACGTTGGATGACGGGGAGAAACTACCGCCGACCATCCCGCGTTGTAGGAGCTCTATGCCGGATGTTAAATTCACGCTAAGATCAGTGCGTAGAGCACTTCTCTCCCTTGAAATCCATAAGTCGAGCGGGCCCGATGGCATTCCTCCAATTGTGCTTAGGACGTGCGCACCAGAGTTGGCTCCGGTTCTTACGCGTCTTTTTCGGCTCTGTTACTCATCAGGTATAGTCCCAAAGTTTTGGAAGACTGCTCTGGTGCATCCGATCCCTAAAAAAGGAGACCGCTCAGATCCAGCTAACTATAGGCCCATAGCTATCACTTCCTTATTCTCGAAAGTCATGGAATCAGTTATTAACCATCAACTGCTCCGGTACCTAGAGGATCGCCAGCTGATCTCAGACCGCCAGTACGGCTTTCGACGGGGACGCTCGGCTGGTGATCTTTTAGTTTATTTAACACACCGATGGGCAGTGGCAATCGAGAATAAGGGAGAGGCCTTAGCTGTTAGTCTGGATATTGCGAAAGCCTTTGATCGGGTGTGGCATAGGGCACTAATCTCAAAACTACCTTCGTTTGGGTTGCCTGCGAGATTGTGCAGTTGGGTCGCCAGCTTTCTTAAGGAACGTAGCATTAAGGTCGTAGTCGACGGAGCATGCTCTGACTTAAAACCTGTGAATGCTGGTGTCCCGCAAGGCTGTGTACTATCTCCGACACTGTTTCTTCTGCATATCAATGATATGTTACAGATCAGTGATATTCATTGTTATGCGGACGACAGTACAGGAGATGCATTATACACCGGTCATGCAAAGATCTCGCGGGCACATACCGATGAGCTCCGGAACAGACTTGTGTCTGAAATCGAAACTTCACTCGATAAAGTTTCGATCTGGGGTGAACGCAATCTTGTTCACTTTAACCCTAAGAAGACACAAGTCTGCGCGTTCACCGCAAAAAAGACACCGTTTGTCGTATCACCTCACTTTCAGGGCACTTCCCTTGATAATAAGTCGAGTCTGGGGATTCTTGGCGTCGATATATCTAGCGACGTCCAGTTTTGCGGTCATCTGGAGGAAAAAGCTAAGATAGCTTCCAAAAAGTTGGGGGTGCTCAATAGGGTGAGACGGTATTTCACGCCAGAAAACCGCCTGAAACTGTATAAAGCTCAAGTGAGGCCACACATGGAATACTGTTCTCACCTGTGGGCAGGAGCGCCACAGTACCAACTCCTTCCGTTAGACCGCATTCAAAGTCGGGCAGCTCGAATTGTTGACGATCGGCGTCTTACTGTCCGGCTCGACCCACTGAAACTGCGTAGAGATGTTGCATCTCTGTGCATCTTCTACCGAATTTATCATGGGGAGTGCTCTGAAGAATTGTTCGATTTGATACCTGCTGCAGATTTTCACCATCGTACAACCCGCCATAAACTAAAATTTCATCCCAACCATCTGGACGAGTGGCGGTCCTCCACCGTGCGTTTTTCAAGGCACTTTCTTCCACGCACAACCACTCTTTGGAATCAACTTCCAGCAGCAGTATTTCCGAACCGATACGACAACATAACCTTCAAGAAAAGAGCATATTCCTTTTTAAAAGGCCGGCAGCACACCTGCAATGCCGTAGGTGTTGTGGGTGACCATGGGCGGCGGTAGTCACTTACCATCAGGTGAGCCGCATGCTCGTTTGCCCCCTGTGTTGTAAAAAAAAAAAAAAAAAAAATATTTTTAAACCTTAGATTAGATATAGATAAAGCATCGAGTCTCAAAAACGCGTCAACAACAACACCAGAGGGAGACTTTGTACAAAAGTCGATTGCTTGGGTACCTCTGTCCTATTCGTGTTTCAATCGTGAAGCAGTTGTGTTTGCATGGCTGTATTTCGGTTTGAAGGGTGGGATATGGCGTGAATTTACATGGTACAGAGGAATAACACCTGAGTCCTCAGGAATGGCAACGCATGGGCGGTATCATGGCCGAAACAATACTCTGTTATGTCCATGGTACTGCTTATGTCTATAGGCGACGGTTACCACTTTCCATCAGGTGAGTCGTCAGCTTGTTTGCTATTCTAAGTTGTATAAAAAAGAAACTTTTTGTCAGCTAATTGTCAAATTAGCTAAATCTAAAATATAAATTTTTAAACATAACCTGTAAATTTGTGATAAAACAAAGTAAATGAAACCTTTTTTGAGAGATCAGCAAAAGGTACGATAGGGCTTAAAGAAGGTAAAAGTCTTTGAAACATTTTAAAATAAAATAAAAATGCTAGTAAGAATTATTCTTAAAAGGTGTCTATTGCTTCTCTTATGACGTTACTCCATTTCGCACGGTCTTCAGCCTCTCGCAGGGCAGCTGCAATTGATAGTCCCGTAGTGCCGGTTACTGGGTCCGACCATCGACTAAGTGATCATCCGTGTGGTCTTTCTCTCTCTATCTCTTTCTCTATCTCTCTCTCTCTCTCTCTCTCTCTCTCTCTCTATATATATATATATATATATATATATATATATATAGCTAAATATATATAAACATAGAATAACTATTATACATATAAGTAACTTAGCTGTCAATTGAATTGTAAAATATTTTTGTTTCAGCTTTGAATTGCATGGTTGGTCTGCGCCATTCTGGTGTCAATTGGAAGGGAGTAGTAAATGATGGAATAAAACCTCATATATGAGAACACTCCTCACGTGAAAACAACACACTCTTTTTGTGTGCAGTCGTGTGAGAATAAAGAATTTTACAATAAAAATAATACAAAACGTATTGTATAAGCATCGAACCTGTTAGTTACGAAAAGTTATAATAAACCACTATACCAAAAGATACATAGATAAATAGATAGATACTGTTTATTGTTTCCTCCAAAAGATTACAATAGTAAACAATAAGTTTAATCATCAACATTTCAGCCATTGTCCGTCCACTGCTGGGCATAGGCCTCCCCCATAGACTGCCATAAGGAACGGTCCTGCGCCACCTGCATCCACTGACTCCCTACACTGCATTTGAGGTCGTCACTCCATCTAGTGGGGGGTCATCCTACACTGCTTTTGCTCGTCAATTAAGAACCTTTCTTCCTCATCAGTTGTCGGTTCTTGGAGCTATGTGACCAGCCCATTGCCACTTCAGCTTTTTTTTTATACAACTTAGAATAGCAAACAAGCTGACGGCCCACCTGATGGAAAGTGGTAACCGTCGCCTATAGACATGAGCAGTACCATGGACATAACAGAGTATACTGTTTCGCCCATGATACCCCCCAATGCGTTGCCATTCCTAAGGACTCAGATGTTATTCCTCTGTACCCTGTAAATTCACGCCATATCCCACCCTTCAAACCGAAACACAGCCATGCAAACACAACTGCTTCACGGTTGAAACACGAATGAGACAGAGGTACCCAAGCAATCGACTTTTGTACAAAGTCTCCCTCTGGCAAGAGGGAGACTTTGTACAAAACAACTTGCTTATCTTTCAGGCTACGTCTGTCACTTTGGTCCTTTTGCGGATATCTTCGTTTCGGATTCCTATTACATAGATAGATACATTGTTTGTACAATACAAACAATTATCTATCTAATTACAAGAAATGGTCACACTGAGAAAATAATACGAGAGGTCAGTTGTCATTGGCCATTACTCCCACAGTACTTGATGACGGCCCACTTAAATACCACTCGAATGGTACACACAATTGCATTGCAAATTAACAGTCCACACGAAGGGTCCTGAAGACCTATCATTTGTTACCATTATCCACGTTTCCTCAGTCGAGGAATGCGGAAATTTGATGGAGATAATTGACAACACTCCCCGTATAGTTATTGGATAACCGGAAAGGGTTATTTGTAGAATCCTCGGATGTAACATTGGAATAACATGTCTGGGTAACTACTGATTAATCAGTTTAACGGGTAATGATTTTGTTGAACCTACTTAATTTGTTGCAGAGATTTCATTTTCATACGTACATTGTTTGCTTTGCAAAGGATTTAATCACAAAAAAATACTTAAAAGCAAATAAATATAAAATATAGATTTAATTATTAAACTAATATGAAATTAATCTGAAAGTATATCGTTTCAGATAAAATAGATATGTCTAAATCCGATTACAATTGAATGAGTTATGAAATAACAAAAATAAAAAAAAGACCATAGAATTAAATATCTCTTCTTTCTTTCAACTCGGTTGATAAAGAGACTTTGATCGTGAATACATACATACACACATACGCACGCACGCACGCACGCACGTCTGCATGCACGCACGCACGTATGCACGCACCCACGCATGCACGCATTCACAAATAATAATATAGATGAGAACGATAAGAGACGAGATATTTCGGAGATAGCTTATTATACAAGGATATATCTCAACTAATATTATAAAAGTAAAAGTGAGTTTGTTTGTTATGTCTTTGTTTTAAACGGCTTGATTAAGCATGCTGAAATTTGGAAATAATATTATATATTAAATTGTATTTCACAAAAAAAAAAACTGACTAAAAATTTGTAGCAAAACCAGTTATTTTGAATTTAACATTAAATTATTGAACCGATTTTGATAAAATTTCTATGAAATATAATCTATATAAGTAAACCTTTTCAGATTAGAAGAAAATATTTTAAATTTACTATTGGGACTCAACGCAATAAAAAAAAAAGATTTAAAAATAGTTTTTTAAATTGATTTACGACAAATGCAGTTATGAGGTAATAAATATGAAAAAAATAAAAAATACAACAGAATTGAGAGTACTTCTTTTTGAAGTCAATCGAAAGAGATACGAATCAAAGAACTTCTACTTTAAGTGGCTCTACTTAAAAACGAAAATGGGTCATCAAATAAAAATGGAAAAGGAAGCCCGGCAAGTCTCCCTGGTTGATAAAGGGCAAAGAAAGTGTAGGCTAGAGGCCAGAGCAGCACATTAAGTATTTATCATTCCGAGATCTGGATGAAAAAACTTTTGACATTACTCAGATTTATGGAGATAATAAAATTAGGGGGAGTCGCAACCCTGTGTCCATCTGTCCACTAAGTTTTAAGATGTATATTAGTTACCGTCCACTGATTCGCTCTTGAGAAATAGTAATATATATATATATATATATATATATATATATATATATATATATATATATATATATATATATATATATATTATATATATATATATATATATATATATATATATATATATATATATATATATATATATATATATATATATATATATATATATATATATATATATATATATATATATATATATATATATATATATATATATATATATATATATATATATATATATATATATATATATATATATATATATATATATATATATATATATATATATATATATATATTACTTAACTAGGTGTTATTTGCGAGCAACATCCTTTTTACAACGTGAACGTAGATCTAGATAGATAGATAGATAATTTATGTATTTACATTACTTACAGCACACAAATTACAATACAAACATACACATAATACACAGTAAAAGAGATAAAAGTATGAAAAAAAAAGCACAAAATAAAAAAAAAAAACAAAATATATAAACTAACAATCTCCCTTCTTTCCCTTCCTTCATGCGTGTGCCATAGTAACATAAAATGGTCACAACTCAGTTTATTGCTTTGCCCTTAAAAGAGCAAAACACTGATATTCTGTTGTGGCCAAGAGTCAATCGCGAAACTACTCATTAAAAAAAACAATAAAAAGAAATATACATAAAATGCATTGTGTGTGTCCATTACATTCGCCTCCATTTGATATTATATTTTAAATAAATAAATAAATAACAGATACCATTAGATGAGGGGTAGTCAGAGGTCACTTTCTGTCACATTCAGGTATTCAGGCAATAAATATTTCCGCTATGTACCTATTTTTTTTGATAGGTGAAAATGGTATGGTAACCCCGCCTGCGCTAACGGGATACGCTGGCGGAGCACCAGTGAAGGGTGATAGATGAGAATGAAAACAGGCCAGTTAGCCCATCATGATGAATTCATCAGGAATTAACCATGATAGTTTCCAGGGAGAACCGCGTGGAGATCGACCTGGTTGGATATATTGCTAGCAATAGGATTCTCACTCTCCATAACTAACAATCCCTTTCCCCCCGCTACGTACCTATTAGGTATGTAATTTTTTTGTTTATTAATTAAAAAAAATTTAAGTTCCTTTTTTAAAATTGTGTTTAGTTTCAGACAATCTTATTGGGGGCGGTATCTAAATGCCAATATTAAATTATGACATATTATTTATTCGTATTTAATTATACTAAGTGTGATAATATAAAATTTTATAACTTGTAGTCGTCATTATTGACATGTAGTATAACTAATTTATAATGTTATTTTTTTATTTTATAATTCAAATATTATTATCATTGTTGCTTGGGTACCTCTGTCCCATTCGTGTTTCAACCGTGACGGAGTTGTGTTTGCATGGCTGTGTTTCGGTTTGAAGGATAGGTTATGGCGTGAATTTACAGGGTACAGAGGAATAACACCTGAGTCCTCAGGAATGGCAACGCATGGGAGGTATCATGGGCGATACAGTATACTCTGTTATGTCCATGGTACTGCTCATGTCTATAGGCGACTGTTACCACTTTCCATCAGGTGGGCCGTCAGCTTATTTGCCATTCTAAGTTGTATAAAAAAATGCTATTATTTATTTTATTAATTTCAAAATTACAATGTAAATATTGACTTGTCATTGTGCGACGAAAACTGTTACATTGGATTAATAAAGAAATATAATAGTAATAATATTTTGCAGAAATCCAAATCACTGGTTATCTGATTGGAATTATTTTGTTTAATTCCACTATCGTCAGTATGGAGTCAATCTTCGAGTAATCACTGGTTATTGATAAGATTAGAATTATTTTGTTTAATTCCGCTACCGTTAGTATGGAGTCAATCTTCGAGTAATCACTGGTTATTGATAAGATTAGAATTATTTTGTTTAATTCCGCTACCGTTAGTATGGAGTCAATCTTCGAGTAATCACTGGTTATTGATAAAATTAGAATTATTTTGTTTAATTCCGCTACCGTTAGTATGGAGTCAATTTTCTAGTGTTGGCAGTCACACTTACTAACGGTAGCGAATTAAACAAAATAATTCTAATCAAATAACCAGTAAAAAAATGTTAATATTGATAAAAATTGATTTCGTACAAAAGTCGTTTGCTTGGGTAATTCCGTCACATTGGTGTTTCTACCGTGAAGCGAGTATATTTGCATTTTCTCTCGCGATCGCTGTAGGAATGAGCTCCCTGCTGAGGTCTAGCCTAGAGTTTACAGTATGGGGTTCTTCAAAAACAGTATATTAAGGTTTCTTGAGGGTTTCAGGCGTCCATAGGCTATAGTGACCGTTTACCATCTGACGGGCTGTATGATTATTTGCCATTTTTGTGTATAAAAAAAACTACTTTAGTTTTTAAATCAAAATGGTAATGTCACCTTTGTATTATGTTTTTTTTTTTTGTTTTATGTAGACCAAAATCTTAAATGACTTTTGTATGACAGTCATACATTTTTTTTTTAATTATTATTGATTGTCAAACAGTAATCTGAACAGGAACCCGGGTAATTAAGGTACTAGAGTAAATCGTTTAACATATCAAAATTTTAATAGGCCTGCCGAGTCGTTAAGACGGAGTAATTACTGTCCCACGGTGTGTGAATGGACGTATTCATAGGTTCGAATCCGTGCGGTTATTAGAGGGTATGTGGTGTCTTCACTTGTGGCTGTATACAAGCTGCTCTGGAAAATAGAGTAGAATTTTTTTCTTTGGCATTTAACACTTATCGTTTATTGAGGTATTTTAGATATTTATTTTTTTACTTATGCGTATTTGGCATATTGCTTTTCGACTAAGTAAATGTCTTAGAAAGAAAAAAAAACATTTTTTAAAAGAAAGCGTGACAACTACTGGCAATACCCCTAAGGGGGAGGCTTATCTTCAGCAGTGGACAGTTAAAGACTAATATGGTGATATGATGAATGCCGTAACTGTTTTTTTGGTTTCCGAATATTTTTTGTGTAGTTTTTTTTACCATACTCTTTATTTCACAAATAAAATAAATTATTATTATTATATCAGCCATTATCTGTCCACTGCTGGAAATAGACCTTCGCCAGAAGGGAAGTTTTGCCAGTAGTTGTCACACTTGGGAGGCTAGTTGGCAACCGCAATTAGTGAAAATTTTTGTGTTTCGGTTTGAACGGTGGGATATGGCGTGAATTTACAGGATACAGAGAAATAACATCTGTGTCCTCAGGAATGGCAACGCATGGGGGTATCATGGGCGAAACAGTATACTCTGTTATGTGCATGGTACTGCTCATGTCTATAGGCGACGGTTACCACTTTCCATCAGGTGGGCCGTCAGCTTGTTTGCCATTCTAAGTTGTATGAAAAAAAAGTTTATGGTAATTTTTTAAGAGTGACGCTGCTGCCTATAAAAAAAAAAACACGAAATACAAAAATAAATTGCCATTAAATAAATAATCTTTTACTTTTTAATTTGTTCAAAAAAGGAACACGCTGTACACAAAAAAATCGGCGTTATCTCAGTAACCCTAGCCGTTACAGTCGACGGCGCACTGTGTGACCCTCCCACGGGCTCCGACGCGCTCAGCTTCATGTAATAAGTCAGTAGGTGAAGTATCTTAGGCACTACTGGATTAACAACACATAGATAGAGTAATTGTACGAAAAAACGCTTCGCCAAAATCATTTATTGCACAAAATTATACAGGTATAGGTATTATTTGTGTATTCTAGCGGTTATTGTGTTTTTATTTTTATGCAGTTCTTTCAAAATTATTAAAGTTATTTACGCAAACTTTGTTAGTTAATGTAAAGTTTCAGGCGTTACAAAATATATTTGTTTGCCTTAAATAAAAAAAAAGCGTTAATTTGTATCACGCATAACATATAAAATAAAGACTTTTTTTTTTCATTTAAGAGTTTCCTCTTGTCGGTGCAACTGATTTATGCATCTTCTTCCAGCCAACTCTATCCCAAGCCATATCCTTGTACAACTTGATAACTAGTGTTTCTTTTATCTGTCCTATGTATTTATTCCTCAGTCTTCCTCTTCCTCTTTTGCCCTGTATTTTTCCTTCTCCTATGCTCTTAAAAAAATTGTCATGTCGAATAAGGTGGCCCAGCATTTTGCCTCGTCTATAGACTTATATAGACTTCTAAGGACTTATATACATATATATTTAAGTGATATCTTCATTTTAATTATTTACATTTTTTGAAGAAAAGTGATGAGTGTGAATGTGTGGTACCAAAATATCGTAGCTATATCTTGCAACTTACAAATTGTTAATGGCAATTGTATATTAGTCAACAGTTGGCCGACGATTTTCCGAGCGTTTTTTTTTACACGACGCTACATCTAGATGTATTTATGATCTATGAATATGCTCCAAAGAATTATTCATTTAGTTTTATTATTCATTAAGGTTATGTAACAAACAGATTTATAGGGATTTACAGTAGTAAGCATTTATTTATTCATTTTTCAACCGATTTCACAAAAGGGGGAGATTCCCAATTCGGTTCTTTTTTTATTATATTATATATACATAACATCTTCATTTCGGGGAGGGTTGGACAAAAGTGCACCATTTAAAGTTGGGGTTCCCAAACTTATTTTGTCTGCCTACTTTGAGACTAAATTATTTTTTAGCGCCCCCATTTTTTACATACTTAATAACCACTACTAGGGGGGAAGGGATTGTTAGTAACGGAGACTGAGAATCCCATTGGTGGCAATATACCCATAAGTAAATATAAATATATATTTTGATTTATCTCGAAGAAGATTGTCAAAGTAATGCTCACATTTCCAAGCATGTTTGAGAAAAATATATTTCAATACTTTATATAACGAATATATTACGAATAAAACTTTCACCCTAACATCTATAAATAAAATAACAATATGCCATAACTGTACGTCACGATATAATACACAACCCGTTACTCCATTCTCATGTACGTATAATCCTTAATATCTAATTAAGTACGCAAGGGATGTAATACAAGGCGATTAAATCGCGAATATGCGGTCGGAACGGCAATGTATGAAGTTAAAGTTTTGTATCGAATACACTTTGCGGTATAACAGGTGGCGTGGTACACTGTGGGACAAGGAAATGTGTTACGCAGCGGTGAAATTAAATAATGATAAATGTAAAGTAAACTCAAGTTACAGTAAGTAAGGTGCATATTGTCTTGACTTTTGATTTGTTGCGGATTCAATCTTAAGTAATATAAATATTTGAAAGAAAGAAAGAAACTTTATTCTACAGAAATATGCGACTACACACACACACAGGGGTTAAAAAAATGTATGTCTATTTGTATTAGTTTCGTCGTCATAACCATATTAGCTTTTAACTGTCCATTGCTGAACGTGGCTTATGTTTAGTCCACCTTGAGGGGTTTTTCCAACAGTTGCCATGCTTGGCAGGCGGATTGGCATCCGTTGTTAGACTTTAAAGATATTTAAACAGGGACGCTACTGCCCATTTCTTGCTCTCCCTTAGTCGCTTCTTACGACACCCACGAAAAATAAAGGGATAGTCAATTTATGCCGGGACCACATGGCCTGTATTAATTTAGGTGTTTTTACCTATATTATAAAAAGGAAAAATCTGATTGTTTGTTTGTCACTTTGCAATATATAAACTTAAAAACTATTCAATAGATTTTAAAAATTCTATCACCTATAGAAACTATAGAATCAGTAAGTAACATAAGCTTTATATTATTTTCGAAAACTCTGTCTACCCGTGCGAATCCGGGCTTGATCGCTAGTGTATACAAAAAAAAATATGTATTTATAAAAAACGTATTTCTGTATATCTATCAGTATCTAGTATCAATCGTAAACTCTGCTTAGTTTACAATTAGATCGCACTGCCTACTAGTTAGGCCACTTGATTGATGATTAAGAGTCCCCGATTGGTCCCGAAACTAGTTTTCCATAAGATTAACTTTTAGACTTTCGTGCTGATTATGTTTTAAAAGTGATGGGTATTGACTCGATTGTTTAGGTAAACTATGACAATTTACCTGGGTTGTCTCGACATTTCAAGCACGTTATACCGGCCGTGGTCACGAGTAGACTGAGGCGCTGTCATGTCTCCGCTTCCGAGGCGGAAGTTTTTGCAACAAAACATTATAAATATGCACTTAAGAAACTTTTAACCATACTAATATGTCCATGAGTATTTATTTATTTATTTATTTATTGTATATTTTTACGATACTTCATAAGTTTTATGCTATCATACTTAACTAAATTTATAACTAAACTAAGATTATGTGTTTCCCAATATTAAACAAAGAAAATTCGAGTATTCTGACTCTTCCCTATGGTTGACTGGGAGAGAATGCTTTTAGCATTAAGTCCGCCATGTACACATATATATATACTAATGAATAAATAAATAATTAAAATAAATATATATTTTTTTCAGTTTCTTTTTTTATGCATACATTGGTTTCAAATAAGCAGACGGCCCGTCTGATGGTAAACAAGCTTACTGTGGCCTATGGACACCTGTAATACCACATTCAGAAATCTTAATACGCCCTTTTTCTGTTACACTCTTGTCTTAATTTTTTTTAGCTTACTGAAATAAAAATAATATTTTTTATGTATTTAAAATAATTTTAAAATATTTTTATCCTATTAATGGGCTAGTTAGTGTAATATTTAATTTTTAAGGTCGTTTGCTTGGGTACCTCTGTCCCATTCGTGTTTCAAGCGTGAAGCAGTAGTGTTTGTATGATTGTGTTTCGGTTTGAAGGGTGAGATAAGGCAGTGAATTTACAGGGTACAGAGGAATAACACCTGGGTCCTCAGGAATGGCAACGCATGGGGGGTATCATGGGAGAAATAGTATACTCTGTTATGTCCATGGTACTGATCATATCTATAGGCGACAGTTACCACTTTCCATCGGGTGGGCTATCAGCTTGTTTGCCAATAATTTGTTAATAATAAAATATTTAAAACAATAAACGGTGCGTCATTAATATGCTCGACAGTGTAAGAGGGTAAGTGAGGCCTATTGTCCACACCTGTGCCACCGGCTGCCCCCAAAACCGTTTGCTCCTTCGACTTGGCCGTAACATCTTTTTTTAATTGACGATACCCACCCCTCTTAAGTTAGAATATAAGTTACAACATGTAAAGTAACAGCCCATTGGTTTATATCATCATTACTTCGTACTTGGAGACTTTCGAAGACTTACGGTGTAGTGATTGCAAATTTCGAAGGTGTTCGTATTTTTTTTTATACAACTTAGAATGGTAAACAAGCCGACGGCTCACCTGATGGAAAGTGGTAACCGTCGCCTATAGACATGAGCAGTACCATGGACATAATAGAGTATACTGTTTCGCCCATGATACTCCTCATGCGCTGCCATTCCTGAGGACTCAGGTATGATTGCTCTGTACATTGTAAAAGTTTTATTTTATTTCATTGCAAAAATTTCGAGATTATATTTTTTTTTTTTTTGGTTTTATATAAAAAGCAAGCATTATTAATCTTCTTTTACTTATTACAGAATTCCATAGCTAATAAGAAAAAAAAATAAACCGAGATCTCAAGGTATCATTCAGACGTCTCTTTTGATTAAATTGACAGACAGACGGCCATTTCACTCACAAAGGATAAAAGAGTTAGCGGATACTGGAATTAAAATGAAGTACAATTATTGAAGTAGTGTTATATTAAATGTAAATTATATCATTGAAACTATTTATATCCTACGACTTCGCTCGTCTTCGTACTGTTTTTTTTTATTTATTTTTTATTCGGTGATAATGGAATGGTAAACCAACGCCTGCGCTATCGGTATATATTGGCGAGGCGTCAGTGAAAGATGATAGGTGAGGATGAAGCAAGTTAGTTAGCCCATCGTGACGAACTCAACAAGAATTGTTCACGATGGTTTCCAGGGGAAATCACGTGGAAGGCGACCTACAAGTGTATATTGCTGGCAATGGGATTATCAAATTCATTGCTAACTATCCCCCCCCCCCCTAGTACAATACTAGTTGTTAAATAATCTGTAACCTTCTCTGAGGAATAAAACCGTGAGCTCTCGGCATAGAATGAACCACTCATTTCTTTCCCATGGGTGTATGGTAAGAGGCGATTAAGAGAATATAATGGTGGAGGTGTGAGCTAGATGTCGCTGTCTGAAATTAAATACACGATGTGTTATATACATATTTTGTATACTGGTTTTCATTGCTCTCACTATACCTATTTGTGTATAAATATTAATATTATAAAAGCTTAAGCTTAACTTATAAACGTAAAGACGGATAGGTGGGTGTTTGTTACTATTTCACGCAAAAACTACTAAACTGATTTGAACGACATTTAGTACACGAGTAGGTTATTTCTTAACTTAGCACGTAGGATACTTTATATACTAATTCAAGCGAGCGAAGCCGGGGAATATAGCTAGTGAAATAGTAAATGCGAAAATTTCCAACCTTTGAAATTTGACACACTGCTAGATTACATCTATTTACGTTAATATCTATTTATCATTATTACTAATTTACGTGGATAAAGCCACGGTATGTAGCTAGTAACAAATATACTTCGGCAGTCAGAATACTCGTTTAACATTATCATTCTCAAAGTAAAACTCCGAATCTGACACTGTTATTATTGAAACAGCTTATTTAATTCAATGTATTTCACATATTCCGAGCTTCAAGTCTTTAATATAAACAACGGCGATAAATTATTATATACGACAAAGCAATATAAAACATGAAGTGAACGCGATAAATTGTGCCGCGGTTGTCACGTGGATGCGTCAAGGTGCAGCTGCCATGTGGCATATTCTTCTAATGGATGGTAATGGAATGGTAACCCCACCCGCGCTATCGGTATACACCGACAGGGCACCAGTGAAGGATGATAAGTGACGATGAAGCAGGACAGTTAGCCCATCGTGACGAATTCAACAAGAATTGTTCACGATGGTTTCCAGGAGAACCACGTGGATGTCGACCTGATAGGGCATATTGCTAGCAATGGGGTTGTCGAACTCCATTGCTAACAATTACTTTGTTAGCCCCCCCACCCATGTGGCATATTTGAAATGACCAATTCTATAAGTCCTAAAAGTTTAACAAAAAATTTACTTAGGTGTTATTCCTCTGTACCCAGTAAATTCGCGCCATATCCCACCCTTCAAACCGAAACACAGCCATGCAAACACAACTGCTTCACGGTTGAAACACGAATGGGACAGAGGTACCCAAGCAATCGACTTTTGTACAAAGTCTCCCTCTGGTAAAATTAATATATTATTATTATAGACACTTGTACATACTATCTATGGTTATTACACATTTACTTATGTTATTGTATTGTAAAAGTCCTTTTGCGAGAAATAAAAAAATATCGAATGGATTTAACGTTCCATTGTTTCTGCCTACCCTAATAGGAGGGGGGAAAGGGATTGTTAGTAACAGAGACTAAGAATCCTATTGCTAGCAATATACCCAACCAGGTCGACCTACTCGCAGTTCCCCCTGGAAACTATCATGGTTAATTCCTGATGAATTCATCATGATGGGCTAACTGGCCTGTTTTTATTCTCATCTATCACCCTTCACTGGTGCTCCGCCGCGTATCCCGTTAGCACAGGCGGGGTTACCGTTCCATTTTCACCCATCAAAAAAAAACCCTAATAGGAGACAGGCACGGACAGATAAATACGTGTGTATTAAAAATACTGTATTTTGTTGAACAGTAGCCATACTTCCTCAATTTATATCCAGTCTGTATCATAAAATGTTCATTTTCGTTCAGTCGGCGTTAAATTAATTAGGACCCAATGAAATATGTTCGCAACATTTTGTACGCTGTACAAACGACTAACGGCGAAGTTAGGATAAGATTTTTTTTAAACACGGAGTGGTAATCTAGCAAATGGACATCTGATGCTTAGAGACTACTGCAATCTGTGAATGCTAGTAATGACAGTGAAGCCAAGTAATGAAGCAAAATAATAAATGAAAAAGAAGCGAAGTAATAAAAGTGAAGTTAAATAGTGGATTATAATGAAGCAATGTAATGAAAGCGAAGCAAAATAATAAATAACAGTGAAGCACAGTAATGAAAGTGAAGCAAAATAATGAACGGTAATGAAGCAAAATAAAGAATGTGAAGCTAAATAATATATGGCAATGAAGTAAAGGGATAAAAGTAAAGCAAAATAATGAATGACAATGAAGCAAAGTAATCGAAGTGAAGCAAAGTCATGCCTACGAAGCAAACTAGTAATAGCAAAGGCGAATAATGCTATATTACGATACCAAGGACGTAGGATCAAATTTTAGCCTAAACCTTGGAATTTTTTAAAATCATATTATGGACTATTTAAAATTGTTTTTCATTTGCTTTGTTTAGGGCATGCAAAGTTAAGTAAGTAAGTCACGTACTAACCTTCATGTACATGGCGGCCTACTAACTCGACACTAGTTGGAGCTATCCTCACACGACGCCCTTTTAGATAAGTGGCAATTAATTTTAAAAATAATAATATTTTATTTGTATTAAATAGATTTACTCTATTTATTTACTCAAGAGATCTTAGGCTGAAGTTTCTGAAACCAACTTAGTTATATATAGAATAACATGCAAACATTACATATTAACCGCGTGGCCCCGGCATAGAATAGGCCACTCCTTTCTTTCCCATGGGTGTCGTAAAAGGCGACTAAGGAAGCACGAGAGATGAGCAGCAGCACCCTCTTAAGACATTTCCAAAGCCTAATTGCGGTTACCATTACCACCCAGTATGGCAACTACTGGCAAAACCTCTCTAAGAGGAGGCTTATCTTCAGCAGTAGACGGTTAAAAGATGATTACATTTTGTTTCTTATCGATAGATACAGTTTCGCTACTACAACAGGTATATCATGACGATTGATTGAGCAGTTCTCCAAGAGGTAACAAACTCACTCACTATATTAATAAGGATACTTTTTGAATACAATTTTAACGTCTTAAAACATAATCATACATAGAAATTGCATCATTGAAATTGTTTCGACCAATTTAATTTCCTACACTGAACAAGGACTTTCAGATCTTACATTCCTAAATTCAAATAACGTTTTACATTACAAAGTATCCGAACACCATTTTGTTCGTGTGTGAATTCTCCTAATGATATATAAGATGGTTGATTTATCTACTAAAATGTGAAGCTTGTAATATGTAAGGTGGTGGGGGAAAAGGATTGTTAGCAATGGAGTTTGACAGCCCCATTGCTAGCAATATACCTTATTAGGTCGACCTCCACGTGGTTCCCCCTGGAAACCATCGTGAACAATTTTTGTTGAATTCGTCACGATGAGCTAACTGACCTACTTCATCCTCATTTATCATCCTTCACTGGTGCCCCGCCGGTGTATACCGATAGCGCGGGTGGGGTTACCATTCCATTATTATCTATTAAAAAAAATGTAACGTGGTTATATTTATGGTGTGTTGACAATGATGAGTTTTTATGGAATTTGAAATGGTGAACAGGTTGATGACTAGACTGGGGGAAAGAGATTACCATTGCTTATAGACATGAACAGTACTTATTCTGGATGCTTACAGTATTCCCCATGAGTTACCATCTCTAAAGACTAATGGCACACCTTATGGTATGTGGTAGGGGGGAAGGGATTGTTAGTAATAGGGAGGTTAGTTCCCATTGATATCAATATACTTTATCAGGTCGATCGCTACACAGTTCCCCATGGAAACTATCGTGACTAATTTATCGTTGAATTCGTGACGATGGATTAACTCGCCTGCCTTTTCATTCTCACCTATCACCTCTCACTGGTACCCCGCCAGTGTACACCGATAGCGCAGGCGGGTTTACCATGCCATTTTCACCCATTAAAAATGGTATTTGGCAACCGTCGCCTATAAATATGAATAGCACCATGGACGTCACAGAATACACAGTGATGCCAGCTGACAACTCACCATAAGCTACATTTTCATCCCGATCAGATGGTTGGGATCACCACTCATCCGGATTAATAGGTGATACAACCAAAGTATAGAACTAACTTCTAGCTGTCAAATTCCTGTTACGACGTTGAAACCTTTAAGAAAAGAGCGTATTCCTTCTTAAAAAGACAGCATAGCAGCTGTAATTTCATTGATGTTGCAAGTGCCTATGAATGGTGGTCACTTACCATCAAGGAGGTTGCATAACCATTTCATCGTTCATTATCATTCTAGCTGTTAACTCTCCACTGCTAATCATAAGCCTTCCCCATAAGGGAAGTTTTTCCAGTAGTTGCCACGCTTGGCAGACGAGTTGGCAACTTCAGCTAGGTTTTTAGACATATTTAAGAGGAACGCTACTGCCTATCTCTCTACCATTAGGTTCTCTCAGTCGTCTCTTAAAACACCCACGGGAAAGCAAAGGGTAGTTTATTCTAAGCAGAGACCACACGACCAAGGCACGATCGTTTAATTCCTATATTATAATTTTTTTTTATACAACTTAGAATGGCAAACAAGCTGACGGCCCACCTGATGTAAAGTGGTAACCGTCGCCTATAGACATGAGCAGTACCATGGACATAACAGAGTATACTGTTTCGCCAATAATACCCCCCATGCGTTGCCATTCCTGAGGACTCAGGTGTTATTCCCCTGTACCCAGTAAATTCACGCCATATCCCACCCTTCAAACCGAAACACAGCCATGCAAACACAACTGTTTCACGGTTGAAACACGAATGGGACAGAGGTACCCAAGCAATCGACTTTTGTACAAAGTCTCCCTCTGTGGTACATACAAATAAATTATAACTAAGCAATAATGGTTACCACCAGGTTGTATATCACCAACTAATATCCTATTGTGTGACCATTAAGAGCAATCCCAATTAAAATAACATAACGTTCGGACGTGTACGATACGATGGTTCTTTCATGGAAGTGTACAGATTGCATAACAAGTTTTAAGCAATTTCCAAAAACATGGAACTCCGAGTTCATCCGTTTTGTTTTGGGACTCGTTCTGGCATGGAGACTTTGTACAAAATTCGTCTGCATGATTCTGCTGTGAAGCAGTTACATTTTTATTGGACGATAATGGAATGATAACCCCGCCTGTGTAATTGGTGTACACTGGCGGGGCACCAGTGAGGGATGATAGGTGAGGATGAAGCAGTCCAGTTAGGTCACCGTGACGAATCTAACAATAAATCTGTCATGTTATTTTGTAGGAAGAACCACGAAGAGGTCGACCTGACAGGGTATATTGCTAGCAATAGGGCTAGTAATCCCCATTACTAACAATCCCTTCTCTCCCCTAAGCAGCTATATTTGCAATATTGAATTTCGTTTTTTTTTTTGAATAGATGATAATGGAATGGTGACCCCCAGCCTGCAGTAACGGTATACGCTGGCGGAGCACCTATGAAGGATAATAAGTGAGAATGAAAAAGCAAGTCAGTTAGTCCATCGTGATTAATACACCTGAAATTCAGCACAATGGTTTCCAGGGGTACCACGTGAAGGTCGACCTAACAGGGTATATTGCTAGCAATGGGGCTGGTAGTTCACGTACTAACAATCCCTCCCCCCGCCCCGCTATGTTTCGGTTTGAAGGGTGCGGTATCTGCCGTAAAAAATTACAGTGTGCGGAGGATTAATAGAATTTCATTTTCAATCAATTTTAATTAAAATAAATATACGTGTGTTTATGGGTTTATTGTTACATAAAGTAAATCTATTTATTTATTTATTTACACTTTTGCACACTTTAGAAAATGTCTGCTATAAATATATAAATAAAACTAACGATATTGTTTTTTATCATAATTTTCACATTTAATATTTAATATATACATACAGACATACATACATACCAGAGGGAGACCTAATACAAAAGTCGTTTGCTTGGGTACCTCTGTCCCATTCGTGTTTCTAGCGTGAAGCAGTTTTGTTTGCATGGCTGTGTTTCGGTTTGAAGGGTGGGATATGGCGTGAATTTACTGGGTACAGAGGAATAACACCTGAGTCCTCAGGAATGGCAACACATGGGGGCTATCATGGACGAAACAGTATACTCTGTTATGTCTATGGTACTGCTCAAGTCTATAGGCGACGGTTACCACTTTCCATCAGGTGGGCCGTCAGCTTGTTTGCCATTCTAAGATGTATAAAAAAATAAACATTATTGTTTTACTAGAGAAATAAGTGCAAGAGTCGTCGCAAAAGTTAAAACATTCAGTTGTAAAAAGAAACATCCAAATCGGTTGATAAAATTAACGAATTTTTAGATAATGCCACAAAATATACAATCGAATTAAAGGCCTCGCCCGTTTTAGTAGATCTGTTAAAAATTACACAATTTCCTTGCGGCGTGTACAGAATGGCGGAAAAAATACAGCGGTGACTAAATTAATAAATTTATGAGCTCGGACAAGATCGTCGGAATAGCAGTTAAATGGGCCATTAATTAATGCATGCCATTCGGGTAATATCCTTGGGGAAGGGGCGAAACGAGCTGGAAAAGTGTTTGGCTGTCTCGTTCGGTTTAGTTATGGGCAATGGTGAATCACGGGGTTTGGATCTCTTGCATTTTCTACAGACTCCAAAACAGGATGAGGTTCTTAACCCTTCTTTGCATAATGGTGGAAATTTCCATCACAACATTGAATTCTCAAGAATTATATAAAAGTTCATTTTAAGTTGATCGTGTCTGGATACCTTTTTAATGTCCGTTGCAAAAAAGAACAAAACATAGCTGTCAAATTTATTTTTTAAACATTTTTCCTTTAATTTTGAACATGAATTATATCACCTTGATTTATTTCACCAATAGAAAAAAAAAATCATTCAAAGAAGGGTTACTTTCATTGCAGCGTATAGTTCAAATGAGTAATTAATACTCCTTGTCCGGCGGGAAAGGGATTGTTAGTAATGGAGACTGAGAATCCCATTGCTGTAAAATTACCAATCCTCGTTTATTCCCGAAATTTCTATCTGTCTATCCTATTTAAGAGCTGCGCTCTTGTCGGTGCAGGTATTGCCACTTACTACGATTTTCAGCGAGTCTCTTCACCTCTTGATACGATACGACACCAACTCCTTCCTTGATCTGCCTGATGTAACTATGTCATGGTCTCTTCCCATCCTTCCTTCTATCTTCTATTTCTGCAGTTTGTAATGGGAAAAATCTGAAATATTTATAGCATATAAAGATATATGTAATTATTTACCAGACTTTGTACAAAAGTCGTTTGCTTGGGCACCTCTGTCCCATTCGTGTTTCAATCGTAAAGCGATTATGTTTTCACGGCTGTGCTTCGGTTTGAAGGGTGGGATATGGCGTGAATTTACAGGATACAGAGAAATAACATCTGAGTCCTCAGGAATGGCAACGCATGGGATGTATCATGGGCGAAACAATATACTCTGTTATGTCCATGGTACTGCTCATTGTCTATAGGCGACGGTTGCCACTTTCCATCAGGTGGGCCGTCAGCTTGTTTGCCATTCTAAGTTACATAAAAAATAGTTCATTTTAACTTTTTTATAAAAAAGGGTGTTCGTTTTACGTCCTACTGAGTATTTCGGTAACATCCTGTATATACTGTATAGCACATCAGGCTGAGCTGGCAAACAAACATTGACAGTATCTCTAAGTCAATACCGTTCATTATCTGCTAATTAAGTTCGATCCACCGCACCATCCGGATGTAATTTACATTATTATCCGGTTTAATGCAGTTACAACCGGTTAACCGGCTCCCTCGAGCCTCTTGTTAGCTATGTTGTTAACGTATGTTGTAAACAATCGTGTTATAGTTAGATAGATAGATAGATAAACACTTTATTTAATTTATTTATGACACATTTAAATAACATCTGAATTTATATAATTAAATTAATTAATTTTTTTCAAATATTTATTTATTTATTTGTTTCGTCAACTGTTACCACTTTCCATCAGACCGGCTTTATTAGCCATTTTTTTTTTATACAACTTAGAATGGCAAACAAGCTGACGGCTCACCTGATGGAAAGTGGGAACCGTCGCCTATAGACATGAACAGTACCATGCACATAACAGAGTACACTGTTTCCCCCATGATAACCCCATGCGTTACTATTCCTGAGGACTCAGATGTTATTCCTCTGTACCCTGTAAATTCACGCCATATCCCACCCTTCAAACCGAAACACAGCCATGCAAACACAACTGCTTTACGGTCGAAACACGAATGGGACAGAGGTGCCCAAGCAAACGACTTTTGTACAAAGTCTCCCTCTGGTAAATTACATTGTAAGTTGAGTAAAAAGTGTGGATAACAGACAAACGAAGAAAATTTTCATTTCATTCGTAATCTAATTTACGCGGGCGAAGCCCGGTATTAGAGCTAGTTAAATATTATAATCTGTCACATTACCGTATATACTTATATCTTTTTATAGGCTATAAGCCGATCACTCTTCCGGGCCTTGAACATAATAAACACAAACTTGAGTATGTTACAGTCAAAACGAGGGTTTGGTCAGTTAAATTAACGTCTAGATCTTTGTTTCGTGTCAGCCATTAACTGCCCACTGCTCAACATAAGCCTTCCCGTTATGAGAGTTGTTTTAATGGGTGATAATGAAGTAACCCCGCCTGCGCTATCGGTATACACTGGCGGGGCACCAGTGAGGGATAAAAGGTGAAGATGAAGCAGGTCAGCTAGCCCATTATGACGAATTCAACAAGAATTATTCACGATGGTTTCCAGGGGAAACCACTTGGAGGTCGACCTAATAGAGTATATTGCTGGCAATGAAGCTGTTAAATTCCATTGCTAACAATCCCTTTTCTCCCTATAAGAGGAGTTGTGCCAGTAGTTGCCATGCTTGGTAGGCGGGTTGGTAACCGCAGTTAGGCTTTTAGAGATGTTTTAAGAGGGACGCTGCTATCTATCATTCTATCAGTAAGTTTAGTCGTCTCTTACAACACCGACAGGAAAGGAAAGGGTGATCCATTCTATGCCGGGACCGCACAAATACATCTTTGTTTACTAAGTTTTTTTTATACACCATTAAAAAAAATGTATATGTTCTTAAAAGATAGATAGATAGATACTCTTGTTTCCTCCAAAAAATTACAATAGTAAATTTATTATAAAAATAAATAAATAAAAGGAACTTTTATTTTTTTCGTTTGTTTATATTAGATAAACTCAAAAACTACTCAAATGATTTTAAAAATTCTTTCACCTGTAGATAGCTACATATTCAGCGAGTGACATAGAGTATACATTATTTACGTAAATCCTGTCTACCCGTGCGAAGCCGGGTCGAAACGCAAATATTTAATATATACGTTTCCGAGGTTTTCCCTAGAGACTACAGTATGGGTTTCTTTAAAAAAGATATATTAAGGGTTCTCCAGGGTCAACAACGCGCACGTGACACCCCTAGTGTTGCAGGCGTCCATAGGCTATAGTGACCGTTTACCATCAGACAGGCTGTATGCTTGTTTGCCACCTTTGTTGTATAAAAAAAATATAATTCAGTTTTTTTTAACAACACAGAGGGCAAGCGAGCACGCAGCTCACCTGATAGCAAGTGACTATCGCCGCCCATGATCACCCACAACACCAACGGCATTGCAGGTGTGCTGCCGGCCTTTTAAAAAGGTATATGCTCTTTACTTGAAGATTATGATGTCGTATCGGTTCGGAAACACTGCTGCTGGAAGTTGATTCCAAAGAGTGGTTGTGCGTGAAAGAAAGTGCCTTGGAAAATATACGGTTGAAGTGGCGGTCTTCCAGATGGTCCAGATGGTTGGAATGAAATAAAATTTCATTTAATTCAATCAATTAATTTGTTCGTCTATTGATCAATCAATATTGTCAAACAATCATCTTTATGTCCATCAATCGAACGGGAATTTTGTAAAGTGACCAAACAATAACACTGACAGCCACATGAAGTGCATCGCATCTGCTCGATGCACCTGCGGGTGTCGACCTGCACTATCACTTTTTATTACAAAACCGGTCGCCGAATGGATCGGGTTATGCCATATGTTGTGACAATAATAAATAGTATATATAAATTAATTTATTAAAATAATATATTATAATAAATTTGCTAAACTAGTATTAAAAAAAAAAATCTGCATTAAATTGTAATTTAAAAATATAAGTAAATTTTTGTCTACAGAAAAAATGTGGACTTCAATCCTATGATAGTTAATACGTGTTGTCTATCAATTGGCAACACAGTCGCATGACGTGTCGCAGATATAGTGTTGCTATATTGAATATTTTTCCCTCAATTTTAGGTAAAAAAGTGTCTCATTTTGAAGAAATGGATTATTTAGATTTTTGCTCGTTTCACCTATTAGGTTAGGCAGGAACCATTCCATTGTCATACATTAAAATGCCCCTATCAAAATCCGTCACGTGGCTTACAATTAAGCTGAGATACAAAGATGCAAACGAGATAAAATTCAAAAAACGCAAAATATTTATAAAGTCGAAGGACTTAGATTAACATATACCAGTTCTTTGAACTAAACCCTGGATAGTAACTAGTTATAATTAAATAATTGACTAACACAATTGAATTACAGTACCTACCACAGCGACCTCTTTTGAACTGTATTTAATATAATTCGTTTGACAGCCGGTATCCGGGGGTGATCCGTCGTCACACCTAATATTTGATTTGACCATTCAGTGTCTATGTAAATCAAGACCTTAATTTAAATTAGTCCTGTTCTCAACTTAGGTCAACTAAGTTAGCCTTGGCCTGGCGTAATTAGTTTAAATCAGTTTAAACTTAGTTCAGTCATTGATAACACGCGTAAATTAGCGTTAATACTGTGTTAAGAGAATATTATTGTGTTAATTGATACTGGAGTCGGTTCTGGGCCGCCATTGCTTTAAATTTACCTCTTAATATTCAAAATTTAATTCTATTACTAGCCGTGTAAGGTCCCGGAATAGAATAGGCCACACTTTCCTTTCTTGTGGGTGTCGTTAGAGTCGACTAAGGAAGTTTATGGGAGAGAGATAATCAACAACGGCTCTTTTACAACATCACCTTTGGTGATGTCAAACTGCGGTTGTCAACTTGCCTGCCAAGTATGGCAACAATGATATGATATAATGGGGGAGGCTATATTCAGCAGTGGACAGTAATGGTTGATACAACAACTCTAAATTTATCTGTTAATATTTTAATTAGATTTTAAATTACTCATTTACAAACGATCATGAACTAAGTTTATAATAATTTCGATTTAAATATAAATAAGAAATTTAGTTCATATTGGTAATTAGAGTAAAAGAATCAAAATATCTGACATAACCCAAAGCATAAGCAAGCTGAAATGCCAATGGGTTGGCTACATAGCTCGAAGAACCGACAATCGATAGGGAAGAAATGTTCTTAAGTGGCAACCCCGTACGAGACAACGATATGTAGAACGATCCCTCCACTAGGTGGAGTGACGACCTCAAATGCATTGCAGGGTATCAGTGGATGCAAGTGACTCAGGGCCGT
Source organism: Galleria mellonella (assembly GCF_026898425.1). Classification (NCBI taxonomy): domain Eukaryota; kingdom Metazoa; phylum Arthropoda; class Insecta; order Lepidoptera; family Pyralidae; genus Galleria; species Galleria mellonella. The sequence continues at coordinate 8,026,466 of NW_026441999.1, read as the reverse complement.
TCCTCATGGCAGTCTGTGGGGGAGGTTAACGTTCAACAGTGGACTGATAATGGCTGAGATGATGATGATCATGTAGATGATAATAATATTTTTTACTTAAATATAAATTAGATATGAATTAATTTATATTTAAGTAAAAAATCAACTGGTCATTTGAATAAAAAATTCCGCTGTAATTTTAGATTGAAATTTCTACATCAGAGATAGGTTTAGAAATTTGGCGTCTTAGAAGCGAGCGCATTGACTCAGTTTTGGATAAAGCTGTCCCTATATCCCGTCTAAAGGGCCTGGCCGGACACAAGCCAGTTTTTTCGTTACATCACAGGCTTAACTATCCTATCTCTCAAGCATAAGAAGACATAGTTAGCGATATGATAGTTAAGAGTAACATTTTTTCCTATTCTCATATTATAACAGAAGCATACGACTAGCCTGATGGATAGTTGAAGAATTTAAATTAAATGGTAACCTCACCTACGCTATCGGCACACGCTGGTGATGTACCAGTGAGGGATGACAGGTGAGGATGAAGTCAGGTTAGTTGCCCCTTGTGATGAATCCACCAGGAATTAACAAATACGATTTCCATACAGTTGCTTTGGTATTGCTAGCAACGGAACCACTAGAATATATGTCGTCAGGTCAACCTCCACGCGAGCCTCCTTAAAAACTTTGGTTCATTTATTTCTCATAGAATAATCATAGTTTTTTTACTGACAAATTCGTCATGATGACCCAAATTAACAGTATACTCTGTTATGTCCATGGTACTGCTCATGTCTATAGGCGACGGTTACCACTTTCCATCAGGTGGATCGTCAGCTTGTTTGCCATTCTAAGTTGTATAAAAAAAATTACCTTCTTTATAGGGAGGGGGGGAGGAGTGATTATTAGTAATAGAGACTACCAGTCTCATTGCTAGCAATATATAATGACAGCAAGTTATAATGACATCATTCACTAATATAAAAGTGCTTCGTGTGGACATACGCATAAAACAACAAGTCTAAGTTACATTCAAATAGTAGTTATTTCCATTGTATGATTGATATGCTGTTACACACACACATGCACTCACGTACACACACACACGCACGCACGCACGCACGCACGCACGCACGGTCACACACATTTCCTTTCCCTGAAATATACATATGTACATTATATTATTAGAAATATGTGCCTTATCGAGTCATAATTATTTTACGTTATATTTCATTTTGTTCCTTTTTTTATAAAAGAAACTTCTGAAATGTACTGGTGTCTTCAGCAGGAGACTCCTAGACGACTTCGGCAAGAAATTACGCAGTTAACGGCTGAAATGAAAAATAGGTATAATACCATAATAAAATCTTTTATCTCCCCAGTGTAATCGACTTCTGCTACAACAGTTACAAATGGGCGTAATACACCTCGCTCCTGAGTCACACCTCTAAAGCATTTGTTCCGGTTTGAAAAATAAAACAGTAGGTACCGACTGCAAAAACAAATGACAAAGTGTGTTTGTTTATTACGTTATAGCGCCTTAATTATTTATTGATTTCAACTAGACTTTATATATAAATCAAAAATTTTTTTTTTTCATTTTTTTAATGCTGTTATTACTTACAGTCTAAGTATATGTAAGTGTTGTGAATTATTGAAATATAATTTTCATTAATTCATTAATCATTAATTCATCATTTATTCATAATTCATTCATCAAACATTAATCATTCATTCATTCATAATTTATTCGTCATTCGTTCATTCATCATTCATCCAACATTGATTCGTCATTCATTCATCATTCACTTATTCGGTTCCTAACAGCTTAACCAATCGATATAAAATGTATCTTTTATTATATGCAACTTAGAATGGCAAACAAGCTGACGGCCCACCTCATGGAAAGTGCCAATCGTTGCCTATAGACATGTAATGTAAGTATATTTGTGTTTTTACTAATATCAATTAAATCATTATTGTATATACGTTTATAAAAAAAAATCATACATTACTGCAAGTGTAATTTATTTACTGCATAGATTATATACAATTTTATAAAATATTACGAGTATATCCCAGTTAAGCGGATAAAATCGTAGTTAAAATGTTGTGTTATTATAAACGAAAGTGCTGTATTTATGAAGGACACAGTTAACCTCTTATTACAAATTATTGCTGTGCCTTTCTCGACTTTTAACGATTACTTGTTTATTTTAACATATTTAATTTTTAATGAGAAATTTAAAACTATTAACATGCACTTAATATGTACTGTTTTTTTTTTAATGGGTGATAATGGAATGGTAAACCCCGCCTGCGCTATCGGTATACACTAGCAGGGCACCAGTGAAGGATGATAGGTGAGGATGAAGTAGGTCAGTTAGCCCATCGTGACGGATTCAACGAGAATTGTTCACGATGGTTTCCAGGGGGAACCACGTGGAGGTCGACCTAATAAGGCATATTGCTAGCAATGGGGCTGTCAAACTCTATTGCTAACAATCCCCCCAATATCTACTGTTAGCGAGCGTAATTGATCAAACATCAACTAAAAATAAAAAATAATGTGAAACTACCTTCATTTTATAAAAATTATACAACACAATGCGACTCAATACAACAAGTTGTTTCCAATGTAAGAGCAATATCGACAATCTTCGGTTAACTGATGGTTACATTACAGTTATTGTACTATTATTTCATTTATTGTCTCATTCTGTATACATTTAAATACGCTATAGATCCATTTGTTCAGTTTTTAAATAAAAATAACTGAATTTGCCATAACTGAAGTTGGTTATTTTTTTATAAAACATATTAATATATTATAATGATTTATAATTTATCTGTTTAGCACTACTACTGCCCACTCACTACTTCCTATGCCACTGTGTTAGGTTGACTGGAAGAAATCTCTTTTAGAGATAAGTTCGCCTTTGCTAACATTGTTATTAACTTATTGTTGTTACTGTATGTTTTAGTGCAATAAAGAATATATATATATATATATATATATATATATATATATATATATATATATATATATATATATATATATATGCAAAAAATAGAAAATAAAAATAGAAGATGCTCTTTAAGTCCATTCTTAAACATAATTAGGGATTGACTCTCACTCTACATAATATCAATTAAAGAAAACATTGAGTAAATTTGCCACCAACAACGTTTACCACAGTTTCAAATCAGCAGCAGTTAAAGGCTGATATGATGATGATCATCATGATTTATTTTAATAGGCAAATTTTTAATACCTTTTGTTACATTATTGTAATTTTATATAAAACACCGATAGTATTTTCTATCGGCAGAGTATTTTAAAAATTCCAATTGATCCAAAATTTTTGATGTCGACTCAGTACTTTATGAAAATCACTTTTTTAAAAACATAAAATAATACATTGAAAAAATTTACGCCACATCCCACCGAAACACACGATCATTATGATCAGGCACGATCGTTTAATTCCTATATTATATTTTCTTTTTATACAACTTAGAATGGCAAACAAGCTGATGGCCCACCTGATGGAAAGTGTCGCCTATAGACATGAGCAGTACCATGGACATACATAACATATAACAGAGTATACTGTTTCGCCCATGATACCCCCCATGCGTTGCCATTCCTGAGGACTCAGGTGTTATTCCTCTGTACCCAGTAAATTCACGCCATATCCCACCCTTCAAACCAAAACACAGCCATGCAAACACAACTGCTTCACGGTTGAAACACGAATGGGACAGAGGTATCCAAGCAATCGACTTTTGTACTACGTCTCCCTCTGGTAGATTTCTTAGATAGTATATCAAATCAAAGGGAAGAAGTTATCATTTGGTCTTACATTTGGCACATAGATATATTTACAATATCTTGTTGAGGTTCAGATACTACCGATAGTTATGTTTTCCTTTATTAGGTTTCTCCAACAGTACTTGTTTTAGTCTATATTTGAAATTTTAATGAAACCCGCCTTTGAAATTGGTATATACTGGCGAGACAAAAATGAGTGAATATAGTTTTTTTTTTGATGGGTGAAAATGGTATGGTAGCCCCCGCCTGCGCTAACGGGATACGCTGGCGGAGCACCAGTGAAGGGTGGTCGATGAGAATGAAAACAGGCCAATTAACCCATCATGATGAATTCATCAGGAATTAATCATGATAGTTTCCAGGGGGAACCGCGAGGAGGTCGACCTGGTTGGGTATATTGCTAGCAATGGGATTCTCAGTCTCCATTACTAACAATCCCTTTCCCCCGAGTGATGATAGTTGAGGATGGAGCAGCTCAGTTGACCCGTGAATAATTAACCATAATACTTTCCATGGGAAATCATATGAAGGTCGATCGTATATGGTATATTGCTAGTAGTGGGGCAGTTAGACCACATTATGGACCTGTCCCTTTCCTCCCTTAATTCCATGTTATAGCGAAACATACACCATCATGCGCTTTATCCAACTGCTATATTCCCCTTATAAAATAAACCCGGCTCACCATTGTGAGGCGTACACGAAAACCAAGCTATTATTTACAAAAGTAAAAATGTCTAAAACGTAACTCTAATTACTTCATTCATTAAGGACCGCTCGGTCAATGAGTTAGAGCGTATAGATCAACCACACAGTGATCTACAAGTTTTTTTTTTATTTCATATTTTTTGAAGGAATGAATGGGTATACTTTATTTGCATTATACCATATAGGAAATTGTTAAGTGTATTAAGTCTCCCATCTGAAAAATGCAAATTGGCGACCCGCACGCATGCTAAAGGTAAGCTAAAGGTAAGTCGCTGGAGGTGTGCATATATAGCAACAGCTGAGGCGGCTCCAGCAACCAGCAAAATTAATTGTTTTATTTCTTTTTATTGTGTTTGTGTGTGTGTGTTTTTATTTTATTTTATTAATGGTAATAAAGATTATCTATCTATCTATCTAAATAAATAAGCAAGACAATTAACAAACACAACGATACAATTGTATAAGTACAGTAAGGCGGTCTTATTGCTGAGAGCGATCTTTTCAAGACAAATTTTCGGGTAATGGACTAATCGTTGTACAAGTAGGTGTGATAGTCTTTAATTAAGTCTTTTTTAATAAATACCTTTATCAAATTAAAAAAATAAAATATTTTTTATTAAAATAAACTTAAGTATAAGCGTTTTTAAAGGGTTATTTTTTAAGAATCTATCAGCCAGTTCGAAATGCAATTTCTGCTGAGAAGAAGAAAAGCAATATAGGCTTTATAGAGATAATTGCCGTTGCTGAGGGAATACTGGTCAGAAACTGCAGTGGCTCGGGAGACAGGCTAAATTCTCCTATGCTTTTACTCTAAAACAAGACAATTCTGTAGAGAAGAACACCCCTGGCGGTACAATTGGATGAATAATTGCTGCAAATGTCGGCAGCACTTCCACCCTATCTGGATCTACGGCGGAGCCCTCCGAACGGCTCACGTACAAAGATAGTGCCTACTCATTCGGAGGAGCCTTTGTTTAAGAGACCTTTTGCCCTGTACGTTTAACGCTTAGCTGATTTGCCGGGCCTCAGCTACGTGTATTTGTGTATAGACATGGAATTGAATCTATTACTGATTGAATACTTGTAGGTTATCCGAATAATAATTTCGACTTAGGTACTAAAGTCTTATATTTCTATAGCTTATCTTTACTTCTAATATTATGATAATTATTATGTATGTATGTTCGAGTGTGTATGAATTTGTATGTGTATAGATTTATCTTAGATTATATAGATAGAACATCGAGCCTCAAAAACGGTTCAACTAATTGTCAAATTAACTGACACATGTTTTTACTAATGTTCTATATACTTGTGAACACAATATATCTTGATGTATCTATTTAATTATTAAATAAAAAATAAATATTTTTTGCGCATTAATAAAGTGTAGACTTTATAATACAAGATAAAGTAGAATGAAATCACTCGTAACTATCTATCACCCAAAATTGTATGAAAAAGTTGACCCGTTTTTCTCGAAGCATTTGTATGGAGACACTCTATCTATATAATCTAAGGTATATATAATATGTATCAGTAAGTTAAAATGTACATTTATATATCCACATTGCTGTACGTATTATATTATTATACGTATTTAAAAAAAAACGGACAGAGTTTCGTGCCTCCAGTCAAACTTTATAATTACTGCTCTCCATCCAAAGGTGGCCAGGAAGAGATCGCTCTTAGCAATTGGTTTCCCTGCCGCCCATTGTTTTCTTAATATAATATTTTCTTGTAACTGTTTATATTTATAAAAAAAAATTACTATTTTAATCTTATGGAGGAAACAATAAAGAGTGTCTATCTATCTATAAATGTGATCTCGATGATTGTGATTGATCTAATTTATTGAGGGGAAAGGGATTATTAGTAATGGGGTCTGACATCCTCCTTGCTAGACCCTACCAGGTCGACCTCTTCGCGGTTCTCCCTGGAAACCATCGTGGTTTATTCTTGTGCAATTTATCACGATGGGCCAACTGACCTGCTTCATCCTCACCTATCATCGTTCAATGGTGCCCCGCTGGTGTATAGCGATAGCGGAGACGAGATTTAGAATCTATTTTTACTCATAACAAATCCTATCCATTATCTAAAGCTCAAGATGAGTCTTCCTCTTAAACCACAAAGAATGATCCTGAATCGCTTGTATCCAATAAAGACGTTTTTGAGATCGCAACTCTAATGTCATCTTGCAAATGTAACATTATGTAACAGTATGCTTGCCTACATGGCGTTGTCACTCCAAAACCTTTCTACCCACCATATATTTTATTTTTCCAAGCGACTTCAAAAAGAACGTCTTTATCAATTCAGTTTTTTTTTAAAGTTTGTTACCTCATAACTCCGTCAGTTGTGAATTGATCTGGTTGCTAATGTTATCCGAAAGGATATATTTACAGATCGGTCCTGTAAAAATTTCATCAAATTCGGTGTAATAGTTTAGTTTTTAAAACTGAATAACTGGTTTTGCTAACTGGAGCCTATTTTTTCTGAAACACAATCTTAATTAAATGAAACGCCATACTCTAAACTGCATTATCCTTTAGTAAAAAGGATCCATTAATCGTAAGCACCCAGCAAAATTGATTAACAGTACCCACGGAATACGAGAGTAAGCGGAAGTGACGTCACGCGCGACACCCGACGTCACACTCGGCCGGATGTACCGACATAACGGCTTAAGCGTTGGAGAAAAAATTACGCGCGTTTTTGGCGGGAAACGAGCCACTTCCGGTTCCGGGGCTCTGAAAGAACTGAATGCTAAGTGAGCGAGGTGTTAATGGATTGGGTTCGTGGTGTATGGACAACGGTAATATGTATGAACGCACACATGTATGTAACTTTATAAATTATTTATGGATACATCTGTAACTATCTATCTACGACAATTTTCAAATTTTCACCGCATAATCACATTTCTGTTTTGCCAACGGTTGACTAGAAGAGAACTGTCTGTCTTTTGACTGAACATTTTTTGTAATGTTTTTTTTTTATACAACTTAGAATGGCAAACAAGCTGACGGCCCACCTGATGGAAAGTGGTAACCGTCGCCAATAGACATGAGCAGTACCATGGACATAACATAGTATACTGTTTCGCCCATGATACCCTCCATGCGTTGCCATTCCTGAGGGCTCAGGTGTTATTCCTCTGTACCCAGTAAATTCACGCCATATCCCACACTTCAAACCGAAACACAGCCATGCAAACACAACTGCTTCAAGGTAGAAACACGAATGGGACAGAGGTACTCAAGCAATCGACTTTTGTACAAAGGGTCCTTCTGGTAGGTGGTCGCCTTTTACGACACCCACGGGACAGGAAGAGGTGGCCCATTCTATGCCGGGACCACACTGCTATAATCTCGTACATTATATTTATTCAACAACCAAAGAAAAACGAGCATTTGAATGAGAATAACAATACCAAACATGTAATTTAAACCATCCATGATTTAAATTTTTTTAATTTTTAGCCATCCAAGTCTCCAAGTTAAATTTTCTAAATTTAAAATAATTAATAAAAAAAAATTACTATTTAAAAGTGCCTGTAAACAAGTTTATATTAATAAAGTAGATTTGAATTTAAAAAAGTTTATTTAATAAATAAATAAATAAAGTGTTTACAAGTTTAACTAGTGGACAGATTTATTTTACATTAATATTTTAATTAAATTTTTTTCTTTCTCGTAAAAAGAGAATGGTGTAACAAAATTCTTTTACATTCGTACCAACACACCAAACGTCACTGGGAATGCTAAAAATTTCAATCTCAACCATTTTGGTGCATCGTATCGACTTTTCAACAAGGATTTACGAATACATTGATTAGACATAGGTTGTAACAGGACAAACATAATGTCTGTTATTACTGTCACTGTTACGCAATAATAATAGGTAGCAATAGGGGGAAAAGGGATTGTTAGTAATGGAGACTGAGAATCCCATTGCTAGCAATATACCCAACAAGGTCGACCTCCTCGCGGTTCTCCCTGGAAACTGTCATGGTTAATTCCTGATGAATTCATCATGATGGGCTAACTGGCCTGTTTTCATTCTCATCTATCACCCTTCACTGGTGCCCCGCCAGTGTATACCCATAGCGCAGGCCATTTCATTATCATTTATTAAAAAAAAAAAATAGGTAGCAATAACTGTTATTAAATACAATGGGTGTGAGCGAGCTAGATTAATCAACCAAATAACAGATAACACGATCTAATTAAGAATTCGCTTTTCAAAGAGGACTTCTTCTTATGAAACGACTTTATATAATTTGGGTTTATTCCAAATAAATAGTAGGTGTGTCTCGTTTTAGCTTACGACAATATTATACAAAAGACAAAGACTTTTGTACAAAGTTACCAGAGGGAGACTTTGTACAAAAGTCGATTGCTTGAGTACCTCTGTCCCATTCGTGTTTCTACCGTGAAGCAGTTGTGTTTGCATGGCTGTGTTTCGGTTTGAAGGGTGAGATATGGCGTGAATTTATTGGGTACGGAGGAATAACACCTGAGTCCTCAGGAATGGCAACGCATGGGGGTATCATGGACGAAACAGTATACTCTGTTATGTCCATGGTACTGCTCATGTCTATAGGCGACGGTTACCACTTTACATCAGGTGGACCGTCAGCTTGTTTGCCATTATAAGTTGTATAAAAAAAAAAGTTTTTAGAAACAATAAAAGCAATTCTTGACTTGTCTATTGCGTTTATCCTCTTAGTAGCTCCACACATGAAGTCGGGGCTAGTTTAAAATTTTGCGCGCATTCAACCATCGGACCGTCCCGGAATGCGGTGCGCGGAATCTCGGATCATTCCGGAATTCCTGATTTTATACTCGCAGCACTCTTTAGAGGCGGATGTGCCCGTTTTTACAATGTTTCATGCTTCATAAATGTGTTTAAACAAATATAATTTCTTTATACATTATGTCTAAATATAGAAGAATACAAAAGAGAAGAAATTAGAGTATTTTTGTACAGGCGGCTGTTAGTAGATAGATAAACAGATATCTTTTTTTTTAACAACACAGGGGGCAAACGAGCATGCGGCTCACCTAATAGTAAGTGACTACCGCCGCCTATGGTCACCCACAACACCTACGGCATTGCAGGTGTGCTGCCAGCCTTTTAAAAAGGAATGTGTTCTTTTCTTGAAGGTTATGTTGTCGTATCGGTTCGGAAATACTGCTGCTGGAAGTTGATTCCAAAGAGTTTATTTATTTGGTTTAGTTACAGCACTCAAATAACAACAGACATAACCTAATAATAAAATATCAGAGGGAGACTTTGTACAAAAGTCGTTTGCTAGAGCACCTTGTTTACATGACTGTGTTTTGGTTTGTAGAGTGGCATATCGGCAATGAATTTACAGAGTTTTTTTTTTATACAACTTAGAATGACAAGCAAGCTGACGGCCCAGCTGATGGAAACTGGTAAAACTTCCCATGCGTTGCCATTCCTGATATGGCGTGAATTTACTGGGTACAGAGGAATAACACCTGAGTTCTCAGGAATGGCAACGTATGGGGAGTTTTATGGGTGAATCAGTATACTTTGTTATGTTCATAGAGCTACTCATTTTATAGGCGACGGTTACCACGTTCCATCAGGTGGGCCGTCAGCTTGTTTCCCATTCTAAGTTGTATAAAAAAGTATATATAGTAAAATAAAGTCAGGTTAGTTAACCCGATGTGATGCATTCGTTAGAAATTAATCACGACATCTTGCAGGGGGAACCGAGTAGAGGTCGACTTAATAGACTGTATTGCTAGTAATGGGGCTAGTGCTAGTAAATATAATGAGGTCCCTGCCGAGATTTTCCCAAGAGACTACAGTATGGGGTTCTTCAAAAGGGGGGTAAAGTGGTTTCTTCAGGGTCGGCAACGCACGCGTAATACCTCTGGTATTGCAGGTGTTCATAGGCTACGGTAACCACTTACCATCAAGTGGGCCGTATGCTTGTTTGCCACCTCAGTGGTATAAAAAAAAGCTAGTTCTCATTATTATTAGTCTCCTCTTAACTCCTATTTTTTTAATGGGTAATATTGGCTGACGGGGCACCAGTAAGGGATGACGGGTGAGGTTGAAAGCAAGTCAGTTAGCCCATCGTGACGAATTGCACCAGAATTAATCACGATGGTTTCCAGGGGGAACCACGTGGAGGTCGACCTGATAGCGTGCATTGCTAGCAATAGGGCAGTTAGATCCCGTTACAAACAATCATTTTCCCCCCAAACTCCTATTATCGCAATACGAAATATCATCATTAAATTATTTATAAAAAAAAATATTATTTATAGGAAAAATAATCGGATATAATATACTCCAGTCAGATGGGCGTATTTGGAGTAAGAAGCCAATCCATATTAATATTAAAAATGTAAAAGTACGTTTGTTTGTTTATTGAATGATAATGGATTGATATGGATGGATGGATGGATTGGATTGGATTCCATGTGGATCCTTGCTTAGCCACCAATTCCTTTCCCGTGGGTGTCGTAAGAGGCGACTTAGGGAGGACGGGGGATGGGCAGCAGCGTCCCTCTTAAAACATCCCTGCCTGCGTTATACTGATACTCTAGCAAGACATCAGTAATAGATAATGAGTGAGGGTGAAGGCAGATAGCCCGTCGTGAAGTATTTAAAAAGAATTAAACTCGATAGTTTTTGGGGGAAACTGTGTGGAGGTCGACAGGATAGGGTATATATTTTTTTTAATGGATGATAATAGAATGGTAAACCCGCTTGTGGTATCGGTATACGCTGACGGGGCACCAGTCAGGGATTATAGGTGAGAATGAAAAGGCAGGTCAGTTAGCCCATCGTGACGAATAACACTCGGAATTCAGTACGTTGGTTTCCAAGTGGGACCATGACCTGTTAGGATATATTGTTAGAGTATATTGTTAGCAATAGGCTTGCTAGAAGCCGTACTAATAGGCCTTCCCCCCCCCCCTCTGTCACTATGAAGTATACACTTAGTATATGGGAATGAGGAAGACATGGGCTACTTTTTGACCCGATCAATAAACCGTCGTGCGGACGAAGTCGCAGGTAAAAAGTAGTATATTATGAATAGTCCATTGAACTCTTAATTTATTGCTATGAATAGACCAATATGATAATAAAATACCGACCCCTAATTACAAGTCGTTGACCTCGTGTAACTTGAGACGTACCGAATTCCACCATGACAAATAAATAGGCGACAAAAAGCGCTTTGTGAGTTTTCCCCCATAGTGGAACAATATATACCCATTTCCTGAATCGGATATCGAACTCCCGACCCATTGTACTTTGGACACGGTTGATACCTATTGCTTACTATTCTCTGCATCAAAGATTCTAAGACAATTTGTAAAGGAAGAGAAACAAACGAGTATTTTGGAAAGTAAATAAAAAAACGATTAACTTTTGTCTTTGTACAATACTAGTATTTACATGCGACTTCGTCCACGTGGACAGGACAAGTCGATTGTCCGGAAAGGTTAACCTATATTCTTCTCCGTACCATGGCAAACAAGCTGACGGACTACCTGACGGAAAGTGGTATCCGTCGCCTATAGATTTGAACAGTACCATGGACAGAACAAAGTATACTGTTTATCTCAGGATACCCCCCATGCGTTGCCATTCCTGAGGAACACTAATGGGACAGAGGTGTCCAAGCAAACATCTTTTGTACAAAGTCTCCTTCTGGTCATTTTGTTAGTTTGAACGAGTTTATTTCTGAAACTCTCGTGTGGTCCCGGCATAGAATGGGCCACCCCTTCCTTTTCCATGGGTGTCGTAAGATGCGACTGAGGGAGGGCGAGGGATAGGCAGCAGCGTCCCTCTTAAAACATATCTAACACCTAACTTCGGTTACCAATCTGCCTGGCAAGCATGGCAACTACTGGCAAACCCTCCCCCCTCCCCATGGAGAAGGCTTATGTTCAGCAGTGGACAGCTAAAGGCTGATATGATGATTCATTAAATCATTCTTTCATATGTTCTTTCATTCGTTTATTCATTCCTTCATTAATGCATTCATTAATTCATTAATAATGATAGAATCTCATTAAATTTTGGAGAAAAAATTTCAGTCAATTAAGTAAAAATTGAAAACAGCATGTGGCAATGCTGACGAGAAATACCTTACTTTTATAACGTTCTTAAAAATTTTTTTTAAACTACTTAGAATGGCAAACAAGCTGACGGCCCACCTAATGGAAAGCGGTAACCGTCGCCTATAGACATGAGCAGTACCATGGACATAACAGAGTATACTGTTTCGTCCATGATACCCTTCATGCGTAGCCATTCCTGAGGACTCAGGTGTTATTCCTCTGTACCCTGTAAATTCACGCCATATCCCACCCTTCAAACCGAAACACAGCCATGCAAACACAACTGCTTCACTATTAATATTATACATCAACATACTTGTCTAACAATTGACATTTAAACTTAATAACAAAACTAACTCCACAATTGTTGGCTCGCCAGCTGCCCGGTGGCTCCACCTTGCGGGCAGGTGGGGTGGAAAAAAAATTCCTTGCTTCTTGCGCACGCGTCACCTGTTTGCGCGTTCGGAATTGTGGGTTATGTTAGTGTTAAGACGAAGGATGTGTTATTAGTTTATGTTAGTGGTAAGATTCTATAAATTGTATCTGTAAAGTAAAGTATACACTACTCTGTATATTATTTTGTTTTTTTTTTTTCAATCGATTTCAAAAAGGAGATATTTCAAATTGGCGACTTTGTTATTTATTTTTAGATGGCTAGTTTTTTGTTTACTTTGTTCTTATGGTTATCTAACCATAAAAGATAGATAATTTATTTGTATTACTTACAGCACACAAACTACAATACAAACATACACATAATACACAGTACAAGAGATAAAAGAAGGAAAAACAAAAAAGCAACTTTTACTAAAATAAGTTGCTTAGAATAACCGTCAAAGGTTGCTTGGAAGAAATCGCTCTTAACGATAAGGCCGCCCATTGTTTTCTCATTGTGATTATTTCTTGTAATTGTTTATATTTATAATAAGTTTACTATTGTAATCTTTTGGAGGAAACAATAAAGAGTATCTATCTATCTATTTATCTAACCATTTTCATTAACAAACTAATCATCAAAATTGATTTGATTCCCCCCTTCCTTTTCCATGAGTATTGTAAGAGGCGACCAAGGGAATTATATGGTCGAGAGATGGGCAACAGAGTCCCTTTTAAAACATCACCGAAATCTAACTACAGTTGCTAAACCGCCTGCCAAGCGTGGCAACTTCTGGCAGAACTCCCCAGCAAGGGAAGGGAAGGAAGAAAGTTAAAGGGTGATATGGTGATGATGATAAAAATCATTTTGGAATAGGCAAAGATATTGCATTAAATGCACACAAAAATATGTCCAAAGTCAATTGTCACTTTCGTAACATGTTAAAAACATGAACGTTTGATAAACTGTCTACTTCAAGAATTGCTTCCAAAGTTGCCTCCTTTAACAGGTTCATAAAAGTCTAAATCGAAATGGAGTAAACTTTTAAAAAAGAATTGAAAGCTTCCCTTTAAAGTTGGCACGGGCCGGACAGCTGGTGCACGCGTGTCGGAGGCTGTGTCCTAACTTCCTACAGGTTCCCAAGGTAAACAGGATCAATTGATAAGAGGGAAGCGATTAAACTCAATTTTATTGTAATTTCTTTTTCGTTTGTTACCTCATAACTCCGTCAGTTCTAAACCGATTTGGAAAATTCTTTATTATCTGAAAAGATATAATTATAAATTGATCCTATTTTATCAAAATCAGTTTAGTAGTTTTATTTCTAGATTAAAATAACTGATTTTGTCTCAATAAGTCGGTTTTTTTTATAGTGCACGTCTTTAATTATTAATATTATGAATATTTTTAATCGGTTAGTCTGAACCACTACTGCTAATCATCATATAAGCCTTCCCTCTTGGGGTATTTTGCCAGTAGTTGCTACGCTTGGCAAGCGGATTAACAACCACAGTCAGGTTTTAGAGATATTTTAAGAGGGACGCTGCTGCCCATCCCTTGCCCTCCCTTAGTCGCCACTTATGAGACCCACGGGAAAGGAAGGGGTGGCCTATTCGATGCCGGAATCACAGGGCCATGCCATTACTACTATAAGCGATCCGCAAACCTCTCGTCCCTTACACCAAACACCAGCATCTTAAGTACCGTATGCTATAGAAAAACATAATTATTTCTAGTTACACACATCTGTACGACTACCTTGTAGTTATAAGCTATGAAAATATGCAACTATGCAAAATTAATGTGCATTTTGAGATAATTTCATGCAGTATGGAAATTGTTACAGTATATTAAAATTCATACATTTAGAATTAAGTGGATATACACAGGTGATGGGAAGACTGGAATGATCCATAATGATTAAGCAAACTCTGTGAACTTTATAATTATAGTGGGGGAAATAAAACTGCATCAATTTGATGTCACTGAGTCAGCGTCATATCCAAAAAGAGATGGCATATAACTGAGTGGTACCGTTTTAGTATTGCTTTTTCCAGTGGCGTAACAATAGGGTGGCAGGGCTGATAAAATGCCACGGGCCCCCACCATACCTCAACAAGGGCTCCGGCTCAAGAGGCTGCGAGCTCAGAATTTTTTTTACCATGTTTTTTTTATACAACTTAGAATGGCAAAACTGACGCTCCACCTGATGGAAAGTGGTAACCGTCGCCTATAGACATGAGCAATATCATGCACATAACAGAGTATACTGTTAAACTTGTACCTTGTACTTGAGTATTTTATTATACTTGAAAATAAATGATAGGGCCCCATCAAAACAATTTGCCACAGGCCCCAAATGGTATAGTTACGCCACTGGCTTTTTCTTTTTGTTTTTTATCCTTTTTATTTATATTTTTCAGCCGACTTCACAAAAGAAGAAGATTTTAATTTTTTTTGTATTATTTTTATGTTTATTACTTCATATACCTCATATCTCCGTCAGTTTTAAACCGATTTAGAACATTCTTTTTTTATCTGAAAGGATATACTTACAGACTGGTCTTATAGAAATTTTATCGAAATCGGTACAGAATTTTAGTTTCTAGAACAAAATAATTGATTATGTCACAATTGAAGTTGGATTTTACCAAGTGAAGAGATCATCCCTTCCTTTTCCATGGGTGTCGTAAGAGGTGACTAAGGAAGTTAATGGTCGAGAAATGGGCAGCAACGTCTCTTAAAACATTATAAAAAGCTAACTGTGTTTGCCAACCCGTTTGCCAAACATGGCAACTACTGGCAAAATCCTCCTTATGGGGGAGGCCTATGTTATTATTGTTAGTCAACCCATTCTAAACAACCTTTGGGTAGGAAATTTAAAAAAAAATAGACAATAGGTAAATGTCACACTATAATATACCAAATATACATACATACATACATACATACATATCTGTCACGCCTGTCTCCCATACCAAATATATACTAATATATATTTAAAATATTATATTTAATATACATTAATATTAGATATATAAATAAATTTATACATAAACATACACATACTTAATAGTACACATACAACAGGAGAGAATGAAATAAGGATGAAAAATCTCTTTTCTTTTGGAGATAACAAAAAAAAAATACGGCAACCCATCTATAGCATAAAAGCATAGGTAATATGGAACAAAAATATTTTTCACTTATTCCCCGTAGAAAACTAATAAATGTAATAAAAACTAGAATCCCTCCAGTGAGACCCTCATAAAAAGATAGTGGGCAATAAAAGGGGATTTTCAATTGCTACTGTGTCCAAAAGAATCCTAATTAAACATTGAAATAAAAAAAACGGTAGCCCGGAAAACAGCGTTGGAATCCAATTAATCCGAACTTCCTGAACCTTGTAAGTGCTTACATGTTATTAAAGATTGTGCGATTACTCGCCGAGATTCTGAATTGTAATAGGTACTTTTAATCAGTGATGGGGGGAGGGGAGGGGAGGAAGGCATTATTCTTGTTTATCTATAGATAATATTAGTGGATGTTTATGTACATATGTAACGAGAAACAATGAGCTCACTATGTTTTTGTCGTTTCTTACAATTATTTCGACCTACAATTTCGACTTTATCCGGAAGCCTTCTTCAGGGGGCGTACGGCGCTTTGCGTTACAGCGTCTCGCTTTACTGCGGGCCAAAGCTCGCACAGCCCGTGATGACGTCGGTTCGGGCGGGAGTGGAGCTGAAGGTAGCAATGACCGGAGATAATATTATATCATCATAGTTTCAGCCATTATCCGTCCACTGCTGGACATAAGCCTCCCCCATAGACTGCCATAAAGAACGGTCCTGAGCCACCTGCATCCACTATTTACCTACAATGCATTATATCCATCATATCCCACTAAATCGACATCCGCGTGGTTCTCCCTGGAAACCATTGTGTTTAAATCCAGAATAATTTGTCACGATTGGCTAATTGACCTGTATTTATCACCTACCACCCTTCACTGGAACCCCATCAATAGCACAGGTAGGTTACCATTTTATTTTATCCCATTGAAAATAATCCTTTTATCTTTGACACTGCCTAATCTATGAATTTTTAGGTAATTTGGAATGGCAAACAAGCTGACCACTTGATGGGGAATAGTGATAATTATTAATAGACCTGAGCTCCAACTCCACTATAACACCCATGATAACCCATGCGTTAAGGGAGCAAGGCATTGCTAATATAACTATTGCTGGCAATATATCCTACCAGAGGGAGACTTTGTACAAAAGTCGATTGCTTAGGTACCTCTGTCCCATTTTTGCATGGCTGTGTTTCGGTTTGAAGGGTGGGATATGGCGTGAATTTACTGGGTACAGAGGAATAATACCTGAGTTCTCAGGAATGGCAACGCATGGGGGGTATCATGGGCGAAACAGTACACTTTGTTATGTCCATGGTACTGCTCATGTCTATAGGCGACGGTTACCGGTTACCACTTTCCATCAGATGGGCCGTCAGCTTGTTTGCCATTCTAAGTTGTATAAAAAAAAAGGTCGACCTCAACGCGGTTTTCCCTGAAATTATCGTGGTTAATTCTTGAATTAGTCACTATGGGTTAATTAACCTGCTTTCACCCTCATCTGTCATCCCTCATTGGTGCCCTGCCAGCGTATACCGATAGCCGAGGCAGGGTTTCCATTCCATCGTTACCCATTTAAACGACCCATGCGTTAACAACACGCGTTGCCATTTTTGAAGACTACTACGTAAAATCACAACCATATCCTAATTTTCAAACCAAAACACAACCATGATAGCTGTTTGGCGACAGAATTATAAGTAGGACAAAATTATCCAAACAGACGACTTCAGTGCAGTCTCCCTCTTTTTAAAGTAACATTACAATGAATATTTACTGAAATGTCTTTTTATGTTTATAATTAAATCAGACGTAAGCTGTCCACTGCTGAACGTAGGCCTCCCCCTATTGGGGGGTACTGTTATGCTTTTGATAATGTTTCTATCTTTTAATTTCAAAATTTCAAATTAAATGATTACTTTAAAATATAATACGCAATCTTTACTAATGTTGTAAACGTAAAAGACAGTTTATTTATAACTTCTTAGAGCTTTAAGCATTTTTTTTTTTATTTTATTTAATATTCTTTTTTGTATATATATAAATATTGTGTGTAGTTTCGTTGTTATAATTCTTAATATTTTTGGTTTTTTTTTTAACTCCTGTGTGGGTGTAGTCGCGTATTTCTGTAGAATAAAGTTTCTTTCTTTCTTTCTTTAACTATTCGATCTTACATTACGAAATTTTTCATATGGAATATAGAAGGACAGGGATTACTTTTTGTGAGCAGTCATTAGCATTTTATATACCAGCAACTTTGTACAAAAGTCGATTGCTTGGGTACCTCTGTCCCATTCGTGTTTCAACCGTGAAGCAGTTGTGTTTGCATGGCTGTGTTTCGGTTTGAAGGGTGGGATATGTCGTGAATTTACAGGGTACAGTGGAATAACACCTGAGTCCTCAGGAATGGCAACGCATGGGCGGTATCGTGGGCGAAACAGTATACTCTGTTATGTCCATGGTACTGCTCATGTCTATAGTCCACTATTCTCTTTTGCTAACAATCTCCACTCCTCAAGGTGAGGAGGAAATGGATTGCTAATAATGGTAACAAATAGCCGTACTACTAACGACAAACCCTCATGGTTAATTACGTTATGAAAGGCTAACTGATTTGCAATCATCTTCACTTATCATCACTCACTGATGCCCTGACAGCGTCTACCGATAGTGCAGGTGGATTTATCAATATATATATATATATATATACATATATATAATTGTCCAATATCAATATATAAATGTATACTAATACTATTAAGATTTGTTTGTTTGTTTATAATAGATAAACTTAAAAACTATATAACCGGTTTTGAAATACTTTCTTCTATAGAAAGCTATTTTATCAGCAAGTAATATAGGCTAAATATTATTTAAAAAAAATTCTATCTACTCTTAAAAAGCGGGGTTAGATGGCTAATAAGTTAAATGAATAAATAAGTTATTTTTATTTAAAAAAGAAATTAAGTATAATATCTTCAGTGACAATAAAATATGGCTGCAATATAACTTCAAGAACTATGACATCAAATATTTAAGGGAACGATAACCGTTCCCTTATAAAGCCAAGGAAGTACCGGTTTTGTCTTGCAAACTTTCGCTATGACAGCCAACAAACTTCTAATAACAGTGGAGTTTAAAGTTAACCAACTCGCTTCTCCCATACTCGGTTTTTGCATGAATCTTGAATATTCCGCAGCGGAAAGATTGACCTTTATATCTTTAGATATCTAATTTGGGTTTATGTGAGTGCAGTTTTTAATATAAATAGACACTCTTTATTGTTTCCTCTAAAAGATTACAGTAGTAAACTTATTATATATTTTTTTATACAATTTAGAATGGCAACCAAGCTGACGGCCCACCTGACGGAAAGTGGTAACCATCGCCTATAGACATGAACAGTACCATGGACATAACAGAGTATACTGTTTTGCCCATGATACCTCCCACGCGTTGCCATTCCTGAGGACTCGGATATTATTCCTCTGTACCCTTTAAATTCACTGCTATATCCCTTTCAAACCGAAACATAGCCATGCAAACATATTTAGCACCTAAATAGTAATTGGAATGAAGAAAGCCACAGACTACATTTGATCCCGTTCAATGCATCTAAACATGTAAAAAAAGTCAGGGGTAAATACTACCTTATAACTAGTTTTAGGTTTTCAATCTCATTACCAAATCGTTCCATATAGAAGACGCGTGGAACGAAAGTGAGGGATCCAATTAATCCAGGAGCGTGATGGTGGAACGCAAATTTCCTGAAGCAGCTTTTGTGAGGTTACAGCCCCTGGGCATAACGTGCCGGCTTGTTAGTGCTGTTTTTATTCAATTATTGAAGAAAGGTTCTGTGAGTTTTGATGGATTTTGTTACTAGTTCATGCAAAAACTATTAATTGGATTTGAATACAATTTGGTACGCAGATTTGGTGCAAAAATTGAATGGTCACGACGCCTGTGCTGTCGATATAAGCTGCCAGGATACCAGTGGTGAAATCAGGTCTTTTTGCTCGTCGTGGACTTATCAGAAGGATCACGATAGTTGCTAGGGAGATCACGTGGAGCTCAACCGGACAGAGACTGTTGGTAGCAATGAGATCCCTGGTCTTCATTACTAACAATCCCTTCCTCTCCACACATATAAGTCATATCCTAACTTAACATATCATATCAGCCGATAACTGTCCACTGCTGAACATAGGCTTCCCCCTTAAGGGAGAATTTGCCAGTAGTTAGCTTAGCAAAAGGGTTGGAAACCGCAGTTAGAATTTTGGTGATGTTTTAAGAAGGACACTGCTGCCCATCTGCGGCTGAGAGAACTTAATGGTCGAGCCATTAAGTTCTCTCAGCCGCATCTTACGACACCCGCGTGAATTTACTGGGTACAGAGGAATAACACCTGAGTCCTCAGGAATGGCAACGCATGGGGGGTATCATGGGCGAAACAGTATACTCTGTTATGTCTATGGTACTGCTCATGTCTATAGGCGACGGTTACCACTTTCCATCAGGTGGGCCGTCAGCTTGTTTGCCATTCTAAGTTGTATAAAAAAAAAATTAACCTAATATATAAAGATTACTACATAATATATACGAGTCGAGCTACAAGATATAGTTAGTACCTATATTTCGTACATATGTTAAATATTTTATTCTACTAATGATTGTATTAAACTCAAGTTTAATATGTCCTTTATATTAATACGCCTCGTAATTAGTGCTATATCGAATTTCATGAAAATGACGTGTGTTTTAGTTAATTATAACCATTTCAACTACGTCTAATAACAGACTCCGATCTCGTTAACTGTCATTACTGAATATGTATATTACAATATATATACACACGAATATACGTACAAAGTACAGATCATTAGACGAACCACGTGATACGGTGTGGCTTGATATACAAGCAGAAGCGATTTGATTAACTACTTTGATTAGCTACTTTGCAGGAAGTCTTTTTTTTATTGTTGAAACAGGCATGATAACTCCGCCTGCACTATCGGCGATACACTGGCGAGGTAAAAGTGGGAGATGACAAGTGAAGATGAAAAGACAGGACAGTTAGCTCATTGTGGCGAATTCAATGATAAATTAGTCACAATAGTTTCTAGGCGAAACCGCAGGGATACCGACCTGATATGGTACATTGATAGCAATGGGGACTAATCTTCCCATTAGTAACAATCCCTTCCCCCCGCTTTGCAGGGAGTCAGTGTCAGGTGGCTCAAGACCGTTCTTTATAGCGCTAAAGTATCGTTTAGAAAAAGTTGATAGGTCTTTTATGGGCATTAAATGTTATAATAGGATACCGAAGGATATTTCGGATCTACCTTTTAATAAGTTTTAAACTGTTATTAAAAAACACTTATTGAACAAAACTTAGTTATACTTTAAACGATTACTTGAATGACAAACGTGCATAGTGTTAGTCGATTATGTACGGGCTTTTAACGACCATGTAATTTTAGACATAGTACATTTAAATAAATACGCATAATGTTAACAGAGATTTAAAAGAGTAACTGTTGAGTTTCTTACGGACTCTTCTCAACAGATAACAAATCTGTCTGTGTTTCACTTTACTTGACCCCACTGGCATGTCCAGTAGGTCGAGTAAGTCCCTTATTCTTAAAATCCCTCCTTATACCTCCTCATGCTATAGTGGATCATTTACGGTTCATGCGGCTAGACTATGGAACTATCTTCCACTGCATATTCGTGAAAGTCAATCGCTGAATATATTCAAGAGCAGATTAAAAGAGCATCTTCTGTCCTCATAAACTTATTATGTATGTATATGTACCTATTTTGTATGTAAAGAGATATTTTATGTCTATGTAGATATGTATTTATTTTGATTTTAATTGTATGAGTTACTTATATAGTCAACATATTTTATATTTTTAATAGAAACATCAATAATGTTTCCTTCTATTATTGTACGCATACTGCCCGCTAATAAATAATTAATGCTCCTTTCCACTCAGGGTTTGCTGGAAGAGAACTCTTACAGAGTTAAGCTCGCCTGTTGTACACCTTTATTTTATATATATAATATGTCATAATTTTTGTGTACAATAAAGAATATATAAATAAATCTTTCGAACCCTGCAGTAGATTAAAAAAACTGACGAATTAAAAGTGGTTATTAACAAGTCTATTCTAAGAATAAAGATGACATGAATTTAAATTTGCATTTGAATATATGAGGGAGGTCTATATCCAGCAATGGACGGAGATTTTTTAGGTTACTGCTAATACCCGTAATAATATAAAATTTAGCGACAGAAACACTAGTGGTACCAAAGTAAAAGTACAAACGATTTTTATACAAAGTTTCCCTCTGGATAATCTGTCGCTATATTTTGTAAATTAGACCACAATACTGTGACAACGTAGACGACTATGTATATTTATAATCATCAGAGGAATCTCAATGATCAATAGCTATGAACTATTCAGTATTACACTACCATTAATTTACATATTATTAGTATGTACTATCACATCGATGCATAAACTATAAAAAAAAATCGGTTAATTTAACGAAAAAGGTTAGCTTCAATAATCGAATCAATTAATTCAAAAATCGAATAAATTAGATAAATTTACCTTTTTTTTTGTAATATTTTTAAAGGAACCGTATAAAGGGCTATATAAATGAATAGAAACTATAAAAATGCTTCAGTTTAAGTTTACTTGAATCAAAAATATTTCAATCTTTATTCTTTTTTTATTATTTATTGTACACAAAACATAACGATAAACACAATTCATTTTAAACATAGTGTACAAAGGCGAGCTTATCTCTAATAAGAGATTTCTTCTAGCAAATCTTTAATGCACAATGAATTAGTAGAAAATCTTAATTATTCCATCGTCTTCCAACAACTGGATCAGAGGGTATTTGAATCTATATCCTTCTGTTATTAAGTTTGAGTGTGTTGCTAGTTACACGACAGAAAATTAAAGTTTCATCCCAATCATCTTGACGAGTGGCGGTCTTCCACCATGCGTGGAAGACACTTTCTTATACGCACCACCACTCTTTGGAATCAATTTCTAGCAGCAGTATTTCCGAACCGATACGACAACATAACCTTTAAGAAAAGAGCATATTCCTTTTAAAAAATCCGGCAGCACACCTGCAATTCCGTTGATGTTGTGGGTGATCATGGGCGGCGGTAGTCACTTACCATCAGGTGAGCCACATACTCGTTTGCCCCCTGTGTTGTAAAAAAAAATAAAGAAAAAATAATATCACTTGAAAAATCTGTCACTTAATTTATCAAACTTCATTTCTTTTTCAAAACTTTATCTCTCGGGGGAACGAATTGTCAGTAATGGAGAGTAATGTGTCCATTGCTAGCAATATATGTTGTACAGGTAGATATCCATGCAGTTCCTCCTGGAGATCACTGTAGTAAATTCTTGAAAAATTCGTCACAGAACAACTGACCTTCTTCATCCTCGCCTATCATCTTGCACTGGTGCCCTCTCAGCGAAACCCAATAACGCAGGCATTACTACCATTCCATTTTCATCCATTAAAAAATAAACCTTTATATTCATGGTTAGCAGAATAAAGAAACAGAAGGAATAATAATTAATTTCCATAAAAAAATAAAAATAATTATGTAATACGCTTCATTTTTAAATCTAATTCAAGAAACTTCATTTATTTCCAATTATATCATTATACACATGTAAGGAAGCGAATCATGGGTACAGCTGAAGAAGCATGAAAGTAGGATAAATGCTGTAACAGAGAAGTAAAGATTACATTAAAAGATTGAGTAAGAAATAATGTAATAAGAGAAACGTATCAACTGAAAGACGATGTAGTGGATAAAAATTGAAAAGGGAGTGTTGCGTTGATTTGGCCATTTGAAGAAGATGGATGGAAGAGGAATCACGAAAGAGTTTTATCGAGCACGAATGAATGGAGATGTCGGTAGGGGCCACCCTAGATGGGCGTATGTCGACCAAATTAGCAACGTGTTGATGAAAAGCTAAATTAAAAATACCCGTAACCGCGTATGAAAAGATTAATGAATGTGGAGGAAGCGAAAGAGGTCTGTTTGAATCGAAGCATTTGGCGTTCCATTGTTTCTGTCTACCCCAATAGGAGACAGGCGTGACAGATATGTATGTATAATTTATCTGTCTATCATCATCATCAACAGCATGTTAGCTCTTAACTGTCCACTACTGAGCATAAGCCTCCCCCTTGGGGGAGTTTTGCCAGTAGTTGCCACGCTTGGCAGGCGGATTAGCAACTGCAGTCACGGTTTAGAGATATTTTAAAAAGGACACTTCTGTCCATCCCTCGCCCTCCTTTAGTCGCCTCTTACGACACTCACGGGATAGGAAGGGGTGGCCTATTCTATGCCGGGACCACATAGGCAATCTACCTTATATAACAATATGCTATTATATTAATATAATAAAAAAGTTTGTAACAATGAATAGACTATGTTTGGGGTTTTCACGCAAAAATTTCTAAACGGATTTTAAAGGTACACTGACAAATTATATCCTAACACGTGATCAACATGTCAATAATACATAAAGTATCCTATGTACTAAACATATTGATAGGATATTTATGTATTATTGATAAATTGGACGAAATCTTATAGCAAAGTAATCCATCGAAATCACACATCAAAACTAACCGTATGTTGATACAATATAAACGTAACACAGTATATATGTATATATACATATATATATACACATTAATCCCCAAGAAGAGGGTTTGACTACTTTGATCTCGCCGCCTGCCACAATTTTAACCTAATTATCTCCTAATCACATTGATGTAGATACGAGGAAACTGTATCTAATTACCACGATCTACTAACTAGTTGTTTTCCTTCACAAACTATATTTTTGACGAATAATTTTAATAATAACAGTCCTGAAATAATGAGAGCTTGTGTAGTAAGCACTAGGCAACTGGCAGAAATAGGGGGGAAAGGGATTGTTAGTAATGGAGACTGAGAATCCCATTGTTAGCAATATACCCAACCACGTCGACCTCCTCGCGGTTCCCCCTGGAAACTATCATGGTTAATTCCTGATGAATTCATCATGATGGGCTAACTGGTCCGTTTTCATTCTCATCTATCACCCTTCACTGGTGCTCCGCCAGCGTATCTCGTTAGCGCAGACGGGATTACTATACCATTTTTACCCATCAAAAAAAAAAACTGGCAAAAATAGGGGGAAAGGGATTGTTAGTAATAGGGTTTAACTGACTCATTGGTAGCAATATACTCTATCAGGTCGACGTCCATGCATTTGCCCCTGGAAACCATCGTGGTAAATTCTAGTGGAATTCGTCACGATGGGCTAACTGACCTGCTTTCATTGTCACCTATCATCCCTCACTGGTGCCTCGCTGCTGTATACCGATAGTGCTGGTGGGGTTACTAATCCATTATCACCCATAAAAAAAACTGGCAGAAATATATATGTATATATAAATATATATATATATATATATATATATATATATATATATATATATATATATATATATATATATATATATATATATATATAGCCTATTTTACTCACAGGTTATGTAGCTTTCTATAGATGAAAGAATTTAAAAAAATTTATTAGGTAAACAAACAAATAACTCTCTCCAATTCATTATAATTTAAAATCATTATTCCGATCAATTGTATTACATGTATTACTTCTCCATATTTAGAAATAATAGAATTTTCATCGTGTCTCCTCCGATCAAACTGTTTACAATTACTCCTCTCCATCCAAAGGTTGCCTGCAAGAGACCGCTCTTAGCGATAAGGTCGCCCATTGTTGTCTCATTGTGATTATTTCTTTATAGTTATATTTATAATAAGTTATATTTATAATAAGTTTACTATTGTAATCTTTTCGAGAAAACAATAAAGAGTATCTATCTATCTATCTATAATAGTAAAGACCTAGAAAACAGACAAATCAAGGTGCGTTATAGTAGTAAAATTAATATGTACGTAAATCTACGTAAACGTTAGCAGTGTCATGGGCGTCACAGTATATTATGTGATAACTGTAATATGTACATGAGTTTGATGACAATTCTAAGGTACATAAAAAGAAAGACTAAAAATACACAAAGCATTAAGTCTAAGTAACCAATAACATTGTTCAAAATGTCCTA
Organism: Galleria mellonella; assembly: GCF_026898425.1. Lineage (NCBI taxonomy): Eukaryota > Metazoa > Arthropoda > Insecta > Lepidoptera > Pyralidae > Galleria > Galleria mellonella. Next base: position 8,000,108 of record NW_026441999.1, on the reverse strand, counting down.
AACAAGCCGCACATTACAGTTTTTCGTGTTCATACTAGCGGTGTACGTCCTCGCATAAAAGGGGCCACCCCTTCCGTTCACTCTCTGTCCACTGCTAAACATAAGCCTTCCCCATAAGGGGAGTTGTCATGCTCGGCAGGTAAGTTGGCAACCGCAGTTAGGCTTTTGGAGTTGTTTTAAGAAGGATGCTGCTGCCCATCCTTCGACCATTAAGCTATTTTAGTCGTCGTCTTACGACATCCACAGGAAAGGAAGTTGTGGTCCATTCTATGCCGGGACCATTCGAACAGGTATAGTGTTATATTTCGTGTGGTCGTACAATTGTTCGCTTGCTTATATTTTGATTAAATATTATAGAAATAAATTATAATTCGAAACGTCCTATACGAACCGCACCTTACAGTTTCTCGAGTCCACGCCGCCCGCCATTCAAAGAATTCAAAACGGTTAACAAAAAAGCTTTCGCATTCGAATTTGAAACAATTAAAAACTCATTCCGAATGAAAGCCGAGCAATTGCCGGCCAGAATACGTTACGGATTTGAATTTTATTGTTTCAAGAGTTTACGTACTCGAGTATTCGTTTTTTAAATTTTTATAAATGGAATTATTTTTATTTTTAATATTGTACTAATAATATATTGTCGTAATCGACACAGTAAGTGATCTTTGAGAGTCGGCACTACCTTATATTGACGAAACTGGAAAACGACTTTGCAACCATTTATAAATAATAAATTTAATAGAGATTGCTTAGCGATAAGACCGCCTTTTGTACAACACTATACGTATTGAAAATTGTTCAACAAATCCTGTTATGTTGGTGCAATAAAGTGTTAAATAAATAAATAAATATTTATATTACAATTAATATAAATAAACTTTTGTCCAAAGCAATATTTTAAAAAATAAAATTTAATCGAATATTTTAATTTTCATCATAATCATCTCAATCATTATCTGTCCACTGCTGGACATAAAACTCCATAGACCGCTAAAAGGAACGGTCCTCTGCCACCTGTATCCACTGACTCCCTGCAATACATTTGAGGTCGTCACTCCATCTAATGGGGGGTCGTCCTACACCACGTTTGCCCGTACGGGGTCGCCACTCAATTTTTAGTTTATTAATTAAAAACTTTACTTAATCGTGTGTTCGATTTTAAATTTATATAGATCGTATTATTTTTATTTTTACTTTATTGCTGTATGGGACATAGTCAATACCATTCACTGACCTTCACGCTATCTATCTGATAAGTAATTGTAGTTGAATCCAGTTGACTCCATTTTTATTTATTTATTTATTCATTAATACAAATATGTGTACAGTAGCCCCCCTACTGTACACTGTAAAGGGATTGTTAGTAATGGAGACTGAGAATCCCATTGCTAGCAATATACCCAACGGGGTCGACCACCACGCGGTTCCCCCTGGAAACTATCATTGTTAATTCCTGATGAATTCATCATGATGGGCTAACTGGCCTGTTTTCATTCTCATCTATCACTCTTCACTGGTGCTCTGCCAGCGTATCCCTTTAGCGCAGGCGGGGTTATCATTTCATTTTCACCCATAAAAAAACACACACAACTACCTTACGGTTGAAACACGAATGAGACAGGGGTACCCAAGTAATCGACTTTTGTACAAAGTCTCCCTCTGGTAAAAAACGTACGCCAAATGCATCGTTTGATGGCATAATGACTTGCTAAGAACTAGTTTTTACTAATTATAACCATAGTTTAGTTTATTTATATCTTATAGTACATTTGTTAACCAAACCAGGTATTTATTCGTAACCAATAATTAGGTGGTTATGAATGAAAAAGCAATTTATATGTATGTACGTGTGTTCGACATCACCTGTCTCTATTTTTAACTATCCAGGTGGGATGAAACACATTTTGAATTTAATTGTTAACTATTTATATATGTATACATCGAAAAAGAAGGAGATTATATATTCCACTATATATATATATATATACATACATACATATATATATATATATATATATATATATATGTGTGTATATATATATATATATATATATATGTGTGTGTATATATATATATATATATATATATATATATATATATATATATATATATATATATATATATATATATATATATATATATATACTTTGAACTCTAAAATATATTCATTTATTTATAAAAGACACCAACAATATGCTCACAACAATTAAGCAGACAATGCACAATATTATAAGTAAGTTTGGATGGTTTCATAGTTTTTATAGAAATAATAAATTTTTTTTTTCATAGAAATTTTATTTAAATCTTTTTTTTTTATACAACTTAGAATAGCAAACAAGCTGACGGCCCATCTGATGGAAAGTGGTAAACTTCGCCTATAGACATGAGCAGTACTATGGACATAACAGAGTATACTGTTTCGCCCATGATACCCCCCATGAAGCACAGCCATGCAAATACAACTGCTTCACGATTGAACCACGAATGGAACAGCGGTACCCAAGCAATCGACTTTTATACAAAGTCTCCCTCTGGTAAACCGTTCCAGTAGTTTAATTTTTAGATTAAAATAACTGGTTATGTCACAGTTGAAGTCGGTTTTTTTTGGCTCACAATCTTTAAATTACATCTCGCACTTAAAATGTATGGAGTTGTATGTGAAAATTTTATACTAATATCATCAATATACATACATAATTGTACACACCTTGCAAAATGGACGCGGCGCAATGCGGACCTGAAATATAAACTAAGCTACAAAAGGAGGGGTCATTAAAACTGCCCCCAAACTATTCCGGTGCTGGCTTTGGACAAGTTTGTTTACAAATTGCACGATATATGTTGGAAGTTATTTTTCTTTAGCACTCAGCCGACTTCGCAAAGGGGTGTAATGAACAGGTGAAATCAAAGTTCTTTAGCTTTATGTAAATGTAATAATCTATCCACGCTATAGAACGGATTAGAAGTTGCAATCACAGACCCTATCTCATCTTTTTTATCAGAGGGAGACTTTGTACAAAAGTCGATTGCTTGGGTACCTCTGTCCCATTCGTGTTTCAACCGTGAAGCAGTTGTGTATGCATGGTAGTGTTTCGGTTTGAAGGGTGGGATATGGCGTGAATTTACTGGGTACAGAGGAATAACACCTGAGTCCTCAGGAATGGCAACGCATGGTGGGTATCATGGGCGAAACAGTACTCTGTTATGTCCATGGTACTGCTCGTGTCTATAGGCGACGGTTACCACTTTCCATCAGGTGGGCCGTCAGCTTGTTTGCCATTCTAAGTTGTATAAAAAAAAATCTCTTCTGTCGATGCGACAAAGTGTGTGGAAATCGTTAAACTCGGATCCAATCATATGTGGTCAAGAGAACATACTATAAAAGCTATTATGCCTTCATCATCATCATGGTCATCGTATCATTTTAATTTTAATGACGTTAACAGTTGTGTTTACAACTGCTTCACGGTGGGGGGAAAGGGATTGTTAGTAATGGAGGCTGAGAATTCCATTGCTAGCAATATACCCAACCAGGTCGATCTCCTCGCAGTTCCCCCTGGATACTATCATGGTTAATTCCTGATGAATTCATCATGATGGGCTAACTGGCCTGTTTTCATTCTCATCTATCACCCTTCACTGGTGCTCCGCCAGCGTATCCCATTAGCGCAGGCGGGGTTACCGTACCATTTTCATCCACCAAAAAAAAAACTGCTTCACGGTAGAAACACGAATGCGACAGAGGTGGCCAAACAAACTACTTTTGTACAAAGTCTCCCTCTGGTATTACATCTGGGTACTAGATGTTCGGTTAATCGAGATTTTACCGTACTCTATCTAGATGTAATATAATATTAAAATTCGTAAAGGTAAGAAAAAAAAAGAGAATACATAAATTATTTTATATACCGATTTGTAATAATAATGTATCGTGTCACAATCCAATTATCCGCATGTGCAGAAAATATAACAATATATGCAAGGAACTTGATATCTTCCAACAATCCTTGCAATGTTACATTAAGGCTGCCAATTTGTTACTTTAAATCTATAGCCGTCATTCTTTCAATGTATATAATATCGAATGTAATGCAGAGCAGTTGTTGGAGTGCAAATTTAATGCCGTTTTATGTAATATTTATTTTATAAATGTATTAATTTGTAATCCGTTGCATTGCTATAAATAAATAAATATCTTTTTGGTTTCCCTATTTCTGAAATCCACGCGTAAGAAGCGACAGGCAAAAAGCAAGTTGTAAATAAAAGGCCAGAGGATATTATGATTACTCGAGTTATGACATCAAACGGTCAATTCCTTTGATTACAGACAATTTTCTGACCTCATTACAGATAGAGGGCTTCGGGAGGCTTGTTTTTGTTGGGGAAATAATGATTTAAACGTTTCATTTTACTTCGCCTCGAGTGAATTTAATAATCGATCAAGCGTGAGCGAAGTTTGTGCGTCGTGGACTCCGTACCACAGCAAGTTGAAACAAAAAATCCATTTTAAATGTTTAACCGCTAACTGTCCACTGCTGAACAATAGGCCTTCCACTATTAGGGAGTTTTGCCACTAGTTGCCACACTTGGCAAACAGGTTTGCAACTGCAGTTAGCTTTTGGTGATATTTTAAGCGGGACGCTACAGCTCATCCCTGGATCATTAAGCACCCTTAGTTGCCTCTTGAAACCCATGGGAAAGAAAAGGGTGGCCCATTCTATGCTGAGACCACACGGTACACTATTTTTATACATATTTTAATATTTTTAAAAGGAGAATAAAAATCTAAATTAAATAAATATTGTTCACTGTCTTATGAATCATCCCCGGAACGATATATATCTTTAGTTTTTTTTTTATACAACTTAGAATGGCAAACAAGCTGACGGCCCACCTGATGGAAAGTGGTAACCGTCGCCTATAGACACGAGCAGTACCATGGACATAACAGAGTATCTTCATCAACATGTCAACCGTTAACTGTCCACTGCTGAACATAGTGTCCCCCTTTGGGGGGAGGGATTGTTAATAATGGCGACTAAGGGTCCCATTACTAGCAATATACCAAACCAGGTCAACCTCAACGTGGTCCCCCTGGAAATCATCGTGCTGAATTCCAAGTGCATTCATCACGATGGGCTAACTAACCTGACTTTTCATCCTCACCTATCATCCCTCACTGGTGCCCCGCCAGTGTATACCGATAGCGCAGGCGGAATTACCATCCCTTTATCACCCATTAAAAAAAAAGCGTTCCCCTTTAGGTGGGTTTTATCAGTAATATTACACTATGATAATAGAGTGTATTACGTCTAAATTCCAAGACGAAAAGTTGCAACTGGTATATCTGTATTAAATATTATTTTATTCTTCATGATTTTACACCGCACAGCATCCTATTTGAACCGTTAAAAACATCCAACGGGAAGCCCGCTGATGTTCAGAACTTTAGCGGCCGACGTTGCCCCTCCCCTCCCTCCTCTGACCCCCACCCCCTGCACTTGGAGCTTCTCTAAAACTAGCCTCCGTCTACGCCGGAATTTCCGTTTTGTTTGAGGGAGCGTGCCTTTTCATAGACTACTTTGGTAGATGTGACGTTGTACAGACAGTTAATGCCTAACTTAAGCGTTGTCTCTGCGAGACAGTTTAAGTTCTTTGTATAGCCAGCTGCCGAGTGTGGGGGCCAAAATACCATAACATAGGGGATTCTAGTACGGGTTCTGTTCACTTCCAATGATAGTCTATATATATTAGACTTTGTAAAATATATAAATGAAATGCCATTGTAATAGTTTTTATTAGGTAGAGTAAATAGTTTTTTGTACTTCTTACTAGAAATGGCAAACACATTTATAAGTAGAGACGTGTTTTCGCATGTTGCGCAAGAGAAAAAACATGACACAAAACTTTGTTTTTACGTATATATAATATTAATTTAAAACCGTAAGTAGTTATTTTCATGAATATTGGATCGGTAAAAGGTTAAATATGATTACGCGAAGACAGTTTAACTCAGGCCCGATAAATTCCGTTACAATGAAAACTATTGCAAAATATAAGTAAAAAAAGATATATATATATATACATATATACATATATACATATACATATATATATATATATATATATTTTTTTTTTAATGGGTGAAAATAGAATGGTAACCCCGCCCGCGCTATCGATATACACCGACGAGGCATTAAACATGATGATTTCCAAGGGGAACCGCGTGGAAATCGACCTGATCCCATTACTAACAATCCCTTTCCTCCCTATCTTATATATTGAATACTGTATAATTTGTGTATCAAATTTTATTCAAATGAAAATGACTAACAGTGGTAACTGTCGCCTTTAATATTACGCTAGGGCCTTATTATTATAAGTAACTCACTAGCGTAAGGCCAGATAGTAAATTAAGAAGGAGCTCAATAAAACTGAAAATATTTTAAACAAGTATATAACACAATGTAAAAGTATTATAATAGTATGTAATAATATATAATTAAGAATAGAGAAACAAAGATAACACGCAAAATAAATAAAGAACAGAATTACAGTATAGGGACTTATTTATCTGAGATTTTAGAAACATAAATTGATTCATATGTGAGGATAGGGACAGTACCGTAAAACATATATAACACTATGCCGAGGGACTATGGTTCTTCGATAACTGGAACCAATTCAAACTGAGAACAAACTGACGGATTCTTGAAATAATCAACAAAATAGACATGATAAATGGAAAATGGAATGAATGTGAGGAATGAAAGGAAAAATGGCAGTAAAGAGTGAGGGAAAAATTGGAAGGACATAAAATCAGATAAAAAACCTGGAACTTAATATCCGGGACCATGCTGCACTTCTACGGGGAAAATAAAAAAAACCCGTCGCCTTTAGACATGAACAATACCATCGAAATAACAGAGTATATTAGTTTGTGTATTACCTTATTTTGCATTAACGGTTTAACCAATCGCTATGAAATTAGGTATACTTATAGTAATATGAGATAGTGAAGAACATAGGCTACTTTCTATCCTGATTACGTGGACAAAGTCACGGTGAAAGATTAACTTACCAGTCCACCTTTTTCGAGAACGTTACTAGTATTAAGTCCACATTTTGTATCCAATTTTGGACAATAAAGGTATTTAAAATAGAAAATAAATAAAAGCTAGTAAATAATAATATTATCTCAAATGGCGTTCTGTATTTGTTATAATCTATGACCACTATCTCACACGGTACATGTGGCTGCTGTATAACTACAGAATGGAATAATTTGCACTATGGAGTACAGAGCATCGCTTTGATATCGCACCTTGTGTCAGATTCCAACCCCTTCCCCCTTGAGCAACACTTTCAGGGTTGCCAGATCGAGAACACTGAATATATGAAAATTATTCTATTCTTGCAACATTAACAAGCATATAAGTATATTTTGATCCTTAAAAAGAAAATTATAGTAAATTTCGTTTTATTTTCTATACATCGATAAATACTCACACACATATCCGCTAATGCTTTTGCATACACACGTACGCACACACGCACTGTTACACGCACACGAGCATGCACTCGCACACTGATAAACGACTAGATGTAAATAATTATTTGAATTCAGAACATGGAATATTGTATTACGTGTACGTAGATTTTTTAATCTATAATTACAGATAAAAAAACTACTGTTTCAAGCATCAATAAATAAGACCAAGAGGGAGAGTGAAACATATCAATTGCAAAAAGATTTCTCAGAATCGGTTCGAAGTAGTGCGATGTAATCATGTGTAATTTTTATTTAAAAAGCGTGAGTGCTTATATAATTATATATACATATTTTTTATACAACTTAGAATGGCAACCAAGCTGACGGCTCACCTGATGGAAAGTGGTAACCGTCGCCTGCAGACATGAGCATGTATCATGGACATTACAGAGTATACTGTTTCGCCCATGATACCCCCCATGCGTTGCCATTCCTGAGGTCTCAGGTGTTATTCCTCTGTACCCTGTAAATTCACGCCATATCCCACCCCTCAAACCGAAACACAGCCATGCAAACACAACTGCTTCACGGTTGAAACACGAATGGGACAGAGGTATCCAAGCAATCGACTTTTGTACAAAGTCTCCCTCTGGTACACTTGGTATAAATAATAAAAAAAGTTAAGGATTGTATTCGTAAAACATATTTTTTTACAAAGTTCACTAAACACTACGAAGGGTATGTTCATTATAAACGAGAGAGTAGAAAATTCAACGAAATAAAGATACAAGGAATTGCAAGAATGCACCGAGCGATATCAGGCGAGGCCCCGTGTCTAAATGAAGCGTGGAACGGTGGAGAGTTATTGGCGACAATATTGAGTTGCCACACGCTCGTTGACTCACGTGTCTACTACTAGTGATGCGCCGAGTCGATAGTTTCAATCGACTTCAAAAATAGGGGATACTAGAGGGATACTTTGTACAAAAGTCGTTTGCTTGGACACCTCTGCCCCATTCGTGTTTCTACCGTGAAGCAGTTGTGTTTGCATAGTTGTGTTTCGGTTTAAAGGGTGGGGTAAGGCAGTTAATTTACAGGGTACAGAGTAATAACACCTGAGTCCTCAGGAATGGCAATGCGTAGGAGGTATCATTGGTGAAACAGTATACTCTGTTATGTCCATGGTACTGCTCAAGTCTATAGGCGACGGTTACCAGTTTCCATCAGGTGAGCCGTCAGCTTGTTTGCCATTCTAAATTGCAAAAATTACTTCAAAAATAAAAGTAGGTGCTCAGCACCTCCATCTTTCACAAAAATCACAATATTATCTGTGATACCCATACGTTGCCAATCTCGAGGACTGCGGTATTATTACCTTGTAATTTCTGTATTTGTTGTGTGGTCTCGGCATAGAATGGGCCACCTTTTCTTTCCCGTGGGAATCGTAAGAGGCGACTAAGGGGGTTTAATGGTCGAGGATTTTTTTTTATGCAACTTAGAATGGCAAACAAGCTGACGGCCCACCTGATGGAAAGTGGTAACCGTCGCCTATAGACATGAGCAGTGCCATGGACATAACAGAGTATACTGTTTCACCCATGATACCCCCCATGCGTTGTCATTCCTGAGGACTCAGGTGTTATTCCTCTGTACCCTGAATGAGCACCAGCATCCCTCTTAAAACATCGCCAACTGCGGTTTGTTTTTAATTGATGACAATGGAATGAGGATCTCGGCTTCGTTAACGGTATACGCTGGCAAGGCACCAGTGAGGGATGATGGTAAGATGAAAAGGCAGATCAGTTAGAAGAATACACCAGGAATTTAACACGATAGTTAAGTTAGGGGAATAGTTTCCACGTGGAGGTCGATCTGACAAGGTGCATTGCTAGCAACGGAAATGGTAGTCTGCATTACTTTCAAACCCTTTCCCCCGCTTATCTGCGATTGTCAACGTGCCTGCCAAACGTGGCAACTATTGGCAAAATCCCCCAATGGGTTCGGGACTGTTTTTTTATGACAGTCTATGGAGGATAGATTTCCTCCATTTAGCAATGGACAGTTCTAATGACGATGACCTTGTACTTTCACTGTCATATCTCCCACACAGATGTACAAGCACACATTTGTAAAAATAATACAAATAAACACGACTCACAGTTCTATTAATATGTAACATATAAAGGAAAAAGGCGCAATAATATATTTCAATAACATATACGCCGCCGATGTGGGGGCTTGTTGGAATATATAGCTTACTATGAATCACTTTATATCGTCAATAAGTTAGGGAAGGTTGTTCGCGGACGGCTGTATATGGTATGTCGCATATTGTTGCCTTACTTAGACGGGAATGTTTGATGTTATTGATTAAATATGGCGATAGAATTTTAGCCGAATTTTATTATATATATATATAACTGAATATGAGCTTCCTTCATAGACTGTCTTTATTTTTGGGGGGAATTGCCAATAGTTGCCATGCTACGCAGGTGAGTTGGCAACCGCAGTTAGGCTTTTAGAGATGTATTTTTTTTTATATAACTTAGAATGGCGAACAAGCTGATGGCCCACCTGATGGAAAGTGGTAACTGTCGCCTATAGACATGATCAGTACCATGGACATAACAGAGTATACTGTTATATATATATATATATATATATATATATATATATATATATATATATATATATATATATACATATATATACAACTTAGAATGGCATTTTAAGTTCTATATTCGCGGGATTCAGTTAGACGTTACTAAAACCAATATGATATTTAAGAGTCAACACTACGTTTATATTCAGGAAATTAGAAAATGAATCTATGTAACCATAGAAATACCAATACATTCATATAAATATTAATACATAATATTGTGTAATCATGTATAATCTCCCGTTATTAATGTAAGTAATTGATTTGAATTGAATAAGTTTACGTACGTAACATTATTAATACTAAATTTCGACTAATTTTAAATTAGGGAGACTTTGTATAAAAGTCGTTTGCTTGGGCACCTCTGTCCTATTCGTGTTTCAATCGTAAAGCAGTTGTGTTTGCATGGCTGTGTTTCGGTTTGAAGGGTGGGATATGGCGTGAATTTACAGGGTACAGAGGAATAACACCTAAGTCCTCAGGAATGGCAACGCATGGGGGGTATCATGGGCGAAACAGTATACTCTGTTATGTGCATGCTACTGCTCATGTTTATAGGCGACGGTTACCACTTTCCATCAGGTGGGCCGTCAGCTTGTTTGTCATTCTAAGTTGTATAAAAAAAAATATCAAATAACCAGTTTATATGGAATTTCGTAAAATAACACCAAATAAAATAATCATCAACATCATATCAGCCGTTGACTGTCCTTTACTGAGCATAAGCTTCCTTCATAGACTGTCTTTATTTTTGGGGGGAATTGCCAGTAGTTGCCACGTTTGGCAGGCGAGTTGCCAACCGCAGTTAGGCTTTTAGAGATGTTTTAATAAGGACGCTGCTGCCCATCCCTCGCCCTCCCTTATTCGCCTCTTACGACACCCACCAGGAAAGGAAGGGATGGCCTATTCTATGCCGGGACCAGACAGCTGTTTAATACGGTACTTTAAATTCACTACTCAATATATAACAATTACTAATTTCTAAAGGTTGTCTGTAAGAGATTGCACTAGCGATAAGACCGCCTTTTGTACCTTTATGTGTATATTTCAATCTGTATTTATGTTACTGTATTTCACTTGTATTTATTCATTTGTCATTGTATATTTTTATTTATGGTGCAATAAAGAGTTAAATAAATAAATAAATAAATAATTTCAATGATTAAATGTCTGTTTGTCACTTACAAAGAAGCACAGTTCTAACTTAACAATTATCAATTTTAATTTTTCAAAATTTACTTATTTTACTTAATACATAATAATGACTACTTAACACGGAATTAAGCTCACTTAATAAATACCAGTTTCAATAACCTTACCCGACACTTCATCTGTGGAACAGGGAAGCGGTTTTTGCTTCTTTATGAAAAAATGAGGTCCCATTTATCGTCTAAGTAATCTCAGCTTAGAAAAATGTAATGGCCAGGAGAGTAGATATATAAATAAAAAAAAAAAAAAAAACAAGAGGGAATTGTTGTATGTCACAATAAATTTTGCGAAAGAGAGTAACACGGTATGGCTCTCTCCTTAGGAGTTGTGGGTGGGTATATATGGGAATGTATTCCTGCGAACAATTTTGTGAGCATTTCTGATATTTATGGTATGTGTTACTTAAGTAAATTCTTTTATACAACTTAGAATGGCAATCAAGCCGACGGCCCATATGAATATAAGCCTTCCCCAGAAGGGGAGTTTTGACAGTAGTTGCCACGCTTGGCAGGCGGGTTGGCAACCACAGTCACGCTTTTACTGATGTTTTAAGAGGGACGCCATCCTTTTGTTCGATATATAATCTATAACAAAACAATTACAGTATTATAATTCTTGTCGCAAATATTTGACAATATTTATTCAGAAAGTTGTGGAACTCGCTCGCCGCTTTACAACGCCGTATGTCCCCGAGGATCTCGTGCTTGGATTAAATAATAGTAAAATCGTTGCCAACCTAAAACTCAGCCCTGCCAAGTGCCAACCGTTTCTAGAAGAGAAGACGTAATTAATTTGAAAATTTGCCCTGGGTATTCGTCTGTATAGCCAGTTAATTAAAAACCTTAATTAGTTGTTTAACCGTAACACGGATTAATGTGGCATAAATAAGCCGAGTGGAATTAATATAAATTTTAAATTAATTTAGTTATAATTCACTTGGGGCCGAGATGAAACTATAATTAACTCTGGCTACTTTTAGAATAGCGCGTTTATTATATATCAGATGGGGACTTTGTACAAAAGTCGTCCGTTTGGGTAGTTCTGTCCCATTCGTGTTTCTACCGTGAAGCAGTTGTGTTTGCTTGACTATGTTTCGGTTTGAAGGGTGGGATGTGGCAGTGAATTTACAGGGTACAGAGGAATAACATCTTGGTCCTTAGGAATGACAACGCATGGTATCATTGGCGAAACAGTATACTCTGTTATGTACATGGTACTGCTCATGTCTATAGGCGAAGGTTACCACTTTCCATCAGGTGGGCCGTCAGCTTGTTTGCCATAACTAGTTGCATAAAAAACTGTCCTGTAATCCCGTACTCCCGTTTTGTATTCGGATGAATATCGTAGCTTAAATTCAAATAGTATTTAAATGGGCGGAAATTTGGACTGTTAGTAAAGGGGATCAAAACGGGGCCGTTACTAGCAATATATTGCTAGCAATGGGGCCGTCAGATCGACCTCCACGTGATTTCCCTTAGAAACTACCATAGATTCTTAAGATTCATCACGATGGCCCACCTGACCTAGGTTCTTCCTCGATTATCATCTTTCACTAATGTCCCATCAGCGTATATCGATAATAATAAATTAATGAGGGGAAAGGGATTCATCCATTGCTAACAGAGTTTGACAGCCCCATTGTTAGCAATTTGCCCTATTAGGTCGACCTCCACGTGGTTCCCCCCGGAAACCATCGTGAACAATTCTTATTGAATTCATCACGATGGGCTAACTGACCTGCTTCATCCTCACCTATCATCCTTCACTGGTGTACCGCCGGTGTATACCGTTAGCGCGGGTGGGGTAACCATTCCATTATCACCCATTAAAAAAAAAATTAATCAATTAATAATAATTTATAACACATTAAAAAATCTGCATTTACTTTTTGTTCAATATATCGAAAGATCCAACTTTTAGACGTTCTTTAACACTTCAGTCTTCAGAACAGTCTTCTCTGTTGTGTTGTCCTCGGTGGTTTACGATTTTTTTTTAATTTCAATAAATTTTCATTTCTACTTAGATTTTCTTTTTTCTTACAAAATATCTGTATAATTTTCCATATTTTATTTTTGAAAACAATTAGAATGATTATAAAGTGAAATATATATACATGTATGTATATATACATCAGGCAGATCAAGGAAATATATATATATATATATATATATATATATATATATATATATATATATATATATATATATATATATATATATATATATATATATATATATATATATATTGCCAGGATTGAACCTGAACCCCACACCGAGCTATTTGTACGCTGTTTGCTTTCACATAGTGTAAAATAAAGTTAGGAAAACTATTTAGCACTCTCTTTGAACAGCGGCGACACAAAAGGACGCGGTGCATACAAGTGCTGTACAACTTATCTATGTTCATAAACTACGTTATTTTTCCATCTTCTCTTGGAGTTTGCGTAGTGCAATGGTGACCATGCATTAGGTGTTTTCACGGAATTATAATTTATTTTATTTGTTTATATATATTATTTATAAATTACTCACCACAGTTACAGTACCAGAGGGAGATTTTGTACAAAAGTCCATTGCTTGAGTATCTCTGTCCCATTCGTGTTTCTACCGTGAAGTAGTTGTTTACATGACTGTGTTTCGGTTTGAAGGGTGGGATATGGCAGTGAGTTTACAGGGTACAGAGGAATAACACCTAAGTCCTCAGGAATGGCAACGCATGGGGGGTATCATGGGCGAAACAGTATACTCTGTTATGTGCATGGTACTGCTCATGTCTATAGGCGACGGTTACCACTTTCCATCAGGTGGGCCGTCAGCTTGTTTGCCATTCTAAGTTGTATAAAAAAAAAAAGTTACAGTATCCTAAAACGTGTAGTGAGCCATAGGTTTATTTTACATACCTTACACTTTCACATACCTCTACAAGCCGCAGCCCACAGTGCGAAGCACAGCATTGCGATATAAAGCACCATAATGCTGAAGAGGACTTCTAAATAAAGTCTAAACAAATATCGGAAAGAGCAAAATACAGTAATTTTTTTTAAATCCCCATTGTGTATTTATGTAGACATAGTATTGAAAAATTAACATAAATTTAAAAAATAATAAATAAATATTATTTCCGATATGTCATTAGCCATTGTAAAAGTTAATTCTTTTCCCACTACTTTATTAAATGCAAAAATGTGTGAGAACGTTTGGATTGTTTGTTACTCTTTCAAGTAAAAATTACTGAACAAATTTGATTGAAATTTAGTACACGTACGTTATTTTACGTATTGATTCACGCAGGCTAAACCGCAGAATATGTTTAGTATTAGAAACATTAAAATAAGTCTATTTCTATGTTTGTTTGTTACCTCTTAGCACCTTAACGTCTCGATCAATTGTTATATAATTAAGTACAACATAATACAGTATTAGAATGGAGAAGAACATAGATTACTTTTTTTAAGTGACTTCAAAAAAGAAGTAAACTCTCAGTTCGGTTGTATTTTTTTTCTCATCTCAGCACTCCGCCATTTATAAACTGTTTTGGAAAATTCCTTTTTTATTTGCAAGGCTAAACTTTCAAATTAATTCCATGGAAATTTCATCAGAATCGGTTCAATAGTTTAGTTTTTAAATTAAAAACGGTTTTGCCACGATTGAAGTCGGTGGCTTTTATTGCGAAACAAAATCTACATGTTTAGAAATCACTTAGAACTTCAAATCGTACTGTTTTAAGCTAATACTCGTATTATATTCTAGTGTGTAGATTATTGTTAAAAAAAAATATCCAAAATTACTTGCAACGTTCATAAAAAAAGTTTACCTGTATAACTAGTTCAAATTGTAAAAGTTCCACATTGTCAGAAAATATGGTCACCTTGTATCAGCGAGTTCAAGACACTTGTCCTCACTCCCGCATTGTGCATTTCGTTTGCATTCCACATTGTGAATTCGCTTTTAGTCTTTTTATTTAATATTGTTGTACTAGATGGACATTCTTACTAATCTTACTACAATATTTTGTTTTTTTTTAGAGATATTTGTCACTAAATCATTGGCATAGAATAGGCCAGCCATTATTTTCCCATAAGTGTCGTAAGAGGCGACTAAGGGAGCTTATGGTGGAGGGATGGGCAGCAGCGTCCCTCTTAAAATATCACCAAAACCAAACTGCGGTTGCCAACTCGCCTGCCAAGCTTGGCAACGACTGGCAAAAGCCTCCTTATGGAGGAGACTATGTTCAAGATTAGACAGTTACCAGCTGATTAAACATATAACAAATTATAACAGAATCGAATGAATGAAAACAAATATGCAAGATACATTTTACAACTATCAGTTCTTCCATTCGTTCCCAACGTACGAATGATAACTTAAATGATCAAAACAAAGCCGCAAGATATAAAACGTTCAAGGATAGGATTCCGCGTATTTGTACTCCGATAAACGGATATTACCCCGATGGGACCGTAAACTACTTTCGTCGACATATATTCCAGGTAAAATACGAGAGACAAGAATAATAGTACTCCGTGGTATAATAAATATTAGGATGTCGGAACGTACTAATCACATCGCATTAAACGTAGAATGATAACCGACCTATATTGTACGATTTGAATGAACGAATTACTTTGGTTATTTGTTTAGAATTATTTTGTTTAATTCCGCTACCGTTAGTATGTGTGTGACTGCCAACACTAGAAGACTGACCGCCACTATTAGTATAAGAAATTCCGCAACCTTAAACAAGCCTGACTCCTTCATTTTTCATCTGTTTTATTAAAAATACTTATATTTATGAAGTTGTACAATTCGTTGCTTGACTCTATTAAAAACTTGTCAGTAGTGAAATTTAAAAGGGCACTAACCAAAATACTGTGTAGAATATTGACGAATTAAAAAGATAAATTTTAATATATATATTTTAATATATATATATATATATATATATATGAATTCAAGGCTCTCTGTCTGTATTGTCATGCCCTGACAGAGTGTTACAAAATAACTATAAAATCCTATATACTATTTATGTACATGCACTGTATTTTATAATACTGCAATAAATATTCATTTAATTTGATTTGGCTTTTTTAAATTGTGTTGGCCGTCACACACATAGTAATGGGGATACATATACACACTACCAGAGGGAGACTTTGTACAAAAATCGATTGCTTGGGCACCTCTGTCCCATTCGTGTTTCTACCGTAAAGCATGGCTGTGTTTCGGTTTGTTGGGTAGGATATGGCGTTAATTTACTGGGCACAGAGGAATAACATCTGATTCCTCAGGAATGGCAACGCATGAGGGGTATCATAGGCGAAACAGTGTACTCTGTTATGTCCATGGTACTGCTCATGTCTATAGGTGACGGTTACCACTTTCCATCAGATGGGCCGTCAGCTTGTTTGCCATTCTAAGTTGTATAAAAAATAAATGGTAGCGGAATTAAACAAAATAATTCAATTCTAATAACCATACACAGATCTTATTCAGCACGTTATCTGTTTGGTTGACATCTTGAATTATGTAAGTAGAAAAAATCGTAAACAACTCTATTCCATACAGACGTGTTTTATTATTATTTGTAAGATATATATGTACACTTTAATGCGCTGTCTGTCATTTAGTTGGTAAGTACAAAAGCATTCCAGAAGCTTTGAGTTTCATTCATGCACGTATATTGTCAAAAGCGTACGCCACAGTAATCCTTACTACACCAGTAATATTATAAATATAAAAGTGAGTTTGTTTGTGAAATTCGATTTACACGTGTGTATGTGTGTGTGTGGTCCCGGCATAGAAGGGGCCACGTCTTCCTTTCCTGTAGGTGTCTTACTTAATGGTCAGCGTCCCTCGCAAAACATCACCAAAACCTAACTGCAGTTGCCAACCCGCATGCCAAATGTAGTAACTACTGCCAAACCATCCTTCTCGGAGAGCCTTAAGTTCAGCAGTGGACATTTAACGGCTGATGTAATGATATGGGATGAAAAAGGACAAAGGTCACTTTTTATCCTGGTCAATAAACGTATATCGGTCACACGGGCGAAGTTATAGGTAAACTAGAGCGTTTATATGTATACTTAATTTTTTTTTCTATACAAAGTCATTTGCATGAATATTTCTGTCCCGCTCGTGCTTCTGCTGCGAAGCGACTGTACTAGCATGGCTGTATTTCGGTTTAGAGATGTACGACCGTGAAATTATACGAAGCAATATCACTGTTAAAAACATAAAGTTTAAACTGAAAGCTTATTTACTGTCCAACCTTGCTAAAACAGCAGAATATTAATGTAAATATTGACATTTGAGAACGAAATGTAAAGTATCACACACAAGCCCAAGAGGTTTAAGTGGTACTAAAAAATCAATAGTTTTTTTAATGTATATGGATTTTTAAATAATTAATTAAATAAAAAAAAAACAATTACAATGTACGGAACTATAATAATCTCATCTTCAGGGAGGGCAACTCATTCACACATATTGCATACACAATGCACACGTGGAACGTATTCTCTTATGTCCATGACATTTACAGGGTACAGAGGAATAACACCTGAGTCCTCAGGAATGGCAACGCATGGGAGGTATCATGGGCGAAACAGTATACTCTATTATGTCCATAGTACTGCTCATGTCTATAGGCGACGGTTACCACTTTCCATCAGGTGGGCCGTCAGCTTGTTTGCCATTCTAAGTTGTATAAAAAAACAATCTGGTGGGCCATTAGTGTGTTTGCCATTCTATCTAAAATAAAACAAGTGAATTTGTTTTGTTTCTTATCTCTTAGCACCTTATAGGCTTAATCAATCACTAAGAATCGCACGAAATATATAGCAGCAATTCCTAAAGTGGGCTGAACCTAGGGGTTCCGTAAAAAAGTCCAGTTTCCAGGTTTTTGCGAAATTATTTATACAGTGAAACAATTTCATTCTTTACATAATATTTTATATATAAAATATTTCTAGTAAAATCTTTTGTTTTTATTTCAATTTCATTGTTTTTTTATTTGTAATCGTTTGATATGAGATTCGATAAAATTAAAGGTATTTTGGTGGGCGTTCAGTTACCTTAAAAGTTTAGGAACCCCTAATATATAAGATGAAGAAGGCCATAGGCTATTTTTATTACACTGGCGGGGCACCAGTGAAGGATGATAGGTGAGGATGAAGCAAGTCAGTTAGCCCATCGTGACGAATTCAATAATAATTGTTCACGATGGTTTCCAGGGGGAACCACGTGGAGGTCGACCTAATAGGGTATACTGCTTACAATAAGGGTGTCAATCTCCATTCCTAACAATCCCTTTCCCCCGTGGTTAATGATATTAAAATTTAAATACTCTTTATGTCCACTTATTTACAAGCACTTTTAAATTGACGATATGGAGGCATAACACCATACCTAATCTTCAGACTAAGACTGGGGGGAAAGGGATTGTTAGTAATGGGCTTAAATAGCCCCATTACTAGCAATGTACCCTGTCAGGTCGACCTCCACGTGGTTTCCCCTGGAATCTATCGTGGCTAATTCTAGGTGAATTAGTCAGGATGGGCTTTGATGCTTTGATCCTCATTAGTCATCCCTCACTGGTGCTCCGCCATTGTATACCGATAGCGCAGACGAGGTTACCATACCATTATCACCCATTAAAAAAAAAACCCTCAGACGGGTTTTATACAAAATCTCCCTCCTTTTCACGTTTAAAACGCTATATATATCTCATAAATTTTTACTTTGCAGCTGGAGAACATATACATTTATTCAACGCATCTGTTGACGACCTTGCTGGAATCATGGTTGGCGACCGTACAACTATGCGACAAATCATGATTCGAAGAAGAAATTAATCATCTTCAGTTCATTGCTGATACCCACCGTTCATATGACGCTTCCAGTATGCGCTAATTTTATAGACAATAGCAAATAGGGGGAAAAATGCACAGCGGGTCAGCTTGATACTTTCATTGTGTAGAAAGCTTCATTCCTTTTTCAATTTTAATTACATACCCTACACACTTATAGTGTTCGCTATTTTTTTTTTATTGGACTAAAAAAATATTGAAATTAAGAATGTATATGGCAAAACAACGTTTGCTGGGTCAGCTAGTATATATATACTAGCTGACCCATAGTTTATATTTGCATAATTAATTAAGGATGTTTCAAGAGGGACGCTGGTGTCTGTCTCTCACCCTTTCTTAATAGAATACTTGAATTTTTATTTTTACTTAATATATTATAAGGAATAATGTCTTCTTTCCTTCGGTAGTTGCTTTTAAAAATACCAAACAAACAATATCAACTCTTTATCCGCTTATTTCGGCGCTGGAAATTTTCCACTCGCAATTTCACTACTCAGCCCGAACTTCTAATAAGTGATTAACAACTCGATTGAAAGTTTCACTAGCTTGTTTGCTCTTTGTACAATAAATGCGATTCCTTTCAAGTCGCATAGATAGAGTGTTTATCTGTACATAGAATGTACAAAGAATAACATATACATATGTATGTATAATATAAATTTAGGTAATATGAGTATTATTTTATTTATTTATTTAAATTTTAACGCTCAGTAAAATTCTATGTACTTATGGCGGACTTAACACCGGACGGTGTTCTCTACTAATCGACCATTGGGCGAACAGAGAAATACATAGGCGGTGCATTTTGGAATTGTCGTCATCATCATTTCAGCCATTGTCCGTCCACTGCTGGACATAAGCCTCCCATATAGACTGCCATAAAGAATGGTCCTGAGCCACTGTATCCACTGTCTCCCTGCAATGCATTTCAGGTCGTCACTCCATCTAGTAGAGGGTCGTCCTACACTACGTTTACCCGTACGCGGTCGCCACTCAAGCACCTTTCTTCAAACATACATAAACTTATAATTAGACTAATATATACATACACATAATATATTAATAAATAAATGTTTACATATAATAAATACATAAAATATTACTATATCAAATAATTAACTGTATATATTCATTATTTTTATGTTATTTTTAAATCACATTTTAATTTAATATTATACATCACGTTGCACCGTCAGTTACATTTTCTGTCTACGGTCGACTGGTGGATAACGCAACATGGTGGTAAGTCCGGCATCTACACTATCTAGGTGTATTAAAGTTTAATAAATAAATCTAAAATCTTATCTTGCTAATATTATAAAGTAAGGAAAGATTTTATGTTTTATAAAAGACGGCTATTAATGCAGTCATTTAGGTAAACTACTTTTGACCAAGGCTGGTATAACCTGGTCATAACGTCGAAGTAATTTGGGTAAATAATCATAGTTTATCTACATGATTGCATATGTATTAGTTTATCCATATATATTAAAAGTAATGTTCATGTATTATATGTCCATTTCTTATGTATATATTATATTTATATTGTGTATTGCCTTAATGTGTTACTATAATTGTCACATATTTTTCACCACATCTGCCCTTCATACGCTTTCTGTTTTTACCCAATGGTTAGCTGGTGTAGAATGCCATATGGCATTAAGCTCGCCATTTGTACAAAGTTTTATTGTGCAATAAAGAATAAATAAATAAATAATAAATAAATTCCCGTCTGTTATAAAATACAAAACGTGTGACGCGAAAGTCTAAGAGTTAAAAAGGAAATATTTTTATCAGTTTGTATTTGATAAAATAAAAACATACATATATAAAAGATTTTATATAGGATATAGGCAATATTTAGAAGGCACAATAGCAATTGCAACCGCCCTGGCTAAAAAGTTTATTTATTTATATATTTATTTCCGAACCGATACGACAATATAACCTTCAAGAAAAGAGCATATTCCTTTCTAAAAGGCCGGCAGCACACCTGCAATGCCGTTGGAGTTTTGGGTGATCATGGGCGGCGGTAGTCACTTACCATCAGGTAAGCCGCATGCTCGTTAGCCTCCTGTGTTGTAAAAAAAAACTCCTTATTGCATCAAAAACATAAAAATCCCAATCTTCTGCCCGAAACACAGCCTTATATAAACAAGTAGTTTACAACAGAAACAGGTTGGACAGAAATACACAATTTTGTGTACAAAACGATCAATGGATGTTGAGTGAAATAGAACTATATTGTTCCGCGAACATGACTTCAAAATATAGTTCCTTGAATAGTGTTTTTATTAAATCCATTTCCAAGATAAGATTCTCTCGTATCTATGTTCAAAGACATTCTTAAATCCGTCTCGTAATTGGTTCAAATACCCAGATACTTAGGTTCAACATCGAGATTGTTTCTCCAAAGCAACTTGATCCGTACGGCTCATCCTAAATTTGGAGTAATACAGTTATTTGAACGTTGCTAATATCCTCCCGCTGTGTTATTTCATCAAACAACTAGATTGCCGACGATCTTACCTCACCCATGGGCTGATTTCAACAATTAAACACCGTTTAAATTTAATAATGCGCCGTGAATGTACGACTGGGCTGGGGGTGAACTTTGTTTTCTTAAATTAGCACACTACGTGGAGCACGGATGGCAATAATCGGCTAAAACTAGAAGCGATAATGGCAATATTTTTAATAGATTTTCAAAAGAAAGAATTTCTAAATTAACTGGTTATTTGTTTAGAATTATTTTGTTTAATTCCGCTACCGTTAGTATGTGTGTGACTGCCAACACTAGAAGACTGACCACCACTATTACTAACAGAGCTTCCATAACCGTCCATATTAGCTATCAATCTCCGACTGCTATTTCTTTGGCATTCTTATGTGTTATTTAGGAGTCATTAAAACTAAACAAACTCCCCTTAAAACATTACAAAGTTCTTAAAATGGAGAGTGTCCTATGATACTTTTCATCTAAGTACCGGCCTCGCGGGTGAATCCGTATATAAAAACTAGTGCAATACAAAATTGATCGCCAGCAGACGCATCTAGTTCACAACAAACGGTAACTCCACGCCGTTAAATTCCAAAAGTTACAGTTTCGAATTTGCTCCAAGTTTGCAGTATTCGTGAACTTTCCAAGTTGTGTTCAGGTATCGAATTTTTACCAGTCCGCGTTGCGGCTTACTTTGTGCCCGCCTGTACTTTGCCCCTGCAAAGAATTTCATCCGGCTCCTTAAAGTTTTTCTTTAATTCTTCATTTTTGTTTCTCGCTCCTTCCTGGAAATTCCTTGGTGTTTTTTCTAGCGTTTTAAACTTTTTTTCTCTGTTTTTTTTTTTTAATGTACCTGAGAATAGCGGATTATTGAAGTAGAAAGTGTATAAACAGTTATTCTTTATTGTTTCCTCCAATAGTTTACAATAGTAAACTTATTATAGATACAAACAATTACAAGAAATAATCACAATGAGAAAACAATGGGCGACCTTATCGCTAAGAGCGATCTCTTCCAGGCACCCTCAGATATAGTTAGATAGATAAATAAATAAATTCTGTTGTAATATAAATTGTGAAAATAGTTATTTATTTATTTTGTGTATTTATTTGACGACATACACAAAATTATTTTAGGTTTCAGATTTTTTATACATAACATAAATAATAACATTAATAAAAAAAAAATAGCAACACCATCCTTTCCTGTGGATGTCGTAAACGGCGACTAAGAGAACAATGATCGAAGAATGGGCAGCAACGTCCCTTTTAAAACATCACTAAAACCTAAATGCGGTTGCCAGTCTGCCTGCCAAGTATGTCAATTATTGGCAAAACCCCCCAATAGGGGGAGGATGCTATGTTCAGCACTGGATGATAAATAATATTAATATTGTATAATTATATGTATATATATATATATATATATATATATATTAAATTTTTTTATATAAACTAGCGGCCCGTCCCGGCGTCGCACGGGTGGACATTTTTAACATTTCCCTTCACTGCTCTGCTCCTATTGATCGTAGCGTGATGAAAAGTATACTATAACCTGCCCAGGAGTATGAAGAATAATTGTACCAAGTTTTATTAAAATCCGTCGAGTAGTTTTTGTTTCTATAACGAACATACAGACAGACAGGCAAGAATTTTACAGATTGCATTTTTGGCATCAGTATCGATCACTAATCACCGCCTGATAGTTATTTTGTAAATATATTTCATGTACAGAATTGACCTCTCTACAGATTTATTATAAGTATAGATAAGACATAACCACTATGTTATTTAACGCAAAATCTTCTCAGCATATGACAATCACAATATTTGTGTGTTAGGAATTTTTCTAAATTTAACAAACTTCTTTTATCCAACATAAAATGACAAACCGACGGCTCACCTAATAGAAAGTATTATACGTCACCTAAAAACAAGTTTATGCATTAAATTCGACACTTGGACTATTTAGACAGACAGTGTCACCATATAAATGCTTCGCTAAAAATAAGTCAACCATTTTGTATATATGCGCATTCTGTGCATTTTGATATGACCATATCATGCGCAGAAATTGCATATACCTGCATACCAAGACATTCTACTAATTAATTCACATTGTGTCAATTCTTCTCTTTTATAGGACATAAAACATGCTTTCTCTCATTCATAGGTCACGGGTTCAAATCCGGCTCGAAGGACCAATTTTTTGTACAAAACTTTTTTTTTATACCACTGAGGCGGCAAACAAGCATACAGCTCACGTAATGGTAAACAGTTACCGTAAATTTAATCTTGGTGCATGGCTTTAAATATAAAACCCCATAGTTATAGAAAAAATAAAATTTTATTCGTACTTCGTAATAATGATAATTAATATATTTATGTGTTACATGTGTATTTCTTATATATTATTATGTATAATTATTTAAATATGTTGCTAAAATTATGTCGCATATTTTTCACCACATCTGCCCTTCATACGCTTTCTGTTTTCACCTAATGCTCAGCTGGTAGAGAATGCCATATGGCATTAAGCTCGCCACTTGTACAAAGTTTTATTGTGCAATAAAGTATAAATACATAAATAAAATATATATTTAATTGTAGTAAAAAAACGTAACGAAGTTCTTTTAATAGAAAGCTATTTATTTATTTTCCCTATGGTTGACTGGGAGAGAATGCTTTTAGCATTAAGTCCGCCATGTACACATATTTGTACTAATGAATAAATAAAATAAAATAAATAAATAAAGCCTGAAAGTTAATTCAATTACTATGTATGGCTAAATATATAAATATATATACATATACTACAATATAATATACTTCTTTTATGGCCAGCTATCTAAAGAGCGTCCAAGCAGGTGACAGGAAAAAATGGAGGGTCACAATAAAAAGGGTTACTTTGTACCTCAGTCACCACAATTAATGGCCGAGGAACTTGACCTTTTGACCTTGAATAATGACGATTATTTATTTAGCTATACGTATATACTAGTATATACACGTGACTTCGTTGACAGAATTTGTTATACGTATATATAACGGGAATTTTACGGACTTACTGCGTTTGTCGCTTCCGATAACTTTTTCGACTTCATCCGGAAGATTTCTTCAGAGGTTCTTCATCTTGCGTCACAGCGTCTCGTCTCATCTCATGCGAGATGACTTAAACATATACATATAGGCATGGTTAAAAAATAAACATAATTTTTGAAAAATAATAAAATTGATGCTCCTTTCCATTTTGGGTGTTTCTGGAAGAAAACTCTTTTAGAGTTAGGCTCGCCTTTGTACATTTGTATACCTCCGTCATATTTTTATCTATAACTAGCGGCCCGTCCCAGCTTCGCACGGGTGGACATTTTTACATTTTAAAAAATGGCCATTAAGGCTGCACACGCGACAGAAGCTTAAAAATGCAGTAATATTTTCTGTTTTCTGAACATTTCTCTTCACTGCTCTGCTCCTATTGATCGTAGCGTGAACAAAAGTATACTATAACCTGCCCAGGAGTATGAAGAATAATTGTACCAAGTTTCATTAAAATCCGTTGAGTAGTTTTTGTTTCTATAACGAATATACAGAGAGACAGACAAAAATTTTACTGATTGCATTTTTGGCATCAGTATCGATCACTAATCATCTTCCGACAGTTATTTTGGAAATGTATTTCATGTACAGAATTGACCTCTCTACAGATTTATTATAAGTATAGATAAAGTAATAAATAAATAAATAAAATAATTTATAATAAGAGCAAGACGAAAGCAAATACTCTGCCTACCCCTCCGGGGATCGGTCATGAAGATAGATAGTTATGACCTCATCGCACCCCGTTATTCCCAAACAACCGTTAATTAGGGATCTAGGACTTCGCCGAAATTTCCGATTGACAAAGATTGATGATTTCAAAATGGCCGACGACGATAATTACCGCCGTGAACTGAACGAAACTAGCTAAATCCGGATTTTGAAAGGTGAAACGTTCGCCGGAGAACTTACTCCTGCTAGCTAGTTGTTGTACTAGTCGTTACACTTGGATTCTGTTGCGGATTTTGCATGTTGATCCCTTAATTGCACATTGAATTTTTTTTTTATACCACTGAAGTGGCAAACAAGTATATGGCCCACCTGATGGTAAGCGGTTACCGTAGCCTATGAACACCTGCAATACCAGACGTATTACGCGCTCGTTGCTGACCCTGAAGAAACCTCTTTACCCCTTTTTTGAAGAATTCCATGCGGTAGTCCCTTTGCAAAACTTCGACAAGGATATACTTATTGTGTAACAGTTTCGTAAACACGTTATATTTTCACGTAATAACTATCAGTTTAACTTACATGTTATTAGATTAAGAAAACTCGACTAGTTTCGGGTTCAATTCGTGATCCTTAATCATGAGCGGCTGTGACGTGAGCGCAAGCCTGACGTAGCATATACTTACAATTTGGTTCCATACAAATGTTCTCAAAATCGGTTATGTGGTTAAATTTTAAACCAAAATATCTGTTTTTGCCATATTTGAAGTAAGGTTTTTTTTTTAAAAAACACTATTTTAATTTACTCATTATATATTTGTTTTTTATATAACTTAGAATGGAAAACAATCTGACGGCTCACCTGATGAAAAGTGGTAACCGTCGCCTATAGACATGACAGAGTATACTGTTTCACCCCTGATACCCCCCATGCGTTGCCATTCCTGAAGACTGAGGTGTTAATCCTCTGTACCCAGTAAATTCACGCCAAACCGAAACACATCCGTGCAAACACAACTGCTTCACGGTTGAAACACGAATGGGACAGAGGTACACAAGCAATCGACTTTTGTACAGTCTCCCTCTGTTATGTTAGGCGTTATGTTCTTGAATTTTCAACCGTTATTGAGGATGCTTTTTTGAATCGATACTATTTCTTTTTAAAATGTTCACATCATAGTTTCATTGTAACTAATATTGTTAAATACAACAAGTTCAGTATGAACTTCCAATTTAAACTTTTAAAGATTTCCATGTAAGTTACATTTTAACTTGAAGTAATCCCATGTACTGAGCATTACTTGAGACTATGTTTTGTTGTAACAAGTTTAATTATAACTTGAGTTACAATTCAATGTGCTTAGAGTACATTAAACTATTACAATAACAAGATGCGACATTCTAAAATAGTCTTAATGTTATAAAGAATAAAGGGCATATTGAAAAGAACAATTTTAGTTTGCAGACACTTTTTGAAATGCCTAACTTGTATCAACAATATATGGTACATAAACAAATGTAGGGTAACAATGATTACATGATAAAAATATATTTGTATTTTTTTTTCAACTTAGAGTCAATACTTAAAGTGTCCCTTTTAAAACATCATCAAAAGCCTAATTACGGTTATCAATCTTGCCAAAGGTGGCAACTACTGGTAAAACTCCTTTTATGGGGTTACTGCTAAACGTAGACCTTTGCCTGTGTTTTTTTTTTGATGGGTGAAAATGGTATGGTAACCCCGCCTGCGCTGACGGGATACGCTGGCGGAGCATCAGTGAAAAGTGATAGATGAGAATGAAAACAGGCCAGTTAGCCCATCATGATGAATTCATCAGGAATTAATCATGACAGTTTTCAGGAGGAACCGCGAGGTGGCCGACCTGGTTGGGTCTATTGCTAGCAATAGGATTCTTAGTCTCCATTACTAACAATCCCTTTCCCCCTCAAAACTTCTGTTAAGTTCTCCCATCTCTCCTTTTAGTGCTATTTTCCTGTGGTCACTGGTGCTCCGCCAGTGTATCCCGTTAGCGCAGGCGGGATACCATTCCATTTTTTTTACAATAAAAAAAAACAGAAGCTTTGAATTTAGTGAAATATCCGCCAACATTAGTTTTATTGGTGACCATACTACCTGACATCGCAGGCTAGGTCCCGTACACGGTTCAAGTTAAACTTTAACGTCACTTCATGCGACTGCTAACTTTATTTGTTTGCATTCACCTTGTTACCGCTGAGTTTTTTGTCGGCGCAACTTTCGTAGTGAGTTAACGATATTACTTGGTAGTTTCCCATCTCTACGGAGTTGGTAATGCGATCGTTGACATTTAAATATAAAAAAAAATTAAATAGATTATCTTTACAAATGTTTACAAACAGCGACATCTGTTGTGGCAAAATATACCTAATTGAATAAGTACTTCTAAGCTGTTTTTTTTATGCAACTTAGAATGGCAAACAAGCTGACGGCCCCCTGATGTAAAGTGGTGACCGTCGCCTATAGACATGAGCAGTACCATGGACATAACAGTGTATACTGTTTCGCCCATGAAACCCCCCATGCATTGCCGTTCCTGAGGACTCAGGTGTTATTCCTCTGTACCCTGTAAATTCACGCCATATCCCACCCTTCAATCCGAAACACAGCCATGCAAACACAACTGCTTCACGGTTGAAACAGGAGTGGGACAGAGGTACCCAAGCAATCGACTTTTGTACAAAGTCTCCCTCTGGTTTCATACATAATGAAACCACACGATTTCGAGTTTATTTTTATTTCTCAACATACTCTCCTCCGAGCTCGAAACACTTTTTCCATCGACCCGGTAAGGCTTCGATAGCCGTTTTAAAGAAATCTTCGTCTAACTCCTCGAAATAAGCGTCCACGGCGGCTATGACCTCTTCATTTGTAAAAAAAATGTTTACCACCTAAAAATTGTTTCAGCTTTGGGAACAGATAAGAGTCGGGCGGTGCTAAATCCGGTGAATATGGGGGTTGAGGGAACAATTCAAAGCCACATCGATGGATTTCTGCCATGGATTGCACAGAGGTGTGAACGCGCGCATTGTCCTGATGAAACAAGACTTTCCTTCTCAATAAACCTGGACGTTTTTCTTTGATTTCTTCTCTCAAACGACGCAACAGGTTGCAATAGTAATCGGATGGGGGAAAGGGATTGTTAGCAATGGAGTTTATCAGCCTCGTTGCTAGCAATATGCTCTGTCAGGTCGACCTCCACGTGGTTCCCCCTGGAAACCATCGTGAACAATTCTTGTTGAATTCGTCACGATGGGCTAACTGACCTGCTTCATCCTCACCTATCATCCTTCACTGGTGCCCCGCCGGTGTATGCCGACAGCGCGGGCGGGGTTACCATTCCATTATCACCCATTAAGAAAAAAAGAATAGTAATCGGAGTTTATTGTTTCACCCTTTTTTAAACAATCCACGAGAATTATACCCCTTGCATCCAAAAAAACGGATGCCATGACTTTGCTCGCCGATAAAACCACATTGCACAGAGGTGTGAACGCGCGCATTGTCCTGACGAAGCGTATTATTAATTCAGGATTGGAACAACCGTTTTTAGTGAAATCCCCTAATAATTACAACTCAGTGTTGTGTATGGTAAAAAAAAAATCGCCTCGCTTGACTAGACAAATAGTTTTATTGTTACAAACGAAAGATATAATTTTTTCAATTGCCCATTATAACGTGGTTCCCATATCAAAACAAAAGTCAATTTGTACAATAGGTTCGTAGAAGGTCGGATGACCAGTGAAATCGTGAGCTATAGAAACTATGTTAAGTGAACTATCCACTTTCATGATATTATGAACAAGTAGGGACACTTTTACCCAACTTATGATTTTGGTATCAGATTGTTTGTTTAGTTAGTTACTAGTAATAATAATAAAAAAAAATATACCACCACCTACATCGTGACAAAACATATATATATATATATGAAAGAATGAATGAGTCTTTTTATACAACTTAAAATGGCAAACAAGCTGACGCCCCACCTGATGTAAAGTGGTAACCGTCGCCTATAGACATGAGCAGTACCATGGACATAATAGAGTACACTGTTTCGCCCATGATACCCCCCATGCGTTGCCATTCCTGATGACTCAGGTGTTATTCCCTTGTATCCTGTAAATTCACTGCTGGAAAATGGGGGAAAGGGATTGTTAGTCATGGGTTCTTACAATCTATTGGTACACCCTATCAGGTCGACCTTCACGCGGTTCCTCCTGGAAAGCGTTGTGGTTTATCCTTTATGAATTCATCACGATGGGCTAATTGACCTGCTTCATCCTCACCTATCATCCCTCACTAGTGCCCCGCCAGCGTATACCGATAGCGCAGGAGGAGTTATTATCATCCAAAAAAAAATTTCATTGTATATGTATATACTATATAAACTAGATTTTTTTTATACCACTGAGGTGGCAAACAAGCATACGGCCCTCCTGATGGTAAGTGGTTACCGTAGCCTATGAACGCCTGCAATACCAGAAGTATTACGCGCGCGTTGCCGTCCCTGAAGAAACCTTTTTACGCCTCTTTTGAAGAACCCCATGCTGTAGTCTCTTGGGAAAACCTCGGCAAAGAGCTCATTCCATTAGATATTCCCTTATGATATAAATTACTTTAAAGTTCAAAATATATATTTACAGTAGCTTTATAATAGCTTTAAAATCTTAACTTTAACTGCAACACAGGCCTTATTCCTGCGAAAACGTCGTAGAACAATGAATCGGTCATTCCACAAAGTTCCCAGCATCCACGCTTCGCTCGCCACCGGGAAAGTGAGAATGCATGCAATTATTGAAATGACCGGTTTAATTCTTGCCTTTGATATGTATCGCCTAATTTTTTTTTTTTAATTATTCCTTTTCTTATCTTATTGTAGTTTACGTTTGACGAAGATATTGGGAAAGTACGCTGTATATTAACTATAGGCATCATTGTATATTCTGTGACGCCCATGGTATATACTGTGACGCCAATGAGCGACGGTTAGTTAAACACAATAAATCAAATTTCTAATCCGTCTGCCAAACGTGGCAACTACTGGCAAAACCGCCCAAGTGGTTAATCAAAGACCGATGTGATGATAATATTGTGACTTTTATTGCTATTAAATCCATATCAATGTATATTTAACTAGCGGCCCGTCCCGGCTTCGCACGGGTGGACATTTTTGCAACATTTTAAAAAGTGATTATTGTGACATAACGATAATAGTTGGACATATAGTTTCGCGAAGTTTTTTGTAGTTATTGATATTTTCTTCAATATTGTAGAACATACTTATGTTCTATCACCAATAGTTTCCGCAGCTCACGCGACCAAAGATATTTTAAAGCACTTTTTTACACCTCGAGTTACGTTACTAAAGTTTTAGTAAGGATCCCTAATCTTTTCTAGCAATAAACATAGCCTATGTTACTCAGGCTGAATGTAGCTTTCTAATGGTGAGAGAATTTTTGAAATCGGCAAAGTAGTTTTTGAGTTTATTCATTACAAACATACACACAAAAATACAAATCTTTCCTCTTTATAATAGTAGTGTAGATGTAGCTATCTACTATTACCAGAGGGAGACTTTGTACAAAAGTCGATTGCTTGCTCTGTCCCATTCGTGTTTCAATCGTGAAGCAGTTGTTTGCATGACTGTGTTTCGGTTTGAAGGGTGGGATATGGCAGTGAAATTACGGGTACAGAGGCATAGCACCTGAGTCCTCAGGAGTGGCAACGCATGGGGGGTATCATGGGTGAAACAGTATACTCTGCTATGTCCATGGTACTGCTCATGTCTATAGGCGACGGTTACCACTTTCCATCAGGCGGGGCGTCAGCTTGTTTGTCATTCAAAGTAGTATAAAAAAAAATATACACACTTCATTTAGTTCAAATTTCATTATATTAGTTAGAGAAGGTACATGTAATTCACTGAACGCTATAGGAACCGAATGTAAATTACATGAATTTAAACTTTAATTATTTTCTACTCCAAGTTATTTGACAAGGAACCCAGGACCGGCGAGTAGATACGGGGCGAAATTACAAGCGTGGACGCTCTGTCAAACGACAGTGGTCGGCTTATATAAAATGAATTTATTCATTTATTTAGGTTTACCAACAATTGCTTCCACAAAATAATGTAAATATATATACAATTATGGAGCTTAGAACTAAGTGTAACATTTTTTTATAGGCAAACACAGCATATATTGATACATGTATAACTATAAGTACTGAGAAATATATATATATAGCTTACAACTATTATTAAATGCTTAACAACTAACAACTAAAGCCACCATATCCATAAGCAGATCCAGCAGCACGACTCATTTTATATATTTATAGATATTTCGTACAAAAACAATTGGAGTATCAAAATTAATATCGACCTGGTCACTGCAGCTGTTTATAATTTCACAGAACCTTACTATTGGAGAATATGAATGAATGAATGAATGAGTATACTTTATTTGCATTATACAATATAGAAAATAAACAAGACAATTTACAAACACAACGATACAATTGTATAAGTACAGTAAGGCGGTCTTATTGCTGAGAGCAATCTTTTCAAGACAAGCTTAAAGTAATGGACTAATTGTTGTACAAGTAGGTATAATAGTGCTTTATAATTAAAAAAACATCTTTTGCAAATTAAAAATATATAAAAATGTAATATGTAGTATGAATAGGATGCTTAGAGTAAGTGACGCTCACTAAAACGTTCAAACAGTTGGTGGCATAGTGGACCGGGTTATAGAATTTCCTAAAATATAATTGAGCGCAATGACGGCTGGCTTATCCGTCATACCCGTGAACGATCTATTTTATTAACTTGTCCTTTTTTTTTATACAACTTAGAATGGCAAATAAACTGACGTCCCACCTGATAGAAAGTGGTAACCGTCGCCTATAGACATGAGCAGTACTATGAACATAACAGAGTATACTATTTCGCCTACGATACTCATGCAAGCGTTGCCATTCCTGAAGACTCTTGTAATAAAGAATATGTAATTGTAAATTTAATTTATTATATTAATTATATTATGACATTTATATGCATGTAATCTGTAGTCAATGTTGTGTACGCCTGCTATAGGTATGCATATCAGCATACTACACTAAAAATGTTATTTATGTATATGTGTATACAGTTGGTATGCCTAATTCGAAATAAATAAAATAAAAAAAAGACTCAGGTGTTATTCCTCTGTACTCAGTAAATTCACGCCATATCCCACCCTTCAAACCGAAACACAGCCATGCAAACACGACTGCTTCACGGTATAAACACGAATGGAACAGAGCTATCAAGGTAAGCAATCGACTTTTGAACAAAGTCTTCCTCTGGTCACACTTATACAGCTCTGTTTCTATCAGCCACCTGTTTCATCCACACCTATCATCCCTCACTGGTGCCCCGCCGGTGTATACCGATAGCGCAGGTGGGGTTATCATTCCATTATCACCCATTAAAAAAAAACTAAATCTTAATAGTCAAATAAATAAATAACGCGTTTGTTACAGGAATTTTCAGAAATTCTCATAAATTCTTTATTTGTTTCACTCCTTTTTAACTCCTGCTGCACACACACAGACAAACACAAACGAATTATAAGAATTTCATCCTTTTATGTAGTAACAGCGGGCACGCCTCAACTTTAGACCCGTATATTTCCAACTGAGAGTTGGTATCTGTCCGTATTATGTTTCCACTGACACGTGAGTAACAAGCTTTAACAGCTGATGTCTCGGGGAATTCTTGACAAAATTACTACTTATTTAATTTAAATTGTCCTGGGTACCTCTGTCCCACTTGTGTTTCCACCGTAAAGCAGCTCTACTTAGAGGGCTGTGTTTTCGTTTGAATGGTAAATGGGGTATAAGAGTGAAAATATAGGGTATGGAGGTATAACATGATAGTCTTGGGGGGAGCGATTGTTAGTAATGAGGACTACCAGTCTCAATGCTAGCAATATACCCCGTCAGGTCGACCTCCACGTGGTCCCCCCTGGAAACCATCGTGCTGAATTCTATGTGTAATTATCACAATGGGTTAACTGACCTGCTCTTTCATTATAACCTATTGAAAACGGCGCTGGTAGGAGAGGAGGGCAGCGACAATAATAAATAATATTAAGAGAGGCTTACCAGTATAATTTCTTATGACAATCACAATCTAACAATATAACAACAATATGTCAATAAAGTAGAAAAACAAAATAAGTATCAAAAAGACATATTCATAATATAAAAATATAATGCTAAAAAGGTAAATTATATAAAAAGAGGTCTGTCGCCAACATGGCACGCCCCGGTGCAGAGCACCAATCTAAGGAGGCGACAAAAGCAATATCACCATGTCAATCGGACTTCCATCTTGTTGTTGTGGTGACGGTACAAATCTGTGTCGGTATGGGGCGAACAGCTTCAGTCGACGGAGTATCCAACAGCAAATGAAACACTGTGAGCTGGCGGCTTCTCAAAATCTGCTGGGACTGGACGTGGATTTATTAGCACCTCTGCTTCTAGTAGTAGAATTGGGTGTACTTCTTCCGTTGGTGCTTTCTGTAGCAAAGTTATGGAAAAAGTATCCTTGATAAATCTGAAAAGACGTCCCCAGGAGCCACTCATTGATAGTGCTATTGGACTCAATCATCATTCATCAATCTTGTTGTTGGCTGTAAAAACAAAGACCTTGGCAAGTTGGTTCGCTGCACCGACAAAAACCGTTAACCGTTTCAGAAACAATTTTCGATGGGCGATAAATCTTCTAAGATCCATATCGGCAGCATCCACAGAAAGGCTTTTCACAATTTCCAGGTAAACAGCTCGGGTGGTGAGGCACGAAGATAAAGCTACCCAGCGTTAAATTCAAAATAATCAAGACTGGTGAAAGAGAACGGGCGCTGATGATGATTGTGGCGCAGACGGGAGAAGCTTTGTAACTATGCAAAAAAAAACTACATTAATTGGCAACAGACCTGATGTAAGAACACTGCTGTTATCTGTCTCCGCGCAGGAAGTTGACCACAGTTACATTGATGCCGTGACTAAACTTTTGATAGTAGTGATCAAAAAGTAACCATACTATTATGTCGACCGTCTAAGTGGGTTTACTTCCTGTATGGGAGGTTCTAAAATTAATTATACAATATTAAACATTAATAATAAAATTATACAAATCCTTCCATTCAAATGGATAGAATCATCCTCTCCCAACATCAAGATTAGGTTTTTAAACCTTCTTGATTGGTTGAGAAAAGATCTGCTGGAAAAAGGTGCCTTTCAGCCTCCGAAATTTCTTTATTTAAAAAAGGAGACAAAATTTTGGAAGGAATCTAGGAGGCAGCGCTTTATAATTTTGAAATTTGGAGGCTTTTCTAATAAAAACCGAAAAATCTTGGCACATTAATGTGCACGAACAGTTGTCCTAATCAACCGAATTCATCAGACTAAACGATTAGGATTCGCGACCACCGGAGATGTCAGTGTCGTTGGCTTGTAGAGCCAATGACATCTATATCAAAAAACATTCAATGATGTGTTTCCAGGATAAAAATTGTAAATCGAGTAGCCATGTGAGCCGTCTGTAGCTCCAACTGTCTACGTGTGCCACAGTCATAGAGGCAAGTTCTCCTTCTACTTTTCCCTTACCTCTTGGTCGCCTCGAAAGGCATTGGATAAAATTAGGTCGGCTACGAGGCAACTCGTGATAGAGATTTTCACTGAAATAAATATTATTTTTAACCCAATGCCATCTATCGTTTACAGCAGAAATTTTGAATAGGTCAGTAGCTACGATAGATGACACTACCTTACCTTTTGGGGGGATGGTGGTATAACATACGCCATCGTTGACGTATTTGAACAACTCTGGGGAGGCGAGGAACTTCACAGAACCTAATATATTTATGGTGTGGACACAATTGTGTACCGCACAAGCTAACTGGTGTAGTTCCTTACCACCATCAGATGCAAGCAGCTTGGGCATGCCTTTCGCTTGTGATACTAGTTGACGTATCAGAAGGTCAGACTGTCCAAACTGCTCTTGCAGAGCCGCCATGATCTCTTCTGGGTCTTGTGATAAAGCCAGAAGAGAAATAACAGTGTCACGAGCGGCTCCACTGAGAGCACAGAGAGAGCTCGACAGACCTATGCTTTCCGTCGCCATGGACAAATGTTTGGAATTTAAAAATGATTTGAATAATAATAATAGCCAACGGGAAGGCGGCGAACCGGAAAACATAGGTAGGCTAACTATATTACCTGAATTAGGGTTTCCGTTGTTCCCACGAGCGGCATCAGTAAGCTCGGCCAACTTCAAGAAATCACTGGGTTGATGATGAAGAGTGTTAAAGGCTATGCGCTCATTTTTATTTTGTGTACAACTAAATGATATGTTTTGTGTACCTAAAGTGCGTGTACGTGTATAGGAGTTATGAATAGTTGAATGTGGAAGTTGCGAAGGTTGCGGCATCGGCGACTTGAAGTGGAGTTCGCGGGCTTCGTTGAAGGCCTTCGACGAAGCAACAGCGTCTGGCTGCTGCGCTCCATAGCCGCAGTGCTGAGAGGATGTCATGCTGTGAACCTTTGAAGATACAAGGGTAGTTAGGGCCGGCGCGGTAACAAGCGCACACTCGCGCACCGCGGCTGATACGCCGGCGGTGCTGGGCGAGTATTCATGCGCGCGCCCGACCAATTTCACTACCGTATGCGCCTCCAATGCCGACTGAACAGGCGCGAAAGGGGGCCCGTGCTCGCGCGCTGCGACACCAGCCATACCGGTGGCGCAAACGCCAGGCGAGACCGCGAGCTCGCGTTCTGTGGCCAGCACCGAGTTGATCTGTCTCTCAGACGAAGAATTGTTAGAATAGGTCACCCATTTTTCTATTCTAGTCGTATACTCCGTCGACTGAAGCTGTTCGCCCCATACCGACACAGATTTGTACCGTCACCACAACAACAAGATGGAAGTCCGATTGACATGGTGATATTGCTTTTGTCGCCTCCTTAGATTGGTGCTCTGCACCGGGGCGTGCCATGTTGGCGACAGACCTCTTTTTATATAATTTACCTTTTTAGCATTATATTTTTATATTATGAATATGTCTTTTTGATACTTATTTTGTTTTTCTACTTTATTGACATCTTATTGTTATATTGTTAGATTGTGATTGTCATAAGAAATTATACTGGTAAGCCTCTCTTTATAATATTATTTTATTATTGTAGCTGCCCTCCTCTCCTACCAGCGCCGTTTTCATTGGTCCTTCTCCCGGTAAAATTATTAGATATATATTTAAAAAAAAAAATTCCAAATTATAAACATTATTCAAATGGTTCTCACAAGAGTAATGCGGACTATCAGTCCCATTGCTAGCAATATACCCTATCAGGTCGACCTCCTCGCGGTTCCCCTTGGAAACTATCGTGCTAAATTCCAGGTGTATTCATCACGATGGGCTAACTGACCTGCCTTTTCACCCTCACCTATCTTTTTTTTTTATACAACTGGAAAGTGGTAACTGTCGCCTATAAACATGATCAGTACCATGGACATAACAGAGTCATAATCCGTCACTGGTGCCCCGCCAGCGTATTCCGTTAGCGCAAGCGGGGTTATCATTCCATTATCAACCATAAAAAAACATCTCCAAAGTCTAAATGCGCTTATACTATGTGCTTAATAAAAGGTAAATTACTAAGTTTACAAACAGCAACTTAACATAATTGTCAAAGTAATAAAACATAGGTACTCAATAAATTCACCTATAAATCAATCAATCCCTGTGATTGTTATATTAAGTTCCTACTACTCTTATCACAATACGCATAAAGTCGAATATCGAATAACAAATTTAAGTCCACTTTTAAAACTTCCTCAATCGCTTTTATAGTCAAATGACGTTTATTTCCATAGGTTGCGGGTGTTTAGTTGTAGTTAGAGGGCTCGGTACTGTTTTCCGGCAGTATTATTTAAACTGGATTAAACCAGTTCAGTCCAGTTTAAACTAGTTTAAATACACGTGAGTATTGGACGGACCAGTTTTAATCGTTCCAAACTTGTGTTTGATTCAAACAACACATATAATATGTTTAATACAGATTGATATGCAAATTCTAATTTGAATTGATCTCGTTTATATTGCTATGATTAGAGCTTGCAAATTTGTAAATATACTTTGCATGACTTAAATAATAATAAACACAAGGTTTAGAACAATTCTACTATTAAATATCAAGCTTGATTGAAGGGATTTTTTATTTTTTTTATTGTTTAATACAGGACATGTGTAGAAGGCGCACTTACCAAAAGTATTCTCTTTCTGTCATTCTCAAGGAAAACGTATTTTGCTTACAATTTGTTATTACCAATTCAGTTCAGTATTTTTTTTTTGTTGTTTTGGACTTTTTAGTAGTGCTTTCTCTCTTCAATAAATTTATAGTATTGAAAATCAGTGTCATGTTCGCAGAGACGTGGCATGTAGCTGAGTAATACCAATTTGTTGCTGTCCTTTTCTTTTTTGTTTATTGTTAAATATTTTATGTAATTAAGTGTAAAACTGAGCGCTGAATATTTCTGTCTCTTTTTTTCCTCTTTATTCTTTCTTTTTTTTCTTTAATTCTTTTTTTCTTTCCTACTATCTACAATTAAAAAAGATATTAATAAATAAATCGCAGTGCAATTTTTGTGCCCATCTCCTACACTACATGCATTTAACAATAGAAAATAAATGTGCAGAATTGAATCAACTGGATCCGGAGCTTTCTATTGTTGGTTGTATATAAATAGAAACAATTTGTATCGGAATTAATAGCATTGGAAACATATGGGATGGAATGTGGAGCCGATTGGCTTTGCAGTAAGATTGAACGTATTTGTCAACCGACTCGAGAAAAAGTGGGAGGATTCGAAAGTGTTTGCATTAACTTAATATAATATGGAATGCCTAATGGTGGACGATTTACCGCGTGGCCCCGGCATAGGATAGGCAGAGGCTTATCCTATGCCGGAACCACATGAATACGGATCCTCACGGGAAAGGAAGGAGAGCCTTTTTTTCTGTGAGTGTCGTAAGAGGCGACTAAGGGATCTTAAAAATTAATTAAATGATTGTTAGCAGTGAGGTTTAAAGCCCTATTGCTAGCAATATAGGATATACTCAGGTCGACCTCCACGTGATTTCCTCTGGAAACCATTATTGTTAATTCTTGTAGAGTTCGTCACTATGAACTAACTGACCTGCTTTCATCGGAAGGGAAGAAATTGTTAGTAGCGCGTCCTATTTTTTTTTATACAACTTAGAATGGCAAACAAGCTGACGGCCCATTTGTCATTCTAAGTCGTATAAAAAAACCTCTAAGTAATCTCCTTGAAAACCATCTTGCTGAATTTCAGGTGTATTTATCACTGACGGTATACGCTGGCTTCACTGGGGCCCCAGTGAGGGATGATAAGTAACGATGAAAGCAGGTCAATTAGCCCATCGTGATGGCACTAGAATTAACCACGATGGTTTCCAGAGGGAACCACGTGGAGTTCGACCTGATAGGGTATATTGCTAGCAATGGGGTAGTTAGACCCCATTACTAACAATCCCTTTCCCCTCTCACGATGGGCTAACCGACCTGCTTTCATCCTCACCTATCATCTCTCACTGATATCCAATCAGTGTATATCTACAACGGAGACAGAATAACCATTCTATTATTGCCCATTAAAAAACAAATCAACGGAGACTTCGCCCCTATTTATTTATTTATTTGAAAATCACTCACCACACTTACAGTCTCCCAAAACGTGTAGTGAGCCATAGTTTTATTTTACAAACTTACAAATTTTTTACAACATTTTAAAAATATATCTATTTTGTCATTAAATATAACAATATCTGGCTGCTGAGCAGTCAGAGAATTGAGCAGAGAAATAGCCTGATAAGTGGGAGCAAACTGAGCAGTACAGGTGCGAACCGGCGGTGCCGATAGTAGTCGACAAGCACGCAATCGCATGCAGCGTTGGGGTGCGTACAGAGAACAACGGCTAAGAGTTGCAGGATTGTCTATTCCGCCGTTGAGCAACCGAGAATAGTGCATCATCAAATTGCACTCCCGCCTTATCTCGAGCGTTTCTAGTCCTACCATACCGGATACGAACAGTGACGGGTACAAATAAGGACAGTAGCTGTAAAGTTTACTATATAGAACACGTGCAAATTTCCTCTGAACTCTTTGTATCATTATCTTGTATTTTGTTTCATGAGATGTTCGATTTTGAATTATTTAACAGTTTGTCTCCAATTTGAAAATTCAGTCTAAGATTCGTTTTTGGAATATAAAATCAAAAAATTTTTCTAAACGATTTTATTCGATATTGGATTTAAGAAATTTAATATCCAAGATACTGAAGCTTACTGTAACAAATGGATAGATTATATTAATGGCCCCCATTGCCGCTTCACGTGCGACAGAACTGCGAGACGCATGATGTGTGCGATTTAGTCGCGTTATCACCACCATGTATCTTAATATATATACCTAACTCAATTTAATATGTGGGGCGGAAGGGATTGATAGTTTTTTTTTTATACAACTTAGAATGGCAAACAAGCTGACGGCCCACCTGATGGAAAGTGGTAACCGTCGACTATAGACATGAGCAGTACCATGGCCATAACAGAGTATATTGTTTCGCCCATGATACTCCCCATGCGTTGCCATTCCTGAGGACTCAGGTGTTATTCCTCTGTACCCAGTAAATTCACGCCATATCCCACTCTTCAAACCGAAACACAGTCATGCAAACACAACTACTTCACGGTTGAAACACGAATGGGACAGAGGCACTCGTATAAAATATGTAAATTAAATAGTAAATTAGTATAAATGTTAATAGAATAATAACCCCGCCTGCGTTAACGATATACGCTGGCGGGGCACCAGTGAGGCATGATAGGTGAGGATGAAAGCAGATTTGTTAGCCCATCGTCACGAAAATAATCACGATGGTTTCTAGGGGGGACCGCGTGGAGGTCAACCTAACAGGGTATACCTATTGCTGGCAATGGGGCTGGTGCTTATCATTACTAACAATCCCTTTCCCCTATCATTGTAATATCTATTTTAATAATGCAATAAATTTACAATTAGACGGTGTCGGGGGGGGGGAGGGATTGTTAGTAATGGGGAGGTTAGTCCCCATCGCTATCAATACACCTTATCAGGTCGACCTCCACGCGGTTCCCCCTGGAAACTATTGTGACTAATTTATCATTGAATTTGTCACGATAGGCTAACTGACCTGCCTTTTCATTCTCACCTATCACCCCTTACTGGTGCTCCGCCAGCGTATACCGTTAGCGCAGGCGGGGTTACCATTCCATTATCATCCCATAAAAAACACATTGCGACGTTGTCGTTCCGAACTCCGGCTCTCACGGTCGCCGGCTCGCCGCCGGGCGGCGCGCGATGTTGCCGCTCCACGCCGGATTCCGGTGCCAAACGCCCGGACAGTCGATTCCGAACCGGCGTACGGATCGTACGCTGTTATTTCATATTTTTCCCCTGGAATTTCTCAACAGAATTACTCAAATTTCACATTGTTTACTGCTACATTGTTTGTACAGTTTAAAATATTATTGTTTAATTTTATTTTGAGATTTTATTAGCTAAATACTACAATAATAAAACCAATACAAAGCCAAGCATAATTTATAACATTCTGTGTATAAAAACCATTATATACGTTAAATTGGATTGTACAATATTGAAAAGAGTTTATTTGATTGAGTCTAGACAACTTTGGCGGTAAACAATACTATGGGCAAACACAGTTGGTGAATTGGCGGGAAAATTGGCGGCCATTTTGAATTCGGATCATGGCCGAATTGTCTGATGAAAACAGTGGCAATGCTGAAAACGAAAAAAGGTTAGTGCGAGATTTTATAATTATAATTTATATCTTAATAATTACATTTTTTTTTATATATTTTGCTATACATACTTTTATTTTTGACGTAGTGGCATTTTATGTTTTTATACAACTTTGAATGGCAAAAAAGTTGATGGAAAATAGTGACTGTTGCCATCCATAATTTTTTTTTTTTTTTTAGTAAAGTGATTACACTTGGATAGTGTAAATGGCGGATTTAACACTATAACCAGTAGAGAAAGTATAAGTGATGATGCAACGTAGTTTGAAAATAAATATAATATAAATAATAGAAAATTAATATAAAATAGTAATATTATAGTGTTTTCTCATTGTGATTATTTCTTGTAATTATTTATATTTATAATAAGTTTACTATTGTAATCTTTTGGAGGAAACAATAAAGAGTATCTATCTATCTATCTATCTATCTATATGTATTATGTTTAAATTTTTTTTTATACAACTTAGAATGGTAAACAAGCTGACGGCCTACCTGATGGAAAGTGGTAATCGTCGCCTATAGACATGAGCAGTACCATGGACATACATACATGGAGTATATATATATCGACATCGCCCATATCGGTCGGATATCTATTTTCGAATATATATGTAATACTGTCAGCGCGGAGGGAAAGGGATTGTTAGCAATGGAGTTTGACAGTCCCATTGTTAGTAATATGCCATATTAGGTCGACCTCCACGTGGCTTCCCCTGAAAACTGTCATGAACAATTCTTGTCGAATTTGTCACGATGGGCTAACTGACCTACTTCATCCTCACCTATCATCCTTCACTGGTGCCCCGCCGGTGTATACCGATAGCGCGGGTGGGGTTACCATTCCATTATCATCCATTAAAAAAATCCAAAGATTCAAAAATTTCATTAAAAAAGATAATTTGTACTAATTTATCTTTCTACCCGTGCGAAGTCGGGACGAATCGCAACTAAAAATGTTTTTATTCCAGCGAGG
Organism: Galleria mellonella; assembly: GCF_026898425.1. Lineage (NCBI taxonomy): Eukaryota > Metazoa > Arthropoda > Insecta > Lepidoptera > Pyralidae > Galleria > Galleria mellonella. The sequence goes on along the minus strand of NW_026441999.1, from coordinate 7,957,662 downwards.
AAATAAATTATAAACGTATAGTGGACACCAGAGACCTGATAGCCATGGTCAAGCGGTATAGATGTCTCTGGGATCGCAGGCACGCCGACTATAAGAACAAACATTTGAAGACAAAAGCTTGGAAGGAGATATACAGGGAAATAGAACCTACCTACGACTCATTAAGTCCAACTGTAAGATACCAAATGGGTGAGTTGATATTTTTGAAACAAAGTGACGCCCTCTGGTGAGTTTTTATATTCAACGGATATATTTTATAGGTCTGAAATGTAATGGTAACCCACTGGTTACCAATCCATTGATTCTTAATGCATTCTCGTCTATCATCTAATACTATGGATGATAAATGACTCGAATCAGTTTAGTCGATCTATCATGATTAATTCACCAGGAGTTAACCATAATAGTTCTTGGGATGGACTACGTGGAAGTCGATCTGTAGTATTGCTAATGGGACTAGAAGTCCTCCTTACCAACAATTCCTTTCTCGCCCTAAAGGGATTAAAATTGTTACAGACAGTACATGGTAATTATTAAATATTAAATAACACCTGAATCCTCAGGAATGGCAACGCATGGAGGGTATCATGGGCGAAACAGTATACTCTGTTATGTCCATGGTACTGCTCATGTCTATAAGCGACGGATATCACTTTCCATCAGGTGGACCGTCAGCTTGTTTGCCATTCTAAGTTGTATAAAAAAAATATATACATATACGTAGTATGATCTCCGCGACAGTCAGAAATTATTAAGTGTTGCTAGTAAAGTGAATGTAATAATTCATTAAAAGCTCATATTATATTGTAGGATTTTTTATCTATCAACCAGTAGATTTTGTTTTAATGAATTTTTACATTTATTTTAGAGGAAAAAGAGAAATATCTATAACTACAGATCCTTAGCGTATCTTTTTTTCAAATTATATTTAACCACACTTTTTCGTCCAGGTCTCACGATTACAAAAAAATGGAACAACGTCAGGGATTCGTTTGTAAAATACAGAAAATCCGCCAGATCTCCAAAGCCCTATATATACTCGAACGAAATGACTTTCTTAGATGTAATTCTGAATACCGATGAACAAAAAGAAAGTAACACAGGAGTCGATAGTGAAGAAGGTGATAATTGGATGGGAGAAGTATTTATAGATGTTGACGAGAGTACAGAAGAAGTAGCCAGCAAGCGACCGAAGTATGATGTGTTAAATGTGACAAAGGAGGAATCCGCAGTTTGTGAGGATCATCTAAGAGATGATCCCAATATTGTTACCTTTCTTGCAAATCTGATACAGAAGGAAGAAGACGAGGACAGAGCTTTCTTCAAGTCTATAACTCCAGCTGTGAAAACATTGTCAGAAGAAGCAAAATTAGAGTTTAGATTAATGGTAATGAAAATATTGAAAAGTTTAAAAAAGAGGGAGAAGCAGAAAATTAAAAGAGAGCCGTCTGTACTGAATAGTGATAGTGAGTGATATTGTTAATAAATTCTTTGTTCTTCTTCCTTCAGTTTTCTTTCTCCATTCTCCGGTCTCCGGTCTCCGTTTTCCGTTCTACGTTCTCCGTTCTCCATTTTACGTTCTCTGGTCTCCGGTCTCCGTTCTCAATTCTCGGTTCTCCGTTCTCCGTTCTTCATTCTCTATTGAACACAAAAAGGCGAGCTTGTCTCTAAAAGAGATTTCTTCCAACAAACCCAATATGAGATAAACTGACAGTTTATTAATAGTAAATGTGTATTAATCAATTGACTTAAATGTTATAGTTAAAAATAAATAGATGAAATATACAATTAAAAACATCTATAGGTATAAATTTATTTTAATTTTATAATTTTATTCCTGTACAATGTTTAATTATTATAAATAATAATAAATTTTATACAGTTGTTTATTACTATTTTGTTTCCAAGATAGAATGCCCTGTGTTATTTGGAACTGGTGTTATTTACATGGCATCTATATCGGGACCGCAAATGGTCATCTCTTCCTTTCCCATGGGTGTCGTAAGAGGCGATTAAGGGAACTTAATAGTAGAAGGAAGGGCAGCAGCTGACTAAAAACTAATTTCGGTTAAACCAACCCGCCTGCCAAGTCTGGCAACTACTGGAAAAATTTCCATTACGCAGAAGGCTTATGTGAAAGGCTGATGTGACGATGGGGATGATATAAAACCTAAAAACATTACACCTTTTTTGGGCAGTCGTATTTTTTTTTATAATGCAGTAGGCAAACGTGCATGCGGCTCGCCTGCTGGTAAGCGACTACCGCTGCCTGTAAGCACCTGCAACACTAGAAACGTTACAGGTGTGCCTTTGACAATGAAATATAGTTTTTTTTTTTAATGTTACGATAAAAAAAATTAATTAGTAAAAGTAAAGAACTAATTATGGACAAAATCCTTTTGGAATCCTTCAAACCATTAACCGCCCTTCCTTCAGCAGTTTATTCCCACCCCCAATAGGTTGAATCCTGCGGAATGTCTCAAAGAAATTACATTGTAATCCACTAATGAGAAGTGACAAATTACATAGGTGACTTCTTTGTAATTATAGAGCCATCTGGCGGAATAATTGCGAGGCCCCGCGGTTGAGGCTGTGTAATTTTGGCGGGGTAAGCCAATTTCTCGTCTGTCGCTCTTGCTTTTAAGATGTATCAAGAATTTTGACCTATTTTATACGAATTAATGTACGTTGCCTGTATGCAAAAGCTTCAATTTACTCAACGGGCTATGGAAAGTGCTGTGCTCGGTGTTTCTTTGCGTGACAGCATCCAAAACGAGGATATCCGCAAAAGAACCAAAGTGACCGACATAGCCCGAAGGACAAGCAAGCTGAAGTGGCAATGGGCTGGTCATATAGCTCGAAAAACTGACAACCGATGTGGAAGAAAGGTTCTTGAGTGGCGACCCCGTACAGGCAAATGCAGTATAGGACAACCCCCCACTAGATGGAGTGGCAACCTCGAATTCATTGCAGGGATGGAGGATGCAGTGGATGCAGATAGTTTTGGACCGTACCTTATGGCAGACGATGGGAAAGGCCTGCGTGCAGTAGTAGAGAAATATTGGCTGATACGATGATGATGAGATGGTGATAAGAAGGAATTACTAGTAAGGGAGACTAGCAACCTCATTGCTAGTAGCATACATATCGACCTCCACGTGGTCTCCACTGAAAATACCCATCGGCATGCTTTCATCTTCACCTGTTATCAGGACATGGCACCAACCCTGCCATTGGGGTCGAATCTGGAACGCCAAATACCTAAACCTATTCCTAAAAGTGGAATTGGATATTACAGCGAAATCTTCATTTATTTATTTATACTTTATTGTACACAAAATTTTACATTTTTATAATTTATTTTAAATAAACAAAGGTAGATAGATAGATACTCTTTATTGTTTCCTCCAAAAGATTACAATAGTAAACTTATTATAAATATAAACAATTACAAGAAATAATCACAATGAGAAGACAATGGGCGACCTTATCGCTAAAAGTGATCTCTTCCAGGCGACCTCTGGATGAAGAGGAGTAATTATAAACAGTTTGGTGGGAGGTACGATGAAAAATTCTGTTAATTCTAAATATGGAAGTGTGATACATGTAATAATATAAATATATACTTATTATTATTATTATATATATAATATATATCCCTACTATATATATATATATATATATATATATATATATATATATATATATATATATATATATATATATATATATATATATATATATACAAATACGTACACGCATACATATACATATACATTAAAAACAAAAGATGTACAACAGGCGAGTTTAACTCTGTAAGAGTTCTCTACCAGCAAACATTTAGCGACTAATTTAAAGCAGTTGATTTTAAAACCCGTTGTTGACATATTTTAAATACACTATCGTGACCCAATAATGACGATGAATAATTCAAACGGAATCCAGTTCGAAATGTCGGCAATAAAAATGCAGTTATGTAGGTATTATTACAATTAAACCCCGTAGCCGCGTCTAGTGCATGAAAGTCATATACTTGCTTCATACTTAGCCCTTGTGATGTAAAAGCTAGCAAAGTATTTTAGGGTTGAACACATTTTACAGCTGAATTCAAAAAAAGTGCTCGACTTAAAAAAATTCAGGTGTATTTTTCCCATGTTTGTTACCTCATAACTCCGTCAGTTTTAAACCGATTTGTAAAATTCTTTTTTTTTTATTCAAAAGGTTATACTTACATATTAGTCCTATAGTAATTTTATCAGAATCGGTTTAGTAGTTTAGTTTTTAGAACGAAATAACCGGTTTTGTTGGAATTGAAATCGGTTTTTTTGTTTATGGGACACAATCTTAATTTTTCTATTATATTCTGCATATTTTTTAAAAAATGCCGGCAGCACACCTGCAATGCTGTTAGTGTTACAGGTGATCATTGGCGGCGGTAGTCACTTACCATCAGGTGAGCCGCATGCTCGTTTGCCCCATGTGTCGTAAAAAAAATGTCAAATTAGGATTTTATGATTTTAAATGGTATTTATTTATTTATTTATTTATTCATTAGTACAAATATGTGTACATGGCGGACTTAATGCTAAAAGCATTCTCTCCCAGTCAACCATTCTTTCATTTTATTAAAAATGGTAATAGTTACCTGTGTAAACATGTATTTAATTCATACTATAGACTTTCCTCGGCATCGCACGTTTTTTTTTTTTTTTTTAATAAACTCTAACCTACTTTATTCTCTGATAATGTAGCTTTCTATAGGTGAAAGAATTTTTAAAATTGCTTGAATAGTTTTTGAGTTTATCCATTATAAACAAACAAACAAATGTTTCCTTTTCATAGTGTTAGTATAATAATAATTTATCAATCTTTAACAGTTCCCTATTTAACACAGCCTACCCTATAAGCTGAGTGATGATTTAAGACCTTCCTTCGACCATTCTGTACCCTAAGTCGCCTCCTACGATGCCTACAGGAAAGGAAAGGGTAGCCTATTCTACGCCGGGACCACACGGTTAATTAGTACAATTTTGCGTGATAAATAATTATGAGTGACTCCTTTATAACTTCTATATTTATTTTGTCTTATAAATTCTGCATCTTTTTAATGTGTAAACACTCATTTTATTTATTAACTGGTAACCGTCGCCTATAGACATGAGCAGTACCATGGACATAACAGAGTATACTGTTTCGCCCATGATACCCCCCATGCGTTGCCATTCCTGAGGACACAGGTGTTATTCCTCTGTACCCAGTAAATTCACGCCATATCCCACCCTTCAAACCGAAACACAGCCATGCACACACAACTGCTTCACGGTTGAAACACGAAAGGGACAGAGGTACCCAAGCAATCGACTTTTGTACAAAGCCTCCCTCTGGTAAATATAATATTGGTGTTACAAATAAACATATAGATAACATCCTTTGGTATTTTCTATTTTTCTCGGAAACCCTTCTTTGCTCTCCATCATTCGTATATGTTTGACATGAATACGTAGTAAACGTTAGAAATATTAAAATCTTGTACATTACCCATTTCATCGCAACCCTACTCGTTGCGGAACTCACCCCGCGGGGGGCGAGTTCGAGCGGCGAGCTTCTGCATTCACGTGTAATCCTTATAATTTCACATCCCATCCTTGTAGCACTGACTGCTTACACGCTGTTACTTCTTCCCTTAGCTATGGTTTATATATTTATGCATCATTTATATAAGTATGTTTCTATATAATACAATTTATCTTTGGCTGTTACACAGGTTACACTCTGGGTTTGTTGCACGCGTCCGTGTAGCCTAACTTCAGGCTGCAGCTGAAAATCAGTGCTTTGCTTTCAAGCAAAACCATCACTGAGCTGTAGCCTGTTTGGGTCACTGCGACACACATGGCGATACCATATTTTCATATTTTATCTTTTGTTGTATATTTTGAAAAGTGTAAATAATCTAATTGTATAAACCCATTTGTTAATTTACGTATGTCATAAACGATTCAAATAAAAAGTTTATCTATTTATAAGTTTAAAGAACTTGACTGAAGTATACCGGAGATTTGCGGGGTGAATTTTAACTCCATCGAATTGGAATCAAAATTGAAGTCAAATCGAATACACGTCAAATGGGGGGAAAGGGATTGTTAGCAATGGAGTTTGACAGCCCCATTGTTAGCAATTTGCCTTATCAGGTCGACCTCCGCGTGGTTCCCCTGGAAACCATCGTGAGCAATTCTTGTTGAATTCGTCACGATGGGCTAACTGACCTGCTTTCGTCCTCACCTATCATCCTTCACTGGTGCCCCGCCGGTGTATACCGTTAGCGCGGGTGGGGTTACCATTCCATTATCACCTATTAAAAAAAATACACATCAAATTAATTATTATGTATTTATTTATTCTGGCCATATGGAATAGGCCACCCCTTCCTTTCCCATGGGTATCGTAAGAGATGACTAAGACAGCTAGATGGGCAGCAGCGTCCTTCTTAAAGCATCTTTGAAACCTAACCGCGGTTGCTAATCCGCCTACCAAGCGTGGCACCTGCTGGCAAAGCCCACTAAGGGGAGGCTTATATTCAGCAGTGGACAGTTAAAGGCTGATATAATGATGCTAAGATCACAAAGGTTATCAAATATAGCCCCAGTAGGGCCCCTATAGACAAGTCGCAAACGAATCCAAGGATATAATTGTTTCGATTGGCACTTCATGGGACAAAACAAGCACATATACCTATATATATATATATATATATATATATATATATATATATATTACAACACAGGGGGCAAACGAGCATGCGGCTCACCTGGTGGTAAGTGACTACCGCCGCCCATGGTCACCCACAACACCTACGGCACTGCAGGTGTGCTGCCGGCCTTTTAAAAAGGAATATGCTCTTTTCTTGAAGGTTATGTTGTCGCATCGGTTCGAAAATACTGCTGCTGGAAGTTGATTCCAAAGAGTGGTTGTGCGTAGGAGAAAGTGCCTTGAAAAACCATCTATATATATATATATATATATATATATATATATAGATGGTAAGCAGTTACCGTAGCCTATGAACGCCTGCAATACCAGAGGTATTACGCGCGCGTTGCCGACCCTGAAGAAACCTCTTTACCCCCCGTTTGAAGAACGTCATGCAATGAACGTCAATGAACGTCGTCTTTTAGGAAAACCTCGGCAGGGAGCTCATTCCATAACCTGAGTGTTCGTGGGAGAAAACATCTCTGAAACCGCAGTGTACGCGACCATTTAAGCTGTAAGGTATGAGGGTGAACTCCCTGTCGATGGCGATCCGTACGATGGTAGAAAGTGGCCGCAGGCTTTATATTGAATAATTCCTCTGAATTTATCTCCACAGATCCTAAAGTTTGACTGTTAAAAAATACCCATAACATTAAATTAGTTCCATATTTTATTGTAAAATTTTAAATAAATTAACAAATAATATGTCCCGAAGATCTTTCATTTATACTTACTATATTTTTTATTCCAATTAAAGCGGACAGATCAGCGGGATATGGCTAGTATTCACTCATTTACAATCAACATTAAATACTTAGTGGGAATCGTTAATCATGTTACCTCGCCCAACTTTACATGTCCCCAATTGACCCAAACTTACCCCATATATTGACCTTTGGGCGGTAAACTATTTCCGTTACCCTAACTTTGATTTAATAGCCAACGGGCAGCCTTTATTTTTGTTGATAGTTAAAATTTAATTAAAGTTTGCATTTAAGTTAATATTAATCAACATGAGTTGAATTATATTAGTTTTCAGAATTCACCCGTTTGACAGGGATAAAAACCAGCCTATATCCTTTTCTATCCCAAATGTTATATAGACTATGGTAACTGCTTGCCATCAGGTGGGCCGTATGTTTGTTTGTCATGTCAGTGGTATAAAAAACATGTATGTGTAAAAATTTATAATAATTTATTAATTCGTTTTAAGCTCCAAGTTAAACCTTAACTTGGAGCTATGTAAAACATAACCATGTTTTACAAAAATACTGCTTCAATTGTGGCAAGACCACAGTTATTTTGATTAAAAAACTAAACTACTCAACCGATTTTAATAAGATGTCCACTGCTGGACATAAGCCTCCCCCATAGACAGCCATAAAGAACGGTCCTGAGCTACCTGCATCCACTGACTTTCTACAATGCATTTCAGGTCGTCATTCCATCTAGTGGGGGGTCTTCCTACACTGCGTTTGCCCGTACGCGGTCGCCACTCAAGATTTGTTCCTCAGTTGTCGGTTCTTCGAGCTATATGACCAGCACATTGCCACTTCAGCTTGCTTATCCTTCGGGCTATGTCGGTTATTTTGGTTCTTTTGTTGTTATTTAATTAATATTAATTAACTAATTAATCTTTAAGTATATCCTTTAAAATAAAAAAAAAATCCAAATCGTTTTCAACTGACGAAGTTACGATGTAATAAACATTAAAAAATAAAATACAATCGAATTAAGGACCTCTTTTTGTTTTGGAGTCGTTGAAAAATAACTTTTTAAACGTCCCACAAAACACATACCTGTAACCTGTCTCAAGTTGTCAACAAACTTAGACACTGTAGACGGCGTGAAATCACTCCAGATAAGCATAAACGTTCAACAATTGAATGAGAACTTCAAAATGAACGCTCGCACAATCTCTTTGTAACACAAACGAGATTCAGTGAGCGGCTGGGACCTAAGTGCTTGGCTGATTTTATTGTGGAACGTAAGTCGTTTTGGTTGTCTAACTAGTTATAACTTGTTCACGTTTGTTTTTGGGGTTTTCTGTTTATTACTTAACTGTTGAAGAGAAGAAGGTAATGTGTTTCGAATCATCGTCATCTTCCTGCCATTATCTCAATGATTTGACTGGCTGAAAACCAGCGCTATGCAGCTGTACACACTGCACTGATATACTCGCAGCATCAGCTGAGCAAGTTCCTTTTGCCTGATACGAGACACTTCTTATAATGGCCGTAGCTGGGGGGAGGGGGGGGGATGCCTTACCCTAAAATGAAAGGCCCCAAGAAAGATAGATTCGTTTTTTTCAATATCAGTTAATTATGGATTTTGGTCTTCCAAAAAGTTATTTTGCTACCTTAAACTTGGGCTTACCTTCGGCTCTGCTTCTTATATATGTAATATTTTTGTATTTTTTGTTGTTATTTATTTATTTTATTTATTTATTGATTCATTAGTACATATATGTGTACATAGTGGACTTAATGCTAAAAGCATTCTCTCCCAGTCAACCATAGGAAAGTGTCAGAAGTGTTATTGTATTTTTCGGGTAATAAATACTTTCTATTATGTTTTATTTGAAGTCTTAACTATGGCAGAAATGTTTGAATTGGCTTCTAGTAATATTTGTATACCATCATCATATCAGCCGTTATTTGTCCACTGTTGGACATAGGTCTCCCCCATAGACTGTTACAAGGAATGGAGCCTTATGGCAGTTTACAATTGGGGGAGATTTGCCAGTAGTTTCCACGCTTGATAGGTGGGTTGGCATAGTGTCTGGCTTTTGGCGATGTTTTAAGAGAGCCGCTGCTTTCCATTCCTCGACTATTCAAATTCCTTGATCACCTCTTACGACACATTCCGTGTCGGGAACACACGGCAACATTAGTATAGAAAAAATAAAATTGGGCTTTTTGGCCTCTTTGCGGGCAATTTTTCCAAATTTTTCCCTTCATAAGACCCTTTCTCCTCAGACTTCGCTAAATATTTGAAAAAAAAAAAAAATAAGAAATTGGTTCCGCTGTTCTCGAATTTGGCGACGTATTTATATTTTCATGTTTGGCTATTTATTTATATTTATTACTGGCTGTCCGCTCTGACTTCACGCGGCTATTAGAACTTGTATGTTCTTACACTTTTTGCATCAGGTTGAGTTTTTTAATGAGTGATAATGGAATTGTTACCCTACCCGCGCTATCGGTATACACCGGCGGGGCACCAATGAAGGATGATAGGTGAGGATGAAGCAGGTCAGTTAGCCTATCGTGACAAATTCAACAAGAATTGTTCATGACTGTTTTCAGAGGGAGCCACGTAGAGGTCGACCTAATACGGCATATTACTAGCAATGGGACTGTCAAACTCCATTGCTAGCAATCCCTTCGTCGTCGTCGTCGTCCCCCATCAGCATGAGTTGAAATTAGATAGGTATAGTAAGCTATCCATATAATAAAGATATATAGCATCGTGGACTTTTTTGTAAACATATAAAAGAGAAAAAGAGCCCACTTAGATTATATTATATATTTTGTTATGTCTAAACTGGATTAGGCAGCATTTTCGATGAAAGAAAATAGTTGATTTTTATTAAATCTTTAAATATCATTGCATCGTTATATTTCAATCAATTTACACAAAATTTAACAAATTATTGACTTATATTTTCCTCAGAAAATACTATGTTGATAAATAAGAACTGTATGAACACATAAGATGGAGCGGCGACTTCAAATGCGTTGCAAGCAGTCAGTGGGTGCAGATGGTTTATACCATATCTTATGGCAATCTATGGAGAAGACCTTTGTCCAGCAGTGGATAGCTAACTGCTGATATGAATTAGGGCCTACCTTATTAAAACATTCTTGAATTTAATGGCTTATCACTAAATACAAGAATGTCTTAATAACGCCATCTAGTATTCGTTTATGGAACTAAAATTCTCTTATATGTATAAATACCACGCGTTTATTAATCAGTTTAAAACACTCTAAATCTCTCTCTAAAACAATGTTATTACATTCTGACGTTAGACTTGTACAAAATAATAATGCAAATACCAGCAAGATAGTAATAATTAGACGCATGACTACATAATACATGTAATCCGCAAGTTATGTAATCCACATATGTGTGTAGTGAAATTAATACCGATCCACATAACAATGTGTTTACCCATGGACGGGTCTGTTAATATGCGCCTTTCGGGCCACGCGTGAAGATACTAAGATTATAAGGATTTCGTATTGTACGGACAGCAAAAAAGCCTAACCATATTAAGAGACTTAGAATTAGTATTATCACGATGTGTTAATTGACCTGTCTTCGTCTTCATCTATCATCTACTGTAGCAATAAGTGATGATAGGTGAAGATCTATACTGAGAGGTTCATTACTATTCCATTTTTATTATAGAAAAAAAAAAACACAATCCAATTCATATAACAATAATACTTTATTATTCAGATTACAATTTGGTCCATTTTGTTAGTAACAATTTCCTTACAAACTATGTTAGTAAAAAAAAAACGAAAAGCAATTATAATATGAAAGACTACCTATACCAGAGGGAGAGTTTGTACAAAAGTCAATTGCTTGGGTACCTCTGTCCCATTCGTGTTACAACCGTGAAGCATAGTTGTGTTTGCATGGCTGTGTTTCGGTTTGAAGGGTGGGATATGGCGTGAATTTACTAGGTACAGAGGAATAATACCTGAGTCCTCAGGAATGGCAACGCATGGGGAATATCATTGGCGAAACAGTATACTCTGTTATTTCCATGGTACTGTTCATGTACCATTACCACTTTCCATCAGGTGGGCCGTTGGCTTGTTTGCCATTCTAAGTTGTATAAAAAAAAAAGACCAATCGTTCTTAAATCCATGTTTCTCGAGCGAAAATGTTCAGTTTCAACCACTTAATAGAAAGTACTAAAACTATATACGGGTTATATAGTTAGTAACAAAGAAACCCAACTGCGTTCCCGTTAATTTGGTCCCAATACAAAATTCATATCTCATACTGCATTCATACCTTGGCTGCTGACGGTAGCGGTGGCGGTGCGACCGCAAGGGTAGTTGATTTATCGCGGGCCGTTTTTGGCAGTTGCCCTGTACTCCGCCTTTAGCTCCATTGTCTGTCTTGCCTTGCCTAATTTAGCTGGCGTGTGTAAAGAGAAAGCATTCCAAATTTATCAAATTTTTTTTTTATTTTTTTTTTTAAAGAAATTTAATAAAATAATATAGCTTGGCCTAATATCAAGATCTAACTTAAAATTTGATGATTTACATTTAATTTAAAATTCAAAATTTGTACAGTAGTTTTTGCGCGGTGCTGCAACAAACATACGGATAAACGAAATTTTTAAAAATGATTCTTGTGATTGGAGGAACAATAAAACAGTATGTCGCATAAATGATATATTTGAACATTTGATATTATCAAACATTTTGGTAAATTTTTAAAAAAAATGAATGAATGAATGAGTATACTTTATTTGCATTATACAATATAGGGGAAAAACAACACAATTAGTAAATGTAACGATACAATTGTATAAGTACAGTGAGGCGGTCTTATTGCTGAGAGCAATCTTTTCAAGACAACCTTAGGGTAACGGACTAATTGTTGTACAAGTAGGTATTATATAATTAGGAAAATTAATAGAATAAAACATTAAGGAAAATAATTATAAATATTAAGTATATATATATATATATATATATATATATATATATATATATATATATATATATATATATATATATATATATATATATATATATATAGTAGTATATATAAGTAAGTCAATTAAAAAAAAAATATTAATAATAATAATAAAGTGATTACCTACATATAATATATAATCCCAGACATGTTAAATATGTACCTAATACTGGAACATATAGATAATTTTAGGCATAAGGAAACAGTTCAACATAAAACCAGAGGGAGACTTTGTACAAAAGTCGATCGCTTGGGTACCTCTGTCCCGTTCGTGTTTCAACCGTGAAGCAGTTGTGTTTGCATGGCTGTGTTTCGGTTTGAAGGGTGGGATATGGCGTGAATTTACAGGGTACAGAGGAATAACACATGAGTCCTCAGTAGTGGCAACGCATGGGGGGTATCATGGGCGAAACAGTATACTCTGTTATGTCCACGGTACTGCTCATGTCTATAGGCGACGGTTACCACTTTCCATCAGGTGGGCCGTCAGCTTGCCATTCTAAGTTGTATAAAAAAAATTAAATAAATACATAAACAAAGAATGCCAATTTAACAAATAAAGAATCAATCAGATTGAGAAAGGTACTTGTCGTTTGAAAGCATCGATGGATTTTGTACTTCTAATGACAACAGGCAATGAATTCCATAACCTAATGCTAGAAACAGTGAAGGAATTGTGATAAAATTTAGTGGAATGAGAAGGTGGCATAAGGGAAAGGTTTTTGGAAGAGCGTAATGTTAAAGTATGGGTAGAGGAGATGAATTTAAAACGTTCTTATTTAAAGTTCAAAATTGAAAATGTTAAACGTTCAACTTGCTTCAATCTTTCTAATACAAAGTCCGTTTTGACAGTTGCCCTGTATTATGTTTTTAGCTCTATTTTCTGTCTTGCCTAAACACAAACACGACAGACAGACAGTCAGACTAAATTAGCTGATGTGTATAAAAAGAAATCATTGGAAATTTCTTACTAGAACCAGTAGGTATATAAAAATTGATAAAAATTTTGAAAACTCTCTTTTACTCGAAATCTTTTTTTCTATGACATGATTTTATACCTTTAAACGCCATTATTAGCCCTTTAATAAGCCTTCAACTCTTTTGTTTCTCATGCATTAACTGATATAGAAAAAGCATGTACAATCAAAAAAATATAACAATATATAGCATGTTAAGTTACCTAGCGAAAGAGGTTTGTTTGAATCGAAGCATTTGGCGTTCCATAGTTTCTGCCTACCCTAATGGGAGACAGGCGTGACAGATATGTATGTATATATGTTAAGTTACCTCATAATTATGGAATGGATCGTTGTGATAAGAGCCAGTAAATTAGTATATGTATTTATATAATATTTTATTATGTATCTTAATATTTTATTTAATTGTATATTTGTTTATGTACACTAAATATTAATAGTTGTAGCACTTCAGCTGCCCGCTAACAACATGCTTTCTAACTGCATTGGGTTGACTGGAAGAGATCTCTGACAGAGATAAGTCCACCCTTGTTCACAACATTTATAAATGCATTAACAATGTAATTTACAAGTGCAATAATGAATATAATATATAATATAAATTTCCGATGAGATTTTACAAATGACAATGTTTTTAGAGAATGAATTATAAATCGACCACGTGGGTGACGATTTTGATGAAATTTTTAAAAATGATAAATTTAAAGAAATGCATTCAGAAGTCGTTAAGCTCCATTTTACAAGCCAAGTTCGGTCTAGCGGCCACTATAAATAGATTGGCACAGTATAATCTGCGGTCCACTGACCTCGCGATGGCTTATGAATGAACGGCCACATAAAAAACTGGTTTTCAAACTCAAAGGAAATTGTTATAAAAGTCATTAAACTAGCCATTGCCAGCGGATATGCTCATGTGTACATTGTTACCTTTAGTTATTTTATTACATACTAGTTTTTACTTGCAACTTTATCTATGTAACCGAGTTAAAAGTAGTATTTTTATATCACTAAGTAAATAAGCATACAGCCCACCTGATGGTAAGCGGTTACTATAACCTATTAACGCCTACAATGGGGGGAAGGGATTGTTAGCAATGGAGTTTGACAGCCCCATTGCTAGCAATATGCCCTATCAGGTCAACCTCCGCGTGGTTCCCCTGGAAACCATCGCGAACAATTCTCGTTGAATTCGTCACGATGAGCTAACTGACCTGTTTCATCCTCGTCTATCATCGTTCACTGGTGCCCCTATCAGCGTATACCGATAGCGCAGGTGGGGTTACTATTTCATTATCATACTATGATGAATTCATCATGACGGGTTAACTGGCCTGTTTTCATTCTCATCTATCACCCTTCACTGGTGCTCCGTCAGCGTATCCCGTTAGCGCAGGCGGGGTTACCATACCATTTTCACCCATAAAAAAAAAAAAAATAAGACAACTATATAAATAAACTAGTAATAGCCTGAGGGGCCTCTAATCCTCTAATTTTGGAATTGTTAACGAGTTTTGAAATTTGAGAATCAAAAACAATACTCAACTAGAACTACGACTATGGCGGATGACGTCATCGGCCATTCAAGATGGCGGACTTGGCGGAGGGAGTTGTAATATACCATTTTGATTTATAATATCACATAACATAATATAATAATATGTCAAAACCCACATAGTGAAGGCTATGGGGAATCCATTACCATTATTAATTGCTAATTTCTTAGAAAAATCACTTTCCCTTTAAGCCTCTCCTGCTGGTTACTCTGTTTGAGTCATAGATTGCTATTTGCTCTTCTATTGCAGTTGTTTTATTTAATTGTTTTATATAGTAATATTTTATGTATTTATTTATTTATATATGTAAATATTTATTTATTTAATATATTATGTGTATGTTTATATTATAATATATGAATTTATCAAATATTGCTTTATTTTTTCTCTATTCAAAAATGCACCGCCTACGTATTTCGGGGTTTGCCCAATGATTGACAGGTAGAGAACACCGTCCGGTTTAAGTGCATTAAAGTTTAAATAAATAATTCTTATTACCAGAGACTTTGTACAAAAGTCGAATGCTTGGGTACCTCTGTCCCATTCGTGTTTCAACCGTGAAGCAGTTGTGTTTGCATGGCTGTGTTTCGGTTTGAAGGGTGGGATATGGCGTGAATTTACTGAGTACAGAGGAATAACACCTGAGTCCTCAGGAATGGCAACGCATGGGGGGTATCGTGGGCGAAACAGTATACTCTGTTATGTCCGTGGTACTGCTCATGTCTATAGGCGACGGTTACCACTTTCCATCAGGTGGGCCGTCAGCTTGTTTGCCATTCTAAGTTATATAAAAAAAAATATTGTAGAGATAATTAATAAGATAATAAGAAACATATTTATATAAGTATTGTCTTGTCTAATCTTATGTACGTTATGTACAATAACAATATTTTTGTGGTTCCGTACTAATCAATCAATACATATAACTACTACTTTAGTACTATTTTCCTGTGTTCTCTCTTCGTTTTCCTTCGTCACTTTTTTTTCTGTTGTATGTGTGCTGTTAAGTACGTGTATGTTATGTATATATTTAATTTGTGTATATATTATATATGTATGTGTATATATGTATGTATGTATCTATATATGTTTGTATATGATAATATTTCTATAATAGTGCGCCACCTACTCTTTGTCTTTTTCCAAATGTCCTCTACCCAAAGGTTGTCTGGAAGAGATTGCTAGATAGCGATAAGGCCGCCTTTTGTATCACATCTCATTAATATTTACTGTATTTGTTATTTCTCTTTTCACTTGGTGCAATAAAGTGTAAATAAATAAATAAATAAATATAATAAAATCGCAACTGGTCGCTGTTTGTACATAGAAGATATATAAGAAAAACTATGTATTATATTATAGGGGGGCTTTATAAACGTAACAGAACTTAAAACAATGATTTTTAGAATTTTTGACTATTTGTCTGTAAAGTTTCTGCACGCTAATCTCAGAAACGGCTTAACCGATTTGTATGCGGTTTTCTCTAATGCGTTTGGAATTTTTCTATATAACATTTAGTGTTTGTCTTATTTCAATCGGTTAATAAATAAAAAAGTTATATCTAGTCAAATAATTACATATAAAATGCTATAAAATAACCGATCAGCTGAATTGGCTGAAACTTTATGAAGGTATTAGGTACCTAATTATCATTTAAGTATATAATATAAGGCCGGATTCATGAAGAGCTCAAATGGGAATGATATACGGGAACTACATAGGTTTTTTTACAACACAGAGGGCAAACGAGCATGCGGCTCACCTGATGGTTAGTGACTACCGCCGCCCATGATCACCCGCAACACCAGCGGCATTGCAGGTGTGCTGCCGGCATTTTAAAAAGGAATATACTCTTTTCTTAAAGGTTATGTTGTCGGATCGGTTCGGAAATACTGCTGCTGGAAATTGATTCCAAAGACTGGTTGTGCGTAGTTAGAAGCGGGCAACAAACATTAAAAAAAAAGCAAGCAAATAGGGTACCTATTATTTTATTTTTTTGTATTACGAATACCATCTTCAAATAGATTCGGTTTAGTTGTAACAACAATAATTATAATAATATACACAAACGTCGCCTGGTTGTTAAAAAAATATGAAATATATATACAAATGCACATGTCTTCGCTCCAGTTTATGGCATGTTTTATAGCTCACAAGTGACGGACAGACGGATAGACACATTTGTGTTAAGGGTGTCTACATAGATGCGACTGAATATTCAATTATTCTGATCTTTAAGTTTTTTTTTAATGGATGATAATGGAATGGTAACCCCGCCTGCGCTATAGGTATACGCTGGCGGGGCACCAGTGAGAGATGATAGATGAGGATGAAAGCAGGTCAGTTAGCCTATTGTGAAGAATTCCACGAGAAGTAACCACGATGGTTTCCAAGGGGAACCACGTGGAGGTCGACCTGATTAGTAACATTGCTAGCAATGGGACTGTTAGACCTCATCGCTAACAGTCCCTTTCCCCCCGAAAAGGTCGGTTTACCCATCGTGATGAATACACCTGGAATTCAGCACGATAGTTCCCAGGAGGGAACGCGTGGAGGTCGACCTAACAGGGTATATTACTAGCAACAGAACTGGTAATCAGTATTACTAATAATCCCTCTCCCCCTCTTTCAGTATATCAGTCGATTAACAGTGTATCCTGTAATGTCCGTGGTACTATCCATGTCTGTAGGCGACGGTTTTTTCTAATGCAATGATAAACCCGCCTGCGCTAACGGTATACACTGGCGGGGCACCAGTGAGGGTTGATAGGTAAAGATGAAGCAGGTCAGCTAGCATATCGTGATGAAATCAACAAAAAATAATAACGCTGGTTTCCAGGGGGAACCGCGTAAAAGTCAACCTGACAAGGTATATTTTGCCAGCAATTGGATTGCTTATTCTCATTACTAGCAATCCCTTCCCCTCCTATAGACGATGGTTACCACTTACTATCTAGTGAGCGTCTGATTATTTTTTTAAATTGTCCCATTATTGATGGAATTTTTTTTTTGTTTTAATTAGCGAAAACGGTTTACGCCGGTTTACAACTGACGGAGTTATGAGGTAATAAACATAAAAAAAAATACAATCGAATTGAGACCTGAGAGAATTCTGTTTTACAACACAGAGGGCAAACGAACACGCGACTCACCTGATGTTATGTAAGTCACTACCGCCGTCCATGATCACTCACAACACCAACGGCATTGCAGGTGTGCTGCCGGCCTTTTAAAAAGGAATATTCTCTTGAAGGTTACGATGTGGATTGATTGAGGCCTCCTCTTTTTGAAATCGGTTGAAAAATACGGAATCGTTCGAAGACGTTCTAATTTCAAATTTTAATTTCGACCAACCGTTGGCTGGTATCGATTTGTCGCGCGTATGCGGCGGCTCGGTAACATATAAAAAGTTATAATTCACGTGATGGGTGGTCAGACATTTTCGTTTGACAGTGTTCTGGGAATTAATTTCTGTACGTATTTTAATTTCCGTTGGTTCAAATAATATTTTTATAAAATTAGATTAATATATACTATACATACATACATACATAATATATACTACATTTATTAGAAAAATATATTTTTTTTTTAACAAATTGTGACTAATTTAGTAAACGTAATATTACCTGTATAGTCGATTTATCTTCATCATGTCAGCGTTTACCTGTCCACTGCTGGACATAAGCCTCCCCTTGGGGGGTTTTACCAGTAGTTACCACGCTTGGCAGACGAGTAGGTAACCGCAGTCAGGCTTTAGAGATGTTTTAAGAGGGACACTGCTGCCCATCTCTTGCCCTCCCTTAGTCGCCTCTTACGACACCCACGGGGAAGGAAGGGATGGCCTATTCTATGCCGGGACCACACGGCCATAGTCTGTTAGGGGCTAAGATTTGGTAAATAATTAAAGGCTTCACTTGTAACAAAACTAGTTTTTTTTTTTATATATAAAAACTGAATTACTGAACCGATTTTGATAAAATTTCTAAGAGACTAATCTTCAAGCATTTCCTTTCAGATAAAGATTACAGATAAGAATTTTCAAAAACCAAATTTAAAATTGACGGACTTATGAGGTGACAAACGTTTAAAAAATAAATACAAACGAATTGAGAGTCTCTCCTTATTTTTGAAGTTACCTGATTTTTTTTTTGTATACAACTTAGAATGGCAAACAAGCCGACGGCCCACCTGATGGAAAGTGGTAACCGTCGCCTATAGACATGAGCAGTACCATCGACATAACAGAGTATCTAATAGCAATCTCTTCCAGGCAACCTTTGGATGGAGAGGAGTAATTATAAACAGTTTGATCGGAGGAGAGGGGATGAAAATTCTATTATTTCTAAATATGGATAAGTAATACATATATATATATATATATATATATATATATATATATATATATATATATATATATATATATATATATATATATATATATATATATATATATATATATATATATATATATATATATATATATACATATACATATATGTATATATATGTATATGTATATAGACAAAACAAACATTTGTCCCGTTGGGACATCGAACCCCGATCCTTGTATGTATCAACATCCTCACCGAGTAGGCCGACCGGATAATCGAATTTATAGCCTTGTTCATTTCATACCGGTTCGCGTAAGACACTGGTTACTTGTGATCAACAAGTTGTGATCGATTTTTGCTAAACAAAAATGAACTTTACGACTTAAAACGTAAGGTTTCATTATCTCGAGAGTGTTCATATTACAAGGCTTTCCCACGCCATAGTGTAATGAATGATTTAAAAATCTATACATATACATAGTAAATATGGCGGATTTCATTATTTTCTAATAAAGAGTCAGTTGTAGTTGCAAATACATTTAACGAGTTTTTTTTATGGATGAATATGGAATAATAACCCCGTCTGTGCTATCGATATACACTGGCGGGGCACCAGTGAAGGATGATAGGTGAGAATGAAAAGGCAGGTCAGTTAGCCCATCGTGAGGAATTTAACAATAAATCAGTCACAATAGTTACCAAGGGAAATCACGTGGAGGTCAACCTGGTAAATTGATAGCAATGGGGACTAACCTCCCCATTACAAACAATGCCTTCCCCCCGGGCAGATCAATTAGTCCACTTGGAATTAACCACGATGGTTTCCAGGGGGCACAAAGTGAACACGGAGATCAACCTGACAGAGTGTATTGCTAGCAATGGGATTGCTAGCATAGTCCGCGTTACTAACAATCCCTTCCCCCTACAGTAACAAGCTGTCAACAATATACCCTAGTCCCACTAGGGTATATTGTTGACAGCTCCATTTCTAGTAATCCCCTTCCTCCTATTAATAAAGCTGGTGTAATGCTGGTACCAGTTAGGGATCGTGAAGTCAGCGGGTCTACCATGAAATGAAATTCCGAAATTTCGGACTCAATTTCGTGTTTTTGTTTGTACCAAAATCAAATCAATAAATAGAGTTTAACATTTCGTTCGTCATACATACTATCATAAAAGTCAAAAGAAACAATATTTTAACATTTTTAATATTTTCAAACGGCATGTATTATGTAATTTTAACATCAAATTTGTGTTTCGTTTGGCTCCGAAATTTCGGAAAACATTTCATGGTAGGCCCTTAGTTGTCCCGAAGTAATCAATTGTGAACCGATTTTAAAGACATTTTTATTAATTTCATTTAATTTATAAAAACTGTTATTATCTTACACATTTATCACCACATCATCATCATCATCATCTTCCTACCCTTATCCCAATGATTATTTGGGGTAGGCGTAATTATTTATCTATATTACAAAAATATTTGGCTTCTAGTTTCACAACCGGCCCCTTGTCTGACGTCAACACTCTTTGGGAACCACTTTAGAACCACAATATTAAAAAATTCTAGTAATTCTAGCCATTCTAGTAATAATTAATATCTATTCTATCTAAACCAGCTTGCGTCGTACCTAATTATCCTGGGTAAGCCACGCGCCACTTCGGACATCTTCGGCAATGGTCGGTTGAGATCGGCCACGCGCCCAGCCTTCGGGATCCCTCGACATACATCGTTGTGTACAACCTGTTTCGACTACCGAGTTGGTTGATGACCTAGCGTTCTTTTTTTAAATTATAAACCTAGGTGTACACTGAGAACGGATATTTTGTAATTAACTTATGAATAATTCCAAAGATTATGGTTTCATTTTAATATTATTTTAGCTACTGTTTCAAATTCACGATTTTACGGTCTTTATTACTCGTAAATTTAAAATAACATACAAAGTTAATACATGACAAGACTAAACTAATGACAAGACCCGACTTCACTCGCACTCACTTTATTTTTTGTAAAATAATATACAGTCTATGTTATTCGCTGATAGTATAACGTTTTCTGGAGGATTTTTTTTAAATTAATATTAAGTTAATTAGTTTTAATCAAAATTATTATTATTATGTGGGTGTCGTAATAGGCGACTAAGGTCGAGAGATAAGCGGCAGCGTCCTTCTTAAAACAACACCAAAGTCCAGCGGCATTTACCAAGCCGCTTGCCAAGCGTGGCAACTACTGGCAAAACACTACATATAGAAGAAGCCTATGTCCAACAGTGGATAGTTAACGATATAATATGGTATGGTATTGACATTAGGTACTATTATTGTGAACCATAATTATTCATAAAATTATTAACTAATATTAATAAATTTTTATATTTTTAAATTGATATAATATATTTATTATTATATTGATTGTGAATTAAAAAAAGATGTAATTAACGCTCCCTGTGTACTACCACCTTAAACACGAACGGAACGATTCATTCGACTTGTTCTTTTTTCGAAATTCAAATTAGGGAATGTTTGTTTTTTCAATAGACAGCCCGCATGGATTGGGAAAACTGTTTTTAGTGTTCCATATTCGAATGAGGACTTTAAAAATTTAAAAAAAATGCTAATACAATTTCCGTATCCATATACGGTGTTCTAATTTATAGAACTATATCAATTTACGAGTGACAATTTGTCAAAGTGTTAAGATATTATAGTGACTTTAAGTAACAGGTGGTGGAGTGGGTTACCTTTTTTGTAAGGTCAATGACGCTATTTCATTGTCTCAATTTATTTGACCGTTATGTTATGATAGAAATTTTTTAAATAAAGAATACAACATTTTGAACGTTTGAACGTTCAATTTAGAGTGATTGAGTCACGTATAACATTTACATGTATAATATTAATTTATAGTATTTATCACATGAGGATATATATATATATATATATATATATATATATATATATATATATATATATACTAGCTGACCCCGTAAACGTTGTTTTACCCCTTATTGCGAAATATAAAAATCGCAATTAAAATACAGGGGTTGGTCGTAAAACGATGAAAATTTAAAGTTGTATATATTTTTCAATGCTAAATCATAATAAAATAAAAATGGAAAAATTTATCAAAAAAATAAAAAAAAAATATTTTGGGATGGGTCACCCTTATCATTAACGGGTATGAAAAATAGATGTTGGCAGATTCTCAGACCTACCCAATATGCATACAAAATTTCATAAGAATCGGTAAAGCCGTTTCGGAGGAGTTTGGTAACAAACACCGTGACATGAGAATTTTATATATAAGATATTGAATTATTTAATAAATAAATTGAGTTGTTACGCATTTAAAAAATGCATAAATTATAAAACAAATCAAATATAGCAGTTACAAAGGAATCACTCGTAACTATTTATCACGAAAAAATTTTTAAAATTGAATGAAAAAGTTGAGCTTTTCTTTAAGCATTTGTATGGAGACACTCTATCTATATTCATCTAATTAACTTACATTATTAATGTGATAGTATGGTTTTAATAATAATAATAAAAGAGAAATTATCTCGACCTGGCTCCCGAGGCGTCCACCGAAATCATTCCAATCGTTTTGTCTGTGAACGGTCTTATCCCAACCAGTCTGGAACAACATCTCGGACGGTTGGGATTCCGAGGCGGCTCACTCCCGGGAAAGATGCAGAAAGCGATGCTCTTAGATTCTGCCCGCATTGTACGCCGGTTTCTCTCCCCGGGGCCCTGAACCCGGTCCGGCTGTGCTTCTGCCGGGGGTTAGTTGTCATCTCCTCTCCTTAAGAGGGGAGATGAGAATTTTGTAAAACTTACAATAAAAATAATAATAAATAATATATCTATTATTTTTGTTTTCTATATTTTTTAATAATATTTATCATTTATAGTTCAACCTCAATTTGTATATTTTCTATAATTGCTTAAATTTATATAAAAAACTAGCGGCCCGCCTCGGCTTCGCACGGGCGGACATTTTTATAACATTTTAAAAAGTGGCTATTGTGACATAACGATAATAGTTGGACATATAGTAACATAAAGTTTTTTTGTAATTATTGATATTTTCTTCAATATTGTAGAACATAGTTTTGTTCTATCACCAATAGTTTCCGCAGCGCACGCGATCAAAGATATTTTAAAGCATTTTTTACACCTTGAGTTACGTTACTAAAGTTCTAGTAAGGATCCCTAATCTTTTCTAGCAATAAATATAGTTTATGTTACTCAGGGTGAATGTAGCTTTCTAATGGTGAGAGAATTTTTGAAATCGGCAAAGTAGTTTTTGAGTTTATTCATTACAAACATACATACACATAAAAATACAAATCTTTCCTCTTTATAATATTAGTGTAGATGTAGTTATGTAAAGTACGGTAGCCTGACCTTCATAAGTACCAACATGGAGGTCAAAGACACTTACTGTGAATCAATATGTAATATATACCATATTTAGAACTAACAGAACTTTTCATCACGCCTCCGATCAAACTGTTTATAATTACTCCTCTCCATCCAAAGGTTGCCTGCAAGAGATCGCTCTTAGCGATAAGGTCGCCCATTGTTTTCTCATTGTGATTATTTCTTGTAATTGTTTGTATGTATAATAAGTTTACTATTGTAATCTTTTGGAGGAAACAATAAAGAGTACCTATCTATTTATTATTTGTCTATGTAATTTTTTTTTTAATTTAATCTTCCGCGACGTTTACACATTTATTTTAAATACACAATCGGGACTTAACTTGATGTAAAAGTCTTTACAAGCAAATAGTACATTTATACTAGCTTTTTCATTTATTCTTAATCTATTTTTTTATTATTAATCTATTTTTTATATTATTTATTTTTTACTTTATTTTTTATTGGAGTGCTAAATTTTTTTTTTTTAAATTCCCGCGTGTTCAAAATATACAGGGTCGCCCGTACTAAACTACTGGGGACAACTAGTTTATTACATCAATAAATAAACAAAGTTTAGAAAGCACTTCGACAGCTCCAAGGAACAGAAGGAGCGTTTCGCAATTAACACCCACAACACACGAGTCTGTCTGTCTGTGGGTGGATATCACCTTTCCATAGTCAAATTACACCCAATGACACTGTACTGTAGACGAAACAAGAAGATGATCAAGGGTGAATGGCAATCACGACTATGGGTTCTTTAATGTTATTTATTTATTTATACTTTTGCTCACATTAAAAAATGTTAGTACCAAGTTAAATAAAATAAGGCAAAAGTCGTTTGCTTGGGCACCTCTGTCCCATTCGTGTTTTAACCGTGAAGCAGTTGTGTTTGCATGGCTGTGTTTCGGTTTGAAGGGTGGGATAAGGCGTGAATTTACTGGGTACGGAGGAACAACACCTGAGTCCTCAGGAATGGAAAAAACTGCGTTGTAAACAACGATTTAGACTGTAGGATATGAAGCTGAACTCCCTGTTGATGGCGAGCCGTACGATGGTAGAAAGTGACCGTGGGCATCATATTAAACAATTCCTCTGAGCATAATCTTTTGTACAAGCGGTAGAGCTCACAGAGTGAGACAATTATTGGTTGACTGGAAGAAATCTCTTTTAGAGATAAATTCGCCTTCGCTAATATTGTTATTAACTTGTTGTTACTATATAACGTATAGTGCAATATATATATATATATATATATATATATATATATATATATATATATATATATATAATGTCAATATAATGATAACTACATACCAATAATGACGCCTACAAGTTTTACAATTAGAATTCTTACACTTATTACGAGTACAACCAAAAATAAATAAATAAAAATATGTCATCATTTCTAATAAATTCTAAAACTACGGTACCCTAGTACATGATGCCGTGACCTCAAAATTATTTGCTCAATTTGACGTCAATTGAAGGTGTGAAAACAAGTGTTTTGCTAAAACATAAAATACATGGACGGATGGACGGACAAATCGGTCACCTAACTGTTAATTATTCATTTAAATTAACAAATAATTCAGGCTGTCTAAACGGAAACTAGTATTCAGAAATAGAAATGCGTGATATTCCATGGGTGTCACAGGATATTCTTTGACGTTGTAATACGAAAAGTTTAAAAGTAAATTTAGTTATATGACTTTTTAAATCATCATCATCATCAACATATCAGCCTTTAACTGTCCACTGCTGAACATTTTTTTTTTATACAACTTAGAACGGCAAACAAGCTGACGGCTCACCTGATGGAAAGTGGTAACCGTCGCCTATAGACATGTGCAGTATCATGGACATAACAGAGTATACTGTTTCGTCCATGATACCCCCCATGCGTTGCCATTCCTGAGGACTTAGGTGTTATTCCTCTGTACCCAGTAAATTCACGCCATATCCCACCCTTCAGACAGAAACACAGCCATGCAAACACAGCTGCATCACGGCTGAAACACGAATGAGACAGAGGTGCCCAAGCAATCGACTTTTATACAAAGTCTTCCTTTAGTACACATAAGCCTCCCCCTTGGGGGATAGCCAACTGTATTTAGACTTTGGAGATATTTTTTAGACGGACGCTGCTGTCTATCTCTCGCCTTCCCTTAATCGCCTCTTACGAAACCCACGGGAAATGAAGTGGTGGCCTATTCTATGCCGTCATTGCATGGAATCAGTAGATGCAGGTGGCTCAGGACCGTTCCTTATTGCAGCCTATGGGGAAGAGCTATGTTCGGCGAAATATCTTCTATCTAGATATATATTAATATAATACCTTTATTGTAGCTAAAATTGTGTAATTGTTTCTGCCTACCCTAATGGGAGACAGGCGTGATAGATATGTATGTATGTATGTATGTATGTAGCTAAAAATCGGGTACACAATTTATTATACAGTGATTACTACACTAGGCTCGCAGACCTGTATCGTAGTAGCCAGTGAGTGGCTAATTTAGTTCATATTTATTGCCATTTACAGTCTGGTTCTTGTACAATTTTATCATTTAGGTACTCGAAAATTAAAATACATTTGAAATGAAAAAAAAAAATAACTAAACAAGAAAAAAAAAAAGAGAAAATTAATACAAAATATTTGAGGTACCATAAGGTACTTATTTCTAATACTACTGCATAAGGGGGAAGGGATTGTTAGTAATGGAGACTAAGAATCCCATTGCTAGCAATATACTCAACCAGGTCGACCTCCTCGCGGTTCCCCCTGGAAACTATCATGGTTAATACCTGATGAATTAATCATGATGTGCTAACTGGCCTGTTTTCATTCTCATCTATCACCCTTCACTGGTGCTCCGCCAGCGTATCCCGTTAGCGCAGGCGGGGTTAACATTCCATTTTCATCCATAAAAAAAAATACTATTACTTATATTTATTACAGAAAAGAGAGGTGTGTATGTGTGTGTTTGTGTGTGAATATGTATATATAAATAGAAGATATTTCGCAAAATCCTCAATTTTAAGCCACAAAGCTTTCCTAAGTGATGACATGTGTTAATGAATGCCATTAATTTTAATTTGGCCATACAAACATTGAAAACAGGCCGTATTGATGAGCGATCGATCAGTGTTTATGAGCCCACGCCCATATAGAGTCATGGTGACTTTAACGGTGACATTTCATTGTAATTTTATTTATGTTATCCATCGAAAACTTTATGATGGTGAAATTTATTTATTTATTTCTATGTATATAGGTGAATAATCTCTGGAAGTAATTAATTGGTTCTGAGAAATTGTTTGATTAATTGAAACTAGGAATTACGTACAGCTAATGACTGAATTTAAAAAAAAAATCTACAAAAATTTTAGAGAATTAAAACTATGTGACTTACTCTATGATCGACACCCCAGTGGTCATGAGTTCAATTCCCATTGCTAATATTTTTTTTTATAACATAGAGGGCAAACGAGCATGCGACTCACCTGATGGTAAGTGACTACCGCCGCCCATGATCACCCACAACACCAGCGGCACTGCAGGTGTGCTGCCGGCCTTTTAAAAAGGAATGTGCTCTTTTCTTGAAGGTTATGTTGTCGTATCGGTTCGGAAGTACTGCTGCTGGAAGTTGATTTCAAATATAGCTAGTTAGTATCTAAATAAAAATTTCTAACATTTTTTTTATACTACTTAGAATGGCAAACAAGCTGACGGTCCACCTGATGGAAAGTGGTAACCGTCGCCTATAGACATGAGCAACAGTATCATGGACATAACAGAGTATACTGTTTCGCCCATGATACCCCCCATGCGTTGCCATTACTGAGGACTCAGGTGTGATTCCTCTGTACCCTGTAAATTCACGCCATATCCCGCCTTTCAAACCGAAATAGAGCCATGCAAACATAACTGCTTCACGGTTGAAACACGAATTGGACAGAGGTACACAAGCAAACGACTTTTGTACAAAATCTCCTTTTGGTACATTTATTTTTCAACCTCAGTTTCGCTCGAGAAATACAGTAGCATGCAATTTTATATTTAACCATTTAAAACTTGAGCTAGTAGCTTAAATATAAAATATATTATGTAAGTATATAACATAAACCACATTTACTCACACATAAAGTCTAACATTGCAACGACTATGTAACCATACGCCTACATAATACGGTAACATAAGATTAACTAGTTGTGTGTGGTGTAAAACTAAAGAAAATGCGATTAATGCACAATTAATTGTTAGTGTGTGGTACAAATATTAAGAAAACGCGAATAAATATTACAAAAATAAACTTATAGGGGGAAAGGGATTGTTAGTAATGGAGACTGAGAATCCCACTGCTAGCAATATAACCAACCAGGTCGAACTCCTCGCGGTTTTCCCTGGAAACTATCATGGTTAATTCCTGATGAATTCATCATGATGGGCTAACTGGCCTGTTTTCATTCTCATCTGTCACCCTTCATTGGTGCTCCGCCAGCGTATCCCGTTAGCGCAGGCGGGGTTACCATTCCATTTTCACCCATCAAAAAAAAAGTATAAATTTATAATTAGAAAAAAAATCTGATCTTAAAATTATAGATACTAATAAAAAATATTAATTTGTATTAATACAAATTTATAATTGTAAATGATTTTACTTCTGTTTGAAAATTCCCATTCATAATGTATGGTAGGAGGTGGCCAAGGAAGCTTCATTGGTTGAGAGATGGGCGCAGTGTCCCACTAAAAACATCGCTAGGCTAGCACTAGGCGTGAATTTACTGGGTACAGAGGAATAACACCTGAGTCCTCAGGAATGGTAACGCATGGGGGGTATCATGGGCGAAACAGTATACTCTGTTATGTCCACGGTCTTCCCCTCTTTTCTTTTATCTTATCTTCTATTATAATGTTCATAAGTTCATCGTGTCGTATCAAGTGTCCCACAATTTTTCCCCTTCTGTCCTCAATAGTTCTAATAATTTGTCTTTTTTCCTTAACCCTAAGCAGGATCTCCTCATTGCTAATTCGATCTCTCCAGCTAATTTTCTCCATCCTTCTGCAGCACCATATTTCAAAGGCTCTAAGTTTATCCATTTCCTTCCAAGTTAATGTCCACGTCTCACATCCATACAGAGCTATACTCCAGATATAGGTTTCGATAAGCCGCTTTCTAATATCTTTTAATATCTTAGCCTGTAAAAAGCGTTTTTTGTTATTGAATGCTTGTTTGGATATGGCTATTCTCGTGACTAAATCCGGAGTACATCTGGAATCACTTGTGATTAAACTGCCTAAATATTGAAATGTATTTACTTGTTCTAATTGAGTACTGTTAATTTTTATAGTATTACTAGCTGACTCGGCAAACGTTGTTTATTTCGAGAACTATACATGTTTTATCGTATTACAATTATTATATTCGATTGCCATCTTTCAACCCTATTGCGGCATATAAAAATCGCGATTAAAAAACAGAAGTTGATAGTAAAAGCGTGAAAATTTGAATTTATTTATATTTTACAGTGCTAAATCATAATAAAATAAAAATAAAAAAATTTCATAAAAATCGGTAAAGCCGTTTCGGAGGAGTTTGATAACAAACACCGCGACACGAGAATTTTATATATTAGATTTTGTTAATGTTTAATTTTTGCTATTGTCATTATTTTGGTTTTCTTGCTATTAATTTTTAGTCCATATTTATTTAAGTTTGCATTCATGATAGTAGTTCCTGTAGCTATTTGGAGTCCTCTAACTTACTTAACTTTAGCTTAATAAATAGATATTAATTTGGTATTATATTATCGTGTATTCTCATCGTTTGGACTGGACCCTAACACGGAGAATTGCGACAGTTGACCACTGACCTCGCTCACCCACACACACACACATCCGGTTACCACACACGCAACACAATTAAAAAATTAATGCCAATCCAACATTTTTGTTAGTGGCCAGATTTATAGGAACCTTGCGATTTCTTCTATTAACCGGTTTCAAAAAAGGAGATTCTCGATAAAAGTTAGTGTTTTTTTTGTGTTAATTGTTTTTTATTGAAACTGGAATGAAAAAAAATATTTCAATTTTGGCACTATGAATGAATAAATTAATGTACGAATGGAAGGATGAATAAATTAATGAATGAATGATTTTAATGGAAGAATGAAAATTTATTTCAATAATCCATAACACTTACGAGTACATATACTATATGAATATACATACATACATACATTTTGTTAAAATTAAAATTAATTATATTTCGCGGAAGAAAATAATTGCATGTAGTCCAACTTTGTAACCAACCGGTTACGAAATAAGAAATATAGTTTTTGTTGTTGTTGTTATTGTCAAAAAAAAAAAATAAAAAATTATTTAAACTTAAAATATCCCAATTATTATTATAAATGTATGTATAAGACGAAAAAAGATGAATAAAAAAATTTACGTACCTATAGAGATGTAAATTTCTGTATGTCTGTCTACCACTTAAAAGACTTGTCGTGATGATACTAGACAAATGGACAATAATTTTAACTCTGACCTGAAATCTAAAAAAAAATCTATTAATAATAGGAGAATAATAGAATTTATGCTACTTGGACTAGCAAACAAGCTGACGGCTCGCCTTATGGAAAGTAGTAACCGTTTTCTATAGTCATGAACAGTACCATGGACGTCACTGAATAAATTGATATGTTTTTTTAAGGGATGATAATGGAATGGTATCCCCGCCTGCGTTAACGGTATACGCTGGCGGGGCACCAGTGAGGGATAATAGGTGAGGATAAAAAGGCAGGCAAGATAGCCCATCGTGATGAATACGCCTGGAATTCAGCACGATGGTTTTCAGGGGGGACCATGTGGAAGTCGGCCTGAGGGTTTTTTTTGATCGATGTAAATGGTATGGTAATAATAAATAATGGAATGGTATCCCCGCCTGTGCTAACGGGATACGCTGGCGGAGCACCAGTGAAGGGTGATCGATGAGAATGGAAACAGGCCAGTTAGCCCATCATGATGAATTCATCAGGAATGAATCATGACAGTTTCCAGGGAGAACCGCGAGGAGGTCGACCTGGTTGAGTATATTGCTAGCAATGCGACTGATAGTCTGTATTATTAGCAACCCATTTTCCCCCTTTACTGACGTTTTGTTCCTAATTATGGTCAGCATGTTCCACTATACACTGTCAGTTTACTGCTATCCTACCCTTCAAATCGAGGGGGAAATGGATTAGAAGTAATAGGAATTAACAATCCCGTTGCTAGCAATTACCATATCAGATCGACCTCCACGCGGTTCCCCCACGAAAACATTGTGACCGATTTTTTGGTGGATTTGTCACTATGAGGCAAGTGACCTGCTTTCATCCTCACCTGTCATTCCTCACTGGTGACCCATCAGCGTATACCGACAGCGTAAACGGGGTTAACATTCCTTTATTTATTTATTTATTTATTTTATTTTCAGGATCATCTTTATTTCAAGCATTATCCGTCCACTGCTGGACATGGGCTTCTCCCATAGACTGCCATACGGTCCCATACCACTTGCACCCACTGACTCCTTACAATGTATTTAGAAATCGTCACTCCATCTAGTGGAAGGTCATCCTAAACTGCGTTTGCCTTTACGGGGTCGCCGTTTAAGGACCTATTTTCCATTTTCTTTATTATATTTTATTAAATTTGAATACACATAGCTAGTGTAAACGGCGGACTTAACATCATATGAATGTTATCTGCAAGTCGACCTCAGGCAGAAATAACAGAAATATGGGTCCGTTTCTATTCACCCCGCACTTAATACTATTCTATTATCATTCATTAAAAAAAAAAACATCAAATAACAACGAAGTATTTCAGAACACGAGCGGGACAGATGTACCCAAGCCGACGTACTTAACACAATATGTCCATCTAATAAAAAACCTAAGCTTCTATATTATATTAGATATATTTTTGTAATACATGTGGGAGTTAATTGAATTTATTTAAAAAATGTTTTCACGTCGAATAAATAAGTTTTTTTTTCTACGGAGCTTTGACATAATTCTGAGAAATCTTCTTGTGACATTATATGAACAGAAATAGCTTCTAATTTGGTAAGTATGTATCTATCTCTCTCTCTCTCTTACCTTCTCTCTCTCGTGTTATTAAATTTAAAACCAGGATGTGCCAAATTATCATTTTGGCGTGCAATATTTATTTATTTTTTCATTACCTTATTAATTACCAGAGGGAGACTTTGTACAAAAGTCGATTGCTTGGGTACCTCTGTCCCATTCGTGTTTCTACCATGAAGCAGTTGTGTTTGCATGGCTGTGTTTCGATTTGAAGGGTGGGATATGGCAGTGAATTTACAGGGTACAGAAGAATAACACCTGAGTCCTCAGGAATGGCAACGCATTGGGGGTATCATGGGTGAAACAGTATACTCTGTTATGTGCATGGTACTGCTCATGTCTATAGACAACGGTTACCACTTTCCATCAGGTGGGCCGTCAGCTTGTTTGCCATTCTAAGTTGTATAAAAAAAATATAATTAGATCTTTGGTTATTTACTAATTACGAAATAATGTAGAGATTCTATAATTTTAGTTCTAAAACCACAACTGTTGTACCTTTTTAATATAATAATATTAATATTAGTACTGTAAAAGAAAACTACAGTTATGTTTTCACGAATAAATCTCATCCCATTAATGAATTATAAAAATCTCATGGCCATGGCGTCCGCTTCGAAATTTTTCAATCGCTTAATAATTAATGTCTTCCAATTATTTTTAAACGACCGTAAAATTAAGTGGCCATGTGGTCCCGGCATAGTATAGGCCGTACCTTCCTTTCCCGTGGATGCTGTAAGAGGTGACTAAGAGAGAGCGAGGGATGGGCAGCAACGTCCTTTTTAAAACATCTCTAAAGCCTAACTGCGGTTGCTAATCCACTAGCCAAGAGTGGAAATTACTAGAAAACCTTCTAAGGGGGAGGTTTATGTTCCGCAGTGGACGGTTAAAGGTTACATGATGATGACGATGATAAAAAAATTTGATGCTGATTTGATGATTGAAATTTTGGTGGCATGGCATAAAAGGTGTAATTTTTTTTTAATAATATTTATATAAAATATTTTATTTATTTTACACATAATTATTTTTATGTTGACATTTTTAGTTTTATATTTGCATAATTAAATAATTGATTTATTTATATACAGTAATTAATATTACATTAATATAATATTTATTATTATTATTTCAATCGTTACTGTCCACTGCTGGACATAAGACTTCCCCATAAGGGAAGTTTTGCCAGTAGCTGCCACGCTTGACAGTCGGGTTGGCAACCGAAGTTAGGACTTTGAGCATGTTTTAATAGGGACGCTGCTGCCCATCTCTCGTCCTCCCTTAGTCGTCTCTTACTTGATATAATATATATAAATAATAATAATCTATATATATATATATATATATATATATATATATATATAAATGAATATACATGAATGCTGAAGTTCTAGGAGCGATCTTTGTATAGAGAAAGATTGAATAAAATCCCGGGAAAAACATAAAAAAATCACATTTTTCTCTTTCCCATACACACTGTCGTTTCAATCAAATATTAATGTCAAATAGGTCATTCGATAACTTTTGACCGTGCGTTGTCAAGGCAGTTAATAATATAATATTTATTTATACCAAACGACTAGCATTTTGCCCTCAACTTCGTACTTTCAGTATTTTTTATGCAACTTAGAATGGTAAACAAGCTGACGGCCCACATGATGGAAAGTGGTAACCGTCGCCTATAGACATGAGCAGTACCATGCACATAACAGAGTATTAGTATTATTCCTCTGTAACCTGTAAATTCACTGTCATATATATATTTATTTATGAATATATTTTTTGATATATATATATATATATATATATACGCGCCACCTACGTATTTTTTCTTTAATTCCTTCTACCCAAAGGTTGTCTGGAAGAGATTGCTTAGCAATAAGATGGCCTTTTGTCCTACACCTATACTTTTTGAAAATCCTGTAATGTTGATGCAATAAAGGTTAAATAAATAAATAAAATATCCCACCCTTCAAACCGAAACACAGTAAGAAAACAAATGAAATCGTCTACTACTAGATGCCATATCAAGAAGAAACATACACCAGTTTTTAAATTAAACCTTAGAGGAATAAAATTAGATAGATAGATAGATAATTTATTTGCATTACTTCTTCTTTTCATTTAAGAGTTTCCTCTTGTCGATGCAACTAATTCATGCATCTTCCTCCAGCCAGCTCTATCCCAGGCCATATCCTTTATCTCCCTATACGATATGACGCCTAGTGTTTCCTTTATCTGTCCCATGTAGTTAATTCTCGGTCTTCCTCTTCCTCTTTTGCCCTCTATCTTTCCTTCTACTATGCTCTTAAAAAAAGCGTCATGTCGTATAAAGTGGCCCAGCTGTTTGCATTACTTACAGCACACAAATAACAGTACAAACATACACATAACACAGACATACACACTAAAAAGAGATAAAAGAATGAAAAAAAAGCAATAAAAAAAGCAAAATATATAAAACAACAATTTCCTTCTTTCATGCGTGTGCCATAGTAACACAGAGTGGTCACAACTCACACACATCTACAATTGTGGAAATTACATCCGTATTGGTCACGCACACATATCACGCAAAAACTACCGCTTTTGCGTAATACAGGAACAGATCTAGATCGGATCTAGACAACTAGGTAGACAAAATTTCTGAAACTTATTCTTTTAACATCTGTTGGTTATATTTATTTATTCTTTATTACCCACATTGCAAAAAAATGTCCGGCACAAAAGGACTTATTAAGGCCCCTCGTATTGATTTTTCTTAAATTCCACATGAATCACGAAAGTGGCCGTTTTAGTCAGCTCCTTATTATATCACCCACAAAGAAACAAGCACCTAATGTATGTTCTATCCGCTTGCTAGTGTCTTAACTTTAACGTATTGCGACCACAATACCCACTCGGAACCGCAACACCCTGTATAAATGTGATATATGTATTACCTTTATATAGGGATCACTGGAAGTGACTATCTGAAGTGACTTACAAAACTTAAACTCAAGTGACTTCAAAAAGAACGAGTTTGTCAATGCGGTTGTTTTTCTTCTACGTTTGTTACCTTATAACTCTGTCAGTTTTTGGGGGAAAAGGGATTGTTAGTAATGGAGACTGAGAATCCCATTGCTAGCAATATACCCAACCAGGTCGACCTCCTCGTGGTTCTCCCTGGAAACCATCATGGTTAATTCTTAATGAATTCATCATGATGGGCTAATTGGCCTGTTTTCATTCTCATCTTCACTGGTGCTCCACCGGCGTATCCCGTGTGCGCAAGAGGGGTTACCACATCAATTTCACCCATCAGAAAAAAAAACTCGGTCAGTTTTAAACCGATTGGAAAAATTATTTTTATCTGAAAAGACATACATACAGATTGAGTCCCATAGAAAATTTATCAAAATCGATTCAATAGTTTAATTTTTAGATCAAAATATCTCTTTTTGTCACATTTGAAGGCGGCCTTTTTTTGTTAGGGTTCCACAATTTTATATAAAAAAATAATCTTTAAGTGAGTACACACATGTGTATTTCAGTAAGCCAATTGTAAAGTTTCGTACTTTTTGTTTCTCAGATCTGTAACAAGATCGTTAATACTTGTAAAATACTACTTGCTTACCTATATATCTGCGGGTCTACCATGAAATGAAATTCCGAAATTTCGGACTCAATTTCATGTTTTTGTTTATACCAAAATCGGACCAATAAATGGAGTTTAACATTTCGTTCGTCATACATCCTATCATAAAAGGACATCCAAAGGAACAATATTTTAACATTTTTAATATTTCCAAACGGCATGTATTATGTAATTTTAACATCAAATCTCTGTTTCGTTTGGCTCCGAAATTTCGGAAAACATTTCATAGTAGGCTCTCAGTTTACGTAAACAACTTCGTGTCGCTTCCACCGAATCTACGGCTAAGTTCACATAATACAATGCCAGCTAATTTACGTCGGATTCGGTTTAGTTTGCATGAAATTAAATTTTGGTTTTCTCTAAACCTTTGTGAGTGGAAGGTGCGGCGTGGTAGCTATCTAATTACCGCGACGTGAGCGCGTGAGCCAATTAAAATTTTGTTTACCCGATCCGTTTTCACTTTTAGAAAAGATTTTGCCAGTGTACTTTGTATAAAGTCTCCCTATTTATAATACTTACGAATCGCTTCTATTTCACACTATATATATATATATATATATATATATATATATATATATATGTAATTTAAATTATTGCAAATGTGTAATATAAATTAGTATTTTTTGTAATAGGCAAATTTTCGATATTTTAAATTATTTATTTATTAATTATTTATAATATTACCTTTTCTGCACTAGGTTACCCGCCAAGTAATTATTTTCTCTCTAACTACACTGGGTTGGGTGGAAGAGATCTCTTTTAGAGATAAGTCCTCCCTTGCTAACAAGTTGTTAAACTAATCGCTGTATCTTTTGTTTAAGTGCAAAAAAGAATATATATAGGATCTCTTATTTTTCTAGAAATAATACATAACCTATATAACACGATAGCTGTGTGTCCCGACATAGATTAGGCCACCCCGTTCTTTCCTGTGGGTGTCGCAAG
Organism: Galleria mellonella; assembly: GCF_026898425.1. Taxonomy (NCBI): domain Eukaryota; kingdom Metazoa; phylum Arthropoda; class Insecta; order Lepidoptera; family Pyralidae; genus Galleria; species Galleria mellonella. The sequence goes on along the minus strand of NW_026441999.1, from coordinate 7,921,171 downwards.
AGGCGACTAAGCTTGCTTGGCAGGCGGATTGGCAATCGCAGTCATGCTTTAGAGAAGTTTTAATAGGGATACTTTTTTTTTATACAACTTAGAATGGCAAACAAGCTGACGGCCCACCTGATGGAAAGTGGTAACCGTTGCCTATAGACATGAGCAGTACCATGGACATAACAGAATATACTGTTTCGCCCATGATACCCCACATGCGTTGCTATTCCTGAGGACTCAGGTGTTATTCCTCTGTACCCTGTAAATGCACGCCATATCGCACCCTTCAAACCGAAACACAGCCATGCAAACACAACTGCTTCACGGTTGAAACACGAATGGGACTATAAGAATGCCACTTCTACCCAGTTTATTTATTTGTGTGGTATTACACTTTTTACTTCTACCTAATCCTTACATCAACATGAACTAAATAAAGTGACATTTTTATTATTTGATACATCTTGTTTTTAAATTAGCGCGCTTTAAAGAAAAAACATTTTATATTTTTTTTACAACACTGTGCGCAAACGAGCATGCGGCTCACTTGATGGTAAGTGACTACCGCCGCCCATGATCACCCGCAACACTTGTATTTGATGACGTTTGACGTGTGAACTATCACCTTTAACCGACTTCAAAAAAGTAGGTTCTCAATTCGGTTGTATGTATTTATTTATGTTTGTTACTTTATAACTCTGCCATTTATAAAGCGATTTATAACTAGTGGAGTTAAGGGGCAGCGCGCGTGCGTGCGTACGTGGATACGTGCGTGCGTGCGTGTTCACGAATCCAATTTTTCTTTGCAGAGAAATTTACTCGTACTTGTTATTCACATTAAAAAAAATACAGTAAAACTGAACTCTTCCTATTTTGATGTCGGTGAGGCACATGCAACCTGACACGTTTCAGGGCTCGCATTATGCTGCGTCCACTGAATGACGCGCTATGAATGGGCCGGTAATGAGGCGCGGTGACGGACTGACAGACCGACCGACACACTTCTAATTGTCTATCTTTTGTATGAATTTCATTTTATTCTAGTTGGCTCTCCTTTTTTATATTGCATGAATTTACTTATGTATTTTATTTATCCGTAATAGTCAGAGTTAATATTAAGAGTCTCTTTGCGTAATCCGAAATGCGGATATCCGCAATAGAACCAAAATAACCGACATAGCCCGAAGGATAAGCAAGCTGAAGTGAGAATGGGCTGGTCACACAGCTCGAAGAACCGACAACCGATAGGGAAGAAAGGTTCTTGAGTGGTGACCTCGTACGGGTAAACGTAGTGTAGGACGACCCCCCCACTACTGGAGTGACGACCTGAAATGCATTTTTTTTAATAGATGATAATGCAACGGTAACCCTGCCTGTGCTAATGATATACACTGGCGGGACACCAGTGAGGGATGATAGGTGAGAATGAAAAAGGCAGGTCAGTTAGCCCATCGTGATAAATACATTTGGAATTCAGCATGATGGTTTCCATGGGAAACCTCGGGGAGGTCGAGGAGACCTGGTTGGGTATATTACTAACAATAGGGAATTTAGTCCCCATTACTAACAATCCCTTCACCTGCTGAAATGCATTGCAGGGAGTCAGTGGTTGCAGGTGTCTCAGGGCCGTTCCTTATGGCAGTCTGTGGGAGAGGCTTATGCCCAGCAGTGAACAGATAATAGCTGAAATAATGATGATGTATTAAGAATAAATATTATCATGTCGTGTGGTCCCGGCATAGAATGGACCACCCCTTCCTTTCGACTGTGTGTCGTAAAAGGCGACTAATGAAACTTAATAGTCGAAAGATTGGCAGCAGCGTTCCTCTTAAAATATTCCCAAAATCTAACTGCGGTTGCCAACCCGCCTGCCAAGCATGGCGACTACTGGCCAAAACTCCCCTTATGGGGAAGGCTTATGTCCAGCAGTCGACAGCTAACGGCTGAAATTATAAATAAAAATAAATTTATAATGTAGGTACGTAAGTAGGTAAAATATTAATTGGTTGCCTTATGTACTACACAAGCAGTCCATGGAGATGAGGCACTGGTGATTTGTAACACAGGTCTTTTTAAAACCTACTGCAGGCACCAGTTTCTTATAAAACTGGTTCCCACAAATTTAATTGTACCTTTACGCTTGACAGGTGAGTTGGAAACCGCAGTTAGGCTTTGATAATGTTGTTTGAAACAGAATTATATTCATCATATATATTATATTATATGGGGGTATTATGGGCGTAACAGTATACTCTGTTATGTCAATGGTACTGCTCATGTCTATAGGCGACGGTTACCACTTTCCATCAGGTGGGCTGTCAGCTTGTTTGCCATTCTAAGTTGTATAAAAAAAAATTGTAAAATTTATAACGATGGATGAATAGATGGATGTTTGCTTGTCTTTCACGCAAAAACTACAGAACAGATTTGAATGAAATTTGATACGTTGGAAGGTCATATCCTAACTTAATACACAGTATATTTTATATTCTGGTTCAAGCGAGTAAAGCTGCAAGATAGGGCTTGTTAATAACCCAAATGAGGATTTATACAAAGTTATCTAAACAGGCTTTATAAAATTTAATTCCACTCAAGTGTACAGTCTAATTATTATACCGAGCGCACACTATGTCCATTTCTGGAAAGGTCGCAGATAATCCCGAAGGAGCCAATACACTCCCACGTGTTCGTACAAGGTCTTACATCAACTAAAAACAATTAAACACCCGCCAAGTATGTGAAGACAATAGCCCAGAAAGCTCAACGGCGAAATTGGTTATTTTGTACACTGCGGTGCAAAATAATAGTGCACTGTAATTGAATAATTTAATATGTCTTACGAGAAAAATGTACACTGCGGTACGTTGCGGTTTCAAATGAGTTTCCTCCGTTCGTTCAGGCTATGGGATGGGCTCCCCGATGCATTATTCTGTGATGTATAATAAAAAAAAAACAGGCCAAGTCCGAGTCGGAATTGCGTACCGCGCGTTCAGTACAAATAATAATAATATATTTCCAAGATATAAATGAAAATTGCATTTTTTTTTCTCTGATATAACTACAAATTTTCGGATTTTACCTCTTACTTTTGCTGTACAATTGTGATTTGTACCGAATTACATGATTTTAAGTCAACGTGAAGCACTCTTTATACCATATTTTGAATTCCTTGTAAATGTCAAAATAAACGCAATAAATTGACGTATTTTTTGACAGCATTAATTTAGAAGTTAGGTTTTTGAGCACTTCAAGGGAATGTAAACTCCACGCGTTTCTAAGAAAAAGGGTATCGACAGACGGATAGACAGACAGACGGAAAACGAAATGAGGATCATTTTTTATTACACAAGAATTTCGTATTTCCTTCTGAGGTACAGAATTCTAAACACTAATTCAGTATGACTAACTAACTAACTTAGGCACATAGGGGGGAAAGGGGTTGTTAGCAATGGAGTTTGACAGCCCCATTGCTAGCAATATGCTAACAATATTAGGTCGACCTCCACGTAGTTCCCCCTGGAAACCATCGTGAACAATTCTCGTTCAATTCGTCACGATGGGCTAACTGACCTCCTTCATCCTCACCTATCATCCCTCACTGGTGCCCCGCCGGTGTATACCGATAGCGCAGGCGGGGTTACTATTCCATTATCATCCATTAAAAAAAAAAACTTAGGCACATTCGTTCAATAAAAATAACTTTGACGTGTTAAATTTCATAAAACTTTTATTACATCTACAATCATATTTATGAACGTTTAACAAGCTTGTTATTTTAAACTGCATCTGTACGTACAGACAATTTATGCAAATGTATTACTATTATATAATATTTATTGTATTCGATTACCGGACCGAGCCGCTTGCGAATTCATTCACAATTTAATGTTGACGCTTTGTACTGAATAATTAATGAGCTTACAGTATTTTTTATGAATAACTATCTGTGACACGCGGCTTTGCTTGTGTTCTTATTACTTATTTTAATCTAAAATCCTCCACGAGAAATGGGCTATCAAATGCAAAAGAATTTTTCAAATCCGTAATCCAAATTGGTAGTTTTAAAGATTAGAGTTTTTTTTTTGATGGGTGGTAGTGGAATGGTAAACCCGCCTGCGCTAACGGTATACGCTGGCGGGGCACCAATGAGGGATGGTATGTGAGGATGAAAAGGCAGGTCAGTTAGCCTATCGTGATGAATACACTTGGAATTCAGCATGATGGTTTCCAGGAGAGACCACGTGGAGGTCGACCTAGTTGGGTATATTGCTAGCAAAGGGGCTCTTAGTCTCCATTCTTAACAATCCCTCCCCCACAGGCAAATCCAGTTAGATTAGCAACTGCAGTTAGATTTTGGTGATATTTTACTATATAATTATATATATATATATATATATATATATATATATATATATATATATATTAAGAATAATAAAAACTTATCGCTATAAAAACGCAGTACAAGTTTAAAAATAAACAAGAATTGTTACGACAACTTTTCACGTTGCCTCATAAAGAATACACAAAGAATTTTGTAAAAAAAGTGTTGCATTTCTTTTATCTAAGACGTAAAGTAAGTCCAAACACCGCTTTGTCCACATAAATAGTGTATAAAACTATCAAATCGCGCACTAAGTTTGTCCCGCAGTGTACAAGCAAAGTAATTAATTAAAGTTGGATAAGTTACGAGCCGCCACTGTTTGTTCTTAGTACTGGTTGATGTAACTTGAACACTAATTAACTGGATGTGACTCGTGCTAGTGCAATTGGGAGCTACGTCTCGTATCAGCGTACGGGTACAACAATCGCAGATGTTTGGATATAGACAATCGTATTAGATAGAAAAGTTCTTTTTTTAAATTTGGCGCGCTTATCTTTTTTGTCGTTTAAAAGTTTCCTCTTGTCGGTGCAACTAATTCATGCGTCTTCTTCCAGCTAGCTCTATCCCAGGCTATATCCTTGACCTCCGTATACGACTTGACGCTTAGTGTTTCCTTTCTGTCCCATGTAGTTATTCCTCGGTCTTCCCCTTCCTCTTTTGCCCTCTATTTTTCCTTCTACTAGGCTCTTTAAAAAATCGTCATGTCGTATAAGATGGCCCAGCATTTTGCCTCTTCTATTCTCTATTCTCGCAATTACGTATTTTAATCAATTTATTTTTAAATATGGAATGTTACAGCTACTCAAACAAAGGACAAATTGTGACAAGGAATTACATAGAAGGAATGATACAATAAAAACTGTAAATATTATAGTTGACTCCTTTCTTTTTATGCAAATATAATTAGTAAAAAGAGAATAAAAGATAATAAGTAAGTATATATATATATATATATATATATATATATATATATACTTAGTCGCCTCTTACGACACCCACGGGAAAGGAAGGGGGTGGCCCATTCTATGCAGGGACTGCACGCCACACATTGTTGTATATGCCCATTTTATTATACTACAATTATTTTTCATATGAAAACATTTAAATACATTTCTTTCTAAGCATTAGAATACAAATTAGTGTGGGACAAGCCCATTGTAGTCTCTCGAGAAGCCTCGTTAAAACTCGTTTAAACTGCTTTAGTAATTTAATTGAGTGGCAAGTATTTCTATAAAAAATACTCTACTTCACTAAAATAGGACCAGAAATGTAAATTTCGGATAAGAAATACCCGATATTCCGTTAATTTCGAAATTTCCAAACGCAAGACAACGTTCTGTACGAACAAAGTCGAAGGAAACAACAAATTTTTCAAACTTCTAAACTGCTAGTTATATTCCGCAGCTTTGCCCGCGTGAATCAATACATATATACCTGTCACGCCTGTCTCCCATTAGGGTAGGCAGAAACAATGGAACGCCAAATGCTTCGATTCAAACAAACCTCTTTCGCTTCTTCCACATTTATCAATCTTTTCATACACGCTCGCCGGTTACGGGTACTTAAATACACGAATACATAAATATGTGCTAAGTTAAAATATCCGTGTACCAAATTTCATTCAAATTAATTTAGCAGTTTTTGCGTGATTAAATAACAAACATTCATTCATTCAACATTGCAGTTTTCCGTATTTACAACGGTAATAGCATTTTATGATATCATCCGTTAAATGTCCACTGTTGGACATAGGCCTTCCCCATAAGGAGGGTTTTGCTAGTAGACGCCACGCTTAGCAGGTTTTTTTTTATACAACTTAGAATGACAAACAAGCTGACGGCCCACCTGGTGTAAAGTGGTAACCGTCGCCTATAAACATGAGCAGTACCATGGACATAACACAGTATACTGTTTCGCTCATGATACCCCCCATGCGTTGCCATTCCTGAGGACTCAAGTGTTATTCCTCTGTACCTAGTAAATTCACGCCATATCCCACCCTTCAAACCGAAACACAGCCATGCAAACACAACTGCTTCACGGTCGAAACACGAATGGGACAGAGGTACTCAAGCAATCGACTTTTGTACAGTCTCCCTCCGGTAGGTAGTAGTTAGGTAGTCGCTAACAAAATCTAATTTATAACGTCACTATGGAGTCGCAGTATTTGTTTCCCCTCCATCTCGTTTCCAGCCACTTTATTTCCACAATCCGAAATGAGGCTTAAGTTTCAAAAGCCAGATGACTATGTGACCTATTGTTAACCATGCATTATGTATGAAGAGGGCAGTCTCTACAGTTTTGCTGGTGCCCTGTTATTTTGGCCGATAGTGTACTTTGATTAAGGTTAGCCCTTTGTTTAGTTTGCCAACGGTCATTACTGTTAGGTAGGTTTGAAAAACGTGTTTAGAATGTACAAACATACCCATTTTCCCTACCATTATGACCCCGGGGATAAATTTTATTCCGGTTCCTCAGCCGACTTCAGTAAGAAGGCAGTTCTCGATTCAATTGTATTTTTTTTTATGTTTGTTACCTTATAACTCTGTCAGTTGGGGAGAAAGGGATTGTTAGTAATGGAGACTGAGAATCCCATTGCTAGCAATATACCCAATAAGGTCGACCTCCGAGCGGTTCTTCCTGGAAACTATCATGGTTAATTCCTGATGAATTCATCATGATGGGCTAACTGTCCTGTTTTCATTCTCATCTATCACCCTTCACTGGTGCTCCGCCAGCGTATCCCGTTAGCGCAGGCGGGGTTATTATTCCATTTTGACCCATCAAAAAAAAACTCCGTCAGTTGTAAACATATTTGGAAAATTATTTTTTATCTAAAAGGATATATTTTTTTTTATACAACTTACAATGGCAAACAAGCTGACGGCCCACCTGATGGAAAGTGGTAACCGTTACCTATAGACATGAGCAGTACCGTGGACATAACAGAATATACTGTTTCGCCCATGATACCCCCCATGCGTTGCCATTCCTGAGGACTCAGGTGTTATTCCTCTGTACCCTGTAAATCCACTGCCAAAACCCACCCTTCAAACCGAAACACAGCCATGCAAACACAACTGCTTTACGGTTGAAACTCGAATGGGACAGAGGTACCCAAGCAATCGACATTTGTACAAAGTCTCCCTCTGGTAAAAATATACTGGATGTATTTAAATATTAAAGATTCATGAAAATTATATCAAAATCGGTACAATATTTTAAATCAAAAATAATCAGTTTTGCCACAACTGAAGTAAATTTTTTTGTGTTAGACAATTTTAAATTATTTTATTTATTTATTTTACACTTTATTGCAGCAATTATGAAAATAAAAAATACAATGAATTATTAATGCGAAGTTATTTATCTTAGAATGGCCCATTCACATTGCATCTTGTCATAGTTCATGATTATGGATCACCGGGAAGTACCCTATAGGTTTTGATGCCCTTCATCACCATCATTCGGCCGCCAACTGTTCACTGCTGCACATAGGTCTCTTTTTTAGGGGTTGTGCTAGTAGTTGCCACGTTTGGCAAGCGGGTTGGCCATCGCAGTTAGGCTTTGGTCATGTATTAAGAGAGACACTGCTACCAATCTCTCGAACGTTAAAGTTCGTTAGTGTCCTCTTACGATACCTACAGGAAAGGTGGTTTATTCTATGCCGGGACCACAGGACGGTTTGATTCCCTTGTCAATGTAAATAAATAAATAAATAAATGGCCGTATCTCTTGATTTATTAACTTAGAAGTTAAATTTCTTGACAGCTTCAAGGGATTGCAAAGTTGGGTACTTATTATTGATTTCAACTTGATACCTCCACGCGTTTCTGAGAAAAAGGGTCTTGAGAGTAGGACAGACAGATAGACGGACAACAAAGTAAGTCTATTAGGGTTCAGTTTACCCTTTTCAGAAACGGTGACCTAACAATTATTATTTTTATTTTTTTATTACAAAAGTTCAGACTCTCCACCTCTGTCCCATTCGTGTTTCTACCGAGAAGCAGTTGTGTTTGCATGGCTGTGTTTCGGTTTGAAGGGTGCGATATGGTGTGAATTTACAGGGTACAGAGGAATAACATCTGAGCCCTCAGGAATGGCCAAAACAGTATACTCTGTTATGTCCATGGTATTGCTCATGTCTATAGGCGACGGTTACCACTTTCCATCAGGTGGGCCGTAAGTTAAGTAAAAAAAATTAACTAAGTTGTATAAAAAAAATTTAATGCTACTGCAGATTAAAAGAGACATAAATCCAAAGAATCCACAATCACTATCTGCACCGCAACACGATTAGCCGTTTCGCTATATGTCCGAAAGGATCCGACGCTAATGGCCCTTGTAGGCACAATTAAAATAGTCCGTTTCCTCCTCATTCACCGCAACATAGGTAATGATCCGTGAATACGGGTGGCGAAAGAACCGTGTGGACGCGTCAGCTAAATAAAAAAATATAAAAATATTTTAAAATTTTGCATATAAAGTTTTTTCATACAATACCTCACTTAAATTAGTAGCCTAAGAGCCTAGCACTAACTTCTACAGGAATAAGACTCTTTAATGAAACTAAAAACTTAATGAAACTCTTTAATGTTTTTTTTTTTAATGGGTGAAAACGAAATGGTAACCCTATCTGCGCTGGGGGGAAAGGGATTGTTAGCAATGGAGTTTGACAGCCCCATTGCTAGCAATATGCCCTATTAGGTCGACCTCCACGTGGTTCCCTCCGTAAACCATCGTGAACCATTCTTGTTGAATTCGTCACGATGGGCTAACTGGCCTGTTTTCATTCTCACCTATCATCCTTCACTGATGCCCCGCTAGTGTATACCAATAGAGCGGGTGGGGTTACCATTCCATTATCATGCATTAAAAAAGAACCCTGTCAGCGCTATCGGTATATACTGACGGGGTACCAGTGAGGGATGATAAGCAAATATAGAAGCAAACCAGTGAGATTACCGTAACGAATGCCACAAGAATTAATAACATTTTTTTTTTTATGTTTTTATTTTTTCTTTATTGACCACATTATAAAAAAAAAAATGTCTGGTACAAAAAAAAAGGCGATTTTCTGAGAGATATTACAATAATCCTTTTCCTCTAAATGAAACTTGGTTTAAATGAGCTGAAATTTAATAATACTAGCGACCCGCCCCGGCTTCGCACGGGTGCAATGCTAATACAAAATAGCGCCGCCGGCCCCCCACTACATTACGACATCACATTAGAAACCTCTAAAATTATCAGTGTTCCTCTACTATATTATGCATGTATTATACATATAAACATTCCTCTTGAATTGCTCTATCTATTAAAAAAAACTACATCAAAATCAGTTGCGTAGTTTTAAAGATCTAATTCAACAACAAACAACAATTCAAAATCCAATTACAATCTGATGACAGTCAACGATGAAGATTTCAAATGATTTTGAAACATAAAATATAGCTTATAAATATATAGGGACACGTGTGCCTTAGCAATGCAAAAAGGCTCAAAGCTCAAAAAGCAAAGCATTGATTTTCAGTTATGACAGCGGGGATGAGTCTAAAATGCATACATACATACATACATATCTGTCACGCCTGTCTCCCATTAGGGTAGGCAGAAACAATGGAACGCCAAATGCTTCGATTCAAACAAACCTCTTCCGCTTCTTCCACATTCATCAATCTTGTCATACACGCTCGTTGGTTACGGGTACTTTTAATTTGGCCCTTCTTCAGCACGTCGCCTATTTGGTCTAAAATGCAAACAAGAAAAAACAAATGAATGAATGAATGAATGAGTATACATTATTTGTATTGTACAATATAGGGATTGGGGGGAAAGGTATTGTTGGCAATGGAGTTTGACAGCCCCATTGCTAGCAATTTATACGCGACGGTTACCATTTTCCATCAGGTGGGCCGTCAGCTTGTTTGCCATTCTAAGTTGTATAAAAAAAATAAAAAAAAAAACGCAGTCATATCCACACTAACATTGCTAATGGAGAGAGCAATAATCGACGATTCTATCCATCTGTCCGTGCAGAGATATGTAACTCTTGTCAATGTGTATTTAACTAGTAGTTTGTACACGTCGTTTTCTATTAAACGAGAAATAATTGCACTTCTTACAAATAGATAGTGAAAAAAAAATATAATTGGCTTTTTGATTTAATTTAATATTTGTAAGTGGCTATTTCACGCAGTGTTGCCCGCATAGAATAAAAAAATATGTGAAGGAAGTAATCTCTATGTATGCCACAATTAATTTTAATACGTTCATAATATGTATTTTTTATTGTAGCACGCTATGTGACCTAGTATAGAATAGGCCACCCCTTCCTTTCCTGTAGGTATCTTTTTTTTTAATGGGTGAAAATGGTATGGTAACCCCGCCTGCGCTAACGGGATACGCTGGCGGAGCACCAGTGAAGGGTGATAGATGAGAATGAAAACAGGCCAGTTAGCTCATCATGATGAATTCATCAGGAATTAACCATGATAGTTTCCAGGGGGAACCGCGAGGAGGTGAATCTGGTTGGGTATATTGCTAGCAATGGGATTCTCAGTCTCCATTACTAATACTAACAATCCCTTTCCCCCCAAAAGACAGCTGTTGAAAGTTGACTCCAAAGAATGGTTGTACGTGGAAGAAAGTGCCTTGAAAAACGCACAGTGTAAGACCGCCACTCATCCGGATGGTTGGGATGGAACTTTCATAGGTTTTTTTTGTATTTTGCAATTAAAAAAATAAATCGAATTTGAAGCAATCGTATTCATAGCGACACGTGTTGAATCGGAAATCATTATAATAGCAGTTCTACTGGTTGTCTCATACTTTATTACTGCTTAGCGGTTCATGAATGGCTCTCACGCTGGATTGCAATCACACCGAAGTTCGTCGCCGAACTAGTTTAAAAGATTCGGTTCGTAGTTTTTTGATGCACTTTGAACAGCAGTGATAATAGATGCCTATATACATTATTGGCAATATGAAAATTCAAGAACTATATATATATATATATATATATATATAGTTCTTGAATTTAGTTATTTCTATATATATATATATATATATATATATATATATATATATATATATATATATATATATATATATATATATATATATATATGGCCCATTCTATTTTGTATTCTATATATAAGCCATAAGCCTAACTGCGGTTGCTGGGGAGAAAGGGATTGTCAGTAATGGAGACTGAGAATCCCATTGCTAGCAATATACCCATCCAGCTCGACCTCCTCGCGGTTCTTCCTGGAAACTATCATGGTTAATTCCTGATGAATTCATCATGATGGGCTAACTGACCTGTTTTCATTCTCATCTATCACCCTTCACTGGTGCTCCGCCAGCGTATCCCGTTATCGCAGGCGGGGTTACCATACCATTTTCATCCATTAAAAAAAAAAACACTGCACTTGCTAACGCATATGCCAAGCATGGCATCTACTGGCAAAACGTTTCTTATGGAGGAGGCCTATGTTCAAGAGTGGGTATGATGGTAATGTCTGTGATAAAAAATATATACATATAAATAAATACTAAGCAATCTCTTCTAGATAACCATTGAGTAAAGAGCATTGAGAAAAAGGTTTTAAGAAAGAAAGTGGATGGAAACCTGATGGCGTATATTGATAGCAATCGAATAGCTAGCTTCATTATTAACAATCCCTTTCTCTTCACAGAATACACTGTGACGCCTATGGTGTACCATTTCTAAGGACTAAAATGTTACTTTTTCACTAGGTAACTTTTATTGTAAACTACAAGAACGAGAGCATGTTCTTTAAACTAAGACATAGTCTATATGAGCAGGGCAACTTAGCAGTAAAAACACGAGTGGGACAGATGTACCCGTGTAAACGAATGTGATATAAAAGTTATGGCGGTGAAATTATAGGATATGGAGTCAACGACGTAGTCCTCAGAAATAGCAATGCATAAATGTTACTATTGGTAGTGTATTCTGTAATATTGATAGACTGAAATAAATAGATATAATAAAAATAAAATAGTTTAATTTATAATTTTTTCAAATTTTACAAAACTTCTCCTCTTTTCTCTTAAGGAGAGAAGATGACAACTAACCCCCGGCAGAAGCAGTCGGCCGGAGTTCAGGGCTTCAGGGACAGAAACCGGCGTACAATGCGAGCAGAATCTAAGAGCACCGCTTTCTGCATCTTTCCCGGGAGTGAGCCGCCTCGGAATCCCAACCGTCAGAGATGTTGTTCCAGACTGGTTGGGATAAGACCGTTCACCGACATAACGAGTGGAATGATTTCGGTGGACGCCATCCCCCACATTTCGGACTCCTCGTGAGCCAGGTCGAGATATTTTTATTATTATTTTTTTTTATGTAAATACGGTGTAAAAGAAACGAAAACATACCGGCTGGCCGCAGCTTCATTCATAATTTTGTTCTCGTATCGACTCAAACCGGTTTCAGTTCCGTTTGGCGTAAATTACAAGATATAGCGATTTTGATGTATCATTATTATAATTATGCGTTTCTTACACTGTACTATCCAAACACTTATGGAATTTAACTGCAATTATAGAGTCTCTAGATTCAATAGGCGCCAAATTATGATATGTTTTTGAGATATTTGTGTTTTTTTACGTACTATGTGTAATACTTTTATATAATGTTTTGTGTAGATACTTGTACATAATAAAAATACATACGATTTTAATTTATTATGATAATTTTATTATTTATTAACTAAGTTCTATGGAATTGAATTTTGGAATCCACAAAATTATTCATATAGTGACTATGATAGAATTAAAAAGTGTCATACCAGTTATTCATAACTCTTCGTCCCAATTATTTATTATTGTACTAAAACTACTATTTTTTTTTATACAACTTAAAATGGCAAACAAGCTGACGATCCACCTGATGGAAAGTGGTAACCGTCGCCTATAGACATGAGCAGTGTCATGGATATAACAGAGTATACTGTTTCGCCCACGATACCGCCCATGCGTTGCCATTCCTGAGGACTCAGGTGTTATTCCTCTGTACCTAGTAAATTCACGCCGTATCCCACCCTTCAAACCGAATCACAGCCATGCAAACACAACTGCTTCACGGTTGAAACACGAATGGGACAGAGGTACCCAAGCAATCGGCTTTTGTACAAAGTCTCCCTCTGATATTAATTATGTTTTTAGTGTTACTAATATGTTTGTACTATACGGGCATCGAACTCACAATCATTGGTAGATGAGCCAGTGAGTTGTGTTGGTTTAACAACGATTTAAATCTACCAAATATATGAGAATATTTTACTCGAAACAAATACACGGAGACACGGCTAAAAATAATGATATATTATGTGATATATGCAAACGCAGTGTAAGACAACCTCCTACCAGATGGAGTTAAGAATCAACGAACGAAATGGAGTGACTCGAATGCATTGCAGAGTCAATGGATGCAGATACGAGTAGACCAGAACAGTTCCTTATAGCGTTCCGTTAGTGGTTTATGAAGGCCTATATTTAGCAGTTGATGGATAACAGCTGATAATATATGATGATGATGATGATGATATGATAGATATCATTATATCGAAAATATTTGAAATTAATGTAATTAAAGATACATGATTTGATATCAATATTCAAAATTGTGGAATATGGTGTAAAAAATTCGTGTTTCAACCGTAAAACAGTTGTGTTTGCATGGCTGTGTTTCGGTTTGAAATTTACTGGATACAGAGGAATAACACCTGAGTCCTCAGGAATGGCAACGCATAGAGGGTATCTTGGGCGAAACAGTATACTCTGTTATGTCCATGGTACTGCTTATGTCTACAGGCGACGGTTACCACTTTTCATCAGGTGGACCGTCAGCTTGTTTGCCATTCTAAGTTGTATTAAAAAAAATCGTTTCGGAAATTATTATGTACAAATTAAAATGGCAAACAATTTGAAGGCACACCTATGTTATTAACGTAAAGTTATAAACGTCGACTACAGACATGAGCATCATAGAAATCCTCAGCATACAATGCGATGCTCTCGACACTCCACATGTGTTGTTATTCCTGAGAACTATAGCATTATGTCTCCGCACTATGATCGTGTAAAACGAAACAGCGGTACAAAGCTGTGAATAACACGCTACCTCTCTTACCTTATGGCACACACACTCGTCTAACCATGAACCAGTTCTACGGGACAATGATAATAAAACTAAGAACACTTCCCGCGCGGCGAGCGATGCTGTGTGAACCTGTATGTGATTAGTCTATTGGGACCTATAAATACTTTGATGGGTCTACCTTGTAGTTGATGGCAATAAGAAATCGATGTAAAGCAATATCCGCTGCGGTTTTAACCGACTGTCCAATGAAAGATAGGTAATGTATGTACACTGAAGAGTGATGGACAATAATTAATTAGAATCCTTCAATTAAAAGCATTATACATATATACAGGCGAATTGAGAAACCTCCTCCCTTTTTTGAAGTCGGTTAAAAATATTGTACATTTAATTTTCTACAAGCATAGCATTAACTGACATCCAAAACAAAAGAAGGTTACAATTCCATTTTCATCTCTTAAAAAGTTCTACCAAGTGGACAAGTGACAGCTTCCAAAACCTTACAAAGAGCAATATAGCAAAAAAAGCAGGTGGCTCAAGACTATATCATAAATCAAGGGGAAAGGGATTGTTGACAATGGGATCTGGGTTAGGTTATAGGATAAAAATGCAATGGCAGACCCGCCTTTGACGTTAATTAACGCTAGCGGGATAATAGTAACTGGTGGGAGGTATTTTTTATACAACTTAGAATGGCAAACAAGCTGACGGTCCACCTTATCGAAAGTGGTAACCGTCGCCTATAAATATGAGCAGTATTTTCTTTTTTTAATGAATGATAATGGAATGGTAATCCCGCCTGCGCTATTGATATACACCTGGAATTCAGCACAATGGTTTCCAGGGAAAACCACGCGGAGGTCGACCTGATAGGGCATATTGCTAGCAATGGGACTGATAGACCACATTAACAGACATAAACAGTGTTGACCTAATCAAGTTGCCAGTGAAGGATGAATCGATGAGGATGAAGGGCAGGTCAGTAATCTCACCGCGATGAATTCATCGGGAATTAACCACGATGGTTTTCAGGAAGATCCACGTGGAGCTTGATCTGACAGGATATATTGCTGGGAAATACCAACCAGCGTCCCCGTTACTTCCTGCTCCCTCCTCCCCTCCCCAGTATTAGATTCAGAGGGAGAAAGATTGTTAGAAATGAGACCAACCAGTTTCATTGCTAGCAATATACCCTGTCAAGTCGACTTCCACGTGGTCTCCTGGAAAACATCGTACTGAATTCCAGGTGTATTCATCACGATGGGCTAACTGACCTGTCTCTACATTTTCACCTATCATCCCTCACTGGTGCTCTGCCAGCGTATACCAATGCATATAACTCAGGCGGAGTTACAATTTCATTATCATCTATTAAAAAATACAGATTCGTTTTAGTTATGGAAATGCTACACTAAGTTACGATTAAAGCATAATTAATTTTAAATATGTCGGTTAACTGTAAAAAAGTAACTGTTTTTTGTAACACTGTCACATAATCTAGTTTAATTTAATTAACCACTTATTACATATTGTAAAGACTGCTAGAGCCATCTCTATTTAACGTTGGTAAACACTATTGATTTTATATCAATAAAGCATTAAACGTGTCATATATAGGAAGGCACCCCTTGTAATCTACTTCATGTAGTTTGGGAATATGTCAAGAGATGGCGCTTAATGTAAAAATTTTATACTTTTTTTATTAACTTTTGAATTTATAATTTTATTGAACAAAACAAAAGGCTACAATTATTTTACTTGTCCACACTCATCTTATTTTTAACCGACTTTGAAAAGGAGATTCGCAATTTATACCCATTTTTGGTAAAGTCGATAGCTTCTCCAGTTCTAAACCGATTTCCGTGATTATATTTGTAATCGAAAAGATTTACTTCAAAGAGTGAATAAGTAGAAAGACGGCAATAATAAAATATAGGTCGACCGATGGGAAATCCTTTTAACATTCGTCTCACATATAAAAACCCATTGCAACAATAAATGTAAGTACGTCTTCGCCGTTAATATTTAAAACACTTATGACTATGTATCTTCCTTATACCATAGAAACGAAATCCGGTATAAAAAACGTTTTCCCGGTAAGGGTGTATAATATATAGGAATATCTATATATAAATGATGCAGTTACGATATGTATATATTGACCCAGTAATGAATATATTCAATATCCATTATTCAGTATATATTATAAAAAATAAAGCACCTGATTAATATAAATATAGATATTGAACTATTATGAGCGATACCGGAATGGGTGACGTCCTTTTTTCTCCAATCAATATCTAAAAAAACCCAATATACGAGTATATATTGGGTTTTTTTAGATATCGAAGCAGTACTGATATTACCCATTCCTATTTCCCAGTAATGTCTACATAAAAATAGCTTCCTGTCGAACGGAAATGTGACATAAATATATTATGATTTATGTACTAACGTTATAAAGCGAGATATTATGTCGATACGTCATTATAATGGCTGTCTACCACTGTTGTATCCAGGGCCGTAGCTAGGGCAGGGGGGCATTGAGGAGCAATGCCCTACCTTTAACGCTTAAAAGCCTGATTTTTTAAATAAAATTAAAAAATATATAAGTGTACCCTTTACTAATGGGGAAAAATATTAAAAAAAAAACAAAACGATATGTTTATATATTTATTAAAAAAAAAACATTTGGTAACATGTAAACAGCTAAATATTAAAATAAAATCGATTGTAGGCGCCCAATGCGATTTATAAACCCGGTATCAAATTTGAAACTTCAGGTATTTAAGAGTTAAAGGTCCAATGCCCTACCTTAAAATGAAAGGCCCAAACAAATTATACAGATTCGTTTTCTCGAAGTCACTTAATTATGACTTCTGCCCTACCAAAATTTCTTTTGCCCTTCCTTAAACGTGGCCGTGGCTAGTACGGCCCTGGTTGTATTTTATCTCAGCTTTAGCCTTTCGACAGTAGTTACGCCAATAAAAATTATTAAAAAACTTTATAATAAAAAGTAAGTAAGTCAAAGTAATATAATAAAAATAGAAGACAATTTTAAAACTTATGTTTGTTTGTAACACTTTATCGTACAGTAAAATCTTAAATTTAGAGCGAGGGATGGGCAGCTGCGTCCCTCTTAAAACATCTGCAAAGCTTAACTGCGGTTACCAATTCGCCTTGTCAAGTATGACAACTACTGGCAAAACCCCCAAGGGGGAGGTTCAGCAGTGGACAGTATGATATGATGATGATGATGAAAGTGTTAAATTATAGGAAACAGAGGAAAACTTTGTACAAAAGTCGATTGCTTGGGTACCTCTGTCCCATTCATATTTCTACCGTGAAGCAGTTGTGTTTGTATGGCTGTGTTTCGGTTTGACGGGTGAGATATGGCATGAATTTACAGGGTACAGAGGAATAACATCTGAGTCCTCAGGAATGGCAACGTATGGGGGTATCATGTGCGAAACAGTATACTCTGTTATGTCCATGGTACTGCTAGTGTCTATAGGTGACGGTTACCGCTTTCCAGCTCCACGTCAGCTCGTTTGCCAATCAAAATTGCATAAAAAAAACATAGACAAAGCAAACGATTTTAATGGAAAGAAAAACTTTTGGTATATATATTATTACATAATTAACAACGTCATTAATTATATTAATTAAATATATATAAAAAAATATATAAATGCCTGTGGTCGCAATCTTCTGAAATAAAAAAAAAAACAGTTGTATTTGCATGGTTGTGTTTCAAATCGAAGACGTTTCCAAATAAGTTTATAACTGACGGAATTATAAATAACAAAGATAAGAAATAATTACAATTGATTTGGAATGTTCTTGTTTTAAAAGTCTGTCGACAAAAGGGCATTTGTTACTAAAATTTTTCAGCTAGAATTCTCATCTGATCCATCAGTATAACAGTCTGAGATAAGACTAACAATATCCTCTCAAGTCCTTAGTCGAAAAATCGAGCTCAATCTAATAAATCCATTCGCTGACAAATTGCTAAATCAAATGCAATATAATCTCGAGTTATGGCTGAACTTATAACAGTTTACGATGGAAAAATTGGTCATAAATATAAAAAAAGATCGCTCCAAAGAAAAAAGTCTAAAATAAGTTGGACGAAGCTTTAAAATGCATTATTAACTAGTCACTCAAGTTATTTTTATGTACAAAGTAAAATATTACGATGATGAAGTTTAGAATTTATGGAACTTAGAATGGAAAATAAGCTAACAGATCACTTGCCAATTATAGGTTGAGGAGAAGGGATTAATTAGTATTAGGTAACTCCAATGTTAGCAATGCCATTTTTTAATGGATGATAATGTAGCAGTAACTCTGCCTCCGTTAAATACTATTCAAAACTTAAATAATTTGGGCTGGCATACCATAATAGGGTTAGTTTGGTATGGGTCCCTGGACATATAGGGATTAAAGGTAATGAAAGGGCCGATGAGTACGCAAGAAGGGGATCAGAATCATAAATGATAGTTCCTGAACCATACGTTGCACTTGCATCAAGTGTTGTAAACTCTGCCCTTGAGAAGTATGTGAGGATAAAATAGCAAAAGTAATGGAGGACTTTGAAGGGTTTTAGACATTCTAATAAGTTCTTAAACATCAATGCTGAGGAATGGGATAAACTCATCTACAGCGGTGGCAGACAACAGGCAAGACTCATTATGGGTGCCTTAACTGGACATATGCCAATAAGGCATATACTACACAAGATGGGTCTATCATCGGACACACTGTGCAGACTGTGCGGGGAGAAATCGGAATCCATGGAACACTTGATGTGCAACTGCGATTCGTTGGCAAGTATGCGTATGAGTCTACTGAGAACGGCTTATCCAGAACCAGGGAACTACAGATATCCTAAATCGCGGGATATCGTTAAGGTAACACAAAGGATCTATGAAATGATGGTATAAGGCAGGGGGAAGCACAAAAGATCCTGATGGGTCGAAATGCATTGACTTAGCTGACCCCATATGCGAATATAAGATAAAATATCCCCAATGGTAGCAATACCATTTTTAATGGATTATAATGCAGTGGTAACTCTACCTGCGCTAACGGTATACGTTTGCGGGGCACCAGTGAGGAAAAATCTAAAATAGATAGGTAAGTATGGAAAGATATATTAATATTACAGATAAATATGATGTTTCTAATATATATAAATATAACTGAAACGGTGCTAGTTTCAGTTTTAAGTTCAGCGGTAGTCACTTACCTGATGGTAAGTGACTCAAGACTGAAAAAACAATCTATTATTCCATGCCATGGACATAATCACAAAAAAAAATTCGAGTCGTGGCAATTCTAAAGATACAATATAGTTGATATGGTTTCGTTGGATATTAAGTTATATCCAATAATCGTAATCGGACTCTATCGGTGAAAACTTAGTAATCGATTCCGGGACATCCATTCGAGTTCCCGCGCCTACTTTATCGAGATCGTTAAAAAGTTTAGGGAAAATCTCTCTTATCTAAATTTTCGGTAATGACGTTTTGTTTAAACCGTATCTTTTTAGAGGAACCATTAAATTTTGTCCGATCTAGATATATATATATATATATACATATACATACATATATATATATATATATATATATATATATATATATATATATATATATATATATATATATATATATATATATATATATATATATATATATATATATATATATATACTTTTTTATTACATAATTATTTATAATTCATTTATTTATACTTTTTATTTGTTAAAAATTCTCACAGCTAACTTTCAACTTTTGGCCATTTTGGCCACATAAAAATATCAATATTTTGTTCTTTTGATTCAAAGTAATAAACTGAGTTGTGACCATTTTGTTTTACTGTGGTACACTTACGAAAAATCCTCTATTAGTTACCTTTTTTATGTTCTCTCCCTTTTTTTTTTGTATATATATTGTTTTATGTCTTTTTTAAGTATTATACATACTGATGATGTTATGTGTATGCTGTAAGTAATGCAAATAAATTATATATCTATCTATCTATTTCAGTCAGTGAAAACATCCCGTCTACGCAGGCGAAGTCACTGCAAAAAGCTAGTAGTAGTAATAAAATAATTCATTTTTGTTAACGTCAGATTCGAACTTGTGACCTTTTACCTATAACCCAACATACCTACCCCTTCACCACAACACTCTCAACGAATGAGTGAACCAGCAAATAATATACGTAACAAAACAATAATAATAACTTTTCATTGTCTACGGCGCCACAGTATAAGTATACACGTAAAATAAACCCTTGAAGGAGTCCCCTTTAGTCCCTCTACGATTTTATGTATCGTTGATTCACCAATGGGCCGGAAGCGATGTTCTTTACCAATGTGTTTTTAATGCAATAGAAAACAAAAATAATATACAAGGAAGTAGGTACTACAGGTTTTTTTTATACAACTTAGAATGGCAAACAAGCTGACGACCCACCTGATGGAAAGTGGTAACCGACGCCTACAGACATGAGCAGTACCATGGACATAACAGAGTATTCCGCCCATGAAACTCCCATGCGTTGTCGTTTCTGGGGACTCAGGTGTTATTCCTCTGTACCCAGTAAATTCACGCCATATCCCACCCTTCAAACCGAAACACAGCCATGCAAACACAACTGGTTCACGGTAGAAACACGAATGGTACAGAGGTACCCAAGCAATCGAATCTGTTTCTTTAACTAAAGAAATAATAAAAATACAATGCCCTCTCCTTCCACCAGTAACCTCATAATCATCAATAAAGAAGTATCCACAATAAAACAATCAGCCGCTCAAATTACTTCAATTGCGTAACAAAAGAGGCCCCAGTATTGTTATTGCATTTTTGTTTTGCCATGTTTTTTATGAGATCCCTTCTTTTCTCCGTTATATACATATACATATATATATATATACAAATAATATGATATTTTTTCAGTTCAATTACGCGTACTCTTGTACATTTTCCTCTCTGAGGCTTTTTTTACTCGCGTCCGTTGTGTTTTGCTATATGAAATAATATTAAGATTGAATACTTCTGACTTGCTTGTTGTCTTTTGTTGTTGACTTAAGTATATCCGATTTTTTAAGCTATCTATTATACACACGCACGCACGCACGCACGCACGCACGCACTCACGCACGCACGCACGTATGCACGCACTCGCACACGCACACGCACACACACACATCCAAGCACACATACACGAGCATCATTATGTCATAAATAAAGACTTTTTCTTTTTTATGGTACGTAAATCTTTTTAGTAATATTATATAAAAATAAAACAAAGAAAATATTTAACGCTGATTAAAAAAAAAAAAGGAAATTGTAATGATTATCAAATTTAATTATTGTTATGAAAGAGCGGTTTCTCCTAACACAAGCAATCTTTGCTTAATAGGAGATACCAAACTCTGTAACTAACTACATTTGTGTAAAGAAATAAATTTATTATTTATTATTATTATATATATATGGACTATTTACCTGAAAAGGCTTTTACGTCGCGTTTTTTGTATATTTGATTTAAAATATAGTTGTCAACTAGTTTGCCATTCTGAGTTGCATAAAAAAAAACAATTTTACCAGAATATATCAGTTTCCAAAGTGTAATTAATGTATTGTATATACTTTGAACATACTTATATCTCTCCAAACACTAACTGAGATTAACAATTTGTCACAGACAAACAACTAGTGTTGCCCCATATATATATATACATAGTATCCATATAGTGAATTTTTCCAAAACTTTTCTCAGGAAAAACACAGTTTATCCAACATTCGTTGCAAAAAGTCAGTAGTTTTTCCACGTACCGCGGCGTATGTCAAGAGGCTGTTAACTCGCGAACTGACTTGAGCCGAACGACTTGGCCGCAATTTTTTTTCCATTTTTCCCATTGTCACCACACATTGAGTTGAATTGAAGGGACATATTTATATATATATATATATATTTTTTTAATGGAACGGTAATGCCACAAACACGATAGTTTACTGAGGGAACCACGTGGAGGTCGATATGATAGGGTGTATTGCTGGCAACAGATCTGCTAGACTCCATTACTAACAATCTCTTTGCTTCTAAATTTATATTTAGGAAATGTAAGGATTTTTATGCGATAATTTTTTTTTACATTTACCACGTTGCTGATGAAAATACAAAAAGACTTAATGACATTTGGGTTGTGACAATAACAAATATATATATATAAATATTTGTTGTTTGTATGTCTGTAATTTACTATGTCTAGCATTACATTAATGTAGCATTACATTCTTTATTATTTTAAAATTTTATTCTACAAAAAATCGACTTTAATTGTGACGGAATCTAAAAAGTTTTTTAATAACATTTCTATAAAATTAATCTATAAATATATCCTTACAGATGAAAAAGATTTTTTCAAATCGATTTAGAAAAATAAGGAGTTATGAATGACAAACGTAATAGTAAAAAAAACAACCGAATTGAAAACTTTTCAATCAATCTTTTAATTCATAGTCATTTTATATTATTGTCGTACAAACAAGATTTCAATTTCTGTTCTACTTTCATGGATTTTTTTTCTGTGTAAAAACAAAAAAAAAACTATTGGAAAATCTCTAATTCGCGAAGGTAAATAAAGAATGTTTATTTCCCTGCCGAGGTTTTCCCAAGAGACTACAGCGTGGAGTTCTTCAAAATAAATAACATTCATTCATTCAAAGGGGGTAAAGAGGTTTGTTCAGGGTACCGATAACGCGCGCGTCATACCTCTGGCATTACCATCAGGTGGGCCATATGCTTGATTTTCCAGATCAGTGGTATAAAAAAAGGAATGTCCAACATATTTTCGAAACGGTGGCTACCCTAGCTGCTCCTCACTTGGCAAGCAGCATCAATCAATTCGGTAATGACGTCACACGTTCCTACGACGCTAAGTGGTGTGTTGTTTTTTACAACATCCAGTTATGCTGTTGGATTATGGCTAATGGGAGTTTTATTTTAACCGACTACATGTTATTATTGACA
The DNA here is from genome assembly GCF_026898425.1 of Galleria mellonella. Classification (NCBI taxonomy): domain Eukaryota; kingdom Metazoa; phylum Arthropoda; class Insecta; order Lepidoptera; family Pyralidae; genus Galleria; species Galleria mellonella. The sequence continues at coordinate 7,897,625 of NW_026441999.1, read as the reverse complement.
GACGGACTTTTTCCAGCCAGAAAAACCTGTGACACTACGACCTTTCTACGAACTACTGTGCTGGCCCTATTTTTCTAAATTCGGTGCTGATTCCCATCATTACCTTTTAACCTAACCGACTGGGAGTAAAGGGGTTAGTAACGAGGACTGAGAGCCCCATTGCTAACAATATACCTTATCAGGTCGACCTCCACGCGATTCCCCCTGGAAACCATCGTGGTTAATTCTTGTAGAATTCATCATGTTGGGCTATCTAACCTGCTTTTATATTCGCCTATCATCCCTAACTGGTGCCCTGCCAGCGTATACCGATAGCGCAAACGGGTTACCATCTCTTTTCTATTCATAAAAAAAAATATATGGACTTTATTTAAAATTTAATTTTACTACCAAAGAATATATTTAAAATAAAAGAAAGAATAAGACTTGCCAATTAAGAATATATGAAAAAAAAAGACTTACTAATTTATGATTGGTGAATTGGTGAGAATGAAAAGGCAGATCAGTTAGCAATTTACTAAGGTTTAAACACGATGGTTTCCAGGACGCGAGGACGTCAACTTGGCTATTGCCAACTTGCCAACAACAATATTGCTAGCAATGGAGCTATTTCTCATTAGGGAGAGATTGTTATTGACATTGTTAGTAAAGGGGGGCGGAAATCCCCATTGCTAGCAATATACCCTGGTCAGTTTGACCTCCACGCGATTCCCCCAGCAAACCATCGCGACAAATTCTTGTTGAAACTGTCACAATAAGCTAACTGACCTGGTTTCATCCTCACCTATCACCATTGAGTGGTGCCCCGCCAGCGTATACCATTAAAGCAGGCGAGGTTATCATTCCATTATCATCCACTAAGAACTGTTCCTCATTACTAACAATCCCTCCCCCCCGTACAACTATAGGTATGAAGTACATCACGGGAATTACTTTAAAAAAAATTTCTAAGGCTAATCAATCTGTTGGACAAACCAATTAACTTCAACGGGAGAACATAAAAACTCGGCGGCCGTCAAGGCAGATTGATGACGTCACTTGGCCTGATTATGTCCACTTTTGCAAATTAAAAAAGTTGGATAATGCCCGCATCCATTGCTCGAGGAAATAGCCAAGTTTGGGGAATGCTGTTCCCTTGAATAAAAGACGAATTAATAAGACCATGTAATGGAGTAAATAATTTTGATATTTAAAAAGGAAAATGTTTATTACCAAAAAAAAAAAAACACATAACATAAAATACAGTATGTGTATGTATGTGTGTATATATTGTTTATGTTGTAATTGTTTGTATTTATAATAAGTTTACTATTGTAATCTTTTGGAGGAAACAATAAAGAGTATCTATCTATCTATCTACATATATAATAATTAGTAGGGATATATATTTACATTATTAGATGTATCACATCCCCATATTTAGAAATAAAAGAATCTTCATCGTGCCTCCGATCAAACTGTTCATAATTATTCCTCTCCATCCAAAGGTCACCTGGAAGAGATCGCTCTTAGCGATAAGGTCGCCCATTGTCTTCTCATTGTGATTATTTCTTGTAATTGTTTATATCTATAATAAGTTTACTATTGTAATCTTTTGGAGGAAACAATAAAGAGTATCTATCTACAGTAATATTATATATAAGAAGTGTCTCATATCAGACAAAAGGAACTGGCTCAGCCATTTTTAAGTAAATAAATAACTAGCCTACTTTGATCCCCGGTCAATGAATATATCCCGGTCACTCGGATGAAGTCGTGGATAAAAACTAGTATGATATAAAAAAAGTTGCATTTCACATTTTAAAAGTAGGTCAAGCAATCTATCCATTAAACCATCTGCTGGTACGTTTTAAGTCACATAAAAAGACGTCATACTTTATACTTGATATGGTTTGCTTTGAAAAATTACAATTTAATACACTCGGCGGGAAAGGGGTTGTTAGCAATGGAGTTTGGCAGCCCCATTGCTAGCAATATGCCCTATTAGGTCGACCTCCACGTGGTTCCCCCTGGAAACCATCGTGAACAATTCTTGTTGAATTCGTCACGATGGGCTAACTGACCTGCTTCATACTCACCTATCATCTCTCACTGGTGCCCTGCCAGTGTATACCGATAGCGTAGGCGGGGTTATATATTGCTAGTAATGGGACCATTAGATCCTATTACTAACAATCCCTTTCCCCGTCCCCACTCCATCTAGTAGGGATAATCCTACACTGCATTTGCTGTACGAGATCGCCACTCAAGAACCTTTCTTCCCCACCAGTTGTCGAGTCTTTGAGCTATATGACCAGCCCATCGCCACTTCAGCTTTCTTATCCTTCAGGCTACGTCGATTACTTTGGTTCTTTTGCAGATATCCGCATTTCGGAGTCTATCACCAAACGGAGACTTTGTACAAAAGTCGATTGCCTGGGTACCTCTGTCTCATTCGTGTTTCTACCGTGAAGCAGTTGTGTTTGCATGGTTGTGTTTCGGTTTGAAGGGTGGGATATGGCGTGAATTACTGGGTACAGAAGAATAACACCTGAGTCCTCAGGAATGGCAACGTATGAGGAGTATCATGGGCGAAACAGTATACTCTGTTATGTCCATGGTACTGCTCGTGTCTATAGACGACGATTACCACTTTCCATCAGGTGGGCCGTCAGCTTGTTTGCCATTCTAAGTTGTATAAAAAATTAAAAATTAAAAAAAAATCACGCAAATAAATTCCGAGGATAACCCGCTCCACAGTTCGCTGAGTACTTTAAAGCTTTTGCATACGGCCAACCGTATAGTAAAATATACTATGAAAAATCCATCAACTCATTCTAATTCCGTCTCCGAAAACAAAGAAAATACAGTCATTAAAAATCAAACAATGAAAGCAAATCATAGTAAATTGACCAATAAAAGCTAAAGCGCGGGCTAAATGAAGGTATAAAATTAAAAACTGCTACACGGGATGTCTCATTAACTTCTTCTGATGAGAATTAAACTGTTCCCGAGTTAATGAATGGTTACAAACCAAGATTAAAAAACATTTTATACTGTGGATGCGGCATTATAGAAACTAAACTACAAATAATATTTTTTTCTCAAACATGCTTGGAAATGTGAGCGTTATTATAAGTAATGCTCACATTTCCAAGCACGTTTGAGAAAAAGTACTATACAAGCCTTGGCCACAACTAGGCATTGATGGACTCACGTATGTGTGCCTCGGCTACGCCTCGGCCCACATTTGCACGTTCGTCCATCAATGCCTCAGTTGCTGGCCGCTGCAGTAATGTACTATTAATTCAATATCTGTTGAAATGTGATCACTTAGAAAGATTATCAGTGTATTGATATCATTATTTATTTATTTATTGCATTCCATAATATAATTAGTAGATGACATTTCAACTTCAATTATGGACCCTGTTAGGCACAGCAAGTACGAGAGAGGAGGACAACACTTTTCTTCACTTTAGAAATAGTCTAAGAATATGTTACAATATTATCCAGTCATTAAAATTGTATCACGACAGGTACGTATTTTCTTATTATATATATAGTATTATTATTATTTAAGTTACAAATATTACACATACAAAAAAAAAATATATGCAAACAGATGCAGCATTTCTGAAGTAAAGCGCTTACATTCAGCTATTGATTTTCATTTATATAAATATGTGCCCCGGTTTCGCACGGGTGCACATTACATCACATCACATTAGAAACCTCTAAATTTATCAGTGTTTCTCTACAATATTATGCATGTATTATACATATAAACCTTCCTCTTGAATCACTCTATCTATTAAAAAAACCCGCTTCAAAATCCGTTGCGTAGTTTTAAAGATTTAAGCATACATACGGAAGGATAAACAACGACAGCGACTTTGTTTTATACTACATATGTAGTGATAAAATAAATACTAATGAACATTATCATAACAAATCTTGAAGCTACTGTTAGCAAAATATGGCTGCAGGTTACAAATCTCCATTAACCCTACTTTTGGAAGTAAAACGGAACTTTTGTTCCATCGGATTTAGTAACACGTCCCCCACACAAAAGTTGCAAGGTCACTTCAGGAGTTTGTTTCTTTTATAATCTCCACAAGTTTCCTTATAAACGTCCATTCCGAGAACAGTTGTGTCGCATACAGCCATATAGAAATAACTAGTGTTATATTTTCATTCTCCTATACTTTTTGTATGAGTTTCTTAAGCGATTAGGAGGGAGTTCGTAGTTCTTTTTTTATTTTTTATCGTATATTTTTTTTATGCCACTGAGGTGGCAAACAAGCATACGACCCAGCTGATGGTAAGTGGTTACCGTAGCCTATGAACACCTGCAATACCAGAGCTATTACGCGTGCGTTGCCGACCCTGAAGAAACCTCTTTACCCCCCTTTTGAAGAACCCTATGCTGTAGGCTCTTGGGAAAACCTCGGCAGGGAGCTCATTCCACAACCTGAGTGTTCGTGGGAGGAAACATCTCTGAAACCGCGCAGCACGCGACCATTGAGGCTGTAGGACATGAAGATGAACTCCCTGCTAATGGCGAGCCGTAAGATGGTCGAAAGTAGCTGTGGGCATCATACTATAGGGAGGTTTTGTGTAAAACTAATTTGCTTAAATACCTCTGTCCTACTCGTGTTTCTGCCATGAAATAGCTGCGTTTGCATTGCAGTCCGGTTTGAAGGATCAGATATGGCCCTTTTTTAAAGTCAATTGAGAAGGTGAGTCAAGTACATTTTGCTCCGAAAGTGTTAAAAAAACGAATTACTCTACCAAAACCGAACTATTTAAAGAAAATATAACCAGTATTACTCAGGATAAACCAGAGGGAGACTTTGTACAAGAGTCGATTGCTTGGATACCTCTGACCCATTTGTGTTTCTACCGAGAAGCAGTTGTGTTTGCATGGCTGTGTTTCAGTTTGAAGGGTGATATATGGCGTGAATTTACAGGGTACAGAGGAATAACACCTGAGTCCTCAGAATAGCAACGTATGGGGGGTATCATGTTATGTCCATGGTACTGCTTAAGTCTATAGACGACGGTTACCACTTTCTATCAGGTGGGCCGTCAGCTTGTTTGCCATTCTAAGTTGTATAAAAAAAAGGATATTGCAAAGATTCTAACCATATTCCTCCCATCTATATCTGTTGAAGCATTTAGAAGTTATTGTGGAACAAAGAAACTCACATACATAAATAAACCCTGAGAGCATTACACTTTCTTTTTTAGACATCATCATCATTATTCCAGCCATTATCCGTCCACTGCTGGACATAGGAACTTTCTGAACCATAATGTGAAGATCTTCCTTTCCCATGAGTGTAGTAAGGCGACTAAGTGAACTTAATAGTCGAGGGATGAGCAGCAGCGTCCCTCTTAAAACATAACCAAAGCCTAACTGCTGTTATCAACCCGACTGCCGAACAACTACTTGTAAAACCTCCTAAAAAGGAGGCCTATATTCAGCTGTGTCAACAGTCAACGGCTGATAATAATGATGTAAAGATGCCACATCCAATATTTACAAATTTCACAATTTCTAACTCCGTAACGCTCATCAAGGGAATTCCTACTGTATCTCGCGTAATGTTCCCCGTGAAAGAAAGGAACAGAAAAAAAAAAACAGAATAATCAGAACTCCCTCCGAAATAACGCGAGTTCAAGTTAATTATTGACTATGATGCCATCGACTGCAGACAACTTGTTTGCATCAAAATTGTGCATTTAAATGTATAGTCAGCAATCTTACTAGAATATGATAAAACTAGTTGACCCGGCAAACGTTGTTTTACCATATAAATTGTTTATGTATACATGTATGTGTATGTAGGAGTGTATATATGTATATATATATATATATATATATATATATATATCATCATCTTCCTACCCTTATCCCAATCATTTGTGGTCGGCGTAATATGATTTTTATCCATACTACAAAAAGATTTGGTTTTTAGTTTTACGACCGGCCACCTGCCTGACGTCAACCCTCTTTGGGAAGTATATATATATATATATATACATATGTATATATATGTGTATGTGTGTAAGTTTTCATTTATTTATGTATTAATGTTATATTATTATTCATTTACTTTTATTATTTACATATGTAGGTATATAGAGCTGTTTTTATTGTATTATATATTCAATTTTTTACTGGGTATTATTTAGTTTATCGTTAATTGTACGGTTATTACCCTTATACATTCTACAGTTTTCTTTCAGCTTCTCAAAGGTTGACTGTAAGAGATCCCTTTATGGGATAAGTCCGCCATTGTATATTAAATCATTTACCAGTGTTTAATCTGAGTTATTTACAATAAAGATTTTACAATACAATACATTATTTCGAGAATTGTACATGAAAATTCAACGTACTAAAATTCGATTGCCATCTTGCAACCCTATTGCGGTATATAAAAATCGCGATTAAAAAACAGGGGTTGATCGTAAAAGCGTAAAAATTTGAATTTATATGTATTTTTCAATGATGAATGATAAAAAATTAAAAATAAAAAAAATTGACAAAAAAATTAAAAAAAAAATATTTAGGGGTATCATTGATAGGATATATTGCTGGCAATATATCCTATCAAAGATAGCTGGCGACCCTAAATGTATAAATGAATAATGTATGAATGAATGAAAATTTATTTCAAAAAACCACAACACTTACATATTATACTTAGATTGCAAGTGTATGAGGGGTGTTTTTTTTAATGAATAATAATGGAATGGTTACCCCGTCTGCGCTATCGGCATACACTGTCGAGGTGCCAGTGAGGGATGATAGGTGAGAATGAAAAGACAGGTCATTTAGTCCACTGTGACGAATCTAACAATAAATCAATCACGATGGTTTCCAGGGGGAACCACGAGGAGGTCGACCTGATTGGATATATTGCTAGCAATGGGGCTACTAATCCCTCTTACTAACAATCCCTTCTCCCCCCATATGAGGGGTGTTAATGAGACCAATAAATGCCAATAGTATATTTTTTTATATACTTTGTCTGTATATCTGTCTATTTTTGTTTTAGTTGATATGCCATCAATAAGTAGTTTATTGCATTGGATTTCCTACTTCTTAAATTCACACACAAACACACACACACACACACACACACACACACACACACACACACACACACACACACACACACACACACACACACACACACACACACACACACACACACACACACACACACACACACACACACACACACACACACACACACACACACACACACACACACACACACACACACACACACACACACACACACACACACACACACACACACACACACACACACACACACACACACACACACACACACACACACACACACACACACACACACACACACACACACACACACACACACACACACACACACACACACACACACACACACACACACACACACACACACACACACACACACACACACACACACACACACACACACACACACACACACACACACACACACACACACACACACACACACACACACACACACACACACACACACACACACACACACACACACACACACACACACACACACACACACACGCACGCACGCACGCACGCACGCACGCACGCACGCACGCACATTCATACACACGAAGTAAGAGGCAAGAATCTAGTTTAAGATAAAATTAAAAAAAAAGAGACTCCATGTAACTTCGCACATGGCCTCATTACTGAACGTAATATCGTAGCAAGTGCGGATGAGAAAAAAAGCATTTAAAAAAAAATAGCTTCCATTGTCAGAGAGTTTCCCGCCATTTCGTTTCCTTTATAGTAACGTCTTTCACCTCTCGCTATAGGTACTTTACACGAAATTGAAATATAATTTTCAGAAAGAATAGACTTATCTCGAATTAATATCTTATATATAAAATTCTCGTGTCGCGGTGTTTGTTACCAAACTCCTCCGGAACGGCTTTACCGATTTTCATGAAATTTTGTGTGCATATTCGGTAGGTCTGAGAATCGGCCAACATCTATTTTTCATACCCCTCAATGATAAGGGTGGCCCACCCCTAAAATTTTTTTTTTTATTTTTTTGACAATTCTTTTTATTTTTATTTAAATATGATTTAGCATTTAAAAATACATACAACCTCAAATTTTCGCCGTTTTACGATCAACGGCTGTTTGTTAATCGCGATTTTTATATATTTAGAAAAAAAGCAATTAGGGGGAAAAATGCACAGCGGGTCAGCTAGCTACTTCGATTGCGTACAACGCTTCATTCCTCTTTCAATTTTAATTGCATCCCTACACATTTATAGTCTTAACTATTTTTTTTATTGGACTAAAAAAATAGCTAAATAACTCCAAATAATGTATATAGCAAAACGACGTTTGCTGGGTCAGCTAGTTTATTTATATAAGTAATGTAAGCGACGCGTTCTGTGCCTCAAAACTCAATTATTAATAAAATAGTTTGTCTATGTCATTGTCTCTGCGTGCGGTCGTTTTTAAACTTATAATCGGCGCAACGGACGCCACGCCCAGTCTGCACCTAGATGCGATCGACACCACACGTCTATTTATTTATTACCTGAAACGTAAAATAATATCCAATTGTTAAAGTCTTCGTTTTCTTGCCATCATTCGTGACCTACCATATTCCATACCACACAAGTAAGTTTATTCACTCGTACGAAACTACCCCATAAGTGTATGAAGGTGCTCTCAACACTGTATGATGGTGCCCCTAAGATGGGGTAGATTCGTATAAATTCCAGATATTGATAATCGGCACCTTACTATTCGGCTTGACCCACTGAAACTGCGTTGAAACATTGCATCTCTAAGTATCTGTTACCGAAATTTGTCAGGATAGGCCTTATGGGCCTGCTTTTATACTCGTCATCTCTCACTGGTGCCTCGACAGTAAATTCCGATAGTGCAGACGGGGTTTTTTTTTGATGGATGAAAATGGAACGGTAACCCCGCCTGCGCTAGCGGGATACGCTGGCGGAGTACCAGTGAAGGGTGATAGATGAGAATGAAAACAGGCCAGTTAGCCCATCATGATGAATTCATCAGGAATTAATAATGATAGTTTCCAGGGGAAGCCACGAGGCGGTCGATCTGGTTGGGCATATTGCTGGCAATGGGAATTTTAGTCTCCATTACTAACAATCCCTTTCCCCCCTGCAGACGAAGTTACCACACCATTACTACTTATTATCACGCCTACTAGTACCTAACTAGTAAATACTGGGGGGAGAATGAATTGTTAGTAATGGAAATTAGTAGCCCCATTGCTAGCAATATACTCTGTCAGGTCGACCTCCTCGTGGTTCCCCCTGGAAACCATCGTGATTCATTTATCATTAGATTCGTCACGATGGGCTAACTGATCCGCCTCATCCTCACCTATTACCCCTTACTGGTGCCCCGACAGTGTATACCGACAGCGCAGGCGGGGTTACCATTCCATTATCATCCATTAAAAAAAAACTAGTACATGCTAACAACGCAGTAGAGGTTAACAAGTTAGTTTATCTAACTAACAGACAAAGCTGTGAGATCGAACAAGTACAAAATAAATAAATACTTGATAACAGAGATGTAAGCTATATATTTTATTATAATCCACGATAGAGGCCATACGTCATCAGAATGTAGGCTTTTCCAATAAATAATTCAAAACAAGCTAAGGGTTACTCAACGGGAGGGGTCTGAATTTTTTAGCTTTTAATTTACAACTGAACTGGCTACGTGCTTTTTGGCCGTGTATGGTTTAGATATTGTTCTAGCATTTATGTTAGGTGTTTTTTTTTTATTTTACTTTTTATGACAATTTTTAAACATAGACAATGAAATCTAGGTTAATAAAAATTTAAAGCTTCACATTTTAACTTGATAGCTGACTGCGTTGTGTTTATGTGTTAAAATATTATTGCTTTTCAGCTAATGTTTTTTTTTATGCAACTTAGAATGGCAAACAAGCTGACGGCCCACCTGATGGAAAGTGGTAACCGTCGCCTATAGACATGAGCAGTACTATGGACATAACAGAGTATACTGTTTCGCCCATAATACTCCCCAGGCGTTGCCATTCCTGAGGACTCTACCCTGAGGATCTGTACCCTGTAAATTCACTGCCATATCCCACCGTTGAAACCGAAACATAGCCAGGCAAACATAACTGCTTCACGGTAGAAACACGAATGGGACAGAGGTACCCAAGCAAACGACTTTTATCCGAAGTCTCCTTCTTAAGGTTTCTTTACAAATAATGTTTAATTACACCTGTATATTTAAATGTTTAAAACAATGATTAAAGTAAAATACTTAATAGAAATAAAAAAATATATATAAGGAATCAGAGAGAAAAAAAAACTCGCAATGCACAATATAATTAAAGAACCCAAAAAAAAGCGCGAAAAAACGAATTATTTTGATCTAAGAACTAAACTGCTGAACCGATATTGATAAAATTTCTGTGAGACTAATCTGTAAGTATATTCTTTCAGATAATAAAAAAAAAATTCAAATCTATTTACAACTGCTATCAGTTCACTCTATAGTTATGAGGTAACAGATATAAACAAAATAACACCGAAATGCGAACTGCTTTTCGAAGTCGGTTAAAAACATTTTAGAATGCACACTGCACTGGCTATGTGACAGTCAAACTCATATCATGTCAATCTATATCCGAACACTGCACTGTGCTGGGTATGACCATAGTACAGTGCGAATAGCGGATATTTGTTTTATATATATTATATATAACTTAGAATGGCAAACAAGCTGACGGCCCACCTGATGAAAAGTGGTAACCGTCACCTACAGACATGAGCAGTGCCATGGACATAACAGAGTATACTGTTACCATGCTTTGCCATTCCTGAGGACTCAGGTGTTATTCCTCTGTACCCAGTAAATTCACGCCATATCCCACCCTTCAAACCGAAACACAGCCATGCAAACACAACTGCTTCACGGTTGAAACACGAATGGAACAGAGGTGTCCAAGCAAACGACTTTTGTACAAAGTCTCCCTCTGGTGAAGATACACTGGACAAGGAAAAGGAGTACTCAAAAATAAATGAAAAGTACGAAAGAGAAAAAAAATAATAATCAAGTTACTGTATTTCACTTCAATTATTCACTTGTCATTGTATATTTTTATTTATGGTGCAATAAAGAGTTAAATAAATAAATTAATCAAGATCAAAATTGGAAGCTTTGCCAACAATAAAACCACAAACAATGGTTATAATAGTCCATGTCTTTCCCCATGCCAAATGCTATGTGACTGCCAAATTTCATGATAATTCACTAAGCCATTATAATATATATATATTCTTTATTGCACTTAAACAATATATGCGACGATTAGTTTAACAACTTGTTAGCAAGGGAGGGCTTATCTCTGAAAGAGATCTCTTCCAGACAACCCAGTGTAGTTAGAGAGAAAATAATTTAATTTGGGTAATCCAGTGCAGGAAAGGTACCGGTGAAAATAATGTAAATACATTTAACACTATTGTGAATAAATATGTAAATAAATAAATAAATAATATAATGTTGAAGAGTAATATATAATATTCTATATTTAATATTATAAATGGGAAAGACTGTAACAATGGATAGATGTTTGTTACTCTTTCACACAAAAACTACTAAACGGATTTGTATGAAATTTGGTACACAGGTAGGTTATATCTTAATTTAGCATATAGGATACTTTATGTATAGATTAACTCGGGCAAAGCCGCGGAAAATAGCTAGTTGTAAATATCGAAACAAACTAATAATTATTATTACAGCCGTTAACTGTCCACTGCTGGACTTAAGCCTTCCCCATGAGGGGAACTTTGCCAGTAGTTGCTACGCTTGGCAGGCGAGTTGGCAACCGCAGTTAGGCTTTGGTGATGTTTTAAGAGGGACGCTGCTGCCTATCCCTTAGTCGCCTCTTACGACACCCATAGGAAAGGAAGCGATGGCTCATTCTATGCTGGGCATACACCGTGAAACAAACTACTTTCACATAAAGAAATTATTTAGGTCAATGATAAGAAATATGATAATTTTCATATAATATTAATTTTAAAATATTAAGTCAATTTATAATTAAAAATAATAAAACATATCCGCCATCTTTTATTTACACAACGCATAACCTAATATCAATGTCACGCCAATTAAACACGCGCCGAAATGTCCGTAGCGGCAAAATAAAAAAAAAACAAAAAAAAAAAACAAAATGACCATAGAGAAAAAAAAGTAAAATCCATTTTGTGATGACAGGGATGCTAACAAGATGTGACGATATTACAGAATTTAAATTGTATTTCTTTTTTTGGATTTTTTGCTGAAATACCGTGAACATTCGGCTCATTTTTGTCAAAAATAATTATTAAATCCGCCATCCCTTACCTACATTGCTCATATTCAATTAAACGCGCGCCAAAAATCCGTGGTAGCAAATAAAAAAAAATCTCTGACAGGCGTAGTAACGAGATGTGAGAACGTTGGGGATTTTAAATAGACTTATTTAAAAAAAAAACTTATCGTTACTATTTTTTGATGGCCATAATTGTCAATGAGATTTCGACGAAAAACAGTTTGTCGTTACATTCGATCCCACATAATACCGCATAGACTTACGTATACTTTTTTTTTTAATGAGTAATAATGGAATGGTAACACCACCCGCGCTAACGGTATACACCGGCGGTGCACCAGTGAAGGATGATAGGTGAGAATGAAGCAGGTCAGTTAGCCCATCGTGACGAATTCAATAAGAATTGTGCACGATGGTTTCCAGAGGGAAACAAGGGGAGGTCGAACTAATAGGGCAATTTGCTAACAATGGGGCTGTCTAACTCCATTGCTAACAAACCCTTTCCCCCCACTTACGTATACTTTGCACACTGTTTTCTATCCTCAATGATCCTTCCTCTCCTACTTATTTGAAAGATAGACTTCAGTACCTCAAAGACTCCCATACCCTTAATCTTGGGTCATCTCATAATCTTCTCCTCGTCACCCCGTCACACCATTCCGGATTTATGTACAATTCTTTTACTGTCACCGCTGTCAGCCTTTGGAATAAAACCCCTGTAGATCTACGCAAAGCATCAAGTAAGGATATTTTTAAAAGAAGACTTTTTAATTATTTGTTGAGTCAACAAAACCAACTCTAGTTACAGGTTACTCAATAGTTGTTATATCTCATAATGCTTGTCGTTGTTTTAATTTATGTACATGTATGTATGTATATATATATATGTATATATTTCATATGTATTAGTTTATCCATATAACAATATGTGCATTTCTTATGTGTATATTATATTTATATTGTGTATTGCCTTAATGTGTTACTATAATTGTCACATATGTTTCACCGCATCTGCCCTTCATACGCTTTCTATTTTTACCTAATGGTCAGCTGGTAGAGAATGCCATATGGCGTTAAGCTCGCCATTTGTATAAAATTTTTATTGTGCAATAAAGAATAAATAAATAAATAAATAAAAATAAATAAATAATATTGTTTTAATTTGTTTCTGATATATTCTCTTTTTATCTAGATGTTATCTACAATAGGGGTAATGTATAGATTATAGACTCTAATAATAATAATAGATTTATTTATTTTTTTATTTTATTTATTTTTAGCAATATCTATACATTTTAGTTACCTAACTACCTAGTGTCGCCTAATAGTCGATTCATTATTTTTTTAGTTTTTTTTTTAATACGTATTCCACTATTCGGTTTGAAGGGTGGGATATGGCGTGAATTTACAGGGTACAGAGGAATAACACCTGAGTCCTCAGGAATGGCAACGCATGGGCGGTATCACGGGCGAAACAATATACTCTGTTGTGTCCATGGTACTGCTCATGTCTATAGGCGACGGTTACCACTTTCCATCAGGTGGGCCGTCAGCTTGTTTGCCATTTTACGTTGTATAAAAAAAAATGTCAAACATTAAAAATTATAAAACACGCCGTGCCACGTCACTCAATTGTTTTGCCTTCCCGGAACCTCTCCACTAACACTTGAACTTTATGATATGGTAATAAAGTTCAAATTGTTTTTTAAGTATTATTACGAATAGTTTGTATGGGAGTATAGAAAAGTGATGTTTTTAGACTTTTTTAGGCATTTTATTCAATTTTTCTGCCCGTAAGAACCTTCCTCGTACTTCAAGGAACATTCTAAAAAAAGAATTAGCGAAATCGGTTCAGTTGTTTTTATATTATAGACTCTATAATATAGATAACAAAAAATTTCAATTTAATGAATTGATCTGAGAACTTTTTAAATCCAAATACTTGCAACACTGAAAAAAAAACGCGTTGTTTTCATTAAAAGAAAAAAATAGTCAACGAAACGTTTAGCTGACTACATTTTAAAACATTTAACATTTTAACTTAACCCCATTTACCATTAAATGTCATATGCTTGTTTGCCATCAAAGTAGTTTAAATATATATATATATATATATATATATATATATATATATATATATATATATATATATATATATATATATATATATATATATATATAAGAGAGAGAGACTAAATATAAATTCTCGTATATCCAGCATTACATATATATAGAATCAGTAACAGTATTCGTACATTTATTGAACGAAAAATCTAGTATTATTGTAAAAAGTCTAGTTTGTAACGTTTCAAATAGCGACGCGTCACGTGACGTACCTAGCATCTAGTGCGCGTCAGCTAGTGATGTCCCGATTCGGCCTTTTTTTAGTATTCAAGTATTTTGGTTTATCTCTATCGAAACAGATACCAGAGGGAGACTTTGTACAAAAGTCGTTTGCTTGCCCACCTCTGTCCCATTCGTGTTTCTACAGTGAAGCAGTTGTGTTTGCATGGCTGTGTTTCGGTTTGAAGGGTGGGATATGACAGTGAATTTACTGGGTACAGAGGAATAACACCTGAGTCCTCAGGAATGACAATGCATGAGGGGTATCATGGGCGAAACAGTAAACTCTGTTATGTTATGTCGAACAGTAACTAAGATATATGTTGTTTTTTTTTTTTTCAAATTGTTTCTTTATACTTACGAGTATAAAATCATTATACAATAGAAAATCCTGACAAAGTTAAAAATAATAATCCCACAGTTAATATTTTGGTAATTGTACATAATATATTTATTGCAGCATTTTTTTTAATTTACTTTTTTTTTGTTAAATTTGGCATTATCGATATCTGGCATTGCATTTAAATGGACCGGAGCAGGAGGGTCAAAATCATGTCGAGTCAATTTTTGAATTGCCCCCCCCCCCCTTACTATCAAATTGCCCCCCTTGTGGGGCATAGGTCCCACGTTGAGAAACACCAGTTTAGATGGTATTAAATATTTAACAAATATTAGGATCCAGTACTCGAGTGAGTCCGACACGGCTCGTCACTAGCGTCAAGTGCCACGGTTTCTCGTTAGAGCGCACGACACGCGACAGCCGCAGCCGCTGAATGCCGTAACGTGTCACAGATAACGACGCGTCGCCCGCGTCGCTCGGGTCGGTCTCACGTGACAGGCAGAAACCACTGTTGCTGAGCTCGGAAACTATCGTATTCTAATACTGAACTATCGGGGGGAAAGGGATTGTTAGTAATGGAGACTGAGAATCCCATTGCTAGCAATATACCCAACCAGGTCGACCTCCTCGCGGTTCCCCCTGGAAACTATCATGATTAATGCCAGATGAATTCATCATGATGGGCTAACTGGCCTGTTTTCATTCTCATCTATCACCCTTCACTGGTGCTCCGCCATCGTATCCCGTTAGCGCAGGCGGGGTTACCATACCATTTTCAACCATTGAGAAAAAAAAAGCCCTCTCCTGAGTAATTTGAAGCTTAGCAAAACTACATAAACAAGATTAATTTAAACTAAATAGGCATAGATAATTAACTTTTTGTCTAAACATTTACCTATTTACAACATTCCGTCTATTTTTGCCCGTTTATATCTGATATGATAAACAAAACAAACTGTATAACAACAAAGTTTGCTTTCAAAACAATTTTCCATATTTCACTTCGTCTCTGTTTTATACCGTGTGTCGTGTATTGGTTAATAGGGTTGTCACAAGAAAGATATATATATATACAAATTTTAAGAGGGTAAAAAAATATTTCACTTGAATTATTCACTTGTCATTGTATATTTTTGTTTATGGTGCAACAAAGAGTTAAATAAATAAATTTGTTCTTTTTTTCCGTACGTTTGTTTGTAATTCGGATGAACCCAAAATGTATTCAACTTTCGTAAAATATTAAAAAAAATCTACATTGAGGTCGATGCTGAGACGCGATTTCTCTAATCCTATCTTTAAAATTAAGATTTAATATAACAGTGAAAAGTTTATTCTAAAAACCGCTCCGAATTAAACTTCTAGTAGACTTAAATCTAAATTATTATAAATTTAATTTATGATACCTAACCTATAAAATAGTAGTTATTTGAAAATTTTATTAGCTGCAATTTTCTAGAAGGAAAGAAATAATCGAATCAAAGAAGCATGCGACTCACACAGTAGCACACGATCGATACTGATGCCAAAAATGCAATCAGTAAAATTTTTGTCTCTCTGTCTGTATGTTCGAAACAAAAACTATTCGACGGATTTTAACGAAACGTGGTACATTTATTCTTCGTACTCCTAGGCAGGTTACAGTATACTTTTCATCACGCTACGATCAATAGGAGCTGAGCAGTGAAGGGAAATGTGTCTGTTACATCAAAACCACTGAACCGTGAACTACTTATTTTACGAAAAACGACGGAAACGCGGACGAAGTCGCGGGGAACAGCTAGTGTATAAATAAAGAATATAAAATAAAAAAACCAACAATTCTTATTATAATAGTTTCATCAAGGTCATGTAATATGTCAATAAAATTCAATTTGTTCAGACATAACATAATAGTTCACAGAAATGGCGACGCATGAATGGTACTTATCGTATGTACTTAATGTACCTATAGGCGATGGTTGCCACTTTTCAATAGATACGCCGTCAGTTCTCCATACGTAACTACATAAATAGCGTATGTATAAAATTAGTAAACAATAACTTTTGTGAACGTTGCCAACCCTATTGTCAGCCGAGCTCGGTGTCGTACCAACTGACAGTTGCGAATGGAGCATTTATTTTAAGCATATTTTCGCTTCGTGTGATTGTCATGTTTTTTTTTACATCTAAACTACAAATTTCGTTGACAGCTTAAGTTTTTTTTTTTATGCATTACAATGGAATGATCTACCTTATAGTCCTGGGGGGAATGTGATTGTTAGTAATGAGATTTAACAACCTCGTTGCTAGCAATACACCCTATCAGGTCGACCTCCACGCTGTTCTCCCTGGAAACTATAGTGGTTAACTTTCCTGCCAACATCCTCACCTTTCACACTTCACTGGTGCCCCGTCAGCGTATACCGATAGCGCAGGCGGGGTTACCATTCCATCTTCACCGATAAAAAAACCTTATAGTCCTGGCACAGAATAGGCCACCCCTTCCTTTCCCGTGGGCATCGTACGAGGCGATTAAGGGGGACGAAGGATGGGCAGCAGCGTCCCTCTTAAAACATCTCTAAAGCCTAAGTGCGTTTGTCAATCTGCCTGCCAAGTGTGGCAACTACTGGCAAAGTTCCCCTCATGGGGAAGGCTTAAGTCCAGCAGTGGACAGTTAACGGCTGTAATAATAATTATTAGTTTGTTTCGATATTTACAACTAGCTATTTTCTTAACTTACTTTCTTAGCTAGTACTTAAGTAGTTCAACAAAAATTTATTTTAGACTTAGATTTTTGTACAATAAATATAGAAGTTATAAAGGAAACGTTGCAAAAAAATGCAAAATTGTATGAAAAAGTTGATCCGCTTTTCTCGAAGCATTTGTATGGAGACACTCTATCTATATAATCTAAGCTTACAACTAAATAACCTATGTTTATGCAAATAATTGATTGACTTAAAAAAACTGAGGGAAACTATAGCCACTCGATAGTTACAACCCACCATAAACTAAAGTTTCATCCGAACCATCTGGATGAGTGGCGATGTTCCATCGTGCTTTTCAAGGCACTTTCTTCCACGCACAACGACTCTTTGGAATCAACTTCCAGCAGCAGTATTTCCGAACCGATACGACAACATAACCTTCAAGAAAAGAGCATATTCCTTTTTAAAAGGCCGGCAGCACACCTGCAATGCCGTTGGTGTTGCGGGTGATCATGGGCGGTGGTATTCACTTACCATCATGTGAGCCGCATGCTCGTTTGCCCTCTGAGTTGTAAAAAAAAGTTACTAATAAAAAATCCAATCTAGTGTAGATCACATTAATTCAACTAGTATCAAATTGGGGGGAAAGGGATTGTTAGCAATGGAGTTTGACAGCCCCATTGCTAGCAATATACCTTATTAGGTCGATCTCCACGTGGTTCCCCACTGGAAACCATCGTGAACAATTCTTGTTGAATTCGTCACGATGGGCTAACTGACCTGCTTCATCCTCACCTATCATCCTTCACTGGTGCTCTGCCGGTGTATACCGATAGCGCGGATGGGATTACTATTCCATTGATGGTATAAAGCAGGGGGAAGCACAAATGACCCGTATGGGTCGACGTGCAACGGCTTAGCTAACCCCATATGCGAAAATAAGATAAGATAAGATACCATTCCATTAAAAAAAAAACCTAGTATCAAATATCATTACTACCACATTTAGGGCGAGTGCACACAATTCCTTGCTGCGTCTAATCACCACTTAAGCCGGTAACACACGTTCGCCCGCACATTTCTTACTCGCACAATAAGTGGTGAACACACTGACTGATGTGTGTTCATAAATGGCGAATATTTCGCGTTATATTAATGTGTGGCCTTATTAGACGAGTAATGAGAGGACAGCGGACGCGTGGAGACGTCTTCTAATTATATATATTTAATGTTGGTTAATAAAAACGAAACATTAAATAACAACCGCGTCGCAATCTCACCCACCCAGACGTACCGACCCTTCGCCGTTCCTCGACAGGGGTCGAAGTGCGGTAGCCTAAGCCGAGGCCGAGCCACTCTGGCGCCCTTAGGCGCACACACCGCAGTCCATAAGAAAGAGTGGACACCTCTGTCGCTCCTCTCTCGCGGGCTTGGAGTGCCATCAGCACTCGCCCCTGCATTCGCGTCCGGTGAAGCTGTAAAGGCCACTCACGGCCAACAGCAAACACATTCAAGACAAAAAAAAGAACGAAACATTAAACTTCATTCTTTCTTCACCGGAGGAAGACTATGTACAAAAGTCAATTGCTTGAGTACCTCTGTCCCATTCGTGTCTCTACCGTAAAGCAGTTATTTACATGGCTATGTTTCGGTTTGAAGGGTGGGATATGGCGTGAATTCACTGGGTACAGAGGAATAACACCTGAGTCCTCAGGAATGGCAACGCATGGGGGGTATCATGGGCGAAAGAGTATACTCTGTTATGTCCATGGTACTGCTCATGTATATAGGCGACGGTTACCACTTTCCATCAGGTAGGCCGTCAGCTTGTTTGCCATTCTAAGTTGTATAAAAATAAAATCATTCTATATCAATTTGCTCCCACTTTTCAGGCTATTTCAACCAGATTTTGATATATTTAATGACAAATTTGATATATTTTTTTGATTGTTGATTAAAATTTGTAAGTTTTTAAAATAAACCTATGGCTCACTACACATTTTGGAATACTGTAAGTGTGATGAGTAATTTATAAATAAACAAATATCAGAAATACAAAGTAAAAAAACACAATTATCACTACATAGCATAAAACAAAGTTATTGCGCGTCTGTCTGTCCCTATATATGCTTAGATTTTTGAAGCTACGCAACAGATTTTGATGCGGTTTCTTTTAATAGATAGAGGGAGGAAGGTTTCCATATATAATACATGCATAATATAGTAGAGAAAGAAAGAAACTGTGACAGAATATATATGAATAAAATCTTACTTTATAGTTAATAACCACCACAATTGTAAACAAAAAATATAAAAATTAACAATGTAATAGTAGAAAAACATAGTGTGTTAGAGCGAGAGTCATTCACGTACACACAGGTGGCTATTTATTCACCTGCAAAAGTTTTTCGTCGCGTTAAGTCCCGATTGTGTATTTAAAATACACAGGTGGCTTGTTGTAAATTTGCATTAGTTATAAACGAATTTCGAATAATTTTGGCATTTTGAAGTAAAATTTCAGACGAAAAGCAAAAAAAACTGATTTTCAACAGAAACCCTTTGGGTTAACTATACATACAACATACAACACATACTATCTGTATCCCACGACGCTGCCCCTTAAAAAGTAAATCAATCTAGAATAATGAATAATTTGAAATTGTGTTCTATAATGCTATAATGATGCGAAAAAAGTGCGCATCCCTGTTGCGCAGAGTACATGCTAACGCCAACAGCATCCTGAGTATGCAGGTTGGACTATGTGTACGTTAATAACTGCTGCGCAATTTCCAATGGAATTGTACAGCGGTGATTATCTGTATATTATTTAATATATTATGTGCGTGTGTGTGTGTGTATTGTTTATGTAAATTTACTAACATTAGTTTTAAGAATATTGTCACTAATAAATATTTAATGGACCAAAAAAGTCCGAAATAAAAATTATTAATATTATTATTATAAAAATCGCCTTTATTTGTGTCAAAATCATTTTTTCAAATTTTTATTTCAAAACTTAACTACAGCATTGATTTTTATTAAATTTCTATGGAATAAATCTATAAATGTATTCTTTCAGGTAAAAAAGAAATTTTCATGTCAGTTTCACTGACAGAGTTATTAGATAACATAAAAAGCACACTCGAAATCAGAACCTTCTTCTGATTGAAGTCAGTTGAAAATGAAATGCTTTTGCATCCACTTATAATAGATAATACAAACTGTTAATAAAGTTTCAATCTTATTAGATTATCTATTGAGAACAATACATTATAATTATTACATTACGGTTTAAGACATTTATTTCTCTAAAGATTTATACATAAATCACTTAATATATCTATATTTGAATGTAATAATTATTTTTTTTACATGGTGCAATAAAGTGTAAATAAATAAATAAATGTTTAAGTATTTTTTTTTTATACAACTCAGAATGGCAAACAAGCTGACGGCCCACCTGATGGAAAGTGGTAACATAAATTTGTGTTATTTTTGTCTAAAATTATAAATGATGTGCAGAAAAAACTGTAAATCTTATTAGACATCTCCGCTCAATAGATTTCCATGTTCTAAACACGGCAAAACAAATTTGACGAGAGGCGAACGCACTTTGTGTTGTACTTGTAATACGTGGGTACGTTCGATATTGCGTAGCTACGAGTGACGCGAAGCCAGTCATCGGTCTAGTGAGTACGCTCATTTATTTTATTGAAAATTTAATTTTATTAAATTAATATATTAAATTTAATATATTTCATAATTATAATTTATTTATATTGAAATTTAGATGGTAATTTTTCAATACGTTTCTTTGTATAAAAGTCGATTGCTTGAGCGCCTCTATCCCATTCGTGTTTCCACCGTGAAGCAGTTGTGTTTGCATGGCTGTGTTTCGGTTTGAAGGGTGGGATATGGCGTGAATTTACAGGGTTCAGAGAAATAGCACCTAAGTCCTCAGGAATGGCAACGCATGAGGGGTATAATGAGCGAAACAGTATACTCTGTTATGTCCATGGTACTGCTCATGTCTATAGGCGACGGTTACCACTTTCCATCAGGTGGGCCGTCAGATTGTTTGCCATTCTAAATTGTATAAAAAAACGTATCAGGTATTTTTATTTAATGCATGATAATGGAATGGTAACCCAGCCTGCGCTAACGGTATACGTTGGCGGGTACCAGTGAGAAATTATAGGTGAAAATGAAGAGGCAGGTCAGTTTGCCCATCGTGATGAATACATCTGGAATTCAGTACGATGGTTTCCAGGGGACCACGTGGAGGTTGACCTTACAGGGTATATAGCCAGCAATGGGAACTGGTACGCCACCAGCATATACCGATAGTGCAGGCGGGGTTTTTTTTATTTTACTCTACCATAATCCATAAAAAAAATCCTATATTGCGGCTAAATGAGAACAGATAACCAACATGCAGTTTATTTTCGCTCATCTTTCAAGTTTCATGAAACATTCTTATACATGCAAAGTCAATGGCGAGAATATAATATATAATATAATGCGAGAAATAATATAATATCGAAAAATAGTATAATGATGAGATATAAAATAACTGCGAGAATTAATATAATGACGAGAAACAATATAATGGCGAGAATTAATATAATGGCAAGATATATATTAATGGCGAGAATTAATATAAAGGCGAGATATCTTACATATAATGGTGAGACACAATATAATGACGAGATACAATATAATGGCGAGAAACAGTATAATGGCGAGAAACAATGTAATGACGAGAATTAATATAAAGGCGAGATATATTATAATTTTAATAATAACATAATTTTTGTCCACGTACAAAAGTCCCACGTCTGAACATCCCATTAATCAGCTCGCAAATCCACTGGTACAGTTGTTAAAAAATAAATAAACAACCTCAAAGCACTTAGTCTTTTTCGTAATAAAATCCACGGAGCACAGAAATTGCGTGCTCCCTCTTATCTGCAGATAAGGTAGCCATGGTAATACTTGTTAATTACGCCCCCAGACCTTCCCCGGGCCATCCGTGGATTACCGTAATCTCCGCGAGAAATGAACTGGACTTAAAAATATACAAATCTCGACTTACGTGCTCTCGCGGTGTGCACTGGTGTTTGTTCATCTCTCCTTTTTATCTAGTTAATGAATTCTAAATTATGTCGGTTTAATTGTGTTCTTACAGAGAATTTGTTTTGTTTTCTTTTTTTTTTCAAGCAGTTTTAATGCGCTGCCATTTGAGTTAGGGGTTTATTGATTTAAATTATTTTATTTATTTTTATCACTGAGCTGGCAAAAAAGCATACGGCCTACCTGATAGTAAGCGGTTACCGTATGAACGCTTGCAATACTAGGGCCATTACATGCACTTTTCCAACCCTGACGAAACCTTTTTATCTTTTTTTTTAAAAAACCCCATGCTGTAGTCTCTTGGAAAAATTTCAACAGGGAGCTCATTCCATAACGTGAGCGTTCGTGGGAGGAAACGTCTCTGAAACCGCGCTGTACACGATCATCTAAGCTCTCCGTTATGGTTTTTTTTATGTAATATTGATAACTTAGGACTTCTATTTTTATGTATATAATAACTAGATGTATCCTGCGGCTTCGGCCGCGATCGTATCGTAATATTAAATAGCCTATAACCTTCCTCGAGGACTGAGCTATCAAATACAAATTTTTGTTTTAACGTGACCAGTAATTCCAGAAATAAGTGCGTTCAAACAAACTGTTTTGCTTTATATTTATTCATAATATATATACAATACATATTTGATGAGCACTAAATATGTATTTACCAATGCATTCATCAAAAACTAAAAAAATCAAACATTATAATAATACAATAGTGGAATAATAATAATAACTCCTCTCCTTAAGAGGGGAGATGTGAATTTTCTAAAAAAAAATATACATAATAATAAAAATTAATTATATTTTGTCATAAAAAAAAAACATTAACTGTAGTATAGATTACTTGAAACTATTCTGAAAATGGTACTACAATTGTACACTTTACAGTCATTTTAAGAAAATTAATTTGCCTAAGAAACACAGTTAAGAAAGAGGCTGGGACTGTGTTATGCAATATATTATATAATTTCATGCAAAATCAATTAAATTTTGTTTATCTCAATCTTTGTCTCACATTAAGAGAAAACATTTTTAAAACAAAAGTTTAGAATGGTAATCCCATCGCTGCGCTATCGGTATTTTTTTTAATTCAAACAAGAATGGCAAACAAACTGACGACCCACCTGATGGAAAGTGGTAATAAAGTAAACGTCGTCTATAGATATGCGCAATACCATGGACATAACAGAATATACTGTTTCCCCCATGATACCCTCCATGCGTTGCCATTCCTGAGGACTCAAGTATTATTCCTCTGTACCCTTCAAACCGAAACACAGTCATGCAAACACAATTGCTTCACGGTATACGCTAGCGGTGCCAGTGAGGGGTAAAAAGAGAGGATGAAATCTGGTCAATTGGCTTATACACGAGATACTGCGTGATGATCAATCCAACTATGGTTTTTATTATGATATCAGCCGTTAACTGTCCACTGCTGGACAAAGGCCTCTCCCAAATGAAGGGAGGGACTAATAGTTGTCACGCTTGGCAGGCAAGTTGTCAACTACAGTTAGACTTAGACGATGTTTTAAGACGGACGCTGCTGCCTATCCCTCGACCGTTAAATTCCCTTAGTCGCCTCTTACGAAACCCATGGAAAAGGAAAGGGTAGCCTTTTCAGTGTTCCGAGACCAAACGTATGTGTACTGTTATGTCCATGGTACTGCTCATGTTTATAGACGACGGTTACCACTTTCCATCAGGTGGGCCGTCAGCTTGTTTGCCTTTCTAAGTTGTATAAAAAAAACGGTGAACGGTTGTTAACTGACAGTCCACTTGATGGAAAATGGTAACTGTCGCCTAAATTAACAGCTCAGATATCACAGATAGAACTTAAAATTTCACCAAAGCCTAACTGCGGTTGTCAATCCATCTGGTGGCAACTACTGGCAAAATTCTACTTATGGAGGAGGCCTACGTCCAGCAGTGGACTGTAATTTTTTTTTTTTTTTTACAACACAGGGGGCAAACGAGCATGCGGCTCACCTGATGGTAAGTGACTACCGCCGCCCATGATCACCCACAACACCAGCGGCATTGCAGGTGTGCTGCCGGCCTTTTAAAAAGGAATATACTCTTTTCTTGAAGGTTATGTTGTCGTATCGGTTCGGAAATACTGCTGCTGAAAGTTGATTCCAAAGAATGGTTGTGCGTGGTAGAAAGTGCCTTGAAAAACGCACGGTGGAAGACCGCCACTCGTCCAGATGATTGGGATGAAATGAATGAATGATATAATGAATGAATGATATAATGATAAATGACAATTTAGTTCTATGGAAGTAAATTCAAATAAAAAATGGCGACTGAATGCATAGTACGGTCCATTTGAAATCTGATTCTGTCGCGCGAGAAAATAACATTAGTAACGGAGATGGTTGGGAAAGAGGCTTTTGCGCTACTAAAGTGCATTTCGGATGGCACTAGCGAAATTCTGTAATTGTTTCATTGCTAGGAATTTCGAATTGTACAATAATGTTTCTGTAATAGAAAATATATATATTTTTTGTTATGCAATTTAAAATGGCAAACAAGTTGACGGCCCACCTGATGGAAAGTGGTAACCGTCGCCTATAGACATGAGCAGTACCATGGACATAACAGAGTATACTGTTTTGCCCATACCTTGCCATTCCTAAGGACTCAGGTGTTATTCTTCTGTAATTTCCCTGTAAATTCACTACCATATCCCATCCTTCAAACCGAAACACAACCATCCAAACACAACTGCTTCATAGTAGAAACACGAATGGGACAGAGGTGCCCAAGTAAACGACTTTTGTACAAAGTCTCCCTCTGGTATAAATAAATAGTATAAAATATAATATACTGTGAAGTGATTTTATTTATTAAGGATTAAATTTAACGATTGATTTAGAAGAAATAAGCGCATAAACATACAAATTCGTATTTTCTGCTGTATTTTGAGTACTTCAAAGATTCTTCGAATGTACTCGAATTAAACTTTTGTGTAAGTTCAAATTACAATAGTCGTGTGGCCCCGACATAGAATGGAACACCCCTTCCTTTCCCGTGGGTGTCATAAGAGGCAACGAAGAGAACTTAATGGTCGAAGGATTTTTTTTTATAGAACTTAGAATGGCAATCAAGCTGACGGCCCACCTGATAAAAAGTGGTAACCGTCGCCTGTAGACATGATCAGTACCATGGACATAACAGAGTATACTGTTTCGCCCATGATACCCCCCATGCGTTGCCATTCCTGAGGGCTCAGGTGTGATTCCTCTGTATCCAGTAAATTCACGCCATAGGCAGTAGTCTTTCTTTTAAAAGACTAAAAGAAAGGTTGCTATCCCGCCTGCCAGGCGTAGCAACTAATTTTTTTTAATGGGTGAAAATGGAAGGTAACCCCGCCTGCGCTATCGGTGTACGCTGGCGGGGCTCCAGTGAAGGATGATAGGTGGGAGTGAAAGCAAGTCAGTTAGCCCATCGTGAAGAATTCCGTGAGAATTAACCACGATGATTTCCAAGGGGAACCGCGTGGAGATCGACCTGATAGGGTACATTGCAATGGAACTGTAAGATCCCATTACTAACAATCCCTTTCCCTCCACCGTAGCAATTACTAGCAAAGCTTTTAAGTTCCTCTATTTAGCAGCGGACAATTAACGACCTAAAAAAAATTAAATAAAAAAAAAATTAAAATTAAAATTAATCCGTTATGACCCGGACCCATAGACTAATATTATAAATGTAAATATAAGTTTGTTTGTTAACTTACAACTTCTTAACTGTTTAACCCATCACTATATATATGGGGGAAAAGGATTGTTAGCAATGGAGTTTGAGAGCCCCATTGCTAGCAATAGGCCTTATTAGGTCGACCTCCACGTAGTTCTTCCTGGAAACCATCGTGAACAATTCTTGTTGAATTCGTCACGACGGGCTAACTGACCTGCTTCATCCTCACCTATCATTCTTCACTGGTGCCCCGCCGGTGTATACCGGTATTATCATCCCTTTAAAAAAAAGAATCCATCACTATAATATTTGATATATGTGACGAAGATAGGCTACTTTTATCCCATTCAGTAAACATATCCCGGTCACGCGGACGAAGTCGTAGGTTAAAGCTTGTAAATTATTTAATTATTAAAGGATATTGAAGTACATTTGTATATAAACACAATACAACAAATATCTACAGTTTATCAATTTTCTGCTCACAAATGTAATTTGCATAAATTTTTAATATTAAACCACACGGGCGTGTTTTGCGTACGTTTAGGATGCGTACATTTTTTTTACAAGCTACTTAAATTTATATTTTTTTTTTATAAAACCCACGGGTTTACTCTAGTAATTTAGGATTAAAAATATTATATAATATAAATATACAATATATAACAATATAATAAACACAGAGGATATTTACTTGATTACACGCATAAAACCTGAAAACAATTTCTCTTATAACAATAATAACATATGATTTTCAGCTCGTTTGCCATGATAAATTAACGAAATTTACTCCTTCTTCTCAGGGGAAAGAGAAGGGATTATTAGTATTTGAATCTAATAGTTTTACAGCTTAAAATCCTGAGATGACTTCCAAATACTAACCAAAACTATATTACTCCAAAATTAAATGACTTTCAAATCCTGATCAAAGCTATATTAGCCCAAAATATTGATATTCTTATAATATATTTAATAAAATGGTCCACTACAGCCTTATTGTTAGAAAAATCCTATCAGATCGACCACCGTGTGGCTCACCTGATTTTACACACGATAGGCTAAACCTTACTGCATTCTCCCTCACATATCAGAAAGAGGAGTGTGACAAAAGTATCCAAACAGACATCTTTTGTGTAAAGTCTCCGTACTTTTCAAAAAGGGTTTGTGGCACACAATGTCAACTAACATTTGTAACAAGTTTCTTTTCTCCTAGTAATTTATTATTTCTAGGAGACATGAATAGGTCTGATCTTAAATGATTGGATTAACTATGTTTCCTCTAAAGTAGCAAATAAGAGTCTCCTGAACCGGCGTGCATGTATGAGATGAGTTAAGAAAGGGTAGGATGCAAAAGACATATGCAAAGATAGAGTGGCAAAGATAGATAAACAACACGTTTGAACATTAATTTACTATATGCATAAGTAAATGAAAAAACGTTTTGTAAACATACAGCCGGATAGTAAAGAAACGCAACGGAATCGCTGACAAATTCACCCCGTATATTCCATTCGTCCTACAGACAGGCAATGACCGGCGTGTATTTGTCGAGGGCTTTGTTTAAAGGGTCCCAATACTCTTGGGAAATAATGAACATTGTTCCCGAGTAGTTCTCATAGTTTTTCCTAGTCGGCCATTTTTATACGTCCAAGAAACCGTGATGGGCTGCGCGGAATGCGTACACTCTGTTAGGTGTTTGACTTGGTCGTTTATTAGTAATGATTCTTTCCGTGATTCTTATTGTGATTTTGAAATAATGTTGTTCGCTTTTTTATCTATTCATCCTCAAGACAATTTCCTTGTAGGACAGGTAGAGAAGATGGAAATCCATCTCCATCTTCATTACTGTTATGATAAGGCTTCCACTTCGTGGATTGTGTCGGTAGTTGCCACGTTAAGCAGACAGATTGGCAAATGCAATTACGCTTTGGCGATATATTAAGAGGGATGCTGCTGCCCATACTTGACCATTACCAGTTCTTTTAGTCACCTCTTACAACACCCACAGGAAACGCTGGTTTATTCTATGCCGGGACCACATGGCAAATATATCTTGCTACTCCAGATTCATAACTTGTCTCATAGTTCCAGACACTCTAACTCCTCCTTCAAATAGAAGCTCTAGGGGGAAGGGATTGTTAGTAATGCGGACTATCAGATCCATTGCTAGCAATATACACTGTCAGGTCGATCTTCAAGTTGTCCCACTGGAAAGCATCGTGTTGAATTCCACATGGCTAACAGATCTGCCGTTTCATCTCACCTATCATCCTTCACTGGTGTCCCGCCAGCATAAACCGTTAGCGCAGGCGGGATTACCATTCTATTGTCAGCCAACACTTCAGAGCAGAAACACAATTGAGTAAGAGGTACCCAAGTCAAGTATGTCTTTTGTACAAAACCTCTTAAAAAATATTTATTTATTTATTCTTTATTGCACAATAAAACTTTGTACAAGTGGCGAGCTTAACGCCATATGGCATTCTTTACCAGCTAACCATTACGTAAAAACAGAAATCGTTTAAGAGCTGTGTTTATAGCAAACAGTAGTTTTATTTTATTTTATTATAAAAAAAATCAAATAAAACAAAAAAATTACCAAATTAATGTAAACATTCCCTTTTTCTAGTACATGTTATTGAAATAAGTGTTTTCATGCCAATAAACGCTCTTCTCGTAACGGCGCTGTGCAGAAACAAAATAAACTGATCCGAACCCCGTTGGGGACGATAGGTCCACTCGGGATCAAGTGGGGACTCTTGTACAACTAAAATCCGTATCGGATACGTATAGGTCGAGTGCATTGCTAAGTGATATTCCGAACGATTGACCCTGGGGCCGGGTCGTTTTTGCAAGCGATTTCACTTTATTGGCCCTTAAATCGCGCCCCGCTGGATAATACGGTACAAGAATGAGAAATTACTACATAGTTGGTTAAGTTCTCTTGGGTACGTAATTTTTTTTTTATGCAACCATTAAGGAAAATAAGGCAATGCATAATTTTTCAGATATATATTCATAATTCACCTTTTAAAAGAATATAAATGTTTCTATCTATTTTTTTTTTTTACAGGTAAAAGCAGGGTGGAAAGGAATTGTTAGTAATGGGGTCTACCAGCCCCATTGATAGTAACATACCCTATCAGGTCGACCTTCACGCGGTGCCCCTGGAAACAATCGTGGTTAATTCTTATTGAATTCGTCACAATGGGATACCTGACCTACTTTCATCCTTACCTATCATCCTTCACTGGTGCCCCGCCGGTGTATACCGAAAGTGGTAACCGTCGCCTATAGACATGAGCAGTACCATGGAAATAACTGTGTATACTGTTTCGCCCATGATACCCCCCATGCGTTGCCATTCCTGAGGAGTCAGGTGTTATTCCTCTGTACCCAGTAAATTCACTGTCATATCTCACCCTTCAAACCGAAACACAGTCATGCAAAAGTCATGTAAAAGCACATATTTAAAAAATAAATAAACATAGGTTTTTGATCCATGGTTTTTTTTTAATAACACAATAAGCAAAATAATTTTAAACCTTCATTACTCATTAGGCATCCACCTTTCAGTTTATCATCATCATCATGTAATCAGCTGTTGATTGTCCACTGTAAAAGAACTGTAAGACAACAGCCACTTATAAAACCGAGGACTGAAGGCCTTTTCCTCCTGGTGCTTCAAACATTTTGCTGATAGTTGCCATATTTCGCAGCCAGGTTAACAACCGCAGCAGTTTGGTGATGTCTCAAAAAGGATGCTGCTGCCCATCTTTCAATCGTTAATTTTAATATATTTGTTTTAAATTCCCTTAGTCGCCTGTTTCTGTTTCGTTTATTTCTATTCTGTTCTGCTCTGTTCCGATCTGCCCCGCTCTGTTCCACTTTGCCCCGCCCTACTTCGTTCTGCTCTGCTCTGTGCCGCTTTGCTTCGCTGTATTCTATTCTGTCCTGTTCCGATCTGCCCCGCTCTGTTCCACTTTGCCCCGCCCTGCTCCGTTCTGCTTTGCCCCAGTCCCGCTTTGCTCCGCTCAATTCTGTTCTATTTAAATTGAATTTTTAATTTAATATATAGAAAATGGTGGTACATAGTAGATTCCTTCATTTGTGAAACACGCAAAAATGGGATAGAATCTAGACTATATTATTAAAGACAGTAACAGACACTGCTTACCAACTGAGTCTTTAGATCCGTGGATCTGAAACACGACTTACTGGGATATCGTAAATTATTTTTCTGTACGCTCAATAAAGCGTTTAAATTTAGGTTCAAAGTAATCATAAGTTCATCTACATTTATTTTAATAAATGAATATGTTTTTTTTTTATACCACTGCGGTGGCAAACAAGCCAACCTGATGGTAAGTGGTTACCGTAGCCTATGAATACCTGCAATACCAGAGGTATTACGCGCGCGTTGCCGATCCTGAAGAAACCTCTTTTGAAGAACCCCATGCTGTAGTCTCTTGGGAAAACCTCGGCAGGTAGCTCATTCCACAACCTGAGTGTTCGTGGGAGGAAACATCTCAGGAGCCGTACGATGGTAGAAAGTATGTGTACTTTATTTGCATTATACTATATATGAAATAAGCAAGACAATTAGTAAATGTAACGATACAGTTGTAAAAGTACCCGTAACCGGCGAGCGTGTATGAAAAGATTGATGAATGTGGAAGAAGCGAAAGAGGTTTGTTTGAATCGAAGCATTTGGCGTTCCATTGTTTCTGCCTACCCTAATAGGAGACAGGCGTGACAGATATGTATGTATGTATGTATGTAAGTACAGTAAGGCGGTCTTATTGCTGAGAGCAATCTTTTTAAAACAACCGTTGGGTAATGGACTAATTGTTGTACAAGTAGGCCAATAATATTGTATGATTAAGCAAGTTTGATGTAATAGCGTAAAACATTAAGGAAAATCATTCCAATAAGTACCTATTAATAAATTTAAAAACAAAATTATTATTTCTATATAAATATAAAATAAATAAACCAGAGGGAGACTGTACAAAAGTCGTTAGTTTTGTTTTACAACACAGGGGGCAAACGAGTATGCGACTCACCTGATGGTAAGTGACTATCGCCGCCCATGATCATACACAACACTAACGGTATTGCAGGAGTGCTGCTGGCCTTTTAAAAAATAATATAATCTTTTCTTGAAGTTTGGGCACCTCTGTCCTATTCGTGTTTCTACCGTAAAGCAGTTGTGTTTGCATGGCTGTGTTTCGGTTTGAAGGGTGAGGTATGATAGTGAATTTACAGGGTACAGAGGAATAACACCTGCGTCCTCAGGAATGGTAACACATGGGGGGTATCATGGGCGAAACAGTTTACTCTGTTATGTCCATGGTACTGCTCACGTCTATAGGCGACGGTTACCACTTTCCATCAAGTGGACCGTCAGCTTGTTTGCCATTCTAGAAAAAAAATAGGCCTTTACTATAAGTGGGATTTTGCCAGTGGTTGACTAGCTTGGCAGGCAGGAAAGCAACCGCAGTTAGGTTTTGGTGATGTTCTAAGAAGGATGCTGCTGCCCATCCCTCGATCATTAAGTTCCTTTAGTCCCTTCTTAAGATACCCATAGGAAAGGAAGGGGGACATCCCTATTCTATGCCAGGACCACATGGCACCGTTCGTTTCAAACATATCAGCCTTTAACTGTCCACTGCTGAATATAAGCCTCTCCCTTTTGAGTTTAGCCAGCAGTTGCCACGCTTGGCAGGCGTATTGGCAATATATATACGTTTCAATAGAACTTAAATATTCACTAAGCATACTCCATAATGTCAAGGCTCGAGAGACTCCAACAAAAAAAAAAAAAACTGAAATTGTGAAAATGAAAACGAATGTCATATGAAATGCTCGTTAACATAATACCGGAGTGCTCGAATGGCAGAAACTAAAAAATCAGTGTCCCTGGAACACTGCGTAATATCGGCTGTGGTCGCGCAAATGAGGTTTTTATGACGTGTACGGAGTAAAGCTGGCTAATGTAACATGGATAACACTTTTACTGATTTTTTTTTTTATATATTTATTTTTTTATAAAACAAATGAGCAGTAAGAGATTGCCCTAGCGATAAGACCGCTTTTTGTACCTTTATATGTATATTTTTATCTGTGTTTATGTTACTGTATTTCACTTGAATTGTTTATATGTTTATTTTTATGTTTTTGGTGCAACTAAGAGTTAAATAAATAAATAAATAGTTTATAACAATGTTTATATGTTTGTAACTCAATCAGTCTTTAACTGAACAAAATCCATTCATCCAATTCAAACCAGAGGGAGACTTTGTACAAAAGTCGATTGCTTGGGTACCTCTGTCCCATTCGTGTTTCAACCGTGAAGCAGTTGTGTTTGCATGGCTGTGTTTCGGTTTGAAGGGTGGGATATGGCGTGAATTTACTGGGTACAGAGGAATAACACCTGAGTCCTCAGGAATGGCAAAGCATGGTAACAGTATACTCTGTTATGTCCATGGCACTGCTCATGTCTATAGGCGACGGTTACCACTTTCCATCAGGTGGGCCGTCAGCTTGTTTGCCATTCTAAGTTGCATAAAAAAAATACTATTCATCAAAAATGGATTTGAATGAAGTCTGGGACATAAATAGTTTAAATGACAACATATCACATTTTTTATTACATTTTTTTTTATTTTTTTTTTTATATTGTATGTACTCACTAGATTTTACCTGCAACTTCTTATACATCACCGGGATAAAAACTAGTTTATATTCTTCTCCATTCCATATAGTATGTGGATACCAAATTGCATAGTGATTGGTTAAGCCGTTAAGGCGCTATAGGATAAATAAACAAACTCGCTTCCACGTTTATTAACATTAGTAAGGAAATAACGATGCACGCGAACAAAGCCGCGGGAGAACGTTAGTAGGTCATAACGGAATAGAACTGTTTCGCTGTTGATAGAGTGCGTATTAGCTCAAACAGTGTCCTGAAGACAATTGCCGGTAATTTTTTTATTTTTTTATTTTATGCAACTTAGAATGGCAAACAAGCTGACGGCCCACCTGATGGAAAATGGTAACCGTCGCCTATAAACATGAGCAGTACCATGAACATAACAGAGTATACTGTTTCGCCCATGATACCCCCCATGCGTTGCCATTCCTGAGGACTCAGGTGTTATTCCTCTGTACCCAGTAAATTCACGCCATATCCCACCCTTCAAACCGAAACACAGCCAGTTGGACTGTCCCATCCTAAAATATTAGATTAAGTGAAGTTATAACTAACAAAATGGGCCTTATGTTGTCTGATTAAATAAATATAATTATTATAACATGAAGTAGTACCCAAACAGACAACTCTATAAACAACGCCCGTTCACGAGTATGACGGGCGGGTGTCATAACGATAAAAAAGTCAGGCCAATGTATTATTTATAAGCGGGTGCCACCTCAACACTAGGGCAGCATATTTTCGGGAACGCAAGGAGCATTATTAAAACATTATTCTGTTGGAGAAATATGTATTTTTGACTGGAGACTGTGGACTGTAGAGGGCGCTGTTTACACAGTCCGCATCTGAAATGTGTACTCGGGTATGCATGTGTCTGTTGTTTTATTGTGGCCGAGAGATTGAAACTTCTTCGTGGATTATATGGCTTTATACACAGATATACAACTAACTATATAGATGACGCATGTCAATTTATATTAAAACTACTTGTGATGCTTTTTTCTTTTTAATTAATGATATTGCAATACACACTTGTTGTAGGTAAAAACTAATGTGTGTCAAAATGAAGGAGTTGTATATGTGTGTATACATACAGCGCCTTACTGTTCGACTCGACTGACTGAAACTCACTGCAACTGCGTAAAAATGTTGCATCTCTGTGCATTTTCTACCGAATTTATCATAGGGAGTGCTCTGAGGAATTGTTCGGATTGATACCTGCTGCTGATTTTCACCACCGTACAACCTGCCACAAACTAAAGTTTCATCCCAATCATCTGGACGAGTTGCGGTCTTCCACCGTGCGTTTTTCAAGGCACTTTCTTCCACGCACAACCATTCTTTGGAATCAACTTCCAGCAGCAGTATTTCCGAACCGATACGACAACATAAACTTCATGAAAAGAGCATATTCCTTTTTAAAAGGCCGGCAGCACACCTGCAATGCCGTTGATGTTGTGGGTGATCATGGGCGGCGGTAGTCACACCATCAGGTGAGCTAAATGCTCGTTTGCCCACTGTTTAAAAAAAAAAAAAAACTATGGGATGGAGTAGGTAGGCTATATTTTATAAATCACAGAACATATCCCAGTCTCGCGGACAAAGTCACGGAGAAAATATAGTAACAGCTATAAATCAGGTAAGACAATAGTAAACAGGAAGTGGGTGGTGCCCACTTAGCGTACATCCGGCGGATATTGCCGTCTGAAAGTTTTACTATTACATATTGTTAATTAAACCAGGGAAGTAGCTTGTGTATATGAGTATATATATATATATATATATATATATATATGTATATGTATGTATATATCATGCCAGCCTAACTGTCCACTGCTATGTATGCTAATGTAAGCCTTTCCCTATAAGAAGAGTTTTGCCAGCTACGCAACGGATTTAAATGCGGTTTTTTTAATAGATAGAGTGATTCAAGAGATAGGTTTTTATGTATACTACATGCATAGTATAGTAGAGAAATGGTGATAATTTTAAAAGTTTCTAATGGGCCAATAAAAAAGGACCAATAACATGTGCCCAGTACAAAAGCGAAGGATCACACATGTTAGCTGTCATTGGGAAAGGCCTATATCCAGCATTGGATAGATGTAGGCTGGAGTGATTATAATATAAACTTATTGAACAATGCCGCCAATCGTGCACACGTTCCATTTTTAATTTCAAATTTCGAATAGCGCTGGCTGCTGACCAATTAAAAATAAATTACGAGTCACAAGTACTTGGAGTGCACTCGTAGGGGCGGCCGCTCCGTCATGAAATACGCGTTGAAATTCTCACGTTCTAATTTCAAAAGATTCCCGGCCTGTGTACAGTTGGCGGGAAAAATGTTCAGCGTTGTTTTTGGCTGCTCATATAATCACGTCTGTTGCATTGTAATATTTTTTCTTCTATGTGATGATATATCATCATCATCATCATCAAGTCAGCCGGTAACTGTCTGCTCCTGATCATAGGCCTTCCCCGTAAGGGGGGTTTTGCCAGTAGTTGCCATGCATGTTAAGCTTTTGAAGATATTTTAAGAAGCTGCTGTCCATCCCTTGACCATTAGATTACCTTAGACACACCCCTTACTTTCTTACGACACTCGAAAGAAAGTAAGGGGTGAGTTATTCTATTCTAAAACCACACGTTTATTCCATATACATACGTATTAATATACAATATGAGTTCGTTGCTTACTTTTGCCTTTGACTAGCAAATTTTTGTACCGCTAAAGTAGCAAATAATCATATGGCCCACCTGATGGTAAGCTATGAACGCTTGCAATACCAGGGGTATTACGCACACGTTGCCGATCCTGTAGAAACCACGTCACCCCTTTTTATCACCCTCGTGCTGTATTTGATTGGGAAAACCTAGATAAATTATGTCAGCTATGATAAAGAAATAATAAAATTATTAGTGCTGTTTTTTGCATGGAACTTATTTGATATTAATTTTATTCTGGGCCATCTCTATTTCCTGATTTTACCCGAGTGAAATCCTCTATGTATATTTAAGATATGATTCTTGTACTTGTATGGACTTATATCTAATGTCATGCAAATCTAGCGTATATTTTTACAAACTTTCATTACAAAAGTCGTTTGCTTGGGTACCTCTGTCCCATTTGTGTTTCTACCGTGAAGCAGTTGTATTTGCATAGCTGTGTTTCAGTTTGAAGGGTGGGATATGGCGTGAATTAACAGGGTACAGAGGAATAACACCTGAGTCCTCAGGAATTGCAACGCATGGGAGGTATCATGGGTGAAACAGTATACTCTGTTATATCCATAGTACTGCTCAAGTCCATAGGCGACGGTTACCACTTTCCATCAGCTTGTTTGCCATTCTAAGTTATATAAAAAAATGGCGTAAACCAAACAAATTTTCTACTTGTAATTAAATAAGAAACCATAGATAATTGCAAAGGCATTTAAAATATGTTCCAATTGAAGTAATATATACCCTTCTATTAACTTTATATAAAAATTCTTTACTAAAAATATATATTGCATAAATTTTTAAAACAAAATACCGTTTCGTTGGAAAAAGATATTCTCCTCTAGTCTAATATTTTGTTAAAATCCAATAGCTTATCACAATTTCCTCACTCACTGTACCAAAAGCTAACGTTCATGAAATTCAAATTAGGAACTCGTGTTCGCTTTTTAAATCGGCCAGGATTACAACATTGCTATTTTAGCCATCCACTAACCAGAAGCATTCGAAGAAATGTGTAAATCGAGAGCTTATGTTAGTACGCATATCGTGATCATTTTGCAATATTTCTTTCACAATTACATACCTGTGGTTATTTCATTAGAATTATTTTGTTTAATTCCGTTACCATAAGTATGTATGTGTGTAACACAAATTATTTTGTTTAATTGCGCTACCATAAGTATGTATGTGTGTAACACACATTATTT
This sequence comes from Galleria mellonella, assembly GCF_026898425.1. Taxonomy (NCBI): domain Eukaryota; kingdom Metazoa; phylum Arthropoda; class Insecta; order Lepidoptera; family Pyralidae; genus Galleria; species Galleria mellonella. The sequence continues at coordinate 7,860,375 of NW_026441999.1, read as the reverse complement.
TGTTTAATTGCGCTACCATAAGTAGGTATGTGTGTAACACACATTATTTTGTTAAGACTCAGGTGTTATGTTATTATTAGGTTAAGATAAGGTATCGATTGCTTAAGTGCATTTGTTTATAGGCTTATTTGTAAGTATGTGTTTTTTTATGGATTACAATGGAATGGTCACCCCGCCTGCGCTAACGGTATACGCTGGTAGGACACCAGTGAGGGATGATACGTGAAAATGAAAAGACAAATCAGTTGGCCCATCGTGATGAATACACATAAAATTCAGCACGATGGTTTTCAGGAGGGATCATGTGGGGGGTCGACCTGAGAATCCGCATTATTAACGATCCCTTCTCCCCCTTTTAGTATATGTTAGACAATATACAGTTTGCGTTTAAGTAAGGATAAAACGTAAGTATATAAAATGTACCGTGTGGTCCCGGCATAGAATGGGCCACCACTTCCTTTCCCGTAGGTGTCGTAAAAGGCGAGTAATGGAAGGCGAGCGATGGACAGCAGCGTCCCTTTTAAATCATCTTCAAAAGCCTAACTGCGTTTGCCAATCCACCAGCCAAGCGTGGCAACTACTAGCTAAACTCGCCTTATGGAAAAGGCATAAGTCCAACAGTGGACAATTAACGGCAGAAATAATAAAAAAAATGGGCGACTTTATCGCTAGCTAAATAGCAATTATTTCCAAACAACCTTATAATGATACATTAAATATAATTATATCATCATTACGTTGCTTAGTACATACTACATACACGTAGTATAACTATAGTTATACTACGTGTATGTATCACACTACATGTAGTCACACGACGCACTAAGTAGCTCTGTCTGTTCAGCTCGCACTAAATTCCCTTTCAGAGGAACGAGTCAATTTAAACAGTACCTGATAAACCAATAAACTACCGGTCTACGTATGGTACAAGTGTTAAGATGTAGCGACAATTCAAGTTTATGTATCATTTTCATGTATACTTTTATCTTCAGTTACAGTTCTCAGTGCAGTTGTATTTGTTTCTATTTGTTACCTCATAACTCCGTCAGTTATAAACCGATTTAGATAATTCTATCTTTAGATGTGCTTACAGCTTAGTTGCATAAAAATTTTATCCAAATCGGTTTAGTAGTTTAGTTTTTAAATCAAAATAACTAGTTTTGTCACAATCAAAGTAGATTTTTTTGTAGGTCAATTTTTAATTATTCGATTATGTGGTGCCGATGTAAGAAGGTAGAATTTTTTTCTCATTTTGCAGATATTGTAAAAAGCGACTACAGTAAAAAAAAAATATATACACAAAAAAATTAACATTCTCATCCTTTTATAGTCCTATTATTTTTTTTTATATCCTTGTGATAAAGAAAAATCCATTCTCGATAATAGAACATACACAAATTGGTTGTTACATCAACGATAGATTTAATATCGTTATAAAGTTTTTTTGAGATTATTTAACAATTTTATAATTCAACTGGTTATGTAATCTAATTATATCTTTCTTCCCACTACTTCGTATGCGTGGATTCAAAAAGAAAGTTAAAGAAATAGACTACTACTAGATACTAAATAGGTAGCGTATTAAGTTGAAACATAAACCAAATAAATGAATCGCTGCCTCTAGTAACTTGCACCACACACCAACTATCGACTAGTGATTGGATATGAAAATTTTATGTCTTTACAATGTTCCAATCACTTACTGCAAACTATAAATTCTGATGAATCGGCTCCAGAAGACTAATTATTACACATCTGTCACCATCATCATTATAGAACCTATCTATCATACATATTTATTTATTTAAATTAAATGCACAGTGTAGATATATATTTTTCTCAAACATGCTAGGAAATGTGAGCATTATTTTGACAATCTTCTTCGAGATAAATCTAAATTGCCGTACTGGCCAGATACATGCGGGCAGCGGCCGGCAAAAGTTGTATGGAAATCCATATCTGTCGTGTTTTGTGGCCAGATAAATTACTATGTAAACTCATATCTCTCCTGTAATTTAAAAACGGAATGACCTTTTACTTCGAAACATGGCTACCAAGGAGGTAACTAATACAAAGTTTTATTTAAATTTCGAACTGTCTTGCAAATAGAAAGCTGTTTATTGAAAAAAAAAAACAAAGGAACATAATGGCGCGTGAAAAATTATTATTGTTCGTTATTCGTCATTGAACTTCAAAAGTAAAATTGTGTTTTTGATTTCCGCGCATTGTTTGAGAAAAGTACTATACAAGCCTTGGCCACAACTATGCATTGATGGACTCACGTACGTGTGCCTCGGATACGACTCGACCCACATTTGCACGTTCGTCCATCAATGCCTCAGTTGCTAGCCGCTGCAGAAATATACTATTCCTCTGTACCCTGTTATCCCACCCTTCAAACTGAAACACAGCCATGCAAACACAATTGCTTCACGGTAGAAACACGAATGGAACAAAGGTACCCAAGCAAACGACTTTGTACAAAGTCTCCCTCTGGTAATATGTACCTACATATGGTAGATTTTACATAAAACGGTGTTTCCTACCAGTCAACTGGTGGGCAAATAAAGAAATAAGTTGGTGGTGCATTAAAGGATTAAGGAAACATAATCTAATACTTCACATATTAATACATTATAAACATATAATAGATTGTTAGAAACATACACAAAATATGTAATACTGCTGGACATAGGCCTCCCCCATAGACCGCCAAAAGGAATGGTCCTGAGCCACCTGCATCCACTGACGATATACTATCCGCTCAATATGACTCGATCAGACAAAACCACGTGTAATGACTGTTTTTCAAATAATTATGGTGGGTGAGACAATGTGGGAGTTAAAATGCTACCATCCATTACAATCTAGAATCCAAAATCGAACTTCCAAATATAAATCAGCGTGCAATCGACGGAAATATATAAAAATAGGTGTTTCTAACACCTAAAAGATGAATAGGGAACAAGTCTGTACCAACCAAGAGGCGGAATTCCTGTAATCCTTTTTGTTCACATTTCTGTACACATCTTGCAAAAATAAATATACATTTATTTATTTTCTTACTAGCTGTATCACGAGGCATCGCTTGAATAAATAAATTATCCTATGTGCTAAGTTAGGATTGAACCTAGCCAGATTTAAACCACCAAACCATGTACCAGATTTAATTCAAAGCTATCCAGTACTTTTTGTGTGAAGGAGCACCAAACATCCATCCATCGTTGAGAACTTTCGCTTACCAGAGGGAGACTTTGTACAAAAGTCGATTGCTTGGGTACCTCTGTCCCATTCGTGTTCTTAATTGTCTTAAAATTGAATGTATGTTTTAATGTATTAATTAAATTAAAATATAGTATGAATGTTATAACATTCATCCTATATTTCATTAGTACTTAAGTTTCTCTGATTGAGAACATGCTTTTTTCCAGAAATGTACTAAGATTTTGAAATTTGATGAATAAAATAGAAAATGAATGAATGGAGAATTTTTTTTATACAACTTAGAATGGCAAACAAGCTGACGGCCCACCTGATGGAAAATGGTAACCGTCGCCTATAGACATAAGCAGTACCATGGACATAACAGAGTATACAGTTTCGCCCATGATACCCCCCATGCGTTGCCATTCCTTAAGACTCAGGTGTTATTCCTCTGTACCCAGTAAATTCACACCATATCCCACCCTTCAAACCGAAACACAGTCATGCAAACACAACTGCTTCACGGTCGAAACACGAATGGGACAGAGGTACCCAAGCAATCGACTTTTGTACAAAGTCTCCCTCTGGTATGTAATTCGCACCCGACTAGTATTTTTTATTAGCAAGCACCGTGAACCTTTTTTGAGACAAACCATCCATCCAAAATACTTTTCTACTAAAAAATATCTCTAAAAACCAGCTAGTGTTTATTTCTGCAAGACAGTGCACGCTTTCAAATCGTAAAGAAGCGTGGAAATCTATTGAAAGGACAAATTGTAGTATTCACATTTACTTGTGTGCTGTACAGTGTTGCCAGATTGGATACTTTTTTCGCAATTTTGGGTAAAAATATAAAACGATTGGTTGAGAACATTTATTGATTTGTTGTTTTTTTTTTCACATTTTTATGTGAGTAAAGATACTTAATAATAAAGAGTAGAAGAGGCAAAATGCTGGGCCACCGTATACGATATGACGATTTTTTTAAGAGCATAGTAGAAGGAAAGATAGAGGGCAAAAGAGGAAGAGGAAGACCGAGGATTAACTACATGGGACAGATAAAGGAAACACTAGGCGTCATGTCGTATAGGGAGATAAAGGATATGGCCTGGAATAGAGCTGGCTGGAGGAAGATGCATGAATTAGTTGCACCGACAAGGGGAAACTCTTAAATGAAAATGAATGAAAGATACTTAGCATTAACAGGATAAATTAAACGACTTGGTTTTACATTAAATATCACATTAGAAAAACTTGAATTTTTTTTACATTTTGTTTTCATGTGATCACATTTTCAAATATAACAGTGAAAAGACAGCAGCAACTAAAACGAGAGTCCTTCAATCTTCAACTCACATGTGCTTCCAGCATAGAAGGGGCCACCTTCCTGTCCCGTGGATGTCGTAACAGTTGACTAAGAGAACTTAACTTGGTCGAGAAATGGGCAGCAGGGTTCTTCTTAAAACATCACCAAAGCCTAAATGCGATTACCAATCCGCCTGCCAAGCGTGCCAAGTACTGGCAAGATTTCCATAATGGGAAAAATCTAGCATTATATATCTAATGTCTGATATAATAAAAATTTATAATAATAATAATAAAAATGTGGCAATGTTTTTTTTTTATATCACTGAGGTGACAAACAAGCATACGGCCCACCTGATGGTAAGCGGTTACCGTGGCCTATGAACGTCTGCAATACCAGAGGTATTACGCGTGCGTTGCCGACTCTGAAGAAAACTCTTTACCCCCTTTTGAAGAACCCCATGCTGTAGTCTCTTGGGAAAACCTCGGCAGGGAGCTTATTCCATAACCTGAGTGTTCGTGGGAGAAAGCATCTCTGAAACCGCATTGTACGCGACCATTTAGGCTGAAAGATATGAGGGTGAACTCCCTGTCGCCAAAATACACCATTCTTTCCTTCAGACCTCGCTTAGATTAAGAGGATTTTTTTTAAATGTATGATAACAGAATGGTTACCTCGCCTGTGCTATCGGTATACACCAAAGAGAGGTGATAGGTGATAATAAAACAGATCAGTTAGCCTATCGTGATGAATTCAACAATAATTGATTTATTTTTGAATTAGTTTCCAAAAAAAACCGCCTGGAGGTTTTTTTTTTATACAACTAAGAATGGCAAACAAGCTGATGGCCCACCTGATGGAAAGTGGTAACCGTCGCCTATAGACATGAGCAATACCATGGACATAACAAAGTATTCTGTTTCGCCCATGATACCCCCCATGCGTTGCCATTCCTGAGGACTCAGGTGTTATTCCTCTGTACCCAGTAAATTCACGCCATATCCCACCCTTCAAACCGAAACACAGCCATGCAAATACAACTGCTTCACGGTTGAAACACGAATAGGACAGAGGTACCCAAGCAATCGACTTTAGTACAAAGTCTCCCTCTGGTAAGGTCGACCTAATAAGGTATATTGCTAGAAATGGATTTGCTAATCTCCATTATTAATAATCCCTTCTCCCCCAGGTTAAGAGGACTATTGATCAACTGCCCAGCCTTCATCTAATGTCATTCACTGGTGCCTCGTCAGTGTATACCGACAGCCCAGGCGGTGTAGGGGGGAAAGGGATTGTTAGTAATGGAGACTGAAAATCTCATTGCTAGCAATATACCTAACCAGGTCGACCTCCTCGCGGTTCCCCCTGGAAACTTACATGGTTAATTCCTGATGAATTTATCATGATGGGCTAACTGGCCTGTTTTCATTCTCATCTATCACCCTTCACTGGTGCTCCGCCAGCGTATCCCGTTAGCGCAGGCGGGGTTACCATACCATTTTCACCCATCAAAAAAAAAGCCCAGGCGGTGTTGCCATGCCATTATCATCCATAGAGAAAAATACCCCTCTGGCGTAAACTACTTCAAGTACACGAATTCAATTCGCGTAATCCTCAAATAGTAACTGCCTCAAATCAACAGTATAAATCCAATTATCAATTCCAATAACATTATTATTGTTATTCATGAATAATAGATTAATATTATATACGGAACAGTCATTACACTTGTTTATACAACTTGATTGCTTGTTGAGGGAATGTAGTTGTTACCAACGAGGTGCCACGACCAAGGTTCAAAAAAAATCTTACAAATTTTTTTTTTATTATTAATTCATCCGTTAATTGTTCACTGCCGAACATAAGCCTCCCCCATAAGGGGAGTTTTGCCAGTAGTTGCCACGCTTAGCAGGCGGGTTGGCAACCGCAGTTAGACTTTTAGAGATGTTTTAAGAAGAACGCTGCTGCCCATCCATCGCCCTCCCTTAGTCGGCTCTTACGACACCTATTTTATATAGGGACGTACATGGCAATTTTGTTTACGTGTGATGTAAAAAATTTCCGACATATTAATTTTGTAATGTGCATTTTTATATTTTACGCCATCTAGTGTTAAATACAATAAATTGATGTGAAAATACATCCTTCATATTTTAAAATCGTATGTACTATGTATATACTTTGGAATTTCATTTCTATAATTGTTTTTTTCTCCTCTACCGAAAGTTTGTCTGGAAGAGATTGCTTTAGCGATAAGACCGCCATTTGTACTACATAAATGTAATATATATTTATCTTTGTATTATTCTTTAAATGGTGCAATAAAAAATAAATAAATAAATAAAAAAGGGAGACTTTGTACAAAAGTCGTTTGCTTGGGCACCTCTTTCCCATTCGTGTTTCTACCGTGAAGCAGATGTGTTTGCATGGCTGTTTCGGTTTGAAGGGTGGGATATGGTGTGTGGTGAATTTACAGAGTACAGTGGAATAATACCTGAGTCCTCAAGAATGGCAACGCATAGAGGGTATCATAGGCGAGTATACTCTGTTATATCCATGGTACTGCCCATGTCTATAGGCGACGGTTACCACTATCCATTAGGTGCGTCGTCAGCTTGTTTGCCATTCTAAGTTGCATAAAATATATATATATAAAATTAACTACATGATCATTCCACCTCGATGCACATGACACTGACTTGATATACAGGGTGATATAATGTTATGATTGTGGGAATTTCGTATTCGGCTGCTTCTGATAATGTGTTTTTGTCCCTCGGGAGACAAGTTTAGCGGGAATTGAATCGTGATACTTGGAAAGGTAACTTCCAACATAATAATATATCACTCTACTGTGTTTTCCCGTACAAATTGGGATAAAATAAAATAGTTTTTATTTATTTACCAGTTACCAGGACAAATCATCAGCATTACGCTCTGGCTGTGTAATGAGCTCTTAGCCGAGGTTCTCCCTAGAGATTACAGTGTGAATTTAAAAAGGATATATTAAAGTATCTTCAGGCTTGGCAACAAGCACGTGATACCCCTAGTGTAGGGGGAGATTGTTAGTAATGCGGACTCTCAGCCCCATTGCTAGCAATATTACCCTATTAGGTCGACCTTCACGTGGTCCCCCCTGGAAACCATCGTGCTGAATTCCAGGTGTATTCATCACGATGGGCTAACTGATCTTTACCAGAGGGAGACTTTGTACAAAAGTCAATTGCTTGGGTACCTCTGTCCCATTCGTGTTTCAACCGTGAAACAGTTGTGTTTGCATGGCTGTGTTTCAGTTTGAAGGGATATGGCAATGAATTTACCGCGTACAAAAGAATAACATCCGATTCCTCAAGAATGGTAACTCATTAGGGGTATCATGGGGGAAACAGTATACTCTGTTATGTCCATGGTACTGCTCATATCTATAGGCGACAGTTACCACTGTTCATCAGGTGGATCGTCAACTAGTTTGTTATTGTAAGTTGCATAAAAAAACCCTTTGTATATGATTTATTTATTTAAACTTTAATGCACAGTAAAATTCTATGTACATATGGCGGACTTAACACCGGACGGTGTTCTCTACCAGTCGACCATTGGACGGACAGAGAAATACGTAGGCGGTGCATTATTGAATAGAGGAAAAATAAGGCAATACTTGATATATCCATATAATATAAACATATAATTAGACTAAAATTAAAATATACTATACTCGCGAGCAAAGCCGCAGTATACAACTATAATAAGGAAACTAAACCTGTATTCTAGTACTAATTTTAGATAATACAACCAAGAAACCTGACTAATTTAAATATAACACGATTTAATCTGATACAGGGGTTTGAAAACGGAATTTTGTACAAAATACCAGGGGGGGAGGTGTGGGGGCGAGGGGGAGCGAGATGTATTAGTGAAATTCCTGCACTAGGGGACTCGGGAGCCCACTTTCCGAAGCTTTAATGGGCTAAATATCTTGAGCCCAGATAATTCGTGGCGGGTAACGTTAGCAAAATAGGAGACAATGGAGCTAAGTTTTAACCGACTTTAATATGGAAAAGGTTATGTTTCGTATAAATGCTACGTAGCTCTCAAATGACGACCTTATTCAAACAAAGGTTGTGTAAAATAATTTTAAATAAAAATTGAATAAAAACTAAAACATATAAATTTTCACAAATTAACAAAAAACACAACAAAAATATATTTTCATTTGAAATTGTTATGAATAAACTATATGTACTCGTATATATATATATATATATATATATATATATATATATATATATATATATATATATATATATATATATATATATATATATATATATATATATATATATATATATATGTATATGTATATATATATATAGCTATCCGACCTGGTTTCGCAGACAGAATTAGACGGAATTTTCGAAAATCAATACATATAATAAAAAAAAAGTTTCAGCCAATTCAACTGATCGGCCATTTTAAAGCACTTTACATGTGACTCTTTAAATTACTATAACTTTTTTATTTATGAACCGATTGAAATAAAACAAACACTAAATAATAAGTAGAGAAAACCGCAACGCACTAACGAAAACCGCATTCAAATCGGTTAAGCCGTTTCTGAGATTAACGTGCATAAACTTATAGACAAAAAAAACGAAAATTCTAAAAATAATTATTTTACATTCTAGTGCGTTCATAAAGCCTATATCATACTATAGTTTTTCTTATACATATGTTCTATGTACAAACAGCGACCGGGTAAGATTTTATTATATATATATGTATTGTTTGTTATTGTTGTCTGTACCGCGGCTAAAGTATTAGCAAAGAAGATTGCTCGTAAGTCGCACCATTTACCAGCGATTCAAGCAATCGATGCGATCCCGCGATACTCGTACACGTGGCGCTGCCAAGAAGCGCTGTAACACTAGTTTCGTGTAATAATCGTCTATATGTATAATATATGTTGCAGTCAAAACTCTTAACCAGTCAAAAGTACTATTGACTAGCAAAATCAGTCAAAAGTACTTTTGACAGAACAGGTTGGTCAAAAGTGGTTTTGTTTAAAAATTATTGGTTATAAATACTTTTGACTGCAAATTTGCGATTAAAAGCACTTTTAACTGACGCTCTTAGTCAAAAGTAGTTTTAATCTCCATTACTAACAATCCCTTTCCCTTTATATATATATATATATATATATATATATATATATATATATATATATATATATATTCACAAAGAGGGTTGACGTCAGGCAGGTGGCCGGTCGTAAAACTAAAAACCAAATCTTTTTGTAGTATGGATAAAATCATATTACGCCGACCCCAAATGATTGGGACAAGGGTGGGAAGATGATGATGATATATGTATATGGCAGGGATGATGATAATGACAAGCACTATTATTTATTATTTCACCCGTTAACTGTCCACTGCTGAACATAAAACTTCCCCATAAGAGGAGTTTTGCCAGTAGTTGCCACGCTTGGCAAGCGTTTTAAGAGAGACACTGCTGCTCATCCCTCGCCTTCCCATAGTTGGCTTTACGACACCCACGGGAAAGGAAGGGTTGGCCTATTCTATGCCGGGACCACACGGCAAGCACGATAAGCACTATAATAGTACATTAATATCAAATTGGATATAGCACAATCAAGCATAATGGCAATTTCATGGCGAGTACGCGACAAGATACCTACACCCCATATAATTTACATGGGTTATATTCCAACTGAGTGATATACTGTCCTTTATTTAGGCAAATGGGAATTTAATTTTTCAGCTTCCTTGGGGGCAATGTCCGGCTTATCAGTATGGAGACATATTTTTTTATTTATTCGTTTAAAACTAGCTTTTAGCCGCGACTTCATCCGCATGACTGACCAGCGGGTCAAGTAGATTCCAAAGCGTGGTTATGCGTGGAAGAAAGTACCTTGAAAGACGCACAGTGAAGAAAGTGCACAGTCTACCATGAAATGAAATTCCGAAATTTCGGACTCAATTTCTTGTTTTTGTTTATACCAAAATCGGACCAATAAATGGAGTTTAATATTTCGTTCGTCATACATCCTATTATAAAAGTCCAAAGGAACAATATTTTAACATTTTTAATATTTCCAAACGGCATGTATTATGTAATTTTAACATCAAATTTGTGTTTCGTTTGGCTCCGAAATTTCGGAAAACACTTCATGGTAGGCCCTCAGGTTTAAAAGTAGCTTATCTCTTTCTAAACTTCAAATATTAAGAGTAACTGAATTCTATGACAATTTTTTTTTAATAAGTGAAAATGGAATGGTAACCCGCGCTATCGGTATACACCGGCGGGGCACCATTGGAAAATGATAGATGAGAATAAATGCAGGTCAGTTGGCCCACCATGATGAATTCGACAAGAATTAACCATGGTGGTTTCCATGGGAACCGCATGGAAGTCGACCTGAGAGGGTATATTGCTAGCAATGGTGCTATCTTTTTTTGATGGGAGAAAATATGGTAACCCCGCCTGCGCTAACGGGATACGCTGGCGGAGCACCAATGAAGGGTGACAGATGAGAATGAAAACAGGCCAGTTAGCCCATCATGATTAATTCATCAGGAATTAACCATGATAGTTTCCAGGGGGAACCGCGAGGAGGTCGACCTGGTTGGGTATATTGCTAGCAATGGGATTCTCAGTCTCCATTACTAACAATCCCTTTCCCCCTATGTATATATAGTAGAATAAAGATGTTATAAAAACAAAAGCCGTCTCCGTATATATCGTGCAGTTTTTAAATCTATCTTTTAGACACATTCCCCTTACCTTGTCCCTTTGTTCGTACGCGTATATTATTAAGCCGTATGTCTCACTCTAATGTTTTTTTTATTCGACGAACGTCGATTTATGGGTTATGTTATTGCATAGCCTACGGTGAGCGCTTGTATGAGAATCACCCGTCAGAAACATCCGACTGTATTTTGTATGGAATTTGTTATTTTATAAGAGGCAAAATTTAATCAATATATATATACGATATTGTTCCATGAGGTCCCGGTATAGAAGGGACCATCCATTACCTGCAGATATCGTGAGAGGTGACTAAGAGAACTTAATGATCCAAGGTAGGGTACCAGCATCCCTCTTAAAACATCACTAAAAGCCTAACTGCGGTTGCTAACCCGCCTGCCAACCGTGGCAACTACTAGCAAAACCCCCCTTTGGGGGAAGGGATTGTTAGTAATGTGGAATACCAGTCCCATTGCTAGCTATAAACCATATCAGGCCGTACCCGTGGTCCCTCCTGGAAACCATCCTAAATTCCAGGTGTATTCATCACGTTAGACTGTCCTGCCTTTTATATTATCCCTCACTGGTGCTCCACCAGCGTATACCAATAGCATAGCTGGCTACCATTCTATTATCATCCATTACAAAACCTTCTTACAGTGGGGCCTAAGTCCAGCAGTGGACAGTTAATTACTGAGATGAATTACATGTTGCATAATCAGGGAGGCATAATACCTTAGTCCGGGGGAAAAGGGATTGTTAGTAATGGGATCTAATGAACCCATTGCTAGCAATACACCCTATCAGGTCGACCTCCACGTGGTTCCCCCTGGAAACCATCGTGAACATTTCTTGTTGAATTCGTCACGATGGGCTGACTGACCTGCTTCATCCTCACCGATCATCTCTCACTGGTGCCCCGCCGGTGTATACCGATAGCGCGGACGGGGTTACCATTCCATTATCACTCATTAAAAAAAAATACCTTAGTCATCAAAAATGTCAACACATTTAGGGAACCATGGTACTGTTGATGTCTATAGGCGACGGTTACCACTTCCCATCAAACAACTCTGTCTCATTCGTGTTTCTACCGTGAAGCAGTTGTGTAACGATTTGAAGGGTTCTTTTAACGGGTGATAATGATATGGTAGTCCCATCTACGCTATCGGTATACACTGACGGGATACCAATGGGATAAGGTATGATGATAAGATAGGGATATAATGGAATAGGTAAAGATATAGATAATAGGTATAGATGAAAAGGTAGGTCAGATAGCCCAACGTGACGAATTCAACGATAAATTAGACACGATGGTTTCCAGGTGGAATCGCGTGAAGGTCGACCTGATAGGGTATATTGATAGCAATAGGGACTAACCTCCCCATTACAAACAATCCCTTCCCCCCCCCCCCGGTTTGAAAGGTGCGATATGGCGTGAATTTACAAAGTACAGACGAATAACACCTGAGTCCTCAGGAATGGCAACGCATGAGGGGTATCATGGGCGAAACAGTATACTCTGTTATGTCCACGGTACTGCTCATGTCTATAGGCGACGGTTACCACTTTCCATCAGGTGGGCCGTCAGCTTATTTGCCATTCTAAGTTACATAAAATAATCAAAATTTAACACAAGATTTTTATATTTATTTATTTATTTACTTATATATATATATATATATATATATATATATATATATAGACTTGAACGCGTTTCATCAATCATCAATCTAGGTCTGAAATAAGCTTCAATACGGCCTATTCATTCCACGACCACTAAATTCACCCCTAATTAGTGCTTACAATTTTTTGCCAACGTAAATATTAATTTTGTACCTTATCGTGTAACGTTATTATGTAATATTATAATGCGTGTCACGTAAAAGGGTGGCCCAGTATGTAAATAGCAGCTTTCATTAGTATAACGCCTTGACAAGGGATAACGAGACGTGATACCCTACACACTAAACTGGGCTAGTGTTGTGCGCGCACTAGTGTTGAGTGACATGGAACTTGAGCGATACGTAACCTGAATTATACAGCACTTGAGTGATACGTACTTTCTAATAAAAAGGAACAATAATGTGTGACCCTCAGTGCGCTAAGTGGAAGAACACACATGTTGAAAGACATCGGTGAAGGCCAGTATTGAGCAGTGAATAGATGTAGGTTCAAAGGTTGATGATGAAAGTGAATGGTACGAAACTTGAGTAATGCGGAACTTGAGCGATACGCAACTTGAGTGATACGGAACTTGAGCGATAAGGAACTTGAGCGATACGCAACTTGAGCGATACGGAACTTGAGCGATACGCAACTTGAGCGATAAGGAACTTAAGCGATACGCAACTTGAGCGATACGGAACTTGAGTGATACGGAACTTGAGCGATAAGGAACTTGAGCGATACGCAACTTGAGCGATACGCAACTTGAGCGTTACGGAACTTGAGCGATACGAAACTACATACTAAATACAATAAGGTATTCCAATACAAATACCCGCCTCTGATTTTTAAAAAAGTAGAGGGGATAAAATATATAGATAAGGAGGATTTTTTTGAATATATAATCTTTTAATTCTTTTTTTTTTGAGTATGCACCAATAACTTTTTTATTCAACTTAGAATGACAAACAAGCCGACGGCCCATCTGATGGAAATTGGTAACCGTCGCCTATAGACATGAACAGTACCATGCACATAATAGAGTATACTGTTTCGCCCATGATACCTCCCATGCGTTGCCATTACTGAGGACTCAGTTGTTATTCCTGTGTACCCTGTAAAGTCACTGCCATATCCCACCCTTCAAACCGAAACATAGCCATGCAAACACGACTGCTTCACGATAGAAACACGAATGGGACAGAGGTGCTCAAGCAAACGACTTTTGTACAAAGTCTCCCTCTGGTCACTAACATTATTTGTATGCTGTAAGTAATGCAGATAAATTATATATCTATAAATCTATCTAAATATCACATATCGAGTGAGTAGCTTCTGTTAACAACACTATAACCAATGTTTTGGGTATTGCATTAGATATACTCGGGTCGGTTATCCGACTTTGATATAGTATGCCCTTATTATTTCGTATTTCTCGGATGCATATGAAATGGATATTAGCTTTATTAGACAATATTTTTTACAACACGGGGGAAACGGCTATGTGACTCACCTGATGGTAAGGGACTATCGCCGCCCATGAGCGCCCGCCACACTAGTAGCATTGCAGATTTGAGTCATGTCTATAGGCCGCGGTTACCACGTCCCATCAGGTGTTCCGTCAGCTTGTTTGCCATTCTCAGTTCATCAGGTTTAATTATGATAATCACTTTATGTATTTTTTTTTTCAATGGGTGATAATGATATGGTAACCCCGCCTGCGCTAACGGGATACGCTGGCGGAGCACCAGTGAAGGGTGATAGATGAGAATGAAAACAGGCCAGTTAGCCCATCATGATGAATTCATCAGGAATTAACCATGATAGTTTCCAGGAGAACCGCGAGGAGAATGACCTGGTTGGGTATATTGCTAGCAATGGGATTCTCAGTCTCTATTACTAACAATCCCTTTCCCCCCCACCCCTCACTATATGTATTGTTTGCAAAATGCTGTTAGTTATTAGACCTATTAGTACCCTATAAGACTCCATTACTAACAATCTCTTTCCCCCCCAGTCGGGTCAGTTAGCTCATCGTGATAAATCCACCAGAAATTTTAATATAATATATATATCTGTCACGCCTGTCTCCCATTAGGGTAGGCAGAAACAATGGAACGAAAAATGCTTCGATTCAAACAAACCTCTTTCGCTTCTTCCACATTCATCAACCTTTTAATACAAAGTAATAAATATGAAATCTCGTACTCGGTACATTTCTCACAGGAATGACGTCATCCATCATCATCATCATTATATCATCCAATAACTGCCCACTGATGAGCATGACATTATCAAGTTACAGTATTATTACTAAGATTAAAAGATGACAGTATATCAATAATTTAATTTACAGTGGTACCCTGCACTTTGGTTGTTTCGTTAGGAGAGGGGACTGGCTGAAAACCAGCCCTGTGCAGCTATTCACATTGCGCTGGGACACTCACAACATCAGCTGAGCCGGTCCCTTTTGCCTAGTATGGGACACTTTTTGTATATGTTATTTATATTTTATATTGTAATTGTATGGCAATAAATGTTTCTATTCTATTCTATTCTATAAATGTTTAATGAGGAGGTATTTTACATACATTTATTTATAAAACTCAATCATCATCATCATCATCATCATCAGTATCATCACCACCACCATCATCATCATATCAGCCGTTAACTGTCCATTGCTGGACATAAACCTCCTTCATACACTGCTCTAAGAAACAGTCCTGAGCCACCTGCATCCACTGCCTTCCTACAATGCATTTGAGGTCGCCACTCCATCTAGTGAGGTGTCCAGGAACCTTTCTCCTCCATCGGTTCTCGACTCTTCGAGCTATACAACCAGCTCCTTACAACTTCAGCTTGTTTCTCCTTCATCATCCTTCTTTCTTATACGTTATCCATTTTTTTTTCAATCCAATTTTCAAATTTGAATGAGATATGACTTGATTAATATTAAGGATACATTTTTATCCTATGTATGTATCCTGTGTATATAAAATTGTCATGTGGTCCCCGCATAGAATGGGCCATCCCTTCTTTTCCCGTTGGTGTCGTAAAAGGCGACTAAGGGAAGTTAACGGTTGAGAGATAGAAAGCAGCGCCTCTTTTAAAACCTCACTAAAACCTAATTTTGTTGTCAACCAGCCTGCCAAGCGTGGCAACTATTGGCAAAGCCCCCATTTATAAAGTATATCCTTTCAAGTATACAGTTTCTGAAAAAAAAGAATTTTCCAGATCGGTTTATAAGTGTCGGAGTTATGAGGTAATAAACATAAAAAAACGAACCTTCTGCTCCTTGAAGTCGGTTGAAAAGTGGATGCTGTAAACTCGACTTTAAATGACCTCAGGCCTTGTTGACACAAAACAAATTTTATTGCTCTACATATTTCTACAAACAAGCATTGAGAACTACGTCTAATTAAAAATCTTGTATTTCTATTCAAAGCATTATATTACATTTTTAATACCAAGTCAAACAAAAAAAAATATTAAAACGTGACGTAGTTTTAGTGGAAAATAAAAAAAAAGCAAGGCGCGTTCCCGCCTTTTTTGCGCGTCTATAAAAGCCTACAGTTATTATTTCTATAAATATTTTACCTCCGTAATGTAGACTAGAGAATATATTAAATAAATGTTGTAGAAGAGCGAACTGTCATACATATAATGCCTACAAGTATAGTTAAATAGGAAAAAAATTACCACTGACTGGTGATTTGATGATAAGTTTGTTCAAGAATACTGTTATTGATTTTAGCTTTTATTAATATGTACTTTAAGGTAGTCATTGCACATTCATCTCTTCATATTTTTTTTATAAATGCACCTTTTGATTGAAGAAAACAACAGCTGAGTTTCTTACCTTTTTTTAGGCTATAGATTTATAAAAAAATTGATTCATTCAAAAATGCATAAGTGTCTTTGGATTAATTAATTAGTTGTAAAATTAAATTTCATTTCATTAGGGAATAATATAGATTATTACGACATTGGGCTGGCGTATTAGCGTAGTATTTTATAAAGTTGCTCTTATCTTGCACTGATGTAATTCACTATTTTTTTTTTTTTTTTTTACAACACAGGGGGCAAACGAGCATGCGGCTCACCTGATGGTAAGTGACTACCGCCGCCCATGGTCACCCATAACACCTACGGCATTGCAGGTGTGCTGCCGGCCTTTTAAAAAGGAATATGCTCTTTTCTTGAAGGTTATGTTGTCGTATCGGTTCGGAAATACTGCTGCTGGAAGTTGATTCCAAAGAGTGGTTGTGCGTGGGAGAAAGTGCCTTGAAAAACGCACGGTGGAGGACCGCCACTTGTCCAGATGGTTGGGATGAAATTTTAGTTTATGGCGGGTTGTACGATGGTGAAAATCTGCAGCAGGTATCAATCCGAACAATTCTTCAGAGCACTCCCCATGATAAATTCGGTAGAAAATGCACAGAGATGCAACATCTCTACGCAGTTCCAGTGGGTCGAGCCGGACAGTAAGACGCCGATCGTCAACAATTCGAGCTGCCCGACTTTGAATGCGGTCTAACGGAAGGAGTTGGTACTGTGGCGCTCCTGCCCACAGGTGAGAACAGTATTCCATGTGTGGCCTCACTTGAGCTTTATATAGTTTCAGGCGGTTTTCTGGCGTGAAATACCGTCTCACCCTATTGAGCACCCCCAACTTTTTGGAAGCTATCTTAGCTTTTTCCTCCAGATGACCGCAAAACTGGACGTCGCTAGATATATCGACGCCAAGAATCCCCAGACTCGACTTATTATCGAGGGAAGTGCCCTGAAAGTGAGGAGATACGACAAACGGTGTCTTTTTTGCGGTGAACGCGCAGACTTGTGTCTTCTTAGGGTTAAAGTGAACAAGATTGCGTTCACCCCAGATCGAAACTTTATCGAGCGAAGTTTCGATTTCAGACACAAGTCTGTTCCGGAGCTCATCGGTATGTGCCCGCGAGATCTTTGCATGACCTGTGTATAATGCATCTCCTGTACTGTCGTCCGCATAACAATGAATATCACTGATCTGTAACATATCATTGATATGCAGAAGAAACAGTGTCGGAGATAGTACACAGCCTTGCGGGACACCAGCATTCACAGGTTTTAAGTCAGAGCATGCTCCGTCGACTACGACCTTAATGCTACGTTCCTTAAGAAAACTGGCGACCCAACTGCACAATCTCGCAGGCAACCCAAACGAAGGTAGTTTTGAGATTAGTGCCCTATGCCACACCCGATCAAAGGCTTTCGCAATATCCAGACTAACAGCTAAGGCCTCTCCCTTATTCTCGATTGCCACCGCCCATCGGTGTGTTAAATAAACTAAAAGATCACCAGCCGAGCGCCCCCGTCGAAAGCCGTACTGGCGATCTGAGATCAGCTGGCGATCCTCTAGGTACCGGAGCAGTTGATGGTTAACAACTGATTCCATGACTTTCGAGAATAAGGAGGTGATAGCTATGGGCCTATAGTTAGCTGGATCTGAGCGGTCTCCTTTTTTAGGGATCGGATGCACCAAAGCAGTCTTCCAAAACTTTGGAACTATACCTGATGAGTAACAGAGCCGAAAAAGACGCGTAAGAACCGGAGCCAACTCTGGTGCGCACGTCCTAAGCACAATTGGAGGAATGCCATCGGGCCCACTCGACTTATGGATTTCAAGGGAGAGAAGTGCTCTACGCACTGATCTTTGCGTGAATTTAACATCCGGCATAGAGCTCTTACAACGCGGGATGGTCGGCGGTGGTTTCTCCCCGTCATCCAACGTCGAGTTTGATGCAAAGAGAGATCCAAGGAGATCGGCCTTCTCTTTGGCGTTCAGAGCCAACGAGTTATCCTCCCTGCGCAATGGTGGAAAAGATGACTGACAGAAATTCCCTTGTGCAGCTTTGGCAAGAGACCAGAAAGCTCGAGACCCCGAAGGTAAACTAGCCAATCTCTTGCCAATTCTACCAATATGCTCTGACTTCGCTGTGGCCAAAACTCTTTTGAAGGACCTAGAGGCAAAGTTATACTTCTTTTTAAGGGCACTGATGTTAGGATCTCGCGACGCCACACCTTTGGCCCAGGCTAGGAAGCACTCCTGTTTTAGGCGAGATGCTATTCTACAAGAGGCTCCATACCAGGGCTGGGATTTTCCACCGACAGGTACCACAGAGTTAGGAATAAATAATTCCATTCCCTGAAGCACCACATCGGCGATGGAATTGGCGATGGCGTCGGGGTCCCTCAGTGCGAAGCAAACCTGCCTCCATGGGTAAGATGCGAAAAAAATCCGCATCTCATCCCAGTCTGCCGACCTGTAGTGCCAAACACGACGTCTACCCGTGGAACGTGGTGGAATCGGACTCATGAGAGGCACCTCGCTCCGCACCAGACAGTGATCCGACGATCCAAGCGGAGCTTCGACGGAAATCGCATAGTTGTCTGGGTGGGTAGTCAGCAGAAGGTCCAACAGTGAAGGTGAATGGTCCAACACATCAGGTATTCGCGTAGGCGAGGAAACAAGCTGCGTCAGACCATAAGCCAAAGCAAAGTCATGAACAGATCTTCCCGCATAGTCGGTTGTACGTGAACCAAGCCATTCGGTATGGTGGGCATTAAAATCGCCAAGAATCACGACTTCAGCGGAAGGAATCTGTTCGAGCAGGGAATCTGTAGCCATTTGGACGTGCTCAATGAGTTGGTCGGTTTCGATGTTACCGCTGTGGGACCTGTATAGGCATGCATAGACGCGAGGATGGTCATTACAGTCTACGCGCAGCCATAAAATAGACAGGTCCGTACCTTCAAGAGTTCCAAGGCGGCGACAGCAGATATCCTCTCTGACATACGCGCATACACCGGCACGCGAAACAAAACAATGTTCAAGTTTATATCCCGGGTACGTCAGGTATGAAGTTTCGTTTGGAGAGGATATCTGTGTCTCTGTTAGAAAGAGCAATGCCGGCCGCGCCGTTTCTAGGTGGTGGTGAACAGCGTTTAAGTTAGAATGTAATCCCCTGATATTGCAGAAGCTCACATTGAGCGAAGGGGATGCCGTAGAAATCTTGCTCCGTTTGCCCTTGGTTCCAAAGAGCGGAATTTTGCCCCCCCCAGAATACGCAGGGCAGCCCGAGCGTGGTTGCTCGAGAGAGGATTCTCCAGCAACATGGTTACTGGTACCTCCCTGGGGTATGTTATTTTTTTTTAATTCCACTGCCATGGTTGCGTGTTGTAAGATAGGGGGACGGGGTTGGGGAAAGGATTTTAGGAATAGGAAAGGGATGGGTATGGGATGGGTATGGGATGGGCCTCCGGACTCCCTCACTCACCATACGGAATGTGATCGCACTAAAAGTGCAACCACTTAGCGTCGGTATTCTGTGAGGGTGTGGTACTTCCCCGGTCGAGCCGGCCCATTCATGCTGCAATACCATATAGGATTACAGCGTGGCTCTACCACAATGAAACTTTGCTCCCTTAGTCGCCTCTTAAGTCATACACCTAATTAAAATAACAGCTATCTCTTAAAATAAAATACATAAATATTGTTAGAAATCGAATAATATTCACACATACACGTATACACATCTGAGGGCATAGTCCAAAACATTCCCCATAGATAATCGAATTCAATACCCCATTAACACAATGGAATTACTACTTAGCATAGTAGTTACTTTAGTTTGGATGTTTCCTTAAGGAAATTATAGAGAATTTATTTATTTATTTAACTCTTTATTGCACCATAAACAAAAATATACAATGACAAGTGAATAATTCAAGTGAAACACACTAACATAAATACAGATTGAAATATACACATAAAGGTACAAAAGGCGGTCTTATCGCTAGGGAAATCTCTTACAGACAACCTTTGGTTACAGGAGAACAGATAGAAATGGGCAGGTGGTGCAAGAGTGAATTAATAATTTTTCGTGCATAAAATACAAAAACATGTAATGCACACACACAAAACATAAACACACGATAATTTAATATAACAGTTGGATGTTTTGTGACTTTATAATCTATTTTTATAGGTATAAAAATAATGTGACTTTTGTCTCGTCTGTGACGTGTTTACTCTTTGAGCCCTTAAGCTTTATAGAAAAACTAGCTAGACCGTAAACGATGAGATCTTTATATACTTTTCCATTTGTCAAGTGCGTCGTTATGGACTATTATATATGTTATCGTAGAACTTGCATCTACATAGATTAAATGTAATATTTCTAAACGTTTACTATTCAGCCTCTCTAAACAAGGTACGAGCGAATCTATCGATAGAATTGCTCCGGTCAACGCTCAGATGAGAAAGAATTAGAGAGCGCATATTGCTATCTCATTCTGTCTCACAGACTCGCTAGCATTAACTACTCTGTCAATAGATCCATTTGTACTTTATCTAGGTTGATTACCAGAGGAAGTACCAAGCGGTACAGAGCCAACTTCAGATGAAATTTCACATTTCTGCAGAATTCCAGTTAAATTTAACAAATTAATGTTTGACTTCGATATTGATCCGTTCCACACAAAACCGCAATGCAATTAAGTTGCAAATGGCAAGAACATTCTTTGGGCCTCGGCCTGCTATAAATTGACTACGGTAAGAATGTTGTTATGCTTTATATTGTCTTTTATCTTTTTTTTTTTTTTTATGCAACTTAGAATGGCAAACAGAAGGAGACTTTGTACAAAAGTCGATTGCTTAGGTACCTCTGTCCCATTCGTGTTTCTACCGTGAAGCAGTTGTGTTTGCATGGCTGTGTTTCGGTTTGAAGGGTGGGCATATGGCGTGAATTTACTGGGTACAGAGGGATAACATCTGAGTTCATAGGAAAGGCAACGCATGGGGGGTATCATGGGCGAAACAGTACACTCTGTTATGTCCATGGTACTGCTCATGTCTATAGACGACGGTTACCACTTTCCATCAGGTGGGCCGTCAGCTTGTTTCCTATTCTAAGTTGTATAAAAAAAAAGCTGACGGCCCACCTGACAGAAAGTGGTAACCGTCGCCTACAGACATGAGCAGTACTATGGACATAACAGAGTGTACTGTTTCGCCCATGGTACCCCCCATGCGTTGCCATTTCTGAGGACTTAAGTGTTATTCCTCTGTACCCAGTAAATTCACGCCAAAATCCCACCCTTCAGACCGAAACGCAGCCATGCAAACGCTACTTTACGGTTGAAACACGAATAGGACAGAGGTGCCCAAGCAAACGACTTTTGTACAAAGTCTCCCTCTGATAAAAATTTTGTTCTATTCTGTTTTTTTTTTTATATTATCTTTATATTAAATATATAATCTTATATATCTTAAATAATACTGTAATATTTTAAATAATCTTTATATATACACATTAATTTATTTATAATATAAATAATAATATTAATAACATATTAGTTGGCTCTTACGGCACATAGAGCGGCCTAGTCTATGCCGGGACCACACGGCCCCAAAAAATAAACAATACAAAAAAAAAGCAACCAAATAAACAAATATTTATTTGGTTACTTTTTTGTATTTACTGTGTCTGACTAGCGCCATCTACCTTTCTCTCTGTACTTATCCATTATTTCTGTGCCTCTAGTGAGAAAGGGTTCAATTCAAAATGGTCACTTTTCAGGAGAGCCAAAAAACTATTTTAAATAAAGAAAAAAAATTCTGCTGCTTTTATTATTTGCTAATTGAACAAGTCAATGATTGCATTTATAGTAATTTTTTCTCCTCTTTCTTATGAAATTGTCGGTTTTTGTGTAAAACCTATAGTTTTAAAAATAATTCTATTATACCTAATCACACTTAACAAAAATATTAAAATTATGATGTGAAAATAGTTTTAAGTTGAATTAAAACTATTTTATTGAAGTATTGAAGAAAAACAATGTTGTGTATTTTACGCTATAAAAAATAATCGCTATTAAATGGTGTAAAAGGATTCAAATCGAACTGATTCATTTTACAAAAGTAATTTTTGTAAAATATTGTAGTTTTATTTCTAATTATGACTTTTTTACCACAAATATTTTGTTAATTGTAGCCTTTTACATGTTTACTATCTCTATTGTTTTTAAAGATATCGTTACGATTCTTATACCATTCGAAAGAGAAAAATTTGCTTATTTAAAGTAGCCTAAAAAAGAAAAAGGCTATAACTTGAGTTATACCCTTTCTCACTAGAGGCACAGATTTATGCCAGGTTGTCTGTAAGAGATTACTTTTAGCTTTAGCTAAAGGCCGCCTTTTGTATATGCACATTCTGTATAAATACTCCATGTATACATACATCTCTTTTGTGCACAATAGGGAGTTTGTTATATCTATTATCATAAATAAGAATTGTATAAAGAAATTGTAGTATTTCGAGAACTATAACATGAACATGAATTTTCATGTTATAGTTCTCGAAATAATGTATTGTATTGTATTGTAAAATCTTTATTGTACATAACTCAGATTAAACACTGGTAAATGATTCAATATATAATGGCGCACTTATCCCATAAAGGGATCTCTTACAGTCAACCTTTGAGAAGCTGAAAGAAAACTGTAGAATGTATAAGGGTAATAACCGTACAGTTAAAGACAAACTAAATAATACCCAGTAAAAAATTGAATATACATTGAATATACATACAATAAAAACAGCTCTATATACCTGCATATGTAAATAATAAAAGTAAATGAATAATAATATAACATTAATACATAAATAAATGAAAACTTACACACATACACATATATATACATACACATATATATATATATATATATATATATATATATATATATATATATATATATATATATATATATATATATATATATATATATATATATATATATATATATATATATATATATATATATATATATATATATATATATGTTAATACTCTACCGCTCTAATATGTATATATATATATATATATATATATATATATATATATATATATATATATACACACATACACATATTCTTCAAAGTCCGCAGGTTTGATTGATAAAGAATTTGCTCAGACGAAGCAGCGTGACACAGATAGTACAATATTCCCTTTGAATCCTTCTCGTGTACAATTTATTGACGTTTCCATGTAGAAAGCACCCCGTAATCTAATCAATTTTGTACCCGATCACTCTAAATAGCGACAAATTGAATAGGTGTAGATTTTTACACGAAAAAAATGGAGTAATATGAGGACGCCATTTTCTTTTCGCGCCAAAAAAATAATTGGAAAATTGATAGCTTCTTGTAATGTAAGGTATGAAGGTACTTAGTATAAAAGGTCATCTCTCTCTCTCTCTTCCTCTCTCTCTCTCTTTCTCTCTCTTTTCATTTGAAAGTATCCTCTTGTCAGTGAAACTAATTCATGCATCATCTTCCAGCCAGCTCTATCCCAGGCCATATCCTTGACCTCCCCATACGACATGACACCTAGTGTTTTTTTTTTTATCTGCCCCAATAGCTATTCCTCGGTCTTCCTCTTTCTCTTTAAAAGGTCATGGGCATAGTATAATGATAAATTCGAAATTTGGGTTCAGATTCTGAGATGACACTCTTTCGGGAAAGATGCAAAACACGATGCTCCTTGACTTTGTACAAAAGTCGATTGCTTGGGTGCCTCTGTCCTATTCGTGTTTCAATTCTTAAGCAGTTGTGTTTGCATGGCTGTGTTTCGGTTTGAAGGGTAGGATATGGCGTGAATTTACAGGGTACAGAGGAATAAAACCTGAGTCCTCAGGAATGACAACGCATGGGGGGTATCGTGAGCGAAACAGTATACTCTGTTATGTCCATGGTACTGCTCATGTCTATAGGCCACGGTTACCATGTCCTATCAGGTGTTCCGTCAGCTTGTTTGCCATTCTAAGTTGCATAAATAAAATTTAAATTATGTACAATAAAGATTTTTACATTACATTACAAAGCTATAAGTTAACAATAAGTTAAGACTGTGTTCAATTGTGACGAAATATGTTATTTTGATCTAAAAATTAAATTACTGAACCGATTTTGATATAATTTCTATGAAACCAATCTGTAATTATATCCTTTCAGATGAAAAAAGAATTTTCCAAACCACCTTTCTTTTTCAAGTCGTTTGAAAAAAAAAACAATTCACTCTCACATTTATAATACTAGTAAGGTATCTCCCATCCACTACCAATCAAAAAACATGAGCTTTAGAAACCATGGAAATAATGGGGTAACATAAGAAACTATTATTTCGTATACCATAAAGGCCGTTTGCGTTATGGTATATAACATATATCGTAGAGGAAGCGGTCGTAGCTCGCAACTCGCTTTGTTATGCAAATGCTAACTGTGCCCACGGGTTTGTGTGCGCTTAACGGTAATACGGGGACATGGTCCACTCATATGGGAAACTATATTTGATGGTATTTTAAATTAATATGGAAATATGGTTTTTTTTTGTTATATTTGTGATAAGAATGGATAAGATTAAGAATTTTGTACACATTGATGTGTACAAAATTGTACAAAAAAATTTTGACCTAGATATATAATTAGAGATAAGTAAATAAAAAAAAAAGTTAAAGATAAAAAATTTCATTGAGATCACTGCCAGCTGGTAGGGTGCGTAGGATACTTGGTGCATTTCCACGCTGAATAGCAATGGAAATGCGTTGACCAAAGTATAGGCCAGCCTTCTGGTCGCCAGAGGTTTCCACCAGCCGGCGTGAAATCTCTCTCTTTTTGTTTGAGTTTTTTTTTTTGTATATAATTTTCTTCGTACTAGCGATCCGCCCCGACTCCGTATGGGAAGATAGAAAGATAAATTAGTATTATATATTAGCCGCATCCCGCGGCTTCGTCCATCGTGCTGAATTCTAAGTGTATTTATCACGATACGCTAACTGATCTGTTTTTCATCCTCACCTATCATCCCTCACTGGTGCCCCGCCGGTGCATACCGTTAGCGCAGACAGGGTCACTGTTTCATTTCCAACTAGTAAAAGAAATATCATAGCGATTGGTTAAGCCGTTAAGGAGTTATAAAGTAACAAATAAACAAACACACTTGATTGATAATATTAGTAAGGATTTTAAATGTTAAGGTTTCTCTATGTATCCTGTTGCTAACATAGTTATAGCAACATATCTTTGATATGTCTAACACACATTATTCCTGGCTTAATCAAAGAGGAAACTTAAGGAAATTTCCTTTATCCATTTTAAATTGGATATTAATATTATAAATGTGAAATTGTGTTACCATGTGGTCCCAGCATAGAATAGGTCACCTCTTCCTTTTCCGTGGCTGTCGTAAGAGGCAATCAAGGGAACTTGATGGTCGAAGAATGAGGAATAACAGCAGTGTGCCTATTAAAATATTTTCTGGCATATTGGTAACAACTGGCCCTAACTAAACCCTTTTGGAGGAGGCCTATGTCCAGCAATGGACAGTTAACAGCTGATATGATGATGATGATGATGATGAATGAGTCATTGCAACAACAATTTATTACAAATATTGTATTTCTGTAGTTTTCAACTGTTGTCAAAAAATGTCTGACTAAATCAATAGTGTTTGAAAGGGGCGTGAGCAGGGTTATAACACAGGGGGCAAACGGGCCTGCAGCTCACCTGATGGTAAGTGACTACCGCCGCCCATGAAGTATTGCAAATGGCCTTTTAAAAAGGAATATGCTCTTGTCTTGGAGGTTATGATGTCGCACTATACTTCTATCCAAACTTCAACTATTTTTTTACTACAATTCGATTCGATTTTCAAAATTGTTATCCTGTCACAAAGTTGTATCGTTTTTCACTGCGTTTTGGCATATACCACGAAATGATCAATGAAAAAAAAAACTGTAATTTCTTCTGTTTTATGCTATTCCCTCTTTCCGTTATGTACCTGCAGCCATATATTTTACTATATATGTTTGTACCTAGCTGTATGCAAACTGAAGTGTCAATAGGTTGATCAGGGGGGAAAGGGATTGTTAGTAATGGGGTCAAATAGCCCTATTACTAGCAATATACCCTGTCAGGTCGACCTCCACGTGGTTCCCCCTGGAAACCATCGTGACTAATTCTAGTTTAATTCGTCAGGATGGGCTAACTGACCTACTTTTATCTTCATCTGTCATCCCTCACTGGTGCCTCGCCAGTGTATACCAATAGCGCAACGGGGTTACCATACCATTATCACCCATTAAAAAAATATAGGTTGAACACATAATTTGAAGACTTGACAAACGGGGAAGAAAGGTTTTTGAGTGGAGACATCGTATGAGCAAATGCAATGTGAGACAAACCCTAGTATTATATTATACACCTTAGGATGCCAAACAAGCTGACGGCCCACCTGATGGAAAGTGGTAGCCGTTGCCTATAGACATGAGCACTACCGTAGACATAACAGAAGTTGCGTGTTGCGTTGCCATTACTGAGGGCTCAAGTGTTATTCCTTTGTACCTTATAAATTCACTGCCATACCCCACCCTTCAAAACGAAACACATCCATGCAAATACAACTGCTTCACGGTTGGAACACGAATGGGACAGAGGTGCCCAAGCAAACGACTTTTGTACAAAGTTTCCTTCTGGTAAATAGTAGTAGATGGAGTGACAATCTCAATGCATTGCAGAGAGTCAATAGATGCAAGTGGCTCAGGACCATTTCTGACTGTTGACAGTCTTTAGGAGAAACCTATGTTCAACAATAAACAGGTAATTCTTGATAAAACGATGACAATAAAAACAAATTTGGCAACAGAGCAAGAAAGAAAGAAAAACCTAATAGTCCAAAAGGAGGGAAAGGGATTGTTAGTGATGGAGACTGAGAATCCCATTGCTAGCAA
The DNA here is from genome assembly GCF_026898425.1 of Galleria mellonella. Classification (NCBI taxonomy): domain Eukaryota; kingdom Metazoa; phylum Arthropoda; class Insecta; order Lepidoptera; family Pyralidae; genus Galleria; species Galleria mellonella. The sequence continues at coordinate 7,832,596 of NW_026441999.1, read as the reverse complement.
TATACCCAACCAGGTCGACCTCCTCGCGGTTCCCCCTGGAAACTATCATGGTTAATTCCTGACGGGCTAACTGGCCTGTTTTCATTCTCATCTATCACCCTTCACTGGTGACGCAGCTGGGTTACCATTCCATTTTCACCCATAAAAAAAAAATAGTCCAAACACAGAGAAGATTCTGCATCGCAGTGCATTACCAATGCATTAGTCGTTTAACAACAGAATGTTACCCACATTTTTCTCCAAGGAAACTCTTAAGTAAAAGCAGCTACAGTAATGCAGACTTATAGTGGATACTACAAAACTTATTGTGTCCAATTATAAAGTAGCACACCCTTCCTCGAATGCTTAATTATTCAGTACAATTCCGTTCCGTGACTTCTGTGAGGTGTTTCGCTTTAAAATGTAAAGTCTTCAGCTAGTAAGTACAGTTGGACTATTTTTCTGTAGGAAGTTTTCTAAACTTTCAATTTGTTTTCATGTTAAAAGCTTTTAAAAAGAAGAAAGAGGGAGACTTTGTACAAAAGTCGATTGCTTGGGTACCTCTGCCCCATTCGTGTTTCAACCGTGAAGCATTTGTGTTTGCATGGCTGTGTTTTGGTTTGAAGGATGGGATATGGCGTGAATTTATTGGGTACAGAGGAATAACACCTGAGTCCTCAGGAATGGCAACGCATGGGGGTATCATGGGCGAAACAGTATACTCTGTTATGTCCATGGTACTGCTCATGTCTATAGGCGACGGTTACCACTTTCCATCAGGTGGGCCGTCAGCTTGTTTACTATTTTAAGTTGTATTAAAAAAATAAATAATAATCATAACCTATACAAAATAAATACATATAAATAGATAAGTATATGTAATGTAATAAATAAAAATATTAAAAGATGCTAGCTACTATTGTTGTGGATTTATAAGATAAGCATGGATTTAGAACTTGAATTTATTTGGAAAGCTCTCGGATACCTTCAGGCAGTGCATTCCAGAGATGTGAAGCTTCCCACATAGACTGCCATAAGGAACGGTCCCACACTACAAGTACCTGCATGCATTGACTTCTTGCAATCCATTTGAGTTCGTCGCTCCGTTTGCTGGAACTGTAATTAGAAATTATTTCTACCAATTTACCCGCAAACAGAATTGAAGTAATATGCCAACAAACTTCTCATAACGAGAGAGCCTATCATGCGAATTAGAGCAAGTTACTAAGGAACTGTAGCCTATTCCTGTTTTGGCCAACTTTTGTCGACTCCTTGGAATAATTGAATTATTACCATTTTATTGAGAGGGCGTGTTGGTCGCTTGTGAACGTTGTACTCGAGTAGTTTTAGAATAAATGTTTCAACCTTAAATTATATAGATAGATAGATAGATAGATAATTTATTTGCATTACTTACAGCACACAAATTACAACATACATATACAAAAAAAGCGAGATAACATAAATGATAAAAAAATACATGAAGCTAAATACAATTTTCGTTTGTGAGAGTGCCATAGCAATATAAAATGGCCACAACTTATTGCTTCTCCCTCAAAAGAGCAAAGCACTGATATTCTGTTGCGGCCAAAGGGAATAGGGTAACAATAAAACAATACTACCAGATTATCCATACAGTAAACAAAGATAGATATACAGTAAACAGACAGATATGAAAGTTCACTAGCAGACAAATGGAACATAGAGGTAACTTGCAAGAATGTCTAACTTTTGCCTCTCAATTAAGAATTTTTGAAAATTAATTTTGAAACTGGACTTAGTGGACTGGATATAGTTACAGTGTCTCCATAGAAATGCTTCGAGAAAAATGAATCAACTTTTACATACAATTTTTCGTGATAAATAGTTATGAGTGATTCCTTTATAACTTCTATATCTGTCTTATAAATTTTGCATCTCTTTAATGCGTAAATTCTCATTTTATTTATTAAACAAACAATACGTCAAGATGCATTTTATGTGTAAGCATATAGAATTCGTGTGGCATATAGTGGCGTGAATTTACTGGGTACAGAGGAATAACCCTGAGTCCACAGGAATGGCAACGCATGGGGGGAATCATGGGCGAAACAGTATACTCTGTTATGTGCATGGTACTGCTCGTGTCTACAGGTAACGGTTACCACTTTCCATCAGGTGGGCCGTCAGCTTGTTTGCCATTCTAAGTTGTATAAAAAAAAAATTGTATTTATATTATATATACACAAAATAGTCACGTTTTAATACAAACTAGCTCTAACATTGTAAATTAAAAGACATAACAGCACAAAACGAAAAGTTTTAGTGCAAAAATGTGCAAGGAAAAACTCCGTACAGCCCAGAGAGGTCGTCGGCCGAAAATAAACAATGCTACTTAAGTCCACATGAATCGTAATGAGATACTTGATTGTGGATTCAAGGGGAATATGGAGTTATTATCTTTCCTATGTTTAAAGAATTCCTTATCCGTTATTGTTTGATTTCAAAGTACGTGAGTTTGATCATTTGTTTTGTTTTTATATGAATGTTACAAAACAATTTCAAATTTAGAATTAATTTTGATATTTTTAATTCGGAATCGAATAGGATTTATTACATATATTTTTTTATCTAACTTAGAATGGCAAACAACCTAACGGCCCACCTGATGGAAAGTGGTAACCGTCGCCTATAGACATGAGCATTAATTAATTAATTAATTCTCTTGTTGGTCTTATATTAATGTTGTTATTAAGGTTATTTGGTAGCTAAATTATCAAATTTTAAACTTCTTTATCTAAAGATTAAAGGTATTATATTATTTCCTGGCCGTGTGGTCCCGGGATAGAATAGGCCACCCATTCCATTCCCGTGGGTGTCGTAAGAGGTAGCTCAGGGAGGGCAAGGGATGGGCAGCAGCCTTAAAACATCTCTAAAGCCTAACTGCGGTTGCCAATCCACCTGCCAAGAGTGGCAAGTACTGGCAAAACCGTCCAAGGGGGAGGCTTATGTCTAGCAGTAGGCAGTTAAAAGCTAATATGATGATTATTTCGTTAGTAATTTGTAAAAATCTCATCCATATGACGATCTGTCACTCTCTTTCAACTCTGAGTATATGATTTCAGCGAATAAGATCTAGTATCCACACGTAAAGTATTTAAATATACTATTTTGTATAATTGTTTGCATCTATGGTATAATAAGTTTACTATTGTAATCTTTTGGAGGAAACAATAAAGAGTACCTAAACTATCTATTTACAAAGAATTTTCTACGGATTTGTTTTAGTCATCATAGAATCATCATGCTAATGTTATAATCTTCTTAATGAATTAATTATAAAAATTGTAACAATACGATGTCTGTTTTTTTTTATGCAACTTAGTTGCCAAACGAGCTGACGGCCCACCTGATGGAAAATGGTAACCATCGCCTATAGACATGAGCAGTACCATGGACATAACAGAGTATACTGTTTCGCCCATGATACCCCCCATGCGTTGCCATTCCTATGAACTCAGATGTTATCCCTCTGTACCCAGTAAATTCACGCCATATCCCACCCTTCAAACCGAAACACAGCCATACAAACACAACTGTTTCACGGTAGAAACGCAAATAGGACAGAAATAATATTTTTTAGTACTTTTATCACCTATCAAGCAAAAAATACTGCACCAAATTGAATGCAGTTTTCGCAGTTGTATTCTTGAAGATCTATATGAATAATATATTTGTCCCTATTAGGCGTTAACTATCCATTGCTCAACGTAGGCCTCCCCCATAAAAAACAGTTTTGGCAGTAGTTAGTTTTTAGTTAAGTTTCCTTAGTTGCCTCTTACGACCCCCTCGGAAAAGGAATGGGTGATCCATTCCATGCCGGGACCATACAGTAAGTATGGATATTGGATATCCGGCTCGAAGGATCTATATATTATTTATCTGTATATATATAATAAAAAATTGAGTTATGATCATATAAGTATAAAATCACCATATGAATAATCCATTTTACGATACATCAAAACCAATTTCCCGTTTGATGAAAATATCATGTAACTTACTCGCACATACAAAAAAAAAAAATGAAATAAAAATACCTGCATTTCACCGAATTGAATTTGTGACTGGACAGATTTTGATAAATTCCGACAGACAGACAGCTACGGCGCCATCAAAAATTTTCACGCCAACTGACGTATCAATAATTCGCTTGTCACCGTCAATAAGAAATATCCATTTTTAACATATCATTATTGTCTTCGGAACACAGTACAGTACGTACGTACATACAATTTCATACAAATAAAAGCGGAATGCAGAGAGGCGTATTTCATTGGTTCGCGGTAAGACAGTCGTGAATGAGAAATGACAGGACTTTTACAGTGACTGGACACGAGGTCGTTACGACCGCACTACGTTGTCAAGTGAACTTGTATAAGATACGATCTCTAATTATATAGATAGAGCATCAAGTCTCCAAAACGTGTCGACTTTTTGCCAGCTAATTATCAAATTAGCTGACGAATCAGCTAATTGTTAAGTTAGCTGACAAATTACCAGAGGGAGACTTTGTACAGAAGTCGATTGCTTGGATACCTCTGTCCCATTCGTGTTTCAACCGTGAAACAGTGTTTGTGTTTCGGTTTGAAGGGTGGGATATGGCGTGAATTTACTGGGTACAGATGAATAACATCTGAGTCCTCAGGAATGGCAACACAATGGTACTGCTCATGTCTATAGGCGACGGTTACCACTTTCCATCAGGTGGCCGTCAGCTTGTTTGCCATTCTAAGTTGTATAAAAAAAATCAGCTAATTATCAAATTAGCTGATAAATCAGCTAATTGTCAAGTTAGCTGACAAATCAGCTAATTGTTAAATTTGTTGACAAAATTGACAATTAGCTGGCTAATTTTTTATCAATGTTTTATAAACTTACGCACATAATGTATCCTGACGTATCTATATTTGATTATTTAATAAATAAAATAAGTTTTTACGCATTAAAAAATTGCAAAAGTTATAAAATAAAATAAATATAAAAGTTATAAAGTAAACATTTATAATTAAATAACAAAATTGTATGAAAAAGTTGACCCTCTTTTCTGTAAGCTTTTGTATGGAGACACTCTATCTGTTAAATCTAAGGACACGATATTCTTTTGCAGTTTCGCATCTCACAAATATAATTTGTGTATTGTTATCCGTAGTAAACCATTGAAGACTGGAAAATTTTGAAAATAAAATTTCATGCACTATTATTGGAAAAGTGCATCTATTCAATTGATGAATTTTAAACCATTGAAAGCAAAATTATCAACGAGCGCATGTACTAAAGTACATGCGATGAGTTTTTTTTTTTTTAATAAAATAAATTTTATTAAAAAAAAACTCATTCAAAGCCGGGGCATTTCGCTAGTTGTCTAATATAAAATCGTGGGCTGTAAACAATCCAACAACATTAGGAAGATTAAAATTGTTTTTCCTGCTGACAAGGCGCTGATGTGTTGTATTTTGATAACAATATTGCTTTTCGGGGGCCATTTTGTTTCCTTTTTTTTTTTTTGTTTTCTATCCTGTTATTACTGTAGGTTCCCTCGGTGTGATTGGTTTTTAAATGTATTTTATTGTTTGTGGGTGCACTTGTGGTATTTTAATGGGAAAAATTCTTGGAAATATAAAAAGAAAAGATTACTTATGCAACGTTAAAAGCTATAAGTATTGGATTCCATTTACCATTGTTTAAAAACCATAATGTAATAATAGTTTAATTCATTATTAGAAAAAAGTGGATGATGCAAGAGATGTAATTTGAGATTCATAGGAGATGAATAGATAGTGGATAGAACCCTTTTGACACTTGTTCCTCTCTACCAACGCTTGCGCTATGGGTCTATGTTGGCGGGGTACCAGGGAGAGGTGTGAATAATTGAGAATGAAAGGAGGTCAGTTGGCCCATTGTGATGAATTTAACAAAAATTAAGCATGATGATTTTCAAAGGAAACTGCGTGGAGATCAAGCTAACAGGGTATATTGCTAGCAATGGGGTTGTTTAACCCCATTAATAACCATCCCTTTACCCCAATAAAAATCAATCGGCCAATGTATATAAGTGAATCAGATTAGAATGGCTGTAACTATTTGACTAATTCTTATTAGTTTTCCTTTGTAATTGTCAATATAAATTATTCAGGAAAGAAAAAATTTAAAAATCTTCGAGTAAAGTGAAAATATCATGTTAAGTAAATGCCATATAAGAAATTGAGTGAAAGAGAGGAAAGATACTGCTCATGTCTATAGACGACGGTTACTACTTTCCATCAGGTGGGCCGTCAGCTTGTTTACCAATCTAAGTTGTATAAAAAAAAGTATCTATCTATCTATATAATTAATTAATTAATTAAATTAATAAATAAACCTGAGCGTAAACCTTTCAACGAGCCTCGCTAAATGTATGATCACACTATCAGTATTCGGATTGCGTATCAATATAAAGCAGCGTACACATGTAGACAGGCTTGAATGAGTGTTGGTAATAAATTGGCGGCAATTTGGCCATCCAAGCACCGTCAGCTTCCTACCTGGCGGTAGGGCGGGGACAGTGATCGATTAGCAATAATATCGATACGTACGAATGGTGATTGATCGAGGAACTTACACGGTAAGAGTTAAGTGCTTATATTAGTAATGACAAAATGTTATTTAATGTACATTTTTCAATGTATAAATTCATAATCTATTTTCTAACGACTTTAAGATAAAGGAGATTTTGGAAGTCTCGGTTGTATTTCTTTTTTTTATGTTAGTTACCTCATAACTAAGTTAATTGTAAGCCGATTTGAGAAATTATTACTTTATCTGAAAGAATATGCTTATTGACTAATTGGTCTCATAAAAGTTTTATCAAAATTGATTTAGTACTTTTTTTTATACAACTTAGAATGGCAAACAAGCTGACGGCCCACCTGAATGGCAACGCATGGGGCGTTGCTATTCTTGAGGACTCAGGTGTTATTCCACCGTACCCAGTAAATTCACGCCATATCTCACCATTCAAACCGAAACACAGCCATGCAAGCACAACTGCTTCACGGTAGAAACACGAATGGGACAGTGGTACCCAAGCAATCGACTTTTGTACAGTCTCCCTCTGGTAAGGCTCTCTCTTTAGGCTCCAATTTAAAATAATTTGTTTTGCCACAATTGAAGTCGGTTTATCTTTTGTGGAATACAAACTTAAATAATTACCTTACTTTACCCCCTCCCCCCCCCCCCCTTTGAGGGAACTTTAGTTACTTGACCTTTAGTATCACAGGGTATTATAAAATGTTCAAGCCATTGTTCATATTTGCATGCGACACGATTACTACTTCGTTCAGGTGGACTTTTTTTTTTGACGGGTGATAATGGTATGGTAACTCCGCCTGCGCTAACGGGATACGCTGGCGGAGCACCAGTGAAGGGTGATAGATGAGAATGAAAACAGGCCAGTTGGCCCATCATAATGAATTCATCGGGAATTAACCATGATAGTTTCCAGGGGGAACCACGAGGAGGTCGACCTGGCTGGGTACATTGGTAGCAATGGGATTTTCAGTCTTCATTACTAACAATCCCTTTCTCCCCTCAATCTGGTGGACTGTCAGTTTGTTTGCAATGGCAATGGCCAGTGTCCTAACAAATTGTACAAATATAGTTGAATTATTTAAGTATGTAATAGGCATAACATATAAAAACATTTATAAATTAAATAATGTAAAAGTGAATAACGCTATTTCAAGTAAAAATAAAATTATAAATTAGCTTAAGAGTTATTATAATTTAACTAGAGAGTTTTTAGTTAAAATATAATGTAATGTATTTATAAATGTTGTGAGCAGGGGTGGACTTACGTACATTTTGTAATGTTTTTTTTTCTTTTCGTGTATATATATATATATATATATATATATATATATATATATATATATATATATATATATATATATATATATATATATATAATCCTATACGATATCGTATAGTTAAATATTTGATAATAAAACGATGTCCGCAAATTTGATTTTCAAAGCAGCTCTGAACGCATATCAGTCCAGCAAAAGCTAAGTTTCTACCTATTGCAAGCATACGGGTACTTTACAATGTATTTATTTATTAATATATATATATTACTAACATTATAATTTTGGTACTGTATTTGTAAAGAATGGCAATAAATTTATTATTTATTTAAAACGAGAAATTTACAATGTGAGTAATTTAGGTCCCGCACTAGGCGAACCTGTATCGCGGGAGTCCATAAGGGATTAAAAGGCTCAGTGATTATTATTTATTTATTTACTTATTTATTTATTTTCATTTATATTTTGCTCTATTAAATGTAATCGAATCGCAGACGTATTACGCCACTTATTTGAAGATATAAACAGAATTCGCGTCATGTATGATTCGAATAATGAATTTTCTCGGAATTTGGTCCCTTGTCTTGTCATATTTGAAAATCTGTATATAATTATGAATTAATTTGATATTTATTAACTTCTAATATTTACTCTTTACTCTATAAACAGGATAAAAGGAGCCTTATTTCGTGATGTTTGATTAAATCAACAAAAGGTAATAAATAAATAAATAAATAATCACCAGAGAGACTTTGTATAAAAGTCGTGTGCTTGAGCACTTCTGCCCCATTCGTGTTTCAACTGTAAAGCAGTTGTTTGCATGGCTATGTTTCGAATGTTGGAATATGGCAGTGAAATTACAGGGTACAGAGGAATAACACCTGAATCCTCAGAACTGGCAACGCATGGGGGGTATCATGTGCGAAACAGTATACTCTGTTATGTCCATGATACCGCTCATGTCTATAGGCGACGGTTACCACCTATACATATTTTAGTAGTAGATGGACCGCCTACTTAATTTTTTGCTCGCCTCATCATTGACTGGTAGAGAACGCCATTAGGCATTAAGTCTGTTATATGTACACACTTATTTATGTTATACAATTGTGTATTAAAGTTTAAATAAATATCCAAATATCCTCATAAACTTTCGCTCGGTGATAATCGGTGATAATGAAATGGTTACACCACCCGCGCTATCGGTATACACCGGCGGGGCACCAGTGAGAGATGATCGGTGAGGATGAAGCAAGTCAGTTAGCCCATCGTGACGAATTCAACAAGAATTGTTCACGATGGTTTCCAGGGGGAACCACGTGGAGGTCGACCCAATACGGTATATTGCTTCATAATAGGATTATAATTACTAATGATATTCATGTTGTTGACATACGTTCAGAGGTAAGTATTGTTGTATTAAAATTCTATCTATTTATATGCAAACAACGTAACGACCCATCTGATAGGAAATAGTAATCATACCCAAAATATTCAAACAACACAATAGATCTATCTGTTTTGCCATCTTTATGTCTGTCCCTTGCCGTAATCCATGCATAATTCTATTGCTTTGTGTACTATTATAACTCATCATACCATATATATGTAGACTGGTTGAAAGAAAAGAATTACTATGAGACGGAAAATTTATTAAAAAATTAAATGTAAAAAAATGCAACTTTTTTTTATATATATATATCACGAGATGGCAAACAAGCATACGGCCCACCTGATGGTAAGCGGTTACCGTAGCCTATGAACGCCTGCAATACCAGAGGTATTACGCGCGTTGCCGACCCTGAAGAAACCTCTTTACCCCCCCTTTTGAAGAACCCCATGCTGTAGTCTCTTGGGAAAATCTCGACGGGGAGCTCATTGCATAATCTGAGTGTTCGTGGGAGAAAACATCTCTGAAACCGCGTTGTACGCGACCATTTAGGCTGTAAGGTATGAGGGTGAACTCCCTGTCGATGGCGAGCCGTACGACGATAGAAAGTGGCCGTAGGCATCATATTGAACAATTCCCCTGAGCACAATCCGTTGTACAAGCGGTAGAACACGCAGAGTGAGGCAAAATCTCTCCTAGACTTAAGGGTTCGATACCGCTTGCAAGCCTGGGATCATCGACAATTCTCATAGCTAGTCGTTGCACTGAGTCGAAGGGTTCAAGCTGATATCTAGGTGCATGAATTAAAATCATATTGTACAATTAAATTCAAGATGAACTTTTAAATTGTTTAAATAATATTACAGTAAACATACAAATAATTTTACACACTCTCCCACACACATACATTCGAATTACACTCTACACACAGGGAGCACATTTTTTTTTACAATTTTCATTATTACCACTAGTTATAATTAGATGAATTAACTTTATATAAAATCAACATTCTATATGTAGCACTAAAAATTTAACTGAACTAATATTATACTATGTAATGAGGGTTGAGCTCTGTTGTCTGAGATACAGGTTTTATAACCTAGTTCAGAGACATACTATTGTTATAATTATATACATAGGAACAAAACTGACTTCTTATTTGCATAGTACATAATCTCTTCTTTTCGTTTATGTTATCTTTTCATTTAGCAGTAGGAGACTTTGTACAAAAGTCGTTTGCTTGAGCACCTCTGTCCCATTCGTGTTTCTACCGTGAAACAGTTGTGTTTGCATAACTGTGTTTCGGTTTGAAGGGTGGGATATAATAGTGAAATACAGGGTACAGAGGAATAATACCTCAGGAATGACAACGCATGGGCGAAACAGTATACTCTATTATGTGCATGATACTGCTCATACCTCGGTGCTCATGCTCGTGCCTCGGCTACGCCTTGGGCCACATTTGCACGTTCGTCCATTAATACCTCAGCTGCTGGCCGTCACATGTCACATTTTTGTATCAAGAAATAAATGATTTCTTGATTTAAAATCTGAACATAGTGAAGTGTCACGTTATCTAAGTTAAACAATAAAACTATCGCCATATCGATATAAATCGCCATCCCGACCCTATAGTTAACAAAGGGCCGGTGATTTGTATCTGAAAATGTTTTTTCTTGATTCGCCCGTAGAAAACGGGCAGGGATTATAGCCCCTTATTGCCGAGTCGATTTATACTGTTTTCATACCGAACGGGTTTTATTACGGCGCAAACTCGAACGTCGGGTAAGATTCGCTCGTAAATCTCCAGCGCGACCACCTGAGAACCCAATTGATCGATAACTTTCAAAATTGTGTTGACGCATCACTAATAAATGTTTAATTTATTATTATTATTTTTTTTTTCTTATTCTTTGTGACCTATTGGACTGTTTGGTATTAAAGATAGCTTTATTGTTACAAACTAGTAGTGTCCCGCGGTTTTTCCTGCACGGTTTTGTTATAATGTCTGACTTTTTCGAAACATTCCGTTACTGTTAAAAATTATTAACTGTAACTGCATCTGATAAAATTATTGTATACTATGTGTTAAGCTAGGATATAATCTATCCGTTTTTTCTAATTTCATTCTAATGTATTTAGCCCTTTAAACCTAATTGAGTAACATGTAGGGGTATTTTTTGTAATGCGTGATAATGGAATGGTAACCCCGCCTACGCTATCGGTATACACTGGCGGGGCACCAGTGAAGGATGATAGGTAAAGATGAAAGCAGGTCAGTTAGCCCATCGTGACGAATTGCACTAGAATTAACCACGATAGTTTTCAGGGAACCGTGTGGAGGTCGACCCGACAGGGTATATTGCTAGTAATAGCAATATACCAATAGCGTGCTGCTAATGAATACCTTCAATAGGCATATATATATCTAACTATATAATATTAGCTCAGCAAAATTATTAGTGCTACATATAAATACAAAGTATATATTAAATATGTATCCCAGACATTGGCACACTTCACCATCGAGTGAGTTTGCACTCAATACTACTACCATAAATAATTCAACATCACTTTTCTGCCACGAATCCGACGAAGGAGTGGCAAAACGTGTACTTGCTTTGCTTCTCTTTACTTATAGTATAAAACTATGCTTTCTAGCGAGGCGACTGCATCTAATTGTATATTACATTGTTGCATTTGTCGCAGTTAGACATTAGCTTAGTTTAAGATATATATCTTTTAACATCTCTGTAACGAATAACTTTTTTTATGCAACTTCGAATGGCAAACAAGATGACGGCCCATCTGATAGAAAGTACAAACAGACTTGGTATAAAAGTCGATTGCTTGAGCACCTCTGTCTCATTCGTGTTTCTACCGTGAAGCAGTTGTGTTTGCATGGCTGTGTGACTTAGAATGGCAAACAAGCTGACGGCCCACCTGGTGGAGAGTGGTAACCGTCGCCTATAGACATGAGCAGTACCGTGGACATAACAGAGTATTCTGTTTCGCTCACGATACCCTCCATGCGTTGCCATTCCTGAGGACTCAGGTGTTATTCCTCTGTACCCAGTAAATTCACGCCATATCCCATCCTTCAAACTGAAACACAGCCATGCATTTACTGATACACGCGTGCAAATTCGCAATATATAGCTAGTTTGTGATATTTATGTATGAACAAAATGTACGATCATACAAAATATGTATATCAAAAAAGTTATTAAAAAGTGATGTCTCATTACTATGTATGGAAATCAAGTTTTCAGAATTCCAAGCCCTTGTGCGGTACGTGGCATGAATTTATAATGCCGCGTAGTTATCGTATGTTAAGAGATTAGGGTGGCTCGCCGTGATACGTTACAGGCTCGATATCCCATAGTTTTTGCCACTACAAACTGAATTAGGCCGTCGTCCGATTATAACATCAATTTCAACTTGGAATCAATTAAGAGGATTTGATTGATTCGTCATCGTCATCTCAGCCATTATATGTCCACTACTGAACATAGGCCTTGCTCGTACACTGTCATAAGGAAAGGTCCTAAGCCACCTGCATCCACCTGAGTCCTCAGAAATGGCAACGCATGGTGGATATCATGGGCGAAACAGTACACTCTGTTATGTGCATGGTACTGCTCATGTCTATAGGTAACAGTTACCACTTTCCATCAGGTGAACCGTCAGCTTGTATGCCATTCTATGTTGTATAAAAAAAAATACAAAATCAAAATCTGTACCCCCCATTATTGAACCACCACCCTCGCCACTAAGCCATTGGGTAACAAAATGCAAGCAAATAATAAGTTAAATAGAACTTACTGGCGTTTTAATCAAATTATCATTCGCCCAAGTGTTAACCCCTAAAGTCCTTAGTAATCAAGTAACAGGGTAGGTGGGGCCAAAGTGACCCAATTCAGCGGAAATATCAAAGGACGCAAATTGCGCGCCATGCAACACAGGGTTATGACTATGAAATAATGAGGTGGAACAGAAACCCGTGGAGGCGTTACCGCATTTTATTTATTTGTTTTATTTCATTTACTTGTTTTATTTTATTTATTTATAAATAAAAATAATTAATAATATGTGATTTTAACTGTCATCGAAAGTGGATGGGTCTCTCTTTAAATTGCGGCACCCCGACGGGGTGTCACGTGTCCTATATGCTTACTAATTTATAACTAATTTGTACCACGTGGCATGCTAATAAATATATAATTATAAATATTTAATTTGTTTTATTTATTTGTTTTTCTTTATTTCAGTTTTTGTTATAGCACATAAAAAAAAGATATAAAACTTTGAACGTTTGTATGGACCTGTTTAAGGCACCATTCAAAACAGTTCGCCAAATTAAAGATGTAAATCGAAACACTCGTTGTAACTCGAATAAAAATTGAAAAAAAAAACAATAGTTGAATTACTCACACGTTGTTCTCAGCTGCATTCCAAATGGAAGATAAAATCATATATATATATATATATATATATATATATATATATATATATATATATATATATATATATATATATATATATAAGTAGGTAGGTATTGTATGTATTTATATTGTATGTATTTATGTAATATTTTATTATATATTTTAATATTTTATTTAACTGTATATTTGTTTATGTATTAATAGTGAACGCTAACGAAATGCTTTCTTACTGTACTGGGTTGACTGGAAGAGATCTCTGTCAGAGATAAGTGCTTGCTCACAACATTTATAAATGGATTATTTTATATGTAACTTACAAGTGCAATAAAGAATATATATATATATATATATATATATATATATATATATATATATATATATATATATCATACAAAAATTACTATTTAAAAAATTCTTATAATTAAGTTTATTTGAATAAAAAACATTATATTATTATCGTCCACGTCCATAATTCCACGTAATAAATTATATTTATAAATTATAGATAAATTGCTCTGCTAAACATAGTCCTCCCCCATAGACTGCCATGAGGAACAGTCCCGAGCCATTTGCATTTATTTTTATAGTATTAATTAATTTATTAAATAGTGAATCGTCTCTATGCCTATCGCTGTGCGCTACATCAAACATCCTACGGCAGCCATAAGCCAAGAGGTTATAATTTTTCCGATCCTCCTCCAGGGTACCGTTTTTAGGGTTCCTCCTGGTACGGAACGGCTCATTTAAAATATAACCTGTACATATGTCCGTATGGCCGTGTGGTCCCGGCATAGAATAGGCTTTCCTTTCCCGTGGGTGTCGTAAGAGGCGACTAAGGAAAGGCGAGGGATGGACAGCAGCGTTCCTCTTAAAACGTCACGTTTGCATGGCTATGTGTCGGTTTGAAGGGTGGGATATGGCAGTAAATTTACTGGGTACAGAGGAATAACACCTGAGTCCTCAGGAATGGCAACGCATGGGGGTACCATGGGCGAAACAGTATACTCTGTTATGCTCATGTCTATAGGCGACGGTTACCACTTTCCATCAGGTGGACCGTCAGCTTGTTTACCATTCTACCTTGTATAAAAAAAAAAGTTTTTAAACCAAAATAACTGATATTTGCCATAATTGAAATCAGTTTGTAAAATACAATGTAATTAATAACTTCTATTGAAATACATACAGACTGTACTTGTCCTTTTTACGAGCAAAGCCGTGTAATATACCTAGTAAGTAGTATTAGAAGAATCATTACGTCGCTTGAAGGCGATGGTAGATTTTATAGCGATTCTTAGACATGATTACGTCTTGAATAAATTATGCCCATATTGTGGGGTTTTATAAGAAATCACGCCAATGAAGTGACGTTTTACGACCGCCATGTTTGTTTCTTAGCGTTTTGCTTTTTAAACATGGAACACATAGGCCGGATCCACACTATAGTGTCCATTCTCGATCCTTTATCAGTCTAGTAAAATATTTTTACTTACTATTTATCTGTATTTACCTCAAACTAGCTCAATGATATACAAAAAAAGTACTTACATAATGGCTATTAAAATTTATAATCATTTGCCAAATAACCTCAACCTTCACGGCTGAAACACGAATGGGTCAGAGTTGCCCAAGCAAACGACTTTTGTACAAAGTCTCTCTCTGGTTTAAAATGTTGGTAGCATTAGTAAGTTTATATGGTTAACATACATATATACTAGCTCGATTCACGTCAGGTATCGTACGTAGTTCTGTGGTGACGCACAAAGCACGTCCAATTCGAGCCGGCTCCTTTCAAATTGTCGCCGACTGTACACCCAAAATATTTTCCACCGCACGTATTGACTATTTGCGGCACGTACAGTCGCATGCAAGAATATTTCTCAACTATTTTATACTTGTTTTTTTTTTACACGCGACTTCGTCGTCACTCGGATTTGATTAATCTAGACAAAGTGCCTACGAGTATGTCCTTCTACTCGGTATGATGAAATTAAAATGGCTCTAACACGAGACTAAAAAATAAAAAACAAAATGGCCGACGTAGTTCGAAGCATAGCAATATAGAAGGGTATTTATTTGAGCAAGTTGTCGTCTTCTTAATTTGTTTACTTCTCTGATTAGCATACTTATTTTGTACATGGAGACGAAGTCGCGGATAAAAGCTAGTTACAAATCATCATCATCATATCAGCACTGCTAAAGATTGTAGTATTTGTCAGGAATGGCAACGCATGTGGGATGTCACGGGCGAAACAGTATACTCTGTTATGTGCATGGTACTGCTCATGTCTATAGGCGACGGTTACCACTTTCCATCAGGTGGGCCGTCAGCTTGTTTGCCATTCTAAGTTGTATAAAAAAAATGATTAGGTAACACAGTATGAAGTTAGCCGTACAACAAGAGAAATAAAATTTGAATATGATCTAAACACAAACAGATACTTTTGACAAAAATAACGGTAAATTTTTTTTTTGCCCAATGAAACTGGTTATTTTTTTTTTACAACACAGAGGGCAAACGAGCATGCAACTCACCTGATGGTAAGTGACTACCGCCGCCCATGATCACCCACAACACCAGCAGCATTGCAGGTGTGCTGCCGGCCTTTTAAAAAGGAATATGCTCTTTTCATGAAGGTTATGTTGTCGTATCGGTTCGGAAATACTGCTGCTGGCAGTTGATTCTCAAGACTGGTTAAAAGTACTTTTAACAAAGTGATTCCGTCAAAAGTGGTTTTGACTGGTTGTATCAGTTGAAATTCTTAAATATGTCAGTATGTTTCCTTTGTATTGATTGTAATGCCAAATTTTTCATAATAAACGATTTCACATTTAACAAAATATCTTTTTTATTCACATCTAACCAGTTAATAGTACTTTTGATTGATACTTTATTGCAGTTAAAACTACTTTTGAGTAAGAGCGTTAGTTAAAAGTGCTTTTAACAGCAAATTTACAGTCAAAAGTATTGATAACCAGTAATTTCCAGTTAAAACCACTTTTGATCAACCTGTTCTGTCAAAAGTACTTTTCACTGATTTTGCCAGTCAATAATACTTTTGACTGGTTAAGAGTTTTGACAGCAACATATATAAGGTCTCATTTTGATACAGATATCAACCTTACATGACTTTATATAGAAATTTCGAATCTAAATTTAGCCAAATTTAATTAAACTGTATCGG
This sequence comes from Galleria mellonella, assembly GCF_026898425.1. Lineage (NCBI taxonomy): Eukaryota > Metazoa > Arthropoda > Insecta > Lepidoptera > Pyralidae > Galleria > Galleria mellonella. Next base: position 7,815,714 of record NW_026441999.1, on the reverse strand, counting down.
GCCTAATTTAAACCCAAGATTGACATGTAAACTTCATGTAGTTATGGTATATTTGTCCCGTATCTGGAAATCTCGTGTGACGTATCTTAATAATCGCTTGGCTTCCTGGAAGGGTTGATGTGAACAATGCCTAATCTATTACAGTTTACTACCCTGCCGATAGTAAACAAAATAAGGGATTGTACGAATTCTAATTCTAAATATAATTATAATGAGTAATAAATTATATATTTAAATTGTCTAAATAAATTAAAATAAGTGAAAAGTGAAAACCAGTAATGTTGAGTGTGCCTTTTACAGTTCAATATACCCACAAAAACCCCACAAAGTTTCGATTCAATCCATCGAGCCGTTTTTTTTTTGTTTTATTAAGTTAAAGGATTACGATTTTGACTTTAAATGATCATAATCTTTAACAAAATGCAAAAAAAAATGTTCTTCAGTTTTTTTATGCATTTTTATTGACAAAAATGTTCATTCATCATTTATCCGTACTCAATCATTTATCCGTAATTCAATAATTTATCCATACCACAAGAGATGGCGCTGTATGTATGTATATAAAATTTTAAGCTCTACACGTATGGCGGGAGAGGGATTGTTAGTAATGGAGATTGAGAATCCCATTGCTAGCAATATACCCAACCAGGTCGACCCTCTCGCGGTTCTCCCTGGAAACTATCATGGTTAATTCCTGATGAATTCATCATAATGAGCTAACTGGCCTATTTTCATTCTCATCATCTCATTTCATTCACTGGTGCTCCGCCAGCGTATCCCGTTAGCGCAGGCGGGGTTACCATACCATTTTCCCATTAAAAAAAAACTTCTACACGTATGAAAGAAATATATATATATATATATATATATATATATATATATATATATATATATATATATATATATATATATATCTCTTCCGCTTGATTAGAAAAAATTAATTACCTATAGTTTGTGTTTCTCCAATTTCTGCATTTGAATCGCCCTAAATCATATCTCCATTCGAAGATTTTTTATATAAGCAGTTTTACAAAAAGATCTTCTTAGTTTAAAGACCTGTTAGAACGACAATCTGATGGCCAACTTAATGAAAAGTGTAAACCGTCACCTACAAACATGAACAGAATACACTGTGCTGCCCACGGTATCCTCGGACCAAGATGTTATACCTTCGCATATTAATTTTCGCGTTGAGTTTCAAAGGCCAATACATAGCTCGGAGATAAATGTTGAATCAGAGAACGCCAGAAAATGGTTTTAATCAGAATTACAGCCCGCTCACAAAGCGAATCTAATTTCGGAAACGCCCGTCTAGCGACTTCCACAAAATGCGGTTTGCCGAACAAACGGTTCAGTGACGGGACACACGCGATCTCGATATCGATAAAATGATATTATCTACTGTTGTAGTCGATAAAATAATGGTATATATTCATAGTTAATTGGTAATAGAAAATTATTAAACATTTGTATAATTTTTGCATTCTGTACACACAATTGTTATTACTTATTTTTTCTTTCTTTTCTTATGGGCTATCTTAACTTTAGAGACTGCTTCCCGGAAAAGGAATTTAGCGTTCAATCCGAATTGTTTTGACACAAAAAATGAATCTTCTGGTATATATTCTGCAGGTCTTTATCTTTTTATGGTTAATAAGTTGCTGTAAAGCATATTGCATAGTATGGGCCACTCTTCCCGCCTCCGCCGCCTATTAAATTTTCTGCTCGCCTCATGGTTGACTGGTGGAGAATGCCATTAGGTGTTAAATCCGCCATATGTACACTTGCTTATATTATATAATTGTGCATTAAAATTTAACTAAATAAATATAGGTATCTTTATATATTCAGTATAGAGTTTATTTCCCATCTGCTGGACATAAGCTTCCCCCATAGACTGCCATAAACAATGATCCTGAGCCACCTGCAATTTCTGAATCCCTGCAACGCATTTCAGGTCGTCCCTCCATCTGGTGGAGGGATCGTCTTACACCGCGTTTACCCGTACGTGGTCGCCACTCAAGAACCTTTTTTCCTATCGGTTGTCGATTCTTCGAATTATGTGACCAGCCCATTGCCACTTTAGGTTGCTTATCCTTCCTTATATAAGATATAAAATACATTTATTGCACATTTAATACTTTTATGAATGAAGGAGTTATACTAGCGAGCAAAGTGCCTATTTGTTTTGTCGATACTGACAATTGGCGCATCACTACTGTCAAAGTAAAGAGAGGCACGCTTACAACTGAAGGCGTCGGTCGCATCCGTTTAGGTCTAGCTATAGAAGACGTATGTAATCTGTCCACCATTTTATATTATATAATATATGGCACAAATTTTAAATAGTCTAAAACAAAGTCTCTCCGTGTCTGTCTATTTATTCGCTTACTTCTTCTAAACCATGCAACGGATTATTATTATATATATATATATATATATATATATATATATATATATATATATATATATATATATATATATATATATAATATTTTATATATATATATATATATTTTATACAACTTATAATGGCAAACTTTTAATTTAAATTAAAAAAAAAATTAATTTAAAATCAAAACTACTGAATCGATTTTAATACAATTTCTACAGTAACAATATGTAAATACATCCTTTCAGGTAAAAGAAGGATTTTCCAAATCAGTTTAGAACTGACGGTAACAAATATAAAAAGAAAAAAAAAACACAACCGAATCTTTTCCTTTTTTGAAGTTAGTTAAAAGATATCTGAATGACAATGAAACCTATATTGGGAGACTTTGTACAAAAGTCGATTGCTTGGCTACCTCTGACCCATTCGTGTTTCAACCGTAAAGCAGTTGTGTTTGCATGGCTGTGTTTCGGTTTGAAGGGTGGGATATGGCGTGAGTTTACAGGGTACAGAGGAATAACACCTGAGTCCTTAGGAATGGCAACGCATGGGGGGTATCATGGGCGAAACAGTATAATACTCTGTTATGTCCATGGTACTGCTCATGTCTATAGGCGACGGTTACCACTTTCAATCAGGTGGGCCATCAGCTTGTTTGCTATTCTAAATTGTATAAAAAAAATACAACCGAGTTGTAAGCCTTCTTCTTTTTGAAGTTGGCTAAAAATAAATTTTGTAGGATCACAAGTGAATTTAACAAGCCAGTAGAATGCTGTAAAATTTACTTTACTTCTAGCACAACTATAAGTTTTGGTTTAAATCCTTCTTAATTTTATGAACAAATTGTATTTGCAATTTTATTCGCAGTTTATATATATAATTTAATTATTTCTGCAACAGTAACGCCCTCTGTGGACTGTTCTAGGAAAGTAAAGAAGATTTACTACTTAACTGGTACTTAACAGATGTGGGTAGTCTATGTATTTATATATTTATTTTATCATTATCAAGCCATTATCTGCCCACTGCTAGACATAGGCCTCCCCCATAGACTGCCATAAGGAACGGTCCTGAGCCACCTGCGTCCACTGACTCCGTGCAATGCATTTCAGATCGTCACTGCATCTTGTGGGGGTCTTTATATATTTATTTACTTATTCTTTATTGACCACATCATAAAAAAGACTTTAATTTATTGTAGTATTATTATAAAAACTGGCCGTGTGGTCCCGGCATAGAATGGGTCACCCTTTTCTTTCCCGTGGGTGTCGTAAGAGGCGACAAGTGAGGGCAAAGAATGGGCATCAGCGTCCCTCATAAAATATCTCTAAAACCTAACTGCGGTTGCCAAGCGTGGTAACTACTGGTGAAACCAAGAGGGAGGCTTATGGCCAGCAGTGGACAGTTAAAAGCTAATATGATGATGATGATGATGAATGAATAAACACAAAAAAAAATATTTAACGGATTTTAAATCCTTTCACCTATATAAATGTACTTAAAAAAATACGTAAAATTTTTTAATTCACTCTCGTGCCACTAGTATGGTAACCCCGCCTGCGCTAACGGGATACGCTGACGGATCACCAGTGAAGGGTGATAGATGAGAATAAAAACAGGCCAGTTGGCCCATCATGATGAATTCATCAGGAATTAACCATGATAGTTTCCAGAACCGCGAGGAGGTCGACCTGGTTGGGTATATTACTAGCAATGGGATTTTCAGTCTCCGTTACTAACAATCCCTTTCCCCCCTATTTAATATATTAGTTATACATTATTTAAAAACAAAACCGTACGAATCCAAAGCGGGACGCTTATTTATTACAATCTTATTAACAGATACTCTATTTACTTGAAAACTTCATAATTTCGTTCACGGTATTTTTCTTTTCGAAGCTTGCCCAGTTTTAAACTTTCAAAGAGCCCATACAAGTGATTAAAGGAGATACCTGCATTTTAATTTACCGAATCTTATCAGGTTTCGATGGAATGAAAAAACTTTGGTGAAGAGGAACATTATTAGGGTCTCACAGTGTTTGTCTTTGTAAAATTTTTTTTTCCACCACGACGTAGGAAAAATCCACTAGGTTAAACTAGGGGGGGAGGGATTGTCAGTAATGGAGACTAAGGGCCCAATTGCTAGCAATATACCCAACCAGGTCGACCTTCTCGTGGTCTCCCTGGAAACCATCGTGCTGAATTCCAAGTGTATTCATCACGATGGGCTAACTGACTTTTCCATTCCCACCTATCATCACTCACTGGTGGGGCACCAGTGTATACCGATGGCGCAGGCGGACTCATCATTCCATTATCACCCATAAAAAAAACTGTATCCATAAATGAGTTTATATGTGCAAATACATAAACATTTCATTAGAAGACATTGCATTATATGTCCAAGTTAAGCTAACCCACGATTTACGTCAAGTAAACGGTTTTATAGTGAGCATAAAGCTCTAAGTTACATTAAGTTCGGTCGAGTCAATCTAAGTTGACGCATTGCAGATTGCGAGATTAACAGATATGTGAGGATTATCGTTGTCTAGCTTGACTAAGTAACATTTAGTGTGTGCAGTGCAACACAAATACACCTGTATTATACGTTATAACGCGTACAATATATGCAACTTAGAATGGCAAACAAGCGGACGGCCCACCTGATGGAAAGTGGCAACCGTCGCCTATAGACATGAGAAGTACCGTGGACATAACAGAGTGTACTGTTTCGCCCATGATATCCCACATGCGTTGCCATTCCTGAGGACTCAGGTGTTATTCCTCTGTACCCAGTAAATTCACTCCATATCCCACCCAACACAGCCATGCAAACACAACTGCTTCACGGTTGAAATATGAATGGGACAGAGGTACCCAAGCAATCGACTTTTGTCATATTGTACATATTGTTAACCATTATAATCTGTAGCATTCTTTGAAGGGAATCAATAAAGAGTATTAATTTATTCATTCACTATGAAATTTGATGTACTATATTCGATGGAGAAAGACATAGGCTATGTCCCTGTCAATGAATATATATCGGTTCGAACGCAAACAAAGTCGCGGGTAAAAGCTAGTAGTAATAATAAATTCTATACAGTCATACCAAGAACATCATTATCACGAAAGTATTAAGAAACCTGCTATTTTAGAAACGGTTAAATACCTAGATTCTAATTTGCGCCACCAAAATTCATGTAAGTTAATAAAGATTTATCCTAAAACTTGGCGCTGACACCGCCGTTCGATCTCGCAGCCGTCCCAAAAAGCTAGTTTGACATAGGGTTGCCAAGTCATCTAAATTAATATTAATAATTAGAATTTTATTATTATTATATTTCAGTTGTACTGCCATAGATGCACATAGGTCTTTCCCATAAGGGGAGTTATGCACGTAGTTACCACGTTTGGAAAGCAGGTTGGCAACCACAGTTAGGCTTTTAGAGATATTTTAAGAGGGACGCTGCTGCCCATCCCTCGCCCACCCTTAGTCGCCTCTTACGACTCCCCCAGGAAAGAAAGGGGTGGCCTACTCTATGCCGGGACCACACAGTATATATTTACAGCATTTGAGGTCGTCCTAAACAGCGTTTTGTACCTGTAGAAAGTCGCCATTCAAAAAGCATTTTTCTCTATCAGTTGTATCAAATAATCACACTTTTTTATCAAAAAAAAAATTAATAAAGTTACTATATATTTAGTTAGTATATATTTTACGTCGACTATTTTTTTTTATAAATCTTGAATGGAAATCTCCCTGAATATTTCTCATACAACGTTTTGGCAACCCTAGCTTGACATCGCACTCGCTGGCACGACATTCAATGAATACCAACAATGAATGACAATAACGATGGATATGAGCTTGCAACGGAATTATAAAGGATCATATTTCTCTACTTTTTTTTTTATAAAACGGCAAACAAGCTTACGGCCCACCTCAAGGAATCTGGCAACCGTCGCCTATAAATATGAACAGCGAGTACAGTGGAATATCTGTTCAGTTCGTATTGATGAATTTTTACCGACTTCAAAAAAAGGAGGTTCGGTTTACGGTTGTATTTTTATTTATGTGTGTTGCCTCATAACTCCGTCAGTTCTTAATCGATTTAGAAAATACTTGTTTTTTTTATCTGTAAAGATATACTTACAGATACTTACAGGTCCTGTAGAAATTTTATCAAAATCGGTTCAGTGATATAGTGTCTACATCAAAATAACAGATTTTTGTTAGAATTACAGTCGACTGTCTTTATGGGACACAATCTTTAATTATGTATGGGAGAGTTTTTACTTATTACGAGACATTTTACTTATTACGTACGTGTAGGATTGATAGTAGGGTTCATCTTGTAAATAAATTTAATCAACAATTAAAAAAAAAACAATAAGTATTTTACAATAAAACAAATAAATTTTTAAATTGTCCAAGTTAACAAAACACTCTCTAGTCGCTGGCCCGTGCGCGGGATGCGCGCGCAGCCAACAATCACAAAGCGCCTGCGCGACCTGCGCGCGCATCTTGCGTGTGAGTCCCGCGACCAAGCGTCATGTTAGTATTATATCAGAATTGAAGTACTAGTATATACATATAGTATATACTAGTGTATATATATATATATATATATATATATATATATATATATATATATATATATGATACGAATACGGATTTTTATTTTTTTGTCAAATGGCGTCTGACTGTCTTTTTTAATGGATGTTAATGGAATGGTAACTTCTCTGCTATATGGTCCTTGTATGGAATGAGCCATCCCATCCTATCCCGTAGCTGTCGAAAGAGGCGACTATATATATATATATATATATATATATATATATATATATATATATATATATATATATATATATATATATATATAATATATTATTTACCAAATTCGAAATTGACACGCATATCTACTCGTATTGTTTCCTTTTGGCTTCCCTTTACGGCCCTAGTCTTCTAAGTTCCTTTGACTATTATATACATATTTCCAATTTCCATTCCTGGTTTCCTTTGTCGCCCACACATATATATAATAAACATTGGTGAGTATTATCTCACCACATACGTACCATGGGCACCGTATAACATCGTTACGCCCATGATATCGCGCGTTACCTTTTCTAAGCACTAAGTTGTCTCCTCTGTACCCTGGAACTTCACTTCCTATCATCCTACCGTTTAAATTGATTCTTGTATACGTATATATGGGAATTGTCAAGTAGTGTCAGTGGATGCAGGTGGCTCAGGACCGTTCCTGTGGCGATGTTCTCCATGGCGGTCTATGGGAGGCTTATGTCCAGCAATGGACAGATAACGCCTTATAACATGATGATGAAAACTCATATTCATGGGGATTACCTAGGATGGTTTTTAGGGGGCGTCACTGAGAGATCGACCTAATATATGTATACCAGAGGGAGACTTTGTACAAAACTCTGTCCCATTCGTGTTTCAACTGTGAAGCAGTCGTGTTTGCATGGCTGTGTTTCGGTTTGAAGGGTGGGATATGGCGTGAATTTACTCGGTACAAAGGAATAACATCTGAGTCCTCAGGAATGGCAACGCATGGGAGGTATCATGGGCGAAACAGTATACTCTGTTATGTCCATGGTACTGCTCATGTCTATAGGCGACGGTTACCACTTTCCATCAGGTGGGCCGTCAGCTTGTGTGCCATTCTAAATTGTATAAAAAAAAAACGTAACGCTATCAGACGAGCCGTATGCTGCTTTACCACCTTAATAATTTGACATACCCCGATGTAAAGCCATTCCGATTTAAACTCGCAAACCTATTCGTGTACTAAAAAGGGTGACATCAATAAAGGAAGGGCAAAGAAAAAAAGGCATTAGACGCCTAAACTGGCCCCATTTGGGGGTTTAATGTCTAATTCCGGCGATTTGTTAGCCCCACTTTAATTCTATTGTCCCAGATTAAATGACAAGGAAATATTAAGGCTTAGCCGACGCGGCGTAAAAAGTGCGTTAAGATTTAGTAGCTAACGGGACTGTTCGTGCAGCCGTGATGAAGAGAGATTTTTGTTTATTATCTCGAAAATATACCACGTAAAGTACACAATAGTGACGTGCCGGACATCCGTATGCGTATCCGCGGATATCCGAGAGTATAAGAGGATCTGTATTCGTATCCATAGGCGTTATTTTATGGTGGATTCGCCTTATTAAATGTCATTGCATATACGAATTTAATGAAATTTTAATTATAATTACATACATACATACATATCTGTCACGCCTGTCTCCCATTAGGGTAGGCAGAAACAATGGAACGCCAAATGCTTCGATTCAAACAAACCTCTTCCGCTTCTTCCACATTCATCAATCTTGTCATACACGCTCGCCGGTTACGGGTACTTTTAATTTGGCCCTTCTTCAGCACGTCGCCTATTATTATAATTAGTATTAGTATTTTTTTTTAATGGATGATAATGGAATGGTAACCCCACCCGCGCAATCGGTATACACCGGCGGCGCACCAGTGAAGGATGATAGGTGAGGATGAAGCAGATCAGTTAGCCCATCGTGACGGATTCAACAAGAATTGTTCACGATGGTTTTTAGGGGGAAACCACGTGGAGGTCGTCCTAATAAGGCATATTGCTAGCAATTGGGTTGTCAAACTCCATTGCTAACAATCCCTTTCCCCCCTATATTAGTATTTAAGTATTAGTACTCAGGTCCCGGCATTGAATAGACCACTAATTCCTTTCCAGTGGATGTCATGAGGAGCGACTAAGAGGAGGACGAGAGATGGACAGCAGGGATGACCAAAAGTATCGTTACATTTATTAATTGCCTTGTTTATTCCCTATATTGTATAATGCAAATAAAGTATACTCATTCATTCATTCATCCATTAAAAAGGTTTCTAAGTCGTAAATGAATGAATAAAAACTCTTTATGTTCAAATTACAATTTTTTTTTATTATTTATTACCTCTTAGCGGCTATACCCATAGTCACGTACTTACTACATGAGATAGAGATCTGGAAGAGATTGCTTAGCGATAAGGCCGCCTTTTGTATCACTTCTCATTAATATTTACTGTATTTGTTATTTCTCTTTTTATTTGGTGCAATAAAGTGTAAATAAATAAATAAATAAATAAATAGAGAAGGATATAGGCTTTTTTATCGGACGGACGGCAATAGCTATTATGCCATAAATTCAAAGTTATACACACTTAAAATACTTAAGTTTTTGATTCTATTTGCCAGTTTATATCATTTACTAAAATCACCACTAGATTTACCAGAGGGAGACTTTACAAAAGTCGGTTGCTTGGGCAACTCTGTGCCATTCGTGTTTCTACCATGAAGCAATTGTGTTTGCATGGCTGTGTTTCGGTTTAAAAGGTGGGATATGGCAGTAAATTTACAGGGTACAGAGGAATAACACCTGAGTCGTCAGGAATGGCAAAGCATGGGGGGTATGATGGGCGAAACAGTATACTCTGTTTCATCCATGGTACTGTTCATGTCTATAGACGACGGTTACCACTTTACATCAGGTGGGCCGTCAGCTTGTTTGCCATTCTAAGTTGTATAAAACAAACTCTACAAGAAATATAATGTACAATTGTAAAGAATTGACCAGCCATTATCCTACCAAGATACAAACGGATAACCACAAGTGACTGACTAATGAACGAGCCTAATACCTACCCGGTTCAGAATACCCGGTTATATAATTAACCGGATTCCCCTAACACCCGCCTTGAGGGGCATACTTAACCGGGTGACAAAAGATATTAAAAGAATTTCTTAAAAACACAAAATAATTTCCATGAACATATATTTATTTATTTATATATGTAGGTATATTATATGTATATGTGTGTATATGTATGTATAAGTATATGCATAGATGTAGGTATGTATTTATGTATATGTGTATTTGTACGATTAAATATAATATAATTAATTTAATTTTGTCTGTTTAAAAATTGTCCCAATATTGTACACCGCTCTAGCCGCTGACATTGATGCTCCTTTCCACTTTGGGTGTTGCTGGAAGAGAACTCTTTTAGAGTTAAGCTCGCCTTTGTACATGTGATTACCTCTGTCGTATTCTTATAACTGGTATGTACAATAGAGAATTAAATAAATAAATAAATACCGTTTACGTTAAAAGGCTTAACGTGAAGACGTATAAAGTTAAAAAGCATTGTTACTAATATAGACTACCAGGCCCATTGCTAGCAATATACCCTGTCAGATCGACCTCCACGTAGTGCCCCCTGGAAACCATCGTGCTAAATTATAGGTGTATTTGTATGGGCTAACTGACTTGCCTTTTTATCTTCACCTATCAACCCTCATTAGTGCCCCGCCAGTGTATACCGTTAGCGCAGGCGGGGTTACCGTTCCGTTTATTTATTTTAGCCGTTACCTATCCACTGCTGAACATTAGCTTTCCCCTAAGGAGAGTTTCGCCCGCTTGCCACGCTTGGCAGGCGGGTTGGCAACCGCAGTTAGACTTTTACATATGTTTTAAGAGGGACGTTGCTGACCACCCCTCTACCATATGGTCCCTTAGTCGCCTCTTACAACATCCACGGGAAAGGAAGGGGTGGTTCACGGCGTGGACCGGCGGTGGTGGTGGTACACGGCGATTTTTTTTATAATTATAATTTAGAATGGCAAACAAGCTGACGGCCCACCTGATGGAAAGTGGTAACCGTCGCCTATAGACATGAGCAGTACCATGGACATAACAGAGTATACTGTTTCGCCCATGATACCCCCATGCGTTGCCATTCCTGAGAACTCAGGTGTTATTCCTCCGTACCTACTAATTCATGCCATATCCCACCCTTCAAACCGAAACACAGCTATGCAAACACAACTGCTTTACGGTTGAAACACGAATGGGACAGGGGTACCCAAGCAATCGACTTTTGTACAAAGTCTCCCTCTGGTGATACCATTCCATTATCAAACATTAAAAAAAATATAATATTCCAGCGTCGCGTCCCGGTGTAGTCCCGCTCTGTATTAAATTCACTTTTAATTAAGACAGCTTTGATTGTACACCGCGGCATGATCCGTTTCGAGAAGATTCTAATAAATTGGAAGACATTCCTTTTTTAAATCCCTAAACGTTATTTTTATTTTTTAATTTTGTTTCATCTATACTTTGAGTACAGACTAAAGAAATAGATTCCTTATCCAAGGTCGAGTTACCTTCAGCATTTCTTCTCTGCGGTGAAGATTATTCTTAATTAATTAATGGAATGGAATTAATTTTGCTGGATCGAGCAGGTGAGCCAGTTGAGGGGCAGATGCGGCTTTTTTTAATTAATTAATAAGTTTAATGAATAAATTTATGAATGGGGAGTTACTTAAAATATAAAATTGTTTTTGTTTCGCATGAAAATATAAAACAATTCATTTACTATATTTTAACAAAGGGAGACTTTGTAAAAAATCGTTTGCTTGGGCACCTCTGTCCCATTCGTGTTTCTACCGTGAAGCAGTTGTGTTTGCATGACTGTGTTTCGATTTGAAGGGTGAGATATGGCAGTGATTTTACAGGGTACAGAGGCATAACACCTGAGTCCTCAGGAATGGCAACGCATAGAGGGTATCATGGACGAAACAGTATACTGTTATGTCCATGGTACTGCTCATGTCTATAGGCGACGGTTACCACTTTCCATTAGGTGGGTCGTCAGCTTGTTTGTCATTCTAAGTTGTACAAAAAAAAATAAAGTATACAAAATACTGCATTAAAAATTTAAATAAATAAATACAAAGTACTAACAATAAGTTTAAAAAGATTTTAACGCAGTAAAAGCCTGGTATAAACGGCTTAGATACATTATTACAGCCGTAAGTTTGAGCTCACCTTGAAGTCCTGTATTACATTAAGCCGAGCGTATCCTGTATGCGTACTTATTCTGAATCGCTGGAGGAATGAATCTTTAGTGCCAACTAGCTATTTGCAGCGGCTTTGCTCGCGTTTTATCATTATTATTTTATTATATCGACCGTTTAATGTCCACTAAACATAGGCCTTAATCATAAGGGGAGTTTTGCCAGTGGTGACAAACTGCGAGTTGACAATCGCAATTTTTTTTTAATGGACGATAATGAAATGGTTACCCTGCCCTCGCTATCGGTATACACTGGCGGGGCACCAGTGAGGGATGATAGATGAGCATGAAAGCAGGTCAGTTAGCCCATCGTGACGAATGCAACGAATATTAGGTACAAAGGTTTCCAGGGGAAACCGCGTGGATAAAGCTTGACCTGATAAAGCTTGCTAGCAATGGGGTCATTGATGCTCATTACTAACAAGCTGAAGAGGTAATGGACTAGTCACATAGCTTGAAGAACCGACAACCGATGAGAAAGAAAAGTTCCTGAGTGGTGACCCCGATCGGGCAAACGCAGTTTAGGACGACCCCCACTAGATGAAGTGACAACCTGACATGCATTGCAGGAGGTCAGTAGATGCAGGTGGCTCAGGACCGTTCCTTATAGCAGTCTATGGGGGAGGCCTATGTCCAGCAGTGGACGGATATTGGCTGAGATGATAATATTACGTCATTATTGTGATATCTTTCATACATTGGTTGATACCAATTGTGGTATCAACCTCTATATTTATTTCGATCATGTTCTTTCGATATTTAGTATATCCATTAACCAAATTGGTTTAATACCACTGAGGTGGCAAACAAGCATTCGGCCCACCTGATGGTAAGTGGTTAACGTAACCTATGAACACCTGCAATACCAGAGGTAATACGCGTACGTTGCCGACCCTGAAGAAACCTCTTTACCCCCCTTTTGAAGAACCCCATACTGAAGGCTCTTGGAAAAACCTCGGCAGGGAGCTCATTCCATAACCTGAGTTCGTGGGGGGAAACATCTCTGAAACCGTATAGTACGCGATCAATGAGACTGTAGGACATGAGGATGAACTCCCTGTCGATGGCGAGCCGTACGATGGTAGAAAGTGGCTGTGGGCATCATATTGAACAATTCCTGTGAGCACAATCCGTTGTACAAGCGGTAGAGTGTATATTAACAAAATATTATATATATATAAAACCATCAGAATCTGTCCCTTCTTAGAGACAAGCTTCGCATACAAACTGAAGCAACCACTTTAATATATGCACTTTACGCCCCGAATGCACCCACTCGTACATGCATAAACGGGCACACATATAAATTTATGTATATTTATGCATAGAACTCATAAGTGGGTGCTGTACACGGAATATAAAGTTTGTTTGGATTGACCGAAAGTTAAGTTAGATCTAAGCATATGGCTTAGAATTTAATGGCAGCATTCGTAGATAACGACCATTGGTTCCTTCCCATAGGGGGAAGTTATCACTACATGAGGAAAGGGATTTCTATTTTTTTATGGGATAAAATCGAATAGAGTGGAAATAATATTTATTCAAATAGACACGTTTACAAGCTCTATTAAATCGTCAATTTTTTATGATTGTACCGCTGGGTTCGGTATGTTGTTATCAACTTAGAAGAACTTACAAGAAACTCAACAATTACTCTTTTTAAATTATTATGTACAAGATAATCTCTTTTAGAGATAAGTTCGCCTTTGCTATCATTGTTATTAACTTGATGTTACTGTATGTTTTAGTGAAATAAAGAAAAAAAAAAAAATATATATATATATATATATATATATATATATATATATATATATGTGCTGTGTCTATAAGTATTAAGTTCTATTTATATGTATAATTAAATGGAAAATAAATAGGTAAACATGAGCAGACCAGTAGCCCCAGGTAGCACTAGTTCACGAGTATGACGGATGCTCCAGTCCTCGTTTCGCCACCACCATTTTAGATTAAAAATGAAATTATTACTCCGATATAAGTAGATCTGTTAACCTATCGTTACGAATTTGATAAGAATTAACCACGATGGTCTCCAGGAGAACCGCGTGAAGGTCAATTTAATTCCTCGTATTAATGGTACCAGCTGGTAAAAAGATACTTAACTGTGAGCATTGTCGTATTTAAGGTTCCAGAGAGGAGGAGCGATTTTAGGGAGGATTAACGTCTTAAAAAATATACAATTTACAAAATTGAAAACTCCTTTTTTTAAAGTCGGATGAAAAAAGTCCATCCTGAAATCGTCTGATATCGGTTGAAAAAGGCCCATCCCGGAATAGTCTGGTGTCGGTTGAAAAAGACCTATATCAGCATGTCTTTGTGAATCTTTGCTCGCATCCTGAGCTGGGCACCAGACGAGCCCGGGATGGATACAGCCCACCGATCCCCTCTAAATACGCTTGTAACTACAAAAAACATATTTAATTCTAACTGTAATCCACAAAAACTCACCGCAGACAGTATGAATAAATAAAATTAGAAGGCCGTGACCTTTGAATTTAACAAAATGAGACTCAGCTCAGATCATTACGGTAACATCACGCTGTGACAAAATGGGGTGAGCAAACAAACGAGTGCGAACATGCTTAGAGCATAAACTTACATAAAAATAACAGAGGCGTCTCGTAAAAGATACAAAGCAGTTTAGAGGTTATACGTGCTTTCGCATAACATGGCCATGATGTAGAGTGAGACTGGAAGAACTTCAACAGCCGAACGTACTTTGAAGAAAGAAAGAAGAAAGAAATAAGTTCTATTCGAGTAAACTTTAACATGGCTAATAATAACTATACCTAGTCCAGCCATAAATTCTGTAATATTACTAAAATTTATACCTACATATTTATTAAGTCTTAAAAAAATAAAACAATATTTTATTCGAAATGGCCACCTTAGGCTTTTATACAGGCCTTTAATCTGTCTGGCTACGAATCAATGGATTTAGGCACTGTTTCCAAGGGAAATTTCGCCACTGCTTGCTCCAAAGATTTTCTATCAATGTCGCCGTGTCGTTTAGAGCAAGCTTTGTCCTCTAAAACTGATCATAATTTGAAGTCTAAAGCGTTGAGGTCTGGGCTAGATGAGGGCCAGCCTTCAGCTCTTATAGAGTCCGGAATGTTGGTTTCAAGCCAGGCTTAGGAAGTTCGTGCCTTATGACTAGGTGCAGAGTTCTGTTGGAAAGTCGAGAATATATTTTTCAAAAGTATATTGCTGAGAGATTTCACAATCCAAGATTACCTTGATATACTTTGGATGAAATTTTCACTCCTTTTCCACAAAAAAGAATTTTTGTGACTCCTTGATAAGACACGCCCTACCAAACCTACACTGCTGCAAGATTATGACCACGTTGCACCTTTCCAACTACTTGAGCAGCTTCTTTAGAACTGTGAGCGTACACTTCATCATTTGGCTTATTGTAGTGTACTTCAATTGTGAAAAATGTTTCATCGGTAAAAAAGGATATTTCTGAGCCTTTCACCTGCATATCGCGACAGAAGGTGTTCTGATCGATCCACTCTCTTTAATTGTAAATTTGATTAAGGACATGTCCTGTACCATATATCGACGACAAACACCGAGTTTCATTAGTCGCCTCTTACAGCACCCACGGGAAAGGAAGGAGTGGTCTATTCTACGCCGGGACCACACGGCCATTCCATTATCATCCATTAAAAAAGAAGACAACACACAAGCGCCATCTAGTATCTCTAATTCCAGTCATTCGCACCGTATCGAATAAACAATAATTTAAATATTATCTATGTTTACAGAGTTTAAAGCGGTTTTAACACTCTTGTGAACGGATCGCTGTATGTACGGACGATTACGCTGTGTAAAACAAAAATACACCACTGAATGGGCTACTTTAAACCTGGTCACGAGAGATAAATGTACGCATCAACTGGATTTTAAATTACTTATTTATCATCAAATGGGAGACTTTGTACAAAAGTCGATTGCTCGGGTACCTCTGTTCCATTCGTGTTTCTACCGTGAAGCAGTTGTCTTTGCATGGCTGTGTTTCGGTTTGAAGGATGGGATATGGCAGTGTTTTTACAGAGTACAGAGGAATAACACCTGAGTCCTCAGGAATGGTAACGTATGGTGAATATCGTGGGCGAAACAGTATACTCTGTTATGTCCATGGTACTACTCATGTCTATAGGCGACGGTTACTACGTTCCATCTGTGGGTCTGACCTGCCATAACTCAGTTGTGCCCTGCCAGCGTAATCGTGAATTGAACGCTTGTGCTCAATTATATACTTTATATACAAACCCTTATTCGTTCCTTCTTGTTCTTAAATGTTCTTTCTTATTCTTGAGTTCTTGAGTGGCAACCTCGTACGGGCAAACGCAGTGTAAGACGACCTCCTACTAGATGAAGTGACGACTTTAAATGCATTGCAGGGAGTCAGTGGATGCAGGTGACTCGAGACTGTTCCTTGTGGCAGTCTATGGGGAAGTCTATGTCCAGCAGTGGACGCCTAATGACTAATATTATGATGATGATGATTAGTTTTAATAGGCAATTTTTTCAACACGATGGTTTCCAGGGGAAACCACGTGGAGGTCGACCTGACAGTTGGACTAGTAGCCCGCATTACTAACAATCCCTTCTCCCCGGATAGAGCAGTTATTTCCTTTTATACACAGGTCGTATGACTATAAGTCTGCGGGTTGGGTGCAAGCCAGGCCATTAATTGAGATGCATGTAAGGGTGAACAAGCACCTAACAACATTTAGAGGGGACAGTAATATTTATTTAATACTAGCTTTTGCACGCGACTTCGCCCACGTGACCGGCATATGATAAGCGATTGGGATAGCAGTCCCTTCGTCAATCTATTCATCAAAATAGAAATATGTTTGAAAATATACATGAGTCTTTTTAAAGACCACTAAAAATAAATAAAGTAATGGTTAAGTTAATCGTCAATATCAGCATTTTAGGCATTATCCGTCTACTGCTGGACATAGGCCTCTCCCATAGACTGCCATAAGGAACGGTCCTGAGCCACCTGCATCCACTGACTACCTGCAATGCATTTCAAGTCGTCACTCCATCTAATGGCGGGTCATCCCTGCATTTACCCGTACAGGGTCGCCACTCAGAAACCTAAATATAATTTACTAATTTACTTTATCTTTCTATCTATTTACCTGTGCGAAGCCGAGGTGGATCACTAGTCTAAATGAATGAATGAGTACATTTTATTTGCATTATACAATATAGGAAATGAGCAAGACAATTAATAAATGCAACGATACAATTGTATAAGTACAGTAAGGTCTTATTGCTGAGAGCAATTTTTTTTTATACAACTTAGAATGGCAAACAAGCTGACGGTTCACCTAATAGAAAGTGATAACCGTCGCCTATAGACATGCAGTACCAAGGACATAACAGAGTATACCGTTTCGCCCATGATACCCCCCATGCGTTGCCATTCCTGACAACTCAGGTGTTATTCCTCTGTACCCAGTAAATTCAAGCCATATCCCACCCTTCATACTGAAACACAGCCATGCAAACACAACTGCTTCACGGTTGAAACACGAATGGGACAGCAAGCAGACCCAAGCAATCGACTTTTGTACAAAGTGTCCCTCTGGTAATCTTTCTTAAATACGCTAATGTGTTCAAATCGTATGTTGTTTTTTTTTCAGAGAGACAGGACAGTGAAGTTTTTATACATTATTTAATATTTAAAGGATAGTCCCTTCTATACATTTTGATAGCGCATCTAGCCGGCTGCGTGGACCTCTGCCAAAGTCACGAACTGCGCCTCTCCATACAAGACACTGTTAGAATTAGTGTCGCACGGCCCAGAGGCTCGGACCCACTGAGATTAATACTTTAGAGCTAACATTAAAATAATAAATTAAAATAATAATCTGTTCGATACTGCTCATCAGCCTGTTTGCCATTCTAAGTTGCATAAAAAAATAACAAAGGTAAAGAATTGTTAGTAATGAAATTTAATAGCCCTATTGATCCATACGCCCTATCAAATCGACCTCCACGCGGTTTGCTCTATAAATTATAGTATTTAATGCTTGTTCAATTGATCACATTGGGCCTACTGACCTCTTACAACCTCACCTCTTCACTAGTACCCTGCCAGCGTATACCGATAGCGCAGACGGGGTTATATTAAAAAAAAAAGTTAAAATAACGGAGGGAAAAGGATTATTAACAATAAGATCTAACAGCCCCATTTTTTAATGGATGATAATGGAATGATAACCCCGCCTGCGCTATCGGTGTACACTGGCGAGGCACCAGTGAGGGATGATAGGTGAAGATGAAAGCAGGTCAGTTAGTCTACCGTGACGAATTCAACAATAAATTAATAACAATGGTTTCCAGGGGAAACCGCAAGGAGATCATATATAGGGTACACTGCTAGTAATAGGATGGTTAATCCCCGTTACCTATATATATACATATACATATACATATACATATACATATACATATACATATACATATACATATACATATACATATACATATACATATATATATATATATATATATATATATATATATATATATATATATACATATATATATATACTGTATACTCTGATTCACGTACACAAAGACGCGAGATACAGCTAGTCAACTAGTCTCTAATATGATCTCTCTAATAACCATATCTCAGTGCACGTTCCCAACTTTATTGCATCTCATTTAAATTTAAATGTTTTAACGAATATTTATTATTTATTTCAATACGGGTTAATATTTTTAAAATAATCCATGAAAAATAATTTATACCGGTACAGATTTGAGATTTTTCACAAAAAATTAATTTGTACAAATTTATATACAGTATACACTGTAATGTCTAATGTTAATCATTATTAAGATTATACAAAATGAATGTCAAATAAAAAAATAGATTTATATACTGTGACACCAATGAACGACGGCCCACCTGATGGAAAGTGGTAACCGTCGCCTACAGACATGAGCAGTAAGTACCGTTGATGTAACAGAGTATACTGTTTCACCCATGATACCACCCATGCGTTGCCATTACTGAGGACTCTGGTGTTATTCCTCTGTACCCTGTAAATTCACGCCATATCCCACCCTTCAAACCAAAACACAGCCATGCAAACACAACTGCTTCACGGTAGAAACACGAATTGGACAGAGGTACCCAAGCGATCGACTTTTATACAAAGTCTCCCCGTGTTATTTACGTCGGAAAGTTGTATGGTTGGCCGGAGGCATGAAATATTTAAGCAGATAATACGGTATAGATAAGAAATGTTACGCGTAAAACACGCTTAATTAAACACCGAACATTGGATTTACAGCCGCCCCTAAAGTTTCACTACAGCCTCAGACAGCCAGTACTTTGTTTTGTTACAAGGAACAAAATGTTATTCACGCTGCCACTCGTAATTCGAATACGAGGGCAAGGGATTGTAATGGGGTTTAAAAGTCCCATTGCTAGCTATATATCCTAGCAGGTCAAACTCAATACGGTTCCCCCTGGAAACCATTGTGGTTAATTCTTGTGAAGTTTGTCATGATGGGCTAACTGACCTGCTCTTATATTTTTTTTTTTAATGAATGGTAATGGAATGGTAACCCCGCCTGCGCTAACGGTATACGCTGACAGGGCACCAGTGAGGGGTGACAGATGAGGATGAAAAGGCAGGTCAATTAGACCATCGCGATGAATACACTTAGAATTCAGCACGATGGTTTCCAGGGGGACCACGGGGAGGTCGACCTGTAAGGGTATATTGTCAGCAATGGGACTGATAATCCGCATTACTAACAATCCCTTCCCCCCCCCTGCTTTTACATTCACTTATGATCTCTTACTGGTGCTTCGCCAGTTTCCTCAAGGAACGAAGTGTTAAGGTCGTAGTCGATGGAGAATGCTCAGATTTAAAACCTGTGAAAGATGATGTCCTCCAATGCTGTGTACTATCCCCGATATATATAATATAATATAATAATAATATGACGATATATATATATAAGATATATATATCGTTATAGTCGTAGAATACTGACGGATCTGACAAAGATCTATATATATATATATATATATATATATATATATATATATATATATATATATATATATATATATATATATATATATCAGTATTCTACGACTATGACGATATATACACTTGCTAAGCGTGACGGTCACGCGAGAACAATGCTTTCCCGTCCCAAAAAGCTCCCAGTATACTTCAAGAAGTCACATCAAGTACATTGAAATCATCATCAAGCTGTACAAGCATGTTACAACATTTTATCTCTCATTTTCCATCGTTATATAAAATATCTTTGAATCAAATTTTTAACAATGTTTAAACTCGACTCGAATTTCAGCTACATTTCACAATATCCGCTTTCAAAACAGGAAGCGTCTGAATTTCATAACAACTGTAATGATTGTCCCTCTTTGTTTACCATTGATGCTCAAAGCCTATTTGTGCTTTAATAATAGGCAAGCATGTTGCGCTTTTAATTTTAATGGTTCCGTAGCAATTATTATTTATAATTAGCAATAAAACGCAACTGGGGGGGACAGGACTGTTAAAATGTAAATTAAGGACCCAATTGCTAGCTATACTCGTATACCCAACCAGGTCGACTTCCGTGGTCCCCCTGGAAACCATCGTGCTGAATTCTAGGTGTGTTCATCGCGATGGGCTTACCATACTGACCTGTCTTTTCATTCTCACTTATCATCTCTCACTGGTGCCCTGCCAGTGTATACCATTAGCTCGGGCAGGGTCTACCACTTCATTGTCATCCATTGAAAACTAAATTAAGACGCAACTTCAAATACGTAGATTAGAATGGAAAATAACAAATTAAACCAAGATCACAGTTATCCTATTATTTATATGTATTTTTTTAATAATTCATTATTTGTAACAAAAACATTGATTACAATGTTATTGAAAAAACAATTATATTCGTAGAAGTATAAAATTGTTTCGCGAATGCCAACGCCCCCCTTCTCATTGCAGGATTCCAAAATAAACAATACAAGATAACTGTGATCTTGCTAAGATCACAGTTCTTTTATTGATATTTATCCAAACTTTGTAGTTAAATTTATTTTTTTAATTACATCTATTTAGCGATATTAAATATATCTATTTTCGCGTTTGAGTAATATTTTAATATCTAAATGTCTTTGTAAAATATTAGTAATAAGACATAATTCGAAAATATTTTTAAAAACAAGGTGATTTCCTAATTTGGTGATATTTTTTTATGCTTCGTACCTTATAATTCCTCAGTTATAAATCGAATTGAAAAAATATACTTTCAGATTGGTGTTATTAGAAATTTTATCAAAATCGACTCAGTAGTTTATTTTTTAAACTGAAATATTTAATTTAATATTATATAGATAGATAAATAGATACTCTTTGGTGTTTCCTCCAAAAGATTATAACAACCTTTTATAACAAGCCAACCTTTGGATGGAGAGAAATAATAATAAATATATACATATATATATATATATATGTATATATTTATATATATATATATAAATCAAAATAATTGATTTCGCCACGATTAAAGTCGACTTTTTTGCGCCAATCTTAAATTATTAAAACACCCACATATAAAATATGATTATTTAAATTTCACCGGAACAAAAACAAGCCCACGATAAAGAGCGGGATACGAAATGAGCGCAGAAGAGTTTATACCATTTTGGTCCATTTAAAAAATACCGTCACGTGGACGGAACCCAAAAAAAGTCCCGATTTAAGGCCAATAATTCATTGCGTAACAAAAGAGCGTCGCGTCGTGGCGGACGAGTCGTGACAAAAATAAATTTTTCTATAAAGAAATGTTTTATTATAAAAATTAACGTACCACTCTGGGACCTCTTTGTGAATGATTGATGTTAAAAATAAACGGACAGTTAACTGTAATAAGTCACGATTAACTGTTGCGAGATAGGAGTTAGTGAGTGAACAATACTCACTGCACGGCTGCACTTTGGTTTGTAGGATGGGAATATAGCTGTGAAATAGAATAGACAGATAGATATATCGTCACCTTTATGGTAAACTTACGAAACTGAAAAAGACGCATTTTACAGGGGAACGTTTTGAAACATTAGAACGCAAATAACTTTTGACAGAAGACTCCTGTAAAAGATCATGCTAACATTTTAGTTTTAAAATCCGGTTTTTTATTGAATGCGCTTAATTAATTATTATTATATTACAAGTATCAGAAATAAATGCATATTCGTTACTTTGCACCTTCATACATGAGAGTTCCTAGGTACTGAGTTATACAACGGCAAATCTACGAAAGTGGCAGTTTCGTAAGTTGCCAAAGAAAATCATTTATTTTAATATCTGGCAAACTAACGAAAGTGCCACTTTCGTAAATATACCAAGGTATAAATCACGTGTTTTGGAGAGAACTTCAGTTTAAATAACAACGTTATAGCAATCATTCGTGTAAAATAACAATTAGGATTGAAAAATTGATTAAATAATGTTTTTTTTTCAACTTAGAATGGCAAACAAGCTGACGGCCTACCTGATAGAAAGTGGTTGAAACACGAATGAGACAGAGGTACCCAAGCAATCGACTTTTGTACAAAGTCTCCCTCTGGTAATTTATAATATCAGTAAGGTTTTATGTCATAAAATATTTAGAGATTTGACAAAATCTTTTGATCAGATGGGCCGTCAGCTTATATGGCATTCTAAGTTGCACAAAAAACTGCATTAGTTACCGATGGCATTTTCGGATGAGTGTAATTCTGCATTGTCCCGGAACAGAATGGGCCGCCGTCTTCCTTTCCCATGGGTGTCGTAAAAGGCGACTAAGAAAATTAAACGGTCGAGGTAAAGGCAATTGGCGTCCATCTTAAAGCGTCATCAATGGCTAACAGCGGTTTCTAACCCACCTGCCTAGCGTGGCTCCTACTGGTAAAACCCGTCAATAGGGGAAAGTCTATGTCAGCCTTTCCCGAAGTGGACTATAACGCCCCCTTGTGGGCGCAGCAATCTAAAGGGAGGCGGTAAGAGACCCAGAAAAAATGGGGACGTTGTGTAGAAACTTGGGGGGTGATTTGTTGATCATGAAGTAATAGTTGTTTTTAAGTAGGTGATAAAATGGGGGCGCTAAAAAATATTTTATTCTCAAAGTGGGCAGTAGACAAAATAAGTTTGGGAAACCCTGGTCTATGTTTTTTTTTATACAACTTAGAATGGCATACAAGCTGACGGCCCACCTGATGGAAAGTGGTAACCGTCGCCTATAGACATGAGCAGTACCATGAACATAACAGAGTATACTATTTCGCCCATGATACCCCCTATGCGTTGCCATTCCTGAGGACTCAGGTGTTATTACTCTGTAACCTGTAAATTCACGCCATATCTCACCCTTCAAACCGAAACACAGCCATGCAAACACAACTGCTTCACGGTTGAAACACGAATAGGACAGAGGTACCCAAGCAAACGACTTTTGTACAAAGTCTGATATAGGACGGTAATGAGAGGTGCACCACACTGAGTCGGCGGCTTAGTATAGAATCATTTTGAGCTTTTATTACACTAGAAATTGTTATCTTACTAAGCTTGGGAAGTAAACGCTATACATAATACATCTAAGTATAATAAAAAAACAAATTCTTCATTCCTAAGTCGTCTCATATAACTTTTTAAAGTGTATTATACTTATACTGGGTCGCCACATTCAAATTTATTATATTAAGTGATAATTAAAAAAAAACATTCCCATGATTCAAAGTCTTAATAATAATATAAATTTGAATGTAAGTTTGTTTGTTTGTTACCTTATCGTATATCGTCTTTACAGCCTAACTAATCAGTAAGGGAGGAAGGGATTGTTAGTAATGGGGAGGTTAGTTCCCGTTGCTATCAATGTACCCAATCAGAGGGAGACTTTGTACAAAAGTCGATTGCTTGGGTACCTCTGTCCCATTCGTGTTTCAACCGTGAAGCAGTTGTGTTTGCATGGCTGTGTTTCGGTTTGAAGAGCGTATAATATGGCGTGAATTTACTGGGTACAGAGGAATAACACTCGAGTCCTCAGGAATGGCAACGCATGGGGGGTATCATGGGCGAAACAGTATATGTGTGTACTGTTATGTCCATGGCACTTCTCATGTCTATAGGCGACGGTTACCGCTTTCCATCAGGTGGGCCGTCAGCTTGTTTGTCATTCTAAGTTGTATAAAAAAAAAATCAAGTCGACCTAATACCCATTATCAACAAACAATCTCTCCCCCCCCCCCCCTCCCTCCCAACACGTACCATATAGGAAGGATATATACTCCTTTTAATCCCAGTTAGTGAATATTGCCTCAGTTACGCAGACGAAGCCGCGGCTAAAAGCTAGCATGTTTATGTATAGAAAAATCGTAAATAATATCTTTTACAATGCACAAACTAACATGCAACTTTGTCAACTTGCGATCCCTAACTGAGTCGTATACTCGAAGAGCGTGCTTCATAATGCGATAAGGTTCCAAAAGTTATAATAGCTTACCGACTTTCTAGGAAAAGAGGTCATGTAATAAATAACTGGGTAGAAGAAGCCAGTACTCATTTCCTCGCCAACTCTCGTGGTGTACACAAGTTTTCCATCCATTGGAATGTAACTCGAACTGTATTTTTAATAAATGGAAAAGAAAATTTAATAACTTGCTTTTATATAAAATATAGTGACACTAAAATTTATTAAAAGAAATTGTTTTTTTTTTTTATTAATTTTTTTTTTAGTCGTTTATTTTGTTTTGTGTATTTTGACGGACGTAAAATTAATTAGTAGCTTTTCTGTGTTTCCTTTTTGTGTTTTTTTGTTTTTTTTTTATTTTTTTATTATTTTAAAACACATTGTGTTCTTGTGGATTATGTGAACAAACATAAATATTTTTTATTTGTGTCTCCTAAAGGAATATATTTTAGGTGAGTATTTTTTTGTTTTTTTTTTTTTTAAATAAATTATAAATAATATCATCATCGTCATCATCATATCGAATGTTAATTGTCCACTGCTGGACATAGGCCTCACCCATAAGGGGAGTTTTGCGAGTAGTTGCCACGCTTTGGCAGGCGGGTTGGAACGCAGTTAGGCTTTTTTTTTATACCACTTAGAATGGCAAACAAGCTGACGGCCCACCTGATGGAAAGTGGTAAACGTCGCCTATAAACATGAGCAGTACCATGGACATAACAGAGTATACTGTTTCGCCCATGATACTCCCCGTGCGTTGCCATTCCTGAGGACTCAGGTGTTATTCCTCTGTACCCTGTAAATTTACGCCATATCCCACCCTACAAACCGAAACACAGCCATACAAACACAACTACTTCACGGTTGAAACACGAATGGGAGAGAGGTGCCCAAGCAAACGACTTTTGTACAAAGTCTCCCTCTGGTAAATTTTTTAACTTTTGATAATGTTTTTAGAGGGACGCTGCTGTTCTTAGTCACCTCATACGACACCCATGGGAAAGAAAGGGGTGCCTCATTCTATGCCGGAGGCTGAGTTCTCAGGAATGGCAACGCATGGGTACCCTCCTGTTGTATGCGTTGCAATTCCTGAGGACCATACGTCATGGGCGAAACAGTATACTCTGTTACATCAACGGTACTTACTGCTCATGTCTATAGGCGACGGTTACCACTTTCCATCAGGTGGGCCGTCAGTTTGTTTGCCATTCTAAGTTGTATAAAAAAAATTAAAAAGATTTTCATTAATTTTTTATCTGTCAGATAGAGATCTGTATTCTGTATCTGTATTGTTTAGGTAATTTATTATATATTTTAATTATCATGAGGTCGCCACGCCATCTAGTGAGTGATCGTCCTACATTGCGTTTGCCCTTACGGGATCGGCACTCAAGAACCTTTTTTCCCCATCGATTCGAAGAACCGACATCCGGTTAGGTTGGAAATCGGTTCAAATTAATGAAATATATTATGTAATATACACAAAGAGTTTGTTCTCTTCAAATTTAACTAATTCCACATTTTCAAAGTCGGTTGAAAATTTGACAGAAGGTCGCGACAATGCAATTCTTAACAAAGACCCTTTTAGGCAATGCCAAAAGCGGACACCACCTTCCCATATCTAGGTTTCTATGCAAATCCCATGGTTTTCCCACGGAATGGCGGGAAACAATGCGTTGCTATAGCAACCGGCAATATGGCGGGACATATTCGCACGGCACTATGATGCAACACAGATAATAAATAGCGTATTGTGTTGTGCAATGTATGCGTGTGTGTGTGTGTGTGTGTGTTTTTTTTTATTAACTTTTTTATTTATTGTTTCCTTTCGGCCAGAAATGTCAACATACATTTCTGCACGTTGTTAATCAAAATGGCGACCGTGCTTTGTTAAAAATGAGTATTTAGTTATTTGGAAATGCACAATTGCAAGTTTCTATTCGAATAAATTATGTAAGTACATGATTTCATTTCCACTTATTATAATATATTTTACAAGCATAGTATCGACTTTCTATAGTTTGTAACGCAATGGTTATCAATACATATAAAAAAAATCGTAACTAGTCGTTGTCTGTACATGGAAGATATTTTTTTTATACAACTTAGAATGGCAAACAAGCTGACGGTCCACCTGATGGAAAGTGATAACCGTTGCCTATAGACATGAGCAGTACCATGGACATAACAGAGTATACTGTTTCGCCCATGATACCCCCCATGCGTTGCCATTCCTGAAGACTCAGATGTTATTCTTCTGTACCCTGTAAATTCACGCCATATCCCACCCTTCATACCGAAATACAGCCATGTAAACACAACTGCTTCACGGTTGAAACACGAATGGGACAGAGGTACCCAAGCAATCAACTTTTGTACAAAGTCTCCTTCTGGTATTATATATGATAGTTTATATAATCGTTTTTTATATATGATATATATAAAAAACTATTATAGGGGAGCTTTATGAACGCAATAAAACCAAAAAGTTCATAAAACAGTAAATACGCGAAACTATCAAATTAAATTATTAGATTACGAGATAGGTTTCAAAGCAGTGTTTTTCAAACTTTTTCATGACGCGACCCTCTTAGTATGTAAAAATATTTTGCGACCCCCTAATCTCCACGGATTCTAACCTATATGCATTTTATTGTAGGTATTAAAAATTTCAATTCCATACATTTTTATTTGTATTCATAATTATTATTATTATAATTTTTCTCAGCCGTTAACTGTCCACTGCTGAGCATAGGCCTTCCCCGTAAGGAGAGTTTTGCCAGTAGTTGCCACGCTTGGCAGGCAAGTTAGCAACCGCAGTTAGGCTTCTAGAGATATTTTAAGAGGAATACTGCTGCCCATCCCTCGCCCTCCCTTGGTCACCCCTTACAACACTCACATGAAAGGAAGGGGTTTCAACTTCCAGCAGCAGTATTTCCGAACCGAAAAGAGCATGTTCCTTTTTAAAAGGCCGGCAGCACACCTGCAATGCCGTTGGTGTTATGGGTGACCATGGGCGGCGGTAGTCACTTACAATCAGGTGAACCGCATGCTCGTTTGCCCCCTGTATTGTAAAAAAAAGGGGTGGCCCATACTATGCCGTGGCAAACGCGGCGATATATTTATAGTTAGATATAGATATCCGTTAAATACAATAAATCCATCCTCACCTTAGAATCAAAATGGCCGCGCACAGTACGGTTTCAGAGAAACTTCCTCTCGCGACCACTCAGGTTGTGGAATGACCGAGGCTTTACTTAGAGACTACAGCATGGCGTTCTTCAAAAAGGACGTATTAATATTTGTTAAAGGTCGGCAACGCGTACGTGATATTCCTGATATTACAGGCGTCCATAGACTACTATAACCTTGTCTCTCATCAGACGAGCCGTATACTTGTTAATAGTAAAAAAAATGCGTAATGAAGTACTCAAGACAGACTTAAATTACATTGCTAAACTGTTATTTTTTACGACTTCGCTCCTTCCGCGACCAACATTGTAGTGACTTGAGGACCCGCTAGGATTCACGACCCACACTTTGAAAACTACTGTCTTAGAGTTTTTTTTTTTTGATGGGTGAAAATGGTATGGTAACCCTGCCTGCGCTAAGGGGATACGCTGGCAGAGCACCAGTGAAGGGTGATAGATGAGAATGAAAACAGGCCAGTTAGCCCATCATGATGAATTCATCAGGAATTAACCATGATAGTTTCCAGGGAGAACCGCGAGGAGGTCGACCTGGTTGGGTATATTGCTAGCAATGGAATTCTGTCTCCATTACAAACATTCCCTTTTCCCCCACTGTCTTAGAGTAATGACACCTATTATTATCCATTTGAATAATATCCTCCTGTTAAAAGAGACCTATGCCCAGTGGTGGGACTACAATGGGTTGTTAAATGAATGGGTAAATTAAAAATATCCCACAATGTCATGTACAGCTAAATTTCAACAACTACTGTCATAATAAAGATCGTTATTTACTTTATTAACTTAATAATATGGTTGAAAGTGTCGGCAGATGATGGGAACAATACATTTACCCCACAGTTTAGATTGCATTAGTGTCCCTGACACTACAGCATAATGCTGAGCACGCACCTCATTTTGCAGGTATTGCGACGCACGCACACACACACACTCAGTTTAGATGAAACTATTACTATACGATTTTTTTTTCTTTTTTTAATTTTATATTCTTTTATATATATATATATATATATATATATATATATATATATATATATATATATATATATAACTTAGAATGGCAAACAAGCTGACGGCCCATCTGATGAAAAGTGGTAACCGTCGCCTATAGACATGAGCAGTACCATGGACATAACAGAGTATACTGTTTCGCCCATGATAACCCCCATGCGTTGGCATTCCTGAAGACTCAGATGTTATTCTTCTGTACCCTGTAAATTCACGCCATATCCCACCCTTCATACCGAAATACAGCCATGTAAACACAACTGCTTCACGGTTGAAACACGAATGGGACAGAGGTACCCAAGCAATCGACTTTTATACTCTAGTCTCCCTCTTTTTTATATATATATAAATATTGTGTGTAGTTTCGTTGTTATAATTCTTAATTAATTTTTTCAACCCCTGTGTGGGTGTAGTCGTATATTTCAATACAATAAAGTTTCTTTCTTTCTTTCTTTCAAGTCAGGCGGATGTTAGAAGTGAAATAGACACTTCCCGTTTTTTTTTTTTTAATTTTGGTTTGTCTGTTTGTAGGAGACGAAGATAATTTCTCAAGATATTTTTCAAACTTTTTTTTTCTTTTAACCACATCTGTAATATAACGTTTTCGAGTTTTAACTGAACTAACTATTGTATGTGGCTGTATGGTCTCAGCTTAGAATTCGCCATCCCTTCCTTTCCCATAGGTGTCGTAAGAGTCGACTAAAGGAGAGCGAAGGATGGACACCAGCGTCCCTCTTAAAACATTTCTAAAGCTTAACTGTGGTTGCCAATCTGCTTGCCAAGCGTAGCAACTACTGGAAAATCCCCCAAGGGGGAGACTTATGTTCAGCAGTGGACAGTTAAAGGCTGATATGATGATATATGTATGTATATATATATATATATATATATATATATATATATATATAATATAAAATAAAATATAATATAATATAATATAATATAAAATAGTTCAGCCCCATCGTTGTAGCTGTGGAGCCTCAGTTGAAGAGCTGGGATACCATGGTCTGTCCTGTGTGAGAAGTGCAGGTCGAATACCTCGCCATGCCATGATCAATAACATTATTCATAGGGCACTTGTGATGACACAAATAGATTTTGGAACCAAATGGCATTTTCCGTGAGGATGGGAAACGACCTGATGGCGTAACTTTGGTTCCTTGGAAAATGGGGAAATGCTTGGTGTGGGATGCGACGTGTGTAGACACGTTAGCTCCAAGCCATTTATCTAAATCGTCCTCTTGTTCGGGTGCTGCGGCGGTGACAGCGGAAGCAATAAAGAGGCGTAAATACTCACATCTGGAGGGGTCTTATTGTTTTCTGCCATTTGCTGTAGAGACGATGGGCCCGTGGGGCCCAGATGCAAAGAATTTTTATCGGACGATCGCAGCGCGCCTCATCGAGGTTACTGGTGACCCAAGAGCTGGTAGCTACTTTGCCCAAAAGATAAGTTTGGCAATCCAAAGAGGTAATGCTGCCAGTATCTTGGGTACGCTGCCTCGGTGTGGTGCGTTGGGAGATTACTTTTAATTGTTATTAGTATTTAAGGAATTTTGTAAAAAAAAAAGAATTATATTTGTATTAGATTTTATTTTAATTGTGGCACTTGTAAAACTAAATTAGAAAATTTTATATATATATATATATATATATATATATATATATATATATATATATATATATATATATATATATATATATATATATATATATACGCTGGCAGGGTGCCAGTATGAGAGTTAGTATATATATATATATATATATATATATATATATATATCCCTGTCAACTCCACGCCACTCCACGCAGTTCCCCCTGGAAACCATATTGGTTAATTCTTCTTGAATTTGTCACGATGGACTAACTCTCATACTGGCACCCTGCCAGCGTATACCGATAGCGCAGGCAAGGTTACCATTCCATTTTCACCTATAAAAAACATAATAACGACATTTGTTTCACAGCATAGCATCATCTGGTTCAGATCATGGCTTTGCTGCTATTACTCTTCGTGTCAAGCGTGAGCGGCGAGGAAGTGTCCACCCCAGCCAGTCTCCTCGGTCCAAGGAACTTCAACCATCACGCTTACAACACTGGATACTTGCAGGCGTTGAAAGCGCCCGACCCAACGAAGTAAGTACCTACTTATTAGCTTTAGGAATAGTGCACACGAGTTTTAACCGACTTCAAAAAAGAAGGTTTATTTATTTACACTTTATTGCGGTGATTATAAAAATAAAAAATACAGTAAATTTGAATGAACTTCTCGATTCAGTTTTTTTTTTTTAAGTACGTTACCTCGAAACTTCGCGATTTTTAAAAAGATTTCAAATTACGCAATAAAGAAGCAGGTATGTAGGTACCTGCAAAAAAAATTTACATCGCTTTGAGCATGATGGTTGAGGCTGGACTGTGTGTACGTTAATCACTACTGCGCAATTTCCAATGGAATTGTATAGCGGTGATTATCTGTATATTATTTAATATATTATGTGCGTGTGTGTGTGTGTGTGTGTGTGTGTGTGTGTGTGTGTGTTGTGTATGTAAATTTACTAACATTAGTTTTAAGAATATTGTTACTAATAAATATTTAATGGACCAAAAAATTACGAAAAAAAAAATAAAAATAATCATTATTATAAGTCCCGATAGTATATTTAAAATACATACATATGTGCAAACAACGAGAAGGTTTAAAATTAACTAGATTTGAAATTATTTTTTTTTATTTGACAGAATATATGTACTTTCAAATTGGTCTCGCAGAAACTTTATAAAAATTAATTCAATAATTTGATATTTAGACCGAAATAGTAATTTGGCAATTTTGATTGATGTCGGTGTTTATTTATTTATTTATTTATTTAAGGAACACCAACAGCATATTGCATTATAACATATAAAAGGTATAACAAACATTAAATACAATACAATATTAATGCACACGCCTATTATAGGTATTCACAGCATTCACTTTAACATATTTTATTATTAATTTTTTTTAGAGCAAAATCTACTTGTTCAATTGACAATAAATAAAATCCAATAAATATCTATACCAGATTTCTGTACCAGAATTTTAACAGAAATCGTATTTATTCCATAGACATATTAGGCTACAGTTTACAAGCTGACGGCCCACCTGATGGAAAGTGGTAATCGTCGCCTATAGACATGAGTAGTACCATGCACATAACAGAGTATACTGTTTCGCCCATGATAACCCCCCATGCGTTGCCATTCCTGAGGATTCAGGTGTTTTTCCTCTGTACACTGTAAATTCCCACCCTTTAAACCGAAACACAGCCATGCAAACACAACTGCTTCACGGTAGAAACACGAATGGAACAGAGATGCCCAAGCAAATTACTTTTGTACAAAGTCTCCCTCTGATAAGTGTTTTTTTCCCGATTTGGAAAATTATTTTTTTTATCTAAAAGGATATACTCAAAAACGATTCCGTAATTTACTTTTAAGGTCATTCGTTTTTTTTTCTGAAACACAATTTTGAATTATTATTTATATAAATATATTTTTTATCAATACATTTTCAATCGTGAATCGTGTGGATAGCTCCTAAGATGGCCGGTAATCCATTAACAAGCAGCAATACTACTAATGCAAAATCAATATTACTGGTATTCCAGATGGCAACGGATAGTTAAATTTAACTGTGCTAAGTGCTTTTAAGCGAAGAACATCGGTACAGTATTGTACAATTTAATTTTGAAATGCTTACTTAGAGGTATTTGTAAAAAAAAATGCTTTTATCTTTACGCCGAGTTCTTTACAGAGTGGAACGAAATTAGGCCAGTAAAAAAATATAATCATACAAACACAGAGAGAGAGAGAGAAAGAGAGAGAGAGACACGCATGCACACACACACACGCACGTTCGCACACACACATAAATCACTATTGAGGTAGTCAGATAAAAAAAAAAAAAATTTAATGATAATGGAATGGTAACACCGCCTGCGTTATCATTTGTTTCGGGTTTCATTGCGTTCATAAAGCCCCCCTATAATAGTTTCCCTTACATACGTGTATCTTCCATTTACAGACAGTGACCAGTTACGATTTTATTATATACTAACGGCCCGTCCCGGCGTCGCACGGATGGACATTTTTAACATTTCCCTTCACTGCTCTGCTCCTATTGATCGTAGCGTGATGAAAAGTATACTATAACCTGCCCAGGAGTGTGAAGAATAATTGTACCAAGTATCGTTAAAATCAGTCGAGTAGTTTTTGTTTCTATAACGAACATACAGAGAGACAGACAAAAATTTTACTGTTTGCATTTTTGGCATCAGCATTGATCACTAATCACCCCCTAATAGTTATTTTGTTAATATATTTCATGTACAGAATTGACCTCTCTACAGATTTATTATAAGTTTTTTTTTATACAACTTAGAATGGCAAACAAGCTGACGGCCCACCTGATAGAAAGTGGCAACCGTCGCCTATAGACATGAGCAGTACCATGCACATAACAGAGTATACTGTTACACCCATGACACTCCCCATGCGTTGCCATTCCTGAGGACTCAGGTGTTATTCCTCTGTACCCAGTAAATTCACGTATCCCACCTTTCAAACCGAAACACAGCCATGCAAACACAACTGCTTCACGATTGATACATATATATATATATGCAATATATAACAGTTTACGCCTCATTCCATCTACCAATATATAGTAAATACTTGGAATTCTACTCCAAAAGTTTACTAATATTAAACATAACTCCAATAACTGATAACCAATAGGAAGTCCGGACCACTCATAACAACATATAAGTTCCCAACTAACTGGAGAGCGTTAATGCAATTTTGAGTTACTGCGACTCGCGAGGCGTCTAACAAAATCTCATTACATCTGACATAATGTGTTGTGACATAAAAACTAACAAGTTCTTGCTCCTTAAAAAATTTAAATTATATATATTAGTAATTAAATTCAATTATTTTTATATTCATTTAATACCTTATTGTACACTCTTAATATAGCTTCGTGGGGGGAAAGGGATTGTTAGTAATGGAGACTAAAAATCCCATTGCTAGCAATATACCTAACCAGGTCGATCTCCACGCGGTTCCCCCTGGAAACTGTCATGATTAATTCTTCATGATGAATACATCATGATAGGCTAACTGGCCTATTTTCATTCTCATCGATCACCCTTCACTGGTGCTCCGCCAGCGTATCCCGTTAGCGCGGGGTTACCAATCCATTTTCATCCAATAAAAAAAAAATATAGATATGTAATAATGCATAGAAATGTGACAGACGTAATCAAATGTATAAAGACGTACTGAACTCTAAAAGAGTTCCTTCCAGCTGTTGCTGGAAGAGAACTCTTGTTAAATGGGCTTGAGAGTTAGGTGTTCACAAAGTGGAAAGGAGCATCAGAGGGAGACTTTGTACAAAAGTCGATTGCTTGGGTACCTCAAAAATGAAAAATTAAACAATTTTCCGGGACTGTACTCGTGAACCCCTAACCGTTAGTATGCGATTCATAAATGGACGCACCATGGCCCAAATCGGGACACGGTTCTTTCACGACAGATCGCATGAGATTTTTTTTAAATGGGTGAGAATGAAATAGTAATCCCGCCTGCGCTTACGGTATACACTGGCAGGGCACCAGTGAGAGATGATAGATGAGGATGAAAGCAGGTCATACAGCCCATTGTGAAGAATTCCACGGGAAGTAACCACGATGGTTTCCAGCAGGAAGTGGAGGTCGACCTAATTACTAACATTGCTAGCAATCGTTAACAATTCTTTTCTCCCCTTTTATAAACACATTCAAAATGTAATATTCACTTCCAGACAAGGGCCAATTCTGTTCCCTAACGATGGCCCTCCACCACCGCGGCCTCCCCTCATTGTGACGTCACGACCCCTCATCGAGTCACTGGCCAGAAGCGAGCTGAATAACTCCATAGCGGAACAGAGCCAAATACGGGGGATTTACAAGCCCATATACTTGTCCAGGGAGAAGAATTACAAACCATATAATTTCCCCATACCCACCATAGTGCCGGCTACCTACGACGACAGCTCCATACCATATGATGTTTTGAAGAAAATCAACGAATATGGAGACAAAAACTATAACAATTATCAGGTGAGTCTTTTTCTTATTTTTTTATACTTTTTTTTACGAACTTAGAATGGCAAACAAGCTGACGGCCCGCCTGATGGAAAGGGGCACCTCTGCCCCATTTGTTTCTACCGTGAAGTAGTTGTTTTTGCAGGGCTGTATTTCGCTTTGAAGGGTAGGATATGGCAGTGAATTCACAGGGTACAGAGGAATAACACCTGAATCCTCAGGAATGGCAACGTTTGGAGGGTATTATGGGCGAAACAGTATACTCTGTTATGTACATGGTACTGCTCATGTTTATAGGAGACGGTTACCACTTTCCATCAGGTGGGCCGTCAGCTTGTTTGCCATTCAAAGTTGTATAAAAAAAATCTTATGTATCCGATATTCGAACTAACGTACTATAGTTCAAGGTCTGAACACAAGAATTTCAATTCAAGCTAATACGAGTGTATGGTACGCGCTATTTATTTATTTAAACTTTATTGACCAATAAAATATGGTACAAATGTAGCGGACTTTATTTATTTTTTTATTTAGGAATAAATTTTTTATTAAAAAAAAATAAATTTATATTAAAGACTAAAACATTTTAAACAACATTTAGAAAATCTAATTTGTCATAAAAAATATCAATATCTGACTGTTGAGCAATCAAAGAACTGAGCAGACTTAAATCCTATGGTATGTTTCCGGCAATATTGAAACTTTTTTGAAAATTCTTTTCACAATATAGACAATAATATAAGAAAATATCATTATTGACTGTAAATAAATAATAGTAATCATATAAATATTTTTATAGAAAACAAAATTAAATAAAAAATATTCAAAAATACTCAATGTAAATAACGTATTATACCCATGCATTTGTCTATGTATCCCAGGCTTGCAAGCAGTATCGAACCCTTAAGTCTTAGGAGAGATTTTGCCTCACTCTGCGTGTTCTACCGCTTGTACAACGAATTGTGCTCAGGGGAATTATTCACTATTATGCCTACGGCCACATTCTATCATCGTACGACTCGCCATCGACAGGGAGTTCACCCTCATAACCTACAGCCTAAATGGTCGCGTGCAACGCGGTTTCAGAGATGTTTCCTCCCAAGAACACTCAGGTTATGGAATGAGCTCCCTGCCGAGGTTTTCCCAAGAGACTACAGCATGGGGTTCTTCAAAAGGGGGTAAAGAGTTTTCTTCAGAGTCGGCAACGCGCGCGTAATACCTCTGGTGTTGCAGGCGTTCATAGGCTACGGTAACCGCTTACCATCAGTTGGACCGTATGCTTGTTTGCCACTTCAGTGGTATAAAAAAAAATTTACGCTAAAACCGTTTAAGCATCTCAACTTGACATAATCATAATTACTTTTTAACCGACTTCTATAAAAAGCAGGTTCCTTGTTAACTCCGTCAGTTGTAAACCGATTTAGAAAATTCGCATAGAAATTTTATCAAAATCGTTTTGGTAGTTTCGTTTTAAATCAAAATAACTAGTTTTGCCATAATTGAAGTCGGTTTTTTTGTGAAACGGAATCTTAAATTATATGTTGTATATTTTTTATTATTATTATTGAATATAAATTATTTTTATATCTTGTATAGTATTTATATACCTTACTATGGTATGCAGGTTGTAGTGGATGTAAAGTCCAAAGGTACTTAGTACTATTGAATATTTATTTTTTTAAACTATATGTAAAGTGACGACGTGTTATACGTGCTGAGTGGCGGGAGTGAGAGGCCTCGAACGGACGAGTCAGAGTGGATGATTACTAAACATATCTATTTCCTATATCCTTCTATATCCTAAATACTATTTCATTAATTTTCATTGTGACTTCAATAGGTAATAACCAAACCGAACCGAACTCACTTTATTATCGTAATATTATGACGAGACTTTATTCTTGAACCCGGTTCAAAATATATATATTGATTGACCAATATATTGCTTAAACCGCAAAAATATAACAGGCAAATACACTTTCTCTTTTTTAATATTATTAAAAAAGGGGGGAAAGGGATTGTTAGTAATGGGGTCAAATAGCCCTATTACTATCAATATACCCTGTCAGATCGACCTCCACGTGGTTCCTCCTGGAAACCATCGTGGCTAATTCTTGTTTAATTCGTCAGAATGGGCTAACTGACCTACTTTCATCTTCATCTGTCATCTCTCACTGGTACACCGCCAGTGTATACCGATAGCGCAGACGGGATTACCATACCATTATCACCCATTAAAAAAAAAATTATTAAAAATATCATGTAACGTCATTCAAACCACGAGTTCCCTGACTATAAATTAATGTCTAATAAAATAACAAATCCACATGTCCCTCCTTGCGTCTGATATCGTGGAGTGCAACAGAGACTATCTGAGTCGTACCTTGTACATTGTGCTTGCATTCCTGGGACTTAGTTTGTCTTCATTGATTGAACTATATACGTAACCAATATACAGCGGCTGTTCCGTTTGTACTGTGAATCTTGTATACTTCTGTTGATATTTAACCGACTTCAAAAAAGAGGAGAACAGATTTTGTCCGCTAAATTAAAAGTCTAAATGTGAGTATTTTTCGCGTTTCCGATTTTCGTTTCATCTTTGATTTAATTTTTTTTTTTTATAATAGTTTGTTTATTTTTTTATGGGTAATAATGAAATGGGAACCCCACGTTTCGCCCATGGTAACCCCCATGCGTTGCCATTCCTGAGGACTCGGGTGTTATTCCTCTGTACCCGGTAAATTCACGCTATATCCCACCGTTCAAACCGAAACACAGCCATGCAAACACAACTGCTTCACGGTTGAAACACGAATGGGGTAGAGGTACCCAAGCAATCGACTTTTGTACAAAGTCTCACTCTGGTAAAGTATGTAATATGTATGTACGTATGTATGTAAGAGTAACATATTCGTCGAAAATACGAAACTCATTCGCCGCCCACTAAACTCGATTCGGTTTATTCTTTTTTCATCCATGCTTTCTTCTATGATTGATGATGCCTCCATTGTTACTAAACAGGTGTTTCGTTTGCACGTATTGTTGGACGGTAGCTTTGATGAATAGCTGTTTATATGTTCAAGTTGCAATGGGTCTGATTTAATCTATTCAACATATTTAAATATTATACCCACCAGAGGGAGACTTTGTACAAATGTCGTTTGCTTGTGCACCTCTGTCCCATTCGTGTTTCAACCGTGAAGCAGTTGTGTTCGCATGGCTGTGTTTCGGTTTGAATGGTGGCATATGGCAGTGAATTTACAGGGTACAGAGGAATAACATCTGAGTCCTGAATGGTAAGGCATGGGGGGTATTATGGGCGAAATAGTATACTCTTTTATGTCCATGGTACTGCTCATGTCTATAGGCGACGGTTAGCACTTTCCATCAGGTGAGCCGTCAGCTTGTTTGCCATTCTAAATTACATAAAAAAATCTGAATTGTTCGGATTGATACCCGCTGCTGATTTTTACCACCGTACAACCCGCCACAAAATATCCATCCCAACTATCTGTATGTATTTTTCAAGGCAATTTCTTCCATGCACAACCACTATTTGGAATCAACTTCCAGCAGCAGTATTTCCGAACCGATACGACAACATAACCTTCAAGAAAAGAGCATATTCCTTTTTAAAATGCCAGCAGCACACCTGCAATAGCTCTGGTGTTG
This sequence comes from Galleria mellonella, assembly GCF_026898425.1. Taxonomy (NCBI): domain Eukaryota; kingdom Metazoa; phylum Arthropoda; class Insecta; order Lepidoptera; family Pyralidae; genus Galleria; species Galleria mellonella. Next base: position 7,776,861 of record NW_026441999.1, on the reverse strand, counting down.
TAGGTGATCATGGGCGGCGGTAGTCACTTACCATCAGATCTCTTTTGCCCCGTGTTATAAAAAAAAAACATCCTACTTCAAGATGGAATGAAAAGCCACTTTTGGTTAACACGTGTATATATAAGATCATATTAACCATTGTGTGAATTTAAACGCATTTGCAGTATATTTATTTATTTATAGCAAAGCAACAGATTACAAATTATTATATATTATATATTCTTTATTGCACTTGTTGTTGTGAACAAGGGTGGATTTATCTCTGACAGAGATCTCTTCCAGTCAACCCAGTACAGTGCGAAAGCATTTCGTTAGCGGGCAGCTGAAGTGCTACAACTATTAAAACAAAAAACAAATATACAGTTAAATAAAATATTAAAATATATAATAAAATATTACATAAATACATACACGATAAATTAATACATTAATAAAATAAATATTACATAAAACAGCATTAAATTTGCACTCCAACAACTGCTCTGCATAACATTCGATATTATGTACATTAAAAGAATGACGGCTATAAATTTAAAGTAACAAATTGGCAGCCTTAATGTAACATTGCAAAGATTGTTGGAAGATATCAAGGTCCTTGTATATGAAGTATCATCGTCATCGTCAGCCATTATCTGTCCACTGTTGAACACACGTCTGCCCCATAGACTGCCATAAAAAACTGCCATGCCTAAGCCATGTATGTTATCCAGTGACTCCCTACAACGCATTTGAAATCGTCACTCTATTTATTAATCATCTTACACTATCGTATACTAAATACACTGCGTTTGCTTGTACGACATCGCCACTTTTTTTTTATGGGTGAAAATAGAATGATAATTCTGCCTGCGCTAACGGGATACGCTGGCGGAGCACCAGTGAAGAGTGATCGATGAGAATGAATACAGGCCGGTTAGCCCATCATGACGAATTCATCAGGAATTAACCATGATAGTTTCCAGGGAGAACCGCGAGGAGGTCGACCTGGTTGGGTATATCGCTAGCAATGAGATTCTCAGTCTCCATCCCTAACAATCCCTTTCCCCCCGACATAGCCACTTAAGAACCTTTCTTCCCTATCGGTTGTCAGTTCTTCGAGCTATGTGACCAGCCCATTGCCACTTCAGCTTGCTTAGCCTTCGGGCTATGTCGGTGACTTTGGTTCTTTCGCGGATATCCTCATTTCAGATACTTTCACGCAAAGAAACTCCGAGCATAGATAGATAGATAGATAATCTTTATTACTAGTAATAAAAATAAAAAAAATCAATCAAAATCAACAATGAAAAGAAAAAAAATAATTAATTTTGCTGGTTGCTGGAGCCGCCTCAGCTGTTGCTATATATGTACAGCTCCAGCGAGATGTACCTATACAGCGCTGATTTTCAGGCGGCCCCTTAGCATAGCCTTCTCCATAGCTCGCTGAGTAATGTATATATATATATATATAAAGTGTGCCTCTAACAATATATACTTGTTTCAGGGTCAACCCACGCTACCGCCAATTTATAAAGTTTTATCAGATCATGCTCAGCAAAAAGTGCTGGATACACAACATAAAACGAGGTTGCAGCAATATCATCACGAGGTAAACAAATGTATTTTTATCCATAAATGAAAAAAAAATCAATAAAATTATATCCACTATAATAAATATTTTTTTTTATATCACTTTGGTGGAAAACAAGCATACGGTCCACCTGATGGTAAGTGGTTACCGTAGCCTATGAACACCTGCAATACGAGGGGTATTACGCGCGCGTTGCCGACCCTGAAGAAACCTCTTTACCCCCCTTTTGAAGAATCCCATGCTGTAGTCTCTTGGGAAAACATCGGCAGGGAGCTCATTCCACAACCTGAGTGTTCGCGGGAGGAAACATCTCTGAAACCGCGCAGTACGCAACCATTAAGGTTGTAGGACTCTGTTTCTATGTTTCTAACAATATTCCATACATACAAACCTGTCCAAGTATTTAGAAGTTGTGATGTAAATAAACTCACATAGATAGATACTCTTTATTGTTACCTCCAAATAATTACAATAGTTAACTTATTATAAATATAAACAATTACAAGAAATAATCACAATGAGAAAACAATGGGCGGCCTTATCGCTAAAAGCGATCTCTTCCAGGCAACCTTTAGATGGAGAAGAGTAATTTTAAACAGTTTGACCGGAAGCACAAAACTTTTGGTTTTTTTTACATCCACATATATACATGAACCAGAGGGAGACCAAAGTCTATTCAAATACAAAAGTCGATTGCTTGGGTACCTCTGTCCCATTCGTGTTTCTACCGTGAAGCAGTTGTGTTTGCATGGCTGTGTTTCGGTTTGAAGGGTGGGATATGGCGTGAATTTACTGGGTACAGAGGAATAACACCTGAGTCCTCAGGAATGGCAACGCATGAGGGACATCATGGGCGAAACAGTATACTCTGTTATGTCCATGATACTGCTCATGTCTATAGGCGACGGTTACCACTTCCCATCAGGTGGGCCGTCAGCTTGTTTGCCATTCTAAGTTGTAAAAAAAAATACTGACCTTGAAGATATTAAACTCTTTTTGAAATATAAGGTCGCAAAGTCGTAATATCCTATCAAAATTTTGTAGCTTTTCAGCAGTAAAAATTTTTTAGATTACTAACTTTTACCTGTTACTTCGTACGCGTAAATTTCATAAGTAAAAGAACCGATTAAATAGACCCTAGGTAAATGGCGTATCAAGGTCAGATACAAGCACTTAGGCTACAAGCAATGTAAGTGTTATGGTTTATTAAAAAAAAGGTTCATTGATTCAAATAATTATGATGATTCCTTATTATTTATTTATTTTATTTATTCATTAGTACAAATATGTGTACATGGCGGATTTAATGATAAAAGCATTCTCTCCCAGTCAACCATAGGGAAGTGTCAGAATACTCGAATGCGGGTACTAGTAATTATTGATATACATACATACTAAAATTACATATATAAACGAATAAATATATATGAATAACAAATATACTTACACATATATGACATATACTTATATTATACACGAATTTGGGAATAATATAAAGCACTTATTGCTCGGATAAAAATAAAAAGTGAACGTGAACGCTTTCTATGATTTCAGGTCAAACAGCCGAACTATTCCTTTAAAAATCGGGACACTGACGATGAATACCATGATAATTCAGATGCGGTAATTATATCTAAAGTTATATCGTAAACTTTGATTATAACTGAACTAGATGTTTTCTTGCGAAAGTCCATATCACTGGTTGTTTCATTAAAATTATTTTATTTATCATGGGCGGCGGTAATCACTTACCGTCAGGTGAGCCGCATGCTCGTTAGCCCCCAGAGTTGTAAAAAAAAAATTCATAACATCTATATAATCATATTAATTCCCGCTTCTTACAAACCATAATCGACGCAACGCGTAAGTGTTAAAGTTAATACTCAATTAATTAATATTTTTCAGGTAAAAAACTATGCTTTTTCCTATACCGTGAAGGATCAAAAAACAGGAGATGACTTCTCACATTCCCAGCACAGTTCAGGCTCGGCTACTAACGGAGAATACAGGGTACGACTCCCAGATGGTAGAATGCAAATAGTTTCATATACAGCTGATGAAAACGGCTACAAAGCTGATGTACGATACGACGATGATGATAAAACAGTTGGTAATGGTGTTGACCATCATTATAATGATAAACAAGATTATAATAATAAATACAATAATGTATATAATGATAAATACAATCATGATATTAGTAATGACGATTACAATAACAAATATAAACATAACGACAAATACAGTCATAAATATAAATACAAACATAGTCACAATTATAAAAATAATGACAATTTTAATGATGTTAATCGTAACAATTATATTAATGAACATTATAAAGTTGATGACAATGAAAAATATAAAACCCCCACCAATGATTATTACAATGAATATCCGGACGCTTCGAAAGATTATTACAATAATGATTTCTCAACTGAATACGAAAGCAAAAACTATGATTACGAACCCCATAAAAGTAAATACGCCTCTTTCAATAACGACAAAGTTTCCAATTTAGAACCTATTGTAGTACCTGATTATAAAAAATATAGCGCACCAACCACGGTCAGACCTAGTTTCGATGAGTTGAAAGGACTATTTTTGAATAAAAATATTTACAGTACAGTACAGCCGTCTATAGATTATCAAAGTAAATTTAATAAAACGTACAATTTCGAACCTATTGTAGTTCCAGATTATAAGAAATATAGTGCATCGACTACAGTCAGACCTAGTTATGATGAGTTAAAAGACATATTTTTAAATAAAAACATCTATAGCACAGTACAGCCATCTGTTGACTATCAGAGTCAAGTGCCTTTCGAAATTAAAGCACCATCGACGACTCCAAATCCGTACGATGAAACGACAGAACATGTAGTCATAATAGGTACAACGAAACCTACTCTTTATACAAATATTAAAAACAGCGTGCCTGTTACGATTTCTCCTTTACCTATATTCACAACAGCTAGCAATTTCCTATCATCGACACCAAAAACTTACTTAGTATCAACATTATCACATTTGAGAGATAAAATCACATCGATTACACAAAAACCTATATTGTCTGATAGTTTTATTAATAGAATAAATAAATATTTAAATTTTAATTAAACATTTCCATGTAATTCTTCTGATTTATTTGGGGGTAACTGCATACACTCTACAAGCGTTACGCAATATATCTTTTAAATGAAACCTCATAGATTCAGTTCCTGGTAGGATCAATTTAGGAAAGTTTCCCGATACTGCTTTTATATTTTGGGTTGTGATTCCAGGACATACATTGTCTGATTTCTGATTTTGTTTCTTTTATTTATGTCAAAGCTATGAGTTAATACTTGCCTACAGCTTTGTCTATAGTAGTTAGGTTGCGAGATGGCCTTTTTGAAATTCGAGTTTTTTAGTACTCATTAAAATAAATGATTAAATGATTAGATTCGAGTCTCATGTAGGGTTGCCAACCGTACTATAATATATAATATAATATCATATTTCAGTAGTTTACAGAAAGGATATTTTTAATTACGAATCTGAAAAGCAATACGAAAGAAACAAAGCAAGTATCTCGCTCTATCCTAACATATGTAGGAATAATCTACTGATATATATTAATTTAAATGTTGAATGCGACTAAGCGTTTGATACTTTTTTTATGAACAAAAAATTGTCAAAGGACGCAAGAAGTGCAAAACAATGTAGGTTTTATAAAAACATACCTATAGGTAACAAACATACTATTGTTTTTTAAATCTTTTCGAAAAATGCTATATTTCCTTTAGTGCATATTTTGTAAAATAATACAGCCAGAGGGAGACTTTGTACAAAAGTCATTTGCTTGGGCACTTCTGTCACATTCTTGTTTGTACTGTGAAACAGTTGTGTTTGCATGGCTGTGTTTCGGTTTGAAGGGTGGGATATGGCAGTGAATTTACAGAGTACAAAGGAATAACATCTAAGTCCTGAACGGCAACGCATGGGGGTATCATGGGCGAAACAGTATACTCTGTTATGTCCATGATACTGCTCATGTCTATGGACGACGGTTACCACGTTCCATCAGGTGGGCCGTCAGCTTATTTTCCATTATAATTTGTATAAAAAAAAAATAATAATCAGCCGATAAAATGTTGGCAACCCTAATCTCAGGACTCGGACAAGTACACACGATTGCGGTACCTGATTGGGTGCTTAGAGACGTTTATCAACAATTACAATAAACATAACAAATTCAAATTCAAATTCAAAAATCATTTATTCATGTAGGACATTTTAGCCGCTTATGAACGTCAAATTTTTACATTATAATTTTATATTTACCCTACCGTCCAGTTCGGTATATAGATCCAATTGAGAAGAACTGGCAAGAAACTCAATTGAATTACTTTTTTTTTTAAAGCCAGTTTATTTACAATGTATATTTATATAGGTGTCTATGTCTAACATTAAATGAAAATTCAGTGCATGAACAACTATTGCCATGCACACTCGTCATTCAAGTAATCGTTTAGTGAGTAATAGGCTTTGCTCAGTAAATATGATTTAACAGATGTTTTGAATTTATTTAAGGGTAATTCCAACATATCCTTTGGTATCTTATTGTAAATTTTTATACCTATTCCCATAAAAGACCTATTAACTTTTTCTAAACGATACTTGGGGACAGCAAGTTTGTCTTTAAATCTAGTATTAATATTATGAATATTGCTGTTTTTTGGAAATAAGTCAAGATTTTTATGAACATATAGAATATTTGAATATATAAATTGAGAAGCAACGGTGAGAATATTTGCCTCTTTGAATTTCTCTCTTAATGAGTCACGACTCTTCATACAGTAGATCGCTCGAACGGCACGTTTACTCGACTATACTATATTTTTGAGCATAGTAGAATTTGATGCTTCTTAGGATTTTACCTTGGTTGGTAACAGTGTTTTCCATCACCAGAGAGTTGGTTAGAAATGTAATTAACACACTACATGTTTTGTTTATTATAAATTAAAATCACATACTCGGTTTAATTCTAAATAAACTTGCTATTTTTAATAATAAATACAATATCTTTATGCTATTGAACAATGAAAGACTATGGTCCCCCAAAAAAAAAACAGATTTCTTTTATGACAAAACCAGTTATTTTGGTCTCAAAACTACTAAAGCGATTTCGATAAAATTTCCATAGTACCAATCTGTGTAATAAAGGAGGTAACGAATATAAAAACAAAAAAGTAACCAAATTTAGTGCCTCCTTTTTTAAAGTCGGTTTATTACGTATAAAAGACGTTGATTTAATTATTACAGCAAAATAAATATTGTTTACATTCCTACTACAAGATATTTATATAAATATCCTGAAATCAAAAAAGAATATTCTTTTGAAGTCTTTATTAAAATACTCTTGTAAATAATGTTGTATAAATGTACATTTAAATTGTAATTATTAAAATAGATATTTACTTAAATAACGGATTATTATTTCCATGAAATTCATCCTTTCCCATTCCCCCTTCCATTTCAAAAGCCTCCCATAACGATCCCCTCGGTAAATACCTTTCTGAAATAGAGTCAATTCAAATAATAACTCGGTAATTATATGGGCTCTTTAAACTTAGTTCAAGTAAAAAATACATTGAATTCAAAATAATTCTATTATCTTTACTACGGGCGAATATCATTATTGTGAAAGTATGTTAGTTTGTTCGTTAGTAACTTATCTCACAGCATCTTATTAGCTGTCTATGGGGGAGGCCTATGTTCAGCAGTGCCTGAAATGTAGACGATGAATTGCAAAAGCAAGATAAAGAGGCAACAATGGGCACCATAAACGCTAAATTGCTGTCTTTACCAAGCAACCTTAGTATGTCTAGATAGTCTTTTGTGCTCAGTTCTCTCTGTCTACCCCAGGAGGGACTTGGCGTGAATATAGATGTGAAATCTACTTATTTGATATAGAAACGAAATAACACACAGCGAGCATTTTGTATTTTAGCAACTGTAAGCAATACTGAAATGCATCTCGGATTATTTGGACGCGATATTGTCGGAATTTAATAAAAAAAAATCCTATTCTTGAATACAAAAGAAAATATACGTCTTTTGACATGAAAGCGAATAATGACGCGTTACATTTTCAATTTAATGTTCGAGGATGGGCAGCACCGTCACTCTTAAAACGTCAAACTAACCGCGGTTGCCAACCTACCTGCCAAGCATGACAACTATTGTTATCATTCTAAGAACAAGTTATCAACCCCCTTTATGGGTGAGACCTATGTTCAGCATTGGACAATTAAGGACAGGTCGACCCTCACGTGTTCCCCCTAGAAACCGTCCTGAGTAATTCCTATTGCATCCATTACAATGGGTTAACTGACCTGGTTTCATCCTCACCTATTACCACTGGTGCCCCGTCAGCGTATACTGATAGCGCAGACGAGAATACCATTCCATTATCATCCATTAAGGAATAATCCCCAATACTAACGATCCCATCCACAATATATACAACTTAGAATGGCAAACAAGCTGACGGCCCACCTGATGGAAAGTGGTAACCGTCGCCTATTGACATGAGCAGTAGCATGGACATAACAGAGTATACAGAGTATACTAATGATAACCATCATGCGTTTTCATTCCCGAGGACTCAGGTGTTATTTCTCTGTACCCCATAAATTCACTGCCATATCCCACCCTTCAAACCGAAACACAGCCATGCAAACACAACTGCGACACGGTTGAAACACGAATGGGACAGAGGTACTCAAGCAATCGACTTTTGTACAAAGTCTCCTTCTGGTAAGATTCCTCTGGAAGATCCTTCTTATAAGCCATGTATTGTCAGATGTATTGCCACGGCCATGTATTGGCCGAACTAAAATGTGCTCTAAGAACAGTCCGTAAGATTTGAAATCCTGGAACTAGACGAGTCGAATCATCATCATCATTTCAGCCACTATCCGTCCACTGCTGGACATAAGCTTCCCCCATAGACTGCCATAAAGAACGGTCCTGAACCACCTGCATACACTGACTCTCTGCAATGCATGTCAGGTCTTCACTCCATCTAAAGGGGGGTCGTCCTACACTGCGTTTGTTATCTCGTATTGATTACACTCAAGAACCTTTTTTCCCCATCGGTTGTCGGTTCTTCGAGCTATGTGACCAGCCTATTGCCACTTCAGCTTGCTTATCCTTCAGGCTATGTCGGTTATTTTGGTTCTTTTGCAGATATCCTCGTTTCGGATTCTATCACGCAAATAGACTCAGAACAAAGCTCTCCTTTTAGCCCGCTGAGTAAAAGGAGAGCTTTGTTCTGAGTCTATTTGAGTATAGAGCCCGCATACGGACAATAACGGGCAATAAGACTAGTCGAATATAAAGGAAAAATTACCCGGGGACTAAATATCCCCCGTTTTCCCAGGCCATTGTACTTACAATGTAACAGTCCCACATAATCTACCTATTCTTCGCAAGGAACCCTAGAAAATTGCAAGACTCTATACCGGCCATTGAAGATAACGCTCCTCTGCGGTCTATGGTCTGTCGATTATAGACAATTCTTCTAGTGGTGGGACCTTATCGATGAAATGGACAAAATTTTATAATGGCATTTAGTAGTTCCGATTCGAAAAACTTTACTTTTAGCTATTCCTTGTACCGTGGGCATCACAATGTATTCAATTGCATATATATAGGCGATGATAACCACTTTCCATTTAGTTGGACATCAGTTTGTTTGTCATTAAAAATTATTTTCAAAAGCAACCTATTTCTATCTACATTCCAAATACTACATTTATGTCAGTATTCATAACGATCAGTTAAACTATTGAAGTGCTTAATTTAACTAATACACTTTCACCACCATACAACCCGCCATAAAGTTTCAACCCAACCATCTGGACGAGTGGCGATCTTTCATCGTGCGTTTTTCAAGGTACTTTCTTCTACGCACAACCTATTTGGAATCAACTTCCAGCAGCAGTATTTCCGTACCGATACGACAACATAACCTTCAAGAAAATAGCATATTCCTTTTTAAAAGGCCGGCAGCAAACCTGCAATGCTTTTGGTGTTGTAGGTGATCATGGGCGGTGGTAGTCACTTACCATCAGGTGAGCCGCATGCTCGTTTGCCCCCTGTGTTGCAAAGTCTTTACCCTCGACTTCGTCCGCATGATTGACATAAAAAGTAGGTTATGCCTTTCTCCACCCCTTACATGTATACCCACAACCACTGGATGAGCCAATACGAGATAACAAACTTAATTTCACATTTATAACTATATAAAGGAATTGAATTGAATATTGCCCTGTGTTCCCGGCATAGAATAGGCCACTTCTTTCTTTTCCGTGCGTGGCGTAAAAGGCGACTAAGGGTAGTTAAAGGTCGAAGGGTAGGCAGCACCGTCCCTCTTAAAACATCACCAAAGCTTAACTGCGGTTGCGAAACTGCCTGTCAAACGTGGCAACTACTGGCAAAACTTCCTAATAGGGGGAAGCTTCAGTAATGGACAACATCACCGAAGCCTAACTGCAGTTGCCAATCCACCTGCCAAGCATGGCAACTGCTAGGAAAATTTCCCAATAAAGGAAAGCCTATGTTCAGCAATTCAGCAGTGACAGCTTATATTATCAATTATAAAGAAAACATATCGCATTTTATCGACAGTTTTTTTTTCGCTTCCCTGCTCCAATGCAACGGTATTCTGCTGACTCACGTCTGGCGTGCTGCCAAAGAAACGCTGCCGGATCACGGATACGTACGAGTACAACACTATTGTACGTATTCGTGACTGGTATATGTAAGAAGAAAAAAAACATAATGCAAATATTAGCTACATTTTACTACCTACGCATGTAAACACTATATCTTTTCGTAATCCGTTGCCTTTTGTTAACTGTCATTATTTAGGCTGATGACTTGATATCCAAAGTCTTAATAAATAAAAAAAAAACAATACTTTTTTATATGATTATATTTTTCAGAGATTTCCCCGCGTTGATTAAATTGAAAGATCTTATCTTTTGCAAATGCATCGTATGTCCAATCGCCAAATATATTTTAAGAAATATCTTTGTAGATTATTATTAGCTCAAAACAAAAACAGTTTAATGTCTTTGGTTATTACTTCCTGCTCCTTTAAAATGGCGCGCTTTTTTGTAACCACAGATTAAGGTACTTACGTGTATTTATTTCTGCGTTCAGGGAATCTTTCGACAGTCAATCTAGAACAAGGAATTACATAAAAGGAGTGATAAAATTGTCAATTCATAGCAGGCTAGTGTATAGAAAATGTCATACGGCCGTATAACCCTACCAAATTCAGATACAACCTGCTTGCATACTTTCTACATAACCTATGTCAAATATATAATCTAGTAATGTAAAATGTGTTATTGACAAATAATTGAAATATGAAACATTTTCTATACACTAACCTGTTATGAATTGAGAAAAATTACAACCGATGGTATATCTTTCTTCCTCTTTTCATTAATTATATTTGCATAAGAAGAATGGAGTCAATCATATGATTTACAGTTTTTATTTTATCTATGTAATTCCTTGTCCTTAGCAGTCAACATTGCATTTTCATTATAATCCTTAATCTATGCTCCGTCTAGTAATAACGTGGTAATTATTTACTCTGTGTATATCATATATATATATATATGTATGTGCATGTATATATATCATAATCTACGTGTAATTATATCCATCAGTATTAATATGAAATGAAATAAATTTATTTTGCTAAATAATATTTAATAACAAGCAGCCAAAGTTCTGTTAATGATTGTTCCATCGTAAATAGTTCTTTGGTTAATGTTATATTTGCCAGTCATTCCCTTGCGCTGTTTTATAAATAACAACAGTAATATGTTTATATGTGCGTAACGTGAAATAAAAACAAAAGAATAATTAATCATAAATAAGACGTTGGGGTAGACAGGTACGTTTTTTTTTATACAACTTAGAATGGCAAACAAGCTGACGGCCCATCTGATGGAAAGTGGTAACCGTCGCCTATAGACATGAGCAGTACCATGGACATAACAGAGATTACCATAACAGATTACTATAACAGATTGCTTGGGTACCTCTGTCCCGTTCGTGTTTCAACCGTGAAGCAGTTGTGTTTGCATGGCTGTGTTTATGGCGTGAATTTACTGGGTACAGAGGAATAACACCTGAGTCCTCAAGAGTGGCAACGCATGGGGGGTATCATGGGCGAAACAGTATACTCTGTTATGTCCATGGTACTGCTCATGTCTATAGGCGACGGTTACCACTTTCCATCAGGTGAGCCGTCAGCTTGTTTGCTATTCTAAGTTGTATAAAAAAAATGAACTCATTTTCTAACAAATATAATAAGTGGTTTATGATGGCGCATAAAGCAGCCAGCAGTTGGTCTATCGTGAGGAATTCGACAAGAATTAACCACGATGGTTTCTAGCAAAGACCGCGTGAAGGTCGACCTGACAACGTACATTGCTAGCAATAAACCGCTTACCATTACCACCAACCCCTTCCCCCAATATACAAGATAAATTGCATCATTTAGAGAAAATATGAAATTTGAATCATACCAAATCCTCCTAAGAGGGTGTTAAAATACATTGAAAATTGGGTTTAAAAAATCAACCCCCAAAGGTAAAGGAATGTTGAAATTTATAAGGAAAATTGCAAATGCAACGAGATGTTAAAATTTGAATAGGGAAATCGTTTTCCCTCTGTATATAGATTTAAAATTTACCATAATATGGAGTGAATCAATGGGGTTTGTTTGTTCCTTACGTTTCGAATAAACGGTTGAATGAACACTCTTTATTGTTCCCTACCAAGAATAATACCGATTATAATGATTAACAATATGTACACAAACAAAATGAATATTTAATTACAGAAACTTAATACATAACTACATGGTAGAATAGGCCACCCCTTCCTTTCCCGTGGTCGTAAGAGGTGACTAAGGGAGGGCGAGGGATGGGCAGCAGCGTCCCTCTTAAAACATCTCCAAAGCCTAACTGCGGTTGCCAATCCTACTGCCAAGTGTGGCAACTACTGACAAAACCTTATGGTTTATGTTCAGCAGTGGACAGTTAAAGGCTGATATGATGATGGTCATCATCATCATGTATTGTGTTATTTTAACATCAGATTTGTGCGGGTCCGATATTTCAAAAAATATTTCATGGTAGGCCCTCAGGATATGGTCACTGACCGATAAAAAAAACTAGCCTATGTCTTCTCCACGTATTATGTGATTTCGTTTTACTGAAGTTAGTTTACAAACGAAATGTTAAGCTCCATTTACGGGGCCGATTTCGGTATGAACGAAAACACGAACTTGAGTCCAAAAATTCGGAATTTCAATTCATGATAGACCCCCCTGATCACGCGGACGAAGTCGCGAGTAAAAGCTAGTTTGTTTAAAAATAAAAAAATAGAATTAAATACTTTAAAATACATATACTATAATAGACTTATAAATACAAATTAGCCTCTAAACATAAAACTTGCGTTACTTGTCGTACATTTACCACGAAATTCCGCTATTAATAGATTGTATGGCACACTTTTTCATTGTAATATCTAAGGAGAGCATCATTTAATTTTCTAAAATCAACACGTTTTCCCTCTAAAACGCAACGAGCGGCCATGTTGCTCGCTCTCAAAATGGCCGCCGCACGTCATAACAGTATCTTGTAGAAGCGAGCTCATTACTGAAATTAGAACTGTGTTGTTGTTTTATTTTGCCATTAATTAGCTAAAGTAAATAATAAGTCGATCTTTAAATATATCAAAACGTAGATTTGAGCAATTAGTACGTACAAAGATGAAAATAGATTATGTTTTTCAATAATAGAATGAGAAAAAGAGACTAAATTGGTAATTCTAGTCTTTAACAATAAAAATTATTTTATAAAGGTATCCATTATTACTTGTTATTTTCTTTTCCTATCCTATTTTTACTTTTGACTGAAAAAATAATGCTACTAACATTAAGTTCACCTTTTGTACCATATTTTATTTTGGTTAATAAATAAATAAAAATTAAATAGGTATATATATGTCATTACTAACAATCTATATTTATCTGCATGTCAAATTGAGTAACAAAACATCCAAACATATTTACAAACCTATTTTTTATATAATATTTTATTTCAAATATTCTTTAATCAATTATTCCGTGCCAGATGTCCTTTTCTAGTAATCTGTCCAGTTCTCGAATTAATACCCGTATAAACAAGAGTACACACGGGCACACGGGTATGCGACCATGACCTCCCGAGCTACTACATTTTCTGATCTGTATCTCTCCACAACTAGAAGGTCCTCTCCTTCCCTTTTATCCATAAATCCTTTATTTCTTTTTTATTAACTTTCTCTATTCATCCTCAAAATTCCGTCCTTTTTTACCAGTCTTTTTCTCTATACCAAACATGGCGAATACTACCAGTAAATACATTTCTAAGCAGGATTGATGTCAGACAAACAACTTTACAGAGAGGGCATGCAGCTCACCTAATGGTAAGTGACTACCGCCGCCCATGATCACCCACAACACCAGCGGCATTGCAGGTGTGCTGCCGGTCTTTTAAAAAGGAATATGCTCTTTTCTTGAAGGTTATGAAAGTTTTCTATGAAAAACTAAATTTTAATATAGTTAATTCACAATTGACCCACCACATTGTAAAGATCTCCAAGGACTAACTGCAATTGCCAGCCAACTTGCCAAGTGTAGCAACTATTGACAAAACCCTCGCTTAATGGTGGTGACCTATGTTTAGCAGTGCACTGGTATGATATGTTACTGTAAGGAGCAATCAATAATAACTCCTTTGCCATATCCCAAAAGATTATATGACAATTCAGGCCCCATTGCTGTCTCTCTCTCTCTCTTGATATGGTAACCCCGCCTGCGCTAACGGGACACGCCGGCGGGGCACAAGTGAAGGATGATAGGTGAAAATGAAAAGACAGGTCAGTTAGCCCATCGTGATGAATACACCTGCAATTCTGTTCTGTTCTGTTCTGAACAATCCTTTCTGTGTAATGTGAATTTTTTGTGCAGCGAAGAATCGGAAACCATGGAACACCTAATTTGCAACTATGATTCTACTGGTAAAGGCTTATCCAGAGTTTTTTTTTTTTTGTTGGATGAAAATGGATTGGTAACCCCGCCTGCGCTAACGGGATACGCTGGTGGAGCACCAGTGAAGGGAGATAGATGAGAATGAAAACAGGCCAGTTAGCCCATCATGATGAATTAATCAGGAATTAACCATGATAGTTTCCAGGGGGAACCGCGTAGAGTTCGACCTGGTAAGATATATTGCTAGCAATGGGATTTTTAGTCTCCATTACTAACAATCCCTTTCCCCTTATCCAGAGTTAGGAGATTATAGATATCTTAAACATAGTACTACATAGTATCTATAAAATAATGGTCTAAGGCAGAGGGAAGCACAAAAGATCCCAATGGGTTGACGTGAAACGGCTTAGCTGAGCCTATACGCGAATAAAAAATAAGAACAAAGAATCCCCCCCCCCCCCCACCTTCGAACTTATATTACTAATAATGGAATTATTTCACTGCTAGTAGCAATTACTAATCAAAATAAAAAAAACTTAGTTGTGATAATACAGGGTCGAATTGGGAACATTTTGCCTTGCTATTTACAACTGAGTGGGTAATATGTTTCTTGTTTTATTTATTTATTTATATTTATTACCATGCCATGTCACATGGTACAAATTAGTTATTATAATTTTGTATTATATATTTAGAGCAGAGGGAGACTTTGTACAAAAGTCGATTGCTTGGGTACCTCTGTCCCATTCGTGTTTCAACCGTGAAGCAGTTGTATTTACATGGCTGTGTTTCGGTTTGAAGGGTGGGATATGGCGTGAATTTACAGGGTACAGAGGAAAAACACCTGAGTCCTCAGGAATGGCAACGCATGGGGGGTATCATTGGCGAAACAGTATACTATGTTATGTCCATGGTACTGCTCGAGTCTATAGGCGACGGTTACCACTTTCCATCAGGTGGGCCGTCAGCTTGTTTGCCATTCTAAGTTGTATACACGTGACACCCCGTAGGGACACCGCAATTTACAGATAGAATCATCCATTTTTGATGACAGTTAAAAATCATATCATGTATCATGCTTAATTTTTTACTAATTCATTTTTATTATTAGATTTTAAATTTTGATTCTATCTATTTAATTTTAAATATTTTCTATTTACTTATGGAAACTTAGCTGATTTTTGTGTATCATTTATATATATATACGAAGTGTAATAAGAAATTTATTTATTTTCCAAATGAAATAAAATGAAAAACTGTCTCGAAACCGGTTGAAATACGAAAGAGAAATAACTATCGCTTCTCACAAATACACACCGAGCTAGTGCGGTGAACTTAATAATGTTGTTACACCACACAACTGTATTGTTACTGGCAACGTTCAATAAAGTCCGTGTCACAACTGTTCTCAACGTAAGTGATGTACAAGAAATAACTAGTTAATAACAAAACAGTGAGTTATCCGTAACGACGAGATATCGAAAATAGATGATTCCTATGCGCCGCGCTCATCGAGTCGTAGCATCGCCGATGAGTGTTATAGTGATGTTCTGCCAGCGAATTCACTGTTATCGATTATGTTTTAATATTTTGTACACATACAGTGTAACCATGTACCTTTTTCAAAGAACACGGTATAAATGATGATCTCGTATGATATCGAGAAGAGTTCGAGTTCGAGTTCTCGTATCTCAGAGAAGCTAGGAAATTTTATCATTTAACAAAATAAGAGCTGTCTATGTATCTCAGTACGGAGATGAAATACACATTATACATTTAACACACATAGTACATTTAAATAAATACATATAATGTTAACAGAGATTTAAAAGAGTAACTGTTGAATTTCTTGCGGGCTCTTCACAACAGATAACAACTTTGCAAATCCTGCAGTAGCTTTAAAAAAAATGACGAATTAAAAGTGTTTGTGAACAAGTCTATTTGAATGAAGATGATTTGAATCATTATCGTTTTCATTTCTAAAAGTACTGTCGACTAAGAAAAAACAAAGAACAAAATATTAATTTTAAATAGATAATAACATCATGTTAAATTTAAAACTAATATTTTAAGTTTTATTTATTTTTTACTAATATATTAATAACTTATCATAATTTTTGCCTTATTCTCTTGCAGTACACAACTTTATAAAAAAAAAACACACTATCAAGAATCATTGCGATTATGTTGGTTATTATTTGTTACTTCACATTCATATATACATAATAATAAAAAAATATTCACCAATTTAGAATTTTTTCTTCAAATTTACGTGTTTGTGTGTGTATAATTACAAAATAATCAACAACAATAAGTCTCGACGCCAGCGCCATCTAGTATTTCTTGTCTAATTTTATTTAATGACCAACCATCTTAACCGGGTACAAAAATTACATATATAAAGCTATATTATCAGAGAATAACATGGGCTGTCTTATTGTTCTCTGCTCTATTTACCCGGAGCGGGTCCCTTGTAAAAATAAAGAAGGTAAAAATGTAATTATTAACAAAGTATGTTTGTATAAGCACAAAATTTATCATTGATTCCTACACTAGACCGAGCGTGTCCTGTAAACTAAATTTAGAAAATAAAGAAATTTTATAGTATAACAAAATTATTTATACAATTCAGAAATATATTTTCAATATGTTGATTAACTATATTATTACAATATTAATAAATTAAAAAATAACAATACAAATTAAAAATAATAAACAATAGTCAATGCAATAGATAAATGCTTATGTCAGTTTCTAAACGTTAATTCGATTGCAGTACAGAAAAATAAGTGATTTATCGAAAAAAAAAATATCCACTGACATCACTAGCCCCTCGAGAAAACACTCGACAAATAAGCAGGACGCAGACGGAGCGCAGTTTGCATAATTGCCGCGTTCGGAACCTGAGACGCCATGAATGTAGAAAATTTAATTATAAGAATATCGCATCCGAAATTAACTGTTTAAATAGCTAAATTAAGTTTAGCTATTCGTTATAATTAAAAATAACTATGCTATATTGTATATGTCCTACCGGGCATGCAACAATTTTAAAACAGGTAATTAGCTAGAAATTACATAAATGTCATTAAAATGCTATTAACGTTACATAATTGACAAAAATACAAAATATTCGGTAAGCGGCGTAATTAATCACTTACCATCAAGTGAGCTGTATGCACATTTGTTCTGTGTCATAAAAAAAAAAGTATTTTAAAAAGATACAATAAATATGAATTACGCGTACACCGTCGCCTATAGACATGTTCAGTACCATGGACATAACAGAGTATACTGTTTCGCCCATGATAACCCCCCATGCGTTGCCATTCCTGAGTACTCAGGTGTTATTCCTCTGTACTCAGTAAATTCACGCCATATCCCACCCTTCAAACCGAAACACAGCCATGCAAACACAACTGCTTCACGATTGAAACAAGAATGGGACAGAGGTACCCAAGCAATCAACTATTGTACAAAGTCTTCCTTACCCACAGGTATCGTAAGAAGCGACTAAGGTAACTTAACAGTCGAGGAATAGGCAGTCCCTCTTGAAACATCACCAAAAGCGAACTGCGGTTGCCAACCCGCTTGCCAATCGTGATAACTACTGAAATAACCACTTATAAGAGGAAGCCTATGTCCAGCAGTGGACAGTTAATTGATATGAATGAATGAATATTTGACATTTACCATGTTTAACATTTACATTTAACTGGCGTGAAATTACTGGGTACAGAGGAATAACACCTGAGTCCCCAGGAATGGCAACGCGTGGGAGGTATCATGGGCGAAACAGTATACTCTGTTATGTCCATAGTACTGCTCATGTCTATAGGGGACGGTTACCACTTTCCATCTGGTGGGCCGTCAACTTGTTTGCCATTCTAAGATGAATAAAAAAAAAAAAGAAAGCGTACGGAGGGCAGTCGTGGTGAAAAATATGTGACAATTGTTGGAACATACTGAAATAATTTTTATACTTAAAATATTAGTAAAGATTTATATACTAATAGACATAGATAATACAGACATTTTATTTCACTAATGTCAGGAACTTATTTTGAAATTATGAACAAATAAAGACATTTGTATGGCCTAAAATAGTTTTAGCATGCGGCTCACCTGATGGTAAATAACTACCGCTACCCATAAGTACCCACAATACCAGAAGCATTGCAGATGTGCTGCCACTCTTTTAATAAGGAATATGCTTTATCTTTACTGAAATATGTTAAATTTGAAAAAAAAATGCAATAAACTCATCCGAGTTTAAAATAATCTGAAATCTGAGTAATAAATAAGTTAATTAATTACAGTAATTCATCTGAATTACTTATTTACTTTTTTATTATTATTTTTTTATTACTACTTTTTATTATTAAAAATTTATTAACTTACTTATTAAATTTTAATTAGACCTAGACTGTGTAAAATGCGAAATTAAGTCTGCCTTGTGTATGCCTATAGTCTTAATACCATTTATTTCTAAAGAGTGGTTATATTATTCAGCAGTATAAAGCAGACTCGAAATAAAGGTCTAGCCAGTCTTCTAATAATGCGCTAATATTTTCTTCTCAAAAAGAGACTAGGAGTAGATAATATATAGCAATATTTATATTATGATCCAATAACGAATATGTCAAAATTCTGTTGTCCAAAAAATAATATTGGATAACAGACTTTTAACATATTTGAAAATAGATATCCAAACAATATGGGCGATATCGAAATGAGTGATGACCTTTTTACCACTATCAATGTCCAGAGAAACCCAATATATAGATATCGGTTCGGTATCTATATTGGCCATGCGCAATCAGGAGACGTGTGTGATAATAATAAAAAATAGTCCGTCTGTGTAGCTATCTTGTTATTGTTACGTAACTTCTGTTATCTCACAAGAATGACATGCTATTTTTATCCATATCTTTATTTCAGATGTGTCAGTCAATCCGCAGGCCTCATCTCGAATTTATCTCATTTGTAACTTAACAGAAATGAGTTTCTCCGGTAAAGTAGTTCTTATCACTGGCGCCAGTGCTGGAATTGGAGCGGTTACAGCGATCAGCTTCGCCAGAGAAGGTGCGGATGTAGCTATAGTTGGCAGGAATGAGGATAAACTAAAACAAGTTGTACAAGAGTGTAAACGCGTCGGTAGAACACCGCTTCCGATAAAAGCCGACGTTGCCAACGACGATGACGCCAAAAGAATTGTCAACGAAACCATCAAGAAGTTTGGAAAACTGGATGTATTAGTGAACAACGCAGGAATCGGGGCATACGGTTCCATTCTGAGTGGAGAAATACTCAAAGCATATGACGATATAATGGGAATAAATGTACGGGCAGTCATTCATCTTACTTCGCTGGCTGCGCCGCATCTTGTTAAAACGAAAGGAAACATTGTAAACATATCGAGCGCCGCTGGTTTCCGCGTATCAACCTCTCCACCCCAGATAGCCTACTGTGTATCTAAAGCCGCCGTCAACCATTTCACGGCTGGAGCTGCTTTGGAACTTGCATCTTCCGGAGTGAGAGTGAACGCTGTGAATCCGGGTCCGACAAGGACTGACTTCTTGCAAACTGCCGATGCTCCAATCACATGGGATGACTTCAAAGGAAGGACCGCTTTAGGCAGAGTGTCTGAACCTGAGGAAGTGGCTGATTTGATCCTGTACGTCGCCAGCGATAAAGCTAGAGGCATAACTGGGACGACTCTGCTGGTTGATAACGGAAGGGTTTTGATGTAAATGTTCCCGTTGTGCGTTTCCACGATAACTTGTATAATGTAACATCATTTATAACTTCATTTAATTAATAACGATATGTTAATTTTAATATAATTTAAATTGTAAAAATCACAGTTTTCTTTCTTATGCCTTACAATTATATAATCCTTATTAGTAGCGTGTAATTATACTCATGCATCCATATATAACAAGGCCACCACAAGATCTATAACCAAAATAATGATTAGGAGGGAAAGGGATTATTGGTAATGGAGACTGAGAATCCCATTGCTAGCAATATACCCAACCAGGTCAACCTCCTCGCGGTTCTCCCTGGAAACTATCATGGTTAATTCTTGATGAATTCATCATGATGGGCTAACTGGCCTATTTTCATTCTCATCTATCACCCTTCACTGGTGCTCCGCCAGCGTATCCCGTTAGCGCGCTTTACCATTCCATTATCACCCATTAAAAAAAACTGCGGTTGACAATCCGTCTGCCAAGCGTGGCAACTACTGCTAAAACCCCCGTTATAACGAAGACCTATGTTCAGCAGTGGACAGTGGATAGTTTTTGATGAAAATTTAAAGCACAAAACTACTATAACGACCCTAGTAACATATAAATAATAATGTGTATATATATAGATGAATTAAGAATCGCTTCCATTTTGAAGAAGCTAAAAGAAGCTATAAAATAAAAGAACAATTCATCTAAAATATATACACACACACACACACACAAGCACGCACGCACACGCACACAAACGCAATCGCGCTCCTGTGCGCGTCGTATGCACCCACACAAACGCGCACATGCGTACATGCACGCACACATACCATAGATACATTATAAATATTTGAATTTAAAACTCAAAATCGCCTGTTTACATAAAGATTATATTTCGTAACCAACAGTTATTTGCCAGATAGATACTTATACAGTTACCATACATAACAAAAAGAATTATCAAAATCGGTTTAAAAATTAAAGTAACATATATCGAAAAATACACATATACGAAGTGAAAGTTTTCTCTTTTTAGATATCATTATCAAAAAAAAAAATAAAAGGAAAATTCTACATATACTACTAATTATAAATGTGAAATATTTTCAGAATGTAGGTTTGTATGTTTATTACTAATATAGCTTAAATGACTGAAAGGATTTGAATGAAATTTAAACATAGATAGATTATATATATATAACTAAATAAATACGTACGATATATTATACCATAATATAATGATACACGCGAAGGAAGTCGCGAGTAATAGCTAGTAACGTGAAAAACCCTTCGAGCTATTCATTTATTGCATTATTTGCCGTAATAGCAAAACTGGGTTGTTTCATTGTTTCAGTTCTGAAACAAATACTGGCTCAAAGTTAATATTACAGTGTCGAATTTGGAAATAAAATTCCAGGAATACCTCCATTGAAGTTGGTAACAATAATAATACGTGAATACACTTTGTGTGAGTGAGACGGGGTACAACCAAATATATTAAAAGAAAAGGTAGGCAATACAGCTGTAAGGTATTTTTACTGTATTATGACGTCAGAGATGATTTTTTTTACAACACAGGGGGCAAACGAGCATGCGGCTCACCTGATGATAAGTGACTACCGCCGCCCATGATCACCCACAACACCAACGGCATTGCAGGTGTGCTGCCGGCCTTTTAAAAAGGAATATACTCTTTTCTTGAAGGTTCTGATGTCGTATCGGTTCGGAAATACTGCTGCTGGAAATTGATTCTCTAATCTTGTACACAAATGAGAATGTAGTATTTTTTTTATAACACTAAACCTACCGACATTTAATATTTTTTTTTATACAACTTAGAATGGCAACCAAGCTGACGGTCCACCTGATGGAAAGTGACAACCGTCGCCTATAGACATGAGCAGTACCATGGACATAACAGAGTATACTGTTTCGCCCATGATACCCCCCATGCGTTGCCATTCCTGTGGACTCAGGTGTTATTCCTCTGTACCCTGTAAATTCACGCCATAAACCAATCTTCAAACCGAAACACAGCCATGCAAACACAACTGCTTCACGACGAAACAGACTGACTTGATGCTCTATCTATATAAGTTTAGAATATTATATGTAATGAGATATGTTATTTTTTCATACAATTTAATGGCTTACAAACTAACTACAATAAAATTATACTTATACTAATGTAGAACTTATTTCTTTTTATAGTTCAAAAAGATTAAATATCGCATCTAACTCAGTACATACCGAAACATAGATATTTTAGAAATAGGCAATAAGTTACCACGTCGAAAACAATGGGACGGAATCTTTTATAACCTGGCAATACGAAATAAAAATAAAAAGTTGATTGTTGTTGAAAACAAAAGGGTATTCTGACTGGAAACCGAATTCTGGGTTACATGTGAACTACAATTGCAAACAGGCGAACTATTTACAAAAAAAAAAACTAAGTAAATCATCCAAAAAAAATAATAGACGGTACATAGATAAATAGATAGATACTCTTTATTGTTTCCTCCATAAGATTACAATAGTAAACTTATTATAAATACAAACAATTACAAGAAATAATCACAGTGAGAAAACAATGGGCGTCCTTATCGCTAAGAGCGATCTCTTCCAGGCAACCTTTGGATGGAGGGGAGTAATTATAAAGAGTAACTAATAAAGTAATTGTGAAATATCCGTATTTTTATGGACGCCATCTGCTGGTATGCAGTTTGAAGACATATAAAAAAACCACCTCTCACTTATTAATTAACGCAAGCGTTTAAATAAACTATAATAATTTTTAATATTATTTTTTTATTCTTTCAGCCGTTAACTGTCCACTGCTGAACATAAGCCTTACCCATAAGGGGAGTTTTGGCCAGTAATTGCCACGCTTGGCAGGCGGGTTGGCAACCGCAGTTAGGTTTTTAAAGATGTTTTAAAAAGGACAATCCTTACCATCCCTCTAGCATTAAATTCCTATAGTCGTCTCTTACGACACCTACGGGAAAGAAAGGGATGGCCTGTTCTATGCCGAGATACATGGCCAATATATAATAATAATAGTATAATCAATAAATAAGGGGTAAATTGGCAATTGACTTATGAACTTTCCCCAACCATTCGATAGTCGCGACCTAATAACACGTAACTGCATGCACAAGTGATTTATCTATGACGCAGTGCAACTCAGAATCTAACCTCATTATTGGTAAATATTTTAAATGTCTAATAAATCTAATTTAATTATAGTATTGTGATAATTAATAAAACATACTGTAAGTTAAAGATAATAAATAAAACATACATAAGTTAAAGATAATAAATAAAACATACATAAGTTAAATGATTTTTTTGAAGATGAGTAGCTAATATCTGTTATTACATTTTATTCATAGTGTAAATTAAAACGTATTATAAATAAAATAAATAATAATATGTAAATTTAACTGCCATCAAAAGTGGATGGTTCTCTCTGTACACTGCGGTGCTCCTACGGGGTGTCACGTGACTTATGTGCTTACTTATTATAATAAATATAAATAAATTTCGTACAAAACTCATCTGTTTTAATGTAATCACTAGCGGCTTAATTTACGTGTAACTAGATCGAGAAGTTTCGACTAATTTCGGAATCAATTCGTGTTCTCTAATAATGAGCACCTGTAATGCGAACGTCAGCCTAACTGTATGCCTCGGCCCGCTGAACTAGAGCTGTAGCTCTTGTCACCGCCACAGATAAGAAAGACAGTGGTCAGAACTCTTCGGGTATGGACGGCTGGGCTCCATAATCTTCCGCTACGCCTGCGCTAGGCTATGTCCTATATGTGTTACTGTCTTGAAGCAATTATATTTCAGTTTTTAAGTGGGATATGGCATTGAAATTACAGAGTACCATGGTCGTCACCGAAAATACTATGCTTTGGTGTACCCATAATTGGATTTATGCTGAAAAATAACGCTGTATAGCCTCAAACGCTGCAGCAATATGCTGAGCATGAACCTATTTCGCAGCACACACACACACACACAAGTACACTTTTTCTGTTTTGGTTTTCAATTATATTATTATGCTTAGTGTTTTAATTTATACTACTGTATAAGTCGTATGATTCTATGAATAAATCCTTTTTCTTTTCCTTTCTAATATTAGGGATCGAGAAAGTGGCTATTTACGCTACTTTTTATCCGGATCAATCGAAATATCCCTGTCACACAGAAGAAGTTGCGGGTAAATGTTAGTAATATAAATTGGCGTTTTTAAGATTATTTATAAGAATTAATTTTGTTTTATTTTTTTATTTTTTTTATTATTTTTTTTAAGATTTTTTATTTTATTTATTTATAGAGATGTCGGTAGGGGCCACCCTAGACGGACGTATGTCGACCAAATAGGCGACGTGCTGAAGAAGGGCCAAATTAAAAGTACCCGTAACCGGCGAGCGTGTATGAAAAGATTGATGAATGTGGAAGAAGCGAAAGAGGTTTGTTTGAATCGAAGCATTTGGCGTTACATTGTTTCTGCCCACCCTAATGGGAGACAGGCGTGACAGATATGTATGTATGTATGTATGTAATATTATTTATCGCCTGTAAATCCAACATAGAATGAATAATCCCTTTCTTTTCCATCGGTGTCGTAAGAGGCGACTAAGTCAATTTAATCCATTTAAAAACATCACCAAAGCCTAAGTGCAGTTGCCAACCCGCCTGCCAAATGTGACAATAACTGGCAATACCCCTCTTTATAAGAGAAGCCTAGGTTCAGCAGTGGATAGCTAACGACTAATATAGTGTGGTGTATGTATAGGGCTTGCATCATGAGACGGACAGTAGACAATTCTGAGGTGGGCACGGCTAAAACTATGTATAAATTGGCATGAGCACCACTGTGTATTCTATTATGTTCATAGTGCTGTTCATGTCTATAGTCGACGGTTACTGCAATCCACTAGGTGGGCCGCCAGCTTATTGTCCATTTTAAGAGTTAAAAAAAAACAATTTACTCGAAAAAGACAAATTAGACTAACATTTAATTGAAATAGGTTTGCAGAAGGTTTTATTTTTTATAAAAAAAAACGGTAAGAGACCATTTAGTACTAGCTTTCATCCGTGACATCGAACGTGTAAATTTCTCAAGTATATAACCACGTCTAGATAGCAAATCAAGACAAAACTTAAGCCAGGTTTTAAATTAAAACTACAGAAATACAGCTGTTTAAACCTTATCACCAAATTAAAAATAGACAGTAAAAAACTGTATATATTTTTGTTGAAAAAACATTATTGTTTCTAAAATATATCATTCTGTCATACCATATTATATTTGTAATTTTTTTTTTATATTTTATTACACTCTATTTATTATAGTCTATTTATCATTATGCCCAGTCCCTTGAATGCAAGATAGGCACAGAGAACCGAGTGCCAAAGGCCTCAAACATTCCTGAACTATCACATTGCATATCTGTTCCGTCAACCTTTCATCTAACATCCTTTCCACCTGACCGGACCTGTGCAACGTGATATGTCCTTTTTCATTTTAACACCAACTCTTTCAAAAAGTCACTTCCGCATTCATAATACATTACTGTATTACAAATATCAATTTATATGTCTTTGTTTTTTTTTTGCACCAAAAACATAAAAGTATTGATTATTAAACAATTCAAGTGAAATACATAAAGTACATATCAAAATGTCCAAAAACCGGTCTTCTTTACTTTTTTGAAAAAATTTACTTCACAGATTTAGCACAATGCTCAGGGGGTTCTCAGCTTACAGACATTTTGTGCGTATTTCACACGATAACTACAAGCTTTCGGTACTTTGTTAATTGTTCTTGCAGTGGATAGAATTAACGCAACTTTATTCGACAAGGTTATGGCAAGGTTAAAATGTAGACTATGTACTTTTCCATTTTTTTATTTATTTATTTATTCATTAGTACAAATATGTGTACATGGCGGACTTAATGCTAAAAGCATTCTCTCCCAATCAACCATAGGGAAGTGTCAGGTCCATTCGAATTATTAAGTCATTGAAGCACCAAGTAATGGCAGACTATACATATTTACAAAATATTATTTGGACAAATTAAATTATTATTGTATTAATACCTTAAGTTTTACTGTTTCTTTTTTTACCATATATATATATATATATATATATATATATATATATATATATATATATATATATATATATATATATATATATATATATATATATATATATATATGTATGTGCATGTATATATATCATAATCTACGTGTAATTATATCCATCAGTATTAATATGAAATGAAATGAATTTATTTTGCTAAATAATATTTAAGAACAAGCAGCCAAAGTTCTGTTATACAATGACACAAAATATATATATATATATATATTTTGTGTCATTATGCCGTATAGAGAAGGGCACTGCTTGTCCTAAAGTACATGATTTGCCTATTTAGGGAGCAGGGTTTCACCTATATTTAAAAATGTTTGTAACATTTATTTTGAAATAAATTTATTATTATATAACTTATATTATTGCTCCCTACCGCCACCTATCGGGAATAGATATACCTATTCTTCTAAATTCAAAGAATATGCAGTTACTAAATTTCATTAAAATCAGTTGAACGGTTTCGGAGAACAGCGTGAACAAACATCGTCAACGATTTTTATATACTAAATTATAAATTTATTTAAAAAATTAATAATTAATTCATAATTTAATACATAAACATCGTTACTTTCTAAATAACTAATTTCACACTATGATGAACGATTTGTATGTTTTAAATTATAAATTTATTACGGTAATTAATAATAAATTTATAATTTAATATATAAAAATCGTAATATTTCTACGAGTAAATGACTAATTTCCCATTATGACAGTAACACAACGCTAATTGGTAGAAGTGCGGACGCAGCGATCGCGCCCCCTCTCGATTCATTCGGCAACTCGATTGTTTGCAATTCGTCCGATTCGCTAGCTCCACTGTCACTCTGATTGTCAGCCGCAGACAAGTTTTTAGGGATCCGTAGCGGAAACGTAAAAAGATACTCTTATTATATATAGTGCGATTCCGTCTGGCAGTCCGTCCGTCTGTCACAGAACAGCGTTATATTGTAACTTCATGATCATTATTTCAGCCGTTGACTGTCCACGTCTGAACATAGGCTTTTAGACATGTTTTAAGAGGGACGCTGCTGCCCATCTCTCGCCCTCCCTTAGTCGCCGCTTACGATATCCACGGAAAAGGATGGGGCGGCCATTAAAGGATGGCATGTGATGATGAAAGCAGGTTAATTAACCCGTCGTGACGAATTCCACAAGAATTAACCAAGGTTTTCAAATACCAGATGGAGACTTTGTACAAAAGTCGTTGGTTGGGCACCTCTGTCCCATTCGTGTTTCTACCGTGAAGCAGTTGTTTGCATGGCTGTGTTTCGGTTTGAAAAGTGGGATATGGCAGTGAATTTACAGGGTACAGAGGAATAACACCTGAGTCCTCAGGAATGGCAACGCATGGGGGGTATCATGGGCGAAACAGTATACTCTGTTATGTCCATGGTATTGCTCATGTCTATAAGCGACGGTTACCACTTACCATCAGGTGGGCCGTCAACTCGTTTGCCATTCTAAGTTACAAAAAAAACTAAACTTAAAACAATAAAGGAAAAAGAGTGAACATTTTGCAAAATTTCTATTTAAAGAATAAAGATATAAATGTTTTATCTATGAGGGAGATTGTAACAAAAGTTTTATCATGGCCCCCGTCTATCCGCCAGTTCTGAACAGCTGAGTTATGGCATCCTGCTGCATTGCGCGCTATGTCATTAATATTACCGCTCGATGCCAGTACCAAGAGTTCTCACTACCTTTTACAAAAAAAAAAATAGTTTTTTTTTATTTATTAAAAAATAATATAGTTTTTTTATATTTATTTATATAATATAATATTCATCCCTTGGTAATGGATATATATTTGCGGCGTTTGGAGTTGAAACTCTGGGTCCGTGAGGCCCCAAGGCCATGAATCTTTTCAAAGAGATTTCATACCAGCTGGTGGAAACCTCTGGCGACCAGAAGGCTGGCCTATACTTTGGTCAACGCATTTCCATTGCTATTCAGCGTGGAAATGCACCAAGTATCCTAGGCACCCTACCAGCTGGCAGTGACCTCAAAGATTTTTTTTATTTTTTTAATTACTTATCTCTAATTATATATCTAGGTTATTTATACATCAATGTTTAATAAGAGTGACAATTAAACAAAAACAATACGTTTACCTACATATTTATTTGTTTATGGCAACAAACAATCATTTACAAAATATTAATGCATACATTACAGTTTTACAACCATAGACCTTACAGTGCCAATCACATTATTTTAAACATTAAGTTAATATTCATGAAGTCCACGCAAGAAATTTTGTAACAAATACAAAGCACTAAATATATGGGTATCAAATATGAAAAAAGAAAGAAGAAGCGCCTATTTAATTTAAAAATACAAGTTTTTGTGTTAGTTTACTTTTAAAAATATTTATTTATTTATAAAAAACACACCAACAATATGCTCACAATAATTAAGCAGACAATATACAATGTTATTAGTAAGTAAAAGAGAACAACTACTATTCAAACCTTACAGCAACCCCCCTCCCACCCCTACAGTGTTCATTTACTATCAGACGGGCTGTATGCTTGTTTGCCACCTGTATCAAACTCATCCGAACTTTACATAAATTTTTACTATTCTCTTTGCATTTATTTGTTAATTTCTCATTACTTTTATGACGCTTGATGCTCTTCATCTTTGAGCAGGGAAAAAATAATTGTTACTAAATAAGATGTACATACATACATATAAACGCGCTATTCCGCGTTTTAAATTCGAATGTATACATCTCAAGATATCTATGAAAAGTACATGCATCTCACTGAAGCCGCTTTAAACATTTTTCTCGGGACTTTGTCCATCAGTCTGTCCATTTATCACAGCGCTTTATCTTAACAAATGCAGAAGTCGTCGCCTTAAAGAATATTTAAAATGTATGTGTGTGCGTGTGTGTGTGTGCATGTGTGTATGTGTGTGTGTGCATGTGTGCATGTATAATAAAGTATGCAAAATCCAAAAATGCGACAATATCTCACTATTTGTTCCAATAGTAAGGTCCAGGTTGTGAAATTTTCCCATTTTTACCATTTCTAACTGGCAAATCTATTTGTTTTCCCGTAATCTCTTGAAATAGTTCCAAAAGATATTGCATTTAGGACGTCTTGCAATATCTCCGTGTAAATAGCGTGCGAATAGACAGTCAAGTTCACATATGTTTCACGCTAAACACTTTATCTTTTGAGATTAAATTGAGGTGTGAAATCTGCAGAGAAACTTTAACTATTTCAATTTATACAGACACACAATTTACCAGAGGGAGACTTTGTACAAAAGTCGATTGCTTGGGTACCTCTGCCCCATTCGTGTTTCAACCGTGAAGCAGTTGTGTTTGCATGGCTGTGTTTCGGTTTGAAGGGTGTGATATGGTATGAATTTACAGCGTACAGAGGAATAACACCTGAGTCCTCAGGAATGGCAACGCATGGGGGTTATCATGGGCGAAATAGTACACTCTGTTATGTCCATGGTACCGCTCATGTCTATAGGCGACGGTTACCACTTTCCATCAGGTGGGCCGTCAGCTTGTTTGTCATTCTAAGTTGTATAAAGGAAAGTTGCATTTACTGACTCCCTGCGATTCATTTGAGATCATCACTAAATCAGTTCCGAAATCAACTCCCAACAGCAGTATTTCCGAACCGATACGACATCGTAACCTTCAATAAAAGAGCATATTTCTGTTTTAAAAGGCTAACAGCACATCTGCAATTGCGGGTGATCATGGGCGGCGGTAGTCACTCACCACCATGCAAAAGAGCATGCAGCTCGCCTGATGAACGCAACGTGGCTGATGAGTGGCAGCCACGTTGGCAATAACAAATCTAAAGTTTTTGTTTTCTATTGTTAATTAATGTAACTCTTTTTGTTGTTGGCAATAAATATTTTCTTTCTTTCTTTCTTTTCCCTCTCTTATTAAAAAAGAATTATTAAAAAAATAACTATACGCGCACAGCTTCTTACCTATGACAAAAACAACACTCTCCTTTTTACGAATCGGTGAAACCTCAATAACATACACACGTCACGAGCCATGCAAATCTGATGTTGATCATATGTCAACGCAGAACACTGCAATGTAGTGCAAAAAACAAGCGCGATATTAAATCAAGTAAATCGCGTTATCGCACGAATTTATTTCGCGAGCCGAGCGAGGTAAATTGCCTTACATACACCTGCGGGAGCACAGTGGCGCTATGCCATCGAGATCTGATCAAAATCTTACTACTGCAATAAAATTGTAACTAAACAATGAGGCCGATTCTGAATTGCCATTTCTCTTAATTTGTCTCGTCATCTAATATTTTAATTTGTAAATTTCGCAAAATTACTATTTTATGAGCCATTATAAACTAAAATTATAGTAACTGTCTGTAGGAGACTGCTAATTGCTAAGCAATAAGACAATAACAGTCTGGAAGAGACTGCTTAACAATAAGGTCTCATTTTATATTACACTAAGATTATTGAATATCCTTCAAAATTCTGTAAAATTGGTACAATAATGTGTTAAATAAAATATAAATAAATAATTTTTAGTTAAAACTACAAGAAGATTCACTAGTTCATATTGGTCCTTATGATAAAAACTTCGCCATCATATCAAATTGAAATATTAATTTTAGAGACAGGTTGAGAGAAATGTAGCCTCAGAATCTACTTCAATGTGTGTACATGGTTGATAGATAGATACTATTTATTGTTTCCTCTAAAAGATTACAATTGTAAACTTATTATAGATAGATACAAACAATTACAAAAAATATGCATCATGTAAGATAATTAAAACACATTAATATGGGGTAATAAAACATTACTATTAAAAAATTTTGTCTGTTTATATGTCTACTGCGGCATCATATACTACTACATAAAAATGAATCTAGTTTTTTGTTGTATGCCTAAAGGTCTAACTAAAAAACTGCTATATACTTAATCCTAAATAGCCATGAAGAAGTGGCAGGTTTTATTAGGTTTCCCATTTTTTTAAATCTACGCATATAAAGTAACAAGCAAAAAGCTAGTATTGGATAAAAAAAAAGTAAAAATGATCTGTTTCAATAAATCATAATGAAACTATAAGCAAATGGATAATTAAACAGGCCATAAGACATTCTGCTAACATCTAATAATATTAAAAATCAAAAGTCAATTGATTGTATGGGTCGATTTGTTGCTAATTTCATTTATTTATTTATTTAACTCTTTATTGCACCAGAAACATAAAAATAAACAATGACATATAAATAATTCAAGTGAAATACAATAGTATAAAGTACCGATTAAAATTTATACACAAAGATACAAAAGGCGGTCTTATTGCTAGGACAATCTGCTACAGACAACCTTCGGTTAAATGAGAATTTTTACGTACATAAAATACAAAAATCTATAATGCTCAAAAACATCAAATACATACATATTATTTAATAAATTAATTATTAACATAAACAATATGTACTACATGTACATACACTTATATATATATATACATAGCACACACAAGGAAATATGACTAATCTAGTAAAAGTGATTTATTTTAACGAGTGTTTCTCTGATAATTTCAACCAAATTTTAATTTTCCTTCAGTTTTGTTGAAACAAAATATTTATAAACGCTCTTTATTGCACCCTCTATAAAATTACAATACGCAGTAAACTTAACAAAAACACACAAAAAAAAAACTGAGAATAAGAAAATAATGGCGGCCTTATCGCTTAAAGCGATAAGCTCATTTCAAAAGTGTAAACTGTTTCAAAAAAATAAACGCGCTGTAATTATTCTTATAAATATTAAAGATATTCCTATATCTTATATAAATATAAATAATAAAGAAGCATTTATCTTGGTATACAATACCATGTTAAATGTAAATGTGTACTAAAGAGGAAAGAATTGTTTATTTATTATGAACAAACTCAATAAATGTTGTTTACTGGATCTTGTACTACTGTAATATAGCGAAACTGCACGAAAATACGTATCTAATTGAAGGCATTGATGTCTAAAATACAGGCTAGGCCTAGTTTAGACACTAATGTGCTGGGCATAATGTTACATTTTATTCATATATAATTCACTTTGAAATTATTATAAGCCCATGACTGTATATTTTTATGTGCAATAAAGCTTTTATTATTATTATTATAACTATTCAGCCAATTTTAAAAATTCTTTCACCTAAAGAAACCTACAACAGCGAGTAATTTTTTTTAACTCAACTTAGAATGGCAAACAAGCTGACGGTCCACCTGATGGAAAGTAGTAACCGTCGCCTATAGACATACGTAAATTCACGCCATATCTCACCCTTCAAACCGAAACACAGCCATGCAAACACAGCTGCTTCACTGTTGAAACACGAATGGGACAGAGGTACCCAAGCAATCGACTTTTGTACAAAGTCTCCCTCTGGTAAGGTAAGGTAAGGTAATAAAGGCTCTATATTATTTTCTAAAATCTTACCTCGAAAATATCTATTCGGAGTTGGAGCAGATCACTTGTATGGAATATCTGGTAATGGTTTTATTAAAGAGAACGTTAAATTTGTTTTTGTAATGGCTATACCTGTATTGATTCCATTTGTTTATCATGTGACTATATTATAACTAATATTCCAGTAATATTCCATAAGTTTATAATAATCGAATCGAATTCGAATAAAAACAAATATTTTTTTTTTTTAATAATCAGCGTTATATTTTGACCAGACCACTACAACGTGTACACCCCTGTGCGGAGGTAATACGAGATATTTGTCAGGGAGGAAAATTTCGCGCAAAAACACCGAGTTACTGAATGAACGCTGCGGAAAGCGGCCCTATAGGCTTTTGAAAAATTCACGCGGACCTACTGAGTTATTGGTCTATTGTTTTTTTTTTTTTTTACTCTTTTTTTTACATTTTACGTACGTTTTCAGGGGTTCCGTCGATTTCGAGATGTAGGAGTTTTTTTTTCTGTTGTTTTTGGTTGAAAAACTTATAAACAAAAAATTTGCAGACTGAATTACCTCTGACCACAAGTTCTTATTTGTGATCAAATTGAACAGCAGAGGGAGGCTTTACAAAAGTCGTTTGCTTGGATACCTCTGTCCCATTCGTGTTTCTACCGTGAAGCAGTTGTGTTTGCATGGCTGTGTTTCGGTTCGAAGGGTGGGATATGGCAGTGAATTTATAGGGTACAGACGAATAACACCTGAGTCCTCAGGAATGGCAACGCATGCAGGGTATCATGAGTCTATATATATATATATATATATATATATATATATATATATATATATATATATATATATATATATATACTCCCTGCAATGCATTTCAGGTCGTCACTCCATCCAGTGGAGGGTCACCTACACTGCGTTTGCCCGTACGCGTTCGCCACTCAAGAACCTTTCGTCTCCATCGGTTGTCGGCTCTTCGAGCTTCAATATATATATACACATAATTTCTATTATTTTTTATGTTATTTTTTCTTAAATATCTCCCATGTACAGAAACCGTCTAGATATGATTTTAGTAATATTAGTAACATTCTAACAACTTAAATTACAAAACTTATTTAAAGAATGTGAACGTGGCTCGATGACGTAGACGAATGACGTCATAAATCATTATAAACATCTCATAGCCCATTTTACTGTGTCATGTCACGCAATAAGATGTCGTGAGGTTACACTGTACCATGCAGTACCGTCTTTCCATGATCTTTCCATAACATTCTTCTTGTACTAGTTCGGTCTTTTATATACTACAAAGGTAACAAACAAGCATACAGCCTGATGGTAAACTCTCACTGTAAGCTAAGGACGCCTGCAACACTAGGTACGTCACATGCGCGTTACAGACCCTGAAGAAATCTTAATATAGCCTTCTTAAGGAACCCCATATGGTAGTCTCTATGGAAAACCACGACAGGGAGTCCGTTCCACAGCCTGAACGTTCGTGAGAGAACATTTTTCTGAAACCACACTGTACGTGACCATTTAGCCTCAAACATGTTTTTTACAACACAGGTGGCAAACGAGCATGCGGCTCACCTGATGGTAAGTGACTACCGCTGCCCATGATCACCTGTAACACCAAAAACATTGCAAATGTGCTAGTGGCCTTTTAAAAAGGAATATGCTCTTTTCTTGAATGTTACGATGTCGTATCGGTTCGGAAATACTGCTGCTTTTTAACTAAAAAAAACCGTCTCTCGATAATAATAATAATAATTGGTTATTTTGTTGCTTCATATTTTTTTTTTGTTTTGTTATATTTTACGATATCTTCTTGTCACTTGCAAAAATATTCAACACAATGCAATATTGTAACGAATAAAATAAATTGAATTGAATTGAATTGAATAAGTGTATTTATATTATTATTATTATACGCAGTAATTTGTCACTGTATATATTATATAATTTCTAAGTATATTTGTCTTTATGTATTTTTTTTAATCATTTATATTATCTAGCTTTTTTATGTATATCAATATATGTTGTAATTTGTGTGCTGTAAGTAATGCAAATAAATTATCTATCTATCTATTTACATGTATGAGTATACGTCTGTATATTGACCTTTAAACCGATGGGTAAGAAAGGCTCTTGAGTGGCGACTCTGTATTGGCAAATGCAGTGTAGGACGAGCCTCCGCTAGATGGAATGACGACCTCAAATGCATTGCAGGGAGTCAGCGGATGCAGGTGGCTCGAGACCGTTCTTTATGGCAGTCTATGGGAGAGGCCTATGTCCAGCAGTGGACGGATAATGGCTGAGTTGATGATGATCCGTCTATAACTGTTTATCCATAACAATTTTTAATATTTTTCACCGCATAGTCACATTTCTGTTTTGCCAAAGGTTGAATGAGAGAGAATGGAATATATCAGGGGTTCCTAAACTTATTTTATCTACTGCCCACTTTGAAAATAAATTATTATTTAGCGGCCCCTTTTTTTCACCTACTTAAAAACCACTATTGCTTCAAGATCAACAAATCACCCCCCAAATCTCTACACAACGCCCCCATTTTTTCTGGTTCTCTTACCGACCCCCTTTAGGCCTGCAGCGCCTACAAGGGGGCGTCATCGCCCACTTTGGTATGGAATGCTATATAGTATTAATCCCGCCTTTTGTACCAAACTTTTTTTTTGTAATAAGGTTAATAAATAAATAAATAAATAAATAACCCATTGTATAACTTGAACGAGACAAACGGGGAAATAAAAATCGCAAACTTACTGTATTCGCAAAGGTAACGGACTAACAAAAACAAAAGATTCTTTGAGTTTATAAAGGAGAATACTTTGTACTGAGGTGCTTCTGTTCAACACAGAGCAGGCTTCAGGGAGCTTACAATTTTTAAAATTATATTTTATATATATATAACTTAGAATGGCAAACAAGCTGACGGCCCACCTGATGGAAAGTGGTAACCGTCGCCTATAGACATGTGCAGTACCATGGACATAACAGAGTATACAGTTTCGCCCATAATACCCCCCATGCGTTACCATTCCTGAGAACTTAGGTGTTATTCCTCTGTACCCAGTAAATTCACGCCATATCCCACCCTTCAAACCGAAACACAGCCATGCAAACACAACTGCTTTACAGCTGAAACACGAATGGGACAGAGGTACCCAAGCAATCGACTTTTGTACAAAGTCTCCCTCTGGTATGTTGTTTTGTTATATGTATATTATGTATGTATATATACATTTTAATAGGTGAAAATGGTATGGTAACCCCGCCTGCGCTATCGGTATACACTAACGGGGTACCAGTGAAAGGTGACAGGTGAGAATGAAAAGGCAGGTCAATTAGTCCATCATGATGAATTCAACGATAAATTAGTCATAATAGTTTCCAGGAGGAACCGCGTGGAGGTCGCCCTGATAAGATATATTTATAGCAATGGGGACTAACCTCCCTATTACTAGCAATCCCTCCTCCCAAAAGTATGTATGTATATTAAAATAAAAAAATATCACTTAATCCATCCCCGACTTCCGGCTTTACAATAGGTACCTGTAATTTATTCTAAAAACATATCACAAAGACAAAAAACATTCTGCTTTCTGCCCAGAGCCGTTGATTGTCGGTGCCTTCGCTTTAACGAACTTAAAAAAGTTAAAAGGAACCGTACGAACTGCACAAAGGATTCCGCAGAGAAAGGTGAAGTGTTCCAGGCACTGAATCCTTACTAATATGTATTACAAATCTGAAAGTGAGTTTGTTTATTTGTTCGATACCTTGACCATTGAATCGATCTCTATTAACCATTTTAGCGCCATTTATTTTTACTCATATCTATTTATTTATTTATTTAAGGCAAACAAACAGATAAAATAATACATAATTATATACTTAAATAGTAATTTGGTAGCCACTAGAATTTGCACAAAATAAAATACAAGTAAACGAGACACAAAAGTAGACAATACTAAAACAAACAAAATTAAACAAATATAAACAAAATTAAACAAATATAAACAAAATTAAACAAACAAATACTATTGAAAACTACAGCAACATTGTCAATAATAATGCTCAGAAGTTAATAAAACATTTTTTTTTTTCAGAAAAACAGAAAAACTAAACTACTACTTAAAAATGCCAAAGAAATCTTTGTCGTGTTGATGTCATTTACCCTTGTCTCTAAAAAAAACTGTATCTCCTCCAAAAATTGTCCAAAAATAATAGTTTTTCTACAGTGAGCTAAACAGCGACTGATGTTACGAGCACTATGGCACTTATGGTACTTTTACCATAGTTACAATGCGCACGAGGCGAAACATACTGAACATTGAAAAACAAACTGTGTGTCTATGTTTCTGGCAAATAAATTATTATTATTATTTTATTAAGAATATAGGCT
Source organism: Galleria mellonella (assembly GCF_026898425.1). NCBI lineage: Eukaryota > Metazoa > Arthropoda > Insecta > Lepidoptera > Pyralidae > Galleria > Galleria mellonella. The sequence goes on along the minus strand of NW_026441999.1, from coordinate 7,739,382 downwards.
ACTTTTTATACCTGTCAATCCATATGTCTCAAACAAAGTCACAGGTAAAAACCACCTTGAGTTATTTACCCATACAATATACAATAAACGACATATTCTAAATTACCACCTTTTGTTCAATCGCTTACAAATTCTCAAGTATTTGAAAAAGAACAATATTAAATCTCTAGCTGTAAAGAAATATTAAACCTTTACTTCTACTAAAATTCCTTTACTGTGCAGGCAGTTCGCCTGTGGAACTCACTACCTACCTCTATTCGGTGCGCTCAATCTCTCGCTAGCTGCCAAACTTCTGTTAAAACCCATTATCTCGCCCTTTAAGTAAGTAACTATTTTCTCGTGTTCTACCTTCAATTTCCAATTTCACTCTCTCCTGTTGTATGTGTGCTTTTAAGTTTGTGTATGTTTATGTATGTATTTGTTCATTTATATGCATATATATGTATATATCTTTATTTATATTTGTTTATATATAATAGTGCGCCACCAACCCTTTGTTTTTCTTTCTTTTCTCAATGTCCTCTACCCAAAGGTTGTCTGGAAGAGATTGCTTAGCGATAAGGCCGCATTTTGTATCATTTCTTATTACAGTTAAATGTATTTACTATTTTATAAATGGTGCAATAAAGTGTAAATAAATAAACCCAAACTACGACTCGTTCTTGGGTTTCGATCAAAAACTTAGAGTCGAAACAAAAACTAAAATGAGCCGAAATTTAAGACAGCTACAAATGCCAAGAACTCTTTTTTTTTCCGTGTGGAAAATCTTCGGAAAGACCGTCCCATCTGCCGGAGGGAGGGCAACTGGGGTGTGAGGGATTCGTACCCACTAAAAACCACACGACGTACCTCGAGGTGCTTATGTTGGATCCCGGGTTCCCGTTTGTACGACTACCGAGTATCCAACGCGACGGCCCGCCCTGTAGGTGGTGTAGGGCAGGCCTCCTCTCTTAGTTAGGGTGGGGAATGTCCCTCCCACCCTACCATCACAGGAGGGATGCCAAGAACTTCTAATAATAACTAGATACCATTGGCTTTCTAGATCTATTAGCCGTCTAATCCCGGCATAGAATGGCTCACCCCTTCCTTGCTTTTCGGGTGTAGTAAGAGACGTCTAAGGATACATAATGGTAGAGGGATTGGCAGAAGCATTCCTTTTAAAACATCAACAAAGCCTAACTGTGGTTTTTTTTTCTTGATGGGTGAAAATGGTATGGTAACCCCGCCTGCGCTAACGGGATACGCTGGCGGAGTACCAGCGAAGGGTGATAGATGAGAATGAAAACAGGCCAGTTAGCCCATCATGATGAATTCATCAGGAATTAACCATGATAGTTTCCAGGGAGAAGCGCTAGGAGGTCGACCTGGTTGGGTATATTGCTAGCAATGGGATTCTCAGTCTCCATTACTAACAATCCCTTTCCCCCCAACAGCCTAACTGTGGTTGCCTACTCACCTGTTAAACATAGCAACTGCTGGCAAATTCACCAAGGGAGAGACTCATGTCCACTAGTGGACAGTTACCGGCTGATGTGATGATGAAGATGATTGGCTTTCTATAACCTTACGAAAATCTTAATTAAATGTTACCTTTTAACAGAAATATTATTAAAATACAGAAAGCGGGCGACGTTTAAATTGTTAACATAACAGAGTTTCGCCCATGATACCGCCTTTGCGTTGCTATTCCTGAGGACTCAGGTGTTATTCCTCTGTACCCAGTAAATTCACGCCATATCCCACCCTTCAAACCGAAACACAGCCATGCAAACACAACTGCTTCACGGTTGAAACACGAATAGGACAGAGGTACCCAAGCAAACGACTTTTGTACAATGTCTCCCTCTGGTAAATTCTGGGAAATGGTAGTTCATGTAAAAACCAATAAAAAAAAGTATTAAATTATTTTTAACATAGATAGATAGATATATAATTTATTTACATTACTTACAGCACACAAATTACAATAAAAAAAACATACACGTAATACACAGCAAAAGAGATAAAAGAATGAAAATAGAAAAGGACAAATAAAAAAAAACAAAAAACAAAATATATAAACTAACAATCTCCTTTCTTTCACATAACCAGTTATTTTGATCTAAAAACTAAACTGCTCTACCGATTTTGATAAAATTTTGATAGAACCAATCTGTAAGTATATATTTTCGAATAAAACGAGAATTTTCTAAATCAGTTTATTGCCATGCTTGGCAGGCGAATTGGCAACCGCAGTCATACTTTAGAGATGTTTTAAGAGGGACGTTGCTGATTATAGATAAATAAATAAGAACTAATGAAGAAGGCAAAGAAGTTTGGTAGGACGCCAACATATATCTACACTTAAATATGCACCGAGATTGTTAATCTCAATCACGTTTATTACAACTGAACAAATTTCAACAAAATTCGACATCGACACACAACAAACCATGTCCCGATAATCGAGCACTTCGCAACATATTTGTATCGATTCCATCCGAAAACGTGGAATCGACTTTTCCTAATTTGGAATCTACCTACACGCACTTGACAAAGATTCTAGAACGTCTGTGTTGCCATGGCGATCGTTTACAACCTACAATATTCGGGTAATTGCAGATGTTTTCTAATAAATTTTGACCTCGGCAAAACACCAAATGTTACGGTGTTGCCGTTAGATGTTACTAAATAAAAAACTTCCTAATGTGAAGTAAAGTCGCCGAAAGTTGGCCGGTTCTCCCCCAAAATCTTCGCGAAGTTTAAAATTGTCCTAACACCTGTATTTCGTAACTAATGCGAGTGGTAAAAATTTCGCGCCATAATTACAACGCCGCCATCTTGCTTACGTGACAACGTGAGTTGTACTATGCTATACTAATTAGTCTATGGTACAGGATACAGTTTTATTTGTATTAATTAATTATTAAGTAGATGCATTCTTGTTAGTAGAAAATAAACTACATTTTATCTTACATTAAATTCTCTTAGCGTGTTGATGGAACACGAAATAAAGTGTGAAAAAGTGATATCATCACCATCATCATGTCAGCTATTCATTGTCTACTGCTGATCATAGGCTCCCTCTATAAGAGGGGTTTTGCCAGTAATTTCCATGCTTGGTAGGCGGGTTGGCAACTGCAGTTAGACTTTAGTGATATTTTAAGCCGGACGCTGCTGCCCATCCTTCAATCATAAAGTTGCCTTAGTCGCCTCTTACAACATCCACCGGATAGAAAGGAGTAGCCTATTTTATGACAGGACCATTCGATAAATAGTTATATATACTTGTTACTGGCATTTAACAATTTATGACATTTTACTTTTTTTTTCATTATGAACGTACGCTATTTAATTGAGCCTGAAAAATGTGCAACAAAGCGCGGGAAAATCCAGCATTTACACAAATACAAATGGCAGCCCCTTAATTAAGCATTTTCGTTATAGAAACGAAAGTAATTAACGTAGATAACTAAATATATAATATTTATAGAGATACATATATATATATATAAAGGGATTCACAGTGAACTCGGGAAGTAGGGGGACAGTTATAAACAAAAAATAATGAGAGCAGAAGGAGGCACAATAAATAAATACGGAGAAGAAATAAAGTAATTTGTCTTTGACTGGTTCACTGGGTCAGGGCGCGAAAATTGTGAACTTACGACATTAATTGAGCTCTTCGTCTTAGGTGAGGTTTAAAATATTTTCTCATACATTTTTATATATAGTTTAAGATTTTTTTTTTTAATGGATGATAATGGAATGATAACCCCGCCTGCGCTAACGGTATACGCTGGCGGGGCACCAGTGATAGATAGATGATAGGTGAGGATGAAAAGGCAGGTCAGGTAATAGGTCAGGTAATAGGTAGTTTAAGAATATATATATATATATATATATATATATATATATATATATATATATATATATATATATATTTCTTAAACTACCTATTGTAAAATTTGCCTATTTTTAAAATAGTTTAAAAATTCCTTACCAAAAAGCCAAGATAGAATAGTTATAGTAAAAGGTCATCCAATCGTTTGTCCATCCGTTTTTCACTATATATACTTAACGAGCCATCAAATATTGCAACCATAGAGAGAAATTTTGTTTCATACATCAAAGTAATAAATAAAATTATGATTTGTACAGATAAAGCTCTTTTGATCAATAACTAGTAACGCCGTATTAAAATTTAATTTTTGTATGAAAGCGTGACATTATAGAATATACTGTGACAGATAGATAATTTATTTATACCACTTCAGAACACAAATAGCGAACAAACACAGAAATAATCATTCACAAAAATAGAGAAAAAGAACAAAAAAAATCCTAACAATAACAAAAAAAGCACATTAAAAGTGATACAGATTGTTATTTTTTTTTTCTTACCTTCGTGTATGTGTGCCACGGTGACACATGTGAACGCCATGATACCTTTCGAAACATTTTTATTTTTAAAATTATGATATTTTTGGATAAGTATAAGAAAATATTTTTAAAGAAGTATTTAAGAGAAACTAGACATACTTCTAAATAAAGAAGATATATGAATAAATGAGTATACTTTATTTATATTATACAATATAGGAAATAAGCAATACAACAAATATGACGATACAATTGTGTAAGTATAGTAAGGCGGTCTTATTGCTGAGAGCAATCTTTTCAAGACAACCTTAAGGTAACGGACTAATTGTTGTACAAGTAGGTATGATAATATATGTATGTTGTTTTATATAATTAGTCAACTTATTTTTTAAACGAACCTCGTACATAAGCAACTACTTGGCGGCAAAATCACAAATGGAACAAAACGAAAAATGCAACGAAATATGAGCGTATTTAAAGAGCGTCCGAGTAGACTGTACCCACATTAGAATTTTATAGTAATAGAAGTGTATAGCCCAAGATCCGAACGGAATTTTATAAAGACATGTCTGAAAGTACATATGTGCTTTTTTTAATAGGCCAGCATCCTAGAAAATATTTTTAAATACGCCTAAGATAGTAATACAGCAGCGAGATCATAAAATGCCCATGTCACTAGTCTCAGTAGCTATTTGGCGCGTAACAAATGATTCAAGACGGCCATTGTGAAAATATTAATTAATTCCTTTGGCAAAAATAAGAGGCTCAGCTCCAGGCGTCGTCGAGCGATCACATTCCGTTTGTTTAGGATAAATGCTGGCGTGTACTTAATTTATTCACTTCACATAATGTACTGCCCGTCTCCCGCGGATTTACCCGCACAGCGACAGCTTTCTCCCGTGTCTGAGGGAATTTTTGGAAATTACTTATTACAGCTTAATTCGAATTATAATGAACAATTTAATAAATAAATATATATTGGTCCTCAAAAAAAATATTTGTACTATAGTCGTGAAGGAAACCCGAGCACCATTTTCCCCATACAAACTTACTTCTTGGATTACTTAAAACTTTTCAAGATAATTGTATGACGGTAGATTGAAACTTTTTCTTCATATAATTTATTTATTTATTTATTACACCCACTGGGTGAGCCTTACAGTCTTCCAATACGCTCACCCAGGAAAGCATGAGTACAATAACATATCAAAAGGAATATTACACAAAAATAACAAAAAAAAAAATAATATAAAAAGATTTAACTCAAACAAAAACCGTCCGAACACAAATACTGTGTGGTCACTCGACGAAACTCCAGCAAGTTGGAGGCAAACACATCCAATTGCGGATACTGGCTCAAAATATCTATCCCTTTTATTTCCCTATATATTCCTTTTTTTTTTCAAATATTAATAAAAAAATTACAAGATAATATTCCTCAAAAAGTGTATAGACAGATAGATAGATAAATAATTTATTTGCATTACTTACAGCATACAAACAGCAAAAGACACAATTGCAAAGTGAAAAAATAAAAAAAAAAACAAAATCAGAATGCATAAAATTAGTAAAAAAAATTTTGTTCTTCATGCGCGTGCCACAGTAACACAAAATGGCCACAACTCAGCTTACTGCTTTGCCCTAAAAAGAGCAAAACACTGATATTCTGTTGTGGCCAAAAGTGAGCCGCGAAATATTAATATTTGTTCAGGGTCGGCAACGCGCACGTGACACTCCTAGTGTTACATGCGTCCACAGGCTACAGTGACCGTTTACCATCAGACAGGCTGTATGCTGATTTGCCATCTTTGTGATATAAAAAAAATCATCGTCATTCGTTAACTGACCACTACTGAATACAGGCCACCCCCTTGGAAAGTGTTTCTAGTAGTTGCCACGTTTGGTAACCGCAGCTAGGCTTTGGTGATGTTTTAAGAGAATCGCTGTTGGCCATCCCTCATCCATACTAAAACAATGTAAATGTAATGTAAATATGTATACTATTAATATACTAATAATATTATAAAGAGGAAAATTTTTTATTTCTGTATGTATGTATGTTTGTAATGAATAAACTCAAAAACTACTTTGCCAATTTCAAAAATCCTTTCACCATTAGAAAGCTACATTCACCCTGGGTAACATAGGCTATATTTATTGCAAGAAAAGATTAGGGATCCTTACTAAAACTTTAGTAACGTAACTCAAGATGTAAAAAAAATGTTAAAAAATATCTTTAGTCGCGTGCGCTGCGGAAACTATGGTTGATAGTACAAAAAAACTATGCAATGTTATATGTCCAACTATTATCGTTATGTCACAATAACCACTTTTTAAAATGTTGTAAAAATGTCCACCCGTGCAAAGCCGGGACGGGCCGCTAGTATATATATATATTTATATACATATATTTCTCTCACGAAATAACGACATAATAAAACTTACAACTACATACGAGTGGGTTACAATTTAAAACAATCTTTATGAGACACTGGTGCCGGTACTAGGATGACTCGCCTTACAGATCAGCAGGTTCCTAAACTCAAGGGCATCTATTTTACTTGATTTGTTAAAAACAATAAGTAATATAAATTTTCAAATATTACGATTTTTATACAACTTAGAATAACAAACAAGTTGACGGCCCACCTGATAAAAAGTGGTAACCGTCGCCTATAGACATAAGCAGTACCATGGACATAACAGAGTATACTGTTTCACCCATGATACCCCCATGCGTTGCCATTCCTGAGGACTCAGGTGTTATCCTCTGTACCCTGTAAATTCACGCCATATCCCACCCTTCAAACCGAAACACAGCCATGGAAACACAACTGCTTCACGGTTGAAACACGAATGGGACAGAGGTGGCCAAGCAAACGACTTTTGTACAAAGTATCCCTGTGGTAAATAGATACTATATATATATATATATATATATATATATATATATATATATATATATATATATATATATATATGATAGCGATAGATTTGCAAGATACCTATTCTTCAAAAGTCAAACGCTTTATTATCTGTGCTACCGTGCTTCCTTTTAAATAACGAGATCTAAAACTACAATGTTTCATAGATACGAAGGTACGAAAGAACGAAGCCTTACAATGTATTACGTTTTTCAATCTCAAACACAGCAACAGTGGGTACACATTGGCTGCAAAAGAATTGTACAAAAAAAAAGTAACTGTAACTAAAGGATGTCGGTTCATGGAAGATATTTAATAACAATTATGAACGTTTTCCACAAAAAAAACCGACTTTAATTCTGGCTTAAACCAGTTATTTTGACTTAAAATCGAAAATTAGTAAACCGATTTTGATAAAAAACATCACACATCACTCGCGTCACAATCGCTCATGATTAAGGGTCACGAATTGATTCCGAGACTAGTCGAACTATTTAATCCAATTACATGTAAGTTAAACCGGTAGTTATTACATTAAAATGTAATGTGTTATTTATTATTTATTTACTTAACTCTTTATTGCACCATAAATAAAAATATACAATGACAAGTGAATAATTCAAGTGAAATACAATAACATAAATACAGATTGAAATATACACATATGTGTTCTTACGAAACTTAAAAAAATAAAAAAATAAGTAAATAGAAACGTAAATAAATAAATAAATTGTATTTTTTCATACAATTGTATGTGATTCCTTTATAACTTCCATATTTATTTTGTCTTATAAATTCTGCATCTTTTTTTAAATAATTATATATAGATACTTTAAAATACATTGTGAAAATAAATACCTTTTCTAGAGAAGGTACCTATGTAAATTTAAGATAGGTTAAGATTTCAGGAAAGTGGATGAACATAATCAAGTTGATTGGTCCGTACATACTGCATATCAGAGACCTGTATCGAGTCAAAGTGAACCTGGCTTGTTACGTGAATCTCTGGCTGGAATTGGACACTACCTATTCTGTAACTCCGATGCGGTAGGACTTGTTAGTACAACAATGCTTTACGGAACGTGTAGGGACCATTGATTGGACGTCATGTACATAGTTAATTTACATGTTTGGATATAAGGAAAATAGCATTTTCATTATTGTTTAATGTTAGTGGTTAAACTAAGTCAATTGAACTCGCCTTTTATAGGTATTAGATCTAATTTTGTATATATATATATATATATATATATATGTGTGTGTGTGTGTGTGTGTGTGTGTGTGTGTGTGTGTGTGTGTGTGTGCATGTGTGTGTGTGTGTATCTTCTTCTTATTTAACAGTTTCCGCATGCGTTATTCACAGCTTACGTGACGTTGATATTTTTTCCTGGTCTTTCAACTACGTAGTTGAAAGAGGTTGTTTGTTGAGACGATAAAAGAGTGAGAGAGGCGTTCCTCTTACTCTTCGTTCCTCTCTCTCTTGTTTTTCTAGAGATTTCTCATTCCTTATTCACTGCTTACGTTTATTTTTTCTTTTATGCGACATTGCAATATTTCTTCTTGGTCTTTTAACTACGCAATTCTTTTTTTTATTTGACTTACTCTTCATTCCTTTCTCATTTTTTTTTTCTAGAGATTTCGCATTCCTTATTCACGGCTTACATTTATTTTTTCTTTTATGCGACATTGCAATATTTCTTCCTAGTCTTTTAACTACGCAGTTCAGATTTTTTATTTCAGTTACTCGTAACGACGAGAGTGATAAAAGAGTGAGACGATAAAAGAGTGAGAGAGGAACGCCTCTCTCACTCTTTTATTCTCCAGCTACTGCGCATTCCTTATTCACGGCTTACGTTTTTTTTTCTTTTACGCGACGTTGCAATATTTCTTCCTAGTCTTTCAACTACACAGTTTTGATTTTTTATTTCACTTACTCTTCGTTTCCCTCTCTTTCTTTTATTTCTAGCGACTTCGCATTCCTTATTCATGGTAAGCCTTTAATTTTTTCTTTTACGCGACGTTGCAATATTTCTTCCCGGTCTTTAACTACGCAGTTCTGATTTTTAATTTCACTTACTCTTCGTTCCTCTCTCTCTTGTTTTTCTAGAGATTTCTCATTCCTTATTCAGGGCTTACGTTTATTTATTTTTTTTTTTACGCGACGTTGCAATATTTCTTCCTGGTCTTTCAACTATGTAGTTGAAAGGGGTTGTTAGTAATGAAGACTATCAGTCCCATTGTTAGCAATGTACTCTATCTGGTCGATCTTCACGTGGTTCCCAGGAGTCTGATTTCCAGGTGTATTCATCACGGTGGGCTGACTTGCTCTTTCATCCTTACCTATCATCCCTCACTGGTACTGCGCCAGCTAATACTGTTAGCGCAGGCGGGGTCACTATTCTGTTATCATCCATTGAAAAAAGTTGCAGTTGCCAATCCGGCTTCCAAGCGTGGCAACTACTGGTCAAGCCCTCCACGGGGGAGACTTATATTTAGCAGTGAAGTGTTAAGGGCTGATATGATGATGATGATGATATGATATGATGAGCCATTGAAAGTATATAGCTTTGTAATCACAATTTTCATAGAAATACTATTCTATTTTCATAACGTATGTATAATAATGTATTTATGTGTCTAGGTTTATCATTATTTATTTATGTATTAATGTTATTTTATTATTATTGAATTATCATTATTTACAAATATAGGTGTTTGCAGTTATTTTTTTTATTATATGTTAAATTTTTACTAGATATAATTTAGTTTATCTTTAGCTGTACGGTTATTACCCTTGTACATTCTACAGTTTTCTTTCAGCTTCTCAAAGGTTGATTGTAAGAGATCCCTCTATGGGATAAGTCCGCCATTGTATATTAAATCTTTTAATGTATCCAATGTAAATTACGTACAATAAAGTATATGTATTTATGTAATATATTATTATACATTTCAATATTTTATTTAACTCTATATTTGTTTATGTACTCTTAAATATTAATGTAGCACTTTAGTTACCCACTAACAACGTGCTTTCTAACTGCATTGGGTTGACTGAAAGAGATCTCAGAGACAAGTACACCCTTGCTCGCAATATTTAAAAATGCATTAACAATGTAGATATGGTCCGAAATAGAGCTGGCTGGAAGAGAATGCATGAGTTGCCCCGACACGAGGAAACTATTAAATAAGAAGACACACACACACACACACACACACACACACACACACACACACACACACACACACACACACACACACACACACACACACACACACACACACACACACACACACACACACACACACACACACACACACACACACACACACACACACACACACACACACACACACACACACACACACACACACACACACACACACACACACACACACACACACACACACACACACACACACACACACACACACACACACACACACACACACACACACACACACACACACACACACACACACACACACACACACACACACACACACACACACACACACACACACACACACACACACACACACACACACACACACACACACACACACACACACACACACACACACACACACACACACACACACACACACACACACACACACACACACACACACACACACACACACACACACACACACACACACACACACACACACACACACACACACACACACACACACACACACACACACACACACACACACACACACACACACACACACACACACACACACACACACACACACACACACACACACACACACACACACACACACACACACACACACACACACACACACACACACACACACACACACACACACACACACACACACACACACACACACACACACACACACACACACACACACACACACACACACACACACACACACACACACACACACACACACACACACACACACACACACACACACACACACACACACACACACACACACACACACACACACACACACACACACACACACACACACACACACACACACACACACACACACACACACACACACACACACACACACACACACACACACACACACACACACACACACACACACACACACACACACACACACACACACACACACACACACACACACACACACACACACACACACACACACACACACACACACACACACACACACACACACACACACACACACACACACACACACACACACACACACACACACACACACACACACACACACACACACACACACACACACACACACACACACACACACACACACACACACACACACACACACACACACACACACACACACACACACACACACACACACACACACACACACACACACACACACACACACACACACACACACACACACACACACACACACACACACACACACACACACACACACACACACACACACACACACACACACACACACACACACACACACACACACACACACACACACACACACACACACACACACACACACACACACACACACACACACACACACACACACACACACACACACACACACACACACACACACACACACACACACACACACACACACACACACACACACACACACACACACACACACACACACACACACACACACACACACACACACACACACACACACACACACACACACACACACACACACACACACACACACACACACACACACACACACACACACACACACACACACACACACACACACACACACACACACACACACACACACACACACACACACACACACACACACACACACACACACACACACACACACACACACACACACACACACACACACACACACACACACACACACACACACACACACACACACACACACACACACACACACACACACACACACACACACACACACACACACACACACACACACACACACACACACACACACACACACACACACACACACACACACACACACACACACACACACACACACACACACACACACACACACACACACACACACACACACACACACACACACACACACACACACACACACACACACACACACACACACACACACACACACACACACACACACACACACACACACACACACACACACACACACACACACACACACACACACACACACACACACACACACACACACACACACACACACACACACACACACACACACACACACACACACACACACACACACACACACACACACACACACACACACACACACACACACACACACACACACACACACACACACACACACACACACACACACACACACACACACACACACACACACACACACACACACACACACACACACACACACACACACACACACACACACACACATATATATATATATATATATATATATAGTATTAATGAAAACCGCGTTCAAATCGGTTAAGCCGTTTCTGAGTTAGCACGCTTGTGCGCGACGTACTGAAAAACAAGCTGACGGTCCACCTGATGGAAAGTGGTAATCGTCGCCTATAGACATGAGCAGTACCATGGACATAACAGAGTATACTGTTTCGCCCATGATACCTCCCATGCGTTGCCATTCCTGAGGACTCAGGTGTTATTCCTCTGTACCCTGTAAATTCACGCCATATCCCAACCTATTATATTGTGTTCTATTGCATTCATAAAGCCCCCAACATTTGTTTTCTTATACATAATAATAATAATAAACTCTTTATTGCGCACAGTAGAGATGTATACAAGGACATCATCACCGGGTCTTCTTGCCCGCCTTTAGTAGTGTAGGCGGGTGAGGTAGGGGTCTCGGGGTAAACCCCTTTACCCCGGCTGCATCTCCGGAGGCAACTACCTCCGGGTCGCTGGGTTCTTGAGCCGGCATACATTGGTGGTCTGTGTATGCCGGCGTGGTGTCTTAGTATACAAGGAGTATTTATACAGAATGTGCATATACAAAAGGCGGCCTTATCGCTAAAAGCAATCTCTTACAGACAACCTGGCATAAAGAATGGATAAGTACAGAGAGAAAGGTAGATGGCGCAAATTAGACACAGTAAATGCATAAAAGGAATCAGACAAAATGCAAAAAAAAATTCTAAATATAAAAATAAGATTACAATACATAAATATACATAATATATAATATAAATAATAATACATCTTCCATGTACAGACAGCGACCAGTTGCATTTTTATTATATTACGTATTGATTAATTTTGGTTACTACATACATAAGTTGCTAACAAAATATCTATTTGTCTGCGCTGGCCATTAAATGTGTTGGAAAAGTAAAACTGTTTTCCTTGCCTCGCAGCGGAACACTCGGTGACCCAATGCAATTACAGTGTTGAGAACGTAAGAGGCCCTTATCGAGTGCTTTTAGAGCTCGCTGCCGATGTTATATTTATTGGTAGGTATTAAATAAATCCAAGTACTCACTATTAACTGTCCCTTTCGTTAACAAGTAGATATTTATTTATTCATTTCATCAACTGAGTTAGTTTTACGGTCTCCCAACACACTCTACCCGGGGGGGAAGGGGATTGTTAGTAATGGAGTCTAAAAATCCCATTGCTAGCAATATTGCTATATATCTAACCTCCTCTTCGTCCAAAGGTTGCCTGGAAGAGATCACTTTTAGCGATAAGGCCGCTCATTGTTTTCTCATTGTGATTATTTGTTGTAATTATTTATATTTATAATAAGTTTACTATTGTAATCTTTTGGAGGAAACAATAAAGAGTATCTATCTATCTGACCAAGTCGACCTCCACGCGGTTCCCCCTGGAAACTATCATGGTTAATAATTCCTAATGAATTCATCATGATGGGCTAACTGGCCTGTTTTCATTCTCATCTATCACCCTTCACTGGTGCTTCGCCAGCGTATCCCGTTAGCACGGGCGGGGTTACCATACCATTATCATCCAACAAAAAAACAATACACTCACCCAGGAACGCATCAGTACAATAATACGAGTATATATGTATAATTAAATGGAATACGTGCTTTGTGAGAAAACCAGTTCTTTTCATTTATAAACTAAACTATTATACTAATTTTTATAAAATTTCTATTCTACCAATCTGTAAGTATATCCTATTTAGATAAAAAAAGAATTTTCCAAGTCGGTTTACAAATGACGGCGTTATGAGGTAACAAATATTAACCCTTAAAAGCCTGATTTTTTAAATCAAATGGAATAATATGTAAGTGTATATTTTACTGTGTTTACTAATGGGGAAAAATATTAAAACATTCAAAACGTTATTTCTATATATTTATTTTGAAAAAAAAAACATTTGGTATCTTTTTTGATACTTTAGGCATTACGGTAATCAAAGTATTTAAATTTATTTAACAATGAAACGATGCAAACTCCGGTATCAAATTTGAAACTTCAGGTATTTGAGAGTTAAAAAAAAAAATTGAAAACTTTCTTCTTTTTGGAGTTTGTTGAAAAAAGCGAGCGCAGTCGTGAATATTATGATGGATTGCTTATAGTGAAATGGATTTAATACCATCTTGTGGAGAAGCAGGAAGTATGTAATTCAAACATATATATATACATATATATTTTATTTTATTTATTTGGAATTTTAAACCCAATGCAGTTAGAAAGCACGTTGTTAGTGGGTAACTGAAGTGCTACATTAATATTTAAGAGTACATAAACAAATATAGAGTTAAATAAAATATTGAAATGTATAATAATATATTACATAAATACATATACTTTATTGTACGTAATTTACATTGGATACATTAAAAGATTTAATATACAATGGCGGACTTATCCCATAGAGGGATCTCTTACAATCAACCTTTGAGAAGCTGAAAGAAAACTGTAGAATGTACAAGGGTAATAACCGTACAGCTAAAGATAAACTAAATTATATCTAGTAAAAATTTAACATATAATAAAAAAAATAACTGCAAACACCTATATTTGTAAATAATGATAATTCAATAATAATAAAATAACATTAATACATAAATAAATAATGATAAACCTAGACACATAAATACATTATTATACATACGTTATGAAAATAGAATACTATTTTTATGAAAATTGTGATTACAAAGCTATATACTTTCAATGGCTCATCATATCATAATCATCATCATCATCATATCAGCCCTTAACACTCCACTGCTAAATATAAGTCTCCCCCGTGGAGGGCTTGACCAGTAGTTGCCACGATTGGAAGCCGGATTGGCAACTGCAACTTTTTTCAATGGATGATAACAGAATAGTGACCCCGCCTGCGCTAACAGTATTAGCTGGCGCAGTACCAGTGAGGTACGATAGGTAAGGATGAAAGAGCAAGTCAGCCCACCGTGATGAATACACCTGGAAATCAGACTCCTGGGAACCACGTGAAGATCGACCAGATAGAGTACATTGCTAACAATGGGACTGATAGTCTTCATTACTAACAACCCCTTTCAACTACATAGTTGAAAGACCAGGAAGAAATATTGCAACGTCGCGTAAAAAAAAAAAATAAACGCTTACGTTTATTTATTTTTAAGCCCTGAATAAGGAATGAGAAATCTCTAGAAAAACAAGAGAGAGAGGAACGAAGAGAAAGTGAAATAAAAAATCAGAACTGCGTAGTAAAAGACCGGGAAGAAATATTGCAACGTCGCGTAAAAGAAAAAATTAAAGGCTTACCATGAATAAGGAATGCGAAGTCGCTAGAAATAAAAGAAAGAGAGAGAAACGAAGAGTAAGTGAAATAAAAAATCAAAACTGTGTAGTTGAAAGACTAGGAAGAAATATTGCAACGTCGCGTAAAAGAAAAAAAAACGTAAGCCGTGAATAAGGAATGCGCAGTAGCTGGAGAATAAAAGAGTGAGAGAGGCGTTCCTCTCTCACTCTTTTATCGTCTCACTCTTTTATCACTCTCGTCGTTACGAGTAACTGAAATAAAAAATCTGAACTGCGTAGTTAAAAGACTAGGAAGAAATATTGCAATGTCGCATAAAAGAAAAAGTAAATGTAAGCCGTGAATAAGGAATGCGAAATCTCTAGAAAAAAAAAATGAGAAAGGAATGAAGAGTAAGTCAAATAAAAAAAAGAATTGCGTAGTTGAAAGACCAAGAAGAAATATTGCAATGTCGCATAAAAGAAAAAATAAATGTAAGCCGTGAATAAGGAATGCGAAATCTCTAGAAAAAAAATGAGAGAGAGAGGAACGAAGAGTAAGTGAAATAAAAAATCAAAACTGCGTAGTTAAAGACCGGGAAGAGATATTGCAACGTCGCGTAAAAGGAAAAATAAACGCTTACCATGAATAAGGAATGCGAAGTCGCTAGAAATAAAAGAAAGAGAGAGGAACGAAGAGTAAGTGAAATAAAAAATCAGAACTGCGTAGTTAAAGACCAGGAAGAAATATTGCAAAGTCAAGTAAAAGAAAGAATTAACAAATAACATGGACGTGCAGTGGTACGAGAAGAATTAACAAATAGAAATTGAGGAAGAATAGAAAATTTTGAGACCAAAAGGACAAAGCGGTAAAATGAAGAGATGAGAAGATATCTTGGTCTGTTATGATCTGTTGTCGCCGATCGAACGTAGAAGGACCACGTTGCCAGGCGCAGTGTGCGCAATAAAAGCTGAGAGGTCGCGGTCGATATTAAGTGGTTCCCGGATAATCAACAAGATTTTGTAAGCAGAAACATGGTCGAAGGTTACCGAAATCTGATGAATTTGTTGATTCAGTTTATTATTACGCATTTACTTTATTTTTGACTGTAACTACAGTACCAGGTTTTACGCCTAACATTTTTTATCGTCTATTTTAGTTTTGTATCCATTCTCATATATTATTTATATGTCTAATTATTGCGTTTCATATATCTTCCTTATCGTTTGGTCACAGCATAGAATAGGCTATCTCTTTCTTTTCCGTGGGTATCGTAAGGGACTAAGGGAGAACAAGGGTAAAGGAATAGCAGTGTCCCTCTTAAAACATCTTCGAAACCCGCCTGCCTAACGTGGCAACTACTGGCAAAATCCTCTTAGAGGAAGCCTTATGTTCAGCAGTGGACAGTTAAAGGCTGTATGATGATGTTGATGATATTTCTTCCTTATGATTTGATTGCGTATTTTATTTGCATGTGTTCATATGTATTTTATTTGCAGGATTTACTCGTACTTTATACTATTATTGCGTTATTTAATATATAATTTGTATTTAATAATTTTATACTTCAGCGTTTATTTAACGTCATTGAGTATATCTTTAAGTAAATGTACATTTAAATAAACTATAATTTTAGTTTAAGTAGTAGTATATATAAACATTTTATTTATGCTATTTTACTCATTATAAGAATAATCTAATTATCCGTTTGGTAAAATTTTACCAACTTGACTCAGTAAAGTTAACGTCTTTAGTCATACAATAGATCCTTAAGTTCTATATTTGTGAAATCATCCGAATTATTTGTGAAATCAGTTTAGAATTTAAAATATTTTTTTTTTTTTGGTGTTTAATATACAATAATTACATCTTGTCATGATTACAAAATTGCGTAGTTGAAAGACTAACAAGAAATATTGCGACGTCGTTTGGAAAAAAAAAGAGATAGAAATGAAGAGAAAGTGAAGTAAAAAATCAGAACTGCGCAGTTGAAACACCAGGAGGAAATATTGAAACGGCGTGTAAGAGAAAAAATAACAAATAGCATAAACCGAGAATGAGGATTGCGACGTCGTTTGAAAAAAAAAAAGAGATAGAAATGAAGAGAAAGTTAAGTAAAATATCAGAACTGCGTAGTTGAAACACCAGGAGGAAATATTGCAACGTCGCGTAAAAGAAAAAGTAACAGTAAGCCATGAATAAAGATTGCGACGTCGCTAGAAAAAAAAAAAAGAGAGAAAGGGCGTTCCTTTCTCTTTTTTTTTTTCTAGTGCCAGTGTGGTCAATCTTTTGTGTGGGGCTTTGTATCTATCTATTGTATACTGTGTTTGTAACTTTGTGTTTTTCTCAAATAATAAATTTCTATTTCTAATAATACCTAGAAAAGTTTACAATAGTCGGCCTAAAGGATGTGCGAACAAAAGCAACTCGCAGGTACAGAGGTGGCGGGGAGGGGGATGGGAATAGGAAGCGGTAACTACTTCAACTAAGCTCAGTACTGCGTCGGCTCTGGTTGCGAAAGGTACTCCTTTCAGCGACTGCGCACGTATTGCGTTTGTAGTGGTTGTGTTAATACAGTGTTGTGCTTACTTCTGAGTTTGGTGCAGTGTTATACACTTGAGGGCAGCCAACAACATATCAGTGTGCCAGGTCGGAAAACATCCAAGTGTGGCCTGGCTATTTAATGGCCTTCGGTCTTGATTGGATACGTCCGACGGGAATGGGGCCAACAATGGTTGGGGACGGTGCATCTCAGACAACGGCGGTAAGTGACTTCTCCTAAGATATCTCACTTATCAACTGCTAATATTCCGACGCCGCGGACTGAGCGTATTGGCATTTCTTTGTTTGATTTGTTAGTTTGTTCATTTATTGCTTTATTCCTTTATTGTGAGTTTTATTTATTTACTAGCTGTTGCCAGCGACTTCGTCCGCGTTTCCGTCCTTTTTCGTAAAATAAGTAGCCTATGCCCTTCCTTAAGGTTCAGTGGTTTTTATGTAACAAACACATTTCCCTTCACTGCTCTGCTCCTATTAACCGTAGCGTGATGAAAAGTATACTATAACCTGCCCAGAGTATGTAGAATAATTGTTTCCATGTTTCGTTAAAATTCGTCGAGTAGTTTTTGTTTCTATAACGAACATACAGACAGACAGACAAAAATTTTACTGATTGCATTTTTGGCATCAGTATCGAATACTAATCACCCCCTGATAGTTATTTTGGAAATATATTTCATGTACAGAATTGACCTCTCTACAGATTTATTATAAATATAGATTTATTTATAAATTACTCATCACACTTACAGTATACCAAAACGTTTGTTCAGTTGTTGGTTTGTCAGTTTGTAGTTGGTTTGGTCGTTTATTCGTTAATTTACAGTGCCTTCACAATATAAACAATCGCTACGGAATTCGGTATACACATACTATGTATATATATGACGAAAAACGATATGATTTATTTTTTATATCGATCAATAATCATATTTCGGTTAGATAAAGTATTTGTACTTACTGTACGATTAATATTGTAAAGGGGAAAGATTTATTTTCTTTATATTTGTTTCGTAAAAGTAATCTCGGACGCTACTCAACAGTAATAATAAAAATAACAATTTAATTATTTAACCGAATACTGCCAGTCCAAATATATATAATGAAGCTAATGTCAGTATGTTGTGTTTTTTGAATAGCGGTTTACCGATTTAATATTTCAAGCTGTCCTTAGACATCTCCTCTATTGCTCATCAGCATCAGAATCAGCTTTAAACGCAAGGTCTCGATCAGTAGAATTGCTCCACAAAATTATACCATGGCGTATTGTCGAGGAGTCGGTGGATGCAGGTGGCTCAGGACCGTTTTTTATAGCAGTCTAGGGGGTATGCTTATGTCCAGCAGTGGACGGATAATGGCTGAAATGATGATAATGTATTGTCGAGGTTACATAAGCACGGTAAGCTACTAGTATTGTATTTTGACTGACTTCTTCATTTAGTTTATATAGCCCAAATGCGTACTGACTTAATTTGCTACATATTTTGTTAATGTGTATTTTCCACGGCATTTTATTATCTAATCACAGTACAAAAAATTTTTTTCATCCAGCATATTGTATTTCAAGTTTATTACGTTCTGTTCTTTGTTCAAATGTCGTAATTTTAGTTTTTCTTATATTATTTTTTAAATTATTGTCGATTAACCATTCAACAATCTTTTTTAATGTTTTGTTTATTTCCGATTCAAATTTGTTTAGGTTCTTAGTACTGTTATCCGCAAATAATACTATTGGATAGTTTATAACTTTAGGCATATCATTAATGTATGTTAAAAACTACAGTGGTCCCAAAATATTGCCCAGAGGGACGCCCAAACAATCCTTTTCATTCGGAATGATAGTACTTCATAATTTTTGTTCGTTTACATATATAATTTACACATGTAATTTGTTTTCTGTGAGTTAGATATGGCTTTATTAAATCTAGAGCACTGCCTCTTATACTATTTGTATAATTTTTCTATGAGAACCGTATGATCTACATGGTCAAATGCTTTTGACATATCCATGTATATTGCTAATACTAGATTTTTTTATCCATATTTATAAAAATATTTTCAACGAGCTCAGGCATGATCTTAATAATATTTTTATTTTTTCTGAAACCATATTGTTCATTGAATAAGATGCAATTTTTTTCACAAAATAAAATGTAAATAATAATCCTCTTAAAATTTTTTGCAAATATTGTTATAAGTGCAATGAGCCTATAATTACTAACATCACATTTATTTTCCGTTTTAAAGATGAGTTAAATTGTTTGTATTATTATTGGGTACTCTATAAATACACAGTACTCTATAAATAATCATATTGCGTTCCGGTAGTTCGATAGCTGAACATTCTATGACATTTGCAATACTAAATTCATTAGTATCTATTGTTGTATATCTATGATGATTTAACTAAAATACATGTACCCCCATTACGATGTTCCCTACAGAAATATGCACCTAACCTATAGTTGGGAATATTAAGTTAATTCATAATCATTTTTTTATGTTATGTTTTCTGATACATAATACATCAATTGACTCTTTCGACCGAGATAATTCATCTAGAGTTACATTTAATAAGTCCGATTTGGATATTAATCCATTAATATTTTGCTGTAAAATTAATAAGCTATTGTACAAGAAAATGACATGGTTTTCATTATCTAGTTCATCATTATTAAATTCGTTATTTAAAATCATTAAATTATCATTTATATTATTCATATTCAAATTATTATTCATCTCTACATTGTCTATATTTTCATTAATTATTTTAAAACCATTACTTTTAAATATACTCGTAGTTAAATTTGTCTATACACTCTTTTATGCAAATATTAAACCTTTTTTTTGTGTATTTTTAATTGCGTTAATATTTTGTTTTAAACACCGATCTAATTTAATTTTATAATCTTAATCGAAAATTTCTTTTAAAATACACCTTGATAATTTAAGAATGGTAAGTGTTTGTTAGGAATTGTTCTACTGTAATCCATATTAATATAAATGTTATTTTCAAATATATTAGAGATATGTTAGAGGTATTTCTGGTATAATAATGTTAGTACTTTTCATTTTATTTAACCAACTGCAGAAATTATTGCGAAAGGGTTTTTATTCTTGACGGCTCCTACAAAAATCATGTAGTCATCCATCATTGCTTTTTCCATGTACGATTTATTAGTGTTTAGTATATGTTCAATTCCTGTTTCAGGTTTCCAGAAGGCGGCAACGAGATAGTTTGATCCTAAAAGTTCTTGTTAGCTTTTTCTTAGATCCCCCCCCCCTTTGATCTGCGATTATTATAACTTTTCTTTTATTAGTCATTGGTTTATTCTGGTAAATCGAATCTGAGTTGTAGCTATATTTTATATTGTCTTTTTCATATCTGCTTTTCTTTATTAATTTAGTAAGTCCTCCATTTTGTTGTATTTCATCTTTCTAGTTTATTATTATTGTAACGTGCTTATTTTTAGCTTGTGCTATTGTTAAAGATGATATCTGTTCTACTTCATTATTGCAAATATTTATGTTTTTTTTTCTATGTTTTTATTCATAATATTTTTGTTCCTGGATATGCATTAAGTATTTGTTACTTTGTCACCTATTACGTTTTTTCTCTGTGTTTGATGTAAATAAGTAGGTGAAAGAGAAGACTCCTAAGTACTGGATTTTGTTTTGCTTATCCTTCGTCTTTTTTTCCTAATATTAAAGGTGTTGTTTGGTAAGTAAATTTTTTATAGATATCAATCACTTTCTACCATTTCTCTAGTTCTAGTTTTAAATTATTGTTTTCAAGAATAAGGTTGTCAATTTCTAAGTTCGCTGATTGTAACTCTAAACTGAGTTCTTCTAATGAAGGTTTATTTATGATTAGGCCTGTATTATCATATAATATAGTATTTGGTTCACTCATCATAGTGCAATCATATATATTATCATATATACATTATTTAAGGAGGACGATTTTTTAAGCTTTTGTTTAGTAACACTTTCGTCAAAATACGTATTGTTAAAATAAAATTACAGTTATTTCTCAGCATCATAAAATATATTTTTTTATAATCTTTAATTGATTCATTTTAATGAAACGTAATAATTTGATCGTCGAAATCGAAGTATATTTGTTAACCAAAACAGTTCTAATGAAACGCACCCTTTGAATTAATGTTTACTGCTGTCATCTGTCATTTTAATAAGTAAATAAAATATAGGTAAATGTTTAAACATTTTTTGTTATTTATCTATTATTTTTCTTGTTACATTTGGTACTATATCACAAATCTACAAATAATAAACGTACGAAACAATAATAAGATAACGACTAGTATTTCTATGAACAACCAAATACTTCATTTTACCTTAATTACTTAATAGTCATATTACGGTAATTAAGAATACAATAGTAATGCGTAGTTCATTATGCTTAATAAACATTAACTAATGGATTGATACCTGGAAAAGTCCATAATTGTCGACCTAATGGACGTGCAAACAAAAGCAGTTATAGGACGGCGGGAAGGAGGTGGAGATAGTACGCGGTGACTACATGAATAGATCATCTCCTTACAGACCAATGAGATCAAATCTTTACTCTTTATATAATATTAATATAGATAAATGGGAAAATATGCTTACTCATCTGCATTCTTATTATATTTGATACTTTATTTTAAATCAACAAAAAAGAAACATATGAAACACTGATAATGTGACAGACAATAATTACTTTTATGAATAACATATTAAGGTGCAAAAAAGAAAGATAAGAAACACTGATAAGATAATAATAAATTCATTAATGAATAGGTCATTAAAGTATCATTTAGTCATCTAATAGTCACCTAATGGTTCTATTTAAGTCATTAAGAAAACAATAGTAACGCTTGGTTTATTATGCATAAAGTCATTAACTAATGAAATGTTATCTGTAAAATTGCATAATAGATGAATAAACAGTCTAATGAATATGCGAAATTAAGCAGCTCGCGGGGATAGAGTGGGGTAGGTGTAAGTTAAAGTGAATACTTCTGAATCGAGCTCAGTACTGCTTCGGCTCTGGTTGCGAAAGGTACTCCTTTCAGCAACTGCGCACGTATTGCGTTTGTAGTGGTTGTGTTAATACAGTGGACAGTGTTGTGCTTACTTGTGTTTGGTGCAGTGTTAGAGATTCGAGGGCAGCCAACAACATATCAGGTCTCACACAGGTATCACATTTAATTTTAACAGCCTAGGTTATTGATTTGCCGACGTATATTTTTGACGACGATTTAGCGATGCTGAAGGGACTTTGCAGTTGCTGGTGTTATAGAGTGTTGTCGTTATATGAAGAAGCAGAAATATCAATATTTTTTTTTTCTAGAATTTTATTACCATTAGTATTTATTAATATTCATTTCACGAATTACAATACTCATAAAACTAATACATTTCACAGTATCACAAAAAAAAATTCAACATTCAGTCCCATTAATGATCCGTACCCGACCCAAAGGTCCCCATGACACTTGCGGCATTTCCGCGTTGGATTGCCAGAGATATCCTTTGAGCCAGATATGAACCAGTACGGCGATCATAATCCCTATCCGCAATGCGCAGACTCAACTCTTTTATGAAGGATTTAAATTTACAATTTTATTATTTATTTAATAAGTTTCATCTACAACTTTTACACTTTATTTAACAATAATGCAAAAAATTTCAACCAAAAATTACTTTTAATACAAATCTTTGCTATGCGAGTATTTTAATTGTATTTATTCTCTTATGTATTTTACTCATATCTTGGCATACTGTGGAATTAGCTTAGTCATACAAAAGTATTTTTCTAATAATTTCGCAGCTTGAAGTGTTTTTTAATGTTCGGTGGAGACTCTAGATCATCTGTCTCATCTTCTTCATTCCCTTGTTGTTCTTCAACTCTTTTCGTCACTGAAACTAGAATTTCTTCATCTATATAAATGAAATTGTTGTAGCTCGGCTGTTGTCTAATGTTATGGGGGTTTGTAAATTTATTGTGAAAAATTGTGAACTCTTGAATCCACTCAGATAATGTAAAGTCATCTTCACTTTCAAACTCTGGTCCTGTTTCTACTCCATCACTCGCAGAGCTGGTGTAAAGTCCAACATGACGAAAGAGCTACAGTTATATAACTGTATAATTGTAGCTGTCAATTCTTCCCAGACTTACTACGTGCAGCATATTGATAGAAATTTAACCTTCTAATTCAACCAGCCCCCATCAATAGTTTCTTGACCCCTAAGACATTTAATCACGTTTTGAACCATTCGTTATAAAATACTTGTTGTGTTTGGTGGAGAAAATACTGACACAATTTTGGAGGTTGAGTATAAAAGGATGAACAGGACAGTTGTCGACAAGAAGCAAGATTTTCCGTCCGCGTCTGCATCGCACCTACGTAATTCTTCTTTAAAAATTGACTTGTTTCCCAGGCTAATTTATTAGCTTTATAAGTGGCTGCCAGTTATTTAATGTACTTAAAACAATGTAGTCTATTTATTTTACGCACTTTACTCCTTCAAATTTTATAGTTTTATCGGGGATAAACTTAAACAAAATGCTGACTTTATGAAATGTCATTTGGTGAGTAAATTTCTTTCAATTTGGATCATATTGTATTAATCCTTTTGTCAGTGACATTCTTATCAATACTTTGTGCTTCCCCATTAATTTTATCACATTTGTCCCCATTTCTTTCATTTGTCGGTTTGTAAATTTAATTCAATTGTTAACAAATAAGGACAGAATTTGGTTGGGGTGCTGGGCCGGATAACCTCCAAGTATGCCCTGGCCATTGTATGGCCGCCAGTCCTTATTGAATACGTCCAACGGGAACGGGGTCAGCAATTGTTGGGGACGGTGCATCCCGGGCAACGGCGGTAAGTGACTTCTCCTAGGAGATCTCACTTACCGACGCGGCGGACTGAGCGTATCGACGTTTGTTGGTTTGTTTTTATTGTCATATTGTCGATTCATTCGTTTGTTCGTTGGTTCATTGACTCGTTGGTTTGTTCGTTTATCGGTTTGTTTTTTCGTTTATTCATTTACTGTTAGTTTGTCGCTTTGTTAATTTGTTATTGGCATGTTGGATTGTTACTTTGTTTGACTGTTATCGATTTGTCCGTCTGTTGTTGATTTGCCAGTTTCTTATTGGTTTGTCGGTTTGTTGTTGGTTTATCGATTTGTTCGTTTGATATTTGTTCGTCGGTTTATTGTTGGTTTATCGGTTTGTTCGCTTGTTATTCTTTTGTTGTTTGCTTGGGTACCTCTGTCCCATTTGTGTTTCAACCAGGAAACAGTTGTGTTTGCACAACTATGTTTCAGGCGACGGTTACCACTTTCCATCAGGTGGGCAGTCAGCTTGTTTGCCATTCTAATTGCTCGCTTGATGTTCGATTTGTCCGTTTGTTGTTGATTTGCCAGTTTTTTATTGGTTTGTCGGTTTGTTGTTGGTTTATCGATTTGTTCATTTAATATTTGTTCGTCGGTTTATTGTTGGTTTGTCAGTTTGTTCGCTTGTTGTTGATTTGTCGTTTGCTTGGGTACCTCTGTCCCATTTGTGTTTCAACCAGGAAACAGTTGTGTTTGCACAACTGTGTTTCAGTTTGAAGGATGGGATATGGCAGTGAATTTACAGGATGAAAAGGAATAATACCTAAGTCCTCAGAGATGGCAGTGCATGGGGAGTATCATAGGCAAAACAGTATACTCTGTTATGTCCATCGTACTGAACATGTCTATAGACGACAGTTACTTTCCATCAGGTGGGCCGTCAGCTTGGTATATATGGTGGCTATCGGTTTGCTCGCTTTTTGTTGGTTTGTCAGTTTGTTGTTGGTTTATCGATTTGCTCGCTTGTTGTTGGTTTGTCGGTTTGTTGTTGGTTTATCGGTTTGGTCGCTTGTTGTTGGTTTGTCAGTTTGTTGTTGGTTTATCGGTTTGGTCGCTTGTTGTTGGTTTGTCAGTTTGTTGTTGGTTTATCGGTTTGCTCGCTTGTTGTTGGTTTGTCAGTTTGTTGTTGGTTTATCGGTTTGGTCGCTTGTTGTTGGTTTGTCAGTTTGTTGTTGGTTTATCGGTTTGTTCGCTTGTTGTTGGTTTGTCAGTTTGTTGTTGGTTTATCGGTTTGGTCGCTTGTTGTTGGTTTGTCAGTTTGTTGTTGGTTTATCGGTTTGGTCGCTTGTTGTTGGTTTGTCAGTTTGTTGTTGATTTATCGGTTTGCTCGCTTGTTGTTGGTTTGTCAGTTTGTTGTTGATTTATCGGTTTGCTTGCTTGTTGTTGGTTTGTCAGTTTGTTGTTGGTTTATCGGTTTGCTTGCTTGTTGTTGGTTTGTCGGTTTGTTGTTCGTTTATCGGTTTGGTTGCTTGTTGTTGGTTTGTCGGTTTGTTGTTGGTTTATCGGTTTGGTCGCTTATTGTTGGTTTGTCGGTTTGTTGTTCGTTTATCGGTTTATTCGCTGCATGTTGGTTTGTCGGCTTGTTGTTGGTTTATCGGTTTTTTCGCTTGTTGTTGGTTTGCCGGTTTGTTGTTGGTTTCTCGATTTGATCGTTTGTCAGTTTATTCATCTGTTCGTCTGTTAATTTCTTCTATTGTTGTTTGGTCATTTGTTGGTTAATTTATAGTGCCTTCAGGGCATGATCAATCACTACAAAATTCAGTATACACATATTATATATAAAATTAAAAACGATATAAGTTACTGTTTATATCTATATATAATCATATACCAGTCAGAAAAATAGTTTATACTTACTGTATTATTAACATTGTAAAGGGGAAAGATTTGATTTTTATATTTGTACTCGTAAAGGTAATCTCGGAAGTAGTTCATCAGTAACAATAATAATAAAAATGGACAAAAATATCAAAAAGTTGCCTATTAAAGCTAAAACAAAATACTAATGTGTTCCACAAGGCGGCTGAAAAGAAGCTATAATTAACATCCCTTATATTCTGCATCTATCTTTGCAATTCTTCTTCAAAAAGTGACTTGTCATCCAATCCGATTAATTAGCTTTATAGGTGGCTGGCAACTTATTAATTTTCTTAAAACATTTTTTTTTTATTTTATGCTCTTTTCTCCATCAAATTTTAAAGTTTAATCGCGGATAGAAATAAACAAAATGGCGGCTTTATCAGCATTAAAAATGTCACAAGGAGCGCTTTGACCATACTGTATTTATCCATTTTCGTGTCAACATTTTGTGCCTCTCCATTAATTTTACGCTGATTCGACGTTGTTTGAACGTTCCGATTCCTTTCATTTGTTTGTTTTTCGGTTTGTTCGTCTGATCGTTTATCTGTTTGTTCGTTTGTGGGTTTATTGGTTTGTTTGATTCAAGCAATGATACGGCTCGCCTCATGAGAAGCGGCTACCGAAATCAAATTTCATTCAGTTGTTGAATGTTTAATCATTTTATATACGGCATTACATTCTATTCATGATGAAATGTGTTTGGAAATATGGTGATGACATTTTAACTTAAAAATGTAGTGCATTATAAGAAAAATTTAATATACATTCGTATAAGTTTATTAATTAAAATTTATGCAATTGGTTATTATTCAACAGTATCTTAGATATGGCTATTAGGCGTACATCGTAGAGTCCTTGTTTCGTTTGCTGATAATTTAGGATAGGGTTAGGTTGAGGTGCTGGGTCGGAAAACCTTCAAGTGTGCCCTGGCCACTGTATGGTCGCCGGTCCTTGTTGGATACGTCCGACGGGAACGGAGTCAACAATTGTGCATCCCGGGCAACGGCGGTAAGTGACTTCTTATAGAAGATCTCACTTACCGGCGGCTAATATTCCGACGCCGCGGATTGAGCGAATTGATTTGTTGTTGGTTTGTTCGTTTATCACCTGACTCGCATTCAACCGCACCTAATACCACTTGTAAACACGCCCCGGCAGCTTCCGGACAAGTAACAGTTGAGTTTGGTATAGTGTTAGATACTCGAGTACAACCAGCAACATATCAGGTAATAACATTTAATTTTTATTATCTACATTGTTATTCATTTATTCATGTATATTTTTGTACGTGAACAAAAATAAGGTCGATTCTTGATCTTGAATGCGTTTATTGTAATTTTTGTAAGAACATCTCAATAAAAAGTGTTAAATAAAAACATTAAGTAAAATTATACCCGGAAGTTGCAAAATCCAAGAAGCGTGCGAAAATAAGCGAGTCGCAGGGATAGAGTGAGGTAAGGATAAGTCGAAGTGAGTACTTCTGAACAGAGTTCAGTATTGTGTCGGCTCCATTTGTAAAAGGCACGTGTTTCGAGCGACTGCGCACGTATTGCGTTTGTAGTGATTGTGTTAATACAATGGTCAGTGTTGTGGTTACTTCTGTTTTTGATGCAATGTTGACGACATCGGGGATAGCCAACAACGTATCAGTTGATAACATTTCATTTTAATGCTTTTTTTTTCTAAATTGCGGATTACTGATTTGTTTACGCATATTTTTATATTTATTATTTATTATTTTTGTGCATTTTAATTATCGAAACCGTCGCAATAAAAACAGTTTTCTTAATATATAAACGTTGACATGCACGATGAATTGTGAAAAATTGTGAACAAATGTGTGCCATCAAGATTCAAGATTTTGTTGCTTTTAAAATGCTGATAGGTATTTTAAGCAAGCGCGTTTTAAACATTTATTTAGCCATTTTGTCTTCATATGTTTATTATTTTGTTTTCTGTGTCTTTTGTTTACAATTACTCTTCTGTTATCAAATCTTGTTGCATCTTTCCCCTTGCATCGAGACAGTAGCATCAGTAAGTGTGAGATTTTTAATAATTCTGCTGCTTCCCCAGTCAAACTAGATGGTGAAGATGAGAACGTTGATGATACTTCATCTAAATTTTTGGTTTAACATCTTGTTTATAATGTAAAAATTACTCAATAGTAAATAAATAAATTCTCGCCCGTGCATAATATATATTAAATAAAATAAAACACTTAAATATTAAAATATAAAGTAGGTGTCGAAATCGAAACATATAAATCGACAGCGTACATTTAACAGAAAATCATAACGGAATATTCATTGAACAATTTCGTTCTCGCGTATATTCTTTGTTTTATGTCTTTCTACCACCTTTATATGTGGCTGTTAGGCGTGCATCGTAGAATCGTGGATTATCACTTAGCTGTTTCGTTTGTTGATTATTTAGAATATGATTAGGGTGGGGTGCGGTGTCGAAAAACCTCCAAGTGTGCCCTGGCTATTGTATGGTCGCCGGTCCTTGTTGGATACGTCCGACGGGAACGGGGTCAACAATTGTTGGGGACGGTGCATCCCGGGCAACGGCGGTAAGTGACTTCACCCAGGACGGTCTTCACCCTCACTAGGGGGATCTCACTTACTGACGGCTAATATTTCGAACACCGCGGACTGGGCTAATCGGCGATTAAAGGTTGTAACGTCGGTGAGATCGCTCTTAGTTGTCATATCAAAATTTAATGTGTTTATTGTAATTTGTTCCAGAACGTCAACAAAATTATTATTTTTCTTAACTAATCCACCTTCCACTTAGTATGAGCTACAATGACATTATACAAGTATACACTTGTGTATAAGTTTGTGAAAGGCTTCGAGACGACAATACGAGTATACTTTGTGTGTGTTATACTGTGTGATAATTGTGACCGTCATAGTGTAAACTCTTGTTCGTAAAAGCCTTCCAGACTATAGTCAACCTAGACGAAAGATAAGAGCAACGAGAGTGTTTTGTTTGTGTATTCCATCGAGAATTATGTACCTTGTGGAAATTCTCGAGACGGTGGCAAATAAAGTTTTATAAATACATAAGCGTAGACTTCAATATGTGATATTCATGGTTGTGCACGGTGCCCTGAGAACGTAAGTAGATCAATTTTTAACGTTTATCATATAATCTTTTATTTTTTTATTTTTATTATTATATTCATTTTTTGAAATTGTATTTTAGCAAACATTTATATTCATGTATGAATGAAATATGTAAATCACGGTGGCTAATACAATCGTAATTGCCAGAAACTATTGGAATTGGAATCGGAGGAAGATGTGTGGTCTCGAGTGTGAAGATGCTACGATTTGACTCTTCTTCCACTCGTCATCTGAAACAGCGATTTCCTTTACTTGCTAATCATAATCATCGTCTCCTTACAGACCGATGATCAAATCTTTTATCTTTTTAGTGTTAATATAGATAAATGTGGAAACGTGCTTGTTTATTGTTATCTGCTTTCTTATTACCTTTGGTGCTTTAATTGAAAATAACAAAAAGGAATCACATGAAATACTAAAAACAATTGCGATTAATATTTTTAAGTATAACCATTAATTTATTATCATCACTTAATGATCGTTTTACGCTTAGTTCATTGTACTTAATAATGATTAACTAGTGAATTATTTAATGTGTTTATTGTAATTTGTTCCAGAACGTCAAACAAAATTATTATTTTTCTTAACTAATCCATCTCCTACTTAGTATGAGCTACAATGACATTATACAAGTATACACCTGTGTATAAGTTTGTGAAAGCCTTCCAGACTATAGTCAACCTAGACGAAAGTTAAGAGCAACGTTTTGTTTGTGTATTCCATCGAGAATTATGTATCTTGTGGAAATCCTCTTCTCAATCGATTCTTGATCTTGAATACATTTGTTGTAATTTGTGTAAGAATATCTCAATAAAAAGTGTTAAATAAAATCATTAAGTGAAATTATACCTGGAAAAGTGCAAAATCTAAGAGGCTTGCGAAGATAAGTAGTGAGTCGCAGGGACAGAGTGAGGTAGGGATAAGTCGAAGTGAGTACTTATGAACAGAGTTCATTACTGCGTCGGCTCCATTTGTGAAAGGCACGTCTTTCAGCGACTGCGCACGTATTGCGTTTGTAGTGATTGTGTTAATACAGTGGTCAGTGTTGTGATTATTACTTCTGAGTTTGGTGCAATGTTAGATACTCGAATACAACTAGCAACATATCAGGTAACATTTCAATTTTTTTATCTACATTGTTATTCTTTTGGTCATGAATATTTTTGTACGTGAACAAAAATAAGGTCGATTCTTGATCTTGAATGCGTTTATTGTAATTTGTGGAAGAATATCTCAATAAAAAGTGTTAAATAAAAACATTAAGTGAAATTATACCTGGAAAAGTGCAAAATCCAAGAGTCGTGCGAAGTTAAGCGAGTCGCAGGGATAGAGTGAGGTAGGGATAAGTCTAAGTGAGTACATCTGAACAGAGTTCAGTACTGTTTCAGTTCCATTTGTGAAAGGCACGTGTATCGAGCGACTGCGCACGTATTGCGTTTGTAGTGATTGTGTCAATACAGTGGTCAGTATTGTGATTATTACTTCTGAGTTTGGTGCAGTGTTAGATACTCGAGTACAACCAGCAACATATCAGGTAATAACATTTAAATTTTATTATCTACATTGTTATTCGTTTATTCATGTATATTTTTGTACGTGAACAAAAATAAGGTCAATTCTTGACCTTGAATGCGTTTATTGTAATTTGTATAAAAACATCTCAATAAAAAAGTATTAAATAAAAAGATTAAATGAAATTATACCTAAAAAAAGTGCAAAATCCAAGAGGCTTGCGAAGATAAGCGAGTCGCAGGGATAGAGTGAGGTAGGGATAAGTCGAAGTGAGTACTTTTGAACAGAGTTCAGAACTGCTTCGGCTCCATTTGTGAAAGGCACGTCTTTTAGCGACTGCGCACGTATAGAGTTTGTAGTGATTGTGTTAATACAGTGGTCAGTGTTGTGATTACTTCTGTTTTTAATGCAATGTTGACGACATCGGGGATAGCCAACAACGTATCAGTTGATAACAAATCATTTTAATGTTTTTTTTTTCTAAATTGCGGATTACTGATTTGTTTACGCATATTTTTATATTTATTATTTATTATTCTTGTGCATTTTGATTACAAGTTGTATTTTAAACAAACTGTTATCTTTATGTATGAATAAAATATGTAAATCACGGTGGCTAATACAATCGTAATCGCCAGAAACTATTGGAATTGGGATCGGAGGAAGATGTGTGGTCTCGAGTGTGAAGATGCTACGATTTGACTCTTCTTCCACTCGCCACCTGAAATAGTGATTTCTTTCACTTCCTAATCATAATCATCGTCTCCTTACAGACCGATGATCAAATCTTTCTTTTTTTAGTGTTAATATAGATAAATGTGGAAATGTGCTTGTTTATTGTTATCTGCTTTCTTATTTTAATACGAATTACCTTTGGTGCTTTAATTGAAATCAACAAAAAGGAATAACATAAAATATTAAAAAAATTACGATTAATATTTTTAAGTATAACTATAAATTTCTTAATAATCGTTTTTCGGTAATTAAGTGTACAATAGTAACGCTTGGTTCATTGTGCTTAATAATGAATAACTAGTAGAATTATACCTGGAAAAATGCAAAATTTAAGGGGCGTGCGAAAATAAGCGAGTCGCAGGGATAGAGTGAGGTAGGGATAAGTGGAAGTGAGTACTTTTGAACAGAGTTCAGTGTTTCGAACGACTGCGCACGTATTGCGCTTGTAGTGATTGTGTTAATACAGAGGTCAGTGTTGTGATTATTACTTCTGAGTTTGGTGCAGTGTTAGATACTCGAGTACAGCCAGCAACATATCAGGTAATAACATTTAAATTTTATTATCTACATTGTTATTCATTTATTCATGTATATTTTTATACGTGAACAAAAACAAGGACAATTCTTGATCTTGAATGCGTTTATTGTAATTTGTGTAAGAACATGTCAATACAAAGTGATAAATAAAAACATTAAGTGAAATTATACTTGAAAAATTGCAAAATCCATGAGGCGTGCGAACATAAGCGATTCGCAGGGATAGAGTGAGGTAGGGATAAATCGAAGTGAGTACATCTGAACAGAGTTCAGTACTGCGTCGGCTCCATTTGTGAAAGGCACGTGTTTCGAACGACTGCGCACGTATTGCGTTTATGGTGATTGTGTTAATACAGTGGTCAGTGTTGTAGTTACTTCTGTTTTTGATGCAATGTTGACGACATAGGAGATAGCCAACAACGTATCAGTTGATAATATTTCATTTTTATGTTTTTTTTTTTTCTAAATTCCAGATTATTGATTTCTTTACGCATATTTTTATATTTCTTATTTATTATTCTTGTGCATTTTAATTATCGAAATCGTCGCAATGAAAACAGTTTCCTTAATATATAAACGTTGACGTGCACGATGAATTGTGAAGAATTGTAAACAAATATATGCCATCAATATTCAAGATTTCGTTGCTTTTAAAATGCTGATAGGTATTTTAAGCAAGCGCGTTTTAAACATTTATTTAGCCATTTTGTCTTCATATGTTTATTATTTTGTTTTCTGCGTGACTAAATGAGTGATCCAGTAGAATGTTTACAATAACTCTTCTGTTATCACATCTTGTTGCAGCTTTCCCCTTGCATCGAGATAGTAGCTACGTTTAGTGTGAGATTTTTAATAATTCTGCTGCTTCCCCAGTCAAACTAGATGGTGAACATGAGAACGTTTATGATGCTTCTTCTAAACTTTTGGTTTAACTTCTTGTTTATAATCTTAAAAATTACTCAGTAGTAATAATAACAATGAAAATAAATAAATTCTCGCCCGTGCATAATATATATTAAATAAAATAAAACACTTAAATATTAAAATATAAAGTAGATGTCGAAATCGAAACATATAAATCGACAACGTACATTTAACAAAAAATCATAACGGAATATTCATTGAACAATTTTTTTTGCGTTTTCGCGTATATTCTTTGTTTTATGTCTTTCTACCACCTTTATATGTGGCTGTTAGGCATACATCGTAGAATCGTGGATTATCACTTAGCTATTTCGTTTGTTGATTATTTAGAATATGATTAGGGTGGGGTGCGGTGTCGAAAAACCTCCAAGTGTGCCCTGGCTATTGTATGGTCGCCGGTCCTTGTTGGATACGTCCGACGGGAACGGGGTCAGCAATTGTTGGGGACGGTGCATCCCGGGCAACGGCGGTAAGTGACTTCTCCCAGGAGATCTCACTTACCGACGGCTAATATTCCGACGCCGCGGAATGAGCGAATTGACGTTTGTTGGTATGTTCGTTTGTCGCCTAGCTCGCATTCAGCTGCACCTAACACCATTTGTAAACACGCCCCGGCAGCCTCCGGACAGCGACCCTATATCAGTTTTCTTTTTTTATACCCGCTATTTATACTGTTACAAAAAAAAAAACAATTATTACGACCAACAGGATAGAAAGAAATAAATTTATATTTAGTGCTTAATTTACACATACTCGTATTTAATAATAAAAACATTCAACAATAAATAAAAAAATATTGAAAAAGGAAAAGCACTCAAATGGTGTCACTCAGCTATATATATATATATATATATATATATATATATATATATATATATATATATATATATATATATATATATATATTACATTGCATTGCATCTCTTGCTTTTATTTTTACGAAATTTATAATTTTCATTTTTCCCGCGCTGAGTAAGGTCTTTGAAAAAATCATAATGAATCAACTAGTTGATTATTTTAATTTAAATAAATTCATGGTAGTTAGTTTGATTTTTCTAAAGAACGATCCTACTACGGATGCAGGTGCAGAGTTACTTAAGCACATTTTTGCTGCATAGGAAAATAAAACAGATGCGATTGGCTTTTTTCGTGACCTATCTAAGGCTTTTAATTGTGTAGAGCATGACACATTGCTGAAGAAACTAGCTTTTTATGGTGTTAAAGACAATGCTTTAAATTTAATCAAATAGAATTCAAAATTGGAAGTAAATAACGTTACATCTAACAGGTCGCTTGTGTGAATAGGTGTACCCCAAGGGTCTATCCTGGGGCCATTCCTATTTTTAGTTTATATGCATGATCTCTCATATACAATTGCTTAATAACGGTAAATGTCATTTATAATTGGTGGTGAAAGATTGTTCCAGCTTTTCGTGGCACCATATTGGAAGCTACCATGAAAAGCAGCAGTTCTGTGTCGTGTCCAAAGTGAAAAAGAATTGATTCTGTTGTTACGCTGGGAAAATTTTAATTTAACAAACAAATATAATGACTTTTTGCTATGTATGATAGCAAAAAGCAGCAAAGCAAAATGTAAATTTCACCTTGCTCCCATATTAATCAAATTATTTTAGTTTAAAAAGGGAGTGACATGAGCACGACGAATATCGGAAAACAGAATCGAGCACGCGCATTCTGGATACGTATTAGCAGACACAATCTGATGATCCCAAACTATGAGCATAGTTAAACTTGTACAATACTAACGCTTCACATAGTTTCATTCGCATTTCAACACTCGAACAATCACGCACTTCATACAGAACTTTTAATCTGTAAAAACAATTTCGCATAATGTCTAGTACGTGTCTTTCAAACTGCAGAATTTCATTCATAACAAGACCATGATTGCACGCATGTGACACTTGTTCTATATAACCTTATTCTTACAATCTATAAATAAACAAACCAATCAATCAATAAGTAAGTAAAAAAGTGAATAAGTAAGTAAACAAATAAATTAATAAATAACTAAGTAAATAACTAAATAATTAGGTAAGCAAATAATTAATAAATAAATAACCCTCGTGTATTCAATACGAGGATTGACGTGAATTTACAGGGTACAGAGGAATAACACCTGAGTCCTCAGGAATGGCAACGCATGGGGAGTATCATGGGCGAAACAGTATACTCTGTTACGTCCATAGTACTGCTTATGTGTATAGGTGACGGTTACCACATTTCATCAGGTGGGTCGTCAACTTGTTTGCTATTCTAAGTTGTATAAAAAAAACCCTATCCATCCCTCATGTACAACAGTGTACTAAGACTAACTATAAATTGTATTTTATTTTCCGCAATATGCTAAAATCAGTGTGCATGCAATAATATTATTTCAAGAAAGATTTGGTGTTCGCGTAAGTTGGACTCCATGCCTACCGTAATAAATAATTCTGCATCACGTCTCGAGTTTTATACATAAAT
Source organism: Galleria mellonella (assembly GCF_026898425.1). Classification (NCBI taxonomy): domain Eukaryota; kingdom Metazoa; phylum Arthropoda; class Insecta; order Lepidoptera; family Pyralidae; genus Galleria; species Galleria mellonella. The sequence goes on along the minus strand of NW_026441999.1, from coordinate 7,702,744 downwards.
GTGACTGACCTATGGTGTGAGACGGATAAAAGTATTCAATGATCCTTAACTCCACTGGGTTTTTTATGCGGATAACCGCATAAGTGAAAGACCTAGTTTATGATGAAACCGGACATGATATTTCAAATGTGGATCATTAAAAATCGCGAATCCCACATACCTACATTTAACAGAATTTTGAATAAAACGGGTTCTTTATTAAAAGTGTAAAGAAACTACGTAAACACGCGTATATTTGTATTAAAAACAAGGATTAGTGCAACAATTTGTTTAGTGTAAATAATAGTGTAAACAAAGTGTTGTAAATAAGGTGAAGAACTTTTAAACACGCCAAGTTATTGTAATACACTTTACAGTTACCACCACCACTTTCTTAGTGGGTAAATAGCTGACATAGTGTTTTTTTTTTTTTAAGATGGCTAAATAAACAGTCCCGTAAAGATGTTACAATAATCTGACTGTCCAAAACCTGATTGAAATGTGATGGGAAATTTATCACCTTTTTTAAGTGACTAAACACATTCACGTTGTTAAGTAAATTATGATTTTTAAACAGCTGATGTTTGCTTCGTGACGCGCTGTTGCAACGTTACGCTAAAACCGACAGAGTTAGCGCGACCAACGCAACGTTATAAGGACGTTTTACATGCAATGAAGAAATTTAAGTTCTTTATCATTTTTTTTTTTAAATAATTTCATGCTACTTCGACATGAAATTTCCTTTTTAATAGTAATGTATATATCTAATACTATGCCCAGTAGCAGGGAATGCAGATAATTTGGTAACACCTTATATATGAGTCTCACGCAATATATAGATACAATGGACTTTATGATGAAAAAATGATAATTTATCAATTAAATATGTTGGTAGTTGTGTATGTATAATGCCATTAATAAGCATAATGGAATCTACGCATGGAATCCATGTTTATAAGACTTCCCTTATTAAGAAATAAATCCTAATAGAATCACTGTAACCGATTACAATATTTAGCAGCTGTGTCAGACGTTCGAGGCTCGGAACTAGCAGTATCAAGTCATCCATGTACAGAAGATGAGTCACTCGTATACCTCTTCTCCAATTCTAAAATACAGTGCCCGAATTCTCCAGTAAAGTATTGAGAGGATTCAGAGACATGCGTAACCGTACATATCATAGCAACACCATTTTTGCGCGGCAAAATGGTCTGTCAAAAAGACAGTGTTGCCACGCCACCCTCGCACAAAGAAAAAAAATGCATGAGTAAATTATAAGTTTGTGTAAATTTAATTTTTTACCATCAGACGGGCTGTATGCGTGTTTACCATCTTTGTAGTATAAAAAAATACCAGTCATTTGCTAATAACTTTAAAACTACAAAATAAATGAATCGGATATTTATCTATGCACAAAAATTGCTAAGCTGAGTAGCATAAGTCAAAGGCCTAGGTCTGTCACCTTGAAATTTGCTTCACCGAGATTAAGAGATAATTTTTGGCAGCCTTAAATGTCTGCCTTAAATGAAGCCTGAAGTTTATTAAACTTCAATAAAAAAACAAATAACGTTAACGACAAATTCGACACCAGCTACATTGACATTAGTGGTGACAGATTGACAGAAAGCTACTATCCTTATTTGTACCCATCGCTGTTCGTATCCGTTATATAGGTAGGTCTAGAAACGCTCGAGGTACGCACCCCAACGCTGCATGCGATTGCGTGCTTGTCGACTACTATCGGCACCGCCGGTTCGCACCTGTACTGCTCAGTTTGCTCCCACTTATCAGGCTATTTCTCTGCTCAATTCTCTGACTGCTCTGCAGCCAGATATTGTTATATTTAATGACAAAATAGATATATTTTTAAAATGTTGTACAAAATTTGTAAATTTGTAAAATAAACCTATGGCTCACTACACGTTTTGGGAGACTACAAGTGTGGTGAGTAATTTTTAAATAAATAAATAAATAAAACCAATTTTTCTAAAAGAATATTTGTTACCTACACAAAAGGCTATTTACGCAGCTGTGCGCAGTAAAGCTAAGGAGTCAAAGTATGGAAGGTGGTGTATTAGTAGCGGTAACTGATAGACTGACTTCTGTGCGTGTTTCGGAGTGAGAAAGTGAATGTAAATATCTTTGGGTCTCAATAACAAGTACTATCAAACAGGGTAAAATACCAAGTACTATAAGAATATGAATAATAATAATACTGTATACTTACCACCATCAATAATAGTTTAAAAAAAATATCATTGATAAAACCAATGGAATCCTGGAATCATGTATAGAACGGGAGTACATTCTAATTGATAAATATATTAAAATACATTTATTGTAACTCTGTATGTTAGCACACTAGATTTATAACATTGATCTTGCTTTTGCTGTTATAATGTTATAATTATTTTTAATGCTTAAATAAATAATAAATAAATACTAATTGCGGGTGATTTTAACGAATGGTCTAAATAATCTAGAATCCAATGTATATTAACACTGATTTAGGCTATGCAGTTCCTTCAAGCAACAGCGATCGTGAGCTCTTGTACAGGTTTGTGGATTTTCTTACAATTGCTGACCTCAAATAATATAACTGTATCATTAATATACAAAATAATGTACTGGATCTGTTACTTTGTGATGAGGAAATTAAAGAAGTCGCTGAGTGGTCAAATACTGTAAGAAATATAGATAAGTATGATCCAACACTAAAAATTAAAGTAAAAGTCCAGGCAGAAAGTAAAAAGTATCTATGCCCACCGGGATTCATTGCTATGGGGGTAACTATAAGACAATTAATTCATATCTCAAGTCGTTATCCTGTACTGATTACTTTCATTCCTGCAATGAGTTGGGGGGAAAGGAATTGTTAGTAATGAAGACTGAGAATCCCATTGCTAGCAATATAGCCAACCAGGTCGATCTATTCTCTCCCTGGAAACTATCATGGTTAATTCCTGATGAATTTATCATGATGGGCTTACTGGCCTGTTTTTATTCTCATCTATCACCCTTCACTGGCGCTCCGCCAGCGTATCCCGTTAGCGCAGGCGGGGTTACCATACCATTTTCACCCATAAAAAAAAATCCTGCAATGATGTTAATGAAATGTTGATGAAATTTTATAATATATTAAAAGACACTATTAAGTTTCACATTGCTATGACTAAAACACCTAAAGATTCATACCCTGTGTGGTTTCCATCACCCTTAACATATTTACTCAATTAAAAAAAACCATAAAAGGATAAAAAAATATATAATAATGCACTCGATAAAATAGAATATGAATATTTGAGAGATTACTGTAAATAATTAATCAAAAAATGCAATAAGTATAAATAAAATAGAAAATGATTTAAAAAATAATCCCAAAAAAATCTGGACGCATATAAAGGGTTTGTGTAGAAGTAGTTCATGGTATCCAAATACAATGACCTTGAATAATGATAACTGTAGAAAAAGTTACATTCCTGTAATGAGTTCTCAAGTGCATGACATAATCAGTGATATTCATTTTACGCTAGAGGAAGTTAAAAGAGAACTTAAAAAGCTAGACACAGCAAAGGCTATAGGCCCAGATAAAATACACCAACTCTTTTTTCTTTCTTTTTTATACAACTTAGAATGGCAAATTAGCTGACGGACCACCTGATGGAAAGTGGTAACCGTCGCCTATAGACATGAGCAGTAACATGGACATAACAGAGTATACTGTTTCGCCCATGATACCCCCCATGCATTGCCATTCCTGAGGACTCAAGTGTTATTCCTCTGTACCCAGTAAATTCACGCCATATCCCACCCTTCAAACGGAAACACAGCCATGCAAACACAACTGCTTCACGGTTGAAACACGAATGGGACAGAGGTACTCAAGCAATCGACTATTGTACAGAGTCTCCCTCCGGTAAGATAATTGAATATTCGTATAAAATGAGCTAATACATTGCCTCTTCCATTGAGTATGATCTGGCATATTTCCTAACGAATGAAAGGAGGCTAATATAATGCCGATATTCAAGAGCGGTAACAGGGAGATCATTTCTAATTATTGACAAATATCTCTGTTGTTATCGATATCTAAGCTGTTTGAGTCAATAGTTCATTCTGTCATGTATTGTCATATAAAAAAGTACATAGTAAATAATTAACATGGCTTTATGGCAGAAAGGTCTGTAAACACTAAATTTATATTTTTTACTTCAAAGTTAAAGGAAGCAGTCGATTAAAATGTTCAGGTAAATGTAGTTTACACCGATTTTACAAAGGCCTTTGATAAAGTAAATCATACATAGTATAGTGAAAAAGCTGCAAACATTTGGAATAGTAGATAGTTTGCTTGAATGGTGTAAATCTATACCAAAGGGTGCCTCCCTTTAGTATATAGATTAAATATAGATATATATAGATCTCGCATAACATTAACTTCTTGAAGTGGATTACCCTCAACAAAATAATGTGATTGCAACTTCACGAGTTTCCGTGTAAACTTTATGTGGTAACATGTTGAATATTTAAACACATTTAGTTATTATTACACCGTTCGGTTAGGTAATTAATGTTCTTTTGAAAGCATTCCACACAGCACATCTGAGGGTTTTGTTACTGTCCTCAACATTTTAAAATCATTAGCAAATAGGTAGCCATTACTATGCTTAATATTATGAATAATATCATTGAAGACATTAAAAAATAGAGCTCCTAAAGTAGATCCCTGAGGCACACCTGAGGATGCCACAAAGGAGGAAGTTAGAATATTGTTAAATTATATATATATTTTTTTTTATATACAATTTAGAATGGTAAACAAGCTGACGGCCCACCTGATGGAGTGGTAACCGTCGCTTATAGACATGAGCAGTACCGTGGACATAACAGAGTATACAATTTCGTCCATGATACCCCCTCATACGTTGCCTTTCCTGACGACTCAGGTGTTATTCCTCTGTACCCTGTAAATTTACTGCCATATACCACCCTTCAAACCCAAACACAGCCATGCAAACAACTGTTTCACGATAGAAACACGAATAAAACCGAGGTGTCCAAGCAAACGACTTTTATACAAAGTCTCCCTCTGGTAAGGATATAGGTTAATTAAATAAATAAAAAAAATATTTGTTTTTAAGTCATTTATTAAATTATATAAATATCTATTATTTACGCTAAATTAATTAACAATAGAACTTAATTATTCTATTATGTAAAAACCTGTAGAGTATAAATAATTAAATATGTGGGTAATGCGGTCAGTTAGTCCATACAGTCGACTTAGCGAGATGAAAAAGATATAAAAAGGAGATGTAAAGTACCAAAAAGAAGATAAAGAGAATTGCATAAAAAATTTATGGTACTAGAACAAGGTTAATTACATTCCATCGTGGCATAGAGTCCACATCCCCGAAGATGATTTAGACTCCCTTGTTATCAGGAGAGTATCACAATTATAGCAATAAGGAAAAAAATTACTTTGTTATTTATAATTATCTCTATATGGTTACGTTTTGTGATGTAACATTTTTTTAGTTACTTTTAGATTTCATAATAATCTGTATAAACATTCTGTTGCGCTAGTGACAATAGATGGCGTTGTTTACACTAAACAAAAAAAACATGTTTATTTTAGATCTTTTTTGGCCAGTTGCAAGATTTGTACTTGCCAATTTCTAATTTTTGTAACCAATAAATGTTACTGTAAAAAATAATTACTGTTTTCCTTTTTAATAAATGAATAATATAAAAATTTGTTTTATTTCCCTAGAATGCTAAAAATAAATAAAAAATAGGTTATTCTTTATCTCTAAGTGTAAATACATAACTTGTTTTAACGATACTTTCACGTCAAAACGGTAAGAACTTTCAAAACTGCTTAGGTGGCTAGTTACTAATGAGTTTACCTCACCTATAAAAGAATGAATGACAATTTTTTTATACCACAAAGGTGGCGAACAAGCATACAGCCCGTCTGATGGTAAACAGTCACTGTAACCTATAGACGCCTACAACACTAGATGGATACTAGTGAAATTATTATAATTTGTAAGTTCATATCATACATATTGCTAAAATATAATATTAGGTATAAAAGTATAACTTAACAGATAGCGTAGTACATTCCTATTATAATTTCGTTGAATTTGATTTGCTTTGTACTGAATATATACATAGCTGACCCGGGATTGTCCATAAAAGGTTTTTTTTTTAAATTTATTATTATTATTTAAAGGGCTTTTACCTTCTTCAGATATATCAGCCCTATCGTACCCTGAACTGATTTCTCAAACAAAACTTTATCTACTTTCCCTAGATGCGGAAAGAGAAGAATTAATGGGCATCAATAATTTACAGAGATGTTCAAAAATTTCTGGTTTAAGTTCAGCTAACATAGATTGAATAAGACCAATATTAAATTTATTTAAGTTAAAGTGGCGCATGAATTCTTCTCTTTCCTTCGTGTTAATACGACACTCTAATAGAATATGATGCACATCATCGATGGTATCACAAGTTTGACAATGGGGTGACAAGGACTTTCCCATCATATTATAAAAAATAAAAAAAATTAGGGGTAGGCAACCCTTATCATTGAGAGATATAAGAATTATGTTAGCCGATTCTCAGATCTACCCGATATATACACAAGATTTCATAAAAATCAGTAAAACCGTTTCGGAGGAGTTTGGTAACAAACACCGCTACAGGAGAACTTTATATATTAGATTCTAGTAAACATAATAAAAATATTAGGCTTTAGTGTAATACAAGTTATGATTCAATTGAAAATGTCGGAATTCGTACCGGGAAATATGCAAAATTACATAAGAGGTTAGGTACTGTACAATACTATACAAATACAATACATTGCAATACAATACAAAGCATACTTGGAATAAAATAAATGTAATTAACATTTTTCATTTTAATTTTTTCTTTATCATCAGTAAATCCTTAGTCGTACTTATATGTCTAATATATATAAATTAATAATAATTTTATGGAAGCATCTCCAGTTCCGGCGGTAGCGGTATGTTTTTCATGATCGCAAATCTCTTCAGGGCGTCATACTTCCCTCGGAGCGCGTCTATCTCCTCGCGGATCCTGGTGTTCTCTTCCTGCATCATCTCCATATCATGCCATTCCTGTTGATAGAAAGAGATTTCATTAACAACTTTCATTGGTTGGTACAATACGATAACAAAACGATCCATGTTTCTACCGTGAATCAGTTGTGTATGCATGACTGTGTTTCGGTTTGAACGGTGGGATATGGCAGTGAATTAACAGGGTACAGAAGAATAACACCTGAGTCCTCAGGAATGGCAACGCATGGGGAGTATCATGGGCGAAACAGTATACTCTGTTATGTCCATGGTACTGCTCATGTCTATAGGCGACGGTTACCACTTTCCATCAGGTGGGCCATCAGCTTGTTTGCCACTCTAAGTTGTATAAATAAAAAAAAATAAAAAAGCTGCAAGGGGTCCAACGGAACTAGATAAATTTTGAAAACGGTCTATGAGAACGAACGGTCTGGGAACTTCCTAAGAGATATTTCCATATGTCCATTTACTTGTCAGCTTTCTAATTACCTTAATCACCTTTGGTATGAATTACCTAATTTGTTAAATAAACAAAACAAGACACGTGAGAAACACTGATAAGGATAAATATTTGTTTGTCATTAAGGTATCTATTGGTTAATGGACGGTAATTATTTTGGTCATTAAAGGACAATATATGCATAATAATCATTAACTAATGGGATAATTGCAAAATTACACCATCGTCCGCCTAATGGACGTGCGAAAATAAGAAACAGGGATAGGTAGAGGGGATTGGAATCGAGTTTAGTACTGCGTCGACTCTAGTTGCGAAAGGTACTACTTTCAGCGACTGCGCACGTATTGCGTTTGTAGTAGTTGTGTTAATACAGTGGACAGTGTTGTGCTTACTTGTGTTTGGTGCAGTGTTAGACATTCGAGAGCAGCCAATAACATATCAGGTAATAACATTTAATTTTAATAGCCTAGATTATTGATTTGTTTATGTATATTTTTATAACTTTAGTAATAAGTTTAAATAAAAATAATTTATATATTATTAATTACATAATGTATATTTATTCAATACATTTTAGTGCTATATTTAACCAATAGAGGGAGTTATTTTTTATTTTTTTTGATGGGTGAAAATGGTATAGTAACACCGCCTGCGCTAACGGGATACGCTGGCGGAGCGACAGTGAAGGGTGATAGATGAGAATGAAAACAGGCCAGTTAGCCCATCATGATGAATTCATCAGGAATTAACCATGATAGTTTCCAGGGGGAACCGCGAGGAGGTCGACTTGGTTGGGTATATTGCTAGCAATAGGATTCTCAGTCTCCATTACTAACAATTGCTTTCCCCCCAGAGGGAGTTATTAAAAATATATATTGTTTTTATAGGGAAATAATTGTAACACTATATTTTAATTTTGTTTTTCATTACCAATTACCATTTGTTATAACAATTGCTGTCTAAAGGGGAGGCCTATGTCCAACAGTGGACATGTGTGCAACAGTAGATAATAGCTGAAATAATGATGATGATGGTAATTACAACTTTTTAACATACTCGTCCTACAGTGATTTTATTTCTTTTGGTGTTTCGGTTTTATTTTAACAGCTTATTAATTTTTTTTTTATCTAAAGAAAAAAAACCTTTTCAAAGACATTCTATGTATGAAACGCTTGACGAGTAAGTTCAACTCACACTTGGCCGGTTTTTTATTCCTTTTGAAGTATGGAACTCTAAAAATGGACACGGTAGGTTACAGTAGGGGACAGTCAACTAGTTTATTACAAAAAAAAAGATAGTTTAATCACCTGACTTTTCTCAGTTTCCAACTCGTCTTTCTGCTCGATTCGCTTGATGCGGCACGACGCTGCGTAACCACGATTTTTTAAAGTTCGCCGCCGTTGTTTCATTCTGGAACGTGTTTTATAATGATTGACGATGATGTCTTATGATGATGAAGAATTTTGCAGCAAAAAAAACCAGATATCCAAAATGTAAAAATACTAAGTTGTACATTAAATGTCTAATACAGTAAAAAAAAAAGTTTCATATGGTCCCGGCATAGAATGGCCTAGCCCTTCCTTTCCCGTGGGTGTAATAAGAGGCAACTAAGGGAAGATGAGGGATGGGCAGCAACATCTTTTTTTTTTATACCACTGAGGTGACAAACAAGCATATGGCCCACCTGACGGAAAGTGGTCTCTCCTAAAACTTCTCTAAAGTCTAACTGCAGCTGCCAATCCGCTAAGGAGAAGCTTATGTTCAGCAGTGGACAGTTAAAAGCTGACATGATGATGACAACAGTAAATAAGTTGTATTTTTATTATGTTTTATATAGAAAAAAAAAATAAACATCAAATTTTATGGAGATTAAATAAAAAAAAATTGTGTTTTTCTATTATGTGAATAAATCACCACCAATTAAATTAAATGCATTGATTATTTTATTAAACACTAGCTTTTACCAATGACTTTGTCCATGTGACCAGAATATGTTTACTGACTGGCATAAAAAGTAACTTATATAGTAGCTTATCCCTCTCCATCCCTTAAGGTGCACACCAAATTTCATAACAATTAGTTAAGCTTTGTTTTTGTATAATTCTAATTACTTCTACATAGTCAAACATCATACATGAATACATCTGTTTCACTTACAGGGTACAGAGGAATAACACCTGAGTTCTCAGGAATGGCAACGCATGGGGGGTATCATGGGCGAAACAGTATACCCTGTTATGTCCATGGTACTGCTCATGTCTATAGGCGACGGTTACCACTTTCCATCAGGTGGACCGTCAACTTGTTTGCCATTCTAAGTTATATAAAAAAAAACTTACTTTTTTAGAGTACATACGTATAATCATTATCGAAAGAAGATTGATCACAAGTAAATTTTAAACTGTCATATTGTTTACATATATTTTACAATTGACAATAGGCTAACAGACATTCTTTCAACCTTGCCTATCTATCATTCCTCACTTGTACCCCACCAGCATATACCGATAGCGCAGGCAGGGTTACAAAACCATTATCCGATCTTTAAAAAAAATATTGTGGCTCCATCTTAATTTTACTTACTACCTGCATTTTTAGCCTATATTTTTTAAGCTATCCATTCCCCATCTTTACCATCTCTCACCCTCCTAAAACACTCACAAGACGACATTATCCCCCACAAACCTATGATTTAGACAAAAAAAAAACCTGTAAATACCTAACAATTTGATCTCGTGTGAGGCCTCTCATCTTCAGCTGCCGGTTAAGATCTCGCACTGAGATGGAGACCAGCTCATCGTCGCTGATCTCCGCACACGGAGTCGGTGACAGTGGAGCCTGGGGAATAGTTATAATCACATTTATATAAGTCTTATAGACGGGATTTTATTAGAATAAAAGATTATTTATTTATTTATTCTTACATAGGACAGGCCTTTGCTACATTATATGTCACACCTCTCTCCCATTAGGGTAGGCAGAAACAATGGAATGCCAAATTCCTGACTGCCTTTGCTATAAGAAGGCTTATTATTATAACCATTAGTGTCATAAAATCATACCACATTACTAATCACCTGGTCCTCATACGTCCTCGTTTTTATAAGAAACCACGCAACGAATATATGAATGGCAACCCAAAATACAAAACAGAAAGTTCCCATATTAGAAATTTTATACAAATTAAACTCACCATTAGCGCTTTCCTCACGCTCAGCTCTTTTAAATCATGAGGCATAATAAGTTTTGGAGGACTCGAAATAGAACGGCGTCTACCGTTATTGTTCTACTTTGCAGTGGACGACAGTTAAGCAGAATTATAATATACTAAGAACAATTTATTTGATCTATAATAAAATAATATACGAATGTATTATTTACTAGGCACCTATTTAATGTTATTGACAAAATTGCAAAATAAAAATATAGCCATAAATTAGGTAAAACGGAATGAATGATGTGTTAATGACAGTAAAATGGACAGCAAAACTGACATTACTGACAGCCAGCAATATGATACAGATATTATTAAACCATCCATTTTCACTTCTATGCTCTTTGGTACTGATAGATAGAAATAAAAAAATACTTTATTAAAAACTCGTACTTGGGCAAATTTTAAAATAACCTTAGTCGTAACTTCTAAAAAATAACATTTTTATAAAAGTAATATTTAAGCAAAACAAAATAGGAACGCTTAAGCCCTACATACGTAAACCATTGACAAGCCCTTTAGTGTCGCTTTATTTTTTAATTATTTTGTTTTCTTATCTGTGAATATTCGAATGTATTTATTCTGTGTCCACTATTTCATAAAAAAAAAATAAACCAAGCTACAAATTACCACAATTTATAAACTTATTCATTTACACAGGTTTCTGAGTGTTTCAAGATGGCTAAAAGGAAGAATAAACCTCTTATCGACTCCGACTCCAGCAGCGAGTGTTCCGATTTAGAATCGGTAAGTTCCTATTTTAAAATTCCTAAGGTTAGATCACAACGTATTTCGTCGACATAATTTCTTGGAAACATCTACGTATTAAGGCCAAGATCAATGTTTCGCCGTTCTATATCCGTCTAATGCGCATTTATCGTAAAAACATTGGGAAAATAACACTCCAATTTGTAATTTCTCAATAGAAATCTCTTCAAGATATTTCAATGAGTTTTCACTCTGTAGAGCATTTACATTATTTACATCCGAAAGGAAGTTTACAACGGCCTAAAACCTCGTGAGTCATCTAAATTTGAATGAAAGTGCATATCAAAATACGTTACAGATAGCAATTACATATAGATAATTGATAAACACATTGATATTAGAGTTTGCTATAAATGAAATTTGTTGAGCTTTGATTAATCTGAAAAGTATCAAAAATTGTTAGGTAATCAACATATTTGTATAGTAATGGTGTTTCTATTATATAACTCAGGGCTTATACTTTCACTTTTCCTAATTTTTAAAACTAAAATCATTTGGCATTATATTCTGTACTGAATTTTTTATTTGTATCTAATCTCACATGGTTAGTGCACACTAACAAAAGTCAATTGCCAAAATCACTTTCTCAAAGAATTTTACTACTTTTATTGTGTTGTTGTTCTTTATGGTAGTTTATAAATGAGGCCTATGTCCAACAGTGGACAGATAATGGCTGAAATGATTGTCTTGCTACATACTGGACGATTCATACAAAACAAATACTTTCCCAAAAACAGAATCTTTTTAGCCTTATGTATGTTTAAATTGGCTTACTATAATATTAGTAATTAATCAGTATATGGAATAAATGTATATTGTAAGGTAAAATTGAAAAATAAAATATTTATATCTGTCATAACATAGTTTGCAATATGCTCTGTGGAAATGAGAGGTAGGATTGAAGTAAAGAATGACTGGTTGCACCGTATCAACCCTCCGATATTCTCCTATAAATCTTTTTTTCTATTTATCTATTTTAATTAATAAATGTTATTATATCCTAATTGAATATATCAATGGTAAACATAAATAGTCATCATTAGTGAAAAATAATGTCTCATATTAATTTATTTTGCTTCACTATATAATTTTAAGTGTTACGTTTTATATACTGTTAAATAATGCATTTACTTTATTTATAATTGTTTCATATATTGTATGCTTATATAGTAGGACATTTACCAGAGGTAGACTTTGTACAAAAGTCGATTGCTTGGGCACCTCTGTCCCATTCATGTTTCAACCGTGAAGCAGTTGAGTTTGCATGGCTGTGTTTCGGTTTGAAGGGTGGTATATGGTGTGAATTTACTGGGTACAGAGGAGTAACACCTGAGTCCTCAGGAATGGCAACGCATGGGGGGTATCATGGGCCAAACAGTATACTCTGTTGTCCATGGTACTGCTCATGTTTATAGGCAACGGTTACCACTATCCATCAGGTGGGCTGTCAGCTTGTTTGCCATTCTAAGTTGTATAAAAAAAAACATGTAGATACTATTTGATGTAATACCTTAATTTGACCTATGATCCACAATAAAGACATTTGTATTTGTATTTTTTTTTTTTTTTATCTATTATAGATAATTTTACTAGAATAAAATTGTAACTTTTGCACAACAGCAATTTTTGAATTTGGCGAAGAAAAAAAAGAAAAGTGATTCACCACCACCGGCACCTACCAAATCCAAAGGACAGTCATCAGGCAGTGAATCGGATTGGGATAATGATGATGATAATAAGAACAAATGTAAGTATTCTGATCAATTTCTCAATGACTATAATTAAATCATCTGTTTGTACATATTTTTATATGCTTTTATTATTATTGAAATATGGCTATTATTAAATTTTATAGAAAAATTAAAAAAAAAATCACCAACTTACAATTTTCTTTTTAATATGGCCCAAAATTAAATTCAATTTATATATCTCTTCAACACAGGAGAGGAATAATAATACAATTTGCTTGAAATTGCTATTATAACCTTCCAGCATTGATCCCCGATCATGATAATGAAATAACCTGTTCTTTACAGCTAAATCCTCATCATCATCCAGCTCTGGATCGGAAAGTGATGCCGGGAGCAATGTGTCGAGTCAAAAAGAGCAACCAAGGAAAAGGAAAGCATCGTCAGAACATTCTGATGATGCAAAGAAAAAACCGGATGTGAAGAAAAGTGAAGTTCGGACGAGCATAGATAGTGCAGGGTCCGCAAAGAAGAAAGATGAATACAGTGAACCAGAAGAAGGTAATTTAACATGTTTCTATGGTGAAATTACAGTGCATGGAAGCATAACACCCTTATCCCCAAAAATGGCAACATATGAAGGGTATCATGGATGTAGCGATTCAAACATGCAATGCATTTTATAATGGTAACCTTCTATAAACATAAACAGTGCCATGGACATAACAGAATATACTGAGTTGCCTATGATACTCCTCATGCATTGCCATGTTTTATGCCTCCATAACCTGTAATTTTACTGCCATATCCCACTCTTCAAATTTATTGTTATTTATTGTGATCAATGCTGAACATATGTTTCTTTTTTTTTTCTTCTATAACTTGGTCCTTTACTTGAAATTGCCATGAAACTATATACTTTTTTTTTAGGTGAAGTGTCATCACACTCGTCGGACAATGACTCCATCGATTCTGAAGAGGAGTTTGATGATGGGTATGTAACTTTTATATATATATATATTTCTATTATTTAATTCCTTTTAAAATCTATCAATTTCTTCTTACAAACATTACCCCTGCGCACTTACATATTTTACCTCACAATTCAAATAAAACTATTAATTTCTTACAAATATTACCCCGACGCACTCACATTACCTCGACTTGAAAATTTTAAATTGACTCACGTTTACGATTTCACTGAAAAATTAAACGTATTCTAATATTATAATTGTGAACATTATGTTGACCTGTAACTAATTTGTATTTACTATTGTAATAGGTATGATGAGAATCTCATGGGTGATGAAGAAGACAGAAAACGACTGGCAGCCATGTCTGAGAAGGAGAGGGAGCAGGAGATTTTCAAACGTATTGAAAGGAGAGATCTACTCAAAACCAGGTACATAAATACCTGGTGTGATTTTATTTATATGCATTTATTATTTCCCCTCTCACTATTTACCTCTGACTAGACCTTCGGATAAGAGCCCGAATAGAGCATCGATATACGATGGTGAATCACCATTGAGCGATGATAGATGAAAATGGAAATAAGTCTGTCGGTTCAGCGAGACAAATTCATAAAGAATTAATCATGATGGTTTCCAAGGGGGTTTACATTGAGCTCGAATTGTAAAAGTATATAATTTTTTTAATGCATGATTAATGGAATGGTAACCCCGCCTGCGCTAACGGTATACGCTGGCGGAACACCAGTGAGGGATGATAGATGAATAATGAAAAAAGCAGGTCAGTCAACCCATTGTGATGAATACACCTGGAACTCAACACGGTGATTTCTAGGGGGAACCGCTTGGAGGTCGACCTTACAGGGTATATTGCTAGCAATGGGTCTAGTAGCCCGCATTACTAACGATCCCTACCCTCCTGTAAATGTATATTGTTAGCATAAGGGACTATTGTTTATTTATTTACATTTTATTGCACCACTTATAGAATAGTAAATACATTTAATTGTAATGAGAAATGATACAAAAGGCGGCCTTATCGCTAAGCAATCTCTTCCAGACAACCTTTGGGTAGAGGACATTGAGAAAGAAAGAAAGAAAAACAAACGATAGGTGGCGTATTATTATAAATACATATATATATATATATATATATATATATATATATATATATATATATATATATATATATATATATATATAGGGAGAGATAATGGGATTTAACAGAAGTTTTGAAGCTAGTGAGAGATTGAGCGCACTGTATAGAGGTAGGCAGTGAGTTTTACAGGCGAACTGCCTGCACAGTAAAGAAATTAGATAAATGGAAGTGGAGTGAGTGGGAAATTTGAGACAGAGGCTGTTGACACTGCATGAAGTATGGCCATTGGCCTCACTGAGCTACGCAAATTGGTCTTTAAGATAATCAGGAACAATGGGGTTAAACAGAATCGCGTAAAGAAGAGATCGGATATGTAAAGGGATTATTAAACTCTAATTAATAACAATCCCTTTCCTTCTGTTACTAATGTATTAAGAAATTATACACGTTTGTTATTACAATATTACAATTGTAAGGATAAATAAATTGATTATTATACTTGTAAGGCTAAGGTTGAACATTGGGTGCAGGTGGGAGATAGAGCGCAAGCTGCGGCTGGCGCGGCGCTCGGCGGCGGAGCGCGCGGCGTCGCCCGCGTCGCTGGCGCGCCGCCGCGACGCGCGCCGCCGCCGCCACGCGCGCCAGCAGCAGCGCCAGCAGCAGCGCCAGCAGCAGCGGCAGCGAGACCGCGACCCGCTCCAGCCACGGGGTAATGCTCATTTTACTCATTCCACTGCCAATTTTATTCATTTCACTACTAATTTTATTCATTCGACTACTAATTTTATTCATTCCACTACTAATTTTATTCATTCCACTACTAATTTTATTCATTCGACTACTAATTTTATTCATTCGACTACTAACTTTATTCATGTGACTACCAATTTTATTCATTCCACTGCCAATTTTATTCATTCGGCCACTAATTTTATTCATTTGACTACTAATTTTATTCATTCGACTACTAACTTTATTCATGTGACTACCAATTTTATTCATTCCACTGCCAATTTTATTCATTCGGCCACTAATTTTATTCATTTGACTACTAATTTTATTCATTCGACTACGAATTTTATTCATTCACCTACCAATTTTACTAATTCGACTACTAATAATTGCAGTCACTATATGCTTCTACTATTCGCTAAAATTATTCATTAGTATTTATTCATGTTTATGTCTGTAAGAATGTGGTCAAATCAACCAACTTAACTGCAGTTAGGCTTTGGTGATGTTTTAAAAGGACTGCCGCTGTCCATCCTTTGACCATTTAATTATATCACTTAATAATTCCATGTTGACATTATTTAATAGATGAAAGTAGAGCAAATAAAGTTATTTATAAAATAAGATTTTTCCATATAGAAACTGAAGAGGAACCGCCTAAAGAGCCAGAGGTAGAGAAAGAAAACCCGCAACCTAGTCCTGGTGAAATCTTGGATGACGCTAAAGATGCAGGTAACGATAGGAGAAATGAAACGTGTTTGAAAAAAAAACTCCTAAATAATGTAACTCATGGCTTAGAGCTGGTGTTAGTGATAATTTATTAATAGAATTTAAAAATAAGTAATTTATTTTCCTAAAAAAAAAAACTTGTATTACCAAAAAGCAGAGAATAAATTGAAATTTTTGAAATTAATGAACTAGTTTAATGGAATGAAATACGTTGATTAAAATGCTGTGTGAAATTGAATACTTTATTTTTTTTTTTAATCTACGACTAACTTTTTCGATTCTAAATTTGATTTTTTTTTTATCCAGAGTCGTCGGATCGCGCTGCCAGTCCGCTGTTCGGTGCTAAAACAGAAAGGAAACGGAATGTGGACGACCGGAGACAGAATGCAATGGCCGCCCTCCGAGCACAGAGGGACGCTCGTGCGACCAGGGACGAGCACAACCGCCAACGGAAGCGGCTCGAAGAGGAGAAGAACAAGGACAAGGAAGACGATGACGTGAGTTTAATATCTTTTTAGTAGAATAGAATTATTATTGTGTTTAACTTAAAAAAAAAAATAAGACTTTAAATGATTTATTTTCATTTTAAGACCAAACAACTGAATCGATTTTGATAATGTCTCTTGGGTACCAATCTGTAAGTGTAAATATCGTTTCAGATAAAAAAAAAAATTTCTAAATTGATTTACAATTGATGGAGAAATGAGGTAACAAACATAGAAACCAAACTGAAGGTCTTCTGTTTGAAAGTCGGTTGAAAATTGTGATTTAATCATGTCTGTGTATGGGAGATTGTCATGAAAAATTGATGTAAAAGAAATAAAGGCCAAATACAAAAATTTTTGAATTCATTTTTAGGCCTATGTTCATCAGTGTACAGTTAACCCTTTTAGTGCCGGGCGAAATAGAGGTGCCCATGCGAAAAAAACCGGCCGAATTTCACAATTTTACAAGGAACAGGAAAAACGTCGTCCACAAAGAGTTCAAACAAAAAAAATTTTTTTTTTTAATTATCTTTTAATGAAATTAGATCATTTGTAACGTATTACAATTTATTTTGAGATAGAGTTCTCCCGCAATGCGAGTAGTAAACCGCTACAAGGCGCAAGCCGATATTATCGGCTCTGGCACTTTTCGCAAGTGTAAAAGGAGCCGGTATATCGGCTCCCGGCACTAAAAGGGTTAAGGGCGATATCATGAGAAATATAAAATTTATTTATTTATTTATTTATTTATTGGAAAACGTACAGCTGAATTACAGTCAATACATAATCGAATTTATATCTATGTTAAGCCATGAATCGTTTTCACATTTGTGAATTATAGTCTATAAGTGGGTATAAAGATCTGAGATAATGCTTGTTCACAGGACGCCGACGCGGAAATCATTGGTGGAACAAGCAAGCAAAGTGTCAAGCTGAAAGCCTCGGATATATACTCGGACGACTCAGGGTCCGATTCAGAGGATAATAAATCTCAAGGTAATTAATTTGTTACAATAATCTTAACATTAGATACAAATACAAAATTGTTGTTTCGAAATAATGTTCAGAAAAAGTTAATAGGTCTTTTATGGGAATGGGCATTAAATGTTATAATAAAATACTGAAGGATATTTTGGATTTTTTTATACAACTTAGAATGGCAAACAAGCTGACGGCCCACCTGATGGAAAGTGGCAACCGTCGCCTATAGACATGAGCAGCATGGACATAACAGAGTATACTGTTTCGCCCATGATACCTCCCATGCGTTGACATTCCTGAGGACTCAGGTGTTATTCCTCTGTACCCAGTAAATTCACGCCATATCCCATCCTTCAAACCGAAACACAGCCATGCAAACACAACTGCTTTACGGTTGAAACACGAACGGGACAGAGGTAGCCAAGCAATCGACTTTTGTACAAAGTCTCCCTCTGGTTGGATGATGTTATTCTATCACTATCCTCTCCATATTATATGATATCGCTGAACCATTAAGGCCATTTGTAAATGTCATTATAAATTACCTAATAATCTTCTGAATGTACCAGGCCGCCGCAGCTCATCGAGTTCTTCCTCGTCCGGTGGAGAAGAAGAGGAAAAGAAACGGGAAGAAGTTGAGATCAAGTACGCAGACACACGGGAGCAGATAAACAAACTTAGGTTAAGCAGGTATGTATACACTTTTTTTTTTATAACACGTCTATGTATTTTATTTTTTCTAGTATTTTATCTAGCAGGTATATCAGTGAGAATGAAACCACGCCATCTTAGCCTATCTTGACGAATTCCACAATAATTAACCATGATGGTTAACAGTGAAACCACATAGAGATGGATCTAGCAATGGGGTTTTTATTCCATTACTAACAATCGTTTCTTCTTATATATATAAAATTACATATGAATGGAAAATGCTGGTGTTGTACAGGTTCAAACTGGAGCGGCTTGTCCACCTTCCGTTCTTCGCACGCGTCGTCAATGGCTGCTACGTGAGGATCGGCATCGGGAACAACAACGGCAACCCAGTATACAGGGTGAGTAGACATCCCCTTTATATATTGTTAAGGAAAGTGGCTGATTTACATTGTAGCTATGTTAGCACAAGTGGAAGCGAAAGTAATAATATGAGACCTAGGCTGGGCACGGGTTCTAAGTCCCATAAAAGAAGTTTGTATGTCAAAATGGTACGGACTCACCTTGACTGCAGATTTAGCGTATGCGGTACACGCTCAGGATGCACCAGGTATCAGGAAGTCACGCCACGTGAATGTCACAATGGCGCTGATCTATTTTGGTCTACTTGTGAAAACCATACTATATATGTTGGGTAAACAATCACCAGCGACACTTGGGAACGATAATAGGGAATGTCCAGGGGGTTCACGAGTTCTCCACACAGTAAATAGGCACAAACAGCAACCCGTTGGGAGGAAAGGGATTGATACTAATGGAGACTGAGAATCCCATTGCTAGCAATATATCCAACCAGGTCGACCTCCTCGTGGTTCCCCCTGGAAACTATCATGATTAATTCCAGATGAATTCATCATCATGGGCTAACTGGCCTGTTTTCATTCTTATTGATCACCCTTCACTGGTGCCCCGCCAGCGTATCCCATTAGCGCAGGCGGGGTTACCATTCCATTTTCATCCAATAAAAAAAAAACAGCAACCCGTTGCAGAGTGCTACGCGATAGACGGTGGACTTGGGCCGGACCATTTGTCTGTTTTTCTTATGTCAAGGGAATCGGTAGAATATTACACGATTGGAGGGTATTATGATATTTATAGGGATGTGACTTCCTTAAACATATATTAATTTTGACATACATTTATGTATTAAAATAAAATAAAATAAATAAAAAATTAATTTCATATTTTATTAACATGTATGGGTAAGAGCGGTCTGTTTACACATTATGTAGCCTCTAGTATGGGAAATTAAAATTTTTTGCCCTGTCGCAGGTGGCAGAAATAATCGATGTGTACGAAACGGCGAAAGTGTACAACCTGGGCAGTACGAGGACCAACAAGGGGCTGAAACTGCGGCACGGCACTCAAGACAGAGTGTTCAGACTCGAGTTTGTTAGTAATCAGGTAATTGTGCCTGCTATATGCTACACAGAGGGAGACTTTGTACAAACGTCGATTGCATGGGTACCTCTGTCCCATTCGTGTTTCAACCGTGAAGCAGTTGTGTTTGCATAGCTGTGTTTCGGTTTGAAGGGTGGGATATGGCGTGAATTTACAGGGTACAGAGGAATAACATCTGAGTCCTCAGGAATGGCAACGCAGGGGGTATCATGAGCGAAACAGTATACTCTGTTATGTCCATGGTACTGCTCATGTCTATAGGCGACGGTTACCACTTTCCATCAGGTGGGCCGTCAGCTTGTTTGCCATTCTAAGTTGTATAAAAAAAAAAAAAAAACACACATTTATTGATTTGACCTGATAATTGTTTGAGAATTGTTTTTTTTTTTTTTTTTTATTATTCTATAATTTTAATAATCACTAAGTTAAATTTGTATTTTTATTTGAGCAATAAATTAGTGCAGCCTAAAATTTTAAGGCAATTAAACAGATGCCAAAAAGTTTTGTCACATGGCCCTTATAATGTCAAATGTCTGTTTAAAGCGAATAAATATTTCATTTCATTTCATTTTATATTTATTTTTATTTTATATTTATTTTAATTATTATTTTCACGTACCCTCAAATGGGTTAAAGCTGAAAATCAGTGTTTTGTTCCTTTAACAATGTTACACGCCGAGCTTCGACCTTTTTGTATTACTGCAGATCACACATAATAACACAATTTTATAAATCTTATGTTGTTTTATGTATTATCTATTCTTATGTACATGTTGTGTGTGATTAGTAACAAACAAATAAACGATCTATCTATCTATCATATAATTGTGATCATTTTGTATCAGCCTTTGGTCATCCACAGCTGAACATAGGACTTTGTTGTTTAAACAAAATGTTTTCTTTTCAGGAATTCACAGAGAGCGAGTTCCAGAAATGGTATAAAGCAATAAAGGAAGCTAACAAGAAGCCACCCACCATGGACTTTGTTAGAAATAAAATAAGCGAAGTGAAAGAAGCTCTTATGTATGAGTTTAAGGTATGTAATAGTGTAGATTTAGACGTGATTTTTTTTATGTATTGTTCTCTTTATTTGTAATTGTCTATGTTATTTCTAGATTGGTAGTTAGGTCTTCTCTAATTGTATAATTGTTACTTAGTGTACATTGACGCTTATCTGTGAGAGCTGTATACACATTTAATTGATGTGTTCGTATGGCCTTAAGCTTGGTAGTGAGGAGTGAGATGTTTTTGTTCAAGCTAAGATTTAAGCATTTTTTTAAAAGTTGTTTTTCTCTTTTACTTACTAATAACATTGTATATTGTTCGCTTAATTATTGTGAGCATATTCTTGGTGTGTCTTTTATAAATAAATAAATAAATATTCAATATTTTTTTTTTTTATACATACAGGAAGAGGATATAGAGAAAATGGTAGCCGAAAAGGAGAGGTTCCGTGCACATCCCACCAACTACGCCATGAAGAAGACTCAGCTCATGAAAGAGAGGGATGTGGCACAACTCAGGTATGGTACATCATTTCAAGTCTTACTGTACATTAAGCTTCCCCTTTAAAAAGAGTTTTGCTAGTAGTTGCCACGCTTGGCAGGTGGGTTGGTAACCACAGTTAGACTTTTAGAGATGTTTTAAGTAGGACATTGCTGTCTCTCTACCATTAAGTTCTCACAGTTGCCTCTTACAACACCCACAGGAAAGGAAGGGGTAGCCTATTTTAACAAATTGACATTTATAATGTTAGTAGAACATGTTTAAATAAACCATGTTTTTTATTTTGTTTAACAGAGGCGATGATGAACTAGTACTGGACTTGAACGCGAAAATCCAAGAGCTGGAGGACCGTGCCAACCAGCTGGACAAGACTAGAACGTCATCTATTCAGAGTATATCTTACATCAATAATAGGAACAGAAAACTCAATGTGGAGACCGCTGAGAAGGCTATCATGGAGGAGGTTTGTAACGTTTTATTTTTAATTTTAATAGGGTAGAGGATAGGTAGTACAATATAGATATATAATATATTATTATCGTCAACATACACACTACACAACAATTAGTACATGTTTGCGCACGTACACGCACACATACACTCACACGCACGCACACATACACTCACAAGCATGCACACATACACTCATACACACGCGCACGCATACACAAGCACACACACACACACACACATGCATGCATGCACACACACGCTTGCATGCATTTAGATATACTCATTACTAATACAAGATAAAGTTTATGTCTTACTTTTATGGTACTATGATTTGTATTTTCATGGTTATGGAGGAGCGTGACCTTCTGATACAGGTGATAACACTTACTAGATGGTCACAGAAACTATCTTAGTATTATATCAATTTTGTTACAAAATAAATATTTTTTCGTTTTCATCATTATTTTGAGCCTTTCATTGAAACGTGATTGAAAACTTTCCACTTGACAGGTGAAGGCGAATAAAGGTAAAAAGACAGATGACCCCTTCACGAGGCGGCATACTAAACCAGTAATGAACTTCAAATCGCATCAAAGCAACAGGAGTCAGGTCAGTACCTTTTTTTTTTGGTGGATAAAAATGGAATGGTTACACAGCCTGCGCTAACGGGATACGCTAACGGGATACGCTGGCGGAGCACCAGTGAAGGGTGATAGATGAGAACGAAAACAGGCCAGTTAGCCCATCATGATGAATTCATCAGGAATTAACCATGATAGTTTCCAGGGGGAACCGCGAGGAGGTCGACCTGGTTGGGTATAGCAATGGGATTTTTAGTCTCCATTACTAACAATCCCTTGCCCCCCGGTCAGTACCATTGTCTATTGTCAACTTAACATAGGTCTTCACTATTGACTGCCATCGCTAAGTCTTGAGCCACCTTCGTTCACCGACTCCCAGCAATACATACAATATATTTGCTGCTGTTACTACGCGCCCTCTAATGGCAGAAATTTAAAATATCTTTGCCCTCATAATCAGTTTGTCTTTCTCTTCTAGTTTTATGCTATTTCCGGACACTTTTATTAACAACATAATGGCAAACCAGCTCCACCAAACCAGAAATAAATATAAACGACGCTTACCGAAAGAATTCAGACTCATATGCAATTCGAATTTACAGGAATTATTACGAAACGAAATAGCTGAAGCCGAAGCGCAGAAGCAGAGAGAAGAAGACGAGAGGGTAGCTAAGGAGAGACAAGAAAAAGAGAGGCTTGTCGCGGCCGTGAGTATTCTTTATATATCACTTCTGTATATGTGTGTGTATTTATCACTGAACTCCTCCTGAACCGATTTCGATGAAATATTGTGTATCAAATCAGCGTTTCTTTTTTATTTTTCAAATGCAAAAACATACAGCAACAATGTTTCACTTTGACTGAAACTGAAATTTTTTTTTGTTTTTCACTTATTAGCATCTCGAAGAGTCGAACCAATTTGAAATGCTTATTTTCATTAGTGGACAGTTAAAAGCTCATTTGATGATGATGATGATGATGATGAACATATAATAATAAATAAATAATGTTTACACAGCAACAGAAAGAAGACAAAACGAAAGGCAAAGACAAGGAGAAGCCGAGTTCGACAGACAATGCGAGTCTGTATTCCCTCCACGACTTCGAAATCAACATAGAATTGGACTTACCTGTTGCTAGTGAGTATCATTATTTACTTTTTTTTTCTTGTAACAAAAAATCTGTTAACAGCTAATATACTGTTGGTGATCTTGTTCCAAATATAAATAAACAAATAGTAAATTTAATAAGTAATAATTTAACAAGTAGTCAATTAAGTAAATTTAATTATAAACATTTTTTTTTGACAATATATATGTATATAATTAACGCCATTATTTTCAATTCACAGAAATAGTAACCACTCAACCGAAACAGTTGACGACAAAAGTGAAAGAGACCGGACCAAAACGGTCTCTGAACCTCGAGGAGTACAAGAAACGCCACGGGCTCATATGAGCCTTATTCACAACGAACAGACAAAATAAGTGTTTGTGATTATAGCTTTACGTGGACGGTTCCGTTTGGTACGCGGTTGTGTTCGTTCGTAGACGTGTTGGTGATAATTCTAAACGTTGTGGTAATGTGTGAAAAAATTTATCACACTGGTTAAACTCATTGTATTAATGCTAGTAGCTGTAATAGAAAAAAATACCACATTGATTAGATTTGTTTTATTCTAGCTGATTACCACGTTAGTTAGATGTGTGGTAATTTAGTGGATTGCCACGTCGGATAGTTTCATTTTAATTAATCTAGCAAATCCAAATGGAATAAATACATTTTACTCTAATGAATTACCATGTCGGTTAGGTCCGTTTTACAACTTATTAAACAGTTTGCCATTTCGGATTACTTATAATTAAAATAATCATATTTAACCGGTGTAGTAATGAACTAAATTAAAATTTGTCTATCCGATGTGGTAATTCGACTAAATCAATTATTTAACATTACAGTTAGATTACTTTTTTACGCATCGGACAAATCGCTAGTTAGTATCATTGCAGTATATTACTGATAGTTATAATTTATGGTATGGTATTATAACAACAATAGTCGTTGTTGTTATAATACCACGTCGCTTAAACTTATACCTCCTTGCTTTTAAAAATAGCTCTATATTGTAACTAACGCCTAAATTTGATTGTAATCTGCACGTTTTAGCATGGTACACATGACAAGAAAAAATTTAAAAATAAATAGAAAAAATAAATGTGTATCATACTAATTCAACTAAACATTTATATGTATAGAACTTGCAGCCCGTCTTATTGGAAACGGTCGTTGTAGCCTATGGGACATCTACAAGATTAGGGGGGGGGGGCACCCCATTGTGTAGTCTAAGAAAAACGCAACCGTTGAAGTTTTAGTGTATGAAAATGAATTCAGTTGCAATAAAACTGCAATACAATTCTTTTACTAACAAAATGTCATATTGTCACTCGTATCTTACTTCAACGTGCAGAATATAATTTTATATTTATTTTAAATTTATACAAAATGAAAAATACCACATTGGTTAGATTTGAAAATAAAATATTTATACATGTATAAGAGACAGGTTGGCTAAAACTGAAACAGCTAATTCAAATCTTTATTCTAAACTGAGAACCATTCTCTCCGGAAAATTACAATTTTTTCCCCTATTTTTTTCTTTTAAAATCATATATTCTATTATTCGTCTGAATCAGCCTTTTTCGTATTGGCCAACCTGTCCCTTCCACCCCGTATATTAATTACTAAATACATGTATACTTGGCGTTTGATAAGTGAGGAGGTTTTTTTTATAAATAATTGTTTTTTTAATAATTTATATTTTCTTATCACTAGTATTTGTGGTATAAATTACCACTAAGCATCATTGTCACTTTGTATCTCATCTTACATATTGCTATGTTATATTTATACTGTAATGTAGGTGATATAATTAATTAAAAACGATGATGATAAAACAAAATTATTTATTTCCTAATGAATTAGTTGACTTTTAAACCTGAGAAGTTTTAGTATACGAATACTCGTGTGGTCCCGGCGTAGAATAGGTCTCCCTTTTATTTCCCGTGTGTATCGTAAGGGGCGACTAAGGGTACTTAATGGTCGAGGAATAGGTAACAGCATCCTCTTTAAAACGTCCCTAAATATGGAATCTAGCAGCCCCATTGATGGTAATATAGCCTATCAGGTCGACCTCCACGCGGTTCTTTCTGGAATCCATTTTTTATAAATGAATGTCAATGGAATGGTAACCCCGTCTGTGCTAACACTATATATTGGCAGGCCACCAGTGAGGGATGATAGGTGAGATGGAAAGGTAGGCCAGTTGGCCACCAGAACAGGTTTCAGCACGATGGTTCCCAAGTGGGACCACGTGGAGGTCGACCTAACAGTGTATATTGATAACAATAGGACTAGTCCGCATTATTAATAACCCCCCCCCCTACCCTCCTAGGAACCATTGTGGTTAATTCTTGCGGAATTCGTCACGATGAACTAAATGACCTGCTTTTATATATTTCAATGATGCCCCGCCAGTATATACCGATAGCGCCATGGGTTCCATTCCATTCTCACCAATTAAAAAAAAACTACGATCTTCAGGAATGGCCCAGTATAAATTCCATGCTAACCGTGGAAGTCACAGTTTATTCTGGGGCATACCTACGAGTATAAGAATTGTATGCAATTTTAATTTGCTAAAAAATTAGGTATTACCATTTTATTATTTTAATACTAAACTAGAATTCAATCAACTTTATTTTTTGTCTCAGCAAATTGTTAGTGACCTTATGACGCGTACGTATGTACCTAATTGCGATCTAGTGGGGGGAAAGGAATTGTTAGTAATAGGGTCCAATAACCCATTACTAGCAATATATATATATATATATATATATATATATATATATATATATATATATATATATATATATATATATATATATGTCAGGTCAACCTCCACGCGGTTTCCCCTGGAAACCATCGTGGTTAATTCTAGTTGAATTCGTCACGATGGGCTAACTGACCTGCCCTTTCATCTCACCTATCATCCCTCACTGGTGCTCCGTCAGCTTATACCGATTGCGCAGACGGGGTTACCATTACATTAACATCCATATTCGACTTCAAAGCCAGGGATTGATAGAATATAGAAAGATACTCTTTATTGTTCCCTCCAAAAGATTACAATAGTAAAATTATTATAAATACAAACAATTACAAGAAATAATCACAATGAGAAAACAATGGGCGACCTTATCGCTAAGAGCGATTTCTTCCAGGCAACCTTTGGATGGAGAGGAGTAATTATGAACAGTTTGTTTGAAGGCGCGATGAAACTTCTAGAGGTCTGCCATGAAATGAAATTCCGAATTTTCGAACTCCATTTCGTATTTCTGTTCATACCGTCATCATAAATTCTACAATAAAAGTCCAAACGAACGTTATTTTAATATTTAACATCAAATTTGTGTTTCGTTCGGCCACGAAATTTCGGAAAACATTTTATGGTTGGCCTTCTATTTTTAAATACATATGAAGATGCAAATCCACGCAATAATGTAACTATATATTCCTACTCATGATATTCTTAGTATGCAAAATAAATAAAAAACAAAATTATATATTTAGCCATATTTTATTACTAAGTAAATTTTTTAACGAGGCACATTCTATTCTATGTATCGCTTTAGAAATAAGTTAAAAAACTAAACAATAATCAACTTAAACTTTATTTATTTAATGACACGAGTTTAACATTCTAATTCCATGATTTTGTTACCATAATTCTTGTCTAGTACGACAACTTTAGAGTTCGAATAGAAACCGATGGTGATTGTTTCCTTGGACACCTTACTGTTGCTAAGTCCACCGCTGGACATCACGGCCCTGATGTCTAATGCCCAGAAGTGGTGTCCTTTGAACGTATCGGCATAGTTCACAGCTGACTGGCCGTTCAACGAAGCATCATACTCGATTTCGACTTGTATATAACCTCTGGTCGCTTGCAATGAAGCGACAACAACTTGACCAGGCTGCAGGAGGATTTCCATGGCTGACGACGCGCCAACAGTGACACTCTCAGATTTCTCAGTGTTCTCGCCAAACGAGGAAGTGTAAGAGAGAGATGTAGTGCCTCCTCCGTTCGCAACTTCGATATCGAATCCATAGTTTATCTCCTGGCCGACGGACAATTCGCCACCCTTGCTCCATGAAGACGAGACAGTATTCTCAACGGTCTGTGAGATCCCAACGTTGAAGAGAGCCGGTTTAGAGCTGTTATTCTCGAAGATTTGCTCCAAAACGATGACCGGTTTGGAGGTGATCTTCAGTATTTTGCCGTTCCGTGGCTCCAGGGTTCTGGCGACCTGGCTCCAGCCATAGGTCTTGTACAAATCGCCCCATGGTGTTGGACTCCGAAGGAACGCGTCGTCAGGACGAAGTCCGAAGTAGGAGCGCACGCTGTTCTTGAGGTTGTTATCATTAAGTTCGAAGGTGTTCCGCTCTTCGTCGCTGATGATGCCGACCTGGTTGCCGGATGTGTAGACCCTCATCGATGATGGGTCATCAGCGTTGAATTTACCAGAGACTTGCACTTGAATGTTCGCCAGTGCAAGCGACGGCAACAAAAAAAGCAACAACACCGCCATTTTGAATCTGTAAAAGAATTATTTGAGTTAAATTTTATTTTATAATAAAAAATTGATTATTGTGTAAAAATTAATTATTGTAACATTGGATTTTATGCCCAGCACTGGGCATGATTTACACTAAAGAGTCCTGAAAATTATTTAAATAGAAACAACATCAAATTATTAAAAATAAGAAATAACAATTGATAAATTAATAATTAAAAAAATAAAGAACTAAGTCGAGTGTTACGACGAAAGTAATGTCTCCGACTACACTGTTACGGATTTGAGTCGAGAACATATTTTTTTTAGTAAAAAAATAATTAAAAATCAATATAACAATTGATTTTATAGGCTCATGCCAACACTTGTTTGATTTTTCAAGTATAAACATGAAAATACTGTATCTATGGTTACATTTATAATACGTACAGCGGTAGTGTCGGAAATAGTGACGCCCAGTTGCTCTGTAACAGTTCTCACTGACACCTAGCAAGGCTGCGAATGACAGTGATCGAAAAAAAAAAGTTTATATATCGTATAATTGAAATTTATGTTGTAGTCATATACTGCGAACAGAACTATTTTAAATATATCTAGAATAATTTATTTTTTATTGCAATAAAATCAAAATATTAAGTTTTTGACAAAATCTTAACCATCTGCCCTTATTTCAATTTCACTTCTAATATATAACCTATATTCAAGTAAATAAAGTTATCATTCATTCATTTATTTATTTGAAATCAACGAAATATGTCTTATAGGGGGGAAAGGGATTGTTAGTAATGGAGACTGAGAATCCTATTGCTAGCAATATACCCAACCAGGTTGACCTCCTCGCAGTTCTCCTTGGAAACTATCATGGCTAATTTCTGATGAATTCATCATGATGGGCTAACCGGCCTGTTTTCATTCTCATCTATCACCCTTCACTGGTGCTCCGCCAGCGTATCCCGTTAGCGTATCCCGTTAGCGCAGGCGGTGTAACCATTCCATTTTCATCCACCAAAAAAAAAGGTACTGACCTGACTCCTGTTGCTTTGATGTGACTTGAAGTTCATCACTGGTTTAGTATGCCGCCTCGTGAAGGGGTCATCTGTCTTTTTACCTTTATTCGCCTTCACCTGTCAAGTGGAAAGTTTTCAATCACGTTTCATTGAAAGTCTCAAAATAATGATGAAAATGAAAAAATGAAAAATATTTATTTTGTAACTAAATTGATACTAACCATTTTCACTCGTCAAAAAAAAATTATATATACTCGTATATTACTAACGACCAATGACGTACCCAATGAGTCATATTTTTTTGTTCTTTGTCCACTGCTGAATATAAGCCTACCCCTTGAGAGGATTTTGCCAGTAGTTGCTACACTTTGTTTTTTATCGAGGGGAAAATCTTCAGAAAGAGACCCACCGTCATCCCGCTGGCGGTGGGTCTCTTTCTGAAGATTTTGCTGTGGGATTTTTACCCACTAAAAACCACCTCGGTATTCCTCTCAGCGCCGTGTGCCGATGACTGGGGCTCGCGATTTGCAGTCGTCCTAATCACCGACGGCGCCACCCCATGACAGGGCCACTCCGAGTGGCGGGCCGGGAATAGTAGTCGCTACACTTAGCAAACGAATTACCAAACGGGCAGTTAGGCTTTAGAAATGTTTTAAGAAAGACGCTACTGCTTCTCCCTCGCCCTCCATTAGTCGCCTCTTACGACGCCCACGGGAATGGAAGGGGTGGCCTATTCTATGCCGGGACCACACAGTAACGGGACCATTATTTCGCGAGTATTACAATTCGTGAGTAGGAAACATGTCAATTCCAATATCGATCAATAATCAATATCCCATTACTAACAATCCCTTTCCCCCCAATAGGGGGGAAAGGGATTGTTAGTAATGGGATCAAATAGCCCTATTACTAGCAATATACCCTGTCAGGTCGACCTCCACGTGGTTCCCGCTGGAAACCATCGTGATTAATTCTAGTTTAATTCGTCACCTTCACTGGTGCCCCGCCAGTGTATACCAATAGCGCAGACGGGGTTACCATACTATTATCTCCAATTAAAAAAAAAATATCGATCTATTGGAATTTATTTCAAAATTAATCTCACAGATGATCTGTCATCATCGGTGATGAGCCACCATCTTGGCATTCCTAATTCAAAAATAAAATCTAGACATTACGTTAAACGTACAAAAGAATAATATACCAACGACAAGACTGCAACATGACGAAAATATTAATAAACACAATTTTATGAATACGCAGCTCGTATTCTCTTGTTTTCGAGTACTGCCAACTCAGCTGCCTCCATTATTTCTCAATTGCAGAGCATTATAGAAATTAGAACAGCTTCGCTTGCTAATTCTATGTTTCGATGATTTGTGTTTTGCCCATTCAATTTATGTTTAAAATGACTATATTCGAATAATTACTTACTTATTTATATTTCCAAATTAAATAACTGAATGGATTTTGATAAATTTTCTATTTGATCAATCTGTAAGTATAGATACTAGATATTTACCAGAGGGAGACTTTGTACAAAAGTGGATTGCTTGGGTACCTCTGTCCCATTCGTGTTTCAACCGTGAAGCAGTTGTGTTTGCATGGCTGTGTTCCGGTTTGAAGGGTGGGATATGGCGTGAATTTACTGGGTACAGAGGAATAACACCTGAGTCCTCAGGAATGGCAACGCGTGGGGGGTATCATGGGCGAAACAGTATACTCTGTTATGTCCATGGTACTGCTCATGTCTATAGGCGACGGTTACCACTTTCCATCAGGTGGACCGTTAGCTTGTTTGCCATTCTAAGTTGTATAAAAAAAAAAGATAAAAACAAGAATTTTTCACATCGTATTAGAACTGATGTAGTCATGAGATAACAGTAAAAAAAAAGCATAAAAATTTGTCGTGTGGTCCCGACATAGAATGGACCACCCCTTCCTTTCCCGTAGGTGTCGTTAGTGGTGACTAAGGGAACTGAGTAGTCGAGGGATGGGCAACAGCGTTCTTGTTGAAACATTACCAAAGCCTAACTGCGGTTGCCAGGGGGAAAAGGAATTGTTAGTAATGGGACTACATTAGACTTAATGGGTCCATTAGACTTAATTGACCCATAGCAATACACACTATCGGGTCGACCTCCACGCGGTTTCCCCTGGAAACCATCGTGATTATTTCTAGTGGAATTCGTCACGATAGGCTAACTGACCTGTTTTCATCGTCACCTATCATCCTTCACTGGTGCCCCGCCAGCGTATACCAATAGCGCAGGCGAGTTTACCATTCCATTATCACCTATTACAAAAAAAAGTAGGTCTGTTAGAATCCATTACTAACATCTCTTCCGCCCAATATATAATATATAAACTAATATTTTGCAGTAAACTCATCCAACTAACACCAAATACTTTTTACTTTGACAATTAAGTAAATAGTTTTTTTTTTTTATTTAGTGCATGAAAATAAAATGTCTGTGTTTAGTTAAAATGAAACCAATTCATATAGGTATTTCGCAAAATACGACAATGTATGTATTTTGCTTATATGTTAAATTTTGTGGTTTCTGCAACAGTTCAGAGTCTAAAGTACATATTAACTGAGCAATATGACTTGCAAACATGCATTTATTAGATTTATTATTTATATTTAAAAATACATGGTAATTTTTTTTTTATTTTCCTTCTATGTATAAGGGAATTTTATAGGTTAGAAATCGTAAATCTAGCTAAGACAAAATTTTTTTTAATGGAAATTTTGATAATGGAACGGTAACCCCGCCAGTGCTATCGGTATACGCTGACGGAGCATCAGTAAGGGGTGATAGGTTTTTTTTATTGGATGAAAATGGTATGGTATCCCCGCCTGCGCTAACGGGATACGCTGGCGGAGCACCAGTGAAGGGTGATAGATGAGAATGAAAACAGGCCAGTTAGCACATCATGATGAATTCATCAGGAATTAACCATGATAGTTTCCAGCGAAAAACAAGAGCAGGTCGACCTGGTTGGGTATATTGCTAGCAATAGGATTCTCAGTCTCCATTACTAACAATCCCTTTCGCCCCATATTTGCAAACATGCATTTATCAGATTTATTATTTATATTTAAAAATACATAGTTTTTTTTATTATTTTCCTCCTATGTATTAGGGAATTTTATAAGTTAGAAATCGCAAATTTAGTTATGTCGGATTTTTGTATGGATTATAATGAACTGGTAACCCCACCAGCGCTATCGGTATACGCTGGCGGGGCACCAGTGAGGGATGATAAGTGAGGATGAAACAAGTCAGTTGTCCTGTAAGTTAAAATGTACATTTATATTATTATACGTATTATATCTCTATATGTATTTATAAAACTTTATTTTAAATTCGATTGAAAATGAATAATTAATAACATAAACTTTATTAGGTACATAAAAGCGAGATAAAGAGGCAACAATGGACAAAAATATATATTTTATTTGTAACTATAAATCAGCTTGTATATTAATCATACAAGATAAGTATATATAAATACATATATATATATATATATGACGTAATGTTTTAAATCCATTATTAATGCCGTGGTGGGCGGTACATACGCACAGCAAATATTAAATCTTCAAAAATTCTTATATCTAAGTTTATAGTTTTTACTACGATATCCCCAGTCAGGTTGACATTCACGCCCCCTACTTTTGGACGCTATAGCACCGTGAGTAATTCCTGGTTTGAAACTTAGTTGTTCTTAAATTCAATTCGTCACAAAGGATAGATATGTCAAACTATTATTTCAGCCGTTAACCGTCCACTGTTGGACATAAGCCTAAGTACCAGTAGTTGCCACGCTTGACAGACGGGTTGGAAACCGCAGTTAGGCTTTTAGAGATGTTTTAAGAGGGACGCTGCTGCCCATCCCTCGCCCTCCCCTAGTCGCTCTTCCATCCAACTTGTAACTTAGTAACAATATGGTTGGTTTATTCGAATTTACTTCTCGATGAGAATATTTTTATTTAAAATTTAATATACTTTCCTATTTTTAGGACAAAAAGGCGTGGAAGTATCCGAATAGTCTGTCCTGCTCATTCTGATCGGCGCCATGATACTGGTTGAAATCGTCGCCTCTGACAACCGAACAAAATCCGTGGTGAATCTCTCTGGGAGTAGCAAAGCCATCATCAGTGACACGGAGCGGAACCTCTTCCGCTTGAGCGATTACAATTTGAAGAAGGCCGTCGAGGCACACTTCGGACAGCAACCGACAGACGCCTTCCTCAGGAGTCCGACACCCTGGGACGATCTGTACCAGAGATACGGCTGGACGCAAGTCTCCACGACACTGACTCCTGTGGTGGCAAGGATCCTCAGAGTCAGCTCAAAGCCGAGCGTCATTGCAACAAAACACTTCCAAAACGACAGCACACGGCGAGCTACATTCAATGGCAAAATCAAAGAGGAAGTCCAGAACACTGTCATTTCCTCGTGGGAGAAAAGTAGTGACTTCAGCGTTGGTCTGAACATTAATTATAACTTCGGCACCAAAGTGACGTCTAGCAGTGCCGGTGCCTCATTCTCTTATACATCCAAATGGGGAGAGAGTAATTCCATATCGGAGGCCGTGACCGTGGGCTCCGAGTCGGGAGTTGAAATCACCCTGGAGCCCGGTCAGGGTGTTGTAGCCGAACTGCATGCGACACGGGGCACCATGGAAATCCAGGTGGACTACGAGGCTACCCTCTGCGGTAGTACTGCTATCAACTACTATTACAAATACAAGGATCACCACTTCTGGGCCCTGGACATCAACGAGGTGATGACAGCTGGAGGCTTGAGAACCTCCGTGCAGTCCCGGGAAGTTATCAAATTTGATTACTACTCCGATTCAACAGTCGTGATTAAAAATGCATAGACCAATGTATGCATGGTACTGCCATAAGAAATATTTTTATATTTACTGTAATTCTTCAGTTCTTGAGTTTGTGTTGTTACCGAATTCTGTTTATACAAGCAGGTGTCTAGATGAAAGTGGCAACTTAAGTATTTGGCTGATTCTTGAATGAGTAAAATCTCATCATCAAAATCTCTCTCTCTCTTTCATCAAAACAATCTCTTATAAACAAATTCAATTTTCACTTCTTTTCACGACAATTATCAATGATTGCTTTTGTTTTCTTATTTCATTAAAAGATTTTTTTTTCAATAAGCCTCGTTCCATAAGGAACGGACCAAGGTCGATGACCATGCTGCCTTCAGTTTTCATTAATAGATAATGGAAAAAAATCCTTTTTTTTTATCTAATACTTTCAGACTAAATTCTATTGGTATAATCTAAAATAATATTATAAAGAAAGATTTTATTATTCGTTTTATAATAATAATAATTTATTTGCATAAATGTAGTTGAAATAGATCTAAATTAGTGTTATGGAATCACATATTTAGCCACATTGTTTTAATGGCGTGCAAAATGTAAACTCCTATTTAAGTGGATACGTTTCATATAATTTCAGACCTTACAGTAACAATATTTATTCTAATTGCAATAAAAATAACCTCAAAAATTACCTATGAAATTAAAAAAAAATCTTTCACTTGTAGATAGCATTATCAGCAAACAATATAGACTGTATTTTAATAAAAAAAAAACACATCATAGCCAGTGTGTATCTATAACTTTTTATATATATATATATATATATATATATATATATATATATATTTTAAGGGCTTTTACCTTCTTCAGGTATATCAGTCCTATTGTACCCTGAATTGATTTCTCCAACAAAACTTTATCTACCTTCCCTAGACGCGGAAAGAGAAGAATTAATGGGCATCAATAATTTACACAGATGTTCAAAAATTTCTGGTTTAAATTCAGCTAACATAGATTGAATAAGACCAACATTCAATTTATTTAAGTTAAAGTGGCGCATGAATTCTTCTCTTTCCTTCGTGTTAATATGACACTCTAATAGAATATGATGCACATCATCGATGGTATTACAAGTTTGACAATGGGGTGACAAGGACTTTCCCATCATATGTGCAAATTTTTTTATATCTATAACTTATAATTATTAATTTTTTTTTAAATTTAATTATAAAAAACTTATTTAAAACTTATGTTATATAATTAAATTTTAGGTACATAATATTACAGTTTATTTAATTTATAATTATTGTTTTATTTTTATTTCATTACACTCATTATTATAAATATTTTTAATCTTCATAAATTAATTTAATAAAAATACTATTATTTTTATAATTGTGTACAATGTAGTGTATTAATTATTTTTATATTTTATTTTTTGTGAGCCTTTTTTTTATGCAACTTAGAATAGCAAAGAAGCTGACGGCCCACCTGATGGAAAGTGGTTACCGTCGCCTATAGACATAACACGGTATACTGTTTCGCCCATGATACCTCCCATGCGTTGCCATTCCTGAAGACTCAGGTGTTATTGCTCTGTACTCAGTAAATTCACTGCCATATCCCACTCTACAAACCGAAATATAGCCATGTAAACACAACTGCTTTACGGTAGAAACACGAATGGGACAGAGGTGCCCAAGGAAACAACTTTTGTACAAAGTCTCCCTCTAGTGAGTGTACAGCCGTTTCTCGTTATAATATTTTGCTTTGTAAAAATAAAACAATGATTTTAATCGTGTTATATTGACTAGTTTCCTATTTTTTTATTTATTAAAGTAAACCAGAAATAAAGTAAAGCTAAAATATGCATTAATGTACCTTATATTAAATACTCATAGATATACCTGTCTATAATTACTCCTCTCGGTCCAATGGTTGGCTGGAAAAGATCGCTCTTAGCGATAAGATCGCCCATTGTTTTCTCATTGTGATTATTTCTTGTAATTGTTTGTATCTATAATAAGTTTACTATTGTAATCTTTTGGAGGAAACAATAAAGAGTACTCTCGCTGTTGTTTCGTAAGATTTAAAATATTTAAATTTAGAACGCATATAGATAGATAGATAGATAATTTATTTACACCACTTGCAGCACACAAATTACAATAAAAAAAAAACATACACATAATACACAGTAAAAGAGACAAAAGAATGAAAACAAAAAACACAAAACAAAAAAAAAACATAAATCTCCTTTCTTTCCCTTCCTTCATGCGTGTGCCATAGTAACACAAAATGGTCACAACTCAGTTTATTGCTTTGCCCTTAAAAGAGCAAAACACTAATATTCTGTTGTGGCCAAGAGTCAGTCGCGAAACTACTCATTAAAAATAACAATAAAAAGAAATATAAATAAAATGCGATCAGCGATTAATGCTTTACAAATCGCAAATCCGGCCCCATATAGAGTATTGCTGTCACTTATGGGCGGGAGCACCTAGATACCAGCTTGAACCCTTCGACTCAGTGCAACGACGAGCTATGCTTGCAAGCGATATCGAACCCTTAAGTCTTAGGAGAGATTTTGCCTCACTCTGCGTGTTCTACCGCTTGTACAACGGATTATGCTCAGAGGAATTATTCAATATGATGCCTACGGCCACTTTCTATCATCGTACGGCTCGCTATCGACAGGGAGTTCACCCTAATACCTTACAGCCTAAATGGTCGCGTACAACGCGGTTTCAGAGATGCTATTTCCCACGAACACTCAGGTTATGGAATGAGCTCCCTGCCGAGGTTTTCCCAAGAGACTACAGCATGGGGTTCTTTAAAAGGGGGATAAAGAGGTTTCTTCAGGGTCGGCAACACGCGCGCGTAATACTAATGGTATTGCAGGCGTTTATAGGCTACGGTAACCGCTTACCATCAGGTGGGCCGTATGCTTGTTTGCCACCTCAGAGGTATAAAAAAAATGCATTGTGTGTGTCCATTACATTCGCCTCCATTTGATATTATATTCTAAATAAATAAATAAATAACAGATACCATTAGATGAGGGGTAGTCAGAGATCACTTTCTGTCACATTCGTGTAAAAAAGTAAATATTGCTTCTGAATAAACACAACGTTGTCTCGTAATGAAGTAAAGTCTTATTTATATAAGAATTCACTTCATTACGAGTAAATACTTAAATTATATAAGTAAATTTCACATGCACAAACACACTCACACATATGCTCTTGAGTGGCGATCCCGTACGAGCAAATGCAGTGTAGGACGAAACTAGATGGAGTGACGACCTCAAATGTGTTGCAGGGAGACAGTGGATGCAGGTGCCCCCCCCCCCAACATTGCTGGT
Source organism: Galleria mellonella (assembly GCF_026898425.1). NCBI lineage: Eukaryota > Metazoa > Arthropoda > Insecta > Lepidoptera > Pyralidae > Galleria > Galleria mellonella. The sequence goes on along the minus strand of NW_026441999.1, from coordinate 7,665,010 downwards.
TGTAAGTGGCTTTTTGTTACTGTGGGGGGGGAGGGGGTGGGAGGGACGGACTAAGGAAATGTTAGTAATGAAATCTAGTAGACTCATTACTAACAATTCCCCCTAGAAACGATCTAGGTGAATTTTTGATAAATTCATCACAATTGGCTAACTGACCTGCTTCATCCTCACCTGTCATCCCTCAGTGGTATCCCAGCGTAAACCAATAGCGCAAGCGGTGTTTTTTTATGAATGATAATGAATTGGTAACCCCGCCTACGGGGGGGGAAGGGGGGAAGGGATTGTTAGTAATGAGGTCTAATAGTCCCGTCGCTAGCAATTTACCCTCTCAGGTCGACCTCCACGCGGTTCACCCTGGAAACCATCATGTTTAATTGTTGTCGAATTCATCATGGTGGACCAACTGATCTGCATTCATTCTCACCTATCATCTTCCACTGGTGCCTCGTCGGTGTATACCGATAGCGCGGGCGGGGTTACCATTCCATTTTCATCTATTAAAAAAACCCCGCCTGCGCTAACGGTATAACGCTGGCGGGGCACCAGTGAGGGATGACAGGTGAGAATGAAAGGGCAGGTCAGTTAGCTCATCATGATGAGTTCACTTGGAATTCAGCACAATGGTTTCCAGGGGGAACCACGTGGAGGTTGAACTGACAGGGTGTATTGTTAGCAATGGGACTAATGAGTCCGTTTTACTAACAACCCCTTTACCTTAGGGGGGAAAGGGATTGTTAGTAATGGAGACTGGGAATCCCATTGCTGGCAATATACCCAACCAGGTCGACCTCCTCGCGGTTCTCCCTGGAAACTATCATGGTTAATTCCTGATGAATTCATCATGATGAGCTAACTGGCCTGTTTTCATTCTCATCTATCACCCTTCACTGGTGCTCCGCCAACGTATCCCGTTAGCGCAGGCGGGGTTACCATACCATTTTCACCCATCAAAAAAAACAACCCCTTTACCCCGCGCAAGCGGGGTTAGCATTCCATATTTATCTATTACAAAAAAAAAACTATCAAATGAGCTGCATACTTGTTTTCCCCCATAGAATGCTTATATTTAGACACTTTTACATTTTCGGAATGATATCAATTTCCGATTCTAGAGATAAAGAGACATTTTATTTTATTTTTACTTACACGCTATTTTGTTTTATCAGTTTATTTAAACGGGCATTCTTTATTAACAGAAGAATTAAGAAACAGCCTGTATATATCTAATAAACATATTAGATATATACAGGCTGTTTCAAATAGTTCCTTCTGATTTTATTACCTTTCTCACGTCTCGCCTGGTGACTAGCGGATATCAGTAGCCATCATTGTCTGTTTACGAAATATGATTTCACCTTTGATATGCTTAATACATTTACAATATATTTCGGGAGGGGGAAAAGGGACTGTTAGTAATGGAGACTGAGAATCCCATTGCTAGCAATATACCCAACCAGGTCGACCTCCTCGCGGTTCCCCCTGATAACTGTCATGATTAATTCCTGATGAATTCATCATGATGTGCTAACTGGCTTGTTTTCATTCTCATCTATCACTCTTCACTGGTGTTCCGCTAGCGTATCCCGTTAGCGCAGGCGGGGTTACCAAACCATTTTCATCCATCAAAAAAAAAATATTTCGGGATCGTTTACCTGCTTGAGCCCAAAAACTCTTGATCTTTGGCCCAATCTAAATAAAAAAAAATTGATTCAAATTAGTAGCTGAATGAAATTCGCAGTTGAATAAATAAAATTAAATTAGAAAACCATTCGAATAATTCGATTTTTTTTTATGTAACTTAAAATAGTAAACAAGCTAACGGCTCACCTGATGGAAAGTGGTAACCGTCGCCTATAGACAGGAGCAGTACCATGGACATAACAGAGTATACTGTTTCGCCCATGATACCCCCCATGCGTTGCCATTCCTGAGGACTCAGGAATGATGTTTCAATCAGTCGGATTAATAAAGTCGCGCATCGCTATGTCAAACGAATCTTTCGAGGTCTTATTTTTCAAAAGACCGCGACCCCCTTTTATAACAAACGTGACTCCTCATGGGTCGCGACCCCCCGGTTGAGAAACAATGATCTAGGGATTTTTTAATAGACGAAAATGGAATGGTAACCTTGCCTGTATTATCGGTATATGCTGACGGGGCACCAGTGAGAGACGACGGGTGAAGATGAAATCAGGTAAGTTAGCCCATCAACCAACCAACCACAAAAACACTATGGTTTCTTGGATATGGAGAAGCTTTAGCTCCTTTTAGTATATCTAATGATGGCTTGTACACTAGGAGGCAACAAGTGGACAATAAGAAATGAGCCTAGTAAACTTTTTACCAAGAAACTTTGTACAAAAATCATTGGCACGTTCCTTTCTGTACCACCTGTATTTCTGCTTGAAAGCAGCTATACTAACATGGATGTGAAATGTAGTAAGGGACCCGAGACCACGACATTAGTTTAAAAGGTATTCTGCCAGCTGGTAGTAACTTCTGGCAAAGAGAAGTTCTTGCAATCTTGGCCAACATACCTCCATTCAGAGGGAAAAGGAATTGTTAGTATTGGGTTCTAACAGCCCCATTGCTGGCAATACTCTGTCAGATCGGCCTCCACGCTGTTTCCCCTGTAAACCATCGTGTTAATTCTTGTCGAATTCTTCAGGATAAACCGGCTGACCTGCCTTCATTCTCATCTATCATCTCTCACTGGTGCCCCGCTAATATATACCGATAGCACAGGCGGGGTTACCTTTTCATTATCATCCATTAAAAAAAAACATATTTCCATTGCTATTATTATGTAAGTCATCACATATTCCTTTCCCACTCGCTCGCCTTTGGAAAACTTAATCATAAAAACATATGCAATTATAAAATATCATAATTAATTCATGGTAAATTTGATTTATTTATTAAATGATGAGCCAAACGACCTCACTGGTACACCACCAGTGTAAACCAGTAGCGTAAACTGAAGACATAAGGCATTTTAAAAACACTCTGTACATTAATCATACGAAAGAAATATATATGTATATATATATATATATATATATATATATATATACATATATATAAGGCAAAACAATTAATTTCATTATAATTGGCTTTGTGGACCGTACATATACATAGTAAATATTACACAATTGGAAAAATATATTATTCTTGCATAGAAGGTTTGTATTGTATTATATATATATATATATATATATATATATATATATATATATATATATATATATATATTGCACTTGTAAAAAAAGATATAGCGATTAGTTTAACAACTTGTTAGCAAGGGAGGGCTTATCTCTGAAAGAATTGCAAATTCAGTGCAATCAGAATTATTAGCGGGGAATCTAGTGCAGAAAAGGTACTATAAAAAAAAATTTAAATATTTTTTTCTATCGGATATACCTTGTCGATTTAACCCCACGCCCCCTGCCCTCAGTCTCTCTGACATCGTGAGTGATTCCTGATGAAATATTGATTGAATTGCCCTAGATTCGATTTAAATTCGACATAAAAGATAGACATAACCAATTCGCCACTTAATGACAATCTAGTCTGTTATTTACTTTTTTTATTACTATTTTTTATTTTATTTATTTGTATTTTTGTTACAAAAGTATAATATTGTTCTATTTCCAGAACATAATGACGTCGAAGTGTCTGTCAATTTTACTTCTCATCCCGGTGATCTCCGCCAACATCCAAGTAAATGTCGTACCATCTGAGAGCAAAGCGCTACAAATGGTTAATTTCTCTGGAAGTAGTAAGGACATCATCAGCGACACGGAGAGGAACACTTTCCGCTTGAGCGATTACAATTTGAAGAAGGCCGTCCGGGCATACCTCGGACAGCAACCGACTGACGCCTTCCTCAGAAGCCCAACACTTTGGGGCGATTTCTACGACTGGTCGCAAGTTTCCACAACCCTGTCTCCTCACAAAGCAAAGATTCTTCTGGTCAGCTCAACTGTAAGCATCGTTTCGACACAACACTTCGAGAACAACAGCACGGGACTAGCTACGTTCAAAACTCAAATGAAACAGGATCTTCAAAACACTATCACTTCCACGTGGGAGAAGGACGGAGACTTTAGCGTTGATCAGAACATTCAGTACAACTTTAATTTCTTGGTGGATTCTGTTGGTGGCACGACCTCATTATCTTATACATCCAGATGGGGAGAGAGCGTGTCCAAATCAGAGACTGTGACAGTGGGCCCCGAATCGAGCGTTGAAATCGCCCTGAAGCCCGGTCAGGCTGTTGCAGCTGAACTTCATGTGACAAGGGGCATCATGCTAGTTGAGGTGGATTACGAGGCTACTCTCTCGGGTAGAATTGCTAACAACTACCGCTACAGATACAATGGTTCCCGGGGCCTGGACATCAACGATGTGATGAGAGCTGGGGGCTTAAGAACTTCCGTGCCGTCCTGGGAAGTTATCAAAATAGGTTACTATTCCAACTCAACAGTCGTGATTAGAAATGCATAGACTGTAATGTTCGCCGCGTGGTCCCGGCTTAGAATAGCCCACCCCTTCCTCTCCCGTGGGTGTCGTAAGAATCGACTAAGGGAGGGCGAGAGATGGGCAGCAGCGTCCCTCTTACAACATCTCCAAGCCTATCTTATCTTATATTCGCATATTGGGTCAGCTAAGCTGTTGCACGTCGACCCATCGGGATCTTTTGTACTTCCCCCTGCCTTATACCATCATTTCATAGATCCTTTGGGTTACCTTAACGATATCCCGCGGTTTAAGATATCTGTAGTCTCCTGGCTTTAAATAAGCCGTTCCCAGTAGCCTCATGCGCATGCTCGCTAACGAAACACAGTTGCACGTCAAGTGTTCCATGGATTCTGATTTCTCCCCGCACAGTCTGCACAGTGTGTCCGAAGATAGACCCATCTTGTGTAGTATATGCCTTATTGGCATATGTCCAGTTAAAACACCCATAATGAGTCTCACCTGTTGTCTGCCACCGCTGTAGATGAGTTTATCCCATCCTTCAACATTGTCATTTAAGAACTTTTTAGAATCTTTAAGACCCTTCAAAGTCCTCCATTCCTTTTGCTGTTTTTTCCTCACATACTCCTCAAGGGCAGAGTTAACAACACTTGATGCAAGTGCAACATATGGTTCGGGACCTATAATTTTTTATTCTGATCTCATCGGCCCTTTTATTACCTTTAATCCCAATATGTCCAGGGACCCATATCAAACTAACCCTATTATGCCTACTCAAATTATTTAAGTTTTGAATAGTATTTAGGGTTAACCCTGAATTCACCCTTGTTGATACAATTGCTTTGATAGTTGCTTGACTGTCACTTAATAATGTAAAAAACAAGAATATAGATATTCTTGTTTTTTACATTATTATCTAGATTCATTGTTTGTATCAATTCTGATACCGTATTTGGGAATTTTCCGTTCACCATTATAACCATATCATCCGCATATCCAACAGTATAGACTGGCCCTTCATTTAATAATGTCATTAGAGTATCCACTACAAAACTCCATAGTATTGGTGACAGTACCCCTCCCTGGTGGCATCCGTTAGTAGTAGTGGCTTATATTTTTGCCCCCAGTAACTCAGATTCTATAATTCTGCCTTTAAGCATACAGTCTATGCACCTACAGAGAGTGGAAGGAATGCCATGTTTCTTTGCTGCTTGATTAATCGAGATGAATATATTTATTAATATATATTCTATAATTATATGGGGTAAAGCAGCCGACATCCAAAGCATATTTGTTTTACAAAACCGTTCTGTTCGCGCAATTTGTTCTATGAGTAGTCGTGAATCATTAAGAGAAAAATTTAAATAAACAAATATTCTTTATATATAATTATTTATTAATATTATACAAAACTAAACTATGTAAATACCTAGTAAACATAACATGCTATTCAATTGACGATTTCCTTGGAGATAAATGCAATAAATTTCCTTAATATTATAATTTTTATACTGTTAATATGACGTTATTGGATTTCTTTGTTTCCATATATATATATATATATATATATATATATATATATATATATATATATATATATATATATATATATATATATATATATATATATATATACATATGTTTGTAAATTTGTGTACTCGATAGATAAGGTTCATCATAGAGGACTTAAGTATCTTGTTTTACCATTCATTGTTATGTACTGTTACTTATGTATCACAAAATAAATAAATGGAATTAAATTCTCAGCGTAAATTTTGTGTACTCGCATACGCAGGAATCTTCAACTGTTTCTTAAAAACAGCGATCTGAATAATCTTAACACTAGATACAAATACAAACTTGCTGTTCCGAAGTATCGTTTAGAAAAAGTTAATATGTCTTTTATGGACATGGGTATTTTTTTTTGATGGGTGAAAATGGCATGGTAACCCCGCCTGCGCTAACGGGATACGCTGGCGGAGCACCAGTGAAGCGTGATAGATGAGAATGAAAACAGGCCAGTTAGCCCATCATGATGAATTCATCAGGAATTAACCATGATAGTTTCCAGGGGGAACCGCGAGGAGGTCGACGTGGTTGGGTATATTGCTAGCAATAGGATTCTCAGTCTCCATTACTAACAATCCCTTTCCCCCCGGGTATTAAATATTATAATAAGATACCGAAAGATATTTTGGATCTACATTTTAATAAGTTTAAAACTGTTATTAAAAACACTTATTGAACAAAGCCTATTACAAACTAAACGATCACTTGAATGATAAACGTGCATGGTGTTAATGGATCATGTACGGGCTTTTAACGACCATGTACTTTTAGACATAGTACATTTAAATAAGTATACATAATGTTAACGGAGATTTAAAAGAGTAACTGTTGAGTTTCTTGCGGGCTCTTTTTTTTATACAACTTAGAATGACAAACATGCTAACGGCCCACCTGATCGAAGTGGTAACCGTCGCCTATAAACATGAGCAGTACCATAGACATAACAGAGTATACTGTTTCGCCCATGATACCCTCCACACGTTGCCATTCCTGAGGACTCAGGTGTTATTCCTCTGCACCCTGTAAATTCACGCCATATCCCACCCTTCAAACCGAAACACAGCCATGCAAACACAACTGTTTCACGGCAGAAACACGAATGGGCCAGAGGTACCCAAGCAATCGACTTTTGTACAAAGACTCCCTCTGGTGAGGTGCTCTTCTTAACAGGTAACAACTTTCCGAACGATGCAGTAGATTTAAAAAAAAAATACGATTTAAATGTGCTTGTAAACAAGTCTATTGTAATAAATTAAATTTGAATTTATTATAAATTTAGAATTATCCTTGTTGTTATTGAATAAATTTTGCAGATCTTGTATTGTTGTTCAAGATATTAAATGGTCTCATTTTAACATCTGATGTTCTTAAGGATGTACGCCTGACAGTACCACCTAACTGCAATATTAAAGGGGGAAAGGATTGTTAGTAATAGAGACTAAGAACCCTATTGCTAGCAATACACCCAAACAGGGGGGGAAAGGGATTGTTATTAATGGAGACTAAAAATCCCATTGCTAGCAATATACCCAACCAGGTCGACCTCCTCGCGGTTCCCCCTGGAAACTATCATGGTTAATTCCTAATGAATTCATCATGACGGGCCAACTGGCCTGTTTTCATTCTCATCTATCACCCTTCACTGGTGCTCCGCCAGCGTATCCCGTTAACGCAGGCGGGGATTACCATTCCATTTTCATCTACAAAAAAAAAAAAACACCCAACCAGGTCGACCTCCCCGTGGTTCCCTCTGGAAACTATCGTGCCGAATTCCAAAAGTATTCATCATGGGCTAACTGACCTGCTTTTTTTTCATTGTCCCCTATCATCCCCCACTGGTGGCCCACCAGCGTATACCGATAGCACAGGCGGGGTTACTATTCCATTATCATCCATTAAAAAAAATAAACTGCAAAATCAGATCTGCAAAAACAATTACCGTATTTTCAACATACGCTTGTCATACTAACTTGGATCCAATTCTCCCCTCGACAGAATGTTATCATCTGTTTGTACCAGAAAGAGACTGTACAAAAGTCATTTGCTTGAGTACCTCTGTCCCATTCATGTTTCAACCGTGAAGCAGCTGTACCTGCATGGCTGTGTTTCGGTTTGAAGGGTGGGATATGGCGTGAATTTACTAGGTACAGAGGAATAACACCTGAGTCCTCAGGAATGGCAACGTATGGGGGGTATCATGGGCGAAACAGTATACTCTATTATGTCCATGGTACTGCTCATGTCTATAGGCGACTGTTACCACTTTCCATCAGGTGGGCCGTCAGCTTGTTTGCCATTCTAAGTTGTATAAAAAAAAAAATACTCATTCAATAACTTTGTTATAAATTCACAAGTAAATTAATTATAACATATGTAATGAGAGCATAAATATTATTTGCAGAAATAAATAAATTAGCAATAATTTGCAGACATCAACATAGCAACCATGAGAGTGCATGGTAATCAATTATACCATACTGCTATTTAGGCAATAAACAATTCACCAGAATATACAGTATGCTCCAATAATAAAAACAAATGAATTCTGTGCTTTTTTTTATACAACTTAGAATGGCAAACAAGCTGACGGCACACCTGATGGAAAGTGGTAGCCGTCGCCGATAGACATGAGCAGTACCATGGACATAACAGAGTATACTGTTTCGCCCATGATACCCCCCATGCGTTGCCATTCCTGAGGACTCAGGTGTTATTCCTCTGTACCCTGTATATTCACGTCATATCCCACCCTTCAAACCGAAACACAGCCATGCAAACACTATGCTATATGTTCAATACGAACATACACATTAATATAAAAACTATTTTATTGTTTTTTTTTTTTTTTGTTTTCAATGGGTGATGCTCAAAATGAACCTTTTTATGTACAATTGATAGGTGTAGCTTTTTATAAAAAAGAAAATTGTAAAACAAATTAAATGAAACAAAAAATATATATAATACATCAAGTCAACAGACGGTATTTTTTAATTAAAATCAAACATAAGTAATAAATAATAATATATACAACAAGAACCAGCATATTTTGTAAACAGGTGATAATGGAATGGTAAACCCGCCTGCGCTATCGGTATACGCTGACGGGATACCGGTGATAGATGATAGGTGACGATGAAAGCAGATCAATTAGCCCATCGTGACGAATTCCACTACGATTAACCACGATGGTTTCTTTTTTTTTTAATATTTTAAGGGCTTTTACCTTCTTCAGGTATATCAGTCCTATCGTACCCTGAACTGATTTCTCCAACAAAACTTTATCTACCTTCCCTAGACGCGGAAAGAGAAGAATTAATGGGCATCAATAATTTACACAGATGTTCAAAAATTTCTGGTTTAAGTTCAGCTAACATAGTTTGAATAAGACCACCTAGTGAGAACCGCATGGAGGTCGTCCTGATAGGGTACATTGCTAGCAGTAAGGCTAGTAATCCGCATTACTAAAAACCCCTTCCCCCCTCTTCACGAATTTACCAAAAATAAATTATGTTTGTTTCCAAAGGCGACCGCGTAGAGGCCGATCTAGTAAAGTATCCGGTATCGGATATCGCGGTATCCCCTGGAAACCATCGTGATGAATTTCAAGTGTATTCATCACGACGAGCCAAATAACCAGCCTTTTAATTCACATCTATGCTATCTCACTGGTTCCCGGCCAACGTAAACCAATAGCGCATTAGATACAAATCCATTTAAATGCTTTAAAAAAATTATATTAAAAGTTCTAACTAAAAAAGAACAACCTGTATATTTGTCATATGAGAGGCATATTTATATAAATATAGCAGAGAAGAATTTTATTCACTTATTACTAGTGGTGTGGGGATTACACACACACACACAGTAAGTTGTGTTTTATTTCCACAATCGATCACTTAATCGATTCTCGTTCGAAGACATTCATAATCGATTAAAGGCCTGCGTCATACTCGTATTGCGACGGGCGTAAAACAGGGGACCGCTGCGAATTTTGGAAATTGGCAGCCGACAGTCTACCACTCTGCCGCGCCGCTCGAGTCATGCGGTGACCTGACTGAAGCGAACGGTGAAACGTCGATGGGATCGATCCATTCTGAGCTCACCCGTTCTTCGCCCGTCGTAATGTACAAGCCTTAATTCCAGACCGTGGTTCGATTCCGCGAGGATTAATATTTGTATAATTCAAATATTGATCCAGTCATTCATTGAATTCTCCAAAAATTGTAATTAATTCTTGGTGAATTCGTCACGACGAGCCAACTAATTCACTTTAGTGCTCATTTATACTGGTTGACATTCCATTTTGATACTGTTACAGAGTTTATTTAACAATTTAATACATAATATTTCATTTTATTTTCAGAGCAAAATGGTGTCGAAGTATCTGGCAATTTTGCTCTTCATCCCGATAATCTACGCTAAAATCCAAGTCAATGTCGTCGCTTCTGAAAACGAGGCGGAGCGACTGGTGGACCTGGCTGGAAGCAACGTGGACATCATCACCGACAACGAGAGGTACACCTTCCAACTGACCGACAACAATTTGAAGAACGCCGTCCAATCATACTTCGGACAGCGGCCTGACGACGCCTTCCTTAGGAGCCCGACACCCTGGGGCGATCTCTACCAGGTATACGGCTGGCCGCAAGTCGCCAGGTCCCTGTCTCCTCAGAGAGCAAGTATTCTCCAGGTCAGCTCGAAACCAAGTATCATATTAACACAACACTTCAGAAACAACAGCACCCAACCAGCAACGTTTAAAGCCCAAATCCAACAGCAAGTGCAAAACACTGTCACTTCCACGTGGGAGAAGGGTGGTGAATTAACCGTTGGCCAGGAAATCGAATATGGCTTCGACATCAAAGTGGTGTCTGTCGGTGGCAAGACCAGCTTCTCTTACACATCCAGATGGGGAGAAAGTGTGTCCAAATCGGAAACTGTGACCGTGGGCTCCGAATCAGGAGTTGAAATCACCTTGGAGCCTGGCCAGGCTATTATAGCTGAACTCTTAGCGACCCGGGGCACCATGGAGATCCAGGTGGATTATGAGGCTACTCTGTCCGGTGCTACTGCAGTTAACTACGCGAACACCTTCAAGGGTCATCACTTCTGGGCGCTGGACATCAACGCTGTGATGACGTCTGGAGACTTGAACCCCACCGCTCACTCCCGGGAAGTTATCAAGCTAGGTTACTACTCCAGCTCTCACGTTGTGATCAGAGATGCTGAGAACAACAATGTACTGTACTCTTTACCTATGAATATTTTCTAAATATTGTGTAAGTATATAATTATTGTGAATAAATAGCTATTTTCATATTTATTTTCATTTTTCACTACTAATATTCCCTTTTTCTTATTGAATCCTTTTTAAATTGTTAGACAGAGTAGTTTAAAAAGTCTACAATAAAAAAATATTTCTATAAAATGTATTCAAAAAATAATTTGTCAGTTTGGTTGTAACATAAATTTTTTATATATTTGTTCCCTCATAAATCCATCATCTACATAGTATAAAACAAAGTCGCTGTCGCTATTTCTCCGTTCCTATGTATGCTTAAATCTTTAAAACTACGCAACGGATTTTGAAGCGGTTTCTTTTAATAGATAGAGTGATTCAAGAGGAAGGTTTATATGTATAATACATGCATAATATTGTAGAGAAACACTGATAAATTTAGAAGTTTCTAATGTGATATCGTAAATAAACACCTTTTTTGCGCTTATATTGCAAACGCTGGCTGAACCCCACGAGATAAATTAAAATAATGTACTACAGTATTGTACACCTTAAAAAGGTCAACAAAAAAGTCGACGACGGTATATGTCTGTCTCTTAAGGATAACCCATAATAACCATTTTTTAGTGGGGCATTCTGTAGTAGGTAAGATTTAGTATCAACATTGCACCTGTGCGAAGCCGGGGCGGGTCGCTTGTTTATATATAATAAAAGAATTGATTTTTCTTTTCACTTGAAAGGAATATACATAAATTAATTATTAATAAATTAATTTAATTATACTTTCGAATTAGTTCCATGGATTTTTTCTCAAAATCGGTTTATTGTTTAGTTTTTAAATAAAAATAACTTGTTTTATTACTGAAGTGAAGACGTTTTATAACTGAAGTTGTTTCTTTTCATTTCATAAATTATTACTAGAAATATATTGTAAACTTAGTTACATGTACAAAAGTGTGTTCTTATAAATGAAAGAATAAATACAACACGGTCTTCTCTTGCCCGCTGATGTTGTGTGGGCGGGCGAGGTAGCGGCCTCGGGGCGTACCCCACTACCCCGGCTTCTACTCCGGAGGCGACGACCGGGTCATTGGGTTTGCAGCCGGCATACACTGGTGGTCTGTGTATGCCGGCGTGGTGTCTTCTTTCATAAGGTTTCTTTCTTCGCTCTTGAGTTTTTTTTTTTATTGTTATTATTATTATTATTATTATTTTAATTTTTATAAATGAAAGAGATCATAAGGGATTGTTAGTAATGCGAACTACCAGTACCATAGCTAACAATGTATCTTGGCAGTTCGACCTCCACGCGATCTTCCCTGGGAACCATCGTGCCGAATTCCAGGTGTACTCATCACAATGGGTTGACTGACCTGCTTTATTATTCTCACCTATTATCTCTCACTGGTACCCCGCCAGCGTAAACGGGATTACCATTTCATTATCATCCATTAAAAGAATTAAAAAAAAAACCTTTGGAAATGCATTTCTTAATGGTTTCAGACACCTACAGTATGTAGGAAAGAATTAGGGGAAAAAGCAAAGGAAAGTTGGAAATGCGTAAAGGAAATAAGTAAATAAGAGGAATAAGGGATTTATGTGGAAAAGGAAAGGGGGGGGGGGGCGGACACTGCAGTTGCGGAAAGGACTGGGACACTGCAGCGGCTCGGGAGGCCGGGGTCGCATACCCGTATGCCCTTTTTTTAATATTATTTTAAGGGCTTTTACCTTCTTCAGGTATATCAGTCCTATTGTACCCTGAACTGATTTCTCAAACAAAACTTTATGTACTTTCCTTGGTTGCTAGAGCCACCTCAGCTGTTGCTATATATGCACACCTCCAGCAAGATGTGCCTATTTTTTTTAATCAAGTTTATGTCGAGGCTTTAGTACACCAGAGTGGGGGGAAAGGGATTGTTAGTAATGAAGACTGAGAATCCCATTGCTAGCAATATACCCAACCAGGTCGACCTACTCGCGGTTCTCCCTGGAAACTATCATGGTTAATTCATGATGAATTCATCATGATGAGCTAACTGGCCTGTTTTCATTCTCATCTATCACCCTTCACTGGTGCTCCGCCAGCGTGTCCCGTTAGCGCAGACGGTGTTACCATACCATTTTCACCCATAAAAAACATTCACAATAACGGCAAAGACAGTAGAATAATTTATATTTGTAAAATCAGTGGATTGTAGTCGTGCCATATTCTAAGTATTTCTGTACTAAAATATATTTTAATGAACAAAAACAGGAAATAACTCTTTCTCTTACACTTCCAATTGGGGAAAGTTTGTATGGAAATCCAATCCTGTAACAATAGGATCTGATTCAGATGTTGAAATCACTTCAAAACCTGAGGGCCTACCATGAAATATTTTCCGAAATTTCGGGCACGTACGAAACAAAAATTTGATGTTAAAAATACATAATACATGCCGTTTAAAATTATTAAAAATGTTAAAATATCGTTTCCCTGAACTATTAGGATAGGATTTGTGATGAACGAAATGTTAAGCTCCATTTACTGGGTCGATTTTGGTACGAACAAAAATACGAAATTGAACCCGAAAATTCGGAATTTCATTTCATGGTAGTACCACTGGTCAAAGTATTGTAGCTGAGGTTAACTCTATTCGAGATTTCTCCAAATTCAAGTGGATTATGAGACTACGCTATCTGGAGAAATAGCTGTTAACTATGCAAGTAATACTTTGGCCATTACTTCTGGGCTCTAGATATTAAGGAAGCGATGAAGGATGACGGTCTAAAGACCACAATACCGTTTTTCCAGAGGGAGACCTTGTACAAAAGTCGATTGCTTGGGTACCTCTGTGTTTCTATTCGTGTTTCGACCGTGAAGCAGTTGTGTTTGCATGGCTGTGTTTCGGTTTGAAGGATGGGATATGGCGTGAATTTACTGGGTACAGAGGAATAACACCTGAGTCCTCAGGAATGGCAACGCATGCGGGGTGTCATGGGCGAAACAGTATACTCTCTTACGTCCATGGTACTGCTCATGTCTATAGGCGACGGTTATCACTCTCCATCAGGTGGGCCGTCAGCTTGTTTGCCATTCTAAGTTGATTAAAAAAAAATCAGAAGTTATAAATCTGAGTTATTACTCTGAATCGACGATTGTAGTTAAAGATTTACATAGTAATGATTTATATACCATTCCCATTTTAATAACGTAAATAGATTATATAATAGAAGGTAAGATAGAAGGAAGGAGGGAGAAGGGGAGACTAAGGCATAGTTACATCAGGCAGATCAAGGAAAAAGTTGATGTCGTGTCGTATCGAGAGGTGAAGAGATTTGTTGAAAATCGTAGTGAGTGGCAAAAGCTCCACCGACAAGAGTACAGCTCTTAAATAGGAAAAAAAAATCAATTGTATTTGAAAGAAAAAAAAATGTAAATCAAAATGCTATTAAAGTGACAATTGTTAATAATAAATAAATATCTCACATTTATGTTTAATTCCGTTTCATAATTTGAGTATTAGTGAAATGAAAAAATAAGCATTTTTTTTTACTGTTGAAATATCCCACGATTGGTCTCGCTCTCACTTGATGGAAAATGAAGATGTTGTCTAAGATAAAGCTTGCAGACTCACGAATAGCCTATTCATACAGTCACATACAAGCACATACAAGGATTTAAGGCAAATACCTCAAAATTCATCTGTATGTGACTGGAACAAAATATGCAAGAAGAAAGTTCCACCCCTTGCCTGTTGAGGGTTTTTTTATGAGTGAAGATGGAATGGTAACCCCCCCCCCCCCCCCCTGCGCCATCGGTATACGCCGGCGGGGCACCAGTAAAAGGTGACAAGTGAGGATTATGGCAGGTCAGTTGGCCCATAGCGACTAATTAAACAAAAATTAACCACTATAGTTTCCAGGGGGAACCGCGTGGAGGTCGACCTGGTAGGGTGCATTGTTAGCAATGAGGTTGTTAAATCTCATTACTAACAATCCCATTCCCCCCTGCCTGTTGAGGGGGAAGGGATGTTATTTTCCCCCCTCCCTCTGGAAACTGGTGATTATTTTATCGTCGAATAACTTTTCGTCGTCACCTATCATCCCTCACTGGTGCCCCGCCAGCGTATACAGTTAGCGCAGGCGGATTTACCATTCCATCATCATCTATTAAAAAAAAAATAACGGAGAAATAAAACAGCAATATATAATTTAACAACACACTTTCTTTTAAAAAATACTAATTAATACATTTAATGTGTACTATGTATACATATACAGGGTGATCTCGAAATAATTAGCATTCTTTTAAGGGTGTGTCCTAGCAGTGGTACTGAACACTTCTTCCAAAGAAACATTGGTCGAAAAACGACATAAAATATTACTAACTCGACAATTTAACACGCCGTGTTAGAATAGAAAAAAAAAACCGATTATTTTGATTTAAAAACTAAACTACTGTATCGATTTTGATAAAATTTCTATGAAACTAACAAGGACATACTTACAACTTGCAGATAAAAAAATAATTTTCCAAATCGATTTACAACTAACGGAGTTATGAGGTAACAAACATAAAAAATAAAAATAAACCCAATACAGTTAGATTTCATTTTTTTAAATAAAAATTATTGAATACTTTATGAAAATTTAAAAAACGACGCCCTCCCCGCTTCTAATCGCTGTGCCCGACAGGGTCTACAATGTACTTTATTACAAAATTTAAGAACACACTGTACAAATGGCTTTTGGACAAATGTTATTACTGAATTAAGGACTTGTTGGACTGAAGAATAATTCTACTTTATAAGCCATTTTGTGTTACTATGGCACACGCATGAAGGAATGGTAACAAAGGAGATTGTTAGATTATGTATTTTGTTTTTGTATTATTTTTTTTTATTTGTGCTTTTTTTATTTTTATTCTTTTGTCTCTTTTGCTGTGTATTACGTGTATGTTTGTTTTTTTTTTATTGTAATTTGTGTGCTGTAAGTAATGTAAATAAATTGTCTATCTATCTATCTATCTAAGCACATAAATAATATTTTGTTAATAGTATTCGAAAAGAAGTTACCATAAATATTAAAATTTTGCATGCCATTGTTTTGACAAAACACGCCTGTTCCTAACATATTATTGCTAACGTGTGTATACCGTGTTTTTCAGCAAATAAATTATATTATTATTATTATTGTTAAATATCTATCTTTCAAAATAATATTGAAATTTTTTTTTTTACAACACAAGGGGCAAACGAGCATGCGGCTCACCTGATGGTAAGTGAATACCGCCTCAAATGCCATAAATAAATTGAATTGAATGGAAAAAATTTGAAAACCTACTTCTTTTGTGAAGTCGGTTTAAAATTTAAAATTCTTATTTCAATCCGCGTTTCTTTGGAAAAAATATTTAGTTACTCTGATAGAGCACTCCCTTCAAAGGACGCTAATCTTTCCAATTCCACCCTGTATATATATATATATATATATATATATATATATATATATATATATATACGTCTTATATCTTACTATAATATATTTATACAAGATACACGCATTTATTTACTAAATAATAAGATTATAAATAAATTTATATTAAAATTAAACAATAAATATAAATAATAAATCTTTAGGCTATTTCAATAGAAATTCATAAAAATATAAACTGAGGTATTCGCCGTGTGGTCCCGGCATAGAATGAGCCACTCGTTTCTTTCCCGTGGGTGTCGTAAGAGGCGACTAAGGCAGGACGAGTGATAGGCAGCAGCGTCCCTCTTAAAATATCTCTAAAAGCCTAACTGCGGTTGCCAACCCGCCTGCCAAGCGTGGCAACTACTGATAAAACTCCCCTTATGGAGAAGGCTTATGTCCAGCAGTGGACAGTAAGAGTTAAAATAATAATAAGAGGGGGCAAAAGGATTGTTAGTAATGGAGACTGAGAATCCCATTGCTAGCAATATACCCAACCAGGTCGACCTCCTCGTGGTTCCCCCTGGAAACTATCATGGTTAATTACTGATGAATTCACCATGATGGGCTAACTGAACTGACATTCTCATCTATCACCCTTCACTGGTGCTCCGCCAGCGTATCCCGTTAGCGCAGGCGGGGTTACCATACCATTTTCACCCATCAATAAAAAAAAAAATAAGAAAAAAAAGGTACAACTGACGCGGCCATAATACAATTCCAAATTTGAATAATCGATTAAATGTTTCGATTTGTTACTACCTTCATTTACAATATGTCTATATAATAATTTAAATAAAACTTAGTTATTTTTTTTATTAATTTCTATTGAAACAGGCTATATTTGAATTTGCCACTTTGCTTGTTTAGTTCAGCAACAATGTAATGCAACAATGCCCTGTTCATATACAGGGTCACCTATTTGTAATTGCTATACCAAGCGGAATCCTTTTTATCAGAGGGAGGCTGTACAAAAGTGGATTGCTTGGGTACCTCTGTCCCATTCGTGTTTCAACCGTGAAGCAGTTGTGTTTGCATGGCTGTGTTTCAGTTTGAAGGGTGCGATATGGCGTGCATTTACTGGGTACAGAGGAATAACACCTGAGTCCTCAGGAATGCCAACGCATGCGGGGTATCATGGGCGAAACAGTATACTCTGTTATGTCCATGGTATCGCTCATGTCTATAGGCGATGTGAATGTGAGAATTTGTAATAATAAAATACAACTTAGAATGGCAAACAAGCTGACGGCCCACCTGATGTAAAGTGGTAACCGTCGCCTATAGACACAAGCAGTACCATGGACATAACAGAGTATACTGTTTCGCCCATGATACCCCGCATGCATTGCCATTCCTGAGGACTCAGGTGTTATTCCTCTGTACCCAGTAAATTTACGCCATAACCCACCCTTCAAACCGAAACACGGCCATGCAAACACAACTGCTTCACGGTTGAAACACGAATGGGACAGAGGTACCCAAGCAATCGACTTTTGTATAGTCCCTCTGATAATTACTTGATAAAGTTTTTCAGTTTCAGGAATATGTATTATCGTGGATTAATGATTTTTTTATTTGTTTTGTATCAGCCTGTATATCACTGTTATGTGCATATAAACAATCTTACCTACATTATACATGATATGATAATTACAATATACAGGGTGAGTCGATTACAATTAAAATCGTAATTTAAATAAATATTCTAAAATATTAACGGTCGAATTCCTATTGAAAATCACTTTAGTAAGTCTCTTAAAGGGTATTTGAAAATATTAAAAAAAAAACATAACACTACTTTTGGGAATCAATAATTACAAATAATAATTTTTTTTGCTTTTTTTCGCAGTGAACAAAATAAAAAAAAAATGCTTAACTGTTTTTAAAATTTACTTCACCTACGGAGAGATGAGTAACGTGGGCTGTTTTGTTGAAAAAAAAAGCCATGTAAAGCCGGAGCGAGTCCCTAGTCTAAGTAATAAGTTGGCAAATTACCTTCCGACTAATCGATCGAATGGGATTCGAACCCAAACCATTCTACTATCTAGAACGAGTATGTTCCTCGCAGTAGATGACAAATTATCTACAGGATAATCAGAAATAATTGTCAGAGCATTTGGAATTCTACGCTATTTGTACAGAGTCGAGTTTTAATTGTGAGAAAAAGAAATACGAGTACAGTTTCTTCTAATATTAACTTCGTTCTTACGGTACACAGGGTGATGAAAAATTACAATATACAGGGTGTTAGTAAGGTCACGTGTGATGGTACTGCAGATGGGCCAGTGGATGCTCGTACAATGGGTACAGAGGTTGCGGGGCGTGCGCCGGTGGCGCCATCTGCTGGGGATGGGCTGGAGCATCGCTGTCGTCGTCTGTTGATGAGTCTAACTGCTTGTCCCCAGCGCCGCCACTGAAATTAAAAAAAAAATATATACTTATATATATTTATGTAAATATAACACAGACAAAGTTTTACTGATTTTTGGAGATTGTAATGCATGGATGTTGCTAGCCTTATGGCTAGCAGAACTTTTTTATAATTAATAAGTGAAGCAAAAAAATTGTACCCCTTTTTACGAAAATTGCATGGACAGAGAAGTATGAAATATCGCACACTTATAGTTTACATAGAGAAGGAGTGCAGAATGCTAATATTTTCTTTTAAAATTATGCATATAAAACACATTAAATCAATAAAAAAAAAAGACATTAAACACACTACCATGTATTTTTTTTTAGATGGGTGAAAATGATATGGTAACCCCGCCTGCGCTAACGGGATACGCTGGCGGAGCACCAGTGAAGGGTGATAGATGAGAATGAAAACAGGCCAGTTAGCCCATCGTGATGAATTCATCAATAATTAACCGTGATAGTTTCCAGAGAGTTAGAACCGCGAGGAGGTCGACGTGGTTGCGTATATTGCTAGCAATGGGTCTCAGTCTCCATTACTAACAATCCCTTTCCCCCCGGTATCTATATAATTACATGGTCGTTAAAAACCCGTACATGATTGACTAACACCATACACATTTGTCATTCAAGTAATCGTTTAGTGTGTTTTATCCAATAAGTGTAGATTTTAATGACAGTTTTTACCAGAGGGAGACTTTGTACAAAAGTCGATTGCTTGGGTACCTCTGTCCCATTAGTGTTTCAACCGTGAAGCAGTTGTGTTTGCATGGCTGTGTTTCGGTTTGAAGGGCGGGATATGGCGTGAATTTACAGGGTACAGAGCAATAACACCTGAGTCCTCAGGAATGGCGACGCATGAGGGGTATCATGAGCGAAACAGTATACTCTGTTATGTCCATGGTACTGCTCATGTTTGTAGGCGACGGTTACCATTTTCCATCAGATGGGCCGTCAGCTTGTTTGCAATTCTAAGTTGTATACAAAAAAAATGTTTTAAATTTATTAAAATGTAGATCCAAAATATTCTTCGGTATCTTAATATAACATTTAATGCTCATTCCCATAAAAGACATATTAACTTTTTCTAAACTATACTTCGGAACAGCAAGTTTGTATTTGTATCTAGTGTTAAGATTATTGAGATGTAAGACAGATAGAGATGAGAAGCTGTTTTCGCTGAATGAAAGAAATTTTATTTTTTGCTCTCTCGATACCAAGCAGTTCACCAGTTAACTAAAGTACAACAACTAACTATAAAAAAGCTCAATAAATGCTCATGTCCAATTTTTTAAACGTGGAACACGAATTTTTTGCACGCGCTTACTAAATAAGTATTCTAAGTTTTAAAAAAAAAAAAACAAAATAATTCTTGTATATTTATCGTGGTCTAAGAAAACAGTGGCCTCACAATATAGGCAGGCCCAAATGGTACCGCCGCACAATGTGACGTACGCAAACTGACAGCCCGCCCCTGCGTAACTCGATATGGCGGCAACATGGCCGCCGGCTGCTTTTTCTTTTTAATTTCTACGTTTTTTTTTTTTCATCTTTTCGCTAGGCTTAGACGTGATTCGGTTAGACGGTTTTCGTATTATACCTTTTTTGTCGTTCAAATGCTTGGGAATTCGAAATAAGTTTTATGCGTTACGCAAAAACGTATCGCTACGTGGACAGGTACTATCCTAAATCTATGTATAGCTATATACAATAAAAATTCTAAGCGTTCATCTCCGAAAGAGATTATATTTTAAGCGATGAAAATAGAATGCTAACCCCGCGTCCACTATTGGTATACGCTAGTAGGGTACAACTGAGGAATAACAGATGAGGACGAAATCAGAGATGAGGTCAGTTGGCTCGTAGAGATGTATTCACCAGGAATGAAATGTGGTAGTTACCAGGAGGACCGCGTGGTGGTCGGCCTGCCAGTGTATATGGTTAACAATGGAGCTGATAATCCCTATTACTATCAACCCTTTTTCCTCCAAACTTAGAAAAGTAGTAAAAGATGTTGCTTTTCTTTAAATTCACGCATTATATAGGCGTGTAGGTTCCGGCACAGAATGGGCCACCCTTTCCTTTCCTGTGAGTATCGTAAAAAGCGACTAAGGGAGGTTAAGGTGGAAGAATGAGCAGTAGCCATCCCCCTTAAAACATCAACAAAAGCCAAACTGCGATTGCCAATCCGCCTGCCAAGCGTGGCAACTACTGGCAAAACCTCCCTTATAGGTGAGGATATGTTCAGCAGTGCACAGTTAACGGTTGAGACAAGAACGATGTATAGACAACGTTTACCCTCTTTCTATCAATATTTGCCATTCTAAATTGCATTAAAAGAAGAATATCCAACTACAATACTATTTACAAAGAATTTATACACTATTTTTTTTTATACCGGAAAGCTGGCAAACAAGCATACAGCCCGTCTGATGGTACACGGTCACTGTAGACTATAGACGCCTGCAACACTAGTGATGTCACGTGTACGTTGCCGACTCTGAAGAGACTTTAATACACTCTTTTTGAAGAACCCCATACTGTCGTCTCTAGGGAAAACCTCGGCAGTCTCATTCCACAGTCTGAGTGTTCGCGGGAGAACATTCCTTTGAAACCACACCATTTGCTATTTTTACACATAGAAAGAAAGAAATTTGTATAAAATGACTAGCTGACTCGGCAAACGTTGTTTTACCATATACATTATTTCGAGAACTATACATGAAAATTTATCGTACTACAATTATTATATTCGATTGCCGTCATGCAACTCTATTGCGGTATATAAAAATCGCGATTAAAAAACAGGGGTTGATCGTAAAAGCGTGAAAATTGGAATTTATATGTATTTTTCAATGATAAATCATAATAAAATAAAATAAAAAGTTTTGTCAAAAAATAAAAATAAAATATTTAGGGGTAAGTCACCCTTATCATTAAGGGGTATGAAAAATAGATGTTGGCCGATTCTCAGACCTACACAATATGCACACAAAATTTTATAAAAATCAGTAAAGCCGTTTCGGAGGAGTTTGGTAACAAACACCGTGACACGAGAATTTTATATATTAGATATAACAAGTTTGCTAAATATGTCAAGTATAGAAATGACGCATTTGATCTTTAACTTAATCATCAAAAATACGTCAATGACTTGAAAATCATCACAGTATATCATTAAATCATTATCAGCATTTAATATTGCAGTATAAGCACTCTATAGTCAACGTATGTCATGAAATACAAAATTATTTTTTATGCAACTGCAAATGGCGGTCCATCTGATGAAAAGTGGCAAATTTTGGTAATAGAGAGCGAAAGAGAGTACTAGTAACGGGGACTAGGTTCCCCGTAGCTAACAATATACCATGGGGGGAAAGGGATTGTTAGTAATGGGATGTAATAGATAGATACTCTTTATTGTTTCCTCCAAAAGATTACAATAGTAAACTTATTATAAATACAAACAATTACAAGAAATAATCACAATGAGAAAACAATGGGCGAGCTTATCGCTAAAAGCGACATTTATTGGCTACTGCTGAACATAGGCCTCCTCCAAAAGGGAGATTTTGTCAGTAGAGGATTTTACCAGAGTACCAGGAAGACTTTGTACAAAAGTCGATTGCTTGGGTACCTCTGTTCCATTCATGTTTCAACCGTGAAGTAGTTTTGTTTGCATGGCTGTGTTTCGGTTTGAATGGTGGGATATGGCGTGAATTTACTGGGTAGAGAGGAATAACACCTCAGGAATGGCAACGCATGAGGGGTATCATGGGCGGAACAGTATACTCTGTTATGTCCATGGTACCGCTCATGTCTATAGGCGACGGTTATCACTTTCCATCAGGTGGGCCGTCAGCTTGTTTGCCATTCTAAGTTGCATAAAAAAAGTTGCTAGGTAATTTTGTTAACTAAGACAGAAAAATTGTGTATTTTTTCCTAATCTTTATATTACTGTGATCATCTTCGTACCAGCCATTATGTATCCACTGCTAAAAATAGGCTTCCCCTATAAATTGATACAAGGAACGGTCCTGAGCCACCTGCATCCACTAACTACCTGCAAAGCCACGTGGTCCTCCTTGGAAACCGCGATGAATCTCAACTGTATTCATCACGATGGACTAACTGACTGCCTTTTTATTCTCACCTGTCACCCCTCACTGGTGCTCCGCCAGCGTATACCGTTAGCGCAGGCGAGGTTGCCATTCCATTATCATCCATTAAAAAAAAACTGCCTGCACTGCGTTTGAGGGCGTCACTGTATGTATTATCGTGCAAAGGATTAATTCTAAATGATTAATGAAGCAGAAGTTTTCGCGCCAAAAAAACATAAGTTTGAGTTTGTCGTGTCCGAGTTTTGAGTCTTACAGGTTTTTTTTTACTTGATGATAATTTATTAGACATTTCACAACGCGGATAAAATAATACTTCTAGTTGATATTTCTATATGAATTGTTCCCCCTGGAAACTGTCGTGGTTAATTCTTGTGAAATTCATCACGATGGGCTAACTGATCTACAACTATCTTCACCTATCATCTGACAGTTTTTTTTTTTATGGGTGAAAATGGTATGGTAACCCCACCTGCGCTAACGGGATACGCTGGCGGAGCACCAGTGAAGGGTGATAGATGAGAATGGAAACAGGCCAGTTAGCCCATCATGATGAATTCATCAGGAATTAACCATGATAGTTTCCAGGGGTACCGCGAGGAGGTCGACCTGGTTGGGTATATTGCTAGCAATGGGATTCTCATTCTATATTACTTACTAACAATCCCTTCCCCCCATCATCTGACAGTAGTGCACTTTTTTTTTAATGGGTGATAATAGCATGGCAAGCTCGCCTGCGCTATCGGTATATGCTGGCGAGACACCAGCGAGGGATGATAGGTGACGATGAAAGCAAGTCAGTTTGCCCATCGTGATGAATTCCACTAGAACTAACCACGGTGGTTTCCAGGTGGAACCGCGTGGAGGTCGACCTGATAAGGTGTATTGCCAGCAATGGGTCAGACCCCATTACTAAGAATCCTTCCCCCCCCCCCCCCCGTCTACTGTTTACCGTTACCATAAGCGAGATATTATTCCATTATCGTTCAAGGTGCAACACTCTCTTTTTTTTAATCGACTAGCGACCCGACCCGGCTTCGCACGGGTGCACATTACATCACGTCACATTAGAAACCTCTAAAATTATCAATGTTCCTCTACAATATTAGGCATGTATTATACATATAAACCTTCCTCTTGAATCACTCTATCTATTAAAAAAACCGCATCAAAATCCGTTGCGTAGTTTTAAAGATCTAAGCATACATAGGGACAGACAGAAGGGACGCGACTTTGTTTTATACTTTTTTTTAATGTATGATAATAGAATGGTGTACGCTGGCGGGGCACCAGCGAGGGATGATACGTGAGAATGAAAAGACAGATCAGTTAGCCCATCGTGATGAATACACTTGGTTTCCAGGGGGGACCACGGGGAGTTCGACCTGTTAGGGTATATTGTTAGCAACGAGAATAGTAATCCGCATCACTGACAATCCCTTCCCCCCCCCCCCCTTATTTTATGCTATCTAGTGCTAGTGACAAAAACAGCAAGCGTTTCAACTGTATTATGAGACTGCGACATTACGTAACAACGCAACTGGCCAGGCTCATAGGGTCAAAATTACTTGACAAGACCAATTAGTAGTAAATTCACATTTAACAATAATATCTATGACCGAGGCCGGCCCTGTACGCTTTTACGGACGCAGATGTGCCGGTGTCGGGTTACGTGCTGTTGTCCCGTTCGCACAGTGGTGTTGTCCCTTTCGCACGCGGCTACAAACGGCCGAGTGAGTTTGCGTAGCTTAAAAGTTTATTTTCAGTAATTCAATTGTCTTCACTAATCGAATACCAAATTTGAATGGTATTTTGATCTTTTTCTTTATATACCACTGAGGTGGCGAACAAGCATACGGTCGATCTGATGGTAAGCGGTTACCGTAGCCTATGACCGCCTGTAATACCAGGGGTATTTATTTTGATGGGTGAAAATGGTATGGTAACCCCGCCTGCGCTAACGGGATACGCTGGCGGAGCACCAGTGAAGGCTGATCGATGTGAATGAAAACAGGTCATTTAGCCCATCATGATGAATTCATCAGGAATTAACCATGATAATTTTCATGAGGAACCGCGAGGAGGTCGACCTGGTTGGGTATATTGCTAGCAATGGGATTCTCAGTCTCCATTACTAACAATCCCTTTCCCCCTACCTGATGAATTAACCACGATGGGCTAACTGACCTATCTTCATCATTTTCCTACCTCATTGATGCCCCATTAGCGGATACCGCCAGCACATGGGAGGGGAGAAGGAAGGACTTTTAGTAATGGGGATAGAAACCCCATTGTTTGCAATACACCCTATTAACTCAACCTCTATCCAGTGAAGAGAAATAATTGTTATAAATCTTGATAGATTGGTCTAACAGCCGTAGATATCATCAGTTCGACCTCCACGCGGTTCCACCTGGAAACCATCGTGAGGCATTGTCATGATACCAACTGACCTGCTTTCATCCTCATCTATCATCTCACTGATGCCCCACCAGTGAATACCGATAACGCTGGCGGGGCAACGGTTCCATTATAATCCATTAAAAAAGGGGGGAAAGGGATTGTTAGTGATAGAGACTGAGAATTCCATTGCTGGCAATATACCCAGCTGGTTGGGTCGCGACCTCGTCGCGGTTCCCCCTGGAAACTATCATGGTTAATACCTGATGAATTCATCATGATGGGCTAACTGGCCTGTTTTCATTCTCATCTATCACCCTTCACTGGTGCTCCGCCGGTGTATCCCGTTAGCGCAGGCGGGGTCACCATACCATTTTCACACATCAGAAAAAAAAATCCATTATGAAAAAAGTGATTATTCACCATCGAAATCCCCATAGCGAGAGTCGCGACCACAGCTAATATATCATGGCATCGTAAAATTATAATATCGTGGCGAAATTCATAGTCATACAATCAAATTTTCACTTTACGCGTACAGTAATAGAGTTACATATACACTTCGAATAGTACTTTGTTCTACTTGGGATATCGGGTTACAGTTGAAGCCAGCCAAATGGATAAGCAAACGTGAACTCCCCTCTGTTATATTTTGGTTTCATACATACAAATATGTATGTATGTATGTATATTGTTTATACTTAATACGTTGCCCCGGGTCCGCTCGGTACGTTTTTTTTTTGCCTCCCGTAGGAGTGCAGCTTGTTCCCGGATATTAATTCCCAGGTTTTTTAGCTAATTTAATTTCCTTCTAAGTTTTCCTCACTCTTTACTGCCATGTCCCCTTCGTTCCTCATTTTTCATTCCACTTTTTCCCATTTGTCGTAACGATCTTATTGGTTTATTTCAAATTTCCGTAAATTTTTGTCCTCAGTTTGAATTAGTTTTGGTTTGTCGAAGAACCACAGTCCCACGGCATAGTGTTCTTCCGCTCGGTACGTTAGAATATTTATAACTAACTAGTTGCCTGTAGGAAAATCAACCACGGGGATTTTTAGGGGGAACCACGTGGAGGAGGGGGAAAGGTATTGTTAGTAATGGAGACTAAGAATCCCATTGCTAGCAATATACCCAACCAGGTCGAGCTCCTTGCGGTTCCCCCTGGAAACTTTCATGATTGATTCCTGATGAATTCAGCATGATGGGCTAACTGGTCTGTTTTCATCCTCATCGATCACCCTCACTGGTGCTCCACCAGCGTATCAAGTTAACGTAGGCGGGGTTATCATTCCATTTTCATCCAATAAAAAAAAAAACACGTGGAGGTCGGGGGGAAAGGATTGTTAATGCGGATTACCACTCCCATTGCTAACAATATACCCTAACAGGTCGACCTCCCCGTGGTCCCGTCTGGAAACCAACATGCTGAATTCCAAGTGATCACGATGGACTAACTGACCTGCCTTTTCATTCTCACCTACCATCCCTCACTGGTGCTCCGCTGGTGTATACTGATAACGCAGGCGGTGTTACCATTCTATTATCATCCTTAAAAAAAAACCATATTGCTGGCAATGGGACTGCTAATCTCCATTACTTGCACCTTGGGAGCGTATTGGTGAAATAGATTCTATGTGTTAGTCAATTATCGAATTGTTTCAACCGACTTCAAAAAAGGATGTTCTCAATTAATTGTATGTTTTTTTTATGTTTGTCACCTCATAACTCCGTCAGTTGTGAACCGATTTGGAAAATTCTTCATTCATCTGACAGGATATAACTCACAGATTGGTTGCATAGTGATTTTATCAAAATCGATTCAAAAATTTAGTTTTTAAATCAAAATAACAGATTTTGCCACTTTTTTTGCAGAACTTAGTCTAATTATAAAATATTAATGTCCAATATATGATATCCTAATGTAAAAAATAGAAAACAAGTAACTAAAGATTTTTATTTCACAGTATAAAAATGTATTTTGTTTTGAAAACGAAACGACTGAATCGATTTTGATAAAATTTCCAAGCAAACTGAAAATATATCCTTTCAGATAAAAAAAAGAACACAAAAAAAATTATAACCGAATTGAACACCTCCCTCTTTTTTGAAGTCGGTTAAAATAGATAAATAGATAGATACTCTGTCGTTTCCTCCATAAGATTACAATAAATTAAAATAAAACATTACAATATTGTGATTGTATTAAATTTTAAATGAATTTTCACTAAAAAAAAATTTTCGAATCGTCTCAACCCTGGAATCGTACCCGCACCAACAACACCGCCGGGAGTCGGGTGGCCATGTATGTCTTTGTCTCATATTTTTTTACCCAATAGCGCACAATAGCGGACGGGGCCACCCGCGCATACAGTTATACCCATAAAACTTGGCCTATAGTTTTAATGCTGCGTCGTTGACTTATGATTTAGGGTTCCGTATGTAAAATAAACGAACCCTTTACGTATTAATTAAAATAATTTAAAAAAGCAGAGGGTTCTCAACATTATTCATCATCCCAATTATTATTTGGGGTCCGCGTAATATGGTTTTATCCATATTACGAAATGATTTGGCTTATAGTTTTACGACCGGCCGCCTGCCTGACGTCAATCTAACGCTCTTTAAGAATGCATTTGTTGGTGGTTGTCGCTACCTACGATTTGAAGGAAAGGATTTAGGAAAAAAGGAAGGGACCAGAGGGAGAGTTTGTACAAAAGTCGATTGCTTGGATACCTCTGTCCCATTCGTGTTTCAACCGTGAAGCAGTTGTGTTTGCATGGCTGTGTTTCGGTTTGAAGGGCGATGGATGATATGGCGTGAATTTACTGGGTACAGAGGAATTACACCTGAGTCCTCAGGAATGGCAACGCATGGGGGGTATCATGGGCGAAACAGTATACTCTGTTATGTCCATGGCACTGCTCATGTCTATAGGCGACGGTTACCACTTTCCATCAGGTGGGCCGTCAGCTTGTTTGCCATTCTAAGTTGTATAAAAAAAAACACTATTACACATTTAAGAATTATTTTGTCATAACTTTTGTAATGATGATGCACGTCAGTAATGACAAAATGTGTGAAACTAATGTAATATTGCCATAACGAAACTTGGTACAATTATTCTTCATACTCTTGGGCAGGTTATAGTATACTTTTCATCACGCTACGATCAATAAGAGTAAAAGTAGTGAAAGGAAATGTTGGGAAAACGGGAGAAGTTACTCCATTTTTACGCTTCCGTCACGTGCGCAGCTTTAATGGCCACTTTTTAAAATATAAAAATGTCCACCCGTACGAAGCCGGGACGGGTCACTAGTTATACATATATTCCGGCTACTATGGAATAACAATTTGAACTACATAAGGATGTCTTTATTTTTTTTTTAATGGGTGAAAATGGAATGGTAAACCCCGCCTGCGCTATTGATATACGCTGGCGGGGCACCAGTGATAGATGATTAGTGAGGATGAAGGCAGGTCAGTTGGCCCATCATGAAGTGTTCAACAAGAATTAACCATGATGGTTTCCAGGAGAGACCGCGTGGAGGTCGGCCTGATAGGATATATTGCTAACAATAGGGCTATTAGAACCCATTACTAACAATCGCTTTCCCGCCAGGATGTCTTTATTGTTGGTAATACTAATTTGTTACAATGAATTCTAGTGTATATATCATATTATACCTATGAAATAACTTATGTTCAACAGTGGACAGTGAACTGCTAATAAAAATGATTTAAACGGAACCCAAATAAAAGGAAAATATTTCACCACTCATCCCTAACATTCAAGGACTGAACCCGGGACTTCTGCATCAATGAAGCAGAACAGATGTGCGATGGGATACAGAGATAAACAGATTAACAACTTTGTTATTTTATATATACGTATAGTATTATGGTATCTCTTATCTGTCCATTACTATTGTATAGTATATTCGAAACAAAATTTTTGTTTATCCTTGCATAGTGATTGTTACTGCATAATCACCAGAGGGAGACTTTGTACAAAAATCGATTGCTTGGGTACCTCTGTCCCATTCGTGTTTCTACCGTGAAGCAGTTGTGTTTGCATGACTGTGTTTCGGTTTGAAGGGTGGGATATGGCGTGAATTTACTGGGTACAGAGGAATAACACCTGAGTCCTCAGGAATGGCAACGCATGGGGGGTATCATGAGCGAAACAGTATACTCTGTTATGTTCATAGTACTGCTCATGTCTATAGGCGACGGTTACCACTTTCCATCAGGTGGACCGCCAGCTTGTTTGCCATTCTAAGTTGAATAAAAAAAAATGCCCAAATAGTGATTTTGGTATAGTAATTCGAAGAGTTCGTCAGTTCGACTCTGGTAGGCGTTAAAAAAAAATTGAATAAACCCAGCAACATTTAATTGCGTTGCCAACAAACAAAACATGTTGTTTATATGTTTGTTTGCCAACAAAATTATATTAAAAAATAATCATACATCATTTATCATTATAATGTATTTTTTATACAACTTAGAATGGCAAACAAGCTGACGGCCCACCTGATGGAAAGTGGTAACCGTCGCCTATAGACATGAGCAGTACCGTGGACATAACAGAGTATACTGTTTCGCCCATGATACCCCCATGCGTTGCCGTTCCTGAGGACTCAGGTGTTATTCCTCTATACACTGTAAATTCACGCCATATCCCACCCTTCAAACCGAAACACAGCCATGCAAACACAGCTGCTTCACGGTAGAAACACGAATGGAACAGAGGTGGCCAAGCAAACGACTTTTGTACAAAGTCTCCCTCCACATAAAGTGCTGCGGCGTCACTTCCTCACTGCGACAAAATCTGCAAACGCTTTTTTGAGCATAAGCCTAGTTGGGCCATATGCTTGTTTAATTTGCAGAGTCTAGTGAGAACTTTTCTTAATACACACATTATTTTCACAATGTTTGCAGCGGCATAGACAGATGACTTCTATGCCATCAGACGCAAATGGATTGCATCTCTTTTATACCGACTGCGTGACAGCAGTGACAGCATTCTGTGGGCATTGTGTAATAAATACGATAAGCCCGATCCTCTCATTGTGGGTCCAAATTATTATAAGGGCCGTAAAATGAATTTTGTATTTTTTTTTCTACTAACGTAGTTTAGGTCAATTGTTACTAACAAAATGGATCTTTGTAATCTATAATAAGGAAAATATTATTATTATTTTTTAAATTTTACTAAAATTCTCATCTCCCCTTTTAAGGAGAGGAGATGGCAACTAACCCCCGGCAGAAGCACAGTCGGCCGGGCTTCAGGGCCCCACGGAGAGAAACCGGCGTACAATGCGGGCAGAATCTAAGAGCACCACTTTCTGCATCTCTCCCGGGAGTGAGCCGCCTCGGAATCCCAACCGTCTAAGATGTTGTTCCAGACTGGTTGGGATTAGACCGTTCACCGACAAAACGATTGGAATGATTTCGGTAGATGTCATCCCACACATTTCGGTCACCTCGTGAGCCAGGTCGAGATATTTTCTCTTTTTCTCGGTTATTATATTATTATTATTATTACTCAAAAGAATTAATTTCTTAGAGTAATTTCCGAAAATCCCTTAATCAGGACTTTTGAGTGATTTACTCATAATCCTGGCAACAGGAGCCAGCTATTATTTGCTGCGTCTAAGTTTTCAAGTTTAAAACGTGTCATTTAATGAATGTAATTTCTTAAATAAAAAAAAAGTCTGTACGGAACCGGGGGAACATTCGAACGCGCTTTCTTCACTGCCGAGTGTAACTTTAGAGTCTGTATTGACGTGCATATCACGGTACCTACGCGACACTTGATATTATGACAAACAATCAATATTATTGCTGTGTTCGATAATAAATAATTTGTCAACGATACCATTATATTTAGGTAGAGTTTTGTTCGGACGAATCAATATATTTATAAAAAAAAACCATTTATAATCGTGACCGTATGGTCCCGGCATAGAATGGTCCACTCCTTATTTCCCGTATATCGTAAGAGACGACTAGGGAACTTTATGGTCGAGAGATGAGAAACAGCGTCTCTCTTAAAATAAGTAAAGTCGATACGTGTGTTAAAAGAATCATCAAAATCACCAGATAAAGTCCCAAAGAATTGATATATTTTAAAAATATATCAAATAATTTACAATGAATTGAATAACAATTGTGTCCAAAGTCGGAATTCATCATTCCATCAGCCGTTAGTTGACCACTGCGAAAGTGAAGTTGTTGCCACGTTTGGTAGGCGAGTTGACAGCCGCAATTGCCAGGAACATAAACACAATACATAAGAAAAACTCACCTATCCTTATGTTCCGCTTGTCTGTCCCTCTGTCTTCTGTTTTTGAACCAATTTGAAACCTGTGGAATAACATTACTTTAATGAGCGTAGAAGAAAAAAAATAGCAATAAATATGACCCATCGTGACAAATTTATTTAGAATTAACCACGACGGCTTCCAGGGGAGACCGCGTGGAGGTCGATCTGTCAAGTATAGCTAGCAATGGAGCTGCTAGTTCCCGTTACCATCAATCCACCCCTCCCCAAAAACGTTACGTACGTACAAGAAGGTACGTATCTTACATTAGGTGACTCGGTTTTTTTATCAGTGTTTTACATACGCATAAATGTATACGTCAAGACGTATCTACATATATTTAGATATTAAATAAATAAAATTAGTTTTTACACATTAAAGAGACGCAAAAATTATAAAACAAAATAAATATGAAAGTTATAAAGGAAACACTTCTAACTACTCATATTTATCACGCAAAATTGTATGAAAAAGTTGAGCCGCTTCTCTCAAAGCATTTGTATGGAGACACTCTATCTATAGAATCTAAGGTACGTACGTAGTATACAAGTATTAGTAGATCTCGAATACTGTAAATGTCAATTGATGAGGGTGAAAGGTCGATGGACCGTTTGTAAGGTCGAAAGGTCCGAATTTGTCGTCAAAAAGTATTAGAAATTAAAAGGCAAATTTGTCGTCAAAATTATGTATGTCCGTCTTCTTATCGGTTTTTTTTCTAAGTCCTTTTCTTTTGTCCCAAGCTGTCAGTTTTAATTGTAGAATGTCTTAGTGGCCAGCGATAAAACCGGTCAAAGAGGCCGCAACAGAGGGAAAAAATCGTTAGTGATGGAGACTAGCAGCCCCAATGCTATCAGGCCGAGCACCACTCGGCCCTGCCAGGAAACCATCGTGGTGAATTTTTGTACAATACATCACGACTGACTAACTGAGCCGCTTTCATCTTCACATATCATCATCACCCTTTGGGGGAGTAAGAGTGGATTTTTTTAAAAAAAAATTAATGGTAACCTCGCCTGCACTATCGGTATGCACCGTGAAGCAGTTGTGTTTGCATGGCTGTGTTTCAATTTGAAGGGTGGGATATGGCGTGAATTTACAGGGTACAGAGGAATAACACCTGAGTCCTCAGGAATGGCATAGCATGGGGGATATCATGGGCGAAACAGTATACTCTGTTATGTCCATGGTACTGCTCTATAGTCTATAGGCGACGGTTACCACTTTCCATCAGCTGGGCCGTCAGCTTGTTTGCCATTCTAAGTTGCATAAAAAAAAAGGTGTCAGCACGGCCGGTCGCCGTTGGAGCAAGTCTCGCGGTGACAGTAACTCTACACCGCTCACCGCCGCCTCAACTCTAATATTATATTTCAGACCATTCCACCGGGCGGCGACCAAATGGTCACTATATACAGATGCGTATGTCAGTCTCGTCGTGTGTAATCCATACATTTACAACTATTAAGAGAAGTGTGGACTGAAAGAAAATGTAGTAACAAAGGAATTGTTTGAAAACAGTGAAATTATCTCTACAGTCATTTTTATGCAACTTAGAATGGCAAACAAGCTGACGGCCTACCTGATGGAAAGTGGTAACCGTCGCCTATAGACATGAGCAGTACCATGCACATAACAGAGTATACTGTTTCGCCCATGATACCCCCCATGCGTTGCCATTCCTGAGGACTCAGGTGTTATTCCTCTATACCGTGTAAATTCACGCCATATCCCACCCTTCAAATGGAAACACAGCCATGCAAACACAACTGCTTCACGGTTGAAACACGAATGGGACAGAGGTAACCAAGCAATCGACTTTTGTACAAAGTCTCCCTCTGGTAAAGTGTGAACTGAAAGAAGATGTAGTGACAAAGGAATTGTTTGAAAACTTTGAAATGATGAAATGAATCTACAGTCATGATAAAAGATCATGGCATCACTCGCCATCGATAGGAAATTCATCCTCACACGCTTGAACCTAAATGGTCACGTAAAGGGGGAGGGATTGTTAGTAATGTAGACTACCAGTCCCATTGCTAACAATATACCATGTCAGGTCGACCTCCACGTGGTCCACCATGGAAACCATCGTGCTGAATCCCAGGTGTATTCATCACGATGGGCTAACTGGCCTGCCTATTCATTCTCACCTATCATCCCTCACTGGTGCCCCGCCGGCGTATACCGATAGCGCAGGCGGGGTTACAATTCT
The DNA here is from genome assembly GCF_026898425.1 of Galleria mellonella. Lineage (NCBI taxonomy): Eukaryota > Metazoa > Arthropoda > Insecta > Lepidoptera > Pyralidae > Galleria > Galleria mellonella. The sequence continues at coordinate 7,630,801 of NW_026441999.1, read as the reverse complement.
ATTATCATTCATTAAAAAAAATCGTCATGTACAGTGCGGTTTCAGAGAAACTTTCTCCTGTGAACGCTCAGGCTGTGGAATGAGCTCCCTGCCCATATTTTCCCTAAAAATTATAGTACAATGTTTTTAAAAAGGGTATACTAAGGTTTCTTCAGGGTCAAGGCGAACTATCAGTCCAATTGCTAGCAGTGTACCCAGTCTGGTAGACCTCCACGTGTTCCCCCTGGAAACCATCATGCTAAATTTCAAATGTCGTAATGGGCTTTTTTATCCTCACCTATCATCCCTCACTGGTGCCTCGCCAGGGTATACCGATAGCTTAGGCTGGGGTTACTATTCCATTAACATAAATATATAAAAAAATAATATTATTGAACCTCAGCAAACCATCTATGGCCGAGGGGAAAGGGATTGTTAGTAATGGAGACTGAGAATCCCATTGCTAGCAATATACTCAACCAGGTCGACCTCCTCGCGGTTCTCCCTGGAAACTATCATGGTTAATTCCTGATGAATTCATCATGATGGGCTAACTGGCCTGTTTTCATTCTCATCTATCATCCTTCACTGGTGCTCCGCCAGCGTATCCCGTTAGCGCAGGCGGGGTTACCATACAATTTTCACCCATCAAAAAAAAACCATCTATGGCCGAATCAGTTATTCGTTTGTTTACATTTTTATTCATTTCTACAGAATCAGACTTCATAACTACCTGTACAGTGGTGAGACCAGTTGTCTCAGCCAATTCCCGCTTCTCCCTCGGCGACGGGTATGGATTATGAAGGTACCAATCCCGGAGAACCGACCTGGACTTCTCCTGGGAAACCAAAATTGTATAATTTAAATAAAAACATTTTTGAAAATATCTTTAATACGTAACCCTGCATTCTGGAATCTTAATTTATTAATAGGTAGAAAAAAACATCTTACGACAAATTGATTTGTTTTTGAAAAAAAAATGTCTAGAAAATCATGTTAGAGTAAACGTAAAGTTATTTTGTACACTAGTGATCCGCCCCGGTTTCGTACGAGTACTTACATACATACTCATACATAAAAAACTATATGTGTTCTCTTTACAATATTAGTATAGATAAGTAAACTAAAAAGAGAGATGAAAAATCATCAATTACCTACTCTCAGATCAGATAACAAGAATTTACAAATCATTTGATAAATGACGGAGTTATGAGGTGACAAACATAAAAAAATACAATCGAATTAAGAACCTCCTTTTTTGAAGTCGGTTAAAATGAAACGTGTTCGAATACATTACAATATACCGATAACACAGAATGTCCTAATTCGAAGACTATCAGGTAGCGATATGCGTCTTTACTAAAATAACTACTAATTATTCGATTGAGTAATTCATTCGAATTATTCGAATGATCTTCAAATCATTTCACTACAAATATACATATATTCTTTATTGCACTTGTAAATTACATTGTTAATGTATTTATAAATGTTGTGAGCAAGGGTGGACTTATCTCTGACAGAGATCTCTTCCAGTCAACCCAATACATAGCAGCTAATTTTATTCATTCGACTACTTATGTCAGCGGACACTAATATTATTCGATTGTTAATTTCATACAACTACTAATTTCATTCGATCACCAATTTCATTCCCCTACTGATCGCACTGAACGTCCTTTTTTTGTTAATGGACAAGCGTCTAAATTTGTAGATAGATAATTTATTTGCACACAAATAACAACAGATATATACATTAAAAAGAGATAAAAGAATGCATATACAAAAAAAAACTGCTTTTTAATACAATATTTGTAGTTTTTTTTTGGCCATCAATCGTTTTATAAAGATACAGTAAATGGAGAGTGTTAGAAAAAGAACTTTCTTCCCATTGTTAATGGTTTAAATCGAATTACTAATTAGTATTATTATTCGAATATAAAAATTACTATATTACAAATTTATTAGTCGAATTATAAAATTAGTAATTACTAATTAATCGAATATTGAACTCATTTGGATTCCCGTACCGCTATTATCAGGCCATAGTCATGGGGAAACGAATCTGTCTATGACGGTATTATTATGTCAACAGGCGACGGTTACTACGTTTCATCAAGTGAGTTATCAGCTTTATCATCATTACCACTTTTGACAATATGTTAAAATGTAGGTTTATTTATTTATTTATTTATTTATTTATTTATTTATTTATTTATTTAAGGAACACCAATAGCATATTGCATTATAACATAGGTACAATATTAATGCACACGCCTGTTATAGGTATTCACAGCATTCACTTTAACATAGTTATACAGTGCGAGAAAATGAAGTGAATAATAAAAACAAACATGTAACCTAAGTTGTGAGCAATATCAGAAGATACGATTATAAGTGAATTGAATTAAAAAATATTAAAAAATATATATATATATATATATATATATATATATATATATATATATATATATATATATATATATATATATATATATATATATATATATATATATATATATATTAGAGTTAATATTTATTAGATTATTGTACATAGTGTATCAGCAATTTATTCCTGTAGGAATTCGATTTAATACAAGTTTAAAAAGAAGACGCATTTAAGTTATTAGATATACAATACGGCTCGCCATCGACAGGGAGTTCACCCTCATACCTTACAGTCTAAATGGTCGCGTACAACGCGCTTTCAGAGATGCTTTCTCCCACGAACACTCAGGTTATGGAATGAGCTCCCTGCCGAGGTTTTCCCAAGAGACTACAGCATGGGGTTCTTCAAAAGGGGGTAAAGAGGTTTCTTCAGGGTCGGCAACGCGCGCGTAATGCCTCTGGTATTGCAGGCGTTCATAGGCTACGGTAACCGCTTACCATCAGGCGGGCCGTATGCTTGTTTGCCACCTCAGTATAAAAAAATAATATAAAAAATATAATATATCCCCATATGCGAATATAAGATTTTTTTTTATACAACTTATAATGGCACACAAGCTGACGGCCCACCTGATGGAAAGTGGTAACCGTCGCCTATAGACATGAGCAGTACCATGAACATAACAGAGTATGCTGTTTCACCCATGATACCCCCCACGCATTGCCATTCCTAAGGACTCAGATGACACTATACCCTGTAAATTCACGCCATGCACCCTTCAAACTAAAACACACCCATGCAAACACAACTGCTTCACGGTGACAGAGGTACCCAAGCAATCGACTTTCGTACAAAGTCTCCCTCTAGTGAGTTCCATTCTTTAGTTATTGAAAATTTAACTTCTATATCTTTTGGAATAAGAGTCTTGAGTTCCAAATATTATGAATAAAAAAAAAACAAGTTTAATACCTTAAAACAATACGAAGTCTCCTCTCCGTCCCATATCGTCCTGGGTAGGGGAAACTTACGCCTGACCCTGTATTTGCCGACGGCGCCCAACGGCCTCCCTCGCAACCTCTCCGCTTCCATATAGTGCGCTAGACAAGAATATTGTAAAATATTAACACTTTGCACTCCAGCCTAGTAGCCAATAGAGGATACCAATAATTCATTCACTTAACAATAACTTATTATAATATAAACATAATAAACATATCGTGAACACTGTAAGATAGGGAAGGGAAGGGCGGAATAGTTTTAGGAGGAATAGAAGATAGTTTCCAGTAAGGACCACGGGGAGGTTGACCGGACAGGGTATATTTCTAGGAATGGGGCTTGTAGTCCCCATTACTAACAATAATGGTAACCCCCCCCCACCCGCCCGCGCTACGGTATACACCGGCACGTCACCAGTGATAGGTGAGGATAAAACCTGGCCAGTTGGCCCATGGTGAATAATTTCATAAAAATTAACCCCACGATAGTTTCTAATGAGAACCGCGTGGAGGTCGACCTGACAAGTTATATTGCTAGTAATAGGACTATTTGACCCCATTACTAACAATCCTTTTCATTTAATCAGCAGGCGTTCCCAAACTTATTTTGTCTACTGCCCACTTTGAGAATAAATTATTTTTAGCGCTCCCATTTTTTTCACCTACTTAAAAACTCCTGTTACTTCGAAATCAACAAATTACCCCCTAAGCCACTACCCAACGCCCCCATTTTTTTTTTGGATTTCTTACCGCCCCCCTTCAGGCCTGCAGTTGGGCGATAACGCCCCCTACAAGGGGGCGTTATCGCCCACTTTGGGAAAGGCTGATTTAATGCATGAAAGGTACCGTAAACATCACAAGTTTAGAATTAACTACGATAGTTTCCAATAGGATCCGCGTGGAGGTCGGCCTGACATGGTATATTGCTAGTAATGGAGGTGTTAAACCCTATTACTAACAATCCCTTTCCCCCCGCGTCACGTTATTTATAACAAGTAAAAATATTCTGTAACATTTCGAGACATATTTCTAAAGAACGCCTGTTCAAAATTTCATAATTCTAGTTCCGTTAAGTAATTTCGGAACGATTCATATACATTCATTTATTATACACTAGCAGCCCGTCCCGGCTTCGCATGACTTATTTAGGATTATTTTCCAATTTTTGCTTTTCAAAATTTTGGCCCTTTGAAATAGGTGCACAGATATATTTTTGCGAAGGCTCTCTCGCATCTTAAGGTACGCAGTTATGGAGTGGCAAGGCTCAATCGCTTCCCCCTTAAATATGTATTTATGTGTGTGTTGTAATGTTGTGTATACTTGTATGTGTGAATATATCAACTCACCTTTCAACCACAAATTCTGCAATTTCGCATGGTTATGCGCGCTGAATGTGTGAGACTCTAGTAATCTGTACAGCTCCTTGAAATTCCCTCTATGGAAGGCTACCATTGCTTTGGCTTTCAAAACTGATTCGTGGGCGTGAAGCCTCTCGCAAGCGGGCAGAGACCACAGGAACCTTCCCAGCCTGTCGATGTTCCCCGCTTGTTGCAGTACCTGGGAATATAAATTTAACTTAAGATTTTTTTTTTGTACATATTTTTGGGTTCTGTTATTGTTTACATAAACTTGATTTTATGCAAAAATTAGAGAGTGCTGACATCATTCAGTTTTCACAACTTTATGTTAACTACTGCCCGTATCATTTTTCTATATGTGATATACGAGTATATACGACACCCGTGTGGTCCCGGTATAGAACAGGCCACCCCTTCCTTTCCCGTGGGTGTCGTAAGAGGCGACTAAGGGAGGGCGAGGGATGGGCAGCAACATCCTTCTTAAAATATCTCCAAAGCCTAACTGCGGTTGCCAATCCGCCTGCCAAGCGTGACAACTGGCAACTATTGGCAAAGCCCCCTAAGAGGGAGGGTTATGTTCAGCAGTAGACAGTTAAAGGCTGATATGGTAATGATGATGATGAAGATATATAAAACAATAAAAAAACTGGTTGGAACAACTACAAATCTGCATTGTTTTCCTGAACAGCTATGATTGGCAAAATCGCTGTAATGCAATATTTGCAAATAGTAACTACGAGTGTATTTTTTTTTAATGAATGATAATGGAATGGTAACCCCGACCGCGCGATCGGTATACACTGACGGGGCACCAGTGAGGGATGAGGATGAAAAGGCAGGTCAGTTAGCCTATCGTGATGAATAGACCTGGGATTCAGTATGGTAGTTTCCAGATGGCACCATGTGGAGGTCGATCTGACAGGGTAGGTATATTGCTATCAATGGGATTTGAAGTCTGCATTACTAACCATCCTTCAACAGTGGACAGGTAAAGACGGATATGATGATATCAATATTTCTCAAATATTTATCTAAAAGTCAGTGGGGGAGAGGGATTATTAGTAATGGGGACTAGCAGAACAATTGTTAGCAATATACCCTGTCAAGTCAACCTCCCCATGGTCCCCTGGAAACCATCGTGCTGAATTCCAGGTGTATTCATCACAATGGCCTAATTGACTTGCCTTTTCATCCTCATCTATCATCCCTCACTGGTGCCCCGCCAACGTAGACAGCGCAGGCGGGGTTACCATTCCATTATCACGCATTACAAAAAAATCTATCATGGTGATCTTCTATGGAATTCAAAACGATGGACTAACTAAGCTGCTTTCATCCTCACCTATCTATCCTCTCACTGGGGGGAAAAGGGGGTTAGCAACGGGGGTCTAACGCCTCACTCGTTAACGATACCCTATCAGGTCGACTTCCACGCGGTTTCCCCTGGAAATTATCGTGGCTAATGTTGAATTAATTACCAAAGGCCAACTGACCTACTTCATCCTCGCCTATCCCTCGCTGGTGCCCCGGCAGCGTTTACCAATAGATTGCAAGCGGTATTATCATTACATTAGAGCAGCCTTTCCCAAAGTGGGCGATAACGCCCCCTTGTGGGCACTGCAGGCCTAAAGGGGGGCGGTAAGAGACTGAGAAAATAAATGGGAGCATTGTGTAGAGGCGGTGGGGGGTGATTTGTAATTTGAAGTAATAGTGGTTTTTAAGTAGGTGAAAAAATGGGGGTGCTAAAAAATAATTTATTCTCAAAGTGGGCAGTGGACAAAATAAGTTTGAGAACCCCTGCATTAGATGTGCGGTTTGTTATCTCTCTCAGTATACTTGTAGAGGGGAAAGGGATTGTTAGTAAAGGGATCAAATAGCCCCATTACTATCAATATACCCTGTCAGGTCGACCTCCACGTAGTTCCCCCTGGAAACCATAGTGATTAATTGTAGTTGAATTCGTCACGATGGGTTAACTGACCTGCTTTCATTCTCATCAGTCATCTAATACTGGTGCCCCGGGGGGAAAGGAATAGTTAGTAATGGAGACTAAGAATCCCATTGCTAGCAATATACCCAACCAGGTCGACCTCCTCGCGGTTCCCCTGGAAACCATCATGATTAATTCCTGATGAATTCATCATGATGGGCTAACTGGCCTGTTTTCATTCTCATCTATCACCCTTCACTGGTGCTCCGCCAGCGTATCCCGTTAGCGCAGGCGGCGATACCATTCCATTTTATCTCATAAAAAAAATACTGGTGCCCCGCCAGTGTATACCAATAGCGCAGACGGGGTTACCATACCATTATCACTCATTAAAAAAATAAATAAAGAAATAAATAAAAGTATACCTACTTGTAAAGTTTTTTGAAATCCGCTTAGCCGGTTATACATTTTTTGAACATGTTATAAAATTTTACCATTTCACTCCAGCAAGACAAGAACCGTTCCTTCGAATACGCGAATATTTATCCAACCTCGTCGACCTATTGATTTAGGGTGCAAAAAATCAGGCAAACAAGTCAACCGGGAGATGTGCCCATCCTGTATAAATAGTTTATATTTGCGACCACCTATTCTCACATGGTTCGGGACATAGCTAAAAACTAAGATTTTTTTTTATACAACTTAGAATGGCAAACAAGCTGACGGCCCACCTGATGGAAAGTGGTAACCGTCGCCTATAGACATGAGCAGTACCATGAACATAACAGAGTATACTGTTTCGCCCATGATACCCCCCATGCGTTGCCGGTATCATGGGCGAAACAGTACACTCTGTTATGTCCATGGTACTGCTCATGTCTATAGGCGACGGTTACCACTTTTCATCAGGTGGGCCGTTAGCTTATTTGCCATTCTAAGTTGTATAAAAAAAAAAAAAAAAAAAAAAAAAAACAACTGCTTCACGGTAGAAACACGAATGGGACAGAGGTACCCAAGCAATCGACTTTTGTACAAAGTCTCCCTTTGGTAAAATTTCAGAGAACCCCAATGTCGTGATTACCTAAATCTCAAATTTGCCTCGATATTTTCTACGTGTTATTTACCTTGATTTTATTTAATATATTTATAAATTTATATATTAAATCTATAGCTATATATGTATGTGTATTTATGCATTTTTAACCGACTTCAAAATGAAGGTTTCCCAATTCGTTTGTATTTTTGTTTTTGTTTTTTATATCTCATAACTCCGTCAGTTGTAAACAAAAAAAATATATTTTTATTTCAAATTACATACAGATTGCTCCTATGATATTTTTCACAAAATCGGTTCAGAAGTATAGTTTTTAAATTAAAATAACTGGTTTAGCTACAACTAAAGTCAGTTTTTTTTGGACCCAGCCCCGGAGTTTAGTGAAAATTAAAAAAAAACGGTCAAATTGAAATTATTCTCAAATATTGCGTTTAGATCCCCCTTTCACACCCTTGGGAATTTTGTCAATAGATGTCACGCTTGACAGACGGGTTGGCAACCGCAGTTAGACTTCAGTGACGTTTTAACAGGAAATCTGCTGCCCATCCCTGAGCCATTAAGTACCCTTAGTCGCTTCTTACGACATCCACAGGACAGGAAAAGGTCATTCTATGCCGGGACCACACGGAATGTTGACGATTACTTGAGCTATATAAGCATAAAAGCAAATAACTACAAGTAGCAACTGTATTTCCCAATAGATACGATAGGGGGGGAAGGGATTGTTAGTAAGACTAAGGGCCCTATTGCCAGCAATATATCCAACCAGGACGACCTCCCCATGGTCCTCCCTGGAAACCATCGTGCTGAATTCCAGGTGTATTAATCACGATGGGCTAACTAACCTGCCTTTTTCGTTCTCACCTATCATTCCTTTCTGGTGCCCCGCTAGCGTATACCGTTAGCGCAAGCGGGTTTACTATTCTATTATCATACATTAAAAATAGATACGACATTGAAACCTTCAAGAAAAGAGCAAAATCCATCTTAAAAGGCCAACAACACACCTGCAATTATATCGGTGATGAGGGTGTCTATGGGCGGCGGTAGTCACTTACTACTAGCTATTTTTTTTTATACCACTGAGGTGGCAAACAAGCATACGGCCCACCTGATGGTAAGTGGTTACCGTAGCCTATGAACACCTTCAATACCAGAGGTATTACGCGTACGTTGCTGACCCCGAAGAAACCTCTCTACCCCCCTTTTGAAGAACCCCATGCTGTAGTCTCTTGGGAAAACCTCGCCAGGGAGCTCATTCCACAACCTGAAGCTAATATGCCTGCTCGTTTGCTCTTTATGTTATAAAAAAAAACATAAACTAACCCTTCAATTACACTAGGGTATATTTTACCCATTACTTACAGTTTAAAAGGGTCCAAATTGGCGAGTATAATATTTGCATGAGGGGCTTACAGATTACCATCGCGTTAATGGTAATGTCCATTATTATTTAAAAAAAAAAAAAACAGATTCTCTATTACTCTGTTTTTTCTGTGGCTATATTAGGAAATTACGTCGCCAAGTCTGCACTATTTTTTATAATAATTCTTACAGTCGATAGCGTTAATCATATACTAATTTGGTATTTGCTATTTTTGCGTAGCTAGTACATTCTAAAATTTCATAATAATAATAACAACAACTTTATAAGCAATGATTTTGGGTATAAAACATTTGATTTTATAAATTAAAAGTACCTTACAAAATCTACTTAGGTCAAGCGTGCAAATATTGAAAACAAAAATTACAATGATTTAATTTTAAAATTTTTTGTAGCATTTAAACATTACGGAATTATATAATAATAAAATTATATATATATATATATATATATATATATATATATATATATATATATATATATATATATATATATATGTATATCAATAATTACTAGTACCGCATTCGAGTATTCTGCCACTTCCCTATGGTTAACTGGGAGAGAATGCTTTCAGCATTAAGTCCGCCATGTACACATATTTGTACTAATGAATAAATAAATAAAAATATTAATTAAAATATTAAGGAATGCAATACAATTTAATTTTAATTTATTCAGTCGACTGGTTTAAATAGTAGGAATAAATAACAATTGGATATCAGATGGTCAACAATAAAAATGAGATGCACTAATAATATATAAAGAAGTCAATAAGTAGGATATGTCACAAATATAACGATAATACGTACAAATCTCCACCCCTTCAATCCGACATAAAATCCCTAACAGAGTAAAAACACGATTCAACTAGCCACTCATGCATAATTGCATAGATACATTAGATTTCAATCTAATGTATCTATGAAATATCTCGTGAGTATAATATTGAGATTTAAAATCCTTATGTTGTTACTTGTTTAAGTAAAATAAAGATCAAGAAATAGGCATTAATTTGGCAACATTTTTTAGTTTCTAATTGGGGATTTACGATTATTTTTATTATCATGCTAACATTATTTTTATTTTTTTTTAAACTTTTTTTTTTATTTTAAAACATTATGTATAAAATATAACCTATATATATAAAAAACATTATGTATAATAACCTCTGGCATTGCAGGTGTTCATAGGCTACGGTACCCACTTACCATCAGGTGGGCCATATGCTTGTTTGCCACCTCAGTAGTATAAAAAAAATGACAAAAACACAATGGATTCATTAATTTCCCTTATTTCTATAAACATTATGCTAATAGTTACTGTGATATTATTTATTTTATTTTATTTTAAACGTTGGTATTTTTTACTCGAACGTTATCGTTAAATGATAATTAAAATCTGGTATGTAAGTATTAATTATATAAAATCGCCTCGTTTAAAATTTCAAAAATAAATTACAATATTGTAGTACTGGTGTTAATTCTGAGGCAGCATTTCTCTAAATGTATATCGAAAATTAAAATTTCATTTTAATATCAGACTGAAATTTTATACTAAGAACCAATATGAACTAAATTCAAAATTATTAAAAACTAGCTATATCCCGAGGCTTTGCTTGCGAAAATCTACATATAAAGTATCCTATGTACTAGGTTAGGATATAACCTACTCATGCACCAAATTTCATTCAAATCCGTTCAGCGGTTTTTGCGTGAAATAGTCACAAACTTCCATATGTCATTACAAACTTTCGGATGATTTAGGTTATGATACATAGTTCTTTTCTAATTGGGCCCAAATAGCGCAGGACAGATATAAATGGGCATCTTTGTAGGCCTTTAACCAATCTGGGGTTCTTGCATACAGAGAATATTATATATTTACTAACTGACTCGACAAACGTTGTTTTAACATATACATTATTTCGAGAACTATACATGATAATTTATCGTACTACAATTATTATATTCGATTGCCATCTTGCAACCCTATTGCAGAATATAAAAATCGCGCATAAAAAACAGGGGTTGATCGTAAAAGGGTGAAAATTTTAATTTGTATGTATTTTTCAATGCTAAATCATAAAAAAATAAAAATAAAAAATTTTGTCAAAAAAAAAAATATTTAGAAGTAGGTCACCCTTATCATTGAGGGGTATGAAAAATAGATGTTGGCCGATTCTCAGACCTACACGATATGCACACAAAATTTCATAAAAATCGGTAAAGCCCTTTCGGAGGAGTTTGGTAAAAAACACCGCGACACGAGAATTTTATATATTAGATATATACATAAAAACTAATTAACTAACAACTAATTTAAGCTAACTTACTAACATACCTAGTAGCAATAAAATAATACTGTTATGCAAGAATTTAAAGGCTTTATTTATTAATTTATTTAGTTCTTTTCATCCTTTAAAATAAGTATTCCATCCCATCCACAATAAAATAATCATTCACTTTATAATGAAGTGAGCAATTACTAACACGAAGTGTAACAGAGCAAGCGCCTACCATCTCGACGGCACCCCACTGCGTCGCGTCCCATTATTTTGTACCCCCGTCCGCAAATTATGGTAACTGATACCCATAGCCATTAGAGGGTTGATCCAATTGAATTTGTTAGACATTGCAAATTATATTTTTGGGTTTTTCACTATTTTATTTATGCCGTTATAATGATAGATAGCTAGATAGATACTCTTTATTGTTTCCTCCATAAGATTACAATAGTAAACTTGTTATAGATACATTAATATAAGATTTTAAAGAGATATTTTTTTTTCTTTATTGCATAATAAAAAAAAAAACTTTGATCCAGAGGGAGACTTTGTACAAAAGTCGATTGCTTAGGTACCTCTGTCCCATTCGTGTTTCAACCGTGAAGCATTTGTGTTTGCATGGCTATGTTTCGGTTTGAAGGGTGGAATATGGCGTGAATTTACTGGGTACAGAGGAATAACACCTGAGTCTTCAGGAATGACAACGCATGGGGGGTATCATGGGCGAAACAGTATACTCTGTTATGTCCATGGTACTGCTCATGTCTATAGGCAACGGTTACCACTTTACATCGGGTGGGCCGTCAGCTTGTTTGCCATTGTAAGTTGTATAAAAAAAAGAGTGATGTTAATAATTATTATATGATTGGTGAGTTAATGCCATATGGCGTTCTCTACCAGCTAACCATTAGGTGAAAACAGAAAGCGTATGAAGGGCAGATGTGGTGAGAAATATGTGACATAATTTTTATAATATACTAAAATAATTTCACATAACATATAAAAAATATATATATAAACTAACTGACTCGGCAAACGTTGTTTTACCATATACATTATTTCTAGAACAATACATGAAAATGTATCGTACTACAATTATTATATTCGCTTGCCATCTTGCAATCCTATTGCGGCATATAAAAATCGTGATTAAAAAACTGGGGTTGATCGTAAAAGCGTGAAAATTTGAATTTGTATGTATTTTTAAATGCTAAATCATGATAAAATAAAAATATTTATAAAAAAAAATATTTAGGAGTAGGCCACCCTTATCATTGAGGGGTATGAAAAATAGATGTTGGCCGATTCTCAGACCTACACAATATGCAAACAAAATTTCATAAAAATCGGTAAAGCCGTTTCGGAGGAGTTTGGTAACAAACACCGCGACACGAGAATTTTATATATTAGATTTATAAATCTTCCTACCCTTATACCAATTATTATTAGTGGTCAGCGTATTATGTTTTTTTTTTATCTATATTACAAAAAGATTTGGCTTATAGTTTTACGACTGGCCGCCTGCCTGACGTCAACCCTCTTTGGGAATGCATTTGTTGGTGTTTTCCACCACCTACGGTTTGGAGGAAATACACATCATCATCTTCCTACCCTTATCCTAATTATTATTCGGCGTCGGCGTAATATGGTTTTATCCATATTACTAAAGGACTTGGCTTATAGTTTTACGACCGGCCGCCTGCCTGACGTCAACCCTCTTTGGGAATATAATTAATATATATATTTGGAGGAAATACACATATAATACATAAACATTATAATAATGGATTTTAGAAATAGATAAACCAACACAACAAACCACATCTAGACGACGTATGGAGATAAAACATACACCAGTTTTGTAACTTATACTTTCAGGAATAGAACTGTAAAAACCGCATTCAAATTGATTTAGTAGTTTCTGCGTGATGCCGGAACAAACGTAGAAACAGTTGGCCGTGTGGTCCCGGCATAGAATAGGCCACCCCGTCCTTTCGCGTGGCTGTCGTAAAAGGCGACTTAGGGAAGGCGAAGGATGGGTAGTAGCGTCCCTCTTAAAACATCTCCAAAGCCTAAATGCAATTGCCAATCCGCCTGTTAAGCGTGATGACTGTTGGCAAATCCCCCCTTATGAGGGAGGCTTATGTTCAGCAGTGGACAGTCAACGGTTGATACAACAACCATAACAAGGGGGGAAAGGGATTGTTGGTAATGGAGACTGAGAATCCCATTGCTAGCAATATACCCAACCAGGTCGACCTCCTCGCGGTTCCCCCTGGAAACTATCATGGTTAATTCCTGATGAATTCATCATGATGGGCTAACTGGCCTGTTTTCATTCTCATCTATCACCCTTCACTGGTGCTCCGCCAGCGTATCCCGTTAGCATAGGCGGGGTTACCATTCCATTTTCACATATCCAAAAAAAAACAACCCTAACAACAATGGTTATAATCTATTTTAAATGTGTAATAAAAAAAAACAATAATAAAACTGTTAAATTATATTTTTGAATTAAGCAAAATGTTTTAAATATTACTAACGTACTAAATTATAGGTAAGTATACACTTTATGTTTTCGTCGAGACAGTGCAAACAGAGTCGGTTGGTAACGTTGGCGACCGGTCGCTAGCCGGATATCCGGTTACGGGGGGCGTAGCCCGGGTATACGGAGGGCGTTGACGTAATTCGGATAAAGGAATACTCACACATTGCAAGGTTCAGTTCTGTATGATTCAGGTTTAAAATTAACTTTTGCTGAACTACTCCTAATACATTTATGAATGAATGAATACAAACACTGTATCGTTATATTTAAAAAAAGATACAGTTTTTTTTTAAAGGCATTATTATCCGTCTTGCGTTATCGGTATACACTAGCGAGGTATCAGTGACGGATGACAGATGATGAGCTCAGTTGGAGTAGTTGGTTGCAAAACCAACTTCAATTGTTTTTTTTTTATTTTATACAACTTAGAATGGCAAACAAGCTGACGGCCCACCTGATGGAAAGTGGTAACCGTCGCCTATAGACATGAGCAGTACCATAGACACAACAGAGTATACTGTTTCGCCCATGATACCCCCCATGCGTTGCCATTCCTGAGAACTCAGATGTTATTCCTCTGTACCCTGTAAATTCACGCCATATCCCACCGTTCAAACCGAAACACAGCCATGCAAACACAACTGCTTCACGGTAGAAACACGAATAGGACAGAGGTACCCAAGCGATCGAATTTTGTACAAAGTTTTTCTCTGGTTTTCGAAACATAAGAAGAAAGGAGGCAACCATATGATTTACAGTTTTTATTTTATCATTCCTACTATGTAATTCCTTGTTCTTAGCGAATATACCATCGTCACTCGGCTCAGTTTGGTTTGTTGTTTTTGGCGTGGTCAGCAATCCACTTAATCATCAACAAAGGAGTAATTATAACTCCAGAGCGATTTCTACGAAAACTTAACATGCGCCAATTGTTTACAATACAATTCCAAACGTGATAATACACAATCGTACTTGTGTTATTATGACTGTGGTATTTTTAAATCATTCCTTCCAACGGTTGTATTCATGACTCAGAGGTTCTGCATGCTTAATAACTGTAACTCGTGGTCATCGGGGGGAAGGGATGATTAGTAATGCGGACTACCTGTATATTGCTAGCAATATACCCTGTCTGGTTGACCTCCACGTGTTTCCAACTAGAAACCATCGTGACTAATTTATAGTTGAATTCGTTTTTTTTTGATGGGTGAAAATGGTATGGTAACCCCGCCTGCGCTAACGGGATACGCTGGCGGAGCACCAGTGAAGGGTGATAGATGAGAATGAAAACAGGCCAGTTGGCCCATCATGATGAATTCATCAGGAATTAACCATGATAGTTTCCAGGGGGAACCGCGAGAAGGTCGACCTGGTTGGGTATATTGCTAGCAATGGGATTCTCAGTCTCCATTACTAACAATCCCTTCCCCCCCCCCGTTGGATTCGTTACGATGGGCTGACCTGCCTTTTCATCCTCACTTCTCTATATTAACTCTAAGTGTGCCAAATATCATACTCCTCCGTCCGCACTACTTTCGTTTAAAGTGGTACAAAGATTTTGCTTTACCTAAATCCTTATTAATAAGTATTTTTTTTTAATGCATAATAATGGAATGGTAACTCCACTCGAGCTATCGGTATACACAGGCGAGGCACCAGTGAAGTGAAGGTGAGAATGAAGCAGGTCAGTTAGCCCATCGTGACGAATTCAACAAGAATTGTTCACGATGGTTTCCAGGGGGAACCACGTGGAGGTCGACTTAATAGGGCATATTGCTAGCAATGGGGCTGTCAAACTCCATTGGTAGCAATCCCTTTCCCCCCATATAATCTAAGGTTGGGCGTTCTGTTATCTTAAAAATTTAGGAATCCCTGAGATAGAGAACCACAGCGGCATAGCAGACATTAACGATATGTTTTAAATACACTACCCGGAATTAACGCGATGAAAAATGTTGTGTCCTGTCGTGACCACGATGTGATGCAGTCCACGTCGAAACGTCGGTAATAAAGAAGCAGGTATGTAAAGTACTATTTACCTGCAAACATTTTTGGTCGCGTTAAGCCCTGATAGTGTATTTAAAATATGTGCAAACAATGCAAAAATTTAAAATTAACTTGATGATCTGTTGTATAAATGATGTAACCAACGTTTTTAATCTTAATCTTTAGAATCAAGTGAACTTTAAGGACCAATAAGAAACAATATGAATATTTTTATAATAGTTTAAGTCAAAATGACAAAAAAATTCGTTCCATGGCCGTAGTTAGGGGGGGGGGGGGGGCATTTAAGGGCAACCCTACCTTAAAAGGTCCAATGCTCTATCTTAAAATGAGAGACCCCAAGAAAATTAGACAGATTCGCTTTTTCGAAATCACTTAATTATGGCTTTGCTCTTTTTTTATATATATATATATATATTTTATATAAAATTATATATATATATATATATATATATATATATATATATATATATATATATATATATATATATATAATATATAAATAATTTCGCAGAACCCTAGTAACTTTTTTACGGAACCCACTTTAGAAATTGCTGTCCCATCTAATACAGCATACTTCTTACAAAAATACCACGATCCGCACTTGTCACAACTACAGAAATATGTAACGTCTGTTTACATATGTGTACAGATGGGCAAAGCACCGGGTTTAAACCCGGTGCTTTGGTAAAAACCCAATAAACACCCATAAACTCCCATAATCACCCAAAAAAATAGGTTCTTACGTATTTTTTTGAAAATATGTAAGTAATACCAATAAATTATTTTTATAAATTGTATTGATCAATTCTACAATATTAAATAAAACGTTAACTAATAATATTTCAGGAAATTTTAAAAATCTATATATAATAAAATGAAAGTAATTAATTTTCAGTGTTTTCATGTTGCAGTTGATCAACATGTTGGCCTTTTGCTTCCCGTAGATACTTTAAAATTTCTTCATAACACCTCGTTCGCACACATGGCCGTATATATTTAAATTCTTGAGCCACTAACAGTCCGAAATACTCATTTCTTTTATCCTCTTCTCCATAAATTAAGCATTTAGAACAGTTTGTTTCTTCTTTCAGTAAATTTTCTTTTACTTTATCCTCGTTTTTTTCTTTGTTGCGACGACGCTGGGTAAATCATCTGGACACTGGGTCTCACTATCGCCAAATATATTTGGAGATCGGCTTCGGCTACGGCTTGGCAGACATTTTTTTCTTTCTACAATTTTAAATTAAATTTATTAGAATAAATGCTTCGAACACACGCGATCTAAGTACCTTTTGTGTTTATTATACCTTACCTACCTAGGTATAAAAAGAGTACTTACGTAGATTTTCTTTTATTAACTGTTTTATACGAAGATCTTGATCTCTCAAATTAGCATCCATTTTACTTCCAGTGATTATCAACTAAATTAATAATCCACAAAGTATTAAATAACGTTTTTATGAAATATTTAGCACAAAAACAATACCCTTTAAATATCGATCGTCAGTAACTGTGGCTGACTTACCTATATTCTAGCAAGCAGGACTGCCAGATGTGAAGGGGAAATCCCCAATAAATTGTTGCATGTGACTGATGATGTGAGCATGTTCGTTTCATAATAAAAATGTTGCCAGGTAACCAAAAAGTCGTATGTTTTTGTGCGAATTACGATCATAATCTTTACGATCGTACATTAAAAAATAGACAAATAATAGTATGAGTACGATTTAAATCGTATATCTGTCAACCCTGCTAGCAAGACAGCGACAAAATCACGTTGCATAACAATGTAGCCCAAGCTTATATCTTATGAAATATACGGAAGAGATACGGACTTAGAAAAAACAGAAATGTTGTTCTTTGTGGAAGTCATTGATGAAATTCTATGTATTTTAGCCCGCAAACTTTCTTCAAACAAAAACAGCGCCATCTAGTATCGAGTTCTGTAATTATCTCTTTGTTTATGGATTTGAAGTAAGACCGCCACGCATGCAATACATTATGACTGGGGATTCCCCTATTCGTCGACGCTGAATATGAGGCGACGACAATCACTGTCAAACGTGTTCACTATTACTCTGACTCTGGTAACGTGACTTCCTGGTAACGTGTTAGGTAGGAAAAGCAGTAAAAAAGTGCATATTAAGGGAGCAGATTTGAAATAATATTTATACTTAACAAGAAATAATTAAAGGTAAGTGGATTTTTGAATGATACAATTATATCATGATCACTTAACAATTTTAACTTAAAATTAGATGTATTATTACAAGCTTTTATTTAGCTTGCGTTATGTAAATAAAAGTATGTAGGTATGTTCGTATGTTGATGCAATTATCCTCAATCCTCAACCGACTGGGATAAAATTTTCCATACACGTTTATTTTGGATGATAGTGCATAGTTAGCTGAGAGTCGTCATTGGATAATAATGGTGGATAGCCTAAGATGTGTACTAGATATTTATTTTTAACATAATATGCGTAAGTACCTAATCGAATTAAAGAAGTTGCTGAGAAAAATACAGAACAATACGATAATAAACTAGCGTCTGCGTTTAATCCTCCGAGGAGATGTAATTTTACAAAGGTTTTTTGTATTTATTTTATTATTTTTTTAATAAATTTATTGTAAATAACAAGAAATAATCATTGTAAAAAAATAGGCACTCTATTGTTGAATTTTCGTCAGACCAACTAATCATCGTTCATTTTTTTAGGTTCAATGGGGAGACCTAAAGATTTACGCATATGGGAGCACTACCGTACTTTACCAAACAAGTCTGTTTCTTGCAAGCTTTGTAATAAGGTCTACAAATTCAGTAATGCTGCCAAAATGCTTCAACATCTTATCACTTGTCCAAAATCTCCAGAAACATTAAAAGACTCTATGAAACTTATAAAAGATAGCTCGTCCAAAACCAAAATGTCTGGACTGTCAGAGATAGAGACAAATGATTCTTTTATAAGCCCCTCGTCGTCTGCTAACACTACAATAAATGCTGAGTTTCAAGACACCGATGATCATATAAAAACAGAATTAGCGAGAGCTATATTTGTAACAGGGACGCCATTATCGATGGTGCAACATCCTTTATGGATACAATTTTTCGAAAAATTGCAACCAAAATTTAAAATACCTTCACGTAAAGCTTTAGCGACAAAATACTTAGATAAAATATATAGAGAAATGCGTTTTGAGTTAAATGAGGAACTAAATGCTTGTAGTTACTTACACCTTCAGTGCGATGGCTGGTCTAATTTAAGAAATGAAGGAATAATAAACTTTCTTATATCAAAACCTCAACCTGTATACGTTAAAAGTTTGAATACAGAAAGTAATCCTCACACTAGTGAATACCTTAGCCAAGAAGTTGAAAAAGTAATGAAAGTGTATGGAGCAAATAAGTTTCTTGTACTTATTGGCGATAACGCTAGAAATATACAAAAGGCATTCGAATTAACAAAACTCAAATATCCACATGTTGTTCCTCTCGGTTGCTGTGCACATATCCTTAACTTGTTGTGCCAAGATATTGTAAAGATACAAGAAGTAACTGTGTTTATTATGCAAGCCATAAATATAATAAAAACTGTTAAAAGGAGTCAACGATTAAGTTCCTTGTTGATAAAATCAAGGCAGGGTGAAGATTCTACACAAACACTAAAATTGCCTTGTGCTACAAGATGGGGAAGTCATGTTACTTCGTTAAAAAGTTTGAAAGCAAATAAGATAGCTTTGCAAATATTAACAGTTAGAGAAGATGTGGTAATTTCAAGAGATATTAAAGATTTAATTCTAAGTGATGATTTCTGGACGAAGACAGGGGAATGTATAAGTATTTTGGAACCAGTCACTGAAAGCATATTTTACTTAGAGAGCGACCAGAATCGTTTGCATCGCACATACATTACATTTAGAGATGTACAAGCTAAGATACGTTTTGCATTAAATGAGATTTCGACATTGAGCGAAGAAAGCAAACAGCAGATTCTAACATCAGTATCTTCAAGATGCAATATGGCAATGAGGCCAATACATTTTGCAGCATATATTCTAGACCCCAGGACTCTAGGAGTCGAACTTACTCAAGAGGAAGAACTTAAGGGTATGGAGTTTATCTACAATTTAAGCCAACACTTAAGTTTGTCAAATGTAATGGCAGATTTGGCGTGTTATAAAGCTAAAGAAAACTTTTGGGCCAGAGGATTTGTATGGAGCTCATTAGATAGCATTGAGCCCCTAATATGGTGGAAAGGTATTTGTGGTTCCACTGAGTTAAGCAAAGTAGCGATTCGTATTCTATCAGCTCCCTGTACTTCGGCAGCCACTGAGCGTTCCTTTAGTATCCAAGGCTACATACATAATAACAAAAGAAATCGACTTACAACTGAAAGAACTGAAAAAATTTCATTCATTTGTTATAACTGGAATCTTAAACATAAAGCTGAATGCGAGGACATTCAGTTTAATGAAGAAAATACCTTAGAAGCTTTCATTGAGCAAGTAAATGAACATAACAGTTTAGACGAAATAGAGCCTATCGAACCTATACAATTCATCGCTTGTAATAACTCTGAATCTGACAGTGATTGACTGTAGTTTTACATTTTACTTTCATCTCTTTCTTAATAAACTCAAAATCAAATTAAAAGTTTTTTATTCTGTAGGCTGCATAATAATATTGTCTATGTCCAGTATAGTGGACGTCTTGCGGCTGAGATGACGATGATGAAGTACAAAATCATAAACACCCAAAAATTTGGGTGTTTATGGGGTTTAAACCCAATAAACCCAAAACACCCGGTTTTTACCCACCAGACTTTAAACCCACCCAGGTGGATTGCCCATCTCTACATATGTGGCAATGTGCGCGTGCGCAGATGCGATTAGCGCGGGAAAATAGAGGCAGGGAGTGTCCATACTGTATTTTATTACTATTATTCATGCTATTGTTTTTTTTTTAAATATATTATTATATATATTATAGTATACGCTGGCGAGGCACCAGTAAGAGATGTTATGTGAGGATGAAGCAGTTCAGTTAGCCCATCGTGAAGAATTCCACGAGAAGTAACCACGATGGTTTCCAGGGAGAACCACGTGGAAACTAACGTGGAACAAAGTGTCAATTGTTCATTTAAAACTTATCGAAGTATAGAAAAGTCGAAATCCTGTGTCAGTTTTTGAAAATAATTTAATAATTTTCATATTTTTTTTATAGTGAACTAAAAAAATAGAATATATTCCTTTTTAAAAGGCCAGCAGCACACCTGCAATACCTTTGGTTTTGTCGGTGTATAAAGACGGCAGTAGTCATTTACCATCAGATGAGCCGCATGTATGTTTACGTTATAAAAAACCTAACTAGTTTTTTTTTTGATGGGTGAAAATGGTATGGTAACCCCGCCTGCGCTAACGGGATACGCTGGTGGAGCACCAGTAAAGGGTGATAGATGAGAATGAAAACTGGCCAGTTAGCCCATCATGGTGAATTCATCAGGAATTAACCATAATAGTTTCCAGGGGGAACCGCGAGGAGGTTGACCTGTTTGGGTATATTGCTAGCAATGGGATTCTCAGTCTCCATTACTAACAATCCCTTTCCCCCCACCTAACTAGTTTAAGATACAACAAAATTCTTTGATAGCAAAAAAGTGGTAGGTTTGCGTGTAACTTTTTCTATGATTAAAGTTTTAGTTCGCTCTTAGGACACTTTTTAAATAATGAATCAAAAATACAGAAATGTGTTAATATGTTTTTAAAAATTGAGAGTAAATTCCAATGTTGCCAACACACTTCGGAAAGATTCGGTATGAACAGGGCCACAGATACTATTATTTATCTATGATATGAACACTTTTAAAAGACGGTTAACTTACCTCGCATACGCACGCGACTTGCTCCTGTGTAAAACCGAAACTCGGTAGGGGGGCGTCTCTAGGGGGGGTGGCCTCCCGTTGCCCCCACTCGGGGCCCCCCAGCATGTCCAAATGCTCGTCTCCTGCCACTTTGACACCACTACTTCACAGATTATATCAACACAGCACTACACTATACAATTGTCAAACTGACGTTTAAACTTTTTAATTTCAAATTCGCGCCAAACAAGTTATAGTTTTGATTTTGGAATTATGTTTATTATCGGCCAGTAATTTATGAAAATGCACCGCTATATTTATTTTTAATGGTAGTCTTGAGAATAAATACTATCAAATTCTGTTTGTTCTCTCGCCGTGTTGTTTTCAAACCGTCGTCCCTGGTTGGATGCGGTGCAGCTAAATAAACTTGAAAAGGCGGCAGTCCCAAAAATGTTCAAACAAAGGCAATCACTTTTAAACGTCGATTACTTATTTGTTTTACGATTAAAAAGGCCCGAAGTTTGTTTTCGTATTCGAGTAAGTTGTTTTTATGGTGCAGTGCACTCAACTCTTAATATTTTTCGTTGTATTTTTTCTTTTTTTTTTTTTTAATCCAGTCCCTGTCTGGCTGTTTACACCACTTTTAACAATATGATTATTATAGTAATAAATGCTTGTACGAACACTGTTTTGTTATTTTATTTCTTTCCTGGTTTTCTCTTTTTTCTCATTTTAGTTGACACCACGGTAACCGCTATTTACCTGTAACAATAAAAAAATATTATTGTACCATTTTTACCTGACCTGCACATTTCAAAAAACTTCAAAAAAAGTTCTCAATATTGTTGTATTTTTTTATGTGTCTTACCATAACCCCACCGTTTATAAATTTGAAAAAATATTTTTTAATTTGAAAGAATTTGTCCTCTAGAAATTTTATGAAAATCAGTAGTAGATCAAAATAACACAATTAAAGTAGATTTTTTCATAGAACACAATCTTTAATTAAGTTCTAATCGAATGGACGAATATTTATCCAAAATAAAGCCGAATTTTTATGCATTAAATTTTTTTAATTTTATATAAGTACATGGGTAATAGAGAATACGTTCCATGATCAAACGTGACTATATTTCAGTTTTAAAACGTGGGCACAAATCAATTTCTCAGCCCAATCACGGCCAAAATCTCTAAGGGTTGCCATCATCAATTATACACATATTTTTATCACCAAATACCGTCACGTACTGAGTTTGAATCATTGTCGAGATCGTTTATGGAGACAACACAAGATTTACTATAAAAACATGTAAAACAACACAAAAGAAACCTTATGTTTGGATAGGAAGGTTTAAAAAATAAAAGTGTTATCTCTTTCCCGCTCTTTTTGGTAAATAGTGTTGGGCGTGAAAAGGACAGAAAGGGGTCGCGAGGGGCACGAAGTTAAATGTTTGGTGTTTTAAGTAATTTTTATCATCGACACGATCGCGAGGGAGGCCTCACTGATGTATGGAGCTGACAGCTTAATAGTGTTGTGCTCAGTGATTAAATATTTTTTTAGTTCGATATTTAAATTTAAATTTGTTGTGTAAAATTTTTACGATGTGATGATAGCATAAATCTTTTCTTTAGCCTAACATATGTAAATTTTGCGAGACATTCCATCTAGTCAAACAAACAATCACTTCGTCAAAAACAATTGGTTTGTTTTTGACGAAGCGATCTTGTGTGAGTAAATTTGTATTATAGACTACGTATAATAAATAAATATCCGTAAGCATGTTACAGAACGCCATCTAGTTCCAAACTAAACACAACTTGTACTTTGAAGATAATTAATAGACATAAGTAGTTACTTGTTTTATGAAATACATACATACAATACATAGACAACACCCACACATAAAATATAAATGTTTGTACTATACGAACAGCTGACCATTGGAAGATAATACGGTATAATATTCCGTTACACCCTCAACGTCGTCAATAGAATAACAGAATGCATGTCATGCATGTAATTAGATTTTCAACAACAACAACATGGTCTTCTCTTGCCCGCCGGATGATGTGTGGGCGGGCGTGGTAGGGGCCTCGGGGCGTACCCCATTACCCCGGCTTCTACTCCGGAGGCGACGACCTCCAGGTCACTGGGTTTGCAGCCGGCATATACTGTTGGTCTGTGTATGCCGGCGTGGTGTCTAGATTTTCAATAACCCAACTCTGAAATCTCTATACAATTTGGTTCAGCAATTTTTGCTTGATGCCAGAACAAGATAGTCAAAAGTTCTGAAAATTAATTTTACTCTTATTAAGAGCTGTCTAATATTTTTTTCTTAAATATCTTTGTAAATACAAACATCATCTAATTATATATTTATTTATTTAAATATTTTTTATACTTGTATAAGCACGAATATTATAGATAGATTTCTATGACAACCGAAAATACAACATGCTAAAAGCACACACTTACAAAAGCTAAAGGCATTTAAATGGTGCCAGTTTAAAATGAGCATCATTGACGGAAAATTGGGTTGCGTTTTTGTGAAAATATTACAGTGTTGGCGGACGCCCAAATGGGCTCATTCGTCAAATGCGTAGTAGACACAAAAAAAACTCACTAATGATTCATTCATGCCTTTAACCTAGTCTTGAGGCGGTTTGTCTCGTCTTTAATTGACATCACTAACTTTTTTTTTAATGATCATGATGGAATAGTTTTTTTTTTTTTTTTATTGATGAAAATGATATAGTAACTCCGCCCACACTATCGTTATACGCTGACGGGACACCAGTGAGAATGATAGGTGAGAATGAAAACAGATCAATTATCTCATCATGACGAATTCATCTAGAATTAAACACGCTCATTTCCAGTAGAAACTACGTGGAACTCGACCTCAAAGCACCAGTGAGAGATGATGTAAGTCATTATGATAGCAAGTCAGTTGGCCCATTGTGACGAATTCATCGCAAAACAAATACGATGGTAATGGTCCAGGGGGACTGCCTGGAGGTCGATAGTTTACTAGAAATGCGGCCGCTAGTCTCGCTTACTAACAAATCCCTCCTTCCTATAAATGTAAAACTAGCATATAACACTAAACTTAATCCTACATAATATAATTGTTACTCAAGACGATATTCATATTAAAATATAACCGTAAAACATTAACATCGTCCATATTGATAAACAAGTACATCACTATTACCCCACGTGGCGTCCCTGATCCTTATCGGTTGGCACCAGCTGTAAAACACAAGATTTATCGACAGATTACCCCACCGCGATACCGGTACAAATCACACCACTATTAACGCTCTGATAATTTAAAACAAATCCAAATGAATTGATTCGATCGTTTTGTCAAAATAACGTTTAGCTAAATTGTTTAAAACAAACAGTAATATAATATTTATTTTTTTAGAGTAATAAAAAAAATATATAACTCAGAATTGTCCATAATTTTCTTGCAGCCAAAGTATTGGACGAGGTAAAAAAAAACTTTATAATATTTAGTACCTGGTTCACGTCACTTCAAACAAAAAAATGTTAGTATAAAATCTATGCCACCAATAAACTGAATTGATATATAAAAATTATAGACTATATAATAGCTGTCTATTATGATGCCTACTTATATTGATATCTTGGATAGAGACATAGCATAAATAGTTGTATAACACTATGAATATTCATTAATTTTAATGTGTTAATATTTCTAAATGATTGCTTAAATTCATTTTCCAGTTTTGTCCATATTTCGATAGTGCCGATTCTTAAATAGTATAGTGGTAGTTCGTGGTCCCTATTTTTTTTTATTTTTTTTTTATTACATTGTCTTAAATTTTGTCCGTGGTCTCTGTTTTTTAGCTTTATTTCTAATTGTTTAAAGTATCAAGAATTATAAAAATATAAATTGCTACTATTGACGCAGTTATAGCATCTAATATTTAATCATAAATACATACTTTCTCAAATTAAGCTGTTGGCTATATTCTGGTAAACATAGGTCTCTTCCACAGACTGTCATAAGAAACGATCCTGAGCCACCTGTATCCACTGAGTCCCTGCAATACATTCAAGGTCTATCCAAGTAAATATCATACACTGCGTTTACCTATACAGGGTCTACATTCGAGAACCTTTTTTCGCATAAATTATCAGTTATTCAAACTAGTGAATCTATAATTTTAACAATATCGGAGTCAGTATCGTCATATCGTAAAGCCGTCATCTGTTTAATAGAAGAGTCTCGCTAATAATTTCTAACCGCTGGTAAAGGGGGGAAAGGAATTGTTAGTAATGGAGACTAAAAATCCTATTGCTAGCAATATACCTAACCAGGTCAACCTCCACGCGGTTCTCCCTGGAAACTATCATGGTTAATTCCTGATGAATTCATCATGATGGGCTAACTGGCCTGTTTTCATTCTCATCGATCACCCTTCACTGGTGCTCCGCCAGCGTATCCCGTTAGCGCAGGCGGGATTACCAATCCATTTTCATCCAACAAAAAAAAAACCGCTGGTAAAACCGGTCCTCTATACATCTTTCCCTACATAATATATAAATGATTACTCTCTGTTTATTTTATCAAAAACTATTAAAATATAAAATAATCAGTTGTTTTATAACAAGCGACGTGTAACGCCACGGGAGGTCCGTGTCATGGAATTCCTGATCATCTGATAAACGGTTTAATTGGTTAACCTATGCAATATTATAGGCGTATCACTTGAAATATGCTACGCTGTGAATTGTGGAGATAAGCGATTAAATCGCATCCGTAACGGACCGATTAGCAAAATTCTCGATAATACATAAGATAAATCCCATATAAATTTTATCGTAGTACCTATATATGTACATACAGTGAGACTTTGTACAAAAGTCGATTGCTTGGGCACCTCTGTCCAATTCATGTTTCTACCGTGAAGCAGCTGTGTTTGCATGGCTGTGTTTCGGTTTGAAGGGTAGGATATGGTGTGAATTTACAGGGTACAAAGGAATAACATCTGAGTCCTCAGGAATGGCAACGCATAGGGGGGTATCATTAGCGAAATAGTATACTCTGTTATGTGCATGGTACTGCTCATGTCTTTAGGCGACGGTTACCACTTTCCATCAGGTGGGCCGTCAGCTTGTTTGCCATTCTAAGTTGTATAAAAAAAAGTTATTTCAATTATGGAGGTACGATTATTTAATAAAAGATCGTATTATGTAATTATTATTAATATTTAATAATTATTATGGAAGAGATCGCTCTTAGCGATAAGCTCGCCCATTGTTTTCTCATTGTGATTATTTCTTGTAATTATTTATATCTATAACAAGTTTACTATTGTAATCTTTTGGAGGAAACAATAAAGAGTATCTATCTAGCTATCATTATACGTGAGATTTATTCTTTATTCGAAATAAAAAAAAAATATTAAAGGTAATACATGTAATAAACAAAAATATCGTATACTAGTGAATATAGTAGAATGTATAACTATAGTGAAGGTCTTTGAGGCTCAAAATTAATTGAATGCAGAATTTGCGGAATATATACATTTGTGTGGTAAAACATTTTTTTTTGATAGGTTAAAATGGTATGGAACCCCGCCTGCGCTAACGGGATACGCTAGCGGAGCACCAGTGAAGGGTGATAGATGAGAATGAAAACAGGCCAGTTAGCCCATCATGATGAATTCATCAGGAATTAAACATGATAGTTTCCAGGGGGAACCGCGAGGAGGTCGACCTGGTTGGGTATATTGCTAGCAATGGGATTCTCAGTCTCCATTACTAACAATCCTTTTCCCCCCGGATAAAACATTTACAAAATTTCATTAAAATCATTTGAGCGATATCGAAAATTAGCGTGAACGAACATCGTGACACGGAATTTTTAATATCAATAATCTCGGTTTACGAGAAATATTCAATAAAATGCAAAAAGATTGGTTACATACTTATTAACATAAGTAAAATCCAGATAGTAATTATCTGTCATACTGACGTCGATTATAAGTCCTAAAATGATTTAAAACTGACGTTTGACGTAATTTAACTCGTAGACGTCACCTTGCTAACTGGATAATGTTAAAAATGTGAAAGTGAGTTAGTTGATTTGTTACCTCTTGGTGGCTTAACGGCTTGGCCAATCGTTACGTAATTTGATATATACATACATATTTTTTTAGGATGAATAAGGGCATTGGTTACTATTCATTACGGTTGATCAATATATCCCGGTCATATAGACAAAGTCGCAGGTAAAAGCTGGTATAAATGGAAGAGTAAATTATTTATTTTAATTGAGAATCAATGGAACATACATGAAATCTTAATCCCAGAGATAAAAGGGTAAATTTTTATTTATTTATTTGTTTATTTATTAATTAAAATAATTATAATATATAGCAAAACCAAATCAATGTTATAAACCTAGTGTGGTAACATACAAAATTATAATAAAGGTATTTAACCCGACTCCAGATATTTCTGACTATTATAGGTACTTATATATACTTAATACTTATAATTATTTCCTTTAATGTTTTATTCTGTTGAAATGAAATGAAATGAAATGAAATGAAATGAATTTATTTTGCTAGAATGCAGGTAATTTTAGATGATAGAGGTTTATATTTCCCGTGTACATTCTGGCTCTATGTCGGCGTGCAAATGTGTTAATTTTATTAATTATACAATATCTACTTGTACAACAATTAGTCCGTTACCCTAAGGTTGTCTTGAAAAGATTGCTCTCAGTAATAAGACCGCCTTACTGTACTTATACAATTGTATCGTTACATTTATTAATTGTCTTGCTTATTTCCTATATTGTATAATGCAAATAAAGTATACTCAGTCATTCATTCTGAGCCGTTTCTAATATCTTTAGCATAAATACCTTATCAGGTCGACTTCCACGTGATCCAACCTGGAACCCATCGTCGTTAATTCCCAGTGAATTCGTCAACGAGCCAACTGACCTGATTTTATCCTCATGTATCTTCTCTCATTGTGGGGTGCCAGCGTAAACCAATAGCACATGCAGGATTAATAAATCATGTTCATTTAAAAAAAAAAATAGAATCTCATATGACTTTACATGGCATAGAACCAGCAATCATATGCATAGCTATAGCATTATACCCTATTGGCATAGAACTTTATAAAAAGGTACTAAAGTATAGATAAAATTATCACAGAAACACTCTATAAATGAAATTAGTAACAAATCGAATAATTCGATCGATTAATCGATTTATTACTCGTAGTACTATTGCATCAGCTGTCTTATATTCGGGTCAGTTATTAATTTGTTTACATTTTATTAAGTTCTTTTAAAACAGATTGCACTATTTCGTATTTAATACTACATCATAGTATTACTGAAAAAACGAGTTTTACTTCATCATTCTATCTCTATAAGAATTCCTCTTTTACCTAAAATAAACGTCCAAAATCCACAACGACGAACATTTTAATATGGCCGCCGTTTTTATGGTCATATTAATTTAAAACTATCAATTAACGGACACGGGGAACATTATCAAATGGACCTAACTATTTGTAGTGATTCGTGGCACCGAGATCTTATCAGTGGCCCGTAAAACGTTACTTTTACGGCCCATGCCCCGGGGGGCTAATTAATGACCATGTACGACCATATTACACCCAAAGTTACGGTCGTGGAACATAATAAACATGGTTACATTTCGAACACATGTTCTTTTAGTAATTTTATTGGGAATTGTAATTAATCGGTCGATAAAATTTCGCTTCGGCACAACACTAGCATTTTATTTGACATTTAATGTGGATTCTTGATGGCCAGTTAGTTTATTTGACTTTTTTTTCTTTATCTAAGTATCTTATCTTTTGACATGTCAATTTTATCCTATGTAAGCAGATTGACTACCAACATAACCATACTGAATTGCTACCAAAAAATCAACTCAAACCACCATTATCGTCATCTTGTCTATAAGCAACGGTTGCTACTTTCCATCAGGTAGGCCGTTAGTTTTTTTGTTATTCTAAGTTTCGTAAAAAAAATACTACCATACGATGTGATTGACGTCTTTTTAATATCATTCTGCTACTCATTCATCATAATCAACAATTAACAGCTGAAATGATCTAGTACGAGTCGTAAAAATAGTGTCTGATGAAAATATCTGAGATAATATAATGTTGATGACCGCGATGGTGTATTTAATATCTATACTAATATTGTAAAATGTTTCCTACATTCGATTTTTTTTTTATATTTGTATGTCATGGATAAACTCAAAAAGTACTCAATTGATTTAAAAAAATAGATTTTTCAAAATCTATTACTCTAGATTATCCACTAATAACAGAAGCTTAATATTATTTTCAAAAAAATTTTGATCCCTACGAAAATTATAATGATCTACAAAAAATTACGTTTTAATTAAAACTAATATAAAATACTAATTTATCTATCTACCTGTGCTAAGCTAGGAGGAGGGTAGAATGCATCATCATATCATCATCATATCAGTATTTAACTGTCCACTATTGAACACAAGCCTCACTCTTGGGGGGTTTTTCCAGTAGTTGCCACGCTTGTCAAGCGGGACGCTGCTACCCATCCTTCGCCTTCCGTTAGTCGAATCTTACGACACCCTCGAGAAAAGAAGGAGTAGCCTATTCTACGCCGGGACCACACAGCCATATAAAACAATGTACAGTTTTACTCTTTCAATGGCAGTATATGCATCTGGCCTCACATTAAAAGCTGCTAAGTCTGACGTGGGTCAAGATCTTATTTTGAGATTAATTCGTTCTGTTTTACTACATTTATTCACTTTATTACACTCACTTATGCTTTTAAATCCTGATTCCCTACGAAAGGTAGACAAAAAATATTTGGAAATGAAAGTTTTTATTAAAATATAATCCTTATTAATGTTATAAATGTGAAAGTGAGTTTTAATTGTTTATTACTTCTTGGCAGCTTAACGACTCGATCAAAAATTAGGCAATTTGGAATTACTCATTATTTCATAATAGAAACACAAGTGGGGTACCTATTGACGACTTTTGTACAAAGTTTCCAATAGGCAAATCTAAGATATATTCGAAACAGCGGAAGTTATGAAAATAATACCTGCGTATGCGCAAACGTCGGATATGTTTACTTTTCCATTTCAATAATATTTGTTGGACCAGAATAATTTTGCATACAATGCTAAAAGCAGTTACTAGGCATGGCGATCTGAGATCGATTAGCCGAAGAATCGTTAATTCGACTAAAGAAATAGATATTTAATCGACATAAAAATCGTAGATTCGATACAACGAATCGATATCATCGTAGAAAAATCGAGATACTATTTTTTTTTTGTATTGATGAGAACTATAAAATCATATCTAAACACATGTATAATAAATTTACAACAATTGATAAATTTCTAAATTAAATATAACATAATAAATGATGTAAAAGATAATTAAAAAGCGTAAAACATAAATTATTACGGTGCCCGTTTCGTTTTTCATGATTGAATTTAAATTAATATTAAAATTACAATCTTGAAAAAATTTTGAGTAATCGATCTTTTAGAGCCAGACTTTTTTATGAATTGATTTGTCAGATTACGATTCGAATTGATTCGAAAATCGATCTTTTTCGGAAAGAATTGCTAACCCTAGCAGTTACATTGTTATTCCCGGTGTGTTGGTAATTTGTAGTTACACAAATTCTAAAGCATGTAATTTCTAATATAATACAATGTGTAGTGAGTTTATTTGTGACGTCTTGGCGCCCTGACGGCGCAAGCCATTGTTATAAAATTTGCTGTTTACCTACGTACTATATTTTGAAGTAATACGCAGAAGACTCAGGACCGTTCTTTATAGCAGTAAATGTTTTTATACAATTTAGAATGGCAAACAAGCTGACGACCCACCTGATAGAAAGTGGTAACCGTCGCCTATAGACATGAGCAGTACCATGGACATAACAGAGTATACTGTTTCGCCCATGATACCCCCTAAGCGTTGCCATTCCTGACGACTCAGGTGTTATTCCTGTGTACCCTGTAAATTCACTGCAATATCCCACCCCTCAAACCGAAACACAGCCATGCAAACACAACTGTTTCACGGTAGAAACACGAATAGGACAGAGGTGGCCAAGCAAACGACTTTTGTACAAAGTCTCCCTCTGGTAGATGTCTGTGGGGAATGCATACATTCAGCACTAGACAGACAATGACTGATATGATAATGATAATAATATGGAGTAAAGAAAAACCTATCAACCTAAAAATCGATTGATTAATCGATTGTGTTCAGAAGAGTTGTTTGAAATGGTGCCCACAGCCACCACACTGCGCCGCTAGCCAGTGGCGTAACTATACCATTTGGGGCCTATGACAAATTCCTACACTGATAGGGCCTTACAGTAAAAATAAAATACAATAATCAGGTACAATGTAAAAAAAATCTGAGCTAGCGACCTCTTGAGCCGGGGCCCTTTTGGGTCGGGGGCCCGTGGCATTTTGCCAGCCTTGCCACTCTATTGTTACGCCACTGCCGCTAACCATCGAGGAAATTCATCCTCACACGCTTGGACCTAAATGGTCACCTACAGTCATCATCTTCCTACCCTTATCCCAACTATCATTTGGGGTCGGCGCCCTATCGCAATCTCTTTTATTCTTATCCATATTACGAAAAAAAGATTTGGCTTATAGTTTTACGACCGGCCGCCTGCCTGACGTCAACCCTCCTTGGGAAAGCATTTATTAGTGGTTTCCGCCAACTACGGTGAAGAAGAAAGGATTGAGGAAAAGGAAGGGAATGTTGGAAGTGCGTAAAGGAACATGGTAGATAAGAGGAATAAAGGACTTAAGTGGGAAAGGAAAGGGAAGGGGACACTGCAGTTGTGGAAAGAAGTGGGACACTGCAGTGCGGTTTCAAATTCCTCCCGCGATAACTCAGGCTGTGGGATGAGCTTCCTGCCGAGGTCTCCTATAGAGACTACAGTATGGGGTTCTTTAAATTCAAATCATCTTCAAATCAACTGAGAACGACCTTCTTTTTGAAACCGGTTGAAAAGAGAATATGCCAAATCGAGTTTTTTTTTTTTTTATATATTTTAACTCTAATGTTTAGTTTAGTAATTTATTTCTTTTTTTGTATAAAGGTTCTATATTTAAAAAAAAAATCTTGTAAACGTGAATTGACAATGACAGTTCCGTCGCATCAACCTTCTAATTTGACTTCCTTAAGTTATTTATTTTAATTATTCATTTATTTAACTCTTTATTGCATCAAAAACATACATTTACTTTGGTCAACGCATCTCCATAGCTATTCAGCGTGGAAATGCAGCAAGTCTCCTAGGTACCCTACCAGCTGGCAGTGATCTTAAGGAAATTTTATATATATATATATATTTATTTAATGGACAATTAGAAAATTCAAATGAAATAGAGTAACGTACAGTACAGATCAAAATATATATGCACAAAGCTACAAAAGGCGGTCTTATCGCTAGGACAATCTCTTACATTTTTGGTTAAAGAAGAACAGATAGAAGTACAGATGGATAATATCCGATATCTATATATCGAATTCTTCTGGATATTAATGTACACTCATTGCAATATCGCCTATATCAGTCGGATATCTATATTCATTACGAGCGGATTCTTGTTTTCTTTGTTATATATTGGATAAATGACATCTAATATATCTGTTATTGGGTCAATATATGTATTGTAATTATAATATATAGGTATACAATCTATATATTATATAAATTCAATAGCTATATATTTTATCAATATTATTAAATATAATAGCAATATATTTTACCCACCCTTAGAAATAGTTTGATGGCGTAAGAGTGAATTAATAATTGGTCAATAAACCGTGTTTATTATTCTTATTACATCAAAATTGACTTTATAAGTAAATAGTGAATTCAAAGTAGATACTCCACTCCTATTGTTTTATTTACAAAATAAACATAATATTATATATGTGTTGTCAGGTATATGGTAGACCTAATGGTAAGCGATTACCATTACATTTTGTCTTTAGCTGTACGATTTTTAGCCATTTTTTTGTTTTCTTTCAGCTTTTCAAAGGTTGACTGTAAAAGATCCCTTTATGTCCATTATCCATTATTATCCATTGTATATTAAATCTTTTAATGTATGTATATAAATTAAGTACAATAAAGATTTTACAGTACAATATATTAAGCTTTCTATTTGTTCCATCATTTCAATGTATCCGTCATCCGCCGTTGTATATAGGCCTCCCCCATAAGTCGCAATATGGGTGCAAGTAGTTCTCTTACCATAAAATCTTACAACTAACTTACAGTTAGACACCGACGGAAATGATTCAGATAAATAACCGAAACCCCAGTATTGTTTTTTTTTTAATCTCGTTCCGTTTATTTTTAATTTTATTTCTAATTTAGAATGTCAGTTATTTTTTTGTTTCAGTTTCGTTTCCTATAATCCCATCAACCTTTTTTTTAACTGACACACTTTTAACAACGTGTCCTTTGGAACAATCCGCCGTTGGGCATTATTCGAGAAAAAAAAAACAAGGAAGCCAGTCTGTGGCATACTCACACTCATGTGCACCGCTAAATTAAGACCAGTCCCACCAACTGACTTTAACAATTCTAAAAATAATACCCAAGCAGTGACGAAACACAACCTAATTTGTTTTATATCACCAAAATTGCCACCATAGACAAAAAAAGTAAGTATATCGCACTTTTTAAACAAAAAAAACACTGGCCGCTTATTGCCGTAACTTCGCAATGTGATATTTTTTTCAAATCCCGTCAAATTCCAAATTTGAAACGCGTGCACGGTTCACGAAAGCGAAAATGGAACTGGTTTGACTCGAACATCCGTTCTATGTTGTGATTGGCCGAGACGAATTCAAGAGATGTTATCGACCAATCAGGTTGTAGTCGGTAATTCTATGGTAACGCCTCCCATTGGTTAGTGCGTTCGCACGCCATTTTTCAGCTTGTGAAACAATTGGAATTGTTATGTAGGCGGATTCCGAATCGCCGGTTAACGTTTTAGGGAAACTGTGTGATATTTTCGTTGCGTCCCGTAACACCCACGACGAGGGCAGACAAACAGCTGACTTTATTAAATCACGCGAAATAATAATAAACTGATGTAATGAATGCGAATAAAATAGGACATTATTATTGGTATTTTATTCCACAACTTTGCCGTCTGGTCCCGGCATAGAATGGTCCACTCCTTCCATTCTCAAGGGTATCGTAAGAGGCGACTAAGGGAAACTAATGGTCGAGGGATGGGCAGCAGCGTTCTTCTCAAAACATCACCAAGTCTAACTGCGCTTGCCAAACCGCCTGCTAAGCGTGGCAACAACAAGCTAAACCCCCCTTATGAGGGAAACCTATGTTCAGTTTAGTTTTTAAATCAAAATAACCGGTTTTACCACAATTAAAGTTGTTTTCTTTTTGGTACACAAATTCAATTATTGGAAATTTTATCCGTCGTTCTGCCTGTCTGTATGTTTCATCCAGCATAACTCAAAAACACCAAATTGAAATCGATCTTCACAGTTATATTTCAGGTCTAATTTAAAAATGGTGTATCTTTATACGCCATCTACAAGTGGCATATGTCATTAGTTTACATATTTATATTAAAAAAAAAAAACAGTTTATAAAAACTGAAAAGATTTAACCCTATTCCGTTGACACACATGTCATATACGCGACACACATGTGAACAATCCATAGACAAAATTAAAACAATAACAAACTGAAAAGACTTTAGTTGCCTGCTACATATTTGGCATTCTATATTCAAAACAGTCTGGCAGAGAAAACAACGTTACACATTTGTTTTTTTTTTAACATTCCCACCAAAGCATAGGTTAAATAAATAGATAGTTACTCTTTGTTGCTTCCTCTAAAAGATTACAGTAGTAAACTTATTATAAATACAAACAATTACAAGAAAATATTACACTGAGAAAACAATTGGCGACCTTATCGCTAAGAGCGATCTCTACCAGACGACCTTTGGATTGAGAAGAGTAATTAATTAAATTAAACTTATTTAGATATAGTTTGAAATTGTTTTAAAAATAAAAGTAGTTTAGAATGAGTCTTAACTCGTCTCTACGTACATATCTTCATAGCTCAATAGACAAAATTTGACGAAAACGTGAATGTTGCTGAATTGACAACTAACAAAATGGGCCTTACGTTGTCTAAATAAATAAATGTTATTATATTAAAAACATTTTTTTTATGCAACTTAGAATGGCAAACAAGCTGACGGTCCACCTGATATAAAGTGGTAACCGTCGCCTATAGACATGAGCAGTATCAAGGACATAACAGAGTATACTGTTTCGCCTATGATACCTCCCATGCGTTGCTATTCTTGAGGACTCAGGTGTTATTCCTCTGTACCTTGTAAATTCACTGCCATATCCCACCCTTCAAACCGAAACACAGCCATGCAAACACAACTGCGTCACGGTAGAAAAACGAATGGAACAGAGGTGGCCAAGCAAACGACTTTTGTACAAAGACTCCCTCTGGTAATCTTAATTTCTCTCCCTGTAATCCAGTTGTTATTACATTAAAGATTAAATATTTTTAAAAATACAATCACTGTCGCAACTACCAAGTGGCAAATTGACAAACAATGTAATAAATTGAGAATTAAACGCACTGTAAGTAGGTCGCAAACATAGTTATTCTTTCAACAAACGTTATTTTAAGAATGCGCGGTAAAATTTTAGTTTGTCGTGTAGATTTTTTATATTTTTTTGTTTGTTTTGGAATTGAAACATGTCCTTTCTTTATTTTGCAATCTATATTAACTCAATAACAATAGAGAATAGTAGAGACAAGATGCTGAGTCACCTTATATGACTTGACGATTCTTTAAAGAGCCTAGTAGAAGGAAAGATAGAGGACAAAAGAGGAAGGGGAAGACTGAGGAATAACTACATGGGACAGAAAGGAAACACTAGGTGTCGTGTCGTATAGGGAGATCAAAGATATGGCCTGGGATAGAGCTGGCTGGAGGAAGATGAATGAATTAGTTGCACCGACAAAAGTAACGTATTAAATAAAAAGAGAGAGTATGTGTCTCATTTTATCGTTAACTGCTGAACATAGACCGCCTCTAATGGGGGGTTTTCCAGTAGTTGCCACGCTTAGCAAGTGGGTTAGTA
This sequence comes from Galleria mellonella, assembly GCF_026898425.1. NCBI lineage: Eukaryota > Metazoa > Arthropoda > Insecta > Lepidoptera > Pyralidae > Galleria > Galleria mellonella. The sequence continues at coordinate 7,593,766 of NW_026441999.1, read as the reverse complement.
CACTTACAGTTTGGTGATTTTTTAAGAGAGACGCTGCTGTCCATCTCTCCATGATTAAATTCTCTTAGTCACCTCTTACGACACCCAGCAGAAAGGAAGGATTGGCTCATTCTATACCAGGACAACATGGACTACACGGAGTATAATTAATACTAACAATAATTATTACATTATTTCAATAATTACTACCAACCAACTAGCAACTCCATTTCCCGCCAATGTTATACAAGTTTTTTTTAATAGATGACTTTTTTTTTATACAACTTAGAATGGCAAACAAGCTGACGGCCCACCTGATGGAAAGTGGTAACCGTCGCCTATAGACATGAGCAGTACCGTGGACATAACAGTGTATACTGTTTCGCCCATGATACCCCCCATGCGTTGCCATTCCTGAGGACTCAGGTGTTATTCCTCTGTACTCAGTGAATGGAATGGCAACCCTGCGCCATTGGTATACGCTGGCGGGGCACTAGTTAGGGACGATAGGTGAGGATGAAAACAGGTCGATTAGCCTATCGTTACGACTTCCATAAGAATTACCCACGATGGTTTCCAGTGGGAAATACGTGGAGGTCGACCTGTCAAGGTGTATTACTAGCGACAGGATTGTTAAACCCCATCAGTAACTGTCACTTACCATCAGGTGAGCCGCATGCTCAGTTGTCCCCTGTGTTGTAAAAAAAAGTTTCTTTTTAATGTATGATAATGGAATGGTAACACTGTCTGCGCTATCGGTATACACTAACGGGGCACCAGTGAGGGATGATAGGTGAGGATAAAGCAGATCAATTGGTCTATCATAACTAATTCGACAATAAATCAGTCACAATATTTTCCAGAAACCACATGGAAGTCAACCTGATAGGTTTTATTGCTAGCAATGGGATTGTTAATTCCCATTCCTACCAATCCCTTCTTCCCCTTATTATACGAGTTTTTTTTTTGATGGGTGAAAATGGAATGGTAATCCCACCTGCGTTAACGGGATACGCTGTCGAGGCACCAGTGAAGGAATGAAGCAGGTCAGTTAGCCCATCGTGACGAATTTAACAAGAACTGTTCACGATGGTTTCCAGGGGGAACCACGTGGAGGTCAACCTAATAGGGCATATTGCTAGCAATGGGGCTGTCAAACTCCATTGTTAACAATCCCTTTCCCCCTTATTATACGAGTTAGGTAAGTGAATCATCGAGTCGCAACGAATTCAACACCAAAGACCCTACTCTGTCCACAGTTCACGACGTCAAACACGCCTGATTAAGACGTTGAATCTTTAATGAACGACTCAAATGGCCACATGTACAAATATTAAACGATGCATTGTTTAATAAGGAATTCGAACTAGTTATAGTCCAAGGGCTAGAATTTTTTATGCAACTTAGAATGGTAAACAAGCTAACGGCCCACCTGATGGAAAGTGGGTACCGTCGCCTATAGACATGAGCAGTACCATGGGCATAATAGAGTATACTGTTTCGCCCATGGTACCCCCCATTCTTTGCCATTCTTGAGGACTCGGGTGTTATTCCTCTGTACCCTGTAAATTAAACCCACAGCCACATCCCTTCCTTCAAACCGAAAGACAGCCATGCAAACACAACTGCTTCACGGTAGAGACATAAATCAGACAGAGGTGCCCAAGTAAACGACTTTTATACGGGGGGGATAAGGGATACCCAACCAGGTCAACCTCCCCGTGGTCCCCCCTGGAAACCATCGTGCTGAATTCAAGTGTATTCATCACGATGGGCTAACTGATCTGGCTTTTTTCATTCTCATCTATCATCCGTCACTGGTGCCCCGGCAGTGTATACCGTTAGCGCAGGCGGTGTCAACATTTCATTATCATCCATTAAAAAAAAGTAAGTATTTAGTAGAATGTTCATACCAGTATTCAGTTAATTGTATCAATGAACTGTAATATAGATGTTCCAAATCTCACCAAGTTCCCTATCATAAACCTATCATCAAACAATTACCGACAATACAAATCCATCCCTTCGACTACAATGAACATAAAATTTATCTAAAACGGAACCGACATACGGTTTGCTCATTTCATTCCTTTCTTCGCACTAAAAAAATATCTTTAAAAAAAAAAGCCGTGTGTTACCATTAACATGAACTGACAAAAGAAATTGAACCGTAATTCTACAGTACTAAAATCTATGGTTTCAATTTTTATAAGTTGGTAGTAATGAATAGCAGTCATTACACGCTTATTTGCCGCCCTTTGTCGTTCGAATTTTGAATAGTAAAGCGCGCTTTTGTTATGTGATGTTTAGTGGTATACAGACAGCGGACATCTTGTTTTTAATGTCAGATAATAGGGGGCTTATGATTTAGGGGTCTGTTCACAGTTAGTATATCTTACAAGAGAATTAAAAAACCCCTTTATTCACTAGAACGTTTCTTACTGAAAGGATAATCAAACAACTCCTCTACAATACAATATAAGTACATTATTATATTAAGCTAAAAATTTTCATTATTTAACTCACAGCTTTCCCAGCATTTATATTATAATTCATGCGATATTAATTTTGCCATGTCATACTTTGTACGTAGTCTACATCGCGCTGTAATTGAAAATACTATAATTACAAAAGTATCAAGAAGAAATATACTCATTAAACCTTGGTTAACTCCGGGTCTATTAAGATGCTTGCGTAATCGTGACAATATGAATAAAAAATTAAAACAGAATCCTGGTAATGAAATACTCAAAATTTCGTATAAACGTTACCGAAACTTCTGTAATAAGACTTTAAAAAGAGCAAAAATAGAGTATGAAAAATTAGAAATTAAGAAAGCCGGTAAAAACAGCAAACGGCTATGGAGTGCTATAAAAAAGGCTACAAGCTGTACAAGGACCATAAGTGACACTAGTGAATTGCTAAATAAAACTAACATTGAAGAGTCTCTTAATGGGGTTAATAACTATTTTGCTAATGTAGGAAAAAATCTTGCCTCAAAATTCACTTCTGTTTCACGGGCAAGTGCGATGTCTCTGCTAGTGAAAGCTCTGCCCTCTGTCCGTGAGTCTTTTGTATTTCTAGATACTGATTCTAATGAGATTGAGAGACTTATAATGGAATTAAAAAACTCTTCATCAGTGGGATGGGACCTAATACCAATCAGGCTTCTTAAGGAATTTAAAGACATCCTTATTCCGCCTCTTACGTACATGCTTCAAAAATGTATTAGGGATGGCATTTTTCCGGAGGTACTAAAGAAATCGGTAATCATTCCTATTCATAAATCGGGTAGGGGAGACTGTATTGAAAATTTTAGACCAATTTCTCTACTTCCTGCAATATCTAAATTGCTAGAAAAGATCATAAATGTTAGGTTAGTTAAATATCTGGAACAAAACAATCTGCTTTCTAAAAACCAATTTGGCTTTCGTGTAGGCAAATCAGCTGATGAAGCAGTTCATGAACTAACTGATTGGATAGTCAAAAATTTGGATGGCGGTAAAAAAACTCTAGGTATTTTTATTGACCTCGCAAAGGCTTTCGATACGGTCTCATTACAGATTTTACAACATAAACTGGAAATAATGGGAATTCGAGGTACAGAACTGAAACTTTTAAGTGACTATTTAAATAACCGTTACCAGTGTGTAAAAATAGATAAACACTTCAGTGAAGACCTTGCAATTACTCATGGTATCCCGCAGGGGAGTATTCTCGGCCCTACACTCTTTCTTATCTATATTAATGATCTCTGTGATCTCTGTCTTCATCGAGGTAAAATAGTTTCTTATGCGGATGATACAGCACTCTTGTTTTCAGCTAATTCTTGGAATGAAGTTTATCAATCTGCGCAAGAAGGCTTTAATGTAGTTTCTGAATGGCTTTTTAACAATCATTTAACATTGAATGCGGAAAAAACAACATATATTAATTTCTCCATTAGAAAATCAAAAAACAATATATCACAATTTAACCTAATTGCGCATTGCTGTAATAACACAAATAAATCAACTTGTAAATGCCCTTTACTAAAAAAGACGAATTCTTTAAAATATTTAGGAGTAATGCTAGATTCTAATCTGAATTTTAAATGTCATATAGAACTCTTAGTAACACGACTTAGAAAACTTATTTATGTGTTTAAAAAATTAAGATATATTGCAGATGTACTGATCATTAAGCGTGTATATGTGTCTTTAGTTGAATCAATATTATCATATTGTGTATCTAGCTGGGGCGGAGCTTCAAAATCTTCATTAATTAAGCTTGAAATTGCCCAAAGGGCAATTCTTAAGGTCAGTACCTTTCGCCCAATTTACTTCTCAACGCATCTTCTATATCGATCATGTTCAGTCTTAACTGTTCGACAAATTTTTATAAATAGTATTATAAAAAAGCAACACACACACACCCCATTCAATAATAGTAATGTCAAAAAAAGACGCAGTGATAAAATATGTACAATACCAGCATTTAAACATATCTTCACAAATAGATTCTTTTGTTACCTTGGTCCGCATTTATATAATAAACTTAATAGAATTCTTAATATATATCCTTTAAATAGAAAAGAGTGTAGGGACAGAGTGGTAGACTGGTTGAAAGAAAAGAACTACGATGAGACGGAAAATCTATTAAAAAATGAAATATAATAAAATACAACTACTACTAAATACTACTAATAGATACATAAATTAAAATAATATTGTACAATTAAATTCAAGATAAACCTTTAAATTATTTAAATAATATTACAGTAACATACAAATAATTTTACACACTCTCCCACACACATACATTCAAATTACACTCTACACACAGGGAGCACATTATTTCACAATTTTCATTATTGCCAATTGTTATAATTAGATATACTAACTTTATATAAAATCAATATTCTATATGTAGCACTAAAAATTTAGCTGAACTAGTATTATACTATGTAATGAGGGTTGAGCGCTGTTGTCTGAGACACAGGTTCTATAACCTAGTTCAGACACAGATGTTTAAACTGATCCAAATGTACAAATGAATTCGTATCTACTTTTACTGTAATTTCCAGTGCTGAATTTGTTAAAATCATGGTTATGCAATAAAGTTATTATTATTATTATTATTATTATAATAAATGTATAATATTTTATTTATTTTTTTAGATAAAAAAGAACTTTCCATATCAGTTTACAACTAACGGAATTATAAGGGTAACAAACATTAAATTATATATGTATGTATATTTTATATTTTGTTGGAAAGTTCTTTTTTGTCTGAAAAAATAAAATATTATACATTTATTATTTTACATTTATTGAATTAATATGAAATATTATACATTTGCAAATGTAAATACTAATCAAATAAGTTGTCAATAAATAAAAGTAGTAAATAAACGAGTGTTATATAAATATCGTTTTTTATATATTAATAATTTTTTTCAGCATAATAAAGTTTTATTATACGGAACACATCAACAATATTACGTGTTCTTCCTTAACGTTTTCACCTCATGTGCTGTACCCTCGTGCAGTCAAGTACACTTCAATAGATCGATACGATCACAAATAAGATAAAACCATTATTCCATTGTTATCCTCTATAGCATGAGAGCTCTCAGCTTTTGTCGCCAATACCATAGACATTTTCATAGACTACTGCGCTTTTATATTGTCAATTTTTAGAGCGCTTTTTTGACATTATAACTTTTTAAAACTTGAAATGTCATACAGGCTAACAGCTCACCTAACAGAAAGTAATTGTTTTATAGGATGAAAATGGATGCTACCATCACCTGCGCTCAACTCAGCGTGATGAATACGCTTGGAAATAAGCATAATGGTTTCCAAGGTCGACCTGACAGGGTATTTTGCTAGCAATGGGACTGATAGTAACAATCCCTTCCCTCTGCCTCTATCGGGATGTGTTGACAGGATGCCAGTGGGATTTAAAAGGAATTCAAGTCAGTAAGCCCATCGTGAAGAATTCACTAGAGGTTGAGGGTTTCCAGGGAGAACCGTGAACAGGTCGACCTGACCTTGTTATTATATTGCTAGAAATTGAGCCATTTTCTCAAGATTTTCGTGGCAAAACGTGAATACTTGTTACAAAATATAATGTGTATAAATCACTCGAGTCGATATCAATGATTGCATTCAATAAGAGGGTGTTTTTTGTTATGCTAGCCCATTAAAATTAAATACAGGGGGCGCTAACAATGTGCTGAGTAATGACATAACAGCCATAAAAGTTATGGGCCCAGTTGAGTTTAGGGTTCCGTATTGAATTGTGGTTAGAATATATTATAATAATACTAATTTAAACACTATTTAGTATTAAACATCCAGACATACAAAATGCCCAAACTTATTGATAGAACACCATTTTATTCAAAAGTGAATTTTATTTTGTTATTCATTATCATATCAACCCTTAACCATCCACTGCTGGATATAAGCCTCCCCTTGGGGGTTTTGCCAGTAGTTGCCACGCTTGGCAGGCGGATTGACAACCACAGATAGGCTTTTAGAGATGTTTTAAGAGAGACGCTTCTACCCATTCCTCGCGCTCTCTTAGTCGCCTATTACGACTCTCACAGGAAAGGAAGGGGGTGACCCATTCTATGCCGCTAGATATCGTATTTCTTTAGTTTATTTCAATTCAAATATATTTATAATTATACCGAACCCACAGTTAGTGTCTCAGAGCACCCTTGTCGCCTGTTAAGTAACTAGGAAATGATTTTCAAGTATTGTGCATTACAACGCCATTCGACTTGCATTGTCGAGTGTTTGTATGTTACATGAAGTGGGGCGTGAGAAATTGTATACGTTACCCGACTGCGGAAGAAAAGAGGGTAATGCTATTGAGACGAGTAGGTATCTAAATAAATGTACGTATTAAAATGACCGAAACGACTTTAAAAATTGTTTACCATTTTTTTTTATTATTCTTTCCCGCTAACTAATGTTTTATTTTTCTTTTTATTTAAGAGTTTCCTTTTGTCGGTGCAACTAATTCATGCTTCGAGATAAGATAATTTGACAATTAACTGACCGAAAGTTCAGCCGTTGTTAAGACTCGATGCTCTATCTATATAATTTAAATATTCACGTGTACAATGTATATCCTACGATGTCCATAATGTAGTTTGTATCTATAGTCGACAATTACTACTTACCATCGGCATGATTATCATTCTGTTTTTATTTATTTTTTATCAAAGAAAAAACAACCAGAGTGAGACTTCGTACAGAGGTCGTTTGCTTGGGCACCTCTGTCCCATTCGTGTTTCTACCGTGAAACAATTGTGTTTGCATGCCTATGGTTCGGTTTGAAGGGTGGGATATGGCAGTGAATTTACAGAGTACAGAGGAACAACACCTGAGTCCTCAGGAATGGCAACGCATGGTGGGTATCCTGGGCGAAACAGTATACTCTGTTATGTCCATGGTACTGCTCATGTCTATAGGCGACGGTTACCACTCTCCAGCAGATGAACTATTCGCTTGTTTGCCATTCTAAGTTGCTTAAAAATTAAAAGAAAAAATTCATAATAAAAAAAAACAGTAAAGACAAAAACCAATTATACGTTTTTACAAATAAAAAAGAAATTTTACTAATGCACATGACATCGTATTGCACGCGTCCGTGTAGCCTTACTTCAGGCTGCAGCTGAAAATCAGTGCTTTGCTTTCAAGCAAAACTATCACTGAGCTGCAGCCTTTTTGGGTCACTGCGACACACATGGTGAAAACATATTTTCATATTTTATCTTTTGTTTTATATTAAAAAAAAAAAGTGTAATCAATTTGATTGTACAAACTCATTTGTTAAGGGGGAAAGGAATTGTTAGTAATGGGGTCAAATAGCCCCATTACTAGCAATATACCCTGTCAGGTCGACCTACACGTGGTTCCCCCTGGAAACTATAGTGGCTAATTCTAGTTGAATTTGTCAGAATGGACTAACTGACCTACTTTCATCCTCATCAGTCATCTATCACTGGTGTCCCGCCAGTGTATACCGATAGCGCAGGCGAGGTTACCATACCATTATCACTCATTAAAAAAAACTCATTTGTTAATTTACGTGTGTCATAAAAAGAAGAAAAATAGAGGGCAAAAGAGGAAGAGGAAGACCGAGGAATAACTACGTAGGACAGATAAAAGAAACACTAGGTGTCATGTCGTATAGGGAGGTCAAGGTTATGGCCTGCGATAGAACTGGCTGGAGAAAGATGCATGAATTAGTTGCACCGATAAGAGGAAACTCTTAAATGAAAAGAGATAAATGACTCAAATAAAGTGTTCAAGATCAGGCATTACAGAAATTTTAATAAAAAATAAAAAAATTGCCATTTACAATATTAGAACCATAGACATAGACCGTTCATCCGTTCTATCTGTCTATCTATCTATTTAAGAGCTGCGCTCTTGTCGGTGGAGCTCTTGCCACTCACTACGATTTTCAGCGAGTCTCTTCACCTCTTGATACTACACGACACCAACTGCTTCCTTTATCTGCCTGATGTAACTATGTCTCGGTCTCCCTCTTCCCCTCCTTTCTTCTATCTTACCTTCTATTATAATGTTCATAAGTTCGTCGTGTCGTATCAAGTGTCCCAACATTTTTCCCCTTCTGTCCTCAATAGTTCTAATAATTTGTCTCTTTTCCTCAACCCTAAGCAAGGACCTCCTCATTGCTAATTCGATCCCTCCAGCTAATTTTCATTCATCCGTTAGAAGGTCAAATATCCAAATGTTAACGGACAGCCTTAGAACTACACGCACCTTTGTATTATTTAATTTATTATAAAAAATTTTGGCACTAACAAGCATTTTACTTCGTCAAGAGCTTCTCAACTTTAACCTCAAACAAAATTATTTATCTATCTGTTTTAAAAAAAATACAAATCCGAACCTAAAGCCTAACAGCAAAGCAACAACTTACTGTGACGCTGCGTATTTCAACTGTCCATACCTGTTTGTAAAGTCAATGACATACGAGCGGGACGGCGGTGGACGAGCGAGACGGCACGCGAAGGCTTTCAAGGTGGGCGGAGCGTATACTGACCCCTCCCACAAGTGACACCTCCATGGAAATAATTATAAATGTTTTAACACAAATTAATGTCTTATATTTATATAAATAATATGTAATCACGCCTATTGTTGTCCTAATTGACTCTGTATAGATAATTAAATGTCTTACGAATTACATGTAATTACAACGAGAACGCGTATCTAGTCTATTTTTATGGGAGGTAAGGGATTGTTAGTAATAAGGACTAATAACCCCATTACTAACAATATACTTTTTTTTATACAACTTAGAATGGCAAACAAGCTGACGGCCCACCTGATGGAAAGTGGTAACCGTCGCCTATAGACATGGGCAGTACCATGGACACAACAGAGTATACTGTTTCGCCCATAATACCCCCCATGCGTTGCCATTCCTGAGGACTCAGATGTTAATCCTCTGTACCCTGTAAATTCACCCCACATTATATCCCACCCTACAAACCGAAACACAGCTATGCAAACACAACTGCTTCACGGTAGAAACACGAATGGGACAGAGGTACCCAAGCAATTGACTTTTGTACAGTCTCCCTTTCGGTACTTTGTCAGATTGATCTCCACGCTGTCCCCCCTGGAAACCAGGTGCTGAATTCCAGGTGCTGAATTACATCACGATGGACTAACTGACATGCTTTCATTGGGGGGAAAAATGATTGTTAGTAATTAAAATTAACAACCCCATTTCTTATTAAAATGGTCACTATGGGCCAACTGTCCTGCCATCATCCTCATCTGTCACCTGGTGCCCCGTCAGCGTATACCGATAACGCAGGCGGGGTTACCATTCCATCTTCATCATCATCATCTTCCTACCCTTATCCCAACCATTAGGGGTCGGCGTAATATGATTTTATCCATATTACAAAAAGATTTGGTTTTTAGTTTTACGACCGGCCACCTGCCTGACGTCAACCCTCTTTGGGAATGCATTTGTTGGTGGTTTCCGCCATTCCATCTTCTTTCATAAAAAAAGAACTGCCCTCTCTGATTCTCAATTATCATCTCTCAATGGTGTCTTCGCCAGCGTGTACCGTTAACGTAAACAGGGTAACCATTTCATTATCATCCATTAAAAAAAACTGTTTATATGGGGGGAAAGGGATTTTTAGTATAGGGTCTAACAGCCCAGTAGCTAGCAATATTATCAGGTCGCCCTCCACGCGGTTCCCCCTGGAAATCTCCGTGGTCAATTACTTTTAAATTTAAAGTTATTATTCCATATTCACCCAATTAAAAGAAACGACCTAACTAAACCCATACGTGTCGGGGGGAAAGGGATTGTTAGTAATGGAGACTGAGAATCCCATTGCTAGCAATATACCCAACCAGGTCGACCTCCTCGCGGTTCCCCCTGGAAACTATCATGGCTAATTCCTAATGAATTTATAATGATGGGCTAACTGGCCAGTTTTCATTCTCATCTATCACCCTTCACTGGTGCTCCGCCAGCGTATCCCGTTAGCGCAGGCGGAGTTACCATACCATTTTCACCCATCAAAAAAAAACCATACATGTCATTTTTGAGAATATATGTACATATGTATTTATACACATTATATTTCATATTCGCTAGTCCTGAAACGAATTTTTTTTTGATAGGTGAAAGTGGTGTGGTAACCCCGCCCGCGCTAACGAGATACGCTGGCGGAGCACCAGTGAAGAGTGATAGATGAGAATGATGGTTTCCAGGAAGAACCACGAGGAGGTCCACCTGATAGGGTTTATTGTTAGCAGTGGGACTACTAATCCCCATTACTAATAATCCCTTCTCCCCCCTTTATTCTCGTATCGTTTCCACATAACTTTATGACTGTATTTGCATTGTTACCACGTTGTACTCGTAATTTTTCTTCGCAAAACAAAAATTTTTTAATATTATTTTATAGTAATAATAATAAATTCTTTCTTTTCTATAAACTTAAAAAAAAAATAGAGGTTGTATTTTATTTTTTATGTTTGTTACCTCTTAACTCCTGCAATGCCTCTGGTGTTGTAGGTGATCATGGGCGGCGATAGTCACTTACCATCAGGTAAGCCACATGCTCGGTTGCAGCCTGTGTTATAAAAAAAAAACTAAACAAGTCCGTCAATAGCCAAGACTTGTATGTATAGGTATTATTTATCATCATTATTTCAGCCATTATCCGTCCACTGCTAGACGTAGGCCTCCCCCATAGACTGCTGTATGCAACGGTCCTGAGCCACCTGCATCTACTGACTCCCTGCAATGCATTTGAACTCGTCACTCCATCTAGTGGGGGTCGTCCTACACTGCGTTTGCCCGTATAGGTACTATTTTTTTTAATATACAACTAAACCAATAGCAATAAGTTATTTTAAGAACTCGTTCCAAATTTCAATAGTTGTCAATATTGGTTTATTTTATGAATAATTTGTCTTTTATTACCAGAGGAAGACTTAGCACAAAAGTCGATTGCTTGGGTACCTTGGGTATTAATGGGACAGATCCCATTCGTGTTTCAACCGTGAAGCAGTCATGTTTGCATGGCTGTGTTTCGGTTTGAAGGGTGGGATATGGCGTGAATTTACTGGGTACAAAGGAATAACACCTGAGTCCTCAGGAATGGCAACGCATGGGGGGTATCATGTGCGAAACAGTATACTCTGTTATGTCCATGGTCTGCACATGCAGGCGACGGTTACCACTTTCCATCAGGTGGGCCGTCAGCTTGTTTGCCATTCTAAGTTGTATAAAAAAAAATTCTATACGACGACAAAATTTACCTGGTACTGGGTGGTACTCGATCAATACAAGAAAATTAAGGTAATCTCTTAAAATTAGCATATAGACGAGTTGCAACGATGCAGCCAATTTACATTTTGTATGTTTATTTGTATCACAATAACCGTGTTCACAGCCAACTTTTCGCCAAAATTGGTACCACAAACTAAATGGCACTAAAATCTATCGCCGTATGGCCCGCCATAGAATTGACATTAAATTGGGCGACGTAGAATCGTTTAACATTTGAACATGTGCCTATAAAAATTAAGCAAACGATAAATAACTCCTTTGTATTTCCATGAGATAAGAGACAAGACATACTGATGGGAAACTGACGCTTCACGTTCTTTTTTTTTAATTTTTTTATGATGCTGTCATTGTGAGGTGCGATAATTTATTCAGAGTTTGTTCTTTTCAGTTTTGGTTGTAATGTTTTATGTATTTGTTGTAATGTTTTATGTATTTGTTGTAATGTTTTATGTATCTGTTTGTAATGTTTTATGTATTTGTTATTAAGCGTGTTGAGTCTCCCATCCGAGATATAGGTATTGGCGACCCGCACGCATGCTAAAGGTAAAGGAGTTAAGGGGCCGCCTGAAAATCAGCGCTATATAGGTACATCTCGCTGGAACTGTACATATATAGCAACAGCTGAGGCGGCTCCTATTACCAGCAACATTAATTGTTTTTTTTTTTCTTTTTGTTGTTTTAATTTTTTTATTTTCTTAATACTCGTAATAAAGGTCATCTATCTATCTATCTATTGTGGTATCTCTTTTCATTTAAGAGTTTCCTCTTGTCGGTGCAACTAATTCACGCATCTTCCTCCAGCCAGCTCTATCCCAGGCCATATCCTTGACCTCCCTATACGAGACCACACCTAGTGTTTCCTTTATCTGTTCCATGTAGTTATTCCTCGGTCTTCCTCTTCCCCTTTTGCCCTCTACTTTTCCTTCTACTATGCTCTTAAAGAAATCGTCATGTCGTATAAGATGACCAAGCATTTTGTCTCTTCTTTTCTCTATTATTTTAATTAATGTTCTTTTCTCGTTCACTCTTTTCAGGACTTCCTCATTTAGGTATATAGGTGTGCTCCATTTCCATTATCCTCCATGGCCACATTTCGAATGCCTCAAGCATCTTTTTTTCCTTTTGCGTCACTGTCCATGTTTCACACCCATATAATGCTATGCTCCAAATATAAGTTTTTATAAATTTCTTAAGGATTATTTTGGATATTTTTATGTAAATATATGTTTTTTTGTTGTCATAGGCCTGTATTATATTGTGGTATAATAATTGTATTTTTTTTTTGTGTAATTTATTGACCATATTAATAATAGAATTTGACTGATTTGGTTTTTTTTTTATACAACTTAGAATGGCAAACAAGCTGACAGCCCACCTGATGTAAAGTGGTAACCGTCGCCTATAGACATGAACAGTACCATGGACATAACAGAATATACTGTTTGCCCATGATATCCCTCATGCGTTGCCATTCCTGAGGACTCAGATGTTATTCCTCTGTACCCTGTAAATTCACGCTATATCCCACCCTTCAAACCGAAACACAGCCATGCAAACACAACGGCTTTACGATTGAAACATGAATGGGACAGAGGTATCCAAGCAATCGCCTTTTGTACAGTCTCCCTCTGGTGACTGACTGGGAGAGAATGCTATATAATATTAAGTCCGCCGTTTAACCAGATATTTTTTGTAATGTGGTCAATAAATAATAAATAAATAAATACTAGTATTTATATTAAAAATAGATTTGCACGCAGTGCATTCCATTTGCAAATTATCACAGGAACAATTCCAAAATGAATTCACTAACAAATCGAAACATTCCATCAATTCATTGTTTTTTTTTTTTTTTTTTTGTAGTAGGTACGTACTCTTTTGGACATGAGTCGATTGTTTTATGGCCGACTTGAATTTCTTACCTTTACATTTTCATTAAAATGAAATGAAACGAATTTATTTGCATTAAATAGTTTAGAATTATTACAAGCCACGTGGTATTATTTTGGCACCTGTTTAATTGCCTTAAAAGATGTAGCCATGCAAATATTTGACATTTTATATATAAAAAAAAAACCGGTAAACAAAATTATAATTAAATTACATTATTTAAATTGATCTTACATATTAAAAGTCTAGATTATAGTACATTATGTCATTTATACATATATCTACACATAACAACTAATACAAGAATTTTTTAAAATAGAAAAATGTCAATAGTGGGGGTAATTAAATTCTATCGAAATCGACTGCAGACCGGAATATTGTAATAATGTGTTAAATCAGAAACATGTTACGCCATCTATTGGTTAAATATAAAAAAAAACTCGACTGTAGTAAAAATTAAATATCTATTATTAATATATATATATATACATATATATATATCACATATTGGGAAGAGAGAAGAGGAGCCCTGTATACTCCGCTACTATCACCGTAGCAGACGCCACGCCGACATACACCTACCATCCCGTATGTCGGCCTCCGGAGCCTCCGGATTTGAAGCCAGGGTATGGGGTTCGACCCGATGCCCCCACTTTAGCCGCCACACACCATCACGGCGGCATGTGTATTGTATCCCGTTAGCGACACACTTTGGCGCCAAACCATGGGATCGTAGCGGATCCTGGAAAAAATTACCACCACGGAGGAAAAGAGAAGAGTAGATTGATTGAATAAAAACAAGATACCTGAGGCAGGTATCATCATAGATCTGATCATAGATGTATTTAAAGGGAGGTTAAGTGGTCCATTGGTACTCTAAATTTATTGTCCCTCCCTTAAATTAAAAATATACGTATGACGTCTATGAACTACGTCCAAGAACCGACCTCAATTATTCGCTAGACGTAGGTAATGATTATTAGTGTCCGACCGAAACAGGTTTTACAGCCGAAACCGAAACCGAACTTCGGCCTTGATCTTAGTTTCGGCCGAAACCGAAACCGAAATTTACTGAGACATTTAAAATTTCTCTTCTATACTGAAATCTAGTGTATTTTTTACACAATTATTTATACAAATACACAGATAGTTAAAGGGTAATAAAACACAATAATTAAAGAATGTAACAAATATGTTATATATATTTATATGTAAAAATATTTTTAAATTATGACTTACTCTTGAAAGTAAACTTAAAAAAAACTTTCAGTTAGACACACATGAAAATTTTCCGAAACCGAAACTAAAGCCAAAAGTAGAATATCTGACTGAAACAAGCTGAAACCGAAACCGAAAGTTCGATCGGACACTAATGTTTATACATGTTTACATTTGAAAAAGGCAACTGAGAAATTTAGGACACAATATATCCTAGAACTGAGAAATAGTGAGAAAATCATATATAACCATGCATCTTCCATGTCCACGCATCAATTAGAATGAGAACTTATCATATCTATGTAATGTAACCTCTATTTAGTTTATGGCACATTCATCAACAGCTATATTTAGATCCTTTTTAAATTCCACGAACAGTGATCATAATCAACAATATCACAACATAGAATCGACAGATTACTCATCGAGTGGATTGTATAAAAATAATGAGTTCCGTAGACGGTCAGGAACTACTTGCACTCGTTCCGTTGTTATTATATTATTGTCTTATTATAGTAGTAATGCGTAACTTTAATGAATAAGACCGCTTAGCCATCTAAAAATGCATTTACTATAATTTGTCCCTAATTACCTATCTATCTCTTTACCTATAACTTATCACTCTCACAAAAACGTCCCTAATATAAAACCTACTATATTTTTTTCTGATTTACGTACTAAAGTTATAGCACACGCTCATTGGAGCATGTTCATGTTATAAGAATGTGTCCCTAAATTCCTAAAATAAAAAAATAATAAAAAAATATATAGTCTATGAAAAGGCGGGAAAACTTGTAATGCGAGGGCGGAAATTTTAAATTAATTTTATTTGTTTAATATTTATTTGTTGCTTCTCCTAGTTTCTTTTACTTATTTCTCCAATTTAAGCCCTCGTGTGTTGTTAGAGGATATGTGCGAGTCAAGCGGAGGCAAGTTAAAAAGAAGAAAAAAAAATACTTCCATATCTGATGAAGAGCCAGAGGCTAAGATGAGTATTAAATTTACTCACTCAAAAAGAGGACTGTTTAAAGATCAAAATTACCTATATTCTGACACTACTAAAAATGAATATTTTATCCTGTTGTCTCCTATTGAGGGCAACAATGTAAATTTATTGCAAGTCAATTCTATTCTGAGAACTGTACCTGGTGTATTCTATATTCGTACTATGGGTCCTACTGCATTAGAAATATGTTTTCGATCAATGAAACAGGCTAACGAATTTTTATTAAATAAAGATTTATTAGAGAAACATAAACTTCAGGCTAGGATACCCAATAATCAGCTGGAATCTCAGGGAGTTATAAGAGCTCCTACTGAAATATCTGAGGAAGATCTTTTAAATAACTTAAAATCTACTGTAGATATCATCGGTGTTAAACGTTTCAAAAAAAAGAAAGAAGATGGAAGTTTTCATCCTCTTCCTACAGTTTTAGTAACTTTCCTCTCTACGCAGCGACCTGATCACGTAACGTATGATCATATTTGGCTGGATGTGCGTGAATTCATTAGACCTCTACTCCAATGCTTCACTTGTTACAAATTTGGTCATGGAAGCAGTTCCTGCAGAAGAAAGCAAGTTTGTTCCATGTGCCGGTGCCCATGATTATAGATCCTGTATCAACAAAGAGAATCTTAAATGTGTTAATTGTAATGGACAACATGTAGCAGTATCTAATAGCTGTCTCACTAAATCGATGAAATTGTCTCAAATCAAAAATAAAATTCTAGGCAAAACATCTTATGCATCAGTGACTTCAAAATCGGTTAACTCTGTAATTAATTCAAATACCCCTGTGTCTATTAACAGCTCAACGCAAAATAAATCTCCTCAAAAAAGGGCATTAGTTACTGACATCATTAACTCAGACATTGTACTCAACACAATTACTAAGACTGTTATTGAGCTAGTTAAGAAAGCTCAAACTAATTCTGATACAATTTCATCCAAATTAATTAAGGAAATACTCATATCTAATTTTTCAACATGACCAT
Source organism: Galleria mellonella (assembly GCF_026898425.1). Classification (NCBI taxonomy): domain Eukaryota; kingdom Metazoa; phylum Arthropoda; class Insecta; order Lepidoptera; family Pyralidae; genus Galleria; species Galleria mellonella. The sequence continues at coordinate 7,576,825 of NW_026441999.1, read as the reverse complement.
TACATCTTTAAAGGAAATTAATATTGTTCATTGGAACTCAAGAAGCTTTCTGTCTAAAATATTTCAATTTAAAAACTTTATTTACAACTTTACATCACATTTTGATATCATTTTACTAAATGAAACTTGGTTTGATTCTAACAAAATCTGTAAATTGTCTGGTTACAATATTGGTTTGAAAAATCTAATGTTTTTCTTGGTAGACAATATTATACTACATTAAGTAGATTGCGGATAGGTCATTGTAAATTTCCTGCACATTTGCAACGAATTAATTTATTGGATAATTCTATCTGTAAATACTGCCAAAACATTTTTTCTGATTTGGATCATATTTTTTTGTTTGTCCTAAATTCTCACTTCAACGGTTACTTTTTATTTGTCAATGTCAAGATTTATTAAAATGTCAAAATATTCCTACTTCAGTGCAGGATCTACTAAAACATACCATTTTGTATCAAGAAATTTTTAATTATATTACTTCAACAATTGGTGAAATTTAAATATGTAATAGTAACCTATACTTTTCTACTTAACTTACTTTCTTAGTATATTATAATTAATTTATAACTATAATATTTTTTGTAATTTGTCTTGTAATTTTATATTGTTACCTTGTAATTGTTACTTTTTGGCTGATGGCTTTCGCCAAAGTCACAATAAATGAAAAAAAAAAAAAAAAGTCTATGGCGCGGTTTCTCGAATTGAATTGTCATATAATAAATTATATCGATTTAAATAATTTTGTTTGCACAAAGGCAAGAAATAGTCGTGGCTGAAGATCTGTAAAAGCTATATCAGATTCGGAACGACATTCAGATAAAATATTAAATACCTATTGTCTGGAATGACTTCATTTTGTTTTTAGTGTTTATCAAAACTGTCACTTTATCTAGGGTTGTCAGAATGACGTACGTAGTGATGTCCATATTAACCGTCATTGGTTATTTAACGGTTATTTTTACTATTATATACGATTATTCAAATTCGCCTTCATTATCATTATTAACCTAATCGAGTATTATACATACCATTGCATTAAATCAAATTAAAAGTACAAAATCAAAATTAAATACCCAATTAGAAAATAAAAACACGATAATCTTGGAAATAAAAAGGTCTAAAATAAAAAAAAATAAAACTAATTAATTATTATTTTAATAATAATTAATTAGTTTTATTTTTTTTAAGCTTGATAATAACATTAGCGTATTTCTTTCCTAAAGTACACATTATGTATTCTCAAAGATGTCTTTGCGCATAGTTAAAAGTTCTGCTGGCATCCTGACTTGGGTACTAAACAAATCTGGGATGTTACGGCTCAGCCGCTCCTGACCTCCCATTAATTACGTTTATGGCTTATGGTAATTTTCATAACAGGTGTCATCTACACCTTATTAAAAAAGATAAAATCTAATACACTTTTAAAATCTAATTACACCTTAAAAGGTTTGCAGCTAATAGGGATTGATCATGTCAGGGATCTAGGGATCACGCATGATGCTAAAATCCTATTCGGAGCTCATATTGACAATAATGTAAATAAAGCATCAAACATGCTCGGTTTTATTATTAGGTCCTCCGCCAATTTCAGTAGTGTAAAACCTATCAAGTCCTGTACTGTTCTTATGTGCGTAGTTTACTCGAGTATGCTTCTCAGGTGTAGATTCTGTGTATAACGTATATATTAATGGGATAGAATTCATTCAAAGAAGATTCATAAAGTACTTGCCATACAAGGCGCAAACTAGTAACCCGGACAATGAATCCAGGTGTACAAGATTTCATTTCTTACCTCTTGCAACTAGAAGGAATATAGCACATGTAAGTCTATTAATCAGTATCGCAAGAGATGATACTGATTGTTCTAAACTGGTTCAAAATATAAATCTTTTTGTTCCTTATAGAGTTTAAAGGAAACCGCCGTGTTTATATGTACTATAGTACAGAATCAAATTCAGGCGAAATTCATATTTCAGCAGAATTCTAATTAAGTTTAACAAGTTATTGATTGACTTAGATATTGATCTATTCCACACAAAACTGCATGCAATTAAATTGCAAATGGCAAGGTCATTTTTAAGATCTCGGCTGCTTTACTAAATTGACTATTTTAATAATGTTGTTATACTTTATATTGTTTTTATTATTATTTAAAATTAAGGTATAAAGGTGCCTTAACAAAATTTATAACTTTGTAATTATTATTTAAATTTTTAGAAAATTCACTTCTCCCCTCTTAAGGAGAGGAGATGGCAAACTAACCCCCGGCAGAAGCATAGTCGGCTGGGGTTCAGGGCTCCAGGGAGAGAAACTGGCGTACAATGCGGGCAGAATCTAAGAGCATCGCTTTCTGCATCTTTCCCGGGAGTAAACCGCCTTGGAATCCCAACCGTCTGTGATGTTGTTCCAGACTCGTTGGGATAAGACCGTTCACCGACAAAAGATTGAAATGATTTCGGTGGACGTCACCCCCATATTTCGGTTACCTCGTGAGCCAGGTCGAGATATTTTCTATTTATCTCAGTTTCGGCTTTCACGAGGTTCTCGTCATGCGGTATGATGACATCAACCAAAAACACCCCCAATAATAATAATTATTATTATTTTCATATATAAAAACCGATCGATTGCATAATTACACAAATGTGAAAACTATCTATGACTCAACATAAATGTAATTTGACTATGTATTGATTGAAGGTTTCCTAAAAATAAATAAATAATTTCTGCGAAGTCGCAAGTAAAAGCAAGTGGATTAATAAGACTTGAATATTTCATATAGATACATATATAAAGCTAACGTTCTGAATACCTGTCTACAAATATCTATTGATTTTCATGATAAATGCATACATAACATTAATTGACTCAGTAAATATTATATTTATCTTTGCCGTCACTTAGCAATTGCATTTCTCTTATTGGAATAAAATTGTCCTTTCTCTCTAGTTAAAACAAATAATAAATGCTAAAATTTCATTAAAATTGACTGAGCGATTTCAGAGATTAACGTGAACAAAAAATGTGATACAGAGTTTTTATATATTAGACGATTATATATATTAACAAGAAACTAATGATGATGAGATATTAATGTTTTTAACTATTTTTTTAATTCATAATATTTAAATTGCTTATCCGACAAAACTAAACCTAAACACTTTTATTAAATCTTGATTTATTTAAAAATTTTATGATTATATAATATCAACAAAACATCAGACAAATACATTGAATAAACTCTTTGAATGATATTTATTGAAATAACGTTTAAAATTCATTACATGTATGTAAGAAAATATTATCTAGATTTACTTCAAAAATATCGATAAATTATATCTAAAGTATATACTGTAATCGAATATAATCGAATCCAAATTAATCGATATTTTACGGTATTGTCAATCACTCGTTCGTTGGCCAAGCGAAGCGATCATAGGGAGATGTGCGATATTTGTACTCTGTTGAAATAATACGTCATCCCGTAATCTAAAGTGATAATTCTTAATTCATTTGTAATTTCCATTACAATTCATATATAAAACTGTAAGTACACTAACTTGTCGCCATACAACGCTTTACCGTATGCATTGGAAGCGTTGTTTTGTTCGCTGTGTATCATATACAAATGCATAATATAACCTATCTGCGCTTCGCATAAATCTATGAGGCCGTAGCCTTGTAATTGATGCAGATGCAAACGTTGTAAAAATACTGCGTTAATGTAATTATAAAAGCAGCAAATACGTCATAGTTGAGAAGCCATCGGATTTGTGAAGCGTTTGCCGCGATAAGTGGTGTTATTGACGCGTCTATTGCAATATTGCAGACATAATGCCGGCGGCACGGGGCGTAAAACGCACAGCGTCCAAGTCATCGGCCGCCACATCATCCTCGGGGCCCAAAAATAAGAAAAAACGTGGAGGTGAGTTCAATTGTGATTTCTCAGTTGTTTTCTTTACATTTTTGTTCGACGTCAATGACCTGTCAAAGCATGATGGCGGGAAAAGACGCTCCGTACATTTTCACTAAAATAATATAATTATGCAAATTTCTCTTGTTTATGTTAGTAATATAGGATTAATTGTTGTTTTAGAGCATAATTTAGATATGATGTGATATTACTTTCGCATGTTTACATTATGATATTATGTAAGCGTCGATTGAGATAGTTTTTTGAGGTTATTGGGTCTTGCTTGCCGCTAAGTTTAGGTGTTTTCAGACATGTACTTATGTCGTGCTGTATCGCAGTGAGATTAGTACATTTCCATGCGAATTTAGACTTACAATATTATAAGGTCACATTGAAAGTTACCAAGTTAGATAGGGTATGTGATAAATTACCATAAATTATTCTTAATGATTCACAACCATTAATTTAACACTGATAAATTTGTATTGAATTGTACTGTTAATATTAGGCTATTTAAATTAAGTATATAGAAGATCTGTTTATTAAAGTGTAATATATACTTAAGTGTATATATTTTATTTGGCATAATAAGTTTACCATAATCATGTATAGTTTATTAATAATGTAAAGACTCATACCAAAAAAATATCTAGATAGGTTATTAGACACAATAAGTGGGATGCTGCAAAGATATACCCCACTTAGTATACTCGCTCAAACACATAAATGCATCAAACTTGTCATAATCATAAATATTATTTATAAATATGTAGGTGCTTGCCGAAATAAGGTTAGAAATTTATTTTATACAATGTTCTAAATTACAAACATATATGTCATGGCAGTCTCACTGTTTTAAATAAATTTAACATTAAAAACATATTAATCCTTTTCTTTTTTTTTTTTTTTTTGTTCAATACAAATTTTGTAATTTTTTATTTTACATATTTTGAACGGCGGCGCTGGATACAAATCTTTTTTTTGAGCCTCTTTAAAGTTTGAAATGTCTAATCATTGACAATTGTTAATCATCAATCATATATGTTTAGTGTACTTGTCATCAATTACAAATCTTCTCAATAGTTTTTAAAATAAACTTGTACAACAGCTTGAAAAAATACAGGTCTTGATCATAGTTCTTCTAGTGAATGCAGTACAGTACTTGTCAACTTTTGAATCTCATCTATCAATAGTAACCTATTCGAATCATATTTCTAACATTTAAATATTACATGCTCTATAGTTTATCATAAAGTCTATGAGTTGCCATTAAAATAAAATAGGAAAGATTTCAACTAAATATCTCAAGTACATAACTGTTTCTTATAAAATATTTATAATAAAAATGGCAACACTTGCATACTCAAAACAATGACTACATGTTGTTATTGATAATGTAATACTTTAGTTGTTTTTTTTTTTTATATGAGAATAGTTGAGTTGAATTTGGAAATTATTTTATTATATCGCTATCGGTATACACTGAAGGGGTATCAGTTAGTCACTCAAATTAGTCACAATAGTTTCCGGGGGGGGGGGTGCAAGTCGACCTGATAGAGTATATTGATAGCAATGGTGACTAACCTCCTCATTACTAACAATCCCTTCCCCCTATTTTTTGTTTGTTATGGATAAACTACTAGACATTTAATATATATATATATATATAAGGGGGCATAATCTTACATAAGAATTCTACTTTCTCATCATTCATTTATTAAACACAATTGGTTTTATTTATTACATACATACATACATATCTGTCACGCCTGTCTCCCATTAGGGCAGGCTGAAACAATGGAACGCCAAATGCTTCGATTCAAACAAACCTCTTTCGCTTCTTCCACATTCATCAATCTTTGTATACGCGCTCGCCGGTTACGGGTACTTTTAATTTGGTCCTTCTTCAGCACGTCGCCTATTTGGTCGACATACGTCCGTCTAGGGCGACCCCTACCGACCCTACCCCTTATTTATTAAACTAGCTATATTCACAATTTTGTCTTGGCCAATGTTTTTAACCGACTTCGGAAAATAAGGTTTTCTATTTGCTTGATTTTTTTTTTTATATATTCTTATAGACTTTATATTCTGTCATTTATAAACCGATTTTGAAAATTCTTTTTTTTTTTATTAGTTTAGTCTTTTAGATTCATTCTGTACAAACTTTATCAATATTGATTCAGTAGCTTGATTACAGCATTAAAATAACTTGATTTATCACATCTAAGTTAGTTTTTTTTTTTTTAACAAAATCTACTTGATAGGGAAATAAATGGTAATTGGGGTGTGCATTTTATGGGGTAATTTATAGCGCTTGAGTATTATGGCGACTCATATGTAGTTCAATACAGTGTGACAATCATTACTATCGCTTCAGTGTTTATGTATAATGCTGACAGTCATACTAACAAATCTGTTATTAAGATTGTTTAAGACTTAACATCTCTTATCTATATAATATACTAATGTAATAAAGCTGAAGAGTTTGTTTGTTTGAATATGCTAATCCTTGGAACTACCAGATGAATTTGGAAAATCCTTTTTTTATTTGACAGCTCATGTTTTGAACAAAACTTTTTAATGTCACAATACATACACGGGCAAAGCCGCAGGATGCAATTAGTACTATGTATACAAATACCCCCTTATTTGTAATTACTAAACACTTTTTTTTTATTATTGCACTATTTTGTCACTTTCTTTTAAATTCGTAATTAAGCATGACAGAAAGAGACAAAACAGTTTGATAAACGAAATAGGTTTTTGAGAAATTTGATGTTTTTATGAATAAGGGGGATAGATTACATTTTTTGAAGCTATTTAATGCACTATTTTGACATTCATCATTTCGGCCATTACCTGTTCACTGCTAAAGATAGGCCTTCCCTATAAACTGCCATAAGGATTAGAACTGTTCCACCTGCATCCACTGACATACTTATATTATTGTTTCAAGATGATATAAATAACAATTTCTTCTGCAGCGATCCAATTGGAGATACCAAGTGCGCCCAAAAAGAGGGGTCGTGTGTTTACATGCGGCCAAGGTGACGTCGGGCAACTCGGATTAGGTGAAGATGTTATGGAAACATCAAAGTAAGTACTTTATCTATACTGTAAAGTTTGTTTTGCGTATTTTTGTTTTCCACCATAGTAGTATTAAAAAAAAATCTCCGACTTATTAATTGAAAACAGAGCCTAGAGAACAGCTACTATCCGTCCATTATGAACTTAGGCCTCCCCAAAAGACATGTAAACCCCTCCCCCCCCCCTGTTATTCATAAAAACTTCAAACTTCTTGTAAATTTATTTTGATTATTGACGTTTTGTCTTAATCTCTTTGTCGCTAAGTTCTCAATTTGAAAGAAAGGGACAAAACAATTTAATACTTTCAATAGATTTTAGTTGTTATAAATAATGGGGAGGGATAGTATTTATCAATCGCATTTACGTTATCTATACGGAATAGATAATATAGTGTTAACTTGAACACCGTCAAGCTCACCGGTTCCCCTTAATGGGAGACGGTAGAGACAGATATGTATTTATGTACACATCGTCCATTGGCTCGGTACCGCATTCTATGTCGCTTGCATTATGAAATAGGTAATCGATAAATAATCAAAATACGGAATGACAGGAATTACCTGTTAAAATTTACATATTTTATTAATGATAGAATGATTTATTGTGCATACTGTAATAATTACAGGTTAATAGGTACGTAATATGGTGTACCACGTTCCACCGGCTACAATATTAAGCCCTTTCATGGCTTTATGTCTTTTATGGCCTTAATAAATATTACATTATGATACACTATTTTAAATTCTTTTGAACAAAATATTTTGAATTGTAATTATTTTTTGTAAGAATAAATAACGGAAAATAGAGAAATATTACATATATAAGAAGCAGGGCTGTAGTAGTTAGCAGTAGCTATATTCAAGTTAGGGCAAAAGAACTTTTTGGTAGGGCAAAAGCCATAATTAACCGATTTCGAAAAAAACAAATATCTTTCTGGGGGCCTTTCATTTTAAGGTAGGGCATCCCCCTCTTCTCTCTCTCTCTCTCTCTTAGCTATGGCCATAATAAGAAATGTCTCATGTTAAGCAAAAGGAACCGGCTCAGCTGATGCTGTGAGTGTCCCAGTGCAGTGTGTACAGCTGCACAGCGCTGATTTTCAGCCAGTCCCTCTCTTAACAAAGTACATTATAATATGACATAACAATAATCAATATTTACCGTGATTATGTTTTTGTTGTATATATATATATATATATATATATATATATATATATATATATATATATATATATGTACGCTAGCTTTTACCCATGACTTTTTTCGCTATTGGGATATATTTACTGACAGAAATAGAAAGTGTCCATTATCTTTCTCTGTCTCACATAGTATGCGTATACTTAAGTCACTATGAAGTAACAAACTAATAAAAAATAATACGATATTCATAAATGTTTTTTTTTTTTTTTCAGATTCAAACATGTGACTGCATTAGGGGACAAAATAGTGGAGGTCCGCGCGGGGGGTATGCACACGGTCGCACTTGACAGCGATGGGAAGGTACGCTATAAATAGATACTTTAAACCAGTGGGAGACTAAAGTTATCTGTTTGGGTACCTTTGTCCCACTCTTATTTCTTGTACTAAGCAGCTGTGCTTGCATAATTATTATTATTATCAGCCATTAATACTTCACTATATATTCAGCAGGCCTGCTCCTTGGAAGTTTTTGTCAGTAGTTAGCAGTTGCCAAGCGTGGGAACTACTTTGTTAATGTTTATATGGTTATGTTTCGGTTTAAAAGAGGGATATGGCCTGAATAATACATAAATACAGAAAACATAAACCTCTCTTTTTTTGTACATGAATTGGCAAGAACAAAAATTAATTTAATCACAGTAAAGTTTTAACTAAATAACAAATACACAAACATTTGGCACTTTCAATCAACTTCAAAAAGAAGGAGGTCTCAATTCAGTTGTATTTTTTATGCTTGTTACTTCATAACTCCCTCCATTGTAAACCTATTAGTTTACAATTACAAATTATTTTTTATCTGAAAGAAAGATATTGTTACAAATTAGCTAGCTCCGTAGAAATTTTATCAAAATTAATTCAATACTTCAGTTTTTTAAATCAAAATAACCACATTTTGCCACAATTCTACTTTTTTTTTCCTGAAACAATCTTATTTCAAGTTCGATTCCTTGAAAATTCCTAACTGTTACAAGCACACATTTACATTACACGCACACTACTGTAATTGGTTTTTTTTTTTTAATCTCTGTAACTGTATTCTCAATCTATGAGTGTGTGAGTACATATAATATGTTTATAATCTGGTGTAAACAAACCAACAATATTTATAAATTATATAATACATAAAATAACAAATATGTATAGATATTATTAAAAATGGGTCAAGGTTACTATTAAAATTCTTATGTCAGATAAGACTAGTACTCTATAAATTTTATAGATAAAACATTAAAGTGATCTTTGATAGAAGTGGCTCTTATACATTATGAATTTGTTTTGAACTGAAAATGAGAGTTTTATTACACACACACACACACATACCGACACACACACACATACACACACACACACACACACACACACACACACACACACACACACACACACACACACATTCATAATACTTATTTATACATGTGCATTGGTGGTGAGATCTAAAAAAAAAAGTAATAATTGCATTACACAAATTAGTTACACAATTGTCAGTACTGCTAAAAAGCCTATGTTTAATATCTATATGCATGTATGGTATATAATAACACGAGTACTGCTTCCTACAGGACAGGCTCAGCCCAGTGTAGGAGGCAATGATATATTCTGTGCTAATACAAACATACTTTGTTAAATAAAAAAAAAAATACGTAATGGTGTCATATTAGCTGTTAACAGTTAATTAGACATAGGCTTCTCTTCTATTTCGGTTTTTCTAATAGTTACCACGCTTGGCAGGCGATTGATGTTTTAAGAGAAACGCTGCTGTCCCTCACTCGATTATTAAAGTTCCTTTCATTGCCTCTTGTGACACTCACGGGAAGGGAAAGATTGACACAGTCTGTGCCTGTCTGGAATTACATGGCTTATTAATAATGGTATACCTGTTTGTTCTTTTTTAATGGTAAATTGTTAAAATTATCACGATATATGGTATAAACTTGTTATTGCTAGCAATTTCATGTTATAGAATGAGATTAGTACCGTGAATACGTGATTTGTTTGCCATTTGTATTTTTTAACGGGTGATAATAGAATGCCTGTCTGTGCTATTGGTGTACACTGACGGGACACCAGTGAGGGATGATAGGTGAGGATGAACCAGGACTTGTAGGGGGAATTCTGTAAAGATTTATTAAAAAATAAAATTAATTTTATTTCTTTAAACAAAGTTAGGCTATGGTACAGTATAATTATGATTCCGCACTAGCCAAAGCCTGTCTCGTTGAGATGTACCTTTATACTGCTAGAGTTGGGGTTTTTTATGGGTGAAAATGGAATGGTAACCTCGCCTGCTTTATTTTATTTTTAGTTATTAGTTACTGGTATACATTGGTGGGGTACCAGTGTAGGGTGATCGATGAAAATGAAAACAGATCAGTTAGTTCATCGTAACGAATTCAACGAGAATTGTTCATGATAGTTTCCAGATAGAACCACGTGGAGGTGGATCTGAGAGTGTATATTGCTAGCGATGGGACAATTAGACTTCATTACTAATAAGTCCTTCTTCGTTACAACCACGATAGGTTCCAGAGGGAACCTCATGGAAGGGGAGCTGATAGTGTTAGTCCCCCCTGCCTATGGGGGGAAAGGGATTGTCAGTAAAGGGGTCTAATGAATCTATTGTTGGCAATACACCTTATCAGATTGATTTCCACGTGGTTCCCCCTGGAAACCATCGTGATTAATCTTTTTTTTTTTTATACTATTACTATACTTAGAATGGCAAATAAGCTTGGCCCACCTGATGGAAAGTGGTAACCGTCGCCTATAGACATGAGTAGTACCATGGATATAACAGAGTATACTGTTTCGCTTATCATAATCCCCATGTGTTGCACTTACTGAGGACTCGGGTGTTATTCCTCTGTACCCAGTAAATTCACGCCATATCCCACCCTTTAAACCGAAACACAGCCATGCAAACACAACTGCTTCACGGTTGAAAAACGAATGTGACAGAGGTGCCCAAGCAATTGGCTTGTTGCTTTTATCAAGGGCTAATTGACTTGCTTCATTCATTCATTCTTTCACTGGAGGTAGGCTGGACTGTGTGTACGTTAATCACTGCTGCGCAATTTCCAATGGAATTGTACAGCGGTGATTATCTGTATATTATTTAATATATTATGTGTGTGTGTGTGTGTGTGTTGTTTATGTAAATTTACTAACATTAGTTTTAAGAATATTGTTACTAATAAATATTTAATGGACTAAAAAAGTACGAAATAATAATACATTACTGCAGCGGCCAGCAACTGACATCAGTGCCTAGTTGTGGCCAAGGCTTGTATAGTACTTTTCTCAAACAATGCACGGAAATCAAAAACACAATTTTACTTTTCAAGTTCAATGACAAATAACGAACAATAATAATTTTTCACGCGCCATAATCTCCCTTTTTTTTTTTTCTCTCAATAAACAGCTTTCTATTTGCAAGCCAGTTCGAAATTTAAATAAAACTTTTACTTACCTTCTTGGTAGCCATGTTTCGAAGTAAAAGGTCATTCCATTTTTAAATTACAGGACAAATATGAGTTAACATAGTAATTTATCTGGCCGCATAACACGACAGATATGGATTTTCATACACCTTTTGCCGGCCACTGCCCGTATGTATCTGGCCAGTACGGCAATTGCCTATCTGACATTAAATTCACGCACAGCTCAGTGCGTAGAGCAGTTTTTTCCCTTGAAATCCATAAATCGAGTGGGCCCGATGGTATTCCTCCAATTGTGCTTAGGATGTGCGCACCAGAGTTGGCTCCGGTTCTTATGCGTCTTTTTCGGCTCTGCTACTCATCGGGCATAGTCCCAAAGTTTTGGAAGACTGCTCTGGTACATCCGATCCCTAAAAAGGGAGATCGCTCAGATCCGGCTAACTATAGGCCCATAGCTATCACTTCCTTATTCTGAAAGATTATGGAATCCATCATTAACCGTCAACTGTTCCGGTACCTAGAAGAGCACCAGCTGATCTGTGATCGCCAGTACGGCTTTCGACAGGGACGTTCGGCCGGTGATCTTTTAGCTTACTTAACACACCGATGGGCAATGGCAATCGAGAGTAAGGGACAGGCCTTAGCTGTTAGTTTGGATATTGCGGAAGCCTTTGATCGGGTGTGGCATAGAGCGCTGCTTTCAAAGCTACCTTCATTTGGGTTGCCTGCGAGACTGTGTATTTGGGTCGCCAGCTTTCTCAAGGAACGTAGCATCAAGGTCGTAGTCGACGGAGCATGCTCTGATTTAAAACCTGTGAATGCTGGTGTCCCGCAAGCCTGTGTACTATCTCCGACTCTGTTTCTTCTGCATATCAATGATATGTTACAGATCAGTGATATTCATTGCTATGCAGACGTCAGTATAGGAGATGCATTATATACCGGTCATGCAAAGATCTCGCGGGCACATACCGATGAGTGCCGGAACAGACTTGTGTCTGAAATCGAAACATCACTCCATCAAGTTTCGATCTGGTGTGAACAAAATCTTGTCCAATTTAACCCTAAGAAGACACAAGTCTGCGCATTCACCGCAAAAAAGACGCCGTTTGTCGTATCTCCTCACTTTCAGGGCACTTCCCTTGATAAAAAGTCGAGTTAAGGAATTCTGGGCGTTGATATATCTTGCGACGTCCAGTTTTGCGGTCATCTGGAGGAGAACGCTATGATAGCTTCCAAAAAGTAAGGAGTGCTCAATAGGATGAGACGGTATTTCATGCCGGAACACCGCCTGAAATGATATAAAGCTCAAGTCAGGCCGCATATGAAATACTGTTCTCATCTATGGGCAGGAGCGCCACAATACCAACTCCTTCCGTTAGACCGCATTCAAAGTCAGGCGGCTCGAATTATTAATAGTCAACGCCTTACTGTCCGACTTGATCCACTGAAACTGCGCAGAGATGTTGCATCTCTGTGCATCTTCTACCGAATTTATCATGGGGAGTGTTCTGAGGAATTGTTCGGATTGATACCTGCTGCTGATTTTCATCACCGTACAACCCGCCACAAACTAAAGTTTCATCCCGATCATCTGGACGAGTGGCGGTCTTCCACCTTGCATTTTTCAAGGCAACTTTCTTCCACGCACAACCATTTTTTGGAATCAACTTCCAGCAGCAGTATTTCCGAACCGATACGACAACATAACCTTCAAGAAAAGATTATATTCCTTTTTAAAAGGCCGGCAGCACACCTGCAATGCCGCTGGTGTTGTAGGTGATCATGGGCGGCGGTAGTCACTTACAATCAGGTGAGCCGCATGCTCGTTTGCCCCCTGTGTTGTAAAAAAAAAAATATTTGGATTTATCTCGAAAAAGATTGTCAAAATAATGCTCACATTTCCAAGCATGTTTGCGAAAAAAATATTATTATTAAAAAAAGTCCCCCCTGACCGCTAGTGTGATGTGTGTGTCGGTGCAGGTGTGGTCGGGTGCAGCGCCGTGCTAGCGTGTGATGTGTGTGTCGGTGCAGGTGTGGTCGGGTGCAGCGCCGTGCTAGCGTGTGATGTGTGTGTCGGTGCAGGTGTGGTCGGGTGCAGCGCCGTGCTAGCGTGTGATGTGTGTGTCGGTGCAGGTGTGGTCGGGTGCAGCGCCGTGCTAGCGTGTGATGTGTGTGTCGGTGCAGGTGTGGTCGGGTGCAGCGCCGTGCTAGCGTGTGATGTGTGTGTCGCTGCAGGTGTGGTCGGGTGCAGCGCCGTGCTAGCGTGTGATGTGTGTGTCGGTGCAGGTGTGGTCGGGTGCAGCGCCGTGCTAGCGTGTGATGTGTGTGTCGCTGCAGGTGTGGTCGGGTGCAGCGCCGTGCTAGCGTGTGGTGTGATGTGTGTGTCGGTGCAGGTGTGGTCGGGTGCAGCGCCGTGCTAGCGTGTGGTGTGATGTGTGTGTCGGTGCAGGTGTGGTCGGGTGCAGCGCCGTGCTAGCGTGTGGTGTGATGTGTGTGTCGGTGCAGGTGTGGTCGTTCGGGTGCAACGACGAGGGCGCGCTGGGCCGCGCGGCGGCGGGCGAGCGCGAGGAGGGCGCGGCGCGGGCGCTGCGGCTGCCGGCCGCCGCCGCGCGCCTCGCCGCCGGAGACTCGCACTCCGCCGCGCTGCTTGCCGACGGCTCCGTCTACATCTGGGGCTCCTTCCGGGTAACTCTTTCTTTATTCTCTTTTTAGTGCCGTTCACCCCGATATTTTTTTTTTTGGATGGATGAAAATGGTATGGCAACTCCGCCTGCGCTAACGGGATACGCTGGCGAGGCACCAGTGACGGATTGCACACTTGGAATCCAACACTCTAGTTTCCAAGGAGAACCACAAGAATGTCGACCTGATAGCGTATATTGCTAGCAGTAGGACTAAAAGTCCGCATTAACCTAATAACCCCTTCCCCCCATCGATTTCAAGGGTAGGATATAGCAGTGAATTTACAAAGTACAGAAGAATAACAACTGAGTTATCAGGAATGACAACACATGAGGAATATCATGGGCGAAACAGTATACTCTGTTATGTCCATGGTACTGCTCATGTCTATAGGCGACGGTTACAAGTTTCCATCAGGTGGGCCGTCAGCTTGTTTGCCTTAGAATAAGTTGCAAAAAAAACCCGATTTTTTTTTTATGGGTGAAAATGGTATGGCTACCCCGCTTGCGCTAACGGGATACGCGGGCGGGACACCAGTAAGGGATTGGGCACTTGAAATCCAACACGCTAGTTTCCAAGGAGAACCACGTGAACGTCGACCTGATAGCATATATTGCTAGCAATAGGACTGGAAGTCCACATTAACTTAACAACCCTTTCCCAAACCTGCCTTCTTCCAAGATTGGATATGACAGTGAATTTACAGAATATGTTGTTGTAATTATGCGCGATATGTTACTAACTTTAAAATGCTGTAAATCTGGATTGGGAATGACAATAGGTGCTTCGCCAATCAGGAAATACCCCGGTGTTAAGTGTTGAATTATGTCACCTGAATCATCAATCGGACAGAGCGGTCTAGAATTTAGGCACGCCTCTATTTCACAGAGAATGATGGTCATTTCCTCAAAAGTCAAGTGGTTGATTAATATTCTCTTTAAATGGTACTTAATTGATTTTACGCCCGCTTCCCATAAACCTTCGAAATTTGGGCTATAAGCAGGGATGAAATGCCTTTGAGTAACATCGCACACCAAAGATTCAGCAATTTCCCCTTTAAATTCCAAACAAGCTTCCTTCCAGGCAGTTACTAACTCCTTATTTGCTCCTATAAAGTTTCTCCCTTGATCACTCCCTAAAAGGGAGCACTTTCCTCTTCCGACAGTAAACCGTTTAAATGCATCAATAAATGCCTCTGACGTCATATCTCCAACCAATTCCAGATGAATGGCTTTAGTAGCCATACAAATATAGCAATATAAGCTTTATTTGTTTTCATACCTCTGCCCTTTGATATCAAAATTTGAAATGGTCCAGTAAAATCAACTCCGCTCTGCAAGAATGGTCGACAGAGTGTCACACGTGCTTTAGGTAAATCTCCCATGATCTGGGTTCTAACAGCAACTTTATGTCTCGCACAGATCAAACATTTATTTATGTATCCCTTAATCATACCCTTCCCTCTTACTATACAGTACTTAGAAGTTAAATACGTCAGCATAACTTGTATACCTCCATGTAAAGTTCTACGATGGGCATCAGCGACAATTAAATATGTAAATCTGTTTGTATAATTTAATATGATTGAATGTTTACTCTCTTCATCGATATTAGCGTGTCTGAGCCTTCCGCCCACCCTGAGAATACGTTGTTCATCTAAGTATGGATTTAACGATTTTAGATTGCTGGTTCTTTTTACTGATTTCTTCTTTTCTAATGCTTCTATTTCATCTTCAAAATCTATTTTCTGACTTATTTGTATACATATACGTAATGAATCCTCTAATTCTTTGTTGTATTCGTATTGTTTATATTTTCTGCCAACAATCTAAACTTTAGAAATCTTTTACAAAATGTTATTATTTTTAATAATTCTGTTAATGTATTATAATTTTCAAATTGTGTATACCTATATATTATTTTCTTTTTCTTCTTCGTTATTATTTATATTTAAGTTTACGTGTATAACCTTTTTCATTTCCTCATCTGTTTGTGTACAACTTGGCTTATGAAATTCTATCTTATGTTCAGACAACCATTTCGGTCCCTTCCACCACAAGTTCAAATTTTGCAAATCTTTAAGATACATACCTCTGGACGCTGTGTCAGCAGGGTTGACTTGTGATTTCACATAGTACCATTGTCTGTTGTTGGTATTATCTAATATTTCTACCACCCTATTAGCAACCCATTCGTGTTTCAACCGTGAAGCAGTTGTGTTTGCATGGCTGTGTTTCGGTTTGAAGGGTGGGATATGGCGTGAATTTACTGGGTACAGAGGAATAACACCTAAGTCCTCAGGAATGGCAACGCATGGGGGGTATCATGGGCGAAACAGTATACTCTGTTATGTCCACGGTACTGCTCATGTGTATAGGCGACGGTTACCACTTTCCATCAGGTGGGCCGTCAGCTTGTTTGCCATTCTAAGTTCTATAAAAAAAAAAAAAAAAAAAAAAAAAAAAAACGAAGGGTTTTCATTTACTGAGTTCCCCAAGTAGCCAAGATATGACAATAGTGGAATCAGTCCACGTAAACACTTGGGACATAGATAATTTCATTGCTTGTGTTACTTGTTTGAGCAATCTTGAAAGTAAGACAGCGCCACAAAGCTCTAAACGTGGTAGTGATAATGTTTTCAATGGGGCAACTCTAGTTTGTGTAGCAACAAGTGTGACACACACATAGAAGTGTTTCATATTTTTATATTCTTCTATCATTTGAGTGTATTTTTCTTTTAATTGTGGTTGTCTATTGAAATTTTTCTTCAATTGTAAAAACCTATTCAATGCTATTTCTCTTGTATTTCCATCTAATGAAACTGAATTCTCTGTCTTAAACGGTAGCTTTATCGTATGTATCTATATATCGTCCTTTATCATTTCTTTTATATGTTTTTTCGTAGATGTCTTCACACAGCCTCTTTTCTTTAGCAAATTTTCTTTGAGTATCCATATCTACCTCCCATATGACTTTCAGCATTTCGTCTACATCTACTGCATGATGTGTAAAAATAAAGTTTGATTCTTGAGTACAATTTTCATCAGAATGTACCTCACCAAATAAAATCCAATCAAGACCTGTTTTTAATGCACATGGTGAGCCAGATGGACCTTTGATTAAATCAAATTGCAATATTTTAGCATATTCTTTGACACCAAGAAGAAGATCTATGGAGCCTGGAGTACAATAACTTGGATCAGCTAGGTGTAATCGTTCTAGATGTGGCCAATTATGAACAGCAAGTGATTTTGTGGGTATCTTAGTAGTCAGTTGTTGAGACACGACGTATGCTTCTACTTGTACACTATAATCCGACTTGTATCTTGAAACTACTTTGAACTGAGCTACTTGGTTTACATTCGTTTTCATAGATCCCATTCCGATAATACTTCTTTTAGCTGTTGTTCTAGTGAGTTGAAGTAAATGAGTTGCTTTTTCACTTATAAACGATGATTCCGACCCTGGATCTATTAGCGCCCTTAAGACAGTGGTGTGACCGCGTTCACTTCTTACTATCACCATTGCGGTCGCTAATAGTGCTATCTTCTGCCTAGTATTGCAATTAGACGCTACCATTGTCTCTTATCTCCTCTTGCTCTTCCACATTGGATGGGGATGGTGACACACTCGGTTGCATGGTACCTATTTGACCCGACGTGTCCGATTTCTTCTGTAAATGTAGAAGAGAATGGTGGCGCTTGTGACACACATGACAGGGAACTGGTGTACGGCATTTCAACACCGAGTGTCCTGGTACTAGACAGTTGTAACAAAGATTATTGTTCTTGGCAAATTCCTTACGTTCCAGGGGGGGGGCAATTTTGTAAACTCCTTGCAATGACATAAGGCGTGGTTACTCTTGCACAAGTTACAAGTTTTATTTGGAGTTGTCACGTGGTATGATCTTTCTCTAATAGTTCGCTCTTTAGTGCATGATAACGGTGTGACTAATTCTAATGTACGGAATTGAGGTTCTAAGAATTTCTTCAAGTCAGTCCATGAGGGTAGTTCATCTGAATTTTCTTTATAAGAATACGCCTCCCATTGTTTATGTGACTCTGGGTCCAACTTCTGAACGACCAGAAATATGATTATGGGATCCCAAGAATCGGTGGAAATATTCAAATTCTGTAAGTTATTTATGCATTCAGGCGTTGTATCCAATAATGCTTTAATTTGATTAGCTGAGTGATTCATAATTTTCTTTTGTGTCTTTTTAAAAGAGAGTTAACTATTAGTCGTTTGTTACTATACCTTTCTTTCAGTGTATTTCAAGCTTGTAGGTAGTTATTTTCCGTCACTTGTGTGTTTTAATAAATTCTCTGCTTCACCACCAATACTTGTTTTCAAATAATGTAATTTTTACTACTAAGCGATGTATTGTTATGCACTAAAGAAATAAATAAATCCTGGTAGGCGGGCCACGATTCGTAACATCCTGTGAACAAGGGAATTTGGATTTTGGGTAGCTTCACTTGCACATCCAGGGTACCCTCCCTAAGTCTGCCTCTGGTAAATGATACATATCGTAATTAGTATATAAAATTATTTGATATAAAAAGCACATTTTTTTTTTTTTTATTATTATTATTAACAGATCCATGATTTATATAGAAACGATGTTCAGTTTAACTGATACATCTCACTCTTGTTATTTACTAACACGTGTGGTATGTGTTGTCAGGACTCGCACGGCAGCATGGGGCTGGTGGTGCGCGGGCGCGAGGCCAAGCCGAGCCGCGAGCCGGTGCGGCTGCCGCTGCCCGAGCCCGCCGCCGACATCGCCTCCGGCGGCGACCACCTCGTCGTGCTCACCGTCAGTACTCGAACTATCAACATCACCAAATTTGACGAGCATTCACCACGATGGTTTCCAGGGGAAACCGCGTCGAGGTCGATCTATAGCAGGGGTGGCCAATCGGGAAGGGATTATTAATAACTGCGGACTACCAATCCCATAGCAATATATGGTATCAGGTCGACCTCCACGTGGTCCCCCCTGGTAACCATCGTGCCTAATTCCTGGTGTATTCATCACGATGGGCTATCTGACCTACATTTTTATTATCACCTATCATCCCTCACTGGTGCCCCGCCAGTGTATACCGTTAGCGCAAGCGGGGTCACCAGGGGAATGCTCAGACGTAATGCTCACACTAATATAAATAAGTAGTTACTAAGAATAATTTACAGTTTTGTGTTTTCCCTCTTAATGAAATACTGCATTATAAAAAATAAAATAAAAAAAAAAATACTACATGATTGTGTACTGAACTATGTTTTTTTTTTTTTATTGGATGAAAATGGAGTGGTAACCCCGCCTGCGCTAATGGGATACGCTGGCGGGGCACCAGTGAAGGGTGATCGATGAGGATGAAAACAGGCCAGTTAGCCCATCATGATGAGTTCATCAGGAATTAATCATGATAGTTTCCAGGGGAAACCGCGAGGAGGTCGACCTGGTTGGATATATTGCTAGCAATGGGATTCTTAGTCTCCATTACTAACAATCCCTTTTCCCCCCACTGAACTATGTTGTTTCATTTGTAATTTCAAGAAGTATGCAATTGGTAGATCACATAGAGTTTTGTCAGTAAACAGTAGATCTTGGGTCTAGTCAAGTCGGCTGCCACTGATAAATACGGTATATTACTAGCAATGGAATTTTTTATGGATGATAATAGAATGGTAACTCCGCATGCACTATCAGTACGCTGACCGAGGACTAGTGCAAGATGACAAGTGAGAATGAAAACAGATCAATTAGCTCATTATGAGGAATTCACCAAGAATTAACCATATTTTTTATTCAGAAATAATAGGATCTTCATTGTACCTTCAATCAAACTGTTTATAATTACTCCTCTCCATCCAAAGGTTGCCTGGTAGAGATCGCTCTTAGCGATAAGGACGCCCATTGTTTTCTCAGTGTAATATTTTCTTGTACTTGTTTGTATTTATAATAAGTTTACTATTGTAATCTTATGGAGGAAACAATAAAGAGTATCTATCTAACCAGGTTTTCAGGAAAACCGAGAGGAGGTCGACCTGATATATTGCTAACAGTGAGACTGTACAATCCTATTACTAAAAATCTTACCCCCAATTTACATATAATACTACAAGTGACCAGAGGGCGACTTTGTACAAAAGTCGATTGCTTGGGTACCTCTGTCCCATTCGTGTTTCTACCGTGAAGCAGTTGTGTTTGCATGGCTGTGTTTCGGTTTGAAGGGTGGGATATGGCGTGAATTTACTGGGTACAGAGGAATAACACCTGAGTCCTCAGGAATGGCAACGCATGGGGGGTATTACATCCATGGTACTGCTCATGTCTATCGGCGACGGTCACCACTTTCCATCAGGTTAATAATTTTAATTTTAATAATTTACTAATATTCCCAATTTACAGGTGTCAGGTGCTGTATACACAATGGGTTGCGGTGAGCAAGGCCAGCTGGGCAGACTCTCACAGCGGTCCGCGTCCAGGGACGCCAGGCAGGGATTTAGTGAGTATTACACGTTATAATTATGAAGCTTAGGCAAAACAAACAGTAAAAAAATTATATCTACTACTAAAAAGAACAAATAAAGTGGTGGCTCACACAAAACAGACAATTTCTGTTTAGTCAAAGTCCAAGCCTGGACACACTTGCAAAATACTAGTTTGTGTTTACATTATTGGTGGTAATATTTTTAGTTTTGCGCACATTTCGAAAGTTTATTAAAGTATTGATATAAATTTACCATTTCTTTTTTATTGATTGCGATTTAAAAAACAAAATACTCAGAATTTTATAGTATGTTGTTACCACCTACCAATTGTTACCTAAATTTTATGATTGTATTGTAATGACTGTCAATGCATGGTTATGACACTCCCTCACTGTCGGTATATGGCAGGACACCAGTGAGGGGTGAATAGGTGATGTTGAAAAGACAGGCCAGTTAGCCCATCGTGATAAATACACCTGGAATTCAGCACGATAGTTTCCAGGGGCGCCACATGGAGGTCTACCTGCCAGGATACCTAGCAGTGGGACTATTTTTTTGTTTTAATGGATGATAAATGGGATTGTAACCCCGCCTGCGCTATCGGTATACGCTGGCGGAGCACCAGTGAGAGATGATAGGTGACAATGAAAGCAGGTCAGTTGGCCCATCGTGAAGAATTCAATAAGAGTTAACCACGACGGTTTCCAGGGGAAACCGCGTGGAGGTCAACCTGATAGGGTATATGGTATAGTAATGGGGCTGTTAGAACCCATTACTAACAATCCCTTCCCCCCAGCAGTGGGACTATTACACCATTACTAACAATCCCTCCCCCCTCACCCTACACGGTAATTGTAATGATTGTAATTGTGCAGGCGCGTTGCTGGTGCCGTCAAAGGTGACCCTGAAAGGCGGTGCGAAGCGAGTATGGGCCGGCTACCACGCCACCTTCGCGCTCGACGCCACCAACGACAAGATCTTCGCCTGGGGGCTCAACAACTACGGACAGCTCGGTCAGTTTACATCTATTCTATGTAGTCTTTAATGGCAAACAAGTTGACAATCCGTTATGTGAAAACTGGTAACTATCACCTATACAGGTTAGTGGTTGGGGTAATATTAAACCAAAACTCAGTGAAAAAAGAATAGAAGAAGAAGAATATCTAATAACTGGAAACATTGCATCTCAATGTATTTTTTATTGAATGTATTATGGGGAGTCTTTTCAGGAATTATCAATACCAGGAATCTCATCCTAGCGGCAATATTACCGAATTAACATCGTAACCTTCAAGAAAAGAGCATATTCCTTTTTACAAAGTCTGCAACACCTGCAATTCTTCCAGTGTTGTGTTGCGTTGCTGACGGCTTTAGTCATCAGGGCCAAGCCGAGTTTTATGTTGGACCATACTTTTGTACAAGATTTTAGTGTAATATTAAAATATTTTTTATATTACAGATTAAGAAATACTGAAAAATATATTTAGAAATTGAAAAATGCTAAAGTTTTCAGTATTTTGAAACTGCGGGATGCATTTTGAAACACCTAAAAGCAGGTTGTAGATTCAGAAAAGAGTATAATAATTGTTGGCGCAGGTATAACGGGCGAGAAGCGCAAGACGGCGATCTTCTCTCCGGTGGAGTGCGACGCGTTCCCGGCGGGCGGCGGCCCCTGGCGGGCGGTGGCGGCCGGCCAGCACCACTCGCTCGCCATCGACGGCAGTGGCCGCCTGCACGCCGTCGGACGCTGCGAGTACGGCAGGTGCGACACACGTTTTATATAATACTAGCGGCCCGTCCCAGCTTCGCATAGGTGGACATTTTTATGACATTTTAAAAAGTGCTTATTGTGACATAACGATAATAGTTGGGCATATAGTATTGCGGAGTTTCTTGTAGTTATTGATATTTTCTTCAATATTGTAGAACATACTTTTGTTCTATCACCAATAGTTTCCGCAGCGCACGCGACGATAGATATAGCATTTTTTTACACCTTGAGTTACGTTACTAAAGTTTTAGTAAGGATCCCTAATCTTTTCTAGCAATAAATATATTCTGTGTTACTCAGGGTGAATATAGCTTTCTGATGGTGAAAGAATTTTTGAAATTAGCAAAGTAGTTTTTGAGTTTATTTATTACAAACATACACACAAAAATACAAATCTTTCTTCTTTATAATATTAGTGTAGATTTATTAATTTATTTACTCATTATTGCACCACTTAAAAAATAGAAAGATTACTAGAACATTAGAATATATATTACTAGTATAATTAGTAGTACCGCATTCGAGTATTCTGCCACTTCCCTATGGTTGACTGGGAGAGAATGCTTTTAGCATTAAGTCCGCCATGTACACATATTTGTAATAATGAATAAATAAATAAAAAAATATATATTACACTTATGGACAACACAAGAGGCGGTCTTATCGCTAAAGCAATCCCTTCCAGACAACCTTTGGGTAGAGGAGAAAAAAAAATTATATAAATGAAAAGGTTGGTCAAAAGTGGTCTTGACTGAAAGTTATTGGTTATTAGTACATTTGACTACAAATTTGCGATTAGATTAGGTTAGATTTAACTGTTATTTTAGTCAAAAGTGTTTTTGATTGATTTTACTAGTCAATAGTAATTTTAACTGGTTAAGAGTTTTGACAGCAACATAATATAATTATTTATCCACAGATTAGGACTGGGTGACAGAGTGGGCGACGCGGAGGTGCTAGAACCAGTGCCCAAGCTGGAGAACAAGAAGTGCGTCAGTATAGCGGCCGGCACGAGTAACTCCTTCGCTGTCACGGATACAGGTATCTATCTTCACGCCGAGTCCTTTACGGGGTAGGCAGAGAGAACAGAGTGCCAAAAACCTCTTCTTATGTACGTCAAAATTAAATAGATGTCACAATTTATTTAATTGTTGTGTTTATTAACTCTTTTTGAAGTTAAAATGTTAAAAGAGTTAAAATGTTTTTATATCATTATTTTGACCTTTGCCTGTCTACTATGTTCACCATAACCATAACCAATGGATCACCATAACCCTCCTCCATAGACTGCCATAAGGAACGGTCTTGAGTTACCTGCATCCACTGACTCCCTGCAATGCATTTGAGGTTGTCACTTGGTCTAGTGGGAGGGTCGTTCTACACTGTGTTTGCCTGTACGAGATCACTGTTCAAGAACCTTTTCCTCATCGGTTGTTGGCTCTTCAAGCTATGTGATCAACTCATTGTCACTCCAGCTTGCTATATTTTATTGATTCTTATAATGAGTTCAAAACAGAACTGGAACTCCGCCTACGTTGTCGACATAACCAGTCGTTTATGATAGGTGAGGTTGTAGTGTAATTACTTAGCCATCAACTACGATAGTTTTAAAGGGACTGCATGAATGTAGACCAGTCACAGTATATTGCTAGCCATTTGTCTTCGTTTTTTTTTTAATAGATTTTTTTTTATTGGATGAAAATGGAATGATAACCCCGCCTGCGCTAACGGGATACGCTGGCGGGGCACCAGTGAAGGATGATTGATGAGAATGAAAACAGGCCAGTTAGCCTATCATGATGAATTCATCAGGAGTTAACCATGATAGTTTCCAGAGGGAACTGCGAGGAGGTCGACCTGGTTGGGTATATTGCTAGCAATAGGATTCTCAGTCTCCATTACTAACAATCCCTTTCCCCCCTTTTTTTAATAGATGACAATGAAGTGGTAGCCTTTCGCTAAAGGTATAAGCTAGCGGGACACCAGGGAAAGATGATAGGTGAGGACGAAATCAGATCAGTTAGCCCATCCTGATGAATACACCTGGAGTTCAACACGATAGTTTCCAGGAGGAACCTCGTGGAGGGCGACATGACAGGGAATATTGCTAGCAATGGGTCTGGTACTCTGTATTACTAACAAATTCGTTTCCGTTACTAACAATTCCCTTCTAAAACACAAGAGTGTTAACTTGAGATGGCAATTGTGTTCTTTCGCAGGGGAGGTGTATGCATGGGGCATGGGCAGCGAGGGTCAGCTGGGCACCGGCGCCTGCAGCGACGCGGCCGAGCCGACGCTGGTGCTACCGCACGGGCTGCTAGTCTCCGCCGGTGGACAGCACACCGTGTTGTTGCAGGTTTTTACTCTATTCTTACATTATATACATACAGTTTCTCTATCCCGTGGGGCGATCGGATCTAAGCTAGCTCGCTACACCCACTGCGTCACCGATTTTTGAAATTACCAAATTTCGATTAGAGGTTATGGATAAATGCGTTTTTTTTTATGAATGATAATGTAATGGCAACCCCGTCCGCGCCATCTGTACACGCTGGCGGGGCACCAGTGAGGGTTGATAGGTGACCTCGAAAGCAGGTCAGTTGATGGTTTCCACGGAAAACCACGTGGAAGACGACCTGATAGGGTGAATTTAATGAAAACGACGCTGCAAATTCGAGTTATACAACAGACGCTGTTCTATTAGCGCGCGGTACCATATTATTGTTTGGTTCAGCGTATGATGCATAAACACGTTCGAGGGGCTTTTTTTTTATACAACTTAGAATGGCAAACAACCTGACGGCCCACCTGATGGAAAGTGGTAACCGTCGCCTATAGACATGAGCAGTACCATGGACATAACAGAGTATACTATTTCGCTCATGATACCCCCCCATGCGTTGCCATTCCTGAGCACTCAGGTATTATTCCTTCGTACCCAGTAAATTCACACCATATCCCACCCTTCAAACCAAAAGATAGCCATGCAAATACAACTGCTTTACGGTTGAAACACAAATGAGACAGAGGTACCCAAGCAATGGCGTTACCGTTTCATTATCAACAACAATAGCAACAGTTATCAGGTGGACTGCCATAGTTTGTAATTTAGAGTGATAAAAACCCTGACTTCAGTATTCAATACCTCAATCTTAATCTCAACAGGAAGACCCTTCAGGTCCAAAAGAAGACACTCCAGAACCAGAAAAAGAGACGGCAGAACAAAAAGAAGAAGAGGAAGAAGTAGAGCAGGAGACAGAAACGGAACCCGAAAAACCCAAAGCGCGACCGGCCAAACGGCAGAAAAAGCAAGAACAAGAAGATGAGGTCAGCTCCACATCGAGTGCACAGCCTGCAGAAGTTGCGGAAGAAAGTAAACCACAGGTAAGTTCTAGAAGAACTTTTCAGATATATGTTTCAATAATTTTTTACCATTATATATATATATATATATTTTATTTTATACAACTTACAATGGCAAACAAGCTGACGGCCCACCTGATCGAAAGTGGTAACCGTCGCCTATAGACATGAGCAGTACCATGGACATAACAAAGTATACTGTTTCGCCCATGATAGCCCCCATGCGTTGCCATTCCTGGGGACTCAGGTGTTATTCCTCTGTACCCAGTAAATTCACGCCATATCCCACCCTTCAAATCGAAACACAGCCATGCAAACACAACTGCTTCACGGTTGAAACACGAATGGGACAGAGGTACCCAAGCAATCGACTTTTGTACAAAGTCTCCTTCTGGTATTTTATTAAAATATGAAAATCATGTATCATTACAAAGTCAATTGATAATAGTAATTGAATCATTATTATAATATATTTTAACACGTTGACTACCAACTACGAGTTATACCACTGCAAAATTTTAAAACGGCTGTACCGATTTGTTTTTTTTTTTATTATTTTTATTGGAGCCAACGAAGGTCGGAAGAAGAACCAAGTTAACATATAAAGCGACTAATAATGCAGTGTCAAAAGCGCCATCTTTTAACGTATAGCGCCATCTTTTGCCCTTTTATTGTCGTGCAATGTGTTTAGTATTTTTTTTTTATTTATTATTATTTTGTTATTTCAATTTAAACCATGTTACAACGGTATAGGGTAGGAAGAAGCGGCTGGCGTCAGCGGGCTCTCATTCAAGCAAAAAATCACGCCGCAAATAGGTTCAACATTTCATATTATAATAACGCATACGTAAAGTCTGATTCAGAACTGACGGAATGTGACGATGCGATAGCATTTTGAGAATTTGTAATGTCAGTTTTTTTTTTTTAATTTTTGGTAATGAAATTGTAAAATACTTTTTTTGTACCTCTATGTAAAATGTCAAAAGTCGTTAGTAATCGAGTTCTAACAGGTGTTAGCAATACATCGTATCAGATTGACCTCCACGCGGTTCCCCCTGGATAGCATCTTAATTAAGCTTTGTAGCATTTGTAACTATAAGCTAACTGACCTGCCTTCATCCTCGCCTGTCGTCCCTCACTTGTGACCCCGCCAGCATATACCGATAGCACAGGCAGGGTTACCATTCCATGACCAAAACACCCCAGCTGTTTCATCGTTGCTTTTCTTACAGCTATGAATTAGACTTTACAATACATTAGTCTCGAATAGTGTTTGGAAATATTAATATTTTATTTTGAAATTCGAATTTGAGTAGTGATGTATCATAAATAACTTAAATGTTAAAAAAAAATAAGTAACATGCTTATTTTTTTTTTTTTTTTTTATTTGATAGTTATGTTCGTAATAGAAGATTTGTGTACGTCAAATGTATTTATTTTTGTTAGTTGGTGTGCTGTTGAATATACTAATTTTTTTTTTTATTAATGACAATGGAATGGTCACCTCGTTTTACGCTGATTAGATGGATGGGTGATAGGTGAATATGAAAGCAGGTCGGTTAGTCCATCGTGACGAATTCATCAGGAATAAATCATCAGGATTTTCAGCGGGTACCGCATGGAGGTAGACCTCCATGCTGTTATATTGTATTGTATATTGCCAGTCTTATATTGTATTATATACTTAAATGATAATTACGTACCTAATACCTTCATAAAGTTACATCCAATTCAACTGATCGGTTATTTTATAGCATTTTATGATTGATTCTTTAGATTAATATAACTTGTTTTTTTTTATTTATGAACCGATTGAAATAAAACACTAAATGTTAAGTGGCGCAAACCGCAACGTATTAGTTAAAACCGCGTTCAAATCGATTAAGCTGTTTCTGATATTAGCGTGCACAAACGTAAACAGATAAACAGACAAAAATTGTAAAAATCATTGTTTTGGGTTCTGTTGCGTCCATAAAGTCCCCCTATAATAGTTTTTCTTATATATCTTCCATGTACAGACAACAGAACAACAAACAGTTACGATTTTATTATATATATATATATATACAGCACATTATTTATCAATGGTCGTTAACGGTTAAGGTATATTTTGTGACGTCATGTGTAGTTTGAGCCTAGCATAGCAAGGTGTGGGTTCCGTAGACTTAAAGTATAATTCATACTAATAGCGGTTGTTTATTTATTAAATGTATTTAAGGCAATCCCCAATAACATCTTGGGTTATAAGGATTGGTTCCCGAAATTTAATTTAAGTTTTTTAAGTGATTTTGTAATGACATAATCGTTTCCCCGTTTCAGAAGCTAAATGGTGACGAGAAGAAAGAGACCCCAATGGATGTAGACGAAACTGGTAAGTTTAACGATATCTCTTTTTAAACTAATCATAAAATATGCACGAGGGACCAACTGACCTGCATCATCCTCACCTATCGTCCCTGACACGTGACAGGTGAGGATGAAAAGGCAGATCAGTTAACCCATAGTGACGAATTTAGCAATAGTCACGATGGTTTCTAGGGGGAACCGCGAAAACCTCGACCTGATAAGGTATATTGATAACTATGGGGGCTAACTTCCCCATTACTAACAATCCCTTCCCCCCACCATGCAGACGGGGTTACTATTATATTTTCATCCATTAAAAAATCATATTACTGTCATTACTTGTCATATTTATAAAGAAAGCAGATACTATTCTTAATATATGCAATACATCTTATAAACAATCCTCAGACAACACCCAAGAAAAGCAGCCAGAGAAGACAGAAACAACAGAGCCGGTAGCAGAAGTAAACAAACAGCCAGAAGCAGAACCAGAGCCGGAAACAAAGGAGGACAAGACCGAAACAGACTCCAGCCAGGAGACAGACAGCGAGACCAAGTCCCAAGACTCGCAAGAGGACAAACTGGAGAAACTGAACGACGTGGAGATGGAGGAGAAGGAGGTGAACGGCGCGCCCGAGGTGTTGGAAGCGAAGACGGTGGAGTCAATAGCCGCCGCCACCCCCCTAACGACCACGGCGTGATGGTAAATTTGTTCTAACTTAGTAGGGTTGTTACGCAAATCTTCTATCGGGTGTTCATTTAACTGATGCCTAATAAGACATTTTCGGTGTAATATTACGTAATATCGGAAATTTTCTAAAATAAATTATTATTAGAATTAGTTCACAACAGGTGTACATGACTATTATTTTGGTCACTAATAAGATATGTTTAAAATTACACAATCGAGAAGCTTCCGTCATCGTCTCTTTCATTTTTCCACTGTCCGCCATTTTGTTTTTGTCGTACATTCAAAATGGCGTCCACGAATATTTTACGCGCGAAGAACTGAAGATGTAAGCGACTAAAATATTAGAACAGTGAATAGTTTTTATATTTAAGAAAATATAGTTGCTTGTAAATCTTCGGAAGGTGTTGACGTGAATGAAAATATGCGTGGACGTTAAATTAAAAAAAAAATTACAAACCAAGTTCACTCAAAAAGAAATTATATCCAATCCTCTGTATAATTATTTCTTTGCTAATAAAAATAAAACAATACTGCAGAATCAATATAAATCAGTCATATGTAATATTCATCAATATTGACACACTCAGCCATTGTCTCTTGTATGCTCGGTTATGTTAAAAGTTTACCATAGGGTATCTTAACAATTAACAATTTAATATGATTTCATAATTTCGGATCATCCACTAACTTGATAAAAAAAAACAGTTTCATTAAAAAAAAAAAAACATTAAAACGGTTCACAATTAGGAAAGATGTCAATCACGTAAAATAAAAAAAAAAACAATCTTAATACGTGACTTCTTTTTGAAGTCTTTTGAAAATAGTTCCTCCAGGTGTTCTATTTATAGGCTGTTTCCTAGTTACATGGTTTCTGGCCGTCTTAAAAATCGTTTACAAGCCGAGTAATTCCTATTGGCATCAAAGAATCGATCTTCAACGAATGCACATGCTTGCCAACAACGCATGTTTGCTATAGCATGGTTATGCTAAAAATAAAGTTGAAGGCATAATTTCTAACAGTTTAACATTGTTAGCTTTTTGCATTTGTATGCTGCGAATATGCGAGATTTGTGGCCTGTTTTATTGCTCAATAAATTCATATGTTTTAAAAGAGGTAGCATTGAAAATTTGGTTCTCAAACTCTTAATTAAATTAGTCTCTATTTTTTTAGAGAATTCATTGAGAATTGTCTATGGTCAGGACTTTATAAGCAGTATAAAAAGTCCTTAAGTCATAGAAAAGTTTTCACCTCACTCTGCGCGAGTCTCACTTCTACCACTTGTACAACGAACTGTGCTCACAGGAATTGTTCAATATGATGCCCACGGCCACTTTCTACTATCGTACAGCTCGCCATCGACAGGGAGTTCATCCCCATATGTTAGAGCCTGAATTGGTCGTGTACAACTCGGTTTCAGAGATGTTTCCTCTCACGAACGCTAAGGTTGTGGAATGAGCTCCCTGTCGAGGCTTTTCCAAGAGATTACAGCATAGGGTTCTTCAAAAGGAAGGTAAAAGGTTTCTTCAGGGCCGGCAACGCACGTGTAATAGCCTTACGACATGTCTGCTACGGTAACCGCTTACCATTAGATAGGCCGTATGCTTGTTTGTTACCTCAGTGGTGTAAAAAAAATTTAGAACTAACAATAACGCCCCGGCTTCGCACAGGTAGGTAGGTAGGTAGAGTGATATCACAGATAATTCGTATTTATGTTACTGTATTTCACTTGAATTATTCACTTGTCATTGTATATTTTTATTTATAGTGCAATAAAGAGTTAAATAAATAAATAAATAATGTAGCTTTTGTAAATTAAAGAATTGTAAAATTTTAATAAGTTAAGTCTTTTTTTGAGTTTATCCGTTAGAAACAGAAAAATCGAATCTATCCTCCTTAAATTTAGCCTCTTATTTATAAAAATTAAAATCTTAGAGAATATTAGTGCAGAGAATACTAATGCCATATTTACTGAAATATGTTGAACAGTTGACAAGCTACACAAGCAAATATTGCAACCGCGCGAAGCCGGGGCGGGTTGCTAGTTGATCGATATATAAAATACCCTATGGCCTTCTCCACCCCAAATATTGTATATATATATATATATATATATATATATATATATATATATATATATATATATATATATATATACCAGATTTCGTGACGATTGGTCGAACCGTTAAGGCGCCAAGACAACACAAACAGGATCACTTTTACATTTATAGCACTAGCTTTTACACGCGGCTTTGGAACCTGTGTTTCATCACCATCTCATATAAATACGTGTATACCAAATTTCATAATTAATTTATTATATTTTACCAACTAAGGGAACTTGACGGATTCCCAATTCCGCTCCCTTAGCGATCACAATATATGAAATATCTAAATTGCCATACCAATATTGCCATTCTGCGAAACTCGACAAGTTTACAAGTCAATAATGATAGATTTAAGCGCTTGAAACGCTAAGTGGTGGTAACAAAGAAACTTACATTTATAATATTTGGAAAGATCAAAAGCTATCTCGTTAGATAAGCTATCAATTTATTAGCAATTTAAACAGGCCCCAATTGTATCGTTCACTCTTGACAATATCATTCGCAACATTTCGTCTCGCCTTTGTTGGTGTTTCTTGTGCGTGATCAGCCCTAGAATATTTTTGTATTTCAATTGTATGATACCATACAATTTGTATTAAGCGTTCGAAGTTCAATTTTCTAATAGAATCCTCTTGTAAATGTCCATTAAAAAGATTAATTAATTAATTTAATTAATAATATTCGAACATTTTATATTAGCTGACTGCGGTAAAAGATGTGTTATTTTAGAGGCTCCTTACAATTAATATCTTAATAAGATATTAAAAAAAAATTGTTTTATCATTTAAAAAGGTTCAATTCTCGTATGCAAACCATGAAAGGACTTCTTAATTTATTTGCGCTCACATAAATCTGTTTGCTCTACGAAAACTGATTACTTCTATAATAGCAGTCTATGTGTTCTCCAACTCTATGGTCTATCTATGTTGCAATTTTCATCAAAATCCGTCCAGCTGTCATCTAATGAACATCTCTAAAAGCTTTCACATTTATAATACTAGTAAAATTAATGTCTCGTTAACATTCATTCTCTATGTCTCATATAAATATATATATATATATATATATATATATATATATAATGACATTTACCGCAGTCAGAGTGTAGTGAATTTTACTTCGAATTGTATAACAGTAACTTACAGCTCGTAATCTTGACTGTTTATCTAAGTTATAATTAGACCGCTTAACCGTAAAATTAGTTACACCTGTGTTACATGTCAAAACATAAATAATTTAATAAAATTCTGAATGATATAATTGATGATAATGATAATTTTAAATAGTGCTCTGCTACCAAAAATAATAAATCTCAAACATACATGCTTCAAATAATTGAAAAATACTTGGAACTTGAAGCTAAATATATAAATACAAAGTTTAGCTATGGATTTATGTATAGATTTTGATTCAAAATAGTAATAAACAAACATTAAAATTGTTTCATTTTAAAATATTAAAGGAAATTGTCTATGAATCTTACAGTTAAAAATCGTGTTTGAATTCGCTTAACAGAATGAGTGTTACCAGTAATAGTAAATTAATTTTATAAAATATGAAACAACATTGGTACTTAACCGAATCATAAGTTATTAATTTCTATGAGTATATATTTTAATAATATAAAAATTGCAATATTTCCGTCGGTTACTTTATATTTATAATACTAAATGTCATGGTTGATTGCTAATAAACATTGCTTTAGAAACTTAATTGTTGCTAAATTTTAATTAATTATTAAATATTGGCATTATTTACGAAATTTAATTAATTACGAAATGAAAAAAATATACAGTAACAAAAATGCAATTCACCTGTTTAATATAAATATAATGACAAAATAACATCATGTATGTTTCTATATTAAAAAAAAAGTATCGCTGAAATAGGGTAATGTCCGAATTATCTGTCAACTGTCAAAAACAATTGTCAAAGTTTCTGAACATAGATTAAGGACAGGATCTTTATGTTCTCTTTCTACGTTTCTGTATCATGATTTTTTTAATTACTCTGATAGCCAACTAGAATGCTAATCATGCATGCAACTTGTCACTGAGCTGTTTTTAAAATTTGGATTTAAATAGCAAAAAGTATTTGAAATTTTTAGAAACACTATTAAATGTTTGCAAAATTCCTAATATTTTTTTTTCTTTATTGATGAAAATAGAATGGTAATTCCACCTGCGGTATTAGTATACGCTGGTGAAGCACAAGTGAAGTGTGGATGAAGCAGGTCAGTTGGCACATCGTGGTGGATTTATCAAAAATTAATCTTAAGGGTTTCCAGAGGTCACCGCGTCGCAGTCGACCTGAGTTGCTATATTGCTAGCAATGTGCCTATTAAATTTCATAACTAACTCCCTAAATCCCTTTCCGCCAAATTTCTAATATTACATTTGTTGCACACAATTGTTCTACAATTGTTTTAATTCTCTATCAGCGTCATCATCATCATTGCCTTTTTACATTTATATCTATCAGCGTCTATTTATCTATAGTTTATTTCTATCAGAGTATTTTTAAAAAGAATCACAAATATTGAAAACTGTTTTTGGTAATTGACAATAAAATTAGACGTTGACATGCTAGGATTTGTATGGTCTTAGCCAATTATTTTATTAAAAAAAAAAAAAAGAAATTAAAACATTCATAATTAACTGAATGTTATGTCCAATGTATACAAATCATTTATCAAATGTAATTTATTCATTTAGAATAACTTTGTTTGTTTACATGCAAGGGGCGTACACAACGACGCGAGTTCAGCTGCAAAGTACAAAATAAAACGTTTGTCAAATCGTGGCATAAATATATTAAATTAACGGAATAGAAGTCCAATTTTGTAGTCAGTCAATAATAATCACTATATACATATGTAATGGGGTAATTAATGGACTCACTATGTTTTTGTCGTTTCCAAAACTTGTTTCACGGTGAGCATCATGGGCGAAACAGTATACTCTGTTATGTCCACGGTACTGCTCATGTTTATAGGCGACGGTTACCACTTTCCATCAGGTGGGCCGTCAGCTTGTTTGCCATTCTAAGTTGTATAAATAAAAAACCCCTGAAGAAGACCTCCAAATGAAGTCGAAATAGTTGTCGGAAATGACTAAAACATAGTGAGTTAATTTTCTGTTTACATAGGTATATAGGACATCGAATAAAAAAAAATAACATAAGTTTTAAAAATAATAATTATCTATTTCCACTAAAACATATTGTGTTTGCATCGTATATATTGATGGGCAGTATTTACTCGAGAAAACATGATTTGTTCATTTATTAAAACATATATAAAACTAAGTGTGAACGCTCTACAAGTATTATGATTAAATATTATATATTTACTCTATGCATAATGTTTGGTAAAAATTCAGTGTGAAATATGTATTTCATATAATTATTTTTGTAAGACAAATACACCGCTATTTACTCTCTATTTATCGTAACAGTTGACTGGTAGAGAATGCCATCAGGCATTAAGTCCGCCCTGTACACATATTTTAATGTATGCAAAAGTATAAATAAATTAAAGTTCCCCCTTAGCCGCCAATAATTAAATAAATAGATATATACTCTTTATTGTTTCCTCCATAAGATTACAATAGTAAACTTATTATAAATACAAACAATTACATTGAGAAAACAATGGGCGGCCTTATCGCTAAGAGCGACCTCTTCCAGAGGCAACCTTTGGATGGAGAGGAGTAGTTATATAAACAGTTTGATCGGAGGCACGATGAAAATTCTATTTTTAAACGCATATGGAGATGTGATGGTAAAGCTTTTTTTTTTGTATAAAATAAGTAAAACGGCTCTCTAAATAAAGCGGTAATCGAATCCATCGACAGAATTGTCATCGCTAAAGTCTTATAAGATAGAAAGACAGCGACATCTGATATTTCATTCCCACTCATGGATCCGCTTGCCGCTTGTCTATGGGGGCCAGAGAGATGTATGGTATGTTGGAATTATATTCGCATTAATCCTATTGTATTTTTCGTTTCTTTAACTATTCAATACAACTAACTGGTGCCTTGCTAATGCCAGTTATTAAAAAAAAAGACCATCTTGTCCTTTGAACACAACAGCTAAAACATAAATTTAGACTAAAAAAACAAAATTGTTAGCAAAATCAAATAAGAAATGAAAGAATAAGAAACAATAATTGAAAGTGTAAGTAGAGGATTGGACGTGCATTCATTGGTCTAAATCTAAGTTAATGGACTTTTTACACATGACAACGTAATATGGAAATATCATAATTGTGATTTTAAGTTGTAAAAGCATACGTTAAAGTTAGAAATTGCCACGAAATTATATATATCACTACGACCGACCCGGCAAACGTTGTTCTGCCATATAAATTATTTGTAGTGAATATTTTAGTATGAAATACCACTTATGAACTATTCTCATACCTGTCAAATATCATAAAAATGGGTCGAGTTCCGTTCAGAGGAGTGCGACCACAAACACTGTGACACGAGATTGTTTATATATAGATTTATAAATATAGTATTGCCAGTATATGATATATTCCATGTGTATTTGTAGAATTGTAAATGATATAAAAGAATTATATTTGATAATGTAGCTTCTATAGTGTGTACGCCTCATTAGAACCCGTCTATAAACATCAAGATTACGCGCGTAACTTTACTTATGTGTAATATAGTAACATTCAACATTTCAGTTACATTAATGTAACAAAATATTTTAATTAGAACGAGGTTGCTAGATAATATAAAATATAGGTAGGTGAAGTGTCAAATGCTGTCTGTCTTGAGACAGGTACAAAAAAAATAATAATTCGGAATTAGGTAAGATTAGTGGTAATAAAACAATGATGTTTTAATATTAAATCAGGTTATATGGCGTCTAAAACTTGACAAATGGACTGACAAGGCTCTCGTCCTAATCAGTTGATTTCTATAAAGTATTTGGCGCGAAACGGTGACGTTTCGAACGGCATGTTTGTAATTATAATCTATGGGAATTAAAATATCATTGTGACAAAATTTTGTTGACTTTTTTATTTTATTTTATAAAGTTTCGTATGTAAGTACAAATGTACGTCACTTTCACACTTATATTTCTTGATTGTTAAAATACAGATGAACTATAATGTATTGTGTTTTCCTAATAAAATAGTAGTGTAAACATCTGTTTTTTAATTATTACCTTTATCGTGTCCACAGAAAGCAAGCCACCTCACTCTGCGTCTAGTTTTCTAAATGAAGGCTAAGGAAAAAAGCTTAGAAGGCCTTTTGCATTACTTATACTTTACCTATCTTGCAAAAGCCCCGGCTTAAAAAAAACGCTGTATATATCACATATCTCTTGCAAAACTACAACGTTTATGCTGGAAGTGTTATAAAACTTAGATAAGTACGTAAGTACGTTATACTGTCGGCCAAAGACATACATTTTAATAGAGTTATTAAACTTTAACATAGCCCTGTTCACTCTCCATAGACGAATATGTCGATCATGCTATTAGATTATTTAAAAAACAAGGCGACACGTTTCTATTTAGTTCTATTTTAAGCCTACAACATAGATAACTTAGTTATCTATTGGCTATAGTTCACTTGTGAAAGATTTTTTTTATTTTACATATAAAAATGTAATGTTCATACAGCCTAACATAAAGATATACAAATTTTTCTCTGTACTGCATATTCACTGATAGATAATGTTATACAATAATATTAATTAAAAATATTTTTAAACGTTCGTGTAAAACTAATATAATCCACTGTCATGTCAATATTTTTAACCCTTTGAGTGCCGACGAGCGTTATCGCGCTCGTGCGCATTGCAACTGACAGTGCCACGAGCGTCATGGTGCTCGTGAAATCAGTCGCTGTTAAGCTTGCTGTAAAAACAATAATATTAAAATTGGATAATTTTTGGAGATAGTTTTTTTTAGAGACAAGGGGTAAATGACATCAACACGACAAAGATTTCTTTGGCATTTTTAAGTAGATATGAGTAAAAATCAATGGCGCTAAAAGGGTTAAATAAACTACATAGATACGTATTCTCTTTAGACAGAACTTACTGGTTATCATTGTGTGAGTTACAATTTAGATAAAGGTTACTTTAACAAGTTAGCTTGATTAGTACTATAAAAGTACTAAATAAAAAATTAAAAAATATTTCCACTTTTATTTTCCATCTGGCATAATAACAATATTACACTGTAACATTGGATTATAAATTGACAGTGGAGTACAGAGTAGTATGGAGGACACCATTACATGCATGCTCTGTACTGTAACGTAACACATTACTAAGGGGTATTACAAATTGATTTTGTTGACTTCGCACCGAATCTGACTCTATGTTGTTTTAAAGTTTCTACAGAATAGGGAAACGATGTGTAGCACCTGTCATATCAAAGTGATGTACTTGAAAATCAGCATTGTTCTTAAACTTAATAAAACATGTCCAGAGTGACAATAATACGCTAATATAGGACAGAAAAGGACCTAACAGCCCCATTGCTAGCAATATGTCCTATTTTTTTTTTTTTATAATGGAATGGTAACACCGCCTGCGATATTGGTATACGCTGGCGGGGCACCAGTGAAGTATGATAGCCGGTCTGATAACCTCGTGACGAATTCACCAAAAACCATGACGGTTTCCAGGGGGAACCGCGTGGGGGTCCATTCCAGTCAGTGTATATTACTAGCAGTCGGGCAGCTAGTTCCCGCCCTGGCGTCCCAATAGCGCAGGCGGAGTTGCCAGTCCATTTTGCTCCATTAAAAAAAATATACGCTAATATAATTAGGAATTATATTCTTACTCAAAAATGGGACGTTAGTACCCAATTTTTGTTTGTAAATCTACAATTGTCAGAAGATCACTGTGCGATAGTCAAACTACGAATCAAATATGTAACGAAGTTGTAAAACGATCAGAAATCCAGCGGTAATACTGTTGAATAGTTCGAAAAGAACACTTTTCTCTTAAAGGTCTCTTGAGAAAGTTGTCGCATTTTCAGGATTAACATACTTAGGGGTCGTTACATACTTGAGAGATTTTAATTCTCTAGTATTTTATTTAACGCATTCAAACACAATTTTATTATGCTACTTAGAATGGCAAACAAACTGACGGCCCACCTGATGGAAAGTGGTAACTGTCGCCTATAGACATGAACAGTACCATGGACATAACAGAGAATACTGTTTCGCCCTTTTATACCCCACATGCGTTGCTATTCCTGAGGACTCAAGTGTTATTCCACTGTACCCTGTAAATTCACTGCCACATCCCACCCTTCAAACACAACTGTTTCACGGTAAAAACACGAATGGGTTAACACAAGCAAACGACTTTTGTACAAAGTCTCCCTTTGGTGAAACATTTCCACTTTATCTATGGTAGAGCATAGAAATATTAACGCTAGATATCTGATTGTTACATCCTTTACAATACAATACAAATACCATATAGTTTATAATCAAATAATCATTTCTAACGGTAATACTTTTCGAAAATTCGAGTATGGGAATGTCTGTTATCAAAAATTTTATAAAAAATCTGCTTAGTTCCATTAACATTGAAGACACTTGTACAGAAATTGTCAGACATCCGCTAAGAGAAACATATTTTTATTAAAAAAAAAAAGCTGAATCTCGACTTAATTACCAAAAGTCTATTCTAAAAATAAAATTCCCTCGGGTTCCGCAAAAATTCACTCTACATGTTGATAATTAAGTCGATATTACATTGAGATTGCTAACATAAACATTTATTACTAAACTCGAAAACTTAAGAATAGATGTAGAAACTACTAAATGAATTATAATTAATCTTAGCAAACTTAGGACGGGCCTAATGCGCCCCATCTAACGTTTTGAAATTTTTAAAAAATACAGTTGCTTCCTTTAATTTTAAAATGTAAAATATTCAAAACTACAATTTTTAGATACCTTATTATTCTACACTTTTTTTTTAATAAGTTACCACATGGTAGTTTTTTACAGTTAAAAAAAAACAAAGTATTTTTAGTAAAAATCTTAGTTGAATAAACATGGTAGTTACGAATCCTCTTCAACAAACTGGCCACAAATTTGTCTGAGACAATAATTTTGAGGATATTTCTTTTTTGTAGCATACAACACCTAATGTGTTTATTTTGTTGTACTGATGTGATGTGGCAACACCCGTCCATAGCCTTAGACAGTCGTGTACACTTACGAAGCGACGTGAAGTAGGCGACACATCACTACTGGTCACTTATATCGGCATCCTCCTCTTCTGAAAAGAAAATTAATAATTGAGACACATTTCGAAGATGACAACATAAACATGAGAACAGTTAAAAATGTTTGAAAAAAGTTATGATGAGTTTAATGGAAAAAATGACCAAACAAATCATTCCCTCCCCTAAGAACCTTCACACCTGTTTTATTTACCCTAATATTTTGTCATAAAATTTGTACCTGATAGTTTTCGAAAAACTGTTTGAAAATTTTGAAATTTTATTTTATTGTAATTCACAATGATCTTTATCTTTAAAATTTTTTATTTATAATATAGAATTACATATTTTTTCTTCAATAATTTGAAATGTGGCAAAAATTAACTGTATCCCGTGACTTTGTCCGTGGTCGCATCGTAATATTGCTTACCTAGAATCTCCTTCAAGAAATACTCGTAGGTAGCTAGAGATTAGCATGTTCAAACAAACAAACACTTCAGCTATATTATAATGTATTATTACCCGTACTGTACCCGTTGCGAGTCGAGGGGGGAGTTGCTAGTACATAATATTACATCTATATGTATGCTGGTCGTGTAGTCCCATAGTCCCAGTAGCATAGAATAGGCCACCCCTTCCTTTCCCGTGAGTGTGTAAGAGGCGACTAAGAGAGGGCGAGGGATAGGCAGCAGCGTCCCTCTTAAAACATATCTAAAGCCTGACTATGGTTACCAATCTACTTGCCAAGCGTAGCCACTACTGGCAAAACCCCCAAGGGGGAGGCTTAAGCTCAGCAGTGGACAGTTAAAAGCTGATATGATAATGAAGTATGGTGGTTACCATCCGCTGGATGAGTGCCATTGGTCCTGTCGAGGTGTAGGTGTCGGAGTCGCGCGGCCGCCTCCTCCTCGCTGCCGGCGGGTGCTCCGCTGCTGTCCATCGCGTCTTCGAATTGTTCCTCGCCTGCACACACGATACATTTCAGAGCCTACGCCCAAGACTTAGTAAGGATCCATCTTCAATTTCGTAATTAACTGTTTTTCCATGATTCGGTTACAAATATATTTAACATACGAGGTCTGTCCGGAAAGTTCGTATAAAAGTGTTCTGGAATGCGAGAAAGAGGAGTGGGGAGGCCAGGTAAGCGCAGGACCCCTTCCTTATGTCCCTAACAATGCTTCAGTTCTGGTCTGACCGCCGTGCGGTGCGAACTGGCTTGTCACGCCATCTGTGAAGTTACCTCTTAACGAAACCCCGTCGGCATGGAGCCCGCTTCCGTTGAAGAGCAGCGCGTCGTAATCAAGTTTCTCTCGAAACTCGGCAAGAATGGCCGTGAAATTTTTGCCGATCTCAGAACAGTTTATGGGGATGATGCTGTGAAGGAACCAACCGTCCACAAGTGGCTAAAAAGATTCAGAGAGGGCCGAGAAAGCGTTCAAGATGACCCACGTTCAGGACGTCCTTCCACTTCACATTCCGACGAAAACGTGGAAAGAATTCGAACTTGTGTTAATGGGGACCGTCGTTTAACGGTCAGACAGGTGGCTGAAGAGCTTAATTTGGGCAAAACCGTGGTCCACGAAATTCTAAGAAACGAACTTCAAATGAAAAAAATTTGCGCCAAGATCGTTCCGTGAGTTTTTGAGTAAAAATTCCATTACGGTGACCGAACACCCCCTATTCGCCGGATTTGGCCCCGTGTGACTTCTTCTTGTTCCCAAAAACCAAATTGGTACTTCGGGGGCGGCATTTGGGGGACATAAATGAGATAAAAAAAGCTACGACGGGGCAGCTGAGAAACCTACAACCAGAGGACTTTCAAGGAGCCTTCTCACAGTGGAAACGGCGTTGGCACAAGTGCATTATGTCACAGGGGGAGTACTTTGAAGGGGATAAAATTGATTTACCTGAATAATTGTAAAATAAAATTTTTAAAAAACTTTTATACGTACTTTCCGGACAAACCTCGTATAGTCATTTGCTTGAGCACCTCTGTTCCATTCGTGTTTCTACCGTAAAGCAGTTGTGTTTAAATGGCAGTGTTTCGGTTTGAAGGGTGGGATATGGCGTGAATTTACAGGGTACAGAGGAATAACACCTGAGTCGTCAGGAATGGCAACGCATGGGGGGTATCGTGGGTGAAACAATATACTCTGTTATGCCGAAATCTAGTAGGAACTCTGGTTCTTCATAACAATAAATGAATGAATGAAAATTTATTTCAATAATCAATAAATAACACAGGACACCCTGACCCTGAGGATAGAACAAAGAAAGTCAAAAGAGAAAAGAAATTTGAGACTCCTTTGAACTAAGCAGCTGTCAAGTGGTTCTTTTATTTATGCCAATATCAATACATACACTCGTCGAACTCCTCGCCGTCCATGTAGGGGTCGTCCTCGTCCACCTCGTCTGTGGGGTCCGGGTGGAGGGCCTGCCCTTGACTCATCGCAGAGTACATCGCTTGAAGGTCGCCCTCACTTTGTGGTACAAAACTAGAGAGAACAATCATTTTTAGATTTACCCCTTTATTCATAAAAAAAGGTCTTGTCGTTTTGAAAACTTATTTTAGCTTTTGAAGTGTTTTGTCTCTTTCTTTTATGCTAGATTCTCAAGTTGAAAGAAAGTGATAAAATACTGTAACAACAAAAATACATTTGTAATAGGTTTAAATTTTTACATATTACATTTAGGGATTGCCAACCCGCTTACTAAGCGTGGCAACCACTGGTAAAACTCTCATTACGGAGGAGCCTATGTCCAGCAGTGGACAGTTAATGACTGCTACGACAATAACATAGTATTGCAAAACTGCTTTGTGAGATGTAATCTCTGTACGCAATAAGTATAGACCAGCCTTTCCCAAAGTGGGCGACAACGCCCCCTTGTGGGCGCTGCAAACCTATAGGGGGGCAGTAAGAGATCCAGAAAAAAAAAATAGGGGCGTTGTGTAGAGGCTTGGGGCGTGATTTGTTAATCTTGGTTTTTAAGTAGGTAAAAAAATGGGGGCGCTAAAAAATAATTAATTCTCAAAGTGGGCAGTAGACAAAACAAGTTTGGGAACTCCTGGTATAGACATATAAATTTAACATTAGTGCTACTACTCGTGTGACGGTGTCGCCCTCTATTGTCGACAATATTTACGGTGCCTAAAATACACTCAAAGGCACTGTGCCATGTCAACAGCCTCACGTACCCACCAAAGCTTCGTTTTGTCGTTATAATCATTTTTAAGCAACTGCAAAATAATTTTTTTTACGTTTGCTACTTGATAACTCCAATAAACCAATTTGGATGTTTTTTTTTTATTTGAAAAGATGTACATACAGATTAATCCCATACAAATTTTATGGAATCAATTCAGCAGTTTAACATTAGTTTTTAAAACATATTTTGAACAAATTTTGCCATGAAATGGAGTTGTTTTATTTTTTTTTCTGAAATGCAATCCTAAAGTATTAAAGAATCCAAACTGAAGTATTACAATTAAAAAGTATAGTTAATCTATGGGGTCTGAACAGTGGGTGATTACCGTAACTGCGTGATGGGCTGATCGTCAGCATCGAATTCATCATCATCATCCTCGTTGGTGTCCCCGCCGCCAGTCGCCGGCTGCGCTAGCTCGGGTATTCTGCAACCATTTCATAATTACTTGATTCAAGAAAAAGTTGTAACTGAGCTGAGCTTTTTCAAATAACTTCAAGGTTCTCAATGCAGTTGTATTTTTTTTATGATTGTTAACTCATCACTCTGTCAGTTGGAAACCGATTTGGAAGGGGGGAAAGGGATTGTTAGTAATGGAGACTGAGAATCCCATTGCTAGCAATATACCCAACCAGGTCGACCCCCTCGCGGTTCCCCCTGGAAACTATCATGGTTAATTCCTGATGAATTCATCGTGATGGGCTAACTGGCCTGTTTTCATTCTCATCTATCACCCTTCACTGGTGCTCCGCCAGCGTATCCCGTTAGCGCAGGCTAGTTGGGGTTACCATACCATTTTCACCCATAAAAAAAACCGATTTCGAAAATTTTTTTTATTTGAAAGGGTATACTTACAGATTGGTCCCTTAAATATTTGTTATCAAAATTGGTACAGTATTTTAGTTTTTAAATTAAAATAACTGGTTTTTAAATAGTATAGTACTTTTTAGCGAATCGGTTAGCAACCTAGAAAAAATGCTACAAGAACTAGATTTGGAAAGTAAGAAAATTGGCCTAAATATGAATGCAACCAAAACAAAGATCATGACAAACCACAGCAAAAAATTTATCACAATAGAAGAGAACCCTATAGATTATGTGGATAGTTATGTGTACCTAGGTAAAATGGTCTCTTTCGAAACGAACAGTGGAGAAAATGAAGTCGATAGAAGAATAAACATAACATGGAAGAAATATTGGGCTCAAAAAGAAATCCTTAAAGGGAACTACAGTCTCAACTTAAAAAAGATAATTATGGATTCCTGCATCCTGCCAAGCCTAACATATGCATGCCAAACATGGACCTATACAGAAAAAATAAAGAACAAAATCCTATCATGTCAGCATGCGATAGAAAGAAGTATCTTAAAGTTAAGAAAAATACAGAAAATAAGAAACACTGATATTAGGAAGAAAACCAAAATAAAAGATGCTCTTCAGCATAGTATGAAACAGAAGTGGAGATGGGCAGGTCATATAGTGAGGTACAAAGATAAAAGGTGGACTCTCCAAACAACAAAATGGCGAGGTCCAGCAGGAAAAAGAAATGTTGGAAGACAAAGAAAGAGATGGGCAGATGACATAATAAAGATAGCAGGAAAGAACTGGACGGGTATTGCTATAGATAAGGAGAAGTGGAAAAAGATGGAGGAGGCTTTTACCCTTGGGGACCACGGAAGTGGATAAAAAGCTATAATAATAATAAAAACTGGTTTTTCCATAATTGAAGACGGTTTTGTTTTTTTTATGTAACACTATTTAATTTTTAAACAAAAGTATTTGTAATTTTATATATATATATTTATATATATTTATATATATATTTTATGCAACTTAGAATGGCAAACAAGCTGACGGCCCACCTGATGGAAAGTGGTAACCATCGCCTATAGACATGAGCAGTACCATGGACATAACAGAGTATACTGTTTCGCACATGATACCCGCCATGCGTTGCCATGGATACTATTTGAAATACTTTTTTGACATATTTATTTTTTTTTCATCTAAATATATTCACTTTTACGTTATATGCATAGTTTTTTATTGTACAGTCACATTCACTAAAATAAACATGTAAGAATCATTCTTGTCTATTTTTTTTTATAATTATTAGTTTAAATCATCAATGTGTACCTGAGTTCATAATTGAGTACCATGTACAAAGCAGGGGACGGATCCCTCTGGACTGCGTGGAGCGAGATGCTGGGGTACAGAAGCGAGATCGCGGGAGCGGCCACACCGGACGGCCTCACGCCGCCTCCCCACACCACATTACTGGAAATATTTGACAGTTTAAAAATAATAAAAAAATTAAGAGGAAACCTTTGCTAACAGACAAACAGACAATAGTATTTTTTTTCTTTTCAACAAGCTGACGGCCCACCTGATGGAAAGTGGTAACTGTCGCCTATAGACATAA
Organism: Galleria mellonella; assembly: GCF_026898425.1. Lineage (NCBI taxonomy): Eukaryota > Metazoa > Arthropoda > Insecta > Lepidoptera > Pyralidae > Galleria > Galleria mellonella. The sequence goes on along the minus strand of NW_026441999.1, from coordinate 7,531,878 downwards.
GCAGTACCATGGACATAACAGAGTGTACTGTTTCGCCCATGATACCCTCCATGTGTTGCCATTCCTGAGGACTCAAGTGTTATTCCTCTGTACCCTGTAAATTCACGCCATATCCCACTATTCAAACCGAAACACAGCCATGCAAACACAACTGCACAGAGGTACTCAAGCAAACGACTTTTGTAAAAGTCTCCCTCTGGTGATAAAGTGGAAAACCTTCTACATTTGCTAGTGGAATATGGCCGGAATTGTAACCTGAAACAGCGGATTCTGGGCGATTTGCCAATATATAACAGTAATATCAATCTAATACTAAATCAACCTGGCAGTCACAATGCAAAACGGTTACATCGGTGGGTAAAGGAGCCCCTAACAAACTGGCACTAACTTTCAGACATTCCCTATGAGGCTGGCATAGTTACTCAAGTGTACTAAAAAATTAATAATTCCTCGAAAAAATAAATAATTAAGTATTATTTTATTAAATAAAATATAATTTTGAATTAAAAAAACCATTGGCCAGGGGGGAAGGGACTGTTAGTAATGTGTACCAGTCCCATTGCTAGCAATATACCCTGTCAGGTTGACATCCACATGGTCCCACCTAGAAACCATTGTGCTGAATTCCTGGTGTATTCATCACAATGGGCTAACTGACCTGCCTTTTCATCTCACCTATCATCATTCACTGGTGTGCTCCGCCAGCGTATCCCGTTAGCATAGGTGAGATTACCACCAATGTCTTCCATTTAAAAAAATTACATTGGCCATCTTCAGGGGCATCTTTATTTACGACATGTTGTATTTTACCCACTCGTCATTTAGATTAATATTTGATCAAGTTATTCTTGATATTTCAACAACCTGTTCCTGACTATTTACATTATGAATAGAATGTTACAGAAGATACAGAAAACATACTCATTCTGAACTTATTTCAAAATACATTGAAATTAAAAATATATTGAATTATTTGTCTACATAATACAGAAAGAGGTATGTTAAAAAGGGAAAAATTTAACTATTTTATAATCGTGTCAGATAGGAGATATTTTTTAAGGGCCATATTTATAGATCCTCATATCAATACACATAATAAAAATTATAATTATTGTCTGTCTGTTTATAGAAGATATATAAGAAAAACTATTATAGGGCGACTTTCTGAACAAAATAGAATCCAAAACAATATTTTTTAGAATTTTTGTTGGCTGTATGTTTGTGCACAGTAATCTCAGAAATGGCTTGGCTAATTTTAATGTAGTTTTCACTAATTCGTGCTGTTTGCTCCTCTTAACATTTAATGTTTGTTTTATTTCAATTGGTTCATAAATAAAAAGTTATATCAATATAAAGAATCACATACAAAAAGTTATAAAATATAAGCTTTATGAAGGTAGGTTATATACCATATTTTAACTCATAGGATATTTTATACACTTCACATTTCACATGGGCACCGCCGCGAGAAACAGTCAGTAAATACAGAAAGAAACATTTAATATGTATTACTATAAATTCAAAATTATTTGTATAAATAAATCCTAAGTGTTTCCACTAACCAAAAAATCTTCAATCACAGAGGTCACTACACACCCCACATAAACAAATTAAAACAACAACTAAGCAATTTATTTTGTTTACTTACATGACAGATTCACAAACATGAAAATGGGGTCAAACTTGAGGTGTCGTCCTCATCTCTTAAATGAATGTATCTATTTGATATTACAGCAAAATGATTATTCTAAGGGTCAGTGTGAACCAAATAAAATTTATTTATAAACATTTAAGTCAAATCATTATAAATTTTGTTCTAGCTGTTCCATAACATTAATACTTTAAAAAAATAAAAATTGTTTTTATTTTAAATATAGGTTTAAATAATGCTTGAGAAAGGATCGCAGTAGTATCATTATTAAGAAGAATTCGATATTATTTGATCTAGAAAAAAAAAGTGTTTATAAATTTTTCAACTCGTGTTGTAAATTCTAAAATTTAGTTTCCTCACCTTTCAGTGATGTATAAGGTGGCTGTGCCGAGTTCCTGATCATTCACAAAGAGTTTTGTCGAAGGGGTCTGAAGAAGGATTCCTTCGACAGGTTGTGAAAAAGTCGACGACACCACAACCATGTTGAATTATTAAAAAAATATATAAGGCAATTTACGCTCTAATTGTCGTTTACAGAAGACCAATTAACGGCCCCTTTTTTTAAACAATTAATGATATTTATTAAACTACAAAGACAATCTTTTTTTATATATGAAATTGAATCATAAAATGCAGTACATACAATAAAACACGTTTTTAGAATACAAAAACAGTGTTGCCACTCGTAAGTTTCCACAATATTCATACCATAACCACAGCAGTGTGACCATTTGTGGCAAATTGCCGCCGTTTTACCAAACTTTGCTCCTAAATTTTGTGTGGCAAATTATGCTGATGATTTACAAAAGTGGCAGATTTAAAGAATTTCAAGAAAATTCACATTACCTAATTTAAATTTTTAATAAAGATGTCTTTTTTTAAAGTTTTTTACTTTATACTTTTTACAATTCTGTCATAAGTAATCACACTGAACTATATGAGATATATAAGAACCACTGAGCTGTACTTCGGTTTAAAGGGTAGGATATGGCATGAATTTACTGGGTACAGAGGAATAACACTTGAGTCCTCAGGAATGGCAACGCATGGGGTGCATCATAGGCGAAACAATATACTCTATTATGTCCATGGTACTGCTCATGTCTATAGGCCACGGTTACCACTTTCCATCAGGTGGGTCGTCAACTTGTTTGCCATTCTAAGTCGAATAAAGAAAAAAAACACAGTGGTTTTCATACAACTACGAAGTCGTTTAAAAACGAATGCCATTTTCAAGTCACTGGTACTATTTTTAATCTATGGCGTTGAACAGCGCCAGTGACGTTTGTCGTATTTGATTATGTCATATGTATTATGAATTTAACTTTGACAGTTGGGTTTAATCACAATTTTTTCGAGTGCTACTTATCGAGTTATTATTTCTTTAATTATTAATTTAGTAAATGTATGTGTACCTTTTTTTTTATTTATTTACTTAACTATCTACATAGCATGAAGTAAACTCTCTGATCTATGATGGAGAGACATATTTTATTCCTTACTTCAGTGGAAGAACCTGTACAGTCTGAAAACAGTATACCGGCACAAGATGTAAGTAAAAATTCGATTACTATAACATATTGTGAGGTGAAGTAATAGGGTCGCTAATTCCTATAACTAACTAGATGATATGTGAGAATGAAAAGGTCAGTTAGTCCATCGTGATAAATATACCTGGAACTTAGCACAATGGTTTCCAGGAGGGACCACGTGGAGGACGACCTGATCGTATATATTGCTAGCAATGGGAGTGGTAGGCCACATTACTAACAATCCTTTCGCCCCAATATACACTGTTAGATCAACCCTCCGAAAACCATATTGGTGTGATCCTAGTAAATTTATTGATTCTAATGACTTGGCTTGAACTGCTAGGGATATAAGGCTTCACACTGATGAATAAAAACCAAAATTGATTGACAATAACTATATATTATACATATAAAAAAATAACAGCATTCAGAATTTCTCCTTTTTTGAAAATTATTGAAGTTAAACTTTTTCTTTGTTCTAGCCACTGAATGGTATTGGAATACAGGGGAATAACTGTTATAGATTAAACAACAGTATCATATTTGCTGAACCATTAAATTACAGCAAGCAAATAAAAGGTAAGGAGTAATTTTACATTTTAATAAGTGTAAAAAATAAAAAAGCTTTAAAAAATTACTTTGTAATTTTACTACCATATCATACCTATCAAACTGAAACACAGTCACATGTGTATAGCTGTATGATGGTAGAACCACAATTGTGATAGTGATCCTAGTAAACTATTATACAAATCCTCCCTCTACTAAATTAAAGTAGGCAAAATGCACATGACACCCCTAGTGTAGCAGACATTCATAGACTACAGTGACCATTTACCATCAGATGGGCTACATCTTTGTTTGCCGCCTTTGTGGTTTAAAAAATCCTTTAACATTTTTATATTACACTATATTTACTCATAATTTCTTGTTTTGTTTCAGAAGAGAATACAGATGGCCAAATGACGACATTCATAGATAATGTGATAGTACAGAAAACACCTGGTAAAAGAAATAAATATCACATGTATATTGAAGATTTATCAAATCCCACATGTCCACAGGTAAATTAATCTATTTGTATTCCACGGCTTCACTTGCATGAATCAGTACGTAAAATATCATGTGCTAATATATAATAAGATAGATAACCTATGTGTGTACCAAATTCCATTCAAATTTATTTAGTAGTTTTTGCATGAAACAGTAACAAACATTTATCTATCTTTACACACTCACATTTATAATAATAATAGGAATACTCGGAACAGTGAGGTCGCTCTGTGAGGTCTGTGAAGATCCCAGGAAGCTTTTGTGCTTCTAGGCATAGCTGGCCTGGTTGTACTAGCCATGATTCATACACACAATAGCCCAATTGAGAGACTTAGTGCAGTAAAAGAATTCAATTTACATTTACAATATTATAAAGATATTAGAGTACTACTTATGTGAAGATTTTTCCTATGAAGACCGCTTATATGGCTCACTATACAGTAACTTTAAGTGCCTTCCGAAGAATAAAACAAGTAAAAAATATTTTTTAAATGATCCAAATATGGAATTAGAAAAACTAACCATCCTTCTTTGGTTTACCCATGTGAATAATATGAAGTATAGTGTTATTTAGGATATAACCTATACATGTACTAAATTTTACAAAACAATTTACAGTTTAGTTACTTATATGTATAATAAGTTATTTTATGTTTATATATATTTATTTATATATATATATGATTTAGGTACTGTTCCATTTTGTAAATACCAGTATGGTAATGAAATTACATGATACAATACATGGTGCTGTTCTCGTCTATAAGTGACGAGTTATCATTTTCCATCAGGTGGGCCGTCAGCTTGTTTGCCATTCTAAGTTGCATACAAAAATGTGAAAGTCTGACATCTTAGTCCACAGGAATCGCAATGCTTGAGGGTTACCATGGACATCATAATGCATTCTCTGATGGCCTTGGTACTATCCATATCTATAAACAGTGTTTACTGGGGGGAAAAGGGATTGTTAGTAATGGGATCTTACAGGCCAGGGATCTTACTGTCAAGTCAACCTCCATGCGGTTTTCCCTAGAAACCATTGTGATTATTTCTTGTAAAATTCATCATGATGGGTTAAATGACCTGCTTTCATCCACAATTATCATCTTTTACTGGTGCCCCACCAGTTAACAAATGGTTACTAAAAAAATGGTTACCCATTTTTATTAGGTGAACTGGACTATTAGCATATTTGTTCTTTTTCTTCTAAAAATTTCTAAAAGAGTATATTTATTTCAGCAAAATTGCAATAAAACGTTCTCGAACATGACGCTGCTCAAAGCACACATACGCAAAATCCACTGTGCTGATAGAAACCGTTACATATGTGACCAGTGTGGCAGTGGGTTCCCAGCAGTGTACCTGCTGAGAAGGCATACAGCTGTCCATGCGGGAGAAAGAGTGCAATGTCCCGTTTGTAAGAAGTCACTCAGTGCTAGGACTAAGTGAGTATTTTTATAATTTAACAGTAAGGTTAGCTATACTGGTAACATGGGCGATCTTAATGGTGGAGGAGGGAGGAGGGAATGAAGCCGGTTGAGCCGTTCCATAAAAAAACCAACTTCAATTGTGGCAAAACCAGTTATTTTGATTTTAAAACAATTACTGAGCCGCTTTTGATAAAAATTAATAGCACAAATCTGTACATATATCCTTCCAAATAAAAAAGTCTTCTAAATCGGTTTACAAGTAACGAAGTTATAAGGTAACAAATATAAAGAAAATACAACCAAATTACCGCGTTCTTTTTGTTGTCGGTTTAAGAAGTGTTCTTTTTTTACTCTTTATTTTCTTTTTCTTATACAAGCTGTTTCTAATTGTCAAAAAGTCCAAGTTTTTGACCGAACGACGTCTATTGAGTAAGAGGCGACTAAGGGAGGGCGAGGGATGGACAGCAGCGTTTTTTTTTTTATACAACTTAGAATGGCAAACAAGCTGACGGCCCACCTGATGGAAAGTGGTAACCGTCGCCTATAGACATGAGCAGTACCATGGACATAGCAGAGTATACTGTTTCGCCCATGATACCCCCCATGCGTTGCCATTCCTGAGGACTCAGGTGTTATTCCTCTGTAACCAGTAAATTCACACCATATCCCACCCTTCAAACCGAAACACAGCCATGCAAACACAACTGCTTCACGGTTGAAACACGAATGGGACAGAGGTACCCAAGCAATCGACTTTTGTACAAAGTCCCTCTGGTCCCTCTTAAAACTTTTCTAAACATCAAGTACTAACAAAACCCCCAAAGGGAGAGGCCTATGTTCAGCAGTGGACACTTAACAGCTGATATGTAGATGATTATGATTGAAGGAAATAAATTCAAATCTTGTTATTCATATATGACAGCTGATAAGATGAATTATTAATTTGTCCCCCTTGTCCGCAGCCTGTCGACCCACCTTCGGTCGCACGCGGACACACGCACGCACGAGTGCGGCGTGTGCCACAAGCGTTTTGTACGCAAGTGTACACTGAACGCCCACGTCAAGTTCGTGCACAGAGTTGGCGAACTTAATTGTGACAAATGTGACGATACGTGAGTTACACATACCGTATTTTATATGTTTTTTTTTTACTTGCAATCTACGAGTATTTTAATTTATTTAGTACAAATTAGGCATGGGTAACATAACCAACATAGCCCGATAGATAAGCAAGCTGAAGTGGCAATGGACTGGTCACATAGCTCGAAGAACCGACAACTGATAGGGAAGAAAGGTTCTAGAGCAGCGACCGCGTACGAGTAAACGCAGTGTAAGACGACCCTCCCCCACTAGATGGAGTGACGACCTGAAATGCATTGCAGGGAGTCAGTGGATGCAGGTGGCTCGGGACCGTTCTTTATGGCTGTCTATGGGGGAGGCTTATGTCCAGCAGTGGACGGATAATGGCTGAAATAATGATGAGGCATGGGTATGATATATATATGAATATTGATGCGATATCTATATATTGGGTTCCTCTGGACATTGATGATGGTAAAAAGGTCATCATCCATTTCGATATTTTTATTTTATTTGAGAAAACAAACAATTTCTTATTACATTTAGTAAATACATATAAATAACATAGAAATCAGCAAAAATAGAATATATTTAACATTGAAAAGACAGAAATACCAAATACTTAAAAGTAAGACAATATGGCAGAGATAAGAGAATTAAGTGACTACAAATACATAATTAGGTGAAGATAACTTCTCTAAGATATTTCCTGTAGATAAGGCTCTTATATCGCCCATATCGGTCGGATATCTATTTTAGAATATGTTAAAAGTCTGTTATTCAATATTTGCGTTATTATACCAGTAAATAGATATTGTAACTAAGATATTGTTATATCCCATCCCTAGGTCAAATCTTGTAACCAATTCCTACTATAGTGGCAAGTGTATGCTTTATCAAACCTGTTAATATATGGATATAAATAAAAGAGCTCAAAGGATTCTTTCTAATATTTATTTATTTACCCTTTAACGCTCAGTAAAATTCTACGTACATATGGCGTACTTAACACCGGACGGTGTTCTCTACCAGTCGACCATTGGGCGAACAGAGAAATAAGTAGGCGGTGCATTATTGAATAGAGAAAAAAAAAAATAAAGCAATATCTGATAAATTCATATATTATAAACATACACGTAATATCTAATATATAAAATTCTCGTGTCACGGTGTTTGTTACCAAACTCCTCCGAAATGGCTTTACCGATTTTCATGAAACTTTATGTGCATTTTGGTTAGGTCTGAGAATCGGCCAACATCTATTTTTCATACCCCTCAATGATAAGGGTGACCAACCCCTAAAATTTTATTTTTTATTTTTATGACAAATTTTTTTATTTTTATTTTATTATGATTTAGCATTGAAAAATACAATTTCAAAGTTTCACCTTTTACGATCAACCCCTGTTTTTTAATTGCGATTTATATTTTCTACAATAGAATTGCAAGATGGCAAAAGAATATAATAATTGCAGTACAAGAAATTCTGTTTTCTAGAAATAATATATAAGGCAAAACAACGTTTGCAGGGTCAGCTAGTATTAAATAAATAAATATTTACGTACATAAATAAATAAATATATAAAATAATACTATATAAAACAATTAAATAAGACAACTGCAATAGAAGAGCAGATAGTAATCTGTGACTTGCCGATACAAGCCTTCGATGGACAAGTGTAATTTTTTTTATCGATTCTATCGAAGTATTTTTTTTTATGTCTAGATTCACGTCCCGCATCGAACTGCGCCGGCACGTCTTGACACATAACGCGTCACCGGAGGCTTCGTAAAAGGTAGGATTTTTATACATTTATTTATAACTATCTTTTGCCCGCGACTTCGTCCACGTGACCGGTATATATTGAGCAAGAGGAAAAAAATAGCCTATGGCCTTTTTATCCCATAATAGTACGTGTACCTATATTAAATTTCTTATTATTATTATATTCCTTTATTAACCAATGTAACAGTTTTCACTACACAATGACAAGTCAATATTTACATTGTAATTTTTAAATTAATAAAATTAATAATAACAATTATAATAACATTTGAAATATAAAATAAAAATAACATTATAAATTAATTACCAGAGGGAGACTTTGTACAAAAGTCGATTGCTTGGGTACCTCTGTCCCATTCGTGTTTCTACCGTGAAGCAGTTGTGTTTACATGGCTGTGTTTCGGTTTGAAGGGTGGGATATGGCGTGAATTTACTGGGTACAGAGGAATAACACCTGAGTCCTCAGGAATGGCAACGCATGGGGGGTATCATGGGCGAAACAGTATACTCTGTTATGTCCATGGTACTGCTCATGTCTATAGACGACGGTTACCACTTTCCATCAGGTGGGCCGTTAGCTTGTTTGCCATTCTAAATTGTATAAAAAAAAAATTACGTGTCGATATAATGGTAACTACATGCCAATAATATTGACTACAGGTTATGAAATTTGAATTGTCACACTTTTTACAATGAAATCCTCATAGTCGTAGAATACTGACGGATCTATATATGTAATATTTGTCAGATCCGTCAGTATTCTACCACTGTGACGATATATAAATAAATAATAATATGTCATAATTTAATATTGGCGTTTAGGTATTCGGTCACGTTGTATAAAGCATGTTCCTCAAATCAAAATGTCTTTATTTTGTTTCTTTTTTTTTTTCTCGCCAATTTTGTTGCTGCATTGGTTAATTTATTATACCTTTTTTAATTTTTAGATTGTCAGCCTTGTTTCATAGTAATCGTAATTCGAAATTTAAACTCAATTATTAAACTAGCCCTGTGGTCCCGGCATAGAATGGTCCACCACTTCCTTTCCCGTGGATGTCGTAAGAGGCGATTGAGGGAGCTTGTAGTAAGTGAATGGACAGCAGCGTCCCACTTTAAACATCACCGACGCTTAACTGCAGTTGCCAACCCGCCAAACGTGGCAACTATTCAACAGTGGACAGTGAACGGCTGATATGATGATGATGATGATGAATATTAGTAAGGAGTTTCTCAGGATTTGTGATATGACCTTCTCTACCACAAACACTACGTGTATGCCAAATTACATGATGTAGATTCAGCCTAAATAAAGAAAAATCTGCATTCACTAAAATATAGGAAGCACAGGTCGTATTTAGATATGACGCGCGTACTGCGGTACAATTTTATATGTAATTTACTTGGTTTATTTAAAAAAAAAACAGCCTGCCAAACGTGGTAACTACTGGGGAAACACCTTTGATGGGGAAGGTCTTTTTTTTTAATAGATGGCAATGGTATGGTAACCCCGCCTACGCTAACGGTATACGCTGGCGGAACAACAGTGAAGGGTGATAAAAAGTTTGATAATTGAAAAGACAGGTCAGTTAACCCATCGTGGTGAATGCATCTAGAATTCAGATGGTTTCCAGGGGGACCACGTGGAGGTCGACATGTCAGGGTATATATATTTTTTTAATTGATGATAATGGAATGATAACCCCACCCGCGCTATCGGTATACACCGGCGGGGCATCAGTGAAGGATGATAGGTGAGGATAAAACAGGTCAGTTAGCCCATCGTGACAAATTCAACAAGAATTGTTCACGATGGTTTCCAGGGGGAACCACGTGGAGGTCGACCTAATAAGACATATTGCTAGCAATGGGGCTGTCAAACTCGATTGCTAACAATCCCCCCCCCCCCCAAGGTCTATGTTCAGTTATAGAGAGTTAATGGCTGATATGAATGAAAAAAACGTGGAAAAAAAAATGTTAAAAAGCCTGCAGCTGCAGCCTGAGGTCAAGGTCAAGATATTGTATTGTCGTCAGGTCTAGATAATTTCAAGGTAGCGTGAAATTTGTTGCCGGTTGCGGGAAGACTTGCAAATTGGCGCGGAATTTTGTGTTTTATTATTTTTTATCCAAAGCACAAAATACATTGTATAGAACATAACAACATTAAAAATTTTAATACAATGAACGTTCTTTATTAAGCAACTCGTTTGAACTAATTTCTATAAAAAAAAAAAAAATCTTATTGGGAAAAGTTACTTATAGGAAAAAAGGAGTATAAAATCCTTTGGAAAATAATTTTACTTATTTCTTTTTTAATGTTTTAATTATTTTATGATTATTTTATTAAGCTGAGTAGAAAAAATAAAATATAAAGAGATGTTGCTTATGTAGAGCGTTCACTCATTGTCTATGTTTCACAGCCATATAGTACTTTACTCTCAATGTAATTTTTTTTTTTTGTATGATGTTGGTGATCAATTCACATGTGTTGACAGTCAACACATATTACTGGTAGCGGAATTAAACAAAATAGTTGTATATTAAATACACAATCGAGATTTAACGCGATAAAAAAAAAAAAAAAAACTTTGCAGGTGAATACTACCTATATACCTGCTTCTTTATTGTTTATTAATCTTTATTTACCTGCATAGGTTTTTCCTAAGTCCCAATCGTGTATTTAAAGTATGTGTAAAAAATGCGAAAGTTTAAAATTAACTAAAGTAGTTGTAATCAAATAATTAGTTAATTATTTATTGCCCTGTGGTCCCGGCATAGAATAGGCCACCCCTTCCTTTCCGTGTCGTAAGAAGAAGGCTAAGGGAAGGCGAGGGATGGGCAGCAGCGTCCCTCTTAGATCATCTCTAAAGTGTAACTGCGGTTGCCAATCCGCCTGCCAAGCGTGGCAACTACTAGTAAAACCACCTAAACTCAATTAACCCATAATAACAGGGGAGAAAGGGATTGTTAGTAATGGACACTGAGAATACCATTGCTAACAATAAACCCCGCCTGCGCTAATGGGATACGCTGGCGTGGCACCAGTGAAGGGTGATCGATGAGGATGAAAACAGGCCTGTTAGCCCATCATGATGAATTCATCAGGAATTAATCATGATAGTTTCCAGAGGGAACCGCGAGGAGGTCTACCTGGTTGGATATATTGCTAGCAATGGGATTCTCAGTGTCCATTACTAACAATCCCTTTTCCCCCCATCCCGATCATTTGGATGTGTGGTGGTCAAACATGGTGCGTTTCTATAGACATTTCCTTCCATACACAATAACTCTATGGAACGTACTCCTAACAATAGTGTTTCCGAATAGATACGACATTGTAACCTTCAAGGAAAGAGCATGTTTCTTTCTAAGAAAAATAATTGCAGATGTGTTAACTCAAATTTCTCTGTTATCGCGGATGTGTATAGGTGGCAATAATGAGGGTTTCCCTAGAACAGTATACAGTACGGGCTTTTTCAAAAAGGATAGATACATTAAGGTTTCTTCAAGGTCGCAAGGCGCACGTGACACCCCTAGTGTTGCAGGCGTCCATAGGCTACAGTGACCGTTTACAATCAGACGGGCTGTATTCTTGTTTGTCGCCTTTGTAGTATAAAAAAAAATTAAAAAAGGGCTCGTTTGTCCCAAACAACAAAAAAAAAAAAAAATTAGTTTGTTATAACAAAAAAAAATTTAAAATGTGAAAGTGAGTTTGTTATCACTTCACGCCTTACCAGTTTGACCGATCACTATAAAATTTGGTATAAATACACTTACTATATCAAATTAAGAAAGACAGGTTAGTTTTTATCACTCGTCACGTGAAGTCGCCGGTATAAGCTAGTAACAATATAAACTGCTTAACCGACTTCAAAAAAGGAGGTGTTTCTATATTTTTGTATTACAATTTTTATTATATATATATATATATATATATATATATAATCATTTTCATTTCGCCCGTTAACTGTCCACTCTTATAAGAAAGCCTCAATAAGAAAAGTAAAATAAGATTTGACCAGTATTTGCCATGCTTGGCAAATGGGTTGGCAACCGCAACCTTACACAGTGGCATAGGAAGTAGTGAATGGGCAGTAGTAGTGCTAAACAATTACTAATATATATATATATATATATATATATTTATATATATATATAGAATTATAAAAATACTCATCTAAAATAACATACAATAACGTTGTTACTACTTAGAAAATTTCTTACGAATTGTAAGGAATGACGTATTATACTATAAGCATAATTCAGCGGCAATTCAGCTCTGAAGCCTTTCTTAATGATACAATTGTGTCCCATTCACCGTCTAGCTAATATTAACATGCATACATGCCATCTTATTTTTAATAATAACATATGTATTTAAGATTATGTTCCACAGATAAAACCGTCTTTAATTGTGTATAAATCGATTATTTTTATTTAAAAATTAAATTACTGAAATGATATTATAAGGTTTCTATAAAACCAATTTAAAAGGAATGTCAACGCATGGGAAGTATCATGGGCGTAACAGTGTACTCTTTTATGTCTATGGTACTGCTCATGTCTGTAGGCTACGGTTACCATTTTCCATCAGGTGGGCCGTCAGTTTGTTTGCCATTCTAATTTGTATAAAAAAAAAAATTAACCAAGACAGTTTCCAAGGGTAACCACGAGTTGGTACTACTAGCAATGGGTGTGATGGTTCCCATCATTTATTTATACTTTTGCACACATTAGAAAATGTCTACAGGGCGAACTTAATGCGTGACGGCATTCTCTAATAGTCAACCGTTACGCTAGGGGGAAAAGGGATTGTTAGTAATGGAGTTTGACAGCCCCATTGCTCGAAATATGCCTTATTAGGTTGACCTCCACGTGGTTCCCCCTGGAAACCATCGTGAACAATTCTTGTTGAATTCGTCACGATGGGCTAACTGACCTACTTCATCCTCACCTATCATCCCTCACTGGTGCCCCGCCGGTGTATACCGATAGCGTGGGTGGGGTTACACATTCCATTATCATCCATTAAAAAAAACCGTTACGCTAAACACAGAGAGTAAATGGCGGTGCATAGATTTAAAAAAAAAAAAAAACTCTTTCCTCCAAACACGAGAGTAAATGTAATCATTTGCAAAAGGACTTCTCAAAGTCAGTTCAGCAGACTGACGTTTGACGCAAACGGAAGTTGCTTTACAATGTTTAGTAAACTACATTATTTAGGTCTTGTATGACAATAACAGATTTTGTTTAATTAAAAATTATCCAATTACACAAAAAAAAAAAAACCTTATCCAATGGTTAGCTGGTAGAGAATGCCATATGGCATTAAGCTCGCCATTTGTTGTTATAGACATGAGCAGTACCATGGACATAACAGAGTATACTGTTTCGCCCATGATATCCCCTATGTGTTGCCATTCCTGTGGACTCAGGTGTTATTCCTCCGTACCCAGTAAATATGTTGAATTCGTCAGGATGGACCAACTGGCCTGACTTCAACCTCGTCTATCATTCTATACTGGTGCTCAGCTAGCGAAAACCGATAGCGCAGACGGTTTTTTTTTTGTTTTAATGGCTGATAATGAAATGGTAACCGCGCCTGCGCTATCGGTAAACACTGGCGGGGCACCAATGAGAGATGATAGGTGAGATGAAAGGGCAAGTCAGTTAGCCCATCGTGATGAGTACACCTGGAATTCAACACGGTGTTTTCCAGGGCGCGCCACGTGGAGGTCGACCTGATAGGGTATATTGCTAGCAATATGACTGGTGATCCGTATTACTAACAACCAGTTACCATTTTCAGCCAAAAAAAAATCATTTTTAAATGACGAAAACGGTAATCACGTTTACCAGCGAGTAATGATAGTTTAGGATCAAATCTGGTCAATTACACGTGGTGTTTTTCATCCTCGCCTATCATCCTTCACTGGTGCCCCGCCAGCGTATACCGATAGCGCTGACGGTGTTACCATTCCATTATAATCAATTACAAAACGTAATGGTACTGTACATGTCTATAGCCGATTATGACCACTTTCCATCACGTGAACCGTCAGCTTATTTTCCACTTTCAACCAACTTCAAAAAAAAATATTTCTTCAATTCGGTTTTTTTTTATGTTCATTACCTCATAACTCAGTCAATTGTAAACTGATTTGGAAATTGGTTATTTATCTCAAAGGATATACTTACATATTGGTCCCGTAAAAAATTTATGAAAATCGATTCATAATTTTGGTTTTTAACTAAAAAAAAAACTGGTTTTGCCACAATATTTTTCATAAAAAATTATTTATTTATATTTGTCAATAAAAAATTTTGCTAAAAAATTTGGCTATTTGTCAATAAAAAATAATAAAAAAAATATTTAATGCCGTCGACATAATCTAGGGCAGGAGTTCCCAAACTTATTTTATCTATTGCTTACTTTGAGGATAAATTATTTTTTAGCGCTTCCATTTTTTCACCTACTTAAAAAGCCTTAAGCATCTAACAACGCCCCCTTTTTTTTTTACTGGGTCTTTTACCACTTTGGAAAGGCTGAGCTAGAGGGTTTAAAAGTAGCATGCATTAATCTGACAGAAATATATTATTGATTATTCATAAAATCCCCGAAAACAATTATCATATATTTATCGGGTACTACGTGACCGGAAACGATCTGAAATGAACGATGACGTAACATGGAAGTAAACGACACATCTGTCATTAATGTACCTTTGTGTTCTTAATAGTATATAATTAGGAGCTTAATATACGATTACCTAATGATTTCATTATTCATATAATTACTAATATTAAATAGTAATTAGTAATATAATTATTGGATTACTAAATCATTGAAAACGCAAGGCATCTAAATTACAAAATTGAATGCTAACTTCAAATCGGTAAATAAGTTCTTCGTAAAATCGAAATATTTCTTTACGTTTCCTTTTTTTTTTACTGTATTTTCTTTATTATTTGATTTCAAATATATTTTACGTTATGAGTACTTAAATGAGAAAATTGTACTGTACTTTAAAATGCGACTGTAAATTGCAATAGATATGTTCTACTAATTTAATTAGCCATTTACCAATTACTACGAAATAGGCATGTCAGTCTAGTGTAGTAATTACTGATAAGTAAATTGTGTTGTGTGCATTTTTGTTTAAATTAAATTATTATTATTAATGAAAATACACATAAATTTACATAAATCGTCATAGTCGTAGAACACTGACGGATCTGACAAATATTACATATATAGATCCGTTAGTATTCTACGACTATGACGAAATGAAAATATGTTTTACTACTCTCACAATAAAATGATTTTTTTTTTAAGGAACCAGTTACATTATTTACTATTGCGATAGGATTTCTATGAGCAAGTTGCAATTACTTTTTGAGTGTTTTAAGGGTTTTTTTTTTTTGACACATTAACGTATAATTCTTATTAAAAACTAAACTGCTCCACCGGTTTTGAACAATTTTCTATGGGGACTTTGTACAAAAGTTGTTTGCTTGGACACCTCTGTCACATTCGTGTTTCTACCGTGAAGTAGTTTTGTTTGCATGGTTGTATTTCGGTTCGAAGGGTGGGATGTGGCGTGAATTTACAGAGTACAGGTGAATAACACCTGAGTTCTCAGAAATGGCAACGCATGGGGGGTATCATGGGCGAAACAGTATACTCTGTTATGTCCATGGTACTGCTTATTATTAAGACCCTTCACATGGGGTTTTCTCAAATATCCTGTGTATAGACATCGTTTTATTGAAATTTTATTATATTATAATATTTAAATTTATAGTAAGATAACTAAATAGATAAAATCTGGACTAATTATATAATTAGCAATGATTTATGTATTTTTTAATGTGTACCATGTATAGTTATTTATATATGTATTGTATGTAATTTATGTATGTAAATTTCTATAAGTATATTATTCTATATGTTTGTATGTTTTTTATAGTAAATTGTTGTTATCTCTCAAAATATTTAATTAATTTACAATTTTTTTTAAATCTATGCACCGCCATTGACTCTGTTTATCGTAACGGTTGACTGGTAGAGAATGTCATCAGGTATTAAATCCGCCCTGTAGACATTTCTTAGTTCTTTCTTAGTGGTTTCTTAGTCTCCATTACTAACAATCCTTTTCCTCCCTATTGATTGTTGCCTTTAGACATAATTATAAAAAGTACCGGGTACTATTTGGAAAAGTTCAAACGTAAGGAACACGTGGTGTGTTATGAAATGTAATTTCATGTCACATAAGGTGTTCTGCACGACGTATGTTCTAATTCCAGCAGTGGGATCACATATGGTAGGTGAGACTGGTCAACAATGCCATTTAATTAGTTATTTATTTATACTTTTGCACACATTAGGATATGTCTACAGGGGGAGAAAGGCATTGTTAGCGATGGAGTTTAACAGCCCCAATGCTAGCAATGTTACTAATCAGGTCGACCTCCACGTGGTTCCCCCTGGAAACCATCGTGGTTACATCTCGTGGAATTCTTCACGATGAGCTAGCTGACCTGCCTTCTCACTCTCATCTATCGTCTCTCGCCGGCGTCCCGCTAGCGTGCACTGTTAGCGCGTCATCCATTACAAAAACACCTGCTAGATATTTTATTGAAATACTTCTATTGTCAACTCTATTGTAAAACCTATTGTAGTTAAATGGTATATTTTATTATCGTATTTGATGGTATTGTTTAAAAATACTGAAATATATTCATGGCCAATTATTTTTTTTTTTTTTGGCAAACTATTCTTGAATATCGGGGCTTTCTCTTTTATATCTGTTACCCTTTATTTCCGTGTTGTTTTTAAGAATTCTTTGAAGTAAACCGACTCGCTGTTCAAATTGTAAGTTTCTAGAATCAGTTATGTTTACTGTGTTTACCTGGATTGATATTTCAGTGAGAACAGAAAAAAAAAATAGAAAATATATGCAGATATATTTAATACTAACTAATGCCCGCGAATTTGTCCGCGTGTGGTATTTGTTAATCTCGTTCAGTATGTATAGATGTGTGTACCTACTTATTTATTATGTCCGGGAATACTGGAGCAAAATTAACAAATGACGTGTCCCTTTCACTCTCACTCTTTGCCTTAGGTCAAAATGACTTTACTTAAGTAGTAAGCTGTACATGTTACTATAGTTGTTTAACTATCCCACGGGAACTCTTTAATTTTCCGTGATTAAAAGTATCTAAAATATTGAACGGGGATGTAAGGTGCAAGGTGGACCACATATTAAAATGATTCTTATAAAAGGAAACAGTTACATCATTGGCTGTAGCTATCCCTCTCTTAACAGAATATAACAAAAATGCAAACGGATACAACTGCAATTGTATATTATATTCAGAGTATATTTGGTTTTATTATTTATAATTATTCCTCTCCATCCAAGGGTTGCCTGGAAGAGATCGCTCTTAGCGATAAGGCCGCCCGTTGTTTTCTCATTGTGATTATTTCTTGTAATTGTTTGTATCTATAATAAGTTTACTATTGTAATCTTTTGGAGGAAACAATAAAGAGTATCTATCTATCTATGTGCTGTCGCTATATAATTCATTTATTTACCATATCTTATAAGAAAATATAGTAAAATTGTATCTAGACCTGATTTTCACTATCGTACAACCCGCTATAAACTAAAATTTCATCCCAACCATCTGGACGAGTGGCGGTCCTCCACCGTTCCTTTTTCAAAGCACTTTCTCCCACGCACAACCACTCTTTGGAATCAACTTCCAGCAGCAGTATTTCCGAACCGATACGACAACGTAACCTTGAAGAAAAAAGCATATTCCTTTTTAAAAGGCCGACAGCACGCCTGCAATGCCGTAGGTGTTGTGGGTGACCATGGGCGGCGGTAGTCACTTACCATCAGGTGAGCCGCATGCTCGTTTGCCCCTTGTGTTGTAAAAAAAAGACCATGTCTGTATATTGAAAATATTTGAAAAAATAAATAAAGTAACCAATAAATGCCAAAACAATAATTTTAAGGAGTTTTGTCGAATTTCTGCATTAAATTGAATGTATTTTTTACAACTGTATTCCTTCATACACATCAGTTAGTTAGTTAGTTAGTACGCCATCTAAACGCTTAGTCGAATAGGCCCCAACATATAGGCTACCCCTTCCTTTCTGGTAAGTGTCTTAAGAGGCGACTAAGAGAGGGCGAAATATGGGCAGCAGCGTCCCTCTTAAAACACCACCAAAAACCAAACTGCGGTTTGCCAGCCCGCATGCCAAACGTGGCAAGTACTAGCTAAACCCTCCTTGTGGATTAATAACCCCGCCTGCGCTATCGGTATACGCTAGCTAGGGTACCAGTGAGAGATGATAGACGAGAATGAAGCAGGTCAGTTAGTGAATAAACCGGGAATTCAACACTATTTTTTCCTCAGGGACCACGTGGAAGTCGACTTGATAGGAGGGTATAGTGATAGTAATGGGTCTGTTCGATATCATTATTAACAACCCTTCCCCCCCCCCCCCCCAAATGAGCAGATTTTTTTGATGGGTGAAAATGGTATGGTAACTCCGCTTGCGCTAACGGGATACGCTGGCAGAGCACCAGTGAAGGGTGATAGATGAGAATAAAAACAGGCCAGTTAGCCCATCATGAATTAACCATGATAGTTTCCAGCGGGAATCGCGAGGAGGTTGACCTGGTTGGGTATATTGCTAGCAATAGGATTCTCAGTCTCCATTACTAACAATCCCTTTCCCCACATATGAGCAGATTAGTTAAGTAGAATATCCAAGATATAAAATGTTTTTCCAAGTTTTTTTCAGCCTCATATTGTTTACTATATACCTTTACTATACTAAATTTCATGAGGCGTGGTTGAGCCATTAAAATATTAAGAGGTAATTAATTTACTATTAAATTTATAATATTAGAAAAAACAAACTATTATATTATTAAATAATAATATAATAGTTTGTATTATTATCTAAGTAAACGTGTATTACAGTATTTTTCAACCTTTTTCATGACACGACTGTACCAGAGGGATACTGTACAAAAGTCGATTGCTTGGGTACCTCTGTACCATTCGCCTTGTCGCCTAAAGACATGAGCAGTACCATGGACATAACAGAGTATACTGTTTCGCCCATGATATCCCCCATGCGTTGCCATTCCTGAGCACTCAGGTGTTATTCCTCTGTACCCTGTAAATTCACGCCATATCCCACCCTTCAAACCGAAACACAGCCATGCAAACACAACTGCTTCACTGTTGAAACATGAATGGGACAGAGGTACCCAAGCAATCGACTTTTGTACAAAGTTTCCCTCTGCCTTCTCACTCTCATCTATCATGTCTCACCGGCGTCCCGCCAACATATATCGTTAGCGCGAAGGGCTTACGGTTCCATCGTCATCCATTACAGTCAGGTGTTTTTCACCTTCTTAGAAATTTTATTGAAATGCTTCTATTGTCAACTCTATTGTAAAACCTATTGTAGTTAAATGGTATGTTTTATTATCGTATTTGATGATATTGTTTAAAAATACTGAAATATATTCATGGCCAATAATTTTTTTTTTTTGGCAAACTATTCTTGAATATCGGGGCTTTCTCTTTTATATCTGTTACCCTTTATTTCCGTGTTGTTTTTAAGAATTCTTTGAAGTAAACCGACTCGCTGTTCAAATTGTAAGTTTCTAGAATCAGTTATGTTTACTGTGCCTGGATTGATATTGATTGATCAAAAGTATCTAAAATATTGCACGGTGGTGTAAGGTGTAAGGCGGACCACCATGGAAAATTTCGTTTAAATGGGTCCAACAGTTTCGGATATTAATTAGCCCGTACATACACGAACAGAAATTATAAATTTGAAAAAATCTGTCTTATTCTAACATCCTCCTTTTTAATTTTTTCTATTTTTTTTTAGATTTCCTTTTCGTCCTCTACAATTGTATTTATTATATTTATTGTGACATATATATATATATATATATATATGTCACAATAAATATAATAAATACAATTGTAGACTAGTTAGTGTTAGTATATATATAGACATGTCAATAACCATTATATTTATTAGCAAATTTAGTTGTAATACAGTTTTTTGATTACATTACACAGTTCATATTCAAAATACATCTTCACCGCTGCAATTTAAGATCTCTCATAGAAATGGTTATGAAATATTTAGACAATTATTTTCATTAGACAACACAGCGACTCTGTCGAACGCAGTAACTACGAACAAGGTCAGACAAAACGAGCAATTTACATATTGTAACCGTATATACTTTATGATAAAAAAAAAACATACATTATTTGTTTTATAATTACCTGCCCAGCCGCCAAGAAACGCGAGTACGAACCCGCAACTAGCCGCAAGTAAAGTACACGGACGGAATTATGTAACGCTATATTTTCTATAACTCGTACGTTAGACGGTCATTTTGTTACCGTGCGACGTGATTACCTATTTATGATTAAACTTGTACCTAACTAGATATCTCGTTAAAGGCGATAATAATATTGAATAAAATATTTTATGCAACTTTGATCTTCCGTTGACGTTACTACGGTATTTTTTTGACGCGTTAACTCTAACATAGTCAGGATACATTGCATGCATCTTATTTATTTATTAGCGCGAGGAAGGCGATATCGCAGCGACCTCAGTATACTCACACCTATTTTGTTCCCCACCGTCTCGGGCGGCCATGTTTGCCCGATGCGCTGTACAACCCGCCAGTTTCACGCGGACCTTGCTACGTTACGGGCGTACCGTCCGCACCGAGCTATAAATACGCACGTAATTTTAAAACACACGAATTTGGAACGCGACGTTCGAAATTAAAAAAATATATTTTTAAAAATTCTAATACCGGCTACAATGGTGAGAACAAAAGACGGGGACGGAGTAAAGAGTAATTTGATAATAACAGAAGTCCAGAAGAGGCCTTGCTTGTTCGACACGAACGACCCAAGTTACAGTGACAGAGCGGAAAAGTCGCGGTGCTGGGACGAGGTGTATGAGTGCGTGGTGCCCGGCTGGTCGACGTTGGGGTTGCCGGAGAAGTCTGCGGCTGGTAAGTTGACGCTACGTATACTATTTGCGGATGTTGGTGAGCCGCAGCGGGCGCGTGCGGCGATTGTGCGCCCACTGCCGGCCGGTTTGCAATCGTCGCGTCGCCGCTGCGTGCTCTTGCTTTGTTCGACGCCGTCGCCAGCCGCTCGGATGCTTTCGAAATTGTACCTAGTGTACCTAGTTCGAAATAACGTCTGTGTCAAGTATGAGGCACGTGTTATATTATCTACACGTTATATGTATTAATCGACGCCATTTTGTAATGGCATAATTTTTATTTTTCTTTCGGATGTTTTTAAGCTTAATTTTTTTCACATCTCAATTTCAACAAATGTGGCGCATAACACAATGTAGATAATTTATCCGTCTCAATAACAAGTGACGTGTATTTTGTGTTCGTAAAAGGCGTCGTTTGTATACGTTTTACCTACACTTCTTGTTGCGTCTTTTTGGTATTCAATTATACATATATACTGTCTTAATTTATTCAAAAGTTCATAACTCTATAGTACTCATATAATACTTGTTTTTGAATTTTAAACAATTAAAAAAAAATATTGCTAATAAATAGAACATTGGTTAGATTTCCTTGAATAAAACCATTTTTGGTATCAACATAATAACCAATCTACTTGCGTTTACAATCTTGAGATTAAATTCCAAGACGCCGTATTTTGAAGTAGATTACCGATATGTACATATTATAATACCTATTCGCCTAATTTTAATCAATTGCGTTGCATTTCTTTTATTTTTAAACTAAAGCAATGTATGTAAAAAAAAAAATAACTTTTTTTTTTTTATTTATTTCATTTCGATAAGTTTTAAGACTTTTTAAGAATTGCTTTATAACACGGTATTTAGATTTTATTTTAGATAGGTAGAGCACGCAGCTAAGTTACATATTTCTGACGGCGCAAACAGTAAATTACTGCGTTTTAATTTCCTAGCTCGTTATTATTATGAAAGATCAAAGGATATTTTTATAGTAAATATTAATATACCATTAAAAATGTATTGAAATATTTTATCGATATGAATTGGCAACTAAATTTATTTTCGAAATAGTCGTTTTAAAAATGCTTACGTATAATTGATTTTAATTTCTTTTTTAATTTAATAACCTACGTTTTTATGTTTACCTAGTCGGTCTTTTACGCTCTACAAAACTGGTAGTAGATGGAAGTGCTGGGTTCGACGCCGCCGTAGTTTTATTGGAAAAATTGAAGTAGTAACTTCCAGCTTTTATTGCGGATTGAAGTGGACGCGACGCTAAAAGGCCTCCCATTTATATGTAATATTATTTAAAATTAGTTGACCCGACAAATGTTCTGTCAAAAACAGAAGCCTGTTTCAATTGGCTGCTATAGGAACAATTTGTTTGTAAAAAGTCTTAGGAAAATTTTTACATTTTATTTTTCATTGTATATTATATATATATTCTTTATTGCACTTAAACAATATATGCGGCGATTAGTTTAACATTTCTATGTTTTTGGTGCAATAAAGTATTAAATTTTTTTTTTTTTCGAAAAAGGCTGAATTGTTGATGATGATGAATATACACATATAGGATGGCCACGAAATGACAAAAAAATTACGGTCCCATTTGTGACTTTGTCACATCAAATATGTATATTAAAAAAATAGCCTTCCACTTATTACGTATTTTATTGATTACATTTATTTAATTATTTTATTTATAAACTAAGGTGGCTTAGTTATATATAAGTATTTTTTACTATATAAATTCACCATGTGATCCCGGCACTGACCTTCCGTACTGACAAAAGTCGAAATGAGTCCTATAAAATCAAAGAGGGCTAAACATCATAACATCGATTTCATTTTCACTCTGTACTCATCAAATATTTCTCTTAATTAAAGCTTCTAATAATTAAAATTATTATTCTTTTTTTTTTTTTACTTTCTGGTTTTAAATATAAAATATCGTTCCATATCCTTGACAAAATATTTTTTTTTTTTTAGTTTTCTGAACATTTGACATACTTGGATATAGCTGTCTTTGATTTTATAGGCCTCAAATATAAATTATATAAAAATATAACATATGTAGACATGTATTTTCTTTTTTATGGTATTCTATCTTGCAAGTATTGAAACTATCATGACGTAATACGAAAAAAGGAAAATAAACTTAACGGTTTAGGTAGTTCGGTATAATTTGCCTACAATCGAAAATTGCCTCAAAATATATATACAAATTATTACATACATACATACATATCTGTCACGCCTGTCTCCTATTAGAGTAAGCAGAAACAATGGAACGCCAAATGCTTCGATTCAAACAAACCTCTTTCGCTTCCTCCACATTCATTAAATATGAAAAATTAAATTACATACAAATTATTCTCGTATGATAATAACACATAAGCTCTACTTTTCCGCAAGTGAGGTTTTTCGCAATATATTTTTAATTATATATTTATTTATTTAAACTTTAATGCACAGTAAAATTCTATGTACATATGGCGGACTTGACACCGGACGGTGTTCTCTACCAGTCGACCATTGGGCGAACAGAGAAATAAGTAGGCGGTGCATTATTGAATAGAGGAAAAATAAAGTAATACATGATATATTTATATATTATAAATATATAATTAGACTTATATAAACATATACGTATAATATATTAAATAAATATATATATATATAGATATATAAAATATTACTATATGAAATAATAATGGTACAGTTAGGTAATTATTTTTTTATAATAAATACTAGCGTTTCTCCAAATAAATGGAGGTGCCCATGTTATACAGTATTTTTTTCGTGATGACGGAACAAACATACAGACAATCAGACAGACAAAATTTCTAAAAATTATTGTTTTGCCATCTGTTTGTCTTGAGGGCCATCGTATAATTTTTTTTTATTACATATCTCCCATGTACAGACATCGTCTATTTTTTTTTTTTAATTAGTAAATACTATTGAAGAAACATATTCGAATTTCGTATCAACATCTGGATAATAGTAACTTGTAGAGTCTAATATGTTTTTTTTTTTGCAAGTATTTACTAAATGTAAAGATTGTTTAACAAAAAAAAAAAAACTATTTCAACTGTGGTTTTTAAGTACTAAAGTACGGAGACCGATTTTGATAATATTTCTATGGAACCAAAATAATTTTCAAATAAAAAAAAAATACAAATCGGTTCATAACTGACAGAGTTATGAACTAACAAACATACGAAGAATATAACCGAATTGTAATAATAATTATTTATATAAAATAATAAAATATATTTCTCTTTGAAGTCTGTTATAAAGAGAGATATACCTAAATAAAATACCACGTTAGTAAAATCGCCGTTTTTTGACGTCACTACCATTCAAAATGCCACGTTAGTAAATTTCTATTTCGATATAAATCTTGAGTTTAAAACAAAATGTCCGCCGATTTTTGACGTCATCGCCGTTCATGCGAAAGTACCTAGTATTTAGTAATACGTGGCTAATTACTTTGTAAAGACAAACAATCCGCATTTCGTATTCACTAACAATATTGACTTTATGTTCTAAACAATAAAGTATATATTCATTTGTTGTTGCACGTGCAGCAACAGTAATTACATTTTATAGGTGATTAAGTAATTGATATTACAAAATAATATTAAAAATTACCAGAAGGAGACTTTGTACAAAAGTCGATTGCTTGGGTACCTCTGTCCCATTCATGTTTCAACCGTGAAGCAGTTGTGTTTGCATGGCTGTGTTTCGGTTTGAAGGGTGGGATATGGCGTGAATTTACTGGGTACAGAGGAATAACACCTGAGTCCTCAGGAATGGCAACGCATGGGGGATATCATGGGCGAAACAGTATACTCTGTTATGACCATGGTACTGCTCATGTCTTTAGGCGACAAGGCGAATGGTACAGAGGTACCCAAGCAATCGACTTTTGTACAGTATCCCTCTGGTACAGTCGTGTCATGAAAAAGGTTGAAAAATACTGTAATACACGTTTACTTAGATAATAATACAAACTATTATATTATTATTTAATTTTCTAATATTATAAATTTAATAGTAAATTAATTACCTCTTAATATTTTAATGGCTCAACCACGCCTCATGAAATTTAGTATAGTAAAGGTATATAGTAAACAATATGAGGCTGAAAAAAACTTAAAAAAAAGGGTATAGAGGAATAACACCTGAGTCCTCAGAAATGGCAACGCATGCGGGGTATCATGAGCGAAACAGTATACTCTGTTATGTCCATGGTACTGCTCATGTCTATAGGCGACGGTTACCACTTTCCATCAGGTGAGCCATCAACTTGTTTGCCATTCTAAGTTGTAAAAAAAAAAATGCAGCCATTAAATAAGGACACAAAATTAAAAAAAAAAAATAACTAGTTTTAGGAAAGTTTCCGTTATTAGGCTTTGTAATTTTACGGCCCGAATAATCGCCAAGTGTTGCCATTGTAAATACATAATGACTCAATAAATACTCATAGTCATAAAAGGGCCATAATGGTCTATGTTATCTTATTATAAACATTCTTTTGTGCTGATTTTAGAACTTGGAACAATAAAACCCGTTTTGTACTTACAATAATAACTAAAATGCTATAAATATATAGCCTATTTCACTCACTCACCGATGGAGAATACAATACCGGTATCCCTAATGACAAAGGCCATTACATATACAGCTATTTTTTTTTTTTATACCACTGAGGTGGCAAACTAGTATACGGCCCACCTGATGGTAAGTGGTTACCGTAGCCTATGAACACCTGCAATATCAGGGGTATTACGCGCGCGTTGCCGACCCTGAAGAAACCTCTTTACCCCCCTTTTGAAGAACCCCATGATGTAGTCTCTTGGGAAAACCTCGGCTTATACAGTATAAAAAGCTTTTTTTTTTTTATACAAATTAGAATTGCAAACAGGCTGACGGTCCACCTGATGGAAAGTGGTAACCGTCGCCTATAGACATGAGCAGTACCATGGACATAACAGAGTATACAGTTTCGCCCATGATACCCCCCATGCGTTGCCATTCCTGAGGACTCGGGAGTTATTCTTCTGTACCCAGTAAATTCACGCCATATCCCACTCTTCTATATATATATATATATATATATATATATATATATATATATATATATATATAGCTATAATAATTATAAATTTATTGCATAAATTAAAACAATTAAAAATAATTTTTCAATGACCACAGACAAGCAAAACAAAATTATTGCATCGTTGATCAATTGTAATACAAGATTTTAAACTTAATCCTGTTTCAACCTTCTACGACAAATTTCTTTATAACTCGGAATATAGAAGTAGTTTTTTGTAGAAGGTTGGTGACGTAATTTTATGGTCATTCGAAAAATATTTTTAATTATTTGTTTTAATTTATAAAATAAATTTTGTACATAATTATTATAGCTGTACATGTAACGGAGCTTTGCCTTTGTCATTCAGGATCCTGGGATAGTATCCTTTACTCACTAATAATGTAGCTCTTTATAGATGAAAGAATTTTTAATATTAGTTTATTATTATAGAAAATATTATTTATATTGATTCATTAGGAAATTTCATTTATTAAAAATAAAATAAAAAAAAATAAAAAAAAATATTCGACGAGGAACCTAACACTTCATTCATCACATATAGTTTTTGTAATCTGTAGCGTTAAAATGCTACTCTTAGTACACGTATACCTATACTATGATCGCTACGTAGATTCCAGACGCGTCAACCTCATAACTTGAAAATTGATTAAAACGCAATTCATTACTGCTTCACTATGACGAACTATTTCAAACAAACCACCAACGGTGCAATGGGTGCAACGCAGCGACAGGGAATGCGCGCTTCGTGACTCACCGAAGACCGGCTATTCATACGAGAATCGCAAACAAATGATATTTCTCTCCATTGCGCGTCCGACTAGACTTTTATTATTTAGTTGCATTACAATGCGCGTATTGTATATTGCATATAGCGATGTTACGATTTTGGTGAAATTAATGGTACGCGGTACGAGTTAGCTGATATCTTTTTAATATTCGACGAAACAAAATTAGTCTGGTTATTTTGTGAGTAAATTAATATCCGTACTTACTTAATATTATATTATTAAGTAATGTACTAATTTATTAGTAATAAGCATGGATGTTACTTTCGCTCAGGTTCAAAATTCACTGTTTTTATGAAATAGCTAATGGAACGGTGCCGCATGCAGTACGGGCGTCACATTATAAAATTTGTCCATAGTATGTATACATGCTGCACTGGAATTTTTTTTATTACTTATTATATGAGACAAAATATGGCACACATACCAGTGAGAGATGACCCGCGAGAATGAAGTTGGGACCTCATGGAAATCGACCTAATAAGGTTTTTTTTTGTAGTACTAATTGCTAGCGATATTCCTTTCCAAGTCGACCTCCACGTGGTTTCCCCTGGAAACCACCATGGTTATATCTTGATGAATACATCGTGATCACTTAACTGATCTGCCTCCATCCTCACCTTTCATCCTTCACTGATGCCCCGTCAGCGTATACCGATAACGCATGCAGGGTTAACATTCCTTTGTCATATATAAAAAAGAACATTGTAGTAGAGTAAATGTGCTAGTTAACGCACACAAAGGAACAATACCCGAGCACTACATGCGTTCCACTCATTGCTAGGATATTCAAATGGTAAATAGAGGGACCTTGGAGCATTTTTTTGTTCGATTTTTAAATTGATCATATCTTTTTCTTTTTTTTTTTAATTATTGATATTTTTCAACAGAAGAATGTTTTCAATTCGGTTATATTTGTTTTTAATGTTTGTTCCTCTGGCAATTGTAAACCAATTTGTAAAATTCTTTTTTTTTTTTTTTATCTGATCCTAGTCCCATATAAATTTTATCAATATCAGTTTACTAATTTAATTTTTAAATCAAAGTAACTGGTGTTGTTCGAAGTTTAAACATTTAAAGGTTTTTTTTTGTGGCACTCACTGTTTTTTTTTTCACGCACACATTCAAACGTGGGAAATTAAATATTTAAAAAATTAAATAAGACTCCTAACACATGTACAAATATAGTGTACACACATTTTTTTTTACCGACTTGAAAAAAGTTAAAAATTCTTTCGACATTCTATTTTCGTATTTATGGTAATTATGAATCGTTTTCATTATTTTATTTTACTAATAAAAAAAAAAATTTAACATAATAAGAGAGATTTCTTTTTACTTCTTAGCGTGTTTATTGACATAAAAGTCTGTCTTCTATTATAAATGCACACGTGCATATAACATGACTCTATAATTAAAATCTGGATTTAAATTGAATTTAAAACTGGACTCTAGAGAATAATAATTATACAAGTGTCGTACAACTTGCACGATTTTTTTTTTCTAATTTCAATATGTGAAATAAATTTCATAGGAATTAAATTATTGTTATATACCACGCTGGTTATTACTTGTGGCACCGTTGCAGTATTTGAGCTGACGTCACGTCCGTTATGGCTATTCTTAGACATCGCCTCTCTACAATTTTAAATCAAATTGAATATTCTAAATACCGAAATAATGAAACAAATATATCTTCCCATTTGTAGTGTTTGTGAGTTCCGAATGGGCGATAATGAAAAAAAAAATGGGGAAAATTACTATTTTATTTTATTTTATCTTATTACTTAGAGATAAGGTCGCCCATTGTTTTCTTAAGTGTAATTTTTTTCTTGTAATTCTTTATTATAATACGTTTACTATTGTAGTTCTGTGGAGAAAACAATGAAGAGTCTCCATCTATATATCAATTCAAAAATGCTTTCTCTCTTTTTTATATATCGAAAAAGAAAAAGTCGACACGCATCTAAAATATATTCCATTTAGTGGGTTTAGAACAAAAGATATTAATATTATACATATATGTAAATAGCCGAATAACCTTTGGACGTACATCGAGTCTATATCGAATGCATTTAACAGACAAACATATGTATATTATTGTAAAGTTAACCTACCGCCGTATATGTTAGTTGATAGTTGATATTTTTTTTTTATTATTTAACCTTTTTATTTTACCTTCTAAATTATATAATATTTAGATATTTATTTATTTATTTATTTATTTATTCATTAGTACAAATATGTGTACATGGCGGACTTAATGCTAAAAGCACTCTCTCCCAGTCAACCATAGGGAAGTGTCAGAATACACGAATGCGGTACTAGTAATTATTGATATACATACATACTAAAATTACATATATAAACGAATAAATATATATCAATAACAAATATACTTACACATATATGATATATACTATATTATACACGATTTTGGGAATAATATAAAGCACTTATCTATATCTATGTAATATATGAAAATGAATTGCTAAATTTCAAATTTGAAAACGCACTAAAATTTATTTTATTTAAAAATATGTTATTTACTTGGATTACATAGAGCATCGAGACTCAAAAACGGGTCAGCTTGCTTTTTTTTTTTTTTTTTAGTACGTTTGTTCCGTTTGGAACAGGCTAAGGTCGGAGACCATGCTGCCTAGTCTTCAAAAAGATAATTTGTCTGGAATTTTACAGGGTCAGCTTGCTTGCTATATGTCAAAATAGCTGACTCGTTTTTTTTTTTATCAGTATTCTTTATACTTACGCACACAATCCATCTTGACGTATCTATATTTAAATATTTAATAAATAAAATTAGTTTTTATTCATTAAAAAGATGCAAAAATTATAAGACAAAATAAATATAGAAGTTATAAAGCAACTATTTGTCATGCAAAATTGTATGAAAAAGTTGACCCGTTTTTCTCGAAGCATTTGTATGCAGACACTCTATCTAATATAATCTAAGGTTAACTAGTTAATTTTATATCTTTTCGTTTTCTATTTTCTTTCATTTTGTTTTTTCAATGTTCTCAAGAAACGTCTGGAGCTTCAAATCATCGTCATCGTCATCATTCCAGCCATTATCCGTCCACTGCTGGACATAAGCCTCCCCCATAGACTGCCATAAAGAACGGTCCTGAGCCACCTGCATCCACTAACTCCCTGCAATGCATTTGAGGTCATCACTCCATCTAGTGTGGGGTCGTCTTACACTGCCTTCAAATACTTAATATTTATTACTTTGGCTGGGCCAATTTAACTCTTTTTTTAACGAATATTCGTTAAAGTCCAAGGAAGATTCTTATGATGTAAAAAATTGCAAAAATATCTCAGAAAAAGGTTAAGATTCCATTTTTTCGCCATACTGTACCTAGCTGTCAATTCAAATATTTCCATTCTTAATGTTTAGTTAGTTTTAACTTTAAAGTAGTTTATGCTATACGCTACGGGTTTTCTTAGCTTTCCGAGAAGGGTTCATCAGGTACGGGACTAGCCCCTTTGTTCCGAACTCATCACCGGGGATAACAGTCCCTAGGTCTCGGCTACCATTGTCTTTTCTGGCTAACATAGATAGTTTTTATTCCAATAAAGAAGAATGGATCCAGTAGGTAATTACGGTAAGGGACAAAACGTTTACCGGGTTGGTTTAATATTCACTCTTTCAGTTGACATTTACTGGTACTAACGTTTTTTTTATTTTATTTTTTTAATTACAGACTACGAGCTAAGGAAATAAAATAATAGTTTGTGTTCATAAGGACGAGATGATTCCTTTTAATTTGCATAAAGTTAAAGATGTTATTATTTAATATTATTTTACAATTATTCATGTTTATTTCCACAGTATGTGTAATGTTTAATAAATACTTTGTCAGTTTTCTAAAATGATTCAGACTTCAGGTTCTTAGATAGGTATGTATATTGTACAGGTAAATACTTACAAACAATATTCGCTTAATATATGAAATTGACGATAATTTACAATTTATTGATTTTTTTTTTATAATATTACTGAGTACTATTTCGATTCTTCTAATTATTTAACTTATTACTTATTTAACTTTTTTTAGTTGGCTCTGGTCTACATGTTATAACAAAAATAATTTTTTTTCGAACTTTTCTTAAAACTTTTCTTAAAACTAATGTTAGTATATTTAAATTGTGCCTCTAAATGTTCGTTGTCTTGCTCCTCTTTTTTTTCTATCAAACATAGACTTTAAGTATATATAAAATAGAGGTCCAAGCGATCGGTGTGATCGTATGGCACTTATTTTATAATAATTATTATTTCCCTCTCAATTGTTTGAAATTAATTTTATTAAAATTTTGAACGCTCTGATATATTATATTATCCGCAATATTCCGCAAGCGGCTGACTCATTCGGTCAGTGGTATGTCGCGCAGCCGTCGACGTGCACAGCCCCGCGTACCCGAGCACTCGACTCGGCCCGACCGCGCCCGCCCGCACACCGTTTCCGAATCTTATCGTTTTCGAACGAGTCTATTTGTTTTGTGCGATAAATCAATGTAACGTAAATCTTGCTATATTAACATCCTCCAACGACCATTCCGAACCCACACAAATTGAGCATTTAATTAATAATATTGCTATTAAATTATCGTTTACGCAGCGATACGTCTCATTGGCGGGCGTGGACTAGTCAAGTTAGTGTCTCGCTCGCTACTAGTCGAGTTGTTATTTGAAAAGAGAATCTATAGAGAGTGCTCGTAACGTTGCAGGAGAGCGGAAAATTGAACGCTCTACGTTCCATATTTAAACTTTTAAATTATTTAATATAATTAGCGCAGTCTCAGTTCAGTATACACATACTTTTTAATCGTCTTGCATTGTATTTTGTTCTTAATACTCTTTTTGGACAGTATAAATTAAAAAGTATAATTTCATAATTTCGTATTTGTTGATTCTCGGATGTCTCGTAACCCGATTCTATTGTCGTGGCCATTACTAATTTGTGAAACAGACTTGATATCTTTTGTTTGACGAAACAATAAATAAGCAGTTTTGTGATAACATGACGGATTTGTGAGTTTATAATTTAGTACGCTGCTGTATAGTGTTAACGAAATTTTTTTTTTATATTCCTGTCGTTGATCAGGACAACATTATGGGTTGGTATTTTTGTTTTTTTTTTTACACTAAGTAGAGATAAACAATATAATGTTTAACTATTGACCTCAATTTAATTTTTATATGTTATGTCATTTATTTTCTGATGTACACAGATTGAGTTTATTTAAAAATATGTTGATAACTTATATAATTTTATATCTTTTCATTTTCGGTTCAGGATGTTTGTTATTTTTTCTTTTTTTTTTTTCAATGTTTTTAAGAGACATCTCAAGATTTAAATACGCAATATTTATTACTTTACACATAGCAGACAAATTATATAAAAATAAACTATTCCGGGATTTCTACAAAAAAAAATAATGGTCGAAAAAAATTAAATAAAAATATATTCCGCGAATAATGCTTAAGATTTAAAGGAAAATATATGTTTTGATAATATTTCAGGCACGTGATTTAATATATAAATAAGAATACTTTAAGATAATTCTTTGGTAACGACCGTGTATAGAGGTGTAGTCACACCGTCATGAGGTGTCCGACCTCCGTGGAGGTCGATACGTTCCGCTTCAACAGTGAGTTTTTCTTTTTAATTTTGTAAACGATTAAAACCTCCGCCATTTCCTATGTGCAACCACAGATAAAGAAATATTATTTTGCAACTATAAAAAAAAATATGTTTTTCCCATCTAGCCGTTGTGTGATACTGTCAAAATAAGTTTGTACTTAATTGACTTAATTGTATATTTATATCTACCACTTGAGTGCGGTTGTTTTATTTTTAAAAACATGACGTCATATTAATATTCGTGCATAACACGTAGAGATATATTCATATCTCTATAAAAATCCCTTGAAAACAAGTAGTAGATAACAAAATGAATGTCTATCCCCTCTATAAATACGGCGTATTAAATGCAAACATATTTGTCATAATAATACCTAAATTATTTTATATATATATATATATATATATATATATATATATATATATATATATATATATATATATATATATATATATATAAGCCATTCGATTAAGGATTTTTGAAATAATAAAATTGCCTTAGGTGTTGCGGGTGATCATAGGCAGCGGTATTCACTTACCATCAGTCGAGCCGAGTTGCTTCGGCCGTTCTCGTGTTTTGTGCTTAGCAATACATTTAGTAATTTATTTTTATTTATATGTAGAGATAGCGGTTTGTTCCTTTGGCTAACAACTAGAGATAGCTGATATCCGATATATATATATATATATATATATATATATATATATATATATATATATATATATATATATATATATATATATATATATATATATATATATATATATATATATTAAACTATTGTTAGTAATTACTAATATATACTAATATTTTAAAGTAACGCAATCAAAACAGGTCCACTTAGTATGGTCGCCATAAATATGTATGATTATATACTAGATAAAGTAATAAAAATAACATTATCGTTAAATATGTTTAACTTATATTCTTGTTTACTATATTTAACTAGTGCCTAATTTAATTTGCTTTCAATTTATTTATTTACAAGAAACAAACAGTCTTGTCAACAATACAGTTTTGATGCAATTATGTATGAAGTTCTGTATATTATTTGAAATGTAATGAAGCACGACCATCGTTGGGCCAAAAGTAAATTGATAATTTACATTAAATATATATATGTAATATTTCCTTAATATATAATATAATAAATTATAATATTATTTACAATTGTTAAAAATAGCTCTCGCCATGTCGGAAAAAAGGACGTTTACCCTATTCGCATTTAGTATGTGATAAATTTAAAAATAATTGACTCTGCCTATTTTACTGCTTACTAGGTATTTTGTGAATTTAAATTGTCCGACTGACTCTCTGACTATATGTTAAATACCGTAAACAAAGGAGATATTTCAGAAATGTAGAACTTGGGCTCTGTCTGTCACTATTTTGGAATAAAAGCTCATCGAACACACCTATTTTAATAGTCACTAAACATTTTGTCAATTTCAATTACCCAACTGACGGTCCGGTAATGGTAAACATCGTAAACAAAGGATCTGTGTCAGATTTTTATAAGACATGTCTCGTATTTTTTTTTCACTAAACTTGTATATTTTATATCTCAAATACATATATGTTTTATTATTGCATCCTGCTTTTTACAACATATATATATATATATATATATATATATATATATATATATATATATATATATATATATAAAATTATTTGTCCTCTCTGATTAAAAACTTGATATTTTAGTAGTCGATTCATTCTATGTAGTAAACATCCACTAAGAAAGTACTTTTGGATATTTCACCCATAAAGGGATGAATGGTTGTATGGAAATCCGTCATTTTCAAAGTTACAGTCGTGAAATTTTTGATATGCAAGTTTTAGGTTGGAAATAAATACTTATTTCAGTGTTTTTTTCAAAATCTATCCCCTAAGAGGGCGAAATAGGGGTTGAAATTTTATATGGAAGGGTTATTTTTAAAGTAAGAATAATGAAATTTAAAATTAAATAAAGCTTCTCTCAGCTTAAAAATAAACACATACATTTTTCGTCGTTTTTGGAAATTCAACTAAAAAAAAAAGCATTTCTATCCTAAT
Organism: Galleria mellonella; assembly: GCF_026898425.1. Taxonomy (NCBI): domain Eukaryota; kingdom Metazoa; phylum Arthropoda; class Insecta; order Lepidoptera; family Pyralidae; genus Galleria; species Galleria mellonella. The sequence goes on along the minus strand of NW_026441999.1, from coordinate 7,496,624 downwards.
TATCCTAATAAAATTCCGTTAATATAAAAATTAAAAAAAAAAAAAGTAGTCAAACTATTTTATTTATCTTTTTCTCTCTTTTTTGTTCTGCTTGAAATTTATTATTTGTGGTTATTGACTGGACTGAGAAGTGTGTATTTTAAAGATTTTGTAATTTCCACCCCTCAGGCGAGAAATTGAGGTGCAGCATTTTTTTTATTTTTGTTTCGAAAATTATATACAGCACGTTTGCTTAAACGTAAATTTCACGTTATTTAGCTTAGACATGAAAGAGAGCTTAATTGTGGGGTGGGCGGCAGCGTCTCTCTTAAAACATCACCAAATCCTAACTGCGGTTGCCAAGTGTGGAAACTACTGACAAACCCTCCTTATGGGAGGGGAAGAGATTGTTAGTAATGCGGACTATCAGGCCCATTGCTAGCAATATACCCTGTCAGATCGATCTCCACGTGGTCCCTCCTTAGAAACTATCGTGCTGAATTCCAGGTGTATTCGTCACGATGGGCTAACTGACCTGTCTTTTCATACTCACCTATCATCCCTCACTAGTGCCCCGCCAGCGTATACCGTTAGCGCAGGCGGGGCTACCATTCCATTATCATCCATTAAAAAAAAACCCTTATGGGAAGGTCTATGTTTAACTGTGAACAGTTTGACGATGATGAAAATTGGTGAAAATGTTTAGATTCACTGATAAAGAACACTACTTTAAACAGGTGCTAATGATTTTAATATCACACTGTATACCCGCAAAACATTATACTTCTTACCGTCTCAGTCGGGTAAAAAATAAAAGTAGAATCTGTCACGAAATAGCTTTTCTTGCAAGTATGTGAAATAAACATATACATATAACAGGCTGGGCTGACACGCTGACTTATCGTTGTTATGAAGGGATCAGCCGATCCTCAGGGATTTGAATATAGGCTGTGTGCCACTTCATGATAGGCTTCGGCTGGGGATTGTTTAGAGTCGCTGTTGTTACCCGACTGTGGAAGAAGGGAGAGTAATGTTTGTTTTTTTTATTCAAATAGACTTTTTTACAAGCACTTTTAAATCGTCATTGTTTTAATTCTACTGCAGGGTTCGGAAAGTTGTTATCTGTTGGGAAGAGCTCGCGAGAAACGCAACAGTGATTGGTATATACATACATACATATCTGTCACGCCTGCCTCCCATTAGGGTAGGCAGAAACAATGGAACGCCAAATGCTTAGATTCAAACAAACCTTTTTCGCTTATTGTATAATATATATGCACCTATTAATTTATCGTCATCATGTCAGCTTTCAACTATTTGCTGCTGAACATAAGCCTTCCCTTGGGGGGTTTTGCCAGTAGTTGCCACGCTTGACAGGCGGATTGGCAACCGCAGTTAGGTTTTGGGGATGTTTTAAGAGAGACGCTGCTACCCATCACCTAGCCCTCTTTTAGTCGCCTCTTACGACACCCACGGGAAAGGAAGGGATGGCTTATTCTATGCCGGGACCACACACCCATTAATTAGTTTAAATGGGACGACAAGATTCGACAAATGAATCGAAAAGATGAATTCGACAAAAAACGTGAACTCCATCTACGTGAAATTTTTTACCAGAGAGAGACTGTACAAAAGTCGTTTGCTTAAGTACATCTGTCTCATTTGTGTTTCTACCGTCAAGCAGTTGTGTTTGCATGGCCGTCGCCTATAGACATGAGCAGTAGCATGGACATAACAGAGTACACTGTTTCGCCCATGATACCCCCCCCCCCCCCCCATGCGTTGTCATTCCTGAGGACTCTGATGTTATTCCTCTGTACCCAGTAAATTCACGCCATATCCCACCCTTCAAACCGAAACACAGCCATGCAAACACAACTGCTTCACGATTGAAACACGAATGGAACAGAGGTACCCAAGCGATCGACTTTTGTACAAAGTCTCCCTCTGGTAAATATAATACTAATAACAATTACGATATGAATAGATACACACCATTACTTGAATAATGTATATTTATAATAAATCTGTAGAGAGGTTAATTCTGTACATGAAATATATATACTGGACTGTAAATGGCTAAAATATGAATTTGATACAAAATCTACTATTTCGATTACCAAGTAAATGATTGATTTAAGAATAAAGTTAATTTATTAATAAAACATGTTGCCATGCAATTGCCAAGTCATTGTAACTATCTATACTTATAAGAAAACTGTAGAGAGGTCAATTCCGTACATGAAATATATTTCCAAAATAACTATCAGGGCGTGATTAGTGATCGATACTGATGCCAAAAATGCAATCAGTAAAATTTTTGTCTGTCTGTATGTTCGTTATAGAAACAAAAACTACTCGACGGATTTTAACAAAACTTGGTACAATTATTCTACATACTCCTGAGCAGATTATAGTATACTTTTCATTACGCTACGATCAATAGGAGTAGAGCAGTGAAGAGAATAATACATATATATATATATATATATATATATATATATATATATATATATATATACATATATATGTATGTATGTATGTATGTATGTATATGTATATATGTATTAGTTTATCCATATACATTAAAAGTAATGTTTATGTATTATATGTGCATTTCTTATGTGTATATTATATTTATATTGTGTATTGCCTTACTGTGTTACTATAACTGTCACATATTTTTCACCACATCTGCCCTTCATACGCTTTCTGTTTTTACCCAATGGTTAGCTGGTAGAGAATGCCATATGGCATTAAGCTAGCCATTTGTACAAAATTTTATTGTGCAATAAAGAATAAATAAATAAATATATATGTTTTTCTAAAAAACTCAATTTTTTTTTATCGAGTGTGTTAATTACGTAAAACTATGGTCGGTGTGAGGTGAACGGCTCTTTAATTCGTCAGGCTTCGTTTTAGTATTTTTTTTTTTACACTTGGGATATTCAGTGAACTGTTTTGGCATGTTTTTTCTTGAAATTGGTCATTAAAAATAATGCTGATAAAAAAATAAAAAAAAACTATGACACTAAGTTTAACCCGCGTATAGAAAGAAATACATAAAGTATCCTATGTACTAAGTTAGGATACATTGTGTACTAAATTCCATTCGGATCCTTTCAGAAGTTTTTACGTAAAAGAGTAACAAAACATTCGTCCATTCGTACAATCTTTCGAATTTATAATATTAATAACATTTACAAATAATATTTAGCATTCTTTTTTAATGTGTGATAATGGAATATATACATATGCACCAATAAGGGATAATAGGTGACGATGGAAGCAGGTCAGTTAGCCCATCGTGACGAATTCCACTAGAATTAATCACGATGGTTTCCAGGGGCAACCGCGTGGAGGTCGACCTGATAGTGTATTGCTAGCAGGGTCAGTTAGACCTCATTACGTACAATCTCCCCCCCCCCATCATCATATCAGCCGTTAAATGTCCACTGCTGGACATAAGCCTTCCCCATAAGAGAAGTTTTGCCAGTAGTTGCCACGCTTGGCAGGTGGGTTGGCAACCGTAGTTAGATTTTTAGAAATGTTTTAACAGCTACTCAACTGTCTATCCCTCTACTATTAAGTTCCCTTAGACTTCTCTTACGACACCCAAAGGAAAGGAAGGGTTGGCCTATTCTATACCGAGACCACACGGCCAGCCCATATATCGTACACGTACCTAATACAAACTGCTTAGTTTTAGGACTAGATGGCATTGTGTAATATGGCATCATCGGGGGTAAAGGGATTGTTACTAATGGAGACTGAGAATCCCATTGCTAGCAATATACCCAACCAGGTCGACCTCCTCGCGGTTCTCCTTGGAAACTATCATGGTTAACTCCTGATGAATTAATCATGATGGGCTAACTGTTTTCATTCTCATCTATCACCCTTCACTGGTGCTCCGCCAGCGTATCCCGTTAGCGCAGGCGGGGTTACCATACCATTTTCACCCATCAAAAAAAAAAAATACAAACTGCTTAGTTTTAAGACTAGATGGCGTTGTGTAATATCATCATCATCACCTATTATTAATAAACTTCGTCACAAATTTTTGTATTTGTAATAATAGTTAATATGATAATTAAAGCAAAATCATTTTTATTCTGTCTATTATAAGTTTATTTTTCATTATTTCTACACCTTGCGTGCTCGATCCCCGTTCACGTGTATGACGGATGAGATTGCTAGCCGTCATTGTGTCCAATCATAGTATAGGGAGTCCAAAGACCCGGCCCGTAGCGCCGTCACCAATCTGGACATTATAGGGGATGAGATATATTATAAATCTTTTAAAATTGTTTTCTTTACATTTTATTTTTAACTTGTTTTTTTTTTTTTTTTTAATAGTAATTCGGCCTGATTAGTTGGCCGTGTTAGTGGCATAGCTTAAGTGGTTTCATAGTACGGTGGATAATTTTTTTTTTCTCAATATTCGTTTTTTTTTTTAAATTCGAGTGACTTTATTAACCAAATTATAATTAGGATTGTTTTTGAAAAAAAAAAACTTCAGTTGTGGCAAAACCAATTATTTTGATTTTAAAATTAAACTACTGTAACTATTTTGGTAAAGTTTCTATGGGGTCAGAAATTGTCAATTGACTTCACAAAGAGGAACCGACTTTTAAACCGACTTCAAAAAGATGGAGGATCTCAGTTCGGTTCTTTCATTTATGTTTGTTACCTTATAACTATGTCACATTATAGATCGATTTGGCAAATTATTTTTTTATATAAAAATATATACTTTCAAAATGTTTCTATAGAAATGTTCTCAAAATCAGTTTGTCAAAAATATTTTATTTTTTAAATCAAAATATAGATGGTTTTTTCACGATCTAAGTCGATTTTTCTTTTAGAACACAATCTTCAATTATTGTAAGTAATTTTTTTTTAAATATATTTATACGGAATGAAATCAGAGTCGTTAGCATCCATTTAAGTGTTCTTCACTGAAATGGAATATTTTTCTTGTAAATATACGAGTCGACAGCGGAAGAAGTTTGGTTACCATACCAACGCCAGACGGAGACTATATACAAAAGTCGTTTTCTTGGGTACCTCTGTCCCATTCATGTTTCTACTGTGAAGCAGTTGTGTTTACATGGCTGTGTTTCGGTTTGAAGGGTGGGATATAGCAGTGAATTTACAGGGTACAGACGAATAACACCCGAGTTCTCAGGAATGGCAACGCATGGAGGGTATCATGGACGAAACTGTATACTCTGTTATGTCCATGGTACTTCTCATGTCTATAGGCGACGGTTACCACTTTCAATCAGGTGGCCTGTCAGCTTGTTTGCCATTCTAAGTTGCATAAAAAAAAAACGCATCGCTTCCAGCTGCATTGTTAGATATAATGTAAAAATGGGCCTCAACATAATTTGTCGTTTTTGAATTTGCGATTCAAGAAATTTCCTAACTAGTATATATTTTTTAATGTTTGAAAATGGAATGGTAGCCCCGCCTGCGCTATCAGTACACGCTGATGGGGCACCATTGATGCATGATAAGTAAAGATAAAGGCAGGTCAGTTAGCCCATCGTGACTAATTCGTCAAGAATCAAACACAATGGTTTTTAGAGGGAACCCCGAATGAATTTTATTTACCTACCATCTATGTCGCTCAAAATTGCTTTACAATTTTGATGTGACCAATATATCCATAAAAAAACTTTACTAATGTTATAAATATTTGTTAGTTTTTTACATCTTAACGTTTAAACCGGTCATTATAAAATTTCATATAATTGTAATATTTAGACGGAGAAGGATTATAGGCTGCTTTTTATCCCGGACAAGAAATATATCCCGATCACGCGGTCGAAGTCGCGGGTTAAAACTAGTACACATATAAGTATATTTTTCCTCTATTCAATAATGCACCGCCTACTTATTTCTCTGTTCGCCCAATGGTCGACTGGTAGAGAACACCGTCCGGTGTCAAGTCCGCCATATGTACATAGAATTTTACTGTGCATTAAAGTTTAAATAAATAAATAAATAAGTACAAATAGTGCCAAATTTTCATCAACACGTATTCGAATGATACGCAATACGCCATAAGTCGTTATACCTCGTCACAGTGGCTCGGTCTAATATCTCGCAGGACGCCCACACAACAGAGCGGCAACCCGTAGGTGGGTGGGTCTTATGAAATAACATAGTCTCACTGTACACGTAATACGGGCAGGTACCTCGTTTTATTTGAAAACTAAATAAATAAAAAATAAATAAATTGTAAAGACTTTTTTTTTAATCTTTTTTATTTAAAGGCTTTTATCGTATAAGGATATGTCAGCTTCATCATACCCTTAAATCTTGAAAAGTATTTCACATACTTAATACATAAATAAATAATACCTTAGTATTTTTTAATAAAGGGAATTATTGCTACAAAAATGTAGCAGTTAAAGATTTTGCCATTCCGGAATGTAGATCTGCTAGTAAAATTGTAAAAACATAAAATATTTGCTTTGGGTCAATAAGAGAGAGAGAGACTCGCTGAAAATCGTAGTGAGTGGCAAGAGCTCCACCGACAAGAGCGCAGCTCCTAAATGGATAGATAGATAGATAGGGTTAATAAATGGTCCAATCCTATGCGAAATTCGATGTTTTTAATCATCATATTACCCTTTAACTGTCCACTGTTGAACGTGGATAATTGAGCCTCCCTTTTGGGGGGGTTTTGCTAGTAGTTGCCACGCTTTGCTACCGCAGTTAAGCTTTGGAGATATTTTAAGATGGACACTGCTGCCAATTCGTCGTCCTCCCTTAGTCGGCTCTTACGACACCCACCAGGAAAGGAAGGGGTGGCCTATTCTATGCCGGGACCACACGCCGTGTTTTTAATAGGAAGAAAGAAGTAAATATGTGATACTTTAGTTTGTTTTACTTTGTAATTGTTATTATTATTATGCGCCAAATAAATATTTTTCGTTCTTTCTATCTAAATATTTTTATTTAATTAAAACTTAATTTAAAACTTTTTTTAATATTATTCTCTTACGACTCTACCGTTCATTCGAAACGCAATTTCACCTAAGAAGATGCCCGTTCTTCTTAGCTAAATTGAAAATCAGTTGTTGTTTTTTTTTTTTCTAAAAGCTTAATATATAAATTACGAATCTGTATGAATACAAACTAATAAATTAAAGAGTATCGAATCATAACATTTCAAGCATTAACATATAGTTACAAAAAAATAATAAATTAATAAATCCCGAATTTCCAATAAAAAATTGGTGATAATAGCTTCGATATAGTTTGCACAATCAATACATACTTTTTTTTTTATACAACTTAGAATGGCAAACAAGCTGACGGTCCACCTGATGGAAGGTGGTAACCGTCGCCTATAGACACGAGCAGTATCATGGACATAACAGAGTATAATGTTTCGCCCATGATACCCCCCATGCGTTACCATTCCTGAGGACTCAGGTGTTATTCCACTATACCCAGTAAATTCACGCCATATCCCATCGTTCAAACTGAAACAGCCACAGCCAACAAACTTCCATTACTTCCTACAAGAGAAGACTGAAATCATACCTTCTAACCAATAGTTCAGGGGGGAAAGGGATTGTTAGCAATGGAGTTTGACAGCCCCATTGCTAGCAATATGCCTTATTTGCTGTATTTACATTATTTTTACCGGTACCTTTCCTGCACTGGATTATCCAAATAAAATTATTTTCTCTCTAACTACACTGGGTTGGCTGGAAGAGATCTCTCTCAGAGATAAGCCCTCCCTTGCTAACAAGTTGTTAAACTAATCGCTGTATGTATTGTTTAAGTGCAATAAAGAATATACATATAATAAAGTCGTAACTAGTCTTACATAGAAGATACGTATATAAGGAAAACTATTGTTGCTATGAACACAATAGAACCCAAAACAATGCTTTTTAGAATGTTTGTCTGTACGTTTGTGCGCGCTAATCTCAGAAACGGCTTAACCAATTTGATTGCGGTTTTCGCTAATGCATTGTGGTTCGCTCCACTTAACATTTAGTGTTTATTTTATTTCAATCGGTTCATAAATAAAAAAGTTATCGTCAATCTAAAGAATCACATATAAATATATATATATATATATATATATATATATATATATATATATATATATATATATATATATATATATATATACTGGACTGTAAATGGCTAAAATATAAATCTAATACAAAATCTACTATTTCGATTACCAAGTAAATCATTGATTTAAGAATAAAGTTAATTTATTAATAAAATATGTTGCCATGCAATTGCCAAGTCATTGTAACTATCTATACTTATAAGAAAACTGTAGAGAGGTCAATTCCGTACATGAAATATATTTACAAAATAACTATCAGCGGGTGACTAGTGATCGATACTGATGCCAAAAATGCAATCAGTAAAATTTTTGTCAGTCTGTTTGTATGTTCGTTATAGAAACAAAAACTACTCGACGGATTTTAACGAAACTTGGTACAATTCTTCTTTATACTCCTGGGCAGGTTATAGTATACTTTACATCACGCTACGATCAATAGGAGCAGAGCAGTGAAGGGAAATGTTGAGACAACGGGAAAAGTTACTCCATTTTTAAGCTTCCGTCGCGTGTGCAGTCTTAATGGCCACTTTTTAAAATGTAAAAATGTCCACCCGTGCGACGCCGGGACGGGCCGCTAGTTGTAGAATAAAAGATTTCTAATATTGATACGGCCATTGTTAATGTTGATAAGTAATTGATAACATAACCGTTTGTAACAGAGTTGTTGTTGGTGCTTCCATAGGCACCAACTAAAATAACCGAATTAATTTTACAAGATATCTCATTACCTTTTATAGTGGAAGAACTGACTTGGCACTTTTTTACATTTTATGTTTTTGATATTGGGATTTGTATTTTACATGTATGAAACTTGTATGAAAACTGAATTGCAATTAGTTGCAGAAAGTTGACCGTGCTCTGTCTCTGACCTTTTGAGACGAGAAAAAGATGTAAGTTCTCGATTTCAGTGTATTTTTTTTTTCGTGTTACGCATTATCTTGGCCGATTTAGATGTTTCTTTTGCAATCGGTCATGCTTATTCCCTTGTCGGTTCTATCAAACGGTCATGTAACCTCTCTTACTAACATGACACGTACAGGGGGGGAAAAGGATTGTTAGTAATGGGGACTGGGAATCCCATTGCTAGCAATATACCCAACCAGGTCGACCTCCTCGCGGTTCCCCCTGGAAACTATCTATATGGTTAATTCCTGATGAATTCATCATGATGGGCTTACTGGCCTGTTTTCATTCTCATCTATCACCCTTCACTGGTGCTCCGCCAGCGTATCCCGTAAACGCAGGCGGGGCTACCATACCATTTTCACCCTAAAAAAAAACATGACACGTACACTTGTCAAATTGTATGGGTGGCTCAAAAATTTTTGTCGTTTTTTTTAAATCAATGTTTCCTTTGTAAAACAAGTTTGTTTGTAGAACACCCCCTTAAAATGATGCTGATCATCAGCCTTTGTATGAATTAATATACAAATCATATATGTATACAAATTATGTAATTTTTTTAATAGCTAATTATGGAATGGTAACCTCAAGGCGAAATTTTTTTATAGGATAAAAATGGAATATTAACCCTGCGTGTTATCGGTATACGCTGATAGGGCAGGCCAGTGAGATAGGTGAACATTTTTTTTATACAACTAATGAAATCAAGTTAGTTGGCCAATCGTGACGAGTTCGCCAGAAATTAACCATGATGATTACCAGGAAGGACTGCGTAGCCGTCGACCTGACAGAGCATTTAACTAGCAATGGGGAGGGGGAAAATCAATTATTAGTAATAGGGTCTAATATGTTATCCCATCCCTGGTATTGCAGACGTTCATAGGCTACGGTAGCCGCTTACCATCAGACGAGCCGTATGCTTGTTTGCCACCACAGGGGTACAAAAAAATCCAAGTTAGACAAATTCCACATTCTGATTCACTGACACCATAACGATGCGGTTTGCTTTACATATTTAAAAATGGAAAACGTATCGGTATCAGAAAGCAATTAAAACGACGAGTAAGGGAAATTGAACTCTATGTTCTAAAGATAAGACATATTAAACTAATACACATTCAGACCGCCGCCATTTTAGTATGCAGTGCACATACATAGGACGCGTAGTAATTGCTACTTATCAATATAATTACCTAATTGTTAAAACAATAAATATTTGTTTGCTCTTAGTATTGTGTTGACAATATTTTTAACTACAGAATAAGGTTTATTTATTTATTGCATTCCATAATATAATTAGTAGATAACATTTCAACTTCAATTATGGACCCTGTTGGGCACAGCAAGTACGAGAGTGGTTCTTCAAAAAGAGCATAATATAAGTATATATATATATATATATATATATATATATATATATATATATATATATATATATATATATATATATATATATATATATATATATATATATATATGTGTATATATATGTATATATATATACATATATATATATATATATATATATATATCACGCCTGTCTTCCATCACGGTAGACAAAAACAACAGTTCTTCAAAAAGGACATATTAAGATTTTTTGAAGATAATCAACGCACGCGTGACATCCCTAGTGTTAGCGTTTATAGGCCACGGTAACTCTGTTTACAGGCCAGACGGGCCGTATGCTTGCCTGCCATTGTAGTGTTTTTTTTTTTTTTTTTTTTTTAAAAAGTGTATATTCTTAGCAGTGAAATTCTAAATTTTAGATAAATATATGTTGCATCATATCAGGGTTGATTCCGACGTGTCTTTTTTTTATTTTATATGTTAATCTGTTATTTTAATTTGATAGTTTTGTGAAATTAATTTTTTAAAGAATTTATTTTCTTCTATTTTATTATGATATAGTTCTTTTCTTTTTTTTTTTATTTATCTTTTTTTTTTATCGATACGAAGTTGTACGATAACAATGTTTATAATTAAATTTACTTGAATAAAAAATATTTATTATTATTACTTTGATAAAATAGATTTATTATAAATTTTTAGTTTAAATCTATTAGGAAATTAATATATTTTATTAATCTTTTTATAATAAAAAATTGCTGTAATATCAAACACATATACTCCATGACGCCTGAAAACATTGTGCTCGTTTTTTCAAGTACTAACCTTGCAGTGAATTAAAAAAAAATTACGATTTAAAAGTGCTTGTAAAAAAGTCTATTTGAATTTGTATTTATAGAGTCGTGTATCTGTATTTTTGATCAATTCTCAAAAATATTTTTTTTATAACTTTTTTATTATTATCTTAAAGTAATTTTTCATTTACCTAAAACACAATATTTATATATCATAAATCTATCAAGAAACTTTTTGTAACTTCATAATCATAGTAATAAATACATATGAATAAAATTATTTATTTGCACCGGCTCGTACTACCTACATAGAAATGATTTCATTGATGTTTCCAAATAGTTGCCGATATTATTCTTGATAATAATCCCACAATGTCAGTAATGGTTTGATTTCAATCATATTGCATAATTAAAAACTTAGTTTTACTATGAAAAAATATTACCTTTAAAAGATATGTGAAATTGTTTTGTCAGTTGACGCACACGTAGCTGCGGTATTTAAAAACCCTTTTAGGAGCAAATGAGGCACCAAGTCGTGGCCCCTTTAAATTTACAATTGCCCATCTTCGTATTGGACTATCGCCTCTCATATAATATCTAAAGATAATTATTTAGTTTACATACGAAGTGTGTTTGTCGGGTCGTATTCCGGGCAAGCGGGCGAGTCAAGTTGAAGGCCGATGCTGCGTGACGCGCCGTTTCGCGCCAAACTAGCCTAGCCTACCCAGTACAACAGTGTAGAGTAGAGGCGGTTCTAGTTCATTGTTCGAATATTAGTTCGAATACTCGTTAAAAATATCGATTACTGACTCGAATTCGGATAAGTGCTGTTAACGTTTTGCCTGTACTTACATTAGATTTTGACTGTAAGATATACCGGATTGACTTTTCATGTGTTTTTGTTAACAAAAAACATTGTAACTTAATCTGGTATTTCTTATAGTTAAAGTAATTGTGTGGATATTCGAATACTTAGATCGAGTTTAATTTTCAATTTATTTCTCTAATTTACTTTTGATAAAGATAATTATTTTGTCATTTAATAAAACTAGCTGTATCCCGCCGCTTTGCCCGCATAGATTAGTACACAAGATATCCTATTTAGGATTTAACCTACTTTATGTATCAAATTTTATTTCAATCCCTTTAGTAGTTTTTGATTGAATGAAAATAAGCATCTATCCATCTATCCTTACAAACTTTCGTATTAACAATATTAGTAGGATTTTTTTTTTTTGGTAAATATGGAAAAAATAAGGAAACAAAAACGTTACAACGATAAACACTTGACCAGTATTTATATATCACAAATACTTGAAATCTGTATTCGAAAATCGTGTTTGCGAATGTGTATGTTGAGTATTCGAGGACCAAAATATCCATCTGGTAAACGAGTCAGCTCGACTCGGCACATCACTAAACTAGCATCTTGTACAATTGCCAACGTTATATTTCGTCGCATTTAACTTTATACTTTATTCCCTCTATATAGAGTTTAAATAATGCGATATCATATTTGTGGAGTATTGTACGCTGGCATAGAGTATTATGTAAAAAAAAAAAGAAACATTATTCCTTATTGGGATCTTGGCCCATCGATTTTATCCGTTACCTACGTTACGTTGCGACGTATAATTTCAACTACGTACTAAGTATTTGTGACATGCTCTTACTATGACGGCTGTTTCCACTTGGGCGGATTGCACGATATTTGTTGACCATCAAAAATGGAGGTTGTCAAATAGACTTTACTTTTTTACGACTTTCTTCTTGTGTAGTATTATTATTTTTTTTTTTTTAATATCGCACGATTTGGCGCCAATTGTTATTCAATTAGGACTTTTTTTTTATAATCAAAGGGGCATTTCAGTATTGTATTGACTTGAAAAAATCCACAGATTAAGGTTAAGGGTCAACCTTAAAATCTACGAATCGTGGTCGGGCAATATTAAAGTATTAGTAAAATCAATTAAAATTTGTAAATTTAAAATGATTATTTTAATATTAATTCAAAATAATTATTAATAATATAAATTTAATGCTAATTAATTTATCTTTATCCTTGTAGTCCTGGCATAAAATAGGCCACCCCTTCCTTTGCCGTAAGTATCGTAAGAGGTAACTAAGGAGCAACAAGGGATGGGCAGCAGCGTCCCTCTTAAAACATCTCTAAATTTTCAATGCGGTAGCCAACTGCCTGCCAAGTGTGGCAACTACTGGAACCCAAGGGGTAGGCTTATGTTCAGCAGTGTACAGTTAGGGGCTGCAATGATGTTGATGATTAATTAATTCTATATGATATTAATAATAACTAGAAAACATTACGCTAAGGCTGTCTTGAAAAGATTGCTCTCAGCAATAAGACCGCCTTACTGTACTTATACAATTGTATTCTTACATTTATTATCTTGCTTATTACCTATATGTATTTTTTTTAATGGATGATAATGGAATGGTAAGCCCCACTTGCGTTATCAGTATACGCTGGCGGAGCACCAGTGAGGGATGTGAAAAGGAACGTCAGTTAAGCCATCCTAACGAATGCAACCATAAATTCGTCACGATGGTTTCCAGGAGGAACCGCGTGAAGGTCGACCTGATAGATTGATATTAATAGGGATTACCGCCTCATTGATACAATCCCTTCCCCCCGCTTAATCCTATATTATATAATGCAAATAAAATATACTCATTCATTCATTAAAAAATTGAAGTCGCTAAAGAAATTTTTTTTTTTTGCCACCAGGTAAAGAAGTACAGAAAAGGTGGCGCTCAATACGTGACTCATATACCAAAGCGTACAGGCAGGGCAAGTGTGTCCCACCGGAGCATTGCCAGCCGGGTAGCCGACGCTACCAATACCACAAGCAGATGGCATTTCTGCTGCGCGCCTTACAGAACAAGTTAGTATAAAAATCACTTATCGCCGTATCCTCAGATAGAATTTTAATCTATGCTTTATTTATATTTTTATAAACATTTTTTTTTATAAATTTGTGTACCTAATGGAGATTGCTCGGGGGGAAAGGGATTGTTAGTAATGGAGACTAAAAATCCCATTGCTAGCAATATACCCAACCAGGTCGACCTCCTCGCGATTTTCCCTGGATACTATCATGGTTAATTCCTGATAAATTCATCATGATAAGCTAACTGGCCTGTTTTCATTCTCATCGATCACCCTTCACTGGTGCTTCGCCAGTATATCCCGTTAGCGCAGGCGTGGTTACCATACCATTTTCACCCATAAAAAAAAGGAGGTTGCTCATAGAGGACTTTTTTTATTGGGTGATAATGGAATCGTAACCTTTCGCTATTGGTATACGCTGACGGGGCACCAGTGAGATGATAAATGAGGATAAAACAGACCCATAGTGACGAATTTAGACGGAATTAACCAAGATGGTTTTTAGGGGAAGCCGCGTGGAGGTAGACCTGGTAACGTGTATTGCTAGCAATGAAGCTGTCGATCCTTATTACTAATAATCACTTTCCCAGAGGACTTATCTACTTTTACCGTCCACTGTTCATCTACCTATCTATTAGAAAATAATGATTAAATGTCCCTGGTAGTCTATTGGCTTAATGCGTCTTCCAATGGTCACAGGTTCTATTCCCATACTACGCAAACATTTTTATTAATGAGTATGTCCGTTTGTATTGATGATGTATTCTATTTTCCTGTGTTCTCTCTTCATTTTCCTCCATCATTTTCTTCTGTTGTATGTGTGCTATTAAATATATGTATGTTTATGTATATATTTGTATGTGTATATGTATATGTAGTGTATATATATGTGATAATATCTATATAACAGTGCGCCACCTACCGTTTGCCTTTTTCTCAAAGTCCTCTACCCAAAGGTTGTCTGGAAGAGATCGCTTAGCGATAAGGCCGCCTTTTGTATCACTTCTCATTAATATTTACTGTATTTGTTATTTCTCTTTTTACTTGGTGCAATAAAGTGTAAATAAATAAAATATTCTTTGTATATTTATGTATGTTTACGAACAAATAGTAGTATGTTAGTTGTTTTAGTATTGTTTTAGTACATTAAATTTTATAACGTTGATTATTGTCACAAACTGCACTTATATACATATATCGATCTATCTGTATTGTACACCAACAGTAATCGATTTTTTTTTATTCAACTTAGAATGGCAAACAAGCTGACGGCCCACCTGATAGAAAGTGGTAACCGTCGCCTATAGACATGAGCAGTACCATGGACATAACAGAGTATACTGTTTCGTCCATGATATCTCCCATGCGTTGCCATTCCTGAGAACTCAGGTCCCTTCAAACCGAAACACAGCCATGCAAACAACTGCTTCACGGTAGAAACACAAATGGAACATATGTGGCCAAGCAATTGACTTTTGTACAAAGTCTCCCTCTGGTGTTGTTTATATTATAAACCTACTAATTAGCTACAAATAATAAACAAATCGATAAAATAATCAAATGTAAATAATAATTAAATTAGAGTCTGCTAACAAAGACAATAGTCAGTAGGGTTGCCAAAAGATTTTTTTTTTCTTCTAAATTTTAGGAAATCTTTTTCAGAGCGGCAACACTTACATTTACAGTGATTTAGAGCAATAAAATGCTTTTTCGAGGAACCACGTGTATTTTTCAAAACTGACTAAAGTCACACTTAGTTTGAACGCTCTTATTTGCTTTAACATTTTATAAAAAAAATAATAATAACCTTCGTTGACTGAATACACTTAAACTTACTTCATTACTATAGGATATATATTATATATTTTTTTCTTTTTTTATTTATACAACCTTCATCTCGGTCAATTAACACGTCCCGGACACCCAGACGAAACCACGGCTATGAACTAGTGCTGTGAATAAATCTAAACTCGAATAGGGGTCAGTAGAGTCGCTTCCATCCTCATTCGATTCTAATGTCCCCGGAAAAATATGGATAAGCCGGGACTCGGATGTTACGTGCCAGTATTAACAATGTCGACAAAATGCCATTTTTCGTTCTATTTTTTTTTATTTACTAATTTCTAGAACTTTCTCAAATATTATACAAGAATTTTTTTTTGTGTATATATTTATATTTTCGTTATAATATTAATTTCATGATTATTTTTAATGATCTCAAAATAAAAACCGGTACCGTTTTTAAAAACTCCCAAATTATTACGTCATTAATTTTCCCAGCTTATGTATTATACGTATATGTATACTGGCTATTTCCTGCGGCTTTGCCCGCGTGAATCAGTACATAAAAAGTATCTTATACGCTTAGTTAGGATATAAGCTATCCGTATACCAAATTTAATTCGAAATCCGTTCAGTAGTTTTTGCGTGAAAAAGTAACAAACATACATTCGTCCATCCGTACAAACTTTTGCATTTATAATGTTAACAGAGGGAGACTTTGTACAAAAGTCCTTTGCTTGGGTACCTCTGTCCCATTCGTGTTTTAACCGTATAGCAGTTGTGTTTGCATGGCTGTGTTTCGGTTTGATATGGCGTGAATTTACAGGGTACAGAGGAATAACACCTGAGTCCTCAGGAATGACAACGCATGGGGGGTATCATGGGCGTAACAGTAGTATACTCTGTTAAGTCCATGGTACTGCTCATGTTTATAGGCGACGGTTACCACTTTCCATCAGGTGGGCCGTCAGCTTGTTTGCCATTCTAAGTCGTATAAAAAAAAATAACAATACAAATTTACTGTGTGGTAATGTGTGGTTCCGGCATAGAATAAGTCACCTTTTCCTTACCCATTGGCGTCATAAGAAGTGACTAAGGGAGGGCGAGCGATGGGCAGCAGCGTCCCTCTTAAAACATATTCAAAGCCTAACTGCGGCTCCCAATCCGCCTACCAAGAGCGAGGATTACTGGCAAAACCCCCCTGTGGCTGATATGATGATGATGATTAAAATATATCATTTCGTCATAGCCGTAGAATACTGACGGATCTATATATGTAATATTTGTCAGATCCGTCAGTATTCTACGACTGTGACGATTTGTCTCCCCATACATTGTACTTGTACATAATACAAACTGCTTAGTTTAAAACCAGATGGCGTTGAATAATATATCTAATTAATATTTATTGTATTTATATACTTACTAGTTTTTCACCCGCGACTGCGTTTGTTGTCAAATTGGTCGAGCCTTCAAGAGCCTAACAAACTCACTTTTACTAGTTTTAGTGGCCCTTATTTCGTACACATGGTCTCAGAAGTAGAGAATCCTATTATATACCCAACTTACTGATGGTATACCGTGATAAAAGAAAAAAAAACACCAGTTTATAAGTTAGACGTTTAGGGATGCCAGACGATCCAATTTCGTGCAGTTGTTTTTGCATGATGCCGGATCACAGAGGGACACACACTTTGTACAAAAGTCGATTGCTTGGGTACCTCTGCCCCATTCGTGTTTCTGCCGTGAAGCAGTTGTGTTTGCATGGCTGTGTTTCGGTTTGAAGGGTGGGATATAGCGTGAATTTACAGGATACAGAGGAATAACATCTGAGTCCTCAGTAATGGCAACGCATGGGGGGTATCATGGACGCAACAGTATACTCTATTATGTCCATGGTACTGCTCATGTCTATAGGCGACGGTTACCACTTTCCATCAGGTGGGTCGTCAGCTTGTTTGCCATTCTAAGTTGTATATAAAAAAAATAAAAAAAAAAATATTGTTAATAATTATTAAAAACTCTCCCAACCTTTTTTTTATATCTTCTATATACAGATATCGTCAAGTTATATTTTTATTATATTAGTAAGATAGTAAGGATTAAAACATTTCTTATAATCTTCCAGAAAGCCGAGATACTCGCAAGACAAACACGAGTCGTATTCAGAAATTTCAAACTCGCCGCAGCATCCACCTCCGGAGGATATTCCTAAGATGAGAACAGACGTAATAGACAAGCCGCTAGACCTTAAAACCAAACCGGATGTTCCGGAGAAGCCTGACACGCTCGACAAATGTAGCCAAGCTACCTTAGACAACCAAGAGAAACCACTGGAGTTGAGAAATCAGTCGCTAGAAATAAAAATTGACCCCATTTCAATCCTGCCACATGATCATTTCAATGATGACAGACTGTTTATGAATTCACTGTTGCCACTTTTTAAAAAAATGGACGACGACACAAGATTATTGTGCAGAATTGAGGTGTTAAAAATAATTAGATACGCGTTGCAAGGTCACAAATGTTTCGAAGCGCTCAAAATGGCGGAAGATAATTTTTTTAGAAACGAAATAAGCGGAATCCTGCTTAAAGAGAATGGCGTTGAAAGTTCTTTGAGCAGTTCCAAGTCTAGCGAATCTAGGCTCTCGATGGTTACTAGGTCGGCCGATGGCACGAGAACTACGAGGAAACGAAAAGTACGTTGTGTAAACCTTTTTTATTTTTATTTTTAAGAGTTTAAATATACCTATTTATCTTCACGCCAAGTTCCTTGCGGTGTATACAGAGAGAGCTAAGTTCCAAAAACTTATATAGTACATTTGTTCTTGCTTCCTGCACTTTCATTACTTGTCTTAAGCATGCACGCTAGTTCCGGGGACTCTTGACTCCACTTTCAGATAGAACGCAGTCTTTAATAGGTTTTTTTTAATGGATGATAATGGAATGGTAACCCCGCCTGCGCTATCGGTATACGATGGCGGAGCACCAGTAAGAGATGATAGGTGAGGATGAAGCTAGTCGATTAGTTTATCGTGATGAGTTTAACAATAAATTAGTCAAGATCACGAGAAAAGAGTCACGTAGAGGTCGACCTGACAGGGTATATTGCTAGCAATGGAACTTGTAGTCCGCATTACTAACAATCCCTTTCCCCCCAGACTAAGATGGTATGTCTGCGAATCCTGTGTAATTTCATTTCTCTCTTTTTAGGATCACTCGCCAACACCTACTCCAGTACCAGCCAAAAAGAGAGGACCAGGTCGCCCGCGAAAGGTACAAAATAAAAATGTCTCTAAATAGTTTAAAACAGTCGCTGACCGCGTCTCTCTGTTTGTTCGCTTGCGTCTTCCAAACCATGCAACAGATTTTGACACGGATTTCATCGTCATTTTGATTATTTTTTTTATAAATTTTATGTACATTACATACATACATACATACATACATATCTGTCACGCCTCATGTACATTACATCCTAGTTAATATCTTTAAATAGTTTGCGGTGTGGTCTCAGCACAGAATGGGCCACCACTTCCTTCTTTTTTCCCCGTGGATGTCGTAAGAGGCGATTAAGGGAACTTAATGGATATTCTAAATCTAACTTTGTTTGCTAACCTGCCTGCCAAGCGTGGCAACTACTGGCAAAGCCCTCCTTTTGGGGCAGATCTATGTTCAACAGTGGACAGTTAACGGCTGATAAAATGGTGATGATGATAAGTAGCTAGTGATCTATGTCCAGCAGTGGACAGACAACAGGTATAAAGCTGATGAGTAGCTAAATATGCACGGGTGGTCGAACCGTCATTTTTTTTTTTGTTTTTGGGACACAACCATCAATAAAACAATCTCGCTCGCTCTCCTATTAAGTTGTATAACACTATTCATCATTATTTATGTTGCCACCAGATCCGCCTCCCTCAGTCTGATTCTGATGAAGATCAGCTATTAAGGAAACGGTGCCCGAAGCTGAAGGTGGCGCCTGTGGAGCCACGCCTCTCCGAGATGGACGAGACGCTCAACAGAGCGACCAGATTGTCCCAACTATCGACACCGCTTTTCATGAAGGTTCGTAAAGAACAGTGACATTTTTTTTTGGATCTAGGGACCAATAGTCCAGAGGGAGACTTTGTACAAAAGTCGATTGCTTGGGTACCTCTGTCCTATTCGTGTTTCAACCGTGAAGCAGTTGTGTTTGCATGGCTGTGTTTCGGTTTGAAGGGTGCGATATGGCGTGAATTTACAGGGTACAGAGGAATAATACCTGAGTCCTCAAGAATGGCAACGCATGGGGGGGTATCATGGGCGAAATAGTATACTATGTTATGTGCATGGTACTGCTCATGTCTATAGGCGACGGTTACCACTTTCCATCAGGTGGGCCGTCAGCTTGTTTGCCATTCTAAGTTGTATATAAAAAAAAAAATAGTCGTGCGAGCCCTAATTGTGACGAGAATGGGGTACATCGTACTCGGGTCTACGTGTTGTCATTATTTAGGACTGGGTTTGAGTATTTTTTAAACGGTATGTATTATGTAATTTTCGCATCAAATTTGTGTTTCGTTCGACCCCGAAATTTCGAAAAACATTTCATGGTAGGCCCTATAATAGTGTATACTGCCAACAGTTCTCAACGGATCTCATTACTAATAATCCCCTCCCCCCATTCTAATTATGGGTACTAAATAGCTGATGACAACTATACTTAAAGAACATTAAAAGCAATTCGTTATATATGATATTTATATTCACAGATCTACAATTTGGAACGTTCGAAGAACGCGCCGGTATCACTAACTCCCCAGCATACACCGATGCTCAACAAAACGGAACCGGCGGATCCCGAGCCGCAACCAAGTTAAACCTTACCGCCATAATGATAAGAGCTAGTATAAGTTTACTCGTAAGTTTCCATTCTCTTATGTATTTGTTCTCATTTGTCTTTTTGGTGAACGATCTTAACATGTCTCTTTAAGGAAATGAACCATTCAAACTAACATTGTAATGATAAAAGATTTGTTTTGATTATAATGAATAAAATCAAAAAATACTTAACCGATTTTGAAAATACTGGCACCTATAAACAATTATATTATCGGCGAATACCATAGACTATCGCTTTATTCATAAAAAAAAAAAACGTCAAACTACTCATAAACCTATTTTAGATATTGTACTGTTTCTAAATTCTTAATTTAAATAAAAGTGACAACAGACTACAAAGAAGGGGTAAATAGATTCCTTCAGGGTTGGCAATATGCGCGTAATACCCCTGTTATTGCAGGCGTTCATAGGCTACGGTAACCGCTTACCATCAGGTGGGCTGCACGCTTGTTGCTACCTCAGTGGTTTAAAAAAAAAACAGTGTAATAGTTAAAATAGGTCTATAGATTTTAGTTTTTACAAATAAGTGGGTATATGTCCGATAGTATTACTATCTTCTTTCTATCCTATTTAAGAGCTGCGCTCTTATCGGTGGAGCTCTTGCCACTCACTACAATTTTCAGCGAGTCTCTTCACCTCTTGATACGACACGACACCAACTCCTTCCTTGATCTGCCTGATATAACTATGTCTCGGTCTCCCTCTTTCCCTCCTTTCTTCTATCTTACCTTCTATTATAATGTTCATAAGTTCGTCGTGCCGTATCAAGTGTCCCAACATTTTTCCCCTTCTGTCCTCAATACTTCTAATAATTTGCCCTAAGCAGGACCTCCTCCTTGCTAATTCGATCCCTCCAGCTAATTTTCTCCATCCTTCTCCAGCATCACATTTCAAAGGCTCTAAGTTTATCCATTTCCTTCCGAGTTAATGTCCACGTCTCACATCCATACAGAGCTATACTCCAGATATAGGTTTTGATAAGCCGCTTTCAAAAATCTTTTGTTATCTTAGCCTGTAAAAGGTGTTTTTTTGTTATTGAAGGCTTGTTTGACCATGGCTATTGTCTATTCCGATAGTATTATAAATAAAGAATTTATTAATCGTTTAATAAGAATCGAATCGAACAAGAATCGATTAGTGTTTCGATTTGTTACTAATTTTATTTAGAGAGGTGTGTTACTGTGATAATTTGTACAGAACTCTGTTGTCGTTTATATTGAAACTTACTTTATTCTTTGTTCCCTATATTCGTTTCTTATAGTAATAAATCGTTTATCATAAAAAAAAAATGTTATCATTCCAGTTTAATTATATACATATACATCGTCACTTTAAAAAGATATGCCAAGATTGTTTACTAAATATATTGAGTAAAAAAAAAAGAAATAATACTTACTAAGAGTGTTCATAACTGGTACAGAGATGAGCGGTTCGCTGAGTACCCTAAATTATGCTTTTGCGCAATAATGGCTGACTCACCCGTCATACTCGTGAACGGGTGCTACTTGTGGGAACCGATCCGTTTTATATTTGTTGTTTTTTCCATTTAATAATACATACAAATATAACTTTTCATTGGTTGATTTATATACGACTTATTCAATTATTAAAGTTTTAGTTTGGTAGCAGAGCATGTTTTAAATAATTGAAATTTTGAAAAATGTTTAGTTATTTTTGAAAATTGATAGTTAATTAGACATTGGTAGGCTGAAGTTATTGTTACTAATTGTATCAGCCTTCCCCATAAGGGGAGTTTTGCTAGTCGTAGTCACGTTTGGCAGGTGGGTTGCCAACCGCAGTTAGGGTTTTAAAATGTTTTAAGAGGGACACAGTTGCCCATCCCTCGACTATTGAATTCCCTTAGTCGCCTCCTACGACAGCTACGGGAAAAGGGGTGGTCCATTCTATGCCGGGACCACACCATGCTAAGTTAAAGTTGTGAACGCTCTTATTAATGTAGTCACAATGTGACAAATTGATTAATGTCCACATTGGTGTATGTCGGTGCCAACGTTGGCCCAATTTGTAATGCAAAAGTCTGTTGGATCATAATTCGTATTTTATAAATTTAAAAATAAAAAACAAATTTGTAGATGCTTTAAAGAAATGGTAACTCCATCTGCGTGGTTGAGGGACCATTTGATGATATGTGAGGACGAAGTTAGGTCAGTTAGCCCATAGTGAGTAATACGTCAGGAATTAATCGCAATGGTTTTCAGAAAGACCGCGTGAAAGTGGACCTTAGAAGGTATATTGAAAGAAATAGGAATTGTTAGTAATAGGAACTAACAGTTCCATTGCTAGCAATAGACACTATAAGGTCGACCTCCATGCAGTCTCCTCTGGAAACCATCTTGGTTAACACTTTGAGTGCCGACGAGCGCCATCGCGCTCGTGCGCATTGCAACTAAAAGTGCCACCGTCATAGCGCTCGTGGAATCAGTCGCTGTTTAGCTTGCTGTAAAAAAAAAATATATTAAAATTGGATAATTTTTGGAGGAGATACAGTTTTTTTTAGAGACAAGGGTAAATAACATCAACACGACAAAGATTTCTTTGGCATTTTTAAGTAGATATAAGTAAAAATCAATGGCACTAAAAGGGTTGATTCTTGTGGAATTCGCCACGGTGGGCTAACTGACCTGCGTTCATCCCTCCCTGGTATCCCGTTCGCCGCGCAGACGGGATTATCGTTTCATTGTTACCCATTCAAAAAAAAAACAATTATAATACAAAATAATAAAAAAGAATAAAAAATCTAATAAATATTAATAAAAAAAAAAATAAATAAAAATAAAACAGGGTAAATTGCTAGCATTAGCATGTATGACTAGCAAGGGACTTATCATTCCCAAAGCAATCCATCTACAAATATAAAGTTCCTCAACATTTCTTTTAAATGATCCACCATCTTAAGTACCTCTAGTATATAATATTAGTGTTAAGGAAATTGTGATATAAACGCTTAGATTTAGTAATTTAAAATGTAAAAAATTGTTAATATGTAAGTAAATGCCATTTTTATATCCGCTGTAAGTTAAAGTCGTTCGCGTATAAGCAAAAAGGGTTTAAGTTTTTCAAACTCAAGTCTTGATAGAGAGAGACGAAAGATTATTGGCATTTATTTATTTTACAATGTGTTATAGTTAAGTCTTTTTTATTGGATGAAAATGTTATGGTTAGACCGTCTGTGATATTTGTATACTCTGTACTCAGCCAGCGTGGGGCACCAGTCGAAGGTGATAGATGAGGATGAAAGCGATGAAGGATTAATTCATGTCAATTGGCCTTGATGAATTCACCAAGAGTTATGGTGGTTTCCAGTAGAAACGCGTGGGTGTTAGATTAGTTTAAAGTAATAAGGATTTTTATGGTTGGGGAAGTTAAACCCCATTATAGACACTCCTCTTTCCCATAATAGGGCTACAAACCAAAATCCAATTATATGTTAAAAATAATTTATCTATTTCCAACCAACTTCAATAAAAGAGAAGCCTCTCTATTCGGCTTATTACCTCCGTCATTTATAAACTATATTTGTTTTCTTTTTTAATCTGAAATTTTGTCAAAAACGGTTAAGTAGTTTAGTTTTTAAATGAAAATAAATGTATGTGCCACGATTGAAGTTGGTATTTCATGAAAGAGATTCTTAAATTATTTAATTCGTTAAGGACATCCTAATTTTACTAAGTACGCTAGTAAGTAAAATTTTTTTAAACCTTTCTGTTACACCCTGTATATGCATTGGATGTGTGTGTTGTCTAACCATATTGGTGCACCCTGTTACAATGTATTGATATTTCTTTTATAATTTTATTTCTCATTAAAAAAAATATAAATGCGTTAACTGGTATAAATAATTGCTGTTTGTAAAATCGTTAATATTTGTAAAATTGTTCATTATTTCGTTAACTGTCCACTACTGGACATGAGACTTCCTATAGAGGGAGTTTTGCCTGTAGTTGCCACCTTTGACAGGCAAAAGCATTTAGTTTTTAGAGACGTTTTAATAGGGACGCTTCTGCCGTACCTTCGATCATTGTTTCCTGACTCGTCTCTTACGACACCCATGGGAAAGGAAAGGGTGGCCTATTCTATGCCGGGACCACACGGCCATTGAAAATTGAAGCATGAAAAATGCCATGTACTGAAATTATTGGTAAAATATAATGTCATTATTAATAAGTTTTTTAAATGGTTTTTCAATGGCGATATTGATTTTTAAATTTTTTTTTTTAAATATTTGAATTCCAAGGAAACGAAAGTATGATAATCGTTTGTAATAATTTTAACTTTTTAATTTCTGACAATTGAATTATATTAATAAAACAATAATTTATATTTAATGTTTTTTATTTTATTAAGAATTCCTTTACATGAAAATTATGAAAGTAGGTAGCCATTTCATTTAAGAAGACATGGCATATTCTACGCCGGGACCACACGGCGTAGGTAAACTAATGCTACTACTAAATTTGTATGAAAATTGAGTTAATTTGAATGTAATATGTCGTCCTGCGGCACAGTAATGGATACCTCGTTGAACTTTACCTCCAAACCCTCCCGCTGAGGGCTACAACACATCAAACCGACGAAATAACTCTTCGCTTCAGGAAACTGACACAATCTCAGTAGAGTCCAACTAATATTGTCTATGGAATACTTGACGCAAACAACGTCACGTTTTTTAGTGAGGCGCATCCAGAATTTGCGCGGGTCACCATTGTACACACCTGTAAATATTTTTTTTTTAATTTTTAATTAATTCGGTCGCAGTAAATCAGAATAATAAATATTTAATATGGCAATGTAGTAAATGCTCAACCTGTGTACCATTTCAACCAAATACGTTCAAGTGTTTACTGGCCTGCATAAAGGAGATATAGCGAAGTACATTTTTTGCAAACGAAATTGACTTGATGTAGTGATTGATTTATATTATTGATTATAATATTATCTCTAATAGTTGTAGCATACAAATTGAAGTTTTTTTTTTAATTTTTAAAATATTTGATTCTTCCTGTGTGCATGGCGACTCGAACCACGGACCTCCTTAAGCCGGATCCCATTTTTTATATCACTTAGGTGTCAAACAAGAATACGGCCCACCTGATAAATGTGAGTAATCCGAATAATATAAATAAAATAAAATAAAATTAGGAATCGATGGAAGCAGGTGAAGAAAAATAGTAGATGATGAGTTCAGAAAATTTATAATAAGACAATTCCATTGTTTAAGAAAGAACATCAAGAAAAATATTCTAATTATTTGTCATTGACAGAAAAATAAAATAACAAATATAAAGAGGTTTCACAACAAAATGGTTACCTTAGCCTGCAATACCAAGGGTGTTACGCGCGCGTTGCCGACCCTGAAGGAACTATTTATTGAAGAACCCTATGCTCTAGTTTCTTGGAAAAATCTCCACAAAGAGCTCATTCCAAACGAGAGGAAACATCTCTGAAACCGCGATGTACGCGGCCATCTAAGCTCTAAGGTATGGAGGTGAACTCTGTGCTTATGGCGAACTGTACGATGGTAAAGGGTGGCCGTGTGGCATCATGTTAAATAATTCCTCAAAGCACATTCCGTTGTACAAGCGGTAGAACACGCACTGTCCCTTTGGCATTTAGCCTGTTTACCCACTCTATTGTTATACCACTACTTAAAAGCATAGAAAAAGGGGCAAATTTCCATTGTTTGTGCAGACCTTAAACGAAACTAAGTAACAAGACTAAGAATAATTTAGTAACAGAAGATAAAGGTACAGTTGCAAAATCTTACCAGTGGCCCAATCTGAATTTTCATTAGTGTACACACTGCCTATCATGGGCTGTCCATCATTGTACTCTATGCCCGTTTTCAGCCAGTGTTTCTCATCCAAATAAATCATAAGACCAGCTTGGTCGTACAATGTTGTAAAATCCGCCTCGATGCAAGCCTGCCATTGTTAGAAATTTATTTATTATACAAAAATATAAATATTTTTTAATGGTTGACAATTGAACGGTAATTCCACCTGCACTATCGGTATACACTGCGGGGTGCCAGTGAGAGGTGATAGGTGAGGATGTATGGGCGGGTCAGTTAGTCCATCGTGATGAATACCCTGGAATTCAGCATGATGGTTTCCAGGTAGGACCATGTAAAAGTCGACCTAACAGGGTACATTGCTAGCAATGGGTTTGGTAGGCCACATTACTAATATTTTTTTTAATGAGTGAAAATGAAATGTTAACCCCACCTGTGTTAACGGTAAACGCTGGCGGGACATCAGTGAATGATGGTAAGTGATGATGAAAGTAGTCAATTGGCCTATCCTGAAATATTGTACAGAAGTCCTCCACATGGATACCTCTGTCCCATCCATGTTTTTGCTGTAAAATAGCTGCCCTTTTTTATGGCAAAGGGCTGCTCATACATGGCTTGAGTTTGAAGGGTGGAATTACAGAATACAGAGGCATCACATAAAAGCGTCCCCAAGAATAGCAGCGCATGAAAGGTATCATAAGTATCACTTTAGACTTACAACTTAGAATAGCAAACAAGCTGACGGCCCACCTAAAGGATGGAAGTGGTAACCGTCGCCTATAGACATGAGCAGTACCATGGACATAACAGAGTATACTGTTTCGCCCATGATAACTCCCATGCGTTGCCATTCCTGAGGACTCTGGTATTATTTCTCTGTATCCTGTACCTGTACATATCCCACCCTTCAAACCGAAATACAGCTATGCAAACACAACTGCTTCACGGTAGAAACACGAATGAGATAGAGGTACCCAAGCAATCGACTTTTGTACAAAGTCTGCCTCTGGTAAACTTGCCCATATACATCCTATAGCATGCACAAATCTTTATGAATTTATTAGTAGTGAGATGTAAATAAAAATAATTGCTTCATATAAATTAGTGGATAAACAATTATCAGGAATATTAGAAAGCCTATGTTAATTTATGTATGCATGTATATATGTATATATGGTAACACGAATCCTGTTTCCTACAGGACAGACTCAGTTTAGTGTAGGAATCAATGATAATTTCGGTTGATAAGTTGATAAAATGATAAGTTCGGAAAAATTGTTGTGTCAAAATAAAAATGGTAAAAAACACACACACGTGTGTGTGTGTGTGTGTGTGTGTGTGTGTGTGTGTGTGTGTGTGTGTGTGTGTGTGTGTGTGTGTGTGTGTGTGTGTGTGTGTGTGTGTGTGTGTGTGTGTGTGTGTGTGTGTGTGTGTGTGTGTGTGTGTGTGTGTGTGTGTGTGTGTGTGTGTGTGTGTGTGTGTGTGTGTGTGTGTGTGTGTGTGTGTGTGTGTGTGTGTGTGTGTGTGTGTGTGTGTGTGTGTGTGTGTGTGTGTGTGTGTGTGTGTGTGTGTGTGTGTGTGTGTGTGTGTGTGTGTGTGTGTGTGTGTGTGTGTGTGTGTGTGTGTGTGTGTGTGTGTGTGTGTGTGTGTGTGTGTGTGTGTGTGTGTGTGTGTGTGTGTGTGTGTGTGTGTGTGTGTGTGTGTGTGTGTGTGTGTGTGTGTGTGTGTGTGTGTGTGTGTGTGTGTGTGTGTGTGTGTGTGTGTGTGTGTGTGTGTGTGTGTGTGTGTGTGTGTGTGTGTGTGTGTGTGTGTGTGTGTGTGTGTGTGTGTGTGTGTGTGTGTGTGTGTGTGTGTGTGTGTGTGTGTGTGTGTGTGTGTGTGTGTGTGTGTGTGTGTGTGTGTGTGTGTGTGTGTGTGTGTGTGTGTGTGTGTGTGTGTGTGTGTGTGTGTGTGTGTGTGTGTGTGTGTGTGTGTGTGTGTGTGTGTGTGTGTGTGTGTGTGTGTGTGTGTGTGTGTGTGTGTGTGTGTGTGTGTGTGTGTGTGTGTGTGTGTGTGTGTGTGTGTGTGTGTGTGTGTGTGTGTGTGTGTGTGTGTGTGTGTGTGTGTGTGTGTGTGTGTGTGTGTGTGTGTGTGTGTGTGTGTGTGTGTGTGTGTGTGTGTGTGTGTGTGTGTGTGTGTGTGTGTGTGTGTGTGTGTGTGTGTGTGTGTGTGTGTGTGTGTGTGTGTGTGTGTGTGTGTGTGTGTGTGTGTGTGTGTGTGTGTGTGTGTGTGTGTGTGTGTGTGTGTGTGTGTGTGTGTGTGTGTGTGTGTGTGTGTGTGTGTGTGTGTGTGTGTGTGTGTGTGTGTGTGTGTGTGTGTGTGTGTGTGTGTGTGTGTGTGTGTGTGTGTGTGTGTGTGTGTGTGTGTGTGTGTGTGTGTGTGTGTGTGTGTGTGTGTGTGTGTGTGTGTGTGTGTGTGTGTGTGTGTGTGTGTGTGTGTGTGTGTGTGTGTGTGTGTGTGTGTGTGTGTGTGTGTGTGTGTGTGTGTGTGTGTGTGTGTGTGTGTGTGTGTGTGTGTGTGTGTGTGTGTGTGTGTGTGTGTGTGTGTGTGTGTGTGTGTGTGTGTGTGTGTGTGTGTGTGTGTGTGTGTGTGTGTGTGTGTGTGTGTGTGTGTGTGTGTGTGTGTGTGTGTGTGTGTGTGTGTGTGTGTGTGTGTGTGTGTGTGTGTGTGTGTGTGTGTGTGTGTGTGTGTGTGTGTGTGTGTGTGTGTGTGTGTGTGTGTGTGTGTGTGTGTGTGTGTGTGTGTGTGTGTGTGTGTGTGTGTGTGTGTGTGTGTGTGTGTGTGTGTGTGTGTGTGTGTGTGTGTGTGTGTGTGTGTGTGTGTGTGTGTGTGTGTGTGTGTGTGTGTGTGTGTGTGTGTGTGTGTGTGTGTGTGTGTGTGTGTGTGTGTGTGTGTGTGTGTGTGTGTGTGTGTGTGTGTGTGTGTGTGTGTGTGTGTGTGTGTGTGTGTGTGTGTGTGTGTGTGTGTGTGTGTGTGTGTGTGTGTGTGTGTGTGTGTGTGTGTGTGTGTGTGTGTGTGTGTGTGTGTGTGTGTGTGTGTGTGTGTGTGTGTGTGTGTGTGTGTGTGTGTGTGTGTGTGTGTGTGTGTGTGTGTGTGTGTGTGTGTGTGTGTGTGTGTGTGTGTGTGTGTGTGTGTGTGTGTGTGTGTGTGTGTGTGTGTGTGTGTGTGTGTGTGTGTGTGTGTGTGTGTGTGTGTGTGTGTGTGTGTGTGTGTGTGTGTGTGTGTGTGTGTGTGTGTGTGTGTGTGTGTGTGTGTGTGTGTGTGTGTGTGTGTGTGTGTGTGTGTGTGTGTGTGTGTGTGTGTGTGTGTGTGTGTGTGTGTGTGTGTGTGTGTGTGTGTGTGTGTGTGTGTGTGTGTGTGTGTGTGTGTGTGTGTGTGTGTGTGTGTGTGTGTGTGTGTGTGTGTGTGTGTGTGTGTGTGTGTGTGTGTGTGTGTGTGTGTGTGTGTGTGTGTGTGTGTGTGTGTGTGTGTGTGTGTGTGTGTGTGTGTGTGTGTGTGTGTGTGTGTGTGTGTGTGTGTGTGTGTGTGTGTGTGTGTGTGTGTGTGTGTGTGTGTGTGTGTGTGTGTGTGTGTGTGTGTGTGTGTGTGTGTGTGTGTGTGTGTGTGTGTGTGTGTGTGTGTGTGTGTGTGTGTGTGTGTGTGTGTGTGTGTGTGTGTGTGTGTGTGTGTGTGTGTGTGTGTGTGTGTGTGTGTGTGTGTGTGTGTGTGTGTGTGTGTGTGTGTGTGTGTGTGTGTGTGTGTGTGTGTGTGTGTGTGTGTGTGTGTGTGTGTGTGTGTGTGTGTGTGTGTGTGTGTGTGTGTGTGTGTGTGTGTGTGTGTGTGTGTGTGTGTGTGTGTGTGTGTGTGTGTGTGTGTGTGTGTGTGTGTGTGTGTGTGTGTGTGTGTGTGTGTGTGTGTGTGTGTGTGTGTGTGTGTGTGTGTGTGTGTGTGTGTGTGTGTGTGTGTGTGTGTGTGTGTGTGTGTGTGTGTGTGTGTGTGTGTGTGTGTGTGTGTGTGTGTGTGTGTGTGTGTGTGTGTGTGTGTGTGTGTGTGTGTGTGTGTGTGTGTGTGTGTGTGTGTGTGTGTGTGTGTGTGTGTGTGTGTGTGTGTGTGTGTGTGTGTGTGTGTGTGTGTGTGTGTGTGTGTGTGTGTGTGTGTGTGTGTGTGTGTGTGTGTGTGTGTGTGTGTGTGTGTGTGTGTGTGTGTGTGTGTGTGTGTGTGTGTGTGTGTGTGTGTGTGTGTGTGTGTGTGTGTGTGTGTGTGTGTGTGTGTGTGTGTGTGTGTGTGTGTGTGTGTGTGTGTGTGTGTGTGTGTGTGTGTGTGTGTGTGTGTGTGTGTGTGTGTGTGTGTGTGTGTGTGTGTGTGTGTGTGTGTGTGTGTGTGTGTGTGTGTGTGTGTGTGTGTGTGTGTGTGTGTGTGTGTGTGTGTGTGTGTGTGTGTGTGTGTGTGTGTGTGTGTGTGTGTGTGTGTGTGTGTGTGTGTGTGTGTGTGTGTGTGTGTGTGTGTGTGTGTGTGTGTGTGTGTGTGTGTGTGTGTGTGTGTGTGTGTGTGTGTGTGTGTGTGTGTGTGTGTGTGTGTGTGTGTGTGTGTGTGTGTGTGTGTGTGTGTGTGTGTGTGTGTGTGTGTGTGTGTGTGTGTGTGTGTGTGTGTGTGTGTGTGTGTGTGTGTGTGTGTGTGTGTGTGTGTGTGTGTGTGTGTGTGTGTGTGTGTGTGTGTGTGTGTGTGTGTGTGTGTGTGTGTGTGTGTGTGTGTGTGTGTGTGTGTGTGTGTGTGTGTGTGTGTGTGTGTGTGTGTGTGTGTGTGTGTGTGTGTGTGTGTGTGTGTGTGTGTGTGTGTGTGTGTGTGTGTGTGTGTGTGTGTGTGTGTGTGTGTGTGTGTGTGTGTGTGTGTGTGTGTGTGTGTGTGTGTGTGTGTGTGTGTGTGTGTGTGTGTGTGTGTGTGTGTGTGTGTGTGTGTGTGTGTGTGTGTGTGTGTGTGTGTGTGTGTGTGTGTGTGTGTGTGTGTGTGTGTGTGTGTGTGTGTGTGTGTGTGTGTGTGTGTGTGTGTGTGTGTGTGTGTGTGTGTGTGTGTGTGTGTGTGTGTGTGTGTGTGTGTGTGTGTGTGTGTGTGTGTGTGTGTGTGTGTGTGTGTGTGTGTGTGTGTGTGTGTGTGTGTGTGTGTGTGTGTGTGTGTGTGTGTGTGTGTGTGTGTGTGTGTGTGTGTGGTGTGTGTGTATTTAGTTTTGGCAATATATATATTAGTTTTTTTTCAATATATCAAGTCTCACATCCGAAATATAAGTACGGCAACTCACACTAATGCTAAAGTTATAATGAATTAAGAGACCGCCTAAAAATTAGCAACTGCTGAGGCAGCTCCGATTACCAGCAAAATGTACTGACGTTTTATTTTATTGCTTTTTCTTTTAATTGTAATTTATTTTTGTTGTTGGTAATAAAGAGGTCTAGATAGATTCTTTGTCAGGCAAGTATTACAAGGGGGGGGGGGTGCATTAGTAATGGGGATAGACAACCTCTTACGATTCTCTTTTTATATAGGCTACTGTATTTAAATTATAATTTTTTTTAATTATTGTAATTTATTAGTATTGTAGTTGGTTGCTAGGTATGACAAAATGTTTTCGTTGATGTAATTAGCTACCATACGTTTTAAATGTCTGCTTTGGAATCCTGCAATGAGGAGGAGGGCGTTGATATTCGCGACACAGTTTTGTACTTCTGCGGATATCATCGTTTTTCAATAATATTGTAACCAATGTTTTTGTTCCAAATAAAGAATTATTATTATTATTATTATTAAACCATTCTACCTCGCCAGCGTATTCTGTGAGCGCGTGGCGGCCATTACTATTCCATTCAATTCAAACAATGTTCCCTAGCACGGTGACCACGCGATCCCCCCTGGAGACCATCTTGGTTAATTTAAGTAAATTTATCACGATGACCCATTCATCTGAATTCAACATGATGACTTCATCCTTCACTAGTGCCTCGTCACTGTACACCTAACTTTAGCAAAGGCGAGTACACCATTCCATATTCATCTATTAATAAAAATCCTTTATAACCCATTAAAAAAACCTTAATTTAAATTAAAATTATTAGAAATATATTTTTATATTATTAAAAATTTATCTTTATAAGTATAATTTAGCTGTTAACTGTCCACTGTTGAACATAAGCCTTCCGCATAGCAGGAGTTCCCAGTAGTTGTCACGCTTGGCAGGCGAGTTGACGACCGCAGTTAGGCTTTTAGAGGTGTTTTAAAAGGGACGCTGATGCCCATCCCATTCCCTTAGTCACCTCTTACAATACCCAAAGAAAAGAAAGTGGTGGCCTATTCTATGCCGGGACCATACGGCCAGTCTTTATAAGTATACCATGGATTAAAGCGTAATGAAAATATTCTCATTCTATTTAGTAAACTCACCACAAAATTGAAGTCATCTCTTAAATCAACACCATATAGATGGCCAGTATTAAAGTGAAAATTATACCAGGTTCCTTGCCAAAAATCTGTGTTATTTTTCGTTTTTACGCGTAAACCATCCGATTCTACTGTCCATGTGGCCGGTTCGTTTAACCATTTAAAATCTTTCACGAGATTTACTTTATCAAATTGATACGCCTCCATGTTGAATATGAATCAGTGAATGAATAAAGTAAACAAAATATGCAATACTTCGTATAAAAAATAGATATTCTGTGAATTAAACTGAATTATATACAAAAGTACTCTGTACAAAGATTAATTGATCAATCAATTGTCAATATTAGGTATCATGTCCTTGCGCGGGCGCATGATAAAAATAATATCGGTTTTATCTAAAAACTAACTATTGCTCGCAACTTCGTACTTGTAAATATTGGACAAAAATAATCACCTTTAGATAGTGTATCAAAATAAAACCTATAAGTTATACCTTTACACCAGATTTTAAGTTAAACCTTTATGAATATAACTGTGGACATTTCATTCAATTTGGTGCAGTAATTTTTGAGTGATATCTTGTTATAGTGTAAATACTTCTTGGTAGTTAGTTTTTTTTTTTGTACCTATCTATTACTGAATTGATAACTTAATAAAATTGTCTTGCAGTATCGATACACACTGACGGGGCACCAGTGAGAGATGATAGATGAGGATGAACTAATCAAGACGGCTTCCAGGTAGAATGGCATGGGAGTCGACCTGATAGAGTTTTATGTTAACGACAAGTATAAATAGACGCTTACTGATACAATTTAATATACTATAGCGTTTAAAATATGATCATTAGGGCAAACTAACCCTAAAGCAGTTTCAACCGTAAAGCAATTGTGTTTGCATGGCTGTGTTTCGGTTTAAAGGGTGGGATATGGCGCGAATTTACTGGGTACAGAGGAATAACACCTGAGTCCTCAGGAATGGCAACGCATGGGGAGTATTATGGACGAAACATTATACTTTGTTATGTCTATGGTACTGCTTATGTCTATAGGCGACGGTTACCACATTCCATCAGGTGGGCCGTCAGCTTGTTTGTCATTCTAAGTTGTATAAAAAAAAAACAGTCTGACGCTCTCACTATTATCTATATTCCTTAAAGTCACAATAAATTAAAAAAAATATCTAAATTCCCACTTTATGGTCCTTTCGGGATACCAACGTAGAAATTCTTCGCGTTTAGCCAACAAGCCATTCTCGCCTATCGTCCTTCACTAATGATTCAATGAAAATAATTCTGTATTAATTATATCTATTAATTGACTATAATATCTGCAAATATTTTGTAATACCCGACAGTTTCATAAAATTTATTTTTAATTATTATTTAAAAATACATGTAACAGTGCCGTTTAAAAGTGATTAAGAAGCAAAAACAATTATACTGTCTCTGTAAAGTGATTTAAAAATTTAAATTATAGTCTCCCTAGACAAATTAACTACGAATCTATTGATAGAATTGTTTCGATCAGTGCTGAAAGAACAAGACACTACATATCGCTATCTCATTCTATCTCATTTTATTTATTCATTTTAGAATTATGTAGTTTTATTTATGCATTTTAGAATGGCAGTCAAGCTGACCCATTTGATGGAAAGTGGTAAACGTCGTATATAAACATGAAATACAATATTTTTTTTTGTTTATTTAATTATCATACATAAATACATTAAAAAAATTGGATTTTTAGTACCACTTAAACCTCTTGGGCTTGTGTGTGATGCTTTACACTCGGTTCTCCAATGTCCCTATTTACATTAATATTCTGCTGTTTTACCAAGGTTGGACAGTAAATAAGCTTTCAGTTTAAATTTTATGTTTTTGACAGTGATATTGTTTCGTAAGTCGGTAGGTAGAGAATTTATTAATCGCGGTATAAGGTAGGCGCTCGTTCGCTCGCCATAGTAATTTTTTGCTCGAGTAGTGACTAGCTTGTTTTGCGCGGCGGTGCGAGTATATATAGCATGATTTATTTTTGTTTGAATTTCCTGTTTAAAGAAATGTACTTTTAAGAGGCAATATTTTACTTTATCATGAATAGGCAGCGTTCGACAATACTCAAATAATTCGGAGTCACTTGTGAGATTTGATATGATTTTAGGTGGGATAATTAATTTTAATATTCTAAGTTGCAATCTATAAATAGTACTAGTACGTCCCTAATAGCTCACATGTTAAAAGGATTGTTAGTAATGGGGTCAAATAGGCCCATTACTAGCAATATATCCTATCAGGTCGACCTCCACGTGGTTCTCCCTGGAAACCATCGTGATTGATTCATTAGTGAATTTGTCACGATGAGCTAACTGACCTGTTTTCATCTTCACCTATTATCTTTCACTGGTGCCTCGCCAGTGTATACCGATAGTGCAGGCGGGGTTACCATACAATTATCACCCATTTTAAAAATAGCCCCCATGCATTTCCATCCATGAGGACTAAGGTCTTATACCTGTGCACTCTGTAAATTCACTGTCATATGCCATATTCTCTGTAACATTGTACGAAATAAAATATTTAAATATAAAATAATATTATTAGTCTCCCGCAAAACTCAGAGAGAGAGAGAGAGAGAGAGAAAGTGGGCGGCACAGACAAGAAAGGCCAGTTTTTAATACAGATAAAATATTATATAATACATAGATTACTTATTACATCCTAATAAAATCAAACACTGTGACTGATATTTAACAATCTAATAAATTTTTAAATAATTATGTTTTTCTTTATTACATTTTTTTTTATTCGTTTTAATGGCCCGAAAATTTGAAATGTAGTAGGCAATACTGACCATCGCCAAGCGTCTATAGATTCATTCATTTATAAAAATGGTGTCATTTCCGTTAGTAACACTGCGGCGGCATGGCTCCGCGCGGCTTATGAAGAAATTAAAATTTATTTTTGTATTTAGGTAGTGAACAGTTGATATAATTGATTTATAATCTCTCTTGAGTAGTTTTTAATATCAATATGGGTAAACCTGGTGAGTATATCTTATACTTCAATAAATATAGTTATAAATCTCCCACATGTCACCTCGTGGTCTCAACTTAATTTTTAAATTGTTTCCTCATTTATATTAAGATCTAATTAAATATCTGTGTAAAAGTAACTATGAATCGTAATAGCAATTTTAAAACTCTTTTTAACTAGTTTTTCTTCGCGTCGTATGTTTGCAGGTTATAGGCTTGTAATCATAAATCTCAAATCTTTATTTATTTTGTGTAAAAACTATTTAATTCTAATAAAATACTATATTAGATCCTGTCGAACTTATAAAAATACCATAATGATTATTGATAAGAAATTTAAAATGGTAATTCAGTTAACGGCCGGCACAATTCACGAGATCTGTTATAGATTTGACTGAATTGTTTGGTTAATAATTAATATCCTCACTTTTTCTTGTGTATTTTTTCATTTTAATCGTCGTAAAATAATAGATAAAAACGAAATTGTTTTCTGCGGACATAACCTACAAATATGTCCTAACATAACCTATAACAACCCAACATCTACTGATTATAGTGTATTTCAATAAAATTAGTAAAAATATAAACAAATCTAATCATTTGCAAGAACATATAATTCAAAGAAATTACGTATCTCTTAATTTGAAACAATAATCTTGTCAAACAACAGAGTTTAATGGACAACGTGGTGGCGGCGGTGGTCGGGGAGGCTTCCGTGGCGGGCGAGGAGGCGGAGGCGGAGGCCGAGGTGGCGGTGGAGGCCGTGGAGGCTTCGGCGGTGGCCGCGGTGGCGGCGGCGGTAAATTCGAGAAGAGGGGCGGCGGCGGCGGCGGCCGAGGATTCGGCGGAGGTCGTGGCGGTGGTGAGTTGACATTTCATTAATTCCATTTATTTCCAAAAATAAAAGGATGTCCTACTGATATTATAACTGAAGGTTTATGAATCATTTATAACAATTCGAGTTTAAAACAAGCTGAGAAAACTTATGTTCTTTCTGTATTTTACATATACTTAATATTTAGTATCGTTATAATGCAGTAAATTGCCACAAACACTTCCACATTTGAATCTAAACGGTCATGTACACTGCCATTTATTTATTTTTCAATGGGTGATAATGGAATGGTAACCTGTCTGTGCTGGTGGGAAAGGGATTGTTAGTAATAGAGACTGAGAATCCCATTGCTAGCAATATACCCAACCAGGTCGACCCCCTCGCGGTCCCCTTGGAAACTATCATGGTTAATTCCTGATGAATTCATCATGATGGGCTAACTGGCCTGTTTTCATTCTCATCTATCACCCTTCACTGGTGCTCCGCCAGGGTATCCCATTAACGCAGGTGGGGTTACCATAACATTTTCACAAAAAAACCCTACCTGTGCTGTCGGTATATGCTGGCATGGCACCAGCGAGGGATGGATAGATGACAATGAAAGCAGGTTACTTAGCCCACTGTAACGAATTCCAGTAGAATTAACTATGATGTTTTCTAGGGAGAACCATGTGGATATCGACCTAATAGAGTATATTGCTGGCAATGGGTCTTACCCCATTAACAATCCATTTTGCCCCTATACAGTGCGATTTATAAGAATTTTCTCCTGCAAACCCTTAGGTTGTGGAATGAGTTGTCTGTTGAGGCTTTTCTTAGAGACTATATTATGGTATTAGTAAATAAAAGGCATATTAAGTTTTCTTCAGGGTTGGCAACATGTACATGACACCCCTAGTGTTGCAGGTGTCCATAGGCTACAATAACCATTTACCATTAGACAGGCTGTAAGCTTATTTGCCACCTGTGGTAAAAAAAAATTCTCTCTTGTATGTGGATGTTTTAAGAGATGACTAATAGAACTTAATGGTTGAAGGATGAGCAGCAGCATTCCTCTTAAGACTTCAGCAAAACCTAACTGTAGTTGTCAACCCATCTGCCGCCTGTGTGATTTCTATTAGCGAACACCTTGTGAGGGAGACCTATGTTCAGAAATGAACAGTTCAACATTCAGAAAGTGTCATATAATTATAATTTCATTAAAATCCATTCATTATCATGTGATTGATTAATTAACATTAAAATATTACAAACTTTCACATTAATCTGCCCTTCATACGCTTTCTGTTTTTACCCAATGGTTAGCTGGTAGAGAATGGCATATGGCATTAAGCTCGCCATTTGTACAAAGTTTTATTGTGCAATAAGGAATAAATGAATAAATTAATAATATCAGTAGAATAGAATTAGTTGCATAAAATGATGACACCATGGTCCCTCTAATCTCGACCTATTCGTGAAGACTATGATACCACATACCCACTACTGATTACAAACAGACAGATACAGTAGTGAACTTTTTTTATTACATTCACTTAAATGGCGATAACTCGGCAGGACGCGGCCGCGGAGGACCCCCCAAGAGAGGAGGCTTCAAGGGGGGCAAGCAAGTTATCATCGAACCACACAGGTTTGTATGGATTTTAATTATTAAATTAATTAATTACAAATAATAGGGCAGTATTGTCCATATCCTATAATGCAAATAAAGTATACTTATTCAATTTTTTTTCCTTTATGTATGATGTATTAAGTTGGTCTTAAAACTACGTATAAAATATTATAAAGGAAATAAAAGGTTTATTTATTTATTTAAGTTCACCAACAATTGTTTTCACAAAATAATGTAAATATATATACAATTATGTAGCTTGGAACTAAGTGTAACAATTTTTTATAGCATATATTGATACATTTATAGCAATAAGTAGGGGTTTTTCCAAGAGACTACAGCATGGGGTTCTTCAAAAGGGGGGTAAAGAGGTTTCTTCAGGATCGGCAACGCGCGCGTAATACCTCTGGTATTGCAGGTGTTCATAGAATACGGTAACCACTTACCATCAGGTGGGCCGTATGCTTGTTTGCCACCACAGTGGTATAAAATAAATAAATATATTATATATATATAAATATATTTCCATTTGACATGATGTAATTGCAAATAACTTTCGTTCTTCTGAAAGCATACAGCTTGAAGCCAATATATTTCACTGATCAGATACCCGTCACTCCGTATACCCACCACATCCACTACCCATGTAACTGTAAAATCTATTTACCAGGCATGCAGGAGTGTTCATAGCAAGAGGCAAAGAAGATGCACTCGTTACGAGGAATTTGGTGCCCGGCTCAGAAGTGTATGGCGAGAAAAGGATATCTGTTGAGGTTTGTTTATAAATTTGTATACTTATATATGTTCAGGAGAAAAAATCTAGACTTTATGCATATCATTTAGTTCATTTCTTTTTTTATTTTTCGTAAAGAAACAAATTGTTTTACCAACTTAATCATAATAAAAAAAATGCTTTTAATATTGCGTGAGAGGATGATTGGAGATTATCAATTCAGTTGATTTTTTTTTTTATTTGTTACCTCAACCCTGTCAGTTGTAAATCAATTTGGAAAATTTTTTTTTTTTATCTGAAAGGATATATTTACTAATTGGTCTCGTAGAAATTTAATTAAAATCATTTTTGCCATAATTCAAGTTGGAGAACTAATTTGATTTATTATTCAAAAGAATTTGTGGACTGATTTAATTATTTTGTGTCTTGTTGTGAACCTGATTTTTTAATTATTTTTTTTAAATCACTATTGGTAAACATGAAAAAAAAAATATTGCTATCGACTAGTTTATAGTCCCATATGATGATTGTGGTCCCTCTAAACTTGACCTATTCATGAAGACTATGTCCACATACCCACTTCTGATTACATTTACTCCATTATCCCCCCTTCCCCAACTGTGTTACCTTCACTAAATACTCCCCCTATTTTGCAGAATGAAGGCGAGAAGATTGAGTACAGAGTATGGAATCCATTCAGATCGAAATTGGCTGCAGCCATTATGGGTGGTGTGGATGCTATCCACATGCCTCCAGGGTCCAGGGTGCTGTACTTGGGTGCCGCCAGTGGGACCACCGTCAGCCATGTGTCAGATATTGTTGGACCTGTAAGTATTTGTATGAATAATTATGCTATGTCACTCTGCTGTCTATAGGTGACAGTTTTTTTTATGGATCATACCTGTATGTTAACCCCGCCTGCGCTAACAGTATACGCTGGTTAGGCATAAGTGAGAGATGATAGGAGAGAATGAAAAGGCAGGTCAGTTAGCCCATTGTGATGAATAACACCTGGAATTCAGCATGATGGTTTCCAGGGGGGACTATGTTCAAGTCAACCTGGTTGGGCATATTACTAGCAATGGGACTGGTAGCCCGCATTATTATCAATATATTGATAAACAATATTGACATATTTTGGCTAACAGCCCTTAAGATATAACACTTGTCTCCGAGAATGGCAACATATAAGCAGCACAGTATATTCTGTGAGGTTCCTAGTGCTGTTTATAGCATTTACTATATAAGATATGTAGTGTGAAGATAGTTAGTTTTATAATTGTTCTTTGTTTGCAGGAAGGCCTAGTATATGCTGTAGAATTCTCACACAGATCTGGGAGGGATCTCCTCAATGTGGCAAAGAAAAGAACAAATATCATACCCATTATAGAAGATGCTAGACATCCACTGAAGTACAGGTGTGTATATCAATTTCTGTATGAAAACTGAGAAATTTATAAAAATATATTTTAAGTTGCTATTGAATTGTTTCATCTATAGATAGGAATTTTTAGTTTTATTCATTCAAATTACTTCAATCAAATTACTACTTTAAAAAATCCATTTATATACTTACTGTAAGAGATCCCTCTATGGGATAAGTCCACCATTGTATATTAAATTTTTTAATGTGTCCAAAATAAATTA
This sequence comes from Galleria mellonella, assembly GCF_026898425.1. Taxonomy (NCBI): domain Eukaryota; kingdom Metazoa; phylum Arthropoda; class Insecta; order Lepidoptera; family Pyralidae; genus Galleria; species Galleria mellonella. The sequence goes on along the minus strand of NW_026441999.1, from coordinate 7,455,801 downwards.
TATACAATAAAGATTTTACATGTATATACCAAATTTTATAGTGATTAGTTCAGCTATTAAGGCGCAAGTAACAAAAAACAAACTCGCTTTCAAATTTTATTAATAGTGAAAATTCTTAATATCACGAAAAATTTTAACAAAGATGATAAAATAGTGATGAACATCCTATGACCTAAATATTTCATGTTGATACCATTGAACTCTCTCTCTGATACACAAAACCAAATTACAACCATCTCCCTCCGATATACACTTTACTAATATGTCTGTCTCCCTCCAGAATGCTAGTTGGCATGGTGGACACAATATTTGCTGATGTGGCGCAACCAGACCAAGCCAGGATAGTCAGTCTGAACGCGCAGCACTTCCTCAAGAACGGCGGTCATTTTGTTATATCAATAAAGGTAAGTTACCTTTCAAGTAATTTGTTTGTCAATTGTAGTATAGATCACATATATGTATTACCCCATTGAATTCTAATATGGTCATGTTCACTACAATGGTAACAGTTGACAAATGTCTCTGACTACACTGCTAAGGATCAGTCTTGAATGCAGTTATTTTTCTTTATTAAACATGCGAATTTGACTTCAAAGATTTTCCATTTGAAGTTGTATAAAAAAAAATTGCATCTTTTTAGTAATTTAAAAAAAAATCGCAAAATCTAATCTTTTTATTAGAATTTTGATATTATGGTTAACTAGTGTATAGTTATGTAAATTTTTTGTTGTTACTCCTTATTTATTTATTTATAGCAAGGCAACAGATTACAAATTAATACATTTATAAAATAAATATTACATAAAATGGCATTAAATTTGCACTCAAACAACTGCTCTGCATAACATTCGATATTATATACATTAAAAGAATGACGGCTATAAATTTAAAGTAACAAATTGGCAGCCTCAATGTAACATTGCAAGGATTGTTGGAAGATATCAAGCTCCTTGCATACATTGTTATATTTTCTACACACGCGGATAATTGCATTGTGATACGATACATAATTATTACAAATCTGTATATAAAATAATTTGTGTATTCTTTTATTACCTGTACAAAATGAAACAAGGCTCAACAATGTGCTACTGTCCCATTTATAATGATGAAAGAAATATGCTAAATTTGTCATGTTGAAATTTGAACTCTCTCACTGAAGTACTAGTATACATATTTGTTAACTGTTACTTTTATGAATTACCATTTTTCACCATAAACAATTCTTCCAGGCATCGTGCATAGACTCGACGGCGCAACCGGAAGCAGTTTTCGCGTCAGAAGTGAAGAAATTACAAGCGGACAAGTTGAAACCACAAGAGCAGCTTACCTTAGAACCTTATGAGAGAGACCATGCAGTAGTGGTTGGGGTATTCAGACCACCGCCCAAGAAAGCATAGACAAAAATCAATGACTAGTTATTTTTTTTAATTACAGACTAACCCCTTATTCATAAAAATGTTATTCATTTAATTAACCTATTTTAGTTATTGTTTTTTGAACTCTTATATATAAATATAGGAGATCTTAGACTTTTTATGTGCGGACACTATTACTGTAATAGTTTGCATCAACAAGTATTGGCGAATGGAACCACATGTATCAGTATTTCTTTTTAAGTGTGGTAATTTTTGACAAATATATACATTTATTGTGACTACATACAGTTTATATGTGGAACATTTTCAGAACCTGCATGTTTTCGACACAATGTATATTGGTATGAAATAAATAAAATAAAAAAAAAATTAAATGTAATTTGCCTTGTTTAAAAAAAACTGTAAATACCGAACTTCTCAGACTTGGCATGTGTATGCAAAATGACGGTCATTTCATTCCTAAATAAGCGTCCAACATTATTACCTATATAAATATATAGGGTAATAATGCATTTATATATATGTGTGTGTGTGAGTTTAAAGTATTCCTTATTTAAAAGTTACGGAATATTCTAATATTTGAAATAGGTTTGTAGTTTTCAGTTTTTATGAATAAGGGGATTTGAATATACAGAAAGATGCATTTACATACGAAAATGCATTAAAACAGGTTATTGCAACATTATTTTTAAATGTTGCCATATCTAGAAATTAAACTGTATTTGTTTCACATGTCGAAATATTTTGGACTGTGATATATTTCCAACTTAAGTAGAAGTTTTTCATCAGTAAAAATGTCAAGTTATTTTTAAGTTTTAAACCTATTTCACACAATGATTTTACAACAGTGTATTGTGAAAAGGCTTTTAGTCATAAGTTGTGCATATGAGATGAATGTATGTTAAATAGGTGATAAGAGAGAAATATAAAATGGTTCAATTGAGATTTTTTGTTTTATTTATTTATTTATTTATTTATTTATTTGAAAATTTCTCACTACACTTACAGTTTCCCAAAACGTGTAGTGAGCCAAAGTTTTATTTCACAAACTTACAAATTTTGTACAACATTTTAAAAATATACTTCTTTTGTAATTAAATATGTCAATATCTGGCTGCTGAGCAATCAGAGAATTGAGCAGAGAAATAGCCTGATACGTGGGAGCAAACTGAGCAGTACAGGTACGAACCGGCGGTGCCGATAGTAGTCTACAAGCACGCAATCGCATGCAGCGTTGGGGTGCGTACAAAGAACAACGGCTAAGAGTTACAGGATTGTCTATTCCGCCGTTGAGCAACTGATAATAGTGCATCATCAAATTGCACTTTCGCCTTACCTCGAGCGTGTCTAGACCTACCATACCGGATACGAACAGTGATGGGTACAAATAAGGATAGTAGCCGTAAAGTTTACTATATAGAACACGTGCAAATTTCCTCTGAACTCTTTCTATCATTATCTTGTATTTTGTTTCATGAGGGTTCCAAATAATTGAATTGAATTCTAAAATGCTTCGTACAAATGAATAATATAATAATAATATTGCACCTTTATCTTGAAGTTGTGCCGACTGTCTTATCACAAAACCTAACGATTTATATGCACGACTACAAACGATGGTTATATGATTATTAAAAGTTAAAGCAGTGTCCAGCGTAAGGCCTAAATCGCGTATTTGTGACACACGTTCAAGCGGCGTACCAGATATATTGTAGACATAAGAATGGGGAACACGAGACCGCGTGAATGTGACCGATTTACACTTTGAAATATTAAATTCCAAGTTATTATGTCCAGCCCATGCCACAACGTTGTCAATATCTCGCTGTAGAGTTACACAGTCTTCCATGGTTCCGATAGCCATGAATAGCTTCACATCGTCAGCAAACATGAGACACTGAGCAGTGTTAACAACATCTGGCAAGTCATTGATCATAATTAGGAACTGCAATGGACCCAGGGTACTACCCTGGCTTACTCCGGAGTCGGTAACATAGGATTCAGATCGATAACCATGTAATTGGACGTATTGCGAGCGATCGGAAAAATAACTAATAAATAATTTTAAAAGTTTAGGTGTAAATCCTATCTCTGAGAACTTTTTTAATAAAATATCATTGTGAACGCGATCAAATGCTTTTTTGAAGTCAAAATATGTCACGTCTACTTGTCTATTATGATCCATTTCAGTAACTGTATAATCAACAAAGTTTATCAGATTAGTAGTAGTCGACCTACCAGGTCTGAATCCATGCTGACAGTCTGTCAATTGAGGCTGGACTTGCACCGAAATAAGTCTGTTTAAAATGGATTCAAATAATTTTCCTAAAGCTGGAAGTACAGCAATTGGCCTATGATTTGAAATTTGGGATTTAGAACCATCCTTGGGTATAGGTATAACCCTGGACACTTTCCATAGCTGCGGATAGGTACTTGTTGTGATAGCCAAGTTCATTATATGTAGGAGCGCTTCCTCTAAAACTCTTATGCAATCTTTAATAATAAATGACGGTATACCGTCAGGCCCAATGCATGTCCCCACCCTCAATCGTTTTACTGCTCGCTGCAGGTCGGTTAGCGTTATATTCTCTATAGCGACGCGAGCAGAGAGTTGGGAACACCTTGCCTTGCTTTCAGCCAGATTGCCAGATAAGACAGGTTTATCGTCTAAAAAACTCGATTTAAAATGTTTTGCAAATGCATTTGCAGCATCTATCCCAGTCACCACTTCCCCATCATGATCGTATAGGTCTTGGCCCCTTCTATTAGAACGTTGATTTCGTATAAACTCCCAGAAACTTTTCGGATCATTCTTTATATTAACCTCAGTTCGCGTGATGAAATTTTGATAAGCTATCCTAATTAATTCTTTTGTACGCTGACGATAAAATTTAAACATTTCTCTATTGAATTCTTTACTATATTTTTTATACTTTTTTAAGTGATAATACTTATTTTTTATATTTTCTATAATTTCTTTCGTATACCATCTCGGATATTGATATTTATAATTACTGCAAAAATTTTTAATAGGGACATTAGATTCTAAACAACACGAGTGAAATATATCATAAAAATAATTCAATGCTACATCAACATCGTCACAAGTGAATATCTGATTCCACCTTGCCGAAGCTATCGATTCATATAGTGAATGTAAGTTCGATTTTTTAAAATTCCACTCAGTGACTGATTCATGCGACCGAAAGGTACAAGCGCGCGGACCCGCGTGCCGCGAACGCGGCATCGCGAGGTAGATGCCGAGTGGTGGATGATGTGCATCTGCCGGCACTAGCGGTTTCACATCCTCATACATTTGTACATATTCACTGCTCAGATTGCTTAACACTAAATCTAGAATGTTACCATATTTATTTTTTGTTACATTATATTGATTCAATTTACAAAAAGCAAGCAAATAACTATATTGTAGAATAACATTTTGGCTACAGGAATTTAAGTTAAAGTCGCCCAGTATGACGACATCCAAATTTGAATATTTTGCGATTACATTCTCTAAAACTAAAAACGTATTTAAGTATTTTTCATCATTCGAGTTAGGCGGTATATAAACAACACTGAATACAATTGTTTTAGATTTCAATGTGACAAGTGCCATCACTATTTCAATCTGCTCCGTGTACCCACTAATGTTTAATATTTGTTGGACTTTGTAATGCGAACGTACTGCTAATAGCACTCCACCCCAACCGGCATTATTTGGACGGTCTCGGCGTACTATGGTATAACCGTCGGGGAACACTTCCGCATCAAATATACTACTAATTAAAAATGTTTCCGTTAACGCATATATGTCAGCTGATTCACTGAGTATTGATAACTTACAAGTATGTAATTTAGAACGTAGTCCTCTAACATTTTGATAAACAATTTTGTGGTGTTTATACTTGGGCGGTATCATCGATTTTCTTGCGAAATCCACTACGCCAAGGTCTGATGTAGACATCCTCTATCCAATTTTCAGATGCTAGGTACTTATCTAGATGTTTTGTAGGCACAGATAACTTAAATGACGCATAATCTCCTCGCGACTTCAGCGCTTCGGCAGAACAGTTATCTCCCGGGCAAATGGTTCGGAGATATTCATTAACCTGTTCAACTGTAGTGCCGATTTTCACATAATATAAATGTAAATATGACTTCCGCTGTGCAGCCGACAAAGTAATATTATTGTCAGTAGGGATGGCCGTACCACGAGTAACGTTGACGAGCGAGCGTCGAGTACGCGGTCGTTTTATCTCGATCCATTCTCGCGCGCTGTCCGTTGCCTCAGCCCCAGTGTCACTCGTCAACGTAACTATAGCTTCGTGGTTATTATCGGGCGTCGATGGGGCACACGGAGTAGGAGGTCCACCTGTTGACGTCGTTGCCCGATCCGTATTGTTTCGCATTGTTGCCTTTTTTGTAGCACCTGCAATTGCTGATGACGCACGAATACGAGCTTCACGGATTGGTCGTAGCCCAGTCTCCGATGTCGAGCTACCCTCACCATCACTAATAATAGATTTCGACGAAACTTTTTCATCACCGATTAGATTTTTAATTAGCTTGTATTGGTCAATAATAACTTTCTCGAGTGATAAAACTTTACTCTGTAGTGAAAGCACTGTTTTAGTTAACTCGCGAATAGCAACTTCGGTACTTTTAGTAGACATTTCTATTTTTTTAGAAACAAATACGTAGAGCCGCACTAACTTGCACGAATCGACGATGCTAACTTTTAATCAAATAATTGTCTGTTCCCCTACAACATTTTCAGACAAAGCGGGTTAGTTAGCCCATCGTGATGAATTCAAGAATAAACTACGATGGTTTCTAATGGGAACCGCACGGAGGTAAACTTGATAGGAGTATATTGCTTGCAATAGGGAACTAAACCTAAATAAAATTAAACGTTACTAACATCCCTTTTCCCTCAATGTATGTATTATATTTTTTTATCCATTATTTTGATTTTAGGCACACCTTGTACCAGAAACAAATTGATGAATTTTATTCAAATAGATTTTACAAGTGCTTATAAACCGTCATTTTTTTATTAATGCAGGGTTTGGAAAGTATCTGTTGAGAAGAGCCCGCAAGAAACTTAACAGTTACTGTTTTAAATCTCTTTTGATATTATGTGTACACCTATCCCCCGATTTACACGGTACTTGTTTTACACGTTTTCGCTTTTACACGGTTTTCCAAATAAGTTTTCTTTTTTGTTTTTATCGCACTCTACTAAATGCTACTGTGTTTGAACACGTGCGCTGTGTACACATCTCACGGGGAATCCCGAGCTTATATGCTGACTTGCTGCACATGCACACTGTGTCTATTTCTTCGCATAAAATTAAAGTTTTATCTACGGAAAATTGTATTTGAGTGAAAGTTTCACAGTGTCAGAAAGATTTAATTTTTCATATTCGTAAATTACAAGTGAGTGCATAATTAAGATTTTTATAAATTAACATAAATTAAAAAAAAAAAATATAAGCTTATAATGTCGAAAGAAGTTAAAAGTTATTTCTTTAGAAACTTAAATCGAAATTTTGGATCGTTTAATGTATTGTAATTAAATAAAAAAAACAGTGTTTCCGTAATATATTACATATTTTAACCTGTCAATGCATTTTATTTTTATTTCTGTGTACACCTAAAAATATTGAAAAAAATAACAACTGTTAAATAGCAAAATTATGCATTTTCTGCAAGCTTTTCGATTTACACGGTTTTGACATGAAAATGTTTAATTTTTGATTTACACGTTTTTCTCAGGAACGTATCTACCGTGTAAATCGGGGGATAGGTGTATTTAAATGTACAATGTCTAAAATTACATTGTCGATAAAAGCCCGTGCATGATCGACTAACACCATTCTCACTTATCGTTCAAGTAATCGTTAAGCATGTAATAGGCTTTGTTCAAAGTTTTTTTTTTTAATAACAATTTTAAACTTATAGAAACGTAGACTAAGATATATAATTTTAAATGCTCATTGCTAAAAAGTCCTATTTCTCTATTAATCCTCATTTCACGCTGGGACCCGCCATATTTCACCTATTAAAAAAGTATATAAATATACATATAGTATGTATATTTAGTCATCCATGCATTTGTAAGTGTAATCATTTAATTTAATAATTTATATTAGGTACAAATGGATAATGTTATAATTTTGTGGGCCCTGGTTGCATTTATTAAAGAATTTATTTATTTATTATTATTTATACGATCGTTATGTAAAAAAAAAACACCAAATTTAAAAGTTATAAACATTTATATATTTTCATGTCAATCCTCGTCGGATTGTCCAGAGTCAGTATCCATTTCGTTGCCGCTCTGCTCCGAATGCTCGGATCTCCTGTCTGCTGATTTCTCGTCGTCCGACTCTCCCGGCAACTTGTCATCGTCCCATGTGTGTTCGCTCTCCGAATGGTATTTTTCTACTTCCATCTCTTCGCCCGACGATGAGTCATCTGTTATGAGTAATATAATTTAAAATTTTATTACACAAAAAAAAAAAAACTAAAATTGTGGCATAACTCTATGCAAAAAAAAAAAATTAAAATTAATCCACTGAACCGATTTCGATCAAATTTGTATGAAAGCATATATTTTTAGATAACAAAGAATTTTCCATATAGGTTTATAAATAACAAGGTTTTGGGGTAGCAAACATAAAAAGAAATACAACTAAATTGGTTATGTTTTAAAAATAGAAATAGCGCGTAATGTGAAAAAAAAAATACAAGTGAGAAATTTTACAAGAGAACAACTATGCTAATTACACTTACCATTGTAATCAAGTATCGCCTCCTGGCCCTCTATGTGATCGTTCTTGGCTGACCGCTGTGCCATCGCCAGCTCCAGCCGCCCCTTCAGGTTTAATAGCTGGCACAGGTGCGACCGTCTGCAATTAATAAGCGAAATAAATAAATATACAGTAGGACAAAATAAGTAGTTTAAACAATTTTATATTATCAATTTAAAGTTTTTCAACTGCATAACTTTGAGACAGCCAATATGATAAAAAGGCTAGATCGATTCAGATAAACTTATATTACAAATTAGGATAGTTTAAAGGGAGGACCGTATGGAGGTCGATCTGATTACATTTAAATTTGCTAGCAATGACGTTTTTTAAAGGATTATACTGGAATGACAAATCCGTTTGCGTTGAAGGGATACGCTGGTGGGGCACCAGTGAGTGATTAGATTAGATTAGATTAGATTTCTTTATTTGCGAGAACATTGCTTTTTACAGATATTGATCCATAGTGATGATAGATGAGACTGAAAAGGCAGGTCAGGTAGCCTATCGTAACGAATTCAACGATAAATTAGTCACGATGGTTTCCTGGGGGAATCGCGTGGAGGTCGACCTGATAGGGTATATTGCTAGTAACGGTCAGTTAGCCCATGATGAATTCACTTATAATTAAACACGATGGTTTCCAATGAGGACCGCATGAAGCTCGACCTAATAAGGTGTATTGGGGGGGAAAGGGATTGTTAGCAATGGAGTTTGACAGCCCCATTGCTAGCAATATGCCTTATTAGGTCGACCTCCACGTGGTTCCCCCTGGAAACCATTGTGAACAATTCTTGTCGAATTTGTCACGACGGGCTAACTGACCTGCTTCATCCTGACCTATCATCCTTCACTGGTGCCCCGCCGGTGTACACCGATAGCGCGGGTGGGGTTACCATTCCATTATCATCCATTAAAAAAAAATAAGGTGTATTGCTAGCAAGACTTAATTCTAACAACCCCCCCCCCCCCCCCCCCCCCCCCCCCCCCACCACCAGTAGGGTGCGTAGAGGCCGCGCGTGTACCTGTGCGTGAGGTACGCCAGCAGCTGCGCGAGGTGCGCGTGCGCAGGCGCGCGGCGCGCGGCCAGCAGCAGCGCCGCGTGCGCGCGCAGCGCCGCCGCCGCCCACGTGCACGCCGCCGCGCATCTGCGGACACAAACCACCGCGATTGATTTATTTCATAAACACCCTAAGGTCGATTCTGAGGCAACATTCTGAACCTATCCCTACAATTAACATTTCAACTTGACATCGCAGTGAAATCTTTATTACAAGAAGCGACATGAACTAATTTTGTAATAGATTTAAGTCAACAATTCTTATAATTTTACTTTATAGAAATCCATGAAACAGTAATTTTGAAAAATTATCAAATTGAAATATAGTAATAGTAATAACAAATGTTTTTATTTCAGATATGAAAATACTGTATCTTACTAATATAATAACATTTTTTATACATATATATATATATATACATCAGAATTTTTTTCTTTTTTTTTTTTTCGGGGGTAGCCGGTTAAAAAAGTAACAGCTGAGTTGTTGCTGTGAGTTGCTGTGTTGCTCTACAATTTTAATTATTTATTGCCTTAATGTGTTACTGTAATTGTCACATATTTTCACCACATCTGCCTTTCATAGGCCTTCTGTTTTTACCCAATGGTTAGCTGGTGTAGAATGCCATATGGCATTAAGCTCGCCATTTGTACAAAATTTTATTGTGCAATAAAGAATAAATAAATAAAATCAGAATACATTAACGCTTATCTGTGAGAGCTGTATACACCTATAATTGATGTGTTCATATAGGCTTAAGCTTGGTAGTGAGGAGTGAGATGTTTATGTTCAAGTAAACTTAGATTTAAGCATTTTTGAATAGTATTTTTTCAATTTTTACTTACTTATTGTACATTGTCTGCTTAATTATTGTGAGCATATTGTCAGTGTATCTTTTAAAAATTAATAAATAAATGCTTAACTATACTCACTGAGTGGTTTTCTTGTTGGCCATGATGGTGAGCTGTTCCAGCAGTAAAGGTACGTACTCAGGCGGCAGGTGCGCCACGGTCTGCGACGCGACCGCCGGATCGTCTTTCAACAGCACCGTTAGTATTAAACTGAAAAGTAACGTGTATTTTGTTTATTTATTTATTTATGCTTTTGCACATTCATTTTTAATATAGATATTAGGTTATGACAAAAATGTACACAAACGGACTTATCCGTTAAAGGGATTTCTTCCAGTCAACCTTGAGAACTCGAAAGGAGAAGGTGTCTATAGGGTTTATGTATAAAGTAGTAGCAGTCAGGCAGGCGGCCGGTCGTAAAACTATAAGCCAAATCCTTTAGTAATATGGATAAAACCATATTACGCCGACTCCAAATGATATTTTTTTTTATACAACTTAGAATGGCAAACAAGCTGACGACCCACCTGATGGAAAGTGGTAACCGTCGCCTATACACATGAGCAGCACCATGGACATAACAGAGTATACTGTTTCGCTCATGATACCCCCCATGCGTTGCCATTCCTGAGGACTCAGGTGTTATTCCTCTGTACCCTGTAAATTGTGATAAGGCTAGGAAGACGATGATTAGACTTTTGATTTAAATAACAAAATCTTCACTTTTTTGAAGTCAATTAAAAAGGCAGATAATAAGGACTTACTTCTTATCCTTAGAGTGCAGCCCTTGCATCAGCAGTTTGGTTAGGTTTTGGCTGACGGCCGACTTGCTACGACTCTTCGGGTCCAGCGCCAAGTTCTCCAGCCTCGCTTCCATCGGTATCTCAATCTGTGGACAAGCATCATCACTGTTATTACAGTAACGTAAGTACATACTAGATGAGTTTGTTAGGGGTGGGTATCTGATATTTATATATTGAATCCGTCTAGACATTAATGTCCACCCATTACGATATCGCCCATACCAATCGGACGTCTTTTCTTTTACCAGAGGGAGACTTTGTACAAAAGTCGATTGCTTGGGTACCTCTGTCTCATTCGTGTTTCTACCGTGAAGCAGTTGTGTTTGCATGGCTGTGTTTCGGTTTGAAGGGTGGGATATGGCGTGAATTAACAGGGTACAGAGGAATAACATCCGAGTCCTCAGGAATGGCATCGCATGGGGGGTATCATGTGCGAAACAGTATACTCTCTTATGTCCATGGTACTGCTCATGTGTATAGGCGACGGTTACCACTTTCCATCAGGTGGGCCGTCAGCTTGTTTGCCATTCTAAGTTGCATGAAAAAAATTCATATTCATTACAAATGGTTTTTTTTTTCAATATTACATATTATATACTAATATATTTATTTCTGAAGGTTACATAGTTAATGTACTTGTATTGTGAAGAACTGGTGTCTGAAGTAGGACAAGCCTGTGTTACAGATCACCAGGTCCTCACCCCATGGTCTGGACACTATTATACAGTTTGCTCTGGTTATATTGGCTAACCGATAGTCAATTTTAAACTTCCGCGTTGTTTACACATATTTTAAATACATTATTACACGAATGCACAAGCATGCACGCACTCACACACACGCACACACGTACGCACACACATGCGCGCACACGCACGCACACATGCACGCACGCACACACACGTACTCACCTTTTCACATAGTTTTTTTGTTGTAAATAAAGTGTACTAAATAGGTAACCGCACTCATAGTCCCCAAGATACAGGTCTGGCCTAGTTTGGGGATTGATGGTAATGCAGATATTTCCTCGTTGAATGTAAATTGTAAAAATTGTAAATTGTACCTTATGCAACTGTATCTTTCTTGAATAAATATTATTATTATTACTATAAAATCGGGACTTGACGCGATGTAAGTCTTTGCTGGTAAATAGTGCCATAATTAGGGATCCTTATTAAAACTTTAGTAACGTAACTCAAAGTGTAAAAAAAAAAAATGTTAAAAAATATCTTTCGTCGCGTGCGCTGCGGAAACTAATGGTGATAGAACAAAAGTATGTTGTACAATATTGAAGAAAATATCAATAACTACAAAAAACTCCGCGATACTATATGTCCAGCTATTATCGTTATGTCACAATAACCACTTTTTAAAACGCTGTAAAAATGTCCACCCGTGCGAAGCCGGGACGGACTGCTAGTTATATATAGTAATAAATAAATAACCACGTACCTTCCCGCCGGGCACGGGCCGTTTCCTGCTGACCCCGCCCATCGGTTCCACGTATGTCACGTCCTTGGTGTCCCCAGTCCTCACTTTGTTCACTTCGTTGGTCTCATTCTTCCTCTTGTCCACTTTGCTTGTCTGCTCCGATTGTTCAGCGCGGATAAGAATTTGCGTTTTGGACTTCAGGTCCGGTGTCTGGAAACACAAGTTGAGGGATGGAACATGGATAATTTGATATCAGATTTTAATTATAGCCACTTTTAATACAACTGAATTAAACTGAAATAATTAAAGAATTCACAAAAAAAAAAAAAACTAGCTTTAATTGTGTAAAAACCAGTTATTTTAATCTAAAAACTAAATTATTGAGACAATTTTGATAAAATTTCCATGTCACCAATCTGTATGTATTTTATTTTATTTATTTATTCTTTATTGCACAATAAAATTTTGTACAAATGGCGAGTTTAATGCCTTTATGTATTGCCTTAATGTATATTCTTTTAGATAAAACAGAATTTTCCAAATCGGCTTACAACTAACGGACTTATGAGGAAACAAACAAAAAAAATACAATCGAATTGCGAAGAATCACCTTTTTTTGAAGTCGGTTAAAAATGGTTGAAAAATTATAAAACATGATACAATTCTTCTCAATTCGTTTGTGTTTCTTTTTTCATCACCATCATATCAGCTTTTAACTGTCCATTGCTGAACATTAGTCTCCCTTTTGGAGGGTTTTGCCAGCAGTTGCCACGCTTGGCAACCGCAGTTATGCTTTGGTGATGTTTTAACCCTTCTTTGCATGATTTTTTTTTATTGGTGAAATAAATCCATGTTTAAAATTAAAGGAAAAATGTTTAAAAAAATAAATTTGACAGCTAAGTTTTTTTTTTTCTACAATGGACATTAAAAAGGTATCCAGACACGATCAATTTAAAGTGAACTTGTTCTTTTATATAATTTTTGGGCGTTCAATGTTATGATGGAAATTTCCACCGTTATGCAAAGAAGGGTTGAGAGGGATGCTGCTACCCATCCCTCCACCACTAAGTTTCCTTAGTCGCCTCATAAAACATACAAAAAACTAATAGTACTTATCGAGCAATACTTACGACATTTTCAAACAGAGTGACAGGCCCACTGGTGTATCCCACCAGTACGTCCTGGCTCCTCAGGTGGCAGCACTGCAGCGGGAACGGGGTCGCCCCGGAGCTCGTCACTTGGATCGTTACTGACGGCTTTATTGGTTTCACTGATGATCTGTAAAGGAATTATTTAACCAACATCAATACATGACAAATACCGATACCGCTTTAATATCTATATATCGGTTTCATATGGACATAGATTTTAAGAGAAAAGTCTACGAATATCTTTGGAAAGAACTGTGAAAGCTGTTCATCATCTTCACCATCATCACTTTTGATCTCTATCGTTGTTTATTTGTGTTATCGTATATGATCTATAAGTATGTAGGTATATTTTTATATGTATATTTATATTTGTATGTATGTATTTTTTAATACATATTTGTATATCTATGTATTATTTGTTTAATGTATTCATGTATATATATTTATATACTCATAATGTGCAGTAGTTCTCTATTGTATGTGTTGTAATTTCTTTCACCGCATAATAAAATTTCTGTTTGGTCAAATGTTGACTGCGAGAGAATGCTGTATAGTATTAAGTCGGCCTTTTGTACCAGAATTTTTTTTGTAATGTAGTCAATAAAAAATAAATAAATAAAATAAATAGATGGAAAAAATTCATTACCCATTTCAATACACCCATACCAGTTATATATCTATATTAATTGTAACCAGATTCTACATTTCAATATGAAATGTTGGATAACAGACGTTTACCATATGTGTTATTGAGCCCGTGTATGGATACTGTAACTAAAATATATACATATTGCTATACATATATTATCCATGCCTAAATCCAATACTAATATTATACAGAGGAAAGATTTAAAGTATTGTATTGTTATGGCACACGCACAAACGGAATTTTTTTTATACCACTGAGGTGGCAAACAAGCATACGGCCCACCTGATGGTAAGTGGTTACCGTAGCCTATGAACACCTGCAATACCAGAGGTATTACGCGTGCGTTGCCGACCCAAATATTTAGCTATATGTATATATTTTTAATCATTTATGTTATCTCGCTTTTTTTGTGTATATATGTTGTAATTTGTGTGCTGTATGTAATGCAAATAAAACTATCTATCTATCTATCTAAAGTATAAACTCAAAAGCTACTCGACGGATTTTAAAAATCCTTTCGCCTGTAGAAAATGGTTTCCCTACTGTTGACTGGGAGAGAATGCTTTTAGCATTAAGTCCGCCATGTACACATATATGTACTAATAAATAAATAAAATAAATAAAATTATATTATAAAGAAGAAATATTTGATTTCTTGTTTGTAATGGATCTAATCAAAAATTGTTAAAAATTGACTTGTTTTAAAAATTCTTTCACCCATCGAAATCTATCTTATCAGACAGTAACATGGGATGTATTTAAAAAAAAAAAAAATTATACAACCGGGATGGGTCATTAATATTCAATTAAAAATATACAAAACATGTACTTACCCATTGAGCGTATGCCGATAATAGTGAACAACCCCGCTCCTGGTGGCCGCTGCAATCTGCAGCGAGCTCCCCTCATCCTCACTCCTCATGCTTGCATCTATGAAACTCGGAGCGTCCTCCAAGATGAAGCTGTACATGGGGGTGGACGATATGGATACGGACGTTTTCCGTTGCTTCTTTTTCGGTGAAGAGACTTCACCATTGACCTGTGGTACGTGTTCTTCCGTTATAGTCACGTCCCAGAAGGACAGGAGGCGTTCATTTCTGAAAAAATAATACAAATTATAGTCTGTTGTGGTAGAGGTTCATAAGTTATAAATTAAGTTATGAGTTATAATTACGTTAAAACCATTAAGTTATAAATTTAACTAGACATTATCATAGTAACACTTTCTAAATTACTAAACAAAAAGTTTAATTGATCTGTAACAAACTCCTTGCTACACTTTTTTATAATATTAAAATAACAATATATTTGGTATAATTAGCTGCGACACAGTCTCTTTGCGACTAATGTAGTTCCTTCGTTCCTTAATAAACATATTTATTATTTTTTATAATTATATATTAATAAAGGTATTATTAGAAAAAAAAACTTAATAAAGCCCCCCATTTAGTCATTATGTCCTCCACTACTTGATACATTGATTGTTGATTTGTACTACTATTGAACATATGCTCTCATAGCCTCACGGCCCAACCAGCTCATCTCTAAATAAGTCTATGAAGATGTTATGTACATACTAACATTATTTATTTATTTAAACTTTATTGACCATAAAAAAAATATGGTAAAAAAGGCTGACTCAACACTATAGTAATTATCTACCAGTCAACCTCTAGGATGTACAGAGATACTTGAGTAGCAGCTTAAATAAAATAATACTTTGGAATTATTTATTTAATACTTTATTGTACACATCAGTTATAAAAATATGACAGAGGTAAACAAATGTACAAAGGCGAGCTTAACTCTGATAGAGTTCTCTTCCAGCAACACCCAAAGTGGAAAGGAGCACCAATGTCAGCGGATACAGCAGTGATAATGTTTAAACAGCCAAAATTAAATTAATTACATTATATTTTATCCTACAAATACACATATACATACACATACCTACATCTATGCATATACTTACACATACATACACATATACATACAATATACCTACATATATAGATAAATAAATATATGTTCATAGAGATAGAAGATGCTCTTTAAGTCTACTCTTAAAAATATTTAGGGATTGACTCTCACAGATAGATATGGGAAGAGAATTCCACAATCTAGCAGCATGGACGGTAAAAGATCCACTATATAATTGCTGTAACTTATAGTACATATGCACATAATACCTCCATCCATGTATACAATAGAAAAACATTTAAAAATGCGACACATAGTAGTAACAATATTTATACTTATTTTAGTAATAAATGTACTACCAATTTAATTTTCTGCTCGCCTCATGATTGATTAGTAGAGAATGCCATTAGGTGTTAATTCCACCACATTGTATTTGTGCATTTTAGTTTAAATAAATAAATATTACATTCATGCACTTATATCTTTAATTTAGTTAAATGTTAGTAGTTAAATGAGTTAAGGAGCCGTCTGAAAATTAGCACTATACAGGTACATCTCGCTGGAGGTGTACATATATAGTAACAGCTGAGGCGGCTCCAGCAACCAGCAAAATGAATTGTTTTTTCTTTTTTATTGTTGTTTTTTGCCCATTATTATTGTCGTTGGTAATAAAGGCTCTATCTATCTAATTATTTAAAGAAAATATATTAAAACTTACTGAGATCCTTCAATCAGCCAACTGGAACCATTTGATGTGGTCACTGACAATAATGCTTTTGCTGTTGTGTTGTGTCCCAAGTGCCTCAATATGGTAGCATCTTCGTTGTGCAACCTCCAGAGGCAGACCTGCCATGATGCTGTTATTATGTAATCAGCTGATGTGTCCTGGAAAAATAGAAACGGTATAATAATTGTATTGTTAAATAACACTTTTTAAAAAGACAGCTTTTACCCATTCTTGTGAATTCAAATGAAATTAAATATATTTATTTGCCAAAACATTTTTACATCAATAATTAATTCTACGATTTTTTTCAAAGATATTAGTGTAATAATTAAATAAATTAATTAAATTTAATACTTAAAATAGATACAGGGAATATTTTTTTTATTATTAGTAGTTTATATTGAATTAATAATTAGCTTTAATATTATTTATATAATAATAATTATTTAACAATTGTAATAACAAAATTTGTACACCACTACTTGTATATTTCAGAACATCTTAATTTTATTAATTAAACAAATTCAAAGTATATATAGTGTTATTTTTTTGTTTAATCAAATTTTTGTCGAGGCTTTAGTACACCGGAGTGACTATGCCAGCCTCATAGGGATTGTCTGAAAGTCAGTTTGTAAGTCCGTCAGGGACACCTTTACCCACAGATATGGCCGTCTATATATAGTGTTAGGTTAGGATAAAACTAACTACTAGCCCGCCTGCTAAGCATGACAACTACTGGAAACCTACTCTCCCATTTTGGGAGAGACCTATGTTTTGCAGTGAACAATTAATGACTGATAAGAAGTAACTTAAAGCTTGTATATTTATACAAGCTTTCCAAACATTAATATTTATAATATTGATAGGAAAAGATTTTTTTTTTAACATAAGTACTTAATACTTTATTGTTGGGGGAAAGGGATTGTTAGTAATGGAGACTGAGAATCTCATTGCTAGCAATACATCCAACCAGGCCGACCTCCTCGCGGTTCTCCCTGGAAACTATCACGGTTAATTCCTGATGAACTCATCATGATGGGCTAACTGGCCTGTTTTCATTCTCATCTATCACCCTTCACTGGTGCTCCGCCAGCATATTGCGTTTGCGCAGGCGGGGTTACCATTCCATTTTCACCCATCAAAAAAAAAAACTTTATTGTTTCAAGGGTACAAAATGAGTACTTAAAAATAAACTCCGGTATAAATATGCAAAATAAAGACTGACCTGGTTATGTGGTATAATTTTTATAGCACTTATGTTATTTGCCTGTTTATTTTTATTATCCACAGTAACATTATACTTAAATTTAACATTTCCTTTACTTAAATCCCATTGATATAAATAGCTGGATTTATTACAGCTGTATAAGCCTGATTTCCTTTGCCAGTCCAGTGCATTGATAGAAGAATTGTATGCATTTCCTTGTTTAAGACTCAAAACAGTTTCTACTTTTGCTTGTGCTAATGAATATATCAGAATCTTTCCATTCTTAGTGCCTAAAGCTATACTCTGCGATTCATCATGTGATATGGAATTGCGTTTACCGCCTTTGCCTTTTTGAGAACTCTGCAAAAAAGAAAATTGGAGGTTATTTTAACGAAAATGCCTATAACACATTTATATCGCAGTCAAATAATTCAGCAGTCAACTCAATAGAGTAAAGAGTATTTAAATGATTCATATATAACTTTATTAAACTTTTATTTTTATAGATATTGAATTAAAACCACGTGTATGACTTACATTTGAAACCGCAAGAGTTATCCATTGTAAACAAACAGGTGGCGAACGTAAATGAAGGTCTGGAGTGTATTCCTGTTTTAGAATATTGGTCTCTGTTTCCCATATCCTCAAACGACCATCTTTGCTAATGTATGAATAATATTTTCCATCTTCGGAAAACGCGGCCACTGCCATGGTTATTCACATAACATTGACACTTTGACTGAACTGACTATTGAAGTCAACTTAATAATTTGAAACAGGGAAAATGACTGACATATATGAGCAGACGTTTCATTACTCTTTTACATTGTCAGAAATGGATTACTAAATGATTCGTTTAATTGAAAAAAAAAAGATATATAAAAAATTTGCCTACGTATTTTTCCTTAATCAATATATAAAAATTACTTTTTACAGTTATATCTATTAAACTACCATAGATTTTTTTTCAATTTTAAATTATTAGTTACTATAATTAATCATCGTCAGCTTCTCATGAAAAGAAACGTAATTGTGACATTAAACATCATTATTATGACATTCGATGTTTTTAAAATGACAAACCAAAAGTTACCATTATCATAAAACAATGTTAACCTTGTACAAGAGATTATTAATACGTTTTTTATTCAAAATAATTACAAATATTATTCATTTATCCTATGTAACAACTAAGCCATTATATTTACTGCTATACATTTACTGTAATTACTTATAAATAATATATTTATTATTGGTAGTCTTACAAATGTTGCTACTCTAAATAAATACAACAATACCGACAAGGCGAAACTAAACCAAAAACTAAACGAAGTTTCCAATTTTTCCAGTTTCACTTCGAACGTCATAAACATCTGTCATACATTATTATTCGCTCTCGCTTGTCCGTGCCCGCAAATGTAGGCGGAGTTCACAATATTTTTTAGTTTATCGTTCTCGTTCCACTTTTCGATATCGTTCTTTTATTTTTAAATCCAGTGCTGAGTGCTGTGCTTTACGCTTTCATCCCCACAGTGATGTGTTTCGAAATCTGTGCATAATTTCTTTTTGATATGCTTTTGTGATTATGATGTCATATTTTTGCTTAGAACCTTGAAAGATGAGTGTTAGTGTCGAAGCGGACGTGTCCAGTCCTCTATCTGAAGGGCAGAGTGGCACCTTGGATCGAACATCGAAATCTTCGTCCGATAGCCTTACATTGAGCAAAACTGAAGATGTCGAGGCCAGCCAAGAAAAAGATGATAAATCTGAGCCTTCTACACCTAAACCCCATCCGATGGCGTTCACCATTGATTTTGGTGATGCGAAACGTGTGGACAATCGTCGATTGGAGGAATTGGCAAAAAAATCGCAGGCTAGACATCAGAGGGTCCAATCCATGTCTGCAAGCCTAACTAGGCCATCTCCAGTGCCTCAGAAAACGCCAATGAGTGCTAAACTGCCTAGAAAAGCTCAAGGATACAACTCTGAAGGTTACTTCTCGTCAGACCAGGAAGATAGTGGCCTCTCAGGGTCTGTGAAACTCCGAAGTAGTCCTCTCTCCCAATCCATGCATGTGACCTCCCCTGTAATTAATAACAGGCACACTAAATCCCCAATTACTGAGACTTTGCAAATGAAACGTACCTCCAAAAGTCCAATAGTTGATAGTATAATGTCAAGAAGTGATAATTTCACAGCAAGACAAAGTTTGAACCTGCCTCTGAAGAGTCCTACAAGTTCCTATGTACGAGACATTCATAGAACCCCAAGTTATGGTAATTTATCATCGTCTTATCAGCCTAAACATAGTAGTATATCTGATATAATTGATCAAAGTCCTGAAGGAGTTATGTTGACTGATATATCTAGTCCAGAACTAGATATTTTAACCCCTGACAATGGCTTGTCCACTCCAGATCATTCCAGAAGCCCTTTAATACGAAAGGGTAGAGCATCATCAGAAACACCAGATTTGTTTAAGAAATGTATCCCAAAAGTAGAGCCTTTATATGTCGATGATGAAGTTGATAGACAGTCAAATAACTCGTCAACTGGTACATACACTATTGAAGGTGATAACTATACAGAAGAGCAGAAAGCTAGGATGAGTATAGATCGTACATTCGGTACACATTTATTAAATGATACAATAGAAGAAACCTTGCAGGTTCAAAATGCCGACAGAGATCCTGATATAGTTTTTGACTTTCCTTCCATTCAGAGAGTTATCACGAAGGAGCCTCGACGGGATGTTGCATTAAGAAGCCCATTAACGAATAAAACATTTGATTTACCAAATAAAGTGTCGAAAGACAAAAATGTGTTAGAAATATCCTGTTGCTATGAATCGCCTACGGAGAATGACTTAGCTGCCCAAACATCTAAGCAGATCAAATCTACTCGTAGTTATTTAGAGAAAATAAAGAATAGGGTACGTACAATAACTGAAAAGACTTTTGCTAAGTCACCACCGAAACATGATGAGGAAGTGGACGTTGGGAGCTTCACATCAGTGACCACTTCTGGTGTGTTGAGCTCTAAGAACCTCCCGAAAGTGGAGATACAGAGTCGGAGAAGGTGTAGTTTGACCAAATCTGAGATTGACCAAACTGATTATATACATAGGTTGTCGAGGGAGTCATCAGTGCCTGTCTGTCTTCCAAGTAACAGGGTACCTTTGGATGGTGCAAAATTTGAGAGCACTGCCTTAAAGAATGCTCAGAAGGCGTTGAGAGATGATTCAGGGGTCTCCTCAGATATTACTCCCGACCAGGTTGTAGGGAAGCTGTCATATTTGAGCCTGAATAGATGTAAAGGGGACAAAACATGGATCCAGGATTGGGCGGAGAGTGTTAAGAAGTACAACCATGATGGTACATTTACGATAGATTCCGAGCGGCCGCCAATGAGTCCGAGGCACGTCCAGGGAAAACGTAAGTAATTTTTTTTTTATTTACAATATTAGTTAAAAACGTGTAAAGAGTGATACTACTTTATAGATCTTAAAAAGCGTAAGTTCGAATCTGGAGCACATTTAAAATGTTAACGGTGTTTTCCATTACTGGAGAGTTAGTCGGAAATGTAAATTGACGTGATTTAATTTTTTATCCGTTTTGAATCGGTTATAAGTTTCAAAACTCTAAGGATAGGTTATGTCAGGTAGACCGCCAGGTGGTCCCCCCTGGAAACCATCGTACTGAATCTCAGGCGTATTCATCACGATGGACTAACAGACCTGTTTTTTCATTTTCACCTGTTATCCCTGATAACCTGAGGGTTGATAGGTGAGGATGAAAAGGCAGGTCAGTTAGCCTATCATAACGAATTTAACGCAAAACCAGTGAGGGATGCATGACCGGGGTAATTATTCCATTTTCACCCATTAAAAAAAAACCCCTATTGGCTACACTTTCTCTCAGCCAATGAACATATCACGGTCACGCGTACGAAGTCGCAGGTTAAAGCTAGTTAAATAAATCTCAGTCTATCAGTTTAGAGCGTTGCATGTCTGTAATACGTTCTTGTCTAAATACGCACACGACGCAATCTACATTCAATACATACACACACAAATACAAATATCAACTTCTGCCCCTATTACGATTAGAAAGTAGGTACGTATTTTACTTGGCTTATCAACTCTTTATCAACACCATACAAGCGTTCAGTGACATTAGCGGTACTTTTTTTTTATGGGTGAAAATGCTATGGTAACCCCCCACCTGCGCTAACGGGATACGCTGGCGGAGCACCAGTGAAGGGTGATAGATGAGAATGAAAACAGGCCAGTTAGCCCATCACGATGAATTCATCAGGAATTAACCATGATAGTTTCCAGGGGGAACCGCGCGGAGGTCGACCTGGTTGGGTATATTGCTAGCAATGGGATTTTCAGTCTCCATTACTAACGATCCCTTTCCCCCCATTAGCGGTACTGGTCGTTTGCTGCGTTTGTATCGCTTAATGGTATTAAAAATTCCAGGTCTACGATGGAACCTTGATCCTATAATTTGATTCATATATGTATATATAGCTTTTTGTCTGTTACTTCGTAATCAATGGAATGAAACATTTCTAGATTACGTATTAAGATAAAACATTGTATATCCTAATATATATATATATATATATATATATATATATATATATATATATATATATATATATATATGCAAACAAGCTGACGGCCCACCTGATGGAAAGTGGTAACCGTCGCCTATAGACATGAGCAGTACCATGGACATAACAGTACACACACATACTGTTTCGCCCATGATACCCCCATGCGTTGCCATTCCTGAGGACTCAGGTGTTATTCCTCTGTACCCAGTAAATTCACGCCATATCCCACCCTTCAAACCGAAACACAGCCATGTAAACAAATATAAATAAATAAATTAATAAGTGATTGTGTTTCACAAAAAAACCGACTTCAAATGTGACAAAACCAGTTATTTTGACCTAAAAACTAAACTAGTGAACCGATTTTGATAAAATTTCTATTGGGACCAATCTGTAAGTATCGTAGTAATCTTTCAGATAAAAAAATATACCCAATCAGGTCGACTTCCACGTGCCACCGCACCCCTGGAAACCGTCATGTTGAATTCCAGGTGTATTCATCACCATGGGCTAACTGACCTGCCTTTTCATTCTCACCTATCATCCCTCATTGATGCCCCGCCAGTGTATACCGATAGCGCAGGTGGGGTTACTGTTAATTGTTATCCATTAAAAAGAAATGGGACACTAGTCCCCGTTACTTGCTTGAGAATCTTCCACGTCAATTGTTTTAAGCTAAGGTTGTCTGGAAGAGATTGCTTAGCGATACGGCCGCCATTTATATCACATCTCATTAATATTTACGTACGTAATATGTAAAATAAATAAATAAATCTATGAACATTGAATGGAATGATAAAAAAATGTATGGTTATGAAATTGGACCATACAAACAAAATTCCTTCTTAAAAAGATTAAGTAGATAAGGCTGTAACAGCAATGTAACAAATATAATAAAATTCTAACTAGGACGGTGTCTGTACATGGGGGATATTAAAGGAGAATTGATATTAGGCATTTTAATAAGAGCAAAAGAATCGAAAATTATATTTTTTTCTTTAAATTTTGTCTATCTGTCTGTCTATAATTCTGTATGTTTTTTTTTATACGACTTAGAATGGCAAACAAGCAGACGGCCCATTTGATGGAAAGTGGTAACAGTCGACTATAGACATGAGCAGTACCATGGACATTACAGAGTATACTGTTTCGCCCATGATACCCCCCATGCTTTGCCATTCTTGAGGACTCAGGAGTTATTTCTCTGTTCCATATAAATTCACTGCTATATCGCACCCTTTAAACCGAAACACAGCTATGCCAAACACAACTGCTTCACTGTAGAAATATGAATGAGACAAAGGTGTCCAAGCAAGCGACTTTTGTACAAAGTCTCCCTCTAGTATGTATGTTTGTTCCGGCATTACTCAAAAACTACTGCATGTAAATGCAGAAATGCAAATGCAAAAATGCTGAAGGTCTAACCTAATAACTGGTGCATGTTTCATCTTGATACGCCATCTAGCGGTGATTTTTCATTGATTTTTCTACTTCTGAAATCCGTGCATACGAAGTAGTGGGCAAAAGTTAGTGTAGGTATAATCTAAGAATGTAGGATGTGCCTGTTATCTTATCATTGGAAAATGTACTTTATGTCAATACAGTAACGTGTAATCAGTAGACGAGATTAGGAAATGCGGTTTGCACATTCTTTTACACGTGTGGAGGTGCTAATCTTAGTCCTCAGGAATCGTGACGTTTGAAAGGTACCATGGGCGACACAGTATATTTTGTGGTGTTCACTGTATTTTTTTTTAATATAAATGAAATGGTCAACCACGATGGTTTCCAGGGGGAACCGCGTGGAGGTCGACCTGTTAGGGTATATTGCTAGTAATGGGTCTTGTGTTCGATTTCGCTACTAACAATTCCTCTCCTACTGTGTTCACTTAAGGTTGTATAAAAAAATGACAATGGGTGGAGTAGTCTGTTTTAACCGACTTAAAAAAGGAGGATTCAATTCGGTTGTATTTTTTTTTATGTTTGTTACTTTATAACTCTGTTACTAGTAAACCGATTTGTAAAATTCTTTTTTCATCTGAAAGGATATACTTACAGATTGGTCCCAATAGAAATTTTATCAAAACAAAATCACTTGTTTATTTATTTATTTATGTTTGTTTGCATGGCTGTGTTTCGGTTTGAAGGGTGCGATATGGCAGTGAATTTACAGGGTACAGAGGAATAACACCTGAGTCCTCAGGAATGGTAACACATGGGGGTATCATGGGCGAAACAGTGTACTCTGCTATGTCCATGGTACTGCTCGTGTCTATAGGCGACGGTTACCACTTTCCATCAGGTGGGCCGTCAGCTTGTTTGCCATTCGATGTTGCATAAAAAAAGAAGATTAGTGATGACTACGAATGTCAAACAAACGCTGTCGCGGGACACGACTAGTGACGTAACGTAGTGTAAGAGACAAGTAAATAGTTACAAGTACAAATCTAGTTCGCTCACAGAGGCGTCATTGTTAGCATTTCTAGGTCATTTCCCAAAAGAATAATGTTGAATCATTTATGATTGTTCCGTACAATTGTGAATTTTTTATTAAGACATATGTATATATTGTAAATTATAGTTCACTGTACTTTTAGATATGTTATTTAATGTTGTGTAGGTATTGATACTATTGATCCGATATCTATATATTGGGCTCCTCTGAACCTTGTTGGCGGAAAAAAGGGCGTCACCCATTTCGATACTAGCTGGATATATACATATTTATTACATTGGGGCTCTGCATTTCTATGTAACATATTTGACAACAGGTATTTAATATACTTGAACCAATATATAACAAATTTATTTTTTTTATTTAAATAACTTTGTTGGCCAAAAGAAAATACGGTACAAAAGGCGGACTTAATGCTAGTAGCATTCTCTACTAGTCAACCTTTGGGGTGAACGGTGAATCACGGACGAGCTACTTCATTATTTGGGATAGGTAAAGAAAATAAGAGTTAATAATGTATACCTATATAATAATAAATAATTTATAAATAAATATTTTTTTATATATATATATATATATATATATATATATATATATATATATATATATATATATATATATATATATATATATATATATATATTGCTATATAAAAAATTCAAAATTTAAAATACCTTTATTCATGTAAGTCTATTCCAGATTCTTATGATATGTCAAATCTACCGTCAGTTCGGAATGATTTCGAGACGAGAAGAACTGACAAGAAACTCAGCTCGTTTTTAAATAATAAAAATATTACCTGTCCCTAGTATATATTCATTATGCTATATGGGATGGGTTTATCTAAATTAATTTAGTCTTGTAATTATGCACACCAACAATAAGCATAAAACAATGATGTCATTGTAGATACGCGAAGATATGAAATGATTAATCGTGCTGATTGTTGCTGCATTGCTGAATGTGATCAATAATGTTTGAAATTTTGTTACGATAAATTAATGATAATTTTACAGTTGTGTTTGCATGGCTGTGTTTCGGTTTGAAGGATGGGATATGGCGTGAATTTACTGGGTACAGAGGAATAACACCCGAGTCCTCAGGAATGGCAACGTATGTGGGGTATCATGGGCGAAACAGTATACTCTGTTATGTCCATGGTACTGCTCACGTCTATAGGCGAGGGTTACCACTTTCCATCAGGTGGGCCGTCAGCTTGTTTGCCATTCTAAGTTGTATAAAAAAAATCAACTGAGTTCCCCATACGTTAGAACCTAGATGGTCGCATACAGCCCGGTTTCAGAGATGTTTCCTTCCACGAACGATCAGGTTATGAAATGAGCTCCCTATCGAAGTTTTTTCAAGAGACTACTAAAATAAAAAAAAAAAAACAAGATATTCCAAAAAATTTATGTCAAAAATAAGTATTAAAACTAACAATTTCTCCCTAATACCGAGTAATTTGTACATTCTGGCATCCCTTTTCACGAATACATGAATAAAAAAAGTTGGCTTGTTTTTGGTAAATGGTTATTAACTTAGTATTGAGACATTATTTAGAGATGTATAATGTGAGGGCACTAGACACGTTGAAAATGCAAATATTTGCATAACATAAGCCCACGGTGGAACGAGACAATGTGACTTAATGTTTTTCGCGGCCGCAGGGTCTCGGTTGGCAGACGCCACGTAAAAATTGGTGATGCAACCGAGAACAACTGTTTTGGGTAACGTTTAACATAAAAAGGTATAAAATATTTATAACAATAAATACTATTATAGTAAATCTAATATATAAAATTCTCGTGTCGCGGTGTTTGTTACCAAACTCCTCCGAAACGGCTTTACCGATTTTTATGAAATTTTGTGTGCATATTGGGTAGGTCTGAGAATCGGCCAACATCTATTTTTCATACCCCTCAATGATAAGGGTGACCTTCCCCAAAACATTTTTTTTTGACAAATTTTTACATTTGTATTTTATTATGATTTAGCATTGAAAAACACATAAAAATTCAAATTTTCCCGTTTTTCTGATCAACCCCTGTTTTTTAATCGCGATATTTATTTTCCGCAATATGGTTGCAAGATGGCGATCGAATATAATAATTGTAATACGATGAATTTTCATGTATACTTCTCGAAATAATGTATACGGTAAAGCAACGTTTAGCAAGTCAGCTAGTTTATATAATAAAATACAGTAAATTGCCGCGTGGTCCCGGCATAGAATAGGCCACAATTTCCTTTCCCGTGGGTGTCGTAAGAGGCGATTAAGGGAGGGCGAGCGATGGGCAGCGACGTCCCTTTTAAAACATCTTCAAAACCTAATTGCGGTTGCCAATCCGCTTGCTAAGCGTGGCAACTATTGGTAAAACCCCCAAAGGGGAAGGCTTAGATTCAGCAATGGATAGTTAATGGCTGATATGAAGCTATATTATACTGGTATTAAATATTATAATGAATGTTATTATTTTACCTTCAAGCGAGTCCTCGATTCAGCTAAAGTGTTTGGCAACAATTTGCATAAGACGAAGTTTCCACAGGTGTCTTTGCATTATTGTTTGTATTATTTGGACGTTATACGTCTCGACTTTTGGGTGGTAACGTAGATATTTCGCAGTTTTTTTAATGAGTGATAATGGAATGGTTACCCCGCCCGCGCAATCGGTATACACTGGCGGGTCACCAGTGGCCAGTTGGCCCGTCGTGACGAATTCCACAAGAATTAAGCACGTTGGTGTCCAGAGGGAACCACGTAGAGGTCGAACTCGTTACCTTTAGTTTTTATTGTTAAAAATGTCTTAATCACACATTATATTTTAATGTAATAACTACCGGTTCAACTTACAATACGTGTGATTAGATTGAGAAAGCTCGACTTGTTTGAGGATCAGTTCGTGATCCTTAGTCATGAGCGGCTATGACGCGAACGCGATTACCTTTAGGGTTTGAAAGTTACTAAGAACTAGTAGATATATCACTTAGGCTGCCACATACTCATTATTGCTTTATTTTATTACTGTTCAATGTGTGAGGGAGGCCGCAATAATAATTTAACTAATTTTCACTCGCGACTTTGTCCGCGTGACTCCAAAGTGTTGTTTGACCAGGTTACAAAGTAGTAAAATTTCATGGTAACTTAAGCGTTCAAAGATAACAAACATATAAATTCGCTTTCACAATTAGCATACAAGAATATATTCTAGTTTCGTTGCTTGAGATCCAACCCACACTGAGTTCAATTGATTTTGTATTTTGTTTATTTAAAATTATGTGAAATTGTATCAATAGCTGTTAAAAGGAGTTTTGTCAGTAGTTGCCACGACTGGCAGGCGGGTTGGCAACCGCAGTTACGTTTTTATAGATGTTTTAAGAGGCACGCTGCTGTCTATCCCTCGTTCTCCTTTAGTCGCCTGTTACGAGACCCACGGGATAGTAAGGCGTGGTTCATTCTACGCTGGGACCACTCAGCTTTATATATTTATAGCAAGTATTATATTACAATAAGATGTATTTTTGTTACAGCCCGAAGCCCTCACAGCGTTACCCCAACTAAGATACCGAGCCCTGTGGGCACGCTTCTGAATAGGCGGACACCGGTAAGTTACATCTCCATTGCTTTAATGTTTTTGTCACGTTTTATCTCATATTTACTTACTTATTTAAGTGATTAATATAATATTATATATGTACAGAGATACAGACTATACCTGATAGACTAGACAATGTTCTAGTCCAGCAATTTCAAAATTTTCCTCATTTCACCCTTGTTATTTGTTAGGGGTTTAATTTGTCACCCTCTAACCACTAAAAAAAGTCAAAAACAGTAAACTGTATTCGTGTTGCGATAGGCTAAAAATTTTGAACAAGGTTTTTTTTATTACAACTTAGGATGGCAAACAAGCTGACGGCTCACCTGATGGAAAGTGGTAACCGTCGCCTATAGACATGAGCAGTACCATGCACATAACAGAGTATACTGTTTCGCCCATGATACCCCCCATGCGTTGCCATTCCTGAGGACTCAGGTGTTATTCTTGTGTACCCTGTAAATTCACGCCATATCCCACCCTTCAAACAGAAACACAGCCATGCAAACACAACTGCTTCACGGTAGAAACTCGAATGGGGTACCCAAGCAATCGACTTTTGTACAAATTCTCCCTCTGGTTTCTAAATCGCTGATAAGCTCTAGCCTGTTTACCCCCGTAAAATGGACGTTGTACGGTTGTTACTTCGCTGGTGTAGGTACCGCCAGGTCCGGTATTCGCTAGGTAACTTCACGCAATGATATTGGGTGCAAATCAAAAGACATCGAATAGACGGCGAATACATGATAACGTTAATTTGACGTTTAATCCTGTAATTTTTAATTAAATCCGATTTTATTGCGTCACGTGACAAATAAAATATATAAAAAAGATCTGTTTGATTTTCGACCGACTTAAAAAATAGTGTTCAATTCGGTTCTATTTTTTATATGTTTGTTACCTCAGTACTCCGTCATTTATAAAGAGATATTTTTTTTTATTTGAAAGAATTTAAAAGTATTTCCAGTCAGTTATCGGTCTCATAGAGATTTCATCAAAATCGGATCAATGCTTTAGTTTTTTTAAATAAAAATAACTGGTCTGGACGATTTAAATAGTTTTTTATTTTATTTTTATAATTAAACCAAGCATAAAAGAATTATAGTAAAATATATTTGACGTGTGATAAAAGATTTATATGTAATTAACAAGCTGTAAAATGTCTAGATTTAGCTGTGTTACAAACAGGCCAATCGTAAAAAAAAACAAATATGGAAAGTCTATATCGGTATTATGATGTTCGAGATGATTATTAGGTAAGCGATGATATTACAAAATCAAGGACTTGTTTACTTTGTGATAATGAATTTTGTCATCTATGTACATAATGTTATGTAAAACTCGTCCTAGTTTTACGTTTCGGTTGGTCATTTATTTATTATACACTAATATTATAATGCCTAAGTTTTTTTAAAGTAACTTTGGCAAACAAGCTGACGCCCGACTTAATATAAAGTGGCCACCAATACCAGAGGGTGACTTTGTACAAAAGTCATTTGCTTGGACACCTCTGTCCCATTCGTGTTTCTACCGTGAATCAGTTCGGTTTGAAGAGTGGGATATGGCAGTGAATTTACAGGGTACAGAGGAATAACATTTGAGTCCTCAGAAATGGCAACGCATGGGGGTATCACGGGCGAAATGGTATGGTACTGCTCATATTGATGTCATCGTTTCCAGGGGGGACCACGTGGAGGTCTACCTGACAAAGCATATTACTAGCAATGGGACTGATACTACCTCCCCCCCTCATTATAGAGTAGGTGTACATGTACGTTCATTCATTTAATCGTTATCGCACTAACGGGGACGCGATTTCCTCTACAAGCTAAAATTAGTGTACACTTATTTATGCAAGCAAGTGTATGTAGAGTGGAACTGAGAAAGGTTTCACTCGTGACGTACTGGTGTGTATAGTTTTTTTTTAATGAGTGAGAATTGAGAATGGGATGGTCACCCCGTCTGCGTTATCGGTATACGCCGGCGGGGCACTAGGGAATGGTAATAGTTGAGGATGAAAACAGATCAATTGAATTCACTGCGAGAATATCTAACCTAACTGCGGTTGCCAACTACTGGTAACCCCCCCCCCCACTCCTCCCTCCCTTATGGGGGGGAGGCCAATGTTAGGCTGTGTACAGTTAACGGCTGATGTATTCGCATGCGCCCCAAGCAGTCTGACGGTAATACAATTTTTTGTACATACGTATAGGAAAACTTTTTTGCTACTTTCTATCAAAAAGCACGTTCGTGGACAACACGAAAACAGTGGGCCGGAACGGTATCGCAGACGTGACGTCGTTTTCGTAACATGAACGACAGATTGATAATGGCGTCGATTCTGAATGGAATCTGTCTTCAAAATTAAAGTTTCAGTTTTGATATCATATCTTCGTCGTCATATCAGCCTTTAACTGTACACTGCTGAACGTAAATCTTCCCCTTGGGGGGTTTTGTCAGTAGTCGCCACGCTTGGCAAGCGATTTGCCAACCGCAGTCAGATTTTAGAGATGTTTTGAGAGGGATGCCGCTGCCCATCCCTCTCCCTACATAAGTCGCCTCTTACGATACCCACGGGAAAGGACAGGCTGGCCTATTCTATGCCGGAGTCACACGGCCAATCATGATTTGATATCACAGCTAAATCTTTGTTCTGATCCGGTAAAAAATTTTATCACCTACAGCGCCATCTATTAAAAGTATTTTGAAGTAGCGATTGCCATGAAAAATTACCTATTTTAATTTTTTTAACCCCACTTGAGTTTTGCTTATAGTTGCGACGCCTAGGCAGGCGACTTGACGATCGCAGTTAGGTTTTGGAGTTGTTTTAAGATAAACGCTTCCTGCCCATCTTTCGGCTATTTAGTTCTCTTAGTTACCTCTTACGACACCCACAGGGCAGGAAAGGATAGTCCATTCTATGCCGGGACCATACGGCGGAAAAGCACACTTATACAATAATAGCCATAAGTTTTTATTTTGTATAACCCGGCGAGTTGAATAGGTCTCTCGCGCTGAGGACGTAATATCATGGGACTAGTACATTTACATAGCCGGATTATACAGAGTAAGTCCTGTTATAATTCCTGTGCAGAGTTTCTAGTTCCCATTAATGGTAATCGACCACGTCAGCCACGATGGTTTCCAGGGGAAACCATCGTGACTAATTCTAGTTTAATTCGTCAGGATGGGCTAACTGACCTACTTTCATCGTCATCTGTCATCCCTCATTGGTGCCCTGCCAGTGTATACCAATAGCGCAGACGGGGTTACCATACCATTATCACCCATTAAAAAAAAAAAACAATTATCATCCATTAAAAAATCCCATTTAAGCTGACTCCAAATCTAGTTATCACTGATTGATGAACACCTATCAACTTGGATCGTGTATACTCGTCACTGTGTCTGCTCAGCCATCCATTTAAAGCCAAGCGACATCTATAAATCAGGCGTACACTTCCTTAATACGTATAAAAACAAATACGTTGATACCAAATGGCCAACTATGCACACTAAATTTAGCTTTAGCCAACGCTAATCATATTGTTACACAGTATTCAATCGTTTTCACATTGTGTTTAAGTCCATTTTCAATTGTACACGCGATCAACAGGCAATCATGTAATTAGTACTGATGAATAATAACAGTGTTCGCTCATTGTTTTAAATTACCGCACTTTGTTGGGATCATTCTAATTTCAACGGCTTTTCTAGTAGTTTAATAAGTCTCGAGTTACAAAAAAAAAATTAGATTGGCACCGGTAAGAATCAATAGGACTTAATGACATTTCAATAGAGTTTAAAAACAAACGAATAATTGACCCGACCATAGACAATTTACTGATATTCGATAAGTATAAATATATAATAAATACAGAATAAAAATAGCCTTATGTAAATTTTCTATTCCAAATAGTGCCTGTATGTTATGCATTTTTTTTATTCAACTTAGAATGACAAACAAGCTGATGGCCCACCTGATGAAAAATGGTAACCGTCGCCTATAGACATGAGCAGTACCATGGACATAACAGAGTATACTGTTTCGCCCATGACACCCCCCATACGTTGCCATTCCTGAGGACTGTAAATTCTGTACCCTGTAAATTCATAGCCATGCAAACACAACTGCTTCATGATGGAAACACGATGCGCCTGTATAATAAATTTCATAACTCTTGTTTAAACCGTTAAGGCGCTAAGAGGTAACAAACAAACTCACTTTCATATTTATAATATTAGTAAGGATTTATCTCTATATTTTACTTGGCCGTGTTCAAGAAAGACCATAATGGCATTGTAAATGGCTATTTCTAGATAGAAGGTCTTTTAACTGTTGCTTGCTGAGTTTACAACAAGTTTCCTAATACGTTAACATTATAAAATTTGCAATCTATCTTGGGAAAGGCAATCTTACTAATAACTAGTTATTTGTTTATCTACGTATCTAATCGAAAAAAAAAAATACGTCGTAGCTAACCGTTTAATCAAGTTCAATAACCACTGAAGTGAGTCACTGCGATTTGTCGTTTTCTAAATGTATCGTATTTTTTTTTATAGCTGTATATGGTAAGTTCGATGCCAGCGGTCTTGCCTTAGTGCGCCGTAAAAAAGCGGTTCAAGTACAAATTCCGGAACGTGACTCACCTGTCAAACTTTCGCGGGATAAATGGCGCGCGCGCTTCCAAAATGGCGTCATACAATACTTTGTGCTTTTCTGAATCGTAAATGATTGCTAACGTGATTTTAATTAAGTGTAAATGTTTAATGTAATATGATTTCTTCACCTTTTATTTTGAATTCACTAATACTTTATTTTGCTTTGTGTATCGTTTGCCTAAAGATGCAATTAGGACACCAAGCAAGCGGATTTTGTTTTTTATTACTCCTGCATTTTTTTTTACTGTAAAGTGTAAATTTTTTAAAATCTCTTTACTATTCTAAGTGTACTCTTTCGTTAGCTCGTCTACATTCACGAACTATTTTGTATTCGCGTAATGCAAGCCTACCTGATTGTGTATTCTATCTTGATCTCTATTGTTATTTTAGTTTAATTCCGCCTTAAAATATTGTGTACTCTCTGCTATTTACATATATAAGCATATTTAGTTTACATGCAGGTATTGTATTTGATATAAAAAAAAAAACGAGATAATGATCATCTGCTGACAACGAGTGAGAACTCTCAAATCTAAACTAACGTAGAAGTGTTAATGCTCTCTCTATAATAGGCTTTTAAAAAAATAATTGAATTCTTTAAAAATAACAAACCTTACTATAGGGGCCATGTAACAAAACATAATCAGTGCTGAGTTATTTGAGATTATAATTCTATAAATTTATCTATTTATAAATTTGTAAAATTTAAAAACTCTGTTATTTTAATTCCTATCTATCCACCTTATTCATTAAGACATCAAACTTCTTATAAATCTATTTTGCCTATTGAACTGTTTTGTCTCTTTCTTTTATACTAAATTCCCAATATGAAAGAAAGTGACAAAACAGTGTAAAGTTAAAATAAAATAGGTTTGTAGGAGGTTTTAGTTTTTATGAAAAAAAGACGTTAATATATTCTTTATTGCATTTATAAGAAGAAAAAACAACGGATGATTACTTACAGTAAAAAAAACGTTTACGCTCACTTTTTTATTTTATCCGAGTAGTAAGTGCTTTATATTATTCTCAATTTCGTGTATAATATAGTATATGTCATATATGTGTAAGTATATTTGTTATTCATATATATTTATTCGTTTATATATGTAATTTTAGTATGTATATATATCAATAATTACTAGTACCGCATTCGAGTATTCTGACACTTCCCTATAGTTGACAGGGAGAGAGTGCTTTTAGCATTAAGTCCGCCATGTACACATATTTGGACTAATGAATAAATAAATAAATAGTATTACAAAGTAACCACAGAACTAACAGTGACCGCCATGATAGCCATTGGCCCCCCACAATGTTACACATATCCCTTTCGTAAATAACTAGATCTTTCCATTAATTTGTCATTGTCAATGGAAATTGTGAACGAGTTATAAAAAGTAATTCTCAGTCAAGTTATGCAGGCGGTAATGTAATGTAACAATTGCCATCTATTGTGGATATAGAAAGCATTTCTTTATTGCGGTTACTCGACACTTGGCTTTCCTAAATTGCGCCAACTAAAATTTTCTGGCGAAAGTGAAACATGGTATAGTTTTTTTTTTCATTATTTTCTAAATCTTAACGCGATAGAGCGACAGCTGACTTATAATTATCCCAGTCAGTTGTATCCTTACATTTGATTTAATTTCAACGGTGATTGAGATCATTTGGACGTTTTTTTATGCAACTTAGAACGGCAAACAAACTGACGGTCCACCTGATGTAAAGTGGTAAACGTCGCCTATAGACATGAGCAGTACCATGGGCATAACAGAGTATACTGTATCATATGCACAATTTTATTATAATGTTAAAGTTACATATTTTATCATATCAGTCTTTAACTGTCCACTGCTGAGCATAAGCCTCCCTCTTGGGAGGTTTAACCCATAATTGCCACGCTTGTCAAGCGTATTGGCAACCGCAGTTAGGCTTTACAGATGTTTTAAGAGGGACGCTGCTGCCCATCCCTGGCCCTCCCTTAGTCGCCTCTTACGACACCTACGGGAAAGAAAGTGGTGGCCTATTCTATGCCGGGACCATATAAGAAATATTACACCTTTTCCACATTTTTTTTTATCTCACTATAAAAGTTGTTCTAAAAAAACAAGTTTTTTATACAAATGTTTATCTCTTGATGGCTCTAACGTGGCTGGCTAATCTGTAATTGATATAATTATGTAAGTTATAATTAAGTAAAAGTAAGTTTCGCCACCACACTGCGATGGTCCACTTAGTGCTTCTGGTTGCCGACGTTTGTGTCAATCTACACATTAATATAATGTTTAACTATATCAAAATATGTCTTATGTTAAAACACGGATTTGCAATAATGGTCTTACATCCAAAATATAAAAGTATAACATGCTCTTTGTATTTATTATTGGACACTTCTGTCTGTCTCTTTTAATTTAGGAGTTTCATCTTTTCGGTGCAAATAGTTCATGCATCTTTTTCCAGCCAGCTCTATCGCAGGCCATATTCTTGACCTTCCTATACGACGTGACACCTAGTGTTTCTTTTATCTGTCCCATGTAGTTATTACTCGGTCTTCCTCTTCCTCCTTTGCCCTATATTTTTCCTTCTACTATGCTCTTGAAAAAATCGACATGTCGTGTCGGCCCAGCATTTTGCCTCTTCTATTTTCTATTGTTTTAATTATTGTTCTTTTTTTTCTGTTAGTTTTTCTGGACACATAGCTATTACAAATTGTGATTTTTTATAACACTAAAATGGCAAACAAGCATACGGCCTATTTGATGGTAAGCGGTTATCGTAGCCTATGAACTCCTGCAATACCAGGGGTATTACGCGTGCGTTACCGAACCTGCAGAAATCTCTTTACTCCCCTTTTGAAGAACCCCATGCTGTAGTCTCTTGGGGAAACCTCTAATAATTAACAATAATAAAAAATTTTAATCGATTTGATGCTTCCAGATTGGTCCAATGGAAATTTTATTAAAATTTATCCGGTAGTTTAGTTTTTAAATCAAAATAACTAGCTTTTTTGTGGAATACAATATCATATATAAATATATTTATATATTTCATTTACAAAATATTATTTGGGCAAATTAAATTATCAGTACCTTAACTTGTATTGTTTCTTTTTTAAGAGAGAGAATGCTGAGATAAAACTCATAACCATCAAAGGTGTGACAGTATATTAAAAAAATTAGACCAACAAAGTTGTCATGGTTTGAAAATGTTTTAAACCTAAGCTGTTTTAAGTATTTTTATATCTAAACTGGTAATACTAAATTCGCATGCACTATTGTTTGGAGTTGCATAAACAATGGATGAATCATTGCATTCCAGCATATAAATGTCAGAGCAGGATAGACTATTTCACAGGCAGTTTACCTTTATTGTACATGAAGATAGTTGTACAAAAGATCAAATGGATTATAGTGTACAGTACAGCTGCTATAAAATGTTATACTTCCGTATGTTTGTATTCCCGGCTTGGCTTTCTCTGTTATACTTAGATAATGAATCCTGTTACTACATAAAATTCCGCTTTACTCTTCTGCCGCTCTCTATAATCCGTTTTCAATCATTTTTACACAGTGTAATGCAACTGCATGATTGGTGTGTTTTCATAGACGCCCTGCGTCATCTTTTACGGCCGGTGATCGGTCGTCCCTCGACACGATCAGACACGATCAACTTAAAGTGAATGTTAAAGTGCTTGTTCTTTTATATAGTTTTTGGACATTTAATGTTATGATGGAAATTTCCACCATTGTGCAAAGAAGGGTTAATTCCATGGTTTCGTATTACAGATGTATTTTGGAATTTGTAATGAAATGAATTTATTTTGCTAGAATATAGGTAGTTTTAGATGGAAAAAGTTTACATATCCCATATACACTCTGCCTCGTATGTCGGCGTGAAAATTATTCATAATATGTAAAATCTTTGTTTAGAAAAATATACATAGAAAGACATAAAATGAATATTCGTATGTCTGTCTAATTTTAAAATGGAATCGCTGTTTAAGTTTGTGGTATATCTGATTCGTTGCATTCGTATACTGATTCACGTATTCAAGAAATATCAAGACGAAAATAGAATTTTATTATATTCACAGTGTGTCAGTCAAAACGGGGTAGGTGCACTGGTGATCGGAATGTGCAGGAAGAATGTATCATCGCATCTTTTTGTCATCAACGTTGTTCATAGATACATATTTACCACTAAAAACTGTAGACTTCATATTTTGCTTTGGGATTTTTCAAATACATACATACATGCATTTGGGAGGAAAGGGATCCCATTGCTAGCAATATACCCAACCAGGTCGACCTCCTCGCGGTTCCCCCTGGAAACTATCATGGTTAATTCCTGATGAATTCATCATGATGGGCTAACTGGCCTGTTTTCATTCTCATCTGTCACCCTTCACTGGTGCTCCGCCAGCGTATCCCGTTAGCGCAGGCGGGGTTACCATACTATTTTCACCCATCAAAAAAAAAACATACATGCATTTTTGTCATCGAAACGTAAATATGTATATATTACTTTACTACATAAAATAAAGTCACTTCCCGCTATCTGTACCTATGTATCAGATGTTTAGATCTTCAAAACTATGCATCGGATTTAGTTGCGGTTTCTTTCAGTAGATAAAGTGATTTAAAAGGTTTATATGTATAATACATGCATAATATAGTATGGCGTGTATAGTATAGTTTAGCGTGAATATTTTTTCGAAATTGTATGTTCGTATTTTAGTTAGTACTAGCGGCCCGTCCCGGCGTCGTACGGGTGAATATTTTTAACATTTCCCTTCACTGCTCTGCTCCTATTGATTGTAGCGTGATGAAAAGTATAATATAACCTGCCCAAGAGTATGAAGAATAATTGAACCAAGTTTCATTAAAATCCGTCGAGTAGTTTCCACGCTTGGCAGGCGGATTGGCAACCGCATGTTAGACTTTGGAGATGTTTTAAGAGGGACGCTGCTGCCCATCTCTCGTGCTCCCTTAGTCGCCTCTTACGACACCCACGGGAAAGAATGGGGCGGCCTATTCGTTCATTAATCATAATGAATTTGTTTTAATAGTTATGCTAATATAATTAGAAATATGACACCATTAATAAGCCATAATGGGATTATAATGGGAATAAGCTATTGACATCGCTGTGTTGTTATTTACTAATTTACTAACTAATAAATAAAGTGTTTAATTATGTATCATAATTACATACAGTATCAATAATTTCATATTCTCCTAATTATTTCGTATATTTAAAGTTATTTGTAAATGCATTCGTTTCGTTCTACATAAACCTTATCAACAGATTTGTAAATAGGACTTTAGCTAATGAATGCTGTTTTATCTTAATTTATTATTAATTAATGGTGTAAATGCAAGATGCAAGCCCTGTATATATATCAATTGAAATCAATATCTGTATTTACACTGTTGATGTACCTTTTAAAAATAAAAATAAATAAATAAATAAATAATCTGTTTAATATAGTTACTTAGCTAATATGAAGGTCTTAAGTGTAATCACTTAAAAATACTATTCTATTTTTTTTTTGCTCTACTAAAACAAACAATAAAGTCGATTCTGAAGCGACATTTATTAAAACCTACTTTTAAAATTAAAATTTCGATTTGATATTACAGGGAAAAGTTTATTTTAAAAACCAATATGAATTAATTTTCTAATAGATTTTTATCATATATGTATATTTATATAATTAATATTTAGCAATAATAATACATGTAAAAATGTTGCATGCCAAACTGGCTGAGTGTTAAGGCTACACAAAATATATAATATTATCTCAACTTTATCGTAATAAATTTAATTTAATTTAATTTCATTAAAATTGTTATAAATTTAGTTTATGATTGTGCAAAAAACAATATGTTCGCGAAATTATCAAATTAAAATATTAGTTTGAGAGATATATTTACCCCCTTATTCATAAAAACGTCAATACCCTCATAAATCTATTTTAGCTATTAAACTGTTTTGTCTCTTTTTTTAGTACTAAATTTCTAATTGGAAAAAAAGTAACAACAGTTTATAGTTGAAATAGGTTTATAGAAAGTTTTAGTTCTT
Organism: Galleria mellonella; assembly: GCF_026898425.1. NCBI lineage: Eukaryota > Metazoa > Arthropoda > Insecta > Lepidoptera > Pyralidae > Galleria > Galleria mellonella. The sequence continues at coordinate 7,416,390 of NW_026441999.1, read as the reverse complement.
ATGGGGGTTAAGCTTTTAGAGAAGTGACGCTTCGGAGTCGACTCCTTTGTTTCCAAACGTTGATAAAGACAAAACATAGCAATAACGAGAAGTTTCGTAAACAAATTACATAATTTGAAAATATAGAAATGTCCAATTTCGAACTTAAAATTCTACTTGTTATGAACCTAAATCGATTTTGCTTCCCAACAAGTTGAATTTCTTTCAATTGTTATATGTATATATTTCAATCAAAATTACTTCGATCGTTACAGAATGGATGTGGGACCAATACAGGAGTAAATACTATCATCTGCGAAAAGCAATTTATAAAATTGATTCTGAATTGGCCACAAAAAATTTACCATAAATGAAAATACCATCGAATTGAAATCTCTCTGTATTTGGAAGTCATTTAAAATACGGTTAAAGAAATTATTTTAATCGTGTTAGAGCTATAAATAATAGAGAATAAAGTGTTAACTAACACGTCGTAAATCATGTAATCATGTTAAATGTAACAAACAATGGAATAAGTAGTAAAATCTGGCGGAAGTCATCCCTGGCGGCGGGCGTATGCGGGAGTCGGGGGCAACGCTCTCTACTCTCTAACTCGACGTATTGTCGATACTTTATATTTTTTTTAAATACTGAATTTGGAACAAAAGAAGAGTTGACGTGAGTAGCGTGCGGATATTAGTTTACCATAGATTAAAAATAATATGAGTACGTACCTAAAAAGGACATTATAAGTACTTTGTTTGGGGTATCAAAGCAGTTTATCTACAAAAAGGTTATTTTAACGTTAATAATAACTGTTTTAATGCAGTTAAATGTTTCTCTTTGTTTGTAATAAAAAATGATATTTTGCCATTAACTGTTTTGAACAATTATTTAAAAATATATGACAAATTTTAAAATCAATATGGGTTCTGTTTTACATTACGTTTAAGCACGTTTGAGTAACATCCAAACGTCTTTACAAATCTTCACATTATATTAGCTTTAATTTTAACAGATAGAAACGGCACCCGTTTACATTATCCGTAATATCCTCTGAACTAATTTTACGTATGTTACCAGATTATTTATAGAATTTGAAAATTTTTGCACTAAAAAGTTCTAAGCTTTCATTATGTCTGTTGATATTTCTAACGGAGACATTATTATAAGTTGTTATACAACACTATGAATATTCATTTATTCCATTGTGTTGGTACTACAAGATGGTTGCATAGTTTATATTTCTAGTTTCGTCAACAAAAGGCAGTGCCGACTCTTAAAATAACGTATTGATTACTTGCTCCGTGAGACTAGGACGATAGATAGAGACGTACTCTGTCAATCAAGTTTCTAATGCTCTGTTCCTAAAAGGTAAAACAAGGCCTTTCGATTTCTGCATATAAATGACGTTCGATGTTGCTATTGGCGGGAAATTATCGTTATTTCTTTTTATGTCTCAAGATTTAAATTTTGGAATTCTATATTTATTAAACAATTTCCAAAAGAAGGTTTTTTATTTGTCTGTATTTTTTTTATGTTACCTGATATTTTTGCTAAATGTGAAAGATGATATAGCCAGAATAGAAGTGAATGCGGAAATGCCTAAATAGAGATGAATGGAAGACGAAAACATATTACGCCGACCCCAAATAAATGATAATGACAAAAGTAGGAAGAACATGACAATGATGACTTAATATTTTCGCCAATTGTGAATAGATATTTATAATTACTTTTACGCGCCGTAAATTTAACTCAGATTTTGATTCGATATGTTAACTCGGTGTCGATTGAGGCTTCCGTTTTTCTTTGCGATGCAAAATCCTGTTTGTTGTATAATGTCCTTGTAGTGTTACACGAATTTGCGTTCTAAATTCAAATTTTAAATCTAATGTATTTACGAATTGTCTCATTGTACATTCATAGACGTGTTTATATTTTAAGTTACACTTGAATTTGTTGTTCTTTGTATTACATCTAAATGTAGCAAATTTCTAACTAGAAAATGTATAAACATGATGGATATTCAATATAAATCAATATAAGAGGTCGTATTTTGATCAATGGACGCCAATCCCTTTTTTTATGTCGGTCTGTTTGTATGTTTCTGTATCGAGCAAAAAATCCTGCACCAATTTGAATGCAGTTATCACAGTTGTATTCCTGAAAGTCTAACTTAAAATATATGTTTTATCTAAAAGTACTCTATTTCTTTGGGTTTACTACTTCTGAAACCACATATACGAAGTAGAGGGCAAAGCTTGGTTAGTCTTTGGTAAAGAATGCTATGTTTCGCATGTTTCTATGACCATTAGGCATTGTCTTTTAAGACTACTATAGCATTGCGATCAAATGCGATGCTATGGGAAACAAGTTATGCTACAATGGCACGATTTTGAGCGGCGCAAACGAGGTTTGGTTTCCTAACGAATGTTACCACACAGCGATGTAATGTAACAAAGCCGTGACCACACTCACAGTCGCCACAGATTATGCTTGACATGGAATACAGCTAGGGCTGCCATCGGTGTCACAAAGCAGGCTAACGTTTGACGTAATCGATTTGCGATTGATTGTAAGGTGACGTCGATAAGACTTTTATGTTACTATGGTGGCAAGGATGGGATACGAGGGATGGGTAGGCAGCAGCGTCCCTCTTTAAATATCACTAACAGCCTAACTGTAGTTGCCAATTTGCCTGCCAAACGTGGCAACTACTGGGAAAATGTCCCATATAAGGAAGGCTTATGTTCAGCAGTGAACACTTAACGGTAGATATGACGATGATAACGGTAGCAAATATAAAATCTCTCTGGTGGTAAACGGTTATCGTAGCTTATAGAAATTTGCAATACCAGCTCCCGTAACAAGGTACAATCGAATCTACTAGTAGAATCGCTTCGATCAGCGCTCACATGAGAAAGATCAAGACAGCGCATGTCGCTGTCCCATTCTATCTTATAAACTCGCTAGCAACAACGATTGTATCAATGTATTCGATTGTACTTGATTTAGGGGGGGCTGGGGTATTACTTGTGTATGTGTACCTTTAATAACTTTAGCGCCCATTTTGAAGAACTTTTACTATGTACGAGTAGTCTTAGTATATTTGGTGTGATTTTGATTCGATTTTAATATCACTGCTTCAAGGACAAAATCGCCAAAATCTGAAATTCCTGGATACCGAGACTCGAGTTTAGACATCGTGTATAGTGCTGTTCATGTCTACAGGCGACGGTTACTACCTTTCCTAAGTTGCATAAAAATGATATTTTGTAGTCAAATTTGAAACGAGTTTTATCGATACCGGTTAGAAAATATGCCAATAATGGTGCACATCCTTGGATCTAACATCTACAGCTGAATAACCAAAACATTCGTTCCGAATCTTAAAGTAAAATACAACCCTATTCTATAGAATTTAAAGTCCCGTTTCCTACTAAAATCAGAAACAGGATAATGTACATTCAAAGCGCGGGAATTCTAAGAACAGCAGGTCGGGAATAAATTTTAATACTCTTGGACAATTTACATTCTATGTGCTTAGCAACCAAAGTGCAATCTCTGATAGTCAATGATACGAAGTTAAAGACATGAAAGATGATATTATAGTTTAAGATCATTCATACCGAAACTTACCGTAGGAGGCGAAATGACGATTACAGGATTCTATAGTTTTTAATGAATTATACTTGAATTACCCAAAAAATAAAAAAAAAATATATTTTTATTCAAGAAAGATACAGTTGCATAAGGTACAATTTATACAATTTACATTCAACGAGGAAATATCTGTATTACCATCAGTCCCCAAACTAGGCCAGACCTGTATCTTGGGGACTATAAAAATATATTTCATTTTAGTACCGTGTGGTCCCGGCATAGAATAGGACATCCTTTCTTTACCACTGGGTGTCGTAAGAAGCGACTAAGGGAACCTAATGGTCGAGCGACGGGCGGCAGCGTCCTTTTAATTATCATTTAAGCTTAACTGCAGTTCATAATCATGTACAAATGTGTACACAAACACAAACTTGATTTGTGTATGATTGTGTTTTGGTTAAAATCGACATATGGGTGGGCAGAGCGTCATGAAATTATAGGGCACGGAGAATTGACTGTTATGTCTAAAAACACGGTTACCACTTATCATCAGGTGGGCTGTCAGCTCGTTTGTCATTCTAAATTTAAAAAATAATTTTGACCGGAAAATGACAGTTGAATTTCGAACACAAGTGACGCAAGTACTAGTTTTTTTTTTCTGTTAATATATAGAAATTCATATCCATAGATTCAAACTCAATTTTGTTACAGTTTTTTTTTTATATATATTATGTTTTATACATAATATTATAATATATAAAGCGAACTGAGTGTGTTGCAGTTGTATAATACTTGTAACATAATTTATATGCTAAAGTCGCTTTAGATAAATATAAAACATCACTTTCTATGTTGCATCATAGTGAATATTCTTTTTTAATAAGATACCGGTAATTGGACGTCATACACAAAACTGATTAATATTTTTTTTTCTTTTATCGATTTCGTTTAGTTTTGAATAATGCTTTTTTACTGTTTTTTTTTTTTTTTTATGAATATTGTAAATAAAAAAGTAGCTAATCCTTTTATAATACCTATTAACCCTTTCCACTCTTTTTCACTTCTTTCACTTTGATTTTGTACCATACCAAAAGGGATTATAAAGATTAGAATTAAGAATTATAATATAATATCCTGTAATTACTCATAAAATAAAGTTTATCATATAAGAAAAAATCAATTTTATTTACAAAATACGAAAAACCCCTAAAAGTTAAAAAACGCAATTTTAGCGTGTAGCTGGTGGACTAAAAAGAAAAAAAGGCTCGGAGTGGAAAGGGTTAATATCGGTATTTTGTACTGGGATATATAAATAGTTGTACGACACAATGGGTAGCGGTTTATTCTAATGTCTCTAGTGTTGATTCTTCTAGATTGTTGCATAGATTCATTTTCTAGTTTCGTCAATATAAGGTTAGTGTGGACTCTTAAATAAATACTAATTACTTGCTCTGTGATAAATACTATTATTAGTCTATACAAATAATATAAAAACAATATTTAATTGGCAATAAACAGAGAAAGGACTGAAACTGTAGACCACAACCTTGATATTACAGGAAATATGCAAACCAAACGAAACCAAGGGTAATCGGAAATTACAAATAATCTTTAATAAGGTTTAATGAACCAGAGACAACTTTTTGTTTATGATTTTTGAAATAGTAAACAAGCTGAATAGAAGAGGCAAAATGCTGGGCCACCTTATACGACATGTCGATTTTTTTTAAAGAATAGTAGAAGGAAGAATAGAGGGCAAAAGAGGTAGAGGAAGACCGATGGATAACTACATGGGACAGATAAAGGAAACACTAGGTGTCATGTCGTATAGGGAGGTCAAGGATATGGCCTGGGATAGAGCTGGCTGGAAGAAGAAGCATGAATTAGTTGCACCGACAAGAGGAAACTCTTAAATGAAAAAAAGAAGAGAAACAAGCTGACGGCTCACCTGATGGAAAGTTGTAACCGTCGCCTGTAGACATGAGCAGCACCATTGATATCACAGAATACATCGTGACCCCCGTAGTGCTCCTCATGCCTTGCTTTTTCTGAGTATTATGGTGTTATTTCTCGTACTCTGTAATTTCACTGCCATATCTTATACTTCGAACCGAAATACAGCCAGTTGATTCACTGCAGAAACACGAATGGGACAAAGATGCCCTAGTAGCGATTTTTGTACAACCTCCATTTTGTTGGATAATCGGAAATCACACGTATATACATACATATCCTTCACACCTGTCTCTTATTGAGGTAGGCAGAAATAAACGCCAAATACTTCGATTCAAACAAACCTCTTTCGCTTCTTCCACATTCATCAATCTTTTCATACACGCTCGCCGGTTACGGGTACTTTTAATTTGGCCCTTCTTCAGCACGTCGCCTGTTTGATCGACATACGTCCGTCTAGGGCGGCCCCTACCGACATTTCCATTCATTGTTACTCGATAAACCTCTGTCGTAATTCATCTTTAATCCATCCTTGATGAGAGATGAGATTGAGGCTTTGTACAAAAGTCGATTGCTTGGGTACCTCTGTCACATTCGTGTTTCAACCGTGAAACAGTTGTGTTTGCATGACTGTGTTTTGGTTTGAAGGGTGGCATATGGCGTGAATTTACTGGGTACAGAGGAATAACACCTGAATCCTCAGGAATGTCAACGATTGGGGGGGTATCATGGACGAAACAGTATACTCTATTATGTCCATGGTATCGCTCATGTCTATAGGCGACGGTTACCACTTTCCATCAGGTGGGCCGTCAGCTTGTTTGCCATTCTAAGTCGTATAAAACAAAAATATAAAAAAAAAAATTCAAAGATACTCCGTAATAAACTTTAATGAACCAAAGACAATATTTCTTTTTTCAAGTTTGTCCGAATTTTGCGAGATGCCAAATACTAACTGCGTATGTCGAAATGAGGTCGGCGCGGCATTATAATCTATTTATAATCCAACCTTGGTACCACATAGTGTTTAGCGTAGTTAAAAGCGGATTACGGGAATCGCAGAGGTCACTCGTGTTATGTTGTTTTGATAAAAATCGCCACGTGCGACTCGAAGTAGTTTATTCGACGCAATTTCAACATATCTGCCCTTAACTGTCCACTACTGAACGTAGGCCTCTCCCGTATTGTTTGCCAGTAGTTGCCACGTTTAGCAGAGATGGGTTGTCAACCGCATTTAGTCTTTGATGATATTTTGAGAGGGACCGCTGCTGCTCATCTCTCGACCATTATGTTCCCTTAGTCGCCTCTTACGACACGCATGGGAAAGGAAAGCGGACGATGTATTAAAAAAAATCGCAGTAAATTTACGTTTGAATCGAAGCATTTGGCGTTCTATTGTTTCTGCCTACCCTAATGGGAGACAGGCGTCACAGATATATATGTATGTATTTAGGTTTAAATTAAAAAAAAACGCAGTAAATTTAGGTTTAAATATAAAAATTATTATTTATTAATAATATTAAATTTAAAATTTTGCTCCACAAAAAACAGACTTCTATTATAATAATATTGGTCTGAATAGACAATTATGCTAGTAAACTATATCAATTATAAAAAAAAATAATAAAAATCAATAATCTTAGGATCGTGCTCGCGTGACAGCCGCTCATGACTAAGGGTCACGAATTGGTCCCGAAACTAGTCGAGCTTTCTCGATCTAATTACACGTAAGTTAATGAAAATGGGCATTAAAAACTAGGATCGTATTTAGAAATTAACTGTTTATTGCTATTCAACGATAAATTAAACCGTGAAACAACTGTTAGTTAAAGTAAACAGTAATAGGATAACCCAAAATCCGCAAAAGAACGGTCGGTCATCGGCCGTTTCGTACATAAATTAATTTAATTAACCTGCGTACAGGTGAGGAGCGGCGCGACCGCCACCTAGTGGCTGATGTCATTAGTAACCAACAATGCAATTTATACTCTATTATTATATTGTTTAGAATTTAAATTCAAATAAACTTGAACCAGACTTAGGTGTGTGGACTCATGTTCTATTTTTTTTTAAATGTTTGTAAATGGAATGATTATTGGTAACCCCGCCTGCGTTATCGGTTTACAGTGGCGATATTTTTTTTTATTAAATATATGATAATATAATAGTAACCCCACCTGCGCTATCGGTATAGGCTGGCGGAGCACCAGTAAAGAGATATGAGGATGGAACCAGGTCTTTTGGCCCATTGTGACGAATACGACAAGAGTTAGCTACGATGGCTTCCTGGAGAATTGGCGTGGATTTCTGATAGGGGTATATTGCTAGTAATGGGGCTGTTATTTTTAATGGGTGATGATGGAATGGTAACTACGTCTGCACTATTGGTATACATTGACGGGGCACCAGTCAGTGATGATAGGTGAGAATGAAAAGACAGGTTAGTTAGCCCATCGTGATGGATTGGAATTTGGCGTGATGGTTTCTAGGAGGGACCATATGGAGGTCAACCGAGATAGGTATATTGCTAGCAATGGTCTCTATTATTAACAATCCCTCCCCCCTCCCAGCAATGGGACTGTTAGATCCTAAAACTAAGAATCCCTTTCCTCCCACGCTAGCGAGGTCCCATTGAAGTATGATAGGTGAACATGAAAGCAGTGGTTTCCAGGGTACCTGAATAAAGCAACATATTGCCAGCAATGGGGCCCGTTTGTCCCCATTACTAATAACCTTACAAGTTTAGCCCCGTAAACAACAGACTTTAGTTGTCAAAACACACCGATAAATGATATGTCATAGACACATTAGATTGAAGAAAATATTTGAATTTAGAACGCTAAATCGTGTGATTATGAAATATAGTATAGTTAGGTTAGCTTGGGTTACCAGGTCGATAGATACTTAGCGATAACCCTATGTAAATTATTATATTTCACCTAAATGATCTCGTTGATTCCAGTCTCTTAAAGCATAAAGATCCCTTTTTTTAATGGGTAAAAATGTAATGGTAACCCCGCCTGCACTATAGGTATACACCAACGGGGCACTAGTAAGAGATGATAGGTGAGGATAAAAGACACCACGATAGTCTCCAAGGGGAAACCGCGTGGAGATCAACCTGATAACCTATGGCTGTTGGACCACATCACTAACAACTATATATTGGAATCCACTGGACATTGATGGCGGAAAAAAGGTCATTATCCATCGGCCATATTGGTCGGATATCCACTTTCCAATATATTAACCCTTTTTTGCATAATGGTGAAAATTTCCATCATAATATTGCATGCCTAAAAATTATATAAAAGAACAAGTTCACTTTAAGTTGATCGTGTCTGGATACCTTTTTAATGTCCATTGCAGAAAAAAAAAATATAGCTGTCACATTTATTTTTTTAACCATTTTTCTTTTAATTTTGAACATGAATATATCACCTTGATTTATTTCACCAATAAAAAAATCATGCAAAGAAGGGTTAAAAGTCTATTTTCTAATAATATTTTTTGGCTAACAAACGTTTAACATATTTGTTATTGAATTAGTATACAAATTAGATATTGTACTATATATATTTTATAATAAATTTGGCTTTAATCTTCTAATTCATATTTGCTGTGATATAAAAAAAAAATCTGTATAATTTATGTTCTATCCTAATACGGTTACGAAACCATAGAGAAAATAAAAAAGTTAATAATCACAGAGTAGTAACATTAAACCTCCAGGTTTAATGAGAATGAAACTAAAATTAAAATACTTGATGCTGGCAGTTGTCATAAAAATACAAAATAAAAATAACGGCCGATTGTCATTGAAGAAAAAAAGAACCACAGAGTAGACACAAAGTGAATAAGACAAACTAATGATCGTATTGTGTAAATTGCGCCGCGATAAGTCATAATAAACACCATTCAACAAGTTAGCTACAACTTGTTGCACTATATTAGCTAAAATATTTACGCATAAATAAGACAATATTGTACATTGGGTTCTTCAAAAAGGACGTATTAAGGTTTCTTAAGGGTCGGCAACGCACTTATGACATTCCTAATGTTATAGGCGTGCATAGACTACGGTAACGCGGTTTAGCAGACAGGTCGTATACTTATGTGCCCCCATAGTAGTAAAAAAAAAAAAACAATAATAATTAAGATTGCGTTCTACTTGAAACCGATTTTAATTGTGGCAAAATTATTTATTCTATAATTATAACCAGAACTAAACTATTAAACCGATTTTGATAAAATAGCTATGGGACCAATCTTTAAAGCAGTGTCTTTCAATCTTTTTTATGACAAGATCATTATACTGGGTACAGAGGAATAACACCCGAGTCCTCAGGAATGGCAACGCATGGGGGGGTATCATGGGCGAAACAGTATGTGTGTGTACTGTTATGTCCATGGTACTGCTCATGTCTATAGTCGACGGTTACTACTTTCCATCAGGTGGGCCGTCAGCTTGTTGGCCATTCTAAGTTGCATAAAAAAAAAATATAAAAATATCTTGCGACCCCCTACCCTCCACGGTTTCAAATTTATATGAATTTTATTATAGTACAATTATGAAATCCGTACAGTTGTATTTATATTTACAGTTAGGTATCGATAAATATGTTTGTTATAGATACTTCATTATGTATTATTGATTAATTGATGTATTTACGGAACTGTTGATTTTTCACTGCTTCGCGACCCTTTGCGACACCCTTGTAGAGGCACGGGGACCCTTAAAAGGTCGCGATCCACACTTTGATAAACACTGCTTTAAAGGATATACTTTTAGATGGAAAAAAGACTTTTTAAATTCGTTTACAATTGACGGAGTTATGAGGTAACAAACCGAATTGAGTACCTCCTTTTTTAAATACGGTTAAAAATATTAGTACTAAAATAATGTTTAATTTACTATAATTCATCACAGGGTATTTAAGTGCAGGAAACAAATTTGTAACGGTGCGATGGTAACGGATTTAAAACGGGATGCGTTAAAGTTCACTCCCACGCCATTGATCAGCGACAAGATGTAACATTGCAAAATTATTAGTTCGTAGTCGCAAATATTTATAAACGACTCTATTTTGTAAGCAGTTGAGTGTAAAATTGTCTGTGACATTAGTTTTTTAATAGAAATACATGAAATATATATTTTTTTTGCTTTGGCAGCTGACAGATGTTGATCAGTTTGATAATGGAACTTCTAAGTCGTCATAAATGATTGTGATTTTAATACTCACAGCCAATTGTTCGGTTTGTTTTAACGTGTTTTTGAAAATAGGCACTTAATATAGAAGTTTCAATATGAATCTTAGATTATAAAGTTTACAGATATATGTATATATGGTAATGTAAAGGAGATAAAACATAATAACATATATGTGTTAGAGCGAGATAGACAAATAGGATACTTTTCGATGCAATATGTGCTCGAAACTGATTTGGCGGAAGTATGAATAAAACACGTTCGAGTTATTTTTAGATTTTGAAGTGGGATTAATTGTAAATGAATATAGTTGGTGAGAATTATGTTTTGTGCCTGGATATGAAAGAAATTAGAGGGGAAAAAGATTACAAAAGTTCACATTTGTGACGTAATCACGTTTTAAACATTTATCTTTTTAAATGCAATATTATACATGTAGAAGTAGAACAATCAGAAATATTTTGTGTGAGAATTAGAAGAAAAATATCAAATTTAACGAAAATAAAATTCTAAACGTCCACGAATTGAAATTACGAGTAAAAGTATAATAAATACGTGAATATATATATATTTTTCTTTCTTAATTTTTTTCATTTTTGCCACTTCAATACCATATAATTTCAGATCTGTCACACGCACACATTTATAATACGCGCACACTAGTGTAACTATTTTGTTGTTTCGTTTTTGTGATTGCATTGCCAGTCTATCGGTACGTGAGTAGACTACTTTGTTATAGTCTATGGTATGAACGTTCTTAAGATCACTGACCATAGTAAAATTGGAGTATTTTTTAATCACTAGTTCTTTGGAAGTCGGAAAGGATGACTACGATAAAATGCTACAGATCACGATCAGCTAGAGCTTTTTTTTTTAATTTAGTAATTGGCGTTCATTACATAAAATTTTTATCGTGCTATCTCTAGATTTGTAAGAAGCAATAGACGGTCATGCTCCGTCTAACAGGACTGTGGTACAATTGTACACATAATGGTTTTTTTTATTGCATTTTGATTATTTATATATTGCGGCAGTGTCATGCAATGGAGAAATACTTTTTATGGCGATTACACATAAAAATGGCCGACTTTTTACGCGTAATGTATTTTGTTTTAATTAATCCAACGCACCGTTAGACATTTACGTAAAAAAAAAAACACACATTTATTTTATAATAATTGTGTTTTTTTACGTAAATGTTATTATTATTGAAATACTTGTATTACGTTATCAAAATGGCTGAATTAAACACAATAAAATAATTAAATAAATATATATTTATTTTTAGACAATAACAGCCCATAAATGTTAGTAACAAAAAGATCTTATATTTGTTATAGTTGATCGTGGCAAGGCAACAAAATTTAATATAATGCTAATCCAGTGGAAAATACGCAGACGCAATGCTCACACTAATATAAATAAGTAGTTACTAAGATTTATTTACAGTTGTATATTTTCCCTCTTAATAAAATACTACAATACTACATAATGTGTACTGAACTATGTCGTTTCATTTGTGATTTCAAGAAGTATGTAATTGGTAGACCGTACAGGGTTTCGTCAGTAAACAGTAGATCTTGGGTCTAGTCAAGTTGGCCACCCCTGGTATAGAGGATCAGATACTAACGATAGTTATGTTTTCTTTTATTTTGTTTATTCAATAGTACTCGATTTAGTCTATATTTGAACTATATCACGTAACATATAAAAAATAAAAAAAAAATTAGTATCTAATAGATAGAGAGATTTTCTGCACTGGAATGTAAGTCTGTTTTGTCGTTCTAGCCGGCTATAAAATACATACGGTAGCAATTCAGCTCTGAAACTGCATCGGACGCGAGATATTGACCGAGTATGGGTCCAATAAACGTCAAATAAACTTTATTCCGCCAACTTATTACTTTATATTGGATTTAACCTGCGACTTTGTCTGCGTGACTGGGACATAGGTTCTGAATTGGATAAAAAAAATCTACTATATACTTATTCTAGCTGAAATTGTTGTTTTTTTTTTTCTACGTCTTTAGTAATTTTGTAGTGTTTTAATCATTTATTTATACCTTATTGTGCACAAAAATTATATAGTTAAAGTCTATATTAAATGAAGATGTACAACAGGCGAGCTTAACTCTGTAAGAGTTCTCATCTAGTAAGCAATCAAATCAGCAAACAAGCAAGTAATTATTATTATTTTTAGTCATTTTTTAACCCCAGTGTGGGTGCTGTCGAGTTTCCACGTGGAGGTCGATCTGCCAGGGTATATTGCTAGCAATAGGACTGGTACTCCGTATTATTAACAATCCCTTCCCCTTTCAACCAACACAGTAGGTTAGTACGATTATTTTAGGTATCTAATTTTTATTCAGCAGCATTAAATAGTATTATGTAGGTAAACACAAATAATTTAGGTAAGATTACAACATTATATATAAAATTGTCCAGCAAATACAATAAAATTACAGGCGTGTCATTGATCGAAAATTCGAGAATCAGTTTGGGTTATAAAAAAAAAAATATAGACGCGAATATTTCGTTTCGCGCCAAAACACGTTATATTAGGGCGGGACAGACGATTCGCCCACGCAACAGGGTTGGTTCACACGAACCTACTCGTAATAATTTAATTATGCTAATGTTTAATTCAAGGCTATTTTAAAGGTCGCTGTCTCATAATTACTTCTAGAAATTTCCTCATTAAATTCGTCAGGTTGATTTTTATTATATTTTAGTAGGTCCATAGACCAAGTAATCACTACTTTAACATCATCGCTAGCGTAAGAGTCGGCACTGGTTTTATATTGACGAAACTGGAAAATGATTCTGTGCAATCATCTAAAAGTGTTAACGCAATAAAATAAATTATTATTATTATACGTGGCCATTAAAGAATAAATGAATGCCCATAGTATTGTAATATGCTTCTGCATGATACATACATATCGAATATCATAAAAGATCAAAGGTTGCATAGATTTCATACAAACGTATAAATGACACGAGCCTATAAATTGTAGAAGGTTAAAAAAAATTTATAAATTTAAAAAATATTTATTTGTATTTAAACTTGTTAATTACGTAAATTATAAATAATTGTATACTTGTACAAACTATTTTGTCATACTGGCTTACGATAGACTCATTGTTTTCTATTTAAGACAGACAATCGGGCAAAGACGTTCAAATTGATCAGCCATATTTATTGTTCAATAGACAAGGTAATCATCACTAAATGAGCCGATTACATGGTCGTGCGGCGTCGTATTGTCTATGAAACTTGACACAAATTGACAATGGTTGAGGCAAGCCACGGCGCGGATGCACGCTCGGTTGGTCACGCCTGCAAGTGTATCCTGTCATTGTGGTGGAAGTTATAAACTTATTGATTTTTTTTTATTATATTGACAGTTGTGATTGTTAAATACAATAAACTGTTGACACTTGGTAGAACTTTAAACAGGCATATTATCAGAACAATTTATACTCAGCCACAAATCCTGCAACTATTGTATAACGTGAGAATGGATAGGTGTTTGTTACTCTTTCACGCAATAATGCTGCTGATCGGATTTGAGTGAATTTCGTTACATGGATAGGTTATATCCTAAGAAAATAGGATAGTTCATATACTGATATACGCGGGCGAAGTCGTAGTATACAACTAGTTGTTACAATAAATATTTTGCTTGTTCCGCCGTTCAAAGCATTTTAAAGGTTTATATACGTGGCAACACATGATGGGGATCGCGGGTGACGAAGTATTTTGCGTTATGTCCATACTACTGCTCATGTCTATGGGCGACAGTTACCACTTTCCATCAGGTGGACCCTCAGCTTTTTTACTATTCTAAGTTGCACAAAAAACTTACATTTTTAAACCAATAATTTTCTTTGTAACCCATGGTTTTGGAGATAAAGTGATTGTTAGTAATGAGATTTAACAGCCCCATTGCTAGCAATACACCCTATCAGGTCGACCTCTACGCGGTTCCCCCTGAAAACCATAACGGTTAATTCTTGTTCGATTGGTCACTATGGGCCAAATGACCTATCTTCATCCTCACCTGTTACCCTTCACTGGTACCCCGTCAGCGTAGCGCAGGCGAGGCTACCATTCCATTTTCACCCATTAAAAAACCATGGTTTTGTAACCTATTCTCTTTGTAACCACTTTTGTTATATTTATATCCATATTTATTTTTATGATATTGTAAAGCCAACTGATATGTTTGCTCGAAGAGAACTCTTGCAGAGTTAAGCTCGACTTTATATATGTATTTGCTGTCATATTTCTTTATGTATTATTAATGTTTACAATAAAGTAAAAATAAATAAATAAATAATACGAAGTCGCGTGTTA
Source organism: Galleria mellonella (assembly GCF_026898425.1). Lineage (NCBI taxonomy): Eukaryota > Metazoa > Arthropoda > Insecta > Lepidoptera > Pyralidae > Galleria > Galleria mellonella. The sequence continues at coordinate 7,401,283 of NW_026441999.1, read as the reverse complement.
TTTGTGAATTATAAATTGCTGTCAGTCTATCACTTGTACCACTGGCCACGAACTAACTCCAGGGGGGTGTATGTATTAATTTACACCTGTCGATGACGTCACATCCGTCTATTGTCGATCCCCAGTCCTATGCCAATACTTTTTTGTTTTATGTTATCCCAGATATTCTTTGTCTTAATAATATACAAAGTACATTATGTATGATATAATACAAAATTTGGGGGGGGGGGGGAAAGAATTGTTACCAATGGATTTTGACAGCCTCATTGCTAGCAATATGATTTATTAGGTCGACCTCCACGTGGTTACCCCTGGAAACCATCGTGAACAATTCTTGTTGAATTCGTCACGATGGGCTAACTGACCTGCTTCATCATCACCTATCATCCGTCACTGGTGCCCCGCCGGTGTATACCGATAGCGCGGGTGGGGCTACCATTCCATTATCATCCATTAAAAAATAAATGGTCGACTTGACAGGGTATATTGCTGGCAATGATAGTCCGTATTACTAACAATTCTCTCCTCCCTCCTCCCCCCAGTGAGATAGTAGTCCTAACATCTAAATTTAGACAGGCTGTTTGAACGTACATATGCGGCATACAAAATTCAGGTCGCAATATAAATGCTGGAGTTCTGTTCACTACAAAATTTACTGTTATTCCCAGTCAGATATATACGATTTTTCTAGACTCCAAGACATTCTAAAGCACTTTATTTTTATTTAAACCTAGTGACTATTAATAATAATTCTTTTTGCAACCAGAGGGAGACTTTGTACAAAAGTCGATTGCTTGGGTACCTCTGTCCCATTCGTGTTTCAACCGTGAAGCAGTTGTGTTTGCATGGCTGTGTTTCGGTTTGAAGGGTGGGATATGGCGTGAATTTACAGGGTACAGAGGAATAACACCTGAGCCCTCAGGAATGGCAACACATGGGGGTATCATGGGCGAAACAGTATACTCTGTTATGTCCATGGTACTGCTCATGTCTATAGGCGACGGTTACCACTTTCCATCAGGTGGGCCGTCAGCTTGTTTGCCATTCTAAGTTGTATATAAAAAAACTGTCCACTGCTGAAAATTTTCCCCTATAATAAGGGGAGTTTTGCCAATAGTTGCCATTCTTGGCAGGTGGGTTTGGCAACCGCAGTTACGCTTTTAGAGATATTTTAAGTAGGACGCTGCTCTACCTTTTACCATTAAGTTCTCTTAGTCGCCTCTTACGACACCCACTAGAAAGGAAAGGGTGGCCCATTCTACGCCGGGACCACACGGAATAACACATGTGATATACTGGTGCACGCGGACGAAGCCGCGGTATATAGCTAGTTTATAATATCCGTAGGACGCCGTTCCCTTTGGAAACCATCGTGATTAATTCTTTTTGAATTATTTCTATGGGCTTTATTACTATGGGCAAACTGACCTGCTTCATCACACCTATCATCTATCACTGGTGCCCCAGACGGGGATTTTTTATGGGTGAAAATGGTATGGTAACCCGCCTGCGCTAACAGGATATGCTGGCGGAGTACCAGTGAGGGGTGATTGATGGGAATGAAAATAGGCCAGTTAGCCCATCATGATGAATTCATCAGGAATTAACCATGATAGTTTCCAGGGAGATCCGCGAGAAGGTAGACCTGGTTGGGTATATTGCTAGCAATGGGATTCTCAGTCTCCGTTACTAACAATCCCTTTCCCCCCCACCCAGACGGGGTTACCATTCCATTATCATTCATTAAAAAATATATCAGTGGCGATAAATGTTTTTATTCATAAATATGATCGTATTTTCCAAATTAGTATATTTTATTTTTACATATAGATGGGCAATAAAAACACCTGCCCATCGAAAGCTTGGATTGGATAATGGTTCTTTAACCACGTATGGTGTTTACGATTCTCCTATTGAGGTTTTTGGGGTTATTGAATCAGCTGTATATGGTAAACAGCTATAATACTCGACTTTATTGTTTTTAAAAGCTCATTTAAATGTATATATGACACTAATTCTTTCCAGGTTTTGAATTAATATATATTTATTTATTAAAAGTTTTTACTCGTGACTTCGTTCACGTAAACGGGATATGTTTGACCGAGTTAAAAAAGATTCTACGTACTGTTTTTTTTTTTTAATGGATTATAATGGAATGGTAGTACCCGCGCTATCGGTATACACCGGCGGGGCACCAGTGATAGATGATAGGTGAGTATGAAGTAGGTCAGTTAGCCCATGGTGACAAATTCAACAAGAATTGTTCACGATGGTTTCCAGGGGGAACCACGTGGAGGTCGACTTAATAAGGCATATTGTTAGCAATGAGGCTGTCAAACTCCATTGCTAACAATGCCTCCCCCCCCCCCAAGATTCTACGTACTTCTCTATCTCTAATGAAGGAGACTTTGTACAAAAGTCAATTGCTTGGGTACCTCTGTCCTATTCGTGTTTCTACCGTGAAGCAGTAGTGTTTGCATGGCTGTGTTTCGGTTTGAAGGGTGGGATATGGCGTGAATTTACAGGGTACAGAGGAATAACATCTGAGTCCTCAGGAATGGCAACGCATGGGGGTTATCATGGGCGAAACAGTATACTCTATTATGTCCATGGTACTGCTCATGTTTATAGGCGACGGTTATAACTTTCTATCAGGTGGGCCGTCAATTTGTTTGCCATTCTAAGTTGTATAAAAAAAAAATCTAAAACTGCGTAGAGATGTTGCATCTCTGTGCATTTACTACCGAATTTATCATGGGAAGTGCTCTGAGGAATTGTTTAAATTGATACCTACTGCCGATGTTCACCACCGTACAACCCGCCACAAACTAAAGTTTCATCCCAATCATCTGGACGAGTGGCGGTCCTCCACCGTGCGTTTTTCAAGGCACTTTCTTCCACGCACAACCACTCGTTGGAATCAACTTCCAGCAGCATTATTTCCGAACCGATACGACATCGCAACCTTCAAAAAAAGAGCATATCCCTTCATAAAAGGCCGGCAGCACACCTGCAATGCCTTTGTTGTTGTGGGTGATCATGGGTGGCGGTAGTCACTTACCATCAGGTGAGTCGCATGCTCGTTTGCCCACTGTGTTGTAAAAAAAAATATAACGATTGGTAATAATCAGCCAATTGGTAACAAACAAACACACTTTTACATATAAATGTAATATTATAAAATATTAATGTTAATAAGTCCAACTAAATGTGTATTCGCGTATAGGACTAATAATAGCGTAGACGTTCCGTTTTACGCATTATCCTTTACTTCAATAGTTCTATTGGTGAATCACTTAATAATGTTATTAAAATTCTCTGTCGATTATTAGTATTGTATAAATAAATACAGGATTTGTTTAGAATTGAATCACTGTTGTGGAAATATTTTTAATGTTATGATATAATTAATATTTTAAATACATTTTCGGACTGCACCATGTCGCGGTCACGTCAGGATTCCATGTCGAAACGTCGATAGTAAAGAAGTTTAAATAACCTTAAAATTGAGTAATAAAGAACCTTCTGGCGATTTCTCTAAATTTATTTCTAACTTATTTTTTTTATATGATAATTTTGCGAATTTATTGTTTACTGTTGGACCATCATAAACTAGAGTCATAACAATTTTTATTTAAATGTATACGAAAATGAATTCATACTGGTCATTACAATGAAGATTCTGCTCAGACTTCAAATTAAAATTTTAATTTTAGCGATGATATGTTTAGAGAAATGGTGTAAAGTACCATTTTGTTTTTTTTTTTAATGAATGATAATGGAATGGCAATTCTGCCTGTGCAGAGTTGCCATTCCATTATAATTCATTATCGATATATTAATAATTTAATTATATTTTAATGCTTATCAAACACAAAGCATGCTGTGGTTGCCTATAAATGTAAGAACAGTTAGATCTAATCTGCCAGTGTAATGTATTGAAATGTTTAGCTGTATCTTATGTTAGTAATCCTATAAATAATTAAATATACGCTGGCCAGTGAGATTGGTGTGAGTGGACAGGTAGGTCAGTAAGTCTATCGCGATGACTGCAACTAGAATACAGCACAACGGTTTCCAGGGGGGACTTCGTGGAAGTCTACATGATAGGGTATAATGCTAGCAGTGGGACTGGTCGTCTGTATTACTAACAACGCCCTTCCCCCCAGAGTTGACTCCATTGTTTTTCATATAAAACGTGTTCTGACAATTATAAAGTACAAAAGATATAGCCAAATATGTGCATTTATTCTGGAATGATGCGCTTACATATTAGTATATTTATTTATTGGAAAACGTACAGCTGAATTACAGTCAATACATAATCGAATTTATATCTATGTTAAGCCATGAATCGTTTTCACATTTGCGATTGTTTCTTTTTTTTTATATAGTCTTAGAGTCACACCTGTTTACTTTTTGCTCATTCGCCGTCAAGTTCACGTGTGTGTATGGTCAACAGTGTGATGTCATACAGCGATGATTCAATATGAGTCAGAGCTTGAGCTGGCCATATTTGGGTGCACCCACTTTTTGCAGATTCAACTTGACCTTGTGGCCACAAATAATCTGTTTTCTTATGTTTTTATAGTAGACGCTTAAAGACAGATATTACACGAGGGCGATATATCCAACCAGGTTAACTGGGGGGAAAGAGATTGTTAGTAATGGACTGAGAATCCCATTGCTAGCAATATACCCAACCAGGTCGACCTCCTCGCGGTTCCCCCTGGAAACTATCATGGTTAATTCCTAATGAATTCATCATGATGGGCTAACTGGCCTGTTTTCATTCTCATCTATCACCCTTCACTGGTGCTCCGCCAGCGTATCCCGTTAGCGCAGGCGGGGTTACCATACCATTTTCATCCTTCAAAAAAAAAAAACCAGGTTAACTTTCCCGCGGTCCCCTCTGGATACTGTTATGCTGAATTTCGAGTGTGATCATTTCACGTAATCCTCTATAAATTTACTATTGTAATTTTATGGAGGAAACAAGAGTATCTATCTATCTACACCAATAAGACAGTGCTCAATTAAATGCATGACATTAATAAATTAATTGAAAATACATATTGTCAACCATATTTAGAATGAGGCGCAGACAATTTGGCTCGCGCCAAATTTTTACTAGTTAACCCACTGCATACCACCGTAGCGTCACAGTGTAAAGAACTCTTTCCTATCAGTTGTCCAACGGGCAAGTTTATACAGAACAACTGGGATAAGCTCATCTACAGGGGGGAAAGGGATTGTTAGTAATGGAGACTAAAAAGCCCATTGCTGGCAATATACCCAACCAGGTCGACCTCCTCGTGATTCCCACTGGAAATTATCATGGTTAATTCCTGATGAATTCATCATGATGGGCTAACTGGCCTGTTTTCATTCTCATCGATCACCCTTCACTGGTACTCCGCCAGCGTATCCCATTAGCGCAGGCGGGGTTACCATTCCATTTTTATCCACCAAAAAAAAAAAACTCATCTACAGTGGTGACAAACAACAGGCAAGACTCCTGATAAGTGCCTTAACTGGACATATGCCAGTAAGGCATATACTATTCAAGATGGGTCTATTCTCGAACACTGTGCAGATTGTGCTGTGAAGAATCGGAATCCATCGAACACCTGATGTGCAACTGTGATTTGTTATCGAGTATGCGTATGAGTCTACTGGGAATGGCTTATCCAGAGCCAAGAATTATAAAATATCTTAAAGCGTGGGATATAGCAAAGGTATTATAAAATGATGGCGTAAGGCAGGGGGAAGCACAAAAGATCCTAATGGATTGACGTGCAATGGCTTCGCTCACTCCATACGCGAACAAAAAATAAGATAAGATACAGAGCAAGGCGTCCCGTCCCTTGACTACGTATCATAAAAACGGTTTGTATTTGGTAATTCCGCCTTTAGTACTAGAGGCCTATTAAAAATTCTAACAGTCCTATTGCTAAACTACCCTATCAGGTCAACATCCTCGTGGTACCCTCTAGAAACCAATGAGGTTGTTTTCTGGTGAATTCGGCACTATGATGTAACTGACCTGACTTTAGACTGACTTATCAACCTGGTATCCCGCTAGCGTATACCTGTAGCTCAGGCGTTGTTGCCATTCTATTTTCATCCATTAAACAAAGACCCCGATCTAATGAGAGGGGGGGGGAGAAGAGATTTTTAATAATGGGAACTAAAGCCTCCATTGCTAGTATTTGGTAACTAATATACTCTGTAAGTTTGACCTCCACACAGTTTTCCCTGGAAAGCATTGTGTTTAATATTTTGTGAGTTCTCCACAATGGACCAACGAATTAGACTTCTCTTTTATTATCCTCATCATTCTATTCTCTATTAGTGTTCCGTCATTGTATACCGTAGGTAGTGCATCAGCTTCATTTATAAAAAAAACCCTTCTCATACCAAAGGTGTTTTTTATGGGTGATAATGGAATAATAACCCCACTTGTGCTATCGGTATATACAGACGGGACACCAGTGAGAGTTTTTTTTTTTATATCGCCGACAGCGACATGTTGGGCGGCATCGGCGCGCTGCGGGACCGCCAACAAACACATTATACTTACATTTTTTTTTATACGTCTTAGAATGACAAACAAGCTGACGGCCCACCTGATGGAAAGTGGTAACCGTCGCCTATAGACATGAGCAGTACCATGGAGTGAGGATGAATACATCTGAGTTGGCGCATCATGACGAATTCGACTAGAATTAACCATGTTGGTTTCGATGTCAAAAAGTGTTAGGCCACTGGTTGTTGCCTACACTGTGGTGTTATAGTAACTTCGGCACCGGTGAGACGGCGAGTGAACACTTTCACTTGACCTTGGTGACAATTCTACCCACCTCGTTTCTTCAAAATAAAGTTCATTGACAGTATATTTTGAAAGAAGGAGAAGGATTTTTATTAGTTTGTTTTCAAGCAACAAGTTTTATAGTAATAGGCATAGTGATATGTGCATTATGTGCATTTAAATAAATACACATAATGTTAACAGAGACTTAAAACAGTAACTGAGTTGAGTTGCTTGCTTTCTTTGCATAAATATGATGATGCATAAATAATATATTTCATTAATTAATGAAACATACAGTATAAATAATTCACCACAATAATTATTACGTTGAAAGCAGTCGCTACCAGGCGACCAACCCAAGTTTTTGTTTAGTTAATAAATGCTGTTTGAATTACTTTTTAAAAATTGATTTGGATGGTAAGGTGGTAAGGAGACATCTTCCCCCAAGTGATACACATCAATGCATTGTAATATGATGATCGACACTAGTTTGTAAGAGGGAGGGGGAGGGGAGGGGTAGTCAGTTATGGAGACTAAGGTCCCCATTAGGTACAAACAATATACTCAATTTTTTTATGGATAATGGAATGGTAACCCCGCCTGCACTATCGGTATACACTAGCGGGGCACCAGTGAGAGATGATTGGTGAGGATGAAAAGGCAGGTCAGCCCATCGTGACGAATTCAACGATAAATTAGTCACGATGGTTTCTAGGGGGAATCGCGTGGAGGTCGACCTGATAGAGCATACTGCTAGCAATGGGGCTGTCAAACTCCATTGCTAACAATCCCTTACCCCCTTAATATACTCTATTAGGACCTATGACGGTTAGTTCTTAGTAAATTTGTTACAACAAATCCGATAAAATGTGAAATCACTTGTGAAATCCGATGTCTTAAGAAAATGGACTCGTAACTACAAAATTGGCTAATTGAAATATGTAATAGTAAAAGAATTTATAAACTTGAATGGTACAATAGGTTAAGAATCGATTTATGGGGTACTATTGATAAAATGACATGTCTGTTATCTTTTAATGTTGTCAACATTAAAAGATAACAGACATGTCATTTTATTAGATACAAGAAATTAATGAAATATAATATATAATTTTTTATCATTACAATTATCCAACTAAATTCTTCTAATATATAAAGTTCTCGTGTCGCGGTGTTTGTTACCAAACTCCTCCGAAACGACTTTACCGATTTTTATGAAATTTTGTGTGCATATCGGGTAGGTCTGAGAATCGGCCAACATCAATTTTTCATACCCCTCAATGATAAGGGTCACCCACCTCTAAATATTGACAATTTTTTTTATTTTAATTTTATTATGACTTAGCATTGAAAAATACATACAAATTCAATTTTTTACGCTTTTACCCCTGTTTTTTAATCGCGATTTTTATATACCGCAATAGGCTTGCAAGATGGCAATCGAATATAATAATTGTAGTACGATAAATTTTCATGTATAGTTCTCGAAATAATGTATATGGTAAAACAACGTTTGCCGAGTCAGCTAGTATAATATAATAGTGAATATAAAATATAATAGTGAATTTACAGGCTACAGAGGAATAAACACCTGAGTCCTCAGGCAACGCATGGGGGTGGTATCATGGGCGAAACAGTATACTCTGTTATGTCCATGGTACTGCTCATGTCTATACGCGACGGTTACCACTTTCCATCAGGTGGGCCGTCAGCTTGTTTGCCATTCTAAGTTGTATAAAAAAAGACCGCATTTCAAACAAATAAATTATTGTTATTATTAAAACAAAATGGCCGCTGATCTGTAAAGGGAGGCCATAACACATTATGCAACTGTTACGTTGCATTACTTTCGTTTTCTAACCACCACAGACAAAATATGACAACAATAACAATATCAATACACGCATCATCCAAACCGCAAGTTTTACATGTCGGCGGCCCAGTTAACACTTTTCCTGTTAGCAATCAGTAAGGTTTCGCAATTAATTTCAATGTGTGTTACTCACGCATTCGTCAGACAACACAACACGACGCGACACGACACGACACTCGCAACTAAAACTTAGACACAGAAATAAATTACATCATAGACTAAAACTATAAAGAGGGAAGATTTGTATTTTTGTATGTATGTATGTTTGTAATGAATAAACTCAAAAACTACTTTGCCGATTTTAAAAATTTTTTAACCATTAGAAAGTCACATTCACCCTGATTAACATAGGCTATATTTATTGCTAGAAAAGATTAGGGATGCTTACTAAAACTTTAGTAACGTAACTCAAGGTGTAAAAAAATGCTATATTTATCGTCGCGTGCGCTGCGGAAACTATTGGTGATAGAACAAAAGTATGTTGTACAATTTTGAAGAAAATATCAATAACTACAAAAAACTCCGCGATACTATATGTCCAACTATTATCGTTATGTCACAATAATCACTTTTTATAATGTTGTAAAAATGTCCACCCGCGCGAAGCCGGGACGGGCCGCTAGTCATAGATAAAATAATTGCTGCAGATGTGACATATTTTATTTGCAACTAAACTAAATATAGGTATGAAACAATATGTTCAATTTTAACTTGGTGTTATTAAGTCCTTATTATTAAGGTCCCAGCATGGAATAGGTCACCCCTTAAATTTCCTAAAACACTCAAGTTTCCATCAAAATTAATATATTGTTTAATATTCCTATTTGTATATTTGTATTTGTGTATCTCATCCAATTTTCCACTTTTAAGTTCTCATTATCTGTATTTGTCACTGTTTGATGTCTTTATATATAGACAGATAGATACTCTTTATTGTTTCCTCCAAAAGATTACAATAGTAAACTTATTATAGATATAAACAATTACAAGAAATGTTCACACTGAGAAAACAATGGGCGACCTTATTGCTAAGAGCGATCTCTTCCAGTCAACCTATATATATATATATATATATATATATATATATATATATATGTGTGTGTGTGTGTGTAACTAATATTGTAATTGTAAATACTAATAAAGATATCAATGTAATATATATTGATCATTTCTAACAATATGGATGAGTTCACCACACTTTGGCATGCTGAAGTATAAATAATATAGATAAGCAGGATACAGACATAATATCTGAGTCCTCAGGAATGGCAACGCGTGGAGAGTATCATGGGCGAAACAGTATACTCTACTGTAACCACTTACCATCAGGTGGGCCGTATGCTCGTTTACCACCTCAGTGTTATAAAAAGAAATCTATTATATATATTCTGAAAATTACGATGTTTTCTCTTATGATAATCTCTTCTCTCTTTAGATCTCTATAGATAGTGTGAATTAATGGGTCCCCCTCATTATTACCCTATTTAAAATTCATATTAAAAATTTATCTTCCCCGGTGAACTTTATTTATTATGGATGAGTCAATTTGCGTCCGAAACCGTACCTTCGGGACTGTTACACGCTACGTTATTCACTGACTTGACGCGAGAGTTGCATTCTCCCATGTTTTAATCTCTTTTATGAATTTAATTTAATTTGTGTTATATATAACCTTTAAATTAAAGATTTATTATCTATTTGCCTTTTTTATTTATTTTTTTTATCGTGGGGAAATGTATCATGCAGACCCATACGCCCCGGCGGAGACGTATGGGTACTGCCGGACTCCTACCGGCTAAAACCACCACGGCATCCCTCGCCGCGCCATAATGTTGGGGACCCGGATGCGATTATCTATTTGCCTACTCTAACGGGAGGCGAGCGTGACATATATGTTTGTATGTATATATTTATCTTCGTTTTGAAGTTTGAAAATAAGCATTTTTATCTTTCAACTAACCTCAAAAATAAAATGGTTCTCAGTTCGCCTGTATTTTTTTAGGTTTCGTAACTCCCTCAGTTCTAAACCGTTTTGGAAAATTCTTTTTTTTTTTTAATGAAAGGATATACTTACAGATCGGTCCCATAGAAATTTTATCAAAATCCGTTCTGTAGTTTAGTTTTTAAATCAAAATAACATTTGTAACAATTGAAGTCTAGTTTTTGTGGAACGCAATCTTTAAATATAATCAATATGCTTTTGTCTATATTTCCAAATGGAAGTATTATTTATTATTTAATATAAATATGATTGATAAATTGTTGTAAATAGCAGGATGCAGTAATAAAACATATATGTATTTGAGATATAAAATAATAAGTTTAATGAAAAAAAAATACGCGACATGTCTTATAAAAATCTGACATAGAACAAACTTAAAAATAATACATTGTTCTAAAAAAAAAAAACTTAGTGTCAACAGCCAGTATTAAAACTTCAACATAAATAAACTATACTATTATATAATATACTATATAATCCCAATAATTGAAAAAGAAGTAAGAAATAAATTATTTGAAATAATACACAGAAAAAAACAAAAAGCTAGTAAGGAAATACGAGTCGGAATATCACATTGAATGTAATGTAATGTAAATTGGACTCTATTTTCCGCGCTTAACATCTAATTTGGGCCGTTGTGCGTATGAGTCGTGGCTAGTACAGCCAACCTAGCTCCGCCCAGAAGCGCAGAAGCTTCCTGGGATCTTCACAGGCCTCACGGAGCGACCTCACCGTTGCGAGGATTTCTTAACGTTGATGGGCCACAGCTTCACATTCCAGTATTACGTGAGCAGCCGTTTCTTATCTAATATCACATTGAAATACAACGATAATTTTTTTATAAATATATATATATATATATATAACAAAATACGATTAATATTTATTTTTAAAGACGATTAAATAGATAACTGATTTAATTAAATTTTCATTATGTATTCATAAAGATAGTATGAATAAAACATTTAAACAATGACTGTTTATCGTTAAATAGGTTATACGCTTGTTTACCACCTTTGTGATATAAAAAATTGGCCGCTCACGAAGTCTCGAGTCGTGTCTGTATATTTATCATAGTATAATCTATGATTTGTAATCTCAGATAACAATCTCTAAAGTCATACATATCTCTCATGCATACTAAACAATGGAGGTTAAATCTTATTAATATAAATTGTTTATATTTCCTGATAAATAATTTCGGAATAATTTACGCGTATACCCATTGATCCATAAAAACTAAAATCTACACAAAATCTATAGTTTGTACCTTAGGTATTCAAATGTTCTGTCACTTTCTTTCAAATTGGGACTTTAGCACGCTCAGATTTTTCAAAAAGGATCTGACTGTGTTTCGGTTTGAAGGGTTTTTTTAATGGGTGATAATGGTATGGTAACCCCGCCTGCGCTATCGGTATACGCTGGCGGGGTACCAGTGATAGATGACTGATGAGGATGAAAGCAGGCCAGTTAGCCCATCCTAACGAATTCAACTAGATTTAGCCACGATGGTTTCCAGGGGGAACCACGTGGAGGTCGACCTGACAGGGTATATTGCTAGTAATAGGGCTATTTGACCCCATTACTAATAATCCCTTTTTCCCTCGGTTTGAAGGTTGGGATAAGCAGTAAATTTACAGGACATAGAGAAATAACACTAGAGTCCTCACAAATGGCAACGCATGGGGGGTATCATGGATGAAACAGTATACTCTGTTATGTCCATGGTGCTGCTCATGTCTGTAGACGACGGTTACCACTTTCCATCAGGTGGGCCGTCAGCTTGTTTGCCATTCTAAGTTGCATGAAAAAAATAAGATACATACTACAATATGAACAAAAAAGATATTTCCCAATGTCGGTCGTTACATATAAAGTTTTGAACGTTATTCGGAGTTATTATTGTTTTATTGTTAACGTAATAATTACAATACGCAACGTTTGTGACTCAAATTTGGAGGTCACGCGTTTGGTTCCGCGTGATATTTCCCATAAAGCGCTTTTGTTATGGCACTTTAGTATTTGCCCCCCAAAAGTTCCATGCAAATCTATTTAGATCTGTATGGTGAGATATGGCTGTGAAATTACAGCGTACGCAGTCATAAATAACACCTCAGTCCTCAGGAATGGCTATGAATGGTCTTTTGTTATTTATTATATGTATATTTAATCGAAAATCTTGCATAGCAAGGCTGTTGGTTTTATATTGATTTTTATCATCATCATATCAGCCGTTATATGCCTCACTCATAAAATGGGAGGTGTTGCCAATAGTTGCCACGCTTGGCAGGCGGTTGGCAACCGCAGTTAGGCTTTGGTGATATTTTGAGAGGGACGTTGCTGTCCATCTCTCGATCCTTAAGCCTCATATTAATTTTGTCTTAAATTATTATTATTGCTATGACTGTGAATTAGTGTTATTAACATAACTTATTTATATATATTTTTTAATAAAAAAGTATGTGAATAGTTTCTACCTGAATTTTATTATTGAGAATCCATCTCTCATGTTTTATTGTTGTATCCAGTATGATATATAAAGACATGGGTATTTCAATCCTTCTGTTTTATTGTTTCAGGACCTAATTCCAGTTCAGGACACCGAATCTTATTTGTTGAAGACACAAAACGCTATAACAAATCTACAAGCGAAGATCCAATCGTCAAGGACTAACAATTTCTCGAACATTCCCTCCCAACTCACCTCCAGTCTCATCAGCGAGAAAACAGCTGTCTCCCGGCTTCCTGTGTCACAACTAAGTAGATCTAACTCATTGAATTATCGTCTGAGAAGAAAAGACACTTCCAACGACAGTAGCCCACTGAGAAGTCCAGGACATTACGTCATAACGGGCTCTTCGAAAATTCCCGAAAGCACCAAAATACTCTTGAATGCTGCGTCAAGATCTTTAGACACCGAGAGGCGGAGAAGCCGCGATTCCAACATGAACAGTCCTTGTTCTGAGAGAGGCCTTCTAAGTAATAGTTCGGACGATAAGACACTATCAAATAAACCGCCATACGACGTCAATACGTTACTGTCGCCTGCAAGAAAAGCACACACGCGTCACAGAACGTTCGAAGGTAGAAACACACCGGAATTCTGCACGGATGCGAATAACGCGAATCAAACTGTAAGTCTAAAGACTGTACTCAAGAACAACGCCTTAGATTCTAAGTATCCGAGGATTGATCAAACACGTTGCCAAGGAGACAAGAAGCACCAAAGAGTGTTCAGTGATGGGAAAAAGCCCAACAATGTTGCGTTTGGATCCTCAATCAAGCGGTCTAGTTCTTTCAATACAGTTAATAAGAATAACAATTATTTGGATCCTAGCAGAAATGTGTTTAGGAGATCCAGCGGTCATTCAGACGAGTATAAAGATGATTATTTATCTGATGAGTCTGATAATGGTTCATTTCATAAATCGCAGGAGTTGAGGTATAAGAGGCCTGTACATCGAGGCAGGATAGACTCGCCTGATTTGAAGTCGATCGCCCCAGCGAACTCTCCGAGATGTCCTAACACTCCGGAAATGCAAAGGAAGTTTGGGCCGGGGCTTGTGAGAAACTCCGGTAGGGTGACAAACAAAGATAGGCTTATTAACACGAGGATGTCTGAGCCCCCAGTTGCAAGGGAAGACAGAGGGAAGCCGACTAACCATCAAAGTCGTAGAATATCAGAGCCAACAAGACAAGCTGTATTGAATAGGCTGACTAAATCCAGGTCGTCCACGAGGGAGTTGCCGACGAATAAAAATCAAGAAAAAGGTGAGTTGTGTAGATAATTTTCTTGTTAACTTGACGCGAGAGTTGCATTCTCTCTCTCTTTTTCTATCTCTTTCTATCTCTTTTATGACTTTTTTTTTATATAACTTAGAATGGCAAACAAGCTGACAGCCCACCTGATGGAAAGTGGTAACCGTCGCCTGTAAACATGAGCAGTACCATGGATATAACCCTGTTAATTCACTACCATATCCCACCCTTCAAACCGAAACACGACCAGCCATATAAATACTGTTTTTTTATTTACAATGGAAATAATCTTTATTCAAATAGACTTATTATTTAGGGGGAAAGGGATTGTTAGTAATGGAGACTGAGAATCCCATTGCTAGCAATATTCCGAACCAGGTCGACCTCCTCGCGGTTGTCCCTGGAAACATCGTATCCCGTTAGCGCAGGCGGGGTTACCATACCATATTCACCCATAAAAAAAAATAGACTTATTTACAAGCTCTTCTAAATTGTCAAATTTCTATGATTGTACTACTGGGTTCGAGATGTTATATGCTGAGAAAAGCCCGCAAGAAACTCAACAGTTACTCTTTTCGATGTATTATGTATAAAAAAGAAAAGTAAAATGTATTTATTACCAAAGTGAGACTTTGGTAATAAATACATTACTTACAATACTTTACCAGAGGGAGACTTCGTACAAAAGTCGATTGCTTGGGTACCTCTGTTCCATTCGTTTTTCTACCGTGAAGCAGTTGTGTTTACATGGCTGTGTTTCGGTTTGAAGGGTGGGATATGGCGTGAATTTACTGAGCACAGAGGAATAACACCTGAGTCCTCAGGAATGGCAACGCATGGGGGGTATCATAGGCGAAACAGTATACTCTGTTATGTCCATGGTACTGCTCATGTCTATAGGCGACGGTTACCACTTTCCATCAGGTGGGCCGTCAGCTTGTTTACCATACTAAGTTGTATAAAAAAAAGTATGTTTTTATAAGCACAGAGTTTAACATTGATTCCTACGCTAGGCTGCAAATATATTATTGCATGGCTACTGTGACAATAATTAGAATTCAGCTCTATTTATTTGTATTATTAAATGGAAAATAAATAAACATGAACAGAATGGTCCCCACAAGCAGCATCCGTTCACGAGTATGACGGGTGAGCCAGCTATCATTGAGCTAAACCATATTTTAGGTAACTCAACGGCCTGGCTTATCACGCCGCCATGTTGGAATTGTTCAATGCACAGCTGTAAAACCAACGGTGAAAGTTATATGCCATTAAGACTAGACTTAATGGTATATAACTTTTTTGCATTATATTTTAACAAAAACTTATTAACGTTAACTGTAACTAGTTCGTACGACAGTTTATTTTTATGTATATCTCTCTACCGTTAGTCTGAAAAAATGTGACTACAAACTTTCACAGAAAACCATGTTTTGTGATATTTTTAACCGACTGCAAAGAGGAGGTTTTAAATTCGGTTGTATACTTACTTAAAGATTGGTCTCATAGGAATTTCATCATTATCGCTTCAGTTGTTTAGTTTTAAAATTAAATTATCAGGTTGTACTGCAAATGAAGTCGGTTCTTTTTGTGGAACACAATCTTAATAAAGCTATTTCTTTTGTATATATATTTTGAGACTTTGTACAAAAGTCGATTGCTTGGGTACCTCTGTCCCATTCGCGATTCTACCGTGAAGCAGTTGTGTTTGCATGGCTGTGTTTCGGTTTGAAGGGTGGGATATGGCGTGAATTTACAGGGTACACAGGAATAACACCTGAGTCCTCAGGAATGGCAACGCATGGGGGGTATCATGGGCGAAACAGTATACTCTGTTATGTCCATGGTACTGCTCATGTCTATAGGTAACTGTTACCACTTTCCATCAAATGGGCCGTCAGCTTGTTTGCCATTCTAAGTTCTATAAAATATATAGGCTTTTCCCTATTCCTTCCATATATTTGAGGCATGTAGTCTGTGTCACTCGTTATTTTTGAAAACTTTAACTACCCGCACGAAGTCACTGGTGGTTAACAGATAAATATACAGTAAATAATAGATAAAAATATAGTAAATAATATAGAATGCCATTAGGTGTTATATCCGCTATATGTACACTTACTTATCTATATACATATGTAAAAATTAATGCCACTTTTCGTTGTAATTTTATAACTCAAGAACGGGCTCACCTATCCAAACCAAATGTTTAGACTTTGTTCGGACTATTTAGTAGATGGTTTATGTGAAGTTTGCACAAAACCGGTCGAGCGGTTCTTCATTTATCACATTTTTTGTAACAAATTAATTCAATAAATGGCGGATCATTTTGTTAATGGGGATTTTTGTGTCAATTTCAAACTTTTTTTAGGATGGGAATTGTGCTGTCAAATTGAAACTTTTTTCAGTGTTGACAGAATTGTTCAAATGTATAATATATATATATATATATATATATATATATATATATATATATATATATATATATATATATATATATATATATATATATATATATATATATATATATATATATATATATATATTTATTAAATCACTTTATACGTAGTGAAGCACGTACCGGGCCGCTAGTAATATATATTTGTACATTAAAGTTGAAATAAATAAATAATAGATAAATGATTAATAGGCTGATGGCTGTACTTGTTTAGCTAGCTATGTGGCAAGCGTATCATATTGACAATGTTTGCCGTTCACTCGCCGTTTGTGTTTATATCAAGGATAATGACTGTGTTACATGAGCAGTCGTGATGATTGCCCGCCACATAGTAGGTACAAGTGGTGATTTGCAACCAAAACATTAATAAACCAACCAACTTCGAGAACTAGGAGCGGGCTGTTAATTCGACTAGATTTTTACGCAATTCTACTGATTAAAATGCATCGATTTTGATGATTCCTTTTCTAATGGAAATAATTTATTAAAGTCTATAAACCAGAGTTAAAAAAAATCCGATTTATATATATATATATACACATATATATATATATATATATACACATATATATATATATAGATATATATCCCAGCTAAGAAAAAGAAGCAAATTTCATTCTGTAAGGTGATTACACGCTTAAAAATGTGAAAGGAATTTGTAAAATAAAATAAGTATCAAATTATTACAACACTGGGGGCAAACGAGCATGCGGCTCACCCGATGGTAAGTGACTACCGCCGCCCATGATCACCCACAACACCAGCGGCATAAATAGCGGCACCAGAATTACTTAGTGTTATTTGTTATTTATAGTGTTATTTGAGAAGTATTATTTCAATGAACAATTAAAAAAACAAGTACCTATTATTATAATAATATTATTATTTTTATGAGGTAGCCATTTTGAGAAACAATCTAAATTATTCTGAATTGTAGTGTTGCCAGGGTAAATATTTATCTTCAAAATGTTTAGTTCAGAAAACAGAAAAAAATCTATTAATATTTATCAAGATAAAAATCAATATAACATATATAACATGATATATGTATATTCGGTGATATATATCGGCGAACCCTGGTTTATACCAGGTATAGGAGTGATAGCCTCAAATGTATTGCAGGGAATCAGTGGAAGCAGGTGGCTCAAAACTGTTCCTGATGGCAGTCTACGGGGCAGGCCTATGTCCAGCAGTGGACAGATAATTGTTGAGATGATGATGATGATGATGATGTGATGATGATAAACGTATAGAATGGGCCACCGTTTCCTTTCCCGTGCGTGACGTAAGCGGCCACTAAGAAAACGTAATGGTTGAGAGGTGGGCAGCAGTGGCCAAAATTTCTGGCTATTTCGTGTATGATTGTCAAACATTTTTCTTCATACAAATCTTATTCTGGCAATAAATTACCAAAAAGAAATAGAATGTTTAAAATCGGTCCACAATTAACGGAGTAACCTGTAAAATGTTCATTACTCATGTTTATAGGTGACGGTTACCACTTTCCATCAGGTGGGCCGTCAGCTTGTTTGTCATTCTAGGTTGCTTAAAAGACTCCCCGGGACAGAGGCCCAGTGTAGAACCTCTCCCCCCCCCCTCCCTCGTTCGTTCACCACTAGCATAATTATTTCCTTCACATATAGCTAACAATATTTTCAAATCTTAATGAACGAACAACAATTACCATGTAATCTAAAAATATACAGATAAGAGTTAAATATTTTTAAATATTTACGTTATCAAATTTCAACGATTATTTATATTATTTGAAACAAACAAACAATTTATAGTTAATGATAACTACAAAATGAGGCAATTTTTTTATTGGGTGATAATGG
The DNA here is from genome assembly GCF_026898425.1 of Galleria mellonella. Taxonomy (NCBI): domain Eukaryota; kingdom Metazoa; phylum Arthropoda; class Insecta; order Lepidoptera; family Pyralidae; genus Galleria; species Galleria mellonella. The sequence goes on along the minus strand of NW_026441999.1, from coordinate 7,382,539 downwards.
ATTGGTAACTCCGCCTGTGCTATCGGTATACGATGGCGTGGCACCAGTGAAAGGTGACGATGAAAGCACGTCAGTTAGCCCATCGTGACGGATTCCGCTAGAATTCTAGCGGAATCCGTATATAACCACGATATTTTTAAGGGGGAACCGCGTGGTGGTCGATCTGATAAGGTGTATTGCTGGCAATGGGTCAGTTAGACCCCATTACTGACAATCCCTCCCCCTCCAAATAAGGCATTACAATTGTCTTAATTTAGTCGAATTAATCAATTATTATGGATCCTTACTAAAATTATAAATTTATTATTTTTGAGTCAAGTTTACAGCTGTAGTAACTTAATAATTAACAGTATATGGCAAACAATAAGGTACCACATATAGTTAACGAAAATTGGATTAATTACAGTATAGATAATTGATAAATGTACAGACACAGTATTTCTGAACCGATACGACATCATAACCCTGAAGAAAAGAGCATATTCCTTTTGAAAGCACACCTGCAATGCCGTTGGCGTTGTGGGTGATCATGGGCGGCGGTAGTCACTTACCATCAGGTGAGCCGCATGCTCGTTTGCCCGCTGTGTTGTAAAAAAGAAACACAGGCTAAACGTCAACGCATGGGGGGGGGGGGTATCATAGGCGAAACAGTATACTCTGTTATGTCCATGGTACTGCTGATGTCTATAGGCGACGGTTACCACTTTCCATCAGGTGGGCCGACAGTTTGTTTGCCCTTCTAAGTTGTATAAAAAACAAACTACTGGTATAATTTCCCTCATGGGGAAGGCTTATGATCAGCACTGGACAGTTAATGACTGACCTGATGATAATTAAACAATCGTTTTAAATTAAGAACTGATAAATTTGTCTATTTTTTTTTTATTTTACTCATAATTAAAATAATGATTTCAGGTCAAAAGAAGCCCAGCCAGCACCGGTCGTCTTCCGCCCTCGCCACCAAAGAGATCGAGTTCTCCAACTGGAAGAAACGCTCCTCGTACGACCCCATGAAGGCGGCCCAGGAGGGCAAGCGGCGGCAGCAACTAGCCAAGAGGCAGGATAACAAGGACGCTCTAAGTTCACCCAGGTTTGTTATCAATTGGGAGGTTAATTCCCATTGCTATCAATATATCCTATCAGGTCGACCTGCACGCGGTTCCCCCGGGAAACCATCGTGACTAATAAACTAAATAATAGGCTAACTGATCTCCCTTTTCATCCGCCCCGATCATCCTTCACTGGTGCCCCGCCAGTGTATACCAATAGCACAGGCGGGGTTACCACTCCATTATCAGACATTAAAAAAAATTCACCCAAGTATGTCCCAACTTTAGATTATATAGATAGAACGTCTCCATACAAATATTTCAAGAAAAGCGGGTCAACTTTTTCATACAATTTTACGTGATAAATAGTTATGTTTGTTTCTTTTATTTATATTTCTATATTTATTTTGTCTTATAATTTTTGCATCTTTTTAAAGCGTAAAAACTATTTTTTTTATTAAATAATAAAATATAGATACTTCAGGATAAATTGTATGCGTAAGTATATACATAGAACACTGATAAAAAAAGGAGTCGGCTAATTTGACAATAGCTGACAAAAAGTTGACCCGTTCTTGAGGTTTGATGCTATATCTTCGATGTTTGATGCTGAGGACTGTAAATGGCAATAAATATGAACTAACTTAATTAGCCACTCACTGACTACTATGATACAGGTCTGCGAGCCTAGTGTAGTAATCTTTTTTATAAATTGTGTACCCGATATAGTCACGATGGTTTCCAGGGAGAACCGCGTGGAGATCGACCTGATAGATTGATAGCAATGGGAACTAACCTCCCCATTACTAACAATCCCTTCTCCAATATAGGGTATTAGGTCGACCTCTAAGCGACACCCTTTGGAAGCCATAATGTGTAATTCTTGAATTCTAATTCATTCCAGTCACTCGTCTCCGGTACATCGGTCACAATCGTTCCATACGACTAACATCGCTGACCTAGAGACCCTGGACTACTCCTCCGAGGAGGACGATCAGATGCTGGCCCTACCAGTGGACCCCATGATCACATCGACCCACTCCGACATCCTGGACTTGAGAACAAACAGAGAGAACCTGAGACGGCAGGCGATGAACAACGAAGTTGTGCTAGCCCGGGACTATATAACCAACTTCCAGGTAATTTTTCATCAGATTTTATGTCTCTTCACCACCAATCATTTATAATCTAAAAGGCCGTGGCTATTTATAAATTAGGTCATTAAAATAAGGGAGATTTGATCTGCGGATGACAGTAATATCACATGTTGTCGTGCGGTGGGGGGGGGGGTGGTCATCTAATAGTAGAAGTTGATGTCATCTTCCCATGGCTGCATCAGTTACGAGGAATTGTTAACAAAAAGGAAGTTATTCTACATTGCTAGCTTAGGTCAACCTTCATGCGTGGTGCCCCCGAAAAACCATCGTGGTTAATACCTAGTGAATTTGCTGTGATGAGTCAATTAATCTGACTTCATCCTCATCTATCATTACTAGGGGTAGGCAATATATAGCAATATCCATATATTTTAATTATAATATCTATATATTGGTCCGTCATCCAAAAAATAATATTGGGTAACAAGACTTTTAATATATTCGAAAATAGATATCCAACCGATATGGGTGATATCGAAATGGACGATATCTAAATGGGTGATGACCTTGTTTGCCATCAGTGTCCAGAAAAACCCAATATGTAGTTCAGTTTTCGATATTACCAATGCCTAATTATTACTCAATTATACCCCACTAGCATATATCCATAGCATAGACAAGTTTACCATTCTATTTTCACTGCATTAAGAAATTCACTGCATCATCACCCTTATAGTTTAATATCGACATTTTACAGGTAAATCAGCAACCAGACAAGACAAAACGCCGCGACCCCGACAAACGGAAAACATTCATAATTGACGACATCACCCCGACCAAAGACAACGTAGACTTCCTGCCCAAAAGGGACGAGGCCGTAGACAAGCGGAAAACGTTCATTCTGGACAGCGATACGAATTCGACGACTAACGGCAGTAGTCCGAGGAACTCCTCGATATTCAGCCACGAGAAGAATTCGCTGACGACCGGCACTAGTGACACGGAGGGCGAGAGCGGGACGGAGAGTGCGCCGGTGGTGATGCGCCACCCGGCCGGGAAGAGGGCGCCTGCGCAGGCCAAACAGAGGTAAGAAGAATGTTGTTGTTTTTTAAGCGTATCCCAAAAAAGGAAGTTCTGAATTGGTCTGAATTTATATCTATGTTACGTGATCAGGTTGTCTATTCAAAACCGATTTTCACAATTCTTTTTTTAATCGACAGGGTTTATTCCTGTTTGTAACATTTTTATTTTGTGACGATTGAAGCTTTCTTTGGGTACCGTTTTCTTTGTAGACTAAAAAACTCTTTTTCCCTAAGCAATATGTGAGAATGCGCAATATTTAGGTACAATATAATACGTACGAAATATGTCGTAACTTGTCGTTACGTTAATGATTGGAGTCACTATTACAGTCCATCGATCTTTCGACGATCTTTGGCCGTATAGTCGTACCTTACGACCAAAGAACCCCGAACCTTTGCAAGTTTATATTTATTCTTTAAATCAAGACAATTCTTTACTTGGGAACTTCTCTGTTATTGGAGCATCTTTCAGACTTCCCCATACAGATGCTCTTATATACTATTATTATTATATTCCAGGTACAGCGGTGACTATTCAATGTCCTCGTCGACGACCTCTATAAGCCAGAAGCGGCCCAAAGAGATCCAGCCTCGTTATCTCGACATATCCAAATATAAGTCAGAGAGCTCGCCCAAGAACTTCTTGCGGCGAGATCCGAGCAAGACCTACGTTGGGGTGCTGCCTAATTGTGACAGGGGTAATGTCAGTAAGGGGAGTGCACAGCACTACGAAATGGGTAAGTGGCTTTATATATTTAGAACTTCAAAAGTACACTCAAGAAATTCTTTAGGTGGACCCGAGTAAATCTTACATTGAGATGCTGTCCAACAGAAGTATTGGTCGTAACAGAGGTAACATTAGTAAGGGATTTATTATTTCAGTCGTTAACTATCCACTACTGGACATAAGCCTTCCCCATAAGGGGGATTTTGCCAGTAGTTGCCACGTTTGGCAGGTGGGTTGGTAACCGCAGTTAGACCTTTGAGAACGTTTTAAGAGGGACGCTGCTGCCCATCCCTCGCCTTGCTTTAGTCGCCTGTAACGACACCCACGAAAAAAGAAGGGATGGCCACTTTATGCCGGGGCACACACGGTGAAAGTAAGGGGTAAAAATGTCTTTAAATATTTCTAGTTCTAGAGTGTACTCAAAGGATAGTTGCTCCGCTATGACAGGAGAAACACTGACAAGACGACTGCACATCGTCATTAAATTGATAAAACTCTTTGTGTAATAACAGGTTTGAGAGTTCGCAAGAATTACTCGTGGCGAGACCCTGGTAAGACTTGCGTTTGCCAATTAAAAAATGGCGCAATACTGCAATTTGCGCAAATCAATGTTATATTTACATATTCGAGAATTTATTAAAGAAAATTTTTAGAAAAGATCTGTGCAAGATTTATACAGGGTTTATTACTCCAGCTTAAATATTTGGGTATACCCAACTGTGATAGAAGTCACGTTATTAAAGAAAGTGTACAGCACTGCTTTTACTGAGCATATTTCTAATCCAACGTGGTAAGGTGCGAGTTCACCGTCCTTACTCGAATTATAACATTACTACAATTGGCGCCATATTTGTGTTACAGAACAAAAGAAGCAAGAATTAGAGAAGTGGAAACGAAGAGCATCATACGATCCGAGAAAAGCCGCGGCGCTCGGAAAAACAAATAAAACGCCGCCAAAAACTGCCAGGTAGGTGCCTCGTTATACTATTAGTCTGTATCTAAAAATACGGTAAAAAGAGTGTACAGCTTAACTAATCTGTGATGATAAGACCGTATGATATTTCTTCTTTTGCATTAAATATTTTTAAAAAAGTTTGTTTTTGTTGCACCTATTTCGTAGAAAAAGAAAATATTTTTTTATACATGATTACTAATATTTTATTACCTTTAACATTTTTTTTTATTGTACTTTTAGTTTGATTTAATAGTATTAATAATATTCATTCCCATATGTATTATATACTTAGTAAGCCTTGGTTTTGTAAATTAATATTACATTAATATGATTTTTTTTTCGATTAACTAATTTAGGGATTGGAAAGAATAATGGTAGTTCTAACAGAACGTGTGTATTATTTAATTTTATTAACAAAATCTAACAGTTTTATTGTAAATTTTGATATTTTAGAGCGTGACAGATGTCAAAGTGCATGCAAATATGGCCAAAGTGATAAGTGGGCAGCCATCTTGTTTCGTAAGGTTAGTTACATGTCAAGTTGACAGCTGACGTCAGTAAATGTCATCTGAAGGCTATCGCACACGGTATCAAATGCTTTCGCACATTTAATATTTATTGAAGCCTGCTTTTAAAAATGGTATTACACAAAGTGGTAGGTGCTTAAAAATAGCGTAATTGGAATTAAGCACTTGCACAATGATGTACCATATTCTAACGCGACCCCTTAAAGTCGATAATACAATGGCATAATGTGATAAGGTGCGTGCAAGGTTCAGATGTGAATATATGATGAAACGACGTTGGTGAACCCTAAAATATTTTTATGTATTTTTTAAAACTTTGTTAGGCCATTATAAATGTACATGGCTATCCTCAGGGAAGAAAGAACATATCAGTTCAGTCAAAAGTACATCTTAATTTATAAAAATCCCGTATTACGATGTTCGTTCATGCTAATATCCGAAACCGAGCGATTTATTTCAGTAAAATTATGTAAAAGTGAATTGTTTGCTTCAATAAGGAAGATAGTTTTATCCCGATAAAAAATTTGCCGGTAGATGGCAGTAGGGGATAAAATGACGTTTGTCGTGTATATGTTATATAGTTATATAATATTTGCTTCAATAGATTCCTCCAATAAGTCTGAAATAATTACATATTAAAGTACAGTGTTGCCATATAAAATTTATTGAAGGCACTATAGAAGAAAACAGTTTTTTACCATTTTATAAATTCGAAAAGTAGAGGGCAGAAGTAATAAGATCAATCTTTAATCATTAACTGATTATTAATGATTGACTAGGTGTAAACCGTGATTTTGCTTGCATGAGTAACGATGAAAGGATCCTACGGTGAATATAAAGACTGCCTACAAAATAGTTAGTTTCTTCTTTTTTTTATCAATGGCAATCGGTCGCCATTTTTACGCCCATTTCTGCCAACGTCATGTATAAGAGGCTTGTAACTTGAAAATTATTTTTCTGCGGGTGTCTTATTTAAAGTATAACAACAAACAATTACGTATTGTCGCATCGCGTTCAATTTAAACTAAATGTTTCTAAATAATCCTAAGTCATAGAGTTGTTTACCCATATTTTACTAGATGACATTGTCTATGCTGTTAGGTATCATAAAGAATAGAGTGGATCAAAGACAAAATGTACCGCAATGCTTTTTGGGCGCTTTCTATTTTAACAACAGTTTACGTCTTGGTTTTTCATTTCTTTTTCGTCTTTTTTTTTTGTAATTGGCATTTTTTATATTTGAAATTTGTTACTATTTAGGGATTCGATATGTATATTTCTACGTCTTTTGAATTCAAAGCGAAAAATTGCATATTTATATATATAAATTTTTAGTATAATATGAAAAATCAAGATAAATAGCTATTTACTCTTGCTTATAGATTGTAATATAATGTTTTTCTTTAAACTTTGAATACTGCTTTTATTTGTATATACATTTACATGTTTTTTTTTTTTTTATATTTACAATATTTATATTACATGTTTTGTTTTTCTCAATAAGACTAAAAGATGTATGCATTATTCTTATAAATGCATTTTTACGATCATGATTTTTTTTTTCATTTTCTAATTGCATATTCTTTACATTATACATTATTTTGGTTTTGGTCGAACAATATATTGATAAACAACAATATGTACAGTCCATCATAAAACTTTCGTTTGGGTGTTGTTAACGTCTGGTAACATTTTACAAGCACTAAACGAAGCAGTTGTTGAAGCTAAGTATCCGTTCACACAGGACCGGCTCGGAGAGGGGAGCAGATTGTGATGGTGATCAAAATTTATTTGTAATTCATTGAAATAAGGTTTATTTTTACATTTTACTTTTTTGTGGGCTCTCGACGAAGTGAGATCTCTCCGAGCCAGTCTGTATGAACGGACACTTGATATTATGGATATAGCCGTTCAATGCCCGTATATATGTTAAATCTTAGATTATGTAGATAGAGTATAAAATGTCAAAAAATTTGTTTGCTAATTTGACGTTTTTCTTTCATTGTTGCCAGTAATTGAATAAAAATTTCCCGGACCGAGTCAGTTTTATAAATTTTAATTGTTCCATTATAATATAAATACATATACAATACATTACTTACAAATTAGTATATATACTTATATTATTTAAAAAGGTAGCCATTTTCAATTATTTAAAACGAAAACATATGTTTTTTTTATACCACTGAGGTGGCAAACACGCATACGGCCCACCTGATGGTAAGCGGTTACCGTAGCCTATGAACGCCTGCAATACCAGAGGTATTACGCGCGCGTTGCCGACCCTGAAGAAACCTCTTTACCCCCTTTTTGAAGAACCCCATGCTGTAGAAATGTATATAAATCAAAGTATTCAATAAAGATAAGCATCGTTACGGATCATTATGCACTGTTAGTCTTGTACTTTCAAGTAAATTTGTTATAATTTTGTATTATCTTTATTTTTTAATTTAATTATACAATATAATTTCTCTGGTACATTGAGTAATAAATTTACATTATGGCAACCCTATTCACGCACCCATAGATAAAAAATTTGATCTGTTTTTGGCTAAACGTTTATATGGAGACTATCTATATAATCTAAGATTGAAATTATTACCAAGATAAAAAAAGGTGAAAGCTATACTTTTCAGTTCAATCTAGTTCTTTTCTTTTGTATATTTGTCTTTTTACATAAAAATATAAATAATTTATACTTCATGCATTGTAGCATAGTATAGATGTAACTGAGACTGGTTTAATTGTAAAAAAAAGTTACTGAATCAAATGAGTTTTTGGAGTCGACACTTATCTGTGTATTAATAATACTCATAATTTTTTTTTTTTTGTGATGATTAAGTGTTTTGAAAAATTATGATCATAAATTCAGTTTTAGTGACGTACTATCCTATGACGCATGAAGCACAAGAATTGTCTATTTCAATATAACTTAATGAAACGGGTGACGTAAGGTCTTTAATTTGGTAGAATTGACTTATACCAATTTAAACCTTTGAAGGCCGGATCCCCCTACACTGCCGCTCTTGATATGGTCAGTACAAACAATCCGATATTGATTGGAACGGGACTGGATTGTAGAGTGAGTACACATATTTCTTACGTAAAAATATTTTACCAGACCGAGAGCGATAGTATGATGTGGATCCAGATAAAATCAGTAAACGGTCAAGCGGCTTAATACAAACACTCATATATTGTCTTTTGAAGGACAGAGAAAGAAGTTCTCCAATGTTTTTATTTTACAAATGTCCAAGTTACTTGATCGTCTACGAAGCTTAGGTTTAAATGAGGAACGTTGGTACTATTCTTTATCTATGTTTATATGCTTTTGGGATCTTTATATACTACATATATTTACATAATATCATACTACATAAGTCTCCGTTAATACGGAGACTTATGTAGTAAAATAAATCATAATTAATAATTATGATTTATTTTTAATTCATTCCCAGCAGTGTCCTACGTTCTCAGTCGTTCCATGGGCCCGTACTTGTGTCTACAAGTCTTCGCTACCAACCACCGCCCACGCAAATAACAGAGAACTACGACCATTCGAGCGACAACGACTTCTAACGCGACCGCTTAAAGTCGACAATACGATGGCATAATGTGATAATGTGCGTGCAAGGTCCAGATGTGAATGTATGATGAAACGAATTTGTTTGTATTTGTATTGTCTATAAATTATTCGTAATATTAATAAAATTATTTACGATAAATATCATAGTGAGGTTAGTGTTGTATCATTAGCGAGTTTAGAGTACGCCCCGTTGCGTTTGCCAGTTGCAGTTTTTATAAAGTTATCTGTCAAACATGATAGATCAGTTTTCGCGCCAAAACACCATGAACAAAGATGGAGGATTGCGTTTTGTTCAAACTTTTTTGTATGTGCAATTAGAGGTATCTTTGAATTATTGAAGAATAGCAATTTAACATTTTTTTTTTTGTATAGAATAGATATATGCTTAAGTTATATAAAAAAAAAATTCATTTTACATTATTTAAATTATAAATTCGCATGAATATTTGTGATTTTATGCAGGTTCAATTCAAATGTACCTCAATTGCTACTTTTTTTTAATTCTTATCAGTCATATTATTTTTAATTTTGACTTTTTTGTAAATTAAACGAATGGATTTTGGGGTGATGCAATTATTAGTTATTACATAATGATCTTACATTATTTCTATATTTATCGATTCGCACAAATGTCGAAGACATCTTGGAGAAGTACAGCAATGAATTAAAAATATGTTTTTTTTTATTGGATTTACTATGTAGATTACTTTTTTTTTGTAAGTATATCTCTATTCGTTGAAAGATAATGGAAATTAAATGTGATAATTATAGCGTTATTTGATATCAATAATTGTATGTCATTCTATTAAGATTATTTTCTCTATTATAAATATCCAATATATATACATTGGATGCTTTAAGTAAAGCATTATTATAAAATTTGTATTTGTATTCAAATAAATTGCTCATATCATTCATACAGCGATATAATTTAGTGTTTAGTTGTAGTTTTTTTTTTTTTTCTAAAATATATACTCTTTTTAATTTTTAATTTTGTGCAATACAATCATCACATACCTAATCCTAATACATATTCTGTGGATAAAATTAAACTTACTAAATGCGTATCATTATCTATTCAGATTGACAATTAAAAACTTGGATGTATGATTCCTGCCTTTGTCTTACAAAGAATAAAAAATTATAAAAAAATGTGTACAGTAGGTAAACTACCGCTGTAAATACTTTTCCAAGTTAAAAATGATCCTAATTTTTAGTTTAGTGACAAGTGTTAGTTGTACTGTTAAAATTGTAACAATTGAGGTGAATTGATAATCCAATGTGCGTGTTTAGTAAGTTTAGTGTTAAATGTAGCAAAGAAAAAAAAAACAATAATAATATGTATAATCAATCTAAGAATTTTTGAAATTGTTTTTTATTTATGGATTTCGTTATTTTTGTATGGGGTTAATTGGTTTTATTTATGAACTTTGTAATACTCAATGGAAATTAGATAATAATTTACTTTTCTAAAATGTTTCATAATTATTGCCTTTTTGTGTGTAATCAATGATGTTTTAATAAAAAAATATATCAATTCTGACACATTTATCATATCAGCCCCTAACAGTCCACTGCTGAACATAAACCTCTCCCTTGGGGTGGTTTACCAGTAGTTGCCATGCTTGGCGAGTGGATTAACAACCGCAGTTAGGCTTTAGAGATGTTTTAAGAGGGACGTTGCTGCCCATTCTGCGTCTTTCCTTAGTTGCCTATTACGACACCTACAGGAAGTATTAATTTTCGTATATCCTAAATGTGGTACAATATTAAAGCTATGGTGATGCAAGTTACCATTGACTCCCCGAGGACGGTGTGAATTAATTAATACCAAAATATCTTTGTAAGTGTGATGATGATGATGATGATGAGTCCTGACCGTTTACAGTCACGGTGATCACTTTGACTCCGCTATTATTAATTGTTTGCATAGAGGTCTGGTGTTGACATTGCTTTGTTCGGATGTGGTTTACATAGCCAATCTTTTTTAATAAGGGTGCCTGCATATATCGGGTATGCAAGTACACCACGGTGTACTTGTAAGTGTTATAAATACATTATTAAAATATCATTGGTTACCATTTTCGATCTCATAATTATGTACGTCCACTCGAATATTAGTAATTTGCTTAAGAAACAACGTATGTACCGTTAAATAAAAAGAATGCCTCAGATGATGATGGCGATCTCCGTGGCGTGGTGGTGAGCACGTTGCATTGCGTACATAAAAAGCCCTGGTTCGATTTCCGATCGTGTCAGTATGGGAAACAACTATTTCTGAATTGGCTCGCGTCTGCGTGTTTTGGAACGTGCCCTCAGTTACTCGTTGCTCGGTTTCACAAAAATGGTAACCTAGCTTGAGGATCAGGCGGTTAGAGTGATGGAGTGATGACTCTTGTTATTATTACGTTTAAACAAACGGCTAAATTATTTTTATTCTTACAAGCCTTTATCATTGTTATCAGAATATCCAAATAATATATACTAATTGCTATTTATATACGTTGTTTCAAAAATGAAATTTGGTTATTTCCGTCCAAAACATGTATCCAATTTTTTTTTAATTGCTGACAAATTATTAAACAAAACGCAATAATAAATTGTTTTATTACTGTTCAAAAGACTAGGATTATTATGTAGCTTTTTTAAAATAAGTCGACAGTACCCCCACATTCATATGAAATTGAAAATGTTCTACAAACCTATTTTAACTATCAGAGTATTTTGTCTCTTTCTTTCAAATTGAGAATTTGAAGCAAAAGGCAAAGTATGGGTAGCTAAAACAGGTTTATTAAAGGTTTGACTTTAAACAAAAATGGTTTAATCCTTACGTTTTCGAAATTTGTATTGTTATTAGATCAAAAGGCATAATATACTCAAATGAAACATTTACGCAAATATCCAAAAAGACTCGTACCCATGACTGTATACTGAAAAAAAAAAATAGTAGCATCGAGTTTTCCCGCGTAATTTGTATTGTTTATTGTCAATAATACACGTTAGAGTAGTGATCAGCTTTCTATGAGTTTGTACTTTTAAGAACTCGAAGTTCGATAAGATTTGTAATGCCCTTTCAATGTTTAGTGTTTCATAAAAAATATTGTTTAAAAGAAAATTAATAAAAACGATATAAAACAATTTAAACCTTATTTTATTTTTTCCTCTCCTTTCATTGTAAATTTCTGTACTTCATTAGATAAGTTCTTAGTTCCCAAAGTGGTTTCGGTGGACCCCCAGAGGTCCATGAAGGCGCGATAGGGGTCTACATTGGTGTGACAAAAAATGGGAGTTCACCTTTTACCAAGTGGCGGTGATAACAATAATAATTAATAGTGTAATAATTACATATTTGAATAATTGAAATACAAAAAATATGCTATATTTCTTTTTATTTGTACCACTCCGAATGGGGAATTTTCTAAATGAAAAAAGTGACTAGTAAGTAACCAGTAAATTATAATTATATATAATTACCAGTAAATTCACGCCATATCCTACCCTTCAAACTGAAACACAGCCATACAAAAACAACTGCTTCACAGTAAAAACACGAATGAGACAGAGGTACCCAAGCAAATTGCTTTTATACAGAATCTAGTAAGTATTGATAAAAACCTGCTTTATATTTTGCTTCGGAATGTTTCAAATACATTTTTACCATCGAAAACAAAATTTCCAGTAACAGCCTAATAACAATATTATCGCGTGATAAAAGTTTAAATCGTTCGTATATAACTTTTTAAACAATCAAGTTCATTGTTTTTGAAAATTGACAGATAATTACAATGTTGCCACACTAAATTCTGAACGATCTTAAAAAAAAACAAACATCTGTTAGATTACTTTTAATTCAAATAAAAAAAAAAGCGCAAGAAAATGCAAATAAAACGAGAGATTTACATTTATTATTAATGATTTTATTTTTGAATATCAATTACACTTTTTGTTTTATTGTTATTTTATAAATTTTACATGCGACTTCGTACTTTATATTTATGTATCATATACAAACGTGCTTTACTATTACATAGCATATATAACACACTAACTCTTTCTCATATACAAAAGGGGGTCATGGTGGATGTATTTCGACAAAACAACACCTGCGTTTTTATGGGAAACCAAATAATTTTATCCTTTTAACGTTTCGTTGTTCAAAGTATTCAATGTTTAAGAATTATTTTATATATAAAGAAAATAATCAAGGAGAATAACATTTCAGAGTCACTCGCTTCGAATTTTAAAGGAACTTTTCTTCTTTTCGCTTTTTTTCATCCGTAACTATACTTACGTCACAACCACATTTCTCTTTTTTTTTTTAATTAAAAAAAGTTTTTTTTTTAAAGAGAGAAGATTTTTTCTTCTAATTCAAAAAGAATAATTCTAAATTGAGCAACGTTACAGAAGTGACAATAAAACGTTATTCGTGAAATAAAACTTACAAGTCGTATTAATGGTATTCAAGATAAAGTATGAGTAGTAGAAAAATTACAATACGTAATTTAGATTAGACCATATACTTCTAGATACAGCGTCTATCTGCAAATATTTCACTAAAAACAGGTTACCTTTTTTTTTATTTCGTGTGAGGTAATTTCTACCATAAACAACACTACACACAAATACAGTTAGGTATCACGTGGAATGATTAAAAATGCCGCGTATTTTATTGTTTCTTTTTTTTTAAGTACGTGTCTGCCAACAGTTGAGTTGATCGTTTTAGGACCTCATTTGACATTCGACGCCCCATCTAGATGTATATTATCTATAGTTTTAGACTAGGTAGTAGAAAAATTGTCGTGACTGACAATTTTTTATAAGATTTATCTAGATCTGGCAAAGTTGTTAACTACATTTTTTATTTTAACAAAGTAATTTTGTCTAATATAATGCTCTGTGAGAAAGATTTGGTTATCAAAAAAACGACTCGACCTAGCGACGTGTGCTCCATCGGCGAAAAATAGGCCACTCCTTCCTTTTCGTCGTCGGTGTCGGAAAAGGCGATTAAAGGCGGACGAGGGATGGGCAGCAGCCCTTCTTAAAGCCTAAGTGCGGTAGCCAATCCACTTTAACCTCATACATAACATAATAGTACCAAATAACCAATAGTTGCCACACTTGGCAGGCGCATTGCAACTACAGTTAGTCTTTTGAGATGTTTTAAGAGGGACGTTGCTGTTCATCCCTCGCCCTCCCTTAGTCGCCTCGCCCTGTGGTCCCGGCATAGAATAAGGGGTGGCTTATTCTATGCCGGGACCACACGACGAACGACTGACGATGTATAAAAACTGTAAATCTAAAAATGTTTCGTTTAAAATTTAACTCTGCCAGATAATTTGACTTGCACCTATACAAATATATATGAAATTATTTGATAAAAGTGTCTTTGCAGGGGTTGATAAAAAAAAAAGTTAGTTATACATTACAAAGAAAAGTCTTTAATTTAAATTTCCCGAGCATTAGTATTTGGGATATCTTTTTGTAAAAAAAAAATTCAGCTAAAGAATAAATTTAGTTCAATGTTGTAATAAAAGCAATCATTCTATAAATTTTGTTTTGATACTTATTGATTTGATTTTCGATAATTAAATAATTCGTTTTTAATACATTTAGTACATAATTAATATAAAATAATAATAATTATTCTATTATATTTAGTTCAAGATCGCTTGAACTAAATTATCTCTACAAACTATGTTTCAATTTAATTTAGTTTGTGTGAAAATAATTTAGTTCAAAACAAACTTGGATTCGCTGAATTAGTTTTCTGTGGAACATTATTATAACAATTATAAGTCCTGATAAATAACTCGATGACAATACAACGTAATAACCATGATACCCTGTCATTTCATGCCCAATTATAATAAAATAAAAAGAAAACAAACAAAAATAAATGCGTTCTCTTTTAGGCAGTATTAAAACAAAACTGGCACTACTCTGATTGAATGAAAAAAGTAACGTTTAATATAAATTTCAAATAATTTTCGCTATAGATTCCCTTAAAATCTATCTTACAGTTTAATTAAAGCATCCACTTATGTGATAACACACATTGTATTTTTTTTAAATTCATATAATATATAATAAAACTATATTTAATAATTTAGTGTATACTCCCTTATAACGGTCGTTCTAATACAGATGATGACAATTGGTAACCAATATTTTATTTTTTATTTTTTTCCTATTAACAACAAAATTATGATAAACTGTAGTACCCGACGTACATAAAATCTTTCTTTATAACTTAACACCGTTCATTTACATATCCTATATACTACAAAAACATAACTTCTTTATACTTTTATTATAATTATTCGTGTACCTATATGTTCTTTCGGGGCGGATTTACACAAATCACTACATTTTTTTTTAAATATTATTTACAAACATTTTAAGCGTTACTACGATGTTACTATAATAATCTAGTACAAAATCATATAGTTCACTGAGAACGTGTCGCGCAATAACAAAATATTGAGATATTTACAAGATAACGATATAAATTTTACGAAATGGAAATAATTTTGTATAAGTTAACCATTTTTTTTTATATTGAACGTTGTGATGTGAAGTATAGACATATTTTAAGATATGTAAGGTGTTTGTATAAATATAACTTGCTTGTTACCGTGAAAGGTGTTAAGTGTATTCAAGTAGCATTGTGATATCTGAAAGACGTCATTTTTTAGGAATTCTACTAAAGAATGTCGTCTTTTCTGAGCCACTGATGTCACAGTGTTACTGGAATAATTTAATTTACGCGAAATGTTCTCAGGCACGTACCAACAAAAATTCAATATAGTTCATTAATTCGTTTCATTGGCCTTATATTAATTTCATCAAGATATTCTAAAAGCTGTTACCAGTGCGGTGTGCGTTTGTTTTCCACAATATGTTTAGAGTAGTATCGAAAGTTTAATTGTAGTCTCTCAAAATTCTGATTATACAACAAAAAACATAAATGCTACAAAGCGAACCATATAAAACTCTTTACAAACATTTCACAACTGAGTTCCGAGAATATCTAAAAGTAGAAAAGACTAACGGTCCTCGTATTTGTTTGAACTACCTTTCGCAAAATATTGAGCAAATTGAGCAACAATAATCGTCTATTTTAACTATAAGCGATATCAGGAAGCCATTTTCATTTTTTTTTCCTCACACAAATAAATTTACATAATCCTCCATTCATCCCTTAATAAAAACAACTTTTTGTACAATTGTGGCAAAAATACAAATGTCCCGAAATTAATTGTTATATTATATATATTATGATTTACTTCAATGTCCACACAAAAATCATCTCCTCTGTTTAATATTACAGTCGCTATTTATTAAAACGTATTATTAATATGTACACCTAAATTTAGATAACTTTATTTCCACTAATTAAAAATAGAACGTCCTTATTGGCGGCACTGGATTCTTTCATCACAACAACGTCACAGACAGTCCAACAATTTCAATAAGCAACTTTTTTAGACACCCTCGTGTTTAGGCATTTTCCATATTTGACTAAAACTAAATTGAATTCACAAAATTAAATTTATTTCACAATTTTTACTCGACCACAGTAGTGAGTATATTTTAGTTATTTTTCACTATTTCGGTTTTAGTAAATTGGTAATGTTTTAATTTAGGTATTTTGGAAAAGCAGTGAAGAGTTATCATCAATTGCCGTCGTGTCGTAGCCATTTTATACATAAAACAATAGGAAAAAAAATACATTATTAAAAAAAATCTAAGCAACATTGTGTTTAGAAATTTTTGTCGATTCTAAATTTAATAACTGACTCCATAAATTTTCCCACCTTTCATTTATCGCTGAATAGCAAAGGAATCACGATACACAGCCCATACTTGACAGGAATAAAAGTTGATGATAACCTTGCACAGCCTCAGTCAAACAATTTACTTACAAATGATTATTGTACAAGTGACTATTGTAGCATTTGTAAATATCGGTATTGTGATCCACCTAGCTAACAACGGAACATACAAAATCATGTAATTAACAGCTAATCTCAGAGTCCCCGACGCAATCGCCACCGTTGCTACCCTGTTTTATTACTTTACTCCTATTATCATTCCCGACCACTACCTCTGTATAATTCTTCTTATTCTTCTGATTTATAAGGTTCTGCGCATTGCTACCTGAACTCGACGATGCATTATCGCTATCCGCGTAGGGTACATCCGTCATAGGTCCGTTCAACAGGCTCGCAGCGGAATTAGACTGTTTTAGTTTCACTTTCTCTTCTTTAACCTCCTCTTTCAGGGTCTGCAGATCGTCTATAACGGCTTTCTTCGGATCTATTTGTATAGTTTTCGATTCTGATAGCTTATTTGGCGTAACTACATTTATATACGGGGGTAAAATGTTCATTGTAGTTAAATTCACTGAGCCACTGTTCTTTTTCAACGCGTTCAGATTTTGTTCTAACTGTGCCGCGTCTAAACATAGTGGTTTTAGTTTTGGGGCTAACTTTGGCGGGTCTTTTGACGGCCGTGCGTTGATTCGCGGTGGGTCGGGGGAGGCGATGGGGGCAGTCTTACGTTCTGGCACTAATGTGTTTTTATGGTTCGTCTTATCTATGACAGTGGAGTCGATTGCTTTTGATAATACGTTCTCCGGGGGTTTGGGTGAGGTTGGTGTAATGCTAATAAGTTTGTCGACCTGCGGGAAACAAGAGATTAATCAATTCATAATCACTTTATGTATGTAAATTTATATACTTGATGCATAATAATAACTCATTCGATTAATATACCAGAAGGAGACTTTGTACAAAAGTCGATTGCTTGGGTACCTCTGTCCCATTCGTGTTTCAACCGTGAAGCAGCTGTGTTTGCATGGCTGTATTTCGGTTTGAAGGGTGGGATATGGCGTGAATTTAGTGGGTACAGAGGAATTACACCTGAGTCCTCAGGAATGGCAACGCATGGGGGGTATCATGGGCGAAACAGTATACTCTGTTATGTGCATGGTACTGCTCATGTTTATAGGCGACAGTTGTCACTTTCCACCAGGTGGACCGTCAGCTTGTTTGCCATTCTAAGTAGCATAAAAAAAATGTTATAACATTTTTTTTAGTTACCCATATAGTACCTAACCATTTATTCAAATTGCGAAGTAATCTTTTGTTGTCTAAATGCTAAAATATTCTTACGAATTTTGTCACGACAGCTTTCTTTATTATAACAAGTATTGGGCATCTCTGATTCCTTGTTCTACAATACTAGTTTTTTTTTTTTAAATATAGGTTTAACATGAGATTAACTGTACTTTCTTTATTCAATAAACATTAAAATCAGTTTATAATATGAAAACGAAATGTCGCGTAATACACAAAAAAAAAAAACTTATTTTTATGTTAGAGCCTGGTAGTACTAAGCTCTCTGCCTACCCCGTATGTGGTGTGATACTCACGGCGGGTCCATTCTCCCCGTTCTGCTGTGGCTCCACGCTGTTGGTCTTGGGCTCTGTAAACGATGTCTCCCAGATGATAGGCTTGTCGTCCGTTTCCGAGGCTGTGTCGTCGTCTATTGAATTGCCTTCAACTGAACTTAGCAGTCTGTAACAGAGAATATATGTATGTCGGTTTTAACGTTCATGTATGTATTTATATAATTTATTTAAATAATTTTCTTGATCAAAAGAAGAAAAAGTGGACTTAATGCTAGTAGCATACTCTACCAGTCAACCTTTGGGAAACTCATATACACTCCCGTGTGGTCCCGGCATAGAATAGGCCACCTCTTCCTTTCCCGTGAGTGTTGTAAGAGACATGTAAATAGTGCTTTGCGGCGTCTCCTGCACTGGTTTACAACTAACAATCTTATGTTAAACGCTAAAAAAACAAAATGTGTTAATTTCTCTCTGTCTAAAAGTTTTAATACTAATAGCAATATTAAATTAAATGACGAATCTCTCGAATTTATAGAATCTACTGTCTTTCTAGGAATCACACTAGATAATAAAACACAATGGGGTGCACAAATTCAAAGCCTTGCAGCGAAACTAAGTTCAGCAGCTTTTGCCGTGCGTAAAGTTAGACAGTACACTGATACTGATACTGCTAGATTAGTCTATTTTAGTTATTTTCATAGTTTACTCTCTTATGGAATATTACTATGGGGAAAAGCGGCAGATATTAAGAATATATTCATATTACAAAAACGTGCCGTTCGAGCAATCTACTGTATGAAGAGTCGTGACTCATTAAGAGAGAAATTCAAAGAGGCAAATATTCTCACCGTTGCTTCTCAATTTATATATTCAAATATTCTATATGTTCATAAAAATCTTGACTTATTTCCAAAAAACAGCAATATTCATAATATTAATACTAGATTTAAAGACAAACTTGCTGTCCCCAAGTATCGTTTAGAAAAAGTTAATAGGTCTTTTATGGGAATAGGTATAAAAATTTACAATAAGATACCAAAGGATATGTTGGAATTACCCTTAAATAAATTCAAAACATCTGTTAAATCATATTTACTGAGCAAAGCCTATTACTCACTAAACGATTACTTGAATGACGAGTGTGCATGGCAATAGTTGTTCATGCACTGAATTTTCATTTAATGTTAGACATAGACACCTATATAAATATACATTGTAAATAAACTGGCTTTAAAAAAAAAAAGTAATTCAATTGAGTTTCTTGCCAGTTCTTCTCAATTGGATCTATATACCGAACTGGACGGTAGGGAAAATATAAAATTATAATGTAAAAATTTGACGTTCATAAGCGGCTAAAATGTCCTACATGAATAAATGATTTTTGAATTTTGAATTTTGAATTTTTGAATTAAGGGAATTTTATGATCGAGAGATGGGCAGCAGCGTCCCTCTTAAAACATCACCAAAGCCTAATTGCGGTTGCCAACCCGCCTGACAAGCGTGGTTTAGTGATTTGCCAGTAGTTAGCAAAACTCTTTACCAATCTCTATACCTCATATGGGGAAGGCTTATGTTCAGCTGTGGACAGTTAACGGATGATATAATAATAATAATATAAAGTGCACCTAGAATACATTAAAGCAACGCAATCCTTATTGTCGTTTGTGGAGAACTTTACCTGTCTGTGGAGTTAGACGGCAGAAACTTTGTGGTGGTCCGTGTCTCGGCGGCGGAAGTAACGGAGGAGTCGGCGCGGCGGCCGCCCACTGCGCTCCGGCACACCATTGGAATGTTGCCATATTCTTGTGATGCTGCACAGTGCAATAATAATAAATGCCATCACTCCGTCACTTTAACCAATCAATCTCCTATAGGTATGGATTAAAAAGAAAGCTTAGAGACTATGAAAATAAAATATTTCAAAATATTATCTTTAACTAAAGGAAGAAAAATAAAGGAATTACTGTACCTATATCAGATTGTAAACTCAATTGTGGATTGTCCTAAACTTTTGGAATTAATTTTTATACAAATGGCCGAATTCGTCTTCAACGTACTTTTACGTGCCTCTTTATAGAAATAATATTTCTTTAAATAACCCTATAGCGAATATGTGTAGATCATATAGTAACGCTCATCAATCTGATCTTGATATATTTGGACTCAATTATAATCAATATCGCAGACAATTGTATAAAACTATTTGAATAATGTAATATTTAGACGTTTCTTAATTATCTTTTATTTTGTTTTGTTTTTTATTTAACATTCTTTTTTATGTTTAATTTTTATCACTAATAGTTGCAACCGAATGGCTTTGTTGCAATCGCATTTATTATTGGATCATGCTGTGTGCACATGTTGTGGCAAGTTTAAATACATTAATGTACTTGCATGTTACGAATAAGTACATATTTTAATTTGACACTTTATTTAAGACCTAAAAATACATAAATATAGAAAGTAGAATCTTTTATACATTCACAGCACACATCATAAAAATAATAATGTCACATTTTTTAAGTATATCGGTCTTACCGTTAGAGCAATAATCTCTTCCAAAGGACCTTCCGTTTTATTTTATATAATTTCTTTTTGAAATCTAATTATTAAATTATAATATATAATATAATTTAATAATTTATTATTAAAATCATATCACAAATAAGTTGAAAGTTATTTAGAACATAAATTACTTGGTTATACCATATATGATAAAGTTTAATCTCTGACCTTTCAGAAGAGGTTGAAATTGTGAATCCTCCGTTTCTTGTTTGTCCTGTGCCGCCGTTGGCGATTTGCTATGAAGAACCAGCTGATCCGTTGAGCTAAAATTCATTGGCATTAATATATAGTAATCACAGGTGATATTCAAAGACGCAGATGAAATATGTAATCCAAATTATTTATTGTATTAAATAAAAAGTTTTAATTTGAGAGATTTTAATTTGGATGGATTGTATGTATGGACTGTGCTGTGTTTTAATGTTTCTTATTTATCAAATTGCGTTTAATAAAACTGTATATTGGGATTAAAAGATATAGCTGCTTCTCTAGTGCATGCTGTCACCACTCCGTCTAAAGAGCGGTTCAAATCTTGTTATTGGTTATTGACTAATTATTCCCATAACCTGAAACAATTCTGTAATATAAGTTTTGGAAAATCGCTTTTAGTAAATTGAAGCAGTATAATGGGAATTATTAGCCAATTCAGACTTGACAGTTATTTTATTCAGTTACTAAACAACATCAAATTTGAAAGGAAGTGCCACATATATTAAGAGTTAGATTTTAATAGAATTAAATTATATTAACCGACGAGGCTTGCAGGTATACTTTGAATATAAACCCTTGATCTTCTTCATGGTTACCACCAAGTTATATTTAAGAAAAAAATATTATATTTAACTAAGGTTAATATTGAAAATCTATAAATAGTTACAAATAGTTATATATTTTGGATTTAAAAGTTTCAATAAATGCTAATAAAATGTAAAATATTATTTAAATTACTAAATATTTATCATTTCTCTTGACGACACAAATATTGACGATAGTGTTTCTTTCTGCAAATGTACGTGATTCTTGTTCCTTAATTTTGATACATTAGACGAACATACAAATTTGTGTTTTTACACGTTCAAACGTCTAACGTTACTCCGAATTCCATATTTTAGTATTAAAATGAAGAAGTAGTGACGTACTTACTACGTTATACTGATCTGATACTAATGATACACTTCATGAAACTCTTCACCGTCTTTTTTAAAATATTTTTGTAATCTAAGCCGTACAACTTTCGTAAAATGTAACTCTAGAAATTTCGCAAGTAGAAAACTAGTAAAGTCCAAATATATGGACTTGATTCATAATTAGTTTAGACAATAAAATCCTTGTGGTGGTTTAGTAGTCAGAGTAAGAATACAAAGTGTCCTTACTCCCATCTATCATCGGATCATTTCTCTCCTTTATTTTTCTAGGACACATTATTAAAGGAAAGAATGGAAAACTCGAAGTAAAACTTATTCTATTTTTATTTAATATTCTATTTTTAAGAAAATAGTCCAGCAGTGGGACATTAAAGAATTATAATGCTATTAATTGCAATTGTATAAAATTTTATCATTTCTACAAATAATATAAATAAAATTTAGCCTATAATCCGGTTTTTATACTTGGCATATTTACTTAACAATTTTAGCATATGTAATTTTTTTTCACTATTGATCATAAACATTTTGACAGCCAACAAATTTAACACCAAAAACTTTTATATTCCAGCAATTTTTTTTTTAAATATGCCAAGATTGTTAATTAAGGCCATGTACAAAAATGGATCATCAGGGCCGTGGTGTATATGCGTGCAAGCCTGTCAGGGTAGCGTTACCTAGCGTCGGGCGGCGGGAGATCCTGCGGAGACATCGGCACGAGGTAGTCGCACGCCGGCGCGCGCTGTTAACATGCCACGCTCAGTACACACGCCCGCGCTGAGAGATCTCACACGCTCACATCATACACGTTACACGGTCCACAATCTTTTGTCCACTGCTCTACACTTGATTGTTTACAATTTGTATCGAAAACTTATTTCCTATTACATAAACAGAATTTAACGGGAATCACTTTGGTCTTATTTCTGGTAGGTCGTTGACCGTTTTTAGTATTTTTTTTTCTGTGATTAGAGAAGATTTACGGTCTATTTAAATTTAAAGATATTGTTATACATTATTTTGTAAAAAATGTTCTATATTTCCCAATTCTTCAGTAATAAATGTGAAATAAGTCGATCTTCGTTATTTAAAATAAAATCTGATAACTGTGTTGAATTATTAGTATATACCTTATTAGGCAAAAGAACAAGTTTAAATATTTAAGTATTTATCATTCAAAAGACAGTGGACACGAAAATAGCATTTAATATATTTATAAAAATCTCTCTGCGCCTGAACCATTTTAACTCTACGCGTGCATAGGTCACAGGGCTTTGTAAAAAAAAAATGTATTTTTTTCTCAATAATATTTTAAATTTTTTTTTTTACAAAACCCAATGCGAAGGGGCAAAGGTAAAATAAAAGAATAGATACGTAGGTAAAGATTCCCGCTATAGCTACTAGGCAAGTAAACATTGAGTCTTTGAAGTATATCGGATAAACGCAAGAGATTCTTTGAAATGTCAAAAGGGATGAAAGCGCGGCAAATGACAAAACAAAACGATGGAACGAATTGCATTTGGCTTGTTAATTTATCAGTAATATTAATGATACATCGCATGCGATGGTGATGATACCACTGGCTGATATGAATTGGTATTTAGAAGAAGTTAACAACAGTTCAGGGTCAATGAAGTATGTCTAATGATTTATTCCAACATTCCAATGAATCTCTCTCTAACTACAGGGGTACTCTATGTAACTATGCGGCTCTCATTCAGGACGGGGAAGAGTCAGAAAAAATGAAAAACAAATTTTTCAAGAGAAAAAAAAAACAAATGGTAGGTTATGGTCATGCGCCACTCTTAAGCACGGAGCTCTGTAAAACCATGGATATCTAACACCGATAGTAAAATAAGAAATTGAATTTAAAACTGTAAGTAATATATAAATAAATAAAGAAATCCAATTACTTGCTTCTAGTAGCCAGAGCGAAAACATTTGGAAAAAAAAAGAAAAACAAAGTTACAAATTAGTATTATGTATTTTTTTTTAGATATATTTTGTTTATTTTCTGTGATAGGGTATTGATCGACTGTAAACAACATGGGAAACAATTGTCACTTTAATATCATCAACCAATTGTAGTTTATGGTATAATTTTGTATCGGCGTTGTTTTATAGAGGCGTTGTTCTTTATTTAAAAAAATCTTAATAAAAATCACAATATTTAATTAGTTAATAATCCAATAATTATAGTCCACGGTAGTAATAAAGTAAACATAAATCTCATATCTATCTTTTATTAATATATTGTATTTCAATTAAAAAATAATCTCAGTAAAACGCCATTAGTACTATTAAAAAAAAAAAGTTTAGAAAATATAATAAACTTTAATCTCCCGTTCATGAAGAACCGATAATAACTTATGACTAGGCTGTATGAGCCATGCTCTTTGCCTATCCATTTTGAAATTGTAAAACAACAACAATAACATAAACCTATTAAATGTATTTAAAAGTAATATAATGTATGTAAATGTATAAAATAAAACTCGCCCTATCGTTGCAGCAGTTTGCTAAAGGAATGGCTTGATACACAAATATTTAAAAAACAAAACACAATTTTATATTTCACTTATAGATACGCAGACAGGTTAAAAAAATATATGCAGTTTCGTACAAATTATTACACGAACGCGGGAAATATCTAGTTATTTAAATGTACAGTCGATAACAGAATAACGCCTCTATCATGTCTATTGGTACAGTCACGTGCAATAATATGTGAACACGTCTTATTGTATGTTGCTAAAAATATTAAATATTTTAAAATATTACTTTCAAGAAACACTTTAACCTTTTGTATCATGTTTTCTAAAATTTTATAGGGTATACAGCGAACTCTAATGTTACAGATTATATATTTTACTATAGGTTATGTATACAACCTCGGCCAGTAGTGAATATAAACATAATATATTAATTTATATAAATTTACACTCACTTTCCACCTAATATCACGTAGCAGTGGCTTTTGGGTACAGCGACCCCGTTGCTAGTAATATACCCTATTAAGTTGACTTCCACGTGGTCTACCTTGAAAGCCATCGTGGTTTATTCTCGATAAATTTGGTATTTTTACTCTATGTGTAATTTATCACGAGTTGCTAACTGACCTGTTTTCATTGTCACCTATTATTCATCGCCAGCGATACCCGATAGCGCAGGTATGTTTACTATTTCTATGTCGTCACAAATTAAACCCCATATGGAAGTGGGAATTGCTAAATATACAAACAGTCCACTGTTGATTATAAGCCCCCCCCCCTCATGGGAATTTGCCAGTAGGTGTCACGCTTGACAGGCGAATTGGCAACCACAGTCAGGTTTAGA
Organism: Galleria mellonella; assembly: GCF_026898425.1. NCBI lineage: Eukaryota > Metazoa > Arthropoda > Insecta > Lepidoptera > Pyralidae > Galleria > Galleria mellonella. The sequence continues at coordinate 7,357,055 of NW_026441999.1, read as the reverse complement.
AATGTTTTAAGAAACACGCTGCTACCCATCTCTCGCTCTCCCTTTGTCTTACGACACCCACGGAAAAGAAAGGTGTAGCTTATTCTATGTAGAGACCACACGGCCATAAATATCTACGGTATCTATGGCAACATAAATATATACGATATACAGGTAAATTTCCAATTAACACTGTTACAGAGTTGCACTGTTACGTATATTTTGCCCTGGCTTACAAATTAGTGGAACCTGTGTCTATAAATTAGGGTAACCTGTGCCTGTAAATTAGGGTAACTTGTGCCTACATATTAGTGTATCTTGTGCCTACATATTAGTGTAACCTGTGCCTACAAATTAGTGAAACCTGTGCCTGCAAATTAGGGTAACCTATGCTTACAAATTAGTGAAACCTGTGCCTGCAAATTAGGGTAACCTGTGCCTACAATTAATGTAATCTGTGCCTGCAAATTAGGGTAACTTGTGCCTACATATTAGCAAAATCTGTGTCTATAAATTAGGGTAACCTGTGCCTACAAATTAGGGTAACCTGAGTCTGCAAATTAGGGTAATCTGTGCCTGCAAATTATGGTTACCTGTGCCTAGGTAATTAATAATTATAATACTTTTAAAGACTTGACAGGTTTAGGCCACGTCACTATAAATTGGTCTATGCCGTATATGCTGCTGGTACCAATCTACAGAGTAGATCCGTTAAAAACTATTAGGTTTTAAGACCTCAGGGGTCACAATGGGACTTTGCTAAAATTAAACAAATATTATAAAGATTATTTTGTTGTTTGTAACGGATAAGCTCAAAAATACTTGATTAATTATAAAAATTCTTTCACCTATAGTAAGCTACATTATCACTGAGTACGAGTAACATAGACTGTACTTTATTTAAAAAGGAACCGTGCGAAGCCGCATCGCGTCGCTAGTAATCAATATTTCCTGCATTGTTTTGCATTGTTTATATATGCACGTGACTGTACCACGCGAGTGGTGCCGTGTGATGACCGCCGTCATTGACGGTGGGGAGGAGGGGTGGTGGTACCTGCGGGCCGTTGGTGAGATGACTGTCGGCTGGCGGCAGCAGCGACCGCACCACGGGAAGCGGTGCGCTCACTATCTCAGGGTCCTGTGGGAGATGGGAGACAATTATATTAAAAATATATATATAATTATACATCATATATTTCTTTTGGAATTCCACAAGGAAGTATCCTCGGGCCTACACTGTTTTCTATTTACATGAATGACCTCTGCCATCTATTTGATGATGACAACAACGTCCAAGTAATCTGTTATGCTGATGACGCTGCAATAATTTGCACACAAGAAAATTGGTTTTCTGTTTTTTCTGCAGCTAACTCGGCCATGAAGATTGTATCAAATTGGTTGGGAGCAAACCTACTTACTTTAAACACTGCAAAATCTAAATACGAGTATGTTTGTTTTCACAACACCAAAGCTTCTAGTCCCCCAACGTCATTATCCTTGATTATCCATAGATATTCATGTGATAATAACAAAATCTGCAGTTATGATTTCCTTGATAGGGTTCATGCAGTGAAATATTTGGGATTAATCATGGATCAAAAGTTGACTTTTGCTTCTCATATACAAGTGCTTTCTAAACGTATACGAAAACTTATACATGTTATGAAGCTTTTGCGTAACGGCGCGAGCAAGAATGTTTTATTACTTGTATACAAAAGCATAGCTCAATCACTGTTGATGTACTGCATCACAGTGTGGGGCGGTGCATCAAAATCATATATGATTGCACTTGAAAGGGCACAAAGATCTGTCTTAAAAGTAATGTTTAGGAAACTAATTCGTTTTCCCACCTATCTTTTGTATCAGGAGGCTGCTGTTCTGACAGTGCGTCAACTTTATATACTTAAAGTAGTAATGATGCACCACAAATCTCCTCTCCTCCCGCAAAAACCTTCGGACCAGAGAAGGCGCAAAATAATCATCCCTCGGATTAATACTGCATTTGCAAAGCGCTTTAGTTATTATTCGTGCCCATTTATATATAAAAAACTTAATAATCTCTGCAAACTGGATGGTCTTAACAATGCGGAAGCTAAACATAGGATACAAGGATATTTACAAAATCTTGATTACGATCCACAGAATTAATGTTATATACCATTTATTGATATTCGTATATAGTAGTGTATGTCTTTAGTATATTTAATTGTATGTATTTATTTATGTAATATTAGAGTATTTACATAATTTTCTGTTTTATGCGCATGTCTTCACGAAGCACTTCATTTTAATTTGTTGCTTTCGTAAAACTGGCTTAGTATTTTAATTTAATTTATATTTGTAAACCACCGTGTCTTGGTAATCTCATATGGACTCCCGCGATACAGGTTCTCCTAGTGCGGGGTCCAATGTACTCGCTGTTGTAATTTTTTTTTTGTATCTAATAAATAAATAAATAAATTAAAACTTTATATGTATATATATGCAATGTGGTCCTGGCATAGAATGGACCACCATTTCCTTTCCCGTGAGTGTCTTAAGAGGCGACTAAGGAACCTTAAGGTTGAGGAGTAGGCAGCAGCGTCCCTCTTTTAATATTACCGGCCTAACTGCGGTTGCCAATCCGCCTGCCAAGCGTGGCAACTACTGGCAAAATCCCCTCAATGGAAAACTGACTATGGAGGAGGCGCACGTTAAGCAGTGGACATGATGATGAGTTAAAACCTTATGCTTGCCTGAAGGGTGTTTGTGGAAATTTTTTTTTTGATCTGAAGTAATATACTTTCCGATAGATACCATAGAAATATTATCAAAAAAAAAAAACGTGAATTTACTGGGTACAGAGGAATAACACCTGAGTCCTCAGGAATGGCAACGCATGGGCGAAACAGTATACTCTGTTATGTCCATGGTACTGCTCATGTCTATAGGCGACGGTTACTACTTTCCATCAGGTGGGCCGTCAGCTTGTTTGCCATTCTAAGTTGTATAAAAAAAAAGTAAGTTTATTTTTTTAATCCAAATAACTGGTTTTACGATGACTAAAGTTATGTATGTTTGTAGAACAAAGACTTAAGTTACTAAATGTATTTCGCGGCTTTGCGCGCGTCAATATTATATAAAGTAATCTATCTGCTCAGTTAGGGTATAACCTACCCGTGTACGAAATTTCATTCAAATCGATTCAGTAGTTATTGCGCGAAAGAGTAACAAACATTCATCAATCATTACAAAATTTCGTATTTATACTATAAATAGGCCGTACCTGAAGGAACCGCTGTAGTCTGTCAAACATGTGGGCGAATGAAGGCCGCTCCGTGGGCGTGGGGTTCCAGCACTCGCACATCAGCCGGTAGATATCTTGTGGACACCCTGCAATATACAAAAAATATAAATACCATTGGATATATGAGACAGCAGTGCGGTCCCCGCATAGAATGGGCCACCCTTTCCTTTCCCGTGGGTGTCGTAAGAGGCGACTAAGAGAACTTAGTGGTCGGAGGATGGGCAGCAGCGTCCTCTTTAGAAAATCCTAACTTAACTGCGGTTGCCAGCCTGCCTGCCAAGACTATTGGCAAAACTCCCCTATAGAGGGAGGCCTATGTTCAGCATTGAACAATTAAAGTCTGATATGATGATGAACATCTTAAAAATATTGTATAATAAAGCTGTAAGTAAACGAAGTTTGTTCCGGCATCACGCAAAAATGACTGCACCAAATTAGATGCGATTTTCACAGTTGTATTCTTGAAGGTCTCACTTAAAGTCACTTATAAAAACTAAAGTAATATATCTCAAGAAGTGATAGTATAGTTCGTTAGTATCAAAATTATATGCACGAGTGTTATTTTAAACAGATGTTACAAATAAACACTATATTTACTAAAAATAAACTTATGGTGTAAAATTAAACTCCAGAGGTTTTGTGCTGAAGAAGAGAGAAAAAAAAAGCAAAAACAGTGTTATGTGCAATTAAAGGCAAAATATCTAAGCAAATATTGTGGTCATTGCTTGGATGTGGATATGTTGTTGGTATGAATATGTTATTGATGTTATCAAGAAACCGTTTTGAAATGTGAGTACTTTACACAAATAAATGTGCGGTATATTGTGAACTCTGTGCCAATACATTTCAAAATAATTAGTCAAGCTAACGAACTTTTGGTCAACTGAAACAAATGTGTATGCTAAATTCGAATCTTATAAGTAATCATCCATTGGTTCGGAGGTAACTGAGTTCTGCTTTACTGTTAATGGTTCAGCCTTCGAGTCTACAACGCGGGTTCACTTTTTGTACATATTGGTATTAAATTTTAATTTTTTTTTCTTGTGCATCACATTTATTTACAACAACGTTAAGATAGAGCACCACTATCAGAGAACAGTGCCTATATAATATAATTGTATACGTAAACATATCCCTCCACATTGAGGGTAAGGATCAGAATGTCATCTTTAAAAGGGATAATATGTTCAAAATGTGCGTCAGTAATAAAAAGCAAAGAATTTCTCCGATGCTGTGCTTGTACATTGACATTCGACGTGCAGTGTACGAATGTATCAATGAAGCGTTTTCTACTTATGAATGAAACAAACAAAAATACTTGGAAATGTGATCAATGTTTAAAAATTAAACATAAGTATACCACTTCAATTTTTGCACAAAGAAAGAGTAACTTTCAACCTGAAAATAATCAAATTAAATGTGCTTTGACTGCTGAGATGAACAATGAGACACTACTTTTTGATAACATTACACTTCGTCAACCAAAAAGGCGCAGGAGTCACAGCGTGTCCACTGAAAATATCTCACTAAGTCTCTACGATGAAAGTTCTGCATTTCCGGTACATGACGATAGCTTTAATAGTCTACCGACTTTCTCAGAAAATGCAGATATTTTAAGTTTAAAGGAAGAGATAAAAACTTTAACTACACAACTCGAGAGTGCCCACCTAGAAATAGAAAATTTGAACTTGGAAAATGCAAATCTTAAAAAAATTATCCAAGAGCACCGGCTGAAGAATAGTGTTCTTAAACAATTTGTACAAGAAAATACCACACCGACACCACGGAAACAAACTTCACATAACAAAACACAGACTGTTCCAAAAAATATTGATTCACTTCTACAAACATGTATCAAGAAGAAAAGTTTAGACGACATTGAATCACCTACAATTGTAAATAAGCAACTAAAAAATAATTACGAAAAGCCTATTATTACTGATATATGCAACTCCAAATCAAATACTAGAAAAACAGATATCAACAAACAAAATAATAACCAACTTAAAAATATTTATATATTTGGTGGAAAACAATGTACAGGCTTAGCAGAAAAATTAAAAATAAGTAGAGAAAACACTAATTACAATAAATATAAAATCACAGGATTCATTAAGTCCAATGCTTCGTCTGAAGAAATATCGCGAACTTGTGAGTTATATAATTTTAATCAACACGATAAGGTCATAATATCTGTGGGACAACATGATAGCAATCCATTTAGGGTAACGATAGCATTGAATGATATATTAAAAAGGATTCAGTTGTATAAGTGTAAAATTTATATACTGGGTATAATTGAAAATAGACATTTAAATGTAAATAACTTGAATTGCACTTTAAGATATGTATGCCAGAATTTTGTTAACACCAGATTCATTAATGTATCATACTCAAATAATAGTATCTCATTTTTTAATAATTTATGTCATAAAATAAATTTTTCTATAGATGTTGATGACTATGAAGACACATATTTATCTTTAAAGAATTATAAGAATAATTGCTTGTCGTCTCGAAATTTTAAGCCTGTTCCTACACGTAATACAATTCTTAACTACTTTTCTGTAATAAAACCCAAACATGTATCTACTGTAGCAAATGATAAAGAGGCTCCAAAACGAGGTACAATACCTTTTTACTTCCGAACTGTAACAAAAAAGGTGAGCTCTTCACAAAAAATGTTTTTTCGATCTAGCACCAAAACTTAAAGTAATGCACCAAAATATAGCTGGATTATTGAACAAACTAGATACACTAGAAATACTTCTTTCCGAACTACAGTCTATAAATATTAATATCGACTTTATATGCCTATCAGAAACTTTCATAAAACGGGGCCAGGAGTCGAATATTCAACTTTGCAATTACAAATTGCTCTCACATTTTTCTAGAGCTACACAGAAAAGAGGCGGTGTATGTATATTAGGCAGATACGGTATTAGGACAAAGCCGATTAAACTCTTGGACAAATTTCAAAAGGAAAAGGATTGTGAGTGTTGTGGTATAGAGATTCCTGATCAAAATCTTTTAATAATTTGTTTATACAGAACGCCTAATTCTGATGTGGATATTTTGTTAAATAACTTAGATAATATTCTACATAATATAACTAACAAATCGACCATAAAAAAGATTATATTGCTTGGTGATATAAACATAAATACTTTAATAAAGACCAAAGCATCGCAACTATTAGAAAATTTAGCAAGTAATTATAATTTGAAAATTCACATCAACAGCCCAACCCGGAAGAAAGCATGTATTGACCATATAATTAGCAACATTCATAATAGTACTAGTGAACTTTTACATCTTGGTGTTTCAGATCATGATACTGCACAAATGATTACATTTACAGTCGACAATAAGAATGAAACTCCTAAAGTCTGGTATAAGTATTGTCGAGATTACAGTGAAGACAATATCAGTAAATTTCGTAAACATCTTAGTTGTTTATTATTTTCAGATGTATTTCAAGAAACAGATGTTAATGTTGCTTTTAATGCTTTTCATGACATTTTTTCATTGTTGTATAATTTATGTTTCCCAAAAATATTGGTAAAGATAAGTAATAAGAATCATAACCCTCGTTGGATAACAAAAGGTTTACGACAGAGTTGTAAAACGAAGAGAATATTACGTTACGCTTATTACAAAAATAATTCAACTAAAAATATGGAAAAATACTCAACTTATGTAAAAGTATTTAAAAAATGTATATTTAGATCAAAAAAATCACAAATAATAATTATATTAAAAGATCTAAAAATAAGTGTAAAGCTGCTTGAGACATAATTCGAAATAAATCTGACTCTTTACGTAAATATGACTATATAAATGAAATAAATATTGACAATAAAATTATAACTGACCCTAAAAAAATTGCTGATGAATTTAATAATTATTATACGAACACTGCAACTTTAATTAATAATAGGAATAATATTGACAAATCTCAAATAAAAACGACATATGCAACTCAGAGTAACAGTATATTCTTAAGCCCGTATACTAAATACGAAATTGCCAAGATTATTAGAAGTCTGAATAATACTTACTCAGAAGGCTTTGATGGCATATGTACAAAAGTTATAAAATCTTGTACTGATGAAATATCGTCTGTGTTAGCGTATATAATAAATCTCTCATTTGAAAAAGGATCATTTCCAACTCGTTTAAAATATACAATTATTAAACCTATATTCAAAAAAGATAATCCATGTGACATGGACAAATATAGGTCAATTGCATTACTTTCAATTTTTTCTAAAGTCTTTGAGAAAGCTATGCATAATAGACTATCAGAATTTTTAACAAAATATAATATTTTTACAAATGAACAACATGGATTTCAAAAAAATAAATCGACTGACTCAGCCATTTTCGAACTAGTAAATAGTATAATTAATAATATGGATAATAAAAAGGACAACGTAGCTCTCTTTTTTGATATGAAAAAGGCATTCGATTATGTATCACATGAGATACTTTTAACAAAACTTGATAATAATGGAATACGAGGTCCAGCACAGAAATGGTTAAAAAGCTACCTTTCGAACAGATCTCAATCTGTTGAAGTGACTAAACTCAATCATGAGTCAATACTGACATCATATAAATCGAATAGAAAACATAACAGACGCGGTGTACCTCAGGGAAGTATTTTGGGCCCACTACTATTTCTAATCTATATAAATGATTTACCTAAAGTCACTGAGAATAGGTGTGTCTTGTTTGCAGATGATGTTTCTGTTATCGTAGCCAGGAATAAAAATGATGCACAAACTTTTGAAAACGACATAAATTCTACTGTTACATCTATAATAGCATGGATGGAAAGTCACAATCTAACCGCAAACATAAATAAGACTCACTATATTCAATTTTTGAATAAAGGAGCAAAAGAGTTAAATCTCAGCATTAAATATAAAGGTGAAAAAGTTAAAGAAGTACATGATGTGTCATTTCTGGGTATAACAGTGGATCGCTTCTGTAATTGGAAGGCTCATGTTTTTAAGGTCTGCAATAAACTAAACAAATTCGTATTTGTCCTTAGGCGACTTGGTAGAACCTCAGATCAAAAATCTGCCCTAATGGCGTATCATGGTTATGTGGCCTCTCAATTACGTTATGGGCTAATATTCTGGGGAAACTCAACAGATGCACTTCAAGCTTTTCTTGTTCAAAAAAAATGTGTTCGTGCCATCTGTGGTATCCCACCTTGGAAATCATGTCGGCCTTTTTTCAAAAAACTTCGCCTTCTTCCCTTACCATGTATGTACATATATGAAATAGCAGTATTTGTTAAAAAATATTTTAGCAAATTTACTACTGCTGTACAACAATACCCAAAAAATACGAGACAGCCAAATAGATTAGTTTTAAATTGTATTCCAACAGCAGTCTATCAAAAAAATTGTTATTATATGTGTACGAAACTATATAATGCAATCCCTAAAGAGTTTAAAGAATTAGGTCTTAAACAATTTAAACAAACCTTGTCGAAGTGGCTTTTACAAAAGTGTTTCTACACGGTAAGAGAATTTATTGATTATTGATTATTGAGTCTTGCTAGGTAAAAAGCTGACGAAACAAAATAAATGTGAGAAACGTTGTAAAAGACTACATAACAATAAAAAAAAAATCTACGATACATATGTGGAGATGAAAAAAATCGATAGTTCTAATTTTAAAATTTGTTATTTCATAATATCATAGACAAGAATGACATACATACATACATATCTGGCACGCCTGTCTCCCATTAGGGTAGGCAGAAACAATGGAACGCCAAATGCTTCGATTCAAACAAACCTCTTTCGCTTCTTCCACATTCATCAATCTTGTCATACACGCTCGTCGGTTACGGGTACTTTTAATTTGGCCCTTCTTCAGCACGTCGCCTACTTGGTCAACATACGTCCGTCTAGGGCGGCCCCTACCGACATCTCCATTCATTCTTGCTCGATAAATCTCTTTCGTAATTCTCCTTTCATCCATCCTCTCCAAATGACCAAACCAACGCAACATTCCTTTTTCGATTTTGGTCACTACATCGACTTTCAGTCCACACTTCTCTCTAATCACACTGTTTCTTACTCTATCTTTTAAAGTAATACCACACATACTTCTCAAAGCTCTCATCTGTACAGCATTTATCTTACTTTCATGCTTCTTCTGCCATACCCACGATTCGCTTCCATACATGAGTGTTGGTGTCAGTACTCCTTGAATTATAGCAAGGCGAGCTTTGCTCGATACATTTTTACTTGACATAATCGAGAGCAGTGCACCGTTAACACTGTTTCCCGCTTTTACTCTCCTCTCAATATCTCTTTCACACTTCCCATCCCTCGTAAACAAAGAACCTAAATATAGAAACTCACTCACTTGCTCCACTTTTTCATCTCCTATCATAATCTGGCATGCCGTTAAACTTTCATTCCTCCCAAAAACCATTACCTTCGTCTTCTTCGCATTTATTTTCATACCTTTTCTTGCATACGCTTCATTCATTATAGTCACCATTTGTTGTAATTCATACTCCGACGATGCAAAAAGTACTTGGTCGTCGGCGTATAAAAGAGTCTTAAACAGAGACTCATTCATCCTGAATCCACAATTAGATCCTTTCAAATCGGTCAAGCAACTGTCCATAAATAGGTTGAACAGCCAAGGAGACGCTACACAGCCCTGTCTAACACCGCGTTCAATGCCAAACCAGTCTGTATAGACTCCATTTATTCTGACACAGGCATTTGAATCCTTATATAAAGATTTGAATGCCCGTATCAAATGGCTGCTCACCCCATACATTGCCAGTGTTGACCACAGTTCATTCCTCTCCACTCTATCATAAGCCTTTTCAAGGTCAATGAAGGCGCAGAAAACCTTCTGATGTTGAGCTAAGGTTTTCTCTGTTATGCACCTTAAGGAAAAGACTTGATCCGTACATCCCATACCCTTTCGAAACCCTGCTTGCACATCCCAAATTTTACTTTCCGTCTCATTCATCACTCTTTTAATCAAAATCCTAGCATACAATTTGCCTACAACACTAAGAAGGCTTATTCCGCGGAAATTTTTGCACTCCTGCTGTGACCCGCTGCCTTTATATAGTGGCACAATAACAGCTTTGCTCCAGTCACCTGGAACACAACCGGACCGCCAACATTTATTGAACAGCAGACACAGCAGGTTTACAATGATTTCTCCACCTTCTTTAAGCATTTCGGCAGATATTCTATCGAATCCCGCTGCTTTACCAAATTTCATAATCTTCATTGCATTCATTACTTCATCCATACTTATATCACTTTCACTGTCAACTTCTTCGTCCATTATTTCATTTTCAACATTCTTTCTTTCACTTCCACGTTCAAATAAACTTTCAAAATATCTCTTCCAATGATCTAAGACTTCCTTTTGTTCGGTGATAACATTACCATCCATATCCCTTATCACGCCCATTTTCGGATCTCTCTTTTTACCTCTAGCTGTTCGAACTAAATGCCAGAAAAGCTTTTGATTAGCTCGAAAATTTCTAGAGAATTTCCTTTCATACTCATCCTTACATTCCTCTTTCTTTTTGCTTACTAATTCTTTAACTTTCTTTTTCATTACATCATATTTTTCTTTTGCAATTTTTTCAATGTCACTTACATTACCTTGCATTCTCTTATTAGCTCTGGTAGCTAACAAATCCATCCATGCCTTTTTCTTTAGAGCCACCATTTCTTTCACTTCGCTATCCCACCATACATTCATTCTCATCTTAACATCCTTCCTCTTACTTACACCACAAACTTGAGTAGCTATATCAAAGATTCCGCATTTAAATTCCTTCCAAAATTCTTCTATCTCATAGTTATCTTTCTTCAGTAGCTCTCTAAATCTTTCATTCAATCTTTCTTGATACTGATTTCGAACCTGTTCTTCTGTCAGTCTCTCTACTCTTACTCTTTCTATTTCTGACATACGAACACGTGGACGATGTCGCCATTTATTGAATAAGCCACCTATTCTCGATATCACCAAAAAGTGATCAGTTCCGACATTCGTACCACGATAGACTCTTGTATCCTTCACTTTCGCTCTCAATCGTTCATCCACAATTACAAAATCAATCATACTTCTCTCAGTTTGCCTTTGCCATGTATACATATGAATCAGTTTGTGACTAAACAAAGTATTAGTCACCACCAGATTTCTCTCCAGGCATACTTCTAATAAACTTTCACCATTTTCATTCACTCTTTTATCTCCAAACATTCCTAAATTCCTTTCATATCCATCGCGACGGATTCCCACCCAGCCATTAAAATCACCTATCAAAATAATTCTTTCATTCTCCTTACATTTAGTCATAATCTCCCTTACACTATCCCAGAAATCCTCTCTGACCTTTGGTGGCTTGGACATATCCGGGGCATAAGCGCAAAGGAGAAAAATACGGGTCAAACCAACTTTCAGTCGTATCCAGAGGAGTCTAGGACTTACAAATTCAAATTCTTTAACAGATGCATTCATTCTCTCTGACAAAATAACTCCCACTCCTTGGCTGCTTCTTTCAGAGTCATTAACTCCGGACAAGAATGAATGTATGTAAATGTGTAATTCATTTGTATTGTGTGACATTTGTTATATTATTGTACTTGTTATGTATTTGTTTTTGTTTAGTTTGTATTTGTATTTATTTAGTCGGCTACCATTAGTATGTGTGCGGCTGCCAATATTTATGGATTGATCCTTGTAGGCTATTAATATACGTAAGCCACTAAATTATAATAATAAATTTGCATGCTTTTAGATAAGGCGAAATGTGTAGATCTATTATATTTAAGACCATTATTATAACCACATTTCTAGCAAATAAATAAATTATTATTATTATTATTATTAAAGTAAAGGTGTATGTTTTATCCTGATGCGTCGTCTAAAAGTGGATTGGTTATTCTACTTCTGAAATTCACGCTTACTAAGTGTATTTTTGGTAAGTATGTTTCTATATGTTTGTATGTTTCTATATGTTTGTATGTTTATTTATCATAAATTGTTATCTCTTAAAATATTTATTAAATTTGCAATTTTTTTAAATCTGTGCACCGCTATTTCTGTCTGCTCTCTCTGTCTGGTGTGGCGGTTGACTGGTAGAGAATGCCATCAGGCATTAAGTCCGCCCCGTACACATTTTTCAATGTGTGCAAAAGTATAAATAAATAGCGGGTAAAAAGCTAATTTGTACTTGAAGCGTAGACATAAATCTATCAAGATTTCAAAACCCGGGGGTTTATATAAACTTAAAAACCCGAGTCTTCACAACTCCCGGGTTGATCAACTCGATTGAAGGAAAGAACGAAAAATTCAGTGACAGACTTTATCCACTGTGTGAATGGAGGATGGGGAGGCCTATGTCCAACAGTGGACGGATAATGACTGAGATGATGATGACGATGATAGACATTATAGCGATTGACAGTAGAAACAAATTCTAGTAACTAAAAAAGGCTCTCACTCAGCATGTGTCGGGAGTCCTTGCGGCTCACCGACGCTGGTCTTCCGTAGGAGCCCGTACATTGCTATTTTGAGTATCAGAACGAAGTATTACCGTATGGTTTCTCGAGTCTGCCGCCGCCGGAGACCATCTCCATGACCTCCCTGTTGGCGCAGCCCGTGTACGGCATCACGCCCAGCGAGAACACCTCCCACAGCAGCACGCCGAACGACCTACCAACAAATGGTACACATTTAGAAGGGGAGAGGGAAGGGATTGTTAGTAATTGGGAGGTTACTTAGTTATCAATATATCCTATCAAGTCGACTTCCACGCGGTTACCCCTGGAAACTATCGTGACTAATTTATCGTTTACGTTTCACGATGGGCTAAGTAACCTGTCTTTTCATCCTCACCTATAACCTCTCACTGGTGCCCTGCCAGCGTATACCGTTAGCGCAGGCGGGGTTACCATTACATTATCTACTATTAAAAAAAAGGTACACATTTAGTGGGGCGGAAGGGATTGTTAGTAATGCGGACTACCATTGCTAGCAATATGCCCTGTCAGGTCGACTTCCACGTGGTCCCCATCAGGAAACCAGCGTGTTGGATTCCAAGTGTATTTATTCATCACGATAGGCTAAGGCAAGTCAGCCTTTTCATTCACGCTTATCATCCCTTACTGGTGCTGCGCCAACGTATACCGTTAGCACAAGCGGGTTTACCATTCCATTATCATCCATTAAAAAAAAAGTACATATTTAGAAGGAGATAAAAACATGCAAGTACTCGTACTGCACTTGTGCTAATGTTTAGAGAGATTACTCAGCCATTGAAAGCTTATAAAATAAATTAAAAAATAATTAGCAGGCTAAGGGGGATTTCTTGATTTTTTTTAAAACAAAACTCATATTACTTTCTGATAGTGTAGCTTTCTATATAGAAAAGTTTTTTTTTTAAATTGGTTAAGTTTTTTTTTCAGTTAATAGCCAAATTTACAGGATGCGGAATAATTTAATTTATTAATTTCAAAACAACTTGGATCCATTTTTGTTAGTAAATGTAATTTAATTTATTTATTTGAGACAACTTGGGTCCATTTTTGTTAGTAAATGTAATTTAATTTATTTATATCAGACAACTTGGGTCCATTTTTGTTAGTAAATGTAATTTAATTTATTTATATCAGACAACTTGGGTCCATTTTTGTTAGTAAATGTAATTTAATTTAATTTATTTATATCAGACAATTTGGGTCCATTTTTGTTAGTATATGTAATTTAATTTATTTATTTCATACAACTTAGGTCAATTTTTGTTAGTAAATGTAATTTAATTTTATTTATTTATTTCAGACAACTTGGGTCCATTTTTGTTAGTAAGTGTACTTATAAACTATGTTAATACTTAATCACTAATAAAGATCTAGTCCTCTCGACGAGCATTCTCACGAAAGGCCTATCTATTTACAAACATGTTCAGGATACTGTTGCCACTCCCGCGTATTCTATGTAAGAACGAAGCTGTCTTTTTACGCCAGACATCATAGTCTTCGGGAATAGCATCGCGTGAAAGGTACCATGACGCGATGCTATTCGCGTGAAAGGTACCATGGTACAAAGTTACATGAAAAATCTACTTACCTTCTTCCCACACCCATTGTTACATTTTTGGATTAGAAAAAAAAAACTAACGACTTACCAAACATTTAGTTTTTCCAAATGCGAGCTGTTGGCTAAAGTTGAAAAAAACTTCAAAAAACCCTTCAAACTTACCACACATCTGTTTTGATGGTAAATATGCCATCGATGTATGCCTCCGGTGGCATCCACTTTATAGGAAGCATGGCCTTCCCCCCCTTCTTGTAGTAGTCAGCCCGATATATGTCCCGAGCCATACCGAAGTCAGCTATCTTCACGACACGGCCCGGCCCGCGGGAGGTGAGCAGGCAATTCCGCGCCGCTATGTCCCTGGTATAACAGATATCAAGTTTTAGTAGCTATTCTCTTACGGGTTGACCTCCATGCGGCCCCCATGAAAACAATAGTGGTTAGGGAAAAAGACGGTTTATAAAGGGAATACAATAGTCTTATCCACGCGGGGGGGGGGGGATTGTTATTACTGGAGACTAAGGGCTCAGCTTGCTAGCAATATACCCGACCAGGTCGATCTCCACGTGGTCCCTCCTGGAAACTATCGTGCTGAATTCTAGATATATTCATCACGATGGGCCAACTGATTTGTCTTTTCATTCTCACTTATCATCTCTCACTGGTAGTTCCACCAGCGTCAGGTCGACCTCCACGCGGTTCCCCCTGGAAACTATCGTGGTTACTAGTGTCGTATCTACTACGATTAGTAAGTAATTATCGTACTAGTAAGTATCATGGAAACTAGTGGAATTCGTCACGATAGGCTATCTGACCTGCTTTCCTGATCCTCACCTATCATCACTTACTGGTGCCCCGCCGGTGTATACCGTTAGCACGGGCGGGG
This sequence comes from Galleria mellonella, assembly GCF_026898425.1. Classification (NCBI taxonomy): domain Eukaryota; kingdom Metazoa; phylum Arthropoda; class Insecta; order Lepidoptera; family Pyralidae; genus Galleria; species Galleria mellonella. The sequence continues at coordinate 7,341,795 of NW_026441999.1, read as the reverse complement.
TTACCATTCTATTATCACACATTAAAAAAAAGTTCAAAAGAAGAACCCACTCTGCAAGTGAGCTGGACCAACAAACCAATATCTACATAGGTACTACCAGATCTGATGATCGGAATAGTCATCAACTATCTAAAATCTACAAATTAGACACGTACCTATGTATAAATCTCTTGGCTTCCAAATATCTGCACCCTTTACAGACATCCAAGGAGCAGAGCAGCAAGTCCTTCATAGTGAGGGCACTGGCCCGCTCTGGTTTCGGCCGGCTTTCTCTCAGGAAGTTCTTGAGGTCACCACCAGCCAACAGTTCCAGCACTATGAACCTGGCGAACAATTTATTCACTTCAGAAACCTGGTAACGGTATTAAAAGCTTAACATAAGATATACCTATATATATGGTATTGCTCATGTCTATAGACGACGGTTACCACTTTCCATCAGGTGGGCCGTCAGCTTGTTTGCCATTCCAAGTTGAATAAAAAAAAAACCTTGGATAACCTTGGATATGGAGACTTTGTACAAAAGTCGTTAGCATGGGCACCTCTGTCCCATTCGTGTTTCTACCGTGAAGCAATTGTGTTTGCATGGCTGTGTTTCGGTTTGAAGGGTGAGATATGGCAGTGAATTTACAAGGTACAGAGGAATAACACCTGAGTCCTCAGGAATAATAACGCATGAGGGGTAACATGGGCAAAACAGTATACTCTGTTATGTCCATGGTACTGCTCATGTCTATAGGTGACAGTTACCACTTTCACTCAGGTGGCCGTCAGCTCGTATGCCATTCTAAATAGCATAAAAAAAATAGTCATAAAGTAATAATCTGGGAGAATAGATTTTAATTTGGGGGGCAATGCTGAATTGGTTTCTTTTCCAGTCAACTTTAGGGTATATTTAGCTTTGTTGCAGTCGCATTTATTGTTGGATCATGCTGTGTGCACATGTTGTGGCAAATTTACCTGATCCAATACATTATGTACTTGCATGTTATAATTTAAGTTCGTATTTGTAAACTTCTGTTATGTGCGCCTAATAAATAAAATAAAAATAAATAAAATTTTGTATATTTGTATATTTTACATAATCACACTAACTGGATGATGGGTCCTCCATTCCTCATCATACCAACAGTAGTAAATCTGAACTTACCTCGGATGCCTGTCGAAGCACACTCCGATCAGGTGCACTATATTGGGATGGTTGAACTTGGCCATGATAGCCGCTTCCATCAGGAAGTCGGACTCCGCCTGCCCGGTGGACAGCTCTGGAAGGGTCTTCACCGCGACCGGCATCTCGACCGTGTCGCCTGTCCGGTGACGGTAGAGGCCCTGGTAGACCTCACCAAAGGCACCTTGTCCGAGGGCTCTGCAGGAAAAATTGCATTGCTGTTTTATTTAATTATTTTGTGCAACATGGCTAGTTGATAGCCAACATCAACAACCCCATGGATAGAGGTGAAAGGGATTGTAAGTAATGCAGACTACAAGTTCCATCGCTAGCAATATACCCTGTCATGTCGACCTCCACACGGTCCCCCCTGGAGACCAGGTATTTTCACCACGATGGACCAACTGACCTGCCATTTTATTCACATCTATCATACTTCACTGGTGCCTTGACAACGTATACCGTTAGCGCAAGCGGAATTACTATTTCATTATCATCCATTAAAAAAAACTGTTCTCCTTGGAAACCATCGTGATAAATTTTTAATGAATTCATCACGATGGGCTATCTATCCTGTCTTTTTATTCTCACCTATCATTTCTCACTGGTACCCCGCCAGTGTATACCGATAGCGCAGATGGGGTTACCATTCCATTCTCATCTGAAACTGGTATACTAAATAACTGATATACTAACTTAAATACTTTTTTTTATAAATACATACATATAATACTTATACATAGAAACACCCAGACATTGACTTGCGTGTACTGACGGAACGAAACACTTATGAATACAAATATTTACGGGAATCGAACCAGCGACCGTTCAATGAAACAGCAGTATGTTAAATCGTCACTTCATTAAATTCACTTACTAAAATGCCCCTTTTTAACATAAAAATAAAAACGTAAAAATATAAAAGTTTAAGATACACTCACTTGACAAGCTTGAGACTCTCACGGGAGACTTGAGGCAGCCCTCTCACGTCGATGCCTTGGGGTAGAAAACTCTCACTGCCGTAGTGGGGGTTGAACGCCATACTCAGAGGGTTTTCGTTACCCCCAGGCGCATTACGGAGCCGGTGCAATTGGACCTCTTGCTCTAGAAGACGTTTCTGACGAAGCTCAGCTTCTTTCTTCCGTTGATACGAGTTGTCTGGATAGAGAAATTGTTTATGTGCATAAACAAGCCCTTTACACTTTGTCTACCCCAGTAAGGTATTTGTCGTGAATATATTAATCTTATGAGTTTAAGATTTTCCTCCAGAAAAAAAAAGCAATTAAAAAAATAAAGATTCCCCCGTAGGAGAAAAGTGTGATTACCCCACCTATCTCTACCATTGAATTACCAGTGGAATAAATGGAATAAAAATGCTATTTTTACCTAAGTACCGATAATTTGACAATATTATTAATATCTATTAGAAACAACAAAAAAAAAATATTATTTTTTGTCTATTTTCAGGAAATAGAAAATTGTTATTGTCTATTTTTCGAATTTAATTTGTCTGTTTTTACTTAGAGCCTTAGAGATTCACTTTACTTCATACTTTATCTTTAGAATAAAAAATAAGAGTAATTTTTCTTTCCAATCGACTTTAAAAAGAAGATTCTCGATTCAGTTGTATTTATTTTTATGTTTGTCACCTCATAACTCCGTCAGTTAAAAACCAATTTGGAAAATTCTTTTATTATCTCAAAGGATGTACTTACAGCCAGAAATACAGAAATTTTATCAAAGCTAAATTAGTAGTTTAATTTTTAAAACAAAATTACTGGTTTTTTTAAATGAATTAAAACATTAATACTTACACAGATAAAGGCATACACAGAGGACAGCAAGAGCACAGACAAACACAGCGACGGACAGCACTATGATGAGTACCCAGGATATACGGGGCCACGAGTCTTCCACTGTAAAAAAAAATTATAATCAAACCTTGTTCTATTTTTAAGACGAATAAAATAAGTTTGCAAAAATTTAAATTGTTATCTTGATGTATTGTATCTGTATTTTTATGTGTGTGCGAGTGTATTAATTATCTCTGTTTGTTGTATCTGGGTTTGTTGTATCTGTCTTTTTATGTGTATGCGAGTATATTAATTATCTCTGTTTGTTGCATCTTGGTTTGTTGTATCTGTCTTTTTATGTGTATGCAAGTGTATTCATTATCTCTGTTTGTTGCATTTTGGTTTGTTGTATCTGTCTTTTTATGTGTATGCAAGTGTATTCATTATCTCTGTTTGTTGCATTTTGGTTTGTTGTATCTGTCTTTTTATATATGTGCGAGTATATGAATTATCTTGATTGCTTGTATCTGCCTTTTCTGTGATTGTGTGTATACACCCACACGGTGTATTTAATAAATTAATGAATATTTATAACAAGAAACATGGTAAGTATACAGATGTTAACAATAATAAAAAAGTCTACACATTTCGCTTTAATTAGGTACGCAAAACTTAAATATCTAAAAAATAAAAATGTTGAATTGAGGATTAAAACAATAAGTAATTTTAAAATTTATTTGCCAGAAACATAGATAATATGATGTTACAGTTTGTTTTTGAATGTTCAGTATGTTGCATGTGTACGTGTGTGTGTGCGTGCGTGTGTCTGTCTGTACGTACATATGCACTTGGTGCGGTCGTGCGCGTCGGTGCTCCAGGCGGCCGGGCAGTAGCAGCGGACGGCGCTGCGGTACTCGTTGGTCGCCACGCAGCGGTAGTCGCATCCACACTCCTGCGCATTTGTTACTTTGTTGACATATTGTTTAAGATCGAGCGATCTTTCAAGATACTGAGTATAAGATATATAAGATAATATATAAGATGTATTAGTATATGTATAAGATGTTATATATGTTTATATAAGACACTGAATTGTCCACTGAGATACAGGCTCGACCTAGTACGATGGCTAGTAGATCTAACTAAATATATTTTATTATTCAATAAAGACAGTTATTATATTTATTATAATTTACGCATTTACTACTTTGTTGACATATTGTTCAAGTTTTTCATCGATTTTTTAAAATGCTGAGTTAATTATATATGTATATAAACATAAGATAATAAATATAAGATGTATAAGATATAAGATAATGTATAAGATGTATAAGTATATGTATAAGATGTTATATATATTTATATAAGACACAGAATTGCCCACTAAGATACAAGCTTAACAGTACAGTACAGTACAGTGGTTGGTAGAGCTAACTAAATGTATGTAATTTATTATTCAATAAAGACGTTATATTTTTTAAGATCAGTCATTGATATTATTATTAGCTCTTTGCCCGTTACTTCGTAAGCGTTGATTTCATCATCAGCATTTCATCATCAAACCTATTTTAACTATGGAAGTGTTCTGTCTCTTTCCATTGCGCTAAAATTTCAATTTGAAAGAAAATGGCAAAACATAATAATAGCTAACATAGGTTTATAGTATCAACTTACATGTATAGCGGGAATAATTAACACTTCCCCCGGACCAGTCCGCGGGGCAACGATCACTTCACTGAACTCTCTGATCGCGCGAGTCCCATCCACATGGGACCAGCCGCCGCCGCCGTGTTGGCCCTCGCTCTCGTGGGTGCTGCCACCTATTGTAAGAGAACAAATTTTAAATTTTAAATCGATGTAGACTTTTGAATTACCATTTATTTTGGTAAGAGATAGATATATGCGAGTCCAGCTTCATTTATTTTGGTAAGAGATAGATATATGCGAGTCCAGCTTCAATAGATTTGTTTATTCAATAAACCAATAATAATTTTAAAGGTCGTCTGGAAGAGATTGCTTGAACGTTAATACCGCCTTTTGTATGTGTAATATATATTCTTGTGGTGCGTTTTTATTATTGTGTCTCGTTGTAATGAAAATAAATGATTTTTTTACTAAGGACATACATCATATGAATGGGTTTCATTATTTATTTTTACGTTGCACAATTTTTCATTAATAATATATATTGCGCGTCTATATTTCGTATTATAATTGCAATAAACAACATTTTAGGCAAAAAAAATGTTTATGTACGGAATCCTCGGAGCGCAGGAGGAAGTGCACCTCGCCTCGGAGCCTGTACGCGTAAGGTGTAAGGTGAGAGTACCGAGCCAGCCGCCGCCGCCGCCGCCGCGCAGGCAGCCGCCGCCGCCGCCGCCGAAGCCGCCGTGCGCGCCGCCGGCGCAGGCCGCGCCGCCCGCGCCGCCGTCGCGCACGGCGGCGCCGCGCACGGCCTCGAAGCCCGGCGTCGTCGGCCCCGCGCGCGCGCTCCAGCCGCCGCCAGCGCCTGCCGCGCCACCCATACACTCATAAGCTTTTATTACGCTACTTACAATGGCAACCAAGCATCTACTTGGGAAAGGATGGGATCTACCACCCCTATTGATAGCAGGGGGGCGGATTGTTAGTAATACGGAGTACCAGTCCCATTAGTAGCGACATACCCCATCAGGTTGACTTCCACGTAGTCCCCCCTGGAAACCATCGTGGTGAATGCCATGTCCATTCATCAGGATGGGCTAACTGGCCTGCCTTTTCGTTCTCACCTATCATCTCTCACTGGTGCCCTGAGCTTAAGTTGGTTGAAAACTTAGTTTTTTTCCATATTAGTTTATTTGCAAGGAACTATGGAATGGAGTATATTGTCCGTGTGGTCCCGGCATAGAATAGGTCACCTCTTCCATTACTGTGGATGTCGTAAGAGACGACTAAGAGAGAGCGTGAGATGGGCAGCAGCGTCCCTCTTAAAACAGCACCAAAACCTTAACTGCGGTTGCCAATCCGCCTGCGAACCGGCAATTACTGGAAAACCCCCACTAGGAGGAAGCTTATGTTCAGCAGTGGACAATTGTGGCTGTTATGATGATGGAAGAGAAAGAAATTAGTAATAATGGAGACTAAGAATCCCATTGCTAGTAAGATACCTAACCAGGTCGATCTCCACGCAGTTCCTGATGAATTCATCATGATGGGCTGACTGTTCTGTTTTCATCCTCATCGATCACCCTTCACTGGTGCCCCGCCAGCGTATACCGTTAGTACAGGTGGAGTTACAATTCCATTTTCACCCATTAAAAAAATATGATGGAATATATGTATATACGTACCCGAGGTCCGTCCTGGCTTCCCGTACATATAGCCGGACTCGGGCGTAGCGTTGGTGTGTGGGCGCGCGTGCTGCGAGCCGTCGTCGCGGAAGATGCCCACTGAAATGCCACCACCGCCGCCGCCCACCAGCAGGGGGTGCGCCTGGCCTTCCTTGTCCAGCTGGGAGATGAATACATATTACAGAACAAGAGCGTAAGGAAGCTGGAATGATTCAATAAGAGTGGACTAAATACCGGACACGAAAAAGTAGTTTATACATTTGTGTTTAATAAATATCTAAATAAATTATACCAAATAAATATACGATATTGGTTTCGTTGCAACTTTGTTCAGATGTACCAAAATGTAGACCAAATAAATACATATATTGTACGGAATATGTTCAAGGAATGGATCTAAAATTAAGAGGCTAGCAGATAGTTCTTTTTACATCCATAAAAGACATCGTAAGAGCCACAAATATGCGGTGCTATGGTGGACCATAAAAGATGTCACGAGACTGAAACAAATACGTACTGTGACGTCGTAAATGACGTCCTGAGACTGTAGCAAATGTACGTCAACTATCCGACATAGTAGGAGGGTGTTACTTACGTCGAGAACGACTGAAGATGAATGTTTTTATATCGAAAAATTGCTATTTGGGTAGTTTGTAAAATAAGAGATTTATTAATTGCTAATTTAGCATTATATTGTGTTAGGTTGGTATATCCACCATTAATGTTACTATGTCCCTCATTGTTATTAGACATTAGATCATTTGTTGATAAATATATTTCATCACCAATATCATCATATTGACTATCATTAATTAAAAAAGAATCAGCAGAAGATGTAATATTATAAAATATTATTTCAAAATATGTAGAGTTTTCATTCTCACTCTCCTTTTTCTCTGTTCTCTATAAGATTTTGATGGACCTTTCCCCCCGTTTTAAAATATAAATTGCATACGACTGGCCTAAAGGCAAATGGATATAATTTACTCACCAAGAAGACGTAAGTTGCACCGCCACCCCCTCCCCCGCCATCCGTCACCTGGGTGTTCCTCACTTCGTGGGTTTTGCTGGTGAACACCAGCTGAGAATCATTTTGCTTCCTCGAGCACTCTTGGCTTTCTTGGGCTGACAGTGTCTATGGACAAACAAATGACAGTTTACAAAGTTCTATATAAATATATTTATTTTATTTTATTTATACTTTATTGTACACATAGTACATAAAAATATGACAGAAGTAAGTAAATATATAAAGGCGAGCTTAACTCTAAAATAACTCTGTTCCAGCAATACCTAAAGTGGAAAGGAGCATCAATGTCAACGGGCAGAGCGGTGTACAATAATATGACAATTTTTAAACAAAAAGAACTAAATAAACTTAAATTTATACATAACTAATTATATCATATATTTTTTTAATATATTTCTTTTAACTTTGAGAAATATGGGAATGTTAAAGGAACTTGCTAACATAGAGTAAATCGTTAGACAGAGTTGGATGTATTAGATGTAAGTAAAGTATTATGAACCCGTTAACTGTCCACTTCTGAACGTAGGTCTTCCTCTCTATTGTGGGGTTTTGCGAGTAATTGACACACTTGGCAAGTAAATTTTCAACAGCAGTTAGGCTTCACCTGATATGTCATGTGGTACTTACCTTCTTACAAGCGTTCAGTCCTTGCTGACCAACCAGCATGTACAGACGTTCAGACCGATGCAGTTCGAAGAGACCCCGGGCCTGTGCCCCGTGGGATACTCCCGCCCACGCGGACCCTAGCCCTCCAGACGCGCCCGTCGCGATTATACTGTGGAAGGAATCTACTGTGAGATATTTAGGGAGGACGATATACTTTTTTTGTTTGTTTATGCAACTTAGAATGGCAAACAAGCTGACGGCCCACCTAGTGGAAAGTGGTAACCGTCGCCTATAGACATGAGCAGTACCATGACATAACAGAGTATACTGTTTCGCCCATGATGCAGCAACGCAGGGGGCGTTACCATTTTTGAAGACTCACGTGTTATTCACAGCCATGCAAACACAACTGCTTCACGGTAGAAACACGAATGAGACAGAGGTACAAATTACTTTTAAGAGATTTCCCAATTTAGCATATTTCATAATATGAGTAGCTAGTCTGAGTAATATAATATAGATTCGCGATGAAAAGTAAGCTTTAAATATCATATCGAATAAAGTCTTATATAATTACAATAATTATTTCAACTTTGTGGATGAAGAATTAGATTCTAAAAGCATAAGTCAAAATTAAAAAAAAAATCTGGCATACGAAACTTCCACTCTTAAATTTGATACTTACGTATATAATCCTTCAGCAGGCACCTCCCAAACTTGGATGCCCTGGTAAGGTGGGGTCTGTATGACGGATACAGCGACGGGCGTGTTGTTGTATGCAGCATCACACATGGTCTGGTTGGGACCAAAACGACCAGTCGCTCCGCAGGTTGTGAAGCGATAGTCTATGCGGAAAGAATAATTCACTAGGTATTCAAAAAGTCCAGGAAAGACTAAACAAAAAAAATGCTGTACTAACTTCGTTAAAAATATCATTCACAGCAGAAGAAAGTGGTTTCGTCTTTAATTCTTTAACAATTTCGTTTATGTTTACACGTTTAGTCTGTTTCCCTTTAGGGAAGGTAAAAGCAATGAATTGCTATTACTGCCCTGATTCCTCTCTCGTCTCCTCTTTCGTAGTTTCATATGTGGAGAAAACAAGTGAAGAAATCTTTGTCTTTGATTACCATTATTTCTAATTTTGCCTCTATTTAATATGCCACCTATTTGACCGGTATATGCCCATCTGAGGCGTTCCTTACTGACATATCTACTCAATTAAGCTTAATACATTTCGTAATTCTTTCATCTATCTTTCTAAATGACTTTGTTACATCTTTCCAATCTTCGTCATTACATCATTTTTCAGTCTACACTTCTCTATATATATTTCTCGTCGTCATCATCATTTCGGCCAGTATGTATCCACTGTTGAACATAGGCCTACCCTATAGACTGCCATAAGGAACGGTCCTAAGCCACCTGCATTCACTGACTCCATGCAATGCATTTGAGGTTGTCACTCCATTTAGTATTGGGTCATCCTATATACTTCTCATTAATGATTAATACTTACATATTTTATCCGCAAATCCAGGATGAGGCGTAGTTTTCTCTTCAAATATAGGATCATAATAATTATAGTCGCCTAATTCGTCAGGGTCTATATTGAGCCCGAAACATTCAGGAGCCATAGAGAAATCGTCTATGGCTGAGTCAGAGTATATTCGCATACCCATACGGGTCTTGAATTGAAGGTAGTATCTGGAACAAATGCATGGAATAAATTGTATTTATTTGTAATAAAAATATGTTAACAATTCAAAAAGAATGTAATTTGTTTTATTACATAAAGATAACCTTAATCAGATGTTTTTTTAAACGAGTTGTTTTTAGGGTACAACTTTAGGACCTATTTGTTTTATACAAAAAAATTTATTTTAAATTCTTACCTTCTAGTAACATTCGGTAAGAAAATAGCAGCCCTGTACCAATTTTCACCTTTGTCCTTTGTGGAGAACCATAACGACGTAGTGATATTACCTCTCGTAGTCAACTCTACCACGTCAACGCTGAGAGAGCCGTAGTTGCGTCCATTTTGTTGGTAATAAAACCTTATCTGTTGAGAATAAAGGTTATATTTCAAAACCATTTTCACAAATGAAAGTTTTCTTAAAAATTTTGTTTAAAATAATTAAATTTACATACCATACAACAATTGTAATATTTAGATGTTATATTCCCATGCACTTTTGGAGGTGGATTGAAAACTACAGTTCTCATAACGGCTGTCGAGGCGAAATCTGCTTTCTCCTTGTTAGGGCCAGTGACATTCATGTTCACATAGAAATAGTACCCCACGCATTGGGATAGGGAGTAGTTCATGTGAGCTGGGAATAGAGGGGGTACCACTTGGGTAGGGTACAAGTCTAAGGGGCCGCATGTGTGGTCGTAATTGGGCCCCGTCTTGTCAGTTGGCGTTGGACCATTGTGCCTTGACCATTTTAAAATTGGCCTGAAAAAGAAAGATCAAAATTATTGCATGTTTTACCAAAGGTTTATTTTTTTTTTTTTTTTACAACACAGGGGGCAAACGAGCATGCGGCTCACCTGATGGTAAGTGACTACCGCCGCCCATGGTCACCCACAACACCTACGGCATTGCAGGTGTGCTGCCGGCCTTTTAAAAAGGAATATGCTCTTTTCTTGAAGGTTATGTTGTCGTATCGGTTCGGAAATACTGCTGCTGGAAGTTGATTCCAAAGAGTGGTTGTGCGTGGAAGAAAGTGCCTTGAAAAACGCACGGTGGAGGACCGCCACTCGTCCAGATGGTTGGGATGAAATTTTAGTTTATGGCGGTAGTTTATGGATGGTGAAAATCTGCAGCAGGTATCAATCCGAACAATTCTTCAGAGCACTCCCCATGATAAATTCGGTAGAAGATGCACAGAGATGCAACATCTCTACGCAGTTTCAGTGGGTCGAGCCGGACAGTAAGACGCCGATCGTCAACAATTCGAGCTGCCCGACTTTGAATGCGGTCTAACGGAAGGAGTTGGTACTGTGGCGCTCCTGCCCACAGGTGAGAACAGTATTCCATGTGTGGCCTCACTTGAGCTTTATACAGTTTCAGGCGGTTTTCTGGCGTGAAATACCGTCTCACCCTATTGAGCACCCCCAACTTTTTGGAAGCTATCTTAGCTTTTTCCTCCAGATGACCGCAAAACTGGACGAAGGTTTATTTGTTGGTTAATCTTTTCCAAATTATAATAAACAAATAACTACAAACAATCGTAACAAAATTACTATTAAATATATCAATTTCTAACATCATATAGCTCCATCAACAGGGAGTTAACCCTCATGATCGGTGTTTCCCAACGTGGGGCCCACGCCCCACAGGGGGGCAATTTGATAGTTATGGAGGAAGGCAATAAAAAAATGGACTTGAAGCGATTTTAAATCTCTTGCTCCAAGCAATTTAAATTAAATATAAATATAAATAATTTAAATATAACAAAAAAGTAAATAAAAAAAATGCTGTAAATATTTATTAGGTATAATTTCGTTTGACGTTACCAAAATATCAACCGGGCGATTAGAGTTGTCAAGTAAACTTTGTCGGGAAAAATTATGCATAAAAATTTTACAAATGTTCAAGTGGGGCATGGCACAAAAAAGATTATGAAACACTGGCCTAGATGGTCGCGTAAAACGCGATTTCTAAGATGGTTTCTCCTACGCATGCTCAGGTTACGGAATGAACTCAAGAGACTACAGCATGGGGTTCTTTAAAAGGGAGGTAAAGAGATTTCTTCAGGGTCGGCAACGCGCGCGTTATACCCCTACATCGTATTACAGACGTTCTTAGGCTACGGCAACCGCTTTAGGTCGATCGTATGCTTGTTTGTCACCTCAGTGGTATAAAAAAATAACAAATTTTTTGGTGTTCCTCAAGGGTCAATTCTAGGTCCACTTCTATGGTCTATATTTTTTTACTAATTCAAGCGGAAGGATTGGCGATATTATTAACTTATACTCGTTATAAATACTTACTGAGGTACGTCTTCGAAACCGCAATTGTCTTGTTCAAAATTACAATACGATCCATACGGCATTTTATCTGTAAACAATAATAATGCATTAGTAATATATCATCAACCACGTTACACAAAGCGAATCGCATTATGTTTACCATTTATTATTTTAGCCCTTTACTGTCCACTGCTGAACATAAGCAGTCCCCATAAGGGCAGTTTTGCCAGTAGTTGCCACATTTAGCAGGCGAGTTGGCAACCGAATTTAGGATTTTACAGATGTTTTAAGAGGGACGCTACTGCCCATTTCTCTACCATAAGCCCCCTTAGTCGCCTCTTACGATACCCACGGGAAAGGAAAGGGTGACACTTTATACTCGTATACCGGGAACGACACGGCGGTTTACCATAAAACCAATTTTTTAAATATCTTGTACTTGTAATTGAAGACTATTTGCAAGTAATAAATTATGACTGAATTTAAATATTTCTTTATGCAATTTAGAATGGCAAACAACCTGACGACCCAACTGATGGAAAGTAATAACCGTCACCTATAGACAGGATCAGTACTATGGCCATAACAGAGTATACTGTTTCACTCATCATGATACCGCCCATGCGTTGTCATTCCTGAGGACTCAGGTACCTCTGTAACCTGTAAATTCACTGCCATATGTGCGTGAATTCATAGGGTACAGAGAAATAACATCTGAGTCCTCAAGAATGGCAACGCATGGGGGGTATCATGGGCGAAACAGTATACTCTGTTATGTCCATGGTACTGTTCCTGTCTATAGGCGACGGTTGCCACTTTCCATCCGGTGGGCCGTCAGCTTGTTTGCTATTCTAAGTTGTATAAAAAAAAGCAATCTCTCCCAGACAACCTTTTGGTAGAGGAGAAAAGAAAAAGATGGTAGCTATTTGGCGCAATAAGTATATCTAATAAAAGAAGGTTATTGTTATCAAGTTATGGATATTAAATGTAAAAATTTGCTATATTTTTATTGGATGAAGAATTGAACTACATCTTACCACAATTCTGGTTTTCATCACTACCGTCGTCGCAGTCTTTCACCAGATCGCACACTTGTTGCAGCTTTATACAGGACTCCTTCTGCGAAATGTAGAATTATATATTTATTATATATATTTACTTACATATATTATACATACTTATTATATATTTATTATATATACTTAAATAGAGCATCGAGCCTAAAAAATGGGTTAGCTTTTTGTCAGTTAATTGTCAAATTAACTGACTCAATTGTCCTATTAGTATTCTATATACTTACGCATAAAATGTATCTTGACGTATTATTTAATAAATAAAAAAATAAAATGAGTACCTGTTTATGCATTAAAAATATGCAGAAATTGTAAGACAAAATAAGTATAGAAGTTATAAAGGAATATTCATTAATTTAATTATTTAATTATCACGTAAAATTTTATGAGAGAGTTAACCCGTTTTCCTCGAAGCATTTCTATGGAGACACTCTATCTATATAATCAATGTATTTATATTTGTAACACAGGTTCTTCTAAACCTACCGCAAGCACCAGTCTCTCACAAAATTGGTCTTCATATCAAATTGTACCTCAAGTTGTCACTTTATTCTACCTTTTGTGATGAGAAAATAAACCATTCATTCATTGGTATTTTTTCTATTTTTCTCTATTAAGTGCTGGGGTAACATTACCATATATTACATCTCTATTTTATTCCAGAGATTATAGTAAACTAGGCAAGAAATAATAATTTTATATAAATCATCATAGTCATTCCAGCCATTACCCGTCCACTGCTGGACATAGGCCTCCCCCATAGACCGCCATAAGGAACGGTTCCGAGCCACCTGCATCCACTGACTCCCTGCGATGCATTTGAGGCCGTCACTCCATCTAGCGGTGGGTCGTTCTACACTGCGTTTGCGCGTACGAGGTCGCCACTCAAAAACCATTCTTCACAATGTAGATATTTTAATATTAAACGAAGTAACTATAATACGATCTAGACTTAGTGATAAGAAATCGCATACTCCGTCTTACGAGATCGAGTTTAGACTATCACTTGCATTCACTGACGACTAGGAAATATTTGCGTCACTTCGAATTTCCGGTTTCCTCTCTGCATGTGGCGGTATATCGTAAATCAATGATATGGCTTTGGAAATACACTGAACAATTTTGATTTCGAATTCAATTTTATATATTAATATACAATATTTTTATATCTTATATATAAAATTCTCGTGTCGCGGTGTTTGTTACCAAACTCCTCCGAAACGGCTTTACCGATTTTTATGAAATTTTGTGTGCGTATTCGGTAGGTCTGAGAATCGGCCAACATCTATTTTTATACCCCTCAATGATAAGGGTGACCTTCCCCAAAAATTTTTTTTTATATTTTTGTCAAATTTTTCCATTTTTATTTAAATGTGATTTAGCATTGAAAAATACATACAACTTCAAATTTTCATCGTTTTACGATCAATGTCTGTTTGTTAATCGCGATTTTTATATTTCGCAATAAGTGGTAAAACAACGTTTACGGGGTCAGCTAGTATTAGTATATATATATATATATATATATATATATATATATATATATATATATATATATATATATATATATGACGGCACACCTGATGGAAAATGGTAACCGTCGCCTATAGACATGAACAGTACCATGGACATAACAGAGTATACTGTTTCACCCATGATACCCCCCATGCGTTGCCATTCCTGAGGACTCAGATGTTATTCCTCTGTACCCAGTAAATTCACGCCATATCCCGCCCTTCAAACCGAAATATAGCCATGCAAACACAACTGCTTCACGGTAGAAACACGAATGGGACAGAGGTACTTAAGCAATCGACTTTTGTACAAAGTCTCCCTCTGGTAACGAGTAAAGAAAAAAAGGGATACTTACATTAATTATATTACATTTCAATTGTCCATATTGACATTCTCCATCGAAGACTGGCGGTTCTGGTAGACACTCCACCATCCGGATGTTGTCTATGGCTATGTGGGGCAGCGTCTGCGATATGCTGATGTGATTAGGCCGCGTGATCTCGATGATGATCCGGACCTCTTGTTGGACCTTGCCGATCATGAACCTCATTGGGTACCACCTGAAAAAAAGTCAATTTGAGTAGAGCAGTTATGTAATTTGGGATATTCTTATTCTATTACTTATTTATTTTATTATGAACTATATCTTTTTTTATTATAAAGCCAGTTCTAATTTTATCATCATCATCATCTCAAGCTTTAACTGTCCACTGCTGAACGTAAGCCAGGCAAGCGGGTTGGCAACCGTAATTAGGCTTTAGAGATGTTTTAAGAGGGACGCTGTTGCCCATCCCTCGCCTTGCCTTAGTCGATTCTTACGACACCTATGGAAAAGGAGGGGGTGGCCTATTTTATGCCGGGACCACACGGCCAACTTCGGAACTGTTTATTTATTTACTTAATAAAGTATACACAGAAATGTGATAGAGGAAAGCAAATGTACAAAGGCGAGCTTAACTCTGCAGGAGTTGTCTTCCAGTAAACCCAAAGTGGAAAGGCGCATCAATGTCAGAGGGTAGGGCTGTTGTTTTATAAATTACTATATTATTAACATATGTCATTTGACTAAATAATTAAGCTCAGACACGGCAACTTGTAACATATCTTTTAAACGTTACACTTTTTTCTAATGGTCGTGGGCTCGAAATTCCGACCACCAGAAGATGTAGTGGGTGTGTTAAATCATTAACCAGGTTGTCATAACATAGAAAAATAGTCTTTAAATTCAAATTACTTACATTTCAAAATTATTCCCCGTGATCTCCTGTAGAATCCACTGCACCTCGGACATTGTGGACTCGGAGACAAGTCTTATGCTTGCATTCTGCATCTTGCTCTGATGCAGCTTCGCCTCGAACTGGTGAAGAAAGTGGTACGTAAGTATTATTATTTGGAATCTTTATATAAATAAATATTCAGGTTAAAATCAATCTTGTAACCATCTTTTGACGTGAGTGTTCTGTCAGCTAAACTGAATAACATTCACCAAAGGGACTTGGGTCCAAAAACAATAAAAATTATGAGATTTTCATTTTACGTATGAGCGTTCTGGTGTTGACTTAGTACTGAAAGTTTATTATTATCGTGTTTTAATTATTAAATCTTGAAATTTCTATCCTAATATGTACTGATAAGACATAGTATGAGTGGTATCTTAGTTAAATGCACCGGTAATTATTTCAATTTCATCGATTATCACTTGATATTTTCATTCAACTATGGTTATGATGGGGTGCCAATGGAGGAGAACAATGTAGTTCAGACCTATAAACATCGGTCTCTGTTTTCCATCAAGTAGTCGTCAGCTTGTTTGCCATTTACCATTTCTTTGGCTTATTGAATTCGGGTTGCCCCACAGTCCTACGTCTGGATGTACTATCCTGGGTTATCGTTTCTGGCATTAGTCTATCTTGAGGTTTCTCACCATATTTCACCACTAGTTCAATGACAACCTTTGCCTACTTTTTGCATCTTTTCTAGCAAGTTTAAGTCAGTTTATACCAAATAATTGTATGTCCAAAAATCCAGCATGTTTCCAAATCAGTAATATTTCTGTGGGTATTAAATATAGAGATTTCTCACCTTACAAAATTCCCATAGACCCCTGAATGGTGGTGATTTTATCACCATGTTCTCCATGGTGGGATCCACTGGTAGGTATAGGAAATGTCCTGCAACAAAAAACAAACAAATATATGAAATAAATAATACCACAACGCTACAATGACAGAGAACGATATATCTCACTCCTTTTCTTTCCCATGATGTTATAAGAGACAATTATGTTAACTTACTAAAATAGGGGGAAAAGGATTATTAGTAATGAGGTCAAACAGCACCATTGTTAGCAGTATACCCTAACAGTTTTACCCTAATTGTTTCCTCCTGGAAACCATTGTGACTAATTCTTAATGAATTCATCAAGATGGACCAACTAACCTGCTTCCATCCTCACCTATCATCACTCACTGATGCCCTCACAGTTATCATTCCATTATCATTCATTAGAAGAAACTTAGTAATACACCAATACAAGGAAAGTTCTACTACTGTTATAAATCTAGAAATTTTTTAAGATCTATGTATGGATGAATGTACATATGTTACATTAACAATTAGCGTGTAATACCGCTGGTATTACAGGCGTTCATACGCTCTGGTAAAAAGTTAAGCAGTTATACCAACATGTGGGCCCCTTGCTTTTTTGCCTCCTCAGTTACCATTGAAACTGGTAACAAAAAATTTGCTCAAAAACTTCTGAACGAAATTTAATGTTTAATACCAACCTACACGAAAAGATTACATCCTAATTTAGAACATAATATACTTTTACTGATTCACGCGGGTGAAGTCTTGGGCTAGCTAATTCGAAATATAGCAAGAAGTTACCATGATTTTTTATGCAACTTAGAATGGCAAACAAGCTGACGGTCCACTTGATTGAAAGTGGTAACCGTCGCCTATAGATATGAGCAGTACCATGGACATAACAGAGTATACTGTTTCGCCCATGATACCCCCCATGCGTTGACATTCCTGAGGACTTATGTCCTATTCCTCTTGAATGGAATGGATGATAATGGAATGGCAACCTCGCCCGCGCTATCGGTATACACTGGCGGGGCACCAGTGAAGGATGATAGGTGAGATGAAAATGCAGGTCAGTTAACCCGTGATGACAAATATAACGATAAATTAGTCACGATGGTTTCCAAGGGGGAGCCGCGTGAAGGTCGACCTGATAAAGTACATTGATAGCGATGGGGGACTAACCTCCCCATTATTAACAATTCCTTAATCCAAAGGTCTATTATACTTGGATTTATTTTAATTAGCTATAAGCTCTACTTATTTATAAATATTATAAATGTTAATGTTATAAATATAAAAGGTCGGGGGGGAAGGGATTGTTAATAATGCGGAGGTTAGTTCCCATTGCTATCAATATACTCTATCAGGTCGACCTCCACGCGCTTCTCCCTAGAAACCATCGTGTCTAATTTATCGTTGAATTCGCCACGATGGGCTAACTGACCTGCCTTTTCATCTTTACCAGTCATCCCTCACTCGTGCCCCGCCAGTGTATACCAATAGCGCAGGCGGGGTTACCATTCCATTATCATCCATTAAAAATATATATATATGAAAACTCGTTTGTTTCCTTATAGCGTCTTGATAGATTAATCAATCACTATAAAATTTGTTATGTTTGTATTATATGGAATGGAGAGGTAAGGCTGCTCATCCCACTCAATAAAAATAAAAAAGTTACGTGAACGAAGTCGCCATATGAAACACAGCCATGTAAGCACAGCTGCTTCATGACACGTGTCAGATTCTTTTTTTATATTTTTTTGTAGATATACATACTTACCAGAGGGAAACTTTGTACAAAAGTCGATTGCTTGGGTACCTCTGTCCCATTCGTGTTTCAACCGTGTTGTTCAAAGTTGTGTTCGCATGGCTGTGTTTCGGTTTGAAGGGTGGGATATGGCGTGAATTTACTGGGTACAGAGGAATAACACCTGAGTCCTCAGGAGTGGCAACGCATGGGGGGTATCATGGGTGAAACAGTATACTCTGTTATGTCCATGGTACTGCTCATGTATATAGGCGACAGTTTCCATTTTCCATCAGGTGGGCCGTCAGCTTGTTTGCCATTCTAAATTGTATAAAAAAAATCTTAATTTATTTTTATTTATTTTATTTTATTTATACTTTATTATACATACCGTTAATACATAAAAATATATCAGAGGTAAATAAATGTACAAAGGCGAGTTTAACTCTAAATGAGTTCTCATCCAGCAACGCCCAAAGTTATCCACTTGATTAATGTTATATCATTATATACGTTTTTTTTATGTTTAAAAACAATAGATGACGTCTGTGATTGACTTCAAAATGACGGTAAGGTGATGTCAGTAACGCTAAAAGACGTCATTCTTTGGTCATTTCAAGGTCGCGACCCTTAATATTGTTTTATCTGGGGGGAAAGGGATTGTTAGTAATGGAGTTTGACAGCCCCATTGCTAGCAATATGCCTTATTAGGTCGACCTCCACGTGGTTCCCCCTGGAAACCATCATGAACAATTCTTGTTGAATTCGTCACGATGGGCTAACTGACCTGCTTCATCCTCACCTATCATCTTTCACTGGTGTCCCGCCGGTGTATACCGATAGCGCGGGTGGGGCTACCATTCCATTATCATCCATTAAAAAAAAAATTGTTTTATGTCTATGACTGTATAACGACGTCATTTTTAAGTCAATCACAGACGTCATCGTGATATCGGAGGTGGATTAAGTACTTACAGGATATCATCATTAAAATCATTCAATGAATTCGCCTACACATCGTTTAGAAGCGTTTAAAGTATGCATTCAATATTTATATATGTATGTATATATATATATATATATATATAAATAGACGAGTTTGTACTGCTGTCCGTCTATTTCTAGAGCCACGAGATCGTCGACTTGAACGTTATTATGTGTGAATGACGGAAAATAGATTTTAAGACAAAGTTTTACATATATAGTGAGGGGAAAGGGATTATTAGTAATAGGGTCAAATAGCCCCATTACTAACAATATACCCTGTCAGGTCGACCTCCACGTGGTTCCCCCTGGAAACCATCGTGGCTAATTCTAGTGGAATTCGTCAGGATGGGCTAACTGACCTACTTTCATCCTCATTAGTCATCTATCACTGGTACCCCGCCATTGTATACTGATAGCGCAGACGGGGTTACCATACCATTATTACCCATAAAAAAAAATTATATATAGTAATATCAAAAATATATAGCAATATCTACTCGTGTATATTGTAGTGACAATATCTATGTGGGACGTGGACATTAACTCAGAAGGAAATGGATAAACTTAGAGCCTTTGAAGTGTGGTGCTGGAGAAGGATGGAGAAAATTAACTGGAGGGATCGAATTAGCAATGAGGAGGTCCTACTTAGGGTTAAGGAAAAGAGACAAATTATTAGAACTATTGAGGACAGAAGGGGAAAAATGTTGGGACACTTGATACGGCACGACGAACTTATGTACATTATAATAGAAGGTAAGATAGAAGGAAGGAGGGGGAGAGGGAGACCGAGACATAGTTACATCAGGCAGATCAAGGAAGGAGTTGGTGTCGTGTCGTATCAAGAGGTGAAGAGACTCGCTGCAAATCGTAGTGAGTGGCAAGAGCTCCACCGACAAGAGCACAGCTCTTAAATAGGATAGATAGAATATATATATATATATATATATATTAATTCGATGACAAATAAAATGGAGATCTCGCTCGTGATGAATATCCGACTGATATTGGAGGGTGGAGGGAGGGGGAATCATCTGTATAATTTGTACTGTTCGAGGCAAGGGTCCTGGTGACTTGTAATACAGGTTTAACACCTAGTACAGGCACCAGCTCCCACAAATAATACTGTTAAAATGTTTTGCAAGTTATAGATATTAAGTCCTAAATTGTTTGTGGTGAGAAATAATAATAAATTAATAAATAAATTGTTAGTAACGGTGAAATAGTCCCTATTGCTATCAATATACATTATCAGGTCGACCTCCACGCGGTTCCCCCTGAAAAGCACCGTGTCTAATTTATCGTTGAATTCTTCACGATGAGCTAACTGACCTGCCTTTTCATCCTCACCAATCGTCCCTCACTGGTGCCCCGCAAGTGTATATCGATAGTGCAAGCGGGGTTACCATTCCATTATCATCTATTAAAAAAAACTGGTATAGGCGATATTGAAATGGCTGGTCATCAATGTCCAAAGGAACTCAATATATAGATAACGTATTGGGAGACTTTGTACAAAAGTCGATTGCTTGGGTACCTCTGTCCCATTCGTGTTTCAACCGTGAAGTAGTTGTGTTTGCACGGCTGTGTTTTGATTTGACGGGTGGTTTATGACAGTGAATTTACAGTGTACAGAGGAATAACACCTGAGTCCTCAGGAATGGCAACGCATGGGGGGTATCATGGGCGAAACAGTTTACTCTATTATGTGCATGGTACTGCTCCTGTCTATAGGCGACGGTTAGCACTTTCCATCAGGTGGGCCGTCAGCTTGTTTGCCATTCTAAGTTGCATAAAAAAAAGAGAATATGATACTTGACCTTTGATAATAATGCATATTCAATCGACTTCAGGAAGACGAAGACTCTTAATTCGGTTTTTTTTTTATGTTTGTTACTTCATAACTTCGTCTATTGGAAACCATTTTTTTTTTATCCGAAAGCGTCTACATACAGATTGGGAACTAATTTAAAAGTACAAAAAAAAAACATTTATACATACTGATGATCAATGGAATATTTCCAAAACACCTTTTTTAATCGCAAATTTCATTTCTTGCTTCTTAAAGAAAGATGACAATTTTAAATGACATATTTAATGTCAAACACAGAAATATCAGCTCATTGGCGACGTAATTGTGTAAAAAGAGACCAAAAAAAGAAAAGAAAAGAAAAACAAACGAATTTAAAACGCTTTGAATGTCGCTTATAGAATTATTATGGAATAGCACCCACGGTTTTCCTATAGAGCGCGCCACTTATGGCTTATGGCGTTTCCCTATTACAATCTTTGTAAGTGGGAATTCCAATTATGTCGACTCTAACTTGACCGCCCTATTTCTGTCTCCGTTTGAATACTGCTCCTCTCTAAGGAATGGTAATTAACTGCACTAACAAAGGGATTATAAATAAACACGCGGGCTATGCCCTAGCTTGATCATAGACAGGAGAGCGTCTGGTTGTCTCTGCTAGCTTATGTTGTCTACACTAATATTTTAAATAACAGACATTTAATTTTTGTTTATAATAGATAAATTCAAAAATCTTTAATCCGAAGTATCGTTTAGAAAAAGTTAATAGGTCTTTTATGGGAATGTGCATTAAATATTATAACAAGATACCGAAGAATATTTTGGATCTACCTTTTAATTAAGTTTTAAACTGTTATTAAAAATACATATTAAAACAAAGCCTATTACACACTAAATATTTACTTGAATGACAAACGTGCACGGTGTTAGTCGATCATGCACGGGCTTTTAACGACCATGTAATATTAGACATAGTACATTTAAATAAATACACATAATGTTAACAGGCCATATCCTTTATCTCCCTATACGACATGACGCTTAGTGTTTCCTTTATCTGTCCCATGTAGTTAATCCTCAGTCTTCCTCTTCCTCTTTTGCCCTCTATCTTTCCTTCTATTATGCTCTTAATTGGATAGAGCTGGCTGGAGGAAGATGCATGAATTAGTTGCACCGACAAGAGGAAACTCTTAAATGAAAATGAATGTTAACAGAGACTTCAATGAGTAACTGTTGAGCTTCTTGCGGGCTCTTCTCAACAGATAACGACTTTCCGAACCTTGCTGTTGTGAAACCTCTTTGTATTTTTTATTATTTATTTTTGTCAATGACAATATATATATACGCTATTGTTTTTCTTCGCCTGCTTCCATCGTTATCTAATTTTATTTTATTTTATTTATATATTATTCGGAATACTCACATTTTGGCGACCGTGATCAGCGTAAAAATGGAACAGGCATTATTACAAAGAAAAGTAGTACGTCGTCGTTTTACTATGTGTGCTAAACGTATAGAAGATTTTCTAGAGAAGAATGATAAAACAGGTATGAGCGCGGAAATATCAAATATCACCAAAATTTTCGACGAATTAACATTCCTCCAAAACAAATTAATGGATTTGTGGTTGAACATGGAGGAACGGGACGAAAATTTTTTCGATGATGATTTAGAACTGTCCGAGGCTTACACCAGTAAATTCTATTTGTTGAAACACAAAGTCAGCGAGAACTGCAGTCCTGCGGTAGCCCGCTCTTCGGCCTCTGATACTGTAATTAAAGCAGATAGAGAGAGTGGAGAGACTTCCCAAAGGCATCGTCGCCACTTTCGTCTTCCGAAGTTACAGCTTACTTTATTGAACGAAGAGATAAAAAGTTGGATTCCATTCTGGACACAGTTCAAGAAGATTGACTGCGACAGCGACATAGATGATGAAGATAAATTTCAATATCTCCTACAAAGTATTGAGAAAGGTTGTAACGCCAGGGAGTTAGTGGAAAGTTTTCCACCCTCAGCAGAAAACTACCCAAAGGTAATGCAACAGCTCAAACAAAGGTATGGAAAAGATGAACTTATAATAGAATATTACGTTAGAGAACTCTTAAAGTTAACAATCGTCCAAAGGAACGATAATTCTAAGATGGCCACTCGTATCCTATATGATAAACTAATGACTCAGATTCTTGCTTTAGAATCTCTCGGCGTGACGCAAGATAAGTATGCCGCCTTTTTATTTCCAATGGTGGAATCTGCACTGCCGGAAGACATATTACGCGCATGGAACAGATGTCAGGCGAACGTCGCGACTAACGATAAAGAAAAGAGTCAGCTGACACAATTGTTACATTTTGTTCGTAAGGAAGTTGAATCTGAAGAAAAAATTAATTTATCACGAGGAGGTTTTTCTAGCGTGGATCCAAATCCTGTAATTCCGTCAGCAAGTTTTTTAAGTACAGCTGTCAGAAACAAAGAGAAAAATGTCGTGCATACTAAAAATGAAATAAGAGAATGTGTATGGTGCGATAAACCCACGCATAATAGTTCTGAATGTAAAAGGCCTATTAAATGGGATTTAGAAGAAAAGAAAGATTTTCTGAAAAAGAAGAATACATGTTTGATATGTCTAAAAATTGGACATCATGCAAAAAAATGTAGAAAATATCCCAAATGCATTGTTTGTGAAAAAAGACATTATCCCATTATGTGTGCCGAATTACCTAAGATTTCAAAGAAGGCAGAAGATCAAGTACTTAAACAGTCTATAAAACCGAGTACAGTTTTATTGCAAACTGTCAAACTAAATTTAGTATACAAAGAGAAAACCATTACAGTGAGAGCCCTTTTGGATTCAGGTGCTCAACGCTCTTTTATAAGGTCAGATGCAATCGAGAAATTGAATATTAAACCTACAGGTAATGAACACTTAAGGCACAATTTGTTCGGCGGAGTAGTGACTAAATTAAAAAATCATAGATTATTTATATTAAATTGCAAAAGCCTCAATAGTAAGTATGAAATTCAAATAGAGGCACTTGAGCAGAGGAAAATATGCGATAATTTGCCAAAGATAAAGTCAGGCTCACTTTTGTCACAACTACAGGATAAAGGTATTGACATCACTGATTGTATTAATGAAGTGACAGAGATTTCTTTACTAATTGGTTCTGATGTTTTAGGTTCGTTGTACACTGGGCGATCAGAACATGTAAGTGACAATTTGGTGGCGATCGAGACAAAATTTGGTTGGGTAATTCAGGGACCTACTTCTGGTACGTATTGTAATTTTACTTCAATACACGCTTGTTCATTTGATATTGATGACCTGTGGAAACTTGAATCAATAGGTATAAAAGATGAGGCGCAGGTTAAAAGTTCTCGGAAGCGTGAGGAAGAAGTTGAGAATTTTTTTAGAGAAACTGTAAACATAAATGGTGAGAATAGGTATGAAATTAGTTTACCATGGAAGGATACAGCAGACATTTTATTTTCTAACTTTAATTTAGCAATAAAACGTCTTCACTCAACTACTAATAAGCTTACAAAATTAGGCTTATTGAACGCTTATGATGAGGTGTTCAACGAATGGTTAAATAGTAACATAATTGAGGAGGTTATGGGTGATAATATTCAAACCGGACATTATTTGCCTCATCACGCTGTTGTTAAAGAATCTAGCCTTACGACTAAAATTCGCCCTGTGTTTGATGCATCTGCTACGACTAAAGAAGGTGTCAGTCTTAATTCTTGTCTAGAAAAAGGAAGCAATCTTATAGAATTAATACCAAAATTACTTATTCAATTTAGAAAAGGCAAGATAGGTATTATCGCCGATATAAAAAAGGCCTTTTTACAAATATCTATCCATCCAAATGATCGCAAGTTTCTCAAATTTTTATGGTGGGACAACCCTAGCAGCTCAGATAGAAAATTAAAAATTTTTAGACACCGTCGTGTAGTGTTTGGTGTTAAAACGAGTCCATACCTTCTATCAGCTACTATTCTATACCACCTCGAGAAATATGTAGGCGATACTGCCAGTCAATTGAGAAAGAGCTTTTATGTTGATAATTGTGTAGTCAGTGTTAACAATGAAGCTGAAATGAAAAAATTCATGAATGAAGCTTTGCACATAATGAACGAAGGTAAGTTTGAATTAAGATGTTGGGTGACTGGCCCTACTTTAGATAAAAATCAAGCAGATACCTCTGTATTAGGAGTTACTTGGGATGCTCAAAATGATGAACTCTATTGTAAAGTTCCTTTTTTCAAACAAGTTACAGATAAGCTTACAAAAAGGACATTGTTATCAATGGCGCAAAGTATTTTCGATCCAATCGGGTTTCTCTGTCCTACCACACTGATACCGAAACTATTAATACAAAAGTGCTGGGAAAAGTCTATGGACTGGGACAAAGAACTTACCTTAGAATTGGGAAAATCAGCAAGAGAATGGCTTCATCATGTAAATGCTATCGAAAAATGTCGTATTCCAAGAAGATTGAGTGTATCAAATTTATCTGGTAGCAATAACACCATTCATGTTTTTAGTGATGCAAGCCAATACGCTTATTCTGGATGCGTCTTTCTGCGATCGGAACATGATAATATGGTAACAGTACAACTTGTTCTTGCTAAAAGTAGAGTTACTCCATTGAAACCAGTTACAATGCCGAGACTTGAATTAATTGCAGCTTTGTTAGCCACACGATTGGCTACAGAAGCCAAATTTTCATTGCAGCTGAATTGCAAAGAATACTACTGGACTGATTCTAGCATTGTGTTAGCATGGATAAGACGGCAATCAGGTCTAAATGTTTTTGTTCACAATAGAGTGAAAGAGATTACAGAAAGAAGTAACAGAGATGCTTGGCGTCATGTACCTGGTGAACTTAACCCAGCTGATCTTCCATCAAGAGGATGCAATGCTCAAAATTTATTGAAAAGTCGATGGTGGGAGGGTCCAGCTTGGCTTCATAATTCACAATCAGCGTGGCCCAATTCTGATGTTGCTCCAGATGAAAATGAAGTCAACAAGGAAGTAAAGAAAAGCTGTTTAACTGTGCAAGAAGGTACCAAATTTTCTGACAGACTTCTTCATTTTGGGAAGTATTCAAAAATTGTTAGAACCGTTGCATGGTGCTTGAGATTTTCCAAGTTCTATCGACAGTATAGAAGTTATAAAGATATTACTGCTGAAGAGTATGAAAGAGCAGAAACTCGATTGATGTCAATAATACAAAAGGAGTCTTATGAAAGTTTTGATGAGATAAAATTAAGACTCAAAATGGATATTTTTCAAGATAGTCAAGATGTTATTCGTGTAAAAACTAGATTGACACTAAGTGGTGACACTGAGAGTTTTATAACTCCGATATTACTGCCTAGCACAAATGTAATAGTGAGGCGACTCGTTCGATATAAACATGTTCATAGTCTTCACGCTGGAACACAAACTCTTATAAATAACTTACGAGAAGAGTATTGGATAGTTGGTGTCAGAAGGTTAGCAAAAAATGTTGTACGAGATTGTATTATATGTAAACGATATAATGCTAAGGCTAGTACTGTACCTTTCGCTCCATTACCTGCAGAACGTGTAACTTGTGGAGTACCATTTGAAGTAACGGGTATAGATCTAGCAGGACCAGTATATCTCAAATCTAATCAGAAGTGCTGGATAGTAGTCTTTACTTGTGCTACTTACAGAGCCTTACATCTGGAAATATGCTCTTCACTTAGTACTGAAGAGTTCCTGTTGACGTTAAGACGTTTTATTGCACGAAGAGGTAGGCCTAGGATTATATACAGCGATAACGCTACTAATTTTCGAGGAGCGAATAATGTCTTAAATTCAATTAATTGGGACGACGTTTCTTTCAAAACCTCAGTTCAAAAGATATCATGGCACTTTATTCCACCACAAGCGCCATGGTGGGGTGGATGGTGGGAGCGAATGATTCGTACTATTAAAGAAATTCTGAGAAGAGTTTTAGGTAAAGCTGCTCTATTAGAAAAAGAATTGATGACTGTACTGTGCGAAACAGAAGCACTTATTAATTCACGTCCTTTAACTTACATAGCAGACAGCACTGAAAATTTTACAGCTCTTACTCCTGCAATGTTTCTTAAGGTAGGCAGTACTTATACAAGTGATTTAGACCAAGCTTATTCATCTAATCTTGCTACTCGTTATCGTTATATTGAAAAAATCAATAGGGATTTAAAACAAAGATTTAGATCAGAATATTTATCGTTATTAACGCAAAAGTATGGCAAAAATAAGAACAATCTGAAACCTGGAGATATTGTACTTATTGGTTCAGATGATTTAAAACGCGTAAATTGGCCCTTGGGTCTCATTTTACAGATATGTCCTGGTGTTGATAACATTGGTAGGGTAGCTCGTATTAAAACGGCTAAAGGCGAACGTCTTCGACCTTTGCAACGTTTATACCCTCTAGAGGTGTCACAATTAGAGGATATTCAGTTTCCACGGCCATCGGGATCAAATGATAAAGTTATTGATTCTAAAGTTGAGGTTGAAAATTGTCCAGCCAAGATTACACGTTCTGGTCGTCCTGTGAAACTTCCTCATCGACTTGACATATAATTTTGTTATTGCGCTGTAGTAATGCGTATGCGCAAGGTGGGGTGTATGTTGTGAAACCTCTTTGTATTTTTTATTATTTATTTTTGTCAATGACAATATATATATACGCTATTGTTTTTCTTCGCCTGCTTCCATCGTTATCTAATTTTATTTTATTTTATTTATATATTATTCGGAATACTCACACCTTGCAATAGATTTAAAAAAAAAATGACGATTTAAAAATGCTTGTAAACAAGTCTATTTGGATAAAGCTGATTTGAATTTGGATCTATTTTAAAAATTCTTTCGCTACATTATTATTTATTTATTTATTTATTCATTAGTACAAATATGTGTACATGGCGGACTTAATGCTAAAAGCATTCTCTCCCAGTCAACCATAGGGAAGTGTCAGAATACTCGAATGCGGTACTACTAATTATTGATATACATACATACTAAAATTACATATATAAACGAATAAATATATATGAATAACAAATATACTTACACATAACATATATGATTATTAGCGAGTAAAACAGTTAAAAACAATTTAATTTTGAAAAAAAAAACCGTGCGGAGCTTGTACGAAATACTAGTTATAATTAAACTTGAGTTAAATCTTTTTCACATTTATTTATGATACTTAGAAAAGCAAACAAGCTGACGGCCAACTTTCTGGTGAGTGGTAACTGTCGCCTATGGAATAACATCATGAACGCACCTACTTTTTTTTTTTTTGATAGGTGAAAATGAAATGGTAACCCCGCCTGCGCTAATGGTATACGCTGGCGGGGCACCAGTGAAGGGTGATGGATGAAAATGAAAACAGGCCAGTTAACCCATCATGATGAATTCATCAAGAATTAACCATGATAGTTTCCAGGGAAAACCGCATGGAGGTCGACCTGATTAGGTATATTGCTAGCAATGGGATTCTCAGTCTCCATTACTAACAATTCCTTTCCCCCCGAACGCACCTACTGTGACGCCCACGGTGATCCACATCCGTTGCTATACTAGGTGTATGCCAAATCATGATGATTGAGTAGTTAAAGTGCCAAATATTAAGGGACTAACTTTCATATTTCAACGAGTGACTAATTTTTTATCGTCTGTTTTTTGTGCGTGGATTTCAGGTTTTTTTTATACAACATACAATGGCAAACAAGCTGACGGCCCACCTGATAAAAAGTGGTAACCATCGCCTATAGATATGAGCAGTACCATGGACATAACAGAGTATACTGTTTCGCACATGATACCCCCCATGCGTTGCCATTCCTGAGGACTCAGATGTTATTACCTTTATAAGGAATTAGTGCCTCTAATTCCTGAAATTAGAGGGCACTAATTCCTGAAACACAGAATAAATAAACAATGATCATATATTTTAATTTCTGTTTTTTTTTTAATTGGCTTTGCATTCCTATTTAGCGAATCATCGTGAAAATTCGTGAATATCAATCGACAATTACGATAACCGTCAATGGATATTCATGACTTATTTATTTGTTATTGTTGAAAGTTGGTTCAGTCGAGATTGTTTTTGTATTTGGCAAAAATAGGTCTAAACGATTCCAGATTATGAATCGTGATTTTAAATAAATTTGACTGTTTTCTCACCCATCGATATATGGTATTTATTTATTAATTTCTTTATTGCACCAGATTCAAGACTAAGAAATAAATTATGTATTCGAAAGAATAATCGCCAAAAGATAATAATACCAAGGGATCTGATGCTCTGTACAGCTTTACTTCCATTGAGCTCTAAATTTTTTTTTGCTTTTAAAATACCTACTTCATTAAACTCTTATTGAATACCTATCAGCGTATAATATGTATAACCTGGATGCAACAGGTTTCTTGAGATTTTGCTGTACTAAAGTCTGGCCAGTCAAGACATTTATGTCTTTATTGATTTTATTACTGGTTCTATTATTTTGAGTACTTGTAAAACATTTTTTGGTATTTCATTTTTTGTAACATTTTAATAGGAAAAAATTTATTTCTTAATGTTTCTGGCAATTGTGTTTACATTCTTCTGCTTTGTTATATCTTGATTTAACACTCATACCTACTTGTTTTTATTAAAATATCAATTAAAGTTAATATTGTTTGTTTCTATTTGTCATTATATACTTACACTAAACTACTTGATATGCTATTCTTTTTTCTTAATTCTTCTTCATTGATTATTTAAACTTTCTCAAATTAATTATATTAAAAGGTTATGGGCCCAGCTCTCTTTTTCTGCTACAACCCTTATAGGATCAACAAGTTCACGAGTTTGCATTTGAAAACAAACTCTAGCGTGATAAGGGATCGTCCGCCATAACTAGTTTTTTATTGTAATTTAAAAATTATTTTTTATTAAATTTTCTTTCTTGGCTACGAAATTACCATAAACTGTGTCAAAGACATATTTGGTCCTTTTTTTTTTAATTTGTTTGCATTACAATCTTTGACTTTACATCGGTTTCAACTTTTCACTTCTTTTGATAAAAGTACATGATGCACAGCTACCAGGGCTACGCAAATGAGCATACAGGTTATAAAAACTTCTAGATACTAAAAATAGCATTGTTTCAAAATATCTTCTTATGTAAGTAAATGTGGGCAATGCATCAGTTTGTAAAAGGCTTCTTTCCTTTTGATCAATCCTAAATAATTGAACGTAATTGCTGAAACTCTAAAATGGCTCCAGTATATAGCTCGTCATTATTAATAAATACGCAATATCATAGAAACTATGAAGCACTTAT
Organism: Galleria mellonella; assembly: GCF_026898425.1. Taxonomy (NCBI): domain Eukaryota; kingdom Metazoa; phylum Arthropoda; class Insecta; order Lepidoptera; family Pyralidae; genus Galleria; species Galleria mellonella. Next base: position 7,311,308 of record NW_026441999.1, on the reverse strand, counting down.
CACTACAAAGCATGCATGCAAAATAGTCAAACTGAAAGGATAATTCACACGCATTGAACTTAAAAAACAAAACAACACCATTCAGCAGGCTACCTCACCTTCGACATTTCCATCCGCGTCGTTCTTAGGCCCGGAAAACTTCAAGCCCCTGGTCGTCTCATTCATGATCCGCACATCATCAGCAGTAACAACTTTGAAACCTAACCCATGACTGGACACCGTGTGGTTCCATTGCCACATACAAATATCTATCAATGACCCATTCGTTCCATTTTCAAAATTACAATAAACCCCTGTAGCCTGCGACACATAATTGTGTTTATTGATGGCCTCATACGTTGGCCCTTCGCTACGCAGCACCTTAATCTTGTCCGCCAATGTGTTCGAGTCGTTGTCCGGAACTGTTTTCTGGTTAATCGCTATTGCGCCTTGATTGTCATTCAACATGTCGTCGTGTTTTCTGTTCATTTGCAATATTTTATTTAAATGTTCGTTCCGCCGAGGTTTCAGTCGTCTGTCCTCGGTCCTGTTCATCAGGGAACTTAACTTTTGGAACGAGCCACGTTCTCCCCTCGGATTGGCCGACCTCGATCTCTGTTCTTTCTCCGCCGCCACGGTTTTCTTCGCTTTACTTTCTGCTTTGACTTCATGATAATCGCTTACAGCGAATGACACGACGGCGAGTATGATAATAATCTTTCCAAGCGCCATTAGTATTCCAATAATGGTATTAGATAGCGAATTTTTGCCCGCTGGAAGCGGTCGATCCTATCAATATAGTGTTCGACATTTTGGGCGTCCGTAACACTGTTATTGTCGAATACGTTCATAACAATAGGTTTTAATATGCGACCCCTGTTTAGCGTCGATCACTGATTACTTTAAGAGCTGTGACGACCTCTCGCGAGCCGGCACGGACATGGATAATCTCCAATAAACGATACTCGAATCGCTCGATACACTAAAGGTGAAGTCCACTGAATACATGTTCTATGCAAAACGTTCATCACAATGTCACTTAAACGTGGGTCTATAGGTTTAGAGACACCCTCGCGCGAGCACTGCGGCCCGCCCGCACAACCCTGGAAAAGCAGGGCACAGAAATGGACGACAGGACACCACCGCACACTACACGAATTGCGCGTTTACCCACACGGGGTCAACTAGCATAGTCTTCGCATAGCGTATCACTATGAGCACAATCCATAAGTTCAATCCGAGATACACATTAGCAATTTTTCAATTTGCACCACTGATAATACGTTTTAACAGTCTATAACAAGGTACATACATCGTCCCACTCCCGTGCGTAGCGCCACGGCGGGAGTATGTGGAACTAACCGCCCGTGGACCGAAATAATCATTACTTTTCGCGAGATGTGATCTTGAAACGGCGCTCGGAGATGCTGCGCAGGTGTCACTCTATCTTCTGCCGTTCCCGGGCTTTTCGCGCAGGATGCTGTCGCATCGGACACCGGATGTAGCATTGGCCCAATTAGGATCACTGCTCACGTCAGCCGCACGCGAGTGGCTGTCGGTAACAGTACAAGCACATGATAGGTCAGATAGGATATTGCCGCGAAAATCAACCAATGAAAATATGAACAGGATATTAGATGAAGAAAATTTCCTCAGAAATTGTTTACGCGAATGGCGGGTGGCCGATTTTTCCGATCCGTCTGCACGGATATTAAATTGAGGGTGTTTTTATCGACTTCATGACTTTTAATTTCCTCAATAAAATGATATTAGCTATGCGAGTGGGAAAGGAAAATCTTTTAGGGAATAATTGCTCCAAACGTCACGAATAATTTTAACACTACGAGTGATCGATAAATGTTTGTATTGTTGTTTGAACAAAAAGTCTGTTTTTATTCTAAAATTATATTATTACATTGGAATATTGACTTATTATAAAATTTATGGCTCGAACTTTTAACAGTGAAAAAACGTGAAATGGATATTTCAAAAACCTAACTTATCCTTAAAGGTAGGTATTTGTAGAATAGAATATATTTTTTTTTAATTAATTATATTACGGCCTTGGATAGAGAGAGACATTCATTAAAAAAAACATTGCAAAAACGAATGACACATGACACTTGACGAGAATTAAAAAAAATTAATAATGTTCGTTCTGAAACAAATTTATTATAACAATTTTCTTTATTATTCCAATATATTTATAGGTATGTTAAATAACATGACAGATTAGTGAATTAATTAATAATTAATTAATTATTTTTTTATGAATTAAATATATGAATAGTTATAAAACTGATTCTTGCAATATTCTTGACAAACTAATTCAATAATTTGACAAAAATGATCATCTGTAGCTTCATTTCAGAACATACTTAGTAATTGTTCGCCACTCCTTTGAACTGATCGAGTTTATTTTGGTCGACTGTCTGATCTGTTTTATATTATAATTGTTTATTTATTTTACAATATTACAGTACATACCTACGCGTAGTTGAATCAGTGATTCCTGTTAATTAATACCTTAATATGTGTCATATATCAATACATGTAGTGTAATTTTTTTTTTGTTTCAACACGTAAGTAACAATCTTAGAATGTTTTTAGGTAGACCTTTTTTATTTTTTAATTGTTAAATCGATTTTTTGATACAATTTTTTTATAATTCACTCATCATCATTTATTTTATTAGTATTTACTTATACCTTTATTTATATGTAGGTATTAAATTACATTTTACTTAGAAATAGAAAAAAAATCACACCTTTTGTAAAGGTGTTTGGTTAGGTTGTTTCAGATATATAAGAAATGAAGTCATAAGTGGATACTATTAATATTAACCCTAGCTATATCCCACAGTTTTGCCTACGTGAATCAGTATATAACATACCCTATGTGTTAAATTAAGATATAGCCTTCCCTTGTACAAAATGTTATTGAAATCTGTTTTTCCATTTGTAAGTATGATTGTATAACAACTACTAAAGCATCTTTACTAATTCCACAGTACATTGGTCTAATTTCTACTTGAATTATAATTTGTTGATTCTGCCATTCAAATGCCTCTATTCATGTATTTTCACTATTACAATTTACATTTATTCATATATATCATCTTTATTACTCAAATATCAAGCTAAAAATATTTTTAAGCTGTGGTACTGGCACAGCATAATTATAAAAAAAAATTCCTTAGTCATTATAATATCCACAATATAAAATATAAGTTCTATTTTTTTTTTTAATGGATGATAATGTAATGGTTACTCCACCTGTACTGTCAGTATATGCTGGCAACGCACCAATTGGAGATGATAAGTGAGAATGAAAGCAGGTCAGTTAGCTCATCCTGAAGAATTTCCGGTGAATTAACCATGTGGGTTACCAGGAGGAATTGCCATTTGTACAAATTTTATTTTGTAATTCTTTATTGCACAATAAAATTTCTACACATAGCAAGGCATAAAATTTAACACTACATGACATTCTCTACCAGTTAACAGTTAAGTAAAAATAGTGTTTAAGTGCAGTAGCATGGGGGGAAAGGGATTGTTAGTAATGGAGACTAAGAATCCCATTGCTAGCAATATACCCAACCAGGTCGACCTCCTCATGGTTCCCCCTGGAAACTATCATGGTTCCTGATGAATTCATCATAACTGGCCTGTTTTCATTCTCATCTATCACCCTTCACTGGTGCCCCGCCAGCGTATCCCGTTAGCGCAGGCGGGGTTACCATACCATACCATCATCCAATAAAAAATAAAAAAAAAGTGCAGTAGCAAACATACACAAAAAAATTATCTATTAATATAAATTAACATAATAATAAATATCATATAAATTTAATACTGCATATAACATACTAATTTGATAACTGGACATACATTTACATATATTTTTTTTATGCATCTTAGAATAGCAAACAGGTTGATGGCCCACCTCATGTAAAGTGGTAACCGTCGCCTATAGATATGAGCAGTACCATGGACATAAAGTATATAGTTTCACCCATGATACCATCCATGCGTTGCAATTCCTGAGGAATAGAAATACAAATGAGACAGAGGCGCCCAAGCAAACAACTTTTGTACAAAGTCTCCCTCTGGTATATTATGAACTTTCAGTACAATTTGTATGAGAGCTTTGAAATTTTTGATTATATTTTGTTTTTGTTCTATACAATATTCAATTCACTGGCAGAGCACACTATAAAGATAATCCTTAGTCCATTACCTTTGAAATAATTTTAAAAAGATTGCTTTCAGCACTAAGATGGCCTTACAATTGTATCATATTTATTAGTTGTGTTACTTCAATTCCATTGTTGTACAATGCAATATACTCAAACATTTATTCATGAAAACAAATGAAAAAACATTGTTATTGAATGTATACAATACAATTTTTTAAGAGCATAGTAGAAGGAAAAATAGAGGGCAAAAGAGGAAGATCAAAGGAATAACTACATGGGACAGATAAAAGAAACACTAGGTGTCATGTCGTATAAGGAGGTCAAGGATATGGCCTGGGAGAGAACTGGCTGGAAGAAGATGCATAAATTAGTTGCACCGACAAGAGGAAAGACTTAAATGAAAAAAGAGAGATGAATGTATATATCATATAACATTCTGTATATGTATTTTATAATAAACTTTCAGATGAAGTTTTGAATTGAAGTGAAAGAAATTTTAAGATGTATATAAAAAGGACTCTCTGTACTAAAGCATATGATAAAATATGTAAAACCATTTAAATGACAAAAATCCATGCACTTGAACATTGTATTAATGTGATGTGTATTTATTGTCAGGCCCATTCACACACTTTAGATATTATTATACTTTTTTATATATATTTTCTTTTCAAATGTTCTTATTTGCATTGTCCATTCCTTGCTTGCTTGGTTGCTGTTGATATATTTTTCTATGCTAAAATCTGTGTCTTCATCATTTTACCATCTCATCACAGTCCACTGCTCCCAGGGGGAAAGGGATTGTTAGTAATGGAGACTGAGAATCCCATTGCTAGCAATACATCCAACCACCGACCTCCTCGTGGTTCTCCCTGGAAACTATCATGGTTAATTCCTGATGAATTCATCATGATGGGCTAACTGGCCTGTTTTCATTCTCATCTATCACTCTTCACTGGTGCTCCGCCAGTGTATTCCGTTAGTGCAGGCGAGGTTACCATACCATTTTCACCCATCAAAAAAAAAAGTCCACTGCTTCCTAATAGTATTGTAATTTTTTTACTTTCTATTCTATTTTTAATTACTGGTTATTAATTTAAATCATTACTATTTTATATAGTAATTATTAGAATTACAAAATGACCTATTATAAGAGTCTGTAACAGATGTATATGAATAAAGATGTTTTGATTGATGATTATAGGCAGTGAATTTACCAGGTTACAGAGGCATAACACCTTAGTCCGGGGGGAAAGGGATTGTTAGTAATGAGGTCTAATAGCCACATTGCTAGCAATATACCCTCTCAAGTCGATCTCCACGCAGTTCCCCCTAGAAACCGTCTTGGTTAATTCTTGTAGAATTTATCACGGTGGGCCAACTGACCTGCATTCATTCTCACCTATCATCTTCTACTGGTGCCTCGTCGGTGTATACCGAAAGTGCGGGCGGGGTTACCATTCCATTTTCATCCATTAAAAAAAAACACCTTAGTCCTCAGGAATGGCAATGCATGGGAGGTATCATGGGCGAAACAGTATACTCTGTTATGTCCATGGTACTGCTCATGTCTATAGGCGACGGTTACCACTTACCATCAGGTGGGCCGTCAGCTTGTTTGCCATTCTAAGTTGTATAAAAAATAATAATAATATACTGTTACACAAACAGTTATTTGAAATAAACAAAAACCTAACAAGTTGGCTTGTTAGTAACGCATTGTGTTAACGTAATTATCATGCCCTTGCCCTTATTTGTGGGCAGCACAGTGTTACAGTTAAGTGGCAATTCATGCAATGTTATTTAAGTTTAAGCAGTTCATTTTCTGACACGAGAGACATAGCACATCAGTCCATGGTAACAACACACGAGGACAGCACAGTAATTATACAAGGTCTCCCTCTGTAATTTTGAAATTACTTCAGTTAGGAGGTACTGGATTTGGCATTTTTGTCTGTATATTATGTCAATTTTGGGCCGATTTTGATTATTCTTTTTTCAATTGTCAATTTACTGCAATAATGATCGAATACTATGTAGGGTTTTGTGTAACAAAATATTAATTTATGTAAATTTATGTTCACAGTTAGAATGCAGTGAACAATGTCGGGTGGGAACTCATCCAAAAACAAGGCGCGCTCCTCCAAACGCCAGGAGGGATGGGAGGAGGCTGGCGGGGAGTTCTACCAGGAGTTATACCCTGGGCAAGAACAGGAACTCTTCGAGAATCTCCAGAGAGCTGATGCTGCCAAGTTGGCTACGCTGCTGCCCTCCAAACAAGCCAGGAATAGTAAGTACACACCATTTGTCCATTGATATACCTACATGAAACATAAGATGCTTAATCAGAGATTAAAAAACAGCACTGAAAGTAAAGTGCATCATTATACACTTATTTCTAAATATCTTATAATATTTATGACCAAACATTTTTTTTATACAACTTAGAATGGCAAACAAGCTGACGGCCCACCTGATGGAAAGTGGTAACCGTCGCCTATAGACATGAGCAGTACCATGGACATAACAGAGCATACTGTTTCGCTCATGATACTCCCCATGCGTTGCCATTCCTGAGGACTCGGTATTTACTAAGAATATTTACTTTATTGGAATGTATTACATCTCTATATGTTTTTTAAAATGACAACATTTTCATCGTGCCTCCGATCAAACTGTTTATAATTACTCCTCTCCATCCAAAGATTGCCTGGAAGAGATCGCTCTTAGCGATCGATAGAGGCCGCCCATTGTTTTCTCACTGTGAACATTTCTTGTAATTGTTTGTATCTATAATGAATGAATGAATGAATAAATGGTTTATTTTCTCTTCACAAAAAGGTGGAATAAAGTAACAACATGAGGTACAATTTGAAATGAAGACCAGTTTTGTGAGAGACTGGTGCTTGCGGTAGGTTTAGAAGAACCTGTGTTACAAGTCACCTATAATAAGTTTACTATTGTAATCTTATGGAGGAAACAATAAAGAGTATATATATATCTATCTATAAATGGCTGAACAGTTGATGATAATATCGTCTATATGTAAACCATAGATAAAACAAATCAATTATAAATTCAGTTTTATAATAAACGTTCTCTAAAATGCTAGCACTAAGAGCAATAAAAAAATTCGAATGCCAATTATTTTGTTAACAATCGCTAATAACTCTTTTAAAAATGGAATAATTGATCGATTATTGTACAATGCTTTTGGCAATAAAAAAAATATATATATATATATATATATATATATATATATATATATATATATATATATATATATAAATAATAATTGCTTTTGATTTATTTATGTATGTTACGTGACGTTACACTAGTGGTTTAAAAATGGTTAAAAGTATTTACGATTTTAAAAAAAAAGTCATTATGGGCGAAAGGACTGTACGCTGGTATGGAAACACGGTGTTTTTAGAAAGATAATATAATTATATAAAAAAATATACAAAGCCAATATACAAAACCAATAAAGCCAATAAAAATACCAAGGGAGCAAAAAAGCGAACGAAAACTAAACTGACACAGACTTCAAATTACAAACAAAACATCTTTTTAATAAAATATAAAAAGGATACAAAAAAGGTGCGTCGTGCACAGTCATCATATTTAGAACATTTTATTTATAAAAATCACAATCGATTGTACGGACAATCGATGAATCATAATCGATGACGCACGCCACATCACTAGCACTGATAAGATAACGTTCACAGCGACGACGGTGAAGCGCGTCCGGTCGCAGAATGAGCGCCGCCAGTCGACATACGCGCGCACGACGCAGAGCCGCGACATACACCTCGCCATGCTGCCAGATCTGTCCGGTAAGCGAATATTTATTTAATATTTAATAACAGGTCTTCACGATAGTACCATCTACCACTCTCATTAATTCCACTGAAAACATGAATGTAGACACACAGCTGAGTTGTGACTATTTTTTTCTTTTTAATTCTCATTGATAGGTTGCTTTATTTTCTTTTTAAGTTTATTAATATTGTATTCAGAGATGTTTTAAACCTATGAGTGAGAGTTATGGAATGAGCTCCCTTTCGAGGTTTTACTAAGAGACCACAGCGTGGGGTTTTTAGAAAAAAGAGTAGGTAAAGAGATTTCATAATATAATGTAAATAAATAATTCTTTAATCTTGTTAATATAGTAGACAAATAAAGGAAAAATAAATAAATAAACAAATATAAATTTTCTGTCAGATAAATCCGACAAGGCAGTTTAAAAAGTTTGTTCAAAATCAGAAGAATAATCAATATATATATTTTTAGAGGAAGTTCCTTTTTTAAATTGGCAGAAAAATTTAAATTTTATACTTTGAAAATAGAACAGGTTGCTATAGCACGTTGTTTGTGTTCCCTAAAGTTTATACATATACAGGTATATACATGTAGATACAGGTATATACATGTATATACAAGTATATACATGTACATACAGGTTAACAAGTAAACAGATTATCACAGACTAATAATAATTATTCAAATACACACATGTACCTATATTTGATAACCCCATCACCCTAGTGATAACGTGTGAAGGGTCGCTGCTCATTCATTTCCGAGGCGTTGTATTGTAAATGTAGTCTCTAGTTTGATTCTCGATTTTGCCAAATTTAAAAAAAAAAGTTTAATTTTTGTTTTATTAAACTTTGAATAGCAATGGATTTTAATGATATTTTGTAAATTGCTTGTTCTAATTTGAGAGAGATTATCGTAGGATATTTTTAATTCAAATATTTGACCCTTAATATATCCGATATATAAATAGTTCCGGTAGGTGGCGGTAGGGAGTAACAGGTTTTTAACCGACTTCGAAAAAGAGGTTGATTTTTTTATGTTTATTACCTCATAACTTCGTCAATTCTAAAATGAATTGGAAAATTCTTTTTTTATCTAAAAGGATATACTTACAGATTGTCCATATAGACGTTTTATCAAAATCGGTTTAATAATTTAATTTTTAGAACAATATAACTAAACTAGTTACAATGAAAAATGAATGTTACAATGAAAGTTGGTCTTATTTTTTGTTATGGGACACATAATATAATCTTTCGTTTAAGCTTATCTGGCTATTATAATAAATTTAAAACTAGACTTTGGACTTGAGAGATTTTTAAGAAAAAATGGTATACGACACACAAGAACAATTGTTTATGCCACAAATGTATTTTTATTTATTTAAAATAAATATATGCATTTCAAAAAAGTAATTCTGCACTTTTTCCATATTAGACAAATTTTTTATTGTTTTAATTTTACATGAACTGTCAAAACAATGACTCATACAAAACTAAGAAAGAGGTCGAATTATTAAAAAGTAATTACTCTTAACAACAATAGTAGCCAAAATAATAATTTATAGAAATTTCGTTTGTCTACCTGGATGTTTGTTTCGACATCACGCAAAAATGTTGCACAAATTTTGATGCGGTTTTCACAGTTGTATGTACCTGAAAGTCTGGCCTATAAATTGTTGTACATATTATCTTAATACGTCAAGTCTATTAATTTTCTTGCTTCGGAAATTTAACGCTTACTATATATATGTTTAGATTTTTTTTATACAACTTAGAATGATAAACAAGCTGACGGCCCACCTGATGGAAAGTGGTAACCGTCGCCTATAGACATGAGCAGTACCATAACATAACAGAGTATACTGTTTCGCCCATGATACCTCCCATGCATTGCCATTCCTGAGGACTTAGGTGTTATTCATCTGTACCCTATAAATTCACGCCATATCCTTTCAAACCGAAACACAGCCATGCAAACACAACTGTTTCACGGTAGAAACACGAATGGGACAGAGGTACCCAAGCAATCGACTTTTGTACAAAGTCTCCCTCTGGTATATATGATTATATAGATAGAGCATCGAGTCTCAAAAACGGGTCAACTTTTGTCAGCTAATTGTCAAATTAACTGACTCGTTTTTTTAATTAACGTTCCGTATACTTACGCACACAATATATCTTGAAATATCTATATTTAATTACTTAATAAATAAAATTAGTTTTTGCGCATTAAAAAGATGCAAAATTTATAAGACGAAATAAATATACAAGTTATAAAGGAATCACTCGTAATTATTTATCATGCAAAATTGTATGAAAAAGTTGAGCCGCCTTTCTCGAAGCATTTGTATGGAGACACTTTGTGGCATACATTTGTCTCTCGTGGTTGTCTAATGCGTTGTCATTTTTAAAAACAATGTTGTCATGGTTGATGATGTAATGGGGAAGCTAGTCCCCCTTACAAACAAACTCCTCCCTCTCGATTCCTTTTCTCTTTTAGAAACAATGAAAAGGCAGGTCAGTTAGCCCATTGTGACAAATTTGACTAGAATTCACCACTGTGATTTCCAGGGGGACCACATGGAGGTCGACCTGATAGGGTGTATTGGTGGCAATGGACTGGTAGACTGCACTACTAACAATCCCTCCCGTCCCCCCTCCTCCCCTTTAGAAACAGTTACCAGTCGATAATAAGGTGCAATGAACTGAGAACTGAGTCGAATCGAAAATATGAATAATTAGTTCGTTAAACTTGGGGATGTTAATTAACCAATAATTGGTCATATGGTTTAGGTGAACTATCTAACGGTTTCATATATTATGATGGTGGTGAGATATACTCACGACTACATTCGCAGATGGGGGTTTTTAAAGGGTGATAATGGAATGGTAACCCCGCCTGTGCTAATGGTATACGCTGGCACAGCACCAGTGAGAGGTGATAGGTGAAAATGAAAAGGCAGGTCAGTTAGCCCATCGTGATGAATACACCTGGGATTCAGCACGATGGTTTCCGGGAAGGACCACGTGGAGGTCAACCTGACAGGGTATTTTGTTAGCAATGGGACTGGTAGCCCGCATTACTAACTACCCCTCCCCCCCATAGGGTATATTGCTAGCAATAAATCTGCTATTTCCTCATTCTTAACAATCCCTCCCCACCCCCCTCTCCCAGACGGGTTAATTAGACGACCTTGGTGGTCTAGCTTAGAGTCTAGGGGTTTAACACGCCGCCTCACATTACAACGGTCGTTTTTTTTTTTCTAGAAAATCTGTCAAACGAAGAACGCACGTGGGAGGAGATTATGCAAATCAAGGCTATGCCAATACCCATGATGCAGAAACGAGATCTGAAAGCGAGACTACAGGTGAGTTTGTTGGGATATTTTTTTCTGTATACTTGGTCGAGAGATGGGCAGCAGAATCTCTCTTAAAATATCTCTAAGCCTAACTGCGGTAGCTAACCCGTTTGCCAAGCGTGGCAACTACTGGCAAAACCTGCCTTTTGGGGGGGAGACGTATGTCCAGCAGTGGGCAGTTAAAGGTTGACGACGATTATTGCATCTAGATTTCGCATACCATAACCACCATATTTGATGGTCATCCACTATCCACCACCTGTGACCGCATTGAATAAATAAACCAATGTATATAAATTATAAATAAATTATATAAATTAAATTACTATTATCAAATTATATTTGAATGAATTTTATATCAGAATTCAAGGATGGAAATATGAAACAATATTGCGCACTGCAGATAGCGTTGTGGTTTCATTTATCGAAACACCTACCGGACGCTAACATAAAATTGAAGTTTTGTTACAAAATAATAAACCTTCTTTGCATGTTTTTTTTTATTGGTGAAATAAATCAAGGTGATATAATTCGTGTTCAAAATTAAAGGGAAAATGGTCAAAGAAATAAATTTGACAGCTAGGTTTTTTTTTGCAATGGACGTTAAAAAGGCATCCAGACACGATCAACTCAAAGTGAACTTGTTCTTTTATATAATTTTTGGGCATTCAATGTTGTGATGGTAATTTCCACCAGTATGCAAAGAAGGGTTAACATCCGGCTTCGCATGATTTTTTTTTAATTCTAAACTAATATAAAGAGGATAAATTTTATTTTTTTGTTTTTTGATGGAAAAATTTAAAAATATATAATCGATTTTTTAAATTTATTCGTCTATAGAAAACTACATTTGTAGAGAATAACACGGGCTGATTTATTTAAAAAAAAAACGTGCTATGCCGGAGCGTGTGGCTAGTTTTAAATAAACAAAACAGCCCACTCGCTGTTAATGTAGCTTTCTGTAAATCCATTGCCATGCCATGACGCGTGGTCTCGGCGTAGAACGGGCCATACTTTCCCGTAGGTGTCGTAAGAGGCGACTAAGGGAACCTAATGGTCGAGGGATGGGCAGCGATGTCTCTCTTAAAACATCAAAGCCTAACTGCGGTTGCCAACTCGCCAGCCAAGCTTGGCAACTACTAGCAAGTGCGCCAGTGTATACCGATAGCGCAGGCGGGGTTACAATTCCCTTGTCATCCATTAAAAAATAACGGTTACACCTCTGACATCATAATAGTTTTACAGTTTTGATTTTGAATTACAGAACGCTACAAAACTCCGCCTGCAAGGTCTGGAGCATCTGCACTGGAAACGGAGGAAAGTGTGGAACCGTCTCCGAATACGGTTCAGCGAGATCGTGGGCAAGCTCGAGCTGTGGCAGTCGGCCATGAGGGAGATCGAGGGCACCTTCGGCACCGGCGTCGTCTCCTACTTCCTCTTCATTAGGTGGCTTCTGTTCCTCACGATCTTCGTGTCAGTAATTGTAGGTTTGTTCATTATTTTACCAAACGAATTGCTAGTCGAGAGACACTTGAATTGTGATGAGTACGAGACAAACTCATCTGTGTGCTGTTCCCAAGCATATTTAGGTAGGAATTCCACTGACTCCAATGTGGTACTCGATGTGATCCAAGGTACAGGGTGGATGGAACGTACCATCCTGTTCTACGGTGTGTACAGCGATCAAATCTATAGATATGAGTTGAGAAGTGTATGGGATGCTGAACTGTACTACGATATGCCATTAGCATATATACTAGTGCCCATAACCACGGCGTTGTTCTGGCTGATAGCCATTGTAAGGTCGGCCGCTAAAGGCTTCAAAGAGAAACTGGTGGAGAGCGAAGGACAGTTCTACATGTACTGTAACTTGGTGTTCGGAGGCTGGGACTTCTGCATTCACAACGAGAAGTCAGCAAAAATAAAGCACAAAGCGCTATTCAACGAAATCAAAGGTTGTTTAGAAGAGCAGAGGTTCAAAGAGGAGAGGCAGCTTCGCACAAGGGAGGGTCAAATCTTGATATATTTCAAACGACTGTTTATAAACGTAATTGTAATTATTATACTAAGCGCATCGGGATATCTTATTTATAAGACATTTAATTATTCACTGGATAGGTTAAACGACATAGCACAAAGTCCGGATTATGCCGAGTCGGGAAATCGTACGGCGCAGAGACTAACTTTCAGCCAGCTGAGTTTGGACAAGAGTGAAAGTATACGTAAATACAGAGAGAGTTTCGTGGGACAATTAGGTGTTACGTTTCTAGAATTCCTGCCGTTCCTCTGCATAGTAGTGCTAAACAAAATCGTTCCGGAAATCTTCGGTTACTTAGTCCAATTCGAAGATTACAATCCGGCAAATATTCTGAACATTACCTTATTGCGAACGGTTCTGTTGAGGTTGTCTTCGCTAGTCGTTCTCTTAAGTCAAATATATATGTACATAAGTCTCAATGGTAGAGTGTGCTCTTATAACGCTGAAGAACAGCTAGGCCTCGAATGCTGGGAAACATACGTGGGCCAGCAACTGTACAAGCTTATTTTGACCGACATAGCTTTCCAGCTTTTCATCACGTTCATCATAAACCTTCCGAGAGCGTGCATTGCTCGCCACACAAGGAATAGGTTCTTGAAACTCATCGGCGAGCAGGACTTCTATTTGCCAAAACACGTGTTAGACATCGTATATATACAAACTATAATATGGATGGGCTCGTTCTTCTGTCCGTTCCTCCCGATTGTGGGCACCATATTCTACTTCCTGATCTTCTATATCAAAATGTTCACGTGCCTGAAGAACTGTATCCCATCCCCAGTAGTATACAGGGCGTCGAAATCTAAATCTCTCTTCATGTACGTTCTTCTATTTGGGTTTGTGATATCCATCGCTCCTGTGGGTTACTCGGTCGCCGAGATCCTCCCATCAATGAATTGTGGTCCCTACAGAGGGTACGACACCGTTTGGGCGTACGTTATACAAACATTCAGTACGTTCCCGTACTTTTTCCGGGAGGTCATATTCCTGTTGGGCACCTCGACATTCGCGGTGCCAGCATTTGCTATTCTGCTGCTATTGTTGTATTATTACTGGGCAGTCGCCACAGCCAACCGGCATATGGTCGACGTACTGAGGAACCAGCTCGTTCTAGAAGGACGCGATAAGCAGTTCCTTCTAAATAGGCTCAGTGCGTTCATACGACAGCACCAGAAACGGTGCGAGAGGCGGAACCGCGCCAGCTTCGCGGACGACGACTCGTCGATTAGGCAAAGTTCTAGATAATCGATTTGAATTCTAGTAAAGATATAAAGTCGAATAGGCTGGGTAGAAGTGGCACTTGTATACTTTGATCTGTGACAATGTCACCAAAATGTACCACTTCCTTCTGATCACGCAAAGTTTAGGAGGATTGTCACAAATTTATTAATAATTTAAGATATGATGTTACTTAAGTGTGAGTAAGCGAGACGCACGTTCTCATTGTGCTGTTGGTCCAATAACAGATATATTAGATATAGATCCAGTACATAATTTCGATTTTAATATAAATATCCGATCGGTATGGGCGATATCGAAATGAGCGACACAGAAACCCAATATATATTTATTAGACATTATTGGTATTGATCCAATATATTGCATTCTTTTCTTTTCTTTTTTTTTTTATACAACTTAAAATGGCAAACAAGCTGACGGCCCACCTGATGGAAAATGGTAACCGTCGCCTATAAACATGAGCAGTACCATGGACATAACAGAGTATACTGTTTCGCCCATGATACCCCCCATGCGTTGCCATTCCTGAGGGCTCAGGTGTTATTCCTCCGTACCCAGTAAATTCACGCCATATCCAACCCTTCAAACCGAAACACAGCCATGCAAACACAACTGCTTCACGGTAGAAACACGAATGAGACAGAGGTGCCCAAGCAAACGACTTTTGTACAAAGTCTCCCTCTGGTAACGTCTTTTGCACATTGATGGCGATCGGATTCTTTATTTCATTAAATGTTGCATAACAAACATTTAACAGATTCATTATTGGGCCAATATATATAGATATTGTAATTGAAATATATAGATATTGCTGTATATTGCCCAGCCCTAATAGATATTGATTACTGTTGCTCGCGAGCTCCGACTGATTTAGCTCTTAATAGGCCGCGGGTCGTAAGCGCATCAACGTAGTTAGTTACTATTATTAAATTCACGGATATGCCCGTTCTACCCACTTATTTATTCTTGTAGTAAAGCTCTATGTATATTAGGATCTTCTGTCCGCGGTAGAAATATCGTTTTGTCTTGCTTATCTAACTTCTCTAAAGAAGTAGCAAACGAATCTACTGATAGAATCGATTCGTTTAGCTCGCTTGAGAAAAAGCAAGACGGCGCCGTCGTATAAGAAGTGGAGGTAGACCGGTAATGTCGAACTAGGAACAAATTACCCGATAAGACATAACTATTGCTATTTTAGTTCCCATTTGACTAACTGGATGTATACAGTTGTAAAATCTTATTAACAATGCTCTCAATAAGCCAGTGCCGGCTTTAGGGGAGGGGCAACGCGTCTTAAACAAATCATGGATGGGGCCATCACTAATTGTTACTATTTATTAAAAAAAAAAAAGTTAAAACAGACGGGGTTTTGTCTTATTTTTACTGTTGATTGGTGTTTTATTTGAGAGTTACTAACCAGGTACCTGAATATTTATTTTTTTAGTTTCCAATTTTAGAGTAATTTGTATACAAATTATCGATCTCCTTTTCGCCATTTTTGGTAAAATAAATTTTCGAATATCTTCTCCTATAGACAAACACTATATATATATATATATATATATATATATATATATATATATATATATATATATATATATATATATATATATACTTATTTAGTTTTTATACAACTTAGAATGCCAAACAAGCTGACGGCCCACCTGATTGATTGGCCCACGGAAAGTTGTAACCGTCGCCTATAGACATGAGCAGTACCATGGACATAACACAGTATACTGTTTCGCCCATGATACCCCCCATGCGTTGCCATTCCTGAGGACTTAGGTGTTATTCCTACAGACCCAGTATTTTATTTATTTTATTATACATATATTATTATTTGAATATATTACTTGAGTAATTAATAGTTTAAAAAATACAACATAGTTTAATCAGTCAAAACACGACTCTCTTTATAACTCTAATATAGTTCAATATGCATTTGTTTCCTCTCCGGAAAGTTTTTTAATATTGTCAATCCAAGTGGATAATTTTGATAACAAATTATTTCAAAATGTTTTTAGTTTTATTTCACGGGTTATTACGAATTCTTACGAATATATTTGAAAGAATAAGATAAACATAGTGCACAGTGATCAGTAATGATGCTTATCTTTACTGATTTCTCTATTTTATATCTTTAGTATAGACTTATTTTATTTATTTATTTTAATACTTTATTGTACACATTAGTTATAAAAATATGACAGAGGTAATCAAAAGTACAAAGGCGAGCTTAACTCTGATAGAGTTCTCTTCCAGCAACACCCAAAGTGGAAAGGAGCATCAATGTCAGCGGATACAGTAGTGTACAATTTTTAAACAACCAAAATTAAATTAATTACATTATATTTTATTAACTTACAACATGTTTTCGTTTTTAAATCATTTAAAATGGTCGCTATTTTAATTAATTTGTAACCAATTACTGCTAATAAAGATCTGAAGAATATTTCACTCGGGGCGCCTCGATACAGAGTCCGGCACTGGTATTCTCCATTTTTTTTATACAACTTCAAGCTGATAAGAAGGGTTGTATATATTGTATATATAGCATTTATTAGCGTGTAACTCTTATAGTGATCTCACTACTTGTAATTTTGACGTTTCTTTTTGTATTTTATATTAAAACATACTATTTGTTAGCTTTTATAAGGACGTATGTAAGTGTAGGAAATTACATAACATGACCTAAGTCGAGAGACAGTTTTGTAATCATAATTTAAACATTACGCTTCACAAATTATGTGTTGCTAGTTCACAAAAAAAAAAGAATTACCAAAAAGCGTAGCTAAACTTTTTGTTTTATAATTTTTAGTTAATTTTGGTTATTTTTTTATAAGATATTATTGAAGTCGTAGTTGGCTGATTGTTAGAAAAATAAATACCTAAGAGTTAATTTATTTAAATTTTATAAAAAAACATTGGTTAAAAATAATTTGAATTAAATATTATCATTGGCTCGTTTTTGAAGGATTTTGTGTCGTTTTCCTTATTCAATTCAATGTCATGCTTACTCAGCATTTATTTATCTTGTTACATTCTTCGTTTACGGGTTAATGTTAAGTACACGTTTAAATAAATAAATGAAATACTGCATTTAATAATATACTCAATGTACACAACAGAAAGGTAGATCTGTGACATAGAAGCGGGCGACATCTGCCGTTTGAAATGTTCCTTTTAGTTTATTATTTGTGTTCCTAATAGCTAGATTTACAGTCAAGGTTAAAAAAACCTCCATTAAATGTTGCAATTTACCAAAATATGATAACATTTTTGGTATTGTCTATCAGTTTTTAAAAATAATTTTCAAATACAATTGACGACCTCCGTAGTGCAATGGGCGGGTCGTTTTTACGTTAATAAGGTTCCTGGTTCGATTCCCGATCAAAGCGATTTGGGAAACGAACCATTCTGAATTAATTCGGATCTGGGGGTCCTAGTTGTGCCCCCATATATTAATTACCTGGTTCCTCATAACATAGGGTATACTAGCTTGAGAACCCAACCATGACTTTATTAACCATGATTATAGGGGCTTTTAAAAAGTAATATATCTGATTATTTGCTTTTAAAAGGGCTGTAAATCTAGTTATTAGTTATCGAGCTTAATTCCACATATTTCCATTTAATAATAAGTTGTGATTATACAAGGCTCTAAACCTCAGTAAATTCTAGATTGAATCACTCAATGCCCCAACGAGATCTGCTGTTTACCTATTCCATTATAAGCACCTTACCACATAAGTTTGTTTGTCCATAACTGTAGAGTAATTTGTGAAAGATGCAAACATAATACGTGCATATGAGTGCATAATAATTATACAGAAGTTAAGTTTTATACATTCAAAGGACAATTTTAAGATATATTACCTATCTCAAGACAGTGTTGCCATATTGTGTATTTTTTCACAAGTAGTAAGTACTTAGAGAATACTGTAATGGGCTTGGAGATATTTGGGTAAATATTTTGGTAGTTTTGTTTCTTGTAACGTACTATGTAACAGCCAAACAGAAAATGAGATAAGACAAGGAAGCAATTTTTTTTCGTTGGTTTTATCATAATATGGCAAAATGTAAAAATATAAAATTGACATTGGATTAAAATAAGGAGAATCGTATCGATTCTGAGACAATTGACATATGGCTAAAAATAAAATATTGCAACTGGCAGCTCTGTAGATCACTCAGATGTCATTGACCTGTGAACGCCTAATATTTTATTATTTAACGCTGTATAAATAGGCATAACCTTTAAATGTAATTACAAAGTTATATAATTTGTAATAACCGCAGAATATTCTGCGGTTAATTTATAACAAAAAAATGCCAGATCAAACATAGGGTCCTAAAAACCAATTCATATCTTGCAGCACTGTGTCTACTGATTGAATGAATCTTGCATTCTGTACATCTGTATGTAACTACTCTTATGGTATGGTTTATATATGAAAATCCTAATTTTGTTTTTTAATTAAGTGTAACGATAATGCTCGACTTGCCAAATGGTATCCTGTTAGTCATCTAGCCTGTATTATGTACAATTTTTTCTTATTAAAAATGCTCAAATGTATAAAATTAATTTGTTAACTTCTAGCTCAATGACGTACTTCAGCTAATATAAACCCATTGGAGAAGCTAGCTCACAGATAAAGGTATTCTCAACTAGTACCGCTTAATATATACTATAAATAATAGATTAAAAATAAGAATAATGTAGGAATTTTGACGTAATGAATGTGAAGCGAATCTTTGACGAAATGAAAATATTGCAGAGCATTTATTTTCGAAACTCTCGCTCTCTGAAATCCAATATCTGTAGCCAGCTTCTCCATTTAAATAAAAATACAATGATTTTATCATGATTTGATATTAACTTCTTCCTAACTGAGAGTAGTAACTGGGGTTATTCTTGTATTGTATGAGGTCCTGGTCCTCCTATTGTGATTATATAGCAAGCAAGAATATTCTCTCGAGATAATATTACAGTTTTAAACTATACAGTAGTTTCACAGACAGTCACATGTACACAACATGTGACTGTCTGTGAAACTACTGTTTAAATAGTCAATCTTATTCACATTCTTCACAATGGCGTGAAGAATATAGATAAAAATAAAAGTTGGATAAGATCCTCGGCAAACAGAATGTCTTGCCATTTTAAGTAATGATATAGCCGTATTTAAAATGTAACAAAAGTAATGGTGAATTAATTGAAGAAATAGATGATGTCTAAAAACAATGTCCAGCACGAAAAGCAGAAAAAAGATCTGTACTAAGTATACATGATTATTGTATACAATATCTGATTATAATGTCCAAAATAAATTCAAAGCCAAATATTAAATGTAATATTGTTTTTATATCATTTTATACGATATAATAAGGCAAATTTTTTATAATTCGATTTTCAACGATTGGACAATAAAGAAAAACCGAATTGCTACGAAATAGTCGAAGTTCTCATTAGCTAATTTATATTTTTTAATTTATAATTAGTCCAAATGAGGCAACAACACAAGCTGTTAGGTTTATATTTCTTTTTTAATTTATAAGATTTATTACTACACTGCCATATATAACTGTGTAAATTAAAACAAATATTGTAATAAATTATTGTACTGTCATGTCATGTTTTATTTTATTACGATTCTTGCTTCCTTCCCCAAACAATAGAGACTGCATGCCGAGAACCAAAATTTTTAAAGCCTGTTATTTTGTCTTTATTTTTTTTTTTAATGCTGCCTTGACAGATGAAGTTTAAAAGGATCTATGACAAATTAAATGAGTTCATGAAAAGGAATATAATAAGGTTTCTTATCAGTCAGTAACGTGTTCCTGACATCTCTGGCGTCAGAAGCGTCCACAGACTATAGCATAGATAACGCTATACAAGTAGCTACGGTACTCGTTTACCATTAGACGAGCCGTATGCTTGTTTGCCACCATGAATTTTAATTGCATCAAACAGACCTAAAATTATTAAGTTTAACCACGTAAATCTAAATTTAGCACCTATTTAATTACCACATACAAATGTAGGCATGCGAATATTTATATTTAAACAAAAAAAAAAAAACGAATACATTATGAGGTTAACCATTAACCACAAATAATATACTATACTAGTGTATTAATGGCTGAAATGATAATGATGCTGTTTAACACAAATTTATAGTGCGGGTCATCTTACAACTACGTTCGTCTCCCACTAGATGGAGTGATCTCAAATGCATTGCAAAAAGTCAGTGGATGCAGGTGGTTAAGGACCATTCTTTGTAGCTGTTTATGAGGGAGGCCTGTGTCCAGCAGTGGACGGATAATGACTGAGATGATGATGATAAACTTACAGATGCGTGATTACCATTCAATTTTCATCCATAAACATATGTAGGTAAAAATAAAAATACAATTTTCACTTATAATGTTTTATTACGAATCATGTTTGCGTAGGTACACAAAATACAAAACTAAATTAGTTATTCAATTTATATAAATTCTTTAACGTTGACAACGTTAATTTTTTTTTTGGGAACATTAAAATGTTCGGTTTTGACCGACTTTTTAATAGGACGAACCCGCTTTATTAAAAACCAACAGCGTTATTAAAATATAGTAATATTTAATTAAGTATTTAAAATATTAAGGCTAATAACAGGTTTATTATTATTCTAAAAATATATAGATACAGTAGAATCTCGATTATCCGAACATCGATTAACCGAATATTCGATTATCCGGACTTATTCTTCACGGCTCTAATAACAGATTTAGAAATGGTATTATGTATTAATTGGGTAAACAGGTATCCATTATCTTTATAGCTCGTAATTTTTTTTTATATCGTATTGTCATTAAAACGGCCACACAGCAGTCTATTGTGGAATGCTCTCGCTCGGCTGTGAGCAGAAGTAGATGGAGACATATTGCGAGGACCTCAATCGCGAAGGAGAGCCTCACCGACGATCCACTGTCATTGTAAAAACTACGACTACTCTGTCAAGAGTGTACGACTGAAGAGAGATTGTCTAAATGGTGTATGTAGATTATAAATAGTAATAAAAATATATAATTTAATTATTGTTTGGTTTGACTTTCAAATCGATTATCCGGATTTTCGGTTATTCAAAATACCCCTGATTTTATTTGATTCGGATCATCGAATTTCTATATATATACCTTTAGAATAATAAGAAACCTGTTAATAACAATCTTGATACTTTAAATACTTAATTAAATATTACTATATTTTAAATTGGTTTACGCCAAGATGGCGAGGTACTATTCCAATGTCTAACATTCTGATAATTGTTCCCGTGTTAGTTCCTAATAATTTTTGTCAATATAAATATAAATCTGTTTTCTAAAGAACTTAACGCTGACGGTTCGTTATTTGAAATTGTATTTTGTAGATTAACCACCTACCATAAATAATAATAAATAAATAAATTCTTTAATCAAGGCAACCAGGACCCACAAAATTTTATCAATATTAGTTTGTATTTACTATTTTATATAGAAAAATAATATAAAAAAATTGCAAATTCATACGAGCTCGTCATTTTTGACAACAATTCAAAATTACTATCACATTCGCCGACAGATTCATTATATGTCATACTTTAATGTTCCCAACAAAATTACAAAATCAGGCTTACACCGCACTGCTAGGTACGGCTAGCCGTATCCTAAAACATAATGTTAGAAATCCTAGTTGGACCATTTGTGCAAATAATTTGGCATATTACATATATCCAGGTTGCATAGCGACGCATTAAACCCTAGATTGACGTCATTTTTTAGTAATTTAGCGGTCGTGTCCTATAAATGACCAAACAAGGACGTCTCTTATAAAGTCGCATTTGGGACATTACGTTTACCTAGATATTTTCATAGTAGGTCTTATCGTCACATTCCATCAGATGAAGTAAACCAAGCCCAAAGCCATCACATAACAAAAAAATTCAAGACATGAGTGCTTATCAACGAATAACTTCTAAGTCATCATTTCAGCCATTATCCGTCCACTGTTGGACATAAGCCTCCCCCATAGACTGCCATAAAGAACGGTCCCGAGCCACCTGCACCCACTGACTCCCTGCAATGCATTTTCAGGTCGTCACTCCATCTAGTGGGGGAGTCATGCTACACTGCGTTCCATTTAAGTGCATTGAAGTATTTTTTTTTTAAATATTATCCGTTTCGTACCATTTTTATTTTATTCGCCGTGTAGGTCACGGCATAGAATAGATCACCCCTTCCTTTCCCGTGGGTGTCATAAGAGGCAACTAAGAGAACTTAGTGATCGAGGGATAGCTAGCAGCGTCCCTCTGGAGAGAAAGGGATTGTTAGCAATGGAGTTTGACAGCCCCATTGCTAGCAATATGCCCTATTAGGTCGACCTCCACGTGGTTTCCCCTGGAAACCATCGTGAACAATTCTTGTTGAATTCGTCACGATGGGCTAACTGACCTGCTTCATCCTCACCTATTATCCTTCACTGGTGCCCCGCCGGTGTATACCGATAACACGGGTGCGGTTAATATTTCATTATCACCCATAAAAAAAAAGCAGCGTCTCTCTTAAAACATCTCTAAAAACCTAACTGCGGTTGCCAACCCACCTGCCAGGCGTGGCAACTACTGGCAAGACACTCCTTATGGGGAAGGCTTATGTTTAGAAGTGGACAATTAACGGCTGAAATAATAATAATAATAATTCTTTTTATTAAATTGCATAAAATAATGTTTATATATTTATTTATTTTTTTACAACACAGGAGGCAAACGAGCATGCGGCTCACCTGATGGTAAGTGACTACCGCCGCCCATGATCACCCACAACACCAGCGGCATTGCAGGTGTGCTGCCGCCCTTTTAAAAAGGAATATGCTCTTTTCTTGAAGGCTACGTTGTCGTATCGGTTCGGAAATACTGCTGCTGGAAGTTGATTCCAAAGAGTGATTGTGCGTGAAATAAAGTGCCTTGAAAACGGCACGGTGGAGGACCGCCACTCGTCCAGATGGTTGGGATGAAATTTTAGTTTATGGCGGGTTGTACGATGATATTAACTGTAATGCAATTCCTAATCATTTACACAAAGGGTCCCTTAATGTACCTAATATACTACTTAACTATATGTCTAACCATTATACCCTGTTTGTTTTTTTTATATATATTTACATGGATGTAAGCTATAGACGGCGAGACAGTAACTCGCCTTTCTTAGTACCTAATGTGAGTTATACCAAGACATGGCATATTAACTTTCAAACTCTCAAGACTTAGAGTTTATAAGAAATAACGCAATTTTAAATTATAGATGGTAATTTGCATAGAGTTATCTCGACATTTCCTGCTGAAACAAAGACATAACCAGTTTATAAACCATAGACAAGTATGAAGTTTCCGAAACTATCCGCTAGAGGCGCGGTTAAATTTTGAATTCAATGTACAGGTTAACGCAGTGTGTTAAATCATAGTTAAACTCACACTAAGGACTCTTGACTACTTATTTGTGGTCCAATGAGAGGTATTTATCTAAGACTTCTCTCTCCTATGTGCGAACTAATCTAATACACTAGGGGGGGGGGGAAAGTGATTGGTTATGACAGCCCCAATGCTAGCAATATTAGGTCGACCTGCACGTGGTTCCCCCTGGAAACCATCGTGAACAATTCTTGTTAAATTCGTCACGATGAGCTAACTGACCTGCTTCATCCTCACCTATCATCCTTCACTGGTGTCTCGCCAGTGTATACTGTTAGCGCGGCCAGGGTTACCATTCCATTATCACCCATAAAAAAAAAGAAATACATTATATTGTATGAATTATTGGCTTTTTTACCTCTTTTTCAATAATATTAATACTATATTAAATATTAAAATAATATTATGTATATAATACTATATTGCATCAACGACAAAAAGAAATCTTATTTCTTACAGAAAAACAAGTTAAATAACAAAAAACAATTTAAAAATTAAACGTTTAAAGCAGAGTTGCCATCCTTTTTTTTATTTTCTTTGCTTGTAAGCTTATAAATCCACGGTTATTCAGATTTTTATCCTAGAGGTCATGGATCAAGTATCGAATCTCAACATTCACACTTGTAATTTGTTTGTAAACACTATTTGGGTCACTGCGACACACTTGGTGAAAACATATCTCCATACTTTATCTTTTGTTTTATATTTGAAAAAATGTAAATAATCTGATTGTATAAACTCATTTGTTAATTTACGTGTGTCATAAATGGCTCAAATAAAGTGTTTATCTATCTATCTATCTAATTTTGAAGCCTTTGAATTCGATAATTCTACAGATGGCAACCCTGATTTTATGTTCAAAAATTTACTATAGTTATTATTGGAACGTTGTTTACATCAGATCAATGTTTATTTATAAAATAAAAGAAAAGAAATATGTTATACACTAAGGTCAAGAAAAGTCTGTCTCCTAACTTGTTCTCATAGAGAATCGAATCCGGTATTTCGGCACAAAACAATGGTACCTCGATATACGAGCGACCTAATATACAAGTGTTTTGAGATATGAACCGCCGGGCAAGCGATACTTCGAGATGAGACCAAGATTTAAGATACTAGGAATCGCACACTACACCGCTGCACACGACCCCAACATGCGGGCTGGACGTTGGTATCTAACAGTTTCTCCCACCTCAGACTAAAACTTGACAAAAACAACTGAGGTTGCTTTTTGTGAGTTTTTTTTTTTAATATACAACTTAGAATGGCAAACAAGCTGACGGCCCACCTGATGGAAAGTGGTAACCGTCGCCTATAGACATGAACAGTACCATGGACATAACAGAGCATACTGTTTCGCCCATGATACCACCCATTCGTTGCCATTCCTGAGGACTCAGGTGTTATTCCTTTGTACCCAGTAAATTCACGCCATATCCCACCCTTCTAACCGAAACACAGCCATGCAAACACAACTGCTTCACGGTAGAAACACGAATGGGACAGAGGTACCCAAGCAATCAACTTTTGTACAAAGTCTTCCTCCTCTCCCTCTAATGGCATATAATTTAATTTAAATGGGGAAAATTGCTTTGAGATACAACCAAGGTTACGGAACAAATTAAACGTTCGAGGTACCATTGTATATCCATCACTTTACCACGCATATCATTATCAAACTGCTTAATAAGGCGTTCAAAATTTGTCGTTTTCTCGTATGACATACAGAAATTAAAATTTAAACAAAATATTTATAAAATTGTCTAATATTAAAGTTTTATCGGCATCATGGGGGTACCTGTTTAACAAATATATACTCGCACAGTGAACGCTCTATATAAGCAACTCATTTGAACCACTTTCAATAAAAGAGTTCCTTATTGGGAAAAGTTGCTTATAGGGGAAAAAAGGAGTATAAAATTACTTACCGTGTGGAAAATTTTTTCCTTATTTCTTTTACTAAGCTGAGTAGAATAAATAAAATATAAAGAATATTGCTTATAAAGAAGTTGCGTATATAGAGCGTTCGCTGTGTATGTGTGTGTGTGTATATATATATATATATATATATATATATATATATATATATATATATATATATATATATATATATATAACTTATACTTTAAGCACTTCGATCTTGGTCCAACGCGACAGAGGCAACTACGAAATGTAATTTCCTAAAACAAAAACACATTTATAAATATTTAAGACCATTTATTACGCTCGAGTCTCCTTGCAATAAGTAGAAAGGTGTAGGTATTTATGTATGTGTGTATATATATAAATAAATATAATGTAATTATGTATAAACTTAAGTTCGTCTAATTCATTTGTTTAAAAATTCACAATATTGTACACCGCTCTACCCGCTGACTTTTTTTATACAACATACAATGGCAGACAAGCTGACGGCCCACCTGATGGAAAGTGGTAACCGTCGCCTATAGACATGAGCAGTACCATGGACATAACAGAGTATACTGTTTCGCCCGTGATATCCCCCCTGCGTTGCCACTCCTGAGGATTCGGGTGTTATTCCTCTGTACCCTGTAAATTCACTGCCTTATCCCACCCTTCAAACCGAAACACAGTCATGTAAACAACTGCTTTACGGTTGAAACACGAATGGGACAGAGGTACCCAAGCAATCGATTTTTGTATAAAGTCTCCCTCTGGTATTGATGCTCCTTTCCACTTTGGGTGCTGCTGGATGAGACCTCTTTTAGAGTTAAGCTCGCCTTTGTACACTTCATTACCTCTGACAAATTTTTATGTACAATTATTGTGTACAATAAAGTATTAAATAATAATAATGAATCTATAGAAAGAAAAGCTGAAATATCTGAAATGTTTCAGATGCAAATTATGTTGTAGTAGCTCAAAGGCGGCGGTTGCCACAAAAATAAAAAAAAACACTAATTGAGTACATCGCTACATAAATCGTATAAGATTAATTTGCGGAGTGAGGCCCTGGTGACCTGTAATACAGGAGGTATGCTTATACCTATCTCAGGCACCAGTCTCTCACAATTATATTTATAATTTGATTACTCTAATATAATCATGTCTCATTGTATTTCACTGTAATGAATTGTGAAGAAAAAATAAATCTATCTATTTATTATTTATTTATTTAAATTCGATTTAATAGGAAACCAAGGAGAACCGAGTAACGAATATAAACAAATATCGATTAAACACAAAGTAGATGGATCTCATATTCATTGCTTGGCAGCAATAACTGCTTCAGACACTTTGGCAACAAATAAACAAAGCTGCAAATCAATATGTAGTATACGTATTTAACAAAAACTGCGCGATCATTTCTTACCAGAGGGAGACTTTGTACAAAAGTCGATTGCTTGGGTACCTCTGTTCCATTCGTGTTTCTACCGTGAAGCAGTTGTGTTTGCATAGCTGTGTTTCGGTTGGAAAGGTGGGATGTAGCAGTGAATTTACTGGGTACAGAGGAATAACACCTGAGTCCTCAGGAATGGCAACGCATGGGGTGTATCACGAGCGAAACAGTATACTCTGTTATGTCCATGTTATAAATAAATAAATATATGTTGATTGGACTGTCACAATACTGTAATGTGTCGGGGATGGCTTTTTTTTATTTACAACAGGTTACAATTAATAACGTTATAAATATTTATATAAAGACAATAGTATGAACTAGATTGAGACCCAGACAGGTGTACACACAGCATAGTTAAAGCAGTTGGCAAACAATGTTAAATTATATAAAAAAAAGCATATGAATGTGGTAAATAACACGGAAGTACATGCAAATAATAAAAATATATAAAAATATGGGCACGCCAAAGAGACTCGATGGTAATTTGTTTGTAAAATGTTTTGAAGGCATTCAGACGTGAGTTGAAGATATAAATTTGAGGACATTTAGCGGAAATTTCATTAAAAGTAAAACACATATGGATGAGTAGGTTATTCTGATGAACACAGAGTGCAAATGTTTTAGAACTCCGTGTTCGCAGAGCATCGTGTAGATTGTTTTTATACCACGATGCGGAAAAAGTGCGTATCCCTGGTGCGCAGAGTACGTGCCAGCGCCAACAGCATCCTGAGTATGATGGCGAGCAAGCTGCATTGTGTGTACGTTAATCACTGCTGTGCAACTTCCAATGGAGTTGTACAGCGGTGATTATTTGTATACTGTGTTTGTGCGTGCGTGCGTGCGTGCGTGAGTGAGTGCGTGCGTGCGTGAGTGAGTGCGTGCGTGCGTGCGTGCGTGCGTGCGTGCGTGCGTGCGTGCGTGCGTGTGTGCGTACGTGCGTATGTGTGTGCGTGCGTTTGCGTGAGTGCGTGCGTGTGTGTGTGTGTGTGTACGTGCGTGTGTGTATGCGTGCACGTGCGTGCGTTTGCGTATGTGCGTGCGTGTGGGTGCAATGGGTGCAAATATTACGCATTTGTACAATCTGGACCTATTTATGGCAAAAGGAAATAGGCAATTTTCTAGACCCGCGAGCTTCATCTTAAGACAGCTTCATCATCACATTATCAAGTGAGATCGCAGTCAATCAAGGCACTCTTTCACAATAAAAAACAAAATTGAAGTATATTTTTAACAGTTACCTATTGCTAGTTGGCAGCGGCGGCGTGGTCAAAGTCCCCCTTGTCGTGGCGACGCGGCGCCTTAGGTTCGAATACCAGCATGGACATGCGTTCCGGACTCGTCTTATTGCGTTGCATGTCTGAGGGCAATGATATAAATCTTAAACTGGGGGCTGAATTAGTAACCCTGCTTGCGCTATTGCGTTTACGATCACCAGAAACTTATAAGAGGTCAGGTCAACGGCCCGTCAACGGCATGACTGATTCAATAGAAATTCACTGCGGAAGAAGGGATTGTTAGTAATGGGGAGGTTAGTCCCCATTGCTATAAATATACCCTATTAGGTCGACATCCACGCGGCTCCCCCTGGAAACTATCGTGACTAATTTATCGTTGAATTCGTCACAATGGGCTAACTGACCTACGTTTTCATCTTCACCTATCACTGGTGCCCCGCCAGTGTATACCGATAGCGCAGGCGGTGTTACCATGCTATTTTCACCATTTAACAATAAAAAAAAATGGAAATTCACCACGATGGTCTCCAAGGAAACCGCGTGGAGGCCGACCTGATAGGATATATTGCTAGCAAAAAGGCTACAAGTCTTTTGTTAGTAACCCACCCCTCACCTGTCATCTCCCATCTACACGATTTTGTCTCACCTATATTTAACAAAGAGATGGGGAGAGAGACAGTCACAGGAGAGAGGACAGGACACTATAAAGCTGATAATCATCATGGTTCATTTCTAGTGAATTCCCCATGAAGAGCCAACTGTCACGACTTCATTTTTACCGTTTAATCCTACACTGGTGGGACACCAGTTAAGAAGGCAAAAATCTTAAAAAGATATAGTAGATATACAAAACTTTTTTTATGCAACTTAGAATGGCAAACAAGCTGACGGCCCACCTGATGGAAAATAGTAACCGTCGCATATAAACATGAGCAGTACCATAGACATAACAGAGTATACTGTCTCGCCCATGATACCCCCCATGCGTTGCCATTCCTGAGGACTCAGGTGTTATTCCTCTGTATCCTGTAAATTCACGCCATATCCCACCCTTCAAACCGAAACACAGCCATGCAAACACAACCGCTTCACGGTAGAAACACGAATGGGACAGAGGTGTACAAGCAAACGACTTTTATACAGTCTCTCTCTGGTAACATACTAACATCTAAGACTGAGCCTGCGCTTGTGATGAGTAGTTAACTCCAGTTGTCGCCTCACAAGTTGCGAAGCGGACGCTGGTCTGACGGCGAGGGGTAACGTCGACGCTTGCAGGGTCACCTCCGACGATGCGGTTTTGCTGGTGTAATCTCAAAAACAAATACATAATATATAATTAATCTTAATTAAATTCGAAAACATGAAAGTTTGTAACTCCTTTGTGCACACATAGAACAATTCAAAAACTTTCACCTTAATTGATACATAGATAATATGGATGTAGGGACACTGTTAAGCGGTGGAAATACGTTTGTCCTTACTTCTGATAATGAGGATGAAGCGATTACAATATTTAAGAAGGTACGTGCACTTACTTGAAGGAATCTCATGCGCCGCACTGCTTTCCACCATTGACTGGATGCTGTTATAGATGCTTGATTGGTAGGCCTACACACATCTTTAAATACACAATATTTTATCTTTAATATGATGATCTCCTAGATCACTGTTCGGTTATGCTCTTGATCCGCGACGGTACGTGATCTCAAGCCGAGTGCAAGGACAAGTTCACTAACTGCCCTCCAACTTAATAATAATGTAATCGCTTCATATCCGCGAGGTGTGGACATTCGATTAAGAATCGAATAATCGATCGATTGAAGCGCCGTTTGGGACGATACAATGGACCCAAAATGGAAGTAAACTCTATTGCTTGCAAAAATAACCTTATATATATTAATATTAATTTTTGGATATTAGATCGGTATCCATATTTTTATAATATATGAATATTTCAAGTATTACTTTAGTTTTCCCATTCGCGTTTCAACCGTGAAGCAGTTGTGTTTGCATGGCTATGTTTCGGTTTGAAGGGTGGGATATGGCGTGAATTTACAGGGTACAGAGGAATAACATCTGAGTCCTCAGGAATGGCAACGCATGGGGGGTATCATGGGCGAAACAGTATACTCTGTTATATCCATGGTACTGCTCATGTCTATAGGCGACGGTTACCACTTTCCATCAGTTGGGCCGTCAGCTGGTTTGCCATTTTAAGTTGTATAAAAAAAAATCAATAATGCACCACCTATTTATTTCTCTGTTCGCCCAATGGTCGACTGGTAGAGAACACCGTCCGGTGTTAAGTCCGCCATATGTACATAGAATTTAACTGTGCATTAAAGTTTAAATAAATAAATAAACCCATCAAGGTCGTCGTCATAAGTACAAAAGATTCTCATCTCATACCTCGTTCGGTCAACACAATTTCCCTGTGCATTTGAGATAACTCCGCGTCGTTGACTAGCACGCGGTGTTTCGACTCCGTCACGTCCCAGGTTCGGTTCCCGTCGCCGAGGTACGTGGTAACGTCTCGCGGCTGAATCTTCACGTCCCCATCGAGCGAGGAGTTTTTGCTTAGTGAACTCGACTAAAAATAAAAATAATACATAAGTAATTTTAAATGAAGGTGTCGGTAGAGGCCGCCCTAGACGGACGTGTGTCGACCAAATAGGCGTGTGTAGACCAAGAAGGGCCAAATTAAAAGTACACGTAACCTGCGAACGTGTATGAAAAGATTGATGAATATGGAGCAAGCGAAAGAGGTTTGTTTGAATCGAAGCATTTGGCGTTCCATTGTTTCTGCTTACCCCAATAGGAGACAGGCGTGACAGATATGTATGTAAATATATATAATTATTTTTTGGGTGACGCAGCATGTTTCTTAAACATTAGATTATTTTTTTATACCACGAAAGTGGCAAGCAAGCATACAGCGTGTCTGATGGTAGACGATCACTGTAGCCTAAAGACCTGCAACGCTAGGAATGCCACGTGTGCGTTACCGACCTTGAAGAAACTTTAATATAGCTTTTTTTAAGAACCCCATAATGTAGTCTCCAGAGTCTAAGGCTATATAAAATAAAAATAAAATATTATCAAGTCTAACTATGTTTACATCGGGGGGAAAGGGATTGTTAGTAATGGGGACTGTGAATCCTATTGCTAGCAATATACCCAACTAGGTCGTCCTCCTCGCGGTTCCCCCTGGAAACTATCATGGTTAATTCCTGATGAATTCATCATGATGGGCTAACTGGCCTGTTTTCATTCTCATCTATCACCCTTAACTGGTGCTCCGCCAGCGTATCCCGTTAGCGCAGACGGGGTTCCCATACCATTTTCACCCATCAAAAAAAAACTATGTTTACATCAAGCTTTTCCCTTTGCAGAGTTGGCAGAGATCTAAGTGCCGAATCCTGCTATCCTTACAAAACCCTAGAAAGAGCTAAGTCTTTACTGAAATACAAATATATCTTAGAAGGATTGACGTAAAGCAGGCGGCCGGTCGTAAAACCAAAAGCCAAAACATAAGTATAAGAGTAGAAACATGGCGATGATATTTATAGACATTGTCTTACCTTATTTTTCTTAAAGGTAGGACTAGACTGCGGTCTATTCTTGAAATCTATATGATTTGCACCACTATTCCTCACGATTGGCGACAATTTTCTAAACTCACTCCTCGGCTCCAGCTCTATTCTCACGGTCTCCGTCACAGAACTATTACTGGCCCTCCCAAAGAGCGGGGAGAGTTTGGGCTTTACACTAGTATTGTCAGAATCTTCAACACTCTCGATGGTCAAAGTGGTGTCGACGCTGTTAGGGTTGTGAGTCACAGGTTTGACAACAATAACGCCTTTGTCTAAGGCTTCTTTTCGGTCCTCAACGGTATAGTTGGGGTTCTCGAAGCCCGTTTGCGTCGCTATATCATCACTGACAGCGGTGAACGTTTGGGAAGCTATATTAGAGTTTTTGTTGAGCATTCGCTTTCGTCGCTCCAGGTCTGCGTGTATGTCTGTTTGCACACGTAGATTTATATCGCCGTATCGCCGAACGATATAGTTCAGTAGCCATTGATAACCTTTGCGAAGGCCCGGGTCGATTTTTACCTTTTTCGATTTCGTATCGACGAATGCACTGTAGGATTCCACTAGGGTTGGACATCTATATCTAGAGAATGGAAAAATAAAAGGGATATTGTTAAACACGCCGCACTTCTTTTTTATACCAACATGGTGGCTAACGAGCATACAGCTCGTAATGGTAAATGGTTACTGTAACCTTTTTTTTTATACAACTTAGAATGGCAAACAAGCTGACGGTCCACCTGATGGAAAGTGTTAACCGTCACCTATAGACATGAGCAGTACCATGGACATAACACAGTATACTGTTTCGCCCATAATACCCCTTATGCGTTGTCATTCCTGACTCTGGTGTTATTCCTCTGTACCCAGTAAATTGACGCCATATTCCACCCTTCAAACTGAAACACAGCCATGCAAACACAGTTGCTTCACGGTTGAAACACGAATGGGATAGAGGTACCCAAGCAATCGACTTTTGTACAGTCTCCCTCTGGAAGCCTATGGACGCCTGCAACACTAGGGGTGTCACGTGCACGTTGCCGACCCTGAAGAAACCTCTATTTTCATTTAAGTTTCCTCTTGTCGGTGCAACTAATTCATGCATTCTCTTCTAGCCAGCTCTACTGCAGGCCATCTCTTTGACGAGAGGTCAAAGAGATGGCCTACACGACATGACAGTGTTTATTTTATCTGTCCCATGTAGTTATTCCTCAGTTTTCCCCTTCATCTTTTACCCTCAATTGCCTTCTAGTATGCTGCTTAAATAAAATCGTCATGTCCTATAATGTGATTCAGCATTTTGCTTCTTCTATTCTCTATTGTTTTTTATTAATGTTAGTTTTTTTTTCCAAGATTATTTGGTTTGCGATTGGGAAATGAGTATTTAGCTTAAGCGTCTTAGTTGACTTAAGCTGCGATTTGATACAGCATAATTTTTTTCTTTTATATATATGTTAGTTTCTCATTCACCCTTTACAAGACTTCCTCATTTCGTTATTCCAAGCCTACTGTGAATACACAGGGTGTGAGAACAGGCCAGGGTAAATAATGGCGTACCGCTACTAATAGAACTAACTTTATTTCCAGTCATTTACTATGGCATAAATGCATGTGCAACTATTTTTTATTCACTATATTTTTATTCACTATTAACTATAATATTAACTATATTTTTATTCAAAACAAAATTCAAAAAGCCTTGCTGCATACCATATTATTACTTAAATTTGAATACACTCCATGGCTAATAATGCAAATGGCTGAACCGATTTTGATAAGACTTTCTTTAAATGGTAGTGTACTGTCCTAGACTCTATATTACATTACTACTTTACATAAACAAATTCAACATAGTTTCACTAGAATACAAATGTATACTTACTTGTTGACCAATGGTTCAATGTTCAATTTTTCAACTACATCAATATCGTCTAGCGCCCCCGACTTGTCTTGTTTATTGGCTAACACTAACACTGGCTTGCCTGTTTATATAATTTGTTACATCAGTTTAATATAAAAATCAATATTTAAAAAAAAATATTGTTTAATAACAATAATAAATACTACACAGCGCCCTCTAGTTCCAAACTAAGCACAGCTTGTACTATGAATACTAGACAACGGATAGATATACTTAAATACTTTTTTATTTACATACTTATTGTATATAAAAAAGAAGAAGAGGAAGAAGAAGAAGCGAAAGAGGTTTTTTTGAATCGAAACATTTGGCGTTCCATTGTTTCTGCCTACCCTAATGGGAGACAGGCGTGACAGATATGTATGTATATATGTATCTTATTGTATATAGGAAACACCTAAATGAATTCAAACAGTAATACTCATAAAAACAAATATTTGTATTGAGCAGGGATTGAACCTGCATCTAAACATCAGGTGGTGTTATAAACTGCTACACCGCTAAGGTTATTTAGGATATTTCATTATTGTTTTAAAATAATAATAAAAATAGGTAAATTAAATAATTATTATAAAAAAAATATATTTTAACAATATTATATTAGGTCACAGTATCAAGAACTCTCTACAATAATACATTACTATAATTTAAGATTGTATAGAATTCTTTACACTGTGGCTAATATATTTAATTAATTTTCAATTAGTAAAAAGGCAAGGAAAACATAAAAAAAATACATTCTGTTTTTTTTATGTGTATTAATGAAATAGTAACCTCGCCTGCACTGCCAATATATGCTAATAAGATGCCAATGATGAACGGTGAGACAGAGTGGAGGTGGTCCTGATAGACCCCCACTGCTAGCAGTAGGGTAGTTAACTCCTTTTCAACCCTTCCTCTTTCATACATAACTACTTATCTGATCCTCAAGCTAGATTACCCTTTTTTTAATATAAGAAACCAAGTAATAAAGACCTGGGGGCATAACTCAGACTAATTAATTTAAAAAATTAATATTTGCCCCCATTTACAGAAAACTTAAAAAAGTAACAATTAATATGTACTTTTCATAATTCATTTTTTTTTGTTGGATGAAAATGGTATGGTAACCCCGCCTGCGCTAACGGGATACGCTGGCGGAGCACCAGTGAAGGGTAATAGATGAGAATGAAAACAGGCCAATTAGCCCATCATGATGAATTCATCATGAAGAATTAATCATGACAGTTTCCAGGGGGAACCGCGTGGAGGTCCACCTGGTTAGGTATATTGCTAGCAATGATATTTTTAGTCTCCATTACTAACAATCCCTTTCCCCCCCCCCCCCCCCCAAATTCATAATTCATTAGATTAGTTTTATTATGCAATAATAATTTTGACTACCCTCATTTCGATATTTTCATATATATTTATAATCACCTTTATAGGTCAGTTGATGAGTACACTTTAGTGACTCATTTTACATGATTGACTCATTTCATCTATACTAAAATCATGCTTATATATTTCTATTTTTACTATATGCATGAATTTCCCATGGTATTACTATGCGATAAAGTTATCAGTCATGCATGAAGAGCTGATAAGTGGGTGGGAAAACTAATTAGAGTAGTCGAGTGGATAGAGAAAACAAGATTTTAAGTTAATCGTGTATGTTGCAAATTACGGTTGCTATGACAAATAATTATAGAACATAACATTACCTGATATCTTGTCGTGAGATAATACCTCTTCCAATACAGCCCTACATTCGTCCAAGCGGGAAAAATCACTAGAATCTATTACGAAAATAACACCATGGACCTCGCTATAATATTGAGACCATATCTGACGAAAATGCGGACCCCCGCCTAAATCGTAAATGGTGACAGGCGTGTCTTTATGCACTAAATTAACAGCCTTAAATCCAACAGTTGGTAGAACTTTATCATCCTTTTCACCAGCCAAATTGTTCACGGTTTTAGTTTTCCCCGCGTTGTCCAACCCGATCAGTATTAAAACTATGTGTCTCCGAATATTACGCCGGCGGAATAATCCTGCCCAACAATTTCCCATATTTGTAGAACACTTTTATTGCTAAATTAATACTAAACGTATTATTTAGAAGCACGAACGCGGCACAACTTCAAATTTGTCGCCATTAGCCATTTGTAAACAAAAAAGTTTTGTTGACATAACGGTTACCAATGGCGATCGACGTCGATGTGGCCAGTGACAATTTTAAAATTATTTTTATCTTTTCATAGAAAAAAAAATATATTTTTACGATTATATAAATGTTTTTTTCAGAATTTTTACTCCATATTTAACCGATTAATAAAATTTTCATTACACTTTCCTAAAACAAAATATAAATTCCAAAATTAAAACGGTGATAAAATAAATTAGTTTAACACTTCACACAGAACTAAATAACGATAAACTTAGTTCACGATATCGCGTTCAATCTCAAGGTTAGATTTTTCTGATGAAGGTTGCAGGTGTTCAGTTTCAATTTACACAAAACAGATGTAAGTAGGTACCTATATGTACGTAGAACAATTATTAATAATAAAAATTACGTTTGTTTAGTTTACTTCGATTAATATCTATACTGCCTATACCTACCTACGTACCTATATACTAACGACGTCTGTTATGTCTTTGTAATGTCGGGTAGGCAGTAGGTATTGTTTTCCATATGTAGATGTATTCAGAAGAACAATTGGAGTGTAAAAACGTTATTTAAAAGCTGATATTACAGACAATACTTACGTAATACCACAACCGCTAATATAACTAGTATAACCAATCGCTGCCCAATCGATGGCCCCGACTCTACTTCTTTTGTAGATAGCTATTTTTCAATATTTCGGCAAAATATTCACTTTCAGGAGTATTACCACTGATTTACAATTCAGTTTCGATTTAAAGAATTAATGAATAAAATTATAAGAATATTTAAATGAAACATGCAAATGAAAATACATATCATATTTATTTTGGAATTCTTTCAGAAAAATAAATATCGCAATAGATATATTAATTTAGAAATAACATTATTTACAAAGCTCGGGTTTATAAATTAAAAACATACGCAAAACTCGCGCCAATTAAACGTAATCGCCTTCTAGTGTTACCAGTGCAATAAAATTATTTTTTCTAAATTATCTGAATTTTACAAGAATGGTATCGCCATTTTTGACTGAAAAATATGTTAACTCTTTCATGACGTTGTCTAAATATATTTCAGCGCCTTTCATCTGGTCGTCGAGGAGATAAAGCTTTGGTGTTCCAGTATTGCCAGGTTTTGAGAACAGTCTTTGAGCGAGTATGACCAGTTTCTGTACTAGCATTGTGGATGGGAATTTCTTTTTTATTTTCTTTTCGTTTTCATCTTGGAGTGTTACTTCTAGCAATTGCGATGTGAGAGTTGTTGTCTTCGGTTGTTTCACTAGCAGGCTGTCTTCAGGAATGCCATATTCTGAAAAAAAAAAAAGGAGATTGTCTATACACATCAATAAAAAAAGAATGTCGACAGGCCATACACAATCTGATGATGTCAATAAAAAAAATGATCAATTCAACATTGAGTATTTAATCAAACATTGATCAGTTTCATTGAATAAATGTACTGGCATTATATACTAATTTTTGCCTGCTACTTTGTACCCGGGGATTTCATAAGTAGAAAAATCCGACAATATATATATATATGTATGTATATATATATATATATATATATATATATATATATATATATATATATATATATATATATATATATATATATATATATATATATATATATATATATATATATATATATATATATATATATATATATATATATATATATATATATATATATATATATATATATATATATATATATATATATATATATATATATATATATATATATATATATATAGTAAATGCACCGCCTACTTAAATTGGAGTATACCTCATGGTTGACTGGTAGAGAACGCCATTAGGTGTTAAGGTCGTCATATGTACACTTACTTATATAATTGCTTATTAAAGTTTAAATAAATAAATAATATATTAATAAGATGTTACTTATATCACTCAACAGCTCAGCAGCTCAACAGGTAAGAGCACCGGCCCCGGCATGGCGTAGAAGATGAGATTTCAAATCCGATCCACTTTGATATTTTTCAATCATTTAATAATTATTGAAAATAACTATCATACTTTAATTATATGTATGAATTGTACTGCATTGCATATACGATGTTACAGCTGTTAAAACATTACAGAAAGTATGATCGCTGCTTACTCGTCATCATCATATCACCAGTGAAAGATGATATGTGAGGATGAAGCAGGTCAGTTAGCCCATCGTGACAAATTCAACAAGAATTATTCATGATGGTTTCCAGGGGGAACCACGTCGAGGTCGACCTGATAGGGTATATTGCTAGCAATGGGGCTGTTAAACTCCATTGCTAACAGTCCCTTCCTCCCCCCCGCAACCGTAGTTTTTTTTTCAATGGATGATAATAAAATAGTAACCTCACCTACACTAACGGTATACACTGGCGGGGTACCAGTGAGGCAGTGAGCCCATTGTGATGAAAACATCTGGAATTCAGCACGATAGTTTCTAGGGGGACGACGTGGTGGTCGACCTGATACCCTATCATCTCCCCCTTACAAGCAACCGTAGTTAAACTTTGGTAATGTTTGTTCGCGCTACTGCCCATCCCTTAATGATTAAATTCCCTTAGTCGCCTCTTACGGCACCCACGGGGGAAGAAGGGGGACCATTCTATGCCGGGACTACACACTAGCTTTCAAATACTCACTTTTTATTAATTCTTCAAACCGGCAGTGCTCCAACGTGAATGCCGCTTGTTTTGCCAGATCGTGCTGTGCCAGCTTCCACTCGGCGCCGTACTGTTTCATGTAGTCATACTCCGCCCCGCGGCGTTCCTCGCGTGTTATTATCGTGCCGTTCAGTTCCTGGAACAATATTAATGCACATAATCAACAAAAAATAACAAATTATTCAAAAATAGATCATAATTTTATTTTTACAACTTGGAATATGAAACAATCTGACGGCCCAACTGATGGAAAGTGGTAATCATCCTGTATAGACAAGAACAACACCATGGATATTAGAGAAAACACTGTGACACCCATATACGCTGCCATTCTTGAGGATCAAGATATTATGTTTCCACATCTTGTAATATCAATGCTATATTCTACTCTTCAAAAAAGAATAATGCTATGCAAGCTCAGCTGATTTATGGTAGAACCACGAGTGATACAGAGTAAAAAAAAATATATATAAAATTTTATGGAAACTATTGAAGCAATAATTGTGTATGTGTAATGACTAAATAAATCAACATCATCATATCAGCCATTAACTATCCACTGTTGATCCCATAAGCCTTCCCCATAAGGGGAATTTTGTCAGTTTTTGCCACACTTGGCAGGTGGGTTGGCAACCGCAGTTAGGGTTTTAGAGATCTTTTAATTCCACCCTGCTGCCCATCCCTCGATCATTAAGCTCCCTTAGTCACCTCTCATGACACCCACGGGAAAGAAAGGGGTGGATTATTCTATACTGGAACCCCATGACAACGAAATAAATGCTTGTTTGTTATTATTACTTTGTACGGACAGGGATGGGTCATTCGGTTACCTCTGCCTACCCTATAAAGGGCCTTACGTGAAGACAATTACATAGAGAAGGCTGTCAACATACCTGTAGGGTGCCAATTTTTGCGGTGATGAGTTGTGAAGCAGTGTCGTATGAGTCGCCAGCTTGGATTGGATTCTTTAGGAAGTACAATTTTTTTAGCCTGCTCAACTTGTCCAATTCGCTTACGGATCGCCACTGAAAAATAACCCTTTCTTTATAAATATTTAATACTTTTTTTAACACGAGCGTTTTTTTTTATTACATATTGGTAGTTATTGCACAAAATAGCTACCACTTCTTTCATTTCTTCTCTAACCAATGGTGCAATAAAAAGTAAATAAATCAATAAAATATAATTAACCCATTTTTATTATTTTTTTATGCCAATTAGAATGGTAAACAAGCTGACAGTCCACCTAATGGAGAGTAGTAACCGTCGCCTATAGACATGAGCAGTACCATGGACATAACAGAGTATACTGTTTCGCCCATGATCCCCCCATGTGTTGCCATTCCTGAGGATTAAGGTGTTATTCCTCTGTACCCAGTAAATTCACTGCTATATCCTACCCTTCAAACTGAAATACAGCCATGTAAACACAACTGCTTCACGGTAGAAACATGAATGGGGCAGAGGTGCCCAAGCAAACGACTTTTGTACAAAGTCTTTCTCTGGTATTTTTTTTTTACAACACAGGGGGCAAACGAGCATGCGGCTCACCTGATGGTAAGTGACTACCGCGCCCATGATCACCCACAACACCAGCGGCATTGCAGGTGTGCTGCTGGCCTCCCAAATCCCTTAATTCATTATTCCAGCAATAAAAAACGGCTACTTACATCATTAATTCTATTCCTGTTTAAAAACAACACCTCCAAATTCTGAAAAACATCCACTTTTTTGTTGTTGGGTTCATCGTTGAACCTTATTTCACCAATGTGACAGTCGTTCAAACTGAGAACTTTTAAATTCCTCATCTTTCCCAAATTCAAAATTTCCCGCCAAGAATCTATAGGGTTGCCATCTAATCGTAGGGTTGTCAGCGTGTGTAATGTTAACTGAGGGGCGGTTATCCATTTGATTTTGTTGTGTGCAGCTATTATTTCATTTACATTCGGCCAGAGGTGGGACAGAGCTAGTATGTCTGCCCACTCGTACTCACACACGGAAATGTTCAGTTTCTCCAAATTGGAGAAGTTGATTGATAGTTGTGCAAGAGCCTCTTCAGGGATGTCAACCGCCATGCGGTTTTTGCTGTAAATAAAAAGGTATATAATGTAATTTTTCGAAAAAAAAATCTATTTGACAATGAGATTTTCTAAATATATTAGTTTATATTAAATTTTGTGTTCAAGGGGTTGCAATTGTAATTTTATTTTTGTTTTTTTTTTTATTATACAGAGAGCAAACGAGCTCGTGATTCACCTAGTGGTAAATGGCTACCCCCGCCCATGAGCACCGAGAATAGCGGAAGTATTGCAAGTGAGTTGCCAGCCTTTTAATAAGGAATACACACTTTTGTTGAAGGTATCGATTTTTTTTTTTATAAAATTTTCTCGATTGTAATATTTTTATTAATGAATGAAAATTAAATGGTAACCCCGCCCGCGCTATTTATATATACGCTGACAGTGTGGAATCATAGGTGAGAATGAAAACAGGTCAGTTGGCCCATCGTGACGTATTATCGAGTATTAATCACAATGATTTCCAGATCCGCGTGAATCAACTTGAGAAGGTACATTGCTAACAATGGGGCCGCTAGTCCCCAAAGATTGTTCTATACTGAGACCGATTTTAACTGACACGAAGGTCGTCAAAACAAGATTAGCAACGTGGGCGCATTTTGGCTGTCGTATTGAGGCGGTGCGTGGGACGGACTTATGCCATATTTGGGCGGTTGCCCTTTCTGTTTTGTTTTAAAACACCAACTAAGTACAGTTGGGATTGCAATGATATTTTAAAAAGGATGATTCTATTGTTAAGACTGTAAGTAATCTAGTTTCTAAATAAAAATAAATGGTTCTGCCACGATTATTAAATTATAAATTGTATGGTAGCATAAATAAATTATATTACAGTTTATAAAGCTTTTCATTTCCTCAAGACCCCTACATCTTCCTCTATCTTCCGTTAGACTGTACCATATTTTTTCTGCTGTCCTTCTTATACTGCCCTCTATTTCCTGTCCCACATTTTACACGCCAGTCTGTTTGATTTTGTATGGAGTTGTCTGTTCGATGTTATATGGAGATAAGGCATGGAGCCTTATCTCCATATAACATCGTTTGCCTTACTAATAAGAGTGGGTAATATGTAGTAAATGCAATATGCTCTATTAGGTCGACCTCCACGTGGTTCCCCCTGGAAACCATCGTGAACAATTCTTGTTGAATTCGTCACGACGGGCTAACTGACCTGCTTCAGCCTTACCATATCATCTTTCACTGATGCCCCGCCGGTGTATACCGATAGCGCGGGTGGGGTTACCATTCCATTATCATCCATTAAAAAAAAAATGTAGTAAATATCTATATTGGCCTAATAACACATGTTAACTATTGCTTATCCAATATACAATGTTGAAAGGAAGAACCGTACGTAAAGAATATAAATACCCGATTTGTTTGGGCGATATCGTAATGGTTGGTCAACAATACCAGAATATCAATAATAGAGGGAGACTTTGTAAAAAAGTCGTTTGCTTGTACACCTCTGTCCCATTCGGGTTTCTACTGTGAAACAGTTGTGTTTGCATGGCTGTGTTACGGTTTAAAGGGTGGGATATGGCGATTAATTTACACGCACAATATCTAAATATCGGATATTACACATCTCTATTTATAAAAAAAAAATACAATCAAATTTTTTTTATACAACTTAGAATGGCAAACAAGCTGACGGCCCACCTGATGGAAAGTGGTAACCGTCGACTATACACATGAGCAGTACCAAGGACATAACAGAGTATACTGTTTCGCCCATGATACCTCCCGTGCGTTGCCATTCTTGAGGAGTCAGGTGTTATTCAAGTCTGCTAACTTCTCACCTCACATCCAACTCCCGAAGGTCGGGTAACTGCGCTGACAGCTGTATCACCTCGCGCCAGTTGGAGAACAGGTTCCTGGACACGTCGATACTGCGCACGTTGGGGCACAGCGCCGCCACGTCACCCGCCTTGCTGACGTTCTGATCGTGTACGCACACCTCGAGCAGCCGGTCGAATTTCCTGTAATCGAGTTTTATAACACTTTAGTTGGCAGGAACGGCGACGCATGAGAAAGATTATGGGCGACACAGTATGCGCTGTTATATTCATGGTGCTATTCAGGTCTATAGGCGACATCTGTTCATCAGGTGGGCCATTAGCTTAGATTATAATTTCAGATTTTATACATATAGGTAGTTATCTGA
This sequence comes from Galleria mellonella, assembly GCF_026898425.1. Taxonomy (NCBI): domain Eukaryota; kingdom Metazoa; phylum Arthropoda; class Insecta; order Lepidoptera; family Pyralidae; genus Galleria; species Galleria mellonella. Next base: position 7,267,990 of record NW_026441999.1, on the reverse strand, counting down.
TAGATTAATACCTTCCTTCACCTCTCACTCCTTTTGGACGTCAGAATCCCACACGGATCCCGACGCTCTCGGGCGCTGACTATCCGAACTCCCTCCCACCCTCACGCCCCAAGTGCTAGACTCTGGGGAGGTTTGTTAATAATGCGGATTACCTGTCCTATTTTTTTTTTGATGGGTGAAAATGGTAAGGTAACCCCGTCTGCGCTAACGGGATACGCTGGCGGAGCACCAGTGAAGGATGATAGATGAGAATGAAAACAGGCCAGTTAGCCCATCATGATGAATTCAACAGGAATTAACCATGATAGTTCCCAGGGGGAACCGCGAGGAGGTCGACCTGGTTGGGTATATTGCTAGCAATGGGATTCTCAGTCTCCATTACTAACAATCGCTTTCCCCCCAACCTGTTCTATTGTTAGCAATATACCCTGTCAGGTCGACCTTTAAGTGGTACCCCCTAGAAACCATCGTGCTGAATGGTCACGACATAGAATGGGTTACCCATTCCTTTCCCATGGGTGTCGTAAGAGGCGACTAAGAGAACTTAACGGTCAAAGAATGAGCAGCAGCATCCTCTTTAAACATCACCAAAGCCTAACTGCGGTGCCAATCTGCCTGGCAAGTGTGGCAACTTAACATAACCTGAAAAAACGAGCACATTGCTTTTCAAAAGACCGGCAGCACACCTGCAATGCCGTTGGTGTTATGGGTGATCATGGGCGGCGGTAGTCACTTACCATCAAGTGAGCCGCATGCATGTTTGCCCCCTGTGTTGTAAAAAAAAATTCTACTGGCATCCTCAATAGGAGGAGGGGTATGTTCACCAATGGATAGTTAACGACTGATATGATGATGACGATGATATAGTAAGAGTACAGAAACATATCACATACTGTTTCTGATGTATCTTCTCAAATCCGACCATCTCAATAAATGGTGCACCCATCTCTCTCTTCCACTCGTTGATGACTGTTCTGCGGTGGGCCGCAACTGTCTCATCCTGTAACAAATCAATTCAAGGTCATTTATTATTAACACCTTTTAAAATCTTATTATAAAATTTAAAAATTACTTTTATGCAACAGTAAGTAAACTTATTCATAAAAGTTATGACCTTCTATAAACCTATTTTAACTGTTACACTGTTTTGTCACTTCCGTTCAAATCAGGAATGATCCATTAATAACTGGTATATAAACTCCTTGTTGGCTCTTTATACAAAAAAGAAAAATAATGTTTTTATTTCATACTTTTAATTGTGCTATTCTTGTACAAATTATAATAAACATGTACAAGATCAAGGTTTCACTTTATTTTTGTGAAGAGAATTTAGTGTGAAAGAAAAGAGACAAAGGACTCACTAATTAAAATATAGGTTTATGAGATGTTTGATATTTTTATAAATAAACGAGTTAGACATACAATTGTTAATAATATTGATTGGTATGAGTAGGATAGAAAATTAACTATAAGGACTCTGTAAAGTTTCACAATGTAAAAATTCTTGAAAGATTTCAAAATAAATTTAAAATAAATAGATAAAAATATATTTAAAAATGACAGCATATGCTCTATTATGGTTTCTGAACCACATAAATATATATATAAATCAACATTGTCAAAGAGAAAATTAAGTACACAGCAAAAACATATAATGCACATGTTAGCACCTTAGCCACAGCTCTAAATGAACCTACAAAACGATTCAAACACCACAATATTTGGGGCAATATAATCCTGCCTTAGCAGATTCTTCACCAAGAGAACAGATCTCATGATCTAATCATATTTATATTGACACTTTTTTGTTTTTTGAATCCATAAAATATGTTTTAGTAATTTCTTGTCTATGGTATGTTCTAGAAGCTTTAACTGTTACTGCAGTTTTTATTTTTACTGCACTGATGATATTTAGGGTTGAAGTCAATCTAGTAACCATAATTTTTAATACATTCTCATAATCAAAACTAATAATAATATATAATAATATTAAATCAATTGGAACAAAAACATTTTTATTTATGTACTTATTTCAGTTTACCAACATTTTTTACTGATTTCGTCAAATGTAAAAATAAATAGAATTTTTAGTTTTATGAGACAAAAATGGAATACCAAGAGAGAAATTGATAGGTGAGGATGAAGTTAACTCAGTCACCATGCTAGATTTTGCCTGAAATTAACAAAGATGATATCCTAGTCAACCTAATGTACATTCTATGGCTAACAATGTCCCAATTACTAATAATTTATGCTCTCTGAACAACAAAGTATTCTAATTACATGACTAACCTACTTTGTCCTGTGTCACATATTAAACAGTCCTCACACAGTAAATTAAAATGGTTAATGCTACCATTAATTTGACGTCAATTGGACGTGATTTCTATTTTATTCCAGTTTGATTTTATCACACCTTCAGACAGGACAAATATATGCAAACAAACCTTTTTCAAACAAAACTCACCTCTCGATCTCCGTAATATTTCCTGATAGCATCCGCACAGGTCCTGTAAGGAGTTATTTTGTTTGGACGAATAAAAGACCCTGCGCCTGGTTTCGACGTTTTAAAGTATTGCACATCATCAACTGAACCGTCATGTTTTCCCCTAGCTGGGTTGTCCCATTCCACCCCATACCATACCCCCTGGTAACCCTGCACTTCACCAATAAACTTCACGGTACCAAACTCATCACCACACTTAATGCGACAACCGATATACACTTGGAAATCACTATCGTCCGTACCATTATGACTGTCCATGGTACCGTTGTAAAATTTTGGTATCAAATTAACAGGCATAGCGCCCACCATTATTTTTATGTTTTCAAAAAAGGAACCTTTGTGATGAGAAAAACAGACTGTTCGTTCCCAAAAAACTCAACTGTCAAGTACAAATCAGTCATCCTGTCAGTGTTGACAACTAAGAATCAAGTTTTCGGGCTATATTAATTAAAAATAAAAAGATTAGTTGAAATATGAAAATTAAGCTGAATTGCTATCTACTTATAGACTATTTATTAAATGAAATCTATTGTTCTGGATAGGTTTACGTGTATAAAATGAATAAAGATTTATTTTTTTATTTGATGAAAAATTATCGTTTCGTAATCACTACGATTACATTACCAAAAAAGCGAATAATTAGGTTTCATATGTAGATGTACTGGAGGTTTTAGGAATCGAGATAGTTATATAACTCTATTTAATAGTGTAGTCCGAAGTACTCTCGAATATGGTTCTTTAATTTGGTCGCCATTTTACTCTGTATATTCTAAAAGAATAAAAAAAAATCAAATGCGTTTCTTGAAAACATTAGCATACAAACTAGGTTTCGGTAGAACACTGCAATCTTATGATCAAAGATTAAAGATGTTTAACATTACGCCTCTTTACGTCAAACGTCAAGAGCATGATCTAGTGTTTTTGCAAAAGATAATTCACTCAACTATAGTGTCCCCAGGATTGCTTGACGGATTGAATATAAATACAGATTTACGTAATCCAAAGACATTTATTTTACCAACTTAAAATATTTGTATGTCATACAATTAGCCCTTGCTTATAATGTGTCACCTGTATAACCAGCTTCTCTCCCAAACAAATCTGTAGCCGGGTTGGTAGTAAATATTTTCGAGTCCAGATCATTCATATTTAAAAAAACAAGTTACGATTATCAATTTAATGAGCACAAGTCCCGTGAAAGTTATCTTAAATAATCATGCAATTCTCTAATCTAAAATAATAATGACAATAAAAAATGTAATGCCGCTTTTAACTTTATATGGACCTATATTTTTCTTTTAAATCACATGTTTTAGTATTGTTTTAATAGTTGCCATTGTTTAATTAAACTGCATATCATTCATGTTAACACGTTGTAGGGTATCGAATCTTGTCCAATGTCTTGTATATCTATAATTCATTATGTATATTTTAAATTGTTATTTGTGCTTTCCAAATTAAATAAATAAATTTTATTTACTAATTAGGTATATAAAACACACTTAATTGTAAAATATATTATGTTGTGAAAGGATTTCTTTTTTGTATTTTAGATAATATATTTCTTTAACAGATGTTTTATATTTATTTTTAACAATTTGTATAATTTATTTTAAAATTTCTACAGTAAAATCTGTCGTAAACTTGTGTTTAGGGCTATAATTGACGCTAGAAGTAAATTGAAAGCAAATAGGGCTGTATAAAGATAAAAAGGGCTGGAAAGATCCATCAAAAAGATAATTGGCAACACTGCAATTAATCAACAAACAACAGCCAAGCTTGAGTTAATTGTTTCTCAACCTTTTCACTAGTATCCTATCCGAATACACTAAAATAAAAAAAAAATAAAGGAAAAAAAATACAATTTATAGTACTGTACCGTTCCATATGATCACAAAAAAAAAAATATTAAACTTTCAGCAAAGCATTATCAATGAAAAAGAATTTGTGTCTTTGTTTAAAATAATTACTTGTATATTAATAAATTTGTAAAACAAACGTCGTATTGATTATTTAAAATAAATAATTGGTTAACTTTATAATTATTTTTTGTTGTTATTTACTATGAAATATGTTTTTATATTAAAAATAAGAAAACGATTCAGAATTGTTATAATATATATAATAATATCCACACATGACCCCCTCCCCCCTTATTTAATATATAAAATTCTCGTGTCGCCGTGTTTGTTACCAAGGTCCTCCGAAACGATTTTTATGAAATTTTGTGTGCATATTAGGGAGGTCTGAGAATCGGACATCTATTTTTCATACCCATCAATGATAAAGGTGACCCACCCCTAAATATTTATTTATTTCACAAAATATTTTTATTTTTTATGCTTTTGCATTGAAAAATACATACAATTTTTAATTTTCACCCTTTTACGATCAATCCCTATTTTTTAATCGTGATTTTTATATTACTTAATAAGATTACAAGATGGCAATCGATAATAATTTTAATACGATGAATTTTCATGCATAGTTCTAGAAATAATGTACCTATATGGTAAAACATTCATATGTTTTCTTTATATAATTTATAATTTAACATTGTTTGCCAACTGCTTTAACCATGCTGTGTGTACACCTGTCTGGGTCTCAATCTAGTTCAAACTAATCTTTATATAAAACGTTTGCCGGGTCAGCTAGTGTGTATATAACTCTAAACAGCGATCTCCAGGTTTTTTTTTTTTTTTGATGGGTGAAAATGGTATGGTAACCCCGCCTGCGCTAACGGGATACGCTGGCGGAGCACCAGTGAAGGGTGATAGATGAGAATGAAAACAGGCCAGTTAGCCCATCATGATGAATTCATCAGGAATTAACCATGATAGTTTCCAGGCGGAACCGCGAAGAGGACGACCTGATAGGGTGTATTGCTAGTTATAGGGACATCAGACCCCATTACTAACAATCCCTTTCCCCCCGCGATCTCCAGGTTGTGAAACTATTTCAAAACTTAAACATAATGACGCATATTACAATATAAATTATATTGTATATTTAAAAAGAAAATTCCATCTTAGAATTCTGGTAACTTTATATTATTTCTTAAAAATATATTTGAGTAATTAGCAAATTAATAGGATTGTAATTTTTACTAGTGTCATCTTGTCAAAAATAAACGTCAAACTCTCATAAAGGTTCTGTCTACTATTCAATAGATGTCGCTAAGTGTGTGAATTTTAAACATTTCTTAGTTCGTGATTGGCTATCGTACAAGATAAAATAATATCCGACCAAATATAGTGAGCAGTACCGATTATGGAATAAAATATAAATGACGTTCCAAATCGAGCTTCAGTCTTAAATGTGTACTGCGTTATTTCACTGTGAACATAGGAATAAGGGTAGAGGTGTTTCGTTCGTGCTGAACTAAGATTTTAATCACTAGGGCAATACGGACAAGACTCGGCGTGTTCGCCGGTTCAATGATCCATTTATTTTCATTCGTTGGATCGGTGCGGTGCTAGCGTCCTCTCGCTCATTACGTTCCAAAATTGGGAAAAGGGACGTAAAAAGTGTTTTTTGACAAAAATGGCTACCCTACGGAGTGTCCCAGACGTGTACGCCAGTCGATAATACGGAAATGTTCTTTTGTGTCTGTGAAAATATGCATTTTATAAGTGAACAATTGTTGCGTGCTGTGCATTAGTGCATAAGGATTGATCTCGACAAAGGATACGAGCGTCAAAATGAGGTAAGTTCAGTTGAGTTCATCGTACGACGGGGCTTTATTTAGCAAAACAAATAAATAATTATCCTGTACATTATACAAGTGCTGATCTAATTTAGCTCCCCATTGTTTATTGCACGGCCAAGCATCTGTTATTCTTATACTTTTTTTTTTTACTCGTAAAATAACGTAAACAGACGGGTCAGCGCGGACGTCACAGCTCATCGATTATTTGATTACAGTAGTAATTGCAGATTATGAATGAAATTGCATTAAATAGTTTATTAATTCTGCTAGTAAAGCATTACTGTTTTGAATTAAAAACTAAATAGTATTTTTCCGGGTGAATATTGATTTTTCCGCGCGTTGCCAAGGGGTACCACACACGTCGAATTTTCGGGTTATTTTAGCACTAGTTTAGTTCAAATTTGTCTTGCCACATGTATTTTCATGTGACCTTGTGTGATCTAACATGTTAATTAGTTAGAAACGTTTTACATTCGAACTCGTTGGGGCACAGTCCCTAATTCCTGGAATAGGGTTGTAACTCCATTGGGAAAAGTTAGTATTCATCATTCTTATTAAATGCTATGACTAATGCCGCCTTCCCTTTATAAATATTATACTTGGCTGTTTCATAAGCCTAACATATATTTGTATTCTTGAAGCAATTCTAACTTTTATCATGTGAATCATATTAAAATATTAAATCTAGTTAATAAATTGAATAACATGTATGTATTAGTTAAATTATAATTATTTATGTTCTGTGGTTAATTTATTTATGAAATAATAATTATCTGTTTGCTTAAAAATTGTTTATTTTGAAATATAAATCTTAGAATATATAAGTACCTACTTACTTCTCTATGTGTGGTTGGTTGGTTGGTTTATTTTTTAAATAACTAGTTTTTACCTGTGACCATCTGCATAACTCCAGAATAAAAAGTATAAATAAAGAAACAGTGCGGATAAAAGTAAAGCCTAACTTTTTTTATCCCATATTAGTATACCATACCATATCAGCTGTTAATTGTCCACTGTTGAAAACAGGACTCCCTCTATTGGGTGGTTTTTGCAAGTAGTTGCCACCTTTAGAAAGCGAATTGGCAACCACAGTTAGGCCTTAAGGATGTTTTAACAGGAACACTGCTGCCCATCCCTCGACCACATTTTGTATATGTATATAAAATTTCATAGTGATAGGTTTTTAAATGGTATGGTAACCAACCCGTGCTATTGGTATACACTGGTGGGGCACCAGTGAACGATGATAGGTAATGATGAATGAAACAGGTCAGTTAGCCCATCGTGACGAATTCAATAAGAATTGTTCACGATGGTTTCCAGGGGGAACCATGTGGAGGTCAACCTAATAGGGTATATTGCTAACAATAGGGGTATCAATCTCCATTCCTAACAATCCCTTTCCCCCCCATAGTGATAGGTTAGGCTGTTAAAGCACTATAAATTAACAAACAAACTCACTTTTACATTTATAACATTAGTAAGGATAATAATAATCTATGGCATAAAAAAGTGTTTATTCTGATATTGAAAATAAATATAAAAATAAATTGGTACTTTAATTAATCATAAATTTATAATAGTAAAAATTAAGATTTTTATAAAAGTAAATCAACATCTATTTTTTTTCTTGAACTTTTTTTTTTAAGGAAAAATAAAGAATACTTTTCTGTGTTGTATCCATCCCCATGTGTACTCACAACATATATGTTAAGGACTAATATTACACATTTATCTATTACCTTTTTTTTTGCAAACTTAGAATGATAAACAAGCTGACGGCCCACCTAATGGAAAGTGGTAACCGTCGCCTATAGACATGAGCAGTACTATGGACATAACAGAGTATACTGTTTCGCCCATGATACCCCTCATGCGTTGCCATTCCTGAGGACTCAGGTGTTATTCCTCTGTACCCTGTAAATTCACACCATATCCCACCCTTCAAACTGAAACACAGATATGTATACACAACTGCTTTACAGTTGAAACAAAAATGGAATATAGGTGCCCAAGCAACCAACTTTTGTACAAAGTATAAATAAAAAAAATTCTTAATGGATAAATTTTATTACAAGGTATGTGAATTCTTTAATGATAAAATTTGATAAAAGGAATATTTATTTATATTTATTAACATCATTGTGACATTGTTCTTTTATTCTTGCCTGACAATTGTTATTTATTTAAATGTATTTGAAAATTGTAATGTGATGACGATTAATGGTATAAAATGGACTTGATGTATAATGTGAACTATCTGTGTAACTATATATGTTTGTATGCCGTACAGGCTAAACATGTCCAACGATATTATATTGTCAACATCTGCATGTATTTATATGCATGTTTTACAAATAAATAAATCTTGAATCTTGAAAGTCTTCCCCTGATAACCTCTTAGCAGTTTATCCAGTTAACCAATTGTCATTAAATTTTATTTATTTTTATTTTATTTATTAGGCGCACATAACAGAAGTTTACAAATAAAAACTTAAATTATAATATGCAAGTACATAATGGGTATCAGGTAAACTTGCCACAACATGTGCACACAGCATGATCCAATAATAAATGCGACTGCAACAAAGCCATTAGGTTGCAATTATTTGTGAAAAATTTAAACATAAAAATAAACATAAACATAAAGAAAGTTAAATAAAAAACAAAACAAAATTATTTAAGAAATTTCTAAATTATTTTATATAATTTGGCATACACATTTTATTAATTTTGGAGAAATGGACATAGTCTACTTTTTATGTCTATCAGTAAATATAGAAATCATTCATGTATTTATTAGAATAGAGTACATTTTACAATGTCCCATAAGAATAAAATTATTGGTTAATTTTTTTCCACAATATAGTGTATAGGTAATGTATAGACATTAAAGTAAAAGAATAGTATCTCAATTATGTAAAGTTGCAGGAAAAAGCTAGTATCATTTTATGTTTGCAACATAATTTTATTATGTTCTGTAAATATGTTCTTATCAAAGATAAGATTAATTGTTGAAATTTTGTCATAATGATAAAAAATACTGGTTAGATGGATATTTTTTTATGGATTATAATGGAATGGTAATATTTTCCGTACTTTTTTTTTTTGATGGGTGGAAGTGGAATGGTAACCCCGCCTGCGCTAACGGGATACGCTGGCGGAGCACCAGTGTAGGGTGATAGATGAGAATGAAAACAGGCCAGTTAGTCCATCATGATGAATTCATCAGGAATTAATCATGATAGTTTCCAGGGGGAACCGCGAGGCGGTCAACCTGGTTGGGTATATTGCTAGCAATGTGATTCTCAGTCTCCATTACTAACAACCCCTTTCCCCCCACTTTCCGTACTATTGATTTACATTGTTAAGGATGGAACATGAACCTGAAGTCAGATAAGTTGGTACATTTTGACAAATTTATCAGGATTTAACCACAATGGTTTCCAGGAGGTTTTTATAGAGGTAATTTTAAAGTTTCGCATTGTTTACACTTATTTTTGCAGATAAATAGTACCTAGATACAATCTTCTTTATTGCCAATGTTTAAATGTGGATTGCACCATGTCATGGTCACGATAGGATTGGAAATATTTCATCGCATTAAGTCCCGATTGTGTATTTAAGACTGTATAGAGGTCGATTTGATAGGGTATTTTGCTAGCAATGGGGCTCCTATTCCCCCATACTAACTGAGACAACTTACCCGATTTTATCATCACCTATCATCCTCCATTACTCCCTCACTAGTATACACTAGTGCATACTAATAGTACAGGGGGGAAAAGGGATTGTTAGCAATGGAGTTTGGCAGCCCATTGCTAGCGTGGTTCCCCCTGGAAACCATCGTGAACAATTGTTGTTGGATTCATCATGATGGGCTAACTGACCTGCTTCATCCTCACCTATCATCTTTCACTGGTGCCTCGCCGGTGTATATTGATAGCGCGGGTAGGGTTGCCATTCCATTATCATCTATTAAAAAAATACAATAATACAAGCAGGGTTACCATTCCATTTTTATCTCATCATCATCTTCCTACCCTTGTCCCAATTATTATCTGGGGTCGGCATCATATGATTTTATCCATATTATTAAATGATTTGGCTTATAGTTTTACGACCGGCCACCTGCCTGACGTCAACCCTCTTTGGGAATGCATTTGGTTTGGTGGTTTCCTCCACCTGCAGTATGGAGGAAAGGATTGAGGAAAAAAGGAAGGGAACGTTGGAAATGTGTAAAGGAAATTAGTAAATGAGAAGAATAAGGAACTTATGTGGGAAAAGAAAGCGGGGGACACTGCAGTTGCGGAAAGGACTGGGACACTGCAGCGGCTCGGGAGGCCGGGGTCGCATACCCGTATGCCCTTATTCTAGAATCGGACAGATTTCTAGAGAAGAACATCTCTAACGTCTTTATCCCATATAAAATTTTTTTAAATCGTCACATAGTTTAAGCCAGAGCGATATCTAGTTTTATAATAAAACTTCAACAATACATTTTAATACTGCCTAAAGACAATAGATGTTAGGTTGTTAGACTTAATTGAATTGTACCGAGTTTTTAGGTTTCTTCTCAATGCATGAAAGACACTAATGATCTTTTAATTAAGAGTATAATAATGCTAATAACAACTGTACTTATTATTAAAATTAATATTCATAAAAAAGTATTCACGACTTCAATCCTGAATGGGGTAGTCAGAGGCATTTTGTAGACAGTTGCCTATGTGGCGAATGTAACATTCAACATGTCCATTTAAACGAGTTTATTTCATTATAATAGAGTTTATTAAACTATTCTATTTATTCGATTGGCTGCGAGTTTATTGTGATCTCTTTTTTTTATGCAACTTTGAATGGCAAACAAGCTGACGGGCCCACCTGTAAGAAAGCGGCAACCGTCACCTATAGACATGAACAGGTACTATGGACATAACAGAGTATATTAGTTTTTCCATGATGATTCATGGTTAATTCTTGTCTGATTCATCATGACGGGCTAAGTGACCTGCATTTTTCTCACCTATCATCTTCCACTGGTGCCCCGCTGGTGTATACCGATGGCGCGGGCGTGGTTACCATTCCATTTTTAACCATTAAAAAAAAAACAAGCAAATTCTCCTTCCTTTTTTTTTTCATCCGCCTTCTTTATAATATTAGAATAGAAAATCGAACAAATTTAGTATCTCCTTTTCTAATGTCGGCTAAAACTGCAACCTTACTATACACAACAACAAAAGTTTTTAAAAGGTACTTCTGACAGAACAGGTTTGTTCAAGGATATGCATTATCGATTATTCATAGAATAACATTTCTTTTTTTAATTATGACTTCACTTCGGGGTACAAAGACTGTACAGAAAAATTGTAGACTTTTGTACAAAGTCTCCCTCTGGTGAGGGAGTCAAAGTCTCCCTCTTTTATCTCTTACAGACTATATACTTTGTCAGCTCGACTTCACTCGTCTTCACTGTGTTCTCCTGAAAATTATCATGGTTAATTCATGATGAACTGCCACGATAGGCCAACTAACCAGCTTTCGTCCACCTACCAGTCCCATTGCTAGCAATATACCCTGTCAGGTCGACCTCCACGCGGTTCCCCCTGGAAACCATCGTGCCGAGTTCCAGGTGTATTCATCACAATGGGCTGACTGACCTGCTTTTTACATTATTCACCTATCATCCCTCACTGGTGCCCCGCCAGTGTATACCGATAACGCAGGCGGGGTTACCATTCCATTATTACCCATTAAAAAAAACCTGCTTTCATTCTTTCCTATAATCCTTTATTGGTCATTGCATTTTCACAGCCATAATTTCATTTTCAACCCATAAAAACTCCCTTTTGATTAAAACGTTTGCTTGATTCACTCAAAATTCTAGTATTTAAATATTTATCAGGATGTTTGTTTAAAGAAATATGCCACATGACAAATATTATGTTAAAGTTTCCATTTATTTGAATTGGCTTTGACTCATTTTATATATGAGTGATTCATTTTTATAACTATACTATATCTACACTAATATTATAAAGAGAAAAACTCTGTTTGTTTGTTTGTTTGGTTGTAATAAATAGGCTCAAAAACTACTGGACCGTTTTTAAAAATTCTTTTACTGTTCGCGACATTATTTGTATATATCGTAATTTATAGTTGTTAAGTCCTAGTTAATCGTTCTGTATTCTGTTATTTTATATAGATTTTACATAGATTTAAGATAGTGTAAGTTAAATAAAGTATTTCTTTGTGTGTTGTCATTATTACCTACGAATAGAAATAGAAATTGTAACAATAAATAGAATTAAGAAATTGTAAATTGCAATAAATAAACGCTATAGAGTACCGATCTGAAGAGACACGCGTCTCGTTCTTTCTCGCCCCGTCCCGCTCGCGCAGATTCGCTAACGCGAGTTGGAAACGTTATCATGCGAGCGGGCGGGTATAAAGATAGGCCGCCTCTCGTCGAGCGGCATTCGCTTCCGGGCAGCGACGCACTACACTCGAGAAGAAATAGGACGAGAAGAAAAAATACTCTCTTCAGACGGTACCGGAGGCTTCAGAATAGTAATCCCTGTGTTTCACTCCAGCCTGAACCAACGCCCCTACAGTCCACGCTCACCGTGCGGCAGTCCACACCGCACATCGTGGTCCTTCGAGAAGCCGGATTGCTGGAGGAACACCGTTGGTACATCAAGAAGCCGGATCGCTGGAGGAAGACCATTCTGAAGCCGGATCGCTGAAATGCCGACTACGAGAAACATGAAGTCGTCGCAACAAAAAATCGCCGTCACCGAAGCCACAACGTCCGCCGCCACCACGTCGACTACGGCCGCCGGAACGCTGTCCGTCGCTGCCACGCCGTCCGTTGCTGCCACCACGTCGTCTGCGGCTGTCAGAATGTCATCTGTCGCTGCCACGTCGTCTACCGCCGCCACCACATCGACTACGAATACGTCCGGCGATACGACGACCACAGGAGCCACGGAGACTACCGAAGCCACAGGAACGACAGAGGAGACAGCAAGGAAGAAGGAACCGAAGCACGGCACGGCACGCACGGTTCGCACCACGGCCTCACAGAAGAAGAAGGCTCTGGCCAAGGCACGGGAGGAGCTACTTCGAAAGGAGGTGGAATTGGCTGCTGCACGTGTCGCCGCCCTGGAAGCCGAATCAGAGGACGACGAGGAAATAGAAGACGACGACGCTACCGTCAGAAGAGAACGAACGTCGGATTGGGTTCATCGAAGCACGCTGGCACTCACGATGGAGCCGCATGTACCAGAGATAGAAGAAGTCACCGGCAAGCGTCAGGGGTTCGTCCCATCGAGACCCGTTGAAGAGGATTCGAGAGCGCCGCCGCCACAGCCGAGCAGCGACGCACTTCACCGGGACCACGCACGCCACGTTGACCCACATGCCGCCATGCCTACGATAGCAGCAGCGATGCAGTCGATGAAGAAAGAAGAACCGGTGCTGAAGGTGGGCATCGATTGCAATGAGTTTGCGATCGCCATGCAGATGGCCGCTCGCAACATACTGCCCTCCACAGCGTCAAGAGTCATCGAGTTGCCAGTCTTCAATGGATCGTCGAGCGAGTGGTTACCATGGAAGATGGCCTATGAAGAGAGCGCAAGTCAACTCACAGAACAAGAGAACCTAGCAAGACTGCGCAGAAGCTTGAAGGGGGCCGCAAAGGACGCGGCACGCTCCCTATTCGTCGGGTCTACGACCGCAGAAGAAGTAATGAAGATGTTAGCCGCGAGGTTCGGCCGCCCTGGAGCACTCGTCACAGCCGAACTGAACAAACTCCGCGCGCTACCACGACTCTCGGACAACGCAAGAGACGTCTGCCTCTTCGCAAGCAAGGTGCAGAACGTCGTCGCCACGATACGAGCGCTGAACAAGAGTCACTACCTCTACAACGAAGAAATAGTGAGAAACGTCACAGAGAAGATGCCGTCGGTACTACGCTTCAAGTACTACGATTTCGCCAACGACCAACCGGAGGGACAACCGGACCTCATAACACTCTCTCAGTTCCTGCAAAGGACCGCCGCACGATGTGGAAACTTCGCCCCCGCCGAGGAGATACCGTCCGAAGACCGGCGGGAGTCCGCTCCTAGGAAGACGGCGAAGACATACACGACGCAGGAGAAACCCGCTACACCACCGTGCCCGATGTGTCGACGAGAGGGACACGCTCCATCGGACTGCAAGACGATGAAGGAAGCAGACACATCGGCGAGATGGGAGTTAGCGAAGACTCATAGGCTGTGTTTCCGCTGCCTCAAAGTAAGAAGATTTCGCCACGCCTGCAAGAGCAAGAGATGTGGAGTAGATGAGTGCACGCAGACTCATCACCCTCTGCTGCACACCACGCGACAACAGCCGGAGAATGAAGTAACAACACACGTCGTCGAGGACAAGTCCGCCGCAGTCACCGCATCGGCAAGGGAAAACGACAAGATCGCGTTCCTGAAGATCCTGCCGATACGAGTCACCGGTCCCACGGGAACGTGCGACACCTACGCGCTACTGGACGACGGGTCGACTTGCACCATCATCGAGACGGCGGTGGCGGAGCGAATCGGTGCTACGGGTCCCCCCGCACCATTCTACATGGAAGGTGTGGCCGGGGCACGGATCAACGCAGCTCAATCGACGCGTGTTCACTTCAAGATCCGCGGGCGGAATTCACAAGAATACACAGTGGGGGCACGGACGATGGACAGACTGCAGTTATCACCGCAGTCGGTACCGCGCAGCGTCATCAAGGGCTGTCCACATCTGCGGGACATAGAGAGGGAATTGGTCTACGAAGAGGGCAAACCGACGGTACTGCTGGGGCAAGACAACTGGCACCTACTGCTGGCCCACGAAGTCAGAAGAGGATCCGACACGCAGCCGGTCGCATCACTCACCGACCTGGGATGGGTACTGCACGGTACGAGTCGCGGCAGGACAAGACAGCAGGTGCACAGAATCAGCCACATAGTGACGACACATGAAGAGGAACAATCGATGGAAGAAATGATGAAGCAACATTTCGCGCTCGAATCGCTGGGAATCGCACCGAAGAGGTCTTACAATGAAGAGGAACGTCGCGCCCTACGCATTTTAGAAGAGAAAACTCGTCCGTTACCGGCGGGAGGATACGAGACGGGGTTATTATGGAAGAAGGACGACCCTGTGCCGCCGGATAACTACGAATCGGCAATGCGACGTCTCCAACCGGTCGAAAGGAATTTCGACAAAAATGAAGAACAGTGGCCGCGTGAAGATAGTTCGAGCGACGATAGTCAAGCGGAAACGGGAGAAGAACGCGTACACAAGCTACAGAACGCGACGCAGTTGTCTATAGCATTACCCGATCCGTCACGTTTTTCTAATTGGTTGAAACTTGTTCGCAGTTCAGCACGGGTGTTGCAGTTCATCGACCTCCTGCGACCGACCAGTCAACGCTGCACCGCCATCCGAAAGAGAAACAAGAAGAAAGAGAGCGCCGACCCCACTTGGACCCGCACGAAGAAAGTCGATAGAGAGAAGACGAAGATGAAAATCAAGAACAGCAATAGTCCATCTGTGTGTTTCATCCCCATAGACACACACTACCTCGATCGCGCGCGACGGCTATGGATTCGCGCGATACAACAAGAGGCGTTCGGCGACGAAATCGCAGCATTGAAACATGGGAAACAGCTGCCGTCATCCAGTCGACTCATACAGCTGTCAGTCGTCATAGACAACGACGACATTCTGCGACTTCGATCGAGAATAGCAGCCGCCGCCGATCTGTCAGCCGAGCAACGAGAACCCCCCATCGTCGACGGAAACCACGCCTGGGTGCGCCTATACATCGCATGGGTGCATCGGAAACTTCACCACGGCGGCTTCGAGATCACCACGAACGAGGTGCGACAACACTTGTGGGTGTTGCGCCTACGACACGCCGTCCGCAGTGAACTGAAGAGGTGTCAGCTGTGCCGCCTACGAAGAGCAAGACCGGCGCAGCCATCAACGGGCAACCATCCACAGAGCAGGCTGGCGCATCATCAGCGACCGTTCACGTTCACCGGCCTAGACTACTTCGGGCCTATGACCGTGACAGTGGGCCGCACTCACCAGAAACGATACGGAGTGCTCTTCACCTGCTTAACGACGCGCGCAGTCCACCTGGAAATCGCCGGCAGCCTCAGCACGGACTCCGCCATAATGGCCCTGCGGCGCTTCATAAGCCGCAGAGGGTGTCCCACGGAATTATGGTCCGACCAAGGCACCAACCTCAAAGGTGCTGACGTCGAGTTGAAGAAGGCAGCCGAGGAAGCCATCCAAGAAGAGTCATCAGTCCATTTCATCCGGTGGCGCTACATTCCCCCGAGCGCACCCTTCATGGGAGGTGCGTGGGAACGGTTGGTGCGTAGCGTGAAGACCGCACTAGCCGCCACGTTGAACGAACGGGCGCCCAAGGAAGAGGTCCTCCACACTCTACTGGTCGAAGTCGAGCACACCCTCAACAGCCGACCGCTAACCCACGTGTCGACATCGGCAGACGACGACAGCGCCCTAACCCCCAATCATTTCATATTGGGCGGTCCATCGCGCGTCCCACTGCCAGGCAGCTTCACCGAGAGCGACGCGGCGGGACACAAGAAGTGGCGTGCCAGCCAGAGGCTAGCTGACTGCTTCTGGAACCGGTGGGTGAAGGAGTATCTACCCGAGTTGCAACACCGGCGGGAGCCCCGAGCTACACACGGAGCCATCAAAATGGACGACCTGGTCCTAATAGCTGATGGGACCTTGCCTCGCAACACGTGGCCGCGAGGCGTGGTGGTGGCGACCTACCCTGGACCAGACGGCGAGGTTCGAGCGGTCGACGTGCGGACGAACAAGGGCATCCTACGGCGACCCACTAAGAAGCTGATCATACTGCCCACATCGACATCGAGCGACGCGAACACGAGTTAACTCCAGCTACGAGAGCTGCGGCGGGAGATTATGTTCGCGACATTATTTGTATATATCGTAATTTATAGTTGTTAAGTCCTAGTTAATCGTTCTGTATTCTGTTATTTTATATAGATTTTACATAGATTTAAGATAGTGTAAGTTAAATAAAGTATTTCTTTGTGTGTTGTCATTATTACCTACGAATAGAAATAGAAATTGTAACAATAAATAGAATTAAGAAATTGTAAATTGCAATAAATAAACGCTATAGAGTACCGATCTGAAGAGACACGCGTCTCGTTCTTTCTCGCCCCGTCCCGCTCGCGCAGATTCGCTAACGCGAGTTGGAAACGTTATCATGCGAGCGGGCGGGTATAAAGATAGGCCGCCTCTCGTCGAGCGGCAGGATCGGCCAGCAGTCGAAGCGACAAGAAGGGAAAGTTTGGCAGCAGCTTGGCAGCACTGAAGATACATCGCAGCAGCATCACCGCTTCGGCACCGCTACAACACCTGCGTGTGCGCCACCGCGGCAACTCGACCGAGCAGCACCGCGGCAGCGCCATCGTACTAGCAACGCGGCTACACCATCTTGTGCACCACCGTACCTGCTCCACCGTGTGCACCGCCGCACTAGCACCATCGAAGCGGTATCATCGAGTGTGCCCCGCCATCGCCTCAACGTCGCACCGCACGGATCCAGCGAACTCATCGTAGCCAGCACCAAGGAGAGAAGACGTTGTCTGGTGCGTTTGTTGTTGCAAACGTACCAGGCAACGAACCGGCTGTCATCGGAGCGGACAGTTGAGAATAGCCCACCCCGCCTACCCAAGATTGAAGTCCATCCGGGGACAGGCATCCCCAGAATGAAGGGATCGCGGACGACTGCTTGAGAGGACGACCTGTGAAGCAGAAGGAAGGTGAATCCGAAGAATTCGAAGAATGCCGAGCCCGGCCAGACGGCCGGACGAAAAAGGCCCTTATCAGGACCACAGTGTACCATTACCGCAGGAGGGGGGCTCAACCGCCGCTGCCCCCCCTCCAGCGCGCGCCCGTGCGCAGCGCCCGCGTACAGCGATCTCCCCCTCGCGGGGGAGAGAGCGCTCCCGCTCCCGCGCCGCGCAACGTGCCACGGGTACGACAAACCCGCCACGCGACGATGCAACCGCGCCGTGCAGTAACCGTGCAGGCGTAACCATCCCTCGCGCCGGTTTACCGGCGACACTAGTGCAAGCTCAGCGCGGCGAACAAGTGCCGAGTGATAGTGCAAACAGTGTCACCAGTGCAAATTACCGGCATCAACAGCAGCATCCAGCAACGAGGACCACCACAGAGGGGCCCTCACAACAACAAGCCGCCGTTCCCCCATCGCCCGCATCACCGTCGCCATCGGAAGACTTCGCGGAGGCGGGCACCTCGTTCCTCACCTCGAGCGGCATGCCACCGCCGGGGGCGGCGAGCCTCTCCGAGTTCCGGAGCGGGGGTTCGTCGGGCGGCCTTTCGCCGAAATCAACATTAGAGCGAGACTCGTTGATTTTGGCGCAAGTGCTGTCCGCGGACCTCCTCTCCCAGGGAATGAAAGAGAGGATCGCCGCTCTGGTGGGGGATGAAGCGGAGAGACTGAGGGACCAGCCGTCGCCTCCAATAGAGGAGATGGAGCTGGCAAGAGAGATGGGTCGATCGTTCCAACTGGCAGCCATACGACCAGCCCGAAGGCCCAGAAGCCCAGATTCCGCGGCAAACGAGGGACACAAGCGTCCCTGCCAAGAGCCTTCACCGCCGCAGATATCGACTCCACTGCCACAGAGAGACCCAAGGCTGAGACCCAGGGAACTCCCAGTGCCAGCCCACTCACAGGGCCAGACATATGCGGGCGCAGTAAGGGCCCCTACGCAACCACCGGACATGACGAAAAACCAAGGCGCGGCCTCAAGCACAGCAAGAGACACTGCACCGCCTCCGCCCCGCCAGCGGCAAAAAGACCCAGATTGCCCCCGCTAATAGTGGAATACCTGCCCGACTGGGTGCGCCACTTCAAGAACCTGAAAAAGTTGTTGAACTGCGCCCCGAACGCCCGCCCCTATGGCAAGGGGGTGAGATTCACCCCGAGGTCCGAGGATGAGTACCGTATCATCCAGAGGTACCTCTCCGACCTCGAGAAAACAGAAAAAATAAGCTGGTTCTCTTACCAACTGCCAGCGGAGAGGAGTTTGAAAGTGGCCATCCGGGGCATACCAGCCGACACTCCAGTGGAGGACATTGCCGACGCCCTGACGGAGCTGGGATACGTTCCTGAGTACATCCGTCAGATCAAAGCACGTCAGGGCCGCCCGGGGTGCATATTTCACGCACAGATCAAGCGCACCCCAGGCATCACCCCCGGCATATACGCTATTGATGAATTACTCTGCATGCCGGGGGTGAAAATCGAAGCCTGGCGGGGCAAGAACGGCCCCGCGCAATGCCACCGCTGCCAAAGTTTCAGGCATTCCTCCCATGGGTGTCACAGGAAGATGGCATGTGTCCGCTGCGGGGGTGAACACGTAGCCAGGGACTGCCCGCGGCCCAGAGAGGAGCCTCCGACCTGTGCAAACTGCGGAGAAAACCACACCGCTAACAACCCCGCCTGCCCTGTTTTCAAAAGAGAAATAAGAAACAGAAAGGCGGGCACGGCGCCCAGAACAACAGGCCAACTCGCCGGGCGAGATAGGACGCTCCCAGGCGGCACCAACGAATCCAACCTGATGGCCGCGGCAAACCCGGCTACAGAAAGAGGGAAACAGCTGCCTGAAAAACCCCGTAAAAAGAAGAGAGGCAAGAAGAAGAAGAAAGGGAAACGCAAAGACGCACCCACTGAGGCCGCGCCGACCAAGACACAGGCTTCGGCAAAAACAACCCGTCCGCTTGCGGTCGCCGCCCCCACTAAATACGAAGCCGCCACACAAAAGACCGCATCAAGCGCGGCGCCACAACACGAAAGTGTCAAGGGGAAGATGGCGAAGCAGCCACTGGAATCCAGCACCTCCAACAACAACCACTTGATGAGGGCGATGATTAACATCTTGATGGAGGTGCTAGTCGCGGTACAAACCGGCGCAGACCCCTTGCCGGTAATAACCGCGGGCCTGGTGAAACTATCGCAGCTAGCATGATAAGAATAGTTCACTGGAACGCGGACGGGATCCGCAAGAAGCTGCCCCTACTGAAACTGATGCTCGTGGAGTATAAAGTCGACGTGTGTCTCATCTCGGAGACGATGCTAGGGGCCGCCGACGCACTCCACATACCGGGATACCATGCATACCGCAAGGACGAGCTTACGGACGACCGAAGGGTGTATCGCGGGTTGGCTGTCCTAGTAAGGAGGAACATCGTCCACCAGCCGCTCCCACAGGTGCAACTTGGATCGATGTACGCACTTGGGATCGAGCTGTGCAACAATAGAAATCCCATCCGTGTGTTTGCAGTATACAAACCGCCGACAACGAAACTTGCAACGGCCGACGTCGAGGCCCTTTTCAAGGAGCCGCTGCCGACCATCGCCGCAGGAGATTGGAACTGTAAACACACGGCTTGGAACTCCAACATAATCAGCGCCGAAGGCAGAAAACTCCTGGGGATAGTAGAGAAACTGAATATCGCTGTGCATGGTCCAGAGGTACCTACACACTATCCCCACGACGCCGCAAGAATACCCGACGTGCTCGACATAGCCCTCTACAAGGGACTGGACAGCCAACTGACGCAGGAAGTCCTCTTGGAGGACGTCCAATCCGACCACCTTCCCGTGTGCATGGATATCCTGATGACCCCGGTGCTCCTGACGCCGCAGGCCCCGCGCCGCCGGACGGATTGGGGGAAATTCACGGACTTCATGCAGGACAACACGCCAACGAGGGCAATTTTAACCTCCGCCGACGTCGAACAGCTTGCGGGAGACCTGTCAGTCTCCATACAGGCCGCCATGCAAAACGCATCTCAGCCGGGAAAGGTAGCGAAAACAACCAATACCATCCCGGCTGCAATAAAGAGGAAGCTCGCCGTTAAGCGCCGACTGCGCAGAGACTGGCAGGCCACCAGATGCCCCACCACCAAAACGAGGTTAAACAAGCTTGCAGAAGAAATAAAGCGTGACATCGAGTCCCATAGAAAGGAGAGTTGGGAAAGATACGTAGAGGAAGCCGGTGACGACTGGAACAGCATTCATCGCCTGTGTCGCCGGCTAACAAATTCCCACCCCCCAGTCCGACCTCTACTGGCGAACGACGGAACACCGAGGTACCGCGCAGTAGACCGAGCGGAGATTCACGCGGATCACCTAGAGCGCCAGTTCCAGCTCAATCCATCCTCAAATAGTGATCATGTTGCACGGATAGACAACTTCGTGAAGGAGTACCTATCATCGCCACTATCACCTCACGAAGATCCGATTGTCTTTACACCGGGACAAGTGCAGCGTGAAATCAGAAAGACGAAGCCTCGGAAAGCCCCCGGCAGCGACAACATCCCAAATACGGCGCTGCGTCACCTGCCGCCGCGCACTATAGCGGCACTGACGCGCCTGTACAATGGAATAGTACGCACAGGGCATTTCCCAGACCACTGGAAGATAGGCAAAGTCATCACGCTGCCTAAGCCCGGTAAGAACGTACTGAAACCGGAATCATACCGGCCAGTGACGTTACTGCAACACATGTCAAAGGTGTTTGAGAAACTCCTCCTCAAACATCTACAACCACATTTAAAACCACGCCTGGAGCAGTTTGGATTTAGAGCGGAACACTCCACGACACTGCAACTGACCAGAGTCCTGCACGTCATAACGAGCGCCCACAATAAGCACGAGCACGTTATTGCAGTGTTACTGGACATGGAGAAAGCCTTCGACCGCGTGTGGCACAACGGTCTACTGTATAAAATGGCCACTCAGACCGATACACCAAGAAGGTTGGTCCGAATAGTGGCCTCATTCCTCCACTCAAGACGCTTCATGGTGACGGTGGAACAAACCTGTTCGGGAGAGCGACCCATCCGCGCGGGTGTACCACAGGGAAGCTGCCTATCGCCTGCGCTCTACGCGCTGTTCACCGACGACATTCCCACTACCCCCGAGTCTCTCCTCGCGCTGTACGCCGACGACGCCGCCTTCATAGTGACATCCATCGGCAAGAAGCACGCAGCGCTGAAAATGCAGCGGCAACTCGACACCCTACCAAAGTGGCTGGACGACTGGAGATTGTCGGTGAATGTGCGCAAAACGCAGGCGATCTACTTCGGACAACGTCACTGCCCTCCCAAATTGCACCTGCGCGACTCCCCGATCGAGTGGTCTACCACCGTCACCTACCTGGGGGTGAACATCGACCGGCGTCTAAGTTTCAACACCCACATCAAGGGGGTCTGCAACAAGACCAGGGTGGCCAGGCACCTCCTTCGCCCAGCGTTGACAGGAAGACTCCTCTCCAAATAAAGACGGCCATTTACAAAACCTACATCCGACCGCGACTTACGTACGCAGCGCCGGCATGGTATGTCTACGCGTCTGCGTCGAATAAGAAGAAACTCAGCGCGCAACAACACCTTACACTGCGCACCATCGCCGGCGCGCATAAATACGTAAGGAACGCCACCTTGGAGAGGGACCTAAAGATCCCTCCGCTGAACGAATTCATCGGCAGCCTCGCAACGAAGATGTTCGCGCGTGCGGACGCATCGGGCTGGGACCACCTAAAGGGAATAGCGCCCCTGCACGCGCGACCTCCGGACCACAAGCCCTACGCACGCGAACTAATAGCTCGCGTGCAAGAAAACCCAGAGGAAGACGCCATGGACACATGAAGACCCCTCCCCCTCTGATGAGGGTTGAAAATGCCGTCCCGATCATTCAAACGCTGGCAGTTTGCTGGGCCTCCCCCACGGGGTCTCACCCGGCAGGCGAAGACCGCGCAGAGTGAACGGGGCGGCACGTTAAGAACCAGGTTCACCCCAACGACCCGCTCATATTAATGAGCGGCGGATAGAGACCACCTGAGAGGGGTAAAAAACCCCGGACAGGTTTCCCCGGCTCCCCCTAGGGGAGAGCATGAGAAGAAGACGGACTTGTCGAGCGGCATTCGCTTCCGGGCAGCGACGCACTACACTCGAGAAGAAATAGGACGAGAAGAAAAAATACTCTCTTCAGACGGTACCGGAGGCTTCAGAATAGTAATCCCTGTGTTTCACTCCAGCCTGAACCAACGCCCCTACAGTCCACGCTCACCGTGCGGCAGTCCACACCGCACATTTACCAATCGATAGTTACATTCTTTGTGAGTGCCATAGGCTATATATTATATCTATATGTTATATTTACCGAACTGTGACCATTTATGTCGAGCAAGTCGGAAGAAAAATTGTATAAAACTCGCTTATCTTGCGCGCACTGACTAAACAGTTGCTTATAATGAAAAACAACGTTCTACGTTTTTAAAATACTCATTGAGATCTACAAATAAGTCCGCGATAGCATATGTCTAACTATTACGGTTAGGTCACGATAATCACTTTTCTTTTAAAATTACGAATAACCACGCTGGTCGCCGTCTGGGTGGTATTTTCATACTCCAGTATTAATCCTTATCCAAATAAATCTATCGAGTTATTTCCAAAAATTGCATATTGCGATAACCAAGATCCACGCGGGCGATAGCTAGTTTTATATATATATATATATATATATATATATATATATATATATATATATATATATATATATATATATATATACGTTATATTATATTTAGAGGAACTATTTTTTTTAAATCATTATTAGCATATTAATTTGGATCGATTTAGGATTATCATTAACAAAAAATAACTACAGCATAGTCAAAATTATTATAAAACAAGGAAAGGCAATATTTGTATAATTGTAATATATGTATAATATAATTGTGTCTCTATGAGTTAAGGATCTGAAATATATTATTCGATTTAAATACGAATTGTCAGGATCCTCCTTACTGTAATATTATTAATGTGATAGTATGTTTGTTTGTTTGTTACCTCTTGGCACCTTAACGGCTTAACCCAAGAGTCCCTAAACTTTAAAGATAACGGATCATCCACCAAATATCTTTTATTTTATGGAATCCCATATCAAACAATTAAAAATTAAAAACACTGTAATTTAAATAAGTACAAAAGCAGAATTTTATATTAGAAATATTTTAAAAGTATAACACTTTATATGTAGTTTCCTTTAACTTTCCTTTAACACCAGAGGGAGACTTTGTACAAAAGTCGATTGCTTAGGTATCTCTGTTCCATTCGTGTTTCTACCGTATAGCAGCTGTGTTTGCATGGCTGTGTTTCGGTTTGAAGGGTGGGATATGGCGTGAATTTATAGGGTACAGAGGAATAACATCTGAGTCCTCAGGAATAGCAACGCATGGGGTATCATGGGCGAAACAGTATACTCTGTTATGTCCATGATACTGCCCATGTCTATAGGCGACGGTTACCACTTTCCATCAGGTGGGCCGTCATCTTGTTTGCCATTCTAAGTTATATAAAAAAGAACTTGAAATGTGAAGAATGACATTGTTTTACTGTATACATAATTTTCATGGAACACTGGGAATTTTTTTTTAACGGAATCCCTAGGTTCCGCGGCGGCTAGGACCCACTTTAGGAATCGCTGGCTTAATCAATCTTTATGTTACATAAGTACTATATGAGATTGAGAAAGATATAGGTTACTTCTTATCTCGCTCGTGCGAACGAAATCGCGGGTAAAGCCTATTCCGTTTATAAATGGCGAAAATTTTGTGTAACCTCATATTTTGAAGTTGGTAAATCATAACTTTGCCGGTTCCCCTCAACAGAGCACGTTCCTAGAATAATTTTAATCTATAAGGTAAACTAAGTATGGTGTTGACGTGTGCCCTAAATTGTGATAATCACGTGCTCTCAGAAATATACGGACTGTACTAAAATTACGAGGCATTTGGACATAACTCCTTAGCCCTGTTTTTTTTTTAATGGAATGGTAAACCCGCCTGCATTATCGGTATATTCTGGCGGAGCATCAGTGATAGGTGAGGATGAAAACAGGTCAGTTAGCTCATCGTGATGAACTTCACAAGAATTAACCATTATGGTTTTCAGGGGAAACCGCGAGGTGGCCGACCTGGAAGGGTATATTGCTAGGAATGGGGCTGTTAAGACCCCGTTACACATAATCCCTCCCCCCCCCCCTCCCATTAGTCCTGCTGGGGAAAGGGATTGTTAATAATGGTGTCTAAATTACCTTATCAGGTTGATCTCTACGCGGTTATCTCTAGAAACCATTGTGGTATTCATTTTTGAATTCATAACAATGGGTCAACTGGCCTGCTTTATCCTCACCTATCATTCCTCACTGATGCCGCGTTAATGGATTCCGATAGCGCGTACGGGGTCACCATTTTATTATACCCCATTACAATAAAACTCCTTAATTCTTGGGATTGGCAATTATTCTCAATAAAATTTTTTTTCTTTGTTAGCTCATAACTTCGTCAGTTGTAAACCGATTTGTAACCAAGGATATATTTACAGATTGGTCCCGTAGAAATTTTATTAAAATCGGTTCAGTAGTTTAGTTTTAATTCAAGATAACTAGTTTTGCCATAATTGTAGTATATTTGCTGGAACACAATCTTAATTATTAAAAATATTTTGATACATATAATACTTCTTCATCCATCACTCCCTACTGCTAGGTGTCTAAATGTAAACAATTTAAAAAAAATCCATGAATCAACTGTTCAAAGGTCTTTAATGTGATTACATGAAAGATAATCAATTTGTATTGATATTAATTTTTATGTTTGATTTTGCAACGCAGTTCGTTCTGATATGTTGTTATTAGTGATAAACCAGTTTGTGGGGTTTTGCGCATGCGTACTATTAGTGTGGGACACTTGTTTAATATAAAAAAAAAAAAACAACTTTTTCCCACACACGGAAAAGGAAGGCGTGGTCTTTTCTATGCTGGCACTTTAGTAAAAGCATGTCAACATTAAAAAAAAAATTCAGAATGTAAACTTTGTTTTATATTTAACTTTGAATGGTAAGCAAGCTGTCACTGAAGCTCGCCTAATGGCAAGTAGTAACCATCGCCTGTAAACATAAGCAGCATCGTGGATATCATAGAATATACCGTGACGCCCATGGCACCATTCATGTGTTGCCAATTTCTGAGGACTAAAATGTTATGTCCCCATACTCTGTCATTTTGTCATAACCATGTTTCACTCCTATAAGAGTATAATCCACCCTTCAAACCGAACACAGCTGCTGCCCGACAGACATACGAGTGGGACAGATGTACCCAAGCTGACGAGTATTGTACATACAGTCTCCCTCTGGTAAGTTCACAAATATGCCCAGTTTCAAGGGCATTACTAGCATTCACAAAATGTGTCCTACTGACGCGTGTGTAAAGCAATTAAATTTTGCTTCCCCTCCGAATAAACAGGCGGACGTTGTGACAATTGGTATAATTAACTATTTTACGTATTTGAGGTTCGTAACGACCGTTTGTGAAGGGACAATATTGGTGAAGGTCTTTTCAAATGACATCTCGCTCATCTCATGATAATATTATGTAACACCTATGTACTCGTATGTAGTGTTTTGCTCTTTTAAGGGCAAAGCAATAAACTGAGCTGTGACCATTTTGTGTTACTATGGCACACGCATGAAGGAAGGGAAAGAAAGGAGATTGTTAGTTTATATATTTTGTTTTTTTTTTGTTTTGTTGCTTTTCTATTTTCATTCTTTTATCTCTTTTATTGTTTAATATATGTATGATTTTTTTATTGTAATTTGTGTGCTGTAAGTAATGTAAATAAATTATCTATCTATCTATCTATCTACTTACATATACAGCGTGCCCCAGAAAGAATAGATAATCCGGAAACACCCATAGTAGGGTTAATGTAACTAGGATAATAATATTACGTATATTAACTGTAACATTGTTGGTTTCTAATAAATTAACCAATACTTAAAATCACATAATGAATGCTGAGCACTTACTGTCTTATTAAGCATGCGGCTTTCAATATACTATCAGAGCCTTAATAAATAATTATAAATATTGAAAATTGGAGAGATCGAATTGGTAATGAGGAGGTCCTAGTTAGGGTTAAGGAAAAGAGAGAAATTATAAAACTATTGAGTACAAAAGGGAAAAAATGTTGCGACACTTGATACGACACAAGGAACTTATGAACATTATAATAGAAGGTAAGATAGAAGGAAGGAGGGGGAGAGGGAGACCAAGGCATAGTTACGTCAGGCAGATCAAGAAAGGAGTTGGTGTCGCATCGTTTCGAAAGGTGAAGAGACTCGCTAAAAATGCAATTATGGAATATTGGGGGGAAGGGATTGTTAGTAATGCGGATTACCAGTCCCATTGCTAGCAATATACCCTGTCAGGTCGATCTCCCCGCTGTCCCCTTGGAAATCGTGCTGAATTCCAGATGTACTCATTACGATAGACTAACTGACCTGCCTTTTCATTCTCACCTATCATCCCTCACTGGTGCCCTGTCAGCGTATGCCGTTAGCGCAGGTGGGGTTACCATTCCATTATCATCCATTACAAAAAAAATGCAATACAATGGGCTACTTTAACACTGATTTACGAGGCGAAGCCGTGACTTATAGTTATTCTAATATAATAATATTACTTTTATTAGAACTGACGTGGCCCACGTGTCGGCCGTCCAACTCGCGCACGTCTGGTATTCTTTACAACATGCGTCAAAGATTCGTTGTGTGTTAAAGTAACAGAACATAGAGTAAACAAACACACATGCCTGACCCAAATGTTGCTATCGGCTTTGTTTTATGAAAAATTTACAATAACAAAATACTAGTGAGAGACTATAATATTCGTCTGCTTAGGTGCCTCTCTGCCACTAAACAACCATCGGCTATGTCCGGTTCGAAGGGTGGGATTATGATAGTTAAGTTACATATATACATATTTGTCACGCCTGTCTCCCATTAGGGTAGGCAGAAACAATTAAATGTTTCGATTTAAAATATAAAATTACAGAGTATTTATCTATTTACACTCTATTATGAACTCTTTAACTAAAACGTCAAATAACAGTTATTAAACGATAATAAATTAAAACTAGCTTTGTCCAACTACTTCGTCCGCGTAACAGGGATATCTTCATTGACCGAGATAAAAGGCAAGTGCATATGAAATGGTAATTCCGTGGCGCTATCGGTATAAGCTGGCGGGGCGCCAATGAGTGATGATAGATGAGGATAGAAGTAGGTCAGTTAGCCCATCGTGACGAATTTAACAAGAATTAACCACGTCGGTTACCAGGAGAAACTGTGCGAAGGTCGACCTGATAAGGTATATTGCTACCAGTGGGGCTGTTAGACCTCATTACTAACAATTCCTTTTCCTCCAGGCATGTAGGTTAGTCCTTCTTGATCTAATATAACAAACGTATATGTCATATCAAATTGCATAGTGGTAGAGTCGTTATGACACTAAGAGTTAACAAACAAACAAACCCACTTTCATATTTATAATATTTGTAAGGATTAATTAAAAAACTAAATATTACTATTCAGTAAACACAAAGAGCATTGAGATTCAATTTCGTTTATGCAAGCGACGCCGGGGGCGATAACTTGTTCGTACATAACGGCTCTCTCATTACCAGTATCGATGCCAAGGTGAAAATTTTAAATTAACCGCATTGCTTCACAAATGTCTGTCTAGGATTCTAATTTTAAATTATTTACAATCTGTTTTTTTTTTTTTATTTTATTGAGACTATTAGTTTTTTTTTTATTGATAGCTTTTGGCGGCAACTTGGTAATTGTGAATTTTGGAAATGAATAACCATTTTTTTAACGACGTATAATGAAACATATACTTACCATATTTTACCTCTAATCGAGGAGTCTTCAGGCCAATTATTAAACGCCTTGTTTAAAGGTGAAACAAAAAAGAAAAATCGCAAAAGGTGCGTGCAAAATGGCAGTCGGAGATGGACATCTAATATGGAAGGTCGTGGAACTTCTGCTAGTAATAGTGGTGGTCAGTCTTCGAGTGTTGGCAGTCACACACATACTAATGGTGGCGGAATTAAACAAAATAATTATATTTAGATAATTCGTGATAAAATATAAGGTAAAATCGTAGTTTTTATCATGATAAGACAAACAAAATAGACCCGATGGTTGGCGCTATGGGACAAACGTTCGTCCAACCATTTAACATAGAATATTTATTATTTATTAGAAATAATTTTGTTTTGTTTTTTATTTAACTTTCTTTATGTTTATGTTTATTTTTATCTTTAAATTTTTCACTAATAGTTGCAACCTAATGGCTTTGTTGCAGTCGCATTTATTGTTGGATCATGCTGTGTGCACATGTTGTGGCAAGTTTACCTGATCCAATACATTATGTACTTGCATGTTATAATTTAAGTTTGTATTTGTAAACTTCTGTTATGTGCGCCTAATAAATAAAATAAGAATAAATTTATCCAGTGCAATATTACTCCTGCACACCAAAAAGTTCAGAGACAACCAAAACATGTGTTGCAGTAAAAAAAAGTGGCTTAAGAGTGGCCATAGCGACCCTTTTTTTTATTATAGCACGACATGTGACCACACCATCCTGAGCGAACACAGAGACAACAGACAACTTAGTCCATGATTACGATCAACCGAAAAGAGAATGATTTACTCCCAACGGTTGACTTTTTTAAATGGGTGGTAATAAAATGGTAATCCCACCCGCGCTAACTGTTTACACCTGCGGGGCGCCAGTGAAGGATGATAGGTGAGGATGAAGCAGGTCAGTTAGCTCATCGTGACGAATTCAACAAGAATTGTTCATGATGGTTCTTCCAGCGGGAACCACGTGGAGGTCGACTTGATAGGGCATATTGCTAGCAATGGGGCTGTCAAACTCCATTGCTAACGATCCCTTCCCCCCTCCCCCCCTCAACGGTTGACTGCACTATGTGCCGGCTCACTGATTGTTCACGGTACGTGTGAAGGACCCGAGGTTAGGATGAAGGAGACACGTCTAGGGAAAGGCCATACCACGTTGTAACGGTATGGTACACGTAACAGTTGGCAAAGTTATTTGTACGCGAGCGTGGGCGGTTAACTGTGTAAGGAAGTAATCACTGGCCCATCCTGCAGATTGGACTACGTCGGATTTCCAAAAACAATTGGATGTCCATCTATATTTATAAGTTACCGAATTAGTAAACACGAACATAAAACTACCGAAATGCTCCAGCCAGTCTTGAGTTTTTAATGTTAACTAGTAGTTAGAGAGTTTTGGTTGTTATAAATAAATAGCTAAATGTTGCTAAGTGGAAACCTCTAGACGGGGGGGGGGGGGGGGGGGGGGGGGGGGTTGTTGGGGATTGTCAGGTCGACCTCCACGTGGTTCCCCTATCTAAACTATCGTGTTTAATTCTAGTGGAATTCGTCACGACGAACTAATTGACCTGCTCTTTTATTATCACTTATCACCCTCGCTGGTGCCCCGTCGGTGTATACCGATATAGGAGGCGGGGTTACCATTCCATTAGCATCCATTAAAAAAGAATATATTTATTATATTTATTTTTCTATAATATATATATATATATATATATATATATATATATATATATATATATATATATGTGTGTGTGTGTGTGTATATATGTATATATAAAGTATAAAAAATATAATGTCCTCTTTGATGGGTAGCCATTGCTAGCAATATACCCAACCAGGTCGACCTCCTCGCGGTTCCCCCTTGAAACCCTCTTGATTGTTTTTTTTTATGGCCAACTGACTTGCTTTCTTCCTCACCTGTTATCCTCCACTGGTGCCCCGCCACTGTATACCGTTAGCGCAATCGAGGTTACCATTACATTATTTACATTAAAAAAAAAAAAACTCCGTCAGTTATAAACCAATTTGTAAAATTCTTTATTTATCTGAAAGGATATACATATTTTTTTTTTAATTATTTCATTATTTAATGTATGATAATGGAATGGCAAAGGTTTTCCTTAGCTCATCCACTTTCATACATACCAACTCGTCTCATACATCCACGTTCTATTTCTGCAATTTCTTATCTACGCCAATACAGAATACTTCCGTCCGTACATGGAATGCACGGTGCATTTACAAGTATGTATGTACGTATGTTGGCACGTCTAACTGGAACATCCTTACACGGTCGACATTCAATATCTAGATCAGTGCTCATCAACTTTTTCAATGCGCGGCCCGTATTGAAGGATTTTTTTTTTATGCGCATTATTATGCGCTGAATTGTACTCTTATTATAAATGTGATAATTTGTTAAGGATTGGTATATGTTTGTTATTCTGTCACGCGAAAACTACTGAACGGTTTTGATTGAAAGTTGGTACACAAGTAGATTATATCTTAATTTAACACATAATCATTATTTCGGCCATTATCTGTTCACTGCTGGACATAGGCCTCCCCCATAGACCGCTGTAAGGAACGGTCCTGAGCCACCTGCATCCACTGACTCCCGCAGTGCATTTGAGGTTGTCTCTCCTTCTAGTGGGCGGTTGTCCTACTCTGCGTTTGCCCGTACGAGATCACCACTTTCTTAAGCGACCCCGTAATTTCTTAACTGACAACCGACGGGGAAGAAAGGATCTTAACTTTCTTTCCTATCGGTTGTCGGTTCTTCGAGTTGTATGACCAGCCCATTGCCACTTCAGCTTGCTTATCCTTCAGGCTATGTTGATTACTTTGGTTCCCTTACGGATATCCTCGTTTCGGATTTTAATTTAACACAGGATATTTTGTATACTATAACATACGGGTAAAATCGCGTGGAATAGCTAGTAATAAATAAACGGAAGTAGCTATACGATAATATGTAGTTCGCCCGATCCCAAGCGGCAACCATGACTGCCGCCCATAAACACCCGGCCCTTTGGTGACCTGTGTGACCTACTCACCTGCTACTGTAGTTTGTTTCAAAAGAGTTTAATGTAAATGTAAACAAACTAATCATTGACCGGACCAGAAGACAGTCTGCTGACGTCCGTTATTGGAACAAATCTTCTCTTACTAATAAATACTAGTGGTCGCCCCGTGGTCGAAATTCGACCAGAACATATATTGTAATAAATGAATTTATTATGGTTATGCTTGACATTCAGTAAGACTATAGACAAATAATGTTAAAGACAAACAAATTTAATCTATCCTCAATTTGACCACAGACTTTAACAATAAACAAAAGAGTATATATGCATGTGTGTGTCAAATATATGGTAGTGTGTTTAATATATTTTTTTATTGATTTAATTTATTTTTTATGTATAATAAAAAAAAAATTGTATTCTGCACTCCTTCTGTATGTAAACTATAAGTGTGTGATATTTCATATTCCTGTATCCTCGTAATTTTTGTAAAATTGGGTACAAAGTTTTTGCTTTATATACTAAAGCAAAAAAAGCAGAGTATTGGAGCAATTTGGCCCTGTTATAGAATGCGCTGTCCCTTCCATCCTCTGTGTTTCTGTCACTAAGCAACTGCTTACATGGCTGTGATCGTTTAATTGATAGGACATGGCATTGAACAAGTACTGGGTTACAGTACTTAACAGAATCCTTAGATTTCCTTGGATTCGCATGATAGTTGCTATAGTCGTATGGTAACCCCGCCTGCGCTAACGGTATACGTCTTATATGATGTAATCACGGGGCACCAATGAGGAACGTGCGTAGACGAAATAGCAGTCGGAGAATGATGACTAATATGGAAGGTTGTGGAATGTCTAGTAAAAGTGGTGGTCTGTCTTCGAGTGTTGGCAGTAATGGTAGCGAAATTAAGTAACCTAATGCCTGGAAGAGATCGCTCTTAGTGATAAGGTCGCCCATTGTTTTCTCATTGTGATTATTTCTTGTAATTGTTTATATTTATATAATAAGTTTACTATTTTAATCTTTTGGAGGAAACAATAAAGAGTATCTATCTATCTAATTTTAATCAAATGACCAGAGATTTATCGAGCATGAATGGGTCGCCCTAGACACACCACCAAATAGGCGACATGCTGAAGAAGTACCAAATTAAATCTACCCGTAATTGGTGAGCGTGAAGAATATATGAAAAGATTGATGAATGTGGACGATGCGAAC
Source organism: Galleria mellonella (assembly GCF_026898425.1). Taxonomy (NCBI): domain Eukaryota; kingdom Metazoa; phylum Arthropoda; class Insecta; order Lepidoptera; family Pyralidae; genus Galleria; species Galleria mellonella. Next base: position 7,234,608 of record NW_026441999.1, on the reverse strand, counting down.
GAGCTCTTTTCGAAGCGGAATATTTGACGTTCCATTGTTTCTGCGTACTTCATTGAAAGACGTATTGGGGTAATAAATCCTTATGAATTTATGCGACCCTTTAATTTCGTGACCACGATTCACGTGTTGATTAGCTCTGGATAAGAACTGTAGTACGGATAGCTGCACGATAGATAGCTGAATACAGTCATGCACGTAATTGCTATGACTCGTTTATATTTTCCATGAAAATTGTGTTTTAGCGATGCTAAAGGGATTCACAGTTTGTCTGTATTATATTGTGAGTCATGTTACGCGATCACTACCCAAATTTGGAGTAATTTACAACCGTCTTCAAGAAGAAGCAGGTTCTCAAATCCAATATATATATATATATATATATATATATATATATATATATATATATATATATATATATATACAGCTTAGAATAGCAAACAAGCTGACAGCCCACCTTATGGAAAATGGTAACCGTCGCCTATAGACATGAGCAGTGCCATGGTCATAACAGAGTATACTGTTTCGCCCATGATACCCCCATGCGTTGCCAGTCCTGAGGACTCAGATGTTATTCGTCTGTACCAAGAAACACGACTACATTCGTGTTTCTACCGTGAAACAGTTGTGTTTGCATGGCTGTGTTTCAGTTTGAAGGGTATGATACAGCAGTGAATTTACAGGGTACAGAGGAATAACATCTGAGTTCTCAGGAATGGCAACGTCCCATGCGTATGTATCATGGGCGAAACAGAATGTTGACAGAGGAATCAAGCAATCGACTTTTGTACAAAGTCTCCCTCTGGAAAATATAATATTTTTATTTATTCTAGATATAAGCTGTTGATTCCATATGTAATATTAAAATAAAAAAATAAAAATATTAAACAATTGTGTACCACGACTGTACAACAAAAGCCACGTTAATCTATCAAGCATTGTTAGATCGCGCTGAGTTTACGTAACAATTTGTCAGCCGGCAACTTTGCTACCATATTGCTATAGCGTATGCAGATGGTTCGTCTGTCGACACGCCATCTGGCCTTGATTCTGCTAATTTATAAATGTATAAAGTACTGATAGAATAGCTTCGTATATCACAATAACTCATCACACACATAATCTATTTGGGGGGAATTGGATTGTTAGTAATGGGGTCTAACTGACCCATTGCCAGTAATACACTCTATCAGGTCGACCTCTACGTGGTTCTCCCTGGTAACCATCATGGTTAATTCCAGTGGAACTTGTCACGGTGGGATAACTGACTTGCCTTTTCATTATCATTTATCACTCCTCACTGGTGCCCCGCTAGTGTATTCCGTTAGCGAAGGCGGGGTTACCATTCCATTATCATCCGTTAAAAAGAACCTATTTTAGCTATAACACTGTTTTGTGACTTGTTTTCAAATTGAGAATTTAGTGTAAAAGAAAGGGACGAAACGATTCAATAGCTCAAATGAGAGGATTACAATTTTTATGAACCTTTTTATGGGTTACTAGCTAACCTGGCGAGCTTCGTTCCGGCTAACAGTCGATTCTTTACTTTTAATTTATTTTTATTGTGATATCTACTTAATTTCATTTTATTTTTACTTATTCCAAATTAAATTATATTTTTATCGACGATAGCTGTACCCGCGACTTCGTCCGTGTGGAATGCGCGAGAGCTGCGCGCGGTACTGGACAGTAATTGGACATTGTAACATTACTTTATTTTTCTAAAATAAAAGATTCTTTCTAAAATAAACGTATCCTAAGTTGATCCTTATTACATCAGCTACCTGCCAATAAAAGTCCCGTCAAAACCGGTCCAGTAATTTCAGAGATTAGCCGGAACAAACAGACAGTCATAAAGAGACAGTGACACACAAAAATTGAAAAAAAAAATTATTTTGGTGTACGTACCGTATATATATATATATATACATATACGTGTAGTAAAAAGCGGTTATTTCAATATTACAAACAGACACTCCAATTTTATTTATATGTATAGATTTTAACAATTGTCCTTTACGTAACGCTTTTCCGTATCACTGTACATGAAATCAAGCCGCCGGTTACAGTCAGTACTCGATGGGTGACCGATGCGTTTTGCGGTTAACCAGCTCCACCGTCCTAGAACATTTCCTCCTTACCCATTTGTTGATTCCTCCGAGTTGCGCGGCTGGCTCGTAGCCACTTCAGCTTGCCGATCATTCAGGATGTTTTTGGTCACATGTTTATTTTTATCTTATCTTTTTGGTATCATACTCGTAAATGAAAAATATATATTTTTATTTTTTTATTCGATTTTTCGTCTGCGTGACCGAGCTATCTTGACCAGGATAAAAAGTAGCCTATATCCTACTCCATCCCACGCAGTATATGTATACCAAATTTCAGTGATTGGTTCCTATTAATCCTCATTATTTAGTCTCCCCCTACCAGAGAGGGATAATAGGTGAGAATGAAATCAGAGCAGCTGGTCCATTGTGATGTACTCATTTTACTGCGAATTTACGTGATGATTTCGAGTATGGACCGTGTGGAGGTCGACCTGGAAGTGTATATTGTTAGCAAATAGGTGACCACTATATGAAGTCACCGGACAAGGAATATTTGACGAGAATTGTGAGAGTTTAGTTTACAATAACTTGTAACACACTATCTCTATTTCTTGTTTTCTCTGCCTACCCCGTAAGCGAGCTGGCGTGAAGATAAACATATATGCAAAGCGAGATATGCATGACAAAAAGGATGCGTCAATCATATCTATTTATACAACACAGGAAGGATGGTTCACCGAATACGTTTAACAATATACATATTGTTTACTAAATTTGGTATAACTGTTGTTTGTATGAATTGTTATGAATAGGATAGATGTATTTTTTTTCTTTTTCATTTCAGGTCATAGATAAGCGTTAGTATTTTTTTAGGGTTATGTTAATATTAAAAAAAAAATATGGCTGAGATTATAAATATATATATATTTTTTAATGTAACTTAGAGTAGCAAACAAGCTGACTGACCCAATGGAAAGTGGTAACCGTCGCCTATAGACATGAGCAGTAACCATGGACATAACAGAGTATACTGTTTCGCCCATGATATCCCCCCATGCGTTGCCATTCCTGAGGACTCGAGTGCTATTCCTCTGTACCTTGTAAATTCACTGCCATATCCCACCGTTCTAACCGAAATACAGCCATGCAAACACAACTGCTTTACGGTTGAAACATTTCTCTCTCTCTCTTCGTCCCCTTCATTACTGAAGGTCGTGTCCTTGAAAGGTGTCTGTTGTCTCTCTTATGATGTTATTCCATTTTGCACGGTCTTCAGCTTCTCGCAGGGCAGCTGCAATTGACAGTCCCGTAACGGCGGTCACTTGGTCCGACCATTGATTAGGCGATCGTCCGCGTGGTCTTTTTCTCTCTATCTTGCCTACAACCATTAGTTTGTCCAGATTGTCGGACTGTCGTCGAGCAACATGACCGAAGTATCCGAGAATCCTCCGACAGCAGACTGTTGAGAGCCTATCTTTTATGTGGAGTTGCGTCAGGATAGATATATTCGTGCGTTTTCCTATCCAGGGAATTCTTAGCATCCCTCGCCAGCGCCACATCTCGAGAGCATCAATCATTTTTAATTGTAATATAATAAAAATATGTAATGTAAAAATAAAGCTTATACGAACTAACAAATAATTATTGTTACATTTACCACTATGTGTATTTGTGGTTCACAACTAATACATTATCGTCCCTTGGCGCCGAATCTCGCTGCATCAGCTTCATTCGATTCGGTTACTCATGCGAACCGCTCTGCTGATGAGTCAACCAGCCCGCATGCCTACTTGGTGCTAATTTTGTTCAGAATGCATTCCAATAAAGCACAATACGTCTGCAGTCGTGATTGGTACAATTTCTACTCTTGTTTTATTTCTGGCAGTGAAATTACAGTGTACGCAGCCATAAGATTAGAGAAAGACTAAAAGAATATTAGTAATAATAACTTACGTCACCATCATTTCAGCCATTATCCGTCCACTGCTGGACATAAGCCTCCCCCATAGACTGCCACAAAGAACGGTCCTTAATCACTTACATACACCGACTCCCTGCATTGCATTTGAGGTCTTCAACTAGTGGGTGGTCGTCCTACACTGCGTTTGCCCGTACGGGATCGCGGGATATATAATTCTCTATTGCATTAAAACATACTCGTACATTAACAACAATAAGTTAATAACAATTTTAGCAAAGGTTATGTGTAAGGTAATTATGTATTTAACAAATAATTTCATTGTTATTATTTATATCAGGGTTGTCCAATCCATGGCCTGCGGGTCACATGTGGCCCGTGGCTTGGATTGATGCGGCCCGCCAAATATTTTATGACTAACAAATATTGGTATGATATGAAATAATGTTGACAAAATTGTAAAAGATAAATTAATAAAAAAGTAATACAATATTAATTATTAATTAATTATAAATAATAGTACTATTTTCCTGTGGTCTCTCCTCGTTTTCCTTCGTTATTTTTTTGTTGTTGTATGTGTGCTGTTAAGTATGTGTATGTATGTATGTTTGTATATTTATATAATAGTGCGCCACCTACCCTTTGTCTTTTTCTCAATGTCCTCTACCCAAAGTTTGTCTGGAAGAGATTGCTTAGCGATAAGGCCGCCTTTTGTATTACTTCTCATTAATATTTACTGTATTTGTTATTTCTCTTTTTACTTGGTGCAACAAAGTGTAAATAAATAAGCTTTTGCTATTAAATTGGTTACACAGGTTACACTCTGGGTTTGTTGCACGCGTCCGTGTAGCCTTACTTCAGGTTGCAGCTAAAAATCAGTGCTTTGCTTTTAAGCAAAACTATCACTGAGCTGTAGCCTATTTGGGTCACTGCGACACACTTGGTGAAAACATATTTCCATACTTCATCTTTTGTTTTATATTTGAAAAAATGTAAATAATCTGATTGTATAAACTCATTTGTTAATTTACGTGTGTCATAAATGGCTCAAATAAAGTGTTTATCTATCTATCTATCTAAATAAAAAAAATAATAAGAATGATATTATAGCTGCAGTTAAATATACGTAGAAAACGACGCCACTCGACTGGATTACCCGAACACCATGTCCGAAGCCATTACTCACTCCGATACAATAATCGTGACTCGGTTTTCGGCGATTACTGGCTCGCCTTTCTAATGCTTTTCTTTGCTGTTTGAGTGACACGGCCTTATTTAAGTTGGGACGAAAGAAAGCTGTGACCTTACTTTAGTTTTTTTTTGTTATTACAATATTAAATATGTTTTAGGCCTTTAACTGTCCACTGCTGAACATAAACCTCCTCTTAGGGGTGATTGGCAGCCGCAGTTAGGGTCTGGAGATGTTTTAAAAGGGACGCTGCTGCCCATTCCTCCTGCTGCTGCCTCCTTCTCTTGGTTGTCTTCTATGATATTCACGGGAAAGGAAGGGGTGATCCATTTTACGCCAGGGCACATATAACGAGCGTTAGCGAGCAAATCGATTATTTTTTATTTTTGTTTTTTTGATTCACAAAATTATATATTCTATTTGGTTTTACCGTCAGCGTATACATCTTTTCATTTTCACCAATTAAACAAACACTGGCCTTTATCACTGTATTATATTATCTATGCCCTCGTCTTTGTCTGCGTCTTCACTGACTGGGTTTAAATATAGCCTATATGATATCCTTTTTCATCTTATTTAGCGATAAGGTCGTCCATTGTAGCCTCTTTACCTTATTTTTTATGTAACTACGTACATATACATTTTGTTTGTGTACATATTGTTAATCTTTATAATCATGTTTTATTCTTTGAAAGGAACAATAAAGAGTTTTTATTAATTTTTTTATTTTATTTTATTTTTATTTTATTTGCACATAAAACAGATCACAACCATAAAAAACTTAAGTAATAATTACATTTGTGATTCGGCTAGGTTATAATTCAATTACATTATGTGCACAGCTTGAGTTAAAAGCATTAAACTTTCATTAAAGGCAAACACATAAAATAAAAAGAAATACTTAAATTCATTCATTCATAATGATTTTTTTTTGGTGGATGAGAATGGTATGGTAACCCCGCCTGCGCTAACGGGATACGCTGGCGGGGCACCAGTGAAGGGATCACCCTTCACTGGTGCCCCGCCAGCGTATCATGTTTTCATTCTCATCTATCAAGATGAGAATGAAAACAGGCCAGTTAGCCCATCATGATGAATTCATCAGGAATTAACCATGACAGTTTCGAGGGAGAACCGCGAGGTCGACCTGGTTGGGTATATTGCTAGCAATGGGATTCTCAGTCTCCATTACTAACAATCCTTTTCCCTCCATTCATAATTATTAGAATAGAATAAGAATAGAAACATTGATTAGTTAAAAAAACAATGATTAGTTAAGCCATTAAGGCGCTAAAAGATAACAAACAAACTCACTTTTACAAATATAATGTTAATGAGGACGGCATGGGTAGATTATTAGATTAACGTACAGTTAACGACTGATTTCCCCATGTAGAGTTGTTTTTCCTAGGATTTGAATGTGTGATCTCCGGACCGTAGTGAAGCGTTCGTCGACTGAACTGTCGCCGCTCCATATAATCACTGGTCAGTTAAACTAATAATTGGCAGGCTAATGCGTTTACATACGTGGGTTGTAAGTTGCACGCTTGGCCAATTTTGACTCGACACCGTCCAACAAGCCGCGGTGCAATTAGCTGTGGCTCAAGTCACAAGTAATAGCGGTTAAGATTAAATTAAAAACTGGTTATTCGAATAGAATTATGTTGTTTTTTTTTTGTTTTGGTTTTTTTTTGCTCTTGTTTTGTGTGCTACTGTGTGGGCCGCATGGTTCTTCGATTAAATTATTTCTTTCTTTTTCTTTGTTTAATTCTGCTACCATTAGTATGTGTATGACTGCCAACACTCGAAGATTGACAACTACTATTATTACCAGAAGTTCCATGTTCTATATTAGACATAAATCTCCGACTGCTAAATTGGTTTAATATAATACATATAATATGTATTAATACTATGTATTTAGTAATAGTGGTGGTCGATCTTCGAGTGTTGACAGTTGTGTAACTGTGTTAGTGAATATGTATTAATAATAATAATAATTAATATTTCATTAGACTACATAAAGCCCACTTTGTTAGTTATAAATTGACTTAACCTATGTTAGTAAATGAGCGGTCATAACGCTCTTATATTGATAACCTGTCTCATCCAATATTTTAGGATAGGATTATTGTCTTTAGGACACTGTTTGAGATAACATGCACCCTACCCAACAGCGAAACAATTCGTTTGCGCCGTATTGCGTAAAAATCATCCGTACACTCTCGTGCAAACATGTGTGACGCAATGGTAGTTAATGGTAGCGAAATTAAACAAAATAATTTTATTTAAATAACCAGTAACATTTCCACAAGATAACACTTAGTTTGGTAAAATATAAACTAAAAAAATACGATATAGTTGTTCTAGAGTTATTCCTCTTTAACATATAATATTTAAAATATCGACTGATCAAATAAGGTATGGCGGTTATAAATTTGTTTCGATTTGTCATTTATAAGATAGTGATTGTAATATTTGGATATTTCACAATAATTTGTATAACTTGATCCGTCCGGGTCCGCTGTTTATTCAGATGTTAATTGTATCCTGCATTATTGGTGTATTTGTGTTAGCAAACAATCAAATCTATACAGCTGTTTAAACGTCATTGAGTTATGAACACGAACCTTTTATTATGATTCGGATAGGATTTTTTTTTTATAAATTAATCTTATTGTTATTTAATTATAATTATTTTTGTCTCAAATTATATTTTTATTTTATATTTCTAATATTCTTGGGTGAAATTAATTCTACCAATTGTTAGACATAATTATACTTATTTGGATGTTAATTGTCATGCATCTTTTTGCATTAATTGATACAATTTCTAGAAAATAGGTTCAATAAAATACGAGCAAATTTTAAGTTTATTTATTTAGGCAATATTGTTGTATATAATAATAAATTAACATTATTTTAAAACAAATACAAAAATTTACGAAATAAAAATCGCCACCGCTTATTTGTTTGTACCATAAATATACAGTTAGGGCCCCTGACCACATATGACTTAATAGACTCATCCGCCAGGACATTTTATTCATTATTCGACCGAATTTAGTGATAGCCGCTGCGTACGCAAGTCCAATATTATTGGTGACATTCGACAATTGATAGTGTTATGTTTACGTTTGAATGACTGTTATGTATGATTTGTAGATTGTAGACACGTGAATGTAATGATAGATACGTAGTTTAGGTATTGATTTTATTGAATTGAATTGAAGATAATGTAGATTTATATCTTACTAATATAATAAAATTGTAATCAGGGGGCCTACCATTAAATGAAATTTCGAAGTTTCGGACACAATTTCGTGTTTTAGTTCATACCTAAATTGGTCCAGTAAATGGAGCTTAACATTTCGTTCGTCATAAATACTACCATTAAAGTCCAAAGGAATAATATTTTACTATTTTTAATGTTTTTAAACGGTAAGTATTATGTAATTTTAATATCAAATTTGTGTTTCGTTCGGCTCCGAAATTTCGGAAAACATTTCATGGTAGGCCCTCAGACCATATCTGTACATTATACATGGAAGATATTTGAGAAATTTGATGGGAAGGTCTTAATGGGAGTAAAAGAAGCAAACTAATAATTTTTCGAATTTTTATGTCTGTCTGTCTATTTGTATGTTTGCTCTGGTATCACGTAAAGAGTACTGAACCAATTTAGATGCGGTTTTCATAGTTGTTTTCCCGAAAGCCCAACTTAAAAATTGGTACATATATTTTATTTTGATATGCCATCTAGATGACATCTATTGTTTTTTTTTTTTTACTTTTGAAATCTTTTGTACCGATTTTAATAATTCTTTTTACGTGCGATCGTAAACATATATATATATATATATATATATATATATATATATATATAATACCCCCAGGAAACCATTGTGTTGAATTGTAGTGAAATTTGTTATGGCAGTGAATTTTCAGGATAAAGAGGAATAACACCTTAGTCCTCAGGAATGATAACGCATGGGGGGGTATCATGGACTAGACAGTATACTATTATGTCCATAATATTGCTCATGTCTATAGGCGACGGTTACCACTTACCATCAGGTGGGCCGTCAGCTTGTTTGTCATTCTAAATTGCATAAAAAAATCTCTGATGGCCACCACAGTAATAAAGTTTTCAGCCCTGGGCAAAGATATGTCTAATAATACATAGTTTAAATTTACCTCACCATAGAATAAAGCCACCCTTTTCCGTTGGTGTCGTATGAGCCGACTAAGAGAATTTAATGGTCAAGGGACGGGAAGCAGCGTCCTTTTTAAAACATCAACAGTGCTTAACTGCGTTTACTATCCTGGCTACCAAACGTGACAACTATTGGCAAATCCCCCCTTATGTGGGAGGTCTGTGTTCATCAATGGACAGTTAAAGGCCGATATAATAATGACATATACTCCAAAGTTAATGTAACATAGATATTAACGCCTTACTTTTTCAATTAGCAATAACGCATTCATTAGTTTTTGAAGGCAATAAACACAAAGGCGTTCGTTCTGTGGTTTTGATGAAATATTGTTCCAAGCTACTTCCAAAGTATAAATTTCTGGAAGTTTAGAATGAAGAAGGACAGGTTTCTAGGTTGCTGGCAAAATATAGTTATATATAATATAATACTACTAGGAGGAAAGGGATAGATGAGGATGAAAAGACGAATTAGTTAGCCCATCGTGATGAATGCATCTGGAATTCAGCACGATGGTTTCCAAGGGGGGACCACGTGGAGGTCGACCTGACAAGGTATACTGCTGGCAATGGAACTGGTAGCTGGTAGTTCACATTGCTAACAATTGCTGATTCCATCGTTAAAAGATTTTGATTATTTCTATCTAGTATTCTTTAAGATCCCCAAATGTGGGGTCAGAATGCAATAAATTTCTTCCGCGGAATGCGAGGATCAGCCCAGCTGTCTCCTTATGGACTTAGTCTACCATAATGACAGGTGACGTCACCCGACACCCATGTTCACTCGCCATATGACGTCTGGTGTGAATCATGCGGAAAATGCGGAACCCATACGAATGTACCATAACGGTTAGCGCCATTTTGCAATTTAAAATTTTCAAAGTAAATTTAATTTGTTCATAATGGAGATGAGTTTTTTTTTTAAATGGATGATAATGGAATGGTAACCACCCGCGCTATCGGTATACACCGGCGGGGCACCAGTGAGAGATGATAGGCGAGGATGAAGCATGTCAGGTAGCCCATCGTGACGAATTCAACATGAATTGTTCACGATGGTTTCCAGGGGGAACAACGTGGAGGTCGACCTAATAGGGCATATTGCTAGCAATGGGTTGTCAAACTCCCATTGCTAACAATTCCTTTCCCCCCAATAAAGATATGTTTGCCACTTGTGTTAATTTTTATGTTTTCCGAGGAAAGTTTTAGTTTGTATGTTTATATATATATACAGCTTTATGACGGCTTCTTTTCCATATTATATATTGGATAACCGATATGTAATATATCTGTTATTGGACATATATATGTAGTATATATAGTTTCTTATGAAGTAGTTACGTTACATAGGGAAGTTTGGTTACATATACAATTCTTTATAACTAAGTCGGGTATAATGACTTCACTCATAGTGCTGTGTCGTTTGTTGTGACCCATTTTTATTAAATTGCGTCGAGTTATAGTAACTGATACGATCATTAACACCTTCGGCAGTGTTCGGGAAAGTCACGTGATAGCCGACGATTTTTTTTATGCAACTTAGAATGGCAAACAAGGTGACGGCCCACCTGATAGAAATTGGTAACCGTCGCCTATAGACATGAGCAGTACTATAGACATAACAGAGTTTACTGTTTCACCCATGATACCCCACCATGCGTTGTCATTTGTGAGGACTCAGGTGTTATTCCTCTGTACCCTGTAAATTCACTGCCATATCCCACCCTTAAAACCGAAACACAGCCATGCAAACAGCTGCTTCACGATAGAAACACGAATGAGACAGAGGTGCCCAAGCAAACGACTTTTGTACAAAGTTTCCCTCTGGTAAATTATTATTTCCCTGCGATGCCATTATAAAAGGATTCCGCTGTATATTGTAACTACAGTATAATATATAGATATTGCCATCTACTCTTAATTAAAAGTAATACAATAAAATCTCAATTCATTAATAGTGCATTACCCCTCAGGAAATTAAACGTTGCAAGAGAACTGGGGCGGTCGGGGCCGGGACGCCCCAGATACGCCCGCTACTTCACCGTACTCAGTTACGTAGCTTCTAGACGTAGGCTATCATAGATGTAGCAGCTGATTACGTTTCTTTTTAGGGTTTCGCATCAAAATGGTGCAAAGTCTCTTCGTCAAAGAGTATCTCATGGCGGTATAGTTTCGCAATTTTTTTATACAACTTAGAATTGCAAACAAGCTGACGGCCCACCTGATGGAAAGTGGTAACCGTCGCCTATAGACCACCAGCAGTACCACGGACATATCGGGGTATACTGTTTCGCCCATGATGATGAATGCATTGCCATTCCTGAGGACTCAGGTGTGATTCCTCTGTATTAGTTCAGAGCAATTACTCTACTATATCATATATAAATAAATTGTGCAGATTTCCAGGTGTATTCATCTCGATGGGCTAACTGGCTTGCCTTTCTAATCTCACCTATCATCTCTCACTAGTACCCTGCCAGCGTAAACCATTAGCGCAGGCGAGGTTACCACTCCAATATCATCCATTAGAAAATCTTGTTCGCTTTAGTTTTGGTAATTAGTTTGATAGTGAGTAAATTTTGCGGCTAAAAGTGTCTGAAACAGGAAAATTGATTCATTTTTAGTCGAGTACATTTTTAACTATGTATAAATTCAAGCATGAGTCGGATAATTTTTTGATGTGATTTAATTTTGAAGATTTTTTTTTTTTTTTGTAGACTCTATTAAAAAGCAATATTCTTAATATCTTTTGCTTTAATGTTTATATATAGCGGTACTAGCGCCGTCTATTTAAATCTATGTCCGTGCGTAGTTCTCCATCTACTGGGAATGGAGTTTGTAAATTTTATATTTTATTTGAATGAATTGCGTGCGGTCGGAAAGGGATTTTTACAAAAGATAAAGTTTGGTATATTATAGATTTTTGTAATAATATTAATGTGTTTGTATGTATGTGTCATAAAAAATGTTGAACCTCCCATATTTACTTGGGGCGTCCAAATACCAAACTAGTATGGGAAGCATTACTTGTCATTTCGCCCTCAATATTTCTCTAGGAAAAGTGATCACTTTCCCTGGTAAAACACTCAATAAAATTGATGATTTTATAATGATTTGCTAATCATCATCATATCAGTCGTTGATTATCATAGGCTATACTATTTATCCCGGCCAACCGACATATCCTGAACGAACGAACTCGCGAGTAAAAACTACTCGTGTTTTATACTCCCAAAGTATTAATTAGGAAGGATAGGAATTCTTATCAATGAGGATCTAACAGCCCCATTGCTAGCAATATACTCTCCTATAAGGTCGACATTAAAAAAAAGTATTAATTACTCTAAACCTCCCGGCATAGAATAGGCGACCATGGGTGTCTAAGAGGCGGCTAAGGAAACATTATTGGAGGAAAGGGATTATTAGTAATGAGGTCTAATAGCTCCGTTGCTAGCAATTGACCCTCTCAGGTCGACCTCCACGCGGTTTCCCCTGGAAACCATCATGGTTAATTCTTGTCGAATTCATCATGGTGGGCCAATTGACCTGCATTCATTCTCACCTATCATCTTTCATTGATGCCTCGTTGGTGTATATTGATAGCGCGGGCGGGGTTACCATTCCATTTTTATCTATTAAAAAAAAAGGGAACTTTATGGTCGAGGGATGTCCAGGAGCCTCCTTCTTAAAATGCCACCAAAACTTAACTGCGGTTGCCAACCCGCCTGCCAAGCGTGGCAGCTATTGGCAACACCACCAGCAGTGGACAATTAACAGCTAGTATAATAAAAAGTAATAATTGTAAAATTATATCAAATTTATGTTTTATGGAATAGAACAGTACTCAGTTGTAAGAGCTTTTCAAAGGAGTCTAAAATGCTTCAGCCGTAATTGGGTGGGTGGGTGCCTCGGGCGTAGCGCGAGATGAATTTTTTAGCTGAGCAAAACGTACTTACTGGCTGGCAACTAAACTTTGCGGGCTCACTGTGCTGCTAGAGGTTTTATTCATCACTGCATACTTCTTTATACTTGGTGTCTATCTCCTTTCTTCATAAATAGGATTAACCTTTTTTTTTATACCACTGAGGTGACAAACAAGCATACGGCCCACCTGATGTTAAGCGGTTACCGTAGCCTATGAACGCCTGCAATACCAGGGGTATTACGCGCGCGTCGCCTACCCTTAAGAAACCTATGTATTTTAACTATTACGTTTATTAACTGTGCTGGAGCAGAGCGGAGAGAAAGTACCCGTAACCGGTGAGCGTGTATGAAAAGATAGATAAATGTGGATGAAGCGAAAGAGGTTTGTTTGAATCGAAGCAAAAATTCAAGAAATTGTTATTATATAACATGAAGACAACGCATAAATTGTCTGAAAAGTTACTAATTGAAAATTGAATTTATTAAAAAGTATTAAAACTCTTTTTGGCTTAACACCTATTTCTGAATCGATAAAAAAATATCGAGTTTCGTGTCTACTTGTTCCTCTACAGATTTAATACTAATTTGTGATCTAAATTATATTATCTCCAATAAAACAGTATTGGTTTGGTCATTTGGAGAGGATGAATGAAAGAAGAATTACAAAAGAGATTTATCGAGCAAGAATGAATGGAGATGTCGGTAGGGGCCGCCCTAGACGGACGTATGTCGACCAAATAGGCGACGTGCTGAAGAAGGGCCAGATTAAAAGTACCCGTAACTGGCGAGCGTGTATGAAAAGATTGATGAATTTGGAAGAAGCGAAAGAGGTTTGTTTGAATCGAAGCATTTGGCGTTCCATTGTTTCTGCCTACCCTAATGGGAGACAGGCGTGACAGATATGTATATGTATGTATGTAAAACAGTATTCGAGTTTTGTCCAGCGAATATTGTGAACGAACAATTTGAAGAGCAAATTCAAACATCAAACAAATTTTATAATGAATTTTGTAATATGTACCTTTACAAAATATTTCTGGAAATGACTGGGGTTTTTTTTTTTTTATACAACTTAGAATGGCAAACAAGCTAACGGCCCACCTAATGTAAAGCGGTAACCGTCGCCTATAGACATGAGCAGTACCATGGACATAACAGAGTAAACTGTTTCGCCCATGATACCCTCCATGCGTTGCCATTTCTGAGGACTCAGGTGTTATTCCTCTGTACTCAGTAAACTAGAATAGAATAGAATAGAAACATTTATTGCCAGTAAACTTACAATATAAAATATAAATGACATATACAAAAAGTGTCCCACACCCGGCAAAAGGAACCGGCTCAGCGGATGCTGTGAGTGTCCCAGCGCAATGTGAACAGCTGCACAGCGCTGGTTTTCAGCCAGTCCCTCTCTTACAAAACAACCAAAGTGCAGGGTACCACTGTACATTACTTTTTACAAGAATTATTTCTTGATACTAGTTAAAAAAAATACTAATATATATTTACACACACATACATACACACACACATATACATATACATACATACAGACACACACACACATACATACACATATACATACACACATAAGTAAAATATCATATTGAGGATCACATACTACCGATAGTTATGTTCTCCTTTATTTTGTTTCTCCAATAGTACTCGTTTTAGTCTATATTTGAAACAGAGCTGGGACATTTCCTCGTGGAAACTCCTCAAATTCACGCCATATCCCATCCTTCAAACCGAAACACAGCCATGCAAACACAACTGCTTCACGGTAGAAACATGAATGGAACAGAGGTACCCAAGCAATCGACTTTTGTGCAAAGTCTCCCTCTGGGTTGGGTATATTTTAATTATTGTTAGACTAGCTTTACGTCTTGGCTTCGCCCGGATGTATTGTGGTGTCAGTGTAGAGGGATTAATAAATATTACTATATTACTATTTTGATTAAATTTCTATGGGATCAATCTATAATTATGTAATTTCAGGTAAAAAAAAAAATAATTTTCCAAATCTGTTTACAGCTGACAGAGTTATGAGGTAACAAATATAAAAAAATACAGCAAATTAAGAACCTCTTTTTTGAAATCGGTCGATTCATTATTATTAATAATTTTCGGCATTCATTATTATTAATAATTTTTCATTGTTTCAGGTAATTATTTCAATATTCCTGCTATAATATACTGTGGTATATACCTATGATGTCATTGAAGCAGTTGGTAAGTACCTAAATAACGCACACATAGGTAGTCTGAACACAGTATTAATAAGCTTTTATATGTAATTTTCGCTCATATCTTTATTTTTTATACAAATATGAACAGAATTTCTACGAGGCCGTCGTAGAAATTTTATCAAAATCGATTCAGTACTTTAGTTTTTAAATCAAAATCAATTAGTTTTGTCATATTTGAAATTCTTCTTTTGTGGAAAACAAATTTTAATTATAAAGTTTCTGTTAGATAAGTAGTAATGAAATCCGCATCGTTGCAGAAGTAGGTTAGATTACATCCAATATTAGTGTATGGATCTCATATATCAGATGACTTCCTCCGACGCAGATTCATCTCAATAAACTTCGTGTGACTGTATGACAAACATACCAATGATTAATTACTACAGACGGGACAGGTTTATTATATTTGGTTTAATGCCTACATAGTGTTCAGGTTATGGGTTACAAATAAATGAATAAATTCTTTAAAAATATCTACGGTTTTTTTATACATGTATATATTATTAATTGTATCCCGTGGTTTCGGCCCGTGTGACTTTGTACATAGTGTTTCTCTGTGCTAAGTTAGGGCATTTTAGCTGTGCACTAAATTTTGTTCAAATCCGTTTAGTAGTTTTTACGTGAAAGAGTAACAAACGTGTTTGAGTTAAAAAATTTCACATTTGTAATAATAGTAATTCGGACAATTTCTCAGTTTTTGTAATCTTTAACCGAGTACTGACTTTCAGGAGTAATGGTTTATTTTATTACTAGAATATAGGTCAAAATAATAAAATTCAAGTTAGAATTACGCTGAGTTGCTATTTCACGCCCGTCATTATGGACATTGCAAGTTAAATCAGCGAGGCCTCTATTCAATATCAATTAATTACTTAAACAGATATAAATTGACTAACGTCAACCGTCTAACTAGCATAGCACTTGTCAACTAGCGTGAATACTTAATGCCATTTCGCATGTTGCCGAGTTCAAAACTTTGTTGTACTCGTTTGCTCCCGCTATTAATAAATCACCGTTCCTGCCAGTTCTGTAGATTTTTAACCAACTTCGTGGAAAGAGAGATTTTCTTGAAAGCACTTTCTCAGAAATTGATTTTAATAGTGTATTTATTAATTATAAGTTATAATAACTGTTTGCAAACAAAAACTAATGTAGCATCCAACAAAAAAGTTTTGCAATCAAGCAAGTTTGCCAATCTTAATATTGTAAACATCATTAGCAATAGGTATTGTTATTACTACTTTTAAACTGTTTCCAAAATTATTTTTTTAATATCATGAAAATGGAATAATCATGCTATCGGCATACACTAGCGGAGTACCAGTGATGATAGATAAAGATGAATACAGGTCAGTCAGCCCATCGTGATTAATACACCGGGTATTAAATATGGTGATTGCCAGAGGGAACCGCGTGGACGTTGACCTGGTAGGTTGTATTGCTGGCAAGTGGGTAATCAATTCCCATTACTTATTTATGCCTAACTTTGTCAACCGTGAACCAATTTTTATTTCATTATATTATATTGCAAATTGTGAATGTTTTTAATTGATTATGATTTAAAAATTTATTATTCATTGTGGTGTCTCTCAGAGACAACAGTATTTTTACATTTAAACATGTACCTATACATCTTACATTATATAATCTATACGCATAATATAAACACAGTTTCGATGCGACATAAACAAATCACTACCTATCTCGTTCTTTCAATATACACGCGTCCCTTACCCACACCGTGTTTACAATTTCCTCAAGCGAACTCCAGTTGCATTCTCCGGTTGCGCGCGCGCACTCGCGCATCTGTCATCGATCTGTAAGATCTATAGATCATTTTTCTCGTGTTACGTGCTCGTGTTGTGATATAATAGCGTCGACCAAGAACTATTGTGACTGCATATACGTACAACAATGTGCCCTTTGTGTGTTGCATTTATGAATTTTTAATTGTTTTATTACGGTTTGTTGATGGTTTCTTTGGCGTTATTTATACGTAACTACTGCTATTAATGTGTAGCTTTTTTAATTAATTAACTGAACCAAACTTTAGTTTGTCTAAACAGTAATATAATTTTTCTATTATTTTTTATTACTAATATAGTAAAATTGTGATTAAAGCTATGTCTGTATTATGGGATATATTAAGTCCTTACCTTAGTCTTCTTGTTCTTACTATCCATTGACCGAAAACATTGTATGAGGAGTCTTAATTATTTAATTGTATGGTATGTCAGTCATTTTTATAGCTGTTATGAAGGTAGTAATTAGTGATGGGTACAATATCTATATGTATATTGGCCTAATGACGAATATATTACATCTTGGTTATTTATTTATTCTTTATCTATACTTATAATAAATCTGTAGAGAGGTCAATTCTGTACATGAAATATATTTCCAAGATCGATACTGATGCCAATAATGCAATCAGTAAAATTTTTGTCTGTATGTTCGTTATAGAAACAAAAACTATTCGACGGTTTTTAACGAAACTTGGTACAATTATTCTTCATACTCCTGGGCAGGTTATAGTATACTTTTCATCACGCTCATGTAAATAGGCGACGGTTACCACTTCCCATCAGGTGGGCTGTTAACTTGTTTGCCATTTTAAGTTATAACATGTAAACACAACTATTTCACAGAGATACACAAGTATTTTGTATATACAGAGTCTTTTGTACGAAGTCTCTTTCTGGTGGCTGAGTTTTAGATATTAATACCTAGGAACAACAAGTTTAAATTGTACGAAGTCTCTCATTAAGTTCCCTGTCCCCATCTCTAGGGTAGCGAAAGGGTTACGTGGAAGTAATAAGACTTGGATGGAATAATTTAATAAATTAAACAAGGGTCGAGTTACAATGTAGTAGATGTATATCAGATTTACAGCAGTTTTTCGCCTTTGTTTTCGGCTAGGATTGTCCAGACGTGTTGGCGATTCTTCAGACGTCTTTTTGAAGGTGCGATTTTTGTTTATTAACAATCGACTTCAAAAAGAAGGATGTTCTTTCACAATTCTTTTATTGTATTTTTTTATACGTTTATTATTCATAATTCCTTATAATTACGTCATTTATAAAAATTTTGGAAAATTCTTTTTTTTATCTAAACTTTTAAATTAGTCCCACAGAAATTTTATCAAAATCGGTTGACTAGTTTAGTTTTTATATCAAAATAACTTGTTTTGTTACAATTTAAGGTTTTTTTTTTTTTATTTTATTTGTGGTACAGTATTTTAAATTATTCGAACTTTCTAATAAATTCACCTTAGAAGAAAATGCTCAGATCATCTGAAACACTTAGAGCCGAGTCAGTTCAGAAACGTTAATTTCCTAAATCGAATCAAACATCATTTACGGAAAACAAGCTAAACCAACCAACCTACCACTGCGCCACGGAGGTCATTAGTTTATTTCTTTCAAATTTTTAAACACTCGACAATTTTACTATTACTTATATGTGTCCATGTGTAATCCATTAAGTGTAGGTTATGCATTTAGCACACCTGCAATGCCGTAGGTGTTGTGGGTGACCATGGGCGGCGGTTGTCACTTACCATCAGGTGAGCCGCATGCTCGTTTGCCCCCTGTGTTGTAAAAAAAAAGTGTTGTTTGTGTGGCCTCGGCATAGAATGGGCCACCATTTTCTTCCCCGTGAATTCCAAAAGAAGTGACTAAGGAAACTTAATGGTCGGGGAATGTACAGCAGCGTTCGTCTTACAACATCACCAAAAGCTATTATTGTTAGTTTATGAATGGTGAAATGAAGTGTGAATAAATAAAAAGAGTTTTTTTTTTTATGTGTAACAATGGAACGGTAACCCTATCCGTGCTATTGGTATACACCAGCGGGGCACCAGTAAAGGATGATAGGTGAGGATAAAGCAGGCCAGTTAACCCATCGTGACGAATTCAACAAGAATTGTTCACGATGGTTTCAAGGGGGAACCACGAGGAGGTCGACCTGATAGGGCATATTGCTAGCAATGGGGCTGTCAAACTCCATTGCTAATAATCCCTTCCTCCCCCCCCCCCCCCCCCCCCCCCCCAAATAAAAAGAGTAAAAAAATCCAATATTGTCTACTATCAAAAGTGCTGTCGCTAATTCTACTCGGTAAGGAGGAAAGGGATTGTTAGTAATGAGGTCTAACTGCCCCATTGCTTGCAATACACCCTATCAGGTCGACCTCAATGTGGTTCACCCTAGAAATCATCGTGGCTACTTCTAGTGAGATTTGTGACGATGGGCTAACTGACCTGCCTTCGTCCTCACTTATCATTCCTCACTGGTGCCCTATCGGTATACGCAGGCGGGATTGCCATTTCATTATTAGAAACCTACTCAGTTTATATACAACTTGATGGAAGAGAACTCTTACAGAGTTAAGCTCGTCTGTTGTACATCTCTATTTAATATAAATGATATGTTTGTAATTTTTTGTGTACAATAAAGAATAAATTAATTAATTTTGTTAATTAATATTATAACATTAGTAAACAAAACGAGATAAGAAGTTTCCTTTATTGTTTAAATATGGGTTTATGAGGTCACTACAGATATGCCAGTAACTATATTCCTGTGATTGTCACCGTTTTTATATTATGTTTATTTTCCGTGTATTTATGGAGATAGAATATGATCTACGCCCAATCTTTTGTCTCTCTCTCTCTCTCTCTCTCTCTCTCTCTCTCGCTTTCATAAAAATATAAGGGTTCACTTATACTTTACTGATAAATTGACGTATTCGATTTTTTTATTGCATAAAAATGGAATGGCAATCACGCCTGTGCCATCGCTATACGCTTTCAGGGCACCAGTGAGGGTTGATAGGTGAGGATGAAGTCGGATCATTTGGCCCATTGTGATATATCAGGAATTTACCATGATGTTTAAGGAGCAAGGCAGTAATAATTAGTTATGATTGTTAGCACCCGCGGTTCTCCATAGAAACTATCATGCTATATTTCAGGTGTATTCGTCGCGATGGGTTCTTGACCTGTCTTTTTATCCTCACCTATTATCCCTCACTGGTACCCCACTATCGTATACCGTTAACGCAGGCGGTAAATGGTAACCATTTCATTATCATCCTTTAAACCAGGGGTACCCAAACTTATTTTGTCTACTGCCCACTTTGAGAATAAATTATTTTTTTAGCACCCCCATTTTTTCACCTACTTAAAACCTACTATTACTTCAAGATCAACAAATCACCCCCCAAGCCTCTACACAACGCCCTTTTTGGTCTCTTACCGCCCCCACTTTAGGCCTGCAGCGCCTACAAGAGGACGTCATCGCCCACTTTGGGAATGACTGCTTTAAACCATGGTTTGTAGCAGAGCCCCCATCGTGCGGAGGTGAACGTCGACCAGATAAAGTAAATTAGTAACGGTGGGGCTGGTAAAACCGATTATAACCAATTTCTTTACCCCGAATGAATTCCAACTAGTTCAGTGTAGGTTTGAATAACATTCCAGCCACGTAATAGTAATCAGTGTGAGACGATTGCCTGGCCCTTGAACTTGGATACCCTGTGTTAAGAGGAACCGGGCAATGATGACCGGGAGGTAATGAACTGGTCGTTATCTGTCCACTGCTAAACCTCCCCCATAGGCTGTCATCAAAAACGGCGCTGTTTCTTATGACAGTTTACCATTAGGATTTTGTTCGTAGTAGCCACGCTTGGCAAGCGGGTTAGCAATCCCAGTTTTGGTGATGTTTTAGGAGGGACGCTCCTGCCCATCCCTTGACCTAAACTTCCCTTAATCACCGATTACGACATCCACGGGGAAGGAAGGGGTGCCCCATTTTATGCCAAGACCATATAATAACGGACATCTGCTTGATTATTTTTTATCATACCGCGTCCAAGCTATCAATTGGCTTAAATTGGGCGAGGAACTCATACGTAGCGTTGCAGTAATAATAAAACTCGTTTATTGCGGACCGAATATAAACAGAATGTGTCTTAAAACAGCTCTATAATTTTCTCTAATACAATTTATTCATGTATTTTCACTGCGGTTTTCGTCGTATATTCATTTTGTTACGATAGAAGCCGTTGTTTTTCATATTTATTTATTTATTTAAAGGAACACCAACAGCATATTGCATTATAACACATATAACAAACATTAAATACAATACACTATTAATGCACATGCCTTTCTTTGTGTGGTAAAATCCTACATGTAACTATATAGTAATTTTTTGCTGCAGCACACGCTTAGTGATAGCCATGTTGGCAACAACAAATATGAAGTTTGTTTTCTATTGTTAATAAGTGTAATACTTTTTACGAATACGAATCTCGGGTATGACAGAAGAAGCATGAAAGTAAGATAAATGCTGTAGAGATGAGAGCTTTGAGAAGTATGTGTGGTATTACATTAAAAGATAGAGTGAGAAACAGTATGATTAGAGAGAAGTGTGGACTAAAAGACGATATAGTGACAAAAATCGAAAAAGGAATGTTGCGTTGGTTTAGCCATTTGGAGGGGATGGATGAAAGAAGATTTACGAAAGAGATTTATCGAGCAAGAATGAATGGAGATGTCGGTAGGGGCCGCCCTAGACGGACGTATGTCGACCAAATAGGTGATGTGCTGAAGAAGGGCCAAATTAAAAGTACCCGTAACCGGCGAGCGTGTATGAAAAGATTGATGAATGTGGATGAAACGAAAGAGGTTTGTTTGAATCGAAGCATTTGGCGTTCTGTTGTTTCTGCCTACCCTAATGGGAGACAGGCGTGACAGATATGTATGTATGTATTTTTTTTTATCGGCAATAAATGTTTTCATTTTTTCTTCTTCTTTCTCAATATCTGTTTGTAGACACACGATTTTTACGTGTCTACGAAACTGTACGCCTGTCGGCATTTTTACTCCAATTACAAGAGGGAGACTTTGTACGAAAGTCGTTTGCTTGAGCTCCTCTGTTCCATTCGTGTTTCTACCGTGAAGCAGTTCTTTTTGCATGGCTGTGTTTCGATTTGAAAGGTGAGATATAGCAGTGAATTTACCTGATAACTAATAGTTAATATACCTGTTATTGGGCCAATATATGTATAGATATTGTCACTACAATATATAGGTTTTGCTATATATTATATTACCAACTTCTATTCATAACTAAGAATGACCACGTTGCAGTTATATGTTAATTTTCAAAAACAATTGAACTTGTTTCAATGTTTCTAATTGATTATTTAAAAAGTAAGCAGAGCATTTTTTACTATTACTACTACTTTTTTTTATACAACTTAGAATAACAAACAAGCTGGCGGCCCACCTGATGGAAAGTGGTAACCGTCGCCTATAGACATGAGCAGTACTATGGACATAACAGAGTATTCTGTTTCGTCCATGATACCACCCATGCGTTGCCATTCCTGAGGACTCAGGTGTTATTCCTCTGTACCCTGTAAATTGACGCCATATCCCACCCTTCAAACTTGCGAACTTAAACGTTAATCAAATTGACCGTGTGGTCCCGGCATAGAATAGACCACCCCTTTCTTTCCTAAGGGTGCCATAAGAAACGAGTACGGGACGGCGAGAGATGGGCATTAGCGTCCCTCTTAAAACATCTCCAAAGTCTAAAACTGCAGTTGCTAATCCTCTTGCTAAGATCACCTTTTGTACTTCTGTATATGTGTAATATATATATTTTTTTGGTGTAAAGAATACTTTAAATGGTGCAATAAAGAGTAAATAAATAAATAAAATAGGCTTATTTTTTTATCCCTGATCAGTGAACATGTCTCGTTCATGCGAAGAAGTCGCAGATAAAAGTTAGTAACTAAATTAAAACAAACTAATCTTAGAATTGACCAAGGAGTCAAGACAAATTGCTTGGCCAGTGATTTTTTTTTGTTAGTTACCCAACCGTAAATGTTAACCAACATCTAACTGTATTTTGACGTAAAAAATCCCCTGTCACGATGTTCATTCACGCTAATCTCCTACACCGCTTGATCAATTTTAATGTATTTTTTTTTTAATATTTATAGTTTTCTCAAACTAGCGATTTTTCTAACGAGTAAAAATGCAGTGGTAACTCTGTCTCTGCGCTAAAAGTATACGCTGGCAGGACACCAGTGAGGAATGATAGGTGAGAATGAAGCAGGTCAGTTAGCCCATCGTGTTGAATGCACCTGGGATTCAGTACGATGGTTTCCAAGGGGACTACGTGGAGGTAGACGTTACAGGGTATATTAATTTATTCTTTATTGTACACAAAAAATTACAAATATATAATATATATTAAATAAAGATGTACAACAGGCGAACTTAACTCTGTAAGACAAAATATTCGCTCACATTATTTTTACAAAAGTCGATTGCTTGGGTACCTCTGTCCCAGTCGTGTTTCTACCGTGAAGCAGTTGTGTTTGCATGGCTGTGTTTCGGTTTGAAGGGTGGTATATGGCGTGAATTTACTGGATACAGAGGAATAACACCTGAGTCCTGGAATGGCAACGCATGGGGGGGTATCATGGGCGAAACAGTATACTCTGTTATGTCCATGGTACTGCTCATCTCTATAGGCGACGGTTACCACTTTCCATCAGGTGGGCCGTCAGCTTGTTTGCCCTTCTAAGTTGTATATAAGATATATATACACATAAAATATATTGAAAAAATGTACCACGTAGATGGCGGTAGAGGGCACACGTTTGCCGAGTCAAGATATATTAGACCTATAAACCGATTTGTGGTTGAGTTGACACGGTGACCCAGCTGATGCATCACGGCGCTAATACGCGTGGGTACCGAGCACACAATACCACGTAATTAATACTTCCCACGGCCGGTGGTCGCATTTCTCCGCCATGTTTCTTGGTGTGTTAAAATAACATTTGTAAACCTATCTCCACTGTGCTGTCCCATGGCTATTGGCGGTGGTTACCGTTCTCCATGGGCAGTTAGTTTCTCATACCAAATTGTGTAATTTATATATTTTTTTTGTTAGCGGGGCTTTAATGTGAAAGCAGGTCAGTCGGTCCATCGTGACGTATTCACCAAGATTAAACCACTATGGCTTCCAGGGAGAACCCTGTGGACATCGACCTGACAGGTTTTTTTTAAATGGATGATAATGGAATGGTAACCGCCTGCACTAACGATATATGTTTTTTTTTTATGGGTGATAATGGAATGGTAACCCCACCCATGCTATCGGTATACACCGGCGGGGCACCAGTGAAGGATGATAGGTGAGGATGAAGCAAGTCAGTTAGCCCATCGTGACGAATTCAATAAGAATTGTTCACGATGGTTTCCAGGGGGAACCACGTGGAGGTCGACCTGATAGGGTATATTGCTAACAATAGGGCTGTTAATCTCCATTGCTAATAATCTCTTTCCCCCCTAACGATATATGTTGACAGAGCAATAGTGAGAATTGATAAATGAAGATGAAAAGGCAGGGCAGTTAAGACATTGTGATAAATTCATTTGAAATTAAGCATGATGGTTTCCAGTGGGAACAGCGAGGAGGTAGACTTGATTGGATTTTGGGGGGAAGGGATTGTTAGTAATAAGGAGGTTAGTTCTCATTGCTATTAATATACCCTAACAGGTCGACCTCCTCGCGGTTCCCCCTGGAAACCATCATGACTAATTTATCGTTGAATTTGTCACGTTAGCTCATCTAACTGACCTGCCTTTTTATTCTTACCTATTATCATTCACTGGTGCTTCGCCAGCATATAACCTAAGCGTAGGCGGGGTTACCATTCCATTATTACCCATAAAAAAAATCTTTGTTACTTTTGGTGCTGGCGGGGGTTATCATTTCATCAGCAATTTAAAAAATCCCCATTACTAATTACTCCTTCTACCCCATGCGGATTGTTTTTTTAAGGTGAGGATGAAAAGGTAGGTCAGTTACCCCATCGTGACGAATTCCACTAGAATTAATCACGATGGTTTCCAGGAGAAACCGCATAGAGGTCGACCCGACAGGGTGTATTGCTAGCAATAGGTCAATTAGTCCCCATTACTAACAATCCTTTTCCTCCCCATAAAGGTTGGTTGATGAGCCGTTAGGTGTTAAGAGATAATAAACATATTTTTATATATTAGTAATAAATGTATCCCACCAATTTATTTTATGCAAGCAAACCCACGAATAACAGCTATCTTCGATATAAATAAATGAAACTGGTATTTGTGGTCAATTGACCGCAGATATATCCGAGTGTCAGGAAAACAACTGAATATAATGTAGTGGTGTGGTGATTGACAGTTATCAATACTAAAAATAGATATAAACAAACATACAAGTTCATACATGCAGTAGATAGATAGACACTCTTTATTGTTCCTCTAAAAAAATATAGTAGTAAACTTATTATAGATAGAAACAATTACAAGAAATAATCACAGTGAGAAAACAATGGGCGGCCTTATCGCTTAAACCGATCTCTTCCAGGCAACCTTTGGATGGAGAGGAGTATTTATAAACAGTTGGATCGGAGGCACGATGAAAATTGAATGTGGAAAGGGCTTTCAGGTTGCAAAAAAGAGCAATTAGAACTATCGCTCGGATTCCGCAGTGACAGTCTTGCAGGACTTTTTTCACAAAATGTAGCATTCTTACTGTACCCAGTTTATATATATTGATTGTAGTTACAGACTGTGTTAGAAGAGAGACTATGAGAGAAGAGAGAAATATACGCATGATTTCTAGACGAAAAGATGTTGCATATGATGTCCAACCAAGACTAAATATAATAAAACATGGCGCAAAATTTCAAGCGGTTAAATTGTATAATAAATTACCCACTGCATTAAAAACTATTAAAGATTGGAGAATTTTGAAAATAAAACTTTATGCTCTTTTGTTGGAATGGTGCATCTAATCAATTGATGAATTTTAAAATGCTCTTTTAATATTTCATGCCTTACTAATGACATTTGTAAATTGATTGTAATGTTATTTTTGATAATTATTTATTGGTTATTTTGTTTCTTCATATTTTTTTTTGTTTTGTTATATTTTATGATATTTCTTGTTGTTATTTTTTATGATATTTCTTGTCACTTGTAAAAGTATTCAACACAATTCAGTATTGTAGCGAATAAAAATAAATTGAAAAAATGGATAAATTCTGTTAATTTTAAATAATAATTTTTAATTATTAATAGAATTATAATAAAAATGAAAGTTGTTATGGTTGGATTTGTAAATTTTCAAAGAGGGGTTCCAATTGATACCAATTAAAATATTGATTCGTCCGAGTGGTCCCGGCATAGAATCGACCACCCCTTCCATTCCCTTGGATGTTGTAACAGGTAGATAGGGGAACTTAATGGGCAGCAGCGTCTCTTTTAAAACATCTCCAAAGCCTAACAGCAGTCAAAACACCAAGAGGGAATGGTCACCCCACTTGCGCTATCGGGATACGCTGACCGCAAGAGGGGTTTCAACAATGGCCAGTAAAGGTTGATGGTGAAGACATTGATTACGGTATTTTAAATGTAAGCATACTTATGTTTTACCATAAGTGATGCATGTAAAAATAAAATTATTCTCTGACTACCCCTGGAATTAGGGTGAGATAGGTCCATGATAAACTAATCTAAACTACTAGGTGTTTAAATGAAATCAAACCATATCGCGTTTTAAAAATTAACAACGCCATCTATGCAACCGGTTTGGTACTACACGACGCGGTATGCACTCCAAATATCACCACGGTTAGTATTCGACTTTATTTATAGTATTAGCTGACCCGTTAATACTATTTTGACCTTCACCGCCACCTACCGAGTACATTTTTTTTATCAGGTTATAAGATCTCTGAAATCGTTACGGTAATTTGAATATTTACCGCTAATTTCAACACTTCCAACGAATAAGTAGTCAAAGTTACCATTTTAGAAAGATTAACGTTCAAACCGTGTTACTTAACCATTACAGTATCGGGTCTTAACCTCCGCCCACCCTTGCTATGTTTGTTTATGTGGGTAGTGTATTAAGAGCTATTCATATTACAACGAGCGGAATTCTTCGGTGCAATGAGTGAAATCTTACTAATATTAATCGCTTGATTTAGACGTAATTCTATAATAGTGTATATTGTATTAACAGAAATGGTATTTTTTGTCACAATACACACGGGCGAAGCTGCTGAAAGCGCGCTAGTGGACAATAATTCTTAATATGACGTCAATAGAGTTGCGTCTATTCATCAGTTTACGTAGAATCTTGCATTCGTCTAAAGTCGTTGCAGAATAATCGTAGATAATAAGTTTCTGATTTTGTACAGGATTTTTTTTTATTATCACGAAAATACAGTTACAGACATTATGTTACATTGACATTTAGAAACTACGTAGGTTTGTATGAATACTAAATACATTTAAACTAAAATCATGCAAGAAGTATCGTTTTTATTCACATTTGATGTTGCTAAGTTGATTTGATGTTGTATTGCTATGGCACACTCACAAACGAAAATTGTATTTAGCTTTATGTATTTTTTTTTATCATTCATGTTATCTCGCTTTTTTTTTTGTATATGTATATTGTAATTTGTGTGCTGTAAGTAAGTAATGCAAATAAATTATCTATCTATCTATCTATCTAATAGTTATATTATCCCGTACGTCGGTGAGTAGTTTAAAGCTATGTCTAAAATTAAAATTTCAATTGTATATTATATCAAAATTCTTTATTCTGAGTGCTAATAAGAACTGGAGTTCTAATAGATTTAAATTAATATTATCCGAATATATTTAAAAATTTTCACGTTTGTACTCGCAATGTTCGACCGTACACCGCCGGTTGTAATATGAACAGAGCTTTATTAAAAAAATGAAATATTTTAAAACGTGGAAAGTAAACAGAGCGCGCGTTGGCGGACTAATTGGACGGTCACCTCTATATGGGTTTGATCGGTTTTCGAAAATTTTTATGTATGTACAAAATTTAATTTCGACAACCATTTATTGCAAGCCATTTTTATTTTATGATGGATAATAAATTATATTTTTGTATACAGGCATTAAAGTTGTGAGCGTCTAACTAGAGATTTTTATGGGATGAAAGTGTGTTCAACACTTTCATCTCATCGTGATGAATACACCTGAAATTCAGCACGGTAGTTACCAGTGGGGACCACGTGGAGGTCGACCTGACACGGTAATATACCTTTGCTAGCAAAACTGGTAATCCGCATTACTAACAACCCCCCCCCCCCTCCTCAAGACAGGTTAGTTTGTGCATTGTGACGAATTCATTAGGATTTAATCACGATTATTTCCAGGCATTACAATCTCTTCACCCTCAGGAGTCTTGTTAAATATTATATTGACATAAAATGCACATTCTTGTAATATTCAATTGCAGTTTTACCCATTTGCATTTTTATTGTAGTTTGTTAAGAGAGGGACTGGCTGAAGACCAGCGCTGTGCAGCTGTACACATTGCGCTGGGACACTCACAGCATCAGCTGTTTCTTTTGCCTAGTATGAAACACTTCTTATATATAATATTACTGTATTTTTTTGCCAATAAATATTTTCTATTCTATTCTTGCGATGCGAGCGCTAACGAAAACGTGTCTATCGTTTAGATTCGTATGCCAATTGTCTAGTGAGTATTGACCTTGGTACAGTGACTTCGTAAGTCCGTACTATTGAACCCAGCCCGAATGGACCGTGGCTAATCCGCTATGGAAACTTAGTAGCGATGGGCACCAGTTTGTGGTTTAATTCACAAGATAACGGCCTTGTTGTGCAGAGGAACGATGAAAATAAAGAAAAATATTGATTTATATGCTTTTGTATATTAATTTATACTATATAGATATATTTTTCATTTAAGAGTTTCCTCTTGTCGGTGCAATTAATTCATGCATCTTCTTCCAGCCAGTTCAATCCCAGGCCATATCCTTGACCTCCCTATACGACACGACACCTAGTGTTTCTTTTATCTGTCCCATGTAGTTATTCCTCGGTCTTCCCCTTCCTCTTTTGCCTTCTGTATATTTTTATTTTATTTATTTTTTTACTTATTTGGCACACATAACAGAAGTTTACAAAAGTGTATAGATATTTTAGTAGATATTAGGTTACAATAAAAATGTACACAGACGGACTTATCCCTTAAAGGGATTTCTTCCAGTCAACCCTGAGAACTCGAAAGGAGACAGTGTTTATAGGGTTTGTATATAAAGCATAACATATATGGTGCAAAAATAATACGATAAATAATAAATTATTAGTAGTTATAAAGTTAGTTACAAAGAATACATAAATAAATTTATAAATATTTATTTGGCGCTTATCAATAACAATTACAAATAAAACATAAACAATTATAAACTTAAAGTAAAAGGAAATACAAAAATAAACTACATATAGGTATCTAATTGGAAATTATGGGGGGGAAAGGGATTGTTAGTAGTGGAGACTGAGAATCCCATTGCTAGCAATATACCCAACAGATCGACCTCTTCGCGGTTCCTCCTAAAAACTATTATGGTTAATTCTTGATGAATTCATCATGATGGGCTAATTGGCCTGTTTTCATTTTCATCAATCATCCTTCGCAGGCAGGGTTACCATTCCATTTTCACCCATAAAAAATTGGAAATTATACAACCAAAATGTGTGACCACCCAGCTAAGTGTTTAGGCATTCATACGTAATGCTTAGGCGTTAAATATGATTTTCTGTGGGACCAATGGTAGTGGTAGATGGCGCTACTGAGTAGACATATTAGTATTTCAATGTATCACCATCTTCTTATCCCAATTATTATTCGGCATCGGCGTAATATGGTTTTATCCATATAACTTGTACTAAAGGATTTGGCTTATAGTTTTACGAACGGCCGCCTGCCTGACGTTAACCCTCTTTGGGAGTTACTTATATCACTATTTGAATGTATATGTAACTATTATTAGTATAACAATAAAAATTTACACACATGTCTGTAGGTGTTTCATCATGGATACTCGGTAGTCGTACAAACGGGAACCCGGGATCCAACATAAGCGTCTCGAGGTACGTCGTGTGGTTTTTAGTGGGTACGAATCTCACACACCCCAGCTGCCCTCCCTCCGGCAGATGGGACGGTCTTGCTGAAGAGTTTCCACATGTTAAACAAAAAAAAAGGTGTTTCATCATGACAGCCTTTAACTGTCCACTGCTGAACATAAGCTTTCCCCTTGGCGTTTTGCTAGTAGTTGCCACGCTTAGAAGGCGGATTGGCAACTGCAGTTAAGTTTTAGGGATGTTTCAACAGGGACGTTGGTTTCCATCCCTCGTCCTCACTTAATCGCCTCTTACGACACCCACGGGAAAGGAAGTGGTGGCCTATTCTGTGCCGAGACCACACGGCCGTATGTGTTTAAAGTTAAAGTAAGTATTTGGGTTAGTTGACCTGTTAAGATGTTCAGTAATTAACAAAAATATTTCCATAACGTTAATTACTCACACACGTGTGTACAGTGTCTTGTCATTACTGCATACTAGGCTAACTACCATGCAGTAGTCATTCTGACACTATCTATATCCTTTGCTACCTTCCTTCGCAGCACTTTAGCATTGATAATCATATTTGTTTGTTTGCTTTAGTTACAAACGATTCTCAACAAACGGAGGTACTCGATTTGTCTGGTTTTTTTTTTTACGAGTCGTTTGTTTACGTATTTTTTTTTCTCGTATGTTCGGATTGACTTTAAAAAAAAAGAAGTTTTCCCAATTCGGTTGTATTTTTTTTATGTTTGTTACTTCATAACTTCGTAAATTGTAAACTGATTTTTTTATCTGAAAGGATATACTTAGGGATTGGTTCCATAGAAATTTAAACAAAATTTTTTAGTACTTTAATTTTTAGACCAAAATTTTGTCACCATTTAAGTCTTTTTGTTTTTAAACATAATCTTTAATTAATTTAGACAGGTAGTCTAAGACCTAAAAAAAATGGGATATAATATCATATCTTTCTAGAATACTGTAAGAGATCCCTTTATGGGATAAGTCCGCCATTGTATATTAAATCATTTATCAGTATTCAATGTGAATTATGTAAAGACTTTACAATACAATACTTTTTTTTTAATTTTTTTTTATACAACTTAGAATGGCAAACAAGCTGAAGGCCCACCTGATGGAAAGTGGTAACCGTCGCCTATAGACATGAGCAGTACCATGGACATAACATCTATTTCGGCCATGATACCCCCCATGCGTTGCCATTCCTGAGGACTCAGATGTTATTCCTCTGTACCCAGTAAATTCACGCCATATCCCATCCTTCAAACCGAAACACAGCCATGCACTGTTGATTCACGGTTGAAACATGAACGGGACAGAGGTACCCAAGCAATCGACTTTTGTACAAAGTCAAAGTAAAGTGTTTTAAAGTGAAGTCGTTTATAATATTAGTAAAAATCTTGTACCATACATCAAGTTCCGCGCGAGTGCGTTAAACAGAAGTCTTCGGTTACGCTACAGATGTTGCAAGAACTCGAGAACAATACCCACGTCCTTACGCCGATGTCACAAAACTCATTTTTGCTCAGCAATAAGTAAAACATACGGGCGTTTGTAATCTATTGTTAATCCCAGTAAGGTGCTATTCCGAACTCCTTTGTGAAACGACCAATGGCACGTTTTTAGATCAATCATAGGATGTCCATGGGATCTAATCGTTTGGTCATGCTTCTATCGACATACTTGACAAATAGCTCGTAAGTTAATGATACAAGTTGGTTTTACATTAAATATTATAATTCCCCATATCTGTAAAAAATATAACTATAACATAAGCCTCCCCCATTGGGGGTTTTGCAAGTAGTTGTCACGCTTGGCTAGCGGGTTGGCAACCGCAGTTATCTTGTCTCTGTATGCACGCCGATTTCAGAGGCTCTTGACTCTAATAACCCTAACTGCTAACAGGTAACCCTGCCTGCGCTACCGGTATACACTGGCTTACCAGTGAGTGATGATAGGGGAATTAAGCAGGTCAGCTGTAACGAATTTAACAATAACTCAGTTTTCAGGGGGAACCGCGTGGAGGTTGATCTTATAGGGTATATTGGTAGCAATGGGATTGCTAATCTCCATTACTAACAGTCCCTTCTTCCCCTTGACTCTCAATTTAAATATTTTCTTTTTAATTTTTAGTTAATTTTGAATAATTTTGATTAAATTATTTCTTTCTTACTTTCTTTTTTCAATGATCAGATAAACAGAGAATAATCATTTATCATTCTCGGTCTATCTGATTATTACAGTCTTTTCTATTTAACTCTATCGATTGCATAAAGAAGGGTGAAGAGCAGATTAAACAATTAAGAAAAGCATATTCCTAGTCATATAAAATACAGACGTATTGAGCACTTCCGTCTTTTAGAACTCGCTTATGAATCTTGTCTATCTATATCTACTAGTAATGGCCTAAGGGAGGGAGGAGAAGATGGGCGGTTAAAGTGGGTGCCGCAGGTGCCATGCGTCAATACAGGCTAGCATCAAGGAACAGAGCCGTCAAGAGCAATTGTCCTCTGGATGTCTCTCCCCTGATTGCTTTTTTTTTCATTGTCGAAGAGAGCTTTCAAAATATACCCAGAGAAACCAGGTAGACAATGACTGACCCGGCCAATGTCTAACAATTGAACCTAGGCCAGTAGGCCGATCATGTATCAGGTCGTGCGTCAACCCGTCCGCCGCCCATTACCAACTTCCTCAACTCCAAATTAACCTATCACGTGCCATCAAAGTTAATGGCTCGTTAAAATTTTATGACACCCGGTAATTTCTCTGAATACATTTCACGCCATCGAAAGTGGTCGCGCTTGGGAACACAGGTGCTTTCTTGGACGCGGTCTATTTAACTGAATATAGGTAATTGTCGTCTATTGATGTAACATAGGTGCAGTCACGCGTCGTCTCAATGTCACGTATTTTAACGAAGCAGATTTTTTTTTTAATGGATGATAATGGAGTGATTATCCCGCCTGAGCTATCGGTATACACTGGTGGGGCACTAGTGATGGAGGATAGGTGAGAATGAAAAAGCAGATCAGTTAGCCCATGGTGATGAATATGTCTAGAATTCAGTACGATGGTTTCCAAGGGGAACCGCGAAAAGGTCGACCTGATAGGGTATATTGCTAGTAATAGGGTTGTCACCATTTCTAGCAATCCATTTTCCCACCTAACGAAGCAGTTGCGAGGTATTGCACTTGCGGGGGAGACAGTGTTGATATAACAGTCGTGTCTTCTAAAATCGAATGATTATCATCATCATTTTAGCCATTATCTGTCCACTGATGAACATAGGCCTTGATTGCATGGTTCTAACATTGAATGCTAGGGGGGTAAGGTATTGTTAGTAATGGGGTCTAATAGAATCGCGGTTGATCCTGGAACTCATTGCGATTGCTTCTTATAATTTTCTAACTGACCTGCTTCATCCTCACCTATCATTCCTCACTGGTGCCCCGCCAGCGTATACCGGTAGCGCAGGCGGGGTTGTTTTTTACAATTTCCATTATTTATTTTATATTGTTATTCATATTGTTAATATCTTTAATAATTTAATTATATTTTAATGCTTGTCAAACACAAGGCATGCTGTGGTTGCCTATAAATGTAAGAACAGTGAGATCTGATCTGCCAGTGTATTGTATTAAAATTTAGCTTTATTGTAGCTGTATCTTATGTTGGTAATCCTATAAATAAATAAATTATCAGTCGTTGAAAAAATTGAATGCTTTTTGAATTTTTTTTTAATCACTAATTTGCTTAATAGAAGCAGCTGAGTTTCTTGATGATTCTTCGTTGTCATTTAAAAATCATATTCCATAAATTTATACGACAATAATTTTGATAAAAAATATGGTGCCAATGATGTCAAAACGACCTCGTAGATTTTGACACATGCCCCTTAGAGAAAGCTGTCCCTCTTTGTGACCGCACGCTCGGTTTCGGCTATTCTTTCCATTATGTACACTCTGTATATAAAGCATGCAAGGTACGCTCGTCTATATAGCATTTTATCAACTAATCAATCTAATGCATGTTAGGTCTGATTCTGAATGGCTTCATACAAATAAAGGGATGTAGAAAGAGACAGAAAGATTACCGACTCTCTGTCGAAACACAATTCGCCCCGGAGTCCCGACTCGCCCCTCTGAAAACACCCTAATGGTAAACAGTTTGAGATTCTTTTATGACTGAGTAAAGAAACAATGGTTTGTTAATCGACGCTAACAAAAGAGCAGTTTTAATTACATGTTTATTTGACTTAAAAAAATGGGCAGCGATTAGATAAAAGGGGTAATCAAAATCGGTTCAGAAATAGGATGTATTTTTAGTTGTAGCATCGAGCTGTTACATTGTAACTGCTGTAACAAAGGAACCGCTATATAAAATACGTATATAATATACGATGGCTTCCGGGGAGGGCCCACGTGGTGGTCGACCTGGTTGGGTATATTGCTAGCAATGGAGCTCTTAGTTTCCATTATTAATACGCCCCCGTGCACAAGTTCAATTTTTTTTTTATTTAATGGATGATAATGGAATGGTAACCCCGCCTGCGCTATCGGTAAACACTGGCGGGGCACCAGTGAAGGATGATAGGTGAGAATGATGAGGCAAGTCAGTTAGCCCATAGTGATGAGTACACTTGGAGTTCAGCACGATGGTTTCCAGGGGGGACTACGTAAAGGTCGACCTAGTACGGTATATTGCTAGCGATGGGGTCATTAGTTTTGCTAACAATCCCTTCCTCTCCTAACAATTGCCGATTATATTAGTATATAAACGCATCATTCTGGCAATCACCAATATTTTGTAAATAAATGATTATTATTATTATTATTATATATATATATTTGTTTTTCTTTCTCTTCTTCACATGGACGAAGGTTTACTCACCGACACGGGCCTTAACCAAGTGTAGGAGAGGTTTCAGAGTAGGAAGATGTAATAGTAGACGAGGTGAGGAATTTTCTAGTAATATGGCAGGTATTTAAGATAGTGGCCTTTTGTAGTAGGTATGTTTGATTAGTGTGGATATTTAGTGTTTGTAGGCTATTACTTAGAGTCTTTGGTATAATGCCGGTGGAAGATAGAACAATGGGTACAATATGTACTGTATGGGCTTGCCATTGTGTTTTCACTGCTATTGCAAGATCCTGGTACTTCGCAAGTTTATCTGAGATGGTAGTTTGGAGATTATGTGTGTTAGGGATAGCGATGTCTATGAGGTATATTGTGTTACTGTTTTTGTCATGAAGTGTGATATCCGGTCTATTGTAGTGTACCGTTTTGTCTGTAAGTATAGTCCTATCCCAGTAAAGCTTACACTTTTGATTGTCTAGAACAGTTTCAGGCTTGTATTTATAGTAAGGCTGTTTTTTTCTTATAAAATCATATTTGTAAGCGAGTTGTTGGTGAATTATTGAAGCTACTTGATCATGTCTATGTTTGTAGTCCGTTTGCACAATACTCTTACAGGATCCAGTTATATGCTGAATAGTTTCTGCTGCACTATTGCAGTGTCTGCATAAGTCGGTGGTCTGGTTCGGATCTTTTATAATATGTTTTTTGTAATTACGGGTGGCTATTACCTCATCTTGTATCGCAAGCATGAACCCTTCAGTCTCGGGAAACAGTTCGCCTCTCTTTAACCATTCGTTCGACTTATCTTTGTCGACGTGTGGATGGCAAAGGTTGGATCGGTGTCTTCCATGTAATGATTTTCCAGTCCATGTTGCGATTTTCTGTTCTAAATTAGTCAGTTGCTCGTTGGTTTGAGTTTGTCTGTCGCACAGGTTGAGTGGTGTGAGTTTTTTGTCTGTTTCTGTAACATATTTGTGGATTAATGACTGTTGAGATTTAGTGTGGAAGTATTGTCTAAGGGTAGCTATTTGTTTGTTATGTAGGTTTTGGATATCTATCACTCCTCTTCCTCCTTCATGTCGTGGCAGAAAGAGTCTTTGGATGGATGATTTAGGGTGATGTTTCCTATATTTAGTAAGGTGCGTGTTCACGGTGCGTTGTAGGTTTTTTAGGTCTGTTTGTGACCAATTTAATATACCAAAAGAGTAAGTGAGGATTGGGATAGCAAATGTATTAATAGCTTTTATAGTATTTTTTGAATTGAGTTCAGTTTTCAAAATTAAGTTAAGTCGATACTTGAATTTAGTTGTAAGATCATGTTTAGCTGCTTTTTGGTGAATTTGTCTAGATTGGTGAAATCCAAGATATTTGTATGTGCTAGCTTCATCCATCGGTTCGATCATTTCTCCAGTTTCAAGTGCATATCCGTTATTTTGAATTTTACCTTTATTAACTGATAGAATTTTGCATTTGTCAACACCGAACTGCATTTGGATATCTTTTGAGAATTCTTGTGTAATGTCAGCTAGAAGAAAGAGGTCTGTTTTTTTTGTGGCAAATAATTTAATATCGTCCATGTACATTAAATGTGAAATTGAACTATCATCATTATTTTTGTCTAGTTTGTATCCGAGATTACTGTTTATAAGTAGATTAGATAAAGGGTTTAGGGCAAGGCAGAACCACAAAGGGCTAAGAGCGTCGCCTTGGAAAATCCCTCGTTTGATATAAATTGGTTCAGTAGTTAATGATTGAGTATTATGGTTAATTTTTAGGGTTGTTTGCCAGTTTCTCATTGCAGTTTGTAAGAAGGATATGATTTTAGGGTTAATTTTATATATTTGAAGAATTCGAATTAGCCAGCTGTGAGGTACCGAGTCAAATGCTTTACGATAATCTATAAACATAGTGTGAATATCTTTTTTCTGTTTATATGCATTGTTCATAACAATAGCGTCTATAGTTAGTTGTTCTTTACATCCTTGGCTATTTTTCCTGCATCCTTTTTGCTGTTCCGTGAGGATCTTGTGTGTAGTTATGTGTTGATAAATTAATTCACTCAGACATGCCGTTAAGAGTTTGTAAATATTCTGGAGACAAGTAATTGGTCTATATTTAGCCGGGTTTTGTGCATCATTTTTATCTTTAGGCAGCATATAGGTGATTCCTTGTGTTACAAAAGCGGGTATACTGGTAGGTGAGTGTATGAATGAGTTTAAATGATTATGTATGTGTATATGAGTGGATGTAAACTTTTTATACCAATAATTATGTATATTGTCTGAACCAGGCGATTTCCAGTTATGAGCACGGTTGAGAACATGTAGAAATGTATCTATTGGTATTGAGTCGAAATTCATCATGGGGATATTTTCAGTAGTTTTATTAATTATATTAATCCATTCAGCGTTTTCATTGTGTTCAATAGGCTCTTCCCATATATTACTCCAGAATTCTCTAAGAGATTCAGTTAATAAGGGCTCAGTAGTTATTTGACTACCTTGTTGTGTTGTGGAAGTTAGGTTTCTATAAAAACTTTTTTCGTTATTGGTGAATTTCTGATTTTGTGTTTTTCGCGCTGTACATGTCATATATCGTTTAAGACGGCTGGAAACTGTGTTAAGTTTTTGTTTTAAGGTGTCTAAATAATGGTTTAATTGTGTGTTTGGGTTCTCATATTGTGCATGGATTAAATATTTGACCTTTATTTTCTCTACTGCTGTCATTACACTTTTGCTTCTATTACCTCTTATATAATGTGTTAACTGTGCTATATTTGTTCGTAGTTTTATGACTTTATCTTCTAATCTTTTTTGCCAAGATGGTTTTATATGTTTATTTCTATTATAGGTGTTACTTTCTTTAATTTTCGTTCCGTTACAACTTGCTGCAGTATATGCAGCGATGTAGATCAAACTATGCAATTTATTGAAATCTAAATCTTCTTTTAAATAGTCAGGTAAGATGTTTGTATTAATGAATGCTACAATCTTTGCAAGCTTTTTGGATGTTTTCTGTTTGGGTATATATGGTCTACTTGTTGGATCAGTATATTCAAATTTTTCAACAGCTGTTACAAATTGCTCCGTGATTCTCTTCTGTATATCTGGTTGTAGATTATTATTATCGATGGTAGATATTTGTTCAGTATGTGTGTGTGTAAGATGTGTGTTTGTTAACATTGTCTGTTCCTTTTCTATTCTGGGTATTTGTATGGTTTCGTAAGTGAGGTTTATATTTGGTTGGTTTTCAGGTGGAGTACTAATCTGGATTGTATGTGTGTAGGCTTCTACTTCCATTTTTATTTCTTGAATCCTATTTTGTGTTACCATATTGTTGTTCATTATTGCTCTTCTTTGATCTGATAATCTTTTTTCTGTTATATGTGACAGGTGTGGAAATCGCTTTATAAATTCACAGTGTAACTTTTTCTGATGTGCTGTCATATCAGTTTCATTATTTGTTACCTCAAAGTAAATACGTAAAATAGATTCATTTATTTCATTTGACCATCTCATTCGGCTTCCGGTTGACTGTGTTAATGTTAGGGTGGGCTCACTATTTGATGGAAAATCTTCAAGTATTGACGACACATTGGTCTTGATTTCATCAATTACAGATTGAGGTAATAATTTATTGTTTATGATTGCTCTGCGTTGATCACCTATTCTTTGTTTAGATGCATTCATTTCAGGGTATTTTTCAATGAATTTTCGGTGTAGTGTGTCTAGATAGTTTCGCGTATCTGTTTCCATTTTAGTTATAATAAGGTAGTTGCGCAATATAAATTCGTTCATATCTGGGCTCCATTTACGTCTTGCGCTAGTAATGCCAGAGATGGGTGCTAGATTATCGGCGCATGCCTCCTGCACAACATCAACTGACTCTGGCGATAAAGTGGATGATCGTGATGTGGATTGTATTTCAGATGGGTATGAAGATGAGTTAGGTGATGAAAAAAGGCTATTGATTGATGAAAGTGAATCAGATGATGGTGAATTTGGGTGAGAAATGTTTTCGGCTGTAGTATATTTATCGACGAGAGTCCGCCTGTTCAACTCTCCGTCGCCAATGGTTCGTATACTGTGGCATCCAGCATTGGCCCCAGATGCGCCCCGGCGACCCCCGGGTAGCGGCCGTAAATTATATTTCCTTTTATTATTTTCCATCATATATTAATTTGAGGGTTAAGGGTTGGGATCGTTAGTTTGAGGAGGGTAGTCTAGATGTTAAAGACTGTTAATCTGTGATTTTTACTAAAATTTGTGCTTAAGATGGTATAAGCTTATGTCCTGCACCATACTCCCCGTAAGCCCCCCCACCGCGCCAAGGTGATCCCCTGGGGGGGTTATTATTATTATTATTATCATTTCAGAACGGCTGCACATATTTGGATAATTCATTTGTATTTAGTAAAATTCAGCACGATGGTTTTCAAGGGGCTCCAAGGGGAGGTCTACCTGTTAGGATATATTGTTAGCAATGTGGCTGGTAATCCGCATTACTAACAACCCCCCCCCCCCCCTTAGTTACATTACAAAAGATAACAAGTTTTACATTTATATATTTATAATTTTAGTAAGGCTTAATAATGAATCAAAACACACAGCGAACAGTAAAGGACTATCTTTTTTAAAATCGGTCAAGGTAAAATTAATGGGATGATATCCTAATTGGCAGGGACAAAGCTGAAATCTTTCGTGTCAAACGACCTTCCTCTCAAGATATAAACGAAGTGGAAATTGCCCTTAAAATAGGATTAGGCTATAAATGATTGTATAATTAAGGGTCCGAGGACGAGACAGTCTTGCAATCGGCTCTTCACCAATTTTATTACAATATACTGGTGATTCGCTCCGGCTTCGCACGGGTAGATGAAAAGATGATTAGTATTTTATATTAGCTTTAATACGCACTAGTGGTCCGTCTCGGCTTCGCACGGGTGGTCATTTTTACAACATTTTAAAAAGTGGTTATTGTGACATAACGATAATAGTTGGACATATAGTATCGCGGAGTTTTTTGTAGTTATTGATATTTTCTTCAATATTGTAGAACATACTTTTGTTCCATCATAAATAGTTTCCACAGCGCACGCGACGAAAAACGTTTTATGGCATTTTTTTTACACCTTGAGTTACGTTACTAATGTTTTAGTAAGGATCCCTAATCGCCCATTGTTTTCTCATTGTGATTATTTCTTGTAATTATTTATATATATAATAAGTTTACTATTGTAATCTTTTGGAGGAAACAATAAAGAGTATCTATCTATCTTTTCTAGCAAAGCAAGCAAAGCAAATATAGCCTATGTTACTCAGGGTGAATATAGCTTTCTAATGGTGGAAGAATTTTTTGAAATCGGCAAACTAGTTTTTGAGTTTATTCATTACAAACATACACACAGAAATACAAATCTTTCCTCTTTATAATATTAGTGTATATATATATATATATATATATATATATATATATATATATATATATATATATATATATATATATATATATATATATATATATATGTCATGACGCTGAATTTGCACTTGTATGACATTTGCATACCCTGTTTGAGAACAATTGATTTGTATGTATTCGATTGGTACATATTCGGCTGGTACGATGTTTCGTACAAGTGTATGCATACAAACAATAGTTAACTAAGAGGAAATACCGTGACTTTGCCCGCGCTCGGTCTGATATATTCTGTACCTGTAATTGTTCTAGAAAAATCTTTAGTGAATTTCTAGTTGTCATAGAACCTGTGTTCGTAGTTCTTTACCGTCTGCATGGGTACTTCTGTCCCATTAATGTTTTCGACGAACAGTAAGGTTCACATGGCTGTATTTAAGTTTAGAAGAGAATGGATATGACAGTAAAAATACAAATATTACGT
Source organism: Galleria mellonella (assembly GCF_026898425.1). NCBI lineage: Eukaryota > Metazoa > Arthropoda > Insecta > Lepidoptera > Pyralidae > Galleria > Galleria mellonella. Next base: position 7,193,297 of record NW_026441999.1, on the reverse strand, counting down.
TATGTTCAGAAATAGTAAGGAGTGAGTAGTACTATGGGCGGGACAGTGTATTTTGTTAGCTTTGCTATGCACAAAAACACGAAATTGAGTGAGAAAATACGGAATTTCATTGTATGGTAGACCCCAGATTTGTTTTTAAATTATAAAAATAGGTTTCTTAACAATTATTCAATAGTTAATATATACCATATATTTTTAAAGTAATGTTTATGTATTATATGTGTATTTCTTATGTATGATATGTATGTATAATTATTTAAGTCTGTTACAATAATTGTCACATATTTTTTATACCACCACAGCTCTTCATACGCTTTCTGTTCTTACCTAATGGTTAGCTGGTAGAGAATGCCATTATGGCATTAAACTCACTTGTACAAAATTTTTTTATGTAATAAAGAATAAATAAATAAATATACATAGTTATATAGTGTTTATTAGGTTAAGATTCATTTTCGAATATCAATTTAAGGTGCAGGAAAACACTTCTTTACTGGAGTGGAAATATTTTCAACTAATTTTAATTCAATAAAATTGTTGCTTTTAAACCTACGATGGCAAGACATTGGTTATTAAATTACATATAAATATTGGATCTAGCCAGTGTTTGTTTCTATTATTGATATTATAAGTATATTAACTTAGCATTTAAAAGGTTAAAGCATAGCAGGTGTGCTGACAGCACACCTGCTATGCCTTTGTTGTTGTGGGTGATCATGGGCAGCGGTAGTCACTTACCATCAGGTGAGCCGTTTGCTCGTTTGCCCCCCTGTGTTGTAAAAAAAAAATATAGAACTGTACAAAAAAATCGAAGATCAAGGTCCAAAAGATCGATGTACGATTAAATCGAATCAAGATCGGAAACTCTACTCGTTAGGTGGCAGGAAGTGTCCAATCAGGCTGGCCCTCATTGGCCTACAATTAATCCCTCGGTGCACATCGTGCTTGCTGTTCACTGGGTGTACCGTTGGCCTTTTAATTTTATTTGGTTACTAAGTAATTGACGCCATATTTGTTTTGAGTGCTGTTTGCAAACCTCGAGTGCTGTTTTGAACGAATAAAACGCGCCGTCTTAACCACGACTTTTCGTATGTAAATAGTGTTCTTTTTAGAGTTCCGTACATCCAAAGTATGTAAATAGTGTTCTTTTTAGAGTAAAACGGAACCCTTATAGGATCACTTCGTTGTCCGTCCGTCCGTATGTCAAGACTCTTTTTCTTAGGAACGCGTGGAGGTCTTGAGTTGAAATTAATATCATATACTCAGGTCTACAATCTTTTTTAAGCAGCGAAAAAAGTCAAGCTTCTAAATCGACGCAATCAAAACATACGGCCGTTTACGTTCCATTTATATCGCATGTTTTGACCTACGCAAAGGGAATCAAGACCGGTATGGTATTTCCCGTTGAGCTAGAGTCATGAAATTTGGCAAGAAGCAATGTCATGTAGCACAAGTAAAGAAAAAAATCCGAAAACTGTAAATTTGTATTTATATCATAAAAAAATTGGTGATTTTGTACGGGACCCTCGTTTCGCGAGTCCGACTACTCTATACAAGGACCACTTGACTTCTTTATTTATATATTATGGAAACATTATTTTTTTTTCTTTTTTGTTTTCTGTCTGCCAAGAGTGGCTACTACTGGCAAATCCCTCTTATGGGGGGGGGGGGGTATGTTCAGCAGTGGACAGTTAATAACTCATATAATAATAATAATAAAAAAACTATAAATAAGTAGTAATTACATTAAGATAAATTACAGAAGCTATCGGTATTTTTTTTATCACCGCAGTAGTGAGACACACCGGCGGAAGTGTATGTTGTTGCAATGCAGATAAGCGCAGGCGCATGGCGTGTGGACGATAGTAAACTGTTAACCGAAGTCAAGTACAGAACGAAAGAATTGACAAACAAAAAAAAAAATCGACTACAGTTGTGACAAAATCGGTTATTTTGGTTTAAAGACTCATGCTTTACTATTCGACTTACGGGAAGTCGAGGGATGGGCAGCGGTGTTCGTCTGAAAACATTTCTAAAAGCCTAACTGCGGCTGACAAGCGTGGCAACTGCTGGCAAAACTTCCCTTATGGGCAAGGCTTATGTCCAGCAGTGGACAGTTAATGGCTAAAATGATAATAAAAAATTACGGGAAATCAACAATGATTTTCGACAAGTAAGATAAAATGATTAACAGAAAATGGTTCAAGTCAAATAGATGCGTAGGCTTTGATGATGTATCATCATTATTTTTCTTAGTATAACATAGTCCAAGAATCATGCTTCCTTATCTTACGTAACGGAAATCAATAATGATTGGTCACAGGAATGCACTGATTTGATGATTCATTATTAATAACATGTGTCATTAAGGTAGTATGTGTAAGTTATTATTTCAAAATATATAATTAATATGTTTAATTAAATGAAATATTTACTTAGTAGTGGTATTGATTTGTATCTTTGTCTCGGTCAAACGAACGAAATCAAGTGTAGACAAGCTGACAGCCCACCTTATGGAAAGTGGTAACCGTCGCCTATACACATGAGCAGTACCATGTGCATAACAGAGTATACTGTTTCACCCATGATACCCCCCATGCGTTGCCATTCCTGAGGACTCGTTGTGTGTGTTATTCCTCTGTACCCTGTAAATTCACGCCATATCCCACTCTTCAAACCGAAACACATCTACTTTGAAACATGAATGGGACAGAGGTACCCAAGCAAACGACTTTTGTACAAAGTCTGCCTCTGTTCGGAAAACTCGAAAAAGCCGTCTGACCAGTAGTAGTATGTTAATAGATCGATGTGGTAATAATTTATTCTGATATGTCAAATATATAATTTTATATTACATTACAGTCGTAGTTTATTTCCAATGAATCATTTACTTGTTACTCGGACCTGTTATCCGTCGTCATACAGACGTACCATTGTGCAAACTGTCACAGATTTTATTATTAATAAATCATTGATGATTGTACTAGTTGTGTACCTCGGTTTTGTCTGCCGTCTGATTATAATAAAAGTCTTTTAGCTGCTACGGGTTCGTTGCATTTTAACAAATGTAGAAAGTGTGAAATGCGCTTAGCAGGTCAATATGTTTATTTTATAACATTTATTTATTTATTTACTAGCGACCCGCCCCGGTTTCGCACGGGTACACATTACATCACATTAGAAACTTCTAAATTTATTTGTAGTGATAAATATCATTCTAAACTAAGTCTAAACTTATATTATAAAAAGAAAAGATTTGATGTTTGTTTGTATTTAATTTATTCGACATATATTTAGCCGATTTTAACAATATTTTCATCTATAGAAAGCTACATTATCAGTGAGTAATAGGAGCTGTTTTTATTTAAAAAAAAAAAACTGTGCGAAGTCAGGGCGGGTCACTAGTGAAAATATTAATAGTGATTTTTTTTATATATACACTTTAGTATATTTACAAAATTTCATTGAAATCAATTGGACGATTTCGTAGATTAGCGTGTACGAACTAAGAACGTGATTGTTATATATTATGATTACTTTTATTATATGTCGTTAACAGTCCACTGCTGAACATACGCCTAGAGCATACGGAAGGTGATGCAGGTGGTTACCACGCTTGGCAGGCGGGTTCTCTTATTTTTTTTATTTTCCCATATGGGATCAGCTAAGTCGTTGCACGTCGACCCATCGGGATCTTTTGTGCTTTCCCCCTGCCTTATACCATCATTTCATGGCAGGCGGGTTGGCAACCGCAGTTAGAATCTGACTATGTTTTAAAAGGGACGCTGCTGCTCGTCGCTCGACCGTTAAAGTTCCATAGTCGCCGGTACAGAAAGAAGTGGCTCGTTCTATGCCGGGACCACACAGCAATACGAATACATATATAATGTTAGTACAGAGTATATTAATAGTAACTTTATCTTAATTACTATTTTTATTCGTTCCAGTACATAAAATGTATGTCCGTTACAAAACATGGCATTATTGTTATGCAATTTGAACATATCTTGTTGTACGGATCTTAGAAGGCGGTGCAAGCCATGGATTCGTATACACGCCGATGTGGTAAAATATATAATATTTTTTTATACAACTTAGAATGGCAAACAAGCTCACGGCCCATCTGATGGAAAGTGGTAACCGTCGCCTATAGGTATGAGCAGTACCATGGACATAACAGAGTATACTGTTTCGCCCATGATACCCCCCATGCGTTGCCATTCCTGAGGACTCAGGTGTTATTCCTCTGTACCCTCTAAATTCACTGCCATATCCCATCCTTCAAACCGAAACACAGCCATGCAAACAACTGCTTCACGGTAGAAACACGAATGGGACAGAGGTACCCAAGCAATCGACTTTTGTACAAAGTCTCCCTCCGACTGTACAAAGTCAAATGACGAAAATACAAATGCTGTAACACGTGTTATTTACAACTCTAGCAACAGAGGGACTACCATGAAATGTTTTCCGAAATTTAGGGACCGAACGAAACAGAAATTTTATGTTAAAAATATTGAAAATGTTAAAATATCGTTCTTTTGGACTTTTATGGTAGGATTTATGATGAACGAAATATTAGGCTCCATTTACTGGAGCAATTTCAGTATGCCACCTGATGGAAAGTGGTAACCGTCGCTTATAGACGTGAGCAGTACCATGGACATAACAGAGTATAGACAAACAGCGGTTTTGATGACGTTTTAAGATGGACGCTGCCGTCCATCCCTCGATTATTAAGTTCCCTAAGTCGTCTCTTACGACACCCACAGGAAAGGAGGGGGTGGTCCATTCTATGCCATGTAGAATAATCAATCTTCTAGGGGGAAATGGATTGTTAGTAATGGGATCTAACAGTTCCATTGCTACTCTGATACTCTGTTAGGTCCACCTCCACGTGGTTCCCCTTGGAAACCATCGTAGTCAGTTCTAATGGAATTCGTCACGATGGGCTAACTGGCCTGCTTTTTCCTCGCCTATCATCTCTCACTGGTGCCCCGCCAGCGTATACCGTTAGCGCAGGCGGGGTTACCATTCCATTATCATCCATTAAAAAAAAATCCCTCTTCTAATAAACATTTAAAGACACCTCACTCAAACGCGACAGTTATTACTTTCATGACTTTGTATTACAGTATTGTATGAGTCACATTCAATTAAAGACTAAACAAAATGTTAGTGCATTTGAATTAATAGAAACCATTCTGCAAATCTTGACCAATTAAGGCCATGTGAAATCATTTTCAAGTCATTTAATCTATTGTTAACACACTAATCATGCTCTAATTACTGTACTGTATTGTCAAAGTTATTAATTTGGATAGGCTGTTAATTTTCTACGTTTTACCTATGATTTATACTTATTTATTTATTTTATTTTATACTTTATTGTACACAAAAATTGCATAATTCAAGACTATATTAAATAAAGATGTACAACAGGCAAGCTTATTTTTAGTTAATTATTATTACCTTAATAAATTATTAATTTACTTAATTAATTCATTAATTTACTTAATTATTTCGTTAATTTACTTAATAATTTACTTAATTTACTTTATTTCATTAATTTACTTAATTATTTCGTTAATTTACTTTATTATTTCTTTAATTTACTTAATTACTTCATTAATTTACTTAATTATTTCATTAAATTACTTCATTAATTTACTTAATGAATGAATCACGATGGGCTAACTGACCCGCCTTTTCATTCTCACCTATCGTCCCTCACTCGTGCCCCGCCAGTGTATACCGCTAGCGCAGGCGGGGTTACCATTTCATTATCATCCATTAAAAAAACCGTCGCTTATAGACATGGTACAAAGTTGGTTGTCGTTTTTTTTACATATTGGATTAAGAATAATGTGCAATTTCGCTGATGAAGCGCTCTTTAAAAGGATGCTAATACGGATTGAGAGATTGCGCCATCTAGCTCTATCTATGTCCAGGTCGACACATATGAGGGTCTCTTAAAATCTCTAGAGAACCATTCAACCTACATACCACGATGTCTAGCGAAAAATGTCAAGCCTACTACAAAAAGTGACTCTGCGCTGGTGAAAGATGTCTGTCCTTATAGGAAGTGATTGCTAAACATGTTGAATGTAAATTGTATGTACGTATGTATGGTGTATATAGACTTGTCGGGGTAGACAGAGATGTATATATGGTACACGATGTTCTCTTTATTCTTAGCAATCCTTAATAACAGTGTAAGTGTGAAATGAGTTTGTTTTCTACCTCTTAGGGTCTTGACGACTTAACCAAATATTATGAAATATGATAAACTTATACTATAAGGGATGGAGACTGTCAGGTCGATCTCCACGCGGTCCCCCCTGGAAACCATTGTGCTTAATTCCAGGCGGATTCACCACGATGGGTTAACTTACCTATCATCCTTCACTGGTGCCCCGCCAGCGTATACCGTTAGCGCAGCTAGGGTTATTACCCCATTGAAAAAAAACTCTGGAATCGTGCAATTTGAGATAGTTGATAGGTTTTATTCCAATTAGAAGAAAGATCCGGTAGGTGGCAGTAGGCGGAAAAACAATGTTTACCGGGTCAGTCAGTAATTGAATATATATGACCCAGATTGATAAGGCACAAGTCAATGACCCTTTAAAAGGTGATAAGGAACTCTAATATCCAACCAATATTTATATTTATTACATGTATTATCTGACTTCATAAGTCCATTGGGCTAAAAAAGTAATTTTACTATTTAGGGGGTGGGGGCTCTTAAAAATACGCATATGTACTCTCAGATATGTCATTGCAAAGCTATGTTCTTACTTGGGGTGGGCACCAAATGATACTATGTGGGCACGACTCATCCGGACCACCTCTAAATACACCTATTTGGGGGGGAAAAGGATTGTTAGTAATGGTGAATTTACAGGGTTATTCCTCTGTAATAACACCTGAGTCCTCAGAAATGGCAACGCATGGGGGGTATCATGGGCGAAACTGTATAACCTGTTTTTTTTTATACAACTTAGAATGGCAAACAAGCTGACGGCCCACCTGATGGAAAGTGGTAACCGTCACCTATAGACATGAGCAGTACCATGGACATAACAGATTATACTGTTTCGCCCATGATACTCCCCATGCGTTGCCATTCCTGAGGACTCAGATGTTATTCCTCTGTACCCAGTAAATTCACGCCATTGCATGTCTGTGTTTCGGTTTGAAGGGTGGGATATGGTATATAACACAACTGCTTCACGGTTGAAACACGAATGGGACAGAGGTACCCAAGCAATCGACTTTTGTACAAAGTCTCCCTCTGGTCATATCAGGTCGACCTTCATACGGTTCCCCCTGGAAACTGTCGTTAATTGACTTGCTTTCATCGTCACCTATCATCCCTCAATAGTGCCCCGCCAGCGTATACCGATAGCGCCGGCGGGGTTACCATATCATTATCACCTGTTTAAAAAAAAAACCTATTTTAGTTATTGCATAACTGTATTGAATGTAATATGTTTGTTTACAAGATATTTTGTTACTGTCAATATTAATTTTGTCACGATTGATTACTTGTTATCAGATTTATTTTCGGTCTTTGAAAACATGTTTACTCTTCGCAAATTTCCTGCTAAGCTCAAGTACTTTCCTATTTGTTTTTACCGGAAATCATAATGTCTTTCTATTACTCCACAGTATCGCTTTTTAACTCTTCTTCTCTTCTCTATCTGTAGGAGTACTTTGTTTGTCTCTATTTTTTCAATTGTCTTAATCTAAGGTGTGTTAGTTGAACATACTACGTACGTATTATTTTTTATTGCAATTTGTTCTTTTTTCAAACAGTCGATTTTGGAATAATACTTGTAGCTGTCTTCACATCAAGTCCCTTGCGAAGTAGACAGAACCGAGTGCCAAAGGTCTCTATTCATAAGAATAGAGACCTTATAGATAGGTATAAATAGAGAGGTATAAACCTCTTGCTTACCGTACTACAATGTTCTGGTTTTGTTTTAGCTAAGTATTCAACTTATATACTTAAATTATAGTTTTTTTTTATTCTAAATTTCATTCAATTATATTTTAGAGGGAACAATAAAACTATTTATTGTTTTTCTTTTATCTGTCCATTCAAATTACTTCAACACCGTACTTATCATTAAATTACTTCTAATTGCTGTACTACAAACTATTAAATTTTCAGCCCATTTACCTATTAGGGCCATTGTATTTCTGAGAACAGATAATCACCGCCTAATAACAGTTACAAATTGCTTAACATGCATTTATTACTTAACAATGTACAGAAAAAGTGCTGTATTATGCACCAGCCGTCAAAGATAATGTTAGACGATCGATTTGGTTTGGTTCAGAAGTCAGTTGTCATTCAGACTTTGTCGGGTGAAAACGTGTCGCGCAACGTCTATTAATAAAATCGTAATTAAAAAATAAGCAAAGAATCCGTCGATAAATTGGATTTTAATTTTGTTTTTAATTAGAAACAGTGATACTGTGAAGTGCCTGTGATATTAATACATTCCGAAAATGCGTCGTATGAAAATTAACATAGACCCAGACTTGTGTGATTTGGAAGAAATGCTAGCTAATGTCCAGAATCAATTGGAACACGAAATAGTTTTGGAGAAGGAGTCCAAAATGCCTTCTCTGACGAATATTCAGGAATCACCGAGAATGGTCAAGCGGACTTCGTCGTTCAGCCGTGAGAGAGTGGAGCACAGACGCCCGTTGCCGCGGCCTCCTCTCGCTAGAGTCTTCAGCGAGGTTAACTCGGGAAGTCACTCGTTGAACGGGGAATACAGGAATGGCGATTACAGGAATGGTGAGAGTGAATACAGTCAACCCAATTTGGAATATAACAGACTGCGAGGATCGCAGAACAGTTTATCAAAGAAATCGGACGAAATGGGCTCCCAGAGTTCGCTGAGGTCATTTAGATCGGAGCCCGTTCAGAGGCACTCTGTGCTGAGTTTGCCAGATAACAGAGGGTCGTCTCCTTCCCTCAACGGGAGGGCGAGAACCGCCACATTGCCAAGAGGATATGGCTCCAACAAGGACAAGAATTGGGAGGAATATTGGGCACAGTAAGTTTTAGTTTTTAAGCATTTTACTGAAGTTTAACAATTTATTTATTTGTATGTTTTGTGAGTTTTAAACGTCGGTAATTAACATCATGTACGTAGGTACTGCTGTGTAAACCTGGTGTAGAATGGGCCGTCCAATATTTTTCCGTGTATGTCGTAATAGGCGATTAAAGGTACTTAATGATGGGCAGTAGCGTCCCTATTAAAACATTAAAATAAATCAAACGTTCACCAACTCGCCTGCCAAGTTGACAACTACTAGCAAAACTTTCCTTGTTGCTATGTTCAGCAATGGACAGTTAACGGCTGATATGAATGAATGAATAAAAATTAAGCTGAAACACATTGATCGCGGCTGCGTCATGATAGAAACACGAATGGGACAGAGGTGCCCAAGTAGGCGAATTTTATAGTCTTTACTTACAGTTGCTAATTACGCTTTCGTGTTTTATTATTAAGCAAACATTAATTATTTGTGCCAATTATAATCGTATGTACTTCCTCAATGTTATTATATAACCAATTTAAATTAACTGCTTCAGCGAAAATGGAATGTGTATCCTTTACGTTGAGGAAGCGTAATTTCATATATGTATGTATTTGTATTTATTTTCCTCTTCATTATTCAATACAAAGCACATACATACACGTACCTATATTTTGTTTTTTTTTTTTTTTTAATATTTTAAGGGCTATTACCTTCTTCAGGTATATCAGTCCTATTGTACCCTGAACTGATTTCTCCAACAAAACTTTATCTACCTTCCCTAGACGCGGAAAGAGAAGAATTAATGGGCATCATTAATTTACAGAGATGTTCAAAAATTTCTGGTTTAAGTTCAGCTAACATAGTTTGAATAAGACCAACATTCAATTTGTTTAAGTTAAAGTGGCGCATGAATTCTTCTCTTAATAGACATTATTGGGTCTAAAAGCCTCTAAAAAAGCAAGCACACTTGGCGGGTAGATCGGCAACCGCTGTTCAGCTTTTGGTGGTGAAGAGGGACGCTGTTCTCCATCACACGACAATTAAGTTCCCTTAGTTGTTTTTTTCGACGATCACTGGTAAGGGAGGGCTTGATGTGGCAATAGAATTACACGGTACAGAGGCATAACACCTAACTCCTCAGGAATAGCAACGAAGGAAGGATCCATGGGTGTCTAGAGTATTCTGTGATGGCCATGGTGTAAAGATTTGATTAGCTATTTATGTATACAGGTGAAGGTTTACGCTTTTTATAAGCTGAGTTGCCAACTTGTTTGCCATTCTAAGTTGCATAAAAAAGATGCAGTAAACATCTAAGCTGATATTAAAAAACTGTGTCACTTACATTGATATTACAAAATCTATTTATAGATATAAAATCTTTCTCCCACCTTAAACTCTTTCGAAATAATTCGCAATGCAAATAGCAGAACTGTTATAATAAGCTTGTTGCTAAATTAATCCTATAAAGCGGTCCATTCTACGTGTTACCATAGAAAACTGTCTAACACACATACGTAACGCACGCGAACTTTAGACTAAATAGCGTATCGATGGTGTTTTTAATTTTGTTATTATTGAATTAGCTGTTTTTGTTTACGGCGTTAATAACTATTTATTAATACATAGTGTTTCTATATATATATATATATATATATATATATATATATATATATATATATATATATATATATATACTTTACTAGACTAGATAAATGATATAAATATATAATATAAAATACCATAGAAAATACCCAAACCAACACAGACATACAATCGGGTATCGTTGTGTGTATTCACAATAGAAGTGGCTTTTTTACGGATCAAAATATAAAAAATTACGAAGTGCGAGTTGAACTTGTACACTAAGGGTTCCGTATAAATAATAACTGAAAAAAAAAATTGCAAAATGATGTAATTACAAATTTACTGTTTTGTGCTGTACAACATTGCTGCTTGCCATATTTTATGGTTCTGATTCAATGAGAACTAACTACCCTATAGGTTTTGTTTGATTCCCTTGCAAATGCCTAAATATACGCTATAAAAGGCTGTATCTGACTGACCAGAGGGAGACTTTGTACATAAGTCGATTGCTTGGGTACCTCTGTCCCATTTGTGTTTCAACCGTAAACCGGTTGTGTTTGCATAGCTGTGTTTCGGTTTGAAGGGTGGGATGTGGCGTGAATTTACTGGGTACAGAGGAATAACACCGGAGTCCTCAGGAATGGCAACGCATGGGGGGTATCATGGGCGAAATAGTATACTCTGTTATGTTCGTGGTACTGCTCATGTCTATAGGCGACGGTCCATCAGGTGGGCCGTTAGCTTGTTTGCCATTCTAAATTGTATAAAAAAATCTTTTGATTATGTTGGCTTAGTATTTTATACTCTTATTAATTTTAGTTTTACATCTAAATCTAAGTTGTTCTTAGATAAAGAAATTCGACAGTCGAACAATAAAGTGACGTTATAAGTGTTCCGTTTCTCCTTTCGAGGTAAGGAACCCTAAAACATCTCAATAATTGAAAACAGGGGGCTTGCACATTTTTAGACTTACGAGTGGTAATTGTCATCGCCCACATGTGGCCCGCATCTTTCGCTATGGTTTCGCAAAATGCGGATATTGCATTGTGGTGTTTATCTATGGCGTGGGTTGGTTCTCTCTTTCTAGCGGACTGTATCTGTCTCGTTCTACACTGTAGAGCTTGTATAGTAAGTGGTGTCTGCCATTTGTAGATTGGGGTTTCGATTTTTCAAGCATTTGTTTGTAGTTTCTTTTTTATGAGAGCAGTTGTAGAATGGCAAATAAACTGGTCCACTGATGGAAAGTGGTAACCGTCGCCTATAGACATGAGCAGTACCATGGACATAACAGAGTATACTGTTTCGCCCATGATACCCCCATGCGTTGCCATTCCTGAGGACTCAGGTGTTATTCCTCTGTACCCAGTAAATTCACGCCATATCCCACCCTTCAAACCGAAACACAGCCATGCAAACACAACTGCTTCACGGTTGAAACACGAATGGGACAGAGGTACCCAAGCAATCGACTTTTGTACAAAGTCTCCCTCTGGTGAAATGAACAATGAACACATGAACAGTATCAAGGAAATTACAAAATACACTGCAATGTCCACGAGTATACAGTGATGGAGTGACGACCTCAAATGTATTGCAAGGAGTCAGTGGATGTAGGTGGCTCAGGACCGTTCCTTATGGCAGTCTATGGGGGAGGCCTATGTCCAGCAGTGGACGGATAATGGCTGAGATGATGACGAGGATATTTTGCCTCGGTACCCGTTAATTTCACTCCCATATCAAATGCCCTTAATATTCAATATTCCCTTCAAATCGAAACAGAATAAGGCACAGGCGTTTCACGGCCAATATCTTTGTTAACTTGAGACCGATTTACATATTTATTTTTGCAATTTCTTTGGGTTTAACCTAATAGAAGAATATATATTATGCCTATTACTTTTTAAATTACAAATACAGTAAAATACACCATGGAATATTGTTTTATTATTTTATTTTAATAAACGAGTATTATAGTTACTCTCGAGTCATTAATTATTTCATTTTCTCTTCTAATACAGTTGTTTAGGTTTTATTACGATGAATTTTTGGAAATAATCAAATTACAAATTTGTATGACTTTTATAACGGATAACCAATGATATAATAGAGAACATAAACCAACTTATTTTTGATGCTTTCTTGGCTAACAAAAAAGAATCAGCCGCTTAACAGTTTTTTGTTTGTTATAGTAATATTTACGTATTTTTATTTAATATATTGTGTGTGTGTTCATATTAGTCTAATTATATGTTTATAGTATATATTTTTTATATTTCCTCGAATAAATAATACACCACCTACTTATTTCTCTGTTCGCCCAATGGTTGACTGGTAGAGAACACCGTTCGGTGTTAAGTCCGCTATATACATATATGTACATAGTTTTACTGTGCATTAAACTTGAAATAAATAAATAAAAGAATTTTTATTTTATAACGCGTTTTCAACCGACTTCAAAAAAAGGAGGTACTCAATTCGGTTGTATTTTTTATGTTTATTACCTCATAACAGCATCAGTTCAATACCGATTTGGGAAATTCTTTTTTTATCTGAAAAGATAAAAAAACAGATTGACTTCATAGAAATTTTTATCAAAATCGGTTCAGAAAACATATCCCGGCTACGCGGACAAAGTCGCGGGTAAAAGTATGTATATGTGTTACAAACGAGAGTTTAAACTGTCGTCATATCTAGATAGCTGCAGTCTTCACTCACCTAGACACGTACTTAACGATAAGCCATTCTATATTTTGTTATCGTTCCGTGTGATAATGACTAACACAATGACCGATCACATACACACGTGTTACCTAATACGCATTCTGGGGGGGGGGGGGAAGGATTGTTAGCAATGGAGTTTGACAGCCCCATTGCTAGCAATATACCTTATTAGGTCGGCCTCCACGTGGTTCCCCCTGGAAACCATTGTGAACAATTCTTGTCGAATTCGTCACGATGGGCTAACTGACTTACTTCATCCTCACCTATCATTCTTCACTGGTGCCCTACCGATGTATACCGATAGCGCGGATGGGGTTATCATTCTATTATCATCCATTTAAAAAAAATACGCATTCTGGGGGGAAAGGCATTGTTACCAATGGGGACATTAGTCCCTATTGCTAACAAACCCTGTCAGGTCGACCTCCACGCGGTTCCCCCTGGAAACCATTGTGACTAATACTTGTCGCATTCGTCACGATAGGCTAAACTGACCTGCTTACATGCTCATCTATCATCCATCACTGGTGCCCCGTTAGCGTATATCGATAGCGCAGGGTTACCATTCCATTATCATCCATTAAAAAAAAAATACGCACTCTGTTTTAATGGTGATAGCATGGGATATTGATACTTAATGTACTTATGTTTTTTAGATTTTTTTTTTTGACAGAATCATGCCATTTTTAACTTATGCAATTGATTTAATTTCATCATCTAGGAAGATACCTTATCCCAATTTTTAATTGGGGTCGGCGTTGTATGGTTTTAGCCATATTACAAAAAGATTTGGCTTATAGTTTTACAAACGGCCGGCCGTCTGCTTAACGTTAACCATTAAACGTTAATTTTATCACATATTTAACAGGCAAAGAAAATTTGTAATGCCAATGTTAAGGGAAGCGATCTGTCAATTGGGCAACACATAAATATCGCTTAACCTCGTCAGAAACAAAAGCATTCGTACATTGCTGGTTTCGTCGGCTCGGTCGACCTTAGGATTCAATCGCGCCGCGTCCGCTAACTGTTGCCCGCCGGCGTCTGTTGCGTAACAGGCAATTTGTTGTGCTAGATACGAGTGGTGAGACTAGTTTGTATTCGCGGTTTTGGCCACGTGACTGGGATATACAGGGTGAGAATGAAATCACTAGCAGCTTTTCAAGAAAGTATTTTACTGAACTGTTATCTTGCGGTAGTCCATATAACTGATTATTTGATTTCTTTTAAGGGTGAAAAGAGCATAGTATGCTAGGCATAATATTTATTTAACCACACGGAGACTTTGTACAAAAATCGTTTGCTTGGCTACCTCTGTCCCATTCGTGTTTTAACCGTAAAGCAGTTGTGTTTGCATGGCTGTGTTTCGGTTTGAAGGATGAGATATGGCGTGAATTTACTGGGTACAGAGGAATAACACCTGAGTCCTGAGGAATGGCAACGCATGGGGGTATCATGAGCGAAACATTATACTCTGTTATGTCCATGGTACTGCTCATGTCTATAGGCGACGGTTGTCACTTTCCATCAGGTGGGCCGTCAGCTTGTTTGCCATTCTAAGTTGTATAAAAAAAAAAGTTTATTGTATAAGTAAATAAATAAATTACACAAAAATATATTGTCTGAGAAAGTCCTTTAAGATCTTCCAGTGTCCTAAAAATGTATTGAGACATTTTAGCACTGAGTCAAAGACCCAAACATATATGTGTATCTACATACGAGAAGCATTACTCTCCTTTCTTCTCAAATTGGGCAAAAAGAGGCCACACTTTAATGGCCCTATGCATTACAACATTGTCCCATGGTGGGTGTAAACGATTGCCAAAACCCATTCAAGACCATAACGGGCACATTTCGTTTCTATAGCAGCCCACATGCGTTCTAACGTATTAAGGTCATTTTTCATCGCAATAATCTCCTACGGTATCAATTGTTGAGTTTCTTAATAAAAGTTACCACAGTCTGGTGGTATTAATTGTATACATGCACTGATTTCTGGGTCATTACGTATAGATGGAGTGGTGAATGGTAAAAGACGCCTTATACGAATGTTTAAAATCTCTTGCCAGCGGCTGTACGGAGTCTGAAAGAATAATGTTGATAAATTTATCGTATATATAACAGTTTTTTTGATGGGTGAAAATGGTATGGTAACCCCGCCTACGCTAACGGGATACGCTTGCGGAGCATCAGTAAAAAGTGATAGATGAGAATGAAAACAGGCCAGTTAGCCCATCATGATGAATTCATCAGGAATTAACCGTGATAGTTTTCAAGGAAAACCGCGAGGAGGGCGACCTGGTTGTGTATATTGCTAGCAATGGGATTCTCAGTCTCCATGATGAGCTAACTGGCCTGTTTTCATTCTCATCTATCACCCTTCACTGGTGCTCCGCCAGCGTATCCCGTTAGCGCAGGCGGGGTTACCATACCATTTTCACCCATCAAAAAAAAAAAACTCACCTCCCAAGCATGGCAACTACCAGCAAAATCCCTATGTAGGGATATGGCTGATAATCTTAGCGTTTCGACCAGGTTACACTGACCATGGTAACGAGTAAACTGATGTAGCGATGTCATGCCTCCGTTTTCTGGGCAGAAACATCTTCTTCTACCCATTTATTGCTCCGCATCGATCCATTCCATTAAATTCTACTGAAATACACTTAATGAATGAATGAATGAATGAGTATACTTTATTTGCATTATACAATATAGGAAATAAGCAAGACAATTTACAAACACAACGATACAATTGTATAAGTACAGTAAGGCGGTCTTATTGCTGAGAGCAATCTTTTCAAGACAACCTTAGGGTAATGGACTAACTGTTGTACAAGTAGGTATGATAGTGCTGTATAATTAAACAAGTAGCCCATACATAGATACTAGAATATATATTAATATTTATGTACTATGCGACAGTGTTATATACTTATGAATTAATTAAGTCTGTATTTCACAAAGGCATACGCAATCACGTCATTCGGAGCCGACACTAATTGATTGTACCAATTTAGAGGCGGGAACTAAGTGAGATGTCTATCAAGCTGTATGGGTGGCCATGGAAAAGTGCGTAGGACGTGTGACGCGATGTCTATTAATTGATAGCTCGGTGTTTATAACTTTACAACATACCGTCCCTTATAGGGCCCATGATGGACTTGGTGCGCACATAACCCAAA
Source organism: Galleria mellonella (assembly GCF_026898425.1). NCBI lineage: Eukaryota > Metazoa > Arthropoda > Insecta > Lepidoptera > Pyralidae > Galleria > Galleria mellonella. The sequence goes on along the minus strand of NW_026441999.1, from coordinate 7,176,747 downwards.
AAAAGGAAAAAATAACGTTTATGTTTCTTGATCGCGGAAGGGCATACAATTAAAGATATTTCTTGGTTTTCATGGTAGAATACAACGTGTCATGTGTAATTGGATATCCAGACCTACCAGAGGGAGACTTTGTACAAAAGTCGATTGCTTGGGTACCTCTGTCCCATTCGTGTTTCAACCGTGAAGCAGTCGTGTTTGCGTGGCTGTGTTTCGGTTTGAAGGGTGGGATATGGCGTGAATTTACTGAGTACAGAGGAATAACACCTGAGTCCTCAGAAATGGCAACGCATGGGGGTTATCGTGGGCGAAACAGTATACTCTGTTATGTCCATGGTACTGCTCATGTCTATAAGCGAAGGTTACCACTTTCCATCAGGTGAGCCGTCAGCTTGTTTGCCATTCTAAGTTGTATAAAAAAAAGTGGCGGATGGAAGGGGGGAAATATAATGGCTAGCAATGTCAAACAGTGGGCCAACTAACCTTAACAAAGTAAGGTTCTCATTAGTCTTTCCCCACCGGTATTCAGTCAACGTTATTTAAGCGTGCAAACAGGGTTATATATAATTCTTACTAATTTTATACACGAGAAAGTAAGTTTGTTTGTTACCTTATAGCGCCTTCACGACTTAACCAATCACTAAAAATTTTGGTAAACGCGTACCTTTTTTTTTATAGGTGATAATGAAATAGTAACCCCACCCGCGCTATCGGTATACGCTGATAGGGCACCAGTGATGGATGATAGATGAGGATGAAGCAGGTCAGTTAGCCCATCGTGACGAATTCAACGAGAATTGTTCACGATGGTTTCCAGGGGGAACCACGCGGAGGTTGACCTGATAGAGTATATTGCTAGCAATAGGGCTGTCAAACTCCATTGCTAACAATCCCTTCCCCCCAAAGGGTAAACGCGTACCATATGGGATGGAGAATAATATAGGCTTTTTATGTCGGCCAGTAAACATCCAAGTCACGCGGACGAAGTCACGGATACAGATTAGTAAATAAAAGAAAGTTTATCTGGAGGCGAAAACCGAAACGGTTTCGCTTTTAGGGCCCATTTAGAAAATTTCTGCTTTGACTGGCAATCGAATCCGGGTCTACAATTATAGAGATCATTACGTCTCCATTTACAAGTAATTGAAAATCTTTATGACCAATTTTGGAAAATTATCATTATAACAAATAAGATGATGTTTTTTTTAATGGATGATAATGGAATGGTAACCCCATCCGCGCTATTGGTATACACCGGTGGGGCACCAGTAAAGGATGATAGGTGAGGATGAGGCAGGTCAGTTAGCCCATCGTGACGAATTCAACAAGAATTGTTCACGATGGTTTCCTTAGGGAACCACGTGGAGGTCGACCTAATAAGGCATATTGCTAGCAATGGGGCTGTCAAACTCCATTGCTAACAATCGTTTTGCCCCCCAATACGACGATGTTCATAGAAGAATGTTTTGTTTCTTTGCAGCGAGCAATCCATAAGCAGCGCTCGCGCCTCCGTGATGGTGTACGACGATGGGCTCAAGCGCTGGGTGCCGTCAGGGTCCAGTTCGGGGCTGTCCAAGGTGCACATATACCATCACACGCAGCACAACACCTTCCGAGTCGTCGGGAGGAAATTAAACGACCACGAGGTAAGAAAAATGGTGACAATTATTAAAAGCGGGCTATATATTGCAATATCTATATATTGGTCCAATAACGAACATGATGTTTTTGAGTTTATTCATTACATACACACAAACATACAAATCTTTCCTCTTTATTATATTAGTCTAGATTAATTTATATTTCTAACTATGTATCTACCCGTGCGATGCCGGGACGGATCGTTAGTGATAGATAAAGAAAAAAAAAATTACACCTGAATATCTATTATTGTATTTGCGGTTGGTAATATATATATATATATTTTAGTTACAACATTTATATATTGGTCCAATAACGAATATGTTAAAAGTCTGTTATCCGAAAAATAATATTGGATAACAGACTTTTAACGTATTCAAAAATAGATATCCGACCGATATGGGCCATGTCGAAAGGGGTAATTACCTTTTTTCCGCCATCAATGTCCAAAGAAACCCAATATATGGATATCGGATCGGTATCCATATTATCAATCCCTAACAATTATAGTGTTTAGAAATTAGAATTGTTTAAATTTTAAAATTATGATATTTCAAGTACTTAGATTTTAAATTTTTAAAAATTCTAAATTTCACGCTTATTGAAATTAACCACGATGGTTTTTTTTGATGGATGAAAATGGTATGGTAACCTCGCCTGCGCTAACGGGATACGCTGGCGGAGCACCAGTGAAGGGTGATAGATGAGAATGAAAACAGGCCAGTTAGCCCATCATGATGAATTCATCAGGAATCAACCATGATAGTTTCCAGGGGGAACCGCGAAGAGGTCGACCTGGTAGGGTATATTGCTAGCAATGGGATTCTCAGTCTCTATTACTAACAATCCCTTTCCATATCATTTTCACCCATAAAATCTTACCGAGATATATTCTTTATTTTTTTAAGACTATTTCAAAACCCTGGATATGAAGACTGTTGCTTTGAATCAATATTATCTTAACTGAGCTTCAAACACATTAAAAGACGCTCGTTAATCAATTACCTTGAAAGCCATTAAATTACTAACACTAAGTTAACTAATACATAGATTAACAAGAGACCCACTAGTGATAAGATATACTTTTTTTTTATCTTATTTATTTAGAGGCTTTTATCCTATAAGGATATGTCAGCCTCATCATACCCTAAATTTATAAAATACCTCACATACTCAAAACATTGATACATAAATAAATAATACATAATATCTTAGTAGTCTATTTTCTTAAAGGGAATTATTGATACAAAAATATAGTGAGATATACTTGAGTACAAGTACTGGATCAAATTTATAATGACAAATGTTATAGGCATTAGTTATAAACCTAACTGCAATGTCCATAACATGCCAGGCCGGACAACTAGTATCCATACAGATTATGGAGTGTGTATTAATTGTCTGTACCAAAAGAGAAAAGATTTAATTTTTTGTATGTTTGTTTTTTTTTTTGTGATGGATAAACACAAAAACTACTCAATCGATTTTAAAAAATATTTTCTTTAAAGAACACTGCATTATCAGTAAGTTATATATGCTATATATTATTTTATAAAAGATTGGAAACCGGCATGAAAATTACAATAATCCAACCCAAAAGTATCAAAAATTGCCCATTAAAGATAATCATCATCGTCATCATATCGACGGTTAACTGTACACTGCTTAACATAGGTTTCCCCCTATTGGGGGGGGGGGGGATTGTCAATAGTTGTTAAGCTGGGCAGGCGGGTCAATCGCAGTTAGGCTTTGGTGATATTTAAAGAGTGACATTTAGACTAATACACAATACTAATCTATCTTTCTACCCGTTCAATGTATCTCGGGGCGGATAACTAGTTGTCATACCAGAGGGAGACTGTACAAAAGTCCTGAAGCACTTGTGTTTGCATAGCTGTGTTTCGGTTTGGGGATATAGCAGTGAATTTACAGGGCACAAAGGAATAGCACCTGAGTCCTCAAGAATGGCAATGCATGAGGAGTATCATGGGCGAAACAGTATACTCTGTTATGCACATGGTACTGCTCATGTCTATGTCTATGTATGTAGGCGACGGTTAACACTTTCCATCAGGTGGGCCGTCAGCTTGTTTGCCATTCTAAGTTGCATGAATATAAAAGAATAATAATAATAAATAATAATAAAACTCGTTACCTACATTCTATATTTCACTCTTTGCAGGTGGTTATAAACTGTGGCATCGTCCGCGGTCTAAAGTACAACCAAGCGACGGCAACATTCCACCAGTGGCGCGACGCTCGCCACGTGTACGGCCTCAACTTCTCGTGTCGCGAGGACGCCGACAGCTTCGCGAGGGCCATGATGCACACATTAGAGGTGAGCTTGGTTCTTTATAGAATATACTGCTAGCAGAGTCTCATCAGAGAGAGACTCGCATGACTTGAAAGATGTGACACAGACTATGGCTGTGAAATCACACGGTACGGAGGCATAATACCATAGTCCTGAGGAATGGCAACACGTTAGGGGTGCCACCTCTACAGTTCTACGAAATACAGCTTACCTGACCTGAATTCCACTCTATGAAATGAAATGAAATGAGTTTATTTGCATTAAACAGTTTAAAGATGGGCGTTCCACAAGGGTCAATCTTAGGCCCCTTTCTCTTTTTAATCTACATAAATGACCTTCCCTTTATGGTAGAGAAAATTGCAGATATAGTGCTGTTTGCGGATGATACTTCGTTAGTGTTTAAAATTGGACGTCAAAGTAATCAATTAGACGATGTAAATTGTGCTATGTCTGCAATATTAAATTGGTTTACATGTAATAACCTATTATTAAATTCCAGCAAAACAAAGTGTATAAAATTTACACTTCCTAATGTAAGACTAATAAATACACAGTTATTGCTTAATGATGAAATAGTAAATTTTGTTAATGATACAGTTTTTTTAGGTATAACAGTAGACTCGAAATTACAATGGGGGCCCCATATTTCAAAATTGGCCAGTAGACTCAGTTCTGCTGCATATGCAATTAGAAGAATTAGGCAATTAACAGACGTGGCGACGGCTAAACTTGTATATTTTAGTTATTTCCATAGCATAATGTCTTATGGCATACTGCTGTGGGGTAAAGCAGCCGATATAAATACTATATTTGTTTTACAAAAGAGAGCCATACGTTCTATTTATGGTATGGGTTCAAGAGAGTCATTACGTCAGTGCTTTAAAGACTCAAATATCCTCACAGTTACTTCACAATACATTTATGAAAATATTATGTATACACGGAAGAACTTAGCGAGTTTTAAAAAACTCAAAGACTGTACAAGTAGAAACTTACGCAATATAAATAAGCTTATTTTACCTAAATGCCGTCTGCACAAAATCAGTAATTCATTCTATGGTAATTGCATAAGATTTTATAATAAACTGCCGGAATCTGCATTAAATCAGACAGAGAGGCAATTCAAATCTTATATTAAACAATTTTTATGTAAGAAAGCCTATTACAGGATAGACGAATTCATAGATGACAACATATCAAGTAAATAATTAGTTTATTAGCATACAACGTTATAATTTTATTTTCTCATTGCTTTCTTGATTTAATTGATTAATTTTAGAAATATGAAAGCGTAGCGGTTTTTTGTATTAATTGCCGCATGCATTCTTATGTAAAATGTGAATACTATAACTATCAGATGGCAATTGTGAGTAGCTTTGACGTGGTCTAGTGTTTTGAGTAGTCATGCTCACTAAAATGTCCAGACTTGTGGCGGCGTGGTGGGCCGGGTCATTGGGCTCCCTAAAATATGGTCGAGCGCAGTGATGGCTGGCTCATCCGTCATACTCGTGAACGGGTGCTGCTTGTAGGGACTGGTCTGCTCTAATCACTATGACTGATTTCCTCTTATTAATTGTTTAACCAGTTGGTTATGTATTCAATTTTTTTTTCTTTTTGAGTATTTAATTGAATTAGTGGTAATTGGTGGTTTGTATTCACACAATTAAACTTAAAAATGTAAAATAATAATAAAATTATTTAAAAGAGCATCACGCAAGTTTCTTGCTCGTTCTTCTTGTGATGAGACAGCTTTCCGAACGAGCGGTAAATTAAAAAAAAATGTAATGACTTTTCAAAAGTGCTTCAATGTAAGTTTATTTGAATAAATGATTTCTATTCTATTCTATTCTATTCTATTCTATTCTAAAATTATTACAAACTACGTGGTCACCTGTTTAATTGCCTTAAAAGATGTAGCCATGCAAATATTTGACATTTTATATATAAAAAAAACCGGTAAACAAAATTATAATTAAATTACATTATTTAAATTGACCTTACATATTAAAAGTCTAAATTATAGTACATTATGTCATTTATACATATATCTACACATAACAACTAATACAATAAATTTACAAAATAGAAAAATGTCAATAGAAGGGATAAAAAATAATTAAAACGTCACGCTTAACACTCAAGATATTCCTTAATACTATAAAAAAGTTTGTCCAAAAGCCAATTTAGTTAGCTCTTTATTAAATTTAATCAGAGACAATACCTGAGTATCAGAAGGTAACCCATTAAATATTCTTTGTGTCATAATTGGCATTGACTTGGCTCAACGGTGTCATGAGCCAGTATCCGAAATTGGATATATTGACTTGTGAACTTGTCGAGTTTTGCTGAGTGGCGATTAAATGTTTAGATGGTGTCCAGTAATTAAAATTTATTATGTTTGTATATATTGTGATTGCTAAGGGAGCGAATTTATTTTTTTATTTATTTATTAAACAAATAAAACAGATCATAACTATAAAAAACTTTAATATTTACATTTGTGATTCGGCTAGGTTACAGTCCAATTACATTATGTGCACAACTTGATTAATTCATGTAAAGCAAGCACGTAAAATAAAGAAAATACACAAAATGCTGTATAAATATATAGAAGATAAAACTATATAAAAAAATTTCATATGTTTAATGATATTTTACAAAATAGAGAACAAGTTTTTTTCTAAAGAGTAAATATTTTGTACCGAATATCACTAACATCATCTTTTTTATATATACAACTTAGAATGGCAAACAAGCTGACGGTCCACCTGATGGAAAGTGGTAACCGTCGCCTATAGACATGAGCAGTATCATGGACATAACAGAGTATACTGTTTCGCCCATGATACTCCCCACGCGTTGCCATTCCTGAGGACTCAGATGTTATTCCTCTGTACCCAGTAAATTCACGCCATATCCCACCCTTCAAACCGAAACACAGCCATGCAAACACAGCTGCTTCATCACTACATATTATAAAACAAAGTCGCTGTCGCTGTCTGTCCGTCCCTATGTATGCTTAAATCTTTAAAACTACGCAACGGATTTTGAAGCAGGTTTTTTTAATAGATAGAGTGATTCAAGACGAAGGTTTGTATTTATAATACATGTATAATATTGTAGAGGAACACTGATAAATTTAGAAGTTTCTAATGTGATGTCGTAAATAAACATATTTTTTTTTGCGCTTACATTGCAAACGTTGGCTGAGCCCCACGAGATAAATCAAAATAATGTACTACAGTATTGTACACCTTAAAAAGGTCAACAAAAATGTCCGCGACGGTATATGTCTATCTCTTAAGGATAACCGACAATAACCATTTTTTATCCTTTACAGTTTACGGGAAAAAATGGCTTATTTACGAAGTGATTTTAAGCAATACAGCATTATTTTTTATCCATTTTTTTATTTTATATATTATGTAGGTATATTTATTATCAGCATTGCACCCGTGCGAAGCCGGGGCGGGTTGCTAGTGTAACTATAATAACCAATTGGGAAACTGTCGAGCTCCCTTAGTAAATATAATTAATTCATTATTTAATTAATAAGTACACTCAATTAGTTAATTACTTCGTTTAAGAGCACTCAATATCGGGTTGTTGATGTTATATTATGTTAGTAATTTTGAATACTCTAATAGAGGAATGTATTTGAAACGGTTTGTGGTGGTATTCTTGTCCTGGGTACAATTCTAGTCCTCGGTATTTGTAAAACACAAAGAATTTGATCGTGCCTTCAACCAAACTGTTCCTATTTTCTCTCCATCCAAAGGTAGTTGGAAGAGATCGCGTTTAGCCACGATGTCGACGATTGTTTTCTCTGTGTGATTCTTGTAATATTTGTGTTTGCTAAGTTTTTTTTTTTTTTTTGGGGAGATAGTATCTGTCTATGTATTTAAACTATTTTTGCCGACCAAACGTAATGGTGAGTTATTTTTTACTGCGACTTCTTAGAATACTGAAAACCTAGTACGAATTGACGTTTTTTTTGACGAGAATTGGTCATCATTGTAAACATAAATTGTTCTGTAACGCATATAGTATCCGTCAATTTATATTTTTAAATCACCGTAACGGTAACCACTTACCATCAGGTGGGCCGTATGCTTGTTTGCCACCTCAGTGGTATAATAAAAAAATATATAATTTCAGATCTTAGCCAACAAGCCCAGCAACAACTCTGCGCCGCCGCCGCCCCAGCCGCCAAATCCACCGGGACCCTATAACGGGCACAACAACGTTCACAACTACGACGAAGATATGGGATACAGGTATTTTTATTTTAAAATGTGATAGTGTACATAATGGAAAGTATAGCAGAAACCGAGCGTGTGGTTCTAAAAAGGTGCAGCTTTCCCTAAGGGACATGTGTCAAAATCTACGGGGTCTATTTAAGATCATTGTATTTTATGCACAAAAAATTATTAATTCACTCTTGCACCACCTGCCCACTTCTGTTTATTTATTTATTGATTTAAGGAACACCACCAGCATATTGCATTATAACATGTAGGTATAACAAACATTAAATATAATACAATTGTAATGCACATGCCTATTATAGGTATTCACAGCATTCACTTTAACATAGTTATACAGTGCGAGAAAATGAAGTAAATAATAAAAACAAACATGTAACCTAAGTTGTGAGCAATATCAGAAGATACGATTATGAGTGAATTGAATTAAAAAATATATATATTATGATAATTAATCTGTTCTCCTTTAACCAAAGGTTGTCTGTAAGAGATTGCCCTAGCGATAATTTATATATATATATATATACGAGGTTTGTCCGGAAAGTACGTATAAAAGTTTTTTAAAAATTTTATTTTACAATTATTCAGGTAAATCAATTTTATCCCCTTCAAAGTACTCCCCCTGTGACATAATGCACTTGTGCCAACGCCGTTTCCACTGTGAGAAGGCTCCTTGAAAGTCCTCTGGTTGTAGGTTTCTCAGCTGCCCCGTCGTAGCTTTTTTTATCTCATTTATGTCCCCCAAATGCCGCCCCCGAAGTACCAATTTGGTTTTTGGGAACAAGAAGAAGTCACACGGGGCCAAATCCGGCGAATAGGGGAGGTGTTCGGTCACCGTAATGGAATTTTTACTCAAAAACTCACGGAACGATCTTGGCGCAAATTTTTTTCATTTGAAGTTCGTTTCTTAGAATTTCGTGGACCACGGTTTTGCCCAAATTAAGCTCTTCAGCCACCTGTCTGACCGTTAAACGACGGTCCCCATTAACACAAGTTCGAATTCTTTCCACGTTTTCGTCGGAATGTGAAGTGGAAGGACGTCCTGAACGTGGGTCATCTTGAACGCTTTCTCGGCCCTCTCTGAATCTTTTTAGCCACTTGTGGACGGTTGGTTCCTTCACAGCATCATCCCCATAAACTGTTCTGAGATCGGCAAAAATTTCACGGCCATTCTTGCCGAGTTTCGAGAGAAACTTGATTACGACGCGCTGCTCTTCAACGGAAGCGGGCTCCATGCCGACGGGGTTTCGTTAAGAGGTAACTTCACAGATGGCGTGACAAGCCAGTTCGCACCGCACGGCGGTCAGACCAGAACTGAAGCATTGTTAGGGACATAAGGAAGGGGTCCTGCGCTTACCTGGCCTCCCCACTCCTCTTTCTCGCATTCCAGAACACTTTTATACGAACTTTCCGGACAGACCTCGTATATATATATATATATATATATATATATATATATATATATATAGCTTGGAATAGATGCAGGTGGCTCAAGACCATTCCTTATGGTAGTCTATGGGGGAGACCTATGTTCAGCAGATATGTAGACAAAAAACGTCTGTGTTGATGATGATCTAAATAAAATGGTAAACAAGCTAATAGTCCTCCTGTATCTTTTGGCGGCAAGAGATTGTTAGTAATAGGGTCTAATTTTCTCATTACTATCTACCAGAGGGAGACTTTGTACAAAAGTCGATTGCTTGGGTATCTCTGTCCCATTCGTGTTTCTACCGTGAAGTAGTTGTGTTTGCATGGCTGTGTTTCAGTTTGAAGGGTGGAATGTGGCGTAAATTTACAGGGTACAGAGGAATAACACCTGAGTCCTCAGGAATGGCAACGCATGGGGGGTATCATGGACGAAACAGTATACTCTGTTATGTCCATGGTACTGCTCACGTCTATATGCGACGGTTACCACTTTCCATCAGGTGGGCCGTCAGCTTGTTTGCCATTCTAAGTTGTATATAAAAAAAAAAAACTTAGCTCTGACATATTTTTATGTACTATCAACGTGTACAATAAATATAAATAAATAAATTATATAACATACATAATTATATTAAAATATATAACCTTGATACTGTTGTAGAACGATGACGCGAGAGGACGCTGCGATGCTTCAACAGCCGCAGTACCACGCGCCGCACAACCAGCAGCCGCAGTACCAGCACCACGCCCCACCCAGCCAGTACCACGCTCCCCATCACCATCACCAGGTATACCCCTGCTTCCATAATATTTGAAAATTTTATTTGTCAATCTAAACAACTGTAAATCAATTAGTTTTGTAAAAGAATCATTAAAATTGTAATTCTTAAATCCAGATAAGGATCAATGGAAAATCATACTCTTCACTTATAGATATCTATAGGATAGAATTATGGGCATCACAGTTTACACTGTGACGCCTAAAATATCGTTTATGCATTGCTACTTTTAAGGACTTAGTTGTTATGCATCTGTGCTTTATTATTTACCAGAGGGAGACTTTGTACGATTGCTTGGGTACCTCTGTCCCATTCGTGTTTCAACCGTGAATCAGTTGTGTTTGCATGGCTGTGTTTCGGTTTGAAGGTTGGGATATGGTGTGAATTTACTGGGTACAGAGGAATAGCAACTGAGTCCTCAGGAATGGCAACGCATGGATGTATCATGAGCGAAACAGTATACTCTGTTATGTCCATGGTACTGCTCATGTCTATAGGCGACGGTTACCACTTTCCATCAGCTTGTTTGACATTCTAAGATGCATAAAAAAAAATTCATAGACATAGGAGTCTATCAAATGTGTCTATGAAATATCTTGTCAACTATTACTTCATTACTAGTCAAGATTGTTGCAAAACGTATATGTTTATGTTTTTCAGTAGAATTTAATGAAAATATAAACAGACAAGTGTTCGATTGTAAGGCAGTCTATGTTGTTTTTTTTTATGCCGCAAAGGTGGCAAATCTAATATATAAAATTCTCGTGTCACGGTGTTTGTTACCAAACTCCTCCGAAACGGCTTTACCGATTTTTATGAAATTTTGTGTGCATATTGGGTAGGTCTGAGAATCGGCCAACATCTATTTTTCATACCCCTCAATGGTAAAGGTTACCTTCCCCAAAACATTTTTTTTTATTTTTTTGACAAATTTTTACATTTGTATTTTATTATGATTTAGCATTGAAAAATACATAAAAATTCAAATTTTCACGTTTTTCTGATCAACCCCTGTTTTTTGATCGCGATATTTATTACCCGCAATATGGTTGCAAGATGGCGATCGAATATAATAATTGTAATACGATGAATTTTCATGTATATTTCTCGAAATAATGTATACGGTAAAGCAACGTTTACCAAGTCAGCTAGTAGTATAATAAAATATATAATAATAAAATAAGCCCGTCTGATGGTAAACGGTCACTGTAGCCTATGAATGAACGTCTGCAATACCAATATTAATATAAGTAGATATGGGTAAATCAATTGCCTGTTTCCATTTATTACTAATTTCATTTTGTGAGTGTTTCTATGATAGTTTCAAGAAAAGTTGTTTATTTTTTTTTTTATTGTAGAAACTAAACATCTAATGCGACTTGAAGTAAATTTAGTTATATATTATTTCTTTAATTGGTACGTAATTATAGATGTGGAAACAATATACTCTTGTCGAGTATACAGGCTTCTTAATATGACAAACGATGTCGCCAGTGAGGGTGAGCATTTTATTCACGTTTACAAGAGACAGTATTGTAATAAAGTACGTATATACGCAGCAGCCGGCGGCGCCGCCGCCGCCCGCGCCGCCGCCGCACGGCGCCGGCCACACGCTGCCGCACGCGCACGCGCACGCCGCCCACGCCGCGCACGCGCCGCCCACGCACCACCGCACCAACAGGTAGGGAATACTCATAATTTTTTTTTTCTTCACTTAATCCGTTAAAACTGTCCACTGTTAAACATAGGGGGGGAAAGGGATTGTTAGTAATGGGCAGAAGTGTCCCTCTTAAAACAGAACCAAAGCCTAACTGCGCTTGTCAACCCGCCTACTTAGCGTGGCAACTACTGACAAATTTAATTATTATAGATGTGTGTATGTATGCGTATGTGTGTGCGTATATATATATATATATATATATATATATATATATATATATATATGTATATATATATGTATATATATATATATATGTATGTATGTATGTATGTATGTATGTATGTGTATGTGTGTGTATGTATGTATTTTGCATATATAAAAACCGATGAATTGTGTCATTACGCAAATGTGAAACCGATTCATGGCTTAACATAGATATAAATTTGATTATGTATTGACTGTAATTCATCTGTACGTTTTCCAAAAAATAAATAAATAAATAAAATAAAAAACCCCTAAAGGGAGGGCTATGTTCAGCAGTGGACAATTTACGGCTGATATGATGATGATGATGATTATTATTATTAATGTGAAAATTTGTAAAAACAATGACAGAAACTTATTTAAATGAAATTTGGTACATTGGACACAGTATTCGTATAATAATATTTTAACTCAACAAGAGTACTTTATATAGCTTTTTTTAATGGATGATAATGGAATGGTAAAATGGTAGTCCCGCCTGCGCTAACGGTATACGCTGGCGGAACACCGGTGAGAATTTACCATATGGAGACTTTGTACAAAAGTCGATTGCTTGAGTACCTCTGTCCCATTCGTGTTTCTACCGTGAAGCAGTTGTGTTTGCATGGCTGTGTTTCGGTTTGAAGGGTGGGATATAGCGTGAATTTATTGGGTATAGAGGAGTAACACCTGAGTCCTCAGGAATGGCAAAGCATGGGGGATATCATGGGCGAAACAGTATACTCTGTTTTTTTTTAAATGTATGATAATGGAATGGTAACCCCACCCACGCTATCGGTATACACCGGTGGGGCACCAGTGAAGGATGATAGGCGAGGATGAAGCAGGTCAGTTAGTGCATCGTGACGAATTCAACAAGAATTGTTCACGATGGTTTCCAGGGGGAGCCACGTGGAGGTCGACCTAATAAGGTATATTCCTAGCAATGGGGCTGTCAAACTCCATTGCTAATAATCCTTTTCCCCCCAATATACTCTGTTATGTCCATGGTACTGTTCATGTGTATAGGCGACGGTTACCACTTCCCATCAGGTGGGCCGTCAGCTTGTTTGCCATTCTAAGTCGTATAAAGAAAAATGTAAGTATAATGTGTTTGTTGGCGGTCCCGCAGCGCGCCGATGCCGCCCAACATGTCGCTGTCGGCGGCGGGCGCGGCCGCGGCGGGGTCGGCCGGGCCGCCCGCGCCGCCGCCCGTGCCGCCGCACCAGAACCTGCCGCCCTGCGCGTCCGCTAACGTCAGTATCCCGTCTCTACTTATCTATTATACCTATCCTTCTCAACTTGTGTTATTTGTAGCTAATTATAAAAATAATAACAATAATAATGCATGAATATTCATTTGAGTTGATAATTTATGATATTTTGATAGTTATTGGAACTATCTTTAAATTTCACAATTTTTTTTTATTGTTTTTTTTTTATTTTTTATTTATTCAGCGCCCCCTCTAACGTCAGTATTACACCCGAACGGGCATCCTTCTCAACTTATATTTAAGACACCACGCCGGCATACACAGACCATCAGTGTATGCCGGCTGGAAAACCCAGCGACCCGGAGGTCGTCGCCTCCGGAGTAGAGGCCGGGGTAGTAGGGTACGCCCCGAGGCCCGTACCTCGCCCGCCCGCACATCATCCGGCGGGCAAGAGAAGACCGTGTTGATGTTGTTCAACTTAATATTATTTTTAGCTTGGTTTTTATAATTGAATATTGGATCTTTGGGTTTATTAAACTATTTTATTTATTTATTTATTTATTTAATAAAACTTTAATGGGCAGTGAAATTCTATGTACATTACATATGGTGAATTTAACACCGGACGGTGTTCTCTACCAGTCTACCAGTGAACCATCCATGGACAAATTGGACAAATTAAATAAACTATCTTTAAGTTTCTCTATTTTTTTTTTCATTTGATTTTGTTGATCAATAAGTAATTGTATACTAGTTTTGATAGTTTTTTAACCGACTTCAAGAAAAGGAGGCTATCAGTTTAGTTGTATATGTTTTTTATATTTGTTACTTCAGAATTCCGTCGTTTATCAATCGATTTGGAAAATCCTGTTTTTATTTATCTGAAAAAATATATATTGCAGATTGATTTCATAGAAATTTCATCAAAATCGCTTCAGTAATTATTTTGAATTAACAACTCAAAGTAACTGGTTTACATAGCAACTTGATTGAAGTTTTTTTTTTTTTTTTTTAATAGAACAACGTTCTATTTACTTATAACACTTTATAGTGAAGTCTTAAATTGTAGGATACCTGCAGAATTTTTAAGTACAATGGCGGACTTATCCCGTAAAAGGAATTTCTTCCAGTCAACCCGTGACTGTTTGTTAGAAATTGTGAAATGGTAGAGACAAAAAAAAAATATTATCTATTAAATTATGATGGTTTGTCACATTCCATTCGTTTTTTGTTCTATGGTTGACAGATAGAGAACGTGTTAAATCTGCCATATAGATAGATAGATAGATACTCTTTATTGTTCCCTCCAAAAGATTACAATAGTAAACTTATTATAAATATAAATAATTACAAGAAATAATCACAATGAGAAAACAACAAACAAATATATGCACTTATATATATTTATTTAAATAAATAAATAAATAATTATTATACAGGGCCCGATGGCACCACCGACCCCGCCCGCTGCCCCTCAACCGCCGCCCATGGTGAGTCCAGACATAATATTGTACAATATAGCTTCCTAATAGTACGATTGAAGTAATTGTAACCCTGCCTGCGCTATCGGTATACGCTAGCGAGGCACCAGTGAGGGGTGATAGGTGACGATGAAAGCAGGTCAGTTAGCCCATCCTGGGGGATGTGCTAATATACCGACGCATCCCTCGAGTGGTAGGGTGAGCACGCCAGCCACCCTGTCTTGAGAGAGGAGACCTGCTCTTATCATCTGGGGACGGGTCGCTGCTGTCGGAGATGTGGGTGCGAAAGCGAACCCATGTCTCCGACATACGGCACCTCGAGGGTATATCGTCTGGTTTTTGGTGGGTACACTCCCATTTTACAGGGGGATTCCCACAGTACCCGTTCACCCCCCCACAGGGTGTATCGGTCTGCATAAAGCATTTTCCAGACGTTAAAAAAAAAGGTCAGTTAACCCATCCTGACAAACTCTACAAGAATTAACCACGATGGTTTGCAGGGGGAACCGCGTGGAGTTCGACCTGATAGGGTATATTGCTGGTAAATCGCCATTAATAACAATCCCTTTCCTTCCGAAAAGATAGGTCAGTTAGTCCGTCGTGATGAGTCCTGGATGCAGCATTCAGCACGATGGTTTTCAGGGACCACGTGGAGGTCGACCTGATAGGATATATTGCTAGCAATGGGACTGGTAGTTTTCATTACTAACAATCTCTTCCCCCCTAAAGTCCCAGTATTAGGTATTGGTCTCTCTCCATATCAGCTTACAATGACACGTAGCAGATAATACTACACTGAAATTAGCCAGTAGTTCAATATTTACTAGTATTATAGCTCGTATGGTCCCGGCATAGAATAGGCCACCCCTTTCCCGGGGGAAAGTCATAACAGGCGACTAAGGGATGGCGAGGAATGGGCAGCAGCGTCCCTCTTAAAACATCTCTAAAACCTAACTGCGGTTGCCAATCCAATCAAGGAGTGGTAATTACTGGCAAAACTCTCCAAGAGTGAGGCTTATTTTCAGCTGTTAAAGTAAGTTGATATGATAAATATGAAAGCGAGTCTGGACACACAGACACACATACAGACACACAGAGACACACACAGACACACAGAGACACACACACACACACACACGCATGCACACACACATTCGTAATACTTATTCATACATGTGTATTAGTGGTGAGATCTAAATGAAATAATTGCATTACACAAATTAGTTACACAATTATCAGTACTGCTAAAAAGCCTATGTTTAATATCTATATGCATGTATGGTATAACACGTGTACTGCTTCCTACAGGACACGCTCAGCCCAGTGTAGGAGGCAATGATACATTCTGTGCTAATACAAACATACTTTGTTAAATAAATATTTTATTTTATTTATTTGTTATTTTTTAGTATTTACAACAACCATTTACTTGACTAATTAAACGGTAGTGGTTAATTAAATGATATTGTGAATATATTTTGTTTATTTTGTCAAACAGATGTCGCAGCCGCCGGCGCCGGCCGCGGTGCCAGCCGGCGGGCCGCCGCCGCCGCCGCCGCCGCCGGCGGGCGTCGCGGGCGTCGCGGGCGTCGCGGGCGTGTGCTCGCCGCCGCCGCCGCCGCCGCCGCCCGCGCCGCCCGCGCCCGACCCCGCCGGCCTGGCCGCGCAGCTGCAGCAGGCCCGCCTAAAGCGGACCAACACCGCGCCCAGGGTGAGACAGCACGCTCGTACACATGTACTACTATACAGTACGGAGCGCCGGGGGAAAACGGATTGTTAGTAATGGACACTGAGAATCACATTGCTAGCAATATACCCAACCAGGTCCACCTCCTCGCGGTTCCCCCTGGAAACTATCATGGTTTATTCCTGATGAATTCATCATGATGCGCTAACTGGCCTGTTTTCATTCTCATCACCCTTCACTGGTGCTCCGCCAGCGTATCCCGTTAGCGCAGGCGGGGTTACCATGCCATTTTCACCCATTAAAAAAAAAAAATAGTGCGCCATCTACTCACAAAACAACCACAGCTAATTAAAATATTGCTCAAATCTAGAAATAACAATCGGTAACAATCCAATATTCACCTATGTGCTTACGGTTACGAAATAATAATAATAAGACATTACAGCATAGGTTTCTTTAAAAAAAGGGATAAAGAGGTTTATTCAAGGTCGGCAACGCACGCGCAATACCCCTGGATTGCAGGCGTTCATAGGCTACGGTAACCGCTTATCATCAGGTGAATCATATTCCTGTTTGCCACCTCAGTGATATAAAAAATTTACTTAATCTTTAAGGTAGTAACTTAAGCTTAAATGTAGGGGAACCTGAAATAAAAAAAAAAAAAAATAAGCAGAACTTACGTGATAGATTTAAGATAATTAGATATATGTCTACGCAAATGTTTGTTCGTAAACACACGTGGTTTAACGGCTTGCTAAATGTAACTGAAAGTCACTGAATTAATTTTCTGATTTATTTCTTGTAACACACAATGACAAGTACGGTATAAATAGTACATTACTGCAGCGGCCAGCAACTGAGGCATTGATGGACGAATGTGAAAATGTGGGCCGAGGCGTAGCCGAGGCACACATACGTGAGTCCATCAATACCTAGTTGTGGCTAAGGCTTGTATAGTATTTTTCTCAAACAATGCACAGAAATCAAAAACACAATTTTATTTTTTAAGTTCAATGAAGAATAACGAACAATAATAATTTTTCACGTGCCAAATTGTTCCTTTGTTTTTTTTTTTCAACAAACAGCTTTCTATTTGCAAGCCAGTTCGAAATTTAAATTAAACCTTGTATTAGTTACCTCCTTGGTAGCCATGATTCAAAGTAAAAGATTATTCCCTTTTTGTAAATTACAGGACAGATATGAGTTTACATAGTAATTTATCTGGCCGTAAAACACGACAGAAATTGATTTTTATACAACTTTTGCCGGCCGCTGCCCGCATGTATCTGGCCAGTACGGCAATTTTGATTTATCTCGAAGAAGATTGTCAAAATAATGCACACATTTCCAAGCATGTTTGAGAAAAAATATAATTTTCTCCTAATATTTTTATTGGTATGTACTCACTTGTATGAATATTTCGACAGCAAACTGTGACTGGTGAGGCGGCGTCTCCCCCCGGCGGGGCGGAGCACTCCGGCTCGTCGTCGTCGTCGGGCGGCTCCGCGGCCGGAGGAGGAGGAGGAGGAGGAGGAGGAGGCGGCGGGGGAGGGGGAGGCCGCGCCGGCACGCTGCACTGCATGATGAACGAGATGGCACGCACGCTCGCACGCCGCCGCGCACACCTCGACCGCGCTGAGGTAACCGGACACGCACACGCACACGCATACAAACACACGGACCACACGTAGTTACAAGGGGGGAAAGTAATGGCTAGTAATAAGGTTTTTTTTGATAGGTGAAAATGGAATGGTAACCTGCGCTAACGGAACACGCTGGCAGAGCACCAGTGAAGAGTGATCGATGAGAATAAAAACGGGCCAGTTAGCCCGTCATGATGAATTCATCAGGAATTAACAATGATAATTTCCAGGGGGAACCGTGTGTAGGTCAACCTGGTTAGGTATATTGCTAGCAATGGAATTTTCAGTCTCCATTACTAATAATCCCTTTACCCCCCCCCCCCCCCCCTGATAAGAAAGTTAGTCTCCATTGTTACTAATATACCCTATCAGGTCGATCTCCATGTGGTTTCCCCTGGAAACTATCATAACTATCGTTGAATTCGTCACGATGGGCTAACTAACCTGCTTTTCATCCTCACCTATCACCGCTCACTGGTACCCCGCCAGTGTATACCGATGTGTTTTTTGTTAATGGTGAATGTGAAAGGGACTCCATTTTCCGCACTTAGCCTCTCATTTGGGCCATTGTGCGTATGAGTCGTGGCTAGTGCAGCCAACCTAGCTCCGCCCAGAAGCGCAGAAGCTTCCTGGGTTCTTCACAGGCCTCACGGACCGACCTCACCGTTCCGAGGATTTCTAAACGTTGATGGGCCACAGCCTCACATTCCAGGATTACGTGAGCAGCCGTTTCTTCGGCGTTGAAACAGCCTCGACATAGAGGGCTGTCTGTGGCTCCTATTGTGTATAGATGTTTGTTTAATGGACAATGACCCGTTATTGTCCCTATCATTGTTTTGAGGTTTTTTCTGTCTAGATGTAATAAACGTTTTGATAGTCGTTGATTCAACATGGGTACGGCCAATTTTGATTGTCTGCAATCAGTAGCCTGTATCCATCTTTGGTTTTGTATGTCAGAGGATCTTTGACGAATCCACATTCGAAGTTGTGAGAATGGAAGAGGAAGGAGTGGATACGGGCCTACCACCCTCGTTCCTGAGCCTTTCCTAGCTAGATCGTCTGCGGCATCGTTACCATAAGATCCACTGTGCCCTCTTATCCATTGGAGGATAATACGGTTATTGGAAGATATCCTATCCAGTGAATGGTGGCATTCAATTATCAGTTTGTTGTTTGTCTTGTTGTTTCGTAATGTTTTTAGTACTGCTGCGCTGTCGGATAAGAATCTAATGCTATAACCATTTATTCCTAGCTTATGTATAACTGCAGCAGAAATTTTGTTAATGGTATGGTAACCCCGCCTGCGTAAGCGGGGTTACCATACCATTAACAAAAAACACATAGTTACCCCCACCGCGATGAGGTAACGACGATCACACATACATATACAGTCGGCACATTTTTTAATGAATGATGAAGGAATGCTAGCTCCACCTACACTATCACTATATGAGCGAGGTGATGTTAGCAGCTCACCAGTTCAGAAATCTCAACTCAGACTCACTAGTTCAAAACTGAGACCAAAACTCAAGTCAATTGATCCATCATGACAAAAATTTTTTTATGCAACTTAGAATGGCAAACAAGCAGACGGCCCACCTGATGGAAAGTGGTAACCGTCGCCTATACACATGAGCAGTACCATGGACATAACAGAGTATACTGTTTCGCTCATGATACCCCCATGCGTTGCCATTCCCGAGGAATCAGGTGTTACTTCTCTGTACCCTGTAAATTCACTGCCACATCCCACCCTTCAATCCGAAACACGGCCATGCAAACACAACTGCTTCACGGTAGAAACACGAATGAGACAGAGGTGCCCAAGCAAACGACTTTTGTATAGTCTCCGTCTGGTTAAAAATATAAGTATAGTGACATATTGTGATTGTTTTCACAGGAGTCGTCAGCAGATAGCTCAGCAGGTCATACGCCGCCTCGGGCCGAGCGTGCCGCCACGCTTCCACATCGCCTGCCCGCCGGCACTGCTTGTAATGGGGCTGCTGGTGAGTATACATTTTTTATAACAAATAAGGCAAACGAGCATGCGGCTTACCTGATGGTTCATTATCACTTTACATCAGGTGGACCGTCAGCTTGTTTGCCATTCTAAGTTGCATAAAAAAAAATGTCCTTATGTGTTAATGTTCTCGAGTACTAATGACGTTGACATACAAAATATAATAAAATTTAAATAAAGCAAATCATATAGTTAAGTTATAGTATTTAAAATCTATCCCGTGTGATCTTGGCATAGAATAGTTCATCCTCTTCCGTTCCCGTGGCTGTCGAAAGAATCGACTAAGGGAGAGCGAAGGATGGGTAGCAGTATCCCTCTTAAAACATCTCCGAAGCTTAACCACGGTTGCCAATCCGCCTGGCAACAACTGGTAAAACCCCCCTTGGGGAGGCTTATGTTCAGCAGTGGATTGCTAAAGGCTGATTTAATGATTTAAAATCTCATAAAATTTAGCCATTGGTTAATCTTACTTAAGGAGTCAAGGGGCCCTCTGTATCTCACCAAAGGAGAAGAGCGGTTCAAATTTAATAAACATTACCCTACGTTATTAACGGACGTCCCCCAATAAATGTAATTGTTGTTAACAGCCAACTCAGAGCTGCCGTCGCAACAGCAACCTCAGTCGCCGCGTTCAGTTCGTAAGAGGTTCGGCTCGGCCAGTGAGGAGACCATACTCAAGGTATCTAATACATCATATTACTAATTGTATACATACATACATATATTGTTATTATATATTTTAATATTTTATTAAACTGTATATTTGTTTATGTATTAATAGTTGTAGCACTTCAGCTGCCCGCTAACGAAATGCTTTCTTACTGTACTTACGGTTGACTGGAAGAGATCTCTGTCAGAGATAAGTCCACCCTTGCTCACAACATTTATAAATACATTATTTTATATGTAATGTGTGTGTGTGTGTGTATATATATACAGGCGGGGTTACCATTCCATTATCATCCATTAAAATATATATATATATATATATATATATATATATATATATATATATATATATATATATATATATGGAAAATATTCTACCGCCGTATAACCCTACCAAATTCAGATACAACCCGCTTGCATACTTTCTACATAAACTGTGTCGAATATATAATCTAGTAATGTAATATTTGTCACTGAAATATAATTGACATATCAAACATTTTCTATACACTAACTTGTTTTGTTTAACCTTTTTTATAAATAAGAGCGTTAAATTCTTGACTTCAATATCGGTAATTGAACAATTCTATCATATCGGTTTGAAGGGTGGGATATGGCGTGAATTTACAGGGTATAGAGGAATAACACTTGAGTCCTCAGGAATGGCAACGCATGGGGGGGTATCATGAGCGAAACAGTATACTCTGTTATGTCATGGTACTGTTCATGTTACTGGTCATGTTCAGGCGACCGTTACCACTTTCCATCAGGTGGGCCGTCAGCTTGTGTGCCATACTAAGTTGTATAAAAAAAATCGTTCTATTAATATTCCATTAATAATAGAAGATTTGTATCCGGGAGTCTTTTAATGTATGATAATGGAATGGTAACTCCGCTTGCGCTAACGGTATACGCTGGCGGAGCACCAGTGAGAGGTTATAGGTGAGAATGAAAAGGCAGGTCAGTTAGTCCATCGTAATAAATACACCTGGAATTCAGCACGTTGGTATCCAAGGGTGACCGCGTGAAGGTTGATCTAACAGGCTATATATTGCTAGCAATGGATCTGGTAGTCCGCATCACTAACAATCCCTTTCTCCCATATCCAGAAGCAGGATGTTGGTGATGATAGAGATAATGATGATGAATCTTGTTAACAGCAAGTGAACGGGGGCAACGAGGGCGGCTGCGTGTCGGCCGCTGAGTGGGACGCGTTCAAGCAAGAGATGCTGCGTGAAATGCGACAGCAACTCAATCAGGCCAAGAAAGAGATTATAGACGGTCAGTGGAGTAGTTCATACTGTTTTTTTTTTTTATTATACCAGCTGTTTACTGTCCACTCTTGGACATAAGCCTCCTCCATAAATGGGGGGGGGGGAGGGGGTTACTAGTAGTTGCCACGCTTGGCAGGCGGTGGCAACCGTAATTAGGCTTTGGTGACGTTATAAGAAGGACGCTGCTTCCCCCATCCCTCGACCACTAAGTTCCCTTAGTTGCCTCTTACGACACACAAAGGAAAGGAAGGGATGACCTATTCTATAGAGAAACCACATGGCAATTTTCTAACTGTATTCTTATTAATTTATTTAATACGGGTGTAACACAGAAATTAGAATATATTTTAATAATAAAAAATCCTACATTTATAGTACATATATAGGAGTTATTCTATAAGTGTATATGCATTTCATATAATGTTAATGCTTGCCCAGATAAACAGATTTTGACGGAAAAATCATACATGTTTTTCTCTAAATATGTGGTAAAAAAAATATAGCTATTTTCCGGCGGCTTTATTCGTGCGTTTTGTGTTGTTTTCTTGGAATTAACTGCAGAATATATAGCCTATGGTAGTAGCATAGTGTAGAATAAATAAAAAAACATTTTTAGCATCGCCTTAATAGTTTCAAAATTACCTTCCTTACCTTCTTTATTATAAACAAACATTACCGCCTTATTTTATTTCTTTAGATTAACAATTCTTTTTTTTTTTTATTACAGCAATGAAGGCAGAGTTTGCGCGCAGATAAAATTAAAGCGCGCTACCCGAGTGAAGCTAGTCCACCGCGCCGGATACCGGTGAACAACTATTTTACGTCTTAGTTATTTAATGAATAGGGGATCACTGTTACCCCACTGTAACGACCGTGAACTCAGTAGGAGCAAACACGGGGTCAACGTGACCACAACTTGAATATAATTAATATATTGATCGAGACGAATGTAAGAATAACACCATTTATAGCTAATGTTATTTGGGGTAAGTTACCCCACTCAATAAGGGGTTATTATATTATCACTTTTATTATATATATTTATAGGATCATATATTGCATGTTCATATTTAATACATTAATGTAATTCGAATATATGACTTGTTTGTCACACATTTTGAAAAAGTGCTTATCTATTATGAACTATGCTCCTATAAATATGATAGTGTGATAACCTCTCAAGGCATTGGAGGTATGCATATGAGGTCTATTCTACGTTTTTTTTAGTATAATTTATTAATAATTTGTAATTTAAAATGCTTTTGGTCTAATGTAAACCCCCATCGCTATTCCAGGAGTAAAAAAAAAATAATAGTTACCACTGTTCCATGAATTTGAACAAAGTGGGATAATGTTGAATGAACAGACAGCCTCGCCTATTATATTATTAATTATAATAAATGTAATTATATTATGCATTGACATCTTACTGTCAATGGTTAAAAAACGCAGGATTTGGGGTAACTTTGATTATGTTACCCCAAATTTAGCGGTTCTACTGATCCTGTCTTAATTCTGAATCTAATACTATCTAATTATTTAAATATTTTAATAATTATAATTCTTTGTTAAAAATTAAAAAATAATCAATGGTTCTAAAATGTCGCTTTGGCAAACAATATATATCCATTTTGTATAATATTTTTATTTATTTAATTATATCACGCATTTCGTGATAATAGGATAGATTGAGAACTGAAATTACGAAGTATGGTGACGCAGATGAGTAATAAATACTTCTAAATATATTGAAGATAAAGTATGATATATTATATCTAGTAACTATACAGGCTGATCGAAATCGTTAGTTTCCTTCAATTAAAGATGATGTTCTGTCGAAGTATTAGGTCGAAAAACAAGAAAAAAATGTTTAAAGCCAACTTTGATATAATCAGTTTCACCAAAAAAAAACACCCTATATAAGGATGCTAATGATTTCGATCTCAGCCTGTATATTTATATATAATTATAATAACAATTTGTAATTGTTTTTTGACTATGCAAAGGTCCTAATCAAGACTGTACAAAATGAAGATTGAACAAAATAGCCTAATTTCTTTTTTTTTTTTTTATAAAAATATACGTAAATACACGTTCGTGTGTGGGTGATGACGTGTTTTTTAAATTTACACAGTTTTTTAGTATAATTTATACTAAAATATGGTTTTTTTTTGCACTAGTACTCTATCAGAGTTTAAATTTAATTGTTCTAAAAGGAGTTTGACAGCTGGTTAATTCGTCGTGGTGAGTTCAGTACAAACCAGTCACGATGGTTATCAACCTGACAGAGTATAATGCTAATGGGAACTAGAATCTCCATCACTAAAAAATCCAGCTTAAATACCTTCCACCCAAATGATAATACGATACATGAAAAGTATATAGATACGACAGGAATGTGTCGAAAATGCAATCCGAAAATGACCCTAATTATTGCCTCTAATACTTGCCTAGACTTTTAGAAAAATTAATTAACCATCTCTAGTACTAGTAGTGACATCTATATTTATGCTGTCATTGGTTTTTTAGAGATGTAAAAGAAAGTGGTAACCCCACCTAAGCTGTCGGTATACACTAGCGGGGTACCAGTGATAGATAGATAGGTGAGGACGAAGTCAGAGCAGTTGACCTATCGTGATGAATTCAACGGGAAAATAAATATGATTGCTGGCAAGAAGGAGCGCGTTGAGTCCACCTGATGGGGGTATATTGCTAAGCTTACTACTATTGGGGTTGCCATACTCCATTACAAATAATCGGTAAATACGGGAGTTATTTACCCACCAGATATTTCGTTTATAATTTAATCGTTTAACGTATCTGGTAAAAGTAATTGCTTCCAACAAGTTCGAAGAGTTAAAAATATAAAATAAACACTAAATAAGATAATTGTTCACCAGTATTAGCTCGGTACAATGTGATGATGATGGAGATGGTGTAATAAACTAAGTTGCCAAGCGCTGTGGCCTCCGACAACGATGTGGCAACACAGTAGTGTGTTAAGTGTTGCCATCTTATCTCGGTCTACGTATAAGTCGTGTTTACACTGATTTAATAAATATATATAAATAATGTTCTATTAACGATTAACGATTCAGTGGTTGTTCATAAAAGTACAAGATACGATGACTACGGTAAAATATCGTGGTTCTTCGTGTTAAAGTTGAACGGTAAAATATCGTGGTTTTACAAAAGAGTGGGTATTTTGAAACTTAGTTATGTGTTAATATTGACTAATGTGGATGCAAATGTAGATTCAAAGCTTATGATTGTTTTTTTTTTTTAATTCAACTTCTGTATTTTTTCTTCGTAATTTGGTGTCCATATATTGTGGGTACCATAAGTAACTACTATCAAAATGTTGCCATATTCAACCATGTATCAATAGTTTTTTTTTTTTGCAAAATGTACTGTAATTTCTTGACAAAACAAAAACGATATGAAAATACGAGTAGTTGAGAGACTTATAACACATTTTTTTTTTAGTTACGTGGATTATATTTTTATCATTTTTTTTTTAATAATCGCTTTCAATGTGGTGCTTTTTGATTTCTAAAATTAGAGAATCTATTCCATATATTTTATTTAATTTATGGTCGTCATATCAGTGTAAACACGACCTAACAGAAGTTGCTAGGAATAGTGTTGCAACATACAGTTGCAATACGTTTCCACGCATTATCGATTACGACAGACCGAAGTCGATTTAAAAAAAACTAGATTTAGCGCACGAATATCGAAGCATAAAAAAAGTTGTGTTTTTTTTAATTTTATACTTAATAAAGTATTTATTCGGATACGTATTATGTACGTAGTGGATAAGAGTTCGGATATTTTACAAAAGGAATCAATATTTACTATTGGGGTTAGCGGATATTTTTTTTTTCTTTATTATTTATATAATAATAAAGAAAAAAAGAAACTTAAAAATTATATGTATAAAACGCAATTTTGCAAATAATATTCGATTTTGTTGAAAATTCTACAGAGACTATCGACCGACATATAATTAAAAGTAACAGTAAATGATGAAGTATCATTAATAAATCGATCTATAATAATAATGCCTATAAATTTGTTCGATTAATATCGATCAATTCGTTAAATATAATCGAATTAATTGGAGTAATTGGGACTCTTTTGTATTACATTTTGAAACGACTGTATCAATCGAGCAACTTTATAGACAATTTAATGGGTAACAATTTTTTTTTTATTATAACACCAATAGTAAATAATGTAACGTTAAAAATTTATATATATATGTGTAATATTCATATAGCGTCAAGTTATATAACTAGTATGTAACTCGATATTTATTGTACTGTTTCGCGTAATTTGTACGCGACAGTATAGTGTTAAGACGTACCTATTACAGGATATATTTAAATTGAGAACTGTTAAATGTCACTGTCACTGGCTGGTGACATATGGATTTTATTCCATATTCAAATTCTTATTTAATCTATGGCATAGTTCTGAAAAAGCGCGCGAATTTTAAAATAGCCACATTTTAAGGTTACTAATTGAATGATTTAATAAGTTATCGATTTTGAAATATTGCGAAAAATAGAAACAGAATTTTGAAAAAAATGCAAAACATAGATTAAAACATTTAAAAGTTCTTTGCCAATTTAATTATGCTCTGTAAATACTGATAATATACTATGTAATTGAATATATGTAATATTCTATGCAATGTATATAAAATCTTTTGCCGGGTAAAATTGACATATTTATGGGCACCCTATCTTCCCATACATTAATGTCTTCCATAATAAATAAGTTTAAAAAAATATTTTCAATACATTTTGGTAATGTTTTTAATCTGGCAACAATGATCCACGGTAACTGCTGTAATCGTTTTGGCGGGAAATTATTACTTGTTTTTTTTTTATACAACTTAGAATGGCAAACAAGCTGACGGCCCACCTGATGGAAAGTGGTAACCGTCGCCTATAGACATGAGCAGTAGCATGGACATAACAGAGTATACAGTTTCGCCCATGATACCCCCATGCGTTGCCATTCCTGAGGACTCAGATGTTATTCCTCTGTACCCTGTAAATTGAATGAAGTGAATCATAGTTCAGAGTTTAAGTCAATCTTATTTTTTTTTAAACTTGATATTTTATTATTAATTTATATTATGTTTACAATTTATTGTGTATCATAATTTATGACCGTCTGTAACTATTGAAAAAAAAAATATCTTAACCTTATTTTTTATTGAAATTTCTATTTTAATATCCACAAAAATCTTACCTAAGTTTAATTTAGTCTCAAATTAATTAAAAAGAAAAAATAAAACAAAAATTTCATATAAACATTCCAAACGCATTGTCCAGAATCATAAAAAGCCGATTGATTGAAGTAAAAATTTATATATCCAACCAAAATACTACATGAAACGATATTTTTAACATATTAGGGTGTCCAATACACATAAAAGCAGAACAAACAGGCCAAACTAGTTAATAAGTGCTTCACAATTCGCTGATAAATAGCAGGCTTTCGAAAAAGCGTTTACCCGACAAAAGGTATATTGATATATTATATGAAATGTATCATGTAACTATAAAGGGAGTACATATATGTAGCAGTACAGGCATTTGGTTTACAAATTACACGATTTCCGCTTTAAATTGTATTAGCACCTGGATTTTTAACATAGACATAGATGTACGTAGATGTCGCAAACGCATGTGCTACAAATAAGACCCCGATTTTAACTAAATATCAATTCAGAGTCATTTTTATTTTAATTTTTTTTTTTCATTATTATTTTCTATTTCGTAAAAAGGGTGATTAAAATATTAAAGTATAAGTTTACGTGGTCGGACAAATTTACAGACAGAAAAAAAAATCACTAACGTATTATGGCGAAAGCAATAAGGACGTAGACAATAATGGTGAGAGATTGATTACTAATAAGACGCTTCTAAGACCAACTATTCACAAAATAAATTGAAAAACAAAATAAATTGATTAATTGATTCAAGTAAATTTAAATTTAAGCATTGTAATCGTCTTACTAAGTTCTCAATACAGGTCTCAATCAGGACAGGCCCAGCCTAGTGTAGGAAGCAATGATAAATTCTGTGCTAATACAAACATACTTTGTTTAATAAATATATCTTTATCTACCTTATCTTTGTCAATACCAAATGTTACAAACAAAACAGTTATATACAACTAACTAATTTGGCGAAACGCTTGCCGGTATATAAATCGAGGCACGTGCGTCATCTCTGTCCATCTATGTCTATGGTTTTTAGTTATAGGTACACGACTGATCGAGCATTCCATTCGAACGTGGTGTTGCCATGAACTTTACAGCAATATTGATTTTGTATTAATGGTTCCAAGTATTGATAATGAAATTGCAACCTTACTCCTATTTAAATTTGTATGTTTTTACAACGTTATCTTATAAATACAGAAATAGATAATAATTGTTTTCATGATTACATTTTTAGAAAGAATGGCAACGCATGGAGGGTATCATGGGCGAAACAGTATACTCTGTTATGTCCATGGTACTGCTCATGTCTACAGGCGACGGTTACCACTTTCCATCAGGTGGACCGTCAACTTGTTTGCCATTCTAAGTTGTATAAAAAAAAATACTATCGCCATTTTCGTTCAAAACTTAAATGGCAGTGTCTTACTTGAAAATTATTGTTACATGAATGATCCATCCCATTACATGGGTATTTATAATGTCACAGCTTTATTCTTTTTGGCATAAGGTCGCAATTCTATTGTTCACAAGTCAAATGTAATTAATTCTGCTGTAAAGACTCATGGCTCAAGGCCCTGGTCGACTTTGGCCTACATGAAAACTGTACAATATGTACAACACGCCATTTTATACAAGTCGATTTCGAGTTTTTAATATTGTCCTTACAAAGTCCTCTTTTGGGATCACAACAGTTGTATAACCTTTTTTTCCTATTTATCTTTTTCAGTAAAGAATCTTGGCATGTATTCTTTTTTTATAGAAATTTTAAAAATAATTATTAAAAAAAAAGGTTTGTTCGTTTTATGCACTGAAAAATCATGCCAAGTTGTTTACATATAAATAAGAAAAATAGATTATAACGAAATGAGCTTTTCGTTTACTTTTTTTTTTTATATAAAAAAGAAAAAAAAACTGGTGCTCAAAGACGCGTATTAATATATCTAATTTTTTTTTTTTTAGTTGTTGACTGACTATGCATTTTTTTAATATAGTGTTTTTATGCGTGATTGAACAATGGCAGATTCCTTAGTATTCCAATTTAAGAAGTTGTATCTTATATATACGCTAGAAAGTGATTAACACTTAGTGATATTTATTATAACTATTGTAATATGTAAGGAAAAATACTAGTATTAATATTAAAAAAAAAAAAAACATTTTAATATAATAGAAAAACTAACCAAATTTTAGTTGGATTTTTAATTTTATTAAACTATTATGTATTGGTCTCAGTTATGTCAAAGATGGTATTTATTCAGTGTAGAAGAAAAAAAAACTGTTTCGGTACAGAATGTGTATTCCGCTTAGTCGATTCACTTGTGTATTATTTTTTGTAGTAAATGTGCGTGATAATGTAAAAATAATTGACGTGAAGACTTGGCGCTGTCGCTGCCGAGCGCCGCGTCCCTAGTATTTTGTTTTAAAGATTCATATTTTGTTAGTTCAGTTTTCGGTGCAAATGGATGGATTCCGTTATTTTTGTAAATTATTGTCATGTTAAAATATTATAGTATAGGTTACCACGAGTTATATTGGAAACTAAATAATTTTGTAGTCACTTGAAATATTGTACATATAATTTTGGTATTGAATTATATTTTTTTTTGTGATCATATATTTTTTGTTTTTATTTTTCTTTTTCTTTTATTGTTTTGTTACTTGCAGGAATACCCAATCGCTAACAGTTACCGAGCCTTATTGGCTTTATAACTGGCATACAATTTTTTATCATTTGGATAAAAAAAAATTCCGAACTTGGCCATTTGTTTCAGAACAATATTTTCAATTCCAAAATCCTTGTTTGTTTTTTTTTCCCCACTATTTTAAGGTTTTATACTATTAATGAAATATTGTATGTATAAATACAAAAATATACATGAGGAAGGGTCAGTAAACGCCAGTTATTGGTAAAAATGTTAACATTATGTTTATGTATGTTGTAGAAATAATACAAATCATACTGTCTGTATGTATTTACCATAAATATATAGTTGAAAGTTAGCTTTTCAGAGTGCTAAATCATATTAATACATAGGGAGGGTGGCGCCCTCTGTTGCGAGAAGTCAAGAGTTTTATGCCGTTTACATTCATGAAGAGCTCTGACGATTTTAATAATAAATATTTGTTACTTCAGCACATTGTAATGAATTACGAATTTGAACTATTATTTTTTGCTTTTATGTAAATTTTTAATCGCTCGATATATCAGAGTCCGTTATTGGACATTTATCCGTCGTCTAAATGACTTTAATGCTGGAACAGCTTAGCTTTAGTACTGCTTCACCTTCCGATGGTTGCGGGTTTGATCCCCGTGCAATATAAATACAAGTGTGAGTTTAAATGTTTTCTATGTATTTAATTTAAAAAAGTATATATATTTGGTACTTGTCATACTCAAAGTAGAAGCACGACTTTGTTTGTCACAAGATGATACTGTATGATTTATCCAAAAGTTTTTGTTTTATTAAAATTTATTATTAACATAAAAAAAATATTAATTATAAAAAATTTGTTAGTACTCTTATCTCACCCTTTTCTGCCGTCAAGCAGCTTGCATGCTTTTTTCCGGATTAAAGGGTGAATAAGGAGGTATAATAGTAACTGTGCATTGTGACTTAATGATTAAGGTCATCCATTAGTCCCATTGAGTGTTGCTCAGGTCAAATTCTGGACGTCATTCTGACGTCTACGACTCACTCTAAAGAGACGTCATTCTTTGGTCATTTCATGGTCATAACTGTAAAATGACTAAGAACGACGTCACATCTGACATATTTGACGATGTGTCAGTTAGGCGAGCCTAACGCCATCTCTCGGAATATCACCCAGTCGGAAGTTGGGTTGATTGGTATCTACTAGATTGCTTTTTTTTTTAAAAGATATTTATAAAATATTACCTTTGTTTAAAGGTATATATTCACTAATAACATACATTTAATATAATTAGTTGAAGGGGAATTTAATAAATTTCTACATAGCAACAAAACAATTTTAATATTATTTACCCTATTTTAATTATTCATTTAATTATATAGTTCATTAAATTCTCATTCGGCTAATTATAAATAGTCTTATATATATAAAAATATAAAATAGCTTTAGAAATGTTTATTCTGGCACTAAAAGATGTTTCAATTTTATTGTTGTGCAACATATAATATACATTCTGGGCATTTTAGTCCCACCTTGATAAAGAACGTGACGCCAGATGCGGCTGTCTCGTTCTGTCGTGTAGTAGTTATAACGCATTTATAGATAGATTCATTTGCCATTGTAGAGGTCGGTGTTCCTTCATTTTTAATAGCGAAATTTTTTTTTCATTTCGTCGTATTTTAAACTATGTATAAGTACCATCAAGGATCGAATAAGAGTTTTGTATGTTTCTACATATTTGATATTAATCAATACTCGTAATGTATGAAGGCAAAACATTTTATATCAAATCACACATTGTAATGTTATTTCAGTGACTCAGATATTTTGCTTTTGGCAAATCATTCGCTCGTTCAGTTACTGGTGAATGCAATACGATCGATATTGTTAATTGTAAGGCGAGGTCAGGTGGCGTTTACTAGCAAGATGGCTTTTTGTTATGTGTACATACGCTGAGTCAATAAATTGGTATAAGCGACAAGTCTATACTGTTTTATTTAGAAAATCACCTCTTAAACTATGATTATAAGATGACACTATGGCTGTAGCTTGGGAGGGAGGAAACTCTTAAAAGCTTTGATTTTTTTAAAATCAAATTAAAAAATATATAAGTGTACCCTTTACTGTGTTTACTAATGGGGAAAAATAGTAAAAAAAATCAAAACGATATTTTTATGTATTTATTTTGAAAAAAAAAACATTTGGTATTATTTTTGATACTTTAGGCATTACGGTAATCAAAATATTTAAATTTATTTAACAATGAAACAATGCAAGCCCCGGTATCAAATTTGAAACTTCAGGTGTTTAAGGGTTACGGGGCAATGTCCTACTTCAAAAGGCTCAATGCCTTACCTTAAAATGACAAGACAGAAGAAAATTAGACAGATTCGATTTTTCGCAATCACTTAATTATGGCTTATGCCCTACCAAAAACGAAATTTGTATGTATAAATATATTCATACATACAAATGGATGGTAATGGTAATCCTGCTTACGCCAACGCTATACGCTGGCGAGACACCAATGAGGAATGATAGATGAGAATGAAAAGGACAGGTCAGTTAGTCTATCGTGATGAATACACCTGGAATTCAGCACGATGGTTTTCAGGGAGACCACCTGAAGATATATATATATATATATACTGTAACATCCGTAGTATGTTACAGTATATATAAAAATATAAATTGATAGGTAAACAAATAAAAATTACAAAAGTATTAAAAAGGCATTTTATTTTAAAAAAAAAGGAAAAAATAAAATTACAGACAAAAACATTGCGCAACATTTATAAATTAATAATAATATTTATACGGAACCACATAAAACATTATGCGTTAACAATCTTAATAAAAGAGTACAAATACATTTTTTTTTTGTCATATAATATTTATATATATTGAACATCGCTGTCTGAATAACATTTATAATAATGCTACAAACATTTTGTTTGACATTCACGATTTAATTTTGAAACAATTCATTGAAAATGACAAGCCGTGACTGTGTTTACTAACCTGTAAGTAATTCATTGTATCTTGTTTATTATTTATGCAATAATTTAATCCCTTTATTTATAAAAGACGTCAAAACTCTCGTAAACATGTTTTAGCTATTGAATATTCTGTCCTTATCTTTCGCACTGACTTTTTAATTCGAAAGACAGTGACAAAACAACGTAATAGTTAAAATAGGTTTATAGAACTTTTTAGTTTTTATTAATAAAGGTTTAACAGTTCATTTAAAAAACAGCGACTAATTAAAATTCATATCATCATCTGCATTCAAAAATACTTGTTTACAAGCACTTTTAAATCGACATTTTTGTACAAATGAATTTGTGCTTTTTAAATTTTAGATTTTTTTAATTTAAGCACTAATAAGTAATATCGAAATCAGTTCAAAATTGAACATGATTTCGCGTAACATACAAAAAAATAGACTTCCATTTTGAAGTTGCTTAAAAAGTTGATTTTGTTGCGTTGTTTTTACCCGGTTCTCTTCGAAAAGAGAGTAATGTTTTCTAGTGGTATATCCGGTTCTTTCAGGTAATGTGTCTTTGATTTTGACCTTAGATTCCTTATTTGTATTGCCAGGTTAATACAGGGTAGTAATTCCCTTAGATAAGATGACAGCATAAAATAAATATGGCGACTTTAAAAATATGATTTTCGTAATTTAATCGTTGGAGTTTTAATGTAACAATACGAATTTATGGAGAGAGCGAAATGTAATCATACAAAACATTTGTATCATACATTTTAGTTTCGAATTATGTCAATCACACGTCAAACTGACACCTTAAACGAACATGTTCTCTTGAAATTAATAAAAAAAAAAAATATGGACTTTACAAATACGCCCCAATATCTGTTTGTATTAAAATTTATTTATTTATTTGTTATTAAAGAAACATTGCGGGCAATTCTGACATGTGAGTATCACTAAAGTTAGAAATATTTTTAACAGTGACAGCTTATAACATAACCCATCTATGTTCTATCCTTAAAATTGGAGAATTATAGAAAAAAACAACTTTAATCACATCCGTTTAAGGTGACACCTTAATAAAAAACACATCTTTGCACAGTGGATTGACATTAAGGTAATTATTTTGTATGGCCAAGAATTTTCTCTTAAATATTTAACTTCGAAGCTCCAAGCACTAATACACATGTAAGTAGGTTTTAAGTATTGCACGTTACATTATGCCAGATCACAATGTGCAAAAGCACTTAAGTAACTAAAATAAATATATTGTTTAATTATTTAGTCCGACATATATAATAATTAATTATTCAACAAAATATATTAACAAAACTTGTAAGTGAACGGTTGGTAACTTTAACATATCAGGTATATTGTTTTTGAGAAAATGAGGTAGAGATGAAAAAAAAAATCCTCGGTATTTTCGTTTTGGTTGGTACAAGCGTGCCTAAGATTTATTCACCAAAATTCTATGGTAATAGAAAAGAATGGTTTAAGTGGTGGGCTCTAGCGATATCTAAACTAACCCTAATTTCGCCAATTGGTGAAAAGCGGGGAACGATATTATTTTAAAATGTTTCTTTTTTTTTTTAATTCCAGCAACAAGTTTTAGAACCTCTACATCTCCTTATAAACTAGTATTAAACTTTCATTATATTAATAATTATAAATATATTCGTAGAAAAGCCTATTATTATATAATATAGCGTACATAATAGTGTTTGTTGTACTTAGAGAGATTTTGTGGTACAGATTATTTCAATAACTAATGAAAATTATAGCTTTGTGCATACTTAAGCGCCTTGTGTTTACAGTCACAACATTCTTATATTCTTGTCCGCGTATGGTGATTGGATGTATGTCCTGGAAAAGATATAATACATTAGTTTTAATCTATTTAAATGAGAACTTTATACCGATGGGACGTTGGGGGGGGGGGGGGGATAAAATTTGTCGTGTTAGCAAGTAAGTAAAATATTACCTATATGGAAACGACTTTATTTCGTAATAAGTAGTTAGAGGTATTTTTTTTTTTTATTATCTAAAGATTTGATTTTTCTTTGTAATGGATAAACAAAAATAAATACTTAATTGATTTGAAAAAAATTGTCACCCATAGAAAGCTACATTAACAGCGAATAATATGGGCTTATATAAAAATAGCCGTGTAAAGCCGGGTTGGGTTGCTAGTTAATAAAAACGTCTTTGATGTTCTCTGTGCTGTAATATCATCTTTCGATGGTCATGGGTTCGATCCCCGGGCCATATAATAATTTGTCTTTCTAGAACAGATATAATTGTATGCTTGTTTGTATTTAATGTATGTAGTTTAATACGTCTATCAGTTAGGTAATATAGTAATTCTAATTAGGGACTATATTAGCTGAATAATTTGTTGCAACTAAACAATAATTTATACAACAAAAATCAATACGACAAACACACAAATAGCTCACTTGTTAACAAGTGCATCTAGATAAATATCACACTGAAAACTTAAAAACTTGTTTTTATATATCTATTAAAATAAAAAAAAGTGAAGATATCGGCATAACACAAGACATGCTGAAGTGTTACTTAATAATAAAAAAAAAAAACTAGTTATTTATTATTAAAAAAAAAAAAAAGAAATTGCCACTAACAAAAAAACTCTTATTTGTAGAAAAAAAAACAAGTGATTTTAGAAAAAAAAAAAAAAACACGCATGCATCCAAACTAAGAAACAGTTGTGACTACAAACTTTAATATTTTTAAAGAACCTGGAAATTTCTTGTATATTTTTTTTTGTTTTGTTTTTTTTTTTAATATTTTTCTTGCAGTCTTCTCGATTAGCTTGACTATTCATTTAACACTGGGAGCATGGATCTAGAAGAATAAATTATATAATACAAATGTTAGTAATACTAATCGAGGTTACCCCAAAATTTATACACTATGGTTATACAAAATATATAATGATACCTAAATATACATACATATAAACAACAATATGATTACGATATACATATGATAAATTTAAGAAAAATTTTAAATTATGAATTAGTAGTTATTAATAATTTAAATAAGTGCTTTTATAAATGAAGAAAGCTCATACTTCCATATTATATATTACATCAAAATTAATGATTTGTGTGTAATGAATAATGCCATGATTTATTGTAAGATACTATAAATTTAATTAGGTTTTTGTATTTATACTAGTTTTTTTTTTTATACAACTTAGAATGGCAAACAAGCTGACGGCCCACCTGATGGAAAGTAGTAACCGTTGCCTATAGACATGAGCAGTACCACGGAGATAACAGAGTATACTGTTTCGCCCATGATACCTCCCATGTGTTGCCATTCCTGAGGACTCAGGTGTTATTCCTCTGTACCCAGTAAATTCACGCCATATCCCACCCTTCAAACCGAAACACAGTCATGCAAACACAACTGCTTCACGGTTGAAACACGAATGGGACAGAGGTACCCAAGCAATCGACTTTTGTACAGTCTCCCTCTGGTAATGGACAGCTGCAAACATGAAATTAAATAGTGAACTTTATGAGTCAACTACATGGTCGTAGCTAGAGGAGGGCATTGAGGGATAATGCCCTACCTTAAAAGGCCCGGTGCCCTATCCTAAAATGAAAGGCCTTATGAAAATTAGATAGATTCACTATTTCGAAGTCACTGAATTATGGCTTCTGCCCTATCAAAAAGTTATTTTGCCCTACCTTAAACTTGGGTCTAGCGACGGCCCATCATAACATATCATCGGGCATAACATAACACTTGCCGCCTCATGACACTTTTGGGCGATTTTCGTGAGCTTTTTACCAGAGATGTATGTTTGGATACCTTCGTCTCATTTGTATTTATGCCGTATAGTAGCTGTGCTTGCTTCGCTGTTTCAGTTTGAAGGGTGGGACATAGCAGTGAAATTACAAGGTACAGAAGCATAATATCCAGTTCTCAGGAATGACAATGCACGAGAGATATTATATACTCTATAAGGTCTATGGTACCCCTTATTTGTTAAAATTCTAGTATGTTATGCCACTATACCCCTTAAAATTTCATTATTTGTTTGCCTTATTTATCTTGCCACATCTATATGTTACTAAGCACTGTTATTAGAATCGTATTTTTTTAAACTTAATAATTTGTAAGGTCATCATCCTTACAGCTGTTATCTGTCCACTGCTGGGGGGAAAGGGATTGTTAGTAATGGAGACTAAGAATCCCATTGCTAGCAACATACCCAACCACGTCGACATCCTCGCGGTTCCCCCTGGAAACTGTCATGATTAATTCCAGATGAATTCATCATGATGGGCTAACTGGCCTGTTTTCATCCTCATCGATCATCCTTCACTGGTACCCCGCCAGCGTATCCCATTAGCGCAGGCGGGGTTACCATTCCATTTTCATCCAATAAAAAAAAACTGTCCACTGCTGAACATAGCCCTCCACCATAGACTGCTATAAAGAACGGTCCTGAGTCATCTGCATTCACTTACTCCCTGATTTAAGATTCCCTGACATTTAAGATCTTATTTCTATCTAGTGAGGTAAGAGCCTTACATTACGTTTGCCTATACAAAGTGGCCATTCGAAAAGTTTATGTGGTAAATAGTTTACGAAAATTATAAGGTCTCGCGTAAACGATGAATAAGTTCATAGGGTACTTTTAGTAAGTACTTAGAAAACAGGGTACCTTTAGTCTGAAATGTGTCTCATGCGAAATATTTTATAATAAAAATATACCCCGAAGGACTATCCCTCACACGTGAGTGCAGCAGGTCAGTGTCAATCAAGAAAAAAGATATTGTGATTCAATCATTGATATATAAAAGAACCAAGATTCACATTCCCATACAAAATTAGCTAAAAAATCAAAATTTGAGTGACATCGAATAGCTACCGTATGAATTCCGTATGTTTTTGACAAAATTTGTAAGAATATGTCAGCATGATTGCTTTTAAACATTAGAATTGTTAGATAGAATATAAATGAGTGTATAATTTAGCTGAATGCGTTCTATTTTTATTGATCTTTTTTAATATTTAATAATTATTGTACATCTTGGGTTTTTTGTATATCAATGGATTTATTAT
This sequence comes from Galleria mellonella, assembly GCF_026898425.1. NCBI lineage: Eukaryota > Metazoa > Arthropoda > Insecta > Lepidoptera > Pyralidae > Galleria > Galleria mellonella. The sequence goes on along the minus strand of NW_026441999.1, from coordinate 7,138,440 downwards.
AGTAATATTTAAAAAAAAAATGTTATTTTCACAATATTTAAAGTGGGAATAGTTCAAAATAATATTGATACAGACATACAATTTAACTGAAATACAGCCATACGCTGATCTTCTGGGGATATTCTTTATCTACGTAGGCCCAAGCTTTTTAAACCTATTTTTTATTATCATTATTATTATAAATATACCAAAAAAATAAATATATAAATAAGAATTCAATTCTATTATTAATTATTGTACAAAACTTTTAAATTATGCTATAATTGTATGTCATTTATTCATGTCTTTTTTTTTACATGACATCGCCAAAGTTGGTTTACAAATGTTATTGTAAATCAAGCATAATAACTTTAATTAATAAATTAAACATTAAATGTTAATTAAACATAAAATATACTATATAACAATTATGTAAAAAAAATGTGCTTAGGTATAAAAATTTGCGGCAAGGGACAAAGCTATATTGTAACATTGTGTATAAATTATTCTAAAAAATGTAACTTTAATATGAATATTTGTAAAAAATTATAAAAAAAAACTAAGTACCTTCCATTTCCAAAGCTATGGGAATGGGACCTTGGCAGCGTTGGAAATAAATAAACATATAAGCGTATAGCATAAAATGAAGATAATTTTGGAAAAAGTTTACAAGACAGAAAACGTTAAAATACATCTTGTAAACTTTTTTTTTTCTTTGTGACATTACGCCTTTTTTATATGAAATATTAGTATTAATGAGTTTAAAGTTTCATATAGAAAAGGCGAAATATAATTTAATATATGAAGATAGCTGAAATATAAAATGAAATATGCATTAGTAAATTGGAAAATAATGTAAAGACGTGTGCAAGCGGTATTCTAAGGTAAACAAATGCGTAAAAACAGAAAGGCGGTCGGCTCGTCAAATAAAATAACGAACTATGATTAATTATTGCTATTTATTTTATCATACTTGGATACATACACGCTTGGATGTTATTAGATTACATTTTAAAGTTTTTTACTTATTTGCGTTGCATGAGATATCATATTGTTGTTGGCATTAAAGGACTTGTCTATCTATGTAAATAAATTATAAATTAAACTATGGTGTTCTAATTATGGTGTGAGCTTAAATAGTTTTTATAAATATGTATGTGCTTTAACAGATGGTCAACATTATTAAGGTCTCCCGCTTCTTCACAATTTTTGACGAACATTTTTTTTTTATTTTTATTTTTTTATACAACTTAGAATGGCATACAAGCTGACGGCCCACCTGATGGAAAGTGGTAACCGTCGCCTATAGACATGAGCAGTACCATGGACATAACAGAGTATACTGTTTCGCCCATGACACCCCCCATGCGTTGCCATTCCTGAGGACTCAGGTATTCTGTTATTAAACAGAGGGTCGTTATGTTCTAGTAAAGAATATAACTACGACTGATATGTTTTATTTGACACGTCGCCTTCCTTTCATATATTAGTATGAATTAAAAGTGAATATATTATAATTTATTTAATGTATCAATTGAGATAATATTGTATATGTAGTTGCCGGGACGTAATTGAGCGCTGATATTATTTCTTTCATACGGTGAATAAGCAATAATTATCGAAAAAAAATCGTATTAGTATAATTATTATAAATTTTATCATCACTCGACCGACTGGAAAATACAATAAATAATTAGTCAACGCTTTAATTAAATGCCGGGATAACTATTTATACATGATAACCATAATTGTAATAGAAAAAGATTTGAATATGGAGAGGGGAGGAAGTAAGAGTAGACGAATATAAGATAGTTCATTAGATTCTAGTGTGAAAGCAGCATTTGAAAGTATAACAATATCTACGTAAACGAGAGACACTGTCAAAATAGGATGTAAAAAACTTGACTTATAATTCGAGATAAAATGTAATGTGTAAAATGACAGAACGTAAATAAAATTATAATTAAAAAAAAAACTCATTTTAATTCGCGTTTCATTTATGAGGTGTTCAAGAATTATTTTATATAAAGATTCTGTTTACGTTAAATATTAAGAACATTGTAAACGTGATTTTACTGCATCGAACAGTTAGCATAGAGTAGGTTATTTTATCATCAACAGATACGATGTCTCTCATTTACATAGATTATTAAGCTGCTTTCAGATTTGACAATAATTGCTAAGGCCATGTTTCTTACGGATGTGCCCCCAAATATTCTATTCTAATTACCCCAACATATAAATGTATTTCGGGTATATTATTATGTCATTATCTATAATAAGGATTATATCTCTAAATATAACTTCATTGTGGAAGTGTCATGGACTACAATCACAGTATATAAATAAAAATACTGTGCAAAAATTATACAATTAAAGGTTTTTATTTGTGATTTTATCATATTTTCTTGCTAGGATTTATTTTAATTCTTGTTATTTTATTAGTTACAAGTTACATTCTGGGTTAAAGTGCGAGATCGTTGAACCTATGCAAGCTGCAACATGCAAGCACGTCATGGTTTGTTCATTTAATGGTGATAATTTATGTAATGATCCTAATGTAATATGAATTTAAGGGGGCACTTCCCATAAGACTGGTAATCTAAAGTATATTAAACAGTTTACGTATTACGGAATATGCCCACTTAAAATGAAAATTACAATACTTTATTTAACTTAAACGCATTTAAATTTTACAAATCGACAGCACTGGAATAAATATAACCTCGTTGCGCAACTTATAAGAATAGCTCACGAGGGAATAAAAAATGCAAGGAATTCACAATTTAGTTCCGAGTGAAACGAGAGATTCGATATGTCGTTATGCTGAGGTACAAATTACAAATTGGTTCTATTTTGGAATAGGAGGTATGAAAAATACATTATGTAATGTATACAAATAACAGATGGGTAACTAAATTAACTCGTACAAAAAAAAAACCTATAAACTGACACCGACTCCTTTAGAATACAGATATCAAATAAAAAAATTCTCTGAAATAGAATGATATCTATAGTTGTTCAGTGTATACTTACAGCTCCATATTGTGCACGGTAGAGCGCGGACAAGTCCCGGGCACCTTGATGTGGCAGTGTTTGTGGCATTTGAGTTGACAGTCGCGGCACTCGTAGCCTTGCTTGCCGAGCCGCCGCGCTATCGTCTTGTTACACACTTCGCATACTGTTCCACTGGAATTTAAGATATTACTATGTTTATAATAAACCATTGTGATTGCTTTAGACAGAGTTAAATTTTGCTTATCTCATAATTTTATATTATGTTTCGTTCTTCTAATTGTCTTCAGAAATTTCCCAGAGCCAAAGAAAGAAATAGTAATATGATGCATTCTAAATGAAAACTGATGCGGTTCTCCAAGTAATTGGATATATACTAAATTTTTTCTAAATTAAAGTAAGAAAAAATTTAATTTATAAATAAATTCAAGTGACCAATCAATTCAATCACAAGTTTGCCGTTATAAGTGTATTAAAAAATGAAAGATGCATTATATCCCATATCGCACAAGATATTTGTAAAATAACTAGTATTTAATAACTTATAAGTATATAAATAGAGTACTCACCCGCTAAGATGTCTAGCGATAAATGTATGCTCATTATAAATATGTAGTTTGACGCCCTTCCGTCTCCATCTGGACCGCTGGGCGACAGTGAGGGGCACTAAATAGTGTTTCTTGATGCCTGCCTCGATTGTTTCTAGGACTAGCGTGGATGCTTCATGGATGAAGGTCCTTGCGGAGGCTGTGCTGAATCCGGATACCTCGCTGAGAGAGGACCTTTGTTGTTTATTTTTGTTTGACAGAGAGTGTTCAAGTTATAAATGATGTTTTTGATTCAGTTTAATGGTAGTATAATGATGGTGAGATTAGAAAATTAAAACCAAGTAAGTAAATATAAAAAATAAAATAAAATATAAAAAAAGCCATTCAAGAAGATTTAGAAAATAAAAAAATATAAAGAACAGAAATTAAATCGAGCATGCAAATGTTTTTCAACAATGTCCGTTAGAATTATGTTATGAGCGTTAGTATGGAAAACCAGTGTTACCAGATTGCAGAGTGCGTTACCCCCAGCGGATGTGAGTGTTGTCAGATGGAAAAAGAAAGAAAATGTACAATTAATGGTCATTCCACCAATTTGTACACGCCAGGTTTGACATAAAGAGTATATCAACAAGAAAAATAGTGATAAAACATTCATAAAACTGAACAATTTTCGACGAATATTTATTTGAAACATAAATACAATTTTTCAGCTTTTTATACAGGAGTAAATGTATCAGTTTTATTCACCAGTTTTACTACTATTGTCACTAGATTTCAGTTTGAATACTCTATACGTTTAAACCTATTTTATTAAATATACTCAAAATAGGACTCAAATATTAATATGTCACGTTTTTAATAAATATACCTAAAACGTGAAACATATCCAAATATTACTTTTCGTAAGCAAGTTAGTATCCTTTTATACTGTTACTGTATTACTTAAAAATATACAATGTATCCTTAAGTGCCAAGTCAGAACATATTTTTGTGTGCCAGTAGTCCATTATATAATTAATTAGTATATTTATGAGCGCTTCATTCAAATTTATAAATATTATAAATACAACCTATTGATTTGGTTTAACTTTACCACAATGCAAATTACATTTTTATTTCTCTGCTATATTTAATTGTATACTAAATGTATCGCATGCTATGTAATTTGTTCTCTAAGTATATTCCATTTATAAGCTAATAATTAAATAACATTATTATTTTTTTATCATTAAATGAAATTAAAGTAATGAAATAAACAAAATAAATGTAATAATTTAATTAATATTACATTAACTATTCATACGGAGTCATTAAACATACCTCCTAGAAGTTCTAGATTCGTCTCCAGACTGCGCAGGCGACGCTCCGGCAGAGTAAACGTTTCTATTCGGGAGGGTTAGGGCTTTATCTGTAAACAGATTGTAACATTAATAATAATATTATAAATTATAATGTCAGCAATACATATATATATATATATATATATATATATATATATATATATATATATATATCATGACCAACAGTTACTCGAAGTTTAAATATATAACTATTTATCGAATGGTTTTGTCATAGAATAGGCCACCCCTTTCTATCCGGTGGATGTTGTAAGAGGCGACTAAGGCAACTTTATGATTAAAGGATGAGCAGCAGCGTCCGTCTTAAAATATCACTAAAGTCTAACTGCAGTTGCCAACCCGCCTACCAAGCATGGAAATTACCCCTCTATAAGAGGGGTTTTGCCAGTAATTATATTATTAATGCCAGAATATATATATATATATATATATATATATTGTAATATCAGACCATGGACATAATGATATATTCTGTAGTGTTGCTGGTCATGTCTATATATGCTAAATGTAAGTTCAACTGATAACTTTTTTTTCTATTTTATCTAGTATAATAATTTTTATAACATGCAATTGTAGTTGTGCCCGTCTGTATTTTGTTTGTTTTGTTAAGAGAGGAACTGGAAATCAGCACTGTATAGCTGTACATATTGAAATTGGACACTCGTAGCATCAGCTGAGCCAGTTACTTTTGCTAATATGAGACACTTTTTATATATAATATTACTGCATTTTCTGTTGTAAATGTGTTTTTTTTTTACCATAAATATTTTCTATTTTATAAGCGTCGGTTAATACTTTCCATAAGGTGGACTGTCAACTTGTTTGCCATTCTAAGTATCATAAAAAAATTCAATTAATACTTCTTAGTTGAAATTTTCATTACCATTTTATATACTAATAAAATACGTACTGACGACTGTTACCCCAGACGGGGTACTACAAGACGTCTCGTTAATTTTATACAATTTTTAATTAGTCCGTATTTATTAATATGTATTGAAAACTTTCATAGATACTTTCAAAACTTACAATTCCAAATAAAATTATCATATAAACGCAAACACGATCGCATTAAATACGATTACAAAAATTGTTAAAACAATTAGTTTATATTTATCAATCGACTTCAAAAGAAGGAGGCTGTTAACTCGGTTATATTTTTTTTTTGTTACCTCATAACTCCGTCAGTTGTAAACCGATTTGGATAATTCTTTTTTATCTGAAAGAAGAAACTTACAATTTGATTTTATAGAAATTTTATCAAAATCTGTTCAGTAGTTTTATTTTTAAATCAAAATAACTGTTTTTTGTCTTCTTTAATAAATCTTTAAATATTTAAAAATAAATAATAAATAAAATTAAAAAAAAAATTAAGATGAGATTACTTACTAAACAAATTTAAATAAAAAGGTACAATGATATATGCAAAAGAAATATACAGGGTGACGTCAAAATCAACAGCGGTAGGTACTTATACATAAAACTAATAAATCTACCAATAAATAAATGTATGGGATTAATATTATGTATTATTTATTTATGTATCAATGTTTTAAGTATGTGAGGTATTTTTTAAAACTAGGGTATGATGAGGCTGACATATCCTTATAGGATAAAAGCCTCTAAATAAACAAGATAAAAAAAAAATAAGGAATTAGAAACGCTAACGATTTTGACTTAACCAATTATATAAGGTATAACACCCTGTATATGTATGTAGGTACAACTTACCGTGGCTATTTCTTTCCGCGCTGACGCTACGAATGTGGTTAGGATTATCGCTTTCTGAATCTTGAAGATCTAATGACTGACCACGGGTCCGCGACCGGCCGAGCCTGGAAAAAAATAAAACATTCAGGTACCATCTACTACTTGGCCTCTCAACTGTGTCGCGTCCGCTCAGCTCAGGACATATAGATAATAATGACATATATACTGTTTTGTCTAAACTAGCTTGGCGATAAGCTTAAATTATTGTAAACAAACCACCTCTTGTCCCTGACGCCAAGAATTTACGTAAAATAATGAAATAGGAGACCCACTTAAGTGTCAATTGAAGAGGGACTTTTTTGGTCCATGTTTATAAACAAGTGCTGTATAAAAAAAAAAGTATTGGAACATAAGCCGTTTTATTTTTATTTTATCAAGTATATAATATTGTACAAAAAACATATAATTTTACATCCAGCAAGGTCTTAGTTTTTTAATAATTGAAAAATAAAAGGTAATTTATAGGTGACCCCATTTTATTTCTCATAGAACAGTAGCAATGCAATTCAAGTCGAGTGTAGTGTAAGAAATTACACAAGGAATCTAGTTGGAATATAAATCTAAACTGAATTTTGTATAATTCCAATTAGATTTCGGAAAAATCAGGTTTTTTAAACCTATACGCTAAAAATACCTAGTCTGTGTAAAGTCCGCTCACGGGACGCCACAGATGTGGATTTTCCACTATTTTGCATGACACAGTTGAAAGGATATGTTATTACAAAAAAAAAAAAGAAAAAGTATCCGACATGTTACGCATGCTAACGAAAATAGATTAAAAATAAAAAAAAAAAAACAAGAAGTTAAGTTAGAATTACTTTTTAAATAAAATACCGCACCTGGTTATATGTTATAAAATGTTGTTATTTTTTTAATTATCCCTAGATCTCTGTAAGACAATAACGTTTCAAAGATTCGAGTAAATAAAAATCGATAAATCAATAAAGTATTTATTTCATATTACATATAGATAATAATTCAACAGTACATTTATATATTAAATGTAATGATTGATGAATGATTTCAAATATTATTTTTAATATATGCAAATTTCTTAATGACAAAATTAGGTATTTTATACACGTATAGTTGCATAACTTTGCCAAGAGTAAAAAAAAAATTATGAACAAACGCGGGAAAATTTGACACAAAATAAAATATGGCATAAACTTTCAATGTGGGAGATTTTTATTTAATTAAAAACAAATTAGTTAATTAAATTATTGTTATCGAGTTACATAGAAATGTTTAAAAAATTACCAAAACTTTATAAATAAAAAAATAAAAAAAATAATTAAAAACAAGTTACTAGGTACTTTATTTGTTGGCTCTATGTTTACCTTCTTTTGATTGTTCCGAAGAAGTCTCGCCGTTTCTTCCGCGGCGCGGGTTCAGGTGGAACGTTCTCATTGGGTTTATTCACGTAGTCGCCTTGCTGTAAAATAAGTTTTTTTTTAATGCAATATGAAATACATATAATATACAACAACATAATATTCTAAAATAAGAATATATTTAATTCGTGTAAATTTAATTGTGAACATTTTTAAATAGTATTTTTTTTTATTTTACCGCCAATTCTGAATACATTTTCAGCTAAGAAGAACGGGCATGATACTCAATTTTTTCTATTTTTTATTTATGGGTGAAAATGGTATGGTAACCCCGCCTGCGCTAACGGGATACGCTGGCGGAGCACCAGTGAAGGGTGATAGATGAGAATGAAAACAGGCCAGTTAGCCCATCATGATGAATTCATTAGGAATTAACCATGATAGTTTCCAGGGAGAACCACGAGGAGGTCGACCTGGTTGGGTATATTGCTAGCAATGGGATTCTCAGTCTCCATTACTAACAATCCCTTTCCCCCAATTTTTTTCTATTGTATGTCTATAGATGACGTTTTTCATTATCTATCTAGTGAAGTTCAGTTTGTTTGCCATTCAGAATTGCATGTTTTTTTTTATAAAAGCAAGCATGGCAAACAAGCTGACGGCTCATTTTATGGAAAGTACCTTACATAACCTTTGCTTATAGACATGAACAGTACCTACTATGGCCATTACAGAATACACTGTACCACCAGTGGTACTTCTAAAGCGATGCCATTCCTAAGGACTGTAAGGTATTATTTAAGATGTTTTGCCGTGTGGTCCTGGCATAGAATGGGTCACCCTTTCCTTTACCGTGGGTGACGTAAGAGGCGACTAAGGGAACTTAATGATCGAGGGATGGGCAGCAGCAAAGGGATTGTTAGCAATGGAGTTTGACAGCCCCATTGCTAGCAATATGCCCTATTAGGTCGACCTCCACGTGGTTCCCCCTGGAAACCATCGTGAACATTTCTTGTTGAATTCGTCACGATGGGCTAACTGACCTGCTTCATCCTCATCTATCATCCTTCGCTGGTGCCCCGCCGGTGTACACCGATAGCGCGGGTGGGGTTGCCATTCCATTATCACCCATTAAAAAAAAATATATTATAAGTGAATATACAAAAGCATATAAATAAATTTATAAATCATGATCATTTAAAGACTATTTTCAAAGTAGATTTTTTTTTTTTTGGAAATGTTATTCAGTTTCGTGAATAAAAATTATTACTGGACCACAGATCGATAAATACTTTGGACAAACCTAATATAACATGTGCATTTCAGTATTAATATTTGAATAAATTATAGTGCAATATTTTAAATGTATAATAAATAAATAGCAAATAATATCTTCTAGAAAATAAATAAATAGTAAATATATAATAAAATATTTTCAATACTGTAAAAAAGTAAGAGGTGCGTGTTAAGTTTTTTTTTTAAGTTTTTTGTCGTTCCTTTTAATCACGATGCATTGAAAAAAAAAGTAGGTGCCACATCAAAAACATTAAAAAGGTTAATAATATGTTAGTAAAAGAAAAAAAAAAACACAAACTCCTTACCGTGTCTTTGTTGCCGTTAACTTTAGAACCGTTTTCTTTGATTCTAACACTTTTAGCGGGCGACATGTTAGGACTAGCCGGCAGAGATTTGTCTATGTCACTCTCTGTATTGTCTGTGACACTGGCCGCTGTCGCTTGCGAGTCCTCGCGTTCTACTTCGACGAATTTTCCGGAATCAGTTAGTTCAACCTTTAGATATAAAGTTAGTATCACAACAAGGCATTACACAGACACACTGTTTTGAATGTCATTTTACATATTAGGTATAGGTTATTTTTAAACCCCATATAAAGTTACGTTAAAGTTAAGTTTTTCACGTAAGAAAAGTTAAATATTTAGATGTTTTATATGTAATATTAATTATTGTAGATTTATTACAAATATACTGCACAATAAATTGATATGAAAAATAATTAAACGGATTTAACATTATAATATCAAATTCGTAAAAAAAATGTCTATTGCACTATACATTAATTAGAGAACGGCTAAATTTAACTAGTGGATTCAAAAATAAAAAAAAAAAATTAGTATTTTGACAGATAATATAAAAAAAAAAACTAAATTGTATAAAGTATCTTGTAACTTGGACGTAACACAACTGTGCACTATTTTTTTAATTAAAAAAAAATTACGTAATTATTCAATTTAAACTACTATTAAGGAAAAAATATTTGATTTTATGTAATGTATAAATAAATATTAAACCGAATTTAAAAATCTTTCATCTATAGAAAGCTACATTAACAGCGAGTATAATAGGCTGTATTTTATTAAAAAAAAAAACTGTACGAAGCCGGAGCAGGTCGCTAGTCAATATTAAACCCTAAATGACATTCAAAACAAAACTAAAAAATCTATTTAGTAAACAAATCTCAATACATGCTTATCTATTTATATGTACAAATATTATTCATTTTTCGACATTTACAACAGGCGGCCAAAGTATTAAAATCCGACAGCTAAATAGCCGTTTTGAAAAATTGCATTATTTTTTTTAATCACCTGCATTTTAGTCTGTTTCAATGGAACTTAATGAAAATATAAGCAAAGGAATAATTCTTTGTTTTTGGCGGAAGCACTATGTGCCGTGCCGTATGAAATGAAAAAAAAAATATTGATCTGACCATAGACAATCCTCTGATGTCCAAGAATAGTACAAATAAAAAAAAATTTGATCGAAGTGTCGATTTGTTACTAAGACCATTTAAAAGATGTTTTTGTGATAATTTCAACAAAACTTTCTTACCCTTTCAAGAAGTTCAATTGAATCAAACTATACTGTGCTCATGTAAACTCACCTTTATAGATTTCTTCGGTTCCTGAAATTGCGTTTTCGTGTAACAAGCATCACGGCACACGCAGGCGATGGAAGGAAAATCAAAATATTTGTTAGACATTATTAAGGACAAATCAATCTTCAACACGTTAAGGCAACACACAAACGAGGGATACTGTGTTTGCCAAGCTGCGAGGCTTTTAAGATCGAAGAAATAATCCTTGGCGTACATTTTAGTTCTTTAACTCATTGTAATAGTTGATAAAAAAACAAAAAAAAAAAAAAAAAACAATAAAAGCCAAATAGTTCAACCTTGTGGAACAGCTTCACAAATATTAACTAAATACTGATTGAGTGGTAAATACCACTTGTATCATATATTCCTTTGGTCAATAAAGTTCAAATTAATAAATAAATCTATATAATTTACTACAATAATATCTGTTTACTATTAATTATCTGTGGTCCACAAAAAATAGTAATTAAAAAAGTCTAAAATGGTCCAAAAATCATACCCTGTGAAACACCCTTTGTAAATATTAACTAGAGTACTTTAATAGTTCGTTGTAAATGAACAATTAAAGTGTTTATAATTAAATAGTAAGTATTAAATTTGAAACAACTCAAAAATGTTAGTTAAATAACAAAAACTGCATAGTAAAAACATGGGAGATTTTATTTACCCTTTGGACAGAGTGGATGATGAGAGTTGACTTGTTTGCGGCGTTGGCTGGGCTCAGTTCTAGTTCTCTTAAAGCCGACTCGGTGAGTTGGGAACTGTCATGACCTGTAGTCATAAAGTCTTCATTATCACCAGTGTACCCAATTACGCAGGGGAGAGAATTATTAATAATTGGGAGGTTAGTCCGTTCTGTGATCAGGTCAGGTTGACCTCCATGCGGTCCTTTGGAAACTATCGTAGTTAATTCTTGTTAAATTAGTAATACTGATAATACATGTATATTTCAATAACTAATAATGTAACTTTAAAAATATTTCTAGTCTAGTATTACCTAATTCTTTAAAATTGTTTACTTCATTTCATACTGTACAAATATGTTAAAGTAAATGCTGTGAATACCTTTAAAAGGAATGTGCATTAATAATGTATTGTATTTAATATTTATTATATATATATTGTAATATGCTATTAGTGTTCGAATAAATAAATAAATAGATAATTTAGTAACGATGAATCAACTGATCTGATTTCATCCTCACCTATCATTCACAACAAGGTTGCTATTCCATTCTCTTCCAAATAAATCTGTCTGTAAATTATTAAATTATTTCATATATTTTTGGCCTAAAAAAGATACACTATTTAAAACATTATCATCATCATCATCATCACCATATCATCCTTTAACTGTCCACTGTTGAACGTAATATATTGGGGGGTTTTACCAGTAGTTGCCACACTTGGCAGACGGATTGGCAACTGTTGTCAGGGCTTTAGAGATGTTTTAACAGGGACGCTGCTGCTCATCCCTCGCTCTCCCTATAGTTGGCTCTTACGACACCCACGGGATAGAAAGGGATGGCCTATTCTATGCCGGAACCACACGGCCATATTATATTGTAGGTATAGTGGAGTCTGCAGTTAAATGTATAAAATACCATTCTGTTTGAATATGGTCTTGGTGGTAGTGGTGAGGTGACCTTGAGGCGAGACGGTGCGGAGGCTTTCCTTGATCTTGACTGGTCTGGAGCCCAAATCCGGGATGTCAGCGCCTTCGATGAATAGAAACTGTGAAAGAGATACCATTGAATTTATTATGAAGCTTTTGAGAAACAAAATTCTTTTAAATCTTATTGTCTATTTTTTATATATATTTTATATATTCTATAATAATTGGTATTATTAATACTGACTATTGACATCAGACTTCTTTTTTTGACTAAATACTACTTCCATTGGTTTTAATATTTTATTTAAATTAAATAATATAGTAGCCCAACTGATGGTAGGTGATAACCGTCATCTATAGACATGAGCAGTACCATGGACATAACAGAGTATATTGTTTCGCCCACGATACACCCCCATGCGTTGCCATTCCTGAGGACTCAGGTGTTATTCCTCTGTACCCAGTAAATTCACTGCCATATCACACCCTTCAAACCGAAACACAGCCATGCAAACAACTGCTTCACGGTAGAAATTGATTTTTTTTTTTTATTATTTGTTTTCATACCTCAACCGTGAGTGTACCAGAGATGTCGTGCTCCTCCATCGGCCTGGTCTGCAGAGCTATCTGCTGCCGCTGTGAAGGTGCCGCGAGCAATTCATCGATGCCCACCAAGCCGAGACCTAGGAACCTGAGAAGAGAATAGAATTAAACAGAATTCTTTTTCAATTTATCTTTTTAAATGATTTCAAATATTTTTTCTTAATATTTAAATACATAAAAAAGGCTTTCCTTTGGAAATTGTATCACTTTAGAACAGTTGGACCGATTTGGTAAATTTTGGCAGCTTGTTTGCTGTCCCAAGTTGCATAAAATTTTTTTATTCCTGATAATCCTAGTAAAACTCTATGATGATGATATTTTTTTTTTATACAACTTAGAATGTCAAACAAGCTGACGGCCCACCTTATGGAAAGTGGTAACCGTCGCCTATAGACATGAGCAGTACCATGGACATAACAGAGTATACTGTTTCGCCCATGATACCCCCCATGCGTTGCCATTCCTGAGGACTCAGGTGTTATTCCTCTGTACCCTGTAAATTATAATACCATGTAACAGTTATGTTATTTCCAAAATATATAGATTTTTCATTAAAAATGAAAAATCATTTAAGCAAACCATTCAGCTTTTGGAAAATGGTAATAGTGATCACCAACATGGGACAGGCAACTTGGATATCACAGAATATACTGTGCCGCATATCCAATAATCATCACAGTATAATTTTTTTTAAATCTACATTTTTGAGAATAATATAACTATGAAAGTGTATTAAACATTCAACAAACATACCTGTGTTGCGCAGAGCCGCCCCCTGGCGACGGGGGCCCGGTGCGGTCGTATACTTCGAACAGAAGCTCTGCTGTTTGCGGTGATAAATCACTGTAAAGTGAAAACGAATAGAAATATGTTAATACAGGGTGCTTTTTGAATAATTTTCGAATGGCAAAAAAGTTGAACACTTCATTAGCAGTTTATTTATTTATATACTTTTATATATGCATTTTTAATATAGATATTAGGTTATGACAAAAATGTACACAGACGGACTTATCCCTTAAAGGGATTTCTTCCAGTCAACCCTGAGTACTCGAAAGGAGACAGTGTCTATAGGGTTTGTATATAAAGCGTAACATATATGGTGCAAAAATAACACGATAAGTAATAAATTATAGTAGCTATATACTTAGTAACAGAGTATACATAAATACAATTATATGTAAATATAATATTTGCCATGTGGTCCCGCCATAGAATAGGCCACCCCCTCCTTTCGCGTGGGTGTCGTAAGAGACGATTAACAGAGGTTATGGTCGAGGAATGGGCAGCAGCGTCCCTCTTAAAACATTTTCAAAGCCTAACTTCAGTTGCCAAACTGCCTGCCAAGCGTGGCAACTACTGGCAAAATCCCCCTTATGGGAGAGGCCTATGTTCAGCAGTGGACAGTTATTGGCTGATATGATAATCATGATGCTACTTTTGTAAGTCTGTAGTGGTAGAAATTAAGGTAGGTAAATCGATATTCATTGTATTTATATTTATTGCGTTTATTATTTTTGTAAATGGTGCAATAATTTTTTTTTAATTGATGATAATGAAATGGTATCCCCGCCTGCGCTAACGGTATACGCTGGCGGGGCACCAGTGAGGGATGACAGGCGAAGATGAAATCAGGTAAGTTAGCCTATTGCGACGAATTCCACCAGAATTAATCACAATGGCTTCCAGGGGAGAGCACGTGGAGATCGACCTGACAAGGTATATTGTTAACAACTGGTATTCTCCATTACTAACAAGTCTCCGCCCCCCCCCCCCCCCCCTGGTACAATAAATTGTAAAATAAATAAATACTCACAATAGGAAGTGTTCCTCCCACTGCGGGCTGGTGGTGTCCTTCTTGAAGGCCGTCTGATTCTTCTGCGGCGGCTCGTCCATCTCCACCACGCAGTATGGCGCGATGCAGCCAGATTTACCTGGGTACAGGATTTATTTATTAAATATGGAACGACACGCGAGTTATACATATATATTCTTTTATGGCATTACTTCACGCCGAACAGCGATTAATGCTTTACAAATCGCAAATCTGGCCCCATATGGAGTATTGCTGTCACTTATGGGCCTAGATACCAGCTTGAACCCTTCGACTCAGTGCAACGACGAGCTATGAGAATTGTCGATGATCCCATGCTTGCAAGCGGTGTCAAACCCTTAAGTCTTAGGAGAGATTTTGCCTCACTCTGCGTGTTCTACCGCTTGTACCACGGATTGTGTTTAGAGAAATTATTCAATATGACGTCTACGACCACTTTCTATCATCGTACGGCTCGCCATCGACAGGGAGTTCACCCTCATACCCTACAGCCTAAATGGTCGCGTACAACGCGGTTTCAGAGATGTTTTCTCCCACGAACACTCAGGTTATGGAATGAGCTCCCTGCCGAGATTCCCCAGAGACTACAGCATGGGGTTCTTCAAAAGGGGAGTAAAGAGGTTTCTTCAGGGCAACGCGCGCGTAATAATAATAATAATAATAACTTTATTTCCTTAAACAAAATTAGCCTGTAGTACAATATAACTATGACCCCACACTAGGCAAAGCCTGGTATTGCAGGCGTTCATAGGTTACGGTAACCGCTTACCATCAGGTGGGCCGTATGATTGTTTGCCACCTCAGTGGTATAAAAACAAAGTTATCATAAGATACCGAAGGATATTTTGGATTTTTCGACTTTACTCACCTCCCAAGTCCTTAGCACTGACGACTTTGACAAGCAACCGTTTGTCGCCCAAGAGTTGCACGCTGCCGGCCGTCGAGTTGGGTGTCGATGTGTACATTTGCCGGTCGTGCTGTAGCTGGAAACCATAATAGTACATTCATCAACTGATGGGATCGAATGTTTCTCCAGTGGCGAATCAGTACAGACAAGCATTATGATAACTTCTCTATTAGATGCAGTGATAACCACAATGTATGCAGGGAGTTAGAGGATGCAGGTGGTTTAGGACTGTTCCTTATGGGAATCTATGGTGGGCCTATGTTTATGTTACTAACAGACTGACCCTACAGCAATATGATCAAAATCAGTTACAATTCAGTAGTCTAGATTTTAAATTAAAATACCTGGTTTTAACACAACTGAAGTTGGTTTCTTAGGGGGGAAAGGGATTGTTAGTAATGGAGACTGAGAACCTCATTACTAGCAATATACCCAACCAGGTCGACCCCCACGCGGTTCCCCCTGGAAACTATCATGGTTAATTCCTAAGAAATTCATCATGATGGGCTAACGGGCCTGTTTACATTCTCATCTATCACCCTATCCGTACCCCGTTAGCGCAGGCGGGGTTACCATACCACTTTTACCCATCAAAAAAAAAAAAGTTGGTGTCTTAAGAAACACTATCTTAAATGCTTAATGAATGGCAACCTTGCTTGTATTAGAACGGACACCAATGGTGGGCCACCAGTAAGGGATGGTGAATGAGGATTAAAGGAAGTCAATTGGCCCCCATTGTGAAGTTTCATCAAAAATAACCATGGTTTCAAGAGAGTTGAGGTTGTTTTAACAAGGTATAATGATACTATCGCACATTACTAAATCTCGCTGCTTAAATTTCATGTATTAAGAAATCTGCTGGTACTTACCATGGAGTCATAATGAAGGGGCAACCGTGGAGCGGTGTCCACGTACCTCCTGAGCCTGGGACACGTCGGGTATTGCGCCAAATTGAACTCTAAGTGTATGTTGCGGAGGGCACTCACCACTATGTCACTGTGGATGCAAAATTTATAAAGCATAAGGGTGTATGCACATTATAACTATAAGAATAAATAATCAAGACAAGTTCCTCTAGACAAGTGATAAGCGAATTCACATTAACACAGGCGAGTCCACGAGCTGACATCAGAGGGCCTACCATGGAATATATTCTGAAATTTCGGAGACGAACAGAACAGAAATTTGTTTTTTTTTTATACAACTTAAAATGGTAAACAAGCTGACGGCCCACCTGATGGAAAGTGGCAACCGTCGCCTATAGACATGAGCAGTACCATGGACATAACAGAGTATACTGTTTCGCCCATGATACCCCCATTGCGTTGCCATTCCTCAGGACTCAGGTGTTATTCCTCTGTACCCAGTAAATTCACGCCATATCCCACTCTTCAAACCGAAACACAGCCATGCAAACACAGCTGCTTCACGGTAGAAACACGAATGGGACAGAGGTACCCAAGCAATCGACTTTTATACAAAGTCTCCCTCTGGTAAAATTACATAATACATGCCGTTTAAAATTTTTAAAAATGTTAAAATATCGTTCTTCTGGACTGTTAGGATAGGATTTATGATGAACGAAATATTAAGTTTCATTTACTAGGTCGATTTTGGTACGAACAAAAACACGAAATTGAGCGCGAAAATTCGGAATTTCATTTCATGGTAGACCACCAGACATCGGACGTCGCTATGACGTCGTATTTATTTACTATTAACGCCATGTTGTCTATAAGATACGGCCAGCGTTTATAATCCGATCGTGTGGACGAAGTCACGCGTAAAAGATAGTAGTTAAAGAAAAATCTGTAGGTCAATAGTACAAATGTGTTTTAACTTATAAAGATGTATTTTAAACTTTGTCAATTGCCAATTATTTCACAGACAACAGGACAAACATTTTTATAATGAGTCGTTTGTTTGTATTGTTGTAGGCATTTTTATAATATATGTATTTTTTCAGAAAGTATTGTTATGGGTCGTAGGGCCGTAGCTAGACCCAAGTTTAAAGGCAAAAGAACTTTTTGGTAGGTCAAAAGCCATAATTAGGTGACTTCGAAAATCGAATCCATCAAATTTTCTTGAGGCCTTTCATTTTAAAGTAGGGCATTGCCCTACAATGTCCCCTACGACCTAATTTTCCATATTAATGCAAGAAATGCTCGCATCTTAATAATTTTCAGAATGATTTCACCATCAAATCCTGTTTGACATTTCCATTTCCGGATCTACCCGCTAGACACTTATAAACTCATCGGAACGCGTAAACCATTACTCACATCTTGACATATTTACATAGATAAAAGTTTTTTTTTTTTAATTTTAAGGGCTCTTACTTTATTTTAGGTATATCAGCACTGGTATATCCTGAACTCATTTCTAAAATAAAGTTTTATCTACTTTCCCTAGTCACGGAAAGAGAGGAATTAATGTGGCATCAATTATTTACAAAAATTTCTCACTTGTGTTAAGCTGATATAGATTGAATAAGACCAATATTACTTATTTTGCTATTATTATTAATAACCATTAAGAGACTAAACTGTCTTTCAAAAAAAAAAAAAAAAACGTTTATGCTCACTTTTTTACTTTATCCGAGCACGTACTTTAAGTAGGTACTTTATATTATTCTCAATTTCGTGTATAATATAGTATATGTTATATATGTGTAAGTATATTTGTTATTTATATATATTTATTCGTTTATATATGTAATTTTAGTATGTATGTATATCAATAATTAGTAGTACCACATTCGAGTATTCTGACACTTCCCTATGGTTGACTGGGAGAGAATGCTTTTAGCGTTAAGTCCGCCATGTTTTTTTTTATGCAATTTAGAATGACAAACAAGTTGGCGGCCCACCTGATGGAAAGTGGTAACCGTCGCCTATAGACATGAGCAGTACCATGGACATAGCAGAGTATACTATGTATATGTATAGTATGTACACATATATGTACTACTGAATAAATAAATAAAATATTAAATTAATTTAGATTAAAGTGACGCATGAATTCTTCTCTTTCCTTCGATTTTATACGACACTCTAACAGTATATGTTGCCATCATCGATGGTATCACAAATTAAACAATGGGAATTAAGGACGTAACAGTATTTCTATCGGTTGTCTAGTACCCATAATACAAAGTACTTAGTTTCGAACTAGATGGCGTTCTAATATATTTTAAATTTATTTCCTTACCTGACTAGTTGTTGTAAGTTACTCTCGGTGGCGTTAGGCCTCAGAGGTCCGACAGGGGCTAAAGCGACCTTCACTTCCGGCCACCCGTCGCACTTGAGCTCGCCTGTCAGTTTGTCGGTCACGCACACCACATTCAGGCGAGCGCGGAATCTGAAATACCATTATTTATCATATCAGCCGTTAACTGTCCATTGCTGGACATAGGCCTCCCCCTATGGAGAGGTTTTGCCAATAGTTGCCAAACAAACGAATCAATGAAAACCCTTGTAAAGATTTTTTTTATGGGTGAAAATGGTATGGTAACCCCACCTGCGCTAACGGTATACGCTGGCGGAGCACCAGTGAAGGGTGATAGATGAGAATGAAAACAGTCCAGTTAGCCCATCATGATGAATTCATCTGGAATTAACCACGATAGTTTCCAGGGGGAACCGCGAGGAGGTCGACCTAGTTGGGTATATTGCTAGCAATGGGATTCTCAGTGTCCATTACTAACAATCCCTTTCCCCCCAAGATTGTCCATCTTGTTATTTATTTATTCAATTAATTATCAAGTAATCACATTACATACCCTTCTTAGTTTGGAATTAGATCGTGGTTTTTTTTAATGGATGATAATGGTATGGTAATCCCGTCTACGCTGCTAGTAATGTACCTTATTAGGTCAACCGCCACGTGGTCCTCTCTGGAAACCATCGTGCTGAATAAATACACTTGGAGTGTATTTATCACGATGGCCTAACTGACCTTCCTTTTCATTCTCACCTAGCATCCCTCACTGGTGCCCCGCCAGCGCATCCCGTTAGCGCAGACGGAGTTACCATACCATTATCACCCATTAAAAAAATCCAATCATCATATTTTAAATGAATTATTTATTAAAAAAAAAATAAGAAAATATTACAAATGTTTTTGCTGTATTAGGGAAATCCATTACAACGCTATGTGAGAGAGGAGAACTCTAAATAAAATATTATTCCAAGCCGCCTGGCTAACGCTTTAGTAATTTTTAAAAAAATTCTTTTATACAACTTAGAATGGCAAACAAGCTGACGGCCCACCTGATGGAAAGTGGTAACCGTCGCATATAGACATGAGCAGTACCATGGACAGTATTTGCATGGCTATGATTCGGTTTGAAGGGTGGGATATGGCGTGAATTTACAGGGTACAGAGGAATAACACCTGAGTCCTCAGGAATGGCAACGCATGGGGGGTATCATGGGCGAAACAGTATACTCTGTTATGTCCATGGTACTGCTCATGTCTATAGGCGACGGTTACTACTTTCCATCAGGTGGACCGTCAGCTTGTTTGCCATTCTAAGTTGTATAAAAAAATACATAACAGAGTATACTGTTTCGCCCATGACACCCCCCATGCGTTGCCATTCCATGCGGTGTTATTCCTCTGTACCCAGTAAATTCACGCCATATTCCACCCTTCAAACCGAAACACAGCCATGCAAACACAACTGCTTCACGGTTGAAACACGAATGGGACAGAGGTACCCAAGCAATCGACTTTTGTACAAAGTCTCCCTCTGGTGAATAATAAGCTAGTATGGTTTTCTTATGGGGGAAACTTAAGGCGTTAATGTATTATTAAGATAATTTTGTTTGTTTGTTTATGTGTATCAAGATAGTTTTCCATTTTCAATGCTATTTATGTTACATGTTCAGTGTTGTGTGGCGCCACCTACACACGGCTATATTAAACTGTCTAATGGCCAGTGTTTCCGTATTTCTGTAAAAAAAGTCACCAATGTAAAAAAATATCGAGGCCTAGGAATCTCTTGTACGTAATAACACTTTATAGCAAATAGATTTTGGTCTACAATAAGAAAGAAAGAAAGAAAGAAAGAAATAATTTAATCAAAAGAAACATGCGGCCCACACAGTAGCGCACAAAACAAAAACAAAAGAAATCAAAAACAAAACAAACAAAAGAAAATAATAATTATATACAAATAGATAGCAATTAAATTATAATGTACGCGTGCGCGCGTGTGTGTCGCAATGTTCTGTGATGTAGGTCCGTGCTCAGCATATTGCTGCAGCGCTTGAAGCGCTACAGCGCTGTTTTTCAGCAAGAACTATAGCGTCACAAGTAAAAAACAGTTATATAAGTAGTGCGTTGGTATTCTATACATATACAAATCTACATTATACATATACATATACACATACACGTACATACACAGACACATACATATATATATACATACATACACATACATACACATATATATACACATATACACATACACATACATACACGTTCACACACATATACAGAATAAAGAAAAATGAGATGGCAATATACTCGTATAGTGTTCTATCACCTAACCTAGCCATACTATTACTGTTCAATCAGATCAGCGACGCGGGAGGCTGTGTTCATGCATTGAGTGCAAAAAAAAAAACTCAATTTAACAAGTAATAATTATAGTATCTACCGTTATGAACATTAATGTACAATTTTATTTAACGAAGATGCTGCCTAACCAGTGATTATTTCGCTGCACCTAGGCCATTAAACAAAGATATGTACCTTTATAATATGTGTCAATAGAAATATAAATTATATAGAAACAATAAAATTCAGTAATATATGTAAAACCATTTGTAAATATAAAAAATTAAAAACATTAAAAAAATAATAAAATATATGTATATGAAAAAATAAGTATTTTCCATTCAATCATACATATACGAGTATGGTATCCTCCATTTAAACCAAATTAAATAAAAGCATAGTTGGACAGTGTGGGCACCTACTTACGAGTAAACATGATGATAAAATACTGAGATCTATGTACACTTCTGCTCTCGCAAGAAGTGTCTTTTTAGGTGATGTTTAAATGTAACTATCGCTTTCAGGTCTCGACATGGTGGAGGGATATTGTTCCAGCAATGAGTGGCTGCATATCTGAAACTACCCCTAAATGCAGCCGTTCTGTGTCTTGGAATTTTCAGCACATTCACGTTTGCACGCATCCCAAATATGTAGTAGTTTTGCCTCCACGTTAATTTTTGGTACAAGTAGTGGGGTTGATTAGATACTATCACACCGAAGAGCAAAGTAGAGAGATGCAACTTTCTCCTGGCTGCCATTTTAAGTACGTCATACCTGTTAAGGTATGGTGTCACATGATGTCTTCGTGGTATCATGAAACAAAAGCGGGCACAAGCATTCTGGACACGCTGAATTAAACGTTCAGTCCTTGATAACAAGCATGGGCCATACACTACATCTCCGTAATTTAATTTTGACAATATAAGTGTGTCAACTAGCCGCTTACGCAGTTCGACAGATAGATAGTCACGCATTTTGTACAATATTTTGAGCCTATAAAAACATTTTCGTACAATATCATTAATGTGAGCTTCAAAACGAAGCTCAGGATCAATTACCAGTCCCAAATTACGCGCTGTATCTACTCGTTCTATCATTTCATCCATTAACTTGACCATTGGTTGCGCTAACCCAATTTTATTAGAAATAATGACGATGGTTTTCAGGGGGAACCGCGTGAAGGTCGACCTGATAGCGTGTAATCCCCATGATTGGGGGGAAAGGGATTGTTAGTAATGGAGACTGAGAATCCCATTGCTAGCAATATACCCAACCAGGTCGACCTCCTCGCGGTTCCCTCTGGAAACGATCATGGTTAATTCCTGGTAAATTCATCATGGTGGGCTAACTGGCCTGTTTTTATTCTCATCGATCACCTTTCACTGGTGCTCCGCCAGCGTATCCCGTTAACGCAGGCGAGGTTACCATTCCATTTTTACCCATCAAAAAAAATTCCCATGATTGGGGGAAAGGAATTGTTAGTAATAGGGTCAAATAGCCCCATTACTAGCAATATACCCTGTCAGGTCGACCTCCACGTGGTTCCCCCTGGAAACTATCGTGGCTAATTCTAGTAGAATTCGTCAGGATGGGCTAACTGGCCTGCTTTCATCCTCATTAGTTATCTATCACTGGTGCCCCGCCAGTGTATACCGATAGCGCAGACGGGGTCACCATACCATTATCACCCATTAAAAAAATCCCTGATTTATAAAAGAGGAAGACAAACTGCGCCGACCCCAAATAAAAATAAATGAGAAAAGGTGAAGGGTGACAACGGTTTGGCCCATATACGTACTTGTTAACGTTGACCCTGTAATGAGACACTTCCACTTTCTCGCCGCGTTGGCTGAAGGCCTTCAGCTGAAAGGCAGGCGTGGCTTCGCAGTCACACGTGATCGTCTGCAAATTGTAAAAAAAAGATCATCAATATTAGAAGTATAATGCATAGAGATATAACAGATAGACAGATAGATAATCAATTTGCATTACTTACAGCACACAAATTACAACATACACAAATATACACAAAAAGCGAGATAACATAAATGATTAAAAATAAAATACATAAATCCAAGTAAAATTTTCCCTTTTGTGCGTGTGCCGTAACAATACAAAATGGTCACAACTCAGTTTATAGGATTCGTTTATTTGTTTTTATTTCAGTATTAGTTTTTTATTCAGTTAATTTAGATGTATTTTTTTTTAATCGGTGATAATGGTATGGTAACCCCGCCTGCGCTAACGGGATACGCTGGCGAAGCACCAGTGAAGGGTGATAGATGAGAATGAAAACAGGCCAGTTAACCCATCATGATGAATTCATCAGGAATTAACCATGATAGTTTCCAGGGAGGTCGACCTGGTTGGGTATATTGCTAGCAATGGGATTCTCAGTCTCCATTACTAACGATCCCTTTCCTCCCAATTTAGATGTATTAGACGAGGGGTGGGCAGCAGCGTCTCTTTTAAAACTTCTTTAAAGCCTGACTGCGGTTGCCAATCCGCCTGCTAACCGTGGCAACTACTGGCAAAAGCTCCCAAGGTGGAGGTATACGTTCAGCAGTGGACAGTTAAAAGCTGATATGATGATGATGAGATAGATTAGGTATCATTAAGACCATCGGGTGGGCGGCACTTCTAAGTGCCGTGCGCCCGGTGTCGGCGCTTCGACGCGTTCCGCGGACAGAGGGGGGGACGCGTTGGACATCTAATCCTACCTAGGTGGGCATCGACTCATATCGGGTCCTGGGCGGAGAATGGTTAGGGCCATCCGAAGCTCACCAGGGGGGAATGAGGACCGTGTGGGGGCGTGTTGCATATACCCTTCACGCCCCTAGGTGGAGTTACCCTTCATTGGGGCTCGTGTCATTGTCAAGGTCAATTTCAAAAGGGATCCCTCGGCATTGTCGTTGTGAGCTGGGAGGTATATCGTCAGGTCGTTTAGCCGGTAGGAGTCCGACGTAACCAAACGGGCCCTAAACTGTGACCTGCATGATGCATTTTTCCTGACGTAAAAAAAAAACCAGGTATCATTTAGATGTGTCTTATTATTCAGTATTATTATTGGACTCGTGTTGTAACTGTGGGTAACTCCTGTTATTTTTCTATTTCTTTTAAATTAGTTATATTTTTGTCTCCACCAATTCACAGTTTTTATCAGACACTCAAAGGTTGACTGGAAGAAATCCCTTTTATGGGATAGGTCCGCCATTTCACTTATTTTGTTAAGAACTCTATATTCTATAATTTAAGAGTATACTGTACAATAAAATGTTACAAACAAACAAACATCAGTATGGGAGGAGGAAGTTGTTAGTGATGGAAACTGGTTGCTCTAAAATTCTATGTATTATAAAAAATATTGCTAATAAGTCGGGTCGACCTCCACGCGGTCTCTCTGGCTATCATCCTGATTAATTCTTTATGAATTTGTCACATTGAATTCATATTCACGGGTGATATGACGGGACACCATTGAAGGGTGATAAACCCTTCAATGGTGTCGCGCAATCAATGGTTTCATTTATTAAAAAATTTAAACATCAACCAAAATGTATTGATCGGATATGTTTAGCTACTAAAAAAGTTACTGTTCAACTAAATTACTAAAGTTTCTCGAATTTTAAGCTGCGAGCAAATGTCCAATTTAATTTGACCCATTACCATATTAGTTCTATTAAAGAATACAATACTAATAAAACACTAAAGATAGCATTGATGAGCTCATTCTATACTGGGCATTCATATCAACATCCTACGCTCTTTTATTTAGAAAATAATGTAATTTGTTATTTAACAGAATAGACCAATAGGGGATATAGCTCAGTGGCAGAGCAATCGACTGCAGATCGATAGGTCCCCCGGTTCAAATCCGGGTGTCCCCTACAGGTTTAGGGAATCGCTTTTTTTATCTTACTATATGTATATACAGATCGTTAGATAAAAAAAGAATTTTCCAAGTCGGTTTACTACTAACGGAGTTATGAGGTAACAAACAATAAAAAACCGACTCAAAAACTTTCATCTTTTTTAAGTAAATTGAAAATGGGGTCGATTTTTACCCCTTGGCGCTTAAACGGCGTCTTAAAAATCGACATATGCTATTTGGGACGGTGAAGGACATGGGTTACTCTTTACCCGGTCAATCAATATCGTCTGGGGGGAAAGGGATTATCAGTAATAGGGTCAAATAGCACCATTCCATCCATCCCCCTGGAAACCACCGTAACTAATTTTTCGTTGAATTCGTCACGATGGGCTAACTGACCTGCCTTATCATCCTCACCAATCATCCCTCACTAGTAACCCGCCAGTGTATACCGATAGCGCAGGCGTGGTTACCATTCCATTATCACCAACGGCATTTGGTGTTGTGGGTGATCATGGGCGGCGGTAGTCACTTACCATCAAGTGAGACGCATGCTCGTTTGCCCCTTGTGTTGTAAAAATAAAAAAAAAATAACTATAAATTAATGCTCCTTTCCACTCAGAGTTTGCTGGAAGAGGACTCTTACAGAGTTAAGCTGACTTGTTGTACATCTTTATTTTATATACGAGTATATTATATGTTGTAATTTTTTGTGTACAATAAAGAATAAATAAATAAATAAAAAATAATTTACAAAACCACCAGGTCACGTGAACAAAGTCCCTAAAGATTAGTAAATGCACAAATGCGTTCCAACATGAATGATATCGTCAATCAAAACCAATCAAAACATTGGACGCGTTTGCCGTTTGCCGTAACCACAACGTGTGACCACATCCTTGTCTTGCTATCAAACGGTGTAATGAGTACGTCCCGTTTTTTTTTTTTTGATGAGTGCAAATGGTATGGTAACCCCGCCCGCGCTAACGGGATACGCTGGCGGAGCACCAGTTAAGGGTGATAGATGAGAATGAAAACAGGCCAGTTAGCCCATCATGATGAATTCATCAGGAATTAACCATGATAGTTTCCAGGGGGAACCGCGAGGAGGTCGACCTGGTTGGGTATATTGCTAGCAATGGGATTCTCAGTCTCCATTACTAACAATCCCTTTCCCCCAGTATGTTCCGTTGATAATTTTAACCAATACAACTTGTACTTTTAGATTATATACATAGACTGTCTCCATACAAATACTTTGAGAAAAACGGCTCAACTTTTTCATACAAAGTTACGTGATAAGTTACGCGTGATTCCTTTATAACTTCTATAATTATTTATTTTGTTTTATAATTTTTGCATCTTTTTAATGCGTAAAAAGTAATTTTATTTATTTAATAATTAAATATAGATACGTCAAGATACATTGTGTGCGTGAGTATATAAAACATTTAAAAAAAAAACGAATCGGCTAATTGTCAAATTAGCTGACTCGTTTTTGAGACTTGATGCTGTATCTATATTTTTTTATGCAACTTAGAATGGCAAACAAGCTGACGGCCCACCTGATAGAAAGTGGTAACCGTCGCCTATAGACATGAGCAGTACCATGGACATATGAAATGTATGTATATATTTTTTGTAGCATCCGACCGAACTTTCGGTTTCGGTTTCGGCCAGAAATTCTACTTTCGGCCTTAATTTCGGTTTCGGCCAAAAATTTGCCGAAACATTCGACCGCGGTGAAACTTTGTGTGTGTGTTTTTGTTGAGTGTGTGTCTAACTGAAAGTTTTTTTTCAAGTTTACTTCCAAGAGTAAGTCATAATTTTAATACGTTTTTACATATAAATATATATGACATATTTGTTACATACTTTAGTTAGTGTTTATTATTACCCTTTAACTATCTATATGTTTGTGTAAATAGTTGTGTAAAAAATACAATACTAGATTTTAATATAGAAGAGAAATCTTAAATATGTTTCAGTAAGTTTCGGTTTCGGTTTCGGCCGAAACTGAGACCAAGGCCGAAAGTTCGGTTTCGGTTTCGGCTGTAAAACCTGTTTCGGTCAGAAACAATTTTTGTATGTGAATTAATGATTAATTGAATTAATAAATAAATTAATGAATACTCACCACATCATCTCTGGAGTCACACTCGCAGAAGACGTTGGAAATGGTGGGCGGGTGGGAGTCGAGGGCTCGCACCAACTCCACTCCGATACCTTGCTGGAACAATAGAAGCATATGGTTCACATTTATTGTCATTTTAAATACTACTTACTAGCTTTTATTTATTTATTTAAACTTTAATGCACAGTAAAATTCTATGTACATATGGCGGACTTAACACCGGACGGTGTTCTCTACCAGTCGACCATTAGGCGAACAGAGAAATAAGTAGGCGGTGCATTATTGAATAGAGGAAATATAAAGTAATACTTGATATATTCATATATTAGAGACATATAATTAGACTAATATAAACATACACATGGCTGTGTGGTCCCGGCATAGAATAGGCCACCCTTTCCTTTCCCGTGGGTGTCATAAAGGACAACTAAGGGACGGCGTAGGATGGACAGCAGTGTCCCTCTTAAAACATCTCTAAAGCCTAACTGCGGTTGTCAATCCGCCTGCCAAGCGTGGCAACTACTGGCAAAACCCCCCACCGGGGAGGTCTATGTTCATGTATCACATTCACATCTCTATATTTTAGAAATAATAGAATTTCATCGTGCCTCCGATCAAACTGTTTATCATCAGTTACAGTTTGCATAAAATTTCGCGAAGCATATTAGAATTCAACATGGCAACGGACGCATCTATTGCTGGCACTAAAAACAATTTGTTATCAGCGCTTTCTATCACCGTGGAGTTAGTTAAAAATTTAAATTCAAGATACAGCAATTTTTTGTGGCAGCCATATTGGCCGCGTCGCGACGCTCTCCAGAAATATAAGGCACAGTCCGCCATATTGGCATGACCTTCAAAACTATCACACAGTTAACATCGTGATCAGAACTTAGTGCCTATGCGTACAAGGCACGACATTAGCCATTAGCCCATCCATTAAATGACCATTTTGTTTGTTAATGAATATACTAGTATACATAATTATGTTTATTTCGACACGGTTCGAACGTGCGACATTGAAACATTTATTTAACTGCTCGACTCTTGATCTATTGGTTTTAGTATACTTTTAAGATGGCGGAATAAAAGGTCATCGGCCATACGAGTAAATTTTTTTAATGGTAAAGCCGTAGGGAGGAAGGGATTGTTAGTAATGGAGACTGAGAATCCCATTGCTAGCAATATACCCAACCAGGTCGACCTCCTCGCGGTTCCCCCTGGAAACTATCATGGTTAGTTCCTGATGAATTCATCATGATGGGCTAACTGGCCTGTTTTCATTCTCGTCTATCACCCTTCACTGGTGCCCCGCCAGCGTATACCGATAGCGCAGGCGGGGCCACCATACCATTACCATCCATCAAAAAAAAAATAGTAAAGCCGTGTGATATAGGCCAGCCCTTCCTTTCCCGTAGGTGTCGTAAGAGGCGACTAAGGGAACTGAATAGTCAGAGGATGGGCAGCAGCGTCCCTCTTAAAACATCGCCAAGACCTAACTGCGGTTGCTAACTAGCCTGCCAAGCGTGGCAACTACTGGCAAGGCTTCCCTTCTGGGGTAGGTCTATGTTCAGCAGTGGACAGGAAATAATGAAATGGTGCCTGCGCTATGGTATACGCTGTTGGGATACCAATAAGTGGTGATAAGTGAGGATGAAAACAGGTCAATTAGCCTATTGTGACGAATTCCATTTAAAATTCGAATTCGTTTCCAAAAAATAAGGAGGTTCTAGATTTTTTTTTGATGGGTGAAAATGGTATGGTAACCCCGCCTGCGCTAACCGCGAAGAGGTCGACCTGGTTGTGTATATTGCTAACAATGGGATTTTCAGTCTCCATTACTAACAATCCCTTCGCCCCCGGAGGTTCTAGATTAGGTCGTATTTTTTTATGTTTATTACTCATAACTAAGCCAACTGTAAACCGATTTGAAATTACTTTTTCATCTGAAAGGTGATATTTCACATCTACAGATTGATCCCGTAGAAATTTAATCAAAATCGTTTCAGTTGTTTAGTTTTTAACTCAAAATGACTGGTTAAAACACAGTTAAAGTTACTTTTTATTTGTGGAACGTAATCTTTTTAATATTGTTACCACTGTACTGGCTGTTCGTTGACCTAATATAACGTATTATACTGTAGGTTTGAATTTTCAATGCTGTAGCAACATTTTACGCCTACAAGAGTGTGCAAACAGTGCGTTGCCATGACAACGTGTACTGTAGTAACCCAGGACGGTCACAGGTAACTTTAAACACCTGTAAATTCTATATTCATACTATATTGAATACTCGCGTATAAGTACTTTATATTATTCTCAATTTCGTGTATAATATAGTATATTTTATATATTCTCGCTTTCTGATGCCATTAAGAGACTATCGACTAAACCGTCTTTCAAAAAAAAAACGTTCACGCTCACGTTTTTACTTTATCCGAGCAGTAAGTGCTTTATATTATTCTCAATTTTGTATATAATATAGTACATATCATATATGTATATTTGTTATTTATATATATTTATTCGTTTATATATGCAATTTTGGTATGTATGTATATCAATAATTAAGTAGTACCGCATTCGAGTATTCTGACACTTTCCTAAGGTTGACTGGGAGAGAATACTATAAGCATATATATATGTACAAATGAATAATATTAATTAATTAATAATAAGTAAGTTTGCCAACTCTTACGTGAAGCGTACCATCAAAATGAAGGCCTAAAAGTTTTTTTTTCTATCAAATATTTTAAATTTGATAGCCAGTAAATGCAGTATTCTACGTTGCATCCGCGACTGTTTACCGTATCATTATATTTCTGTTTTCCCAAAGGTTGACTGGGAGAGAACATTTTTGTAATTTGGTCAATAAAGAATAAGTAAATAATTGAATATATAATAATATACATATGTTATGTAAAAACAAAAAAAAATATGTTATGAATAAAATATATAAAATATATTGTATTAATATATGTATATATATAAAAGTATGTTAATTATTTTATATATTTACTTATGCAATATTATAAATACTTAGATGTATGTAAAGTATGCATACGATTATTTGCATATGTTTTATTAATATGAGCGTTTTGGGGGGAAAGGGATTGTTAGTATTGGAGACTAGGAATCCCATTGCTAGCAATATACCCAGCCAGGTCGACCTCCTCGCGGTTCTCCCTAGAAACTATCATGGTTAATTTCTTATGAATTCATTATGATGGGCTAACTGGCCTGTTTTCATTCTCATCTATCACCCTTCACTGGTGCTCCGCCAGCGTATCCCGTTAGCGCAGGCGGGGTTACCATACCATTTTCACTCATAAAAAAAAAATATGAGCGTTTTTTTAATAGATACACTTTTTTTATGTAACTTAAAATGGCAAACAATTTGACGGCCCACCTGATGGAAAGTGGTAACCGTCGCCTATAGACTTGAGCAGTACCATGATACCCCCCCATACGTTGCCATTCCTGAGGACTCAGGTGTTATTCCTCTGTACCCTGTAAATTCACTGCTATATCCCATCCTTCAGATCCAAACACAGCCATGCAAATACAACTGCTTTACGGTAGAAACACGAATGGGACAGAGGTACCCAAGCAAACGACTTTTATACAAAGTCTCCCTCTAAACTAATAGTGTGCATTTAGGCTTTTACACTGCTCGGCATCAGAGAATGTGGACGTACCAGATATCTTATAATAGACGATTTCTGAAGCCAAGGACTCTCCGTCCGTCTGTAAAGACTCTCTTTATAGATTTTCCTAAAAGTAATAAGGTTCTTCAGAAAATACTTCTTCAAGTCAAGCAAACGATTGAGACTTTTGTATAAAGTCTCAATCTGGTAAATACACTTAAAACTACCGTTTTAAGGTTTTCTAGAAGAGATTGCTTTAGCGATAAGACCGCCTTTTCTACTTCTTAACATACATATGTACATGTATATATATATTACATTTTGTCTTTAAGTGGTGCAATAAAGAGTAAATTAATTAATTAATCAATTTAAATCTACATCTATGGTTCTGATCGATTTTTTAAGCACATTGTAAAAGGGAAGCCATTACAGAAAAACAAAGTTCAAGGTTTTTGAAGTAATATCCAAGACACATAACCTCTAAACCAGTATAAGGACTGCCTACATTATAATGAATCGAATACGTGACTTGGTTTTGTGGTAGTTTTATAAAAAAAAAAAAAAACATATTTACCGTCTTTCAAAAAGTCGATAAAAATATTAAATGCGTGAGTATAAACAATTATGTTATTCAAAATAATCGTTTTTAATCAAGTAAACTAAATAATAAACATTTTTATTAGTATTTTTTTTTTATTTAATTTAATTCCGCTAATGATAGCGTAAAGAAAAAAAAGAGGGTTGACGTCAGGCAGGTGGCCGGTCGTAAAACTAAAAGCCAAATCTTTTTGTAATATGGATAAAATCATATTACGCCGACCACAAATAATAATTAAAATAAAGGAATAAAGATGATGAATGATAGCGGAATTAAACAAAATAAAGTGATATGGTGACAAGTGCCTTGTGGTCCCGGCATAGAATAGGCCACTCCTTGCTGTCATGTGAGTCTCGTAAGAGGCGACTAAGGAAAGGCGAGGGATGGGCAGCAGTATCCGTCTTAAAACATCTTAAAAGCCTAACTGCGGTTACCAATTCGAGCCTGCCAAGCGTGGCAACTATTAGTAAAGCCCCCTAAGGGGAGGCATGTTCAGCAGTGGACAGTTAAAAGCTGATATGATGATGATGATGATGAAATAATACTTAAATATTATATTATTTTTTTTATACAACTTAGAATGGCAAACAAGCTGACGGCCCACCTGGTGGAAAGTGGTAATCGTCGCCTATAGACATGAGCAGTACCATGGACATAACAGAGTATACTGTTTCGCCCATGATACCCCCAATGTGTTGCCATTCCTGAGGACTCAGGTGTTATTCCTCTGTACCTTGTAAAGTTACTGTTATATTCCACCCTTCAAACCAAAACAGTCAGGGGGGAAAGGGATTGTTAGTAATGGAGACCCATTGCTAGTTACAATTATTATTAATTGCTGATGAATTCATCATGATGGGCTAACTGGCCTGTTTTCATTCTCATCTATCACCCTTCACTGGTGCTCCGCCAGCGTATCCCGTTAGCGCAGGCGGGGTTACCATACCATTTTCACCCATCAAAAAAAAACCGAAACAGTCTATGTATATATATATATATATATATATATATGGTATATTCAACAGTGATTATAAATAGAAACATAGAAACGTACTTAAATACAGTATAAATGTTTAGCAGACATGACATTGATTGAATACTAATGTATCATATTATACAATAAATTTTATACATATTATTTATACAAATGTTTGTATTTTTGTCGCATCTGCCAATAACCTTTGGGAGTAGGTTGGCACAAAACTTTTAGGCTCAGAGATAGGGTGCAAAAATATAAGTTACTAGCGACCTAGTTGGGATTCGCACGGATACACAGAATTTCCGCAAATACGTTTAGTCATTGACCAAAATATGGTCCTACACAGTTGACCGTATGAAAAAGCTTAAAGTTACATAGCTATAGAGAGAGCTATGTTCGAAGTTTCTTTGCGTGATGAATTCATCATGATGGGCTAACTGGCCTATTTCATTCTCATCTATCACCCTTCACTGGTGCTCCGCCAGCGTATCCCGTTAGCGCAGGTGGGGTTACCATACCATTTTCACCCATAAAAAAAATATCAGTTTATTCAGCAAATATTACAAAGAAGTTACATACACAGAGTATCACAGCATGTATAGGAGGTGAAGCTGTAAGGTAATGTTTACTACTCCATTACTAACAATCCCTTTTCCCCCATTTGCTGCATGCTTGTTTGTCACCATTGTGGTATAAAAAATGATTACTTGCTATTTAAATTATTTTAAATTTTTATTATTATGTCATTGGTCGGGACTATATCTCCTGAAGTATGCGGTACTGGCAGCCGGCCAATTGCCAAGCTCCCATTGTTGGACCGAATTTATGTACCCACAGACGTACATACTTCACTGCAAACTCATACAGGCGTACGCTGTAATTCAGTTGTGAATTTTTAAAGTGTCATATGCCGCCGCTGCCATTTTTTGACGATTCAACAAGTTAATTTTTATCCGACTGTAAAAAAAGAGAGTAATGTTTTGCAACTATATGTTTATGAGTATGTTTGTTTATTTAGTCGACCACAATGTATTTTAAATATAAAAATACTTAGAAAGGGATTATCAGTAATGGCGATTAGCAATCCCGTTGCTAGCAACATACCCTATTAAGTGAATCTCCACGCGGTTCCTACAGGAAAACATCGTGATTGATTTACTGTTAAATTTGTCACGAAGGGATTATTAGTAATGCTGAACATAAGGCTCTTGTGGGATTTTGTCAGTAGTTGCCACGTTTGGCAGGCGGATTGGCAACCGCAGTTAGACTTTAGAGATATTTTAAGAGGGACGCTGCTGTCCATCCTTCGTCCTCAATTAGTCGCCTTTTATGACACCCACGAGAAAGGACGGGTTGGGTTATTCTATGCCGGGACCACGTGGCCGAATTGAAATATCTAATTGAAAATAAATCACTGCAAACTAATATCGATAATATAATAATAATAATCGATAGGAACGGAGTCGAATGCTAAACATAGCTCTTACATTAATTACCTAATACTAATTCATGGGGGAAAGGGATTGTTAGTAATGGAGACTGAGAATCCCATTGCTAGCAATATACCCAATCAGGTCGACCTCCTCGCGGTTCCCCCTGGAAACTATCATGATTAATTCCTGATGAATTCATCATGATGGGCTAACTGGCCTGTTTTCATTCTCATCTATCACCCTTCACTGGTGCCCCGTCAGCGTATCCCGTTAGCGCAGGCGGGGTTATCATTCCATTTTCATCCAATAAAAAAAAATACTAATTCATGTAAATCGTAAACATTTAAACTATCGGTACCGCCATATCGATAGGTCAAGATGTTTCAAAGACATTTTGTCACAGATAACGTACTCGTACATGTAAATATGTGTTAATTACAATAATTAAATATATAATTTATTTATTTATAAATTTGTAACAGACTTGTAATAATAACGAGTTAAAAATATTAACGATAATTTTTTTTTAATGTAATAAATAGTACGTAACCAATGGTTTCGGTTGTACTTAGTACCTAACGGGTCAAACCTAAGTTTACTGAGAGGGGGAAGGGATTGTTAGTAATGGAGACTGAGAATCCCATTGCTAGCAATATACCCAACCAGGTCGACCTCCCCGTGGTCCCCAATGGAAACCATCGTGCTGAATTCCAAGTGTATTTAACACAATGGGCAGGTCAGTTAACTTGCTTTTTTTATTCCCACCTAGCATCCCTCACTGGTGTCCCGCCAGCGTATATCGTTAACGAAGGTGGGGTTACCATTCCATTATCATCCATTAAAAAAAAACTGAAATTTACTTGATGGAAACAGCCATTTTCAACAGGCTTCAAACAGAATGAGGTTTTTTTTTAATCAGGTTCTTTTTCTTTCACAGTTCGGTTATATTTTATTTTATGTTTAAAATCCAATAACTCTGTCAGTTGTAAACCGATTTTGGAAAATTATTTTTCTATCTGAAAGAATATATTTATAGATTGAACCAATTGAAATTTTATCAAAGTCAGTTCTGTAGTTGACTTTTTAAATCAAAATAACTGGTTTTGGAGCAATTGAAATCGATTTTTTCTGTTTTTTTTTTTAACTGTAATAAGAAAATGGCGGCAAAATTTTCCCTCCTTCATACTTCCCTTTACATAGCTCTTACACATGCATACAGATTCACACACCGCATGACATGTACACAAAAAGAATATAAAAAAAGAAACATCCTTTTTTAAATCAATTTAACATAAATATAAAAAAAATATATGTATAAAAGGCAAAGAAAACACTTATAAACAGCTTTACATTATGGCAATCTGACAAGGTTTTCAATGTCAATGGGTACAAGCAACATTATCATAGTAAACAAACGCTATAGTTTTACGATGTAGCTATACATATAATACTTATTCATAAGTAAATATTTTGATTGTATTGTGGGAAGAAACGTTATCCTTGGAACATACTCGTATGTGAGTTTTCACACATGACTTTATCAACTTATTGAGACATCGATAGAGAATGTGTTTGAACAACTACAATACTAATGCCTTTACTCGTTTAGTTTTTTTTAATGGATAATAATGGAGCGGTAACCCGGTTGCGCTATCACATTAAAAAAACATCGTCACCGTGTATCAATAGCGCATGTGGGTTAGATACTATTTCATTTTCATTCATAGATCTTTTCAAAGAAAATAGGGAAAATAAAAATTGGACACTGGCAAAAATCTTCTGTAATAAAGATTCGATGTATTGCCAGTAATAAAAGTAAAAAGTACTTACTTAATTTTTAATTATAAAGATTTTCTTTTTCACTAAATTTAATTAACTATTAAAAATTTAAAAAAGAGGTTATTGCTAATCTTTTGTTATCACATAAAGTTACAGTATTCGACTACCTAGTTTATGATCTATTAATACTCATTAGCATTATTGTGAAACAGGGCCCTCTAATCATTTTAGAGCTCAGTTATAGCATAATGAAAACAAATTGCCGCTGTTTGTATTAAATTAACAAGTTAAAACGATTCCAATCATAATAACTTGTTAATTCAATAACGTAACGAAAACAGTAACAGAAACGGATTACAAAGATCCGCGTTCTAAATTTAAAATGCGCGCCAATCGACCTACATTCCTCGGCTTCCCGCTTTCGGCTGTTCCTTTAATTCCATTCCGTCTTACGTTGGTTCTTCACATACAATGAAACGAAAACACAATGTATCTATTGATAAAATAAAACAAACTTGTTATTAGGCCCATGAAGTCACCATTTATATCACTTTAACTTGCATGAGACGTTCATTATGTCTGTAATGATGTCCAATGGGCGAAGTCAAGAACAATAGCAAATATTGCTCATGGTCATAAGTCTGTAGTATGGAGAGATGTTATTTAGTATTTAATGGCTTGCTTATCATGATTTTCTGTGCACACGCATATGTAGTGACGAGACACATGAAAATTATTTACCAACAATATTTTTAAGTATAAAACCAACGAATATAAGTTGAAGACTATGTACATAGTAGGGATACGTAAAATACAGCAATATCTATATATCTTAGTACCAATATCTATATATTGGCCCAACTACGCATACGTTAAATGTCTGTTATCCAATATTTAATATCGAATTTTAGTCGTAGTTTAATATAGCCATCCGACCGGTAAGGGCGATATTAGAATGGGTAATGACCTATGTCTAAAAAACCCAATATATAGATATTGGAGCAGTCCCAATATTACCCATGCCTCATCAACACCTAATGATATATAAAACATAAGTAAGTAACAAATGGGTGAAATACCTTTAAAAGTTATGGATGCATCCATTTTTTACAGTTTCATAGATATGCCGCCAACACTAGTTAATTTTTTTTCTTATAATAAACATTTTGTATTTTTTTTTATTACCTTAACTTAGGTTGTAAAAACTAAAATAAAAAAAAATTGTAAGCAGTCAAATAACCACAAGAAGTCCTAATTTCTTGTAACCTATAAAAAGTGGCAATAAACCTGCAAAAACTAGGTATTTGCAGTTATAAAATTTTATAACAATTCCGCAATGCAGTTAGTATACAACTAGTGCATCACTAGTCGTAAAAAAAGTTATTGTGAGTGTGCATATAATGCAAGTGACTAAGAGTGACTCACGCGTTAAACATAAAACAAGTGACTGATAAAATGTACTGAAGATAGTCCTATAAAAACAACAACCGAATTGATAACCTCCTTTTTGAAGTCGGTTAAAAATGAATTGCAATTTAATTTAAACTATTTATTGCACGACGGTAAACGTCGACATGATGATAAAGCGTCATGAAAAGGCAAAAAAATACTAAAAGTAAAAATTTATGGTAAACAGTTAGAAATGGCGGTAAAATTATTATATTAAGCGCTGTCAGAAGAAAATTGCACAATATTGCCAGTGTTCAATTTTTTTTTTGATGGGTGAAAACGGTATGGTAACCCCGCCTGCGCTAACGGGATACGCTTGCGGAGCACCAGTGAAGGGTGATAGATGAGAATGAAAACAGGCCAAATAGCCCATCATGATGAATTCATCAGGAATTAACCATGATAGTTTCCAGGGGGAACCGCGAGAAGGTCGACCTGGTTGAATATATTGCTAGCAATAGGATTCTTAGTCTCCATTACTAACTAATATAGTGATGATGATGATGATGAAACATTTCAACAAAGAGTACATACGTACTTCTCATGTACTTATATTTTATGTCACTCCGACAATTCTATGTCCAAAGTACAAATCTTCGGTACTAAAGTTAACATATATCCCTATGTTAATTCACCTTCACCTCTGACCTCATTTGTTTTCCATTACACAGTTACATATATTTATGTCAACAAAATTAAATTTATATTTACATAAACAGGAAAACATTTGGAATCGATTTACACTTGACAATATTTTTTTATACACCTTTAAATCGTAAACAACTCGACAGTTCTCTCACTTCCTATTTAACAGTTTCCTCTTGTCGGTGCAACTAATTCATGCATTCTCTTCCAGCCAGCTCTATTCCAAGCCATATCTTTGACCTCTCTATACGATTTTTTTTATGCAACTTAGAATGGCAAACAAACTGACGGCCCACCTGATGGAAAGTAGTAACCGTCGCCTATAGACATGAGCAGTACCATGGACATAACAGAGTATACTGTTTCGCCCATGATACCCCCCATGCGTTGCCATTCCTGAGGACTCAGGTGTTATTTCTCCGTACCATTCACGCCATATCCCACCCTTCAAACCAAAACACAGCCATACAAACACAGCTGCTTCACGGTAGTAACACGAATGGGACAGAGGTACTCAAGCAATCAACTTTTGTACAAAGTCTCCCTCTGGTAAAGGAGACTGATTTTTTTAAATCGGTTGAGTAGTTTTTGACTTTATCCATTTCAAATAAACAAACAAAAAGTCAAATCTTTCCTCGTTGTAATATTAATATAAATAAACGTTACAATGCTTTATGTGAAGTCCATGGTGTTGTTGGCCACAGCAGAATATCAGTGTTTTGCTCTTTTAAGGGCAGAGCAATAAACTGAGCTGTGACCATTTTACGTTACTATGGCACACGCATGAAGGAAGGGAAAGATGGGAGATTGTTAGTTTATATATTTTGTTTTTGTATTTTTTTTATTTGTGCTTTTTTATTTTTATTCTTTTGTCTCTTTTGCTGTGTATTATGTGTATGTTTTTTTTTTTATTGTAATTTGTGTGCTGTAAGTAATGTAAATAAATTATCTATCTATCTATTTATTTATCTATTCTATTCCGGGACCACACGGTCGAGTGTGGGCTATATTTGCAAAAAATTAGAAATACCCACGAAAATTACCATTATATAACCCAAAAAAGTGTCAAAAATTTTATCAGCATAAACATCATAGGCCACATTTTATTTTCTATCTACCTGTGCGAAGCCGGGAGGGGGGAGGGATGGTTAGTAATGCGGATTACCACTCCCGTTGCTAACAATATACCCTAACAGGTCGACCTCCCCGTGGTCTCACCTGGAAACCATCGTGCTAACTTCCAAGTGTATTCATCACGATGGGCTAACTGACCTGCCTTTTCAGGGGGGAAGGGATAGTCCCCATTGCTATCAATATACCCTATCAGGCCGACCTCCACGCGGTTCCCCCTGGAAACCATCATGGTTAATTCTTGTCGAATTCATCACGATGGGCCGACTGACCTGCCTTCATTCTTATCTATCATCTGTCACTGGTGCCTCGCCAGCGTATACCAATAGCGCAAGTGGGGTTACCACAACATTTTCACCCATTAAAAAAACCTGCCTTTTCATTCTCAAGTATCATCCCTCACTGGTGCCCCGCCAGCGTATACCGTCAGCGCAGGCGGAGTTACCATTTCATTATCATTCATCAAAAAAAAAAACCCCGTGCGAAGCTTGGGCGAGCCGCTAGTCTCCTACATGTACAGTCTCCCATCCGAGAAATGGGTATTGGCGACCTGTACGCATGCTAAAGGTAAAAGAATTAAGGGGCCGCTTGAAAATCAACGCTGTATAGGTACATCTCGCTGGAGCTGTACATATATAGCAACAGCCGAGGCGGCTTCTACAACCAGCAAATTGAATTTTTTTTTCTTTTTAAATAAAGATTTTGTAATAAAGATTCTCTATCTATCTATCTAGTTACAATTTTATTATATGCAAACAAAAATCTGTATTTGAATACGTAAATACCAAGTTTCATATCGATTGAAGACTCCTGGCGCCGTCTACGGAAGGGGATGGTTTTCCCCACCCCACGAACCTAGATTTCCAGGATAAATAGCCTCTAGATTTCTCCGATCCTTTGTTCTTACATGTACACACCCGTAAGTGAGTTATTTTCTTGGCACAGATTCAGAAAATATAAAACGTACCAAATTTTACTTTGTCTTTTAAGTACCTACATATTTATTTATTTATTTATTTTTTGGAAAACGTACAGCTGTATTACAGTCAATACATAATCAAATTTATATCTATGTTAAGCCATGAATATTGAAGAAAAAGTACTGTTTTTTAACCGACTTCGAAAAGGAGATTCTCAATTTAATCGTATTTTTTTATGTTAGTTACCTCACGACTCCGTCTGTTTTAAATCA
Source organism: Galleria mellonella (assembly GCF_026898425.1). Lineage (NCBI taxonomy): Eukaryota > Metazoa > Arthropoda > Insecta > Lepidoptera > Pyralidae > Galleria > Galleria mellonella. The sequence goes on along the minus strand of NW_026441999.1, from coordinate 7,098,152 downwards.
ATTTGATTTTTTTAATCTTAAGTGATTATCTACCAGAGGGAGACTGTACTGTAAAAGTCGATTGCTTGGCCACCTCTGTCCCATTCGTGTTTCAACCGTGAAGCAGTTGTGTTTGCATGGCTGTATTTCGATTTGAAGGGTGGGATATGGCGTGAATTTACTGGGTACAGAGGAATAACAGCTGAGTCCTCAGGAATGGCAACGCATGGGGGTATCATGAGCGAAACAGTATACTCTGTTAAGTCCATGGTACTGCTCATGTCTATAGGCGACGATTACCATTTTCCATCAGGTGGGCCGTCAGCTTGTTTGCCCTTTTAAGTTGCATAAAAAAAAGATATACTAACAGATTCATCCCATAGAAATTTTATCAAAATCGGTTCAGTAAATTACTTTTTAAACTGAAAATAACTGGTTTTGTCACAATTGAACTCAGTTTTTTTATAGGGTACAATCTTTAAATATATGACATGACTAGTCGTTTCCCGCAGCGTTGTCCGCTTCTGTGTAATTCCCGTATATTATTCCTCTTGGAAATCTTCATGAATCCGTTTTTATATTATATTATATACTTAAATGATAATTACATACCTATAATTGTTCGCTCCACTTAACATTTAGTGTTTGTTTTATTTCAATCGGTTCATAAATAAAAAAGTTATGTCATTCTAAAGAATCGCATATAAAAAGTTGAATTGGCTGAAACTTTATGAAGGTCATAAAGTTTAATAATGCGGTTGCTAACCCATTTGCCAAACGTGGCAACTACTGGCAAAACTCCCCTTACAAGGAAGGCTTATGTTCTACAGTGGAAAGTTAACGGCTGATATTTATGTATGTATGTAATATGAAATGCTATTTAGAAAGAGTACTTCCGTGTAAATATTTTGACTTTAACGTCTTCAAGATGGCGCCCTATTTTTTGCTAACAATTTATAAGTAAAAAATAATCGGTGATTATGAAGTCAGACCCGTTTTTTTTTAATGGGTGATAATGGAATGGTAACCTCACCCGCGCTATCGGTATACATCGGCGGGGCATCAGTGAAGGATGATAAGTGACGATGAAGCAGGTCAGTTAGCCCATCGTGACGAATTCAACAAGAATTGTTCACGATGGTTTCCAGGGGGAACCACGTGGAGGTCGACCTGATAGGGCATATTGCTAGCAATGTCGAACTCCATTGCTAACAATCCCTTTCCCCCCTAGTCAGACCCGTTGGCCTATTGTAATATTTTCATCAGGTATTAAACATTGATTTGGTACTTTTAGTATTTTTAAGTTTTTTTTTTTAATGCGTGAAAATGGAATGGTAACCCCACCCGCGCTATCGGTATACACCGGCGGGGCACCAGTGGAAGATGATAGGTTAGAATGAATGCAGGTCAGTTGGTCCACCATGATAAATTCGACAAGAATTAACCATGATGGTTGGGGGATTGTTAGTAATGGAGACTGAGAATCCCATTGCTAGCAACATATCCAACCAGGTCGACCTCCTCGCGGTTCTCCCTGGAAACTATCATGGTTAATTCCTGATGAATTCATCATGATGGGCTAACTGGCCTGTTCTCATTCTCATCTATCATCCTTCACTGGTGCTCCGCCAGCGTATCCCGTTAGCGCATGCGGGGTTACCATACCATTTTGACCCATAAAAAAATACCATGATGGTTTCCAGGGGGAACCACGTGGAGGTCGAACTGAGAGGGTATGTTGCTAGCAATGGGGCTATTAGATCTCATTATTAACAATCCCTTCCCCCCCACAGTAATTTTAAGCTAAACCAACAGCGATGACAGCATAATGACGTCACGGTTACGTCATAGAACATTGACGTCATTTCGTAGACATTGTACACTGGAATAAAATAGAATTCGAAACGCCCATCATTTTATAAATATCATCGTTTTAGAAGTATCATATTTAGAATTGTAGTAGGTAGTTGACGTAATTAGGTACACGAGGTTTCTTTTTTACTGAGTTTATTTAAGGGTTAGTGTACACGGCCGAGAGTTGGTTAAGGGTCCGTTCACACAGTTGATTGATCATCATCATCATTGTCATCATATCAGGCCTTAACTTTATTGTCGTCGTTCCTGATGTCACGCATGGGCACCACAGAATATCAGCGCTGTAGCAATTAAATTGCTGCAGCACATGCTGAGTGGTGACCACGTTTTTTTTTTTAATGGATGATAATGGAATGGTAACCCCACCTGCGCTATCGGTATACACCGGCGGGGCACCAGTGAAGGATAATAGGTGAGGAGATGAAGTAGGTCAGTTAGCCCATCGTGACGAATTCAACAAGAATTGTTTACGATGGTTTCCAGGGGGAACCACGTGGAGGTCGACCTGATAGGGCATATTGCTAGCAATGGGGCTGTCAACTCCATTACTAACAATCCCTTTCCCCCTGGTGACCACGTTGGCAACAACAAATATAAAGTTTTTTTTTCTATTGATAAATTTATGTAACTTTTTGTTGTAGGCAATAAATGTTTTCTTTCTTTCTTTAACTGTCTACAGCTGAATACGGGCCTCCCTCTTGAGGTTTTTTTTTATTAGATGAAAATGGATCGGTAACTCCGCTTGCGCTAACGGAATACGCTGACGGAGCACCAGTGAAGGGTGATAGATGAGAATGAAAACAGGCCAGTTAGCCCATCATGATGGATTCATCAGGAATTAATAATGATAGTTTCCAGGGGGAACCGTTAGGAGGTCGACCTGGTTGGGTATATTGCTAGCAATAGGGTTCTCAGTCTCCATTACTAACAATCCTTTCCCCACCAAAGTCAACGCATTTCGATATCGTCCATATCGTTCATACGAACGATCGAATCTATTTTCGAATATGTTAAAAGTCTATACAATATAATTTTTTGGATAACAGAATTTTAATATATTCGTTATTGGACCAGTGCATGGATATTGTAACTAAAATATATATTTTATCCACCCCATTTATGATTATAATAATTAACATATTATATATACTAAGGAATTGCTAAATTTAGCGTAATAATTTTCAAGATCAATAAAGCAAATCAGCATTTTGTGACGTGAGATGTGACAGTTATGTCATAGTGAGTCAGTCCGCTCCGTCGCCCTCGCCGCGCCCGTCTGACATTGCTGCGCTGTTTATTTTTAATTTACTTAGATGCCAGTACTAGTTAATTGTTACAGCTATAGCAGTATGGAGTGAATACCTTTGCATATCAAATAAGAATTACAATTATATAATATAAACACAGAGTAGATTATAGCCTAGATAGTCGCGTACAGCGCGGTTTCTGAGATATTTCCTTCTACGAACGTTCAAGTTATGGAGCGATCTCCCTGTCGAAGTTTTCCCAAGAGACTACAGAATGAGGTTCTTGAAAAAAGGGATAAAAGAGTTCTGCAAGGTCGGCAACCCGCGCGTATTGTAACCCCTAGTATTGCAGGCGTACATAGGCTACGGTAACCGCTTATTATCAGGTGGGCCGTATACTTGTTTGCCACCTAAGTGGTATAAAAAAAAACATTGTTTATACTTATTTTTACAATATAACTTTTATTAATGTAATAAATAGTACCTAACCAAAGATTTCGGTTGTTCTTAGTACCTAACAGGCCAAACTGACGTTAATTTGGTGGTAACCGCCATTTTCAATGGACTTCAAAAAGAGGAAAATTCTCAGTTTGGTTATATTTCTTTAAATTTCTGTTTAATTTATATTTATTTTAACTACTACTGCCCACTCGCTACTTCGTATGCCACTGTGTTAGGTTGACTGGAAGAACTCTCTTTTAGAGATAAGTTCGCCTTTGCTAGCATTATTATTAACTTATTGTTGTTACTGTATGTTTTAGTGCAATAAATATATGTATATATATATATATATATATATATATATATATATATATATATATATATATAATGTTTATCACCTCATAACTTCGTCAGTTGTAAACCGATTTGCAAAATTCTTTTTTATATAGAAAATATACTTATAAATTAGTTTTATAGAAATTTTATCAAAATTAGTACGGTAGTTTGGTTTTTAAATCGAAATAAATGGTTTTACCACGTTTCAAGTTGGTGAGTTTTTTTTCTTTGAAACATAATATACTTGTCGTTTAAAAATTCCCCGCTGTCGGTAAACGTCGGCTATTAATGACAAGTTGTCGACGATAATACACTTAGATAATCAATACTCGACACTGGTGCTTAACAAATTTGACCCACTTCTTATAAAACGACGTATTACTGAGGCAATATAATTTATCCTTGTTAATATCATAGTTTAATAGTAAGCAACTTATAATGGTAAACATGATGACAATTTTTTATCTATAGGTACTAATACAGTGAACGGGGGAAAGGAATTGTTAGCAATGCAGTTTGACAGCCCTATTGCTAGCAATATGCCCTATTAGGTCAATCTCCACGTGGTTCCCTCTGGAAATCATCGCCAACAATTCTTGTTGAATTCGTCACAATGGGCCAACTGACCTGCGTCATTCTCACCTATCATCCGTCACTGGTGCCCCGCCGGTGTATACCGATAGCGCGGGCATGGTTACCATTTCATTATCACCCATTAAAAAATACAGTGAATGCTCTATATAAGTAACTCATTTCAACCAATTTCAATAAAAAAATATCTTATTGGGAAAAGTTGCTTATAGGGAAAATAGGAGTATAAAAAATACTTTACCGTGTGGAAAATATTTTTACTTTTTTTCTTTTACTAACTAAGCTGAGTAGAATAAATAAAATATAAAGAAAGTTGCTTTTTTTTTATACAACTTAGAATGGCAAACAAGCTGACGGCCCACCTGATGGAAATTGTTAACCGTAGCCTATAGACATGAGCAGTACCATGCACACAACAGAGTATACTATTTCGCCCATGATACCCCTCATGCGTTGCCATTCCTGAGGACTCAGGTGTTATTTCTCTGTACCCAGTAAATTCACGCCATATCCCACCCTTCAAACCGAAACACAGCCATGCAAACACAACTGCTTCACGGTTGAAACACGAATGGGACAGAGGTACACAAGCAATCGACTTTTGTACAAAGTCTCCCTCTTATATATTTTGTAATCTAAGATTTTTTTTCAATTATCTCTGCAGAAATATGTTCTTAAAAATACATACTATTATTCTTTATTAATTCTTTTCTTTATTTACAAAAAAGTAAATAAAAAATATAAAATATTAAGACAAATAAGTAGCAATCTGATGCCTGCGTACCCCAAAAAGAGAGTTGTATTACATAAATCCTAAGCATAAATCACGGCATAAATACGTATATGTGAAAACTGCGTAAAAATTAATAGAATCATCCAATTGCATACTTAATTTATTAATTTTTCCATATACAGAATTTAGGACTGCTGCAAATCTAAGATTACATAGTTTTTAATCTGCGTTCCATGTTTTTTTTTAATGGATGATAATGGAATGGTAAGCCCGCCTGCGCTAACGGTATACGCTGGCGGGGCACCAGTGAGAGATGATAGGTGAGGATGAAAAGGCAGGTCAGTTAGCCCATCGTGATGAATACACTTGGAATTCAGCACGATGGTTTCCAGGGGAGACCACGGGGAGGTCGACCTGTTAGGATATATTATTAGCAATGGAACTGATAATCCGCATTACTAACAATCCCTTCTCCCCCTGCGTTTCATGTTTGGGTCTTCTTTGTTACCACGACCTATGCAGAAAATAGCAAATTATTATTAATAATAATTGATTATTTAAAAAAATTTTAAGGTTAAGGTTACTTAAGGTTATATACCAGAGGGAGACTTTGTACAAAAATCGTTTGCTTGGGTACCTCTGTCCCATTCGTGTTTTAACCGTAAAGCAGTTGTATTTGCATGGCTGTGTTTCGGTTTGAAGGGTGGGATATGGCGTGAATTTACAGGGTACAGAGGAATAATATCTGAGTCCTCAGGAATAGCAACGTATGGGGAGTATCATGGGCGAAATAGTATACTCTGTTATGTCCATGGTACTGCTCATGTCTGTAGGTGACGGTTAGCACTTTACATCAGGTGGGCCGTCAGCTTGTTTGACATTCTAAGTTGTATAAAAAATATAAATATATATAGAATATTCTAAATATCCATTGGCTCTACTATCGATTAATAGTTAATGTCTTGGAATTATCATCGAATAATTGCTAATAACGCATCTAATTTATCTAATTTTATTTATAATTAGTAACAAGACATTAACCTGTTTATTTATAAAAAGTAATAAATATTTATTTATTATTACATAAATCCCAAATACACTACAGTATTCCTATTCAAACACACATGGATAAAAAAGTTGACCTGTTTTTGACAAAGTATGGTGAATTTGTATAGTGACAATCTATATCTTTTATTAATTAAATGACGCCTTATGTAGATCTATATAATCTAAGACATTTTGTAATTCATACACGATTTTTACTTCCATTGTTTTTTTTTTAATACGTTTGTTCCGTTGTGGAACAGGCTAAGGTCGGAGACCATGCTGCCTAGTCTTCAGTATGATAAATTTTCTGGAATATTACTTCCATTGTTTTCAAATGTCACACGTCTTTTTTTTTATCCAATGGAAACAAAGTCATCAATTCATACAGCCGCAAGTTTGTGGTCATCTTAATCCGTATCGTCGTTTCACGGTCGAGGGCCGTTCCATGTGGTTGATCATAGACTCATGCCAGATATATTAACGTTTCTACAACCGTTACGCAAAGGAACTCCGCCAGTCTGCCAAATTGGTTTTATTGTCTATGCTATGCCTTATTATTGGTTTTTATAGCTTCGTTTGGGAATAACTTCCATTTCTTTAGTAAAATGGGTTATTGTGATGAAATCTTGCTTGGAAACAGCCTTGCTAGTTGTAAATTTTGATTTCTACTCAAATTTGAAATATATGTTCTTCTAATTAATGCAATTTCTATCACTTTTACCCAATCACAAATTTACGTAGGTTTTCACTACATTTTAAAACATTAATTAAGCAACAATATTATTTTTAACAGTCTCTAAAAATTTAAATTAAGAATGCAAGAAAAAAATAAAAAATCCGTGGCTACCTCAGAAATGTCTAGTGCCCATTCTAATATGCGAGCGGAGCTTTCAGCTACGCACAAAGACATCTCCGAGAGAATATGCATGCACCTTTTTTAAAGGGACATGTCCACCATGGATAATAATCTTAAATACTTGAATACTAAAAACTTCTTAATATATAAATGTGAAAGTGAGTTTGATTGTTTGTTTGTTTGCCACCTTATAGCACTATTAAGGGCTTAACCAATCACTTTGAAATTTGGTATATACATATTTTACCAGAGGGAGACTTTGTACAAAAGTCGATTGCTTGGGTACCTCTGACCCATTCGTGTTTCTACCGTGAAGCAGCTGTGTTTGCATGGCTGTGTTTCGGTTTGAAGGATGGGATATGGCGTGAATTTACTGGGTACAGAGGAATAACAGCCAAGTCCTCAGGAATGGCAACGCATGGGGGGTATCATGGGCGAAACTGTATACTCTGTTATGTCCATGGTACTGCTCATGTCTATAGGCGACGGTTACCACTTCCCATCAAGTGGACCGTCAGCTTGTTTGCCATTCTAAGTTGTATAAAAAAATATATGTGATAAAAAGAGTTTATAGGCTAGTTTTTATACCGATTAGTAAGTATATCCTGGTCCCGCGAACGAAGTCGCAAGTAAAAGCTAGTTCGATTTAATTTAGTCTTCTACTTAAGTCCTTAATTTTAGCAACAAAAAAAGAATATAAAAGCTATCGTATTTATTATCTGCCTACATATTTATTTTTATTGGCACTAAATGAATTATTCAAATACACATCTAGACCTAGTAAGTTTGCAGCGAAGTAAAACATTTGTGAGGAAATAAACCGAGCCGAGGTCGTGGATTCAACGTTCAACATGCATTAGATCATTGTTGTCATATTTATTTATAATGCAACGTAAAACAATGCAAATTGAAATGCTATAAAGTCTTTTCGATAGAACATCTTAATAGACCATAATGGAATGGTAACACCGCCTGCACTGTTATTATTATTACCAGAGGGAGACTTTGTACAAAAGTCGATTGCTTAGGTGCCTCTGTCCCATTCGTGTTTCTACCGTGAAGCAGTTGTGTTTGCATGGCTGTGTTTCGGTTTGAAGGGTGGGATATGGCGTAAATTTACTGGGTACAGAGGAATAACACCTGAGTCCTCAGGAATGGCAACGCATGGGGGGTATCATGGGCGAAACAGTATACTCTGTTATGTCTACGGTATTGTTCATGTCTATAGGCGACGGTTACCACTTTCCATCAGGTGGGCCGTCAGCTTGTTTGCCATTCTAAGTTGTATAAAATTTTTCTTAAATTAATTATCAGTTGTTATGCATAGAGGTGAATTCTGATCTCAAAGTCGAAGTTACGAAATATGATTCTTTTTAAATTCATTCTTTCCAACGTGATTTTAATTTAAACCTTATTTAAAGAGTGTATTGAGTCATATATGTATTAATGATTCATGAATGCTTAAAGGTCATAGGAAGATTAATTTAGCACAGATATCTCGGCTGTATGAGATTTGACTTCTGTTTCAGAGGTCATATTGGTAATTATTAATTTGTCTAGATACAATTGGTCGTGTGGTCCCGGCATAGCCCAGTTAGGCCTATAACTGGGTTCAAATGGGGAGAAAGGGATTGTTAGTAATGGAGACTGAGAATCCCATTGCTAGCAATATACCCAACCAGGTCGATCTCGTGGTTTCCCATGAAAACTATCATGGTTAATTCCTGATGGGCTAACTGGCCTGTTTTCATTCTCATCGATCTCCCTTCACTGGTGCTCCGCCAGCGTATCCCATTAGCGCATGCGGGGTTACCATACCATTTTCATCCACAAAAAAAAAACTGGGTCCAAATGGCGCAGGATAGAGATAAATGGACATTTTTGGAGGAGGTCTTTACCCAATCTGGGGTTCTTGCATAGAGAAAATATTATATATCTATATATACATAAAAACTAATTAACTAACAATTAATTTAAGCTAACCAACTTACTAACATACCTAGTAGGAATAAAATAATACTGTAACAATGCAAGAAATTAAAGGCTTTATTTATTTATTTACAATTGGTCGTGTGGTCCCGGCATAGAATGGGTCACCTCTTCCTTTGCCGTGGGTGTCGTAAGGGGCGAGTAAGAGAACTTAGTGGTCGAGGGATGGGCAACAGCAGCAGTCTTTCTTAAAATACCTCCAAAAGCCTAACTGCAGTTGGCAGCCCGCCTGCCATTCGTGGCATCTACTGGCAACCCCAAAAGAGTCGACAGTTAACGACTGATAAAATGATGAATTCTTCGTTTTTTTTTATACAACTTAGAATGGCAAACAAGCTGACGGTTCACCTGATGAAAAGTGGTAACCGTCGCCTATAGACATGAGCAGTACCATGGACATATTTTTGGACCATGGTTGAAACACGAATGGGGCAGAGGTACCCAAGCAATCCACTTTTGTACAAAATCTCCCTCGTTGTGGTGAGAAATAGTAATAAATAAATAAATATTATAGCGAAATCTTTATTGTAAATGTTAATATAAACGAAAAGTTTAGTAATTTTAAGTCAAAATTATTAGAAATGTAGTTTATTATTTATTGTCCATAAAATAGTAATTTCACAATTAATATATTATTAGGTTAAAAGATAAGTTTAGAGTAAATACGCGTAGGTTTTTTTTTTTAAATGGTGATAATGAAATAGTGACCTGCCAGCACTATCGGTATACAGTGGCGGCAGTGAAGGATAATAGGTGAAGATGAAGCAGGTCAGTTGGCACATCGTGACGAATTCATTAATTAATTAACCATGATGATTTCCATTGGTAATGCATGAATGTCGACCTGATAAGGTATATTGTTAGCAATGGGGACTCTAGTCCCATTACTAACAATACCTTTCCCCCTGATTCTAATATTAACTTGTGAGGACTCATTTTGCCGCTGCGGGCATTTGCCCAACTGACGCTCCTTAGATTGGGGCCCTGTGCATACAATCTTTTATACAAAGCATCCATTCTTTGTTCGTCCCCTCTCTTTTCCCATCCAAATTCAATTCATCATCTACTACAAAACATGCCTTTCATTCCTCCACGTGACGTACAGACCGACATTGTGCGTGACCTAATAATTTATATAATAGTATATTGATTGACGTTAATTTAGATATGTTGAACTGAACAGTTGGCTAGCTTTAAATCATTTATAATCAATTATTCATTTATTAAACGTCAATACACCTATACAAGAGGGAAAAGGATTGTTTTTTTTTCTTTCTTAAGTGGCGTTCACCCCAATATTAGGGTTTTTTTTTTGATGGGTGAAAATGGTATGGTTACCCCGCCTGCGCTAATGGGATACGCTGGCGGAGCACCAGTGAAGGGTGATAGATGAGAATGAAAACTGGCCAGTTAGCCCATCATGATGAATTCATCAGGAATTAACCATGATAGTTTCCAGGGGGAACCGCGGGGAGATCGACCTGGTTAGGTATATTGCTAGCAATGGGATTCTCAGTCTCCACTACTAACAATCCCTTTCCCCCCCACCCCCGATATTAGGGTATTTTGCCAAGAACAAAACGGGGAAACGATAGTAGTAATAAAAATACTTAACACAAACGAATTTAGAAAGGGTAAGGATTAGGTCTAGGATATTTATAGGATATGAAGGATATACTTGTACATAAAAGAATATACTTATAAATATATAGGAAAAGCAATTGATGCAACTATAAATGTATTCATATAATATAACTAAATCTTAATATTGTTATCATATATATACATACATATATATATATATATATATATATATGTATGTATATATATATATATATATATATATGAGGATAGTATTTTATAAATAATAGGATCATTGGAAGAAAGTAGAATAAGAATAGAAGTTGGGAATGGAACACGGATGAATCGGAGATGATTAAAAAGGGAGGTGTGGTCAAATTTAGAACATGAGAAAAATATATGATTCAAGTCCGCCACTTCGGCACCGCAATTACACGACGAAGTTTGTACAATACCAAGCTTGTACAAATGAGAAGGTGTGCATACGTGACCTAGACGCATACGAGTTAAAATAATAAAAAGGGATTGTTAGTAATGACGTCTAATAGCCCCATTGCTAGCAATATACCCTCTCAGGTCGACCTACACGCAGTTCCCCCTGGAAACCATCATGGTTAATTCTTGTCGAATCCATCACGGTGGGCCAACTGACCTGCATTCATTCTCACCTATCATCTTCCACTGGTGCCTCGTCGGTGTATACCGATAGCGCGGGCGGGGTTATCATTCCATTTCTACCCATTAAATTAAAAAAAAAAAACACTTATACAGAAGTATGAGTAATATCAATACCGCACTAATATCTATATTTTTTTATACAACTTAGAATGGCAAACAAGCTGACGGCCCACCTGATGGAAACGTGGTAACCGTCGCCTATAGACATGAGCAGTACCATGGACATAACAGAGTATACTGTTTCGCCCATGATATCCCCCATGCGTTGCCATTCCTGAGGACTCAGGTGTTATTCCTCTGTACCCTGTAAATTCACGCCATATCCCACCCTTCAAACCGAAACACAACTGCTTTACGGTTAAAACACGAATGGGACAGAGGTATCTATGCAATCGACTTTTGTACAAAGTCTCGCTCCCTCACTATATACTCGTATTGGATTCGTCTGGACCTTGATAGAAATAAAGCTCGGATATCTATATTAATTGCGAGCGGAGTCTTCATTTCGACATTAGATTTATTTATTTATTCTTTATTGCACAATAAAATTTTGTACAAATGGCGAGCTTAATGCCATATGGCATTCTCTACCAGCTAACCATCAGGTAAAAACAGAAAGCGAGAAAAAAAAACATGACAATTATAGTAACACATTAAAGCATACACAGTACAAAAGAAATACACATGTAAGAAATATACACATCAACATTACTTTTAATATATATGTATGAATATATATATATATATATATATATATATATATATATATATATATATATATATATATATATATATATATATTCATACATACATCAAAACAAGGATATGCATTCAATTTTATCTCTATTTCAACATATTAAATATTGAATATAAGACGTAACATATTCATTATCCAGCCAGTATGTAGACTAATTACTTTTTTTCTTAGTTTTGACTTATATATTTATTATATTAATATATATAATTATTTATATATTGTATTGTTGTATGTGATTTATGTATGTATAATTTTTGTAAGTATATTATTCTATATGTTTCTACATTTATGTTGTTTAACGCATGTTTTAACTAAAATTTGCCGATCTGGGCATTTATCCGCATATATATATATATATATATATATATATATATATATATATATATATATATATATATATATATATATATATATATATATATATATATATATATATATATATATATATATATATATATATATATATATATATATATACATATATATTATACATAGCCATTATCTGTCCTGCCATAAGCCTTTAAATTTCCCCTTTAATTAAATCTTTCTTCCCCATCGATTGTCGGTTCTTTGAGCTATGCCATTACCATATATAGCCATGACCAGCCCATTGCCACTTCAGCTTGCTTATCCTTCGGGCTATGTCGGTTACTTTGGTTCTTTTGCGGATATCCTTGTTTCGGATTCTGTCACCATAGAAACTCGGTACATAGCCCTCTCCATAGCTCGCTAAGTAATTTGAAGCGGACCGAAACATGGTCCTACACGTTGCAAACAGGCAAACGTGTAGGACCATGTTTCGGTTCCATAAGTCATCACTGGCAACACGCACTGTTTTTTTTTTATTTTTATAATGAATGATAATGGAATTATAAACCTGCCTGCGCTAACGGTATACCAGTGGGGGATGATAGGTGAGAATTAAAAGGCAAGTCAGTTAGAACATCGTGATGAATACACTTGGAATCAGCACGATGGTTTTCAGGGAGGACTACGTGAAGGTCGACCTGACAAGGCATATTGCTAGCAATAGAACTTGTAGTCTACATTCCTAACAGTTCCTTCACGTCCTGATACGCACTGGTACGTCTTCAAACTTTGAGGTACTTTTATTTGAGACTTTGAAAAAAAACTGCTAATTTAAGGTATGAGGTAATATTCATTCATTTCTATAAATAGCTATTACTACATAGTTAAATGTACAATTACTACGTAACTTAGGTTTATCTGCAGAAAGATCCGGTACATCGAGAGGTCAACTGTCAACTAGGTTAAAGTAAGCTACGCTCTAGATATATTACAAAGTAACAGTGCATTAAACCATTGAATTATCAAGTGCCCCTTGTAAAACTATAAAAGTAAATGATCCTTTATCGAGTACCATTTCGAATTACTATAATTTTGTTTTTTTTTATGTAACTTAGAATGGCAAACAAGCCGACGGCCCACCTGATGGAAAGTAGTAACCGTCGCCCATAGACATGACAGAGTATACTGTTTCGCCCGTGATACCTCCCATGCGTTGCCATTCCTGAGGACTCAGGTGTTATTACTCTGTACCCAGTAAATTCATTGCCATATTGCACTCTTCAAACCCAAACACAGCCATGCAAACACAACTGCTTCACAGTAGAAACACGAATAGGACAGAGGTGCCCAAGATGATTAATTATTTTGAGTCATCGCGTGTAAATTTTACGTAAGCGAGAAGACGGTCTCATCTCATTAATGGGTTAAAGGTGGTACAAATTTTGAAAAAAAAAAACACCTCCACCAGCACGAGATATACGAGCGTGAATTTACAGGGTACAGAGGAATAACACCTGAGTCCTCAGGAATGGCAACGCATGGGGGTATCATGGACGAAACAGTATACTCTGTTATGTCCATGGTACTGCTCATGTGTATAGGCGACGGTTACCACTTTCCATCAGGTGGACCGTCAGCTTGTTTGCCATTCTAAGTTGTATAAAAAAAATTTTTTTTACAAGTGTAAAGTAATATGATTTTCAATTCCTTTGAACTATTATTAATTTTATTAGCATTCCAATTTCGTTAGCGGCCATTATCAAGAATATAGATCGTTCTTGAGCTAGATTTTTATTTGCACTGACCTATTAATCTGCGTGGTGGATCAATAGTTCCGTTGTAAACATACCCGTTGCATGATTTCAACTTACACGCATTGGAATAAGGTTTAAATTTGCATATGTAATTATCGTATCTGCATTTGTTTTTTTTGTATACGCATAAAATCATGTGTTGAACGAATTTGAACTGTAATATTATTTAATTAAGGTGCATACCAATTTTAGGTTCGTGACAAAAAAATAAAGGAACTTTTTCGTTTAATAATAAACAACCTTGTCAGCTAGCTGCTTATTTCAACGTTATTTTTAAAATGCAATGTCAACATAGCACCCTTTTCATTGGAAATGATGAGAAATACGCTGTAGAGGGGGGAAAGGGATTGTTAGTAATGGAGATTGAGAATCCCATTGCTAGCAATATACCCTATCAGGTAGATCTCAACATGGTCGCCCCTGCAAACCATCGTGCCGAATTTCAGGTCTTTTTTTTTATGGGTGAAAATGGTATGGTAACCCCGCCTGCACTAACGGGATACGCTGGCGGAGCACCAGTGAAGGGTGATAGGTGAGGATGAAGCAGGTCAGTTAGCCCATCGTGACGAATTCAACAAGAATTGTTCACGATGGCTTCCAGGGGTAACCACGTAGAGGTCGACCTAATAGGGCAAATTGCTAACAATGGGGCTGTCAAACTCCATTGCTAACAATCCCTTTCCCCCCAATTCCAGGTGTATTAATCACGATGGGCGAACTGACCTGTTTTCATCCTCACCTATCATCCCTCACTGGTGCCCCGCCAGTGTATACCGATAGCACAGACGGAAATATACAATTTCATTATCATCCATTAAAATACACATACTAATATAAAAAAAGTTGCTACTCATAATAAATATAAATGTTTGTCTCGATCAGGGATCGAACCTACGACCGTTGGAAGGCGAGGCGATGTGTTAAACCGATAGACCAAATGGCCAATTTTATCTTATTGTTCTAATAAACTTGTAGTTGGACATTATCTTTACATGGAAGGTATTTAAAAAATAATAATATAAAGGGGTTGTTTTTTTATAGGTGAAAATGGAATGGTGACCCCGCCTGCGCTAACGGGATACGCTGGCGGAGCACCAGTGAAGGGTGATCGATGAGAATGAAAACAGGCCAGTTAGCCCATCATGATGAATTCATTAGGAATTAACCATGATAGTTTCCAAGTGGAACCGCGAGGAGGTCGACCTGGTTGGGTATATTGCTAGCAATGAGATTCTCAGTCTTCATTACTGACAATCCCTTTCCCCCCAATATAAAGGGGTTTTAATAGAGGCAATCGTTGTTAAATCAATGACTATTAGAAATTCTGTTTATGTTAAAACTACTGCATTAAATTGAGTTAGATTGTCACTGTTTCATTCCTGAAGGTTTAACTTATAAACTAATGAAAGTTTTATTTTAATACGCCATCTAGAATGTTTATATCATTGAATTTCCTACTTCTGTCATCCGCGCGTACATAGCAAGCATGGAGCAATAGACAAAAATAATAGACAATGTATTTAAAAAAAGAACTATTACGACCATAACAATCATAGACTTACCTCTTCAACGGACTTCTTGGAAAACTCGTTCATGGACACAATCCATTGCTGCACAAGCTCATTCACAATAACAAGATCATTATATAACCACGTTAATAGTTCATTAACCCATTGCACACTCGGCGGGTCTGGGCCCGTGCACGTCGGCACTATGATGCTTTGGTGTTTTTTTAAATTCAACTGCTCAGGACCGGGGGACATACGGCCTAGCCGCTTCTTGTTCGGCGGAGTGGCGGGCACGAAGCCACTCGGCTTACTGGGTTTGAACGCACCACTTTTAACTTTAGCACTGGTCGCCAGCACACTATCAGCACTGGTGATTATTTCGTTCGCTGTCTTCTTCTCGTCGTTCGTTTTCAACGGTTTCGCCTCCACCTCCGCTGGTTTCTGGCTGAACTTGCTGTACGCCCATTTCGCTATACCCAGGAGCACGATTGAGAATAATACCCATATGAATATCAACATCACTAAGTTGTCCATGGCTGTGTCCATATAGTCGAAGCTGCATATAAGGTCGTCAACTGCTTCGGCTAAGTCAGCCATGGCTTTCCATGGTGTCTGCCACCATCGAGCGGCGTTACTCCCCGCCGCCTCACTGTCCCTCACTGACTGTGAGCTCGACATTTTTCCTCTATTTTCGAACACACTATTTCTGGAACGTAGCTCTGTCTCGCTCTAAACTTGTAGCTGCTTTTTTAACATAACGTTATTAGCAGGTTGACAATAACTGTTATTAGCTGATTAAAAATAACCGTTATTAGCTAAATAGCGTATAAAGTTTTAGACCGTTAATATCACTTAATATCAACAGTTGAACACATTATAACGTTGTTAGAAGCCGTTTTTTTTAATAGGAATTCGTTCGTTCGTATTCAATCGTGATTTCTATAACTGAATAGTCTTCCGTAATGCATTACTTTCAGTGGCGTGTTGATTCGTAATCCTGAAACAATAAAAACGGATTGTTAAATGCTCTGTTAAAAAACTAATTAAAGTTATTGTGAAAAACGATTTTAGTATATGGGGAATAAAAACAGACCCCCAACGCTGTGTATGTTCAATAGTATATATTTATTTATTAAGTTTTTGCCAGCGACTTGATTCACGTGATCAGAATTAAGTTGATCGTCTAAAATAAAAATTTGGCTATATTCTTCTCCGTACCAAATAGGTCAACATCTACGTTTAGGATAAACTTTTTTACTATTGGTTAAACCGTTAAAACGGTATGTAAACCACAAAGTTAGTAAGTTAAAATCTAAAAAGCTGACATCAAACATTTTGTATGTTAATTTCAATAACTCTCCGGCAGGGGGGAAAGGGATTGTTAGTAATGGAGACTGAGAATCCTATTGCTAGCAATATACCCAACCAGGTCGACCTCCTCGCGGTTTTCCCTGGAAATTATCATGGTTAATTCCTGATGAATTCATCATGATGGGCTAACTGGCCTGCTATCATTCTCACCTATCACCCTTTACTGGTACTCCGCCAGCGTATCCCGTTAGCGCAGACAGGGTTACCATACCATTTTCATACATAAAAAAAATACACCGATAACGCAGACGAGGTTACTGTTCCATTCTCACATTAAAAAAAAAAAACAACGCCATCTAGTTAAAATTTAAGCAATCTTCTCTAAATGTACTATACAACTAAATAATATACAAAGAAATCACTCAAAGCAACACAAACAAATATAACAATAAAAATAAAACAAATATAAATGTTTTTGAAACAGTTTAGCACGTTTTATTTATCATTTTTAATGCAAATTATCTAATTCCAGACATGCGTAATCAGTAGGTGCTTACTGCCGACAGAGGTCGCCATGTCTAGTCTAGAACGTGAGACCAGTTTCAAAATCGGTGAGTCGACGAGCTGTCACTTATTACGTATCGAATAAAATATTGCTTTGAACAATAAACGTAGAAAGTAACAAAAATAAAAAAAATATCCTTAATAAATCAATTCAGAAATGATCGATATTTCTTGACATATATAAAACGAATTGATGACTTCCTCCTTTTTGACCGACTTCAAAAAGAAGGGGTACTTGTAACTCCCGTCAGTTGTAAACCGATTTGGGAAATTCTTTTTTTTTATTTGAAAGGATAGTATATCCTTTCAAATAAAAAAAATGAATTTCCCAAATAGAGAGATAGATATTGATCCCATAGGTTTTTTTTATCTAAATCGATTCAGTAATAAATCAAAATAACTGGTTTTACTATAATTGAAGTCGATTTTTTTGTGGAACGTAATCTTTTTGACGACTTAACACTCAACCAATTATCATGAAATTTGTTATACATATACATGTACAATAGTTTTTTTTTGATGGGTGAAAATGGAATGGTAACCTCGCCTGTGCTAATGGGATGCGCTGGCGGAGCACCAGTGAAGGGTTATAGATGAGAATGAAAACAGGCCAGTTAGCGCATCATGATGAATTCATCAGGAATTAACCATGATAGTTTCCAGGCAAACCACGAGAAGGTCGACCTGGTTGGGTATATTGCTCGCAATGGAATTTTTAGTTTCCATTACTAATAATCCCGTTCTCCCTGTACAATAGTATTTGGCATAATTTTATTATTGAAATGTGTTGCGAAAGTGACAGGAAAATAACTTAAGGTTTTATTTCGCAACTAATGATCAGGTCTGACTTAGTACAGGTACTATAAATATGTATAGTAATTAAATGAGACTATTAGGTCTTAAAACAAAAATCCTAACCAATACAAAAATAATTATCAAAACCAGCAAATAGCAAAAATATCGTAAGCCTTTATGCTTTAAGCTATTATGTCATATTAGCCATTAACTGTCCACTGCTGAACATCCCTTTATTGGGAGATTTTGCCAGTAGTTGCCATGCTTGGCAGGCGGATTGGCAACTGTAGTTAGGTTCTGGTGATGTTTTATAAGGGAGACCATTAAGTTCCCTTAGTCTTACAACACCACAGCCATGTGGTCCTAACACAAAATTTGCAGGC
This sequence comes from Galleria mellonella, assembly GCF_026898425.1. NCBI lineage: Eukaryota > Metazoa > Arthropoda > Insecta > Lepidoptera > Pyralidae > Galleria > Galleria mellonella. The sequence continues at coordinate 7,079,358 of NW_026441999.1, read as the reverse complement.
AGAAAATTTCTTCTTTTTTTAATCTTTAAGCAAGTTCTAATATTAATTATATAATAATAACAATTATAATTCCATAAAATTATTAAAATCCCATTACACATGACAGTATTTTCTTATTAATAGTATTTGTCAATACTCAACACGACTTTAGGCTGTATTGTAATAAAACCGAGCCATAAACCCATAAAAAAAAACACGACAAACAATTAAAAATACTATTCGCGCCATTATTTCGATACTTAATTTTATTTCGCGCCATTTTGATATTTTTTATTATTTCACGGCGCCAGATACTTGTTCTATTATCGCAGTTCGAAACAGTAACAATGTGATAGCAATAGCGATCACTTCTGTTTATGATTCGTAATGGCGGCCAATAGACCCGACCCGACCTTGGCTGGTGACATCATTCCGAGGTCAGCGATAACGCTGAATTTTAATTACATTAACCGAGCTTAATATTTGTGAAAATGGTCGAAATATTGCCTTTATTAACACATACATGAAAAACATAATGTACACCTTCAGGATAGAATTACATATTTTTTATGTAATATACTAAAATTTACTAGTAAAAGTGGACATTTTTAGCAAAGGGACATGAGTGGAAAAAGGTGAATTTACTGAGTACAGAGGAATAACACCCGAGTCCTCAGGAATGGCAACGCATGGGGGTATCATGGGCGAAACAGTATACTCTATTATGTCCATGGTACTTGCTCATGTCTATAGGCGACGGTTACCACTTTCCATCAGGTGGGCCGTCAGCTTGTTTGCCATTCTAAGTTGTATAAATAAAAATCGTTCTATTAATGTTCCATTAATAATAGAAAATCTGTATCCGGGAGTGTTTTAATACATGATAATGGTATGGTAACCCCGCCTGCGCTAACGGGATACGCTGGCGGAGCACCAGTGAAGGGTGATAGATGAGAATGAGAAGGCAGGTCAGTTAGTGTCAAGAGCTGTACCCTGTAAATTCAGGCCATATCGCACCCTTCAAACCGAAACACAGACATGCAAACACAACTGCTTCACGGTAAAAACATGAATGGGACAAAGGTACCCAAGTAATCGACTTTTGTGCAAAGTCTCCCTCTGTGTATACCAATACCGCAGGCGTTACCATTCCATTATCATCCATCAATAAAAAATAAAAAAAAAACTGTATATCTAATGTATAAAATTCTCATGTCACGGTGTTTGTTACGAAACTCCTCCGAAACGGCTTTACCGATTTTCATGAAATTTTGTGTGCATATTGGATAGGTCTGAGAATCGGCCAACATCTATTTTTCATACCCCTCAATGATAAGGGAGACCCTCCCCAAAAAAAATTTTTGTTATTTTTTCGACAATTTTTTTATTTTAATTTTATTATGATTTAGCATTGAATAATAGATACAACCTCAAATTTTCACCGTTTTACGATCAACCCCTGTTTTTTAATCGCGATTTTTATATACTGCAATAGGGTTGCAAGATGGCAATCCAATATAATAATTGTAGTACGATAAATTTTCATGTATAGTTCTCGAAATAATGTATATGGTAAAACAACGTTCGCCGAGTCAGCTAGTATGTGTATAAAATTCAACAGAGACGTAGCCAGAAGCCAGAGGGCACGTGAAGTCATCAAATTATCATCGGGATGAAGTCACAAATGTTACCTAGTGGTCTATAATTGGCCTATTGCCTAAATACCGGTCCAGTGTGCCTGATAAGCAAGTTATAAGGTCAAGAATTTATATCCAATTTATCAGAACCAATTGTAGAAATGATCATGTCATATTTATATTTTTACACGCAGACACGCGCTCACGAACTAATCGATCAATGAGGTTAAGCAACGTTAAGAACGGTCACTACTTGGATGGGTGACCGTATGTTTTTTTTTTAATGGTTAATAATGTAATGGTAACTCCACCCGCGCTATCGATACCGATATATACATACCGGCGGGGCACCAGTGAAGGATGATAGGTGAGGATGAAATAGGTCAGTTAGCCGATCGTGACGAATTCAACAAGAATTATTCACGATGGTTTCCAGGGGGAAACGCGTGGAGGTCGACCTAATAAGGCATATTGCTAGCAATGGGGCTGTCAAACTCCATTGCTGACAATCCGTTTCCCCCCTAAGGGTGACCGTATGTTGTTTGGTAGTATAATATAATAGCTAGCTAGAAATACACGATAACACGTTAGAAGTCTGTTTATCAACATTTAAGTTATGGTCACAGGTTCGTTCTGGGCACAATACAAAAGTTTTGTTTCACGACAAACAACCAACTCAATTGTGGTAAAAACCAGTTATTTTTATTTAAAAAAATTATATATATATATATATATATATATATATATATATATATATATATATATATATATATATAATACAACTTAGAATGGCAAACAAGCTGACGGTGCACCTGATGGAAAGTGGTAACCGTCGCCTAGACATGAGCAGTACCAGGCGAGTAACTAACAGGCGTCTGCAACATTCCCACCCTTTTCTTTATCGCCCTATACTTTGCATTACGTATTTTTTCAGCTCAGCCGTTTAATATGAAATAGAATAAAAAACTCCTAACATTTAAACATACATTATATTCTTACAAACTTTCACAAGTTTTTATACCATTGAGGTGGCAAAAAAGCATACAGCCCATCTGCTGGTAAGTGGTTACCGTAGCCTATGAACACCTGCAATACCAGGGCGAAATACGCGCTGAAGAAACCTCTTTACCCCCCTTTTGAAGAACAAGTAATATAGGAATTACAGTACGTTGAGTTATCACCTTTTTATTTATCATATCAGACTTTAACTGGCCACTGTTGGACATAAGCCTCCCCCTTTGGGGCTTTGCTAGTAGTTGCCAAGCGTTGCCAATAGTTACCACGCTTGCCAGGAGAGTTGGCAACCGCAGTCAGGCTTTAAAGATATTTTAAAAGGGACGCTGCTGCCCATCCCTCGCCCTCCCTTAGTCGTTTCTTACGACACCCATTATAAAGGAAGGGGTGACCTATTCTATGCTGAAACTACACGGGACTTGTTTTATATGTCACATAATAATCGGTCATGTGGCATAGATTGGGCCACCATTTCCTTTCCCATGAGCCACCAGCGTCCCTCTTAAAACATCTTTAAAAGCCTGACTGCGGTTTTTTTTTAATGGATGATAACCCCAACCGCGCTTTTTTTTTAATGGATGATAATGGAATGATAACCCCGCCTTCGCTAACGGTATACGCTGTCGGGGCACCAGTGATAGATGATAGATGAGGATGAAAAGGCAGGTCAGTTAGCCCATCGCGATGAATACACTTGGAATTCAACACGATGGTTTCCAGGGGAGACCACGGGGAGGTCGACCTGTTAGGGTATATTATTAGCAATGGAAATGATAATCCGCATTACTAACAATCCCTTCTCCCCCACCCCAACCGCGCTATCGGTATACACCGGCGGGGCACCAGTGACGGATCGGGGCCACAGGTCAGCCCATCATGGTGAATATATCTGGAATTCAGCTCTATTAGGTTAGGTCGACCTCCACGTGGTTCCTCCTAGAAACCACCGTAATTAATTCCAGATGAATTCATCACGATGAGCTAACTTATCGTCACCGGGGGGAAAGGGATTGTTAGTAATGGAGACTGAGAATCTCATTGCTAGCAATATACCCAACCAGGTCGACCTCCACGCGGTTCTCCCTGGAAACCATCATGATTAATTCCTGATGAATTCATCATGATGGGCTAACTGGCCTGTTTTCATCCTCATCTATCACCCTTCACTAGTGCTCCGCCAGCGTATCCCGTTAGCGCAGGCGGGGTTACCATACCATTTTCACCCATCAAAAAAAAACTTATCGTCACCTATTATCCCTCATTGATGCACCGCCAACATATACCGATGGCACAGGCGCAGGAGGCATGACGATTCCATTAAAAAAAATCTATTTAAAAGACTTACATTCACAAATAATTAATGAAGTAACTTCTGAAATCTTTACTAAAATAATAAATCTAAAAGAGTTGGTCCATCGTGACGAATTCATCAAAAATTAACCACAATGGTTACCAAGTGTAACCGCGTGGAGGTCGATCTGGTAGAGTAAGTTAATTTGTTTGTTACCTCTTGGCTCCTTAATGATTCGGCCAATCGTCTTGAAATTTGGTATACATATATTATTTTGGCTTAGGTACGGAATAAACCAATTCTCGTCCAGGTAAATCAACATAACCCAATTACGCGGACGGAGTCGCAGGTAAAAACTAGTTATGATAGTAAAAACTTACGATTTTTTGCTTTTACAAAACAAATAAACATAGTAAACACCGCCACAACACAGCCGCACTGTACAACGTGTGCCGTAACACTGACCGCGTCTCACCTACACGACAAATGGATATTTTACCATTTTCATAGAATTTCATTAGCTCATACGATAATAAACTTTATCACTAAAAAAATAACGTATCTGTTTGTTTGTGTATACGTTTTTACAAAAGGTCGTAAATAGTTCTTAGTGATAATATTTATTTTTAATAATCCGCCGACTGATTATTTACTTTTGCAGTTGTTTCTAGATACAAAGTTAAATAGATGTAGCAAATAAGCACTTGACATGTCAATTTTTTACCCTAACACATGCTCAGAAGAATCTATTCGAAGTTTCTACAGGTTTTTTTGTTTTAATGGGTGAAAATGGTATGGTAACCCCGCCTGCGCTAACGGGATACACTGGCGGAGCACCAGTGAAGGGTGATGGATGAGAATGAAAACAGGCCAGTTAGCCCATCATGATGAAGTCATCAGGAATTAACCATGATAGTTTCTGCAGATAACCTTTGGATAGAGGACATTGATAACGGGTAGGATGCACATTATATTATATTATATATATATACACGTCTTAAAAACGAGTCAACTTTTGTTTATTAATTGTCAAATTAGCCAACTCGTTTTTTTATCAGTGTTCTATATACTTACGCATATAATGTATCTTGTCGTATTACGAATACTTAATAAATAAAATGAGTATTTACGCATTACAAAGATGCAAAAATTATAAGACAAAATAAATATAGAAGTTATAAAGGAATCACTCATAACTATTTATCACGCAAAATTGTATGAAAAAGTTGAGCCGTTTTTCACGAAGCATTTGTATGGAGACACTCTGTGTATATAAGATATAAACATACATACAACAGGAGAGAATGAAAGAGGATGATGAAAAGTCATCAAAATTGGTTCAGGTTTGGTAAAAATATTGTACATTGTACAAAAACTAAGCGACAAAATTGAGGTCAGCAGATTATTAAAAGGAGCAGCAAATGTGTGATGCCCAATTCAGACATCGCTGAAATTTGGATTGATTTCGCCGCTCTAACAGAAGTAATATTGTTCTTCTAATATATTCTGTTAGAGCGGCGAAATCGATCCAAATTTCAGCGATGTCTGAATTGGGCATCACACAACTCAGTGCACGAGATGCGGGGTGAATTTTAACGCAACAGAATCGGGATCGAATAGAAATCACGTCGAATAAACGACAATTTGACGCAAAAGCTTATATCTATTCAACTACGTCAGAAATCACCGTACAGAGCTGATTGGGTACCAACACAAAATATGATAACTTGGTAATAGCTTTAAAAAAAAAAATTAAACAATGTCAAAAATCACAAAATACAGATTCATCCAAAAGACAACAATGCACGTAATAGATACTGTTTGTTTATTTATTTATTTTTTTTTTTTTACTACACAGGGTTATAATCGCTTATTAATCAACTTATACACGTTTATGATTTATTTAGAAGTCAAATGTAAACCTATAACCTACTCATCGAGTATTTTTTTCATTCTTACCTTATCTCGTATAATTTTAATATATTATTGATATTTGCTAGCTATTTAGAAGTCCATGCCTATAAAATGGGGCCGCCTGAAAATCAGCGCTGTATAGGTACATCTCGCTGGAGCTGTACATATATAGCAACAGCTGAGGCGGCTCCAGCAATCAGCAACATTAATTGTTTTTTTCTTTCTTTTAGTTGTTTTAATTTTTTATTTTCTTAATACTGGTAATAAAAAAAAAGAAAAAAAATCATGCCTACTTCAAACTAGGCATGGGTATTATACCGATCCGATATCTACGAGTATGTATATATATATATTTTTTTTTTTTAATGGGTGAAAATGCAATTGTGACCCCGCCTGCGCTATCGGTATACACTGGCGAGGCACCAATGATAGATAACAGATGAAGATGAAGGCAAGTCAGTCGGTCTATTGTGAAGAATTCAACAAGAATTAACCACGATGGTTTTCAGAGGGAACCGCGTGGAGATCGACCTGATAGGTGATATTACTAGCAAGAGGGCCGTTTCAAATCATTTCTAACAAATCCCTTTCCCCTAATATCTATATATTAGGTTCGGTTTATAAAACTGTATCACACCTCTTGCATATTTTTTTTTGATGGGTGAAAATGGCATGGTAACCCCGCCTGCACTAACAGGATACACTGGCTGAGCACCAGTGAAGGGTGATAGATGAGAATGAAAACAGGCCAGTTAGCCCATCATGATGAATTCATCAGGAATTAATTATGTAGTTTCCAGGAGGAACCGCGAGGAGGTCGACCTGGTTGGGTATATTGCTAGCAATGGGATTCCCAGTTTCCATTACTAACAATCCCTTCCCCCTCCCCCCGCCTCTCCCTTGCATATTTGACTCTAGTACTAATAATGTCAATATTGATTCACAATCTACAAGGTTCCGTACACATTACGGCCGATAAGAGATTCAGCCTTGCTGTTTTATGAATGGGTCGTTGTTAAATTCGAGTGTTTATTTTATCTGTTACCTAAAATTAACTTATTGTTAGTTCATTTACGGCTATTAAAGCCTTCCTTGGTTCCCACGTTAGCCAAGTATCCACTGACGCATTTAAAGTGACCTTTGACCGGGACAAAAAGGTAACCTATATCTTTCTCCCGGGGGGAAAGAGATTGTTAGCAATGAGATTAAAGAGCCCCATTGCTGGCGATACACCCTATAAGGTCGACCTCCACGCGGTTCCCCCTGGAAACCATAGTGGTTAATTCTTGTCCAATTGGTCACTATGGGCCAACAGACCTGCCTTCATCCTCACCTGTCACTCTTCACTGGTGCCCCGCCAGCGTATACCGATAGCGCAGACGGGGTTACCATACCATTATCACCCATTAAAAAAAAACCTTATTGGTAAGTAATTGAGCATAAACAAAAAAAAATATAACAGCCATAAACTCAGTGTTATAATGGTAACACCACATTGAATCCGAAGCAAATATTACGTAAGTGGCAGTGACATCATGCCATAGAAAAAGCCACGGTAAGCCTGGCAGACTTGCGGTGACGTCACGCGGCAAAACTGCCGGTCGGTGACCTTTCTTTGTAAAAAAAAAATAAAGGTATACTCTTTTTAATAAAAAGGTAACCAAGTCTTGTTGAAATTATCACACACTTTAAATTAAATTAATAACAAATCTATTTCCGGATTTTTTACCAGATGGGAGACTTTGTACAAAAGTCGTTTGCTTGAACACCTCTGTCCCATTCGTGTTTCAACCGTGAAGCAGTTGTGTTTGCATGGCTGTGTTTCGGTTTGAAGGGTGGGATATGGCAGTGAAATTACGGGTACAGAGGCATAGCACCTGAGTCGTCAGGAATGGCAACGCATGGGGGGTATCATGGGCGAAACAGTATACTCTGTTATGTTCATGTTACTGCTCATGTCTATAGGCGACGGTTACCACTTTCCATCAGGTGGGCCGTCAGCTTGTTTGCCATTCTAAGTTGTATAAAAAAATCGATCCATCAATCAATCGATTATCGATTTGTACCACTATAGACTGTTTTATGGTCGACTCGATTATTCGTTTGTTTAAATTTTCATTGAAAAAGAATATAGTAAGACCGAATTTACTTTAATGTAATATTTTAAATTACCAAGGTTTCCCTAGGGGAGTTAATATTTTTTTTTTTTTATAATGGATGATAATTTAATAGTAAGCCCGTCAGCGTTAACGGTTTATACTGGCGGGGCACCAGTAAGGGATGATAGGTGAGGATGAAAAGGCAGGTCTGTTAGCCCACCGTGATGAATACACTTGGAATTCAGCACGATGATTTCCAGGGGAACCGCGGAGAGGTCGACCTGATAGGGTATATTGCTAACAATGGCACTGATAGTTCGCACTAGTAACAATCCCTTCCCCAAAAACAAAAATCGTCTTAAATTGTGACAAAACTAGGAATTTTGATATAAAAATTAAACTATGGAACGGAAATTTCTATGGAAGTATATTTTTTTTATACCACTGAGGTGGCAAACAAGCATACGGCCCACCTGATGATAAGCAGTAGGAAGAAAACAAATTGAGATCCTTCTTTCTGAAGTTGGGTAAAAAAGGCGTATTAAGGTTTCTTCAAGGTTATGTTGCAGGCAGGCTATAGGCTACAGTGACAGTGTCACTCTGATATAACTTTCAATAGGTGAAAGTGTTTTTAAAATTGATTGAATAAACAAACAAACAAATATTTCCGCTTAATAAAAAATAATAATATAGATTCTACAGTTTTACATGCCAATTTATATTAATAATAACCTATTATTTTCCTGAATAACAGGAAATGATCTTTGTCTAACACAAACCATAACTTAATACCTACATACTCGTTATGTTAATAATATATATTTATAGGAGGGGAAGGGATCGTTAGTAATGCGGGCTACCAGTCCCATTGCTAGCAATATACCCTGTCAGGTCGACCTCCACGCGGTTCCCCCTGGAAACCATCGTGCCGAGTTCCAGGTGTATTCATCACGATGGGCTGACTGACCTGCTTTTTTCATTATTCACCTATCATCCCTCACTGGTGCCCCGCCAGCGTATACCGTTAGCGCATGCGGGGTTATCACTCCATTCATCATCCATTAAAAAAAAAAAAAAACATATATATATATATATATTTATACACACACACACATACATACATATATTATATATACGATTTACATTTCAAAAATGATATTGTTGTGGCATAAGTGAGTTTCGATATCCTTACTTTTGCCTAATTTTATTAATTGTTATTAAAAAAAAAAACAATGTTGCCAACACCAAAAAATATCAATAAAATACTTATTGGCTTATCAGGCTTATAAATTTTATTCTACAATCACTACTGCAATAAACAGCTGCGAGAGGGGTCCACAAAAAAAAAAGAACAAGTATTTCTCGTTTCCTTTGCCTGCTTACATTTCACGCGATCCTTGGTCTCAAGGCTGCGACTTTTTTAATAATTTTAACCATTACACATTACGTCATGTTTCCCGCGCTTAATGACCTTTTAACCTCAATTTTTATGAAATGTTAATAAGTTTTAAAGTTTTTTTTTTTTGTGATTATTGGGAGTTGGTGTGTACAGTTTAAAATTAATCTTTATAAGATTTTGTTTTTAACTTCGATATTGTTCATGTGATCGGGATATGTCGACTGATATGGTGATAAAAAGCAGGTCTATATGAAAGAAAAAAGAAAGAAAACGTGGCTGCCAGTCAGTATGTGCTGCAACAAATTAATTGATACAGCAGTGATATTCTGTGGTGGCCATGCTTGAGATCACTGACAACAATAAAAAATAAATAAAAAAAATATATAATGAAACACAAAACATGGATGTTATTATGATGTTATATTACATTTTGTTATTATTTTATTTCTTCTCCATCCCAAATGCTACGTTTATACCAAACTTTTTAATGATTAATTGAGCCCTAAAGGTATCAGGAAGTAACAGACTCACTTTCACATTAAGAAATACAAAGTCTTAACAAGGTCTTTTTGACCACATTGTTATTTGAATTGGCGGGAATATCATTTCTACCTAGTCATTGTTCTTACTACCGTGTGATCCCGGCATCAAATGAACCACCCCTAACTTGCCCGTGGGTGTCGTAGGAGGTGAATAAGGAAACTGAATTGTCAAAGAAGGGCAGCAGCGTCCCTCTTAAAACATCACCAAAACCTAACTGCGGTTGTCAACCTGACCGTTCCCTTAGAAAAAATATATTACATACTTTACGTATGTAAGTTTTTTTTTTCTTTTTCTAGTCTGCTAATTGGCAATATTGCGGGTCTACCATGAAATGAAATTCCGAAATTTCGGACTCAATTTCGTGTTTTTATTTATACCAAAGTCGGACCAATAAATGTAGTTTAACATTTCGTTCGTCATACATCCTATCATAAAAGTCCAAAGGAACAATATTTTAACATTTCTAATATTTCCAAACGGCATGTATTATGTAATTTTAACATCAAATTTCTGTTTCGTTTGGCTCCGAAATTTCGGAAAACATTTCATGGTAGACCCTCTGTTCCTTATAAAATAATAATCCAATCTGCTGTTTGGATGTCAGGTTTAAATCTTATTAGTATACGATGAGGCCAGTCGATTAACTAGCTATCAGTTTCTGTCAGTAAATCTTTCCACCAGTCCTTGGATACTGTCTTTTTAATCGAGAGAATTAATGTATGTAAGTAAATTAATAAATTTCAGAATTTTATATGGCGACGCTTATGTCAAAAGCATATAAAATTATTCGGTCAATGATCAGCGCGGCCTCTTTGTGGGTATGTCTCCAAAAACAATAGACATAATGTAATAAATAAATGGAACGAGGACGCCTCATACATACAATCTCACGGTACAATCGTTATGAAAATGATCGACTCTCTGAAATATTTACAACAAATTTTTGCCAGTAGCTTTGTTCGCTTAAAATGCAAACTGACGTCCCACCTGATGGAAAGTGGTAACCGTCGCCTATAGACATGAGCAGTACCATGGACATAACAGAGTATACTGTTTCAATAATTATGATGCTGATGAAAAATAAAGAGTATCAACGAGTTCTCCATAATATATGAACATACATTGTAATAAAACAGTTTTCTGTCACAAAATTACCATTGCCATTCTTGAGTATTTTTTTATGCCACTGAGGTGGCAAACAAGCATACGGCCCACCTGATGGTAAGCGGTTACCGTAGCCTATGAACGCCTGCAATACCAGTGGTATTACGCGCGCGTTGCCGACCCTGAAGAAACCTCTTTAGCCCCCTTTTGAAGAACCCCATGCTGCTGTCTCTTGGGAAAATCTCGGCAGGGAGCTCATTCCATAACCTGAGTGTTCGTGGGAGAAAACATCTCTGATACCGCGTTGTACGCGACCATTTAGGCTGTAAGGTATGAGGGTGAACTCCCTGTCGATGGCGAGCCGTACGATGGTATTATTCCTCTCTACCCTATAATCTTTTAAAAGTTTAGGATTTGTTTTTATTGTTAGCTGCTGTAATATATATGAATTATTGACATTAAATAAATAATTTTTCCTCTAATCTAATCTAATATATAATATAATGTTATCAAATTATCCTGCTTTAATAGAACTCAATAAAAACGTAAGCAACTCTGTAATTGGCGACCATAGACAATCTGCTGATATCCATTAGTAAGTACCAATAAAAAACAATCAATCGATTGAATGTTTCAATTTGTTACAATTTTTTTTAAGTGCTTCTGTAATACATTCAATAAAACATAGTCACGTTTTCATTGCCTATTTTTTTTATAACACAGGGGACAAACGAACATGTGGTTTACCTGATGGTAAGTGACTACCACCCATGATAGCCTGCAACACCAGAGGCACAACGCCTGCCGGCCTTTTAATAAAAAAAAAAAAAACTGGCACATTTACGAAAACCATTTTCTATTGTCTATGTTTGTCTATGTCTTTTTTATAACACACACAAAATCAGGAGTCTTTGAAAAGCAAAAAGAATTTTTAAAATCTGTCCACAATTGACGGAAAAATCGGTGGACATACAAAAAAAAAAAATATACAGTGGAACGTAGAACCTTCTCCTTTTTTGAAGTCGGTTCGAAAGGTATCATCATCATATCAGCCTTTAACTGTCCACTGCTGAACATAAACCTCCCCTTGGAGGCTTTTGCCAGTGGTTGACATGCTTGGCAGGCGGATTAGCAACCGCAGTTAGGCTTTAGAGATGTTTTAAGAGGGACGCTGCTGCCCACGCCTCGCCCTCGTTTAGTCGATACTTACGACACCCCCAGGAAAGGAAAGGGTGGTCTATTCTATGCCGGGACCATACAACTAGTTTTAAAAGTAATATAGTGTTAAATAGAGTATCTTCCCCAATTTTTCAAAATTTCATAATTCTTTTAACATTACGTTTACTTCGTAAGCATGAATTTTAATAAATAGGAAAAGTAATGAACTACTTTTAGGTGACGTATCGCAAGAAAACATATACGAGATTTAAAACACATCCGTGATGCCGGTACAAATTCACAAACAAAATTTTTAAAGGCCTTTATTTAAGACCCCTCATAATATACTACTTATATATTACCGTACATTTGCCCTGTGGTCCCGGCATAGAATGGGCCACCCCATTCTTTCCCATGGTTGTCGTAAGAGACAATGAAAGAACTCAATGGACAAGGAATTGGCAGCAGCGTCCCTCTGAAAACATCACTAAAGCCTTATTGCGATTGCCAAGTGTGACAACTACTAGCAAAATGCCCCTTATGGTGAAGACTTGAATTCAGCAGTGGACAGCTAACAGCTGATATAGTATTATATGATATATATGTGTATATATATATATATATATATATATATATATATATATATATATATATATATATATATATATATATATATATATTCAAGTACGTCTTATATAATCTTATATAAAATACAAAGTATTTTGTTTTTAATACACCAATCTGTTTAAATTCAATTTTTTTTTATCTCAGTTAATCTTGTTTCTATAGCATTATTTCCGTAATGGTGTACGAGTACATACATACATTGTGTAATATTACGTTCTAAGATCCTCTAAAAAATGTACACAAATTACGCAATTGAACGTGTTTACAAATTTACACAATCGCGTAAGTAATTAGGAACTTCATTAAAGTCCATTAGATAGGAAAGAAAAAGCGTTATATCTATGGCACAGATAATATAATATTATGCTAGTATCTCTATGGTCTATATCTATGGTCTCTTTACTCTGGGGGGTCTACTTTGAAATGACATTCCGAATTTTTAAAATAAATTTCGTGTTTGTTCATATAGATTATGGTTTATATAGAAATTAGCCTAGTAAATGGAGCTTAACATTTCGTTCGTAATAAATCCTACTATAAAAATCCAAAGGAACGATATTTTATGATTTTTTATGCTTTTAAATGGTATGTATCATGTACTTTTAACATCAACTTTGCGATCCCAAAATTTCAGAAGAAAATTTATGGTAGGCTCTCCCATTTCCCTTCAAAACGCACAGATAAATAAATCTTTCGCCTTTTTATCTATGGTTTCCATTTTCAAAACTTTGTTTTGTAAAGTTTATTTTAGAAGTATAATAGATATGTATTTATAATAGATATAATATTTTCCTTACTGTGGTGACGAACAAGTAAACAAGTGCTAGTTACATTAATAAATACAGATATCCAAAAAGCGAGGTGGAAGGGGATTGTAAAGTTCTTTTTATGGGTAAAAAAAGAATGGTATTTCCGTTTACGCTATCAGTATACGCTTGCGGGACGCCAGTGATGGGATGACAGGTGAAGATAAAAGCAGGTCAGTTCGCCCATCGTAACAAATTCATTTACTTATTTAACTCTTTATTGTACCAAAAACAAAAAAAAAAAATACATTGACAATTAAACAATCCAAGTTAAACACAATAGCATAAAATACATATTAAAATATAAACATAAAGGTTTTGTACCTTATTACGGTTAAAAGAGAACAAATAAATAAATAGAACAAAATCTAGAATGAACTATGCTAGATTCCGGGTGGGGCTGCATGGTGATCACTTTACAGGCTATATTGCTAGCAAGGGGGCCGTCAGTCCCCATTACTAATGATCACTTTTCTCAATATACCCTGTCAAGTCTCCTCTACGGTCCCATCGTGGTTAACTCCTAGTAAATTCGTCACAGTGAACCGACTGATCTGGCTTTATTCGCCTGTCATCCGTTACTGGTACCCTGCCAACGTATACCGATAATACAGAAGGTACCCTTTCATAATCATATAATAAAAAAAACAACAATACCATCATCGAGGTTGATAGACAAAGAAAATATGATGTAAGTTTTATCTATTTACTTATGTATACATATATCCTTACAGTACAAAGTAATAACATTAAAAATTTATACACAATTCACTTTGCATCGCTTTTGTCATCGCTCATGTTGCTATCGGTTATTAATTTTACAATTACCCTAATTCTTCTGAGTTATTACCATAAACAAAATTAATTTTCCGTAAAGCTCAATAGGAAAATATTTTTCTTCTTGGTTTAGCAGCTTATAAGTAAATACAATTAATGGTTTTAAAACAAAGAAAACAGCTACCCATAGATTAAGAATGCAGCTTTTTTTTTACTATTTTAAGGTTTATTTGTAGGGTAGTTTTTTTTATTTAACGAGTAGGTACCTACTAGCTATTTAATAAGGGTAAATACCTACTATTATAATTCTTCATGTAATTAGAATTCCCCCTATTCTTTCTATGTAATGTTTATATTATCCTACTTTGGTAAAATAAATCAATGATAAATATGTCAAATCGATGATCTAATTGCTTTACTTTTTAATTAAAGACCGTATAAAATTATATGTCGTTTAGTAAGACAGATTGCGAGAATTGTTTTTAATAAAAAGAAAAAAATATAGTGATGTGAACACGCACATATCGATTATGTATTTACATTAGTTGCATCTCACCTCATCTTTAATCAGCAACACAACACTTAACTCGAGTTATCACGAAACCACGTCGATACGAGAACGCTGTCACGGCTTTATTTATGTTTTATCAGAAAAAAAACATCGTATTTACGTGCATTTGAGTGCTGAAGAGGTACACGTCTACCTCCCATAAATGCCGGTGCCGCACTACCTACTCTACTAAGTTCAATCAAAATGGCGTGGTTACGAGTTTGCGCAATACGGATTGTATCATAACATTTCAATTAGAAGGTCCTGTTTATCAAAAGGTATATAAAACCATAAATTTTACAATGAAATATATGAAATACATGCTACTTTTTTTTAATCGAAAATCTAGTATTTATATATTTGAATGACAAACGTGATTAATGCGAAAAATTAAACAGAAATCAGTAAAGCTATGGCGCATTTGAGTTTAAGTGTCAGGGTCACTCGCTTATCAGCGTTCCAAAATTGTATTATACCTAATATATTTGAATAACAAACACGTATGCTAACGACTATAATCCGAGGCAGGATAAATCAGAGACGCTTATCGACCATTGTAGTGAACAACATAGCATACAACATTCTAAAACTTAGGAACAAAAAAATATATATACTTATATATATATATATATATATATATATATATATATATATATATATATATATATATATATATATATATATATATATATATATATATATATATTATCATACAGGGGGCAAAGGAGCATGCGGTAAGTGATTACCGCTGCCTATAACCACCCGCAAACACCAGAGCAATTATGTACAGGTGTGCTGCCGGCCTTTTAAAAAAGAAATGTTCCTTTTTCTTAAAGGTTACAATGTTGTATAGGTTCGGAAACACCGCAGCTGGAAGTTAATTCCAAAGCGTGATTGTGCTTGGAAGAAACTGCCTTAAAAACACAGTGTAGGATTGTTGGCAATGGATCTTTAGTTTGTGATTAGTGTTAGCTCGTGTTAAATGTTCGTATAGCAGTCTTCTGGCCAGTGCTTTTACTTCTTTTTTCTCCTGCTCGCGTCATTGCCACTCAAGATTAAGGATCCCGAATGGTCTCGAAATTGGTCACGCTTTCCTGACCAAATTACAGGTAAGTTAAACCGATAATTATTATATTAATAGACATAATGCATATTAAATAAAAGGCTGACATACTTAAAATTGTAGACAACATCGCTGTTTGAGATCTCAGAGAGGCAAAAACTTGGTTTACAAATGAATGTTTCTCAAACAAAATTCACGACAAATAGTCACAAGAAAACAATAAAATAGAAGGAAAGGAGGTAGAATATGTAGAAGATTATTTGTACCTTGAAGATATTGTTTCTTTTGATGTTAACAATAATGAACATAAAACTGATAGAAGAATAAATATAACATGGAAAAAGTTAGCTCCAAAAAGAAATATTAAAGTAAACTAGATAGATAGATAGACAGATAGATAATTTATTTGCATCACTTACAGCACACAAACAGCAAAAGATACAAAAGCAAAGTGAAAAAAGATAAAAAAAGATACATGTACAAAAGATTAAAAAGAAAAAAAAACCAAAAACAAAATCAGAATGCATAATAATTTTTTTTTCTTCATGCGTGTGCCACAGTAATACAAAATGGCCACAACTCAGCTTTTTGCTTTGCCCTAAAAAGAGCAAAACACTGATATTATGTTGTGGCCAAAAGTGAGCCGCGAAATACCACTGAAAAAAATAACAAAAAAGAAAGAAATATAGATCAAATACATAATGTGCGTTCGTTATATTCGCTACAATTAACTACAATATTAACTACAATTTAAAAATAAAAAGATAATAACGGATTCATCCTGTTGTATCCTGCCTAGTTTTACTTACAACCCCGTCAGGTCGACCTCCACGTAGTCTACCCTGAAAATCATCGTACTGAACCAGGTGTATTTATCACGATAGGCTAACTGATCTGCTCTTCAATTTTTACTTATCATCCCCCACTGGTGCCCCGCCGGTATATACCAATATTGCAGGCAGGGTTACCATTTCATTATCATCCAAAAAACATGCGATGGAATTAATAAAAAAATAGCCTGAAATGGAATACAATAAAGAAAACAAGAATTATAGTCATTTGTGAGAAAACCAAGATAAGAGATGCTCTCTAATATAGTCTAAAATAAAACAGACGGAGTAAAGTGGGGCATGTAGCTAGTCACAAAAACATGAGATGGTCGCATCAAATAACGAAATACTGAATTCTGAAATGTAAAAAATGTTTTAAAAGATAGAAAAAAAAAAACACGTTTTAATGGCATCATAGAAATAGCAGAAATAAATTGAATGATACACCAAGAACACATAAACTTGTTACAATTGGTTAATATTTGAAAAACACATAAACTTACGTACATGCGTGCTTGTTTGTCTGTAAATAAAAAATATTTCTGTTCTCATGGCGTACCTAAGATTATTTTCTAAGAAAGTCTGGACTCTTAATAAAGGCACATAATTTTCTCTCAGACAAGTCTTTGCGGATTTACTTTATAGGTACCAATCGATTCTAAAGTACCGGCTCCGGCATAAATATGCCTATATCTGTTTCACTAATGGATCGTTCAGACTTATATACAGATGTACTATCTAAAATAGAATCTAGAGAACTTAAGAGAATATATATAATATAGAACTCATTTTTTTTTATAAAAACATATATACATATCATTGCGCCACTTTCATAAGGAGGAACCTTATTCTTTGAAAAATAATGTTTCAATGTTCAATTTACAATTTTTGTTTCCGTTTTGCACTCCTGCGGTTTATTTCATAGCAAACATTTTCTATTGAAACTTAATAAGAAGTAGGGAAAAAGTAAAATAGAATTCGTAAAATATTTATTACAATTTTTCATTCTAACATTAGTTAAAAATATGCTTAGATATAATACACAGATTAGAAAGATTATGTATAAAAATTATAATAAATTTAATACAATTTGTTTCTGTTATTTAACTATGTCGCTTTAGTTAATCCTTTTTAATAGCAACACCATCACTCCATAATTGTCAAATAAAAATGTCACATTTGACATTGACATTTTGGCGCTATAAATTGTTTTGATATTTTAGAGGAAGTTTTGTTCGTTTTCTTACAAATTTCGTAATTTTTTAAAACCCAACAGTAAGTAGAAATATGGCAGAGAAATTAGAAGATTTAAATCTTCCCTTAACTGTTGTAACTCGCATAGTAAAGGAAGCTTTACCGGAGGGAGCCACAATATCCAAAGAAGCTCGCACGGGGTTAGCGAAAGCCGCCTCAGTTTTCGTCTTATATGTGACTTCTGCCGCAACAAATATTGTTAAAAACAAGAAAAGGAAAGCATTAACCGGGCAGGATGTGTTAGACGCCATGAAAGATATAGAATTCGACAGATTTGTAGAGCCATTGGGTGAGGCATTTGAACAATACAAATTGGTAATTTCCGCGCGAAAATCTGGTGCCGGCAAAAAGAAAGACGAAGAGGAGATAGAAACGATAGAAGACGATTAGTATGTTTGTTTAGTGTTTAATTTGTTTATAAGTCTATTGTGAGGTAAATAAAAATGAATTTTAAATTAAAACTTGTGTTCACATCTGTTGACATAACCTGTATCCAATTCTGCAGTACTTATTAAAGTTATGAAAAATCTTACCTGAAAGTAAAACTTCTACATTGACAAAACATATATTTTTTTTATAACACAGGCAAATAAGAATTCAGCTCGCCTAATCATAAGTGGATACCGCTGCCCATGAGCACTCACAACATCAGTCATTGCAAGTGCTGCTGCTGGCCTTTTAATTTAATAATTTTATAATTTAAATTAATTTATTAAATATTGACATAATGCATAGAATACTTTATATTCTGATTTATGAATGAAAAGCTGCTAGAAAAACTAATATTATAATAATGAAAATATCAAGTTTGTGATATTAAGATATTATACTTACCAACAATATGAGCTAACATTATTCAAAACATAAAATCTGAACATAATTACCTACTTTTTAAGATGGCATATCCCTTTCAGACCTGAACGAAACAGGCGTGAGTTGTAACTTTAAAAAATTCTAAAACTGCGCGCAATTCATTTTTATGCACAATGCTGAAATAACATAAACCAGCCAATAAGAACTCATTTTAGCGGTTAGGTGGTGCAGTAGCCTCGTACGTGCTGGCAAGATGGCTTGGCTCCAAAACACGAAAATATATTTAATCAGAAAGAAAAATCTTGGGTCTGAAAGGGATATAGCAAAATTTCAAACAAGAATCCTGATGTTTGTCTAGGTGAATGGATAATATCTACTGTTTGCCTGTAGTGGGAATAAAGCCGGATTAATCATTGCACGGGCTACTAGGCAGTTTCCTTTACTGCTTAATATATATATAATTATAAGAAAGTGTAGCTGAATTTGTTTCATTTGGTAAATTGTTCATGAATGGAACACCAAATCATGTCCAATGCGACCATTATTGTGTCATGTATACAAAATGGATCTGTTTTTAGGGAAATTATTTCAATACAGCAATGAGAAAACGGGATCTTAGTAACAGGTATTAACAACCCCATTGATAACACCTGAGCTTACACCCTCAAATTCTTAATTTCTGATGAAAATAATCACATGCAAAAGTTTCCACAGCCATCTAATATTCAGAAAGCAAGCACTATTTATTTGGAAAGGTAGGGATTGTTAGAAATGCGATGGGCTAACTGACCTGCCTTTTCATGCTCACCTATCATCCCTCACTGGTTCACCAGCAGCATATATTGTTCATCATCATCAACAGGGCTACCATTCCATTATCATCCATTAAAAAAAATACTGTTTCTACTTTGGAACTAGATGGTGCAGTGTCCAGTGGTAATTATTCTTCTCTATAAAATATTTGTCATGCCATATGGAGGAAATAATCAAAATACATGTTTAATTGATCATCAATTTATTCAGGAATAGAATCTGTTCTGAAACTTGGAATGTTAACATTTATTTTTTTTTCTGTCATTACTAATTCTATATAGATACTAACTACTTCATCTTATATACATCACTATGACACTCCTACACTCTCTGTTATAACGAAAATAAATATCGATATATCTATTTTATTCTAAAATCTAATTTATATTTTGTCTTTTAATTACATTTCAATTTAATATTTTATTGTTATTTTATTAAGTACTACCTCAAAATTCATAATAGAGAAATTTGGAAAGACTTACTTTTTTAAACATAAATTATACGATATTTTTTTTTTTTAATGACTACAAGTAGGCATGGGGTGAATTGAGATGAGTTTATAATTAGATTTTAGTTTAAAGAAAATCTAACTGATTAATTAATCACGAAATGTGGTCGAATATTAAATTATTCCTATACAGACAGGTTTATTATTATGAGAATGCATTTAATGCTATTTTAATTTTTTCTTTTTAAATATCTACTTTATATTTTTTAATAGACTTACGCCAGACTTTGAGTAATTTATGTTTTTAAATCTAAAATAGGTACAGTATTGTACATAATTTTTTTGCCAATCGCTCAAATGATATTTCTTTATTAAAAAAAAATATGTTATTTAATAACTACTTAATTACATATGTAGTACAATACTATATGGTTTATTAGTCATTTAAAACATATGAACATACAAATATTTTCATAAATTACTTGTGATGTCGCATAACGCAAACCGTAGGTATGCTTGATTGCCATCCTTTTGTGTAAAAAAAATATATTTGAATTTCAAATGTGTATTCCAAATGTTTGAGCAATTGACAAAACCTATTAACAGCTTTGTACTGTTAGGTAGTCCACAAAAACTGTATCTATACATTATTTTTATTACCCGTCTACATACTATACTACTATGCGTAAAATAAATTCACTAATTCGGCAAATTGCGCGTTTAAACTTTTGCATACATTCTGTTTTGTCTACAGACTACGAACATCTTGGTGTTATATTGTTTCTGCCTACCCCGATTTATCCGAGGTCGTGAATTCAAAATTGGCATCAAAACAAATATGTCAATTTGAACTTCTAACTCTTCGGCGAAAGGAAACACTTAAGAAATGTAATGAAAACGGCAGAAATATGGATATGTCGAATGTTACATTGTCCATAACGATAACAAAAGAACATTGCCTCTGACTACCCCATTTAGGGGTTATAGTCGTAAGCATATTTATTATATTCCTATTATAAATGTATAGTTACAGATTTTGTGGTGTACTTGGTGTTATATTTCAGATTACCAACTATATGTTTTATGTCTAATATTTCAAAATGTATAAGTCTATAAAATACATCTAAAACATTAATCCCGGATTTAAGAATAAAATGTATCCTATTCAGGTATTAATAAACAGCCTTCCTCAGTCCGCCATTTTTCTCCTAAAGCTCTATACAAACTAATGCTTATCTGTGGATCTCGCTTAAAAATCTTTTTACCAATAAAAAAAAAACTATTACATTCAATGCATAGATTTTTGGCAAACCTTCCAATATTACAATGATTGGATACCTAATAATTACATATTTATTGTTATAAATTAAACAAAATAAAAATATTTTACATATTTTATATTTTTAAAATAATATTTAGGTAAATATAATATGTAGAATCATTATATAAATAGGTTTCAATAAATGCCAAGAGTACCTAAATCTGGTATAAAGATAGTGTTGTCCTTTTTTATATTATTCCAGATTAATCTCCTTCTAAAACGAATAACCAGTGACATCATTGAATGGTAAACCCATTCGACCAAGATATTTGTGTAATGTCCTTCTATTGAATTGTTTAAACTTCTCTCTACGTCAATTTCGTGCAGGAAGACCTGGTTTAAATTTAACCGATGTCCAAGTAGTTAGGTGATATTCGCTTACAGTTGTTTTCAGAATTACTCATATTTGGTCCTTCACGCCGGATTAAAGTGCAAACGTGAATATTATTGAAACAAGCATCCTCCACTCCTTGTTCGGAATTACTACTAAATGTGTAACAGGGTATATTTTAAAACCCAACTAGGTAAGGATAAAAAAAATAGTAAATTGGATTGCAGCAAGTCAATCAACAACGTAAAATGTTCATAGCACGGTTATATAGAAATTGAAAGAGTAAAGGAAGAACTAGGATTTACACGTTTGTTGTAAAGTTTTAAACAGTCATAAAACACTGTGGCATTTATTGAATTTATATGTTTTACTAAATCTGTGGTAAATATTGAGAAGCGTGCATTAAATTATGGTAGAAAAAGTGCGGGAACATAAAGGTAAAAATAAAAATCGAAAATGTACAAATAAATGTTTATTGGGGAGTTATAAATAAGAGGGATAATTAAAGCGAACAGCACGTTAACATAATATAAAACATCCCTCGGCAGATCTGATCGTCGAAAATCTCGTATTTGATTTCAATGATATTATTTAAAATACTCGCACTTACTTTCACAGCATTTATTGTTGAATTTGAAATAATTAAAATTGGAATGAATGAACGATATTTATATCGTTCCAGTTCTAATTCGTTCATTTCATTCGTTCGATGTATCTGTTTGTTGTTTATTACTCTGAGCGCTATATTGTTTCAGTACCTGGTTAGAATTTTATGTATAAGATTAATAGGAATGTGTTTAAAATTTAATAATAATTTATTACACTATAAATATATGGATATTTGATAGAGAAATAAATTTTTTCACATCATATTTTTTACTTTCGAGTCACAGATACAGTGTAAAAACGAGAAGTAATCTTGCTAGATTAATATAGTTTCAAATATTCCAATTTCAAAATTCTAAATTAATTCCAAAATCGATAGGATTGATCTATATACGACCTATATACAGAGTAAAACAAAATCTTTCATTGAAAGGGATCTTACACTAGCAAAACTGTACATTTTCAAGATTTCAGCAAAAGTAGTTCGTAAAATTACAAAACAAAAAATGGAGGCCTAACTAACACGATTCATTCAAATTGAGGTCTCGAGTTTGGGAAACTCAAAATTTATCTCATTTTGTAATTATGGATTCATAAAATTCTTATCCCATTACGTTCTATATCTATAGGACTTTTTTTTTAAAAACGGAACACACGAGGACGCAGCTCACTCGATGGTAAGTGACTGAAACGGAGATAATACTTTTAATATGTAACGAGAGGATTTCAGAATGGAAAACTACAGAAAAGATGTGGAGACAGACATTAGCAAAATGTATTTGAATGTAAAAACAATATGTCAAAAAAATATATAAATTTCGAATGACAATAAGAATATAAAAATGTAGCAAAGAGTTCGCTACAGTGACCACCGCCAACTATGATCACGCGCAACACCAGAGGCATTGCAGATGTGATTACATTCTAAAATTTACGTGTCTTTACAAATTTAGACACCAGCTGTATATCTGATAATGTAAGTAGCAAGTATTTTAAATAATATAGTAAAATCAATATAACGTTCTATTAAGAAACCACAACATTGTGTATAACATCGAGAATTATTCGTATCATCTCGTTGCAATTATTTACAAAACGTGTTCATAGCAATTTTGTAAACATTGCCAACTGTGAGCAAACTTCTTATTAATATATTTATATAAATAATGTGATGTTTCATTTCAAATTATAATCTCATAAAACATATATTCTGTTATATATATAACAGTCTATGTATAAACTTAGTTCTTTGAAAATTAGACTAAGTTGTCCTCACTAACATTGATTTCTGCTTGAATGGGAATTCAACATGTCCAGTGCTGCCAACAATTTGAAATTTTATAATATCAGGTCACATATAACGTCAAAAATATTTAACTATTAGTTTACAACATACGGTATTACAATTAATCTGTTAGTTCCAATTAAATAAAGACGTATTTCTTTCTTAAATTCCGGGAAAAACTCCTATGTGTTGGCAACACTGAATTAGACTATACTATGATGGGTATAAACAAATCGTAAACAATTTTGTGCATAATAAAAACAGATTTGACAGCGTTAACAAACTAACAGTGTCAATAAAATAAAACTGTTTTTAATAATCTCTCCATAGTAATATTATATATATAAAAATGGCATACAGATATATAAACGAAAGAAATACGCACGAATTAGTTTACAGGTTCGAGTGTTCGGAGATCAAGCGTTTTGGCGCGCTCCACAGATTAAAAAATAAATATAATTCATAACCTCCACGATAACATTCCGTTGCCATTTAAAAAAAAAAATTAAATACATTTAAAATTAATAACTATACTAATAATATTATACAATTGACTATGATCTAAATTGGAATATTTTGTAATATTTACAAAAAATACACGAAGCGAATCTATTATTGATAATAAACACTATGTTAACTAATTAATTATTAACACATAGATATAATTGTCTTTTTTTTTTAAAAAAACCAAAAGTGTTATTCACTTTTGATTCGCACCACATTATAATAAAAGATCACAATTATTTGGTTGTGGATATTTGTATAAATATTTAATTTACGTATAAAGAAATGCATCCGGCTGAAGTGTTTGTTCGAAGAACACTCCAACGTCAAAAATAAAACGTTCCTTTTTTATTTTTAACAGCATAGTAGACAATTTTGTTATTTATATCTCTATAAATCAAAGTATTAATACAATACCTTATAAATAGATCGATATATTTTTATTTTGCATTTATTTTCGACATCGAGTTATGGGCCCCTTAAATACAAAAGAACTAGACAGAGTCTAATAATACGTTAAATCGTGTAATTCCATAATTTATTGGCGCAAATAAGTTCTTTTCTCGTTAAACAATATTATGTATTCACAATTAATGATTTATAAAAGAATTATATTCAAAAACAAAGCGATTAGTGCGACAAGTCGATTCGACAATCAAGCCATCAAACTCTATGGTCTCATGGTCTATGGTTACATAACGAATAGACCACAGAGTTGTATATGTAACCATAAACAAGTAATCGATTAAGCCTGTCTTTATTTTTAATAATAAAATCTAAGAAGGTGATGGTAAGCATACGGTCCGCCTAGTAAGTGAGTACTGCAACGCAAATCGACAAGTTGCTATCAGCAGTCTTGTGACATGAAATACACCCACAGAGTTACAGAAGTTAGTGATTTATACATATATGGAGTATCGGTAAATCGATAATTATAATACCATCACTAGAGAGTTGCCAAGTCGACTTGTCGTTTATTAAAAACGGCCCTCTAGACATGTGGCAAGCGAATTTATCGATGGAATCGATATCTAACGAGTTCGTAGGATAGAATGAGATAGCAACGTCGGATGTCTCATTTCAACTCATAATATACGTTGACATTATACGTCATCCGCCATCTTGTGTTGGCGGCCATTTTGATAACATTACAATATTGTATTATCACGAGAACAGAACAATATTGTGTGTAACAAAATTTAAAGAAAATTGATTAGAAGGAATTGATTCTAATCCAGCTCTTAACATTTGATCTAAACAAATTAATAAACATTGCAAGTTAAATAAAAGTTTGTAAAAAAGCCTATGCATTTGGTTGTTAAGTTAAATATGACATGAGAGTAAACTGTCTTTGTATTACCATAAAATGGGGCACTGTGCACACCTTATACAAGCAGATTGAATATAATTATTCAGGTCTCATTTATTTATATACTATATGATTTTATATTTATAACTATCATAATAAATTTTAAGATATATCAATAGAGACATATTTGCGTTCTTTCAGAACTGTTTTCATTATAAATTTTAATTATTAAGTTAATTTGTTATTATGGCTTAAATTGATAAACAATATTAGAGGGTTGGTTAATATTGGTCACACACATGACCGGAAATGATAATGCCGGTAGGAGAACGTTCGCCACGAAAGATCCGTTCATCCGACCCAATAATTTGATAAAATTAATTCCAACTCTTGGTGATTCGACACGGTGACTCAACTACCCCGATGTCGCAGGCTGAATTTGATTCATTTTCATCCCTTAAAAAGGTCTATTTGACATTTTATTAAATGTGCTTTTGATTATCGTTGATTGATCATTACTAGAGTAACGTCAAGTCACTCCACATTGGCTTAGTGTATGTTTAAAATTATTGTCCATGGGAGGAGGGAGGCAATTCCCTTGTAAAATGCACATATTTTTATAAAAAAAAAAAATGCATGGGTCATAATCATAAAAAAAAATAACATAACTTTGATGGTGTATGTGTCTAATATCACAATTCTGTTTAAAATTTACGAAATACTGGCCAACAAGTGAACTAACGTAGGAACTAATGTGGTATCACTACCCTTTCTAGTGGTCACATGGGGTATTTACATTTCAATAAGCTATAAGATTTTAATGAATGCTACCACATTGAAGGTGTTTAGTGAAATATCATATGTAACTATTTAACTGACCCTTTGAACATTGGTCTGCTCTCTACCGCCACCTAGCGGATTAATTCTTTCTTTTTCACATTGTTAGGGAGGCAAACGAGCAGACGGTCCACCTGATGGAAAGCAGCTACCGTTGCCTATGAACACCTGCAACACGAGAGGAGTTGCTGGCCTTTAAATATCTGTAGGCACGTTTATTTAAATACCCCATATTGTATTGTAAAAGGAAAACTGAAGACGGAAGCTCATTCCACAACCTAGAACGAGGTAAAAATGAACGGGACGCACGGATAGTAAGTGTGCCATGCACTCAAGAAATGAGAGTGAACTGCAGCTATATGGCGAGAGGTACAGTATTGTTTCTTTTATACTACTTAGAATGGCAAACAAGCTGACGGCCCACCTGATGGAAAGTGGTAACCGTGGCCTACAGACATTAACAGTACCATGGACATAACAGAGTATACTGTTTAGCCCATGATACCCCCCATGCGTTGCCATTCCTGAGGACTCAGGTGTTATTCCTTTGTACCAGTAATTAGGCAAGCATCCCTCTTAAAATACCCACAAACAACTAGCAACCCACCGACCCCCTGAAGGGAGGCTTATGTTCAGCAGTGAACCATTTAAAGCAGATATGATGATGAATGTAAATTTAATCAATTTAGCGATGGAGATCTGATGAACTATTATGGAGAATCTGGTTAAACCTGGAGATGGTTAACCCTTCTTTGCATAATGGTGGAAATTCTTATCATAACATTGAATGTCCAAAAATTATATAAAAGAACAAGTTAATTTTAAGTTGATCGTGTCTGGATACCTTTTTATTGTCTATTGAAGAAAAAAAAAATCATAGCTGTCAAATTTATTTTTTTAACCATTTTTCCTTTAATATACATATATATTGGACTTACAATATCTGTATATTGGATAAATAAAAAAATCAATAAATATATGTTATCCAATATATAAAATATAATTTAGCACCCGATTGAAATTAATACAGATATCTGACCGATATGGGCGTATCGAAATTGGTGTCACCAAAGGTCATCAGATGACCTTTTAGCGCTATCAATGTTGAGAGAAAACCAATATATAAATGTCGAAGCATGCCTAATCTGGTATGTTGATTATTCTGGGAATCTCCCGGATATTAGGATAGATTTCGAGGAATAAAATCAAAGTTATAAGTTAACTATGGATTAAGGTACGCGTTTTGTGTCGAGTTTAAAGCAACGTATAGAGGCAGTTCGCGCTTGCCAATCCGGCAGACTGACCTATAAATTAATAATTAGCAATCACTTCGCTATAGATTGCTTCCGATTGCTAGATGCACTTTTCTCGACGAACAGCGCCATTAGCAATTTACTAACAATAAAACATCATAGTAATTTTAGTTTCGTAATTGCTCTGCAGAGGCAGCAACGACGTTTATTGCTGATCCCTCATCAATCGCGGTTAAGTAAAACAAAACTTGTCGAAAATCAAAATTGACGCCAATTATTTACCGAAAACCAATTGAAAGACATAATCGGCCTGTGGATTTGTCATAAAAAAAAAAATCAAATACCTAATTCTTATCATCCGTCTATTGCTACCGAATTAATTTATATTTACATTATATGGAATTATAACTGATTTATTAAAATATTGCTTTTGATTAATGCATAATTCATTAAATACGCAATTACATTAAATGTCATTTTTTTTAAGCGTAATGTGTTGTCACACTATCACTATTTATAAAAAGAAATCTCCATTATTCACAACGCATGGTCACCGTGGCCATACATTGCGCGCGTCCATCCTATTCGTAACGGATGGATGATTAAGTCCGCAGTTCTGGCGTGGTATGGTCACCTTAGTAGGAGGCTTCGTGTCCCGCCAAAATATAGAGATCGTTGCCATCGTCGCCGGATAGTGTGTTGTTTTGTAAAATATGAGATTCCAAGACAACCACTCTGAAAAATAAAACACAAATGTGTTAATGAAAAATTGTTTATAGTTCATTTAGAGTAAAATTTATATCTACAAACGAGTTTTAGGATAAATATAAAATATATACTAAATGGCAATAATACGATGCGAAAGGTGTTATTTAAAATAACGTAAAAAAAATTACATTTTTTTATACCACAACGGTACTAAACAAACCGTCCACTACAGCCCGTCTGATGATAAACGGTCACTGTAGCCTGTGGACGCTGGCAACACTACAACTAACACGTCACGTGCACGTTGCCAACCCTAAAGAAACCTTTAATGAAGAACCCCATACTGTAATCTCTAGGGAAAACCTCAGCAGAGAGCTCATCCTACAGCCTGAGCGTTTGCAGAAGAAAATTTCTTTGGACCACTAAATTGAAATTTAAATAATAAGAATTATTACTGGTACAAGTACAACAATGTCATGTTCGTGGCGTGATACTTAAATCACAAAAACTATTTAATTTCCTGTGAGAAGGCGAGGGATGGACAGCAATGTCCCAATGAAAACATCTCTAAAAGCTTAACTGTCGACAAAGTTTGTCAAATACTGGTGAAACCCCCCTTTAAGGAGGAGGCTGCAGTGGACAGTTAAAAGCTGATATGATGACGATGTTGAATTACTTATTCTATCTATTACTTATTATTAAATCCATTTATTGATTTTTTTTCATCAAATCAATTTATCAATCATGGTTTGGTTTGATCATTTGGAGAGGATGGATGAAAGAAGAATTATAAAAGAGATTTATCGAGCAAGAATGAATGGAGATGTCGGTAGGGACCGCCCTAGATGGATGTATGTTAACCAAATAGACGACGTGCTGAAGAAGGGCCAAATTAAAAGTACCCGTAACCGGCGAGCGTGTATAAAAAGATTGATGAATGTGGAGGAAGCGAAAGAGGTTTGTTTGAATTGAAGCATTTGGCGTTCCATTGTTTTTGCCTACCCTAATGGGAAACAGGCGTGACAGATATGTATGTATATATGTATTTATTGATCTATTATATGTTTGTTAGTGTTGTGACTGTGTGCGGTGTGCGGTGTTGTATGTACAGCAGGCGTACTTGTCGCTGCCCAGCAGGCGGTAGGCTCGCGAGCGGTCGGCGATCTCCTGCGTGACGGCGGCGCTGCGCAGCGAGCGGCCCTGCACGCCGTGCCGGTGGAACGCCAGCACCGAGTCCGCCAGGCACACTGCCGCAACACATCGTATCATCATCACCATTATACAAGCGAAAAACAAATATAAATGACATATTAACCAGCTTATGAAAACACGACAATAATTATATTTATTACACTAAAATTGTACTAATTTCCATATCAATCCGACGCGAAGGACCAGGTCCTTAGAGCCGGATCAACTTAATAGTTTCCTTCTTCTTCTGA
The DNA here is from genome assembly GCF_026898425.1 of Galleria mellonella. Taxonomy (NCBI): domain Eukaryota; kingdom Metazoa; phylum Arthropoda; class Insecta; order Lepidoptera; family Pyralidae; genus Galleria; species Galleria mellonella. The sequence continues at coordinate 7,049,643 of NW_026441999.1, read as the reverse complement.
AAAGCTTTATATTCATCAATCGTAAAATTGTATTGTATTGTAAAAATCTTTATTGTACATAAGTCAGATTAAATACTAGTAAATGAATTTCCTCTTCGTTCATTTAAGTTTCCTCTTGTCGGTGCAACCAATTCATGCATCTTCTTCTAGCTAGTTCTATCCCAGGTCATATCCTTGACCTCCCTATACGTCATGATACCTGATGTTTCTTTTATCTGTCCCATGTAGTTATTCCTCGGTTTTCCTCTTTACCCCTCAATTTTTCCTTCTACTATGCTCTTAAAAAATCATCATGTCGTATAAGGTGACCCAGCAATAATTTCCTCAAAGAAGAAATTTCTGAGTTTGCGGTAATCACGTACCATCAGATGAGTCTTTTTTTAATGGGTAAAAATGTCATGGTAAACCCGCCTGGGCTATCAGTATTCACTGGCGGAGTACCAGTGAGAAATGATAGGTGAGGATGAAAAGGCAGATCAGTTAGCCTATCATGACGAATTTAACGATAAATTAGTCACGATAGTTTCCAGGGGGAATCGTGTGGAGGTCAACCTGATAGCGTTCATTGATAGCAACGGGAACTAACCTCCTCATTACTAACAATACCTTCCCCCCTCCATCAGGTGAGTCGTATGACTAGTTACCAACGTTGCATAAAATAAGAAGCACTCACGTATGCTGTCGATGTTGAAGTCGAACTGTATCCTGGAGAGCAGCTTGTGCCGCCGCTTGTCGTCGTCGTGCCGCCAGCGCGCCTCCAGGCTGGGCGGTAGCGCTGGGATTATGTCCACCACATTCTCGTGGCATACCAGCACCTGGCCGACAATAATTTATTTATTTATTTATTTAAAGGAACACCAACAGCATATTGCATTATAACATATAGGTATAACAAACATTAAATACAATACAATATTAATGCACACGCCTGTTATAGGTATTCACAGCATTCACTTTAACATAGTTATACAGTATAAAATGAATTTTAAGGGATTAAATCTATACTTATAATAAATCTGTAGAGAGGTCAATTCTGTACATGAAATATATTTCCAAAATAACTATCAGCGGGTGATTAGTGATCGATACTGATGCCAAAAATGCAATCGGTAAAATTTTTGTCTGTCTGTCTGTATGTTCGTTATAGAAACAATAACTACACGACGGATTTTAACGAAACTTGGTACAATTATTCTTCATACTCTTGGGCAGTTTATAGTATACTTTTCATCATACTAAAATTACATATACAAACGAATAAATATATATAAATAACAAATATACTTACACATATATGACATATACTATATTACACATGAAATTGAGAATAATATAAAGTACTCACTGCTCGGGTAAAGTAAAAGAGTGAGCATGAACTTTTTTTTTTTAAAGACATAATAACATATGTACGCTATGTACATATCTATATGGAACTAACCGCATCCTTGTTGAGCTGGTGGACGGCGCGAAGCGTGTGTAACCTTTCGTTGCCAACACTGCTGCCGCCAGAGGTCGATAGCTCCAGCTCATCAGAATGAAACCACGTCGCGCCTGCAATACATTTAAGTACATCTTATCAATGATTCAATCTGATAAACTGATAGAGTCATAGGTTTTTTTTTAATTGATGAAAATTGAATAGCTATCGGGATACGCTGGCGGGGCACCAGTGAAGGATGATAGGTGAGGATGAAGCAGGTCAGTTAACCTATCGTTTTCAATTCATCAAAAATTAACCACGGCAGTTTCCAGGGGGAACCGCGTGGAGGTCGACCTGATAGGGTGTATTGCTAGCAATGGGTCAATTAGACCCCATTACTAACAATCCCTTTCCCCCCTGGCAGAAGTCATAGGGTGTTAAGTACGCCTTTTCAGGTACACCCTTATTTTTAAAAACTAAAAACTTCACAGACTTATTATATTTATTACACTGTTTTTTGAATAAGCAAAAATACAATAAAAACAATAGAGAATACCATCTTACATTATATAGATAGAGTGTCTCCATACAAATGCTTCAAGAAAAATGGGTCAACTTCTTCATACAATTTTCCATAATAAATAGTTAGGAGTGATTCCTTTATAACTTGTATATTTATTTTGTCTTATAAATTCTGCATCTTTTTAATGAGCAAAAACCTATTTTATTTATTAAATAATTAAATACAAATACGTCAAGATAAATTGTATGCGTAAGTATATAGAACAACTGGTACGACATCACAACCTTCAAGAAAAGAGTATATTCCTTTTTAAAAGGCCTGCAGCACACCTGCAATGGCGTTAGTGTTGTAGGTGATCACGGGCGGCGGTAGTCACTTACCATCAGGTGAGGCGCATGCTCATTTGCCCCCTGTGTTGTAAAAAAAATTGATAAAAAACAAATCAGCTAATTTGATAATTAGCTGACAAAAATTTGACCTGTTTTTGAAGGTCGATGCTCTATCTATATAATCTAAGCACGCCATCTATCGTCGCAAGTGCAAATAATTGATGTGAGCATACATACCCGAGTTGATGTTGAGCAAGTTCAGCCTGAGCGGCTTGTTGTTGACGCCCACGCACAGCAGCGGGTACTCCAGCTCCGGCGTGATGATCAGCTCGAACACCAGCAGCGGAGACGGCAGCGAACACTCGATGTTCTGCGAACGATTTGGTATGAACGTCGATTTGGAAATCTTTTATAAGCCTCGACTATTAGTTTGCAGATTACCAGTAATAAAAAAATAAAAAATAAACACTAAAACGAAACCAAAATAATTAATTTTGCTGGTTGCTGGAGCCGCCTCAGCTGTTGCTATATATGTACAGCTCCAGCGAGATGTACCTATACAGCGCTGATTTTCAAGCGGCCCCTTAACTCTTTTCCTTTAGCATGCGTGCCGGTCGCCAATAGAGATAAAATATAATAATAAATATAAGATATCAGCTATCAGCAATAAAACTGCCCTGTTCTTGTTAATGGGTGAAGATGGAATAGGAACACCGCCTGATTAATATGAACTGGCGGGCAACAGGGTGAAAGCAGGACAATTAGCATACTATGACGATTTCAAGAATCAACCACGATGGTTTCCAGGTAAACCGCGTGGAGGTCGACCTGATATTATACCTTACAATATACTCTATATAACAATGGGTTAACAATGGGACTGCTCAGACCCCTTTTACTAACAATCCCTTTCTCCAAACCACGTTTTTGTATCGATTGTATATGCACTCGCATCACGTTTTTTCAAAGAATAGACAGAGAATAATACTGTTTTTTTTTTTATATATATGTATACATAGTATTAAGTACACAGATAGAGAAGACATCTCTATCTATATGCCACACTGATATTATAAATGTGAAAATTTAAAAAATCAGACAGGCTGTACGCATATTTGCCACCTTTGTGGTATAAAGAATCCTAATCTCAATGAAATTTAATACATGGGTAGGTTATATTCTATATTAACACAATTGATGTATTATATACTGATTCGATCAGGCAAAGCTGCTGGCAAAATCTAGTATTTTTTCTTTTTTTTTATACAACTTAAAATGCCAAACATGCTGACGGCCCACCTGATGGAAAGTGGTAACTGTTGCCTATAGACATAAGCAGTACCATGGACATAACAGAGTATACTGTTTCGCCCATGATACCCCCCATGCGTTGCCATTCCTGAGGACTCAGATGTTATTCCTCTGTACCCTATAAATTCACTCCATATCCCATCCTTCAAACCGAAACCAAAGTATGTATAAATCACCTTGAGCAGCATGAATTTTCGCAGCGGATCGTACCACTGCATCAAAAAGAGTCCAGCCGGCGTCGCGCCGCACAGGTACTTGTAACCGTTGTACGGGTTCCGGGCGACCGCACAGCGGATGCAGCCTGCAATGAAATTAGACAACATAAAGAAAGGCCATTTTCATCGGCCATGTCATCATTCATCATCACTGTTAATTTCAAGTGATCATGTATGTACTAACTAAAATAATAAAATTATATATTATATATATAATTTATATATATAATATAATTTATATATATAAACTACACAATGTACATGAGAGATATTTAAAAAAAAAATACAAGGGGTCTAAATAAGACTAATACATGCGAAAATATTCTTTTTTTTTTTATATACAATTTAGAATGGCAAACAAGCTGACGGCCCACCTGATGGAAAGTGGTAACCGTCGCCTATAGACATGAGCAGTAGTACCATGGACATAACAGAGTATACTGTCTCACCCATGATACCTCCCATGTGTTGCTATTCCTGAGGACTCGGGTGCTATTCCTCTGTACCCAGTAAATTCACGCCATATCCTTTCAAACCGAAACACAGCCATGCAAACACAACTGCTTCACGGTAGAAACACGAATAGGACAGAGGTACTCAAGCAATCGACTTATGTACAAAGTCTCCCTCTGGCAATAAATTAATTAATCCTATTAAAACATCTCTAAAGCCTAACTGCTGTTGCCAATCCGCCTGCCAAGCGTGGTAACTACTGCCCCCCTTCCCAAGGGGAGGCTAATGTTCAGTATATATATATATATATATATATATATATATATATATATATATATATATATATATATATATTGCTCATACTTTTTAGACAACGACGATGTTACCAACCTCTGGTGTCAGGTACCCTAGTGGTGAGCGCGAACCTGCGAGGCAGGAGCCGTGGCGGAAGCACCCTCAACGATTTTCCACCTCGAGCGCTGCCAATCAGCGCCAGCAACTCGTGCCGGTACAACGATGGGGTTTTGCCTACGTAGAATACAAACAAAATTATATGTATTATATATTTTTTATACCATGAAAGTGGCGGACACCCATACAGCCTATGGACGCCTGCATCACTAGAAGATCTGTCACATGAGAATCTTTAATACACACTTTTTGAAGAATCTCATACTGTAGTCTACGGGGAACGAAGTCTAAGAAAGATACGTATGAACATGGACGGTTAGACAGAGAAAGACCTAAAAAGAGACGGAGGAACTGTGTGATAGATGACTTATTTTTACAGCACGAATGTGGAAAACAAGCATATGGCTTGTCCGAAGATAAAGGGTCACAACACAACTGCAACACTAGGGGTGTCACATGCACGTTACCTTATGTTTTTTTTTTTGGGACGGCGACTTACAAACCTACTTAGTACAACGTGTACGGTGTTATGTCCGCCATATGTACATAAAATTATACTGTGATTTAAAGTTTAAATAAATAAATATGATCTCACCTGAGAGGGACATGAGCACATCTTTGATGACGTGCATCCATATGGTCCGCCGCGGACACAGCTGGTCCATCGCGGTTTCGTGCAGCTCGTTCAAATTTAACGTGTAGATACCCTCCTCCGCACCTGTTCAAATATAATTACATTTGTTACTTTCTTAAAATTAAATAGCTGAATGGACTTGAATGAAATTTGGTACATGGATAAATTACATCCTAATACATTGAATAGTATTATGATTATATCAGGCGAAAGAATAAGAATTCAGGCGCCACTTTAACTTAAATAAATTGAATATTGGTCTTATTCAATCTATGTTAGCTGAAATTTTAACTTAAACCAGAAATTTTTTAACATCTCTGTAAATTATTGATGCCCATTAATTCTTCTCTTTCCGCGTCTAGGGAAAGTAGATAAAGTTTTGTTTGAGAAATCAGTTCAGGATACGATAGGACTGATATATCTGAAGAAGGTAAAAGCCCTTAAAATAATATAAAAAAAAAATTATTATATTAGGCTTTAACTGTCCACTGCTGGACATAAGCCTTCCCCTTGATGGATTTTACCAATAGTTGTCACGCTTGGCACGCGGATTGGCTACCGCAGTTAGGCTTTAGTGATGTTTTAATAGGAACGCCGCTGCCCATCCTTCGACATCCCTTAGTCGTCTCTTACGATACCTATGGATAAGGAAGGGGCGGCTGGACTACTCTATGGCGGGACCACACGGCCAAATAAAGTGATAAAAATATATCTAATAAACAATTTTTATTCAAATAAACTTAATAATACGCAATTTTGAATAGTCATTTTTTTTATAAACTACCGCCCAGTTCGTAATGCAATTTCATCTGAGAACAACAGCCTAACAACACAGCTGTAGCTTTTTTTCTTCAAATAAAAGTTAAATTTACAAGAAAAAAAAAACTATGAATGGATAAAATAACTATCACAAACTTCGTATAGATAAAAAGAAACAAAATAACAAACTACAAAGCTACAATTAACCACAGTATTCTTAAACAGACCGATCCTAGTAGAAGCACCCGTTCACGAGTATGACGGATGAGCAAGCCATCGTTGTGTTTAATCATATTATTGGGAGCCCAACGACCTGGTCTACCATGTCGCTATCACAATACTTTACATACTGCTTTAGGCGGGCGAAAGTGTTAGATAAAGCTAGTGAGTTACATATTTACCTATAAGTATATGCTGATCCCTCGTATCCGGATGGATCCATGACGCTGTGCAGTTTATCCTGAGTGGGCATCCGTTGAACACCTGTTATACATAACCACTATTAGGCAACTTTTACACCTTTTTCTTGACCCTTCTTTGCATAATGGTGGAAATTTCCATCATAACATTGAATGCCCAAAAATTATAGAAAAGAACAACTTCACTTTAAGTTGATCGTGTCTGGTCCCTTTTTAATGTCCATTGCAGAAAAAAAACATAGCTGTCAAATTTATTTTTTTAACCATTTTTCCTTTAATTTTGAACATGAATTATATCACCTTGATTTATTTCACCAATAAAAAAAAATCATGCAAAGAAGGGTTAAATGACCGAATGAATGAATGAAAACTCTTTATTGTTCCCTTCAAAGAATGATACAGATTATAAAGATTAATTGATAATCTTAGATCCCTTCCCACCCAATAGACACTAAGGAGGGGGGGGGGGATTGTTAGTAATGAGGATCTGACAACCCCACTGCTAGCTATCATGTCGACCTCCACGCGGTTTTCTTTTAAAATCATCTTGGTTAATTCTTTTTGAATTCGTCACGATGGGCCAACCGACGTGCTTTCATCCTCACCTATCATTACTCACTGGTGCCCCGCCAGCGTAAATCGGTAGTGCAAAAGGGGTTACCATTCCATTACCACCCATTGAAAAAAAATACACTTAATTAATATTTAATTACATCAATTTAATAATTATATAATTAAGTATTCATTTTATTTGTGTACATATTGTTAAAGAGCCTAAGCAAGATAAAGAGACAACAATGGGCGGCCTTATCGCTAAATGGTCAATTTAAATTCGTAATAGAGAGATAAGCATATATAGCATAATGCATGAAACTAACTATATAATAGTCTTAAAGACTATTATATAGTTAGTTTCATGCATTACAGAAATTAATGAAATTTATTTATTAAAAGTAATTTTTTATTTGAAATTTGAAATCAAACAAAATCTGTTTGTTTCGAAAACAATTAATTAATTAATTAATAATGAAATTACTAGACTCTATCAGGTATACTTCTACGTAATTTCCCTTGAAAAATTTACTTATTTCTCGGTTTGCCCAATAGTTGACTGGTAGAAAACACTGTCCGGTGTTAGTAAGTGCTTTATATTATTCTCAATTTCGTGTAACATATAGTATACGTCATATATGTGTAAGTATATTTGTTGTTTATATATATTTGTTCGTTTATATATGTAATTTTAGTATGTATGTATATGAATAATTAGTAGTACTGCATTCGAGTATTCTGCCACTTCCCTACGATTGACTGGGAGAGAATGCTTTTAGCATTAAGTCCGCCATGTACACCTATTTGTACTAATAAATAATATAAATATACTATCGGCCTGTTCTATACTGTACATTGCTAGTAATAAGGTTGTCAGATCCTCATCACTAACAATCTCCCTCCCGATAATTATCGGTTGCAGTCGAGCGGCCCAGTTACCTTGGAGAAGCAGGCCCCCATGTGGACTTTAGGCGTGGGCGGCAGGCCGTTGGGCGCGGGCCGCGGGGGCGTGTGCGTCCGGCGCGGCCGCGAGCGCCGCGGGGGCACCGGCGGCACGGAGGGTGCGGCCGGTGCCGGGGACGCCGTGCTGCCGGACACTGCGGACACGCCGGTGCACAATGAATAAACAAATAAATAAAAATATTTTTTATTCAAGTACACACAATAAGCATTCTTGAGTATGACTACTTAAAAATATAATGTAAGATAATATTAGTAACATATAATGTAATATATTTTTTTTATGAATCTACCGCCCAATTCGAAATGCAATTTTAGCTGAGAAGAACGGGCAAGACACAAAGAACAAAGCACACATTCTCACTACAATTGTATTTAGACTACAAATAATTTTATAATACTACTGGGTGTTGAAGTGTGGTCCCGGCATAGAATGGTCCCCCTCTTACTTTCCCAGGTGGTGTGTGATAACTATGATCAGCTATTAATTTTTTTATGCAACTTAGAATAGCAAACAAGCTGACGGTCCATCTGATGGAAAGTTGTAACCGTCGCCTATAAACATGAGCAGACATAACAGAGTATACTGTTTCGCCCATGATACTCCCCAAGCGGTTTCATTCCTGAAGACTAAGGTGTTATTCCTCTGTACCCTGTAACTTCACTACCATATCCCGCCCTTCAAACTAAAACACAGCCATGCCAACACAACTGCTTCACGGTAAAAACACGAATGGGCCAGAGGTGGCCAAGCAAACGACTTTTATACAAAGTCGCTTTGTAATTACAGACTATTAGCCGACTTGACAAACATTGTTTTATTCCACATCTGATCCATTTTTTCTTATATATTTTATTTATGTTTAAAAACTGTCCTATTTATTAATTTACTAGCGACCCGCCCCGGCTTTGCACGGGTGAAATGCTAAAAAATATGTTTATTTACAACATCACATTAGAAACCTCTAAAATTATCAGTGTTCCTCTACAATATTATGCATGTATTATACATATAAACCTTCCTCTTGAATCGCTCTATCTAGTAAAAGAAACCGCTTCAAAATCCGTTGCGTAGTTTCAAAGATCTAAGCATATATAGGGACAGACAGACGGGAAGAGACTTTGTTTTATACTATGTAGTAGTTATTGTATGTATATCAATAATTAGTAGTACCGCATTCGTGTATTCTGACACTTCCCTATGGTTGACTGGGAGAGAATGCTTTTAGCATTAAGTCCGCCATGTACACATATTGGAATGGAAATTCAAAAATAAAGATAAAAGGATGAGTTTCTAAAATCATAGCTATCTTATGTATATGTCTATATTTTCTTTAAGTCTGAAACAGTTTTGAAGATTATTTTTGGAGTAATTAGTATTTAGATCCTATACTATTTTTAGAAAATATGATTGTAGTCAGTAGTTTATAATGTAATAAATCTTTAAATTTGTACTAATGAATAAATAAATAAATAAATAATATGCTTTTATACATTCACTTGTAAAATATATATTATACTTAACCTTGCTGGTTACACTGAGTCATAGATTGTTTCATTTGCTCTTCTAACACAATTGTTTGTTATAGTAATATTTATGTATTTATTTAATATATTATGTGTATGTTTATATTTAGTCTAATTTATGTTCATAATATATGAATATATTAGGTATTGCTTTATATTTCTTCAATTTAATAATGCATGCCTACGTATTTCTCGTTCGCCCAATGGCTGACTGGTAGAGAACACCGTCTGGTGTTAAGTACGCTATATATATGTACATAGTTTCACTGTGCATTAAAGTTGAAATAAATAAATATTTTTATTTTTTTTTCTTTATACAACTTAGAATGGCAAACAAGCTGACGGCCCACCTGATGGAAAGTGGTAACCGTCGCCTATACACATGAGCAGTACCATGGACATAACAGAACACACTGTCTCCCTCTGTAAAAATGTACACAGGCAGACTTATCGCTTAAGGGGATTTCTTGCAGTCAACCTTGAGAACTCGAAAGGAGACAGCGTCTATAGGGTTTGTATATAAAGCATAACATATATGGTAAAAAAAATACGATACATAATAAATTATATTATTAATAGCTATATAGTTATCTTAGTTCTCTCTGAACTTAATTAAAAAAAAAATCATTGTAATCGGTTGTGTGAGTTCACAGAAGAACATTAACGAATTTTGTAACAAGAGATTACCAAAAAAATATGAATTAACTTTCTAATACACAAAGCAAGAAATATATTTGAATAGAGGCATTTGGCACTAAGTTCCCTCTGTTTACCCCACAAAAAACGTGAGGTAAATACGTAACAAAAATTACCTATATAGAAAATAATCCTTACCTTTACTATCCACCTTCGCTTTATCCCTTTGGCTGTCCGACAAACTCCTTTGCCGTTGGCTAACTCTGATCTCTTCATCGGTCAGCTCCTTCTCCCTGCCATTTTCGTCGACCATATTAAATATTTCGTCGACAGAATTCGTCTTTCGTTTCGCAGCGTCTAATTCGCACTGGCAAAACTGATTCAAATCGATGCCGGCCGTAATCGAATCGGAGTTATGCCGATTATGCCTTTTCCTGTGCTCGTACGCCTTATCCGCCATATTTAGACTCATGTCAATTTTCCTGCACAAATCGTCATCGGACGTTCCGTTTTCCAATTTAGAATCGTCGGCTATCCTCAATCGATTAGCTATTTGCAACGCTCTAAAATTCGACACGGATATCTTTTGTTTTTTACAATTGTCACAGTAAACGATGCCGGAGTCCACGTTCTGGTTCGGACAATTCCTATAGTAGTTCAGTATATCCCCGTTCGAGTTGCACGCATCGCATGAGCATTTTTTCACTGATCTCTGCAGATCGCTCAGTGTGTTGTCGTCCCTTATCTCCGGTTTCGGGCATAGGCCACACTCGCAATTGGCGTTTCTAATCTGTGGCGATTCTACTATCACATCGTTCGATTGATCTACATACATAATGTCCGTCTCGCCCATTTTCCTACACAGAGGATCGTCGATTGAGACTCTGGATGCGCCGATTGGACTCTGAAAGTTCGACGCTAGACTCTGGTAGATATTTGTGGTGGAATTATTTAGATAGTTCTGCTTTAATTGCATACACTGCGATAAATGTTGGTCGTGTACGGAGAGGCCGGAGTTCGCGCTCGCCATTGCTGCCGTGTCGGCGGTTAACGGCAGTGTTGCCCTGTTCGAAATTGAAAAATTACTATTTTGGTAGTTTTTGGGAGAAAGCGTGAGGTGCGGTTAGGTGAAGCTTTCAGGGTTGTGCTGTTAGACACAAAGTTTTGTAATTAATAATATTTTATGGCAAGCATTTCGTTGTTTGTTAAATAACAAGTGGTGCTGGTGGGTTTTAAACGTAACTTAAATATTAAACGGTAGTTTTTATATTTATCTTTAAATGATGTTTAAAAATTGATGCATTTTATAAATATTTTTATCATCCATGCATCATGCCGTATTATGTGAGTTTTGCATAGGGAATATGTAAAATATTTTTTACATAAATGTATTTATTTACATAAATTGTGAATGAATAGATTATAATTTATTTTTTGTGTTATAAAAAGCTATATATACACATTAAAGTTCGGAATAAAATAAATAGATTACATTATATATATATTTATTACCATTTCTGTGTTTTTTACGAAGCTCTTTTTTTAAAATACGTACCCAATGCTACATTACTAAAAGCTCTTTGGCTAAAAGGTGTAACTACAAAATTCTAAAAATAATATCTACCAAATAATATATATACCTAATATATTTATTCCGAACCATTACCTCTTTTAATGTAATTAATTTAAAATACAGCATAAAAGTAAATATATATGTAGGTAATAAGTAGAAATGACACTCATATTTTTTTTTTAAATATCGCAAAGGTGGAGGACATACGTGCAGCTTGACTGATGGTTAAACGGTCGCTGTAGCTTATTTCTGAATGTGGCAACACCGACAAAAAGTACCTTACCTCTATTCAGAGCACACACATGTTGGGAGAGTTGTCACAAAATTATTTGCATTTAATACATAAAACTTTAGGTCATTACGCGACTAAAGCAAGACACGAATGAGCGAGACGCACGCCGCTGTGTACGACAAACACCACATTGATAAATAGATAGGTAAACTGTTTGTCTGTTTGTTTATTCCTTGTTATTATGTTACTAATGTTATCGGCAACGCGCGCGTAATACCCCTGGTATTGCAGGCGTTCATTGGCTACGGAAACCGATTACCATCAGGTGGGCCGTATGCTTGTTTGCCACCTCAGTGGTATAAAAAAAAAGTGGTATAAAAAAAAAGTATCATGGGCGAAACAGTATACTCTGTTATGTGCATGGTACTGCTCATGTCTATAAGCGACGGTTACCACTTTCCATCAGGTGGGCCGTCAGCTTGTTTGCCATTATAAGTTGTATAAAAAAAGAACAAACGAGAGTCTCGTTTCTACCTAACTTAATTATTCTTATAAATATGTAATAAATTTAAAACTTATTTCGATACATGTAAAATATCTAATAACATATTTTTATATTTAAAAAATAAATACATACACAGTAACATTCCCATACAAATTCTACACATACAAATACTAAACTACACACATACATATACGAAATACAATGTTTCCATGCATTTTACAACTTCCTTTCTTTACCTGAGCATTAATTCTTCGTCAATATATTGCAAGAGGCTCCTAAAACAAATGAGACAACATACAGACATGTGCTGGCACACTGCACGCCGATTTACACTTTAAGTGTATGACAATATGGTCTAGAATTACAAAAAAAAAAAGCAATATTTGGTGCTATCAAACGAAATTTCACATTTCAAAGGTGCAAATTGATCATGGGGAATATTTGTTTAGAATGAATGGCATTTTTTTTATTCCACTTCCCAAACTAAAATGCTAGGTGGAAAAGAGTCTAACAGCGGCATTGAGCGCCTACAATCGATTTTATTTTAATATTTGGCTGTTTACATGTAACCAATTTTTTTTTTCAAAATAAATATTTCTATCTATCTATCATGTCTATAGGCGACGGTTACCACTTTCCATCAGGTGGGCCGTCAGCTTGTTTGCCATTCTAAGTTATATATAAAAAAAGTTGTCGTTGTTCACCACAACGGGGACAGTCGACAAATGTCTCTGACTACCCCACCAAGGTTTACAGCCGTGAGAATATTTAACGATTTATTTTATTAGGGTTTAATTAAAAACATACTTTTTTAAGTCGGTTGAAAAAGCTACTTCAAGCACCTTTTTTATATTATTACTTAAAATAAAATATGGAAAATATCACTCATTAGCTGCTGTCCCCAATAACACGGTATATGCCAATTTAACGAAAATGTAATTTTAGACCATATTTCTGTAATAAAATAGTCGTATAAGCTTTCTGTAGCAGACAGAATTCGATTCTGCGTCACTTTTTTAAATATTCATGTGAACACACCTTATTAAGTTTTACTTAAAAGTTGCCCAAATAATATTCAAATAATAAATTTAAGAAAACGTATAATAAGCCAAACATATATGAAAATTACAGCACATAAATACATGCACAAGAGGTACATAACACTTCTTTTTTAAACGTGGTAACTATGCTATATTTGTGCATTCATTTCACACTCATATAAATATTTAAAATGCCATACACACTGATATGCGGTTTTTGTCAAAATAAATAATTAACAGTTCAGGAACCGAACTTATTTTATAATAACCATAAACAAAATAAAAATAAGAAAAACCTATATATAATAAATACAATATAAATAAATAAATATATACTTTAAGAATAATAGAACATATTATTCTATACAAAAATAAGCAACTTAATTTGTTGAGATGACAAAGAGAATTACGAAGCATACACACCAAAAAAAAATACAGTCGAATTGAAAACCATGTTTTTGAAGTCTATTAATAAAAAAGCTCGATCAAAATTTTCATTGTGAAACATAAAAAAAAAAACATAGAAACTACATAAATAATAATAATAAATTAATTTTAAAATCGTAGACAAATACAAACATATTATTTAAAGAGACAAAATAACCAGCATATTGCGAAATATATACATATAAAAACCTCCACCCAGATAACACACGGTAAAAATTTAGAAAAATGTAATCACATCTTGTAAAAAGCTAAAAAATTTCAAATGTTTCCTCTTCAACGGTGTTAGAACAAAACCTAAGCGTCCGAAAATAATGTTAAACGCAATGTAACAAAAAAAAAAATCCAATTAAAAATTATATTTTCCAAAAATACCTCAGAGTCATTCTCATAATATCATCACCCGTGATCACCCGACACCACTTGCTATAACATAATAGATACGAAATAAAATATAAAAAGTAAATAAATAAATGTTAAAAAGCGTTTAAATATGATTTATGAAAATTTTGTCAGTTACTCACTTTTCGCTCGAGGGCATGGTGTCGGTGGATAGGTCTTGTGATAGGGGATTGTGTTTCGGACAACTCATGAGAGAGGCTACGCTCCAGTCTTCGCTCGTCTGTCTGTGGTAACCTGAACACCATACGATAAGTTATAAATAAAGAGAAAGAGTACCAGAAATATCTAGAGTCACTCATGCATATATAAAGACATTATGAAAATAGATGGGGCAAGAAATGTATGTTAGGATAAAGGCCTTTAGCATTTGGTTTTCTTTTTACAATCTGTCTATTTTCAGGGACTTGACGTGAAGAAGATGGAAACGTGAAGAAGGAGAATCTATAGGGCGATGTCTCTATTCTATGGAGGGTATTTCTGTCGTAATGGTGCAAAGGATTTGGTGGGAAGACAGATCTTTGAGTAATCTGGAGAAAGTTGTGAAAAGAAGGAGAACACGACTAGGGGATATATACCGGTCCTGCGCAGTGTATCCCCGTCGCAGCGGTCAGGGACCAAGTCATCGTCTGCGTCCAGGTCGATGATGGGCGAGTCGTCGTACACACCTGACCGACGGCGACATACACCTCGCTCTGGAACATACATACATACAAATTGTTATTACGCTACAAACTAAATAAAAAAAGACTATTAGAGAAGGCTTTTAATACAAAGAAAATAAAAAAAAAAACAGAGATCTTAGATTATATAGATAGAGCATCGAGTCTCAAAAACGTGTCAACTTTTTGTCAGCTAACTGATAAGTTAGCCGACTCTTTTTTTTTATTAGTGTCGTGTATATGCATACAATGTATCTTGACGCATCTATATTTAATTATTTAATAAATAAAAAAAGTTTTTACGCAGTTTTTAAAAAAGGCGCAGAATTTATAAGACAAAATAAATATAGTAGTTACAAAGGAATCACTCGTAACTATTTATCATACAAAATTGTATGAAAAAGTTGACTCTCACTTTTCTCGAAGCATTTGTATGGGGACACTTTTTTTTAATGTATGATAATGGAATGATAACTCCACCTGCGGTAACGGTAAACGCTGACAGGGCACCAGTGAGGAATGATACATGAGAATGGAAAAAGCAGGTCAGTTAGCCCATCGTGATGAATATACTTGGAATTCAGCAGGATAGTTTCCAGGGCGGACCACGGGGAAGTTGTCCTGTCAGGGTATGTTGTTAGCAATAGGAGTAGCAATCCGCATTATTATTATTCAACACTGACAACGTCATAATATATCATTCAATATCAGAATATCAGCGCTATAGCAATTAAATTGCTGCAGCACATGCTGAGTGGTGACCACGTTGGCAATAATAAATGTAAAGTTTTTTCTTTTTTAATTCATAATTTATGTAATTTTTTGTTGTTGTCAATAAATGTTTTCTTCCTTTCTTTCTTCTTCTTTCAATTTATACCCACCACAAATTTATTACATTTTTTTTTTACACAATACACTTTAAGCCAATACAACCAAGCCAACTTGACCAACACATCATTATGTTGGTCAAGTTATCCAAACATTATTATTATTATTAGGACTGCGTGAGTTTGCGAGGCTCGTGCTGAAAATCAGCGCTGCAGTGTCCCTGACACTATAGCATAATGCTGAGCACGTACTTCATTTTGTAGGTATTGCGACGCACGCGCACACATACATTCCTTTTTAAAAGAGCGGTAGCACACCTGCAATGCCGCTGGTGTTGTGGGTGATCATGGGCGGCGGTAGTCACTTACCATCAGGTGAGCCGCATGCTCGTTTGCCCCCTGTGTTGTAAAAAAAAAAAAAATTTTTGATGAATTCATTTTATTTTTCCTTTTTAATTTTATATTCTTTATATATGTATTGTGTGTTATTTCTTTTTTATAATTGTTAATATATGAATTGTTTTTAACCCCTGTGTGAGTGTTGTCGAATATTTCTGTAAAATAAAGTTTCTTTCTTTCTTTCTTTCATTAGTAACAACCCGTTCCTCCTGGAGGCACTGTATGTATGTAACGTAATGACGAGACTAAGAACTCAGGCGCAGTACCGGCGGGCGGCGCTGCGGTGGCTGCGGTGGCTGCGGTGGCTGCGGTGGCTGCGGTGGCTGCGGTGGCTGCGGTGGCTGCGGTGGCTGCGGTGGCTGCGGTGGCTGCGGTGGCTGCGGTGGCTGCGGTGGCTGCGGGCGCGGCGGGCGGCTGCAGGCTGCGCGGCCGCGGCGCCGGCGCCTCGCACACCACGCGCCGCGCACGCCCCGTGTGCCGCGACGCGATCCGCTGCGGCACTGTACTCTCCGCCTATTGCCAACAATTATACTACTTAGAATGGCAAACGAGCTGACGGCCCACCTCATAGAAAGTGGTAACCGTCGCCTATACACATGAGCAGTGCCATGGACATAACAGAGTACACTGTCTCGCCAATGATACTCCCCATGCGTTGGCATTACTGAGGACTCAGGTACCTCTGTACCCTGTAAATTCACGCCATATCGCACCCCTCAAACCGAAACACAGCCATGCAAACACAACTGCTTCACGGTAGAAACACGAATGGAACAGAGGTACTCAAGCAATCGACTTTTGTACAAAATCTCCCTCTGTCCCTTCAATAATGCGCCAAATATATAATCAACGAGTGCTTGTCCGGCTCGAAGTACCATGGTCCTTCGAGCCGGACAAGCACTACATTTTAAGTATTACTATTATTAAAATATACACACAATACAGATATCTAACTGAAGCCGCTTTTATGAGGAGAAAAATGTACTTGTCATGTAAAATGCGATCAGTTCCATATAAAAAAAAATATTTATTTATCCTTCCTTTATTAACCATATTATAAAAAAAGTTAATAGATTATCACAATTATATCACATGGCGATCGTCCGTACAAGTAATACAAGATATACCACTCACCCCGTCGTCGTCCTCCTGGCTGACACTGTGACTAGGTGGGTTGGAATACTTGTGAAGCAGCTCGATCGCTAACCGCTTGCTCATGTCTTGTTGGAAGAACGCGTGCTGTTAATATGACAATACAAATTAATTACTATTAACTTACTTATTAAATTAGTTTTTTTACTTTACTTATTAAATTTATTATTAATACTATTTGTAGGGTACTCACACTATCTATACACAAACAAACACTCCGCACTAAGGTTTATTAGTAATGGGGTCTAACAACACCATTGGGAGAGCAAAAGGGTTATTAGTAATAATAATAATAATTGTTTATTTTTTTATACAACTTAGAATGGCAAAGAAGCTGACGGCCCACCTGATGGAAAATGGTAACCGTCGCCTAGACTTGAGCAGTATCATGGACATAACAGTATACTGTTTCGCCCATGATACCCCCCCATGCGTTGCCATTCCTGAGGACTCAGGTGTTATTCCTCTGTACTCAGTAAATTCACGCCATATACGTATTTAATCAGACAACACAAGGTCCATTTTATTAGTCAGAATTTACTTAACCTATTTGTAAATGAGCGGTCATGACACTTATACATTGATAACCCCATCCAATATATTAGGATGAAATAGTCCATTTTACCAGCAATTCTGACTAATGGGAACTAAAGCCCTACTGTTAGCAATCTAACAGCCCCATTGCAGGAGAAAAAGAATTATTAGTAATGGGAACTAAAACCCTACTGCTAGCAATACTAGGTCAACCTCCATGTAGTACGTCCTGGAAGCCATCGTGGTTAATTCCAGATGAATTTGTCATAACAGGTTAACTAACCTGTTGTCATCCTCACCTATCACCATTCACCGAAGTTCCATCAGCGTACATCGATAGCGCAAACGGGATAACCATCACATTTTCAATCCATTAAAAAAAAAACAGCCTCATTGCTAGCAATATATCCTTATTAAGTCGAATTCCAGTAGTTGCCACGATAGCAGGCGGGATGGCAACCGCAGTTAAGCTTTGATAATGTTTTAAGAGGGACGCTGTCGCCCATCCTATCATTCGTGACAACTACTGGCAAAATCCCCCAAAAGGAAGAGGCCTATGTACATCAGTGGACAGTAATGACAGATATCATCAAGTCGACTTCTGACCTCTCCTGAACTTTCAATAATTCCCTATGAATTCCAACGAGGTAACTGACGTGACTCCGTTTCATCTATCATTCATCACTGGTGGCCCACCAGCTCAAGCGAGGGTACCATTCTATTATCTCTCACACTCACACATATACATACACTTAAACACCAACTCTCACGCGCACACATACACACACTCCAGGACACATATACACGAAAGTGATGCTAGTCTATCATCTACTAAATTCCGACTAACCTGCAGCAATTTATCAGCGGTGGGCCTCTTCTTGGGGTTCTTGGTAAGGGAGAGCTTGAGAAACGAGTGGAACAGCTGCGACCAGCGTTCGCGCTCTTTCAGCTGGGGCGGTTTGAACCCCGACTTGGACATGAGGAACAGCACCCTCATGGGGTGGAGCTCGAACATGGGCGGTTGCAGTTCAGCGAGCTCTGGGCGTAAATAGTTTTAGGCATATTGGGTTATATATATATACAAAAATTACAATAATATAAATCAAAGTATTATATAAAAAAAAATTACTATTAAAGCTAATTATCGTCATCATATCAACAATCCACTGCTGAACATAAGCCTCCCCCTTGGGGGGGTTTTGCAGCAACTTCAACCGCAGTTAGAATCTGGTGATATTTTAAGAGGGACGCTGCTGCCCATCCCTCTACCATAAGCTCTGTTAGTCGCCTCTTAAGACACTCATGGGAAAGGAAGGGGTGGCCTATTCTATGCCGGGACCACACGGCTAGAATAATTATAATTACATAATCTTAATCACATAAAAGCAAGATAAAGAGGCAACGTAAAGAAAGATAATAACAGCCTAAATGGTCACGTACAGCGCGGTTTCAGAGATGTTTTCTCCCACGAACACTCAGGTTATGGAATGAGCTCCCTGCCGAGGTTTCCCCAAGAGACTACAGCAGGGGGTTCTTCAAAATGGAAGTAAAGAGATTTCTTCTGGGTCGGCAACGCGCGCGTAATACCTCTAGTGTTGCAGTTGTCCATAGACTACGGTAACCACTTACCATCAGGTGGGCCGTATGCTTGTTCGCCATCTCAGTGGTATAAAAAAAAGTGAATAGATATATAAGACATACCTATAGCTGTGATGCCACAAGCCCATATGTCACATAGCTGATTGTAACCGCCCTTCCTCTCCACAGCTGCCACCTGAAAACAAATATATAAATACTTCAATATATAAAAATCTCGTGTCACGATGTCTGTTCATGCAAATCTCTGAAATTGCTCAGCAGATTTTAAGAGTTCCATCTTTCCTTTTGAGATATAGAACCCTTAAAATGGGTCTGACGGCAGGTGATGACAGGGATGAACATATTAGAAATGAGTATGAAGCCAGATCAGTTAGCCCATCGTAGCGAATTCACTGGGAATTAACCACTATGGTTACCAGGGTTCCTAGAGGAGGCTAATCCCCGTTACCAACACCACTCTTCCCCCGACGTTACTGTGTCAGCGCTCATCATCATCATCCTCATATCAGACGTAAATTGTACACTGCTGAACATAGGCTTCCCCCTTGAGGGGTTTTTACAGTAGTTGCTACGCTTGGCTAAGGGAATAGCAGTCACAGTTAGACTTTGGTGATGTTTTAAGAGGGATGCTGCTGCTTATCCCTTGATTATTAAGTTCCCTAAGTCGCTTCTTACGACACCCACGGAATAGGAAGGGGTATGCCATTCTATGCCAGTACCACACAGCAGGCTGTTAACCCTGCTCCTTCTAAAATAAAAAATTCTAGAATAAAAAAAGTAAATCACCTCCGGCGCCATCCAGTAGGGCGTGCCAATAAACGACTTCCTCTTATTGATGGTGGCCGTGATCTGCGCTGACACGCCGAAGTCGGCCAACTTCACGTCACCACATTCTGTTAGGAGGATGTTCGCGCCTTTTATGTCCCTGCAGAAGACAGATTCCAAGTTTAAAATTTTGTTCCGAGCAGGTTTTCATCATCATCATCATCATTTTAGCCTTTAACTGTCCACTACTGAACAAGTCTCCTCCTTGGGAGTTTTGTCAGTCGTTGACACGCTTGGCAGGCGGATTAGCAACCACAGTCAGGCTTTAGAGATGTTTTAAGAGGGACGCTGCTGCTTATCCCACGCCCTCCCTTAGTCGGCTCCTACGACACATACAGGATTTGAAGGGGTGGCATATCCTATGCCGGGACCACATGACCAAAGCAGAATAGGTTTTACTCTACAAGAATTGTTTTCAGTATCAACTCCTCTCGTATAGCAGATGTTCATGGGCGACGGTAGCCGCTTTCCATCAGGTGAACGGTCTGCTCGTTTGCTTCCCTAACAATGAAAAAAGTATAACAAACCTGTGCATTTTCCCCATACTGTGGAGGTATGACAGCCCAGTTAGTGTTTCTCGGCACATGTAAGCTATTTGGATCTCTGCCAGAGGACCCGTCACGTGGTATATGTCCTGAAAATTAAAAACATAGGTGTTAGAAGAATAGAACTCAACTTTTATGGATTATAAGAGTATGGGAAAAGCTATGAAATAGCAATGTGTGTGCTTAAATACTAATTTCAAAAATACCTCCCTACAACTAAGATTCGAAGCCATACCTCTCTACTACCCTGGCAGTGTTTCCACGATTAAATATAAATAATAAGTAAGAAATTCCGATCTAGAATGGACTACCTCACACAATCATACCACCCGCTTGATCTTCAAGCTAAGATGATACCTTGCGTTATTAGGAGTCAGGTATCGAATATTTGGAGGCACCCAGAACATCCAGATTCGAGGCAATCCAGAATAATAGATTTTCTTAAGAACTCCGACCGGGAACCAAACCCGGCACTTCATCTACGCAAAGCAATGAGCCTATCATTGCGCCCACTGCACCAATGGCGTCAAAAAACTAGTGTTCAATATTCCAGGAGCCTCACCTGCAGACTACCACCGCCACAGTACTCCATCGAGATCCATAACTTGTCCCTCCTGAGGTAGGAGCCGTAGTACGCCACTATGTTCGGGTGCCGGCAGTCTTTCATCATCAGGATCTCCTGCTGGATGATGGCGAAGTCATCACCCGGCTCCAGCTTTATCACCTTGATGGCAGCAAGCTCACCGTTGCCGTTGAGCCTCTTTGCCTGAAAAGAGAGAGTGGTACATTAAAAAAAAAGACTTAAGGAATAAATATATAATTTTACTAGCTTTCTGACCACTACTTCGTACTGTTATAAGACACAAAGGGATATGTTTTTAAAAAAAAGATAACTTATTTCTTATTCCCTATTTATAAACTTTTATTTAAATACACAATACAACGTGTACACAGAACGAAGGTTGGAGCTGAACTGCTTGGCATGACCTCACAGGAAAACCACCCGTGTTCTAGTAACCATCATTATTGTTTAGTTAGCATAAAGGGAGCATAGCAATGCCATCTGGACGAATGGCGGTCTTCCACCGTGCATTTTTCAAGGCATTTTCTTCTACGCACGTAATTGTTTGGAATCACCTTCCAGCAGCAGAATTTCCGAACCGATACGACATCATAAGCTTCAAGAAAAGAGCATATTCCTTTTTAAAAGACCGGCAGCACACCTGCAATACCGTCAGCGTTGTGGGTGATCATGGGCGGCGGTGGTCATTTACCATCCCGCCTTTGTAGATATTTGCCATGTGGTCCTGGCATAAATAGGTCACTCCTTTTCCGTGGGTGTCGTAAGAGGCGACTAAGGAGGGCGAGGGATGGGCAGCAGCGTCCCTCTTAAAATATCTCCAAAGCTTATCTGCGGTAGACAATCCGCCTGCCAAATGTGCAACTACTGGCAAATATCCTCCAAGGGGGAGGCTTATGTTCAGCAGTGGACAGTTAAAGGCTGATATGATGATGATGATGATGTAGTTGTTTAATATAATGTAATAAATATTTCAGCTGTGCTGTATATAATTTATTATATTTTTTTCTCTTTATTTAGGTCAACAAACAGTAAACACAATAACAATATATATATATATACACATCGAAATATCAATAATTTTAGTGTCACCAACGACGTTGGCCACCTATTACTATAAAACAAAATATGCAAAATGGTTGTGTGCAACTACTTGTACAAAATTAAACATATACACATACATGAGTGACAGAAATATAAAGAGGTGTGTACCAGTGGTCCACTCAAAATCAAAGAACTTCCAATTTGATGTTATATATTTTAAAAATTAAAATTTATTTACCAGCAATAAATAAGTGAATACAACATCAACAACAAAATATCATTCCTCCACCTCAAGCACACCACCGATAAGTCTCCCGAATGCACCAACACGTTCCAAAATAATATTTTGGACTTGTATAATATGAGGACTATAAAATCAAAGACAGCTAAATCCACGTCTGTCAAATGTTCAGGAAACTACAAAAAACTAATACTTTGTCAAAGATATGGAACGATATACGAAATTTATATTTTAAAGCAGATTACAATATTAGTAATAATTTAGATTTGAATTAATAGAACTTTAAATGAAGAGAAATATTTGAGTAAAATGAAAATGAAACCGATTTTATAGCGTTTAGCTGCGTGCGTGCGTGGGTGGGTGCATGCGTGCGTGCGTGCGTGCGTGCGTGTGTGTATTACGACACGAGTATTTATATAATTAAATTAATTTGAATCGATTTAATATTATATATATAATAATCAAAATATATATTACAATGTATGACATACTAATTATATTAAGATATAACGTAACAATTTCATTAATTTTTATATAAACTATGTATTTTGATATCTGATAAATACTACCTTTTTTAAAGATATGGCAGTGAATTTACAGGGTACAGAGGAATAACACCTGAGTCCTCAGGAATGGCAACGCATGGGGGTGTATCGTGGGCGAAACAGTATACTCTGTTATGTTTATAGTACTGCTCATGTGTATAGGCGACGGTTACCACTTTCCCTCAGGTGGGCATAAAAAAATCCTACAAAGATTTGCATGTTATTAAATATGGCGGAACACACTGAACATTAAAAAACAAATTATAACATCTTATTTTGTAACTACGTATTTGGCGGAGGGAAGGGATTGTTAATCATGCGGGCTACCAGTCCCATTGCTAGCAATATACCATATCCGGCGACCTCAATATAGTCCCGCTTGGAAACCATCGTGCTAAAACCCAGATGTATTCATCACGATGGGCTAACTGACCTGCCTTTTCATTCTCACCTATCATCCCTCACTGGTGCCTCGCCAGTAGTCATGTCATGTCAGTTGCCATTCCATTATCATACATTAAAAAAAAAAAACAACAAGCTTCCCTTACCAACAACTGCGTAATACACAGAGTTTTTTTTTTTTATTATTACAAATACGTGTTGTTT
Source organism: Galleria mellonella (assembly GCF_026898425.1). Taxonomy (NCBI): domain Eukaryota; kingdom Metazoa; phylum Arthropoda; class Insecta; order Lepidoptera; family Pyralidae; genus Galleria; species Galleria mellonella. The sequence goes on along the minus strand of NW_026441999.1, from coordinate 7,025,742 downwards.
ACTTGTACAGATGTTTGTATTCCCTGTAACATTGTGAGCATATGTTAATCACTCGCAAGTCAGAGTTACACGTGTGTGTATTACTGAGATGGGTGCGGGTGTGTGTGTGCTTGTATGTGTTTTACATAGCTGGCACACATGTGATTTGATTAATTATGAGGCCAACGCATCCTGTGTACTATTTTAATTAATCGTAGTAGGCACCAGTGAGATTTTTCTCTATAAAAGAACAGTTTTTTCTTAATGATAAATTTACGACTGGATATATCTTTTTAGCCCAACTTTAATTTCTATTACTTTAATTGCGTGAATTTACTGGGTACAGAGGAATAACACCTGAGTCCTCAGGAATGGCAACGCATGGGGGGTATCATGGGCGAAACAGTATACTCTGTTATGTCCATGGTACTGCTCATGTCTATAGGCGACGGTTACCACTTTCCATCAGGTGGGCCGTCAGCTTGTTTGCCATTCTAAGTTCTATAAAAAAAAAAAAAAAAAAAATATTTTCCTTGAAAAATGTATATAATTGTATCCATTTTACCAGAGGGAGACTTTGTACAAAAATCGTTCGCTTGGTCACCTCTGTCCCATTCGTGTTCATACCGTGAAACAGTTGTGTTTGCATAACTGTATTTCGGTTTGAAGTGTGGGATATTGCAGTGAATTTACAGGGTACAGAGGAATAACACCATAGTCCTTAGAAATGGCAACGCATGGGGGGTATCATGGGCGAAACAGTATACTCTGGTATGTCCATGGTACTGCTCATGTCTATAGGTGGCGATTACCACTTTCCATCAGGTGGACCGTCAGCTTGTTTGCCATTCTAAGTTGTATATAAAGAATGAGATAGAAGAGAGAAAAAGAATAAATTTATAGATTTTGTTTTTTACGTATCAGTGTTTTTTCGGCACAATTGAAGCCTTATTTTTTTTTTAACACAATCATAATTTTTATATCTCGACCGACACTATATTCGTTGCGTGATGCTTCCAAAACGATCAAACATAACGGTCCCGTTTGCGGCAAAGCGGGCCGGCAGAGGCAATACACTACATTAGTATACAATTCGCGTATGTATGTATGTACTGTTATACGAAACGTCAAAAGTTATTGAATTGATACGCTAGTCTTGACTTATGGAAACGAAACTTCTTCAAGCGACTTCAAAACGAAAGAGAATTCTATATTCGATTGTATTTTATTTTTTTATTTTGATCATCTCATACCACCGTCAATTCTAAACCGATTTGGAAAAATCTTTTTTTAAACTGTATACTATGTACTTATAGATTATATATATGTACTTATAATTTTTTTTTAATGGAAGATAATGGAATGGTAGCCCCATCCGCGCTATCGGTATACACCGGCGGGGCACCAGTGAAGGATGATAGGTGAGGATGAAGTCAGTTAGCCCATCGTTACGAATTCAACAAGAATTGTCCACGATGGTTTCCAGGGGGAACCACGTGGAGGTCGACCTAATAAGGCATATTGCTAGCAATGGGGCTGTCAAACTCCATTGCTAACAATCATCCCCCCCCCCCCGTCCCGTGTACTTATAGATTGGACACATAGGAATTTTATTAAAATCGCTTCAGTGGATTAGTATTTAAATAAAAAAATATTTTTTTTAGTTGTGGCAAAACCATTTATGGTCACTGTAAACTGTCAGATGTAAACCACACAATTACACTAACTTATACTTACAGATTACACTTCTTAAAAACAAAAAAAAATGTTAATTGTTAATGTTAAATGAATTTTGCACGCTTTTTTTTATACAACCCAGAATGACAAACAAGCTGACAGCCCACCTGATGGAAAGTGGTAACCGTCGCCTATAGACATGAACAGTACCATGGACATAACAGAGTATACTGTTTCGCCCATGATAACCCCCATGCGTTCCCATTCCTGAGGACTCAGGTGTTATTCCTCTGTACCCAGTAAATTCACGCCATATCCCACCCTTCAAACCGAAACACAGCCATGCAAACACAACTGCTTCACGGTAGAAACACGAATGGGACAGAGGTACCCAAGCAATCGACTTTTGTACAAAGTCTCCCTCTGGTGAGACTGCTGTGCTGACTGAGATGCTATCACCTTGTTAGCTAAGCAGAAATGTTCTTTGACTAATGTACGAGTAACATCTTGGACTTTACCGTGTTTAAGCAAATAAAGAATATTATTATTATATTATTATAGTTCTATAATTTAATTTTTTTTAAAGATAGCTTCGGTAGTTTAGTTTTTAAATCAAAATAATTATTTTACCACTGAAGCCGTTTTTTTTTTTGTAGAACAATCTTAATTATATTCATTAGTATACCCGCGCGGAACCAGGACGGGCGGCTAGTATTTTATAATAATAACTAGCTGACCCGACAAACGTTGTTTTACCGTATCCATTATTTCTAGAACTAGAGATGAAAATTTCTTGTACTACAATTATTATATTCTATTAGATTGCTTAGCGATAAGGCCGCCTTTTGTATCACTTCTCATTAATATTTACTGTATTTGTTATTTCTCTTTTTACTTGGTGCAATAAAGTGTAAATACATAAATATTCGATTGCCATCTTGCGACCCTATCGCGGAATATAAGAATCGCGATTAAAAAACAGGGGTTGATCGTTAAAGGGTTAAAATTTTAAGTTGTATGTATTTTTCAAAGCTTATGATAAAGCATACAATTTTTTTTTTCAAAAAAAAAATAAAAAAAATTTTAGGGGTGGGTCACCCTTATCATTGAGGGGTATGAAAATAGATGTTGGCCGATTCTCAGACCTACCTGATATGCACACAAAATTTCATTAAAATCAGATCCGTTTCGGAGGAGTTTGGTAACAAACACCGCGACACGAGAATTTTATTACAGCCTGTTAACGTTAACTATAACTGTAAAGTTAACTGTCCACTACTGGACATAAGTCTTCCCCATAAGGGGAGTTTTGCCAGTAGATGCCACACTCGGCAGACGGATTCGCAACCGCAGTTAGGTTTTTAGAGATGTTTTAAGAGGGACACTGCTGGCCATCACTCGCCCACCCTTGGTAGCCTCTTACGTCACCCATGGGAAAGGAAGGAATGGTCCATTCTATGCCGGGACCTACACCAAGATTTTATAAATTTCATAATAATTGTTAGAGTCAGTAATTATTACTGTTTGTTATTGCATTATTCTCTGATATTTTATAATAGATGGTGATTAAGTCGCATACTCCGACCTTCACCTTGGGCCGTGAATACGTGGCTTTACCTCTTACACCCCGCGTTCTTTCCTCTACCCGCTAATTATCATATTCATAATGACTCGTCATCATCAACACATCAACGGTCAACTGTCCATTGCTGAACATAGGTATTTATTTATTGCCATTTACTCTCACTGTTTAGCGTAACGGTTGACTGGTAGAGAATGCCATCAGGCATTAAGTCCGCCCTGTAGATATATTTTAATGCGTGCAAAAGTATAAATAAATAAATAAAATAGATCTTTCCTATTAAAGGGGGTTTTGGCAGTAATTCCTCGCTAAGCAGGCGGGTTGACAACTACAATTAGGCTTTTTTTTAATGCGTGATAATGGAATGGTACCCCGCCTGCGCTATCGGTATACGCTGGCGGGGCATCAATGATAGATGATAGGTGACGATGAAAGCAGGTCAATTAGCCCATCGTGACGAATTCCACTACGATTAATCACGATGGTTTCCAGGGGGGACCGCGTGGAAGTCAACGTGACAGGGTTTATTGCTAGCAATGGGTCAATTAAACACCACAGATAGGCTTTGGTGATGTTTTGACAAGGGCGCTGCTGCCCATCCCTCGATCATTAAGCTACCTTAGTTGCCTCTTACGACATCTATGGGAAAGAAAGGGATGGCCCATTCTTATAATACGAATTCATACAAATAATAACAATGTAATTATAAGGTATCAAAAATTTACCTATTAAAATTAAATTTAAATACTAATTTATCTTTCTATCTGTCTACTATTGTAATTATTTAGAATTTACAGTCTACAGAGGCATAACACCTTAGTCCTCAGGAATGGCATTGGGGGTATCATGGACCGAACAGTATACTCTGTTATATCCACGGTACTCTACTCATGTCCAAAGACGACGGTTGCCACTTCCCATCAGGTGGACCATCAGCTTGTTTGCCAGTCTAAGTGGCATAAAAAAATAAAAAAAAAATCTTAAGGAACTGTATTTAAAAAAAAAAAAATAACAATATATATCTCATCTTGCCTAATGATAATGTAGCTTTTTTTTTATACAACTTAGAATGGCAAACAAGCTGACGGCCCACCGGATGGAAAGTGTTGATAGTTAAGGGGGGCAATTAAAAAATGGACTCGAAGCGATTTTAACCCCCTTGCTCCGGGCCATTTAAATGCAATGCTACGAGTAGATATCCGTGCCAAATTTAACAAAAAAAAAAACAAAATTAAAAAAATGCTTAAAAATAATTTCGTTTGACGTTACCAAAATAGCAACCGGGCGATTGGGGTCGTCAAGTAAACTTTATTGGGAAAAATTATGTATGGGGGCATAAAAATTTTAGAAATGTTCCAGTGGGAAAACAAAAAAGGTTGGGAAATACTGGTATAGATTCAAGCGGGCGAAACCACGAAACACGTCTAGTATACAAACATTCTCAGCACTGTATCGACGTGCCACTGCATCACCCGCCCCTTGGAAGATGCGTCATCACTTGATCGCTTCCGCTGTCTGGGTACTTAATAAAACAAAGAGCTCGGTTTGTTACTAACCATAAGGGGGTATGGCTTTTGTTAGAGGGCTATATTATGGTTATACCAACTGTTTCCCTCGGCTTTACCCGCGTGAATTTTTATATAAAATATCCTGTACATTTTAGAATATAACAATAGGATTAATTATTTTCATTAATCTTTCATGAAACTTTGCTTTACATTTATGTAAAATATCAATTAATTTACAAGTGATAATACTTTAAATAAATAAATAAAATTTACATTTATACGTATCTGTAAATAGTATAAAACAATATCGCTTCCCATCGTCTGTACGCTTAGATCTATTATAATAAATAAAGTTATTCGTATTTCAACCGTGAAGCAGTTGTGTTTGCATGGCTGTGTTTCGGTTTGAAGGGTGGGATATGGCGTGAATTTACTGGGTTCGGAGGAATAACACCTGAGTCCTCAGGAATGGCAACGCATGGGGGGTATCATGGGTGAAACAGTATACTCTGTTATGTCCATGGTACTGCTCATGTCTATAGGCGACGGTTACCACTTTCCATCAGGTGGACCGTCAGCTTGTTTGCCATTTTAAGTTGTATAAAAAAAAAGTTATTCTTATATATATTAGTGTGCGTGCGTGCGTGCGAGCGTGCGTGCGTGAGTGCGTGCGTGCGTGTGTGTGTGTGTATTCTTATATATATATAACGCAGTGTAGGACGACCTGAAATGCATTGCAGGGAGTCAGTGAATGCAGGTGGCTCAGGATCGTTCTTTATGGCAGTCTATGGGGGAGGCTTATATCGAGCAGTGGACGGATAATGACTGAGATGATGAATGATGATGATTATTATATATAGATATATGTATATTTTTGAATGTAAATATATAAGTTACTTTATATTTAGGTAAGCATATTAACTATTTTTGCATATTTATTATTTTTTAATAGAAACAACCATACTGTTTCCACTTCTTATTGTATGCACACTGCCCGTTGGTAATTAATGCTCCCTTCCACTCAGGGTTTGCTGGAAGAGAACTCTTAGAGTTAATCTCGCCTGTTGTACATCTTTATTTAAAATAAATTATAACAATACAATATTTGTGTACAATAAAGTATAAATAAATAAATCTTTTGTATTTATAATCACTACATAGTATAAAACAAAGTATCTTCTCGTATGTCTGTCCCTATGTATGCTTAGATCTTTAAAACTACGCAACTGATTTTGATGCATTTTTTTTTAATAGATAGAGTGATTCAACAGGAAGATTTATGTGTATAATATTACATACATAATATTATATACATAATAGGGACACAATAATAATTTCAGAGGTTTCTAATGTGAAGTCATGAATAAACACATGTTTTAGTATTTCACCCACGTGAAGCCGGGGCGGGTCGCTATTATTAATAAACGGTTATAATCTTTCTATGATTCAAATTTAATTCAAATCTACTCAGCCATTTAATACAAATAAATAAGTAGAATTAACAGGTTAATCCGGCATTATTTTTCATACATACAATGTCATACATCCAAATAGGTATTATACCATTAACATTCATAATCGGTGACTCACGACTGTGACAACTTGAAAACAAACCGGTAAAAACCGGTTAATGTCAACATTGACAATGGGTTCGATGGCCAGGCAAGGTCGAGACACAATAATGGAGAAAGTGAACGTGCAGTACAATACCTATTACATATAGTCCGTTTCAATGCACCTAAGTAAAAATGTAAACAAACAAGTCATTGACCCCACCGTAAGATCATCATCATCATCATCATAACAAATTCAAATTCATCTTCATTCAAACTTGTTTACGCACATATAAATCGTCTTTTTTTGGGGGGAAGGGATTGTCAGCAATGGAGTTTGACAGCCCTATTGCTAACAGTATGCCCTATCAAACGACCTCCACGTGTTCCCCCTGGAAACCACCGTGAACAGTTCTTGTTGAATTCGTCACGATAGGCTAACTGACCTGCTTCATCCTCACCTATCATCATTCACTGGTGCCCCGCCGGTGTATACCGATAGCGCGGGCAGGGTTACTATTTCATTATCACCTATAAAAAAGTCGCCATTTTTTTGCATCTACTGCAAAGCTCAGAAAGACGTTATCTGTTGAGAAGAGCCCGCAAGAAACCAAACAGTTCTCTTTTAAATCTTTGTTAACATATACATATAAGTATATTTATTTAAATCATAATATCAAAATTTTTTTGTAAATAAATATATAAGTAAGTACAACGCGTGGGGGTGGTATCATGTGCGACACTATATACTCTATTAGTGCTATTCATGTCTATAGGCGACGGTTACCACTTTCCATCAGGTGGGCCGTCAGCTTGCCATTCTAAGTTGCATAAAACCCCTCCTTTTTGAAATCGGCAACACCGATCGATAACCAAACCGTTTACCAATTACATTAACACTCGCCTCGGTTGTTCCGCGAGAACAACAAAAATATAAACCGAAACTATTGAGTAAATGAATTATGAATTTTGCCCAAACCAATAGAGGTGGAATGCCCGCCGGCCAGACGGAATGTGGGTCAATGTAGACAATTAGGGCCAGTACAAACGTTCGACTTCCAAGTGTCCAGACCTCATCTATAATTACACAACGCTACAAATTAGGTTAAACGATATCATGGGCATCATATTAGATGGCAAACAACGCAACATATACCATTAACCGACTTCAAAAAATAGGCTCGTAATACCGTCAGTTATGAACCGATTTGAATTTCATTCATTAGCCTCCTTTTTCGACAGTCGGTTAAAACGACGTAATGATAAGCGATAATCTCTCTATTTCAAGTATAATTCTTATCAAGTACTCAACCTATCAACTATAAGAGTATTAGATACGACCTATTATGTATGTAAAAGAAACACAATTCCATTGTTTCGATGTATTGCGTCATGGCTAAATTCCACCATTTTATTGCTATATATATATATATATATATATATATATATATATATATATATATATATATATCGATAGGGATCTCTCGACAATTTCTCTTTGAAAATCAGAGAGACATTGTCGTCAACTGTTCGTATACGAATTCTCAAGTACTTCGGCCATATATATAATCCGGAATGAAGATTATATGGAACGTTTAATTGTCCAATGAACGGTACAAGGCAAACGTTCTCGGGGTAGATCGCCAACGCGATGGACTGACCTCATCAAAACGGCCACACAGCAGTCTATTGTGGAATGCTCTCGCTCGGCTGTGAGCAGAAGTAGATGGAGACATATTGCGAGGACCTCAATCGCGAAGGAGAGCCTCACCGACGATCCACTGTCATTGTGAAAACCACGACCACTCTGCCAAGACTGTACAACTGAAGAGAGAGATATCGATAGGGAAGTCATCATTCTTAAAGCCTATTTGGTCATCTCACTGGAAGGACTGGAGAGATTCTATTAGTAATGGGACGCCAGTAACCATTGCTAATCAAAATACCCTGTCAGGTCGACCTCCACGCGGTCCCCTATCATCGTGGTCTCAATTACTGTTTTATTATATCAACCGTTAACTATTCACTGCTAAACACACGGCTCCCCATAAGTGAGGTTATGCCAGCAGTTGCCACGCTTGGCGGGCGGGTTAGTTGACGGTTACCACTTTCCATCAGGTGGGTCGTCAGCTTGTTTGCCATTCCAATTTGCAAAAAAGGGCATATTTTTACCGTCATCAACTGATAATAATATAAAAAAAAAAATACATACAAATATACCTGAAAAAAATAGAAAATAGAATTTTTTGAAGTCGATTAAAAATCATAAGGGTTACAAACAATAAAGAGTATCTATCTATTATGAACAAACTTAACAGAAATACAGAAATTTATTCTTAATTTAGGCGGATCAGCTCCTATTGTATTTTTTTTCATGGATGAAAATGGAATAGTAACCCCACCTGCGCTATCGGTATACACCGGCGGGGCATCAGTGAAGGATGATAGGTGAGGTTGAAGTAGGCCAGTTAGCCCATCGTGACAAATTCAACAAGAATTGTTCACGACAGTTTCCAGGGGGAACCACGTGGAGGTCAAACTAATAGGGCATATTGCTAACAATGGAGCTGTCTGACTCCATTGCTAACAATCCCTTTCCCCCCGCTCCTATTGTATTTACCAACTCTGTGTTTCAATAGAATTCAATGATTGCGACTAATCGTTCAAATGAAATAAGCTTATACAACTCCTAATTGAATAAAGCCCTATCAATGTTTAAAAAAAGCCGCTCCAGAAATTAGGTACGCTACATGATTTCAGGGCGGAGAGGGGGGGGGGGGGATGTACGCCACTCACCGAACCCTCACGGTTCGACAGATTTTCACGCGACAAGCCCTTTTTCCTGTCTCAATGGGATATGGCCAGACAAATTGATGGGAATTTGTTTCGCAGTATCGCGGTAAAGATATCAATTATCTATCAAGACCAAGCAATAGTATGTAGTATTTATTTATTTATACTTTTGCTCGCATTAAAATATGTCTACAGGGCGGACTTAATGCCTGATGGCATTCTCTACCAGTCAAGCGTTACGCTAAACAGAGAGAGTAGTAGGCGGTGCATTGGTTTAACAAAAACAATTTGAATTTTAAATGAAATAAATATTTTGAAAGATAACAACATTAATACATTTTAAGATAAATTAACATACATACATATACAATAATACACATACAAAAATGATACATACATAAATCACATACAGTACAATACATATAGGTTTGGGGGGAAAGGGATTATTAGTAATGGAGACTGAGAATCCCATTGCTAGCAATATACTCAACCAGGTCGACCTCCTTGCGGTTCCCCCTGGAAACTATCATGGTTAATTCCTGATTAATTCATCACGATGGGCTAACTGGCCTGTTTTCATTCTCATCTATCACCCTTCACTGGTGCTTCGCCAGCGTATCCCATTAGCGCAGGCGGGACTACCACACCATTTTCATCCAATAAAAAAAAACATATATAATAAATATATAAATCATGACTTGAATCCCTTAATTGTTGTAATAATTATTATGTAGCCACATTACCATAGAGTTACCCCCATACCTTAGAACCTAGATGGTCGCGTACAGCGCAGTTTCAGAAATATTTTCTCTCACGAACTCTCAAGTTACGGAATGAGTTCCTTATCTAGATTTTTCCAAGAGACTACAGCATGGGGTTATTAAAAAAAAGGGGGTAAAGAGGTTTCTTCAGGATCGGCAACGCGCGCGTAATGCCCCTGGTATTGCAGGCGTTCATAGGCTACGGTAATTGCTTACCATCAGGTGCGTCGTATGCTTGTTTGCCACTTCAGTGGTATAAAAAAATATACATATCGCCATGTAGTCTTAAACAAAGCAGTGCTTCTACTAACAATACTAAACAATTAATTGCAAAAATAATACTAAAAATCGACTCGAAAATAACATTGCCACAGAGTAAATAAGGGTGAATTGAAAACCTCCGTTATTGGAAGTAGTTCAAAAATTATTATCGCCTACATATTCTCTATAGAATATTGTCTATGACCTGAAATAAAATCACGGGTACTCTGTTACTAGCAAATTAGGTAGGCCCCATTTTACCCTCATCACGCGATCCCCCACCGAGATGTCTGATCGAGTTTTAATATATGGTGGAATGTTGGGAGAACACAATTTTTTTTCACGTATTACTCGCATTATTATATCTATCTATCTATCTATTTAACAAACTACATACATTATGCATTTAAAATATTGGAGTTAATTTTATAATGTTTATCAAACACAAGGCATGCTGTGGTCGTCTATAAATGTAAGAACAGTTAGATTTAATCTACCAGTGTAATGTATTGAAATGTTTAGCTGTATCTCATGTTGGCAATCCTATAAATAAATAAATAAATAATCTGTATCAATATTTAAAGAAAACAATCAAAATTTCATTCTTTCAGTTTTTTTTTATGGGTGAAAATGTTATGGTAACGCCTGCGCTAACGGGATACGCTGGCGGAGTACCGGTGAAGGGTGATCGATGAGAATGAAAACAGGCCAGTTAGCGCATCATGATGAATTCATCACGAATTAACCATGATAGTTTCCAGGGGGAACTGCGAGGAGGTCGACCTGGTTGGGTATATTGCTAGCAATGGGATTCTCAGTCTCCATTACTAACAATCCCTTTCCCCCTCATTCATTCAGTTGTAAAACACTATTCTTTAATTCTAAAATTAAAATTTGATATTACAGAGAAGCAACTATTCCAAGGACATGTTTACACAAACTTTATGTAAGTCAGAGCGGACAGGATTACCCACATTGCGGCGCTAGTGTATATATATATAGTAACATATTCAGTTTCCAAGACACAAGAAGAAAAAACAAAGCAACATTTTTTTTATACAACTTAGAGTGGCAAACAAGCTGACGGCCCACCTGATGAAAAGTGGTAACCGTCGCCTATAGACATGAGCAGTACCATGGACATAACAGAGTATACTGTTTCGCCCATGATACCCCCCATGCGTTGCCATTCGTGAGGACTCAGTTGTTATTCCTCTGTACCCTGTAAATTCACGCCATATCCCACCCTTCAAACCGAAACACAGCCATGCAAACACAACTGCTTCACGGTTGAAACACGAATGAGACAGAGGTACCCAAGCAAACGACTTTTGTACAAAGTCTCCCTCTGGTATAGCTTATAGCTTACTACTATTATATATTCGGCCGTTTTATTTGTCCGTTACATTTATTTGCAAGAACGTTGTTTTTACCAATAATGTTTTATTGTGAGGTACAAATGTTCGCCTTATAGTGTAAAGCATGCAACATTATTGTTTTTTTTTTTTTTTGATGGATGAAAATGGAATGGCAGCTCCACCTGCGCTACCGGTATACGCTGGTGGAGCACCAGTGAAGGGTGATCGATGAGAATGAAAACAGGCCAGTTAGCCCATCATTTTGAATTCATCAGTAATTAACCATGATAGTTTCCAAGGGGAACCGCGAGGAGATCGACCTGGTTGGGTATATTGCTAGCAATGGGATTTTCAGTCTCCATTACTTACAATCCCATTCCCCCCCCAACATTGTTGGGTAGGTACAAGTTATTATATTTGAATATTTCAAAACGTTATTATCACATGATAATACTAAAACTTCAACATGAGTTGGGACATGATTAGGGTGTCCATTGCTAAACTCAAGGACTAGTTCCGATGGGTGTCCGGTATGGAGGACGTGCTGCATTCATTACACAAAAGGGCCTAGTGTGTTTAAGATTTGAACGATTAAATATACACTTTATGCGAATCACAATAAGATTCAAATCAAATTAAAGCTGTTATTTATTTACATAAACATAGGTACAGTTATAAATTTGATGTTGTATAATATAATATGTATAGCAATATGTTTTACCCTCATTGGACATACAAATATTCACTTCACTTTGTATGATCGATCGATGAAACTGTATTAAATCGTTAAGTATTCGAGTACTTCTATCTCAAAAAGGGGAAAGGGATCGTTAGTAATGAAGTCTGACTGCCTCATTGCTAGCAATATACCCTATCAGGTCGACGCACAGTGGGAACTTTGACTCCTTTTCATCTCATAAATCTATAACTTCCGTATTAATAAAGATATGTACATGATTTTTTTTCCTGATAATCTTAAATATATATGCTTTTAAATTATGTATGCGTTGTGAGTAAAAATTTATTTCTAATAGTTATAAATAATATAGGAATACAAGAAATATAAAATTTGTAAGCTTACATTTATGTTCTAAGAAATTTATACAGGAATAAGTAAAAGTATCTGCGTAAAAAACAAAAACTCTTATAAAGATAACTTAGAAGTCACTCAAGAGCTCCTTTACTTCATCAAAAAGTTCTAAATATTTTTTATTGGAAGGTTTTCTTAAACTTGTTATGTATGGGTCAGAGGTATATAATAGTGCGTGTAGAACATCTTCGTTAGTGGCTACCCTCGAACATTGTCTTGCATGATGAAGCCTGAACTGTTTATAGTCTTTGTTCCGTGACTCTTGAGCATCTTCTGAAAGTTGCCCAAGAGGCAAGACAGAAAATTAACGTATCACACTTTCACAATGAATCAACACCTTGTGATTTTGCGGATAGCAAGATTCTGTAACTTCACGAATCAACTTGTATGATGGAAACAATAAGCAATTCTTTGCTATCAAACAACTCATAATATTTTCTTACTGTGCCTTGTTCAGATCCAATTCTACAAAAATGCTAAGATCTTCATCTTTTGAATATGCTGTTATATGTGTCGGTTCATTAAGAAAATTACTGCGTATTTCACTCTTTTTTCTGACGGCCATGCTCGTAAAATATCAACGATGAATGCTTCATCTACTTCACCATGTGACCTTAAACCCTGTACATATGAGTTCAGTATGAAATCAAGTCCATAGGTATCAAGCAGTCCCTTGTTTTTCCGTTTCTTTGTACTCTCTGAACTGTCATCGTATCTTTTAGAAGGTCTTCCTCTTTTCTCTGTCGAAGTAGAAGGTTCAGGTTCGCATGTTGTTTTTTCTAGATTTACAGTGAAAATGACATTAAACCAATTGCTATTTTGATTTAAAAACTGTTCTTTCTTTCGACCACATTTCGTATAGCGTTGACGAAACTGAGTTATGAAGGACTTCTAAATACTTGCGATAATTTTTGCTATATTCGTATCTGAAGATTCAGTAATATTATTTCGTACATAGTTTGAGATATAATCAATATAATTTGTATCACTTTCAACAATAAGAGACTTAAGTCGCGTCCGGTACACGAGACTTCACTCATTGCGGAGAGATAAGTAATTAACAATTGTTTAGAAATGACAAATGCTTATAAAGAACTGTAATATTTCATATGTAAATGCACTATTTTATACTTAATAATGATCATAGACGTGTGCAAAATTACTTGATTTAAAAAATTCATCATTATGCGGTTATGCGGTAAAGAATAGGTCTGTATGGAAATAGGAACTAAATACTGTGTGAAATACTTGTTAAAAGTAACGCAAAAGATAAAATATAAAGTAATAATTGAGACAAAAGTATTTTTTTAAGTGTCCAGACAGAGAATCTCAAATAAAGAAAAAAATCTTAATATACGTACTTAGAAAAAAACATTCTCACCATGATATTATACTAGATTTAAATATATTACGCAGTAAAACTGCAAAAAAAAATCTTTTGCCCTCAAATTACATTATATTTCCTAATAAATTAAACCAAAATCAGAACTTCGGCAAGCTTCGGCAACTGTCAAATCTCCAACTGAAAGTTTGAGAAAAGAAAATAATACATATAACGATATATGGTTCTTTGGTTAAGTAATATTGTACTAAACTAAATATATTTTTATTTTATAGTAAAGTACACATTCTAAGCATTTTAAAATGGTATCACACTATATGACTTCTATTGTTTTGATACTATAAAATTATACCAAACGAAATTTAAGTTTCATAATTATTTTTGTATTTTTTTCATTCCTTGACTTTAGATGCTCTGTTCTATGAAGTATGAACAGTGACAGATTTGAATCATACTTATAATGATAGAATAACTCTTTAGCTACAATTTGAGGTATTATACATGCATATCCACAGAGTTTTAGAAAAAGTATTTATGAGATGGCTTTCTTAGGAGAGTTCCCACTGTGCGACGTCCACGCTGTTCGCCCTGGAAACCATCATGGTTAATTATTGATAAATTCGTCATGATAGGCTAACTGACCTGTTTTCATTTTCACCTAGAAACCAAAGATCAACCAGGGTAGTTAACCCATTGTGACGGATTCAACAAGAATTAATCACGACGGTTTCCAGGGGGAACCGCATGAATTCGACTTGATAGGGTATATTGCTAGCAGTGGGGACTAACGTCCCCATTACTAACAAAACTCTCCCCCGGTGACAATTGGTCTCCCCACGGTGACCATCCTATTATCTTTATTAAATAAAAATTACTTGCCCCAATTAGTTTACATTGACTGGGTACCAGTTAGGTGTGACGATGACAGATTAGTTCGGCCATCATAACGAATTCAAACCTACTATATTAATATAAAATACTTCGAATTATCAACCAGGATTATTTCCGTATAATCGAAAATCCGGATAATGGTATTCGAAGTCAGATCAAACAATAATATATTTTTTTATTACATAAAGGGTTTCACATATGCCTTTTAAATACGATATAAAAAAAATTACGAACTATAAAGCCAAATAATACATAATATAATTTCTAAATCGCTAATAAATGCCGTAAAAAATAAGTCCGGATAATGGAATATTCGGATAATCGAGTTTCTATTGTAATTTAAACAAACTAACTCACACGTTATTTGTTTTGTTACCAACTGTTTTCATAATACATGTGCGAGATTGAACCTGTTATAGAAATAAACATTTATTTATATACTAATGACCCGTCCCGACTTCGTTCGGACGCATCTATATTACAGTCTCTAAGAATAGAATACAATATTTTCAGTTCAGCCCGGGGGTCCTAAGAACGAATCCGGGTCTACAAAAATGTTTCAAAATCATATTTGGATATTTAAAAATATTAGTCACTTACTTCGTGCTTCGTTCGATACAACGAAGGTGGTCTGGAAGATCTTTCCATGAGAGGGCGCCACTCTCGTAATAGAAGTATTTATTAATTGACCACATTACAAAAATAATATTTGGTACAAAAGGTGAACTTAATGCTGCATAACATATTTTCCCAATATGTTCCGTGTCAATAGATTTAATGCAAAACCATTGTTTATTGAAATAATTAAAGAAACTCACAATGAAATTAGCAATTAATGGAAACATTTAATAAACTAATCGATTTTTAATTTGTACTATGATTGTACAAGAGCAAATTGTCTTATAATCAGGTTAACAATAGCTTGTTTACATTTTCATATTATGTTTAGAAGGAAATAGAAGAAGCAGTTTCTCTTTGTTCTCAAAGACAAGATCTAATTAAGACGGTCAATCTATATGTACATACCACTTAGCATGAAGTGACCCGTATTACTTATAGGATCACTATGTTATCCGGTTGTCAGTCTGTCGAGACTATTTTTCTTAGGAACGCGTAGAGGTATCAAGTTGAAATTAATATCATATACTCAGGTCTCCAATCTTTTACAGTAGTGAAAAAATTAAGCGAGGATGAAAGCGAGTCAGATGGGTCATTATTTTTTTTAATGGATGATAATGGAATGGTAACCCCGTCTGCGCTAACGGTATACGCCGGCGGGGCACCAGTGAGGGATGTTAGGTGGGGATGAAAAGGCAGGTCAGTTAGCCCATCGTGATGAATACACCTGGAATTCAGCACGATGGTTTCCAGGGGGGACATATCGATATACGCTGGTGGCGCACCAGTGATAGGTGATAAGTGAGGATGAAAGCAGGTCAGTTAGCCTATTGTCATTAATTCCACAAGAATTACCCACGATAGCTTCCAGGGGTACCACACTAACGTCGACTTGACAGAGTACATTACAAGCAATGGGGCCACTAGTCCCCATCACAAACAGTAAAGGCATATAAAATAGTGATGTTTGTTGTATGAATTCTTTAACAGGGTTACGGGAGTAATTAAAGTTTGTGACGGGCTTGTGTGCTCTGGTATGTCATGCCACAGCCGGGAGGGGGTCGATGAACTGCTGTGTCACGAGCACGACACATAAGTATTGCTGAGTGTACACGCGAGATCGCGCATATTTTTATAGCGAGCGATTTTATACATGGTGTAGCGAGAAGAAAGAAATAAAAAATGTCATTCAAATATGAAAATTTAAGTTACCATGTGCTTGAAAACAATTCGAATCAAACAAGATTTAAACTACCAGAGGGAGACTTTGTACAAAAGTCCATTGCTTGGGTACCTCTGTCCCATTCGTGTTTCAACCGTGAAGCAGCTGTGTTTGCATGGCTGTGTTTCGGTTTTAAGGGTGGGATACGGCGTGAATTTACAGGGTACAGAGGAATAACACCTGAGTCCTCAGGAATGGCAACGCCTGGGGGGTATCATGGGCGAAACAGTATACTCTGTTATGTCCACGGTACTGCTCGTGTCTATAGGCGACGATTACCACTTTCCATCAGGTGGACCGTCAGCTTGTTGGCCATTCTAAGTTGTATAAAAAAAATTCTACCTATGGCATACTAGTCAACTTCTGGAAGAGATAATGACGTCACCAAACCGTAAGTATCCTATACGTATTAAATCACTATTACTTGCACAAAAACCACAATGTCTGATTCATAATATTACTCGAATCATATTAATAACTATGTATCTATATTTCAAGTTTTTAACTCACTTCCAAATATGCAATTATGGTGTGGTTGGATGGTAGTATGAACACTATACATCAACAACTGTTTTAACTCTCATTCCATAGGGGGGAAAAGAGATTGTTAGTAATGGAGACAAAGAATCCCATTGCTAGCAATATATCCAACCAGGTTGACCTCCTCGCGGTTCCCCCTGGAAACTATCATGGTTAATTCCTGATGAATTCATCATGATAGGCTAACTGGCCTGTTTTTATCCTCATCAATCACCCTTCACTGGTGCCCCGCCAGCGTAACCCATTAGCGCAGGCGGGGTTACCACTCCATTTTCATCCAATAAAAAAAAAAAACTCTCATTCCATAGAAAAATGTTTAAACTATATTATGACTAACTTTTACCAGCGACTTGAAGACCGGGTATATTTATTTATTTATACTTTTGCACACATTGAAAAATGTCTACAGGGAGGACTTAATGCCTGATGGCATTCTCTACCAGTCAACGGCCCCACCAAACAGAGAGACAAAATGGCGGTGCACAGATTTAAAAAAAATGTAAATT
Source organism: Galleria mellonella (assembly GCF_026898425.1). Taxonomy (NCBI): domain Eukaryota; kingdom Metazoa; phylum Arthropoda; class Insecta; order Lepidoptera; family Pyralidae; genus Galleria; species Galleria mellonella. Next base: position 7,008,061 of record NW_026441999.1, on the reverse strand, counting down.
AAATAAATATTTTTAGAGATAACGATTTATGATAAATAAACATACAAACATATAGAATTATATACTTACAAAAAATATACACACATAAATCACATATAATACATATATAAATAACCATATAACGAATGTCGGAACCGATCACTTTTTGATGATATCGAGAATAGGTGGCTTATTCAATAAATGGCGACATCGTCCACGTGTTCGTATGTCAGAAATAGAAAGAGTAAGAGTAGAGAGACTGACAGAAGAACAGGTTCGAAATCAGTATCAAGAAAGATTGAATGAAAGATTTAGAGAGCTACTGAAGAAAGATAACTATGAGATAGAAGAATTTTGGAAGGAATTTAAATGCGGAATCTTTGATATAGCTACTCAAGTTTGTGGTGTAAGTAAGAGGAAGGATGTTAAGATGAGAATGAATGTATGGTGGGATGGCGAAGTGAAAGAAATGGTGGCTCTAAAGAAAAAGGCATGGATGGATTTGTTAGCTACCAAAGCTAATAAGAGAATGCAAGGTAATGTAAGTGACATTGAAAAAATTGCAAAAGAGAAGTATGATGTAATGAAAAAGAAAGTTAAAGAATTAGTAAGCAAAAAGAAAGAGGAATGTAAGGATGAGTATGAAAGGAAATTCTCTAGAAATTTTCGAGCTAATCAAAAGCTTTTCTGGCATTTAGTTCGAACAGCTAGAGGTAAAAAGAGAGATCCGAAAATGGGCGTGATAAGGGATATGGATGGTAATGTTATCACGGAACAAAAGGAAGTCTTAGATCATTGGAAGAGATATTTTGAAAGTTTATTTGAACGTGGAAGTGAAAGAAAGAATGTTGAAAATGAAATAATGGACGAAGAAGTTGACAGTGAAAGTGATATAAGTATGGATGAAGTAATGAATGCAATGAAGATTATGAAATTTGGTAAAGCAGCGGGATTCGATAGAATATCTGCCGAAATGCTTAAAGAAGGTGGAGAAATCATTGTAAACCTGCTGTGTCTGCTGTTCAATAAATGTTGGCGGTCCGGTTGTGTTCCAGGTGACTGGAGCAAAGCTGTTATTGTGCCACTATATAAAGGCAGCGGGTCACAGCAGGAGTGCAAAAATTTCCGCGGAATAAGCCTTCTTAGTGTTGTAGGCAAATTGTATGCTAGGATTTTGATTAAAAGAGTGATGAATGAGACGGAAAGTAAAATTTGGGATGTGCAAGCAGGGTTTCGAAAGGGTATGGGATGTACGGATCAAGTCTTTTCCTTAAGGTGCATAACAGAGAAAACCTTAGCTCAACATCAGAAGGTTTTCTGCGCCTTCATTGACCTTGAAAAGGCTTATGATAGAGTGAAGAGGAATGAACTGTGGTCAACACTGGCAATGTATGGGGTGAGTAACCATTTGATACGGGCATTCAAATCTTTATATAAGGATTCAAATGCCTGTGTCAGAATAAATGGAGTCTATACAGACTGGTTTGGCATTGAACGCGGTGTTAGACAGGGCTGTGTAGCGTCTCCTTGGCTGTTCAACCTATTTATGGACAGTTGCTTGACCGATTTGAAAGGATCTAATTGTGGATTCAGGATGAATGAGTCTCTGTTTAAGACTCTTTTATACGCCGACGACCAAGTGCTTTTTGCATCGTCGGAGTATGAATTACAACAAATGGTGACTATAATGAATGAAGCGTATGCAAGAAAAGGTATGAAAATAAATGCGAAGAAGACGAAGGTAATGGTTTTTGAGAGGAATGAAAGTTTAACGGCATGCCAGATTATGATAGGAGATGAAAAAGTAGAGCAAGTGAGTGAGTTTCTATATTTAGGTTCTTTGTTTACGAGGGATGGGAAGTGTGACAGAGATATTGAGATGAGAGTAAAAGCGGGAAACAGTGTTAACGGTGCACTGCTCTCGATTATGTCAAGTAAAAATGTATCGAGCAAAGCTCGCCTTGCTATAATTCAAGGAGTACTGACACCAACACTCATGTATGGAAGCGAATCGTGGGTATGGCAGAAGAAGCATGAAAGTAAGATAAATGCTGTACAGATGAGAGCTTTGAGAAGTATGTGTGGTATTACTTTAAAAGATAGAGTAAGAAACAGTGTGATTAGAGAGAAGTGTGGACTGAAAGACGATGTAGTGACAAAAATTGAAAAAGGAATGTTGCGTTGGTTTGGTCATTTGGAGAGGATGGATGAAAGAAGAATTACGAAAGAGATTTATCGATCAAGAATGAATGGAGATGTCGGTAGGGGCCGCCCTAGACGGACGTATGTCGACCAAATAGGCGACGTGCTGAAAAAGGGCCAAATTAAAAGTACCCGTAACCGACGAGCGTGTATGACAAGATTGATGAATGTGGAAGAAGCGAAAGAGGTTTGTTTGAATCGAAGCATTTGGCGTTCCATTGTTTCTGCCTACCCTAATGGGAGACAGGCGTGACAGATATGTATGTATGTATGTATAAATAACCATACATAGTATATACAGAATTAACAATTATATAACAGATTAAGGCTTTTCATTGTTGTGATAAATTGAAGTAATGTTCACGAAGGGACTTTATGAAGGAAAATTTGGTTAGGGACTTTTTGATACCAATGGGCAGTGCATTCTAAACTTTAATAGCTGAGATGGTAAAAGATTGAGAGGAGAAGTTTGATCGGTGGGTGGGAGTATACAATAATAAATTGGAAGAGGAAAGAAGATCTCGATGTTTACTGGCCAGTATAAAAAAGCAGCCTATATCCTTCTCCGTGGCCGTGTGGTCCCGGCATAGAATAGGCCACCCCTTCCTTACCCGTGGGTGTCATGAGAGGCAGCTAAGAAAGGGCAAGGGATGGGCAGAAGCGTCCCTCTTAAAACATATCTAAAGTCTAACTACGGGAGCCGCCCGCCAAGGCGTGGCGTGGTGAGTACTGGCAAAGCCCTCCAAGAGGGAGGCTTATGTTCAGCAGTGGACTGTTAAAGACTGATATGATGATGATGATGATATCCTTCTCAAATCCGTGGCCAATTACTAATGGTGGATAAAAAAACTTCAAGAGTTAAAGTTAGCAAGTACAAAAAGTAAATTTAGATAATTAAAATCTCAAGGATGGGAGACTACCCATCCAATACATCCATCCTTTCATTGATCGTATTATTGATGAGCACCAAATTTACCAATAAATTGGATCCTAATTTTCCCCTTTGGAAACCGTCATGGTTAATTCCTAATGAATTCTACGATGCCTAATAAATACCTTGATTTCATCCCCACCTATCATCCCTCTCTGGTGCCCCGCCAATGTATACTAATATGCCTTTTCATTTTCAACCCCATAATAAACACTATTCGTATAATAATGACACCCTGGGGGGATAATGGATTGTTAAAAATGGGGATTAGTATCCCGATTGTTAGCAATACCCTATCAGGTCACCTCCTCGCGATTCCCCCTGGAAACTACCGTGTTCTATTCCAAGTAAATCTATCACGATAGGCTAACTGACCTGCCATTTTATTGTCATCTATCATCCCTTACTGGTGCCCCGCCAGTGTATACCGTTAGCTCAGGCGGGTTTACCATTCCATTATCATCTATTAAAAAAAATAGTGGCACTCTCTAGTCAAGAGTCTCTAAGCTACTCTTGTTATGGAAAGTGATGATAATTGTTTACAAACAGACAACGAAAAGCAGATTCATCTTAACCGACCTTGATGGCAAAGGTCGCGTTATGGGGGCCCCATTGTGTTAATTCGCAGGAAGTGGACATACGTGAATTAATATCGCTCGTAACACGTATATCCTTGCCCGTCTGTATGCTGTGCAGGCTTGGGTAACGTTAAAATTTTGTAACATCAAAACTTAACTCAAACTGATGTCTGACAGTCGATTCCTTATTGTTTTTTTTAAAATGAAAATAGAATGGTGTCCCCGCTTGGGCTATCGATATACGCTAGTTGAGTACTAGTTTTTTTTTTAATGGATGACAATGGAATGATAACCTCGCCTGCGCTATCGGTATACACCGACGAGGCACCAGTGGAAGATGATAGGTGAGAATGAATGCAGGTCAGTTGGCCCACCATGATGAATTTGGCAAGAACCACGATGGTATTTCAGGGAGAACCGCTAGGAGGTCGACCTAAGGTTATATTGCTAGCTATGGGGCAGTAACGTACTAGTGAGGGATGATAGGTGAGAAATGACGTCAAGTCAGTTGACCTATTGTGACAAGTTCACCAACAATTATCCACGATGGTTTTTAGGGAAAAGCGCGTGAAAGTAAACCTGACAGGATATTTTGTTTACCAGCCACTTTCTACCATCGTACGGCTCGCCATCGACAGGGAGTTCATCCTCATGTTCTACAGCCTCAATGGTCGCGTACTGCGCGATTTCAGACATATTTCCTTCCACGAACACTCAGGTTGTGGAATGAGCTCCCTGCTGAGGTTTTCCCAAGAGACTACAGCATGGGGTTCTTCAAAAGGGGGGTAAAGAGGTTTCTTCAGCGCGTATTTCGCCCTGGTATTGCAGGTGTTCATAGGCTACAGTAACCACTTACCATCAGGTGGGCCGTATGCTTGTTTGCCACCTCAGTGGTATAAAAAAAAAACCTAAGCAACGTCAAACCCTATTTGCTATGGGTATAATTGCGTAAAAAATTACAGGTATAAACGGAAGGCCTCTGGAATTACTAGCGTTCACGATGTGAGGCTTTTTGTGTTACTTAAAGTAATATGCAATATGACGCCTCATTTGGAATGTCATAAGCAGCGCCTATAGACCTGAACACAACTATGGACAACATAGTATATACTTTTTTTTTTTAATGTACGATAATGGAATGGGGTACCGCCTGCTCTAACGGTATACGCTGGCGGGGCACCAGTGAAGGATAAGTGAGAATGAAAAGGCAGGGCAGTTAGCCCATTGTGATTAATGCACCTGGAATTCAGCTCAATGGTTTCCAGGGAGGACGTGGTCATCCTGACAGGGTATATTAATTAGGGAATTAGACAAGGATTAAACATGATGGTTTCCAGGGGGAACCGCGTGGAGGTCGACCTGAGAGGGTATATTGCTAGCAATGGGACTAGTAGTCCGCATTACTTACAATTCCTTCCTCTCTTCACATAGTGTGACGTCTAAGATAGCATGACGATGTGGTTGCGGCGGTCATATACCATCTGGCCGGCCGTGTTATACACATCGACAGTAGCGTAATTAAAATTAATTTCCAGGGGAGGCCTGGCCCCTTAAATAACGACGTATACTTAACTACAAACGTATGTTTAATAGGTTAAAATGAAATAGTAACCATTCTCCGCTATCAGTATACACCGGCGGGGCACCAGTGAAGGATGATAGGTGAGGATGAAGCAGGTCAGTTAGCCCATCGTGACGAATTCAACAAGAATTGTTCACAATGATTTCCAGGGGGAACCACATGGAGGACGACGTAATAGGGCACATTGCTAGCAATGGGGCTGTCAAACTCCATTGCTAACAATCCCTTTCCCCCGAAGCAGATCAGTTAGCCCATTGTGACAAATTTAATAGTTTACAGAAGGAACCATATGGTGGTCGACCTAATAGCTATCTTATATATAAAATTCTCGTGTCACAGTGTTTGTTACCAAAATCCTCTGAAACGGCTTTACCGATTTTCATGAAATTTTGTGTGCATATTCAGTAGGTCTGAGAATCGGCCAACATCTATTTTTTATACCCCTCAATGATAAGGGAAATCCACCCATAATTTTTTTTTTAATTTTTTTACAAAATTTTTTATTTTTATTTAAATATGATTTAGCATTGAAAAATACATACAACTTCAATAATCCTAACATATTATAGTGTTAGCTATTTTTGATTGAACTAAAAAAACTATTTTCTAGTAATAGAAATAATGTATATGGCAAAACAACGTTTACAGGGTCAGCTAGTATCTTTATATATATAGCTGATAGATATACAGCTACCAATGTGGTAGTTACACCTCATTACTAATAATCCCTTTTCCTCTCAGCTACAAGTCTTTGATCACAGCTGAAAGCTCCACTCGCATTCTGGGATAGGCACTAGACAATTATGGGATGTGCACGGCTCATCTGATCCACCATTAAATACTCCCATGATCACCAGTTACCTTCATTGTTGTTAAAAAAAAAACTAAACAGAACACATCGAAAGTCGAGCCTTGATTAATTCAGTATGAGGCGATTCAAAATGACTCATCGTGACGTTTGCTTGTCATTTCGTAACGTTAGACTAGTTGACCGGAGGTGTTAACGAACTCAGAAATTATGTTCCTATCCGTTTAACTAACTAACTAACTATACAGGTTCAAATCGACATAATAAGTATCATTTTAAGAATGTTTTCAATTAGTGAAATTAAAATACCAATTAATTAAACATTGCTTAAAACACTTCCAGCAGCAGTATTTCCGAACCGATAACCTTCAAGAAAAGAGCATATTCCTTTTTAAAAGGCCGGCAGCACACCTGTAATGCCGCTGGTGTTGTGGGTGATCATGGGCGGCGGTAGTCACTTAGCACCAGGTGAGCCGCATGTTTGATTGCCCCGTGTTGTAAAAAAAAAAAAACACGACAAAAATGTTTGATAGTTCCACACTTAACATGGCGCGTCCGTTCGATCGGTTACCATTTATAGACGTTGGGAGGGGAGGGGGGGGGGGGTTGTAAGTAATGCGGACTACTACTCCCATTGCTAGCAATATACCTTATCGAGAGAGGGGAGGGGATTGTTAGTAATGCAAACTACCAGACTTATTACTAACAAAATACCCTGTCACGTTGACCTCCATGTGAACGCCCCTGAAAACCATTGTGGTGAATTTCAGGTGTATTCATCACGATAGACAAATTAACCTGTCATTTCATCCTCACCTATCATCCCTCAATATTTCCCCTCCCCCAACATATACCGTTAGCGTAGACAAGGTTACCATACTATTATCATCAAATAAAAAAACCCATTTCTAGTGACATAAAAAAACCATGTCTAATTGGGGGGAAAGGGATTGTTAGTAATGGAGACTGAGAATCCCGTTGCTAGCAATATACCCAACCAGGTCGACCTCCTCGCGGTTCTCCCTGGAAACTACCATGGTTAATTCCTGATTAATTCATCATGATGGGCTAACTGGCCTGTTTTTATTCTCATCTATCACCCTTTACTGGTGCTCCACCAGCACTCCGCCAACTATACCTATAACAAACTATAACTAGTTTTGTTCTTACCAATTTAGATGAATTAGTGAACTTGGGACTAATGAGGGGTTCCATGTATATCACAGCACATTCATGTGATATCCATGGTTTTGTACATGTCTATATATGAGACATAATTATCTACCATTTTCCATTGGCAGCAGACTTTCAATTCTTATGCCATTCAAAATTGTATAAAAAACCAAATGACTTTTATATGAAGTCTCCCTATGATAATAAGAAATAAGCAGAGGACCAGAAAGCAACACTTTAACACAGAGAAAGTCAGGAGAAACAGTTAGTTGTTTACCCATTTTACTCACACATGAGCTAATTACTGTGCAATGTTGAAAACAACTTCAAATTACATAATTACATACACAAAAACTTGCAACAAAGAATGTAAATTTCTTGTAAATGTAGGTTACATTATTTCAGAGTGTTTCACCTTCATTTTCAGAGTATTGTATAATTAACAGTTTAAATTGTATGTAAATTAACTATTTTCAGCATAACTGTGAGGTAACTTTAATAATAGACAGACTTTTTTTTTTTGTAACTTGAGATAACAAAGTGATAATCCAACTGATGTAAATTGGTAACTATCACCTATAAACATAAACAGCACCATGGGAATCAAAGAATATAATATGGCCATAATACACTTCATGCATTGTAATAATTCCTTAGGAATATAATATGTTATGCCTTCATGCTTTTTGCAACCGACTTCAAAAAGAGATCCTCGATTCGGTTATATTTTTTTATGTTCGTTACCTCATAACTCTTGTTAATTCTAAAACATTTTGAAAAATTCTTTTTTTATCTGATTTACAAATAGGTCCCATAGAAATTTTATTAAATTTGGTTGGGTAGTTTAGTTTTTAGACCAAAATAATTGGTTTTGTCACAATTGAAGTCAGTTTTAATGTGCCACAGAATTTTCTTTATTTTTGTGAGACATAATTTTAAATTATTTTTAATTTAAATGGATGAATATTTAATAGTAACCATTTTATGTTATTAGTACATACTAGTGTCCGACCGAATTTACGGTTTTAGTTTCAGCAAGACATTTTATTTTTGGCCTTCATTTCGATTTCGGCCAAAACTTTCTACCGCACCGAAACTTTGTGTGTGTGTCTAACTGAAAAGTTAACTTCCAAGAGTTAGTAATAATTTTAACATGTTTTTACATATAAATATATATGACATATTTGTTACACATTTTAATTAGTGTTTATTATTACTCTTTAACTATCTGTGTGTTTATGTAAATAATTGCGTTTAAAAATACACTAGATTTCAGTATAAATGAGAAATTTGAAATGTTTCAGTAAGTTTCTGCCTCAACCGAAACTGAGACTAAGGCCGAAAGTTTGGTTTTGGTTTCAGCTGTAAAACCTGTTTCGGTCACACAACTAGCACATACTGACAGAGTACCAGTGAGGAATAATAGATGAAGATAAAAGAAGATCAGCTGCAGGGTATATTGCTAGCAATGGAGTGACTAGTCCCCATTGTTAGCAATTCCTTATCCCCGCTGCTTCTGTCGTTTCACAGACACACCTCACTGTTCAAAGCAAAGCATAGCCATGTAAGCACAAACGCTTCACAGTAAAAATAAAAGAGTTGAACAGAGGTATCTAGTAAACAACTTACAATGTTATGTAGAAAACAGTCAAGAATTTCTATAATTATATAACTTCAAATAGCTTACAAGGAATCAGTAAATGTAAATGATTGAGGACTATTACTTAGAAGTCAGATATGGGTACAGGAATTTTAAGATGTAGACAATTACTGTTTTTTTTTTATTTGATCCGTTTGCTGTCAACTTATTTGTCTTTTATCATATTTAATGGATTTTTGTGATGTTTTTCAATAATCACACATGCAATCATGTGTTTGTTTAATACATTTACAATAAAAAAAAAATAAAAAAAAAATATGAGTGTAGACATAATGATAAACACACAACTATTTTTACTTACAGCAATAAAAAAATATTTATTGTTTATAGAGCAATAAAACAATCATAGGCAATATAGAATGTTCAATGTATTGTGGAAGACAAAGCAAATGTGAACTGAATAATAATTTTTAGGTGGGATTTTAGCCTGAATTTACGTTTCAAGGTTGGCATACACATACACGTGTTGTTTATCAAAAATACACCTGCACCAATAAAGAGATAATACAAAAAGAAACGTAATAATAAAAAGAAGAGTTCCACAATAGAAATACAACACACTCCCGCAAAGAGTCAAACCACTTCATTTAAGTCACCTTGTAATTGCGAATCAGAGATATACTTATGATTATAAAGCGTTCTCAAAAAAATAGAGTTTAGAAAGGCCCCTACCTTATAGACATCGCCGTATGTGCCCGAACCAATCCTCTGAATAAGTTCATATTCATCTTGTGGATTCCGACGCGAAATATCCGAACTTAAAACACCACCACTATGCGCCATAATCACTATTATACACTATTCTAACATTTATTTACACTTTAATCTCATTATTCACATAATTAATAACACAAAAGGTTGACAAATTAATTATATTTTTTTCTAACACAATATCCAACATTTCTCACTGACGTCTGCCACAGTGCCATTCTCAGTGTTGCCACTAAATAAATAAGTTTATTACTACAGTCAATAAATTTTTACTATTATTCGTGTTTAACCTTTTTGTTTACAAAAAATATTAATCGTTTATAAGCCTTCAGTAACAAAGAAATAATGTAATTATAAAAATATTTATTCATAAATGCACTATATTATAACTTTTCACATAAACCAATAATAGGAAAGTGTTATTCATAAACACACTATAGCAAACCAATAAGGCGAAAACGTTAAGCAGTCCTATAAAGTTATAATGGACTAATGTCCACCATAAGATTTTAAACTAAAAATTAGTAGCACTTAATTAAAATAAAATATTATTTTACGTATATAAATTAAAATTCTTCATTTTTATGTTTCAAAATATGAATTACTTAGTTGAAAATCTGCGATTAATTATAAAGAATTACATCTATCATCATCATTATCTAATAATATGGTATGCATGTCCATCGTAATGACGTATTAAACCAATATTGTATTTGCTTAACCTGGTCATTATCTTTTAAAAAAGAGCAAATTACTGAATGAAATAAGTTTCAACCAAATAAAACGTAAGAAGCAAAACCTAATTATGTCATTAGGGGGGAAAAGGATTGTTAGTAATGAGATCTAATAGCCCCATTGCTAGCAATTGACCCTCTCAGGTCGACCTCCACGCGGTTCCCCCTGGAAACCATCATGATTCATTTTTATCGAATTCATTATAGTGGGCCAACTGACCTGCATTCATTCTCATTTATCATCTTCCACTGGAGCCTCGTCGGTGTATACCGATAGCGCGGGCGGATATTATTAATAAAAATTACGCCATTATTTTAAATTATTGTTAAATAAAATAGTTACTTTTGTATGCAACTTAGAATAATGGCAGAGAAGCTAACGAGCTACCTGATGGAAAATATTAACCACTGACTATAGACATAAACAGTACCATACATATAAGAGTATAATTAATAAAAAAAAATAGTTAAATAAATAAATCTAGTGAAAATAAATGAAAACAAAATTTCATTAAAAAAAAATAGATAAAATAATTTCAAATAACGAATCTTGAAACTTAAATTTTGAAGTCTCTACTCCTACCTAATAACAATTTAAAAAAGTATAAAAACAATAATATTTCATTTGTACTTCACTACTCGCTCCATTAATTATAAGGGTGTTTCAATTAATTTATAGCTACTCAAGACTGGCAACATAACTAGTTTGGACACAAAAATATTATAAATTACTAAAAAAGTATAAATATTTTGTAAAGTAACATGGCAACGTCCAATTAATGTCAAATTATGTTATCTATGCTTTGCCATAAATATTAATGTTATTATTTTAACTCTGTCGAAAGGCGAAACACAGAAACAGAAATAAACAGCTGTGATGTAATAAAACCACTCATTCTTTTTTTACATTCAACTTACTAGCTAGTTAGGAAGCGCTATTAAATCCTATTAATATTATTAATGTAAAAGTTTGTAAAAGTGGATAGATGGATATTTATTACACTCTTACTAAGAACTACTGAACGGAATGGAATGTTTTATACACGGCGTAGGTTACTAAGTTTAAACTTAAGATACTTTTATGTATGGATTCACGTTGGCTAAACCGTGGAATAAAGCTAGTAGTAAATAGATATCGCTTCGTGCAGACACCACATTGTTAGCGAATTACCTTACATGAATGAAACAAAAACCAAGTATACTGCATTAACAAGTTGTTTCAATTGCATTTAAATTTTCAACTTATGACAACAGATTTCGGGTTTATCTTATCTTCTTCATCAGTTGCACAAACGTAAGCAAATGAGCAGGAAGTTTTGTGTGACTCAGAAGGCAAAATGAAATGCAATCCGTAATTACATTGATGCATTCTATTATGGTAGATATGCATTACAAAGATGCTACTTCAGGCTTGAAACTACCGCTCTTTTAACAGATCAAATAGACTTTTTCATAGTTAACAGTGTTTACCATCAAGTTGATAGTTTAAATTCAGTCGGCCCTTTATTACAAATCGGCAAAGATGTGATGATTGTAATGCATCTTTTAATTACTGATGACATTATCAACAGACTTCAAAAAGGAGGTTCTTAATTAGTTTTTTTTTTTTATTTTCTCAAAATTTTGTCAATTATAAACTGTTTTGGAAAATTCTTTTTTTTATTTCAAAGGATATACTTACCGATTGGTTCCATAGAAATTTTATCAAAATCTATTGAGTAATTTAATTTTAAAATAAAAAAAAAAACTAGTTTTGCCACCAATTTTTTTTAAACACATTCTGAATTATGTTTATCTATCAAATCATCGTTATATATTTATAGTGTCGAAGGAATAATAAAAAATTAAGACGTGTAGCTTATTTTAATATGAAATCGTTATGGTCAAAAATATGTACATTTATGTGAACCAGTGGAGTATTGAACCCATTTTATTTATAGAATTGATACGTCCGTATGTGTAAATGTATTTAAACGAAAATCTACATTTATTAAAATTTTACATTCCAAATACAAACTAGAAAATGGTATGTACATATTTTTTCTAAATCGTTGTTGTCTTAGGAAATATTTTCAACAGAAAAATATCATAGATGGTATTTTTTTTTGATGTGTGAAAATGGTATGGTAACGCCGCCTGCGCTAACGGCATACGTTGGCGGAGCACCAGTATAGGGCGACTGGTGAGAGTGAAAACAGGTCAGTTATCCTATCATGATGAATTCATCAGGAATTAACCATGATAGTTTTCAGGGGGAACCCCAAAGAGGTCGATTAGTATCGACTATTTATATGCTGCCATAGGGTCCCGGCATAAAATAGGCCACCCTTTCCTTTCCGGTAGGTGTCATAAGAGGCGATTAAAAGAATTAAATGATCGAGGACTGGACAACAGCGTTCCTCTTAGAACATCAGAGCCTAGCTGCGGTTAACAATTCGCCTGACAATCGTGGCAACTACTGGCGGAGCCTCCTAATAGGAGGCCTGTATTCACTAGTGGACAGTTAATGGCTAATATGGTATGGTATGAATATGGTAGTTACATACAAATAATTCATATTTAATAATATTTTTTGATAAAGATTTTAACATAAATAAAACGATAGTATAATGTTAAAATGGTATATTTATTACAATGCAATATCTCCGGCCGGCATCCGTGTAACGTCATACAAAATTTGTTTAACGCCGACTACTTCATAAACTTCTAACACTTTATTATAAAATTATATAATCTTTTGGTTCATTCCATTATTAAGTGCACTTTAACAAACGTTCGACTTAATGACGTGAAGGCTAAACGCGATTAAAGCGATTGGAAATTCACAATTTCCACGGCATTCAATGACAATTAATACACATAGTAAAGTATACAGTTTACAATCAAACATATATTCAAACGCATGTATCGTTTGAATCGAACGCGTTATCAGATATCATTTAACAAACTGTATACAATAGTGATGTATATCATAACAAGTTTTGACAGTAAACTATTCATCGATTCGATAGACTGCAAAAGTCCGCTGCAAAATTTTTTCATATGGTTCTACAAAATCGCTAAAAGTCCAATTAGAAGTAATATTACGAAATTTGTTTCGATACCTTATATTATAATTCGGCCGTGCAATGTTTTTTAAAATTGGCTCGCATATTTAGTTGAATGGCATGCACTTTTAAAGAAATTACAGTGAGTAAAATAGTAGCTAACATAGAAAGGTACTTTATATTAAATATGTATTTAGGAATTTGTAATTTCAAACAAAGGCACGCCAAGATTATTTACAAAATAAGGAATGACTTTTTGTTATCGAATTGATATCAAATCGAATAGACGTGAAATATAAAGTAATATTTATTATTTAATCGATATGATTTTGATTCGATCCCAATTCGATTAGACAATTCACCCCACAGATTATTTGAACATTTTGAACTTTTAACGACATCACTCATCGATATTTTTTTCTAGATGACATGAAAAAAAAAATTGGCGGGAATTCTCGAATTGATTTCATTTGTAGAACTATAATGGCGAAAGGCGAATAGTTTACTGCGGGCTCGTTAAACGTCATTTGAGGCCTGTGCCTTCTTTATGTTAGAGTCAACATAATCATGATGACTGTAACACTTTACGTTGTATTATTAAATATTAATTACACGCAACGGCAATTAAGTACCCATCCGAAAGTATTTCAATTTGATTTTTAAAAGTCACTATATTTTTTAATTAAACTCAAATAAGTGAGAAACTGGACAATCAATAGTTAATATAGAATATAGTAAAAAAATAAATAAAAAAAAAAAAGAATTGGAAGAAAACATTATATATATACACATATAAAATTAAATTGAAATTCTCTCAGATGAAATAATTTACACTGCCTTTTATATACATTTTGGTGGAGAAGATAGATATTATGTATAAATTTATTTCAAACTTTCAACAATCTTCGCCTCTTGTAAGCTCTAGCAGTTACATATTAGAATGATATTTTAATATTTTTAACAGAATCGCAATATTTTCGCTACAGGGTCGGAACCTTTAATTCTTTATTATAGAACCTACATATACACATATTTGATCAAAATTTATAATAATGCGATAGGTGTTAAAAACTGGATTTAATATAATTTTATATATATTTATACAAGTGAAGCAATACAATGCCTTTGTTCATTCTAGGTTCTAAAACCGTACCATATAAATATGTATGGCCAATAGTAGACTGTAGTGACCTTAAATGACCATGATGGTACCAATTAGGTGCACTGCACATATAATTGATAATTAACAAACACCATAGAGTTCCGACCTTGTAGTAAAATATATTTATACAGTATAATACAAAATGTATTTACATGAAAATAAAACTCATAATTTATTGGTCTAGTTGCACGCTCAGTAGAATAATCAACATCATTTATATGAAATCCTCGAATTTAGAAATAGTATGTACCATGTAAAGCTATAAACATTAGTTTGAGGATGTAGTATGTGTACCTCGCTTTAAGACTAGTATTATGTTATTGTATTATCTGAGATATGCTAGTTTTATACACTCCATTGGAATTTATCATACCAATGTGAATAAATTTATTCTTTAATGGATAATGCTGCCGATGTTATGGATAAAACTGTGTCACATGACTACTAGACAAATTACTTAGAAAGGGTAAATTGAAGATATTTAACAAATGTATGGGAGTCTGGGCCCATATTTAATTAACTAAATTATTTAAATTGTTAAAATATTTGAACATTTCTTGTAATTGTTTATATTTATATAATAAGTTTACTATTGTAATATTTTGGAGGAAACAATAAAGAGTATCTATCTATGTAACATTAAATGAATGAACACAGATTAGTTTTTATTTACAAATATTTTTGTTTCAATTAATTGTGCAGTAAATTAATTTTATACAACTTTTCGAATATTCACTATACTTTTCTTATATTTTTTAGGACACTAAAAAACTGGGCCCATCCCCTTCCCACTTGATTAAAAAAAACAGCAAATTATCCTTCATGTAACAAGTTCTAGTGTACACGTAGATTTTACGTCGTTGTCACTCAACACCGATATTCAAATATGGGGTCTCATTCTGTTGTACAACAGCTATAAACAAATACATTTCCATAGCGACACCGCTTGTATACATGTCATAGAGAGGAATTAATGCCGAAAGAGAACAAAAAAGTGTTTTATTTATGTTTTTTGATGTACCCTTTTACTTTTTACCGTTTATTATCAGACGGGCTATGTATGTTTCTTTGCCACCTTTGTGGTAAAAAAAAAAATTGCGCTAATGATATAGTTTAGTTCTATGGGTTTAAATGAGACTGAATATGGATACTGATGTAGCCGTGTAGTCCCGGCATAGTATAGGACAGCCCTTCCTTTTCCGTGGGTGTCTTAAGAGCCGACTAAGCAAAGGCGAGGGATGGACAGTAGCGTCCCTCTTAAAACATTTCTAAAGCCTGACTGCCAAGCGTGGCAACTACAGGCAAAACCCAGAAGTGGACAGTTAAAGGCTGATATGATGATGGATACTGATGGGATGAATTAATTGATAGTGTATATATATATATTAGAGTCTATTGTATATAATATGAAAAGTATTCTATCAGTGATACCGCGTATGTTAATGTACTTTGATCTAGGACATGAGCTTGTTGATAACATACTCCGTAAATCTATTACAAGCCTCTAAAATTCACAATTACCCAACAGGCAAAACGAGAAGTAATTATTTTCTCCATGTAGATATTAAATTATATCTGAATCTTTGGTGCAACGTGTAGCCTGAACAATTTGATTATCATTAGTTATGTGACAGTTTAAAATAAATATGGAGGCCGAAAACCGTCAAAAATTCGTTAATTTTAAAAATTAGAGGATTTCAGTAACTCTAAGGCCGCCTGTAAGTTTTACTATATTAACTTATGATAAATTTGAAAATGTACACTCTCAAATCACTGATCGTCAGGGCCGTAGCTAGAACCAAGTTTAGGGTAGGGCAAAAGAATTTTCTGGTAGGGCAGAAGCCATAATTAATTGACTTCGAATATCTAATCTATTTTTCTTGGAATCTTTCATTTTAAGGTAGGGAATTGCCCTACAATGCCCTCTCCCTCTAGCTACGGCCATGCTTATGTTTAATCAACCAATAAGTTACGACACCTAATTAAATTACATAAGTAAAATTACAACGGATTTCCAAATGTAAAATCTCTGGTAAGCAACCTAATAGTTAATCAACAAATCAATTATTTATAGTAGTATATATACGTAAATAAATATGCAAACGAAACTTTTAACGTTGAATTTGCAAATGTAAATTCCCTGAGTTACTGTTAATCGACCGCTAAATTATGATACGTGAGTACATAAATAAAATTTATAGATGTAAAGCAGACCTAGAGCTGTTTTTAAAATGCACATTTATACTTTTTTTATGTTATAAATTGACAAATTCAAGTTAATCAATACTTCTATGTGCCCAGTAGGTATAATTGAATTAAATTTGGACACATGTGATTATGTCAAGAAAGCTGCAATATTTATAGTCAATTCAATTTAAGCTCAATCAATCACTCTTTTATTATATATAGATAACGTTATTTAAATAAAAATTATCCAATCCAATTATATATATAATTACTGTTCTAATAAAACAAAATATGTATGCTAATTAGCTCAGAGTGAATCGTAAAGCAATAATTAAAAATCTAAATGCTTCACTGATCAAAACCAAGGGCGTTCGCGTACAGTACTCGTACAGAAAAAAAAAATAGGACAATTTGAGATTTTTAAATACATTTTTATAAATAATGAATAATCTTCCACCGATTTTGTACTAAATTCTATTAATTATTTAATCAATATTTACAGTATAATAAATCGAAAACAAAAACATATTTTTTTTGGTAAAAGCGCTTGGAAGTTAAAAAAAACGAAAGAATAATATAAATAGAAGAACCAAAATTTTTATTATCTGTTTTTCCTTTTTCTATTTGGTAAATACGCTTGGAATTTATTTTTACAGAAAATTACTAACAAAAAAAATATTAGAATGAAAGAATTTTAAATTATTATTTGTTACACTATAATAGACTACAAAAATAGTCTTACGTTACAATTTAAAAATTTTTACACAAATAAAATTTTCAATTGTAACAAATATGGGACACAGTAGAAAAAAAAAGAATCATTGAAATCTTGCAAGCGAAAATTTCTCTTAATATATAGCCAAATTATAAAACTGCTTCTTAATGTCGGTTAAAAAATAATACCAAATTTATTTACCAAGTAAAAGAGAAAAACAATATAAATGTAACGGTATGTACATAACAAGCCAAAAAAACTAAACATTCATTCAAATGAATAACTTTCCTGAAGTAAACAGTGGAAGTGAGTAATCATGAGTAATATCGATACCGATCCGATATCTATATATTGGAAAAAATGTCATCGCCCATATCGGTCGGATATCTATTTTCGAATATGTTTAAAAGTCTGTCTTTAATATTATTTTTGGATAACAGACTTTAAACATATTCGTTATTGGGCCAGTATTTAGATATTGTAACTAAAATATATATATACCCCTAAAAATATAATAATAAAACAAATATATTGTTGTAGTGCGTTCTTTTGAGTTGTTTTATTAAAAAAAAAAATTCAACTCTGCCAGAGTTGAAAACTGGAGTTTTTACGTTTTCCAGAGCATTTCCCCCCCATTTTCTCATTATAAGAACCTTCCTCGAACATCAAGGAATATTTGAAAAAATAAAATAGCCGAAATTGACGAACTTAAAAACATATTTAACTAATCATTTATATCATCGTCATTTCAGCCATTATCCATCTATTGCGGAACATACACTTCCCTCATAGACCGCCATAAGGAACGGTCCTGAGCCACTTGCATCCACTGACTATATAAATATATATGTAGATAGATATCTCTACTTCGATATTCCGTTACACGCACACTATTTAGCTTGTTATGTGCGTTCCGTTACACGAAATATAGTGTAATAATTTTGCAAATCAATTTCGTATAATTTTGGCACTTTCACCATACTTTTCAAATATATATCATAACGTATTTAATGTGGAAGTTAAAGATTCGTCATATTAAAACGTCCATTACATAATACCAAAAAACATTTACAATTTAATCTATTACGCTAGATTTAAAACAAATATACACACACAAATAACCTAAGTATACAACGGAAAGAGATCTGCTAATATATATAAATATATATCTCTCGGAGTAATGAAAATTATTTCGAAGCAACTTGCCCTACTCAATCAAATAGCCTATAAGGAAGTTTCGTTGTTATTCGTGTATTAACAGATTTGAATGAAATTTGGTGCATAAATAGACAATATCACACGTCAGTTTCCATCTTAATTAACGCAGGCAAAGCTGTAAATTACAGGTAGTTAAATATGATAATCGATAAATATGTTGAAACCAATGCTAGTTTCAACACAAGTGTCAACAAAGAATCAGCAAAATTGACAATTGACAAAGATATCGATCAGCTTAAGTCAATACTTTGAAATAATTTCCATTAGCTATCAATGACTAACAGAGCTTCAAGTTGGAAACCAATTTTAAATGAGTTATCTCTAATAAGTCCAATACAATTAGGCCACTTCATAATTTTCTCTGTAGTTTCTCGCAATCTCACAGTGAATACAGCGATTGCGGTGGAAAACAATTACGAAGCGGTCTATTCTTGTCCCTGTTGATTAGGCGTGGGTAATATGAATACCGATCCGATATCTATATATTGGGTTTCTCTGGACATCGATGGCGGGAAAAGGTCGTCACCCATTTCGATATCGCCCATATCGTTCGGATATCTATTTTCGAATATGTTAAAAGTCTGTTATGCAATATTATTTTTTGGATAACAGACTTTCTACATCTTCGTTATTGGACCAGTATATAGATAACTAAATATAGATATTGCTATATATTACGCATGCCTACTGTTGATATTGCAATTTGTCTACCGGATTATCAAATTTCTAATCCAATGACAACACGCGACTTTCAATCTACAATCAGTTACAGAAAAATATAATATGTTGATTATTTATTTATTGTATTATAAAATATGTGGAATATAATTGGTAAGTTCAATGCCTTATGGCCAGGGCCGTAATTAGACCCACGTTTGAGGTAGGGCAAAAGCACTTTTTGGTAGGGCAGAAGTCATAATTAGGTGATTTCAAAAAAGCGAATCTAATTTTCTTGAGACCTTTCATTTCAAGGTAAGGCATTGCTCCTCAATGCCCTCCTCTAGCTACGGCTGTGTTTATTACTTTATCTGTTAATTATTATGTAAAATAAAAGATAATTATTTTAAATTTAAAGGTGTCAACGGAAATTACTACCGTTCAAATTGCCGTGCGGTCTCGGCATAGAATGAGCCACACCTTTCTTTCCCGTGGGTGTCATAAGAGGCAAATAGGAAAGGGTGAAGGATGGGTAGCAACGTGCCTCTTAAAACATTTCTAAAGTCTATGCCTGCCAAGCGTAGCAACTACTGGCGGAACGCTCCAAGGGGGAGGTTTACGTTTAGCAGTGGACAGGTAAAGGCCGATATGTTGATGATAAACAGAAATTATGCATGTTTGGGTTTTATTAAGAGGGTAGGTACAGAATATGTGTATGGGTTTAAGGTTTATGGATTATTTTCGGGTTTAACTGCTCATTATTTTCGTGTTTATCTATGGTCAAACTTTGGAGTATATTAAAAAGTTTACAATGAGAGGATTGGAATTTTTTTTTTATTTAATTGTGATTGGTTTTAGGATTTAAATGTAAATACATTTAGAATTTATTTATTATTGTGTATTGGAGTATATCAAATAGTTTGCTTTCATTGGTGTCGATTCTGATGCGCAATTTTTCCAAACCCATCCCTTTACCTAATATTTTAATTCGATAATTTTGCGAAATTACTATTTTTTACCACCATAAACAAAATTAACAATAATTTTGTGCTAAATCTATTAGAAAATTAAGTTCATATTGGTCCTTATAATAAAAATATCAAATTGAAATTTTTGGACATAGGTTTAGAAAAAGTGGCGTTTCAGAATTGATCGCATCGGGATGCCAAATATATAGATATTGGTATTTTAAACAAAATGTATAATCTCATACATATATTTCTGTGGCCAACTGTAAACAAACACTCAGTGGCGACATTTGAACAAATCAGAGATAAGATGATGTAATCAATCACACCGTATTCATCTATACACGTAGGTTCAACCAAAATGAATCATTTTAGAAAAATCCAATACATCACAGAAATAAATATACAATTTATCTCATTTGATATCTGGGTATGATTCCTACAGTCCATTGGTGAAGCACGAAATAATTATTCTTTATACTGAAGACTAGCTAGTTGTATAATAATCTTATATATATAAGGTATATTTGATATTAACATTAATTTTATTAGTCTTTTTTTTTGTTATTTTAATTTTATTTATACATTTTTTTATTCGTAATCAACAATTTACATTTGACAGCTAAACATTTCACATTTCTAAAACATTTCACTCGGATTGAACCTAAATTAATCTATTAAATCATAATGAAATAATTAAATCTAATGGTAATAATAGAGATGTGCTGGCTTGTGACGTCAATGCATCAAGTGAGACATACAATCTTGCACAACATAATAACGCCATATGCACATCAACGTATCAGAATACACTTCATTGGAAAGAAGGTATCTTAAAATTAATAGTAACATTAAATAAAGGAATTAAAAAATAAAAATATTACATGACAAATTAGAATGCTAACTACGCTTTATATAACTAGCTCTTTTGAATAAATAACTTCTATTCATTTGTTTTTAATCTATGCCTGAGCAAAGCGTCCGTACTGCGTCACTATTCGATAATCGATTCTACACTCGTTATTTCACCTTCGATTCGCGCGGGTCCGAGTCGACCTGACGGGCGTCTTCTTCGCTTTGCTCGCTTTCGCTTTGGTCGCTTTGGTATTCGATTTCGCTGATCGATTGCTCTCGATCGAGTCGATTCGGCGGTCCGACTCGAACGAGAAGGCCGGCACCACGTTCTTCACTTGTGACGGCGACAAGCTGATCTCCAATCGCCTTCTTCTGGAACGTGTCATGCGGACATTCTGCTCTTGTATTTCTAGAGTGAGAGGTGCCATTGTTTTGGTCTTTTTAGCTCGTGCTACCTTACGTGTAGTATCCGCTTTCTCTGAACTACTTTTCCGAGTCGCCCGTCCGTTTTGACCCTTCTCCCTCAGCACAGGTTTAGTTGTTTCCTCGTATTTGCGTTTCCTAGTCGTCCTAGTCACGACTGTCTTTTCGTTCTCGATAGATTCTTTGGTTGGTCTAGTCTTCTTTTCTGTGATGCTCTGATTCCGTAATACTCGTTTGGGTGGAGGGCTTTTAGACTTTGCCTTCCTTCCGTTTTCAGCTTTACTCCGCAGTGACCTCTCCCCGTTCACTTCCGCCTTCTTACTCTGTCTTGTTTCGACTTTTCTACGTTTCCTGGGTACGGGGGAAGTTGATTCTTTGGATTTGGTGTTACGTGTTGCCTTCGGGAAGGCTACCTCTGTTCCGTCTAGACCTTGACTGCTCTCTACGTAGATATAGTCGTCCAGTTTAGACCTGGATTTAGCATATGTCTTTTCAACGGGCTTAACTGAGGGTATCTCATCCTCGTCGAACTGAGGTTCTGTGGGTTCATCAACAGGTGTGTCTTGTGTGTTTGCCTTTATTAGTTCTACATCATTCTCTATAGAGTTCTTATTCATCCTATTCTTAAGGTTTGCAATTGTCTCGAGCAGAGAGGTCTCCTTGACCTCATCGGACTCATAATGTGGGTCTGATTGCGACGTGCCAGCTTCGGACCCACTCGAAGAGCGCTGCTTATTCTTACTGCGCCGCTTGTACAGTTCGGCCTTGGTCATGTCCTGCAAACAAATTGGTGGGTTATGCGAAGTCGATATAAAATGAGAAAAACATTGTGCTGCATCTACTACTAGAGAAGAAATATTTATTCGGGCAATACAAAAAAAAAAAAAAAAAATTAAGGCAAGACAAAGTGACATTTATGTATTAGGTAATAGAGCATAGGGGCTTTAAAATCGGTTTGATATCAATGTCACTGATTTTCTATACATGCTATAAATCATTAAAATTTAATTTTTAAAGGAAATTGAATACAAGGAAGTGAACCGGATTATGGAGACATTGTGTATGGACCACGACTATTAGCCAGAACTCAACGTCTGACTCAGAGAGTGCAAAATGCATGTTGTCGTTTTTGCTTTAATATTCCCCTCCCGAAGCCATATTAGTCCCTATTTAAACAATGCTTCAATTTTAAATATGGAATCGCGAAGACAGTTACATCTGGCTAGTCTATTGTTCGATGTAATAAAAAGTGAACAGCCAGTTTATCTCTTTAAAAAACTAAATTTCTCTTCACGTATGTATGGATGCAGATTCATTTGTTCGAAATTATCATTTCAAGTACACAGAACTGTGGCATTTACTGGCATCTTCCGCTACCAAGCAACAAAATGTTGGAACAACATCCCGCCACCATTTAGGCATCCGACTACCGTACACAGTTTTAAAAAACATCACAAAGAATACTTATTAAAAAAACAAATTTTAGGCATTCCACAG
The DNA here is from genome assembly GCF_026898425.1 of Galleria mellonella. NCBI lineage: Eukaryota > Metazoa > Arthropoda > Insecta > Lepidoptera > Pyralidae > Galleria > Galleria mellonella. The sequence goes on along the minus strand of NW_026441999.1, from coordinate 6,984,974 downwards.
AAATTTCTTGGCTAGCGGTTGCAATCTCATGTAATGATTTTTAATATTTTTTTTTTTCTATGTTTCTCTTATAAATATTTTCTTTTTTTTTTTCGCTTTATCCTTACCACTCAGTTAAAATTATATCAAATTATACTCTGAACTATTTACATTATTTTTATTATACACACACCGCACAGACAATCACTCTTTTTATTTTAATTATTATTTTCATGTACCCTCAAATGGGTTAAAGCTGAAAATCAGTGTTTTGTTCCTTGGACAATGTTACACGCTGAGCTTCGACCTTTTTGTATTGCTGCAGATCACACATAATAACACAATTTTATAAATCTTATGTTTTATTATGTATTATCTATTCTTATGAACATGTTGTGTGATTAGTAACAAACAAATAAACGATATATCTATCTATCTAACCGTGTAATAAAATGAAAATATCTAAACACAAAAGTACTTCAGTAGTAGTATGAATGTGAGTGTAAGTGTTAGTGTGAGTGCGAGGAGTCAGTGCCAGTTTGTGAGTGTCGATATGAGAGTGAATGAATGTCTGTCTAGTGACAGTGCAAGGGTAGTGGTACTGGTAATGGTTGTGGTGGTGGTGGTGGTGGTGGTAGTGGTGGTGGTAGTGGTAGTGGTGGTGGTGTGGTGGTAGAGGTGGTGTGGTGGTAGAGGTGGTGTGGTGGTAGAGGTGGTGTGGTGGTAGAGGTGGTGTGGTGGTGGTGGTAGTAGTGGTGGTGGTGGTGGTGGTGGTAGTGGTTGCGTTGGTGGTGGTGGTTGTGGTAGTAGTGGTGGTGGTGGTGGTGGTGGTAGTGGTTGCGTTGGTGGTGGTGGTTGTGGTGGTGGTGGTGGTGGTAGTGGTTGCGTTGGTGGTGGTGGTTGTGGTAGTGGTGGTGGTAGTGGTTGTCGTGGTGGTCGTGGTATTGGTGGTGGTATTGGTGGTGGTGGTGGTGGGTGATATTTACCGAGAGGTGGAAGGGCGGCGAGTCGTGGTGGTGCAGCGCTAGCAGCAGCGCCGACGGCGACGGCCGCTGCGACTCGTCCACACTCAGTAGCGACGACGCCAATCGACGACTGTTACTCGATACTGACGCCCACGCGTCGCCTGTCACACGAGGAAAGGAACATTATGCGACAATACTTATTACATCTATATGTAATATTATTTACATTGAGGGGCAGACCTCTAAATTAATATTAGAAATTGGAAAGATTTTTTTTTGTCTACTATGCATATAAAAAAAAAAAATGCTTTTTTGGTAAATTTTGTACTTATATATCTGTGCAAAATCGGGGCTGGTCGCTAGGAATTTACAAACGAGCCGACCATAGGACAGTCTGCTGATGTCCGATAGTAATACAAAATAATAATCAATCAATTAATTGAATGATTCGATTTGTTATTCATTTAATTTAGAGAGAGTTTTTGTGATTATTTCAACAACACTTGGTTAAATTTTCATTAAATTCCATTGAAATGAAATTACCATACACTTAACGTATTAAAGCCAGAGATAGAGATAGGCTAAGTAGACAACGTCACTCTACGATTGATTCTAAATTTGCGCCAAAATTATAATACAATAAATACGAATTTCGAACGCATGAATCTATGAATGAGAACGTATAAAAAGAAAAAAATTGGCGCCAAATGCATAAATCTATCAACTTGCATCGCATATTAATCTGTACTGACTGACCACAATAAGATCAAACAAAGATATGCAAATAAATTATCTATCTATATAAGATCAGTAGATTATAAATAAATAAATAATGCGCATAAAACTAATGAGTGATCACTTACCATCCATACTAAAGCTGCCGATTCGGATCCTATCCATTAGAGCTGTTACCGGTTCTTTCTTGGAAACCAGTTGGAACGGCGCTTTACCGCTCAACATGCAGTACTGAAAAGCGATACGATTTTACAATAAATATAAAAAATAGAAATCAAACATCCAAACTTGCTTAGTAACACATGCCTTATCATACCTACTTGTACAACAATTAGTCCATTACCTTAAGGTTGTCTTGAAAAGATTTCTCTCAGCAATAAGACCGCCTTACTGTATTTATACAACTGTACCGTTGCATTTATTGTCTTGCTTATTTCCTATATTGGTATAATGCAAATAAAGTACACTCATTCATTCAAATAGTTTTCTTAATTCCACAAACGTGACAGACAAGCGTACAGACCATCTGATGGTAAACTGACAATGTAATTCATGTATTATATTTATTTGAGTACAATAAACAAATACCACTGGGCACATTGCACAGCGTTTCCATTTATCTACACCCATATATAAATGATATATCTCCTTTGAAAAATAAACTTTATATTATGAGAAATTAAAAAATATAGCTACCAAAAACATCTAAAATACCTATCATTGATAGGAATTAGCAACTAATTGAAAAAAAAAAAGGGGGAAGCTCGTCTCTCAATAATAAGTAATGATCACTCACTCTTGAACGGCATAGGATTGTGTTTGCATGGCTGTGTTTCGGTTTGAAGGGTGGGATATGGCGTGAATTTACTGGGTACAGAGGAATATTACCCGAGTTCTCAGGCATGGCAACGCATGGGGGGTATCATGTGCGAAACAGTATACACTGTTATGTCCATGGTACTGCTCATGTCTATAGGCGACGGTTACCACTTTCCATCAGGTGGGCCGTCAGCTTGTTTGCCACTCTAAGTTGTATAAAAAAAAAACTTTTTGTAATATGGATAAAAACCATATTACGCCGACCCCAAATGATAATTGGGATAAAGGTAGGAAGATGATGATGATGATGACGATGATACAAGTAAATTATATTATCACTTAACACATAGGATACCTTATGTGCTGATGAAGGCGAGCAAAGTCGCAGGAAACAGTTATATAAATAAGATCTAGATACTTACAAAGATGACGCCAAGACTCCAGAGATCGACCGAGGGCCCGTAGCCGGGCGCAGTGCTGCTTCGCGCTCGGGAGACGACTTCGGGCGCGGCGTATGGCAAACTGTTATGGGGAAACAATATTGGAATTAAATACATATGCACTGACTATACCATACATTTTATTACTAATTAGTGAGAAAGCTATTAACTAATTTGTCCTTTTCAAATCTTCTTCATCTCACTATCTGAAGGAGCGGTTTGAATTCCTGCATACCGTCAATTCTTTTAATCTTACGTCTTCCGAGGGCCTCCAGCTGAAGACTCCGGTACATTTCTCTCATTTTTATGACAAATCGTTTACGGTGCAAGCTGTTCGACTATGGAATGCTTTACCAGTTGCCATACGAAATATAATATGTCTGGTTAGTTTTAAAACAAAACTGAAGAACTATTATTTGAGCAAGTTGTCATCTTCTTAATATGTTTATATGTTTGGTTAGCATACTTATTGCTTGCATACTTTTCGTGAACAGTATTTATATATTTTTATGTATTTGTGTAGGCGTTTATATCCATGTATGTATATGTGTATATATATATGTATGTATGTATGTATTGTAATTTTTTATATTTATAAATAAGTTTACTAATGTAATCTTTTGGAGGAAACAATAAAGAGTATCTTTCTATCTATCTATAATTTGTAGTTCTAAACTATTTATACATATACATGGGGAGTATCGTTAGAGTGGCTGTCGTAAGAGGCGACTAAGGGAACTTAATGGAAGAGGATGGCCAGCAGCGTTGCTCTCAAAACATCACCAAAGCCTAACTATGGTTGTCAATTTACTTGTCAAGCATGGCAACTACCGGCAAAACACCCCTTATGCCTTTATGGGGAAGCCTATATTCAGCAATGGACAGCTAATGTGATGAGGAGTATCGAACCCATTGAAAGCTATTATTAACCATTAGTCCTCTGTCAATGTCGTCAATGACCCTTGGAAACCGCCGTGATTGGTTCCTGGTGAATTCATCACGATGGGCCAACTAACTTCATCCTCACCCATCACTGGTGCCTCACCAGCGTATACCGGTAGCGGAATGAAGGTTACCATTCCATTTACTTCATCAATAAATTAGCCTCAAAACACACACAGAATATTTATAATCGTTTTATCTATGTAATAAAAAATATTATATGTACTACAAAACTGAGCGGCATCGTGGGTGTCACAGTATATCCTGTGACATCCTTAGTACAGTTAAAGCGGTGTACGTACCTGAAGCACGGCGTCATCATTCGCGGCCTCTCCTCCGACTCGGGAATGCGGCGAGCGAAACCAAAGTCCACCACTTTGATACTAGCCTCACTCAGTCGACAACTGGTTAGCAGGATATTCTAAAAAAATAATAAAAAAAAAAATCAATTAGATACTACTACTAATATTATACTACTATTACTAATATTATAAAAAAATATTTGTATATTTGTTACGCCGTATCGGTCCAGGTATAGAATGGGCCACCCCTTCCTAAAAGCAATTAGATATTTTACTAATATCATAAAAAGATTTTTATATATTTAATACGTCGTGTGGTCTTAGCATAGACGGCGCTTTTCTTTCCCGTAGGTATTGTAAGAGGCGACTAAGGGAACTTAATGGTCAAGGGATAGGCAGCATCCCTTTTAAAACATAACCAAATTCTAACTGTGGTTAGAAACCAGAAAAAAATATCACAGTTTACTTAAATTGGGGCGTTCATTCCCATCTCTTATAAACCATAAACGACATGGTCCATGACAACTGACCTCTGGTTTTAAATCTCTGTGGACGATGTTCTTCGAATGCATATGCCGAACTGCAAGGGCTAATTGGGTTAGCAGTCGCCTGGCCACCTTCTCACCAGGCACACCGATAGCCAGCGCCGAGGCTAACTCACCACCGGTCGCCAATTCTGTCACTATATATGTGAATGCCTGGAACAAAATGTATAGTTAAGTGTTTTAAATGGACGATAATGTAACGGTAAGCCCTCTTGTGCTATGAGGTGAGGTGAAGGTGAGGACGAAAGAAGGTCAGTTAGACCATCGTAATAAATTAAGCCGTGTGGTCCCGGCATAGAATAGGCCACAGCTTCCTGGAGGGATGGACAGCAGCGTCCCTCTTAAAACATCTTCAAAGCCTAACTGCGGTTGCTAATCCGCCTGCCAAGCGTGGCAATTACTGGCAAAACCCCCCCAGGAGGAGGCTTATGTTTTTTTATACAACTTAGAATGGCAAAAAAGCTGACGGCCCACCTGATGGAAAGTGGTAACCGTCGCCTATAGACATGAGCAGTACCATGGACATAACAGAGTATACTGTTTCGCTCATGATAGCCCCCATGCGTTGCCATTCCTGAGGACTCAAGTGTTATTCCTGTGTACCCAGTAAATTCACGCCATATTCCACCCTTCAAACCGAAACACAGTCATGCAAACACAACTGTTTCACGGTGGAAACACGAATGGGACCGAGGTACTCAAGCAATCGACTTTTGTACAAAGTCTCCCTCTGGAGAAGTCCAGCAGTGGACAATTAAAGGCTGATATGACGATGATGTTGATAATAGATAGATGATGACTCACAATATCGTGGACTACTTCGTGCAGGGTGATGATGTAGGGACAGCCCTGACACGCTTTCAACAACTCGATCTCTTGCTTCACGTCCTTCTTCTCAGTTGAAATTATCTAGTGAAAGACAAATTAAAGTTCAGTGTTCAGTCATTTCCATTTCATAAAGCGAATAGGGAACACTCATCCGTCATACTCGTGAACGGAACCTTATTAGAAATAGTCACGCTCTAACTGATTTATAAAATCGTTTAATGCCAAATAAATCTATTTTGAGTATTGAAATGTTTTTTTTTTCTTTAGCTCAAAAAACTCAATGTACACATACACAAAGGACAAAATTAAAAAAAAAAAATGTTTTGGCTTTTACCAAGATGCGAGACATCTAGTTACAAATTTTAATACATTAGTAAAAATGTAATTTTTCGTGGGTAATGGAGGGCGAGGGATGGGCAACAGCGTCTCCCTTAAAACATCTCTAAAAACCTAACTGCGGTTGCCAACCCGCCTGCCAAGCGTGGCAAATACTGGCAAATCCCCCATTATGGAGAAGGATTATGTTTAGCAGTAATGTAATACTGAAACTTACTTTGACTGCATACTCCTTGCCGGACTGCCTGTGTATGCACTTCCTACAGACCGAGTATGAGCCGTCTCCGAGCAGTGGCGTGCTCAGATCAACCGCGTACTTCTGGAAGAACGGTGAGTCCTGCGAGCAAAGAAATCGACGCTAAGTAAAAAAAAAGAAAAATAAAATATATATTTATATATATTCTTTATTGCACTTGTAAATTATATTGGTAATGCATTTATAAATATTGTGAGCAAGGGTGGACTTGTCTCTGACAGAGATCTCTTCCAGTCAACCCAATGCAGTTAGAAAGCATGTTGTTAGCGGGCAGCTGAAGTGCTACAACTATTAATATTTAGTATACATAAACAAATATACAGTTAAATAAAATATTAAGATACATAATAAAATATTCCATAAATACATATACTATAAATAAATATAATACCTACCTACTTATACAATAGATGTTAAAATAAATGAATATACTACCTACAATAGAAATTTAGTTAAATGATTTTAAGGTTTGACAGTTCAATTATAAAAATGAAAAATTAAGATTACGGCTCAAACGAAAGAAAATGTAACTTCAACCTTTTCTTGAAAGAGGTAATTGAAGGGCTCTCTTGTATGTGGGAAGGGATTATTTATTTAAAATTTGCATTTTAAATAATTAATATTTTTATTTAAACACAAAAACAGTTATGATGACAACAATAATACGAGACCAATATGGAATTATTATCGTTTACAAAAAGAATAATCAAAATCGGATCAAATTTGGCAAAGATAACACAGATTCTGAATAAATATGTTGTGCAGTGATCTCGTATAGACAAATAAATAGTAGGACACCTCCCACTAGATGGAGCGACAACCGCAAATGTATTTCAGGGAATTAGTGGATACAGACGGTTCATTACCGATGCTTGTGATAGTCTGTGGGTAAAGCTTATGTTTAGAAATGGGCAGTTAACGGCTGTAAGGATGAGGATGCAGGATGGAGATGAAGGATCTTTATTAATAGTTACCTTGGCGACCCATCCTTTTAGCTTGTCATGTTTTTGTCCCGTTGCTTGCATCCATATCTGATCAGATATTATGTTTTCCGAGAACAGTATACTTGGGGCGACGTATGAGTAGCCTGCAGAGAAGAATTCCAACATATAATATAGGTAGAACACTTTCAATTGTAGTAGTAAATTAATATGGTAATAACTATGTTAAAATCGAAACATCCAAACAATTAATTCGTTTTCATTTGTCCTAGTATTTTTTTTTAATGGATGATAATGGAATGGTAACCCCACCCGCGCTATTAGTATACACCGGCGGGGCACCAGTGAAAGATGATAGGTGGGGATGAAGCAGGTCAGTTAGCCTATTGTGACGAATTCAACAAGAATTGTTCACAATGGTTTCCAGGGGGAACCACGTGGAGGTCGACCTAATAAGGCATATTGCTAGCAATGGGGCTCTCAAACTCCATTGCTAACAATCCCTTTCCCCCCTTTGTCCTACTATTGAACATCGGTAGACTCTTTATTCGTTTGTTTATATTATATCCATTAAGTTTTAACGAAACAGACTTCAGTACTTGCCTAGGAACAATTTGTCATGGTGTTTGGGCGCTTGCGCTGGCGAGTCGGTGGGGGGCATCCTGGTGAACTCGTCGGCGAAATTGCACGTGTCCGCCGCGTGCGAGAGCTGAGGCACGAATGGAGCGGGGACTTCCCGGCGTGCGACCGCCTCCCAGTCTAAATTCTGTTGGGCAATAAAAACATAAGTGAATTTCGAAATCAAGGAGTCTTTTTTTTCTCAGTTTGGTACACTTAGGTTACTATAGGTGTACCGTTCTCGCTTTTTGATAATGAATAGAATAAAACTGTAATAGTTCTCATTGCTTTTTTTTTTTTCAGTAAATAATTTTGAATTCTCCCGTCCAGTTCAGTAAGCATAATCAGGTCAAAAATAACTGTAAATAAACTACATACTACATGTTTATATATTTTGCTCCTTCTTCTTGTTCTTTGCTCCATAAAAAAAAACTACTTCAATCGTATGAACACTCAATTGTTGATAGGGAGGAAGCCAACACAATGACTAACCTGGAAAAAGGGATGCCTCTTCAATTCTCCCGCGTCATCTTCGCCGCCGCCGAGACGCCGGCGCGGATCCTTTACTAGAAGCCTGTATGGATAATACGATAAGCGTTTTAAAACGGAATCGTTTGAAATAATCTTTCTTTTTAGAATAAAATAGAAAACATTTATTGCCTGTAAACAAACAATCACAATGGAAAATACATATACAAGATGTATAGTGTTAGCTTAAAAAGTGCCTAGCTTAGACTAGTGCTAGCTACGCTAAGCACTAGTCTAAGCTAGGCACTTTTTTAATGTTATTCTCCTACAAGCCCTTCGCAAACGTGAAAACTATTCACGACTCAAGATAGATGTAATTCGACTATATATTATTGATTGATTCAAACTGTATGTTTTCCTGAAAATAAATAAATAAGGTTTTTAAAAAAACAAAACCACCAAAGCTATTCCAAAGTTACTTTCAATATTGGAAAAAATAATTTCCGTAAGCACTGTCAATATGAGCTAGTTATAAATATATAGGTGGTGAATTAATTTGTTTCGTGTTTGATTTTCAATAAATATAAAACAGATACTGTCTAGTTCTTTTGTTTAAAAATTATTACAATATTGTACACCGCTCTACCCGCTGACATTGATACTCCTTTCCACTTTGGGTTTTGCTAGAAGAGAACTCTTTTAGAGTTAATTTTGCCTTTGTACATTTGATTACCTACGTCATGTTTTTATGCATAATTAGTGTGTACAATAATAACAATTCTTTATTAAGGTTACCAGAACCCACTTTTTATATTTTACAAGTTATTATTATATTAGTAATTATATTATATTTTAGAAATTAATATAGCTGGGTTCTTTCGACATGCAACGCAATGCAATGGTTCATAGAGAAAGAATCCAGTCTATTTGCTAACAATATAATTTCTTTGGCATTAACTTCCAGCAGCAGTACCGAACCGATATGACATCATAACCTTCAAGAGTATATTCCTTTTTAAAAGGCCGGCAGCTCACCTGCAATGTCTTTGGTTTTGTGGACGATCAGGGGCGGCGGTAGTCACTTACCATCAGGTGAGCCGCATACTCGTTTGCCCCTTGTGTTGTAAAAAAAAAAACATAACCAGAACGCAGTTGAATGAAGTAATAAACAAATAAATAAATGTTAGACACTTACTTCCTAATGAAGTCCTGTACTTCCGGACTGACGTCCGTGGGCACGGGATAGCTGCAGCGGACTATGCGCTTTGTGATCTCCTGCTGCGTGTTCTTCTCGCCCTCGACCGTGAACGGCGACGCGCCCGTCAGTAGCTCGTAAGTGAGCACGCCCACTGACCACCAGTCGACGGCCTGAGAACAAACAGACGGACGTGTTAGTTTAGATATATTTGTATTTTCTTACCAATAATCAAATCTTTGCCATCTTGTCCTAGCATAAAGTGAGCCACCCAATCTTTTCCTGTGGGTATCGCAAAAGGCGACTAAAGGAACTTAATGGGTCGAAGAATAGGCAGTGGCGTTACTTTTAAAACATAACTACGGTTGCCAATCTGCTTGCCAAGCGTGGCAATTACTGACAAACTCCCCCCAATAGGGGGAGGCCTATGATCAGCAGTGAACAGTAACGCCTGATATGATGAAGAATAATTAAACCTTGGCGATTACATATATTATTATTATTTATTAAATCAATTCATTTTCAACCGACTTCAAAAAAAGAAGGAGGATTTCAATTCAAGTTTTTTTTTTATGTTACTTCATTACCCCGTCACTTATAAACCGATTTTGAAAAATCATTTCTTGTTAGAATGCTTTTAGCATTAAGTCCGCTATGTACACATATATGTACCAATGAATAAATAAATAAATAAAGTGTCTACTTTCAGATTGTGAGACAATAATGAAATAGTAACCCCGCCTGTGCTATCGGTATACGCTGGCGGGGCACCAGTGAGGAATGATAGGTGAGAATGAAAGCAGGCCAGTTAGCCCAACGTGATAAATTCCACAAGAATTAACTATGACACTTTCCAGGGAGAACCGCGTGGAGGTCGACCTGATAGGGTATATTGCTAGTAATGGAGCTGGTAAATTATACTTTCAGATTAGTCTCAGAGAAATTATTTAACTGAAAGAGCATAAGGATACCTACTTTCAGATTTTATAAAAGTCGGTTCAATAGTTGAGTATTTAAATCAAAAGAACTCGTTAAGCCACGATAGAAATCGGTATTACTTTTTATATCCAATATTTCTTTATTAAATTAATCCGTTTTCCCCATCAACACCTATTCACCTTCGGGTACAACGTGAAGTTTCAACGTTACCACCGTCGCCTTCAAGTACCACCACCCCTTTAAAAATACGCAAAGTATGACTTGAACTGTATTCTTTCACCTTTCTTCACTCAATTTATTTTATAAACAAATCGAGCTTATCATTCGTTCCGAACAGCGAGCTACATCGCAGTTTGATTGCCCCCGCACGAAATGGAGCGTGAAGTTATCATTTTGCAGAAGGTCGCGTTACCTTGTTATGGTTTATATTTTATATTAACATTCAAGGATGTGCATCATTATGGGTAATGAGCCTATGTATTCATCATCATCATCATCAGCCTTGTACTGTCCACTGCTGAACATAAACCTTCTGTTAGGGGAGGTTTTGCCAGTAGTTGCCACGCTTGGTAGGCAGATTGGCAACCGCGGTTAGGCTTTGGAGATGTGTTAAGAGTGATGCTATTACCCATCCCTCACCCACCCTTAGTCACCTTAATACGTCCTTTTTGAAGAACCCATACTGTAATCTAATGCATGTAAAATTTAAAAAAAAAGTTAAACTGACCATTTTGTCCTTAAAGTCAGTTACACAGCAAAATTAAGAGTATCTGTTGAGCTGTAAGTATTTATTGGGCAACATTGTCCCAGAATATTGTTTAAAAAAATTTTAAACTTGGCACAATTAGCAAATATCAACAAATGTCGGTTTTTATTTAGTCATTTAAAAATTAATAATACAAAAGTAATAAGTTATATAAAAACCGTTGTAAATCAAGGTGATTTATACATTTTATCCATTCTTATTTTGTTAAAAAGACATTCCACATTTAATTATTCGAATTCTGTTTTTCGAACAGTATTATATTTATTAGAATTAGTATTTGAAATTGCCATTAAATTTTTAGACAAATGTTGTTTTTCAAGTACGTTATATGTAATTTTAGAGAATCGAAATTGATCCAAGTTTTGTTGTTTGTTATTGTTTTTATATTATATCAGAGTTTGAGAAAAAAAAAACAAACACTGTATCAAAGTAAATTGTTCACGACAAACAAGATAATTATGAACGTAGCAACAATAATCGTATGTAAATATTTTTCTGGGGAGCCGACGACTGCCGACGTTAGCCGAAGAGGGACGAACGCGGTGCTTCCGCGGGAGAAACCTTGGCGACCGATTGATATTAAGGTATGTATATAACATTACAATTGCAAAAATACTATACTAGTACATAATTAATAAAACGTAGTTTCATTTATTGAACACAATTCGCCTGGCAATTTTTTTTATCCTACGATAAGAATGAAATTATCTTATTCCAGTAGAAAGAACAGAAAACTATGTGCCTCCCATACTAATAAGGTACGTTCTGCTGTTAGTACAGGAGGCCCGATATTGTTTTATCCTTCTATGAGGTACATAGGTTTTTTTTTGTGGAGAAAATATTCCGTTTGGACTGGTCTTCTTTTTAATGAGATGACAATGGAATGGCAATCCAGCTCACGCTAACGGTTATACAACGGCGGGACACCCAGTGAAAGATGACAAAGTGAGGATGAAAGCATATCAGTTGGCCCATCATGACGAAATCAACATGAACTAACAGCGATGGCTTCCAGGGAAGATCGTACAGAAGTCGACTTGATTAGACTATTATTATATTGCCCATTACAAAAATCTCTTCTCTCGCAGGTATCTGATATTTACAGTCTCTTAGACATAAAATTAAAAAATAAAGCATTAATATAATTTAAAAAAAAAGACTTCAATTGTGACAACTAAAGATTTGATTTAAAAACTAAACTACTAAAGAGATTTTGCTAAAATTTCTATGTTACCAATATGTAAATATATACTTTCAGATTAAAAAAGAATTATTAAAATCGGTTTACAACTGACGGAATTATGAGTTAATACATAAAATAAATACAACCGAATTGAGAACGCCCTTTTTTAAAAAGATGAGGCCGAACACTTCAATTTGCTGTCAGATCACTGCTTTATAGTAATAGAACTATAGATTATAAATGACCAGAACAAAGTACATGATACACTATCTTAATTACCAATCAAGTATCAACAGTAAATTTTAATAAGTTATAGATTATAAAAAAAAAAAAAAAAATTTGTCTATTCAATATAAAACCTTTCTAAATTCAAACAATCACTTTTGTACTCATGTACGAATTTCTACTTAGAAGAATAATAAAGCTCATCAGTGAATTTCGAAATTTCATCGCGACTCTTATGAGTGATAGTGACAGATTTGGACATTATAATGGGGGGTATAAGGTCCAAAATGTGTTGCCGCAACTCGGAACCGAACCTTGAACGTGATAGGAGCGAGGTCGACAGCGATTGCGGAAGGTTACGCTGTAATATGTACAAAGAAATTTGAACTCTATAAACTTATTGGTTGGTGGGTTTATGGAGATGGTGTTTCTAAGAATGATTAGAGAGACACGGCTTTTTTTGTGAGGCCGTTAAGGTTTAATTTTGTTTGCTTGTGAGACTATGATAAAGTAGGTCATTTGCAGATTTCGGCTAGTTTTTGCATAGTAACCATTAGCCGTACATCAATTCTGATCAAGGTTTCCACGTGTACTTAAATTTTAATTGTCGATGTGCCAAATATGATAATAATGGTAATATTTTACTGCAGCAAAAGTATTTATTATATGTTGATTGGTGATACGGGAAACCCTGCCTGTATATCGGTATACGCTGGCGGGAAACCAGTGGGGGATGAGACAGATGAGAATAAAACAGGTCAGTTGGCCCATAATGATGAATTCATAAATTATTAATCAAAATGGTTTCCGCGTGGAGGTCGACCATGATGGAGTATATTGTTAGCAATAGGGCTATTAAAGCCCCATTACTAATAATCTCTTTCCCCCTATTATTTGTTGACTGTGGTACTAAGTTGTCAATACAACAAATATAATATCAAAATCGTCAGGGAGGTTGACTTGACACGGTTAATTACTTATAATGGGGCTGGTAGTCCCCATTACTATCAATCCCTTCCCCTTTCCGGTTTATGATTTTTTTAATGGATGATAATGGAATGGTAAACCCGTTAAATTCAGTACGACGGTTTCCACTGAACCACGTGAAAGTCGACCAGGTTGGGCATATTCTTACAAAGGAGCTAGTAGTCCGCGTTATTACCAACTCCTTCCCCACGCGATTTAAGGTAGTAGGATCAATTTCCTCACAGTACAAATATTTGAATTCATGCGTCTCTTTCTATTGGTTTGGGTGGTTATATATGTTCAAATCATAACCCAAAAATATGCAAGCAGAAGTGATAATAGACTGGTCAAATAGCTCGCAGAACCGACATGGTTGGAGATGAAAGGTTCTTCAGTGTCGACCAGGTTCGAGCAAACGGAGTGTAAGTCGACTCTCCTTTAAACGGAATGACAAATGCATTGCAGGGAGTCAGTGAATGCATGTGGCTCAGGACCGCAGGTGCAGCAGTTGTGATGATAAAATAACGGCTGATGATGCTGATGACGCCCATCATACGAGAACAAAACTTATATGGAAATATGTATAAACGTGTTTCTTTCTCAGATGAGTTTTCATTACAAAACAAGTAATAATTTATAATAGTTTAATGTAAGAAACCTAGATTAATTAGAAAGATAATGAAACGACAAAATATGTAATAAATGAAGATAACTGTTTAGAATCGATTATCTGATATACTTGTAACAAGATTTAACACGTTCGATGCACGTGATTGCATTTAGTACTTTCTATTGGATGTACTAGTGCACGTATTTGCATAGGAGAATATTTTTATATAATAGATAGATACAGATAGGTAGATACTCTTTATTGTTTCCTCCATAAGATTACAATAGTAAACTTTTTATAAATACAAACATTTACAAGAAATGATCACAGTGAGAAAACAATGGGCGGCCTCTATCGATCGCTAAGAGCGATCTCTTCCAGGCAACCTTTGGATGGAGAAGAGTAATTATAAACAGTTTGACTGGAGGCACGAAACTGTTTGTTTTACGGTACTAGTTTCTCGAGGTATCAAGATGAAACATACAGCAGACTGATTGGGTTGGTAGGGGGTAAGTTTCCTTAGTCGCCTCATACGACAGCCACAGGAAAGGAAGAGATGGCACATCCTACGCCGGGACCACATGTACAGACTATAGACAATTGTATTATATTAGTAATTTTTTTTTTAATAACTATTTTATTATAAATTGCTATTCACGCAACTTCGTCTGCGTGACTCATACAAAATCTGGCAAGTGTTATTGTATTTCTCCACAGCAAATAATACAAGTGTGAAAAATTTCATCATGATTGGTTAAGTCGCTGAAACTTACAAGGTAATAACCCTTTCACATTTATACTTTTGGAAGGTTTCGAATGCCTCGGGCGTCCTAGTATACTCTGCAATTGTCTAATGTCTACTCGTATGAAGAAGCTCAAGTATAGCATTACACAATTTTTGGAGATTTTTGACCTTCGCTCTCTTTATATAAATGTAACGTGCAGTAATTATGGAAAGTGGTACCGTCACCTATAGTCATGAACAGCACCATGGACATAACAGAGTAGACCCAGCCCCATTGCTAGCAGTATGCCCTATTAGGTCGACCTCCACGTGGTTCCCCTGGAAACCATCGTAAACAATTCTTGGTGAATTCTTCACGATGGGCTAACTGACCTGCTTCATCCTCATCTATCATCCTTCACTGGTGCCCCGCCGGTGTATACCGATAGCGCGGGTGGGGTTACCATTCCATTATCACCCATTAAAAAAAACAGAGTAGACTGTTTCGCCCATGATACCCCCCATGCGTTGCCATTCCTGAGGACTCTGGTTTTATTCCTCTGTACCTTGTAAATTCAATGCCATGTCCCACCCTTCAAACTGATACATAGCAATGCAATCACAACTGCTTCACAGTAGAAACACGAATGGGACAGAGGTGCCCAAGCAAAGTGGTTTTGTACAAAGTCTTGCTCTGGTAACTGATTTAGAATAATGATTATAATATGAAACAATCAAAACTGTCGTTACTAGTGGCTGTTTGTGAACCAAATCGCTTGAATTACTCCTCAGTTAACTTAACCCGGTTAGGGTTAATGAACGTCGTTTAATTAACATATTTATATAAATGTCAACGTACAATTCATAGGAACAAAGAATTAGCATTTAATTTTTAGACAACTTTCAAATTAATATTTTTTTTAACAACAAACAAGCTGATCATCATTGTCGTCATCATAACAACCTTTTAATTATCCACTGCTGAAGACATGCCTCCCCCTTGAGAGGTTTTGCCAGTAGTTGCCACGCTTGGCAGGCGGGTTGGCAACCGTAGTTAGACTTTGGTGATGTTTTAATACAGACAGTATAGAAAGGGCCTCTCCCCTTCCTATCCCGTGGGCGCCGTAAGACTAAGTCGAGGAATGGGCAGCAGCATGCCTGCCTAAAACGTCACCAAAGGCTAATAGGGTTGCCAATCCGCCTGCCAAACATGGCGACTACTGGCAAAACCCATTTTTTGGGAGAGACCACAAATTCAGCAGTAGGCAATTAACGGCTGACTTAATACCAGTTAAATTATCACTAAAAATATCAAACTGAGAACTTCCTTATTCGAAATCGGTTAAAGGCGTGAAAACCGCGCAAATACATAATGTATTAATATTAACAAATCTCACTGCCTTGAATAAAATAAGTAATAAGTGAGCACTAGTATTGCGCGAAGCAAACGGTGACCTTGTTACAGCGATAATTTCGTCAAACGACTTGCGGCCGCCCAATGTCATGCGAATTATTCCCCGCATAATGTGGACGTACAGACGGACTGACAGACTGTGTATATTATTATATTATAGACTACATTAGAAAGTGGTATCCCGATCTGTAATCCGCACTACTTGTTAATGATCTTAACAAGTAGATGTCGCTGTTAAAGAATGCGTTCCGGTGTTAAGTCCATCATATATATATATATATATATATATATATATGTATATATAATTTCTTTCATATACTGCTTTTTTTAAAATTTCTTATTACATTCCGTAATGTGATTAGTAAATAACATTTCAACGTCAATTATGGACCCTATTGGGCACAGCAAGGACGAGAGAGGAGGACAACCCTTTCAATAGTCCAAGAGTTTGTTACAATATTATCCAGTCATTGAAATTATAAAATCAAAATAAAATTTAAACTAAAATTATTTCATTAAAAGAAATTATTTCACAATGTTTTCTCATTGTGATTATCGTAATCTTTTGGAGGAAACAATAAAGAGTATCTATTTATCTATTAGGTACATATTCTCTGTATTCATTATTTATTAAGTATTGGTATGTATCTATACATAGAGGGAGAATTTGTACAAAAGTCGATTGCTTGGGTACCTCTGTCCCATTCGTATTTCTACCGTGAAGTATTTGTGTTTGTATGGCTGTTTCGGTTTGAAGGGTGGGATGTGGCGTGAATTTACTGGGTTCAGAGGAATAACACCCGAGTCCTCAGGAATGGCAACACATGGGGGGGTATCATTGGCGAAACAGTATACTCTGTTATGTCCATGGTACTGCTCATGTCTATAGGCGACGGTTACCACTTTACATCAGGTGGACCGTCAGCTTGTTTGCCATTCTAAGTTGTATAAAAAAAATTATTGTAATTGTAATTAATATTATATAGTTATTTAATATATTCTGTAGTTTATAAAATTATTCATATCCATACTGTAGAAGTAATTAATAAATAGTTTGATAATAAAATTCATTGAAGTATCATTTAAAAATTTATCAACCTTATAAACCAACTTCAGTAAAGGAGGAGCCTCTCAATTTATTCATTGTTGTTACCTTTTAACTACGTCATTTATAAATCGATTTGGAAATTTCTTTTCTTGTTAGAAAGTGTATACTTTCAGATTAGTCTCAGAGAAATTCTATCAAAATCAGTTAAATAGTTTAGTTTTTAAACGAAAATAACTGGTTTTGCCTTCGATCGTGGCGTCGTGGAACAATTTACAAATATTAAATTATTTTAAAATATTTTAATTTAAAACGCAGAAACCCATGCGTTTATCTGTAGATTTTGCTTCACAGCAAACAAGAGTAAATTTTGTTCCGCAAAAAAATCACAAAGTAGCTTCAATAATAAAAAAAATGAGACCAATAGCTAATAACCATATCAATAAGAATCATCACATTGGTTTAGAATCAGAAAAGTACATTTTTTAATAGGTGATAACGGTAACCTCATCTCGCTATATCGGTATACGCTGACGGGGCAACAGTGGGGGATGACATGTGGGATTTATTCCCACCTGGCAGCTTAATTAGCCAATAATGACAAATTTCACAAAGATGAACCACGATGGTTTCCTGGAAGAACTGTGTGAAGGTCGATCTGATAGAATGTACTGCAATGGGACTATAGACCCCATTATTAACAATCCCATTTCCTCCACAGAAGTAGGTTAAGAAGTAGAGTTATACCTCTGGGAGTAACTTAAGAAGACATATACCATATCTATATACTTGCAGATGATAAACTTTCAATGAAATTTCCCGTGGCACCTGTTCCGTTTTAGTTCAACTCACCTACTTAATATAACCGTATTTGTACTCAAACTAAGTCGGGGGCACGCCGAAACCTCTATTGTTTCGTTCGTTAGTAGAGCGATGCATTTGGAACGGTTCAAACCGCAGAAAACGTAAAATTGCATAAGCCGGCGAGCGGTACATGAATATTGTTGTTGTATCAGCCATAACAGCCTGCTGAAGCTCCTCTTACAACAGCCACGGGGCGAAGAGACGATTAAGGGAACTTAATCAAGGAATGGGTAGTAGTGTTCCTCTTAAAATGTCACCAAAGTCTAACTGCGGTTGCTAACCCGCCCGTCAAGCGTGGCAACTACTGGCAAATGCCTCCTTATAAGGGAAATTTATATTTAATGAATGAGTATGAATGAGTATACTTTATTTGCATTATACAATATAGGAAATAAGCAAGACAATTTACAAACACAACGATACAATTGTATAAGTACAGTAAGGCGGTCTTATTGCTGAGAGCAATCTTTTCACGACAACCTTAAGGTAATGGACTAATTGTTGTACAAGTAGGTATGATAGTGCTGTATAATTAAAAAAGCATCTTTAACATTAATTTACCAAAAGAAATATAGGTAAAAAATGAAAAACACAAATTGAGACAAATACTCTTAGATTAAAATAGCGCATCCGGATTTTCAGTTAAAATATATTAGAGTTTAGGCCAAAATTTTCCTCAGACTATATTTCTCAGTAAGGATATGTATGTATATGAAGTATATCATGAGCGTCAAATTCATGTCACAGGAGCTGTTCACGTCTACAGACGACGGTTAACTTACCAACAAACAGGTGGACCGTTAGCTTGTTTACTATTTTATTACCAAGTTGCAAAAACGGTCCACAAATAAGTTTTTTCCCTTTCAAGTAGGAAACCGTAAAAACACAGTTTGAACTCGAAAAACTTAAGAATGTAAGGTATCCACAGCGTTGATTAGTGGAAAAATAACAAGTTGACTTTAAAAACATTTTGCACAGATTGTGTCGGGCCAGCTTCCCTGTCACGTGACCGATTCGTTATAACGAGCCGCCACGTGAGTCCGGGTAAACACACCACGTTCCGAACTACGCATTTTATCGATTCAGATCATCTACGCATATTTATTGATAATTTTATTTATGACAATGAAAAGGCAATGATACGACATCATAACCTTCAAGAAAAGAGCAAATTCCTTTTTAAAAGAGCGGTAGCACACCTGCAATGCCGTTGGTGTTGCGGGTGATCATGGGCAGCGGTAGTCACTTACCATCAGGTGAGCCGCATGCTTGTTTGCCCCCTGCATTGTAAAAATTAGGCAAATTTGCCTGTGCTGTTGGTTTACGAAGGATAACTAGTCAGGGTCGATTTTTTTAGAGATTAAAAAGAAATGGCAACCCCGTTTACGCTATCAGTGTACGTTGGCGAGGCATTAGTGAGGGATGATAGATGAGGATGAATACAGGTCATCACGACGAATTAACCACGATGGTTTCCCGGGGGAACCACATGGAGGTCAACCTCATATATTGCTAGTTATGGGGCTGTTGCATCATCTCCAACTGTTGCCCCGCCAGCGTTATCCGATAGCGTTGGCGGGGTTACCATATCATTTTCATTTCACCCATTAGAAAATTTCTCGTTAATATAGGAAATTAAAATTGTTTTGAGCATTAAGAGAGGATTTTTTTGTTGGGTTAAAATGAAATGGTAACCCCGCCTACGCTAACGAGATACGCTGGCGGAGCACCAGTGAAGGGTGATAGATGAGAATGAAAACAGGCCAACGGGCTAACGAGCCCATCATGATGAATTCCTTAGGAATTAACCATGGTAGTTTCCAGGGGGAACCGCGAGGAGGTCGACCTGGTTGGGTATATTGCTAGCAATGGGATTCTCAGTCTCCATTACTAACAGTCCCTTTCCCCATCAAGAGGGGTTACCATGAATACAACACCAAGATCGTCAGTATATCACGAATCATGACTATTATAAAATTCAACAGTGACTTAATTAATTCACTAATTTCTATGCCGAGGGAGGGTATTAAAATTGCAAATGCCTAGATCGTAATAAAATCTTCTTTGTAAATGTCGAGATAATAGCGTATCTGTACGAATTATTACTTGTCCGAAGTTTTATTCATAACAAGAGAAAGCAGACCGCGACAGTGGCGGACTAAGTACATCAGAGGCCCGGGGCGGCAAAGATGAAGCCCCCCAGTTTAAGAAATTGATGTAATTTACCAAGCTTTTTATTTAGATCACATTTATATGTTTATTAAATTAAGATCTTGCAGATGAAATTTACATTAAAACTTAAATATACATAGATTATGGATATGAATAAGGATAATTGAGGCGTTTGGAGGACACCAGGGCGAGAGGCTAGGGGTGGGTTGCCCCTTGCCCCCTCACCCCTGTTAGTACGTCACTGGACCGCGAATAGAGTTGAGAGATGAGATTAGATTCCTGGTTTACGAGTTACTTCGCGGGTAATGCCTGCCGATTGTCATTACGGAACTTGGGTTAACAACGTCGGATTAACGTCTAGTGAGTAACTTTTAGTTAATTAATTTGGTCGGTTTGATAGAACAAAAAAGAAATAAGTATTTAATTAATATAATAAAATTGTAAATAGACAATGTCTGTACATGGGAAATAATTATGAAGAAATAATAGGAGGTTTCTTAATGACACCAATAAGTGCCATAAGAATAATTTTCAGAAATTTTGTCTGTCTGTATATACTGGCATCAAGCAGAAACCACTGCACCAAATCGCAGGCGTTTTTACAATTGTGTTCCTGAAAATCGAACCTTACAATTCAGTATATGTTACATCTTAATATGCCATCTAGGAGATCTCTATCTAAACAATATAAAATTTGAGAGAGACATCGAAAAGGATGAAATTTTCAATTCGTCAGTTTTTTTTTGTGTGATGGGTGACGAACTTTTTCCGCCATCGGATCGGTATCCATATTACTAATGCCTAGTAACGATCAAAATCGCTGTTTTTTTTTTTTATAAGCAAAATATCGGAATCTGAATATGGAGGAGAATGGTAATGATAAGATGGACAGAAAACTAACGAATTAGGAAATCTTGGAACGGGTGAATGAGAAACGAAGATTAATAAAAAAACAATAGAGAATAGAAGAGGCAAAATGCTGGGCCACCTTATACGATATGATGATTTTTTAAAGAGCATGGTAGAAGGAAAAATAGAGGGCAAAAGAGGAAGAGGAAAACCGAGGAATAACTACATGGGACAGATAAAAGAAACACTAGGTGTCACGTCGTATAGGGAGGTCAAGGATGAAGATGAGAGGCCTGGGATAGAACTGGCTGGAAGAAGATGCATGAATTAGTTGCACCGACAAGAGGAAACTTTTAAATGAAAAAGAAGAAAGCCAAATATACTTATTCCGTGTGAACACGACTCGTGACCAGAACACGTTGATAAACGATTAATCGATTAATCGGTAGTTGCGACAATATTATCGGAGCCGTTAAGCAATATTATTCGACATGACAATAGCGAAAGTTATTGGTGTTGCTTTGAACAAAATCATTTCGCAAACTCTTTTGTCGTGAGATCTAATGGAAATATTGCATCTACTATTCATCATCTTCCTA
Source organism: Galleria mellonella (assembly GCF_026898425.1). NCBI lineage: Eukaryota > Metazoa > Arthropoda > Insecta > Lepidoptera > Pyralidae > Galleria > Galleria mellonella. The sequence goes on along the minus strand of NW_026441999.1, from coordinate 6,963,249 downwards.
CCCTTATATAAGTTTTGGGGTCAACATAATATGTTTTTATTCATATCACCCAATCCAAGGTTTTGTCTTTTAGTTTTAAAACTATTTTACCCCCTTATTCATAAAAATGTCAAACATCTAATAAATCTGTTTTAACTAATTGTCTCTTTCTTTGGTACTAAATTTCTAATTTGAAAGTGCTTTATATTATTCTCAATTTCGTGTATAATAATAGTATATGTCATATATGTGTAAGTATATTTGTTACTCATATATATTTATTCGTTTATATATGTAATTTTGGTATGTATGTATATCAATAATTACTAGTACCGCATTCGAATATTCTGACACTTCCCTACGGTTGACTGGGAGAGAATGCTTTTAGCATTAAGTTCGCCATGTACACATATTTGTACTAATAAATAAATAAATAAATAAAATATATAAATGTGACAAAACACTAATAGTTAAAATAGGTCTATAGAAGGTTTTAGTTTTATATAAGGGAGTTAACTTTTTGTTTTCTATTTATTTTAATATTGTATCCGCTATTATATAGGTTCATTTATACAGATTATATATTTATTAAATGTTAACTATTTTTCAATAATCAAATCTTAGATTGTTATCGAAAGAAAATTTTAACGTATGAGAAAACATATTTCAATTAGAACGGGTTTATATAACAGTTTTCATCTTTAGGTCCTTGTCAGGGGAAAATTATAGATACGTTCAAAATTAAAAAGACAAAATATGTGTAAGGCACCACGTGAGGACTGCTTGGACGATTGTCAGAGAAAAAAATAACAATAGCTTTCAAAATTATTCATTGAAATAACTTTAGAAAAATTTAAATTAAAACGAATTTGGACAAGTAACAAAGACGTTACCACTTTTGCTCATAATTACGCATTAAAAAGCAATGTAAACAAAAAATACAGAAGTCACAACTCTACGACATCACACAATAACACAAGTTCAGGGTTGTGCCACGGATTTTCTAGCAAACAAGTAAATAAAATAGTCTAATATTATATTTGAATTTTAAGAGGTGACATAAACACTGCTAACCTCTATGTATAAACACTTATAAGGCGTTAAAAAGTAAATTTAAAAAAATAATAAAATTCTCGACTCTACAATATGACATAATAGCGCAAATCCCAGTACAAGTTCAGGGCTGTGCCGCGGATCCTCTAGTCTAGCGAGACCCGCTTTGTTGGCCCACTGACCTCGTTATCCGACCTCGCCGCTCGCATGTGACGCGGTGGCATATTTAGCGGCAAAACGTCGTGCAACTCTACACCTTATGTCTTGACGATAAGGTCTATCGAAAACTGTTATAGACAAATTAGGAATCCTATCATTTCAAAGCTATTTTAAAGAAATTATAAAGAATTAAGGTCGCTTTTAAGGAAGAAAAGGTAATCGCCTCATTTTTTAAATCGGTTAAAAAAAAAGTTTTAACTATCTGCGATAGATCCAAAAAAATTGGGGAACTGATACTTATCTAAGTATTAAAAAAGCAAACAGAAAAGGGTAAATATATTTCGAGCGTATACATCTATAGTGATATTCTGCTAAATAGTAGTGGTAGATTGAATGAAGACCCAGTGGGAAGTTATTAAAAACTCAGCATTCTTCCTACTGAGTGTTAACTCAGGTTCGAAAGATTACAAACAGTACTTCGCGATACCTAGTTAAAATGGTCGCCTCATTTTTACAAATACACGGTAGAATTAATTGTAATTCTAGGAATACTATAGGTCCAACACATAAATTTGAAATAATTATTTGACTTTTCGGACTTCGTGGTCAAATACATATTTTAATATAATACAAAGTTTATGGATATGTACCCATAGAACTAGCTCATAAAACTGTTTTAAATTACCTCAGTCTGTATGGGAGGTTGAAAATGTTGTTTTATTTCCCCCTATTTATATATTATAACTAGTCATAACAAATATATTAATTTAAAAGAATATTAGCACAGTGTAAGGAACAGTTAGCTTCCCAAACGATCATATATCAATTCGGGAAGCATTGCTCTGTAGAGACGTGTTCGTTGAATGGTTGATATTATTATTATTATTAAATGGATGATAATGGAATGGTAACCCCGCCTGCGCTAACAGTTTACGCTGGCGGGGTACCAATGAGGGATGATAGGTGAGGGTGAGAAGGTAGGTCAGTTAGCCTATAGGTAGGTCAGTTATTTAGACTGTGATATATACGTACAATTTGATGTCTATTTAAACTCTCTACTTGGTTAACAATAAAAAGGAAATCATAAGATAATAAACTCAAGTTAAAGTGCCGTGTGGTCCCAGCATAGAATAGGCCACCCCATCCTTTTCCGTGGGTGTCGTAAGAGGCGACTAAGGGAGGGCGAGGGATGGGCAGCAACGTCCCTCTTAAAACAACTCTAAAGCTTAGCTGTGGTTACCAATTCGCCCGCCAAGCGAAGCACCTACTGGCAAAACTCCCTAATAGAGAGGCCTGTGTTCAGCAGTGGACAGTTAAAGGCTAAGTCAACAGTTAAAGCTAAGACAGTTAAATAATAAACTAACGTAGTACAATGGACTTACAATTACAATCTATCACGAATTAAACAGGTCCATTGCGTTGCGATCTTAAAGACTTGAATAATGAGGAAAATAGATAAAGATTTTCCTGTTTATCTCGTATAATTATATGTATTTATTTATTTAAACTTCAATGCACTATTATATAATATAAGTGAGTGTATATATGGCGGACTTAAACATCTAATGGCGTTCTCTACCAGTCATATTATCAGTTATATACATATACTATATATTTTTTCAGTTTAAATATAAATAAATATTATTTACGATATAAAGTAACGGACTTCAGTTATGAGTTCAACAGTTTATGTGTGATGCCGAAAAAAAAACATTCTAATAAAAAGTCGAAATTTTTAAAAAAGATTGTTTCCGCTTCTATTGCTTTTATTAAGACCCTTAATATATTTTAAATACATTCCATGTACAGACATCGACAAGTTGAAATTTTATTATAATACTATTACTAAAATCGGTCTGACGTCATCGCACGTACGTACGATATTTAAAATCGACCGTTCGTACTCTATACGCACCCTGTGACGTCAAGACAAGAGTTAGGGTTGCCACAAATACGCCTCACTATATTGAGGCCCACCTACGCCGCGTATATTTGTATTACGCGTTGAAATTCAAATTACAAATATATTTTTAGGCATCTGTCGTAAGTAATACGATATTGCTATTCTATAGTATTTATACTTGACATACTTAAATAAACAATCTTGGTCTATCTTTTTATAGAAATCTTGTGAATTGAAATCGTAATTAGACGGTTTTTGGTGCATAAGAGATATTTAAGAAAAATTTATATAAATGAGGGGTTTAAAACAAGAGCTACACAGCAGCCAAATTATTATTTTTGTATCTTTGTTCGTCTCTCTGTACATTTGTTCCGGTATCACGCTAAAAGTATTGCTCTAAACCAAATGTGGGATTTTAGATGGTCACATATAATGCGGTTTCAGAGCATTATTCAGGGTTGGCAACGCACGCGTAATATATATGATTACGATATGATTGTATATGGTATCAGGTGGCTCGTTGGTATAAAAAAAAAGCTACAATAATCACAAAATTAAAAAAAAAAAACAAACACCTTATTGATTGCTAAAAGATTATTAAAATCGGTCCAGAATTAGCGGTAACGTAGCAACAAAGCGCCTTCCTTTGAGAATACTCTTCACCTGAACTGGATATCGATCCCGGGACGTCGCGGTCAATGAGGCATATTATCAGGCGGCTTACTTAACTGGTAACTATGCTTAAAATATAACCGTATGGTTAGTCACCGTAAAATAAAGACATCGATTATACACTTAAAGCGGTTGGGCCACAACTTTAAACTGAAAAGGCCTTTTATCAGGACTTCAGACAAGAGAGACAGAATTAGCTATGGATCACTTTGAAAATATCCGGATATAAATAACTAGGTGTTTCCCACGGCTTTGCCCGCATAATCAGTATAAAAAGTAAGTTAGGAATACAAGCTTCTCGTGAAACAAATTTCATTCAAATCCGTGTCAGCGTGATTGAATAACAAACAATAAAATATCAACTTTAACATTTACAAGTATACAACCAGAGGGAGACTTTGTACAAAAGTCGATTGCTTGGGTACCTCTGTCCCATTCGTGTTTCAACCGTGGAGCAGTTGTGTTTGCGTGGCTGTATTTCGGTTTGAAGGGTGGTATCCAACCCTTCAAACCGAAACCCTGGCGTGAATTTATTGGGTACAGAGGAATAACGCCAGAGTTCTCAGGAATGGCAACGCATGGCGGTAATCATGGGCGAAACAGTATACTCTGTTATGTCTATGGTACTGCTCATGTCTATAGGTGACGGTTACCACTTTCCATCAGGTGGGTCGTCAGCTTGTTTATCATTCTAGTTTGCATAAAAAAAATTACTAAAATTACGTTTTATTTATTGTTAAAAATGTGGTACAATATAGGGTAATATTACAATAGTGGGTTTCACACATTTTGTTATTATTTACATACAACAGACTTGATGGTAGACTTGGTAAGGCACATTACTGGCAATGGGGCTGTTAGACCCCATTACTAGCAATCCCTTTCCCCCAGGCGAATCCACCGTTATCAAAACCAATTTTGATAACTGTATTACTAGTTGTATTAGAAGTGTTTCGTCTTATTTATACACTAGGAAGTAAGGTGTTGCCAAGACTTAATACTAACTGTCTAATTATTTCACTATTGATTTTTTTACTTGGCAATGTTTATATTTTTTATATTCACGACTATATTCAGTGAAGGTCTTGTTTATATCTTAGTAAATCATAAAGAATAGACGGCTGTTTGTTTAGGTTTTACGAGTTAAATTCTGTAAAATTTAGGCATAAGCCAAAAAACAGTGGTCGAAATTAAGACTACTGGTGTTTACAGGGGGAACCGCGTGGAGGTCGACCTGCTAGCAATAGACTCCATTACCTATAATTTTGGTCTTACTTTGATTATCGAGTATTTGTAAGAGTCCATTTGTGAAGACTTATTGGGTACATTCTTAAAGCTAGAACAGTCAAGTGTGAGCTTTATATTGTAATAAACTAAATAAATTTCTATTTACATAAGGTACAGATTAATAAAATTTGCAGACAAATATGAGTCATTCATAATACCAACAGTATCACTGTCTCACGCGGTATGTAGGTCAGTTGGCCACCTCACGGGGCCCAGTTCGATTCCGAATCGAGGTAATACAGCTCGTTTTACAGTAAACCTCGTTTCGATAGGTATTATAGGAATGCTACAAATTGTCAATAATCTACTTTTATTAATGGCCATGAACTTACTGCTCTGTCTTACTGTCCAGTGCTGAATATAGGCCTTAACCAGTTGGGAATTTTTGCCAGTAGTTGTTATGCTTGGTAACTGCAGTTAGGCCTTTTTTTATGGGTGAAAATGGTATGGTAACCCCGCCTGCGCTAACGGGATACGCTGGCGGAGCACCAGTGCAGGGTGATAGATGAGAATGAAAACAGGCCAGTTAGCCCATCATGATGAATTCATCAGGAATTAACCATGATAGTTTCCAGGGGGAACCGCGAAAAGGTCGACCTGGTTGGGTATATTGGTCGCAATGAGATTCTCAGTCTTCATTACTAACAATCCCTTTTCCCCCAACTGCAGTTAGGCTTTGGTAGTATTTTAAGAGGGATGACGCTGCTCCCTTGACCATAATTTTTTTTTTCAATATTGACAATTGCTAATTTGGTTTGGTTAATCACAGGGAATTAATTTACTTAAGATATTAATTTAAAAATGTAATCAACGTGTTAAGTTGTGTGAAAAGTGAAAGAAATAACTTTAATTAGTGTGTTTATGTGAAGAAAAATTTTCAAAGATCGCTTTTATTACCTTTATATAACCGCTACAAAAATAAACGACTTCAAATTTACATACAGTTAATAACATTTTAAAGTAACATTCTTTACAATAAGTAATAATGAAGAATAACCACAAAACACGATAGAATAACGTATATATTATATATAACTCAACTCTCTCCAAACTTAATTCTGTACTTACTTATTCTCCATTGGACTACTTGTATTTTCTTTTTTGTGCTGTTTAAATTATTGATAATATTTTTCATCTTCTGCTTTATGTATTTATATATATATGTATGTTTAATGTATCTATCTAGCTATATAATATATTAATATTAATGCAGATACTCTTTATGATTTATTTCTAAAAGATTACATTAGTAAACTTATTAAAAAAATACAAACGATTACAAGAAAAGATTATACTGAGAAAACAATGGGCGGCCTTATCGCATAGAGCGATCTCTTCCAGGCAACCTTTGAATGGAAAAGAGTAATAATGTACAATTATAGTAGAGTAATATATAATCTTATATATATTTATGTAATATTATTGTCAATTATATCTATTTATCTATATTTATTCATTTGTCGATATATATATTAGATATTTTATATTAGTGCATGTGTTTTTATATAGTTTCCCTTTTAAAGAACCATCACCAGACATCTATGTTTACCTTATGGTTGACTGTTATGTAGTTGAATGTTAAATAAATAAACATCGCGACATTGAAATTCTTATTGGAAGAGCCTTAAATAATAGAATACACATTACCGTGTAATCTTTTTTTTTTGTTTTTTAAACGAAACAATTAAGTCTTTATTTATCTAATGAATACTATATAAAGGAAACAAAAATATAGAGTGAAATCGAACATTTACCTCACAGAAATAAAGAAAAATTTATTGTATTTGTTTTTTTTTTTTTTATACAACTTAGAATGGCAAACAAGCTGACAGCCCACCTGATGGAAAGTGGTAACCGTCGCCTATACACATGAGCAGTACCATGGACATAACAAAGTATACTGTTTCGCCCATGATACCCCCCTCCCCATGCGTTGCCATTCCTGAGGACTCAGGTGTTATTCCTCTGTACCCTGTAAATTCACGCCATATGCCACCCTTCAAACCGAAACACAGCCATGCAAACACAACTGCTTCACGGTTGAAACGTGAATGGGACAGAGGTACCCAAGCAATCGACTTTTGTACTTTATCCACTCATTCTTTTAGAATAATTAGTTTCACTGATGAAAAACACTTCTAAATGATTACACAACTATCTGTTAGGATAAAGGCGTGCAAGTGTATCAAATTGTTATTATTACTAAATACATACGGTCTCTGTGATGTATTGTACACTTGACACATTTTCCCGTTAATGTCTGAACGTTTAGCAAGTTGTAAAGGTCAGACGGTTATGTAAACTTACATACATACATCGCCACTGCCGGGTTTGATCAAAGAACCATTACATATTACAATAGACGATTCTTAAACGTGTTAAACTTGTTAATACATTTGCCTGTGTCTTAATTATTTTAATTCAATAATAGCTGTAAATTTTAGAACGTTTAAATTCCTATGATATCATAGGAATTTAAAGTTAAGTAATATTTAATTAATAAAGAAACATTGTTTGCACAATAGCACATAATTGTACGTGTCAAACTACAAGTTAAACATTTGTAACTTGTTTTAATTCCGCAATAGTTTTAAATTTAAGAATATTTAAAATTCGAAAGCAATATTGAATCTAGAAATTTGTCTAACAATAATTTTGTTTCTTTTTTAGTGACAGAAGAGATAAGAGAAGGTATTGATACTAATAATAATAATTATTTTAAACTTTATATATCTCACATTTGATAGGTAATTGAAAAAAAAGTTACATCATCATGTAGATGATGATCAAATAGAAAAGGTCAAAAAATCAAAAGTTTACCATTCAGAAACAATTCATGCAAACCATTTTCATTCTAACCATAATTCAAACTAAAAACACATTATTTGGGAGAAAGTAACGAAAACATGTAAAATAAACTAAAAAGACGATACGACAGAAAAAAAAAAAACCAAAAAACCAATGGCAGCAAAAAAAAAATGTGAAAACCGAGTAACCTCTCACATTTCCCGATCGCGATTTTTTACGCCAATCTCGACCAGTTGCGCCATTCTAAATCATCCGTTTCACTTTTGCTGGAGTACTTTCACTGCTAACGGTACGGTGGTGAGCTATCGTTGCATTATAGATCTTATCCATTGGCCGCAGCTCTTAAATTTCACTGTCTCAATAAATCAAGTTTACTCTGGCGTCTCTTAAACGGCCAGTGAAAGAAAATACGACCCAGACATAAAAGAAATAAAGATGATAATGCACTAATCTCGTTTTTGAGTAAAATCCGAGATTGTCCGAAGTTCTGCCGATCGGGTGCCGAGTGGCCGATCGATGGCTTTCGTGCGCGTGAGCTTGAAAGTATCCCTCCCCCTTCCCCTCCTCTATCGGTTAGGTACCGTAAGTCGCTTGTGTCATCCGTTACAGGCCGATGAAAATTATTACGTTGGACCGCTATGTTATGCCGAATGATGGCTAATTCAGAGCAGACGGATACGTCTCGCCCCGGAGGTGTTATGTTATTTACATACGCCATTAGTGTCATATGGGCTATTTATTATTTCTGTACAAGTATGTATAATTTCTTTTACAATATTAAAAATAAAAAAAAAAACTTTTTTATAAATAATGCTCGTTTAAATAATAAGATTGCTATTTTGTAAAGAAATAAATCCCTCTACCCCCACCACATCTCCTACCACCTCAATCGTCCTAAAAGACTGATGAATGAGATCTCATAAATTATTGATTGGAAATAATTGAATTTAGAACGCCATGTCAGTAGATTATTGTTTCGCAAGCAATTTTATGTTCTCAAAAGAAGAACGGCAGAAGAATATGTATGATAATGAAAAAATAATAATATAGTACCAACACAAAACTAAACTCTACAGATAGGAAAAATACTTATCAAAACGGATTCAATAATAAAACAAATACAATTGAATAACAAATATCCTCTTTTTGCAACTTGCTCAAAAGCTATGACTTTATTATAGTTGCTCAGATCATTTCCAGTCTATATTCTTTGCTGATAATATCTATCTATCTCTGTCTATCAAAACAAGGAAAAACAATAACAACCACTTTTTGTGATATAAAATTTATGAAGGTCGTAGCAGAATATTACTGGATTTTTTCCAGACGTGCCGTTTAACATTTTTCGATTTGATATAAATGTAAAAATTATTCAGAAATACATTTTTCTAAACAATTACCACTTTATTAATCATAGTATTATAAACAGATATTATTTTACTAAGGAACTATTTTTTTATTTCAAATGAATTCATATTTATTTATTCTTTATTACACAATAAAATTTGTACAAATTGCGAGCTTAATGCTTGCGTTTGGCATTCTAAACCAGCTAACCATTAGGTAAAAAATAGTAAGCGTCTGAGGGCAGTATACATATTGTATTAAATAAAATAAATTAAAAAAAACACACACACACATATAAAAATGTAAAAACAGATAAATTATTAAAAAATTAAAGATTTCCCTTTACACTAGCTTGTGGATCAATAAGTGACGATAACATAAATGGTGTGGTTTGACTAGGAAATACTGTTGAACTAGCAATTAATTCGTAGTATATGGATTAACATGACCTTACTAGAGTTAAACTGTGAACATGCAACATAATTAATCGACATCATATGAGTATAGAAGTTATTCAGGTAGGTACCAAATGAGATTTGAACTAAGCTGACATGATCAGATAGACTGTATTGCCTTCTGAAAGAAAGTTCAAGAGTCTCTGGGTTCGGAGTTTTGAAAATAGGAATGAAACGTAGCGATGTACATGAGATAGTAAATGTAAATATGGAAGGATACAACGACGTTTAACTGCCAATGTCTCCTAATATGGAAAAATTCACAGGAGACAAAAAACATCCTAATTCATAATTTATTACAACTATAGTAAAACTAAAAAGTAGTTGATTTTAAGATAAATAGTTAATATGTGAAAGAAAAAAAAAACAAGTCAATATAACTGAAAAGGAGATAATAAAAAAAAATTACAACTGTTTTAAAAAATATGAGGTCATATAGATGATTTAAAAGCAACACTAATTTATTTTCGCCCTGTAAGAGATCAAGGGTGAAGGCATAATAATTACGACAAAATGTTACAATACGATACTTTATGAATAGTTCTCGCATTTTTCGATAAAAATGGCATTGATCATATTTAAGACAAGCAGTTTTTTGTCTTTCCTTTCGTAGAATAAACTTAAAAATGTAACGGAACGATCAACACCAAAGAAGCATTGAATTCAAATGAGATGGGAGACGGAAGTTGGCGATCTTGATAACATAAATGGCTTCGACCTTTAACGTAATCCTAGTTAATATATGGTAAATAGAGAAACAGATGCTACATTTACCAAGTCTATTGTTGCAATCACATGAAACGCCTACATAATACATATGAATCGAGATCTAGATTGAATAATAAACATTGTTCAATTCAATTGAAAATTAATAAAAGCATAATTTGAAACAAATGTAAAAGTCAAACGACTAAATGCTGAAGGAAGCAAGTTTGACATTACGAATGCATCAAAACAATTTGAAGTGACGTTTCCTATAAATACCTTTACTGTGTTCTTTTATTTTTTTCTCAAAGTATACTGTATTATTTATTCAACAAACGAGATTAATTATCAAATTGACTCACAAATCATTAACAGTACCGTCCGGATTGCCGAAAGATCCCATCGGATTGAGTTGTTAGAAGGTAAATTTTACGACTCACTAATAATTTAGGATTCTCTAATCAAATTAACTTTTACTGGACAGTTGAATGAAGAAGCCTTGTTACTATGTTGACAATTAGCAAATATTAAACTTCTACCTTGTTACATTTCGGATCGATTGGTTCAGAGTGTGAGTAGAAGATGACCTTCTACACGTGGCCGCTTGGAAATGATCCTCAAGCGTTCTAGCATTGAACTGTCAGCGGGCCATCCTTTGAAAAGGGCTCATCATGGCCACACAAACAGGCAAGCGTACTGCAAACGCCCGTGTCAGATATCTAAAATGGGAACATAATTCCCAAAAATACAATCCACATTTTCCTATATTAGTATTATCAATGTAAAACCAAATCTTTAACACATTTGATAAAAATAAAAGACCGAAATTGGTAAAAGAAAAACAAATGTTAAGTGGATTGGAAGAGATTTCTCTTAGAAATTAGTTCACCTTTGCCAACATTACTTTTAATAATTACTATATTTCTAAATGCATTAAAGAAATTTTTAAATGTGTTTAACAGTACAAGTGTATTTATTTTTAGTAAGAACTTAGTTCTACAAAATGCTTACAATCACCAATCATCACTGTCATCATGGTGACTGGTGACAATGATGACAATTACCAATACAGTACCAGAATGGCAATGTCAAATTGCAAAAACACTACGGCCGATATTTAGTATATAACACAATTTGCCTATACAAAATTAACTATTTTTACCATACCATAATTACGTTATTAAGGCAGACGTACGGCAACAGGATTCTCTTAGAAGAAATATAGGAATAAATTCTAGCCAATATACTTGGCCGGTATTAGCTTCTTATCAACTTACTGTTCTTAGTCCTGCTGCAATCGATAACGACCTTGCCTCGGTTAGATGGTTAAATATTGATTACATAGCGACTCTGTTTTATTACTATGTATATTTATTAATATTATTATTATGTAGTGTATGTTTGTGGCCCTAAAAGCTTTAGCAGTTCGGTTTTATGTGGTTTTATTAAAATTCAAATTTCAGAACAGGATAATAAGTCACGCAGACTTTAGATTATTAGATAGTTCGTTATGAATTTATAGATTATTTTCATTGTATTTGATTATAAAATACTCTGCGAATAGAAGCCATAACAAAGGTTTCGGTAACTACAACAGGGACATACGACAAATGTCTCTGACTACCCCTCTATTAGGAAATACTGCCATGAGCATTATCTTTGTTGTTATATTTAAAAAAAATATGATTCTGTTCCGTGCAAGTCGTTTATGGTGGTGGTAGGTGTAAAAGTGGCAGTGGCATATTAGTGCTATGGGAGTATAATGTTCATAGCATACGTTGAGTGACAATAGTAAATTCTATCATTCTTTCTATTTTTATCTATGACGTAATCACTACATTTGAGAGTATACCATGAAATATTTTTTTCGAAATTTCAGAACAGAATTAATGGTAAAATTACATAATAGATACCGTTTAAAAATAATAAAAATGATAAAATATCAGAAAGCCTACCAAGAAATGTGTTCCGAAATTAAGGAGCCAAACGAAACACAAATTTTATGTTAAAATTACATAATACATGCCGTTTGGAAATATTAAAAATATTAAAATATCGTTCCTTTGTACTTTTACGATAGGATGTATGACGAACGAAATATTAAACTCCATTTATTGGTCCGATTTTGGTATAAACAAAAACACGAAATTGAGTCCGAAATTTCGGAATTTCATTTCATGGTAGACCGGCAGTTTCTTTGAACTTTCAAGGTAGAATTTACGAAGAACGAAATGTCAAGCTGCATTTACTCGGCCGATTTCGGTATGAGCGAAAACACGTAATTGAATCCGAAAATTCGGAATTTCATTTCATAGTAGACCCTCAGAGAAATCATCCCCTGACAAAACGACATGATAATTCGTATCTTCCATCATTATTGTCACAATCAAGAAGTTAGAATCAATATTACCATTTGAATTGAGTTATACAAATTAAAGCACACTTAAAAACGTCGTTGCATAATTCAATTGAGCGAAATCATGGCAGGTGCCATTTTACGCAATTGCAACTTGTAATTGTAAATTGTTATTAGCACCGAATCAAAACGATCTGGTTTAGATTGTAGCATAGATAGATTTACAGTTCAGACTGGTTTTAAAACTAGCGCTGATAAGAGTCCACGTGTAATAATCATTTGAATATAGCGGTATTTGAATTCATTAGTTTGCTAATGAAATAACATATTCCGACAATGATAAAAAAAAAATTAATTAATATGCCAGTACATTAACATTTTTAATCATTTAAACGACTTTAGTCCCGGGTGAGATAGAGGCATTTGGAAATTTGTAAAGTGTCTCATTTAAAGATAAATTAATTACATTTAAAAGTTGTAATCTTGTAAAATTATACTATCAAATTAAGTAATGTAAAAACAATTATCCTAGCGCTAAGTTTATATTTAGAATTTCTCAGAAAGGACATTTACCTTGAAAATTTACAAAGTCAATACATAATCAGAAATCTATAATTATATTTATGTAAAACAAATCAAAGTGAAATGAACTTTACAACGGTGGGATTAAAACTCATTATTGAAGATAACTGAATTAGCAAAAGACTGAGGAAAGTGGCAAATACTGGGAAACCCGATCCAAGCACGCGACTCTGACACTAACCTGTAGCGATGTCTCTGTCGCTCCAACAGAGTTATCCGTTGGCAAGACAGTGACAGACGGTGGTCGAGTAACGGAACTTATCGGACTATTTATAATTGGTTCGACCGATACAGAGTTTGTTAACAGGAGCATGACTGTGTCACTGAGGGTACACACACTACTGATAAGCTGGTATCTATGTGATTTCAAATACACATTGGCATTTTCTAATTTCGATTTCGCAAGAGACAGGTGCTGTATAAATAGCAAGCAATAATATTAAGAATAACATTTATAATTTTAATGTTAATTATTACAAATCGGAATTATATAAGAGATTAAATTAAAGAACATAAACAACATGTTTTGAAAGTAAATTAATATATACGCAATATCGTTACCGGAACTAGCACTAAACGACTAGTTATCAACAATACACTATAAACTAGTGACGAAATTAACAGTGAAAGTGCTATCAATGTGACAATTGAAATTTAAAAATGGAACAGATCGACCCCATTCCGGAGGCGTCTTCGCAAGAGAGCGAGCGTGTTGCAAAAATAAATTATTAAATTTAGATATAAAGAGATAATCTGTTATAAATAGGATATTTTGAAGGGCTTTATACATAATAAGTACTGAAAAGAAATTAAATTAAATGTGAGCATGTCGGATATGATTATTTACAATAATAAGAATTTAATTAATGTTCCATTCAACTAAGTTTATTTACAATTCACGTGAAGGTTTATAGGTTACTAATATTTTTCCATTGACGCAATATACACACACCTATCTAATGCTTGTTTACATATTTTAAATGTACAAGAAAACAAGTTGAAATCAAAATTATTAGATAGATAGATAGATACTCTTTATTGTTTCCTCCAAAAGATTACAACAGTAAACCTATTATAAATATAAATAATTAGCATCCTATTAAGGGATTGTTCTATTAGTGAAATTGAATAATTCGCTCAAAAAATTATGAGTCGAATAAATAAATTGTGTTCCACTAAACAAACCGACTTCAAATGTGGGAAAACCAGTCATTTTCATTTTAAAACTAAGCCATTGAAGCAATTATTATGGAATAAAATCACTATGTGACTAAACTTCAAGTGTTTTTTTTTTCATATAAAAAAAGAATTCTCCAAATCGTTTTACAACTGACAGAGTTATGAGGTAACAAACATAAGGTAATAAACAAAGAATTAAGAAACTCCTTTTTTTTTCAAGTCGGTTAAAAACAAAGATGCTTGGTGATGGTGGTTACAAATACGTTTAAAAGAACGGTACCCGTGCAAATGGTTTTTACTTTCTTTTGTTACGTATTCATGGTTAACAATTACCATAGTAAAACAGTATAGTTTATGGACAATGTCAGTCAGTACAACATCAGTTTATTCAAGGTCATCACACTGGTGACCTTGAAGAGATCTCATTACGTCCTAATTAGTAAACCTTCTGTCTATAGGGAAAATTTTGACAAAAAATTATTCCTTAACCAGAATCAAACTGGGGGAACTCCTGAAAAAGTCCATTGTCATCAACCATTTAGGTTCTACTGTAACGTCGACATCATCATCATCTTCCTACCCTTATCCCAATTATTATTTGGGGTCGGCGTAATATGTTTTCCTCTTCCATTCTTCTCTATTCCCAGTTATTTCCGCATTCACTCCCATTGTGGCCATATCGTCTTTCACACAATCCATCCATGTAATGTGTATGTGTAACGTCGACTATTATAAAAGAAAAAAAAACAATAATGTCAAACTGATTTCTCGAAAAAAAGACATAAAAAAAGTGTCAAATTTGCATGATTAAATCTCAAACGATTCAATTGTACCGTTTACATTGAAATGAAATCTCTATGAAGGAACGAGAAATTAATATAAAATCAAATAATATTAATTGAATTCTCAAAAAGAAAAATCATTACGAATTATTATCAATGCTAAACGATAACAACATAACAATAGTCTCAAATTATATTGTATCGTACCATTTGAGAGTTGCTCGCGCGGAGAGCGAGACAGAAATCCGGGGTGGGCGCTAGCATAGTAAAGAATTCCTTTCGAGAAGTGAAAGCGCCGAAATAAATTTATCAGGCCGTGACGGGTTTCGGAGCAAATTTGCTCCATTGACAAAACTGTATCCGTGTACTCTTATAATTTGTGTGATGAAAGCCAGCGATATGTAATTTAATGACAGCCATATTATTATGTATTTCTATTTTACGCTTCTGTGAAATCAGTAGTAAAAGTGGATTAACATATTTCGTAACATTTCGTGCTTGTCAATTTCCGGGACAAAGTTATAATGCTGGATGGATTTTTTAAGTAATTCCCAGAAGGAGAAGGTACTCAATTCATTTGCATTTTTAACTGAATTCAAACCAAAGAGATTATCAATTCGATTGTATTCTTTTCATATTTGGAAATTACTTTTTTTTTATCTAAAATGATATCATACAAATTTTATTAAAATAGGTTCAGTAGTTTAGTTCGTAAATCAAAATACCTGATTATGCCACATTTGAAGTCTTTTTTTGTCAAACATAAATTCCATGTACAAGACTGGGAAACCTAACGCTGCTATCTCGTGAGGAAAGAGAGTGTTAGTAATGAGATGTAACAGCCTCATTGCTAGCAATATACCTTTTCAGGCCGACCTCCACGCGGTTCCCCCTGAAAACCATCGTGGTTAATTTTTGTCAAATTCCACATGGTGGGCCAACTGACTTGTATTTATACTCACCTATCATCTTCCACTGGTGCCCCGTCGGTGTATACCCCTGCCTATCTCGTTCTACATCAAACATGTAGTAGTGAAAACGTGTATACATATATACTAGTTTTCCACTTTTCTCTAGGAGAGGTCACAATAATAATACATGGCGAAAAAGAGTACCGTTATAAAAAAATGCATGAATAATACAATTTAATAACATTTATTGGCACAATCGTGTTCATTTCTTATCGTTTAGATAATACGTACTCTATTTTAGTTATAAATCTTATTTCAAGATTCAATGAACTCAAATCTCTTTATATAACGCCTAGAGTATAAAGCAAATCGCGTAGGTATTAACAAATCGTGACTTAGTACTTTCACCTTCGTACAAAACAACTTGAAAGATCTAGATTGTTCTAATTGAAGCGAACAGAACAGAAATATTCTTCACGGTCCAGAATAGTAAAAGACACGTGCATTCGAATCGCCGCCTATTAGAGGAGATTTGAGAGAGAGTTGTCGTATACAATACAACACAATGAATTTACTGGGTACAGAGGAATAACACCTGAGTCCTCAGGAATGGCAACGCATAGGGAGTATCATGGGTGTAGCAGTATACTCTGTCATGGCCATGGTACTGCTCATGTTTACAGACGACGATTACCACTTTCCATCAGGTGGACCGTCAACTTGTTTGCCATTCTAAGCTGCATAAAAAAAAAGTTGCATAAATACAAAATATGAAATCATGTAAAATAACAGCGATACGATTTTAAAATATAAAAATTATACACTTCCCATGGCCTGAACACTATTTACATACATTCTGGTAATTTATACTGACAAAAATTCATAACTTGTAAGATTCTACTTTGAAAAGAAAAAAAAAATGGCGGACTGCTTGCGTTTATTTCAACCGCTTTTAGGTAATACAAAATTTAAAATAACAAAAATTAAAATTGACTGTATTTAACCAGCAATTTTCTATATAATATGTATTATAAATTGGGGATGCTGAGTTTAATTAATTGAAAACATATCAACATTTCTTTTAAATCAATTAGAAAGACAAGCAGACGATCGAGTTGAAGGAAACATAGCGTCAATTAAAGGCAAAAAATGTAACGTTCTATAAATGTAAAATAACATATCCATTTGTATCTATGTTTATACAAATAAAATAATGATTGTTTAGAAGTGGTAATCGTCGCTTATAGATATGACCAGCACTGTGGTCATCACAGAATACACTGTGACGCCCATACTATCCCATATGAGTTGCCATAATTAAGAAGAAAGGTGTTAGGTACGCGCCTCCTTATAATATAGTACGGAACACGCAGTTCGAGATACAATTTACACTTAAAATACAAAGCAACAAGATCCGTTTGATAACTTTCCCTTATGTAAAAATAGCTATTTAACAATGTTTTTTTTTTATTGCAACTCGGAATGTCAAGTAAGCTGACGGCCTACATGATGGAATGTGGTAACCGACGCCTTTATGGTAGACGTGTAAAACGCCACGAACATCCGTGGAGTACACTGTTGGCCATTATATCATTCATATGTTGCCATTTTTGAGTACTATGGTGTTGTTGGCGTGAGGTCCCGATATAGAATGGGGTCACTGCTTCACCGTGGATGTCGTATGAGGCGACTAAGGGAACTTAATGGTCGAGCAGCGTCCCAATTAAAACAATACCAAAGTACAACTGCGGTTGCTAACTTGCTTGCCAAGCGTGGCAACTACTGGCAAAACTCTCTAATAGAGGGAGGCCTATGTTCAGCAATAGACAGTTAACCGCTGATATGGTTTTTTTTAATGGATGATAATGGAATGGTAACCTTGCCCGCGCTATCGATATATACCAGCGGGGCACCAGTGAGAGATGATAGGTGAGGATGAAGCAGGTCAGTTAGCCCATCGTGACGAATTCAATAAAAATTGTTAACGATGGTTTCCAGAGGGAACCACGTAGAGGAGGGGTAGCGATAGCGCGGGTGGGGTTGCCATTTCATTATCATCAATTAAAAAAAAATATCTATCCGATCGTTTTTACTATAGATTGCAACTAAACTGAGAACGGCGAACAAGGTTGACGCCACACCTGATGGTAACCGTCGCATATATAATTATAATGAACACAATAGAGACAGATAAATTATACTGTAACGCCCATCACACCTCTCTCACGAGTTTCCACGCATGAGGTCTAGTATTACGCCTCTTGTGTCAAAGATTACACGGTGGCATCGAAGGAAACAAAAGTCAAGTTTCTTGCCCATAGATTTCCATTATAACTATTTTTTTTTAAATTGACGGTAGATTAAAAAAAATGTGGTATCATAAAATTCTGCAGTTTTATGTGAATAAAGACTTGTAAATTAAATTGTTCCCAAAAAAATATTGCACATCTTACTATGTAAAATTTGTATGTACGTCTATGGATACAAAAAATTAGTATATATATATATATATATATATAATATGTTTAAAATTTTAGCGTATGTATTGTATTGTAAAATCTTTATTGTACATAATTCATACGGAATACATCAAAACATTTAATATACAGTGGCGGAATTATCCCATAAAGGTCCCTTACAGTCAACCTTTGAGAAGCTGAAAGAAAACTGTAGAATGTACAAGGGTAATAATCGTACAGCTAAAGATAAACTAAATAATACCCAGTAAAAAATTGTGTTATTAAATTATATATATATTATATATATATATATATATATATATATATATATATATATATATATATATATATATATATATATATATATATATATATATATATATATATGTTTACAGTAAACCGCTCTTGAATATATCTATACTTCTAGATATTGACTAATCAAGTCATCCTAAAAATTCTTATAGCATTAAGTCCGTCTGTTAACCACTTTTTTATTAGTGAATAAACTTTAAATACATAAAATTATTCAAACATAATTTTCTGGAAGATATGTGGTAAATAATACAACATGCACCCGCCATGGGGGGAAAGGGATTGTTAGCAATGGAGACTGAGAATCCCATTATTAGCAATATACCCAACCAGGTCGACCTCCTCGCGGTTCTCCCTGGAAACTATCATGGTTAATTCCTGATGAATTCATCATGATGGGCTGACTGGCCTGTTTTCATTCTCATCTATCACCCTTCACTGGTGCTCCGCCAGTGTGTCCCGTTATTGCAGGCGGAGTTACTATACCATTTTCACTCATCAAAAAAAAAAAACCATGCCCCCCCTTCCTGAAATAAATCCTGCATCCGTGCCTACCTCAGATGCGAAACAAACATCCGTACCTATCCAGAAAGTGCTTGAAATGTGTAAAACACTGTCCTACATTTAAACAGCACCGTGGCTACTGTATTACAATTGCAACTTGTACTGTTTATAACAACCATTAAAATTGATCTTTAAATAACGAACTGCATCATTAAAAATGAAAAAAAAAAAACTCTCTGGTTAAACAGATAAGCCGTATTTCATGTGAAATGTCCCACCAAAAGTGGCGCGCGCGCACCGAATATTCAAAATGGCGGTTATGTGGGTCACGGTGAGCGGTGCCTCCGCGCCGCACTTACCGATTTTTACATTTGACCATTTTGTGATGATTTTTATAATGCAACCGCTAATCGTATGGAAAAAGAGGTAAACTTAATGATACATCACAGTTCTCAGGAATAGCATCGCATTAGGGCTTCCATGGGCACGATGTTATAATAATAAAATAAAGTTGATAATGAAATGGTAACCCCGCTTGCGCTATCGGTATACACTAGCGGGGCACCAGTGAGTGATGATAAATGACGATGAAAGCAGGTCGGTTGGCATATCGTGAGGAATTCCACGAGAAGTAACTACGATGGTTTCCAGAGGGAACTACGTGGAAGTCGACCCGATTAGTAACATTGCTAGCAATGGGGCTGTCAGACCCCATCGCTAACAATCCGTTCTCCTCTGATGGTCGCAGGTTAGGTCGCCGTACAATATGAACGTTTATATTCCTAAGTATAAGAGATAGTCCTGGTGTATTTATATTTTAAACCTAATTTTAATTAAAATTAGGTTATAGTTATGAATATAAATATATATATAAAAATATCTATTCTATTTTATTCTACCACTGATTGTCGTTACGTAATAGGGCACCAGAAACGTATTAAAACGAATTACTTATTTAATTACTTTGGAAAACTATATACTCGTATGTCAATAGGTAGTCTCCCAGGCGAATTTTGCCGTAAATTAGATGAACACGAATGTAAACCTCAAACGAAAACTAATATATTTTGTTTCGATTCGATCTTAACCTAGTATTTACGAAGTAGGTAAGTGTGTTATCTGTCCTCTGCCATTGAAATAATTAATAATTTTAATTACATAATTAAAATATTTGTCCCATTTTTTGATTAGACGATTCTAAAAAAAATATTTATGATTAAAAAAAAAAATAGATTTTTTACTCGTTACATACATTACATACAATTTGAATTTAGAACGCGGAATCATTTAAGTAGATTTTGCATTGCAATAAGATTTTGTTCTACAAAAAAAAAAACTGTAATTAAAAAAAAAGGATTGTATGAAAGAAGATATAAACATTTATGAAGTCAGTTAACTTAATCAAGATCTGTATGGAATATAAAAACATGATTGTTCATGAGGTAGATAATGGAATGGTAACCCTATCTTCGCTATCGGTGGCGGGGAACTAGTGACTTCTAAATACATGAGGATGAAGTCAGGTCAGTTAGCGACGTGACGATTTTCTCAAGAAATAATGACCCCCCCCCCCCCATTTAGACCCAATTACTAATAATTAGTTTTATTAAATGGTGTAAAAGAACCAAATAATAGAAAAAGACCAAAACAGACTTTTAGCCTAAAACTCTGCCTACGATAATGAAAATCAACGGAAATATATTTTTGCTAATTAAAAACATTATTTATCTTTCCTGATTAGTTATACAATGACAAATCATTATGTATTCTAGATTTCTAAATACTACATACAATCGAGTTCAACGTCCTAAATACGTTAAAACAAAGGAATCAAAATTATAAAAAAAAAAATCATTATCAATTACAACGGTGCCAACGAAAACAGTTCTTATGACTTCATCGTAAAGGTATACTTCTGAACGCCTTTAATTAGATTAGGACATACCTGCATGTCAATCGATAACCGATTGTATTACCTTTGGATTAAGATCGATACGTGCGGTTTTTTTTTCAAATAGGACATGTCGGTCATCGACTGCATACTTGTTTATATCGCATTCCTTGTGCATCTGTCATAAGTTATCGGAACATAGTACAAAAAAAGCGATCCTCTAAAATTGTAAACAGGAATGTATGTAGACAATAACTGTTACCAGAATGAAATATTGAATAAAATTTACGCTTGGGTACGACCGTCCCATTCGTGTTCCTGCCGTGAAACTATATTTGCATGACTGTTTCGATTTGAAGGATGACATATGACGATGAAATTAGCGGATACAGGTTTAAAACATGGTTATCAGAAATGGCAACACATGTAGGGTAACCATAGGCTCAAGGGGGAAAGGGATTGTTAGCAATAGAGTTTGACAGCCCCATTGCTAGCAATATGCCCCATTAGGTCGACCTCCACGTGGTTACCCCTGGAAACCATAGTGAACAATTCTTGCTGAATTTGTCACAATGGGCTAACTGACCTGCTTCACCCTCAGCTATCATCCTTCACTGGTGCCCCGCCGGTGTATACCGATAATGCAGGTTGGGTTACCATTCCATTATCACCCATTAAAAAAACCATAGACTCAACAATATATTTTGTAGTGTCAATGGTAAAGCTCATGTCTATAGGCGACGATTACTACGAATACTTCCCATCAGGGGATCCGCCAGCTTATTTACCATAAAAAAATACATGAAAAAATTTGTCTCTTTTAGACGTGAATGATATGGGTACTAGGTTCCTCTGGCATTAATAGAGTAAAAAGGTCATCGTCCATTTCGATATCACCTCTATCGGTCGGATATCTATTATTTTTTAATATGTTAAAAATCTGTTATTCTCCATTTATAAACGCTTAAGAACTTTTTGAGTTTGTATTATTAGTTTATTGGTTTCAAAAATTCTGTCACTTATAGAAAGCTACATTAACACCTAGTAACATGAGTTGTAATTGTCGAAAATAAAAAAGAACGTGCAAAGCCGAGTCGAATGACTAGTGAGGAATTATACATAATTTGACTGGAGAGATTGCTTTAGCGATAAGACCGTGCCTTTTGTACTTCATAAGTGTAATGTATATTTATGTTTGTATTATTATTTAAGTGGTGCAATAAAGAGTAATTAAAAAAAATTTGCTTCGTATTCAAGCATTCCTTATGGCAGTCTATGGGGGAGACCTACGTCCAACAGTGGACGGATAATAGCTGAAATGATGGCGAAAGCGCAAGTGCATTCGCTTAGAGTTCGCACAACTTGCAACACCCATATTGTGGATATAAAAGGTTGACTCACAGTCACGGCGACGAATCTATGAAACTTGTGCAATCACCAGAGGGAGACTTTGTACAAAAGTCGATTGCTTGGGTACCTCTGTCATATTCGTGTTTCAACTGTGAAGCAGTTGTGTTTGCATGGCTGTGTTTCGGTTTGAAGGGTGGTATATGGCGTGAATTTACTGGGTACAGAGGAATAACACCCGAGTCCTCAGGAATAGCAACGAATGGGGGGTATCATGGGCGAAACAGTATACTCTGTTATGTCCATGGCACTGCTCATATCTATAGGCGACGAATACCGCTTTCCATCAGGTGGGCCGTCAGCTTGTTTGCCATTCTAAGTTGTATAAAAAAAAACCTCCACTTGTAAGGTGAATTTCAGTATTTAATAAAGTTAATTTCGTACACAAACGGTGTAAGACGGATCGATAAAGCGAATGAAAAGAGATTACGCTGAGATTTGACAGCCGTCTACATTATCTGTCGATTAAAGTCTTATTAACGACGACCGACAAATGTATTTGAATTGAAAAACAACCAGGAGTTATATAGTCATTATAGATTCATCAAATTATCCTTAAACACAATGAGTAAATTTCCCCGGCTGTTGAAAACATGGCCGTCGTTTTAGGAATACGTTTTTACAAGTTAATTGTCTTTCTGTACTGCAAATAAAGATAAGAAAGCAGATTAAAAAAAGAAATAAATATTTAACACTGCGTTATTTTTTATGCAATTTTGACCTTTAACTCTAAATGCATAAGTTATATCAATCTTGCTACAAGAGTACTTGGAGATAGTACCAAAATTAGCACACTGCGCGCCAACAACTAGGTCACGGTTCGAAAGGGAGACGGAAGATACGCAACTGTAACGTGTGAGAAAGGGACAGGTATACGGAGTAGAATGCGATAGACAAATGTAGCTTAATGTCATTTAAATGTACTTATGCCTAATGATGGCTAAATTAGACTAGTTTCAACTTAGTTTATTTTAAATATTGCGATTGTCCCTCATCAGAGGACCGGTAACATCCAATTGATGTGTTGTTTTGTATAAATCCATGCTAACTAATTTTACTTTTTTTTTATACCACTGAGGTGGCAAACAAGCATACGGCCCACCTGATGGTAAGCGGTTATCGTAGCCTATGAACGCCTGCAATACCAGAGGAAGTACGCGCGCGTTGCCGACCCTGAAGAAACCTCTTTACCCCCCTTTTGAAGAACCCCATGCTGTAGTCTCTTGGGAAAACCTCGGCCTTAGGCCTCAACTTTAGGGTTTTTGGTGTTGAAATATATAAAATAATATATTTTATCATGTGTAGGTATAATCTAATTATAATTAAAGGCCAGAAATCCACAAACAAAATTTTACTTTGCAAAGAAACACGGCGACTTTAAACGTAAGACAATCACCAACACGAGATTAAAACTTATTCGATTGCAAATATAATTATTTATCAAAATTGTCATAAAACTTACGAGATATTGCGTATCATACATACAAAAAATCTGTACGTATATCCTTACAGATAAAAAAAGAATTTTCCAAATCGGATTACAACTGACGGAGTAATGAACAAACATAAAAAAAAATACAATCGAATTGTGAACCTCGTTTTTGAAGTTGGTTGATAAACAAACGCTATCTGCAGTGATTCACATATTGTGGAATACAGTGTTTCACAATATAAGAAAATAATACTGATAATGTTATCATATACATATACAAATCCGTACAATAAGATGGTGTATCTCCTTTGTTGATCCTTAATAATAGAATCGGATTTTATTTTATTTTGCCAGAGGGAGACTTTGTATAAAAGTCGTTTGCTTGGGCACTTCTGTCCCATTCGTGTTTCTACCGTGAAGCAGTTGTGTTTACATGGCTGTGTTTCGGTTCGAAGGGTGATATGACAGTGAATTTACAGGGTACAGAGAAATAACGCCAGAGTCCTCAGGAATGGCAATGCATGGGGTGTATCATGGGCGAAACAGTATACTCTGTTATGTCCATGGTACTGCTCATGTGTATAGACGACGGTTACCACTTTCCATCAGGTGGGTCGTCAGCTTGTTAACCATTCTAAGTTGCATAAAAAAAATCTTTTTTTTTATGCAACTTAGAATGTAATTATAATTTCACTTCAACTTTTTTTCATCATTTTATAACAACAGATTTAAATTTTGTTAAAAATACTAAGGTACTGATCATACAGTTGTAACACACCATTTCTAATAAAGGTTTATCATGAACATCATAAAAATAAAAATGAAAATTTAAGATTTAATAAGAATAACAAAAAAATATAGTCGATTTGGAAATTTCTTATTTTTAACTTGGTTAAATGGACGCTCTAAGGTGTTCGTAAAAATTAAATTTTTAATGTAAGAAATATCAACTGTCAATCTAAAAGTGAAATTAGCAAAAACCCAAGATTCGCACGTACAGTCATACATTCGAAAATCTTATTTCCAAGAAAAAATTCTAGAAAAAAAAAAAGAAAAGACCCATAATGAATATGAGCGATTTTATCTAATAACGGTTGAAACATCCAAACACAAAGAAACAAATAGAACCGGTTCGAGCCGGTTCCGGCCGGACGGCAGGTTTGGCACGATCAGCTGATCGAACGGGGCAACGGCGCCGCCCTTAAAAACAACATAGTTGGCGAGAGTGAACAACTGTGTACACCTTACAACAATGTTGCAGTTGCACCGAGTTATATTGTGAATGAGTTCTGTAGTTAACGAGTGTATTACTCGAGCAGGGGGAGAAGGGATTACTAATAATGGGGATTAGTGGTCTCATTAAATGCAATAAACCATCGTGTTCAATACCAAATGAATTCATTACGATGGGCTAACCGACTTGCCTGGGGGGAAAGGGATTGTTAGTAATGGAGACTGAGAATCCCATTGCTAGCAATATACCCAACCAGGTCGTCCTCCTCGCGGTTCCCCCTAGAAACTATTATAGTTAATTCCTGATGAATTCATCATGATGAGCTAACTGGCCTGCTTTCATTCTCATCTATCACCCTTCACTGGTGCTCCGCAAGCGTATCCCTTTAGCGCAGGCGGGGTTACCATACCATTTTCACCCATCAAAAAAAAAAAAAAAACACGACACATATCTGTCTTCAAATAGATACAACGATGCAAGCACAATTTAGAAACCCGAATGAGAAGTACAAACCGAAGAAGACGACTATATAGCCTCTGTTTGGTATAATAATGAAATTCCCATGAAAAATACAAGTATCTACATACCGTAGATGGGTGATGAATTTTATGCAATAAGAGTAAGTCAAGGCCAGATATTCATGCATTTTTCAGTAGTTCGTGTTTTCTGCATGAAATTGTTTGTTGGTCAGGGTCGTGTAATCTTACTGGTACATATAAAAAAAAAAAAATGGAACTAGACGGTTTTTTTACATCATCACTAATATTATAAATATGTAAGTGAGTTTGTTTGTTACCTATAGCGCCTTAATGGCTTAACCAATTACTATGAAATTTCATATACATATACATATATGATATGGAGAAAGATATAGGCTATTTTTATCCCAGTTAGTAAACATATATATTCCGGTCATGCGGACAAAGTCGCGGACAAAAGCTAGTAGGTATTTAAGGACAAATTGATATGAAGGATTTTATATAGGTCTTAATAAGAATAATAGATGACTTTTAAACTATTTGTCTGTATGTTTTTCCCGGAATCGAGCAAAAAATTCTGTACCAAATTTGATGCGATTTTCACAGTTATACCTGGTGTATGTTTTACCCATTTTCATAAATTGTAGTCCACTTTTGCGTATTAAAATATTAAAATTAAATACCGTTTTTTTATTATATTTTCATTTGAGCAATAAAGTTATTTTAATAAATAAATAGTTGCAATATATGCACAGCGTACCGTTCGGTCTCGGTATAGAATAGGCCACCCTTTCTGTCCCCGTAGGTGTAGTAAGAAACAACTAAAAGACCTTAATGATCGATAGGCAGCAGCATCCCTCTTAAAACATCACCAAAGTCTAACTGCGGTTGCCAATCCGTATGCCAAGCGTGGCAACTACTAGTAAAACCCCTTGAGGGGGAGACCTATGTTCAAAAGTGGACAGTAAATGGCTGATATCAATATATGCGTAACATATACTGCATTACCATATAATACCTCACCAAAATGGCGTCCAGCATTCAAGTGAAATTTCAGGTCACATTGGACAACTGCCAGTGTCACCACAGTTTGTAACTTAGTTTGAGACTCGCACAGGAATCGATTGCTCTTGTTGCCATGTGTTTTACCGACTTCGAGAAAAGTAAGAGATTTAATCGCATAACTTTAGAAGAGACGTCTTTGTAACAATTAATATAATTACTCGACAAGTTAACTGTTCATTTAAATCTTAATCTTTATCCAAATAGACTTGTTTACAAGCACATTATAAATCGTCATTTTTATGATTTCAAAAGGGGGGTAAAGAGATTTCTTCAGGGTCGGCGACGCGCGCGTAATACCTCTGGTATTGCAGGTGTTCATAGGCTACGGTAACCACTTACCATCAGGCTGTATGCTTGTTTGCCACCTCAGTGGTATAAAAAAAAAAGATTTGAACTGCTGGATTCCAAATGTTGTTATCTGCTGAGAAGAGCCCGCGTGAAACGCAACAGTTACTCTTTTCAATTTATTTATGTATAAGATAATTTTACATGATAGTGAACGTTTTTAATTTACCCAATAGTCCGTTTAAGGATGTTCTTCAGCGGACAAAATTCCGAGTAAAGTTTTTAGGGGTCTTTACGAGGTCTGTGTTGCCAGCTAGCAAGCATAAATGTTTCTTTCTTTGATCTAGGATTATATCTACACGACAAATAGTCATATAATATGTACAATATATATTTGTTATAGTAATATTTTATGTACATATTTATTTATTTATATACACATATATTTATTTATAGCAAAGCAACAGACTACAAATTAATATATATATATATATATATATATATATATATATATATATATATATATATATATATATATATATATATATATATGTCTGATTATAATTTTATAATAAATGAATATATTAAGTATTACTTTATATTTCCTCTATTCAATAATGCATCACCTCCTTATTTCTTCGTTTACCCAATGGTTGACTGGTAGAGAACACCGTCCGGTGTTAAGTTCACCAATTGTACATACAATTCCATTGTGCATTAAAGTTTAAATAAATAAATATAGGAACAACCAATAACCATAAGAAAGAAAAAAACAATCTTTATATGAACGTTCAAAAACTGAATAATATCGACATGGGCAGGACCACTGCTGTGTCCTTTGATTGTAACTGTTTATTACCTTTCAGCTTCTTAACAGTTCAGCCAATCACTATAAAATTGGTTATGCACGTATATACGGAATAGAGAAGAGCATCACAGGCTATCCCGGCCACATGACCTAAGTTACAGGTACAAACTGGTCTTACATAATTCGCCTGGCTCCGTAACAGCAGGATAGTCGAGCTGTGTACCAACTTTCATTTAAATCCGTTCCGCCGTTTAGGCGTGATTGAGTAACAAACACCAAAACATCTCCACAAACTTTCACATTTATAATATTTGTTGAATATAAATAGTTATACTTGATTTCAATTCAATTTATTCGTAAGAATTGTTTTAATGTTAAAACATGCTGCTTCTTGTTGTTATATACTATTATTTATTAATTATATTAACCTATACTTATAATAAATATGTAGAGAGGTCAATTCTGTACATGAAATATATTTCCAAAATAACTGTCAGGGGGTGATTAATGATCGATACTGATGCCAAAAATGCAATCAGTAAAATTTTTGTCTGTCTGTTTGTATGTTCGTTATAGAAACAAAAACTACTCGATGGATTTTAACGAAACTTGATACAATTATTCTTCATACACCTGGGCAGGTTACAGTATACTTTTCATCACGCTACGATCAATAGGAGCAGAGCAGTGAAGGGAAATGTTAAAAATGCCCACTCGTACGACGTCGGAACGGGCCGCTAGTTGTAAATAAAAATGCCGTCTGTTGAGTTGATGTCATTTGTTTTTCAATTTACTTTTTTATAAAAAAAAAAAATACATCTATCAATGTATGTAAAAAGTTTCATTTTGAACAGCATTATTATATCGTGTTAATAATTTTTTTAGAACTTATAAGAAGATATTATAAAAGAATTTTACATTAAACAGTAAAAGTATCAAGGAATGTAATAATTAATAATAATTGTCGAAAAATTATAAAATTAAAAACTGTCATGGGTAATGCGTAGTATAGTATATACCGGAATGAAAAGTACCCTGTTGGGTATACATAAAGTATCAAATTCAAATAGACTTGTTTACAAGCACTTTTAAATCGTCATTTTTTTAATCTACTGCAGTGTTCGGAAAGTTGCAATCTGTTATGGAAGAGCTCGCAACAAACTCGAACAGTTACTCTTTTACAACTTTGTTAACGTTATGTGTGGGGGGAGAAGGGATTGTTAGGAATGCGGATTATCAGTTCCATTGCTAATAATATACCCTAACAGGTCGACCTCCCCGTGGTCTCCCCTGAAAACCATCGTGCTGAATTCCAAGTGTATTCATCACGATAGACTAACTGACCTGCCTTTTCATCCTCACCTATCATCTCCCACTGGTGCCCCGCCAGCGTATACCGTTAGCGCAGGCGGGGTTACCATTCCATTATCATCCATTAAGAAAAAAAAAACAACATTATGTGTATTTATTTAAATGTACTATGTCTAAAATTACATGGTTATTTAAAAAGTCCGTGCATGATCGGCTAATAGCATGAAGATTTATCATTCAAGTAATCGTTTAGTACGTAATAGGCTTTGTTCAATAAGTGTTTTTTTTTTTGTTTTTTATAATAGTTTTAAATTAATTGAAAAGAAGATCCAAAATATCCTTCGGTATCTTATTATAATATCCCATGACGAGTTCTAACTTAAAGAGTAACAAACATTTATCCATTCAGTGGAAAGGGATTGTTACTAATGAAGTTTAACTGTCTCATTACTAACTATATACCCTATCAGGTCAACCTCCACGCGGTTGCCCTTAGAAACCATCGTGATAAATTTTTGTGGAATTCATCTCGATGGACTAACTGACCTGCCTTTTCATCTTTATCTATCATGTCTCCCTGATGCCCCGACAGCGTATACCAATAGCCCAGGCGGGGTTACCATTTCATTGTCACCATTTAAAAAAAATTCATCCATCCATCCATACAAACTTTCACATTTATTATATTAATAGAAATTTTAAAAAATATATACATTTCGTTTGATATTGTTAACTACTATTTGACGGGGGGGAAGGGATTGCTAGTAATGGAGACTGAGAATCCCATTGCTAGCAATATACCCAACCAGATCGACCTCCTCGCGGTTCCCCCTGGAAACTATCATGGTTAATTCCTGATGAATTCATCATGATAACTGGCCTGTTTTCATACTCATCTATCACCCTTCACTGGTGCTCCGCCAGCGTATCCCGTTAGCGCCGGCGGTGCTACCATACCATTTTCACCCATTAAAAAAAAAACTACCATTCGACGTGTTACAACTGACACTATAAACGCAGACGAAACAGCGGGTCACACCTAGTTAGCAACATATAGCGTTCTTTAATAGTTTTAATTAATGCAAGTAGCTACTTCGCGTTGTCATATTGTTAGCGTTTTATAATGGCGTCAACAGTATTGCAACTCAACGGTGATCATCTTAAAGTCGATTATAGATTGAACGTAACGAACAGGTGGAACGGAAAGTGTTAGCAATGTTGACTTTCTATTGTGCAGTTTAGTTTCATTCATTATTAACAGCTGACTCCGTATATATTGCATACTAAATCGAATATAATTAATTATTATGTACCACAAAACAATTGAATTCAATTGTGACAAAACCTTTAAATACGGATCTAAAAACTAAACTATTGATACAGATTTTCATAAGATTTCCACCAATCTGTAGTAATTTACTATAAATCACCCATTTTCGAATTGAAATGGGTCGAACAAATATGTATAGATTAAAATCGACAGAGATTTTTATAGGAAAATAATGTAATAATTTATCACAAGATTTTTACTATAATATTTAACTTAACGGCTTAACCATTAACTACAAAATTTTGTCTACACATACTATTCGGGATGGAGCAGGATATAGGCTACTTATTCCGGTTAGTAAATATATCTCAGTCACGCAGAGTCGCGGGTAAAAATCTAGTTTTAAATTGTTAACAAAATGATGTCTGTATGCATAGAGACAAGTATCGATAAATCCGCTGGTAAACGGATATACATAAACCGGTATAGGTACAGCTATGTGTTACGTAAATGGGAATTAAAAAATAATGACGTGTTCAACTTCAGCCCGCATAGTTCAATGATAAACGAGTGATCTTGACCCGGTTTATCTGTATATTAAGTCACACTTGCACTAAAACCTTACCGGTGGTAAAGGTATACCTGCCCTATATTTTACAACTGATATTCCAAATATACTCTGTTAAAAATAGAATGTAAGAAAATAAATTTTAAAAATAAAATTCATCAGACAAAAAAACATAAAATTAACTGTAAATAAAAAAAATATTAACACCATCTGACGGTAAGAATTGTTAATTACGACAAATAAGTAAACATGATTAGAAAAATGAAGATCAAAATTCAAATTTCAACAAAAATAATTTTAAAAAACGAACATATTTTCGAAATTTGAAACTCCTCGCGGTAACACAGAATATCTGTACACGCAGAATACAATGGTTAGAAAACAGTGTAGTATAAAATTAGATAAAATGTACTCACAATATCGTGCCCTTGACTGCCGCTCCTGACGACCTCAGGTGCCATATATTCTATAGTGCCACAGAAGCTGTACGCTCTGTTCTCTCCGCCGCAGAACTCTTTGGAGAGCCCGAAGTCTGTGAGCACTATATGGCCTTCGGCGTCAAGGAGAATATTTTCTAGTTTGATGTCCCGATATATGATGCCGAGCTGTGGGACAAACATTTACTGTTACTTATCAAGATCGTCAAAACAAATTATATAGAAAATAAACTGTTATCAAAGATGATACAAGAAAAAAGGTACAATTAAAAAAAAATTAACACATTACACGACCGATTTGACATCAATACTTGTAAGCTCGTAGTAAAATGAGACTAAAAAGTGTGTTACAATAATATTTATTCAGAACAATTTTACATACGGTATGTGTATTTTTTTGATGGGTGAAAATGGTATGGTAGCCCCGCCTGCGCTAACGGGATACGCTGGCGGAGCACCAGTGAAGGGTGATAGATGAGAATGAAAACAGGCCAGTTAGAGCCCATCATGATGAATTCAACAAGAATTAACCATGATAGTTCCCAGGGAGAACCACGAGGATGTCGACCTGGTTGGGTATATTGCTAGCAATGGGATTCTCAGTCTCCATTACTAACAATCCCTTTTCCCCCTTGGTATGTGTATTATGTGTATTTACAGAAATTAATATAATTAAACCAATCATACTGTCACAGTAGGCATATCAAAACATTAATGAGTAATGCGATATATTTTAATGCATTAATCAATGTTAACGTAACTACAATTGATTTATTTTTATCTCTATTCTATTTTGTATGGTTATATATAAACTTTCATGCTCTCAATTGACTTCAATAAATAAATTTATTTTTATATCACTGAGGTTGGCAATCAAGCATACAGCCCATCTGATGGTAAGTGGTTACCGTAGCCTGTGAACGCCTGCAATACCAGGGGTATTACGCGCGCGTTGCCGACCCTGAAGAAATCTTAATATCAAAAAAGGTCTTGAAGAACTCCACACTGTAGCCTGTAGATTGCCAGTAACATATACACACACACACACACACATATATATATATATATATATATATATATATATATATATATCTTCACAAATTATGAGCTATGATGATTTTTTTCTTTGCATATTCATGTTCGCCTATTTAGACCTAATCATCGCTCCTTTTATCAGGTGAACAATGAGCTTTAAACAGTCAAAAGTACTATTGTTAATAATACTTTTGAATCACATAATAGTTAAAAGTACCTAACCTAACCGTAAGGGGGAAAAGGGATTGTTAGTAATGGAGACTAAGAATCCCATTGCTAGCAATATACCCAACCAGGTCGCGGACCTCCTCGCGGTTTCCTCGGAAACTATCATGATTAATTTCTGATGAATTCATCGTGATGGGCTAACTGGCCTTTTTTTATACTCATCGATCACCCTTCACTGGTGCCCCGCCAGCGTATCCCGTTAGCGCAGGCGGGGTTACCACTCCATTTTCATCTAAAATAAAAAAAAAAAACCTAGCCGTAAATTTGCAGTCAAAAATACTAATAACCAATAATTTTTAGTCAAAACCATTTTTAACCAACCTGTCCTGTCAAAAGTACTTTTGACTGATTTTGCTAGTCAATAGTACATTTGACTGGTTGAGAGTTTTGACTGCAACATTTACAATTAATTCCAATGCAATTTGCTGTAAAAAAAAAGCAAAGAAAAGTCTACCTTATGCAACTGCTCGAGAGCCAATATGATCTCCGCTATGTATATCCGTACTTCAGTCTCGTTGAAATGTTCCCTTTGGTACAGATGGGTGAACAGTTCCCCACCGGCTACGTAATCTGTCAACAAAGAATTTTAATTAATAAAAAAATTTAAAAGACTTATGATATGGAGAAAAAGATTGACGAGAAAAGAGGGAAGTGCAAGGAGCGAATAAAGGAAGTTGATAGAAAAGGAATTAAGAACCCATGGGGAAAAGAGACGACATTGCAGTTGCGGAGAGAATACTGGGGGTCTACCATGAAATGAAATTCCAAATTTTCGGGATCAATTTCGTGTTTTTGTTCGTACCGAAACCGACCCTGTAAATGGAGCTTAACATTTCGTTTGTCATAAATCCTATCATGAAAGTTCAAAGGAACGATATTTTAGCATTTTTAATTTTTTTAAACGGTGCATATCATGTAATTTAAGCTTCAAATTTTTGTTTCGTTCGGATCCAAAATTTTGGAAAACATTTCATGGTAGAACCTCTGATCAGAACTGGCAGTTGATCTGGATGCCAGGGTGCCATAGTCTTGTGGCCATACTCTAGAACCGGACAGATCACTAGAGGACAAGACCACTGGCAAACAACATTAATTCTGTCACTATAAGTCATTGTTTTAGCTGAACAAATTTGTTTTACTTGCAATTATTTCTACATACACCGTATGTATGTATATATGTAGGTATATATTCCGATTACTCATATTAATATTGATTTGGCCCACATGTCCGTTATTTACTGACGTACCAGATTCATACTCATACGGTATTTATTATAAATCGTCTATATGGGTTACCTGGATATATTATATTAGTTCTTGCTTTTGATTTAATGTATTAATATAAGTTTTATTACTAATAATAATAGTATGTAGTCCTTCAAAAAAGGTGTGTTAAGGCTTCATCAGGATTGGAAACGCTCACGTGACACTCTCATTGTAGTAGGCGTCCTTAGGCTACAGTGACCGTTTACAATTAGATGGGCTGTGTTTGTTTGCCACCTTCGTGGTATAATAAATACACTGCACTAGCTTCTAATCTATAGTAACATATAAAGAAGAAGAGTTTGTTTGTCTAAACAAGCTAACTAACTCTGGAATTAGCAATCGGGTTTGAAAATTCGAATTTAATATTTCATTTCTTGAGAGAGATTATAGGTTATTCAACGTCACGATAACGGACAAAAATGCGGGATACAGCAAATTTTCATTATACTGATGGGATTTCCAGTTATTTAAATATGCTGTAAGTTAATGTTAGAATATTTTTAAAAACGTAAATATGTAATATATTTTTAAGGCATGTGAATAACAGCTTACTGATTTAAAATATGGCAAGGATATATTATACTTTTATACTAACTCACGCGGGATACTCCAAGTATTTTAAATATGAAATTTAACGTGTTATATTTTCAATGTCACGACCTTAAAATCTTACAGTAAAAAGCATTAAAACGGTCAACAAATAACAACGTTACAAAATGCAGTTAAACATAAACCATAAATTATAATAACACTTGTGAGTAAAACTGCGCTAATTAAACTACAATAGAAACTGAACTTGAAATAGACACGGTAAACGTTTAAACTAAATCCAGGCTGAAACATGTGAGGCTGACCCAAATCCCGAAGCTCACTGCAATAAAATTCTGCCTAGTGTTTTCAGACAAGAACTAAATCCAACCAGTGTTTCTCGATTTGTTATCGATCAAAAAATTGTGGAGTCAAGTGCGAAATCTTAAAATTGCGTATCACATCCGCTGAACCATATATGACATAATTAATATTGTGCCAAAAAAACTAAAAAAAAAACGAACTTAAATTGTGGTAAAAACCGTTATTTTGATTTAAGTATGATATATCAATCATGTCAGATACAAAAAGAATCTTACAAATCGGTTTACAACTAATGAAGTTATGTTGTAATAAACATAAAAAAATACAATCCAATGAGATTCTCCTGTTTGAACTCGTTTGAAAATAAGGAAAACATGTTGAAATGAATAAATATCTTTAGCCGATCATAACTTTCTACTAATATTACAAAGGCAAAGGTATTTTTTACACACATTTAAATAACTTTTCACGCGCTGATGGACCATATTGATTCAACATATAGGACCTGGAATCGCATCTGAGGTGACATTCTAATATTGATGTTTTAAAACTACAATTTAAACTGTATGTAACATAATACTTGCACTAAATCTAACAATTTAAACTTTAGAAACAACTTTAACAATTCCCTTGCATGTCTACTGCTGAAACAATCTACTTGTGGAGATTTGTTTCATACAAATTGTAATGTTTTTGCAAATAAACGATTGATTGATGATTAATTTAAACTGATCTGTGTATAATCGAGTCGACCTTGTCCTTTTTACATTTCACACGGTAAACCACGATTTTAAATGCTAAAAGTTTAGAAAACCCATTTTTTACATATAGTAAGGGACATGTAAACGATCTGTACAAGATTTATTCAATGGGTTACGTTGATAAAGTTTATATTTATTTATGCTACCACTCCTCCAGAGTTCAAGTTTGCGACCACGTTTATTATGAAATATGTATTTCATAGGCACGATCAACTAAATACCTACTTTATTTAATGTTTATAAATATTGTCAAAAATGTAAATGTGTACCAATTATGTAAATCTATTTGCATTTATTTTTATTTTTATTAAGACGAACATACAGCCTGAATAGCACCTATGATAATTTACACGAAAGACATTACACTATTTTCCGTCAGTCGGTAAAAAAAAGTCGTAATCGCGTTACCCGTCTTCAAAAAGGAGGTACCAAAAAGCGACTAGAATCATAAAGACTAAGACACCAACGAACGGCGAGATATTTCGTAGACAGATTAGAATGAAACAATTCGAATTTAGAACGCGGATTCACGTGTCTACGAGTAGTAGACTTTGCCTAGAGATAAGCAGTTACTCAGCAAACAAATCCGGCATCACCAATCGTGTCAAAATACTCGTATAGTACTGTACATGAAGGATGTTAAGGGCGTTCATTAATTTTGTTTGTCAAAGTGTGATAAAGTAACAATTATCAATAAATTACAATTTTCAATGTTTCCGATTGATTTATATGTAAAAAGTTCACTGGTTACTAACTAAAAGTTAATAATACAGCAACCTTCGTGTTTCTACCGTGAAGCAGTTGTGTTTGCATGGCTGTGTTTCGGTTTGAAGGGTGGGATATGGCAGTGAATTTACAGGGTACAGAGGAATAACACCTGAGTCCTCAGGAATGGCAACGCATGGGGAGTATCATGGGCGAAACGGTATACTGTTATGTCCATGGTACTGCTCATGTCTATAGGCGACGGTTACCACTTTCCATCAGGTGGGCCGTCAGATTGTTTACCATTCTATGTTGTATAAAAAAAATATAGAACCTCACTTCACTACCAACATTATAAATTTGTAAGCGAGTTTGTTTGTTAACCTACTATAAAATTTAGTATACATATACTATATGAGATGGAGAAGGACATAGGCTATTTTTTATCTGTTATTTCAGTCAGTGGACATATTTCGGTCACACGAACAAAGTCGCGGGTGAATGCTAGTATTTTCTATATATTACATATCGCAAGTAGACAATAGCTAAAGGCAACTATATACCGAGTGCATTATATACAACTATTTCATAATATTGTTTTCGAGTTCGCCTTGACCCGCCGGACGCTGCGCTTTTCCCTGGCAGCTAGTTGCAAATAGTCCATTGTTGAAGTGTTGCACGTGCGACGAGCTAGGGTTGACAATGTCGTACATAAATAAATATCCTTGCTTTAATTGATTTTTTTAATGGATGATAATGGAATGGTAACCCCGCCCGCGCTATCGGTATACGCTGGCGAGGCACCAATGAGTGATGATAGGTGAGGATGAAAGCAGGTCAGATAGCCCATCGTGAAGAATTCCACTAGAATTAACCCTCGACAGTTTCCAGGGGGAACCGCGTGGAGGTCGACCTGATAGGCTAGCAATGGAGCTGTTAGACTCCATTACTAACAAACCCTTTTCCCTCTGTTTTAATGGATTGTTAGTATGCGGATCACCAGTCACATAGCAAGCAAAGTACCCTGTCAGGTCTTCCCTGGAAACCATCGTGCTGATTCCTAGGTGTATTCATCATGATGGGCTAGCTGACTTGCCTTTTAATTTTCACTTATCATCCTTCACTGGTGCCCCGCCAGCGTATACCGTTAGCGCAGACGGAGTTACCATTCCATTATCATTCATTAAAAAAATCTGGAACTACAGGCGCTATTGCTAGCAATATACTCTATTATCTATTTCATTTTCTTACTTCTGAAAACAACGTGTACGAAGTAGGGATAAGCTAGTCAGGAGATACGATAATAAGACGCAAAAGAGACTAAATAGCTGCTAAAATATGATACTCAAGACATCTTTATAAGAGGTTATATGTAAACAAACAGTGTTACAAACATTCTTATTAGATAATAGGGATAAGTAAATAATGTTTACTTCTCCCTGGAAGAGATCACTTACAGCAATAAGGTCGTCCATTGTTTCCTCACTGTGATTATTTCTTATAATTGTTTATATCTATAATAAGTTTACTATTGTAATCTTTTGGAGGAAACAATAAAGAGTATATATCTATTTATTATGTTATTACAGGATATGTTACATATAGTCAACAACATTGTCGGTTATGTAAAATATTGAAACAAAATGGCGGATTGTCAAGGATAAACTGTAATAATAGATTACAGGAGACAACATTAACTATGCAAGTGACAAATGAATAAAATACATATTTTTAAGGTACTTTTGATATACAAAATAAGTGTGCGCGCGTGAATTTTTTATATCCACAGAGTGATATCGAAATAGTGTTGAGTTTTTAGCAGAATCATCTCAACAGATAACAACATTCCGAACCCTGCAGTAAAATTAAAAAAAAAAATACGATCCAAAAGTGCTTGTAAACAAATCTATTTAAATAAAGATGACTTAAATTTGTTAGCGGTACGTACTATAGCACATTAGAATATAAATTACTTGAGTCGAAAGTAAAAAAAAAAAAAACGGCCAAAAGAATAGTTTAGTTATTCCACATTCAGTATTAAAAAAAAATTCAATTGAAACAAAACTAATTATTTAAAAACTAAATTAGAGAACCCATTTTGATAAAATTTCTATGGGATCAATCTGTAAGTGTATCTTTTCGGATAAAAAAACAATATTTCATTTTAAGTTATGAGGTAATTATACATAAAAAAAAATACAATTCAATTGAGAACCTTCTTTTTGACATCGTTTGATAAAGGATTATTATATGGCACGATTGCTAAATAACTGCTTGATTCTTTAGATGCACTTTCCTTTGGCAAACAGAATTGGCAAAACGTGAATTACTTCTATTAACAATAGTAACTTTAGTTCCTAAATTGCTCTGTAGAGGCAGCACCAACATTCAAACCACATGTAGTTTGGTGCAGTCTTTTTTAATGTAGGTTGCAAACATATATATACGTATAACTAAACCAATTCGCATAAGTATGTCAAGGTGATAAAAAGTTACCATCAATCGGTCATTTTAAGTCCAGTTTTATATTACATAGGTCTTTATAATGATTAGAATTAAGTTCAAAATAACTACAACAAAACTTGCATTGACGGCTATCTAAAAAATTTGCAAGCTATTATACTATTGTTCACGGTATTGAGATGTTTATAATTTTGATTACGCAGTCGTGTGCGAAAACTATGGGTACCATAATTTGTTTTTAATGTTCGTGAAAGTTGATCTCGGAAACTAAGACGACGAAATAAACATATTGTTAATATTATTTTAATTAATATATGCAAAAATTAAACTCTCGCGACCACAGATAATATTGAATGAATTAAATTATTCGCCATTTATTTTTTATGCCATTTACGCGTTGCCTACTCTGAATAAATATTAATACACTCTTTTTGATGATCCTCATACAGTAATCTAGAGAAAAACTCGATAGAGTAAGACAGAACTATCTCATTGCACAGTCTGAGTGTTCGCAGGAGGAAACTCCTTCGAAACCACAATGTATGCGACCTATTCCTATGCATAATGAGCTGTACGATAAAGTAGCTGTATGCATTATTTCGGACAATCTCTCAGAAAACAATCCGTCATACGGGCGGTAGAAAAATGAAATGAAGTTTTGAAAAGAAATTCAATTTATTACGATGAATGTGGTAAGTTGAGATAATATTATACATTTTTGTGTAGCCTTAACATTCAATCAGTTTAGCATGCAAAATGTTTACATATATTATTATCACTTATAAGTTAATTATTATTTCTAAGTTATATTACAAGAAAAGAAGGCAGTCTCGCCTTAGACTTAGAAAAATATGAGTTCAAAGTTCCAGCTAATGCCAACAAGTACCAGTATTAACATTAAGCATTATCGAACCCGCATAGCAACTAGTAAACAACGGTTAAACGGTAACACAATATTAAATTGTACAAATAAAACAGTTAGCGCGTTAGTGTTAAATAATTGCCTATCGGGGACCTTTAAACGCGTGTGCAAATAATCATGAATAAGATTAGCATTTATAAGGGGAAAAGGTGTATCAAGAAAAGGTGTATCAAGGGAAAGGTCGTTCAACTACAGACGCAGGTGCAGAGTTGCTTAGACACGTATTTGCTGCATGGGAAACTAAAATGGATGTGATAGGTGTTTTTTGTGACCTTTCTAAGGCTTTTGATTGCGTTGATCATAATACATTGCTAAAAAAACTTGCTTTTTATGGCGTCAAAGACAATGCTTTAAATTTAATAAAATCTTATCTATCTGATAGAATACAGAAAGTGAAGATTAGCAACGCTACGTCTGACGGGTCACTTGTGCAAATGGGTGTACCTCAAGGATCTATTCTCGGTCCATTTTTATTCCTAGTTTACATTAATGATCTCCCATATGCCATGCAGGATAGATGCGGCATAGTATTGTTTGCAGACGATACTTCATTGATTTTTAAAGTTAATAGAATGACTAATAATTATGACGATGTAAATAGTGCTTTGCGGCGTCTCCTGCACTGGTTTACAACTAACAATCTTATGTTAAACGCTAAAAAAACAAAATGTGTTAATTTCTCTCTATCTAAAAGTTTTAATACTAATTGCAATATTAAATTAAATGACGAATCTCTCGAATTTATAGAATCTACTGTCTTTCTAGGAATCACACTAGATAGTAAAACACAATGGGGTGCACAAATTCAAAGCCTTGCAGCGAAACTAAGTTCAGCAGCTTTTGCCGTGCGTAAAGTTAGACAGTACACTGATACTGATACTGCTAGATTAGTCTATTTTAGTTATTTTCATAGTTTACTCTCTTATGGAATATTACTATGGGGAAAAGCGGCAGATATTAAGAATATATTCATATTACAAAAACGTGCCGTTCGAGCGATCTACTGTATGAAGAGTCGTGACTCATTAAGAGAGAAATTCAAAGAGGCAAATATTCTCACCGTTGCTTCTCAATTTATATATTCAAATATTCTATATGTTCATAAAAATCTTGACTTATTTCCAAAAAACAGCAATATTCATAATATTAATACTAGATTTAAAGACAAACTTGCTGTCCCCAAGTATCGTTTAGAAAAAGTTAATAGGTCTTTTATGGGAATAGGTATAAAAATTTACAATAAGATACCAAAGGATATGTTGGAATTACCCTTAAATAAATTCAAAACATCTGTTAAATCATATTTACTGAGCAAAGCCTATTACTCACTAAACGATTACTTGAATGACGAGTGTGCATGGCAATAGTTGTTCATGCACTGAATTTTCATTTAATGTTAGACATAGACACCTATATAAATATACATTGTAAATAAACTGGCTTTAAAAAAAAAAGTAATTCAATTGAGTTTCTTGCCAGTTCTTCTCAATTGGATCTATATACCGAACTGGACGGTAGGGTAAATATAAAATTATAATGTACAAATTTGACGTTCATAAGCGGCTAAAATGTCCTACATGAATAAATGATTTTTGAATTTGAATTTGAATTTGAACCAACTTAAAAAAATAAGGCGGTTTTCAAATCGCCTGTTTTGTTTTTCAAGTTTGTTGCCTCATAACTTCGTCATTTATAAACCGATTTAATGTAGTAAAACATGGTACACAATTTGAAGCAGTTAAATTATATAACAAATTACCCGATACATTGAAAACCATTGCAGGCTAGAGAATTTTGAATATAAAACTTTATACCATATGGAAAAGTGCACCTAGTCAACGGATGAATTTTCAAATATTAGATTTCGAATCCCTCAAATCTATATTTGAATAAATAAAGAATAAAGCAATTTCAATATGTACTGTATATACTATCAATATGTACGGTATATAGCTTTACCAATAGCATTTGTTAATTTTACAATTTTTGGACAATAATTTTTATTTCATTACTTCATACTTTTTCTGTCTACTGTAAAATTCTTTTATGATATCTTCTTATAAGTTATAGAAATTGTTCAACACGATGTAATATTATTATTAATAAATAGAAATTTAAACCTTGAATTGAATTGTAAAATTATCTCTTTTTTTGTAATGAAAATAACCGATTTTGTTTGCTTTTTTTTTTTTGTGAAACACAATTTTAAACTATTTACACAGACTTATAGGAGATATGTAACAAATTGAACATAGAAATTATATCAAAATCAAGTTGTTTAGTTTTTAAATCAAAGTAACCGATTTTGATGGTTATTTTTTTGTGAAACACAATCTTAAACTATTTACAAAGACTTTAATATTATTGTATTGTATTTATAATCAAATTAGGACAGGAAAAGTAATTTTAAGTTGGTCATACGACAGATTGAATGATGTAACGTGGCTAGGTAACCGAGTAACCGTGTTGTCCTTACAAGGTAACAATACAAACAGGAGTTCGATTGAATTCTAAATACAATACACGATCTAAATACCTGGGTATAACGGGTACGCTAACATATATTTTTAAGGATATCCACGACGTTCAATCCTTCATCAGTTGCCCAATTTGAACCATATTTCATAAATTGTTGTAATAAGACTTATAAAAAAAAAAAACAATAAAACCCTAGTTAATTTCAAACTTTCGCGTTGTTTACACATATTTTAAAAACACAATCGGAAATTAACGCCATGTAAAAGTTTTTACAGGTAATAATGCTTCTTTATTGCTGACGTTTCAAAGTTAAGTATGTATTTAAAATAAGATCCCCCATATATTTATTTTTAAATATCTACCATGTATATAGGTCCTCTAATTATAATTTTATTACTGAGATAAAATTTAGCCATGAGGTAAGATTTAAGAATTGCCGTGTGGTCCCAGCATAGAATAGGCCACCGCATCCTTTCCCGTGGGTATCATAACAGACAACTAAACGAATTTAATGGTCGAGGGATTGACAGTAGCGTTCCTCTTAAAACATCATCAAGGCCTAACTGCGGTTGCCAACCCACCTGTCAAGCGTGGCAAATACTAGCAAAACCCCCATATAATATTTAGGGCGTGGAACGTGTATTTACAAGTATTTTTTTCTTCGCAACACGCATTTTTTACTTGGTAAAGAAAAACAGCAATTCCACACGCCAAGGAAATTAATATGAGACCATAGAGGGAGTAAACCCAATCGTTTGTGAGAAATATTAAAATCGATTCTCGGAATTGGCGACGCAATCCCGTAACAAATACAGACGAAATGTGAATCTCTCGGAGGAGACGCATAAAAATATATTTGTACTAGCTTTAAACTGTGTCCGTCCGCGTGACTGAGTTAATCGTCATATCCTATCATAAAAAAAAGGGATAAAAAAGTAGGCTGTATCCTTCTCAATTGCATATAATATGTGTATACCACATTTCATAGTAACTGTAGTGAGGTACTTAACCTTACATTAAGTACCAGTAGTAGTACCTCAATGAGGTACTATAAGGTAACAAACAAAGACAGAAATAAACTCACTTTCACATTTGTAATATTAGTAAGAATACGTAAGAATTAATAAGATAGTATCGAATAGAAGGGATTGTTAGTAATATAGACTACCAGTCTCATTGCTAGCAAATATACACTGTCAGTAGGTCTCCCCT
Source organism: Galleria mellonella (assembly GCF_026898425.1). NCBI lineage: Eukaryota > Metazoa > Arthropoda > Insecta > Lepidoptera > Pyralidae > Galleria > Galleria mellonella. The sequence goes on along the minus strand of NW_026441999.1, from coordinate 6,919,687 downwards.
GGAAACCATCTTGTTGAATTCCAGATGTACTCATCACGATGGGCTAACTGACCTGCCTTTTTATTCTCGCCTATCATCCCTCATTGGTATCCCGTCAGCTTATACTATTAGCGTAAGTGGAGTTACCACTCCATTACCACCTATTAAAAAAAAAAAGACTAGAGTGAAAACTGTATATAAATATGATACTTCTCCTACGTGATTGGGCTACTATCATAATTTTTTTTTAATGGATAATAATGGAATGGTAACCCCACCAGCGCTATCGGTACACACTGGCAGGGCATCAGTGAGGGATGATAGGTGAGAATGAAGCGTTGCCATTTTTAGTGACTAAAATTTGTTTATAATGTTATCTTTTGTAATTTTTTTTTATACAACTTAGAATGGCAAACAAGCTGACGAGCCACCTGATGGAAAGTGTTAACCGTCGCCTATAGACATGAGCAGTACCATGGACATAACAGAGTATACTGTTTCGCCCATGAAACCCCCCCTGCGTTACCATTCCTGAGGACTCAGATGTTATTCCTCTGTGCCCTCTAAATTCACGCCATATCCCACCCTTCAAACCTTCTATGTATGTTACTAAATAAACTATTTTTTCTTTCTTTCTTTCTTTACTTTTATTTTCGAGAATTAAAAAAAATATTTTGGGACCCTATTAACGACCAGTTTCAATGAATGAGTAACATAGTTAATTAACATATTCAGCATATATATTCTAGCCTACTCGATGGAACATAGAATAACGATGTTTACAAGTAACTAATGAGACAAATATACAAAATTTGTTTACAGCAGCCGCGTCATAATTTGGAATCTTTTGTTCAAGTGTACACAATTAGATAAGACTTTTTCTAAGTATATGTAACACAAAGAATGGTTTAATGGTAAGCAAATAATCACTAACTGCTGATTAGTAAATTAGGTTTGACTACGTAATTATACTATTTCTCATTAACAGTTACTAATAATAATTTATTTGCTCGAAATGTGGTACAAATGTGGTACTGTATTGTAACTGTTAATGAGTACGTATATACATAAACATATGTATGTACTTGGTGCAACAAAGTATAAATCAATACATATAATAAAATCGTAAGTGATCGTTGTCTGTACATAGAAGATATATAAGAAAAAAAATTTTTTTGGTAGCATTATGAACCGCATTTATGAATAGAATAGATAATGAGAAGAATACAAATCAATGATTTTTAAAAAAATCATCTATTTATCTGTATGTCTGTACGTATTTGCGCGCTAATCTCAGAAATGGCTTAACAGATTTGAATGATTGTTTTCACTAATGCGTTGCAGATTGCTCCAATTAACTTTTTAGTGACTTTGTTTTTGTTCAATCGATTCATAAATGAAAAAGTTATATCAATCTAAAGAATGCCCACCCGTGCGTAGCCGGGGCGGGACACTAGTAAATAAATACATTTCGGTTATCATCGTTTCTATAATTCATGTATTAATAATTTACTAATATTATGAAGAGGAAAGATTTGATTTTTTGATTATTTTTGCTCTGACTCAAAAAATACTTCCGCGATTTAAAAAAAAATCTCACAATTATAGAAAGTTATATTATATCGAGAAACGTGACTTCTGTTTTATTTAAAAAAAACCGTGCACCGTGTTTTGCTAGATTTTTTTTTATACCACAAGGAGCAAACGAGCATGCGTCTCACCTGATGGTAAGTGACTACCGCCGCCCATAATCACCCACAACACCAACGGTTTACAACATTGCAGGTGTGCTGCCGGCTTTTTAAAAAGGAATATGCTCTTTTTTTTAAGGTTATGATGTCTAATAATCCTTACTAATATTATAAATGTGAAAGTGTGTTTGTTGCCTTTAACGGCTTAACCAATCACTATGAAATTTGATATGCATTTACTATAATATGATGGAGAAGAACACAGGCTTCTTTTTCCCGGTCAGCGAATACAGAGAAGTCACGCGGACATGTGTTCCATTCCTGAGAACTCTATGACATTTTTTTAAGGGAGGATAATGGAGTGATAACCCCGCCTGCGCCTACGGTATACGCTGGCGGGGCACCAGTGAGAGATAATTGATGAGTATGAAAAAGCAGGTCAGTTAGCCCATCGTTATGAATACACCTGGAATTCAGCACGATGGTCTCCAGGGGGGACCACGTGGAGATCGACCTGATAGAATATATTGCTAGCAATGAGACTGGTAGTCCACATTTCTAACAATCCCCCCCCCCCCCACTCTATGATGTTAAACAAAGCTGTTTAGCGGTACAAACACGAATGGGACATAGGTACCCAAGCAGACGACTTCTAAGAAATCTGCTTGTGGTGAAAACGTTTTAGATAAATGAAGGCATAACTGAAATCACTATATCGGCCAATATGGGAGTAATGAGGGGCCGGTTCGATTCTAACTTCGGTAACCGGGTCAAGGTGTGTTACGCAAGCAAACCGTTTCATACCTTACTGCTTTAGCAATTGGTTGTTTTCTTTTAAAAAAACAAAAACAATATTTCCATAACATGTCATTGTGGCTCAGTGGTATATACTACCCAGATTTACAGACCGCAATCGCAAGTTCGAATCTCGTCAACGACAAGAACTTTTAACACTAGAGTTAATTATATTTAAATTAAATTATGACAAGCAGATATTTTTCTGTAAAAACTCCATTTATGTTTTCTTTAAGCACTTATTAACTTCAATTAAAAATATTGTAATAATTTGAGAAATCTATCTACGAAAATAATCGACTTCAATTGTGATAAAACCAGTTGATTTAAAAACTACATAACCGATTTTGATAAAATATCTATGAGACCAAACCTTACAGTCACGAGTAATATGTAGTATTAATAATTAAGATTGTGGTCCACAAAAAAAAATCGACTACAATTGTGAAATTAGGGAAGCGCGCTCCAGAGTCGTGAAGAATGTAAGAGAAAAGAATTTGAAACGAAACCCGTACGATGAGAGGGAATAGATAGTTGGAGAGTATCACTGGAATGTAGGCAATATAAAAAATATCTTCTATGTACAAGCAGTGCCTAGTTAAATTTATATTACATAAAATAGTTTAAGTAAAATATTAAAGTTTCAGTTATATCACTTTTCCTAAAGATCTGAAAGTCTGTAAATGAATGTGACCCCATCAACTTGTCTGTGACCGGTCAAGGGGTCATGCCACATTTCGACTCAGAGGTACTCTCACTATGACGTCATAACGCTTAATTACGTCATTGCAATAGTGTTTGTTTTGTTGGGAAAAGATGTAAAAATATTTTAATATGTTAATTTACTAGAGGGAGGTTTTGAACAAAAGTCCTTGATCGTTCGCGTCTGTGACACTCGTGTTTGTTGCCAAGCGGCTGTGCTCGTATTGATTGTGTTTTAAAGGGTGGGGTGTGTCTGAGAAATTACGGGGTACGGAGACGCACAATCTCCATCATGTGGGATATCAACTAGTATGCCACTCCAGGTTTTTTTTTGTCTAAATTATACCTTAAATGCAGTCTGGAAACAGTGTACCTATCAAGACTTACGTGTGTAGAATACACACGTAAGTCTTGATAGGTACACTGTACACATCATAATTCATAAAAAAAAAGTAAGTCCTCTGTAACGATGCGATAGGCACACTGCTTTGTATAATGAGGTCCCAGGTTTGATTCCTATTTTAATAAACTATTTTGATTTAGCTCAGGTCTGAATGTTGAGAATTGCAACCCCAGATATCCGTTGGCTAGTTTTCCACAACACAGAGTAGCCTAGCTCGAGTTCCAGGCGACCCATGTGATTGTGACACTTTATAATTTTATAGAATGCAAGTAGGTACTGCTAGTAAGAAAAGTTAAAAACATCAGAAACGAGTGAGAATTGATATAGCCTCTTATTAAAAGGAATTATATATTAAAAATAAAAAATAGGGAATCGCAAAGTCCTCTCCATCCAAAGGTTGCTTGAATGAGATCGTTTTTAGCGATAAGGTCGCCTCTAATTTTTATCATTTAATTAATTTGATCATTTCTTGTAATTGATTGTATCAATAATATATTTTTTTAATACAACTTAGAATGGCAAACAAGGTGACACAACCTGATGGAAAGTGGTAACCGTCACCTATAGACATGAGCAGTACCATGGACATAACAGAGTATACTGTTGCACCCATGATACCCCCCATACGTTGCCATTCCTGAGGACTCAGGAGTTATTCCTCTGTACCCAGTAAATTCACGCCATATCCCACCCTTCAAACCGAAACATAGTCATGAAAACATAACTGCTTCACGGTAGAAACACGAATGGGACAGAGGTACCCAAGCAATCGACTTTTGTACAAAGTCTCCCTCTGGTAGATTTTATTGTTATAATCTTTTGGAGGAAACAATAAATAGTATCTATCTATCTATTTAACTATTGCCCCAATACGTGTACAAACTCGGTTCGTCTCAATGTGACCCCCGGTCTATGCCCGGGACAATGTCAAAGAACTTAGGGTCCTTAGACTGTGACGCAATTATAAATCTGTAACGGATAGTGTGATCCACAAAATCGTTTCAAATGACACCTTGTTAGATGGAGTCTAGTGATTTTAGGTTATTCATGATTGAAGTAAATTTTCAATTTATCAGTGGGTATTTTTTATGTGTATTTTATGTGAAATCTACGAAATTACTGAATCGATTTTGATGATTTTTTTTCTTGCAAACGACAGAGTTGATTTCCGTATTAATCGTAAGGTAGTAGTATAACAATAATAATTTTATTATGACTAAAGAGTTATTTTTTTAGTCTAAATCTTATAAAGACATACAATATTGATATCTATACATATATTGGGTTTCTCTGATCAATGATCGCAAAAAAAGGTCACATATATATATATTTGGATAACAGACTTTTAACATATTCGTTATTAAACCAGTATATAGATATTGCTATATTATATATTACCGAAGAAAAACATAGGCTACATTTTATCTCATAGTATATATATATATATATATATATATATATATATATATATATATATATATATATATATATATATATATATATATATTATTATTATATACACGATAAAGACAATAAAATTTAACCTGGAAAATTTACGACAAAAAAAGAAATATTGACGAAATGTTATCGAAAAGTAAAAAAAAACCCTCTTTTTCATAAAAACTGAAACTTTCTACAAATCTACTTTAACTGTTACACTGTTTTGTCACTTACTTTCAAATTGGGAATTTAGTGTAAAAGAAAGAGACAAAACAGTTCAACAACTAAAATAGGTTTATGAGAAATTTGGGGTTTTTATGAATGAGGTAATAGGAAAATAGCTAGTAGCTAATAAATAACTAATCTCGTTTAACACATGTAGGACTATATTATTGCCCCAATACGTATAAACGCGGTTCATCTCAATGTGACCTGCGGTTTTTGCCCGGGGCAACGTCAAAGAACTTGGGGTGTTCAAACTGTGACGCAATTGGAACGGGTAGGCTGCAAGATCCCGACGTATTGGGTCGACGTACGAACTTTATGGGATCGGTTCGACTTTTTAGGTAGTACCAAAGATTGTACGTTGCAATGTATACCTTACCTACCAACATTAAGGATTTAGTTACTGTACCAGTTAAAGAATAAAAACAAAAAAAAAATGTATTTCTTAGAAAAAAACAGTGAAAAACGGTTTAATCTCATTATTCGGAACGTTCTTTTTATGCAACTTAAAGATGTTATTTTTTTTATGTGACAGATCGAAGTGAAGAATTTTTTTTCTAGTATAATTAATTCCTATATTAATTTTCCGGGATTGAAGTCGTTGTTAATATTCAGAATATCTATACATTTGAGAGAAGAGAAAGAAAGAAGAAAGAGAAGCCCCAAAAATTCTAGCCAAAGTTAACAAGGCAGAGCGGAGATTATTGAAATCACAAAATTCAAAACAAAGTATAACCTAAGTTAAAAAATAACCTTGATACTTGGGAACAAAAAAATATTATCAGATAAATCCATCAAACTTCCTTTTAAACGACTAAGTAGATTTGAATACAATTTAGTATACACAGATAGTCCATTTGAATTAACACATAATGTAAGTTTTAGCATAATTATTTTATCGTTTTTCTCAGCTGAAATATCACGTTTCGAATGGGCGATAGAATCGCAAAAATTAGACTATTCAAACATACTTGAATTGAAGTTTACTTGAATAAAAAATATTTCTTTCTTTCTTTAATTCACACGGGTTACAACAAATATTCAATATTTAAGAAATTCCAGCTTAATTACTATTACATTATATTAAATTATTAATTACACTTACCTAAGATTAGGTGTAGCTTTGCATCAGTCTGGAAGGCGTAATGAAGAGTGACCAGAAAGGGGCATGCCCTCACTGCTTCCAGAACCTGTCGACAAAGACCATTGGTCACAGTAATGCTCAAATAATAACGGTCATCATAAAGAAAGAGGAGATTGGCACAGTCCTGTTTTATATAAAAATCTCTAAATAAATAACATCAGACTAGTAACGTATCATATGTTTTTTTTTTGATGGGTGAAAATGGTATGGTAACCCCGCCTGCGCTAACGGGATACGCTGGCGGAGCACCAGTGAATGGTGATAGATGAGAATGAAAACAGGCCAGTTAACTCATCATAATGAATTCATCAGGAATTAACCATGATAGTTTCCAGGGAGAACCGCGAGGAGGTTGACCTGGTTGGGTATATTGCTAGCAATAGGATTCTCAGCCTCCATTACTAACAATCCCTTTCCCCCCTCACATATTGGGTTAGTCGTAAAGCTAAAACCAAACGGTAGTTAGTATTAAAGATTACAATTTTCTACAAAATAAAACAGCGTTATGGTTCTATGGTTAGAGCTCGTCAAGTTTGCAAAAAAATAACGTAAATCCTTCAATAAACCTATTTTAGTTACTGAGGGCTTGAGTGTTTACAAATACAGTTCTGTTATAAAAGTACAATAGTGTTACTGGTCATCTTAGCTAAGGAGCCCTTTGAATCTACAATAAGATTTTTTCTGAATGAGACTGTAAGTCGAAACTAATATTCATAAAACTCATTCAAAGTATTCTTTTAAAGAAATAGGTAGAGACATCAGCTTGTGTGGTCCCGACATAGGCCAACACTTCCTTTCCAGTTGGTGTCGTAAGAGGAGACCAAGGGAACTTAATGGCCGAGAAATTAGCCGTAGCGTCCCTTTCCTAACATCACCAAACGGTTGCCAAACGGCCTGCCAAGCGTGGCAACTAATGACTAAAACTCCCAATGGAGAGGCCCATATTTATCAGTGGACAGTTAAAAGCTGTGTACGATGATATACTTAACGACTTGGATAAACAATAGATATATATTTACCTGTCTTTCCGTCCTGGTGTGTTCGGCAGTTTTCAGTTTCTGTACTATGGATGCCTTTTTTAATACTTTCATCGCGTATAATTTGCCTTCGTCTACACCACAACGTTTTCTCACTAGAAACACCTTGCCGTAGGCTGAAACAAAGAGAATTAAGTTAAAACACTTGCAAACATTACACTGGTAACACAGTTTATTGTCTATTTCATTAAGAATCTGTATTATAAGCACCTGATAGAATATTTTGTACATCAAGGGATTAAGTCAAAGAGAAATTCAAGGATGCAAGAGAAATTATAATTATATTTGATTATAATGTAGGCCGCCGTAACCGTTTGTTTATTTACTGCTGTAATATTAAAACAACCGACTTTATAAAAGAGATGTTTCTATTTTGGACTGGATTATTTACAGAGGAAGGAAAATATTGAATTACTAGCATTTACCCGCAATTTAGACCGCGTGACCGGGATAAATAGTAACCCATCCTATACAGTATGTATATACCAATTTTAATGGCCATATGTCGAACCATTCAAGCGCTATGGTGTTACAAACAAACAATCAAATGAACTCACATTCACATTTATAATAATAGTAAGGATATGTAGAAATAGATATTTATTTTTTTAATTGAATTACTGTATTTTTTATATTTATATTATTACCATGGAAGTTCTTATACGAAATGTCAATTTTTTAAAGAGCATATTAGCAGGAAAAACATAATGCAAAAGAGAAAGGATAAACCGAGAAACAAATATGGGACAGATAAAGGAAACACTAGGCGTCATGTCGTATAGGGAGGTCAGAGATATGGCCTGGAATAGAGCTGGCTGGAAGATAATGCATGAATTAAGTTGCACCGACAAGAGGAAACTCATATATATAAAAAAAATGTTAACTGGGAGAGAATGCTATATAGCATAAAGTCTGCCTTTTGTACCAATATTTTTTTGTAATGTGGTCAATAAAGAATAAATAAATTAAATAAAAAAATAAGCGAGTAGGTATTAAGCACCCTCCTTCCCATTAAAGCGCATCGAACGACACCCTTCTCAGACAACCGAGCAATATCACCGATACCTTATCCTATAAAGGGCAAATTTATTTTAAACTCAATATTTAAGGAAATGCATCTACAAGTAGATAACGTGATAGACATGCAACCGTATAAATAATGCTCTTTATTCAATAATACCACGACACGATAGCGAGGCAGAAGGTCGCCGGATGATATAACATAACGGAGCGTGGTAATGTATGTTTGCGGAGAGTGGCAACTGTATTGATTTCTTTTCATAATTACAGACCTATTTTCCACAGTGGTTATACACAAGCATTAACAAATAAAACTAGTTTACAACGTCTAATTAAAAAAAAAAAAAAAGAGAAGTGAACTAAGATGTAAAAATTCTTATTGGCTTTAAAAGTTAATAATATATAAATTACCAGAGGGAGACTTTGTACAAAAGTCTATTGCTTGGGTGCCTCTGTCCCATTCGTGTTTCTACCGTGAAGCAGTTGTGTTTGCATGGCTGTGTTTCGGTTTGAAATATATGATAGAGATATGGCGTGAATTTACAGGATATAGAGGAATAACACCCGAGTCCTCAGGAATGGCAACGCAATGGAGGGTATCATGGGTGAAACAGTATACTCTGTTATGTCCATGGTACTGCTCATGTCTATAGGCGAGGGTTACCACTTTACATCAGGTGGGCCGTCAGCTTGTTTGCCATTTTAGGTTGCATAAAAAAAATTATATAATTTTTATTAATATTATATAATATCATCACTACTTAGTATAAAACAAAGTCGATTCATGTCTGTCTCTATGTATGCTCAGATCTTTAAAACTACACAACGGGTTTTGATGCATATTTTTTTTAATAGATAGAGTGATTAAAGAGGAAGGTTTATATGTATAATACATGCATAATATAGTAAGTAGAGGAACACTGATAATTTTAGAGGTTTCTAATGTAATGTCGTAACGTAATGGGGGGCCGGCGACGCTATTTAGTATCAGCATTGCGCCAGTGCGAAGACGGGGCGGGTCGCTAGTTATGACATATTATTAAACATATTATGCCCTCCCCCAAATAATTGGGATAATTGGGCATGAAGATTATGAACAATATGAAAAAAAACTTGACTGTTTGTTTGTTACCTCTTAACGCCTTAACTTCACAATGATTGACTATGAAGTTTGGTATACACCTACTTTTTTTTAATGGGAATAGAATGGCAACCCTAACTCTGCGCTATCGGTATACGCTGGCAGGGCACCACTGAAAGACGATAGGTGAGGATGAAAATAGGCCAGTTAGGCCATCGTGACATTGTACAAGAATTGACCATGATGATTTCCAGAATGAACTACGTGGAGGAGGTCACCCACCTGATAAGGTACATTGCTAGCAATGGGGGCTATTAGAGCTAATTAGTAATAACTTCTTTCCCCTGGTTTACACGTACTATCCCATAGAATGGAGAAGGGGATTTAACATGTATCTTGGTCACGCTGGACAAAGTTGCGAGTAAAAGTTAGTTATAAATAAATACCATTGGACATATCGTCATAGTCGTAGAATACTGACGGATCTGACAAATATTACATATATAGATCCGTCAATATTCTACGACTATGACGATATAGGCGACGGTTACCACTTTCCGTCAAGTAGAACATAAGCTTGTTTGCCATTCTAACTTGTATAAAAAAAATAAAAATAAATAAATATTAAATCTTAATTAAATATTAATTTTAGATGCCCACGAATAACTTCACGCCTTTAAAACTTTTTCTTTGTACCCAATATAAAAACAAAATATGCTAGTAAAACATTTTTGTTCAGATCTGGCAATAATTATAATATTAAATTTACTAGTATAGATCTATTAAACTGTAAGAAGTTTATCTACAGGAAATATCTTTAAGAAGTTATCTATACCTAGTTATGTATTTATAGTTACTTAATTCCCTTATCTCTGTCATATTGCCTTGCTTTTTACTATTGAGTGGGTATTTGGTATTTCTCTCTATTCAATGTTAAATGTCCTATTTACTTGTGGAAACTTTGCTGATTTGTATTCTACTAATATGTATAAACTAAGTGTAATAAGAAATTATTTATTTGCCAAATAATATAAATAAAAAAAAATTACATAGTGCCGTCTCAAACTAAGTAGAGATTGTACTATTAGGTAGTAGACGACTGACAAACATACATACACATTTATGCATAGAAAACATGTAGAACAATGCAAACAGTCACACTTGTAAATACAAATATATTGTGTGGAGCATCGAACCTGCGACCATCCCCGTGGGTGAGGCGATGCGCTAAACCACTACATCACCAAAATCGTCAAATACTAAGAAGAGCCACCTGCATCAATTGATTCCCATAATACAGATTAGAGAACATTATAATCAGACTGTGGACATAACCCACTTGTTACAAGGTCTAACTAATTTGTACTGCCTAGTTCTTACGCTCTAGAAACAAGCCCACGGCAATAATAACAAAACGTACCTATCAAGGGTCATATACGATTTTTCCATTGTTTATCTAAATACTAGCGTCCCGACTCCGACTCCGCACGGGATATAGAAGACAACCTATGTTACTCGCTGATAATGTAGCTTACTATAAATAGAAAGAATTTTTTAAATTGGTTAAATAGTTTTTAAGTTTATCCATCCGTCCACAAACAAACAAAAAAAAACCAAATCTTTCCTCTTAATAACATTAGTAGAGATATAAAAATGCTGTGTCACCATGTTCATTCATGATAAACGCCCAAACGATTTTAATGAAAATTTATAAATACACTCGAATATTGAATACTTTAATTTTAGATATGGGAGTTTTTCGTGATAAGAAAAAATGGACCCGGTAGTTAACGATAGCGGGCAAAACAACTTTCAGGTGGTAAATACATCGCGGTAACTTTTACAAAAAAAAAAAAAGTACCAGCTGCCGCATTTTAATGGCAAATTTTCAAAGTGGCCGCCTTTTTGCGATGCATTAAATTCGTCATGTTGTTTGGGTTAAAAAAATTCCGTCTGAACAATGTTGTTATGGGAAGTGTAACTAGCCAGTAACAATGTACAATTAGAGATGGGCAATCCACCTGGGTGGGTTTAAAGTCTGGTGGGTAAAAACCGGGTGTTTTGGGTTTATTGGGTTTAAACCCCATAAACACCCAAATTTTTGGGTGTTTATGATTTTGTACTTCATCATCGTCATCTCAGCCGCAAGACGTCCACTATACTGGACATAGACAATATTATTATGCAGCCTACAGAATAAAAAACTTTTAATTTGATTTTGAGTTTATTAAGAAAGAGATGAAAGTAAAATGTAAAACTACAGTCAATCACTGTCAGATTCAGAGTTATTACAAGCGATGAATTGTATAGGTTCGATAGGCTCTATTTCGTCTAAACTGTTATGTTCATTTACTTGCTCAATGAAAGCTTCTAAGGTATTTTCTTCATTAAACTGAATGTCCTCGCATTCAGCTTTATGTTTAAGATTCCAGTTATAACAAATGAATGAAATTTTTTCAGTTCTTTCAGTTGTAAGTCGATTTCTTTTGTTATTATGTATGTAGCCTTGGATACTAAAGGAACGCTCAGTGGCTGCCGAAGTACAGGGAGCTGATAGAATACGAATCGCTACTTTGCTTAACTCAGTGGAACCACAAATACCTTTCCACCATATTAGGGGCTCAATGCTATCTAATGAGCTCCATACAAATCCTCTGGCCCAAAAGTTTTCTTTAGCTTTATAACACGCCAAATCTGCCATTACATTTGACAAACTTAAGTGTTGGCTTAAATTGTAGATAAACTCCATACCCTTAAGTTCTTCCTCTTGAGTAAGTTCGACTCCTAGAGTCCTGGGGTCTAGAATATATGCTGCAAAATGTATTGGCCTCATTGCCATATTGCATCTTGAAGATACTGATGTTAGAATCTGCTGTTTGCTTTCTTCGCTCAATGTCGAAATCTCATTTAATGCAAAACGTATCTTAGCTTGTACATCTCTAAATGTAATGTATGTGCGATGCAAACGATTCTGGTCGCTCTCTAAGTAAAATATGCTTTCAGTGACTGGTTCCAAAATACTTATACATTCCCCTGTCTTCGTCCAGAAATCATCACTTAGAATTAAATCTTTAATATCTCTTGAAATTACCACATCTTCTCTAACTGTTAATATTTGCAAAGCTATCTTATTTGCTTTCAAACTTTTTAACGAAGTAACATGACTTCCCCATCTTGTAGCACAAGGCAATTTTAGTGTTTGTGTAGAATCTTCACCCTGCCTTGATTTTATCAACAAGGAACTTAATCGTTGACTCCTTTTAACAGTTTTTATTATATTTATGGCTTGCATAATAAACACAGTTACTTCTTGTATCTTTACAATATTTTGGCACAACAAGTTAAGGATATGTGCACAGCAACCGAGAGGAACAACATGTGGATATTTGAGTTTTGTTAATTCGAATGCCTTTTGTATATTTCTAGCGTTATCGCCAATAAGTACAAGAAACTTATTTGCTCCATACACTTTCATTACTTTTTCAACTTCTTGGCTAAGGTATTCACTAGTGTGAGGATTACTTTCTGTATTCAAACTTTTAACGTATACAGGTTGAGGTTTTGATATAAGAAAGTTTATTATTCCTTCATTTCTTAAATTAGACCAGCCATCGCACTGAAGGTGTAAGTAACTACAAGCATTTAGTTCCTCATTTAACTCAAAACGCATTTCTCTATATATTTTATCTAAGTATTTTGTCGCTAAAGCTTTACGTGAAGGTATTTTAAATTTTGGTTGCAATTTTTCGAAAAATTGTATCCATAAAGGATGTTGCACCATCGATAATGGCGTCCCTGTTACAAATATAGCTCTCGCTAATTCTGTTTTTATATGATCATCGGTGTCTTGAAACTCAGCATTTATTGTAGTGTTAGCAGACGACGAGGGGCTTATAAAAGAATCATTTGTCTCTATCTCTGACAGTCCAGACATTTTGGTTTTGGACGAGCTATCTTTTATAAGTTTCATAGAGTCTTTTAATGTTTCTGGAGATTTTGGACAAGTGATAAGATGTTGAAGCATTTTGGCAGCATTACTGAATTTGTAGACCTTATTACAAAGCTTGCAAGAAACAGACTTGTTTGGTAAAGTACGGTAGTGCTCCCATATGCGTAAATCTTTAGGTCTCCCCATTGAACCTAAAAAAATGAACGATGATTAGTTGGTCTGACGAAAATTCAACAATAGAGTGCCTATTTTTTTACAATGATTATTTCTTGTTATTTACAATAAATTTATTAAAAAAATAATAAAATAAATACAAAAAACCTTTGTAAAATTACATCTCCTCGGAGGATTAAACGCAGACGCTAGTTTATTATCGTATTGTTCTGTATTTTTCTCAGCAACTTCTTTAATTCGATTAGGTACTTACGCATATTATGTTAAAAATAAATATCTAGTACACATCTTAGGCTATCCACCATTATTATCCAATGACGACTCTCAGCTAACTATGCACTATCATCCAAAATAAACGTGTATGGAAAATTTTATCCCAGTCGGTTGAGGATTGAGGATAATTGCATCAACATACGAACATACCTACATACTTTTATTTACATAACGCAAGCTAAATAAAAGCTTGTAATAATACATCTAATTTTAAGTTAAAATTGTTAAGTGATCATGATATAATTGTATCATTCAAAAATCCACTTACCTTTAATTATTTCTTGTTAAGTATAAATATTATTTCAAATCTGCTCCCTTAATATGCACTTTTTTACTGCTTTTCCTACCTAACACGTTACCAGGAAGTCACGTTACCAGAGTCAGAGTAATAGTGAACACGTTTGACAGTGATTGTCGTCGCCTCATATTCAGCGTCGACGAATAGGGGAATCCCCAGTCATAATGTATTGCATGCGTGGCGGTCTTACTTCAAATCCATAAACAAAGAGATAATTACAGAACTCGATACTAGATGGCGCTGTTTTTGTTTGAAGAAAGTTTGCGGGCTAAAATACATAGAATTTCATCAATGACTTCCACAAAGAACAACATTTCTGTTTTTTCTAAGTCCGTATCTCTTCCGTATATTTCATAAGATATAAGCTTGGGCTACATTGTTATGCAACGTGATTTTGTCGCTGTCTTGCTAGCAGGGTTGACAGATATACGATTTAAATCGTACTCATACTATTATTTGTCTATTTTTTAATGTACGATCGTAAAGATTATGATCGTAATTCGCACAAAAACATACGACTTTTTGGTTACCTGGCAACATTTTTATTATGAAACGAACATGCTCACATCATCAGTCACATGCAACAATTTATTGGGGATTTCCCCTTCACATCTGGCAGTCCTGCTTGCTAGAATATAGGTAAGTCAGCCACAGTTACTGACGATCGATATTTAAAGGGTATTGTTTTTGTGCTAAATATTTCATAAAAACGTTATTTAATACTTTGTGGATTATTAATTTAGTTGATAATCACTGGAAGTAAAATGGATGCTAATTTGAGAGATCAAGATCTTCGTATAAAACAGTTAATAAAAGAAAATCTACGTAAGTACTCTTTTTATACCTAGGTAGGTAAGGTATAATAAACACAAAAGGTACTTAGATCGCGTGTGTTCGAAGCATTTATTCTAATAAATTTAATTTAAAATTGTAGAAAGAAAAAAATGTCTGCCAAGCCGTAGCCGAAGCCGATCTCCAAATATATTTGGCGATAGTGAGACCCAGTGTCCAGATGATTTACCCAGCGTCGTCGCAACAAAGACAAAAAACGAGGATAAAGTAAAAGAAAATTTACTGAAAGAAGAAACAAACTGTTCTAAATGCTTAATTTATGGAGAAGAGGATAAAAGAAATGAGTATTTCGGACTGTTAGTGGCTCAAGAATTTAAATATATACGGCCATGTGTGCGAACGAGGTGTTATGAAGAAATTTTAAAGTATCTACGGGAAGCAAAAGGCCAACATGTTGATCAACTGCAACATGAAAACACTGAAAATTAATTACTTTCATTTTATTATATATAGATTTTTAAAATTTCCTGAAATATTATTAGTTAACGTTTTATTTAATATTGTAGAATTGATCAATACAATTTATAAAAATAATTTATTGGTATTACTTACATATTTTCAAAAAAATACGTAAAAACCTATTTTTTTGGGTGATTATGGGAGTTTATGGGTGTTTATTGGGTTTTTACCAAAGCACCGGGTTTAAACCCGGTGCTTTGCCCATCTGTATGTACAATACGTTATAAAAGAAACAATGATCTTGAAAATGCTTAAGTACTTTGAATTTATAGATTAGGAATGGGTGTAGGTTTGTAGAGAATAGACGAAACTGAATATATAAGTTATATAACAATAATATAATAATGAAATGGTTACGGTTTATGGGGCGCACTAAAATAATAAAATGAGGGTATTTATGAAACTTAACACTTAAATGAGGAACAATTGAATATCTATGAAAAGTACTAACAAATCCTTTATCTTTTTAAGATATTTGAAAGCATTTCTTTATACAGTTCTTCTGTATTCATTTTATATTACATATTTATTTTAAATACACTGTCGGGACTGAACGTTATAAAAAATTTGCAGGTAAATATAATTTGACTGAAATACATACCTGCTTTTTTCAACAATACGAAAGTTTAAAATTAACTATACAAGTAATGGTTGTTTATCCCTACAAGCAAATATTTTCGGACGGGGAAAAGGGATCGTTAGTAATAGTCAAGTCGACCTCCACGTGGTACACCTTGGAAATCATTGTGCTGAATTCCAGGTGTATTCATCACGACGGACTAACTGACCTGCCTATTTTTTCTCACCTATCATCTCCTGGTGTCTCGCCAGCATATACCATTAGCGCGGACAGGGTTACCATTTCATTATAATCCATTAAAAAAAACATTTTCGGGCGTATTCTTAATTATCTTTTAAAAGTCTCGTTCAAATAATATAATGGTTGCTTCAGTCAATTATAAAAACTAACTTTAAAGTTCAAATCTATAGTCTACAATTCTCCTTTCTCTTTAAAATGTCAAGATAAGGTGTAAAAAAAAAGCATTGCTAAACAAAATCTCTTGTCGCTTGTCAAAGATGTCGGTCAAATCCTGGAGATTGGTCAATAGATAAAAACGTTTGATAATCTTCAAGGTGGGCGTTTGATTGTCAACAATATGACTTTTAATTACCCGACTGTCGAGAACTCTTCACGATTACAACCGATCATAACAACAGCTAAAATAGCATTTAATATTTCTTTAAAACAACATATTGAAACACCATTCATAAAAGAAAACTTTATATATTATATTTAAACGTAAGTGTCGGGAATTCTTAGAAAAGGTTGCCTCATATCTTTTCTTATTCACGATTTTTCAAGAAACGAAACGAAATAACTTCCCTGAAATAGGGTTCTATAATTTTCATTAATAAAAGAATCAATTTACAGATAAAAATAAATTATTTCTGATCTTTGAGGCATACGGTGGTTTAAGAAATTGTTGACACCAGAGGGCGATGTCCTCACCCTCACATGAGTAGTAACTAAGTGATACTAACGGCCATACACATTTTACTACTATACAATTACATTTATTTTTCTTAATATAATTTGCATACTGATTGATACCTTTAGTAATAGACATTCTAAACTATGGCGCTAAGATGCAAGATAGAAAACCTGGCCAGCCAGCGTGGAACAGCTGCAACGTGACACTGTAACCGGATACATCCGCTCCTAACCAGTTTTCACCGGGGCAAGGAAGGACCAAGTGTCAGGCACGTTATTACATTGTTGACAAGAGACCCGCGTAATTAATATAATTTGGTTACCATAATTCGTGCGTTGATATAATTGACATTGTATAGATGACGTTCCAGAAGGTCTAAATGGAGTAATTCTATAAATAGTTAATGGTCAAGTTAAGGCAAAGTGTACAAAATTGACATAAGCTAATAGAACAATAATTAAGTCTATCGGTCCAGATGTTTGCGTGGTATCAGAGTAAATTAAACAAATTTTCCTGAAGTCTATTTATTTTTAAGGTGATGAGACACCTGTTACCAAATTATCCCATTGTAAAATTACATCGTTTCGTAATAACTACAGAATAATTAACTTTCTGCATTAAATAACTGCTATATTAAGTTTCGTTATAACCTATATAATAAAATGTAAAATCACAGTTGTAGAAAAATGTAAAGACCGCGAGCTCTCAATAGAAATTCATTCTTAATGCCTAATATTTTTTTATGGGATGGAGGACATTGGGCTATTTTGTACACGTGAACGAGGTCGTAAAACTAATAGTAGGCATATCATCATCATTTTCAGCCTTTAACTGTCCACTGCTGAACAAAAGCCTCCCCCTTGGAGGGTTTTGCCAGTAGTTGTCACGCTTGGCAGGCGGATTGGAAACCGCAGTTAGGCATTGGAGATATTTTATGAGCGACACTGCTGTCCACCCCTCGCTCTCTCTTATTCGCCTCTCACGACACTCATAGAAAACGGGTGGCATAGTCTATGCCGGGACCACACGGGTATAAACAGAAATAGTTGGTATATAAACTGAACTATGCTATTATATATATATATATATATATATATATATATAAAATATTATACCGTTTACAAAAAGCAAGTTCATTTACGAACACGATTCGCTAATTGCACGACTTGTTATTATAATTTCAATTTAATAGGTGATAATCAATTTCCTATTTCATCACCAATTATGGTGACCAAAATAAGCAATGCACATTATGAAACAATTACGTAAACGATATAGCTACATAAAGATATTTTTAGGTTTATACCTATTAGTGTCCTCATAATAAAATTAATCATGATTGTGACAACTATTAAAGAGTCTCTTGAAGTTGGACGTAATTATAATATGACATATTTAAGTTTACTGTTGCCATGTTTTATCAGATAACTTGGTATACCTTTCTTAAGAACTGATTCGACAAACATTTTGTTCTCTACGTCCACTTTATGAATTCATTTTGTTCCAAAACAATAGGTTATAATAAAATTTATTAAGCAATTTCGGAGATTTAGACGGTGGCAAATAAGCATACAGCCCGTCTGATAGTAAACGGTCACTGTAGCCTATAGACGCCTACAACACTAGGGGTGTCACGTGGTGGATTAATGTCATAAACTAACATCGTAACACAAAATTTTAAAGATGTGATGGAATTACTAGCATGGGGGGTACCATGTGCGAAACAGTATACTCTGTTATGTCCATGGTACTGCTCATGTCTGTAGGCGACGGTTACCACTTTCCATCAGGTGGGCGCCGTCACCTTGTATGTCATTCTAAGTTGAATAAAAATATTAAAAATTTTCTTTTTTTCTACTGATACCGTTTCCCGTAGTCATATCTGACGATACCCTGAGAGTTTAAGGAGTGGAGGAGTGTCACTCCGTCCACACAGGGAGAGCTTATCATCATGTTAAATAAAATAACATATATATTGATTGTGACAGACATGCGTTCATGACGTAAATTAACAGCCCCAAAATAAACCGACGGCAGCCTCGAGCTAAAAATATCGTCAAAGACAAAACAGGCTACAATTTGCAGCGACAACAAACAAAATTGGGTTTTGATTTGAAAGGGAAACAAAGAATTTATGTCATATGAAACAATGAGATGGGCTGATTAAATAACCATATATACAAATAAAAAGCGAGAATACTTTGTAACTTACTTTTATAATTTTGCTTTTATTTTTAATCATCCAAGTATACTATGACACATATATTGGAATTCAATTCATTGTATAAAGACATGGAAAGTTTATTTTTTAGAAATTCTATGTTTAAACTAGAACAATTGTTATTTCATAATCATATTCTTATGAATGGTCAATAAACTTATTATACTAATATAATAAAACTGTAACTTAAATATGTCTGTCATGGCAGATATTAAAAAAAAATTGATTATATTGATTTATAATCTTAATAAAAGCAATAAGAAGACAAAACAATATATTTTTTAAATTTGTCCGCCTATCTGTATTATTGTTCCGGCATCGTGCAAAAACTACCGCACGAAATTAGATGCAGTTTTAGCAGTTGTATTCCTAAAGGTCTAACTTAAAAACTAGTATATGTTTTACTATATCCTATCTAAAAATAGTGTTTTCATTGATTTTCCTACTTCTGACGCGTAAAAAGCAGCCCGCAAAAAGCTAATTATGAATA
Organism: Galleria mellonella; assembly: GCF_026898425.1. Taxonomy (NCBI): domain Eukaryota; kingdom Metazoa; phylum Arthropoda; class Insecta; order Lepidoptera; family Pyralidae; genus Galleria; species Galleria mellonella. The sequence goes on along the minus strand of NW_026441999.1, from coordinate 6,899,961 downwards.
AATAAATTGTTATCACGTTTCGGAAGTCTTTGGACAAAATCAATTACAAATTGATTTTGGACAAAATCAACTTATAACGCAACTTTTAAAATATTTGTAGTCTAGTGTTATTTAATTCATTATAATTGTTACTTCATTTTCTCGCACTGTATAAAACTATGTTAAAGTATATGCTGTGAATACCTATAATAGGCATGTGCATTACAATTGTATTATATTTAATGTTTGTTATATGTTATAATGCAATATGCTATTGGTGTTCCTTTAAATAAATAAATAAATAAAATTATTAAATTCATAAGATTCACAATTCTATAATCAGCTATACTGTATAAACAATCAATACAATAATCATGCAAAATTAACGAGTTATTGGTCTATCTAGTCTGCGTCACGGAATAAAAGTTCAATGACCCTTGTATGAGTAGTATTGAAAACTGAATTCCGTAGCAAAGAGTAACATCTGAACGTCCTTAGGCTAGGACGGCCAACGAACTTGAAAAAGTATTGATATTTCGGGATCAATTTAGTAAACAATTCACTATTTGATGGATGTGTGAGGATTGAATACGTTTAAACGTTTTGGGCTATTCTTGGGTTGATTATAATTTACTTTTGTTATTATATTAACCATTAACTGTCCACAGCTGACTATGTTCAGCCTCACCCATAAAGAGAGTTGACAACCGCAGTTAGGCTTCGGTGATATTTTAAAAAGAACGCTGCTGCCTATCCTTCGACAATTAAGCTCCCCCCGTCGGCCACAGAAAAAGAAGGGTTGGTCTATTCTATGCCGGAACCACACGGATTAGCTTTATTAACCCTGTACTAATACTAATCGCGAAAGAGTATCCATTTTTAGAATTTCTAAATCATCTTAGTTTTTTTATGCAACTAAGAATGGGAAACAAGCTGTCGGCCCACCTGATGGAAAGTGGTAACCGTCGCCTATAGACATGGACAGTACCATGGACATAACAGAGTATACTGTTTCGCCCATGATACTGTTCATGCGTTCATGCATTTTTGAGGATTAGGGTATTATACCACAGGTATAGAGGGTATATATATTATATAATAAAGTAACAAAAAAAAAAAAAAAACAAAAAAAAAAGCTAGTCACGACTATTTATATATTATAAAAATTAAATTACTTATTACATTTACTTTTATATCCACGTCGACTGTATATCAAGTAAAGATCAGCAGTCTTCACTCGACGAACCCTGCTATCGTCAGTTGGACAATAAGAGCCTATCGATTTGTTTTACATCTCAGTCACCAGAGCGCACCGCGTGTGTGCGAGGTAAACGGCCCTTAGCGGAGCATCTGCCGGTCGGTGCATAAAAAACCCAACCACCTGGCCGCTCCGATACAACGTGACCTATGGCTTCCCCTAACCTTGCGAGATATAGAGTAGCAATTAGGCGTGTGTAACATTGGTACTGCTCCAATATCTATATATTGTGTTCTTTTTGACATTTTGAAAAAAAAAAAAAGGTCATCACCTATTTCGATATCGCCTGTACCGGTCGGATATCTATATTAATTTTGATGGAATTCTTCATTTCGACAATAAATATTGGATAACAGATATTTAACATAATCGTTATTGGGCCAATATATACATATTGTGATGCTGCTGTTTTGTTTTGCGGAACATATTAGCAATTATTTATTGAAAAGCAATATCTACTCGTATACACACACACACACACACACACGCACACGCACACGCACACGCACACGCACACACACACACACACACACGCGCGCGCGCTCGCGACCCCGTGTTCTAAATTCAAATATTTTGTCAATGTAATGTATCTACTAAGAATCTCATAATTCATTTATGTGTATGTTTAAGATTGTAAACGTAGCTTTATACTACCATTTTTCAAGGTTACCTAGCTTAGTAGGTAGTCCCTAAACATGTTACAAAGTAACCACCAATGCCCCTTCAGACGACGGTCATCCTGTCCCTAACAGGTGGTAGCGGCAGCGTTGCGTGTACACGCCACTCAAACACGCAACAGGATGTGTCGATATGGCGTATGAAGTATTGTTTTGTGCGAACGTGAATTTTTGCATTATATTTTACGCGAGCGCCCTGCGCATATGATCGACAACCTACTTTTTTTTTAAAATCGTACATTATTTTTTTAATATTTGACATATTGTCCTGTGCGATAAATAATCTACTTTTTTAAAAATGGAACACATTTTTCAATCTTTACATATTGCAAGGAATGATGGACAAGTCACTTTTTTAAAAATGGAACATATTTTTTTTTATTTGACGTAATGTTCTGTAACGAATGATGGATATTATAAACAACCTATTTTTTTTTTAAATAACACATATTTTTTATAGGTACTTGACATATTTAGTGAACGATCTTGGCATGTCTTATCGAAATCGGATATTTAAAAATAATATAGACAAAAAAAATATTAGACAATAGTACATAATCAATTGACACGGAAACCTATTTGTTCTATTTATGTTATGAACTTTGATAAAAAAAGAGCAAGTCCCATATAAAGTGTCTTAATTGGTTTTACTATTATTACCGACTTATATATAGATCGGAAAAAGGGTATATTAAGTTTTCTTCAGGGCAATGCGCACGTGACACCCTATTGTTGCAGGCGTTTATAAACTACAGTGACCATTTACCATCAGACGAGCTGTATACTTGTTTGCTACCTTCGTGGTATAAAAAAAGAAATCTTCGATGATGACCGGCATCCAATCGATTTAACCCTGCCACATTGTATTTAAATATATTTGGCGAAATGTAGGTGAGTATTAAATTCCCCACAACGGTAGCAGTCGACAAATATTTCCGATTCCGACGAATTATACTCATATGTGTACGGTATTTAGTTTAATTCTAAAAATTTACTTATATATTAATTTTTACATTTTATTCTAATTTAATTTAAACATTTGGGGTGCCAATAATCAGAACGCTTAGCAACCGCAGATACGCTTTGCTGATGTTTTGAAAGGAACGCTGCGGCCTATCCATCGATTATAAATTTTTCTTAGTCGCCTCTTACGACATCCGCCATGACTAATACCGGGGGGGAAATGACCGTCAGCCCTTCTGCTCGGGTCTGTTTACAGTAATCTAGGAGTGACGTATGTTCAGCAGTGGACAGTTAACGGCTAATATAATGATGATGATGATGATGATGAAATGACTGATTGAAACCAATACCAGCAGTAAATTCTACAAGATACTGGTATATTCTCGTTCCTGTTCCGCGACAACGCTAGACAAGCTATCATTATTCAAACGCAGCGCCCGTAATGTCTGCTTTTGATTAGCCATTGTGAGTCTTACTGCTAGCTTCGACCATTGCGGTCGTAGTCGTAGAATAGTGACGGATCTTTATATGTAATCTTCGTCAGATCCGTCAGTATTTTACGACTATGACGATATCTCGCCTAGTGCTAGAAATTGATATACCATTTACTAATATTATACTCTTACGACCCCGACAGGAAAGGTGGCCCATTCTATGCCGGGACCGCATGGCAATATATAATAATATACAATGACAATTAGAAAATAATGATCTGTTACTTGAATGTTTGTTTAGTTTTATTTTTGTTGCAATTGGCCAGATTGTATTTTTTAAAGTTGTTCCAGAGATAATGATGAAATCAACGCAATGTAAACTCATGGCATCCATAAAAACACCGTGAGGTTAGCAGGGGCTCCTTATCTACCATATGGGTGGGCCATGTCAATGCACTACGCCCCCTTTGTAAAAAGCTATCGATGGCAGTACACAATCTCATATTCCAATACAATGGGGTTAAAATTAACTCCTATAGATTTATGGGAACTGGGCATTGTCACATGATCTACGGGTCGGCTATGCTTGAGAGACGTTTCTTTTTTTGAATGAACGATAATGGTAACCCTGACTGCGCTATCGGTATATCTATCCAATGATAAGTATCTTTTTTTTATATGAATATGAAATTGGATCAGATGGCCCATTGCGACGAAATCATCGGGAATGAACCACAGTGGTTTCCAGGAAGAATGCCTCGGAGGTCAACCTGATATTGCTAGATATGAAGCTAGTCACCTTTTTTGTAGCAATTTTTCTCTCCCCGAGAGTTAGCTTTAGAGTGACAAGCGTTAATGGGCTATGGTATTGGTTATCATCAAACGGGTAGTATGTTTATTTGTTAACCAAATATGAAGGGTAAAATCAAAATCACTGCAATTTTGAAAACACGAATGAACAAAAACTTTGGAGCCTTCTATGCTCACATGTTTGTTAAACAACCCGTAATAGTATGGGAGGGTCAAAAATATTTTTAATTTTTAATCTATATTTTTAACGAAAAAATGATTCAGTTTCATTGGCAAAACACTCCATAAGAATGCTAAATATTTAAATTTAACGCAGCAAAACTGCAAGTGAATGCATAATCTACACGCGCTATCTTATCAACAAATTAATTTGCGTTATTTTTAGTTAACGTCCTACTAAAATTTGGCAAAGTTCTCGACAGACAGCCATTAATGGGAGACAAATTTTAATGAAGGTTCGATGTAGAGTAAAACAACAAAGAACACAGACTATGAGCTGGAACATAGAATGAGATAGATTCAGACAATAATTTCAATATTCAATTTCAAGCTGACCTTTGAGACAATTGTATAAAATTACTTGAATAATGTAATATTTAGAAGCTTCTTAATTAACTTTTGTTTTGTTTTTTATTTAACATTCTTTTTTATGTTTAATTTTTATCACTAATAGTTGCAACCGAATGGCTTTGTTGCAGTCGCATTTATTATTGGATCATGCTGTGTGCACATGTTGGGGCAAGTTTACCTGATCAATACATTGATGCACTTGCATGCTTGTAGTTTAAGTTAGTATTTGTAAACTAAAATTGAAATTTGAAACAATTATACGGATCATTGGGCCGCACATATTGTAATGGAAATAATTGAAAAAAATATTTTAATTTTCTTCGCAAGGAATTTTTCGCAAAAATTGACCTACTAGTCAAAGTATCACAATATGAAAAGGCTGCATTTGTGTATTTTAACACCGATTTTTATTTATTTTTATTCTGGGTACATTTTTAGTTATAACCGAAACTGTGAAACATAAAAACAATCTTCCCCCTCGATTTTCGAACTTCTTGAAGTGAAACATCAGAAATAATTACAGTAAATTAAAACTATGCTTTTAAGTAGCAAGTTTTTAGTATATAGGTATATAGTTATTAACAAAAAACCTTTAAAAACAATCTTAATTATGTAGTCCAGTTTTTAACCACAATTATGGCCCAATATAAGTAATTACGAATAGAAGTCTCAATAAGAATAACTATTAGGTGTCTATTTTGTATGACAAAAGCCATAAAATTAATTTGTCATATTTATACATGAATATACGGAATCCTCGGCGTGTTAGCTCAACTCGAACCTGACATTTATTTTGAAGGTTACGATATCGTATCGGTTCGAAAATACCACATATGTATTGTTTGCTCCACCTTGAGAGATGAGAGATATTGATGATCTTGTTTCAATGCATCCGAGTTAGTCTTGCATAATAGTTTGTTTTAATAGAACAGCGTAAGGTAACAATAATGATGCATATCAGACAAACGAATGGCTCCTCGCATAACTACGAAAGACGACCTATGACACAGGAGGAAGCGAAGGAGAAGATGAAGTGAACAGGTAACAATGTTCTATAAATAAAAGTAACTGCTTTATATAAATTTGTAGGTAAATAATTATGTACTGCTAAAAAGCCTATGTTGATTTTTGTAAGCATGTATACAAAATCTGTTTCCTACAGGGCACGCTCAGCTTAGTGCAGGAATTAATGATAAATTTTGTGCTTATACAAACATTCTTTGATAAATATATTTTAATTTTTTTTTCATAAAATTATCACAGAAACTCTTTTTTATTTATTACTGTTCAACATAGGTAGACTTTGTACAAAAGTCGATTGCTTGGGTACCTCTGTCCCATTCATGTTTCTACCGTGAAGCAATTGTGTTTGCATGGCTGTGTTTCGGTTTGAAGGGTGGGATATGACGTGAATTTACAGGGTACAGAGGACTAACACCTGAGTCCTCAGGAATAGCAACGCATGGGGGGTATCATGGGCGAAACAGTATACTCTGGTATGTCGATGGTACTGCTTATGTCTATAGGCGACGGATACCACTTTCCATCAGGTGGGCCGTCAGCTTGTTTGCCATTGTATAAAAGAAAAAAGAAAAAGATTGTCTTATGGTCGGGTCAATTCTTCAGCTATATTTTCTTTGAGTACCATTGAATAATTCGTTGCTAAGTACCTAACATTTGTTACTAACTCTATTTTACGACTTTATCCGCGTAAATCAATACATAAAGTACCCTATGCGCTAAGTTAGGGTATAACCTACCCGTGAATCAAATTCAAGTCCGTTCAGTAGTTATTGGGTGAAAGAGTAACAAACGTCCATCCATACATACAACTTTCACATTTATAACAGTAATAGAATAAGTAGCTGTTGTAAACAAAACTATTTTGTAACAATGTGTGGTGGTGAGACCTGTGGTTTAACATACAAATGCGCATGTCTATGAATGACATTTTAAGTTTACGTATAAAAGTCATTGGCACCTAAATAACTGGTTGCAATTGACAATAACAAAAACACATTAAGTAGGTAGGTTCAAGTCTCTTAAGAAAAGTCTGTATAGAATATGTGGACAACATTATACACTAACTATAGCAACCATAGAGTAAACGTTCGAATTTTAAAAAATTCGAACGTGTACTCTAATATAAATTAATTAAATTCGAGAAATTTAATTGAGTCATGGAATTTAGGAGCATTGGATTCTTCTGTAATCATGTAGAAACATAAATAGAAATTACGTTTTAATTAATAAAATATTATATAAAAATAATTGACAGAGAATAAATGAAAGAAAAATCAGTTCAAAGTACCAGGTGGGCATAAGGTCATAAGCTATGTAAGGACGGTCGGGTAACGACCGAGCACCGCTACGCCAGCTACGCGCCAGTTTTGGGGGGGTCGACGACCTGGCGCGACGGACGACGTCCTGGGACCGCCTTCTATGTTATGCTGCCCTGGTAGCAACAGTGGTTACTAACAGATTTCACAAATTATATTTTTTTTTTATTAAATTCTCAAAAAGCAATAACTGAACTTTAAAATATGTACTTCTGTTTTTATAAATCTACATTAAGTCATAACTTTTTTCTATATGTGCTACCTTAGATTTACCTCCCTCGGAAATGTTACTACATTTCAAATAATGAATAAAAATGTTCAAATAAGCGTATCTGTCCTTTACAATGACCAGATGAACATTACAATTATATACAGCCATGTCAAGTTCAACGGTTTTGTTAATTAAGAATACGTAATGTAATGTTCATTAAAAAAAAACCTTATCATGTTATACTACTGGGCGTTTCCGTAAATTTCTAGAACATACGTATTAGGTGACCTAACGACATCATGTTCTGATTATATCTACTCGTAGTTGAATATAATTTATCTATTTTTTTTTTATTTAGAATTTAATAAAAAACATTTCTGAACGAATTGAAAATTAGAGGGAGATTATCGTCGACTGTTCAAATACGAAACGGCTATATGATCCGAAATGAAAACTATGGAACGTCCAATTAGCGTCCACCAAGGTTCAGTACAAGATAAACTTTCTCGAGGTAGATCACGATGAACTGACCTCATCAAAACGGCTACACAGCAATCTATTGTGGAATGCTGTCGTTTGGCCGTGAGCAAAAATAAATGGAGACATTGCGAGGACTTCAGTCGCGAAGAGTATCATCGTCAATCCATTGTAATCATGAAAACTACGACCAATCTTTCAAGAGAGTATCATTAAAGAGAGAGAGAGATATAATTTGTTGTCCACAAAACAATTTCATAATTTCATTATTATTATTATTCCATTTTCACTCATTAAGAAAAAAGTTGCCAGGAAATGAGAGCTTGTCAGTTTCTCATTCATACGTCATCATCATCATGCGAAACTCGTTGGTTAATTATTAATTTACTTGTTGAAGTTCTAGAAGATATTTTAAGTGTTCTTTTAAAGGTGATACTATTTTCTAAAACACGTAAATTTTTATATATATTTAAGTTAAACATGCATCTTTTTTACAATATTTAGACCGCGTTTACGACACCCAATATGTAATGCACAGACATTGTGAGCATTTTAACATCATATATCCTACCCTACTTTGGTATCCTACTACAAACGTGCCAAAGCCCATCAAATTCTATTCAAAAATGCCGGAATATTGCCAACTTTATGTAGCATAGTAATAAATAGTTAAATACATTATTCTGTCTACTCAAGAGCGCGTAAATAAGATGTGGACGTAGCACCATGATCGTCACATAACATTCTGCGACGCCCATAGTACACGCGTTGCCATTTCCAAGAAATATGAATATTATGTCACCGTACTATAAAATTTTGCCCTTGCCCTATAAAATGTAAAGCTGCAAGCATAGCCGCTTCACGCTAGAAACACGAGTGGGACAAAGGTACCCAAGCAGATCACTATTGTAGTCACCCTGTTATAATTAAAAATATTAAGTATATATGGGCGAACTTAATAACTGAATAAATTGATGAATGTGGAGGAAACGAAAGTTCTGTTTGAATGGGGAGCATTTGGTGTTTAATTGTTCCTATCTATCCCAAAAGAATACTAGCATGATATATATATATATATATATATATATATATATATATATATATATATATATATATATATATATATATATATATATATATATATATATATATAGCTATTTAAATGGTTTGTACAATTCTTGTTGTCACGGTTAACTGACCTACTTCATCCTCACCTATCATCCTTCACTGGTGCCCCGCCGGTGTATACCATTAGAGCAGGCGGTGTTACCATTCCATTATCACTAATTAAAAAAAATAATATATATATATATATAATTGATACCGTTATTTTTTGCCAATCAACATGTGGTTTCCAATACAGTGAAAAGACAAGACAATATATTTCTACGTACAAAACACAAAACTATCAGTTAGTTTGAAACACTGCACCAAAAATACATACAAAAAAAATAACAGATAACAAGTAAAAAAAAAACTACATTTTAATACAATGCGAGTGATAAAAAATACCTCGTTAAGTATGTTATTTCAGTTTCTAAATCCCTGGTGACTCAAACTAAACATTGATAATGCGTTCCTGACTGAAACGCTATTATTATTTATCACAGACATACAGAAAGCAATATCAACAAACTTTAAAATTAACTTATACTAGATAATTTCTAAAGAAATATATAAATTTGTTAAAATTTGAAGTTAAAGATATTTTATAAGTTAAAATTTAATGGCAATTCTGCCTGCTATATCGGTATACGTAAGCGGAATACCAGAGTGATAGTAAAGACCAAGTCAGATCAGCTGGCCCATCGTGACAAATTCCTTAGGAATTAATCACTATCGCCTCTAACGAAGACCACGTGGAAGTTGAACTGACAAGGGAAGTAGTTAGAGTTGACAGGCGATTATTAGTATGGAGTATAGCGGCTTTATTGTCAGCAGTATCTACAGTCAGGTCGACTTTCACACGGTCCCCCATGGAAACCATCGTGGTTAATACTCATACCTGAATGATTCGTTTCGATGAAGCAACTTGACTTCATTCTCACTTATCATTCCTCATTGGTACCACACCGGTGTAAATCAATAGTGCAGGTGGGGTTACTACTCTATTTTCATCCGTTAAAAAAAACTAGATCCGTTACACGGTATAAATCAAACATCGTTATCTACATATCTAATATTGAATAAAGACATACTATGGTGATATCTATGCGTGATATGTCAATGGGAATATGCGAGTAGAGAATTCGGGGAATCCCGATATAATAATGTCGGAGATTAGATTGCAATCCATTAGTTTGTTACAAAATATCTGGAATTGTATTGGAAATATTGAATTCCCGAGAGCGATACCTGGACACTGTTTTTTTTTTTTTTTTGATGGGTGATAATGGAATGGTAACCCCACTTGCGTTAACGGGATACGCTGGCGGGGCACCAGTGAGCAGCGATCGATGACAATAAAAACAGGCCAGTTAGCCCATCATGATGAATCCATCAGAAATTAACCATGATAGTTTCCAGGGAGAACCGCGAGGAGGTCTACCTGTTGGGTATATTGCTAGCAATGGGATTCTCAGTCTTCATTACTAACAATCCCTTTCCCCCCTATAAGCGATGGTTACCACTATATATCATCCATCGTCAGTTTTATCAGAGGAAGAGTTTGTACAAAAGTCATTTGATTGGCCACCTCTGTCCTCTACCCAAAGGTTGTCTGGAAGATATTGCTTAGCGATAAGGCCGCCTTTTGTATCACTTCTCATTAATATTTACTGTATTTGTTATTTCTCTTTTTACTTGGTGCAATACAGTGTAAATAAATAAATAGTCTCTTCCAACAGACTTAATGTACAAAAAAATCCATAAAACAAAATCGATTTAAATTGTCGCAAAACCAATTGATTTGGTCTAAAAATTAAATTACTGAAACGATTATGATAAAATTTCTACGGGAACAATCTGTAAGTATATCCTTTCAGATAAAAAAAGAATTCTCCAAATCGGTTCACTAGTGACGGAGTTATGAGTTGACAAACATAAAAATAAATACAACTGAATTAAGAACATTCCTTTTGAAAAGTTTTATTGAAATTTTATCACTAAATCGACTTAGTATCATTTGAAAATTACTTTAATATGACTTAATTTAAAGAGTAATAATTTTATTATTTTGTTTTTATTTTTTTTATACAACTTAGAATGACAAACAAACTGACGGCCCACCTGATGGAAAGTGGTAACCGTCACCTATAGACATGAGCAGTACCATGGACATAACAGAATATACTGTTTCGCCCATGATACCCCTATGCGTTGCCATTCCTGAGGACTCAGGTGTTATTCCTCTGTACCCAGTAAATTCAAGCCATATCCCACCCTTCAAACCGAAACACAGCCATGCTACCACAACTGTTTCACGGTTGAAACACGAATGGGACAGAGGTACCCAAGCAATCGACTTTTGTACAAAGTCTCCCTTTTATTATTAATTATAATTATTAATAAAACAAATTAGTAACAATTTAGAACACTTATTTATCTTTACTGATCAAAAGAAAATGCAATACAAAAGGCAGACTTAATGCTAGTAGCATCCTCTACCAGTCCACCTTTGGGATGAACTGTGAATCACGACCGCGGTACTTGATTATTGGGATAGATAAAAAAAAATAACAACTAATAAAGAATTACTCAATTAATTGATTTAATTTGCACTAGAATTTATTTATTTATTGATTTAAGGAACACCAACAGCATATTGCATTATAACATATAGGTATAACAAACATTAAATACAATACAATATTAATGCACACGCCTGTTATAGATATTCACAGCATTCACTTTATAGTTATACAGTGCGAGAAAATGAAGTAAATAATAAAAACTACTATTAAACATCAGCGGAATGTTATATCTTCGGGCCAGTTATTTGTTCGCCATCGACAAAGAGTTCACCCTCATACCCTACAGCCTAAATGGTCGCGTACAACGCGGTTTCAGAGATGTTTTCTCCCATGAACACTCAGGTTATGAAATCAGCTCCCTGCCGAGGTTTTCCCAAGTGACTACAGCATGGGGTTCTTCAATAGGGGGGTAAAGAGGTTCCTTCAGGGTCGGCAACGCGCGCGTTATACCTCTGGTATTGCAGGCGTCCATAGGCTACGGTAACCACTTACCATCAGGTGGGCCGTATGCTTGTTTGCCACCTAACTGGTATAAAAAAAAAACACTATACAGTGTATCAATTATACAATATTCAATACGTAAGCACATAATACGCGTGTAACTTTATTTTATCGAAGTGTACCGAGTACAAATACGTAAATCGATTACGTTTTAAGACAATAATGACGTAAAAGTAAATGAATATTACCAACAATAACAAAGCTAATTCCTCAGATAATGCTTTTATCGGTACGAAGTCATTTCATTCCGGCCCGTGCGTCAACTTTACTACGTAACTTTATCCGTAACAGACGCACACGCAGGGTTGTCGCCTTTCACTTGAGCAAATCAATAATATATTTTATAATGTGCATAAACAGAAACGTATGAGAATTATTGTTTAAAAACATACTAGACAGTAAACAGTTATAAATTTTTGCATAAAATAAATAAAAAAAAATTCAATCACTATACATAAGACGCTCGATAAAAAAAAACAAGTACTTCAATTGTTAAAAAAACTAAAATTGGCTATAATTTCAAAATTCTTATTTTATTAATATCGTACTGACTGCACGAGCATGGGGAATGTCGGGATGTTTTATAGACACATTCGATTTAAATGTAATATTTTTATAAAATTATATTTTATTAGTATTTTATCACTAATATAAAAAAAAAAGTTAAATCGATCTAACCAATTTCAATGGGCTCAATCCGATTCTTTGTAGGATTAAATCTTCATAAATGTAAAATTGAGTTTATCACCTTTCGACGCCTCAACGGCTGAACCAATCATCATGAAAATTATTATAAATGTAGTCTTTCGAGATGGGAAAGGACTTAAGACTAGTTTTAATTTGATCACGCTGTCAAAGACGCGAGTGAAAATTAGTAGGAAATAATTTTGGAATAAATATAGATACGTGTGGCAACCCTAGGCGTACGTAACCAACTACGACATACGATAGACGCACTACATAACATGTTAATAGTTCGCTCGCGTTTGAGTGTAGAATCAGCATGCGCCGTGGTCGCTGTTTTCCTAACACAAATAGTGCAAAACAATACGTAATCGTTTGTTTATATCAGAAATTAGAAATGACTTGGCACTTCACTAACCAACCTTTTTTTTTTATTGAAAACTAACCGATCCGATATCTATATATTGGGTTTCTCTGGAGATTTATGGCGGAAAAAAGGTCACCCATTTCGATATCGCCCATATCGGTCGGATATCTATTTTCGAATATGTTAAAAGTCTGTTACCCAATAATGTTTTTTGGATAACAGAACTATCATTTTTATTATTGGAGCAGTATATAGATGTTGTAACTAAAACAAATATTGTTGTATATTACCCATCCATACTAGTCACTTGCCCCGACTTCGCACGAGTATATTAATAAAAAAAAGAAACAATCTTAATAATGCAAATTTTATCAATATTTTTAAAGATCTACTTACTGTTTTCTGTGTCACTCGCAAATTTTTTGTAAGGACATTATTTAACCCAGATTTTTTTACTGTTCCGTACGATTTTTCAAACATATTATTTGATTCAAACCGAGTCCTGACAATTAAAAACATTACAAAAACGAGTTAACCAAATACTCATAGATGTAGACATTCTGAAGTGATGCATTCAATTCCCAATGTGGGGAGAGGGAGAGAAGAATTGTTAGTAAGGGGTTTGACAGTCCCATTGGTAGCAATAAACCCTTACAGGTCGACCTCCACGCGGTTCTCCTTGGGAATTATCTTGGTTAATTCTTATCAAATTAATCATGATAAGCCAACTGATCTGCATTCGTCCTCATCTATCCAACATCCTTCACTGGTGCCCCGCCAGCGTATACCGTTAGCGCAGGCGGGGGTTACAATTCCATTATCATCCATTAAAAGAAATCCCATCCATTACAACATTCCGTATACCGGTCACGCGTCAGTCACCAAGTAATAAACAACCTTACAATCAATGACCAGTCTCCACCGACCGGCGGTTGTGCAGTTGTGCATCGTGTCGAGCCAGTTGCAGTTGCAGTGCAGTGCAGCCGACCGCGTGTACACGTATAATCGCGGTCACTTCCGCACTTTTTACAATCACTGCAGTTATGATGCACGCACGTGCAACACGATGCACGGCACTGCGCTTGTTACGGCCGTATTACACTATCAAGTCCTTAATAATATTACGAACTAGATATTGTTAATATATAGAAATATTTATATATTCTAGTTACAATACTTATATATTGATCAATAGCGAATATAGTAAATACCGGTTATTTAATATACAACATTGAAATGTAGAATCCGACCAAAATGGCCAACTGCGATTACAACCCCGCTTGCCAAGCGTGGCAACTACTGGCAAAATCACACAATAAGTTGAGGCCTATGTTCAGCAATGAACAGTTAATGGCTGTATCATTATCAATCAAGTAAATAGAAAGATAGATAGATGACCTTTATTACCATTATTAAGAAAATAAAAAAATTAAAACAACAAAAAGAAAAAGAACAATTAATGTTGCTGGTAACAGGACAACAATAGTAAGCTGTATATATTTGTTTTTCTCCGTACTAAATTTAATACATGCTGCTTGCCTATAAAAAATTGTTACACTTAGTTCTAAGCCCCATAATTGTATAAATATTTACACTATCTTGTGGAAACAATTGTTGGTGAACCTAAATAAATAAATATTTTAAAAGAATAAATAAGTAGCTATACGAATAAGCATATTAGAGTGGTAGAAGGTAGAATTTCACAAATCACCTTGAGGGATCACAGATAAGATTAAAGCTTTGTGGATAGGATCTGTGATCTGTATCCATTGTACATCTGTCATATTTTATTATTGTTCGTCAGTTAGTCAGTGATTTTTGAGAATTTATGTTTTGACTCATCATATACACAATAGGGTTATAGAGGGAAAAGATTTAAAAGTTGCGTTTCACAAAAAAACTAACTTCAATTGTGACAAAACTTGTTTTGTTTTTATGGAAACGATTTCGATAAAATTTCTATGAAACAAATCTGTAAGTATATCCTTTCAGATAAAAAAAAAAACAGAATTTTTGAAATCAGTTTACAACTGATAGAGTTATAAGGTAACATAAAAAAAACCGAATTGAGAACTTCCTTCTGTTTGAAGTCCCGTGAAGATAAGCTCACGACCGTAAATCATGATAGAACAAGCAGAATTCGAAGAAATCCGTCAATTTTGACCACAATGGTGAAAGCAAAACTGCATGCTCCTTTTGTATTTCATATGTGTAATATATACTCGTATATATTATTAAGTGGTACAATTAAAAATAAATAAATAAATGCCCAGAGTTCTTCGAGCATACAGAATTTAACGTGTCTCAAATTAACTTTGTTAACCATGTTTTCCATCAACAGAGAGCTATTTCGAAATTTAAATTGACACACAACTTTTAGTTCTGGCCGGGTTAGAACCCATGACTTTTGGGGTCTATAAGTTGAGGTAGTAAACCATTCTCAGAAAAAATGAAAAAAAATTAAAAATTCTAATAATAATTTTCGATAAAGCTCTCTATTGAACAGCAGTAAAAAGTAAAAATCAAAAGAAACCAAAAATTATTTGACAATCTGAAAAGAAATGATATAAATATATATATTCTTTATTGCACTTGTAAGTTACATATAAAATAATACTTACTGTGTTTATACTAAAACTGATCATTAAAATCTTTAAGAATAAAATCATGAATGGTAAAGTTGTCAAAACATCCGAGGTGAGAAACAAACAAACTTTGAAATATATAATATTAGTAATAAGTGAGTAATTCAGACAATAAGTATAAATGTACGCCCGATGTGGTCATTTATTTATTAAGATTTGTCAAAATCCACATGGTCAGGAAACCAATAACTTCTAATATTCTCTAAACACATTAACCCTCTTATCTTCGACGGTCGGGTAAAAGGTACTTATATTTAAGTAATGTAAATTAAAACTAATGGGAGCACTATACCCGGCATGGGGTCACTGGCACCCGTGCATTGCAACATAATGCACATAGTGCTACGTCACAACACGGTAGACCGCACCATAAAAACCATCGAGTATCCTAATAGAATCTTTTTTTTTAATTTCTTTTGTAATATTTGTAAGGCAATTCATTTCTGAAGCACCATACTTTTATATGTAAAATTTAAATTCGATATTACAGCGAAACAATTAAAGAGTACAGTATAAACTAAATTTTTTTAGCAGAACTGCTTCAATACTGTTTTATATTTAATTCTCGATGGTCCACGCCATAATAGTTTTGCTAAACTATCAAATTAAGATTGTTAAAATGATAAAAAAAGAAAAGATATCTTAGAATCAAATATAGTTCCAAATTTGAAATCGAATAGCAGTAGTAAATGCCGAGATAAAGTGCAGTGTAAACGGGCTAAGTCACGCCACAGTTTTCAATATTTGTAATTCCTCGCATGGCATCAAGAATAAGATTGTTTTTAGTCGAGTTAAGAAAGGACTAAGTTCTAAAATAGATTGTATTTTTTTTTGTGTAAGCACTACAAAACGATATATTTATAATGAGTAAATTTAAATTATTATTTTTTAATACCAAAAAACGAGGATTTACAAAAAAGCAGGTACTTCAATGGTAATAAAATTAATAAGGGCCAATATTGGCTAATATGGGATACGGGAGTAAACCCTATTGATTGCGGTGCATACACAGAAAAAATACCTAAACATACGTAAACTTCTCTTTCTGGCGGACATGATTTAAAAATTTACCAAAAATAAATATTACAATATGCCCCTCGCAAGTTTGAAAGTGGACGTCGTTACGCGAATTTATTGTATTTCGAATCGAACGCGTCGCCATTTTGAATGTCACTTCCTACCGCGCGTGGTTTGAATTTACAATTGTTTTTTTTTTCTTTACAAGAGTTGAACAGAAATAATTTGCACAACCGGTGCAGTTAACAATAAATTAAAACACGTCTAATCACCCCACGTGCGCCAGCTGTGGGGGGTCACTGACACTTATAATCACACGATGCGCGTATAAAGTGGCGTTACGCGGACGCCCCGTGAGTGTAGGACCTTATGGTGCCCATACACGATTTACCGTCGACTTTACAGAAAAAAAGCGGCGTTCAGTTAAAACTAAATAATAACCATTCGACATATTATATTACACAGTGCCGCCTATTCGTAGTAATTAAGCAAGGCTATATATAAGCCTTGCTTGTATGAATAAATAACTGAAATATGATAAGATATACTAAAATATTTTTTCAATTTATATATATATATATATATACATATATATATATATATATATATATATATATGTTATAGTACGAGGATAGGAATTCTGTGTATGACATACATTGCTTTTACCATGACCTTGGTACTAACAAAACACAATTGATTTTCACATACGCTTTTGTCACGTCACATCAATGGTTATGAACGTTGATATTTACTGATAAATACTTTTTTTTTGCCTGTGGTCCCGGCATAGAATGGACTACTCATTACATTTCCGTGGGTGTCATGAGAAGCGACTAAGGGAACTTAATGGCAATCTATGAGCAGCAGCGTCTCTCTTATAACATCCCCAGAATCTAACTACGATTGTCAACCCGCTTGCCAATCGTGGCAACTACAATACTTGCTCCAATAATGGGAGACTTTAGTTCAGCAGTGGACAATTGACGGTTGATATAATAACTTTTTTATTTTTATGAAAATGACATACAAGTAGACGGCCCACCTTATGGAAAGTGGTAACCGTCGCTTACATATATGCACAGCACCATGTAATTCACAAAATACACTATGACACCCATGGTAGTACGCTGCCATGTGTGTTAAATCACATACATGCATAAAACATTGACATATAATAAAACAAATAAACTTTACTCACCTCCGGTGCCGAGAACTTTAAGCAGATCAAAATGTGATATGTCCACTTTAGAAGCGCTGTTAAGATTAACTGTAAAAAAAAGAAATTATGTTATATTAATAAATGAAAAAAAGAAAAAAAAACCTAATGATTAATAATATATATTCTTTATTGCACTAAAACATACAGTAACAACAATAAGTTAATAACAATGTTAGCAAAGGCGAACTTATCTCTAAAAGAGATTTCTTCCAGTCAACATAACACAGTGGCATAGGAAGTAGTGAGTGGGCAGTAGTAGTGCAAAACAGAATAATACAAGAATTAATAGTTTTAAATCTATACTTATAATAAATATGCAGAGAGGTCAATTCTGTACATGAAATATATTTCCAAAATAACTATCAGCGGGTTAGTCATCGATACTGATGCCAAAAATGCAATTAGTAAAATTTTTGTCTGTATATTCGTTATAGAAACAAAAGCTATTCGACGGATTTTAACGAAACTTGGTACAATTATTCTTCATACTCCTGGGCAGGTTATAGTATACTTTTCATCACGCTACGATCAATAGGAGCAGAGCAGTGAAATGTTAAAAATGTCCACCCGTGCGACGCCGGGACGAGCCGCTAGTTTATAATAAAATTAAATAATAATAGATATTTCGTTGAATAATAACTACCGTGCGTCATACTGTATATCACCGAATTTAAAAACAAATAAATAATTATGTACTATAATTTTTTTTTTTTTTATTTTATTATATTTTTAATGAGTGAAATAAATATGAAACAGTGACCGCAGCTCTCCGCGTGTTGATAAATATTACTCATGTTTTTACGTCTCATCATCATCATCATCACCATATCACAGCCTTTAACTGTCAACTACTGAATATAAGCCTCCTCTTTGGGGGGTTTGCCAGTAGTTGCCACTTTTGACATGGATGGTCCATCCATCGATATATTTTTTTTTATACAACTTAGAATGACAAACAAGCTGACGGCCCACCTGATGGAAAGTGGTAACGGTCGCCTATAGAAAATTTAATTAAATTTTGTAAATTTTTGCATCTTTCTTTTATTTAGCTAGACATTGCCTTTGTTTTGTTCTATTATTTGGAATCAACACAATGAAAGTGAGTTTGTTTGTTACCTCTTAGCGCCATAACGGTTAAACTAATCTACCGCATTAATTATTTACTTCATCATTATTTCGGTCATTGACTGGTGTTTATGATCTGGTGGTGTGATTAATCACCTAAGCGTTAAGTGATCATTATAATCTTAGCCTTAGGGGGAAATTATAAAGCATCTTTACTAATATATTATAAATGTGAAAACGAGTTTATTACCTCTTGGCGCCTTAACGGCTCGACCAATTACAATTAAATTTAGAATATACAATTACTATATGGGATAGAAGGCATAGGATACTTATTTATCCTGATCTAACAACATAACCTAGTCACACGGAAGAAGTCGCGCGTGAAAGCTTGTAAACTACCATGGGAAACCGCGTAGAGGTCGACCTGATACCCTATCAGATCGGTCCTATATTACTAGCGATGGGGATTAACGTGCCTATTACTAACAGTCTCTCTCTGGGGGAAAGAGATTGTTAGTAATGGAGACTGAAAATCTCACTGCTAGCAATATACCTAACCAGGTCGACCTCCTAGCGGTTCTCCCTGGAAACTATCATGGTTAATTCCTGATGAATTCATCATGATGCGCTAACTGGCCTGTTTTCATTCTCATCTATCACCCTTCACTGGTGCTCCGCCAGCGTATCCCGTTAGCGCAGGCGGAGTTACCATACCATTTTCACCCATCAAAAAAAAGTCTTTCTCTCCACCCCTCCTCCCGTAAAAGCTTGTATATTTTGAAAATGTTAGAGGCAATTTAATTCGTATAATCATGAACTTTACAAGATGAAATGAATATTTAGTAACAGGAGTAAGGTTCCACGTTACTAAGAATTCACATTGTTACCGACAATTACTAGTAATATCAGGTCGACCACCACGCTGTTTCCTTAAAAACCATCGCGGTCCATTCCTGGTGAATTACTCACGACGGGTCAACTGATTTGACGTCATTTTCACTTATTATACGAAATAAATATAATATTGCCTTTTTGTATCACTCTGGTACACATATTTCATTTTTACATATTACGTTTTTTTTTATACAACTTAGAATGGCAAACAAGCTGACGGCCCACCTGATGGAAAGCGGTAACCGTCGTCTATAGACATGAGCAGTACCGTGGACATAACAGAGTATACTGTTTCGCCCATGATACCCCCCATGCCTTGCCATTTTTGAGGACTCAGGTGTTATTCCTCTGTACCCAGTAAATTCACGCCATATCCCACCCTTCAAACCAAAACACAGCCATGCAAACACAACTGCTTCACGGTTGAAACACGAATGGGACAGAGGCCCAAGCAATCGACTTTTGTACAAAGTCTCCCTCTGGTAAAACGTTATGGATAAAAATTTTGTGCCTATCGCCCTTATGTTTGAAACACTGTTTTTTTTTTTTTTTAATTTTCACAACTTTTGTATATCTTTTGATGCAAATAAAGCGTTTATCTAGCTACCTATTATTATACTTTAGTGATCCCCACTAGCATAAATCATTAACCTGACGGTGTTACTATACTGTTTTCAAGCATTAAAAAAGAAAAATATACTAAATGTATTTTTATTTCAATATTACTAATTGTAAATAAACAAAATACTTGATATGCCGCCCACAGCGTATTCTAAAATAATAAAATTCAATAATTAGCCATAATTTGCATTGTAATTTTTATTTTAAACACTACTAAATACACAACAGAATAAAAGTATAACTAAGGTGTATTGATCATTTAATTGGACCTCTATTGTTTGGAGTAGCATTCTTGACTCTGTTAACCTTACCGAAATTGAAAGTACTCAGTCAATAGTATGAATGAATAATAATGACTGGTGTTTTATATTTAGCAGTATAATAAATGACTTTAGAGAATATGAGTCGTCTGCTTAAAAAAAATTTTGGCAAAGTCAGTAATGAATGACGTTGGACGATTTTATAGTTTACCGGAGCACGGCACGATACGGTACAGTATGATTGATACAATCGTATATAAGATGTGTACAAATGTATAGAGACGCTTTTAATATCTCGGACGTGTATGGGCATTTATTACTCGACTGCCCAAAAAAGGAGGGTAATGTTATTAGGATCCACGTTTCTTTATTCCGACCATAATTTCTAAATGCCTGAACAAATATGGACGAATGGGGGGGGGGGGGCGGGGTATCAATAGAATCCTTACATAAACATCGAATGAAATTTGCTTTTAATTTTTCAATTTTTTTAGCAGTTTTTTCATTTTACCAGTTCAGACGTGAAATATAATTTGCAGAGCAAAATGTAAATCTTTTCAAATATTCACCATCGACGGAAAATCCATTTTCACACCTTCGAATTAGAACGATCACGAGCATTGCGATTTCAGAGGCGTTTCCACCCGCGAACATTCAGGTTGTGGAATGACCTACTTGCCGAGGTTTTCCTTAAGGACTACAGCATGGGGATCTTCAAAAAGGACGTAATGAGATTTCTAAGGTGAAACATCTTATCTCGTTGCTATTTTTATTTGTATTGTTGTTCGCAAATTACAACTCATGCCTATGTAGAAATAATAATAATATAAAATGAAGTGATTGGACATTATTAATGGCTCCGACTACCTCATTAGAGAATATAGTTGTGAGCATACTTTTTTTTTTAATAACAATATATTTTTATTTGTGTAAAAACATAGTATACAATAACGTTTTGATTATATTTAAAATTATTAATTTGCTAAAGTCATATAGCATGCAAATTCAGTCCTATAATATATATATATATATATATATATATATATATATATATATATATATATATATATATATATATATATTATATTTGTATTTGCGTAGTCTAGTAACAGATATAGCAGACGGATACTTTGTACAAAAGTCATTTGTTTGGCTACCTCTGTCCCATTCGTGTATCTACCGTGAAGCAGTTGTGTTTGCATGGCTGTGTTTCGGTTTGAAGGGTGGGATATGGCGTGAATTTACAGGGTACAGAGGAATAACACCTAAGTCCTCAGGAATGGCAACGCATGGGGGGTATCATGGGCGAAACAGTATACTCTGTTATGTCCATGGTACTGCTCATGTCTATAGGCGACGGTTACCACTTTCCATCAGGTGTGCGGTCAGCTTGTTTGCCATTCTAAATTGCATAAAAAAATTAAATCAATCGATTATCGGTTTGTACCACTATAGACTGTTTTATGGTTGATTACTGCTCAAGTTTATAGGCGACGGTTACGACTATCCATCAGGTGGGCCGTCAGCTTGTTCGCCATTTTAAGTTGCATAAAAAACACATCGTGAATATATAGGTATACTTGTACCTATAATTATTACAAAAACATACTAACTATACTAGTGACAAATAAAATAGAACAAGCGCAAAGTCATTTGGTTATTGACCCCGTTCACATTACCTACTAGAAAAAGTCACCTTGCTCCCACTAAACAAAAATTGATACTCAAAAAATAAAATGTATTAACAATATAAGAATTTAGAGGGAAAGGGATTGTTAGTAATGGAGACTGAGAATCCCATTGCTAGCAACTGGTTGGGTATATTGCTAGCAATGGTCTAGAGGCTCGACCTCCTCGCGGTTCTCCCTGGAAACTATCATGGTTAATTCCTGATGAATTCATCATGATGGGCTAACTGGCCTGTTTTCATTCTCATCGATCACCCTTCACTGGTGCTCCGCCAGCGTATCCCGTTAGCGCAGGCGGGGTTACCATACCATTTTCACCCATCAAAAAAAATATATATAAGAATTTGTTTTGGAAATAGGAAGTTTCTGCACAAGTAATGAACATAGGAACATGTCCCAATTGTTATTGACTTCGTACTTCGTATTCCGTAATTTCATTTCCTAATCCATTCGATATAGCTAAAACACGAGTGAGACAAAGGTAGCCATAGAAACGACTTTTATACAGTTGTAAAACTGTATAGAAGTCGTATCATCATTTCAGCCATTATCTGTCCACTGCTGGACATAGTCTCCCTCCCTATGGTAGGAATACATTTTAGAATCATTGATGACAAAATGACAATTGATTAAAAATTTACTCTGCAAAAAAATACTGCGGCTTCAATAATTACAAAATTAATATGGGACCAACCAATACGGAAATAATCGTTAAGATAAAGAATTATCAATATCGGCTTAGAATTAACAAAAGACTAGTGTGGCATGAGAAAATAATTAAATTTAAAATCGAAAATATTTTATCCCCAAAAAAAAAACACATAGTTACAACAGAAAATAAAGATTTTTTTTTTATACAACCTAGAATGGCAAACAAGCTGAAGGCCCACCTGATGGAAAGTGGTAACCGTCGCCTATAGACATGAGCAGTACCATGGACATAACAGAGTATACTGTTTCGCCCATGATACCCCACATGCTTAAGAACCGTCTCATATTTTTTGATGGGTGAAAATGGTATGGTAACCCCCCGCCTGCGCTAACGGGATACGCTGGCGGAGCACCAATGAAGGGTGATCGATGAGAATGAAAACAGGCCAGTTGGCTTATCATGATGAATTCATCAGGAATTAACCATGATAGTTTCCAGGGAGAACGGCGAGGAGGTCGACCTGGTTTGGTATATTGCTAGCAATAGGATTCTCAGTCTCCATTACTAACAATCCCTTTCCCCCCACTGTCTCATATTAGGCAAAAGGAACTGTTTTTCAATTCAC
The DNA here is from genome assembly GCF_026898425.1 of Galleria mellonella. Taxonomy (NCBI): domain Eukaryota; kingdom Metazoa; phylum Arthropoda; class Insecta; order Lepidoptera; family Pyralidae; genus Galleria; species Galleria mellonella. The sequence continues at coordinate 6,876,310 of NW_026441999.1, read as the reverse complement.
AAAGTCCTCTATCTGAAATCAGTTTATTCAGGTCATAATAAACAACATATTTTTATAGAAATACGACAAATGGCAACTCACCATAACTGATAGAATGTTTATCGCGGTATTGTGGCGTACTATGGCCGAATGATAATACAAAAGTAATTTTGAATTCCCAAAAATACAAACTACTGGTTATTTATACGTATAGAAGATACCTAAGTTTGTTTCTAAGGGGCATACTACATTAATATGTATATATATTTTTTATAACACGGGGCAAACGACTATGCGATTGACCTGATGGTAAGTGACTACCGCCGCCCATGATCACGCACAACACCAAAGACATTGCAGGTGTGCTGCCGGTCTTTTAAAAAGGAATATGCTCTTTTCTTGAAGGTTATGATATTGCATTGGTTCAGAAATATTGCTACTGGATGTTGATACCAAAAATTTACTAGCCTTTACCCGGGACTTTGTCCGCGCGACCGGGATATGTTTTCTAACTGGGATAAAAGTATTCTATGCCCTTTGCACGTATATACCTTAATTTCTAATTGACTGGTTAAACCGTTAAGCGGTAACAAACTCACTTTCACATTTATAATATTGATATGATCAATATATGAATCTGTTATCAATATATTGAACAGATCATCTGGCCACAACAGAATATCAGTGTTTTGCTCTTTTTAGGGCCAAGCAAAAAGCTGAGTTGTGGCCATTTTGTATTACTGTGGCACACGCATGAAGAAAAAAAGAAATTTTTACTAATTTTATGCATTCTGATTTTGTTCTTGATTTTTTTTTATTTTTTGTACATGTATCTTTTTTTTATCTTTTTTCACTTTGCATTTGTGTCTTTCGCTGTTTATGTGCTGTAAGTAATGCAAATAAATTATCTATCTATCTATCATATCAATATTATTTTTACTCAGACATTTTTAATTCTTTTGATTTTTGAGGGGCGTGTTGTGTTATCGTAGACAATTTATACCGGTGGAGACCTAGACTAAACTAGGATGAACGTGAGGGGAGGAGGTCGTTAGCCCCATTGCTGGCAATACGAGTCACCCTGTCAAGTTGACCTCATCGCGGTCCTGTCTGATGAAAATCCATCGTGGTTAATTCCTGATGAATGCTTCACGAAGGACCTCTGATCATTATTAAGTTCCCTTAGTCGCTAACGACATCTACTGGAAAGGAAGGGATGCTCCATTCTATATCGGGACCACACGGATAAATAAAATAGAATGGTAATCAAATAAAAAATATACTATGAGTATAGTCAAGCTGGAAGTCAACTACAGTACAATAGTGGACCCAACATTGAAGTATTAATGCAATTACCAGGGTCACCTTCGTTAATCACAAACAACAATACGAGTATAACAACTATTTTTTTTTTATATAAATATTCATTATTAACTATGACACTTAACGTTATAAATATCTCCATTGATAATTTATGACGATTTTAAAAAGAAATCCTTTTGCATTATGTTTATACTCTCTATACCTATCTGTTGATCGGAAAATACATACATATGCAAACATCTAGTTCCGCAAAAAAACAGCGACACAAGAAAATACGGATAAACAACGAGCTGTTTTGTAGACAGATTAGGTTGAAAATATTTAAATTTAGAACGCGGAATGTCCACTAGTACATTTTGCTTCGCAACCAGTAGTTTTAGCATCGCAAATAATTAAAATTGTGTTAAAAAAAAAAACAAACTTCAATTATGGCAATATCAATTGTTTTGATTTAAACACTAAACTACTGAAGCGATTTTGAATAAAATTTCTATGGGACCAATTTTTTTTTAATGGGTGAAAATGATATGGTAACCCCGCCTGCGCTAACGAGATACGCTGGCGGAGCACCAGTGAAGGGTGATCGATGAGAATGAAAACAGGCCAGTTAGCCCATCATGATGAATTCATCAGGAATTAACCATGATAGTTTCCAGGGGGAACCGCGAGGAGGTCGACCTGGTTGGGTATATTGCTAGCAATGGGATCTCAGTCTCCATTACTAACAATCCCTTCCCCCCCCCCCTATGAGACCAGTTAATCCTTTTATATAAAAAAATCCAAATCGGTTCAAGATTGACGAAGTTAAGAGGTAACAAACAATAAAATGGGGAAGGGGGATAATAAAATTTGAAATGGCGATGTAATAGCGTAAGATGGCCACAAAATAAACATACAATTTGAGAACTTCTCATTTTTGGAAATTAATTCAAAACATTTTTTTTTTATACAACTTAGAGTGGCAAACAAGCTGACGGTTCACCTGATGAAAAGTGGTAACCGTCGCCTATAGACATGAGCAGTACCATGGACATAACAGACTATACTGTTTCGCCCATGATCCCCCCCCCCCCCATGCGTCGCCATTCCTGAGGAATCAGGTGTTATTCCTCTGTACCCAGTAAATTCACGCCATATCCCACCCTTTAAATCGAAACACATCCATGCAAACACAACTGCTTCACGGTTGAAACACGAATGGGACAGAGGTACGCAAGCAATCGACTTTTGTACAAAGTCTCCCTGTGTTCTAATTTCAAGTAGTGACTACGTGACCAATTATCAAGATAAAAGACTACTTAATATGCTTACAATATGTATGCTAAAATTTAATGACAATTAGTGGAGTCATGAATGAGTCAAAAGGTAATAAACAAATTACTTTCAATTTTATGACATTATTAAAAATTAATTAATAATAAATTAAATTTGAATCATTTTCACATAGCTCTTTTAATATGTATCCATTAATAACCATTTACCAGAGACAGACTTTGTACAAAAGTCGATTGCTTGGATACCTCTGTCCCATTCGTGTTTCAACCGTGAAGCAGTTGTGTTTGCATCGGTGTGTTTCGGTTTGAAGGATGGTATATGGCGTGAATTTACTGGGTACAGAGGAATAACACCTGAGTCCTCAGGAATGGCAACGCATGGGGAGTATCATGGGCGGAAACAGTATACTCTGTTATGTCCATGGTACTGCTCATGTCTATAGGCGACAGTTACCACTTTCCATCAGGTGGGCCGTCAGCTTGTTTACCATTTTAAGTCGTATAAAAAAAATTACACTACAGCTTAATTGGGTACTTTAACAATCATTTCTATTATTATGACTATTGGACAAAAGATTTAAATTCATGAAAGGTCATTAGCCTTTTATTATTTCCTTCAGTAATTGCAGTTTTACTAATTTATTGTAATTATGTTATTATGACAGAGTTAAGAAATAATTTTGTCATACATAATTTGTCATATACATTTAAATTAACACATGATACATGTTAAAGGCATTTATGTGCATTTGTTGTTACCTGTTTTAAACTCTGAAATAAATAAGAATAAAATAAGTTCGGCCCATTTACAATATTTCTCTTTAAATAAATTTGAAGTTGAGTTTTCATATAATTCTTACTTATAAAATAAATATGAAAATGAATTCATTTATTTATTATGGGTATATGTATGAAATTTGACATACATATATTAATATTTAGGATGTAGAAAAATCATAAATGACTTTATACTGATCAGTTAGATATTATAAGGATTAAGCGGACAAAAACACAGGTAAGGACTATCGAGTCTCTCACTAAGTAGTATAAATTTAAAAAGTTTTAATGTATAAAGAAAATTTAAAAAGTTAAATCAACTCCAGAGATAAAGGAATGGAAACAATATTGTTTGTTATGAAATAAAATAAAAACATTTAATTATTTCATCAGATCTGTTTCTAATGTAATCATACAAAGATTATGAATAATTAAAATTGTTCTTCGCCTTAAATAAATTATATGGGACTAGCTTTTACTTAGGATTTTGTCTGGGTGATTGGGATATATTTATTGGTAGCTGTTCCCCGCGACTTCGTCCGCGATTCAATCCTTTTTCGCAAAATAAGTAGCCTATGTCCTTCCTCACGGTTCAGTGGTTTTGATGTAACAGATACATTTCCCTTTACTGCTCTGCTCCTATTGATCGTAGCGTGATGAAAAGTATACCTGCCCAGGAGTATGAAGAATAATTTTACCAAGTTTCGTTAAAATCCATCAAATAGTTTTTGTTTCTATAACGAACATACAGGCAGACAGACAAAAATTTTACTGATTGCATTTTTGGCATCAGCATCGATCACTAATCACCCCCTGATAGTTATTTTGGAAATATATTTTATGTACAGAACTGACCTCTCTACAGATTTGTTATAAGTATAGATTAAGATATAAAGTAACCTGTATTATTCTCTATCCCATATAGTCTATGTATACCTTTTTTTAGCAGAAATTAGTAGTAACAGAGACTGGTTAATGCGCTGTAAGGTAACAAACTCACTTTCACATTTATAATATTAGTAAGGGCAATAGAACTGACCTATATTTTGCTGGTAACAGTATTGATCAATACCTGCAAGCCTGATAAAAAAATATAATAGTATATATAATTACCACATTAGCTTTTAGTTGTGACTACACCTCTGTGACCAATAATATGTAGATTAACTGAGCAAAGTAGTCTAAAATATAATAGTGTATATATAAAAGTAATATTCTCACTATATATTAAGTTTTTATACATATATTTCCAATATATTAGCAGAAAGCAATTCCTAAATTTTTAATACTTTTCATCAATCTAATAACTTAAGAGGAAAATTGAGTTTGTTGTGAATTTAAAAAGGATTTTATAAACACGCCATATTATTATTATTTTTTATTATTGGAATTCATAAAAATTAAATAATTTTATTTATTGTTAAAGCAATAAAGAAGCTGATGTCCTAATAAGAAGGAACTACTGTAGCCTATGACCATTTGCAACATGAGGATCACACATGATTTCTGATATTTAAAAAAACAATTACAAGCTCCATATTGTGAAAATGTGTCTAAATTGTGTGGAAAATATGGTTTAAAAATATATGAGTAATTTTATGTTATAACCTCACCTAAAATATATTAGAGACTAGCAACCCACCCCAGCTTTGCAATCATGGACATTCTTTAGTATGACATAACTTTTTTATTTATGAACCAATTGAAATAAAACAAACAGTAAATAAGCAAACCAGTTTGCAAGGCATTAGTGAAAATCACTTTGAAATAAATTACTGTTTCTGAAATTGATGTGTTGAAACATATAGACAAATGGACAAAAATCCTAAAAATTATTGTTTTGAATTCTATTGCATTCATAAAACCTATTAAAGTAGTTTTCTTATATATTTTCCATGTACGGACAGCGACCAGTTATGATTTTATTATATGTATTGATGTGATAAAAGTAGCTGGTTACTTTATGTAGAACTACTATTGAAAAATATTATTTATATGTGTAACTGTATGTTATAATAGATAACATAAAATGTTTAATATACCTATTAATAATATGTGAACATTATCACATAATATCTCAATAGACTATTACAGGACAGACAGAGAGAACCAAGTGTTAAGTATTTATCCTTACATACCAATATCTCTTTTATCCTCTACTTCCAAAATATATGTCTCATGCATGCACACCGACTTTGAAAACTTGATACCTCCCTCAGATAGAATATGTGGGTATTATACTATTTAATTTACTATAGGTCCAGCCTCAAGGGTACATTCATCCACTTTAACACAATATTACTTCACAAAACAATCCAAAAGTTACACAATGAAAATAAAATAAAAAAATGAGTAAATTCTTTCTATACATAGTGTAAAAAAAAAACATATTCAACTGTAGCAAAACTAGTTATTTCAATTTAAAAACTATTTAAGAGAAAAATTTCTATGGGTACAAATTCATCTGTATATCTTTTCAAAAATATATTTTTTTTAAATTGCTTTATAATTGACAGAGTTATAAGATAAAGAACATAATAAAAAAAAAAAAACTATTTTTCAAGCCAAGTGAAAAAAAATTATCAAAATTAGTTCAGAATTGGTTACAGCATTGCATAACAGATCCAAAAAATTTTACATATAATCAAATACCCTTCATGGTTTTGAAATAAAAATAAAATTAAAGATTAATATAAATCTTACCTTTCCATCTTTTCCTTATTTTACTAGCATCCACAAGGTTCCAGTCTACTGAGTCCCGTGCAGGGGCCGGGACGGTCCCACCGATGAGCTCTACCGAACTACTCCTCTTGGTGCTGGGCCCAGGTACAGGAGGCACCTCCTCAGCCTTTTTAACATCTTTCACAGTAGTAACATTTGCACTATCAATGATTTCCACGCTTCTATCTGTGTTCACTCCGTTGCTGGTGCTACTGTGACCATTAACGGGTGGCTCCGCTCTCAGTTTCTTTGTAGGCACTTTCTTCTGCTTCTGAGCGCTATGCCGGCGTTTCAACTTGGTAGAATGAGAGGAATTTCGCGAGCTAACAGGAGACGGGCACCCGCACTCCATGCTACCCTCCTGGTCGCTGCCTTCGTAGTAACCCGACTCGTGCTCCGGCTTCTTGTCAGGCAGGCTCATCTCGGCAGTTGCCATGGCTCAGCCCCTCACCAAATTCATGTAGACTCTACAGCTCGTCTAAACTAATACCCATGTAAATCCGAGCAGTTCAGTAACGTTCCAACGCGTAACTAACAACGAACAACAATTAAAAATATTTAAATTACTAACACACCAACTTTGTTAGGGAAAGTACAGACACGTAAAGCATTTTGCGATTTGTACCCGATGTTCGGACTAACTTCACGACGATGTACTTTCTTTAAAGATGGCGCCACTGAACAGCATTAAGCGACCAAGTAGAAACAGACGTTAACAATTTGGCATCCGCACAATCCAATCGACTACGTATTTGGCTGGGTTATAACTACTATTGTCTACTTTCACGTTGTTGAAACGTCAAAAATAGAGTTATTTCTATTTTATACTACTCATCCAAATACTTGATATCACAGCCTCTTCGTCGTTCTGTCCCACGGTGATCACACATTCACAAAATCCAAACAGGTATAAAAATTCACTACACTATTTAAACTGTACAGTCCATAGAACCACTTTAATTTGTTCAATATTTCATAATCTTTCACTATTCACTACATACAAATAGTTCTTTTACAAAATGTCTACGTACATAGACTATAAATAAATTACAAAATACCTGCGTGAATGAGATGTTAACTCACTCAACGCAATGGAGTAACTAACTGAATTTGAGAAACGCAAAATAGAAACCGTGCGACGTGCGAGCGCTCGGCGGCAGTTCCCCCACCACTACAATTTACGAGGCCAGATAGAGTAAGTAAAGAATACAGATAAATCAATACATATTTTTCTTTATAATATTTAATGGATAACTTTAATCACAATCATTCGGGTTTACGTTTTAATTCAATTTATTACCAAGTTGTTGGGATAGTAGAAATCAAACAAATTATACAACTTTAGAATATGAGTTTGTACTTTATTTATACATTTTTGGAGGAAAAAAATTTTATTTAGTGCTAAAGTTTTAAAGTTTATTTATTACACTCTAGCAGTTTTTTCGTTTAACTTTCTGAAGACGATTTCATTATTATACATTTTTAATAAAAGTCTGTAAATTATGTGATAAAACCATTCGCCACTGTAAAAAAAAAAATCACTCCTCAGTGATTAGTCAGTGAGTAACATTTAATTATATAAATACTCGTACATGTATTTAATAACTGCTAACCCATTATTAAATACTTATTTATAAAATGTTATATGTGATTTATAATTTATAGCATGAATGAATGCAATCGTGTTATAAATTATAAATAATTAAGTACAATTTTTTTAGCGGTTATCTACCAATATTCGAACATTTTGACAATCCAACAATATTTATTATTATATTTTAATACATATAGATGATAATTTATACGTATAATACGAATTGCGTTAAAATAAATATTTTTAGTTGCACATTGGTAAATATTAATGAATTATTGATTTTCACTCATTAATTGCTATTTATTGAATTAGAATTTGTTTAATATTCTAAATAACGTAAACGAATTAATAAGATAAATATCATAAAACATGTTGAGGTCGTTTTTACATTTGATTCTAACAAATTTGGCTAATTCATGATTTATCTGAATTCTAAACCTATACTGTATAAAACCGTTTCATTCGCAGTAAACAAAAAGAGACAACAGTATCGCTTATCCAGGTTCTTAGAGCGAGATAGCAATCATAGAAATGAGACAGTACACCATTACTATCTCGCTCTTTGCACCAATCTCAAAGTGGTAGAAGTAGCACAGAAAAATGGTAAATATTGTAATAATTTAAATTATATTATTATCTACTCGATCTTCCTGTTAAATACAAATAATTGGCTAACCTTGAAATATAAAATATACAATTTATTTTTTAATTTTATTTCTGCAAATTCGACCTCCCCGAAATTAAACAAATGTGATCTATGGTTGCATTTTTACTTTTTTTTTTAGTGATGTAACTAGTACTGATAAATCAAACGTCTTTTTTAACACCAACTTGTATTAGGAGAGAATGGAATGGTAACCCGGCCACACTATCGGTATACATCGACGAAGCATCAGTGGAAGATGATAGGGGAGAATGAATGCAGGTCAGTTGGCCCACCATGATGAATTCGACAAGAATTAACCATGCTGGTTTCCAAGGGGGACCACGTGGAGATTGACCTGATAGGTTATATTGCTAGCTATGGGACTGGTAGTCCTCATAACTAATACACCCTTCCCACCTCAGTAGTATATTTGTTGGACGAAAATGGATTGGTAACCTTGTCCGCGCTAACGGGATACGCTGGCGGAGCACCAGTGAAAGGTGATCGATGAGAATGAAAACAGGCCAGTTAGCCCATCATGATGAATTCATTAACAATTAACTATGATAGTTTCCAGGGGGAACCGCGTGGAGGTCGACCTGGTTAGGTATATTGCTAGCAATGGGATTCTCAGTATTTACGTAGCAATTATTTAGGTATTATTTTAATATTATTATAACATACATATGTTTTGAATTCGTCACGATGGGCTAACTGACCTACTTCATTCTCACCTATCATCCTTCACTGGTGCCCCGCCGGTGTATACCGATAGCGCGGGCGGGGTTACCATTCCATTATCATCCATTAAAAAAAAACATACATATGTTGCCGATTATATGGCTTAAATCAAGCAAACAAATTGTTCCACTCTGTAATGCGATAAGGAACTTTTCTATTGCCAAAATTTGTTAATTATTGTCATATCATTATAACATTTCTAGAAACTACTCATAATTACGCATAATGTCTAATTATGTATAATTATGTTACAATATAATATTGTTATAATGACCCATTATACTTATATTTGCTAAGTAGAAGAATTACTAAATACATAGTAATTAAGTAAGTACCCATTATCTTACTGTCTAATTATAAGGAAAATTACGTTACAAATGTAAAAGTGCATTTGTTTAGTCAGATATACGAATATTTAGTATGGAAAACGGACAATCAATATAATACTGTTCATGCAAACGAAGTCGCGGGTTTTAATTTTTTTTTTTTGATGGGTGAAAATGGTATGGTAACCCCGCCTGCGCTAACGGGATACGCTGGCGGAGCACCAGTGAAGGGTGATAAATGAGATTGAAAACAGGCCAGTTAGCCCATCATGATGAGTTCATCAGGAATTAACCATGATAGTTTACAGGGAGAACCGCGAGGAGGTCGACCTGGTTGGGTATATTGGTAGCAATGGGATTCTTAGTCTCCACGCGGGTTTTGATTAGTATTTATCAGACAAAAACTTTAGACAAAAGTAGTTTTGTTTTGCCATGACGCAGCTGTGCTTACATTACTGTATTTCGGTTTGAAGGGTGAGTTATGGTAGTAAGATTATAGGGTACAGAGACATTATATAAAATTATGGGGGGGAAAGGGATTGTTAGTAATGCAGACTGAGAATCTCATTGCTAGCAATATACCCAACCAGGTCGACCTCCTCGCGGTTCTCCCTGGAAACTATCATGGTTAATTCCTGATGAATTCATCATGATGGGCTAACTGGCCTGTTTTCATTCTCATCTATCACACTTCACTGGTGCTCCGCCAGCGTATCCCGATAGCGCTGGCGAGGTTACCATACCATTTTCACCCATCAAAAAACGACCTCCACGTGGTTCCCCCTGGAAACCATCGTGGTTAATTTTTGTTGAATTCTTCACGATGGACCGACTGACCTGCCTTCATCCTCACCTATCATCTATCACTGATGCTCCGCCAGCGTATACCGATAGCGCAGGCGGGGTTACCATTCCATTATCACCCATTAAAAAAAATATGCATCATCATCTTCTTACCCTTATCGCAATCATTTGGGGTCGGCGTAATATGATTTTATCCATATTTCAAAAAAATTTGGGTTTTTAGTTTTACGACCGGCCACCTGCCTGACGTCAACCCTCTTTGGGAATTCAAAAAAATATGCATACTAACTCGAAAATAGCAGATCGGTTTTCCAAGAAAACTACCGAATAAGTTATTTCAACTTAAAAACTTTAACAGTTTTATCACATTCAGTCACAAGGAACATAAGATATCTACAGCATGAAGTCCCTCCATTGTTTAAAGTTCCATTGAAAGTAGACACCTTTGGTAAAACTAAAAATACTACGTAGTTAAAATAGCAGATATATTTCTTTCAATATTTGTTAATAATACGTGCCTAAATTGGCAGGAACAATAAGTAGCCGATAAAAATAAGGGTAGGGTCCTAATGACCCTCAATTTAAATATCTGTTTGTCAAAAGTACCACAATAAGTCGCTGATAAGCTCCATTGTCTTAATTTCAATGTTTGCTAAAAATACAATGTGAACAAAGTCGCCGACACAATACGAGACTCAAGTTACAAAGGCTGATAGTAGAGACAGCTATTAGTAATATACCTTTTGTAAAAATGACCATCATTATTCATTTTGTCATTAAAGTTATTTAAATATAGATGCCGATAAATTTTTCAGAATAGGCAACGTATGCGTAATGCCCCTGATATTGTAGTTGTGTTCATAGGAATTAGAATTCATTTATTTGCTGGAATAAGGTACACTTTTGTAGGTGTTACGAGTAGATTAGAAGAAAATTAGTCCAATCTTTTTCTGCCACACTGCCACTGTAGGCGTGGAAATATTAAAAACTTACAAAAAATTAAAATAATCTCAACAGAATTACACATACATATAACAATAATATTTTGTCTATTTACATTTTTTTTTTGCAATTTTTTTTTCTTTTTTTTTTAATTTTATTTTAAGGGCTCTTCAGGTATATCAGTCCTATTGTACCCTGAACTGATTTCTCAAACAAAACTTTATCCACTTTCCCTAGACGCGGAAAGAGAAGAATTAATGGGCATCGATAATTTACAGAGATGTTCAAAAATTTCTGGTTTAAATTAAAATTTCAGCTAACATAGATTGAATAAGACCAACATTAAATTTATTTAAGTTAAAGTGGCTCATGAATTCTTCTCTTTCCTTCGTGTTAATATGACTTAACTTGCAACTTAGAATGGCAAAGAAGCTGACAGCCTAACTAATGGAAAGTAGTAACCGTCGCCTATAGATATGAGCAGAACCATGGACATGACAGAGTATACTGTTTCGCCCATGATACGTCCCATGCGTTGCCATTCTTGAGGACTCAGGTGTTATTTCTTTGTACTCTGTAAATTCACTGCCATAACCCTTCTTTCAAACCGTAACACAGCCATGCAAACACAACTGCTTCACAGCAGAAACACGAATGGGACAGAGGACTTTTGTACACATCTAGTATATATACAATAGTACTATATACTTATATATATATACTTATATACTTATATTGACATAACTAGATAAGTATATATACTTATCTAGTTATGTCAATTCATTATAATATAAGTTCATTAAAAATATACACAGTTATAAAGGATACAACAAAGTGGACACAACTAATTATTATCATTCATAATTTTATATCATTAAAAAAAAAAAAATTACTGAGTTGAAATTATTTACTTTATCCAGAAATAGCTTGAAGAGCTTTTTTTTTGAAATAGGATATATTGTTACAATTCCTAAAACTTTCAAGTAGATGGTTTCTCTCTCTCATTGGCTCTCTCTCTGTTTGTCGTAACGGTTGACTGGTAGAGAATGCCATCAGGCATTAAGTCCACCCTGTAGACATTTTTAATGTGTAAAAAGTATAAATAAATATATAAATGGTTATATATCCATTTTGCCATGCAGTAAGCGTTTTTTTTTTAATGAAAGAAGATGGAATGGTACCAACGCCTGCGCTATCGGGACACCAGTAAAGGGTGACAGGTGAGGATGAAGGCAGGTCAGTTGACGCAAAGTGACCAATTGAACAAGAATTAACTATTATAGTTTCTAGGGAAAACCGCGTGGAGGTCGACCTGATAGGGTGTACTGCTAAAAAAAAATAGTTAATGCAATTAAATCTCATTATCAATAATCACGTTCCCCACTGCAGTAAGCGTTAGTACTCAATACAATTAGTAGTTGTATAGGTACACATAATTCATTTTTATGTCTGTTACTGCAGCTTATAATGTCTTTTCGTTTCCTAAATATTAAATTATTAATATATTTTTTACAACACAGGGGGCAAACGAGCATGCGGCTCACCTGATGATAAGTGACTACCGCCGCCCATTGTCACCTACAACACCAACGGCATTGCAGGTGTGCTGTCGGCTTTTTAAAAAGGAATATGCTCTTTTCTTGAAGGTTATGTTGTCGTATCGGTTCGGAAATACTGCTGCTGGAAATTGATTCCAAAGAGTGGTTGTGCGTGGGAGAAAGTGACTTGAAAAACGCACGGTGCAAGACCGCCACTCGTCCAGATGGTTGGGATGAAATTTAAGTTTATGGCGGGGTGTACGATTAAAAAATTGTGAGTGTTTCTTAACAAAAATACACATTTCTAACAGGTAAAGAGAAGATAAAGGTAGTATTTTATTCATTTTAAACAATGGTTTACAACTAACTTGATTTACAACCAACTAACTTTTTTGTGCCTTAAATACAATATTACTGTCAACCGAATTACCCCACAGTATTATGGCGTATCTCAAAAGAAATGATACATAACCATGGTAAACTAATAATACTTATTCCTTGCCAGCAGTTTTCCATAAATGATTTAATACAAACACAGGAGGGAGAGGGGAATGGTAGTAATGGGTATTAAAAATCCCATTGCTAGCAATATACCCTATCAGATCGACCTCCACGCGGATCCTCCTGGAAACCATTGTGATTAATTTTATTGTTAAATTAGTCATAATAGATCAACTGGCCTGCTTCATCCTCACATATCACTACCTCATTGGTGCCCCGCCACTGTATACCGTTAGGTGGGGTAACCAATCCATTATCATGCATTAGAAAAAAAAATACGAACAGAAATTTGTTATGTTTATTGCTTAATTTTTCCAGATTAGATAAAGATTTCCAGTTGCAATATTAATCTATTGTCATAACAAGAAACTGACTATTGTCAACAGTATTTATATAGTTATTGCTTACAGAAGCTCTAATGTCGAATGATTTACTATTATATGTCAAATTTTGTATTAATTTAATTGGATAAGTTTACCTTTAAATTATTCTCATCTAACTATTTTACCACAGTCAAAAGCATGTTATTAAGTACATTTTCAAATTTGGAAATGTTTTTATTGTCCTCTTTCACTATAAGTGTAATGTCATCAGCAAAGGGAGAATTTGTACAAAAATCGATTGCTTAGGTACCTCTGTCCCATTCGTGTTTCAACCGTGAAGCAGTTGTGTTTGCATGGCTGTGTTTCGGTTTGAAGGGTGGGATATGGCGTGAATTTACTGGGTACAGAGGAATAACATCTGAGTCCTCAGGAATGGCAACGCATGGGGGGTATCATGAGTGAAATAGTATTTTTTGTTTTTTTATTTATTTATTTATTAAATACAAAAAATTTACAACAGCGAGTATACTCTGTTATGTCCATGGTACTGCTTATGTCTATAGGCGACGGTTACCACTTTCCATCAGGTGGGCCGTCAGCTTGTTTGCCATTCTAAGTTGTATAAAAAAAAATACAATTTTGATTAATGACAGTAGGCAGGTCATTTACGTATAGCAAAAATAACAATGGACCTAAAACACTACTTTGCGGTACCCCACATACGTTCCGGCAATATGGAGATTGATAAGTATTGTTGGGATTAAATTTATTAATATTGGATATTTCAATGCATTGCTGTCGGTTACAGAGATAGGTAAAAATCCAGTCATGGGTTTTTCCTCGAATTCCGTAGCTTTGTAGTTTATTTAATAATATTTTATGGGATACACAGTCAAATGCTTTTACTCATATCTAAAAATATGGATACTCGCGAAACAGTATACTCTGTTATGTCCATGGTACTGCTCATGTCTATAGGCGACGGTTACCACTTTCCATCAGGTGGGCCGTCAGCTTGTTTGCCATTCTAAGTTGTATAAAAGAAAAAACTATTTTTTTACCAGCATTAGGGTTTTCAGTTATGGTTTTATTAAGATTAAAACAAGTTAATGTTGTAGATTTACGTTTTCTGAAACTAAATTGGTAATTAGATAGTAAATAGAATTTATTAAGAAAACTATTATTCTATCTGACATAACGGTTTCAAATATTTTAGAAATGACAGGTACAAGAGTTATGGGTCTATTATAATTATTAATATCTTGTTATCGCCTTTTTTATAGTGTTTTTTTTTGATGGGTGATAATGGTATGGTAACCCCGCCCGCGCTAACGGGATATGCTGGCGGAGCACCAATGAAGGGTGATAGATGAGAATGAAAACAGGCCAGTTAGCCCATCATGATGAATTCATCAGGAATTAAGTATGATAGTTTCCAGGGAGAACCGCGAGGAGGTCGACCTGGTTGGGTATATTGCTAGCAATAGGATTCTCAGTCTTTATTACTAACAATTCCTTTCGATTCAACAATATAATATTGTAATTGTTTATATTTATAATAAGTTTACTATTGTAATCTTTTGGAGAAAACAATAGAGTATCTATCTATCTATCTAATATTGGGGTAACAGTTATTAAATTAAATACATTCAATACAAAAATTTTACACTCTCTTAACTCATATAAGGTACTACACATATCAGACAACAAACTATAAGGATTTTTGTCATTGGATCCCATACATAACAAAAATGACATTGAGACATATCTCAATGTAATTTTTGTTACCTTTTTGGCAGAAATAAGGCTTTTTTTGCCTTTTTAAAATCTCTGAACTAGTTGCATGCGGTTTTACAAAATCATGTTGTAGATGTCATTCCATTTACTTTCCCTATCTTCAATCATTTCCGACGCTAAATCACTAACTTGTTCATCGCCGATTATGTAAATTATTAATTTATTCTTATAGGTAGCAACATCTATTGACGGCGAGGGATGACTAAATGCGTGCTCTTTATATAAGCAATCGTTCATCTTATTGGAGTTCCTGTAACTATTTATATGTGTCGGTGTGATTAGAGTGTTTATATTTTTATTAGTGCAGTTAATTGGAGATAATCGTGTTCATGCCTGATAATAATTTTTCATGTGGCTTGTAGGTGTATTGTTTATATTTGGCTTAGAGTCTAAAGTTGAGGGTAAGTTACTTGATTGTACGTTCTTAAATGAGTGGTAAAACTGAACTTTAGTATGCAATTGTTTTGCTCGGAGTGCTCAATGCTTCAATACATAGATGTTTTTAATTACTATTATAATAGTTAAATTATCACCATATTTTTAATTTCACTTCTTCTTTTTACTTTTTTTTTATACCACTGAGGTGGCAAACAAGAATACGGCCCACCTGATGGTAAGCGGTTACCGTAGCTTATGAACGCCTGCAATACCAGAGGTAATACGCGCGCGTTGCCGACCCTGAAGAAACCTCTTTACCCCCCCTTTGAAGAACCCCTTGCTGTAGTCTCTTGGGAAAACCTCGGCAGGGAGCTCATTCCATAACCTGAGTGTTCGTGGGAGAAAACATCTCTGAAACCGCGCAGTACGTGACCATTGAGGCTGTAAGGTATGAGGGTGAACTCCCTGTCGATGGCGAGCCGTACGATGATAGAAAGTGGCCGCAGGCATCATATTGAATAATTCCTCTGAGCACAATCCGTTGTACAAGCGGTAGAACACGCAGAGTGAGGCAAAATCTCTCGTAAGACTTAAGATTTCGACACCGCTTCCAAGCACTTAAAACGTAAAATGAATAATAATTAAACAATTTTAAATAGAATTAGTTAAATATCGTGACAGTAGCACAGTCAATAAATATATCTCTCTAGGTTACGGTAACCGCCTATTATCAATTGGGCCGGATGCTTGCATGTCACCTGTGGTATAAAAACAAAAAAGCAAAAAAAAGTCGAACTAGTAAGTAAGTCTAGAATCCATAATTTATTAATTTACAAGCAGATGAAGATTTCTCAGTTAATCACTACGTACGAAGGTTGTGAAATTGCTTCCAATTTTATGGGTTGTCAATAAGTAATTAGTGTCTGTTAACAATTCGATTACGAGAACACGGAAATTTTCATCTGTACGAACTAGGTATTGGAAGACACGGAAACGTTATCGAATTCGTTTGCTATCTCATCAGACTGTAGTACAAAAAAAGTCATTCAGCTAAGGTCGTTCGTTTAAAAATCGTCTGGCTTTGATAAACTTTTTATTTGCAACATTACATTATTTATTTATGTACATAAACTGGGTAATCTCACTATTTTTTTATACACCTTGAAATGGCTAATAAGTTTACTGCTGATGGTCTCTCTCATGGAAAGTTACTATGGGAATTACTAAATAAATCGTATCTACCATAGTACTCTTAATACATTATTTTTCTAAACACTGTGTTGTTATGACTACGTACCCTATAATTTATATTTATTTTATCATATGATTTTATGCATACATGATGTAAATGGTTCAGAACCGTTCCTTATGGCAGTCTACATCCAGCAGTGGGCAGGTAATGGCTGAAATGATGATGATAATGATCATTCTTTGCTACCCGTTTATTTCTCGAAGATAATGTAAACGGCGATGAAGGAAATTTAATAGACGAGGGATGAACAGCAGCGTCCCTCTTAAAGTATCACCAAAGCTTAACTGCGATTGCCAACGCGCCTGCCAAGCGACAACTGGTAAAACCCCTCTTATGAGTGAGGTCTATATAGTTAACCGCTGATAAGATAATCCAGTAATTTAACTGCCAAATCCCTTCAAAAAATACAAGTACGCAAGCAGAATTGTTCAGTAACAGAAACACGAGTGGAACAGAGGTAAAATGTGAAGCAAACGACTTTCCTAGAAATACTCATTAGATACGCCTTTATAAAGTCATTACCATATTATCTTCTATGTAATTTAATTGATATAACCTACACAAATGTGAATAAATGACGTTAAACATTAAATAAAACTCAAATTCACATTCTATTCTTGTTTATTAATTAATCATAATGTAATAATGTTTATTTATTTATCTCACAACTTTTTGAGTACAATGGATTACTTTAAATAATACCATAGACACACCAAAGTTGTGGGGAACTGGTGCCAGAACTGGGTATCCGAAAAACCCGTATCACAAAATTCTGCCACGATATTCCGAATATTCTGAGTCACAAACACAACCACGCCCTCGTTTTGGTTTTTATTATTGCATATATTATAATAATATTCCCAATAATGGGAATAGTTGGTCAGCCTAGAATCCAGTCCCGGCATAGAATGGGCCACCCCTTCCTTTCCTGTAGGTGTCGTAAGACGCAACTAAAGCAACTTAATGGTAGAAGGATGGGCAGCAGCGTCTCTATTAAAACATCTGTGAAAGTCTAACTGCGGTTTCCAACCCAATTGCTAGGCGTGAATATTATGCTCAAAGACCTCAATAGTGCTGCTCAAGAAGTAGGTCTTAAAATGAACATGGATAAGTCCAAAATCATTTGTATCGTTACTATTACATCTAAAGCGATTATGACTTGACACCACGCTCAAAGTTGTCGACGAGTATATATGCCTAAGACAACTTGTCCGGGAGAAAGGGATTGTTAGCATTGGAGTTTGATAACCCTATTGCTAGCAATATGCCTTATTAGGTCGATCTCCACGTGGTTCCCCCTGGAAACCATCGTGAACACTTCTTGTGGAATTCGTCACGATGGGCTAACTGACCTACTTCATCCTCACCTATCTATCATCCTTCACTGGTGCCCCGCCGGTATATACCGATAGCGCGGGTGGGGTTACCATTCCATTATCATCCATTAAAAAAAAAGACAACTTGTCCGACTGTGAAGTCCAACTTCCACTAAGCGTGGTGTTACCAGCCATAATCTGGCTTAAGGTGTGATATGAACGATAGACGTTATTTGAGACTTATCCATGCTCATCTTAAGACTTACTTCTTGAGAAGTACTATAAGGGCAATGAGCATAGTATTCAAGTCCTCCAGGGATTCCGCCATAATTATAACATATTTTTTTTCGCTATCGGTATACACCGGCGGGGCACCAGTCAGGGATGATAGATGAGGATAAAGTAGGTCAGTTAGCCCATCATGACGAATAAAACAAGAATTGTTCACGATGGTTTCCAGAGGGGAACCACGTGGAGGTCAACCTAATAGGGTATATTGCTAGCAATGGGGCTGTCAAACACCATTGCTAACAATCCCATTCCCCCCAATTATTACATATTAATTCATCATGAAATTTCGATAGAGATGGGTACACTAGTTTTTGTCTCACTCGGTCCAATATATGACAAAGTATAAACTAATTTAATATAAATGACATAATAAAAGAGTTTACTTCTTTTATATTTAGACACATTTATAGATTATCGTCTAGTGTAGCGCACACCAAAGGTTTAGGCGCACACTTGAAGTTTAAAGATTTCGGAATAGAATTCCATGTTCTTAGTTGGAGTTATACTGTATTCTTTTCTCTAAACTTTATATAATAGTCTACGGGGTATTTTAGAATTAACTAAAATCACACCATGGATGAATAACAAATTTATTTTACTCAGCATAAGAGACGCTTCAAGTCTAAATACATATATACATATCGATGAACGAGATGTTGCATAGATAACGTAGACAAGTATATTATATTAAAAAAAAAAAAACAATTTTCAATACGAAATCGTGCATCTAAAAGATTTTGCTTCGTAAAATTGTCATAAATGGATATAAAATCGTAACATCGTAGTTAACTCTATCAATTGTAAAAGAGAAATACCAGAATCGGTCACAATTGGCGATATAGACGCGTAAAAAAAATCAAACTACCTACTTGATTGAGAACTACCTCTTTTCAACGCTTCAAAAAAAAAGTTCTCAATTCGCATGTATATTTTTTTAATATTTGTTACCTAGTAACTCAGTAAACCGATTTAGAAATTTTTTATAAAAATCGATTCGTAGTTTCGATTTTAAATCAAAATAACTAGTTTTGCTCTTGTTTTTTTTTGTAAAACGCAAATTCATATATTATATTCATTTAAAACGTGACTCTTGAAGTATTCTCTATTTTAATGACTCATTATATACCTACCTAAGATGTAGGCTGCGCTGAGGCGCTAGACACTTGTTGAAATAGGTCTTCGATTTATTATATTTAATTGGTAAAATAACAAGGTTAATTGCTTACCAAAGATACTTACCATAGCCTATTTCATGACGAACTGTGTTAGCATTCACGATTACGGGCGTTTCTTCAAATGTTTTACCTTCGACTTGTTCCGTTTTATTTTCTTCCTTGGTCTCTATGACGTCAGTGAAGTATTCTTCGAAATTGTTTTTATCGAAGAAATTAAAATCAATAGCGGCTCGTTTCATCGTGGGCGTCGCGCTAGTACTCAGGTCTACTTCGAATTGTAACATTTTCGCCGGCGACATGACCTCCGTTACCGGCGATGGTTTTACAAACATATCATCGTTCTTTTTAGTAAGCGATAATTTTAGTAAATTTGGCGGTTTACGGACTGCTTCTTCGGTTTTTGAATTGTCCGAAGGTTTCGGTGTTTCAATGATTGGCGGGGATTTCTCCGCCGGCGGAGTTTGAACATCCGGTGTTTGAATGGGGGTTGCGATTTGGAGTGAAGGTGTCCCAACGGACGAAGTTGCATTACTCTCGATCGAAATGTTTCTATCCCCAATAGTTACATTCTCCCCGATTACTGAGAAATTGTCAAGACTCATGCGAAATGTATCATCTGATAATTCTACACTATCAGTAATAAATGCTTGGTTGGATTCTGTATTTTTGTGTGGTGTTACGTTATTAAAAGAATCCGGTTCCATGTTTATAAAGTTGATAAGTTGCCAGTATTAGTGTATTTTATTATCCATAAGTTAAAATGTGTTTATTGTATAATACACAAGGAGTCTTGATTAACGTCCTTGAAATTATCTCGCCAATCGATAAGCGCAAGAATTCACATCACTTTAACGCACACATGCATACCATGTTGCTGTAAGTGTTTATGTGTACGTGTGCAAGTGCATCTGTGAGCTGTCAAACTAGTTTGTGGTATCGTTGATAATTATGAATAGCGAATTGAGAAATGAAACACCGTTTTTTTTTAATCATAAAGTCTTAATTAGAATGTTAGGTCAACACAAACACATTTGTGATAAGTAAATCTCCTCCGTCCCGCCATAGGTCCGGCTAAAAATAGCTCGTACTGCCACTTGCTTAGGAACTGATTTTCGCCCGCTCTTTTTTTCACTCA
This sequence comes from Galleria mellonella, assembly GCF_026898425.1. Lineage (NCBI taxonomy): Eukaryota > Metazoa > Arthropoda > Insecta > Lepidoptera > Pyralidae > Galleria > Galleria mellonella. Next base: position 6,855,477 of record NW_026441999.1, on the reverse strand, counting down.
CAATCACAAATAATAACTTTACATGGGTCCTGTGTTGTTAATGTTTCTTGTATGATTTTCACTGTTTGTATCTGTCGTTATTTTTGTGTAAATATGAGTAAATTACACGTAGCAAATAAGATACGGCGCGGTGCGCGGTCTACTACATAACTGTATGAAGTAATGTCAACAAACAAGAATTTCCGCATCATTTGTGAACATTGCGCGCGAACAGCAAATTTAGTTGCGTAAATAAATTTATGTTCTTAATGCATATGTAACAATATCTTAGCGTTTTATAAATGATGTTTATTATTAATAATAACAGAAATCTTTAAGTTTATTCGTAAACTCATTAGTCGTTAAGGACGATTTTAGCTTAACATAAGTTTATTTAGTTCCGTTTATTTGACACTTGACTGCGACATTGACGTTTGACATTTTGTTCTAATTTTCTGAGCATAGATAAAGTATTTGTTACGATATTTATTTTTTTATGTAATTCAATATTCATCCATACATCCTCACGAATTTTCACATGTAAATTGTAGTTGGATAGATAGATTAATAGGATTTACTGATTCTTTAATGCTTAATTGGGTTGATTTGCATTCCTTAATATTTTATTTAATGTTATACAGTTTTGTAATGTAATTTTTCTTTAATGATTGATTTTTTAATGCTTCAAAAATTTTTAAATTTAGTTGTTGTGACTTGTTTTCAATATTTGCATGTTTGACCTAAGTGAATTTTGTGAGGTACTTTTAGTTTATAAGATCTAATATTTTATATCCAAAATCATAGCAAATAAAATTAATATTATTATTAAATAATTTAAACAAGGCGGTTTATTACTAAAAGCATTTTTTGCTAATCAACCTGTTCACTAACAATATCTCGACCACATTTACCGCGACTTGAGTAACTTGATTGAAATTTTCAGATGACTCAGGTAAATTATCAAATTTTACTTAAAATATCATATTAATTCCCGTCTCTTATGTATATATCGTCATAGTCGTAGAATATGTCGCCTACAGCTGCCTCGTTAGATAATTAATTATATTATATTTCTTTGGTGGTGATGTTTATAATCATAGAAATGTTGAACTATTTCTAACTAAAGTTATTTTTTTGTGAAATAAAATTTTAAAATATACGTAATTAAATAAAACAAATACTTAAGATTTATTAAATACATTTATATAATGTAAGTATTTAAGTATTATTTAAACTTTTTTCTTTTTCCACCAGCACCACTTGCATTCCCGCCCTTCCTTTTCCCGCCAGTTTGTGGCGCCAATTTGTTCTTGCCGCCATTTTGCTTGTTCCTGTTGAATTTTTTTCCTTTGTTGCCTTTTTTATGACCGAGAATATTCCTATTATAGCCTTTTATCCATCGATCGCGTTTTTCTTCCCAAGCTAGTTGCTTTGTACTGGCGTTGTCTGTGTTTGCGACAGCATGACTGGAGCCTTGTTTTTTATTAGTTGCAGTATCTTCTAGAAGCGTGGAGAACTCTTCAGCTGATGCAAACAGGGATCCCAAGTCATCACCACCTGTTGTGTATGCCATACTCTTTTATTTTTGTCCATTATATATAAATAAATAAGGCTATAACATTTGTTTACTTTAAATATATTTACAATATTATTTATGTAATTCTATGCAACTTGCTGAAAATGGCAAATAAGCTGACATTTTACCTAATGGCAAGTGGTAACTGTTAGTTATAGGTATGAAAAGCTCTATGAATAGTGCAGAATATGTTGTAAAGACCACGGTTTCCCCTTTATACCCACATTTTAGTACTAAGGAATAACAATTTATGACGGGTGTGTTATCATTCCTGAAGACTATATTATGTTATGCCCCAGTACCTTATAATTTCACTACACTGCACTCTACTCTTTAAATTGAAACACAGCTATGAGCACAGCTGCTGGGCGACAATAACATGAGTGGGGAGAGGGGGGAGGGATTATTGGTGATATCATCTGACAGCTTCATTGCTGTCAATACACTTTGTTAGTTGACCTTCAAGCAGTTACCCCTGGAAACCATCAAGGTTAATACTTGTACAATTTATCATCATAGTTCAACTGACCTGCATTCATTCTCACTTATCATCATTCGCAGGTGGGACTACCATTATTAATAAATCAGTCAGGGTTACCATTCAATTTTTACCCATTAAAAAAAAAAACGATTGGAGCAAAGTTGAACAAAATAAACAAAAAAAATAGGAATACCTTTTAATTTCAGCTTCATTTTTTTCTTCGATTTCTTTCCAGGAACATCAATATGGTCATCGTCGTCACTATTCTCCAGAAGTAATTCTGTAATCAAATATTTATCTGTGGTAAACTATTGCATTACTTACCTATCATCATATCAGCCTTTTACTGTCCACTGCTGAACATAAGCCTCCCCTTTGGAAGGTTTTGCCAGTAGTTGCCACGCTTGGCAGGCGGATTGGCAACCATAGTTAGGTTTTGGAGATATTTTAAGAGAGACGCTGCTGCTCATCCTTCGCTCTCCCTTAGTTGCCTCTTACGACACACGCGGGATAGGAAGGGATGGCCTATTCTATGTAAAGATCGACATGGCGTAACATAATAATCACTTCTTCCTTGATAAATCATAGTTACCTATGTGTTTTCGGAATCAACATGTATAAACTCGTGGGTAAAAGCTAGTAGAAAAATAGATATGCTGAAGGTAGACTATATCATCATTTCCCTGCTTATATCCCATTTATATGGGGTCGACGTTATATGACTCTATTCATATTTCCCAAGAGTTTGACTTATGGTTTTACGAACATACCCTTGCTTGCCTGACGTCAACTCACCTTGGGAATGCACGACTGTGGGATAGTATAATCGTAAATAAAAAAACCTACCATCTTCATCCCCTGATAGATCTGGTTCATCCTCATCAGCCGATATATTTAATTCACCATCACTACCTGTAAAAAAGTTTTTTTTTTTTATTATTGTTTACTGTTCAATATTTTTGGTCATTAAGTGTAGAATTAAGCACTAAATAAATATTTTTTTCTTAAATATTGTTATATTATGAGAATGACAGGCATACGGTCCGCCTGATAATAAACGATCACTACAGAGCAGGCGTGGCGAACTGGTCGATCGCGACTGCAATGCCGTAGGTGTTGTGGGTGACCATGGGCGGCGGTAGTCACTTACCATCAGGTGAGCCGCATGCTCGTTTGCCCCCTGTGTTGTAAAAAAAAAAAAAAGTTGATCGTGGAAAAGCAAAAATATAATATTTTGCTAATCTAACGGAAGATGCTCAGATGCAATGCTCACACTAATATAAATAAGTTTTTTTTTATACAACTTAGAATGGCAAACAAGCTAACGGTCCACCTGATGGAAAGTGGTAACCGTCGCCTATAGACATGAGCAGTACCGTGGACATAACAGAGTATACTGTTTCGCCCATGAGACCCCCCATGCGTTGCCATTCCTGAGGACTCGGATGTTATTCCTCTGTACCCAGTAAATTCACGCCATATCCCACCCTTCAAACCGAAACACAGCCATGCAAATACAACTGCTTCACGGTTGAAACACGAATGGGACAGAGGTACCCAAGCAACCGACTTTTGTACAAAGTCTCCCTCTGGTAAGAATAATTTACAGTTTTACGTTTTTTCTCTTAATAAAATAAAAACTACTACAATACTACATAATTGTGTAATGAACTATGTTGTTTCATTTGAGATTTTAAGAAGGATGCACTTTGTAGAATATAGTAACTGTTAATCATCAGATATTTGTTTGAAACCACCATAATTTTCCTACCCTTATCCCAATTTTTTATTTAGTGACCCGTAATATATTTTTGATGATAACACAGACTGTACTGTGTCGCCCATGGTACCCTTTATGCGTTGAAAATAATTCCTCTTTAATTAATTTAGAAAATGTAACATTTTAGGTACCTTCATCATCAACCTCATCACCACCGTCGTCAGGTTCATCACCTTCATCATCGTCATCACTGCCGAACTGGTCATCATCACCGTCGTTTTGCTTCTTCGATTTTTTCTGATGTCTAGTTGCTTGCATGTCTGCGAGGTAGTCTAATTCCTCGTCGGATTCAACTGTAAATGACAAGAAAAATGGTATAACATTTCTATTTCATATATAAAAAAATTTAACAAATAATAAAAAATGTGGTACTTATACTGAATGCCTTATGTGGTATTTTTTTTGATGGGTGAAAATGAAATGGTAACCCCGCTTGCGCTAACGGGATACGCTGGTGGAGCACCAGTGAAGGGTGATAGATGAGAATGAAAACAGGCCAGTTAGCCCATCATGATGAATTCATCAGGAATTAACTACGATAGTTTCCAAGAGGCACCGCGAGGAGGTCGACCTGATCGGGTATATTGCTAGCAATCGGATTCTCAGTCTCCATTTCTAACAATCCCTTCCCCCCTCCGTTATGGGGTATTAGAATGTAAGACATGTTAATATAAAGTGTGAAGATAGATAACATAATATCATTTAATGAAATTATTCATTATCACAGTGATTTAATTTGTGAAAAATTACAAAGAGTGATTTTCACTCGTAATGGTCCAATATCAAACTTGCTTCTAAGAGTATTAGCTATTAAAATAAAGTATGGAATATGATAATTTATAAACAGTGTGCTAAAATATTTTGTTATTGCTTCATTTTTTACGAGCCAGTCGGCTGTCAGAAATGCTTCACTGATTTACATTTAATTTCACATTTAACTGAGCGCCAACAGACTCACGAAGCAGCTATATAACTGTTATTTTTCACTGTTGCTACTTGTAACAGCTTTTACGAACGTTAACTACAAGTGCGACGTATTTTGCATTTCATATGAAATCTCATACGCTACACGTATTTATGAAATATTATTAAAGGGGCATAGAATAGGCCATATTCTATGCTGGGACCACACACCAATCTAGTCATATATTACTTGTTAAATGCTCCTATCTTAATTGCTTTATTTATTTCAATCTATATCCTACCTTGTGATTTCCCAGTCATAGAGTCGAGGTACTGCTCGAAGTCTTCGCTGGTCACCGAATCCTTGTCACTGTCATCATCATCAGACCCTCGTTCCTCACGGCGCATCTTCAGGAAACTGGAATTTTAAATCCGTAATATTTATTGCATGACTGTGTTTCGGTTTGAAGGGTGGGATATGACAGTGAAATTACAGGGTACAGAGGAATAACACTACTATCCATCAGGCGGGCCGTCAGCTTGTTTGTCAGTCTTTTTTTTAATAGGTGATAATGGAATGGTTAACCCACCTGCACTATCGATATACACCGGCGGGGCACCAGTGAAGGATGATAAGTGAGGATGAAGCAGGTCAGTTCGTTCATCGTGACGAATTCAACAAGAATTGTTCACGGTAGTTTCCAGGGGGAACAATGTAGAGGTCTACCTAATAGGAGATATTGCTAGCAATGGGGCTATCAAACTTCATTGCTAACAATCCCTTTCCCCCCAGTCTATGTATTTTATAGTTTTAGTTAGCACAAAGTAGTTTTTTTATTAGGACCGCGCGGGTTGGCGAGGCTCGTGCTGAAAATCAGCGCTGTAGCGTCCCTGACACTACAGCATAATGCTGAGTACGGACCTCGTTCTAGCGAATATTTCAACGCACGCACACATGCTCATGCTTACTAAATATGCTGTAAAATACATTTATTGTTATTTTTTCTACATATTTAGTAAATTTTGTAGTTATTCCATCATTATTTTTTTAACCCCTGTATGGGTGCTATCATATATTTATGCAAAATAAAAATGTCTTTCAGTCTATGTTGTGTTAGCACATAGTTTTATATATATATATATATATATAAAACTATGTGTATATATATCTCTTTAACTGCATGCATGTTTCTTTATTTAACCCTGTGTAGATTGCATGTGAAAACAAAATAAACTTTATTTTTTAATAGGCGTCACTGTGTATACTGGGACGTCTATGGTGCGCGTCTATGTTATCACTTTATTGTTATAATTAGGTCTTATTTGCTTTGACAAGTTGTATAAAATCATTTCTACTCACTCGTAAAGGAACCTTTCATCAACTGGTATCTTGGAGACATCCTCGTTCAAATAGGTCGTTGAACTTATAGGTATACCGCGCAGACCTGAAAAAAAAATACATACATTTAGAATAGTAGTTGCGGTCCTAATATTATATATATGACATGTAATGATAGTAATAGAAAGAGACAGCATTATAAGCAAAACACGAAGTGTGAGCAAGACGGGAAATATTTTATGGGATGCTCCGCATACGCTTTTATTTTTGGATTGCTCAACTTATTTGTTAAGTCAAAAGCATATGTTACTCGTTCAAATTAAAAAGCTACGTCATCATTATACATCTTTAATAAAGAGGCATGTTTTTTATTTCATCGTTCGAATAAAAGAAATTTAACAATTTAAAAGATTTTGAACGAGTTATTTTGATTTATAAACTAAACTACGTTATGAAGTAACAAACGAAATATAAAAAAAGAAAGTTTTCGGTTTATAAATGATGGTGTCATCAGGAAATAAATAAAAAAAAAATACAAGTGTATGAAGAACCTTTTCTATTTTCAAAGTAAGTAAGGGAGACTTTGTACAAAAGTCGATTGCTTGGGTACCTCTGTCCCATTCGTGTTTCAACCGTGAAGCAGTTATGTTTGCATGGTTGTGTTTCGGTTTGAAGGGTGGGATATAGCGTGAATTTACAGGGTACAGAGGAATAACACCTGAGTCCTCAGGAATGGCAACGCATAGGGGGTATCATGGGCGAAACAGTATACTCTGTTATGTCCATGGTACTGCTCATGTCTATAGGCGACGGTTACCACTTTCCATCAGGTGGGCCGTCAGCTTGTTTGCCATTCTAAGTGGTATAAAAAAAAATTTGAAAAACAAGCTTACCTTTGGCGGAATAATTTTTCCTAACAGCAAACTTCGGGTGGGACCCCTTGACCCTTTTTAAATCCGCATCGTCATCGTTCTCCGCTCGTTTCTTAGGGTTCTTGAACACGAAGCGATCCAAAAAGCGAATGCCGGAGAAATCTTTCAGCGGATCGCCGCTGTACTGAATTATTTGTTCTGTGGCAGAAAAAAAAAAGTATATAAATAAACATAGTGCATTTTTTAATGGATGAAAATGGAATGATTACCCTGCCGGCATTACTTGCAAGTACATTAAATATTCGAATAACGAAATTAAATGTGTAAAATTTAATTCGAATATTTAATGTAATAGTAATATACTAGTTTTAGTATTCGAATAAATTTAGTAATTAGTAATTACTAATCTAAACCACTAATAATGAAAATAAAATCCTACTACCCACTACCTACCTACCTAACAGTCGAATGAATAAAATTAGCAGTCGAATGAATAAAATTAGCAGTCGAATGAATACAATTAGCAGTCGAATGAATACAATTAGCAGTCGAATGAATACAATTAGCAGTCGAATGAATACAATTAGCAGTCGAATAAATAAAATTAGCAGTCGAATGAATAAAATTAGCAGTCGAATGAATACAATTAGCAGTAGAATGAATACAATTAGCAGTCGAATGAATACAATTAGCAGTCGAATGAATACAATTAGCAGTCGAATGAATAAAATTAGCAGTCGAATGAATACAATTAGCAGTTGAATGAATACAATTAGCAGTCGAATGAATATAATTAGCAGTCGAATGAATAAAATTAGCAGTCGAATGAATACAATTAGTAGTCGAATGAATACAATTAGCAGTCGAATGAATAAAATTAGCAGTCGAATGAATACAATTAATATTCGAATGAATAAAATTAGTAGTCGAATGAATAAAATTACAGTCTCATTTACATTGCTCAGTCGAATAATTAATAGTTGGATTAGTAAATTCACGTAGTAAGAGTCAATACTGAACATTTATACAAACATACTTTGATAATAAATAGATTTTTACCTTTAATATAAAAAATGAATTTGTTTGTCACCTCTAGTTGTCTAAATAGCTTAATTACGGTATATATAGTTCTTTAAGTATAGTATTATAAAATTATATAATTAACATATAGAGTTACAAACCATTTAGTATCCTCTCACTGAACAGTTTCACGGTTGGGTGGAAGTGTCTCGCCAGCGCCACCAGTTCCATATACGCCGTGCAGTTGGCACCGGCGAACGTTGGATTCCGAGCGTGGGGGTTGTACTCCATTATTATCTATGACAGATTTTATTTTTTTATAGTACAGGGGGAGCAACGAGCAAGTGTTTTACCAAGTGGTGACTACTGCAGTCCCTAAAGAACTCCCAACACCAGTGGAATGGCAAGTATGCTGCTGGCTTTTTAAAAAGGAATATGCTCTTGAAAATTTATCCATCAATAAAATAAATATCATCCATTAAAATATATAATTATAATTATGCCTCTGTTTATAATTACTCCTCTCCATCCAAAGGTTGGTTGGAAGAGATCGCTTTTAGCGATAAGGTCGCCCATTGTTTTCTCATTGTGATTATTTCTTGTAGTTGTTTGTATCTACTTGTTTACTATTGTAATCTTTTGGAGGAAACAATAAAGAGTATCTATCTTACTATAAAAAAAAAAAACTTCCCTATAACTAATCCTTCCCCGTCCGGTTAAAAGCGAGTAATAAAATAAATACCTTATCCATGTTAACGGTTCGCTTGAGCTGTATCTGTGCTTCCTTCTCTTTATTCTTGTCTTCCTCCTGACCCTCAACCTTCACTCTGGCGTGGTACCAACTGGCCACTGCTGAGTGCTTGCGTTTCTTCGGCTTCACATTCCCTTGTTCATCAATTTTTAAATCTACATAGGTTTCTTCATCGTCTTCTGGAAAATTCAAGAGAGAACAAATCAATTTAATCATTAATATGGTAATGAAATTACAGGGCATGGAGGCATAACATCATAGTCCTGGGAAAAGGGATAGTTAGTAATGGGATCTAAAAGGTCCGTTGCCAATAATACTCCATCAGGTCGACCTCCATGCGGTTCTGTTTGGAAACCATCGTGATTAATTCATATTATTAAATGGATGATAATAGAATGGTAACCCCGCCTGCGCTATCGGGGCACCAGTGACTGATGATAAGTGAGGATGAAAACAGGTCAGGTAACGCATCCTGACGAAGTCAACAAGAATTAACCACGATGGTTTCTAGGGCGAACCGCGTGGAGGTAGACTTAATAGGGTAGGCACAACCCACCCAGCCCCCTGTTAATAAATTTTACGACCTATTCTTTATTTATAGGATTACCAACATAAGATACAGCTAAACATTTTAGTACAATACACTGGTAGATTAAATCTAACTGTTCTTACATTTATAGGCAACCACAGCATGCCTTGTGTTTGATGAACATTAAAATAGAATTAAATTATTAAATGTCATTAAATAAGTAAAGATATTAACAATATGAATAATAACATAATATAAATAATGGAAATTGTAATGTAATTATTTTAAATTATAAATAAATATAATGCAATGGCGAGGTACATCAACATTTTAATTTAACCATAAACATAGAGTGACTATCGTTATGGATATCAAGTTCAGGCCTGGTTTTACTTACCAAATATACAAAAAATTCATAAAAATCGGTCTAAGCATTTCGGAGGAGCGAAACCATAGGAGCACATCTGTTGGGGACAGTCCTCTTTTAATATAAGTTTACCTTTTTAGATTTATATTTTTATATTTTGAATATGTTTTTTGATAACTTTTTGTTATTTTACTTGATTGACATATTGTTCACGTCTTAAGGAAATTACACTGGACTAGTCTCGCTCTAATATAATTTTATTATTGTCGCTGCCCTCCTCCTCTACCAGCGCCGTTAAAATATCTAAGTTGCATAAAAAAAACTTACCCATCAAAAGATCTTTCTTATCCCCGTGCAGAAGATCAACTTTCTTCTGTTCCACTTTTACTTCATCTTCTTCTATTGTGTCGTTCACTTCTGTCACACTATCTTCTTTGACGCCTTCGTTTTCATCTTCTATATCGTTCTGTTCTGTATCTAGCTCAGATTCTGTCTTCACTTCCTAGATATAAAAGTTAATAGAATAGAATTTTTTTTTAATAGTCTTGTTTCAGGGGGGAAAGGGATTGTTAGTAATGGAGACTAAAAATCCCATTTCTAGCAATATACCTAACCAGGTCGACCTCCATGCGTGTCCTCCTGAAAACTATCATGATGAATTCATCATGATGGGCTAACTGGCCTGTTTTCATTCTCATCTATCACCGTTCACTGGTGCTCCGCCAGCGTATCCCGTTAGCGCAGGCGGGGTTACCAATCAATTTTCATCCAACAAAAAAAAAAATATAGTCTTGTTTCTAAGCCCTTTTAAATCATCATCTTTTATGAATCTTATTGCTGGGTTTAGAACGTCTATCTATTGAAAAGAACTCGTAAGAAACACAATAGTTGTCCTTTTTAAACCAATTTAATATGTAAAAAATATTTCATGTAAGCCGTTTATTTATTTTATTTCGAATTAGGCACACCAACAGTATACATATTATACAAAAATTAAAAAAAAACATTTCTTATGTAGTATGCTGATATGCATACCTATAGCAGGCGTACACAACATTGACTACAGATTACATGCATATAAATGTCATAATATAATTAATATAATAAATTAAATTTACAATTACATATTCTTTATTGCAAAATTCAATTAAATATAAAACAAGACTGGACAATATCATCAAATCTACATGGTCTTCAGTATCTTACCGCGAAACACTGCCAACGTTAATTGCCCATTGTTAAATACAGCCCTCCACATGGGGAATTTTGCTAGCAATTGCTATATTTTGCAGGCGAGTTGGCAACCACACTTAGGTTTTAAGAGGCTGCTGCCTATCCTTCAATCATTAAGTTCCACCTACGATTAGTACCACCTTAGTCACCACCTACGATACCCATGGAAAAGAAAGGGGTGGTTCATTCTATGCCGGGACCACACAGTGATTTTATATTTATTTTGGGTACAATGACTACAACTATCTTGGGGGTATCATGGGCGAAACAGTATACTCTGTTATGTCCATGGTACTGCTCATGTCTATAGGCGACGGTTACTACTTTCCATCAGGTGGACCGTCAGCTTGTTTGCCATTCTAAGTTGCATAAAAAAACCCATCTACATCATAGTTCTCAGAAATGGCAAAACATGAGGGATACCGTGGACACTGCGACAGATCTACCTACATGCATTTGTAAAAGAAAAATTTGGTCATATTTTCCATTTTCCCAGACCATTTTTAAAAATTTAGCTTTTCATAAAAGCCTTCCTTGGACTTCAACGAATATTAAAAGAAAAAAAAAAACTATCTGAATCGGTCCAGCCGTTCTCGAGTTTCCCGCTTAGCAACATTTACATCAATTACCTCTTTAACTTCTTTCTTGGTCCACTGCAACATGCTAGAAGCGGCAGCACTCTTCTTTCCATCTTTCAGCACTTGGGAAATCAAGAACAGCATGCCGCAAGCTTGAGCCGGATTCATGTAGCTGCTGAGTTGCAGCATGCGCTTTATGAAAGCGGTGACGCGGTCAATATTTTTGTCTTGTCTCACAGATTTGTAGACCAGTGAGAACAGGAGGGCGGAATGCGTGGTGCTGAAGATGTTCGGGTTTGTAAGTTTACGGTAGAGGGCGGTGTAGTAGCTGTAAGAGGAATTATAAAATTATTAGTTTTTATCCGCGTCTTCGCCTTTTGTGTTCAATATAAAACGTAATCTATGTTCTTCTACGTTTCAAATAATACGTTGTCTACACCAAATTTCATGACGTATCGTTGAGTCGTTAAAGCGTCAAGGAATAACAAACAAACAGTCAAATTTATTATATTAATAAAAATATATGTTCATAATTACAATTGAAAATTGATTATTTTGCAGTTATCCTCGTTTCGGATTCTGTCACGCAAAGAAACTCATCCTCAACATGCTAGAACCTTAGTCGCCTACAGTGCACTTTCAGACGAGTTTTCTCTCGCGAACGCTTAGGCTGCGGAATGAACTCCTACAGGACAAGCTCAGCCTAGTGTAGGAAGCAATGATAAATTCTGTGCTAAACAAACATACTTTGTTAAATAAATATATTTTTATCTTATCTTAAAAAAAAACTCCTTGCCGAGGTATTCTCTACAGACTACAGTGTGGGGTTCTTCAAAAAGGGTACATTTAGGTTTCTTCAGAGTCGGCAACGCGCACGTGACAACCTTAGTGTTGTAGGCGTCCATAGGCTACAGTGACCGTTTATCATCAGACAGGTTGTATGTTTTTTAAATACACTATCGTAAAGAGGCAAGTATGTAGGTACTATTTACCTGCAAACATTTTTCATGGCGTTAAGTCCTGATAATGTATTTAAAATATATGTAAACAACATGAAACATTAAAATTAACGAACGAGCGCATTGCAGGCGTTCACAGGCTACGGTAACCGCTTACCATCAGGTGGGGCGTAAACTGTACGTTTGTTTGGTATCTTGGTGATTTAAAAAAATATGGTGCAATATTGTAAATGGATAAATACAATTTTTTCATCGCATAATTAATATTTTTTTATTTATTTAATTAGCATGCATAAATACATTAAAAAAAAAAAAAAACTGGATTTTTAGTAGCACTTAAACCTCTTGGGCTTGTGTGTGAATGCTATATGATATTAAGTCAGCCTTTTGTATCAGACATTTTTTTTTGTAATGTCCTCAATAAAGAATAAATAAATAAATATACAGAAACAGTGTGATTAGAGAGAAGTGTGGACTGAAAGACGATGTAGTGACAAAAATCGAAAAAGGAATGTTGCGTTGGTTTGGTCATTTGGAGAGGATGGATGAAAGAAGAATTAAGAAAGAGATTTATCGAGCAAGAATTAATGGAGATGTCGGTAGGGGCCGCCCTAGACGGACGTACTCGTATGTTGACCAAATAGGCGACGTGCTGAAGAAGGGCCAAATTAAAAGTACCCGTAACCGGCGAGCGTGTATGAAAACATGATGAATGTGGAAAAAGCGAAAGAGGTTTGTTTGAATCGAAACATTTGGCGTTCCATTGTTTCTGCCTACCCTAATGGGAGACATGCGTGACAAATATGTATGTATGTATGTATGTAAATAAATATGCAAACAATTAACTCACCGATCCGAGGTCCCCTTGCTGGCGTCACTGATATGGAAGAGCAGTGCCAGCGAGTGTATTGCAATGTTCAGGCTGGCCAGGTGGACGAGCTTGTGTATTGCATTTATGTGTTCCGGGGTCTCCGCCAGGCGGTCCTTGTCCGCGAACGGGTACGCCCGCTTGACGCCGGTCAATATGGCCGACATTAGACGCGAGTCTATCTCGCCCTGGGAAAGTTTTTTTTTTATTAACTATATCTATTGCTTATGTCGCTCTTTTTTTTATACAATTTAGAACAGCAAACAAGCTGACGGCCCACCTGATGGAAAGTGGTAACCGTCGCCTATACACATGAGCAGTGCCATGGACATAACAGAGTATACTGTTTCGCCCATGATACCCCCATGCGTTGCCATTCCTGAGGACTCAGGTGTTATTCCTCTGTACCCAGTAAATTCACGCCAATTATTATTAATATGTTAAAAGTCTGTTATCCAAAAAAATAATATTGGATAACAGACTTTTATATTCGAAAACAGATATCCGGCCGATATGGGCGATATCGAAATAGGTGACGACCTTTTCCCGCCATCGACGTCCAGAGAAACTTAGTATATAGATAAACAGACACATAATTTTACATTAATAGCGCACATACAACACCATATAAAACACATAAGTACCTTCTTTATGGATGCTTTGAAAAATGAGAAGTATATCCTGATGAGGTTCTCGGCGATCTTGGAGTCATCTTTGCCGAGAAAGAACTGGTTCAGGAAGCAAACGCCGTAGTACTGCGCCCGTGGAGATATATTCGACCTGGAAACGTGTTCCCAGAAGCATTAATATCACCCGTTAACTATCCACTGTTGAACATAGGCCTCAATGATAAGACGGTTTTCCTGGTGGCCGGTACGCTTAGCATGCGGGTTGGTATCATGGGCGAAACAGTATACTCCGTTATGTCCATGGTACTGCTCATGTCTATAGGCGACGGTTACCATTTTCCATCAAGTGGGCCGTCAGCTTGTTTGCCTTTCTAAGTTGTATAACAAAAAATTGCATCAATGATGAAAAATGATTTACCTGAAGAGCATTTTCTCTATTTCTGCCAGCACCACTGCCTTCATGTTGGGATGATTGTACAGCAATTGACAGAGATGGTATATCACTTTCGACGATACCGACTGAGACGGGTCGCCCAATTTGTTTACAATGTTGTTTAGTAGCATCTGAAAGGATACATTGAAATTGAAATCATTTATTTGCTGGAATAAGGTACATTTTTATAGGTGTTAGCTTTACAAGAAAAATAGTCCAATCATATTCTGCCACACTGTAGGCATGCAAATATAAAAACTTATTAAACAAAACATTAAAATAATTTCATTATAATAACATAAACATTTGCAATAATATTTTGTCACATTGAATGATGAAGGCATTAGTTAGCTCATAATCACAACAATTGCCCGGTCCAGTCATAGAGTATCAAAGCTCGAGTTTTTTTTTTAAATATTGAATGAAAATGGAGTGGTAACCCCGCCTGCGCTAACGGGATACGCTGGCGGAGCACCAGTGAAGGGTGATAGATGAGAATGAAAACAGGCCAGTTAGCCCATCATGATGAATTCATCAGGAATTAACCATGATAGTTTCCAGGGGGAACCGCGAGGAGATCGACCTGGTTGGGTATATTGCTAGCAATGGGATTCTTAGTCTCCATTACTAACAATCCCTCCCCCCCCCCAGCTCGAGTTAGAATAGCCGGTGTTGTGACCCGTTAAGGTATGTATTACATCTCTATATTTAGAAATGATAGAATTTTCATCGTGCCTCCAATCAAACTGTTTATAACTACTCCTCTCCATCCAAAAATTGTCTGGAAGATATCGTTTTTAGCAATAAGGCTGCCCATTGTTTTTCTCATTGTGATTATTTCTTGTAGTTGTTCGTATCTATAATAAGTTTACTATTGTAATCTTTTGGAGGAAACAATAAAGAGTATCTGTCTATCTATCAATATTTAAATTTACGACAGTCAGAATTCGTGTATGGAGTACAGACATCTCTCTAGCAATGACTTCAATTTTCATCCAAAGATATTTAATTTATTCAACGATTTTAATTTTTTTAGGTAGCTTATTAAATTTCTTGATATTACGCTGTGTATTAATTTTGTAATGTAGAATAAATTGTTTTGTAAACATTTATTTTTAAGTTATTAAAAGTAATAAGTGTATGGTTTAAAATAATGAAAGGTTAAATGCCTCAGGAATGGCAACGCATGAGGGGTATCATGGGCGAAACAGTATACTCTGTTATGTCCACGGTACTGCTCATGTCTATAGGCGACGGTTACCACTTTCCATCAGGTGGGCCGTCATCTTGTTTGCCATTCTAAGTTGTATAAAAAAAAAAACGTTTGGTGCTCATGCAAAAACTGTTTTTTTTGGCGATACCAAACATCTAAAATGTACATTTACAATATCTGACTTTCAAGTTAAAGAACCGGTATCTATTATAAATATTGCAAAAAAAAAAACTTAGCCTACATAATGGAAAAAAAAAAAAAAAAGAAAAGTTCTCCGACAAATAACATGTCGCGAATAGAAAAATCAAAGCATATCGCGTTTTAAATTTACAACAACGCCATCTAGTTTAGTATATACAAGCTGTAAACTTTATTCCACTAGTTCACCTCGGATTCATCCCGCATCAAGCCTATATAGTCTATTGTTGTGTGAATTTTGAAAAACCAATGGATGTCTACGTAATAAACATTTTAAATTAAAAATAAAAAAGCTGCGCGCAATAAAAATAATCACAAAACGGTTTTAAAATGTACAAAGGATATCCTTTCGTGTGATTTCCCACTTGGGCATTTTAAAAAATTTACTACACCTCTCTTTGAGGAGAAAAAAAAAAAAAAGAAATATGTATTTATATTTTTTTGTAATGTGTGCAGGCCAATTATATGGAAAAGTAATCCAAATTGTCGTCGTAAATAGAGTTTGTAGTTGGTGAGGTAAAGCGCTACGACAGATATGACAGCGGTATGACAGATGGACGGACGGACTGTCGAATGGATAAAACGGCCATTCAACCGATTTCAAAAAGGTGGTTCGCAATTCGATTGTATTTTTTCTATGTTTACTTTATATACTTACTACTATACTTTTTTTTACCTCAAAGAATACATTTACAGGTTTGAAAATCAAAGTCGGTTCAGTAGTTTTTTAAGTCAAAATAAACTGGTTTTACCATAATTGGAGTAAATTTTTTTTGTGGAAGACAATCTCAATTATCGGCACTTTGTACTATTACGGAAACCTAAATATGAGCAAAAATACAAATAAAATCGCAAAATTTCACTACACATAAGCGCTTTGCTTTTCAACGTATTTTACATTCACAACATTGGTATTCGTATTCGTGTATTTTGTTACTTCGAAACCGTCAAGCGTTTTAAATTTATTAGATCGCCATCTAGTGTTAAATGCTGTAACCTTTTACCGTGACCGACTTCAAAGAGGAGGCTCTCAATTTATTTGCATTTTTCTTTTACGTTTGTTATCTAATAACTCTGTCCAAGTTCAAAAAAAATCCAAGTTGTAATACGATTTGGATTTTTTTTTTAATCTGAAACAGTATACTTAGTAATTAATCTCATAGAATTTTTTATAAAAAATCGATTCAGTTGTTTAGTTTTGAAATAAAAATAACTGGTAGTTTTTTTTTTATGGAAGACAATAATGTAATTATATCTTTAGATAATTATATTTTTAGATCGAGTACGGAACCCTAAAAAAGGGGAAGTAATATAAATATAACGCATAGGGGGTATCATGGGCGAAACAGTATACTCTGTTATGCCCATGGTACTGCTCATGTCTATAGGCGACGGTTACCACTTTCCATCAGGTGGGCAGTCAACTTGTTTGCCATTCTAAGTTGTATAAAAAAAATCGCAAAATCTCACCGACAACAGAAAAAAAAAATGTCGGCAATTCAAAAATTTTATCAGAAGTGGGATAAAGCCCTTTGGGCTTCGCGTTCACAAGATTCAGCTTCGTACTCAGTGTTTTATTACATCGAAACCGTAATGCGTTTTATATTTACAACACCGCCATCTAGCGTGGCACACTGTAAACTATTACATTAGTGGTGTCTCATTGCAAACTCCGCGCGCGCTGATCCTGCTATGGTATCGATTTTTTCCACTTCCATACTTCATGTTCTCAATTCGATTCTATTTTTTTTTTTTGTTTGTTAGAATTTATAAAGGAATCACTCATAACTATTTATCACGCAAAATTGTATAAAAAAGTTGGCCCGTTTTTCTCGAAGCATTTCTATAGAAACAGTATCCATATAATGTATAATAAGGGGCAGGTATATGATTATTCTCACCTTCTCTCGCTCTGGATGATGCATCAGGAGATATGACATAGCACTCACGGCTTTCTCCTTGTTCGCTTCCACTGAATCGTGGGCAAATTTGTTGAGCGCCTCCACATAAGCTGGAAACAAAGTAGTTTTTTTTTTAATACCACAAAGAAAAAAATTATACTGCTATAAAAATATATGAATGAGTGAATGAGTATGCTTTATTTGCATTATATAAGGAATAGTTAAGACAATTAATGTAAGGATTAACAGAATAAAAAGTAGCCCATATATTTCGCTCTGTCCCTTATAAATTAAATTTCTATAAAACAAACAAACAATTAACTAAATATTAAAAAATAGCAAAAATTGAGCACTTTATATGGAAGTTATTCATCTTTTTAGATGGGTTTAAATATTTTCTGTCATTATTGAATTTTTTAAACAAGAAATTGCAAATACTACAAGAAATAGCCCATACTCAATATCTCAATAGTTGGACGTATCAAATTTAAATCACCTTTGTTTAAATTTGTTTAGAAGCACTTTTAAATCGTCATTTTTTTTTAATCTACTGCAGAGTTTGTAAAGTTGTTATCTGTTATGGAAGAGCCCGCAAGAAAAACAACAGTTCTTTTAAATCTCTGTTAACATTATGTGTATTTATTTAAATGCACTATGTCTAAAATTATGGTATTAGTCGTACTAATACATCGTATTAGTGTGGGAGATTTAAAATTGACGTTATTCGCCCCATGTTCCAATGGTGAACATATTCAGTTGCGATGGTGGAACAGACAGTATATATGTATAATGTACGTAACATCAGTATAATTTATTTATTTATTTACACTTTATTGCACCATTTATAAAATAGTAAACACATTTAACTGTAATAAGAAATGATACAAAATGCGGCCTTATCGCTAAGCAATCTCTTCCAGACAACCTTTGGGTAGAGAACATTGAGAAAACAAAGAAAAATAAAGGGTAGGTGGCGCACTATTATATTAGTACTATTATATATAAACAAATATATACAAAGATATATACATATATATGTATATACATATATATGTATATACATATATATACATAAACATACACAAACTTAAAAGTACACATACAACAGGAGAGAGTGACACTGGAAGATGAAGATAGAACATGGGAAAAAATTGTTACTTAAAGGGAGAGATAATGGGCTTTAACAGAGGTTTTGAAACTAGCGAGAGATTGAGCGCGTCGAATAGAGGTAGGTAGTGAGTTCCACAGGCGAACTGCCTGTACAGTAAAGGAATTGGAATAAAAGGAAGTGGAGTGAGTTATAATATGTATTTTTAAATTACTGTTTTAATATTGTTTATCACGTTGCACCGTTAATTATATTTTCTGTTATTCCTGTCTACGGTTGACTGGTAGATAACGCCATATGGAGTTAAGTCCGCCATTTACACTCTATAGATGTATTAAAGTTTAATAAATATTTTTTTTTATACAACTTAGAATGGCAAACAAGCTGACGACCCACCTGATGGAAAGTGGTAACCGTCGCCTATACACATGAGCAGTACCATGGACATAACAGAGTATACTGTTTCGCCCATGATACCCCCCATGCGTTGCCATTCCTGAGGACTCGGTGTTATTCCTCTGTACCCTGTGAATTCACTGCCATATCCCACCCATCAAACCGAAACACAGCTATGCAAACATATACTTACTTCCATACAGTTCTTTCAGCTGATCTTCGTAGTACCACAGCTTCAGTATGTTCCTCTTGGCTTGCTTATTGCCAGAGGTCAACTCATCAATATGACCCAGGGGGTGTTGCTCAAAGGTGCGTAACTTCACATTTGGTATAAGCAGCTCAGATACGAGCAGCTCGGACAGTGCATCTGAAAGTTTTTATATAATATGATACTTTAGGTCAGCGATTCCTAAAGTGGGTTCCGTAAAAAAGTCATCAGGGTTCCGCAAATTTATTTATACAGTAAAACAATTTCATTCTTCACATTAAAAATGAAAGGAAACTTTAGTTTTACAATTTTAAAATACCTGATGAAAACTTTTGTTTTTATTTAAATTACAGTGTTTTTAATTTGTAATCAATTGATATGGGGTTCCATAAAATGAAAGGTTTTTGTTGGGCATTCCGTTATCTTAGAAGTTCAGGAACACCTGCTTTAGGCTCCCAATCCCGTAATTTCCTAATCTCATCTCCTTCCAACTCACAATTCTCGCAACACCATCACATCTGTCTGAATTTATCCGTCCAATTCGTTCACAGGTCGACCTCTACACGGTCCTCCTGTTAACCATCGTGCTGAATTCCAGATATGCCAACTGACCTACCATCTCTCACTGGTACCCCGCTAACATATACTGTTAGTGCAGGCAGGATTACCATTCCATTATAAAACATTATAGTTCATAAGAATGGTAACACATGAAGCCTGGGGGAAAGGGTTTGTGAGAATCCCATTGGTAGCAATATACCCAACCAGGTCAACCTCCTCGCGGTTCTCCCTGGAAACTATCATGGTTAATTATTGATGAATTCATCATGATGGACTAATTGGCCTGTTTTCATTCTCATCTATCACCCTTCACTGGTGCTCCGCCAGCGTATCCCGTTAGCGCAGGCGAGGTTACCATACCATTTTCACCCATCAAAAAAACACATGAAGCCATCACAGTATATTCTTTGATATTTCTGGTTGTATTTAGGCTTATAGGCAATGGTTACCACTTTATATAAAGAAAACCATGTGTTTTCTCAACTATTGTAAATTATACAATAAAATTTGAATATTCAATGTTTAAAAAATAAATAAGTGATAAATTACCAGTATCTATTTACTTACCAATGATAATAATGCCGTCCTTTTTCTTAGCCGGCTTCACGCTGTTTATTAAATTCCTTAACGCTGTCAAATTGTATATCGGATTGTCCTGGAAACAGTGGATATAAAAATCAATTTTATAAATTCACACTAACTTTTACCCGCGACTTCGTCCTTGATATTTTTAACGACCGGTAGACTTATAATCATCTTCAGGGTCCCATCTATTTCTATACCAGAACTTAACGAAAATCAATTCAACGATTTAGACGTGAAAACGTAACAAATAAAACTTTTATATTTATAATATTATTTAACGCGACTTGTAACATAGATTCTTCAAAACCCACCGCAAGCACCAGTCTCTCACAAAACTGGTCTTACATATCTAATTGTACCTCAAGTTGTCACTTTATACCACATTTTGTGAAGAGAAAATAAACCATTCATTCATTCGTTTAATGAATTTTATTAACATTATTAATTTATTTTTTACGTACTGTATAAATTTTATTGTTCCTACTATGATATTCAAATACAAATTATAGTTTACGAAAATAAAAAAAAATAATTCTAGCACTAGGTGAGATATTGCCACGCTTTATAGGCAGGTTAGCAACCGCAGTTAGGCTTTGGTGATGTTTTAAAAAGAACGCTGCTGTCCATTCCTCGACAATTAAGTACCCTTAGTCGCCTCTTACAACACTCATGGGAAAGGAAAGTGTGGCCTTTTCTATGCCAGGGCCATGCGGCAAATCCTTTCCTGTGTACATTGACATTAGACATCATAGTTAATTCCTGATCAATTTTTGACAGATTTGTCAGTGATAAAAATTTTGACAAGTCACATCACCTTATCCCTTTCAGACCCAAGATTTTTTTTCTTTCAGATTAAATACATTTTCGTGTTTTGGAGCCAAGCCATATTGCCGGCACGCACGAGACTACTGCACTTAAGAATCTCACTATCATGTTATTTCAGCTTCGTGCGTAAAAATGAATTGCGCGCGGTTTTAGAATTTTTTAAAGTTACAACTCACGCCAGTATCGTTCAGGTCTGAAAGGGCTATCAAGACAGGTCACCTGTCTATCATTCACTGGTATCCTACCAGCATATAATGACAATGCAAACGTAAGATGGTAACCATTCCATTTTCTTCTCATTACAAAAAAAACTGTCTAATTTAAAAATAATAAATGCTTGATTGAAAAAGTATTCTTTTTGCAATATTGGCTAACACAAATAACAATTGAATATATTTTTTTCTTTAAATTGTTTTACCATAAAATAAATTCAAAATACATACTTGTATTAATATAGTGGCAGCGGCAACCCTATCTCCTATCGCGCCCTTGTTCAGCAGAGTCTTAGCCCACTGGTGATCAGATGAACCACTTCTGTTTGTTTCTGTAATCCAATGTCAAGTAATAAATATTAATAAATTATATATATAAAATCGATTGATGTATTCCGTATGAATTATGTACAATAAAGATTTTACAATACAATACAAAAATTACAGAAAAGAACATTTTCTGTGCTAAACATAGACATAGATAGTGATAGATGACGCAAGTGAAATTATAGGGTAATAGCTTTTATCCGCGGCTTTGTCCGCGTGACCGGGATACATTCACTAAGTTTGTTAAAAACTAGCCTATGTCCTTCTTTATCCCGTATAATACTAGTATACCAAATTTAATACTGATTGGTTAAGCCGTTAAGGCGACAAGAGGTAACAAATAAACATAAAGATGGTTGAAAATTATTTAAAAAAAAAAGTGTATTATATGCCTGTGAACATTATGCCTCTGTCCTTATGGACAGAGCTATAATGCTCATAGTGCACTATATGATATTTATGGTGCTGAATATATTTATAGGCGATGATTACACCTTTCCTTCAACCAACCTGTTTGTTTACCACTCCATTTTCCATAAAAAGTGCCTCTATTATATTGAAACTAAATGTGTTATGTTCTCTGAATGTTGGTCAAGATGAATTTGATGACGATGATGGGTTGATGATGTTTAATATCATCACCATCATATCAGCCATTACCTGTCCACTATTTAACATATGCCTTCCCCATAGACTGCCATAACTCAGAAACCTTTCTTTCCCATTGGTTGTTAATTCATTATGTTATTTTTAAGATTAAAACCATACAAAAATATTTTGACTATTAGATTATTTTGTAACTTATTTTCAAATTGAAAATTAATAATTAAAAAAAAAAAAAGATTTTAATAGTTAAAATGTTCTTATAGGACTTTTGTCATTTTTATAAATAACTTATATATGTTTACTAACTGGTTTCATATGCCATGGTATCCCCATGGAGTGCACTGTTTGCCTCTTTTCTCAACTGTTCCACCTGCTCTGTTGATATTGTTTTTGTAGTAACATTTGGTTCCTCGGGCATCTGAAAATGATAATGTACACAAAATTAAAGAAAAAGTAAAAAAAGTAAAAAAAAAAAACAAACAGTTAAAGACAGTGCAAGTTAAGTATCAAGGAATCACTTTTTTATTTAATAGTCCCACCTTAATTGTAGGATGGAAAGGAATTGTTAGTAAAGGGGATGTTACTCCCCCATGCTAGCAGGTCACATTAGGTAGCCTCATTGTAAGGATAAGTAAAGAAAGAGCCATATAAAATAATAACTAGTTTATTTATGATACTTATTAATATTTATAAAAACCATATCTTTTTGTAATATGGATAAAATCATATTACGCCGACCCCAAATGATTGGGATAAGGGTAGGAAGATGATGATGACTTATTAATATTTATAAATACTTTTATATCACTGAATATAAATTTATTTTAATTAGGCCATTGTACTTAAAAGTCTAGACAATCTAGATTGTTCAAAAATATTAACAGGCTATTTAGATTGCCACAAGCCTCTGGATGGTACCTTAGCGACTGCAGGATTCATGTGTTTATTATTCATTTACTTTATTAATTTCATGCATTGTTATTTACCTATAATAAAACATTGTAAGTTTATTTTTAAATATATAAAATATAAAAAAATAGATTTTAAGTTACTTGAATTGTTTTGAGAAGGTGAATTATAAATTTTTCCTCGTGTCAGTTTATTGATAAGTGTCACACAACGCCAATAGCTTTGTCCTCTAGTTAGGTATTGATGATGATGATGAAATAATTATTTTAGTAGTTTGTTTAAAAAAGGTTACCTTTCTATGATGCAAAATTTTGACTAAAAACATAAGCATACATATATTCAGCAGATGCAATAAAAACTAATAAAATGGATGGTAAAAAATGTCTTGCCTGATGATACCATTTCTTCTTCTCCTCATATTCTAGAGTTTCTGCGAAATTCTTCGCAATACCTTGGCTCTTTTTTACATCGGCATTTTTGTCTGGTTTACCGTAGTCTGTGTACGCCTCATCCACCAGTATATTTTCTTCAAACCTTTTATGCTTCATATTTGTAATTTAAAGTCTAAAAAAATTTATTCATATATTTTTCTAATTATTAAACTATTGCAATAATATAATAGCACAATACACGTGAAACTTTAGGTATCGCGTAGTAGATAAAAAATTGCTAGACATTGACAGTTACTATTGTAAATTGTCAAAGCTGTCAAATTCGTTATTTACTGAAGTTACCATAAACAATCAGTCAGTTATAGTGTCATTCTTCAGTCACTGTCAGTCAGTGGGGTGGTGTCCTAGAAACTTGTATATAGTTTAAATTTTTTTATATTCCCTGTTTTTAAATAATTATAAATCTGTATAAGTTAAACATAGAAAAAATATCAATATAATGGATGACCAGGGACGCAAAGTGATTGTTTGTGATAACGGCACCGGTGTAAGTGTTAAAAATCGTAACAAAATGTGTTCTAATGTTTCCTGTGAGTCAGCCTAATGAGTGTTGTGTTATCGTTTTCAGTTTGTGAAATGCGGCTACGCTGGCAGCAATTTCCCCGCTTTCATATTCCCGTCAATGGTCGGGAGGCCGATCATTCGCGCGGAGAATAAAATTGGTGATATCGACGTAAAGGTATGTTCTCTCAAGCAATAATTTGTGCTGTAATATTACCCCCCGGTCAGTAGATACCCTTAGGGGCGATTGACTTCGATATTGTTGATTTATATTTTATACTAAGGGTATCCACTGTTTATTATTTTTAAATAACATTAATAAAATAATTACGTATAATAGAGTAGGTAATCTATGTAAAATGAATAATAAGAATTTGGTTTAATTTTACTTTCAAAACATAAAAAAACAAATAAAACAAAAATTTTTCACAGTATCTTGAATTTTTGAAAAGCTGTTTTATTTTGGGCTTAGTCATTGTACAGTATCTCATAAAACTGAAAAAGAAAAAATGAAGATTACTATAAGAATAGAATACAATTCTTTTACTAAACAGTTTATTGCTAGAAAAAATATTTTTGGATTTTTCACATCACATGCTATGTAAATTAAAAAAATTAGAATTTAAAATCATGATAAATCATTGTATAAACTGTAAATGTATTTAACAATGTAACACTTCTAAGTACTTATTATATATATTTGTGTAAGTGTACAAATCTTTTTTTCTATAAATAAATGTTTTTTTTTTTTATGATTCTTGTTTTGAATATAATTTTTACAATATTTAATTTTAATATCAAAAGACATACATATATTATGTCTGTCTCCCATTAGGGTAGGTAGAAATAAGAACAAAGAAAAAATTACTAAATTAAAAATACACTGAGGAAATTTCATGTACTTTACAGTTTTTAGAAAGTTAATCAAAGTATTATTGATTGATGTACCTATAAGATTTTGAATCAAATTTTGAATTTAAAATTAATTTTGACAAATATATGTTTTTATGTACATACATAAATATCATTAATATTATCAAATTTATGAGAAAATGTGTATTACCTTTAACATGAATATAGTTAGTGTTACTTTTTTTATTTATGGTGTACATTGACTGGGCCCAGACACCATACATGTTTGAAATATTTTTTTAGGTAAAAACTTAGAAATAATAATTTTATTGTAACTAATATAACTGTGATTATAAAAACAATTAATGAGGAAGTTTTATAATTACTGTAATTGTACATGAATAAGTTTCTATATTTGTCTATGGTAAATGAATCATTGCCATTATTATTTTAATTAGATTAAATTATGAATTGCCTACTTAATAAAATTTGTATATTAATCTCATTATAGTAATTTTCAGTGCATACTCTTTCCATTCTTTTTTCACATTTGATAGCTTATTTTTTTTTTACACTGTGTATTTCTTTACGAGTCACCTTTAATGTCCTCATATGTAGTGGATGAAAAAAATCTTTTGTGCACTTTAAAAGAAAATTATATTAATGAAATTAAATTTTTATCTAAAGAAAATTGAATTAAATAAACTACAATGGTTCAAAACATTTACTTCTTTTTCTTTTTTATTATACAAATAATGATATTTAATTAATAACATATCATATCATACCTATAGAATAAATAAATATTCATTCATTCATTCATATAAAATGTTTTCTTTTTAAATTTATGTAAAGTAAAAGAATGGAAAGGGTACAATAGTGTAATAGAGTATAGTCTTCTGATTTATTTAAATAAATATATGAAATTTTACTTCACATACATTTTACTCAACATCAAACGATAATCACCTATAAATTTCTAAATTCCATAAATATTATTGCATTACACAGGGTGAAATTGAAATTATTGATAGCATAAATAATTAATAAATTTAATATAGTTACAAATTGATATAGTTAATGAATATAGTTATAAATTGGTCCCATAGAATTTTATCAAAATCAGTTGAGTAGTTTAATTTTTAGACCAAAATAACTGGTTGATAAAATAAAATCATAATAATAGTTAATTGTGACAACAATTGAAGTCAGCACGTTTTGTGGGGCACGGGCCTTGATTTTTCAACTCATGTTTTTTTTAGTAAAAAATCTTTAGTTTCACTAATAGACAGAACACTTTATTGAAAGCATGCTAATGATTTCGATTTCACTGTGTACAAATAGCTTAATAAGGTTAGTGTTAGAAATTGTTAAAACATGTATAGGTTCGGAATTAATTGAATCAAGGCATATTTACATAATGGAGTGTGAAGGTTTTGAAAATCTTAATACATTAATTGCCTTTCAATGTTATCCATATAATAATTGACCATAGTGTATATTTTACAGGAAATGTGTGTCGGAGTAAGAATTGGTAAAATCTAAGCACGGTTTTGAAAATTATTTTAACTAATGTGTTTATTTTATACTAAAAAGCATGCAAATTGTTATTGTTGAAATATTTGAAATAATAATAATGAAATGAGATGGAAATTTAATTGCATTCTATAAAATAATGTGTTGTTTGGACTAATATATAAAAAAAAAGTAAGGGGTTTTTGTAATGGATGTAAATAGTAAAGTAGCCCCACCTGCGCTAACAGCATATGCAGGCAGGGTACCAGTGAACAATGATAGTGAGAATGAAAAGGCAGGTCAGTTAGTCCACCGTGATGAATACACCAGGAATTTAGCATTATGGTTTCCAGATGAGACCACGTAAAGGTCGATCTGACAGCGTATATTGCTAGCAATGGGACTGGTAGTCCTAATTACTAACAATCCCTTCCCCTCCAAAGAAAAAGAAAGGGTTAAATTATGCACATAGTAACATTGGTAAAATATGTTTTACTCACATTATTGTTTATGTGAATTTTGTACATATTATTAAGGTGTTTATCATACATACACATGTAAGATCAAATACGGTACAAATATATGTATATATTTTACATAAAAATTAATAATAATATATCTGTTATCATACATAATATTAGCTGTGTTTTCGAACATGTGTGAATGTCTGTTGATTATCAATATTTTGGAAATTGGAAAGGCATGAAACATTGTAATTTTATTACATCTACACATGGATTTGTTAAATTATATTTACTTTATACATAAGTCAAGTTATAAGTACTCATTAACAAGTTAGATAGATAGATACTCTTTATTGTTTCCTCTAAAATATTATAATAGTAAACTTATTATAGATACAAACAATTACAAGAAATAATCACAGTGAGAAAACAATGGGCGACCGTATCATTAAGAGTGATCTCTTCCAGGCAACCTTTGAATGGAGAGATGAAGAGTAATTATAAACAGTTTAGTTTTTAGTTAGATTATTTTACATGGTTAATAATTTGGCAAATATATAATAAAATATAATTATAAATTTATTCAGATTAATATAGATAGTATTAGTTTAAATCATTGCAGCCTACCCAAACGAATAAAACATGCATATATACATTTTAAAGTGAGTAACAATATTTCTTTTTAATTTTGGATCCAATGTTAGATTTCAGCTTAAATTATTGAACACTTGAATACTTAAATTATACTTAGAATAACAATAAATCAAAAGTTAAGTCTGTTACTAAATCACTGATAATAATGTAAAAAGCTCCATCTATTTTCAAATACTGGAACTACTAAAGTTGCAGTGCGAAATAAGAATTTTTGAATATGAAAATTATATATGAGATGTGCATTTACAATTTCATGCTCGCCAGGCATTCGATCCAGAAGTAGTGCAGGTAACACTGTGTTGATACTGTACTGTAACTTCTGTAGAGTATCGTGAGTAACAGCTAATAGGGAGGCTTGTGCAAAGCTGTGCCAACTGTAAATAAACATAAACAACAAGAAATAGGAGCCTACTTACTAATAGTGATTAAAAACATAACATAACGGCGGGAAAATAAACTTAAACAGAGAGAGAGAGAGAATATGCTTTATGTACTCTCTTATTAATATAATAAAATTGCAACTAGAAGTCTATGCATGGGAGATGTTTAGGAAAAATTGATATGAATCATAATAAGATTAGTGGAAGTTAAAACAAATTTTGTCTATCTGTCTATATGTTTGTTCGCGTATCGCAATGGAAATGTCAAAATGTTCATATCTTTGTCTGTCTGTATGTTTGTTCCGGCATTAAAAACTACTCCACCGAATTAGATACGGTTTTCACAGTGATGCCCCGAAAGTCTAACTTAAAATCAGAGGGCCCACCATGAAATGTTTTCCGAAATTTCGGAGCCAAACGAAACACAAATTTGATGTTAAAATTATATAATACAAGTCGTTTGGAAATATTAAAAATGTTAAAATATTGTTTCTTTGGACTATTATGATAGAATGTATGACGAACGAAATGTTAAACTCCATTTATTGGTCCGATTTTGGTATAAACAAAAACACGAAATTGAGTCCGAAATTTCGGAATTTCATGGTAGACCCCCTAGTATATGTTTCATTTTGATCTTTCTAGAAGTGGTCTATTCCTTTGTTTTTGCTACTTCGTAAATCTACGCGTACGGTGTAGCGGGAGAAAGATAGTGTTTGGATAAAAATAACAGTATCGCCCATACAAACAATTATTACGAACGTAGCGAGCTGGCATTATTGTTTAAAGTAAATTTTTAATAAAACATTTTCCCACCTGTTAGTACAGATTAATTTTGAATTTTTTTGGAGGGAACAAAGTTGACGTAACAAAAGTCGTGGAGATCGACCTGACGAAGTATATTCCTAGCAATGGGACTTATAGTCCGCATTATTAACAATCCCTTCCTCCATTACGTTATGTTAAAACAGTGGCGCCCTCAACGGGACAAATTGACAGCAAGCTTCCTTATTAACTCACACTCAGAGAGGGCATAGAGATTTTAACACTATCTTTTAATCGAAATATTTCTTTAATTTTTAAGAAAATTTGTTTTTTTTTTATATAATTTATTTTCCTATACTTGGCACAGTTAGTAATTTGTAACACGATGGTCGATAAAAAAGCTTGCTAACAATAAAAATGTTAGCTTACCTTTGTACAGTAATATATAATCAATTAATACAAACTTTTTAAATTGCCATGTGTTAAAATTATTTAATATATGGCAAAATGATTTATTAATTATACCAAGTATAGAAAAACGGATATATCTTAGTTAATCGCTTTGGCTGATATTTTAAGAAAAGCCATAGAAAGCTTGTTACATCATTAGAAATAGCTTTTTTATTTATATTTAATTAGTATTGTAAATATCACAATTAGACTCTAATGATCTTTAATTTTAATAAGGAAATTACATTTTTTTTTTACTTTACAATTTTTTTATTTTTATTTTTGGCATCTGCTTGAGAATGTATAGATTTAGTAACTGTATAGATTTAGTGAAAGTAAATTTTAATATATGTATGTCTTAAAAGAAATTATGAATTGAATATTAGAACATTTTAATAGCAAAAAATGAATAAGCATTTAAATATTTTGTAGTTTATTTATATGTATAATGTTTGAGGATTAATATTTTACTTTGCTGTTAAGGGGCTTATGACACACTTTTAAAAGTTTGACAGCT
This sequence comes from Galleria mellonella, assembly GCF_026898425.1. Classification (NCBI taxonomy): domain Eukaryota; kingdom Metazoa; phylum Arthropoda; class Insecta; order Lepidoptera; family Pyralidae; genus Galleria; species Galleria mellonella. The sequence goes on along the minus strand of NW_026441999.1, from coordinate 6,825,581 downwards.
CCAGGTCACGTGACTATATGCTGGCCTGTTTTGTCTATGGTTTTTGGTAGCCATTTGCAGGACAGTACAATTTAATCTGTACAATTGTTAGGTTTTAAGCACTAATAATAAGACTCCAGATAACTCTTTAAATGATCATTCGGAAATATTGAAAATTGTTTAATTATTTTAATAGAATATGCTCACATTTTGAAATGAGTGTTTTTTAATGGGCGTTTTTCTACTGGTCGCCATTGATGTGTTGCTAGTGAAATTAAATAAGACACAAAATGATTCTAATTAACTAACCAGTGGTGTGTGCTTCCGAAAAATAATATCTAGTTCAACAAAATAAAAAAATGTCGAGTCTCCCGTAGTAACTTAAGAGCTAAACGCGATGTGTCGGTATGGGAGGTTTGAAATTGTCGTTGTTCGCCCCATGTTCCTATGGTGCGTATATTAATAGAGCGCTCTCTTCAAAGGATGCTAATGGTTTCGATATCATTCTGTATGTTCAGTGTTTTTTTTTTAATTTTTACAAATTTACATGCATCTTACATTGTCATAGTCGGTGAAGACAATAAATACTTGCATAACTTTAATTTTGTTATGAAACTGCGTTGTGTTTGACACTAATTACTTTTTAAATTAATTCTATATTGATTTCACATTAACTCATATTAATTATATGTACTTTTATCTTATTGTTTCTAATGTTAACAGCAAACTATTAGAATTGAAAAATACTATTTTTTTTTTATAATTTTCAAGTAACTTCAAAAAGAAGGGGATTCTCATTTCGGTTGTATTTTTTTTCTGTTTATTACTTCGTAACTCCGTCAGTTGTAAACCGATATGGAAAATTCTTTCTTTATCTAAAAGTTAATACTTACAGATTAGTTCCATAGGAATTTTATCAAAATCGGTTCAGTTGTTTAGTTTTTAGGCCAAAATAATTGATTTTGTCACAACTGAAATCGGTTTTTTGTGACATAATCTTTAATTATTCTATACACTCTTGATAAGTGTTGTCTTTTATCAATTTTACTGTAAAACGTAAATTTAATAATTTCTGATTGCGATATTATTAGCTTCACATTACTAGATAGTTTCAAACGTGTAAAACTTACTAGGAATACACACATTTGGCATTTATCAACCAGTACATCTATTGCCGTGTGGTCTCAGCAAAATGGGCCACCCCTTCCTTTCCCATGGATGTCGTAAGAGGCGACTAAGGGAGGGCGAGAGATGGACAGCAGCGTCTTTCTTAAAATACCAAATTCTGACTGCGATTGCCAATACGCCTGCCAAGCGTGTCAACTACTGGCAATCCCCAAAATTGGGGAGGCCCATGTTCAGCAGTGAACAGCTTATATGGTATACATCCATTGGCGTTAAGGACCTTCCCCTCCAGGTGGGCTGTACTCTCCCCAGAATTGTCTGGCTTTCAACTATTAAAGACCCATCTTCAAGAGTACGTATTAGCTTTTTTTAAGGGGTCAGGCTCCTCCGTGGAGTTTAAACTCAAATATACCAGAGGGAGACTTTGTACAAAAGTCGATTGCTTGGGTACCTCTGTCCCATTCGTGTTTCAACCGTGAAGCAGTTGTGTTTGCATGGCTGTGTTTCGGTTTGAAGGATAGGATATGGCGTGAATTTACTGGGTACAGAGGAATAAGACCCGAGTCCTCAGGAATGGCAACACATGGGGGGTATCATGGGCGAAAGAGTATACTCTGTTATGTCCATGGTACTGCTCGTGTCTATAGGCGACGGTTACCACTTTCCATCAGGTGGGCCGTCAGCTTGTTTGCCATCCTAAGTTGTATAAAAACAAAATACTATAAAATTATTAAAATTATTTTGTTTAATTCCGCTATCATTAGTATGCGTGTGCCAAGATAAATGGTAGCGGAATTAAACAAAATAATTCTAATAAACAGTGATATGGACTCCAGCACGATTACCCCTAGTTCAGTTAAAGAATATTTTATACCTTTGGGTACCTTTTTTTATGGGTGATAATGAAATGGTAACCCTCGCCTGCGTTATCGGTACTTATACGCTGGTGGGGCACCAGTAAGGGATGATAGGTGAGGACGAAGCAGGTCAGTTGGCCCATCGTGACGAATTCAACAAGAATTGTTCACAATGGTTTGTAGGGGGAAACGCGTGGAGGTCGAGCTGCTCGATAGGGTATTATGCTAACAATGAGGTTACTAATCCCTATTAACTAACAATCCCTTCACCCCTATAGGTGTGTTTTAGCTTAAGAAAGTTTAGAACTCTGCTTCTAGGTCGCACAACACAATTAGCACACAAATCGTCAAGCCGCTTTTACACAGCCTAATGTTTCTTTTACCGCTTTAAAGAGCAGTCATATTTTGGCTAACCGAAGTGGGGGCAATGTTTTGTTTAACATAGGGGGCAAACGAGCATGCGTCTCACCTGATGGTAAGTCATTACCGCCGCCCGTAAGCACCTGCAACACCAGAGAGATTGCAGGTGTATTGTCGGTCTTTTTAGGAAGGAATAGGCTCTTTTTTTATATGCGATCAAAGACGAGAAAGAGAGAGAGAGAGACTCAATAATTTGTTCATTTTCAAATATAAAAGAATATTTTTTTTTTTTATGTTTTAAACTGATAATTTAAAAAGTGCTCTGTTAGCGAATTGAAACTAATAATGGAATATGTTATATATACATTTACTATTAAAAATATTACATCTACATGACATTTTGTTTTGAAAGTTTATAAATACATATTTGTCATTAAATTTTTTTTTTTTTTTGTTATAGCTTGGTAAAATATTATTGTATAAGTAACCTTTTGGTTCGCTAGCTAAGCACTTTTTTAAATAATCAATTAAAAACATTAAAAAAATTTCAATTGTTTTCAACCGTCTTCAAGGAGAAGTAGGCTCGATTCGGTTGTATTTTTTTTTTTATGTTTGGTACCTTAGAACTCCGTCAGTTGTAAACCGATTTAGAAAGTTCTTTTTTTTATCTGAAAGGATATACTTACAGATTGGTCCCATAGAAATTTTATCAAAATCGGTTCAATAGTTTCTTTTTTATTCACCTATGGCGACGAACGAGCATACGGCCCGTCACATGGCAAACGAGATTATAATAGCTTACGAACTCCTATAATACTTGGGATGTCATGCTCGCGTTGCCGACACTTAAAAAAGCTTAATACACCCTATTCAAAGAACCCCATGCAGTTGTCTTTAAATTTTACTTTTTAAATCAACTGATGTAGCCATAATTGAAGTCGATTTTTTTTTGTGGATTTCCTGGATATTATTTATTGAAAATTTACAGATAACTATAACGTCTCCACACTTTGGTAAGCTGAAGTTATGAGTGCTCTTAAAGAATATTTATTCCACCTTAGCTCATAGACATAAAGCGCTTGTAATTTCTAAGTAGCTGTTACTTTATATACAGCTGTTTTGTTTATTAAAAATAATGAACTTAATTATTTTGTTTATTAAGTTTACTACTAAATAATTAATAATATATGTACTAATTTAGTTAAAAATATTTTTAGCATATAAATGTGGAGAGAACATCTAATTTTATGCATTTGTTTTAGTGTAGTTTGGAGTATGTTGTAAATAGGCATATAAAATTTTTAAAAACAATTGTTTTTGGCTTTGTTACTCTTATGCATTAGTATTTCTAATATATTTTCTTTGTACAGACAAAGATTCTAACTTTATTACTTTATGTTTCAAACATGGCTATGTTGATTTTGCAGGATTTGATGGTGGGAGATGAAGCGTCACAGCTTCGATCCATGCTGGAAGTCAGCTATCCGATGGAAAATGGGGTAAGTGTACTGTTTATTTTTCAACCGACTTTAAGAATAGAGGGTAATGCGTTTTAAATTTATGCCTCTATGTTGGCGTGCAAATTTTTAATAATATGGAAAATTTACATATAATCTACATTATATTTCTTTTTATTAGTCATATAATACTAGAGGGAAACTTTGTACAAAAGTCCATTGTTTGGGCACATCTGTCAACGTGTTTCTACGTGAAGCAGTTGTGTTTGCATGGCTGTATTTTGGTCAAGGATAGCATATGGCAGTGAATTTACAGGGTACAGAGGAATTACATCAGAGTCCTCAGGAATGGCAACGTATGGGGGGTATCATACGCGAAACAGTATACTCTGTTATGTCCATGGTACTGCTCATGTCTATAGGCGACGGTTACCACTTTTCATCAGGTGGACTGTCAGCTTGTTTGCCATTCTAAATAATGTTGCATAAAAAAATACATACATAATGTATTACAGTAAAAAGAAAACAGAAAAACAAAATTATATATATTTAATATTATTTTTAATACTCATTGTACCTAGGTGGTGCGTAACTGGGAGGACATGTGCCACGTCTGGGACTACACGTTCGGCCCCAGCAAGATGAACGTGGACCCAAAGGAGACGAAGATCCTGCTCACCGAGCCGCCCATGAACCCCACCAAGAACAGGGAGAAGATGATCGAAGTCGGTTTTGGTTTGATTCTATTTGACTTGGTTTAATTTTTTGTAAATGTTTTGTAAATGTTTGCTCCAACTGACCGTGATTTTTTTTACTTTTTGGGATAAAAACTCATTTTATCCCAAAAAGTAAAAAAAATCACGGTCAGGTGCGAATTGAATTCAATCACCGAGGATTCCGTACATAAATAAGTCCGTAAATAAAGTATATGTGCTGTAAAATGGCCTTTATTGCATTTGTAATACGAAATAGACATCCAATATTTGTTATTATTGATACAAAAATGTGTAATTTCTTTTTTTAGAACATAATTTTCAACATACTTGGTTAATGTTAAAAAATGAAATAATTTATTTTAATAAAAACAATTTGATTCGTAAATAACTGTATTAGTAAAGGTCCATATTTATTTTCAATTGTGATTGCAGGTTATGTTCGAGAAGTACGGGTTCGATTCCGCGTACATAGCGATACAGGCTGTCCTCACGCTGTACGCCCAAGGGCTCATATCTGGTGTGGTGGTCGATTCGGGTAATTTATTTGTTTTTATTTATTTATTTATTCATTAAAAATATTATTTGTTTTTTTTTTTATTCACAAGAACTCTCATTCCGAAATATTTATTAATATTATAAACTAGGTACCCCCCCTGGCTTCGCGTGGAGGCAGTGCTGATACTAAACAGCGACGCCGTCCCTGCGTTTTAAATCTGTCATCAATATTTATACGATATTAATGTCACTCAATTATTTTGCTCTCCCGGAACCTCTCCACTAACATTTGAACTTTATGGTAATGGTAATAAAGTTCAAATTGACTTTTATGTTATATTACGAATCGTTTGTATGGGAAAACCTGAAAAGTGTTGTTTTTAGACTTTTTCAGGCAAATTTTTTAAATTTTTCTCTGTCCGTAACAACCGACCTCGTACTTCAAGGATTATTCTAAAAAAAGAAATAACGTAAATCGGTTCAGCTGTTTTTGAGATTTGTGCTTAACAACACATTCAGCGATTCATTTTTATATTATAGGTATGAAACAGAGTTTCTTTGTTTACTTAGTATATAAACTTACTTATAGACCGTTTCAATACGATTTAATAGAAGTTAAATTCAAAGAAAATATAACTAAGTTTTGAGGGCAAGTCTTGAGTGGCGACCGCGTATGGGCAAACGCAGCGTATGACGACCCCCCCCACTAGATGGAATGACGACCTGAAATGCATTTTTTTTTATTGGTGAAAATAGTATGGTATCCCTGCCTGCATTAACGGGATACGCTGGCGGGGCACCAGTGAAGGGTGATCGATGAGAATGAAAACAGGCCAGTTAGCCCATCATGATGAATTCATCAGGAATTAACCATGATAATTTCTAGGGGGAACCGCAAGGAGGTCGACCTGATAGGGTATATTGCTAGCAATGGGATTCTCAGTCTCCATTACTAACAATCCTTTTCCCCCCGAACAGTCCATGATACTGCTCATGTCTATAGGCGACGGTTACCACTGTCAGCTTGTTTGCCATTCTATGTCATATATATATATTATATATATATATATATATATATATATATATATATATATATATATATATATATATATATATATATATATATATATAATGATCCAATAACGAATAGGTTGAAAGTCTGTTATCAAAAAAGCAATATCGGTAACAGACTTTTGACATATTCAAAAATATTCAACCGATATAGGTAGAATCAAAATAGGTAATAACCTTTTTTCCGCTATCAATATCCAGAGAAATATATTCAAATATATAGTTATATATAATAATATATCCAATATATAGTTATCAGATCAGTATCCATATTACACATATCCTTTGTCTGTAAGAGATTGCCCTAGCGATAAGACCGCCTTTTGTACCTTTATGTGTATATTTCAATCTGTATTTATGTTACTGTATTTCATTTGAATTATTCACTTGTCATTGTATATTTTTATTTATGATGCAATAAAGAGTTAAATAAATAAATAAATATCCCATAGTCTGTGTTACCAGTAATGACGTGTCAATTTCAGGTGATGGAGTGACCCACATATGTCCGGTGTACGAAGAGTTTGCGTTGCCTCACCTCACGAGGAGATTGGATATAGCCGGCAGAGATATCACCAGGTATCTCATAAAGGTAACACAGATTTAAATACACTGTTGTGACTTTTTTTTTATATAACTTAAAATGGCAAACAAGCTGACGGCCCACCTGATGGAAAGTGGTAACTGTCGCCTATAGACATGAGCAGTACTGTGGACATAACAGAGTATACTGTTTCGTCCATGATAGCCCTATAATGGGTGAAACAGTATACTCTGGTCCTCAGGAATGACAATGCATGGGGGCCCATGCGTTGTCATTCCTGAGGACCTAGGTGTTATTTCTCTGTATCCTGTAATTTCACTGCCATATCCCACCTTCAAACCGAAACACAGCCATGCAAACTAATAGCTGTAAGTAAATTTCTTGGGTACCTCTGTCCCATTAGTGTTTCTACCGTGAAGCAGTTGTGTTTGCATGGCTGAGTTTCGGTTTGAAGGGTGGGATATGACAGTGAATTTATGCGGTACAGAGGAATAACATCCGAGTCCTCAGAAATGGCAACGCATGGGGGGTATCATGGGCGAAACAGTATACTCTGTTGTGTCCATGGTATTGCTCATGTCTTTAGGCGACGGTTACCACTTTCCATCAGGTGGGCCGTCAGCTTGTTTGTTATTCTAAGTTGTATAAAAAAATAAAGAGATAAATAAGACCCCACATATCTTAAAATTTTTCTTAAATATCTCCCAGGTATAGTCATCGTCTAGTGGCAATTTTATTATATTATAAAAATTAGACACTTATTGCATATTGTTATAAAAACACTCTATTCAAATGTGAAAATCACAGTGATTTTTATTTCACAGTTACTGTTACTGCGCGGGTATGCGTTCAACCACTCGGCTGACTTCGAGACGGTCCGTATGATGAAGGAAAAGCTATGCTATATCGGATACAACATTGAACAGGAGCAGAAGCTTGCGTGGGAGACCACAGTACTCGTCGAACCATATACCGTAAGTGTTACCATTTGTGATGAATTTAGGTGTATTATGTGGAAGAAAAGAGACAGAGGGAGACTTTGTACAAAAGTCGTTTGCTTGGGTACCTCTGTTCCATTCGTGTTTCTACCTTGAAGCAGTTGTGTTTGCATGGCTGTGTTTCGGTTTGAAGGGTGGGATATGGCGTGAATTTACAGGGTACAGAGGAATAACACCTGAGTCCTCAGGAATGGCAACGCATGGGCGGTATCATGGGCGAAACAGTATACTCTGTTATGCCCATGGTACTGCTCATGTCTATAGGCGACGGTTACCACTTTCCATCAGGTGGGCCGTCAGCTTGTTTGCCACTCTAAGTTGTATAAAAAAAAAGACATTAATACACTGTGTTAAAGTCTTTATTCGCTCGATCTTTATGGCGCAGTCAGTCGTCTGCTGCGATTTCTCTTGCACTGCTAACTGAGCGCAGCTTTAACCTTCTGATTGCGTATTTTTTTTTACAACGCTAAAACACATCGCTTTGACAACAAATAGCAGTATGAGTATTTAGCCATCTAGCGAGGTTCTGAGGAAACAATATGAATCTAGCAAAACAAAAATGGCGGGATAACAACGTCAAGTAACATTAAAAAATGAGAGCATGCGGAAATCGCGGGATGTCCGGTCAGTGGGTTACCGAATCAAATTCATGAATAAATCTGGAAACAGCAACTATCTGCGATTGCGGATTGACAACCGCAGTTAGGCTTTGGAGATGTTTCAAGAGGGAGGGTCTAGGGATTATGGTCGTTTGTGAAAATGTATTTATATTCCAGTTACAGATAGAGTAAGAAACAGTGTGATTAGAGAGAAGTATGGACTGAAAGTCGATGTAGTGACCAAAATCGAAAAAGGAATGTTGCGTTGGTTTGGTCATTTGGAGAGGATGGATGAAAGAAGAATTACGAAAGAGATTTATCGAGCAAGAATGAATGGAGATGTCGGTAGGGGCCGCCCTAGACGGACGTATGTCGACCAAATAGGCGACGTGCTGAAGAAGGGCCAAATTAAAAGTACCCGTAACCGACGAGCGTGTATGACAAGATTGATGAATGTGGAAGAAGCGAAAGAGGTTTGTTTGAATCGAAGCATTTGGCGTTCCATTGTTTCTGCCTACCCTAATGGGAGACAGGCGTGACAGATATGTATGTATGTATGTATTCCAGTTACCAGACGGCCGAGTGATCAAAGTTGGCGGAGAACGATTCGAGGCTCCCGAGGCACTGTTCCAGCCCCACCTCATCAATGTGGAGGGTCAGGGGATCGCTGAACTTGTGTTCAATACTATACAGGTAAGATTTTCTTATGATATGTGACACTATAATGTGTAGTAGGTAATTTGTTAGTTTCTTTAAAAATGTAGTTTTTAAAGAACCTACAATAGCTGTTTACCGCGGTTCCGCCTGTGTGATGCAGTATGTAACGTATTCTACGTGCTAGGTCCTCCACCGTGCGTTTTTCAAAGCACTTTCTACCGCGCACAACGACGCTTTGGAACAACTTCGAGCAGCAGTATTTCCGAACCGATACGACATCGTAACCTTCAGGAAAAGAGTATTATCCTTTTTAAAAGGCCGGCAGCACACCTGCAATGTCTCTGATGTTGCGGGTAATCGAAGATGGCGGTAGTCACTTACCATCGGGTGAGCCGTATGCTCGTTGACTCCCTGTATTATAAAAAAAAATACCCTGTGTACGAAATTTCATTTAAATCCGTACAATCGTTTACGTTTGATTGAGAAAAAAGCAAGTAATTATATTTATAAATCCTTTTGTAAGATGTAATGGTAACTCAGTCTATCTAGGCGGAAAAGGATTGTTAGCAATGGAGTTTGACAGCCCCATTGCTAGCAATATACCTTATTAGGTCGACCTCCACGTGATTTCCCCTGGAAACCATCGTGAACAATTCTTGTTGAATTCGTCACGATGGGCTAACTGACCTGCTTCATCCTCACCTATCATCCTTCACTGGTGCCCCGCCGGTGTATACCGATAGCGCGGGTGGGATTACCATTCCATTATCATCCATTTAAAAAAAAAACTCAGTCTATCTATTATACTATCGGGTATGCGATGACCAAGGGCTGAATTTTTTTTATTGTCGAAAGTGGAATTCTGACCACGCCTGCGCTAACGGTATACACTGGCGGGGCAGCGAGAGGGATGAAAGGTGATAATGAAAAGGCAGATCAGTTAGCCGATTGTGACGAATACACCTGGAATTCAGCACGATGGTTTGCTGGCGGAACCACGTGGAGGTCGATCTGATGTGGTATATTGCTAGTAATGGGGCTGGACTGGACCCCATATGCAAATAAAATATAACTGTTTTTAAAATAATATCAAAATTACGGGGGGGAAAGGGATTGTTAATAATGGAGACTGAGAATCCCATTGCTAGCAATATACCCAACCAGGTCGACCTACTTGCGGTTCCCCCTGGAAACTATCATGGTTAATTCCTGATGAACTCATCATGATGGGCTAACTGGCCTGTTTTCATTCTCATCTATCACCCTTCACTGGTGCTCCGCCAGCGTATCCCGTTAGCACAGACGGGGTTACTATTCCATTTTCATCTATAAAAAAAAAACATCAAAGTTACTTGAAACGTACTTCACAAACCTTTTTTATAGAAGTTCAGTTTGTTACCAATAAAAGCTGTTTCTTCAACGGCAGGCGGCGGACATAGACATGAGGAACGAATTGTACAAACACATAGTGCTATCGGGAGGGTCCACCATGTACCCGGGGCTGCCGTCGCGGCTCGAGCGCGAGATCAAGCAGCTGTACCTGGAGAGGGTGCTGAGGAACGACTGTGACAAACTGGCGGTGAGTTTAATTCTTTTATGCAACTTAGAAACTCAATAGGAACTCATCATCACATCAGCCTTTAACTGTCCACTGATGAACATAAGCTTCCCCCTTGGGGGGTTTAGCTTGTAGTCGCCACGCTAAGGCGGATTAATGCACGAAGGATGGGCAACAGCATCCCTCTTAAAACATCATTGTTTTCTTTTTCTTTTTTTTATTTTTTAAATATTATTACTGGTAATAAAGATTATCTATCTAGATGGAGTGACGACCTCAAATGGGTTGCAGGGAGTCAGTGGATGCAGCACCACTCTTCATTGCAGTCTATGGGGGAGGCCTTTGTTCAGCAGTGGACGGATTACGGCCGAGATGATGAGGATGATAGGATTGTGACAGATGGACTCACCCACAAAGTTATACCACAAATATTCCCTGTACCATTTCTGTTCGAAACCCTAAAATGGGATTCTAAATCTTCTATATTTATTTATTTATTCATTAGTACAAATATGTGTACATGGCGGACTTAATGCTAAAAGCATTCTCTCCCAGTCAACCATAGGGGAGTGTCAGAATACTCGAATGCGGTACTAGTAATTATTGATATACATACATACTAAAATTACATATATAAACGAATAAATATATATAAATAACAAATATACTTACACATATATGATATATACTATATTATACACGAAATTGAGAATAGTATAAGGCACTTATTGCTCGGATAAAGTAAAAAAGTGAGCGTGAACGCTTTTTTTGAAAGACTGTTTATATTCCTTCCAGAAATTCAAAATCCGCATCGAAGATCCTCCGAGACGTAAAGACATGGTGTTCATCGGCGGCGCTGTGCTCGCCGAGGTCTGCAAGAACAGAGACAACTTCTGGCTGTCGAAGAAGGAGTATCAGGAACAGGTGGGTGGCCATGAGATGAAATTGGAATGGTAACCATGCCTGCGCTAACGATTTACGCTGACGCGGTACTAAAATATGGATGATAGATGAAGATGGTGTCAGGACTATCGTGGTGAAATAACTAGGAATTAACTACGATGGTTTCTAAAGGAGGCCGCGTAGATGTTGCTCGGATATGATGTATTGTTCTCCTATAAATAATCGTAATCTCTTCCCCTCATATAGATGGGTGCTCGTCCCATATTCTATCAAATTCTATTTTACCTTATATAGTTGTCAAATGGAATAAACCGGTTCTGAGAAAAATAAAAAACCATTTCTGTGAGAGGGAACCAGTTTTTTCGAATCTTTATAAATTTCTATTATTTTATTGTATGTGTGTGTATCCAATGTAACTAACCTAATATTTTTTTTTTCATTTTTCAAGAGTAAGTAGTCGCCGTGTCGTCCCGGCATAAAATAGGCCACCCCTTCTTTTCCCGTGGGTGTCGTAAGAGTCGACTAAGGGAGGGCGAGGGATGGGCAGCAGCATCCTTCTTAAAATATCTCTAAAAGCCTAACTGCGGTTTCCAAACCGCTTGCCAAGCGTGGCAATTACTGGCAAAACTCTCCTTATGGGGAAAGCTTATTAAGCAGTGGACGGTTGACGACTGCAATATTAATAATAATAAAGTAGACTGATTGGAACAACATCTCAGACGGTTAGAATTCCGAGGCGGCTCCCTCCCGGGAAAGATGCAGAAACCGGTGCTCTTAGATACTTCCCACATGTACTTTTTTCTCCCGGTTTCTCTCCCTGGGGCCTTGAACCCCGGCCGACTGTGCTTCTGCCGGGGGTTAGTTGCCATCTCCTCTCCTTAAGAGGGGAGATGTGAATTTTCTAGAAATTTAAAAAATAATAAAGTAGACTGAAATCGAAATCTAAATCGAACCTGTATAGTTCATAAAAATAAAAAATATAAAAAATATTTTTTCAAGCTCATTTTGATGTTACTGTTCATTTCTTGATCATTAAGGTCCTTTAGTCACCTCTTACGACACTCATGGGTAAGGTATGGGTTATTCTACGCCGGGACCACATGGCGATTTTTATGTATTAAGATAATAATAATAAATAAATTCTTTAATCAAGGCAACCAGGGCCCACAAAATTTTAACAATATTTGTTTGTACCAAATATAAATTATTAAACCAAATTTTGACAAATTTTGAGACTTATAACAAATAACATTATCTTAACCTACTTTTTTTTGTATGTTAGCCAGCATGTGAATCATTCTGCAACAATTCAAATACTTGCAGTCTGGACGGTCCGCAAATACTAAAACATAATAAAACTATTTCGCTTGTTATTATAATAAAAGTATGTTATTGTTTCCAGGGTCTGTCCTGTTTACGGAAGTTGGGACCGCGGGCGAGTTAGACTTAGTGTATTGCAATATCAGTGATTATTTCCAATAAATACATTTTATATTATTAATCCAATATCGAGCAAAGTCATATACCACCAATACATAATATTGTTCATTGGTTTTGTTTTATTATTATAATTATAAAACATCTCTAAAAGTCTAACGGTGTCAGGCGGTTGTCAACCCGCCTTTTTTTTTTAACGTCTACATCGACGTCAACGTTATGAAGACCCATACAACTTGTGGGAGGTGAATGGGTACTGTGAGAATCCCCCTGTAAAATGGAGGTGTACCCACCAAAAACCAGACGATATACCCTCGAGGTGCCGTATGTCGGAGACATGGGTTCGCTGTCGCACTCACCACATCTCCGACAGCAGCGACCCGTCCCCAGATGATAAGAGCAGGTCTCCTCTCTCAAGATAGGGTGGCTGGCGTGCTCACCCTACTACTCGGGGGATGCGCCGGTATATTAGCACATCCCCCAGGAGGTTGTCAACCCGCCTGCAAAGCGTGGCAACTACTGGCAAAATACTCCTTATTCAGGCTTATGCCCAACAGTGGACAATTAACGGCTGAAATAATAATTACAATTTGACCGCTTGTTTATTTAAATATGCATCGACTACCTTAGCATAGTATTTTATACGTGATTACAATTATTTTGTTCATTAGTGTGTGTGTTACTAGCAACATTGAAGATTGCCTACTATAATTATCAGTAAAAATCTTACCTTTTTTTTCATACAGTTCTGATGGCAGACAAGCATACGGTCCGTCTGATGGTAAACGGGATTACCGTAGCCTATGGACGCCTGTAATACTAGGAATTTTACCAGAGGGAGACTGTACAAAAGTCGTTTACATGGGTACCTCTGTCCCACTCGTGTTTCTACCGTGAAGCCGTTGTGTTTGCATGGCTGTGTTTCGGTTTGAAGGGATATGGCATGAATTTATAGGATACAGAGGAATAACATCTGAGTCTACACATGGGGGGTATCATGGGCGAAACAATATACTCTGTTATGTCCATGGTACTGCTCATGTCTATAGGCGACGGTTACCACTTTCCATCAGGTGGGCCGTCAGCTTGTTTGCCATTATAAGTTGTATAAAAACATAAAAAAATTTGGTCAAACTGTAATCATTTTTCGGTTATTGTGGTTATTTTTTATTATTTTTGTTCATTTAAACTTTGGGACCGTAACCCTAAATAACATTTCTAGAACCACAGTCAAAAATAATGACACAACTGCCCCAAGTTTTCTAGAATTAAGACTAATTGTTAAACTATGAATTTCAAATTTTCAAAATATGTCGAGTTTGAAAGGCCCTTCTTTAAAAAAAAATGTACCAAAGTGCCTTGGCAAGTGCCATTAAAAGCTCGCGCATTTAATCAGGATTGTAAAATGGTACAATACTTGATAGTTTTATACTAAAAAAAAAAATGAGTAAAAAATAAAAACCTCAAGTAACCCGATTTTTGCTAACCCATTTTACTCAGTTCAAATGTTTTTTATTCGCACAAATTTTTGGTATGTTCTTAATTTTACGGCAAAATGATGAGAGAGATGGATAGTGTACATGTTTGCCATGAGTGAGCGAGACAGATAGTGACGCCACTTTTACCAAAGTCAACAAAAGTAAGTAAAATTAATAAAATAATGAAAAATCTTGACCTAGTTTAGGTTTATTGTAATAAAAGTCAGATAGGGAAATAACATTTTTTTAATTACAATGAATGTTCAAATTGTTTACCATCAGCATCCCACGCCCTACATCTTCTTAAAAAAGATTACTTGTTAGCCGGGCATATCCTCGAGAGTTGATGTCCTCAGCAACTTGAGAAATTCGTTCACGCAGCTCGGCTACGCTCTCTATGGGCTTTGATTAAATTTTTTTTAGAACGCCAAGTTATCGCATATTACAGATTCATACACATAGAAAATGGCGGAATAACAGAAAAAAAAAACACGAATTGAGAACGTTCTCTTAATAAAAAATTCGATCTAGTATCCATGAATTGAATTGAATTTATCTTGAATCTTATTTATTACTGGGACGTAGGTATCCTTGATGGCGCGTACATCCTATACCTACAAGAATATGTTTATCAATTTTACCAGAGGGAGACTTTGTACAAAAGTCGTTTGCTTGGGTACCTCTGTCTCATTCGTGTTTCAACCGTAAAGCAGTTGTATTTACATGGCTGTGTTTCGATTTGAAGAGTGGGATATGGCGTGAATTTACAGGGTACAGAGGAATAACACCTGAGTCCTCAGGAATAGCAACGCATGAGGGGGGGGGGGGGGTATCATGGGCGAAACAGTATACTCTGTTATGTCCATGGTACTGCTCATGTCTATAGGTGACGGTTACCACTTTCCATCAGGTGGGCCGTCAGCTTGTTTGCCATTCTAAATTGTATAAAAAAAAAAAACTAATAAAACACACACATGCGCGCGTGCGTGTGTTATCGCCCGTCTAATTATCAATTCTTATTGTTGTATTGCTAATAGTCTTATTTTGTACTTTAGTAAAAGTAACAATGGTGATGAGAAGTAACCAATTATAAACTATTGTGCATAAAAGAAATGAATACAAGGTATATTTATTCTGAAAGGTCTATAAGCTAGGTAAATACAAAAAAATAATTAAATATAGTAATCATTGAGGCGCCATCTTGCGTTCGACTACACTAGCTCTGCAACAAAAGTATAATATAAATAAAAGTAAATTATTAAAAGCGATGTTGTTATTATATAAGTACTTCTAAATACTGTGAAAGTCGGAAGAATATATAATAAATCATTAAAACGTGTTACATATAATAGAAACACAAAATAAACCAAACTTACAGTGTTAAATAAATTTGGAAATGTAATAAAATAATTGTAATAAATTAAACCATACCAAAAGAAATCACTTGACGTCCAACACCATACATACGGGGGGGAAAGCGATTGTTAGTAATCGAGACTAAGAATCCCATTGCTAGCAATATACCCAACTAGGTCGACCTCCTCGCGGTTCCCCCTGGAGACTATCGTGGTTAATTCCTGATGAATTCATCATGATGGGCTAACTGGCCTGTTTTCATTCTCATCTATCACCCTACACTGATGCTTCGCCAGCATATCCCGTTAGCGCAGGCGGGGTTACCATACCATTTTCATCCATCAAAGAAAAAAAAAACAAGGAGATAAAGATCTATATTTTGTTATACACAACAACAGAAAATCGATCTACCCACCTACAACTTTTATTATAAATTAATAATATTTTACAGTTGGTGTTGAAAATTAGTTGTGATTAAGAAATACATGGATCATTCACATAATAAATTGATAGACTACAGTGCTTATTGTGAAATAATTAAAATTCTACCATTTGTCAGCAATAAAAATGGCAACTAAATGTGCCAGTTGTCTGCACCATATCACAAATAAAGAATTCCTTACATGTAAAATGTGCCACGAAAAGTACGATGTCAGTTGCGTAAATGTATCAATATGAAGATTCTATAATACATCATTGTATTATAGAATAGAATAAATAGTCATCTACAGAACATAAAAAATTATGGGTGTTTAATTTACCTACAATATATTTAATAACTTCGCGGCACTACATTATTACAATTCTACAAAACATACACATATAAATATATATCGTTCCTGTAAATGACAACGGGGATATATGGAGATGCCTGCCCTCTGGTGCGAATCCTGTGCATTAATACAGTGTGACTTTGACGCGGGAAAAGAAACATCGACCTGCACGGCAGTTTTTGAAAATAAAATAATCTTCACTTTATTTGGAGTGAGTTTAGGTATTATTTATTATTTTTACAGTTTATTTACGTATACACATAAATCGAGGAAAAATAGACAACGATAACACGAATTACGGGAGCCCTGAACCAGCAGCCTAAGTGTGAGATGAAGTAGGTGCTGAAAGTCAATATTCCACCGAAATTTCTTTATATAACAGTGGATATGCCAATTGTGCCAATACAAAACACTTAAATCAGGTAATACAGACCAGTTGTCAGTCCGTCAGCTTGTTTGTCATTTTAAGTTGTATAAAAAAAACCACCACCACCACTTTCCACTTTTCAGGCCCACCTGATGGAAAGTGGTAACCGTCGCCTATAGACATGAGTAGTACCATGCACATAACAGAGTATACTGTTTCGCCCATGATACCCCCCATGCGTTGCCATTCCTGAGGACTCAGGTGTTATTACTCTGTACCAAGTAAATTCACGCCATATCCCACCCTTCAAACCGAAACACAGCCATGCAAACACAACTGCTTCACGGTAGAAACATAAATGGGACAGAGGTACCCAAGCAATCGACTTTTGTACAAAGTCTCCCTCTGGAGTATTGCATACCTCTTATATAGATACTTTAATAGTTTCATTATATCAGCTTTACTATCCACTGATGAACATAAGCCTTTCTCTAGAGGGGTTTTGCCAGTAGTTGCCATACTTGGCGGGCGGATTGGCAACCGCAGTCAGGTTTTAGAGATGTTTTAAGAGGGACGCTGCTGCCCATCCCTCGCCGTTTTTTAGTCGAATAAAGAGTTTATTATATTATTATTTATTTTTTACATGAACCAGGCGACTCCGAAGAAGTAGCCAAGCTGTTAAACATTCAAAAAGCCCATAAATATAAACAAAATACAAAGGATTACCAGCGGAAATAAAAAAAAAAAAAACACCAAGAGTAATATTCGTTACATTTATTAAAAAATTGCAAATGCTTTTCCATTACATTGTCTTATGTATATTTTTAAAGTACAATTTATTATTTAAAAAAGTAAAAGAAAAAACCGCGTATATCACATAATATGCATAAATATATTAAAAACTAACAAAATAATAATAAGTAAATTTAATTACAAAACAATCGTGAACCGTCTATGATATAGGTCCGGTCAAAGTTGATTTTAAACCCGGATAAAATACTCATATCTTGATCCGGTAGAGATAGTATGATTTTTCTAGTACAGACATATTTTTATATCCTTAAATATTCTGCGTAATTAGGAGAAAGGGGTTGTTAGTAATGCAGAGTCGCAACTAAGGATGCGTAATATATATATATATATATTTGCTCAGTAACTAATATATTAAATATCAGTTATCAAATACATATATACTAACAAAATGAAGAACCGGATCGTAATTAATTAGTTTCGATTCATAAAATATTACTATTCAAAAATGCTTATAATTAAGTGTACTCGAATAAAAAAATTCTATTTAAAAAATATAGATATCCGCCATCAATGTCAAGAGGAATCTAATATATATAGATATCGGAGCTGTACTGATATTACGTATGGCTACTAGCGACCTCATTATTACCAACATGCCCAACCTTCTAACAGGTCTACTTTTACGTTACACTTCTTGGAAACACCAACTGATAAACCAGCTTTCTACACAAGGCACAGACGTATCTATTAATAGAATCGTTATAGTTAATGCTTGTATTAGAAAGAACAAGACAGCGCACGTCGCTATCTCATTCTGGCTCATTATATCTCATTCTAGCTCATCATATCTCATTCTGTCTCATTGTATCTCATAGGCTCGCTAGCGATAACGATTCTATAGATAGGCTCGTTTGACAGTTGTGTAGGGTGTTAGTTGTAGGGTCATCACTCACTGATACCCCGACAGCGTAAATTAAGCTGTTAGCAATGGAGTTTGACAGCCTCATTGCTAGCAATATGCCCTATTAGGTCGACCTCCACGTGGTTCCCCTGGACACCATCGTGAACAATTCTAGTTGAATTCGTCACGATGGGCTAACTGACCTGCTTCATCCTCACATATCCTTCATTGGTGCCTCGCCGGTGTATACCGATAGCGCGGGTGGGGTTATCATTCCATTATCACCCATTAAAAAACCTCTCTCTCTGTCTCTCTTACATGATTTTCTGACCATGTTACACAGACTAAATTGTTTATAAAATATATGTACTGCTATGAAAATTATTACATTCAACACTATTTATTAATCTATATGGATACAATATTAAAATTATATAAAAACTACAAATTACAGTTACCTATGAGAATCTTGTGTTATATTAAGTTTTCACTATAGATTTATTGTGACATATTACAAACTCGCATTGTCACATGCAGTCACACTCGTCGTAGTGTGTATCAACATTGACTCACGTTTGTCACAGTGTGAGTTAACATTGATTTGTCACATTATCACACTCGACATAGTGAGTCAAAATTGAGTTATTACTTTAATATGTTCGTCACAATGTGAGTTAATATCGAACTGTCACATTAAGTCACACAGTATAAGTTTTTTTTATCTGTACTTGCTATTGACCGCAGATGGCCTTAACGGCTTCATTGGATGCGTGCAGGGGCGAGTGTATATGGCACTCCAGTCCGCGAGAAGGGGCGACGAAATGTCGAATCGTACTGATGGATTGCAGCGTATTTCCAAGTGCGCCAGAGTGGCTCGGCTTAGTTCGCCGCAATTCGATCCCCGTCGAATGACGGAGTGGCAGTTGAATTTGAGGGAAAGAAGACGTAGGGGGAAATTAGTATGGGTGTGAGTCAACATTGTAACATTAAGTCACAACTGTCACAGTATGAGTCAATATTGAGTTGTCACATCGCGTTAAACTATCATAGTGTGAGTTAGTGTGACATTGTTTCTAATCCTATCAGTATAATTATTTGGACGACCGATTTCGATGACTTCTACCACCTAATTACAATATTATTTTACAAGTGTAACAAAGTTTCGTTAAAATTGTACCTTATTCTATATTTTAAAGATTTATAATCTTAAATATTTTACACGTAATCGGAAGCTGGCAAAGGGAAGTTATTTTTTCGACATTTCGATTAATGTACACGTAATTCTTTTATAACGTACACGATCACGAGAAATGTTTATTAAAAATTCATCCCACGAGGGGGATGAATAAGGGTCGATGAAAAATGTCGATTACATAGTCAGTTTAATTAATGGACTAATTAATTTATTATTACTAAAATATTGATAAAATAATGGTTTTTACCATAAGCTATCAGGAAAGATGTTATTTACTCGTATTTTGTTTATATGGCCTTTAAATAATAGGGTTGTCATTACGTAATCATTATTAAGTATTCATAATTAAACACTGAATTCTTTGACTATTTTTACTATATATCTTAAAGTAATACAACTAAACTTCTAACATTTGAGACTGAGTAGTCTAGACAAAAAGTAATGTGTCGACAACATTAGCATAGAGTATGTTAGGGTTGTCAAAAATGTATTACTTACAGCCGACGGATTTAATACATACATGTATTTTAGTTCTATTATTCATAACACTATAATTATTGTTCGTAAAATTTAATTAAATATACTAATGATCCGCACCTGCTTTGAATGGTTTTTTTTTTAAATACTATACAACCCAAGTTACTCACTTAAACTGTAGCTTTCTTAATTATTAAAATCAATCGATTTTAAAATTCTATTTATCATTCTTTTTTTGTCTATTATAAACAAAAAAATATAGATATAAGAAACGAGATCCTAGAACTTTTTAAGCATTAATTAAAAAACTTAACACAAACAGGTGTTAATCATAAATGAACCTTATTCCAAACGCAACTAAGTCCAATTTAATATTAATCCTGAGATACTTTTCAGAAATAAAACAAACCCAAGACAGGAACTTCACTAAAAACTTATTTCTAGCAATAAGTACGTATTAAAACTAACCTATCTCAGTTTTGAACTGACTAATTATATATATAATTATTATATCAGCCGTTTAACTGTCCACTACTGGACATAGGCCTTTCCCATAAGGTGGGTTTGCCAATAGTGGCCACGCTTGGCAGGCGGGTTGGCAATCGCAGTTAGACTTTGGAAATGTTTTAAAAGTAATGCTGCTGCCCATCCCTTGATATATTACCATATATATATATCGCAATATTAGATTAAAAAATTGAATGTATAAAAAATAAATTAAAAAATACAGGATTAATATACACAACGACAAATATACGGAGATTGAAGTGCGGTGCTTAATTTAAATCTATGAGTTTAAGTTTTTTTTTTATACCACTGAGGTGGCAAACAAGCATACGGCCCACCTGATGGTAAGTGGTTACCGTAGCCTATGTAAGTTGTATGAAAAAATGCATTTTGTTTCTAATAACACTTTAGTCCTAACTAAAGCGTTGAGGACGAAAATTAAATATTATATATTAAATTAAATTATATATTCAGGGTGAAAGCGACAGGTGGCCGACACAAAAACAACTGATTTAAATGGGGGGGAAAGGGATTGTTAGTAATGGGGTCTAATAGCTCCATTACTGGTAATATATCCTCTCAGGTTGACCTCCACGCGGTTCCCCCTGGAAACCATCATGTTTAATTCTTGTCCAATTCATCATGGTGGGCCAACTGACCTGCATTCATTCTCACCTATCACTTTCCACTGGTGCCTCGTCGGTGTATACCGATAGCGCGGGCGGGGTTACCATTCCATTTTCACCCATTAAAAAAAAACAGATTCAAATGAATGTTCTAAATCAGATGGCAGACTATTTTCTCGTCAGAAATGTTTTTGTTTTTGTCGCCGCGCAATGTATTTGAAATTTTACGATACACGCGACGCTCGATACGTAGGTATCGTGCGGTCAATGGCGCTTCTTCGTAGGCAGTTTTATAGTATATATATATATAGCTGATTTCAATACGTATACTGAATTAATACATTGCCGTTTTGGTATTTCACAGTATATCACTATAAAATATTATTTCTTTATATTACACGACATAATATCATAGATTACATGATTTTAAATAAAAAAAAACATACAAAATTTCAAAATTTACTAGAAAAAATTTCCACTAGTTTTTAGTTCAAAATACACTGTTTCAGTTTTTGCCAACCTGTCCCTTACCATTACTCTGTATATATATATATATTTTTATTTTTTAGTTAGAATTGAAGTATTATTGAAAAAAAAAAAAATAATGCATATTTTCATACAATTTAAAACAGAATACATTAAAATAAACTTCGTTTAACTTACCGTAATGAGATTTATCCTATTTTAACATTACCTTAATTACATTCAAGATAATTATGTTTAAACTATAAATGCAATATCTGGTATCGTTAATGTACATTCCCTTTTTACAATACGTTCCGTTAGTTCTATACGAGTTAGTAATTAACGGAACGTGACTTTTAACCCACTGCCGAAGTAAAGAGGGTATTGTTTTCGGTATGTATACTTATATTTCTTTAGTATATCCAGGTGTAATAAAAGTGCTGGAAGGGAGTGGTCTTCCAGCGAAACTGAAATCTATTAATAAACCATGTATATATATATATATATATATATATATATATATATACAGGTGTGCTGTCGGCTTTTTAAAAAGGAATATGCTCTTTTCTTGAAGGTTATGTTGTCGTATCGGTTCGGAAATACTGCTGCTGGAAGTTGATTCCAAAGAGTGGTTGTGCGTGGAAGAAAGTGCCTTGTAAAATGCACGGTGGAGGACTGCCACTCGTCCAGATGATTGTATCTTCTGATTAATATATATAAATGCTTGGATCTATGTATATTAATTAGAAGAAAGACAGTGTCTCTTATTTACTGGATTATAAAACATTACCCTCCTTTACAGCGTTGAGTGCAAACAATTATGGCCGGTTTTACCAAACCCTAAATCCGCTGATGGTTTACCCGATAAAAAATATACACGACCTAAACATTTTCCCCGCCTTAAAAATTTGAATTACTAAAACTACCTACATCGAAAACTTATCTTAACTACATCGTAATAGAGTACATAATCGCACCTACATAACTTACGCTAAGAAATTTCGATTCAATCAGGACGATATATTTTCGCGATTTCCGGACGTTTTCTATTTTAAATATTTATAATACTAAATAGTATACTAAATAGTATAAAGAAAAAATGTTTAAATATATCAGTCTTAATCTAATCTCTTTATTTACATATGGCAGTATCGTTTAGCTTTCGTCATTTTATTAAATTTTTTTTTTTTTTTTTTTTTTTAATTTTAGAGTGTATCCACAGTTACATTTATTTACATGATTTTTATATATATATATATAAAAAAAGAAAATATTATCAGTTATATAGACACAGCGGAAAACAAAATATTAATGAGTCCAAAAGTTTATTCAAAATAAAATATAATAAATAAATATTTTATTTTAATATAAATATGAATTTTATGAATAAATTATGATATTTATTTTACGTACTTTCCATTTATATATATATATATATATATATATATATATATATATATATATATATATATATATATATAATTAAAAGACGGACTTTTCTAGGCAGCAACACTTGTGACAGTGCAACCTTTCCACGATCTTTTGTGCTCGCCCCCTTTTGCTTCTTTCGTGTATATCTATGTCTAATGTTATTTGTGTGCTGTAAATAAAGCAAATAAATTATATATCTATCTATGTATCTAAGTTAAAATTATTCACGTGTCATACGATCGACTCGTAGATTTTGGGAACTAATAAGTAAATAGAAAAATGTTCAATGAAGTTACGTTATTTTAATACATTTTATAATTTTAATTTGAGATTATGTGCAAATAAAAAACCCCTATTTCATTCGTGGCAAAATCAAATATTTAAAAAAAATCCAGTAATACTGATTTAAAAACGAAACTAAATTTTTTTTTAATAAAACTTTTATGCGATCAATCTAAAAGTAGTTTAGATAAAAAAAAACCATAATTTTCCAAATCGGTCCAGCCGTCTACGAGTAATCGGGGAAAGTACATGAAATAAAAATAAAAAATTTCCGATGAATTGTGAGCCTTCTTTTCTAAAGTCGGTTAAAAACTATTGTTTAATTTTGTATTTCAGTAATGTGCATACACTCGTAAAATCAAACTAACGCTAACTACATATATAAAAATACAAAACACTATCTAATTCATAAAATACAAAGCGACTCACGAATATTCAATATGGAAATCAAACTAAAGGCCATACATTCGTAAACGGTCTTTGTGTTATTTACATAAAGTTTAAAATACCTATTCACATTACAAACACAATTTGTATGATAAAATTCACCAATTACAAATTTAATAAGAATTTAAAACTGCGCCATTTTGAAAACCTCTATCTAGTGTCTATCTAGGTCTATGGTTCTATGTTTTATTCTAGATCTTATTTTTTTACAAAGGCGGCAAACAGGCGTAAACAAATTGCGCCTTTATCGAAGCATCTGTAGGGGGATACTCTATCTAGTATCTATCTAGATTTATGCCATAGTTCTTTTTTATATCAGCTTTTGTTTTTTTTTATATACCACGACGGCGGCAAACAGGCATACAGCCCGTCTGATCGTAAACGGTCACTACAGCCTATGGACGCCTGCAACACTAGGGACGTCACGTGCGCGTTGCCGACCCTGAAGAAAGCTTAATATATCCTTTTTGAAAAACCCCATACTGGACTCTCTAAGGGAAACTTTAAATTTTTTAATTTTATTATTTACATTAATCATTTGCTTACGTATAACTAAGCATTGTTTTCGTCTGTATGTCCGGTTATGTCATCCGACGTCATATTCTGCAGTATTGTGGTCATTTCCTCGCAAATCTCGGTGAACTGCGGCCTGTCTGCTGGCGAGTTGCTCCAGCAGCGTTTCTATAAATAGAAAAGGAACCATAAAAATCAGTTATACCCAAAACAAATTCAGCCAAAAGAAAAATCTATTTTTAAACCAGTTTCATAAATTGTCTATTGCCAATTATTATTACTAGGCTATACATAATATACCGTGAAAAATTAATCACAATCAGTCCAGCCGTTTTTACGTGTAACACTAATATACAAACAAACAAACACAAAATCAATATTTTTTTTTAAAATATATAAAAAAATAATTTAATTGTGTTAAAAAAAAAAACAACCTCAACTGTGAAAAACCAGTTATTCTGATTTAAAAACCAAACTGCTGTATCGATATTGTTAAAATTTGTATGGAACCAATCTGTAAGAATATCCTTTTAAATAAATAAATAATTTTCCAAACCGGTTCACAACTGACGGAGTTAAGAGATAACAAACACAAAAAAAAAATCAACCGAATTTAGAATCTTTTTGAAGTCGATTGAAAATATACTATATTTCTAAAAATATTTAATATATTTTAATATTTTATTATATGCAAATAACTTGATAGTAAATATATAAATGAATACTGACCAACAACGCAGCGAGCGAGTCGGGCATCGAATCCGGCACCGTCCACTCCAGTGTGCCATTTTTCAGCCTCTCCATAACAGAATTATCGTTCAATTTACCGAATGGCAACTCTGCTTTTGTGTATATCTGAAATTATATTCATATTTTGCATTCAAACTTGTTAATAATCATTATTATTATTATTAGAATTCGTATTTTTGTGTCGTTTTCGATGGATGCTGTGTATAAAATAAACAAGTCATGACCTCACCTCCCAAACTGTGGCCGCAAACATATATACGTCCGATTTCGTTGAGTATTCCCCTTCTAGCACGGCTTCAGATGGTAACCAGCGCAATGGTATCACCTAGAAGACAGAATAGAATTTTCATTGAAGTGAACTTAATTTTAAGCTTCTATTAAAAAATTTAAAGATGGTAACAGTGCCAATAATGAAAGCAGTACCAATGATGGTAGCACGCAATTGATGGTAGCAGTACCAATAATGATAACAATATCAATGATGGTAGCATGCGAATGAGAGTAGCAGTACCAATAATGATAGCAGTATCAATGATGGTAGCATGCGAATGATATTAGCAGTTCCAATAATGATAACAATACCAATGATGGTAGCATGCGAATGATGGTAGCAGTACCAATAATGATAGCAGTATCAATGATGGTAGCATGTGAATGATGGTAGCAGTACCAATAATGATAGCAGTACCAATAATGGTAGCATGCAAATGATGATAGCAGTACCAATAATGATAACAATACCAATGATGGTAGCATGTGAATAATGGTAGCAGTACCAATAATGATAGCAGTACCAATAATGATAGCAGTATCAATGATGGTAGCATGTGAATGATGGTAGCAGTACCAATAATGATAGCAGTACCAATAATGGTAGCATGCAAATGATGGTAGCAGTACCAATAATGATAACAATACCAATGATGGTAGCATGTGAATAATGGTAGCAGTACCAATAATGATAGCAGTACCAATAATGATAGCAGTACCAATGATGGTAGCAGTACCAATGATGGTAGCAGTACCAATGACGGTAGCGGTACCAATGACGGTAGCGGTACCTGGTCGTGCCGCTTGCAGTACTCGTGCGAGTGCGGGCCGCGAGTGAGCGCCGCCAGGGAGAGCTTCAGCTGCAGCTGCGACGTGATCACGCAGTTGCGAGCCGCTATGTCTCTGGTTAAACAACATTTATACTTGTATAAATACATATGCTAGTTGTGTTACCTATATGTATAATAGTTATGTAATTATTTTATTCAAATGACTTTATTGGCCAAATGAAAATATAGTACAAAAGACAGATTTAATGTTAGTGGCATTCTATGCAGTCAACCGATTCTTTGTTTATATACACAGGTTAAAAACATAGAAACCGCAGTGCAACCCTTGGCTTGTGAGACTGGTCCTTTTTCTTTTAACTTTCCGGACTGCAAACGGTTTCCTTTTTAAAGCCAATTAAAAGATTACCAGCTCACCTGTGCGTGAGCCTCTTGCTGGCGAGGCGACCGGCGGCCGCAGCGAGGTGCGCGGCCAGCACGGCGCGGTGCTGCGGCGCCAGCGGCGGCGGCGCGGCGCCGGCGGCGGCGGCCGGCGGCGGCGGCGGGTGCGCCGGGCCCACGCGGCGCAGGTACTCGGCCGTCTCCTCGGCCGTGCGCGTCGCGATCAGGAAGCTCTTCAGATCACCCTGTATAACAAATGCTAGTTTTGTAAGGCGCCGTGTGCTCCTGGCATAGAATTGGTGTCGCAAGAGGCGACCAAGGGAACTTAATGGTTGAGGAATGAACAGCAGTTTCCTTCTTCAAATATCAATAAAGCCTAACTGCTGTGACCAGCCCGCCTGCCAAGCGTGGTAGCTACTGGCAAAAACCCCCCAAAAGGAGGAAGCCTATGTTCAGCAGTGGACAGTAACGGCTGATATCATCATTTAGGGACGGGTAATATCTGATATCTATATATTAAGGTTTTCCGGACATTAACGACCAGCCATTGCGGTATCGCCCATACCAGTTGCATATCTATATTCATTATAATAAAGTTCTTCTTTTCGATGTTACGTATTCGATTACCAATATCTAATATATATGATATTAAGCCAATATATGTATGGATATAATAGCTACAATATATATATATATATATATATATATATATATAGTTTTAAACACTCACCCAGTCTGTATGTTCTAACAGCATATAGTGTGGGTCCGCTTCGTTACAGAGACCTATCAGGCGCACTATATTCTCGTGACGGATCCGACCGAACAGCTCCAGTTGACGTTTGAACTCGGATAGCTGAGTCTGCAAATGATTTACAAATGATATACATGGTGTAATGAAAACGGCTACAGAAGTGGAAGGAGGGGGGAGGGGGGATTATCATGATTTATTTATTTGCTATCAATGGGGTACCTACTAGGCATGGGTTAATTGTGTAGGTCCTGGCATAGACTAGGCCACCCCTTCCTTTCCCGTGGGTATCGTAGGAGGCGATTAAGGGAGCTTATGGTGGAGACATGGACAGCAGCGTCGCTCTTAAATCATCACCAAAACCCAAACGGTTGCCAACCCGCCTGCTAAGCGTGGCAAGCTTCTGGCAAACTCTCAAAATACCCTTTTAAAATATCACCAAAGCCTAACAACGTTTACCAACTCGCCTGCCAAGCGTGCCATCTATTGGCAAAACCTATTGGGGGTTTATGGGAGAAGGTATACGAAACAGTATACTCTGTTATGTCCATGGTACTGCTCATGTCTATAGGCGACGGTTACCACTTTCCATCAGGTGGACCGTCAGCTTGTTTGCCATTCTAAGTTGTATAAAAAAAAAGTGTATGTCCAGCAGTGGACAAAAGGTGAAATATTGAATTAAATAAAAAGCACAAACCTCGTCCTTAGTGGTGAGCACTTTGACCAGCACCTGCCTCATCTTCGGCTCCAGCTCAGCATCATCTTTGCTCTTCAGCTTCTTCACTTGACACATGTCTATTTTTGCTAACATCACCTCACCGAATTCTCCACGTCCTGTGCCAGAAATATATCTTCTATATGTATATTATATTTACAATAATATATAACATACAAGCTTTAATTAAATAAGGTAGCTTTTTATGGGTGAAAGTATTTTCGAAATTGGTATAGTTCATAGTATTTTTGAGTTTATCCATTACAAAAAAAAAGTCATTTTTTTTTCTCTTTACAACAGTTTTGATATAAATCCGGTAGGTGGCGTTAGAGAAACAGACTTCATTTACCGAGTCAGCTGGTTAAAGTAAAATAATTTAAAGAGTTTTGTATCATAAATAAAAACTACTAAACCGATTTTAATAAAACATCTATGGGACCAATCTGAAAGTATATCCTTTCAGATAAAAAAAAAAATCCTAAATAGATTTATAAATGTCGGAGTTATAAGATAACAAACATAACGAAGAAATACAACCAAACTGTGAACCTCCTTTTTTGACGTCGGTTAAAAACACTTACCCAGCGTGATTTGTTCCGTGAGAAGCGTCCGTGGTACAGTCAGATGGTCGTACTGTCCGGACTTCTTCGACGCGCGCGATATCCCGGACACTTCGGAATTGTCCGCGCCTGTGAATAAGTTTGACTTGTAAAAACATATCAAATTGTTTTGTGTAATTTTGAATATTTTTGTGGATATATTTTGTGTAATTATATCTCTCTATGACCAACCATTAATTATTGCTGTAAATCTTTATTGTACACAAATTTTTGCCCCCAACTTCGTACACATGGATTTTCGAAGCGGAAACCCACATGTAGATCTCCAGTATTCTATCCAGATAAAATACACACCAGATTTTAAGCGAAACCTTTGCCAACATATAAAACTGCATCCAATTTGGTGCAGTAATTTTGAAGTGATACTCGAATATATAAATAGATAAAATTAAAAAAAATATATTGTTTATCATGTATCAAGTCTAGTTATTGGGTCTCCCATATCAAGTTTTCTTAAATATCGCCCATGTACATGGAGAATAGTAAATCTAAGGGATCTCTTATGATCAGTCTTTGAGAAGCTAAAAGAAATCGATAGAATGTTCAACAATGAAAACTGTACAGCCAAAGATAAAACTTATTTGTTCGGCGGTTTTTGAGCTTATCGCGTTCAGACAAACTGACAAGTGCAGCGAATTTTATGATACGTAAATACAATTGTGTGTATAATATGTATTTGTATATGTATAACAAAATCCAGTAAATATACCACTATCTCTATCATGCGGCAGCAAGCGTCCATTTTGTACTGCGGATCCGTTGGCGACCTTCGGTTTATCCTCTTCGCCTTCTTCCACTAACTTCTCTCTACCTTCTGCCATTTCAAGCTCCATCTTTTCGCCTAGAAATAAATGACATTGCAATATAAAAAAAATCAAATTAAGCTTTTTTATTCATTATTGTAATTTTTATTTCTATAACTTTTTTTCTTAATTTATTTCATGTAATTTGAGTTTTTTTTTTTTAATGGATGATAAAGGAATGGTAACCCCACCCTCGCTATCGGTATACACCGGCGGGGCACCAGTGAAGGATGATAGGTGAGGATGAAGCAGGTCAGTTAGCCCATCGTGACGATATCAACAAGAATTGTTCACGATGGTTTCAAGGGGGAACCACGTGGAGGTCGGCCTAATAAGGTATATTGCTAGCAATGGGGCTGTCAAACTCCATTGCTAACAACGCCTTTTCCCTCTAATTTGAGTACTGGCTTCTAAAACAGAAATTCTTATTTCTGAGCAAATACAGTTAGATATGTTCCAAGAACACATCGTAATTGTAACCTACGGGTCTACCATGGAATGAAATACCGAATTTTCGGACTCTATTTGTGTCAGTTTCGTGTTTTTGTTTATACCAAAATCGGACCAATAAATGGAGTTTAACATTTCGTTCGTCATACATCCTATCATAAAAGTCCAAAGGAACGATATTTTAACATTTTTAATATTCCCAAACGGCATGTATTATGTAATTTTAACATCAAATTTGTGTTTCGTTTAGCTCCGAAATTTCGGAAAACATATCATGGTGGGGAGAAAGGGATTGTTGGTAATGGAGACTGAGAATCCCGTTGCTAGCAATATACCCAACCAGGTCGACCTCCTCGCGGTTCCCCCTGGAAACTATCATGGTTAATTCCTGATGAATTCATCATGATGCGCTAACTGGCCTATTTCATTCTCATCTATCACCCTTCACTGGTGCCCCGCCAGCGTATCCCGTTAGCGCAGGCGGGGTTACCATACCATTTTCACCTATCAAAAAAAAAAAAAAAACAGTCTCCCCCCCACCAATAAACATGTCACTAATCCTTTACGCTGACAATAAAAATTATAGTACAAATATAATGGAAAAATTCGAAGGCCGAGGCAAAATATGAAGTATGTGCCAAGTTTTTAGTCGTAGATTTATATGCATCATATTCTATGTCTAATTCACTTGTACAGAACTTGTTATAAATAAATTATTTTTGAAAAATGGCACATTTTAGTAAGATGGACCAGAGGGAGACTTTGTACAAAAGTCGTTTGCTTGGGCACCTGTCCCATTCGTGTTTCAACCGTAAAGCAGTTGTGTTTGCATGGCCGTGTTTCGGTTTTAAGAGTGGGATATGGCGTGAATTTACAGGGTACAGAGGAATAACAACTGAGTCCTCAGGAATGGCAACGCATGGGTGGTATCATGGACGAAACAGTATACTCTGTTATGTCCACGGTACTGCTCATGTCTATAGGCGACGGTTACCACTTTCCATCAGGTGGGCCGTCAGGCATGTCTGCTAATCAAATTTCCATAAAAAAAAAGATGAATATCAATGCCTTTAAGATTTATTTATTTATTTATTGGAAAACCTTTTTTTTTTTTTTTTAAGATATAATAAATGTATTATACGAAACCGCTTACCTCTCTGTCGGCTGCGCAGGCGCCGACGTCTACAATAGTACATTAGCGCCAGCACGAGTATCATATAAGCGGCGGCCACGGATATCGACACCACCACCGCCTTCCCACCTACTCCTGACGACTCCTGCGCCGGCAGTGTCCCTTCTGGAGAAAAAAAAAATATCTCCTTAGTCGCCTCTTACGACACCCACGCCAAAAAAAGGAGTGGCCTATTCTATACCGGGACCACACAGGAATAATACAATTGTTTTTTATACCACTGAGGCATCATACGAACATACGGCCCACCTGATGGTAAGTGGTTACCGTAGCCTATGAACACCTGCAATACCAGAGGTATTACGCGCGCGTTGCCGACTTTGAAGAAACATCTTTACCCTCCTTTTGAAGAACCCCATGCCTCATGCCTCAACCTCGACAGGGAGCTCATTCCATAACCTGAGTGTTCGTGGGAGAAAACATCTCTGAAACCGCGTTGTACGCGACCATTTAGGCTGTAGGGTATGAGGGTGAACTGCCCGTCGATGGCGAGTAAATAAATAGCAATATAAATTAATTATAATAATAAAGAGTCAACCATGCTTGGCTGAGGCCCGCATGGCTGAACATTTAACCCCCATAAAAAGGGAGACGTAAAATATATGCAATATATTTAAAAATAATAATAAAAATAATAAAATAATTTATTCAGCTACAAAACATAACAATATTAATAACAACTTTATACATTAAAATAATAATTATGTGGTAGCAGTTGAAGTGGTCCCCACTCAGCGTAAGCTGCAGCGTGGTGCTGCAGCGCTGATTTCCGGTGGGACCACCACTCGATAGACAGCACTCGAGAGACAGGATTAAATGTATAATACACTGCTAACTGGACCTTATAGATGATATCAATATTATATATAAATATATAATAATATATTATTTATTGTATAACATATATAAGGTAAAATGAAGATATATAAAATTATTATGTATATCATGTTATTCAAATAATTGTGTACTCTAAGTATTAGATAGATAGATAGATTTATTTGTCAGAACAATACCTCCATTTAGAAGAACTGTTCTGGGTAGTAATTCTCCAATGGTAAGGTTCTGTAAGATTATAAATAGCTGCAGTGACCAGGTCGATATTAATTTTGATACTCCAATTGTTTTTGTACGAAATATCTATAAATATATAAAATGAGTCGTGCTGCTGGATCTGCTTATGGATATGGTGGCTTTAGTTGTTAGTTGTTAAGTATTTAATAATAGTTGTAAGCTATATATATTTCTCTGTACTTATTGTTATACATGTATTAATATATGCTGTGTTTGCCTATAAAAAATTGTTACACATAGTTCTAAGCTCCATAATTGTATATATATTTACATTATTTTGTGGAAACAATTGTTGGTAAACCTAAATAAATAAATAAACAATGTTTTTACAGATCTTGATTTATTGTGAAGTACAAATGTTCGCCTTCTATTCTAAAGCATGCAAATACATTACAGTATAATGAATTGAAAATAAGGTACAAGTTACTATACTCAACATTACATTAATTATACATTTGATTATTAATAATAAAAACATAATAATATTAAAAAAAAAGACAATCAATAACAATAAATTCAATGTAAGTATTACATTTATGTATCTATGTATTTGTTATGTATATATGTATGTATGTGTGTGTGTGTGTGTGTGTGTGTGTATGTATGTGTATATTTGTGTATGTGTGTATATATGTATATATATGTATTTATGTGTGTAAGTTTTTATTTATTTATGTATCAATGTTATATTATTATTCATGTACTTTTATTATTTACATATGTAGGTATATAGAGATGTTTTTATTGTATTATATATTAAATTTTTTACTGGGTATTATTTAGTTTACCTTTAATTGTACGGTTATTACCCTTGTACATTCTACAGTTTTCTTTCAGCTTCTCAAAGGTTGACTGTAAGAGATCCCTCTATGGGATAAGTCCGCCATTGTATATTAAATCATTTATCAGTGCTCAATTTGAATTACGTGCAATAAAGAATTTACAATACAATACAATACTTTTTAATATTTTCCAAAAAAATAAATAACATTTATCGACATTAAGTAATAATAATTCGTATTCTAAGTGTATTCTAAGTTAAATTAATTGATTGATCATAAATGATACATACCAGCGTGAACGAGTAAGACAAGCTCGTTCCTTGCCAATCCCGCAGCGCTGCCAGCTAAACATCCGTACATATCGGAGTCTTCATCTTTTACATTGCGTATAATGAGTGATCCGTTATTTAGTACCAGCAATCTGTAATACAAACATACATATGTTAATACGTTACTTGGCGTGAATTTACAGGGTACAGAGGATTAACACCTGAGTCCTCAGGAATGGAGCATGGGGGGTATCATGGGCGAAACAGTATACTCTGTTATGTCCATGGCACTGCTCATGTCTATAGGCGACGGTTACCACTTACCATCAGGTGGGCCGTCAGCTTGATTGCCATTCCAAGTTGTATAAAAAAAAAGTTAGGAAGAGTCACGCAGCAAAAATCCAGTTCCCGCCAAAAGCATAAAAAGTTTTATATTTAGAACTAGTGACTGCATTAAAAAAAAAAAAATTATACAGAATTCCTGAGATAGAAGCCTTGAGCTTAGTGCAGGAATTGCTATTAAAACATATTATCTTTTTTTTTTATATGAATGACAAACAAGCTGACGGCCCATCTGATGGAAAGTGGTAACCGTCACCTATAGACATGAGCAGTACCATGGACATAACAGAGTATACTGTTTCGCCCATGATACCCCCCCCCCATGCGTTGCTATTCCTGAGGACTCAGGTGTTATTCCTCTGTACCCTGTAAATTCACGCCATATCCCACCCTTTAAGCCGAAACACAGCCATGCAAACACAACTGCTTCACGGTAGTAACACGAATGGGACAGAGGTACCTAAGCAATCGACTTTTGTAGTCTCCTTCTGGCAAAAAAAAAAAATATATATATATTATCTTATGTCATCATCATCATATATTTCAGTCATTATCCGTCCACTGCTGGACCTTTCCCATAGACTGCCATAAGGAACGGACCTGAGCCACCTGCATCCATCAACTTCCTGCAATGCATTTGAGATTGTCACTCCATCTACTGGGGGGTAGTCATCTTATTTAATCGAAGTTTATTGTAAATGTATGTAATCTAACCAAGTATGTAAATGTATTTTTTTTGATGGGTAAAAATGGTATGGTGACCCCGCCTGCGCTAACGGGATACGCTGGCGGAGCACCAGTGAAGGGATGGAGGGAAGGAAAGATGAGAATGAAAACAGGCCAGTTAGCCCAGCATGATGAATTCATCAGTAATTAACCATGATAGTTTCCAGGGAGAACCACGAGGAGGTCGACCTGGTTGGGTATATTGCTAGCAATGGGATTCTCAAAATGTATTTAAA
This sequence comes from Galleria mellonella, assembly GCF_026898425.1. Taxonomy (NCBI): domain Eukaryota; kingdom Metazoa; phylum Arthropoda; class Insecta; order Lepidoptera; family Pyralidae; genus Galleria; species Galleria mellonella. The sequence continues at coordinate 6,791,111 of NW_026441999.1, read as the reverse complement.
TAAATAAATGTATATTGACTTAGGAAGAAATAGTAGAAAATCATACCTGGCTGATGACGCGTTAGCTGAATCTTCAGTGCTTACACCGGCTGAAATAAAAATTATTAATTACTTAAATTATTAATATTGTTTGCTAACAGAGTTTTAAAACAGTAACTGTTGAGAATCTTGCAGGTTACTCTCTATAGATAACAACATTCTAAACCTTACAGCAGATGTAAAAAAACGACGATATATGTGTGCTTGTAAACAAGTCTATTCGAGTACAGACGATTTGCGATTGAATTGTAAAATAAATAATGTTGTTGTAATTATAAATTATTTAAAAAAAAAAAGTGGAGAAGAAGAAGAAGGGCCAAATTAAAAGTACCCGTAACCGGCGAGCGTGTATGAAAAGATTGATGAATGTGGAGGAAGCGAAAGAGGTTTGTTTGAATCGAAGCATTTGGCGTTCCATTGTTTCTGCCTACCCTAATGGGAGACAGGCGTGACAGATATGTATGTATGTATGTAAAAAAAATAGTTAATATGCAATTCTTTATTTTATATCGATAATCAGCGGTGATGACAAAAGACTCACGTTGTTGCAGCAACAGGGTGCGGTTCCTGTCCCACTGTGTAGTGGGTTGCGGGTCGCCAGTCGCCAGGCAGTTGAGCACGGCCGTCTGACCCTCGACCACGTTGACTTGCTGACCCGAAGACGGCTCAAGGATACGTGGGGACACTAGAAATTTAAAGATATTTTTATATTTTTAAGAAAAATGTATTATATTCATAATTAAATTATTTTATTAGTAAATTCTTATAGAATAGTAATCCCATACGCGTTGTTGATATACGCTGGCGAGAAACCAGTGAATGATGATAGGAGAGAATGAAGTCAGATCAGTTGGAGCCAACGTGACAAATTGACTAGAATACATGGTGGTTTCCATGGTCAACCTGACAAGTTATATACAATAGGAACATTATAAATTTTTAGTAATAACACCTTTTGATCTTTCTACAGATTTACCTTCTGAACCTAGCGGCGGGATTATAAAAAGTTAACAATTTAAAAATACTTGTGACCAAGTTTATTTAAACAGAGACCAGAGGGTGAACCATGAAATGAAATTCCGAATTTGCGAACTCAATTGAATGTTTTTGTTCATACAGAAATCTGCTAAGTAAATGGCGTTTAACACTTCGTTCGTCATAAATCCTACCATAAAAGTACAAAGAAACTATATTTTAATTTTTGTTTTTTATACGACTTAGAATGGCAAACAAGCTGACGGCCCACCTGATGGAAAGTGGTAACCGTCGCCTATAGACATGAGCAGTGCCATGGACATAACAGTACACACACATACTGTTCCGTCCATGATACCCCCCATGCGTTGCCATTCCTGAGAACTCAGGTGTTATTCCTCTATACCCTGTAAATTCACGCCATATCCCACCTTTCAAACCGAAACACAACCATGCAAACACAACTGCTTCACGGTAGAAACACGAATGGGACAGAGGTACCTAAGCAATCGACTTTTGTACAAAGTCTCCCTCTGGTAATATTTTTAAACAGTATGTATTATGTGATTTTATATTTAAGGTGTATTCAACTTGTATTCGAACTTACCGACTATATCTAGATTGATCTTCGCCGTGATGGTATCGTTGCCGTCGACCGCTCGACACGTGTACCGGCCGGCGTGACGGCGGGCCGCCTCCGTCACCAGCAGGGTGCCATTAGACGACGTCACACCATCGGGGAGGGGATCTTCTTCATTCTGTGGATAAAAGAGTTGTATGGTTTTATCGAACTGAAAGTTAGGCAAAAATTTGCTGGCAAAATGGAGTATTGAGTAAGAAATTTTGAATTTTTTTCTTTATACTTTTGCGTGGTTGTAGATTCGTTTTGTATAGAATTGTTTGCTTGGTTAATCTTGTCTTCATCATCATCATCATCATCATATCAGACCTTAACTGTCCACTACTGAACATAAGAGCCGTGAGGAGGTCAACCTAACAAAGTATATTTCTAGCAATGGGGCTACTAATACTCATTACTAACAATCCCTTCCTCACTGTATCACTGAGTGTGCAGTAAGATAGCTTGCTATTGCACGTCATATAAAAAAAAACAAAAATTACATACCAGATACCACTGTATACTTGGAGCAACTCCACCAGCAACTTTACAGTGGATTTTGCCAGAACTATTGAGCTCCAATTTCTTGCTGTACGGTTCAGGTTCGAAGCGAAGCGCGCCATCTGTAGATGAACGGAAAGAATTTTAAGATTCGTTTAAATACAACTACTTTATAATAGATGGCACTGTTCACGAAATTTATTATTTTATTATAATATTTCCAATAAAACAAATAAGATCTATATAACAATAGATATTTAATCAACATTTTATAGGTTCTATTTTAATATTTAACAAAATCCTAAAGTATCAATTTTGTTTAGAAGTAATTGTAGTCAGCATCTAATTAATTTAATTATTTTATTAAAGCATACAAAACAAATTATACTATGTAATTATATATTTTTTTTTAAATGGATGATAATGGAATGGTAACCCCACCCTCGCTATCGGTATACACCGGCGGGGCACCAGTGAAGAATGATAGGTGAGGATGAAGCAGGTCAGTTAGCCCATCGTGACGAATTCAACAAGAATTGTTCACGATGGTTTCCAGGGGGAACCACGTGGAGGCCGACTAATAAAGTATATTGCTAGCAATAGGGCTGTCAAACTCCATTGCTAACAATCCTTTTCCCCCTTATGTAATTATATTATTACTATGTAAGGCATAGTCTCTTATGCATAGAGAATTTTTTTTTTCAGACTAAGTTATCAATTTAAAACAAGTGTGCACAACATGATTTCGATTTCGAAAGGTGACAATTATAATAAAGATTATATATCAATTGAAAAATTTAATTATTAAATTATATAATTTGATAGATTACGTTAAACACGTGAAACAAAAATAATAATGCACAATATTTGAGAATGCAGTTGAGCAAATGTACCATAGAATTTTCTCAGATAAAATGTTCCCGAGAACATTTTTGAAACGCTCTCGTATATTTCTGAGCTTGTGCAAGCCAAATAAAAATTACATTGGAAATCTTTTGAAAATATTTACCATGGATAGCGCGATGTCTTCGAACTGCCTTATGCGCCCTCAGTCTATGACCCGAATGGTGACCAGATGACACTGTAATACAAATAATACATCATTAAAATGTATATTTATTTATTTATACTTTATTGTACACAAAAAATATATTGTTATAATTCATTTTAAATAAAGACGTACAACAGGCGAGCTTAACTCTAAGAGTTCTCTTCCAGCAAACCCTGAGTGGAAAGGAGCATTAATTACCAGCGGGCAGTCTGCGTACAATAAGAAGTGGAAACAGTAGGGTTGTTTCTACTAAGAAATCATAAATACATTCTAAAAAAAATAGTATGTTCTTGAATTTAATCGAATTCCACTAATATTATAAAATGTTTGTAAGAATGGATGGAGGTTTGTTAATCTTTTACACCAAAATTACTGAACCGATTTTAATTATATTTGGTTCATGAGTAGGTTGTTTTTACTTAGCAGATACTTTATAAAGTATTTGACGCGGACGAAGCCGTAGGATACAGGTAGTTTTGTATAACTCACGATAGTTATTGTTAAAATGGGTTTGAGTGCTTTAGGTCTTTGGCGCGGACGCCACGCAACACTAGTGTAATTTTTTTTTTGATGGGTGTAAGTGGTATGGTAACCCCGCCTGCGCTAATAGGATACGCTGGCGGAGCACCAGTGAAGAGTGATAGATGAGAATGAAAACAGGCCAGTTAGCCCAGCATGAAGAATTCCAGCCAATCATCAGGAATTAACCATGATAGTTTCCAGGGAGAACCGCGAGGAGGTCGACCTGGTTGGGTATATTGCTAGCAATGGGATTCTCAGTCTCCATTAGTAACAATCCCTTTCCCACCACTAGTGTAATTAACGCGGGAGATCGAACACTGACCTTGCAGTATATTTTTGGAAATTGGTGCAAATATTTGGGGCAAATATAGGGGTAAATTATTATTTTATTTATTTTCTATACGTTTACACATACATTATGAAAAATAGGCATCTTTCAATGCACTAGCCCTAAAGCAACGACCTTTATCATGATTATTTTTAAATATATTGTATTTAACATCTCCATGACATGACATGACGTCAGGCAGGCGGCCGGTCGTAAAATTATATGCCAAATCTTTTTGTAATATGGATAAACTGGTACCTTTCCTGCACTGGATAACCCAAATTAAATTATTTTCTCTCTAACTACACTGGGTTGGCTGGAAGAGACCTCTTTCAGAGATAAGTCCTCCCTTGCTAACAAGTTGTTAAACTAATCGTCTAGAGTATCGTAAAAAAAAAATATATATATATATATATATATATATATATATATATATATATATATATATATATATATATAAACATATTACGCCGACCCCAAATAATAATTGGGATAAGGCTAGGAAGATAATGATATTGTATTTTTGCGGAGCACCAGTGAAGGATGATAGGTGAGGATGAAGCAGGTCAGTTAGCCCATCGTGACCAATTCAACAAGAATTGTTCACGATGGTTTCCAGGGGGAACTACGTGAAGGGGGAACGACCTAATAGGGTATATTGCTAGCAATGGGGCTGTCAAACTCCATTGCTAACAATCCCTTTCCCCCTTGTATAGTCATATAAGGTCCATTTAAATGAATGGTTTAATCGGTAATAAAGGTTCTATCCCAGTATAGTTTACAATATGCATTCTCAAGTACGTCGGTTGGGTTGCATTTATAATTAGGAACTTTATTTTCTATAAATTTATATTTATTATCACTACATTTTTTTTTGTAATGGGTGATAGTGGAATAATCCCACCCCCAGGTGGGGTTACCAATGGTAACCCCACCTGCGCTATCGGTATACGCTGGTGGGGCACCAGTGAGTGATGATAGATGAGGATGAAAGCAGGTCAGTTAGCCCATCGTGACGAATTCCACTAGAATTAACCACGATGAGTTCCAGGGGGAATCGCGTGAAAGTCGACCTGATAGGGTATATTACTAGCAATGGGTTCATTAGACCTCATTATTAACAATCCCATCCCCCCTAAATAACATTAGTATAAAACAAAGTTGCTTCTCGTCTGTCTGTCCCTATGTATGCTTAGATCTTTAAAACCACGCACCGGATTTTGATGCGATTTTTTTTTATAGATAAAGTGATTCAAGAGGAAGGTTCGTATGTATAATACATGCATAATATAGTGGAGAAACACTGATAATTTTATATTTCGAATGTGATGTCGTAAATTAATAATTTTTTTTGTACTTATATTGCAAACGCTGCTTGAACTCTACGAGATAGATCAAAATAATGCATTACAGTATTATACACCTTAAGGTCTATAAAAAAGACAATGGCGGTATATGTCTATCTGTTAGGGATAACCCACAATAACCATTTTTAATCTTTTACTTTTTACGAGAAATAATGGCTCATTTACAAAGTGATTTTAAGCAATACAGTATTAAACTTTATCCAATTAAGTACCTTAAATACATTGTGCATTTAATATAGATTAATATGACCCTTTACAGCATGTAATTTAAATGAATATTGTCAAAGATATTACAGATTTAAAATGCACGGACATAGCGGTTGCGTCGGTACCGGTCGAGGGGACGGCGGCGCTATTTAGTATCAGCATTGCACCCGTGCGAAGCCGGGGCGTATTGTTAGTGTGTTATATATTGATGTATAATTGAAGCGACTTGACCGTATAGATAAAATTAAAAATTCTTATTATATTTGTTTTCACATACAGGACGCCCGTGATCGCTTCGACTCGCACTTGCTGGGTACATCTACCAATATTTGTGTACAAACATAGTCCGAAGTTAATCCACATTATCAAGGGTCCGTATACGACTATGATAAGCTCCATCTATCGCGTCGGATCGTAAATTGTGAGCGGTAGATCAAATTATAGCGTTTACTTTGGCCGATATTATCGTAGCGGGGACTTAAAGAGCCGCTTACACGAATCATAATAAGATTTATTGCATACTAGCTTTCACCCGCGACTTTGTTCGCGTGACCGGGTACACTGATCGGGATAAATATTAGCTTACGTCCTTCTTAATTTCATATGGTATCTAGATACCAAATTTTATGACGTTCGTTTAGGCCGTTTGTGTCAAGAGGTAATAATCAAACTAATTTTTTATATTTTAATATTTTAATTATTGTTAATTTTATAATATTTAATCAATTGTCCACTGCTGAACGTAGACCATCACCATAAAGTTGGTTTTGCTAATAGTTGCCACGCTTAGCAGGCGAATTGGCATCCGCAGTTAGGGTTTTGGTGAAATTTAACTTTTATATATTATTACGATATTCCTGGCATAAAAAAGGCCACTTTTTCTCTCCCGTGGCTGTTGCAAGAAGTGATTAAGGGACCTTATAGTCGACGGATGGGCAGCAGCGTCCCTCTTAAAACACAACCAATGGCCTAACTACGGTTGCTAATCCGCCTGTCAAGCGTGGCTACTGGCAACGACCCAATCATAGGAAGGCCTATGTTCATCATTGGATATTTAATGACTGGTAAGAAGATATAGAGAATAACGCATCAAAATCGTCCATAACAAGTTACTGACAGCGTTACTTTCATAACAGTACAGTGATAAGTACAATTACCGGCGCGGGCGGCCGGATAGGAAAGGTTCGCGTACCCGCCACGTGTAAACAACAGATGTGTGAGTTTAACTGCGCCGGCGCACATCAAACGGACCGTTCTCGGCTTTTACCCCGCTATTGTGGCCACACTGCGGGGCCAACTGCAAATACTACACTAGTATACTAGTTCTTACTGGCAACTTCGTCCGCTTAACCGGGATAATGGAATAATGGGATATTTTTTCCTGTTCCTTTCCTACACTGGATTATCCGCTAATTATTATCCCGTGGTCCCTCTCTGGAAACCATCATGCTGGATTCCAGGTGTATTCATCACGATGGGTTAACTGACCTGTCTTTTCATTCTCACCTATCACCCCTCACTGGTGCCCCGCCAGTGTATACCGATAGGGCGACGGGGTTACCTTTCCATTATTATTCATTAAAAAAAAAACCGGGATATGTTAATTGACCGGGATATAATGTAGCCTATATTCTTCTTTCGTACATCTTTTATCGTATCGTTTCTTTCGTACTATATTTGTGTCAAATTTTATGACGATTTGTTGAGCCTTTGTACAAAAGTCAATTGCTTGGGTACCTCTGTCCCATTCGTGTTTCAACCGTGAAGCAGTTGTGTTTTCATGGCTGTGTGTGTTTCGGTTTGAAGGTTGGGATATGGCGTGAATTTACTGGGTACAGAGGAATAACACCTGAGTCCTCAGGAATGGCAACGCATGGGGGATATCATGGGCGAAACAGTATACTCTGTTATGTCAATGGTACTGCTCATGTCTATAGGCGACCACTTTCCATCAGGTGGGCCGTCAGCTTGTTTGCCATTCTAAGTTGTATAAAAAAAAAAGCCTTTAAGGCGCTATTTGATAAAAACACACTTTCACATTTTGAATACTAGCTATAGTTAGTTAGTTAGTAGAATAGTTTACAAGTGGCTATGAGATGAATATGTACAATATTTATTTACTTTGGAGAGGATGGATGAAAGAAGAATTACGAAAGAGATTTATCGAGCAAGAATGAATGGAGATGTCGGTAGGGGCCGCCCTAGACGGACGTATGTCGACCGGCGACGAAATAGGCGACGTGCTGAAGAAGGGTCAAATTAAAAGTACCCGTAACCGGCGAGCGTGTATGAAAAGATTTATGAATGTGGAAGAAGCGAAAGAGGTTTGTTCGAATCGAAGCATTTGGCGTTCCATTGTTTCTGCCTACCCTAATGAGAGACAGGCGTGACAGATATGTATGTATTTATTTACAGACGCCACAAATTCAATAATAAACCAATCACAATGGTTTCCGAGGGGAACCGCGAGGAGGTCGGCCTGATAGGTTTCATTGCTAGCAATGGGGTTGCCAATCCCCATTACTAACAATCCCTTCTACATCCCATACAGAAGTATATCCTAACAATCCGTAACTTGTGGACAGCTAACACTATCTAAATACACAATCTTTCAAGCAACTCTGGAACGTATCAGTCGGCATTGAACCCGTGACCGAGGGTTCAGCTGCCCTATCAATTATCACCTGAACATTATTCGATTCAAACATTTGAAAGTGTATAAATATTTGGAATGAGTGACGCCGGGCGTAATGAGTAAGTACAAACTGGGTCTCAGAAATTTCTATACAAATACATGTATACATTACACCTGTTTCCTATTGGAGTAGGCAGGAACAATGATGTTGTTTAATTCAATAGAAGTTACTGAAAATGTAAATAAACGAAGTTTTATCTTAAGACAGTGGGCGTAAAGGGATTGTTAGTAATGGAGACTGAGAATCCCATTGCTAGCAATATACCCAACCAGGTCGACCTCCTCGCGGTTCCCCCTGGAAACTATCATGGTTAATTCCTGATGAATTCATCATGATGGGCTAACTGGCCTGTTTCCATTCATATCGTTAGCGCGGGCGGGGTTACCATGCTATTTTCACCCATAAAAAAAACCCTAAGACAGTGGAGGGGGGAAGGGATTGTTAGTAATGCAGACTACCAGTCGCATTGCTAGCAATATACCTTGTCAGATCGACCTCCACGTGGTCCCCTTGGAAACTATCGTGCTGAATTCCAGATGCATTCATCACGATGGGCTAACTGACCTGCTTTTTCATCCTCACCTATCATTCCTCATTGGTGCCTCGTCAGCGTATACAATTAGCGCAGGTGGGGTTACTTTATTGGATGGTAATGAAATATGGAATAACACCTGAGTCGTCAGGAATGGCAACGCATGGGGGGTATCATGGGCGAAACAGTATACTCTGTTATGTCCATGGTACTGCTCATGTGTATAGGCGACGGTTACCACTTTCCATCAGGTGGGCCGTCAGCTTGTTTGCCATTCTAAATCGTATAAACAAAAAATGTAGATAAATAGATAGATAGATAAACACTTTATTTGAGCCATTTATGACACACGTAAATTAAAAAATGAGTTCATACAAAATATTAATTAACACTTTTTTTAATGTACCATCCGATAAAAAAAAAAAACATAACGTAATCTGCCGATTTCCAATAGTAGACAAATGAAATTTCTATTGATGGATTTTTTTTATGTGTGAAAATGGCGTGGTTACCCCGCCTGCGCTATCGGTATACACTAGCCGGGTACCAGTGAGCGGTGATAGGTGAGGATGAAAAGGCAGGTCAGTTAGCCCATCGTGACGAATTCAATGATAAATTGGTCACGATAGTTCCCAGAGGGAACCGCTTGGAGGTCGACCTGATAGGGTATATTGATAGCAATGGGGACTAAACTCCTCATTACTAACAATCCCTTCCCCCCTCTATTAATGGTTAAACATAGAAATATCATTCAGAAAGTGTTTTTGTGTTAAAATCAAGAAAACTTTTCATTAAATTCTATTGAATTGGTCTATGCAAAAGTCCTGAAGTTGACAGTCCATACAATTTGTACAAAATATTGCAAGAAACTAAATTGAATGGTCGAGGGATGGGTAGCAGAGTCCCCTTTTAAAACATCACCAAAGGCTAAGTGCGGTTGCCAACCCCCCCCCCTTATGGGAGAACCCCCCCCTTATGGGGGGGGGGGCAAAATCCCCCTTATGGGAGAGGCCTATGTTCAGCAGTGGACAGTTAAATATATGTTAAATGCCGATATGATGAAGATAATAGGCGTCTACTGACATAATAGTGAGCATTATGTACCCTTACATTATATACATACAGTCTCAAGTCTCAAAAACAGGCTAACTTTTTGTCAGCTAATTGTCAAATTAGCTGACACGTTCTTTTATCAGTGTTCTATATAATTACGCACATATCTTGACGTATCTATATTTAATTATTTAATGAATAAAATGAGTTTTTACACATTAAAAAGATGTAAAAATTATAAAACAAAATAAATATAGCAGTTATAAAGAAAACATTCATAATTATTTATTGCGAAATATTGTATGAAAAAGTTGACTCGTTTTTCTCGAAGCATTTGTATGGAGACACTCTATTTATATAATCTATGTATGTACCCTATTGGGTGCAGCAAGTAACGATCTTATTTTTAAATAGTGTACCTGTTGGGCATTCTAGAATGTTTTTTTCATTCAAATTTAGAATTGTAAACGAACCGACAGTTTTCTTGATAGAAAATCACTTCGCCCATAGACACAAACAGCGCTATAGACAAGAATACTTCGTGGCGCATCTCATGCGTTGCTATTCCTGAGGATTAAGGTATTCTCTGTACTATTTATTTCTTTAATGCCTTTCTTTTTAACTGAAACACTGCTATGAAATCATAACTTCTTTACAACACAAATACAAAGAAGGAAAAGAACTTTTATATACTTAATTCCCCCTTTTCCATAATATTAAAATGCTAAAATTGGGGATGAAAAGCAGTAACACTTGTACCATATTGTATTTTTACTCTTCCCACCACCATACGAAGACATAAAAGGTATAATTATATCCAATATCGATACGCCAGCGCCACTGCGGCATTTTCCCGAACTAGCGCACAATGGCGGCGTTGCCATAGTAACTGCTCGTAAAATTTTATGGCGCGCACTCCCCGTCGCCGCGCTTTCAAAATGGTTACTTTGTACTCAGATTACCAACTCCTATTCAGTTAGTTATGATGGCCAAATATTTTGATTTGAAATAAGTGCACGGTGTATTTTTGTTTGGGTTGGTTTTTCATCGATATTCCACACTCGTTTAGTTGCAATAAACTATTTTTAGACTTCAAATATTCGATCGATTCGGAAGCTATTGTATTTTTAAAGTTTATAACGTTTTAATATTGTACTTCGACAGATTTAACGATTCGACCCACTTTTTGGATTATTAGGAAAGAATAATGTAAACATAGGTCAAACACTTGTAAATTAAGATTAGGGGAAGCAAATCATATTTCATAAATAAAAATACATCTTTAATTACAAAAGCCTTTCACCCTACTTTGACAAAATGTTTTCCATTCCATGTAAAAGAGTTTCTTATTAGTAAATTCGTTCTAAGACACTTTATTAATCCATATATCATTGTTTATAGTAAATAATCACACTTCTGCAGAGGTATTTCCCTCGTTATTTATACGACTATAATATTTTATAGTACTATAATTTTGTAATCACTTAACGACTTGCGGATTTTAAGATTACAAATTAATTACTTTGTATCAAAAAGAAATTAAAACATACATTTTTTACATCTTTTTTTATTAATGCAAATATACATACAGTTTCAAGCGACACGCTGTTTTGTCCTCCAGTCACACTTGCATCTAAAACACTACTACATTTTACAGTATCATTGCATAAAACCGAGTGACGGATCTAGTATAACATTAATTCACATATTTTTTATGGGACCAACACGGGAGTGAACCCCTTCAATTAAAAAGATATGGCGTAATATTAACACAAAATACAATCCAATTGAAAAACTTCCCTCCATTTTTAAATAAAACCCAAATACTCACATAGAAGCTACCATAGAATTGGGAAGTTTTCTCTTCTTTAATTAACCAGAGGGAGACTTTGTACAAAAGTCGATTGCTTGGGTACCTCTGTCCCATTTGTGTTTGAACCGTAAAGCAGTTGTGTTTGCACGGCTGTGTTTCGGTTTGAAGGGTGGGATATGGCGTGAATTTACTGGGTACAGAGGAATAACACCTGAGTCCTCAGGAATAGCAACGCATGGGGTGTATCATGGGCGAAACAGTATACTCTGTTATGTCCATGGTACTGCTCATGTCTATAGGCGATGGTTACCACTTTCCATCAGGTGGGCCGTCAGCTTGTTTGCCATTTAAAGTTGCATAAAAAAAAAACTGTCATGAATGTTTTTAGTAATCACAATCGCCTCAACAATTTAAAAGTGGGGTTGTTTTTTATTCATTTGGGAATTGAGAAGAGCGGGGTGAAAGTAAAGAAATATTCATGGCTCCACCAAATAAAGTTTTCACTTGTATTCGCCATAAAATTTTTACGGTCAACATTAATGAGCGAGCAACCACGCGACGCATAAAACGTTATATTTTAAGGGGTCCAAATTCCATCAACTTGTGTCACTTTACGACTCCAAGGGTAGTTTATGGGATAGAGGGGGGGCCGAATTTAATTATTACAAGTGCCACTGTCTAATTAAGTTTGAGGTTTTAATACTGTTTGATGGATTTTTTCCCTGGTAAATGTCATTGACCTTAAAAACGTGTACCTATATGACAACTAAAAATATCAAGTTTTATATATTTTTTTTAATAAAATTAGGAACACAGAACAGTTGAGTATGAATTCGATTCTGAGGCCTCATTTATAAGAATGAATGAATGAATGGTTTATTTTCTCTTCACAAAAGGTAGAATAAAGTGACAACTTGAGGTACAATTTGATATGAAGACCAATTTTGTAAGAGATTGGTGATTGCGGTAGGTTTAGAAGAACCTGTGTTACAAGTCACCAGTGCCCCATCTCCATGGACTACACAAATACAAGGCAACCAATTAGTGTTATAATACACAGATACAGATGGGCAAAGCACCGGGTTTAAACCCGGTGCTTTGGTAAAAACCCAATAAACACCCATAAACTCCCATAATCACCCAAAAAAATAGGTTTTTACGTATTTTTTTGAAAATATGTAAGTAATACCAATAAATTATTTTTATAAATTGTATTGATCAATTCTACAATATTAAATAAAACGTTAACTAATAATATTTCAGGAAATTTTAAAAATCTATATATAATAAAATGAAAGTAATTAATTTTCAGTGTTTTCATGTTGCAGTTGATCAACATGTTGGCCTTTTGCTTCCCGTAGATACTTTAAAATTTCTTCATAACACCTCGTTCGCACACATGGCCGTATATATTTAAATTCTTGAGCCACTAACAGTCCGAAATACTAATTTCTTTTATCCTCTTCTCCATAAATTAAGCATTTAGAACAGTTTGTTTCTTCTTTCAGTAAATTTTCTTTTACTTTATCCTCGTTTTTTTCTTTGTTGCGACGACGCTGGGTAAATCATCTGGACACTGGGTCTCACTATCGCCAAATATATTTGGAGATCGGCTTCGGCTACGGCTTGGCAGACATTTTTTTCTTTCTACAATTTTAAATTAAATTTATTAGAATAAATGCTTCGAACACACGCGATCTAAGTACCTTTTGTGTTTATTATACCTTACCTACCTAGGTATAAAAAGAGTACTTACGTAGATTTTCTTTTATTAACTGTTTTATACGAATTTATTTATTGTTTTATTCCCGCGTGCGTTAACGGGATACGCTGGCGGAGCACCAGTGAAGGGTGATAGATGAGAATGAAAACAGGCCAGTTAGTCCATCATGATGAATTCATCAGGAATTAACCATGATAGTTTCCAAGGGGAACCACGAGGAGAGTATATTACCCAAGCAGGTAGACCTCCGCTAGCAATGGGATTCTCAGTCTCCATTACAAACAATCCCTTTCCCCCCCGTCCATACCAGTTGGATATCAATATTCATTACGAGCGGGTTCTTTTTTCGACATTATATTTTGGATCACCGATATCTAATATACTTGTTATTGGGCCAATATATGTATAGATATTGTAACTATAATATATAGATATTACTACTTATAGATATTACCTACCCTTACTACTTAGTACGCGTGAATTTCAGAAGTAGGAAAACCAATGATATAGCCCACTTTTAGATGGCGTAGCTAGATAAAAATTATACTAAATTTTAAGTTAGACTTTCAGGAACACAAGTGTGAAAAATGCATCCATTCCATCCGAGGCTCGTGCTGAAAATCAGCGCTGTAGCGCCCTGACACTAACTGAGTATGGACCTCGTTTTAACAAACATCTATTAAAACATATCCAAAGCCTAACTGCGGTTGCCTATCCGCCTGCCAAACGTGGCGACTACTGGCAAACTCCCCCAAGGGGAAGCTTTATGTTTTTTGGCTTCAAATCGTAGCGCCACAAAATTTTATTTAAATATATATATATTTTTATACAACTTAGAATGGCAAACAAGCTGACGGCCCACCTGATGGAAATATATACAGGCGTTTCAGCATAATTGAGTGACAAACATACAAACATCCAACCGTATTTACAAACTCTTTTTTTTTTAAAGAAAGAAAAATAATTTAGTATATTAGTAATTAGTAATATTTCTCTTAAGACAACAGGGTTCATTGTCCTTTTGCATTAACAGCTGATCTGAGGGCGACAACACCTAAGTAATAAGTTTCAGCTAATTCGTTCTCAGTGGCAGCGATCTTTCAGTTGGAAAGTTTTGTTCATTTAAGTTAACTGGCGACTCGACCCCCAGACATATAAATATGAATTTAACTGATTTATATCTTAACTAGTGAATTAAATGGGAAATATTATGAAAATTAACTTAGATGATGACGTAAAGCATAAAATATACATTCAGTGTAACAGTACCAAAACGGTTTATACATTTATTTAATTAAAGAATTTCAACATGTATTTTAAAAAATTCTGTCTTGGCCAAATTATTACCTGACTTCTGCAAGTACAAGATATTTTAATGAAATTTAGTTTTAATGAAAGATGAGCTAAAATAGAAGACAAGCCTGCACTCAGCTAACCGCGAGCTAGTATTACTAGGTATTTTCTTATTTGTTTTTTAATAATTAAAGGGGCTAATAAACCCCATTAATAACAATCCCTTTCCCCCAACTTAGTATGCCAGTGGACAGTTCATGACTTCAACAATGATAAGTACTAAGTAGTTCTAAGTACTAATATATCTTTCTATCTATTAATCCATGTGAAGCCGGAGCGAGTCCAAAGTACATAATACAATATAGAGTGAAACAATTTTCCTCGCAATAGTACAATGCACAGATGTACCGAATTATCCCTTGAAATGTCCGCATCGGGTCACGATCTCACGATGTTCGGACTGATTGCATTAACTTCGCTAACACAACTGTCTTCAGGCGATGCTCCTTTTTCCCTATTGCAAGTTGTTTTTTTTTTAAATACATTTGATGGTACAACAAATGTTTGACGCCAGATCCGAATGAATCCATGGACATGATTCAAATTTAGATGAATCTAATTCAGCGCTAGTCGCCACTACGTTGGCTTGTTAGCTGTTTTTTTTACGAGTTTCTTGCACATTCTAGATTGTAGGTTGAAGGAAACACATAGGATGGGAAGTTATTCTACAGTTTAATACTACGAAATAATTAGGAGTTACCAAAAACTTTATTGTCATACTTTTTCTTTTAATTGATTTTTTTTTCAATTAGATTTTTGGCCATGGATATTTCCTTTCAGTTTATCTTCATTTACATTTAGTTTCATTTAAGTTAATAATTTTCTCGCAGATTTCATGTATTTGGTTCCATATCGTCATAGTCGTAGAATACTGACGGATCTGACAAAGATTACATATAAAGATCCGTCAGTATTCTACAACTATGACGATATCTTGATGTCATTATTCACAAACTTTAAATACTAGAGACAATATATTCATAAATAATTAGATTTGAAAATTCGTAATAATGTACAACTATATAATATGTCTCTATCCAAAATATCGATATCCATAAGATTATCCTACAAAATACAATTCGAAATTAATCGAACATCACAGAATTTAACTAATTAGCTTTAATAAATCTTTCATAATTAAAAAAACTTAGTAACGTTATAGTGCAAAATTCTCAAATACCACCAAATCTATCGTACGGAACTGGTTACATAGATTTAATACAAACTTTTTTTGTTTAAAGTGACATGGGCCTGCTGCATTACTATTTCTGAAGCCTAAGATGTTATGCCTCAGTTATTGCAGATTCTTTTCAATTCAACAATTGGTATATACTGCTATATTTTTCATCTAAGGGGGAAAAAATCGTCGCACAGTCAGATCACGTAGCGACCCATATATTTCGCGCAGACGCCATGCACCTTTATTGGGAGGGATATCTTCGGAAATTCGACAGAATTTAATTTGTCTCTGTCTTTACGGGAATATTAGAAAGGGAACATGTGTTGTTCGGTCTGTTCAAATCGTTTCAGGTAAGAACTTTTGGTGTACACGTTCGTGTATTAAATCTTTATACCAGAACTCTTGTGGGGGTAGACAGACGGAAAAGAAGTAATTTTTAGCTCTGAAAATAAAAAAAAAGCTATTTCAACAGCGAATACACCATTGCTAAACGAGTAGACGATTCGTGAACACATTAATTTAAAGATATTTGAATTTAGAACGTCAAATCGCAAGTCAATTGGTAGATTTTGCTTGTGATACTCATCAGAAATAAGCAGTTCTTTACTAAACAATTAACAATGGCAGCTTCAATAATCACAAATTTAATTTAGAACCAATGTGACTACTTCTA
Source organism: Galleria mellonella (assembly GCF_026898425.1). Taxonomy (NCBI): domain Eukaryota; kingdom Metazoa; phylum Arthropoda; class Insecta; order Lepidoptera; family Pyralidae; genus Galleria; species Galleria mellonella. Next base: position 6,774,479 of record NW_026441999.1, on the reverse strand, counting down.
TCAATTACAAAGAAAGAAAGAAATATTTTTGTCCAGGTAAACTTAGATTTAAAAATTTTTGAATAGTCATTTCATCCATTACCGCTCATTCGAAATGCAACTTCAGTTAAGAAGAACCAGTAAGATAAAAAAAATTATAAAAGAAATATCCTTTGCCACACACAATAAAGTAATTTATTGTAATCTTAGCATCCTGACGAAATCGTTTGTTTCCAATTTGTTTTTGTGACTATATGTAATATAGTCACAAAAACAAACTGGGAACCTTATACTTTTGTTAAATACATAAAAATCAATGTGGTGGTCATATACTCGTATACAAACTTTAGTGTAATTTTGTAAATCAATTACATTCGCTTGTTTAGAATATTTTTTTTTATAATACAAAAGTGGCAAACAGGCATACATATTTGACGATGAACCCATAGCCCATAGACGGTTCGCATCTGATGACAAATGGTTACTGTAACCTTCCACCAGAAAGTTCAGCCCATTATACGGCCAGAAAGTTCAGCCCATTACAGAGAGTGACAGTTCTAAATTTAAGTAAGAAAGTTTATGTCCATTTGCCCACGTACATTGTATACAAACAACCACTTTATTGCGGTCGGTTAATTCGGATCACATCACCGATCTGATTCCAGGAGACATTATGTAAATTTCTCTCGGGAGCAAACATAATGGGATTTTGATCAGATTTACTCCTACCAAGGGAAAAGCGGAATAATGAGCATTTTCTTTAAGTATACATTATTGTGGCGTTTTTTATATACTATACATAGTAAAATGTAAAATAACATACGAAACAATGAATAGAGCATATATCACTAAGTAGTGATAGCAAGTAAAGAAGTCTAACCATACATAGATTCAAGATAAACTATATAGGGGAAGCTAGGTGGGCCGTGCCCATCTCAGAATTGTCTGGTGGTCACCCGAGGATCCGAGCGAAGCTTCGTAAAGTCATGTCTGAATATATGAAAGTCTATTAGTCATTGTATAAAAAAAAAATGAAATATATGAAAGGTGTTCAGTGCTGAGATATGGTTACTGACCGAGAAAAAACCGCCTATATCCTTCTCCATCCCTACACTACATATATACCAAATTTCATGGAGATTGATAACTTCGTTAAGGCACAATCAGATAACAAACAAAATCACTTCTTTCACATTTATATTAGCAAGGATGAACGTTCTTAAATGAACAGATTTTTTTATTTAATTTGTAATTTTAATATTATAATTTTAACACTGAGTCACAAAAAATAATTAAATAATTAATTCAACGCATGAGAAATATCAAATGCAACCACAACTCTTAGGAAACAAAAATCATTCGCTATTTAATTCCTTCGTCAAATACTTAAAACATCTCAAATCCAAGATGGCGGCGAGATACATTCGCGCGCTTTTTCCGCTCCTTTGTTTGGTCGGGAATGTTAGTGTTGCTAGTTTTTTGTTCCGGCCGGATTGATGGCCCATTGTGTTGCCATTCGCTAAATTCCGCCCCGAATAATTGATAAGTCTGCTATACGTAGGGTTTAATATTTTTACTTTTTATCCGTCGATTCGGCGGGGATTAGAATTTTTTACTCTATTGTTGTAATATTTGTTTTTGAGATCCATTTGTTTCTAGTTTCCTTTCATATCTTTTGTTTCATATTCCATATTGGTGTTTTCAGGCACTTTTTCATTCTTTGCAATAATACTTTTGTGTACAATGAATTTGAATGTTAGTTTGTAGACGTTTTATTGTATATTCATACTCGAAACATAAAAAATAGGTATTAGAGTTCAGGAATTTGTATGAGATAAATTAAAATTATAAGTTATCATAATGTCCCACTGCTGGATACAGATCTTTTCCTATAAAATAGAAGATATTATGGTCAGCACGCTGGTTCAATGCTTTGTTGTCTTAGTCGGCCGAGATGTAAATAGTAGTGACACATTGTAATTTTTCACTGCAAGATAAAAAAAAAAACACAAGGAGAAAAAAAAATATAAACGCAAGGAATCATCCTCTGGGCCATTATCTGTCCACTACGAGATCGTCGTACATTGCGTTTGCCCGTACGGAGTTGCCACTCAAGAAGTTTTCTTCCCCATCGGTTGTTGGTTCTTCGAGCTATGTTAGCAGTCCACTATCACTTCAGCTTGTCTTATCCTTCGGACTATGTCGATTACTTCGGTTCATTTGCAGATATCCTCGTTTCGGATTCTATCACGCAAAGAAACTCCGAGCATAGTCCTCTCAATATTTGGGGGGAATGGGATTGTTAGCAATGTAGTTTTACAACCCCATTGCTAGCAATACGCCCTATTAGGTCGACCTCCACGTGGTTCCCCTTGGAAACCATCATGAACAATTCTTGTTGAATTCGTCACGATGGGCTATCTGACCTGCTTCATTCTCACCTATCATCCTTCACTGGTGCCCCACCGGTGTATACCGATAGCGCGGGTGGGGTTACCATTCCATTATCACCCATTAAAAAAAAAGTCCTCTCAATAGCCCGCTGAGTAATTTAATGCTTTTGTATATATAATATAATGTTGTTTAAAGTAATTATTTTAATTACTACCGAATTACAAATTTTCACACCCTTTTTATAACATCTTGTATGGTCCTCATGAATACTGGCGTATCTCGTAAGTGGCAAGAATTCAGGATTCTTTTTTTTTTTGATGTGTGAAAATGGTATGGTAACCCCGCTTGCGCTAACGAGATACGCTGCCGGAGCACCAGTGAAGGGTGATAGATGAGAATGAAAACAGGCCAGTTAGCCCATCATGATGAATTCACCAGGAATTAACCATGATAGTTTCCAGGGAGAACCGCGAAGAGGTCGACCTGGTTGTGTATATTGCTAGCAATGGGATCCTTAGTCTCCATTACTAACAATCCCTTTCCCCCCAGAATTCAGGATTGTATACCGTTACTCTTAATATATGTATAGAGTAACAAGTATATAAAATACAAAAGAACTCTCTTGCATTCATGGGAACGAGGCGACGAACCGTAAGCACTAGACTTGTCGATGACGATGACCTTAGGGCGGTGAAAGTATATATCGATGAAAACAAGAAATATCTAATCTTTAAATAAAAAAAAAAAAAAAATTAAGATTAATTTATTTATGCACACAACAATAATTATTTCTACAAAATTATTTGTTCCGAAATGAAAAATGGTAGTTTCATTCGTTATACACGAAAAGAACTAATAATTCTAATAATTATTATGGGACTACAAAAAATGCATAGCGTTTTCTGCGAATATATATCGCTTAAAACATTATAGTACTAACTAGACTGATATTTATATAAATTAATGAAATTATAGAATCCTGAGAACAATTAAAATAATTTACACGGTAAATAAAGGCGACAAATATTTTGAAAATACGTACATCATTATCATATCAGCCTTTAACTGTTCACTGCTGAACATAAACCTCCCCCTAGGGGGTTTTGCCAGTAGTTACCACGCTTGGCAAGCGGATTGGCTTTAGAACTGTTTCATGTATGTAATTGTATGTAAACAATTAGAAACTGTTATATAACTCGAGTACATATAGCAATAAAGTATTTTGAAGACAGAGAGGATCATAATGTAAACCATCAGCATGTAAAATGTATTTATGCACAAATAAATAATTCATTCATTCATCACCTAAATATATATGTATCTATCGATACCGATATATCGACAACTCAGGTCATACGGTGACATCACTAATTCGAAATAGACAGTGCCACTTGATGACTCCTCGGGTGCTTGCATTGAAAATGAAAATACTGCACAGTGACTGGGAGCGGTATTATTCAGATCGTACCGGTAGTCTCTGAAATAGTTTTTTTTTTTTATTTTATACCAGTTTTTGCCCGCCACTTTGTACGGGTTGATTTTTGAAAATAGAAAATCCAACGTAATAAGTCTTCTAAATGGCATATTTAAATAAAACATACGCTAGATATAAGGTCAGACGTCCAGGAACACAATTGTGAAGCGTATCCAATTTGGTGCAGTAGTTTTTGCGTGATGACGAACAAACAAATAGACAGATAGATGGACAGACGAAAATTCTAACGAACAATTAGCATTAAGGGTAGGTAATACATCGTTATCATCATATCAGCCTTTAACTGTCCACTGCTGAACATAACTCTCCCCCTAGGGGGGTTTTGCCAGTAGTTGCCACGTTTGATGGGCGGTTTGGCAACTGCAGCTTTAATGTTAGATGCTAGCCATTAGATGTTTTAAGATGGAATACTGCTGCCCATTCCTCGACTATTAAGTTCGCTTAATCGCCTCTTAAAACACCCACGGGAAAGAAAGAGCACGTTTGGGTCACGATCTCGAAACTAGTCGAGCTTTTTCGATCTAATTACACATTAAATACGAGTATAATGTTTGCTTATACTTATAAATTTGTAACAACAAAAGATTTTTGCCTATTGTATTCAGTGTAAATAGTGGAGGAAACAATAATTTTATTTTTATATGCAAGGATAAACTTACAGGTTGGCCCCATCGAAATTTTATCAGAATCTGTTTAGTAGTTTAATTTTTAAATCAAAATAACTGGTTTCATCACAATTGAAGTCTGTTTTCTTTGAGAGGCACAAGCTTTAATTTTTCTTCTATCAATACCATGGCGGATATCATGGGCGTTTCAAACACTATTAAATTTTCACAGTCTACATTCGTACAACTGTTTTGCATAATATTAAAATAGAGTATCGATTGACAGACAAGCAGATATTTCATATTGTATAAAGGGTAACAATACAAGGGCAGGTCGCAGCCGGTCAAAGATACCGTAGTATTGTAAGCAAGTATTGAACTTGATATGTACCTTGTATACCGTCTATGAACTTATAAGCATTACTTTTTTTTATTAAGTTTTCACGGCGCTGGATACGTGGCCTTTATAAGCCAATGACATACGGTCCTTTATTCATTTATTTAAGGCAAACAAACAGCTAGAACAATACATAATTATATACTTAAATAGTAATTTGGCAGCCACTAAAGTTTTTATAAACCAAACACCATTGCATTTATCCTAGTGTTGCCAAATCGATGACTTTTTTAATGGATGATAATAGAATGGTAACCCCGCCTGCGCTAATACGCTGAAGAGGTACTAGTGAGGGACGATAGGTGAGAATTAAGCACGTTAGTTAGCCCATCGTGACGAATTCACTTAGAATTGAACACAATGGTTTCCAGGGGGACCACGAGGAGGCCGACCTAACAGGGTGTGCTTTTTTTTATGGGTGAAAATGGAATAGTAACCCCGCCTGCGCTAACGGGATACGCTGGCGGAGCACCAGTGAAGGGTGATAGATGAGAATGAAAACAGGCCAGTTAGCCCATCATGATGAATTCATCAGGAATTAACCATGATAGTTTCCAGGGGGAACCGCGAGGAGGTCGACCTGGTTGGGTATATTGCTAATAATGGGATTCTTAGTTTCTATTACTAACAATCCCTTTCCCCCCAACAGGGTGTACTGCTAGCAATGGAGCTACTAATCCCTTAATAATCCCTTCTCTATTAAAAGTCCTGGATGATCCCGAAAACAGCCGGGTTGGTCATTCTAAACAAGATTCAATCCGGTTATAACTGGTTATACGATTAGAATTATTTTGTTTAATTCCACTATTATTAATGTGTGCGACTGCCAACACTCACTCACTCTCGTACACATATTAATAGTAGTGGAATTAAACAAAATAATTCTAAACAAATAACCATAGATATAAAATTTGCAAAATAACACCTACTTCAATAAAATCCGATCGTTATCTATGCAATAAAAATATATTTCTATATATCATTTATTTCAGTCACAAACAGAAACAGTATCTTGGATGTTGACTTATACTGTATAAAAATTATAAAAATAAAACATAAAAAAAGGAAAACTTTGTGAGCACTATGCGAGGAAATTGATATTGCCCCTAGGATTACTAAAACCGAGTTTTTTTTTTAATTACTTGACCACGACGCTTCAAAATTATTATTATACCTTCAAATTACTAATAGTATGCCCATAAATACTAAAATGTACCTATAAATTACTAAATTTATCCATAAGTTACTAAAGTATACCCATAAATTACTAAAATATACCCATAAATTACTAAAATATACCCATAAATTACTAAAATATACCCATAAATACTAAAGTATACCTATAAATTACTATAATATACCAATAAATTACCTTCCGATCCATTTGACTGCTCAAAACCTGGAAATAAAACATAATGTGTAAAAAAAATTTGTATATATAAACGTATGCATGATTGAAAAAACAATTAAATAAGTACACTAAAAAAAACATATCTTTCTATATCCTAAACGGACTTAGACTAATATTGTAAAGATTACATCACTACATATTATAAACAAAGTTCTCCGGCTTCTGTCTGTCTGTATTTTCGCGATATTTGAGACAACTACTGAACGGATTTCCACGCGTTGCTCATTTGTCAACAAAGTGATTTCTGAGGACGGTTAAGGTTTTGTGTAAATTGGTTGAAAATGACAATGATTATTGAAAATGTCGGAAAAAATTAAGTCGTCAGGGAATTTTCTTCGAAAACGCTACCTAATCCGTTTGAATTATAACAAAACAAAGTATGGTGGGATTATTCCTGATGAGAGACTTTTTTGTAGACGTATAAGTTTTTTTTTTATACCACTGAGGTGGCAAACAAGCATACGGCCCACCTGATGGTAAGCGGTTACCGTAGCCTATGAACGCCTGCAATACCAGAGGCATTACGTTGCCGACCCTGAAGAAACCTCTTTACCCCCCTTTTGAAGAACCCCATGCTGTAGTCTCTTGGGAAAACCTCGGCAGGGAGCTCATTCCATAACCTGAGTGTTCTTGGGAGAAAACATCTCTGAAACCGCGTTGTACGCGACAATTTTGGCTGTAAGGTATGAGGGTGAACTCCCTGTCGATGGCGAGCCGTACGATGATAGAAAGTGGCCGCAGGCATCAAATTGAATAATTTCTCTGAACACAATCCGTTGTATAAGCGGTAGAACACGCAGAGTGAGGTAAAATCTCTCTTAAGACTTAAGGGTGTTATTAGTGTGCTGTAAGTAATGCAAATAAATTGTTTATTTATTTATTTATACTTTTGCAAACATTACAATATGTCTACAGGGCGGACTTAATGCCTGATGGCATTCTCTACCAGTCAAGCGTTACGCTAAACAGAGAGAGTAGTAGGCGGTGCATTGATCTAACAAAAATCACTTTAAAATAAAAATAAATATTTTGATAGACATAATTATGTATATATATATTACGCATGAACAAATTTGGAATGTATGGAGTATCGTAAGGATCCTTACATTATCCCATGTGACACTGACTTTTTTTTCATACAACTTAGAATGGCAAACAAGCTGACGGCCCACCTGATGGAAAGTGGTAACCGTCGCCTATAGACACGAGCAGTACCATGGACATAACAGAGAGTATACTGTTTCGCCCATGATACTCCCCATGTGTTGCCATTCCTGAGGACTGAAATGTTAATCCTTTGTACCCTGTAAATATATTTTTTTAATTATTTCACTTTTCTTTGCAAGGCAGTCGTGTTTTTCAATTTGCGGAGAAAACGTATTTGTCGATCGACTTCAAAAGTAAGTTCTCGATTCGGTTGTATTTATTTTTTATTTATATTTATTACTTCATAACTCCGTCAATTGTAAACTGATTGATAATACTCACACTGAACTGGTAACACCAGTCGACTTATCAACTGGTGTTGCCAGAATTGAAAACGATTTTTTTTTAATATCTTATTGGCAATGAATATATATTCGGATTCCTGGTTCACATATTTACACAGAATATTCGACACACGCCATCCGTACTGTAACGAGGAGTCCTCGACGCGGCCGGAGTGCGATTCGTTAGCGAGCACGCTGCGATTTAATTACGTTTCCGCGGTTGCAAGTTTTGAAGTGACCGCTGCTTGCAATATTTACGTTGTAACTTGTAAAGTCAGCTTATTATCTGTAAAAACCTATCCTTTACTTCTGAGTAAAAAGTAAGATTTATTTTAATACCATTGAGCATACGGTCCACTCGAAACGCCTACAATACCAGAAGTATTACGCGCGTGTTGCCGACCCTAAAGAAATCTCTTTGTCCCTCTTTTGAAGAACTCCATGTTGTAGTCTCTTGGAAATCATCAAATCATCCCATAACCTGAGCGTTCGTGGGAGGAAACGTCTCTGAAACCGCGCTGTACGCGACGATCTAAGCTCTAAGGTATGGGGGCAAACTCCCTGTCGACGGCGAGCGAGCTAAGTTTTTTTTTCTAGTAAGAAAATGGAATGGTAACCATTGTGTTATATATTAATAGGTTTTTAGGTTTAGGTATGCTGGCATCAATGAAGATTGAACTCTAATACATTGTATTAGGCATGGATAATATCAGAATCGCTCTAATATCTATATATAATTTCTGGAGATGGGGGGAAGGGGATTGTTAGTAATGGAGACTAAGAATCCCACTGCTAGCAATATACCCAACTAGGTCGACCTCCTCACGGTTCTCCCTGGAAACTATCATGGTTAATTCCTGATGAATTCATCATGATGGGCTAACTGGCCTGTTTTTGTTCTCATCTATCACCCTTCACTGGTGCTCCGCCAGCGTATCCCGTTAGCGCAGGCGGGGTGACCATACCATTTTCACCCATCAAAAAAAAAAAAAACTTCTGGAGATTGACGATGGAAAATATATAGATATTGCTATATATTACATGCCTCTATTTAGTATTGGCTGATACTGATGATGATGATGAATGCAACATATAATTATTATAAATACTTGCTAAATTTATAAACAAAGAACCAACAATTTAAATCTCATATTTTATGCCTTAGATATATTTGACACACGTTCAAACGCTATAACGAGGGAGTCCTCGACGCGGCGTGGGCGCGATTCGTTAGCGTTTGCGCTGCGATTTAATTGCGTGCACATGTAAGTTTCGATGACCGCTGGTGACGGACGCATGTAGCGTTACAGGGTTATACCGCAAATATGTATTCCCTTAATGAGTGTGTGGGCGACAAAGAAAACAAGCAATATTACAGTGAACGCTCTATATAAGCGACTCATTTGAACAGTATACTCTGTTATGTCCATGGTATTGCTCATGTCTATAGGCGACGGTTAGCACTTTTTTTATGGGTAAAAATGGAAACCCTGCCTGCCGTAACGGGATACGCTGGCGGAGCACCAGTGAAGGGTGATAGATGAGAATGAAAACAGGCCAGTTAGCGCATCATGATGAATTCATCGGGAATTAACCATGAAAGTTTTCAGGGGGACTGCGAGGAGGTCGACCTGATTGGGTATATTGCTAGCAATGGGATTCTCAGTCTCCATTACTAACAATCCCTTCCCCCCCCCCCCCCCTCCTCGGTTATCACTTTATAGGTCATCAGCTTGTTTACCATTCCAAGTAGTACAAAAAAAACAAATTTCAATAAAAAAAATGTTATTGGGAAAAGTTACTTATAGGAAAAAAAGGAGTATAAAAATACTTACCCTCTGGAAAATATTTGTACTTATTTCTTTTACTAACTAAGCTGAGTAGAATAAATAAAATATGAAGAATGTTGCTTATAGAGTTTCCTTATATAGAGCATTCACTGTATTTTTAAAACTTATGCTCATTTTTAAGGTTCCGTACGTCCAAAGGGAAAAAACGGAACCCTTATAGCAATCACTTCGTTGTCCTAATTTGGCAAAAATATTAGTAATACGAGCTACTAGCCGCATTATTAACAATATACCCTGTCAGGTCGACCTCCACATGTTCCCCCCTGGAAATCATTGTGACTAACTTACCGTTGAATTCGTCACAATGGGCTAACTGACCTGCCTTTTCATTCTCACCAATCATCCCTCATTGGCATTCCGTCAATGTAAAGCGCAGGCTATCGATAGGATAGGGGTTATCATTCCATTATCATCCATTAAAAAAAAAACTAGAAATAGAAATTGGAAATATAGACTAGTAACTATAGTAGTATGAGTACGTAGACGACTAGAAAGATGTATCATTTTCGAATTTGGTTAAGTCGTTAAGACGCTATAAGGTGACAAACAAACATTCATATTTATAATATTAGTAAGGATTTTTATAAAACTCATATGAAAGTTATTTTTAGAAAAATGACCACGTAAGAGCAAGTACGTCATTTTTCCTACAGAAGAAGACGTGGAATTCATACCTATTTTATCTCACACATAATATATGATGTACAAGTGGTTTTGTTTCTTACCTCTTAGCAGCTTAACGGCCATGAAATCTGGTATTACAGAGATGCGATGAAGATCATAGGCTACTTGTTACCCCAGTCAGTGAGTAAATTCCGGTCACATAGAAGAAAACGCGCGTAAAATCTAGTTATAATATTAACGGATAAACCAAAGATAATAGAAACTTCCATAAGAAAAATCTCATAATTTCAAAATTGGAATAGCGAATTCTAAATTCAAAATATTCATTCCAAATAGAATAAAAAAAAAGCGACGGTGGCGCACGGTGCGCTGTTTGAGAAGTTACGACGCTTCAAACTGGATTATACGAATATGCGCTTTAAAATTAAGTGCTACAGTCGAATTTAGTTTATCACTCACCGGATTCTCCTATGAATTTAAAATTACATTAAGTTATAAGAGGAAGCGTGATTATTACGTTACTAATACAAAATTTACCGGTCGTATGATTCCTTTGCCGTGGGTATCATGAGGAGACTAAGAGAACCTAATGGTTAAGAGATGAGAAGCAGCGCTCCCTTGAATCATCACCAAAGCCTAACTGCGGTTGCCAACCCGCCTGCCACCATTGGAAAAAACCCTCCAATCATATGTTCAGCAATGATCAGTTAACGGATGACATCATCATCATCAGTACAAAATTGTTTTAGATTTTCACCGAGCAAATAGGAATTGACATAGTATTGCTTTTTATTTTTATAGTTTAATTGCTAAAAAATATTTTCATTAAATTTAATTATAGCTCCATCTATACAAAGGTTGCCTAAATGAGATTAAGTTAGCGATAACAAACGAATGCATACTGTATTCCTCTTTGTCTCTGATTATTTCTTGTAAATTTGTCTCTGTTGTTTTATTACAATAATCATTTTACAAAAAAAAAAAAACAAGAGTTACCATTGAAAAAAATACGGTTTTATTTCCTTTTTTTTTATGTTAACATGGATGGACTATCTCCTGTGACTTACACCACAAGCAAAACCAGGGGGAGAATGATGCTCGTAAATATGTCGGGTTTTATAGTTGTGCGCCCCTGCACCACGCTCGTATTGTGAGCCCCGCGCGCAGGGGTAAAGTACCCAGTTCCGTATAAACACAGTGTACATGTTACAGTAGGCTAATACGAAAAATTAATAGTATTTTTCTTCTTCTTAATAATATAAAAATCCATGTTAGGATGTTAGTTCACGTTAATATCCGAAACCGCTTCACCAACTTAAATATTATAAAATTTTATAAAGATAGATAAAGATATATTTATTTAACAAAGTATGTTTGTATTAGCACAGAATTTATCATTGCCTCCTACACTGGGCCGAGCCTGTCCTGTAGGAAGCAGTACTCCTGTTATCATATACATGCATATAGATATTAAACATAGGCTTTTTAGCAGTACTGACAATTGTGTAACTAATTTGTATAATGCATTTTTATTAGATCTCACCACCAATAGACATGTATAAATAAGTATTACACACACAAGTAAGTACACACACACATTCATAATGTGTGTGTGTGCATGCGTGTGTGTGTGGTGTATAAATTTTTATTGTTTCCTTTAATTTGTGAGATAAGATAGTTTTCATCCTGAGAAGGATAAGAAAAAATGGGCCCGATAGATGGCGATAGAGAGCAAAACAACTCTCGTGAGATCAACTAGTCTACATCTATGCTGTAAAGAGGAAAGATATGATTGTTTGTAATGTATAAACTCAAAAACTACTTAAAACAATTTTATATATTCTTTAATTATCTAGCTACATTATTAGCGAGTAGGCTATATATTATTTTAAAAAATCTATCTACCCGTATGAAGCCGGGTCGGATTTTTAGTAAATGTGAAAGCGAGTTCGTCTGTTTATTACTTCTTAGCACTGTTAAGGCTCAACCAATTTTCAGTGTCTTTATTTGGCATGGAGATGGAAATAGGATTAATTATAAAGTCTCAAAGCCGCAGTATAATACTCACGTCAAATAATATATAGCCTATATATATATATATATATATTTATATATATATATATATATATATATATATATATGTAATATACATAATAATAGCTTTTTTTACTTCATTATCAACAAATAAATAAATAAATCAAATTATTGCCACTGATTTAAGTTCAGATTTGATGTACTGGCACCACTTTAGACTGTGGCACTCCTGCCGTTTTCCTTAACGTAGCTGCCGTTGATTTCTCGATTGCTTATCCCTAAACCCAACAATCAGACTGATTCCGTAGGCATTCGTTGTTTTTGGTTTGTTTTTTTTTTTTTAAATCACCGGCTTCCGATCGATTGTTTGTGTAATTGTACCGTTAGTATTAACATCTTATTGTCCACTGTAATTGTTCAGATTCTTTTTTAAGCAAATCCAAAAATGAGATTTTTGAATCGATTTTATTTTAACTTCATCTTATGCGATATCTTCATCAACTCCGAACCGATTGTGATGACTGTTTTAATATCTATATTTAAAATCAGTTTAAACTATGAATAAAATATATGTATATTTATATATATTGTGCTTAAATTTTTATACCACTGAGGTGGCAAACAAGCATACGGCCCACCTGATGATAAGCGATTACCGTAGGTAGTAGGTAGGTAGGTAGGTAGGTATCATGGGCGAAACAGTATACTCTGTTATATACATGGTACTGCTCATGTCTATAGGCGACGGTTACCACTTTCCATCAGGTGGGCCGTCAGCTTGTTTGCCATTCTAAGTTGTATAAAAAAAAAACTTTTAAAATCCATACAAACAAAGTAGCGTGCTAAAAGATAGTTTAATTACCACTATATATATATATATATATATATATATATATATATATATATATATATATATATATATATATATATATATATATATATCTTTATACATACATAAGACACAAAGTCGTATTTACTTTGGACTAAATATTTGACGAGACAAACTCTTCCGTCTTTCGACTATCTATGGCAAATTAATAAAAAAAAAAAAAAAAAAAAAAAAATGACCGTTTTCGGTTAACTAGGTAGACGCGAGACGCCCTTGCCGCCGCCGGAGGCCGAAAACTAATTTAGTTGAACCAATAAAAACATAATAAATGATCATTAGATCATCCCTCATTCTTATTATTTAAACATTCGAGTTAAAAACAACGGTTGGTAAGGTTTTTTTTTTTTATACAACTTATAATGGCAAACAAGCTGACGGCCCACCTGATGGAAAGTGGTAACCGTCGCCTATAGACATGAGCAATACCATGGACATAACAGAGTATACTGTTTCGCACATGATACCCCCCATGCGTTGCCATTCCTGAGGACTCAGTTATTCCTTCGTACCCAGTAACTTCACGCCATATCCCACCCTTCAAACCGAAACACAGCTATGCAAATACAACTGCTTTACGGTTGAAACACGAATGGGACAGAGGTACCCAAGCAATCGACTTTTGTACAAAGTCTCCCTCTGGTTGGTAAGGTTAGATACAACCATACTATTAGTTAATTTTGAACTTTAGCGTTGTTTATACATATTTTAAATACACAATCGGAACTTAACGCGCTATAAAAGCTCTCACAGGTAAATAGTACCTACATACCTGCTTCTTTATTGTCGACGTTTCGACGTGGAGCAATCGATGTCGAAACGTCTAAAATTTACTTAAAAAAAAGTTTAAAATTAATTACCTTAATGATTTTTTGTATAAATGATGTATCCAACATTTTTAATCTTAATTTTAAAAACCAAGTGAACTTTGGCACGACACGACTACAATTATGTATTTACTTACTATTACTACCATTTTTTTTTATGGGTAGAAATGGTATGGTAACCCCGCCTGCGCTAACGGGATACGCCAGCGGAGCACCAGTGAAGGGTGGTAGATGAGAATGAAAACAGGCCATTTAGCCCATCATGATGAATTCATCAGGAATTAACCATGATAGTTTCCAGGGAGAACTGCGAGGAGGTCGACCTGGTTATATTGCTAGCAATGGGATTCTCAGTCTACATTACTAACAATCCCTTCCCCCCTACTACCATTATTAGTTCTACTATTGTAACTAATCAATTAATCTGATAATTTAAAATTTCACAAAAAAAAATACCGTCTTCAATTTGGCAAAACAGGTTATTTTATAAAGATTTAAAAAAAAAGAATATTCTAAATTCGGTTGTATTTTTTTTATGTTTGTGCCAGTTGTAAATCAATTTGGAATATATTTTTTTTCATCTGTAAGGATATACTTCTCACAGGAAATGTCTGAATGTTAGGTTCGTCAATTCGTAAACCGATTTGAAAAATGGATTTTTATTTGTGAGGACATACTTAGAAATCGGTCCCATATAAATTTAATCCAAATCGGTTTAGTAGTTCAGACTATATAATTAACAATAATACCAAAAAAACAGATTTTTACCACAATTGAAGTCGACTTTTTTATGGATTTTCAATTTTAGAAAGAAATATTTTTATTCAAAGAAAAAATTTCATTTAAGCATTATTAAATAGTCATTTTATCATTACCGCCCATTCGGAACACAATTCCAGCCGGAAGGATCAGGCAAGAAACTCAGTTGTCAAAAAAACAATCAGTTGCAGTGATCAGAGCAGACCAGTCTGCAGCCAGCACCCGTTCACGAGAATAACGGGTGTAAATTTCATAATTTAAAAACCAAACAACCGAAGCCATTTAGATAAAAATTCTATGCGCCCTGTAATCGGTCTGTAGACATATCGTTTCAGATAAAAAAAAGAACTTTCCAAATCGGCAATTACAACTGACGGAGTAGCAAACATAAGGTAAAAAAAAAAAACAACAACAAAATTGTGTGAGAATCGCCTTCTTTTGAAGTCAGTCAAAAATGAGTGTTTGTTTGTTGCCTTCTGACTATTTAACAGCTCGACCAATTGTCACTAAATTGGATAGTATTTGGGCCGGAGAAGGACGAAGGCCACTTTTTGTCCCGGTGCATAAAACTAATAATTTTGCTAACGACTCGACCCGGCTTCGAACAAGTGCAATATCATAAACATTCTTCAAATTCCTGCTATTATCATAAATTGGAAAGTTTGTGCGGATTTTTGTATGGACGGATGTTTGTTGCTCTTTCAAACATATCGTCACAGTCGTAGAATACTGACGGATCTGACAAAGATTAAATATAAAGATCCGTCAGTATTCTACAACTATGACGATATCTTACTGAACGGATTTGAATCAAATATATATAATATGATCAAATAAATATGTACTTTGGGGGGAAAGGGATTGTTAGTAATGGAGACTGAGAATCCCATTGCTGGCAATATACCCAACCAGGTCGACCTCCTCGCGGTTCCCCCTGGAAACTGTCATGGTTAATTCCTGATGAATTCATCATGATGGGCTAACTGGCCTGTTTTCATTCTCATCTATCACCCTTCACTGGTGCCCCGCCAGCGTATCCCGTTAGCGCGGGCGGGATTACCATTCCATTTTCATCCAATAAATAGATATGTACTTTAGGTACCAAAATAGGTTATATATAACTTAAAACATAGAATTACCCATATCAGCCGTTAGCTAAATATCATGACGGTTCGTTAAGTCATTAGGTAACCATAATTATCATATTAGCTTTATATTATTAAATACAAGAAACAAGAGTTTTTTAAGAACTAATTTATTAACTAAATAACAATTTATTTTTTATACAACTTATAATGGCAAACAAGCTGACGGCCAATCTGATGGAAAGTGATAACCGTCGCCTATAGACATGAGCAGTAGCACGGACATAACAGAGTATCCCATCCGCCAGCGTATCCCGTTAGCGCAGGCGGGGTTACCATACCATTTTCACCCATAAAAAAAAAAACATAAGCTAATTAAGCAACTAAACGAACGTAAATGTAGAACAATATCACCGTTCTTGTGTTATTGTACGTATGTATGTGTGTACATTGTTCAATGTTATGACTCAGCTGCACCTAACAGTGGCGAGTGTGATCATGTTACAATAGCAGTGTGTTCACAGAATGCACTTCTGCATTTTCTGAATGCCTTTTAAATATTACACTGAACGTATTTACGTATATAGTCTAAGGACCTAACATAGAAAATGTTTTACGAAATTTCGGGGACGAACGAACGAAAAAAACACAAATTTATTATTAAATCATTTATCAATTGGATTATTATTATTTTTAATATTATATTACTGACATTGTTTTATATTGTTATAAGTTATTGTTAAACAAAAACTTAGTTTAATTTTGTATTGTACATGCCGATATGGTAGAATGTAAAAAATATTTTCACCTAATGTATGTACCCCATATTCGTGCAAGAAATGATTTGATTTGAAAAGTACATAATACATAACGTTTAAAAATATTAAAATATAATTCCTTTGAACTTTCATGGTGGGATCGATGACGAACGAAATGTTAAGCTTCATTTACTGGAGGGGGTGGGGGGGGGGGGGGGGGAGATTAGTCATGCGGACTATCAGTCCCATTGCTAGCAATATGCCCTACAAGGTCGACCTTCACATGGTGTTTCCTGGAAATCGCCGTGCTGAATTTCTGGTGTATTCATCACGATGGGCTAATTGACCTGCCTTTTCATTTTTACCTATAACCCCTCACTGGTGCTCCGCCAGCGTATGCCGATAGCACAGGCGAGGTTAACAATCAATGATCATTATTTAAAAAAAAAAAAAAACTTCATTTACTGGGAGAATTTCCGTATGGACAAAAACAAGAAATTGAGTCTGAAAATTCAGAATTTCTATTTCATAGAAAAATGACTTTAATTGTGACAAGATTAATTATTTTGATGTAAAAACTAAATCACTGAACCGATTTTGATAAAATTTCTATGTGACCAATCTGTAAGTATGTCGTTTCAAATAAAAAAATAATCATCCATATCGGTTTTTATGAGGTAACAAACATAAAAAATACAACCTAAATGAGAATCTCCTTCTTTTTGAAGTCGGTTGAAAATCCTTTTTAAAACATCACCAAACCCTAACTGCAATTGCCAAACGTGGCAGCTACTGGTAAACCCCCTATATGGAGAGAGTCTAGGTCCAGCAGTGGAGAATTAATAGCTGATGGTGATAAATTTTTCATTTATTTATTTACACTTTATTGCACCATTTATAGAATAGTAAATACATTTAACTGTAATAAGAAATGATACAAAAGGCGGCCTCATCGATGGAGGACATGTGTACATATATATGTGTATATATACACACACACACACACACACACATATAAATACATCAGGAGAGAGTGACACGGGAAGATGAAGATAGAACATGGTAAAAAAAATCTTAAAAAGAGAGATAATGGGATTCAACAGAGGTTTATTGTTATTTTTGATTGATATTTATGTTACAAATTATTTGAATAGGGAAATGATCAGATCAATATACATCATAAAATATATTTATCTCTGTAATAGACTTCCAAGAAGCTTGTGTTACTAAATAATAATAATAATAGAAAAAAAAATATTAATGCAAATTATGTTTTAATAATTTTTTTTTCTATACATTTAATGGCCTGTTATCCACCATACTACAGAGAGTACAGTGTAGTTTTAATATGAATATATTGGTATGTCCTTATCAGATAAAGTGAAAAGCCTGTTAACAAGAATTCTTTTTTTATTCTATATCTTTGTTGAGGCTTCAGTACACGTGGGTGACTATGCCAGCCTCATAGGGAATGTCTGAATGTTAGGTCTAGAATTTTGTCAATTCGTAAACTGATTTGAAAAAAATGTTTTTATTCTGTAAGCATTCTATATCAATATTTCAATGTGTCAGTATTTTTCTAGAACCTTCCTCATTGTTATAACTTTTTATGGAAAAAGCTATTATTATGTAAGGTTATATACATAGTCTGTCATCAGTTGTAATACTTGATTTACAATAAAAAGTCATGATTAATTTGTGCTATTCCTCATTTGATATATAACAGTAAGTGTACTCGTATACTCATAGATTGGTCCCATAGAAATTTTATCAAAATCGGTTTAGTAATTTAGTTTCTAAATCAAAAGAACCAGATTTGTCACAATTGAAGTCAATTTTTGTGGGACATAATATTTAATTAATCCATTATTTAACAGTTTACTACATTAACACAGTTAAAAATAGAAACAGAATATGCAATAATAGTTTATAATATGTGGTGTATGCATCACTTTGCCTTAATGAGGTTCCAGGTTCAATTTCCAATGAGAGATATTTAGGAAATGTTTTCTGAACAGCCTCGAATTTGGGTGTTCAGGAATGTGCACTCAGATATTTTTTTTATGCAACTTAGAATGGCAAACAAGCTGACGGTCCACCTGATGGAAAGTGGTAACCGTTGCCTATAGACATGAGCAGTACCATGGGCATAACAGAGCATACTCTTTCGCCCATGATGATGGGAGGCATTGCCATTCCTGAGGACTCAGGTGTTATTAAAATTACCTGGTTCCTCAAAATACAGGGTATTATTTTGATAGCCAGGTAATTGATGCAATTGGCACTTAAAAAAAAAACCTATTTAGCAATAAAAAAAATCAAAATAAAAATTGCTAATTTGACTCAATGTAGGAATGAAAAATGACAATGCTACAAAGTAATAAAATTTGTTCATTTCACATAAAATAAATTTAAACATTACAATGAGTAAATGAACAAATTTTAGATTTCAAGTTTCAATTTGTTTAATTGTTACCTTATAGTTTTAACAGCTTAAGGAAATATTATAAAATTTGGTATACACATAATATATGGGATGGAGAAGGATATAGGGTACATTATATCCTGGTCAGTGAACATATCCTGACCATTCTGATAAAGTTGCAGGTAAAAGCTAGTGATTTTATAGTCATGTGGCTTCAAAATATTTTTCTAGTGAATTCTAAGATTTTATTTGATTTGATAACTTAAAATAATTAAGAGGGGAGATGCAGATTTGAAATGGGAAGAATAGGAATGTGTTCTTTGCCTAGTAAAACAATTTTTTTTTCTACTAACATAGGTCACTTAGCTGATATAAAAATTCACAGATCAAGCTGTATGGTTTGGTTTCTTTGCTTTTTCCATTGTGGAAGAAACTGTTCTACTGCTGTTAAAAAAATATATCATATATAAATAAAATAATTATTATTATATATTGTGATGCTTATTGGAACAAATTCTCTTCTAATTTCACATATATGTATTCAAGGCGTACACGAATTATGAAGATCAAACAAATACTAAATAGAATTAAATTTGATTTAATTATTTTTAAATCGCCGGAAATCCAAGTCAGTAGGCATAGAAACACCGAAACGAATGTACTTAGAAGCATATTCTTGTTAAATAAAACATCAAAGCATCCAGTTTTGTTTTATTTTCTTTCCAGTCTGTAGAGATCAAAGTGCTGTAATGAAGAAACACCGCCGGCGGAATACAAGTAATATCTGCGCCGAATGACCGTAAAAACCTATAAATAGACGGCAGGACTAAAAGGACTCACCGGATACAGTAATCACGAGGAACAAAAACAATGTGCCGCGGAACAAGCACATTTTGCACTTTTCTCACTGTAACCACCACTAGTAAACGTTAAAATTCAATATTCAAATCCTGTCGGTCCATTTTCAATTAAGAACACTCGAAGATACGCGATATTGCATTATTATAACAGACAATCGGATTTGTAAACAGTTTTCGCCGGCGTTCAATGGCACAATAAATACGAGACTACAAGGTAGGCAAAGCAAGAGCTTTCGTTATCCAGTCCGCCGCGGCCGTCGTGCCCTTATTGCACACACGGAAAACATTGGGTTACACAGATGTACACTAACGCACTTTTATGGAATCCAGACAGTGGCTAACTTCATTACGTATTTGACAGTTCATTCACCGATGTCGTTTAAAAATCAAGAAGGCTGATAGGGTAATCTACTAATTTTGATACAGATTTTCTACAGTTTAAGATAATAGACTAAAAGTTGTTAAATATATACGAAAATAATTTAAGAAAAGTATTTTGGGTTATTCTTTATTACTTATTTATATTATTATAAATTACAATATTATTTGGCGTTAATTTCTGAACGACCAAATTAGTTACTTAATATTTATAAAGGTGTCGCTTCAATTTAGTGGTTTTAACTACTTGCCGACAGATGGAGCGTCCAGTTATGTCAGTCTAAGTTTATTTGGGATAAATTTATAAATACACAGTAACATAATCATTAAATATATTAATGAAGTAGTAAATAAATTATACAATTTTATACATTTTTTTTATTACTAAAATGGTATTTAGCAAATGTTTGGGCTACAAGCAAAGGAAATACTAAGGTCGCATCAGCATACAATTTCACTGGAGTTGCATTTGTTCTAATCTTTCCCCAAGAGACTGCTTCATCTGGTCGGGCGCCAGCATCACTGCCATCAAATTCATTAGCTGTGTTAACATATACAGAAAAATCGGCACCATTTCTCATTAAATTTGCATTACAAATATGATGTTTTATAACTCCACCCCCCAATATGATCATTCCTGTATTATTTGCTTTAACAGCCATTGTGTTTAGTCTACGTAAATCTCCTAATATGTCTATAATCAGTCCGGGACGTTTGTATGAGTGGAAATACATCATATCACCTAGAGAGCCATCTGTTAAAGCTGGACTAAATATGGGAATATTGTTTCTCCATGCCCAGTAACAAACGGAACTCTCATTGTTGATTTTCTCCCCTAAACGAGCTATTATCCTTGACGGTGTCCAAACAGTGCCTTCATTTATCTGCTCATTGAGCATCTCATCGAGTAAAGGAGTCACCCACTCCTCAAAACGACAGTAATTATCATTTGGTACCAATAAATTGCCAATTCGATTAATGCCACGAGTCCTGAGCATTTTCCCGCTCAAATTAAAGTCTCCTATGTATGTGGGTGCAAGACATTTTATAAAATCCTCTTCCACGCCACCTGCTGTTGTCACTATACAATCAACAAGCTTGTTTTTTACCAAAAACAGAATTGTATCGCGTAAACCAGACGATATCATATTCGAAGTATACCCCAGAAATATAGTACAGTTAGTTTTTTTCTTAATAAAAGCATCTTCTTCGTACGGGTCACTTGTTTCTTCGGTTAGAGCGACAGATCTACATTTGAGCATTCTATTTATCTCCTGCACAGCTTTCCCGAAGCTGGTAGCTTGGAAACCAGAGTAGGTATAGCTTTCGAGTATTTTGTTGTAATCAGTACCATTTTCCCAGTCATATCCTGAGACTGTGGGTGTCTCGGCAGGTAAATCTTGGCTTGGTACTAACACAGCGCTCACGGCGACATCCGGAGCTTTTATGCTCTTGATTTTTGTATAATCATCCATGTTTATTTTGAGTTAAATACGCATTACTCACTTGAACTCTCCACAAAGTTTTCAATCAAAATTTTACTCTACAAGTCACAGGCTGGAATAAAATACGTACTTCAGAAAATTTAAAACTGAATTAAATCGAATTAGAAAGAAAATAGGTGAAACAAAAACACCTAATACATTCAGTTGTCAAAAATGTCAATGTCACTTTTTTTTATTAATATGTTTACGGCTCTAGATACATTCAATGCACTTTGCCATCTAATGTTGACAGACACGATCATTATTTTTCCCAAATTTAAACTTAAAGATTATAATAAAGATTAATTAATAATTGTAACTGTAACTGTAGCCCAATCACAGACTTTTGTTAGTTTTATGTATTACATTTTTCTAATAAATAAAATAAAATAAAATAAATGATCACAATACCAAGTGACATAAAATATCATCTAATTGTATACTAAGCGTACCATTATCTTCGTACTATAAAATACCATTAGGCATCTATAATAGTATATTATATAATTATTATATATGCATGTCGTTTACAAATGCTTAAACTCTGAAATATATTACCTAAAATTCTTCCATCAAAGAACATAAATTTGATTGATTTGCTATTACAATTATCATGTATCAATCTTATTTAGACTGAGTTCTTGAGCTGTGGTTTAAGAACACAAATATTGAACATAACTTTTTTTTTATAATTGTTATATGAATGCTAACAATGACAGTTCATAGATTCCATCTGTCTAATCTATAATATTTTCTGAATGTATACTGTCTACAAAAAGCATAATCTTTTGTTGATTGTAATTCTTAATTAAAAATTAATTACTTCGAGATATCATGTCGGTTGATGGAAACCTTTGACGGCCAGAAGGCTGGCCTATACTTTGATCAACGCATTTCCATAGCCATTCAGCATGGAAATGCAGTAAGTCTCCTAGGTACCCTATCAGTTGGCAATGATCTCAAAGAAATTATTTATCTTTAAATAATTCTTTAAGGTCTTGTTATTGATATTTATAGTACTTAGATGTAAGGTATGTATATCATAGATAGATTATATTTTTTATCATTGAACAAGAACATTGTTATAAATAAAAATTGAATTTATTTCTTATATATTTAACTATTTATCCAAGATTAGACCTTATTCTAACATGGATGTAAATAATGTAACCGGAACAAAAGCTTCCGAATGCATCATTAGAAATTATAGTCTCATGAGCAAATTTTTTTATTGGATTAAAATAAAGAGCCTCCTCTACATATTCTTACCTTGAATATAGGGTAATTTTTTTTATGTTGAGAACCCTGACGCTCTATCAATTATCGTTTGATGCCACTACGATAAAGAAATCATGAAATGCGAATAAGTATTTTTTTTAATGGGTGATAATGGAATGGTAACCCCGTCTGCGGTATCGGTATACGCTGGCGTAGCATCAGTGAGGGATGATGGGTGATGATGAAAGCAGGTCAGTTAGCCCATCGCGACGAATTATTCTAGAATTAACCACGGTGGTTTCCAGGGGGAATAGCGGGGAGATCGACCTGGTTGGGTATATTGTTAGCAATAGGACTGGTAATTCGCATTACTAATCCCATTAATTACCATTAGATGCCACCACGATAATGAAATCAAGAAATGCGAATAGTACCTATCTATGAATATTTAAACATAGCTTTGAATGCGACAGATTATAATGACAAATTTTTTTTTTATTGTTGAGATAAATGAGATGTTGGAAATTAATTTATAAGTGACAGAGATGAGGTAAAAAACATAAAAAAAACTACACCTAAATTGAAAAATTCCTTCTTTTGGAAGTTGGTTGAATAGTAATATCTCTTCTAAAGAGAAAATGGGGTCTTAATAAGACCAACAGGTGTCAATACAGTATTTTTTTTTAGAAATATTGTCTGTCTGTCTATCTATTAAAAACTACTACACCAAATCGTATACGGTTTTCATTGTTGTGTTCCTGAAAATCTTTCTTAAAATGGTGTATGTTTTACCTTGATACTACTTTGGTGAAGTAGTCTGCTTTATTGACTTTGTACAAAAGTCGATTGCTTGGGTACCTCTGTCCCATTCGTATTTCAACCGTGAAGCAGTTGTGTTTGCATGGCGGTGTTTCGGTTTGAAGGGTGGGATATGGCGTGAATTTACTGGGTACAGAGGAATAACACCTGAGTCTTCAGGAATGTCAACGCATGGGGGGTATCATGGGCGAAACAGTATACTCTGTTATGTCCATGGTACTGCTCATGTCTATAGGCGAAGGTTACCACTTTCCATCAGGTGGACCGTCAGCTTGTTTGCCATTCTAAGTTGTATATAAAAAAAAATCCACGCATACGAAATAGCTGGCAAATAGCTAATAAAGAATAAAGAAAATGCTTTTTTATATGGCTTTATTTCAACTGAATTATATACCTACCTATCATTTCTTCATTATTTCGTTAACTGTCCATTGCCGAACGTAGTCCTCCCTTTGAAGGGCTTTGCCAGTAGTTACCACTAGTGTCCGACCGAAGTTTCGGTTTCGGCTAGAAATTCTACTTTCGGAATTAGTTTCGGTTTCGGTTAAAAAAATTACCGAAATTTCGACCGCACCAAAATTTTGTGTTTATATTGGTGTTGTGTGTGTTTAATTGAAAGTTGTTTTTTTTAAAGTTTACTTCCAAGAGTAATTCATAATTTTAACATGTTTTTACATATAAATATATATGACATATTTGTTACACATTTTAATTAGTGTTTATTATTACTCTTTAACTATCTGTGTGTTTATTTACATAATACACTGGATTTCAGTATAAAAGTGAAATTTCAAATATGTCCCAGTAAGTTTCGGTTTTGTCCGAAACTGAGACCAAGGCCGAAAGTTCGGTTTCGGCTGTAAAACCTGTTTCGGTCGGACACTAGTTACCACACTTGGTAGGCGATCTATACTTACTTATAATAAACGTTAAATTTTATACCAATAAATAATTAGATACTTCCAAAGACAGAAATAGAGCTATAAAATTAATTCTGTTTGGCCATAAAGAATGAAATATCGACGAATCTTTTAATAGGCCGTTAAACAAACATTAAATATTTATGTACAGAATGCATTGTGTGATTGAAAGCGATACTCATAAATCGGCTATTGACTCAATAATACAACACAAATTGTATATAATAATCAAAAGAAATTCTACTAAAATATGTGAAAGCACATGTTTTTATCTTTTCAAAATGTGCCGTCGTAAAGACAAAAGTACCTTGTAAATATTTATTATTATTTCACGAATAAAATTCTATGATATTAAATATTACGAATTAATATTATAAACGTGAAGGTTTGGATAGATTGACGCATGTTTTTTTTACTCTTTCACGCAAAAAGCACAGAGCAAGTAATCACTACAGTAAAAAGTATAATTTTTGTATCACCATTTAACTGTACACTGCTTAATATAGCCTCCCCATAAAGGTTTTTGTAGTTGCCAAGCTTGGCAGGCGGGTTGGCACAACAGTTTGGCTTTTGGTAATGTATTAAGAGGGACGCTGCTGCCTATCCCTTGACTATAAGCTCCCATAGTCGTCTCTTATGACACCCGCGGGAAAGAAAATGGTTGGCATTGAAATTGGTCTGTCGGGACCTACACGGCAAAAAGTATAGTAAACAGATTTATACGAAATTTGGTACACGAGTAGATTATAACATAGGATACTTAAATACTAATTAACAGGGGTAAAGCAGCGGGATACAGCTAGTAGATCGTATCAGAATAAGGATTTACAGTACAGGCTTACAGAATATAAAAAAAGGCGGCTAAGGAAACAATGTAAAAATTACTAGTCTAAGAAAAAGGGGGGAAAGGGATCGTTACCAATGGAGTTTGACAGCCCCATTGCTAGCAACATGCCTTTTTAGATCGATCTCCACGTGGTTCTGCCTGGAAACCATCGTGAACTTGTTAAATTCGTCACGATGGGCTAACTGACCTACTTCATTCTCACCTATCATCCTTCACTGGTGCCCCGCCGGTGTATACCGATAGCGCGGGTGGGGTTACCATTCCATTAAAAAAAAGTCTAAGAAAAATAAAATTCCATATAATACTTTATTATATCAAACTACCTAACCAGCGACAATAAGAATAGATTAATATCCTTCTTTCATAAGGAGAAACATAGAGGAAAAAATATTAGAACGTATAAACTAAAACATAAAAAATATAAAATTAAAAAAATAATAAACAATAGACATTTGACATTTTGCATCAGATCCGAGTCACTTCGAAAAAAAAACGACTCTATATGAACATAAGATCTTATATAACCAGTTCATTGAATTTAAAAAATTTTACACTATAAAGTGTTTTTTAATGGGTGACAAAGGAATGATAATCCCGTCTGCACTAACGACATACCCAGGCGGGGTACCAGTGAGGGATTATATGTAGGTGACATGAAAAAGCAGGCAGTTAGCCAGAAATTCGGCTCACGATCACGTGGAAGTCGACCTGATAGGGTATATTGCTAGCAATAGGAAAGGTAGTCCGTATTACTAACAATCAATCAACTTTATAATGGGGGGGGGGGGGGAGATAGGCCTCCACTATAAAGGTGTTAAGTCTTTTATACTCGTAATATTGATATTTTAAACGGAGGCATATTACAGTTGTAGTGATTTTATTTTATTATGTTGGCACTTCTTGATGGTTGCATAGACTTATTTTTATTGAGGTATTTCATCAGTTATTTTAATTGGAGGCAAGGTTGATTGGCATATTATGATAGTTTGGCATTTAGTATTTTCATTATTACTTGATGCAATGTCTCTTTATGGGCTGTTGGGTACCATCTGTCCTACATGTGTACTGTGCAGTGAATATAACATTGCCACATACAACTGTGAAGTAACAGTATAATTGAGTGTTTACTGTTCAACACAAAAGCGGACATAATGGTTATTTTTTTTTATTTTTTTTTTTATGTTATTTAGAATGACGAATAAGCTAACGGCTAACTGGTGGAAAGTGGTAACTGTCGCCTGTAGACACAAACAGTAACTAGCACGTTACAGTACACTCTGTGATGCTACAATGCCTGCTAAAACGCGTGGTTTTAATAGGTGAAGATGAAATGGTTGCACCACTATGATAGGTGACAATGACTGCAGGTAAATTTTTTTATGCAAATCAGAATGGCAAACAAGCTGACGGCCATTTGATGGAAAGCGTTAACCGTAACCTATAGACATAAATAGTATCATAGACAAAACTTGTTGCCATTTCTGAGAATTAAAGTGTTATGCCGTTATACCCTGTAAATTCACAACCATATCCTACCCTTCAGACCGAAACACAGCCATGCAAACACAACTGCTTCACGGTAGAAACACAAATGAGACATAGGAACCTAAGCAGACGACTTTTGTACAAAGTCTCAGTTGCCCCATCATGAGAAATCCACCAATAATTGACCACGACAGTTTCCAGGTGAACCGCGTGGAGGTGGACCTGATAGAGTTGTATGCAATGGGTACTTTTTTTTATGGATGATAATGGAACGGTAACTCTCCTCCAGAAACGGTATACACTGACGGGGTATGATAGGTGAGGCTTAAAAGGCAGGCCAGTTACTCCATCTTGATGAATACACCTGGAATTCAGCACGATAGGTTCCAGAGGGGACCACGCGGAGGTCGACCTGGCTGGGTATACTGTTAACAATGCGATTAGTATTATGCATTACTAACAATATCTCGTCCCTCTCCTCCCACAAACGCTCAGGCTGTGGAATGAGCTCCCTGTCGAGGTTTTCCCATGAGACTGCAGTATCGGGTTCTTCAAAAACGGTATATTAAGATTTCTTCAGGGTCGGCAACGTGCACGTGACTATCCTAGTGTTGCAGGCGGGGAAAAAAGGATTGTTAGTAATGCGGACTATCAATATATGCTATCAGGTCGACCTCCACGTGGTTCCTCATGGAAACCATCGTGCTGAATTCCAGGTGTGTTCATCACAATAGACTAACTGACTTGCTTTTTCATTCTCACCTATCATCCCTCATTGGTACCTCGCCAGCGTATACCGTTAGCGCATGCGGGGTTACCATTCCATTATCATCCATTAAAATAAAAGTGTTGGTTAAAATAGGTTACAATGACCGTTTACCTTCAAACGGGCTGCATGTTTTTTGCCACTTTTGTTTTATAAAAAAAAATTCTCCTCCGCCCCTCCCGCGTCACCATTTTTAAAGACTGTAGTTTTTTTTAATCGGTGATAATGGAATGGTATCCCCGCCTGTGCTATCGATAAACACTGGCGGGGCACCAGTGTGTGATAATAGGTGAGGATAATTGTAAATCAATTGGCCTATCGTGACAAATTCAACAAATTAACTTTGGTGGTTTACAGCGGGACCCGCGTGGAGGTCGACCTGACAGGGTATGTTACTAATAATATGACCGCAAAAGACTTCTTACTCTACGCAATATAAATAAAGGTGAATAGCTATTCCTAGCAACAGAGTTTTAGATTTTATTAAATGTAAATAAATATAAGATACCAAAGGATATTTTGGATTTACCAGAGGGAGATTTTGTACAAAAGTCGATTGCTTGGGTACCTCTATCCCATTCGTGTTTCAACCGTGAAGCAGTTGTGTTTGCATGGCTGTGTTTCGGTTTGAAGGGTGGGATATGGCGTGAATTTATAGGGCACAGAGGAATAACATCTGAGTCCTCAGGAATGGCAACGCATGGGGGGTATCATGGGCGAAATAGTATACTCTGTTATGTCCATGGTACTGCTCATGTGTATAGGCGACGGTTACCACTTTCCATCAGGTGGGCCGTCAGTATGTTTGCCATTCTAAGCTGTATAAAAAAAAAAACATATATCCCAACCCATCGGTATGTATTTGCTGTGCTAACTCCATAACTTTCTATTTATTACGCAATACAAAGATTATCTAGCGTCGAACTGGGTTCGAGCCGTCACCTGCCGAGTCGGATAATTAACTGCACAGATCATACAAGTTAACAGACCTAACTGATTGATAGACAGGCATGTGAAAATAAATATTTACCTATATAATATTTTTTCACCAGAGGGCGACACTATACTATAGTTGGTCTTCTAAGGTCAAATTTCCTAAACTAAAGATCCGCTCCGGATTGGCATGGATAGATAAATAGAAAATGAATTTTGTAATTTATATAAGTTTTAATAGGCATTTTTTATATCTTAGAACACTAATATTTTTTGAAAATAATATATAAAGGATGTTATTTGTCGATGACAGAGATATGCTGGCGGGGCACCAGTCATGGATGATAAGTGAGAATGAAAACATATCGTGATGAATACACCTAGAGGGAGACTTTGTACAAAAGTCGTTTGCTTGGGTACCTCTGTCCCATTCGTGTTTCTACCGTGAAGCAGTTGTGTTTGCATGGCTGTGTTTCGGTTTGAAGGGTGGGATATGGCGTGAATTTACAGGGTACAGAGGAATAACACTTGAATCCTCAGGAATCGCAATGCATGGGAAGTATATACTCTGTTATGTCCATGTACTGCTCATGTCTATAGGCGACGGTTACTACTTTCCATCAGGTGGGCCGTCAGCTTGTTTGCCATCCAAAGCTGTATAAAAAAAAACTTAAAAATTCAGTATCAATCTGATAGACTATATTAGTAGCAATGGGGTTGTAAATTCCCATTACAGACAATTCAATCTCCTCCTCCTCTCTCCATGTATTTGGAACGGAGATGAAGTGCCGGATAAAGACGAAAAGAAACTGTGATAGACTTTTGACCGACATAAAATGTAGCTTATATCATTTGTTATCCTATATAGAAGAAATTATAGAGAAGAAATATGAACGGGACAGACAGAGGTCTGTCCTACCTGTCACTGCCGTAACGCAGTTGTGTTTTTTTAATAGGTGACCACCAGTCGGAGATGATAGATGAGGATGAAAGCAGGTCAGTTAGCCTATCCTGACAAATTCAACTAGAATTAACCACGATGGTTTGCAGAGGGTACCACGTGGAGGTCGACCTGACAGGGTATATTGCTAGTAATGGGGCTATTTAACCACATTACTAACAATGCATGCATGTCCTCATGCATGGGCGACACAGTGTACTCGATTACGTCCATGGTTTTATAGATATCTATATGCGACTGTTGCCGTTTTCCATCATGTGGGCCATAAGCTTATTTGCCATTGTAAGTTGCATGATTTTTTTTTTAAAGAAGTAAGGTCTAACACTTTCATAACTCTATCCAAAAAGGTCCAGTCCAAACGATTATTATAATAATAAGTAAAATATATCGCTCCACTAACATCCGCATGCGGTGTTACTTACGTCACCGCGACGAATAATGTCAACGTGCCGCGCTCGCGAGCGTAATTGATACTGCAACCCACATTAAATGTAGGTAAACAATAATTTAACATTTATTCCACAACAACTAAGAATTCGCACCGCAAAAAATGCTTATCTAATCATCAACACACACACACGCACGCATGCACGCACACACACGCACACACACACGCACACACGCACACATGCACACACACACACACACACACACACACACACACACACACACACACACGCACGCACGCACGCACGCACGCACGCACGCTCACACACGCACGCACGCACACATACACGCACGCACGCACACACACACATTAATGAACGAAGCAATTTTCAAACGACTTTAAAAAAACTAGGAAATTTTCAATTTCGTTGTACTCTTTTTTCTTTTTATGTTTGTTACCTTATAACTCCGTTATTTGTAAACCGATTTGGAAAGTTTTTTTTCTATTACATTCTTTATTGCACTTAAACAATATATGCGAGGATTAGTTTAACAACTTGTTAGTAAGGGAGGACTTATCTCTGAAAAGGGTCTCTTCCAGCCAACCCATTCTATTTGAATGCCAAAATACTTTATTAAGAGTATTTTGGCTACCTGGTTGTGTCTGTGCAAGTACATAGTAGTACTTGTACTTTTTTTTTATTTTTTTGATGGGTGAAAATGGTATGGTAACCCCGCCTGCGCTAACGGGATACGCCGGCGGAGCACCAGTGAAGGGTGATAGATGAGAATGAAAACAGGCCAGTTAGCCCATCATGATGAATTTATCAGAAATTAACCATGATAGTTTCCAGGGGGAACCACGAGGAGGTCGACCTGGTTGGGTATATTGCTAGCGATGAGATTTTTAGTCTCCATTACTAACAATCCCTTTCCCCCCAATACTTGTACTCAAGAGCTGAGCAACCCAAAAGCATATGTCCGAGTGACTCCCCGGAATGACGACATGCCTGACAGATGTCTTCACTGCCATCCTTCAGAATGTATGTACTTCCGGTAATTGTTAGACTTTTTTTTATACAAACTTAGAATGGCAAACAAGCTGACGGTCCACCTGATGGAAAGTGGTAACCGTCGCCTATAGACATGAGCAGTACCATGGACTTAACCACCTGATATATAATACTTACTAGAAGGAGACTTTGTACAAAAGTCGATTGCTTGGGAACCTCTGTCCAATTCCTGTTTCTACCGTGAAGCAGTTGTATTTACATGGCTATGTTTCGGTTTGAAGGGTGGGATGTGGCAGTGAATTTACAGGGTACAGCGGAATAACACCTGAGTCCTCAGGAATGGCAACGTATGTGGTGTATCATGGACGAAACGGTATACTCTGTTATGTCCATGATACTGCTCATGTCTATAGGCGACGGTTACCACTTTCCATCAGGTGGGCCGTGAGCTTGTTTGCCATTCTAAGTTGCAAGAAATATATATTCATCGACATCATATCAGCCGTTATCTGTCCACTGCTGAATACAGGCTTCCCTCATTCGAGAGAAGCTTTTACCAGTAGTTGCCACGCTTGGCAGGCTAGTTGTCAATCGCAATCAGGATTTTAGTGATGTTTAAGTAGGGCGGTACTACCTATCCCTTAGTCATTAAGTTCTCTTAGTCGCCTCTTACGACACCCAAGGCAAAGGAACGGGTGGCCCGTTCTATGTCGGAACCGCACGTCAGCATCGACATTATAAGAGCAAAATACACGTCCAAGACACTCACATGCCCTACATACTTGTCTAATTTCCCGGATGTTACATGTATCTTGTAATTATTGCAGTTACTCGATTCGCATCCGTTTAAAAATATTTCTTGACAGTTGAGCGCGCCGTGTCATTTAATTATTTATTTTACCATTTATTTTTCATCAGTTACAAAAAAAGAAATACAGTATACTTTAATGAGAAGTGATACAAAAGGCGACCTTATCGAATTATACGAAGCAATCAGTTTCGTCTTTTAACCCTTCTTTGCATAATGGTGGAAATTTACATCATAACATTGAATGCCCAAAAATTATATAAAAGACCAAGTTCATTTTAAGTTGATCGTGTCTGGATACTTTTTTAATGTCCATTGCCAAAAACAAAACATAGCTGTCAAATTTATTCTTTTTATCATTTTTCCTTTAACTTAATATCTGAGAAGACTGATATATCTGAGAAGGTAAAAGCCTTTAAAATAATAATAATAATAATAAAAAAACTTTGAATATAAATTATATCACCTTGATTTATTTCACCAATAAAAAAATTATGTAAAGAAAGATTAAATATCGTTTAAAAACATATAATTCAAGTACAAAAACTGTAAATTTGGCAGGTAAATCATAACTGATGCATGCATACTTAGAGTACACAATTATTTGAATAACATAATTATACATAATATATCTTCATTTTACCTTATATATGTTATACAATAAATAATATATTATTATATATTTATATATAATATTGATATCATCTATAAGGTCCAGTTAGCAGTGTATTATACATTTAATCCTGTCTCTCGAGTGCTGTCTATCGAGTGGTGGTCCCACTGAAAATCAGCGCTGCAGCACCACGCTGCAGCTTACGCTGAGTGGGGACCACTTCAGCTGCTACTACAGAATTATTATTTTAATGTATAAAGTTGTTATTAATATTGTTATGTTTTGTAGCTGAATAAATTATTTTATTATTATTATTACAATCTCTATCCAAAAAACCTTTGGGTAGCGAACATTGAGAAATATAGACAAAAAGTAGATAATTCACTATTATATAGATGCTAATACTAATTGTATCCCGCGTCTTTACACACGTGTATCAATATATAAAGTATCATAAGGCTCAGTGAAGATATATCCTACCCATGTACTTGTTTTTATTCAAATTCGTTGAGTAGTTTTTGCGTGAAAGAGTAACAAACTCCATTCTTCCATCTTTACAAACTTACACATTTATGATATTAACAGAACAAACATATATATATATATATATATATATATATATATATATATATATATATATATATATATATATATATATATAACAAGCTGACGGCCCACCTGATGGAAAGTGTTAACCGTTACCTTTAGACATGAGCAGTACCATGCGTTGCCATTCCTGAGTTCTCAGGTGTTATTCCTCTGTACCCAGTAAATTCACTGCCATATTCCACCCTTCAAACCGAAACACCGCCATACAAACACAACTGCTTCACGGTTGAAACACAAATGGGATATATATATATAAGTCGTAATCCTCAAAATTTTGCACTGTATCTACACACACACACACAAGCAATTTATAACACATATACAATAACAATTTAACGAACGAACTTGACTACGTTCTTATTATTAATATCATTAATATTACATAATATAATCGTTATATTGACATAGTATGATATAACGCGCGGCCACTGCCCCACTACCTGCGCAATTAGATATACTTCCGTATGTCAATGAATCTATAGGAATGCAGTGGAGTGGAAGTGATTGTTTTTTTTTTAATGGATGATAATGGAATGGTAACCCCGCTTGCGCGTAGGGGGGAAGGGATTGTTAGTAATGGAGACTGAGAATCCCATTGCTAGCAATATACCCAACCAGGTTGACCTTCTCGCGGTTCCCCCTAGAAACTATCATGGTTAATTCCTGATGAATTCATCATGATGGGCTAACTGGCCTGTTTTCATTCTTATCTATCACCCTTCACTGGTGCTTCGCCAGCGTATCCTGTTAACGCAGGCGGGGTTACCATACCATTTTCACTCATCAAAAAAAAAACCCGCTTGCGCTATCAGTATACACTGGCGGGGCACCAGTGAGGGATGATAGGTGAGGATGAAGCAGGTCAGTTAACCCACCGTGACAAATCTAACAATAAATCAATCACGATGGTTTCCAGGGGGAACCACGTGGAGGTCGACCTGATATAGTGTATTGCTAGCAATGGGGCTATTAATCCCCATTACTAACAATCTCTTCTCCTCCCGAAGTGATCAATTTGTTCTTTCCACTATGAATTTCAATAGTTTTTTATTTTATACATAGAATAGTAAACATACTGACGGCCTACATGATAGAAAGGGGGGGAAAGGTATTAGTCATGAGGTCTAATAGCCCCACTAGCAATATACCCTTTCAGATCAATGTAACATGTATGTATGTGTGTATATATATAATTATTTATAATTTATGTAAATATTTATTTAAATTTCTGTCTTGCACTGCTAATGCCCACACATTACTTCCTATGCCACTGCGTTAGGTTGACTGGAAGAGATCTCTTTTAGAAATAAGTTCGCCTTTGCTAACATTGTTATTAACTTCTTGTTGTTACTGTATGTTTTAGTACAATAAAGAATATATAATCAATCTCCAGGCGTTTCACTCTGGAAACCATCATGGTTAATGCTTGTCGAATTCATCATGGGGGGCCAAATAGGTCGACCTAATAGGGCATATTGCTAGCGCAATATGCCCTATTAGGTCGACCTCCACGTGGCTCCCCCTGGAAACCATCGTGAACAATTCTTGTTGAATTCGTCACGATGGGCTAACTGACCTGCTTTATCCTCACCTATCATCCCTCACTGATGCCCCGCCGGTGCATACCAATAGCGCGGGTGGGGTTACCGTTCCATTATCACGCATTAATTTATTTTTTCAATTAAAAAAAAAACTTAATTTATTCATAAGTTTAATTCATATATTGTTCTTCAGAGGCAGCACTAATATTTATAACTGTTCTCTTGTTTATCTTGTTAAGTTCCTAAAGGTGCTAGGCAATGTAAAACACGCCAAAAATGTAGATTGACAGCAAATATTGCATAATTTTTGGTTACCGCAAATTTTAGATACATATTTTGGACGCCAGACATACTTACACCCAAATAACATTATCCTCCTTTTTGTCTGTAGTTGTGCAAAAAAAGAGATAATTAGTTGAACATTCTCATTACAAGATCATATGTAACTAGATAGACTATCTCTTTATAAACGCTTTGGCAAAGACAACACAACTTTTATTTCTGTGTACGTGAATAAGATTATCAGAATGTACAGTTATTATTCAATAAATTGAAGAAATATTAAATTGAAAAATATATTATATATCATATTTACAAAATGAGGTTAGACAGAGCATTAGTATTTATGAAGATCTTGTTTTAACTGGTTAATTTGATTGATATTTGAGAATAATCTTGCAATATGTACTCGTATTCGTTGTTAAAATAATTGAAAATGGCCGCCATTTTAATTAGTACAATATAGGTATATTCATTAGTATTTTTTTTTGTAATGGATTGTGAGGAATGGTAACCCCGCCTGCGCTATCGGTATACACTGACGGGGCACCAGTGAGCGGTGATAGATGACAATGAAAGCAGGTCCGTTAACCCATCGTGATGAATCCCAGTAGAATTAACCATGATAGTTTCCAGGGGGAACCGCGTGGAGGTCGACCTGATAGAGTGTATTGCTAATTACGGTTACTAACCTAACTGCGATTGCCAATCCGCCTGCCAAGCGTGGCAACTACTGGAAAAACCCTCCAAGGGGAGGCCTATGTTCAGCAGTGGACAGTTCAAGGCTGATATGATGATTATCTATGTAAGAAAAATAATATGCATAAAATTAAATTTAAAAAAAATCTACGTTAAATAGGACATTTTGAAATTTATTATTAGCAGGTGTAATTATTGTTTTGGTTATTTTTTAGCTGTATAATGAAAATTAATGTACTTAAAGGCGCGTCATACTTTATTAAAAAAAAAAAATACGTCACCCAACAGTTAATGTTGGTACGTTTGTAACTTAATGTTTTATCTAGACATATATTTAGTTTTCTTAAAAAAAGATATTAATTTTGACGAAATATTACAAAAAAATTACTTCAACTAGCAGCCGACTAATCGTTTGTTTCACATGTTTTTAGACTCGACTCTCCATCTAACTATATATGATCTATGTCTCCAATCAAAATATGGTGTTAATACATACGCTGTTTCTCCTACTCGCAACTTTTATAATGACATTATCTAACGAATCATTACGACGTATGACGTAAGACCACATTAAGGTAAAAGCCACATAACACTGGACTGATGGCGCTTTAAACTTCACCATTGCTATTTAACAAAATATCCAAAAAATGCGTAAAGTTTAATTTCTTTATTAAATGCGTTTGATGATTACCGCAAACATAATAACAGTTTTTTTTAATGGGTGAAAATGGAATGTCATCATGTGGTCTCGCAATAGACTGGGCCACTCCTGTTTCCGTAGGTGTCGTAAGAGGCGACTGAGGGAGCTTATGGTGGAGGGATGGGCAGTAGCGTCCAACTTGAAACATTATCAAAGCCTAACTGCGGTTGCCAACCCGCCTGCCAAGCGTGGCAACTACTGGTAAAACCTTCCTTATGGGGGAGGTCTATGTTCAACAGTGGACAACTTACTACATATATACGGTACTTAAATGTATATATAATATTATCATGTATCATCATCATGGGCGAAACAGTATACTCTGTTAAGTCCATGGTACTCATGTCTATAGGTGACGGTTACCACTTTCCATCAGGTGGGCCGTCAGCTTGTTTGCCATTGTAAGTTGTATATATATATATATATATATATATATATATATATATATATATATATATATATATATATATATATATATATATATATATATATATATTATAAAATGTTATTAGTTTAAAATCTTCTTTAATCGACCATGCCATATTTTAAAATTGGCTGAACCGAGAATCGAACTTGCGACCTCATTTTCGCAAAATAACCTACCTACCACTACACCACGGTGGCTATCAAGTTAACTCTCCCTCGAGATCAACCGGTTCCTCTCAAGACTTCGCAAGTAATATAACACTGCTTTCAGGTACTCAAAAAGTAATTTAAAACGATTACGCGATTGTAAACCTTATGTATACAGCAATAATATCGAAATATGATAATGTAACATATCATATGTGACTGATACAGGTAAAAGGGAAAGAACCCTGTAATTAATATAGGCATATATAATAAATACTAATATAAAAAAGAGGATAGGTTTGCTTTTGTGTGTGTGTTTGTTTGTTTGGCAAAGGCAAAGCAAGATGGCAAAGGTGTCTAGTGTCCAGTGTCCAGGTGTCCAATATCTAGGTTTATAGTGTCTGGATGTCTAATGTCCAGTGTCTGAATGTCCAATGTCTGGGCGTCTAGTGTCTGAGTGTCCAAGTGTTAGAGTGTCAGAGAGTCCAATGTTTAAGTGCCTTAATGTCTGATTGTGCAGTGTCTGAATGTCTGATGTCCGTGTGTCCAGTGTCCGTGAGCCTGAGATGCGTAACTTATGCCAGACAATAGACAAAAACTGTAAAAGAAAGACAAGCAAAGCTTTCGTCTGTGTCGGCATGTCTGTAACGTATTTATCAGGTTTAGTGTCTGATGTCCGAGTGTCTGAATATACATTGCCTTGGTTTCAGAAACTTGGTAATTATTATTTTTGTTCACTGTATTGTTATTTTTAATTAATTATTAATAAGTAATTAGTTAAATAATAGATTTTATTGAACCCAACTTTTTACCAGAGCTTGACGAAAACATTTAAAATTTTCGCATTAATACAATAATTATAACATTATTAAGGGTTTACATAAAAAAAATACAAAATAATAAAATTAATACATTTGGAAAATACTATAATAAAAATAATCATTGGTTTTTAGAAAAAAAAAAAAACAGTAATAAATTTATATAAATTTTGTCAAAGGTTGTCTGGAAGAGATTGCTTAGCAAAGACCGCCTTTTGTACTACACTATACGTATTGAAAATTGTTTTAACAAATCATGTTATGTTGGTGCAATAAAGTGTTAAATAAATAAATAAAAATAAGTAAATAAATGTTCTTACACAACGTAATGCGCGTAACATAAACTTGAGAATCGTCATCTCGTAATAGTCCTCTTAAGGTACATTCAAAAATAAAATATAATACAGCCGTGCCAGGGTGTATGAGCTAGTTCAACAAAGCGAGTGCCTGCATGATGGGCATATCAAGTTAACATTCTCACCGCCCCCGATAAAATTACCTACAATTATAATGAAAATACAGTGTTATTAATATTAGTTTATTGCTTACACGCTTTCCAGTTGCATGTTTAATTATAACATAAAACATTATTAACCTATTAATATCGTAACATGCAGATAAAATATCTCCCTACAGATACAAACACACACATATACACACATACACACACACACACACACACACACACACACACACACACACACAGAGAGAGAGAGAGAGAGAGAGAGAGAGAGAGAGAGAGAGAGAGAGAGAGAAAGAGACATAATTTCAGCTTTGTATATTTGCTGTCTAATAAGAAATATTTTATAAACTGTAAATTCGTAATTAAAAAAATACTAAAATATTAAAGATTTTGAGTGCTGTGCATTTTGTAATAATAAATATATATGTAAATACAAATGTGGACAAATAGCTTAATTTTTTCAAAATGATATGCTATTCAAATTATATTAGTCTTGTAATAGGTAACTTTTTCTTTTCTTGAAGAAAATGGCAATCGGTCTTTATTTTTATAACCATTACTGCCAGCGTCAAGTATTTTAATTTTAGTTTCATTCTTCAGAATATTGCCAAGTTTAACGTTTCCCGCCTTTTTCGATTACCTTGTTACATCGATTACATCCATCAATCACTATAATGAATCAATGAAAATCTTTTTAATCAATGTAAATCACAATTATATATGTATACATATATGATTCGTGCTGAAGAAAGGCCAAATTAAAAGTACCCGTAACCGGCGAGCGTGTATGAAAAGATAGATGAATGTGGAAGAAGCGAAAGAGGTTTGTTTGAATCGAAGCATTTGGCGTTCCATTGTTTCTGCCTACCCTAATGGGAGACAGGCGTGACAGATATGTATGTATGTATGTATATATGATTCAATAACATGAATTGTATGTGATGTTAACTAGTATGACAAGGTGAGTTTTATCATACAAACTGTCATCACATTGACAGCCTTCGTAATTTTAGCTCACCGAAGTGTGATACGTCAGAATATCTGTCAATGTCCAAAAAATAATTTATAAATCTTAACAAACAATCTAACGATAGTTTTTTGACAGAAATCGCTCCCTCTAGATATATGTGATCTAACGTTTCTTGCCAGTTCTTTTCGGCTAAACCTGCTTTCGGTTTAAAGGGATTCATTTTCTTTAAATGCAAATGAAATGTAATGACGTGAAGGCATAACATCATAGTCTTTAATGATATCATCATCATATTAGCTCGTCCAGTCCTGAAGGTAAGCCCCTTCCACAGAACCACCTGCAATTACTGACTTCCTGCAATGCATTTGAGGTGGTCACTCCATCTCCACTCCATCACCAGAGGGAGACTTTGTACAAAAGTCGATTGCTTAGGTTCTTATTCTGTCCCATTCGTGTTTCAACCGTGAAGCAGTTGTATTTGCATGACTGTGTTTCGGTTTGAAGGGTGGGATATGGCGTGAATTTACTGGGTACAGAGGTACACCTGAGTTCTCAGGAATGGCAACGCATAGGGGGTATCACGGGCATGGAAACAGTATACTCTGTTATGTCCATGGTACTGCTCATGTCTATAGGCGCGATTACCACTTTCCATCAGGTGGGCCGTCAGCTTGTTTGCCATTTTAAGTTGTATAAAAAAAAACCACCAACTGAGCCATATACTCGTTTACCCACTGTGTTGTGTTTTGATGGGTGAAAATAGTATGGTAACCCCGCCTGCGCTAACGGGATACGCTGGCGGAGCACCAGTGAAGGGTGATAGATGAGAATGAAAACAGGCCAGTTAGCCCATCATGATGAATTCATCAGGAATTAACCATGATAGTTTCCAGGGGGAACCGCGAGGAGGTCGACCTGGTTGGGTATATTGCTAGCAATGGGATTCACAATCTCCATTACTAACAATCCCTTTCCCCCTTACCCACTGTGTTAGGTATAAAAAAAAATTACCTCTTTGTACTGTCAGCTTGTTCGCCATTCCAAGTTGCATAAAAATCACAATATATTATACTGATCGAATCGCCGTTTCAAATCAAACTGGTTTCTTATATATTAAACATTTTTCCTAAATATTATAATGGCAATACATAACATCTTATGTAGTACGAGGTAACCACTACAAGTTGGTTTTACGTAACATATTTTTCAATAATCACCTTTGAGTTTTGACGTGGATTATAACTAAGATTATGTCAAAAGACGATGCGACAGATGACAAATATATATATATATATATATTAGAGAGTGCAAAACAAGTGGATCCAAGTATGTATTGTACAATCACTCGCAATAAAGTCGATTAAAAATATTTTATAAATTAATAATTAATTATTTATAAATTCATCGATAATTCAACGTTGCTACATTGATTTTTATTCGCAATTTTAAGTAACCATTGGTCTGTTCGCGAAATTTTGGAGAAATAAACTGAAACTTTTAATTTACAAGTGCAATAAAGAAAAATTCC
Source organism: Galleria mellonella (assembly GCF_026898425.1). NCBI lineage: Eukaryota > Metazoa > Arthropoda > Insecta > Lepidoptera > Pyralidae > Galleria > Galleria mellonella. Next base: position 6,733,788 of record NW_026441999.1, on the reverse strand, counting down.
AGAGTGGTGACCCCGTATAGGCAAACGTAAGTGTAGGATGCACCCCCACTAGATGGAGTGACGATCTCAAATGCATTATACAAACATAATAACAATTATTAATAGTCATAGAAATTAAGGTTAAGGAAGACCTATCTTTTTTCTTTTTTTTTCGGCGTTACCTTTGTTTTTAATTACTTGTAGTGAAAAACTGCAGACATTTATGATTGGTGATGAAGTGATGATCAATTTAGAGAACAAAATGACATTCGGATAAAAATAAAAATTGCATCTGGCTATCCGGTAAAAATTGTACATTTTAGATTATATTATACATATAATGTACAAGGTCAAATAGAATTTTGTCCTTAAAGCGTTAATGCAGAGAGCAAAGAAAAATGGTGATGACCTGACCTGAATTTCGTTTCTGAACATGACCAAAAACGAAATGATATGTACATATACATAATATATTGTAATATAGCTCTGTTTTATTTAAAATACTAAATAGGCTTGACTGTTTTTTTTTAATCTAAACTCGTAGAAAGTAGAGCATCGATGGTTAAAAACGGATCAAAATTCAATCTATTATATTATATTATCGTATATATAAAGGGGGGTAAAGAGGTTTCTTCAGAGTCGGCAACGCGCGCGTAATACCTCTGGTATTGCAGGTGTTCATAGGCTACGGTAACCACTTACCATCAGGTGGGCCGTATGCATGTTTGCCACCTCAATGGTATAAAAAAAATATTTTATTGTAGCCCGATTAATCTGACTGTACATATTTTGTTTATGATCTCTCGTGAGAAAATCAAGCGGTTTGATGTAACGCAATGTTTCCGCTCGTTTAAATAATAATTAAACCAGTTTCGGATGAAAGCGTGTTGGCGCCAAAAGATTGAGACTGACATTAGAAAATGTCGGCCATATTTATTTTTGATTTGTAAGTAGTTGTCATAAATAAATGCAGTTAATAAGTTTTTTGAAAACAATAAAAATAGATAAAATTTACTAGGTAATTTATTAAAACAATTAAAATTTCCTAACTTATCATCTCTCACTGGTGTCTCGTCAGTTTATACCGCTACCGAGATTTCCATTCCATTTTTATGCATTAAAAAAGGTAATGTAGGTTAGGTTAGGATTGGTTTTGCGGCCAGTACAAAACAAACCACAGAGTTGACCATAGACAAAACACTATAGAGAAAAGTAGGTTAGACTAGATTTGGTTTGGTGAAAGATCGAAAATGATTTTTTTTTTATAAAATCTATATATTTATACCAATTCATTTTAACAAACTTAGGATTTACTAGTTAAACCTAAGGACAGGTTTACTTTTCTATTTATATTATAAACGCAGAAGCTTGTAAGGTTAGATGTTTATGTTACTCTCACGCATAAACTACTGAATGGATTTGAATGAAATTTACATGGGTAAGTTTTTCCAATGGTTGATAATAAAATAGCAACCCCGCCTGTGTTAACGGTATACGCTGGTAGAACACCAATGAGGGATGATAGGTGAGGATGAAAAGGCAAGTCCATGATGATGATTACACCTGGGATTCAATACAATGGTGTCCAGGGGGGGGGGGATACGTGAAGATTGACCTGACAATGGCTAGCAATGGGGCTGGTAGTCTGTATTACTAGCAATCCCTTTCCTCCCAAACGGATGGGTTATATCCTAACTTAGCTTTATGCACTGTCTCATGAGGGAAAACATAACATTCACCTTTATGTATTACTATCTGAATTCCGCGGCTTCTCCGCATTTTCAGTTTCATTTATACATTCATATACAAATTAATTAAAAGTGTAAAACGAAATTGATCCGTGTTGTAACCTTCTGTCTTGGCAAAAATAGAATAAGAACTGAAGACCTTAATCTATGTTGACAAAATTTAATTACTTTTTTTAGATAATATTTGAATTTCGAACAATTAGTTATTGAAAGAAATATGAAGAAATAATTCTCTTGGAACTGCATACAATCTTGTAATCTTCACGAATATACGATAGTTTAGAAATGTGACACATTCACATACAGTTGAAATTAGCAATTAATTTGCCGGAAGACATTCAAGGAAGCGTTTAAAGATTATACCGTAATTAACTATTCGATTCGCTAATTTCCCCTGACTAATAAATTATTATTGCAATACATACAGTTTAATGTATTTTAGGTATTTTTTTATAAAACTTAGAATGGCAAACAAGCTGACGGCCCACCTGATGGAAAATAGTAACCGTCACCTATAGACATGAGCAGTACCATGGACATAACAGAGTATACTGTTTCGCCCGTGATATCCCCATGCGTTGCAATTCCTGAGGACTCAGGTATTATTCCTCTGTACCCTGTAAATTCTCGCCATATCACACCCTTCAAATCGAAACACAGCCATGAAAACACAACTGCTTCACGGTAGAAACACGAATGGCACAGAGGTACCCAAGCAATCGACTTTTGTACAACATCTCCCTCTGGTAAATATTATTAGGTAGAATCGTTCTTGAGTTTATCCCTTACAAACAAACAAACCAATCTTTCCTCTTTATAATATTAATATAAACAAATATATGCTTTACGCCTAAGAAACGTAATGTTTTTATAGATAAAAATAGATTAGGACTCAGGGACTGATCCGACTTCATCCGCATCTACCGTGTTCTATTCCAAGTGAATTCATCACAATGGGCTAACTGACCTGTTTATTCATTCTCATCTATCATCCCTCACTGGTGCCCTGACAGCGAATACCGATGACGTAAACGGGTATACAATTACATTATCTCATAAAAAAATAATTGTGACTAAATCTTTCATTTTAGTTAAAAAAAAATATTATTAAAATCAGTTTGAAGTTGCTGAAGATACCCGAAGACGTCGCGTAACCGCCGACACAAAAAAGCAGCTTCTCGGAAATAAATTTACCCACGACTGTAATTCCTATTGAGACAGTCAGATCCATTTGTCGACTGTTGCCGTCGTGGTTAACGTAACACACGACAAAAGCAGTAAACAAAGATATTAAATGAGAAGCTTACTAATTGCAAAATATATTATAGTTAAGTGCATTTCTTCTATACATCCTACCACTACGTATTTGTGATTGGAAAGGAAGCGTGGATTAGATTTGCGCCAGTCGACTAAACGCGCGCGAACACGACAACCGCCGTGGCATTATACGAAGAATTTCTACGTCCGCGTAGAAAAAAAAAATCGACACGATATGAACGGTACAGATTAATTAATCGATAGTGAATTTAATTTTATCTGTTTTTGTTGTGCGTGATTTGTTATATTTAATCTGTGAAGTTAGAAAATTCGTAGAGTAAGTAATTTATGATTAAAAAATTTGAGCTTTGAGTATTCTTTTAAGCAATTTTTTTTCGACAAACAAACAGAACTATACTGTAATATACAAAAATTGTCTAGACCAATACGGACTGGTATTCTCACGAATAGAAATATTTGTAGCATGCCCAAATCGAACCTGCAATTATCAAGAGACGAGACAGTGTGATAAACCATAATACTTCCCAGGTTCTCAATATTATGTTTTTAAAAAAATAATAATAGTTAGGGGGTTAGTTTGCCATCTCCTCTCCTTAAGAGGGGAGATGTGAATTTTCTAGAAATTTAAAAAATAATAATAAAGAATACAACCAAATGCAAATCTCTATTTAAAAATCGAAAAAATTTAAAAATATAATCAAAAAAATTATGATAATTAATTTGTTTACAAAATTTACATATTATAATCTAAGGTACATGTATATTTAAAAATGGTTACTAAGTCAGAAAATTAAAAACAATCTACTACCTAGATCTTGGGATTTTTTAATCGAATTGCAACACCAAAAAATGGCGCGCAAATTTTTTTTTAAAGAATATGTGTGACCTGTTTTAGATACTTGATGCCAAAAACCTGTCTCTACTTACCTCTTATAGTTCAGATTGTCTCCTTTATTTTTTATGGAAGACAATTTAATTATACCCAGGTCAGTAAACATATCCCGGTCCCGTGACTTCGCACGGGCAAAAGTTAGTATGATACAAAGGAACATTTATGCTGGAGCTTTGTTTTATCTATGGCAAAGACAATAGAAATAATACCACATTCCATAAAGTACATTTACGGGGTCGTACCCCTTAGATAATATATCTTCTTTCGATCTACTCTCATTTTCTGCTCTTACATTGATGAGATTATGCACATGTAATTGCATATAATGGATAATGTAACACGCCACGAGCTAATATGTGTTTGTTAACTGCATATTGTCTTAAATGGTACATTGGCACGCTTTACGTGCAATTATCAGATACTAGCGACCTGCCCCGGCTTCGCACGCGTAGGTAACATATTAGTCATTACCTTTAAAAATCCTATAGCTCTAATTATTATGAGAGAGTAACAACAGCCATATGCGGGGGAAAGGGATTGTTAGTAATGGGGTCAAATAGTCCCATTACTAGCAATATACCCTGTCAGATCGACCTCCACGTGGTTCCTCCTGGAAACCATTGTGGCTAATTCTAGTAGAATTCGTCAGAATGGGCTAACTGACCTGCTTTCATCCTCATCAGTTATCTATTACTGGTGCCCCGCAAGTGTATACCGATACCCACCTGCGCTACCGGGATACACTGGCGGGGCACCAGTGAAGGATGATTGGTGAGGATGAAAAGGCAGGTCAGTTAGCCCATCGTGATGAATTCATCAAAAATTAACCACGATGGTTTCCAGGGGGAACCGCGTGGAGGTCGACCTGTTAGGGTATATTGCTAGTAATGGGTCTGTTGGATCCCACTACTAACAAACCCTGTCTCCCCAGTTACCATACCATTATCACCCATTATAAAAAAACAAAGTCATATTTTATTATATTTAAAAAAAAAATAGATGTACAAGTGCAACGTGGGGGCAGAGGCTAAACTAAATATCATCATCATCATGTCCGCCTCTAGCTGTTCACTGCTGAACATAAGCCTTCCCATTTGGAGGTTTTGCCAGTAGTTGCCACGCTTAGCAGGCGGATTGGCAACCGCAAATAAATGAAATACTTAAATATTATGCCCCACAAAAACCGACTTCAGTTGTAACAAAACTAGTTGTTATTTTGATCTAAAAATTAAACTAACTAGGCCGATTTTGATAAAATTTCTATTGGATCAATCTGCTATTAATATTCTTTCACATAAAAAAAAATTACCTAATCGGTATACAATTGACGAAATTATGAGATGACAAATTTAAAAAAAAATTACAACCGAATTGGATGATACAAAAGGATGTTCTCATCCTTTTCGAAGTCGGTTGATTTATTTTCTTTTTTATTTATTTAAAGGAACACCATATTGCATTATAACATATGTAGCAATAAATTGTGTTTCAACCGTGAAGCAGTTGTGTTTGCATGGCTGTGTTTCGGTTTGAAGGGTGGGACTTGGTGTGAATTTACAGGGTACAGAGGAATAACACCTGAGTCCTCAGGAATGGCAACGCATGGGGGATATCATGGACGAAACAGTATACTCTGTTATGTGCATGGTACTACTCATGTCTATAGGCGACGGTTACCACTTTCCATCAGGTGGGCCGTCAGCTTGTTTGCCATTCTAAGTTGTATAAAAAAAAAAATACTTGAATAATAGTTATTTACTTAACATTATACTAATGTCGTGAGTGTTTTACACGATTTTTTAATTATTTTTTTTTAAATAGGAGACAGTTACCACTTTCCATCAGATAAGCCGCCAGTTAAAGCGCAAACATGTTTAACATTCACCTTAGAATATTTACCAGTTTATTTCCCACGGCTTTATCTGAGGAATTAACAAAAATACTACATACCTACTAATCTATAGACATAATGCTTGTTTGCCATCTCAGTGGTATAAATATGTATATAAAATTTTCGTGTCACAGTGTTACTTGCAATACTTTTCCGAAACGGCTTAACCGATTTTGATGAAATTTTCTATGCATACTCGGTAGATCTAAGAATAGATCTAGAATGTTATCTATTTATATAATCTTAGGTGATAAGAGTGGCCCATCCAACGTTCCAAAACAATGTTTGCCAGGTCAGCTAGTCTAGCAGGTAATAGCCCTTAAAATAAAAATAAAACGTATAAAATTTCGTAGTTTCGCTACCGAGCGATTAACAAAAGGCTTCGAACTAATCTAATCTGTCAAACCCCATTATAAACAGCCCTCTTTCCCCATTAGTGTCACTAGAATGTATTAATATATAGGTATTAGTTATATAAGCCTCAAAAATCATTATATTTATTTATTTATCTATTCTTTATTGCACAATAAAATTTTGTACAAATGGCGAGCTTAATGCCATATGGCATTCTCTACCAGCTAACCATTGGGTAAAAACAGAAAGCGTATGAAGGGCAGATGTGGTGAAAAATATGTGACAATTACAGTAACACATTAAGGCAATACACAATATAAATATAATATACACATAAGAAATGCACATATAATACATAAACATTACTTTTAATATATATGGATAAATTAGTACATAGATATATATATATATATATATATATATATATATATATATATATATATATATATATACACATCTCCATTGCTATTCAGCGTGGAAATGCAGCAAGTCTCCTAGGTACCCTACCAGTGATCTTAAGAAATTTTTTTATCTTTAACTATTTAAATTTATAAAAAAAAAAATATTGATATTTTAGCCTAGTCTTCATTTGGAATTATCTCAATTCGACAATACATACATACATATACATAAATTAAAACAACGATAAGCATTATGAGATATAATAACTCTCGAGTAACCTGTAACTAGAGCTGGTTTTGTTGACTCAACAAATAATTAATAAGTCTTCTTTTAAAAATACCCTTACTTGATGCTCTGCGTAGATCTACAGGGATTCTACTCCAAAAGCTGATAGCGGTGACAGTATATAAGACAGTATAGTTATATATTTCTGTATCTCTATATCTCTATAGGTATTTCACTGTTTGTTTTGTTTGAGCGGGAATCAAACACCAACAAGATTGCCAATAATCTATATATTAATACGTAAAGCAAAAAATTTGTATTCCTTTTTACAAAAATTGTGCGGACGGAAGAGTATGAAATTTCGCACACTTATAGTTTATATAGAGCAAGAGAAGAATGCTATAATAATATTTTTATTTTTAATTACGCATAAAAATACATTAAATCAATAAAAAAAAAACATTACGCACACACTAACATGTATTTCACATACGCATATAAACTCATTTATTTATTGTTAAAGTCTATGGTCAAATTGAGAATAGATTAAATTTGTTTGTCTTTAACATGATTTGTCTATAGTCTTACTGAATGACAAACATAAGCATAATAAATTAATTTATTACAATTTTTTTTTTATACAACTTAGAATGGCAAACAAGCTGACGGCCCACCTGATGGAAAGTGGTAACCGTCGCCTATTGACATGAGTAGTACCATGGACATAATAGAGTATACTGTTTCGCCCATGATACCCCCCATGCGTTGCCATTCCTGAGGACTCGGGTGTTATTCCTCTGTACCCAGTAAATTCACGCCATATCCCACCCACAATATGTTATGGTCGAATTTCGACCACTGGGCGACCACTAGTGTAAATAAATATTTCTTTTTATTTATTATATATATAATAATTTCGTTTTCATTAGCAAAATGTGTGAAACGGTTTTAGCAAATGCAATAAAAAATCGCACTAGATTGATGTGAACGCCGCATGCTATGTCATTAGGGTTGTCATTAATTAGTTTATTTTAAACATTTGCGTTGTTTACACATATTTTAAGTACACAATCAGGACTTGAGATATGTAGATACAGTAGTACTTACATACTTATACAGGGTGTAATAAAGATAACAAAGATACTACTTATGATATATTTTGTTTCGTATTTTTTTAGGACGGCCATAAGTTGAACTATAAGATGTTTCAAGGTTATCCATTCATTACCGGATATATATATATATATATATATATATATATATATATATATATATATACTATAAACTTTTTTCATCGCGTTAAGTCCCGATTGTGTCGCTGTCTGTCCGTCCCTATGTACGCTTAAATCTTTAAAACTACGCAACTGATTTTGAAGCGTTTTTTTTTTAATAGATAAAGTAATTAAAGAGAAAGGTTTATATGTATAATATAGTAGAGAAACACTTATAATTTTAGATATTTCCAATGTGATGAGATGAAGTGTGCACCCGTGCGAAGTCGGGGCGGGTCGCTAGTTTATTTATAAAGTAACATGGTACTGATATGTTTTTTATACAACTATAATTTAATTTTTAGCATTTGAATATGAAATTTTTCAATAATTCTGCGCACAATTGAGAATACAAATACAGCTAAATAGAATGTGCAAACACTCGTCTATTGTATTTTTTTACATAAAAATAAAATATAATTCAAATTTGAATTTGATTGCATTATCAATATGGCGATGTACAAAACTGATTGAGGATTGCTACGTAATTATTTATTTTTGCATTTATTATTGTATTAAATCTCAGTCTGATAGTAATTAATTTTTACCTACAATCCTTCGACATTTAAGCGAGGCGTGGAGTGGTACATATGACCTTTACTTTTAGACCACATTACCTGTTTACCATCAGATGGATTGTAGTTACTTTTCTATTATTTAGATTAGCCCTATAAATATATATATATATATATATATATATATATATATATATATATATATATATATATATATATATATATATGTATTTTTATTATTACAAAAAATCGACAGCGACAACCCTATTAATATAGAATCGGCGCCGACGGAAGTTAACAGACGTAGCAACCGAGTTGTGTGTTCCGTAACGTAACATTATTTATCATACATTTATTTCCTAGTGTGGTCTATACATATACCGATCGGTGATACATAGCCGAAAGTTATTATAAATCATATGTTTAACCGACTTTAAAAAGGGGAGTTTTACTAAACTTGGAATGATAAACAAGCTGACGGCTCACCTGATGGTAAGTGATAATCGTCTTATAAACATAAACAGTATTATGGACATCACAGAGTATACTGATACCCCCATGATACCCCTCATGCGTTACCATTCCTGGGGACCAATATGTTATACTTATCCTGCAACCCCACTTCATTTCAAGTTTTTATTCTATTCAAGCATTTTTTCATTACCGTCATTGCCTATATGGAACGCAATTTTAGTCAACGTCAAAATAGGACACGAAACTCAGCAATTATCTGTCCACTGCTGAACCTATACCTCCCTCATAGACTGAAAGGAAAGGGATTGTTAATAATGGTGTCTAACTGATCCATTGTTAGCAATACACCCTATCAAGTCGACCACGATATGGTTCCCCCTGAAAATCATCGTGGTTAATTCTAGTGGAAATTTGTCACGGTGGACTAACTGACCTGCTTTCATCGTCACCCCCATAGACTGCCATAAAGAATGGTCTTCAGCCAGCTGCGTCCACTCACTTCCTGCAATGCATTTGAGGTCTATCTATATTTATAGACAGGTATTTTTATTATTAAAACTTTTATATTCAAACCAGAGGGAGACTTTGTACAAAAGTCGATTGCTTGGGTACCTCTGTCCCATTCGTGTTTCAACCGTGAAGCAGTTGTATTTGCATGGCTGTGTTTCGGTTTGAAGGGTGGGATATGGCGTGAATTTACTGGGTACAGAGGAATAACACCTGAGTCCTTAGGAATGGCAACGGATGGGGGGTATCATGGGTGAAACAGTATACTCTGTTATGTCCACGGTACTGCTCATGTCTATAGGCGACGGTTACCACTTTCCATCAGGTGGGCCGTCAGCTTGTTTGCCATTCTAAGTTGTATATATATATATATATATATATATATATATCTTTTAATTAAAAATTAACCAATTGCCTTACGTACATTAATTAGTCAAAACTAATTCAGATAATACACGTAAGTCAATCCAGAGGGTCTACCATGAAATGTTTTCCGAAATTTCGGAGCCAAACGAAACACAAATTTGATGTTAAAATTACATAATACATGCCGTTTGGAAATATTAAAAATGTTAAAATATTGTTCCTTTGGACTTTTATGATAGGATGTATGACGAACGAAATGTTAAACTCCATTTATTGGTCCAATTTTGGTATAAACAAAAACACGAAATTGAGTCCAAAATTTCGGTATTTCATTTCATGTTAGACCCGCAGATACTTTTTCTAATTCGAGATTAACTTCACACATCTATCTTTTGATTTATCACTTACAACACAATTTGAAAGCAGCGAGAGGATTGCCGTGTTAAAAATAATAATTGTACATTGTTCGGCCATTTTGAATTGTATGTAACAAAAGTTCTAATTAGACAAACTGACAACTTTTATAGTTTACGCAACCGAGTGAGAGACAGTAACAATGGTGTTATGCGGCTACTGTTTTTTAGGTGTTATTAATTTGTGATATTCTCTTTAAATTTTATAATATGTCTACATATTCATTAGGTTACATATTATTGTAATTGTTTATATTTTACATAATTTTATTTTTAGATAAAAAAAAATCAGTTAAAGAAAGCTCTATTTCAAAATGTCTCTGAAAAAAATATTTATTTACTTATATTATACCATTTATAGAGTAATATATTATATATATTTTTTAAACTTTATAAAAATTCTCACCTCCCCTCTTAAGGAGAGGAGATGGCAACTGACCCCCGGCAGAAGCACAGTAGGCCGGGGTTCAAGGCCCCAGGGAGAGAAACCGGCGTACAATGCGGGCAAAATCTTTGCTTGTACCGCTTTCTGCATCTTTCCCGGGAGTGAGCCGCCTCGGAATCCCAACCGTCTGAGATGTTGTTCCAGACTGGTTGGGATAAGACCGTTCACCGACATAACGATTGGAATGATTTCGGTGGACGTCATCCTCCACATTTCGGTCACCTCGGGAGTCAGGTCGAGATATTTTCTCTTTTTCTCGGTTTCGGCTTTATATATATTATTATTATTATTATTATTATGTACATATATTATTCTTTGTGTGTAGATAGATAGATATATGCATTACTTACAGCACACAGATAATAACAGACATATATATTAAAGAGAGGGGGGAAAGGGATTGTTAGTAATAGGGTCAAATAGTCCCATTATTAGCAATATACCCTGTCAGGTCGAACTCCACGCATGGTTCCCCCTGGAAACCATCGTGGCTAATTCTAGTTGAATTCGTCAGGATGGGCTAACTGACCTGCTTTCATCCTCATTAATCATCTATTATGGTGCCAGCCATTGTATACCGATAGCGCAGACGGGGTTACCGTACCATTATCACCCATTAAAAAAAATACATTAAAGAGATAAAATAATGCATATATAAAAAATATATACATATATATAAAACAAGCAACAGTTTTCTTTTTTCATGCGTGTGCCAAAATAACACAAAATGGTCACAACTCTATTTATTGTTTTGCCCTCAAAAGAGCAAAACACTGATAATCTATATTATAGTTATGAAGTACAAAAGGAGCTAAAGTAATCTACATACATACATATCTGTATCTGTCACGCCTGTCTCCCATTAGGGTAGGCAGAAACAATGGAACGCCAAATGCTTCGATTCAAACAAACCTCTAAAGTAATCTCTTCCGGTAAAAAGACGGTAGCTATTGGCGCAAGAAGTGTAACTAATAAAAAAAGAAAAACACCTTAATAAAACAGATGCAAATAATGATATATAAATAAATATATTTACATACATTTACATATTATGCATATTGTAATATTATTCATATATATATAAATATATATATGAATTACATTTAAATAATCAATTACGACATTCACGACTTAAAATATCTATTTTAAAATAATATTACCAAAGAGGGTTTTTTTTAATGGGTGATAATGGAATGGTAACCCCGCCTGCGCTATCGGGATACGCTGGCGGGGCGCCAGTGAAGGATGATAGGTGAGGATGAAGCAGGTCAGTTGGCCCATCGTGACGAATTCAACATGAATTGTTTACGATGGTTTCTAGGGGGAACCACGTGGAGGTCGACCTAATAGGGCATATTGCTAGCAGTGGGGCTGTCAAACTCCATTGCTAACAATCCCTTTCCCGTTACCAAAGAGGGTTGACGTCAGGCAGGCGGCCGGTCGTAAAACTAAAAACCAAATCTTTTTGTAATATGGATAAAATCATATTACGCCGACACTAAATGATTGGGATAAGGAATAATAATAATGTGTATGTATATATATGTATATGTTTGGTTGTATGTGTTTATTTATGTATGTATATGTATATGACTATGCTGTCACAGATATTATTTTTTACAAATCTATCTTTTTTAACGCGCCACCTACCTATTTATGCTTTAATTCTTTCTACCCAAAGGTTGTCTGGAAGAGATTGCTTAGCAATAAGACCGCCTTTTGTACTACACTATACGTATTGAAAATTGTTTTAACAAATCATGTTATGCAATAAAGAGTTAAATAAATAAATAAATAAAATAAATAAGGGTAGGAAGATAATGATTATATTTTTAGAATTACCCGTTTAAGTAATAATTAAAAAATTAATAAAAAAAAAATTGAAGATGGATTTGTTACTCTTTCTAGCAAAAACTATTAAATGGATTTGAACGAAATTTGGTGCCCGAATAGGTTAACTAAGCGAGAATATATAATACTTTACATACTGATATACGCGGACGAAGCCATGAAATACGTCTAGTATTCCAAAAATGGATGTTGAAATTGCATTAATTTTCTCACTTTCTAAAAACCACAATTTCCCTTCGTTTATTTGCGGTCTAGGTTCTAGCTAATTTATTATACATTTAATGGGTTGTTAAAAGATGACGAAAAGGTCAATTTTTTGTGTGTAAAATAAGTGAATAAATAAAAAATATCTAACTATAAATAAGCTCTAAGTCAAGAAAGTATGATCACCATCATTATCCGTCCACTGCTGGACATAAGCCTACCCCATAGACTGCCATAAAGAACGGTCCTGAGTCACCTGACCTAAATACCTGACCAGTTACATCTGGATTTTGTATGTTTATGTATGTATTTATTTGTGTATATATATATATATATATATATATATATATATATATATCCATTTAAGAACTGAGCTCTTGGCGCTCTTGTCGGTGGATCTCTATATATATATATATATATATATATATATATATATATATATATATATATATATATATGCATATATATTTGTTTATATATAATAGTGCGCCACCTACCTTTTCCTCTACCCAAAGGCTGTGTGGAAGAGATTGCTTAATAAGGCCGCCTTTTGTATCATTTCTTATTACAGTTAAATGTATTTACTATTTTAAAAATGGTGCACCATAAAGTGTAAATAAATCTGGATTTTGATTGTTTATTTTAATTTATAAAAAAAAAAGTCACGATAAGAATGTCAAATAAAAATGTCTTTTTCAAACGACTTCATAAAGATGATTTCTCAATTTTATGTTTTTTTTTTTTTACTTTTATGACCTCATAACTCTAGCAGTTCTGTAAATCGATCTGGATTTTTTTATCTGAAAGTATATACTTCCAGTTTGATCCCGTTGAAATTTTATCAATTTCAGTTGCAGTATTTTTTTTAAATGGATGATAATGGAATAGTAACATAGTAGTAGTATAGGTGATGATGAAGCAGGTCAATTGGCCCATAGTGAAGAATTTATGAAAAAACAATCAAGATGGTTTCCAGGGGGAACCGCGTGGAGGTCGCCCAATCTCTTTCCCCCCTAGTTTTCAGTAGTGTGGTTTTTAATTTAAAATAACTGGAATTTTTAAATCCAAATAATTTATTTTGCCACGAATGGAGTCGGTTCATGCATGCATGCAAGACTATATTATAGCTACTATATCTACTTTATATCAACATATTTCTATTAGATTCGTGCTAGAAATCCAATTTAGTTTCCTCTTTTATTATTTTACTTTATTTTGATACAAACATTTACGTAATATCAATATGGCCGATTCCGTTTGATTTATCTACAATGTCCGTATTTAATGAATAAATAATATGTATAGGCGTTATTTATTACCTCTCACTATTTACGTAATGGAAAACGAGTTAAGTTATTATAGCACTTATGCAGTTAAGTATTTAAAGAGTTCTGTATTAAAGTTGTTAAGTTTAAACGGGCACGATTCGGTTGAAATTGGATTAATTTCTTTTTTTTTTTTATCAACACCATTATTAATTATTTGTTCGTTTATATTTTTTTATGGCTATGTTATGCCATTATGCCATCCATATATTTTAATTTGCTACTATGTTGTAACCCATAACAGACCTTGAGGGGAAGGGATTGCATTAGTAACGTGAACTACCAGTCCCATTGCTAGCAAAATGCCCTGTCAGGTCGATCCTCCGACTCATGTTGAATTCCCAGTGTATAATTGTAGTGTAAAAAAAACCAGAATGGGCTAACTGACCTACCTTTTCATTCTTGTGTATCATCCCTCACTGGTGCCCCGTCAGTGTACATCATTAGCGCGTGCAGGGTTACCATTCCATTATCATCCATTAAAAACCCATACCAGATCATCCAGCATCACACTATATTTTGTGATGTTCACGGTACTGTTCATGTCTATAGACGTGGTTTACCACTTTCCATCAAATGGACTATCACATTATCATTCTAAGTGTGATAAAAACTATTTTATATTATCTAGTAGTCCTCTATTAATTTTATAAAAACTGAAACGATTATAAGAGAGCCAAATTTTTTTTTTGTAGTGTAGCATAAAAAAAAAACACTTCTTGCGAAGCCAAATTTGTTTGTAACAATTGAATTTGGAACACGATTTTGCGTTCTTAATTTAAATATTTTTTTATTTGAAACCTTCAAGGATATACTTATAGATTTTATCCAAAGAAAATTTTATGATAAATCGATTGAGTAGATTAATTAATTAATTTATTTATTTATTTATTACATCCACTGGGTGAGCCTTACAATCTTCCAATACGCCCACCCAGGAAAGCATGAATACAACAACATATAAAAAAAGGAATGTTACACATATATAACAAGAATAATATAAAAAGACTTAAACAAAAACGTCTGAACACAAATACTCTGTGGTCACCCGACGAAACTCCAGCAAGTTGGAGGCAAATACATCCAATTGCGGATACTGGCTCAAAATATCATTGAGTAGTTTCAATGCAAGAGATAGGGGAGCCTGCTTAGCGAATTCTGTTCTTCGTAATGGAACATCGAATAAGTACCGTCGACGTGCTCGCACGTAATATTTGATTGAGTAGGTTTTGTCACAATTAAAGTAAGTCGGCTTTTTTTGTTGAGCCACGATATTTAAGTTTACAATTCGTTTATCTACCAAGATGTTCGGTGTACGTGTGATAGAAGACTGCTTTTTTTTTTTCAAGCGAGTTAAAACCTACTTGTTACGTGTCGAATTAGATAAATTTACTTTTTTTGTGTTCTGAATTTGAATGCGGTGAGTGTCTGTTATCGCCATAACTCATTGTAGTAACCAAGGAATGTAGGACATAAATCTTTAAGCTTTTTAATATACATTTAACAATAATGCCGCCTTATCATAATTATGCAACTTTTACTAGTGTATTTGTCTATCTTTGAGTATATAGCGTGTCTTCATACAAATGTTTCTTTATAAGGTAGACAAGTTTTATATCCATGCTATGTTTTTATGTATGTTTCACGGCTCTGGATACAAGTTCTTTTGAGCCTCTTCATTAAAGTTCGAAATGTCGAGTCTTGTCACTTTAATAGGTGATAATGAAATGGTAATCCCGCCTGCACTATCGGTATACACCGATGGGGCACCAGTGAGTGGTGATAGGTGAGGATGAAAGCAGGTCATTTGGCCTGTCGTGACGAATTTCACTAGAATTAACCACGATGATTTCCAGGGGGAACCGCGTGGAGTTCGACCTGATAGGGTGTATTGCTAGTAATGGGAAAATTAGACCTCCACTACTAACAATCCCTTCTCCCAGTCTTGGCACTTATATTGACAGACAGAAGATTGACATTTGCAACATGTTTAATGGGGGGAAAGGGATTATTAGCAATGGAGTTCGATATTGCTAGCAATATGCCCTATCAGGTCGACCTCCACGTGGTTCCCCCTGGAAACCATCGTGCACAATTCTTGTTGAATTCGTCACGATGGGCTAACTGATCTGCTTTATCCTCATCTATCATCCCTCACTGGTGCCCCGCCGGTGTATACCGATAGCGCGGGTGGGGTTACCATTCCATTATCACCCATTAAAACATGTTTAGTACTAAGAACAAGTTCTGAAATCTTTCAATTAGTACCTTTTAGTACACATGTCATCAATTTATCATTATTAAATTTTCTCAACAGTTATATGCCGCGTGTATAATGTTGCCATAATATATATTTATTACTCATTATAAAGGTGAAAGTACGCTGTAAGGTTAAATTTTTATAATAAATATATTTAAAATAATCAGATAATCTATATAATCTAAGATTTTCATACTTATTTTATATTCATGCTATTAAAATGTAAATAGTGGGTGTCGTAAGACGCGACTTAGGCGAGGAAGCATAACAGAACTAGGATGGACAGCAGCGTCCCACTTAAAACATCGCTAACATCCTAACTGCGTTTGACAATATGGCTGATATGACGATGAAGGGCTGTTTTACAAGTAGTTGTCACGTTTGGCAGTCGAGTTGGCAACCGCAGTGTGGCTTTTAGTGATGTTTTAAGCTGGGCCGCTGCTGCCCATCCTTCCACCATAAGCTCCCTTAGTCGCCTCTAACTATACATACGGGAAAGAAAGAGCTGTCCTATTCTATGTCGAGGACCTACACGGCTTGATGTATAATGTAGGTATATGAATTTATTACATTTTCACAAATTTTACAATTATTCCTCTTTTGTTACAGTTATTGTCTTCAAAGAGAAAAGGAAGGGGATATCTGTGACTGCAGTGGCGTGGAAACATGGTGATTATTTTAATGTCCTTATAGCCTAAGATCCCACCGCTGAATTCTGCAAATGTGAAACTTCTAAATGAGACATGGTTTAAATGAAAGATTAGCATAAATAAAATACAATACACCCTTGGGTTGCTTGGTCTAAGTTAATCGCAAACTGGTGTCGCCAGGAACGGCATCGCATGACCCTTTATTCGTCATGGGTGTCACAGTATACTCTGTGATTTCCATATTATTGATCATGTGTTACAATAATTTATTTTATTAAGTGATAATCGAATAAATAATCATGATGAATTCACCTGAAATTAAAAATGATAAATTCAAGTGCACACCGCGGTGAGGTCGACCTGATAGGGTATTGCTAAAGATGGGTATGTTAGCCCTGATTACTAACAATACCTTTCTTCCCTCATGTTTTTCGATTACCACTTCTAATCAGATAGAAAATTAATTAGTTTAGTTAGTTACAGTTTTAAGTATCATAAAAAAGTCCAGTATATTTTACAGGAAACGGGATATTATATATTCAGTTATTCAATGCAAAGACGGGAAAGTTTGTGAAATTGAGTCGATGCGATGTTGCGAACCGACACTATTGATACGCAGCGAAATAGGTTACTAAAACAAGTATGCAAATTTTTAAATAAATTTAATGCATATGCAAATTTAACTAAGATATAGTTGAATATAATTATGTATTATATACATACTAGATACTTACTAATATTATAAATGTGAAAGTTTTTTTTTTTATACAACTTAGAATAGCAAACAAGCTGACGGCCCACCTGATGGAAAGTGGTAACCGTCACCTATAGACATGAGCAGTACCATGGACATAACAGAGTATACTGTTTCGCCCATGATACCACCCATGCGTTGCCATTCCTGAGGACTCAGGTGTTATTCCTCTGTACCCTGTAAATTTACGCCATATCCCACCCTTCAATCCGAAACACAGTCATGCAAACACAACTGCTTCACGGTAGAAACACGAATGGGACAGAGGTACCCAAGCAATCGACTTTTGTACAAAGTCTCCCTCTGGTCTCTACATTATTGCTTGTAGCTATATTTTTTTTTTTATTTCCAGTGGGTGCGATTGTTGGTGGCATTCAGTCTGTCTGCCCACGCGTGGACACAGCAAACAAGCGCCGTAAGTCCAGTCCATAATTAATAAAAATATTTTTTATTTGAGTATAACTTCATTATAAGCATTTTTCATCGACGTTAAAAAACGAGGAGACTCTCAATTTGATTGTATATTTTTTTATACTTATTTCCTTAAAATTCAGAACCTGAAAACTCAGAATCTATAGCATAGAGCATGGACTTTCAAAAACGGGTCAACTTTTTCAGCTATTTGTCAAATTTGGTGCTTGTTTTTTTATCAGTGTTCTATATACTTACGCACATAATGTATCTTAAGGTATCTATATTTAATAATTTAATAAATAAAATGAGTTTTTAGACATTAAAATATACAAAATAAATTTACAAGTTGTAAAATAAACATAATTATTTATCACGCAAAATTGTATAAAAAAAATTAACTCGCCTTAATCGAAGCATTTGTATGGTAACACTATCTGTATAAACTAAGCTCAGAATCTTAAAACTCAGTCACTTTTTTGAATAAATGAATATACTTTATTTGAATTATACAATATAGGAAATAAGCAATAATGATACAGTTATATAAGTACAGTAAGGCGGTCTTATTGCTGAAAGCAATCTTTTTAAGATAACCTTAAGGTAATGAACTAATTGTTGTACAAGTAGGCATGATAATATTGTGTAATTAAGCAAGTTTGGAATACCAACCTAAAACATCAAGGACAATAATTATAAGTATATATTATTAAGTTTAAAAACAAAATTAATCTTATTTTTATATTAAACTGAATGATTCCATAGAAATTTTATCAAAACTTACTTGTTAAATATCTAATATATAAAATTCTCGTGTCGCGGTGTTTGTTACCAAACTATTCCGAAACTTAACCGATTTTCATGAAATTTTGTGTACATTTTGGGTAGGACAGAGAATCGGCCAACATCTATTTTTCATACCCTTCAATGATAAGGGTGACCCACCCCCATTTTTTTTTATTTTTTTGTCTATTTTTTTTTATTTTTATCTTATTTTGATTTGGCATTGAAAAATACATACAAATTAAAATTTTCACGGTTTTTCGTTCAACCCCTGTTTTTCAATCGCTCGCAATCAAGGCTTGCAAGATGGCAATCGAATATATAAATTGTAGTAGGATAAATTTTCAAGTATAATTCTCGAAATAACGTATATGGTAAAACAACGTTTGCTGAGTCAGCTAATTAATTTTATACGAATCTATCGCCCAGTTCGAAATGGAATTATAGCTAAGAAAAACAACCAAGTAACTCGATTGTTGTTTTTTGTTTTATAAGAGAATTGAGTTTAGAATTTATAATAATTAACCTTTTATAGTTACTGTGCCCGTATATTATTATAGTATGTACTCCTAGTCTTTAATTATGACTTCGTGACCGGAACACATTGAATGACCGGGATAAAAATGTCCAGGGTTGCCAGATTGCGAATTTTTATTTTTACCCAAATGTCAAATATTTTTCTCCAAATTGGTACAATTTTTAAAAATTGTACCCAATCAGATAGTTGTATTGTTTTTCACTATATTGTGTTGTTTTTTTATGCAACTTAGAATGGCAAACAAGTTGACGGCCCACCTGATGGAAAGTTGTAACCGTCGTCTATAGACATGAGCAGTACCATGGACATAACAGAGTATACTGTTTCGCCCATGATACCCCTCATGCGTTGCCATTCCTGAGGACTCAGGTGTTATTCCTCTGTACCCTGTAAATTCACGCCATATCCCATCCTTCAAACCGAAACACAGCCATGCACAACTGCTTCACGGTTGAAACACGAATGGGACAGAGGTACCCAAGCAATCAATTTTTGTACAAGAAGTATGAATCTATAAATATCTTTATCATTTCCATATTATATTCTGTTCCATCACACTTACATTCGAATAGTTACTCAAGAGAATACACGTTTATGCACTATCAAATTGCATATTGCAGTATTGAGCAAGTAAAGTGCATTAGGTTATTAGTTCCTCAACATCTGTTCCTTATAGCTGTTACTCAACGGACAGATTTCGAATAGTCGTAGGTAAGTAGAGGGACATCACAGTATATACTATGATGTCAATGGTACTATTGAGACTATAGCCCTTTCAGACCTGAACGATACGGGCGTGAGTTGTAACTTTAAAAAACTCTAAAACCGCGCGCAATTCATTTTTACGCACGAAGCTGAAATAACATGATAGTGAGATTCTAGCGTGCCGGCAAGATGGCTTGGCTCCAAAACACGAAAATATATTTAATCTAAAAGGTAAAAAAAACTTGGGTCTGAAAGGGATAGGCGACGGTTACCACTTTCCTTTAGGTGGGCTGTAAGCTTATTTTCTCTTCTAAGTCGCTCAAAAAGTCCATAACCGTGGCAGCGTGGTGAACCTGATCATTGGACTACCTATGAACACAACAATGTCTGGATCATACATCATACTCGTGAACGGATGCTGCTTAAAGAGGCTGGTCTGTTCAGGAGTACTATGATTGATTACAAAGTCTTTATAAGTAATTTATTAATGCAATGAAATGCTTTCAAATTATAAAAATCTAAAATTGTTTGTTTTAAATTTCTTGCCTTATTTCTTATCAGTTGGAATTGCATTCCGGATTGGGCCGTAAAGAAAACAATTATAATAAGATACTATTTAAAATATTTATAATTAAGTTTAGTCAAATAATTATGTCGTGTCGTCACGGCATGAAATGGGTCATCCCCTCCTTTCCTGTTAGTATCTTAAGAGGTGACTAAAGGAACTTAATGGTCCAGAAATGGGCAGCAACGTCCCTCTTAAAACATCACTAAATCCTAACTGTGGATGCCAACTTTTTTTTTTAATCTACGTCCAACTTGCCTGTCAAGCGTAGCAACTACTGACAAAAACCTTTTTTGTTTTTGTACAACTTAGAATGGCAAACAAGCTGACGGCCCACCTGATGAGGTGAGCCGTTTCAGTTTCCATCAAAAGTGGTACCATCGCCTATAGACCATATGAGCAGTACCATGAACATAACAGAGTGTGTGTGCATGGCTATGTTTCGGTTTGAAGGGTGGGATATGACGTGAATTTACTGAGTACAGAGGAATAACACCTGAGTCCTCAAGAATGGCAACGCATGGGGGGGGGGGGTATCATGAGCGAAACAGTATACTCTGTTATGTACATGGTACTGCTCATGTCTATAGGCGACGGTTATCATTTTCCATCAGGTGGGCCGTCAGCTTGTTTGCCATTCTAAGTCGCATAAAAAAAATCGAAGCTAAAACAATAGGTATTTTTTATAATTTTCCCTCTGTCTACTTATCCAATGATGCGGACGAGGTCGCGGCTAAAAACTACTATAATAATATGGACACCAACAATGGAGTTACAGACGGATAATTAATTTTGTATAACATTATATTTTTAAACATAATAGGAACACTTTCACTGTGAACGCAAACTAGTTCTGAGAGCTTCACGAGCTTGTTGCGTAACATAAGGGCACTTGCTGCAACTTATTGAACATTCAACTAAGACTTAAAGTTAACATTATGTAAATGTTTTGTTGTACACTGGCTTTTGCCCGCGACTTCGTACGCGTGGATGAAAGTAGGTGACCACTGCCAATCATAATACTGTTAATTAATAATATTATAAATGCGATAGTTTGTAAGGACGATTTGTTTGGTTACTCTGTCACGCAAAAACTGCTGTACGGATTTGAGTGAAATTTATTACACGTATAGGTTATTATATTATACTTAGGATAATTATATATACATATACAAACATATAAACATTCACTCTTATATCGTCGGGCAAATTTGCAAACCTTGCAACTCTAAAAGGACAAGAATTAATCTGTAAAAAAATGGCCATAAATCGTAAACGTACCAATTAAAGACGAGACGGGGTTGCCAGATATCATTTTTTATTATTACCCAATTTTTTATATTTTTTCTCTAAATCTTTCATAAAGACAAAGTTAGGTCGATTTTTCTTTAGTTTTGCCGGCCCCTACTTTTAACTTCTCTTACTCTCTGTTTTTCTAACATAATTTAATGGGAGAAAGAAGGAGGATTGTTTGAGGATTGATTGAGGAGTCCCCATCGCTAGCATATACTCCCCGTCATGTCGACCTCCCCGAGGTCCTCTCTGGAACATTCGTGGATAATTACTATTGAATTCAGCACGATGGGCCAACTGATCTAACTTCAGCCTCATCATTCCATCCTTCACTAGTGCCCCAATATTGTGTACTAATATCAATTAATTAAAAAATGTAATTCAAGTTATTCAGAGTTTACAAATGTAAACAACGATATAACAATTTATTACAAACATTGACAAGCTGAAGCATTTTCATATCATCTCTTTAGAAAAACGCAGAGATTTTATTGACATTTCTTTTGGTTTTAAAATACTGACGCATATAATAGATTGTCCACAAATGCTTCAATTGTTTAACTTTCGTGTTCCCTCTAGAATACCTCGGAAACAGATAATACCTTAATGTCCTCCGTTAAGAAGAACAGTGTTAGGAGCCAATTCGCCTGTACCCAGATTATGTAGGATTCTGAATGCTCACAGCGATCAAATTGACATCAATTTTGGACCCACCAACAGCAGATATAGCTTATTGCGGAAAATCTTAGACATAAGTTCTTAATCTACTTATTATTCAGATAATCTTACTGTTATTGTTAATGATTTATTAAATATTATAATAGTGCATGTGGTGTTCGCGTATAAAAGATTTTTACATTAGGCAAAATTATTTTTTGTGTTATTAAGTTGCATGTAAAATGTAAAAGTTGTATGTGAACCTTATTAAATAAATAAATAAATATAAACAATTTGTTTAGTGTTGTTGTTCCTCTAGTTTCACTGAGAGAATGTATTTACAGTTCCGACAATAAACTATAGCAAGATATCCCTTACCGACTTTCGCTCGTTTAATGCAACATTGTATATTACCCACTGTATTGTTGGCATCTGATTTGCGTATTGGCAGCACTTCCTACGTTCATTTTGTTCTTCCGGCCTTTATCTGCGCCTTTGAATCTCACTCGTCTATGAATATATTAAAATCTTTGTGATTTACGCGTATTATGTCGATATTATCCGTATATCCGTTTCGATGTATTTTTTTTTAATGGATGACAATGAAATGGTAGTTCCCGCCCGTGCTAACGGTATACACCGTCGGGGCACCAGTGAAAGATGATAAGTGAGGATGAAAAGAGATATCAGTTAGCCCATCGTGATGAATACGCTTAGAATTCAGCACGATGATTTTCAGAGAGGGCGACGTGGGAGGGCGACGTGGGTGGGCGACGACGTACGACGAGGGAGTATATTGCTAGCAACCCTCCTTAATGTATTAGCCGTATGGACCCGGCATTGAAAAGGCCACCTCTTTCTTTCCCGTGGGTGTCGTAAGAAGCGACTAAGGGAGGGCGCGGGATGGGCAGCAGCGTCTAACATCTCTAAAAGCCTAACTGCGGTTGCCAACCCTGCTGCCAAGCGTGGTTACTACCGGCAACCCCCCCCCCCCCCCCCTATAGTGTAAGGCCTATGTTCAACAATGGACAATCTATCAGTATATCAGTCGTTAATATAATAATAAAAAAAAATATTAATAGGGGTCTTAAAAATGTATGTGTAAATATTTATGTATTTGTATATATGTACGTGGGTATATATACGATTGAATACGATATAATAAATTATGTACCAACTTAAGTTTGTATAGTTCTTTTGCTTCAAAATTGTCACAATATTGTACACCGCTCTACCCGCTGATATTAATGCTCCTTTCCACTTTGGGTGTTGCTGGAAGAGAACTCTAACAGAGTTAAGCTCGCCTTTGTACATTTGCTTACCTCTGTCATATTTTTATGTAATATTACTGTATACCCCCTTTCTTTTCCCATATAAGCTCCTTATTTCTCTTATTTACCAATTTTCTTTACACATTTCCAACATTCCCTTCCTTTTTTCCTCAATTCTTTCCTCCATACCGTTGGTGGCGGAAACCACCAACAAATACTTTCCCAAAGAGGGTTGACGTCAAGCAGGCGGCCGGTCGTAAAACTATAAGCCAAATCTTTTTGGATAAAAACATATTACGGCGACCACAAATAATAATTGGGATACGGGTAGAAAGAAACAGATTAGTGTGTACAATTTATATATAAATGAAATGTGAAAGATATTAGAAAGCGGCTTATCAAAACCTATATCTGGAGTGTAGTTTTGTATGGATGCGAGACGTGGACATTAACTCGGAAGGAAATGGATAAACTTAAAGCCTTTTAAAATGTGGTGCTGGAGAAGGATGGAGAAAATTAGCTGGAGGAATCGAATTAGCAATGAAGAGGTCCTACTTAGGGTTAAGGAAAAAAGACAAATTATTAGAACTATTTGGGGACAGAAGAGGAAAAATGTTGGGACACTTGATACGACACGACGAACTTATGAACATTATAATAGAAGGTACGATAGAAGGAAGGAGGGGAAGAGGGAGACCGAGACATAGTTACATCGGGCAGATCAAGGAAGGAGTTGGTATCGTGTAGTATCAAGAGGTGAAGAGACTAGCTGAAAATCGTAGTGAGTGGCAAGAGCTCCACCGACAAGAGCGCAGCCCTTAAATAGGATAGATAGAATAACAATGGGTTAATCAATAAAAGTTAAGAGCTTATCATAATTGGAAAGTATAGATGACTTTGTTAACAAGATCCCGTGCACCTAGCCCGGCCACTTTCGTTCGCTGCCTTTTTTCTGCGCGCACCACTTTTACCCGTCTAGTTCCGAAGTTTTACTCGCATATATAGACTGACAGATACACATACCGCAAACTGGATGCCGTGCCCTAGGCTTCCTCGGTACTTCGCTTTAATATATCGCAGCATGACGTGGAACTTTCAGTTTCAATTTATATTATAGACTAGCGCTACACCCTGCCTTTGCGTGGATACCGTTAACTTATACAAAAATCCAATTATACGTACAAACCTTTTACTGAACTAGGTCTTATTTTGCGAAAGTCCATATTACTAGTTAGTCCAATAGAATTTTGTTAAATTCCGCTATCATTAGTATGCGTGTGCAACATGTGCGTGGACTGAATAACGGTCGGAGATTGATGACTAATATAGAATGTCGTAGAACGTCTGTTAATAGTTATAGCAGTCACTTCTTAAATGTTGGCAGTCATGAGCATAATAATGGTAGCTAAATTAAACAAAATAATTTTAAAGCAGTTTCATGGTATGGTAACCCCACCTGCGCTAACGACATATACTGGCGGGGCACCAGTGAGGTGTGATAGGTGAAAATGAAAAGGCAGGTCAGTTAGCCCATCGTAATGAATACACCAGGAATTCAGCACGATGGTTTCCAGGGGAGACCATGAGGAGGTCGAACTTATAGGGCATATTGCCAGCAATAGGACTGATAGTTTGCATTATTAACAATCCCATCCCCCCCCCCCTCTAGCGGTAGGTATTAGGTAGGTTGTTCCGGCTTAGGGCCACTCCTTTCTTTTCCGTGGGTGTCGTAAGAGGCGACTAAGGGAACTTAATAACCTAGGGATGGGGAGCAGCGTTCCTTTTGAAACATCACCAAAGCGTAACTGCAGTTAAACCCATAACTGCTGTTGCCAAACCATCATGGTACAGAGGAATAACACCTGAGACCTCAGGAATGGCAACGCATGGGCGAAACAATATACTCTATTATGTCCATGGTATTGCTCATGTCTATAGGCGACGGTTACCACTTTCCATCAGGTGGGCCGTCAACTTGTTTGCCATTCTAAGTTGTATAAAAAAAAAACTGCCAAGCGTGGTGGCTACTGGCAAAACCCCGCTTATGGGGGAAACCTATGTTTAACAGTGGACAGTTAAAGGCTGATACGATACAATTCTACGATTAACGTTTTTGTTCGCTAGCAGTGCAGTTTTTAAATAATCAAAAATATTGAGAAATCTTCAACTTCATTCTTTTTAAAAATTGACAGATAATTGTGGTGTTGCCATTAAAAAATAACTTCGACATTGCTATATTTCGATAAGCAATATTTAATAACGCAAAAAGTAATATAAAATTTTGCTTTTTACGTTCCTTTTTGCGTTTATTCAAATTGTTGATAATTACTCCTCTCCACCCAAAGGTTGCTTGGAAGAGATCGCTTTTAGCGATAAGGTCGCTCATTGTTTTTTCATTGTGATTATTTCTTGTAATCGTTTATATTGTCTATAGGCGACGGTTACCACTTTCCATCAGGTGGGCATCAGCTTGTTTGCCATTCTAAGTCGAATGTAAAAAAAAAAAATATAATAAGTTTACTATTGTAAACTTTTGGAAGAAACAATAAAGGGTATCTATCTATCTATTTATTTTGTTACAAGCAATAGATTTATATACCAAATAGGGCTATTTAACATTTGTGATTTATAATCGAATATGAAATCATCGATATAAATAATAATTTATTATAAACGAAATAACCGGGATAATGTGCGCTTCTGGCATTTGGCACGTGTCCGCTTGTGAGTTTTTTACAAACATGGTAATTAATATAAATTGATCGCTTCCATGTTCTTAATAATTATTGTAATTAACTCTCACTTCGTTGCATAGGTAATATTTATGTAATACATATCCACAATATATTCCACGTTTTTGTATAAATCATTAATACGGATGACTTTGTTTTAATTAGTCGCTTGTAAAGATTTTATTACGATGTGCGGTTTAATTGAATAGTTTTGGCCTACTTACGTTGGATTGAAACTGGTCGTTAGTAAAAATCTGTTTTTGTTACAGAGGGTGCAACAGGGCGGCACTAGTTTCGAGTGGGGCTGGCGTCTCACGCCCAAAGAGGGGACTACCGTGGGACATTATTATGTGAAGCTACCTCAGGTAATCTATACAGATCAATTGACTTTGAAACGCTTGGAATATTGGGTTAAAATACTTTTATGTATTATTGTATATCAATATTAACATCGTACTGTGGTCCCGGCATAGAATGGGCCACGCTTTTCTGTCTCGTGGGTGTCGTAAGAGTTGATTAATGGAACTTTGAAGTCGAGGAATGGGCAGCATCGTCTCTCTTAAAACATCTCCAAGGCGTAGCTGCGGTTGCCAACCCGCCTGCCAAGCGTGGCAACTTCTGGTAAAACCCTCCTTATGGAGGAGGTCTATGTTTAGCCGTGGACAACTTACTATATATGGCACTTAAAACACAAAACGTGGATACTACTAGCAACCCACCCCCCCTCCCCCTCTTCTATGGGGGAGGCCTATGTTCAACAGTGGACAATTAATTGCTGATATGGTGTGGTGTTATATCAATAACCCATTAAATAACTTGTTTAGCAAATAGTTTTTTTTTTATCTATTTTTAATAAGTACAAATATTTTTATTGTTGCCAACAATAAACGTTTTTTTTTTATTTTTTTCTTTCGATAAGTATTTTCAAATTATTGACTATTATTACCTACAAGAGAATTAACATTTTTATTTAGGACCTCTCAGATTTAGTTTAAGTCATTAACTCACTGAAGCTACTGTATTATTATAATCTACATAATATTAAAAAAAAATAACAATTATTATGTGTAAAATACAGGCGGAGCAGCATGTGCGGTACTCGGCAGACGACAGCGGCTACCACGGAGCAGTCGCGGTCAACACCAGCGACGGTCACCATACCCACATCACCAACATCGCTTTGGGAGACAAGGCCATAGAGCTCAACACGCAAGAGGTATCTTTATTAATTATGAACAACAATATAATGCTGTTGATATTGATCTAAGATTCGGTTTATAGTTTACTTATGGGGTTTAGGATACTTCAAATTAATTCCATTGATGTATTTTTAAAAATCCCCATAAAGACGACGATAATCAAGAGTATGAAGAAAAATCTAACTCAACTTTTTTTTTTATATAAAAGTGGTAGCTTCACTGGTAAAAGTATTAGCCCCGACATGACGTAGAATGTGCAAGTTCGAATTTCGCTCGCCTCTAAAAATAGTAAACTAATGCTTAACTGGTAGAAAATGCCATGCGGCATTAAGTCCTCCATTCGTACAAATTGTATTGTTCAATAAACAATATATAAATAAACTCTATTAATTGCAGAAGCAATTATTGAAATTGGTTCAGATTTAGCCAATATAACGCGTAATATAAACACAAGAATTGCCTATTAGCTTTTCATCCTTTACCTAATCTTATTATTTGGAATCATCGAGTTGTTAAAACATTACTTCCTTCATGTGCCAGTATTAATGTGTTCATATTATAATTACCTATTTCCTTTCAATTACTTGGAAGTTTGACATTATATTTATTAATTTCAGACCCCCACGATATACGAGAACGTCAGCACCACCCAACAATCGTACTCCCAAAGCGCAGGCCAACCAGTGGAAATATATCTACTACAGCAACAATTCTCAACATCACCACCCGAACCACAGAATCATGTTGTTCAGATCTTCCCGACTGCTGAACCCAATCAAATCCAATACAGCAGTCCTAGCTACTACTATCAAAATGTTTTAACTACCCCACTGTATAATATTCAAACTCAACATCCTGCACCAAAAACTGAAAATTCAATATCTCTTCACAAAGAAGAAACCACTGAGTCTTATGAAGCTTATTCATCTTCTGTAGTACAAGTGTTTAAAGACCATAACTGTACGAATGAGGATAGTGTTATAGAATCAAAAGGCGTTAGCGAAACACAATCAGCAAATAAGTTATATGCCGATGTTCCAAAATATGAAGTTCATAATATTAACACTAACGTTGGGGCCAATGATGGAACCGAAAGGCCTTTGACTTACAGAGGTGCTGTACACTTTAGGGTAGAATCACCGAGAGAGAATGCTAGAAGTGAAAGATACTATTACTATTCAACAGTTTCACCTCCCACCGTAGCAGAAGATTCAATTCAAGCTGAAAAAAATGATGGTATAACGAAATTAGTCGCTTC
Organism: Galleria mellonella; assembly: GCF_026898425.1. NCBI lineage: Eukaryota > Metazoa > Arthropoda > Insecta > Lepidoptera > Pyralidae > Galleria > Galleria mellonella. The sequence goes on along the minus strand of NW_026441999.1, from coordinate 6,704,572 downwards.
GACACAAGACCTTATTTCAAATGAGGATTTATTGAGAATAAACCATGCAGCAGAAAAACATATTAATGCACAGAATGATGATATTATCAAACCACGGTCTAGTTTCAGAGAACAGAGCAGATATCAAGGTTATGATAATAGGAGCCCATTTAGAAATAAAGTCACAGTGAAAGCTAAAATAGAAAATATTCTTAATAGCGAAATTGAACACCTAGGAAAGGATGAGTCGAAGGAGCAGATTTTACAGACTAGTTCCAATGAATATAAATTCGCTTCACCTATAATCGTACCGGAATCTTCATATGACAGTTATAAGGAGCAAGCTTTAAATAATTTAGTTTCAACAATGGTACCTTATTTACAAGATGGTTATCAAATTGTAAATATTAGAAATAATATGGAAAACCAGAAGAAATACGAAGAAAATTCTAATAGTCAGACAAATGAAGATTATAGGTCTAATGGAGATACAGTTGATGTAACCCCAAGACCGATCGGACAAAAATATTTGGCACCAATAACAGTCGCTTTGAGGCTATTAAATGCTAACGAATCAGAAAATTATAACTCAGTTGAAGATCATGAGACAGCAGATAGTGAGTTAATATCAGATGTCATTCAAAATCCTAAGAAAGAAAAAACGATCGTTGAGGTCCAAGAATCAATTCCTGTATCCATTACTCATATAAATGATGTTGAAGTGCATGAATATTTAGAAGAAGGTAGAAGTAATGACAAAGACACTTTGGATATCGCAAAGAAATTGTACAATAAATACGTCCAAGCTCTCGAATCTTCTAAAAAAATACAAAACAATATGAATAATATACTATACAAATATGGTATGGCAAAAAATAATGACAATAATGAAAACCAAGAATATGAAAATGAGAATGATTCAAAAGAAAAATTAGAAACAAGCAGTAATACTAGATCAGAAGTTGAAATTAAGGCTAATGACGATAACAATGAGAGAAGTGAGTATATAAACTATTTTAATGAATATGGACAAAAAATTATTCAACCTATAATAATAGAAAAAGAAGTACCGATAACCAAATATGTTGATAGATTTATTGAAAAGCAAGTGCCATATCCTGAACCTGTTGAAGTGGTGAAACAAATTGAAGTAGATAGACCAGTTGCTGTTCCCATACCTATTGAAAAAGTAGTAGAAAAGCCGGTGGAAGTAACTAGATATGTCGATAAACCATACCCGGTTGGAGTTCTTCAACCTTACCCAATTCCAGTAGAAGTACCGTATCCGGTTGAACAAAAAGTCTTCATCGATCGTCCAGTTCATATACCATTCCCTGTAGAAAAGCTTGTAGAAAAACAAATTGTTCACCAAATACCAGTTCCAACACCGGTCGGTATACCATACGAAGTACAAGTTCCGGTTGAACAAAAGGTCTTATATCCAGTTCCGATAGAAACCCGTGTGCCCTACCCGGTTGAAGTAGAAAAACCAGTTCCTGTTGAGAAAATAGTGCACAAAGAAGTTCCTGTACCTTATCCAGTTGAGAGACAAGTACCCTACCCAGTTCCGGTTGAAACTAAAGTCCCTGTTCCATATCCGGTAGAAAAAAGGGTCCCAGTGACAGTAGAGAAGATAGTTGAAAAACCGGTGATGGTTACTAAAGTTGTTGAAAAACCAATTCATGTACAAGTACCGGTTCATCACCCTGTGCCGGTTGAAGTTCGAGTGCCCCAACCTTATCCGGTAGATAGAATAGTAGAGAAGAAAGTTCCATATCCTGTACCAGTTGATAGGATAGTGGAGAAAAAAGTGCCTATTAAAGTTCCATATCCCGTCGAAAAAGTCGTAGAGAAAATTGTAGAAAAACCGGTTGTTGTAACAAAATATATTGACAAACCTTACCCGGTTGAAAAAAGAGTACCGTACCCGGTTGAAAAAGTTGTGGAGAAGAAAGTGCCTTATCCCGTTCAAGTACCTATAGAAGTGAGGGTGCCATATCCGGTTGAGAGATTTGTCGAAAAGCCTATGCCTATACCGTTACAAATGCAACACCATAATACAAATGTCCCCGATAAAGTCTATGGAAATCACTATCACATTAACAATTTTCAACACACACAACAATCACAAAACATACCTCAATACATAAAGTACATGCAGACTGGACCTGAACAACAAAAGCAAGGCAATCTATCGCCGAATCAGATACACATGCAAAATACAAAGCAAACGCAGCAAGTATTTCAGGATCAACAAAAGCAACAACAAATTCAGGCGTACCAACAAATGTTGGACGATAAACGCAAAGCATTAGTTCAAACCACAAAATGGGGCAACCAATACGCTTCGTCTTACCAATACATAAACAGTACACCCACTTTTGAAATTCAACAGTTCAAAAAGACACCAAATTTAGTGAACTACTTGTCGTATATTACAAACACAAACAACCCTTATTATTATTACGGGCCGCCGCCTATGAAGAATTATGACCAATCCTGGGAGAAAAACAATAATTATATCGTCGAATTAAAACTGAGAAGAACTGATAGGACACCAAGAATAAGCAATCTGAGGATCGAATATGGGTTTAAACCACCATTGATCCCAAGCACAGAGGTAGATTTAGACGGAGTGCCAGTGAAGAAAGAGGATGAACAGAAATAAAACACTTAGCCGCCTTATTTTATACGGAGTAAGATAGGAATCTATACTTTTCAACAATTTCCACTGTGATAAATCATTGAACTCATTTGATGACAAACGTATTTAGTTAGCGTTAAAATAATTGGCACCAAATCATAAGCTAATGTGAGTTGTACAAAGATTTACATAAGCATTCTCGTTTAACGTCGACGAGTTTGTATGGAAATCTGAGTTGTTTCTTACAATTCTCTGTTATACATATTGTAGTTTCAAATAATTAAAATAAATAAATTATAGGATGTAAATAATTGTAGAACACACATTAGTCATTCTGTAAAGTCCTCAGTACCCTTTACAGTATTTCTTTGCCGTATTATTTAATATCTGTGTTATATCTGATAAAAATTCCTTATTAGCTTAAATATTTGGTTTATTAAATAGACTTTTTATAATAGACTAAGGTATTTGTCGGCTTTGATTGCGCCATAGGGTCTGCAAAGTGAGCTTTTAACGTCGATTATCAATAAGTAATCTCACATTATATGTAGTTCAAAGTTAATAAGACTATGACCTACGTGGTAGGCACATTTGGGTCGATTTTGAGACGTTTTCTCTACTTACTTTTCACCAAATATTTTAATACGAGTATTTTCACAAAATTACAGTTTTTTGGATGATAAATTTAATATTTTTAAGTAATTTCGGCTTAAATTTATTAGAAATTTATATCATATTGGTTCTTACAATAAATATTTCTCTGTAATATCAAAACTGAAATTTTAAATTAAGAAATAGATTTGAAAAAATTGTTCCTCAGAATAGGCCACATTACTTTGCGTAAAAGAGATACTGTGTTTTCCATTTCAATATGGCGTCCTCTGCAGATCCCAAATTATAATTTGTATATAAATATTAATACTAAATAATAAATATATTTTTTATTCAGTATTGTTAATTATTGTTGTTTGTTTACAGTTGTTGTTTGGGAATTTTAGATATCAATTCTTATTGTAATCTATCTTTAGTAATTAATTCTATATTTAGTATTTAAATTTAATTCTTTTATAACCTGTGTACCTAACCGACATTTTAGTGTTTAATGTGTAAATAAATGTTATGCTTGTTATTTATTTTAAATTGTTTTTAAATGTAAACATTAGTCAGGTTAACAGTATTTTTTATGAATAAAATATAAAAAATTCTTTTTTGATTTTATTTTAAATTCAATTCGAAGTTTACCTAAATAAACATTCATAGACAATTCTAATATATTAGAGTATAATTAAAAAATTTGTACGTAATTACTGATGGAAATTCCGCGGATTTTCTATTGGATGGACATACAACATGGATTCATGAATTTAAAATCATAATCAGGTTTAGTTTTTTTTTTTTTTATTGGATGAAAATGGTATGGTAACCCCGCCTGCGCTAACGGGATACGCTGGCGGAGCACCAGTGAAGGGTGATAGATGAGAATGAAAACAGGCCAGTTAGCCCATCATGATGAATTCATCAGGAATGTACTGTGATAGTTTCCAGGGAGAACCGCGAGGAGGTCGACCTGGTTGGGTATATTGCTAGCAATGGGATTCTCAGTCTCCATTACTAACAATCCCTTTCCCCCCAATCAGGTTTAGTTTATAACTAGAAACTATCCTCACACCTTAGAACCAGAATGGTCTCGCACAGTGCGGTTTCAGAAGAGCTTCCTCCCGGGAACACTCAGCTTGTGGAATGATCTTTCCTGCCGATGAGGAACCCTAGACCCTAGAGACTACAAACTACTGCTGTAACTTACTTAATACTAATTCTTCAAAATGAACGTATTAAGGTTGCTTTAGGGTCGGCAACGCGCGCGTCGGAAGGAAAGGGATTGCTAGTAATGGGGTCTAATTTTCTCATTACTAGCAATATCAGGTCGACCTTCACGCGGTTCTCCCTGGAAACTATCGTGGTTAATTCTAGTGGAATTCCTCACGATGGGCTAACGATGCTGCTTTCATCCTCACCTATTACCCCTCACTGGTGCTCCGCCGGTTTATACCGATAGCGCGGGTGGGGTTACCATTCCATTATCACCTATTAAAAAAAAAAACAAAATATTAACTTACTAACAGATGAAGCCCGGTCAGTTGGCCCATCTTGACGATTTCACAAGGAATTAATCACGATTGTTTTTCGTTATCCTTAGAAGGTAACCCCACAAGGTATGAGTATATTGCTAGCTATGGGGCCGCTAGTCCCCGTCAATCTTCCCAGCTGACATTTTTTTATGCAACTTAGAATGGCAAACAAGCTGACGGCCCACCTGATGGAAAGTGGTAACTGTCATCTATCGTATAGACATGAGCAGTACCATGGACATAACAGAGTATACTGTTTCGCCCATGATACTCCACATGCGTTGCCATTCCTGAGGACTCGGATGTTATTCCTCTGTACCCTGTAAATTCACTGCCATATCCCACCCTTCAAATCGAAACACAACCCTGCAAACACAACTGCTTCACGGTAGAAACACCAATAGGACAGAGGTGCCCAAGCAAACGACTTTTGTATAAAATCTCCCTCTCTTTTAGTTAGCCCATCGTGACAAATTTTACGATAAATTAATCACGATTATTTTTCATCAATCTCAGAGGGTAACCAGACAAGGTACGAGTACATTGCTTGCAATGGGGCCGCTAGTCCCCGTTAATAATCTTCCCCTGACATTAGTCATGGTACATAACTTTACAGGCCTATTATTTAACACTGAACATCAAAAAGAAACATCACAAGCATGGAATTAAAAATAAAATTTATTTCCACTTGATTATCTCACAAAAACAGCGTAGGTACCACGTGTCGGCGACAGACCGACGCGTCGACATCACCTTAGTAGATAATAAAACAAAGCTCATATATATAAATATATTACTACAGTAGGTATGGAAACAGTATTATGTGGGTCGGTGCGTTGTTGCGCTGTGGAGAATAAATATATTTAATCATATATTACGTATATTATTTTCTGAATCTACAAGGCAATTAACAGACAATTATCGGAATAACACACATGTCAAAGAATGTGACAATAATTAAAGGTACGTTTAGAAAACAATTTAAAAAAAATCCGAATTTAAACACATATACATATTTCACCATCTTGTCGGATAATTTAAAAAGGAATGAAGTGACTAAGGAATAGATTTACGCTAGTTCTTGCGCTCCTGATAGAAACGACACACAATAGTTAGAACGAGACACCTTTATAAGCAAAACACGAAGTGTGAGCGAGATCGGAAATATTATTGTCTTGCTTTGCGTAGGTACGCTTTTATTATTCGATTAATCAATTTATTTGTCACTTCAAAAATATGTTTATATTGCACATTCAAATTAAATATTCGCGAAAAAGTTTTTTTATACCACAAAGTTGGCAAACAAGCATACGGCTCGTCTGATGGTAAACGGTTTCTGCAGCTTATAGAGTATATTTATTTGTTCGTTTGCTCAATGACGTCATTCTATTGCTATTTCATAATGCATACGCTCTCATAGTATTTCTATAGTTTTCTTCTTCTACGGATTAAAAAAATGTAAATTTATTATTGGCGCGAAAGTGTATGCCAATGTCACAGAAGCTCTAATTAGGATCTTCTGTAGATTCTATTTTCGGCGCGTTCGTAATATGTTTACCTTTTTTCATTTTATTATATTTGTATGGGTAAAATTTAGGTGGCTTTAAACAAATTTTTTTAACTTACATTGAAAGCTAAGTTTAAAAGGAACAAATCTTATTATGGAGGCCATGCCTAGACAATATCAGAGCAGAGATATTTGAGATTAAAATTCTACAAAATATATATATATATATATATATATATATAATATATTGTAAAATTTTAAATACATTATTTCAGCTTGGACAATACTGACGGTGAATATTTATTAAGATAACACTATGAAATTAGTACTATCTATAAAATTAACAATAAACCATAGCCGACGCCATTTGCGCATAAACATTTATCCATGCTATTAAAAATTTGTGGCGATGTTCAAAATAACCATAGAAATATTTACCTAAATCAACGCTATATTGAACTAAATTAATTTAACCAACGTAAATGTGACTTAGTGTTGACAAATTGTCGATATTTTTTGATATCGATGTTTTATTTTTGACATCAGCAAGTAGGGAAAATTACTAATTATAGAAAAATAAACTTTTAACAGTTCTTTAATATTAATATTTGGTATTTTAAATAAACTATCGGGACTTAAAGCGATGAAAATTTTTTGCTGATAGTACCTACATATCTGATTTTTATTGCCGATGTTTCGACGTGGATTGCACCATGTCGTGGCCACGACAAGACTGAAGTGCGCCAATAATGCAAAAGTCCAAAATTATATAATATTAAGTATATATACTTGATGAAGTTAATTTAACAGCCGACAGTCAAATATCTCTTACAAAATTAACTAGCGTGTTATACTTACATAAAAAAAAATCTTCATTCTTAAATATCCGATGCAATATGAGATATAAAAACACTTTTCTGTATATCTCAAATTAAATCATTTCCTTACCTAGTTTAAATACTGCAAAATATTCATACCCATTTCTCATCTTTTCTCTCAAATTGAATTGATTTTCTAATTAAAAAATGTAATAATAAATGCCTTTTATATTATTGAAATATATATATAAAATTTAGTCTTATTTTTAGAAAAAAAAAACAACAATTTAATGTGAACACCCTGTTTATACGAGTTACCTACTCCCACATCCCTTTTTTTTCATATTTATTTATAACACCATAAAATTCACTTTTAAAAAATTGACAAGTTGAGTTCATTGACAATCTGTAGAGATGGGAAATATACTTTTTATCGACAAATTTATATATTTCTAACATATTTCTATGAAATGGAAAAGATAAGTGTTGTACAGAAATAAAAAAAAAAAAACTATACAGTACCTTATCAGAGATATAAAGAATATACCCGACCTTCTGAAGATTATTCCATAGACATATCATAATTATCCTGTAAATTCGACATAATTATATTTAGTATTAATTCATATTCTTTTTATACCTTTGGTTCAATAATTGCAATAAATAAAACAAAACATTGCCGAATATAATGTTTTTACACAAAATTATAAATATCAACACAATAATGACATGAGTTTGACAGTTTTTTGACACATTCCGTTTCCGACAGCGCGACAACGTCCGACCGAAGTATCCGATGCGTAAATGTGATTCCATGTAAAATTATAACGCTACACTTAAATATAATAATAGAAAATATCCACGGTCACCGCATTGCGTTGCACATCCAAACCTATATTTAATATTTATGATCTAGTATGCGAAAACGTCACACATGAATGAATACAGAAAGAAAGCGTCACACTAAATCACAAAAAAAAAAATGGAGAACCGTTCCAAAATTAAAAAATTGAAGGCTGACGTAATATAGAAATTAAGTTACAATTATAAACATTATTGCTATGTAACTACGAAGTCCATAATACTTTGATCACAAATACATTACATCTAATAATTATTTCATAATAATTTTATTTAGTGTAAATATATCTAGAGTCTAGATTGTGAGTCCATCCTGTAACATTACAATGAACCTTTGACACTTTCTAATCCAGCCTTACAATTAGAAAGACAGCAATGGGCGACCGCACTACCGTCGGCCGACCAGCTTATCTCGATACGCGGCCCCTTGCAACATCAACATTACTGCGTGCCAACACAAACCGGTCGATCGACACATACTTAATTTATTATACCGATAATATGAACAGTTATATCGCTATTCGACGACAGCCATATGTTTTTTGTATATTTATATTTGTCATTACAATTGGAAAAGAATACTAAAATTAAAAACTAATGCTAAATTGTATCTCTTGAGCGCGAACTCACTTTGTACATTATTACAAGATAAAAATACGTAATGTTTATATGGTAAGCCATAGCACGAACGATCCTACGAGACGACGGTACCGCACGCCCCACAGGAAACGATACGTATTTAAATAAAAAAAAAAACAGATTTCGTAAAACAGACTATAAAGTTAATCGACAATAATATTGATATAAATAAACTAGAGCCATATATAAACAACCGAACGCGCGGTACCGTCGACCGATCAGTCAACTTACATATCTACATAAGGGGCAAAGAATAAAAATTCATGAGTAAATCTATATTACAAGTGGCGTAAAATTGAGAGCGATTTGCGTAATTCAACTAAAATATTAAATTAAGTTACAGTAAACATACTCGAATAAAATTGTTCGCTTTCGAAGGCGATCTCTTCCTGATACCTCATTGGCACATATACCATTAGAACGTCCAACTATCGACATACGAGTCAATCATTGTTACATCACTATGTAGGTACGCATCGACAGAATTCCTCGTCGACAACAGCGCAACACTGCTGTCGCTCGACAAATTTAAAAATCGAACTTATCAATTTACATTACCTACGACACGTTCGACAGTTCAAAAAGAATTCATAGTTACAAAAATGGCCGATTCGATTTTCAAATTTTCAAACATTCAAAATCGATACAAATTCAAAAACCGAGTATCGGCCGCGAAAGTCAGTGGCGAAATTGAGCAGGAGCGTTTAAAAATCGAACAATTCGGGAGGGGGGATCGGATCGACCGGGAGGCAGTCGCAAGGCGGGGAGCGGGCCCGAGACTGGCGTCTGAGGGTGTGGACGCTGTAGGAGTAGGACTGATGCGGCATTTTGGGACGCAGCAGCCTGGCCCCGTCGTCGACGTCCGCGCTCTCCGCCCGCAACGAAAGGGAGGAGCGAGGGTGGATCTGAGCAGAGGAGACGGTGGATCGGCTCGGGGACAGCGGGGGGCGGAGGTAATCACTGCGGGCGAGCGAGAGCTCTGCCGGTGTATATGCGGCCAGGAAATGAGCTAGGGCCCCTGAGGGAGTCCTCATGCCCCCGTTTGCGACTAGCACCATATCTTCAGCCGATAAGCGAAGAGAGTCAGTGCGGGGCGGAGGAGGCGGCGGGGGAGGTGGGGTGTCGCGCTCGTCGGAGGAGGAGATGAGCGGCGGCGGGCGGGGTGAGCGTGGGGTGATGGTGATGAATGCGTGCGGGTGCGGCAGGGGCTTGGCTGGCGGCGAGGGAGGCGAGGGTGGCGCGTGCAGCGGCGCGGACGAGTCGGGCGTGGAGGGCGAGGGCGCGAGCGGCAGGCGGCGGCGGCGGCGCCGGCGCGGGGCGCTCCCGGGCAGTCACAGCTTGAGCTCGTTGGCGATCTTAGACGCAATGTTCTTGAAGCCGATGCTGGTGCCTGCAAATGTATACGTCGGATTCGTGATACATTCAGTTCATCTAAACACATACAAGGTGAGAACGAAATCCTTAGTGAACGCTTTGTCCAAAGAAACCTATTTCATAAACTTATATAAGTCGAAATAACCAAAAAATAATTTGATAACTGAACTCTATGTTTTTGTATGAAGACTGAAAAGTATTGGACACTCCCTCAAAGCATACAAATTATTTCGATTTCACCCTTTCTATGTCTTTCTATATATAATCAATATAACCTTTAGGATTCTTGTTCATACATTTATTTAACATTGCATGCATATTTTGCATGTTATTCTTCTACACTAATGATCCTCGACTAGAACAACTTAAACAAGTACTTGCACACTCGATCTCCCACTGAACGAGTGAGCCAGCGTTAGGATCTCTGTCTATACGTACATGAGGTACTCAAGAGATTTATAATCTAATACAAGACTCATCGGATATTCGCTTGAAATACCCTCTGTTAAGTGAGGGGTAGTTGCACAGACAGTTTGCACCATTGTCCAAGGCGAGCAACTCCACGTTAGGGTCCCCGTACACACACATTTTGGTAAGGTATTTTACGAGTGTGGTGTCTATAAAAATTCATTCTAGACTCACCGGACATTCATTTAAAACGCTCTCTGAGCGAAAAACATGTCAGTTTGCACACCACATAAGATGAGCAAGTCCACGTTAGGGTTTTTTTTTTATACATCTTAGAATGGCAAACAAGCTGACGGTCCACCTGATGGAAAGTGGTAACCGTCGTCTATAGACATGAGCAGTACCATGGACATAACAGAGTATACAGTTTCGCCCATGATACCCCTCATGCATTGCCATTCCTGAGGATTCAGGTGTTATTCCTCTGTACCCTGTAAATTCACGCCATATCTCACCCTTCAAACCGAAACACAGCCATACAAACACAACTGCTTCACGGTTGAAACACGAATGGGACAGTGGTACACAAGCAATCGACTTTTGTACAAAGTCTCCCTCTGGGTTCCCGTACACACACATTTGCGTGGGGTACTCACGAGTCCGGAGTCTATCAAAGTTCGTTCTACGAGTATACTCACCGGATATTCGCTTGAAGCGCACTCCGTTGAGCGAGAGGCGCGGCAGCTTGCACACCTCGATTTCCCATTGGACAAGGGAGTCGGTATTTGGGTCGCCGTGGACGCAGAGGAGGAGGAACCTCTCGCGTTGTTCGTAGTCGCAGTTGTTGGCGTCTAACACCTGTAAACCAAATTGTTTTTAAATATCTGGTCAAAAAAGTTTGGTAGAAAAATTACAAGAAACAAAAGAATAATATACCACAGACTTTAGGAATGATAACCTATGGGAGGTACCCATGGGCGTCATTGAATATCCTAAGATGTCCATGGTACTGTTAATGTGTAAAGGCGACGGTTACTTAATCATTAAGTAAACCGTCAACTTGATTGCCATTTAAAATTACATAAAAATTTTAAGTTTGACTGAGTTTTTTTTTTATACAATTTAGAATGGCAAACTAGCTAACGGTCCACTTGATGGAAAGTGGTAATCGTCGCCTATAGACATGAGCAGTAGCATGGACATAACAGAGTATACTGTTTCGCCAATGATACCCCCCATGCGTTGCCATTCCTGAGGACTCAGGTGTTATTCCTCTGTACCCAATAAATTCACGCCATATCCCACCCTTCAAACCGAAACACAGCCATGCAAACACAGCTGCTTCAACAGTTGAAACACGAATGAGACAGAGGTACCCAAGCAATCGACTTTTGTACAAAGTCTCCCTCTGGTACTCTACTAGTAATTTAGATAAACATCAAAAAGAAGAAAATTTTTTATTCTTCTATATCTTTTATGTGACACTTTACACAAATGAGCAGAATATTTGAATTTTCATCCCAATCATCTGGACGAGTGGCGGTCTTCCACCGTGCGTTTTTCAAGGCACTTTCTTCCACGCACAACCATTCTTTGGAATCAACTTCCAGCAGCAGTATTTCCGAACCGATACGACAACATAACCTTCAAGAAAAGAGTATATTCCTTTTTAAAAGGCCGGCAGCACACCTGCAATGCCGCTGGTGTTGTGGGTGATCATGGGCGGCGGTAGTCACTTACCATCAGGTGAGCCGCATGCTCGTTTGCCCCCTGTGTTGTAAAAAAAAACACATCATCCAAGTGTGTACTATATTTATATACTAACCTTTCGTATTTCCGCCATGATCTCGTTGGGGTCCCGTGAGGAGGTGGTCTTCATACTCCACGTGAAGCGAAGCACTCGCGGCTTCACCTGCTCCTCGTTGCCTTGTCTGTTCCGTTACACAGTTCATATTAGTACTATATTCACCATGTGGTAATGAAGTAAGAGTATGCTATTACCACTTCTTAATATCCTCAGAAAGCCGCAAGAGGCGACGTGGAGAACAAAGTGCAAAACAACAGTACAAGAGACGTAAATCTCGAAGTGAAATATATCAAACCGTCTGGCCAATGTGGCAGTAGACTCCTTGCATACAGAAATGTTGAATGAGGTAACAATACCCAAAAAGCTACGGCAAAGGACAACTAAACATATTGTTTCGACTTTTTTGAGGAACAAAATCCATCCCCCCTTCCCCTCTTTTTTACTATCCTATACAAATCGCCATATGTACTTTAAATGCCTACATATCTTCTACAATAAATGACAGTATGAGGAATCATGTATTCAATTTTACGTACAAATTCAACTGTACGAAAGTATAATTTCGACTAGCTTCGTCTCTGTATAGCGTTATCACTGTCACTCTTATATGTGTGAGTGATAGAGATAGTGCTATAATTATGAATATGTTCCATACACAAAAAAAAAAAAGCCTTCCATTATTGTAAAACCAGTTCTTTTGATTTCCAAACTATTGGAACTGATTTTGATAAAATTTCATGGGACTGCATGTGTAAGTATATTCTTTTTGTATTTTTTCCTGTTTCTTTTTGAAGTAAGTTGAAAGAAAAGGCGAAGCTGGTCGGTTATCTCTTTCTTTAGGAAAGGCATTGCTTTTTTAATTCAAAGTTAATTCAAATTCAAAATTTAGTTCCAAAATTAAAAGACTTTAATTCTAAGAAAACACCAAAAGAAATAGTTCCGAAATAAAAAAATAAAAAATTCTAAGAAAACACTAGAACATATATTAAAAATATGGAGATTTATTAAAAAGAAAATGCGCAATATGCTATAAATATGTAGAACAAAAACAAAATATCTTCACACAAACGAGTTCACAACTGTGGGCTACACTCTGTTCTAAACGAGTACTATAATGAAATTCAACTCATAATACGTACTTTAAAAAACAATTAACGGATCAACTTTAAAAATCAACAATTTGGAAGAATTATTTAACGTAACAAAATTTTGTTGAATTTCCTTACCTCGTATTTGTATATAAAATAAGTACACTATGAAGTCAGCCAACAAACCGTTTTTACAAGTCTATGTATAATTTATCTTTTAACCTAGCGACTTCTTAAACATAACCAGGATATGGGATAAAAGCAACTATGTATATCCTTCTCCATCCTAAACGCTTAAAATGATCTAAAGCTGGCGACAGACCTATCATAACTTAAACACAATGTAATGTTAGATTGTGAACAATGTAAAATAACAGCCAGTCGAGCTAAAACAAATCAGCCTGCTAAAAGCTAACGCCGTGATCTACACGTTAATTGCGGATGTTATATTAAGGTGGGTATTCACTAGAGCATTCGCGTAATGTAAAAACTTAGTGTTGAACATTACATCATATTCACATAATGTAACAAACAATAGGATACATTGCACGATCATGCTCAGGATCAATACGCAATCTACGATAGAATATTAGATCAGCCGCTAGCTATGAAAGGATGTGTGAATCCAATTTTGTACATAGACAAAACATCGCTGCGAATGTTACATTAGAGTGCGTATTCAATAGAGCATTGATGTAATGTAACAACTTGGTAACAAGTATTACATCAGTGTTACATTACGGAGAAATAATTTGACAAATGTTACATTACACGATCATTGCTCTGTCAATACGCTGCGTTTACGATTAAAAGTTAGATCAACTGCTAGCTACGAAATGATGACTGACTCATATTTGTACATAGACAAAACAAGGGATAAATGATAATTACCCAAGCAGGGCTTGTGGGCTAGCAGCTACGGCATGCTTCGGGGTCGTGCCCTCCAATGGCCTAAAAACAGAAAAACATAAAACTAACACTAGTGACTCGGTCACGGGGTGTGCACAAACGAACGGTAAGATAGATGATTGTAACAAGCCGGCAAAGGGTTTCAATTTAGAATTTTAGTGCTCTGCGATGTTTCAAAAATTTAGAAACTTATTCACGTAAAAAACCAACTTTCGATTAATTTTAAATTAATTACAATTATTATAATAACTTTATTTGATTATTGGTTAAAAAAAACTAAATAAGGATTGTTAAAACGTAATTAGCTTTTTTAATGTAATATTTATATTGAAAACATAATTAGATTTTCTTTAACAAACCAATATGATAAAAACCAATATGACAAAACAAAATAATATTATTTCCTCCTCTTTATAACAAAATATATTTAAATTTCAAATTATATACACAAAGTACAAGTCAAAGAATTCTGAGAATTGTCTGTGACAGACATATTAGCATAAAAGTTTGTTTACTTTCGAGGAATGAAAAATAGATTAAAATATTCATAATCCAGATATATTTACAGAGCAATTTAAAAAAAAAAATAGCCAATAAGTTCGCTTGTTATAAATGCACAAACACACCAATGTGCTCACAGAAGGAAGTACAAGGGTTACATTAAAAAAAAAGCAAGCATCCACTATTGCGTCGTATCGAATGATGACATGCGGGCGTTCAGGCATGAATGAAACTTACCTTGGTACTACAGATGGGCAAAGCACCGGGTTTAAACCCGGTGCTTTGGTAAAAACCCAATAAACACCCATAAACTCCCATAATCACCCAAAAAAATAGGTTTTTACGTATTTTTTTGAAAATATGTAAGTAATACCAATAAATTATTTTTATAAATTGTATTGATCAATTCTACAATATTAAATAAAACGTTAACTAATAATATTTCAGGAAATTTTAAAAATCTATATATAATAAAATGAAAGTAATTAATTTTCAGTGTTTTCATGTTGCAGTTGATCAACATGTTGGCCTTTTGCTTCCCGTAGATACTTTAAAATTTCTTCATAACACCTCGTTCGCACACATGGCCGTATATATTTAAATTCTTGAGCCACTAACAGTCCGAAATACTCATTTCTTTTATCCTCTTCTCCATAAATTAAGCATTTAGAACAGTTTGTTTCTTCTTTCAGTAAATTTTCTTTTACTTTATCCTCGTTTTTTTCTTTGTTGCGACGACGCTGGGTAAATCATCTGGACACTGGGTCTCACTATCGCCAAATATATTTGGAGATCGGCTTCGGCTACGGCTTGGCAGACATTTTTTTCTTTCTACAATTTTAAATTAAATTTATTAGAATAAATGCTTCGAACACACGCGATCTAAGTACCTTTTGTGTTTATTATACCTTACCTACCTAGGTATAAAAAGAGTACTTACGTAGATTTTCTTTTATTAACTGTTTTATACGAAGATCTTGATCTCTCAAATTAGCATCCATTTTACTTCCAGTGATTATCAACTAAATTAATAATCCACAAAGTATTAAATAACGTTTTTATGAAATATTTAGCACAAAAACAATACCCTTTAAATATCGATCGTCAGTAACTGTGGCTGACTTACCTATATTCTAGCAAGCAGGACTGCCAGATGTGAAGGGGAAATCCCCAATAAATTGTTGCATGTGACTGATGATGTGAGCATGTTCGTTTCATAATAAAAATGTTGCCAGGTAACCAAAAAGTCGTATGTTTTTGTGCGAATTACGATCATAATCTTTACGATCGTACATTAAAAAATAGACAAATAATAGTATGAGTACGATTTAAATCGTATATCTGTCAACCCTGCTAGCAAGACAGCGACAAAATCACGTTGCATAACAATGTAGCCCAAGCTTATATCTTATGAAATATACGGAAGAGATACGGACTTAGAAAAAACAGAAATGTTGTTCTTTGTGGAAGTCATTGATGAAATTCTATGTATTTTAGCCCGCAAACTTTCTTCAAACAAAAACAGCGCCATCTAGTATCGAGTTCTGTAATTATCTCTTTGTTTATGGATTTGAAGTAAGACCGCCACGCATGCAATACATTATGACTGGGGATTCCCCTATTCGTCGACGCTGAATATGTGGCGACGACAATCACTGTCAAACGTGTTCACTATTACTCTGACTCTGGTAACGTGACTTCCTGGTAACGTGTTAGGTAGGAAAAGCAGTAAAAAAGTGCATATTAAGGGAGCAGATTTGAAATAATATTTATACTTAACAAGAAATAATTAAAGGTAAGTGGATTTTTGAATGATACAATTATATCATGATCACTTAACAATTTTAACTTAAAATTAGATGTATTATTACAAGCTTTTATTTAGCTTGCGTTATGTAAATAAAAGTATGTAGGTATGTTCGTATGTTGATGCAATTATCCTCAATCCTCAACCGACTGGGATAAAATTTTCCATACACGTTTATTTTGGATGATAGTGCATAGTTAGCTGAGAGTCGTCATTGGATAATAATGGTGGATAGCCTAAGATGTGTACTAGATATTTATTTTTAACATAATATGCGTAAGTACCTAATCGAATTAAAGAAGTTGCTGAGAAAAATACAGAACAATACGATAATAAACTAGCGTCTGCGTTTAATCCTCCGAGGAGATGTAATTTTACAAAGGTTTTTTGTATTTATTTTATTATTTTTTTAATAAATTTATTGTAAATAACAAGAAATAATCATTGTAAAAAAATAGGCACTCTATTGTTGAATTTTCGTCAGACCAACTAATCATCGTTCATTTTTTTAGGTTCAATGGGGAGACCTAAAGATTTACGCATATGGGAGCACTACCGTACTTTACCAAACAAGTCTGTTTCTTGCAAGCTTTGTAATAAGGTCTACAAATTCAGTAATGCTGCCAAAATGCTTCAACATCTTATCACTTGTCCAAAATCTCCAGAAACATTAAAAGACTCTATGAAACTTATAAAAGATAGCTCGTCCAAAACCAAAATGTCTGGACTGTCAGAGATAGAGACAAATGATTCTTTTATAAGCCCCTCGTCGTCTGCTAACACTACAATAAATGCTGAGTTTCAAGACACCGATGATCATATAAAAACAGAATTAGCGAGAGCTATATTTGTAACAGGGACGCCATTATCGATGGTGCAACATCCTTTATGGATACAATTTTTCGAAAAATTGCAACCAAAATTTAAAATACCTTCACGTAAAGCTTTAGCGACAAAATACTTAGATAAAATATATAGAGAAATGCGTTTTGAGTTAAATGAGGAACTAAATGCTTGTAGTTACTTACACCTTCAGTGCGATGGCTGGTCTAATTTAAGAAATGAAGGAATAATAAACTTTCTTATATCAAAACCTCAACCTGCATACGTTAAAAGTTTGAATACAGAAAGTAATCCTCACACTAGTGAATACCTTAGCCAAGAAGTTGAAAAAGTAATGAAAGTGTATGGAGCAAATAAGTTTCTTGTACTTATTGGCGATAACGCTAGAAATATACAAAAGGCATTCGAATTAACAAAACTCAAATATCCACATGTTGTTCCTCTCGGTTGCTGTGCACATATCCTTAACTTGTTGTGCCAAGATATTGTAAAGATACAAGAAGTAACTGTGTTTATTATGCAAGCCATAAATATAATAAAAACTGTTAAAAGGAGTCAACGATTAAGTTCCTTGTTGATAAAATCAAGGCAGGGTGAAGATTCTACACAAACACTAAAATTGCCTTGTGCTACAAGATGGGGAAGTCATGTTACTTCGTTAAAAAGTTTGAAAGCAAATAAGATAGCTTTGCAAATATTAACAGTTAGAGAAGATGTGGTAATTTCAAGAGATATTAAAGATTTAATTCTAAGTGATGATTTCTGGACGAAGACAGGGGAATGTATAAGTATTTTGGAACCAGTCACTGAAAGCATATTTTACTTAGAGAGCGACCAGAATCGTTTGCATCGCACATACATTACATTTAGAGATGTACAAGCTAAGATACGTTTTGCATTAAATGAGATTTCGACATTGAGCGAAGAAAGCAAACAGCAGATTCTAACATCAGTATCTTCAAGATGCAATATGGCAATGAGGCCAATACATTTTGCAGCATATATTCTAGACCCCAGGACTCTAGGAGTCGAACTTACTCAAGAGGAAGAACTTAAGGGTATGGAGTTTATCTACAATTTAAGCCAACACTTAAGTTTGTCAAATGTAATGGCAGATTTGGCGTGTTATAAAGCTAAAGAAAACTTTTGGGCCAGAGGATTTGTATGGAGCTCATTAGATAGCATTGAGCCCCTAATATGGTGGAAAGGTATTTGTGGTTCCACTGAGTTAAGCAAAGTAGCGATTCGTATTCTATCAGCTCCCTGTACTTCGGCAGCCACTGAGCGTTCCTTTAGTATCCAAGGCTACATACATAATAACAAAAGAAATCGACTTACAACTGAAAGAACTGAAAAAATTTCATTCATTTGTTATAACTGGAATCTTAAACATAAAGCTGAATGCGAGGACATTCAGTTTAATGAAGAAAATACCTTAGAAGCTTTCATTGAGCAAGTAAATGAACATAACAGTTTAGACGAAATAGAGCCTATCGAACCTATACAATTCATCGCTTGTAATAACTCTGAATCTGACAGTGATTGACTGTAGTTTTACATTTTACTTTCATCTCTTTCTTAATAAACTCAAAATCAAATTAAAAGTTTTTTATTCTGTAGGCTGCATAATAATATTGTCTATGTCCAGTATAGTGGACGTCTTGCGGCTGAGATGACGATGATGAAGTACAAAATCATAAACACCCAAAAATTTGGGTGTTTATGGGGTTTAAACCCAATAAACCCAAAACACCCGGTTTTTACCCACCAGACTTTAAACCCACCCAGGTGGATTGCCCATCTCTACTTGGTACCTTTAAATATTATTTTACCTATAATATATTAAATATAATATTACCTACACCTAAACATGCTTAAATATAAAAAAAAATGCACTTACAAGTTATAAAAAAAATATTGTCTTTTTTATTTTTATTTATTTATTTTGTAAGATTTTAAGATTACTAAACATTTAAGGGGAAGTATCCATCCAATGACATACGCGTGTAATGTAAAACGTAGGTTTACATTAAAAGAAAAGAGCTAATACAAAAATTTAAATAATATCAAAATTGTATAATAATACTCTATAGGAGCTCTTACTTATTAGCGTGTACTAAGGCTGTTTCGCGAGCAGTATTAAAATGAACTTTGAAACTAGTCGAACATACTCGAAATTAAAACGAAAAGAAAACCGACATCATAATTATAATAGGAAATTGTTTTGGAATACAGTCCAACAATGAAATAATTGTGTTAAGAGTTCTCTTCTTAATACATAAACCGCAAAAACAAATTGTATAATATTAAATAATAGTAAAATTAACCTTCTGGACTATCAATATTACCATTAGACGAACGTGGAAATGAGTCAATACTCGTTCAAAAGAATTTTTATACACTGCGAATGGTTAACTAGTTGACGATCCACTTGATAGAAAGCGTTAATCATCATCTATAGATATGAATAGCACCATGAATATTGGCTGCCCATGGGCATCATACTCGTCTTACTCCCGACGATTTGAGTTACAGTATACTTTATTTATTCTAACATTTTATGGCTACACGTCGTCCATTTCTAAAAGTACTTAAAACTACATTGAATTTATATTAAATAAAGAAAAAAAGTCTTCAAAAACTACCCCTAAAACATACTAATAATGAAAGAATCTATTTTCTCCACAAACTAATTCAATATATAATATAATAAATAAAAAATATAAAAGTAAAAATATATAAAAAAATCAATCACACATACAAAAATCTGCATTCCAACAAGAGAATTATTTAAACATTATTAATTCTTTAATTCTTCACATTTATTATTTACAATAAATGTGAATATTATTAATTAATAAAATTAAGAATTAAATATAAAAAAAATCCAAAATTTGTTATTAAAATTTAATAAACAATTATTACTCATTGGACTCTCAAAAAAGTAATTAGGAGCAAAATGCAACACACGATTAGTAAAAACGTTAAATTTGCAGCAATATTAAAAAACAAAAACAAAATGTTATTAAATGTTATTCACGAACAAACAGTAATCCATCCAATTTAACACTTTGCATACACAGTACATCCATGATAAACATTCCATGGGTTTTTATATGAAATATAATAAAATTTTATTAATATTGTTATTTTTTTAGAGTATTTTGTAAACTGCTACTCTAATGCAATCGCACTTCATAAATAACTTAATAGCTTGACATATTTATTAATATTTACCAAAAAAATTATATAACAATTTTATTGAGAAAATGAAAAATTTAGTAATAATATAAATACGATATTTTCATTTTAATATATACAGGGCAAACGAAATAATACCAGAAATTTTAAACATAATAAATATGTAGAACAAAACATATTAATTTTATGGAATTTAATAATTTTTTTCTTTAACAAAAATTATTGAAAATAAAAAAAATATAGAAAATCTTTATGAGTCATGTGGAAAATTTTTAATAAGTAAATTATAAAAATGCAATTAAAAAATTTCGAAGATTTTATTTATTCTCGTACATTATCATTACTTATTAAAACTCTACTCCTGAGCGTAAGTTTCATGCAATGCAAGTATTATGGCCATTAAAAAAGTATATACAAACATTACGCTGTATAATTTGTTATTTTATATTTATACATATATAAATAAAAAGTGTAAATCGGTTGGACCACATTTCCAATTTCGAACACACACAGAATGCTTCAATAAATAGTGGTTGAACGATACGTTATGTTGTACATGGTGGATGAGAGTTCTTTTTTTGCTTTTGAAAATATTTAATCTTGACGTATACTAAATTACATTTATTATATATTCATATATTTATATAAACATTGATCAATCAAGAACTTATGAGTCAAGGTTTTCTTTTACTTTCAAAGACAAATTGTATTAAATAAATAAAACAGTAACTAAAAATCTGTGATTTGTTTATTTAGCAAACAATTCACAGAGATATTGCCTTTTTGTATCACTGTGGCTCACATATTACATTTTCACATATTATGTTATGTAAATTGTTTTTGTGTATCTGGCCCTTTTGTTAAACACTGTTTATTTTTTTCCCTTACTATTGTCACAATCTTTAGTGTATTTCTTGATTCAAATAAAGAGTCTATCTACATAAGAGCGTCCGACCCATAGATTGGGGGAAAATGTACCAAATCTTATCAATTTCTTTTTTATGCTGTATTTTATATTTTCTCTAATTTAGTTTAACATAAGACAATTTGTAATAATTATTAATACTACTGGCCAAATTGAATGATGAAGATGGGGGAATCGCTTACTAGAATGTATTCTGGGCACAATTAGTAAAAAAAATTGTAGCATGTTATTAATAAAATTTAATAATTAAAAATAAAACGAACTTAAATTAATAAAACGCAATGACATATAATTAAATAATAGAAAAAAACCATTATATAATTCAAAAAATTCAAAATTCAAAAATCATTTATTCATGTAGGACATTTTAGCCGCTTATGAACGTCAAATTTTTATATTATAATTTTATATTTACCCTACCGTCCAGTTCGGTATATAGATCCAATTGAGAAGAACTGGCAAGAAACTCAATTGAATTACTTTTTTTTTTAAAGCCAGTTTATTTACAATGTATATTTATATAGGTGTCTATGTCTAACATTAAATGAAAATTCAGTGCATGAACAACTATTGCCATGCACACTCGTCATTCAAGTAATCGTTTAGTGAGTAATAGGCTTTGCTCAGTAAATATGATTTAACAGATGTTTTGAATTTATTTAAGGGTAATTCCAACATATCCTTTGGTATCTTATTGTAAATTTTTATACCTATTCCCATAAAAGACCTATTAACTTTTTCTAAACGATACTTGGGGACAGCAAGTTTGTCTTTAAATCTAGTATTAATATTATGAATATTGCTGTTTTTTGGAATAATATTAATAAGGAATTTAATATTTCAGCTGTTTATGTATTTCATGCAGTTATGCCATTAAAAATACATGCCAAAATTGTTTACAAACAGTGCCAAGTGTAGAATAACAGGTCATTAGTTTGTTTGTTTTTTTTTTTTCCAAAAACCAGCACAAAACGCATCGTTCGCCACATAGAAATAATCAAACTCAATATGAAATTCGCTGTCACCGCGCCCCTACCTCCTTTGTATATCCAGTGAGGAAAATATTCGAGGTTTCTGTCGTCCGGTCGACTCGCCCAACACGGACAGGCTGAAGGGAATACTCACCGTTATCTCACTCGCACACATATAAGTTATATCTTTCTCTCTCACTCTTAAACTACCCTACTAAATGTTTTTGGTAGCAAAAAATTTTCTAGACTTTCTTTTATTATAGAAAGGCCTCTCCGGTAACTATCACAGTATAATCTCTATTTATTTTAAGATTTTTATTTTTCGTCATAATAAAAAACATTTGCATTCTCTGCCACAGTAATAAACAATGCATTACAAGATATAATAACGTATTTAATATTTCTTTGACAAAATTAAACAGGATCAAAGGAAACACACACAAAAGTATAGTTGAACTTAAAACTTTCTTCTTTTTTAAGTCAATTAAAAAAAAATTTCTGCTTTAAATAATAAAAATAATTAAAAAAAAAGCGCTGTGATTAATATCGAAGAGGCCTTTTAGTATTTAAAAATAAAATACTGTTTGTTGTTTATAATAATAATAAATCTTCTGCTACTCATTACACTAATCTGCGAACTACAAAAAATTACTTTAAAATAATTTCACTGTCTCATATCTTCACAAAGGTCATAGAACTATAAAAATATTTCAAACCTATCCAATGCCCATTCATTTAATTATTTGTCCATATCAAAAGCAAACGTTGCAACGTGACGGTATAAAAAAGTCGTCTAAACAAATCATGATTTAAATAAAAATATAAAATACGCCTGTGAAAATTTAATAATAATAAAAAAAAAAACGAAAAGTCAGGTGGAAATAAAACACATGTAATTGTTATTGGAAACCTGATTATTTGAGAAGCGCAACACATCGATTTATTTATGGTATTTTCAATACGTTATACAATAATTAAGTTGAATTTTCATAAACGCGTTGCTGTTTGCGAGTGTACATCAGAACATTGTATCACAAAATCAACTTCATGTCTGATAGAACAATTAAACGGTATGATTGAAAATAAAAAAAAAACTGCCAGCTTCGAGAAATAAATATATTATGCTTACTTTATAAGCTCAATTGAATAAAGTACAATCGCAAACAACAATCATTCTAGTACAGGTATTAAATGCATTTTAAAGCAATGCCCATGATTTAACCAAAATGTACCTAATGACAATTCTGTCACGTTTTTTATTATAATACAAAATATATCAAGACTAGATAATATATTTTTAAAAACCCCATTGAATTGATAAAAAAAAAAAAATACGAAAAATTCATGTTGCAACAATGTTGCTTATAAAAACGTAAAATCTACTTTTTTCGAATTAAAAATTATACTTGAAAAAAAAAACAATGAAAAAATTATTAAATAACTAATATTATAGACGTTTATATATTATATTTTTATTAATAAAACGGTAAGAAATTATAAATAACAGTTATGTTTAAGACAACTGTAGAGGCGGACGGTTTACGCTATTATATTCCTATCTGGACGGATGTTACTGTCTCTCTATCAAACGTTTATTAATAATTTAAGATTATTACTCATCATAAGAATGATATTAAGGAACAGATTGACCGCTTCTTAGCTTTGAAAATAGCTTTATGCAAATAGCAATGCATAAATTTAATAACAACTTCGAAATCAACTGATCATGTAAAATTATATTAATTCGAATCTGGATGACAACATTTTATCAAACATTTTACCAATTAACATGATTTTAAATATGACTATATTTGTAATATAGCCATATTTCAAATATGCCCATACGTCGGTGTACAGTAAAAAGTTTTAGTTTCATAAACTAAATTCAGTGTCCTATAAATTTTTTTTTATAATATATATTTATTTATTTATGTACACTTTATTGCACCATTTATAAAATAGTAAACACATTTAACTGTAATAAGAAATGATACAAAAGGCGGCCTTATCGCTAAGCAATCTCTTCCAGACAACCTTTGGGTAGAGGACATTGAGAAAACAAAGAAAAATAAATATATATTTTGTTCCAAAGTGTGTCTGTGTGCAAAGTCTTGACATATTTTATACTATAAAAATACAGAATTGCATGAAACACAATCTAAAACTCTAGATAAAGCAAATAAATGTCAAACGCAAAACCTATGGACGAAAATCTCAGATATAAAGATTACAAATACTAATTAAATGTCTAGCTAAACTTAACGTCTAAGTTAGAATGTATTGCATTTTCTATTTAGTGATAATAACGGATATTTCTAGTTGGGAGGAGGGGCGGGGGGAGGGGGGGGGATTACTGTCAAATGCACTATTCTTATGTATACAAAATATATATTTGCTATACAACAATATTATATAACATAATATATAGTAAATTTTGACGCACTTTTTTATATTGTTCGCTTGCACCTTCATTTGAATTTACACATAAATCTTTAATAAAATACTCGAGTCAAGAATAAGATATATCTTTGCATGATACCGGGACTAAACACTTTTGAATTTGCAATCTGTCTCCTTGACAGTTTTTTTTTTTATTCAGATGTATATACATTTATTTAGATAAAAATGTGTATATAGATCTCAAATCTATATATCCAAATTAGATATAATGCTCTACACTAAAACGAGCTGTTTATAATAGTGTAAACGTATCTAATGTCTTTTGTATTATATATATATATATATATATATATATATATATATATATATATATATGAAACTAAATGTAAAAAAAAAGAAGCAAGAGACTACTTCATATAATAATTGCTGTTATATAGCCTCCATCGTAAATCATTATGAATCGATGTTCAGAGCCAAGCTACAAATGTCCGTGCTACTAAATATACAATTTGTCTGGGAATCAATGCGAGAACCACAATTCAACTAGATTTATATGTAATAAAAGAAAATGCATATACTTTAGTGCCAATGAACATTAAATTTGTTGCTGGTTGGTTGTCTTTTAAGTAGGAAGAACAGTCGCAAGGAAAACATAATCGCACGAAATATATTTATTTTTATATAATCTTTTGAGATAAATTGTGAATTTGTGGAAAGTAACACATGTCACATCTTTCAAATTCAAATTCCACGTCGAAAAATATAAACGTTACGTGTGTGCGAGCAAATATCATAATTTCTTATTAAGTATTTCAAATTATATGATAATAAAAATACTAATTAACACATAAGTAGATAGACAGACATACGTATTTATCTGAAATACATTTCGTGCGTTTATATCACTTTAAGACTGTAGATTTATTTTTTATAAAAATAAACAAAAACTCACGATATATTTTAGTTATAAGCACCTAAAAATTACAATTTGTTCAATAAATCTATCTAATTAGATATATAATAATAATAAAAAAAGGAAACACCACAAATACTGCATACTAACAACTATACTTACACACGTATGTTACAGTACGGGTGTATTGTGTCGTGAAGAAAATTTATATATATATATATATATATATATATATATATATATATATATATATATATATATATATATATATATATATATATATATATACATATATATATCTGTCAACTTGTACAGATATGTACAGCGATATACCTTAGAAACCATTAAATCGTTGGTAAAAATAATATAGTGTAATATATATATGTATACTTGGCTTGTTTTTAAATGTACTAATTTATACATATAAAAAGACATTCAGAAAACTGTAGGGAATTGCGCGTATCTTGTCTATTAATCGTAGATAATTTAAACTAGGCCTATTGTCTTCGTTACACTACAGAGCAAGTAGATAGTGCGAATGTAGGATACCTTCATTCCTAAATGATTATTGTTTATCTGATGCAGCGGTACATAATTTATAAAGATATATTTTTATTAACAATTTGTAAGACTTTATTAAATACTTCAATTTCAAAAAAAAAAAAAGTATTTTTCTATTATTTTACTGTGATATGCAGTAAATTTATGGCGAAAATTGGACGTTGGCACGTTTCTTGTTCGAACGCCTACTACGTTTTAGGGAAAACATAGCATGTCAATACATTTAGGCCTGACTTTGGTGATGATATTGGAATTTCTAA
This sequence comes from Galleria mellonella, assembly GCF_026898425.1. Taxonomy (NCBI): domain Eukaryota; kingdom Metazoa; phylum Arthropoda; class Insecta; order Lepidoptera; family Pyralidae; genus Galleria; species Galleria mellonella. The sequence continues at coordinate 6,678,027 of NW_026441999.1, read as the reverse complement.
TATTGTGTATACATTTATATGAAAAATATCAACCTATCTACTTTTGTAATCTTATAGGGAAGGTAGATTAAAACTATTTGGCGGTACGATAGAAAATTTGAAGAAAAAATATACAGAAAAACACGAATAATGGACTTTAAGTAGTCAAGAATAGGTTTTTTGATATAATAATGCAACACATACGTATGTAAAAATATCCATTCAATCATTTACCAAGCACACAACAAACGTACAAATATGTACAACGTAATTTTAATCAAAGATCCTAAACAATACAAACCTACGTATGAGTAATAAGAAAATATGGAAAAATCTTACTTTTTTTTTTAGACATTTATATATTTAAATAACATTTTAAGGATTTGCATTCATTTTCCATACCGTTACAAATCCTATAAAACGATTACCACATTTGATGAGGCTTCAGACAAAAAGTACTAATTGAAACAAAAGCGATAATAAAAAAAAAAAAAACCCATTATGTAACATAAAATGTACTCTATTATTAAAAATAGTAGGTTAATCAACTTGCACAAAGTTTGAAAAACTATTGATGCTAGGTGGCGACACCGTAACACGAGCAGTGTTTATATAAACCTAAATAAGCAATAACGAAAACGATATAGCAGTAACCGTTAAATAGACGATTTTTATCCCAATTAGTACTTCTGATAGCCGTTACGAGCGGAATCAATTTTGCTTTAGGAGCCCTTGATTTAACAAATATAATATACCTAAGTATATTTGAATATTGAACACCACAATAAGAGTACAGAAAAGTTGGCCCTTATATGTTAATTTGTTATGGTGTAATTGAAACAGCTGCCTACACGTGCTTAATATGGTAACATCTACTGAGTATTTGTACCAGGCTATTAGGTTGGGCTGCATCTTATTCGCTAAACAATTACTATTTTATACATACTGATATATCTCACTCACGCCTTATATATTATAATTGCATATTCGTGGACCATTTTAATGTCATGTAGAATTTATCTAGGAAAATATTGTGATACAAACAGTGAGAAGGCATTTTAGGTTGAATACACGCGGAAAATGTATAAGGTATATACAAAATGGTCCACAATCAACACTCAACAACGAGATAATGTTACAGAGAAATCTAAATATAACGTGTATAACAATACAAATATTCAAAATATTTTTTTTTTTTTATTTTTCCTCAGTCGTCAATTTTTAACATTTCCGAGAGGAGTCTTTGTTTTGGACAAATAAAAATATTCAGTCAAAAATGTTTGTTTTTCTTTTCTTTGTGCAATTTTTGTGAACATAAATATATCAAAGTGTACAGAACCCTGGAATGTAGAAAATTCGTTTGATATTACAACTCGATTATTCCTTAAGAGCTAGTGTGAAATGCGATACGCAACGTGACTAGTTGCTTGCTACATGTTATTTTATGAAAAATAAATTAAAAAATACATAAAACACTTGTGTTGCAGAATGTACTTTTTCAACCCTGTGGCTAATAATGTAGGATTTTTTAATCTTTTTTTTTACAACACAGGGGGCAAACGAGCAAGCGGCTCACCTGATGGTAAGTGACTACCGTCGCCCATGATCACCCACAACACCTACGGTATTGCAGGTGTGCTGCCGGCCTTTTAAAAAGGAGAATTTATTGTCTATTTATTTATAGTAATTAAATAGACAGATATAGGACAGTATTCAAAGTATGTATATACATGTATGAGCATTGTGCATGTATGTATTTTATGTGTAATACAATTATAATTGAAGAGTATCTTTCAGTGTTCCTTGAATTGTATATTTATAGATATATTGTTTTATATGTATATATTAATAAAAAAAAAAAAACAAAAATGTATCAGTTGTTTTGTACCCATATTAAAAGTCGAGTTTGGGATACCATGGTAAGGGGGGGGGGGGGGTGTTAATTGGACACTATTATAAATTATCGTAATACGATACGATACGATACGATAAAATATATATTTAATGTAACATTATAGAAAAAAAAAATAGATATTATTTGTACTCTATATTTATATTTCAATAAAATAACATGTAAACAGATTTGTCGTCGCGTCATTTTAATTACGTTTTCAGTACAAGATGATACTTCAGCCAAATGTTAGTAAAGATGGACTTGCCTCTAATAATTATACACCAAATGAAACTTATAACACTTACAATAACATATCTAAACTAGTCAGTATACATTATGTAGCTTTTTTAAGAAGTGCCCATTTATCTGATGAATGTATACATCACTGTACCTCTTTAAAAAAGTTACACAACATCAATACTTGCACAGACGTATCACACTTTCTGTTCATTTAGAATTAATTATATACTTGTCCACGAGTATATAATATATTAAATAAATATTCAATACTAATACTGCATGTTAATATTTACATACAGAGACATTACAATTCCTATGGAAGAATTTTGATATATTCTTTGTAACGTTAATTGTAGACATGTCGTGTCTATAATTAATTACAAAGTGCATTTGGACTTGTTACTGGCACAAAAGAGGTTTTTTTTTTCTTTTTATTATTAATCTGTGATGTATGTAAATGAACAGAGAATACCATGCGTCATTCCGTTTACACTAAAAAGACTTCGGCGGCGACATGTCGGACGGCGCTGCTCACTGATTCTGATTCAACCTGCGTACAACGGAACGGGTGAGCGAGACGACTGTATATGAGCCGAATCGCCGCCCTCTTCTCTCTCCGGCTCTTATTATCTTGACTGAATTCACTCGGTAGTAGGGTTGCCATACGTTTACGATCTCTTTAAATTAGATATATTCACATGTTTTATAAATTTGTTCTATTATCCCTTTATACACACCTACCGTAACTCCATTTTAAAATAATACCCTCATAATAGAAAATTAAGCATTTATAGGCTAAAAAAAATATTGATACATAAATACGGCAACCCTAAACGTTTTCTCGCGCCGCAACACAGATGCACAATACTACACTAACTCCCTCCGTTTTTATACCGTCACGTTGTTAACATCACTTAAAGGGTTGTGGATAGACTATACAGCGAAATTAGTACTAAACACGAACTGTAGAGGTCGCGACCGTCGACGTTCATTAGTAGAAGCGTACGGTTAGAGGAGAAAGTTGTACAAATAAAATGGTATCGTATAACACGGGGGATGCACGAGAGATGGTGAAGTTATAAATCCGTACACCTCTCCGGTCGACGAGGCAAACAAAAGAAAAACCGGTAAATACTTACATTTGTGATCGTTAATAAAGCACTACAGACAACACTCAAAGCGTAAAAGTATTGCCATAGCACATATTGTCATTTAGCGAAATAAAAAATAGCACTTTCATACGCACAGGTAGGGGAATACATCATGCTTGTCTACTGAGACGGTCGAGGTTGTTTCCGGACAGTGTCATCAGGAATTCAAATTAAAAACGGCTCATACCGCAAAATTGGTGCGCAGCGATATATAACGGTCATTTACCGATCTTTTGTGGCATCGATCGATTTGTATTTAGAACGCGCGGCAGCTAGCAACTTGTATAAATAAAAAAAAAAAAACTATGTGTGCGAACGTGTACGTCTACTGAGTAGGAGCATAGGGAGGTATTAGCATCGTGCATCCCCTGTATTGACGCGAGAATAAAAAAGAAAAAAAAAACAAACGGAGCTCGGAAGTCTTTCGAGGGAGACAATTTTAGCATCATTCGATATAGTGAAAATAAACACATATAGAGTAATGAAATCAATAAGACGAGAGACAGAACGAATGGGTTAATCAAGTAATAAGTTAGAAACAGTGTGTTACGGATGGTGTTGATATTATTTACATAAAGAGGTCCAGATCGTGTACAAAACACAAGCTCCTTTTGACCTCATAAAGTATAGCTTATTATAAAAAAAAAAAAAAAAAAATTGCTTTATATTTACCGTAGCACGACACGACATCGTACGATTTCACAGTTATGATGCAATAGGAAAATTAAATATATGCAATTGTACGGAGACACTATTATTTTTTTGTAACACTTTCGTGGACGTGCATACAAATTTAAAAGTGTCTCAATACAATTTACATACATTTTGTCTTCCTACTGCATTATAACGAGTTGAAAATATCGTGTCGTGTGACGATAAATTACAAAACAGTCCATTATATTCTATTTTTGAATATTTTATTCTTTTAAACGTATGAAATAGATAAAAAATATTATAATGATACTCTTGTTATGAAAAATATTATTTTTCCTAAAAATATATATATATATATATATATATTAAAATCAAAGTCAACAGGAGCTTTATTACTGTTCATAAAATATATAAAGAAATATATTCAACGAGTCTTTTCCACAACCCTTTTTAGACAATTGTAACAAAATCATTAGAGACAGACATTGTGGCACTAATACTAAATTGCCATTGAATTGTTTATACTTAGAGTTTATTGTGTAATAACAGTGGGATATGAGACATAGAAGTGCATGGCAAGCTGTGAACTGCTAACATCGATGCATAGCAATAGTATGATAAACTATGTAATCTTAATTAAATATGTAACAAACGGCCTTTTGTGACATTCGATTTATAAAAAAAAAAGTTCTAATTTTGAATTACTAAATATTACAAAACCAAATTTTATATTACAATTATTTTTTACACAAGAAGCCTTTTGAAATTATTAATTTGCTACTAGTAGTAACAGCGGGAAGCGTTGCAGCTCATGGGATCCAACGAAAATATAAAGAATGATATAATTAATTTATATTTGTTAAATCAGATGAATAGATGTTAAAATTGATATAATACAAAGTTAAAATTAACTTGATGTACGGGTTAGTCACGAATGATTATAAATGTTACGTGTGTATCATTGTGTAACATTGTAACATTTCGTTTATACATTTTTGTTGTAACATTACAATAAATATAAATATTGCATTAATTTGATATAAAGAAAAGTTACAAATTAAATACCAAAGAATTAATTAAGTGCAATATATTCGCGATAATTATTTTCAAATTGATATATTTTTGTGTTATTTCGCCCAAATGTTTAGGACTAGGAACTGCTTGCTATACTTATATGTATAGACATTTACTTCCGATTGCTCACAAGGCAATTGTGGTGAACGTTTTGTTATAGGACGAAATATTGCCATATGAATAAATAATAACGAGCTATATAGAATAAATTCAAAGTAACCGTTTTTCTAGTATACTTTTAAACATGTCTTGTTAATTACGAAATAAAATATTTAATTACAAAACCATCGAGTGCAATGTTACAATCAATATAACACAATGTTACAATAAATATAATACAATGTTACACACGATACACAATAAGAACGTTTCTTCTGAAAAGTGTAATGAAGTGGTGGTGTGGTGAAGAACTTACCGTTTGGAGAACCTGGACGACAATTTGGAGAAGAACGAAGGCCGTGCCTGGTGGGGGGAGCCACCATCACCGTACGCTCCGCCCGCGCTTGCGCCTCGCGTCCGCGTTTGACCTGTAAATTTTTTTATGAATTCATCATCGAAAAAATATTAGTGTAATATTACTGACCACAGGACCCTTCCCATAGGTGGATACCATACCATACTAGATACAAGAGAATTGTTACGAAAAGGGACAGGTAGTTTCGATTCTTGGCAATATTTCCTACCAAGTTGTACCCCACATGAAAACCGTCGTGATTAACTCCTGGTCAATTCTTCACAATGTACAAACCGTCTGGACTCCATCCTTGCCTATTATTCCTCATTAATGCCTTGCCAGCGTGAACTGATAGCACAGGCGGGGTAACAACACTATTTTCATCCCAATAAAAAAAAATATTTGGTATAGAGTGTAGTATATTATTGTTCCTAAGGTTGGCAACATTGGAAAGTGTAATTAAGCAAGTGTCATGGCGTCCTTCAATAAAAGTGTGCATTCATTTCAAAAGCAGTTTTTTTTTATTATTATAAAGGCAAGTTATTTAAGCGTGCAAAGTACATCAAATGTTTTACAACATTATATAGAGGATAATATTAATCCCACATACAGTATTAGTGTTTAGTATAAATTACCTATTACTATTGATTGATGACGATGGTATCATAGGCTCTTGGGGGGTTTTGCTAGTAGTTGCCATGCTTGGCAGGAGAGTTGGTAACCTATTTCAAAATGTTGGTAACATATTTTAAGTGGGGTGCTGCTGCCCATTCCTCGACCATTGAGTTCCCTTAATCGCCTCTTACGACACTCACGAGAAAGGACAGTGTGGTCCATTCTATGCCGGAATCACATGGCAAATACTATGTATTATATTATAATAAAAATACCACCCCACACTTATACCAATTGTCTAGTCGTTGACTACAATACCCTGTGTTCAGATTTAACCAAGAAATATATCCAGAAATCAACCATCTAGAAATAAGCTAATTAAAAAATAATCGTTTCCTAAATTGATCCGACCAATCAAATAAATAAAACGCTTCCTTGATTAATGAAATAGTGTTTTTTTTTAATGGATGATAATGGAATGGTATCACCGCCTGCACTAACAGTATATGCTGGTTGAGGCACCAGTGAGGGATAGGTGGGGATGACTACCATCATGATGAATACACCTGGAATTTAGCACGATGGTTTCCAGACCACGTGGAGGTGGACCTGACAGGGTCCTATATTACTAGTAGTGGGAGCAACTGGTAGTCCGCATTACTAACGTAGTGTTTAGTGTGCTTAGTTTAGTATAATTACCTGAGTGGAAGGTGGACCGGGATGGCACATTCCTGGGGAACACCATCGGGTTGGGGAAGTCGCGACGAGCACCACTCGCCGCCGCTGTAGTGCCGCCCGTGGAGTTTAAACTGAAATTTGCGCAGTATGTTAACTACATATAAACCAACATGGCATTATGATGGATTCCTACTTTAATAAAAAAGATTATAATTATTTACTATTACTGTATTAAAGGATAACAGCAGATATCACTGTCACTTGGTTTGTGCTTCGAAATACACCAACCCTCGACCGGTGAAACACATCAGATATTTTTGTACATAATAAAGACTTAGAAACTCTTGATAACAGAGGGCCCCGTTATCGCATATGTAGTAATCTTGTATACCTATGTGACAAGACAAAATTTAAAATATGATCACGACTATAACCTCAGATGAGATAATCAGAGGCATTTGAAGACTGTGGGAATACACCAAAGTAACATATGTAATAAACATAACATTTGAGATACGAGCTATTATACTATATGTAATAGAGTTAAAACTCTCATAGATAGATATGTAGGTGATTTTTTTGATAATAAATTTAGAATTAGTATTGTAAGGCTAAAGTTATATAAAAATATATCGTACATATAAGAAATCCATTTATAATACAAATACACGATTAAACTACAAAAATACACTCGTATATGATTTTACTACCATACATTACTTCTTTTGTTACTAAGAAAAGACTAAGTGATACTATTTAAATAAAAAACCTACATAACTCGACAACTTTGAGCACGGCACACCTCTGATCGGCGACAGACCATCCCCGTTATACTATCCGTGTCCTACAATGGCACCTCGCCCCCCTCTCACCCGCGCGTACCCTCTAGGAAATGCCGCGCACGAATTTGACGAGTTACTTTTAAATTATTTGGTATTTGACTAATACAATCAACCAATTCCTTCCGCAAAGCGAATAAAATTCATCTACAGCGAAGCAAAAGTGCGAAATATAGTATATACAGTGTTTTCGATTAAATTAAAAATTCCAACCAAAAAAAAAAAAAACAACAAGTGTTAGAGTACAGAAATTTCGAAATCGTGTGTACATATTCTAAAAGAACAACTCCGTAAACTAAAACTACAAATAAAAAAGAGTATAATAGATTTTTTTTTTTTTATTTTTATTTTTACTTCTTAAGGTACAGCTACGAAGATTTCACCTAATTAGAAAAAAAAAAACCAAACGAAATAAGCTCCACCGTTTTAGTGCGAGTGCTACAAACTTCACCGGTGATACCGCTACAAAACCGGTATTGTACCGATAAAGTGGCAAGCGAAAATAAATAAACAGCGTGCAGAGTTCGGCAGCCCATACCGTTGCTAATCGTTTGCCAGCAACAAGCCATAGCTTTATAACCTCGTCCATATTCGATTAGGACCGATTTTCACCAATATTTAGTTCTGTTCCATTCCAAAATATTACATAAAAATTAGTTTTTTTTTTTTTTTTTATAATGTTTCCTTCCGTCAAATAGTTTGAAGAAATAAATCATTTAAGTATGATCGCTTCTTCTTTCTTTCTTTATTTTATTTTAATACATATAAATACTTTATTTTGACAGAAAGTAGTTAATTTTATTTTTTTATTTAAGTTTTATAATTTTCGTCAAATATGTTTATTCTCTTATTCAATGTATTATATATATATATATATATATATATATATATATATATATATATATATCACGCCAAATATGTCAAATTATTAAAAGATAAAATAATATAATATGAATAAGGAATACAATTATTTCCATTTGAATACATCGGTCCATGGTCCTTTATTTACATACTAAAATGGCACCAATGGGACACAGAACTAGATACCATTCTAAACCGGCGAGATATGGACGGGCAAAGCGAAACACCGTCGGTACCTCGGCCGGGGCTGCGCTAGGTCCCGCGCGGAGGCATTGTGGGGCCCGCTGTCCCCGCCTAGGGGCGGGGCGCCGGTCGCGGACGAGATCGACGCACTTTTCACGTGCGTCTTAGCCGTCCCCGAGTTACCGTTGCTAGCCGCCGTTCCGTTCTTACTGTCCGCTTGCACCGTGCTGTTCCGGTAGCGTGTAATCATTGCATGCTGTTAGTTTTACTGATTTACCGGTACATGCTGTTTACCGGTTAAGAAACCGGTACCGATACCGGTTCCACTATACACTAGGTTAATTGGAAATTATATATACTAAGAATATTAATATATTAATAAAAAAGTAATGTAATATTAAATAATAAATTAACCTTAAACAATATTTAAGGGATTTAATGGCATTTTGTTGAAAAACAATCAAATCATTTGAAACGTGCTGTGTGTTGTGTACAGTTCGAGTCACTGATATACAACCGTAAATCTGATTTTCATAGATAATAAATAATCAGGGTATTTATATATTTGTATATATCAATGTTATACATACCTGAGAGCTTATATTATTATTTTGTCGCGTAATGATATACCTACCTTGAGATGAGAATCAGTGCATGTGTATTGTATTGTAGTGTTTTTATTCGACAAAGTGTTTATGGATAGAGCAGGGCACTGGATGGGCTATTTTCAGAAAACATGGTACGTATGCGCAGGACCTACTTCGAACTGATGCAGGAACGTAAGCGAGCAGAGGTACTAGAGCGAAGGTGAGTGAAGATACGAAATGGAAATGGGTGTGATACTAGGGCAGAGGTGGGCAGGGCATTAGAGCGGATTTGAACAGGGCATTAGAGAGGAGTTGGGCAGGGCATCAGAGGAAAGTTGGGCAGGGTGCTAGAATGAAGTTGCGGAGGGGAATAGAACAGATATGAGCAGGGCACTAGAGTGGAGTTGAGAATACCATTAGAGCGGAGTAGGGCAGGAAACTAGAGGGGAGTTGTGCAGAGCACTAGAGCGGAGTTAGGCAGGGAATTAGAGGGGAGTTGTATAGGAAATTAGAGCGGAGTTGGGCGAGAAACTAAAGCGGAGTTAGGCAGGGAACTACAGCGGAGTAAGGCGAGAAACTAGAGCGGAGTTGGGTAGGGCATTAGAGCGGAGTTAGGTACGGTATTAGAGCGGAGTTGTGTAGGGCATTAGAGCGGAGTTAGGTACGGTATTAGAGCGGAGTTGTGTAGGGCATTAGAGCGGAGTTGTGCAGGGCACTAGAGCGGAGTTGTGTAGGTCATTAGAGCGTAGTTGTGCGGGGCACTAGTGTAGTGTGTAGGTGTGCGGAGGTCACGTACCTGGGCGCGTCGTGCGGCGGCGAGAGCTTGGGCGGCGCGGCGGGCGGCGCGGGCTGCGCGGGGCGCGCGCCCGCCAGCGTGCGCGCGCGCGGCTCCAGCTTCGGCTGCGCGCTCGTCGGCCGCGCCTGCCCGCCTTGCACCTGCACCACCCAACATCGGCCACCGGTCACTCTTACTCTTACATTATATACGTACGGCTCTTCTTTGCATTTAACAGTTTCCTCTCGCCTCGGTGCAACTAATTCATACATCTTCTTGCAGCCAGCTCTATCCCAGGCCTTATCCTTGACCTCTCTATATGACATGATACCTATTCTTTTATCTGTCCCATGTAGTTATCCCTCGGTCTTCCTCTTTTCGCCCTCTATTTTTCCTTCTACTATGCTCTTTAAAAAATCGTCATGCCGTATAAGATGGCCCAGCATTTTGCCTCTTCTATTCTCTATTTAAAAGTATTTCTATAGATACGAATGTCTCCATAGAAATGCTTCGATAAAAAACAATTCAACTTTTTCGTACAATTTTGCGTGGCAATAGAACACTGACAAGAGAATCCTTAAAATGTTATAAAATGATATAGTAATAACGCAGAGCTGAAACGATTACTTATTACTTTATTAAGTACTAAATCGTTTCCAACTTTAAACCCCTATCGACGTTAGAAGCATTCAGGAGAACAATTGAATTAACGAGATGAAGAGGGGCAAAAACAAAACAAAGTTTTTCCTTATCTTAAATCTACTTTAGGAGAAATTAAAAAAGTTACTATTAATCTATATTGGTTATGTTTGAAGATTTCTGGGAGTCTACCATGAAATAAAATTCTAAAATTTCGGACTCGATTTCGTATTTTCGTTCAAACCGAAACCGGCCCAGTAAAAAAAGCTTAACATTTCATTCGTCACAAATCCTACTATAAAAATCCAAAGGACCAATATTTGAACATTTTTAATATTCTTAAACGATATGTATTATGTAATCTTACCAAAAATTTTTGCTTCGTTCGGTTACGAAATTCCAGAAAACATTTCATGATAGGCTCTCTGATCAGTAATCACCAAATAAAATTAAATAAAAAGGAAATAGGTACATACCTGCATCTGAGCTATTCGCGCCGTATTCTCTTTGATAGACGCAGAGTCGATTGTGTTCTGAAAATATTATTGCAAATTACTGGTTAAATGAAGTGTCACGCTATTTAAAAAACCTTTTTACTATTAGATTGGCGATTTATATATTTTTGTCACCTAATAAACGTACGACAACTAGATAAGTTTACAAAGTACCAAAAAAAATTCCAAAGTAGTTTACCAGAGGACACTATGTACAAAAGGCGTTTGCTTGGGCACCACTGTCCCATTCGTGTTTCTATCATGAAGCAATTGTTCGCATGGCTGTGTTTCGGTTTGAAGGGTAGGATATGTCGTGAATTTACATGGTACAGAGGAATAACACCTGAATTAATGGCAACGCATGTGGGGTATTATGGGCGAAACAGTATACTGTTATGTCCATGGTACTGCTCATGTCTATAGGCGACGGTTACCACTTTCCATCAGGTGGGCCGAAAGCTTGTTTGCCATTCTAAGTAGCATAAAAAAAACAAATCACTGGAACCCCGCCAGCATATTATACCGTTAGTGCAGGCGGGGTTACTACTCCATTGTCATAAAAAAAAAAAAAAACATAACATGCAGAGTACAATTACATTGTAGACATTAACAATTTTGTGTGCAATTAAAATTATATATAAATAAACAAACAAACAAACGAACCTGTCTTTTAAAATTGGACGTGGTGGTAGTCGACGTCGCTGTTGTGTTGTTGGCTGCGGAAGTCGTGGTACCAACTGCAACACAAGACTCGTATCACAACACGCAACACAACACGTAACGCAATATTAGTTACGCACGTTACGTATACAGCGCGTGCATTGTGGGTGTCATAATCGCACAATGGGGGGTCACCTACAGTACGGTCAGAAATATAATGCACATAGAAATGTTATCCAAAACTAGACAAAAATCTAAATTAGAAACATACTTAATTATGTAGCTCATAGGTTTTAAGTATTGTATGTTTCACTATTAAATTAAAAAAAAAGATAAACCTATGACATGTCTCATTTTTTAATATCACAGATTTTTAATGTATCATTACATAATTTCGTGTTGATTTCTATTTTTTTTTTTTACTTGAATATTTTTTAATGTTTTTATATGCACATTATATGTTTAACCATGCTGTACAAAGCACATATCTCGTGCAATGTGGAGGCCATATTCGCAATGATTGTGCTGAGTGCGTCCCTGATATTGTGCAAAATATTGTGATATTGTACAAATGTATAAATGTTTCGAGTTAGTCCGAAAAGATATTATATACCAAAACCAAAATCCCAATGATTAAATTTCATATTATCTTGTTCCAATTAAGTACTAAATATATCTAAAATTTATATAGAGTACTTGTTGATAACAGACTGAAATAGAATAATAAAAATCTGTTTGCAGTATAAATACAGGGACGGACTCTGAATTGGGGGTCACCATAGTGTCTTCATGATGACCCCTACTACTATTTATATTTTATTCCTAGACATTTCTTCGAAAACAAAACGTTTTTGCGGTATAAAAAAATAAGTTTTCTCCTTACACTACCTTCCATTTATATATACAACCAGTTATTTCTTGCACGACAGTTACAACTATTGGTCATGCAATTATTGTATTTAAAATTAATTTGTACAACTTGATATTGGAATGAGATTAAAAAATAACTTTTATAATATCGTATAAAGCCCAATAGTCACTTCTAAGTTAACTAAATATTAAAATATACGGGCAATGCTCTATGTATGAAACTACGCAATTATGCTGCTATCAAATTTAAGAATGAAATTAATTCACTTGATGAATTTGTTAATCATCTATCTATGATAAAATTCTTATGGCTAATGAATATCAAAAGCAATGAATTAAGTTATTGTAACATTTAATTCTAAACTGTTCTCAAAAGTTCACAAAGTTAAAAAAAATCCTCATGACTGTAAAATCTGATGAGGTGATCAGAGGCATCGATTATTACCATAATGGCGAACGTAACATAATACTTGTCACTAGGTAACATTACTTTTACATGACACATTCTTTATTAAAATTATAAAAAATACAGTACAATTGAAACGTACCCTTTCGTTATAAATTTATTTAATAAATAAAAAAACTGAAACTTAAGAGAACAGTTTAATTATTAGTAAATCGATTCAGTAAATGTAATTAATGAAGCTATTATGTACCCCAGAGCAATGATTATATATGTTGTGATGGTATGACACTGATGCAGTTAGTAACTTTAATTATAGCATAACGATACGTATTCACCAACTTAATATATGTAAACATACATGTAAATAAATTGGCATAGATACATTGTGACCCCAAAATATGCTTGGCAGAGAATATTTTACGTGAAATAAAATTGTATTTGATAGATATATAAAATACAATTTTTTTTACAATTTTAAGACACTTTTTTACATTTATATATTATTTTTGAAAATAATATATATATGTCCATTAAATATTTCAATTTGTTTCATCCATTTCTTTTCATATATACATTAAAACAGAAATAAATTTGACTTACGTCTAAATTTTGCTCATGACTCGAATGTGTAGTATTTCAAATAAAGACTACAAACGGGGGAACACAGACATAGATGCAAATAGACAAAGGATACACGTAAAATGTGCTCAAACCATTCTACTTACAGTGATGCTATAAAAGCTACCTGTTAACAGTTAAATCTCTTTTCGGGCCAGTCTTTTAAATATATCACTTGTAACATCGTATTTCACTAACAAATCGTAACATTGAAATGAAATTTAGCTAGAATACGAATAAATTCTTAACCCTTTTAGTGCCGGGAGCCAATATATCGGCTCCTGCTACACTTGCGAAAAGTGCCAGAGCCGATATATCGGCTCGCGCCTTGTAGCGGTTTACTACTCGCATTGCGGGAGAACTCTATCTCAAAATAAATTTGTAATGCGTTCCAAATGATCTAATTTCATTAGAAGGTAATTAAAAAAAAAAATTTGTTTGAACTCTTTGTTGCCGACGTTTCTCCTATCCCTTGTAAAACTGTTAAATTCGGCCGGTTTCTTTCGCACAAACACCTGTATTTCGGCCGGCACAAAAAGTGTTAAGCTTAGCCAGAACGATTTAGCGAAAATACGTATAAGTGGTGAAGGTCTGTGCGCGTGCGTGCATGCAGATGTACCTTGCGTCCGCAGCCCCTCGGCGCCCGAGGAGGCGCGGCGCGAGGCGGCGGGGCGCGCGCTGGCGGAGCTGCTGCGCTGCACGCCGCGGTGCGACGGCGAGCCCGCGCAGCCTGCGGCACGCCCGCGCTCTACACTCTGTACCACCACTGCGCATCCACACCCGCATCCACACCCACACCCACACCCACACCCACCTCTCCTCGACCATCACGGCCCTTCCACTATCCCTACCATCGGTCGCTCCCGTTGCCTACGACTTCTTTACCTTCCTTTTTATTTGTGGTCCCGGGCCGATTTTTATATGTATATTCTTTAGGTGCTATATGCCCACCCAGTGGAAGGAGCGGAAACCCTTATATAGGAACCATCTGCATTCGAAATATATCTTTTTAGAGGGGAAGCTATCTTCAGCTTTACGAAACCCCTACTTTAAAAAAAAACTCGAACACTTCGAGTTTTTAATCAATGATAAGTACCTTTCGTTACTTTTTGTCGTAGTTAAAGAAAAATCAATTATTTCACGTATCTACACGAAGCCTATCCCCTGTGATCGGTATACAATAAATCAAGCACACAAATACATAGTAAAATACAAAGCATATAACAAAATAACTTCTAGACAGATGGAAAAATCGACATTATCACATAATGATGATCGTATTATGACTATGATCAATCAGTGACCGGATTTATTAATGGCATACTAAATTATAAATTGTATGGAGATTAAAAGAAAAACTTTATTACAATTTAATCCTTAATTCACTACTGATAATGTATAATTTTGTTTTTTAATTATCTAATTCGAGATCACGTTCAAATTTCCGATCACTGATATGTAACCCTGTTAGAAGCTGTAAAGCCAGCATACCCGATATTATAATAGCAATAAGAATGTATTACGGTAGAATCTTCATTGCCAGTGTCCCGGCAATTTGTATAAATTAAAAGATCCCCCATGAATATCCAAATATGACAAAATATGGAAATATGGATTTCCATTAGAATTTTGAACTGGTAAAATTATCCTGTTCACAAAATCATTACTGTAGTTTGTTTGTTTCTATTAATAATCTAAAATCATGTTATTTCCATGTAAATATTACTCTACAGTAATTAAATTGACGGGACGAGGGCTTTAGTATTTTAAGCGTTTACTGAAGCATATAATGTATTAGAATGTTATGTACAGTATATTTAAAATTACTTTTTAATATTTGTAATTTTAATATAGTAATAAATTTGAATGAGACCCCCATCCCTGAATACGGTCCTGTCAAAAACTGCATTTGGATAATTTGTATAATTGAAAAGTATAACAATGACCTTGGTAACTTAAATTCTGAAAATGCTATTATGACTGATTTCGTATAAACGTACGATTGAATCCCTTTATAAATATTTTTTATTCTTATTTTGTTATATGACTGAAATCGTTTATAAGAGAGCTAGTGCCCGAATTCTGATACTTGCACGACTATAATAAACCTTACTGCATTGATATAAAGCTTAATATGATTACAATGATCTGGTACACTAATTGTAAACGTTATCATCAGAATTCGGTCACAGAGCATAAAAAATTGCAACTTCAAGTCAGGGCACAAGTGCAATAAAACTCAACAAACAGTCGGGAGTACCATTCAGAACATCGTAATATGGTAAAAAAGTATGTTACATATGACTTTAAAGAGTATCAGGCAGTCAGACGAACAATATCAATTGGGATGTGCCAAAATAGAAATTGAGAGAATCACAATTAGTGCCATCTCTGTTCAATCACGAAGAAGTAAAAGAGACGACATAGATATTTGGCCAAATGTTAAGATTTAACATTGTGGATGTTTCACATGTTTCATGTTGATATGTAACTGTGTTGATATTGACATGTGTGTGAGTGCCTGTGCGTATGTGTGAGAGAAGAGTTGTTTGTGTCATGCATGTACCTGTGTGTGCCTGTGTGTGTGTGTGTGCCTGTGCGTGTCCGTGCGTGTGTGCGCGTGTGTGTGTGCGTGTGTGCGTGTGCGTGTGTGCGCGTGGTGCGCGTGGTGCGCGTGGTGCGCGTGGTGCGCGTGGTGCGCGTGGTGCGTGTGTTGCGTGCGCGTGTCCGCGCGGCGGTACCTGCGTGCTGCGGCGGCGCGTGCGGGTGCGCGGGCGCGGGCACGGCGGTGCGCAGCGACAGCGACGAGCCCGAGCGGCTGCCGTCCGACTCGGGCTGCGGGCACCGCGCACGCGTTAATCTCCAATACGTACTTACACTCACTCGCACGCACACTCACGTATACATTACACGTACTTAAGACACGTCACTAACTATATCAAATTGTAACATATTTACAGTATTCTATACTAATATATATTACACAGATTTTGATAATTTCTATTTCAACGCCAATATGCTTGATGTCCCTGTTACACTAATAGTAACAATACACATTTGTTTTATTGTACACTGTGAACTGGCCGTCTAGCCCGGCATAGAGCACGCCACCCCTTCCTTTCCCGTAGGTGTCGTAAGAGGCAACTAAGGGAGGGCGAGGGATTGGCAGTAACGTCCCTCTTGAAATATCTCTAGAGCCTGACTGCGATTGCCAATTCGCCTGCCAGGCGTGGTAAATACTAGCAAAACCTCCTAAGGGGGCTTATGCACATTGTGAACATTTTAATATTGAAAATTTCTAAATTTTAACGAGAGCCATTTATAAATAAGCATTGCTGGCCCTGTGTATAAGGCGTATGTAATCTCAGACATATCTTTGCTGGGCTTCATATACATCCATGGTTCACATGAGTGGATACCAGACAAGTCTGGAGTGAACATGTCCCCCCCGCCCCTAAACCCTTTAAAATAAGTATTACAAAAAACTACAATCAGTCATTAAACAAGATTAGAATTTTCTTTGAGAACTAAATTCGTCGTAAATCTAAACAAATCAATACTCACATCGGTACTCTTCCTGCCGAGCAGTAAATACGTGGCGAATACATCGTCGTATTTCGCCTCGGCGAGCGAATACTCGATCTCTTGCCGGTTATAGCCCAGACACACTAGCGCCTCTGTCGACAGAACACGGAAACATTTTATTATCGGTAATGGAAAAAAAAATACTATTCAAAAATGGTTAAATGCAAGTTTAAGTGAATAAAAATATTTCTTTCTTTGTCTCATTATCATTTGGAAGAAAACAGTCAACCGGTTTACCTTCTAACAATCGATATTTTAAAAGAAGCTATGGGTATTTCATAGTTTTACAGATACGGATTCAGAGGCGTTTCAGTTCTAGAATTTATTAAATTAGGTACAGTATTTGTTCAAGTATTTCAATTATATAATTTTCAAAGTAAATTGTTGGATTTTTTGAGATCACTGACATAGGATCGGAACAGCTGGCAAAAGTAAAATTGTTTACTAATATTATAAATATAAAAGTCACGTTTGCTTGTTAACCGATGGATTAAAGGCAGTGATTCTCAACCTTTTTTTTTGTTGCGGCACATATTTAACGATTTCAAAATTTGGCGGCGCACAAAGAAAAAGATAAAAATTATTTACTCACTACAACACACTGCATAAATAGTTTATGACAAAAATTTTAAATATTTGCAAAATTTGGCGGCACACTTTTAAAATTTGCGCGGCACAGTGGTTGAGAATCACTGGATTAAGGACTTGCAATGGGGTATAAATGTTTAAAATAGAGAAGGACATGTGTCATCTCCGTTACGCGGACAAAGTCGCGGATAAAAAATTGTAGTTTGCAAATAGAGGTGCAGTTTACATGTTTTCATCTCTTATAGCGTTCATAGAACTGAATTAGAACACGCAATAAAGACACCATAAATTTAATAAGTATGGTGTAATTATGTCAAAGAACAAATGCTTTTTTTTTAATTTATTATATATCATAAACAAAGGCCTATTTGTAGCATATTTGACGATGTAAAATAACCGGTTAGTTAAATTTCGTCCACATTAAGTATTTGAGTATTTTTTTAAGTATCAATATTTGACTGTACCATAGATAAATAATAAATATCATACAATCACATAAATAGCCCAGTCCTTAATATATTCTACTCGCGTTCGGTGAGGCTGTAAAGACCATCCACGGCCAACAGCAAACACAATCAGAAAAAAAAAACATATTCTACTCTGCATTATAAAAAAAAAAAGTCTGGATACGATTCAATTTAAAAATTTACCATTTTCCAAATTGTCCAAACCGAGAATCGAACTTGAAGATGTTAGTTTCCGTTAGTTACATCATTAGCTACTAGATATATGTATATTGATTTAAGAATTCTCAAGTTTGCAAAACGACTTAAGACCTTATGATCTTCAGGGACCGCGCCTTAACGGCTTAACCAATAACAATGAAATTTGATGTATACGTACTATATGGGATATGGAAGGACATAGGTTACTTTTTGATCGCAATCACGCGAACGAAGTCGCGGGTAAAAGCTAGTATATAAACGTGAAAATGTGTTTGTTTGTTACCTCTTATCGTCTAAACGACATGATCATTCAAATCAAATATGTAAGTACTATACGAAACGGGTAAGGAGGGGCATAGACTACTTTTTATTTCGGTGAAAATATCCACATTACTTGGACGAAGTCGCGGGTAAAAGCTAGTAAAATATAATCCAATATAACCATATCCATGCGCATATCGAATACAAAAGAGCACAGATTTTAAATAGGATAATAGTGTATTACTATGGGGTTTCGTCGTTATTCAACCATATAGGAATTAATTGATGAATGTGGAAGAAGCGAAAGAGGTTTGTTTGAATCGAAGCATTTGGCGTTCCATTGTTTCTGCCTACCCTAATGGGAGACAGGCGTGACAGATATATATATGTATAGGAATTAATAACTTATGTATAATACCTATAACATAATATCTATATTTTTTACTTATCATGTTTAGTATATATGCAATTTTGGTATGTCTTTTTCGAAATTTTCTATTTATTCATTTAATCGCTCATTAGTACAATGTTTATTACGAATCTAAGACAATGCAAAAGTGTTTAAAGAAGAAAAAAATTTGTTCTAATCTACAATTTTTTTTTTATTCGAGCTAATATATTTATGTATTGTTATTTATATATTTCGATAAAGACTTTCCAAAATTATTTACTAAATATGGTAAATAAAAAAAAACTAAGTATAACTTTATATTCCACACCTATACATTGACATGCTTCACGTCACTACTGGTATCGTATGGTCACCTTTTTTATTTTATAGGTTTAGCATCTTTTTATATATATAAATATATATTTATATAAAGCAATGTATCCACTATTAACGTGCACTATAATAAAATAATAAAAATATATGTAAATATAAACATCACGTGACAGTACATAACAGTTTTAATTAACACAATTCTGTCTCATCGAAGTCCCATTTATGGTTTTAAAAATATATAAAATCAAACCACCCATACACTTAACATAGATACGTCTTCTATATTTATATATTTTATAATTTAAGTACCACATTATATTAACAATTATACTGTAATAACGGAAAAAAAAGTTAATTGTACTAATCACTACCTGACTTGTTTTATATTTATTTTATACAATAAAATATAAGAAAATAATATTATATTAATATTTCCTATTATTCTCACAAAGACAAACAACAAGACAGAACGTACGATCATTTCCCCTCTAAGACACATATATAAGTAAATATATAACGCGTCACGTACCAACTTGCGCTGTGTCGTTAACAAGAGTGCGGCGCATGGAATATAAGAACGATATATTATATTTATACAGTATTTTATACAATGCAAATACAACGATGTTTGTTATACATGATATTTAAATTTTTAAATAAAATTATATATATTAAAAATCACTGGCATTTAAATATATTTCACAGTAAAATAGAAATTGAAATTTTTATGTTAAATAAAAAAAAAACATCATTGTATTAATTACACATCTCTTATATTTATATTAAAGAGTTTATTTATTTTGCATATTTATGTTAAAATAGTTTTAAATTTTGTATTTAATGAGAAATTAGAGCTATATTTTAGATATAAAAAGAGATTAAAATATAAGATATAAGATAAAAATATAAGATAGTATAAAGAATAATATAAAACTGGTCACTAAATAGTATTATTTACGTATTTATAGACCAATTCGGTTATTGTAAATGTAAACGATATATTTTTTATGATTATTATAAATAACCAACAACTATCGTAATTCTTAAGAAATTATTAATCAAAAAAATGGGACTAGATCAACCGAATAATGTTACAAGTTGATGCCATATTATTATATATTGAATTTGTAAATCAAAAACTGACAAATCTAACAAACAAGTATATATTCTTTTAATTTTTTTACTTTCTTCATCTATACATTGATAAAATTAATCAATACATACATGTTGTTAATTTTATAAAAAAATATATTGCTTATGTTTTTAATATATATTAAGTAAAAATTTGTAATTCAAAAGTTTCATTTTCAAATAAAGCCTTTAATTTAGTCATGTATTTCTCTACATGCTTGGCTAATAATTAATATGTTACAACATTGTAATCGAGTTGTGTCACGAATGTATAAAAAATAAGAAAAAAGAAAATAGAGAAAAAGAAACCTAAATAAATAAGCATTATTCCCAATATTAATAATGTAAACATTTGCTTTTAGAAATAGTCTCTTGTACACAGATGATTAAACAGATTTGGATAAAATTTGGCACACATATAGTGTTAAATATCCTAGATAAAAATTTGAATATTTTTTATCCCAGTATTATATTCCCTAACGACAATTTAAGTATTTTAACTCACTAGTATAAAATTACTTTTTTTTTATACTTCACAAAACTAGATGGTTACTTGTTCTCGTATATAATACATGGCAAATATGTATGCATTAAAGAGGATGGACGACTCACCTATCCGTTTGTGATCTTTGAAATCCTGTTGCGGCTCCACATAGGGCCTTAACTCCTCGTCCTCGTATCCTGTGTTCATCCATTTATCCCTCATGATACTCTCGAGGGACGCCCGTTTGGCTGGGTTCAGCACGAGGAATTTCTTGAGCAGATTCTCACAGTCGGTCGACATGTAGAACGGTATTCTGCGGACACAGATGAAGGAACAATATAAGATTTTTTTCAAATATCCTTCTTGTTCTTTTGCATAGTATTCTTGTAACCATGTTACATTATCGTCTAGGAACATAGATTACATATTATTTAAAAACAATGAGATTCCTACGTTTACAATAACGTAGGCCAAGGTATCAAAAATTTGCCTAATAAAGCTAATATATCGTTTTTTCTTTTTTATACCACGGAGGTAATAAACAAGTATACAGCCCGTCTGTTGGTAAATGGTCACTGTAGCCTATGGACGTCTGCAACACTAGGGATGTCACGCGCTGTGTTGACCCTGAAGAAACCTTAATATATCTTTTTTAAGAACCCCATATTGTAGTCTCTAGGAAAAATCTTCTCATTCCACAGCCTGAGCGTTGGTAGGAGAAAATTCCTTGGAAACCGAACTGATCATATAAATAATATACATTTTAAATATGAATGAATAATTGTATGAAATTTATTTGCCAGAAACATTGTACATAAGATGTCGCATTTATCAAGTTTACAAGATAACATAATATTATAAAAGATTATAAAAGAAATATTAACCATTGAATTTACATACAGGTAGGTTATTTTATATAATTAATTTACATATTTATTTAATTTTCAATTACTTACCACATTATACAATACACAAAAATTACTCAAATTTTGATTTATCTCGAATAGGATTGTCAAAATAATGCTCACATTTCCAAGCATGTTGAGAAAAAAATATTTTCTATTGACCATGTTTTTAGTTTCACAATACGTGCATCATACCTGTACTTGCCGCGCAGGACGCGTTCTCTCAGCTCCCGCAGTGTGGACCCGTCGAAGGGCAGCGAGCCGCTCACCAATGTGTACAAAATGACTCCCAGCGACCAAACATCCACCTCGGGCCCGTCGTATTTCTTCCCTGCACCGTGCCACAACATTTTTCATTACTATCATCCCGACAATGAGTCATTCGCGGTTTGGTTAAAACTAGGCTCCGAGCACCAATCTATTAATTTTCCTGATGCCTCGTTTAAGAGGTGAAACACGTGTCGCAAAACGTGCGTGGACTGAATAGCGCTCGGAGATTGATGGCTAATATGGAAGGTTCTATAACTTCTGATAATAATCATAGTAGTCAATCTTCGAGTGTTCGATGGACTACCTTTTAACTTGGCCAATGAATACAGTCACGCGGACAAAGCTGTGGGTAAAAACTATTGAATAGATTAATATCCACGTACCCTGGAATAGCTCCGGTGCGGCGTACGGCGGACTGCCGCAGAATGTGTCGAGCTTAGCGCCCGGTGTGAACTCGTTCGAGAATCCAAAGTCCGCAATTTTTATGTTCATCTCGCCGTCCAGAAGCAAATTTTCCGCCTGCAAATACAAATATTTCTCTTTACTTGACATGTCCTTTCAATAAAATTATTCATTATAACAAAAATGAAACGGCAAGAAATTCGATAAAAATAGTGAACGTTTATTTTTTTATGCAATTGAGAATGGCAAACAAGCTGATGGGAAGTGGTAACCGTCGCCTATAGACATGAGCAACACTATGGACATAACAGAGTATACTGTTTCGCCCATGATACCCATAACACTTGGGTCCTCAGGAATGACAACGAGTGGGAGGTACCATGGGGGAAACAGTATACTCTGTTTCGCCCATGGTACCTTCCACGATACGATACGGTACGACGGTTACCACCTTCCATAAAGTGGGCCGTCAACTTGTTTGCCATTCTAAATTGCATGAAATATTTTTTTAAGATTTGTTGGCAAATTATTATATATTCTGACTGTCATGGACAACCGCTTCCATTTTTGAAGTTGGTTGTTACAAGAAATACAAACAATTTAACTTTGACTACAAACGATACCTTGAGATCCCTGTGTATAATCCGCTTCTGATGACAGTACTGTACAGCGGACACGATTTGTCTGAACTTCGCCCGCGCCTCCTTCTCTTTCATGCGCCCATGGAGCACCAGGTAATCGAACACCTGGAACGTAGCAGTTACTAATTAGCATTAAGTACAAGTGGTAGACAAACATACATACGAACCTCTTCAGAGAAAGAGGCATGAAACAAAAAAATTACAAATGACGCCATCCCAAACTGCTTCACCACGAATACAGTAGCAAACATATTATTCTGTGAATACGGTAATAGTTCTAATATATACCCTTCTTTCCTTAAAATCGCGTATGAAATAGGAAAGCTGTAGAAGAATTCCAATTTGACAAATAATTTTACGACATGATGCAACAGATATGCGAAAGAGTGATTCGCATTGTCTCAATGCGACCTCTGCTGCTTGCAATCCCTCACTTTAATGGACGCAAGTTGGTTATGAACCGAAATCACGCCATAATAGTCAGGATTACTGAATTCATAGGGATGCCATTTCTATCTGCATAAACTTATGGCGATGAAATTTTAGTAACAGACTGATTGCGAGCTATCAGGTCAACTCCCATATAGTTTAATTTTAAACTTTCGCGTTGTTAACGCATATTTTAAATACACTATCGGGACTTAACACAATGAAGAATGTTTGCAGGTAAAAAGTACCTACATACCTGCTTC
The DNA here is from genome assembly GCF_026898425.1 of Galleria mellonella. Taxonomy (NCBI): domain Eukaryota; kingdom Metazoa; phylum Arthropoda; class Insecta; order Lepidoptera; family Pyralidae; genus Galleria; species Galleria mellonella. The sequence goes on along the minus strand of NW_026441999.1, from coordinate 6,654,008 downwards.
TGTATTGCTGACGTTTCGACGTGGATTGCACCACATGGACACGACAGACACCACGTGATCCGATAGTGTATTTAAAAACTTCCATGTGATTTGACATCACAAACTTGATGACTGGAGGAACTTCAATACACCGAAGATTTATTGCCAATAAGAGATCACACTTTGCAATTTAGCATTATACATGCAGATTTTTTACTGACCTCAACAGAGAGTTACCTAAAGTGTCTAGGTGTTTAAGAGGAACTAAGGAGTTACATTAGGTGTTCAGTGTAACTTGAAACTGAGACAAAACACAAACGCAGTAGATACTAACCTCGCCCCCGGACGCATACTCCATCACCAAGTAGAGGGTCTTCTCTGTCTCGATCACTTGGAACAGCTTAACGATGTTCGGGTGGTCGAGCATTTTCATTATTCGGACCTGAAATCAAGAGACCATTTATTAACACTATAGTCTGGCTGGGTACTCCTGCTTCAGACTGTTTTGTCTAGGAGTGCTATTAGTTCAGACAACTAACTAGACTGTTCCGAGGGCTAGTGAGCGGCGCAATTACCGCACCCTGAATCTGATGATTTTTGATAATGATTCTCCATGAGACCCTTGAAGTGGGTTGTGGGTTAAACCCAATTTAAAGAAATGCTGTTATGTAGCCGTTTAGTAAACAATGGCCAGTCATAATGTCATATCGTCGACTATTTACGCTATATGATTTATCAATACTTCGATCAATAGTCATTTCTACCGTATATCAGACTAAAGATGTGAACAAAGTGATGGAAATAACCCAGTCACTCACTATTCCTAGTAACAAAAAACTCCCCAGACAAAAAAAAAATTCTTTATTCAAATTAGAGCAAACTGCAAAAACATTTAAAATGGTAGAGATTCGTTCAAATTATGAAAAATGATGAAATTTATCATAATCACTTTTTATGCCTAGGCTTCAAACTATTGCATACTTACTTTGAGACTAAAACTACTATTCTGTAAGGACGATCAGACCGTTAAATTAAATTTGGTAATCATAAACTGAATAAAATAATAAATAAGAATGATCTCTATGAAGAAAATCTTTGAAAACTGCATATACAGGCTGGCATTGTACAAGCACCATTTATTGTTTTCGACTTTTCTCTAAATGCCAAGGAAATCAAATTTGCTATTAGATTTTATAGGATCAAAATAGAAAAGGTAACAAAACCAAATAGCCAGAGAATGTAGACTGACATCAACAAAATCTTACCTCTCTAAAAAGTTTCTGCAGCGATCCAGGGTTCAGCTGGGTTTTGTCGATGATTTTAATAGCGACCTCTTTGCCGGTGGGAACATGTTTGGCTAGCTTCACCTTCGCAAAGTTTCCTTTGCCGATTGTCTTAAGCAACTTGTACTTTCCTGGAAAAAGAGAAAAACCTTCATGAAGTTTCTGAAGTTACGTCAGGCGAGATAATAGAATAGAATAGAATAGAATAGAAATCATTTATTCAAATAAACTTACATTGAAGCACTTTTGAAAAGTCATTACATTTTTTTTAATTTACCGCTCGTTCGGAAAGCTGTCTCATCACAAGAAGAACGAGCAAGAAACTTGCGTGATGCTCTTTTAAATAATTTTATTATTATTTTACATTTTTAAGTTTAATTGTGTGAATACAAACCACCAATTAGCACTAATTCAATTAAATACTCAAAAAGAAAAAAAAATTGAATACATAACCAACTGGTTAAACAATTAATAAGAGGAAATCAGTCATAGTGATTAGAGCAGACCAGTCCCTACAAGCAGCACCCGTTCACGAGTATGACGGATGAGCCAGCCATCACTGCGCTCGACCATATTTTAGGGAGCCCAATGACCCGGCCCACCACGCCGCCACAAGTCTGGACATTTTAGTGAGCATGACTACTCAAAACACTAGACCACGTCAAAGCTACTCACAATTGCCATCTGATAGTTATAGTATTCACATTTTACATAAGAATGCATGCGGCAATTAATACAAAAAACCGCTACGCTTTCATATTTCTAAAATTAATCAATTAAATCAAGAAAGCAATGAGAAAAAAAAATTATAACGTTGTATGCTAATAAACTAATTATTTACTTGATATGTTGTCATCTATGAATTCGTCTATCCTGTAATAGGCTTTCTTACATAAAAATTGTTTAATATAAGATTTGAATTGCCTCTCTGTCAGATTTAATGCAGATTCCGGCAGTTTATTATAAAATCTTATGCAATTACCATAGAATGAATTACTGATTTTGTGCAGACGGCATTTAGGTAAAATAAGCTTATTTATATTGCGTAAGTTTCTACTTGTACAGTCTTTGAGTTTTTTAAAACTCGCTAAGTTCTTCCGTGTATACATAATATTTTCATAAATGTATTGTGAAGTAACTGTGAGGATATTTGAGTCTTTAAAGCACTGACGTAATGACTCTCTTGAACCCATACCATAAATAGAACGTATGGCTCTCTTTTGTAAAACAAATATAGTATTTATATCGGCTGCTTTACCCCACAGCAGTATGCCATAAGACATTATGCTATGGAAATAACTAAAATATACAAGTTTAGCCGTCGCCACGTCTGTTAATTGCCTAATTCTTCTAATTGCATATGCAGCAGAACTGAGTCTACTGGCCAATTTTGAAATATGGGGCCCCCATTGTAATTTCGAGTCCACTGTTATACCTAAAAAAACTGTATCATTAACAAAATTTACTATTTCGTCATTAAGCAATAACTGTGTATTTATTAGTCTTACATTAGGAAGTGTAAATTTTATACACTTTGTTTTGCTGGAATTTAATAATAGGTTATTACATGTAAACCAATTTAATATTGCAGACATAGCACAATTTACATCGTCTAATTGATTACTTTGACGTCCAATTTTAAACACTAACGAAGTATCATCCGCAAACAGCACTATATCTGCAATTTTCTCTACCATAAAGGGAAGGTCATTTATGTAGATTAAAAAGAGAAAGGGGCCTAAGATTGACCCTTGTGGAACGCCCATCTTAATATTAGCTCCCTTAGATTTTACACCGTCAATATCTACAGTTTGAACCCTATCCTCTAAATAAGTTCTCATTAATTTTAGATCATTATCTCTTATACCATAATGTTCGAGCTTGTACAAAAGCGTTTTATGATCCACACAATCAAATGCCTTTGATAGGTCACAAAAAACTCCGAGTGCATCCTGTGACCTCTCCCAAGATTCGAAAATATGTGTCATTAGCGCAACACCTGCGTCAGTGGTAGACTTGCCGGCGGTGAAACCATATTGCTGACTGTGAAGCAGTCCGTTAACCCTGAAGTGATGTAACATTTGATTTAACATTATCTTTTCAAACACCTTACTTAGAACTGGCAAAATAGATATAGGTCTATAGTTCCCTGGCTCAAATTTATCTCCTGATTTAAATAGTGGGATTAATTTGCTAAATTTCATTAAATGTGGAAAAACGCCATTATCAATACATTTATTAAAAATAGAATATATACTGTATAAATAAAAGAGTTTTCCTCAAACATTCAAAGTTTGGACTGAATAAATATGCTGTAGTTTGAATTTACACATTATTTATAAACATTTTTTTTTTTTTACTGTTTTTTATCGCTCTATGTTTACACTATATCCATGTACACAAAAATAATCACGACGCCAAAGACCTCTATTCTATACGTGGTAATCACAGACACATCTTTTGCAACATTTATTTTTGTATCCGGTAAAATTTTTCTCTTTCAATATACAATAAAATACAAACAGACATTTGAGAGATCAGATCGGAAATAATACCAAACTTTCAAACTTACAAGTTTAAATGACTCAACCCAAGCACATATGCACGATGAATATTATTTTTAACTAAACACAATTCTTACTGTTACGACGGTACAATTTTAGAGAAATCATGTCAAGTAAACACTGGTCTAAACGAAAGATTGTCTGTCAAATAAGTGCGGAAGCGTTGCTAAAAATTGCACAGTTTCATAACTTTACTTTCTATTTACTGTAGTTTTGTATCTACTAAATATTCTACTGTAATATTTTCGAGTCTCTCTTAAAACATATGTAAAAGCCTAACTGCGGTTGCCAACCCGCCTGCCAAGCGTGGCAACTACTGGCAAAATTCCCCTTATGGGAAAGGCTTATGTTCAATAGTGGACAGTTAACAGCTGAAATTATGTTATTCAATTGTTAATATTTGTTATTTAGTACAAAATACGTGTACAAGGCGGAGTTAAAGCTGAAAGCATTCCCTCTCTCTCAATCAAACTAAGGGGCGTGTAAGAATGCTCAAATGCGGTACTAGTATAAACTGAAATGTAACATATTTTGGAGTAAACAAATTGCTAACACTAATAAATATAACTTATATATTATATGTGCATTATAACACGTCAACTCGAGATAAGGGTATGATAATACTGTATGGAGTACTACAATTTAAAGTTTAATGGTTTTTTTATACAACTTAGAATGGCAAACAAGCTGACGGCCCAACTGATGGAAAGTGGTAACCGTCGCCTATAGACATGAACAGTACCATGGACATAACAGAATATACCATTTCGCCCATGATACCCCCATGCGTTGCCATTCCTGAGGACTCAGGTGTTATTCCTCTGTACCCAGTAAATTCACGCCATATCCCACCCTTCAAACCGAAACACAGCCATGCAAACACAGCTGCTTCACAGTTGAAACACGAATGAGACAGAGGTACCCAAGCAATTGACTTTTATACAAAGTCTCCCTCTGGTACGGTAGTAGTATAATTTCTGTTAAAAAGTGATAAGAGTAACATGCTAAACCTTGAGAGCAGTAACGTATTATGAGCATGTACGATGTGATAAACGTATGCAAGGTAGCCATATAGGTCTTGGCATAGAATAAGCCAGCCTTTCCTTCCGTGGGTGTCGCAAAAAGCAATTAAAGGATTTTATGGTCGAGGCATGGGCAGCAGCGTTCCTCTTAAAACATCTCCAAGCCTTAACTGCGGTTGCCAAATCCGCGTTGCCAAGCGTGGCAATTACTGGTAAAATCTTCCAATAGAGGGAGATTTATGTTCAGCAGTGGACAATTAACGGTTGATACAAGAACCTTGCGGTAAAGCGTATATTATAATGTTCGTGATGCAGTTCATGTCTAAAGGTCTACACTTTAAGACAACTGGGTGAGAAAGCATAACATTTTAGTGGAAAAGCAATCATCATCATCATCATCATCATCATATCAGCCGCTAATTGTCCACCGCTAAACATAGACCCCTAGGGAGTGGGTTATAAAAAAGAAATAACAACGCAACAACAAACAAAATAGCGGCGGGCATCAGAAAGTATTTTGTGCTGCCAAAACAACGATTACCACTTTCAATCAAATGAACTATCCATTTGTTTTTTACTCCAAAATTTTCAATTCAAATATATAAAAATAACGTACCAATATGTGGCTCCTCCGAGGTCCGCGAGCGCGACGAGACACGCGTGCTACCACCCGCCGCTCCGCCGCCGCCCGCGCCCGCCGACGACTCCGAAGCACTCTGTAAACAAGAGAACAAACATTAAATTCATCTTCACACACTTGAACCTAAATGGTCAGTACAGTGCGGTTTCAAAGGAATTTTCTTTTGCGAACATTTAAGCTATAGAATACGATCCCTGCCGAGGTTTTCCTTAGAGACAGACAGATAGTATGGGATTCTTCAAAAAGAGTATATCAAAGTTTCTACAGGGTCGGCAACACGCACGTGATACCCCTAGTGTAGCAAGCACCCATAGGCTACAATGACCGTTTACCATCAAACCGGCTGATGCTTGCTTGCCACCATTGTGGTATAAAAGAAAAAAACTTGAAGACCTACAAAGATGATAAACTTTTTGTACGCAACAAGTCTTTCGTTCTCCTATAATTTCACGGTCAAATCTCACCATTCTAAACAAAACACAGCCTATATAAGAACAGCTGCTTAGTGGCAGAAACATGAATGGACACTAAGATACTCATGCAAATGACTTCAGACAGTTTCCCTCTGGTAAAACATTTTAGCTATATGTTTCCTTTTCTTTTAATGTACCTACTAACATTTTTTATGTAATTTTAGAGCTTCCCTCATCTGGATAACTAAATCATGTTTCTTCCCTATCCCATCCCAAGCCATAATTTTAACATTTTATTTGGACACCTAGCTTTTTCTGACCCATATATTGTTATTTTTGGTTTTTCCCTTTCTTTTTACCTTTCTTTCTAAAATGTTCTGTATAAATTCTTAACATAATTTTGAGATCCAACACTTTGAGTCATTTATAATCCGAGATATGGGCCTTCTGAGTCTCATGTGCTATTTTGAAACTTATATATTTTGAGCTTGAACTGTTGCCCCAGTAATTCCATTGCTAAGTTTACTAAACTTCAAACAGTTGTATATATAATATTACAAACTCGTTTCTATAATGACAAAGGGTTGTAGGGCCCTTTACGACAACTTTGAAGTCTTACAACTGTGCTTACGTAAAGTGTCTACATAACATCGGCTTGGTAGCGATTTGAACAACGTCATCACGACTAAAATAGGCAGCGAGAGATCCTATCTTGAAGGTCGAGACACCCTTACAAGTGCAAGAGTAGCACTTCAAACCTTAGCTCGTAACACAATAGGTTGTTTGCACAATGACAATTATTATAAATTACTGTTATTTATTTTAGAAAGTTTTATGCTAGAATATTGCCTGCTGCGTGTCGTGTAGCCCTTTAAAACTGAAATTACCAAAAATTCTTTCTTGACGGTTAATAACGTTACAAAATAAACCTATATACCAAATTTCAGCTTTCTAGACTTAGTAATTTTGGCTATATATGTTGGACAAATAATTTGATAAATATATATGTGTGTTGTTATATCACGCAGCTAACTGTTGACGTTTTGGATTTTCCTGTTAGTGCATTGAGTGAAGTGTTTAGAGTTGAAGTTAATCCATTAATTATCATAACTGATACTTTCTGAAAATCAAATATACACATTGTTACAACCGTAAGTTACGTTTTTTGTAATTTTTTCGAATTATTTTGTTTCGTATTATTTGATCCCCCCAATTTGATTTCATGAAAAGTTTAATTAACTTCTTGAAATCGAATTGGGATGCTATACCTGTTATTTTCAACCGATTTATAAAAAAAAGAGCGACTCCCGAATCAGAAATTAATTTATGATAAAACACTTGGAAATGAAAAAAAAAACATTACTAAAATATGATAATATTATTCTAATTAATGTACGATTTTAAAAAAATTCAAGAATTGTCATCGAAATATTTTTTATTGCAGAATAATTATCGGAATATAATTATCATATTTTAATAATATTTGTAATTCAATTACATTTTTTGTTTATGTTATGAGATATCATTCCTAAACCTGAAGCGATTTAATTATTTTTTAATTAATATGGTTGGACTGGACATGAATATCTGTGTCGATCTCATTCTTTTTAAATAAATATTTATCATGTAGGCACACCTATGCCAACATATATTAAAAAAAAATACATGTATATAAAGTTAGAGCTATAATTGGTAGAATATTCAAATTTTAATTCAAACAACGTCGGTACTTAAACAAAAATTTCTTTTTATGTCATTTCCAATAAATAACACATGAAAAAATAAAGCAGTCATGCAATGTGAATTATAAAGAAAAAGAAAAAAAAAACAGTATAATTTTGCAAGATACGATACTATTTTAAACAATATATTTTGCAACGATTGTAGATTTTTCTCCGCAAAAAAAAGTATTTACTTTAATTGATATAGGACCAAACGCAGTCGTAAACTCTACGGATTACAAAATAAATTTAAAAAATCACATAATTACACAAAAACAAACACAGACGAATTGAGAATCTGCTCCTTAAGAGCATTTAAAAAAATATTAAATTATAAAGATAGTATTACAATAAACGATGGACATCAACCGGTCGTTTAATTGATTAAATTCATGCAATTAAGTGAACCAAAAATAGTCCGAAAATTTTAAATAATTAATAAACTTCATTATATCTCATATCACTTTTATATATCTCTAATAGTGACGCTGATTGATATTGAAAGCTAGCATTGATAACGAAGAGTCCTTGGGGAACATTTTCTCTATGTATACGGAGGTCATTTTGTCCGCGGTAAAAATTTTTTTGTATAAGCCATGTATACCCACCCGTAGAGTACATGTACGTAGCATTCAGATTTAGAGTTTATTTATATGACACATAGAATCACTAATTGACAAACAAGCTGACGGACCACTCGATGAAAAGTGGTAACTGTGGCCAATAGACATAAACAAGGCCACAGACAGAATACACTGTGATACCCATGGTACGTCTCATGCGGTTAAATGGTTGTTAGGAACGGGTTATAACGGTCTCATTGCTAGCAATAGGTATACTCTATCAGCTCAACCTACATGCGGTTCCCTCTGGAAACCATCGTGGTTAATTCTTGTTGAATTCTTCAACTGACCTGCCTTCATCCTTACTATGCCCCTATCATCCCTTACTGGTGCCCCGCCAGCATACCGCACGCAGGCAGGTTTACCATACCATTTTCAGCCATGAAAAAAACCTATCATGGTTGCCATTCCTTACAACTACGGTATTACGTCACGGCACCCTGATGAATGGCAATGAAATCACAAATAGTCTCTTCAAATCCAAATACTGTCATGCAAACACAACTACTGCAACATGGGTGGGACAGAAGTGTCCATGCAGATGAGTTTTATTGGAAGCCTTTCTCTGGTCAATTAGATGTTTAGAGATTTAGATGTTTTAATGATCGCTCTAAAATGTACACCGAGAATTGTTATAAATCTTTATTGTACATACTTTACACTGGACTCATGAGTGCGGACTTAAATCACAAACGGATCTCTTACAGTTAATCTTTGAGTACATGTTATCATCTTTTTCGTCACATATTTTTTTTTATACAACTTAGAATGGCAAACAAGCTGACGGCCCACCTGATGGAAAGTGGTATCGCCTCTAGATCGCCTATAGACATGAGCAGTATCATGGACATAAAAGAGTATACTCTTTCGCCCATGATACCCCCCATGCGTTGCCATTCCTGAAGACTCAGGTGTTATTCCTCTGTACCCTGTAAATTTATGCCATATCCCAAACTTCAAACCGAAAACTGGCGAGGAAAAAATCAAAGTTACATTCGCGAATATTAAAAGAAAATTTTGACAAAAAAGAAAAAATATTTCGCCTAGTATTTTTTGGTCCGCGGAGGACTATTTAAGCCCGTCCTCGTTAAGTATTAATGGTAGCCGGTCGTATGACGTACACTATCAAATTATTCGTATAGTCGGAAGTTCTAGCAGTTAAAATCTAAAAATATACACCCCTCTTTTCCACCTTATTACGTAGCTCTTAAGGCCACAAGGGTTGCCACTTTTTTTAATCATAATGTTATTTAAATTTCGAACATATTCTTAAGAATTTAAAATTAATAAGACATTTTCACAGACCATTCACCTTTCCTTTGGTCAGCTCTATATTTATATCCATACATACATAATATACATTTAACCTTTTGAAAAATAGCCCGTATAGTGTAATAATTTAGGTTAAGCCAACCCTCATATCCTCGTCTGTATGAAGGTCACGTTTACAGCTTATACAGGGTGTGTTATCTATAACAAACACGCGTAGCAAGCCCGCCCCAGTTTGCTACGTGTCTTTCATCTTCCATACTGGGCCCGAGTTCATTATACTATACATTCAGTGTATTATTACGTTTATTTAAAAAAATAAGTTTATACATGGTTATGAATATATAAAATCGAAATGCACACTCGAAAATATGAATTTAGAACATATACAATACACATCCATATCAGTCGTTATCCGTCCACTCCATAGACTGCCATAAGGAACGGTCCTAAGCCACCTGCATCCATTGACTTCCGGTAATGCATTTGAGGTGGTCACTACATCTAGTAAGATGATGTCCTGCACTGTACTACAGTTTACTCGTACGGAATTGCAACTCGAGAACCTTCTTTCCCCATCGGTTAGCGAACTATGTGACCAACCCATTGCCACTTCAGCTTACTTATCCTTCAGGCTATGTCAAACAATACAATACACAATTTCTCATTAATTATGCCATTTGCATTATTGTCATAGCTGGCTATGAAACGACTAAACATCATTCTGTTAGTAATCATGATTAACTATTCTACTGCTAGCAATTTACCCTGTCAAGTTAGTCTCCACGTGGTTCCTCCTGGATACTAGTGATGGAAACCTGACCCCCCCTCTTTCCGATAACGTGGTACAAATTAAACTATCGGTAAAATTTTATCGATCATACTAGAAACAACAAGACAACATATGTTGAAATATCATCTTTATTGTTAGTAATACGGACTACCAGTCTCATTGCTGGGAATATACTGTCAGGTCGACCTCCACGTGGTCCCCCTGGAAACCATCGTGCTGAATTCCATGTGTGTTCTTCGTGATGGGCTAACTGACCTGTCTTTTCATTCTCACCTATCATTCTTCACTGGTACCCCGCCAACGTATACACGGTTAGCGCAGACGGGGTTACCATTCCATTATCATTCATTAAAAAAAAGATATTCTATCTCATGGACTCGCTAGCGATAATGATTCTAACAATAGATTCGTTTATACTTTATCATTTCTAAATGGGTGCCCCACTTGTGTAAATCAATAACAGAGGTAGAGTTACCATTCCAGTATCATGAAAGTAAAAAAGCTCTTTACCACTATAAGAACCGCAAACTGATGAACATACCCCGTGCAGTTTGTCGATGGCCTTAGCTCGTCTCCGTCTCCACAACTTGGACAAGAACATGGGAGCCAATAAGGGCAATACGCGGTGCCGCATTGTTTGTGGATTTATTTTGCCGACTGTAATTTACAACAAATAAAAAGTGCTAGCTATACAAAATGTAGCTAGCTTCTGGCTGGCAGTAACAACACTATCACAGAAATTATTTGTTACTTAGTTCACTACACTACTATTCTTGTTTTGCCGACAGTATAACACAAAACAAAACTAGACAACCTAATCATAATAAGCTTTCTCTTTAGATTGCAATGAAGACACTATCATACAAATTTCTTGTCACTTAATTCACTATTAATTTTATTTTGCCAACCGTACTCCACTTTGCACCGAAAAATGAGCGTTAATCTATCTAAATATAGAATGCTTTATATTTTTTTCTTTTTGGGACACAGAAGCACACTCACAGATATTTATTGTCACTTAGTTCACTACTCTTATTTTAATATCACAATTGCTTATTACACCGACTCACTTTTAACTTACGTATGTATCACTTTATCGAATTCTTTCGGTGACTGTACCTTACACGTGTCATCCAAAATTGAGACCTATTTGTTCTGGACTCGACTAGCTTTCACCGGTCAACGAAATAAACTAGCTGTTGTTGTTCGAAGATGTAATTAATTAAATTATGGGAAGGTTATGGATTACAAAAGAAATAGGTTTAATTTTAGACATCGAATTACTCAATTATATCTGCTCAATACACACCCCATTTGGAAATTGATAAAACATTTCTAACAATATGAACTTGAAAATCACAAGACTAAACCCAGGAAGACAACGTAAACACCTCAACCTGTATAATGGAAGCATCATCATTACCATCACTTTACTCCTTAGTGTTTCTATAAGAGAAAATCAACATTTTTCCCAACAAAGTATAAAGGGGAAAGCAATAATATAATAATAATCTGAAACCTTATATTAACAACGCGCTTAGAATTCAAGTTAGCGCTGTAAATTTTTTCAACGTTTATCTATCCGGATCTATTACTTATAATATAAACTCTAATTTGTTCGAAAATAGACTATATAATATATTCAAGGATATGATTATTTATAATTTATATAAAGAACATCGACTTAAATAACGACCTACTAAACTAGGTCAATGCTGTAAAAAGAATCATTACAGTGTTACTACAACAATAAGAATGCAAACCGTGAAAGAATTCTTCGCATTAAAGACTTCGAACACTTTCCTCCCAAAGGATACAGACCATCAGAGCGATTCAGAGATAACGACAGTTTTATGTTTACTGTAGCCGACAAAGAAATTTCCAACTACACCAAAGATCCCTCAGTGTTCCCTCCCCATTGCACCCCCTGCTGATCGCCCGCATTGAATTTTAAATCTGCCCACCTAATCATTCTTGACGTATGGATCTTGCTAGTCCTCTCTTTTCAAAGTGCAGACTATTATTAGAATATATTTCCATAATTAATTTGCGATAACTAAGATGGTTCTTCTGCTTTTATATTATTAAATATTTTGCTCACTAAAAAGCTGCTAAACCGTGACAAAACGATGATAAATGAACACGGGGACAAATACTACTAATGTTTACACACTATCCATTGCTAAAAGAAATGTCAAAATCTGTTCAGAATTAACTCTTAAAAGCCAGATTTTTTAAATCAAATTAAAAAATATATAAGTGTATCCATTACTGTGTTTACTAATGGGGAAAAATAGTAAAAAAATCAAAACGATATTTTTATATATTTATTTTGAAAAAACATTTGGTAACATGTAAACAGCCAAAAATTAAAATAAAATCGATTGTAGGCGCCCAATGCGATTTATAACCCCGGTATCAAATTTGAAACTTCAGGTAAAAAAGATAAAAAATAATAATTCATAGGTAAATAACTCCTTTAGACGATAAAAATCATTTACTAATAAATTACAACTTCCCTTCTTTAGAAGTTTTACACAGTAAAGTATGAAAAATAGGCACAGCTGAGTTAAGAATACATCGTATATTCTGTGATGTTCTACCACTTCTCATCACGTGAGACGGGATTGTTTGCCATTTCAAATGCAAAAAAAAAACAGTATTTGAACTACTACTGGGGTGACCATTTCATTAATTAATATAAATACCGAGTTATCGATTCGTTTGCGTGCCCACAGCACCTTGAAATAGCCACATGTGTGCTGACGTCCTTCACTTAGGCCACTGGTGTGACCATAGACCGCTAGACAATCCAATATACCTGAATATTTTATATATAATTTCGTTTTGTACGAACCAATTTAGGGAATCGAGAATCGAACGATGGCAGATAACGTTACTGCCTTTGGTGATAGAAAAGTAGTAACAGTCAATAATTTGTCAATTTTTTTTATGTAACTTCAAATGTTTCCTATTTCCATGTTGCATAATATACATATTGCAAACATAACAGTTCCAAGCCCATCTGATGGAAAGTGGTATCTAATGCCTATAGATATAACCTTCATATTGGCAGGACTAAAGTATTATTATATCCGCTTGACTGCAATCTCTCGTATTAAAAAATAAAACTATTAACAGTAATTTGCCAACAAACTTGTTAATATTTGTCCAATTTCCATTCCAAACAGTGTAACAGAAGAATACGTTCATACATCACTTGTTAAGCATTCTCACTCTTTCTCTTTCATATTGAACAACAAAATAATAATTGCTAAAATCTATGTCCTATATAAAAAAAAAAATTTAAAAAATTTATACCATCAAAGAAAAATAAATCTTTGTCTACGAAACAGATACCATTTTCAATGGATTCTCATGATGGTAAAAACTGAGAACCAGATCTACATCAAACCTAACTAAAAACAACCCTATGTATTCAGCCTTCAATTAAAAATCCCGCATCAGAATCAGCTACAGTTCTTAGGGAGCTACGATGCCAAACAGACAAAGATTTCAAATTTATCGCTTTTACCATACATCAGAAGGCAAAACATATTAAGACCAATCGATTAGAGAGACAACTAACCTATAGCAATCGGATAGAACATATTTTGAACATATACGAATACAAAACTGGATAAAGTAAGAGACATAAATAATATATAAAGCCATTAGAACCCTGAATCAACTAAGCATCAAGATAAATACATGTCTAATATCGTAACACCAATCAACCCTCTTATCGCAACAGAAATCTAAATGGCCAATATTCCACGTCACCGATAACGAATAATCGTGTTCCAATAATTGCGAATTCGCGATTCGATTGCTAACAACTGCCGTATCGATGTATCGGACACCGGCGTGATACTGACGAGGGTCAGTCGTCAGTATCAGGGGCTGCTATAATAAGCACGGGACAAGTGAAGCACAAAGTGATCCGACGACGCTGGCAGGGCGTGAAAAAAGCGATGAGCGTAATAACCTACATGGCCAACCGTAATATAAATACGGCGTCTGTATTAATATTATGTTTGTTAATTGGTGAATTAAAATCATTACTAACTAATATTATAAATATGAAAATGAGTTTGTTCATTGGCGCTCTTGGCGTCGTAACGGCTTAACCAATATCGTCATGACTTTTGGTATACACGTACTTGCTTGGAAAAGAGAACAACATAGGCCACTTTCACGGTCTTTTACTTCTTTTACACGGTCACGCAGGCGAAATTGCGGGTAAAAACTAATAATAGAGCACAAAAAATGACAATTTAGTTGATCCAAGAAAACCAGAGAGCGATAGAAAGCTGTCTTTTATTCCTGTTTTCTTAATTGATAAAAAAAGAACGGTAACTTCGCCCGCGCCATTGGTTTACGCCGGCGGGATACCAGTAAGGGATGATAGATGACGATAAAGTCAGGCCATTTGGTCCATAACGTGAAGTTCCAACAGGATTTAACTACGATGATTAGGGGGCGGCGGTGGCTTTGTTCCAGTTCGGAAGGTTTTATGAATATAATGACGAATTACAAAATCTTCAAGTCACGCGGATCGGGATCACACGAGTGATACATTTGGTGTTACAGTCAAGCTAGGCGCTGGTTGTCGTTTACGATTCAGCCACTTCGGCATGTGGCAAACGAAACCATCGATGGAATCATTATCGCAAGCAGGGCCTCTAGACAAGTGGCAAGCGAATTCGTCAATGGAATCGACATCGCTAGCGAGTCCGTGAGTTGGAATGTGTCACCCGGCGTTGCTTTTTCATTCTATCTCACGGACTCGCTAGCAATGTCGATTCACCTAATTCGATATCCCCCATATCAGTTGGATATCTACTTTCTATTATGTTAAAAGTCTGTTATCCTATATTTTTTTTAGATAACAAACTAACATATTCGTTATTGGATAGATATATAGATATTGTAAGTGAAATATATAGATATTACTACATATAAACCACTCCTACAAGCTAGTTCATGAGTTAATAAGATACCGAACGTTGCTATCTCATAAACTCACAAGCGATAACTAGTCCTCGAAGGATTCGCTTGCCACTTATCAAGAGAGCCAGGTGTGCCATAAATATACTGGGTCGTCATCGTTGTTTAAAAAATACAAATTTCATTCCAAGATAATTATAAAAGATGAAACAAAAATGTTCTAATGTACGTTTTTTTAATAAATTTATAATCACAAAATATAATCGTGTCTTATATTTAGACAATACCAAAGTATGTTTTCAATATTTTCTAAGTAACTAAATATCCCTTATAGTATTGTATTATATGTACTGCAGCGTCGCCAATGAAAATTAAATCCATATACTCACGTATACTTGGTACTCATAATAAATATACTTCAAATTGGCGATATCGTACCCGAGGGCTTACCTGAAACAAACATAAAAAAAGAATATTAATTAATGTCATAAATATTAGAAAAACTGGATGAACTGATGAAATCAGAATATATCACCATTTTTTTTATCCCTTTTTGTTTTTACAACGCAGGGGGCAAACGAGCATGCGGCTCACCTGGTGGTAAGTGACTACCGCCGCCCATGATCACCCACAACACCAGCGGCATTGCAGGTGTGCTGCCGGCCTTTTAAAAAGGAATATGCTCTTTTCTTTTTTGCCCTAAGATGTCATAAGAGGCGAGGCTAGGGAACAGTACGCTTAATTTTTTTATGAATGAAAATGGAATGTTTCAGATGCCGGCTACACTATCGGTATACGTTGAAGTGGTGAGTGAGAGATAATAAGATTAGGTTAAGTTTGAATCAGAACAGTTGGTTCATTGTAACATATTCAACATGAATAACCGGTAAATATTTAAACTAAACATATTTCGAACTAAATAAATAAACGATAAAGATATTTACTAACACGACATGTGCTCCCATCAAGTTAGTATTAAGTTTCTTTTACCAATGTTTCTTTGAGAAAAGCATTCGTTTTCACTAAGTAAAAATCGCCCTTAAAACGATGATAACGATGCTTGTAACTTTTTAATGATTAATTTATATCAAGTTTATTACTGTAATCTTTTGGAGGGAACAATAAAGTGTATCTAACTACCAGTTTATAATAGTCGACTTATTTTACCACAGACACGATGACAACAAAAACGTTTCGGCAAATCCTGCAAACCGTCACTTATTGTTAATAATATTTGGAGCGTAAATTTCGCATAACAAAAAGAAATTATCATAGGATTTTCTCATACGTGAATCCCATTTATCTGTTGAGGTTTACACGGATATCCGGGTGCCGCGGAGGTCGCTGTCCGTTGGGAAATTATGGGTAAACGAGCCGATCCTGCCGTGGTTTCTGTGAATCCGTTATAAAGGTTTACGTTATCAAAAAGTGATGTACCGAGTCAAGCTGACTCGAGTACTGATTCGAATACCTAGTGGAGTAATAAACTGTTAGTAATAAGGGATAACAGTTATTGCAGGGGGGGGGGGGGGGAACTGTTACAATGCAAACAATATATCCTTTATCAGCTCAATATTCACGGTACCCTCTGGAAACAACCGTGGTAGGTTCTTAGTGAATTCGTCACGACGAGTTTTCATCCTCAACTATCATTCCTCACTGATGCCCCACCAGCGGCATACCGATATCGGTATACCGATAGCGCAATAGGCCTTACCATTTCATTGTCATAAAAACGACTCTAATATCTAATAGTTACACAGATACTCGAGTACTCGAATAAAATATTCGAATAGATACTTGCAATACTCTCAATACTAATAGAGTATTTAGTGTGTATGTTTTTCTATTTTATTTTATAGTTTCATTATATTTTTCCTTAATTACCAAAATAAAATTTATTATCTTTTATTACGAAAAGTAACCTTAAAAAATCAAGTGAAAAATACTCGATTACAAACGAGTCAGTATTCGATTCTATGTTTACAGAGCACCAAAATAATCAAATATCAAAAAAGCCGACTCGGCACATCACTGTTATGAACATCCTGTTAACTTCAATAGAACCGAATTTCCTACTTATTGACGAGCCATCTGTAAACAGTCATGGATTAAAGGTTTGAGAAACCCCATCGGATGCCATCAAAAACATTTAATATAACTTCCCTTTCATAACCTTTGAATTGAATAATGCAAAAATTTTAAAAGTAAATCTATCTTTAATCGGTGGCTTTGCTCTCGCAAAATTAGTATAAAAATACCTCCTGGTTTCCTCAGTCATTTAAACTAGATCGATTAAAAAACATTCCTAGAGACTACAGTATGGTGTTCTTCAGAAATAGTATACTAAGGTTTCTACAGGGTTCGCAACACGCACGTGACACCTGTAGTGTTGCAGGCGTCCATAGGCTACAACGAACATTTACCATCAGACGGGCTGTATGCTTGTTTGCCACCTTCGTGGTATAAAAAAAGCAAACTTTCACATTTAGATTTTTAATAGACAAGTTTAAAATTGGCAGGATTTTTATCGAAATCAATGTTTTACGATTTTCCGCGGTTGGTAACGCCACGCTTCGTTGGCGGTGAAATTTGGCCGTCTGTGGCGCTTGTTTTGTGACACTTTCTAGGTAGCAAAAAATCGAGATGAGAGCTTGAACGGTTTAATCCGCGCGACGTTGATATTTTGACGGGGATTTATTTTCTTGTCACTGTCAGTTAATAATTAGGAATGTATACGAATAGATAACAGACTATTGATTCCAAATATCATGGTAATTGTCCAACATTAAGTACTGTTCTAGATTTCAAATAACCTCACTCTCGCAGTATTTATTTCATGTAATTCGATTCAGAGAAATCAGTCACAAAAACGTCACAAAGCAAATAAATGCGGTCACAAAGAAGACAGATAGTACAACAAGACACAGTACAACATTAGTCTTGCTTTGTTAGTTTTCGCAGCGTAACCATGAACATCAAACCGAGATTCAATTTTGATGACGATTTTTAACATAATCCGTATATCTTATATAGATTTTAACGAGAGCCGTTTTTAATCAAGCTAAAAGACATGTTAACATTGCGAATGAAAAAGACTACTGCTCGACAGGCATCAAAAACTTTTATAGATTAGAAATTGTAATTCTAAAGATTTGATGTTTATATGGCTTTAAGTATATAACCGCACGATAGGATACAATGAGAACTATATACAAGCATTACATTGAAAGAAAATCTACAGTCTCAAATAAGAATATATCATGCAAAATATAGAGAAAAATCCGAAACCATTAGAATATCTTTAAAGGGAAGGACGATCGGTGAAACAGAACATTTTTCTTCCAAAGGAACACGAGTCGTTTTTCTGTCCATATTTTTTGGGAAAACATTCATTTTCACTAATAGACAGCCCCTGTAAAAAGACGCTCATTAGCATCTTTTCCAATTTCATCTTGTAGATACATAAAATTTCATACTTATATATTTTTAAATAAATGAAACTGATTCGATTATCCGTACCTCCATCAACGCTTTTACTTTGAATGACAACAAACAAGTTGTTTAAATTATTTATTCTATTACGAATTACGACACAAGTCTAATACAAAATCACCTCAAAATCTAAATAATACAAGAATGTATTCACATTCTCTTAGGTAATACAATTAATAAGGAAACGCAAACCACGGAAGTCCTAAACAGAGTTAGACGAGCGTCGAAATATACCGGCCACGCTCTCATAACGTAGGTGCAATGTTCGCGTAGCAATTCTAATGGCTGCGAAACTAGGATGCGCCGTGCAACCACCCCGGGTACTGACCCGTATCCGCGGGGAAATGGTTCAAGAGGCCGGCCGCGGAGTACAGGGTTGATTTTATAAACACACCGGGTAGAATACACGTACGTAAAAGAATAGGGGCGATGTGGGTCATTCACTTTTATGATACTTACAACAAACTAGGTGACCACTCGACGGCTGATGGAAAGTGGTGACAGTTGCAAATAGACATGAACAGTCATATGGACATGACAGATACTGAGAAGGTCTCATATGCTGCTATTATTGATGACTTAGATTATGTGGTGATTTTGCAGAAAAATCATCTGCATGGTATCACTGTTCTACCAGTGTTTACTCGTATGTCGCCAATCAGCTGTACTTGTATGGCTATGTTTCAATTTAGAGAGTAGGATATGGCAGTGACTTTAAATGATACGGAGCCTATTTATAGTTTATTTTTGTATTTTCTTTTTCTTTAAATTTACAATTATTTATGATATTGTTGTAACTGTTATTAATGCCAAAAATAAATATTTTTCTTTCTTTCCTTCTTTGTTTCTTTTTTAACACTTTGTCCTCTAGAATGATAACGCACGACCGTCACAATATATTCCGTGGCACCCATGGCACCCATGACGTTCATTTCTACAGGCGACGGTTGTCACTTTACATGAGGTGGGCCATTAGTTTATTTCTTATTCGATACCTTATAATAATAATAATAATATTTATTTAATTAAACTACATAAGGCCCTATTTGTTATTTATAAATTGACTTAAACTATGTTAGTAAATGAGCGATCATAACGCTCTTGCATTGGTAACCTGTCCCACCCAATATTTTAGGATAGGACAGTCCATTTTATCAGCAATTGTCTTCAGGACACTGTTTGAGCTAACACGCACCCTACCCAACAGCGAAACAATTCGTTTGCGCCGTATTGCGTAAAAATCATCCGTACGCTCTCGTGCAAACATGTGTGATGCACTACAGCGACGGGGTAGCCCCAACAGTGCCTTGAAGGCATTATTATATTGGACTCGAAGAGCATTGTAAGTTTTTTTACTATTTTTTGTTGATCAATATTTGTCAAACGTTATGAATATTAATAAAGAATTGATTGAAAATGAATTTTCTTAAAGAACGCATTGAAATGGAATGAAATAAGAGTGAGAGGTATCGGATAAACAATGTGCTCAATATAATCGTAAAACCAGATCAAACCGGTTCTGACTGGTGATAAATAAGCGGTTTACATCAAAGGGAAGAGCTTACGAAGTGACGTATGAAGATATCGATATTGCTGAGAGTTGGAAACGAATCGAATTGGAGACTGTCAAGTATCAGCAGCAGGTTGTTTGTTGGCAGAATTACTGTTTTGAACAATTTTTTTAACTGTGGAATTTCAAATACTCCATCAAGACAACATGATAAAGTGGCAAACGTCGCTAAGATTAATAAATAATAAAACTACAACTAGTTTATATCTGTACATGAAAGATATTTTTAAGAAAAATGAAAATGAAGATTCTTAATAAAAATAGATGCTAAAACAATAATTTTTAGAAATTTTGTCTGTCTGTTTGTATGTTTATTCCGGCATCACGCAAAACTACTACATCAAATTGGACGTAGTTTTCATTGTTATGTATCAGAAAACTCACTTAAAAGATAAGTTAATATTCATTACATTTCCTAATTCTGAAATCAACGCGTACGAAGTAATGGGCAAAAAGTTAGTTATATGTTAGTTATATATATAAGTACACTCACACATACACTCAAAATAAAATATGTTTTTGAAAAAAAACCTAAATTACAAACTCCCTACATATAAAAATTTAAACACGAATATCTACGTATCAACAAAATTAATATGTTCAAGTAAATTAACCAAGCTCACAAACGGGACGTTCAATTAAATTACTTGTTTGAAGAAACAACCCTCCCAATGAATTAACAGCCAATAAAGAGGGCTTCTTTAATTTAACTGCCGTCTCTGAGTTATACAGAGAGTTGGAATGACGCCGTTAAGTTAAACCAAAAGATTGTTATAATTAAACATCATTTTACAACCAAATAAAAAAAAAAGACTTCCATTTCTACTGTCTTTTTGTGTACATCACACGACCACAAGCAATTAAATGATTCGCTAATAGACCGAAAAACTAGTAAACAAACAAACATATTAATTGCCACTTAATACTACTGTGAACGAACGTAAAGCACTGCCTACTTTTTCACACTTTAATTTATCAACTCAGTATTTTTTTTACTACTACCCTTCTTGCTACTTCGTCTTCTGCTTAATTTGCTTATACCTACCTTTAATTTCTTATAAAAGTTTGTCGCTCGTTCTAATATATATCTCAAGGAATATTGTGTTTAGTTCTTTTGCATATATTGTTGCGTTGGATTTCTTTGCTTTTGTATCTATGTTAAATAAACGGCAAATTAAGCCAATATTTATACCCAGTTGAGGACGTTGACCCGGCGTGAAAACGATGTTAGGGTGGGAAGGCAACTGTTTGAAAATGTACATAAATCTCGTAAACGTATATGATAACCCCAATTAATAATCCTCGCGTGTTAATAAACAATTACAAAAAACTTAAAAATAAGATGTTCAAGTATTCGAATTAATTTAACCACATTAATAACTTTATACCTGACCCCGATACTACTTTGGTTTATATATGCATCTATTTAACCGACTTGCAAAAAAGAGGATAATGAGTTTTTGGTTAATACCCGCTGTGAATTTGTTACGTTACAGAACACACTGTATTGCCCATGGTACTCCTCATGTGTTGCCATTCTTGAGAACTATGGGGTTACGCTTCCATATGCCCACTCTTCAAACCGAAATACAACCGTGCAAGCATAGCTGCTTCATAGAAATATAACCCATAAAGACTTCTGTACAAAGTAGAAAATTCTTTTTTCGGTTGATCGCATTCATGTTCCCTTTCGTCTTTGTGTTCGCTCAGGTTGGTATAGTCTCTCTCTCTCTCTCTCGCTCTTTTTATTTAAGAGATTCCTCTTGTCGGGGCAACTAATTCATACATTCTCTTCCAGCCAGCTTCATTCCAGACCATATCTTTGACCTCCCTATACGACATGACATCTAGTGTTTTCTTTATCTATCCCATGTATTTATTTCTCGGTCTTCCCCTTTCTTCCCCCTCCATTTTTCCTTCTAGTATACTTGTTAAAATCAACAGGTCGTATAAGACGGCCCAGCATTTTGCCTCTTCTATTCTCTATTGTTTTTATTAATGTTCTTTTCTCAATTACATTTTCAAGTATAGATTCAGGTCAAGCTATAAAAAAGTCCTGACCACATATCTAACCTCCTAATAACCTCTTATTACTTCTCTCCATCCAAAGGTTGCCTGGAAGAGATCGCTTTTAGCGATAAGGTCGCTCGTTGTTTTCTCATTGTGATTGTTTCTTGTAATTGTTTATATTTATAATAAGTTTACTATTGTAATCTTTTGGAGGAAACAATAAAGAGTATCTATCTGTCTATCTATCTAACCTCACTTCATCATGTTCACCCATCATCCCTATCCGTACCACACCAGTATAAACCAATAGTTGTGGTTAACTTTCCATTTTCATCCATTAAAAACAACTAGAATTACGTTACACGTTAAAATACGTAATGTTTTTAGTTCCGTTCATACCCAATCACGATACAGAGAGGTTATCAGTATTGACCGACTTTAATATAAATACAAATATTTAACACTGCGTTATATAATGTTACATTACCACAGTATAAATAATCTTAACCTTGAGACGGGGAAGCAAGGACGCGTACTCGTGGGGTGAGTGGGGACAATAGCTATTTTTATAATCAGCTGTTACATTTCTTTGGTATCGAGTTCGTAATTGGAGAACGATAAAAAAATATACATGACAAAACTGTATATTTGAAAAGACCAAAAAAGTGTCAAAAAAATGTAATATCAGAAACAAAATAAAAATATAAATACATATTTAAAAGAAACAAACATATAAGATGTGTATATAAATTATAAATAAATAAGCTTCTCCTTTTGTAAAGTTGGTTCAAGCGAACAAGGGACTTCTAACGACAAAGACATTACATAAGTAACATACAAACCAGTACGTAATGCAAAAAAAAGAACTTCAATTGAGAAAGACACACACACACACGCACCTCTCTCCCACCTACCCCCATCAACACACACACTACACTATCTTATATTAACCTACACTGTTCCACTTTAACATTACGTATTGCAGTTCATAACATTAGTGCTCACGTAATATACAGAAAAAAATATAGACGTACTAAAAATAATTTCTTTGGAAAATGAATGTAAAAACGTCGAATCTTACAATCTAGAAATATAATCATGTACTAGTAATGTAGAAGAATAATTTTCATAGCTGTAAACAAAATATTACCAAAGGCATTTAATTTTTTTTTTACAACACAGGGGGCAAACGAGCACGCGGCTCACCTGATAGTAAGTGACTACCGCCGCCCATGATCACCTACAACATCAACGGCATTGCAGGCTCCAACTATCTTATTTTGTCGAGTAAACTCGAGCCAGGTTAATATTTCAACTACCTGGCTATTTGTCTTTACGCCGTAACCATAACAATAAATATCCAAATAGAACGGACATTTCTAAATTCAATAATATAAACATTGGCGCGCTGTTAGTTCCCGTCCAATTCGCGTCCTATCTAGTCAGGGTTGGCAAGCAATAGACGTAACAGTGAGGGCGTGCGACCCCTCGCTCACACGCATATATGTATATCGCGTAACATGTGGTAGAAGTATATGCTAAATGCAAATAAACTTGTGATAACCCTTCCCAACTTATCCAGGTTTTGAAGGATTACATTTTGGAGGGGTTGGCGCATTCACAAAGTATACGAGTGTCAATTCTATTCAGTATATTTATATTTATGCCACAACTTCAACTTTATACTCAGTCAAATCCAAATAATCTGCGCCGAGCTTACTAATCGAAAATTTCGCCACGGGATTGTGTCGAGAGTCTTAGCGACTTGTAAACTCCCTCAATTAAGTCGTTGCAACGTCGCTTTAGGTATTGGAGCCAATAAATCCAGGGCTTTAACAGGAAAACTTGTAATCTCGGTATCGAGCAATTCAAATTGGGTTGACGTTTTGAGATGTGAAGCTGTCGATAAACGATAGAGTATCGATTGGAAGGGTCGTCGCGCAGTGTTGTTGCGTATCATTTTAAAGAAATTTCCAAATGGACAGTGTCGTGGGTGTTACAGTGTATGCTGTGATATCTATGCTGTTCATGTCAATAAGCGACAGTACCACTTTCCATCAGGTGAGCCGTCAGCTCGTTTGCCATTTCAAGTTGCGTAAAAAAAAAACTCGTGACAAAAATGTTTCATTGTTAAGTAAAAAAGCTAATAAGAACAAATATATCTCATTCGCTTACTAAGCCAGCTATACAAACATGAGACAAAGTCTTTTATTAGCATGAATTTATCCTGAGAATTAAGACGAAAAACTTGAATGGGGAGAGATGGATTTGAGGCGGCTTGGTATTAAAACTTGGCGTGGCACCTCGAGCGAGATTTCCATCAGAGCGTAAACGTCAACAAAAGGCTAATTATTATACAGAATGATATCGAATTAATTTGCATCCTCTTAAGAGAGTATTCTTATAGTAAACAACATCTTTCCCAAAGGAACACGGGTTGTTGATAAACAACGAAATAAAATGAAATTTATGCAACTTAAGAATAGCAAACGAACTCACGGTATGCTTAAATGACAGTGGTATGGTGGCGGTAACTGCCGTCTATAATCACGAACAGTACCATGGACATAACATAGTGTACTGTATCGCCCATGATACCCTTCATGTAGTTAGTACGGGGTCTCAATTGCTTTTTGAAAACATCATGCCGGCATACACAGACCAACAGTGTATGCCGGCTGCAAATTCAGCGACCTGGAGGTTGTGGCCTCCGGAGTAGAAGCCGGGGTAATGGGGTACGCCCCGAGGCCCCTACCTCGCCCGCCCACACATCATCTGGCGGGCAAATAGAAGCCCTTGATTGATTGTTTTTTGACACAATTAGTAGGATATTCTGTTAAAAGGATACTAACAATTTCGACCTCACCCTGTATTCAGGTAATTTAAATGGAAAAAATAGTAAATTATCCATTTGGTACACGAGTAGATTAGGTTCTGACTTAGCACATAGGATGCTTTATGTACTAATCCTCACGTATGCAAAAACAGTGGGACACAACTAATAAAATATAGGTGGGAAGGGATTGTTAATAACGTGGACTACCAGCACCATTGCTAACAATATACCTTGTCAGGTCGACCTTCACGTGATCCCCCCTGGAAGCCATCTTGTTGAATTCCTGATGTATTCGTCACGGTGGGCTAACTGACCTGCCTTTTCATCTCACGTATCATCTCTCACTGGTGCCCGGCCAGCGTATACCGTTAGCTCAAACGGGTTTATCATTCCATTGTCATCCATTAAAAAACTAATAAAATATATACATACATATATAGGAACAAATTTAAAAACGTATAACAGGAAATTATGAAAAAAAAAACAATCATTTCCTGTTATATCTCGGTCTGTCCGTGTGTTTCGTGTAAATTCTCTTTACTCTTATCAGTGTTACATTATCTTTAGAAGTACCTTTAACGGAACGACATTTTTTGTCCCGAGTCGGAAATTACAAAAAAAAAGGACCGATAGGTATTTTCTGACATTTAAAGAATGATTAATGATTGTAAGGCTTAGTCATTTATTATTATTACTCGCCGAGTTTGTCTGTTTGTTTTTAAGTAACCTTCTACAGGTGGAGGTTTTAAATTTATCTGTATTTATTATGTAATTACATTACGTCATTATATTGCTTTTAATTTTTAACCGAATTTTATAATTCATTTTGTGATCGATACCATCTACCCATTTAATATTGGTCCCATTTTAATTTTGGAACGATTGAAGCTGCCATTGTTTTTTCCGGAGAAGAAAACTGTTGGTTGCGAAGCAAAATGTTGCGTTTATTTTAGTACAAATTAATAATAATCTAAATTTTTTGTCACTTTTTAATCTACATTACCATTACTTGAGTAAAAAAAAATAGTTTCACTGACAGAACTAGCTTAAAATTATGCTAATAATTACAATTTACACTCCATACATGCATTATACAAAAAAAAAAAATCTTCACAGACAACTAAATACTCATTAAAGGCGACGATAGAACTATTGGGTAGATTTATGAAGGTCACTTTATCTACTGAAGCATCCCAAAAACCCCAATAAAGCTGAAGTGCGAATCTACAGTACAAACGGTGAGTAGGGTTAGACATAGGACAAACAACGAAACTACATTTTTAGTTCCAATACGACCAATTTACTTTAAGTAAACTGAAGGGTTTTGCAAACTTATGTAGGTCGTAAAGAAAATGTTGTAAGCAACAATTACACTTTACGCAAAACGTGAAAAAAATTTTGAGTCTTTCGTACAAAAATTAGAAAGAAATTTTGATTTAGTAATCAATATACATATATCTAATCTTAAAACTAATAAAACGTATTGATGAATGCCATATTACATACACAGAAGAAATTTTAAATTATTTAAATTTAGAATTGTACATTTAAAATCACCTATTTTAGAAGTTCAAAAAAGAAATGCCATATTAATAATAGATAAGGTAATCAACAAAATTATAAAACAAAAAACAGACAACTAATATCCATGCAACTTTAGTACTAAAAGCACTACAAAATAAATGTCATAATCACTCAAACGATCATGCATTTATAACTGTATCATTATTAGAAACGTGCAAATCTATCATGTCTATTCACCAGATATCTGCTTTTGACTCCCATTCTCCAATTCTTCAGGTGGTCGATTTCAATAAATCCGATACAGTCATTGCCACTTTCACTTCATCCATTTCACAAATACGATTTAACAATTTTCACAACACTATTAACTGAACTTCTGAAAGACGTAATTATTAACATTCGTGAACTTTATAATATTATAAAGTTTATTAATTACAATGACCTTATTCACAGTTAAATAAAAAACATTTAGTTCACTTGTTCATAAATCGTCTCTCATACAACACTTTAAACCATTTACGTATAAAATCTTGAGAAGATTACTTTGGAAAATTAGAGGACAGTATGTCCATAGTGTGTGACGTCATTAAAAAATTAAGCAGACTTGATTGAAGTTCAATACGAGTACATTTGAAGCAGATTTCACAATGAATAAAATTAAGAATGTCATTGATATAAAAAGAAAGTTACAACTAAAGGACATTCCAAAATTGCCAAAAGATATTTCAATCTCAATTCGTAATATTCACGGAATCAATTTACTAATAACATCGCACTGGTTCTTTATCATGAAATAGAAACGAATGTTTAAAGTGAAAATAAACATAATAATATTATCGAAACCTTTATCAAGTAATTAATAGTGATATATAGATACTCATAAGCAAGCTAGTCAAGTCTTTGAGTCATCCCTAATGAACGAATGAAAATATAAATTTAGACAAATAATGTTATCTGATTACTTTTATCGAGCTGGCGCAGTATTGAAATAAAAAGAAACAGAAATATAATCACATTCGGTAAAGAAAGAGATAAAAAATTATGTACAGAAAATTGCATATCAAAAGTTTCAAGTACCAGTGGATAATATAAATGAGAAGGTGACACTTAGAGGCAGATAAAGTTCCACTGCATATTCTAAAGCAACCTGTATTCATATTGGGCTTATAATAAAATATCGCTCTTCGAGATAGAAGTAACAGAGCAAATTGCAGACACAATAGTTCAGCTGCTTTAAATTTGTACTAAATATATTTGAAGCAGATTTTGAAATGAACAATACTTAATAAAGGAACATTGGAATACTTGAATTTGTAGCCACTTAACCCTGTGACATCGTAATGTGTAAATGAAGCAAAATAAATTAATTTGAGAGTGAAGCGTCACTCATCTGTAAACATTCGGAACCATTAAGAGGGTTGATAGTCCGAACCCTAATCACACAGAAGTTTTGCTCAAACTACGGTCACGAACAAAAGTTTAGGGGATAAACGTATTAAAGTACAAAATTCAACTAAATTTCCATATTATAGTCATAATAATTTTTTCCCCGACTTTGCATAAAACATTAATTAAAAAAAAATACTGTTTGCACAGTTTGAAATACAGTTTTAGATTGACTTTGGTAGGATAACTTTAATGCCATATCTCTTTTATACACGTAGGTTTTTTTTTTTTTATGGGTGCGCCTGCCCTGACGGGATACGCTGGCGGAGCACCAGTGAAGGGTGATAGATGAGAATGAAAACAGGCCAGTTAGCCCATCATGATGAGTTCATCAGGAATTAATCATGATAGTTTCCAGGGGGAACCGCGAGGAGGTCGATCTAGTTGGGTATGTAGCTAGCAATGGGATACTCAGTCTCCATTACTAACAATCTCTTTCCCCCCTATACACGTGGGTTGAATGATTGGAAAACTTAATAATAACTAACTTAATAAGTAAATAATTTTAACACTGACTTTTAAAAACTCGTTACAAAAAAGAATTGAACCTTATTTATTCACGATTCCAGTTTATTGATCATTGAGTGAATAACTGAAACTGAAAAACCGATACGATATGTTTTAGCCGATCTAAGGCTATTAGATATTCTGTCACTATAAAATACACTATTATTATATCAGCCGTTTACAGTTGACTGCTGAACATAGACCTCCCCCATAAGAGAAGGGTATGCCAGTAATTGCCACGCCTCAGTCGCCTCTTACAACTGCCACGGGAAAGGAAGAGATGGTCCATTCCATACTGGAATCACACGACAAATATACCATACATTTAATAAAATCAAAAAACAGTTTCTCCCACAGTTTATACAGTCTTGTAGACAAATATTACTCCAAGTGATAAAAACATACGTATATAAAAAAAAAAACTTCTCTCAAGAAGTAAACATAGAGAACCGAACACCAATGGCGTTTATTCTTAGGAGTAAGGGAGTACTTACATATGTTCTCTCATACACTTTAACAATTCTCATATATGTATGCCAAATACAAAAACTTTAACTGTATCCGATCTAATATTAATTCTTCAGATTTCAGTGATGACCAAACTGCATTTCTGGGCATTACCAACCCTAATATCGGTCAGCGGGCAGGTCGACGATCGATAACCTCGCACTGGTACTGTTGTTCATGTATATGTAACACATCCGAGTGCATAGTTGAAAACTAATAGGCCAGTTGGTCATTTCTGATTTGGTACTTTATGTACCGTATTATGTACTGTACTATATTTACGATAGGAATTATTTTCACGTTAAAAAAATAGAAAAATTTATATCAAAGGTTTCATACGCATGTAATTGTAGATTTAAATATACAACTGGAAACTAAAACAGTTGCTATTTGGAAACAAATTTGATAAACATCGATTAGAAACATTGTATGAAGTACATATAGATTTATGTATGGACAGAATACAATATTCTAAACTGTGCGTTAAAATCATAAAAAGGGACAAGTTAAACGAGCTTGTAAATAAGAATATTAAAATAAAGATTATTTCAAATCTATTCTATTATTATCAGTAAATTACATATCATTATTTTGTTCTATATTATTTATTATACTTTATACTGCATTTCAAAATTGAATAATTTACATGCTCCAATAGATAACATGGAAAGCTAATTAGTTCGACGCCACCAATAAGTCGACTAACAGCAACCGAGAGATCAAATTTTAGATACGATATTAGATTACGCTTTAAAATGTCAAAGAAAGAAAGTTGTGTATAAACAGTTACGTTACGTAATTCACATTATAAAGCCAGCGCCAGCGTTTTTGAAAAGATATAAAGGAAAATATAATGGTAGTCCCAAAATTAAGGGAATTTTCTGTGATATGGGAAAACTGGGCACTTGGCCACATTGATTATACTATATATTTAAAAGTAGTTCTTCCTTCTAAAAGAAAAAAAGCTTCGTTACAACACTCCTCTGATATACCTTGCTCTCTTGAGAGATTGGAACACGAGTCCTCTGTAATAACAAAGCATTTAACATTCATTTCATAAATAATCCAATTGGAAACTATAATAGATTTAAACTGGGATTCAATAGCGGGATCCTTGGACACTATTACATGTTTACTCACTGCATCATCATCACTTTCAAACTAAACTGATCCATCATAAGTTCCTGATACAACAGTATTTTCATTTAATTAACTTTAATAATATAAGCATATTTTTTATTCTGTTCATGTAATACTTTTGTCAAAGTACGCTCTTTCTTGCTTATTTCTAAATGAAAATCAATATTAGCCACATTGTTTGCAGAATAATAACTCGACATAAGATCAAATATCCAATAAATATTTATTAGATATTCGAGTGATGTTATCTAGAAAATATTTTGTTAATTCGATAAGTATTTTCATATAGTATACATTTTCATCTTTATTAGGAAGCATGGAGGAGGCTTAAGTTCAGTTAGTGGACAACGGGTAGGTTAAAGTCTTAATAATAAAATAAAAATTCATTATTACAGGAACAAAATAAGAAAGGGCAAGATTATGAAACAGATATTGTTATTAATTAAACCTTAGTATTAGCAACATGATGAGCTATTGGGGGAGACTTAGGAAGACTAACGTTATCAAATAAATTGCACACAATCTGAAGCAGAAGCTTCTTGAAGAAGAACCGTCTTCAGAAACGGCATATATGCATTAAACAAGTAAAGAAAATGGACAAAGCAATAGATGAATGTACATATATAATTGTTTAACCTTAATTCTTATTGTAAAAAATAGTGACGGTACATCAATAAGTTAAGAAAAAACGAAGCATTAAAACCATATCACCATTCCACAAATTTATGCTGCTCCCATTAATAAAAAAAACATGAATTCATATCAAAATTTGCAAACTGAGAGAGGTAACGTTGCGAGAAAATGTAAAAGGAATGATCACTGAAGCAAAAGGCACATCAAAGGCGAGCAATTGGATTTTAGATTTATAACCGTCACCTGTGTACATTTGGGAATACTTAAGTCAAATCTTGTACGTTGAAATTATATTTTAGCTTGCGCTGACTTGTACACATCTATCAACGAAAGGGAGGAACGTAAGATAGACAAATAATAATCAAACCGGGTTTACTAGAGATGAGAATGTTTACAATTGTATGTTGTATCAGCTTTTAAACTGTCCACTGCTGAACAAAGCCTAACCCATTAGGTGGATTTTACCAATAGTTGCAATGCTTGACTGGCGGATTGGCAACAGGAGTTTGGTTTTTGGTGATGT
This sequence comes from Galleria mellonella, assembly GCF_026898425.1. Taxonomy (NCBI): domain Eukaryota; kingdom Metazoa; phylum Arthropoda; class Insecta; order Lepidoptera; family Pyralidae; genus Galleria; species Galleria mellonella. The sequence continues at coordinate 6,622,560 of NW_026441999.1, read as the reverse complement.
TTTGAAAGGTACGCTGCTGCCCATCCCTCTATCATATGCTCACTTAGTTGCCTCTCACGACACCCACAGAACGGTCATAATTAAAAAACACAAATCAATTATTTAAAAGAGGCACAATTTTTTTTACCTTCCATACTAACTTAACAGCTGAACGCGTCGTATAGGTCCTATTGCTCACAGAATGCTTAAATTTTATATCGTTTTTCGAGCTATATTTCTTTGAAATAAATGGACAGTTTTGCTGTTATAATACTACCTTCAAATTTCGAAAGTCAGAGATAGCAAGTAGATACGTACCATATGCCGGAATTGATGCGTGACTAAACTGAAATGGTACTCTTGTTGACAGTAACTATTTATTTATTACTAACTATATCCCTCGCACGAATCAGTGTATAAAGCACCATATGTGCTAAAATAGGATATAAACTACCCGTTTACCAAATTTCATTCGAACCGTTCAGTAATTTTTGCGTAAAAAAGTAACAACACATCCATTCATCCATCATTACGAACATTCATATTTATAATAATATTAATATTATTATAAATATGAATGAGGGAGACTTTGTACAAAAGTCGATTGCTTGGGTACCTCTGTTCCATTCGTGTTTCTACCGTGAAGCAGTTGTTTTGCATGGCTGTTTCGGTTTGAAGGGTAGGATATGGCGTGAATTTACTGGATACAGAGGAATAACACCTGGGTCCTCAGGAATGGCAACGCATGGGGGTATCATGGGCGAAACAGTATACTCTGTTATGTCCATGGTACTGCTCATGTCTATAGGCGACAGTTACCACTTTCTATCAGGTGCTAAGTTCTAAATTTATAAAAAAAAATTACCACATCAATGTAATGTTGGATGAGTAGTGAACAAAAGTTACTAGTCATTGGCAACTATAGTACGTCAAACGATGATTTAGATAGCCAAACGAAAAGTATTGCTACTTATTGAAATAGTGTAGTTAAAGCCCCTATTAGAGAGGTACGGAGAGAAGGGAAAGGAAGCGCTTTTTCTTCAGTTCGACATTAATGCTTCATAATAATGATATACTGGCGTACGTGATGTAAAAACCTTAACGTAAGGCGTAAAAGAATATCTATTTAATGGTAGAGGAAGTTCACAATTCACCTATATTTTCCCTCCTTTTTGCAATTATGTCTTATTATGCGTTCATCTCATTTTAATTTTACCATATCGGCAATATATATATATATATATATATATATATTCTTTATTGCACTAAAACATACAGTAACAACAATAAGTTAATAACAATGTTAGCAAAGGCGAACTTATCTCTGAAAGAGATCTCTTATCTCTTATATATTCTAATTATAAAATGATATTTATACTTTATTCCTCTTATTAACCAATTTCCTTCACACATTTTCAACGTTCCCTCTCTTTTTTTACCGTAGGTGGCGGAAACCACCAACAAATACATTCTCAAAGAGGGTTGACGTCAGGCAGGCGGCCGTTTGTTAAACTATAAGCCAAATCTTTTTGTAATATGGATAAAAAATATATTACGTCAACCCCAAATAATAATTGGGATAAGGGTAAGGAAGATGATGATAAACCAGTTATAATCGTGGGGAAAGGGATTTTTATTTATTTATTTTATTTATTAGACGCACATAACAGAAGTTTACAAATACAAACTTAAACTATAATATGCAAGTACATTTTATGTATTGATCAGATAAACTTGCCACAACATGTGCACACGGCATGATCCAATAATGAATGCGACTGCAACAAAGCCATTCGGTTGCAACTATTAGTGATAAAAATTAAAGGATTGTTAGTAAAGGGAATCTAATAGACCCATGGCTAGCAATATACCTTATCAGGTCGAATTCGTCACGACGAGCTCACTGACTTGCTTCATCCCCGCCCATCATCTCTCCCTGGTACCATAGCAGTGTATACCGATCATGTTATAAAAAAAATCTGATATAATCAGACTGATTTGTTGTCTCAGAGATATAAAATTATTGGACAAATTAGAAATGTTTAGAACATATTTTTATATATTTATGAAAGTGAAAGTTTAAAGATAGTAAGTATGTATTCAAACACGCTTTAAAAACAGATTTGAATAAAATTTTATAAATAAACTTTTTTTTAACACACAGGGCACGAGCATGCGGCTTACGTGATAGTGACTACCGCCGCCGAAGAGTTAGTGCAACGTAAGAGGAATTTCACAGAAGACCCTTGTAGGGTCTTCTGTGAAAAAATATACGGACAAATTCTGTATTATGTATTATTAATAAACCACAGAACATCTTATCTTAATTCACACGGCCAATGCTATAGGATACAGCCAGTGGCAAACACGCATACGACCTACTCGATAATAAGTGGTTACCGTAGCCTATGAATGCCTGCAATACCAGGGGTATTACGCGCGTTTCTAATCCTCTTTACCCTCTTTTGGAGAACCCCATGCTGTAGTCTCTTGGAAAAACCTCCACAGATACCTCATTCCATAAGCTAAGCGTTCGTGGGAGGAGACATCTCTGAAACCGCGCTGTACGCGATTTAGACTCTAAAGCATGGGGGTGAACTCCATATCGATGGCGAGCTGTACGATGGTAGAACGTGGCCGTGGGCATCATACTGAAGAATTCCTCTGAACACAGTCCATTATATAAGCTTTGTAAACATAATAAAATATAAACCCATTAACATTAAGTAAAAAGTGCTAATAACAAAGTACTAACTATAACCAATAAAGTTCCTGTAGTTATGAGCGTTAATGAACACGAATGACGCACTGTGGACTTTCACAAGGTTACATACCCACTGTTACACCTTTTGTTACAAACCCCTCAGGGGTGAGACGGACCCCATCCATCCATCCATATTGAAAGTTGTTTATTTCATCGAAATCGTGTGAATAAAACTCATTAAATATTAAGTGTTTTGTTATTGAATTTTAATAAAGAAATATCAAAAGAAATGCTCGATAATTCCAAATGATCAAGCAAAAAAATCTTGATTATTTTTATGGTATACTAACTGTGCTCCGCGGCTGTGTTCGCGTGAATCATTACATAAAAAGTATGTTACGTTAAGATTAGGATATAACACATCCGTGTACCAAATTTCATTCGAATCCGTTCTGTAGTTTTTGCGTGAAAAAGTAATAAACATTCATCAATACTTACAAATTTTCTTTTATAATACTTATTAAACTGATTGTTACAAAGTTTCAATTTCTAAATTAATCTCTTTGTGATCGTTTAAAAATAATTCATTGGATAATTATCAAAACAATTTGTGATTATTAAACAAACAAAAAAAAGTAAATTACTTTGAATATCAGCTGATAAGGTATATTTATATAGGAAAAAAAAGCAATAAAATGCACGCGTTTTTCACAAAGTAATTTGTGAAAAACGGTTTATTTTATCAGTGTCCTTATAAAGATGATAAAAAGAAACTGAGTTAAGCTATAATATTAATATAAGCGAATAAAATTTAAAAACCACTCTAAGAAAACATATCAACATCTTTGTTCAGGTAATTTAGGAGTGGATTGACTGCACATCCTAAGAATAAATTTAATGTGACAACACTAATTTTGAAAAATGATATTTCGATTTTTCATTTCAATGTATCAGTTTAGAAATAAGAATTAACAGTATTAAAATTGTCAAGAAATTACAGTTCTTTGATAATATAGTTCAACTGTGTTTTGTTCACAATTGAACTGTATTATCTAAGAAATGAAAATAAAATTGGATTTCATTACATGGAACCCTAAAAATAACAATGAAACAAAAAACAAAGCTGACGCATTAGTCGATTAAACGACGACTTTCTTAAAGTGTTCTTTTGGATTTCTTTGTGAATCAACTCGACAAAAATATAAATATTATAAACCAAATTTTATATTAGTTTACAAATATTACTAGAACTCACAACCATATTTACAATGTTCCAAAAATTATATCGAGTACCAGTTAATAAATAACCTTTGGACGTCTTGAACGAAGGATGTCCCTTTTGATTGGTTCATCTACAGTTAGAATGCATCTCTCTCTCTTGTTGTATTTGTCTCTTTTAAACTTTGTACTGAATTGAATACCTTCATCAGAACAAAAGCAAATAAATTGCTTGTAGGGCCAAAGCGTAAAGGGAAGCTTTGGCGTGGTTATGGTAGATATGGAATAATTTCCTATAGGATGTAATTGAAAAACAACAAATGTAGTAGCAGTTGAGATTTTAATTAAGTAATAACTTTAGATGATGTTGTCCCACAATTATCCCTGTTATTCGTAATCAAGTCAAACCTGCATACAAATTATACATAAGAATGAATTCCAGGACGCTATTGGTAATTATTTTAGCATTACAACTTACAAATAAGCTTAATTTCTACATTAAAACCTCCTATAGACGCCACACACTAAGAATTTCTACTACGACGCATACAACATGAGTTTCGTTTCTGTCGTCTGCCACTGGCATTGTAAAGCTTATAACTATAAGACAGAACAACTAATTATTTTATTGTTTTCTTTTTGAGATTTAAAAATCCACTCTTACCCTTTTCCTAGCCATAACAAATCACATACATTCACTACATCACAATATTGAATGAATTGTAAACACTATGCGCGCGCAACGCGTCCGTTCTAATCGACGGCCGAACGCAAACTGTGGGGGGTTGAACCACGGGAACCACCCGGCCTACATACTGCCACTTTGAATTCACAAAGTCTTAAACAACGCCAGGGCGGATGTAGGAATTTCTACCTAAAACTGAAGACAGCAAATGTTATTTCCAATTGTTGCTTCTAATATTTTGTGGAGCAGACGCATTCTCTTGTTTATTGCATTTACCTACCTTTTTGGTTGCGTCACTTGGGCGTTGTAGGTTCACGTCGATTTGTTTAAATTTGGACCTTACAGTCTTTGTAATAAGAGTGTTCATAATTTATATTCTTATACCCTGTTTAATTTAATGGAGATGATAAATTGAGAAGGGAACTGTATACACGTGCTTCTAACACTTTCTCATATAAAGTTAATGTTCTATTTCATTTGCTAACACAATATAATGTGGAAGGAACTGATTGAAAGTAATCAATCGATAGAAAATGTATAAGAAAATTCACATTCTTTACTTGATAAAAACCACCTAATATTATCGCAAGCAGATTCACTGTGACCTTTATATAGAGGCGAAAAATATTTATCATACAGGTATCGTGAGTCCAAAAGAAACAAGTGAAGAAAGTCAAAAGAGTTAAGTGTAAAAGTTTTATTACACTTGAAGCAAAAAAAAACCGTGCCTTGGAACTTCAAATAATCGAAAGAATTGAAGCTTTGCAAAACATTTTATTGAATCTGTTTAAATTTAAATCGAGTTAGAAACTGTCGATAATGAAGGTCTTAGTATCTCAAGGACGGGAATGGATATCGCAAATAGACAAAGACAAATTCATTTGTGAGAATAAAAAGATAAAAGCATAGACAACATTTGATTGATCACTGTAGAACCTGAATGTTCTAGACTGTTTAAAATTGGATAAAAAAAAAATATCTAATTTCAAAACCTTCTCAAATATTTAAACTTGTAGTTTATATTTCCTAATCTCTAGGCGATTTACAATTCATTATGAATTTATATCGCTGATATTAGATATCCATTATTTCGTAGAATACGTATGCGAACTTGTAAGACGTCAGTTATGGGATAATTTAAACATGAAACCCTACATTGTAGGCTATTGAGACGGGGTGAGATTTCGGGTTCAATTCCCGCGAGCACAATAAGACAAGAGTTATGCAAATAAAGCGGTCTGGGCTCCAAAACTGATGTAATGAACAGGTTATTGTACATACACGCTCATTGTTATATGATAACATAATTAACATGCACAAAATAGGTAATAATTAAATTGGTTTCAGGGTAGTTAAAATTGTTTTTGTTAATCGGTGGAACAGAAATGGTAACCTCACCTGCGTTATCGGTATACACTGGCGGAGAACCAGTAACAGAAGATAGGTAAGAAAGAAGTCATATCAGTTGGTTCATTTTGATGAATTCAACCTTCAAAATAATTAACCACGATGGTTTCCTGGGGGAACAGCATGGAAGTCGACCTGGGTATATTCCCAATAATTAAGTCTTGCCCCATTACTGACAATTCTTCTCCCCTCAGGAGAAAGTGATTTGGTATTCGGACGTTTGTTATAAATTGGATGGAAACTTCAGAACACTTAGCATTGTTACTACTACTCGTATGGGTGTAGCGCCCTCTGGTGTCCAGAGCTTTTAGACACACTTTCGTTATTGTTTAAATCTTCTGAAATAGAATAACACATGACGGCTTTACGTGACCTCCAAAGCTCAAAGCGAATGACAATATTTTTTTTTAAAATATAAACATATATCTGAAAAATTCAATGGTGTAGGCTGGGATTCGATCTCCGGACCGCAACGTAATCAAATATTATTGTTATGCATACAATTATCTGAGTGAGATTCAACCAAGATTCTTTCTGAATATTTCCTCTCCGTGACCGAAATTTTGACCGCTAGCCCTCGAGTGCACGTCATGTCTCCGAATGTATTGCGATCGGCATAGGAATATAAATTCTAACCAATTGGAATAAGTAATTAATTCAGTCAATAAAAATTAAGCACTCGTAATTCTATTGTATTATTATTGTTTCATTAATTTTTATACATCATTTTCTTCATTTTAGTCATTAACGTTCCACTGTTGACGATAATTTCAATTTCTCTCTGTACATTTTTTTTATTTTATTGAAAATTTTCATGAATATTCAATATAGATAAAGAAACTGAGACAAGATACTGTACGTGCGCACTGATATACTACCTAATGGCTTCTTGTCAGGCTTCAACGCGTCACAAGACTATGTATAATACATGATTTATTAGTGTAAGAGCCATTTACAAGTTACATGATGGTTGTACATAGCATCAAGTCCATTCTAAGTACCTATACATATTACTATACCGATCATGTGATCGCAGCGAAGAAATAAAAGTAAAAAAGTAAGGATATAGGGTATTTATTATTCCAATGGACGAAGTCGTGGGTTAAAACTAGTAATTAAATTACACAAAATAATTCTAAAACTCTCAGAAACTAGACTAAATAGAAAATAAAAGCAGGAATATTGAAATTACGACAAATGCGAATAACAGGGTATTCGATTGATACCTACCTTGTCATTGATATTGAACGCTGGGCTCGCAAAAGGTCACCCGGAACCAATCGGTCTTTGTGATAACTCGACATCTATTTTTGATACAGCAGTAGTGGACCCAAAAATAAACATGTTCCCGACAACAATATTTAACATCCCGTTTGCCATTTGGGGTTTACACAAGCTGAAATAATCAAAGACGTCGATCGCGCATATAACCACATTACGGATACTTCATACAAATAGCCATAATTCGTAATTGTTACTGGTGAGGGTTTACTTGACAAAATACCGTTATATGTTTCTAAATGCCCAGCGTATACCGATAGCGCAGGCGGGGTTACCTACCCATTATCACCCATTAAAACAGACACATTGACCACTTAATGGTAAGTGATTTAAGGGAAAGGATTATTAATAATATGGACTACCAGTCCCATTGCTATCCCTACCCTATCAGGTCGACTACCACGTGGTCCCACCTGGAAACCATCGTGCTGAATTCCAGTAGTATTCATCACGATGGACTAAATGACCTTTCTTTTTATTCACACCTATCATCCCTCACTAGTGCTCCGTACGCGTATATCGATAGCGCAGGCGGGATTACCATTCCATTATCATCCATTAAAAAAAAAAGGTAAGTGATTATGAAATTTATCTATGTGGGCCGAAGGTCCAAAACGCAAGATTGCATCTAATATTGGTTGATGATAAAAGCCAACATAAATAATTACAATTCAATAGGTTCTTTAAATAAAAATCCATAAAAGTTAGACAAGTGTTCTCACTTACAATAATTGTTTGTGAGAGGAGCTAGTAACCGCAAGTTATGTATACAAGGCCCAACTCCATAATTTATATTTTATACGCAATTTACGAGCGGCACCTAGCGAGACACCCACGCTTACGTTACTTATGGGTATGCACATCTATATTAATATAATAAAACTGAAAATAGACGATGTCTGTACTTAGGAGATATATAAGAAAAATCAATAAGAGTGGAACAGAAGGCAAAACGACATACAGTGTAGGACGACACCAACGACCTCAAATGCTTTGCATGAAGTCAGTGGATGAAGGCGGCTTAGGCCCGTTTCTTAAGTCAGTCTATGGAGGAGGCCTATGTTCAACAATAGACAGATAATGGCTGAGATGATGATGATGAGAAGGCAAAACAATAATTTTCAAAATTTTTATGTATCTTTATTTGTTCTGGTATAACACAAAAAGTACAGCACGTTTTTATTGCAATTTTCACAAATAGGGCCCCGAAGATCGAACAAAAAATATGCACCGACCATCTTATTCTTAAAAATGTCAAAAATTTAATAAATCTATTTTAGCTTTTGAAGTGTTTAGTCCAAAAGGACTTATTCCAAAATTGAGAAATTAGCCCAAAGGTTTTCCTTTGGGCTAATTTCTCAATTCAAAAATTTTAAAATTTCAAAAGGACAGCAATAAAATACTGTAATAATTAAAATACGTTTGTAGGACGTTTGTATCTATTCAGCCTACATAAACCCATTGCGTGAGTTTAGGCCTCCATTTTGTCGCGCCATTTATAACTGTCCTGTGTTAACCTCTTCCACTGCCTCTCCGCTATCCATACTGTCATCCGACCATCGTGTTGATGGTATCAGACTGTCCTCTATCTCTGTCTTGAATTTTCCGAATCGATTTATTAATGACGGAGTTATGAGGTAACAAACATAAATATAATACAACCAAATTGAAAACCCTTTTGAAGTCGATTGAAAATGAAAATTCAATTTTCAAAGTGATAAGTTTCTTGGAACTTCCTTTATAAAATACGTGGCGAGATTTTTGCCACCGTTAACCCTAAGTACAATCTTATATAGGTTGTAAAAAAGAAACAATTATAATTTTTACAACTCGATATTCTAAGCTGTTGCAAATAGCCTGATAGTCTGCTGCTTTTAAATACTACTAATATTTTAAAATGTGATTATTTGTATAGATGTTTGTACATTAGAACGTTTATTATTCAGTAACACTTAAACAGCTAATGGGATTTGAATGTAATTATGTACACGGGTATATTTTCTCTTAACACTTAAAACACCATTGAAACTAATGCAGGCGAAGCTGCGAGAAATAGCTTATTCTATATAAAATTCTAGTCAAACATCATTTTAAAAACCATTAAACGTTTTGCAAAAAACACAATTTGGGAAAAAGGTTTATGGCGTAACGTACATAATGTGATGGGCGAATAAAATAAACCAAACATAAAAGAAACAGTGGAATGAACTCTTTGACAAATTTTAATGTCAAGGACGCAACGCATGCCATAGACGGGGCGCCCGCGGAATAACAAAAGTGTGATAGCAGCCGACACGCATCGATCGTTGGACACATATTGAATTCAAAAATGGCTAATGCTTTACCTTTTCTCTTTAATTCTACATCATTACAACTCATTATCATTAGGAGGTAAGAGTTTGTTAGTGATGAGGTTAGACTACCATTGCTAATAATATACATTGGCATATCAGCCTCCACATGGTTACTCCTGGAAAAATCCCATCCCCTGGAAAATTCCCTCCAAAATCGTACTGTGCGTGACCTAAATTCCAAGGTAAAAGATCTAAAATCCAAGGAGTTAAATATCAGTGCCCTATAAATCTAACCTTTCTCATTGTTTTAAATACTAGTTTTTTTTTTTTTTTATCGGCAACTTCGCCCATGTGACCGGGATATATTCTCTGAAATGCATAACAAGTATCCTATACTCGCCATCTCATATATACGAAATTTCTTACAAACTTACTGATAGGCCACATAAAAATGTTATCAAAACCTGTTTAGCAGTTTAGTTTTTAAATCAATCAAAATAACTGGTTTTACCACGATTAAAGTGAATGGTTTTTTGTGAAATATAATTTTTTAATGTTTATGCAGCATACAATGAAATTGGTTGTAAGATGTAACAAACCAGCAAACTCACTCTCACATTTATAAGGATTAACTTGTTCAAGAGTCTGATTTCTTATTTACTCCACGACACTTTACAGCTACCCGTATTCTATTTAAAGTTAACCGATAATCTTTTGTATCTCTATAATAAGACGTATATTCAAATAAAGGAAAAGCGAGATAAACGAATCGGCGTATTATATGTACTAGCTTGTTTTCCTGGAAACTTGAAGCAACTGCTGAGAGAGGACTTAACAGACGGGGGATATGAAATTATAACGAGACAACTTAGTTATTCCGTTATAGAATTTTGTATTTTTCTTCTCGTTGCTTATTCTGGTGTTGTGAGCAACTGTGTTCGGAAGTAGATACTATCTTTACCATAGCTTTATATAGTTTAGCCCTGAAGCAATAATGCGCGGCGCATTGATTTTTTATGATAGATAGATAGACGGATAGATAGACAATTTATTTGCATTACTTACAGTACACAGATAACAATACAAACATACACATAATACAGACATACACAGTAAAAAGAGATAAAAGAATGAAAATCAAAAAAAGCAACAAAAAGAAAACAAAATATATCAAACAATAATTTTCTTCTGCTGCAGTTCTGTTCTGTGTTTTGATATTTAGAACAGCAGAGAATCTAATGGCCTAGTAGACTGACACTTAGAATAGCAGAGAATAGAATGTGACCCACTGGATGGAAGTAATAACTGCACCTTACAGATGTAAGCCATGTAGGTCTCGACTTAGAACAGGCCACTCTTCCTTTCCCGTGGGTGTCGTAAGAGGTGACTAAAGAATAACTATTTATTTTAAATGGTGTAATTTAATTAAAAAAAAAAAAAATTATGGCAACGTTCGTTTTTTAAATTAGAAATGCTGTAACATTTCTGTTACATATTATAGGGTTGCTAACTAACTATAACATAGTTAGGATAAGCTTTTAATTTAGTTAGTCACTGCATCCCTGAAACATGTAATATACGACATAAATTTATTACTAGTCGGGTGTACGATGATCATATACAGCCAGTATACGAGTATGTATTATACATAAACTAGACAAAACTGGAATTTGATTCAATCAGTGCCTGGGCCGTAATTTGGTTGACCAGCAACTGGGCCATAATTCTACTATTTTGGATATAGTTTGTATATAATTTGACACAGTTGGACACTCTGATTTTTTATCTTAACCATAACATTTGAAGCGTTCATTGTAATTATCATATAAGCCATTTGTTAATCACAGTTGTTTCATAAAATTTCGGAATTTTTCTGATACAGTGTCGAAAAAAAGTCGAAAAGTCGAAAAAAAGTTATAAGCCATACGTAAAAGTACTTACTAATAATCTATCTATATTATAAAATAAAAGTTAGCTTGTTTACCATTCTAAATTGCAAAAAAAATATTAGGACTGAAAATTTTAGGAAGAAAAATTAAAAGACGAACGAAATTTTGAGCTTTCCATACTAACACTACAGTTGGATGCTCTGAAATAATATAATTTTTATGTCCCTTTTCGTTGTTAATCCGTATTTCTTTGGGAAAAATTGTAAAAGAATACTAATACAATTCTATTTATTTCTGAACAATGTAGCACCGTCAATAATACCTTCACTACTCACTGCTTTGTTATTCAGAAAAACTGCCATCAAAGGCCCGGCAAAACTGCTATCAAACGAAAGTCAAAATAATATACTACCTTTCACAATCTAACTTTGTACAACCCTAATCGAATTCCCTGGGGGCTAGTAAAAAAATGGCGAGCATAAAGAATTTGAGAAAACTTTTAGGGCTGACCCGCGGCGTCAATCATCGTTTTTGCTTCCATTTAACGTAACAGTCGACAGCGACACGGAACTCAAATATGGTAATACGACGGACTGAAGAAAAAGTATATCTCAACCTTCTTTTATAAGCTTTATTTAACTTGCAATGTTTATATGTTAGTTAGTTTTTAGTTTGTTTAGGTCCAATGCAAGCTGTATAAAGACCAGTTACTTGTAATCGATTTCACTGACATTTTACATTCACCTTTAGTTCTGGTGACAATACAATACGTAATAACTCAATATTGTAATATTTTCAAAATGGCCGCCGTTACAATATGGCGGATGGTGTAAATTTTGTCAACCCTGACAATATGAGTATGAAAATGAAAGCGCTTGATAAATAGGTAACGATATATTAAATGACATTATTTTAAAATTTAAAATAATCACAACGATAAAAATGGCGGATTTTGAAAATATTTTTAAACTGACTTGTATAGATAATCTTACACAAACGTATTTACGGCCCTGTTTGCAAAAGAGTAGAATCAAAATAATTAATGATGGCTGCAAAGCCGCCATCAACATTTCTACATTGAGATGGAATTGGGTCAAGCGAGCGAATCCTCTTTTTCCCCAGTCACTTACTCCTCCAGTTTTTGTTAAAATATTACTGGAGCAATTTATGACCATTCTGTCCAATCATTTACTCCTTTAATTTTGGTTTAAACATGCTAGAGCAATTCATGATCATTCTAAATGTTATTTACGTTTCTCAAATAAATTCGCTAACCGTTTTGCACGTAATTTTTACATTGTTCTTCAATCTTTCTCCATTTTTATGTTTATATATAACAGATTTAAAAACACAGTTTTATAAAGGAGATTTTCAAATTGAATTCTTTTGACATAGGTGATATTTATCAAAAGTGTTTGTACAAGATCATTTCGTCAATTGTACATTATGAAACATGGATATTTTAAGAGTGTTACCGATAGTCTTATAATAGCTGTGATTACAAAAAAAGTAGGTTGGAATATGGCAGTGAATTTACAGGGTACAGAGGAATAATGCCTGGCTCCTCAGGAATGACAACGCATGAGGAGTATCATGGGCAAAACAGTATACTCTGTTATGTCCATGGTACTTCTCATGTCTATAGACGACGATTACTAATTTCCATCAGGTAGCCCGTCGGCTGGTTTGTCATTCTAATTTAAAAAAGGAACATAAATTTATAAGATGTTATGAAAATAAACTCACCGCTGTAAACTTTTTTACCACGAGGTAAAATTTCAAAACAGCTCGCTTACCTGTTAAAAAAAAACAACATTAGTTAGTATACAACAGTCTTTTAGAATATTAAACATTTGATTCAATGAAATATTTGACAGATAGAGTATGCAATCAGGCATTAACTCCGCTCTGTATACATATTTTAATGCGTACAAAAGAATAAATACATAATTCTTTCTTTCTTTATAAAAATATTAATTCTATTGCATCTGTTATAGTACAATTACAGATTAGTTAAATACAAACTCAAGGTCCAAGTGAACAATCTAGACAAATTGGTGATTGTGTAATTCCACTAACTGGCCTAGGAATCGTGTTTTAAATACCTAACATTTTGAATCGTTGACGTAAACACGGAGTAAAACGTCCTAATACGCTATTATATCAATAAAATATGCATTGGACATCAATATACTGCATTATGATTTACATTTTCATTAAGTTTCATTTAAACAATATAATCTATCTACTCAAAAGCTATCAACTGGAAATACAAGCCAAATCAGCGAATATGACGAAATCGTTTCATCCGAATCATATTGATTCGGATAAAATAATTGAATATTTAATCATTCAAACCATTTATTATTACTGACTAATTTAGAGGAAATCAATACGGGAAATTATATGATACAGATGATGATCAATAATGAACAGTAAATCATGTTGTTTAATTTAGATTAATGATCGTTTCATCCACGTATTCTTTCATGCCCGACGAGAACTGTTCTTGAATGATATGGACTTTCTTAAATAGTTTGGTTTTAGTAATTAAAACTTAATGTTTAAGAACACAAACCAATCGTGTAGCGTCCTTCTTAAAAAACAAGTTTATTGAAACTTAATTGCCCTACTTAAATTCCCATTACGAAGTTCTACACAGTACTTACGAGTTGGCCAACCGGACAAAAATACTTTTGGCCCATTAGGAGTTTTATCTGACATTAAATAAGTTACATTTTTTTCAAACACACGACGTTGCAGTTGGATCTTCGTAAGTTATATACCTACTTATTGACATCTAGCTTTAATTCACAAATTCGTACGCTTGGATTCTGAACTAATGAAATTTAAAAGTTAACTTTTAAATGTCATATTAAAATAAAACAGCAGATTTTTAAGTACGACTTTCAGAAACACAACTGTGAAAACTGTATCCAATTTGGTGCAGCAGCTTTTGGAAAGTTTTTTTATACAACTTAAAATGGCAAACAAGCTGACGGTCCACCTGATGGAAAGTGGTAACCGTCGCCTATAAACATGAACAGTAAGTAACCATAGACATAACAGAGTATACTGTATCGCCCATGGTACCCTTCATGCTTTGCCATTCCTGAGAACTAAAGTGTTATGCTCCAATACCCTGGTATAGTACTGAAATAAACAGATAGAATAAAATAAATTAAAAATATATTGTATTATAGTTATACGCTTAATAAGATACCTGACATATTTTTTCTTAAATACCTCCTATGTCAGTTGTCTAAGTAAAATTTGTTTCATAGTGAAATTCAGATTGTATTAAAACCTACAGACACAGAAGACGTTTACAGCAAGATTACCTGAGTGGATGTTCTCGAGGGAACAGGCGACGCAGGCGTTCTGGGCGAAGCCGAATCAGTCCTGTGCTCCGCTAACACTCTATGCTCATGCTTTGTTCCTCCTACAGAGTTCCTCACTTTCTCTATCCTTGCCTGTATTGCTTTCCGTGAGATAATTTTGGTTTTCTCGTCTTTCGTCCCACCTTCAGCAAACTTTCGCATTAGTCTGGCAGTCGCAGCGACCGAATGTTGCTGTGTGTCAGAATTCGTCCTAGACAATTTAGTAGCGGGCCGCGGTACTGGCGTGGCCCCACCCGTACTACTCCTGGTAGTCTCGTTTCTTTTAAACGGCACAGAATCATGTTCTGTATCCGAATCTGCAGGTAAATAACCTCCACCACCGACGGAGGACACTCCGGTCCGGAGTAGATTTTCGTGCTCAGCGTACCTCACTCGTTCATCAACCGAAACATTACCATTTTGAGCTCTTTCCAAACCTCTTTCCATTTCCCCTATCTGCCGTTCAAGTTTAAGAAGTACATCGTCTGAAGGCGGAATAGGAGCAGTTTCATCTGGTGGTTCTGGTGTTTGAAACGACTTCAAATGAATCGGATGAGCTCTGTTTAATTCGAGACGTTTAGGTGTTATGCCTGATGTATTAACATCGTACTGAGCTCTTGGAGGAGTTCTTTCAAGCATTGATAGGGATACTGGAGAAGGCGGTGGTGCCCCATTGACTGCAGTCTCCGTAGGGTCCTGAGCCGCAGATAGCCGTGGCGCACGGAAACTTTTGCGCATAAAATCTTCTCGCGTTAATTTCCTTTCCATGTTTAGAACATTTCACTTCCTATGTACTTTTATTTAAAACATTTCACTGTTAATGTTTCTTAGAACAGTCCATATTCAACTTAATGAATGTTTTTATCATTTAATCACTTTTATTTCATAAATCTGCAAAACAAATATGGCTGTAGCCAGACACGTTCGAGTCGTTATCAAAAGATAATGAGGCAAGAACGTAATTGTTCATCTAAACAAATCCTGATCATATCGAACAGAGTCGGCCATCGATATCGAATGACCTTGTCACGAACTATAACTCGAAGCAGGAAAGCGACACCGCAAGCCAATGTTCATTTACCACTGACGTCATATGACCACATCTAAAATTCAGGCGAGTAATGACGCACAAGAGCCTATTTCTACTGATATACGAACAATTTCTTTGATAAGGAATTAATAACAGATAAGTTAAATAAGCAATGAACTAATATTAAGGGTACTCCTGCATTAACTTTGAAATAGCCATTTGGCGTGTTTGTATGATGATATTTCATATATAGAACGAGACGAACGTAATAAAACAGGTCGATTTATGAAATGAAACCATATGGGTAAAACGATATTATTGTGACTGAACTGAAAAACAGTATATTTTGAATTTGTTATTGAAAAATAAATTTAAAAAACCAGAACTGAAATCTATAAACGTTACAATTACAACTTAAGTTATGCACAAATTACAAACGATTAAATAAGTCCAAAAGACTAATGACACTCCAAACTAATTCTAATAATACGCACGAATACCTTAAACGGATTAAAATTAAATTGACATAGTACAATGATACCACCATAAAGATAAATAAAGGTCGCTTTGTAATCGACCTTCAGTTTGTATCGATCTAACTTAATAATAAACTAAAAACATTTTTACAACATTCCCGAGAGAATCAAGCTTCAACTTTTGTTTAGAAGAAAACAAAATCAACGTACAACTAAAAGTGAAATAACAGTAATGAGATGTAATTCGATAATAACGACTACTAGCGAACAAATAAAGTTAATGAAATGATGGAAGAAGTCTACAAAAATGGACCTTAATGTTTGATCATAGCATATATATTTTATATAGTAATATGATAGAAGTAGTAAATCTTCTCTAAACAAACATATCAGAAACCACTAACCGCAATACTCTTATTATTTTCCGTATGAAGAATTATATTTCCAATAACAACGCGACTAGTTAGAAAGAGAACCACTTGCAAGTAACACAAAATTATCCGAGGAATTAAAACTAGATAAGCCCTGTTCTAGTCCAGTGCACAGGCCGGAGTGAGACAGCAACAATGGATCCATCTGAAAGAAAAGAGACAAAATGGTAATGTTAATCAAAGCGAATACCTAGAGCCGTTCACCAATCCCAAATTGTTGCACACAAAGCTGTTTCAGCGGTCACAGGTAAATCTGAAAGAGATAGCGATACCGTCACCAAAACACTTGAATCAACATACGAACATGAAAACAATAAGCGAATATAACAATGATGACATATCACCTGCAACACTGTTCAACACATTTATATTACATATTTGGTTTTGGCGTTCTATCACAATGAGTTACGTTTCATCATATCATTGAAGGTTTGGTATTCCTGTAATATTTTATTGTTACTCGTATGTACAATAATAAAATCAATAATAGTAAATAATATATTTGTGTTTTTAATATAAAATTTAGTTTGTTGCTTGTATTGTAAGTCGCCAATTTATAATAAATACTAAAATCTTAAAAAGATGACATAATGAAGTAATAAACAATTTGCTAATTATTAAACGGAGAAACATTTGTTATGCAAATATTGATAATAGTTTAAAGTGTTATTATAAGTCTTCAAGCGGTCTTAATGTTATCAGTTAATGTTACCATATATATGTTGGTAGATAAGCATGGTACAAGATTGGCATGTTTACAAACGCGTAACGTGAATTTAGCAAGAGGAAAAATATTTAGTGAAAACGAAGGTTTCATCTGTAAATATTGTAATAGTCTGTCAAAAAATAAACAATTCGTTCTACTGATGCAGTGGAAAACGAAAGTTAGAAATGATGATGAATGATCATGTAGATTTGAATTTCAAATCAAAAGAAACCAAACATTTTGAAATCGAAAATATTATTATAGTTATAAAGAAATACTGTAACAATAAAATTGACCAAATTTTCTCCATAAACATAGTATTTCGGTTATCGACTAATGTTCCTTTGGGAAAACATTCTATTTTACAGGTTCAAGATTTTCTTTAAAGAATGCAAATGTTTTCGATTTCATCTTGTACAATAATAATATATTATTTTACAATTCAACGTTAAACTCTTATTTTCAAAATCATAGTACAAATTATTAAAATATGCAAGAAAAAGGTCACGACCGATTCGAATGACTAACAGTAAGACCTGTTTATGGTCAGAAACGAATATATAAGAGTTATAGCATCTTGCACATTAAAACCTTGGACTGCATCTATGACAGACAATGCAACAGATGGCGAGAAACTCGATGACTCATTGTGTTTTCGTTATAACAAACACAGAAAAGTGTGTCAGACGGTTTGCAATTTAAAGTATTGTTATCTTCTACCTGTGCCAGAGATTCGTTCCATTAATACATAAATCGATACAGTCGCTTAAAAAACTATAATTTACACGGTAAATGTATTGAACGATAATTGTACTACAATTACAAATACTGAATTTTCTTTTTTACCAAGTGTGGTCAAATAATATCCTAGAAGCGGTTATTAGCTGCTTAATAATATATTTGATGGAAGTCACGTCATTTGTCTGGTGGCTTGTGTGCGAGACCTTGAAATTCTAGGTTCGATATCAGTTAAGAGTTTTGTTGCGTATATTCCAAGCATGGGTCCACATTTACCAAATGCGGTTATTATGCTAAACGCGATGACGCAATTGAAACCATTAAAGTGTCTCGCAGTAAGACGGCAAATAGAAATCTCTCGTCAAGTTTTCTAGATACTAACTTTTAAAATTTTAAAATTTCAAAACTTTATTCTAATTTGAAATATTTTGTTCTTAATTTTTTACTTCATAATTCTTTCTGTGATAATTTTAAATTTAGTTACCAACTCTTTTGTGATTAATGCAATAAACCCATTTGCACATAATCTTTGACAGATTACAGACATAAACTAAAGTAAAAAAAAATTGAATTTAAATTGTTCAGTAACGTGATTATACTCTTTCATAGTCCACACAAAAGCGTCTCGACACAATTTTGATTCAACGTTTATAGATAGTACTTATGTCTATTCTTTTTTTGTGGTCATCAAACGGTAAATGTCTAGCATGATGTTGAATGTATGGCTTTAATGCCAGTACATTAATGTAGGATTAGGATTTAATTTTAATATCTAGGTTGGCGTGTTCCTATGCAATCTCTAAATAATCTCTATTCGTCTATAAAGTTTTTGTTCATGGTCACGAATATACTACGCGAAATTTTTACAAATTCTGTAATAACTGTTCGTGATTCTTTTACAATCAATAGGGTGTACTTTTAAAGTTAAGAATTAAAGGTAGATTCATACTAATTTTGTTACGATCGACATTAATTAGTATCGATCAAAGACGAAAGTAGACAATTTATTTTCAGGCTTTAGACTCATCAGACTTTATTACAGGGTGTTAGATTAGATAATATAACATTATTGTAAACTAACTTTGCCCCGGCTTTGCATGAGTGAACTAACTTTGAAGAACTCTCTACTGTCCTCTATTCACTCACTCATTTCTTGCATGGAAATTTTATATCCCAAATTTTTTGCTTTTTTGCATGATTTTTCAAACGGTTTCCTTCACATAAATATTAACTTGACAATTACAAAACATAGCGAAAATAATATAAATTTAGAACTGCACAATTTAGACTATTTCATCATTATGAAATTGAAGTAGTAGAAAGAATACAAATAAATTGGTAAAATTATATTATACTGAATGGTAAATAATATGGTTTATTACGTAGCATTCCTATAAATAACAAAGTTGTGAGGAACATTTTTTCCAAGATTAAGCTTGGCAAAAAAAAAACTTTCCATGTATATGCCATTAATCAATCTAAGACCTCGAGTGTCAAATGTTACGATTCAACGGAATGCTCGGAAACAAGGATAATTTGGAAAAAGTTGAGGCCAAAGTCTGCGGCTAATAGACGCTCTCCACTTCTATATTTACTTCTACATAATTACCTCAATGCGGATCAATAAAACGTAAATGGCATGCCTGTAGATTTATAAAGCTGTATTCTTATTATAGATAGAATTTTAATATTAAATAAGGAAGATTATACATACTAGATTATGAATTGTATTTTGCATTATAAGCCTTTACGGATAGATGTCCTATCAGAAGTTTTTTATATGAAACTATGGATGTGTTATTGTCAATATTGTCAGATTTATTGTTTTCAATTTACTAGTAAATACAATTCTTAAGTAAATTTCATTTAATATAACTTTACGAGTATTTTCATTAAATTTTATCGTCTCAGTTGGGTACGTATAACCGTGTTATCTACATCTACCGTGAAGCAAGTAATGCGTGCGTCGTTTCACTCTGATGGGCAGATAGTAAGTGCAGTTTGTGAATAGAAGAGACCTCATAATTTTGTCTTCTAGAATGGTAATCATGTACGTGATGTTGTTAGAATCTATATTTTACGTCTAGTTTATCATTTCAAAAAGAACAAATAAAGTCCTGTCGCTAAAGCAATATCTCTTACAGACGACTTCTGGCTAAAGGAAAAAAGAAAGAAGTCGGTATTTAATTAGTGTAAAAATGCAATAAAAAAAGAGATAATGGTTATAGTAAAGAAAAAAGTATAAGGTATATCAAAAATGTATAAAGTAAAACAGTATTATCATTAGATTGTATATATTTAACGGAATTCACGTAAAATACAAGCTTATTCTAGATTAGGTGTTACTGAGTTGTAACTGTTATGTATAAATTCTTATTAATCAATAATTGTGTTCCACAAAAAAAAAATCAATTGTAACAAAACAAGATTTAAAAACTAAACTACTGAACCGGTTTGGAAAAAGTTTCTATGGGACCAATCTGTAAGCATTCAGCCTTCAGATAAAAACAAAAGAAAAAATATAGAGTTATGAGGTGACAAACAAAAATACAACCGAATTGAAAAACCTTCGGAGTAAATGTATTCTAATTCTCAGTAGAAATAATAAATACTTTTATTAGTTCCCATTTTAAAACTAACCACTTTTCACGGGTACATTACGTATGGCGAACATTTTAAAAGCGAATTGATTGACTCATTCTACATTATAGTGACAACAGTCACTCTAAGTTCAATAGCGTTTATTTTACATGTATTAAAGTTTATTTTCCTTTAATATTAACAGCAGCGATCGAGGAGTAAATGTGACAGCAATAAATAAATCAGAGAGATATTTATGGGCTCAACAAAATTACGTCAATCAGAAACTTTGTACGTACAAAAGAGCTTTCATAAAAAATCTATTAGATGATGACAATCTACTGGGAATAATTTATTCAATACTTAATAATATTATACATGTGAAAATGTGTTTGTTTGTTGTTGAAGTTTTAACTGCTCAACCAATATTTCTGATATTTAGCATACTCGTACAATTTGAGATGGAGAAGGGCAGAGACAACTTTTTATCCCAGTATTCGTCGATAGAATCGACATCGCTAGCGAGTCTGTAAGATAGAATGAGATAGCAACACCGGATGACTCATTCCAACTCACGGACTCGCTAGCGATGTCGATTCCATTGACAAATTCGCTTGCCACTTGTCTAGAGGGCCAGAGATTATATAGATAGAGCACTGAGCCTCAAAAACGAGTCAACTTTCTGTCAGCTAATTTGATAATTTCTCGACTCGTTTTTTTTATTAGTGTTCTATATACTTACGAACATAATATATCTTGATGTATTATTTAATAAATAAAATGAGTGTTTATGCATTTAAAAAAAGATGCAGAATTTATAAGACAAAATAAATATAGAAGTTATAAAGGAATCACTCATAACTATGTATCACGCAAAATTGTATGAAAAAGTTGACCCGTTTTTCTTGAAGGATTTCTATGAAGACACTAGTGTCTATATAATCTAAAAAGTCAGTCTTATAGTGTCAATTCTGTTGCAGGAATTTAATTCACGAAGCGATTAACATAAAAAACTTGATAACATCCTGACTCGGCGTACTTACGTACGTATATACGTAAAACTTGGCGTATTTTTAATGAACACCCAAATGATGATGCATGTAAACTATAAAACTATCTCTGTATAATCCATAACGCCTTCAATTATTTCAGAGATAAACAAATGAGCAATGCCGTTGGCAAGTTTGTTACAATCTAAATATATCGGAGTGCACTGGAAATAGCACAAACGTTTTATTAATAGCACAGTTAGGTACGATTTCAATGTATTTATTAATATCTCAGTAACAGCGATATGAAGATTTCGACCAGATGATGTTGATTTATATCTGATAGCGATTGATAACAGCAATATAAAGATTTTTTTGTTATGCGTGAAAATGGCATGGTTACCCCGCCTGCGCTATCGGTATACACCAGCGGGGTACCAGTGAGCGGTGATAGGTGAGGATGAAAAGGCAGGTCAGTTAGCCAATTGTGACGAATTCAATGATAAATTGGTCACGGTGGTTTCCAGGGGGAACCGCGTGGAGGTCGACCTAATAGGATATATTGATAGCAATGGGGGCTAAACTCATCATTACTAGCAATCCCTTCCCCCAATATAAAGATTTAGGACAGATGACGATGATTTATATCTGATGGCGAAAAGTGTAATTCTATAGTCTAACTAACTGCGTTCCGCGACTTCGCCCGTAGTCATAATGTTGATTACACTTTTAACCCTTCCCAAGAAATAAGCTGTCAAATGCAATATTAGCTTGAACGCACTAATCCTTGGAACGGCCTGTCGGATTTGAAGAATTCCTTTTGCATTTGATATGATTGGCCTATTAAAAATCTCGTGATCATCACGAGATTGAGCTGCTCATGTATAGATAAGGAAGGAAATTATTTATCGCCATTTTACTATTCATCAGTTGCTTACACGTGTTTCAGTTCTAAACGACGCCTTTGTTTAATTACAGCGATGAACGTCGAATACTAATTGTAGATTGGCCACACACCGAACGAATTCCACAATCCACTTTTACATTAGTTCAATGGATATAATTAACAACTTTCATAGTCTGTTCTGAACAACAATAGGCGCGGATCATGAAATAGAATTAACCTAACTCACCAAATTGGAGATAAAGGGATTATTGGTAATGAGGTTTAACAGCCTCACTGCTAGAACTACAGCCCTTCAGGTCGATCTACACGCGGTTCCCCCTGGAAACTATCCCGGTCAATTATTGTTAAATTCGTTACCACGAACCAACTGACCTACTTTATCCCCCCCTGTCAATCATGCTTCACTAGTGCCACACCAGTGTATACCGATAGCGCAGAAGGAGCCACTATTTCATTTTCAACCATTAAAAGAAAACTAACCAAAGATGCTGACGTCACGGTACAGATAACATACCAAGTAATTAAGTAACTAACGGTTAAACAATAGTAAAAAGTAACTAACTAAGGAATGGAAGAATTCCTTTCCATCGACGACAATATAATACATTATAGTATTATTGTACGATATGAACACAAACTGCATCTCTAAAGCAATAAGCATGATATCTTAGACCTCAGGAGTAGTTATAATTGAGGGACGGTTTATATGATACACAATATTCCAAAAATCAATGGTGTTGATCATATCTATGAGATGATGGTAATCACAAATCATAAAGAAAGCAGTTAGTTTCCTTATGATTCGTATTAGTATATAAAAATCTCTAAAATTATAATAAAAATTGACCTATAATATCAAAATCATATAAAGAGGTCAAATGATATTTCGTGGAAAGTTTAAATATAAAAAAACTGGCTATAATATAGAAAACTCTGTCAATAGTAACAATATATCTTTTAATGGGAAAAGAAAAATTACATCTACGCTCTATGAATTAAATTTACGCCCTTATGTGGTCTCCCATGTAGACCTGACCACTGCAAACGCCTCATATTGCATTACTTAGAATAACTGTAACTGTAATGTAATCTAGTTCTTTAAATTGCAGTCTCTGTAGTTCTTATTACAATAGCATAGAAGTAATTTTACTTTGCTAATGGGTCAACGTAAGTTGGTGGTAGAAACCACAAGTTTCCGCGACTTATTTCCTTGCTATGTACCTACATATAGGCATTGATAGCTCTTTAGTATCAAGTTGATTATAATTATATAAATTAAATTACGGCCGTGTGGTCTCGGCATAGAATAGGCCACCCCTTCCTTTCCCGTGGTTGTCGTAAGAGGCGACTAAAGGAGGGCGAGGTATGGGCAGCAGCGTCCCAATTAAAACATCTCTAAAGCCTAACTGCGGTTACTAATCCGCCTGCCTAACGTGGTAACTATTGGCAAACCCCTCGAAGGAGAGGCTTATGTACAAAAAAAAATGTACAGCCTTTTCAAAGTCTCCTGTTCTTGATAATTAAGTGTATATAAATTAGTCAGGACAACTAAAATGGTATACTTTTAAACGATAAGTAATAAATATCTGGTAATATTAAATGATTAAAAACAAAAATCTATCTACATATCAAAGATATAATACAAATTGACAGTTCAATTTCTCAACGCGGCAACTGAAAGGGACCACCAAAATATGAATTAACGTTGGCTTTAATTATTTTTTTAAATTGACTTACAGTACTCTTTCTTCACAAGTTGTTAAGTCATACGGGATCTGTACTTTTCCCGGTACCACAAACTTGATTAGTTTTTTACTGTCCGATCCTTGCAAAACCAGTTCGCTGGTCTCTTTTTTTTTTAAATACAGGCGTCTCGAGTACAGCCGAGGCGAGGGGAACGAGGTACAATCGATTGGGGTAACAGGAAATACATTATAACTTTGGCTTCACTGCGATACCTGTTCAGAAGCTTTATATTACTGTCAATCATTTTTTTTTGAAATTTCTACCAACAGCAGTTTATAATATAGCATCTTAACTACGTCAACAATTTTCATATATTCGATGTAAACGACTACTCAAGTAAAATCTAAAAAATCGAGCAAAATATCACACTAAACATTCATAAATATGTATCAGAATTAGAAATCATATTAAATTTTCCTAAATTTCCTGAATTCCTTTCTTAGTAATTTTATAAAAACAATAACGTACCAATTACAGCATATTTAGTTTAATAGAACAAAGCATTAACTTGTATTACTTAATTTATAAGATAACATAACATAAGCCTTACCCATAAGGGAAATTTTGCCAGTAATTGTCACACTGGGCAACCGCGTGTGCAATCGCAGTTAGGCTTTTAGTGATATTTTAGTATCTTAATTTATATTTTATTGATCCTATAATACTATTTGTGAGACAAATTGGTCCAATATTAACAGACTTTACTGAAACCTTATTCAATGTATTGTGATTGCACTGCTTGGGTAATTATAATAGCGGGACATAAGCCTATTACAATTAAATCAAAATATAAGCCTAATGCTCTTAAAGGCGAAGATCCGATTTGGTGGAGCGTTCATCAATTTTCGTATTACAATTTATGATTTCCATAAATATTCTTTTTATCTCAACGCTTGCTACGGCTTTGAGACATTTCGCTTTGAAAGTCGCATTTGAACCATTCCTTATATCGGAGAGTACACTCAGTGGTTATGTGTTGATATTTGTTATCTGTGGTAAAAAAAAACTGCAAGGCGTAAAGGCTCGGTTTGTTATTCGGGTTACGAATTCGTGAATAATCGATTCTGGGAAAAAATTCCAGGTAAATTCAGAAGCAAGTTTGTTTGTTTACAGTGCTATTTTTAGTAAATAATACTTGTGAATTCAAGATACTTACTAATGTTGTTAAGAACGTAATTAGAAGTATACGTTGACAGATGATATATGTATTTAGTAACAAAGATTGAAAATGAGATATTGAGTGGGTTTGGTGATTTCAATAAAATGATTGGAAAAAAATAGTACGATTGATGTATACCGACAATATATGTAGATGTCAATAGGGGACATCCTAGAATTAAAACTACGGAGAACACTATTAGCTGTAGATCAAGATTTGTTTATTAAACAATTAAGTTGCTAATATTACATGTGATATAAATTACTGATATTATCAAAAATCTGATGAAGATTATAATAGATGGAGGTTCGAGCAACGAAATTCCTGAGTTCTCAAGAATTTCTTTGCTCTAATTGCTCTAAATATACTCGGTTATGTCCATAGTACTGTTCATGATTATAGGCGACGATTACCACTTCCCATCAAGTGGACCGTCAGCTGGTTTGCCATTCTAAAATGCATAAAAAAAATTAAAAAGATAACATTTACATACATATTTGAAAAAAAAAAAAAAAACAACGTAAACAAGATCGCAAAGACAGTTTCAATTGAAATCAAAATAATTTTATATGACAATATAATATTTTTGTACACGCAAAGATTTCACAAGCAACTGGCATTGTTTGTAGAAACTCATTTGCTAAATATTTGACCGACTGTTTCATCTACGAGTATATTTAAACTGAGTAAGTGTAAGTATGTAATAAATGACGCATTGCAAAATACATGTTGCAAAATCTTAAATGATGCGCCACTGCGACGGTTCAAATATAAGCCACGCAAATTGCGGTTTCTATTTAAAATTTCTCATAAATATAAGGTGAAATTGCAATCACTAGTAATATTTCAAGGGATTATTTGTCACACCATAAGGTGCGTCGAGCTCTTAAATTAGTATGAGAGGCTCAAAATATTTTGTCATTTTTTCGACTCAAAATCCTTTAAGAAAGATGTCCAGTTTTACTGTTCTTTAAAAGATTAGCAATATTTAAACGAGCAAGATTTTACTTTACAGATCTGCTGTCTGTAAAATCAACAAACATAAAGTAGTCACTTTGGTGATTCGTAATAAAATTTTGAAACGAACAAATTACAATTATCTAATTGTCAGTTTTCTACAAGTTATCGTAAAATGGGTATATTGATAATATCTATTGCGAAAGAAATAAAGGCACGCCACAGTTCTGATGTCTATAACACAGCAGTTGTTAAATATGTAAAATGCAAAATAACTGGTAAAATGCCCTACCATAAAAAGCCCGATTCATATAAAATCGCGAGCAAAACGAAATATCATCCAAAAAAGCTCAACTCGTTTGTAAACCGGTTCCCGGCCACGGAATAGACCAATGAGCGGCCCGTGACTCATCGTGAGCACAATTTCACATCACGACCGATCAGTCGATACTCTGAAAAGATAATTCACTTTAGAGACTAACGCCCGATAAAATTTTAGATAGAAATCAGATTAAAAAAAATAATTTGAATGTATAAAGTATACTATTTTAATTAATATATTAAAACAGTAAGCTGTATATTACTATAATTTTTCCAGGTCCGTAACTACAACAGCAAAATTTGAGTATGTTAGTTTAAAAGTATCAGTTAATGTTTAAAATGCTGTGCTATGTCACATGAACTGTTTGTATAATAAAACTTTTCAATGCATTATTAATTAACACACTCGTAATATTAATCTTTAAAAAAAAATTGTTTCCATGGTAACCTATGAAAAACAGTTATCTGATTATGTATTATATTATGAATTTTAGAAATTTAGAATTTTCACAAAGAGGGTTGACGTCAGGCGGCCGGTCGTAAAACTAAAAGCCAAATCTTTTTGTAATATGGATAAAAACATTATGCCGACCCCATATAATAATTGGGATATGGGTAGGAAGATGATTATGAATTTTAGAATATACAAAAATACGTAGATACAGACTGAAAAAAGAAACACAACGAGATCTAAAATACAATAATCAATACTAAAAAAAAAACAATATACAAAATTCTATTGCGAATGTTGAAAAATGAATCCAGATTTTAACAAATAATAATGAAGTAATTCTAGACAAATTCTATAATGTGTTGGTAACAGGGCGTAGGAAATTATATTAGATAAATATGCGAGCAGTTCATACACCTTCAGTTGCACAAACAGAAGAACGAAGATTAATCAAATACCTCAGTAGAGCTAATAATTTGTACTAGAACACACACCTGGCAAACATTGGCGCATTGGTAAATGACGACTAGATACCTGCAATGGAGCCGGCTGCAAGACGAACGGCGCGCGACCCTTTCAGCGTTTTCGTCATACACAACAGTGGACCAAGCGACAAGAATTTGTAGAAAAGCTGCATTTGCAATTGCAGTAAATCTCACTAAAGAACATGGCAACGCATAAGGGATATTATTGGTCATCACATTATATTCTGGTACTGTTCACTGTTGTTGCTTATCATTAGGCCGTCAACCGGTTTGCCATTGTTACATAAAAAAAAAGAACTGATAAAATTTTATATAAACATTTCGCAAGAGACGACTTGAGCATCAAATTACTTTACAGACTTGTGTAAAAGAGGGTAAAGGTGAAATTAAAGATTAATTATGTGGCCTGATTACAAATTTTAACGTGTTAATTCGTTCGGTCTAGCTTTAAGATCTGTGTCCGCTACAACTTTTAACCGACACTGAAACACTCGATGCTGTCAAACATAGAGGCTGCGCGTGCGCCTCGGAGCGTGACTCACGAGCATCGAACCGAGAGCTTATATCTGTCTCTATCTAAACGAGTATTTTGTATCGCTCTCTCGCTCTACAATCGAGGCCTCATGGTCGCTCAACTGATATGCGAATCGAACGATTAGATGGGTTATAAATTCGCTGATTCGACGTTATCAAAAATACATTAAATTACTGTTTTTTTTTTTTTTAGAGAAAGGTAAAAGTTATACCAAATCGAAATTTACTCGGTCAATCTAAAATTGGTAAATTCAGTAAGAACATGTACACATTATGAGTTAAGAGTATCAATAAAACAAAATATTTACAATTAGATACCTATTTACAGATTGTACGGGTATAATTTTACAAGGTTATTTGAACGTATTTTTTACTATGTCCTACAATCACTGTCTGATTCATCAACCTCAAGCGAAAAAAAAAAACAGAATCACATAACAGTATTAGATATGTAGGGATATTATTATAGTAAGAAAATTATTATGCACGGGTATGGTTGGTTGTAAAGATAGAAGAAATAAGTTTTTCTGTACCACTAAAAGTGACAAAGTGACGGTATGAAATACAATATGACCAAAAAGGAGATGAACACTAGAATGATCTGCTATAAGGATTATAGGAAAAAATAACATTTAACGCTGACCTCAAAAGATAAGGTCAGAGAGATGATGATATATCAATAAACACAAGAAAAAGTACCCTATTGGGCATACATATATATGAAAGTTTAAAAATTCTAAACCCAATAGATATACATAACTTAGAAAGACTGTACAAGGTTTTTTGATATACCATAGCTGATAAAACTACAGTGTTTCAATGGAACCAAGTTTTATTAAAATTATCACAAAATCACTCTAAATGAAAATGGTAACAAATCCAAACGTTTAAGACCTTTAACGTTAAATGAATAGATTTTTTTTTAATTTATATATTAACATCAGCGGACTATCTTATGATCGGGTCAATTGTTCGTTTGTTTACATTTTCAGGGCTTCAGTTCTATTGCAACAGGTCATAGAAGCGAGATTTGTTCCTAGTTTTGTAAACTGTGGTGTGTACAATACAAAAAAGCAGCACCAATTTCATCGCAGGAAGTTGTACGGCGTCGACATCCCCTCATTATACGTATTTAACCTACATGCGGCAATGCGATTGACCCCGTGGGACTAATTGCATTGTCTCGGACAATATGACTCATAAAAATTGTTGTCACTTTCGATATATTGTACTGGATGTGAATTGTTCAGCGTTTGAAAAGCAAATTAGGTTTAAAATGTGCTCCGTATGTAATTTAACATGACATATCTGCGTTAAGATTGATTTAAAAATATACATTTAACAATAGGTTATAGCTTTATTAGAATAAAATCGATAATATCAACGACATAGATATAGAATACAGTTATTGAAGTTAGTTAATCAATTTATACTTAATCCAATTTTAATCTGTTGTAATAGATTGTAACGGAGATTGTTGTAACGAGAAGACATTTATGGTTGCTTAAAAAGTAATAATAAATCTGTTGAAGTTTTAACAAATTCATATTATATATTCAAATTAGGGCTTTATGTTAGAAAATTCACAAACGTAAAATAAAAAGAAAGTTGCCTCGTAAAACCGACACCAAAACCAACAAAATTTCGGTTCATTATAATGTAAATGAGTAGCAATAGAAACCACATAAATAATACCATAAGTATAATACGTAATGAACAAATGCGAGGAGTTCACAAAACACATGTTCATCATATTGTAAGTATTTATAGTCATCTCGCGAAGTAATTACAGTGAACCTCGAGTATTTCCGCGGCGGCGTACAATTTTTTTGTAAAAAGCACGAATGAGTAAATAAATATAGCTTCCACTTCTATATTATTTTAGATAATGTGTCAGACGTAGATCTCTCATGACTCAAGTTAAACATGACACAATTCGAATTGTCGATGTATTTACATATATAGAATACTTGTCGCATATCTGTAGACAATAGATTCTATAGATTTACGTAAATTGCTTGTTAAGAATAATAAATTGGAAGTATTAGAAAAACTGAATAACTTTTTCCAATTCCCAAAGGCATTAGAAATCGAATTCTGAAAATAATTTTTAAAATTTTCACAAGATTGATTGATGACGCGCGGTTACGGGATGGATATCAATATTTTCTTATGTCCAAGTTGTTTACTTTCAAAATCTTTCTTGAATTTCGGTTTCTCCTGGCCTTGTTTTGCTTCCATTCCATATCAATTTCAATCAAGCCATACGTTCATGTATGATCTTTTATTATTCCATCTTTTACATGACCACTTAATTAATTTGAGTAAAGACAAACTAATAACTTATTGTAACAATAGCGCAAGAGAAAACCATTCAGACGCGTATAAAATATTGAAATCAATTGTTCTCGAGAGGCTTATTCGTTCATTTCAATGTCAAACCTACTAGCACCCTGGACCCCGATTACTTGTGTCAGGTAAATAAAGCCCGGATCATAATATTAAATATTAAAAAAATGGCATATCCCACTCCAAAATAAGTAAAACAAAACAATCCAATTTTCGTCTGCGAAACAATCGCGGCGTTTTGTAAAATGAAATGGGTAAAATTCAAGAACAGATGACTGATTGCAAAACAAAGGGGTAACTAAATGTATAAATTTTGGAACAATGTCAAAACTCTATTTAACCGCTCAGAGGAAATTGCAACAACGTCTTCCATACCTTTACCTTTTATTGATCAGAACGTAATCTGCTATTAATTTAACGACTATTACATTGCTTGTTTGTGATTTCTTGTATTATTTAAATATTTAACGACCAGCTAGTAAGAAAACTAAAGCTCGTAGACAAAATAATAATTATATCAAAGCTAAAATTGTTTAGTGTTATACAAATTAATAAATTAGTTCGAAAGAAAGAGACAAATCACTCGGATAGATTTGTAAGACTAGATATTTTTACAAGAGGCCTATAATTGAGTTGCCAATTGTGTATTGGCTAAATCGTATATGTCTATTCAATTGATTAATGATTATTAATCATTAATTAATAATAAATAATGTACTGCTTCAAAAAATGAATTCGTATTATTTCCAAGGCCATTGTTAAAAACAAACTGCTCAACTTATCATAAATAAATTATGGAGGCTTACAAAATCCACCAGTTCCTTTTAGATTAAATTCGTACGCGTGTTTAGCCCTTGAGAGATGATTTTGGCAATGACGATGCGTTTCTCACCCCACTATTGAAGATGAGCAATACAAAAAATGTTTTGCAAAAAGGTGTTTTCGAGAAGATATACCAAAATTCAATGAATGTGGTTTATTCTTACTAATATCGTAAATATAAAATTTGATTGTAGAAAAATTGTTTGTTACCTCTTGGCGACTTAACGGCTCAACCAATCCTTTCGAATTTTGGTTTACACGTACCATTTGTAATGGTGAAGGACATAGGCTACTATTTATCCCTTTCAGTCAATATATTCCGGTCACGCGGATGAAATCACCAGTAAAAGCTAATATTTATACAAATTTGAAGAAAACGGTATGCACGCAGACATTTTACTAGCATAGTTTCCTAAGCCCTGTACTAACACATAAAGATAGATTTATGCGAAGACAGAGGCCGAACACTGTAAGGGATTTGTTGCAGGGATAGAGGTAGATGTTCATTACTTAACCTAAAACCCACGGCTGCGCTCGGGTAAGTAATTGAGTATCAATTTGGTTGAACATGTCAGAATAGAGACCCGCATAGTAAAAAGGCTCAAGCCGTCATCTTGTATCTGCTCAATTAGTTCAAATTAAACTCAGCTGTGTTATAATTTATAATCCAAAGCATTAACTAAAGGAGACCATAGTTTTCACGTTATGCACATTTAAAAAAATATATCATCCATAAACAATTTTGAATATTCAATGTACCAGTATTCCTACTTTATTACTGTAGATATTAATGACTTTAACGTTTATTTCGTTAACACATTCGTAAGATACACTGCATACTCGTATGTTAACGATGGATGGTTATAAGATAACCAAGAGATACCTTAGAACCAGTTATGACTTATGATGCAACACGCTGTGGGACGAGTAAGTACATACGAACGACGGTGAAAGTTGCGTGACATTGTTCTTAGAACGTTGTATTTTTACCGACAGCTATTGTATGGGTGGTAGAAGTTGCTTCAGTCACATTACACTTGTATAAATAAAATTTAGATAAACATAGAAACAACGCCATTCAAACGACATGCCTGAAGTAACAGGAATGCTTTGGAATTGAGGATACGAGATGAATTATAAAAAATGAACCAATTATGGTGTAAACTAGTTACAATATAAATTGTAAAGATATATCTCATTATCTAACAAATGACAGAGTAGGTGGTACTCGGTTAACTCTGCCCCTTATGAACCCGAATGAAAACATGAATTGCAAACAAGTTTATGTTATACAATTATAAAATGTAAACAACAATAACATAAATTATTATTGCATTGTAATCTTTATACAAATGTATTGGACAAACACACTCACTATAAATCAATAACAATAAGGATTATGAACATCAAAGAACTTTCAACTGTAATAGCATACACAACGCTATTGCAAAATTAGCTTGGACCGACACCAAAATACGTCATAGAACCGTTTCACTGGCAATTAAGATAATTTTCTCTACTTGACAAGTCATCATTATACTAATCGCTCCATAATTACGAATAATCAAGTCTAAGTTTATAAAGATTTCCACATTCTGTACAGTGAAAAGAAAATGTCTTAAGATCATTACTTTCAACAATCGTACCTACTTAAGACGAATTAAGTATCTGTTTTTATTTGGCAAGCACCATGCTTTTTTCTCATCTGGTCATCAAACCTGAACGCTTCAAAATCTTGAAACCATCATCAATCAAATCATAAGACCAGCGAGGCGTTAATTTTCAATTTTAAACGTGGTGTATAAGCGAATAAAGTGTTAGTTTTGGCAAATCACTGCTTATACAGTATGTACAGACCAGAGATGTGTTTTTAGAAATTTATTTTCATTAATGTCATTATTACAGATTCATAATGCAAAAATAGTTTATTAACTTTTAACGCTATTTTTAAATTTTATGTTATAAAATATATATTTAATATATAAATATATTCTAATGAAATACTAACACAGTGAAGCATTGTTAAATTAGTCCAAAGAATTAAGATTCTGGATACGAATTATGATTCAGTCGCGTGCTTTGTCATAGGAATTTCACTGACAATTCGAAAATTTTTAAATTACATTAAATGACAAACATTGCGATATCGTAATAGTGTTTACGTAAAGTGATAAATATAAGAAACGGTTTTGAATTGTATCATATGGACTTAGCAAGTCGAAAAATTGTAATAGTTTTCCATTGCACGAACTATAAGAGGATTCTACAGATTCAGTAAAAGACATGTCTGTCTGAATCGACTCCAATATCTACTCTATTAGTAAAGTGACCATAAGCCAGATGGCATAACACTAATAACATTGTATAAAATGTATTTCGTTAAAACATGCCTTTAAAAGCCTACAATGTAACCCGTGGGAGTTGTGAACGTAGGCGATATTGTAAATCCTCTACATTTATGCCTAATTACCATCAGGTATAAAGTTCAATTCAGCTTAGCAATTGTAGTAAGGGCCACACTAGTATACCATAAAAGCATTGCAACAGTTGTAATAAGGTTCATATTTAGTTAACAGATGAAACTGACAAATTACAAATAATTTAAGAAACTCTATAGCTGTAGAGGTAAAATTCAAATTTGCACAACATCGTGATTTAACGATGAACGAAGTCTTTCACGTTTTCCACAGCTCTGCCACAATTGAGTAAACTGTTCCGAGAAGCCTATGAACGTGTCCAAATATGTCATGTGATGATAGCTTTTGCACGCGGCTCTCCTACTTTGTTTCTCACACGTCAAATAAACAATCAATGTTTTGCATAAAAACTTCTAGGTATTCAAATAAAATGAACCACTCGATGGCCTTCGAAACACTGTGATTCAGTTGCCTTAGTTGTTTTACATAAACAATATCCTGGGTTCGTTTCTTGGTGGAACCAATGTAGTATACTAAGTTTTGTGACAAAAAACTCAAGTTTGGATGATCAGTATTATGCTACCAGTATTACAGTTTCTAATAATACATCCTATATTGGCTTGACAAGGCTCTACGATTGTTTGGAACTTATAAATATATAAAATAGTGAACACATTATTTTTCTACATGAAGGTTAATTGAATGCCTCCCTTGAGATTGAATTCCGCAAACTGCTCGCTTTTAACAGTGATATGACGTATTTTTCATTTATTATAATGGTACGCAACATTAATTCTCAAGGACCCAAAATAATAAATTACATATCTGTTAGTTTGCTTTAACTTTAACGTTCTAGTAAAGTTTTAGGCACTATTAGTTTAGATATAGTTTCTTTACTCTAACTTCAGTTTTCTAAAGTAAACCAATGTTAAAATAATATATAAATTTTACTACAAAAATTGAGAACTAGAAATCAATAAATAAGAATATTTAGCCATTCAATAGAAAAGTTGACTAAACTGACCGGTTTTTGCTAAACATTAATAATATTAACATAAATACGTAGTTCTACGGAAGTAAGTTGAAATGAAATAATTATTAATTTACTAATTATACAATTACGTGTAAGACGAGCTACGGCTGGTTTAGGTAACTCTGTTTTTAACAAATTAAAAAGATTATAATTAACAGTTTAGAGACTACGGCTGTACGTATATTACTTGAGTTTCAGTTAAGAAATTACACTGCTTAACTAAAACTGTTTAAAGATTTATTAATTTAGAACGCGGAAGTGTGTTTACAAGTAGCTTTTACTTTGTAACCAGCAGTTCTTTGTTCCGCAATAATCTGAATAAATATGTGCATAGGACGAACACGGGAATAAACCCTATAAGACTGCAAGAATTGATTTAAAATCAGTGACGTAGTGGTTTAACATGACCACAAAAAAAATACAGACATATTGAGAATATCCTTCATTTTAAATAATAAAGTTAAAAATAATACTTGTATAATACAAGTATACACGTCGTAATTAAATTAAGTATCAATTAATTACAAATTACACAATTGCTACGCAAGTAGATATGATATTTTCAAACATTCAAAATGCTTGTAGAGTCGACTATATTATATAAAACGAATCTACTAATGGAAACTAAATCACTCGTAGCTGCATTAGAATATCAACTTTATGGTAACGTAATAAAATGTATAAAGCATTATTGTAGTGTTAACATGACACTGACAACTAGACATAGGTAACTAAACCTGTTTGACATTGGCTCCTGTGTAGTGCACTTAACGGTACTGCAACGTGCTTGTAGTAGGATGAATTGTTTGTCATGTCGTATATCACTGTTAGTATTCTCAGAACACTCTTATTATCATATATTTTGAAGTATGGTTTATAAAAGACGAGAACCTTCGAGCGCTTCGACCTATTGTAAACTTTTGTGCAAATTCTTACTTTATTTTTTTTACACAATAAGATCGATTGTTGTGGTCACCTTAGCCTATTTTACACATGAAGAACCTTTAAAACTCTTTTTCAAAAGATCTATTTTGAAAATTTTATTGGCATGCATTATCTTTATGATACCTTTTGATTTGAGACACCCGTTGTGTTTCTACATATACCATCACCAAGACACTCATTTGCATAATCTCTTATGAATCTCAGTAGTTCATCCAGTGCCCCAATAATTTCAATTTCTTTAAACTCCACGTCAGCCAGACAAGTTTAGCTGCTTCCTGGTCTTGTATCTATACATATTTTACGAATTCTAAATCTGATTCTAAATATTTAACTAGCCTCGCAAGCCTAAAACGAACAACGTGTTTAATATGAAAAAAAATTAGTACGAAATACATATGTTATGTAATGAACTGATATTTAATTTTTTTTTCGAGACCCGAAGTAATTTCACCACAATCGTCCCACGGCTGGGACCGGCATAAGTAAGGCTGCATTCACACAGCCCACGCAATAATGCAATAATTTAACGGTGGGCGAATATTAACTCGTTCTGCCTCTTAGTGAATTCAAATCAAATCATAATACCGTCCTACTTTCAATATTTTAAACATCAATACATTTCATTGTGATACAATATTGGATTCAGCCACTTATACGACAGAATCCTTACTATAATCTTTACTTATAATAATATAACTGAATATGAAAGTGAGTCTTTTGGTACCTCTAGGAGCCTTAATCGCTCAATCAATTGTATTTATATTTATTATTATATTTGGTATTCACGTAGTTTATTGGGTTGAGAAGGACGTAGGCTACTTTTTATTCCAGTTAATCAATAATCCCGGTCACGAAACGGAGTCGTGAGTAAAAATTTGTTTTCTATAAATCTGAAACTCGATAAAGCGTATGAAGCAGACAGAATATTGAAACGTATAAGTTGAAATCTAAAGGAGATTCTTATGCACATGTAATTTAGTTCATTTTCAATTAAAATACAGGTAATCTTATTTTCAGCATCAGATACTATTACCTTATTTCCAACAGGTAAGCATTGACAATAATGGTAAATCAAGAAGAAAAAGTTCCATTGGTGAGCCATAAAAACTTAAATTACCCGGACGATAAAAAAACGACTGTCCATTGTTTTCAGAAGGCAATAAACCTTCAACTCGAGAAACTCGATACGAAATCGCAATCGGTAATCGCATCGCGCCATTTTTGGGTCGAGATAATCGAGAAACAATTGATTTTACTAAATCTGCAGCCAAGTAGCTCCCTTGAATACTGTTTTCCGGTTTGAAGGACGAGATAAATATGGAAATAGAAACTGTGATTTGCGCTCTATATCACAAGAGAATCGGCAACATGCGGATGATGACTCTGGTGTTATTGGATCCATTCTATCCTTACTAATATCATAAAAGTGAGTTCGTTTGTTATTCTTGGCGTAATTATACAATCGTCATTACCAAATAGTTGGTACCGAAAAGGACTTTCATCCAGATTCGAAATTTATCTGGTACCTCTCAATGGCTTATTGTATTAACCAATCATGTGGTATAGGTACCTGTAATATACGAGATGAAGAAATGCATAGGCCACTTGGTCACACATCTTGGTCACACGGACGAAGTCGCAGTCACTAGTTCTACATAAATCTCACCGTCGTTTTCGGGTACAATTAATCTGAGCGTACCGTTACCATCCACCGTTACGTATCCGCAAGTCGCAACCTCTCAGATGCAACGTCTCGTCTCGTGATTGCAAAAAAAATCCACGATTGCTCATTAAAACGTTCCCCTCGCTAATTGTTCTTATTACTGCATACAATTGTAAATCTCTGATTTTTAATTGGTGTGTAACGCTTTACGCGACTGCGCAAGAAAGGAGGCTAATGCATTTTGACTGTTATGCATCAAATTCTTATAATAAAAACACTAAAGTCTACAAATTTACATTTGGTATAATTTTATTACACGACCGTCCAAAAAGTGTTATATATTTAGATATCAGTTCATATATATATATATATATATATCTTTATTACATTATAGCTTCTGAATACATTCAAATCTGTTCAGGTACCCTATAGAATTCATTAGAAAAAAATATAGCCAGTGTCTCTCGGAATGATGTGGTAGGAACAGATCATTTTTGAAAGGACAGTCGGTTTTTTTTTTTTATTTGCGATATATTTTTAATAAAAATTTAATTATTTGATATTATTATTTGCATAAAAAAGAAATTCCAAACAGAAAAATACGTTGAAAAAATAATACTACTATCAGTAACGTTTACGTTAACAATTTTTCTTCTCTCTTTGTTTATTTAACTTTAAAGGTCGACCATAACGTAATTTTGCAGGCGTTAAGATTGTTCGTGACACCCGTTAAAACTGCCATTGTATGTGTATAATGACAATTAAAAAGAATAATAACACTTTAATAGCTGTAAATGAACATTTCAAAGTCACATCGACAACAGAGTAATGATTTTATACTTCTATTATATACACAATTGAAACCAGTTAGAATGAATAAAGATGATACCATTGGTATATATATACATATATAATAACACTTTTATAAACTTTAGGTATTAACTTTTAATATAAAACTGGGGGAAAGGGATTGTTAGTAATGGAGACTAAGAATCCTATTGCTAGCAATATACCCAACCAGGTCGACCTCCTCGCGGTTCTCCCTGGAAACTATCATGGTTAATTCCTGATGAATTCATCATGATGGGCTAACTGGTCTGTTTTCGTTCTCATCTATCACCCTTCACTAGTGCTCAGCCAGCGTATCTCATTAGCGCAGGCGGGGTTACCATACCATTTACACCCATCAAAAAATATATATATATAAAACTGGGTCCTATATACATACATATATATATATATATTAATAATTATACAGTCTTCTGCACACGTGGTAGCAGCACATTTAAAAATTATCAATCTTTAAATGTTTGTTACTCAATCACGCTTATACAACTATAGAAGAGTATAAATTTGAAACAAATTTGTTCATCATCATTTCAAACATTCATCATTCACTGCTAAACATACGCCTCCCCTATAGACCGCCATAAGCAACGGTTCTGAGTTATCTGCATCCACTGATTCTCCACAATGAATTTGAGATCTTCACTCCATCTAGTGGTGGGTCTACACTGCGTTTGGAAGTAAGCAGAAAGTAACAAGTAGGATACTTTAGCCTAATTCCTATGGACACAGGCCGAAATACAATACTTAGAATAAATCTAAAAAAAAAAAATGGTAAATTTACATTTTTTGATAACATTTAAAGATATCTAATTATAAGTCATAAATAATATTATATTATGGGTCGCTGACCAAAGTACGGATAGATTGGTCAGTAACCTGTAATGCTATCAGATAAATGTAGATATCATGCCTTGACAGATATCATACATGCCTCACTGTGCTCACTAAATAAGATTTGTAATAGGATGAACAAACAAAACAGTGTATTTTTTATATAAAGTTTCAGCGTATTCGACCATACCGTCACATCTGATGTACGAAGTGAATTACGTAATTAATTCACTGATCATTGTAGATAAGAGCCTAGTTGTAACTAAGTGCAATATAAAAAAAAAATCATCGAAATTTTTACATAATTGACGAAGGTATTTTTATTTTATTTATTTATTAAACACAAGAAATATACAACAAGAGTACATTGGACCTCGCACTAGCTGAGGCCGTATCGCGAAAGTCCATAAAGGGATTACTAAGAGACAATATTTTACAAATATAGATATATATAGAATATAGAGCCTACCTTTAACAAAGTTGGTTAAAAATAAGTAAAATAGAAACGTCCTTAGCAGAGATAATAAACTGATAGCCCACTGATAGTCCACAAATGCATAGTTATAACTAATCAAGCAAATTAAGATAACAGTCGACGATATCTATTCGAACTAAATGATTAGTATAAACGTATTATACGAATGTGTTCATTGTACAAGTATATAAATAGAAATAATCGAAAATAAATTACAATTATAAACACATTTACTATACTATAAAAAGTATAAACATATATAATACCACAGTAAATAAATGGTGAGTAACAAAATTATTAAAATTAAAAGCTATAATATTCGTGTTTTGTAACTAAAACGAATTTTTAAGTCATTCTAGCCGATAGAAATCTCTATCGGTTAATGTAAAAAATTATATAGTAAAAAAAAAATCAGACAGATATAACAAAAACCTTGGCTTTTCAAAAATAAACATATTGCTTTAAAAATAATTTATTATTATTTTAAATCTCACAGGGGCGCTTTCTCACTTATCAGGTTCGTGTTACCTCGGTACGTGACGTCAGAGCTGTCCGATAAATCTGCTGAATAAGAAAGTCTATTCCCCGAGCAATCTCAATATCTATACGAAAATCGCTTACATATTTCTATTACGTATCTTTTTACAACAATAAAAAAAAACGGAGGTTATAGACAAGCTTATATAAAAAGTATGGGCGTGCCCCAGATGTTAGCTGCCTGGTTTTTCATAACACAGAATGTTCTAGTTTGTGGATCACAAGGTGAGTTTGAGTGTATTAAATAGAGCTGTCAAATTAACTATTGCCATACATACAAATTACACTATACCATAACATATCGGCCATTAATTGTCCAATACTGAAGATAGACCTCTCCCATATTTTGGGCTTATATGTTACTTTAAGAGGGACGCTGTTGCCCATCCCTTGATCATAAGCTCCCTTAGTCACCTCTTACAACACACACGGGAAAGGAAGAAGTGGCCTATTCTATGCCGGGACCTACACGGCGAAGTTACTCTATGACCATCATAAATAAACTGTGATAACAGTATAAAAAAACATACCTAATACTCTGTACAGTATAACCACTATTAATCTCTCTCAAGCTAACATAGCACAAATATTTTTCTAGCGAATAGCACTCTTTACATAATTTTTAACAATATAAAACGTTTTCAAAGTTGCCAATTCTTAAAAAGAACAGTTACATTTTCTAAAGTGTAATTATAATAAAAAGAAACGCCAGTTAGAACATAGAACTAGGTACAGCTTTAAATTAAAAGAACAATGCATGGGACTTACAAAATTGTTTACGAATGCAACCAAGCAATAAAAGAATTCTGGCAAAATACTCTTAACGCAAAACTAAACTGCAATTAACAAAATAAAGAAGGAATAGAAATTCGCACGCTTACTCTAACTCCATCTTTAGGCTTTATTAGTTCTCATAAAAATATCTTTATATTTGAAAGCAGATATCGCAGTAGGATGACATCATCCGATGATTTCGTGGCGTTATCAACTAGTATCTTTGTAGATAACGATAACAATACCGTACCCAACGAGTGTTTATCGTGAGCCGAGGAAAAGTTAGCCACTTCAAAATATTATTCAGTCAATTACAATTAGTATCGGGATTAAGTGTTTTAAAAACTTTTCAAATTAATCATTATTAAAGAAAAGAGAGAAATTTAAATGACGTTTGAGATTAAAAGATTGATCTTATCCAAACAATATAAATTGAGGGTAAATCGGAAAATTTGTGACATCATTCTTAACTAAGTGCTTAACAAACACTAATGATTTTAATTGTAATTTCTAAACAAAATCAGATAATATATTATGTAATTTGACTATGTATTGATTTAATGAGTCTGTATCTTTTTATAAAAGTAAATAAATATTAAATAAATATACGTGAGCAACCCACAGTGAGTTAAATACAATTCAAATATCGATTGAAAACAAATGACAATTTGCGACATTACATTTCTGCGATAGTTGTATGTAAATAAATCGTATT
Organism: Galleria mellonella; assembly: GCF_026898425.1. NCBI lineage: Eukaryota > Metazoa > Arthropoda > Insecta > Lepidoptera > Pyralidae > Galleria > Galleria mellonella. The sequence goes on along the minus strand of NW_026441999.1, from coordinate 6,580,803 downwards.
ATACAAAACTATAATAATATTCAAACCGATAAACAAGTTAGATCCGCAATTGTAATGTAACATAATAGCACATATAAACACAAACTATAAGAATATAACTATAAGCTGTACTAAACATTACGTCAAATTGGTTTCGGAGATTAAGACACAGGTGAACTTGGAATTTAAGAATGAAACACGTTTCTAAGGTGATGTTAAAAATACTGTTGTTAAAACACAATTTGATGAAAACGACATGGGACCGGTTACCAAATGTGTAGCACTCCCACACTTTCGTATAACGAAAGTTTGGTTACTTTATAGAAAGTGGATATCATTATATAGCTAAAACGTTGTAACACCGTGATTGTTACACGTCATATAGTTATACAATATATGAATAGTTTTAATATTACTAGTTGTAAATACTGCAACTTTATATTGTGCACTGACGCAAGTGTTTTCAACGTGTTACAAGATAAAGCAGTAGCCATAAACGGTTTTATTTTATGCAAAATACTACAAGTGCAGAAATACGTGCTATAAACGTTAGTAACACGGTGTTAAGGAAATACAGATATTAAAATAAGAAACTAAACAAAAATAAATGTATTAGTTAATGTACCTATAACCGTTGTTGTGGTTAACGCAGCAGTCTACTTGCCTACATTTCACAAAAGCCACGACTGTTTGGAGTTAATTTAAAATTAAAATTGTGTTTCACAAAAAAAGAAATATAAATGAGACATTAAGATAGAAAGAAACATAAAAAATACAATCTAATTGGGAATTTCGAAGTCGGATGCAAATTAAAAAACAATAAAAAATAATTTTATCATCATAACAATTTGAAACCATCAAATTTAGACGTTTCTAAAACAACACAACAAGTGCATACTTATCAATCCTTTAATTTCTGTATTGTCTATATTTAACGTACATAATTTTATATGAGGATTAAAGCGGCTTTAATTTTCTTAATAGTAAGTAATGTTAAAATGAGTCATTATATAACTTCAAACAACTTAAACATTAATTGTATTTTTTTTGTAATAATACATAAAATTCAAGGAATTTTCAATTGCAGTTCAATTACTATAATTATCTCAATATTTACATATAAATATTTTTTTTTTACAACGCACGGGGCAAATGAGCATGCGGCTCACCTGATGGTAAGTGATGGTAAATATGCTCAATTAATGAGTACAGCAACAAAAAAATACTCTGCAAATTTAAAATACAATGAACAAATGCAATCAAATTCGTAGCCTCGCAGAAAAACTCTTATGATGCAATTGTCAAAGAAAATGCGACACTTGACTAAACTGAATTGTATAAGAACAATGCCGTCTACATTTGCGCGAACCCGGTTCAGACCTTGGCAGTAATAAAGTAATGAAGACTTATAAGTGTAAAGTCAGCAGCGATTTTTGAATATACAAAAAAATATATTCATCCAATGTCTGATTCTGGCATAGAATGGGCCACCCCTTCCTTTCTAGTGGGTATCGAAAGGTGACTTTGGGAACTTAAAGGTCGAGGGATGGACAGCAGCGTCTCTCTTAAAACATCACCAAAAACCGAATTGCGGTTGCCAACCCCCTTGCCAAGCGTGGCAACTACTGGCAAAACTCCTTTTATGGGGGAGGTCTAAATTTAGCATTGGACAGTTAAAGGTAGATGATGAACACTTTTATAATCGTTCTTCGATTCTTCGAACTGTAATAATTGTTTTAGTCCGTAAAAAAGAGATTTTTCAATCGTGTGGACATTGATATTAGAATGGTAATCACAATATTGTTATTTAAAAAAAGACTAATCTTTAAACGATGAAATTTCAAATATTTAAATTTAAAACACATATGTGTCAACAAGTAAATTTAACTGTAGTTGACTCCACAAAAACGATCACAGTTCCCGTAGTTACAAATTCAATCGATTGCAAAAAAATTATAAAAACTAGTTTACAATTGGAAATAATAACCGCGTGACATAAAAAATATGGATGAATCGAGGACGTGCTCATTTGGTAATTCGCTTAAAAAATAAATATTTTGTGTGGAATGTAAGTAAAACAAGTTACTAAGAATATAAAAAATAAGTTATCCTGCAACTAGAAATTTTAATTTCTCCTCTCATATCGAGGGACAAGCAAAAATAATTATGGAATTTTCCAATGAACAATTTATCATTCCACTTTTGTTGTTAAGTTTAGATTACACTACAAGTTGCGGGCTGGAGTAGGTCAGAGCAATTTTACAAATTATTTATACGTGACTGGCGCGTTAAAAATTTTCTCCGCGGAAACAATGAGACGAGCAAAATTTACTATTAGAATATTGCTTTCGGTTTAGAAAATTAATTCTAAAACGTGACCGATTTTGAACGAACGCAAGATATTGGACGAACGCCAAAACCCAACAATGATGCATGTCGATGAAAAACAAATAAGGCTACGATCAGTTTGTTTTGATAGACTTCGTAGTAAACAAGATTTTGAGATTTACAATTTATTACCTATATCATAATAATACTTTTCACGTAAAAAAAAAAAGAAAATTAAGACACAAATAGAAATACCGACATCTATCAAAACAAGACATTAAAAGTCAAAAGTTCATAACTTGAGCCACATTAAAACAGTATAAGCTAAATGTTGCAACTCCGGATATCAAGGTCTGATTGCCACCGTTTCACTTGGCCGAAACGAAACCTTCCAACTGACTGAGGAGCAAGCTATCGAGCATAAAAATAATGACGGGAAAACCTTGTTTTGTATAGCTCATGCAAACAAGACTATATTATATATTTCATGCTTATTTCAAAGACTATTTGTTTATATAGTAGTAACATATACAAGTACTGCTTAAAGACAATAAAGGAAACAAAATTAGCTCACACGCCTATAATAATTAATAGTTAATTAATATTCATATATATTTTTTAGCATACGTTTAAACGCAGTTCATTAGACATGGTGAATTATGTAAATTTTAATATACTAGATATAGCAAGCTTCACTTTTATGTATGCAAGGTTAATTGTATTGCCTTCAGATAATATGTCACTGATTGGATAATCTATATCTTATACGTCCATATCTACCTTAGACAAGGCCGATAGGACAAGGTATTATAAATAGACTATGAAAAATTCAATAAATTTTAAACAATTTAACTAAAATCAGATATTTAAATTGTAGAGTTAAAATATCAATACCAAGAACACCAAGTAGAAGTGGTGAACCTAGTAACCAAATAAAGAAACAAAACATTTTAACAAAAAATAACGTAACAAAACTAAATAACCTATTTGGTAAAGATAGAAAGCAAACCGAGCAAAAAATTCCAAAATACACAAGCGAATAAAATCTGAAGGACATCCAATATGATCAATTTTCTGTTCACATGGAGGATGAAGGTAAGTGACCTTTACATGGTATTAGATCTTAGTAAAGCCACTATTACACAGTCACTGTAGATCCACGAGTTATTAACCGAATCACCGGAGCGCGACGCAACGGTATCGGTTCATTCCTTGCACAGAAGGAAAAAAGTATTCACAATTAACTAAACTGAAATCCTTCTCACATATAAAAGAATCACACATATCGCACGTTCAAATATCACATCACTGAGATTTTATTAGTTTTTAAATGTAAACAAATAAAGAGCGACAGGTCCGTCACGCGAAACGCTCGGGGAGAGACTGAGGTGGCAACGTTGCGCCGGCGCCGATTCGCCTGCACGGTTATCAGCCTTCTGGGGGGAAAGGGGGTAGCAAGAAGAAAAGGCCCGCACGTGACGTTAGAGATAACACCTGAAATTGCATATTCAATTATTCACCCAAAATGGCAAAGAGATATAGCACAAACTATTTTGTAACAGTTACCGAATATGTTATAAAGGATACATGGTTAACTTTGCGTATCTCGATGATATTTCAGAGGCGGTTATCTGAGTCATGCTTCGAACTAGTCACGAAGTTTTGAAAATAGAAAATATGGAAACAAGTTAATGTTGTATTCAACGCAAATACAATTTGTTATAACTCATGTTGAACAGAAATAAGTGTCACATAGATTTGTACATCCCTTTGTTGCGTTAATTGAAATTGGAGTTACTGTATAATCAGTTAGATAGCTACTGAAAGTCCAAACGTCAAATTGTAACAAAAATATACAATATACTTTATGTGATACGTAAATAAAGCTGCTTTTACAAAATTATATTGAAATCAGCAAGTGCTGTACATCTCATCGACATTAATTGTGCAAAATTTGACATTGGCCAAACGTACGTGATGATAATAACCCAACTAACCCAACTAATGATAATAAAAAATATCATGCGCAACTTTAATTAAAGGTTCAAACGAACGACTTACGCAATACCTATTTAATTAAACTATAAAAGGAATGGACGACAACGAACTACGGGTGAATGATCAAATTATAATACGGCACAAACTCAATTAGGTGGTAGTTTCATGTGACTGGAATGGGTGGGAATCACCTTATATATTTCTGCCAAAAGTTAACAATAGCTAACGTTATGTTTATGGCACTACGATTTGAATAACAAAACCATTGCATACAAAAAGAAGAGTCGTAATATTTCGATGTACACTGATCAATTATAACATCAAAAAATATTTGGTCTCATAATCTAGAATTTTGCACAGAGTTATATATAATATATACCTTTATTTGAGTGACTTTATGTTAAAGAGGATGGATTTAAATTTTGGAGATACCCTTGGAATAACAAGACAGCTATTTGAGAACAAAGAATTAACGGTACAGAATGTTTAAGCGGCATATAATTTTCGTAAATAATTATAATAATTTTCGAAAGACACAAAATTGGAAAAGCAATAGATCTATTACACTTTAGTTAATATTTCACTTTTGGAAAGAACACAAACGAGAGCAATAATTAATTAGATTTGTTATGAAGAGAAAGTCGTCCGAACAATTTCTAACTTCTCCAAATTTCGTAATCCTTTCATTTATTGCTTGCAGTTTTATATTCCCTTGGCGTCAGGTGGTGGAACACCTGACGTCGAACCGGTTTTGGCGTATATTTCCCGCGCTTTGAATGCTTTTATCATTTTTTATGCGTTGTTATTTTAAAACTTATTAAGAAAATTCTTCAATGAATGTTTTAGTTTACTTATTGTATAATGAATATATATTCGACTTGCAACATTTTGTTTAAATATGATATTATATATTACATAGTATGTCGTGATTGTGAAAAAATAAACATCTTCACCTACTTCTATATCGTCAATACCAGTCGAATCCATTTCGATGGGGTTTTTCATACCAATATTATATACTGGATCTATTAAATACCAATTGTATTTAATAGATCTATTATTAAGTCAATATATAGATATCGTAACTACAATATATAGGTAATGCTACATATTATCCACTCCTACTCTCTCGTTTTATCACAAGCACGCGGTAACAATAACATGTCCATCGACAGTCCTTTACCAATTGTTTAGACGGGCTGATTTTAGAAAGACACGTCAAATCCGTTTATGTCATCACCTTACAAATGTCAAAATGACCAAACATTTTTATAACGTTTACCACTGTACAGGAACACGGAAAAAATACATTCGCACCGCCTGACCGTGACTGTTCACTGCAAAGGAACCAGGTCAAGACTGTCTGGTTCACTGAGCTTAGTTAATAGATTTCTTGATAATTAAACAATTTTCTACCGTACAGTAATTGCGATAATAAGTAGTTGGATACAAACAGGAATGAATAATTTGAATTTAGAAACACGTGTTTCCGGTTATATCTAATAATCTATTGAAAGTATCTTAGTATCGATATTGTAGACTATAGATGAAGAAAGACATGAGTATGTTAAAACATTATGAGATATTACAGTATATAGTAAGCTAACTCTAATGAAATATTTACGAAGGCGCAAAGAAACGAATGGACACCTAATTACTTCGCTACTGAATGGTCTGTGACAGTTTTGCCCCAAAGTATTGTCAGCTAAATGCGACAAATGTACCGAAATCAGGAAACTATCTCCACTGACATCAAAATGTCAAAAAAGAAGATGGTTTAAAAATGTGAAATGGAACTCATTAGTATCCCTTTAAGAGTTCTCAGTTCAGTTCTATCAGTGACAATAATTTTAAATAATTCTAATTTTACGCTACAAATAATAATTTTTGAACATGCAATTTCTATTTGCATGACACTACTCGTATATGTAATAGGCGATAAAGAAAACATAAATGCCCACATTTTGGAAGACATTAGCTATTGTCGTATCGTGTGAAACATTGGATACGCGAATAACAACAGTTGCTCGTGAGTCATCATCGTTGATCGTCGGAGGCTGCGTCGGACCGTGTAATGACATGCTCTTTGTGTTGCACAGTGACGATTTGTTGTCGTTTTTGTAGTTGAAGTAGTTTTGGATTGGTTAATGTCTCCTAATTTAAAAATAAATTGCACACATTGAACGTCCCAGTTATATTTTATTATTCTAAGAAACCATCCTATTGTACCAAGTTATATAGTTAACTACATCTGTGCGCTGATAATGTGATAAATCTTTTTTATTTGATATTTTATAATAACGGACATCTTTTAGATCTGGTATATTTTCTTTTAAAGCTCTATTAGAACTATCAGGAAATTCAGCGACATCGGCTTTTCTTACATCATAAACTTTCGTTCCTTATGAAACAAATTATGTTTGTGTCAGTTTAATAACTCTGAGACAAAAATCTCAATAACTCTGGATTGCTCGTTACGCAATAGTATTCAGTGTTAACAAAAAATCAGACAATTAGCATTTCGGTTGCAACTTCGAATTACAAACCGGGCTTAAAGAAAAGAAAAGCTCATTGCCAAAATCAGCTTATCGACTTGTCCCAGACCTTAATGACTTTGCATTTTACACTCTGTTTTTTTTTTCTAGAGGTAAAAGCTCGCTTGGTTTAATTACAATTATGTGATGTTTTATAAAAAATCATATGAAAAATCACCTGGCAATTTGCAATCCGAGAGGCTGTGGATTGCAATTTTGCTGTTACTTGAGACGATCTCTTTATTCATTTAATGCATTGATTGCATCGGCTTAATATCATTAGGTACGTCTGTTTTCTTACACCACTCTAAAATTAAAATTTCAATTTGATATTACAGCGAAATGATCTAAAGAACAATAGGTATAAACGATTTTTAATAGAATTATTTTACATTTTATTCTTGAACCTTCGAGACCAAAAAACAAAACTGAACTATCAATTAAAAATGTAATTTTAAAGATAACTTTAGAGAATGGTACTTTAGAAACAACTCGAATAGAAGCTTATAGGACAACGACTTATTAATGTACCTCTATTTAATTGCTAAAGTATATCAAACTGGCATATTTTTTTTTATTATAGCCACTAATCCATACATGGAAACTTAATATATTAAACCAATTATTACATATCATTCTACTATGATATTTCATCTCATTACATAAATTATAAGGTTGTTAATCGAAAATAATCCCCCAAGCAAAGCAATACATCTTTGCTACGGTCATTAAAGCGCAGATCAGAAACGTGACCTGCTAATGGAATTTGATCTCTGCTACTAGTGACATAAGATTGCAAATATGTTCATTAGTAAATACAATAAGGTATGTAAAATCTTGAATGTGGGTGGCATAATAAGGCATTCGAACGGTACTATATAACATTTAAAGCGTTCAATATTGTGACTATTTATACAACTATTGTGTTTTCTACACAATTATCGTTTGTCTTGATGACATTACAATTTAGAAGTTAATATTATTATGCTACATTTGACATTTTAATGTGTTTTAAACTTTACTACAAACAAATTTGATTAGACCGACAGATAATTTGAGTTTGACAAAGCAACGTACGACTGAACACGAACATTCGTATTTGGAGGTTAATCTACGAATCTAATCAAGTAAAAATGGATTATGAATGTTAAGGAATTAACAAAAATATTATAATATATCTTGTCAGACTGAACACCATGCTTTCCCACCTGTAAACTGCAATGGTATATTTGAGGAAGAGAACTGTGTCACAATTTATTACGTTGTGAATTAGCTATGAATAAGGTGGCCTGGCCAAAAACAATTGTATTAAAATCATGACTTGGATATCCTTACAGGAAAAGTTCCTTTACTAACGGTACGATGTTAATTCATCGATTGACGATTATATAAGACTTCTTTTTTTAAATAATAATATTAAACAGACTAGCTGTATACCGCGGTTTCGCCCGCCTGAATCAGTAAGCATATTTTTATCACAAATACAGCACAGTTCAGTCACAATCTGCCTTCTTGATGCGCATACATTGACAGTATCTACCGTGAAGCAGTTGTGTTTGCATGGCTGTGTTTCAGTTTGAAGGGTGGAAGATGGCGTGAATTTACAGGGTACAGAGGAATAACACCTGAGTCCTCAGGAATGGCAACACATGGGCGGTATCATGGGCGAAACAGTATACTCTGTTATGTCCATGGTACTGCTCGTGTCTATAGGCGACGGTTACCACTTTCCATCAGGTGGGCCGTCAGCTTGTTTGCCATTCTAAGTTGCATAAAAAAAAGTATAAATTGTTCTGATTACACCAAACTGCAGACCGTCTATACGAATAGACGAATATATCGGAAGACACATTTTCAGTAACGTAGGATTGAGGAAGAACAAGACGCTGAGCTATTGCTGTCTCGTTTCATCTCATGCACCTAACCTAAAGAGATTTCAATGAAGAATAAATATGTCTAGGGACACAGATCTATTTCAGCATCAGACATATATAAGCCGTAACATAATAGCCGTGGACAGCATACAATGGATAAGTTGACTTTCAGACGTTCTCTATGCCTTTCTGTTGGCTAGAGCTGTCTACTCATTCGCGTTGTACATCCGGTGGATCTGTATAGAACACATAACAATACCGAAGGGAGTTAATTTATTAAAAAAATATTATTCACATACAAGTGCATACATCTTTAAATTTATAATCTTCGCAAATTAGGCATTTAGCACTGCCACTGCCTGGTCAGTACGATATATGTTAGATAGATATACCAGTGTTAAAGAGGGAGACTTTGTACAAAAGTCGATTGCTTGGGTACCTCTGTCCCATTCGTGTTTCAACCGTGAAGCAGTTGTGTTTGCATGGCTGTGTTTCGGTTTGAAGGGTGGGATATGGCAGTGAATTTACTGGGTACAGAGGAATTACACCTGAGTCCTCAGAAATGGCAACGCATGGGGGGTATCATGGGTGAAACAGTATACTCTGTTATGTCCATGGTACTGCTCATGCCTATAGGCGACGGTTACCACTTTCCATCAGGTGCGCCGTCAGCTTGTTTGCTATTCTGAGTTGCATAAAAAAAAATTGTGAAAGCGAACATTATCAAAGTATTTATGGTTTGAATTACAATCACTAACATATAATTTCCATAGACATATCTCTTCCTATAAAAAGAACAAAAAAATATATGAAATATTACAGAGACAGATTGTATTTTATAACTGACAGATCCGAATATAATAAATCCATCTGTTTTGCAATTAGCAGTTACTATTGATGGGCCGACGCTGATATATGGCCGCAAATTGATTATTAGGTTACGTCATATTACAGCTTATTATTGGGACGTGTTATCGCAATAAATGTAATTACATACATACGGAGGCGGATTGTTATTAAAAGAAAGACTAGCACTAGCCCCGATGCTAGCAATATACCGGGTCGACCTCCATGTGGCCCCTCTAGAAATGACTGATATTTCCTCGCGATTTCAAACTTACTAAAAATTAACCACGATGGTTTTCAAGGAAGAGTTTTGTTTTGCACCTTTTTATAATATTGTAAAGTCAATAGGATCAATTATACAATAGTATGAAGATTATATTATATTTATACATGCGGTCGCGTTAGTAACTCACGATAGCGATCGCAACGACACGGCGGTAAGTGGCACAAGGCGCAAACAAGTGGCGCCATCTAGTATCGAATAGACAAAGTAACAATTAGTAACTACAAGATTCAAGTTCCTATAATGAACAAATACAAAAAAATAATTAAAACTTAATAATTTATTAAACTTAGTGAAAAGTATATTATTAATTTAAAAGAATAAAAATGAATAAAATAAGAATTGTATTTCCAACAATCAACACTAGATGGCGGGACTCGTCATAACGGGGTTCAGTAAACGAAATCTTGTTTCGTACTAAAAAAAATATTTACTTAACTTACATATATATGACAAAGGGAGACATGGTGAACATAATGCCTAAAGGCATCCTCTACCAGGCAACCACAAGACAAGCAGAGAAGTTTGTTAACGGTACAATAGAAAATATAAAATAATAATTTAACAAAAATTAAATATAAAACATATTTCGAATAAGTTTACTAACTACACATTTTCTTTTAATTGTAGACAGTTTTAAATGTGACTTTTGTATAGTAAGATGAATCTGTTTTGTTATAATGTCTGTATACAATAACAGCACACGCCATAAGAACAAAGTACACATATATTGTTACGTCTTTTACAATCAACACAGTCTCGTATCTGTTATCAAACCGAGAGAGATCCTTTTATCAGTGCGAGCAACACTTGAATTTTTACGTTTGCTAACTGAATAACCATGTGTGTGATATAATGTTTCAATGATATTTTCTTTTATTGGTTAAGCGACATCTGTTACGTAAATTACATAAAACTATATTGCACATATAGCCTTCACTAGAATCATTGCTGTTTTAAGTAGTAAGTAGCCTGCCGAAGATATTAGAACCGGCTGAGAATTATCTGGAGTCGGATTGAATACAATTAATATAAATTTGAATGTAATCACTAGGGTTATAACATTGATTTGGTGGGGGAAAGGGATTGTTAGTAATGGGAAGGTTAGTCCCCATTGCTATCAATATACCTTATCAGGTCGACCTCTACGCGATTCCCCCTAAAAACCATCGTGTAGAATTCTAGACGTATTCATCACGATGGATTAACTGACTCTCCTTTTCATCCTCACTAATCATCCCTCACTGGTGCCCCGCCAGTGTATACCGATAGTGCAGGCGGGGTTACCATTCTATTATCATCCATTAAAAAAAAAACACTGATTTGGTTATTACTGTCATAATGTTATAATTATTTTAATGAATAAAAATAAAAAATAAAATGTTTTACATAAAAAAAAAAAACGCCAAAAATAAAGTAAGTTGTAGGTGTCAATTTTCTATCATAATGCGAACAAGACAAACAAGTCCACGCCCTGTTAACACATCGCATTAACGAAGCAATTCCGATTCTGTATTAGAAACACACACAATACTGTAGTAGTGGTATAAAACAGCAGGCAATAAACAGCTCCATACAAATTAACGCGCCAAAAATAAAGCGGGGAACTCACGCCGCGAACGGAATTAGATCGACATTTGTTTATTTACACGCGGATTGTGTAACGTCGAGTTTACACTGGCGTGTACGTAAATAACGGGCGGTGCTTAGCTGCTACTTGTCGTTATAGGATACCCATCAGGTACGTTAAGGCTGCATTCACACGATCGACAATCGAAAAAAATCGCGAGGCGCTTATAAAAATAAAGAAATATTTTTTGTTGAAATAAGCTAAAATTTAGGCATTTTGAATAGTTAATTTATATTCAAGTAAACTTTAAGCATTTTTGACTAGGCATTTTTCATTTTGACTAGGCATTCAATTTTAGTTAAAAATAACAAGCAAGAAACTTTTAACGAAAGATGAATTTTTGTTTGAATCGAAGCATTTGGCGTTCCATTGTTTCTGCCTATCCTAACGGGAGACAGGCGTGACAGATATGTATGTATGAATTTTTGTTTTGTATTCACGAAAATTTTATCTGGCAATGCCTAAAAATACAAATCCGCCTTCAATTATTCTTTGTATAGGACAGATATTCAATAATTAATGCAATTTAATCGTGTTACGATTTTATTGTCATTGAATCTGGCTGACGACACCAGAAACTTTAGTCATTTCAATTTACCATTAACACTGTGGTGATGGGAAACACTAACCACAAATTAATTCGACTGATGGCTGTAGGTAGGGTTGCCATCTGCTACTTTGGCATCGAATAACGCGCGGCAAATTGTAAGCATGTTGTGTATTAAATTTACCACATCGGCAACAGTTAATTTTACCAGAGGGAGACTTTGTACAAAAGTCGATTGCTTGGGTACCTCTGTCCCATTCGTGTTTCAACCGTGAAGCAGTAGTGTTTGCATGGCTGTGTTTCGGTTTGAAGGGTAGGATATGGCGTGAATTTACTGGGTACAGAGGAATAACACCTGAGTCCTCAGGAATGACAACACATGGGGGGTATCATGGGCGAAACTGTATACTCTGTTATGTCCATGGTACTGCTCATGTCTATAGGCGACGGTTACCACTTTCCATCAGGTGGGCCGTCAGCTTGTTTGCCATTCTATGTTGTATAAAAATAATAAAAAAAATAGCTAATAAATACTTCTGACTGTCCCATTGGAGCATATTTTTCCTTTTTTTCATTCGTTTGCGATACTGAAGCAATCGTCAATGGTGAATGGACGGGACGTAACCAAAAAACATCTTCCGTAATAGTATAATCTAGACCTCCATAAAGAAAAAGTGTTCACGAACCCAAAGCTTCGTCTTGACCCCATCGTCATTTCCCATCGGATCGAGGTCAAACGAGGGAACCTTTGGTGATAAAAAAAAAACTGAGGCTATTTGTAAACAAATGATTCGTCGAAGCCATGTAGGTACAGTTTGTTTCAAAATTTAATGAAAATGTAAAACAAACAAATAGTAGCCGCTCACGATTAAGGTTCCCGAATGGTAGTGAAACTAGTCGAATAGCTGATCCGACCATAAGACAGTCCACCCATGTACGACAGTAGTGAAAAAACAAAATTAATTTATTAAATGTATCGATTTGTAAATAATTTCATTTAGAAAAGGTTCCCGTGATAATTTCAATAAAACTTGGTAAACTTTTAATTAAATTCTATTAAAACAGACTATAGCTTGAAATTATTTTGCTTGCCGTTAAAATTACTTTGTTTGATTCATTGCTATTGACTTTAAATACGTTCGACTATGGACCTCATCGAATCGTAATATGATTCATCTAAATTTATATTATACAGAGTAAAGTGTATGTTTGTTTGTAACTGATAAACTCAAAAACCGCTTAAGCAATTTAAAAAAATTCTTTCACCAAAATTTTTTTATTTTCTTGTCTGGAAGAGATTGCTTTAGGGATAAGACAGTCTTTTGTACTTCATATGTGTAATATATATTTTTTTATCTATTATTCCTTATATGGTGCAATAAAGAATGTGTAAATAAATAAATAGAGCTACAAATAAGAAAGCTATATTATCAGTGAGTAATATAGACAGTATTATATTTCGTAAAAACCGTACGAAGCCAGGGGCAACGCAATTTTTTTATAACTCTCTTTTACAAAGTGTAATCACATTAAGGTTTCTTTCAAGAAATATGAAATTTATCCTGTTATCAGTTCTTTAAACTATATATGTATTTTGCTAACCGGAAATCAATAATACCAATCAATCAATCAAAACATCTTTATTCATATACATATGTTGCAGACTCGTATGATACGTCATTTATAATCATTATAATTACTGTATATATAATATAATATTGATTTAATAAATTACAATACTTTTACAATACTATATAGAGATACTAGCCGTTTCCCTCGGCTTTGTATGCAGTAGTATATAAAGTACTCCTATCCTATATGTAAAGTTAAGTTAGAATTTATGCTATTCGTGTACCAAATTTCATTCAAATCCGTTCAGTAGTTTTTTCGTGAAAGAGTAATAAATATCCATTAATTATATCCATTGTTGTGGTAGAATAAAGGTATTTTTTTATATACCAACTTTTTCCTTAAACAAGAATCAACGTATGTAGTGGGTATGACGTCATCATAAAGACGTCACATGCCTAACAACGACTGGCAAGTAAACTATAAATTGGTCGCGACTAATCGCGTGCGACTTGACGCGCGGCAGTGTTCGCCCTAAACAATAATTAATTCCCGCCGAAGGAGCTCCCGTAAATAACGTTATAACATCGGTCGCTTCCGTTCCTCGAATCGTACACGGATTGAATATAAAAATATATACAGGGTGATATCGAAAACGTTAGCATCTTTTAAAGGGAGTGTTCTACCAAGAAAATTGAATATTTTCACCAAAAAAACATCAATAGTAAGTTATAATAGTACATATAAGCGGTTTACTTCCGGATATGGACGTAAGCCATGATTCGTTGGCGGTGTTTCGCGGTAAAGACTGAAGACCGATTTGATAATATATATAGTATAATATAAGACTTGATTTTTTTTTTACAACACAGGGGTCAAACGAGCATGCGGCTCACTTGATGGTAAGTGACTACCGCCGCCCATGATCACCCACAACACCTACGGCATTGCAGATGTGCTGCCGGCCTTTTAAAAAGGAATATGCTCTTTTCTTGAAGGTTATGTTGTCGTATCGGTTCGGAAATACTGCTGCTGGAAGTTGATTCCAAAGAGTGGTTGTGCGTGGGAGAAAGTGCCTTAAAAAACGCACGGTGGAAGACCGCCATTCGTCCAGATGGTTGATAATACTGAATTTTATATTATAATAATTAACATGTATTTATTGTGTTGGCCGTGTGGCCCCGGCACATAATGGAATAGGCCACCCCTTCCTGATCCGTGGGCGTCGTAAAAGGCGACTAAGGGAGGGCGAGGGATGGGTAGCAGCGCACCTCTTAAAACATCTCTAAAGCCTAACTACGGTTGCCGATCCGCTTGCCAAGCGTGGCAACTACTGGCATAACCTCCCAAGGCCAGGATATGATGATGATGATGAGTTATTTTGAATTTAATTTATTAAATTATATTCCAACATTCATATACATGACTGTATAAAGTCAATCTTGTGTGCACCTGCTATAGGTATGCTATATCAGCATGCTATACAAAGATGCTTAATTTATGTATATACATGTATACTGTTGCCAAGCGTGGCAACTACTGGCAAAACTCCCCTTATGGGGAAAGGCTTATGTACAGCAGTGGACAGTTAACGGCTGAAAAAAATGTATACTGTTGGTACGCCTATTTCAAATAAAGCTATTCACTTAATGTAGTTACATTAGTGTATTCTTTTTTTTCATATACAAATTAGAATAGCAAACAAGCTGACGGCCCACCTGATGGAAAGTGGTAACAGTCGCCTATAGACATGAACAGTACCATGGACATAACAGAGTGTACTGTAATAATTTTATAAATTATATTGATATATTATTTTTATATTAATATAGTACATTTATTATGTATGTAGTTAAAAAACAGTAATTTTGACTTACATTTATCACTAAGCGATTTGTCTCAGTTACAATAAGTAAGTTACTACTGTAATCTTTTAAAGGAAACAAATTGCCATTGCTAGAAATATACCTTTTCAGGTCGACTTCCACGTGGTCCCCCCTAGAAACTATCATGCTGAATTCTAGATACATTCATCAAGACGGGCTAACTGCCCTAGCTTTTCATTCTCACGTATCATCCCTCACTGGTGCTCCGCCAGCGTATACCGTTAGCGCAGGCGATGTTACCATTTCATTATCATCCATTAAATAAAAAATACATTTTGAATTTAAATAAAACGTACATAATAATCAAACCGTGAGTCGAGAACGGTGCTGTAACAGCGACGAGGGAAATTCGAGAGTGTCCTCACAATTTTCATGTTCCATTCGTTAAGTTGACGACTTGACGTTAATACTGTTTGATCGTTGATACTTCGGG
The DNA here is from genome assembly GCF_026898425.1 of Galleria mellonella. NCBI lineage: Eukaryota > Metazoa > Arthropoda > Insecta > Lepidoptera > Pyralidae > Galleria > Galleria mellonella. The sequence continues at coordinate 6,564,896 of NW_026441999.1, read as the reverse complement.
GATCTTCCAAAACGATAAATATGCTAGAATAGGCTCAGAACAGGCATTTTTCTATTCTGTGAGAAGAACACTTTAATTTATTATTAAAATACAATATTTTACCTTTTGAATACTTAAATGATGAAATTGTACAAGAACTGGACTGTAAATGGCAATTAATATCTACTAATTAGTAACTCACCGGTTACTACGAAACAGGCCTGCGAGTCTTGTGTACCCGCATTTGTGTTTAAATAAATTTATTATTATTATTATTTAGAAAAATACCAGAATATACAGAACTCTTAAAGAATTAAATTCTCATATTGTACATCTTTATTTAATACAGACTATAACTATGTAATTTTTGTGTACAACAAAGTATAAATAAATAAAATTTAATTTTTATTATTTTTTAAAATGAGACTGTGATTTTTTTTTCTAAATTAAACTATAGTGTTATTCTTACAGAAGCGGAGAAAAAAAAAATACAACCGAACAGAGAACCTTTTTATATCGGTTGAAAATCAGATTTCCCTTTATTTAATAAATTTTCCATTATCTAAAATTGTTTAGTTAATGGTATTGATCTTAATAATATATGGGCCTTTCTCTACTAACAGGAAAATCATGGTCCAAGCATTTTTTTTCACTTTGGCTATATTAATGCACAGTTTTGTTTATTAAAACACATAATATATAACCTGTTTTTTAAGGGGCCAAGCTTAATCAATATTTAGAATCATAATTATTTCATAAATTCGGTCTAAAAGCCATTAAAAACAGTCCTCTGTTATGTCCTAATTCCTGATTGAGTATGTTTCAGTTCGGTTTTTATTAGTTGTATTTCAAAATGTAAAATCTTATAACTCTATGAACATAAAGAATATTGAATGCATGTGAATAAAAAGCAATTATAATTTTAGAGAATTTTTTTGTACTAAAAACTAGTGTTCGAATTTTGTCCGATACATTTGTAAACAGTCCTCTGTCAGAATTTTAATATCGCGCCACAAAAATATTAAACACCATTGTGGCTACATTTTGCATGAAACGGAACGTTAATAGTGTGAAGTTTACTCGGTCGCCATGCTAAACAAGTCGCCGTCATTTTGCGCAGTGACAACTCCGCGTCTGTGTGGGAGCCTAGTCTCTGTAGTGTTGAGTGAACATTCCTCTGGTAAGTCTATTTTACGGTATTTTATGTGTTAGAATTATATTTATTTAACAAAAAAATTGCTCAGTGTGATAGTTTAAAGTTGTTTCTGTGTTATGAAGTAATATTTAAACTAATACGTGGTATGAATTTTTTTACGTAAAAATAACAGTCCTCTGTGCAACAGTCCTCTGGAAATTTATAACACAGAGGACTGTTCAATGTGACAGAGGACTGTTTTATTTGACGTCCGTGTATTTTATTAATATTTTTTATAGTCTGCACTAACCTACTGCTTGCCGATAGTCTCTTCCTTTCTTACATTGGCCTGTCACGCTAATTCAGGTCTTTTGTTTTCTATTATTACGGATTTTGGAATATAAAATAATATGTACCTAGTAACTACGTGTATTTAAACCCTTACGGTTTTTGTTTAAATATTGAAAGTATGTTTTATTGTTTTAGTACCACCGCAATGCCACCAAAGAAGAAACCTAAAACCAAAGAAGAAATAAAAGAGCAGAAACGAATTGCAGAAAGATTAAGATATCAACGTCTAAAAAATGATCCTGTAAAAAAGAGAGCAATTGAAGGAAAAAGAACGACGAAACTACCAAAGAAAGAAGGAAAAAGGTACAAGAAAGTCCGTTAAAGATATGAGTCGACGTGAACACAAAACTGTGACTAAAGAATGGAGAAAGCACTGTGCTACCTATCGCGCAAAAAAAAAAGCTTTGAAAGAAATTACAAACAATTTTGTACGAGAAAATACGCCCGAATCCGAGGGTTCACCTTCTCCTCAAAATTCTGTCTCTCCATCAATACCACCTATGACCACTCCACGAAGTGATGCAAGTAATGCGAGAAAGCGTAATGCTAGAAAGAAACGTAACAAAATTATAAAGGATAAAGACAAAAAGATCGAGTATTACAGAAAAAAATCCGAGAAGTATAGGAAGAGATTAGAACGTTTGAAAAAAGTTAAGACAAAGGAAAATGTAGACATATCTAGCACTAAACTTATCGAAATGTGTGATTCGCCAGAAGCTCGCAGAGAAGTAGTAAAAAAGGCGCTATTCGGTGAAGTGTTGAATGCCCAGCTGAAAGAAAACTATGCTAATTTAAAAACCTGCAAAGAAAAACAAATATTCGGAAAAGTCGTGTCCGGTAAACTAATACACAAGTACAAGTTATGGCGAAACAAAGATAGTTCTATATCTTATAAAATAATTCAGAAGTCAGCACGTCAATCAGGTTTAGTACCCAAGCTTCGGACTCGTAAAGACAAAATTTCATCTGATTGCATTAACACTGTACGAACCTTCTACGAAAATGATAACAACAGCAGACTTGGCGCAGGAAAACGAGAATGCCTGACCAGAGAAGGGGTTAAAAAACAAAAAAGATATCTATCGGATAGCTTAGGAAATTTATACAAGAAATTTCAAGCTGAACATTTTAAAATAAGCTACACAACGTTTTGTCGTCTACGTCCTTTCTGGGTCATAACACCAAATGTAAACAAACGTGACACGTGCCTGTGCATAAAACACGCGAACATCGATCTGAAACTATCAGCATTGCACAGAAGAAGAATTTTGACTTACAATAATCACACTGCACTGCTTGAAAAGACATGTTGTAATCGCTATAACGAACTATGTTTGTCACGAACCTGCCAACGCTGTATTGACAAGAATCCTGACTACAGGGAGTTTGATGACAGCAGGCCTATTGAATTTAAACAATGGATATCTGAGAAACAAACTTACAACGACCCCAAGACCAAGAATACTCGAACACTTACCAAATACCTAAAGAAAACGTTCACGGTTCGCCCTCGAGAACTAATAGAAGAGCTGCACGAGGATTTGGAAGCCTATTATCAACACGAGAGAAACATTACCCATCAATACAATGCTATCAAGAAATACAAACAAAACCTTACCGACGAAGACGCTATCATACATATTGATTTTTCAGAAAATTATTGTTCCAAATACGGTCAAGAAATACAAGCATTTCATTTTGGAGGGTCGAGACTTCAGCTAAGTCTTCATACTGTGATAGTGTATACCAAAAACTCTATCAAATCTTATTGTACCGTTTCCAAAAATCTCACACATTCACCAGCTGCTATATGGGCACATTTGCGGCCAATCTTTAAAACTCTCCCACCTAATATAAAGAGCATCCACTTCGTCAGCGATGGACCCGTAACTCAATACAAAAACAAAACGATGTTTTACATTCTGGCATCAAGGCTTCAAAAAGAGGTTTTAAATGTGAAGAAGTTTACCTGGAACTATTCAGAGAGTGGTCATGGCAAAGGGGCTCCTGATGGCATTGGAGCAACCTGCAAGAGAACCGCTGATGCCGTCGTTGCTACAGGGGGTGATATTGATAACTTGGAATCATTTGTAGAGGCCATTCAACGAAGATGTTCCGGAATTACCTTGTTCACAATCGACGATAAAGCCATCCAAGAATTGACAGACGACCTTCAAAACGAAACAGTTAATTTAAAAGGCTTTAATGGCACTCTAAAAATACATCAAGTAAAGGCTAAAATATTAAAAAGTCCTCTGGAATCAGCTCCAAGTGCCGCTAAACTCATAATGAAAAGTTTAAGTTGCACTTGTGAAGACGAGTGAAGAAGTCTAACACTCCTAAATTGAAATGCTGACACATTTCAATTTAGGAGTGTTAGAGTACAAAAACAAGACAAAACTAAACGTACATGATATTTATACAGACTCTGAAAGAAAAAACATGGACAACTTACAGGATTCCACAATGGAGACCGACGACGATGCTGCATTAGCTGGACCTAGTTCAATCAACCAACAGAATTACACCATTGGCGATTACGTCTTGGTTAAATTTCTAGTAAGAAACACTGAATATTGTTATGCTGCAGTAATCAATAAGATAGACACGGAAGAAGGCGAACTAACAGTAACCTTCTTAAAAATTTGTGACGATAAAGGACACACATTCAGAGTCGATGAAAATGATGTTTCTGATGTGTCCTTTGACCAAGTATTAAAGAAATTGCCAAACCCAGATATTGCCCTAAAAGGGAAACGAATATTTTATTATTTTAATATACCTGTACCTGTTTTTGAGAAATAAGTCTGCATTGATAAGTAAACAAGGCTGATTCTTAGTACCTAAGCTTAATTTTTATTATAATTATTTTAATTCGTTATTTAGAGAGCTAAGCCCGCAATTTGTTCCTGATTTATCATCAATACTTATAAGTATTTAAATTCTGTATGTGATATTTAATAAAGAAGAAAATTTATTTGATTACATTTAATAATTAATATTGTGTTTTTCTTCATATAAACATTGACATAAACTGTTCTCTGGGTGGAAAAAACAGTCCTCTGGATGGCAAAACAGTCCTCTGCCACATTTTTTTACAAAATTGCCTGTAATTCGAAAAAGAAGGGAAAATTACAATGGTTTCTTGTTTATATGTATTTATATTATAACTGTCTATCGACTTAACATATTATATTTTGAATTTTCTAGAAAAATAGGGTGGGACAACTATCAATAGACAAGTTTCCAGTTAGTAGAGAAAGGCCCATATATACATTTAATTTATAAGACTAATAGAGTAAAAGATTAATGTAAATCACATTTACAAACAGAAAATTTTTGAGGTCATTGTGCTCTATTTTGATGCAAACGTATGTCATATATTACATCTTGTATCACATGTATTTAAGACGTCAAACAAAACAGCCTTTTGGACGCCAAAAGTTTTTATCAGTCGGAGAAGCATCTCTTTAAACAATCCCATGGCTACAGACCCCCCATGGACTTATAAAAGGCGAAAACAACAAATATATATTTGCGGTGTTCCCCCACAAATATATTTCCAATGAAATGTTGTACTTTAATATGACAATTATATGGAGCCAAGCCAAAAAAAGAAAACCCATGAAAGAGAACATCCAAGTCATTGACCTTTGTTTGGTACGTTACTGATAAATATTGCTTGCTGTGGGAATTAGAGAAACAATATTTTCTGTTGAAGAGGGTTTGTTTGGATAATGTTTTTGAATATTTCATGCTTATGTCTGTTCGAATTATTATTATACTAAGTTTTACCCGCGTCTTTTTCTGCATAACCGGGATATGTTCACTGATAATAAGTAGCTCGAATTAGAATCAGAATTTATTTATTTGCCAGAATAAGTTAATTTTTTATAGGTGTTACATTAGAAGAAAATTATAGCCTAATCTCATTCTGCCGCACTGTAGGCGTGCAAATATTAAAACGTATTATACAAAAAAATTAAATAATCTCATCAAAATTACAAATAGATATAGCAATAGTTGTTTCCTTCTTTCTCCATTTCGTGTAGTACCTGTATGAAATTTCATAATAATTGGTTAAGCGTTAAGGCGCTTTAAGTTATATGTATACATATATACATACATATCTGTCACGCCTGTCTCCCATTAGGGTAGGCAGAAACAATGGAATGCCAAATGCTTCGATTCAAACAATCCTCTTTCGCTTCTTCCACATTCATCAATCTTTTCATACACGCTCGCCGGTTACGGGTACTTTTAATTTGGCCCTTCTTCAGCACGTCGCACAGTGGGAACTCGCCTAAGAAAGCCATCTCATAAATACTTTTTACAAAACTCTGTGGATATGCATGTATAATACCTCAAATTGTAGCTAAAGAGTTACTCTATCATTATAAGTATGATTCAAATCTGTCACTATTCATACTTCATAGAACAGAGCATCTAAAGTCAAGGAATGAAAAAAATACAAAAATAATTATGTAACTTAAATTTCGTTTGGTATAATTTTATAGTATCAAAACAATAGAAGTCATATAGTGTGATACCATTTTAGAATGCTTAGAATGTGTACTTTACTATAAAATAAAAATATATTTAGTTTAGTACAATATTACTTAACCAAAGATCCATATATCGTTATATGTATTATTTTCTTTTCTCAAACATTCAGTTGGAGATTTGACAGTTGCCGAAGTTTGCCGAAGTTCTGATTTTGATTTAATTTATTAGGAAATATAATGTAATTTGAGGGCAAAAGATTTTTTTTTGCAGTTTTACTGCGTAATATATTTAAATCTAGTATAATATCATGGTGAGAATGTTTTTTTCTAAGTACGTATATTAAGATTTTTTTCTTTATTTGAGATTCTCTGTCTGGACACTCAAAAAGATACTTTTGTCTCAATTATTATTTTATATTTTATTTTTTGCGTTACTTTTATCAAATATATCACACAGTATTTAGTTCCCATTTCCATACAGACCTATTCTTTACCGCATAACCGCATAATGGTGAATTTTTTAAATCAAGTAATTTTGCACACGTCTATGATCATTATTAAATATAAAATAATGCATTTACATATGAAATATTACAGTTCTTTATAAGCATTTGTCATTTCTGAACAATTGTTAATTACTTATCTCTCCGCAATGAGTGAAGTCTCGTGTACCGGACGTGACTTAAGTCTCTTATTGTTGAAAGTGATACAAATTATATTGATTCTATCTCAAACTATGTACGAAATAATATTACCGAATCTTCAGATGCGAATATAGCAAAAATTATCGCAAGTATTTAGAAGTCCTTCATAACTCAGTTTCGTCAACGCTATACGAAATGTGGTCGAAAGAAAAAACAGTTTTTAAACCAAAATAGCAATTGGTTTAATGTCATTTTTACTGTAAATCTAGAAAAAACTACATGCGAACCTGAACTTTCTACTTCGACAGAGAAAAGAGGAAGACCTTCTAAAAGATACGATGACAGTTCATAGAGTACAAAGAAACGGAAAAACAAGGGACTGCTTGATACCTGTGGACTTGATTTCATACTGAACTCATATGTACAGGGTTTAAGGTCACGTGGTGAAGTAGATGAAGCATTCATCGTTGATATTTTACGACCATGGCCGTCAGAAAAAAGAGTAAAATACGCAGTAATCTTCGTAATGAACCGACACTTATAACAGCATATTCAAAACATGAAGATCTTAGCATTTTTGTAGAATTGGATCTGAACAAGGCACAGTATGAAAATATGATGAGTTGTTTGATAACAAAGAATTGCTTATTGTTTCCATTATACAAGTTGATTCGTGAAGTTACAGAATCTTGTATCCGCCAAAATCACAAGGTGTTGATTCATTGTGAAAGTGTGATACGTTACTTTTCTGTCTTACCTCTTGGGCAACTTTCAGAAAATGCTCAAGAGTCACGGAACAAAGACTATAAACAGTTAAAGCTTCATCATGCAAGACAATGTTCGAGGGTAGCCACTAACGAAGATATTCTACACGCACTTTTATATACCTCTGACCCATACATAACAAGTTTAAGAAAACCTTCCAATAAAAAATATTTAGAACTTTTTGATGAAGTAAAGGAGCTCTTGAGTGACTTCTAAGTTATCTTTATAAGAGTTTTTGTTTTTTACGCAGATACTTTTACTTATTCCTGTATAAATTTCTTAGGACATAAATGTAAGTCTACAAAATTTATATTTCTTGTATTCCTATATTATTTATAACTATTAGAAATAAATTTTTACTCACAAAGCATACATAATTTAAAAGCATATATATTTAAGATTATCAGAAAAAAAAATCGTGTACATATCTTTATTAATACGGAAGTTATAGATTTATGAGATGAAAAGGAGTCAAAGTTCCCACTGTGCGTCGCCTATTTGGTCGACATACGTCCGTCTAGGGCGGCCCCTACCGACATCTCCATTCATTCTTGCTCGATAAATCTGTTTCATAATTCTTCTTACAATTATATATATTGTGTATATAATTATATATTTATTTATATTTTTTTCCCAAAATTGACCGAAAGAAATCCCTTAGAGAAGATAAGTCCGCCTGTGTACATTTTTGCGATAAATCTAATATCTATAATACAAGTGAATGTATAAAAGCATATAAACACCTAAATAAATAAATATTTCCACAGTATAGCATCGGGCATACACTCCATACACGTATATGTTAATCATTATTCAACTGCTGTACATCGCACGTCCTTCCGCGTACTGACAAAGTCCTTTTACGATAATCCGATTTCAATGTGTCAACGTTAGTAGGTGCTGTGGCGTTAAAACACGACAATATCATCTTTATACTAACGTGCATTAAGGATCTTTATCATTTGCCGACCGATGCTAATCGCTTGAACGAACCCGAGTTCCCTTACCTATATCCAAGTCTTCCCTTTCTTATCTTCGATCAACCTTTTTATCCTCAAGTACCACGAAATACTTCAATTGGAGATATTGATTAACGCAAATAATGTTTTTTTTTTATTTTTTTTTATACGACTTAGAATGGCAAACAAGCTGACGGCTCACCGGACGGAAAGTGATAACCGTCGCCTATAGACATGAGCAGTACCGTGGACATAACAGAGCATACTGTTTCGCCCATGATACTCCTCATGCGTTGCCATTCCTGAGGACTCAGGTGTTATTCCTCTGTACCCTGTAAATTCACGCCATATCCCACCCTTCAAACCGAAACACAGCCATGCAAACACAACTGCTTCACAGTAGAAACACGAATGGAACAGAGGTACCCAAGCAATCGACTTTTGTACAAAGTCTCCCTCTGGTGAGTCTTATATGTCATTAGAATTGTTAGAATTAGAAATTATACCTACCAATCACCTCAGTGAAATAATTTAGCATATTTACCAGAGTTAGTATTTATTTTAATTATTAATATTACATTAGTATACAGACAGACAACATTCGAAGATTGATTACTATTATTATTTCCGGAAGTTCTATAACCTTTCATATTAGCCACCAATCTCCGACCGCCATACCGTCCAAGCACGTTTTGCAACAGGTGTTTCACCTCTAAACGAGGCATGTTCAGGTAAATTAATAGATCGCTGCTCAAAGCCTGGTGTAATAATTCGATGCCCAAACTGCATATTACAATATAAATGGGTACCTCTATCCCATTTCTCCCGCCAAGCAGTTGTGCTTTACATGGTTATTGTGACTTAGTTTAATAACGTCATTCATCGTTGTTTTAATCAGTTTACAATCTTACTAATCAAAATTACTTTTTTATTAGCAGAGTAAAATGTACTTCTAAAAAACCATTATATAATTTATTTTTCAGGAACCAATTATGGCGCAGAAAAAAACAGGTTTCTATAAAGTGCTATCAATCAAATAGTTGTTGTTTTTTTAACTTTCATTACAGCAATCAAGTATTTTAGTAGAAAAGCCAGAGGATTTCCGCTTGACTGGTCCGGTATACACCACTTTCTATTACGTATTTTAATGACAATAATAAATTATTATTGGCTTGTGAGTATCTGCAGCAATACGGTTGAAATAATGATTATAGCTATAGGACTCGTTTTGATCGCGCAAGAACGCTTCTAAACCCTTTTTATTTTCTGTATTTTCATTAAAAAAATAATAGAGAAAAAAAATGTATCTATGAAACATCAAAAGCCAAATACCGCTTTGAAGTTCCCAAATATTTTTGTTATCAAATTTCAAAATTATCAATGATGACGACTCTTCTTGTATTATAATTATGAATGAATCAATATAATAGAATAGATAATAAAAAAATAAAAAATGGGGTATACTCTATTTTTTCCTTTCTTTCCCGTGGGTGTCTTAAAAGGTGGCTAAGGGAAGGCGAGAGATGGGCAGCAGTGACCCTTTTATAATATCACCAAAGTCTAACTGTGGTTGCCAAAACGCCTGCCAAACGTGGCAATTACGGGCAAAATCGCCCAAGGCGAAGACTTATATTCAGCAGTAGACAGTAAAGGCTGATAAAAATGATAATGAAATGAGAACACTTTAACTGCATTATCCAACTTTGAAAATAAAAGAACATGAAAATTAAAAGTACACTAGCGTAGTTTTTTTGTTAAAAGCAATATCTACCTACACATGAGTAGTAATTATTTTATTGTTAACTCCTATTTTTGTTTCTTTGTGTACAGCGCCTTGTATCTATATTGTTGCTACTTGTGAAAACCTATTAGTGGCTTATTCTGTGATCATAAACTGTATTTTTTGCTCTATTGTAGCCCTGGTTTTCCTATGAATAAATATATAAATAAAATAAAAATAAATTATGAAAACCGATACAATCATACCCTGTCTAGCGTTATAGACCTATTTAAACTGCTTAATGTTACTAATTAACTGTGTCTGAGAAACATTTATAACCACTGCTAACGCTTCCATGGTGAAATTGCAGCATAACTAAAATATGACGCATCAATTAACACCATGAGCACAATTTTTCAGAACGCGCTCACAAAACTAGACCGAACCAATTTGATTTATCGCATAGAAGTTGTATGCGCGCGCGCACCGCGGAAGTGTTGCGCCACTCGCAACGAAAATACAACGCACTACTTGCGAAACAATTGACTGGAAATAGTATTTAGCTATCCGTGGAACTTAAGACGAGGAAACACTGTTTCGAATACTACAGCTATCTTAGAACAATTACAAAAACTAATATCATATTTGTTATTTATCTATTAAGAAAAATAAATAGCGGATAAATTCCCAAAGAGGGTTTTTTTTATGAGTGAAAATGGTATGATAACCCCGTCTGCGCTAACGGGATACGCTGACGGAGCACCAGTGAAGGATGATCGATGAGAATAAAAACAGGCCAGTTAGCCCATCATGATGAATTCATCAGGAATTAACCATGATAGTTTCCAGGGGGAACCGCGAGGAGGTCGACCTGATTGGGTATATTGCTAGTAATGGGATTCTAAAACTCCGTTACTAAAAATCCCTTTCCCCCCTCCTAAAGAGGGTTGACGTCAGGTAAGCAGCCGGTCGTAAAACTATAAGCCAAATCTTTTTGTAGTATGGATAAAAACATATTACGCCGACCCCAAATAATAATTAGGATAAGGGTAGGAAGATGATGATGATGAAATTGCGGATAGTCATCGTTCACTAAAACCACGTCGGCGTATACCGACAACGCAAACGGGGTTACCATTCCATTTTCACCCATTAGAGACCAGACCGCCCAGAAAACGGCCGTTAATGGATTACAGAGATAGAATTACTGCATAGTTTCCTTATAGCAATAATAAGCTGAGTACAAAACACAACAAAAGAATTATTATAATGGCTTAGCAGAAAAAAAAACTTTTGTGACGCAATAACTTTAATAACGACCTTTCGGTCATAGAGATAAGGTCATATACCAATAAATATTACCGCCGCTTACGTCACTCCACCATGAGTATCGCAATGAGGCATTTAATTATAAATAGGCTAGTGTGGTCAAAATTACTGTTAAGACACGTAGTACCATAAATATTCTTTGATTACCAAAGACACGAGTTCATTATGCTGCGCAAATTAAAAACACAATTGCCGTAATAAAAGGAACTGTTTTAAAATAATACTTTATAGCCACTGTCACATGGGATGAAGTAAGGATTCTAACAATACACTATACATCCAAATCTGTTCAGTTCCAATTATCGCTGTATTATTTTTTACGTTTATATTAACTGTTTCCTCTATCTTTTCTTATACTAAAATGTTTCCTCCCAATTAGTTTCCTACTATTTTGTTAAAAGTAATAAAACTAAAAGCCTAGTAATGAAAAACTAAACAACCTAATAGCGCAACCAAAATAATAGTAAACAAAACCCCCCTTAATGGGAGGTCTATTTTCAGCTGTACACAGATAAGTATAGAAGTGAAGTGATGATGATGATGATGAAAATAGATTTTCAAAACATAATCTTAGTAAACAATATTTCATCAATTTAATCCAATCATCGTTTTACAAACTTAGGTATCTAGAGACTTTTTTTTTCTATTTATTTAATAGCACACTTATTTGTATTTGTTAAGACTTAAAATAAAAAAAAATTATATACGGTATCTTCTACTTTTCATTTTACAAAAGCAATTGAAAGTAAACCACATTCCAGCACTAAACCCTTTCGAAAATACCATGAAATACTATTGTTGGCAATTGTCTCGATATGCAAAATTAGTCACTATTGCACCTGATATTTAAGGTCGAAAATTATCACGCAAAATGAATATAATTACAACATCTATTTTACCCCACATATGTGTTACAACTCGGTAACTATTGCAATCGACAAATTAAATCGTTTTGACCAAAAAAGGTGCAGTATTCGTCATACTATCACTTGGTGTTTCGTAATACGCTGAAGTACTCAATATGTACCGAAAAATTTACTTGCCGTTTATAAGTGGGTTAACTGCGTACACGCTTACGTACACGTACTTACACGTGTGAGCTTTTGTCGGTGGGTAGCGTCAGCAAGCATCGACGACCGGCAAATCTCAGTCCGAAGTGTAAACAACAGAACTATTTGTAAATGTTGCAGTCAAAATCCTTAAACGGTCAAATGTGGGGGAAAGTGATTGTTAATAATGGAGACTGAGAATCCCATTGCTAGCAATATACCCAACCAGGTCGACCTCCTCGCGGTTTCACCTGGAAACTATCATGGTTAATTCCTGATGAATTCATCATGATGGGCTAACTGACCTGTTTTCATTCTCATCTATCACCCTTCACTGGTGCTCCGCCAGCGTATCCCGTTACCATACCATTTTCACCCATCAAAAAAAAACGGTCAAATGTACTTTTTACGTCTTTTCATTGTAAAATAACATGTTTCATTTACGTGTATTTTTGTCGTGAAAGCCCAACTAGTTTCCGGACCGTCCGGGACTCTTAATCAGTCAGACTCGCGTCATAGCCACTTGCCAGTATTGAGACAACTAAGAGTCTGACGAACTGGTAAACAACAATTTTCATATTAATTCCTAGCAAATACCACAGCTTAGACCGTGTATGGCCCAGCATAGCAGTATCCCAGAGTGGCAGAATAGAACCACACTGGCTTTCGTGCCTTGGTAGAAAGTTTGGTTCACGAACGTCGTAATTTCATTGGTTAGGACAACCGCGACTGTTGCATTGTCAAATTATAGTCCTATAAAACACATAGAGCAGTGATTCGGATTCACCTCGCTTTGTAAATTAAAAAGACATTTATATACATATTCACTATCCACATATAATTCACAGTTTTACTATAAATTTTTAGACCCTCTATCCACCTTGTGTTTTTGTCTCTAAACAGCTACTTAGAGAAGATACAGCTATATTTGACTGTATATCAGTATGAAGGCTATATACATATATATATATATATATATATATATATATATATATATATATATATATATATATATATATATATATATATATATATATATATATATATATATCAATTACATAGAAACTGAATAGAGATTAGCCGCGTAGGTCCCGGCATAGAATAGACCACCCTTCCTTCGTGGGTGTCGTAAGAGGCGACTAAGGGAAGTAAATAGTCGAAGAATGGGCAGCAGCGTCCTTCTTAAAATATCACCAGAAGCCTAACTGTGGTTGCCAACATGTTGTACATGTACATATGTACACACATTACATCTTAACTAATTAACAATCAAGTTAACTCCTATGCAACATTTCTTACTAGTTTGTTAGCGACACGCTGGCAGCTGCATTCCGTTACACGCGGAAAGCATAACAGAACTATTTTCGCAACGTCCGCTACTGATCGTACGGAAACATGAGAAAAATAAATTGGAACCTAAATCGAAATTCTCGAATGAAATTTAATATATCAACCAGTAATAAACCCACCAACAATGAAAATACAATGCAACGTTTAGCTGCATTCCGTTACACGCGGTAACACAATTATTGTTACCAGAAGGAAACTTTGTACAAAAGTCTTCGACAAAGTTATCCAAACGACCTTTGTCCTACTGCTGTTTCTGGCGTGAAGCAGTTGTGTTTACAAGGCTGTTTCGGTTTATAAGAGTGAGATATGGCGCAGTAAAATTACAAGATACCGGAGCATAACACCATAGTCTTCAGAAATGGCAACGCATGAGTATCGTGAGTATCACAGTGCATATTGCGAAGACCACTTTTCTGTTCGTGTCTATAGAAGACCGTTACCGCTTTCCATCAGATGGGCCGTCAGCTTGTTTGCCATTCTCAGTCATATTAAAAAAAAAAGTCCGCTACTGACCGTACGTAAACGTGAGAGTATTCAAGTAGAACGTCACTCGACTAAAACTCTAAACGAATCAAGATCGTTATTGTATAAAAAAAAAAGTAAAATCAACCGCACGAAAAGTACAATAAAGAGAACTGTGCCGATTTTCCGTCACTTTGTTACGTGAAGGAAGGAGGGGAAGGGGGGGGGGGGGGAGCAAATGGGATTCTGATGGCGTCTTCTGTCTGCATTATGCCTTGTACCCGAGTTCGTCTGTCTGTATTTATTTATTTATACTTGTACAAAGGCGTAGCACTTATAATTACTACAACGAGTTAAAATAACTTATAGTACCCATATACTTCACAAGAATGTATGGATGCAACAATTCTCATTCGATTCAATACAAGCAAATACAATTTTAATACAATTATACATATACTTGCTTACACGACAGACGAGAGGAAAGGGATTGTTAGTAATGGGAACAGTTCCATTGCTACCAATATAGCCTATCATCAGGTCGATCTCAATGCCGTTTCTCCTGGAAACCATCGTAAATAATTGTTGTGAAAATTGTCACGATGGGTTAACTAACCCGCCTTCATCCTCACGTATCATCTCTCACTAGTGCCCTACCTGCGTATACCGATAAAGCAAGCGGGGTTACCATTCCATTCTCACCCATAAAAAAGAACGTTATACGTCGTTATGTCAAATGCTAGTTTGATTGATGTACTTCATATTAATATTTGATTGAAATGTTTGAATTGGTAGCTAGAAATAGTTTTTATGACAAACATGGAAAATGGAATTTTACGTTTTTCTGGACTGAATTGTTCCATTTTTCCATTTTTCCCCTTTATCACCTTCATTGGTACTTAATGAATATTGGAAAAATAATAAATAAGCCAAATTGGTCCAACCGTTCTAGAGTTGTGCGCTTAGTACCACGTTTAATGATCCATTTATACACAAGATATATTATATTAAAAAAATATACAAATATTTTCACGACTCTAATCACTACCGTCACAAGCTTTTATTATTATTTCAGCCGTTAACTGTCCACTGATGGACAAAAGCCTTACCCATAAGGGGAGTTTTGCCAGTAATTGTCACGCTTGGCAGACGGGTTGACAACTGCAGTTAGGCTTTTAGTAATGTTTTAAGACGGACCCATCCCTCGCCGCAATCGTGTCATATAGCCACAAAAATATAGATGGATTGTGTACCTCCTCATTATGTACGTCGCTTAAAAATCAATAAACAACCGGGCGAGCTCAAAAAGGTTTTAAACTCGAAGCTTGTTTGACAATTATTTCAGTATATACTATATAGTCAGAGAGGCATTAGGTCCCTTGACGTTTTTATAATTAAATGTATATTACTTAAATATAAACCTAACACTAATCTAGGTTTATATTTAACGCGAATATTTATTTACAAATTTTTTGACGACAACGATTCACAGCTGTAAAAGTAACTTTTAACAACAAAAGTTAAAAGAGCAGTCTAGTACCTACTTAACATATAACTTAAGAATCCACTTAAATACATAAAATCTTTTTCCGCACAAAACTACTGAATTTTTGACAGCATTATGCATATGATACCAGCACGAAAATAAACCAAATTTTTACAACAAAAAAAGATTTTAAAATTGACAGACATAATATACTCATAAAAAATACAGTTAACAAACATTCTCTTTTATAATATATATATATATATATATATATATATACATACATAAGTCCTTTTATGTTAGGCAGATACCTAAATACCTGCCTGATGTTGGTAGATCCAAAAGACATTCCCGGAATTCCCTATTAATAATATTATAAATAAATTTCCTACGGTTTGATCCCTTTTTTATCTACTTTAAATACTTGTTTTTATTAAAATAACAGGGGAAAAAAGTGACAAAGGGTTTTTGTATTAATTCACAAGAATTAGTTGAGTTTAAATAGCTACAAACTCAAAACTCTAACAGGCGGCATGAAAATGGTCTAGTAGTAGTAGTCAACGGCGGGTACAGGGAAAATGATTTGCCCACTAATTGTACGATGCATATATTAAAGATTGTGTCCCAAAACAAAAAAAAAAATAACAGATTTCAATTATGGCAAAACCAATTATTTCCATTAAAAACCTAAACTACTAAACCAATTTTGGTAAAATTTCTATTAGACAAACGTGTAAATATATCCTTTCAGATAAAAAAATAATTTTTCATATCGGTATACGGTAACAAACATAAATTAACACAACCCAACTGAGAACTTCCTTATTTTTGAAGTCGGTTAAAAATAAATATACATTTGTTTGTTTTCAAATATAATTTTGTATTAGCCAAAAAAGGAGTCAAATTTTCTACTGCGGTGGGGCGAGACACAATATTCCGGGTAATTAGTAGCCAGATTACCATTTAAACACGGTTACTCAAGAACCTCTACAAACCTACCAGAGCCAGTCGTAGGCTGAAATAGGATTCGCCGGTGTAGAGGCCACTACTCATCACAATCCCTCCCCCCTGCCCCTCGCCCCCTGCCCCCATCCCATATCATATTGTAACATGCATACGGGGCAGATTAGTGCGGTACTACCCGACTATCACTTCACCGAGTAGAAACGGACTCCCAATTGTGTCATTGTCTTGCCCGTATATGCAGTTGAAGTAAAGAAAAATTTCGTTAGCGCGTTTCAGGATTTTTAATGTCGCACAATTTTATATTCGTATTTTGAGTACGTTAAATTTTTTGCATCTTTTCATTTTAATTTAAACGACTTCAAATACCCGTTGTTATTGATTAACCAACTTAAAAAAAGAGGAGCTTTGATATGATGAGAAAATTTAACCAAATTATTATTATTATCAAATTAATATGATGTAAGGTTACATTTTTTTATGTAAAAATATATCATATTTTATATACCCATATAAAGTACATAAAAAAATCATTACAAGTATTTCAAGGGTTTTTACCTTCACCGGGTATATCAGCCCTATCGTTACCCTGAACTGATTTCTGAGATAAGGTTTTATCTACTATACAGCATTTAAAATAAAACAAGTATTTAAAAAGTTATTTCAAACTGTCGTTCCTTTATACGGTTCGTTTCATAAGACTTAAGTACTCATGGAATTAAATACTTTTTTCCGTGCCATTTACATGTAAATTCAAAAACAATGTTTGAACTTTCATATTTTGTCGATAAGCGACTGTGCTGTTTCCATGGTGATTTTTTTCTAATCTACCCTCTACCCTTTGGACTTACCCTCTTTTTTTTTCAACTATAATGACACACATATTGTATATATCTATTTGTGAATATTACTGTTATATTTATAGTCACCTACAAGATGTTACGAAGATCAAATAAGTAAGTGGACATACAAATGGTTTTATATTAAATTACAAGTTTCCATTATTGTTGTTTATTGAAACGACTGGTATTATTAATAATCTTAACACTAGCTTTTTACCCGCGAATTCACCCGAGATAAAAAGTTACCTATATCCTTCTTCATCCCATGTAGACCAGAGGGATATTTTGTACAAAAGTCGATTGCTTGAGTACCTCTCTCCCATTCGTGTTTCAACCGTGAAGCAGTTGTGTTTGCATGGCTGTGTTTCGGTTTGAAGGATGGGATATGGCGTGAATTTACTGGGTACAGAGGAATAACACCTGAGTCCTCAGGAATGGCAACGCATGGGGGGTATCATGGGCGAAACAGTATACTCTGTTATGTCCATGGTACTGCTCATGTCCACGGCGGCGGCTCAGGCGACGGTTACCACTTTCCATCAGGTGAGAAGTCAGCTTGTTTGCCATTCTAAGTTGTATAAAAAAAAGTGTGCGTATACTGAATTTCATGGTGGTTGGTTTAGCCGTTACGACGCAATGAGATAACAAACTAATTAACTTTTACGTTTATAATATTAGTAAAGATTGTATAGTTTACTATTGGCTTCTTAATGGTTACCTGTGAACGATCTCTCTATGGGATAAGTCTGCCATTGTATGTAAAAGTTTTAATGTATTCAATAAAGATTTTACAATTAAATACATAATTATTTATTATTATTATTGAAGAACTAACTACTTTATTTTATTTTTTACTATTTATTGCACTAACAACATAAAAACATACAATGACAATTTGAAAATTCAAGTTAAATACAGTAACAATAATTAATTAAGTAGTAAAATTAAATTTCGTTATTTTGTTTCTTAATTGGATTATTAATTTATCACAATGTATCTAAAACATTTTCAATTTATATAATATTTCATGGCATGGTACTTGTCCTGTTTTTTCGTCGAACTATGCCTCAAACCCTTGTTACATGTGGGCGGAAAGGTGCGACCTCTTTGATGTATCGTAACATTATGTCATACTAATTCATAAAAACAACGTGAATGTTTTGTTTTAGAACAGGTCGGGTCAGATGTTTGTTTGCCTTATTTTTTTTTCTTTTTATATAAGCGTTTAGCTACAGGCAAAGTTTAGCAAAACTAATTAGACATATTTTTATAGGACGCAACAGTAATGACCTAAGACCTAAGAGTACTTGCGTAATCCTATTTCCTATTAACAATGCAAACACTAGGGGTCTCACATGCGCGTTGCTGACTCTGAAGAAACCTTAATATGCCCTACCTTAAATACATAATTATTTGCATTTATTATAACTCTTAATACCTTGAATTCTATACAGTTTTTTATCATTATTAACTAAAACTCCTCACTCCCATATTCCTCCCACACCAATTTTGTCTAGATTAAAACTCCTTTAGCAAAACCTTATTGTAATATTTTCAAATGCTTTCGTAATACAAAGACTTTCGTTTGACAAAGACATCTAAAATACTTTCTTTAAGCCGACCCGCCTTTGACCAAGTAACCGGTTGGGCTGAACAATATTTTGACAAAAAATCTCGCAACAATCGAGCGACCGCAATGAATAAAAACGAGATAACGGTTGTGACGTAAAGCGGCGTCATTAGCGAACAAAGAATCCACTAATTTGAAACTATCCCCTTCGACAAACTTGTCTATCGATAGATACGTTATCGCTACCTATAGGCTTATTTAGGTGCAGGTCATATACGGGCGGGCGGATCAGGAGCAAAGCTTTAAGCTGTAACAAAGACGTGTGAGAGTATGTATGCACCTATTATAACCCTCCCTCTTGCCCCGCCAGAAAATAACCTTAACTATACCAATATCGTTACCGCAAGCATACGATGAGATTGAAAGAAACAACAAAATACAGCGTGTTTATCTTTCTCATGCGTACACCACTGTTTGTTTCAATACAACATAATGAAAATGTAAACAAATGAATAATGATTATTGACCCGACCGTAAGATAAATGTCTTATGATCGGAAGATGTCAAATAGAAACATCGATAAATTTATTTATATTCCGATTCGTTACTAATTCAATTTAGAGAGTATTTCTGTAACGTATTCAACTAAATTTGTTTACCTATTCATTAAATTCTAAGAAATCGACTATAAATACATAGTCATTTATTTTGTTGCAAAAAAATAGGGTACTTGTACTATATTCTGTGGTTTTTTTTGGTGGATGAAAATAGAATGGTAACCCCGTCTGCGCTAACGGGATACGCTGGCGGGGCACCAGTGAAGGGTGATAGATGAGAATGAAAACAGGCCAGTTAGCCCATCATGATGAATTCATCAGGAATTAACCGTGATAGTTTCCAGGGGTAACCGCGAGGAGGTCGACCTGGTTGGGTATATTGCTAGCAATGAGATTTTTAGTCTCCATTACTAACAATCCCTTTCCCTCCGATATATTCTGTGGTTTAAGATACACAGAAATATTTTTTAATACTACCCACAAAAGTTTTATATTATTATTATTATTGGTCTACTGTTATTCACACAGATATGGCAAGGATGTTTATATTTATCACCTGTTTTATTACACTACTGACTAACATTATTGTACCTAAATCTTTCAGGCATTGTTTTAGCAAAATACGCATGTACATAACATTGTTATTAACATATATGAATTTAATGGCCGTGTGGTCCCAGTATAGAATAGGCCACCCCTTCCTTTCCCGTGGGTGTCGTAGGAGCCGACTAAGAAAGGCCAAGGAATGGGCAGCCAGGCCACCCTTAAAATATCTCTAAAGCCCTGACTGCGATTGCCAATCCACCTGGCAAGCGTGGCAATTACTGGCAAACTTCCCCCTTCCCTGCCCCCCAGGGGGAAGGCTCACGTCCAGCATTGGATAGTTAAAGGCTGACATGACGATATGAATTTAAATAATGATAAAGAATAAATAAATAAATAAATTAAAATATGTATCAACCAAGAGAATCGCCATTCGTTTAAATTATTGCTCAGTCATGACAATATCATACCGATAGGTATCACAACTATTGAAACTGGTGAAAAGGTAATTAAAACGTTATCTCTATGCAGATAAAATATTTATTTATGTATCACTGATTAAAACTTTGAATAGAGAGTAAGCGACTGGAGTGCGGATAGGGGTTTGGTAATTTCACTAACAATAAATTGCTTTTGAAACATCAATATAAAACGGTTGTACTTTTCTCTTGTTTACTTGTTACCTAATAATTCCGTCAGTTGTAAACCAATTTGGAAAATTCTTTTTTTTTATCGGAAAGGACATACTTACACACTGATCTGTAGATATGGGCTTGATGATATTTATATATTGTTCGGTAAAATTGCTAAGACAAGAGGATTGTCAAGAACGTTACTATTTATTTTTCTACAACTACGTAGGTTTGAAAGAGGTTGGCAGCCTACAGATGCTATAGAAATTTTATCAAAATCAGTTAAGTAGTTTAATCGGTTTTTAATTTTAAAATAATTAGTTTTGCCACAACTGAAGTCTCTTTTTTAACCCAATTTTAATTAATTTAATAAATTTACGTAACTTTTAAAGGTGTTTTTATATTTTTCTTATCATTTAGAGCAGAGATTCCCAAATTTATTTTGTCTACTGCCCACTTTGAGAATAAATTATTTTTTAGCGCCCCCATTTTTTCACCTACTTAAAAACCACTATTACTTCAAGATCAACAAATCACCCCCCAAGCCTCTACACAACGCCCCCATTTTTTTTCTGGGTCTCTTACCGCCGTCCTTTAGGCCTGCAGCGCACACAAGGGAGCATTATCGCCCACTTTAGGAAAAGCTTATTTAGAGGCAGGATCTTCTCTTTCCATTTTTTAAAACGTTACTCTGACTGTGATATAAGCGATGCTGTTCATGTTTCTGATGATACATCATCATCATATCAGGCTTTAATTGCTGAACTTACCCTCACCCTTGGGGGGTTTTGCCAGTAATACCCACGCTTGGTAGGCCAATCGCAACCGCCATTAGGATTTAGAGATGTTTTAAGATGGACGCTGTATCCCATCTCTTCTTTAGTCGTCTCTTACGACACCCACGAGAAAAGAAGGGATGGCCAATTCTATGCCGGGACTACATAGTCGTGTCTATAGTATGTAAATCAATAAAAACATTTATTTAAATATAAGAGATATCGTTTAATTAACAATTCCACACAATCACTGTGCAAGAGCTGAATGAATACCAATGTTGTGACATTGTTTCAGTATAGTGACTAAGTGACAGTGACACATTACCCGGTACAATGATAACATTATAAAAATTCTTAATTCCTATGTTAATTATTCACTTAGGAAGTATCATTATGAAATTCATTGCCCTTTTTTTTATTATTAATTCTTATCGTTAATCCTTTACCAAGCTAATATTATTAATGTGAAAGCGAATTGGCGCCTTAACTGCTTAACGTTTAATTAACTGTTAACTTTCAAATTTTGCATACTTAGTTATTTTATAATAATTATAATAGTTATTTTATATATTTTTCGATTTTTCTTCAATTCACATTAATTTACGTTATTATATATTATTCTATGCTAATATTATAACGAAGAAATATTAAAATTTCTAGTTTGTAAAGAATAAACTCAAAAGATACTTGTCTTTAATTTAAAAATTTATTCACCTATAGAAAACTGCATTATCAATGAGTAATATGGATTGTATTTTATATTATATACAATATTAGAACCTAGTATCGTTGTAACGATGTACAATTTTAAAACAATTAATTATAAAGATTCTTATAGTGAATGTAAATTGAATTGTATTACTACAGCTGTGCCCAAATAAATAAATAGATATGTTATTATAACTGTTGTCACAAAGAATATCACTGATCACAACTGATATATGGGAAATAGATATTAAATGTACCTATTATGAGTATTACGTATTTGTTATTGACAGACGAACCCAATTATGGCGTACACAGTATTTACGTCTTTACGATCTCATATAGACGGTTAAATGTGTGGGTAAAAACCTTGAGGTTAATTGATCCATCTTTGACACACCCTATTTGTACTTTAGGATGAATGTACATGATCTAATGTACTATTTTATTTAACTTTAAAATGCCGAAGAAATCTTTGTCGTGTTAATGTCATTTACCCTTGTCTCTAAAAAAACTGTATCTCCTCCAAAAATTATCCAATTTTAATATTTTTTTTTACAGCAAGCTAAACAGCGACTGATTTCACGAGCGCTATGACACTCTTGGCACTCAAAGGGTTAAACGATTATTCATTTAAAAAAATATAAACTTATAATGAAAATGGTAACCCCGTATACCTACCTTAAAGCGGCACTAGTGAGGAGAGATAAATGAAAGCATGCTAGTTGGCTACAAATTCACCAGGCATTACGAACGTTGGTTTCTAGAACCTTGTGAAGATCGGCACCTACATCGCTAGCAATGGGGCCATAAGTCTGTCGGTCCTAAGGCACCTGCATCCACTAACTCCTTGCAATATATCCCAGATCATATCTTCATCTCGACATCAAATGCATTACAGAGTCAGTGGAAGCAGGTGGCTCAGGAACGTTCATAATGACAGTCTATGGGGGAGCCTATATTTCGCAGTGGACAGATAATAGCTGGGGTGATGATAATGATCTCTTCATCTAATCATTCAAAAAAGCAACATACTTGTAATATTGCACTTTTTATAATAAGTAACTTAATACTTTACAAAAGAACCAATTTCAACTTTGACCACAAATTTGTTATAATATTATGAGACCATCACGGAAGCAACCCTTTCAACTCAAAAGGAATCATTAAAATCGTTTCACTGCGAAAATATCATGTAACATTAAAGTACCTTCGAGACGGAGGGTTCTAACTAACCTTAAACTTAGTTAAAAAACATTTTTGATTAAAGACAATGTAAACATTTTCGTTTTGAAGCTTGAAATACACAACAAGGTCATACAGAAATGTATTCAAAACCTAATTGAAATAAAGATTGGATTCAATTAACGGAATTAAGGAATTACCGACTGTCTAAATTTAGATTAACCGTTTTAAATTACTTGGCATTATTAGTACTAACTGCGTATATTAACGAACTTTATAATCATACAATTGATGATAATTTCGACCATTAAGTATCAATCGTGAAAAATATGGTCTTAAATATGTTTTAAAACGCTTGAAGCAACGTTTTCTTCTGCCAAAAAAAAAGCTTTCACAACCATAAAGTTGAAAACGTATGTACACACGTAGTGTTAGCAATGGAGAAGAACATAGGCTAGTTTTTGTCTCCTTCACACTGACTCACACAGACAAAATCCCGTGTAAACACTACTAATAATATAATATTAATAAATAATATATTACAATAATAATAAATAAATGTCACACAATCACACTAATTGCTTATACCCTCGTATAAAACTAAATATACATGTAAAGAGAATGCCCTCCACTCCGTTCTTTCTGCCAACCCTGCGACAGATTTGGCGTGAAGATAGAGATATAAACATATATTTATTAATAATAGTTATTTATAATTACAATAATTAAAAACAAAAGTTCTTATAATATCAAAAAAACGTCGCGTTATATATTCTAAAAAAAAAGAACCTGGAAATATTTTGAAAATTCATCACGAGATCTTAATCTTAAGATCACCTACATCCTATATAGACCAGAAATAGTTATCTTACCTTATCTCTGTGCGAGTGGCGATGATGAGTCACGGGCGGCGGATTCTGCGGCAGAGGTGGTTGGTTCTGTCCATTCACCACCACTGGTAGACCATCGACGATTGTCACCACAACACGCTTGTCCGTAGCTCGCCGACGCTCAATCGTGCTCCTGCGACGTCTTTGTTCATCAGTCACCGGTCTGGCAAACACGGTCCTCCTATCCAATCTCGGGTCCCCTTGGTGCTCCTCCAGCCTCGTAGCTGGAGTGTGACTCTTCGATCGTTTTAACAGCCGCATCACGTGCGATTTGATCGCATCCGGCTTGCTGACCGGAGGCGGTAACTCTTGCTTATGTTTATAAGACTGCGAATGCGCGTGGTGGCGCTGCACTGAGACCGTGTGCCCCATACCTGGTGGTACCACGTTGGATAGACTCTTAACCGCGTAAGCAGCATCCACTTTGTTGCCAGCGACGCACGACACCTCGTACATTCCGATGCACTTTGTTATATTGGCCACTTATATTCAAACCATTTGTATCTTTATACACTGCAATCCATTTTGTAAAACTAATGAGGTTTAATAGCACAAGATTGCTCAACGGTCGGACTGGTCATGTGTTAACGAGGAAAAATATTTAATAGACGCTGCGTGCTAACGAACACGTGTGTACCGAACGGGTGTTCGCGCTGTACTGACGTTTGTGGCGGTATTGTGTTGCCTTCCTCCATTGCATATTAGAGGATCTGAATAGTGGCGGAGGTTGGGTGATAACGCATAATATGGCATATAAAAGGTCAATGCTTGATGTAGTCAGCGTGCAATTGGCGTAATTATGAGAGATGAGCTAACGCAGATTAGAGTTGACCTCACCTGTGCGCTAATAATAGTAATCAGGCTGGTTTACTGTACGTTATCTAAAACAATTATTAGTGTTATTACATTGATTTACATATAAACTTGAACAATACAATCGTTATTGGCCACTGCGATACCAAGGTACGCTTTGTGCAGAGGTCGATATTAAAATGTACCTACGTGCTGTTTTGTTATGACAGAGTATGTTGAGTTCAATAGTATAGTGTGATTAATTATAATAATTAATTAAGTTTATAAAAGAAATTATTTTTATTGAAATTTTATGTTTATATCGAAATTAAGAATCTCTAAAGTATGTATGTGTATATATACATATATACAAACTAACCGCCCACCTGATGGAAAATGGTAACCGCCATATCTATGCCAGCACTGCTGCTTGACGGTAGAAAAAGTGGTACCAGTTCCGTTTTTGTGGAAAATACCCTCTAGCAATTATGATGAAAGATTAATTGACGATTATTTTTTAAATATATTTTAAATTTAATAATAATTAGACAAACGGATTCATATCACACAAAACATATATATATATATATATATATATATATATATATATCATTTGTGGCTGTAGCCCCTCTATCATAGATAAGAATTAGCAGCGAACTTAAAAAAAAGGGCGAGCACAAAAGATTATAGAAAACTCGCAGTTTCACAGGTTTTTCTGCCTGAAAAAGCCCGTCTCGCAATAATAATAATACATACATCACACACGTATATCACACATATACACACACACACACACTACACTTTATTGGTTACGACCCCTAAGTATAATATACGCTAGTATAGTATCGTATACATCAACTAATGTTGAGAGAAAAAAGGATAAAAAATAATAGATTTATAAGACGTAGTTTTTGTCGAAATTAACTTACTCTGAATTACAATTCATTTTATGCAAATACTGAGAGCATAATGATATTTGTATATTGAAGGCGAGTCTCGACCTAGTTGCGTAATTTTGTAAATTAAAAACATTAAATTTTGTCACGTAGTTACTAGCATACACAAAAAATTTTAGACTTGCTGCCAGACTTCCCGTTCTGTCACGGACAAACTCAACTTTGCATGAAAATAAAGCTGAACAAGTGACTCTTAAAGACAATTAGTTTTTTAATACAGCAAGTATATTAGATATCTTATTAAGTAAATAAATATAAAAAAATGGTCGTATGGTCCCGGTATAGAATAGGCCAGCCCTTCCTTTCCCGTGGGTGTCGTAAGAGGCGACTAAAGGAGGGAGGGATGGGCAGCAGCAGCTCTCTTAAAATATTTCTAAACCCTAAATGCAGTTGCCAATCCATCTACCAAGTATAGCAACTATAGGCAAAAACCCCCAAGGCTTATGTTCAGCAGTGGACAGTTAATAGCTGATGTGACGAAATAAAAAAAATAATAAAGAATATAATAATATTATATAATATATAATAATAAATTCCACTGATTTGGACATATTACACAATCAAACAACAATAACTGGCATTTTGTATCATATCTCTGTATTAAGAAATAATAAAATTTCATCGTGCCTCCGATCAAACTGTTTATAATTACTCCCTCTCCATCCAAAGGTTGCCTGGAAGCGCTTTTAGCGATAAGTTCGCCCATTGTTTTCTCATTGTGATTATTTCTTGTATTTGTTTATATTTATAAGTTTACTATTGTAATCTTTTAGAGGAAACAATAAAGAGTATCTATCTATCTATCTTGTTGTTGAACACGCGATAGATTCGTCGTACCAATATAAGGCAACTAAACAATCTCTCGCTCAGATAAACAATAGCGGTGAGAAACCATCAGTTATATACATCTCGAGTAATTGCTATATAAACACGCGTGTAACACATTTACGTCACATAATTAATCCCAAGTGGCCTAGGCCATTATCATATTACCATTATCTCGTGCAGACAACGTGGGCGTCCCGCGGAAGGCACGTGTGTTGTATCTATGTATTATATAAATGTCAGAAACTTTCGACGGATCATTATAATGAACTCGATATGTATTAATTACAAATAAGTACATAATTAAGATTGTGTTTTACCAGAGGGAGACTTTGTACAAAAGTCGTTTGCTGGGGTACCTCTGTCAAAAGTTGTGTTTGCATGGCTGTGTTTCGGTTTGAAGGATGGGATATAGCGTGAATTTAAAGGGTACAGAGGAATAACACCTCAGTCCTCAGGAATGGCAACGTATGGGAGGTATCATAGGCGAAACAGTATACTCTGTTATGTCCATGGTACTTACTGCTCATGCTCATGTTTATAGGCGACGGACCACTTTCCATCAGGTGGGCCGTCAGCTCGTTTGCCATTCTAAGTTGTATAAAAAAAATTTGATTCTACAAAAAAAAAAATACAACTTCATTTACGGTAAAACTAGTTATTTTCATTTAAAAACTATAAACTCCTGAATTGATTATGATATAATTTCTATGATATCAATCTGGAAATATATCCTATACACATAAAAAACATTTTTCCGTATCGGTTTACAACTAACAGAGTTATGACGTAAAGAACATAAAATATACAACTTGATTGAGAACTTCCTTTTTTTTAAAGTCGGTTGAAAACAAGCTTTCTGATCTCGTAGTTATTTATCCCTATGTATATAATATTAGACACTAAAGATCTTATGTTTTAAGTACGTAAGTAGATAATTGCATGTCTATAGTTCCACAAAAAAATAACGGCAATCGTGTATACACATACACACATACAAACACGCACATATATATTAATAGACGAACGACAACATGTAAAACATTTTATTAAAAAGCAGTTTTTTTACTCCTCACCAACATGGCAGTAAACCAAAACGATTGTAAAAATAATTATCAAAATCAGTTCAGAATTAGCGTCGCAATCATGTAACATAATTGCAAAAAAAGAACAAACGTTGGGAAGCCACTTAAAAAAACAAAAACAGTTTTTGGAATTAAAAGTGTACCTACTTTTAAGAAATATAACAACACGTTTCTTGTTTCATCCCTCTTTGTGTGATATAAAACCGCATATTCTCGTATTCATATATATCCGAATTATAAATACTTCGATATTATATCAGTACAAGTATGACAAAGAGATGCCAGGGGAATGCTTTGTTCATTGGAATTCTACGATAAAAGAAACCTCAGATGGTACGACATTTCCCAACATAACTGCGGATTGTTCATGACTATGAATTTAGAAGGAATTTTTCGATTTCAATAAGGCCTTAAGGCCTAAAACATTTGAATGTAAAATTATATATATATATAACTCATATAGCCCACTGCTAAACATAAGTCTCGCCCTAGGTTTCGCCAGTATTTGCCCCGCTTAGCAGACGGATTGGCAATCGCAATTAGATGAGGATGGAGATGTTTTAAGAGGAACGTTGTCCATCCTTCGCCCTCCCTTAGTCATCTGAATGAATATAGAATGGTACATGTCTGTACTACCGGTATACAATGGTGGAATCCTATTGGAAAATGAAACCCTTCCTCCCTCCCTGTATATAATAGTAGGTAGTTATGAAAATTGACTGACACAAGAAAGTTATCAATTCCTACAGGCGTGTCATACGCATATGCCCACTTTCACAACTCTCCACTGATAATAGTAATGCAGTTTGCGTAGCCAATGAGTCAGCTGGTCCACTTTGTACGTACCGACAAAAATTGGTGATCATGTGAATTCTATACCGTCGCGTTAAAGTTCAAATCCGTTCACCGACTATTTGCCGACAAGTTCGACCGTCGATCAGCCGATAAGTGACCCATATAAGATTGCTTTATGAGGAAAATCATTTTGCAATCTTAGAGCGTTTTGTAATGACTAGGTAATTTGAGAGATCAGTGATTTTAAAATCATACATAATTTAAAACTGATTGACTTGATATTAGGCCAATGATTTTAAAAATGCTATTGAATACAAAACTGAAACAATAATACTTAATATTGTTTAAGTTTGACGTAACGTCGTTTCCATATTCCGTGGTGATAATATCATACCCATGTCCCACTACTGCCTAAATTCCATTACGTACAAAGAATAATATATAAACAGTAAACGAACAAACGTATAAATCATCAATCAAATAAAAGAAATATGGCTATTCATTTTTTCATTAATTTATAATGCAGAATGGTAAAAGACTAAACAACAAATACTAGAAACCAATAATGCCAAATATAGGCTAAAAGAATTTATTTATTTGCATGCAAAGGATCCCCGTTTCGCCATAGTCCGTATAGTCGTATTTGGGCCAAGAGGAAACTTCAAACAAAGTCAATATTCAGATCTCAAACACTCCTATTTAAACACTCCTACACGAATCAGGCCGTTCAGAAATTTAATACGAAATAAATCAGGGAGCAATAAACAATAGAGTAATACTAAAGTATTTTCTTAGTAAAACGGAAGCCCCAATAAAAGGTTCTTCCGTAAACAGGCCATTGTTATTCTAATACCGTTTATTTACCGTTTGGGTTATATCCGAATTCCGTGGATAAAATCAAACATTGCTCGATTCGTCGAGTCGATATTTTCAACTCCAGACCTCTGATGAGCTCCTCATTTCATTCATACTAAGACAAGAATGGCTTTTGTAAATGGTTTTGTTAACTTAAAAATGTTTTGTTTTATTTAGAAAGCAGCTTTTGTTTTTAAAAAAAAAAAAAATTTTAACTTGAAATTTAAAAACAAAACAGCTGAAACAGCCAAATCGAAACAAAGAGCATCGATCAACTACAAGATGTTTCATACGCAAATAAGATTCAAAACATTTAAATTTAGAACAAGGAACGTTTTAATGCGCTTATACAAAATGGATGTATGTATTCGTGTGGACAAATTTTCTAATATCACCACGTCATCGTCACTAAATAAATACCTATCGGTGAGAAAGATCCGTTTCATGGCGGCTCGAGCGTTTGTATTCATGTCAAGTCTCTGAGGCTTTATTGTGCCGCGTTTGATACGTAACTCTAGGATAGGTTTTAGAATATATACACGTTATGTATTAAAGAAATCATGTACAGAAAGAAAATAGTCTTGGCGAATTGGGAAAGTAAACTTACTGATATAATGTTAACTACAGTATTTATATAAGCGGTAAGAAAAAAAACAATTACTATAATAAAATACGTAATAAACATAAAATACTGTTGATCGCAAAAAGAATCTTAAAAATCAGATCCAATTTGGCGAATATGTCACGTAACATACAGAAAAAATCAAGCTATTAAGAGTTCTTCTATTTGGAAGTCGCTTTTAAATTCAATATCAATAAAAATATTAATCATTTGATGTGAAATAATTTATTTGCACTAAGTGGTTTTTTACATAGGTACTTTTAACAAGAGGAAGAGGAAGACCGAGGAATAACTACATGGGACAGATAAAGGAAACACTAGGCGTCATGTCGTATAGGGAGATAAAGAATATGGCCTGGGATAGAGCTGGCTGGAGGAAGATGCATGAATTAGTTGCACCGACAAGAGAAAACTCTTAAATGATTTATATATATATATATATATATATATATATATATATATATATATATATATACTCTTAACATGTTCATTATTTTAATTAAAAATCAAGTTTTGTATTAGACATGAATTCAACGTTCCACAGAATAACAACAATCAAACGCAATTATTCAATGATAAATTTAAAAACTTGATGGGAAACACAGCAACACATATGTTCAGCAATGAACAATAGACAGTTTTCAAAAACGATGCAAAAAGAAAAACTATACTTTAGTGCAAAATGTGAAATACAAACGAGGCACAAAAGAGAGGCACGACTATTGTCTCACCTCAAGGTCTGTGGGTGTTGTGAAGTTGATGACAGACGTAAACTATCACGGCGACATCCTACAGGACCGGCTCGGGTTCCGTCCGATAACATTGTGTGGACACGTGCTATTCCCAGAGAGATCGGTCTGGATGATTGCCGAAACTAACTTAGGTACGGTTTGTCGGTTTCGACAGGCTTTGGCTATCGTTCGATTCGAGAAACTTCTATTTGTATGCGCTCCTTTTACTCGTGCTGCCGTTCTATCGCTTCGTAGATACGAGATGCGAGTAATCTAGACATGTGATTTTAGTATTCAATATGGTTTCTTTTTCTCTTCACCAAAAGCAAGTGGAAATTATATGTCCCATTTAATGAAAGATGGACGCCTGATAAAACTTGCATATACAGGAAACTTGTACGCCCTTATAACAAATATAAATAAAGAGATTTAACATTCAATTTTTTTATCTGTATATCTTTTCCCCCAGGTATTTCAAGACTACGATTTAACAATACATTTGATCGGTATGATAGAAGAATTTAAAAATTTCAACTCAAATATTTTCTTGAGAATAAATCTCTCTCTTGGGATAAATCATAGCGTTCTTTCGTTACAAACTTTAGTGCTATGTAACGATTGAGACAAACTAAGTCTAAATCTAACAAAATTTAAGAAATCTCTAATGTAACACCTGCATTTTAAAAAGTCATTAATAATTTTAGGGTCCTGTAATTCAAAGTATAAACTCAACTAACGATGTACGCAAGGAGAATAATTTTTATACCACGAATGAATGAATAAATGATTTTTATATACCACGAATGAATGAATAAATGATTTCTATATAGTATGAATGAACGAATGAATTATTTAAATGAATTATACAACGAATCATGCCAAATGCTCGAGCCAACGATCGGAAATGCCAGTAAATAAGGAAATTGACGCTTGAGTACTAACACCTTTTACACATTTCACTATTAGCAAATGTTGGAAAAGAAATTAAGGTTTCAAACAGAGTAATTATTATTATAAATTTATCATCTGTACCCTGATCACTAATAAAGTTGTAATCATGTAAAAAAAAACTGTATTTACTTATAAATACAGCTTTTTTTACATGATTACAACTTTAATAAAGCATAAATCAGGAACCATTTTCTTAGCTACGTATAATCGAAATCTATTTAATAGTGGTTGTTTGGACAACCAATTTATATCCTTGTTTTAAATTTTAAATTTAATTTCTACTTTAGTAATAATTAGGGAAATTATGAAAGAGAGTGGGCAAGGGGGTGAAATTAAATTAAATCAAGTTATTACAAATCCACTGGTATTAAAATCAGTTATTCCATACCTAGTATACTGGGTAGTAGACGATCTTTTAAATTAATACAACTTTTAATGTTTGAAACTACAGGAGACGTAGTAACAGAATCCAGTTATTACAGACCTCCCACTGGTATTAAAATTCTTGTGTTTTACAGTTAAACTGAATAGAGACAGGTCTTTTAAATTAATAAGACTTCGTGTTTGAAGCAGTCTGTATTGTGTTTTCGTTGGAAACATATTTGATATGTATAAATGAAGATAAACAGTTTATTTAAAATTAAATAAGTAAAAGCAATTCTTATTTACGAAACCAAATGATATTAAGTAACAGCTGTCAAATATTATCTCACATGATAAGGTTGAAATATAATTAGTTTAGTAGCACTGTCTGGCGCAGAATTCACTGTATCAAACAAGTGATTACTGTCAGTTTAAATGTTAACTCTTACGTACTAGTTTCGTTTTTAGTTATGGTGTATTATAAACTATCAAATAACAAGATCTTTTATTCTTTTTAAGTTTTAAATTTCGCATGCCTAATTATGGCGAAATATGAGGACTTATACTTATTGTTAACATCTATACACTCACCATGTTTCTTGTCAATAAATAAATAAACAATTATTAACGTCTGTCTATTAATAATTTATGTTGGACGCAGTTTTGTAACAATAAATAATTTTGCAGTATCTTGTATTATCTTAGAAATAAAAATCTGTATTGAGGTTTTTCTTTGTTTATAACTTGTAACTGTAAAACATACATACATATTTATAATATGTTTTCCAGAATTCAAATGTAATCACACCAATTCTTAAAAAAATATCCATTAGAAATTGATCTAAATGTATAGTTTTCTTTAAAATAAAATAGAAATTTGATGGGTCTATAGAAGAATTTTAAAATCACAACTCTTTTAAAGCAACAACGCAAAAGGCAGATATCTTTCAGATTTCCATCCCAGACCCCCATAATTCAAAATGAATGCAGACAGATTAAAAAGATACGAAGCGACGAGGTACAAAGATCACTAGTATTTACGAGAAAAAAGACGAGGGGTGGCGGAAAAAGTTGAAAAGAATAATGAAAATTGTGATATAGATATCTAGAGATACATAGATTGTTGTGAAACTATGACAACAACGATGATGATAGTAATACTTGGCGCTGTTGATGATGTCGATGATATGAATAACGATGATGAGTTGACGAAAAAAGTAGTATAATTAAAATCTCATTATATAAATTGAATATTCAATATTGTACAGTTAATGAAGAAAAATGATGGAATATTTAATTGTGAAGTGTAAAAAGGAATAATATTCTTAGTCCAACATTATATTCAGGACAACGATAAGTGGTGTAAACAAGTCTATTTGATAACTATGTTATTTGTTTACGAATGCAGTTCCGAAGGAGCCAAGGTTTATGACAGACAATCATGATTATACGATACTATATGCTAAGGTTACATTATTTAAATAAATTTATATACTCTTTGGTGCTTTAACAGTAAACAATAACTCTTAGAAATGGCAGCAAAATTAGTAAGTACTAGATTTTTTTTTTTATTTTTTAATAATTTAAAACATAAACAAAACCCATGTCACAAATCACAGTAAAATGAATGCAGACGGAAATAAAAACAGGTTGCTTGCTATATTTAGAAAATCGATAGTCACGCGATGAAAGTACTAGGGTAGCAGAAGCTGCGAAGGGTTTTTGGAACGCATCCAAAGTGTTATCAGCTGCGCGTAATTTTACGTTAGTGTACGTCCATTCATTACATTCATTTAGCGGATTTCGCCATTAGTCGAGAAATTGTGCTATGGTGACTTTATTTTATTTTATTCGAAAGAAAGAAAAGAAAACATTATTTATAACGACAATCGTTTTAATTATATAATTATTATAATACATTAAAACGAAAATGCATTTATTAATTGACCTGCAATTATTATAATGGTTTAAATGTGATAATCGAAGAGTAACTAAATGTTGAAAGTAATAAATTGCACGGCTAAATACTATACAAAAACAACAACGCATGCTTTAAGGTAGGTATAAATTTATACAAATTCTCTACTTAAGAGAAAAAAAAAGTTTATTGATAAAAAAAAATTAGACCAATTGAGAACCTCCTTAATATGGAAATGACTAAAAATGTTGCAGAGATAAGAGATTATCTAAAGTGC
Organism: Galleria mellonella; assembly: GCF_026898425.1. NCBI lineage: Eukaryota > Metazoa > Arthropoda > Insecta > Lepidoptera > Pyralidae > Galleria > Galleria mellonella. Next base: position 6,530,329 of record NW_026441999.1, on the reverse strand, counting down.
CACAAATTAACACTAATCGCCTGACTGTTAAGTAAGAACATCCATTGTTAAGAAATAAGACAACAAACAACTACGGTTACGATACGTAACCCAACACACCGAGATCCCAGTCAATTTAGTAAAGTTTATTTTCCTAATTGATCCGATCCCATTTATGCAATGGAACGTGCCCACCACTACGCCACTATGCCACGAGGCCATCAATACAATATTGCGTATCTCATATAACGAGTAGTTCCAACACTATGATCATCTACATCGGCCCTAACCAAGGCCACGGATTGTGCCAATAAGGATATCAACGACGTCCACGACGACACAGCGTAATCGCAGCGTTTATACAACGTTTATGCTGCGTTTATCCACTACAATAGCGATATGTCACAGACGATTTTCGACAATTTGCAAACTTAATAGGATAATGAGACATACTCGTAAATATACACCAACCATCGGATCCCTTGGAAAATTTCTTCTATGTTACGCATATTTGTCTCAACGTTACGTTGTCATATTACGTACAAATTGACAAGATCAATTTTCATTTAAATATATAGCTTTAATGGATCTAGTATAGAATCATGATTGTCTCGTAACCATTTATTAAAAGAAAAAACATGAATTTTGTCATATATTTTATTTCTAACACAACTCGAACGATAAACGCACGTTTTGGTTTTGTTTCAAATGTAATTCGATCAATCGACATAAAAATACGGATTGTATACATAGTAAACTTAGATTCAACATAGTTTTCATTTCAATCTATTTAATAATTTGACCCAATAAATGAGCCGACTGTAGAAACCCAAAATATTTTTTATTCCTCTCTATGCTCCCTTTACCGAGTTTTAAGATAAAGTATAAAAAAAAGCCGTGAAGTCATTGATAATACAATTAAACTCTGATCAAATTGAGAGCATAACCAGTATCAACAAATAGTTTAACACTGTTCACCACGATTTACATTATTCTCACAAAAAATATTGCAAACACCTTTGTACTTTTCAAGTATTTCTGCATCATTACTTAACAACACAAACTCTTTGTCCATTAAATTAGTTATAAATCACGTTCCGATTCCGAGTCCCGGCTCCAGTAATCGGTCGGCTCACCTTTACACGACATCCTTGTGAAACAGAGCGTTGCAGATCACGGACGGTTGAAACCATTGACACCAGATATTGTGTACGTACGTGATTGCAATGTTTATTTATATTACCTATATATTTCTCCGAAAAAAAAAACTACTTCAATCGTAAATACTACATATCGTGAAATCCCACATTGTAAATAATTTGAATTTAGAACGCGGAATCGCGTTAGCTAACGACAAAAAAATCACGCAAACTGGGATTCTCTTTATAACGTTGGTAAAGATACATGCAAATTGCAAGTAGAATGAACCCAAACCCTAGACAAAGACCTCTTCGTAATCATAATATATCCACTATTTAATGAAAAAGTCTTTTAAATTCATAGCAACATAAATATATCGTTGTAATTAATACATATATAATTATATAAATGTGTCAGCACAAATAAATAAAGCTTTGTTTTTATATATTTGTGTAACAATTCAACTGTATACCAGATTTATACCTTTTATATTGAAAACAGATTTACATAATACGAAATTTCCACTTAACCAAGTCCTGTCAATGCAAATAATGACGAATATCAATTCTAAATCCTTCTCAATTAAATTTCGCTGAGCGTTAAAGGGATCAAAAATTGCCTTTGTTCGAGTTGCGTAACGCTCCGGCCTTTACGGACCCTTAAAATCTCATCCCCTCTGGGAGGTCAATAAAGTTTTTTGCTCTTCCCCTGTTCCCTCCAATTAGTAAGTTCTGTGGATACTTTATGCTTTTTAATCTATAAATAATTTATTTAATCCTTACTAAATTCATTATATCAATTATTATGCCATACCCTTCGAGTTAGTGAAAATCATTTTTATTAATACAAAGTCTGAAATATCCTATATTAATTTTGAAAAGTCGTGCAAAGAAAAAAACGGTCGGATAAAGGAACGTGCTATTATGGGTAATGGGCGTACGGTATTAAAACTCGCATTTCTGTATTCGACAGTGAAAGAACAAACGGGCAACACCAATAGCAATTACTCTGCTCCGCTACGTAACTTTATTTGCGGCGACCAGCTGTGCAGCAGCGATGCAAACGGTCTGGTTTTAAACTGATGAATTATGGCAGTTTTGTAATGACTCGAACTAGACCAAGAAATATTTAAGTAACAAAACGCCGCTATATGCGATTGAAATCAAGAAACTAGTTGGTTTATTAAAGTATGTATAGGTCTAGTTGATTTTCGTGGCTTAATATGGTCGATCTCTGTTGCGTTGTAGGTACTATTTCACTATTTAGGATTTTGGAAAATCCTTAATGCATGTCCATCAATAAAATGAACTTATATTTTAAATTTCAGACAGTAGCTAGACCATTTTTTAGTTGGTCAGTAAAGTTATTTGAAATTCGATTTTTAATACATACTCAGCAAAGGAAGGCATTTGATGTTTCTTCGGACTATTCTTATATCTACTATATATTTCTTCATTCTTCATCACATCTTCCCAAGAATATTCGTTTGGTTAGATTACTACGCGAATAACTCTTCTATATGAACGATTTATGTAATACACATTAGTAAATGGAACTAAAACATATTATTCATTACATTTCGTGAAGAAGTGATGCCGCACAAATCCATTTCTCCACATCCATTAGATCCAATTGGGATCACTTCAGACTGACGTAAATGTTACATTCGGACTTATTGTCCATTAGGAGAAAACCTTGCAGCTTCGCTTGCACGAACCGTTTTCGTGGAAATTACGAAATCCCTTTTTTAGCGTAAACCGATATAATCCAATAATATATAAATATGTTACGTATTATTTTCTGCTTCCTTAATTCATGAATACACCACCTACCTATTTCTCCGTTTACTCAATGGTTGACTGGTAGAGAACATCATCGGTGTTAAATCCGCCACATGTACATACAATTACACTGTGCAATACAATTTAAATAAATAAATCTAAACAAACAACTATTGTAAACGCGATATTTTTAAAAATAATTTATGCTACCAGCCAGTAAGGAATATTTTCTATCTAAGCAATTAATCATACAAAGATTCAATATTTATTTATACTACTCGTAATAAAAAGGGCCGTAATGACTTTCAAACATTTGTATTCTAGATATTTACGAACGTGTATTTAAACAGAAAATAACGATATTTACTTAAATAAAAGCAATAATTAATTGTATTTGCACTTGGTATTTTGCAACTTTGTTAAGGCACATAGCAATAGAAGCCAGCTGTTTCATTTAAACTTAACAAAATGATGGCACGTTTGTTCGCAACTTCATTACGAAATAAGTTGTTCGAGTTTGAAACTAAACACAATAATTACAACTCTTTAAATTCATTCAATGTTCGCTTTTCTACTGACTACCCCCCCTACTTTCCTGTTTTCCACGTTGTAGTAGGGTCAACTACTACGTATTCTGCGTTGGGATCAGATTCCCTAATTTACCTTAGCTACTTTGTTCCTTGCTCGACACCTACTTCAGATATATCACATTCTATCATATTACTGCGCAATAAATTACCAAAGAAAATAGAACAATGTTTTTGGGCACAAGTATAGCATCTTAAGCACAATATGAGGTATAAATGGATAGATGTATCTCAAAATTGGATGTAATAAGATTTGTTTTAATTGTGAGTATACTGTAGGCTTAAAAGTAAGATGAGTTTGCCCCCCTATAGTATTAGTTCGGTGGTATAACTGGGAATACATTGGATCCAAATAGCTAAAAGACACAATTTCATATCCCGATAATCAAACAGTAAGAAAGTAATTTCGTAAAAAAGTATGTATGAAAATGACAGAGATTTTTGTGAGCTTGCCACCTAACTATGTCCACAGGTTTACTCGAGTGAATTAGGATAAAAAAATTAGATGAGTCAATCGAGATAATGGTCCATCTGTGTGCATTTAATCTTAATCTGGCCAGTATCAAATCTTTAAAGATTTAAAAGTGTCAGTACTAAAACTCATTAGAACTAAAGACAAGTAAAAACGTATTTATTTTGCAGTTACAGCGGATCTACTGGAACAGAACATATTAGTCAATTTACTATTATCTTTGGTTGTCTAAATAACGTATTTTTTTCTTATCACGCTTGACTTGCGTCCTCTGAGGCGAGGCCAGAGATTGTTTCCTTGATGACTTTACTCATTTGTCACTTCCCTCACATTCTTAGGGCATAACCAATAAATGTGAAAAAGGAAATAATGTTATTATTGCTTGATATTTGTGTCACAAGAAGATAAGAAAAGTAATATGTGCAAGATGCATCATTATGGCACAGTTAAATGAACTGTAGAAATATAGAGTAAAGAGATAATTGGAAAATAATATATATATATAAACACACATTCAGATAAAAGCATCAGACAGAATCAGATATCGGTGCTAAGGCCGTCTCATCAGTTTCGCAAGATTTCATAGGATTACGTTGCTAGTAGGCACCAAGTCTTAATAGTGAATAGCTTTGCATACGTACTGACGCACTGGACGACCTTTCGTTTGTTAGTATGCAACTCACAGCCTGAGATTGCATATTTCTGAAGACGTGATTGGCTTATTTTTATTTACATATTAATTTATTTCAGACAAACATAGGCCCAGAAATAAATACTTTATAGTCTACCACACCATATTAAGAATACATATTATCACTATGTTTTTAACAACTAGATGAGTTTTATAAGTCAAGCTCTATAATATCATTAATCAGGTGTTTCTGTGCTCCAAAGATAATTTAAGATTTTGTTCCACAGAAATAAAAAAACCAACTTCAACCGTAGCAAAATCAGTTATTTTGATTTAAAAACTACTGACACTATATTGATGAAATTTCAACAAAATCGATCTGAAAATCATAAATCTCGTAATTCCGAAGAAACAAACATAAAAAAATATAACCGAATCAAGAACCTTCTCATTTTTAAATCCGATGAAAATTTATTTCATGCAAACTGCAGTAGTTTTCTTGTATATATAATTATGAAATATATTGAATGTTCGTATCAATTAGACAGTAAACATTATATCATAAGTGGCACTACATCTACTTTCAACCAATAATGACAGAATTAATCGGACACGATCAATTGCAAACAAAATTATCGAAATGAATTAAATAGAGAACAAACTTATTTTTAAATTGCTTGCGAATAATTTATTTCAATTATGACTGGAGAGTTTTCTCGTCACCAGGCTATAACTGATAATCAGATTGTTTTACATTTTCAATAACAATTTACACAAAGTATCTACTAGTAATATTAAACAATCAAATTCGATGATCACACCAAACAAATAACAATATCGTTATAAAGGCACTTCGTGTCTATCGTTTAGAATTCTGATAATTAAAACCAATAGATTTGCTACATGGCCGTACCTAAATGCCACGTCGACGATTTTCTAACGATTATCGCGCGATCTCGTGATTGGATTTCCCATCCTTTCTATTAAGCTTGCTTACCTTCGATCAATAATATCAGAAAAATGCGAGTCGAATATAAATGATAATAACTAATTTCTAAACATCATAACATGCGTATCAGAGAATTGGAAGACATAAAATATATAAATACAAATTAATAAAAAATCTAAGATGAAATAATAAATCACGGTTAGAATTAGGCGAATCTTTTTATTCCAAATGACTTCACTTTAAAATTAGCATACATATACAAAACAAATACTCCTATTACATCAGTGCATGATATAATTCAAGTGTATTACAAGTTAATTTTCTATATTGCAAAATATGTGTATCCATAAACAGATTTAGACAATCTAGTACACTTTGCAATATTGCAGATCTGTTTTCGTTATCAAACCATAAATGCCTTGAAAAAGTCGTATTATTTATATGTATTAGTTTGAGCACATTTTGATGTTTACACCAAGTACATTACAAATAAATCATATTTACGCACATTACTACTAAAGCATCAACTAAAATATGTGACATATCAACTCTGATACTAGTGGTTATTACCAGCTTGACGTCGATAATCCTGCCATTGTTACAAGTACATTGGCATTCGTGATCTGTTGTACAGACGCTACCGCCACCATTGTGTCCAGTCTACACTCCTATTTGCAATGTAGATCCTACTACTCTATTGTAATTTATTTATCGTTCATTGTATCTTTGACCTAGCAAAGTCCTGTCGTTGTATTAACGTTTGTGGTTGTATCAAATGTACCTATACCTACCTCATTTCAGTTCAGGACTACTAGAGTGATATAACAAAGACTGAGTTTCATCTCAACAATAGGACACTCAAGTTCGCATGCGATCTTCTTTAGAAACTCTCTTGGTAATTCCTGATAAATTTCGTCACACTTACTGATCTGACTTCATTATAGGAAGGGCAAAGTTGACATTCTGTTTTACTTAACAAAAAATCAAAGGAAACACCCATTTCACTTTCAGCATGAAATCCTGTGACGATTGAATTTTTATATTTTTATGTTTTTATTCCAAAATAATAACCCACTATTCTTGGGGGGAAATGGAATATTCGTAATGGGGTTTATACATCCCCATTGATTATCAGGTGGACCTCCACGTGGTTCCCCCTGAAAATTATCATGATTATTTCTTATGAAATTCGTCACGATAGGCCAACTGAATTGTTTCATCATCATTTATCATCTCTCATTGGTGCCCATCCAGCGTATACCAATAACGCAGTAATGCAGGCGGAGATACCAATCCATTTTCACCCATTAAAAAAACACACTCCCCTAGAACTTACTATATCCGCGCTAGCAGGTGGTCTGAAATAGAATTTTGAGTTTCCCTTCACTGCACTGGTGTATTTTGCTTTGATCCCGTAATCGCCTTTTACGACATCCTGTTTCTTCAGCATAATCCTCAGTGGCAAGTGTATGTCTGTATTTAATATATCAGACATCATCTTTATGAAATAAAAATTATATATTCGAATAGGATATTTTTGGTCCCATATACATGTCAAAATATTTGACATGACTGCAGTTCAGTTTAACAAGGATATTTAACCAAAAATCTCGACTATAGATGATTTTTCGTTTTGTTTTTTTAACACATTTTTCTTCACTACCCCTCTGATAAATGACAATTTGCCTGATGACGTTAAAACCATTAATAAATATCGCAATACATTATAAATTGTAAAATTTTTCGTCACATGATCTGTCTCGACCACTAAACAAAGAAGCGAGACACTTGATATCAACAGATTAAAGTCACGAGGTAGTTTTGGCGATCTGCGACTAAAATTGACTGTGGGGGGCTGTGAAACGGATGCACTGGTCAACTTGCTAAATTTGAATTTATGCGTCCGGTGTGCTATTCGCGTATCTTATTATGGCCGAAATTGTCAACCACATCCCGAATATCTTTGAAGTCATATTTGTAAGCATATAGGTAGATTATCCATGTATTGAAACCAAAAAAAGGTCTATTTGCAGCGGAGCCTTTGGCGGTTTTTATGTTTCTGCATATCCCAATATATCAGACGTGTGTAAGAAATACATTTTAAGTATGATCACTATTTACAAAAATAACTAGGGGTACCTAGGAAGTTTGTTTATACATCAGAAACGTAAACCAATTTTGTGAGAGATTATAATAATTATTATAGTAATCGCCATCTAAAAGGAGCAAATTCCAAATTCGTCTGTTTTTTTGTAACTATGTTGCGCAATTACGTCGCTAATTCTGCAGAATAGAACTGGTTACAATTAAAAATATTTGTTTACATTACAATATTATTAAAAGAATATAATTAATTAATACATAGAATATACGTATACACATCAATATTGGTTATTTTAAGACGCCTTGACTTGCGTCAATAACAACATTGAAACTACTCGATATAGTGAAATAAACAAAGTGTCCTTTTGCAAAAGTACTAGAATTATGCAATATAAATACTCCTAAAAAAGTTCAAATTTAAAAGAATAAGTTAACCACGCTATATGAAATAACAAACATCTAGACAAAAAATCTTTCAATACGAATGGATAATTAAGATATTATTGTATATTTTGCATCCTTATCAAGCATCGTTGTGGGAGGATAACAGAGCAATTGTTTAATTGAGATTCGTTTCGTTAAGCAGGCAAATTATTATTAGGTATAGGATGACATCAGCGGCGGACGTTAGCTTTGACGGGCACCTTTAGAGGCGGGGTATGATGTAGCAACTATTAATTGTAACGAGTTTGTGTCTGTTCACGATATAGGGACGACATACAATGATGTTGACACTGAGAATGATGACAAGTTCATGGAAAATTAATTTATGAATACGATGGGAGCCATCGTTACCAATCTATGGCAGATGATAGAAATATATGTTTATGTATCTATAATGTAAGTCACGTAGCCTTAATATTAATAAAATCAATAAAACAAATTAACAAATTTTATAACTTACAAATATATTTATTTAAAACTATATAATAAGTATGATTCAGAAAATAATAACTTTTACATCAAAAATAATTATTACATTAATCAAGAATAGTCACTTACATAAACAATAGGTAGTTGAAAACGAAAAAAATACATAAAACTCTAAAGTACGGAAAATGACATCGATTTAGCAATAATAATACGCAGAGAATATATCCTACGAACAAGCGTATTTTCTCTTTGTAAATAATTCAAACGGAAGATCGCACAATATTCGAAAATATCACAAAAAAAAATCCGATAATCTTAAATTCAATTTGTTTCAACGCGACTCAAACGAGTACCGCGTTGTGGCCTAAACTGTAAATAAAGGCTCTGCTCGCTCCAGAGAGGGTTTGTGGTACATAAATACATCAGTTTATGGTGGCGCGGCTCGTAATAGTTTATAGTATCCGGATCGAAGGACCGATGGTGCATTTCCTTCGTGTATTATTCAATATGTTTACGATTGACTTTTGTACAGTATGGAAAATTTTAAATTACTGTCTTTTTTTTTAATTACTTGTTTTTGTCACTTCAATAAAAATCTCAGTTCATCAGTTCTTTTAATGTCTGTTTATTTACCCTTTCATATAAAAAGAGGCATTCTGCAATAACTCAACGCATGTTTCTTTAGTTTAGTTTCGTAGTTTCTACCGCAAATTCATGTATATATGTTTAAATAAAATTTTAATCTAACACGGCCTTGCAAATTCATAAGCAAAAAGGTGTAATTAAGTGTAATTAATTAATTACAAAATTTGAAGACACCACCCCATTCAAATTATTATTTATATGTTTTGTCAATTTCAAAATAAACAAACAAATTATAAGGGACAAATTGAACGAAGCGATGAAAATGCCCACAGGATATAAATTAAAGTAATTTGTCAACAACGGTATTAATAAAGGCAACTTTTAAAACAAAAATCCCCCTTTTAACTTGGCTGCTTTATGGGATAAAAACAAAGGTAAAGAAAACGTACAGAACACGGTCGCTATATATCAAACACGCCGCTTGCGAAAAAATGTGCAATTTGCTCTGCTATTTTTATATAAAAAATTTATAGAAAGCAGCAGAAAATTGTGATCAAGCGTAAGGAATAAATTACTACATGGTTCAGTTACTGGATAACAGTTAAAATTGTGTAGGTTAAATATAAATAAAAGTAAAATAAGATAAAGTAAGAGGGGAAAAAATAATGAATAAACAGAGAGATAATAACACATTCAGAAATACCGAGATGATGATGTGTAAACTGAGAGAATGACTACATGAGAATGAGTATACTCATTTAGATATTGCGAGTTTTCATTATATACTTTATTTTTATAATTCTTGTCTTTTTTTATCATTCTTATGATATGCTCTTGGATAGTTTATAATCACACAAAAAGGAAAAAAGAAATTTTTGAAGAATCAACAGCTAATTTTCTTGGTCATTTTGTTTAGCTGAAATAATACAATCCTACAATTAAAAAGTCTAGAATGCTTAAAGTTTATTTCCTTAAAAATTTAATCTATTTTCAATTGATCAAATACCTTGAAAATGCATGAGATTCATTTTTATAAAAATAATTCTCGAACAAGCTACAATGCAACTACAACGACATACTTCGCCTTCGGTGCTCCAAGTTTATCACAAATTATGCAAATAATGCGAGTAGAATGAAGTACGTTAAGTTTCTCTAACGATGTGGGGGTGATGCCATAAATTCTCGTGTACTGCCATAAAAAGGTAAATTGCGACGTTACTCACTAGGGAGGCGAGTGAAACTTGATCTCGCGTTACAAATAATAAAACCCCAATTTTATTAAAGTAAACCTATTGCTACTACATGGAGCGACAACATACGTAGAGTGGTTAGTAAAAAAATAGAAACAAAAACCCAAAGACCTACATCCAGTCTAGGTTTACGCACAAGCACTGGACTGCACCAGGATGATAATATTTAAAGAAAAACATTCGGAATTCAAATGTTAAAAATAGATAAAACTGTCATAATATACAAAGGACTTGAATTCACCTACAAGATACGACTATTATATGAGTACCATTGCTATAAAGTCCAAAAGTAAAGTTCTCTCATCATTAAAACATTTTACAACAACAAAGGGGACTTTGAGTAAATTTCTTGCAAGATGTATTTGAATTCCTCGTTATGTATATTACTGAACATCTCTCTTTCTATTTACACTTGAAATAAAGTAATTTAATTTATAATATATAAACTTGATCTAATAACAACAATGATAATTTCGACAATTTCATTCCTGCATTTTAGTTGTATAACTTCTAATGTATTTCATCTTTTATACATTCAATAAATTGGTAGCACAATATACAACACAAACATAAAAAAAGTTGTGTTTATTTAGTAGTTTAGTAGTAATGTAAAAATGTATTTCAGAAATTTCTAAGACATATTTTGCTCGAAATTAAAATCATTTCATTTACATTAAAAATTTCAATGTTCTCGACAACGTAAATGCTGAAAATACAAAGAGTGAAGTCTAGTCCAAAATATTGGAAACAGGATATATTTTGCAAAAACTACGAACATAATCCAACAAGCAAAGGCTCTTGGAAGATATAATTATATGGCAGTAATTATGTTTAAAACAGCCAACATAATAGAAGACATTAAAGCGAGCGAATGTAAAGTAGGTCACCACAATTGCAAGTGTGGTGATCACACTGCGGATGGCAATCAAGCGACGTCTGTAATTACTGAACACGATGCTATGTCACGCAAGACAAAGGGGGAACATTGACTACAATACTGAGATATAAAACATATATTTATACTGAAGCACTTTTAGACTACAGTAATCACTAAAATGTTTAACCGTAGTAGGCATGTTACGATTAAATACCGTAGACGATATAACCTTGGTTTACTATTTTAACTTTCAGATTACTTTATAGAGTAGATTTAGAGACTGAACATGAAATAGATCCTACTGATACAATAAAATTATAGACAATGTCTATACACGGGAAATATTTAAGAAAAATTGAAATGAGGGTATTAATAAAAACAAGTGAAGTCAAAGCAATAATTTAAAAAAAATTGTCAATTTTTTTTATATTACTGAGGTGGCAAAAAAGCATACGGCCCACCTGATGGTAAGTGGTTACCGTAGCCTATGAATACCTGCAATACCAGTGGTATTACGCGTGCGTTGCCGACCCTGAAGAAACCTCTTTACCCCCCTTTTGAAGAACCCTATGCTGTAGTCTCTTGGGAAAACCTCGGCAGGGAGCTCATTCCACAACCTGAGTGTTCGTGGGAGGAAACATCTCTGAAACCGCGCAGTACGCGACCATTGAGACTGTAGGACATGAGAATGAACTCCCTGTCGATGGTGAGCCGTACGATGATAGAAAGTGGCTGTGGGCATCATATTGAACAATTCCTCTGAGCACAATCCATTGTACAGGCGGTAGAACACGCAGAGTGAAGCAAAATCTCTCCTAAGACTCAAGGGTTCGATACCGCTTGTGAGCCTGGGATCATCGACAATTCTCATAGCTCGTCGTTGCAACGAGTCGAAAGGTTCAAGCTGGTATTTAGGTGCTCTGGCCCATAAGTGACAATGTATGTTCGTTCCAACATTACGCAATAACTACTGTACCAAATTAGATGCTGTTATCAAAGTTGTATACATGAAAGTCCAACTTAAATCAGCTGTATATTTTATCTTGATACGCCATCCAGAAATTGTACATTTTAATGATTTTCGTACTTTCGAAATCCCCGCGTACGAAGTAGTGGACGAAAAGCTAGTTTCAGTCTATACAACAAACATTCATACAATGTTTGTTTACGATAAACTAATTTATAAAAATATATCAGATTCTAGCTTTGAATTTTCGACAGTCTTTAACAAAAAAAGGATAGGCTTGAAATATAGGATGTTTTTTTAAGGGAAAGTTTCATTTAGAACATAATTTATAAAAAAAATGTCTATATATAACTCTGTTAATTTTTGGAAAACAAAATTATAACCCTATACGGCTTTAAGTCATATCAAAGTATAAATTGAAATTTAAGAAAGATTTAAACAAAAATATAACACGTAAATATTTGCGCCATTCACAAAAAGGTTAACAATTTCCAATGCGTCCATCCTTTAAAGTAGAACCTAACTTAACATTGTTAATACATCATGAAAGGGTCTGAAATATGCAAATTGAAATACCTCGAAAAATACAACAATTCCTTTGAAATCGGGTTAAAATTGTTAAGAGTAAACACGCTTTGATAATGTTGTCTTTGTTTATAATACTAGAATGTTTTATAATTAACCATTAAAATAACTGGAAACTTTCTACCGTAGAGAGAATTTCACTCTTTTCAGTACTTCATATTTTAAACAAGGAATTTTCATATTTGAGGTTAAAACTAACTTCCAAAGAAATGGAAACTAAGTACATGTCATGTGTGTAGGCCTCAGACCTACTTTGAGAATCGGTCGACCCTTTGAAATTAACTTGTATGCTATTTCGGTATGCTTTCTCATTTAATAGAAATGAAGTAAATATATCAATTATAAATTCTACAGCTGTTAATTAGAAATCTGACTTATAGGAACACTTCAATTAAGAACTACATTTTATTATACATAAATAAGAAACTCCGACTTCAATGTTTAAGAAAATACACCTATGAACAAAAAATCGTTACACAAATATTATTTAAATTTAAAATACATTTTGTCCACAAACTTTTAGCACCGCAAAGAAAAACAGCAGATTTAATCACCAGAAAGAATAATATGGGATATGACGAAATTTTGACACGCCATCAACATACTAAAATAAATGTAGACAAATTGAGTATTTCCTTTTTCTAAGAGTCGTTTAAAAACAAAATCTTAATCCGTTTTCTGTGTTCTCAACTAATGATATACTGGTATATAGAACCGAATCATTGTCCTTCTGTTACAAAACCTATTATATTCGCTGTTGCAATAACAGATTAGACACTAGATAGTAGAAACGTAATATACTCGTATATACTTAAACTATAAATATGTAGAGAGGTCAATTCTGTACATGAAATATATATACAAAATAACTATCAGGGGGTGATTATTGATCGATACTAATGCCAAAAATGCAATCAATAAAATTTTTGTCTGTCTGTCTGTCTGTTCGTTCGTTCGTTATAGAAACAAAAACTAGTCGACGGATTTTAACGAAACTTGGTACAATTATTCTTCATACTCCTGGGCAGGTTATAGTATCCTTTTCATCACGCTACGATCAATAGGAGCAGAGCAGTGAAGGGAAATGTTGAGAAAACGGGAGAAGTTACTCCATTTTTAAGCTTCTGTCACGTGTGCAACTTTAATGGCCACTTTTTAAAATGTAAAAATGTCTACCCGTGCAAAGCCGGGACGGGTAGCGACCGGTCCCGGCTTTGCACTTTATAATAATAACTTTCTTTAATTTCGTTGTTTCAAGATAATTATCACAATGCTACTACAGTCTATATTTAAAGGCAAAATGATAATTAACAATAAAATCAATGCTAATTATTAACTGATATACAAAACCTTCAGAACTATTCTGAGTCCAAATCGAAAAAATAAAAGGCAAGTGAAGTTGAATATTGCCGTAAACATGAAACTGTGTGTCTAGACATCATATTTCTACAAAATTTATAAGAATATTTCTAACCATTTGATTACCAAAGTAACTGAATGGTTACAAATGAGTTCCAAATTTGGTTTACATTCTCTTATTTTCTATATAATGGAGATCAAAGAACATCAAACGTTAAAATCGATGCTAATTATCGTAATAAAGCTGGCTATAAACTCTACAAAGCCACACGTAATTCAAATTAGCGCAGCGGATTAATCTCGAAAGAGATTAATTTATCACAGGTCTTTTGTAAAAAGTAAAGCACTGTTTACCGGCAGCAGCATTCCAAGATAAGTCCCATTTCAGGTTGTTTTCATTGTTCGCCCGTCCAAGCATGGACAAGTTGACAGAGGCGGGCATTTTGCGGCAGCTTAATTGGATCATCGCGAGGTTTACATTTGAAAATAAGGTAATAAAGGTTTCCATTTCAAGAGGCATGCCATTTTTGTACCTGAATTTTGTTATACAAGATCATAATTTTCACTAAAATCTTTGTGTGCGTATTACTTAAAGATACATCAAATTTTGTCCTTGACTTTTCGATATCAGATTTGATTAGGATACACCAGTGATTTGGGTTCATATGTCGAGATACATCAGATTCATCTTCCCGTAAATTTTACTTGAATCCAATACTTCCCTATATACTTATCTACCTACATATAAAAGTAAACAATCTTTGCTGTATACTTTCTAAGAAAAGTAATATAAATATTGAATTCTGAGATTCCGTCTTTTAAATTTCATAAATATACATGCAACCTTCTGTAATCTTTATTTGGATTTGTACTTAAAAGAACTTCGGTAATTAAAATCAAGGATTTAGGTTATTAACGGAATTGATTCCCAGAATACTTTATCCAGTACTAAAAGACCTTGTCGTTTAAAGTAATGTCTAGAACTACCAAACCCATATTCGGTAGTTAAAAATTTTACAATTTGTCCAAAGTAATTAGTAATCAATTTAATCGGCTGCATGGTTTTCGCTGTTAAATAACGAAGCTATTTCGATGGAATTTGCTATAGGAATATTTTGAACTCTGTAGAAGGACCTGCGAAGTTAGTTAATAAATTACATCATATACTTGAAATTAATACCAATATACGATAGGGGAAAAAAGATGTTAATAATGACGTTTTGCTAGCGATGTTTAACAGGATGTATAGCAATATATCTTGTCAAGTCGACTTCATATGGTTCACTCTGATATCTAAAGTGGTTAATTCATCACATTCTCGGTGATCCTTATGAATATTCGAATAAATGGGCCAACTTTCCAGATTTCATTCTCTTCTATCGCCTAAAAGGTACCCCGCTAGCGTAGGTAGGTACATAAACAACGCAAGAAGAGTTATTATTTCATTTTCATCTCTTAAAAAATATAGATACAGAAGGTACATCCACAGTTAGTGCTATGTAAATTGTAAAAGAAAAAAAAACGTAAATCGTACAGATCTCATCGGGGACCGGTTATTCGGCCTTGGGGCAACTCCTCAAGAATTTAAAAGCAATTCAACTTATTGCAAAATGATGTCAGTAATTGTACATTATATATATATATATATATATATATATATATATATATATATATATATATATATATATATATATATATATATATATATATATATATATATATATACCTATTTTACCTTATTTTCATAATTTCCAACAAACTGGAAACGGACAATAATTGAGTTTCTCAACTAATAACTTTTATAATAATTATATAATCCAACTATATAACATATTGAAAAGTTGCCTGTCTGCTTATTTACTTGACAAATTAACACTTGTTAATTTTAAAAATTAGTGCTAAAGTTTTTTATATGTTTAAATCAGTCTGAGAATAGAGCCTCTTATTTGACCATTTCTTTATGTATATTTTCACACCAAGTCCCAGGCCGTTGAACCGTTAGTCATTTCTCATACTTCATTCACACCCATAACTCGTCTCATCCGTAATTTCTTCCTTCTTTGATATCAATCTTTTTGACAGCTTTTTAAAAAACATCGTAGTGAGAAACTGAGAAAATATTACAATGGATCTTCTAAAAATGTAAGAATATCAAAGTAAGTACGACAAAATCATCATCAAGTTTAGGCTATTACTCTCTTTATCTATTATCACATTTGTCACCAATACCAAAAATCGGGAGCAATAAAATGATACGTTGGTCCCTACTTCAGAGAACTGCATAACCAACAAACAAACAGCTTAACAAAAGCATAAAATACCTGGTATCAAATGAAAACGACCTTTACACCGTAACTCGGCCACATTGTGACGTGAAACCGGTATGCAGTATTAATACCCGTGGCATTTACCGTGTGTACTTACGTTACTTTTGATTCATCACTGCGAACTGGTTCTATCTCGATCTGCTTAATGCAAATTGTATAGTTTGAAGCAGGATAGAACGACCTTGCTGTAATAGGTGATCATCACTAAGAAAATTTACTTATGTTTCGACAATAATACAATCTCTGTGTGTAATATAACGAGTACAATCGCAACAAATTAATAATTTATCAAGGGATGAAAGAAGAGTTCCCAGTGCGAAACTATTTGAAGAAGGAGTCAAACATTACTGAAACCAACGTGCATACATAAAACAAGTTAGGAAAATGTATAAAGCCTCTAAGCTTTCTGACATCAGGCAGAATTACTTTCCTCGCATAGGTCTTGATAGAGATAAGTAGATAGTTAATAAATTATGACTACTGATGGATACGGAGGTTTTCTCTCATCAATGCTAACACGGTGTAGGAAAATTCCCAGTAAATATACCTAAAATGTGAGATTGTTAGTTTCTTTTCCATTCCAAAAGAAAAAACTTTCCAAAGCAACTAATAAATCACTGAAATCACCTCTGTTATCGCATCGAAAGCTACAATTAATTCTGTGAACACAAAACAATGCCGCTCAGGTACATAATGTGTTTGTGAACAGAACCGATTATCTCCAAAGTCCAATGCAAATAAACTTTTACTTTACTCGTGTTGCATTTGATCGGCTTGATATGAGGTCGTCGCCCGATAGATGATACTCGCATTATCGACACCTGCTTCTGCTTTAGGGTTGCCCGACCTAATTTGAAAGTACCCGCGTTTTATGATTTATTGAAATATTATGCCGAATAAATTTCATAAATCTATCACTTATTTTGTCAGTTCAGATTCGACAGTAACGTCACAATGATATAATATGTTAACACATGACTGTTATGTTACAGTAATGTAATAATCTAACTTGTCACGCTTCCATTCGCTAACACAACTTTAAAAAAAAAATACTGAATTCCAAGAGATATATCTAATTCAAACTAAAATCCAATTTCAAAGTCCTGATTTAACGACCAGAGATGGGGCAACCCTAAAAACAAATCACTCCCTGTCTTACAGATAATACCATCAACATTACGTTTTTGATGGATCCAAAGGGTTATTTGAAGATTGAAATAGGAAAACATCAAGCTCTTGATACGAGTATCGATCGTTACATATATATGTTTAGGGATAAAAATACGATATGAAATAAACGACTTCAGGTCATGGTACGATAAATGGGTTTTGTGTCGTAACTTCTATGAATGATAGTAAATAAACAACTTGTAAATAAATAAAACGTTATACAATTATGTATCTACTTTTTTTATCTAATATAGTAACCAAGCAAAGCTTAACTAACATTAGATGTTTACAATAAATCCTCACTATGTGAAACGCCATGTATACGCTTCAGAGATATCTGACGATAACTTTTACTGTAGGTGCGCCATCAGCTATTCCTATTAGTATAAACAAAAACAATGAAACTGTAGCGCGAAAACATTTCAAACGCATACCAAACAATTCCATCCGTTTTCTTAATGAAAATGTTTTCAGCTTGTTCTCTCTAAAAATAGTTGACGTACTCCATATTGTTTCATTACCATTCAGAAAAGTGGGATGATTCACTCGTATAAATATACGTCCGCCCTTGCTGTAAGTCTTGACTTTGTATATTTAATAACAATGTTGCAGTATTCGTAATATTTCATAATGCAGGTAAATATACAAATATAGGTAATGTCATAGCTGAAGTTGATGATCTAGCTGACACAAAGTCATAACCACGGCCTATACAATTAAAGAGCAGCGTAGACATAACGATATATGCACAATATCAAACAATCAGAGAGATAAGAATAAATATAGAATACCATCAAACATCATCAAGTATTACTATCTACCTGTAAAAGACCCGCCATTAAAACAAAGAGATAACTTATATAGTTATAAGAATGATAAATAACAATTCAAACGCGGATATCCACTCATCAACTGCTGAAGCAATCTACAGCGTTGATAAATCTACTGTCCCCGCAAACTCCATGTCGAATTCTGATAAATTAACTCCTGGAATACACAGGCCGTGTGTCCCACTGTATGTGGGAGTCATGAATCACTTTGACACAGACATGCGTCACTTTAGGATGAGTGGTTTCGCTAATTCACACAGTTTACTTAATCGTGGCCTGGTTGAGCACACAATGGGTTTCACTATCTTTCATAGCTATTATGCGATAAACACTAACAATAGTTAAACGGAAGATTTTGTAGTGGAACACAAATATTTAAATTTGTAAAGCGAGTCGTTTAACGCGTTAATATGAACATCATATTATGTAGCTGAGATCATTCCAGTCTAGAGCGATGCAATTATGCAATTAATGTTATAACAATATAAGATTTACATTGCCAATAAATTTACAATTGCAGTTCTTTCTTTAAACTACAAAAAGGCTTTGAAAAAACACTAACTTTTTTTTTATATAACCTAGAATGGCAAACAAGCTGACGGTCCACCGGATGGAAAGTGGTAACCGTCGCCTATAGACCTGAGGGGTACCATTTACATAACAGAGTATACTGTTTCGCCCATGATACCCCCCATGCGTTGCCATTCCTGAGAACTCGGGTGTTATTCCTGTGTAACCAGGAAATTCACGCCATAACTTCAATTAATTCTTTCTATCAGGCCAAAATTTTTAAGAGACCAAACAAAGGAGTAAGCACTATCAATTGCAAAAAGAATTACCAAAATGAATTTCAAATTTGCAAAGACATCGTTAATACATAATAAATAGAGGTGAATTATAAACCTTTTTCTTTTTCAAGTCGTTTAACATTTAAACTTGTATGATATTGGAATAATACTTTTCTTGATATGAATGATTTCACACAAGGTTTTTTATACACATTATATATACTTACTAACATTAACATTGGAACAACTGTAATTAACGTTCAATTAACGTACTTACATGATAGTTATAAGCCATATTATCGCTGGCAATTAAGTATTGAGTAACTTTATTTATGTATCTATTTGATTTAATTTATATAATGCGCGTTCCAAATACGTGCCATTGGGTAATTATTAAAGCTTTGCTTTTTAGTAGTCAATGATGTCTTGTACATTTGGTATTATCAATTAATTTTATATAGGCCTTCTTACTACGATTTATTTTTCAAAACTTCGTCGCGAACAGAAACAAGAATTTGATATTAAAATAGCAAAAGAATTTCTATCAAATCTTTCCATCTACGTCACGAGCTCGATTTTGATAAAAATGATACAATGTATGCTCAAAATACTGATCCGAAATTTCAAAACTTGGTTTCAGGTCAAGACTCACATAGCATCTATTTATGATTTGTCAGAGACTGTCTTTATAAGCATGCAAATTACACATATTGCTTTTCGATTACGGCCGTAACAAAAACACACGAACGTTACCGCGGACAATAGTTAATTACAAATACAAAAGCAGAAAAAAAAAATGTATTGTACAGCCATGTGTGTATGAATATAAATAGATTTTCCTCGTCAACCCACACCCATTTAATTAATACAACCAAACACAATCATAACTACAGTATATAAAATATAAAGAGTTTGAATAACACATAATATTACTTTTATGACATGTTCTAATGAACATAATAAAAATAATAAATGAATACCTGACTCGAATATAAGACAGCCAGACGTCCAATAAGCAGTACAAATAAAAAATCGATTAATTACTTAAATGTCTGAGTTTATTGTTTGTGTGATAATTTAAATAGAATATGATTACTTTTTGTACCTACTATTTAGCTGCCGGCATAGAATAGGCCACCCCTTCCTTTCTCGTGTACGTCATAAGAGGCTTAAGGGAACTTATGGTAGAGGGATGGGCAGAAGCGTCCCTCTTAAAACATCATCAATAGCCAAACTGCAGTTGCCAACACGCCTGCCAAGCGTAGCAACTACTGGCAAATTTCCACTTATAGGAAGAGGCCTATGTTCAGCAGTGGACAGTTAACGTCTGATACATTCAACGTTAATAACAATAAAACTTAATCAAAAGGTAATCAACCTTTTCAATTAGTTTTATTGAAATAGACTGTATAATAAGAAGTGGTATATGCACTAGATCCTTCAGTATATTTGTTCAGTACTGGACCAACGCTTGAAAGTTGCAATATGAACATGACGTGAGCTTAAAATTCATAATAGCTGTGGGGTTTCAACTTCAGTCCTGTTCGTACTTTTGCGCGATGGCTGTATTCAAGTGCAAAATTCAAACTCCGTTTAAATGTCGTGTTGGAGAATAATTGAGAATTGTAATGCAGTTGGGGGGAAAGGGATTGATAGTAATGTGGTCAAATAGCCCCATTACTAGCAATACACCTTCTCAAGTCGACCTGGTTCCCCCTGGAAATCATCGTGGCTAATTCTAGTTGAATTTATCAGAATGGGCTAACTGACCTGCTTTCATCCTCATCAGTCATCTATCACTGGTGTCCCGCCAGTGTATACCGATAGCGCAGACGGGGTCACCATACCATTATCATCAATAAAAAAAGTTGTAATGCAGAATAACTACATTCATTTGCGTTGGTAAATTTATCAGAAAGAAACTTTGTGAATTTGTCTGCAAAGTGGACACATTTCGCTGGGGACGTACTAGAAAATTAAAAAGAAAGAAGAAAGAATGAAAACATTTATTGCCAACAACAAAAAGAGTTACATTAATTATTAACAATAGAAAAAAAAAAACTTTACATTTGTTATTGCTAACGTGGCCGCCACTCAGCATGTGCTGCAGCAATTTAATTGCTACAGCGCAAGTACAAGGGTAATTTACAGGATTGTCATTAGAATCCAAACAGAATTTAAAAGGCACAAAGGCACGGTTATACAAATCGCATTATGAAATACTATAAAAAGTTTAATTTTCGATAGGATCAAAGCATTTCAGAGAACTCTTAATAACTAAAGTAATAAAGGTCGTGTCTCAACAGCTAGAGTATTTTAATGACAAAAAAGCAATCGCACTATTCTACTACTTAAATTTTCAACTACAAAGACGTTACGTAAGAACAATTCACGCTAGAATCAAAAGCTGGAGCGTTTTAGAGCCACAAAGGCACCGAGATAAATTGTAATATGAATGAACTGGGTCTCGCTGCAACTGAAGTATTTCTGAATAAAATTACCCTACGAATGAATAACCGTCCGTGTATTCACGGCACGCTCGCGTACACTGAAGCGAATATGCAGTTATTATGAAGTTTCTGAATGTTATCGGAATGCACCGACCGAACGAGTTTTACGTAACATTTATATGCATTCGATAATACATATATATATATATATATATATATATATATATATATATATATATATATATATATATATATATATATATATATATATATATATATATATATATATATATATATATATATATATATATATATATATATATATATATATATATATATATATATATATATATATATATATATATATATATATATATATATATATATATATATATATATGTATACCTATTTAAAATAATATTATTATTATTTCAGCCGTTAACTGTCCATTTCTGTACATAAGCCTTCCCCATAAGGGCAGTTTTACCAGTAGTTGCCACGCTTGGTAGGCGGGTCGACAACCGCAGTTAGCCCATCCCTTCACCATAAGCCGCCATTCGCCGTGTCGGTCCCGGCATAGAATGGGCCATCCGTTCCTTTCCCGTGGGTGTCGTAAGAGGCGACTAAGAGAGCTTATGACTAAGGAAAAAGGAGTTTCAGGAAGGAACGTGAATGCATGAGATGAATTATGCAGGCAGCAAAAATGGATAGTTACTTTACCTGCTGTACCAAATATACACTGGCAGGAGCATTGCTTAGATAGAGACTAAATGACGCAAAGTTTCAGTGGTATTTCTTATTATACTTACCTTTTAATATTCACATATCTCGAAAAAGAAATAACAAAAGTATTATTATTATGTAAATAATCGAATTTAATTACCTTATATTTATGCCTTTATCCATCAAAAAGAGGTAAAATTGTTCTAAGAAACCACGTCATTGATTTTAAAGTAATTTAGCACCCTTTAATAATTTAACGTTACATTACTAAGAATTCAAAATTAGCCCCACAATGACTTAATATATTCACTAAAACGAAATACAAACGAATGGAGAACTTCATTCTTTTCAACCGACTTAAAAAAAAAGAAGAAGATTCTAAATTTAAATTTTTTTTATTATAATTTTTGTTTGTTACATCATAACTCCGTTACTTATAAACCAATTTGGAACATTATTTTTTATCTAAAAGGATATACTTTCAGATTGATGTCATAGGAATGTTATCGAAATCGATTCAGTAGTTTAGGTTTTAAATCAAAATCACGTTTGAAGTCGGTTTTTTTTTTTTGTGGAACAAAATTATAGAAGTCACTCACTCAGTAATATGTTATTCCAGATGTGTGAGCAAAATAATTTCCTCGTGCCTATTCCCTAACACGAGTAGCGGGCACTGCGTCATTTCGAACGAGATGAGACACCTTCGGGGTGTATCAAACGCGTCGCGGGACGTTATACGACGGGATGTCAATAAACAGATAGGTTGACATTTGCAATATTGACATCCAATATCTAAGAATTTTGTAGAGTGTATATATATATATATATATATATATATATATATATATATATATATATATATAAACTTTAATGCACAGTAAAATAAGTAGGCGGTACATTATTGAATAGAGGAAAAATAAAACAACACTTTATATACTCATATAATATAAATATATAATTAGACTAATATAAATATACAAATAATATATTAAATAAATAAATATATACATATAATAAATACATACATAAATAAATACTTAAAATGTTACTATATGAAATAATAAACTCTACAAGCAAATCTATGTTTGATGTCATTGCTAGATAGATAGACGAGAAACACATAATTCCAATCAATAAACTTTACTCTAAACACACTATTTACCCATCTCAACGGAATAAAATTGTTTTAATTAAACAAACCGAGTCGGACAAAGACGAATGTCTCTAGTTTTTCTAACATTTATCCTCGTCACAGTCACAAGTGACATAAAACTTTAATATATTAATATATATATATAGGTATATAATAATGTAATTCTACATACAATGTGATTCAATAATATAAATTCCCCAATAACAAAAGAATTAATTTATAAAAAGAAATAAATCAGACATAATATTTATTACTTCTAAATTTCTAATATTGTAAATATTCCAAAAACCTTATTTAGCTTATTTAATTAAATAAATCGTTTATTTTTAATTATATAAATGATAATAATCAAAACATAATAATATTTTTTTAGTAGAACTCGTATCTGAAAAGGGGCAACTGTATCAATATCAAGAAAATAATATATTTAAACATAATTATTTACTTACTTGTTTGTATACAAAAATCAACGTCAGTGCAGGGATAGCTGTTATACCATTATATATACCTCTTGACTAGCCGTAAAATGTATAAATAAACAAAATGAAACAAAAATATATAACAAATAAATTATTCATTAATTTATGCCATTAATTAATTCCGTTCAAGATGTTCGCGATAAGACCACTTGGATTTCATTGTACCTAATATTATTGTTATTGCGTTGTTGTCGTTAATATCTTAATAGACGTTTACTTGTATTTGTTTACATCTATGAATATACTTCCGTGTTTTATATCTCGTAAATATTATGTCGTATAGATTATGTGTGTGTATGTGTGAGTGCTTGTGTACGTGTGTGCGCGTGCGTGTGTGTGCGCATGCATGTGCGTGTGTGTGAGTGTGTATGTGTGTGTGTATGTTTTGAATATTTCATCTATGGACAAACTACATTGCGTAGTTGCGAACATGCGACATACACCCTAGACAAGTATCAATTTAATCCATTGATACCTATACATACTTATAGAACAACATAGCAACCATACAGCGTGTTGCTCTTTCATATGAAATACGCTGCTACGCCCATGACACCTGGGAATGTTATGCATGCATGTAATTTTTCCAAATTAAGACATGGGATCTGTTATGTAATGACTGTTATGTTATGACTAATATGTTGTGCTATGACTGTTATGTTGTGACTAATAAGTCTTTTGCTAAAATGCTAGTTGATAAGTAATATATTGATAGTTGATAAGTAATGACTAACAAGTCTTTGTTACGATAAGTAATGTTTATCTGTAATGTTTATCTATATTTTGGAATGTCTATTTGTATTTGTAAGTACAATGTAATCGCTAACTAAAAAGCCTTTGCCAAAAGCTCCTCTCTGATAAAATACCACTGTCATGAAATCATACACCATTAGCCTTTGTTACAATACCATTAGCTGATGAGTAATATTTATCTGTATTCGCAATTGTGTACCATGAGCATCATGTTATCATTAGTCGAGAACCCCTCTCCGATAAACTCACCTTATATAAATACTGCCTCAAATCAGTTCGAGACAGTTCCATTTCCGAATTCATATTGTAAACATCTAATTGTACTATTTCTGTGTAAAGTAATAAAGCTAGTTTTTAAAAAACAAATCTTATCATTCGCCACGTAACAAATTTGGCGCAGTCGGTAGGATCTCGCATAAGACGAAGTGCAACGTGCAGTTGATCATCGGGACAGCATCGCCCAGCAGAGCAACGCGCGGTAGCTACAGGCTTTTGAAACACTTCGCCGAACATGCAGCTCCAAATACTTGTATTGTTATGGTGAGTGGTTTGAATTTGTTCGCTCTCTAAATCCTTTAAATCGCATCTATCCTAATTCTTTTTATATATATATTTATTTTTCTTTTCTTTCCTATATACCTTTCTAATGCCACTAGAAATAAAAAACGAAAGAATGGCTCTAGATATCTCTACATTATTAAAATTAATTCCGACGTTTGACACCAAAGAAAATAACCAACTATATAGATTTGTTCGATCTTGCAATTCTGCCTTTGCTTTAGCCTCTTTAGAACAAGAATCAATCCTCTTAGTATACGTTTTAAATAACATCACTGGCTCAGGTGCCTCCGATGTCCATTGTAAACAATACAAAACATGGATTGAGCTCAGATCGTTCCTTATCGAAAAATTCTCGCATGTAAAAACGATTAGCCATCTAAGCCTAGAACTACAGTCTATGTTCCAAAAACCAAACGAAACAATGACTGAATATTTTCACCGGGTAGACCTCTGTAGGAGTAAAATCGTAGAAAAACTAACAGCGGAAATTTTAGATGAGACGCTCGCAGGTCGGTTAGCGACCACAGAAGAAACCGCCTTATCGGTATTTATCAACGGAATTAATTCAGACGTAGGAGCAATGCTGAGAACTAAAAACTTTAGTAATCTCTCCGACGCAGGTCGTTTCGCGCTACAGGAAGACAAAATTCGAGCAATGAATAATGCTAGGCAGGCACTATTTAGAGTATCAGCCGCTAGTAGGTCTGTTAATAGTCCTAGACCGCACGTAAAATTTACGATTGACAATCGATCGATGACGCGACCTCCTAATATATACCAACAGAATACATCAAAAACGCCACCATATCAAAACGTTATTTGCAATTACTGTAAGAAACCAGGCCACCTCATCGCCGATTGTAGGAAACGAGCATATAATAATAATATCAGAAACTCGTTACAAGAACAGAATATATCGCCCCAACAAAATTTCCGTGCATTACCTGCCGCTAAAATAAATAATTTAAACCATTTAGCGGCCAGCGAAGCGAGCAGTTCGGTGGAAACCGCTTTAACGTCTTGCTCACCTCATCAAACACAGACATCGACCCAGGAATTAAACCTGGAGGACCTACAAATAGATTCTTAGAAAATAATCAAATTTCGAGGAAGTTTAACGCTTATACGCCGCATTCAGTCCATCGGGGACCGGCTAGTACTAGCTCCATAGTTAAAAATAATCAGGTACGGAACATGTCCTGTTATCAAAAACGATTTTGTGACGCTAGTACGCAAACGAGTAAACTTCCTAACTTTCATCATATTCATCAAAATTCGAATTCTAAATCTTCCATATCTACTCAAACTCACGAAATCATTATAGCCGAAACTAACGGACAGGGTAACCAGCCCCAAACCCTAGGCTTTACACAAAATCCTAAATCCACTAGTATCGAT
Source organism: Galleria mellonella (assembly GCF_026898425.1). Classification (NCBI taxonomy): domain Eukaryota; kingdom Metazoa; phylum Arthropoda; class Insecta; order Lepidoptera; family Pyralidae; genus Galleria; species Galleria mellonella. The sequence continues at coordinate 6,503,559 of NW_026441999.1, read as the reverse complement.
AATTCTAACTCTACAATATTCACTAAATCCAGTCGCAAATCAAAATCTAGGTCGAAAGACAAATCTAAATCCTTGAAAAGAAAAACTCATATCAAATCGTTCGCTATATCTGCATTAAATGACGTGCCACCTGAAAATCTACTACACTGTACTTTTTTCATTAAAGAAACACCCGTCACTCTCTTAATAGACACGGGAGCAGGAATCTCAGTTATCAGAGACGATAAAATAGGTTCAATTGCTTTGGATAAATCCAACATCGTGTCAATTGTAGGTATCTCTAGCACCCAAACTTCGACAATCACATCAGGAACTGCCAACATATCCCTAGATGATTTACCTGAATTCAAATTCCACGTCGCCAACCTTAATATAAAAGCAGACGGTATTCTGGGAAACGACTTCATGACTAAATTTAATTGTAACATTTTTATTCAATCCAAAACGATGAGAATAGGCAGTAAATCGTATAAACTTCATTATATGGGCGAATATCCTGAAAATAATACTATCACTGATAAACGAATAATTAGTAGTCGAACAGAAACCGTAATTACGTGTAACACAAATAGTATCAACTCTGGGACAGCAATAGTCGAAAAACAAACTATAAGCAACGGCGTTATTATTCCTCACGCTATAGTCAACGTTCGAAACAATACATTTTCAATTACTTGTATAAACACTAATAATTCCGATAAAGTCATTAAAACACCAAATATCGAAGTCCAGCCTATTAACATTGACGAATTAACAAAAAATAACAATAGTCAACCACTTCATAATTTTAACTCGATATCGCAGACCGACAGACAAAAGAAAGTATTGTCCCTTATCAGACGAGACCATTTAAATAAAGAAGAGTCAACATCATTAGATAAAATTATTTCTGAATACAGTGACATATTTTTCCTAGAAGGTGACTCATTGTCATTCAGTAACCATACAAAGCATCAAATCCCTACTACCACTAACGTACCCATTCATGCCAAAACATATCGCTTACCTCAAGTTCACGAAAATGAAATAAAAACCCAAGTAAAGAACATGCTAGACCAGGATATCATTAGACCTAGCAATTCCCCTTGGAGTAGCCCTATTTGGGTAGTACCTAAGAAACTAGATGCTTCCGGGAAACAAAAATGGCGTTTAGTCATAGATTATCGTAAATTAAACGAAGTCACAGTGGGTGATAGTTATCCCCTTCCTAACATTACGGACATACTAGATAAATTAGGACACTCCCAATACTTCACTACGTTAGACCTCGCATCAGGATTCCACCAACTGGAAGTCGACCCCAATGACATCTCTAAAACAGCTTTCAGTACCCCTTACGGCCATTACGAATACAAACGAATGCCTTTCGGGTTAAAAAACGCCCCAGCTACGTTTCAACGAGTAATGGACTCTGTATTATGTGGATTACAAGGAGAAAGATGTTTTGTCTATCTCGACGATATCGTTATCTTTGCCTCTAGCCTCCAAGAACACGAACAAAAACTTCAAGAAGTATTCTCTCGTCTCCGCAAATATCATCTTAAAGTACAACCTGACAAATGCGAATTTCTTAGACGCGAAGTAGCCTATCTAGGTCACATAATATCCAATGAAGGCGTCAAACCGAATCCAGATAAAGTACGTGTTGTTCGAGATTTTCCTATTCCTAAGTCTTGTAAAGATATTAAAGCGTTCCTAGGCCTCACAGGATACTACCGTCGATTCATATCTAACTTCAGTAAACTAACAAAGCCTCTTACGAGCCTGTTAAAAAAGGACGTGCCTTTCGTATGGGGTACGACCCAACAAAATTCATTTGACGAATGTAAACGTCTCCTTACCAATCCTCCTATATTACAATATCCCGATTTCGCTAAGGAATTTATTCTAACCACAGATGCTTCGATTAACGCAATAGGTGCCGTCTTATCTCAAGGCGAAATAAGTAAAGACTTACCTATCGCATACGCCTCGCGCACTCTTAATAAGGCCGAAAGTAACTATTCGACAATTGAACGCGAGTTACTGGCAATTGTTTGGGCTGTTAAACATTTTAGACCTTATCTATTTGGTCGAAAGTTTAAAATCGTGACTGACCATAAGCCCCTAACATGGCTTTTTTCTATTAAAGACCCGGGCAGTCGTTTAGTTCGCTGGCGCCTTAAACTTGAAGAATACGAGTACGAAGTTATCTATAAAGCGGGTAAAAACAATACTAACGCGGACGCACTCTCACGACCTCCTATTCATAACACCAATGTTATCGATAATACTGAAAACGAACCTCCTAACACATGCGAAAACATTCCTGAAGATTATTTACAAATGAATTACGAATACTTCATGCAAAATTCCTCATATAGTTTCGACACTCCAAACCTTCATATTTCCTCAGATCGCCTCTTAGACGACCGTCACAAAAACATATTTATACCCTCTTCATGCGAACTATCCGATAAAAACGACCTTTTTAACGAAGCTATCTCTATGTGTTCTCAAGTAGATCCATATTTAAATAAAGTCAAAGAACTCTATGACGTCGATCTCCTAGTCTCAGACAAGAACCAGAACATCATATTTGGTTGTTTAAGACCTACACACTTTGACTCATGGAACTCCGAAAGTTATTTCAAAATTCTCCTTAACTGCTTACAAAATTACAGTTTAAAATCACTTCACATTCCTGACTTAAAAAATGACCATACTTGTAAACTCAAGGGCAACGAACAACTCCATATCACAGCTTATCTTGCTGATGTATACGAGTGTAAGATTACTATATGTGAAAATAAGGTTAAAAATCCCACATCAGAGGAAATTCCCGAGATCCTGAAAACTTTCCATGATGACCCCTTAGCAGGTCACAGAGGCATAGTAGAAACTACGCGTAAAATTAGAACCGAATATTTCTGGAAAGGAATGTCCGATACTATTAAGAATTATATAGAAAATTGTCAAGTTTGCCAACGAAATAAAATCCAAAGAAAAACCTACAAAGCCCCTATGGTTATCACTTCTTCTTTCAACGAACCATTTGAACGCGTAACAATCGATTTAGTGTCATACTCAGAAGTAACCAATGATTCAAATAAATACATACTCACGCTACAAGATGATCTGACTAGATTCGTTCAAGCCTATCCTATAATAGACAAACAAGCAACAACGATAGCTAAAGCATTATTGACCTTCTGTCAACACTACGGCATACCCAAAAGATTCCATTCAGACCAAGGCACCGAGTTTGTTAACAACGTCGTTAAACAACTTATGAAATTACTCGGATCCAATCATACTGTCAGTACTGCTTACCATCCGCAGACGAACGGTGCTCTCGAACGTTTCCACGCTACTCTGCGTGACCATATAAGAATGTACCATAAGCGAAATCAATCAAATTGGGATCAAATAATACCCTTTGCTGTTATGTGCCATAATACATCAATTAATCAATCAACCGGTCTCACACCTCACGAACTACTATTCGGTTACAAACCTCGATCATTATATTCGTTTAAAGAAAACAACGATTACACAACGTATGATTATTTGCGCGATCTTAACGAACGACTTAAGGTGTCACGAGATATTGCCCGTCGCAACGTACAAAATATGAAAGAAAAAGCTAAAGAACGTTATGATGGTAATATAAGGAATATAGCCAAGTTCAGTATAGGCGACAAGGTTATGTTGAAAGTACCGAATCCAAACAATTTGGAAAATAAATGGGATGGTCCTTACGTCGTAACCCGACTCGGATTCAATGAGAATTACGTCATACAAAAGTCAGGCAAAAATCAAATGGTGCATGCTAATCGCCTAAGGCCATTGTGTGAACCAACTACCGAAAAACTATAACTTTTAATTTTAGGTTAAGGTACTAAAGTAAGTCAGAGTATACATATATATATATATAAGTTATTCATTTTATTTCAGGGTGCAAACCATGGCACACCCTACAACCTCTCCCGTAGTATATGACGAGGATAGTCTAAAGAAAAAATTAGAACGTTTAATGAATAATCCATATATTAGTTTCGTAATATGTTCTATCATTAAATTAATCTTTTACGTTATCTTATATAAAATATATAAATTTATTAAAGGAAAACTATACAAATAATAACCTTAAAAATATATATATATCTTTACAGGTACTCCTCAACTTTTGTTGAAGGGGATACCCGAATACTACCCATACCTTCAAAATCAGGTCTCTATTTTGAAGAAAACGGAGAAATTCTAATCTCTGAAAATTCGTGGAAATTATTAGTGTATAGAGACTTAGAACCACTATTTTTAACTCATGATTCTATAAAAAGACTCACACAAAATTATCAAAATCTCGTCGCTAGACACACGACACTACCGAGCGTAATTACGACAAGTTCTTTCATCAAAGCCAGTCTAAACAAAATAGACTCCAGATTAAGCGAATTAAACTACTATACCGCAGGTAGCTTAAATAACAAACGTAGTAAACGTGAACTTATAGACGGTGTAAGCTCAATATTAAAATGGCTTATCGGAACACCTGACGCCAAAGATGCGAAACACTACAATGAATGTATCGAACAGTTAGAAAGACAACAGATTTCGACTGACGCAATCCTAAGACAACAACTACAGATAATCTCTTCGACAATTAAAAATTTTAACGAAACCTTACTGAAAATCTCTTACGACGAACATTTAATCAACGAAAACATTGCTAAAGTTAATTCTTATTTTAATACCACGAACAAATTAATTTTCAACCTTACCATTTCTGAAGAAATATCCACGCTAGCGATACAAATACTAGAGTCAGTAACATCATTAGAAAAAGACATTGACGACATAATAATAAGCATTTTGTTCATTAAATCAGGAGCCATTCACCCTTCGATTATATCAATTAACCGTTTATATAAAGAATTATTATCCTCAAGTCCCGCTAGAGTGAATAAAAATCTAGTAGCTCCTATAAAGCTATCAAACATACATCAAATCCTCGAATCTGCTTCGATTACATCTTATATCTATATGAATAAAATTATATATATTTTAGAATTCCCTTTAGTTAGAAACGATAGGTTTACCTTATATCACATATACTCTATTCCTATTCTGCATCCCTCATCAACCTTATATTCCACGATCCTCCCAGAGCAAACATTTCTTGCCATGAACAGTAACAGACAGCAATACGTCACAATGAACGACTTGGGAAAATGTAAGAACTTTGTTACGGAAACAAAAGTCTGCAACGATCTCCCAGTATATAACGTGAACACCAGGCCTACCTGTGAAACTGCCATACTTACGACAACAAGACAAGACGTGCCAGAAATTTGTCAAGTTACTACGTTTTCGGCGAATATTAACACACTGCAACCCATCAGAAACAATAAATGGATCTACATCTTACAACATACAACGCCGTATACCCTAGAATGTAAAGATGAAACAAACCACGGTGAAATCTCCGGAGCCGGCATCATATCATTGGAAAATGGCTGTAAAATGTACACTGCCTTCGTTACACTACTAGCTGAAGAAAATCTATCGACAAATATTAGTCACCCTATTGTCACCGTAGATCTGGAACAAATCTGCATTCCTGAAAACTTAAATATTAGAGAACCAGAACTTCTTCCAATAAAATTGAATAACATAGCGTTGGACTCTCTCAACACCATAAAGGAACAAATAAATCAACACTCTAAACTATTAAAAGATAATCAAGCTACTTTTGTTGAAAAATATTCCACAAAACTCTCAATTTCCAGCATAGCTATTGGGTTAGCCATGCTAACGTGTTTGTGTTATAAGTGTCACAAGAGACGTTTTCAATTCACCACAACACAACGTAGAGATGGCTGCATCCAGATTTTTAATAACTGCTTCGATCGCTCTCAACGCCGTCAACACATCGAAATTCCCATGGCATCATTGGAACCGAGAACGACGTCGTGTATATCCGAAGATGAAAGCGATGACGTCGCCACTCCACACCTTCATCAAAGATCGAGTAACAAAACTCAATCTTTATTCTAAGAGGGGAGGTGTTATGTAATGACTGTTATGTTATGACTAATATGTTGTGCTATGACTGTTATGTTGTGACTAATAAGTCTTTTGCTAAAATGCTAGTTGATAAGTAATATATTGATAGTTGATAAGTAATGACTAACAAGTCTTTGTTACGATAAGTAATGTTTATCTGTAATGTTTATCTATATTTTGGAATGTCTATTTGTATTTGTAAGTACAATGTAATCGCTAACTAAAAAGCCTTTGCCAAAAGCTCCTCTCTGATAAAATACCACTGTCATGAAATCATACACCATTAGCCTTTGTTACAATACCATTAGCTGATGAGTAATATTTATCTGTATTCGCAATTGTGTACCATGAGCATCATGTTATCATTAGTCGAGAACCCCTCTCCGATAAACTCACCTTATATAAATACTGCCTCAAATCAGTTCGAGACAGTTCCATTTCCGAATTCATATTGTAAACATCTAATTGTACTATTTCTGTGTAAAGTAATAAAGCTAGTTTTTAAAAAACAAATCTTATCATTCGCCACGTAACAGATCGCACTCTTCAACATAAGTCTATTTTTAGAACCCACTCCGAAATCTGATGTGATGCCTACACCAAGATGCCAGTACAGCTTCGCAGGCATGGCTGAGAGTACATTTGTGTCTTTTTTAACCCTCCTCCTCACGTTCGAAAAATTATCTTACACACCCCTATGCTCTTTAACATCGTTGGTGGTTATAAAATATCAATAAGAATTGCACACATTTCCCTTATTCCTATAAACGTCACGCGTCGTGCCACGGGCTTATTTCCTGAAAGTGTCACACGAACTCGCCGCCGCTTCCCGAAAGTGTCACGGAAGCCAACCCAACGTGGCTTGTCAGCTGTCAGATGCTACAGGCAAGTGGCGGGAACCCTGATACATACACGTGTACATATACTAGAGTGAGATTTCATTATATATTTTTATACTGGCTTCTACCCGCGACTTCATCCGTGTGATCGGGACGTGGTCACTGACTGAGATAAAGTAGCCCATATCCTGCTCCACCTCGTATAGTAAGTATATGTATAACAAATTTGTAAATATACCACAGTTACAGGTAAGCTCTCTCAGGGAAGGGATTGTTAGTAACTGGTAGAGCAGTCTCATTGCGTGCAATATAGGGTATATTCTTATAATTCAGGTCGGCCTTCACATGGTATCCCTGGAAACCATCGTGCTGAATTCTAAGTTTATTCATCACGATGGTCTAACGGACCTGCCCTTTCATTCTCACTAATTTTGCCCCACTGGTGCCCCGCCAGCGAATACCGTTAACGCAGGCGAGGTTACCAGTCCATTATCATCCTTTGTAAAAAAGGCCTCAAGACGCCAAGATGTAACAAACATACTAATACATATTTTTAAATATTTCTATTATTAAAATTTAAAATAGTATTTGTAACAAAAGCCAAAAATCGTAATTTCAAGCCTCACGCACTGCTACCGACAGAGAGGGAGTTATTAGTAAGGGAGACTGCCAGTTCTGTCAGATCAACATTCACGCAGTCCCTCCTGGAAACCATCGTGGTTAATTCCTAGCACCCCGCTCCTACCTAAACACGTCTATGAACTAAAGTCGTTATTCCTTTTACGAAGCACAATTTCAAATTGCAAATTTCAAATTCCGAACCGCTACATTCAGCGGCGGTTACAACTAAATCCGTTGCCTGCAATTTATAAAGATATACCCCAGATACACCTAATAGAAAGTCCATACGCAGCCAAGCCATCCATCATCATTTAAGGATGGAGACACCATAAAAAAAATCTCGAAGCCATTATGAATTCTGTACAACACGCGGCCCACTCGCATCGAGGTTTTATACCGGCTCGGCTACTGTTTCGCATATATATTCATATAACTTATCTAAATTAATTAGCAAGGCATTCGATTCGCTATTGTAAGTAGCTTTGAAATCTGAAATTAAGAATGGGAACAATAACAAGATTATTAGGAATCAAGGCAATCTATAATTATAAAGTAGATTTTCCCAAGAGACTACAGCATGGAGTCCTTCAAAAGGGGCGTAAAGAGGTTTCTTTAGGATCGGCAACGCGCGCGTAATACCCCTGGTATAGCAGGCGTTTATAGACTACGGTAACCGCTTATCATGAGGTAGACCGTATGCTTATTTGCCACCTCAGAGTGGTATAAAAAAAATTATAAAGAAATTTTCAATTGTTTATTTTTTTTTCTCATTACTTCAATGGAAAACAAGCATACAGCCCGTCTGATAATAAACAAGGTTACCGTAGCCTATAGACGTCTGTAACACAGGGATGTTACGCGCGCATTGTCGACTCTTAAGAAACCTTTTAAAGAAAAAAAAGCAAAAATTGATTAATTTTAAAAATTCATTCACGTATAGAAAGCTAGCTAAAAATGTTAATAAAATTTTCGATTGTTTGTAATTTTTTTATATTACTTCAACGGAAAACAAGCATACGGCCCGTCTGATAGGGAATGTAGTTATTGTAGCCTATGGACGTCTATAACAGTAGGGATGTGACGCGCGCGTTGCCGACCCTTATGAAACCTTAATAAATACACCCTTTTTTGAAGAACCCCATGCTGTAGTTTTTTAGGGAAAGCCTCGATATAATGTATAAACTCAAAAACTGATTAATTTAAAAAAATCATTCTTGTATAGAAAGCTAGACAATCAGAGAGTCAAATGGACTACATATATGATTTTTGAAAATTCTGTCTAACCATACAAAGACGGGCTGGATCATTAATATCCTTATAAATGTGAAAGTGAATTTGTTTGTTTGTTACGTTATTAGTGCTTTAACAGGTATTACTATGAAACTTGGATTACACGTCCTATATGGGATGGAGAAGGATATAACCTATGTTTTATCCCGGCCAGTGATCAAAATGTTAGTGATCTTTTACGACCATTCCATCCCAGTTATGAGAACAAAGTCGCGGTAAAAGCTAGTTATTAATAAGATCCTTTGGCATAGTACCTACAAGGGTACGTAATATATAGCAACATCCATATATTATAGTTACAATATCTATATACTTGGTCCAATAACGAAGTTTATTATTAAAAAAAATAACATTGGACTTTTAACATATTGGAAAATAAATAACTGATCAATATGGACGATATTGAAATGGGAAACCTGTTTCCACCACAATGAAAAACCCAGTATATAGATAGTTATGGGATCGGTATCCAATCTAACCTACACACAAATGAATTACCATTTAATGAATGAATCGATCATAAATAATAATATGCAATTATTCCGCCATCGGAAATAAACGACCTATAGATATTATGAATATAAATAATTCATTGTTTGTTTCTATTAAACGATTTATAAGATAAATATTTCAAGGCAATTGATTGAGATCATAATTTACATTATTATTATATTATAATATTATTATTATTTGTTACTTTAATGTTATCTATACTAAGATTATGCCGCGTGGTCCTTCGCCACAGAAGGGGCCAGCCCTTACTTTCTCATGGGTGTCGTAAGAGGCAATTAAGGGAACTTAAATGTCGACGAATGGATTTTTAATTAAAAATTCATTTTAAATTAAATAAATTAATTAAACACATACTTAGATTGTATAAACACGTTTTCTATTATTATAAATGAGAAAGTGAGTTTGTATATTTGTTTGTTACCTCTTAGCGTCTTAACGGCTTAACCAATCACTATGAAATTTCGTATATACATATTATAAGAGACAGGGAAGGATATATGTTTTATCCCCAAACCATAGATACAATACCAAGTTGCGGGTAAAAGCTAGTATTAAAATAAACAATGTTATCATATCCATTTAAATAATAGAAAAACAAATTTATTTACACTTATATATATTTGTAGTTTATTAGTTCTTCGTACTCTAATGTACAAAAACTAATGGCCTTGAAATTTGGCATACACGTAATATAGAATGGACAAGAACATAGACTATTTTTATCCCGGACGATAAATATATCCCATCCCGGTCATGTAGTGTCGCGGAGATAGTACTAAAAAAAAAACGAGTGTTCTAAAAATTTTAATGACTTTACCTTTGAGGGTTTAATATAAAAGTTAATTTCATGGAAACTGAAAATGACAAAGTTTTCGAACTGCAAGTATTTAGCCCGTGGCAATATCTTCCTTTGAAGACCTTCCAGAATCATTATTTTCAAAAAATATATTAATCTAAAATATTCTTTTATAAATATACTTAAATAATGACACGGGATTAAAGGCTATTGCTAGTTACAGGGACTACAACCCCATTGTTATACGCCTTAAAAAATCAAGCGCTGTGTTATCCCATTAGAAACCGTGGTGCTCAATTCCTGGTAAATTCATCACGATATGCCAACCGACCTGAGTTCGTTCATCATGAGCAGACTCAATTTTCATACATTAAAAAAAATAGAAAAACCATAAGTATAAAATCATTATACAATTTGTTTTAGACGGTGGATAAGAAAAATACCGCACGCATTCACGCCTGGACCAAACATAAAAAAAAATCATCACATTTGAATTTGGAATTATGATTCAATGTATATTTATCGATGGTGCTTAACATAAATGTAAACAGACCAGTCCGACTGACTTTGAGTATACTTAAAACATACCAAGACAAAGACAGAAAAAAATCCACGTGACAACTACCCTCAGACTTCAATCTCGTTAAAAGACTGATCGAGGGTTCACACACATACACAAAAAAATCACTGGATTATCCAATTTCGAATTACACACACACACACATAAGCACTTAAAAGCGCGCGATTTTCGAATTTCGAACGTGAGTGAACGCTACGTGTGTCGACGCGGCGTAGCTGCGAACGACTGGATGGCGTTTCTCGTTTCGCGCGATTCGCGACTAACGCCACGCCCAATTGTTTTGATTCCGTATTCGGCTTTGATATGAGAATCTTCTGAGAACCTAATTCAAAGTCAAGTCCTATACTGCCATTCAACCCATTCGTCGAAGGACTCGATAGCGATACTATAAAGACAGTGAAACATTAGCTCTTAGAATCTAGAATTGTCTGTACACCATTTTTTTTAATGGGTGATAATGGAATGGTAACCCCACCCGCGGTATCGGTATACACCGGCGGGGCACCAGTGATGGATGATAGATGAGGATGAAGCTGGTCAGTTAGCCCATCCTGACGAATTCAACTAGAATTAGCCACGATGGTTTCCAGGGGCAACCACGTGGAGGTCGACCTGAGAGGGTATATTGCTAGTAATGGGGCTATTTGACCCCATTACTAACAATCCCTTTCCCCCCTCTGTACACCATTGACATAATTATGCGAATAGTGTACAGACGGTGTTAGTCGGGTAACAAATTTTATCTATGTTTACGTCAGATTCCTAGTAGGGTAAGCAGGGACCTATATTATTCAGGAGAATGGCAGTGACTTTATATTTTGTTTCAAAAACTATTTGGTCGCCTGCCACGCGGTCCCTTCTGGAAACCATCGTAAGTAATTCCTGCAGAATTCATTACGATGGATCAACTGACCTGAGTTACTTCATCCTCGCCTATCATCACTCACCAACGTATACCCATAAAAGCTTTACTTATTGATCTTATAAACTTAGCAAGTAATAGGGATTTTAATTATTGTAATCAAAACTTGAGTTTGTTAATAAAACAAATAAACACTAGGCAAATATTAACAGAATCGGATGTTCTCGACTTTGGGTGTGTGGCTTGGTAATCCTCCGCTAGTCGATGCCGAGTCGAAAGTAACTTCCTATGTTTGGCTGAATAAACAAACACACGCGTCCGTATTTCATATATAAACTTAATATAAATTTAAGATGTTTGTACAAAAGTCGATTGCTTGGGTACCTCTGTCCCATTCGTGTTTCAACCGTGAAACAGTTGTTTGCATGGCTATGTTTCGGTTTGAAGGGTGGGATATGGCGTGAATTTACTGTGTACAGAGGAATAACATCTGAATCCTCAGGAATGGCATGAACGCATGGGGGTATCATGGGCGAAGCAGTGTACTCTGTTGTGTCCATGGTGCTGCTCACGGCGGTTGCCGCTTTCCATCAGATGGACCGCCAGCTTGTTTGCCATTCTAAGTTGTATATAAAAAAAAAAAGATAAAAACAACCCAAGTTTCTAGGGAAATCGTGTGGAGGTCGACCTTACAGGGTGTATTGCTAGCAATGTACTAATGGCTAGAATGGACAATACTGCAGTCAGTTGGACTCAACAATCAGCATAATTAAGGATAGCATGTTACAAATTACTCCGAATACTATGCCACAGTAACATAACACGTCACGCTCCAAATAACTTTAACGGTTACACTAATGACAAAATGCTAAGCTAACATAGTAAGTTATACATTTAATATATTAGTTTATTATGTTAGAACCTATTTTTCTCAATGAATGATAATGGAATGGTAACCCTGCCTGCGCTATCGGTATACGCTGGCGGGGCACCAGTGAGAAATGATAAGGTGAGGATGAAGCAGGTAAATTAGCCCATCGTGACGAATTCAACAAGCATTGTTCACGATGGTTTCTAGGGGGAACCACGTGGAGGGCGACCTGACAGGGTATATTGCTAGTAAAGAGGCTATTGGGTCACCATTACTAACAATTCCTTTGCCCCCAATATTGAGAATTGTGTGGTTTAAAGAATTTTTAGGGTTCCGTTTCTCAGAAGGAAAACTGGGTGTGTCCGTCTGTACCGACCCTTTTTACCAGGAACGCATGGAGGATATTAAGTTGAAATTAATACCAAAAACTCAAATTTCAATCCTTTGAAACAGTGAAAACATAAAACCTATTAGTCAACGTAATAAAAAATTATGCCATTTACATCAAAAACCAAAACTTTTGATGGGTGAAAATGGTATGGTAACCCCGCCTGCGCTATCGGTATACGCTTGCGGAGCGCCAGTGAAGAGTGATAGATGAGAATGAAAACAGGCCAGTTAGCCTATCATGATGAATTCATCAGGAATTAACCATGATAGTTTTTTCCAGGGAGAACCGCGAGGAGGTCGACCTGGTTGGGTATATTGCTAGCAATGGGATTCTCAGTCTCCATTACTAACAATCCCTTTCCCCCCTAGGGAAAGGAGGGTTATACCTATTAATAACAAAAAAAATCATTGAAATCGAATCAGAATTGACGACATAAACGCGGAACAAATAATACGGATGAATTTAGAACTTTAGGAAGTTATATAGTTAAGTTAGACTTCCAGAGGTAGGCCTCTGGAAGTCACTTGAAAACAAAATCAAAACAAACTGTATTTAATGTTACTAACTTAATAACATGACAGCTACGGAATTGAATCATTGTTATTTTCTTCCTTAAAAAAAAAAAAAAACTAGAGAAGCACCTCGTTTTGGGAGTCGCTTTAAAAAAACCACAGCTCGTCCAAGGTCTCGATTGGACCGTATAATCCGAACAGTGAATGTGCACCGATGACGCGTAACGTAAACACATAATCGTCCAATTTGCAGTCGGCACGACATGCGATGCTATCATTAGCGTATTGTCGGCCGCTGTATTCGCATTCAAGTGTTAGGGTTGCGTTTTATTAAAAAAAAAAAAAACGCTAACACGTTTCTAGTTAAATATTTTTTTAAACTAAATATAAAATTTTAATACACTCTAATTAATGCTGTGGATACCTTTAATAGGCATGTGCATTAATATTGTATTATATTTAATGTTTGTTATACCTATATGTTATAATGCAATATGCTGTTGGTATTCCTTTAAATAAATAAATATATATATACCTAAACTATGTTAACACATTTTGATTGATGATAACACCATTCACTCGGTCGTATTTATTTTATATTAAATTCCTACTTTAAAAATTATATAATGATGTTTGGACGTTTGTCACTCAATCGCACAAAAACACATAGACGAATTTAAGAAATAATTTGGTACACATATAAATTAATGGTCATGTGTTACCGGCATATAATAGGCCACCCCTTCCTTTCCAGTGGGTATCGTAGGAGGCGACTAGAGGAGGGAGAAGTATGGTCAGCAGCGTACCTGTTAAAATATCTCCAAAGCTTAACTGCGGTGGCCAATCCGCCTGCCAAGTGAGACGACTACTAGGAAATACCCTCCAAGGGAGAGGTTTATGTTCAGCAGTGGATAGTTATGGCAGATATGATGATGATGCTGATGATGATGACGATGAAATAGCAGACATTACAAATTTTCTCATTGCGATTATTTCTTGTAATTGTTTATATTTATAATAAGTTTATTATTGTAATCTTTTGGAGGAAACAATGAAGAGTATCTATCTATCTACAAAAAGACATTTTTATAAATGGACATTTATAATAAAATACTAAGTATCAATACCTTATTCGAAGAAATTAAATAAGAAATGTTCAATTGAAATTATACATACGAAACCCACTCATTTTTAAACCGATCACTCTTAACCCGATTTTTTCTGAATCGTTAGCAGCACTTCCATATGGAAGACAAAGACACGCCAAACTTAATAAGCTAATGTATAATACAGCCTACATTAAAAAGTAATACGATAGTTAAAGTATACGATTTACCGACATCAATCATGGTTATTTTCATATATTTATTTATTATTTATTGCACAATAAAACTTTGTACAAATGGCGAGCTTAATGCCATATGGCATTCATATATTATATATTCTATCGTAAATTACTCACTGCTTAATAAAATTACGTTTAATAATACATCTCATGTGAAATTTATTGCCATGTAATCATGGCATAGAATGGGCCACCCCTTCCTTTCCTATGGGTGTCGTAAGAGGCGACTAATGGAACTTGACGAGGGATGGGCAAGAGCTTCCCTCTTGAAACATCACCAAAAGCCAAACTGCAGTTGCCAAACCGCCTGTGTGGCAACTACTGGCAAAATCCCCCAACAAGAAAAGGGCTATGTTCAGCAGTGAACAATTGATGGCTAACATGATGATGATGATATGATATTCAAACAAAAAGGTTTTACACTTTTAATTAACAACCGAAAAATTATGTTTACAATAAATAGGATTTAGTTATATTAGTCCCATATTAACTTTGTGACAATTATGTTCCGTTTTATTTTGCGAAACCAGTGCACAAAAGGAGACACAGAGTTTTGCGTTCTAAATTCAAATTAAAACTTATTAGAATTGTAACTTAAGCTAAATTAAGTACAGACTATGCGTGCGTGTGTGGGGGGGGGGGGGGTGAGAGAGAATAGAAAGCATAGTGACACATAACGTGTTTTTATTTTGTGAAATAATTTAAAAATTATCCTGAAATCTCAACGAAGAGGTTGCTTATAAAATGTCCGTTCAATGCGGAATCCAAAACGGCTAGGAAAAGGGGAGGATAAAATAATTTAATACAATGATTTTAATTAGTTAATTATAAAAAAAAAAGTATATTTTAAATTTACAATAGTCATGAGCTGTATGGGCAGCAATCTTTGCCTTTCCCTTTAGTGTAAAGAGAACTAAAGAAAAAAATAACGTGTCTATAAAACATATTATCGTTAATCTACGCGTATTCGTTTTAAAATATATTCTGACTTTAAAAATTTTGTCTAATGAAATTACCGTAATTTTTTTTTAATCCACTTACGTATTTCATTGTATTTCTACATTGTTAACTTGCGAACTTGTATACTTTTATACACACTCTACTCTCTCTCTGTACTCTCGTGCATAAGGGGAGGAATTCATATCACATCACAGATTCATATCAGGAGGCAACGACCAGGAAAGTAGATTCAATTTGAACGGGGCATCGAACCGACACTCCGCTAACTAGGAAAGGGGTTCGTTAATTGAAATCTCGCTTTCAGCGCGCCGGGTCGCATCGCACCTGTAGTGCTATTCTCTAAACAAACAGCCTAGAGATCAGCCTTGGCGCAGCGATGAAATATTGAAATGGTATTCACTAATTCCTAAGACGCGACACTAGCGCCCAAAGACGAGCTCAAAGACGAGCGGCGTAAACGGGAACTACTCAAGGCTGTGCGATTTGACATTTTGTCATAGTATTTGGTATTCACTAACAAAAATCAGCCTCGCCTTCGCCGACAGCCTAGCCTACAGCCTCGATTTCTTATGTCAAATTCAAAAGCTTTGTTTTCTACGCTGTTTACATAGTATTCAACTAATATATTTCTTTCTTTCTTGAATTCTGTGATATTTAATAGCATTGAAATTATCAATTTGTGTATAAAAACGATGGCTGCTCGTTTATGTATAATGATCCATTTGTTAGAAGAAACTAAAAAAGAAGATGATTACAAAAAACGACAACAAACAAGGCAGTTGCGAAATACACGCACAATTTTACGTGATGTGGATTATATTCGACATTACAGACTGTCTGAAGACCTAATTAATATGTTGGAAAGTGAATTAGCACCATATATGCCTGTGTGCCGCCGTTCCGGAGGTTTGTCACTCAGGCTAAAGGTTTGTAATTTCAACTTTACTGTTTGATATTATTATGTAAATAAAATAATAATCATTAATTTTTTTTGTAGATATTATGTACTTTGTCATTTTTGGGTAATGGAAGTTACCAAAAACTTATTGGAAATAATTTAGATACTTTAATCTCTCAACCCTCAGCATCCAGAGCAATTCATCAAGTTATAGATGCGTTAAACAATATAAATATTGTCCAGAAATATATAAGATTTCCACAAAATTCTCAAGAAAGGCAAGCTTTAAAACAAAGGTAGTAAGAAAGAAAGAAACATAACAATCCCTAAGTGCATAACAAAAAGTATATTTTGTTAAGAAATTTTTAAATAGTTTATGATTTTTTATGTATATGAATTATATATTGGTATTATTTTCAGTTTCTATGAAAAATTTAAGATCCCTGGTGTATTGGGTTGCATTGATGGTACACTTGTATCAATGGTTCGACCTCATCAACATGAAGAACGTTATTATTGCCGAAAAGGCTATCATGCAAGAAATGTCATGATTGTAAGTTATTGGCAATTATATTCAGAATAATTTTTGATATTAATATTTGTTCTACTATATATGTAAGTGCATTTCTTTATCCAGATAAATGATGCTGATCTGAATATTTTACATGTAGATGTGACATTTGGAGGAGCAACCCACGACAGTTTTGTTTTTACAAATAGTATAATTAAAGATCATCTAGAAAAACTTCATAATAATGGGGAAGTAGTATACCTGCTTGGTAAGGTTCCAATCTTTGAACTACTTTGTGGAATATTATATATTACAAATAATGACTATTCTTTATTTTTTTCAGGTGATTCTGGATATGCTCAGAGGCCCTACCTGATGACCCCTTTTAATAACCCAAACCCAGGAACGCCTGAGGAACACTACAACACTATGCATAGCACTGCTCGAAACAGTGTGGAAAGAACAATAGGCATTCTAAAAGGGAGATTTAGATGCTTATTAGTTCATAGAGTGTTACATTATGACCCCACAACAGTTTCAAAAATAGTAGTAGCTTGTTGTGTCCTACACAACATTTGTAACCGTGCAGGATTATCTTCTCCAACTTTAGCCTCCACAGACTTAGAACAGGAAAAAAGAATACTTGGCACATTGAGACAAGCTCAGTTGTCTCAAGACAATGTAGCCACTGGGCGCTTATGTAGAGCACAAGTAGTGCGTCAATTATGGCGTGCTCGTCATATGTAACAAAGTTTTTGTATGCATAATGACACCACTGGTATTGTAGGTCGGTATAAACTATAGTAACTATTTCCTATTATGTGGTCCATGCACCTGATGACTATTGATGTATAAAAATAATTAAGTGTTAAAATATTATAAATCACTCAATTTGACTCAATTACCCATGCAATAAGTTACTTATTCATGTCAATTTATTATTGTTAAATTAATCTAATACAGTTTAGGCTGACAAACAATAATCTCTTTCACAATCATGATTGTAAAACTTAAGACCTTTATGATATGGTCATTAGATAAAAATGTAATGAAAAAGAAAATAATTTCATGTTCTTTTATTTTTCAGGTGACTAGAACCCTTCTAATAGTGTAAACCCTTGGACTCTCACCATAATATCAAAATCCACTGATTGCTGTCTTATTTGTGATATGCATATTCATCTATACCATCTCACAGATCAAAGAAGCAGGAAAGAAAATGCAGTAGTCTTAAGACTATTTATATTATGTTTTTTGTACTTTATATTACATACTTTTCATTTTTATTGTAGCTTTTTTGTCTAATCGTATGTTAAATATTAATAATAAGTAGTAAAATGTACATCCATTTCATAGTACAGCAAATTAAATTTAAACAAGCTGACATACTTTTACATTTATAATATTATGTACATATGCAATAGGGAATATGTATAAATATTATTTATATAAACTTAATTAAAGTACTTTATTTTTCAGTTTCATTGAAATTCTGTACTTTTTGATTATTAATTTATTACATGATATATATATTAAATTTCCATTCAATTCAATTTATTTATTTGCTACAATACTTCATAGTGTTGGATATTTTTTATATGTTATAAATGACTAGATAATAGGTTTAATGATGTTTAATGACATGAATTAAGTTAATTTCAAATGACTTTCATGTTTCATGACTGTCAAAGTCTGTATTTATACAAATTTCAATTGTAAAATTTCCTTTGTTTAAAAAAAAGCAACAGTTGAGTTTCTTGCCTGTTCTTCTCAGCTGAAATTGCATTCCGAATGGGTGGTAGAATCATAAATAGTGACTATTCAGAAACATTTGTAAGTTTACTTAAAATATTATTCATATTCTAAATGAATAAATAAATTAAGTTGAAATAAAAATGCTTTACCAAAGATTTATTTTTTTATTTTTTGAACTAAATCTGACAGGGATTGACTTTGCCTTAGCCATGCGTCACTTATTTGTTGTAAGGCATGAACTAAGGCTCGCTGGTTCTCTGCCAAGATCCTTTCTGTCTCTACTCGGCGCTCTTCTATAGCGACAAATCTCTCTGTAAGACTTCTCAGTTGAGACTGCCGCTGTGAAGGAGGTGAGCGCCGGAGTAAGCGTCGTCGTGGTGCAGTTAAACGACGGCGTGGAGCTAATAACAACAAAACCAATTACACATATAATTCCAAAATATATAAAGTAGTTATGTATTTACAATACCCAGTTTAATTTTGTCCACTATTATGATTAATTACTTACATAAAGTAGCACTGCGTCTTGAAGTGGTGGGTGGTGGTGGTGGTTGTGGTGGTGGTGGTGGTGATGATGGTGGCGGTGGTGTAGGTCTATTGTCATACTAAAAATAAATAAAAAAGAACTAAATTTAACGGACTAAATCTAATACCTAACACATTATTAAATGCAGTTTTACCATCTGTTGTTCTGCAGGGTATTGAGGAATACTCTCCAGATTATCCCTCCGCCATGATGGTCCTGGCTGTGGATCCTGCAGACAATAAATATAAGTTACATTACATGCAATATGTAATTAGAAAATTTTTGTTACATATACATACTGGTATAGAAGGTGTAGACTCTTCAGTTCCTGTGGCTAATATAGGTATAGTCCCAGGCTCCACTGTTATTGACTGTACAACCAAAATTAAATTTTATATTAAAAATTTAAATATTATATGTACTGTTAGTGTACAGTTATATTAAATTTAATTGTATGTAATACCTGTAAGATACTTATAGATGAATCCACATCTGATGTAGAAGCGCTGGGTATATTCTGTATAAAAAATATATATAATTAAAAAAAAAGATATTATAAAAAATAAATATGTAATATCTATGCTGCAAACTATAATATACACACCAAAGAAATAGCTTCTTCAAGCTCTTTTCTGTTAGGATGATCTTCACTGGATTCCTATAAATGAAATATTTTACTTAATATTTTTTTTTGTACAATTTATATGAAAATTATAAATTAGGTCATGATGGTTAAAATAAAATAATAATTATTATTATAAAAAAGCCAATAAATAAAAAGAGAACATACATGGAAAGGGTTAATTTCTAGTTCACGATCCCCGTGAGCAAAGCCTTCTCCACCCATTATATTTATAATGCGTTCTTCTACAACAGAAAGCGCTAATTCCTCCACCGCACCACCACCAGTTTTTTGTCTTGCCACCCTTAGAAGGCTGGCTTTTCTTTTTGTTGCAGCCTTCTTATCTTTCCAGTACTATAAAATATTAGTATGAAAATAAATACTTATTAGAAATGCATAACATTTTATACATGCTTACTTATGTACTATAAAAGGAGGTAAAAACAAACCTTAGACCATTGCTGCCATGTTTTTAAACAGCCACGGCCGTCGCTGTTTAGTTTAACAGCAATGTCTCCCCAAGCGACTTTAGTACGGTCCCTAGCATTGGCTGTTCGTGCATGGCCTGTCGCAAGCCATCGCTGCTCCTCCATGCATTCCACCAGCATCTCCAACTGCTCTTGAGAAGGAACCGCACTTCTTGACATGCTACGAAATAGTTATTTATTTTAGTTATTAGAAATATAATAGAACTCTATTTAAAAGATCACACAAATAATTAAAAAGTACTACTTACCTATTTGATAGATAGATCCAAAGTTATGAATTTCAATTAATTTAAAAAAAGAATTATCTTAGTGTAGAAACTAAACAAGACAAATACAAAAAACGCGCGTCTGGAATGTTGTTTGGCGTGGCGTGACATCTTAGTCTTTTTTACGGCCATGGAAACAAGCTTATTCAAATTCAAGTTAAAAGACAAAATTAAATGTTTAGTGAATAAATTTATATTTATTTTGCTAAATGTTTATTCAGACAACATTATTAACTCAATAAAACATTTTCTTTACTAATAAAACACTATATTTGTTTAATTACCGGTTTCAATTTACGGTTTTTGTTGCAAGCCCTATCTCGTCCGTGCGCGCAGCCTCGAGTTATCACAGCCTACAGTTCGTCGATGAGGTTTGACACGTTAGTGAATACCAATTACCGCAGCGCTGTAGCCACGGTCGTTCGCAAGGCTGATCAGCCTAAAGCTCGTCGGCGGGCGCAGCGTTGCGGTAAATTTTTAGTGAATAGCATTGCTGATAGTGTATCCGCTAAGCTGATTGCAGGATATTAGGTATCAGAAAGAATTTCGATTTCTTTTATTGCCATCTCCGCGGGGAATTAAGGACCATATTATTGTATTAAATATATGGTTTGTTCCAATAGAACCTAATGGAAATGTACAAAAATATATACATATATATTGTACATTAAACTTTAATGCACGGGGGGGTAAGGGATTGTTAGTAATGGGGTTTAACTAACTCATTGCCAGCAATACACCCTGTTACACCTCCACATGGTTCCCCCTGAAAACCATCGTGGTTAATTCTAGAGGAATTCTCACGATGGGCTAACTGACCTGCTTTCATCGTCACTCATCATCGTTCACTGGTGCTCCTCCAGAGTATACCGATAGCGCAGGTAGGGTTACCATTCCATTATTACCTTATTATTAAAAAAACTTTAATGCACAGTGAAATTTTATGTACATTTAGATAGATAGAATTGATTTGTTAATAGTATTTCTGTGACAATTTCAACAAAACTTAGTTACCTTACCATTAAATTCTAAAGCGTTCAACCGACAGAGATCAAGAGGCTGTCCGCTTGGAGAATGTCCAAATACCTGTCTTACTAGCAATCCTCGGCCGTCCATCCTTAAACTATCTATGCTTCTCTAATAACTGTATTGCGCCCCAATTAACTTAGTGTTGGCGAGCTCAAGCGAAGATGTTGCGCCAGTAGCGTCAAAAAAACATAGGGAGAAACCTTATACGTTGTTATATACCCCTACCATACATAAACCGTTAATATAAGCTCAGGTAAATTTAAGCGCGTCAGATTAAGACAATAATCTGACGATTTGAGCGTGATATAAGGAAGGGGGCCAATCACAAAATTGTAAAAAAAAGCTTCACCTCGAAATACTCGAGCGTGATACTAGATGGCGCTACGTGTCATCTTTTCAACAATATAAATAAATATAGATTTACTTATCGAACACAATACAATACTTAAGTTATTTAGATAGAAAAACATCATGTTTCGTAATGAAATATGACATTTCAATAAGCGTAATTTCATCACGAAATGCGCAGCACGAAAATCAAAGCCTCTTTCAAAACGTATAGGCCGTAACTAATCGTAACTGACAGAAAGTATCATGAATTGATATTACAAGTCCAATTTGACCGCATGAAATCTATTGAAACGGATAAGGCTTACATTGAGATGAAATATTAAATGTTTACGAAATCAGTAAATATTTAAAGATAAACTGCACACTTTAACCGACTTGGAAAAAGTAGCTAATTAAAAGTGTATTAAGATAACTTTTCGACTTTCACTTGTTTTTTTTTTATATAACTGAGGTGACAAAAAAACATACGTCCCACCTGATGGTAAGAGGTTACCGTAGCCTATGAACGCCTGCAAAACATTGCATGATTTACAATTTATATGTATAAACGCAATTGTTTGGGTAAACTTGAGTTATGTAATCGGCGTAACCTGGTCGAAAAGTCGAGACAATTCAGATAATTACCATAATTTCATTATAACCAACGTTGTATGGAACGCTAGGTTCAATACGAGTGTGAATTACTTGTATTTTAGTCTAGAATGTTCGACTAGTTTCGAAACCATCTATCCATTAATTCCTACATTAATTTTTTTTATACAACTTAGAATGGCAAACAAGCTGACGGTCCACCTGATGGCAAGTGATATCCGTCGCCTATAGACATGAGCAGTACCATTGACATAACAGAGTATACTGTTTCGCCCATGATACCCCCCACGCGTTGCCATTCCTGAGGACTCAGGTGTTATTCCTCTGTACCATGTAAATTCACGCCATATCCCACCCTTCAAACCGAAACACAGCCATGCAAACACAACTGCTTCACGGTTGAAACACGAATGAGACAGAGGTACCTAAGCAATCGACTTTTGTACAAAGTCTCCCCCCTCTGGTAAATAATGTGCAATTAACTTTAAACAACATTAATTATATGAATTTTAATGTATCCAATATAAATTATGTGCAATAAAGATTTTACAATACAATACAATTAATTAAATAATAATCATTATGCACTTCTAGAACATTCTGAACACCCGAGGACCCGGAACTGTGAAACGGCGGATCCCTCCCATTCGCCGGTCACCCTGTCATGAGGCAGCGGCGTGGTGTGCTCCAGTGAATAATTGAGCTCCTCCGGTGGCTGGCCTTGACTGCGCCGGCTTACGACTTGGTACTACTCCGAGATGGATGACGTAGTTATGTAGACATACACAGTCTCAACACAAAAAACATTAAACTTGCGATAGGCAGGTGTTAAATAGATATTTAGATATCCCATTACAAAAGGGTGTCTAACATCTAATTACGTCTAAATAAAAATTTGAATTATTAAAAATATTAGGTGTTCAGAAGAATAGGAGGAATTAAAAAGGAGAACGTATTATTATTGGGGAGGCTAATCTTCGTGGCTAGACTTATATTATCAGGTCAACATCCACGGGTTTTTTTTATACCACTGAGGTGGCAAACAAGCATACAGCTCACCTGATGGTAAGCAGTTACCGTAGCCTATAAACGCCTGCAATACCAGAGGTATTATGCACAACAGTAGAGACCACATTCAATTTTATAAAAAAAAAAAAATATTTTGACATATATTAGTTTTAACAAGACCCCTTACATATTTTGTTACATGTCTCCCATGTACAGACATCATCCAGTTACAATTTTATTATATTAGTGATATATTAGGCAAAGTGATCCCTCGCGCGTGTCACTCTTAACTAAACCAAGGTTAAGAGGGACGGATTCTAAGAATAACAAGTACATTTACCACACAAGAGTTGCTTGTTGTGACGAGTTATTTCCAATAGTGCATTAAAGGCTGTGAAGTCGACAAACGGTCGCGTACCCTTTTGTCCGATAATTAGAATAAACAATAGATAGCAGAATTGCAGTGTAAACGAGAATAGAATTATTTCATGTGATCCCCGTACAAAAAAGACAAAGAATTGTTTCTGTTTTAAAAATAAAAGATTTTGTTTAAAAGCGGACCTTAGATAGGTCCGCTTTGTCGGCGTGTAAATAAAGCATACATTTTGTATTACATTATACGTTTATATTTTTGAATGGCATACACTATTTAATAGTAATTTTCTTTAATTGGATATTTTTTTTATACCACGGCTGTGACAACCATACAACTCATCTAATGGTAAACGGGCAATATAGTCGATGAACGCTTGCAATATTAGCGGTGCCACGTGAGCGTTGCCAACCCTGAGGAAACCTTAATACACCTTTTTGGAAAATTCCACACTAATTTACAAGGAAAACCTCAGCAAGCTCATTCCACAGGCTGTATTCGCGGGAAAAAAATCCTTTGAATAATTAATATGTATTTATTTATTATAAATTTAATTTATACCATTATATATTTTCATTAATGTGCATATAAATCATACAATCAATGTTGTGTCTACCATTGGAATGCATATCAGCATACTGCACATAAAATGTTTCTTAATTTATTTATAATAGATAGATAGATACATAATTTATTTTAAATAATTTAATTTTTAATATATGTATACTATTGCGCTATTGTATTGAGACGACGAGGTTAGTGGAAATACATATTTCCAATAGCTCGGTTATAACTGACAAAATTAAGAAATAAAAATGACCTTATTATACTAAATATTATTCATAATTTATTACTGGATCACGCTGTGTGCACATGTTGTGGCAAGTTTACCTGATCAATACATTAACGTACTTACATGTTATAGTTTAAGTTTGTATTTGTAAACTTCTGTTATGTGCGCCAAATAGATAAAATAAAATCAAATACAAATATAGGAAATTAACACAAAACTAGTGGGGCGATATATTGACCTAGTACATGTAGTGCTAGATTAGCAATTATTAAATTTCTTAGTAAACAAAAAATTTTATTGCACTGCACGCATGAATATACTTGTAGATATGACTCCATACGGGTATATACTATTGGTGTGTCTATTTCAAATAAATAAAACAATATATTATTCGCTTATTTTTTTCTGTTTTAGCTAAGATGTCTTCAAGATTTAGAATAACAGAAAGGCACCTTTCTTTTGAGATTTAGTAAACAAGATCCTTGATTAGTGTGTTGAACCGTTGCGGTGAAATTCTTAATCTCATATAAAATGAGATGAAAATGAAAAAAAAAAAAAAAAAATTAAAATAAATAATTAAGAGTATTTATCTAGTATTGATGTCATTATCCATGATGTCGTTTCTTAAGCTCATCACATTGCTTCTTTTACATCTATTTAAAAAAGGAAACTCTTATAATTTTTTTTTTCATTTATACTCACCAACTATAAAATAATGTTACGTTTTTTTTTTTTTTTTAATTAATTGACCTTAATCTCATATTAACAACTATGATTATACCGAAAGAAATAATTGCAAAAATACTTTTACTATATTAATAGCGAAGTAATAATTAATAATATATAACAGTAGCTGTTTAGTTTAAATACAACGTCACTGATATGTGTTTTTAACACAAAATCCTATACAAACCTTTCGAATATAATGGCTTGCGCGGGGTTGTTTCCAAAACAATACTAGATGGCGCTACGTGTTCCTTTTACATCAATAAAATTACAAAATTTACTTAATTACAACAGTAACAATAATATAAATAAATCTCTATGTAAATATATATACGTAATATATATACTTACATAGAGATGTATGTTAAGTATAATATTTCTCACATGTATATAAATCTAATTAAAACATTTGTGATTTTATGAAAGGGAAATTCCAGTAGAGATTGTAAATAAACTTTATCAATGGCAAATAAGAGTTAACCGACTGCGGAAGATATAGATAGCTGGTGATAGCGCCGCGACCTTCCACAGTTACCCGATTACGCAGGTAGCGTATATCAGATAAATCAACATTGTGTTAAAAACTGCTTATTCATTCTGGTTCACGAACAGAATCTTCGATCGTGGCAAAACCAATTATTTTAATATTTATAAACCATTAAACCGATTTTGATGAACACGTCCTGTCAAATAAAAAATGAATTCTCCCAATCGGTTTATAAATGACAGCGTTCTGAGGTAACAAACATAAAAAAAAAATACCGACTTGAAACCTCATCCTTCTTTTGAAGTTTCTAAAATAAAAAATGTAAGATTAAGACCTATGAATTGCCAAAAGGAATCTTCTATATTTAAAAATTATACTCAAGGCGACTACAAGGCAGATAGAGGGAGGGGCAGCCACGTCCTTTTTAAAACATCTCTAAAAGCCTAACTGCGATTGCTTATGTTCAGCAGTGGACAGTTAACGGCTGAGATGATGAAACAGATATTAATCATTGTGCCGTTGATTTTTATAATAGCTGAATAGTAACCAAATTTCATCCAAATTTTTAGTACATTTTACGCGATCCTGACTCTGTTTGCAAGTCGAAATCAATAATTAATTAACTCCTGCGGTTAAGTTCTGCAAATGAAAACTTTGACAGCACCCTTAACGGTAAGTAGGTTGAACTTTACATACGTTTAGAATGTATGGGCTGGGAGTAAATGTTATTTCTGCGTATAATCAAGATCCCAATTAGAAACCGTTCGCTTTATATCGAGTTCTTGGGAATACACGACAACTTAATACAATACTTTGACCAGTAAAATGTGTACATTTTGTTCTACAAAAAAAAAAGCCATCGACTTCAAACACGACAAAACCAGTACATTCGTTTAAAAACTAACTATTAAAGAGATTTTCATAAAATTTCTTTGAGACCAATTTTAAAGCATAGATAAATAGATAAATGCCTACTCTTCATTCTCTCACATAATCTCTCTTACATATTTATTTGTACCTCAAGTTGTTACTTTGTGAAGTTGTGTTTTGTGAATAGAAAATATACCATTCATTCATTCTTCATTATTTCTTCCATAAGATTACAGTAGTAAACCCATTATAAATATAAACAATTACAAGAAAATGTTACACCAAGAAAGCATAGTTTATCAAATAAAAAAAAAATCCTAATCGGTCTATAAATAACGGAGCTGTGAGGTAACAAAGGTAAAAAAATATACAACCGAATCAAGTCTGTCTTTTTTTTTAAATCGGTAATTAATAAATCCTATGCATAGCATTGGGTGGATGTCAGCTGATCTGAAGATCTATAGGCGACGGTTACCACTTTCCAAAAGGTGGGCCGTCAGCTTGCTTGCCATTCTAAATTGTATAAAAAAAAAACTACTACAATTTGCTAAAACAATAGAAAGCTAGAGCTTCCAAAAGCCGCTGTATTTATTTATTTAACTCACCATAATATTACAGAAAGAACAAGCAAATAAAACCTTTTATTTACGATCTTCCTTATTTAGATCCCATGGAATGTTTCAACCTTCGCGTGTTTACTTTGCAACTTACATTTTGATTCGCTTCCGTGACAAATTTTACTTATTAAGTACCCGTAACGAAATTATTGATCTTATATAGAACTTTAAACAAACTTGTTATTGTTAACTTTTTTTTTTCTGAGTTTCAGGTGCTTTTTTTATAGCACTGAGGTGGCAAAGAAGCATATGGGTCCACCTGACGGTAAGCAGTTACCCTAGCCTAAGAATAAAACCTAGTTATTTTTGTTTATAATTAGATGTTGTTTTTTTAAAATTTAAAATGACAAACAAGCTGATGGGCTACCTGATGGAAAGTGTTAACCGTCCCTTAAACATATGAACAGTGTCATAGACATAACAGAGTATACTGCGCCACCCATAATACCCTTCATGCATTGCCATTCCTAAGGGCTAAGATGTTATGCCTCTATGCCCTGTAATTTCACTACCATATCTAACAACAAACAGAACTGCTTCACGGCAGAAACATGAAAGGGACAAAGGTACTTAAGCTGACCACTTTCGTACAAAGTCTGCCTCTGATAGTGAGGTATATTTATTAAGACATCGCGTCCTCTCTGTTTGATACAGACGTAGGGACGCATGTTATAGTAGGCGCATTGTTTTGGCAAGGGTAGAATGCGGTATTAGGGGCCATAGGACAAACAATTTGGATACCTTTTAGTTATTTAACCGTGTAGAAGACAAACTAAAGGTAAACAAGGTTAAATAACAAAATGAATCAAAATGTTTTAACGAAAGCAAATGGAATGGTCACCACGCCTGCGTTAACGATACACGCTGGCGAGGCACCAATGGGAGATGATGACAAGTGAGGATGAAAGCAGGTATTTTGACCCATCATAAAGAAATCGATTAAAACGAACCACGACAATTTTTTAAATCACGTGAAAATCAACCTGTATAAGTATATTGCTAGCAATAGGGTTATTAAACCCCATTACTAACAATCCCTTTTACCCCGATATCTCGTTATATAACTGTGTAGTAAGTTACTGTTAAATAACTAAAAGTATCGGTCGACTAAACAGATACACAAGGGACTAATCAAGAGAAGGTCAGTCTATTTCAGACACAATCAACAATCAAATAGTTAAGAGTAGGTATGTAATTTAAGGATTTTTTTACAATTTGTTAATTTCGTATTAACTACATTTAGATATATACATAAATAGATTTGGCATTCTTTTTACTTTTTGCCAATCCTACGAATAAAGTTTTTAGCGGAAGAAAATTTGGAATTTGGACAATAGAAGATGTGTTTTCTTTTACGCAATAAAAATGGAATGGTACCATTGAACTGACAGCATACTAATGAGGGATTATAGGCCAATAGTAATACAATGCGATTTCTCTGATAATTAACCACGATCATTTCTAAAGGAAATCGCGAGGAAGTCGACCTGACAGGATATATTGCCAGCAATGAGCACGTAAGACTCCATTGCTAGCAATATATAGAGATCTGTTGGGTTCAACACTAAACAACAGCTAAATCAATTAGGGCACATCTTTTTTTTTAATATTCCTACTTTAAGGTATCCAGAAAAGGTAAAAGTGGACAGGACGTCTATAAAATACATAATAATAATAAAAAAAAGAAACATATTCGATATTCAAACGTCACTCAACGGCTACAAAACAAAGGGAGCGCGTCGCCTTGACACGGCGGCCACTCCCGCGCAATCATCCAATTGGCGCGAAACCGGACAACATGGCGGACCATCGTTACTTACATACAGGTGTGCTGGTTATGTAAAGATGGTAATGCAACGTAATAATAAAATTCGTACCAATCAATATGCTCGTTGAACTCACTGAATCTGTTTATTAGTATAGAAAGATATTACTCGCATACACTGATAAAATTTAATCGATATTTGGTTCGTGCTTTAGTAATAATCAAGTTTTTCTGAGATGAATTTCGAATGGTACCCTCCGCCTACAAAGGGGAAAGGAATTGTTAGTAACGGGCACTAACAGCTCCATTGCTCGCAATATCAAGTTAACCACCACAAGGTTCCTTTCAGGAAACTATCGTGATTGCTTTATTGCCGAATTCGTCACGATGGATCAACTGCTTTAATCTGCTTCATCCTCGCCTATCATCCCTCACCTGTGCCCCGCAAGCGTATACCGACAGCGCAGGCGAGGATAACATTCCATTATCATTCATTAAAAAAAAAACATCGTGTTTCCTATTCTATGTATCCTTGATGAAATTTCATAAAATTATTAATATAAGTACCTACCTACCTCGCATTGTGTTTTCTCTCGAAAATTTGCCAACAAGAAACTAAATATCTTTAGCATTGTATGTCTACAATGTAGCCCAAACCTATTATTTTGTTGATCGCTTAACTTAAATGTAGGTATACGTTTTATCAGAAGCGGTCGAGCTAATCATACGCCAGAGTATGACCCCGCCATTGTTTCTTTACTTTGTTAGTACGATAAGTTAGTCATGTTTACAAAACATCCAAATGATTATGCAAATACCTATACATAAAAAACTTATATCTACTGATATAATAAAATTGTAAATGGAGTATGTCTGTTCATAAATCTATTTGTTTGTATGTTTGTTCAGGTATTACGCAAAGACTACTGGATCAAATTGGATGCGGCTGTCACAATTATATTCCTAAAGGTTTTTATTATCTTATTCATTAAATATTATAAATTAAAAACTTTTTACACAAGAAAATAATTTCACTAATAAATTAGTATTAAACACTAAACTAACAAAAAAGGGAAACGTTAAGATAAAAAAAAAATCGTTCCAAAATTAATTAAGACATTACAAAAAAAAGTGAAACCTCATTACAGGTCGGTTGAAAAACACGACAAAATAAATATTATAAGATAGCGGTATTCTGCTAACATTAGTATCTCAAAACAATCAATATCATATTACTTGTACGTGGCAGATAACGTGGAATCAATATGCGGTTGTTCGTGGCGCCGGCCCGCCGCGCGGCGCCATCTATTATGCAATAGCGGAACCTTGCAGTAAACTGCGAGAGCTATTTGGTTCGTGCCGAGCCGTATAAAATATTCACAGCGTGCCGCGCGCGAGGTTCTTGCACTTGGAAAATTGTTGCGCTTTTAAATCATATTGGCGCTAATAAATACGAACGGAACAAATTGAAATAAATGTCTGCATTACGTGCAATATAATAAATACTTTATCAATTTAATTGATAATTTTTTTTTTTTACGCAATCAGCAGTAAACTTTTAATAGTTGTAATTCTTTTAGATTTCATTATCTATAGATATAAATCTAAAAAAAAAATTACAACATTGATGTAGATGTGATGAAAATGGAAAGATAATCACCACGCCTGAGGTAAAGATATACGCTGACGAGGCACTAAAGAATAGACGAGGATGAAATAATTCAGTTGGCCCATAGTGACGAATAGAGTTTTTTTTTTTATACAACTCAGAATAGCACACAAGCTGACGGCCCACCTGATGGAAAGTGGTAACCGTCGCCTATAGACATGAGCAGTACCGTGGACATAACAGAGTATACTGTTTCGCCCATGATACCCCCTATGCGTTGCCATTCCTGAGGACTCAGGTGTTATTCCTCTATACCCTGTAAATTCACGCCATATCCCACCCTTCAAACCGAAACACAGCCATGCAAACACAACTGCTTCACGGTTGAAACACGAATTGGACAGAGGTACCCAAGCAAACGACTTTTGTATAAAGTCTCCCTCTGGTGATTTAATATGATGGTTACCAGGAGGTACTACGCGCAGGTTGATTAGTCTGCGTACATTGGCATTATATGGCTCATAGGTTATATAATATATATACTCATAATATATCGTCATAGTCGTAGAATACTGACGGATCTTTATATGTAATCTTCGTCAGATCCGTCAGTATTCTACGACTATGACGATATGTTTTTTCCTAATAATAATCTTTATTTGCTTAAACACGGTAAAGTCAAAGATGTTACATTAGTCAAAGAACTTTTTTTTTATATACCACTGAGGTGGCAAACAAGCATACGGCCCACCTGATGGTAAGCGGTTACTGTAGCCTATGAACGCCTGCAATACCAGAAGAATTACGCACGCGTTGCCGACCTTGAAGAAACCTTTTTACCCCCCTTTTGAAGAACCCCATACTGTAGTCTCTTGGGAAAACCTTGGTAGGGAGCTCATTCCACATTCGTGCTAAGCTATTAACGTGATATATATAATTCATTTAACATTAAAAATTACCAGTTGACATTTTGTATTTTGTTTAAAAAGTCTCTTTCATCATAGGCTCCTTTTACCCCGGTCAATCGATGATCAAGTCGAAGTGACGGTCACAGCTCTATATATAATTAACTAAATAATTCTATATAATTATTCATATTGCAGTTGTAATTATATATAATTATCATTATTAGTGCAATCAACGCCTGAATACAACTATCCATTATCGGTCAGCCGATGACGTTCGCGTCAGCTGTATACGCCTCCCCGATACAATCATTGTATTATCATTTACGCGTGATGTTAACATGACTCGATTAGAATGTGGGCACACAACAAAATCGGACCTCATACAGCATCTGGCGGGGGGAAAGGGATTGTTAGTAATGGGGATTAACTGCCCCCTTGCTAGCAATATATCAGGTCGACCTCCACGCGGTTCTCCCTGGAAATCATCTTGATTAATTCTTGTGAAATTTGTCAGGATGGGCTAACTGACCTGTTATCATCCTCACCTATCATCCCTCACTGGTGCCCCGTCAGCGTATACCGATAGCGCAGGCGGGGTTACCATTTCATTATCACTCATTAAAAAAAAAAACATACAGTATCTAGCAGGCACGGCCTAACCTAAAAGGCGGAGAGGAAAGGGATTGTTAGTAATGCGAACTACCAGTACATTTGCTAGCAATATACCCTATCAGGTCGACCTCCACGTGGTCCCCCTGGAAGCCATCGTGCTGAATTACAGATATATTCATTACGATGGGATAACTGACCTGCCGTTTCATTTTCACCTATCATCCCTCACTGGTGCTCTACCAGTGTATACCGTTAGCGCAGGTTAGCATTCCATTATCACCCATTGATAAAAACAAACCTAGAGGGCGCCAGTGGGGGAATATTTTCTTAGAAATGGTGGTGTAACGACCCCATTTAGCAAAATCAAGCGTCAGTATAGCGATGGCGGGATTAAAAAAGAAATGCATTAGTTGAACTAATAAATACCTATAACGGCTAAATTAATATAAATTTACTAAAGAATATTTTAAACAATGAAAACGGTATGGTGTATATGGTATAAATCTCCCCTTCTATCGGTACGGGCACCAATGTCTGATATCATGACGCCCATCTTGACGAATTCAATAGGAATTAACGACGGTTTCCAGAGTAAACAGCGAGAAGGTCGACCTGACACGATATATATTACTAGCAATGGTGCTGTTATACCCTATTACTAACAATTACTTTCCCATAACTGGCGGGCTACTAGCGAGGGAAGGCTCAACAAACTTTACTTCAATGTAACACAATTATCTCTCACCGACGCCAAAGTTTATAGGCGAGATTACCATGTCATATTAAACTATTAAAAAAAAAAAGAATTTATATCAGACATGACAACAATAATAATTCTACATAACAATAACACATATAACGTGTAGGTGCAAACTGAAAATCAGCGCTGAACGTACATCAGTCCAGCAAAAGCTGAGTTTGTACCTATTGCCAGGCGCATACGATTACTGCACAATATACTGATTAATGAATATATGTACATTATAATTTCTGTGAAGAATGGCAATACATTTAATTATTATTATTATTAACGGCCAACAAGAATGCATAAATGGTAAAGCGACCGCCACGCGACTACGACGGCTCATATTTCAGACTAAACCACGGATTAGTTGACAGCAACTTTGTAAACTAAATCAATATATTTTATGTAGTACTAGCGGCCCGTCCCGGCGTCGCACGGGTGGACATTTTTACATTTAAAATAAATGGCCATTAAGGCTGCACACGCGATGGAAGCATAAAAATGGAGTAACTTCTCCCGTTTTCCCAACATTTCCCTTCATTGCTCAGCTCCTATTGATTGTAGCGTGATGAAAAGTATACTATAACCTGCCCAGGAGTATGAAGAATAATTGTACCAAGTTTCGTTAAAATCCGTCGAGTAGTTTTTGTTTCTATAACGAACATACAGACAGACAGACAAAAATTTTACTGATTGCATTTTTGGCATCAGTATCGATCACTAACCACCCGCTGATAGTTATTTTGGAAATATATTTCATGTATAGAATTAACCTCTCTACAGATTTATTATAAGTATAGATATAGATGTACTTTCGCTATAAATATAAGACAAAATGATTACCTTCAAAATCATTAAATAACTAGAAATTCACTAGGATTCAATATGCTCTTTTTTAAATAAATTATATTATTCACTAACAATAGGGTCGGTTGAATCTAGCATGGCTATTGTTTTTTTTTAATGGATGACAATGGAATGGTCACCCCGCCTGCGCTAACGGTATAGGACTGGCAGCGCACCAGTGAAAGATGATAGGTGAAAATGAAAAGGCAAATCAGTTAGCCCATCCAGGTGTATTCCACCTGGAATTTAACACGATAATTTCTAGGGGAGAACCACGTGGAGGTCGATCTTGAAACCATCATAAAATAGATTCATAATTTGGTCTTAAACCTATTAGAAAATCAGTTCTGTTAAGATGGTTATATTAAAAAATAGAGGATAACTTTTAATTAATCTTATATTTTATTTATAAACATATTTTAACATTGCAAACGCAAATGACAGACAAAACCAGAGAGAGAGTGAATACAATATAAAGGTTTGCGCGGGGTTGTTCCCAAAGTGATACTAGATGGCGCTACTTGTACCTTTTTACATAAGTAAGGTTATAAAATTTACCTAATTATAACAAGTTCATATCGGTGGTTAGAATAAAAATTTCGCTGTGATATCAAATCGAAATTTTGATTTTGAGATAAGTTTAAGAGTTCCTTTCCTGTGAGTGTCGTATGAGGCGACCAAGGGAGTTTCATAGAGGTGAAAGGACTTTTTTAATAGATAAAATATTTTTCAAGCTCAATCATTAAACACAGAAAAATTCCTCTTTATAGTACTGGTTTAGATATGCAATTAATTATCGCCAAGCGAACATAATAGTAATGAATACTATACTAATATTACCGATAATAATATAATCATGACAAATTACGAAAACGACTTACGATTACATAATTTCAATAATGACAATTAGGTCATTAGTATACACTAAATATTTGACGGAATGATGAATTATGCCAATTTACAGTAATGTAAATTCATAAGAAAAAATATGATTCATGAGTAAATTAGCACTAACGCAATATTCTTTTTGTGGGACATAACCTTTAATTACTTAAAGTCTAAGAAAGATAAGAGCCACCTGCCTACCCTAATGGGAGACAGACGTGACACGATACGTATGTATATATGAAAGAAAAGGTAGGCGTGACAACTCCATATATTATTCCTCTTCTCCACCCATTTTGGAGTTCCATCAAAAAACACCTTCAATGAGTAAATTTCTCCCAGTTTCAAATGACAAAATGTACCAAATAAATCCGCCATTTTAAGTAGCTCCGCAACTATTTACAACAGCATTATTTTCGCAAGCGGATGCAAAACATGCGTGCGCGATCGTGACAACCGATAGCGTTGGTAAGGTGCTCGAAACCTAATAACGTGCTATGAATGGCCTCAGATCGTTCACCTTGTTGCAGGCGAATTTGACTACTATATGACGTGGCATTTTATTAGTGACGAGATCTAACAGACCTATTGCTAGCAATATACTCTTTATCAGGTCGACATCCACGCAGTTCACTCTGGAAATCTTCGTGATTCATTCCTTGTGAATTCGTCACGACCAATTAACTGACCTGCTTTCATCTTTGTCTATCTTCCCTCACTGATGCCTCACCAGCATAGATAGTGCAGACAAAGTTGCTATTCCATTATTACTCCTTAAAAAAAATATATACTTTATTGGGCCGATTTCCACTACCTGGTCCTACTGTGGTCCTACTTGGAAACCATCTTGTTTTTTTTTAACGGATAGTAATGGAATTGTAACCCCATTCGCGCTGTATGTATGGACTAGCGAGATATCAGTGAGGGATGATAAATGAGGATGAAAGCAGTTCAGTTGACCTGTTACGATCCCTGTCCCGTGACAGATTGATCAAGAATTAGTCAAAATGATTTGGGAAGGGAAGTTGTTAATAACGGAATCTAGTGGTCTGATTGCTAGCAATATACTGTCAGATCGTCCTCCACGTGCCTCTAAAAACCATTGTCGTTAATTCTTGGTAAATCACCATGACGGGCCAATTGATCCACTTTCTTCCCTCACTGATGTTACGCGTAATGTATACCGATAGCCACAGGCGAAATTATCATTATAATAACATAAATAAAAAAAAAGTTTTCGACATTTCAATTTCTAGGGTCACCGGTCCTGGCTCCGGTCGTCTTCAACTCGGGAGCCCGGGGACCCGACATATGCGCCTCGAGGTACGTCGTGAGGTTTTAGTGGGTAAAAATCTCACACACCCCCTCTGCCTTCCCTCCGGCAGTTGGGAAGGTCTTTGGAAGATTTCGTCACGTTAAAAAAAAAAGGTCACCGGTCCTGAAATGGATAATTTGTCATCCAAATTCAATTTTGGAATATCTTCAACAAATATCCATTACCAAATTCTTACAATCGATTGTATTATGAAAATATAAAGAGTGCACGTAGTCACGCGACAAAGATGCGCGCGCGCGCCGCGGTGACGTCACCGCGGAAGCTAAGGACGTGCTCGCCGTTCGCGGACAGGGTTGCCAATTGTGAATAGTAGTAGTAGTAGTATTATACTAAAATACGGACAGGGCTGTCAATAGCGATTTGTACTATTATATCTCATTCTTATATAACTATTAATGACAATTTTATTTATTAAATGTTTGTTTAATATTTAAAAAAAAAGAATAGGTTTAAAAGTATGTATAGGTTTAATAAAATGTCTGGACATAAAATGTAGATGTAATGCAAAATCTGGTCAAAGATAAATTATTATATAATGTGACAAACTGGCGATGTTTAGAACTTCTCCATTGTATCTCACTCGCTTATAAAACCGTAAATAAAAATAACATTTCTACTTTTAGTTTTCTTTACTAATTTTAGATATAACATATTTAAAACCATTTCGAAATAAGTATTTTTAATAAGACAGTATACACATATTTTGATTAAAGATATACAATATAATATTTACAAGGTGTCAACCCTACAGACAGGTGACTAACCTGAACAAGTCGTGTGGGTTGGAATCGGTTTGCAATACATTAACTAGACATTTTATCTTTTTGAAGTATCTCGATATATTTTAGTATTTTATTGCAATGATTGCATTTATAAATAAATAGAGGAAGTGGCAGAGATATCGCCACGTGGAATAGTTATGTAAACAATATAGAATGCTTTCACAGGGTGCAATCGCAATATAAATTAAGTCTTTTTTTTTTATTTCTGGTCTATCACCTATAACAACCTATTCATAACAATTTCACTGTAACTAATACAACGTAAATTTATATTATAAAGAGGAAGGATTTCATTTATTTATTTAAACTTTAATGCACAGTAAAATTCTATGTAGGTACATTTGACGGACTTAACACCGGACGGTGTTCTCTACCAGTCAACCATTGGGAAAACCGAGAAATATATAGACGGTGCATTATTGAATAGAAGAAAAATAAAGAAAAAAAATTAAGGTAAAATAAATAATAAAAAATAAAATAATTTTTGTTTGTAATGGATAAAATCATAGAATACCTTTTTTTTTCATTTAAGAGTTTCCTCTTGTCGGTGCAACTAATTCATGCATCTTCCTCCAGCCAGCTCTATCCCAGGCCATATCCTTTACCATAGAATACCTACTTAAGCGATTTTAAAAAATCACCTATACTAAGCTACCCTATCATATCAGCTGTTTATAATTACTCCTGCTCATCCAAAGGTTTTTTTTTGTTGGATGAAAATGGATTGGTAACCCCGCCTGCGCTAACGGGATACACTGGCGGAGCACCAGTGAAGGGTGATAGATGAGAATGAAAACAGGCCAGTTAGCGTATCATGATGAATTCATCAGGAATCAATCATGATAGTTTCCAGGTCGACCTGGTTAGGTATATTGCTAGCAATGGGACCCTCAGTCTCGATTACTAACAATCCCTTTCCCCCCGCTCATCCAAAGGTTATCTGGAAGAAATCGCTATTAGCGATAAGGGCGCTCATTATTTTCTCATTATGATTATTTCTCGTAATTGTTTGTATGTATAATAAGTTTACTAATATAGTCTTTTGAAGGAAACAATATAGAGTATCTATTTATCTATCTATTTATTTATTTCTGAGGGAAGCTTCCAGCTATAATAACATAATAATATATTATATATGACATCAAAAAGATAATTATAAATTACCACATTTAGTTAATGAAAATTGCAATTAGTTGCAGTCTAAATAATTAGTAAGCGAGGAAACGTAGGACGTCGTTAAAATCACTAAATGAATAATTTGCGATATTTTTTCTTGTAATAACTGCTGCTATTAAATATTTCCATTTCATTAATAAATAATAAATATACTTATAATGCTTTTGAACGAAATGTCTATCAATGTATGAAATGAGTCGTGTTGCTAGATCTGCTTATAGATATGGTAGCTTTAGTTGTTGAGCATTTAATAATAGTTTTAAGCTATATATACATACATACATACATATATATATATATATATATATATATATATATATATATATATATATATATATATATATATATATATATATATATATATATCTGTATCAATACATGCTGTGTTTGCCTATAAAAAATTTTTACACTTAGCTCTAAGCTCCATGATTACACTTACACTATCTTATGGAAACAATTGTTGGTGAACCTAAATAAACAAATTACCTAAACACAAAGTAATTTATATATTTTCATTCAAAATACATACACATCTATATAAAAAACGCACATATACATACAAAAACATAATAAATGTATGAGGAGAGAAGACGCTCTTTTAATCTGTTTTTAAAAATACTCAACAATTGACTGAGTTTCGCGAATGTGTATTTGAAGAGAGTTACATAGTACATAATTTTTTTCGAACAGATTAGAATAAAACGATAAGTATTCAAATACGAACTTCACGCGGGGATAAATAGCCCATTATTCCAGATACAGATCTAATATACTGTCGCTGTATGGATAGATAATAATAATACAGGCGACAAACACGAAACAGTCGACCGAATTAGAAACGGACACGAGAAAGCAATAGGAGACCGCTATAAAAACAAAATGCACCGCGTTCCGGCAGCGAGAATAGGAAAATTTTCAACAAAAACAAAAAAAAATATAGAACATTACGTGTTCTATATTTCAATTTTATTATATTACCAATATAATAAAACTGTAACTAGACTATGTCTGTACATGGACTGGCAGAAATTCAATTTTTCAATACTAAACTTGATTGAATATTGAGTGGCATCGAAATTGGATCTATTCGAGTGAATTAAATACCCAAGCTAATATCAACATAACTATAGGCGGGTGCATTTTTATATTTATATATTGTTCTACACTATTTGCTTCTAGATTATTTGCAAAAAATAAAAATCAACTTTTTATTTATATTCTATACATATAATAAAACTGTAGAGGTCGCGTGTCTGTATTATAGAAACAAAAAACGCTAAAAACCGAGTTTAGCGTTTTTAGCGAGTTCGTTTAGCGAGAAATTATATACTCACGACTATAATCTTTAATTGTGAAGTTAGAGGCATTTGTTAACTGCTGCTGTAGTTGTAAACATAACATTTAACATACTCACAGTTCGTCGAGCATGTTAGAATCCAACGTGGCAAGAGTCGCCTCCTATTGTCACTACTCGGTTTTTTTCTTTAGTAAGATTCGAACTCACGACTTTTGCGGACTATAAAGTCGAGAAAGCATTGGTATAATAAAATTTTACGTCCTTAACATAACTTAGAATTTAGAATAATATATAACATTGGCAAGAGCTCCACCGACAAGAGCGCAGCTCTTAAATGGATAGATAGATAGATATAACATTAGCTATATTCCGCGGCTTTGCCCGGATGAATGCATAAACTGTACATAAGTATCCTACGTGTTAAGTTAGAATTGGTATCCGATTACAAAATTTTATTAAAACCCTTAGTGATTTTCGCTTGAAACAGCAACTAACATCTATACATACACATGTCCCATTCATCCTTCCCGTTTATCCCAACCATCTGGACGAGTGGCGGTCCTCCACCGTGCGGTTTTCAAGGCACTTTCTCCCACGCACAACCACTCTTTGGAATCAATTTCCAGCAGCAGTATTTCCGAACCGATGCGACAACATAACCTTCAAGAAAAGAGCATATTCCTTTTTAAGAGGCCGGCAGCACACCTGCAATGCCGTAGGTGTTGTGGGTGACCATGGGCGGCGGTAGTCACTTACCATCAGGTGAGCCGCATGCTTGTTTGCCCCCAGTGTTGTAAAAAAAATGTCCTTACAAACTTTTGCATTCATATTAGTAGTGGGAAACGAATAGCGAATATACATATATCTAAGTTTAAATGTAATAATACACGAACGGATACGGACCGTAATGTATTTTGTAGGAGTGTAACTGGATTTTACAGGGTACACGAGTCCCACTGAATTAATTCCGAGTTTTAATTAGGATTGTGTCGGGATTAGTAAAGGGAGATGTAATAATAATACACGGATTGGTTTAAATATGCGCCTAATAAATGAGGTAACGTTACATTGTTTTTATTTTACTTTTAGCTAATTACAATTAATATATTTGCTGGAATAAGGTATATTTTACATAACAAGAAAATTATAGTCCTTATACACTAACTAACCCTAACATCGTAGCTTTCAAGAAAACAGCATAAAAACATTCCTTTTTAAAAGCCGGCAGCCAACCTGCAATGCTTCCGATGTCGAGCATGAACACGGGCGGCGGTAGCCACACACCACAAAAAAAAATCCTGTAGGCTAACCCTTTATATAGTCAAAATATTTACTTAAAAAAATTACAATAAATAATACTTAAATAAATGCGAAAATTTGGATGTTTGATGTACTCAACGATTGAACGGCTTTAAATGAAATTTAGTTATAAAATATACCTGCAATTCTAGATTAACAATAATTCAGGCACGCAAAGCCGCGGGATACAGCCAGTATCTTACAATGTGCAGTCGCACTGAGCAACAACAATATTCCTTCAAGAAACTCCCAACTTCACGTCGATCGAGCGTTACGTGTACGTGGCGATTTGCCAATATTATGCGCCCATGATCTTCCGGAGCGAAAATAAAACGCCACCTGCATCTGTCCCTAATTACAAGGATTTACATAAGCGACACCTAGTTATTGCTCCCCCAAAAAAATACGAATTCAATCCAGATATTAATATTGTAGTTACTATTAAGATTTATAATTTTCTATTATCTTCTCAACGATCTTTTTCCATAGAGATCCCTCTATGGGAAAAGACCGCCAGTGTTATATGAAATCTTTTTAATGTGTCCAATGTACAGTATGTACAATAAATATTTTAAAATACAATACTATATTACCTAGTAATCTCATTGTAATTATTCTTATTTTAAAACAAAAGACATAGTAGTAAATAGACAAAACAATAAAAGAAATAGTGGTTGACTAGCAGATGTTGCATAGAGTTTCATTCTATAAACAACTGTAAAATGTACTTACCACAATTGGCGTCGTAATTTCATAACAAAGCTACAAAAAATTACGGACAAATTGCTTCTTTTCTTCTCGAGCCCTCAAAAAGAAAAGATGGATAAAGCTTAAACTGACTATTGACAAGTTAACAAATAATCATGTTTATAACTTTAATGCCATTTGAAATGACAAGTGCAGCTTTCAAGTGCAAATTGCACTCCGACCCAGTAGAGAAAGCCGGGCCGCGTAAGCGGAGTCCATTTATAGGTTTATAATGTCTTCGAGTTTTATGTTGCTTTGGTGACAGGTGGCTGACTTTCTTTAGTATTTGCTGCATTTAAATAGACTATACTATACTTCTTCTAAAGTTATATTATTAAAGGGGGTAAGGAATTATTAGTAATGAGGTCTAATAACCCCATTTCTAGCAATATGCACTCTCAGGCCGACCTCCATGCGGTCCCTCCCTCCCCCTGGAAACCATAATAGTTGATTCTTTTTGAGTTCATCATGGTGGGCGTGCTGCGTTCATTCTCGCCTATCATATTCCACCGGTGACCCGCCAGTGTATACTGATAGCGCTGGCGGGGTTACCATTCCATTTTTACCCATTAAAAATAAGTTATATTATCACACTAAATAATACAACAATTGAGTATCTATACACCAAACTAACTTTTACGAGGGACAGTCTAAATTAATCAAATATTGAGGGCTCTCCTTTCAGACAAGTTTCGTACGACGCAGATGTTGGCGAAAAGGTTATTTTATATTTACCAAGTAAAAAAGACGGAGACTACCTAATCAGTTGTGAAGGAATTCAGAATAAGTTTTTAAGATGATTTATGACTCGCAAACTTTTACCCGTGACTTTTTTCACCTTATTCTATCCACGAGTTGATTAAAAAAAGCTTTTGTACTTTGATGTTCAAAGTTCGTAGTAATATGAAAAGTCAACGAGTGGGATCCTCTTCCGGCATCTGTGTTTCTATATCACTTTAACAAGGGATATTTCAAATCTAGAGTGAATGCATTTTTTTTTTCAGTTTTAGACCTTATTGTCCCGGCATAGAATAGGTTACTCCTTTTTTTCTCGTAGGTGTCGTAAGGGGCGACTAAGAGAGGGTGAGGGATGTGCAGCAGCGTCCCTCTTAAAACATATCTAAAAACCTAACTGCGGTTGCCAATCCGCCTACCAAGCGCGGCAATTACTAGCAAAACCCCCTAAAGGGGTGGCTTATGTTCAGCAGTGGACAGTTACCAGAGGGAGACTTTGTACAAAAGTCGATTGCTTGGGCACCTCTGTCCCATTCGTGTTCCTACCGTGAAGCAGTTGTGTTTGCATGGCTGTGTTTCGGTTTGAAGGGTGGGATATGGCGTGAATTTACTGGGTACAGAGGAATAACACCTGAGTCCTCAGGAATGGCAACGCATGGGGGGTATCATGGGCGAAACAGTATACTCTGTTATGTCCACGGTACTGCTCATGTCTATAGGCGACGGTTACCACTTTCCATCAGGTGGGCCGTCAGCTTGTTTGCCATTCTAAGTTGTATAAAAAAAAAAGTTACAGGCTGATATGACGATGATGATGTCATTTAAGATCAGCATCGCTATTAAGACTTTGTACAGACAATTTACTACAGTATATTACTATCAAATTTCTACAGTAGTTGTGGTATTCAATGATTAAACGACATAGCGTTTTGGTTTATAGGATGGTAATCTATCTTATGTAAACTAAAGCCCGATACTATATCTAGTAACAAAATCTAACATTGAAATCATATAAGAAAGCGGAAGAGGCATATCATAAAATTAAGCATAATTGATACAATAACAGAAATTAAACAGAACTACAAAGAAAACGTGTGACCGCAAAACGCAACGGTTACGTAAAACGTCACTTACGTTTTACGTAAGTAATTAACTGTTATGAACTCAAAACAGATTAAAGTACATTTATGTGGCGTAAAAAATTTAGATTAACACGTTTCGTTTTATGCAAATTTTTTTTAGTTGTACTCATGTAAAACCTTTCCTTTATTATTTTTTGACACACCTGTCTTTTTGGAAAATTGTCTCATTTCACGAGTAAATTTTAATTTAATTCTTTATATTGTGTTATATAAACTAATATAATAAAATTATAAGTTTATTTTATACATATTTTATAAATATATTTATTTTTTATATAAAACGATAGACGCCAAAAGAGTAATTTTTAGCATGAATGACGCTATTCCAGAGTCACTCAAAAACTATTTCAGTAAATTGGATGCAGTTTTCACAGCTGTGTTCCTTAAGTAAGTTAAAATCTGGGTTATATTTTACTTTAATACGCCATCCACAAGTGGTTTATTTTATTGGTTCAAGAAATAGCGGACAAAAAGCTAGTCTGAATTAACATTATAAAGAAGAAATGTAATAATAATAATTAAAAGCTTTTTATTCGCAAAGATAAACTTGAACAATACTCAATTCATTTTAAAAATTCTTTCACCTAAGAAAGCTATATTATCAGCGAATAACATGGGCATTATTTTCAAAAATAAAAATCGTGCAAAGCCGAATCAGGTCGCTAGTATAAACAATTCCCTAAAAGAACCATAGATGTCAAAACCGAATGAGACTGCGGCGCTTTCCGGTTCACGTAAGTGAACAGTTCTCTATAGGTATGTATTTAAACCGCTTCACATAGACTAATATAATCATATCTTGATAAACAAATTAATTGATATTAGCTTATAATTTAACTTTTTTTTTACAACACAGGGGCAAACGAGCACGCGGCTCGCCTGGTGGTAAGTGACTACCGCCGCCCATG
This sequence comes from Galleria mellonella, assembly GCF_026898425.1. Classification (NCBI taxonomy): domain Eukaryota; kingdom Metazoa; phylum Arthropoda; class Insecta; order Lepidoptera; family Pyralidae; genus Galleria; species Galleria mellonella. The sequence goes on along the minus strand of NW_026441999.1, from coordinate 6,459,228 downwards.
ATCACCCACAATACCAAATGCATTGCAGGTATGCTGCTGGCCTTTTAAAAAGGAATATGCACTTTTCTTGCAGGTTATGATGTATCAGTTCGGAAATATTGCTGCTGGAAGTTGATTCCAAAGGGTGGTTATGTGTAGAAGAAAGTGCCTCAAAAACTCCACGATGGAAGACCGCCACTCGTCTGGATGGTTGGGACGACAATTTATGACGGGTTGTAGGGTGGTAAAAATCGATATTCAAGAAATCTTAATTAGTTTTCCAAGTTTATTATGAACTAGCGCTTCCTCCAACTTAGCACGCATAGATAGACAAAAAGATAAATTAGTATTGCACATTAGCTTTAATAGGCAAATTTTGGATACTTCGGGTTACATTATTGCAATTTTCGGCAGGGTCTCCTAATTTTTTTCATTTGCCACGTGCTTCAAAGGATATATAGAGTTGTTTGGTAAGCCACATTAGAAATCTCTTTTGACTTTACACTCCCGTGTAAGTCCCATATTATGTCAATTAAAGCTATCCTTCTATCATAAAACTGTTCGTTACGTAGCAAAATTTACTTATAAATACACAATTTCGCATGTGCACGCACGCACGCACAGAGAGAGAAAGAGAGAGAGAGAGAGAGATAGGGAAAGAAAGAGGGATAAAAAATTTTGGTAGTTTATTTGTAATGGATAAACTCAAATTTTAATGTAATTTAAGTGACCGATTTAAAAAATTCATATGCCTGTAGAAAGTTATATTGTCTGCGATTAACATATATATATATATATATATATATATATATATATATATATATATATATATATATATATATATATATATATATATATATATATATATATATATATATATATATATATATATATATATATATATATCTGGATTATTAGTTTTTGATAAGAGGTATGAACATAATATCTCGTCATTCATCAATGTATGTGTGCCCTTGATTAAAGTAGCTTTTTTTAATACAGAGCAAAATATACCTACTTGTCATCGGTTAAAAGATAGGAAGGCACATTATAAAATTGGCAAACGCGAATCGTCGTTAACAGCTACGAGACCCGCGCCCACGGCTTGTCCCGAACTTGACCGCTGATGAGTCACTGTACCGGTTCTTTCTAAATCGATTCATTGATATGGGAGATAGATAATGTATCTGAGTGTTTATGCAAATAACTTGTATAGTACATTGGAATTACTGTATGACATAATATTTGCCGATTCAATGAATTAGGTTGGTATTCATAAAAATAATATAATAAAATTTTAACTAAACGATGTCTGCATATCTTTATCAATATGACAAATGAGAAAGTTTATAGCGATGGGTAGAACTTTGTTATTCTTTAACGTAAAAACTACTGAAGGGATTTGAATGAAAATTAGTACACGGGTAAGTTATAATACTATATTAACTTAGCGCGCAGGTTACTTTATATACTTACTGATTCATGCGGGCGGAGCCGCGGGATTTAACTAGTAGGTAATTTTTAAGAAAAAAATATATGAGGGGTTTTAATAAGAATAATAGAAGTGAAAACACGGAAATAATAAAAAGCTACTGCACACAATTGTATGCGGTTTTGTTGTAACTAACTTAAAATCTAGTGTATATATTATTTGATACGTCTTCTAGAAACAATCTATTTTTTTGGTTTTTCTACTTACAAATTATATTACTTCGTAGTTATAATTTGAGTCTAATTTATACATGAGTATGTACCTCATATACATTATAATATATGTATGTATAATTTATCCTGTTCAAGCTTGATACAAATTTTTATATCAACATACATTTGTTGTATCAATCGCGATGAAGTACGAAATAATTTGGGATTTTGCTTCAAAAAGCATAAACGAATTCTATCATGACAAAATTAATATTCACTGTATCTATTTTAAAATGAATAAAACGCACCGATGGACTAACGACGACATGTTTCATAGATAGATTCATTTAAATTTAGAACACGGACTCGTGTGTCAACGGATAATATTTAGCTCCTCGTTTTGGAAGCCGTTTAAAAAATATATTAATCCACCGATTTCAAAAAAGAGGTTCTCGATATGCTTATATTTTTTTATACTTCTTACCTTAAACCTCTGTTAGTTGTAAACCGATTTGAAAAAAAAAATATTTTTTTCTTATCTGAAATAATATCTTTACAGATTGGACCTACAGAAATTTTATTAAAATTGATTAAGCAGTTTAGTTTTTAAATCAAAATGACTGGTTTTGCTACAATTGAAATCGTTTATTTCGTGAGGCACACTCTTCTTATTTATATCGTTTTAGATTCCCGTACAACGGACTCGTCGTTACGAGCGGTTAAAATTTATCGGCATACATTCAATTTAATATACAAAATAGTAGAGACGCAACATGATAATTGACGTAATGAATGTATGAAAATTGTCACGGAACAAAACATTAGCATCAATTACTGGCCAGCTCGTAAATATCAATTTGTTACTACAATAGGGCACACAATGGCGTGGTTGATTCATTTCTATACTATATTAACGGCCAGTCCCAACAAACTGTCCGCGCATTAGTAAAAAAAATAAAACTTGTTACTTGTGTTATTATTTTTTTTTTTTATACAACTTAGAATGGCAAACAAGCTGACGGCCCACTTGATAGAAAGTGGTAACTGTCGCCTATAGACATGAGCAGTACCATGGACATAACAGAGTATACTGTTTCGCCCATGATACCCCCCATGCGTTGCCATTCCTGAGGACTCAGATGTTATTCCTCTGTACCCTGTAAATTCACGCCATATCCCACCCTTTAAACAGAAACACGGCCATGTAAATACAACTGCTTCACGGTTAAAACACGAATGGGACAGAGGTACCCAAGCAATCGACTTTTGTACAAAGTCTCCCTCTGGTATCATCATATGGTATAAATCATTAAAATGATATATAGGAATAAGTACTATCAATTTCAAAAAGGATTGTGAATACTGTTTGGAATTGGCGATTTAATCGTAATATAGCCATAAATATCGTTACATTACTAATAATGATTTAATAACTAAATTAAACCTTTCAATTGGTCTATTTAGTTGTACACTTCTAATTGCTGATGATACTGTATGAAATACCTGACTTAATCATAACCGTTTTACAAAATATTTCAGATCTCCAATTAATTAAATACATATTTAAATAGTTCTATTAATATTATAAATGTGAAAGTTTGTAAGGATAAATGGATGTTTGTTTCTTTTTCACGTAAAAACTACTGAACAGATTAGAATAACATTTAGTATACAGGTAGGTTATATCGTAACTTAATATATAGGATACTTTATATACTGATTTAGGCGAGAAAAGCTGCGCGACACGGATGGTACGAAATAAAATATTTGTTTGCATCTATTTCTTCATTAGTACTGTACTTCAAATAATGCAACGGATTTTATGGGTTTCATTGTTATATACATATAAAAATATTATGGAAGATTTATATATATCCTAAATTGCATATATACGTAACCAATATAAGCCATAAGATAATAGAAATAAGTATATAACCATAAGAATACCAGGATTAAGTGAACTGCACCGCCTACATAAACTTGTTTATTTTATTTATTTATATTTTATTCTACACAAGAGTAATACATAAAAAATACGATAGAGGTAAGCATATGTACAAGGGCGAGCTTAACTCTAAAGGAGTCTCTTCTAGCAAAACCAAAATAGAAAGGAGCATCAATGACTGTGGGTAGAGCGGTGTACAATACAGTCACATTTTTCAAACAACAAAAACTAGACAAAATTAAGTTTATACATAACGATAATTCGTTATGTTATGGCATATCATATTTATGTTATGGCTGACCAAAAGAAAATGCCTCAAGGTGTTCAATGCGCCGTGTGCATGACTCTTATGTATATTTAATTTAGTTAAATATAATAAATATATTTTACACAGTAGAATACCTAATAGCAATTCGCTTGTTTTGTTTGGCTGTAAAACTTTATTGTAAAAAGTAAAGTTTTAAATTTGTAATTCAAAATAGAAGTCATGTAATGAACAGACAATGAATGTTCGATACGAATGAAAACGGTTAATATTACATCTTTGTATATTCTGACACGTTTTCTATCAATAAAATATAGAAAATCCACCAAAAGTAATGGGGTGTAAAACCAGAGAAATTTCTAGAAATTGGGCATATCACTACTAATATATTGATGATTGGATAGAATTGGATTGTTGATGGAATAAATAAATAAATAATAGAAAAAACGTAACGTAAATAAATGACTTTAAAATATTCTATATATTATGCCATTCTGTGTACAATGAATTTATTATATTTAATATTTTAATTCACTGACACGAGTATTTATACAAAGACTAATTTAAAACAATTTTATTTTAGAATGTATGACAGTTTCATTAATGTTCGATAAATACTGTCTACAAACTTTTGAATGCTAGTGAATATGGTAAAACATACTCAACATTAAAATACAAATTGTAACATCTTATCATGTATTTATGTTTATGACAAATATTATTATTATGATATATGTTATAATCAAATACCACCATTTATTAACTAACGACCAATAACTTATTTTGCAATTTACGTTGCGTGCATTTGTAATTATTTGGCCGATTAACATCTTGAATCCACAGTAAAGGCTCATTATATTCATAAAGTAATGACAACACTTAGCAGTAATATTCCAATCTCATCAGCCATTAACTGTCAACTGCTAAACATAATTCTCCCCCATAAAGGTGTGGTTCTATCAGTAGTTGCCACGCTTGGAAAGAGGGTTGACAATCGCAGTTAAGCTTTGGTGATGCTTTAAGGGAGACGCAGTAATATACTCATAAGTAATACGTAATACAGCCGGAACATTAAATGTTAACTATAATTTAATTACTCATTTCAAAAATATAACTAAAAAAAAAGGTTACACAGGTTCACTACAGGTGCTATGAGTACCACCCTGGGAGCTCTGAACGCATTACTGAATTTAACGCCGTTAAAGCGCAATATTAGTAACGTAAAAAAAGAATACATTATATTAAAAACTCGACTGGCGACTGAATGAACTTAACTAATTTTTTTAATTGCTTCACTAGCTGTATACCGCAGCTTTCTCCCAATTCAATTAATATATATTGAGTAGCCTATGGCTCTAAACTAGGATGTTGTTTGTTTTGTTTACTTAATTTCATTTAAGCATGACTGAGTAAAAAATACCAAGACATACAATTTTTTTGCAAATTTACTCATCTATAATGAGTAAGACTTTTTTCTTTCTGTTAATCTTTTCTTAATGTTAATGTTTTAAGTGCAAATAAGCTCCCTGGAAACTATCATGGTTAATTCCTGATGAATTCATCATGATGGGCTAACTGGCCTGTTTTCATCCTCATCTATCATCCTTCACTGGTGCTCCGCCAGCGTATCCCGTTAGCGCAGGCGGGGTTACCATACCATTTTCGCCCACAAAAAAAAATCCTGTAGTCGTCAACGACCCTTACGATTATGCACATCCCTACGATTACACACATTTGAACCTGAACGTGCGACTACGTAAGCAGTTTTCATGGCGTTTTATAGTCGTTGATATCACAAAGTGTATTGATAACAGTGATTTTTTATCATTTTATAATTTTATGGTAGACTGTCGCAATGAACGTTTAGTATATATTACTGGTACAGCTTCACATTCACATTAATCCAACACAACTAAGCCTGTAAATGTTTTGATAGGTTATTCTAAATTTCATAATATTTTAATTGATTTTCCCGATATTACACGACCAGCAGGGATGAGTATATAACTATTTTTCACAACATAATTCATCATATACATACAACAGCTGGTTTACCTGTATATTGCAATCCCCGACGTCTGACTACGGACAAAAAGAAAATTACCAAACAAGAGTTTAAGTCCAGGTTGGTTAATGATATAGCTAAACCTTCAACGAGTACGTGGAGTACCATTTGGTAACAAAAAAATGTAACTGATCAATCCATGCGGTGGTGACCATATAAATGCCCGGACAATTCCTAATAGGTATTCGATTACACAAATTCATGTTTTCAGTCATTACCTCTCTAGCTGTAAAACATTTTCTATCATTGATCTTATTAAAGCGTACAATTACATACCTATCAGTGTCGAGGACGGATCGAAGACGCATTACATCTATTAGTATTTCTATATATGACCCTTTCTTTTTAAAGGATGACTAGCGATTCGCCACGGCTTCGCACGGTTTCAATGTGATACTAAATCAGATTTGAACAATTCAAAAAGTAATCTACATAAATTGAAACAGTTTTGAAAACAATATAGTTTATTTGGATAAGGATTTAAACACAAGTATGAATAACATGGTGTAATTTTGATCGGTATTTCTATCAACTTTTAAAATGTAAAAAGTAGTTATGTGACATAATGATAATAGTTGGACATATAGTATCGCGATGTTTTTTGGTGTTGTTGATATTTTCTTCAATATTGTAGAACATACTTTTGTTCTATCACCAACAGTTTCCGCAGCGTACGCGACGAAAGATATTTTATAGCATTTTTTATACCTTTATTACATTTATTTATAACAGGTAAAAGACAATGAAATGCTAGAATGTCTAGTTACGATGAAGAGTAAGAATAAATCGTCAATAGATTAATATGAATATCTCCAACCAGGATAATATATTTATAGGAGGACATAGTCTCAATCTCAAGAAGACATAGTACAACAGTATCTTATTCTAAATTAATTAAATTTTGATATCGAAATGTGCACACGTTTAAACTCCACAACTGTTAGAAGAGGCTATGGTCAATAACAAGTGAAAAAATTCCTGAAACTTACAAATAAAGGTCTGCTTAATTGACGTTATGTAATAAGGGCGCGAGGGAGGAGGTTTAGGAATAACTATAAATGCGGTCTACGTTTAGTCCACTGTGTTCAGTTATTTCGATTCAGTACATTGACTCTGTGCAGTTTTGTAATAATTGATTGTGCTATTAACAGTGATTAAGTGTGAGTTTGGTGATTCGAATATTCTAGGACAACCAGCTACGACAGTTAAGGTATTTTTTTAACCACTAGCTGTTTCATCCACGATTTTGGAAATAATATCAATGTGATTATATTGAAATATCACACCTCTTTAGGTGTGATATTTTCAAAAGTTCCTCATTAGTTAGATGTTTACATCTTCATATGCATCAACCAGCAAATTTTAAGTTTTCAACCCCTATTGTTTAGACTGCACAAACGAATTTATATAATATTTATAGATAATTGTATACACACCGCCAATTGATAATCCTTATGAATACATTTTATCTTTAGGATTCCTTCTAAAAATAAATCATGGCCTCCGTTATGCGAAGATGCAATGCGAAGACTAGCGGATATGAGAAAGAAGAAAAACATAAGAACTTTGGTTTGACGTCTGCTATATCGTATGAAGGTTGGTGGTTTGAATTTTTTTATATATAATTTAAATATTAAAAAAGAAATACAACTAAATTGAGAACCTTATTATTTTAGAAATATATTTTATATATATATAATCTTAGAGCAAATAATGATTCCCTACTCGGACGATAATTTGCCTGTAACTTGGATCTTTCAGCATGACAATTATTCTAAACACACGGCCAATAGCGTCAAATGTTTCCTTAACGAACAGCGTATATCCGTTTTAGACTGACTAACAAACAGTCCGGATTTAAACCTGATAGAAAATCTCTGGTATATTGTTAAAAAGAAAGTCCCAAACAAAACCAGTCAAAACGAACTATTCCATTTGTTGAAAACATGGAATTCAATCTCCCTAGAAAAATGTATGAAACTGATCGAATCAATGCCACGTCGTTGCAGTGCTGTTATTGAAAATAAGGGATACGCTACTAAATATTAATTATAACTATTGATAAGCTGTGGATAGTAGCTATTTCATAAATAACAATACTAATAAATAATATTTAAAAAAAAAATATAATTTTTTGTTGTTGTTTTTAATTAGTTGACAATTATTGTTCATACCTTGTTTTTAAACGGTTTTATTTTTTCTAATAAATGATAAATCGTTGAACATATTGTTGTCCTATTGTTTAATTTCAAAATAAAAACGATTGCGATGAAGTATCTTACATAATTTCAAGGACCGATGGTAGTGTTTCTAATTATATGACCACCACTGTATATATATTTGTCGGTGCAAAAGAAAACACATTATATTGACTCTAGATACAAGCGCAAAAAATGGAGAGAAACGCCGACTAAAACGTTGAAGGGAGATAAAAAAAAGAGGGGCGGCATTCATGCGACGGACACCATGCGACTGCAACCGAACGTTGTATCGAGAATTAGATAATATTGTTTTCATGTAGTTCCGATTAATTTAATATTATTTGATTAGTTTTGTTTCTTAAATTAACGAAAGGTATTGTGATTTGTAAATAAAGCGAGTTATATAGCAAGCCATTATCGAAACCGCTGACGCTGCATCGCAGAACTCGAGTAAATGACGTAAATGCCTAAACTAGGTAATTGCTGACAGTGCAACACGAGGCTAGTCTACGTGACGACTTGAAAACGCACTCTTGTTTTACAAACTGGGCAGTAATTTTTATTACATATAGGATATATTATATATTGTAACTTATTAATAGATTTAAATTAATTTTAATAAAATTTTGTTTTTTTTTTGAGCCCTCTGGTTATCGTCCTCATAATTAGTGTGATTTTGTTACTATTTTTATTGTTGTTTACATTCAGGCCCACACTAGTTCAGTCTTTGTTAACTATGATTGATCCGGAGGGAACAATGCTTAGCTATGGCCATCTTTTGACATCTACACTAATATTACAAAGAGGAAAGATTTGTATTTTCGTGTGCATGTTTGTAATGAATAAATTCAAAAACTACTTTGTCGATTTCAAAAATTCTTTCACCATTAGAAAGTTACATTCACCCTGAGTAACGTAGGCTATATTTATTGCTAGAAAAGATTAGAGGTCCTTACTAAAACTTTAGAAACGTAACTCAAGGTGTAAAAAAATGCTATAAAATATCTTTCGTCGCGTGCGCTGCGGAAACTATTGATCATAGAACCTCGTTCCTGGGTTTCACACTGGATCAACACTGTAATTGGAAAACACATATTAGAAATGTGTGTTCAAGAATTCATAGTTTTGTTTATGCGCTAAAAATATTGCGAATAGTAGCCAACCATAATACATCAATTACAGCTTATTATGGATATGTAGGATCAGTATTGAGGTATGGTATTTTACTCTGGGGAAATTTAACTGACATAAATAAAGTATTTATTGCACAGAAAAAATGTATAAGGAGTATAAGTTCCTACTTATACCTTGGATAGTTGTAGACCGTATTTTAAAAAATTAAAAATTTTGACAATAGCTTCTATTTATATAATGGAATGTGAAATATTCGTAAAGACACAGCCGCAATTATTTACAACAAAACTAGCTTATCATAATAAATTAGTATCAAGAGACCCAACAAAATTGGAGGTACCATCCTGTAGAAGCACACTTTACCATAAAAATTGTTATTCAATGACAATTAAAATTTATAATAAAATACCAAAATATATAAATATTGTATTCTATACTCGTAGAATGCTGTTTTTTCATTATTATTGGGTGTATAAAATTACCTTAAAATACAGTACTAAGTACAGTAATATTAGTATTTACTAATAACAAGAATTTTTTTATACAACTTAGAATGGCAAACAAGCTGACGGCCCACCTGATGGAAAGTGGTAACCGTCTCCTATAGACATAAGCAGTACCATGGACAACAGAGTATACTGTTTCGCTCATGATACCCCCATGCGTTGCCATTCCTGAGGATTCAGATGTTAGGCCTCTGTATCCAGTAAATTCACGCCATATCCCACCCTTCAAACCGAAACACAGCCATGCAAACACAACTGCTTCACGGTTGAAACACAAATGGGACAGAGGTACCTAAGCAATCGACTTTTTTACAAAGTTTCCCTTTGAATAAAGAGTGTGAAATTATTAAACACAATCCCCTACTAAATCAGACGCAAACTTCGTTATTTATTATTACTACTAGTAAATAAGACCGTACATTTACTTTATTAATTAAAACAATTATTTCACAAAAAAAGCCAGAGAATGATAATCTAGCTGCAAGTAATTTAGAAAAAAAAACCCAATACCTACTGTGTACGGTGAAATGAAGTTTTTTTGTAAATTGAATGTGACTATGAAAGTGTAATTATATGGGTGGGGGGCAGGGTTGGGGCAATCAAGTCATATATATATATATATATATATATATATATATATATATATATATATATATATATATATATATATATATATATATATAATATAAATGCCTAACACTAAAATATAAATATTACCGCAAATTATATAAACAGTGGTATAAGTTTCCGATTACTACTTTAATAATTTTTACAACGTAGGTAGAAGCATATGACCTACGTGTATCCGCGATTTTAAGTGTTCTCTTTGTACAAATGATTTAAAATAGACAACGACAATGGGTAATAGATTCATTACCCGTTGTCTCGAAGTGATCAAATGTTATATAAAGGAATTTCGGTGGAATATTGACTTTCATCACCTACTTCATCTCACACTTAGGTTGCTGGTTCAGGGCTCCCGTAATTCGTGTTATCGTTGTCTATTTTTCCTCGATTTATGTGTATACGTAAATAAACTGTAAAAATAATAAATAATACCTAAACTCACTCCAAATAAACTGAAGATTATTTTATTTTCAAAAACTGCCGTGCAGGTCGATGTTTCTTTTCCCGCGTCAAAGTCACACTGTATTAATGCACAGGATTCGCACCAGAGGGCAGGCATCTCCATATATCCCCGTTGTCATTTACAGGGACGATATATATTTATATGTGTGTGTGTGTTTTGTAGAATTGTAATAATGTAGTGCCGCGAAATTATTAAAAATATTGCAAATAAATTAAACACCTATGTTTATTTATTTTCATTTTTACATAATATAAAACAAAGTCACTTCCCACCGTCTATACGTTTGGATCATTCAAATCACACAACTGATTTTGATGTGGTTTTAATCAATAGACAGAGTCAAGAGGAAGATTAAGACATGTATGTGTAGCGACTCATTCCGCTACCTCCTTTTAACCGCGCCAACAATTTTTACGTCAATATAATATTAAGACTCTTTTTCATTTGCATTATTTAAAAACATTTTGACGTTTGAGTTTTAATTAATCTTACATCTATCTTTCTGTCTCTACGAATCCTACCTAATGTAAAATATTAAATTCTGTTTAAATGTTATTATCGTTTGTTGTTTACTAGTTTCCTTCTGTCTTTCAACTGCAAGATTAATTAGAATCTTTCTGTAAGCAAAGGTTAGTGACTGAATGCATTAGATACCCTTGGTCACTACAATATGTTTAACTATTACACATGTTTTGTCACTCTCTTTCAAATTGGGAATATAACTTAAAAGGAAGAGACAAAAAAATTCAATAAGAAAAATAGATTTATGAATAATCTTAGATTATATAGACAGTGTCTCCATACAAATGCTTGGAGAAAAGCGGGTCAACTTTTTCATACAATTTTGCGTGACAAAGTTATGAGTGTTTCTTTTATAACTTCTGTATTTATTTTGTTTTATAATTTTAGCACCTTTTCAATGCGTAAAAACTCATTTTATCTAAATTCATTTTATATTCATTCTCATTTTATATAAGTTAAATATACATACGTCAAGGTACATTATGTGAGGAGATATATAGACCACTAGTAAAAAAAAACGAATTGGCTAATTTGACAAAAAGTTGACCCGTTTTTTAGACTCGATGCTCTATCTATATAATCTAAGGAAGTTATATTGGTATGAGTCAATTTATTGAAATGTGACGATAACTGTTCTAGATATCGAAAGAATCGAGTCTACTAAGAGATTTCAAAAGAAAACACTGTCTAATCCGTTTGAGATATAAAAAGCAATGTATGGTAGGATTATTTCTCTTTTACAAGTCTACAAAAAAGTCCGGGAGAAGATACCATATCTTAAGGATAGCTTACTATATCCATCTAATTCATATTCGACGCGACAAGCTGATGCAAAAAATAGCATATAAGCATATATGCTTTACTACCCGTGCGAAGCCGGGGCAGGTCGGTAGCACATTTTATTCTTTATAGCACTTGTAAATTGCTGGCTCCACTTTAGATTTTTATAAAAAAAATCGTATAATATGTATCAGTTAGTAAATCTCGAACAAATAACGCACGAAAGTGAAAAAACACGCGTAACATAACAACAAGTTTACATAACATCCAATCATTTTTACCTAGTACCCAATATTAACTGCAGGTATCCATTGAGGAGGAAAAAACGTAAACAATAAAAGGGAAAACTAAGGCCACCAAATAGGGTTGTCTCTATACAAAACAGCAGAGGAGAATAGTAACAAAGTTTGCATTGACCGGTGTTGTTGCAAGCAAAAGTAAAATCGTAAGAAATTGCACATTACTCTTAGAGAAATATTTGCATAAAAAAGATAAGCCCGGAAGTAAATCTACTACACTTTAACGCCGTGTTCTAAAAAAAACAAAACAACAATACAATATTAAATTTTTAGTGTTTGTTACTGTTAATTTAATTTACAATTTGGCCTGTTTTAATAATATTTAATAAGCTCATATTCCAAACAATTGTTATAAGCAAAACAGAAAAAAAATATATTATATATGATATGACTCATAAATGAAAATTTGGGAGAAAAAATAAACTTTTTTAAATTACATTAATACATTTTTTTAACTTACAAATTACACGTGACAACCCTGTATGATATGAAAAATCGCTCATCTGTACAGAGTGTAACGCACTGTGATAATTGCTTATGCATGAAATGGCGACCGTTATTGTGGAAACGTCCTGTATGACGCCTAAACGGACCAAGCAGGGATAAAATGTATATTTAGAATGACACGATGTCCCTAACAAGTTTAATACAATATTCACACCGTAACATTTTCATGTTCATAAGTGGACGGGACAGAGTCACGAAAACCGATTGCAATATCAGATGATTTTGACAGGTCATTGGCGTTTTTTGATGGGTGAAAATGGTATGGTAACCCCGCCTGCGCTAACGGGATACGTTGGCGGAGCACCAGTGAAGGGTGATAGATGAGAATGAAAACAGGCCAGTTAGCCCATCATGATGAATTCATCAGGAATTAACCATGATAGTTTCCAGGGAGAACCGCGAAGAGGTCGACCTGGTTGAGTATATTGCTAGCAATAGAATTCTCAGTCTCCATTACTAACAATCCCTTTCCCCCAGGGCATTGGCGTTACGATATAGTACAACAAAATTATAGACTTTTAATTTTCCGCGACGATATACAATAATCTCGTGGATGTGTATGGAAATGCGTATTCATACAATTAATTGCATACAGATATCTTTACTTTTTTTTTAAGTATATTGTGACGATAAAATCGTATTATAGAATATCGTACAATGATAATATTGAGCTGTATGATTGTTCTCATTTATTTTATGCTGCCGTTATTATTATATGATGATGCCGCAATGATTTCAATGTCACCCTATATAAATAAAAAAAATCTCTTTCCTTTCCCGTGCGTATCGTAAGAAACGACTAAGGAAACTTAGGATCGAGGTGTGGGCAGCAGCGGCAGTCTAATTTCCTAATTGCGGTTGCCAACTCGCCTGCTAAACGTGGCAACGATTATATTACAACTAATCCCCCAATTTATTAGGGAGGCCTGTGCTCAGCAGTGGACAGATAATGGCTGATATGATTATTTATTAGATGTATTATAGATAATGATTAGATTGATGAATATATAATACTCAAATATAGCTACTTATATATATATATATATATATATATATATATATATATATATATATATATATATATATATATATATATATATATATATATATATATATATATATATACATAGTTTGTTTTCAAATGACTTTGTTCATTGATGATGTCTAATCATCATCATCAACCTGTCCTTATCTCAATTATTTGGGATCGGCGCAATACTGTTTGGTTCATATTATATAAGGTTTTGGCTTTTGGTTCTACTCAATGGCTTTTGGTGAACCATCTTTTGGAAACACTATTGTAGGTGGTATCCTCCACCTATGGCATGGAGGAAAGAATAAAAGAAAGATTTAAGGGCAAAAGGGAAAGAGGAACACTGCAGTCGTGGAGGGGATATTGGTCAAAAACTGTTACTTAGTTGCTGTTACTGTAGTTGCACATATGGGTATATTTTCCAGGACATTGGGTGCTCTGAAGAAATCTAATCATTGTGTTATATTATTAAGAATTTAAATTCAATAGTAAATTTATGGATGTTTATATCTAACATGTGTGGCAAATAGAGTCAATTATATATTTTATTTTTATTTTGCTCCAATAAAATTTTATACTAATTAAAAATATATCACTAATAACAATAATACTAATTATTATTATTATTATTACTGTAATCTAACCTAGTCTTATGAAGGCTACCTATAAAACAAGTTCAATGACCTTGTACAAGGAACCAATACTAAGGGATAAATATCTAAACATAATATAATTGTGTATGAAGAATTTTTGTTGCTTTTAATATAAAATATATTTATATATTTCATATAAAACTTGAACATGATATATATATTTTTTTTAATAATAAAATATTAAATTACCAATTGTCCTTAATTTTATGTTCACATAAGCAAACATGAATGCAAAAGACAAGACAAAAACATGATAATTAAGTATATACACAAAAAAAAAATAGACAATGGACAAAATGCTTGCCCCAAAGCTTCCTTAAAAGTATATGATTCCCCTGTTTTACATTATATTAATGTACTTAAATGTGTAAAAAGAATTGAAACTTTAAAACTAAATATGTCGGTTTGAATATCATTATTTTAATAATTGTAATAATTTATTACATGAAGAAGAAAATTTTCAATTTAATACATGTAAATGATAATTACCATACAGCATTAATAAAATTGGTAAACCAGTTCTGTTTTACTGTATGAATCATTTTACAAGTAGGTGTGTTTGTTTAGGCATCAATGAAGTGTTCTCAAACACATTTTTTTTTTCAATTGAATTACATATTCCTGTACTATTTATACAATCGAATTTGCACTTTATTGCTTTGATTATTACCACACAATTAAAGATTTAATTACACTATAGCAAATTATGATAAAACTTATAAGGGACATGAGCAACTCCTATGAAATGTAAAAATCACTTTAAAATTACAATGATATCATGTAACAAACAGACAAAAATAAATACAGATGAATTGAGAACCTACTCCTTTAAGAGGTTACATAAAAATATATGTATTAATAAGTACACTAATATAATTTACCTAATATCTATTAGGTACTGACTTACTAAGTATAATGTGAATAGAATTAAAACCAGTTGTGAATATTTATTACCATTTTCCCTATATAAAATATAATAATAAAAATAATCTTAATATATGTTGCTTTAAAATTATTAAATGTACATTGTTGTTGTACATCCTCATTTACAATAAATTATAAGTATATAATTTTTGTGTACAATAAAGTTTAAATTATTTAATATTTATGCAGAATTTAATAACAATTAATTTTTATTATAAATGTGAAAATAAATTTATATTTTATTACCTCTTGGTGTCTAAAGACTTAAGCAATCATCATATAATTTAATTTACTTAATTTATTATACACCCCATTTAGAAAACAATTCAATAATTTATAATTTTCTTTATAACTCTCATTTTATAATAAAGATATGTCCCATTGGTTCATTCATAACTATTTATATATGAATATACAAAAATGTAAATATAAAAAAAAAATTGTATTTTAGCATTAAGTACTACATAGTGATACATATTTAAGTAGATGTTGCACATATTGCAAATACTGTTTTTTTTTTTTAATAAATATAAACAATCTGTAGAACTATGTTGTTGATATATTAAAAATAAATGTTTTTTATAGTATTTTACCTAATCTGTACCAATTCTATTGATACAACATGACACAGGTAATATAAACTCTTTCATTTCAAATTTTATTTATTTTCATACAAGTAAAAATTTTGCAAACATCATTTATTTAAATTATAGAAGTTGTATTAAGGGAAACTGCTATTGTTAAACAACTGGTCAGCAATATTTGTCAAAAAGCTTAAGTAGGCATAAACCGCAAGTAAATCAGCACACACAAGACAGGGGAATCAATTTAAAAGTAGTAAGCACTTACCTTAAATATCGGCCTGGGATGTCTCGGCTGAGAAGGCGCTGCGGCGGCGGTGGTCGTGGCGGGAGCCGCCGCCGGGGTTGTCACATGGTCTGCCGGCAGGGACTCCGGGACAGTTTGCAGAGTGGGTCGCATTGTCGTCGACATTTTCACCAGTTCACTTTATTAAACACTTAACACCTTGCTAGCCCACCCTCACAGCTCGCATCCTCTGTGGCGGCCGCACTCTCAGCACGCCCCACGAGCCCAGGCCTTCACCAGACCTCGGACTTGACTCCACCAACCGACCAACAACGCCCATCTAACCGAATTTTTGACTAGAAAAACACATCGCAAAGCCCTAAAATTACTACTGTGTCACGATATCCGTATCTTCAACACTTTCACGTATAAGCTTACGATCGTCGATATTAAAAACGGAAATAGACACGCAAAAAACTATTAGAAAGCTTACGGTGTCGTCTGCTGTCACATAAACACTGAAAAAATTCGGCGTTAGAGATCTTTGCTAAACGCAACGAGCTTTCTTTATAACGACCGGCTCGTGTAAATTATATATATTCGCGTAGTTGCTAAATGTTCATCCATTTAATAATAAAATTATTAAAGGTATTTACTTAACTCCGATAAAAATCCTTACATTCTTGAATTCAATCTCAAGATGGCGGATTTTACCCACTCGTAAATGGGCACAAGGCTGACACGAAAACATCAACCAGCTCTCTATCAATCCCTTTCTGTTACTATGATGTGAAACGAGATAGCAATATATGAACAAGTTCAACGGCGTTTTCAGATACGTCGGGGATACGTCATATATGACCGTATATCGTATGATGCCCAATAGACATGCGCTAAAATAAAGATATGTATGAACGCATCCATACAAACGTTTTATTATTTCATTTTAGTAAACGTTGTTTATTGGTTTGATATTAATTTGAACTTAATTAATATTACGATTTATGTTTTATATTATAACATTTAATTTTTTCTGACTACTGTTTGTCTATGTGTATTTAAATAAAAAAAATCTTTTTCATCACATTATACTTCTCTTTTATAATTATTTTGTCGCCATTTACATTACCTTGTGTTATTTTATTAGCGCTGGTGGTCAATAAATCCATCGATACATTTTTATTTAGTAGTGGTGTACCCAGGTCCATTAGCAGAAATCTGGCCAACAAATCTTGTGGATCAGCCTCAAACATTTCCAAACAGTCGCGAGAAATCGTGAGCCGTATTAGTTTTTGTTCAACTGAAAGTAATCTGGGTACCCATCGCGCAGAAACCTTAAAAAATCAAAGTTCATTCAATATGATGTTTTGTGTTCGTAATATGTCTAAATAGTGTCTGTAATACGATATAAATTATATTACAGACACTATATTATTTATATAAATATAAATTAGATCACAGATTTTCCCGATGTTTTCTTTAGTCGTAGACGTCGTAGGCCAGCTGGAGCGAGGGTCAACCTCAATACTCTCTCGACCGCGTTTAAATTCTGCAACCCACTTTTTCACGGAGCAGATTCTCCCAATGTTGTTGACATATCTTCGTGAGTCTCTTTTGGAGTTAGTTTTTTTTTAAACAGGTATTTGATGACCGCATGTTGCTCAATTTTCTCCATTCTTTAAAAACGCTGCACTTAGGCTCACAAAATTCAATCTAATTTAAAAACAGATAATGCTATTGCGATAGAATTTTATAATGTGACAACCAGAGAGTAAGCGAGTCGAATGAGGTCATTTACATTACAATAGTTCAAGTATTTATGTGTACATGTAGGCCGCGAATATTTCGATCTACCCTCGTATATACCCAACAAGATCGATACATCCTTAGTAGAAATATCAGAGTTTTGAAAATTTTCCAAACATATATATTTAGGTATTATTAAAATTCTTATTTCATTTATGACTAACTTATATGTTATATAGTTACATAGAAAACTTAAGATTAAATAAATATTTCACATAAAATAAATGAAAAAAAAGTTCAGTCATAGCATTATGACCTAAATTTAATGATGGTACAGAATTTATTTTAAATATTTATAATTTATTAAGGTTTCAGAATAATCATCTTCATTAAAATGTTTGTTACGTTTTTTTGGTGATTCAAAATAGCATTAATCCACTAATTTTTAAAAAAATCATCTTTAGTAAATCTGAGAATAAGTATGCGGTATTAACGAAAAAAATAATTTCTTTAATAATAATATCGATAATTAGTCGATATAGGTGAATGGTCCAACATTAATGGAATCCTATGTCACGATAATTCATGTGGAATTTCACAGAAAATCACATAAATAACTTTTGCGAAGCTTAAATTTTGTTATAATTTATAATATGATTACAATTTCTATAAAATATAGTAAAATTCAGGCGTGACAGATATGTATGTGTGTAAAAATAATCTTGTTAACTGCAATAGTTAGTGCTAAAAGCAAGGAATAAGAAAACATTTTATTAGCGCATATTTTAAAACTAGCAATACTAGTGTACTATTTTGCAGATGGCAAATATTACAAACGCCATCTTAGCAAAATGGCTGCCTTGTTGTTGGCGACTGTTGGGTGCTTGTTTAGAAACTAATGTTTATTTCTTTATTCGATTATGAGTTAAATAGTTACTAGTACAAGACGTCGTGCAATTGGTGTTAAAATATTATTAATTGGTTGAATATACTTTTAAATATTTATATTCTTTGTGATCTAGTTATGAATACGAGGACAGTTTGGGCAACGTGAGCTTTTTCAGTTTACTGTACCCCCTTTGTTTCCTGTTTATTTAAATTTAATTCCTGTAAATAAATTTCTCTTTCTAGACACTGTTACTATTTTAATTTTATGCAACGAACTAGTTTACATAAGTTTTCACCTTATAATCAAATGAATAACAAATTATTTCAACCCTAATAAAATTGTGACGAATGTGAGATTAGGTGTTTTGTTGTTTTAATGTTTATTGAGAACAATGTAGCTGCGTTTTATTATCACTGGCAGTGATAATACGATGCGTATTATGTGAATATATTGAATAAATTGGATTTAAATTTGAATTCATGTCCACAACTCTTAGTTATAATACAAAATCGCGTTGCTTACGCATCCTTTATCAAAAAACCATCACGTCGTGTATTTTTTTAAATTTTTTTTTAAATATTCGTACCATGATAATAAAGGATCTTGTAACTATATTCCTTCTTTATTTTATGTTTATAAATTTACTTGTGTTAACGGTAGTTAAAACCATATACTTTTTGAAACTTTATATATATTATTTATTGCACGTGTAAATTACATGTAATATAATGCATTTATTATAAGTGTTGTGAGCAAGAGTGGATTTATCTCTGACAGAGATCACTTTACATATTTAGTAAACATTCTCAGCATGTTATTTTTCCAACTGGTGATTATAAAATAACATACAAAACATACATTATAAATTGATACAAAAAAAATCTTATTATTCTAATGAAAATACAGTTACACATTCCACATGGGCTCCATTAATTGTATGGGCTCTAATAGGTGGACAAAGGTTTCCAACCAGTGAGTGCTTACTGATACACAATGTCACCGAGACTGTACTAAAAAGTGATGGGGTGTGATAACTTAGATACATTTGAAAGGACTTTTTTGAGGTGGAACAGAAAGTTTTAAAAGTAAATGGGGGAGATCTTGACCCAGCAGTATCTTATTCTTGTCTTGATTATATAAATTTTGAGGTTCACTTATTATAATAGTGGGACATCATGGGTGTCCCTATATTTTTTTTATATATCTTCCATGTACAAATAGCAACCTGTTATGAATTTATTATATGTATTTATTTAAATATTTATGATTTTTTTTATAAGTTCATCATTGTATTATTCAATAACATGACTCTTTCCTCTGTTCTCTTGTTGTCTTTTTGTGTATAATAAATTGTATATTAAAAAAAATTTTCATTTGTTTTAGATCGACCCCTAGGACAGGTAACCCAACAGTTGTCCCTTAGGAGAGCCTTTTGATACAAATGTATAGGAATACAACCCACCAATAAAAATATTAGTGCTTAACATCATTAGTACAGCAGCCATGTCGAAGATGTGGACATCTTCACCTTATTCCCACACAAACCATCAAGGCAACCAGAATGCAGGGAAAACTAATGAGCATCAGAACCAGCAAAACCTAAAGACATTGGGAATGACGTCTGCTATATCAATGGCAGGTTGGTGGTTTGCATTTTTTTTTATCTCCAATAAAAAGATAGTTATTCTGTTAGAAGTTTCTTGCAAATAAATTTTGCTTTGAATTCATGAAATTATTTTACTTAATTACCTAAATTAAATAATCCAACTAAATTTTTTCGATGAACTTAAAATGTGTTAATTGCAGCATCTTTCAATGTGAGCTTGAATCATACAATACTATGATAAATTTTACAGGTCCAAAACCAATTGATATTGAAAAAACTAATGAGCTTAAGGAGTCCCTGATCCCATATGGGGTGTTTGAATCTGAGGTTGAAATGCACCACCGCATGGAAATACTGGGACAACTCCACAGACTGGTGAGACAATGGATACGCGACGAGTCACTCAGGAAAAACATGCCTCCCAGTGTGGCGGACACTGTCGGCGGAAATATATACACTTTTGGGTCATATAGACTTGGAGTAAGTTTTCTATTCTATTTTATCTAAGTATCATTAACTTTGGTGACTATGCCAGCCTTATAGAGAATTTCTGCATGTTAGGTTTGCCATATTTGACCATATCAATTAGTCTTGTACACCTTTGCCCACAGATATAGGTATTTGGCATTGTCTCCAGGTCCTCCAGAATTCACTGTCTCAGGAAATTTCAGGGAGGGGTGCATGCGGACTATTATTCCCATTGCTAGCAATATACTCGACCAGGTCGACCTCCACATGTTCCCTCTAGAAACCATCATCATGATGGGCTGGCCTGCTTTTTCATTCTCACCTATCATCCGTCACTGGTGCCCTGCCAGTGTATACCGTTACGGCAGGCGGGGTTATCATTCCACAATGTTTCTAGCGAGATAGTCGTGTCTGATAAATAATGAATTATAATAATCACAGACATTTCATTTTTCATGAAATGTGTAGAATATCTTTTAGATACCAAAAAATTTATAATTTTGTTGCTACAAACTTATTAACTACTTGTATCAAGATAGTTTGGTATATCAGGGGGTCTACCATGTGTTTCGGTTTGAAGGGTGAGATATGGCGTGAATTTACAGGGTACAGAGGAATAACACCTGAGTTCTCAGGAATGGCAATGCATGGGGGGTATCATGGGCGAAACAGTATACATTGTTATGTCCATGTTACTGCTCATGTCTATAGGTGACGGTTACCACTTTCCATCAGGTGGGCCGTCAGCTTGTTTGCCATTCTAAGTTGTATAAAAAAAATTAATTTTCAGATTTAATTTTGTATTTTCGTTCATATCGAAATCGATCCAGTAAATGGAGCTGAACATTATTACATTTCTGTTTTGCCAGAGGTTACCTGGGAGACAATGCTATATAGCATCAAGTCGGGCTTGTCTATGAATCATTTTTTGTAATATGGTCGATAAAGAATTTTTATTACTTACTTTTTACAATTTTTAAACATTTCATTCATCATAAATCCTATTATAAAAGTCCAAAGGATAATATTTTTTTATATATTATAACATTTTTAATATTTTTAAAAAGTATGTTAAAATTACATGATTGTAATTTTAACATCAATTTGTATTTCATTCGGCTTCAAAATTTTGGGAAACATTTCATGGTACATCCTCAGATCAGAACATGAATTAAGTTCATTCAAATTTCTGCAAACTAATACTATGTACTCGTAATATTCCTGATAGTAATAAGTTATGAGAAACAGCTTTGTCTAATGAAATGCTATTCAAGTACACTACAATTTTGTTTATAATCACAATTACCAACTATTGATTTGAACAGTTTAGAAAACTTGTCGAGATCACAATCCTTAAACTAAATTAAATATTCTACATCAATATTTATTTATTTCATCCACTGGGTGAGCCTTACAGTCTTCCAATACGCTCACCCAGGAAAGCTTGAGTACAATAACATATAAAAAAGAATATTACACAAAAATATTAAACAAAAAATAATATAAAAAGATTTAACTGAAACAAAAAAAAATCTGAACACAAATACTCTGTGGTCACTCGACGAAACTCCAGCAAGGAGGCAAATACATCCAATTGCGGATACTGGCTCAAAATATCATTGTGTAGTTTCAATGCAAGAGATAGGGGAGTCTAGCGATAGTTTAGCGAATATATATCATTGGAAACATATCCCCATAATGCAGGATGCTGTAGCTTTTTTCTGTAGTACCATTTACTTGTTTTGTAACACTGCCATCGTGGACAATACTATTTTATTGATGCCTTATTTTCACCAATATTGTTGTTAAATAATTGTTAAGTTGATGAACAAAAACCTTACAATATATATATATATATATATATATATATATATATATATATATATATATATATATATATATATATATATATATATATATATATGACTTTAAACTAAATCTACCATAACGGTCGTATCATAACAATATTATAAATTAGTTAATAAATTATTCAGACTTCCGATTTAGGTCAAATTTGCATTTAAATTTGTCGAGTTGAATTTAATGAATAGTTTAGTCCAGTTTCGCCGCAGACCGAACCTTATTTGCAATTTCTTTTCTACCACATTCATTAGCAAGTTATATTAATCCATTCACTTTCAGATTTTTAAAGTGACTAGCTTCAACTAAAAGGTTTTCTCCTTCTAAACTTGTTTGTTTTCGATCCTTGTAACATATTGTATTGAAGTCTATAGTTTCCTCGCGCGGATATTTTAAGAAAAAAAAAAAAAATAGAATGTAATGTACACGCAGTAACCTAGTGTTTGTAAAAAAAATCAGTAAAATTGAATTGTTGTCGAAGCCCTATTCATAGTTGTATTTTGCGCATACATCCATTCAACCCATTAATTTAAAACGCAAAATTGCTATATCAGCCCGTACTTTTTTTTAATGGATGAGAATGCAATGGTAACCCCGCCTGCGCTATCGGTATACATTGGCATGGCACAAGTGAGATAGGTGAGAATGAAAGCAGGTCAGTTAGTCCATCGTGATTAATTCTACGCTAATTAACCACGATGGTTTCTAGGGGGAACCGCGTAGAGGCCGACCTGATCCTACATTGTATGTATCCTACATTGCTAGTGATGGAGCTATATATATAGTCTACTATTACTACACTTCCTTTTCCCCCTTTTAGCCCGTGCTTATGGCTTTCTCCTTATTGCAGGTTCACCACAGAGGCGCGGATATCGACGCACTCTGTGTCGCCCCACGGCACATAGACAGGACTGATTATTTCCAGTCGTTCTACGAGCTACTTAAAATGCAACCACAGGTATGTAATGCTAGCGGGAGGAATCGCGCACGTGTCACTGTCTGCTGTTACTGCCGTCTGTAGTTCTAGGGTACCAAGATCGAAACCTAAACTAATTCATTGATTTTTTAAATTAATTATAGCTTACTCTGGAGTCTAAAAACCGTCTTCCAATAAGCAACATTAGCCCTTTCAGCCCTGAACGATACGGGCGTGAGTTGTAACTTTAAAAAATTCTAAAACCGCGCGCAATTCATTTTTACGCACGAAGCTGAAATAACATGATAGTGAGATTCTAAACCAGCCAATAAGAAATCATTTTAGCGGTTAGGTGGTTCAGTAGTCTCGTGCGTGCCGGCAAGATGGCTTGGCTCCAAAACACGAAAATATATTTAATGAGAAAGAAAAAAAATTTGTGTCTGTAAGGGTTAGGGGTCTTCGTATAAAAAGAAAGCGACCTAGAGAAAACCTTGACTCAAAGTTTACTCACTCAAGTTGTAATAGAGCACCTGTGGTCTGTGTTATTACTGGTACTTCAATCGTGACGAAAATTAACATAATATGAGTACAGGAGTAAACCCTATCGAATATACATTGCATAAATGTTTCAATATCTATATATTCTTGGCGGATATTTATTACACTTGTAAATTATATAGATAGTTGCATATATTATTAGCAAGGATGGACTGTTTGAAAGAGATCTGTCAACCCAATATTGTGATAAAGGGTGAAGTTAAAGCTAATATTCCATAACATCACCAGAGGGAGACTTTGTATAAAAGTAATCGACTTTTGTACAAAGTCTCCCTCTGGTGATTTTGCTTGAGTACCTCTGTCCCATTCATGTTTTTACCGTGAAACAGTTGTGTTTGCATAGCTGTGTTTCGGTTTGAAGGGTGGTATATGGCGTGAATTTACAGGGTACAGAGGAATAACACCTGAGTCCTCAGGAATGGCAACGCATGGGGAGTATCATGAGCGAAACAGTATACTCTGTTATGTCCATGATACTGCTCATGTATCTAGGCGACGGTTACCATTTTCCATCAGGTGGGCCGTCAGCTTGTTTGCCATTCTAAGTTATATAAAAAAAAATCTAAAATATCGGTGTCGACATCTCCAGCAGCGTTGAGTTGCGAGGTCATTTTGAATATAGGGTCAAACTGGCGTCCAAAAAACTCGGGAGGCTGAATAGAGCGAAACGGTACTTCACTCCGAGACAAAGATTATTGTTCTATATATCGCTAGTTCGGCCCCTCATGGAGTAATGTTCTGGTCTGTAAGCAAGAGCACCTGGTTATCACATATCAGCTTGGTCCTCTTGACTCAATTCAAAACCGGGCTATGAAAATTGTCTACGGTCCCAAGCTCACAGGCGGCATTGACTCGATAAGTCTAAGACTTTGCCTTCTTTTGTCTTATATTGCTTATATAATGGATTGTAGTAGAATTATTCAAAATTATTTTGATCATCGCACCGCTCGCCGTCAACTGGGAATTTATCATCATACGCTAGAACTTAAATGGTCATGTACAGTGCTATTTCAGATGAATTTTCTCCCGCGAACGCTCAAGTTGTGGATTGAGCTCTCTGCTGAAGTTATCCCTAGAAATTACAGTATAGGTTTCTTTAGAAATGTATATTAAGGTTTCTTCAGGGTCGGCAACATGCATGTGACGTCCCTAGTGTTGCAGACACCCATAGGCTACCGTGACCGTTTACCATCAGATGGGCTTTATGCTTGCTTGCCACCTTCGTGGTGTAATAAAATATATGTGTCGTTAAATAAATTGCTTCCATCCAAGCTCTACAACTATATAATACAGCCGTGAACATATTTTTGTAGGTAAAAGACCTGCGTGCTGTCGAGGATGCTTTTGTACCGGTAATAAAAATGAATTTCGACGGAATTGAGATCGACTTGCTTTTTGCTAGATTGGCGCTTAAGGAAATACCAGGTAAGTTCTCTTTTCACATTTACTATAAATAGTTATTAATTTAATAATAATTTAATAATAATTAATAATAATTTAATAATTATTTTATAATAATTAATAATAATTTAATAATTATTTTATAATAATTAATAATAATTTAATAGTAATTAATAATATTTTAATAATTAATTTAATTTAATATAAATAGAATTATTAAAGCTTGTTTTACATTAAAAAAAAATAATTTTGATTTCAAAATACAGAACCGATTTTGATAAAATTTCTATGTATGTATATATATAAAAGGAATTTTCCAAACCACTTTAGAACTGACGGAGTTATGTGGTAACACATGAAAAAAACAATAAGCTAATTGAGAATCTTCTTTTTGAAGTCGGTTAAAAATACTCTATATTAAAATGTTTTCTGTACTCTTATAACACAGTACTCTAGTTCTATCAATATTAATTGGTATAATTATTTTTGTATTATGCAACAGAATGGCTAACAAAGTGACGAGCACGGTTCACCCGATGGAACATGGTAACCGTCCCCATAAATATGAACAGTACCATCATCACCATCATATCAGCCTTTAACTGTCCACTGCTGAACATAAGCCTCCCCCTTGAGGGAGTTTTGCCAGTAATTGCCACGCTTAGCAAGCGGGTTGGCAACCGCAGTTAGGCTTTTAAAGATATTTTAAGAGGGACGCTCGCCCTCCCTTAGTCGCCTCTTACGACACCCATGAGAAAGAAAGGGGTGTCCCATTCTATGCCGTATACTAATTAATAACCCGGGTTAATTTTGTTATTTATATCCAAGTGATTGGTATAGCCCTTTCAGACCTGAACGATACGGGCGTGAGTTGTAACTTTAAAAAATTCTAAAACCGCGCGCAATTCATTTTTTACGCACGAAGCTGAAATAACATAAACCAGCCAATAAGAAATCATTTTAGCGATTAGGTGGTGCAGTAGTCTCGTGCGTGCCGGCAAGATGGCTTGGCTCCAAAACACGAAAATATATTTAATCTGAAAGAAAAAAAATCTTGGGTCTAAAAGGGATATTTGTTTAACACCTATTGTCAAATTTCAGACTCGTTCGACCTCCGCGATGATATGTTGTTGAAGAATTTGGACCAGAAGTGTGTGAGGTCTCTAAACGGATGCCGGGTGACAGACGAAATTCTGCGCCTAGTGCCCAATATTGAAAACTTCAGGCTCACACTAAGAGCCATTAAATTGTGGGCGAAACGTAAGGAATATTTTATTATATGATTTTAATTCTTAACTAAAATGTACCATGCGAACTTGACAACATAAATTGTGGTGTTGTCAACTTTAATTTATATTATTTTGTGTTACAGTAGTTATACATATTTAATAACAACCTAAAGATGACTTAGTTGCAATAAATTGACTTAGTTGAGCTCCCTGCCGAGGTTTTCCCGAGAGACTACAGCATGGGGTTCTTCAAAAGGGGGTAAAGAGGTTTCTTCAGGGTCGGCAACGCGCGCGTAATACCTCTGGTATTGCAGGCGTTCATAGGCTACGGTAACCGCTTACCATCAGGTGGGCCGTATGCTTGTTTGCCACCTCAGTGGTATAAAAAAAAAAAAAAAATTATGTTTTTGTTTTAACGACAGTTGAAAAAAGTGAATGTTTATCGACTGTATGTATTTGGATGCTTGACCTAAAATGTTTTTAATTGTCTTTTAATTATGTAGGTTAACAACATTTACGCAGTATAAATTAAATATGGTTTTTACCTATTAAAGTTTTTAATAGTAAGTTAAGAAACACGTCTGCTTTGTCAAAAATGTAACTATTTAAAGAAAAATATAGTCAGTTTTACTCGAGATTATGCAAAGAATCTAGGACCAACATTATTTAAGCCGTTATCTGTCCACTGCTGAACATAGGCTTCCCCTATAAACTGTCATGGATGTATCCTATAACAGATTACCATTGGGCCTATTTTGCCAGTACTTGCCACGCCTGGCAGGTGGGCTGGAACCGCAGTTAGGCTTTTGGCGATGTTTTAAGAGTGCTTCCCATGCTTCGACCATTAAGTTCTTTTAGTCGCTTCTTACGATACCCACGGGAAAGGAAAGAAGTCGCATATAAATTAACCCTGAGAGTATTATACTTCTTTTCTGTGCAGTCGTGTAAAAAAACTACACATTGTGTGATCAATACAGGCAATTAGAAAACAAAAATTTTATCAGTTTAATTAAGTATACAATTTGGAATGTGTAAAGAATATAAAACCCACTTTTTAATGGGTGATAATGGAATGGTATCTACCGTCTAATATATAATAATGGTATAACCGTATAATATACCGTATATTATACCGTCTGCGGTATTGTTATACACTGACGGGGCATCAGTGATAAATGACGGATGAGGATAGGTCAGTTAACCTATCGTGAAGAATTAAGCATGCAATTAGGAAGGTTGGCGGAGAGTAAAATAAACTCGTTCATGGTGGGTAACTGGTGTACTTCAGAATGACATAATGAATACTCTCATCTTACCTAGATACAATATTGTTTTTATATTAACTGCTACGTGCTAATATGCGATATAATATTAGGAAGTTATTTCATACGTTTTGCTATGTTCATGTTACGTGTCGTAAATCACGTATCACATGGTTTCAAGGTGAACCGCGTGGTGTGGCAATGGGACTGTTAGAACTCGTTACTAACAATCCCTTTCCCCCTATGCCAAAGGATTATGTCCATTGACATGGGGGGAAACCCATTAGGATAACATAGAAGGATTAAATAAATACGATAAACTGTCAGATTTCCTCATATTGGGTTTGCTGGAAGAAATCTCTTTTAGAGATAAGCTCGCCTTTGTGCACTATTATGTTTGTTTTTCTCTATTTCAATAACCTTTTGTGTACAATACAGAATAAAGAACGAGTATCGAATAAATTAATCAAATGCGGTTTTATGTACAGGTCACGGTATCTACTCAAACACACTTGGCTACCTTGGTGGAGTGTCCTGGGCCATGCTTGTAGCCCGTACATGCCAGCTGTACCCCAACGCGTTACCAGCTACCCTTGTACACAAGTTCTTCCTCGTCTTCAGCCAGTGGAAGTGGCCGCAACCGGTCCTCCTCAAACAGCCAGATTCTGTTAATCTGGGCTTCCCAGTCTGGGATCCAAGGGTGAGTTAGATTTTTTATCATATTAATAACCAGAAAAAACTTTGTACTCGAGCCATCTGTATCTGTTTTGATTGAGATTGATGATATGTATGTTCTATGTTGCCTTCATTTTTACCTCATTAAACACCTGTATTTCAGTTTGAAAGGTGAGATATGACAGTGTTATTACAGGGTATAGGGGCATAACAGTCCCATTCCTAGCAATGTACCCTATCAGGTTGACCACGCGGTTCCTTCTGGAAACTGTCGTGGTTAATTCTCATAGAATTCTTCACGGTGGGCTTTCATCTTCACCTGTCATCTGGCACTGGTGACCCGCCATTATATACTGATAGTGCAGACAAAGTTACCATTTTATTTATCTATTAAAGAAAATAACCATTTTATTCATCTATTAAAGAAAATATCT
Organism: Galleria mellonella; assembly: GCF_026898425.1. Lineage (NCBI taxonomy): Eukaryota > Metazoa > Arthropoda > Insecta > Lepidoptera > Pyralidae > Galleria > Galleria mellonella. The sequence goes on along the minus strand of NW_026441999.1, from coordinate 6,429,830 downwards.
TAGCCCTTAACACATAAGGAATACCATAGACATTAAAATGTTCCCATTGTTTCTGAGGTTTTCCCAAGAGATTACAGCATGTAGTTCTTCAAAAGAGGGTTAAAGAGAACTCTTCAGGGTCGGCAACGCGCGCGTAATACCCCTGGTATTGCAGCCGTTCATAGGCTACGGTAATCGCTTACCATCAAGTGTGCTGTTTGCTTGTTTGCCACCTCAATGGTATTAAAAAAAATTGTTTCTACCTACCCTAATGGTAGAAACACGTGATAGATGTGTAATTTATTGTTAATTATTCACTGTAATAGAATTAAAATTTTTAAACAAAACTAAAATAATGTGATATTGTGCAGGTAAACCTGGCCGATCGTTTCCATCTGATGCCAATCATCACTCCTGCGTACCCGCAGCAAAACTCCACATTCAATGTGTCTGCTTCGACAAGAACTGTCATAATGGAGGAGTTCAGACTTGGTAAGTATTAAGCTCTTGAATTTCCATAAATAGTTGCATTGTTCTAAGATATAAACATACAAATAAGTTTACTGACTTTCGTTTCCTTATAGTATATAAACTGTAACCTGTGTTTTTTTTTAATGAGTAATAATGGAATGGTAACCCCGCCCGCGCTATCGGTATACACCGGCGAGGCTCCAGTGAGAGATAATAGATAGGATGAAGCATGTCAGTTAGCCCATCGTGACGAATTCAACAAGAATTGTTCACGATGGTTTCCTGCGGGAACCACTTAGAGGTCGATCATTAGGGTTTTTTTTTGATGGGTGAAAATGGTATGGTAACCCCGCCTGCGCTAACGGTATACGCTTGCGGAGCACCAGTAAAGGGTGATAGATGAGAATGAAAACAGGCTAGTTAGCCCATCATGATGAATTCATCAGGAATTAACATATATGATATTTTCCAGGGATATTTCCATGATAGTTTCCAGGGAGAACCGCGAGGAGGTCGACCTGGTTGGGTATATTGCTAGCAATGGGATTCTCAGTCTCCATTACTAAAAATCCCTTTTCCCCCCGACCATTAGGGTATACTGCTAGCAATGGGGCTGTCAAACTGCATTGCTAACAACCCCTTTCCCCCCTGTGTTTTTTTTTATGCAACCTGTCCACCTGTTAAAAATTGGTAACCGTCGTTCGTCGTTTCCTCGTTCACAGGTTTAGCAATAACAGACGAGATCATGCTCAACAAATGCGGCTGGGAGCGTCTGTTCGAAGCACCCAACTACTTCTCCCGCTACCGTCATTTCATCGTACTGCTGGCTTCGTCAGCCAGTTCCAATGATCAGCTGCAGTGGTGCGGCCTCATCGAAAGCAAGATCAGGCACCTTATCAGTGAGTGATGTAACTTTTTTCTTTATTAACTGATTGTTAGCCACGATTTAGCGTTACCGGGATATGTAGATAGACCGGGTCTTTTTTTTTTATAGATAATAATGAAATGGTAACCCCGCCTGCGCTAATGGTATACGCTGGCGGGCCACCAGTGAGAGATGATAAGTGAAATAGAATGAAATAGCAGGTCAGTTAGCCCATCGTGATGAATCCACCCGGAATTCAGCATGATGGTTTCCAGAGGGGACTACGTGGAGGTCGACCCGACAAGGTGCATCGCTAGCAATGGGACCTACTGGTCCGCACCACTAACAATCCCTTCCCCCCGATAGACCGGGATTAAAAGTAGTCTCATTTCTTTTTTTTATCTCAAATACTGTATTTGCCAAATTTCATGATTGGTTAAGTTTAACCACAATTGGTTAAGCCGTTAAAACGCCAAGGGGTAACAAATTAACGTAATTTGTTATTGTTTTTACAATACGTAATGAAAGGAATGAAAGTGAAGTAACATACTTCATTTGGTTCAGTCAGATCTTACAAGTTGAATTAAACTGTTGACATCAGAGTGCCTACCATGAAATGTTTTCCGAAATTTCGGAGCCAAACGAAACAGAAATTTGATGTTAAAATTACATAATACATGCTGTTTTGAAATATTAAAAATGTTAAAATATTGTTCCTTTGGACTTTTATGATAGGATGTATGACGAATGAAATGTTAAACTCCATTTATTTGTCCCATTTTGGTATAAACAAAAACAGGAAATTGAGTCCGAAATTTCGGAATTTCATTTCATGGTAGACCCGCTGGTTGGATTGAAAATTTGCATATACCTTTAGTTCTGGTAACAATACCATATTAATTACTCAATATTGTGGTCTTCTCAAAATGATCATCATCATAAAATAGCAAATCATGTGTTTCAACCTCCTTCATATGGATATCAAATGAAAGTTGCTTGAAAAGTAGAATACAGTCAAGTTAGTGACGTCATTTTAAATTCAGTATGGCCGCGGCTCTATGATGACGGATTACATTACAAGTTTGTTTTTAAGTGTTTTTAAACTTACTTTTTAATAGAAAAAGATTATTAAATTGTTACTTATTTTTTTTTTATTTATTTATTCATTAGTACAAATATGTGTACATGGCGGACTTAATGCTAAAAGCATTCTCTCCCAGTCAACCATAGGGAAGTGTCAGAATACTCGAATGCGGTACTAGTAATTATTGATATACATACATACTAAAATTACGTATATAAACGAATTACTTATATGTGTATTATTCGGTAGACACGCTGGAGCGCAACCAACATATCACTATTGCGCACGTGAACCCCGAGTGCTTCAACTCGGTGCCTCTCCACACCAACGGCGGGCAGCCGCTGGCGCTGCCACCCGGCGCTACGCCCCCGGCGGCCGCCGACACGCCCGGCGACGTCAAGCTCAACGACAAAGTAAATTATTGCTTCTTTGTAATATATCTCTCTTAAGATTATCCTCGAATACGTTTATTTTGTATATGTTTAAATTAAAAGAGTTACTGCTGACTTCCTTGCAAATTCTTCTAAACAGATTCAGTTCTCTGGTTGAATCCAGCTATAGAATTATATAAAAGTGACTAATTAAAAGCTTATAAAGGGATATATTTGATATATATTCCCAAAGAGGGCTGACGTCAGGCTGGTGGCCGGTCGTAAAACTATTTTTATTTTTTATTTATTTATTTAAGGAACACCAACAGCATATTGCATTATAACATATAGGTATAACAAACATTAAATATAATACAATTGTAATGCACATGCCTATTATAGGTATTCACAGCATTCACTTTAACATAGTTATACAGTGCGAGATAATGAAGTAAATAATAAAAACAAACGTAGCCCAAGTTGTGAGCAATATCAGAAACTATAACAGAACTGTAAGCTAAATCCTTTAGTAATATGGATAAAACCATATTACGCCGGCCCCAAATAATAATTGGGACAAGGGCAGGAAGATGATGATGATGATATTTTTATAAAAAGATATTCTATTCAAGGCTCTGTTTTCGTATCTTTAAACCACCCCAGTTTTATTCAATAATTGTAACTCCTTTATCAGATGTCTCTAAAAGACAATAGTATCTATATGTTTATTTTTTCCTTTTTTTTTTTATTATCTTCAACATTAACACAGTAGAAAATGGAGAACAAAGTTTACAATATTTTAAATTTACTTGTTATAGGGTGAAGTGATTCCGAACCACTGTTCCATGTGGTTTATCGGCTTGGTGTTTGAGAAGACTAATGTCAACGTAGATCTCACATACGACATATCGACGTTCACCAAAGCGGTTCACTTCCAAGCCGAGAACACCAGTATGCTACGAGAAGGGATGAGCATAGAGGTAAGTTTCATCATGGTCCATGGGGGTATAACTATTAGGCATTTGATTCAATATAACAGTTTACACTGCTATGTGGTTTTTTTCAAGAAACCAGCTTAGTTAATTCACCACTATGGTTCGACTAATCCAACTTCATGCTTTAGCATTTGGTTGTTGTTGACATTCATTTATTAATTTCGTTTTTTTTTTTATATATAACTTAGAATGGCAAACAAGCTGACGGCTCACCTGATGGAAAGTTGTAACCGTCGCCTATAGAGTATACTGTTTCGCCCATGATACCCCCCATGCGTTGTCATTCCTGAGGACTCGGGTGTTATTCCTCTGTACCCAGTAAATTCACGCCATATTCCTGTTCCACCCTTCAAACCGAAACACAGCCATGCAAACAACTGCTTCAAGGTTGAAACACGAGTGGGACAGAGGTATCCCTTTCAAAATAATAATTTATAATAAAAAAAAGCAAATTAAATCGTAACATAATTTAATTGAAGTTTTTAAGATTTATTAAGATTTATCATAATGAAAAACTGACGAATACGTCGTAATACACAAAATAATACAAGCGAACTAGGAATAATTAGAAATGGCTTCCAGTCCACTTGAGTCTAAGCGGCCATCCATCTCAGAAGCCACCAAGTGAGTGGTCACAGTGTGGTAACGGTGGCGATTTGTTTTAGGCGCGGCACGTGAGACGCAAAGAACTGCATCAGTATCTATCGCCGTCGCTGCTGCGTCGCGAGCGGCTCACCTCGGGCACTAAGCGTCGGCTGGCCGATGCCCAACATCCACCCAACGCACAAGCCAACCAAGCCAACAACTCGCAGCCGTCCCAACCGCCTAAAAAGACAAAGCGACTCTCAGAAAGCAGTGTAAGTATACTTTGTATTTTTTATTTTTTTTTTATTTTTATTTTTATTTAACACTTTATTGCACCAACATAACATGATTTGTTAAAACAACTTTCAATACGTATAGTGTAGTACAAAAGGCGGTCTTATTGCTAAGCAATCTCTTCCCGACAACCTTTGGGTAGAAGGAATTAAAGCATAAATAGGTAGGTGGCGCGTTAAAAAAGATTTAGTATATTATAATTATGTATATATACAAATAAATACAAATTTAGTTCATTCACTATCACTTTACACACTCATGATATTATTATATGTTCAAATTATATATATTTCTATTCACAACATTTTAGCAGCAAAATAATCTATTAATTATCTTCTATTCCAGACGGAGGATGTCAGCATTATCTCATACAACGAGGACTCTAACTCCTCCAATATGTACGAAGTGAATCTTCAAAATGGCACAAGTACAAATCATGAGGAACGTAAACCCACAGAGAAGAACGAACACCCTTCCACATCCAACGCACAGACAAACAGTATCGCGTGTACGTAGCAGTACGAACAGTGGCGACAAAGGTTCATATACGGAACTGCCAATGTTAAACTGAACAGAGTGAAACGTATATAGTGCTAAGACAGAACTTGTGATCTAGTGTTAAGTGATCAATATCGGACAGTTTTACGGTGCAATTTGTATCATTTACGGTGTTCATGCGGCGTCTATGGTTCCAATAAGGTGAGTGGAGTTATGTTACAGGTAATGTAAGTATGGAACTGCCATAATTAAACTGCACATGTTGAAACGTTATAACCATATCTAACAGTTTAATTATATATATATATATATATATATATATATATATACAGAGGGACACTTTGTACAAAAGTCGATTGCTTGGGTACCTCTGTCCTATTCGTGTTTTAACCGTGAAGCAGTTGTGTTTGCATGGCTGTGTTTCGGTTTGAAGCGTGGGATATAGCGTAAATTTACTGGGTACAGAGGAGTAACACCTTAATCCTCAGGAATGGCAACACATGGGGGTTTTTTAGGACGGCCATAAGTTAAACTATAAGTTGTTTCAAGGTTATCCATTCATTACCGGACACCTTGTGTAATTTATAATATTTTATGTATCTATTCTTTGGTATTTATTTATAAATCAAGGGTTCATATGTTTTTAAGGTTTTATCCATTGCAATAGGTACATTAATAAGTTAATAATTTAGCAATCTCATTAAATTATGTCGTCCATTTTACATTTAAAGTAATCCTTAATGGAATGAAAACATTTATTAGTCGGCCATTTGAATAATTTGCTTTTAAAACCCTTTTAAATAGTGAACAGTAATTGTATTAGGTAGTTTGTTGTAGATTTTTATGCAGTATGGATAACTGTTACTGTGGTATACGCGTACCACACTGCACACTGTAGAGTTATGAATTCATGCAGAAGTGTTAATGAATGTATGTATGTGTGTTTTGTAGATTATGTGAAAGATGTGTACTCTATATTAATATTTCCCAGACCACAGTTTTTCATTTGCTTCGTAACATAATGATAAAAGATTATTTAATTTGTGTTTCATAATATGTGAACGGACATACATTGTTAATTTTATTGTTAATATTAAAAATATATATGTTCAGTTTAATTGGTTACAGGTTCGTAAGCCCAGCAATCACGACGTCACGTGAGTTGTATCAATCATAAATCTAATTCTACATCTGTTTGGTGAACTGGCAAGAAGTTCTACCATTAAACGAAAGACAATTTTTGATATAGGTTAAGTAGGACTTTTTGTGAGTCCACAGTTCCGGAAAACTTAATACCAAACAGAGATTGAAGTTACATCGTTTTTAGCCCATTAAATATATATTTAATGGGCTAAAAAACAATATTTAGCGGACACTTTAGATCTTTTCTGTTGTTCTTCATAATTTTTTATTATATAAACTCTATGACCTGAGCTTAACCCTTAGGTCAAAAAAATAAAAAAAAAAACTTTGAAAGCGAAGAGATAGTATGTTTTTTGTCTCGTTTATAATTATCACGTTGCAATCTCTGTTTGGTGATAAGTGTCTAATATTTTACGTGGTGTTCCTTCCTAAGCATAGGTAGGACTGGTTGACGAATTGTATGTTGACAATGATTAAGTAAATTACATAATATAACAATCACTTGTCGATATTGCCGACTCTTCACAGCACTGTATATTACACAGTACTCTTTTAAGTTCAAAAATTATAAAAAAATAATCATACTTTCTTAAATCTTTTACTGAGATTAGAATCTTGATAAAAAAAAAAAAAAAAAACTTGTGTTACTTAGTAGAGAATGCTAGAAAAAAGAGGCTAAAAAAGAACCAACAAACCAAGTTTTGCTCGTTTGGTTAAAATCCATCTTTATATGTTTTTGTAATTATGTGTACTTAATAATTTAATCAAGTTTTTTTTACATGGTTGAGGGTATATATATAGAGGACACCTGGAAGACACCTTTCATTCTAGTCTAAAAAAAAATTAAAATAAAAAAATAATGAACGATATGACCTTTTTTAATTTCTTAATATTTTTATTTAGTTAAAAAGTGCATACATGAGATGAGTTCTGAGAGTGCAAGAAGCAAGAGTCGTATGTAAATTTAGAGGCCTTAAGTTCATGGTTCTCTTACCTATCCTGTAAGGGATTTGGTTAAAACGTAATCGATATTATAATAAAAAAAAAAATTTTTTGTGTTCATGCTAATTCTGTTATAAGATAAGTAAAATATGTTTCTATTGAGGTACTGTAATATAGGTGTTGTGAATACAGAGTTGTGGACAAAATAAATAATTAATGAAACAATTCGTAGCCACTGCTATGCCAATATTGATTGTGTTCGCAGAGCTGGCGCAATTTTAGAACACCGACAATTTACTTAAGGATTGTAGAATATTAGCTATAAAATTAAAGATGGACTGAGCTCAATAATTTCAATGTAAACCCTCCGAAGCATAATTATTACAAGTAGTTTTACATCTTAAAGTACAAGCCATATTTTAAATAATAGAACATATTATTCTTGCCTTGCATTTATTTCAATACACAATAGAAGTAAACTTGGAAGTGTTAAAAATTTGCTATGTTGGCAGCATTTAATTCAATCTACCATGCCAACCAATACTGCCATCATACTAATATTTTAATGTCTGATAAACGCACAATCTGTGTTATATTCAAGAAGTACAATATAAACAAGGAAATTGAGTTGAAACTTCGCTAATTTTCCATTCAGCGTATATGCCATCTTACTTACATCCTATTTGGAGTAACAAAGAATAGTAGATAAGAGATGCAGCGGGAACAATTAACTATTTTCCATCTCGCTCACACTCACCAACTCTCGTTGCAACTTATAATAAATTGGAATTTGTAATATTTTCATAAATTTAATGAGCCAATTCTATAAATTGACGGTCAATAAAAGAAACCATTTTTACATTAACAGTATTCAATGACACCTAATTTTTATAAGAATATAGATCGAAATGTGTTTTAAAAAAGCGCCATCTCTTGCCCGTTGCTTTATATACTACACTGGCTATCCCAAGAACTAACTGTTTGAATAGAACTATGCGAAGATCTGTTATGAAATAGGACAGTTTAGTAGAATTTGATCACAGCTATTGGTTTCGAGAAGAATATTTTTTATTTAATTACACTGAATTATAATTTTAATTATTTTAATTGTGTTTAAATTATATTAAGTAACATTAAGCTCTTATAAATAGTCATTTTTATTATTTTACCGCCCATTAGGAATGCAACGTTCAGTTGAGAACAACGGGCAAGAAACTTATTTACTTTTTTATAATAAAAGTACAATAAATAACGGTTTTTTTTTATTAATTAATTAATAAGTTTATTAGAGAATAATAAAACTTAAGTTATTTACATGGGTACTTTTTCCCATTCCTATTTTAGCCACTAAACAATCTCAAATGTCCACTTTCAACGATAAAAAGTCAACCAGATTTGTATAGATAAATCTGGTTGATAAATAGTTGTTTTTTTAATCTACTTTTAATGTGGGATTTTTGTTTTTTCACATGCCAATCCCATAAAATCTAATCAGGTTATCTACTATTATAATTATAATTAAACTTGTCTAAATTTTGTTTTAATGTGATCTCATTCGCCTCAAAATATTTTCACCAACACTAGTCTGATATTTTATATACAGGGTATTAATTAATTTTCGTCCTTTGCTCGTATCTTTAAACAGTCAGTTCTTGCGATTGTTTAGACAGTACAAAGTGGAGGAAATATTATTTTATGCGATGTAGGAATTATATTTTATGGGGCTATAACGGAGCCTTTAGAATAATTTAAACAATAAAAAAGAAAAAAAAAATGTTTATTATTTGTATTATGATTTATATTTGATGTTTTACACAAAATTCAATTCTTCTAGTACTTATGGTGTCGGTGTTACATGGGAGTTAATGTGTGTTAACGGAATTTTTATGATAACGGTTCACAACTACAAACCCGCCCTGGACAAGTGATCAACGAATCTATCGATAGATATGTTATCGCTACTACATATTTGGTATACATCGCACATCACAATTTTAATTTGCAATGTCTTGGCTAACCAAACGTGACTTATGGCTTGGTGCATGGCATTTGTTTCGTGTAATGCACTGATGTATTATACATTGTTCCTATAATTGTCTCTTACGACGTTCTGAAGATGAAAAGCAGTGGTGATACTTTGCATTTTCATTTAGAATATATAAATAGAGAAAAGACAAACCAATTTTCTTTCCATTGTCTACTGAAAAACTATTAAAATAGAGTACATACGACAGCTGCCACTTTCCATTAAGTGGACCATTCCATTTGTTTGATATTCCCAATACAACTATGTATCATTAAATAAATAAAAAATGTATTTGTTTTTTTTTTTCAAGTAAACTTAATAATAAGCGATTTTGAATAGTCATTTTTTTATCTATCACCCAGTTCGGAATGCAATTTCAACTGAGAAGAACGGGCAGGAAACACAGCTGTTGCTTTTTTCAAATAAAAGTTATCACAGATTTCGTAACAAATAACAGTGGACATATTTTTTTATCACCACCTAGTCCTAAACTAAACAGAACGTGACCTATTTATATTAGATATCTGATAAATACTTTTTCCTGTAAATATTATATTTATAAAACATCATACAAACGTTAAATGTTTGTATTGTGCACGAATCGAAATCGCGCCCATTGGAAATTAAAGCGCTGCATCAAGCCGGTCGTCAAGTTTTGCTTAAGATTATGAGTTTGTCTAACTACCCACAACAAAGAAATTTCATAAAAGTTCGAAGTTTTATGAAATTTCTTTGTTCTATTTATTTTTAATATATTTGAACAGTCTAACTCCCATGTATTCGAAAGTTATTTATACATTCTGACAACATTTTCTTCTATGCAATTCTAAAAAACCAGGAAAATTCATATAGCATTAATAATACTTTAGATCGCTAGATGGCGCGAATTCAATAAGGGTTTCGTTGAGAAAATTCTATGTATCAAATGTTAAGAGGCGCATATTAATGTTCACTAGAAAAAAAAACTATTATAATTTTAAAGTATTGTTAAATGTAATTTTCACCAAAGCAAAATTCCCCCTAAAATTAAAATTTATAAAATAGATTTAGCTTGGACCCTCAAACTGCATGGCATTGATGAGTTAATCAAAGTAATAAATATAGTCCAGAAGTAATAAGGTTTCTTCCATCAAATTTTGATATCTTCATGACATTCTTCATTTCAAAAGACAGTGGTAAGTTGACACTTACTACTTGTTTAGCATATACTCTATAATAGACAATCCCAAATACGGTAAAAATGTGACCATTGTTTTTAATCTTTAATGGTATTATAGGAAATGTTGTCAGGTTGAATAAACAAATTAAATGCTGTCCTAAAATTAACACTATCTTTTTAACAAAACGTCAATAGGATGCATGTTCACTAAAGCATTCGCATGTAATATAACATGTCAAAATGTAAGCACAACATGTGTATTTGTTACATTACATGATCATGCTCCTAGTCTATACGCACTTTTATACTAGTATATTTTAACTATTGAAGTGTTTCGTCTCTTTCTAATTTTTTAAACAAAATTCGATACAAAATACTAGATGGCGCTAGAATCAAAACTTGAATTTTTTGTTATTTTGTAATTAAAGACGATTTGTAGCAAAATTTCTAAATAGGCGAGTGGTTTCATTTATTTTTTATAGTAATATAGTAATAATTTATCATAATTTTTGTCTTTATTCTGTTGTATTGTACAATTTTGTAAAAAAACATACTCGTAAGAAACATTGCGACTGTGTGGCTTATAATTAATTCAAGGAAAAGTTCGCGTGTTATCTGTCACTTTACATTCGTATATAATAATAAAAACCACACGCCGATGTAATAATGTTATTTAAATTTATCTTTAATTACAAAATAATCAACAAAAACCACAAGTCTCGATTCCAGCGCCATCTAGTATTGTTTGTCTAATTTTAATTATTGACCAACCATTTAAATTTAAAAAAAGTGATGGAACGTTATTATAGTTATTTTATTAGCGATTTTATATGTTTTAATGAATTTTAATTATAACCAGCATCCATGGTAATTTTACTGCTTTCAAAAATTTGACGTCAGTTTACTTGTTTTGTGAAAATTCAAATTATATTATAGTTTCGTGTATATTATTATTAAAGAAATGATTCCACCTAGTTGATAAGACTCAAATGTAGTACTATGGACCTTTTGTCTTGTAAGTCGTGTATATATATCGATAGCCAATTGATTATATGTTGAAAAACAATTTTAAAGTGAACAAAAAAAAAGCGAAATAAATGTATATATATAAAATGATTTGTTTGTTTTTACTGTTGTCTGTTCCCTGCCCTGTACTATTTATGCTAAACAGGTTAATAGGTATAACAAGCTAAAACCAAAATAGATTTAATAAGACTTTTATTAAATAAAATAGTGTACTTATACTGTTATTGAAGGCGGAGTTGTTATTCCATCGCCTAAGTAAAAATATATATATAAATTAATAAATATTATATTCTTTATTGCACTTGTAAATTACATTGGTAATGCATTTATAAATATTGTGAGCAAGGGTGGACTTATCTCTGACAGAGATCTCTTCCAGTCAACCCAATGCAGTTAGAAAGCATGTTGTTAGCGGGCAGCTGAAGTGCTACAACTATTAATATTTAGTATACATAAACAAATATACAGTTAAATAAAATATTAAGATACATAATAAAATATTACATAAATACATATACTATAAATAAATATAATACCTACCTACTTATACAATGGATGTTAAAATAAATGAATATACTACCTACAATAGAAATTTAGTTGAATAATTTTAAGGTTTGACAGTTCAATTATAATTAAAGATTGTTTCACAAAAAAGCATCTTCAATTGTGACAAAATTAATCATTTTGATTTAAAAATTAAACAACTGAACCGATTTTAATAAAATTTATATAGGACCAATCTGTGAGTATATCCTTTCAGATAAAAAACAACACACTACACAGTATATGGATTTTTTAATGGATGATAATGAAATGGTAACCCTGCCTACGTTAACGATATACGCTGGCTAGGTACATTGAGAAAGGACAGGTGAAGGAAATGTCAGTTGGCCCATGGTGATGAATGAAGATGGAATTCAACAGGACCATCCAAGAGGCCGCGTGGAGGTCGACCTGTCAAGGTATATTATATTGTTAGCAATAAGACTGATGGATTACCAGTCCACTACCAGCATTACTAACAATCCCATCCCTCCTCTCCCCTCCTATGTAGGGATTATAACTACACATTGGAAATAAAAACGATTTTGAAAATAAATTAATTTTATTTATTCATAATATTTGACTGAATTATAATACATAATTGGTTATATTCACTGCAATATATAATAGACAAGTGGCAAACGCAACAATTTCTATAGTTATTGGCCAACAAAAAGACTTTAATGTTCATTATTTAATTTTCACTATTCGCTCGCAATAGTATGTCATTATAGCATCATAGACAATATGACGTCACACAAACAATATGGCAGTCATAAAATAAAAACAGTAAATTAGATCGCAATAGTTTCATGGTTTCATTTTTATTATACGTTTACAAGTAAAATGTTTAAAAAATCAATACATATAATAAAATCGTAAATAACCTTTCTTCCCCATCGGTTGTCGATTTTTCGAACTATGTGACCAGTCCATTGCCACTTCAGCTTGCTTATCCTTCGGGCTACGTCGGTTATTTTAGATATTTTGCGAATATCCTCATTTCAGATCTTATCACGCAAAGAGGCTCCGAGCATTGCCTTAAATTGCATGAAAGACCTTCGTCTTCAAACTCTAAGGTATTTTGGATGCAAAGATTTGGCGTAATCGTCCGAACGCTGTCCAGCCGAGGTGGATTCGTCGGTTGACCTCTCGGTCGAAGTTGGCCTTACCCATTCGGACAACTTTTTCCAAGTATACATACTGATCGACAACTTAGAGCGTAGTGTTCTCAATCGTAACCGGTATAGGTGTGATATGGACGTTAGACATGGTTTTAGTCTCGTTCATGTTCGTCTTAAGACCTACCTGTTGAGATTATTCTCAATTTCATGTATAATATAGTATATGTCATATATGTGTAAGTATATTTGTTTTTTATATATATTTATTCGTTTATATATGTAATTTTAGTATGTATGTATATCAATAATTACTAGTACCGCATTCGAGTATTCTGACACTTCCCTATGGTTGACTGGGAGAGAATGCTTTTAGCGTTAACTCCGCCATGTACACATATTTGTACTAATGAATAAATAAATAAATAAATAAAAATACCATTGAGGTCGTTGAGCATGGTATTCAAATAGAGTTATACATTACACATTCCTGATTGTAAATTTATTTATTTATTTATTAAACTTTAATACGCATAGATAGTGTAAATGGCGAACTCAACACCATATGGCGGTATCTACCAATCAACAGTAAACAGGAATAACACAAAATATAATTAACGGTGCAACGTGATGAGGAAATAAATAGAAAAACAAAAAACAGAGCTAGAATCGTTTGCCACTAGTCTAGATCTTCCATACATCATTCCTCGCCATGGAACTCAGCCAGTACCTGAAAAGAAGATGATAATTTAGTCCATTTTACTCCATATAAACTTATTTTTATATTTATTACATTATTATCCCGAGTCCCGGCATAGAATAGGCCACCCCTTCCTTTCCAGTGGGTGTCTTAAGAGAGGAGTAAGGAAGAGCGAGGGATGGGCAGCAGAGGGAGACTTTGTACAAAAGTCGATTGCTTGGGTACCTCTGTCCCATTCGTGTTTCAACCGTGAAGTAGCCGTGTTTGCATGGCTGTGTTTCGGTTTGAAGGGTGGGATATGGCGTGAATTTACTGGGTACAGAGGAATAACACCCGAGTCCTCAGGAATAGCAACGCATGGGGGGTATCATGGGCGAAACAGTATACTCTGTTATGTCCGTGGTACTGCTCATGTCTATAGGCGACGGTTACCACTTTCCTTTAGGTGGGCCGTCAGCTTGTTTGCCATTCTAAGTTGTATAAAAAAAAACCACCATAGACTTGAAACACTAGTGTTGTCTGTAACGATAAACTGTGTAATTTTGATTGTTAAATAAAAAATAAATACACCTGTCTCCCTCCCTCACCATACACCATACTTACATATTGTATCGGAACTGTGTCGTCCTTTGCCGCTTGCAACTCCAATATCTCGTTCTGGATGGACACGCTCAGCTCCTGTATGGGGACGGGCTCAGTGTGCCAGAACACCTCTTTGTGTCTGTTCGTCCTATTTCTACGCTTGTGAGTCTTTAAATGTACCTGAAATTTTATTTTATTGGAATTTATTAATATAATGATTTTTTTTTGCTGGCAATTTTACGACTACTCTTGTCTTTTCTTCGAAATTCGTTCTTTAAAAATGAGACATAATTTATGATTTTGTTTCACAAAAAAAAAACGACTTAAATCGTAGTAAAATCGGTTATTTTGCTTTAAAAACTAAAAAACTGGACCGATTTCGAAAAAATTCTATCCAATCTAAAAACATAACCTTTCAGATAAACAAACAATTTTTTGGATTAATTTACAAATAACGAAATTATAAAGTAATAAATAATAATAAGTGATAAGTATGGAAAATGAAATAAATATAAAAAAATCAAGTGATTTGAGTACATTCTTTTTTTAAATCGGTTAATAAAAACACGATCCATTAAAATAAAAGGTTAGATGGCTTCTGCGCACTATTATTTTAATAATTTTTTTTTAATATACCTAAAAAATATATGAATACATCGGCCAACAGTGAGGAAGACACAAGTATTGTAATACTGTGCAAATACTTAGACCCGTGGTTCTCAACCACTGTGTCGCGGCACTTTTGTGTGTCGCCAAATTTTGGAAATATTTAAAAAAAAATTGTCATAAACTATTTATGCAGTGTGTTGTAGTAAGTAAATAATTTTTATCTTTTTCTTTGTGTGCCGCCATATATTGAAATCGTTAAATATGTGCCGCAACAAAAAAAAAAAAGGTTGAGAATCACTGACTTGGACTGTGGCTGAAGAAATAATAAAATATTATTGTACTGGCAATGCTACTGTATAATTGTTGTACTGTATACTGTATACTTGTAATAATGTACAAGCTAACGGCAAGTGTATTCTGTGATGTCCATTAGGTGGGCAGATTATTTGCCGTTTTACATATCAAAAACAAGTAATCGGCCTGAAAGCCTGATGTAGGCCAGCAAGAAATCCGTTGTAAGTACATTTTGGAAAATACTGTGTCGCCCACAGCGAGCCACGAATGTTACCTTCTCTATACGCGTTACCCATGGTGCGGAGGCGGAAAAGAGATGGTAACTTACGAACGGGAAAGGGATTGCTAGTAATGAGGTCTAATAGCTCCATTGCTAGCAATACCCTCTCAGGTCGACCTCCACGCGGTTCCCCCTGGAAACCATCATGGTTAATTCTTGTCGAATTCATCATGGTGGAACAAGTGATCTGCATTCATTCTCACCTATCTTCCACTGGTGCCCCAGGTGTATACCGATAGCGCGGGCGGGGTTACCAGTTCATTTTCAGCCATTAAAAAAAAAAGATATATCCATAAAGTAAGCAATATTGAATACCTTCTTTATATGCGTGTTGACCATGGAGCGGAGGTGGAAGAGAGCTGGGCACAGCGGGCAGCGGCGGGTGGGCACAGTGTGGGCGCACACCGCGTGCTGGTTACGCCGGTTCAGCGAAACGAAGCCGCGCCCGCAAACCTGCATACGTATAAGGTAACTAAAGTGATCCAACTCAATGATAAACTGCTAGAAGGAACGACCTTGTTCCTTATGGCTGTTGATGGGGGAGACTTATGTCAACAGTGGACAGATAATGGCTAATATGGTGGGAAAGGGATTATTAGTAATGGGATCAAACAGACCCATTACTAGTAATACACCCTATCAGGTCGACCACCACGTGGTTCCCCCTGGAAACCATCGTGGTTAATTCTAGTTGAATTCGTCAGGACGGGCTAAATGACCTGCTTTCGTCCTCAACAGTCATCTATCACTGGTGCCCCGCAAATGTATGCCGATAGCGCAGGCGGGGTCGCCATACCATTATCACTCATAAAAAAATAGCTAATATGATGATAAACTAAAGTGGCGAAATCTTACAAATACAATACTTTGTTCAACAAAAAAAAAACAGTGACTTCAATCGTGGTAAAACTATTTTCATTTAAAAATTGAAGTAGTGAACCCATTTTACCGTGAACCAAAAATACAACCCTTCAGATAAAAAAATATCCAATTTGCTCCATAAATGACGGAGTTCTAAGGTAACAAATATAAGACAAAAATACAAGCAATTTGAGAAGCTTCTCCTTTTATTGTAGTCGGTTAAAAATACACTAATATTAAAAAGAGGAATGATATGTATTTTTGTGTGTATGTATGTTTGTAATGAATAAACTCAAAAACTACTTTGCTGATTTTAAAAATTCTTTCACCATTAGAATGTAGCTTACATTCAACCTGAGTAACATAGGCTATATTTATTCCTAGAAAAGATTAGGGATCCTTACTAAAACTTTAGTAACGTAACTCAAGGTGTAAAAAAATACTATAAAATATCTTTCATCGCGTGCGCTGCGGAAACTATTGGTGATAGAACAAAAGTATGTTCTACAATATTGAAGAAAATATCAATAACTACAAAAATCTTAGCGATACTATATGTCCAACTGTTAGCGTTATGTCACAATAACCACTTCTTAAAATGTTATAAAAATGTCCACCCGTGCGAAGCCCGGACGGGCTGCTAGTGGGAGATATTTGAGAAAAATTGATATGGAGAGCAGTAAAAGCCAAAAAAAAAATACACTCACGTCGCATTTGAACGGCCTCTCGTTCGTGTGCAGCCGATTGTGCCATAGCAACGCGCGCTCCCCGAGGAAGTTCCGGCCGCACGTCTCACACGTGAACTTCGTGTCCACTGGGGTCTTTTCTACCTTCACCTGTTTCCTGCCTTCGGCTGATATCCGTTTGTCGTTGTGTTTACATCTGGAAATTAATAATAAATACTATACAAATTTCTGTGTGGTTCCGGCATAGAATAGGCCATCCCTTCCTTTTCCGTGGGTGTCGTAAGAGGCGACTAAGGGAGGGCGAGGAATGGGCAGCAGTGTCCCTCTTAAAACATCTCCAACTCTAACTGCGGTTGCCAAGCCGGTTGCTAAGCGTGGCTACTACTAGCAAAACCCCCAAAGGGGGGCTTATGCTCATCAGTTGACAGTTAAAGGCCACACCAATAGAGTTTAAGTCGTAAAGTTTTTTTTTAATGAGTGAAAATAGAATGGTATGCACAGGCGTGATATCGGTATACGCTGGACGAGGCACCAGTGTGTTATGATGAGAAATGAAGGAGAGGATGAAGTCCGTTCAGTTTGCCTATCGTGACGAATTCATTAGAAATTAACCACGACGGTTTCCAAGGAGACCGCGAGGACTCCTTGGAAATCCTACTAAAAATATCAGCATCATCTCCCTACCCTTATCCCAATTATTATTTGGGGTCAGCGTAATATATTTTTCTCTTCCATTCTTCACTATTCACAGTCATTTCCCCATTCTCTTCCATTCTGGCCATATCTACTTTTACATATACGTATGTTACGTTCGTTTTATGGTCTGACCTAAAGCATGCAAATTCATTGATGGGTAGGTACAGGTTACAATGACAATACACAGTCCATTCATATCTTTTTAAGTCTTCTTACCTACTACAAATACTTATAAATGGCTCCGACTACCTCATAATGGACCGCAGTCGTGAGCATAATATTTTTTTTACCATTCCATCACTTTATTAAATGAACCCATTTATTTTGAGCAGAAACTTATTTCTGCTTATAATAAAATTAAAATAATAATAATTCCTAAGCCATAGCATTACCTTTGATTTAGGAATGATATTTACTTGTAGAGGAATAAACTAAAGGTGACAATACTCACTTCATATCCCGTATTTTCATGTACATCTCGTGTTTCTTTATATGCATATTTAAACCCGTTTCACCTTTGTACATTCGGCCACAATAATAGCATGTATACTTCTTGTTGTGTTCCCTCTCACAGTGATCTTTTAAGTCTTCCTCATCCTTCAGGATGTCTCCGCACACTTTACATACATTTGCGCCGTCGACTGTACTCATATTTTTCATTTCCTCATGCCACTTCAAATGGGATATTATTGTATCACGCTTCTTGAACACAATGTTACATGTTTCACATTGGTATATGTTTGTATGTGTCTTCAAATGGAGAGCAAACTCCTCCTCATTTTCCATTAAGGCTTGGCATATCTAAAATTTTATTTAATACAAATATAATACTTTTTTTTATATAACTTAGAATGGCAAACAAGCTGACGGCTCACCTGATGGAAAGTGGTAACCGTCGCCTATAGACATGAGCAGTACCATAAACATAACAGAGTATAAAGTTTCGCCCGTGATACTCCCCATGCATTGATATTCCTGAGGACTCAGGTGTTATTCCTCTGTACCCTGTAAATTCACACCATATCCCACCCTTCATACCGAAACAGCCATACTGTCTGCCATACCTCGCTTAATGGCTTAAAAGGACTGAATAAAACTTACCTTACAAACAAATAAACTAATATTATGGTCAGCTTTCATGTGCTCCTTTAATTTTGCTATGAACCTGTACTTGATTGGGCATTGACTACATTTTTTATATGTCATTGGCTCCCGTTTTCTTCTCTGCTTCTTCTCCCCATTGTAACTGTTGATTTCCTTTTCAAATTTATTAGGTGTGATCAAAAGTAGAGAGCCATCCTTTTGAGGCATGTAACATGTCTGCTTGCCATCTTCACTCATAACAATAACAATTTCTTCATCATCTGATTCTTTCACTCTCTCATTAACTTTACTCTCTTCTTTCTTATAATTAAATTCATCATCTTTCTCTGGCTTTTCTGTTTTAATGTCATTTTCCACTTTTATTTCGACGTCTTTTCGCTTTGTATTATCACAATACTTCTGTGTAATGATATTATCTATGCTATAGTCAAATATTGGAGTCTGTGATTTTAATATAGGTAAAGATATACAAATACTGTCAGTTTTATTTGCTATAGCTCCATCTGGTAGTGATATTGATTCTAGATTGTTTTCCAGTTCATTAACATAAAGGTTTAAAGTCTCATAATTATGCTTTGCCAGTAAATAGAATCTGTAGGCAGTTGACGCTGCAGCAAAACATTTCAAACATACATTGTACTGATCTGATTCTGTAAACTAATAGCAAGTGTTGTTATTAACTAATAGATTAAACATTATTTTTTATAACAGTTATTATTAAATTAAAAAGAAATCATTATTAAATGACTATACACAACTAGTTGTTACCTGCGACTTTGTCTGTGTAACCTGGGCATGTTTACTGACTGGGACAAAAAGTAGCCTATATCTTTCTGCTATGTGTATACCAAAATTCATAGTTAAACCATTAAGGGACTATCAGGTAACAAACAAACTCACTTCTACATTTATAATCTTATTGGACTTTTTTTCTATATATAAGTAAAATTCATAAAATCATATAAATTATCAATTCACACCAAGTTCTTTCTAGCATAGACAAAGGGGAATGAATGCTGACTTCTGAATATTCTTTACTCCTTAGTTAAGATAGATTTCAAATATGTAGTTTGAGATGTATCTGATTTTATTATTTTTTTTTAAACGAGATGGAAAATAAGGAAATAATATTAAAATACTGACCTTAATATTACAAACTTCTTCAAGAACATCAGCTATACAGTATTCCTTATTTTGTTTACATATTTTTGTAAAAATATTCTCACTTTTGCCATTTAAAAGTTGGAGACAAATACAACATAAGCTTTCAGCTAAATTACCATTCACTAAATGTTTCACAACCAATTTTAAGTCCATATTCGTGGATAGAGTTGCAGGATCCTGATAAAAATATTAATTATTCTTTTTGAGTCTGTTTTTTTTTTATATTAACCAATAATTAAAAATGAGCTGACTATAGTCAGTGACTAGTCCTAAGGGTAGTATTACATGTAAATTTTAACCACAAAGTTTGCATTTAGTTCTATTATGTTTCTATAATCCATTATAATTAAGACATTGTGATATATGAGACTACAGTAATGGAATTTAACCAGCATTTATATTAAAAGTAGATTTGCACACTATTTATGGTAAAATATGGAGGTGTAATAATCTATAATACCCATATTTGAGCAAATAAATTATTATTATTATTAAAAAAAGTCTAATTAGTTCTTTCTCATAATCAAATGCTTTTTTGTATTCATAAATCATATTCTAATAATTTGTATATCTATAGTTTTAATCTCTCTGTGCTAATAATGCACAGAATTTTATAGATATTGGTCCTTACCATTTCCAAATTCGATGAACCTGATAGATAAATACAATGTGGCTTGTTTAAGAAGTCTGATAGCGATCTGTCTAAATATTTGTTTTATACAATATCTAAATGAGAATTTTGGAAATTAGAAGTAATTGCCAACCTTTTAAGATTTTTGTATAACTTAAAATATCCTGTAACTTAAAAAAATTGTGTAAATATAATGTAAAATTTTTAAATATAAATAAATGTCGTTTTCATGGTGATTTTGTGCCAGTGTTAGCCAATTCAGTCATGTAATCAGATTCTACGAAGTGGTTGATACATAACCTAGCATACTACAATGCAAAAATTTAAGTAATGAGAGCGTGCTGCCAGTCTTTATTTTCGGGTCTCGTGGAAATGCATACACACCCCGTTTTTCGTATCCAAGTAGGATAGAGCCTCCTTTTTTATTGTACAATAATAAAACAATAAAATAAACCAAGAGTAAATAAAAGCGACTTGAACATGGTTGACATATGCCAGAATGACAGACATCAAACACATAGACTATACCATAGACTGCTTAAAGAATTACATTGACTACACTAAACATCAAACGAAACGGATCTCCGTCCAACTTCATCTATCATCCTTCACACCAGTGTACACCAATAACGTGGATGGAATTACTATTCCATTTTCACTTATAAAAAAATCAACTAAGAACAAGGAACTGTTGGACTGATATTGATTGATGGCTATCTGTGTGCGTTTGAATGACTGGTAAAGACTGTCAAATGTCAATGTCAAAATGCACAGTCGGATCGAAATATTTCGCCACTGATGCTTTGATAATTTGCCTAAAAAAACTAATTTTTCTATCTTTCTTGTAATTATTTGGTTAAATTATTTAAAATGAAGTAAGTAAATGGTTGTTAATAAAATAAGTAGTACAATATTTTATTTTATTAAAGAGCGCTGCTGTAATGTATGTAGTTACACAGGTTGAAGGTAACATACTAATTGCAGGCGCTGTTATTCGGAACTTAATTAATTGATAATATTGATATTATTTTTTGAAAGATATGGGTAACCATAAGGGCAGTTTTCAAGCATCACAACATTGTATCTGCTCAAAAATAATTTCACATAGCATTATATATTGGAACTAAATTGGATCCTAAAATTGTAAGTTTAATTTGCATAATTCTTATTAGCCATAATCTTATTCGGAGGTGATATTATAGCGAAATATGGCAACGTCACAATTAACTGTCAATTTTCAAAAACAATTTTAAAATTTCAATGTCTCTCAATTATTATTTGAAAAGTGCTCTATTAGCAAACATAACATTTAATACATACAATTATAATTGTATGATTAATACAACATTATTATAATATGCAACATTAATAAAAACATCTCTGGTGTTGAATAATTAATATAAAATTTATTGTATTTTATGTGAAATAATTTGTTAGCTTTAAGAAGCTGTTTTGTAAATAGACAAATAAAAAATAATTCAACCATTCACTGCAATCGACTAGTCCTTGAGCAAGTTTATACTATATTATAAATACTAGATAATAAATATAAGAAAAACATATACTATATAAGTAGGTAGGTATTGTATATATTTATAGTGTATGTATTTATGTAATATTTTATTATATATTTTAATATTTTATTTAACTGTATATTTGTTTATGTATTAATAGTTGTAGCACTTCAGCTGTCCGCTAACGAAATGCTTTCTTACTGTACTGGGTTGACTGGAAGAGATCTCTGTCAGAGATAAGTCCACCCTTGCTCACAACATTTATAAATAGATTATTTTATATGTAACTTACAAGTGCAATAAAGAATAAAGAATATATAAAATTAATTAATAAATAATTACACGGAGTGGTTTCATTAACAATAAGCTTTTAAGGGAACCAGCATTTTGTACCTGGCATCTGTCACCAGATTTTTGTGGTTTAATTTTCAAAATAGTTCAGAAATAGGTAACTCTTTTGAAAGTGCACCACCCTATAGTAAAGTTAAAATAATTACTTATTATTATGTAAATTGTATTACAGCACAGCATAATGGCTCTGCAAAATACAGATATCACGTTAGAGATCACTAGTGAATTAGAACAACCTGAAAATCCAGATATTAAGCAAGAATTAGAAAGAGAAGAAACAAACATAACTGTGCATATTAAGAGCGAAGAAGATGATGAGCGTGAAGACGGTGATAATGAATTTGAGAACATCCAATTGGAAATCAAGGAAGAAACCATTTATCCATGTTATGAGAAAGATATGTCAACGAACCCATCACATAGTAATATAATGGTAAATTTACCTGTACTATCTCAGAATTTAGATATAGAAGGCTATGAGGACATGACCAAAAATGAGAGGGAAGAAGTGGATGCAACAGAAATGGAGAATAATATGGAAGTGAAAGAAGAAACTGGTGCTGTTGATGAATCGGTTGTGACATATGATTATCCAAATTTTGATGACACAGGCAGTATGGACAGCAGAGATGCAGCAGTCTTAGGCAATGTGGAAACATGTTTACAAGAAGAAATCAATATAAAAACAGAAGGTGTTCTTTTAGTAAGTATTCTGTGAAAATATTTACACAGATATCTGCTGACTTTGGCATTTTTTATCCTATACTACCATCTTTATAATCAATTTTCGATAAATGTTCAAATTCTATGCCAATTTTGATATGCAGAATAGAATATATTGTTACATTAAATATAAAACTGTATATATCTTCCAAAAAGTATAATTTCTACATTTTTAAACTGAATAACAATCTAAAGTTACAACAGTAACTAAAATTTTTTTTATATCACTGAGGTGGCAAACAAGCATATGGCACACCTGATGGTAAGCGGTTACCGTAGCCTATGAACACCTGCAATACTAGAAGTATTACGCACGCGTTGCTGATCCACAATAACTATCATTATAGTAGTTGATAAAGTTTTTCTATTATTAGTGGGGTTTTGAGTTATAACAGGGTTTTAAATGCCAGTCATATAATGTACTGTATAGCTCAATTTATTTAGGTTAATTTTAAATCATGTGTGTATGAAAAGATTGATGAATATGGGAGAAGCGAAAGAGGTTTGTTTGAATCGAAGCATTTGGCGTTCCATTGTTTCTGCCTACCTAGCTACCTAGGTAGTTTAGTACCTAGCTAGTTTCTACCTACCTAGACAGGCGTGACAGATATGTATGTATGTATGTAATTTTAAATCACTAATTAATCTTGGTAATCATTATCTATTTAAGGATCATGAAAAAGAAGTATTGGGTAAACTTAATGTAAAAGAAGAAGCAGAGTTAACAGTAACAGAAACTCATTTGATATCCAATAAAGTGATCAATACCACATCAACTATAACAAACCCGCAGGATGGGTTAATCCAATCACAAACCACTAAA
The DNA here is from genome assembly GCF_026898425.1 of Galleria mellonella. Lineage (NCBI taxonomy): Eukaryota > Metazoa > Arthropoda > Insecta > Lepidoptera > Pyralidae > Galleria > Galleria mellonella. The sequence goes on along the minus strand of NW_026441999.1, from coordinate 6,405,710 downwards.
ACATTAGTTATGGAGATTCTCCCCATGCCTCATGGGTCTGTTGCTTTGTCAAAGATAGGCAACCCTGAAGAAATATTGCCTACAACATATGACGATTCAGATCAATACAATGATATGTTTCAATTAAATTCCATAACGGGGAATGTTTTGTCATTAGAACAAGAGGCATATGGTCTATTAAAAACAAATACAAAACAGGTAACTCCTAAATTTTATGCCTGTTCAAAATGCCCTAAGACACTCACAAGTAATTATGCATTAAAGAGACATTTAAATGTGCATGATGGTATTGAAAAAAGGGCAATGGGAATCATCAAAGGTCAAAGAACAAGGCAAGAAAATTTTGAACGGAAACTAAACGAGAGTTTGATAAAGAGACTTGGTAAGCAAGAAAAGTCTAAACGACTTGAATCAAAAATCAAGAAGGAACGTCGGAAACTAATTAAAGTAGAAATTAAACCTAAGACAAGTCAATCAAATACGAAATCAAAACACCAAAGTAATAAAGTGGAAGATAAGAATGAAAAGGTAACTCAAGTAGATGTCAAGGTAAAGGAAATAAAAAAGGAAGGATACGAATGTACCTGTGGCAAGACCTTCCGTCGCAGAAGTAGAATGGAGACTTGTTTGCGATCACACGACCTATTCTTAGACACAAACTCTCGTTATCCTTGTTTAACTTGTAGAAAACAATTTAGAGACAAAGATGAGTTGGCATTACACAGAAAGCGGTTACATCGAAAGAAATTCCCTTGCAAATTCTGTCCAACAGATTATAGTACAAGAAAGGAGCTCTTTAAACATTTACAGATACACCAAAAAGTTCAACTCATGGAATATAAAGTTATATCTGAAATTGTTAAAGGCAAACAGAAGTTGCGATGTTTTATGTGTGCAAAGAGTTACACTGAACTCTCAGAGTTGAAATCTCATGTGATGGAAGATCACAAGGAGCCCTATAGTTGCCCTCATTGTTATGGTACTTTTTCGAAAATTATTGACTTTGGCAATCATACAAAAACTTATCACCCAGAAGTAGAAGGTCAATCTGTTCTGGATGTTCTTGAAGCGTTCTCTAAGCTGGTTAAGGCCTGGAAGTGCGAGGAATGTGGCCTGCAGTTTCACGAGGCAGATAAACTGGCTCTGCATCAGATAGAAAAACATAGCAATGACTCTAAAGCAATTTTCCCAGAGTCCCAGTTTCAATGTGCCGACTGTCGCCGCGTTTTCATAAGTCAGAAAGGTTTAACTTCTCACAGAAGGATACATCACAGCACCGAGGCCAAAGAAGAATCGGAGGATGTGGTAAAGGGCGTAATGTGTTTAGAATGTCGAAAAATTTGCCAAGACATGGACGCGTTAAATTCACACATGCGGCTGCATTCACCAGACAGGAAGTATCCGTGCAAATTTTGCGACTTCCGCTTCGCCACACCCGAAAAGAGGAAAGCGCACGCCGAATTACATACAGGAGATATGAAATACGTGTGCTTTATTTGCGAGTACCAGTGCAGTTCAGAAAATCGGCTCAAGCAACACAAATTATCGGTAAAACATTCAAATATGAAAGAGTTTCTGCTTACGGGCAAGCCTTTGATTGAACAAGGGCAGTCGACATCGAAAGACGAGTGTGTTAAGAAGAGAAAGAAAGTTAAAAAGGATACTGACAGTGAAACTAGTGTTGAAGTGCCCTGCGATATTTGTGGTGATAAATTTAGTTCCGAAAATGAAATGCTAGAACATAAACAGACTCATCCCTTCATAGAATTTCCCAATGATGATCAACCCACTAGAATATTTTTCAAATAAATACTTGCCTATATAGAGAATTTTACAAAGACTGGCAATTTGTGACTTACTTTGTACCTATGTGTTTGCTGTTTCATATTTTTTTTTTTTTTGTTATATACGATACTTTCCACGTTACACAAACTTGTAAGACACGAATTATCTGAATAAGTATGTTATAAACAAGCTGTAATATATGTTTGAAAGTAATATATACTAGAGTTCAAACAAAAGTTGATACTTACATAACGCCTTGTTTTTCATTATGATTATTGTCATACGCGGTTATTAGGTCCCCTTTTGATAAAACTGCGAACTTAAAATACATACAAGCGTCCTGGAAGATGCCGATTCCAGTGAAAAAAGTTACATTTAATTCTAAATTCAACAAAATTCAATTGTTTTATTTTCTTTAGTTTAATTAGAACTGTGATTTATCATATTATGAGGGAAAATTATTTGCCATTGTTGACTAGTCTAAGATTTCATATTAGTTATTTAAACATGTTTCAAACAAGAAATTGTTTAAATTTTTTATATGTACAGGGTGTGGTGTGGTAATGGGTATAACAAGTTGAAATTCAGTAAATTGCAGTATCTATTTATAAAAATGAATTAATTTTCCTAAGAAATGTGTCGTTACATATAAATTAAGAACCTTTAAATCGATCATGTGACTGCATGGTTTATATGTAATATTAAAAATAATTTTATATATAGGCTGTTTTTTTAATACTATTACTGGGTTTCGTCTTGATATACAAATCGAATTTAAACTATTAGCGTGTTTTTAAAGGAGTTTTCTACCCTTTTGAAAGAAATGGGCCAATATATGTAAAATTTTTGAGACTCCCACTAACTTAATAGTTGGACTGTTTTTCAATCCATTATACTTAGAAAATAGAAGTTCAATTTCACTGGTATAATACTTCCTTGGGGGAGGAGCGGGGAGGAATGGATTGTTAGTGATGAGGTCTAACTACTCCTTATCAAGCGACCTCCGCGCTGTTCCCCCTGGAAATTCGTGGTTTATGTTGAATTAGTTACGATGGGCCAACTGAGCTAATTTACCTTCATCACCATTAGTCACTGATGATAATGAGAGGAAATTAGCTCAGTCCTATCCTATCATCAGTCACTGATGCTCCGCCTGTGTACACCGATAGCGCAGGCGGCGTCACTATTTCATTTTCACCCATTAAAAAAAAAAACTCCCTTAGAAGAATGCTAATGATTTCAATATGACCTTTACAGTACACCCTACATAATTAAATATAGGGAACTAGAGTGTTTTATTGTTTTTAAGAAATATATGAAAATTGTGTATGAAATATTTTTGATACTATTCGCGTTCATGACTCTCCACACTGGCTATCACAATAAAAATATATTAACCCTTTGCACTCCAGCCTAGTAACTCATAGAAGATACCAATAACTCCAGCACTATATAAGTTACATATACATATTTGGGCCTCTAGACAAGTGGCAAGCGAATTCGTCGATGGAATCGACATCGCTAGCAATTTACTGGGTACAGAGAAATAACACCTGAGGCCTCAGGAATGGCAACGCATGGGGGGTATCATGGGCGAAACAGTATACTCTGTTATGTCCATGGTACTGCCCATGTTTATAGGCGACGGTTACCACTTTCCATCAGGTGGGCCGTCAACTTGTTTGCCATTCTTAGTAGTATAAAAAAAAAAAAAAACATAAGTCCGTAAGTTGAAATAGTCACCCGGCGTTGCCATCTCTTTCTTTCTCACGGATTCGCTAGCGATGTCTACTCCATCGACGAATTCGCTTGCCACTTGTCTAGAGGCCCTGTGATGTAAAAGAAAAATGGAATAGTTGCAATAAAACATTTATTTCTTAGCTATTTTATAAAGGGTGCCGAGTCAGTAAAACAACCGTGTCGTCGTAGCCGCGACAGTGGATTTATTCTTAGCATTTTAATGTCGCAAATGCGGCGACAACGGAGTGAAAAAGGGACCTAACAAAAAAACAGTATATGCGCAAAACATTAACTTCAAAAGCCTACTCTATGTGAATTAGAGCGTTGTAAAGGAATAATTTGAAATAATTAAAATTATATTTTAATATTATAATGAGTTAGTCGATTAAATTATTTTAATTAGTTTTCGCTACCTATAATATATTTGCGACTGGTAACACTTGAAGACCGACTATTATTATTATGAACTAACCTCCCTGTCGAAGTTTTTCTAAAAGACTATAGTATAGGGTTCTTCAAAAGAGGGGGTAAAGAGGTTTTTTCAGGGTCGGCAACGTGCGCGTAATACCCCTGGTATTGCAAGCGTTCATAGGCTACGGGAACCGCTTACCATCAGATGAGCCGTATGCTTGTTTGCCATCTCAGTGGTATAAAAAAAGAAGTAAAAAGCCTATAGCCAATTATTACATTACTTTTATATTTCTATAACAATTATCAATTTGTAAATTTCCAAATGTCTGTAAATAAATATAGTCTGGGTACATAACGCTACTGATGAAGTTCAAAATACAATTTCATCCAAATACAATAAAAAGAGGGTGGAACTTTTTTTATTATCAAGATATTTTTATAAAATCACTGGCGAACTAAGAGTGCTCTAATATCGGTGCTTACAGAAGTTGCAATTCGTTTAAAGAGACGCAGAAAAACAATGTCGTTTCAAGCGGACGACTTCGTATATTTTTTTTCTATCAAAATAGAAGTTATTCACTGACATAATATTACTTATTAGAGGCACGGAATTGTCACTAACCGGTGGCAAAATTCGATATAATTGAAAATAAAAGCTATATAAAAGAGGTACTAGTGACAATGTCACAAGGGTGACATTTGGCACTCTTATGGGATTTATTTATTTATAGGCCAACCAACAGTATATTACATTATGATATAACAGACATTAAATATAATACAATATTAATGCGATGTATGACATAATAGTGACAATTCCGTCATTACTATTCCTACAGTCTCTATAATTTTAAAATTTGGAAGTCAAAGAATACCGTATTTCAGTATATCAGGAATTCTCATGCTATATGTTAATGGACATTTCTGTCTTGACACGCGTTGCTAACAGAATTTAACTAGAATTTCTTAAAAATTAAACGAAAGCTTCTGGATATACATAAATTGTGATATGCGTAGATGCCACAGAAAATACAGTTTTTTTTTAAGCTTGGAAGCGATGTTATTTGTAGAGGTAAAACTAGGCACCAGTGCGTGATAGCCCCAAAGTACCTAATGAAACTACAATCTATTGGATTTTTAGAAATAAAAGAAATTATTAATATTAAAATTGTTTTATTATCACTCTGCATGATAAAACTTCTGTACCCGTCAAGAAAATACTAATACCCTCAAAGCTCAATTAGTATCCACCGCAAATTGTTTAGAAACAAAAAATGTTTACTATTTTTGTATACAATTGATTTTGATCTTGACTTTATTTCTAAACAAAATGCGTGAATCAAAACAACCAGTTAACCATTTCACTGCCAGCTAACGAGAATTACGAATATATCTCGACAATAATGTGACCTTAATTGGATTAATAAAAAAAAAAACATTAAAGTAACTGTATAAAATGATGACATTGTTCAATTATTCAATTAGATAAAACGTCACTTAAATCTGAAAGAAACTTAATACTAAGTATGACAAGAACATATTCAAAATTGTCACGAATGTGACAAAAATGAGACATCGTCGAGATTTATGCATCAACAACTGTTTCACTTGGCATATTTAATATAAAAGGCAATTTGACATTTTTTTACGGAAATTACAGCGTATAAAATTAACAAACGGCTTAAATATTTTTTAATTAATTTTAAATAATATTATTTATAATAATTGCACTTTGTTTTACTTTTTTATTACAATGTTTTTGGATTAGTGTTTATTTTTAATGATTAAATTAATAGGTGTGTAAATTGTTTAAATACTGTAAGTATGCCAAGTATATATAAAAACAGAGTATACATAATATTATGTGTCATACTATTTTTTTTATTATCTTACCATATTGTGTACTATATTTATATTATTCTATATGACATTGAATCTACGTTTGACTGGATTGTAAATAACGTATTGCTATATCAAAGTATAAAAAAAGTTGGCTAAACTTTCACAATGGCATAGGGGACTAATGTGAGTTGCCACATTATATTATACTACATTATAGAAGTGGGACGTCATAGTAAATTACGTCCGAATATTGTTTGCCTAGCTTTTAAGAGAGTTGGTTATGCAAAATTCGCATCTCAAACTTGATCAATATTGTAATTAAATATGTTTAAAAAATACAAGTTAAATAAATAATGAAGTTATAATTTGTCTATTTTATAAAAGTAAATGCTTGGTTTTCATGGCTAAGTCCATTTTGATTAAATTTGGTATGAGAATTGCACAAAAGGATATCAACTACGTTTTATACCAACCTTTAAAGGGGAGGAAATAAAGTGGCCAGTAAAACTAGTAATTTCATATAGCATAATAAGGATGGTGGGTGAATTATCTATTACTGTAATTTACTGTTAACAGGGTATATGCTTCGTTAGCAAACCTCCACACCGGTCCCCTTGGTCAACAACGTGCTGAATTCGATTGTTATCATTGTAAACAAATATCGCAAGCCGTAAAAAAAATACAGCAGAGTGGCAACTCACCGAGATTGACATGCAGTTAGAGTATACAATCTACTGTAAGTTGTATTGACAATCTTGGCTGTTTACACCCCAAATCAAACCACCGGCTTCCCCATATCGAAATACATTCAACGACATAAGACTTCTTTGAAGTCTGAAAATCTCTTATTGGCGTTTTAATGAACACAAATGTGAAAATTTGGCTTTTACTCAATTATTTGAATAAAATTTCATATAAATTAATTTCACGTAGTTAATTCACAAAATCCAGTTAGAATATTTTTTTTTTTATTAACAAACATGATGTATAGGATTTTAAATCTATATTAGTTTAGGACCTGGCAGTGTATTTATTTCATATAATGTTAAAAATACTAACTAATAATACAAACTCTTTAATTTAAAGGACCTTTAATGTATGTGAAAGTTTGAAAAGGTATTTCTATTGCACGATCACAGTTAAACAAAATTATATTTTGTATATAAGTAATCTAGCACAAACAAATTTGTGTTTACAGCTGGTAACAACATACTAAAACATTTGTATTAATTTAAAATTACCTAATATCATATCTAAGTTTCATTAAAACACCAGTAAGTATGCACATGTATCAATTTTAATAACTGAACGTTATCTTCCAAGGTTTAGCCATGCTGGCACCAGGCTTCCTTATTACGAGCACATCATTGCCTTTGTGCAGCGTCATTAGCAGGGCTGTTTGTTTCTCGTTCTGGCTGAGTTTGGCTGTTTTTGGCGGAGTCTTTAAGCCCGCTATGACGATACGCTCCACCCACGATCGGGTGGGATACGAGGCACTGTCGTCGATGAATCTGTGGATGTTTTTTTTGTTTTAATAACTATTTTATCTATTACTATTTTATTACTGTCTGAGGATTGTCACAATTTTACACCGCTCTACCCGCTGACATTGACGCTCCTTTCCACTTTGGGTGTTGCTGGATGAGAATACTTCTAGAGTTAAGTTCGTCCTTGTACATTTGCTTACCTCTGTCATATTTTTATTTATAATTAGTGTGTACAATTCAGTGCTAAATAAAAAAAAAAAATTTAATTAAATCAATATTTGTTATGCGGACATTCTTGCCATTTCAGATATTTATTATTTATTTAATTTATTTATACTTTATTGTACACAAAAAATATATTGTTATAATTTACTTTAAATAAAGATGTACAACAGGCGAGCAGAGTTAACTCTGTAAGTGTTCTCTTCCAGCAAACCCTAAGTGGAAAGAAGCATTAATTTCCAGCGGGCAATGTGTGTACAATAAATGGAAACAGTATTACTTACTATTATATGTAATTATTAAAATAATTTATTATATTATTTTAATTTATGAAATGAGTTTGTTAAATAATTTCAAGGGACGAATCTGTAAATTTGTAGGTAGTATAAATTGGTTTACAACTGATAGACTTATGAGGCAACAATTGGACCTCGCAGTAGACCTATACATGGCAGCATATAAAGAAAAATAAAATACGTCAAATTTAATCTTACTGATCACCAGCATCAGTTTAAAACAACTGGAACATTTGATATTACCCAAATTGCAAAAATCCATATTTTTTTTTCTTTTTTAATGATTCAGTGAAAATTAACATAACACAATTCTTGTAATTTTTTTTTTTCGACATGTATTACTTTAAATATTTCTTTTACTTACGAGTAAGTAATGCCCTCTGGTGTGTACTTCACTTTTGAGTAAATATACTTCTTCTCCTTGTAATCGTAGGTCTCCCCGTCGTCAATGTACAGAGTGCCTTCCGATGTGTTCTGCCGTGTATAATAAACGAATTAAAATAATAATTCTCATACATACGCAACGATAGATACGTTTTCGATATATGATGATCAGTTATAATGGTAGCAGCGTCCGGCATACTGTTCTTTCTCACGACTGAGATTACGAAAACGTATCTACCGGAAGTTTTGTTTGCTACTTGTCTAGAATGACTAGTCATTAACAAGAATAAAAACAAATACCGTCTTTTGAACGAAAATAGAATAAAAAATTGTGTCTTAAAAATTTGGTGGCATTTACTTAATGTATACGATTCTTAATAATACTATAAATATAAAAGAGAATATGTTTCGTCGCTTCTTGATGCCTTAACGACTTAGAGTAAGAAACAGTGTGACTAGAGAGGAGTGTGGACTGAAAGACGATGTAGTGACAAAAATCGAAAAAGGAATGTTGCGTTGGTTCGGCCATTTGGAGAGGATGGATGAAAGAAGAATTACGAAAGAGATTTATCGAGCAAGAATGAATGGAGATGTCGGTAAGGGCCGCCCTAGACGGACATATGTTGACCAAATAGGCGACGTGCTGAAGAAGGGCCAAATTAAAAGTACCCGTAACCGGCGAGCGTGTATGAAAAGATTGATGAATGTGGAAGAAGCGAAAGAGGTTTGTTTGAATCGAAGCATTTGGCGTTCCATTGTTTCTGCCTACCCTAATGGGAGACAGGCGTGACAGATGTGTATGTATGTATGTACAATCACTATAAAATTTGGTACACATACTGTTTGTGGCGGAAAAGTATATAGACTACTTAATCTATCCCCGCTACCGTAGGTGCATTTAAAGAGTCAACAGGGATTGTTCACCCCAAAATCATCCAGTGCCCAATGCGAGCCAAGCTTCGTAAGACATGTCTGAGAAAATATAGATATTTAAGTCCCCCCCCCCCCTCCCCTCCTGAAAAGTCATCTCATTTATTATCATTATCTACTCGTGGGTAAAAATACTAGGGGAAATAAACACTCGATCCAACTCCACCATAGTGGGGGAAAGGGATAGTTAGTAATGGAGACTAAAAGCCTATTGCTAGCAATATACCCGACCAGGTCGACCTCCTCGTAGTCCCCCACTGGAAACCATCTTGCTGAATTCCAGGTGTATTCATCACCATAGACTAACTGACCTGCATCATTCTCACCTATCATCCCTCACTGGTGCCCCGCTAGCGTATACCGTCAGCGCAAGCGGGGTTACCATTCCATTATCATCTAGTAAGAACTCCACCCCATAGTGTAATACTCACATTCCAGTCAAGCGCGAGCACGAGCGTGTAGGGGTCGTGCGACATCAGCGAGGACGACCTCCGCACACGTTCCTTGCGCCACACGGCCGACCCGCCGCGCTGGTACACCGGCGTCTGTACGAAATTGAACCTTATTTTTTATTGAATTAGGTGTTATAATACCGATCCCTGCATATAATGGGCTACACCTTCCTTTCCCGTGGGTGTCGAAAAAGGTGAATAAGGGAGCTTAATAGTTAAGGGATGGGCAGCAGCGTCTCTCTTAAAACATCACCAAAGCCTGACTGCGGTTGCCAACTCACCTGCCAAGTTTGGCAACTATAAGCCAAACCTTTATGGGGGAGGCTTATGTTCAGCAGTGGACAATTATATGATGGTGATGATGATAATGAATAAACGTAACAATTTTTTTTCTAAATGTCAAATATTTTATTTCCAAATCAGATTTCCTTAACATAATTAACTTAGTAAGTTTGGAATAGGGAAGTATTTCAAACTTGCATCCATTTTCACTACATTTTACCATGAATCACAAAGCGAACTCTTTATATTCCATTTTCATTATATAATATTGTTCACTTTAGATGTAATAATTGCATGGCAACATTCTCGATAATTTATACAAATATTTTATTCTTCTATGTGGCAATTAATAATTTTGACTGGAGGTAGGAAGATAAAAAAAAGTTGGTTGGTCTCTGCTCTTAAATACAGAAACAGGACAGTTTTGTCGTTGTCGCTCATAAAGTATTTAATAAGTATAACATTTAATTTCACAATCGTGAGACTTTAGTTTTAGAATTTAATATTTTTGTTTTATAAAAAGAACTACGCAAAAGATAATTTCTCGTGTCGTTCTTAAATATTTAAAAAGACAATTCAAGATTGAAACGTCTGTCGGAGGATTCAAGATCGAAACCCTTAGTTCTTATAACATTTAAGAGGTAATCTCAGGTAACTTTAGCACGCTTTAGGGAACTGAGTGATCTGAGTATGTTGTAAAAGGAATTTTCGCTAACCAAAGGGTAAGTCATTTGAACTAAGTTTGAATCTAGGTAGTTTAGTAGTACTTTTAAAACAACTGGTCGGTTTTCGCATTCACAAATCTTTCAAAAAAATTATCGTACATACAGTCCACTTATATTCTCGCACAAATATAAAGAGCCTCTCTTTAATAAAATAAGTGCCACAAAATCACAGCAATTATTTAAGTCTTTAATTTTCAAAAAGAAAATGACAGCGAACCTTAGCAATGTTGACTTCCTGCGTGAAATACCCGTTAGCTTGGTGCGGCTGGTAGCTGTCCACGTCGTACCACAGAGTCTGCGTGTCCGCTCCCGGGAGGTACACCTTCACGGAGGTCACACCGGACTCTACCACTGGACGGACTAGCAGCCTGTCTCCTGTACACATTTATATATTCTTATGGTAAATGGAAAATAATCAAAAAGCGATCATTAATTGAAGTTTAATATATGTATTTAATATAAGTGTTTTTTTTAAAGATACCAAGTCTGTTTAAAAACAATTGCTTTTATGCCGCCATCTTGTGGCTGCGGCCATTTTAAAAATATTCCAATATTGTTTACTGCATTTTGTATTGAGATTAGAAATATGCAGAACATATGCAAATTTTAAACAAAAACAACTTTGTTTCTGGTTGTTTGTAACTCAACTTGAAATATTTGACTGAAACAAACTAACAAACATTGCAATATGCAATATTGCAATAAATTTTATGCTAGTTTTTAGTAACGCCAACTTGTAAGAAAGAGGTCACCAATTGTCTCATAAAAATGCTTTAAAAAACTATGTACAATCCCTTCACAATTCTTGTGTATTACTTTATTGCATTCCTCTTTTAACATGAAATCTACCTATGTCTATTGTAACTATGTAAGACTAAGACAAAATATGTATACTGCTGCTGACCAATTATTTTATTTCAACATCTTAGCAAATCTATAACTACGCGAGATATATTTTGGATTTTTTTTTTATACAACTTAGAATGGCAAACAAGCTGACAGCCCACCTGATGGAAAGTGGTAACCGTCGCCTATAGACATGAGCAGTACCATGGACATAACAGAGTACACTGTTTCGCCCATGATATCCCCCATGCGTTGCCATTCCTGAGGACTCAGATGTTATTCCTCTGTACCCTGTAAATTCACGCCATATCCCACCCTACAAACCGAAACACAGCCATGCAAACACAACTGCTTCACAGTAGAAACACGAATGGTACAGAGGCACCCAAGCAACGACTTTTGTACAAAGTCTCCCTCTGGTTTGTTTTGTTTGTTTCCTCCCTTGTTTGCTTTTGAATTTATTGTGATTATCAATATTCATAAAAGTCGCTTGATATGTTTCTTTTGAGTGAACTTACCCAGCAGGTACTCATTGTCGATGGTGAAGGTGGCTTCCTCTTTGGGGTACTGTTGGAACAGCGGCCGCATTACAGGTAATCCATCTCTGGAGTGCTCGAAGAACAGTGTGTACCTAAGAACATAGATATTTAGTTTTACAAATTTTTTGAATGCTAGAGTTGCAACATAAGTCGCTTTTTTTATCATTTATATGCACAAATTTCGAAAGTATAAAAACAAAAACATTCTGGATTGTGTATCAAGATAAAGCTTTTTTTTAGGTTAATTCAACTTAAAAGCTGCATCCAATTTGATGCAGAAGTTTTTGCATATTGCTAAAACAAATGTACAGACATACATAATTTCTAAAAATAATTATTTTGACATTTACTAGTGTTTGTTTATAACACTTTATACATACATATCTGTCACGCCTGTCTCCCATTAGGGTAGGCAGAAACAATGGAACGCCAAATGCTTCGATTCAAACAAACCTCTTTCGCTTCTTCCACATTCATCAATCTTGTCATACACGCTCGTCGGTTACGGGTACTTTTAATTTGGCCCTTCTTCAGCACGTCGCCTATTTGGTCAACATACGAGTACGTCCGTCTAGGGCGGCCCCTACCGACATCTCCACTAACACTTTATTATACAATAAAATCTTAAATTACAGGATACAGAGTTCTTAAGAAAAGAATAAGCACAATGGCTGATTTATCCCATAAAAGGGATTTCTTTCAGTCAACCTTTGAGTATCTTAATAGAAATTGTGAATAGACAAAAAAAAAATTAATAATTAAAAATTAATTATTACTCATTTTATTTTTCTAACTATCTTTAATATACAAACATGTAAATCCTGTGTAAGGGGGACATTATATATATATATATATATATATATATATATATATATATATATATATATATATATATATATATATATATATATATATATATATATATATATATGTCATATTCACTTACCATCAGGTGGCTACGGAATCGCCGTACGTATACGTATACGTGTGAATGTTGAATAATAAAAAAAATCCTGTGACAGTGTAGACACTCACCAGAGGTCGAGCAGCGCGTAGCGGCGGCGGACGGCGTCCCGCAGCAGGCCGGTGGTGGCCGCCTCGAACAGCCACGGCTCGCGGCGCTTCGTCTCGATGTGCGAGTGGGCGCGGAAGAACGGCTGGTACGCAGCCGCCTGTACACACAAACGTACAATGTACTTACGACAGTACTTAACCTAATGTAACCTTCTTTGCATAATGATGGAATATACCATTATAACAGAGGGAGACTTTGTACAAAAGTCGATTGCTTGGGTACCTCTGTCCAATTCGTGTTTCAACCGTGAAGCAGTAGTGTTTGCATGGCTGTGTTTCGGTTTGAAGGGTGGGATATGGCGTGAATTTACAGGGTACAGAGGAATAACACCTGAGTCCTCAGGAATGGCAACGCATGGGGGGTATCATGGGCGAAACAGTATACTCTGTTATGTCCATGGTACTGCTCGTGTCTATAGGCGACGGTTACCACTTTCCGTCAGGTGGGCCGTCAGCTTGTTTGCCATTCTAAATTGTATAAAAAAAAGCATGTCTGCCATTCTAATTTGCATAAAAAACCCAGTATTACAGACTTCTTACTAATTAAATGTTACACCACTGACCTGGTACCACCTGGTCATCAGCTCGGCATCTGGGTTCTTGAAGAAGCCTCCAACGTCGGAGCCGCAGAAGCTGACACCCGACATGGCTACCGAGATGCACATGGGAACCGAAGCGGCCAGAAAGCCCCACTCGGCGGTGTTGTCGCCAGTCCACATAGCAGCATACCTTTATGAGGGTAAGCATTCTTGGTATTAATACTAAACTTTAGATTATGCTGTAGTGTAAGCTACTAGTATAAGTTGTGTGGTCCCAGCATAGACTAGGCCACCCCTTCCTTTCCCATGGTATAATTGCTAAATGACAATTTATTTAATTAGTTTATTTGTAAGTAGTCTAGTACCCACAGTGTAGTTCTTGTATCTACCATTAACTGTCCACTGCTGAACATAGCCTCCCCCATAAGGGGAGTTTTGCCAGTAATTGCCAAGATTAGCAGGCGGGTTGGTAATCGCAGTTAGGCATTTGGTGATGTTTCAAAAGGGACGCTGCTATAGTTCCTTCCACCATAAGCTATCTTAGTCGCCTCTTACGACACCCACTGGAAAGGAAGGGGTGGTCTGTTCTATGCCGGGACCACACGGCCATCTAAAGCTGTTTCGACTGAAATAAATAAATAATCCTACAAGGCCGTATCTGGTTAAGGCAGTATCGTGCGCCATCTACCTTTCTCTCTGTACTTATCAACTATTTATGCCAAGTTGTCTGTAAGAGATTGCTTTTAGCGATAAGGCAGCCTTTTGTATATACACATTCTGTATAAACTCCTTGTATATGTTGCAGTTAAAACTCTTAACCAATCAAAAGTACTTTTTTTTTATGGGTGAAAATGGTATGGTAACCCCGCCTGCGCTAACGGGATACGCTGGCGGAGCACCAGTGAAGGGTGATAGATGAGAATGAAAACAGGCCAGTTAGCCCATCATGATGAATTCATCAGGAATTAACCATGACAGTTTCCAGGGGGAACCGCGAGGAGGTCGACCAGGTTGGGTATATTGTTAGCAATGGGATTCTCAGTCTCCATTACTAATAATCCCTTTCCTCCCCTAATCAAAAGTACTATTGACAAGCAAAATCAGTTAAAAGTACTTTTGACTCAACAGGTTGGTCAAAATGGGTTTTGACTGCAAATTTGCGGTTAGATTAGTTACTTTTAACTGTTATTATAGTGAAAAGTATTATTGAAATTGAAATCCTTTATTTGCTGGAATAAGGTACATTTTTATAGGTGTTACTTTACAAGAAAAATAGTCCAATCTTTTTTTTTTTTTTTATACGACTTAGTATGGCAAACAAGCTGACGGCCCACCTGATGGAAAGTGGTAACCGTCGCCTATAGACATGAGCAGTACCATGGACATAACAGAGTATACTGTTTCGCCCATGATACCCCCCATGCGTTGCCATTCCTGAGGACTCAGGTGTTATTCCTCTGTACCCAGTAAATTCACACCATTCCTGCCACGCCATATTCTGCCACACTGTAGGCGTGCAAATATAAAAACTTATTAAACAAAACATTAAAATAATTTCATCATAATAACATATACATTTGCAATAGTATTTTGTATATTATATCGACTAAAGCATACGGTCAAAAATACTTTTGACTGATTTCGCTAGTCAATAGTACTTTTGACTGGTTAAGAGTTTTGACTGCAACATATCCATCTGTATCGTGCGCAATAAAGTAATTTATTTCTTTTTTTATTATTGACAAGTGTCTGACATTTTTTATGTATTTTTTTTTTTATATAACATTTCGAATTTTAATGACTTATTTAACATTTATTCTTTTTAAGCTTTAATATTCGCATGCCTAATTATGGCGAAATATGAGGACTTGTACTTATTGTAACATCTATACACTTACCATGTTTCTTGTAAATAAATAAATAAATAAAATAAAAATAAATAAAAAGAGTTTATTATCGTCGTGAGTATCGTTACCTCTGCGTGCCGGCGAACGTGGCCCGGGTGAGTATGAAGGGCCGCTGTCCGGGGGCGCGCGCCTGCATGCCGTCGAAGGTGCCGCGGATGTAGAACAGCCCGTACTCGTTGTGCACGTGTCTATGGTACGCACACACACACACACACACACACACATTTTATTATTATTTTTCTACATAAATGATACAATTAACCAAACACATGTTGGTTAACAAAACACATGAAACACATTTACCAGAGGGAGACTTTGTACAAAAGTCGATTGCTTGGGTACCTCTGTGCCATTCGTGTTTCAACCGTAAAGCAGTTGTGTTTGCATGGCTGTGTTTCGGTTTGTAGGGTGGGATATGGCGCGAATTTACTGGGTACAGAGGAATAACACCTGAGTCCTCAAGAATGGCAACGCACGGGGGTTATCATGGGCGAAACAGTATACTCTGTTATGTCCATGGTACTGCTCATGCGTATAGGCGACAGTTACCACTTTCCATCAGGTGGGCCGTCAGCTTGTTTGCCATTCTAAGTTGTATAAAAAAAAAAGTGTCACAATATTATTAAGAACAACGATGTAATGGGGAAGTATATGTATCCTTCGAGATAAAGGTTTTTTTTAATGAATGATAATAGAATGGTAACCCTGCCTGCGCTAACGGTGTTCACCGACGAGGCACCAGTGGAAGATGATAGGTGAGAATGAATGCAGATCAGTTGGCCCACCATGATGAATTCGACAAGAATTAAACATGATGGTTTCCAGGGGGAACCGCGTGGAGGTCGACCTGAGAGGGTATATTGCTGGCAATGGGGCTATTAGTTCTCCATTACTAACAAATTTAATATAAATTTCTTTTTAGCCAAAGGTTGACTGGGAGAGAATGCTATATAGTATTAAGTCCGCCTTTTGTACCAGACATTTTTTTGTAATGTGGTCAATAAAAAATAAATAAATAAATCCCTTTCCCCCTGACAGAGTATATTGGTAGCGATGAGGACTTGTAGCCCCATTGTTAACAATCCGTCCTCTCGTACAATTATACTTATAAAAGTTCACATTTATACTCATAATACTAAGGAACATTGTAATCCATTAGATACCTGTGCTCCCAAAATGAACCGATGCCTTCAACACCATTCTCGGGCGGTTTGTAGTGGCGGCAGTCCTTGGGCATTGTGATTTCTGGACCGTTGAAAACCTAAACAAACCAATATAACCTAATTAACATAATATATATATATATATATATATATATATATATATATATATATTTTAATTCAATTCACTCATAATCGTATTTTCTGATATTGCTCACAACTTAGGTTACACGTTTGTTTTTATTATTTACTTCATTTTCTCGCACTGTATAACTATGTTAAAGTGAATGCTGTGAATACCTATAATAGGCATGTGCATTAATATTGTATTATATTTAATGTTTGTTATACCTATATGTTATAATGCAATATGCTGTTGGTGTTCCTTAAATAAATAAATAAACATTGACTACAACTTTTTAGCAACCTGTTTAGTTTTGCTAAAAAAAATTACAATTAATGGTTTCATATCAAAATGGCTGCAATATGCAAGCTACTTATTGTAATTAATTCCACCCCATTATGTACCACATCCACAGCAAAAAAATCCATAACAAGCTGACGGCACACCTAATGGAAAGTGGTAACCGTCGCCTATAGACATGAGCAGTACCATGGACATAACAGAGTATACTGTTTCGCCCATGATACCCCCATGCGTTGCCATTCCTGAGGACTCAGATGTTATTCCTCTGTATCCAGTAAATTCACGCCATATCCCACCCTTCAAACCGAAACACAGCCATGCAAACACAACTGCTTCACGGTTAAAACACGAATGGGACAGAGTTACCCAAGCAATCGACTTTTGTACAAAGTCTCCCTCTGGTATAAAATATTACTTTATGATCTTATGTTTTTATTTATTTTTTTGTCAATGACCCCCAAAACAACGTATGCAATACATACACTGGGCTCGTTCATGTCATTCCAGATGTGGACATCCTTGCTGGTGCCGGGGAACTTGTCGAAGCTGTATCTGGACGCGTAATAGTCGTGGACCACCGGGTTCAGGAAGTCAGGGTACGAGGAGGAACCTGGCCAGCACCAGCCTGCAAAGAAATTATAATAAACATGGATTAGTTAGAGTGAAGGTACATTATGTTACTACTTGTACTTTTTATTCCAATATATAGGAGACGTTTCTTTCTTTATTCTTTATTGTACACAAACATAACATTATGATTAAGAACAATTCATTTTAAATGTTATAGTTCAAAAATTATAAAACAAATAAATAATAAGCTATTATCGACTATTTATATATAATTAAATGTATTTATTGTACCTTCTGCTTTAGTAGCTCAAAGGATAAGCAAGCTGAAATGCCCATTACGGCTGGTCTTTTAGCTTGAAGAACTGACAGCCAATGGAAATAAGTTGTTGATGACCCCGTACGGGCAAACATAGTGTAAAACAATCCCCCACTATATAGAGTGACGACCTCTAATGCATTGCTGGGAGTAAGTGAAAGCAGGTGGTTCAGGACCGTTCTTTATGGCAATCTATGGGGATGACCTATGTCTAGTGATCAGTTGTTCACTGATCATCACTAATCATGGCTGATATGATGATGATGATGATGATTGTACCTTCGTAATCCTTCCCGTCTTTATCCTTCACGTAGTACCCATTGTCGGTGGCGTCCTCGTGGTAAAAGTAGCCAGGCTCGCGCTTGATGTGGGGATCTATGATGACGATCAGCTTGCGGCCCTTGGCGGTGAGGTTCGCGACCATCTCCGACGGGTGACGGAACTTCTCGGCGTCCCATGTGAAGTACCTATCGACATAATATTAAGCTGCTCTCGTGGTTTTGTGTTTTAAAGGAAAACCTATGCCGCGTCTTCACTCGCGTATATAAGGTGTCTTATGGTTTAAATTAGAAAATAACCATAAGTAAATTTAAAACGAGGGCTTGGTGATCTTTTTTCTTTAATAGATGTTAATAGAATGGAAACCCTGCCTGAGTTATCGATATACACTGGCGGGGTGCCATCACTAGTGCCCTGCTAGTGTATGTTATTATGGGTGACGAAGATAAGAGGTGAGATGATAGGTGAGGATGAAGTAGGCCAGTTGGTCTATGGAGACGAATTCAACAAATGTTCTTCAGGGTGAACACCATGGAGTTTGACCTGATAGAGAAGTAGTATTGTTAGTAATAGGGCTGCAGACCCCATTTTTAACAATATCCCCCTCCCCCGCCCCCTTACCGAAATGGCTTTATTTCGTTGTTCTTAGTGTAGTAAGAACTTACATCTTGCGATCTGTGTACTCGATGTCGAGCCAGATGGCGTCTGCGGGAATGTCGTGTATGTCGAAATTGTCATCCACACTCCTCACATCCCCCTCGTCCACGTAGTTCCATCGCGACTGGTGGTAGGCCAGCGAGAAACGCTGCAACAAACAATTGACTTACTACAAATATACTTTATTAAGCATAGAATGGTTTTTATACTACGAAAGGTGGCAAACATGCGTACAGCCCATCTGACGGTAAACAGTCTTTAGCCTATGGAGCCCTGCACTAATAGAGGCGTCACGTGCGCGTTTGCCGACCCTGTAGAAACCTTAATAAATCCTTTTTGAAAAACCCCACACTGTAATCTCTAGCGAAAACCGGCAGGCAGCACATTCCGCAGCTTAAGCGTTCGCGGGAGAAAACTTTTCTGTAACCGCACTACATACGACCATATTATAACATATGACGATGAAATACCTGTCGATGTTAACATTGTTATGAAATGAACGCATCTGTAATGTAAAACATTAGAGAACGCATTTGTAGTCTATGCTTTTGCTAAAAACGTCATTATGTCAAGCCACGTAACAGACATGTTATTGATGATGACAGGTGCTGTCTGTAGAAACTGTGATGAGAAAAACTACTCTCTGCACTACTAATAAATAAAAGGTAGAAAATGCCTTATGGCATGTACAACTTATCACTTGTGTGTATAAATATAAATAAAGAAAAACATAAAAACGGCAATTTTTTTTCCCCTATACAAACTGTCCCTAGCTGTCTTTCCAAACATTGACAGAACGACATCTATCGGATCGGCTAGTTTATAATATCAATACCAAGACTCACCGGATATTAATGGATTTTTTTTTTATAAAATACCGCCCACATACTTGCTGATAATGTAGCATACTATGGGTGATTTTTTTAAATCTAATGAATGAATAAAATCCTTATTATTGTCCTTAAGATTAGATAAGTATTTTTTTAATTTATCTATTAAAAACAAAAATCTTTCTATTTTATAATATTAGTTTAGGCAAGTCCTACGTATTTTGGGAGGAAAGAGATTGTTAGTGGGGTCAAATAGTCCCATTACTAGCAATATACTCTGTCAGGTACTCTGTAGCACGTCTGTAGTGAGTGTAGTGAGTGTCTGTAGGTCTCCACGTAGTTTCTCCTAGAAACCATCGTGGTTTAATTCTAGTTGAATTCGTCAAGATGGGCTAATTACATCCTGACCTGCTTACATTCTCATCTATCATCTTCCACTGGTGCCCCGCCAGAGTATACCGATAGCGCAGGCGGGGTTACCATTTGATCATCACCCATTAAAAAAAAACTCCTAAGTATTTAGACACGTGCTTACCGGCGGCAAAGGTGCGACCCCAGTAAGGGCCGTGTACTGCCGGAACACGTCGGCTGGCGTATCACCCAGCATCACAAACACATCGATTATACCCGATTCGCTCATAAATCTGCAATGTAACATTATATTTTAGTAAATAAACATTTGGGTGGGATATGGCGTGAATTTACTGGGTACAGAGGAATAACACCTGAGTCCTTAGGAATGGCAACACATATGGGGTATCATGGGCAAAACAGTATACTCTGTTATGTCCATGGTACTGCTCATGTCTATAGGCGACGGCTACCACTTTCCATCAGGTGGGCCATCAGCTTGTTTGCCATTCTAAGTTATATATATAAAAAAAAAACACCGTGTGGTTCCGACATAGAACAAGCCACTTCTTCCTTTCCCGTGGGTATCATAATAGGCGACTAAGGGAACTTAATGATCGAGGACTGGGCATCAGCGACCGTCTTAAAATACCATCAAAGCCTATGTTGTCAATCCGCATGCCAAGCATGGTAACTATTGGCAAAATCCCTCAATAGGAGGCAGCCTATGTTCAGCAGTGGACAGATAACAGCTAATATGATGATTTTTTTAAAATGATTCTACTGTCTATTTGAAGAAAATAACAACAGCTGTGAAGAACAAATAAGAAATTAAAGTGTTGCTTTTTTCAAACAAAAGTTGACTTTACAATTATAAATTTGTGTCTATAAAGAGTAGCAAAAAGCACAAGAGTTATTTAAATTATTAATATAATCTTAAGACATTACATTATTACAGCCATAATATAAAGGGGTGCAGAAATGTAAGACAATACCATAATAGTACGTTACTGCAGCGGCAACCAACTGAAACATTAATGGACGAACGTACAAGTGTGGGTCGAGGCGTAGCCGAGGCACACATACGTGAGTCCATCAATGCCTAGTTGTGGCCAAGGCTTGTATAGTACTTTTCTCAAACAATGCGCGGAAATCAAAAACACAATTTTACTTTTTAAGTTCAATGATGAATAACGAACAATAATATTTTTTTTCTCAATCGTTATCCCAAATTATCCCAATTTTTATTAAGTTTGCTGATCCATACGGGTACTGAATTTGAAATTTTAGACAAATACTCCACTAACCGTGCATCGACTCGGCGCTTTTGTCCACCAGTGACCAGGTTGACCAGGGACGAGACCACTGTGCTATCCGCGTAGTTGACCACATCCACCCACGTTTCGGCAGAGTTGTGCCAGAACACGCCCACTGTGTGTTTGGTTCTGTGAAAATATTAATGTAATTAGATATAATACATCAAAATTACCAACTACTCGCTCCAGCTACGTACATATTTTTATTTATTATTTGGAATGAAATAAAATGTATTGCGATAAATGTGCTAAGTGTAGGTAATATTACACATTTTGTGTAACCTTTAACATTCAGCCAGCTCGGCGTGCTACATTTTTATATGTATTATTAACAATCAACTATTAATTACAAGTTACTAAAGCCACATTGTATTGTATTGTACATCAACAAGTTGATCGATGTTTGAAATTGATATATATTAATACATTATTACATGTATTATATCACCATATTTAGTAATAATAGAATTTCCATCGTGCCTCCGATCGAACAATTTATAATTACTCCTCTCCATCCAAAGGTTGCCTGGAAGAGATCGCTCTTAGCGATAAGGTCGCCCATTGTTTTCTCATTGTGATTATTTCTTGTAATTGTTTATATTTATAATAGGTTTACTATTGTAATCTTTTGGAGGAAACAATAAAGAGTATCCATCTATCTATATTTATTTACTCTTTATTGCACCACTTGAAGAATAATACAAAACAATATGAAATGAAATTAATTCATTTTGCTAGAATGCTGGTAATTTTAGATTATAGAGGTTTATATTTCCCGTGTACATTCTGCCTCTATGTCGGCGTGTAGATTTTTAACAATATAAGAAATTTATATATTTATTATGATATATATATATATATATATATATATATATATATATATATATATATATATATATATATATATATATATATATATATACGAGGTTTGTCCGGAAAGTACGTATAAAAGTTTTTTAAAAATTTTATTTTACAATTATTCAGGTAAATCAATTTTATCCCCTTCAAAGTACTCCCCCTGTGACATAATGCACTTGTGCCAACGCCGTTTCCACTGTGAGAAGGCTCCTTGAAAGTCCTCTGGTTGTAGGTTTCTCAGCTGCCCCGTCGTAGCTTTTTTTATCTCATTTATGTCCCCCAAATGCCGCCCCCGAAGTACCAATTTGGTTTTTGGGAACAAGAAGAAGTCACACGGGGCCAAATCCGGCGAATAGGGGGGTGTTCGGTCACCGTAATGGAATTTTTACTCAAAAACTCACGGACAACAAGAGAGGTGTGGGCAGGGGCATTGTCGTGGTGAAGAATCCAACGCCCCTCTCGCGCCAATTCTGGACGAACTCGTGCCACACGAGCTTTGAGGCGTCTGAGCACATCGACGTAGAATTTTCCATCAACTGTCTGGCCTGGAGGGACGAATTCTTGATGGACAATCCCCCGAACATCGAAAAAAACAATCAACATTGTCTTGACATTTGAGCGGGATTTTCTTGATTTTTTTGTTCGTGGTTCCCCGGATGTCTTCCACTCTTTGCTTTCACGGCCATTCTTGCCGAGTTTCGAGAGAAACTTGATTACGACGCGCTGCTCTTCAACGGAAGCGGGCTCCATGCCGACGGGGTTTCGTTAAGAGGTAACTTCACAGATGGCGTGACAAGCCAGTTCGCACCGCACGGCGGTCAGACCAGAACTGAAGCATTGTTAGGGACATAAGGAAGGGGTCCTGCGCTTACCTGGCCTCCCCACTCCTCTTTCTCGCATTCCAGAACACTTTTATACGAACTTTCCGGACAGACCTCGTATATATATATATGATTTATATTATAATTTATATATTCCACATTATATTTCCTTTCCTTAGTCATACAATTCATTATTATTATTTATTACAGTAAACGGAAAATAAAAGCATGTACAATAGTTATAAATAATATGTTATAATAAAAATATTTTAATAAACTGTGATATTAATTAGTGTATAAGAACAGAAGCATCAATGGTATCTGGCATTTGGACATAATATTATAGAATAATATAATTCGAATTCCTACAGGAATAAATTGCTGAAGCACTTTGTACAACAATCTTATGAACATTAACTCTAATTGTCATAATATATATTTTTTTAATATTTTTTTTAATTTAATTTACTCATAATCTTATTTTCTGATTTTGCTCACAACTTAGATTACATGTTTATTTTTGTTATTTACTTAAATTTCTTACACTGTATAATTACGTTAAAGTAAATGCTGTGAATACCTATAATAGGCATGTGCATTAATATTGTATTGTATTTAATGTTGTTATACCTATATTGTTCGCGACATTATTTGTATATGTGTAATTATAGCGATATTTATAGCAATGTTTATAGTTAGTTGTTAAGTTTCTAGTTTAATCGTTTTTTGTATTCTGTTATTTTATATAGATTTACATAGATTTAAGATACCTATAGCGTAAGTTAAATAAAGTATTCCTTTGTGTGTTGTCATTATTACCTACAAATAGAAATAGAAATTGTAACAATAAATAGAATTAAGAAATTGTAAATTGCAATACATAAATAAACGCTATAGAGTACCGATCTGAAGAGACACGCGTCTCGTTCATTCTCGCCCCGTCCCGCTCGCGCAGATTCGCTAACGCGAGTTGGAAACGTTATCGTGCGAGCGGGCGGGTATAAAGATAGGCCGCCTCCCGTCAAGCGGCACACTGAGGCCGCGCCGACCAAGACACAGGCTTCGGCAAAAACAACCCGTCCGCTTGCGGTCGCCGCCCCCACTAAATACGAAGCCGCCACACAAAAGGCCGCATCAAGCGCGGCGCCACAACACGAAAGTGTCAAGGGGAAGATGGCGAAGCAGCCACTGGAATCCAGCACCTCCAACAACAACCACTTGATGAGGGCGATGATTAACATCTTGATGGAGGTGCTAGTCGCGGTACAAACCGGCGCAGACCCCTTGCCGGTAATAACCGCGGGCCTGGTGAAACTATCGCAGCTAGCATGATAAGAATAGTTCACTGGAACGCGGACGGGATCCGCAAGAAGCTGCCCCTACTGAAACTGATGCTCGTGGAGTATAAAGTCGACGTGTGTCTCATCTCGGAGACGATGCTAGGGGCCGCCGACGCACTCCACATACCGGGATACCATGCATACCGCAAGGACGAGCTTACGGACGACCGAAGGGTGTATCGCGGGTTGGCTGTCCTAGTAAGGAGGAACATCGTCCACCAGCCGCTCCCACAGGTGCAACTTGGATCGATGTACGCACTTGGGATCGAGCTGTGCAACAATAGAAATCCCATCCGTGTGTTTGCAGTATACAAACCGCCGACAACGAAACTTGCAACGGCCGACGTCGAGGCCCTTTTCAAGGAGCCGCTGCCGACCATCGCCGCAGAAGATTGGAACTGTAAACACACGGCTTGGAACTCCAACATAATCAGCGCCGAAGGCAGAAAACTCCTGGGGATAGTAGAGAAACTAAACATCGCTGTGCATGGTCCAGAGGTACCTACACACTATCCCCACGACGCCGCAAGAATACCCGACGTGCTCGACATAGCCCTCTACAAGGGACTGGACAGCCAACTAACTGACGCAGGAAGTCCTCTTGGAGGACGTCCAATCCGACCACCTTCCCGTGTGCATGGATATCCTGATGACCCCGGTGCTCCTGACGCCGCAGGCCCCGCGCCGCCGGACGGATTGGGGGAAATTCACGGACTTCATGCAGGACAACACGCCAACGAGGGCAATTTTAACCTCCGCCGACGTCGAACAGCTTGCGGGAGACCTGTCAGTCTCCATACAGGCCGCCATGCAAAACGCATCTCAGCCGGGAAAGGTAGCGAAAACAACTAATACCATCCCGGCTGCAATAAAGAGGAAGCTCGCCGTTAAGCGCCGATTGCGCAGAGACTGGCAGGCTACCAGATGCCCCACCACCAAAACGAGGTTAAACAAGCTTGCAGAAGAAATAAAGCGTGACGTCGAGTCCCATAGAAAGGAGAGTTGGGAAAGATACGTAGAGGAAGCCGGTGACGACTGGAACAGCATTCATCGCCTGTGTCGCCGGCTAACAAATTCCCACCCCCCAGTCCGACCCCTACTGGCGAACGACGGAACACCGAGGTACCGCGCAGTAGACCGAGCGGAGATTCACGCGGATCACCTAGAGCGCCAGTTCCAGCTCAATCCATCCTCAAATAGTGATCATGTTGCACGGATAGACAACTTCGTGAAGGAGTACCTATCATCGCCACTATCACCTCACGAAGATCCGATTGTCTTTACACCGGGACAAGTGCAGCGTGAAATCAGAAAGACGAAGCCTCGGAAAGCCCCCGGCAGCGACAACATCCCAAATACGGCGCTGCGTCACCTGCCGCCGCGCACTATAGCGGCACTGACGCGCCTGTACAATGGAATAGTACGCACAGGGCATTTCCCAGACCACTGGAAGATAGGCAAAGTCATCACGCTGCCTAAGCCCGGTAAGAACGTACTGAAACCGGAATCGTACCGGCCAGTGACGTTACTGCAACACATGTCAAAGGTGTTTGAGAAACTCCTCCTCAAACATCTACAACCACACTTAAAACCACGCCTGGAGCAGTTTGGATTTAGAGCGGAACACTCCACGACACTGCAACTGACCAGAGTCCTGCACGTCATAACGAGCGCCCACAATAAGCACGAGCACGTTATTGCAGTGTTACTGGACATGGAGAAAGCCTTCGACCGCGTGTGGCACAACGGTCTACTGTATAAAATGGCCACTCAGACCGATACACCAAGAAGGTTGGTCCGAATAGTGGCCTCATTCCTCCACTCAAGACGCTTCATGGTGACGGTGGAACAAACCTGTTCGGGAGAGCGACCCATCCGCGCGGGTGTACCACAGGGAAGCTGCCTATCGCCTGCGCTCTACGCGCTGTTCACCGACGACATTCCCACTACCCCCGAGTCTCTCCTCGCGCTGTACGCCGACGACGCCGCCTTCATAGTGACATCCATCAGCAAGAAGCACGCAGCGCTGAAAATGCAGCGGCAACTCGACACCCTACCAAAGTGGCTGGACGACTGGAGATTGTCGGTGAATGTGCGCAAAACGCAGGCGATCTACTTCGGACAACGTCACTGCCCTCCCAAATTGCACCTGCGCGACTCCCCGATCGAGTGGTCTACCACCGTCACCTACCTGGGGGTGAACATCGACCGGCGTCTAAGTTTCAACACCCACATCAAGGGGGTCTGCAACAAGACCAGGGTGGCCAGGCACCTCCTTCGCCCAGCGTTGACAGGAAGACTCCCTCTCCAAATAAAGACGGCCATTTACAAAACCTACATCCGACCGCGACTTACGTACGCAGCGCCGGCATGGTATGTCTACGCGTCTGCGTCGAATAAGAAGAAACTCAGCGCGCAACAACACCTTACACTGCGCACCATCGCCGGCGCGCATAAATACGTAAGGAACGCCACCTTGGAGAGGGACCTAAAGATCCCTCCGCTGAACGAATTCATCGGCAGCCTCGCAACGAAGATGTTCGCGCGTGCGGACGCATCGGGCTGGGACCACCTAAAGGGAATAGCGCCCCTGCACGCTTAGGCCTGGACCACAAGCCCTACGCACGCGAACTAATAGCTCGCGTGCAAGAAAACCCAGAGGAAGACGCCATGGACACATGAAGACCCCTCCCCCCTCTGATGAGGGTTGAAAATGCCGTCCCGATCATTCAAACGCTGGCAGTTTGCTGGGCCGCCCCCCACGGGGTCTCACCCGGCAGGCGAAGACCGCGCAGAGTGAACGGGGCGGCACGTTAAGAACCAGGTTCACCCCAACGACCCGCTCATATTAATGAGCGGCGGATAGAGACCACCTGAGAGGGGTAAAAAACCCCGGACAGGTTTCCCCGGCTCCCCCTAGGGGAGAGCATGAGAAGAAGACGGACTTTGACTTCGAGCGGCATTCGCTTCCGGGCAGCGACGCACTACACTCGAGAAGAAATAGGACAAGAAGAAAAAATACTCTCTTCAGACGGTACCGGAGGCTTCAGAATAGTAATCGCTGTGTTTCACTCCAGCCTGAACCAACGCCCCTACAGTCCACGCTCACCGAACGGCAGTCCACACCGTTCATCGTGGTCCTTCGAGAAGCCGGATTGCTGGAGGAACACCGTTGGTACATCAAGAAGCCGGATCGCTGGAGGAAGACCATTCTGAAGCCGGATCGCTGAAATGCCGACTACGAGAAACATGAAGTCGTCGCAACAAAAAGTCGCCGTCACCGAAGCCACAACGTCCGCCGCCACCACGTCGACTACGGCCGCCGGAACGCTGTCCGTCGCTGCCACGCCGTCCGTTGCTGCCACCACGTCGTCTGCGGCTGTCAGAACGTCATCTGTCGCTGCCACGTCGTCTACCGCCGCCACCACATCGACTACGAATACGTCCGGCGATACGACGACCACAGGAGCCACGGAGACTACCGAAGCCACAGGAACGACAGAGGAGACAGCAAGGAAGAAGGAACCGAAGCACGGCACGGCACGCACGGTTCGCACCACGGCCTCGCAGAAGAAGAAGGCTCTGGCCAAGGCACGGGAGGAGCTACTTCGAAAGGAGGTGGAATTGGCCGCTGCACGTGTCGCCGCCCTGGAAGCCGAATCAGAGGACGACGAGGAAGTAGAAGACGACGACGCTACCGTCAGAAGAGAACGAACGTCGGATTGGGTTCATCGAAGCACGCTGGCACTCACGATGGAGCCGCATGTACCAGAGATAGAAGAAGTCACCGGCAAGCGTCAGGGGTTCGTCCCATCGAGACCCGTTGAAGAGGATTCGAGAGCGCCGCCGCCACAGCCGAGCAGCGACGCACTTCACCGGGACCACGCACGCCACGTTGATCCACATGCCGCCATTCCTACGATAGCAGCAGCGATGCAGTCGATGAAGAAAGAAGAACCGGTGCTGAAGGTGGGCATCGATTGCAATGAGTTTGCGATCGCCATGCAGATGGCCGCTCGCAACATACTGCCCTCCACAGCGTCAAGAGTCACCGAGTTGCCAGTCTTCAATGGATCGTCGAGCGAGTGGTTACCATGGAAGATGGCCTATGAAGAGAGCGCAAGTCAACTCACAGAACAAGAGAACCTAGCAAGACTGCGCAGAAGTTTGAAGGGGGCCGCAAAGGACGCGGCACGCTCCCTATTCGTCGGGTCTACGACCGCAGAAGAAGTGATGAAGATGTTAGCCGCGAGGTTCGGCCGCCCTGGAGCACTCGTCACAGCCGAACTGAACAAACTCCGCGCGCTACCACGACTCTCAGACAACGCAAGAGACGTCTGCCTCTTCGCAAGCAAGGTGCAGAACGTCGTCGCCACGATACGAGCGCTGAACAAGAGCCACTACCTCTACAACGAAGAAATAGTGAGAAACGTCACAGAGAAGATGCCGTCGGTACTACGCTTCAAGTACTACGATTTCGCCAACGACCAACCGGAGGGACAACTGGACCTCATAACACTCTCTCAGTTCCTGCAAAGGACCGCCGCACAATATGGAAACTTCGCCCCCGCCGAGGAGATACCGTCCGAAGACCGGCGGGAGTCCGCTCCTAGGAAGACGGCGAAGACATACACGACGCAGGAGAAACCCGCTACACCACCGTGCCCGATGTGTCGACGAGAGGGACACGCTCCATCGGACTGCAAGACGATGAAGGAAGCAGACACATCGGCGAGATGGGAGTTAGCGAAGACTCATAGGCTGTGTTTCCGCTGCCTCAAAGTAAGAAGATTTCGCCACGCCTGCAAGAGCAAGAGATGTGGAGTGGATGAGTGCACGCAGACTCATCACCCTCTGCTGCACACCACGCGACAACAGCCGGAGAATGAAGTGACAACACACGTCGTCGAGGACAAGTCCGCCGCAGTCACCGCATCGGCAAGGGAAAACGACAAGATCGCGTTCCTGAAGATCCTGCCGATACGAGTCACCGGTCCCACGGGAACGTGCGACACCTACGCGCTACTGGACGACGGGTCGACTTGCACCATCATCGAGACGACGGTGGCGGAGCGAATCGGTGCTACGGGTCCCCCCGCACCATTCTACATGGAAGGTGTGGCCGGGGCACGGATCAACGCAGCTCAATCGACGCGTGTTCACTTCAAGATCCGCGGGCGGAATTCACAAGAATACACAGTGGGGGCACGGACGATGGACAGACTGCAGTTATCACCGCAGTCGGTACCGCGCAGCGTCATCAAGGGCTGTCCACATCTACAAGACATAGAGAGGGAACTGGTCTATGAAGAGGGCAAACCGACGGTACTGTTGGGACAAGACAACTGGCACCTACTGCTGGCCCACGAAGTCAGAAGAGGATCCGACACGCAGCCGGTCGCATCACTCACCGACCTGGGATGGGTACTGCACGGTACGAGTCGCGGCAGGACAAGACAGCAGGTGCACAGAATCAGCCACATAGTGACGACACATGAAGAGGAACAATCGATGGAAGAAATGATGAAGCAACATTTCGCGCTCGAATCGCTGGGGATCGCACCGAAGAGGTCTTACAATGAAGAAGAACGTCGCGCCCTACGCATCTTAGAGGAGAAAACTCGTCCGTTACCGGCGGGAGGATACGAGACGGGGTTACTATGGAAGAAGGACGACCCTGTGCCGCCGGACAACTACGAATCGGCAATGCGACGTCTCCAACTGGTCGAAAGGAAACTCGACAAGAATGAAGAAATTAAGAAGAGGTATGAACAGCAAATGGACACGCTACTCAAGAACGGGTATGCTGAAGTCGCCCCGCCACGGAGTTCCCAACGGGTGTGGTACCTGCCACACTTCGCCGTCATCAACCCGCAGAAACCGGGGAAACTGCGGATCGTGCACGACGCAGCAGCCAAGACGAAGGGCATCAGTTTGAACGACATGCTGCTGCCGGGCCCCGACTTACTTCAATCGCTACCGGGGGTCCTCATGCGGTTCCGGCAACGACGGGTGGCAGTCACGGCGGACATAAAGGACATGTTCATGCGGGTCACCATACGGGAAGAAGATAGGGACATGCAACGATTCCTGTGGCGAGGAGATCGACGAGAGGGTCCACCTGTGGAATATAGGATGAAGAGTGTCATATTCGGCGCAACATCGTCACCGTGTACAGCGATCTACGTCAAGAACAAGAACGCAGAACAGTACAAGGAAGAGTTCCCGGAGGCAGCAACGGCGGTGGTCATGAACCACTACGTCGACGACTACCTCGCCAGCTTCGACACGGAAGAGCAAGCCGTACGCGTCTCAAGACAGGTCGCACAGATCCACGGTCGAGCCAACTACTATCTCCAACGGTGGGCGTCGAACTCGCATCAAGTGCGCGCCGCGTTCTCCGACACCGGCGGGGACAGCGTGGTACAACTCGACGCGGAGAAGATACTGGGGATGGTATGGCGACCTTCTGAAGACACCTTAGGCTTCAACTTCAACGGACACAAGCTTCCGCCACAGATAGCTAGCGGGGAACAGACGCCGACGAAGAGGGAAGCGCTACGAGCAATCATGTCGCTGTTCGATCCACTGGGCCTCGCCACTCCCATCACCATACAGGCGAAGAAGATATTGCAGGAGACGTGGCGTACCGGTATCGACTGGGACACCGAGCTGCAACCACGGGAAGCGGACGCCTGGCGGAGCTGGATGGACCACGTGCGACGGCTGTCCGCGCTGGAGGTGCCGCGGTGCTACCCGGAGGTAGCCACGGCCGATACAGCGGAGCTGCACATTCGTCGACGCCAGCTCGGACGCGTACGCCTGTGCCGTGTACTGGCGGGCCGTAAGCGCGACCGGCGAGGTCCACGTGTCGCTGATCGCGGCAAAGGGACGAGTGGCCCCACTCAGCAAGGTGACCACGATACCGCGACTGGAGCTGCAAGCGGCCGTCCTCGGGTGTCGCCTATCGCGCACGGCAGTCGAAGAACACGACCTGAAGCCCGCTCGCCGAGTATACTGGTCGGACTCACGCACCGTGCTCGCATGGCTACGCACCGGTCCTCGCGCATACAAGCCGTTCGTCGCGCATAGAGTCGCCGAGATCGTCGAAGAAACGAAGACGAACGAGTGGAGATGGATACCGACGCGGCACAACGTAGCAGACGACGCCACACGCGACCCACCGACGGACTTCGGCTCGCAGCATAGATGGTTCCGTGGGCCGGACTTCCTGTACCTTCCCGAAGACCAGTGGCCGCGTGAAGATAGTTCGAGCGACGATAGTCAAGCGGAAACGGGAGAAGAACGCGTACACAAGCTACAGAACGCGACGCAGTTGTCTATAGCATTACCCGATCCGTCACGTTTTTCTAATTGGTTGAAACTTGTTCGCAGTTCAGCACGGGTGTTGCAGTTCATCGACCTCCTGCGACCGACCAGTCAACGCTGTACCGCCATCCGAAAGAGGAACAAGAAGAAAGAGAGCACCGACCCCACTTGGACCCGCACGAAGAAAGTCGATAGAGAGAAGACGAAGATGAAAATCAAGAACAGCAATAGTCCATCTGTGTGTTTCATCCCCATAGACATACACTACCTAGATCGCGCGCGACGACTATGGATTCGCGCGATACAACAAGAGGCGTTCGGCAACGAAATCGCAGCAGTGAAACATAGAAAACAGCTGCCGTCATCCAGTCGACTCATACAGCTGTCAGTCGTCATAGACAACGACGACATTCTGCGACTTCGATCGAGAATAGCAGCCGCCGCCGATCTGTCAGCCGAGCAACGAGAGCCCCCATCGTCGACGGAAACCACGCCTGGGTGCGCCTATACATCGCATGGGTGCATCGGAAACTTCACCACGGCGGCTTCGAGATCACCACGAACGAGGTGCGACAACACTTGTGGGTGTTGCGCCTACGACACGCCGTCCGCAGTGAACTGAAGAGGTGTCAGCTGTGCCGCCTACGAAGAGCAAGACCGGCGCAGCCGTCAACGGGCAACCATCCACAGAGCAGGCTGGCGCATCATCAACGACCGTTCACGTTCACCGGCCTAGACTACTTCGGGCCTATGACCGTGACAGTGAGCCGCACTCACCAGAAACGATACGGAGTGCTCTTCACCTGCTTAACGACACGCGCAGTCCACCTGGAAATCGCCGGCAGCCTCAGCACGGACTCCGCCATAATGGCCCTGCGGCGCTTCATAAGCCGCAGAGGGTGTCCCACTGAGCTATGGTCCGACCAAGGCACCAACCTCAAAGGTGCTGACGTCGAACTGAAGAAAGCAGCCGAGGAAGCCATCCAAGAAGAGTCATCAGTCCATTTCATCCGGTGGCGCTACATTCCCCCGAGCGCACCCTTCATGGGAGGTGCGTGGGAACGGTTGGTGCGTAGCGTGAAGACCGCACTAGCCACCACGTTGAACGAGCGGGCCCCCAAGGAAGAGGTCCTCCACACTCTGCTGGTCGAGGTCGAGCACACCCTCAATAGTCGACCGCTAACCCACGTGTCAACATCGGCAGACGACGACAGCGCCCTAACCCCCAATCACTTCATATTGGGCGGTCCATCGCGCGTCCCACTGCCAGGCAGCTTCACCGAGAGCGACGCGGCGGGACACAAGGAGTGGCGTGCCAGCCAGAGGCTAGCTGATTGCTTCTGGAACCGGTGGGTGAAGGAGTACCTACCCGAGTTGCAACACCGGCGGGAGCCCCGAGCTACACACGGAGCCATCAAAATGGACGACCTGGTCCTGATAGCTGATGGGACCTTGCCTCGCAACACGTGGCCGCGAGGCGTGGTGGTGGCGACCTACCCTGGACCAGACGGCGAGATCCGAGCAGTCGACGTGCGGACGAACAAGGGCATCCTACGGCGACCCACTAAGAAGCTGATCATACTGCCCACATCGACATCGAGCGACGCGAACACGAGTTAACTCCAGCTACGAGAGCTGCGGCGGGAGATTATGTTCGCGACATTATTTGTATATATGTAATTATAGCGATATTTATAGCAATGTTTATAGTTAGTTGTTAAGTTTCTAGTTTAATCGTTTTTTGTATTCTGTTATTTTATATAGATTTACATAGATTTAAGATACCTATAGCGTAAGTTAAATAAAGTATTCCTTTGTGTGTTGTCATTATTACCTACAAATAGAAATAGAAATTGTAACAATAAATAGAATTAAGAAATTGTAAATTGCAATACATAAATAAACGCTATAGAGTACCGATCTGAAGAGACACGCGTCTCGTTCATTCTCGCCCCGTCCCGCTCGCGCAGATTCGCTAACGCGAGTTGGAAACGTTATCGTGCGAGCGGGCGGGTATAAAGATAGGCCGCCTCCCGTCGAGCGGCACGGCAGACATGGTGAAAACTATGCTCACCATCCTGATGGAGGTGCTACTTGCGGTGCAAGCCGGATCGGACCCAGTACCGGCGATCACCGCAGGAATGGCGAGGCTGTCCAACACTAAATGGGACTAAGATTGCTGCACTGGAACGCGGACGGGGTCCGCAAGAAGACAACCCTGCTCCGGACGCTGCTTATGGAGTACCGTGTCGACGTGTGTCTCATTTCTGAGACACTACTGGGAGCTCTCGACACACTCCGCATTCCAGGATACCATGCATACCGACAGGACGAGATTACGGACGGCCAGAAGGCATATCGCGGGTTGGCTGTCCTGGTGAAAAGGAACGTAGTGCATCAACCGCTCCCCCGGGTGAATCTCACATCCATGTACGCACTCGGTGTCGAGCTATGCGTAGATAGAAGCCCCATCCGTGTGTTTGCAGTATACAAACCACCACAGAACAGGATTGCAGCTGCAGACGTCGCCGTCATCTTCGATTCGCAGCTGCCCACTGTCGCCGCAGGCGATTGGAACTGCAAACACACGGCCTGGAACTCCAACAACGACACGCCAGAAGGAAAAGCACTACTAGGGATAGCTGAGAGAATGGATATCACCGTGCTCGGCCCTGAGGTTCCAACTCACTATCCCTACATTTCAGCACATGCTCCAGACGTATTGGACTTCGCCTTATACAAAGGACTAGACAGCCAACCGACGCAGGAAGTCCTCCTCGAGGACATCCAATCCGACCACCTGCCGGTGTGCATGGTTATTCCACAAACACCGACATTCCTGACGCCGCGCCTCCCACGCCGTCGGATCGACTGGGTAAAATTCAGGGACTC
Source organism: Galleria mellonella (assembly GCF_026898425.1). Lineage (NCBI taxonomy): Eukaryota > Metazoa > Arthropoda > Insecta > Lepidoptera > Pyralidae > Galleria > Galleria mellonella. The sequence continues at coordinate 6,371,103 of NW_026441999.1, read as the reverse complement.
GATGGAGCACAACACGCCCATGATGGCAGTCTCAACCTCGTCTGAAGTCGAAGAACTCGCTGCTAACCTGTCAGTCTCCATACAGCACGCCATGGACATCGCAGCGCAGCCGGGACCTGTAACAAGGACCCGCGAGTGGATCCCGGCTGCCACCAGGATGAAACTAGAAGCGAAGCGCCGATTGCGTAGGGACTGGCAGTCGACACGTTGCCCCACCCTCAAGACGAGGTTGAACAAACTCGCCGAAGACATCAGGCGAGACATTGAGTCCCACAGGAAGGAAAGCTGGGATCGATTACTGGAAGACGCCGGCGACGACTGGAATAGCATCCACCGCCTATGCCGCCGGCTGTCCCAATCCCAGCCCCCGGTCCGACCACTACTGGCGAGCGATGGGACGCCGAGATACCGTGCAGCAGACCGTGCGGAAATCCTAGCCGAACACCTAGAACGCCAGTTCCAGCCGAACCCGGTTACCGATACCGAACATGCTGCCATGGTAGTCAAATACGTTGAAAACTACCTGGCTCCGCCACTAGCGCCACACGAAGACCCGGTGGTGTTTACGCCGGGACAAGTGCAGCGTGAATTAAGAAAAACGAAGCCTCGGAAGGCCCCCGGCAGCGATAATATCACGAATACGGCATTGCACCACCTGCCACCGCGCACTATAGCGGCAGTTACACGCCTGTACAATGGTATTATGCGCACAGGGCATTTCCCAAACACATGGAAGATAGGCAAAGTTATCACGCTGCCTAAGCCCGGTAAGAACGTATTGAAACCGGAATCGTACCGGCCAATCACGTTGTTGCAGCATGTATCGAAGGTGTTTGAGAGACTACTTCTCAAACACATAAACACATACATCAAGCCCAGAGAAGAGCAATACGGGTTCAGAGCTGAGCACTCCACCACCCTGCAGCTGATCAGGATACTGCACACGTTCACAACGGCCATCAACAAGAAGGAAGTCACCGTAGCAGTATTCCTCGACATGGAGAAAGCTTTTGACAGGGTCTGGCACGACGGTCTGCTGTACAAGTTGGCCACCCAGACAGAAATGCCAAGAAGGCTCATCCAAGTGGTGGCCTCATTTCTCAGGAATCGTCGGTTCATGGTGGCGGTTGAACAAACCTGTTCGGGTGAGCGTCCCATCCGAGCGGGCGTCCCGCAAGGCAGCTGCTTATCGCCTGTGCTTTATGCGCAGTACACCGACGACATCCCAACCACGGAGCAGACTACACTGGCGCTCTACGCCGACGATGCAGCCTACGCCGCGACGTCGCTTAACAATAAGCACGCGGCGTCAAAAATCCAAACAGTATTAGATGCCCTGCCAGAATGGCTAGGAAAATGGCGCCTGTCGGTGAACGTGCGCAAGACACAGGCGATCACAGCCAACATGAAAAGGACGCCACCACAGCTACGCCTGCTCGGTTCCCCGATCGAGTGGTCCCGCACCGCCACCTACTTAGGGGTGGAAATCGACCGCCGGTTGACTTTCGGAACGCACGTCAAGAAGGTTCGCCAGAAGGCTAGAACAGCCAGGCACCTGCTGCGTCCGGTACTCGTCGGAAACCTCCCTCTCCAGATGAAGACGGGAATTTATAAAACGTACATCCGCCCGCGTCTAACTTATGCCGCGCCGGCGTGGTACGCATTCGTCAGCAAGACAAACAGAAGAGCACTAGAAGCACAACAGCACCTGACGTTGCGTACCCTGACCGGTGCGCATAAGTTCGTCAGAAACGCCACCCTGGAGAGGGACCTCAAAATCCAGCCACTGGACGCACACGTGAAAGAACTAGCGACTAGACTGTTCCAGCGCGCGGACGCATCAAAATGGGACCACCTCAGAGGCATAGCGCCTCTGCACGCTAGACCGCCGGAGATGAAGCCATATGCGCGCGAACTCACCCGCTCGCGCGAAGCAGATGAAGAAGGCACGGTCCCATAGTGTAGAAGCGCGTGGCGCCGTCGTCATGGGCCGCTCTTGCGCTGGCAGTTTGCCGGGCCTCCCCCCATGGGGTCTCACCTGGCAGGCGAAGACCGCGCCGACCGGCCCAGACGGCGCCAACAGTCTACAAGTGAACCTTAGTGCGTTCCTATGAAAACCACCGGCAAGTACCACCCCCAACTACCCTGCACATGGTAATGTGCGGCGAGAGACACCAGCAGAAGGGGGCCAACGCCCCGGGCTGCTATACCCCCCACGTCCCCTTTATACGGCTACGTGCGTACCTACCTACGAGCGGCATTCGCTTCCGGGCAGCGACGCACTACACTCGAGAAGAAATAGGACAAGAAGAAAAAATACTCTCTTCAGACGGTACCGGAGGCTTCAGAATAGTAATCGCTGTGTTTCACTCCAGCCTGAACCAACGCCCCTACAGTCCACGCTCACCGAACGGCAGTCCACACCGTTCATATATGTTATAATGCAATATGCTGTTGGTGTTCCTTAAATAAATAAATAAATAAATACATGATTTTAAATGAAAAAAGAAAAAAAAACAAAAGGAACAATATTGAAATTAACCAGAAAGAATTTCCACTGGTTTTCAGTTCAGAATAATGGTCTGAATTCACTGTTGCCGTTTTTTGCCCACCTATCCCTTACACCCTATATATATTACATATATATGAAGTACAAAAGTGTTACTAATTTCAAATAAACTAATTACTTTTGTTACTTTATATACAAATAAACTAATATTTTTGTGCATTACATGTTTTTGTATTTTATGCACGAAAAATTATTAATTCACTCTTGGCGCCACCTGCCCATTTCTATCTGTTCTCCTTTAAAGGTTGTCTGTAAGAGATTGCCCTAGCGATACGGCCGCCTTTTGTACTTTTATGTGTATATTTCAATCTGTATTTATGTTACTGTATTTCACTTGAAATATTCACTTGTCATTGTATATTTTTATTTATGGTGCAATAAAGTGTTAAATAAATAAATAAAAAAATAAATACTAATTTCAACTTAGTGAGTGATTCTGTGGTAATTTAAAATCGATTACCTTTTCATTAAAATTTATTACCATTGACTAGTATTATTAATCTGTAGTATTGTTAACTAGTTATTGTTAATTATCATTATTTATTAACACAAATGTTTAAATGTTGTTTTTTGATTCGATTAAAGAAATTGCCACCAGAGGGAGATTTTGTACAAAAGTCGATTGCTTGGGCACTTCTGTCCCATTCGTGTTTCAACAGTGAAGCAGTTGTGTTTGCATAGCTGTGTTTCGGTTTGAAGGGTGGGATATGGCGTGAATTTACTGGGTACAGAGAAATAACACCTGAGCCCTCAGGAATGGCAACGCATGGGGGTATCATGGGCGAAACAGTATACTGTTATGTCCATGGTACTGCTCATGTCTATAGGCGACGGTTACCACTTTCCATCAGGTGGGCTGTCAGCTTGTTTGCCATTCTAGATTGTATAAAAAAAATTATAATTATCATAGAGTCAACTCCAGCTGTGTGTTCCCGGCATAGAATAGGCCACCCCTTCCTTTCCCGTGAGTCTTATAAGAGGCGACTAAAGGAGCGTGAGGGTAGCAGCACCCCTTTTAAAACATTACCAAAAGCCAAACTGCGGTTGCCAACCCGCCTGCCAAGCGTGGCAACTACTGGCAAAACCCCCCCTTATGGGACAGGCCTATGTTTAGCAGTGGACAGTTATCGCGTGATACAATAGTGTCGACTCACCCGTGCGCGTACATGACCGGTATGGCGCCGTATATGGCCATGCGGCTGTCCAGCTCGTACTCGAACACGTCCAAGTTGTAGAGACGGTACGGCTCGCCAGATGTCGTTGTGGCCAGGTGCACGCGGTCCGTGTGCTCCGGGATACCTGCACACACGATTGCTTCTTTTTTAAACACCGCCCAAAAATGGAATATAATATTTTATTTGGGTGTATATATATATTGTACATATCAGTAATGCCCTTATTAATAAAAAAAAAAACCTACAAATCCATTTGAACTGTTACACTGCTTTGTTACCTTTTTTCAAATTGGTATTTTTATAGAACTTAAATTTAATGTAAAAGAAAGAGACAAAACAGTTAATTAGCTAACATAGGTTCGGAGGGGGGGGGGGGGGGGAAGATTGTTAGTAATGAAGACTAAAAATCCCATTGCTAGCAATAACATAATAAATAATAAATATCTTCTTTTCAAAAATTGGCATTCTTTATTTATGTATTTATATAATTATTTATTTTATGATAGTTTGTTTTCCTTGTGCCTATAATTATTAATACGAGGTTTGTCCGGAAAGTACGTATAAAAGTTTTTTAAAAATTTTATTTTACAATTATTCAGGTAAATCAATTTTATCCCCTTCAAAGTACTCCCCCTGTGACATAATGCACTTGTGCCAACGCCGTTTCCACTGTGAGAAGGCTCCTTGAAAGTCCTCTGGTTGTAGGTTTCTCAGCTGCCCCGTCGTAGCTTTTTTTATCTCATTTATGTCCCCCAAATGCCGCCCCCGAAGTACCAATTTGGTTTTTGGGAACAAGAAGAAGTCACACGGGGCCAAATCCGGCGAATAGGGGGGTGTTCGGTCACCGTAATGGAATTTTTACTCAAAAACTCACGGACAACAAGAGAGGTGTGGGCAGGGGCATTGTCGTGGTGAAGAATCCAACGCCCCTCTCGCGCCAATTCTGGACGAACTCGTGCCACACGAGCTTTGAGGCGTCTGAGCACATCGACGTAGAATTTTCCATCAACTGTCTGGCCTGGAGGGACGAATTCTTGATGGACAATCCCCCGAACATCGAAAAAAACAATCAACATTGTCTTGACATTTGAGCGGGATTTTCTTGATTTTTTTGTTCGTGGTTCCCCGGATGTCTTCCACTCTTTGCTTTCACGGCCATTCTTGCCGAGTTTCGAGAGAAACTTGATTACGACGCGCTGCTCTTCAACGGAAGCGGGCTCCATGCCGACGGGGTTTCGTTAAGAGGTAACTTCACAGATGGCGTGACAAGCCAGTTCGCACCGCACGGCGGTCAGACCAGAACTGAAGCATTGTTAGGGACATAAGGAAGGGGTCCTGCGCTTACCTGGCCTCCCCACTCCTCTTTCTCGCATTCCAGAACACTTTTATACGAACTTTCCGGACAGACCTCGTATATATCCTAGTATTAGGTACATATTTAACATATATGCATGGGATTATATAATTTTGTTTGATTGGTATGTATATATATGTGTGTATGTGTGTGTGTGTATATATATATATATATATATATATATATATATATATATATATATATATATATATATATATATATATGTGTGTGTGTGTGTGTGTGTGTATATATGTATATAATTTTCATATATTTTTAATTTGCAAAAGATGCTTTTTTAATTATACAGCACTATCATACCTACTTGTACAACAATTAGTCCATTACCTTAAGGTTGTCTTGAAAAGATTGCTCTCAGCAATAAGACCGCCTTACTGTACTTATACAATTGTATCGTTGTGTTTGTAAATTGTCTTGCTTATTTCAATTTCAATTCAATTCAATTTATTCATAACAATATTACATTGTGTCGAATAGGTATGATAGGAATTTTACATATAAACAATGTCAGATACAATCAACGAATTAATAATAATAACAGTTTGTCAAAAAAAAAAAAAAAAAAACAAGCAACCACAAACAACTCACAATTAATATATCCCTAAAATTCATTTATTTTATAAATACATTTTTCCAACAGAAAGGCATGGAGTTTGATTTTTAATATTCTCCAATTTTGGATAGTTTTCAGATCAATTGGTAATTTGTTATACAATTTCCTTCCCTGAAATTGCGCTCCATGTATAACTACGTTTAATCTTGGTTGTATGTCACTCATAATGTCTTTACGTCTATAACTTGTACGCAATTCCCTTTCTTGTGTCGTTTCACATCTGGGTAGATTTTTAACAAAATTTACAATAACAATCAATACATATAGACTGGGCACTGTAAGTATGCGATACTTTTTAAAAAAGTCCCTGCAAGACTCCCACTGCGGAATACGGGCAATTATTCTTATTGCCTTTTTTTGTAGTCTAAAAGCTCTTTCTATATTATAATTGTAACTGTTTCCCCATAATTGAATACTATATCTAAATTTTGATTCCACTAACGAGTAATATACTGATTTCAGTTGATCTGTAGTTAGCACGTCCCTTAAACTTCTTAAAGCATAGCACGATGAACTAACACTATTACCGATGGAGTGCAATTCACTTTTCCAGTTCAATGCTGAGTCAATCTGTACCCCTAGAAATTTTACATCATTTACTATTGCAATTCTTTCGTCGTTTAAGAGAACGTCCAATATTGTATAATGCAAATAAAGGCAGGCAATGAGGCAATGAGTTATCATTGCCTACATAAATTACACTATTTTAAAATTATATTTGCACTTAACTGTGGTATTATTTAACTGTGGTTAAAATTTAAACGCAGTTAGTGGTTTCATTTTAAAATAATTTCGTGGTAATCTGATGACTTCTCAACATATACCATATATAACTGGAATAGATGACTCACCATAAACTTGATCAGCGTCGGGGAAGGAGACGTCGAGCGAGATAGCTTCGTTACCCCGCGGCTTGCTGTCGTGGTGACTCTTGAAATTCTCACCCCACATGCCCTCCTCTTCCTGCAGAGAAACATTTATAAAATACTAGCGGTCCTCTCCGGCTTCGCACGGGTAGATAGATAAATTAGTATTTTACATTAGCTTTCATAATAAGGAAATTTATGATATTTTATCAGAAATTTACTTCTTAAGGCAAAAAGCTAATTTACAATTCTTGTAAGGATATATTATAAATAAGGGAGAAAATATTTATTAGCCAATTATGTATCTTCTTAACCCTCCGATTCAGGGGGAAGGAATAGCAATGGGAAATTTTTACCACATTGCTAACAATATTATAAAGTCATTTTTAATGGGTGAGAATGGAACAGTAAACACAACTCACCAGAGGGAGACTTTGTACAAAAGTCGATTGCTTGGGTAACTCTATCCCATTCGTGTTTCAACCGTGAAGCAGTTGTGTTTGCATGGCTTTGTCGGTTTGATGGGTGGGCTATGGCGTGAATTTACAAGGTACAGAGGAATAACACCTGAGCCCTCAGGAATGGCAACGCATGGGCGAAACAGTATACTCTGTTATGTTCATGGTATTGCTCATGTCTATAGGCGACGGTCACCACTTTCCATCAGGTGGGCCGTCAGCTTGTTTGCCATTATAAGTTGTATAAAAAAAAAGTAACCCCGCCTGTGCTATCGGTATTCGCTGGCGGGGCACCAGGGAGAGATGATAAATGAGGACGAAAGCAGGTCAGTTAGCCCATCGTGACGAATTCACACAATAATTAACCGCGATGATTTCCAGGAACCGCATGGGTGTCGATCTGACATTGCTAGCAACCAGACTGTTAGAACTCACTACTAACAATCCCCCAACAATATATACTGTCAATTTGTCCACATGATCCCATTATCATTCCTAAAAAAATCCCTATGCGAGACTCGAGCAGTAAGTAAAGTACTGAACTTTATTTCTACGTCATCATTCATCATCATACTTTATTAAATCATTATCAATTTAATTACTTTGTTATCGCTTCTGACACCAATTATAGACAATAATGGCTCAAATACTAGCGTCACGTTTTACCAAAGGAGATCCCACAATAAGAACAATGAGTATTAAAATATTTTTAAAATTTACATTTATATCGTACATCTTCTTTTTTCCTTTTCTACACACTTTCTTTCATCATTTTAGCCTTTAACTGTCCACTACTGAATATAAGCCCCATAAGGGCAGTTTTGCCAGTAGTTGCCACGCTTGACAAATGGCTTGGCAATCGCAATTAGTCATTTAATAATTAAGTTTCCTTAGTCGCCTCTTACGACACCCACAGGGAAGAAAGACTGGCCTATTCTATTCCGGGACCAACGACCAATAATCACTGCATCATCTTCCTTTACTCACTCCAAAAGTCTCCCTACCTTTTCCTTGATACTTTCCAAGGTATATACTATAGGTATCGGATACCACCAATAATTCTTGAGGTTTGGTAAAACTAAAAGCCAGAACCTCGGGTCATATGGATAAATAGGGGGGGGGGGGGGGGAAGGGATTGTTAATAATGGGGTCTAATGAACCCATTGCTAGTAATATACCCTATCAGGTCGACCTCCACGCGGTTCCCCCTGGAAACCATCGTGGTTAATTCTAGTAGAATTCATCACGATGGGCTAACTGATCTGCTTTCATCCTCATCTACCATCACTCACTGGTACCCCGCCAATATGTACCGATAGGGCAGGTGAGGTTACCAATTCATTATCACCCATTAAAAAAAATATGGATAAACACATATTACGCCAACACCATAATTTATACAATTAAGATAAGTATAGGAAAATGAGATTGATCAAGGGTAGGCATACGATGATCTTAGAAAATTTCATGGCGTCGATCGTGATGAAGAAACATTACATTATATATAAAAATCTGTATAACATAGTAATACAATTACATTATTAATATAAATACTTGTATTAATTACGACTCATACAAGTGCCGAGATATCGGATTTATTAGATAGTGTGACCTCACGTAATATTTATCAACACAAACGTATCTAAAATATTTGTAAATAAATGGTACGTGACGACCATTCGTGTTCTAATGAACGCATCTTCAAGTATAAGGTCAAAGGCAGATTAAACTTGGGCCCGTGACCTTCTACAAAAAAAAAAAAAAAAAAAAAAATTAACAGGTTAGATAAATCTGTTGTCCATTAAACACAGGTTGTTTTTAAGAGACTGCTCAAGCAAAAGCATGTGTTTGCATGGCTGTGTTTCGGTTTGAAGGATGGGATATGGCGTGAATTTACAGGGTACAGAGGAATAACACCTGAGTCCTCAGGAATGGCAACGCATGGGGGGTATCATGGGCTAAACAGTATACTCTGTTATGTCCATGGTACTGCTCATGTCTGTAGGCGACGGTTACCACTTTCCATCAGATGGGTCGTCAGCTTGTTTGCCATTCTAAGTTGTATAAAAAAAAAGCCTTTTGCAGATTTAATATATTATTATTATATTAAGCGTTAACTACCCACTGCTAAACTAGACCTTCCCAAAAGAAGAGTTTTACCTGTAGTTGGCACGCTTGGTAAGCGAGTTGGCAATTAGGCTTTGGTGATGTATTAAGAGGAACGCTACTATCCATCCTCGATCATTGAATTCCCTTAGTCACCTCTTACGAAACCCACGAGAAAGGAAGGGGTCCATATTTTACCCTACTGTATTTTTAGTCTCCATTACCAACAATCCATTTCCCCCTACTAGCAATGGGGCTGTCAAACTTCATTGCTAACAGTCCCTTTCCACCCGATGATAATGGACTGGTAACCTCGCCTGCGCTATCGATATACGCTGGCGGTGCACCAGTGAGGGATGATCAGTGACGATGAAAGCAGGTCAATTAGCTCATTGTGACGAATTCCACTAGAATTAGCCACGACGGTTTCCAGGTGTAATCGCGTGGAAGTCGACTTGATAGGGTGTATTGCTGGCAATAGGTCAGTTAGAGCCCATTACTAATAATCCCCTTCTCCCCCACCTTTGTACTGTTATCCTACCAGGATTATACTATTGTACAATTATACTGTACCATTTTCGTCTGTTAAAAATGACTGACATGTTGCATTCTCAAAAAAGTTACCACACGGAGATTATTGATAAAATAATTTCATCTGATAAATAGTAAACAAGAGCGTTTATCAGTCACGTATGATATCGAGGGATTGGGATCAATGACATGACATCATAGTCTCCAATAAACAAGGAGCCGCATCTTTACAAGCCTGATAGAGGATAACAATAGACTGTATGCATCTAGACGGAGATAAGTGACAAAAACGTCACAAAAGATCGTTTGTTGGCTGATTCATCGATTTTTTATATTGAATTTTCAAAATTTATAAATATATAAAAGTATAATATTGATAATTAAGGGTAATGTCTAATACAAATAATGTTTAAAACAAAATTACTGTGCAGTGAATGGCGCACTTTTAAAATTGCAATTAGTGAGTGACTAATTGCAAATTTTAAGTGTGCCATGTAACAAATAAGCATTCTGCTTTTGTGGAAGCCTTAGCAGAAAGACAATTTACATTGATGTTACTTATCTAAGGGTACAAAGGATGGGGGCAGAAAAGCCATTACTAAAATATAAATAATGTCTAATTACTTTCCTATTTTTGTTTTTGCATTAGCTTTTTTCTTTATCTGTAAATCATAAATCATTTTTTTCAAGAAAAAATGTGTTCCACAAAAAAAGCAGACTTAAATTGTGGCAAACTCGGTTATTTTGATTTAAAAACTAAACTACTAAACCAAATTATATTAAATATATAAAATTTCTATGGAACCAATCTGTAAGTATATCCTTTCAGATAAAAGATGAATTTTCCAAATCAATTTACAAGTGATGAAGTTAAGAGATAACAATTTGTTATTTGTTTTGTTTGTTATTAACAAACATCAACAATGTAATATGAATGTATCTTACTTTTTTTATAAGTTAATGAACAATATAATTAAATTACAACTTACCACTTCCACTACATTTACATCTTCATCATCAGTCTTCTCCCTCTTCTTCCTCAGCGGCTCCACAAGGAGTTGTGAGTTCTCATTAAGGACCACGGCTACTTCACCATTCTTGTCGTAGAACTCAAACTTGAGAGGTTCAGCTGTGATCACCACTTTGTGACCTTGGTTATTTGTAACAACAACCTTGCCATTATCTTTGGAGACTAGATTTATTCTGTAACAAAATTATTTATTTTATAGGTTGACTATAAAAGATCCTTCTATGGGATAAGTCCAATATTGTGGGGGAGGAAGGGATTGTTAGTAATGTGAAACTACCAGTCTCATTACTAGCAATATAACCTGTCAGATCAACCTCCATGTGGTCTCCCTGGAATACCAGGTATTTTTTTTTAATGGGTGATAATGAAATGGTAACCCCACCCATGCTAACGTTATACACTGGTGGGGCAGTGAAGAATGATAGGTAAAAATGAAGCAGGTCAGTAAGCCCATCGTGACGAATTCAACAAGAATTGTTCACAATAGTTTCCAGGGAGAACCATGTGGAGGTCGACCTAATAAGGTATATTGCTAGCAATGGGACTGTCAAATTCCATTGCTAACAATCCCTTTCCCCCCTGCCAGGTATATTCATCATAAAGGGCTAACTATGCTGCCTTTTCTCAACAATCAACCCTCACTAATACCCCGCCAGCATATGACATTGGCTTACCATTCCATTATCATCCATTAGAAAAAACTACACTATTGTATGTTAAGTTTTTCCATGTATCCAATGTAAAGTAACAACAATGTTATGTCCATGGTACTACTTATGTATGCATCATACATTACATTACAGTACTGCTCATGTCTATAGGTGATGGTTACCACTTTCTATCAGGTGGACCGTCAGCTTGTTTGCCATTTTTCCATTCCATAAAAAAATAACAACAATATTTATTTAGTATGTATTTCTTTTATACATATAAAATTTCAGTTTAAAGTAAATTTTTATTGAATTAAACATGTTTTGTTTATATAAGCAAATTGAAAGAGAAGAGGTAGATTCCCAACTCAATATTTATCATATTTTTTGTATGTTATGTAGTTTTATAGCCAATTTTAAACTGATTTATATAATTATTTTTGTTCTTAAATTTAATTCTATTTAGTTTCTACATTATTTTCATCATGACTGAAATAGTTTTTTTTTTTTTTTTATGATAACTCATCATTTTTATAAACACTTACCCATCAGGCCTGGGCTCATGCTGCAGTGCCAGCTGTGTCACATAACGAGCGTACAGTGGCTCCTTCTCATTCAGTTCCACTCTGAAGGTGCTGTCCTCCAATGCTGACAGTTTTAATATGTAGTTCCACTGCAAAATATTTTGTTTTAGTATTGTAATAATCGAATGTAATATCATGAACTTGTCTATATCATATATATAATATTGTTAGTGATGGGATTTATCAGAGTCGTTGCAAGCAATAGATGCTGTCAGGTCGACATCAATACAGTCTTTCCTAGGAAACATTGTGGTTAATTTTTGGTAAACTTGTCAAAAAGGGCCAAATCACTTGAATTCTAGGGATGAATGATTCTATAGATTTTTTGTTTATACAACTTAGAATGGCAATGATTTTTCACTGGTACCCCACTAAGTATATCTATTAATATTGCAAGCAGGATTATCTTGTTTTTAGTTCTTAAAAAAAAAAAAATTAGCAGTTATTCAGATTAAATTAGAAATAAGCTGATGAACACAGGCCATAAAATAAATATACTATTTAAGTGTATAGATAAATGTATGATAATTACCAGAGGGAGAAACTATTAACTTGGGTACCTCTGTCCAATTCATGTTTCTACTATGAAGCAGTTGTGTTTGTATGGCTGTTTTATTTTAAAAGGTGGGATATGGCAATGAAATAACAGGGAGGTTACAAAGTATACTCTGTTATGTCCATGACTCTGATCATAGGTGACGGTTACAACTTTCCAACAGGTTGTTTGCCAGTCTAAGTTGTATAAAAAAAAATGAAGAAGGGATCTGTATTGATTACTATATACTCCATTTTACTTTGTTGATCTTGTTTTAAGATCACGAAATTTCAAAAACAGATAAAGAATAATAAAATATATAAAAAAAAAAATATATCTAATAATAAGAATAAAAAATTTATAATGCTATAAAAAAGGTCTAATAAAGATTTATAATTACCAAAACAGTTCTCCTATCTGACTCGGTATCTATGGTCGTTACTTCAGCAAGTAATACGTTCCCATTTAGGATAATACTATTTATATCTAAGGTGTACTGCGATTTTTCAGGCTTGAAGCTTCTCAAGCGCTTACAGAAACCAGCCTGATCACATGTCTTAAAATTATTTCTATCAACTGCGAAACTGCCGCTAAACGTTAGCACGACAACCAAAAGACACCACAAGGTCTTCATCCTGAAATAGATACTAAGTTTAAGATAAACATAAATTATTTACACTTGCAAAATGACAAAGACCGGTAGTAGAACAGAATTGAGTTAAGAAAAAATAGGATATCTCGATACACACCCGAACGAACGTGGTTTGTTCGGTACCAAACAATCAGTGCTATATTTTTTAAAGTGTATTAAAAACGCATTTCAATTAAAAGATAGATTTGTATTTTAATATTCACGTATAAATCCAACTACAAGTCACAGCGAATTACGTGGAGAAAGAAAAATGTAATATTAACAGTTAGTTACAGGCTTGCCATATGTATTGTAATTTTTACCTAACTGATTTTTTTTTCCAAAACGATGGGATTTCTTGCAATTTATTCAATCACAAACTTGTGTCTATTATAGTACATATTGCAATAAGTATATCACAATGCGACGAAAAAAAAGAACCACCTTCTCTATGTTTCTCAATTTTACTTCTCATACTATCTTTATCTCTTATCCTCTGTTTGGCTGCCTTTATTGATATATTTTATTATATTTTTGTGTACATCAAAAATTTTAATTTATTATAAAAAAAGAATAGCACATGTTAAAAAGATGCATTAATAAATATATACAATTAAATATTTTGTTTTTAAAATATAATTAAGGTTGTTTCATTCCAAAAGTTACGGCCCAATAAATTTAGAGCTACAAAACAATTTATTACAAATCTACGTCTGAAAACAGGGCAATATCGTACGGTAACTATGCTGATCTTATATACCTGTCTAATATGCCTACACGATAAAAAATCGCGCTGTTTTGAGTTTAACTTTTTTGATATGTAATTTATATTTACTTAGTGGGCTTAGTATCATTAAAATTATTTTATTAATATTAAACCATTGAAGAAGAACTCGAAGAACCGACAAGCGATAAAGAAGAAAGATTCTTGAGTGGCGACCGCGCATACGGGCAGACGCAGTGTAGGACGACCACCCACTGGATTGAGTGACAACCTAAAATGCATTGCTGGGAGTCAGAGGATGCAGGTGGCTCAGGACCGTTCTTTATGGCAGTCTATGGGGGAGGCTTATGTCCAGCAGTGGACGAATAATAACTAAAATGATGATGATACCATGGAAATGTAAAAACTAAATAAAATATTTTTAGCGTATTTCAAGAGTTTTAATCAGCTATTTACAATGATTTGTTAAGAGTACAATCAAATAGGTGGGTACTTACAGTCTACAGATATTTAAGTGATTGTTCAAATTGCCCACCTTTGTTGTCGATACACACACGCAATTTTTATAAAATTGTTTTTTTTTAAGACAATTTTGTTATTTAAAAATATTCATGTTTAAACCATATAGCTGTATGGTTTATAAATACTAAAACAGGCTAAAAATGCCCAAATTTCTCCATATCCATTTCACTATTCTCTAAAAAATTTTGCAAGAATTTAATTTCCCTAAAATTTTGCACACGGATAAATTTTTGCCCAATATTCTAAAAAATATATAGTTTGTCAATGTTGGCTAGACTACTTTGGTCAATTGGTATTAAATGACTTGACATTTGATAACGAATACTACATAACAACTTTAAGCTCTATCCATAATCTATGTTAGGAATACGTTTTTGTTTAACCATAATCTCTCAAAACTGCGAGTTGAACTAATTGCTTGTCTGTGATTGTCAAATTCGACATCGTCTAGATGTCAAGAAGTCTATAACTATTTATTTGTTATTGTTGTAATTTTATCTTGTCATTTTTCTTTTCAGTAAAAAGAAATAAAATACATTTAAATATACACTAAATCCTAAATATATTTACGAATTTCTCTTCGTATATTTGTATAAAAATATTAAAGTTTGATACGGTATAATGTGTTATTAAAATTATTTTTAATAAAAATGACCTCCAACTTGGAGAGTGAGGATCTCGAAAATGTTCCATTGGTCCGTATGGAGGATGTGCAGCCTTCGAGAGACAGGGCTTACGAAGTGAATAGCCCAGAGATTGGGAAGGAAGAAGTTTTGGAGACTAGTATAGTTGACAGTGTGGATTATGAAAATGAATGTGTGATGGGCAATGAGGACTCTAATATAGGTAGCATGGTGTCGATAAAGGTTGAACAGGCTAGCGAGGGTAATGATAGTAATAGTGGAGAGTTAATTGTACCCGATTTCAGGGAAACATATGAAATTCCAATAGTGAGTAGTATCCAGTCTTGTAAATTTACCATAAACACATTAGATGGAATCTCAGTCAATGAGTACCCTCAATTAAATAGCTTTATTTAAATTAATCCTTTTAAATCTGATTAGGAATATTCTTATCTGCTTAAAAGAACTCACAAAAAACTTAACAGTTATATACTTAATAAATTTAAATAAATACTTCTATTTGTTTAATTTAATTTGATAGACTACACTACCTTTCTTTCCATTATTTGCATTAGTAGCACACTTTAGTTGAGTCTGTCTTATTTATCTATTTTTTTTTTACATACATACATATATATCTGTCATGCCTGTCTCCCATTAGGGTAGGCAGAAACAATGGAACTATTTTTTATTTGTATTAATGTATATAACCCAATGAAGGCTAATTATTATATTCCTACATATAGAAAAAAGAAAGAAATACTATAAAGAATTGGATAATTCCAGTTTTTTATTTGGGTCAGCATAATATATTTTTCTCCTCAATTCTTCTCTATTTACTGTCATTTCCACATATTCTTCTATTTTGACAATGTCATCTTTCACACAGTTCATTTATATCTTTTTAGGCTTTTCTCTACCTTTATAACTATTTACATTCATACTTAAAACAAATACAGATATAGATAATTTATTTATAATTTACAAGAAAATAATAATAAGATTTATAACAATAATAATCATGTCACTTCAATTTGTAATTACATTAATAAATATCAGAATTAAAGATTATTTATATTTTATTAATAGTTCAAAACCATAGAAGTGCTTTTCGACAATACCTTATTTAAAACATGCTCTTCAACTATTATTCGATATGTTCCAGCTTGAGAGATATATATTTTATATGAATATTATATATATTAATGAATTTTATATTAATTTAGATAATCGGAGATAATTTTGTTATCCTTGAAATACAATATGGTTACCAAATTAGAGAAGGGATGTTACTAGAAGTCAATCTTGACTGACTAGTGATGTGCCTGTACAACATGTATATAAACTTCATTCGTTTATTCTTTTATAAATTACACAGGAAATAAAAGTGGAACCAGAAACAGAGACAAAACCAGCTCCGTGCAGTTGGCCAACATTGGAAATATTACCTGGTGGTGTGATTAAAAATGCTGATAAAAGTGAAGATAGCACAGCATACAGTAATGATACAGACTCGGCAGATAGCGGCGAGATGATGTATGCATGTGCCAAGTGTCCTCAGAGTTTTAAGTACCTGTTCCGACTGGTGAAACATGTTCGATGGCATGAAGATCAGCAGAAAAGGCAAAAAGGGACAGGCATATCAAAATTAAGTGAGTTTATTGACAACTAAATGGGGCGATGGCCTCAAATGTATTGTGGTGAGCTAGTACGTGCAGGTGGCTCAAGATAGTTCCTTATGGCAATTTATGGGGGAGGGCCATATTCAGTTGAGGAAAATTAGTAGCTGAAATGGTCATGATGATAATTGATAAGTTTATCCTGCAACTTTGCCTGTATATAAAGTAATCTATATATTTATCTAGGATATGGTTTCCTTATGGGATAATTACATGCTCCATGTTTCACACTTCTGGTCACATATTTGTAAGTTTATTAGCCAGAATAAAGAAACTATACAATTTGTCACAATAGCAGTTTGTCACATACATAGTGTGTCATCATTGCACTTTGTTATTAAATATACTTTTTTTATGATAATGGAATGGTAAGATAGTACTGTGGGCATTATCAGTATACACTGACAGGTTCCCAGTGAAGGTTGATAGGTGAGGATGGAAGCAGATCTGTTGGCCTATCGTTATGAATTCAACAATAATTAACCATGATAATTTCCAGGGGAAACCATGTTGTATGTCGAACTTATAGGATATATCCTATATAACAATATATTGCTAGCAATCAGATTATTAGTCAATATTACTAACAATTCCTTCCTCCACCATATTAATATATGGTGGGAAAAGGGATTGTTGGGTGGGTATTGTCCTTGCTATATACTCATATATTATTTATTAATTTGAGAAATATCTACAAGAAACTCGGAAATTTCGTTGACTACTTTTATGTTGATCGTAGTAATGTATATTGCTGAAAAATAGTAACAAACAGAATTTGTGACGAATTGTTGATGATGATCTTAGTTAGTGATGAACTGTACTGGTGACCAAATGCGATTTTTGACGCGGGTCGTACAATCGTACCTGTATACCAAACTCCATAATCCGTTCAATGTGATCGAGTAACAAACATTGCCCGATCTAGCAATTTTGCAAGACAACAGTGAAGACAGGAGAGTATACAGTAATTACACGGACACGACAGAGAGCGGCGATATGATGTATGCATGTGCCAAGTGTCCCCAGAGTTTTAAGTACCTATCCCAGCTGATGAAACATGTTCGGTGGCATGAGGACGACCAGAAAAAGGAAAGATGGACAGGCATACCAAAATTAAGTGAGTTCATTGACGACTAGCTGTATCCCACGGCTTTGCCCGCGAGAATCGGGATAAAAAGTGATCTAGGATATGGTCAATTGATTGTACAAATTTTCAAATTTGTTTAGTTATTTAAGCATGATCGAGTTAAAAAAATATTGCCTGATCTAGCAATTTTGCCGTTTTCGGTAAAAATGTTTGTATCCATTTGCCGTTCTACCTATTTGACCGGCCTGCCTCCCGCTAGATCAGACCCTGGGTGATGGAGAGATTCTGATAGGCCATTCTATATCTATTATTGAAACCTAAATCATAGCTTCAAATTAAAGTGAACTCATTCTTCTAAGGGTCAATTGGAATTAAATCAATAATAAAATTGGTTTAGAACTGCTTTTATTTTTATTCTTAGTGGTTCATAACATAATAAAACATCGATTAAACTTTTAGAGATAAGTTGGAAGTAAATGTCTTTCAAAATCGACCCCCTGATATGTGTTTAATGAAACATATAGGATTATAGGTTTTGTAACATATATTTTGTTACAATAACAATAAATTTCTATGTTAATAGTTTCTATGATTTAATATACAATACAATTAATTAACACTTGAACTATAAGATTAGGTTTTCTAAACTATTTTGTTACAAAAATAAGAATATATGATAATAGCTTGTGCAAATTAATATACAACATAATTAATTAACATTTGGATTTTGGATTAGATCTTGATATAGGAATTTATTTTCTTTCCAGAAGCAAAAGAAGACAAATGTGTGTGTTTACATTCAGTTAAAAAGAAAATTATATCAAAAACGAATAAAAGAAAAATACCAAAGAAGAATAAATCATAGCTCACGCTGTTATGGAATGGGAGAGCTGATATTACGAAAGTGGTATTACACATGCCCCTAAAATTGGTGCACTTTCAGAGTTTTTATCTATGCAATTGACAGATTCATATGGACTTCTAAGTATGTAATGAAAAAGTGAGCGCGGCAACAGTTGATGAATTGGACATTGACCTGTAATTGAATACTATATTAGTAGTTTTTTTTTTTCTCAAATTTAACCAGTGATCATAACCTATCCTTTACTTCTGCATACTGTTTTGTGGTCATTGAAGATAGTGAGGACTGTTAAGGATGGAATGTTCTCTTTTATTATTATAATATAATAATTTTAGAGGTCTCCTGACTTAAGAGTTTAAAAACAAAGCAGATTGGAAAGAGAGGAGTGACTTACAACTGGATCGCGCCCTGAATCGGTCATTGACCCAATTAACTTAACAATAATTTTATTCGAGTCTAAGAACAAGAACTAAAGTGTATTATATTGATGTTGACAAATATAAAGCTCCAAATGGATGGATGTCAGTTTGTTGCCATTCCAATATTTATCATAAAAAAGACATCTAATGAGGAAGAAATGGATACATGTAAGAGGCTTTTTTATTTTGTACAGCGTCTCATAAACGTTCAAGTGGCTTGGACCTTGAGTCAAATATATATGTGCTCCATGAAGATGAGCCAGCATCGTCAGCACATATATGCTTGATATCCCATACACGGTAGACTACCCGCGATCGCGTACAAATAAGTTTACGAAAGGAACACCTACGTAAATTGTACCATAATATTGAGGGATAGCCTGTTCCTCAAAAACGTGTCTGACAGTATACATGCACATTTTTTAAGGAGCCAGAGCCCCCCTTGTAATCTTAAATAATAATAATAATAAATTAAAAAGAGTGGATTATTTTCTTTTCAATTAAATCACTTTCATGGACAATATTATCTATACGTTGCTTTAGGACGATGTGGTCACATGTTCTATTAAAAAAAAAATATAAAAAAAAGATGGAAGCATTCCGTCTTTGTCTTCCATACGGTAATAGATTTATGCTCGACTCAAGCCACTTGATCATTTACAGAGTCCGTAAGATCAGGGCCGGATTACTCATGTCGGGCCTCCTAAGTAATGCAGTTTTCGCTCACAAAAAGCTGCAATAATAGTAATAAATAATGCAGTAATAATAAATTTTACATCATCATATCATCATATGGGGAGTTTTGCCAATAGTTGCCACGCTTGGCAGGTGGATTGACAACTACAGTTAGGCTTTGGAGATGTTTAAAGAGGGCCGCTGCTGCTCATTCCTCGTCCTTCAATCGCCTTTTACTACACCCACGGGAAAGAGGGAGGGGGGGCTATTCTGTGTTGGGACCACATGTCTAATAGTTCTATATATACTAACTTAAAATGCGTATACAATACTTATTGAAAAAAAAAGAAAATAATATTTCAATGAGGGTTTATTAAGCATCATCCCCCTTAAATTGTCACCCAAGGCTAACTATGGTTGCTAGGGGGGAAAGAGATTGTTAGCAATATGCCCTATTAGGTCGACCTCTACGTGATTCCCCATTCAAACCATCGTGAACAATTCTTATTGAATTCGTCACGATGGGCTAACTGATCTGCTTCATCCACATCTATCATCCTTCACTGGTGTCCCGCCGGTGTATACCGATAGTGCAGGTGGGGTTACCATTCCATTATCACCCATAAAAAAAAAACTTGTTGCCAACCCGTCTGCCAAACATGGCAACTACTGGCAAAAGCTCCCAAGAGGGAAGCCTACGTTTAACAGTGGACAGTTAATGCCTGATATGATGATCAAGGTGTCATACAAACCTTCAAATATAATTGCCATTTAAAGAAACTCGAAAAATTATTCATCAGGGCATGGGGCCTCTATCCGTTGGAGGGACCCTAGGCGGTTGCCAACACTGTCTAATGAATAATCCGGCCCTGCATAAGGTACCAAGGACAAATGTCCTTGACAAGTTTATAAACATAAATGCGCTAAGATTTATATCATAATGCATTACTTTTGTAAAATAATAGAATACCAGTTATTTAAAGACATAAGAAACAAATGTATATATTGAACTGCCATCGAGAATAACAAGCGAGATATTGAATTATTGCAAATTGTAAAATATCGCCTGTTTAGTTTTTTTTTTTTTTTATAGAAAAACGCACACTAGGGTAAACTATTCAATGACTAGCACAAAATGTTATTTACTATTGATATATTAGTAAAACACCAAGATTCACAATTTCAATCGAGATAAAAGATACACTAGATTTTAAGTTAAGAAACCTAACTGAAAACCGCATGGAATTTGACGCTGAACTTTTTGGGCGACGCCAGAATAATAAAAAAAAAAACAAATTTAAAATTATTGTCTTCTATTGGTCCTAATAAGACCCCTCATATAATTTTTTTTATTAAATGCCTCCTAGGGACAAACATGGTGTGCCTGACTACAATTTCATTATATTATTAAGATTGTATTGTATTGTATGGGAGATAGGCGTGACAGATATGTATGTATGTATTGTATTGTAAAATATTTATTGTACATAATTTATATTGGACACATTAAAAGATTTAATATACAATAGCGGACTTATCCCATAGAGGGATCTCTTACAGTCAACCTTTGAGAAGCTGAAAGAAAACTATAGAATGTACAAGGGTAAAAACCGTACAGTTAAAAATAAACTCAATAATATCTAGTAAAATTATATTTTCAAAATTTGTAAATATCTTTCAGCATATTTTTTTTTTACTACAAGCACTCATTTTTAATGAGTGCATGGTTGAACTCGTCCAATTCTTATTGCAGTTTGTGATTGTAGATCTTGGGTTTTTTATTGGTATATCAATGTTTTTTTATACATTTTCAGGTAACATATCCCCCTGGTGTGCGAGAAGCTTATGAGTAATATATTTAAGTTATTGTGTGTGTGTGTGTGTGTGTCTGTGTGTTTTGTATGGACATTTTAATTGTAAGTGACGTCCACACAAAATATTTTGCAAGCAGCGAAATATCG
Organism: Galleria mellonella; assembly: GCF_026898425.1. Taxonomy (NCBI): domain Eukaryota; kingdom Metazoa; phylum Arthropoda; class Insecta; order Lepidoptera; family Pyralidae; genus Galleria; species Galleria mellonella. The sequence goes on along the minus strand of NW_026441999.1, from coordinate 6,349,431 downwards.
TACATAAGATTTTACAAGAGAAACAAAATTGAACTACTTAAATCGTGGTGAAATCAGTATGGGACCAACACGGGGCTTAACCCTGTTGATTGCAAAAATAATCACCAAAATCAGTATTTAATTGACGATCGGATCGCGGAACACTACAAAATATAACTTTACACACTACATTGTTTTGTAATTCGGTAGAAATAAAAACTATATTATATTTTCATACAAAATTTGATTTATTCTAGATCTCGTAAAAAATATTTTTTTTTGCCATATAGAATATATTATTTTAAATGTTTGCAAAATGTGTTCAGTGTGAATAGTCCTTAATGTTTTAACTAGTAAGACCAAAACTATGTAAGTACTGTTTTTTATCGAAAATTGTTACTTTCCTAAATTGTAAACTTTAAAAGCGTTCATAACTTTAGCTTGCCGAAGTGTCGCAACGTCGCAATTTTCAAAAAAACAATTTACATAATAATTTTCAATGTTTTTGGCTTGGTTTTTTAACAGTTTTGTGCTAGAGAATTTAAAAGTTTATAATGCAATATTATAAGTATTAAACTATTATTCAAAATTTGTATATTGATTGCGAAAATGTATTTGAAAAATTCCAAAAGCAAAAAATGATGTAGTTGCCAAGTTTTTTTTTATGGTTGATTTATATGCAACGTATTCTATGATTAACTTTATTAGTTCGCTATCAGGGCATCTTTTAAATAATCAATCGGAAACATTGAGAAACATTCAATTGCATTTGACAAGGAGGGGGGGGGGGGGGGTTATTATTATTTTTTTATACAGCTTAGAATGGCAAACAAGCTGACGGCCCACTTGATGGAAAGTGGTAACCGTCGCCTATAGACATAAGCAGTAGCATGGACATAACAGAGTATACTGTTTCGCCCATGATACCCCCCATGCGTTGTCATTCCTGAGTTGTTATTCCTCTGGTGTTATTCCTCTGTACCCAGTAAATTCAAATTGTTGATAATGGAATGGTAACCCCCTCCCGGGGGGATCCTATCATCCATCACAGGTGCCCCACCAGCGCATACCATTAGCGTGGACGGGGTTATCTATCTATTGTATTTTTTTTTAAATTGTATTTGTACATTGACAGATAATTGGGACGTTGTCACACTTCGGTAAGCTAAAGTTAATAGAGTACAAAGTGCCAAGATTTTATTTTGAAGTACCTTATTTTTAATTCGCATACGATCTGCAAATTTGTTTTATTTTATAGTGATATAATTAATTACATTAAGTCCAAATTTATTTACGGCCTTTTATCGTGTTATTATTAGACCAATCTCATCTTAGAGGCTAGCAGATTACGGACTAAGCCGAACAATTTGATCGCCTTCCCCACTCCCCTGGAAAGAGATTGGTAATAATGGAGTTCCCTATTGTCATTACTAGCATCAGGCCTTCATGCGGTCCCTCCTGGATTTTATCCTGATTAATTGCTGGTGAATTAATCACAAACTGTCTTGTTCGTCCTTACTTGTCACCCCTCACTGGTGCCCCGCCAGCGTATACCGATAGCACAGGTGGGGTATGTATTCCATTTTCATCCCATTAACACCTTCCTACCCTTATCCCAATTATTATTTGTGGTCGGCGTAATATGATTTTATCCATATTACAAAAAGATTTGGCTTATAGTTTTACGACCGGCTGCCTGTCTGACGTCAACTAAGCTGTCATATATATTTTATTCTATAATTATGTAGCCAAATTCTTAGCAATTTTTTTTATAGTATGGTAACCTCGCCTGCGCTAATGGGATACGCTGGCGGAGCACCAGTGAACGGTGATAGATGAGAATGAAAACAGGCCAGTTAGCCCATCATGATGAATTCATCAGGAATTAACCATGATAATTTCCAGGGGGAACCACGAGGAGGTCGACCTGGTTGGGTATATTGATAACAATTGGATTCTCAGTCTCCATTACTTACAATCCCTTTCCGCCCTCTTAGCAATATTATAAATGAGAAAGTGAGTTTGTTTGTTACCTCTTAACGCCTTAACTACTCATTCAATCCTATTAACTATTGCATCAGAATTGAGGTTGGTCTTTAACTAAGTGTATTGTTTGTTATATTAGGGGCCATTGTTGTTTATTAGTCAATTAATAGAGCTATAAATAACATTGATTGTTTGTTATTATAAAAGTTTTATTAATTTTAAAATAAACTTAATTTTATTTCAGTTTTAATAATCGTTTTACTAATACCTATTTACTTAAAAGGAGTTACTTTATTTTTTACATAACTAAAATAACACGAAATATAACAATTTATATACAATAACAATTTAATATAAATTAATGTATACTTATAGTATATAAAAAAATATTATATCAGTCTTTGTAAATGCTGTAATTCTTGTTTTTTCGTCAGCAATTTCTCCCTATCTAAAATTTGCGTCCACTCTGGCACAGTGTTCAAATAATGAGTGCTCGAACACTTCTCCTCCAATTTCGATAAACTTTCCTCTATTTTTTTAATTTTTTTCTCAAGTCTATTCCTTGCTGATAAAATTGTATTTTCAATGTTATCACCTACGATTTCAATAAATAATTCTGTATCCTTATCTAATATACCTCTTACGTAATTTTTATTATGATCTTTCTTATATACCAAGTCACTACAACGTGTTAAATGTAACACTACAGGTTTTATGTTTTCAATATCATTCACTAGAGATTCGTCTAACGTTTTAACACTTATAGAGGGTTTAGATTTATTAGAAATATTGTACAGTCCTTTCAATTCCCTGACTAGATTAATAGCACCTAATAATCTATTGGTTTGTTTCTCTAAACTTTCATTCTTCCATATTTCAAAGTCTTCTGTTTTTGGAAATTCCAAATATTTGCATGTGGCGTCGTTGAAATTGTAAATAATATTGTTTTCGAATGCAGGTATCTTTGGTATTAATTCGTCTGTAATGTAAACCATAAATGGAGCGAGACTCCGTAGCGATGTATTCAATACAGCCGACAACGTGTGTGCATGAGCGTAGCCCATTTTTACGTTATCATCAAACCCAGGTTTCGTAGCTTCTAAATAAATATCGCAAAATTCATTATAAATAAATGTTCTTAGAGCTTTAGTTGCTAAATGGAAATCATATGCATCCATGGATCTGTTAACAATTTCAACCATATTAGACAATCTACTAAGGATCCATTTATCGAAGTGTGTCAAATCTTCTTGTGTTATACTACCCTCGTATACTTTTAATTTTGCGTATGATAGCTGCATATACTTTATGCTCTGCCAGATTTTATTACAGAACAGTTTGTTTGCATGACACTGGTAAACATCAAAACTTACAAAATGCGATTTTATGTCTTGTGAAAGCAGTGTGAATCTTAATGCATCCACGCCACATTCAGGGATACCTTTTGCTCCAGAGAAATTAGTTTTGTGATAATCTAAAGCTTTTTTAACTTCATCCTTGGTTAATACTCCTTGTTTGTGCATATCTTCAGCTTTTTCTTTGAGCTTTTCCATTGATATCCCATTAATAATATCAATAGGGTCTATTACATTGCCTTTACTTTTAGACATCTTGGCGCCTTTAGTATCACAAATAATGCCATGTAATAGGACATTGCTAAATGGCAGTTTGCCTGTTAATTCCAAGCCAAGAATGACCATTCTGTTAACCCAGAAACCTAATATATCGTGCCCAGTTGCCATTAAACTTAATGGATAGAATCGTTTATAATCTTCATTTTCATGATGGTCTGGCCAACCTAACGATGCAAAAGGGTATATGCCTGATGAAAACCAAGTGTCTAAAACATCTGTGTCTCTTTCAGTAACAATTGAATCTGGTAGTGTTCTCAAATATTTGGATGCTTGTATTTTTGCTGCTGCCTCGTCAGAAGCTGCTATCCAAATGACGTCTTTTTCGACGCTACATTTATAGGCTGGTATTTGGTGGCCCCACCATAGTTGTCTAGATATACACCAATCTCTATCGTCACTCGTCCAATGTAACCAGGTTTTAATAAATTTCTCCGGCTCAATCCTCAATTTTCCATTCTTGACATATTCAGATGCTTTTTCATTTAACTGACTGCACGACAAGAACCATTGTTCCTTTGGCAAATATTCAATAACATCACCAGTTCTGCTGCATGTTGGCAAAGTCATTTGATGTGGGTTTACCTGTTTTAAAAGTCCCAGGTTGTCTAATGTTTGCACCAGTACTTGTCGACATTCATATCTATGTAGTTTATCGAACTTGCCTGAATTTATAATGCGACCATCTTCGCCTATTACCTGCAGCAGTGGCAAATGATGATGTTTTCCTATATCATAGTCTACTTTGCTGTGTGCTGGAGTTATTTTGACAGCACCAGTACCAAAATCCATATCAACAAAGTCATCAGCTATAATTGGTATTGTATTTTCCCTGAATGGATGGACTGCCTTTTTACCCACAAGATGTTTGTACCTGGAATAAAAATATAAAGTTTATCTTTTAATTGTTCTAATCAGTGGCCATTTGCTATGGTAGCAAGATGCTTGTGAAAAGTGACCGCATCTAACTTGTATAAATTACCTCTTTCCTTATAAAATAGTTATGTAATTAGTGATTAATTAGACATGTTAAAAGCTACATTGATTTTCTTAAAATTTTGTTTTAGAATTGTTTGAAGTTTAGCTAGACAAACTTTCCTGCAGTTTCACTTGCATAAACTTTTCTATAGAAATATCCACAAATCTTAGTAGACATAAAATAAAACACCACATCATAAAACGAACAATAATTAAAAGCTTCATACTTCTAACAGGGCAAGATTACATAAAGATTTTCATATGTACCTCACCTGTTATCACTTGGATGAATAGCAATAGCTGTATCACCTAGCATAGTCTCAGGCATAGTTGTAGAGACCACAATTTCTTCATTACTATCATATATTTTATATGCAAAATTATAAATTAAGCCAAACTTTACTGGCTTATCATAGCCTGGCAACACTATGTCTTTTGGCTCATTTATACTAATATTATCAACTTCTATATCTGACACTGTTGACTTTAATGCATTACACCAATTGACTAAAGCTTTTTTTCTATAAATTAAACCTTTCTGGAATAATCTTATGAATGCTGTGTTTACAGCATTTGTATGTTTTGTATCCATAGTGAAAGTCTGTCGGGACCAGTCCAAAGATACACCCAAAGTCCTCAATTGATCATAGATGGTGTTGCCATATTTTTCTTTCCATTTCCATACTTCTTTGACAAAGTTCTCTCTGCCAATTTCATGTCTGTTAATGTTTTGTGTGCTTTTTAAATATTTCTCAACTACACCCTGGAAATTATAATTAAATTTTTTTATTTATGCAACTTACAATTAGAATGCTTCATGGCAGAAACACATATGAGACAGAGATACCCAAGCAATAAAAAAGCATACTTTTGTACCAAGTCTTCTGGTCAATAATAATAATGAACTTTGTACTAAACAACCATAGACAACAAAGCATTTGTGAGTAAATTTCATTACATATTAAAAATTTTAATACTTTCATAAAGTTTCATAATAAAAAGGTATACCTGTGTAGCAATACCAGCATGATCTGTACCTGGTAGCCAGAGAACATTATGGCCTAAGGACCTCTGTCTCCTTACAATAACATCTTGTACCGTACAAGCTAAAGCATGACCTGAAAGTTTAATATTTATTATTAATATAATTATATACTATTATATTATATAATTATCAAACGAAATATAGGGGGAGAAAGGTAGGGAGTCTAACAGCCCTATTGCTATCAATATACTCTATCAGGTCGACCTCAACAAAGTTCCCCATGGAAATAATTGTAGTCAACTCTTGTTGAAATTGTCACGATGTGGTAACTGACCTGCTTTCATCCTCATTATCTCTCACTGAATCCTCGCCAGCGTATACCGATAATGCAGGCAGGGTAGCCATTCTAAGTTAGATTTAAAATTTAAAAGAAAAGGAAAATATAATAAAAATACATAATTTAATAAATTCCATACAAATATTTTATACCATATATAAAGGATTGAAGGTATTTTTCTATATGATGAAAATCATCGTTATGCACATTTTATTCTTTGGAGTTTCACATTTAATTAATATCTACTGTTCAGAGAATACAGGTACTAACCTAAGTGTAATTTTCCAGTAACATTTGGTGGTGGTAGAACCATACTGAAAATTGGTTTTCTACTACTGTTTTCAGGTGTAAATAAATCGCTCTCTTCCCATTTCTTATATTTATTTCTTTCTACAAGTTCTGGTTTGTAAGCTGTCGCCGGTAAGTTTTCTTTTAACACTATACTTGTACTACCACAAATAAACCGCCAATTTACGTTGCGGTGGGACACTACATAATTTCGATAAACAGATAACATTTTTGATATATTAATTAGACGAAAAATATTTAAATTGAAATATAAAGTATTGTGAAAGTCTGATGTTATTTACTTTTTTAATTTAGGTGTACTGGTTATGTTTTTAATTTATCTGCTTTAGAGATCCAGAGTGGCAAATGTAGCTAAATCATACAGCCAACGTTCTATCAAACTCGTTTCAATAAACGATTACGAGTTACAAAGCAATGTTTGTTTGTATTACATTTGAAAGACATAAGCATTTATAATTATTGGTATAATTACGCATAGAGATAAATAAAGTTTTTAAGTAAGAAAAAATATATTTAACTGAAGGAATGAATCGTAATCTTGCTTTGACATTTAAATGACATCCATTTATGTCAATTATGTCATTTACCAGTCATTGACCTTGACGATAAATGTTTACATTTTTATTTCAGATAAATTATCGTATTTAATTATCGTATAATTAATATCTTTATCTTTTCTTCCTTCCATTTCTCATCTTCTTAAGTACACGTTTATTTCATTAAACTTTATTCTGCTTGTATATTAATTGTGTCAATTAATTGAAATTTAGTGGAAGCCTTCGCAAGTTCACAGTTATTATCAATAATAGATATTATCTTTATTAATATGTGTTATCTACCTCCGAATAATTTAGATCCGGCTTCTTGACTGTCCATTGGTGTAGATAACGTTTAAAAAAATATTACCTAGTCAAAGATCTAACTGCGACCGCGAAACATGTCACTCGGCTCACTTATAAATTATATGAACCCATTCAGAATTTTTCAGCAGTATGTGAGTTTGCCTGTGGAGGTTTTTATTTCTAGACAATATACAGGTTATAAGAAAAAAACTGAGGAAGGTTTAAGCAGTGTTAAGGAACTTCTATTTAGAGCTGGTGTAATTGCAGTATTTTTTGCTGCTATAGTATGGCTTTCTATATTCATGTATGTTGTTTTTTATTACACATACATGCCTAATGTTACGCACGTGAGACCTGTTCATTTACAATTTAAGTAAGTACTTATTGATAATTATTCTTGAACTTATAAAACTTTTTTATTCATAAATATTTATTTCTATTACTATAATATATAAATGCTTCTTTTTTGTATTACTAGCTCATTTCCACGGCTTTGTCCTCTTATGTTGGAATATAAAGGATCTTGCAAATTGCATTATAAAATTGCATCCCTTCAGCTGTTTAAACTATGATGGAGTAACAAATATTCAAAGATACAAATATCTTTGTAAATTTTCAAACAATATTAGAGTAATGTGTGTTAATTAATTGAGCGTTTTTGTATTATTATGTTTTCTGAATGAGACATTTTCCTGCAGTGAGATAAAGTATTTCTTTTTTAAGTAACTTAGAGTGGCAAGCAAGCTAACGGCCCACCTGAAGGAAAACGGTAACCGTTGCCTATAGACATGAGCACTCTATAATAACTTCATTATCATCAAACAACTATTTAATATATATTATTTTATTATAATATTAAATTAACATATTAAGATTGTTTTCTAGGAGGGGGAATTATTTACTATATTAATCATTATTTATTAATTATTATTATAAGATTATTTCTTGTTATTAACCCCTTAAAAAGGTGCAAATGCTCTCCGATCTGTCTTTGTTCTGTTCCTTATTCTGATCTGGGCCCCACACAATTCAGAGATAAGTTTGGCCAGGGTTGCCATCTCTTGGAAGGACCAACCTGGGAGAATTTTATATTTAAAAATTTTATCGAGGGAGGGTAGGGGGATGGGTTATTAAAAAAAATCATTGATTAATTTTTAAATTTATTTTGTTTTCAAACAGCATCTAACTAATATTTGTCAGTTTTTCGCCAGAAAATCATAAAAAAATTTACATGAAAAATTGAAGTTTGTTAGTACTTATAACTCTGCTTTTACTAAAGAAATACTCATTTGATTACTGTCCTTGATCCATACAGGCTCCATCTCGCTCCATCATGTTGAATATATACTCGCATGAAGCATTAGATACAGAAATGGAAAGAACAAATGTGACCATTTTATTCAATTTAGGACAGGGATTTCTGTCTTTTGATTTCGTAAAGAAGTCAACCCAGCATATATTCGCTCTATTTTTTTCGTGAGTAGCAACGAGTAAGCGACAGATGTATTTAATTTTTACAAAAACGTGAGAAATATTGCCCTCTGGGAGGTTAACCATTATTACCGGAATCTCGGTCAATCCGTCAATAAAATGACATTAATAAAATCAGTAAGAATGTTTTAACTTGCACAGATCATGCGACGAGGTCATGGGCGTGTGTTCCTTTCCATCAGCTCACGTCCAGCTGACGCGGCGCAGTCAAATGCTCATGTCTGGACAATCGTACCGTATCAAGTTGGTACTTGATATGCCTGAGTCACAGACCAACAAGGATTTAGGTGAATTTGTTTTAATCAATATATCCTATCTGATATATATATGATATATATATATATATATATATATATATATATATATATCATATTCATCATCATCAGCCGTTAACAAGTACACTGCTAAATGCCTTCCTCTATTGGGGTGTTTTGCTAGTAGTTGCTACGTTTAGCAGCCTAAATGGCAACCACAGTTAGGCTTTGGTGATGTTTTAAGAGGGAGGCTGCTGCCCATCCTTCGTCCTTATATAAGTATTTAAATTTAAATTTACACTCAGTAAAACCAGCATTGTTAGCATCCATTGAAGGGGGTGTGAGCAGCAAAACTGAATATTTTCACCATAAAAATATGGTTCTTTTTTTAGTAGGTGATAATGGAATGGTAACTCCGCCTGGGCTATCGGTATACGCTGGCGGGGCACCAGTGAGAGATGATAGGTGACGATGAAAGTAGGTCAGGCTCTTTGTAAAGAATTTCACTACAATTAACTACGATGATTTCCAGGGGGATCCATGTGGAAGTCGACCTGATAGGGTGTATTGCTTGCAATGAGTCAATTAGACCCCATTACTAATAATCCCTTTCCCCCTAAAAATATGTGCCGTAAAATGACATGTTGAGCATTCCATACTAACTACTAACGACGCGTTCACTTGTTAACTTTAATTTTTTTCTAAATTTCCGATTCATTTTTTTTTTATACCACGAGGTGGCAAACAAGCATATGGCCCACCTGATGGTAAGTGGTTACCGTAGCCTATGAACACCTGCAATACCAGAGGTATTACGCGTGCGTTGGCGACCCTGATGAAACCTCTTTACCCCCCTTTTGAAGAACCCCAGATTCACGAAATTTTTCTCCTAATATATACCTAAATATAAATAAAAAATTATTACTGTTAGTTACTAAATGTATTCGAAAATGGCTCAAAGGAATTATCAAATAAATTAGTCTACAATTGGCGAAGGTATCATATAATATACAAATGCATGGTGATATAATAAAAAGTCTCTTCTTTTTGAAGTCGGTTAAAAATAATGACCGATAAAGATCAGTTCAAGGATGAATCACTATTTTTTAACCTTTAACTATAATTTTAAATATAATATAAATAAAAATGATTTTTATTATTAGAATTATTTTCTAGCCTATTCAGTAAAAAACGCAATAAAATCGATTTGTTTGAGTGGTCATAAATAAATCTAACGATCCGGTTCAGCTTCTCACGAATAGATAGAATTTTCGAAAATAACATATAAGCTATATATTATTTATGCTTACTCACTGATAATGTATTTTTTTTATAAGTAAAAAAATTTTTAAAATCGGTGTTGTAGTTTTTGAGTTTGGCATCTACAAACAAACAATCAAACTTTTCTTTCTTCTAATATTAGTATAGATTTAAATTATAATAAATCGATGAACTTTCCCAAAGGAACACGAGTAATAAATTATTATGTATCTCTCTAGTGTTCAAAAGTTTCTTGGTTTCGTTTTTCAACCGACTTGAAAAAGATGGAGCGCCTTCAGTTTAAACCGATTTGAAAAATTCTTTTTTATTTGAAACGATTTGCTTACTGATTTGTCCCATAGAAATTTCCCATACAATCTCCCATAGAAAGTAGTAGTAGGTTTAGGAGTTTTTAGTCCAAAATAACTGGTTTTATCACAATTGAACTTGTTTTTTTTGTGGGACAATCTCAAATCATTATACATGATAATATCTACTATGGGTTTTTTTTATACAACTTAGAATGGGAAACAAGCTGACGGCCCACGTGATGGAAAGTGGTAACCGTCGCCTATAGACATGAGCAGTACCATGGACATAACAGAGTATAATGTTTCGCCCATGCGTTGCCATTCCTGAGGACTCGGGTGTTATTCCTCTGTACCTAGTAAATTCACGCCATATCCCACCCTTCAAACCGAAACACAGCCATGCAATGGGTATGGGTGAGTGGGTAATAATACAATTAAATAGATTATAAACCGTTTAGTATTTACTTATTAATTTATAAAATACATGCCCTTGGTGAGTAGTACAGCTGTTATCAACTAATGCATTCATCGCTAAAGAATATTAATAACTAGCCGTATCCCGCGGCTCTGCCCGCGTGAATCAATACATAAAGTATCCTATGTGCTATGTTAGAATATAACCTACCCATGTACCAAATTTCATTCAAATCCGTTTAGTAGTTTTTGTGTAAAAGAGAACTAGACATCCGTCTATCTATCGACCGTTACCAACTTTTACATTTATTATATTATTATAATTATTAAAATTCGTTTAAAAAATTACAAATTCAAATTAATTCGGTGACCCGGTTTTGTTTCTTAGGCATGTTCATGGTGTGTGCTCAGATGCGAGCCAAAGGTGGTGTTCTCGTGTCCTCCTCGTGCAGGGCAGCAATGCTCAGGCATAGGTGAGTTTGTTGGATGTCAAAGATTGACGGTTAACCGGCAAAATCTTCTAACTAACACGGAAACCATTTTACATGTTACACTAAAAATATCCTATTTCTGAATTTATTCCAAATACGGTGAAACCAGAAAAGTAGTTGGTTTTAATATTAGTATATTATGTGAGAAGTATACATTATTTCAAGAAATATACATGAAAATTTATAATAATACAAGCTGACGGCCCACCTGATGGAAAGTGGTAACCGTCGCCTATAGACATGAGCAGTACCATGGACGTAACAGAGTATACTGTCCCGCCCATGATACCCCGCATGCGTTGCCATTCCTGTGGACTCAGGTGTTATTCCTCTGTACCCTGTAAATTCACACCAAGTCCCACCCTTCAAACCGAAACACAGCCATGCAAACACAACTGCTTCACGGTTGAAACACGAATGGAACAGAGGTACTCAAGCAATCGACTTTTGTACAAAGTCTCTCTCTGGTGAAGTTTAAAATCACAGCATAACAATAATAGAAATAACATCTATATCTCTGAACACAGTCTGTGGTCATCCGATGACATTCCAGTATAAATATGTATGCGATAATCTATGGTCAATAAAATTTCATTGATTGTTCGTTGCTAACACATTTTTTAGAGGTTGCTCGTTTCACAAGTTGCTTATACGGGGTCGCCTCTCGATAACCTCTCGTCTATTACTAGATATTAATATTAATATATATGTATTTCTAATTAGGTCAATACTGCATTACATAATGAGGACGTTCACATGGGCTCCCGTGTTCTTGACCGGTCTGGATGAGGAGAAACAGCAGCTCCACGTCGAGTTGTTCAGCGACTTCGAGGACGACGAGGTGGGTTCATTTTTTTATGGTATCAAAATGGTAACTCCACCTGCACTGTTAGCAGTACCAACTTTAGGGGAATAGGCGTCATATAATTGCATCAAATACGACGCTGGAGTAAAAATTTGACCTTTTTTGTTGACAGGATGGATGAGGGAAGGGGAAGTAGGGCAAAAACAGCAACAAAATTAACAATAATAATAAATAATTTTTATTCAAGTAATTTAAAAATATTTTAGAATAGTGACTTTATATGAATCCACCGCCCATTTCGGAATGCAATTTCAGCCTAAAAAGAAAGGGCAAGAAACACAGCTGTTGCTCTTTTCAAAATTAACTATAAAAAACAAAAAATATAAATGGATAAAATGACTATCCACAAACTTGGTATTGAGAAAAAGAAATAAAATGAACTACAAAACTACAATCAAATACTATATTTTTAAATAGACCAGTCCTTACCAGAAGTACCCGTTCACGAGTATGACGAAAATACTAATTATCGATGTTTTCAACCATTTTATAGGAAGCCCTGCCGTTTATAATCCTTATTAAAATTATAAATATGAAAGTGAGTTTGTTTATTCCTTATCTCTTAGTATCTTAACTAGGCGTTAAAAGTTAGTGATTGGTTAAATCACTTGAAATTGGGTATATACCCACAATTTCATAGTAATTAGCCGTTTGTTTGAGCACCTTTGTCCTATTCGTGTTTCAACCGTGAAGCAGTTGTGTTTGCATGGCTGTGTTTCGGTTTGAAGGGTGGGATATGGCAGTGAATAAACAGGGTACAGAGAAATAACATCTGAATCCTCAGGAATGGCAACGCATGGGGGGTATCATGGGCGAAAAAGTATACTCAGTTATGTCCATGGCTAATGACTGAAGTATATAGGCGACAGTTACAACGTGGGCCGTCAGCTTGTTTGCCATTATAAGTAGTATAAAAAAAATAGTTATATAAACTAAACTGTTAAGGCAACGTGTATACGTACTTTATGACATGAAGAAGGATATAGGTTACTCTTTATTCCGGTCTGTATACATATTCCGGTCACGCGGACAAAGTCGCGAGTAAAAGCTAGTAAGTACTCTATTTGTGTGTAGATCCCGGCATAGATTAGGCCCACCCCTTCCTTTCCCGTGGGTGTCGAAGCGACTAAGGGACTTAAAACATCTCTAAAACCTAACTGCGGTTGCCAGGGGGGAAAGGGACTATTAGTGATGGAGACTAAAAATCCCATTGCTAGCAATATACCCAGCCAAGTCGACCTCCTCGCGGTTCTCCCTGGAAGCTATCATGGTTAATTACTTGTGAATTCATCATGATGGGCTAACTGGCCTGTTTTCATTCTCATCGATCACTGGTGCTCCGCCAGCGTATCCAGTTAGCGCAGGCGGGGTTACCATATTGCTAGCAATTTTTTTGATTCGTTGCAGAATGTACCAATAACGGACGCGTACGTAGAGCTGCAGAGCCGGTACGCGCAGGTGTACTCGTGCGAGCTGCACGTGGAGGCGCACTTCGCCGGCCTGCGCTACTATATGTACCACTGGCCGAAGATATCCGCGCTGATTGGTATGTATTTGCCATCACTATTGTATGATACTAGCTGACCTTACAAACATTGTTCTTCCATATAATTAGGCATGGGTAATATCACTCCAATATCTATATATTGGGTTTTTTTTTTAATATTAATTATTAATAAGTAATTTATCGTACATATATCGTGTTTCCAAAATGTACACATATACATACCAGAGGGAGACTATGTACAAAAATCGTTTGCTTGGCCACCTCTGTCCCATTCGTGTTTCAACCGTGAAGTAATTGTTTCGATTTGAAGGATGGGATAGAGCAATGAAATTACAGGGTACAGAGGAATTTTACACCTGAGTCCTCAAACATGGCAACGCATGAGAGATATCATGGGCGAAACAGTATACTCTGTTGTGTCCATGGTACTGCTTGTGTCTATAGACGACGGTTACCACTTTCCATCAGGTGGGCCGTCAGCTTGTTTGCCATTCTAAGTTGTATATAAAAAAAAACGTATATGTGTACATGGCGGACTTAATGCTAAAAGTATTTTCTCCCAGTCAACCATAGGGAAGTGTCAGAATACTCGAGTGCAGTGTAATTAATATTAATGGCGGTACCAAAGGTCATCACCCATTGCGATATCGCCCATACCAGTCGGATATCTATATGCATTTCAATCAGACGCGTTTTTCGATATTACATACAATATTAGATAAACAATATTTAATATATTCATTAATGATCCAATATATAGTTATTGTACCTACGATATATGTATATTGCTATATGTTACCCATTCCTGCATACAAATAAATTTTTGTGGATAAGGACGCCCTAATCACTTAGCGATGTGAAATATATTTTACGACCTATTCTCCTACCTACCAAATGCACGTAAAAAATTTCATAAAATTCGGTCGAAACATTTCACGAGTTAACTACAAACACCGTGACGCGAGATTTTTATATATGTACTAGCTGACTCGGTGAACGTTGTTTTACCATATACATTATTTCTAGAACTGTACATGAAAATATATCGTACTACAATTATTATATTCGATTGTCATCTTGCAAACCTATTGCGGCATATAAAAATCGCGATTAAAAAACAGGGGTTGATCGTAACAAGGTAAAAATGTGTTGTTGTATGTATTTTTCAATGCTAAATCATAATAAAATAAAAATAAAAGATTTTGTTAAAAAAGTAAAAACAAAAAATTTAGGGGTGGATCACCCTTATCATTGAGGGGTATGAAAAATAGATGTTGGCCGATTCTCAGACCTACCCGATATGCATACAAAATTTCATAAAAATCAGTAAAGCCGTTTCGGAGGAGTTTGGTAACAAACACCGCGACACGAGAATTTTATATATTAGATGTAGCAGTCAAAACTGTTAACCAGTCAAAAGTACGCAAAATCAGTACGGTTGCCAACCGTAAGCGTGGCAAATACAAATACTGGCAACCCCCCCCCCCCCCCAATAGTGGGCAGCCTATGTTCAACAGTGGACAGTTAACGGGTTATACGTAATACAATTTCTCTTGTTACAGGTATAAGTTCGAACCTATTCTTCGTATCACTGGTGTTCATACTAAGTTGGTATCACCTGCAAGACGGATTACCTGAATTTATAAAGGTATGCCATTTATTACAGAATATTTAATCTACCGTAATCTTCCTATCTATATCCTTTTATAGTACTACAGATCCGTTAAATAGTATTAAAACGCAGTCGCTATCTGTGTCTGTTTGTGTCTCCGCTTCTTGTAAACCACAGATATTGATGCGGGTTTCCTTGTCTTTAAGATATATATAATAGAGGGAGACTTTGTACAAAAGTCGTTTGCTTGATCACTTCTGTCCCATTCGTGTTTCTACCGTGAAGCAGTTGTGTTTGCATGGTTGTATTTCGGTTCGAAGGATGAGATATGGTAGTAAACTTACAGGGTACAGAGGAATAACACCTGAGTCCTCAGGAATGGCAACGCATGGGGGGTATCATGGGCGAAACAGTATACTCTGTTATGTCCATGGTACTGCTCATGTCTATAGGCGACGGTTACCACTTTCCATCAAATGGACCGTGAGCTTGTTTGCCATTCTAATTTGTATAAAAAAAAACTATAATTTCCCCTGTGCGAGGCCGGGTCGAGTCGCTAGTATATTACTACTATTTTAAATACGAGATATTAAAATACAAATAACTTTATTTTGTTTGAAAAATGGTATAAAAGATGGTATATACTATTTAAATATTGTTCACACTTTTCACCTGAATCTGACGTACAAAATTTATTTAATTGTGCCACTATACTACGCTAATACTATTTTACTTAAATCGTCATATTATATAGATGTCAATATATTTACGTATTAATAATAAATTATACAGGTTACAAATTACAATCGTTTTACAAATTACAAATTAAGTTTGGGCACTTGTTTCTTTCTCATACACAACACTCTCACAACACAACAACACACAATCAAACAAGTTCATTTTCACTTTTATATATATATATATATATATATATTCTTTATTGCACTTGTAAATTACATTATTAATGCATTTATAAATATTGTGAGCAAGGGTGGACTTATCTCTGACAGAGATCTCTTCCAGTCAACCCAATGCAGTTAGAAAGCATGTTGTGAGCGGGCAGCTGAAGTGCTACAACTATTAATATTTAGTGTACATAAACAAATATACATTATATTTACAATATATATATATATATATATATATATATATATATATATATATATATATATATATATATATATATATATATATATATATATATATATATATATATATATATATACACAATATATTGCTAGTGAGGATTAGCAGGTGTGGTATGATGTAGTATCAGTGATTGTGTCACTAATATATCGCTGTACAAATAACGTGTGATAACATACTAACATGCATTACCTTAATAATTTCACAACAAAATCTGACCTAGTAACACATAACACTGTGTCCACTGAAAAACATCGGTATATCGTTCTTAAGAAATTGTTTAAGATTTTATACATAAATAGATACTGTTTATTGTTTCCTTCAAAAGATTACTATAGTAAACTTATTATAAATATAAACAATTACAAGAAATAATCACAATGAGAAAATAATAGGCGACCTTATCGCTAAGAGCGATCTCTTCCACGCAACCTTTGGATGGAGAGGAGTAATTACGAGTATAAACAGTTCAATCGGAGGCACGATGAAAATTCTATTATTTCTAAATATAGTTACATACATACATACATATATATACATACATGCATATAAACACTTACACAGATACATAAAAAAAATATATATATATACTGCTCACATGTATACGTAAAACACAAAATTATAAAATTTTTGGATATCTGAAGAAATAAGTATGCCAACCAGACAAATAAACAAATAAAGAAGATGACAACTTGCTCAAATAAAAATCCTTATGTTTTGGTTTAAAATTCAGCAAACATTATTATGTATAATAAACTGCCAAAATCTATTTTGTACGTAGGTACGGAAAACGTTTTAAAGCTGTTTTGAAAAGAGAATCTATCTGGAAAAGTCTATTACAGGATAGAAGAATATATAATGAACAAAAATACTTTGGGCTTCCCCCCCCCCACCCACCCCCCCTTTAAATATACCTATTTCCATTCTAAGTTGCATAAAAGAAATCGACCAAAACCGTTTTCCTAATATAATATTACTAATTTATACAATTTTCTTTTCAGAGTAAATTAGTAACTGAAATAAAGACTGAAAAAGAAGACGACGTGCCGCGAGGGGGGAAAATTAAATTGGAAAAAGAAGGTATTTAACATTTTACAAATATTAATGTTGGGTTATGGAAGTAGGTATTTATTATATTACGACCAATGCATGCCTCTTTTTAATTGACTCCAAAAAGTAGCAAGATTCTGTTGTTTTTTTTTGAAATGTTTGTTACCTCATAACTCCATTAGTTATAAATCAATTTGGAAAATTATTTTTTATCTGAAAAGATATACTTACAGATTGGTCTCAATAGAAATTTTTATCGAAATCGGTTCACTAATTTAGTTTTGAAATCAAAATAACTGGTATAGTTACATTTGAAGTTGGTTTATTTGTGAAACACAATTTTAAATTATCTTAAATAAAATCCCATAGGCATAGACAAACACAGCGCGTTCATGTCATGAACAATTGCAATTTTTTTTTTTTATTATAATTAATATTATTATGTAATACAATTGCTTCCTAATCGCTAAATGGGCTAAATAATTTAGAGGACTCAAAGGCGCAGTCAAGTGTGTGCACAGTTTTTTTTTTAATAACCTTTTTAAACCATAGGACTTCATGCAAAATGTATCTTGCCCACATTTTCATTATATATATTTCATTTATTTCATAACAATTTACATTGTATTTCCATATTTATTTATATATTTATTAAATACAAGAAATATACAACATGAGCAAATTGGACCTCGCACCAGGCGACTATAGTGGGGGGAGTTCATAAAGAGATTATCACGACACAATTTAAAAAAGTTGGACTTACAATGGGCAATGTACTTTAGTGAACCCTCTAAAGATATTTCATATCTAATTTAAGTCTTGCATCGCCATTGAATGCACTTTTCTCACACACTCAGTGTCATTAGCTATCAAGTAGTAATACATAGAATTAGTTTATAATAGTTATTTTTAGTTCTCAAATCGCTCTGTAGAGGCAGCACTATTGTTTGCTTCCTAATCATTAATGGGATCTTAATTGATTTCTTATCTGTTTTATTTTACACTATTTATTGTATTACAATATATTATAAGGTCTTATATATTCACACTCATACATATATGTACGTCACGCCTATCTCCCATTGTGGTATAAAGAATCGATAAAATAAACTCCCATTCAAAATAGGTCTCTCGCCTCAGGAGACGTTCAAGTTTTACGTAAGGCAATTTTTGAAGGTTTTTAACCCTATATACCGATAGAGAAGGCGAGATTACCATTCTGTTTTATTTACCGACTTCAAAAATGGAGAAGGTTCTATATTCAACTTTATATTTTTCCATGTAAGTCCGCCAATTTCGCCGTCAGTTGTGGACCGATTTTAAAAATTCTTTTTTCCCATAAAAAATCCTATAAGACCGCAAAAATTTCCATTAAAATCTCCCCACAGGAGGTATACTGGACGTGTTTTATGGTTACGCCCGTATTGCTATGGAATTTATTGCCGTAAGAACTGAGATAGTGTCTGAGCAGCCCGAGCGTTGGCTTCAACAAGAGTCGCATTAGAGAACATTGTTTATCATTATATGTATGTTGTATGTGTTCATTTATGTAATTGTTTTATGTTTATATGTGTATATATTTATGTTTTTTATTTATTACAATAATTAATATTTTGTTTGTAATTGTTTAATTGTGTTGTATTGTATGTAATTGTATGACCATATTCGTACTCCTTTATTCATAAAAACGTTTAACGTCCCATAATCCTTATTTCAGCTATAGAAATGTTTTGTCTTGTTCTTTTACGATTTTTTTTTTAATGGGTGAAAATGAAATAGTGACCCCGCCTGCGCTATAGGTATACACTGGCGGGGCACCAGTGATGGATGATAGGTGAGGATGAAAGCAGGTCAGTTAGCCTATCGTGATAAGTCCACAGGAATTAACCACGATGGTTTCCAGGGGCACCGCGTGGAGGTCGACCTGATGGGGATTGCTAGAAAGGGGGTTGTTAGGCCCCATTACTAAAAATCCCTTCCCCCCTGTTCTTTTACGTTAGAATTTTAATTTTAAAGAAAGTGACAGACTACTTCAATAGCTAAAATAGGTTTTTGTAGAAGGTATTAATTATTATGAATAAAATTAACAAATTATTAATTCTTTAATTTTTATGTTTTGAGGGTACATTTTTCCTGTCTCTCTAAATTAGTGAGATATTTTTTAAAGTTTCAAAGATCTATT
The DNA here is from genome assembly GCF_026898425.1 of Galleria mellonella. Lineage (NCBI taxonomy): Eukaryota > Metazoa > Arthropoda > Insecta > Lepidoptera > Pyralidae > Galleria > Galleria mellonella. The sequence continues at coordinate 6,329,801 of NW_026441999.1, read as the reverse complement.
TTTAGAGCTAGTCTTGCTTTTGTGTAATCTAATTTTTTATACTTGTCATATTTAATTAATAATCATGTATATACAATTTATTTTTAGATAATTAAGTAATTTAAGTATAATTAATAAATAGAAAAATATTTACATTTTAGCTTTTTATTTTATTATTATTTCGACAAAAACATGTCAAGTATAGAAAATAAGTTTATACAATAAAATATTTTTTTTAATAAAATAAATATCTTTAAGATGTGTATATGTATATATATTTTTTTTTTTGTAAAATTCTTTTGTACATAATAAAAAAAAATAGTTTTATCAATAAATATCTTTCAATTTTATATCCACTGTAATGGTGTCACTATTTCTTAATTCATTTTAATATCAGACCACGTATTAATAAATAGAGATATTGTCTGGTAATCTATCAGACATTTCTAGATCTATCAGATAAGGATTATGTAAGAAATGGTCTCTATGAGTACCTCTGTCCCATTTGTGTTTCTGTCGTGATGCAGTTATGCTTTCAATTACAAGGTACGGAGGTATAATGTCTTAGTCCTCGATAATGGCAAAGTATATGTTGTATCTTGGGCGTCATAGTATATTCTGTGATGTGTTGTGTTAACCCATCTTTGCATAATGATGGAAATTTCCATCATAACATTGAATGCCCAAAAATTATATAAAAGAATAAGTTCCCTTTAAGTTGATCATGTCTGGATAAAACCATTTACTTTGTTCTCAAAACGAAACTACTGTACCGATTTTGAAAAAAAATCTTTAGGATCAATCTGTAAGTATATCCTTTTAGATAAAAAAAAAAAGATTTTTCCAAATCGGTTTACAACTGACGCAGTTATGAGGTAATAAATATTAAAAAAAAAAAAACAACCGAATCGAGAACTTCTTTTTGGAATCGATTGAAAATGATTATTTGTAAATAATATTATAATCGTCGGTGATAATTTATATAAATATATTTCTCGCAACACTGGCTAAAACTCGGCCCATTGTCATCAGCTCCCAGTACGCCCGTAGAATTGTCCGGGATACAGTACATCGTGCGGTACTCAACGGAGTACATATCGAGTACGGTGATCGTGACAAAAATACTGGAATACACATCGATAGAACACTATGTGGGTCGGCTCAAGTCGCTAGAGTAAGTTGCAAAATATTGGTGTTGCCCGCTTGCGAAAATTAGATGTATAGTCGACAAAATTACGCTTGTGTACACGCCCAGGTTCTCAGGGTTGCCATTTGTTTAAATCATTAACGTTTCACCGTAGAGCTGGGTAATATGTAGTGATATCTATATATCATAGTTAAAATAACTATATATTGAGCTAATAATGAATATATTATACGAATTCACCGCCTACATATTTATCTGTTTGTTCATTGGTTGGCCGGTATGAGTATTAAGTCCACCAAATATAAGTACATAGAATTTCACTAAAAAATAAGTAAAAAAAAAAAATATTCAAGTAAACTTAGTAATAAATATTTTGAAATAGTAATATTTATGAATCTACCGCCCATTTCGAATTTCAGCTGAGAAGTACGGGCAAGTTACTTTTTTTTTTATTTATCACTGTGAATTTAAATTTAAAAGAAATAAATAAATATAAAATATCGGTCGTCTAATACATAATATCGAATATGAGAAACTCGCTAGAAATAAATATAGATTACCGACTAGTATGGGCGATGACGAAATAGGATCTCTTTTTCTGCCGTCCATTTTCAGAGGTACATAGAAATCCTGGAGGTATCAATATTAGAATACAATAGAATAGAACATTGCAAAGAACAAGCAGTAACAAACACTAAGCGTCATGTCATATAGGGAGATAAAGGATATGGCCTGGGATAGAGCTGGCTGGAGGAAGATGCATGAATTAGTTGCACCGACAAGAGGGAACTCTTAAATGAAAAGAGAGAATAGAACATATTGTCAGAAAAACATAGTTACAACAGAAAATATAGAAATATTATCTCATATTAGGCAAAAGGAACCGGCTCAGCTGATGCTGCGAGTGTCCCAGTGCAATGTTTACAGCTGCACAGCGCTGGTTTTCAGCCAGTCCCTCTCTTAAAAAAATACGATAAAAATACAAATGGGTAAAAATACAATTGCATGTTACTAATATATTACCCATTGCTTATCTAACAATCACTATCGGACATCAAAAATATTAATTTTCCCTACTAATTTTAATATACAATAGGTATATAAAAATTCCATGACACCCATCTTTGTTCACCCAAGAGATTTTAAAGACATTTTATATATATGCATTTTTTGCTCCAACTTGCGAGATTGAATAGTTTTTATTCCGACTAGAGAAAAATGAGGCTGTCGGGGCAAAACAACATTTTCCGGGTCATTTAGTGCTATATAATATCTGTCTGTCTTCACGTCAGCTAAAAAAAAAACAGTATTAATATAAATTTACCACTTGTCTAAGGAAGCAATTATTACATTAAATTAAATAATGAACTTTACGGTAGACACATTTTCGTTACCGCACGCATGTCTCGATGTAATCGTTCGCCATTCCACAAGGGGATTCTTTTATTCGCTATCCCTCATTAAAAATCATTACGTGTAATAGATATAGCATTGTAATAGACATATATAATTATCTGTAGATGTTTAAGATTCAATTCCTGCGCCTAGTTCCATTTTCAAAACGACTTTAAAAAGAAAGTGCTTCTCAATTAGTCTGTATTTTTATTCCAGACAAATTATCATACTGAAGACTAGGCAGCATGGTCTCCGACCTTAGCCTGTTCCATAACGGAACAAACATATTAAAAAACAATAGTCTGTAATTTTTTTTTATTTGTTGCCTCATAACTCCGTCAGTTATAAATTGATTTGGAAAATTCTTTTTCTATCTGATAGATTGGTCCTATAGAAATTTTAACAAAATCCGTTTAGTTTTGAAATAATAATAACTGGTTTTGTCACATTTGATGTCAGTTTTTTTTTTTTTGTGAAACACAATCTGTTTTCAAAAACACTGTGTTTTAGTCGTCTATGAAACAGAGCACCTTCTAAGGTTTTTTTTTTAAACCAGGAACGATAAAATATCAAGTCACACATATATACTTCCGTAATGTATCGATTGTATTATCCACGATTTGGTTAGTTGATTAAAATTATTTTATGTTATTCTGCTACCATTGATATGTGTGTGACTGCCAACGCTCGAAAATTTACCACCTCTATTACTACCAGAAGTTCTACAACCTTTCATATTAGTCATCAATCTCCGACTGCCATTTTGTTCACGCATGTTTTGAGACACGTGTTTCAGCACTAAACGAGACAATCTTCAGCCAAATTATTGGATCGCTTCTCGGAGCCTAGTGTTAACTGTTAGGGATCCAAATTGCGAAGTCTATCTGTGATTTGTTTCAAAATTTTGTATTATTATTGGGACAGCTTCTTCTGTATGCTATGTGATACTATGCGTACGTAGACGCATATTTTTTTAATAAGTAACAATCAATGGTATGAAGAATGATTAGGACTATATCCAGGGGACGCTACCCGAACAAATTGCCTGGTGTAGCATTTTTTTTATGCAATTTAGAATGGCAAACAAGCTGCCGGCTCACCTGATGGAAAGTGGTAACCGTTGCCTATAGACATGAGCAGTACCATGGACATAACAGAATATACTGTTTCGCCCATGATATTGTAGAATAATCAAAGAATGATATTGTTCTAGATTCCCCGCCATTCTTCGAAGGAGACATCCTTCTAGAAGAGTTACAGAAGATTGAAGAACCAAAGAAGAAGAAGACTTAAGACTGCTTATATATTTATATAGTTTTTTATACCAAAGCTGTCATAATGGAAAAAAATTAAGTTTAAAAATATCAAAATAATATTTTTTGTTAATAACGTTTTATATTTATAATACTTATTTTTTAAATAATACTATAATTAAGTCCAACGATTTTTATTTACAAGATTAATTGATAAATTTTCGTATGTTTTCAAGTCCATATCGTGAAAATAGGTAGGCATAATTATAGACGTGAAATTATCCGGAGCTTACTCCGGAATACCAGAGGGAGACTTTGTACAAAAGTCGATTGCTTGGGTATCTCTGTCCCATTCGTGTTTCAACCGTGAAGCAGTTGTGTTTGCATGGCTATGTTTCGGTTTGAAGGGTGGAATATGGCGTGAATTTACAGGGTACAGAGGAATAACATCAGAGTCCTCAGGAATGGCAACGCATGGGGGGTATCATGGGCGAAACAGTATACTCTGTTATGTCCATGGTACTGCTCATGTCTATAGGCGACGGTTACCACTTTCCATCAGGTGGGCCGTCAGCTTGTTTGCCATTCTAAGTTGTATATAAAAAAAAAGAATACCACAGTAGCTTTGAAAAAAACATATCTAAGAAAATTTTACGAATATAACAAAAACTATGCATACCAAGTTGTAGGCAAAAGCTAGCCTATCCTCATCATATCTACCGTTAACTGTCCACTGCTGGACATAGGCCTCTCCCATAAAGGAGGTTTTTGCCAGTAGTTGCTACGCTTGGTGGTGGGTTGGCAACTCGGTTAGACATTGATTGTTTAAGAGGGACGCTGCTGTCTATCCTTCTACCATTATATATAATTTACTAAGCTGGTCTATTCTATGTGGGTACCACTATGAAGGTGTGATATGAATTAATGAATGAATGAGTATACTTTATTTGCATTATACAATATAAGGAATAAGCAAGGTAATTTACAAACACAACGATACAATTGTATAAGTACAGTAAGGCGGTTTTATTGCTGAGAGCAATCTTTTCAAGACAACCTTAGGGTAGTGGACTAATTGTTGTACAAGTAGGTATGATAGTGCTTTATAATTAGAAAATAATCTTTTGCAAATTAAAAATATATAAAAATTATATACATATATATATATATACACACATTCATACATATATATATATACACATGTTCATACACATATATATATATATATATATATATATATATATATATATACACACACATTCATACATATATATATATATATATATATATATATATACACACATTCATACATATATATATATATACACACATTCATACATATATATATATACACACATTCATACATATATATACATATATATACATATATACATCTAGAAATAGTCCATTACTTTGGTTTTTCTACTTCTGAAATGTATGAGTACGAAGTAATATCTAAATAAAATGCCGAGTCATAGAATAAAGATAGAACCTGTGATCTTAAGGAAGTTTTTTTTTATGGGTAAAAATGCTATGGTAACCCCGCCTGCGCTAACGGGATACGCTGGCGGATCACCAGTGAAGGGTGATAGATGAGAATGAAAACAGGTCAGTTAGCCCATCATGATAAATTCATCAGGAATTAACCATGATAGTTTCCCAGGGGGAACCGCGAGGAGGTCGACCTGGTTGGGTATATTGCTAGCAATGGGATTCTCAGTCTCCATTATTAACAATCCCTTTTCCCCCCAAGATCTTAAGAAAGTTAGAAGTTTCAAGTACTATTTTTAATCTATGGCTTTTTCATATAAAAACTTTGAAAAGATGTATGACATCTATTCATTCAGGGAACGAACGAACGTACGAACAGAAATAAAATGTATTTCTAAACGAATGTAAAGTTTATAAAATAGAAAAAAAAAATTGGAAATAAATCGTGATAAAGAATAAAAATTAATATATGGTTTATAAAAATATACTTTCTAAATAAAAAATAAACTCTTTCTAGTCTTTTATTTTTACCTTTGCCACCCTTTACATATTTAATTGTATTACTTATGGGGGGGGGGGGAAAGATTGTTACTAATAGAGCCCTAAAAGCCTCATTGCTGTCAATAAACCCTGACAGGTCAACCTCTAACCATGGTTCCTTCTGGAAAACATCGTGGTTAATTCTTGTTATATTTATCACGATGGGCAAACTGTCCTGCTTTCATCCTCACCTATCACCCCTCACTGGTGCTGATACCCATAGCGGAGGCGGGATTACTATTCCATTGACACCCAATAAAAACCTGTAAATTTTAAACATGCTATAGACAATTTGGGATACATGTTTGGAAATGAACGAGTGAATGAGAATGCTTGCAAAGTAAAATGAAATATCAAAATTTAAAAAACAAATATTTATTGTATTTTTTGTACATTCAGTATATTTACATATATTTGCAATGACATAGAGACCCTGAATTTTATAATTTTACAGTTCAAAGACAATAATTTATATATAAAAACAATTATATAGTAAAATCCAACAAAATTACAGATTTAGATTATAGTACTTTGGTGGCAAACGAGCATAGAGCTAGAGATGGTAAACGGGGTTACCATAGCCTGTCGACAGGCTAACCCCGTAATCCCTGTAACATCAAGGTACGTTACGCGCGCGTTGCTTCCCCCCCCCCCCCCTTTATAAAACCATCAGAACCCCATGTTATTATATTATTACCAAGTGAATTATTAGTGGGACTTAGAAACTGTTTTAGGTCACATGAATCTCTGGTATTTTACTTCATTATTATTTATCATGATACAATTGTTATCAAGAATTATTCTATAATTATCACAAAATAGTATAAAGTCAACAAAATAAGTAAATATTCTAAAATAACAATTAATACAAACTGAGGCATACTTAAATGTCTTTTTATAATTCATTATGGCTTATTTAATATAATATATACAGTGTATAGTTAGAAAGGATATCATAAAAAATAACGACAAAAATAAATCCAAAAACCTTGTAATTTTAAACCAAATAATATCTAAAGTCTGAGTACCTAAGCGGAATATGAAATATCCTTAATACAAATTGAGAGGTAACACAGACTGAACGAAAGAGTAAAAAATCTTTTAACAGTTAAACTATTCCGCCTTGTTCAGTTTTACAAATATTATTGTGAAATTTTGTGATCATATAGTTAGAACTGCTGTTACAAATATATACAAAAAGTATATAATATATAATGTAACATAATACCATTATTTCTGTAACAATTAAAATATTTTAATTCCACGAAAGTTTTTATAAAAAAGTAATTTATACATTCCTACTGATATAAAATAAAAAATAAAAAACTTGACAATGAGATTCTTTTAATATTTTGTTATTAATGAAATATGTGTCTACATATTTAAATAATAACATACAGTTTCAAATAAAAATAGGTTGTTATCATACAAATGATAACAACCTAATTTAGAATATTTTAGAAAGAAAGAAATTTAGACGAGCTTATTCAACGCTTTTTTAATATTCAAAATGGCCGATGTTTAAGATGGCCGCTCATAGCGATTGATTGATAATACATGATTTACTCGAAAGCTAAAATACTAAAATCATAAAAGGGATTTCCCTTGTATGATTTTAGTATTTATTATATAAATATTAGTATTATATCTAATTATATAAAACTAAGACACAACCATTATATATGTATATGTTATTAATTATACATGAATATAGGAATATAATTTTTAATAATTTGGCGCCATGAATACAATTTGATACTTTTATAAAATATTTCCAATTTATCTTTTTGTTCATAGAAGTAATATATAATTAGATTATACATTATATATATACTTACTACTCATTTGGATATCCGACTTTTTTTATACAACTAAAACTACGATATATTTTTACAGCCATCTTAGAAATTTACCATAACCATAAATTTATGCAATTTAGTTCACCCGTTACCTTTGATTTTACCTATAATATATACCTATAATATTTTACCCATATTATGATTTATTAATTACTTTTGTATTAAAGTTTAGTAATTCTAATTTGAAAAAAAAAATTAAAATATAAAGTTATAAGAGAAAGGTGCTTTACAACATATTGTTTTTAATGAAGTGTTGCCAGTCATTCTGTAAAAAAATTATGTAATTTACTCACACTCTACCATTAATTTTGAGCTATAATACAGTATACCATATTATGGTTTATTAACTACATTATTGTATAAAAACATTGAGCCATTCCTAAATATAAATTTGATTTGAGAAAATTAATACCGTCATAGTCGTAGAATACTGACGGATCTGACGAAGATTACATATATAGATCCGTCACTATTCTACGACTATGACGATATATCTATTTTATAAATTATAAGAGATAGGTACTTGACAACATGTTTTTAATAAAGTGTTGCCTGTTTTCTATATATGTTATACAAAATATATAACTTATACAGGTGCAACCTACATCTATCGAGTGTTTATGAAAGAAAGAAAGGGTGTCACAGCATTCTCATGCGTGCCAATAACAAAAAAAGTATTTTGATGAAATTGTTTACCATTTGTTTAGATACTAAACAAATTTATTACTTTTATTTATCAAATATTTGGCTCGTAATTGATACTTATACACTAGTGCTTTAAAAATAAATAACAATCTTTACACTACCTACGTTTGAAAAAAAAAATGAAACACCAATTGTAAATTTTCAATTCTTGCAACTAAACAAATGTAATATCTATCTACATGTAAAATACTCTTTTTTTTATTAATTGACAGCCTTACTTATCAAAAATATACCAATCAATAAGTAGTTTGAAAAAAAAAATAATTTTACTTACAGTATTCCAATAATTACTCAATAAATCAAATCTAATGTGTCTAAATAGGGGTACAACCATTTGAGTAATTTGTTACCTTTTTTTTTGTTAAATTACATAAAAAAAAAACTTTAGAACAAGATTTATTTTACGGATTTTTGGAAAATTTCGAAGGAAAATATGAAATAGATATAACATTTTTATTGATAGATTTATATGCAATGTATTCAATGATTAACATTTTAGAACTTTTTAAATAATCAATTAATAAATTTTACGGATTAGACACTAACGATTTAATTTTTTTTTTTTTTTTTTATACAACTTAGAATGGCAAACAAGCTGACGGTCCACCTGATGGAAAGTGGTAACCGTCGCCTATAGACATGAGCAGTACCATGGACATAACAGAGTGTACTGTTTCACCCATGATACCCCCCATGCGTTGCCATTCCTGAGGACTCAGGTGTTATTCCTCTGTACCCTGTAAATTCACGCCATATCCGACACTTCAAACCGAAACACAGCCATGCAAACACAACTGCTTCGCGGTTGAAACACGAATAGGACAGAGGTACCCAAGCAATCGACTTTTGTACAAAGTCTCCCTCTGGTGACTTAAATAGTATTAAAGCTGTTAATTAATTGAAAGCATTAAAAAAAATCGATTATAAATTTATTTTTAGGAGATAATTGTTATTATCAATTTATTTATTTATTTATTTTAATACTTTATTGTACACATTAGTTATAAAAATATGACAGAGGTAAACAAAAGTACAAAGGCGAGCTTAACTCTGATAGAGTTTTCTTCCATCAATGTTAGTTATATTATCAGTAATATGTAAAAGCACCATATTTATCGGATTACGATATAAATCTCCTAAAAACAGTAAACAATAAAAAAAATGTGCGTTTAAAAGAGAATAAAAATTACAAGATTGATATGTAAAAATTTAAGTAAGGTCGTTGTTGTTTTTTATAACTACTTTTTTTTGTATAGTTTGTTCCAATAGTACATAATGGATTGCTTAGTTTTGTTGAAATTATCAAAGAAAAACTTTAAATTAAATTATTAACAAATGGACACATTCATAGATTTTCTAATTGTGTTGTCACTGGACACAACCAGTTTTACGTTCCAGTCAATTATTTGTTTTTAATTTAATAACTATCGGATTAACTTACATGTAATTTGATCGTGGATGCTCGACTAGTTTCCGGATCATTCGGGACACTTAATCTTGAGCGGCTGCGACGCGAGCGCGAGCTTATTGCGCTGAACTAAACCCGTAACTAGTCGATCTTTCTCGACTAAATTATACGTAAGTAAAACCGGTAGTTATTATATTAAATTATAAAGTGTATTTACGAAACTTTTAACTATAAAATTATTTGTTTGTTTATATTTTCATTGACTTCTATGAAAACAAATTATAGCTACAAATTTTACATTTTTTTTTTTTTATAAAATTCGGTTTTCAAATGTGTCCTACCATTTTAATTTATTCAACTGGCGGTGGAAGCGTATCGGGATAACTCTGGCAACACCATGCCGACGGCCTGGAAGAATTGAGCGATCTACGTTAGCTTGTTTACAATACCGTCCAATTGTAGGAGCACGGATTGGCGGGAAACAGGATGGGAAAAGGGGGGGGGGGGGGATACAAATCATAGTAAGTTAAATAATTCAGCTTTATCAATGTATACGAATCCTACCACTATTATAAGTGTGAAAGTTCGTGTGGCTGTACTTGTACGTATGGATGGATGTTTGTTACTTTGTCACGAAACAACTACTGAACGGATTTTAATGAAATTTGATACACGGATAGGTTATATCCTAGTTTAGAATATAGAATACTTAAAATGTTGATTCACAGACGCAGTCGTGGGATACAACTAGCTATAGTTAGTTGTATACAATAATAAAAAAAATTGTCTCACAAAAAAATTACACTTCAATTGTATCAAAGCCAGTTATTTTGGTCTCAAAATTAAACTACTGATTGACGATTTTGATAAAATTTCTACGGAAAGCATCTGTAAATATAGTATAGCCTCTCATATAAAAAAGAATTTTCCAAATAGGTTTAGAACTGACAGAGTTATGAGGTAATAAATAAAAAAAAAAATAACGGAATTCAGAACCTTTTTTTAGAAGTTGGTTGAAAATAAAGACTACAGAGGCGAAAAAGTACTAGGATATACATACGTATAAAATATTTTGAAACTAAATAAAATAAATGTACTATAATATATCTAAAATATATTTTTGTTGTAAGTTGGTAATATTTCGACATTATTTTAAATATATTTCGGCAGGATTTGATGTGTTTCTAACCAATGTATGTGTAATGAGGTAGTAGAAAACATAAGCATGTTACTGAAACTAGAAAGACAGTAGTACTGTGTACTTGCATATTTTATACGTTAGCAGATTGAGTACTCTGTACCAAATTAAAAAGTATTACCTCATTCTCTAGTCTATCTTCATCGCTCTGGTACTGTACGTCCAGTTCGGAACTGTTCACACTGTTCTCCCAGTCCTCTGATGATTCTACTGACGACGCGTCGAAATCCATGTCTATAATAATATTAAATATATATATATATATATATATATATATATATATATATATATATATATATATATATATATATATATATATATATATATATATATATATATATATATATATATATATATATATATATATATTAATAGCCCCATTACTAGCAATATAGGGTCAGGTCGACTACCTCGCAGTCCCCTGTAAATTATAGTGCTTAATTTTAGCTGAATTCGTCACGACGGCCCAAATGACTTGTCTTTTCATCCTCACCTATCACCCCCTACTGATGCCTTGTACGCGTATATTAGCAATGCAGGCTATTCCATTAGCCATTTGAAAAAAATGACTTATGTAGTTATTTCATTGAAATGAAATGAAATTTATTTGCCAGAAACATTATAGATAAGATGTTACATTTGTCAAGTTTATAAGATGTCCATTATGTTTCGCCACATCAAATGGCATGCAAATATTAACTATAGAATTCACCTACAAATAGGTTATTTTATATAGGTACATTATATATTTATTTAATTTTCAATTGCTTACTACATTACTTCGAAGGTTGTTGGAAGAAAGTTTAAATTCATGTTTTGCCAATCTCTTTTCCTTTTGTTAGTTAAAACATTACTTTTATTCTGTCTTTCTTGGAAACCGTCGTGGTTAATTTCATCTCTTCTTCATCATTTCACCTTCATCTATCGCTATACCACTCAATATTATATATACGCTATGTATGCGTTGGCGGGATACTATTACATCATCATTCATAAGAGAAACTTCTGCTTACCCATAATGAGAGGGTCCCTGTCGACGTATCGCTGTGCGGGTACTGCCGGCAGCCGTAACGCGGTAGCGTTGATGGCCAGCGCCTGAGCGGCCGCGCGAGACCCAGCCGCTGCCGCAGCCGCCGGGGGCTCCGCTGGCGGCTCGTCCGTGTACCGCACTAAGGGGTGGTCCTAATATGCGAGACAGTAGAACTTACTAGAGGATTAAATTTGTGAAAATCGAATGGTAACCACGCCTGCGCTATCAGTATAAACTGATGGGGCACCAGTGAGCTATTATAGACGAGGATGAAACCAGGTCAGTTAGTCCTTCGTGACAAATTCTATAAGAACTAACCATGATGGTTTTTAGGCAGTTTTTTTTAATGAATGATATCGATATGGTAATCTTACCTGCGTTAGTGACATACGGTGGCGGAGCACCAGTGAGGGATGATAACGGAGGATGATAAATACACCAGTAATTCATGATGACGGTTTCACTGGATGGTTGAACTGATAGGGCACATTTCTAGCATTACTGACAATCCCTTCCCCCCTGGTTTCCAGGGGAACTGTGTTGAGGCTAGCAATGGGGCTGTTCCCATCAAATCCCATTACTAACAATCTTTTTCAAGCCCCTTGGAGAGCTTATTGAGGTGGGCACCAAACAATTCAGAATAAAAACTGCCTTGGGTCAAAAGTTGCCATAATCAACATACATATATTCTATAATTATTAATACTTACTATATGTGACAGTTCACATATTGGATTCGACCGCAAGTCGATCATTTCCAGTAAAGCCAAGAAGCTTGTATCAAAGTCCACAGGCAATGAAGATATCTGAAATTATAAATAATAAAGTAGGATATTTATTTTCAATTCACCTGTGGGGTCAGCTTACAAACTATGGCATGTTAATCTATTGGGATCTTTTTGCTTCCCCTGCTTTATTCTAATATAAAATAATAGAATAAAGTAGAGCATATCCTGCGTATTAAGCCTTACAATATCCCTCCATTTAAGATATCTATTGTCTCCTGGCTCCAAATTCCTAGTAGACTTATATGCATACTTACCAACCAATCAGAGTTGTCCAATTAAAACAGGACATTTATTGAAATGATAAATATTTAAAAATTGTTTTAGAAATTTGAATAATCATTGAAATAAACATTTACAATAAGATGCTTATCAATTTACTAAATGTAATGTAACTGTATGACAATAAGCGTTTATAATAAATTAACGGACGAAATAAAAACATTACCCTTGAATATATTAAAAAAAAAACTAAAAAGATGGCTCATAGAAAAATGTTTTTACTCGGTTAATGAATATTTTGAATATTTTAAATCTTAAATATGTGACTCAATTAATGTAATTTGTAAAATGATTGTAATTTGTAATCTGTATAATTTATTATTAATACGTAAATATATTGACATTTATATAATATGACGATTTAAGTAAAATAGTATTAGCATAGTATAGTGGCACAATTAAATAAATTTTGTATGTCAGATTCTAGTGAAAAATGTGAACAATATTTAAATAGTATATACCATCTTTTATACCATTTTTCAAACAAAATAAAGTTATTTGTATTTGTATTTGTTGAAATATTATTAATAATTATAATCCTACTAAAAAATTTAAAAAAACAGTAATTATTGCAATATTATTTTCATATTTAATCATTTGCGTGCAGACGAGCACCATTACCCTCGATAAAAGTACCGCGAAATGTGAAATCAGTTGCTGTTTAGCTCGATTTAAAAAAATATTAAAATTTGGATCATATTTGCAAGAGAATGACATCAAAAGGACAAAGATTTTTTTGACATTTTTAAGTAGAAATGAGTAAAAATCAATGGCACTAAAACAGTTAATAATATTTCTGTTAGTGTCTTCGTCTATGAATCCTATGCCCTCAGTAAAGTATAAGAGGAAGATATCATCATCAATTTCTAGTAATTCAGAGATTGCTAAAATTTGGTGGAAAGCTTCTTAAAAACTGAACTATATGTTCTATAGTTAGTCTGTAAATTTATAATTTGGCCATGTGGTTACGGCATAGAATAGGCTATCCCTTCTTTTCCCGTGGGTGTCATAAAAGGGCACTAAAGGAAGGCGAGAGATGGGCAGCAGAGTCCCTCTTAAAACATCTCTAAAGCCTGTTATTGCCAAACCACCTGCCAAGTTTGGCAACTTCTGATAAAACCATCCTCTACGGGAGGCTTATGTTTAACAGTGGACTGTTAAAGGCTGATATAAAGATGATGATATTTACAATAGATAATGTATCTCCTAAGTCAATCCAATGGTAGCAAGTTCTAAATTATATACCTGATTATGGTTAAGTTGCAAGTACATCAGGTCAGGACATTTTAGGGCTGACAGCGGGAACTCCTGGAGCCTATTGTGGCGAAGGTTGCAATGTACAAGGGCTTCCATCCTGTCCATTGTATCTGGCATTGTCTCTATCTGGTTATTTTCTAAAGTTAACCATCTGAAATCATATAAGTCAATTTAAGTGAGTCTGCTTTTTGCTACAAAGGATAACCATTGATGAGCAGGATAGGTTATGGGGCTTTTAGACCCTATTATTAACAATCTCTTCCCTGCAATATGCTCTATCAAGTCGACCTCCACATGCTTTTCACATGTTTTATATGTTTAAATAGAAAAATAAGAGGGGAAAGGGATTATTAGTAATGGAGACTAAAAATTCCATTGCTAATATCATGGTTAATTCCTGATGAATTCATCATGATGGGCTAACTGGCCTGTTTTCAATCTCATCGATTACCCTTCACTGGTACCTGGCCAGCATATACCATTAGCGCAGGAGGGGTTACCAATCCATTTTTACCCATCAAAAAAAAGTAGAAAAATAAAAAGAATATATGGTAATATACAAACTATATATAAAAAAAACGAAAAGCATGCATTACATGCATGATTTTAATTTCAGTAAGATAAAAGCATGTACAATAGTTTCACTTACTTCAATTTTGTTAGCGTGGTCATTTCTTCAGGTATAGTTTTAAGTTCATTTCCCCTCGCCCCAAAAGTGTCGAGTTTCTCCAACTTCCCTATCTCTTTAGGTAACTCCTTCAATTCTGTCCGGTTACACCAAAACGCTTCCAAGTTTTCAAGTTCGAAAATCTCTGGTATTAACACTTTTAACGGATTATAACTTATGTTTAGATTAACAAGATTTTTTAAGTTGCCGATCTCAGATGGCAATGAATTTATGTTATTATAATCGAGAGTTAGCGTAGTTAAGTTTATAAGCTGTGTTATTTGCATTGGCACGATTGTTATTTTATTTTTATGTAAATAAAGATGTTGCACTTCCAAACATGTATATAGGAGAGATGGGATTTCCGTGATTTCGAACGCGTTGAGACTCAATCTTGATTTTTTCTTAACAATGGCCTGTTCTATTAGGGCTAGGATGTGGTTTTCACGGATAAATTTTAAAATTGCACTCATTTTGGTGTATTTTTGGTTACATTACAAATAATTTGGTATGATCAAAACAAAATTGACTGAGGAAACAGACGTCACGTGGTGTTATGTATTTGTCAAAACAAACAGGTGATCAGTGTTGCTAGAAACTAGTCTTATTTTTTTGCTTAAATAACATTTATTCATAAAATTATTTTGTAGTCGAGATAGTTCAAAATAAAATATTTGAAAAATAAATATGCAAATATGGCATGAATGTATTGTATAATAAACGACTGGATTAAATATAACTTTAAGTTTGCTTAAAACGGAATGTCCCTCTAGTATCGATTTTTCACGGAAAATGTGCATAATATTATTTTATTGATGTTAATAGTAAACAAATGAATTTACATCTGTTGTATTAGAAAATACAAAATGTAAAGCTGTAAAAGATCTATGCATCTGCATCATTGATACCTAACTGAAAAAGACTATAAAAGAATTAACTAAAATCGATATATGTATAATGTGCGGAATCATTATTAAATTGGTTTTTTTGATTATTTTCTTTGTATCGTGCGTGAATGTTGGAGGTATGTAACGAGTTACTGTATGTCTATTTAGTTTTAGTAAGTACTTGAACAGTTTAGATATCTGCTAAATATATAAAAACAAGTAAGAGTCCGTCTATAAGTCCTGCCTACCCCAAAAAACGCTTAAGCTTAGAATAATAACTCAATTTAAGATAAGTAATTAGCCATTTCAAACGCCAAATACAAGTATAAAAATTTTTTACCTTGTATTGATCTGACCTTGACCTTATTTTCGTATAAGTAAAATATTTTTTACTATATGGGAATTTGGATAGTTTCGATAAACGAAAATTACAATAAATTAATTCATTATAAGACTTTTGTATTGCACACAAAAATGAAAATACCCGTAATAATGAATTTTCCATGTATACCGATATAAAAATTTAAATTTGGAAACGAAATAATAACCAAAAGTACAAACCAAATACATAAATTCATGAAATAATTAAAAAAATATTATATACATATTAAATGCAATTTGTTTTTGAAAATAAAATAATGATAATAAAATATTTCTTATCAAATCTAGTAGGCCATAGATTTTTTTTTTTCATTTATTGTGACTTTGGCGAAAGCCATCAGCCAAAGGCCATAGATTTAAACAAGTCTTAAAAGCATGCACTTTTTTAAATATTATTAAAAAAAAAAAGTTTATCCTACTGTCACACCGTTATTTCCACATTTAAATTTAAAACTTTTTGACATATAAAAATAATACATATTATGTAATATAAAAATTGTTAACAAACATATAAAACTTACTGCATTAATATAGAAGTTTACTCAAAATAAAAAATAGTCGTTTTTAAATGTAGTTATTTTAATTTTTTTTTTATCATTGTTGTAACGCGTGATAAGTATATAAGGTACCTAACATCTTATAACTATAAGATATTTAGTTACATATTTTAATGTATCATCGCCGTGTGGTAAAGCCTAATTTACATAGCATAATTCACCTGACAAGCGTGGCAACTACTAGTAAAACCCCCAAATTGGGGTTGGGGGTGCCTATGTTTAACAATGACAAATAATGGTTGATATGATATTGATGATTTGAATGTATAAGGCACTAACAAACCTACTATTCAAATAACTTTAATATTTTTTTTGTATGTTACGACTAAGGTTATTGAAACGGAGATAATACTTTTAATATGTAATGAGAGGATTTTAGAATGGAAAACTACAGAAAAGATGAGGAGACAGACATTAGCAAAATATATTTTAACAATATGTAAAAACAATATGTCAAAAAAATATATAAATTTCGAATGACAATAAGAATATAAAAATGTAGCAAAGATTGTGATTATTTTTGGGGAATAAAATTTTAATAATTTCAGCATCACAACAAAACAGAACATCTCATCATGTACGACGATCGAGTATTGATGATGGGTTTTTCAAGAATCAAAAGTTGGTGTCATATCGGTCCTTCCAACCGGTATCAATTAAGTATCATAAGGCCACATATCCTAAACCTGAGGACAGACCAGATTATGATATAACTTCATACGATACGGAGTACGGTGGCGTTGTATCGAACTTTACGTCTTCCATATACGACGATAATCCACCTTTGTATCCCAACCCTGAATTTATAGCGAAGAGCAATCAAGGTAAGTAAACTCGAAATTGCATTGGACATTTGTTTTTTTTTTTTATTTTAGGTTTTTTTTTCGTACATTATGTTGTTTATGTTTACTAATTTTAGAAAGTTCAAATATTAAAGTTGCATAGTCATGTAACATTGTAAATCACTCAGTGTAAATGGTATTATATTTAACATACCATAAATTGTTTTTTTACCTGATGTGTAGAGATTATATATGAGTTAGGATTCATACTTAATAAGACTATTGGTATTTTAGCCATGGGTATAGAGAAAAAACTTCACATGGAGAGCAGTTGATTTTTCTTCGCCATGTCCATGCACAATTTTTCTCATATAGATTATAATAAAATAACAAAATTAACATATTTTTCATTCGGACAGTAAATAAGGTGCAGATAGAAAACAAACTACCAGAGCCCGAAGTTGACCTACCTGATGACTCTTTAGCTGATGCAGACCTAAAAGAGCATAACATTATAGACAGCGTCACATATCTGTATGGGTTTAATAACTGTCACGGAGTAAGGAATGAATGGATGATATTGGTAAGTTGTTTGCTATTAAAATGGTTTTTAATTTGCTTAACACGTTGCTCTAGCGATTATATAACAGTAACAGGTTCGATACTACTTCGGATAAAATAGTTTGGTTTATTTTTTCAAGCAATACAGTTAGCGTTATTAACTTTTATGAAGGCATTGTTAAAAATAATTTAGTTTAATACTTAGTTAAATAGGTTTGAAAACACTTTATATGACAAAGATCCTAAAGCTTTTATGTCAGTAATCGATACACAGTATTAGTATCTTACTAATGGATTTTGATATTACTGAAGATATAAGAGAAGAATTAATACTAGATAATTAGAATTTAATAATTATCCTCTTTTCTGACAGATCTTCATTACCAGCGGTATTGCGGTTATCTTACTCATAGCCGCTGTTATGTGGCTGATGTGGAGTGAGTACGCAGCAGAGTTCCGCAGGAGTAGCAAACTTTATCCTATCAACATCAATTTGTGTTGCTGCCTTATTGCTTGTACGCTTATTTACATACAAGCTGCAATGGTGAGTATCCGTCTGCCTCATTTTTGTATCCGTTCCTTAGTATATCTATCTTTACGTTAGGTTTCTAGCAGAGTAGATAGAGAGAGTCAAGTGCCAAAGAATTCTTTATCACACACATGTTTTGCTTCCTGCACTCTCGTAGCTCGTCTCATGCGTGCACATAGGTTTCGGACAATCTCGACTACTCCTTTAGAAAGAACACAGTCTATCTGATCATAATAAGTTAGTCTAGGTCCACACTTGCATCTATATCTACCCACATTCACATTGTATATCTGTTTAACAAAACTCACTACAATTGGTTGAGTCATAGAGGCACCAATAGGTAACAAACAAACTCCATTTTATATTTATAATATTAGTAAAATTTCGTTTAAATTCATAATTCTTATATAAATCTTTTTTATGATCCTTTACATAATATAAATATTTAATCAGGAATAATCAGTTATATAATTAGTCTGTCATAGCGCCATTTCAAACTTATTCTGCTCTGCTATTAACTTCTGTGTCAGTGCACATGGATTAACATTAACGCACTGATACTTATTCGCAGGGCGTGTCCTCTCCCTCACAATGCGAAAGGATTGCTCTTCTTTTGCACTATACTCATGTGTCATGCGCAATGTGGATCGTTGCGTTGGCTGCTGCTGTTGCCGAATATTGCGCTTGTGATACTCTGCTGCCGTTAAAGTACAATTATCTATTGGCTTATGGAGTACCGGCAATTGTAGTTATGGTGAGTGATTTACTTTGAAAAAGAAATGAAAATATCAAACTGCCTTCAAAATGGAGATTATTTTTCAATTCTTTCGCGAGAGAAACTATTTAGACTATTTTTGAAATATAATAATTTTCTTCATTACACTACTGCCGAAAAAAGGAGTGTAATGTTTTCAGTGTTCATACACGAATTATGTTTCTTTATTCTACCATGTCTTTTAAATACCTGCTCCGATTTGGATATATGGGGTAACATTAGAATTCTTACATCATTCTAAGTAAAAATGGCTACATATTTTTTAAATTGTTCATTTTCGATAGGGCACTAGCGTTTTTTTTTTGCGAAGCAAAATAGACTTGTTTTTAAATGTATTTTATTATTTACAGTTCAACTATGCGTTATCAATGGAACACTACGAAATAAAACATTACTGCTGGATGTCCATAGAAAAAGGTATGGTTATGGGTTTCATGGTGCCGGCCATGATACTCATACTCATTAATACAGCAATCATTATACTTGGCCTCCAAAGCGTTAATAAGAAACAGGCTGAAATGCTGACGGCGAAAATACAAGAATTGGTCGACCACCATATTGCAAATTGGCCTAAAAACGAACCAATGGAGGAAAATAAAAATGGTAGTATTGACACACTTGATATTTATACACCGGGTAGCAGCAGGAAAAATACCGATAGCTCTGATACACTCGACAGAGATTATAATTTGAGTGAAGACGATTGCCAATACGTTAATTTGGGCATACCTAATGGTGATGCGAACGGCGACGGTGTAAATGAGGTGAGTGTTACCAGTTATTTCTATTTAAAGCATTTAGTAGTTTTATCTTTGTCGATAAAATATCCCTGTCGCTTTTCGGGTTACAATCGTAATAAAGATATTTATTTTAGAAATTAATTGATATTCAATAATCATTGTAAACGGAAACTGCGTACAAAGTTGTCTGCGGTACCTCTGTTTTATACTATGTACCTACCGACTTTCTTGTCGACGTATATTAGTCGACAACATCCTTATTCTTTTGCCAACACTTTCTTGGCATATGTTCAGGTTTAAATAAGAGATGTGACAGTGAAATAATAAATTGGGTACTTTGATATTGAACGTTATTAAGATATGTCAGGGGGAATCGTATGTTTAATAACTACAGTTATATTTAAGAGCATTTATGACGAAATATGATAAGTCGAAGTTATCTATTAATTTACAAAACCGAATGAACATTTTTCAATGTTTGTGATTAATTATTTAAAGATTACTCTATTAGTTAAACAAAACGTTAATCAAGCCATAATTATCTTATTAAGCTGTCGCCGTAAATTAGGATTTTGATTTTTAAAATGTATTTGAAAAATTTCAAAGCAAAATATGAAGTAGGTGCAAAATTTTAGTGGTTAATTTATATACAATGTATTCTATGATATACGATGAAACGTTTTAGTTTGCTAGCGAAGCACTTTTAAATAATCGGTAAGAAAAATTTAAAATGTTAAATTGTTTTTGAAAATTAACAGATAATTCGACGTTGCAACATTTCGCTACGCAAGTTATGAACGGTCTTAAACTGTAGCGTTAAATTAACACATATATTACAATTTTTTTATTTTTTTATACCACTGAGGTGACAGACAAACATACGGCCCACCCGATGGTAAGTGGTTACCGTAGCCTATGAACACTTGCAACAATAAAGGTATTATGCGTGCGTTGCCGACCCTGAAGAAACCTCTTTTAATATAGATTTGTCGGGTAAATAAAGTACTTATGTAACGCGACGGTTTTGATTTTTTTTTAATAAAGATTAAATCGTGCACCCTCCTGTATTCCTGTGGAGTATAAAACGACGAGTATAAAGTCAGGTCAGTTAGTCTGTCGGACTGAAGGATTGTTAGTAATGCGGGCTACCAGTCCCATTGCTAACAACATACCTACCCTGTCAGGTCGACCTCCACACGGTTCCTCCTGTAAACCATCGCGCTGAATTCCAAATGTATTCATCACGATGGGCTAACTGATCTACTTTTTCATTATCCTCCTACCATTCCTCACTAATGCCCCACCAATGTATATCGTTAGCGCAGGCGAGTTTACCATTCCGTTATCATTTATTAAAAAAAAGTTGGTCCGTTGTGACGAATTCGTTCGAATAGTAACCATACAATAAACTCTACAGTTTTCTTTTAATTGATGGTAAAGGAATGGTAACATTGCCTGCGCTAATGGTATACCCTAGCGAGGCATCAGTAAGGTATGTTATGTGAGAAAGAAAATGCAGGTCAGTTAACCCATCGTGATGAATACACTACTAGAATTTGGTTTATGAAATAATACGCGCAGTGTTATTTGTAAGGGTCTATTGAGTAATGAAAATATGTCAGTTAACAAAATTGTCAATCAACTACAAGTTTTTATTACAGAACGCCATTGAACGGCAAACACGGAAGTCAAACAATATCAGTGTTGCCAAATTATTTTTTCATAGTTATCCAAAATCACTTTAGTTGCCATATGTAATTTAAATTTATAACATTTTTTTAAAAAATTAACTTTGTTATACACCTGGAATTCAGCATGATGATTTACAGGGGGATCCCGTGGAAGTCGACCTGATGGGGTATATTGCTAGCAATGGTACTGATAGACCGCATCTTTAACAATCCCTCGCCCCATACTCTACATAGTTTTTTTAATGGGTGATAATGGAATGGTACGCCCCCCCCCCCCTCACTATCGGTATACGCTGGCGGGGCACCCGTGAGGGATGATAGGTAAGGATGAAAGCAGGTCAGTTAGCCCATCGTGACAAATTTTACTAGAATTAACCACAATGGTTTCCAGAGGAAACCGCGTGGAGGTCGACCTGATAGGGTTTATTGCCAGCATTACTAACAATCTCTTTCCCTCTACTCTACATAGTTAGAACTAGATGGCGCTGCGTAACATGTACAACGGTATTTTTTTACAGTCAAACCAAGCCAAAACAATCCAAGACAAGGGCTTACTGAACATGCTATACATGGACAATCTTTCGTGGAAATGGAGCTGGAATACCGAGGGGAACGAGCTGAAGACCTATCTGAACCTGTGCTTGGTATTGGAACCGTTCTTCGCCATAAACTGGGTGATGGGTGTGGTGGCTATAGAGAACGCAGCGCATTGGTCCACGCCCACCATTTACCTGATACTGGTTGTTGCTATGGTAAGTAAACAGAAATATTTTTTTTTATGTAAACTGGAAATAAAAGGCAAATAAGGTAACGAGTTGTGAAATAGAAGGTGATGACCGTCGCCTAGATTGGAGTACTGAAGATTGTTTTCCAGGGAAGGCAGGCCTGGCCCTTTAAAAAGGGCAAATTATGTAGGTAGTCATGTTTGCCTATAGCCAAAAGTTTCGCTCGCATCGTGGGATGGGCATCAGACAATCCTAGAGTGAGCATAGTCTACCTGAGTGGGATCAGTGCTGTATTTAAATTTTAAAATGAGGCCACGCCCTTTAATAAGACGCATATGTACCTACTCTCAAATGTGTCTTTGCGCATATCTGAAAGTTTTGCTCAGATCATGGAGTGGGCTCTAGATAATTTTGGGGGTGGGCATGGTCGACCTGACCCCATGCTTAAATATGCCTATGACGGTAACTATAAAGCTAAGTAGTCAAATGTTAATATATTATGTATTTAACATCAGTACGTATACCTGACTGCTACAATTTGCACGACTCTGCCCATCGTACGCAACAAGAGTAACACACCGTGCTGCGAGGAGGTGATCACGGAGCCCACGATGACGAGAACCAGGTGAGATTAACAAAAAAAAACACAACCCATACTAGGTAGATACTCGCTTATAACGTAGCTTTCTATAAATGAGAGATTTTTTTTAAAGTCGGTTAAGAACTTTTGAAATTTTATCCATTACAGTTAGAAAAAAGAAATTTTTCCTCTTTATTAGTATTAGCTTTTACCTGTGACTTCGTTTGCGTGATCATGATAAAAATAGCCTTTATTTTACTCCATCCCATATAGTACATGTATTCCAAATTTCAGATACGCAAAGAGTTAACAAACTCATTTTTCATTTATAATATTATTAAAGATTAGAACTACATATCATTAGGTTTTTTATTGATAAGGAATGGAATTTTATGGAATTTGTCACAATGTCTGACCTGCTATTTTATTTTCACCTGTCATCTTTCACTGGCCAGCATATATTGTTAGCGCAGGCGGTATCAGGTCGATGGATGAAATGGAGATCTAATAGTCTCATTCTTTGCTACCAATCTCCATTATTAATAATTTAATAATCCTTACCCCCAACGTGCTAGAAGTGTTCTCGCACTCGTCCTAGTTTGGTTTTAAGGACCCTGAACTACATATAGTTAATATTTATTACAGGACTACGGACAGTATCCCATTACTGGATCCCACAATTCAACAGCCGAACGTGACACCGGCACCGGCCGACACTATAAGCACAATCAGCATTTAAATTGAAACTCTAATGCTTATGAAATAGAATTGATAATTGCAGTTGAAAGGATCGACTGTTTGGTGCTCGCCAATTCATATATTGACGTCCTAATAAGATGTCAAGAGAGAAAAATGGAAAGTACGTAATTAACACTGAAGTGTTAGGAATAGGGAGGTCTCTAGACTCGAGGTAGTAAAGCAGGTCACGTGTCACATACTGTTTCAGATATTTATTGATTAGGCACTCGGACAAGAGAAAAAAATAATGTGCCATTCATTTCACTTCGAAATATTCAAGTCTAAGCTGTTCCTATGGATAAAAGACATACATGTCATATTATGAACTAATATATAGATGTTTTGTATAGGTACTCTGCATATTTTCCAGATGGGGAAAAGTCTCCCCTTTATTTATTATAAATAATTAAATTAAAAAAATTGAAAACATATTGAAATTGCAATCATCTAGGAATGTACTGGACGCATTTCTTTTAACGGAAATTGAGAATTAAAAAAAATTGAATTTATGAAAAATAAAAAAAAAACCTATATTATGGTTATAAAAGCTGCCAGTTACATCAGCAACAATTATCGTACGCAATAATTTGAAACAAGATGCCTACCTATTATAATGTATTAAAGAGTTTTCTAATAATATTATTATAATTGCCGAGATGTTTATGAAAATTTCAATTTACAAGTAGTAAAAAATTTCAAATTACATATCTACCTACAATAATTTTCACTCTTGCTCTAGATACGGAATGTGATTCCGTTCATGTATATATACTATTAGTGGGTAGGACATAAAACATTTTGTAACTTAATAAAGTTTTGAACGTAGTGCGAACTTGACAGTTTCAAAAATAGATTTTAAAGTTTTAAACAGATTCTCAAGTTTATAATGCACATAGAAAGAAAACTGAAGAAAAAACTTCGCACCAACTAAGACCCAAAACTTAAATAACTGAACCAACAATGTACCACAATACATTTGGTGCATAAAAGTACATAGTTTTACACGTTTGTAAACAAGTTGATGCGGGGTCCTTCTTTATAGATAACATTTTAATTTGGATAGATAATGACAAAGACCAATAAATATTTAAAACTGATATAATCACGACGTATCGGCTAGTTACATTGTGACTTCTATTAATACCGTAGTAACTATCTATTTCTCTATATATTATTACGTGAAGTAAAAACTTTATATCTCTTTTTATGAAAATTGAGCGGACGGAAGAGTATCAAATTTTGCACACATATATTTTATATAGAGAAGGGGAGCAGAGTGCTAATATTTTTTTTAAATTATGTATATAAAATACATTAAATCAATAAAAAAAAACACACACACTACCATGTATTTGACACACACATACGCATATAACTCTTTTGTTTATTATTAGTCTGTGGTCATATTGAGAATAGATTAATATTATTTGTCCATAGTCTTACTAAATGTCAAACATAACCATAATAAATTTATTTATTATAATATATATATATTATGGTTGAATTTCAACCACTGTTCGACCACTAGTTGTTACTGAAGTAAGAATTGTCGGAATTGCGTCAAACATTTAAATATTTTGTGGCTATTTTTATATACAATAATAATATAGGTGTTTTCAAACAAGAACAAATTGCAATTTTTTGGTTATTTTTAGATAATACTATAAAAAGTTAATAAATAAAAAGGCAAAACTGATACTGTATACACTCGTTTTAAGAAATAAAAACTAATAATTAAGATTGCATTAAGATGCATCTTGCATGAGGAAGTTTTGAAAACGAAAAAAAAATATTAATAAAAACAATAGAGAATAGAAGAGACAAAATGCTGGGCCGCCTTATATGACATGACAACTTTTTAAAGAGCATACTAAAAAAATAGAAGACAAAAGAGGAAGAGGAAAACCTAGAAATAATTTAGATGGGACAGATAAAGGAAACACTAGGTGTCATGTCGTATAGGGAGGTCAAGGATATGGCCTGAAGTAGAACTGGCTGGAAGAAAATGCATAAATTAGTCGTACCGACAAGAGAAAACTCTTAAAAAAAATTAAGATTTACAGTTTTGTTTGGAAACACAATACAAGAATCTGATAATAAATATCAAAGAGTTAACTTGTTACTAATCGCACAAAAATTAGGGAATTTCGATATTATTTTTAACATTTCTAATGTTTATGAAATAGGAACCAAAATGAAAGTAAGCAATGCATATAGGAGAAACTTTTACAGAGATTCGACTAGTTAACTTCACGTAGACACATATTCTATGTAACAGATACTAGCTCTCAAGAACTTCAAGGTATATATAACTATATGGGTGTCACAGTATATTGTATGATATCCATGTTTTAGATGGCTATTTTTATCAAGTGGGTCATCAATGTCCTGTCTAACTCTTTTACCATCCTTTACAGTGAATGGCTCTGTTAACTTGCAGTGAATTATTTTGCCACTGTGGGCATATTGCCTGAGTGGCGCCCTCTGGTTGTCATTTACTTGTCAATTGTTTCTATTGTATGTCTACCTTCATGTTATTATGATAAATTTCGTGCTAATTCTGTCCTGTTTTATAAGTTACTAATATTTGATAAGATGTAGTTAAGGTTTTGTGATAGTTAATATAGTGTGATAGTAATATTGTTGCGTAAGTTTTAATAAATGTTTGAATCACATTTCGTGTTTCATGTTAAAATATTGTAAATTATTCTTCTTTATTTATAGTCTGTCTCCATTTTTTAATATGGTGATGTAAAAGGTAGTTTTTTTTTTATGGGTGAAAATGATATCGTAACCCCGGCTGCGCTAACGGGATACGCTGACGGAGCACCAGTGAAGGGTGATAGATGAGAATGAAAACAGGCCAGTTAGCCTATTATGATGAATTCATCAGCAATTAACCATGATAGTTTTCAGGGGGAACCGCGAGGAGGTCGACCTGGTTGGGTATATTGCTAGCAATGGGATTCTGTCTCCATTACTAACAATCCCTTTCTCCCCTGTAGAAGGTAGTTGAATAAATAGAAACGGAATCACATAGGTGGCAAGATTATATTCAGGGACGTGCGTCTACATTTACAGAGTGGGGGGAAGGGATTGTTAGTAATGGGGTGGTTAGTCTCCACTGCTATCAATATACCCTATCAAGTCGACCTCCACGCGGTTCCCCTTGGAAACTATTGTGGCTAATTTATCACGATGGGCTAACTGACCTGTCTTTTCATCCTCACCTATCATCTCTCACTGGCACCCCGCCAGTGTATACCGATAACGTAGGCGGGGTTACCATGGCATTTTAACCCATTAAAAAAATCTGCATCTACAGACTATACTACGAATATTACTACCCCAATGAAAAGCAAAGTCGACTTGTGGAATTAGAGCTATCCTGCTCTTAGATTTTGTTCGACAGCTAAGCACCTACTCCCGGGTGGCGAATTGTAGTAACCAATCTGGAAATTCCTTAATAGATTGCAAATACAGATTGGCTATAGTTACAACCTGGTGAAATGGGGTGTTATATCTCGGGAGGCTTGCGACTGTGGAGTGCGATCACAGACCATGTCTCACCTACTGTCCAGTCCTTTCTGTCCTTAATCTTATACGAAGGAGGACCTGAATAAGGAAACAAACTGTTGTGTTAGTTGCTATATATTACCATCTATTCTTAACTTTTTGCCCGTGTGGTCCCAGATTACCCCTTCTTTTCCAGTGGATGTCGCAAGAGGCAACTAATGGTTGAGGGATGGGTAGCAGCATCCCTCTCTCGTAAGGGCGAACGTAGTTTCGAACGAACCCCACTAGATGGAGTGACGAACTCTAATGTATTGCAGGGAGTCAGTGCATGCTGGTAACTCGGGACAACTATATTCAGTATTGGACAGATAATGGCCGATATGATGATTAAAAAAGGAATTACAAATAAAACAACTGGTATTCTCACTTATATCGAGTGTATTCTGAATAAATTGGTTACAAAATACCTATCCAACGCCCGCCGCGGTACCGAGCCGAAAGCTAATATTAGCAGTTGAATTTCAAACGAAACTTAGGCGATCGTATAAAACAGTACATCCGTTATATTACATTCTAAATAGTACAAAAAGCCGACGTCCGCAAACCTGTATTTCAAATTAAAGATATCGAGCGCCGCTGTATAATTTAGTTTGAGCTTACCTTAACTCTTTAGTTATTTATAGGAAAAAAAATATATATATATAATTAGTATAATTTAAATTACTCCTTAATTGCTATAGTGGCTGTAGGGCGTGACTACAGCTATGTTCACTGTATAACGCCCGCCATTTTGGGTGTAATCGACTGCGAAGCTCAGGGTTGAAATGATATAAAATGAACCCATGCGATTTAGTTGCTCGGTGCACACCACTACCGTTCGCAATACTGCCTTGTGACGTAACGGTATCGATTGTTGCATCGATACTGACGATTCGATAAGTGATGACAATTAATATACAATCTTATATGTCGATTGTTATAACGATTTAATCGTTACATCGGGTCTTAATTAATTATGCGTATATAAAGAACTAACGAACCATGAACAAGATTGAAACGTAATAGGTAGTTGGTAATATTTGTACGTCCAATGACAGCAAAACAGCGCTCTCTATTGAATAAAATATAAAAGGATAAAGTTTTAATGTAGCGATTATTATAATGAAATATTTCAAGTAACCATCATCCGAAAGCAACAGATTCGAATCGACAAAGTTAAAAGCTCAGCAATCGATAAGCCCGCGCGTCGATATCGATGCCCGCTAGTGATGTGCACCGTTCGTCGGTAGGTCAAATGCTTTACTGGCGGTCGGTAGCGCGGAGCTTCTCCTCAACGGCCTCTTGGGACGCTTCTGAGAGGTCGGTCGCCTGGATATACTTCTGTACGCCGACCAGAGACTTCTTCAGCGCATCGAAAGAGCTGGAACAGAATATTACATGATAGACTTTTTATGATTATACTGCTGGGTTCGGAATGTTGTATCTGCTGAGAAGAATTAAAAAAAAACTAAGCAATTACATACGCTATTGGTATACGTTGACGAAGTATTGACAGATAAGCTAAATAAGAAATCAGGTGATATGGAATGGATGGGAAATGAGCATGATTGAATTCACTAGGAGTTTCCAGGTCGGAACAGGTGGAGATTCACTTTTTATTCTGCATCTAGAATGACAAGCAACTGACGGCTCGCCTGATGGAAAGCGGAAATCGTCGCCCATAGACACGAACAGCAGCATCGATACCAGCGAATATACTGTGATACCCATGATAGTACTCATGCACTGTTATTCTTAAAGACAACGATGTTATGCCTCCGTACCCTATTATTTTGCTACCGGATCGCTAACGGATCCTTCAAATCGAAACAGTCATGCAAAAAATAGGACTGCCACGAAGTAGAAAGCAAGAAAAAAAAAAAAAGAAAAATGCAAAGCAGTTAATTTTTACAAGGTCTTCTGTTTGCCTGACAGGGCAAAGTAAATGTGTAAATTATTATAGTGTCCATTATGTTTTCCATTTTTTACGCACATATATATAAAAAAAAAATAAATAAATAAAAGATAAAACAAATCGAAAAAAAAATTGGATTTTTAAAATTTCGATTTTGTAGACCTCAATTTTTTAATCGATTTATCTAATTATGTTTCGAAAATTTCGGAAAGAATCGTTAACTCTACTTTTTAGTTCGGTCAGTAAAAATCCTGGTCACGGACATTTTTATTTTATTTATTCTTTAAAAAATTACAACATATATATATAAAATAAAGATGTACAACAGGTGAGCTTAACTCTGTAAGAGTTCTCTTCCAGCAAACCCTGAGTGGAAAGGATTATATTATTATATTACTGATCGCAGACAGAGCCACGGGTAAAAGGTAGTAATTAAAAAAAAAAAAAAAGCAGATTCGTACATTACTAGGAATCTACTGCCACAAAAATATCATTCATGTTATGTTGAATGTGAAACAACAACGCATAAAGAATATTTTTCAATATTATAATTTAGCCATCGACCTCAATTAAACCATAGCGCGTTGTCCTTTTGTAGCAACGCCATCTATCAACGTTTACGGTTACTAATAAAGATGACGAAATACTAGATGGCGCTGAAATTGAGACTTGCGGTTTTTGTTGATTATTTTGTAATTAAAGACAAATTGAAGCAAAATTTCTAAATTTGCGAGTGGTTTTATTTATTTTTTACCAATGTAGTAATAATTTATCATCATTTTTAATCCTATTCCCTTGTATTGTACAACTTTGTAAAAAAAAAAAAACATTAGCATGAAACATTATAATTCTGTGCGTTATAATTCATTTAGGATAAAATAGCGTATTAACCTGTCACATTTTTTTTTTTTTTTTTTTTTTTTTTTTTTTTTTTTTTTTTTTTTTCTGTATTAATATTATATATTTCTCTGTAATAACATTTCTTGTTTTACTTGCAACAAACTCACTTACAATATTATTTATTATATTAGTAAAAATTCACTTAATAAATTTTCAGTTAATAAAAACAGTACATTAAATGTTATAAATTTTTTTTAAACAATAATTACAAATTTATAATAAACATAATATTTATTTATTTATTTATTTTATTTATTAAATACAAAAAAAAAAAAAAAAAATTACAACAGCGAGTACATTGGACCCCGCACTAGGAGAACCTGTATCGCGGGAGTCCATATGAGATTACCAAGACACGGTGGTTTACAAATATAAGTTAAATTAAAATACTAAGCCAGTTTTACGAAAGCAACAAGTTAAAATGAAGTGCTTCATGAAGACATGCGCATAAAACAGAAAATTATATAAATACTCTAATATTACATAAATAAATACATACAATTAAATATACTAAAGACATACACTACTATATACGAATATCAATAAATGGTATATAATATTAATTCTGTGGCATCGTAATCAAGATTTTGTAAATATCCTTGTATCCTATGTTTAGCTTCCGCATTGTTAAGACCATCCAGTTTGCAGAGATTATTAAGTTTTTTATATATAAATGGGCACGAATAATAACTAAAGCGCTTTGCAAATGCAGTATTAATGCGAGGGATGATTATTTTGCGCCTTCTCTGGTCCGAAGGTTTTTGCGGGAGGAGAGGAGATTTGTGGTGCATCATTACTACTTTAAGTATATAAAGTTGACGCACTGTCAGAACAGCAGCCTCCTGATACAAAAGATAGGTGGGAAAACGAATTGGTTTCCTAAACATTACTTTTAAGACAGATCTTTGTGCCCTTTCAAGTGCAATCATATATGATTTTGATGCACCGCCCCACACTGTGATGCAGTACATCAACAGTGATTGAGCTATGCTTTTGTATACAAGTAATAAAACATTCTTGCTCGCGCCGTTACGCAGAAGCTTCATAACGTGTATAAGTTTACGTATACGTTTAGAAAGCACTTGTATATGAGAAGCAAAAGTCAACTTTTGATCCAAGATTAATCCCAAATATTTCACTTCATGAACCCTATCAAGGAAATCACAACTGCAGATTTTGTTATTATCACATGAATATTTATGGATAATCAAGGATAATGACGTTGGGGGACTAGAAGCTTTGGTGTTGTGAAAACAAACATATTTAGATTTTGCAGTGTTTAAAGTAAGTAGGTTTGCTCCCAACCAATTTGATACAATCTTCATGGCCGAGTTAGCTGCAGAAAAAACAGAAAACCAATTTTCTTGTGTGCAAATTATTGCAGTGTCATCAGCATAACAGATTACTTGGACGTTGTTGTCATCATCAAATAGATGGCAGAGGTCATTCATGTAAATAGAAAACAGTGTAGGCCCGAGGATACTTCCTTGTGGAATTCCAAAAGAAATATATGATGTATTACTTTTATGTTCATCTACGACTACGATTTGGTTTCTCCTTTCAAGATAACTAGAAAACCATCTAAGAGTCACGCCTCGTATTCCAATAACTTCGAGCTTCCGTAGTAGAATATAGTGAGAAACAGTATCAAATGCCTTGGAAAGATCGAGAAATATTCCAAGAGATTTCTGTCTATGATCAATAGCGTCAGTTACAGTTTTTATAAGGAAATTAGCTGCTTCTTCAGTAGATCTTCCTTTACGAAAACCAAACTGGTTATGACTTATAACGTTTTGAGATTCTAAAAATTTTGTTAAGCGTAAATTTACCACCCTTTCTAGAATTTTGGAGAACACACTTAGGAGAGAAATTGGGCGATAGTTTGACGGATCAGTTTGCAGGCCATCCTTGTATATAGGTATTATAGCAGCAGATTTCCAACATTCTGGAAATTGCCCCGAGGACAGACTCAAATTTATTATATGTGTCAGGGGTTCAATTATAAAATTGCATGCTCTTTTTAGCATCTTAGTGCTTATATTATCCAAACCAGGAGCACTATTAAGGTTTAGTTGCCCTATTATTGTCCTGACTTCATAAGTATCTGTTGGTGTCATAAAAAAAGAACCTGCTGAACCTCTGACATTGCTAACTGCTCTAGCTAGGTCCTGTTCCGATTTATTAATATCTTTTAATATTTTTGATGCTAGATTTTGCCCTATGCTAGAAAAATATTTGTTGCATTCAGAGAGAGACTCTACTGGGTTATTTTTTATATGAAGTAAATCAATACTGTTCTTCATTTGTCTCTTCAGTTCACAGATATCTTTTATAGTTTTCCAAAGTTTTCTTGGATTATTTTTATTAGTTTCCAGATTTTTACCGTTATATTGAATCTTAAGTTTTTTAAGTAGGTCAGTGAGGAAATTCCTGTATCTTTTATAGGTTACCTGTATAATTAAATTATTTGGTTCTTTTTTTGCCTGTAAATGAAGAGCGTCACGATGTCTCATGCATTTTATCAACCCAGGAGTGACCCATTCATTAAGAGCGTATTTTGATCTGCTAACTTTCAATAATTTTGTATGCTTTACTGTCATTACATGTAGTTTCTTCATATATTTTTCAGCTGCATCCGTTGCATTACCAGAGCTCAAAACGTCTGACCAGTCTGTTTCGTTAAGATCACTTTCAAATGCCTCAAAATTTAACTTCCTAACCAATCGCTTACGCCTCGAAATCCTTGGAGTTTCCGAGATGCCAACCATAACCATTTCATGATCAGTTATGGATGTTTTACATACTGCACCAACTCCAGTTACCTTAGAACCAAGAAGAATGTGATCAAGACATGCAACACCTCTGGTAGGAACATTAATAGCTGGTTTTAAACCAAACGATGCTGTGAGACATAGGTATTTTGTTACATCATCTCCATTCTTCAGGATGTCAACATTCAGGTCTCCTATTAACATAACCTCTGAATCACGAGAGTTATTAACAATGTATGATTCTAAAGAATTACAGAAATTATCTATATTTCTGAAAGAGGGGGAGCGATAAATTCCAAGAACAGTGCGATGGTTTGGAAACGTCAAAGCTAGACAATCAGCATCCTCTATATCTGGTTCAAATACTTGTACTCTCCACTCTTCCTTAATATATACAACAACACCTCCAGCTTGATTATTGATATTTCTAGAATAAAAACTTGAGTAACCAGGGATGCTTCGTATTATAGAACATACACCTAAATGGCACTCTGTGAGAACAATAATGTCAAATTCAATGTCTAATCTTTTTAGAGCCACGTAGAAAGAATCAAAATTCCGTTGAATACTTCTTATATTGAAATTAAGAACTTTGAAGCCGTAATTATGCCGATAAATGTTCTTACATGATTCGAGATTGTGGAATAAGTGACATGGTACATTTAAGATTTCGTCAACTTCTGCTTCAATTCCTATGGTGGTTGTTTATTATGATTTATATAATATGAAGTAAAAAAACAGCATATAGTTTGTGTCACTTTACGTCCACTCATAAATGTTATTATACTGATGTCCGCACAATACGCATAACCAAAATATATTAGTGCATGTAAATATTGCAAATTACATAAAATAAAATAAATACAATAAACAGTAAAGCACATATCAACACAAAGCACATAATTATACATATCATCAAAACTAATCATATTTCCAAGTAACAATAAAGTAAATGTTTTTATAATACTTATTAACATTGTAAAAAATAGTAAAATCAATATATATATTAGAACAAACATGCTATTAGTAAAAAATAATGAAAAGGATTTATTTACGCTATTAAGCATACAATGAATGATTACATTAATTATTCTCCGGAACGGCAAGTTTTTCTGCCATTTCAGCTTGTGATCGAATTTGTATTGCCGAACTGCCCTCCCGTTTTCGTATGAATACGTTGCCATTTTGAGTCCAACAGTATTTGTATCCAGCATTGCTTGCCCGACTTCGTGATTCGCGAAATAACTTACGTTTTTCGCTGGTTAAACGTTCATTAATAAAGATCTTCTGCACATCTGCTTTAATAGGCAAGTCCTGTGTCGACAAGTTCTTTCGCGATTTTCCTGCTCTAAGAATTTCGTCGCGCTTCCCCCTTCTAACACACCTAATAACAATTGGTCTTGGCAATGATTTCCCTGTACCTGGAGCGCGCTTTAATCCAACTCTGGTCACCCAATCAACATCCGTTTCATTCAAAACAACTCCAATTTTCGTAGCAAGGACTGTTGCTATTTGCGACAAGTTTTCACTAGAAGTTTCGGGGATACCTACTAGTTCTATCTCATTGCGCAATGCGGCCTGTGCTTGATTACTAAGCTGATCTTGGAGCGTGTGTACCTGACATTGCAATGATGCCACTTCAGCCTCACGCTCCTCTAATAATTTTAAACGTTGATCAGTTCGTGTCATATGATTTTCTACTTCGGATAGCCTTTCA
The DNA here is from genome assembly GCF_026898425.1 of Galleria mellonella. Classification (NCBI taxonomy): domain Eukaryota; kingdom Metazoa; phylum Arthropoda; class Insecta; order Lepidoptera; family Pyralidae; genus Galleria; species Galleria mellonella. The sequence goes on along the minus strand of NW_026441999.1, from coordinate 6,295,002 downwards.
CAACATTGGGTGAGTGCCGAAAATATTTCAGTTACTTTGTCTGTGAGTTGTGATACATCTTGCCTCAAGAATCGAATTTCAGCAATTAAAGATCCCAAACTACTATTCTCCAGTTCTGGTGATTTTTCAATGGACGTGCTAGCTTTATTTTTATTACGTATGGTAACATTCACGCTCGTAGAGGAGGCCTTAACCGGTGTCTCAGTGTTATCGCCTCCTTTTTTCAAACTGCAACGACATTTTTGACACACCCATTTACGCACGTCTTCTGGAGGGGATGGTCCTATACATAAGTCACGGTGAAACGGCACTTTACAAGAATCTATGCAACATTTTATGTAATTTTTGTCTATTATATCCTTTAGGCAGGCCCCACATTGCAACCCATTTTTAGAGGACATTTCTAAAATATATGTATATCACACCAATAATTTATCTATCAGAAATGAACTATGAACTGAACATACACAAATCCTACAATCCACAAAAAGACAGAGCCAGTAGACAGGTTTGAAACATGGACCTTTCAAGGTCAAGTCGTAACTCTCCTCACTGCGCCACCAATTTCTACAGGTCGTAAACGAAATTGTCGATCGTATACTGTGCGTCAGGTTTTTTTTTTTTTTTTTTTTTTTTTTTTTTTTTTTTTTTTTTTTTTTCTGTGGGTAGTTTTTAATTTTGTTGATATTGTCTCACCAACAATAATCACTGCAGCCAATTCAACGTACACCAGTCACGGGAATGTTTTATCTTATTTTGTTAAATTTAGATCAAAAGGTTATTCGGTTTGTTATATTTTTTGTGGTCGTTTCACTACACAACCTATGACACAACTCCGGTATGTAAACAGTAACTTTAGATAATTTTTTCGAATTTAATTACGTAGATCAGCAATAACGTGTCTTCACTAGTCAAGAGCTAGCGACTCACTCCTAATAATTAATTCAATTATCCATTAGCTGCTACGAAAAAAACTATATATTTATTGTATATTGGACAGTGGTTAACTAAAATCAAGTGTTATAAATATGTATTCCCACTTCAGTTAACTTTAACACTATTATATTTATATATAATAATAAAAATTACTTGCAAATTTAAAAATCTACTTCAAATTACCTTTAATTACAAAATAATCAATAAAAAACATAAGTCTCGATTCCAGCGCCATCTAGTCGTTCATGTACAATTTTGTTTTGTAACCAACCCACCTTAACTATCTACGGAGGACATTTGTGTTTTATTTTTGTCTTATTAACACTAGAGGGCGACGTTGTATAAAGCCGATTACAAGGGTTTATTACCACTGCATTTATCAGGTCCATTCAGTAATATATAAAGACTAACGCTTTTATTCATAAAACCTAAAATCCTACTTTGATTATACATTACTCTGTGATTTTCATTCGAAAGAATGAGACAAAACTGTTCAATAGATAAAATAGGTTTAGATGTTTAACGTTTTTATAAATAAGGAGGTAGGTCTTTCTTTTTATTGGCAAATGTAATGTAATGGTAACTCCGTCTGTACTATCCATTTACGACGGTGGCGTACTAGTGAGGGCTGATAGCTGGCAGTACAGTTAACAGCAGTTTCTTGCCAGTTCTTCTCAGTTAAAACTATATTCCGAAATGGGCGGTAGATTCATAAAAAGTTACTGTTAAAAAATGTTAATATAATTATGTTGATGTTGGACATAGTTGGCACTTAGTGATACTTATTAAGTACATTTGATAATCGGCATTAATATTATAAAGAGAAAAGATTTAATTCCTTTATATGTAATATTTATTTGTTTATATAATCGTAACAGCTGTTAATGTCTACTTCTGAATAGAGACATCTCCCATAATAGGGGAGGGGTATGACAATACCGCGCAGCATATATAAGCAATAGCATGCAGACACGCTTGGTAGGGTTTTACCAGAGGGAGACTTGGGTACCTCTGTCCCATTCGTGTTTCAACCGTGAAGCAGTTGTGTTTGCATGGCTGTGTTTCGGTTTGAAGGGTGGGATATAGCGTGAATTTACTGGGTACAGAGGAATAATACCTGAGTCCTCAGGAATGGCAACGCATGGGGGGTACCATGGGTGAAACAATATACTCTGTTATGTCCATGGTACTGCTCATGTCTATGGGCGACGGTTACCACTTTCCATCAGGTGGGCCGCTATAATGTAGCTTTCTATAGGTAATCGATTTTTTCAAATAAGTTTAGTAGTTTTTTAGTTTATCCATTACAAACAAACATACACAAAATGCAATTTTTTCTATTTATAATATTATAAAGTGTAGATAAATTTGGACAAAAACTGAGAAATAGCAAATGTGTTTTAACCTATAATGATGTTTATAAATAATTAAGTTTACTTAAATAAAAAAAAATATAAATATTATAAAATAAACAGTAATTGCCAATTTACCTGGAGTACAACATCTTCTTCTTGACCTTAGCGGTATCTGGGCACCACGACATTAGGAATAGCTTCTGTTTCTTGCTTGCCTCCGATGTGCCTTGGCATTGATGCGTGTATTCGAAATCAAACAGGCCATATCTGAAAATCAAAGGTGAATAATGTAAAATAAGCGAGAATAAGTGTATATTTAGTTCATAAATAATATTATAAATAAAAATAAATTATAATATGATTTGAACTGTAAATTTAATTCTCTCTGTATATTGCGGTGCCCCTACAGGGTGTCACGTGTCTCATGTGCTTACTTATTATAATAACCAATTTATACTATGTGGCATACTAATAAATATAAATAAATAAACAAATACGTGAAATATTAAGAAAATAAGGACTTAAACATGTAGCATTTATTCCAGAAAAAAAAAAAACTATAAACTTCAAATGTGGCAAAACCATTTATCAACCAAGTTTAAAAAGAGGTTTTTAAATTTGGTTACATATTTATGTTAGTTATAACTGTTTTTATCTGAAAGGATATATTTACAGATTGTTCCCATATCAATTTTATAAAAATCGGTTTAGTAGTTTAGGGCATAACAGTTATTTATATTTAATATATATAACTGATTATGCCATGCTTGAAGTTTCCTTTTTGTGGATTCGTTAGCCTGAAACTAGTCAGACTACCTCCAAAATACGTGAGTAAAGCTAATATCATAATCATCATCACCAATATCAGCCGTTAACTGTCCACTGCTGAACATAGGCCTCCCCCATAGACTGTCATAACGAAGAGCCCCGTACCACCTGCATCCACTGGGTCTCTGCAATGCGTTTGAGGTCGTCGCTACATCTAGTGGGGGGTCATCTTACATTGCGTTTGCTTGTACGGTGTCGCTACTCAAGGACCTATAACCGATAAAAAAGTATCGGTGGTCGGTTCCCCAGTCTATGTGACCAGCCCATTGTCACTTCAGCTTGCTTATCCTTCGGGTTATGTCGATAACTTTGGCTGTTTTGGGCACATCCTTGTATTAGGGAGAAAGGAATTGTTAGTTATGATGTCTAATAGCCCCATTGCTAGCAATATACCCTCTCAGGTCGACCTCCACGCGGCTCTCCCTAGAAACCGTCATGATAAATTCTTGTCAATTTCATCAAGGTGGACCAACTGACCTGCATGCATTCTCAACTATCATCTTCCATTGGTGCCTCGCCAATGTATACCGATAGCACAGGTGGGGTTACCACCCATTAAAAAAATTTCACCCATTATCACCCATTAAAAAAATCCTTGTATTCCGTATTCTATAATGCTGATATAAATAACTACAATACAGTATATAAGTTAAAACTGTTGAATTCTGTTTACCTGCATTCGCCGGTGCCGCCCTTCTGCAGGTCCTCGAGGAATTGGTCGTATTCGGCGTTGCGCTCGCCGACCGTCTCCACGTCTATCTGCTTCTCGTCCCTGATGTAGAACACCACGTAGCGGTGCTTCTTATCTTTCTTTATCTCCTCGTAAGTTGTTTTGCACGCGTCCGATACTGTCACACCAGACGCCTGGAAAATTTGGAGGTGAGGATTTAGTTGCGACTTTAATTTTTTAAGTATTAGTGCAAGGAGATTATCAGAGGGTTATCAGTAACAGGGACATAGGACTCCTTTGGTAACAATATATGCTGTCACGTCAACCACCACACATTCCCTCTGGAAAACATGGTGGTTAATTTTTTTTATACAACTTAGAATGGCAAACAAGCCGACGGAAAGCCCACCCGATGGAAAGTGGCAACCATCGCCCACAGACATGAGCAGCACCATGAACACAACAGAGCACACTGTTTCGCCCATGATACCCCCCATGCGTTGCCATTCCTGAGGACTCAGATGTTATTCCTCTGTTCCCTATAAATTCACGCCATATTCCACCCTTCAAACACAGCCAAATTTTTGATGAATTCGTCACGATGGGCAAACTAGACTACTTTTTTCCTTACTTATAATTTTTCACTGTGATCCTGCCCGTGTATGAGCGGTAGGATGATTGGAAATTTACACTTATAAAAAATAGAAGTTAATTTCCACGTTTGTTAGGCGGGTTGGCAACCGCAGGCTTTGGTGATATTGTAAGAGATAGGTGCTGCTGCCCATCTCTTGACCATTAACTTCTCATAGTCGTCCTTTACGACGCCCACGGCAAAGAAAGAGGTGGTCCATTCTATGCCAAAATTTAACATGGTGGTTTCGACCTGACTGGGTATACGCCAGCTATGGGGCTCCTAGTCCCCGCTACTAACAATCTCCTCTTGTTTACGTAAATCCATTAGGTCATTCCCGGTGCCAAAAATGTAATATGTAGAGTAATACGTAATGGAATAACGTCAATTCTAAATACGTCTCCTGTTACGTGGTAACACAGCTGCCTTAACGACTCAATTTCGCGTTATTTTAGACACGGCCGGTGCATATGAGATGCGTTATGAACTGTTAGTTAATCGTTTAACAAGATGTTAGATATTCATATAAAGTTATTGTATTATCATCATATTAGCTTTTAACTGTCCACTGCTGAACATAAGCCTTGCCCTTGGGGGGTTTTGCCACGTAGTTGCCACGCTTGGCAAATGGAATGGGAACTGCAGTTTTTTTTTCTGATGAGTGAAAATAAAATGGTAACCCCGTCTGCGCTAACGGGATACGCTGGCGGAGCACCAGTGAAGGGTGATTGATGAGAATGAAAACAGGCCAGTTAGCCTATCATGATGAATTCATCAGAAAAAAAAAACAAATGATCAACAATTTTTAAACGACCCAAATAGGATAAAATGAAATTCAATAGTTGAGTTTTCACCTGTAGTCAAAAATTTAACGTCAGACACGAATCGACAATTTTTAAACGATTCAAATAGGATGAATTGAAATTTCACGTTTGAGTTGCAGATCTAATGGAGCGTCCAAAAGGGTTTAAATAATAAATTATGTACACATTTACTTCAGTAGCGATAATTATTTTCAATCTACCTTTATGAATACGAAATTATGTGAAAACGTATAGAAGTTTATTACTTTTTCACGCAATAACTATTAAACGGTTTTTAAAGAAAATTCCTAATTTAATACATAGGATACTTTATATAATAATGAAAACAGATTGTGATAAATAAAGAAAATAATTGTTTAAAAAAAAAAAAAAAAGAAAAAAAAAAAACTAACAAACTGTGGTAATTTTGATTTAAAAACTAAACTATTAAATCGATTTTGATAAAATTTCTATATATCATTTTAGATTTTAAGGCGAGGGATGGGTATCACAGCGTCCCTCTTAAAACAACTTTAATAGGCTAACTGTGGTTGCCAACCTGCCTGCAAACTACTGGCAAAACTCCCCTTATGGGTATGGCTTACGTCCAGCAGTGGTCAGTAAACGGTTGAAATAATAATAGTTTTAGATAAAAAAGGATTTTCTAAATCGGTTTACAACTGACAGAGTTATTAGGTAACAAACAAAAGATATGCAACCGAATTGAGAAGCTTCTCTTTTTTTGAAGTCGGCCAAAAAAGATACGTACAAATGTAAATATATGCAGTGACTACTAAACAATATTTAACTTGTGATTGTAAGTTTTAGAACAGTATATTCAACGGTGTCCATGCAACATGGACACAGAACTCAGATGCGCTATGCGAACTGTACACCGATTATAATTTATAACTATATAAACTATTCACACGACACGCAAATAAAAACGGCAGCTGCGACCGTCACAAATTTATTATGGAACGATCAGGAAACTTAGTGCAATCGAATGCAAAAAGAATCATGAACAGAAAAAAATCAGAAACGGCGACGTAACGTATTAACAAAAGAAATTAGAAGACTAGAGCTGAGGGCCTACCATGAAATGTTTTCCGAAATTTCGGATCCGAACGAAACAAAAATTTGATGTTAAAATTACTTGATACATACCGTTTAAAAATATTAAAAATGCTAAAGTATCGTTCTTTTGGACATTGATGGTAGGATTTAAGATAATGTAAATAATGTAAATGTTAATCTCCATTTATAGGGTCGATATTAGTACGAACAAAAACACGAAATTAAGCCTGAAAATTCGGAATTTCATTTCATGGTAGACCCCCTGCCATTTGCTTTGTGCTTCGGAGGTAGAGATGGGCAATCCACCTGGGTGGGTTTAAAGTCTGGTGGGTAAAAACCGGGTGTTTTGGGTTTATTGGGTTTAAACCCCATAAACACCCAAATTTTTGGGTGTTTATGATTTTGTACTTCATCATCGTCATCTCAGCCGCAAGACGTCCACTATACTGGACATAGACAATATTATTATGCAGCCTACAGAATAAAAAACTTTTAATTTGATTTTGAGTTTATTAAGAAAGAGATGAAAGTAAAATGTAAAACTACAGTCAATCACTGTCAGATTCAGAGTTATTACAAGCGATGAATTGTATAGGTTCGATAGGCTCTATTTCGTCTAAACTGTTATGTTCATTTACTTGCTCAATGAAAGCTTCTAAGGTATTTTCTTCATTAAACTGAATGTCCTCGCATTCAGCTTTATGTTTAAGATTCCAGTTATAACAAATGAATGAAATTTTTTCAGTTCTTTCAGTTGTAAGTCGATTTCTTTTGTTATTATGTATGTAGCCTTGGATACTAAAGGAACGCTCAGTGGCTGCCGAAGTACAGGGAGCTGATAGAATACGAATCGCTACTTTGCTTAACTCAGTGGAACCACAAATACCTTTCCACCATATTAGGGGCTCAATGCTATCTAATGAGCTCCATACAAATCCTCTGGCCCAAAAGTTTTCTTTAGCTTTATAACACGCCAAATCTGCCATTACATTTGACAAACTTAAGTGTTGGCTTAAATTGTAGATAAACTCCATACCCTTAAGTTCTTCCTCTTGAGTAAGTTCGACTCCTAGAGTCCTGGGGTCTAGAATATATGCTGCAAAATGTATTGGCCTCATTGCCATATTGCATCTTGAAGATACTGATGTTAGAATCTGCTGTTTGCTTTCTTCGCTCAATGTCGAAATCTCATTTAATGCAAAACGTATCTTAGCTTGTACATCTCTAAATGTAATGTATGTGCGATGCAAACGATTCTGGTCGCTCTCTAAGTAAAATATGCTTTCAGTGACTGGTTCCAAAATACTTATACATTCCCCTGTCTTCGTCCAGAAATCATCACTTAGAATTAAATCTTTAATATCTCTTGAAATTACCACATCTTCTCTAACTGTTTTCTCTAAATATTTGCAAAGCTATCTTATTTGCTTTCAAACTTTTTAACGAAGTAACATGACTTCCCCATCTTGTAGCACAAGGCAATTTTAGTGTTTGTGTAGAATCTTCACCCTGCCTTGATTTTATCAACAAGGAACTTAATCGTTGACTCCTTTTAACAGTTTTTATTATATTTATGGCTTGCATAATAAACACAGTTACTTCTTGTATCTTTACAATATCTTGGCACAACAAGTTAAGGATATGTGCACAGCAACCGAGAGGAACAACATGTGGATATTTGAGTTTTGTTAATTCGAATGCCTTTTGTATATTTCTAGCGTTATCGTCAATAAGTACAAGAAACTTATTTGCTCCATACACTTTCATTACTTTTTCAACTTCTTGGCTAAGGTATTCACTAGTGTGAGGATTACTTTCTGTATTCAAACTTTTAACGTATGCAGGTTGAGGTTTTGATATAAGAAAGTTTATTATTCCTTCATTTCTTAAATTAGACCAGCCATCGCACTGAAGGTGTAAGTAACTACAAGCATTTAGTTCCTCATTTAACTCAAAACGCATTTCTCTATATATTTTATCTAAGTATTTTGTCGCTAAAGCTTTACGTGAAGGTATTTTAAATTTTGGTTGCAATTTTTCGAAAAATTGTATCCATAAAGGATGTTGCACCATCGATAATGGCGTCCCTGTTACAAATATAGCTCTCGCTAATTCTGTTTTTATATGATCATCGGTGTCTTGAAACTCAGCATTTATTGTAGTGTTAGCAGACGACGAGGGGCTTATAAAAGAATCATTTGTCTCTATCTCTGACAGTCCAGACATTTTGGTTTTGGACGAGCTATCTTTTATAAGTTTCATAGAGTCTTTTAATGTTTCTGGAGATTTTGGACAAGTGATAAGATGTTGAAGCATTTTGGCAGCATTACTGAATTTGTAGACCTTATTACAAAGCTTGCAAGAAACAGACTTGTTTGGTAAAGTACGGTAGTGCTCCCATATGCGTAAATCTTTAGGTCTCCCCATTGAACCTAAAAAAATGAACGATGATTAGTTGGTCTGACGAAAATTCAACAATAGAGTGCCTATTTTTTTACAATGATTATTTCTTGTTATTTACAATAAATTTATTAAAAAAATAATAAAATAAATACAAAAAACCTTTGTAAAATTACATCTCCTCGGAGGATTAAACGCAGACGCTAGTTTATTATCGTATTGTTCTGTATTTTTCTCAGCAACTTTTTTAATTCGATTAGGTACTTACGCATATTATGTTAAAAATAAATATCTAGTACACATCTTAGGCTATCCACCATTATTATCCAATGACGACTCTCAGCTAACTATGCACTATCATCCAAAATAAACGTGTATGGAAAATTTTATCCCAGTCGGTTGAGGATTGAGGATAATTGCATCAACATACGAACATACCTACATACTTTTATTTACATAACGCAAGCTAAATAAAAGCTTGTAATAATACATCTAATTTTAAGTTAAAATTGTTAAGTGATCATGATATAATTGTATCATTCAAAAATCCACTTACCTTTAATTATTTCTTGTTAAGTATAAATATTATTTCAAATCTGCTCCCTTAATATGCACTTTTTTACTGCTTTTCCTACCTAACACGTTACCAGGAAGTCACGTTACCAGAGTCAGAGTAATAGTGAACACGTTTGACAGTGATTGTCGTCGCCTCATATTCAGCGTCGACGAATAGGGGAATCCCCAGTCATAATGTATTGCATGCGTGGCGGTCTTACTTCAAATCCATAAACAAAGAGATAATTACAGAACTCGATACTAGATGGCGCTGTTTTTGTTTGAAGAAAGTTTGCGGGCTAAAATACATAGAATTTCATCAATGACTTCCACAAAGAACAACATTTCTGTTTTTTCTAAGTCCGTATCTCTTCCGTATATTTCATAAGATATAAGCTTGGGCTACATTGTTATGCAACGTGATTTTGTCGCTGTCTTGCTAGCAGGGTTGACAGATATACGATTTAAATCGTACTCATACTATTATTTGTCTATTTTTTAATGTACGATCGTAAAGATTATGATCGTAATTCGCACAAAAACATACGACTTTTTGGTTACCTGGCAATTTATAAAAATAATTTATTGGTATTACTTACATATTTTCAAAAAAATACGTAAAAACCTATTTTTTTGGGTGATTATGGGAGTTTATGGGTGTTTATTGGGTTTTTACCAAAGCACCGGGTTTAAACCCGGTGCTTTGCCCATCTGTATTCGGAGGGCATGTAAATCCACTTTTGTAATAAAGATGTATAAATTTTGGACATTCGAGGGTGCTAAACTATTAGTTGGTAATATCAATATTAAAAGTGGAGTCTGTATGTATGTAGATCTTATTATTCTCTACGAACTCTCGATCAATGGCTATGGTATTTCGTAATGAATGGTGTATATATGTTATAATCGAGGTAGGTTTATTGTTTGAACAGGTGCATTTGTTTATAGTTCAGTATAAGTAATTCATAACGTATTATATATATATAACCATAAAATAAAAGAAACACTAGGGTGTCATGTCGTATAGGGACGTCAAGGATATGGCCTGGCTGGAATGCAATGCATGAATTAGTTACACCGACAAGAGGAAACTCTTAAATGAAGACAGATATATAACACCATACGTTGTGTAAAAGTAACGTCACGAGGGTTAAAAAAGTACTTTAAATTTGTTAGGACATTTAGGATGAAAAAGGATAGTCTAATATTTATCACGGTCAATCAAGCTAATGATTGTCATGGTCAGACAAAGTCATGGTGGAGAACTAGTTAACCGAGTATTTTTTATTTACCTAGGGAGTTTACCTAATAACGTTATTATTAAATTCATTTATTATTTTTTATCTGAGTAAATTATTAATAAATGAGTGATTGTTAAGTTTTTAAAAGGGTTTTCCACAGATAATATTCCGAACACAAAGACAGAATCATAAAAAAAATATTACAAAGTTGTATATAAAGATTATTTCCTGCGTGAATCGTTAACACCGTCCATTAGGTTTTTTTTTTATATATAACTTAGAATGGCAAACAAGTTGACGGCCCACCTGATGGAAAGTGGTAACCGTCGCCTATAGACATGAGCAGTACCATGGATATAACAGAGTATACTGTTTCGCCCATGATACCCGCCATGCGTTGCCATTCCTGAGGACTCAGGTATTCCTCTGTACCCTGTAAATTCACGCCATATCCCACCCATCAAGCCGAAACACAGCCATGCAAACACAACTGCTTCATGGTAGAAACACGAATGGGATAGAGGTACCCAAGCAATCGACTTTTGTACAAAGTCTCCCTCTGGTAAATTTAATTTCATTAAAATCAAGCATGGTTATATAACAAACCACTTTAGAAATATTTATAATATTGGCCTTGTCATATCTGTTTATAGCCACAGTTTCGATCCATCTTGAAATAAGGGAAAGGGGGTATGGTAAGTATAAAATGTATGAAGAATCCATTGGTATCCCTCCCCATGGTTAACAGTGCGTGCACGTGTCACATTCTATTAATAAACCATCGGCAATGTCTCGTCTATTTTCGTGTCCACGCGGGAGATTAGACACTTCAACGCTTCTCGGGGACTTCTGAGATCTTACAATGTGTAGTTTAGAAAACACTACCAGGAATACAGTAATGTCACAGACAACATTTATAAGCCAGTGTCCTTCGGGATGAATTAGGAATTCTTACGATACTCCATATCTCCAAATCTGTTCAGGTATTCAGTTTTTTTTTATGTAATTTAGAATGGCAAACAAGCTGTCGACTCACCTGATGTAAACTGTTAACCGTCACCTATAAACATGAGTAGTAACAATGGACATAAGAGAGTAAATTGTTTCGCCCATGATATGACATGCGTTGCCATTCCTGAGGACTTAGGTGTTATAGCTTTGTTCCCTGTAAATTCACTGCCATATCACACCCTACAAACCGAAACACAGCCATGCAAACAACTCGTTCACGGTAGAAACACGAATGGGACAGAGGTGCCGAAGCAAACGACTTTTGTACAAAGGTTCCCTCTGGTAAAAATTATCGTGGAATATTAATTACATCGTCACCTACCATCAGTCACTGGTTCTTTTCCAGCGTATCACTTCTGCAGTATAAAAAAAAAAAAACATAATAACGGTTTACTTGTTACCAAGGCCATTTGAGTAAGGAGCATTTTGATTATTTGAATGTACATACATGTTATTTATAGATACCCATAACATTTTCCTTAACACTACAGTAATGAGAGGTAATTCCACCACATAATTCGTTGAAGTGACAATTTTAGTTTGTGATTGTATTATTATAACAATAAATTTATTATTACTATAAAAAAAAAATAAAGGTTGAAATTAAAATGTTATTCATATCAATTCCTTACTAATTTGAGCTCGACGCACTTATGGGAGAGAAAAGGTGGTAATTGGATTGTATTTTATTTCACGTTTGTTACCTCATAACTCCGTCAGTTGTAAACCGATTTGGTAATCTTTTGTTTTAACTGAAAGGCTATACTTACATATATATAAGTAGCGTCCCTCTTAAAACATCTCTAAAAGCCTAACTGCGGTTGCCAAGCGTGGCAACTACTGGCAAAACTCCTCTTATGGGGAAGGCTTATGTTCAGCAATGGACAGTTAAACGCTATAATAACAATCGTTTTGTCGGCGAACGGTCTTATCCCAACCAGTCTGGAACAACATCTCAGACGGTTGGGATTCCGAGGCGGCTCTCTCCCGAGAAAGATACAGAAAGCGGTGCTCTTAGATACTGTCCGCATTGTACGCCGGTTTCTCTCCCTGGGGCACTGAACCCCGGCCGATTATGCTTCTGCCGGGGGTTAGTTGCCATCTCCTCTCCTTAAGAGGAGAGATGAGTTTTTGTAAACAAAAAAAAAAAAAATAAAGATATATTTGTCTTTGATACAGTAATGATGAAACATTAGCAAAAGAATGTATAAAGTCAGCGATTCAATCATTGAAAATATCTTTGTACCGTACTCAACTCGGTCGTGAAATGTCGAGACACACTTCCGTTCCTTCCGGATACGGCGTAAAAATCAACATTGAAGCAATGAGAATATTAAAAACCTTATTATTCAATACCATTCACTCAGGTTACTCAGTACGATGACTCATGACTTGATGGTGAATTGAATTTTGATTAAGAGACAAAAAGGAGGTGCTTCTTATTTCGTCTGCATTTTTTTTTTTGTAGCTGCGTCGTTGATTTTTTTTCGTTGATTGAATTTCAGACCAATTTTAATCATTCTTGTTTTATACGTGTAACTATCGTGTTCGTCTCATTCATTTTCTGACGTATGTTTACGTCATTTTTATTTGTGAAGCTAAAAAGTAGCTGTTTCGAAGCAAAATCTCTGTGTTCATACAATTCTGAGTTCTAAATGAAAGTATTTTAAATGTATATATTTATTTTCTATGAAATAACACCTGAAGGCTCAGGAATGGCACCAATGGCAATGGCATGGGGGGTATCATGGGCGAAACAGCATACTTTGGTATGTCCATGGTACTGCTCATGTCTATAGGCGATGGTTACCACTTTCCATCAGGTGGGCCGTCAGCTTGTTTGCCATTCTAAGTTTTATAAAAAAAAAAAATTTGTCCTTCGTCGACATGACATTGTTCACATTTAAATTTGCTGTTTTTTTTTTGTACAGTAGTTTGTTTCTGTTTGTATTTTATTGATGTTGTAATTTACATGTCATTTGTACAAAATGTAAAGCTGGGCTAAACGACTTAAATATAAGGATACAATCGTACGAAAGCATATATATATTTTTTAAATATCTCCCATATACAGTTTTCCCTTAAACTATTCCATAGAGGAAATGGGTTTCTTTTTATACCTCATTTACCTCTATCTATATCAACAACCAGAATAGTCGAACAAAATCAATATTAACACGAACAAAGCTGCGGGTAAAAGCTAGTTTAGTTATAGTAGTAAGATCACGATTGACAGTTATTATTATGGAAATTTATCATGCAAGAAACTTATCATTATTATAATTAAAATTATAAAGAATTTAAACGTTCCTCTTCAATCTCACTGGCTTCATTCCCACATATACATATATATCAGGCATACACAATCTTTTAATAGCCACCAATGTATAGTGATCTATTTCTGATACACGTATTTTTACAATTATCTCTTCGAAGTACACACACGACGGTGTAGAATTTATAGCGCATTCATTAGCTCAAAATTTCTGCTCATTTCTTTACTGGAAGATGGGGCCGAAACATGTTCATACGTTAAAAAACCTTAATGTTAAAAAAAAAAAAAAGTTCCTGCCTGTACTCTAAGCGTTTTTCAAAAAGTTTTTAATAATTAAAATTCTTAATAAAATAATAACAGTTCACTTTCAACCAACTTATAAATAGGTAAAGGTTTTCAATTCAATTGTTTTTTTTAGGTTTGTCACCTCATAACTCCGTCAACTGTAAACCGATTTGGAAAATTATTTTTTTTATCTCAAAGAATATACTTACAAACTGGTCTCATAAAAATTTTATTATAATCGGTTCACGAGTCAAGTTTTTAAATCAAAATTAATGGTTTTGCAACGATTACAATAAGAATAAGAATATCTTTATTTCCTTAAACGAAATTAGTCTATGGGTACAATATAGCTATGACCCTACACTAGGCAAAGCCTGTCTCGTGGAGTTTTTTTTTTTTTTTTGTGAGACAAAATCTATTATTGTGTCTATGTTACGGGATGCCAAGGTCAAGCCTGAACCAATTTCAATAAGGTTCACTCCCATATACATTTTGTCACAATTGAAATTGCTAAACCGATTTTGATAGTTCTTTCGTCAATCGCTCTTTATAACAGCATAATTTTATGTCAAAACTATAATCGGATTACATCAATCGTTTATCTATCAAAAAATCAGTGACTCCAATTGTGAAAAAATTTAAACAGGGGTAAACATTAAAATAGTTTCAGAATTGATGACGTAATTATATATCTAAAAAAAAATCTAATTTTTTTGTTTCTACATTGATATAATTCTATTAACATTTAATAAAAATTACGTCCAGACAAAAACTTACTCCTTTCAGAAGCCATTTAAATATACCCCAATTTAAAAGTCAATACTGTTATCTATTGCTGATCAAATCTAATGAGGAATCATTATGGAATTATCCACTAAATCAACGGCGTATATCGCGATGACGACTGCGTTAGTCACACGTAAATTAAGACCGGCTTTGATGATGATAGTAAAATTCTATAAACGTATTCAAAGGTCATTGCTATTGGCCCGTATTTTATGAGATTTAGTACGCCTTCAGTTTTTACAAAGGAGAAAAGCATGTATATGACAAAATAACGAAAATCAGACTAAATCAATTGTTTACGTTCTCTTGATAACGCGGAATCGCGTGGAAGCAACTGTGATTTTAATTTTTTTTTAATGCAACTAAGAATGGCAAACAAGCTGACGACTCACGTGATGGAAAGTGGTAATTGTCTATAGACATGAGCAGCACTATGGACATAACAGAGTATAATGTTTCACCCATGATACCCCATGCGTTGTCATTCTTGAGAACTAAAGTGTTATGCTTCTGTACCCTGTAAATTCACTGCCATATACAGTAGAAACACGAATGGGACAGAGGTAACTAACTAAACGATTTATATACAAAGTCTCCCATTAGTAAATTAATTTTAAACTTTAAATTTTATACCTGCAAAAATTTTTCATCTCGTTAAGTCGCAATATGTTTGTATATCGCAATGTATTTAAATGTGGTTTTAATTATCACAAAATCAATAAGGGACCGGCATAGTCATACTGAGTGGGGGGAAAGGGATTGTTAGTAATGGAGACTGAGAATCCCATTGTTAGCAATAAACCCAACCAGGTCGACCTACTCGCGGTTCCCCTGGAAACTATCATGGTTAATTCCTGATGAATTCATCATGATGGGCTAACTGGCCTGTTTTCATTCTCATCTATCACCCTTCACTGGTGCTCCGCCAGCGTATCCCGTTAGCGCAGGCGGGGTTACCATTCCATTTTCACCCATAAAAAAGTCATACTGAGTGTATGTTTACAGTATAGAATACATATTATTGTACAGAAGAATGAAAACGTTTTCGATTCTAATTTGTATATTCTATTTTAGCCGCATTCATCATTCAAATCAGTTCAGGCGTTACAAAGTAACAAACGAACACACATTCTTGCACGTTTTGGCAAATATGTGGATGAAAATATAAATGGTGGGTGACGGAAATCATGTATTTGGGGAAACGACAGGTTCCGCAGTGGACCAGTTATATTGTGTAAATAACAAATACGATTCTAGGCGAGATATATTTAGCAAACTTTTTTAATTGACTCGGGTCGTTTTTGCCTACATGTAAGAACTCTTTTTAAGTTAAGGATATTATATCAGAGGGAAACTTTGTACAAAAGTCGTTTGGCTTTAGCATCTACGTCCCATTCGTATTCTGCCATGAAACAGTTGTGTTTGCATGGTTTTGTTCGGTTCGGGTGTGGCAATGAAATTTTTGGATACAGAGGAATAATACCTCAGTGTACAGTAATGGCAAGGGACGAGGGTACCATGTGCAACACTGTACAGTAAGTTATGTCCATGGTACTGTTCATGTCTATAGGTGACGGTTACCACTTTCCACCGGGTGGGCCGTCAGCTTGTTAACCTTTCGAAGTTGGATAAAAAAAATTAAGAGAAGCCAGAAAAATATGTTCAAAAACGAGGAAAATTTCATATAAAACGTTATACTAAGCCGCCTAGTTGGCTTGGCAATGGTAGGCCGACATCTTCTCCTCATGGGAGAATCGATGTGCAATTTTAACTAAATCGGTTCAGTAATTTTGCAGCAACGCGACACCTGGTTCTATGTATAATATTTCTATAAGCAAATTCCGCAGCTTCGCTCGTGTGGAACCCGTCATCTCTCGTTCTCATGAGTATCTTTAATATACCTTTTTACATAGTGATGGACATATTTAAATACACTTTTTTGTAAACGTATACATATTATTTAAACAGAACGTCCAGATCAATACAAACAGACATGAATATAAATATCTGTACAGTGCGGGCATCGAACCCACAACCATTAGAAGGAAAGTGTGATAACATTGGGTGGTATCACCCAGGACTTTTATTTTTGAGTGACGTCAAGATAGAAAAATATAATTTTATTTTAATGCATCTAAAATTATGTAAATATAATAATATGTAATAGTATGTGTATGTAAGCTGAAAGCTTAGAACATTTAAACGCTTGAAAATTAGTAAGATAAATATAAAGCAGAATAATTTAAGATTGTGTATAAAAAAATAAAAACAAACTTCAATTATGGTAAAACCAATTGTGATTTAAAAACTGAACTATTGCACCGATTTTGATAAAACTTCTGTGGCACCAATCTGAAAGCATATCCTTCCAAGTAAGATTTACCAAAACGATTTATAAATGACGTTATGAGGTAACAAACATAAAAAACTAGAAACGAATTGAAAAACCCTTCCTTTTTTTAAATTGGCTAAAAACGGCCTTATATCCTCTACACGTTCTTTTTGGCTGAAATTACATTCCGTACGGGCGGTGTGATCATGAAAAAATGACTATTCAGAAATAATTAAATTTAAGTTTACTTAAATAAGTGCCGCAATGTCGACGTGTGGTTTCGGCATAGAATGGGCGGCTCATTCCTTTCCAGTGGATGTCGTAAGAGGAGACTAAGGAAATTTAATAGTCGAGAGACGGGCAGCAGCGTCTCTTTTATAACAAGGGGAAAATGGTCTTACGTCTAGTAGTGGACAGTTACCATTTTTAATGTTTCCCTGTAATATTTTTGGTTGCTATAAACAAGCCATAAAAAGTGCTAGATTAAACCAAAAAGTGGCTAAAGTGGCAACATTTTGCATTCGGCCTCCAAAGTACACTCAATTTTATAAACTGTTAGCATAGCGATGCCAAACTGAAAGCGGCCGACGCCCACGCAAAATATATTGTAAGCGACCGTAACAAGGTACATTTTGTTTTGATGAATGACCGACCGGTGTTGCTGTGTTTTTAGTTAAACTATTCTACTGCTAATAACTCAGCAAAATATTTGCAATTGTATAATATATCAGTGTAATTACGCATGAGAATGCGAGGTTATCCCTAGCCAGCTAAATGCTACGACTGAGTTTTTGGCTACTACTATCATTACGTTAATGAGTCTGGCGCTATCTCGTGTCAAGGGTTCCTCTTTGATGTAGGCGTAAAATTTGAACTATTTTAACAATTTCTCCCTTACACTTAAGCATAAGTAGATTTTGCATTGCAAAGAAATAGCCATCTCACCATCATTCATTCGTTTTAAATTAATCATTCATTAATACATTTTAAATTATAGTAGAATTTTAAATATTTGAATTTAGAACGCGAAATAGTGTGTCAAAACAGATACGCCAAGCAGAAATTGATTTGTAAAAATAATAACGCAAACTTCAGTCGTGACAGAATCAATATAGGACAGGAAGGAGAAAAAATAAAAATTACAAAAAGACTTATGAAAATCGATCGAGAATTGACGTTGTCAACGTATAATAAAGCTGCAGAAATACATACGAAGAGACTATGTACTTTAAAAATGAATAAACCGATTTTGATACGATTTCTAGTAATAGGACAGTAAAATATATTTTAATGTACAACAGGTAGAGAGGCGTGGGACAATAGTTTATATTCTAAATAAGTTTTTATCTGATATAATGTTATAAGCATTGCAATAGTTATATATCTTTGGAGTTATCTCCAAGTTATCAATTATTTATCATTCAGATTAAATTTGTTTCATATGACGTTTGTGATTAGGAAATCGTCAACTTGTTTTGGTGTTTGGTTTAATATAGTTATAATAAAAACATATATGTAATTATAATTACTAGTACCGCATTCGAGTATTCTGACACTTCCCAATGGTTGACTGGGAGAGAATGCTTTTAGCATTAAATCCGCTATGTACATATATATGAACTAATGAACAAATAAATAAATTGATAAGAGGAAGTCTGTACAAAAATCATGCGCATGGGTACATATGGCCCACACGTTTTTCTAATATCACTAATCCATTATCGTACATTAATAGGGCCCACAATATACATCGATATAGAAAATACTAGATTCACACAGTCTCATACAAATGTTAAGGACAAAAGTGTTCTAAAAAAATAAGTAAATAATTATAGTAAGTGGCGAACATGAGTTGATTTATTTACTAAGAATAATGGAACTCTGTCTAGACGTCATATTTTAATTAGTTAAAAACATCACTAGTGTTAAAAAGAATGCATATAATATGGGTGTATTTTTTACAATAATTACACTTACAATTACAAGAAAAAAAAAAAGTTGTTTATTGAGTTTTCTATCTATGCCGACGATTTTGTATATCATTCTTTTTTCAAATCTTTTAAAATAATAGAATTCATTAATACAATGTATTTCGTCGCTGGAAGCGTTATCTTTTTAGGAATGCATACCTACTCGCGTACAGACATTTAAGTGAACGGGATGTCATTCTGAAATCGTTCTAAACGCTAGCGAGATTACGTGTAAAATGGCTCGTTCCGCCGGTCTGAGGTACGTGAGGTCATTCACCCTCCCCGTTCACTTTCCACCCTCCGTACGTAATGCGGGTCGCTAAAATATCTCGCCGTTTCGTTACTCCTCGTATATTTCATAGAGGAAATTTCTATTTAGTCCGAGTAATAGGAGAAAAATATATACTACACTAGCTTTTAACCGCTACTTCGTCCGCGCGATCAGGATATGTTCACCGACCTAGATAAAAAAGTTGCCTATGTCCTTCTCTATCCCAAAATACTCTGTTGTCTTCACTGATTACATTGTAACGTTTATTTGTTCGGATTATTTCTCGATATGTTACGAAGGTCAAACTGTGTGACACAAAAATTTCATATTGTATATTATTCTAATATTATAAAGATGGAAGATTTGATTCATTTGTAATGTATTAACTCAAAAACTACTGTAGAAATTTTAAAAAATCTTTCATCTATAAAAAGCTATATTATGAGCGAGTAAAATAGGTTACATATTATTTTCAAAAAGTATATCTAACTCTCCGAAATCGAGCTGGACCGCTAGTGTAGAATAAAGAAAACATGATAGCATTCCTGCCCATATTCTAGGATGTAAGAAGCGAATCTACTAATATAATAAATATGAAAGTAAATCTGTTTGTTCATTACCAATTAACACCTTAACGACTTGTCCAATCACTACGAAATTCAGTATACGTGTACTATATTGAATATAGAAACATATAAGCTACTTTTTATCCCGGTCAGCGAACATATAGCGGTCACGCGGAGAGTAACACAAGTGCGAAAGCCACATTCAATTTGGTACAGTAGTTTTTACACGATACCGGCACAAACATACGTACAGACAGATTAGTTTTAAAAATTGCTATTTTGGCATTTATTGGTCTTATTAAGTCTTCGAAATAAGAAAATAAGAAACACTGATATTAGGAAGAAAACCAAAATAAAAGATGCTCTTCAGCATAGTATGAAACAGAAGTGGAGATGGGCAGGTCATATAGTGAGGTACAAAGATAAAAGGTGGACTCTCCAAACAACAAAATGGCGAGGTCCAGCAGGAAAAAGAAATATTGGAAGACAAAGAAAGAGATGGGCAGATGACATAATAAAGATAGCAGGAAAGAACTGGACGGGTATTGCTATAGATAAGGAGAAGTGGAAAAAGATGGAGGAGGCTTTTACCCTTGGGGACCACGGAAGTGGATAAAAAGCTATAATAATAATAATAATAATTAAGTCTTCGAATCAATTTTTTTTTTAAATATCTCTGGTTCATCTTTATTAAAATGGTAAGATAAGATATTGGAACAGTACATTGTTCTTAATAGAAGTATTTTATACCGACTATTGACATGTTACGTACTTCTCAAGTGAATAATGATTCAATGGTGGTTTGAGTCACGTGATTTGAACATAATCTTATGATACACGTCAATTTTGAATCTTAAACCGTAGACAATAAGGGCGATACCAATGTTAATGTTTTTTCTATCATCATGATTTTGTCGGTGAGTCATGTAAACATTAATTAACCTGAGCGTCGCCTACGTGGTTAGTTAGACTAACTATTCCTGCGACTTCGTGCGTGTGTATATATATATATATATATATATATATATATATATATATATATATATATATATATATATATATATATATATATTGGTTCCATTTTTTCATCTTCCAAAGTGTCCCTGACTTCCGAACCTTGATCCCATATTAATTTTATCACTATAAAAACGGCGTTTTCTTTCAGAAGCAAAATCTTGTTTTAACTGATGGCAAATATAAGGATATAGGTAGATACAATTCTGTTATCACTGCCGTTGTCTAATGAGGCAAGAAGCAAGAAATGTTTATAAAATCGTTAAGTTTATATTAAGAAGAAGAAATTAAGTTAATTTTAGTTAATAAGCTTACATTTATATAGGTAAACATAATACAATAACATCGTATTATTTTACCTAAAGGGCTGACATATTCATATAAGAATAAACTCCCTTTAATTAAAAAAAATCTTGTTTGGTCGAGTCATTGCGCGTTCTAATTTCAAATCTTTTGGATATAAAACAAATACCTAATCCATTGGTGCGGGGGGAAAGAGATTGTTAGCAATGGAGTTCGACATTGCTAGCAATATGGCCTATCAGGTCGACCTCCACGTGGTTCCCCCTGGAAACCATCGTGAACAATTTTTGTTGAATTCGTCACGAGGGGCTAACTGACCTGCTTCATACTCACCTCATCATCCTTCACTGGTGCCCCGCTGGTGTATACCAATAGCGCGGGTGGGGTTACCATGCCATTATCACACATTAAAAAAAATCCATTGGTGCGTTTCATCGTTTTTAAATAGCTAGGATACCTAGCAAATCTATATTAATTTCGTCATGACAAAATGTCGGCCATTTTGCTGTGTAGATAAATCTTGCATTTACATACATATATAAAACCATACAACTTTCCTACAGTTTGTTTGATCTCGAATCTATCTGGATTCGAGACTGATTTATCTCTTAGCTGTCCGAGTCTGACAAATGCAGGTATACACACAATGCAAGCTGAATCATCCCTATAGAAACACTCCGTGATTCACAAAGGTGAATAACACTGTATGTATTATGATCGATATTATTGTGCAAATAAGGAAATCTAACGTACCGTCCGCACATGGACGTTGGCGAGTCTGTCATAGACTAATTATTAGATATTTATTAATATTTTTGACTAACTACTTTGTACGTAATATGTAAATAGGGAGGTCTAGGATATGGCCTGGGAGAGCCGGCTGGAAGAAGCTGCATGAATTAGTTGCACCGACAAGAGGAAAATCTTAAATGAAAAAAAGACTTTGTACGCGTGGACTGCAGAAGTAGAAAATCAATGTAATAGACCAATTTTAGATGACGTATCAGGAAAAAAGATATGCCAGATTTAAAATTAGACCTTCAGGAACACGACTGTGAAATTCGCATTCAATTTGGCGTAGTACTTTTTTTTATACAACTTAAAATGGCAAACAAGCTGACGGCCCACCTGATGGAAAGTGGTAACCGTCGCCTATAGACATGAGCAGTACAATGGATATAACAGAGTAGACTGTTTCGCCCATGATACCCTCCCCCCCATGCGTTGCCATTCCTGAGGACTCAGGTGTTATTCCTCTGTACTCAGTAAATTCACGCCATATCCCACCCTTCAAACCGAAACACAGCTATGCAAACACAACTGCTTCACAGTTGAAACACGAATGGGACAGAGGTACCAAAGCAATCGACTTTTGTACAAAGTCTCCCTCTGCTTATTGCGCGATGCCCGAGTTAATATACAGAGAGATAGACAAAATTTCTAAAAATTATTGTATTGGCATCTATTGGTCAAAGTCACTCATTTTTTTTTTTAAATACCTCCTATTTACAAATATCCTCTAGTTTCAACTTTATTACATTAGTAAAATATTTAATAACAACGTTCATTAGGTATGTTTAGCTTTTAGGTATAAATAAAATAATTTTCTCGTATTTCTCAGTTTGCCCAATGGTTGACTGGTAGAGAACACCGTCCGGTATTAAGTCAACTAAATGTACGTAGAATTTTACTGTGCATTAAAGTTTAAATAAATAAATAAAAATTCTAGTGCGAGGCGGAATAAATCGAAGTAGGTATATATCCGTAGGTATAGTCCGTTTTATTAGGTATATTAATATATAAAATGTTAAGATGTTCGTTGACGCTAATCTCGGTAAACGTTCAACCGATTTAAATGGAATTTTGTAAATTTGAAAGATAGGTTAGTATTTATCGTGATAGAAAATTGTGCACCCAGTAGATGGTAAAGCAACGTTTGGCGAGATAGCTAGTGTACGTATATAGAATTAGTAGTAGGTATTTGGGACTTTTTTGAATTGCAAAATTCTGTGATAGGCAAAAGCACCACTTTATAATATGATTATGAACATATGCTAGCTATATTCCAAAGCTTTGTCGGTGTGGTTGAGGAAGTATGTAAAGTATGGAGAATGAGAATCTCATTGCTAGCAATATACCCAACCAGGTCGACCTCCTCGCGGTTCTCCGTGGAAACTATCGTGGTTAATTCCTGATGAATTCATCGTGATGGGCTAACTGACCTGTTTTCATTCTCATCTATCACCCTTCACTGGTGCTCGCCAGCGTATCCCGTTAGCGCAGGCGGGGTTACCATACCATTTTCACCCATAAAAAAAAAGTATGTAAAGCAAAAGATAACGGGTGGGGGGAGGGGGGCAAATATATAATTCGCAACGAGAACTAACGACCCCATTGCTAGCAATGTTGAGTACGTTCGTTCATGGGATTTTACGCGTTTCTAGGTACTCTGGTAAGTATGTAGGTATTCTGTAGTGTCACGAAACTATTTGTATAGAATAAAAAAAAATTACAAATTTTTATTTGTTCTTCCCTAGTTTTATAAAAAAATAATAATAGGAATAGACTCCATTTAGCACGCATTAAAGGCAATACTTATAGAAATATGAAGGCAGATAATCATAGACTTCGACGAAACTTAATTTCAAAATAAACAAAATAAAAACGGAGAAAGAATATATTCCGATAATTATATTTTTCATGTAATAAAAATTTAAATTTAGCTATTTATTGTACGCATTTTTATTTCGAAAAAAAGACATATAAGATTATTTACTAATTATGATAAATATAGAAAAAGAAAATATTATCCCTACATATGTTATTAGATACGTTAATTGATTGATGTACTATTATTTATGAAAATAATTTAATAAAAAAAAAACAGACTGATTTTGGAGTGGCCGAAAAATGGCACATTTACCCTATTTACGTACGTAACTATCTTGACAGATCGTGAATTTTTACGTTACGAATTTTGAATGCTGCAATTTTCGACCATTAAAACTAGAAAGACGGTAGAATTGAAAATTATACTGCGATCTCTGAATAATCGTTACTTCATTAAACTGATTCACATACCTACAAATTTATAACTAAAATTGAATTGCGGCCGGTACAGCTCCGAGTATGACTAAGCGGTAGGATGTTAGGTGTAGTCATCGGTGATAAGTAGGCAATCATATTTACATGGTAATTATTGATAAATACCTTGTAACGTGTCAAAGTTTTACTAAAAACTATATGTATTATAAAGCTACAAGTATATTCTAGATCAGTATTGATAGCTATATGACATTATGAGTACAGGTGGCAGGCAAGTTTATCGAACTAAAGTAGCTACGTGACCTTGACACTGGGATGGTCAACGTCTGAATACCAATAGACATAAAGGGGGCGCACCCAAAAAGTAGCGCCTATATTTACCCCGAAATAGACTCAAATGTGTGACAGTCATTCGCTACGACAGCTATACCATATATGGTCAAACATAAATGCGATTGCGCGGCGTTGCATTGCCACCAAGTTCGATGCCCCCCGTGTCGGCCGACAGCATAGGATAACTAAAAACCAATGGGCCACGTACCAAAATGCGGACAAAACCCACGTCGCGGTAAATAAGGGCGATATGACAGCGGGACTAGTCAAAAAAGGTGGTGCCAGCCAGAATAACTTGGACAGTGAAATTCAACACCGTTATACACACCCTTCGAATTATGAACATTCACTTGTCACATCAACTGAAAAAACCGTACAGCTAGTAGTAACGTTGAAAACACAACACGTGGCATAAAATCACTGAACGGTGACAACTATTTTTAATAAAAGGCGTGCGAACTCAGTGGAGGGTTGTGCGGAATATGGCGGCACCGGTCCCAATAAGATTAAATACGTTGCAATTGCGGCGTCCAGAAACATATTTTAACACTCCCGTAATAGGAAAACACGACACGGACGTGAAACACTGCAATTTATATTCTTCACTTACCATTTTTTGATGTTATTACACGTAAAAATTCCACCACTAACTTCACCGACACACGACAGTGGCGACCGGAACGAAACTGTTTGGAATGTTGGCTACGCGTATTTGACAGCGGCCTATGAGAGCAAGTGTCAAAATGTATGGTGAATCAATACAGCTTCTTATTAAATAATAATGTCATATTAAACTTGTATTAATCGTAATTTATTAACACTGCTATAATATTAAATGTTAAATTGAAAAATAAATTACTATATGTAATGTTAGTAGTAACTAATGATAATTAATTATTATTAAAATGACAGAACTTCGCAAACTGTTTCCAAGTAGAATACAAGACTGACAACCCAATAAACTATACAAGAGCAGCTTCGTTGCATTACGCAGTAAAACTAGATTGAAATTGTGTTACGTATTATGTTTTTAAAAGCCATTTTGCTCTTAAGCGAGATAAGATAAAAGAATACCACTGCCATTTATGGCGAAAAAGATAAAACTAGTTTTGATAGGACTACCAGAAAAAGACTTTGCTAATGATGGTTAGATTGACCAATCATACTTCTGTATATAATAAATGTCCATATACGGAGAGACTATATAGATTGAAAATCGCTAGTAATCTTTTAAATTATCCCGCGTTTGAGGAACTTTGATGAGGAAAAATATAAATGCAATTTTTTGCCTTCATAAAGAAATACAGTAGAAAATATGACTCACCTACTGTCACTGCTATTGACGTTACAATGACCAATCACGCTTCTGTATTCAATAAATGCCCATATACGGACGGATCGGCGAGATTGCACTGAAAATCGCTAATTCCTCGATATGCTTTTATGTTAGCTCGCTTTTGATAGGATTATACATTAATTAGGTATTTTTCAAGTATTACTACATATTGTGACTAAGTGATAATTGAAAATAATTATTGTTAACTGTTATTTAAAATTTCATTAGAATTATGCGTTGGCGTTCATAGGCTCCGCCAACGGGTTACCATCAGGCGGACCGTATGTTTGCCTTTATACGAGGAGCTCATACTTACTATTAAAACAGCTGTATTTTTTATTACGAAGAACCAAAAAGAAATCTATACTTACTTTATAATTGTTTGTTCATAAAAATTTTTTCCTTTTTATTGGTATTCTCATATTAATATATACTTCCGGTTTAAAATGGTGACTTTGGGTGATTCATACCAGGATTCGACACAATTGTGTTTATTCATTCACATACTTTTGTACATTCATTTTTAATGTAGATATCAGGTTATAACCACAGAGCATGTAATCAATACTTTATAGGTATAACAAAATGTATGCAGGCAGACTTATACCTTGAAGCGATTTTTTTAATCTGTTTATGGAAATACGTTAAAAACAATGCACATTTTTTATATAACAAAAGAAAAATCCTCGTGAAATGCTAAAGAAGGATAGAGAGACTTTGTACAAAAGTCGTTTGCTTGGGCACCTCTGTCCCATTCGTGTTTTTATCGCAAAGCAGTTGTGTTTGTATGGCTGTTTCGGTTTGAAGGTGAATGAATTTACAGGGTTCAGAGGAATAACATCCGAGTCCTCAGAAATTGAAACACATAGGGGTTATCATGAGCGAAACAGTACGCTGTTACGTCCACGGTACTGCTCATGTCTATAGGCGACGGTTACCACTTTCCATCAGGTGGGCCGGCAGCTTGTTTGCTATTCTAAGTTGTATAAAAAAAAAATAGAGGAGTAGGTTAAGGAAAAATTCGATGATAAATAGTGGTATTTTTTTATAGGTGAAAATGGTATGGTAGCCCCGCCCGCGCTAACGGGATACGCTGGCGGAGCACCAGTGAAGGGTGATAGATGAGAATGAAAACAGGCCAGTTAGCCCATCATAATGAATTCATCAGGAATTAACCATGATAGTTTCCAGGGGGAACCGCGTGGAGGTCGACCTGGTTGGGTATATTGCTAGCAATGGGATTTTTAGTCTCCATTACTAATAATCCCTTCCCCCCGATAAATAGTGAATTAATAAAATCATTGTAAGTAATATATATCAATTAAGCATTGCCAACATATTTATTATATCTTTTGTACATAGTATAAAGGTTGGTCATGGTCATCTGTCCGGCGTGTCCGGCCAGAGCCCGCCTCAGGAACGCTACAGAGTAATTAGTGTCGGACACTTGTATTAGTAATGACACAGTATTTTCTAGATGTTGCCTTAACAGACGTGGCGGCACGGTATTTTCTATTGTTGAACAGATATCGGCGACCGTGTACGCGGCTATCCGGGACACGTGGACTTTCCGCCTGCTGATGGATTGCGTCAATCTGGAATATAAAAAATGATATAGATATATATATATATATATATATATATATATATATATATATATATATATATATATATCAATACTAGCTGACCCCGTAAACGTTGTTTTACCACTTATTGCAAAATATAAAAATCACAATTAAAATACAAGGGGTTGATCGTAAAATGATGAAAATTTAAAGTTGTATGTATTTTTCAATGCTAAATTATAATAAAAAAAAAATAAAAAAAATTGTCAAAAAAATAAAAAAAAATATTCTGGCCCCTTATCATTGAGGGGTATGAAAAATACATGTTGGCCGATTCTCAGACCTACCGAATACGCACATAAAATTTCATGAAAATCGGTAAAGTCGTTTCGGAGGAGTTTGGTAACAAACACCGTGACACGAGAATTTTATATATTAGAAGATATATAGTAAAATCGTAACTGCTCACTGTCTGTAAATGGAAAATATATTATAAGGGAGCTTTATGAACGCAATAAAACCCAAAACAATCATTTTTAGAATTTTTGTCTTTTTATCCGTACGTTTGTGCACGCTAATCTCAGAAATGGCTTAACCGATTTCAATACGGGTTTCACTAATACGTTGCAGTTTGCTTCACTTAACATTTAGTGTTTATTTCATTTCAATCGGTTCATAAATAAAAAAGTTATATGCATCTAAAGAATCACATATAAAATGCTATAAAATAACCGATCAGTTGAATTGGCTGAAACTTTATGAAGGTATTAGGTACGTAATTATCATTTAAATATATAATACAATATAAGACCGAACTTATGAAGAGTTCCAATAGGAATGATATACGAAAACTACATAGTTGAAGGCAGGCAACGCCGCGGGATACGGCTAGTCACTAATATATCCCAGCTTTCAATCTGAAATAGCTATGTAAGTACAACTGCTTGTACAGAAACATGTGTGGGACAGAGGTACCCATGCAGATTATTAAATCCCACTACTGAATCTAATTAACTAGAATTTACCATAAATGTAAATAGATTAAATTAATTATATATTAAATTATTGAATATAATTGATAATTTAATTTTGTAATAGGTATATTAATAAACCTCTTTCGCTTCCTCCACGTTCATCAATCTTTTCATACACGCTCGCTGGTTAGAGTTTTTTTTTATCATAAATAAATCTTATAGCTATGCTAATAACTTACTTTTCTATACTATGCGCAGTTTCAGCCAATTTCTCTTCTGTACTTCTTTCCAAATCCTCTTTCGACGTGCACTTCTCGCATAGACTGCGTACAAGCGCTCTGTAGCATTGCATGAAACATGGCCATCTGAAATAGAAATTTATAATTTAATTAGTTTGGAGAGAAGATTAGGGGATTTCTAGTAATGGGGTCTAACAGCCACATTGTTAATAACAAACTCTACAAGGTCTCTCTTCACGCGTCCCCCTCCCCTGGAAACCTTTAAGGTTAGTTCCTAGTAAATTTCATCACGATGGGCTAATTGACCTGATCGTTTTTATCATTTGTTCATTTCTTGGGTCAGCTTCACTTGAATGATTCAATAAATTCAAATAAAATTAATTATACATGTAGTTTTTGGTAAGGGAATATAACCTAGTCACGCGGGGCGAAAGGGATTGTTAGTCATGAGGGTTTACCAGCTACCCTATAAGGTCGACCTCCACATGGTTTCCCCTGGAAACCATCGTGGTTAATTCATGTGGGATTTATGACATCATCGACGACACTAAATATCTCTATCACGACAGGCTAAATGACCTTCTTTCATCCTCTCATCTATCACTGGTGCCCCGCCAGTGTATACCTACAGAGTATACCTATAGCGCAGGTGGGATAGCCATTCCATTATCATCCTCCAAAAAAGAACTCGGTCACACGAACGAAGTTACAGGTAAGGACTAGTAAAAAAAAATTACTCACCTATCTTCTAATAATTCCTCTCTGGAAACCAGTAAACTGTTCAAAATGGATACAGATCCTTCGAATAGTTTAAAGAATGCTTGCCAAGACACTTCACATTTTATTTTTGTGGTTTTGCAACCCATCACAAACTGTATAAGATGTTGCAACTCGAATACTGAATCTATGAATTTGTAGTCCAGTGTTATCTGAAACAAATATATTTTTTTATAGGTGGTTATAACACACAGCGCCATCTAGCGAAAGTTGTATGTGTAATACGCGCGGGTACTGTTTTTATATATATATATTAAAAATGCTTAGATCAACACAAACATGGACAGTTATTCATAAATACATATATTTGAATCAGTGTGTATGCATGCATAAACAAATTATGTATTGGATGAATCAAAGTATGTAGAATTGTTAGCAATGGAGGTTTAAAAGTTCTACTGCCTGCAATATTTTTTTTATACAATTTAGAATGGCAAACAAGCAGATGGCCCACCTGATGGAAAGTGGTAACCATCGTCTGTAGATCAGATCACCCTCCACATTCCGCCTGGAAACCATCGTGATCGGTGGAAAAGGGATTGCTAGTACACCTATCCCCCGATTTACACGGTACTTGTTTTACACGTTTTCGCTTTTACACGGTTTTCCAAATAAGTTTTTTTTTTTTTTTTTTTTTTATCGCACTCTACTAAATGCTAGTGTGTTTGAACACGTGCGCTGTGTACACATCTCACGGGGAATCCCGAGCTTATGTGCTGACTTGCTGCACATGCACACTGTGTCTGTATTTCTTCGCAAAAAATTAAAGTTTTATCTACGGAAAATTGTATTTGAGTGAAAGTTTCACAGTGTCAGAAAGATTTAATTTTTCATATTCGTAAATTACAAATGAGTGCATAATTATGACTTTTATAAATTAACATAAATAAAAAAAATAATTATAGGCTTATAATGTCGAAAGAAGTTAAAAGAAAAGTTATTACTTTAGAAACTAAAATCGAAATTTTGGATCGCTTACCAGAGGGAGACTTTGTACAAAAGTCGATTGCTTGGGTACCTCTGTCCCATTCGTGTTTCTACCGTGAAGCAGTTGTGTTTGCATGGCTGTTTCGGTTTGAAGGATGGGATATGGCGTGAATTTACAGGGTACAGAGGAATAACACCTGAGTCCTCAGGAATGGCAACGCATGGGGGGTATCATGGGCAAAGCAGTATACTCTGTTATGTCCATGGCACTGCTCATGTCTATAGGCGACAGTTACCACGTTCCATCAGGTGGACCGTCAGCTTGTTTGCCATTTTAAGTTGTATAAATATAAAAAATAAAGAAAGGGAGATAGAGTAGTAGATGTTGCAAAATCATATAACATGAACGAAGCTACAATAAGAACTATTAGAACAAATGAAAATTTTTATTTTTATTTCTGTGTACACCTAAAAATATTGAAAAAATCACAACTGTTAAATAGCAAAATTATACATTTTCTGCAAGCTTTTCGATTTACACGGTTTTGACTTGAAAATTTTAAATTTTCGATTTACACGTTTTCCTCAGGAACGTATCTACCGTGTAAATCGGGGGATAGGTGTAATTAGGTCTAACTGACCCATTGCTAGCAATACACCCAATCAGGTAAACGTCCAGGCGATTCCCCCCTGGAAACCATCGATGTTAATTCTAGTCGAATTCGTTAGGATGGGCTAACCTGCTATCACTGTCACCTATCATCCCTCGCTGGTGTCCTGCTAGCGTATACAGACAGCGCAGGTAGGGTTACCATTCCATTATCACCCATTAAAAAAACCATTCTGATTAGTTCTTGTTACATTCGTTATGATGAACCGATCTACCTGTTTTTATTCTCACAGATGCTCGGTCAACAAATACCAATAGTGCTGACGGGATTACCATTCCCTTTTCAACCAATAAAAAACGAAATTTACCTTCTTCGCTGCCAAAATAGCTTCAGAAAGTGTATCTAGGAATAACTTTAGTACTTCGCACGTAGAATTCTCCACTTTTAATATTTTAACTTCCGTGTCTTCATCTTGTACATCAATAATAAACTTTTTCTTCTTACTTTTGATATTGACACAATATTGTTCAGTTTCATAGTGTTGCCATATACACAATTTTGCTGATTTACACGCGTTGAACATTAATTTTGACATGGCAACACATTTTGGGCCAACTATGTTCGCTTTTAAACAATTCGTCCACATATATTTCGATACCTCGCCTGTCGTTAGTAGCTCATTTAATTCGGCCTCCTTAGCTTTTTGTGGAAGTTTCTGGAATAATATATGAATTAACTAATTAATTTATTATCTATACAGATATTTTTTATTTTTATTTATTTATTTAGGTTTACCAACAATTGTTTTCACAAAATAATGTAAATATATATACAATTATGGAGCTTAGAACTAAGTGTAACAATTTTTTATAGGCAAACACAGCATATATTGATACATGTATAACAATAAGTACAGAGAAATATATATATATATATATATATATATAAAAGAGATAACAACTATCTAGATTTAAAGAAAAATGTCAAATTAAAAGTGTTTCTAAAAAGTTTATTTGAATAAAGACGATTTGAATTTGATACAAGTGAATTTTGTATTAACTGGGTTTCAGGACTTTTTTGTTACTTTTACTGTACTATTTTTCTGAAAGTTAAATAGTAACTTGCTATTAAAATGTGAGATTATCGAATACTTACTAATACTATGTATAGTGTATTATTTTATTAATAATAATTATTATGATTATTACTACACTTAAAAACTACGACTCTTATTGCCTTTTCATTACAGACACTGGGTTCAATCCTATCCTCCTAGATTGGTAAACGAATCTATCGGTAGATACGATTTCGTTAGCATTTTTACACGAGAAAGAAGGGGAGATTGTTAGTAATGAGGAGGTTAGCCCCTATTGCTATCAATATAACCTATCAGGTCGACCTCCACGCGGTTCCTCCTCGAAACCATCATGACTGATTTATCGTTGAACTCGTCACAATGGACTAACTGACCTGCCTTTTCATACTCACCTATTATCTCTCCCTGGTGCCCCGCCAGTGTATACCGATAGTTTTTTTTTATACTACTTAGAATGGCAAACAAGCTGACGGCCCACCTGATGGTAAGTGGTAACCGTCGCCTATACACATGAGCAGTACCATGGACATAACAGAGTATACTGTTTCGCCCATGATACCCACCATGCGTTGCCATTCCTGAGGACTCAGGTGTTATTCCTCTGTACCCTGTAAATTCACGCCATATCCCACCCTTCAAATCGAAACACAGCCATGCAAACACAACTGCTTCACGGTTGAAACACGAATGGGACAGAGGTACCCAAGTGCAAGCGGGGTTACCATTTCATTATCATCCATTCAAATTGAAAGAAAAAAAAAACCTTTTTACTATTTTTTTAAGAACCCCATGCTGTAGCAGTCTCTTGTAAAAACTTTGATAGTTATGTACTTATGTACAATGTACTTACCTCCAAAATGGTCAATTTATTTAATTCTCCAACAAAATCATTAAGAAAGCATTCCACACTTGACACTTCGCATAAAAACTTAAGTGTAACACCAATATCTTCTATGCATCCATTATTGATATTTTTATGCTTGTTGTTTCCATAAATCATAAACAATCTAGATTTGACACTCTGCCAAATTTGTAGAAATAGTTTGTCTCTGGTTTCAAATATATAATGGGACTCGAGTTTCTTTATATATCTTAGAACAACATTTAGAAGCTGTATCGAGGATTCAACATGTTGAATCGTTGATTCTTGATTTTGAATTGTATTAATCTGTAAAATATTAAAAAAAATGATGAAATTAGTTTATATATATATATTATATATATATATATATATATATATTTATATATATATAATATATATATATATTTATATATATATAGTAGTTTATATATATATATATATATACTATATATATAAACTAGCATAAAATGGGCGGGGGCAAGGGATTGTTAGTAATGTGATCTAACTGACCCATTGCTAGTAATACACTTTATCTTGTCGACCTCACGCGGTTCCCCCCGGAAACCATCGTGGTTAATTCTAGCGGAATTCGTCACGATGGGCTAACTGACCTGCTTTCATCGTAACTTAATCATCTCTCACTAGTGCCCTGCCGGCGTATACCGATAGCGCAGGAGGGGCCCATTTTATGTTTTTTTTTTATGGGTGATAACCAATCCATTATCACCCATTAAAAAAAAAAAAAACAAAATGGGCCACCTATTTTGTTCAAGTTGGTATCGTAATAAATGACTAAAGGAACTCAATGATTGAAGGATGCTCAGCAGTGTTCCTTTTAAAACATCATTAAATTCTAACTGCGGTTGCCGGGGGGAAAGGGATTGTTAGTAATGGAGACTGAGAATCCCATTGCTAGCAATATACCCAACCAGGTCGACCTCTTCGCGGTTCTCCCTGAAACTATCATGGTTAATTCCTGATGAATTCATCATGATGGGCTAACTGGCCTGTTTTCATTCTCATCTATCACCCTTCACTGGTGCTCCGCCAGCTTATCCCGTTAACGCAGGCGGGGTTACCATATCATTATCACTCAACAAAAAAAAAACTGCAATTGCCAAGCCGCCTGCCAAATATGATGTCTACTGGCCAAACTCATCTTATAGGAGAGGCCTATGTTCAGCAGTGGACATTTGAAATCTGATATAATATTGGTTGATATAGTAATAAAATATTCCAGTGAAATTACTGTACCTTAGTCCTCAGGAATAGTAAAGCATGAGCATAGCGTAATCTGTAATGTCCATGAAGCTGTTCATGTCTGCAGGGGACTATTTCAACTTACCTTTAGGATGACAGTCAGCTTAAGACGAGTAAATTTTACCATCAGTTCTCATTAGTAAAGATTCCCACTTCTTTAAAAGTATATGTATGCTCATAATATTTAATACTTACAGCATTTTGTACAAAATATTCTAAGCCCGACCAAAGGCAATCCAGATTAATTATTTCCTTTGCATCTGTCGTCTCGCTATATTTAGACAAAGTTATAGAGTACGCAGCCATAGCATTTAGTGTTGCCATAGTGCTTTCAGAAACTGCCACACTCTCGTCAGTGTTGCCAGTGCTTGCATTAAACATGTTGGTAGTTTCATTGAAATTTATATTCTTGAACGAATCTAGAAGATATTTATGCAATTTCTCTTGGAGATCAGCTAATATAGATCTAAATGCACTGGCCGTTATAGCTTTTTTCTGTTTCACTATTAACGGTAGAATTATACAGGTCATTTGGAATGCTGGATTAGCAAAATACTCTATGCTTTTAATATTATCTGGATTATGTCTCTTCAGAATTAATTCAACAATATTTTTGACTAAATCACTCTCTGTTCTAACTCTTTTCACAGCTGATTCAATAATACTTTTTATTATTAAGAAATGGTTTGATGTTTTGATTTTAAGTGTTAACAACGCAAATACAATTTTGTCTTCAAATGAAAATATAGTTTCTATTGGAAATATTTTGTATAAATCTGGCGTTTGTGGACTTAATTCAAAAATACTTCGCAAAACATGATCGACGTTGCGTCTCAGTTTCTTCTGGCCACATTTTTTCAATACTAACATCATATAAATAGCTAACAATTGGTATTTTTCATCCAAATAGTAAATTTTAAGTTGTTTTAAAACATCAACACAGTTTATAAGTACCGTATTGTCCCCGTTATAAGTTAATGGATTGAAATATTCTGTCATATTGTGATCTTTAGCAAAATTTACTAAATTAAAGTCTAATTTCTTCAACGATTTCGCTAATAGATCAGCATTTTCTATATTATTTGCAATAATCTTACATGTTTCCACTACCATAGCATCTAGTAGTTGTTTATTATTTGCTATCGATTCGTTTGTAAATATGTCGTTTCCTGTATCATTCAAACATAATTTGACTAAATGTTTTGATAACATTTTCAATTGGTTTTTATCTAAATTAGAAGATATAACTTTAGCCAAACTTTTTTTTACAACACGATCATTTTTAGTTAATTCCTTGATTAGATGCGTTTTTGAAGATGTAATTGCTTCATTATATTTTTCATAGTCATTAAACATAGTTTGAAGCGCTATTGTTTTTGTTAGTATTAATTTATCCTGGAATCAATAAAAATGAATATTTTATTGGTGTATATCTGCTCCTATTGATCGTAGCGTGATGAAAAGTATACTATAACCTGCCCAGGAGAATGAAGAATAATTGTACCAAGTTTCGTTAAAATCCGTCGATTAGTTTTTGTTTCTATAACGAACATACAGACAGACAGACAAAAATTTGACCGATTGCAGTTTTGGCATCAGTATCGGTCACTAATCACCCCCTGATATTTATTTTGGAAATATATTTCATGTACAGAATTAACCTCTCTACAGATTTATTATAAGTATAGTTATTACAGGTTATATCACCACAGTCTTATTCTTGAGTTGTAGTATTAAATTGAGAAATTATGATATATACAGATAGACTTACCAAAAGTATAGTCTCTTGATCACCTTCTATCCTAGAGATGAGAGTAGTCCATTGTTCATTATTCAGACACGGCACCAAGACGCTCAAGTCGAAAACATCTGACGTACTGCTATCTGATAGTTTTATTTTAGTGTTGCTATATTTTAGATTCAATAATTTCAGTTGTGAGTAACTTAGGCAGAGTCTTAGGTAAGACGTCATTAGTGGCGGATTCTGGAATTAATTTGAAATGTAAAAATATTAAAGTTCTATGTCACAACGCGTAACATTTTACAAAACCCCTTTCCCAAACCCCAATTGCGTTACATAATAGTTGAAGGCCCCCTAAGTTCCGAAAGCATTCTTGTGAAATTCGTTATGATGGGCTAATTAACCTGCTTTCATCATCACCCTTCAACTCTCACTGGTGCCCCGCCAGCGTATACCTGATAGCACAGACGGGATTACCATTCTATTCTCACCTGTTATAAATTTTCGAAACCAGTTGACAGATTCTAATAAAAGTTATATTGTTGGTAACTTGATTATATATGATACTTAATAGATTCTCCCGCGAATGCTCAGGTTATGGAATGAGCTCCCTGTCGATGTTTTTCTAAGAGACTACAGTATGGGGTTCTTTAAAAAAAAGAGGTTGCCAATGCCCGCGTAATGCCCCTAGTTCATATAGGTTACCATAACCTTACTGTTAAGTATGCTTGTTTATCACAACAGTGGTATAGAAAAAATTGAGAATGGTGGTAGGGTTAGTGGTTAAACCAACGTTTGCTAGGTCAGTGTAAGTAAGAATTGTTGTATAGATTAAATGTTATGGTTAAAAACGAATCAAAATATGGTTTTATATTATTTACATACATCTATTATGCCTGTCTACTACTGAAGTAGTAAAAAATAATAGAATACCAAATGCTTCGACAAACTTTTACGTTTTAAATGTTAAAATGAAAAATACTTACATAATTTAGTTTTAGTATACATTCTCCAAATTTCTTCAAGCACTCTTCCTCAAAGTTCTGGAATGAACTCCAAAATTCTTGTGCTATATTCTCTGGCACTGTGTGATCCGCCATCTTGTTGTTTTGCAGGTAAGTTGACAAAATGGCCGCTATAACCTCAGTTAGAGTTATTATTGAGGGACCTGTAAAATTAAGGATTGACTGTTTAGACAGTAGCTAAAATTAACAGTAGCTCAAATCTTACAAATATACAAATCTGATTTATTAAGAATATTTTAAGACAAAGAAAAATACATACTGACAAAACCTTCTTCCAGCATCAATAAACAATGCACTTCAAAATCCTTTTGTAGTGATATCAATAATTCCTTACTCTGTCTAAACATTAACTCAGATGTTAATTTCCCATACATTTCTACACATTCTTGGGGAAATACATCATCACCTGAGATTATTTTACATTTAATTTTATTATAATCCTCATCATTTTGTTCACACTCTTTCAATTTTTGTTTTAATTCAAATTGAACAGTGTTGCTATCTTCTAAACAATTTTTAACATTTGGTAGAATCAGATTCAGAAATGAAACTCCTCTGCTAAGTTTAAATAAAATTTCTAATAGGCAATTCAACATTTCTATGTAATACTCTTTTACATTTGTATTATTTTTTTTCATTACCATTAATGGTGGTAAAATATCATTCATTTTTTGCTCAATTAATATAGGATCCAGTTTCATGGCAGTTTTTAATATCTGCATTGTTGTTTTATCAGGCTTCCCCTCCAATTTCAACTGTCCCATCATGACCGCTTGTAGGAAAAGTAGAGAAGTCTTCTTCGTTTCCACTTTGGATATTTTCTCGCCAAATGTATCAGTCAATCTTGTGTTTATATCAACTTCATTTTTTAAAACTATGTCAAGCATGTTCAAAAATAGATTTCTCTTAATTTTCTCATTATTTTCATCGAAATGTACAGGAGTCAGTTTTGTAACAGGTAAAAGATAATTCTGGTCCATATTTAAATAATTTGTTGCCATTATATAAAAAGCAAATACTAACTGGCTTTCTTTGCAGTAACAGCTAACAAAAACATCAATATAATCTCTTAGGAATTTGGGGTCTTTAATAGACCTTCTATTGGGGAAGGCAAAAAAAGCATCCATGATTTTCAATACAGATTGAATATTGTCACCTTTTTCAGTAATCAGTTCATCTATATTGTCTTTTCTAATCAATGTTTGCAAGTAACTGATGTAAAATGATTTTCTATTAACAGGAAACAAAATATTTTCGCATACACTAATGACATTATTACGGTTTTCTGTGTCCAAATAACTAAAAATTGTTTCTAAATTTTCACCATCTAGAAATTTGTCAATAAACTCAAGTTTTTTCTTACAATCCTTGTAATATTTTATTAAATTATTAAACACTTTCTCTTGCAGCACTTTGTTTGTTTCATTACTTCTAAAGTTTTGCAATAATGTAATAATTATATGTAAATATTCATTAATTAATGTGTTGAGCTGTGAAGAAATTTTCTTGTCTTCTAGAAATGATACAAGGCTTTGTATATCTTCTGTTTTTAAAGAATTTTTCTGTAAGTACTGTGATACAATCTGAAAATGTTATAAAAAAATTGCTGTATAAAGTTGCTGGAATAAGCTGTATCTTGCAGCTTCACCTGCATGAATTAGTGTATAAAGTATCCTATGTACTAAGTTAGTATATAACCTACCCATGTACAAAGTTTTGTTCAAATTTGTCCAGTAGTTTCTGCATGATCTTTCATTACCAAACAGTAACAAACATTCATTCATCCATTGTTACAAACTTTATAACATTAATGGGATATATAAAAATGAATTGTCAAATGTGTTGCACATTACGAAACTCGAGAATAGCTTAGCCAGTTCGGCTAATTATGTTTTTTTTAATAGTATAAAGTCAAAGGAAATATAAATGAATAGAAAATTCATAAAATTGCCTTAAAAATGTAAAATTCCCAATTTTTTCTATACATACTATTCTTTACTGCCAATACTTTTGGATAGAACAAAAAGAGAACAACAATTATGGTGTTATCTAGTAACCAATAATAAAACAATATTACTTGTATTAAATTCTTCTTAAACTCAACAGTCAGGTCATCGGCATTATTCAACCAAGCAATAATGTTTCTTAAGTCTTCACCAGAGAGACAATTTATCTTCATTAGATGTTGAAGCCACTCAGCTATCAGTCTCTCCTTTGGTGCAGTGGGGAAGTGGTGGGAGCTGATCACATTCTTGGCAAGACATAGTCTTTTCGCTAATGTGGCAGTGTCATCTTCTAACTTGCGTTTCAATACTGAAAATAGCCCAGTTAATCTTACTAATATAATAAAATTACATCTAAACTATGTTTGTACATGAGAGATATTTAAAAAAAAATATGAGGGATCTTAATAAAAGTAATTGAAAACTTGGATACAGTGTGGTGTACAAAAAAATGTTAAATGACCATAGTCAATCCTCTCGAGGCACCCTATCCAATAGGTGTTTTATGCGCCTGGGTGGTGCAGGATTATTATGACATCAAAAATTCATAATTTTTTTCTGTCTCTGACCCATAGTGCTTCATAGAGTATATTCTAAACAAAAACTATTGTACCAGATTGGATGTGTTCTTCACAGTAGTATTCCTTAAGATGAATTTTAAAAACTAATGAAATAGTCTACTATTTCAATAGTTTTCCTACTTCTGAAATTCACAAGTATGAAGTAGCGGGATAAAGGTTAGTAATATATTGAAAAACAAATTTATAATTGTACCTATGTTTATACAAATAAATTATCAATTGAAAAAGGATAAAAAATTTACAAATTAAAGGACAAAAACATTTAATTTAAATCTACTAAGTCCTTTAATAAATATTTAATAACAAACATCTTTATAACATTTCACATTTATAACATTAGTAACATAATGACATTGAATGGTATTATAGTTTATTAACGGTGAAGTAGCATGATATTTTAAATCATATTATTTTTGAGAAATCGGCTTTCGAAGTATCATTAAGGTATGTAATAAGAATAGAAACGTGAAATTTTTAGGTTATATAAATAAATTTATAGAACAAAGTTAATAAACGTACCATTTAAGGGATTTAACGACATTTTATCACAATAATCACAATTCTTTTAAGGAAAATATTTTAAAAAATTTAGAATTTATTTAAAAATTAAAAATGTAAAAAAGGTATGGTCGATTTGTTTTGACTTTTGTAAACTTGTTGATTGACTGTGACATTTGACATAGGTATGTTTAGTTACTTTTTTTTTATGATAGGTTTACGGCTTTGGATACATATATTATTACGTGAATGTTTTAGTGACTCTTTTCTGGATTTTATGTACAATATGGATGTCCAATGTGAATGCTATGCGATTCATTAACTTCTAGTATCTATCTTTAAATTAAAAAAAATTCAAATAATTATTATCACGCACCTTGCACACGTCTGCACTACACGGCAATCCGAAGAGGAAGGATGTCAATGCAGTGATATGATAAGTAAAATAACGTAATTAACAATCACTTACCCACCGGGATTACGATGTTAGGGTCTCCCCTCTTAATCACGATTTCCATACAGCGTAACGGGACAGTACATGAAACCGTGGGGGCGGGGGGGGCCGGGGGTTGTTATTGTTAGTAATGGGGTCTAATTAACCCATTACTAGCAATATACCCTATTAGATCGACCTCCACGCGGATCCCCCTGGAAACCATCATGATTAATTCTAATGGGATTCGTGCGAGGAATAGGAATGTCTAATATATATTAGACAGTGTTGGATAAGTCGATTATTAGTTAATCGATTGTATTCTCGCATTATAATCAATTTATTTATTTGCTCATCAATAGAATCGATTTCAAAGTACAGTTACCCAATTTAATTAAATTCATAAGGTAATAATCAATCGCAAATTCCCGGTACGCAATTCTAGCCATTTATCAATTCTGCGAATAAAATGTCGAATCGATATTAATCAAATAGTCTTTGATTGTTCTATAAAAAAATCGACGTTTATAAAATTATTATCGCGAACATCGATGTCATGTTTTCAAATACATGTCGTGTTAACAAGCAAAAAATATATGTTATACACGACAACTAATTATTTCGATCTAATTATTTTCGTACCAACCGATTTATGTAAAAAATATACTATAAAGGTTTTTTAACCTTTATAGAATATTTTAATATTATAACTTCAATCCTTACCGAGTTCAAATACTACAGATCGGAAATTTAGTTTAATAATGGAGCGTGATTGTCCCATAGCTAGTTCTTAATAGATGATAATGAAATGGTAACCCCGCCCGCGCCATCGGTATACACTGGCAGGGCACCAGTTAGGGATGATTGGTGAGGATGAAAGGTAGTTAGCCCATCGTGACAATTCCACTAGAATTAACCACGGTGGTTTCCAGGGGAAACCCCGTGAAGGTCGACCTGTTAGAGTATATTGCTAGCAATGGGGCAATTAAATCCTATTACTAACAATCCCTTTCCGCCTCCCATTGCTAGTAATATACTCTATCAGGTCAATCTTCACGCGGTTCCCCTGGAAACTTTCGTGATTAATTATTTAAAATTCGTCACTACGGGGAGGGGGAAGGGATTGTTAGTAATAGAGACTGAGAATCCCATTGCTAGCAATATACCCAACCAGGTCGACCTCCTCGCGGTTCTTCCTGGAAACTATCATGATTAATTCATCATGATGGGCTAATTGGCCTGTTTTCATTCTCATCTATCACCCTACACTGGTACTCCGCAAGCGTATACTGTTAGCGCAGGCGGGGTTACTATACCATTTTCACCCATCAAAAAAAATTCGTCACTACGGACTGACTGACCTGTTTCATCATCCTCTTCTATCATCCCTCACTGGTGCCCCGCTAGTGGATACTCATGCAGAGTTATTGATTTTAATAATCCCTTTTTAAATGAAATAAATTAAGTAGCTATGAATTTAGTTGGAAATTTTTAATATTAGATTTATTGCTAAACGCATTTACATATTAAATAAGCATTTATTATTATTTACACGGCGACACAAGATTTTTGTGTAGCGCCATAGAAAAAATTTATTAATAGACAGTGAATATTACAGGGTACTAGAGACACTTCTTTAAGCATCGAGTGTTATCCTTATACGTTGGACATAATTGAATCGAGTTTTAATTTTTTTACAACGCCATCTAGTTAATTTTATACGTAACATTTAGTATTTGAAAGTTGTAACTTCATATTTATTTATCAATGATTCATTTAAAATCTACAATTATATCTCTAAATATTTTTTTCCGATATTTAGCCAATGTTTATATAAATAGGTTTTTATGTTATTTTTATTTTGTTGCAGCGCCACCTATTGAATCGTAAAATAAATACAGTACTAAGTATTCTACCTGAGTAGGCTACCGATGCTTTGATTTTTGCTGTATAATGAATTTAGTTAATTTTTAAAGGAATGTCTTACTAGTAAGGGAGAGAATGCTTTTAGCATTAAGTCCGATAGGTACACATATATGTACTAATGAATAAATAAATAAATAAAATAAGGGAATATTCTTCCAGTAAAATCGTAAATTTTCAAAGAAATGACTGATGCTTATGATTTTTTTTTCAATGGATGATAATAAAATGGTAATCTCGCCAGCGCTAACGGTATACGCCGACGGGACACCAGTGAGGGTTAGCCAGGACAGTTAGCCTGTCGTGACGAATTTAACAATACATTAATCACGATAGTGTCCAGGGGGAACCGTGTGGAGGTCGACTCGATTGGGTTTATTGCTAGCAATGGGGATGCTAATCCTCATTACTAACAATCCCTACTCCCCCCATGCTTATGATTTTGATATCACACAATTCCTGCACATCTTTGAAAATGCAAATTTTTTAAATATTTAAGGCAATAAAAATATTCTTATAGCAACGACTCCTTGATTACTTTATGGATGAATATGAAATAGCTACCAATTGCAGCAGCGGGGGGTTTTTTAATATATGATAAATGATAATGGAATGGTAACCCCGTCTGTGCTCGCGGTATACACAGCACTAGTGAAGGATGATAAGTGAGGATGAAGCAGGTCAGTTACTGCACCTATTCCACCTTCTCCCACCGTGACAAATTCAACAATAAATCAATTACGATGGATTCCAGGGGAAACCGCGAGAAGGTCGACCTGATAGGGTTTATAGCTAACAATGGGGTTACTAATCCTCACTATTAACAATCCCTTCTCCCCCAGCGGGGATTTTAGGGAGTTATTGGTTTATGCTGGTGGGGTGCCAGTGTGGGATGACAGGTGATGAATTGAGGTGACCCAGTTGGGATAGTTGGCATTTATACTAAACAAACATAGGTAAAAAAAAACAAAAAAAAAACAGTGGGTGAAGATACAACATTTTTTTTTGCACAAATTTTAATTAATTTTTAGTGACGAGGGAAAGAAAGTGACGAGTAAATTATATTTCAAGCTTTTATATAGATAGAGTGTCTCCAAATAAATGCTTCGAGAAAAACGGGTCAAATTTTTCATACAATTTTGCGTGACAAATAGTTACTGTCTGACTGAGAGAGATTATTCCTTTATAACTTCTACATTTGATTTGTCTTAAAAGTTCTACACCTTTTTAAAAGGGGAAAACTCATTTTGTATATTAAATAATTAAATATAGTTATATAAAAATATACGTTAATATATAGCACATTAATAAAAAAACAATTGACAATTAGCTGATAAAAAGTTGACCCGTTTTTGAGGCTCGATGCTCTCTATCTATATAATCTAAGATTTCAAGGTATGTTCGGGATGGGCAGAGGGCTCTCCCTCCTCTGGCCTTCGGATGCTCTCAATTATGCAAGTTTGCCGCCCCTTTTTTCCACTCCGGGTAATTGCCCAGCTGGCTTTCTCCTTGATCGAATCTCGCCAATAGTTTAATTATTTTATCCATTCTGGTTTCAACCT
This sequence comes from Galleria mellonella, assembly GCF_026898425.1. Taxonomy (NCBI): domain Eukaryota; kingdom Metazoa; phylum Arthropoda; class Insecta; order Lepidoptera; family Pyralidae; genus Galleria; species Galleria mellonella. The sequence continues at coordinate 6,250,902 of NW_026441999.1, read as the reverse complement.
CACTTATCATCGCTCACTGGTACCCCGCCAGCGTATACTGTTACCGCGGGTGAGGTTACCATTTCTTTTAATGATTTGAGTGGTTTAATACACCGCTTCACCATCTATCGGTCACAGGTTCTAACTCCGGACAATAAAAACATTATTATACACAAAATATGTCTGTTTGTATTAGTCTTGATGTTTTTATAGCTGTTCGAGTTATGAAGAAGTGAGGTTAGAAAAATTAACTTGATTTATTTAAATATATTATTTACAGAACGTATTTATAAAGAAAATATAAACACCTTCTGTAAACAATATATTATATAATGTAAATAAGATAGAATATTACAGAAAATAATATTAAAAAATAGAAATTAGGAGTGCGGGAGGCGAGCCATCGAGATAGAGAGGACGATAGGGAAAATGAAAGTATATATTCTTTATTGCACTTGTAAATTACAATGTTAATGCATTCATAAATATCGTGAGCAAGGGTGGACTTATCTCTGACAGAGATCTCTTCCAGTCAACCCAATGCAGTTAGAAAGCATGTTGTTAGCGGGCAGCTGAAGTGCTACAACTATTAATATTTAGTGTACATAAACAAATATACAGTTAAATAAAATATTAAGATACATAATAAAATATTACATAAATACATATACTATAAATAAATATAATACCTACCTACCTATACAGTGGATGTTAAAATCATAATAATAAGTAATGCAATTGTTTGGAGGAAATAAGTATAACAACTAACTTGTCTATTTACATATATCATGTACAGGAGGTAAATATTATATATAAAGGAATATGTAGAAAATAATATATAAAAACCGAAATTAAAAGTGTAAGAGGCGAGCGATCGAGATGTAGAGAATGACAGTAGAATTGAATGTAAGAAGTAAACGTCGCTGTCATGTCTGTACGACCAATACGAAAGATAGAAAGAGGTGAAATATTACTATGTATAATTTAATTAAAATACTTGATGGAAAAGAAAGTAATGATGTTGACAAGTGGCTATGAGATGAATTTGTACAATATTTATTTACAGACGTCACAATAAAAACAAAACGTCGCTGTCATTTCTGTGCGGCCAGTCTGTAACAAAGAGGTAAATATCTATGTACATGTACAATTTAATTAACCTACTTGATGGAAAAGGAAGTGATGATGTTTACTAGTGGCTATGAGATAAATACGTACAATATTCATTTACAGACGCCACACTTTACATGTATATATCATATGTGTGTATTTACAAAGAAGTATTTAAGTAGATAGATAGGTAGATACTCTTTATTGTTTCCACCAAAAGATTACAATAGTAAACTGATTATAAATATAAACAATTACAAGAAATAATCACAATGAGAAAACAATGGGCGGCCTTATCGCTAAAAGCGATCTCTTCCAGGCAACGTTTAGATAGATAAGAGAAATTATAAACAATTTGGTGGGAGGCACGATGAAAAATTTTGTTAGTTATAAATATGGGGATGTGATACATGTAATAATATAAATATATATACATATATAAGTATGTCTTTTACTACCTTAACACACATAACTTTGCTTAGTCTGAGGCTAAATAGTGCGTGGTATTTTCGACTATATATATATATATATATATATATATATATATATATATATATATATATATATATATATTTTTCTCATAAGAGAAAGATTTAATTATTGATGTGAATTAATGCTGTGTTACCATAGTGGTTAGGTGGGGGCGAAGGCATTGGGAAATGGGGGCTAGTAGCCCCATTGCTCTGTTATGTCCATGGTATTGCTAATATCTATAGGCGATGGTTACCACTTTCCATCAGGGGGGCCGTCAGATTGTTTGCCATTCTAAGTTGTACAAAAAAAATTATCTGACTTCATCAACTATCGCAAGGAGGGTGGCAATGGCTGGAAAGAAGCCATATAGTATATTTGAAAAAAGAAAAATAATTATTTAAACTTTTTCATACCATTCTTGTATCTGTTGGTAAAATGTTTTATAATTATAATTTTGATATAATAAATATAAAAAAAAACACTAGTGGAACTATAGAAGTGATATCATTTTGGAGTACGTCGTCTAGAGGGTTACGATTCCATTTTCATCCCATATAAAAATAGTTAATTATCTTGTTATGTGTTTTGTATTGAGTATTCTTTCCTTCGCACTGTCTAAACAAAGCATAATGCTTTGTTTTCATTGTCGCCTCTAACGACTTCAAGGGGATGTAAAGGTATTGATACATATATTAATATATACATAGTTCCTAATCCGTCTCCACATACGTAATTATTTTGTAAACATCCAAAAATAACAAATGAATGAAATAAACCGTTTCATTCATGAAAAAAGTGTGCTATTTTATATTTGAAGTTACATAGCATGTGCCACGGTCACGAAGAGCACACCGAAAAGGGGCCAAGGAGACACGCGGCGCATGCGCCAGAGAATTGATTTCCCCATATGACGTCACAACATGTCCACCATTCGAACCGTTCGTTGAGTATAAAAAGTAACAAAAATAAGACGACCATCCGATTCATAATCAAAAAGACTAGATGGTAGTAACGCATAGCCAAATATACGGTGATTTAGTAAAGGGATAGTATTTAAAACATAGATGGTATAGGAATAAATGATAGGTAGTGACAAACTCGTTTCCTAGGGTGATCACATAATGGTTTACAATATAATGCGAAAAAATTTCATCACCATACTAGACGGTGCTACGGCAACAATGGTGAAACTGCTGTGTTTATGTAAGTACTAATATATAAATATTTTTTTTATACATTTCCCATTTACATATTATAATTTAATTTAGAATAAAAAAATAAACATTTATTTTATTTACGTTAAAGAAGAAAGAAAAAAATGTTTTAAAAATAATAGCGGCTGCTTTAAAACACGTTGCAGCTTCTAAAGGCTTAACAATATTTTTTTTTTGTTTTTTTTTTTTCTTTGTGTCGATAACAAATAATGATTTGTGTTTCACAATAATAAGTTACGTTTTTTCTTTTAATTTTAATATAAAGCTCTCTAATACAGAGTATAAAAAAAAAATAAGTAAAATAAGTATCTATGTACAAAGGGGATAATATTTAAAACAATTATTATATATTTTTTTTTCAATAATACGAATTTTCCCTATTTTTTTTTTATACCATAAAGGTAGCAAACAAGCATAAAACCCGTCTGATGGTAAACGGTCATTGTAGCCTTTGTATTCCTGAGTTATATAAGTTATACTTATTTTAGGCGATTAAAACCATAGAGCAAAACTTTAGTTGCAAAAAAAAATCATCTGAATAAATTATTTGGAAGCTTTTGTTAAAATCATTGAAGTCATTCAACGAGTTACGTGTACATGAAAGTCGAACGTTATTTTGTATTGTCCTACAATCAAATGTGAATTAGTTTCGGTGAATCATTAAGTCATTAGCAACTTGGGCGTTATGTACTGCATGCGATACTGGTATTTTCTATCCATTCCATTTACCAGAGGGAGATATTGTACAATTTTATTATATTTAAAGTAGTTGTTCTGATTTTTATTAATAAATGTAGGTACACATTTTAACACAAGATGTTTAAGAAAATTAATATAATTTAAAATAAATATCTAACACGCGCGTGCCCGTGCCCTTGGTATTGCAAGTGTTCATAGGTTACAGTAACCGGTTACTATAAGGTGGGCCGTATGTTTTTTTTTGCCACCTCAGAGGGAGACTTTGTACAAAAATCGATTGCTTTGGCATCTCTGCCCTATTCGGGTTTCTAACGTGAAGCCGTTTGCATGGCTGTGTTTCGGTTTGAAGGGTGGGATATGGCAGTGAATTTATAGGGTACAGAGGAATAACACCTGAGTCCTCTGGAATGGCAACGCATGGGGAGTATCATGGGCGAAACAGTATACTCTGTTATGTCCATGGCACTGCTCATGTCTATAGGCGACGGTTACCACTTTCCATCAGGTGGACCGTCAGCTTGTTTGCCATTGTAAGTTGCATAAAAAAATCTGCAATTTTTCTACATTGAGTAGAATATAAACAATAAGTTTTTTTTTTCTTTATATTGATAACAATACAGTTCTTTTTTAAATTCTGTACATAAGTTCCTTGTACGATGTACCACAGAGTCTAAGATTATATCTTTATGATAGGCTTTACCATAAGAATAAATTCCTCAAGAAAGGGGGTTTGGAGATTCTCACGGGTGCGATATAAAGGAAGTACTTCGTTTTTAAGCGACTTCAGATGGGAGAAAGTTCTAAATTTGCCTAAAATTTCTTCCGCAATAACTTTTTAAATTCAGAACGATTTTGATTATTATTTTTACAATTGACGTAGGGTTTATTTCAGTCAGGAATGAAGTTGCTATATTTTTTGCGGAGCAAAATGTTACATTCTTTTATTTTAATTAGATTTATTATGTTTAAAGAAAATTGTGTCTCATCCGCTCATTTTATTTATATATATTTATTAAAGACACCAACAATATGCTCACAATAATTAAGTAGACAATATACAATGTTATTAGTAAGTCAAAGAGAAAAACTACTCATGATTAAAGGTATCGGATAGTTTCGAAACTAGTCGAGAGTTTTCGATAAAAATACCGGTATCTAAATCGCGAAACGTTTGAAACTTTTATGAATTAAATTTGATTAATATTATTGACCTTTATATATTAAGGATTCATATATTATTTCAGGCTTGATTTATATTTTACCAATCGTTAATTGTACACTCCTGAATATAGGTCTTCCTCTATTGGGAGGGTTTTGCCAGTAGTTGCCACGCTTGGCAAGCGGGTTGGCAATCACAGTTAGGCTTTGAAGACGTTTTAAGAGGGACGCTGTTGCCAATCCTTCGACCATTAAGTTCCCTTAGTCTCCTCTTACGATACTCACGAAAAAGGAAGCTTAAAGGAGATTCTTTTAAGGCTTATTCTATGCTGGGACCACACGGCTATTTTAATTAATAGTATATAATTAATTGATTAATAAATATTTGGATGGACTAAAGATTTGTACATCAAAGTATATACAGACACCAGAATATTTGTCTTATTTTTTTTTTATTTCATTATTATTAATATTGGTTTTGTCAAGCAGAAAATCCTGTATCGATGTGACTTTTTTTTTAATGGATGAATATGGCATGGTACGCTACGCTTGCGCTATCGGTATAAGCTGGCGGGGCACCAATCATAAATGATAGATGACGATGAAAGCAGGTCAGTTAGCCCATCGTGATGAATTCCACTAGAATTAACCACGATGGTTTCCAGGGGGAACCGCGTGGAGGTCGACCGGACAGGGTGTATTGCTAGCAATGGGTCAATTAGACCCCATTACTAACAATCCTTTTCCCACCGTATCGATGTGACTTATATAATCTACTGCGCTCGCCCTTTTTAAAGTTCGCTGTAATTCCTATCAGTGATAGGAATTTTGTGATGTTCTTAGAGGCGCTGTTTTTTTTATCTCCTAAAAAATCTAATAATGTGAAAATAAACCTACAATAGGTACGTAATTCGACTAATGACCAAGGGATAATCATTAAATATTACATACTGATTGTTGGGTAAATAGGTGACACGTAATTGGTTTTCGAGTGCTTAATGAACTTACTATGTTTGTCATTTCTGATATTTGTTACGACTTTACCCAAAAACTTTCTTCAGGGTGAGTACGCTGGTTACGTCGTAGTATCTCACCCATGAAACAATGTATTTATTATAATCTGTTTGAGGTGAAGTTAGTAATTACCAGCCCCATTGCTACCAATATAGGATATATTGGTAGCAATGGGGCTGGTATCAGGCCGACCTCCACGCGGTTCCTCCTAGAAACCGTCATGGTTATTTTTTGTGAAAGTCGTTACGATGGGCTAACTGACCTGCTTTCATTGTCACCTATCATCCCTCACTGGTGCCCCGCCAGCGTATACTGATAGCGAAGGTGGGGTTGCCATTCTATTATTCCAAAAAAAGATCTAATTAGTATGTGTGGGAAAAGGATTATTAGTAATGCGGACTACCAGTCTCATTGCCAGCAATATACCCTGTTAGATCGATCTCCACGTAGTCCCTGCTGGAAACCATCGTGCTGAATTTCAGGTGTATTTGTCATGATGGGCTAACTGACCTGCCTTTTCATCCTCACCTATCATTCCTCACTGGTACCCCGCCAGCGTATACGTATATCGATAGCGCAGGCGGGGTAACTATTCCATTATCATCCATTATAAAAAAAAACGCTCCATTGCTAGGAATATGCATACTCTATCAAATCAATCTTTTATGGTCTCTCCTAGAAACCGTTCGGCGTTCTAAATTCAAATACATATTTTTCATTTATAATCTTTTTAATATTATAAATGTAAAAAATGAGTTTGTATGTTTATTACCTTATAGCACCTTAATGGCTTAACCAATTATTATAAAATTTAGTATACACATACTATATAGGATGGAGAAGGATATAAGATATTTTTTATCTCTGTCAATGGACATATTAACCGGTCAAGCGGACCAAATTGGGAGTAACAGCTAGATAATACTGTAAATGCAAAAGTTCGTAGGGATGGGATGTTTAGATGATTTTTTGTTATTCTTTCACCCAAAAACTACTGAAAGGATTTAAGTGCAATTTGATATACGGATAGGTTACAATATTTTGTGTACTGATTTACGTGGGAAAAACCATGGGATATAGCTAGTATAAAATCAAACTGCGCGGTCGTGTGATATATACACGTATACATACATACATTGAACAGTTCAGTAAAGCTATTCCGGATTTAATAATGCCGTTTTATTACTACAATATACCAATTATATTACCCTGTCCATTTGGGTAATAGCTCCAGGATTTATAGTCGTTAGCCCATCGGGGATAGTAAACATCTAATTGGCGCATTTTTGAGCGGGCAAGGGATCGTTAGTAACAGGGACAAGAGGATCCATTTGCTAGTATTATACAATCGATTTTCACGGGGAGAAGAAAATACTGGGTTGTAGAAACTGTCGTGGTTAATTCTTGATAAATTTCTGACCTTCTGTTTGTTTTACCTATCATAACTCGCTGGTGTATACAAGTACTAATAGCGCAGGTGGGGGTTTTTTATGGGTGATAATGAAATAGTAACCCCACCCGCGCTATTGGTATACATCGGCAGGGCACCAGTGAAGGATGATAGGTGAGGATGAAGCAGGTCAGTTAGCCCATCGTGATGAATTCAACAAGAATTGTTCACGATGTTTTCCAGGCGGAACCATGTGGAAGTCGACCTGATAGAGCATATTGCTAGCAATGGGGCTATTAAACTCTATTGCTAACAATCCCTTGCCCCCCCGCGTACGTGAAGTATTACCATCATCCATTCGTTAATAAATTACTTTCAAAAGAAGGAGTTTCTTAAGTCATTCGAATGACCGTGTGATCCCGGCATAGAATAGGCCACCTCTTTTTTTCCCGTGGGTGTAGTAAGAGGTGACTAAACGAGGACGAGGGATGCGCAGCAGCGTCTCACTTAAAACATCTCTAAAGTCTAATTGAGATTGACAATCCGCCTGCCAAGCATGGTAACTACTTACAAAACCTCCTAAGGTTCAGCAGTGGACAGTTAAAAACTGGTATGATGATAAAATATATTAGGGCAGAAATTTTTTGAATTAAGAATTTAAAATAAACAAAAGAATTTGAGTTTCCCATACTATACTATTTTAAAAGTTAGGTGCTTTGTGTTAGTTTAAAAAAAATGTTGTTTTTCGAATAACTTTACTTTGGTAGTTCAATTTCACTAGTAGAACTCTTCCTTAAAAGCAATGTTATCAAGAGAGACTCAAAATTTTTTGTCATATTTCGCCCAATATTGCTTTGGTTAACATGTTCAATTTCGCTGATAGAACTTTCCCTTAAAAGCTATGTTAGCACGGGATTCTCGAATGATTTGTCGTATTTCGCCCCATGTTCCTTTAGTGAACATGTTCTATTTCGCTGGTAGAACTTTCCCTTGAAAGACATGTAAGCACGGAATTCAGAATTTTTTTGTCATATTTTGTCCCATATTGCTTTGGTATGCATATACAGTTTTGCTGGTTGAACTCTCCTTTAAAAATCACGTAGGCAAGGGGGGCTCAAAATTTTTTGTCACACTCCGACCCATGTGCCTTTGGCGAACATGTTCAGTTTTGTTGTTAGAACACTCCTTAAAAAACCGTATTAGCACGGGATTTTCAAAATTTTTAGTAATATGTTCCTTTGGTGCAAATGTTTTATTTCACTGGTAAATATCTTCCTTAAAAGCTATGTTGGTATGGGATTTTCAAAATTTTTATCATTCGTGTATCAACCGCAAAGCAGTTGTGTTTGCATGGCTGTGTTTCGGTTTGAAGGGTAGAATACGGCGTGAATTTACAGGGTACAGAGGAATAACACCTGAGTCCTCAGGTATGGCAACGCATGGGGGGTATCATGGGCGAAACAGTATACTCTGTTATGTTCATGGTACTGCTCATGTCTATAGGCGACGGTTACCACTTTCCATCAGGTGGGCCGTCACCTTATATGCCATTCTAAGTTGTATAAAAAAAAATATTTCGTCCCCTGTTGCTTTGGCGAACATGTTCAGTTTCCCCGATAGAACACTCCCTGCAAATGGTGCCAATGATTTCGTTATCACCCTGTACCTGTAACTGATTTAAAAATTTTTACAACGCTGTCTAATATTTATGATTTACGTCACGTCTAATAGATTTGATATTTGACATTAACTGTCTATATTTGTCCTTCTACATTCACGAATTTGACCTATGACGTAAAGAAGCTTTCTTACTGGTTGCTACTTTGATAGAGCTTCAATAATAAATACAACTGAACATAATAAATACACAACGCCATCTAGTCATAAACTAAACAGACTTTGTACTAAGAGTGTTAGTCGAGTTAACACCACGCCGGCATGCACAGACCAACAGTGTATGCCAGCTGTAAATTCAGCGACCCGAAGGTCGTCGCCTCCGGAGTAGAAGCCGGGGTAATGGGGTACGCCCCGAGGCTCCTACCTCGCCCGCCCACACATCATCTGACGGGCAAAGAGAAGACCCTGTTGTTGTTGTTAGTCGGGTTATAGACATAATTGATTCCTTTTTTTTTTAATACATAAATACTACATATAGAAAAGGCTTAGGATCAGGATTGAACTCACGACTGTGGAAAATTAAGCGATATGTTTAAAACCATGAGTATATTGGTCTAGGTGTTTTTGTATAATATGTATAAAACTAGTTATTTTTATTTATTTTTATTTACCAGAAGGAGACTGTACAAAAGTCGATTGCTTGGGTACCTCTGTCCCATTCGTGTTTCAACCGTGAAGCAGTTGTGTTTGCATGGCTGTGTTTCGATTTGAAGGGTGGCATATGGCGTGAATTTACTGGGTACAGAGGAATAACACCTGAGTCCTCAGGAATGGCAACGCATGGGGGGTATCATGGGCGAGACAGTAAACTCTGTTTTGTCCATGATACTGCTCATGTCTATAGGCGACGGTTACCACTTTCCATCAGGTGGGCCGTCAGCTTGTTTACCATTCTAAGTTGTATAAAAAATAAAAAATAAATTAAAAACTAAAGTAGTGAACCGCCTTTGATAAAGTTTCTATGGAAACAGTAAGTATATCTTTTCAAATAAAAAAGAATTTTCGAAATCGGTTTATAACTGACGGAGCTTTTTTTAATGGGTGATAATGGTATGGTAACCCCGCCTGTGCTGTCGGTATACACTGGCGGAGCACCAGTGATAGATGACTGATGAGAATGAAAGCAGGTCAGTTAGTCCATCCTGACGAATTCAACTAGAATTGGCCACGATGGTTTCCAGGGGGAACTACGCGGAGGTCGACCTGGCAGGGTATATTACTAGTAATGGGGCTATTTGACCCCATTAGTGACAATCCCTTTCCCCCATAACTGACGGAGCTATAAAGTAACAAACAAACAAAAAAATAATACAACCGAATTAACAAATTCCTTCATTTTGAATTCAGTTGGAAAAAAATGGGTTTTTTTAATGGATGATGATGGAATGGTAGCCCCACCCGCGCTATCGGTATACACCGGCGGGGCACCAGTGAAGAATGATAGGTGAAGATGAAGCAGGTCAGTTAGCCCATCGTGACGAATTCAACAACAATTGTTCACGATGGTTTCCAGGGGGAACCACGTGGAGGTCGACCTAATAAGGCATATTTCTAGCAATGGGGCTGTCAAACTCCATTGCTAACACTCCCTTTCCCCCAAAAAAAAATGGGTTTAGAAAATAAATCTATAACATGGATTAATTTAAACTCAAAATTAGAATTTCATATTGTTTTCAGAAGGTAATCTCAATGTATATTGTGATATTGAAGCAAAAACAATAAATACGTATTCGGTATCCAGAAAACCCTGATATGTAAGATTGCTTTGTTCGCAAACAATAGTGTAACAGGGAAGTAAGACGTTTATTACTTGGCAGCTTCGCCCCAATAGGAAAAGTTGCAAGTTCTGAATAAACGACCCACATAGATAGGTATCAGATGGTTTCAACGCCAACTTTTACCTTTAGCTACATTGTGAAACATTGTATATGATGAATTATGTAATAAAACAAGTTGAAAGAAACAAACATACATATATATACGTCACGCCTGTTTCCCAACGGGCTAGACAGTAACGACAGAACGTCAAATGCTACGATTTAAATACACCTCTCTCGTTTTCTCTGTATTTATAAATCATTATACTACTACTAACTACATATATATATATATATATATATATATATATATATATATATATATATATATATATATATATATATACGGCAATACATAAAACGATTGATATCAGTCTTTTTTAAAACAAAAGATAAAAGATGTTTTTTGTTTTCGGTCAGGTTAGAACCTACAAATTTTGCAGTTCGTAAGTCCGAGTGGTAAATCACTGGGTCACGATGCTCTATTTTATTCTTTGAAATGATTCAGCTCTTTCCAAAAAAGGGGAACATTAAATTAATAAAGGCTCCGACATACATTAAACAAATCAGGCAGCGACTTGAATAATGGTATTTCTAATTAAAGTCCATGCTTTATAGGTATCCACCATGAGTAAGCTGTTTATCATCACTACATAGTACATATAAAACAAAGTCGCTGTCGCTGTCTGTCCGTCCCTATGTATACTTAAATCTTTAAAACTACGCAACGGATTTTAAAGCTGTTTCTTTTAATAGATAGAGTGATTCAAGAGGAAGGTTCATATGTATAATACATGCATAATACTGTAGAGAAACACTGATAAATTTAGAGGTTTCTAATGTAATATCGTAAATAAACACATTTTTGGCGCTTATATTGCAAACGTTGGCTGAACCCCATGAGATAAATCAAAGTAATGTACTATAGTATTGTACACCTTAAAAAGGTCAACAAAAAAGTCCGCGATGGTATATGTCTATCTCTTAAGGATAACCCATAATAACCATTTTTTAGTAAGGCATTCTGTAGTAAGTAGATATATTTAGTATCAGCATTGCACCCGTGCGAAGCCGGGGCGGGTCGCTAGTATTTAATAAAAACAAACAATTAATTATACACATGGTTATCATATTTCTACACTTGCCCTATAATTTATCATTTGTGTAGGTACGGTTAATTTTTCTGGTTATATGATTTTTCCATTTAAGTGACGACTTTGGTGATATAGGTGAAGGATTTGTAACAGCTGTGAAAATGTGATTTAATTTGGTATAGTAGTTTTTAAATGATAAATACACAGCCAGATAAATATTGTAAAAATGTCTGTTTGGGTGCTATCGATTTTATGAAGAGTTTTTTTTTTTATATTGGCAAAGGGCTAGTGTCGCCCATTATGTTACTAACAAACAGGAAACGTGATAGGATGTTATCATTGCTCCATTTGGCATCGACAGGGAATCGAATCTAAATGGTCACGTACAGTACAGTTTTAAAGGATTTTTTTCCCATGAACGCTGTGGAGCTCTCTGCCGAGGTTTTTCCTAAAGAATACAGTATGGGGGTTTTCAAAAAGGGTTTATTAAGGTTTCTTTTTTTTTTTGATGGGTGAAAATGGTACGGTAACCCCGCCTGCGCTAATGGGATACGCTGGCGGAGCACCAGTGAAGCGTGATAGACGAGAATGAAAACAGGCCCGTTAGCCCATCATGAATTCATCAGGAATTAAGCATGATAGTTTCCAGGGAGAACCGCGAGGAGGTCAACCTGGTTGGGTATATTGCTAGCAATGGGATTCTCAGTCTCCATTACTAACAATTCCCCCCGGTATGTTAAGGTTTCTTCAGGGTCTTTAATGGGTGAAAATGGAATAGTAACCCCGCCCGTGCCAACGGTATACACTTGCGGGACTCCAGTGAAGGATGACAGGTGATAAAAAGGCAGGTCAATTAGCCCATCGTGATGAATACACCTGGAATTTTGCACGATGGTTTCCAGGGGGGACCACGTGGAGGTCGACCTGACAGGGTATTTTGCTAGCATTGGGATTTGTAGTCCGCATTCCTAACAATCCCTTCCCCCTCGTTTCTTCAGGGTCAACAACGTGCAACGACACCCTTAGTGTTGCAGGCGTCCATAAGCTACAGTAACCATTTACCATCAGACTGGCTGTATATTTCCTACCTTCGTGGTATAAAAAAAATCCACCAGGTATTATAGCAGCCGGTGCCCCTGGTTAAATTGATTGAAAAACTGTACAAAGATACAAAAATGGTATGCGAAGCGTATAAAATATTCATTGGCAGATCCAATCAACTTCGTTTTCAATACCGTTGTTATTCAATTTATCTCAATTTCAATACGTTTTTTTTTTGTCCTCACAATATTGAGGACTGGAAAAGGTACAAATAGCTGTATACAAAGTAAATATTTATTATTTTATTTATTATTATGTAAATATTTGTTTTTGTTATTTAGTTTACCGTTTTGCACTACTACTGCCCACTTACTGCTTCCTATGCCACTGTGTTAGGTTGACTGGAAGAAATCTCTTTTAGAGATAAGTTCGCCTTTGCTTACTTTGCTTCTAATTTGTTATTATTACTGTAAGTTTTAGTGCTATAAAGTATATATATATATATATATATATATATATATATATATATATATATATATATATACTAATTTCTACCTACGACTTCATCCGCATGACCAAGATATGTTTGCTGATCGGGATAAAAATAGTCTACATACTACTCTATCCATCTATAGTAAATCAATTTGTGGTACAAAAAATATAAGTATTATATGCTCCATTACCCGTGCGAAGCCGGGATGGATTGCTAGTTTAATAATATGAGTAGCATAATAAGTTAACAACGGAAACTTTACATTAATGCATTATATGTTTTTATCATCATAATAAACGAAAATTGCCAAAACTTAATACAGTTGTTTTAACGACTTTCGCCTTCGTATAATTTTATCGCGTATTATGCACGTTTGAAGGCATTCTTGTTAAAATCCTTCTGTAGGATTTGTTAAGTATTAAATGAGGTGTTTTTTTTTAAACTTTGACTATAAGGGGAACCGCATGTCAATAAATGTAAGCTTTAATGACATTTGCTGAGTAATTGGACAGATAAAAGGGGATAAAAATAATTAATTCTTAACTCTGATGTCTACTCTTTCATACACTACATTGTCATCTGTCAAATATAGAGAGCTTTATCCGAGCAGTAAGTGCTTTATATTATTCTCAATTTCGTGTATAATATAGTATATGTCATATATGTGTAAGTATATTTGTTATTCATATATATTTATTCGTTTATATATGTAATTTTAGTATGTATGTATATCAATAATTACTAGTACCGCATTCGAGTATTCTAACACTTACCCTATGGTTGACTGGGAGAGAATGCTTTTAGCATTAACTTCACCATGTACACATATTTGTTCTAATGAATAAATAAATAAAATAAATAAATAATAGACTAAGATACAACCATTGTGTGGAATAAAATACGTTACTTTCAATTCATTTAGCTAAATATTTCAATGTCAAAAGGAAATTGTCCCTGAAATAGGCTCATATTTCACCAGAGAGTTCCTACGAAGGCACATATAAGAATAACAATAATAATAGACCTCTATGTTACCTATATTTTATGCGACCTAAATACAGACATGTTTGGGTGCCGAATAATAATTTGTCTGAAGATTAGAGGTGAAACTCTTGTCGCAAAACATGCGTGGACGAAATGGCAGTCGAAGCGTGATGGCTAATATGGAAGGTTGTGGAAGTTCTGGTAGTAATAGTGGTGATCAATTTTCAAATATTCAGCGATAGTTCAGTAATTTATTTTTAAGTTTGTTTTTAATAGACGAGAATTTTATGGTAAACCCCTCTGAGTTAAACTGGAAGAGTAAGAGATGATAGGCGAGGATAATATCTGGTTAGTTAGTAGGCAAATAATGGATGATGATGATCATAAATTAAATCATAACAATACCAAAGGGAGACTTTGTACAAAAGTCGATTGCTTGGGTACCTCTGTCCTATTCGTGTTTCAACCGTAAAGCAGTTGTGTTTGCATAGCTGTGTTTCGGTTTGAAGGGTGGGATATGGCGTGAATTTACTGGGTACAGAGGAATAACACCTGAGTCCTCAGAAATGGCAATGCATGGGGGGTATCATGGGCGAAACAGTATACTCTGTTATGTCCATGGTACTGCTCATGTCTATAGGCGACGGTTACCACTTTCCATCAGGTGGGCCGTCAGCTTGTTTGCCATTCTAAGAAGTATAAAAAAAAACATAGTCTAGTTAAGTTCGGTCAGTGTTACGAGAATGAAAAAGGATGTCAATTCATCTTAAAGCTCCTGCAGAAGCAGAAACGCTGATTTTCAATTAACACTTAGATTAGCGAGACTAGAAATTAATTGTGAAAAATTTAGTACGACACCAACATAAGTATAAACTCTGTGAACTATAAAAAGAATTATCCAAATGGGCGAAAATATCTTGCCACATACATGAGGTTATATTCGAATTGAAACCTCTCCCATTTCAAGTTGGTTAACAATTCCGTTGAATAATGAAATTACCTACACGGTTTATGTAATACGTAGATTGATTTTTAAGGAAACAAAGGTTAAGTCAGTAAATGGCAATCAATTAGTGAGTTCTGACATTTTAACACCCACATTACACTGTGTAGGTGTTACATCGCTCATATTTACTCTTTATACAGATCTCTTGATAGTGAGATTTAATTCGAAGTTATTTCACTTTATCGTCATTTAAATAGTTATTGAATATTTAAATGACAAAATATGTAATAAAAGATGTAATTGACTAAAAATTACTTAAAATATAATCCATCCATCTGGGGGGGACAAATTTCTCATTGACGGCGATGCGTTATGCCACGGGTCACGTCATGTCTCCCCTGTTTCCCCAAATGGCAAAAAGAGGACCAAATAGGCGACGTGCTGAAGAAGGGCCAAATTAAAAGTACCCGTAACCGGCGAGCGTGTATGAAAAGATTGATGAATGTGGAGGAAGCGAAAGAGGTTTGTTTAAATCGAAGCATTTGGCGTTCCATTGTTTCTGCCTACCCTAATGGGAGACAGGCGTGACAGATATGTATGTATGTATGTATGTATATAATCCATAATTTTATATGATAATTTGACATAAAGAATATTGTAATTTGGAAAATGTTTGGACTTTATAATTGTAATATAATGTAGATTAAATACAGTTTAGCATTTGCATACCTCTGCGGGGTGCTGCATGTTATGTGCCTGTATATGTAACTTCTTATTGTACCATGTAGCAAGTGAATAAATATGATTTGATTTGATTTATAAAGTAGGATATCTACTTCAATTTGACTTAAAAGCAAAAATCTCGAAGTTCTAATCTTCCTTCACAAATTAAAGGATTAATACTATAGTAAGTTAGAAGTAATTTTTTTGTATTTTTTTTTTATACAACTTAGAATGGTAAACAAGCTGACGGCCCACCTGATGGAAAGTGGTAACCGTCGCCTATAGACATGAGCAGTACCATGGACATAACAGAGTATACTGTTTCGCCCATGATACCTCCCATGTGTTGCCATTCCTCAGTTGTTATTCCTAATAATAATAATTAATATTAATATTAATATTAATTAAAGAAACTGCAGTTATGTTTTTTACGAATAAATTTCATTTGATTTCATTCCTCTGTACCCTGTAAATTCACTGCCGTATGCCACCCTTCAAACCGAAACACAGCCATGCAAACACAACTGCTTCACGGTAAAAACACGAATCGGAAAGAGGTACACAAGCAAACGACTTTTGTACAAAGTCTCCCTCTGGTATATTTATAAGATACAAGAGATTATATTCGTTTGTATTTTAATAACTTTTATATAATTTATACCAATGTTTATAAAATAATCTGAATTAATATCTTTTTTTTTGTGTGACGATTGTGACCTTGTAGGTCCCGGCATAAAATAGGCCATCCCTTCCTTTCCCGTGGCTGTCGTAAGAGCTTGCTAAGGGAGGGCGAGGGATGGGTAACAGCCTCTCTTTTAAAACATCTCTAAAGCCTAACTGCGGTTGCCAACCCGCCTGCCAAGCGTGGCAACTACTGGCAAAACTCCTCAAGGAGGAGAGTGAACAATTAAAAGTTGATATGATGAGAATAGTGATGATTACACGATTATTCTTTACTAGCTTTTATCTGCGACTTTGTCTGAGTGATCGAGATACTGACCAGGATAAAAAGTAGCCTGTCCTTTTCCATCTCATATATTACATGTATAACAAATTTCACAGCGACTGGTTAAGCCGTTAAGACGTTGAGTGGTAACAAACAAACAACATAACAAAAAGGATATTATGTGTAGTGCGTTACATATTATGAGTATTTTGTATATATTACGTTGTCTATTCCGATTTCGGTAATTCTTTTTGAATCGATAGAGTGTACATACGTGTTGGTTCCATATATTTTTTTGCCGTTTTCTTTGTGGTATAAAATCCTGCTTGTTGCGATCTAAAATCTAATTATATGCACACATAATATTATGCGTTCTAAATTCAAACATAACATTTATTTAATAAATACTAGTCAATATTAATTTTGCCACAATTAAAGTTGCCGTATTTTGGTGGAGCCTACATGTAGCTGGCGGGTGTTAGGTGTAACTTTTGTGTATTAATATGAAACTCGTTTCTTTTGTATATCAATGCTTTGCTTGAATACAATAAGGTTTTTCTACAAAAGAATATTATGAATGAACAATCATTTCAATCAAAGATGGAGCCTACTGACGTCATGATATCGTGTGGGTAGTTTGCATGCAACACGTCATAAGCGGCGCGGAACCAAAATAACTTGGGACATGCCAACTTGAAAATAGAAATGTAATTTCGCATAATGGTATTGTTGTATGAAAAATTAACTATCACGTCATGTAAGGTATCCATCCTTTCTCATGTGATAGGCAGATATATTTATTTATTTTATTTAACATTTTATTGCAGCAACATTACAGGATTTGTTGAACAATATAATTGAGAAAAAAATGCTATAAACTTATTCCTTGTTTTATATACACACTTTCGTAACTTGACTCTTGCATACGTTGTTTCTGGAGTAATTTCATTTTATGCAAAGGATATATTAAGAGATTTTTTTATTTATCTTCTTGTTCGTGAAAGATTAATTTTTTTTTTATGATACCTAGACTGGCGAGCAAATTATCGATCCATCTGAAAAAGAGTGTTGCCGCCTATAGATATGGATAATACCATGATACTCCTCATGCGTTGCCATTCCTGAGGGCCATGCCTCTGAACGCTGTAACTTCACTGCCATATACCACCCTTGAAACAGAAATGTAGTAGTGTACACGTACAGTTTAGCTGCTTTATAACAGAGACACGAGTGGAATAGAAGTACTCATGCAAGCGAATTTTGTACAAAGTCTCCCTCTGGTAAAAAAATTCTGGGTGGGTCATGCCCACCCCAGTGATCAGCCAAGGATCACGCCGAAGTTTTCAGAATTATGCAAAAACATGTCTAACAGTACTTAAGCGTTTTTTAAAGCCTCGTCCACCTCCTACCTGGAAAGGAAACATTTTTAAATACGCCAGTAGGGGGGGGGGAAGGATTGTTAGTAATGGAGACTGAGAATCCTATTGCTAGCAATATACCTAACCAGGTCGACCTCCTCGCGGTTCCCCTGGAAACTATCATGGTTAATTCCTGATGAATTCATCATGATGGGCTAACTGGCCTGTTTTCATTCTCATCTGTCACCCTTCACTGATGCTCCGCCAGCGTATCCCGTTAGCGCAGGCGGGGTTACCATACCATTTTCACCCATAAAAAAAAAAAAAAAAAAATATATATATATATATATATATATATATATAAAATACGCCAGTAGGTAAAATAGTAGAAAAAGATTTGATTTTGGTTTGTAATGAAAAAAATTCAGAACGATTTTAAAAAATCTTTATACAAAGCTATCAGCGAGTGACATAGGTTGTGTTTTATATAATAAAATTTACCTTTCTACTTACTATCAACTTGCGCAAAGTCAGAGTGGGTCACTAGTCTTAAATATATAAAGGTAAACTAAAAAAGTGGCTAAATTATCCAGTACTATTTAGCTGTAAGCATTATGGTAGTGCCAAATAAAGTGGCACTTTTACTAAGTAATGGCACAGAAAACAGAAGGAAACTTGTAAAAACGTCTCTTGAAATGGGCCATAACACGACCTATTATGATGGAAGTAGGCGATTCCTGAGAATGTTCAGTGTCCGTTTTGTATTCATTACTTAAAGAGACATCTGCTTAGGATATTGTTGATAATAAAAAAGGAATTTGGAAATACAAATAGAAAAGATTTTCCACGCAAAAATTAATGACAATTACATAACGCGTGAGACATTTGGCTGCCAGAATATGGTATTAATAAAAAAATAGGTAGTTTGCATGGTAAAATAAATGAAAAAGATTTTTGATGGTATGGCAATGGAACTAGACATGATCAATTATATAGTTATATAATTATATGAAGAGAGCCTCTGGGTATACTCTGTAGGGATATATGATAGAACCGCAGACATTTTTTTTAATGGACGACAATGGATGGTAATCCCGTCTGCGCTATCGGTGTACACTAGCGGGGCACCAGTGAGGGATAATTGGCGAGGATGAAAAGGTAAACCAGTTAGCCCATCGTGACGAATTCAACCATAAATTAGTCAAGATGGTTTCCAGTGGGAACCGCGTGGAGGTCGACCTGATGCGGCATATTCTTAGCAATAGGGACTAACCTCCCCAATACTAATCATACCTTCCCCCCTAACCACACATATTGCCTGTGGATGGAACCTATGGTGTGTGCCTGTGTACGCTGGTGGGGCATCAGTGGGTGATGATAACTGAGGATGACAGCACGTCATTTGATCAATATTGACGAATCCAATAAGCAAGATAGTTTCCATGGGATGTGGTGGGGAAATCACAGGATACGGAGAAATAAGAGGTATTCTGTGAGGTCCATGTTAATAAGCGACGATTACCGTTTATTATCAGGTGAGCCCTCAACTTGTTTTCCATTCTAAGTATGACAAAAAAGTCCTAATAAAATTTGTGGCTGTTGCGAAGTGAAGCCTTCTTGTGGACACATCAGCTCGCATACTAAATTCAAAAATTGTAAATTTACTGTGTCTACGAAACATCGAGTATCTACTACATCTGTCTACTACATCTATCTACTACATCAGTGCATTTTGTTCGTATTAAAGTTGTTTTAAATCGAGATTACTAGTCAGTAATAAATTTGTTACTATCAAAGTGGCTGTTTTTTGCAAATCAGACTTGCTTCTATGCTTTCTCGTAGAATATTCCAGATCAGTCTAACTGCGTCGTAAGGATCCCTAAAAACTACTCGTGTAGGCTCCGTACAATTCGATTAGTGCGAGTCACGTATCGCTGGCTCTGTTACGACTGGCAGCATTCATTAGCACTCCACTAACGAGGAATGTTCTACAAATCTAGACAGGCTGAGTTTAGAATAAAAATAAACTTTCCGTATTGAGTTTAGATACGCAGCTGTACTTGTATGTCCTCTTGATTTTTTTCTGTGGATGGTAATGGAATGGTAACCCCGCTTGTGTGGGCGGAAAGGGATTGTTAGCAATGGAGTTTGACAGCCCCATTGCTAGCAATATGCTCTATTAGGTCGACCTCCACGTGGTTCCCCCTGGAAACCGTCGTGAACAATTCCTGTCGAATTCGTCACGATGGGCTAACTGACCTGCTTCATCATCACCTATCATCCTTCACTGGTGCCCTGCCAGTGTATACCGATAGCACAGGTGGGGTTACCATTCCATTGTCACCCATTAAAAAAAAACCCGCTTGTGTTTAATTTAGTAGTATACGTTGGCGGGGCTCCAGTGAGGGATGATAGACGAGAATGAAAAAGGAGGGTCAGTTAGCCCATCGAGATGAATATGCTTGGAATTCAGCACGATGGTTTCCACGGGGGACCACGGGTAGGTTAACCTGGTTAGGTATATTTCTAGCAATAGGTTTTCATTATTAAAAATTCCTTCTTCCCCTCCAGTGAAGTATTATACGAGAGGATGTCAGGCCAGTTGGCCCATTGTAAATTTACCAGGGTTTAACCATACGATTACGAGAGGAAACATGATAAAGGTTGACCTGATAGGGTATATTACTAGAAATGGTAATAAGCGTCCTGCTTTCCTATTACTAAGAAGTACATTTTGTTTCATAAAAAAAAAAGAACCGACTTCAATCGTAGCAAATCCATTTATTTTAATTTAGAAACTATTGGATTTTAATTTAGAAAATATTTAATTTAGAGGCTATTGGAGCAATTTTGATGAAATTTCCAATTTAAACTTCATATTTTTTAGATATAAAATAAAATTATCTAAAACGGTTTAAAATAACATAATTCTGAGGTAACAAACTTAAAAAAAAATACAATTGAATTAGGAACCTCTTTGTTTTTTTTTTAAGTCGGTAGTTAATATTTCCTTTTGCTGTATTTCTGTTTAAAGGGTTATATATGGCAGTAAAATTATAGGGTACGGATGGAAGCATAACATGCTTCGTTTAGAGGTGAAATACATGCGGCAAAAAGTGTGTAGACGAAATGATAGTAGGAGATTAATATGGAAGTTTGTAGAACATTTGGGAATAATAATAGTAGTTCATTTTTGAGTGTTGGCAATCGCATATTTACTAATGGCAGCGGAATTAAACAAAATAATTCTAATTAAATAACCAGTGGTATGGAATTCCGGAAAATAATACCTACTTTAGTAAAAAAGTGTCATAACATCTTAGTTCTTAAGAATGGCAACGGATGAGGGTCACTATATGTTAATGGCATTGCTTATGTCTATAGACAACGATTACCTCCTCCAACTTTCTAGATAGGCTAGGATTTCTAGAATTATTTATTTATTAAAGGCAAACAAACAGCTAAAATAATACATAATTATATACTTAAATACTAATTTGGTAGCCACTAGAATTTGCACAAAATAAAATAAAAGTAAACAAAACACAAAATTAGACAATACTAAATTAAACAAAATTAAACAAACAAATACTATTGAAAACTACAGCAACATTGTCAATAATAAAGTTAATACAACATTTTTTCAGAAAAACAGTATATGAAAATAATACCTGTATATACATTAAAAAAATTGATAATAATTTAGAATAAAAAAAAATTGTAAAAATTAAGACTTCTGACTGTATATTAAAGAAAAATTATATAAAAGAAAAATCTTTGACAACAAATTAAAAACGTTAATTACCTTCTACTTTCTGAATATTTATAGTTTTTCCAAATTCAAAAATCCTCAATTCTTTATTTCTTCTTTCAATATGACTTATGTAGTTCCGTAGTCAATTCTGAATAGAAATTGTAAATTATTTTTTGTAATTGCCACGGTTTACTTCCGTGTTGGTTCCATAACAACTCTTTAATTGAATTGCCGTTTCAATTTCGCCATTCTGTTAGTTATATTAATCACTTTACCGGTACAGTTAAAATAACCCTTATTGTTATTTACGGAGAGTGTGGTTGTCTATTAGTGAAAACACTATTGGACGTTGCAGCAGTCGTCTCTAGGGGCCTAAGGATAGTAATGGGGCAATTTTGAATGTGGGCAAGATACATTTGGCATGTCCTTTGATGATGCAAAAAGGAAATATAAAATAAAAAAGAAACGGGAAAAGAGGGAGCGCGAGGCGTGGGCGGTGGTGACTCGGGTCGCCCACGTTTTACCCCGACTCTGTCTATGGACAAATACTCTTTATAATATTATATTAGTAGTTATACTTCTGTAAATGTATAAAGTAGTGTAAAAGTATATACGTATAATATAATCGTAATATATTATATAATTGTAAGTCAATATTGATACGTATGTGTAATTGTTTTTTTTACAAAGAATTTTCAATTTTTCACCGCATTACATTTCTGTTTTGTCAAAGGTTGACTGGGAGAGAATGAGAGAGAGGGAGACTTTGTACAAAAGTCGATTGCTTGGGTACCTCTGTCCCATTCGTGTTTCTACCGTGAAACAGTTGTGTTTGCATGGCTGTGTTTCGGTTTGAAAGGATGCTACGCACGAGGACGACCTCCCACTAGATGGAGTGATGACCTGAAATACATTGCAGGGAGTCAGTGGATGCAGGCAGTTCAGGACCGTTCTTTAAGGCAGTCTATGGGGGAGGCTTATGTTTTATGATAATGACGAAAGAACGTTACTGATTTAGATTCCATATTATAAACTAATACATTTATTTACAAAATGTCAAACCTTTTATAAACTTATTTTAGTTATTGAACTGTTTTGTCTCTTTCTTTTACACTAAATTATTAAAGTGACAAAACAGTCTACTATTACACTGTAAAGTGAAATGAAATGAATTTATTTTGCTAGAATGTAGGTAGTTTTCGATGAAAGAGGTTTACATTTCCCCTATACATTCTGCTTCTATGTCGGCGTGAAAATTATTAACAATGTCAGAAATTTACATCTATTCTACGCTATATTTATTTTCATTAGTCATATAAATCAAATACATACATAATTTATTACAATAAAGAGAAAATAAAACTTAGAGCAAAAGTGCCAATTACATCTTCAGTATAGGTTGTCAAGTACATTTGTTTTTTTTTAGTAAAATATTCATTAATATTATAAAAACTATTAAATAACAGCCAATCCTTAAGTTTACGTTTAAACACAGTATGAGCTGTTATTTCTTTAATGTAATTTGGTAGATGTTTTTTTTTTTTAATGGATGATAATGGAATGGTAACCCCGCCTGTTCTATCGGTATACGCCAGCGGGGCACCAGTGATGGATGATAGATGAGCATGTAAGCTGGTCAATTAGCCCATCGCGACGAATGCGACAAGTATTAGTCACAATGGTTTCCAGGGGGAACCGCGTGGAGGTCGACTTGACAGGGTTTATTAGCAATATTATTAGCAAATTAATAATGCCTTTCCCCCTTTTGGTAGATGGTTGTAAACTTTAATAGCCATGTAGTATGCATTTCTTTTATGTAAATTTAACCTACACTTTAGTACATATAATTTGTCATTTGGTCCGGTTATACGCGTTCTCGAGTATGATACTCTTTTGAAATAGCCAGTAGGTTTATAGAAGATTTTTTTATGAATGATTAAGTAAGTATTTATAATAATTTATAGTATATTTTATCCTTAACGTACAAACCAGCAAGAATATTGTTATTTATACCTTTGATCTCAATCCGTGTTACTTATTTATAAGCAGTTTATCTCCAGTCTCATAATTTTCCATTCATAACTGTACTAGTGTTGGCACGCGTGACACCATTTGTAAATATCGATAATATTTTATCGACGATATTGTTGTACTTCTTTTTCAATATAATTATTTAAAACAACTAGTTTTTAGTAACTAGTTATTTGACATAAAAAAAAAGACTTAAAATATGAACACTTAAATATATTTTACACATTTTTATTTTATTTATAAACTATGTTTTTGCTTGTAAGCATGGATTTTAGAACAGGTTCCCTTCTAGATGGCGTATCGAAATAAAACATATATGACACTCTAAATTAGACCTCCAAGAATATAACTGTGAAAATCACATCCAATTGAGTGCCTAAAACATAAAGACAGACAATAATTCTAAAAATTATTCTTTTAATTTCTATAGATAATATTAAGAACTCTCATATAAGATTTTCTTAAATATCTCCTATGTACAGACATCGCCTATTTATAAATTTATTATTATAGTAAATATAAGTACGCTGTTATTCTTTTAGTAAGTTCACTCATAGTCTAAGAACACTAATAATATTAAAACTATTTATTTAACAATTTAAAAATAATTTCATATAACAAATTAATATTTGACAATAAATGAAAGTTGGTTTTAACTATATATTTAAAACAGGCAAATACAGAGCTGGTAAAAATGGTACCTACTTAGTAAAGTGACAAGATTACAATCTTTTTCTATAGTTATAAGTTACTAATTTTACAACCAAATGATTTAGGATGACTTATTTTAAAAAAAGTTAAAGTAAATTAATTAAAAATAAATAAGAGAGTCTTTCCAGCGATGATATTTATCGATAACCAAGCTGTACATCCTTTATCAAATCAGTCGCTTATTGCATACGATCGGTGGACGTCGAGCGATGCTGTTCTTGACAAGAAAGTGATAAAGTGCAGTCGTTTTGTGCTTCTGTGTTCATTATATATATGTTGTTCGTTCCAGTGTTGGTGATATGTTCAGTACAAAGTCTGCAATTGGACAGCCAGGCGTCCACACGGAGGCCGAGGGTCACGAAGTACAGCAAGACAACGGCTGCCCCTGGTGGGACCACGGTGAGACGTCTAGCTAGTTGTAAAGAATAATAGACATCTTATATAGCTTTATAAATTTTGTTATACAACTTAACGGGAATACAAGCACTCTTAAACTGTGAACAGTAATGGTAAATAAAACCTGCTTAAATAGATTTTGTGTTAGTCGGATGTTGACCTTCGCGATGTATATTTAAGCCTTTTTCTTGCCTGTTATTCTTGTCTGAAATTGCGCTCCAAATGGGTGGTAGAATCGTGAAAAATTGACTATTAAAACATGCTTAAATTTAAGTCTACTTGAATAAAAATATTTCGTTCTTTCTTTCTTGAAGAGAATAGCAATCTTCATTAAATGTATGAAAAATGTTATAGCGAGTAGTTCTTAATAAAAGACTGGGCTAGATCAATTTCGAGCTGTTAAAAAAATCAGTCAGATATCAATGTCCTTAAACAATGTAATAAAGTCTATTTTATGCTGTGAATTATATTATTTGGTTTATTTTCGACAGTTACAACAGACGGGGGAAAAAAGTTCTTGAGTAGCGACCACGTATGGATAAACGCAGTGTAGGACAACCCCTCACTAGATGGAATGACGACTTGAAATGCGTTGCAGGGAGTCAGTGGATGCAGGTGGTTCAGGACCGTTCTTTATGGCAGTCTATGGGGGAGGCTTATGTCCAGCAGTGGACGGGTAATGGCTGAGATGATGACGATGAAGACCGTTACTAATTAGATCAAATTTAGTTTGAGTTTTAACAGATTTTTATAATAAGATTATATCCGAATGTTGTTCCAGGAGCCAGCTACAGAGCGAAGTTTGAACACAGCTACGTACCGGCTCCAGGCGGGTGACGAGACCTGCATACTGTTGACTGTGGATGCGTTGTTAGACATCTCCTATGTTACTAAGCTTAATGAACGAGCTGTGAGTGCATTATGTTTTATTATATAGTAGAAATACATCAGTATACGAGTAGACGTAATCAGTGACTCATTTTGTCCAATTTATGATCATATATTTAGATGATTTCATCTCTGTGGTGTTCCGAGAGAAAAAAATACATTATATATGTCTTTTTGTAGCATATTTACTAAGTAAAAAAGAGGATCTGAGGGCCTACTATGAAGTATTTTACAAAATTTCGGGGACGAAAGAAACAGAAATTTGATGTTAAAATTACATAATACATGATGTTTAAAATTATTAAAAATGTTAAAATATCGTTCCTTTGGACTATTAGAATAGGATTTATGATGAACGAAATGTTAAGCTCCGTTTACTGGGTCGATATCGATACGTACAAAAACACGAAATTGAGCCCGAAATTCTATGAAAACTAAACTATATAATATGTACGAATTGGTGACAAATATATATTTTGGTACTCAGCATCCTAAGTGAGTTATAACCCAAATAATGTCTACTGAAGAATCTTGAATCATAGTAACTAAAGATAGTATAGTGTTGCGTGCCATTTTCTCATCATCGAAATTGTTGGTATCGAAAATCCATAAATAAAAAAATTTTGATTTCCAAAAACAACGTTGTTCATATAAGTATCTGAGCACGGTTAATGTGAAATTCTTTCATTTAACTACATACAATGGCATATTTATGCTATGGTATACAGGGCTCGTACCTAAATATCTTGAGGTTATGCAATTTCTGAGAGGAGCAAGTATATTGTTCTACAATTAAAGATTCCTAGGTTCGTCTCTGCTTACATTCTTCTACGTTGATTGATTTTTTTTTGCATCCGTCAAGATTCATGTGACTGCAACATACTGCATGGACGTCTTTTGACCACAATATGTAAAAAAAGTTTCAAAAGATTTTAATTTTGTTTTTCTCCCGATTCCAGGATGCGAACACTTTTGTACCGAACAATGCGAATGTGGCAGGAAGATGCAAGGAAGGAGATGCCGAAACGTTGGTACTGTCGTTCAAGGAGTTCTCATTAGAATTTGCATTTGCCAAGGTAAGTTGACTCAGACTAGACATATACGTAAAATAGTATTTAATGTTTTGATAGTAGAATTGAAATTTAGAATGGCAAACCAATTGACGGTCCATTCATTGGAAATTGGTAAATGTCACATATAGACAGAAACAGTATCAAGAACAACACAAAATACACAGTGAGACTCATAACATCATACATTCTTGAGCATTAAAATCTTATAGTTACCAGAGGAAGACTTTTTATGTACGGCTTATAAGTGACGGTTATCATTTTCCAACGGTTTTTTTTAGAGGATGATAATGGAATAGTAACCCCGCCTACGCTAACGGTATACACTGGCGGGGTACCAGTGAGGGATGATAGTTGAAAATGACCCAAAGCCTAACTGCGGTTGCCAACCCGTCTATTAAGTGTGGCAACTACTAGCAAAATGCACCAAGTAACCGACATAACCCATAGGCAAGTCAGTTAGCCCATCGTGATGAATACATTTGGAATTCAGCACGCTGGTTTCCAGGTAGGACCACGTGGAGATTGACCAGACAGGGTATATTGCTAGTAATGGGACTGATAGTCCGCATTATTAACAATCCCTCCTCCCTTTTTCCAGCGGTTAGCTATAAGCATGTTTGCCATAAATAATGTTATTACTTGCAGACACCTGGCGGTGAACGCTGGTATGTGGAGAGTATCAAACTGAGTTACAACTCGAGCGCCCGCATCCTGGAGCACGCGGCGAAGCAGGGCCGCCGGGTGACCCTCACGACTGACGCACGCTCCCTGCTCTTCCCTACTCCGGTCGGCAAGTCGTACAGCTGCCCCGAGGAGACTGTTATAGACCTGGCTGAAGAAGACGCCACGTGAGTGTTTAGTTTAAGATACTTAAATGGATTTGGAATGTTTTTATAAAACTTGTGATAACAAACTAACTGATGGACCAAGTGATGGGAAGTGGTGACCGTCGCCTATAGACATGAGCAGTACCGTGGACATAACAGAGTATACTGTTTCGCCCATGATACCCCCCATGTGTTGCTTTTCCTGAGGACTCAGGTGTTATTCGTAAATAATGTGATATGACATTTAATGTTGTGACCGAAGAAGCCAAGGGTCTTGGAAACGCCAATTTAGTTTGATGGGTCAAATATATTAATTATTTACATTATGTTGTGTTCTATTACTGGGAAAGTTCCCTATGTCTCCATTGCTCTTTTGTATGCATAGTATGAGCGTAGATCGTAAAGTTTAGGTACTTTTAGTAACTCTGAGTCGAGGAAAAGACATTATTCCATATTATTGAAGATCAAATTTTGCTTAATTTCATTTTGAATCTTAAAGAACAGACGAAGAATGTTGGCATAACAGAAGAATTTAGCTTGGGCTTAAAAAAGAATCGAGCACACTAGAAGGAAAGTTCTCTTAAATATCTTATTTATACCAATTCCAGCGCTAACTCCGGCCACCGTGCCAAGCTGTACCTTCGTCAGATGCGACTCCAAGCCTTCATGTACAAACGGGATGGTGAGTTTGGTCCAGTTTGGCACTGCTCGGACTCAGCCCGGGCCAGGTCCGAAGCGGCACCGGTAGCGGTTGGTGCAGCATTAGCCATCGCCACAGCCGGGACTCTGGTGGGTTACGCCATCTGGCGCTATCTCAAGGTAAAGAAGGTACAATACGATACGATGGAATGAGGCCGGAACTAATAAGTTTTGTTGCGTTAATAACCGTTGACAGTTTGAATAGTTTTTTCATTAAGTTGCAAGCGAAATTTTAGTCATTAAATTAAATATAATTGTAGGTATATTATGTTAAATTTTAATTTTTTAAGTTTTTACAGAATCGCGATAAAGCTACGGTTTATTATTTTTAATTTTAAATTATAAGTATTGTAGCTATTCCTATGTTGAAAATGTTGGTAAATAAAAATAAAGCCTGACTATAAATATATTTATTTTCGGGACTTATAATTTATTTTAAATATATTATTCTTTTTTATTTATATATTTTTAAAAATACCTAGGTACTTATGATCAAAGTATATCCTTTTTTTATTTAGATCAAAATTTTTGATTTGGATAATATTGAAAAAAGGAACATAACAGGTAATAAATAGCTATAAATTGATAAAAGGGAAACTGGTCGAATTAAAAATTGGGTCTCTTAAAAAAATAAGAAACGAACCAAGAAGCAGCAGTGAAAAATTTTCCTCTTTTATGGTCAGGCTTTAAAAAGAAAATTTGAGGAAATAATACCGGTTTTCTGCGGTTTTCACAGAAGGCCCCTTCTGTGATAATAACTCAGTAACTGTGTTGGACGATGACCATTATGGAGGATTACCATGGACTCCTGGATGGTGTTTAGATAAATACTATGGAAAACTGTTTCAATGTTTATTGAACTATAAACTACGGGGTTTGTAACTCCCTATAGTAAAGTTGCGCTACTATTTTTTAATCTAAACGTCAAATGCAAAAGGAGTTTATGCCAAGCCTCCAATGGCAGCTCATGTCTTTAGCTTAGATATTTATAATAATTTTGAGTAAAAAACTTTATCATTTATTTGTAACGAATAAAATGGTAGCGTCGAGTGTTAAGAATTGTTAAAATTATTTATCTTACTTATAAATTGTTTATGGCGGCGGTAGTCACTTACCATCAGGTGAGCCGCATGCTCGTTTGCTCGATGTGTTATAAAAAAAAGATTTAACACCAAATGTAAAAATTTCTAGTTCTTTTCTGTATAGTTCACTTCATCAGTATTGCTGGAGATTTCAGTCAGATATCAGGCATTTCCAAACGTCTACTGTAAGTTATAAAAAGGAAGCAAAAAATCAATATAGAGTATTGAAACTCGGTTAAATATTTATATCTATAAGAATGCTATTCACATGAACGCTAAAAAATTTTTTTTAAACCATCTATGCAGTGAAATAGGTTGGAGAGCCCTGCTTCAGTGAGAACAAAGGCTATAGCAAAGGCCTGAGCATACGCTGGTCATTTTGTACGAGAACAAAATATTCCTTTGTTTAAACTGTCTACTTTTACAATACGTGTGCATTTATAGCCCGTATTTTTAATAATTTTATTATGACCAGACTAAAATTTACGCTAAGGACTCTCCCTTATTGAATTTAAAAGGTTAGAAAGACCAAGAGAATGTAAAGGAACATTTTGTATTAATGTCTGCTTACTAAATGTCTCTACTCTGTGTGACTTTTTTTTTAATTTTAATTATTATTAACACTCGTACGCGTCGAGGTCTCAGTCCGCGTATAATTAACCTAAAATTAATGTTAACTAGACATAAGAGAACGCATTATTGGCTATGCTAGTGAGAAATGGAGCTAAATGCCAATATAATAAAAAATAATTTTTAATAGAATGGTGTAGACCAAAGTTGTTGAAATTTAACGAAAATTAAATTATCAATAGGTACGACTATCAAGTAAAGTGTTAATAGATTTTTAATTATTTTTAATTTTTTCCGGGAAATAGTTTCAGTGATGTAGTGCTGTCTAAGTGTCGATATTTTACTCACGATATTTTAATTTTTCACATAAAATTATAACAAATATTAATATAAAAAAAAATATTTTATAAATCCATTTCGATATACAAAATGAAATTAGAAAATATTTTTCTTTCTTTAATAACGTTACGAACTTTACTAGGTTCTGTTCAATTATCGTTATTCTATACTTTTTTTAAGTAACCCTTTGTTGAGAATTATTAATTAACTAATGAAAAATGTAAAGAGAAAACAAGATATTTATTGATGAGGATGAACAATCGATAAGTAAAAATATATTTACATAATACTTATTATATCACATTATTCGCATATCGAGTTAAGATGCGTGTATTGTAATTTGCATGTGTTTCACAATAATACGCACTAAATACAGATAAAAAATAATTGTTTAAATAATGTTGTTGACGGTTGAATATGATGTAAAAAATGTATTTAATCCCCATATAACCCCAAATACCCCATAGGATAGAGTATTTTATATATTTCCTCTTACTTGTAACAAGAAAATTGGCTTACAGTTATTCTAAATATCAATCGTACATAGAAATGGAACGTATTAATTGTAGCGAGCGTAAGTCAATTTGAGAATGTGTAAATGAATAGAATATTATATATCTTTAACGTACATATCAAAGGATAATAATATATAATTTACAAACAGTCATTAATATAATTAAAAAAAGATTTATTTGAGATAGTTTGCAGTATAGCAGACACTATATTGATGATTCGTTAAGTGTTGGTAGTTAAGGCAGCACACTAAGGTTTACGGATTCGATTCCCGTACCGTGATAAATGTTTGCGTGACATACAAACGTTAATCTCGAGTCTGGGTGTGGCGTTGTGCCATCATTGTTTCTGGTGGCCATATTGCAGACGGTCCTATCTCGGGCCAGGACAATGAGTGTGCGTGTGTTCGTGTTATTTTATTTTTTATATATCGAGATATTACGTGTACAAGCAATAAGTATTTTTTATTGGACGCCGTCGTAAGGACTATTATGGCTGAATTTGATGTTGTCTTGTGTGCAAAACTTGGCAATTACTAGTGTTCTAGTGTACATTATTATATGAATGCATAAAAGAGATTCCATTATAACAATGCGTTTTAATTTTACGATTATACTAACATTGCAATGTTCCTATTTCTATAGTCATAGTTTTGGTGTTTAAATTTATTTGATAAGCAAAGACATATTCTCTTTTTAAAACTACCTCTTATAGCTTCCAAATATCGATGTATTTTATACTACTGTTTATATGGAGTTTCCTGTACCTACGTATATTTTATGATTATATTATATACCTATTATTTATATTTAAATATCTGTGAATTACTTATTTTGAGTAATTTTATCAATAAATATTTATTTGAAAGCATGCTATCCTAATGAACCTACAGTGTATATGTCACTAAAATAAATTTTAATAAGAATCTTCCACTAAATTTAGGTTATTTTTGGGACATTTGTTTAATCCAATTTTACTGCAAATTTTAATTATAATTAAATCTTATAGTTCATATAATTAACAGTAAATATATCATTACACAGTATAAAACAAAGTCGTCCCGCTATCTGTCTGTCCCTATATATGCTTATACCTTTAAAATTACGCAATGCAATGATTTTAATGCATTTTTTTTAAATAGATAGAGTGATTCAAGAGGTAGGTTAATATGTGTATTGTATTCTGTAATATATTTAGTATCAGCATTGTACCTGAGTGAAGCAGGTCGGGTCGCTACACTAGTATCCAAGTTTTGCTAGTTAGGGTGCGTTGTGTGTTTACGCTTTCAAATTAAGAGTGGAGAGGCTTTCTATTTGTTTATTACGTATCTAATACTCATCAATTACTAAACATATCGTTTTTCATATAATATAAGTTGTAAAATGCGTTTGTGATCATTGTTGTGTAAGTTTGTATCTTGTTTGTATGAAGTTAGAGTTGGATTTAGGTTAAGTTAGTATTATAGTCTCCCATCTATGCTCGCTTCAAGCTGTACATAACGAACGCTTTTGTTTTGGCCGACTAATACGTGATAAAAGCTGTCAGCGGCTTGATTTTTATATATGTACTTGGATTTTTCGATATATTTATACATACGATGACATATAGCACATTCTTGATGTAAATATTTGTCTACGTAAGCCACTTTTCGGATTTTGAAAAACAAATCTAGCGCACTATTGTTTCGATCTCTAAATTCTTGTAATTGTAAATTCATTTTTTCATATTTCAAAAACTTTTTCTACTAGTTGAGAATATACTTCTATTTTCCTAATGTTTTGTATTGTACTCCCGTAGTTTTTGCCCTTCAATAGTTTTTTAGCATAAAGTGCATATGTCGGTGCATTTGTATTTAAAGTATATTATTGTACTAAAATTATTATATGCCATACGATTCGTCTTCCAGTAACATTCTTATAACAATAGAATTAAAGTATTGTAGCTTATTATGATATACATAATTATGGAGAAAAATGGTGATGTTATGGCATTATTATTATATGTTAAGGTTAAACATAATGACAGGTCAAGGATGCAGCCGAAAAGAGATGCTTATTTAATTTATAAGGTAATAAACAATATAGTTTTAGTTATTATATACAAAATTTAATCAAAATAAATAGATAATATATTTAAATGATTTAATTTGTTTTAAAATTTCCAGAAAGAGCATTCTTTTCTTATTACACAATATTGTAACAGAAATTATTTATTTATAATAGAAAATTATTATTTTTTAATCGTAACGATTAAGGTAAATTGTGTTCTGTAATTATCTTTAAAAATAAACCCTTATATAATAACTTATTGATAGATAGTATTGTTTTCGATAAAGAGCAATAGATTAAATAAATCTGTAGATAGTATAAAAAAGAAGGTACCATATCATTTTTTATCCCAAAGTTTTATTGTTAGAACACGGAAAACTGAAAATTAATGATAAGTTTTTATTTATATTTGAATTATTTTGTCATTATAATGTTAAAATTATAATGACAAAATAGTTTGTAATTATGAGATAATGGAATGAAAATGTACCTAATCCAAAAGTGTGAAATATGTAAAAACAAAAATATTGTCTATCAATAAATTACTTATCCAAATCATTCTAAGATTTTTTGTTTTTCGTAAAATAAGTGAATCTAATAAACTGTAAACACCAATTGATATAAAATCTCTAGTAACGACATAACAATCACCATTGTTATTATCTAAGAAACGTATCTCAAATTATTGTAATTTAGTGCGTTCATTTATTGAAATTGTCTTTATGAATAAATGACGTCAAAAATGAAGATTGTTTTTATTCAAGCAGCTTATTATTGAATTGCATTTTATTAATACAGCATTATTATATATGTATTTCCAGTTGTATTTGCTTATTAGTATATTACGTATGCCATATAGGTATTATACCTATGTATACTTATGTATTATAGCTGTGTGGTCACGGCACAGAATAGGCCACCCCTTTCTTTCTCGTAGATGTCGTAAGAGGTGATAAGGTAGGGCAAGGGATGGGCAGCAGCGTCCCTCTTAAAACATCTCTAAAGCTTGCAGTTGTCAATCCACCTGCCAAACGTGGTAACTTTTGTCAAAACCCTTCAAGGGCGAGGCCTATGTTCAGGAGTAGACAGTTGAAGGCTAATATGATGATGACAAGTATTTTATTTGAAAGTCAAAGATATTGTGTTTTTAACTTATATTAAAATTTAGTATCCTTTAAAAAGATTTTTTAATAAATTCATGTTTTTTTTTTATTTTAAACAAATACAGCCAGTTACAAATGAGCTTTAGTAAATAAAAGCCCGAAATAGATATGCATAATACAAATTACAAACTTCCGCGAAACTGCAACATCGATAGAGTTAGGAAACAAAAGTAGCATCACTAAAATTTGATATTAAACAAGTATGAACCACTTAGTTCATACGTAATTATGTAGATGGCGTTGTATTGCTTTATTAAAAAATGATGTTATAGGTCGTCATTTTTTAAAGGTATTGATTTATTATTATTTAGGGTATTTTTTATTTTTAAATTTAATAAACTTTAAAATAGTGGTGGTCTGTCTCTCAATGACTCTATGAAACCATGGTAACGAGAGCGGTGCCTACCGGTTCCTAAAATGGAATAGTATTCCCGCCTATACTACTGGTGTACGCGGGGGAAAGGGATTGTTAGTAATGGGATCTAACAGTTTCATTGCTAGAAATTTACCCTGTCAGGTCGACCTTCACTCAATTCCCCCTGGAAACCATCGTGGTTAATTCTCAGGGAATTCTTCACGATGGGCTAACTGACCTGCTTTTACCTTCACCTATCACCTCTCACTGGTGCCCCGCCAGCGTATACCGATAGCGCAGGCAGGGTTACTATTAAATTTTTACTCATTAAAAAAAAAACTACTGGTTTACGTTGGCGAGATACAAGGGATTTTTTTAATGGGTAAAAATAATAGGGTAACCTCGCCTGCGTCATTGATAGGTAAGGATGAAAGCAACTTAGTTTACACCGTGACGAATTCGACGAAAATAACTGCGATGGTTGTAAGGGGGAACCGCGTGGAGGTCGGGTTGACAGGGAATATTCCTAGAAAAGACGCTGTTAGATCCCATTACTAACAATGTCGTCTCTCCTCGATTAAAGGTTTACAAAAGAAAAAAAAAAACCTAAAAAAATCCATCTCCCCATCTTATCTTTCCTCCTTCCCTATCTTATCTATGTGAACGTGTCACTTTCCTTGACCCCACTGGCATGTCCAGTAGGTCGAGTAAGTCCCTTATTCTTCAACTCCCTCCTCATACCTCTTCATGCTATAGTGGATCATTTACGGTTTATACGGCTAGACTATGGAACTCTCTTCCACTGTATATTCGTGAAAGTCAGTCACAAGCAGGTAGAATTACCCACGATGGTTTCCAGGGGGAACCACGTGGAGGTCGACCTGATAGGGTGTATTGCTAACAATGTGTCAGTTTTTTTTATCGTCAAGCAGCCGAAATCGCGAGTAAAAGCTAATACGTACGAGGAACGTGCAGCAACCCTATTAGTGTACAGTTTTCGATAATGGCGATTGTTACCCTTCAACAAGTGTGCTAATAAATTTAATTGCCTCCCCCGGGACGAGCCTGTAATAAGACAGTTTGTAGACAAAACATAATTTGATATTCGACACTGGACAGTGTAACTTTGTAATTTTGCTGTGTATCTCTCTACATAGTATCTATAAAACAAAGTCGCTCCCCGCCGTCTTCACGCTTAGATTTTTTATACTACCTAATTAATTTTAATACGTATTTCATCAATAGATAGAGTGATTCAAGAGGAAGGTTTAAAGGTACATAATTTGATAATGTTTTGTGTTACCTGAGGGAGACTTTATACAAAAGTCGAATGCTTGGGTACCTCTGTCCTATTCGTGTTTCAACTGTGAAGCAGTTGTGTTTGCATAGTTGTATTTCGGTTTGAAGGGTGGGATATGGCGTGAATTTACAGGGTACAGACGAATAACACCTGAGTCCTCAGGAATGGCAACGCATGGGTGGTATCATGGGCGAAACAGTATACTCTGTTATGTCCATGGTACTGCTCATGTCTATAGGCGACGGTTACCACTTTCCATCAGGTGGGCCGTTAGCTTGTTTGCCATTCTAAGTTGTATAAAAAAAAAATTGTTGAACTATGACAACAATCAAGATGTGGAAAAAAATCAAGCAACTGAGGACTTCCATTGGAAATGCTGATAGCAAAATAATGTATGATGGAATAATTCCTCTTTATTACATATACCTTTATAAAAGGAGCCACAGACAATCCTCTATCACGAGGTTGTTTTGACGCCGAAGAATCGGCTGTTCACGAAATCCTGAAATGAAAAGCTGTGACACATCAACGTTTAGAAATCCTTGGAACAGTGAGGTCGCTCCGTGAGGCCTGTGAAGATCCCAGGAAGTTTTTGGAAGAAGCTGGGCTGGCTGTAAGCGCGGAAACTAGAGTCCAATTTAAATTACATTACATTATTATACGTTACGTACGAAGTCGCTGCTAAAGCTAGTATAAGAATATAACTATAAATTTATTAAAAATTAGAGAAAAAAAAATTGTCGACATAAATAAACGTATAAAAAGAGCCGCTGACTTAGAAACACCTGAAGAGATTTTCATAAATTGTAACCAAGAAAGATTTCAAACAAAAACAGCCGCATCATAATAGGTTTATTTATTTTGGAGTTACGATGTCACAGAGTGACACACAGACACACGTGATGTATTTTTTTTTGATGGGTGAAAATGGAATGGTTACTCCGCCTGCGCTAACAGGATACGCTGACGAAGCACCAGTGAAGGGTGATAGATGAGAATGAAACAGGCCAGTTAGCCCATCATGATGAATTCATCAGGAATCAACCATGATAGTTTCCAGGGGGAACCGCGAGGAGGTCAACCTGTTTGGGTATATTGCTAGCAATGGGATTATCAGTCTCCATCACTAACAATCCCTTTCCCCCTACACGTGATGTATTGACATGTCCTTTAACTTGTAACATTCCTCTTTTTGCGTCGGAGATTAAAAACAAGTACCTTTCTCTTCTGAGTCAGTAAAATAATCACACAGTCAGTGAAATAAACAACAGTAACATAATTAAGCGAATTTTCCACATAATTTCCGATTTGCACCCCATCACGGCATCTGTCTAAACAGCCGTGTAATCCAAAGGGATTTCCCTTTGTAATATTACCCTATAAGGGTTGTTGGGACTCGACAAATTACACATGGAAAAAATAACGTAATTGAATTTAATATGCTTGATGCTATGACAAACGGTTGTTACAATAAGTATTTTTTTTTTAATTCGATTTCATATAGACAAAAAAAAAATAGGAGATTTTGCTCTGAAAAAGAAAACAATATAGTTGGCTGGCCGGGGGAAAGGGATTGTTAGTAATGGGCTCTAACTCCTCCATTGCTAACAACGTACCCTATCAGGTCGACCGCCACGCGGCTCCCCTTGGAAACCATCGTGGTTAATATTCATGGAATTTTTCACGATGGATTAACTAATCTGCTTTCATCGTCACCTATTATCCTTCACTGGTGGGCACCAGCGTGTACCGATAGCGCAGGCGGGGTTACCATTCCATTTTCATCCATTGAAAAACACTTTAGTCCTCAAGAACATCAACGTATGGGCTATACAGTATCCTCTTTATGTCCATGATACTGTACCTGTCTATAGGTGACGGTTACCACTTTCCATCAGGTGGACCATCAACTTATTTTCCAATCTAAGTTGCTAAAAAAGAATTGTTTTTTTTAAATATAGGAATTTAGAAAGCGGACTTGTGTACAACATATCGTTTGGAAGTCGCTTATAAGTAAAGAAATATGTTTATTAATATTATAAACTAGTTATTACCTGTGACTTCGTCCACGTGATCAAAGTATGAAATTCATTATACATGTATTTACCTATTTTGAACAGAGAAGGACAGTGGCGACTTTTTATTTCTGTCAAACAATATATACAGACACGGACAGAGTCGCAGGTAAAATTTATAGTAGGCATTTATAGTAATTGGTATATGTTGTTTGGAGTACGTATCTCAAAAATATTAAAAAAAAAAGACAATTTAAAACATCACTTTTATTACTCATTTCAAGTCAACCCCTAATTAATACCTCACAGGGTTAATATTACAGTAGCTCCTGCGACACCTAGTGACAGATTTATTGCCACAAAAACTGCCCACCCCATCCCACGTGATGTAGCGTAAGAATAATATGGATTCTGATAGTGTAATCGCCCATGCTTAACTACGATGCGTCCCTAAGATCGATACTAGTCTAAACATCTGAATTTATGAATTCTTGTTTGAATCGTTTAAAAATGTTTGTATAAAGCGTCATTTCGTAAGTCATGTCGGCTTGTGTATATAACAAAGGCGACCTACAATCTCTCTCACCCTTGGTTCGAACGTTTTTATATTTTTAGTTATTTTTTAATTTTAGCAGCAATAAAGAGTTCTATTATTATTTAGGTAGAGTGCTATAGGTTGTCGGTATCTATTTATTTATTTATTTCTTAACCCTATTTAAAATCCATCGCTGGGCATAGGCCTCCTTCTTGTCGCGCCACTTGTCCTGTGCTAACCTCATCCAATGACTGGCTGACGGTATACATTTTTTTTTAAATTTTTTTTCATTACAGTGGGCAAACGAGCATGCGGTTCACCTAATGGTAAGTGACTACGACCGCCCATGATTACTGACAACATCTAAGGCATTGCAGGTGTACTACCGGCCTTTTAAAAAGGAATATGCTTTTCTCTTGAAGGTTATATTATGAAAATATAAAACCAAAACTGCGGCCAGAAATTATTAAAAAATTTTGTAACTGTCATATAAACGTGTTAAATGTAAATGATTGTGATGAACATCGTTTGATATAGCTTCTAAGTAGGACGTTCAAAGTATATCCTAAATATAGTTATTCAAATCTAAACTATAACTATTACGCTTAAGAATTATAACAGTTTTTATAGTCCACTATTTGTCGTTCATCATTTTTTATGAGTTGGACTAAAGCCCTAAACAGAACTTTGAACAATTTAAGAGTATTCATACCGAGTGTAATATAAAATAAATAAATAAATAAATATATATATATATATATATATATATATATATATATATATATATATATATATATATATATATATATATATATATATATATATATACAGTTTTTAACTATTCACTGCTAAATATAAGTCGGATTGGCAACCGTAGTTAGGATTTGTGATGTTTAAAAATGGACGCTGCTGCCAACCTCTTAAATTATATTATAATAATAATTAAATTTCCTTAGTCGCCTCTTACGACTCCCACTTGAAAGGAAGTGGTGACCAATTCTACGTCGGGACTGCGCAGCGAAAGTAAGTAGAAAGAAATAAAGTTGGTATGAATGCTCTTAATGGTGTATCCATAACATTCTTGTGTACAACAAATAGTTAAAAAACAAGTCACCAACCATAATGAGGTGTCAGATATCTGTAAAAGTATTAGAAGGATCCAAAGTTCTCAATAGGTTAAAGTTGAACTTTTTTAAGCAATTAAAAAAATATAAATACTTTTAGATTTTCGAAACACGTTCCTTTTGCACGAACAAGCATGAAAAATTTAAGATGCCGCTGTGTTTTTTATCGAAACTGTACTTTTTCCCGCCAATTTGTCATGTTTTTGTTTGTTTTATTTTTTTTCTTGTACTCTGTGAATTGACATTTGGTCTCCAGTATTAATGTTTCACATATATTTTTTTTTATTTAAAATATTTTATTGCACAATTACTTTACACGGTAATAGGTGGTCTTATTGTTACAGTAAGTAAGGAAGAGTAGGTAGACGAGAAGTGGAAGAAAGATGCCTAATATTCTTCGGGTATCAGTAGACAGATACATTCTCTGATATATACACTTAAAAAATTATAGTTATAAACTTAGTAGAAAAAAATATATATCCAAGTATATATAAGATGAGGGGAAAGGGATCGTTAGCAATGGAGTTTGACAGCCCCATTGCTAGCAATATGCCGTATTAGGTGGACTTCCACGTGGATCCCCCTGGAAACCATCGTGAACGATTCTTGTTTAATTCGTCACGATGTAGCCTATTGCGACGAATTTAACAAGAATTCTTCACTGACCTGTTTCATCCTCACCTATCATCCTTCACTGGTGCCCCGCCGGTGTATACCGCGTATACCGATACCGTCGGCGGTGTTACTATTCCATTATCATTCATTTAATTAAAATAAAAAATAAATTAATATACGTGTTATTGGTCAATACACATACATGGCTGTGTTTCGGTTTGAAAGGTGAGATATGGCGTGAATTTACTGGGTACAGAGGAATAACACCTGAGTCCTCAGGAATGGCAACGCATGGGGGGTATCACGGGCGAAACAGTATACTCTGTTATGTGCATGGTACTGCTCATGTGTATAGGCGACGGTTACAACTTTCCATCAGGTGGGCCGTCAGCTTGTTTGCCATTCTAAGTTGTATATAAAAAAAAATAACTGCAATATATAGATATTACTATATATTGCCCAACCCTACTTGTTAACTGAGATGAGTTATTATTTCTTCACTGTAGATATATTTATGCCGCCAGACTATTCGACATTAAAAGATTATTAACAAGAAACTATTTAAATAGACAATGGTGTCATATTCAACTTATTTTAACAGGATGATAGACAGTTGTATTTCACGGCACGTCGACAGCAACTCATGCGCACAACCTGTGCCTAATACTGTGTGACAATGTATAAAAATAAAGCTATGTACATTATTTTTTAATAGATGATAATGGAATGGTAACCCTGTCTGCGCTAACGGGATACGCTGGCGAAACACCAGTGGGATGGTAGGTGAGAATGAAAAGTCAGGTCAGGTAGCCCTTAGTGATGAATACACCTGGAATTTAGCACGGTGGTTTCCAGGGGTAGATATCCATTACTAACTACTATGAATATATATATATATATATATATATATATATATATATATATATATATATATATATATATATATATATATATATGTATGTATGTATGTATGTGTATAATAATGAGTAGGGA
The DNA here is from genome assembly GCF_026898425.1 of Galleria mellonella. Classification (NCBI taxonomy): domain Eukaryota; kingdom Metazoa; phylum Arthropoda; class Insecta; order Lepidoptera; family Pyralidae; genus Galleria; species Galleria mellonella. The sequence continues at coordinate 6,209,754 of NW_026441999.1, read as the reverse complement.
TAATATTTATATTATTATATGTATCACATCTCCCATATTTTGAACTAACAGAATTTTTCCACCAAATTGTTTATAATTACACCTCTCCATCCAAAGGTTGCCTGGAAGAGATCGCTGTTAGCGATAAGGCCGCCCATTGTTTTCTCATTGTGATTATTTCTTGTAATTATTTATTTTTTATTTAGTTTACTACTGTAATCTTTTGGAGGAAACAATAAAGAGCATCTATCTATCTATTTATTACTAACAATTCCTTTCCCTCCAAGCTATGTACTAATATGTTCTCCTCTAATATCTATTTTGTGTTAAGATGAAACTCGACATACATCATCATCATCATGTCAGCCGTTAACTATCGACTGCTGAATCGTTTCTGCATATAACTAGGTAGAGTTTTTTTTTTGATGGGTGAAAATGGTATGGTAACCCCGCCTGCGCTAACGGGATATGCTGGCTGAGCACCAGTGAAGGGTGATAGATGAGAATGAAAACAGGCCAGTTAGCTCATCATGACGAATTCATCAGGAATTAACCATGATAGTTTCCAGGGAGAACCGCGAGGAGGTTGACCTGGTTGAGTATATTGCTAGCAATGTGATTCTCAGTCTCCATTACTAACAATCCATTTCCCCCTACTAGGTAGAGTTTGAACTTTGATCTTATTCGACTGATGTTCTATTAAAGGAATTTCACTCTTATCGTGTTGGAGTAAGATTTATTTGTGATTAACAAACACATTTGAGATATTAAAGGTCAGGTGGTCTACCATGAAATGAAATTCCGAATGAATTTCGTGTTTTTGTTCGTACTGAATTCGACACAGTAAATGGAGCTTAACATTTCGTTCGTCATAAATACTACCATAAAAGTTCAAAGGAACGATATTTGAGCATTTTTAATATTTTTAAACGGTACGTATCATGTAATTTTAACATCAAATTTTTGTTTCGTTCGGATCCGAAATTTCGGAAAATATTTCATGGTAGGCCCTCTGATACTCTGGTTACACTTTCAAATGTATGGACATAACGATGTTATGCGATATGACCATAACTTGGTGTCGGGTTGCTTTACGACTGATTTTATGCAAGTACCATACTATATTACGGGCATAATTTTCATATCAGCTGTTAACTGTCCATTGTTTTTTTTTAATGGATAATGGAATGGTAACCCCGCCTGCGTCACGGGTATATCCTGGCGGGGCACCAGTGATGGATGATAGATGAGCATGAAAGCAGGTCAGTCAGCCCATCGTGACGAATGCGACAAGTATTAAACATAATAGTTTCCAGGGGGAACCGCGTAGAGGTCGACCTGACTGGGCTTGTTAGCAATGGGGGCATTAGTCAGCATTACTAACAATCCCTTTCCCCCACTGTCCACTGTTCAACATAGGGTAAGTTGTAGGGAACTTCATTACTTGTACATTCTAAGTTTTATAACAATAATTTATTCCCATTTTATATATTTAGTTTTTTGTTTTTTTTGTTGTTTTTTATTTATTTTAATTTTTTTATCTCTTTTACTGTGTATTACGTTTGTATTGTAATTTATGTGCTGTAAGTAATGTAAATAAATTATCTATCTATCCTATTATATGGGATAGTGTCGTAAGAGGCTATTACAGGAACTTAATGATGAAGGAAGGGGCAGCAGCGTCCCTCTTAAAACATCATCAAGTCTTAACTGCAGTTGCCAATCCGCCTGCCAATCGTGGCAACTACTGGCAAAACTCCCTTTACGGGAAAGGCCTATGTTCAGCAGTGGACAGTTAACGGCTGAAATAATAATAATAAAATAATAATTAATAACATTAATCTGTATGAGTATAAAAATTTTGTTTGTATTGTAACATACAAAAAATGGCTTGATCTCGAATCGGAAATGTATGTGTGATAATCGTTGTAAACATTTCAAATATCTATAGAAGATTACATTTTATTTCCATTTACCTTTTTTTTTTGCTTATCATGATTTAAAGATATATAAATATGAATCTTATTTTTAATAGCATAGAATTCAATTTACAAATAATTTCCTATAGATATAGACGGTTTAACAATATTCCAGAAATACGTGTAAACGTAATGCTACCGAAAAATGCAATTTGCTTTTGTACCTCTAACTACAAAAAAAAAAATTCGGCAGTCGCGTCATATGTTATTAGGGTTCTGTAAAGTCTTTCTTATATAATATTAACCACATTTCCTAAGCTAGTATATTTTATTTGTTATTTGTATTTATTTATTTCATTTATTTATTTAAAGGAACACCAAAAAGTATTAATAATATATTTTAACGTTTTTTGTATATAATAATATGAGTATCCCATCAAAAATGACTTAAAAATCAAAATATTGATTTGAAATCGAAAGGTTGATTGTTAGAGAATGCTACTGGCATAAATTCGCCTTTTGTATCATATATTTTTTTGGTCAATAAAGTTATTTAAATATATAAATAAAAATGCAAAATGTAAAAAAATTGCCAAGTCTCTCAATGCAATTATTTCAATATAAAAACTTGTGAGTTCTCATTTTTAACCAAGTCAGTCATTTTAGTGAGTGTTTATAGAAGAACTTCTTTATAAATTGTTATTTAATCAATTACCTATCAAAATTTATAGTGATCGTATCAATATTAAGAAAGTAAGCTAAGAAGTAAAGATTTTTTTTTATACAACTTAGAACGGCAAACAAGCTGACGGCCCACCTGATGGAAAGTGGTAACCGTCGCCTATAGACATGAGCAGTACCATGGACATAACAGAGTATACTGTTTCGCCCATGATACCCCCCATGCGTTGCCATTCCTGAGGACTCAGGTGTAATTCCTCTGTATCCAGTAAATTCACAGCATCACATGGGGAGTATCATGGGTGAAACAGTATACTCTGTTATGTCCATGGTACTGCTCATGTCTATAGGCGACGGTTACCACTTTCCATATGGCGGACCGTTAGTTTGTTTGCCATTCTAAGTTGCATATAAAAAACGACGAGTCACACAAAATTCAACAAATAAAGTACAGAACCCGTCACGTAATGAACATAGCGTCCTTGTCAATTTTTTTTATGAGATTACCGGAGGAGAGGCGTGACACTGTTAATCCGCAGTTACGAGTAGCGAACAAAGACGGTCCGGGGGCGAAATGAACAAGTCTATTGTGCGCACACGCAATGGTGAATAAATTGTTACAACCGTACTAGCACACTTGGCGTAATGACTGATAGAGTGTTGCAACTTTTATTTTAAATCCGTCATACTGAACCTGCGGCCCGCCTCGCATTTGAGAGTACCCCACCTGGCATAGTAGTAAAGTTATCAACCACTTAAAATTTCGCGCAGATCCAAAGAAAAAGTGGGCACGCGGTATGTAATTTTGAATTGTCTGTAAATTTGAATTACATCTTTTATAAATATCTAAATAAATATATGTTGTGGCCAGCTGCACTATAACTAAAACGTCTTTGTGGCCGTTATAAAAAAAAAAGGTTAAGAATGACTGTTTTAAATATATTAAAATCTCGTGTCACAGCGTTCTGTTATGTAGTGGAATTAGTTATTTAAAAAAAAAACTTTAATTTTTTACACACAATTTATAAAATATTTAAAAAATTAGAGATTTATACATTGTATGAATTTGACAGAGGTCCGACTACAATATGTGTATGATTCAGACTAACTAACATAAAGCCTAATAGTTATAAATCAAAGGTTTCTTTATAATAATATTATAAATGTAAGAGTTTGTTTTTTTCTTTATTGCCTTAATTAAAGAATTTGTATCAAAAAGATTTGACATTTCAATTATTCATGTCATTTTATGTCATACGTTTTGAAAATTTGACATGCTATTTGCTACTTATTATTTTTATTGCAATTACAATAAATATTGTTACTGTAAGGTCTGAAATTATCTAAAATGTATCCACGTAAATAAAACTTTATATTTGGCACGCCATTATAACAATGTGATTAAATACGTGATTCTAATACTAACTAATTAAGATGTATTTCAATCATCTTTATGCAAAAAAGTTATTATTATTCTTTTAAAGACTTAACCAATAACTATAAAATTTAGTAAACCTGGTCAATATGGGATGGATAAGGATATAAGATATTTTTTATCTTGATTTAACTAACCGATAAACCCTTCTTTGCATAATGGTGGAAATTTCCATCATAACATTGAATGCTCAAAAATTATATAAAAGAACAATTTCACTTTAATTTGATCGTGTCTGGATACCTTTTTAATGTCCAGTACAGAAAAAAAACATAGCTGTCAAATTAATTTTTTAAAACAATTTTTCTTTTAATTTTGAACATGAATTATATCACCTTGATTTATTTCACCAATAAAAAAAAATCATGTAGAGAAGGGTTAAAATTATATGGCAAAAATAATTTTGAAATATATGTAGGTGTGTGTCTCTAATGTCAATTAGTGATAACGTATCATAATTAAAGAAGTAAAAGAGAAATAAATGAAAAACAAATAACAAACCGAGTTACAATATTGTGCTAGTCAGCTCTTATTTCTCGCACAATCTAGCAGTCAACAATGCATTGCGCATTTCAGCCCCCGTCGGGAATCGAACTGCGACAATGGTTTTGTCAACACACCCCTTAACGCGCTTGACATTAATGGACTCGAGTGTGTTAATCATCGTAATATTTGGATTTTAACCAAATACGCAAGACAAAAGAGGTGTCATATTATTATATAAGTTAAAAAAAAAATAGTAAATTTAAAACTCTCACAATAAAGGAAGCCAGTATGTAGATACTGCAAACATTTTTCTTCGCGTTAAGTCCCGATTGTGTATTTTAAAATGGGTTTATAAATTATTGAAATCATTTAAGTCTTTGTTCTAAAAACAATTCTTTTTCTTCTTAGACTTCCATTAATACAGTTTTTTTTTATGCAACTTAGAATGACAAACAAGCTGACGGCCCACCTGATGGAGAGTGGTAACCGTCGCCTATAGACATAAGCAGTACCATGAACATAACAGAGTATACTGTTTCGCCCATGATACCCCCCATGCGTTGCCATTCCTGAGGACTCAAGTGTTATTCCTGTGTACCCAGTAAATTCACGCCATATCCCACCCTTCAAACCGAAACACAGTCATGCAAATACAACTGCTTCACGGTTGAAACACGAATGGGACAGAGGTACCCAATATACCGTACCGTAATAGATCGCTGTCTATACATGAAAGATATATAAGAAAAACTGTTACGGGGTGGGGGGGGGGGTATAAACGTAATAGAACCCAAAACAATGATTTTTAGAATTTTTGTCCGTTTGTACGTTTATGTACGTTAATCTCAAAAACGGCTTGATCGATTTGAATGCAGTTTACACTAATGCGTTGCGGTTTTCTCCATTTAACATTTAGTGTTTGTTTCATTTCAATCGGATCATAATTAAAAAAGTTATATCAATCTAAAGAATCACACATAAAATGCTATAAAATAACCGATCAGTTGAATTGGTTGAAACTTTATGAAGGTAGGTTATAACATTGTATTTTAACTCATAGGATATTTTATATATCAATGCAAGCGGGCAACGCCGCGGGAAATAGTTAGTAGGTACGTAATATTTTGGCACTCTTTTAGCTAATAAGTTTACAAAAACAAACAAATGTATGTTTATCATTAAATACGATCTCGAAATTGGCGAATTCCTGATCTGATATAGGATTATCCTTACTCAGCGTTGTCAAGGCTGTTGTTATGGTCATTTCTCACGGTTTCTATGGTGTGTGATAAAATCGAATTTCAATAATAGACAATATTAAGGAAGTAAATTCTTTGGAAATATTAGGTAAATATCACCTTTAGATATGCTCAAATCTGATAAGGGCCGTGTTTCATTTACTTTTAAATTTCTGTTTTTACTCACAAACCGTATTAACGATCAATATGGTTTTTATTAGGAATAACATGAGCATTATGGATTTTTTTTAAAAGCATTATTAAAAAATATTAAGAAGAAACATTTCGAACCCAATTTTTTTTCAGAATAATGACACTGGCCACTAATATATCAGGCATCGAATTTTTATTTAATTAATTTAAAAATAAGTAAAAGTAAAATTACTCTGTTATGTCCATGGTACTGCTCATGTCTATAGGCGACGGTTACCACTTTCCATCAGCTTGTTTGCCATTCTAAGTTGTATAAAAATAAAAGAATAACATAACACATTTTTTACCACAACTGTTCATAAATTCTCTTATTTTATTGTCTTTTTTTTTTGATGGGTGAAAATGGTATGGTAACCCCGCCTGCGCTAACGGGATACGCTGGCGGAGCATCAGTGAAGGGTGATCGATGAGAATGAAAACAGACCAGTTAGCCCATCATGATGAATTCATCAGGAATTAACCATGATAGTTTCCAGGGGGAACCGCGTGGAGGTCGACCTGGTTGGGTATATTGCTAGCAATGGGATTTTAGTCTCCATTACTAACGATCCCTTTCCCCCCACACGCACCTTTGATTAGAACACTTGTTTTATTAAATAATATCTCGAATAGAGGGTACTATGCATCTCTTTATATGTTCTCTGACAGAATTCACTAAGGCTGGAATGTATACTATTTATTATTGCCAAATCTAAACCAATGTTGTTTGTTGTACTATGTCGAATTGGGATATAATCTGTAAAGACAAGGGAACAAGAAAATAAAATAAACAAAGAAATAATTAACTGCGGAGTCGATTCGCAGATTTTTAAATGTTACATGCAACATGTGATCTAAATAAAAACAGTTCGTATTCTATTGAGTCACCAAAAAAACTTAAAGGACATAAAAAAATAAATATCTATAAAAAATACTAATAAAAAAATAAATCCATCCGTTGTAATTCAACACCTTTGCACACCTGACGAATATCTAGTTGTGATTCGTTGAAAATTCCTAGGGGGTGAGTGTACTGTATTCTCATTGGCCCCTGAATTCGTGGGGGTGGACAACAGCGTCATATTACGGCTCTTATTAACTGAATCCAGTGATTTAGGGTTTTGAATTAAGGGTTTAGTGTATCTTTAATATAATTGATTTATTTATAACCTATTTTGCCTCTAATGAGACATCATTAAGGACATATAATTAAATATTGTTGTATTAAGAATTTAAGGTTCTAAATTCAATTTGAAATTAGGAATTCGAAATTTAAAAATTGTAATTTGTAACCTATTTTGCCTCTAATGAGACATCATGAAGGACATATAATTAAAGGTTGTTGTATTAAGAATTTAAGATTCTAAATTCAATTTGAAATTAGGAATTCGAAATTTAAAAATTGTAATTTGTAACTTATTTTGCCTCTAATGAGACATCATGAAGGACATATAATTGAAGGTCGTTGTACTAAGAACTTAAGGTTCTAAATTCAATTTTAAATTAGGAATTCGAAATTTAAAAATTGTAATTTGTGTTTACAAAAGTCGTTTGCTTAGGCTGTCCGCACACGTTATGGTAAATGATAATAGGCGTTCAGAGACAAAACAATACCATAGATATGTAGATCATTTATTGATCTCGATAGAGCATCGTATATCAAATTATATTTCAAAAATGGTTAGTAAACTGTATACAATATTTTATTATCCTATTAATAATATAAATGCGAAAGATTGTAACGATGGATAGATGGATATTTGTTACTTTTTTACACGAAAAATACTTTTTTTTATGCAATTTAGAATGGCAAACAAGCTGACGGCCCACCTGATGGAACCTGATAACCGTCGCCAATAGACATGAGCAGTACCATCGCCATAACAGAGTATATTGTTTCGCCCATGATACCCTCCATGCGTTACCATTCTTAAGGACTCAAGTGTTATTCATCTGTACCATGTAAATTCACTGTCATATCCCACCTTTCAAACAGAAACACAGTCGTACAAACACAACTGCTTCACGGTAGAAACACGAATGGGACAGAGGTACACAAGTAAATGACTTTTGTACAAAGTCTCCCTCTGGTGAGTAGTACAGTACGTGTATACTAAATTTTATAGTGATTAGTTAAACCGTTAAAGTGTTATAATGTAATAAACAAACTCACTTTCATATTTATAATATTAATGTAAGAATTATTATTATAACCTTATAAATCTACTCTCTAGTAACCTATGTAGCTTTATTTATGTAGTTTTATTATGTTGTTATTTTGTGAGAGAAATAAATAAACAAAAATCGAAAAAGGAATGTTGCGTTTTTTTTTATTGGATGAAAACGGAGTGGTAACCCCGCCTGCGCTAACGGGATACGCTGGCGGGGCACCAGTGAATGGTGATCGATGAGGATGAAAACAGGCCAGCTAGCCCATCATGATGAATTCATCAGGAATTAATCATGATAGTTTACAGGGGGAACCACGAGGAGTTCGACCTGGTTGGATATATTGCTAGCAATGGGAGTCTGTCTCCATTACTAACAATCCCTTTTCCCCCCAGGAATGTTGCGTTGGTTTGGCCATTTGGAGAGGATGGATGAAAGAATTACGAAAGAGATTTATCGAGCAACAATAAATGGAAATGCCGGTAGGGGCCGCCCTAGACGGACGTACTCGTATGTTAACGAAATAGGCGACGTGCTGAAGAAGGGCCAAATTAAAAGTACCCGTAACCGGCGAGCGTGTATGAAAAGATTGACGAATGTGGAGGAAGCGAAAGAGGTTTGTTTGAATCGAAGCATTTGGCGTTCCATTGTTTCTGTCTACCCTAATGGGAGACAGGCGTGACAGATATGTATGTATGTATAAATAAATATATATTTACATTATTGTTCTCCTTCTCTGATGGGTGACTCAATTAATTAGGTATTACGGAATGCTGCATTACAGCGGCGCCAGAGACCACCCAGTCTGCACAAATACATTACCAAATTGGTGTTACAAAGACACCGCACTTGTCTCTTTATATTAATACATATAATAAAATCGTAACTGGTCGCTGTCTGTACATGGAAGATGCATAAGAAAACCTATTATAGGGAGGCCTTATGAACGCAATAGAACCCAAACCAATGATTTTTAGAATTTTTGTTTGTTTGTCTCTGTGTCCGTTTGTGCTAATCTCAGAAACGGCTTAACCGATTTGAATGCGGTTTTCAGTAATGCTTTGTAGTTTGCTCCATTTAACATTTAATGTTTATTTTATTTCAATCGGTTTATAAATAAAAAAAGTTATATAAATCTAAAGAATTACATATAAAATGCTATAAAATAATCCAAACTGCTGTCTAGTCGTGCAAAGCCGGGTGGAATCGTTAGTAATGTGTATAAAGTATCATCAAAAATTGTTATGTGCGGTTTTTTTTTCTATATAAATGGCAAATAATCTGACGTCCTCACTGATGGAAAGTGGTAACCATTGATTATAGACAAGAACAGTATCGCGGGCATCGCAGATACTTCCTGACGCTTATACCCTTCATGCGGGGTGGGGGGAAGGGATTATTAGTAATTATTATATAAGTAAGGATTATCAGGTCGACCTTCACGTGTTCCCTTCTGGAAACCATCGTGCTGAATTCCAGGTGTATTCATCACGACGGGCTAACCGACTGCCAGTATATACCGTTAGCGTAGGCGGGGTTACCATACCATTATCATCCATTCATTAAAAAAAAAAGATATTTATCCTTCAAGCAACACTACAGTACTCAGGAATGGCGTCCATTTCTGAGGTCTGTGGTGGTTTCTTTAATTGATGAAAATAGAACGGTAAGTTCGCCTGTGCATGATACTCATGATACCCCCCACCGCATTGTCATTCCTGAGGACTCAGGTATTATTTCTCTGTAGCCTGTAAATTCACTGCCATATCCCACTCTTCAAACCGAAACACAATGCATGCACATGCCATGCAAAAACAACTACGGTACAAACACGAATATCTCGAAAACACGAATATATTGGTCTTATTAAGACTTCTCGTTTCGATTATTTCTAAAAATCTTTTTTTTTTCTATCATAGTTTAGTTTCCATTTTATTTTATTAATAAGGTCTATATGCTTTCATAACAACTATTTCATTCTAACCATCTGGACTAGTGGCGGTCCTCCACCGTGCGTTTTTCAAGACACTTTCTCCCACTCACAACCACTCTTTGGAATCAACTTCCAGCAGCAGTATTTCCGAACCGATACGACAACATAACCTTCAAGAAAAGAGCATATTCCTTTTTAAAAGGCCGGCAGCACACCTGCAATGCCGTAGGTGTTGTGGGTGACCATGGGCGGCGGTAGTCACTTACCATCAGGTGAGCTGCATGCTCGTTTGCCCTCGGTGTTGTAAAAATAAAAAAACAACTAGTACTACAAAGTGCACCACTTTCATTCCATGCGCGGGAACACGGCGAATGCTGAATCAGTCGTAACACAAAGTTGTGATTTCATATTACAAAATAACCGTACACTTGAGTCGGATCGTGGGAAATCTTCTTAGTAATCATATTTATCATCATATTTCGCAACTTAGTTCATTATTTATTGCATTTGTGAATGAATATTACGTTCTATGCAGAAATGCAGGAAACATTTATATGTGAATGAACTAGATATGTACTTATATGTTTTGTAACCTAGATCCGGCTCGTTATAACGTATTTTTTTTAATGGCTGATAATGGAATGGTAACCTCACCCGCGCTATCGGTATACACCGGCGGGGCACCAGTGAAGGATGATAGGTGAGGATGAAGTAGGTCAGTTAGCCAGCAGTTAGAAAAGGATTGTTAGTAATGGAGACTGAGATCCCATTGCTAGCAATATACTCAACCAGGTCGACCCCCTCGCGGTTCTCCTTGGAAACTATTATGGTTAATTCCTGATGAATTCATCATAATGGGCTAACTGGCCTGTATACCATTTTCACTCATAAAAAAAATGTTAAAAGCATTCTCTCCCAGTCAACTGTAAGGAACTGTCAGAATACTCAAATGCGGTACTAGTATTAATTGATATAAATACATACTATATATATATATATATATATATATATATATATATATATATATATATATATATATATATATATATATATATATATATATATGTCGTATGATCCTGGTATAGAATAGGCCACGTCTTTCCCGTGGGTGTAGTAAGAGGCGACTAAGAGAGAGCGGGGGATGGGCAGCAGCGTCCCTCTAAAATATCTCCAAAGCCTAACTAACTGCGGTTGCCAATCTGCCTGTCAAACATGGTAACTACTCGCAAAGCTCCCAAAGGAAAGGTATAAACAGTTAAAGGCTGATATGATGATATATACAAGATATACATGTCTGGTCCCGGCATAGAATGGGCCATCCCTTCCTTTCCTGCCAAGCCTGCCAAGCGTGGCAACTACCGGCAAAACCCTTCAATAGGGGGAGGCCTATATTCAGCAGTGGACAGACGGATGATATGGTGATAAAATATTTTTAATTAGTATAGAAATACCTTTATTATGCCATAATATAGTAAAAGAAACACTGACTAGGCAATATTTTTGATGTGGGCATCGAACCCGTGACCCTTATGTTATTGAGTCGTAGGTAAATAAGCGGAACATGATTTTGATGAGTCCATATTTATTAAAATTGTCATATTAGGTAAAAACAAATATAATAATAAATTAAAAAATTATACAAACCAAAATAGAAGCGGTGTACTTTTGGTGCTCTGTCTACCCTACGTAAAGGATTTGGTGTGAAGATATGTAGGTAGTAAGTAAGTAAAATTAAGGCTGAAATAATATTTACTTCATTTACTTACTAACTATAAGTAACATTGTGCTGGCATGGATTAATATATAAAATATACTATGTGTTAAAATGTAATCTATCCGTGTACCAAATTTCATTCAAATCTATTCAGTCTTAAGTAACAATAGAGGGACTTTATCAGAAGGAGACTTGGTACAAATGTTTTTTACTTGGACACTTCTGTCAAGCAGTTGTGTTTGCACGGCTGTGTTTTGGTTTGACGGGTGGGATATGGTAGTGAATTTACAGAGTACAGAGGAATAACACCTGAGACCTCAGGAATGGCAATGCATGGGGGGTATCATGGGCGAAACAGTATACTCTGTTATATCCATGGTACTGCTCATGTCTATAGGCGACGGTTACCACTTTCCATCAGGTGGATCGTCAGCAAATTCACGTGTACGAAGTCACGGGTGAAAGCTAGTCTGATTATAAGCTGCCGCAAATTGTGAAGATAATTTATAAGTAATCGTTACTGGTGCGTTGGTTTGTATGAGTCGTATGCATGTTGTGTACAATTACCCCCGTGTCAAGTAACTATACTTGGAAACAGCGACGTGGGAACAAAACATACCGCGCGATTGCTAACTGCGACGCCGCCCGCGCTGGCGGTGCTGGAAGGCGGCGGTAAACCGCTTCAGTCATGGCGACTTTAGATTTTTTTTATGCGACAATGCCCTTGTTGTTTTCATTATTCTTTAAATTTAGAAGACATGGTTTTTTATGCAACTTAGAATGGTAAACAAGCTGACGGCCCACTTGATGGAAAGTGGTAACCGTCGCCTATAGACATGGGCTGTACCGTGGACATAACAGAGTATACTGTTTCGCCTATGATACCCTCCATGCGTTGCCTTCCTGAAGACTCAGGTGTTATTCCTCTGTATCGTGTAAATTCACTGTCATATCACACTGTCACATGTCACGGAAAGGGATTGTTAGTAATGGGGTCTAACAGTTCCATTGCAATAGCATAGCAATGTACCCTGTCAGGTCGACCTCCGTGCGGTTCCCCCTGGAAACCATCGTGGTTAATTCTCACGGAATTAACCACGATGTTTTCAACCTCACCTATCACCTCTCACTGGTGCCCCGCCAGCGTATACCAATAGCGCTGGCGGGGTTACCTTTCCATTATCATCCATTAAAAAAATATAATATTAATAGCATGGGTAGATTTTTAGTTTTACGTTTTTTTTTTTTTTTATACAACTTAGAATGGCAAACAAGCTGACGGCCCACCTGATGGAAAGTGGTAACCGTCGCCTATAGACATGAGCAGTACCATGGACATAATAGAGTATACTGTTTCGCCCATGATACCCCCCATGCGTTGCCACTCCTGAGGACTCAGGTGTTTACGTACAGCTATCACTAACTAACTAAAGTTCATACATACACACAGGATGCATTGTATAATAATGAAAAACAACAGCGGTTCGATTCAAAGACTTTGATGGAGCAAAATTTAAATGAAAAAAAAAAACACTGCTTTCCAAAATATTGCGTTTGAACTCTTTGTGGTCAATACTGTACATTATTTATTTATAATTTGTATTTATACAGAAACTAGTTTTCACTCGCGACTTTGTCCGCGTACCCGGGATATTTACTGATCTGGATAAAACATTGCATTAATCCTTTTCCATTCCAATATACCAAATTTCATAGTGAACGGGGGGAAAGGGGCTGTTAGTAATGGGGGTTAACAACTCTATTAATAGCAATATACCTTATCAGGTCGACCTCCTCGTGGTTCCCCTTGAAAACCATCGTGATGCATTGGTAAATTTGTCACGATGGGCTAACTGATCTGCTTCATCTTCACTTATCATTCCTCATTGGTGCCCCGCCAGTGTATACCGATAGCGCAGGCGGGAATACAATTCCATTATCATCCATTAAAAAAAAAACAGTTTGCAATGTAAGGTACATCAGGTCGACTTCCACGCGGTTCCCCCTGGAAACCATCGTTGTTAATTCCCGTGGAATCCCTCACTATTTGCTAACTGATCTGCTTTCATCCTCACCTATCATCTCTCATTGGTGGGGCTTGCGTATACCGATAGCACAGGGTTGACCATTCCATTATCACCTATTAAAAAAAATCATAGTGATTGATTAAGCCGTTAAGCCGCTGTAAGGTAACAAACAAACTCATTTTCACATATATAATATTAGTAAATATTCCACATTCGATATTTTTAAGGTAAAATGTAAATATTAACTTATTTAAATTTTATCATTGGATGAAAACTTTAGAGTGGACGTGGTAGCTTTAAATATTAAATTAAAAAAAAAAAATTGTGAACTGTTGACCTCATAGGAAACCGGTTCGCGAAAAGGCGGTCCTTTGCGCGAAACGAGTAAGTTGAAAAATAAAAATTTTTGTAACGCTACACCCGGCAACGAACTCCGCCCATCTTCTCTCTCCCTTACGCAGTTTGTCTCGCTCGCGTCGTTTGAAATGAGAACCATCTATTGTTATTTGACCCCATGTCTCTCTCGAGTGAGGGTGTGTCGGATTTTTAAATATACGTGTTTTTTTTTTTAAATATTCGTTTGATGACATACGAGAATAGTGATTTTAATGTGATTTAAGTGTTATTTTAGTTGATGAAACTTTCATGTTTTAGGTAAGTTTTATTATAATACGAAATATTTTATAAAATTTTTAAATTAATCTATTTGGAAAATAATATTTTTCCGTTCAAATTATTATTTTTAAGCCATAAATATATTTATTATTATTTTACTTATTCATAGATATAATATTGATTCCGATAAATTATTCTTATTGTCTATCAGTAATTTAATTCTATTTAACTGAATTAATGCTTAATTTCATTAAAAACACAAGGAGATTTTGTTTTATATGTATATATAATGACTAGGTATATATTGCGGTTTTGCCGTCAATTTTATTTCCGTGAAAATCCTGGAAAATACTCCCGAAAACAATGTTTACGTGACATAAGGAATCTTTAATAAAAATTGCATGCTTTCAAATGAGCCATTTAGGATGTGCGTTATCGATCGATCACTTTATGAGGATAAATCTTTATATTTTTACTAGCTGACTCGGTAAACGTTGTTTTACCATATACATTATTTCTAGAACTATACATGAAAATATATCGTACTACAATTATTATATTCGATTGTCATCATGCAACCATATTGCGGAATATAAAAATTGAGATTAAACAACATGGGTTGATCGTAAAAGCGTGAAAATTTGAATTTATATGTATTTTTCAATGCTAAATCATAATAAAATAAAAATGGAAAAATTTGTCAAAACAATAAAAATTTTTTTCTTTGGGGAGGGTCACCCTTATCATTGAGGGGTGTGAAAAATAGATGTTGGCCGATTCTCAGACCTACCCAATATGCGCACAAAATTTCATAAAAATCGGTAAAGCCGTTTCGGAGGAGTTTGATAACAAATACCGCGACACGAGAATTTTATATATTAGATTATAAATGGATAAAATATTTAATATAAAAAGATAGGTCAATACTTTTAGGGCTAGTCACATTAAACAATTGACTTGAATGAGCTTTAATCCTATAGTACTTTGAATTTATGAAAAAAAAAATTGTAAGTCCAATTTTTAGTATTCTGAATTATCTAAATCTGCCTAAAATTGAGCTAGTTTAAAAGTAATATGTTTTTTAAATATATCTCATACGTCGCTTTCTAAATAAGTCCGACCTAATTGGGTCTAACACCTTAATAGTGGGGGGAAAGGGATTGTTAGTTATGGGGTCTAATAGTCCCATTACTGGCAATATACCCTCTCAGGTTGACCTCCACGCGGTTCCCCCTGGAAACCAACGTGTTTAATTCTTGTCGACTTCATCATGGTGGGCCAACTGACCTGCATTCATTGTCACCTATCATCTTCCACTGGTGCCTCGTTGGTGTGTACCAATAGCGCGGGCGGGATTACCAATCCATTTTTACCCATAAAAAAAAAAACACCTTAATTGTGGAGAAGAAGGGGTTGTTAGTAATGGGGATTAGTAGCTCCATTGCTAGCAATTTACTATATCAGGTCGACCTCCTCATGGTTCTCCCTAGAAACCATTGTGATTGATTTATTGTTAGAATCGTTACGGTTGACTAACTAACCTGCTTCATCCTCACCTATCATCCTTCACTGGTGCCTCGCCGGTGTATACCGATAACGCGGGCGGGGTTACCATTCCATTATCATTCATTAAAAAAAAAGCACCTTAATAGTGTGGTGTAATGAATTTTGAACGAATTGTTTATCAAATTATTTGTTTATAACGTAAGCATTGCTCTGTATCGCATCGTTTAATTGACGTTGCAATACATCATGGTATAAACTTTGAAGATGTTATTGTATTTTGTTTTTTTTTTGATGGGTGAAAATGGTATGGTAACCCCGCCTGCGCTAACAGGATACGCTGGCGGAGCACTAGTGAAGGGTGATAGATGAGAATGAAAACAGGCCAGTTAGCCCATCATGATGAATTCATCTGGAATTAACAGTGATAGTTTCCAGGGAGAACCGCGAGGAGGTCGACCTGGTTGGGTATATTGCTAGCAATGGGATTCTCAGTCTCCATTACTAACAAATCCTTTCCTCCAATGTTATTGTATTAGACTTTTGATACAACATATTATAGAATGGCAAACAAGCTGACGGCCCACCTGATGGAAAGCGGTAACCGTCGCCTATAGACATGAACAGTATTTTAATATAATAAACATATCGTCATAGTCGTAGAATACTGACGGATCTGACAAAGATTGTATATAAAGATCCGTCAGTATTCTACGACTATGACGATATATAATTTTTTTTTCTAATATCTATAATTTCTTTTCCTATTGTCCTATGGGAGGGCGAGAGATGGGCAGCAGCGATCCTTTTAAAACATCTCTAAAAGCCTAACTGCGGTTGCCAACTCGCCTGCCAAGCGTGGCAACTATTGGCAAAACTCTACCTTATGGGGAAGTCTTATGTCCAGCAGTGGACAGCTAACGGCTGAAATAATAATTGTCCTATGCCTCGCTACTTCTGTATTTTTCGTATAAAATACATATAATGCTGTCGACTGCTTGGTTTCTACATCTTTTATTTTCTTTATTACAAACAAAACCTTACTGTTTAAGTAAATAAGCAAATTTTGGTTTGTTTTCGCATTGTATGTCCGGCGTATTACTCGCGTCATCCGATACTTTGTTATTTTGCGAAACGGCGATTTTTAAATACTAAATATTAGCAAACTATCTTTACACACGTTCTTTTTTTTATACAACTTAGAATAGCAAACAAGCTGACGACCCACCTGATGGAAAGTGGTAACGGTCGCCTATAGACATGAGCAGTACCATGGACATAACAGAGTGTACTGTTTCGCTCATGATACCCCCCATGCGTTGCCATTCCTGAGGACTCAGATGTTATTCCTTTGTAACCTGTAAACGCACTATCATATCCCACCCTTCAAACCGAAACACAGCCATGCAAACACGACTGCTTTACGGTTGAAACACGAATCGGACAGAGGTGTCCAAGCAAACAGTACAAAGTCTCCCTCTGGTCTTTAAAAGATCCTGTTAGTTTTTATTAAGTATATTTTTTTTTAATTAAGGTTTGATGCGCCAAAATCATTGGATACCCCGTCGCATTTATCTAATATCGACTTTACTGTCTTTAAAAAAAAACTTTCATGCTCACATTTATACTTTATCTAAACAGTGTGAATCGTGCTGATTTCCTGGTGTATTCATCACGATGGATTAACTGACCTGCCTTTTCAATTTCACCTATCATCCCTCACTGGTGCTCCGCAAGCGTATACCGTTAGCGCAGGCGGGGTTACCATTCCATTATCATCCATTTATTAAAATAAATATTAATATTTATTTTCAAGATCTCTTTGCCTACTAAGAATAAATACTAAAATAAGTTTTAAATAAGTTCAGTTGTGTTTGCATGGCTGCGTTTCGGTTTGAAGGGTGGGATATGGCGTGAATTTACAGAGTACAGAGGAATAAACACCTGAGACCTCAGGAATGGCAACGCATGGGGGGTATCATGGGCGAATCAGTATACTCTGTTATGTCCATGGTACTGCATATATCTATAGGCGACGGTTACCACTTTCTATCAGGTGGGCCGTCAGCTTGTTTGCCATTGAGTTGTATAAAAAAAAAGTTGTATAAGTTTCATGCATCAAAATATTGAATTTGACACTGTAGGTATTTCGGCTTTCCTTTTTTTTTTAGCAAAAATCATTATACGCCTGTACTGTTAAAAGTGCTGTTGTCAAACTCATATAGTAAGTATACAATTACATTTCTCATGTAACATAATATAAAATAAATATTATGTAGGTAATAATTGTATTGCTAGTTGGCACAAATAGTGATTAATGTAAAAGAAATAAACTATCTATTATATACATACATACCTTACATCTAAGTACTATAAATAAATATTTTGTAAATAAATTATTATTTCTTATTAGTATTAAAATTTCTAGAAAATTCACATCTCCCCTCTTAAGGAGAGGAGATGGCAAACTAACCCCCGGCAGAAGCACAGTCGGCCGGGGTTGAGGGCCCCAGGGAGAGAACCGGCGTACAATGCGAGCAGAATCTAAGAGCACTGCTTTCTGCATTTTTCTCGGGAGTGAGCCGCCTCGGAATCCCAACCGTCTGAGATGTTGCTCCAGACTGGTTGGGATAAGACCGTTCAACGACAAAATGATTGGAATGATTTCGGTGGATGTCACCCCCCACATTTTGGTCACCTCGTGAGCCAGGTCGAGATATTTTCTCTTTTTCTCGGTTTCGGCTTTCACGAGGTTCTCGTCATGCGGTATGGTGACATCCACCAAAAACACCCTCGAGAGTGCCCGATCCATCACCACGATATCAGGTTTGTTCGCAAGAACTGTCCTGTCCGTGATGATGGATCAGTCCCAGTAGAGCCTGACGCTGTCGCTTTCGAGGACCGACTGGGGCTCGTACTTATAGTACGGCAACCTCTTATTCGCGAGGCCGTACTTCAGAGCTAGCTCTTGATGGAGTATTTTGGCTACCTGGTTGTGTCTGTGCTCAGTTATTATTATTATTATTAAACATTAATAACAAGATCGTAAAAATTACTTACTAGTTAATTCACTATATAATATCACAAAAACTTTTTATCAGAGGGAGACTTTGTACAAAACTCGTTTGCTTGGGCACCTCTGTTCCATTCGTGTTTCTACCGTGAAACGGTTATGTTTGCATGGCTGTTTCGGTTTAAAGGATAGGATATGGCACTGAATTTACAGAATACAAAGGAGTAACACCTGAGTTCTCAGGAATGGCAATGCATGGGGGGTATCATGGGCGAAACAGTATACTCTGTTATGTCCATGGTACTGCTCATGTCTATAGGCGACGGTTATCACTTTCCATTAGGTGGATCGTCAGCTTGTTTGCCATTCTAAATTGTATAAAAAAAAAGAATAAGGGAGATTTACTTTCTTATGTTTATTAATTTAAAATAACTAGGTACGTGCAGTGATGTAAATCACGTACTATCTAGATGGAGAATAAAGTTGTAAGAAACGTCATAGAACGGTTAAATGTTTTTTTTAAAGACAAAAATAAATAGTGCGCTTTGTTCTATAAAATACTATTATTAATATTACTTTTTAATAATAATTTGTTTGATATTTCTATTCATATACTGACTGACGAATCAAATTAGATTTTATACTCGTAGATGGAGCATCGAAGCCTCAAAAACGGGTCAACTTTTTGTCAGCTAATTGTCAAATTAGCTGACTTGTTTTTCATCAGTGCTCTATATACTTACATACATAATGTATCGCGACGTATCTAAATTTTTTTTTAATGGATGATAGTGGAATGGTAACCCCGCCTGTGCTATCGGTATACACTGACGGGGCACCAGTGAGGGATGACAGGTGAGAATGAAGCAGGTCAGTTAACCCATCCTGACAAATTCAACAACGAATCAATCATGATGGTTTCCAGGGGGAACCGCGTGGAGGTCGATCTTATAGGGTTTATTGCTAGCAATGATGTTGCTAATCCCCATTACTAACAATCCCTTCTCCCCCCACGTATCTATATTTAATTATTTAATAAATAGAGTTTTTACGCATTAAGAAGACGAGGAAATTATAAAACGAAATAAATATAGAAATTGTAAAGGAAACACTGATAATTATTTATCACGCAAATTTGTATGAAAAAGTTGACCCGTTTTTCACTCTCTCAGGAGACACTCTATCTAAGCAATTAAGCTAATAAATAAACTTCTCTATTTGCCCCATGTTCGACAGGTAGAGAAAGCCTTTAGGTGTTATGTCTATATTATTTACCTTTATTATGTATGTATAAGTTAAATAAATAAACTAAATACACTGCACGATTTATAATACAAATTCACAAATACAATAATAAAAAGTTGAGCAGGTTTGGCTATTTTTCTGAAGCGTTTGTAAAGAGACACGCTCTATCTATATGTAATTGTTCTTTATACCACGAAGGGGGTAAACAAGCATACAGCCAGTTTAATGGTAAACAGTCACTGTAGTCTACGGACGTCTGTAGCTCTAGAGATTTTTTTAATAGATGATAATGGAACGGTAACGGCAAAGAAAAGGCAGGTCAGTTAGCCCATCGTGATGAATACACATGGAATTCAGCACGATGATTTCCAGAGGAGACCACGTGGAGGTCAACCTGTCGAGGTATATTGCTAACAATGGAACTAATAGCCCGCATTACTAACAACTCCTCTCCCTCCCCCGTAACACTAAGGGTTTAAGGTGCACGTTGCTAATCATGAAGAAGCCTTAATACACCCTTTTTGAAGAACCTTATACTCTCTATGGAAAACCTCGGATTAATTCAATAATTAATTGAATTAATCCAATTGATGGTGACAGTGATGTCGTAATGGTTAAATTTTTGTTCGCAGATTCAAAATTTAGTTAATCGTTTGACTATAAGGCTTTGTAATGAAATCGACGGCTATGGAGACGTGTTCCGATCGTCTGAGCCCATCGAGTGACTCGACCAGTGAGTCAGAGACCTCGTTACCACCGTTTCCGTACGACAATCAAAATGCCAACTTCTACAATCAGGATATAAACGACAAACAATATTTCTCTTGTAAACAAAAGTCACCAAGAAACGAAGAGCGTAACACGAAAGATGTTTATTTACAAGAAAGCAACAAATTATTCGATAATTACTTATCGCCACAAAGAAATAAAAAATATTTGAATTTCGAAATCAAGTTGTCGCAGAACGATAACTTTTTTAATCAAATAGAAACAGACGATAGGACAATGAGAACGAACTATTTCGAGGTACCCATAGTTGGCGGGAAAAATTGTATTCAAAATGAGAATAATCCTAATATGGCGGATGTCAAAATTTCCAATCAGCAGGTTGGATTCGATAATTCGAATGGCGACAGAGATAGAGTTACACAGTCTTATTTTAGTGAAAATGATAATGGAAATATGCGGCGTTGTTTAAATTTCAATTCCGAACAAGTGCAATGTGTATGCGAGGCTTTGCAGCAGAAGGGCGATATAGAGAAATTGGCAGCTTTTTTGTGGAGTTTGCCACCCAGTGAGTTATTGCGCGGGAATGAGACAGTGTTAAGGTATGTTTAGAATTCGCTATTGCCATAGGTAATGTGTATGATTATGTTTTTTTTTTATCACAATTGTAGTCTCTGAATGCTTGTACCACTAGGGGTATCACGAGAGTGAAATTTAATAATAATCATGTTGTAATGTAGGGAAAATCAGGGGCCAATTTATCTTTCAATCAAACCTATCAGTAATCTGTTTTACTTGGAAAAAACGAAATACACTTAATGTAATTTTTTTAGCGTTGACGGATTTGAAATATTGTTTGAGTTATAATTTTTTTTTTTATTTTCGCTACAGGGCAAGAGCGTTAGTTGCGTACCACCGAGGTGTGTTTCAAGAGTTATACGCTATATTAGAGGCCCATACGTTCCCGCCAAGACACCACACCGCGCTGCAGAATTTGTGGTTCAAAGCACACTACGACGAGGCTGAGAAGGTTCGAGGACGACCTTTAGGTATACATTCTTCAATCAATAAATTGTTACAATCAGATTAGTTGGCGCGTTGTGATGAATTCGCTAGGAATTAAACATGATGGATTTTAGGGGATCTGGGTGGCGGTCGACCGTATATATTGCTAGCAATAGAGCTGTTATACTCCATTATTAACGATCCATTTTCCTCCACACTGCTAGTCTTCATTACTAACAATTTCTTCTTCCCTCATTAATAAGATAAGCATATATATTTGGCTGGCAGCACATTTGCAATGTCTCTGGTGTTGCGGGTGATCATGGGTGGCCGTAGTCACTTACCATCTCATTATCCAGAAAAATACGCACAACGGCCCAAATTAGAGGCTAAGCGCGGAAAAGAGAGTCCAATTTATATTACATTTTACAGTCACTTACCATCAGGTGAGCCGCATGCTTGTTGGCATCCTTTGTTATAAAAAAAAAAACATATAATTCAACCTTTAAACCGAAAGTATAGCAACTTGATAACAGAAACACGAGTAGGATAGAGATTTAACGACCTTACCATCTATTCTCTTATTATTAAACTCATGTCCATCAATTGTCTTAAAAATAATTTCAACTTTATTTTAGGTGCCGTAGATAAGTATAGATTGAGAAAGAAGTATCCACTACCAAAAACCATTTGGGACGGAGAAGAAACGGTTTACTGTTTTAAAGAGAAGAGCAGGAACGCGTTAAAAGACTGTTATTATAGGAATAGGTATGTTATTGTAATTTCTTTTACATCAGAAGGTATCTTAATTTCTATGTAAATATAATAAGCGTGAATTATTAAAAACGCCATTTGGTGATTGATATTCGCCAAGTTGGTATTGTTCTCTTTTTAAATCTCAGTTTTAACCAACTAGATTTTTTTTTTTTAGTACGTTTGTTCCGTTTGGAACAGGCTAAGGTCGGAGACCATGCTGCCTAGTCTTCAAAAAGATAATTTGTCTGGAATTAACCAATTAGATTTTAGCTGTCAACGTTGATAACCTCAAAAAAGTTTGTTCTCTTTGTTTTATATAAGTATACTCCGTTTATTCTTGTCATAGATTAGGGATAGTACTTGCGGTTCTAGTATTCGTGTATATGTTTTTTTTTTTTTATAAAACGCGCCATTTTGATTATGCAAAAGATTTTTTTTTAATTCATAAAGTCTTTGGCAAGAAAATATCAGTCTAGGCAGTTGCCGCAGTACTTATTAACTTGCAATGTTTTAACAGCTCTGTCTCTGATCTTATTTGCATATCGGCCAAGAATGTTAGGAAAATTCTGATAAAATATATTTTTATATATATTTTTTTATAACATATTTATCATATTAAAGCTATTTACTTGTTTTAGGTATCCAACTCCTGATGAGAAAAGAGCTTTGGCAAAGAAGACGGGGTTGACTCTCACGCAGGTGTCGAACTGGTTCAAGAACAGACGACAAAGGGATCGAACGCCGCAGCAGCCTAATAGATCGTTAGTATCTTCTTCTTCTTGTTTTCTTACTTACTTCTGCGTATCTTATAAGCCGTATTTTGTCATGGAATGGGGCATCCCTTTTCCGTCGGTGTTGTAAGAGGTGACTTAGAGTATTTAATCGTCTAAGGATGGTCAGTAACGTCCCTCTTAAAATATCACTAAAGCGTAACTGCGGTTACCAACTCCTCTGCCAAGCGTGGCAACCATTTATGCGCTTTATTTCTTATGTACCACTTTTAAATAATAATTAAGTTATTAACTTATCTTCTAAATTAATATAATAAAAAATAGATTTGATTTTCTGTCTGTAATAGATAAAGTCGAAAATACTTAACCGATTTTAAAAATTATTTTATTTATCACTCAGCTACATTTTTTTTAATGGGTGGTAATGGAATGGTAACGCTGCCCGCGCTATCGGTATACGTTGGCGAAGCACCAGTGAGGCATGATAGGTGACGATGAAAGCAGGTCAGTTAGCCCATCGTGATGAATTCTACTAGAATTAACCACGATAGTTTACCAGGTGGAACCGCGTGGAGGTCGACCTGATAGGGTATATTGCTAGCAATGGGTCAGTTAGATTGCATTACTAACAATCCCTTTCCCCCCACTCAGTTACATTATCAGTATCAGTAATATGGGCTGTATTTTACTTGATATTTTATTTATTTATTTACTTATCAATCTGTGCAAAGTCGGGGCAGATTGCTAGTGATCTATACGTATCTTAAAGGCGAGATGTAATAGGTATGCGAGTTTATATAAACAAATAAATGGGTGGCCTTGAGACAAAAGCTATAAAACGCCATATTCCTTCCATAACAATGGCCCCTTACAAATGTAATAGGAGACCAAGAAATATTTACGTTAGTTGGTACACCAACTTTGCCTCTTGGCCGGCTGATTATTAACCGACTTTAAAAAAAGAGATTCGCACTTCTACTGCCGTGTTTTTTATTGTGTGCATACCATTATATATTCTTTTTTTTGTGAATTGAAGTGCTTTTTGTTAATCAAAAAGGGGTTTTGTCTTTTTGGTCTTATTTTTAAACTTTTCAAAATGGCATAAAAGTGTAGTAAAAATGGATATAATAAGAATCATCATCATCATCATTTCAGCCGTTAACTGTCCACTGCTGAAGTAAGCCTCCTCCATAAGTGGGGGTGTGCTAGTAGTTGCCAAACTTGGCAGGCGAATTGGTAACCCCGTTTGCACGGGGGGAATGGGATTGTTAGTAATGAGATTTAAAACCTCATTGCTAGCAATATACCCTACCAGGTCGACCTCCACGCGGATCCCCCTGGAAACCATAGTGGTTAATTCTTGTTCAATTGGTTGCTATGGGCCAACTGATCTGCCATCATCCTCACCTGTCACCTTTCACTGGTGCCCCTCCAGCGTATACCGATAGCGCAGGCGGGGTTACCATTCCATCTTCACTCATAAAAAATAAACCCGTTTGCACTTCCGGTATAAGCTGGTGGGGCACCAGTGAGTGATAATAGGTGAGGATGTAAGCAGGTCAGTTGGCCCATCGTGACGAATTCAAAATGAATTAATCAACGTGGTTTCCAAGGGGAACTGCGCGGAGGTCGACTTGATAGGGTATATTGCTAGCAATGGGGATATCAGATCCTCATTACTAACAATCCCTTCCCCCCACCGTAGTTAGGCTTTGGTGATATTTAAAGAAGGACACTGCTGCTCATTATCGACCATCAAAATTCCCTTGGTTACCTCTTGCGTTACCCACGAGAAAGTCTTCCTTTGGTGACTTTGGTGGCCCTTGGTGGCACTTATGATAAAAAAATCTAATCGTCTTGAATGTATATAAGAAATTGTATATATTGAGAGAAAAAAAATACAAACCGAAAAAAAAATACAATCAAATTCAAAAAGTTTTTTTTTAGCTTTATCGGACTCCGCTTCGGAAGCAATAGAATATCTTTTACGTACGTAAATAAATGTATAAGTTTTTGCTGTTACAAAAAAAAATATGGGTTACCATGTGACAAAATTAATTCCCTGAAACGAATCGATCCTTACTGCAGTCACATCGGTCTCTTTCAAATTTCATCATTACGTCCTCTCGCTCGTTAGGTGATCATTAATCAAATGTTCAGTCGATAGATCGATTCCTTTGTTCGCTTATGGTCATTTATGAAAAAAAAAAGTAAACACGTGTGTAAATTAAAAAAAAAAAGTAAGCACATGTACGCTTTAATGTCCACTTCACAGATTTTAGAGAGATTTTTTTTTATCTGTGACGTATAGCTATGTTGTTTTTAACCGACTTTAAAACATGGAGGTTCCCGATTCGGTTGTATTGTTTTACGTTTCTTACCCCATAAATCTGTTAGTTATAAACCGATTTGCAAAATTCTTTTTTCATTCGAAAGGATATATTTATAGATAGGTCTCATAGAAATTTTATCAAAATCGATACATTAGTTTTGTTTTTTTGTCAAAATAATTAGTTTTGGCACACTTTTTTTTTTTATAATGTTCGTTTAAAACTTTCAAATATTAAATCGATTTTTGTTTATGAATAATAACGGAATGATATTCGCGTCTATGATATCTATTTATTTCGGTTTACACTGGCGGGGTACCAATAAATGATGATAGATGATGATGATGAAGTCAATTAGTTGGCTCATTCAGATGGAATTACCGACGAGGGTTTCCGCGGGGGTCGACCTGATAAGCTAGCAATTGGACCACCTATTATTAACCACGATGGTTTCCAGGTGGAACCGCGTGGAGGTCGACCTGATAGGGTATTTTTTTTTGATAGGGAAAAATGGAATGGTAATCCCGCCTGCGCTAACGGTATACGCTGGCGGGGCACCAGTGAAGGGTAATCAATGAAAATGAAAACAGGCCAGTTAGCCCATCATGATGACAGTTTCCAGGGGGAACCCCGTGGATGGTCCACCTGATTCATTACTAACAATCCGTTTTCCCCCGATAGGGTATATTACTAGCAATGGGGTAGTTAGATCCCATTATTGACAATCCCTTTCCCCTAATCTAAATGGCGTTGTATGATGTATCCACGGCTTATATTACTATTGCATGTTTTTCAGAGAAATGCTAGTACCAGCTCAATACGCGGGACCACAAGGCGGTTTGGCCCAGGCTCTGCTGCCGAACGCCTACTACCATCAATTGCAGGATCCCGCACACTACTTGCACAGCGGTGCGCCGTAGTGTTGCCATTTATTAAAAGGTGATTAATTTGGTGTTGTGATTTAATTAGTTTAGAATTTATATTAATGACTTTATGTATCTTGATCACGTTTAATAATTCATGATGAGATCAAATTAGAAATCATGATCAGCTAGTAATGAATCAGTTTGAATGAGTACTATTTGACGGAGGGGTTAAGACACAACGGACACAACCTCTGTCTTACATCTACAGATATGTGTAAACGTGAGATAGAGTCCTTCGGTATTTCTCTCTACTTGCCCCGCATGCAGTGGCGGATTTGCAGTCTTTTTTTTATACAACTTAGAATGACAAACAAGCTGACGGTCCACCTGATGGAAAGTGGTAATCGTCGACTATAGACATGAGCAGTATTATGGATATAACAGAGTATACTGTTTCGCCCATGACACCCCCCATGCGTTGCCATTCCTGAGGACTCAGGTGTTATTCCTCTGTACCCAGTAAATTCGCGCCATATCCCACCCTTCAAACCGAAACACAGCCATGCAAATACAACTGCTTCACGGTTGAAACGCGAATGGGCAGAGGTACCCAAGCAAACGATTTTTGTACAAAGTCTCCCTCTGGTAAAAGTCTTGGCCGTCCTAGGCCCCAGCCCATGTAGTAAGTACCAGCCAGCCTTTTCTCAACACCCATCATATTGAGTACATAGTGAATTTACCTTTTTGCCAACTTTTATCGAAACTGATTCAGAAATTTAGTCAACTATAATATCTGCTAGTTTGTAACAATTTCCGAGGTTTCTTTTAATTATACGTACTTTGAGTTATTTCTTGTTATCACCAGTGAATTTTTTTTCACGATTGGCCGCCGCTAATATCTGGCCGTCCTAGGCCAGGGTTTCCTGGGCCTTAGGGCAAATTCGCCACTGCCCGCATGGGACTTGGCGTAAAGATAGGTAAAATCTTAAAAAATACCCTTATATAAGATTTAATATAAGGATCAAATCTATACTTAATTTTAGTTTCGTGATGTCTTTTATGTTACTTTAATAACTAACTGATTAAAATGTATGTTACTTAAAACTTTTAATAATAAGTTCAATGTTTAGTGATATTTAATCAATAATTATTGATAATATATCGATTGCGTATAATGAAATATATGTAAGGAAAATAACGATTAAAAATTTGTTTAATACCGAGAGAGTTATTATCCGTTTTTAATTAAAAATTATAAAAGCAGGAGAGCAATACTTTTATATTATATATATATATATATATATATATATATATATATATATATATATATATATATATATATATATATATATATATATATATATATATATATATATATATATATGTTAGTAATATCGTTGGTGTAGGTCAGGGGTCGACAACTTGTGGCACGCAAGCTACATGCAGCTCTTTTGTTGTGAAGCTGCGGTTTTTTAGTTCTATCATTATCATCATATCAGCCTTTAACTGTAAGCTGAACATAGTTGTCCTGCTTGGCAGGAGGATTGGCAACCGCAGTTAGGCTTTAAAAATGTTTTAAGAGGGACGCTGCTGCCCATCCCTCGCCCTCCTTTAGTAGTCTCTTACGACACCCACGGAAAAGAAAGACGTGGCCTATACCATACGCAAATAATATTTATTTTATAAAAATGTAAGTACTTACTATTCATTGTCGGCAAGAAAAAATTTTGTGGCTCTTTAAAAACTTTTTAAATTTTGTAAATTGTAATTTTTTACTCTTCCCACTTAAAAGGTTGCCGAGCACAGGCGAGGTTACCATTTCATTGTCATCCATTAAAAAAAAAGGAGTACACTAGTAACTTTGAAGGTGGCAGGGATGTACTCGTTTATAATTTACTTACAACAAAAGTTGTAATTAGTGGATCTTGATTTTTTAGTAATTCCAAAATTGTGATATTCATTTTGCGATGATATTTAAAATTTTGCTCCATTATACCTATCTGGTTACCAACAGGTTTTAATAAATTTATTTTAGATATAGCGTAGTTTAAATGTATTATTATGTATTTGTAAATTTTTTTAAATAATATATATATATATATATATATATATATATATATATATATATATATATATATATATATACATCAAAAAGTATGTTACGTTTCTTCGTTACGAAATTTTTAATTATAAAATATGTGAAAGATAAGTCGAAATCCAATAATGAGACACGAGAAACTGAACAATTATCCTTTATCAATAATGGTTCGAATAGTAAGTTATTCAGTATTCCAATAATTCCTATATGGAAACTAAACTGAACAATTACTCGTGGCATCAATGAATACGGGTCGAATTGAAATTTGAAAGTTATTCAGTTTCTTTTTCTTAGTAATAGAACCTTGAAAGTAAACAATTATCCTTAAGGAATATTGGTCAAAATGTAAATTAATTCATAAAATTAAACAACTATTCTGAATGTTTTATTACTAATTCTATGGGTTTTATTGTAGGTTAAAAGGTATTCAGCGTATACGAATAGGTATAACGCTGAAATTTGTTATATTTTGTTAAAAAAAAAATGCAATCAGCAGCATATTTTTGTAAAGACTAAACGCTAATTATAATACTAATTACTTTAAGAGTTGCAATTTGAATTATTACTTAACGTAAGTATCTTTATACGTTTAATATGAAATATACAAAAATATATTACCTATTTATAATTTGTATGAATTATTTTATGGTCTTTTAAATTCTAATACTATTATATAATTTAATTTATGCCATATTTTGCCATTTACCTCATTTATTTTGTTTTTATTCTAGTGTTTCTAAGTAAGGCATTGTAGATAACATAGATTTAAGTTAATTATTAACTTAAAAAATTAAATAATTTCTTACTAACTCTAGATAATTTAAGATTTAAAAAAAAATTATGATTTAAAAAAAAATCTATAAATAACGTAAGAGAATTAAATTTAGTAGAAAATAAAAATTTAATCTTGGATTATATTACATTTATGTATAGTTCGCCTTGAAAAATTATGTTTCAAAATAAAACCTATTAAATATCTATTAATAAGAAAAAAACTGAAAAAAGCTACTGTTTATGTCCATAGTTATAATATTTTCTCTTTGATGATGGAAAAGCATACCAAATTAATCTAACAGGCTTGTCATAACTTGCTTTCATAAATACATACACAGACAGACGAAAGGATTTGGTAAAGATCGAAGCATTTGGCGTTCCATTGTTTCTGTCTACCCTAATGGGAGATAGGCGTGACAGATTATATATATATATATATATATATATATATATATATATATATATATATATATATGTCTATAATTAATTAATACAAACATCTAATACACTTAGCCGGCTGTTTTATAAAATTTCTTTTCTATTTTGTTTTCAATTTAAAAGAAATAAAATGTTATAGGTAATGAGTTTGTGGGATTTTTTTTATGAGATTTTTTTTTATTTTATTAAAGTCAACAAACAGTAATACAATACATATAATTATAATAAGATTACATTTAAATGTGATTAAAAGTACTTACTACAAACAACGTTAACTACAGATTGCTACATAAAGAAAGAAAGTATATAAACATGCAAATATTGCCGAGAGATGGAGCTGCCCATTATATCTATTAAATGATAAATATATACAATATTATAATAATGGAGACTGTAGATAAGACATATCGGTGTAAATATATATCAATAAGGTGCTGTTTATGTTTAAAGCCATTATGTTCTAGTCTAAAAGCGAAATAAAGTTCTATAAGAATTATATTGCATTTTTTTTCCTTTGAATACCTAAGTAAAGGGGGGAAAGGGATTGTTAGTAATGGAGTTTGACAGCCCAATTGCTAGAAATATGCCTTATTAGGTCGACCTCCACGTGGTTTCCCCTGGAAACCATCGTGAACAATTCTTGTTGAATTTGTCACGATGCGCTAACTGACCTACATCATCCGCACCTATCATCCTTCATTGGTGCCCCGCCGGTGTATACCGATAGCGCGAGTGGGGTTACCATTCCATTATCATCCATTAAAAAAAAACCTTAGTAAATACCTATCTATGGGGGGAAAGGGTTGTTAGTAATGGAGACTGAGCCTCCAGCGACTGAGAGAGACTGAGCAGAGACTGACCAATATACCCAACCAGGTCGACCTCCTCGCGGTTCTCCCTGGAAACTATCATGGGTAATTTCTGATGAATTCATCATTATGGGCTAACTGGCCTGTTTTCATTCTCATCTATCACCCTTCACTGGTGCTCCGCCAGCGTATCCCATTAGCGCAGGCGGGGTTACCATACCATTTTCACCTATCAAAAAAAAATACCTATCTATATAAAGGGACTATTGGTGAAGTGGGCTGACGGTTTCATTGCTAACAACATACCATAATAAGTTGATATCCACGTGATTCCTTTGAAAAGTATAATGACAATTGCTAGCGAGTCTATCACGGTGGGCTAACTTTTTTCAAGGAACTTTCTTTCACCCACAACCACTCTTTGGAATCAACTTCCATCAGCAGTATTTCCGAACCGATACGAGATCATAACGTAACAGAACTTAAAGAAAAGAGCATATTCCTTTTTTAAAGGCCGTCAGCACACTTGCTATGCCTTTGGTGTTGTGGATGATCATGGGTCGCGGTAGTCACTTACCATCACGTGAGTCGCATGCTCGTTTGACCCCTGTGTTATAAAAAAAAAACTAATCAGGTCCTCTAGACAAGTGGCAAGCAAATTCATCGATAGGATCGACATCGCTAACGAGTTCGTGAGTTGGAATGAGATATCTGACGTTGCTGTCTCATTCTATCGTATGTAAATTCGCTTGCCATTTTTCTCGAATTTTCTCCCCCGAACACTTAGGCTGTGGAATGAGAGGAGCTCATTGCCGAGGTTTTTCGTATAGACTACGGTATGCGATCCTTCAAAAAGGGTGTATTAAGATTACTTCAGGGTCGGCAAAACGCACGTGACACCCTTTGTGTTGCAGGCATCCATAGGTTACAGTAACCGTTTACCATCATACGGGCTGTATGCGTGTTTGCCAGGTTCGTAGTAAAAAAAAAAATCGTGCCGTTCAGCATTAACATGAGAAAGAAAAAGTGTACTTTTACTTTGTATAGCAAGATTTGTACTTTGTCTAGGGTGGCTTCTTAATTAATGGTAATGGAGTGGTAAACCCGCCTATGCTATCGGTATATGCTGACGGGGCTCCGTTGATAATAGGTGAGAATGAGAATCTCCTACATTCTTCACATTACATTAAGAGACTACCGACTAAACCGTCTTTCAAAAAAAGCATTCACGCTCACTTTTTATCTTTATCCAAGCAGTAAGTGCTTTACATGATCAGTAGTGCCCTTTATTGTATTAGAATCGTGTTATTAAGATTTAAAAAAATAAAAAATATACAATTTACCTTCTACTCCTTAATACAAAACTAAAGTATTTTTTATTTATTTCATCGTCAATGGCCATCTAATATAGAATTATTAGCGTCGAATTTTTTAATTATCATATTTTACGTACAATACAATAGTGTTACCACTGTCAGTCAACTGTCAGTTTGGGCCAATGTCTAACTCAAATGTCACATTTTGGATTTGACATTGCGTTCTAAACGAAAATATTATTCTATAATTTTTCTTTGTTTGTCGTGGACAAACAATTATTAATTATTTTGCTTTATGTACAAATGATCTCAAGTTTATTAATGATATTAGGACATTAGTATAATTAATTAACTGTATCAGTTTCTTTCGAGCTTCGCACATGACGCAATAGCGAAAGGTGACCAAAAATGAGTGATACAAAGTCATTTATAAATTTCTCCTGCCAACGATGTTTGCAGCCTTTGAAGCTGGATGAGTCTCTGAATAACCTAGGTGAGCATACCATAGCTGATTTGACTTTACAAATACGAAGGAACA
The DNA here is from genome assembly GCF_026898425.1 of Galleria mellonella. Lineage (NCBI taxonomy): Eukaryota > Metazoa > Arthropoda > Insecta > Lepidoptera > Pyralidae > Galleria > Galleria mellonella. The sequence goes on along the minus strand of NW_026441999.1, from coordinate 6,177,218 downwards.
ACGAGGCAGACCTTGATTTACAGTCGTCGAGTTTGGAACATTATGTGCCGCCTTTTCGGATGTCTGAGTCTGGAAATGGCACTAATGGCTTTATGGTTATTTCTGACGGATGGGAAACTACATCTTTAGGTCACCAACTGCATGTAAAAGCTACTCTATTCGACTTGCTGTCTAACAATTCGGATGTCGACCATCCATTGTGTGATGAATGTACTGATACGTTATTAGAATTAATGGATAATCAGTTGAAGCAAACGGAAGCCGAGTGGAAGGATTACAGTGATTATTTGAAGAAGTTAGAAGATGATAAAGAGGATTTGAATTTAGAGGGATTGGAGAAAGAACTGGACGATTGGAGACAGGAGCAAACTAGATTATTGCAAGAGTTGTCTGCACTGCAGAAAGAGGAGAAGGCTATGAATGACGAGATAGAAGTGCAGGAAAAAGAGAAAGAAAGGTTGGAGAAGGAGCAAGATGTCTATTGGAAAGAGTATACTCGTCATCGGAAAGAGCTGATGACAACAGAAGATCAAATGAAGTTTTATGAATGCCAGCTGGCATACACTCAGTCGCAGTTGGAGAAATTGAAGAAGATGAATGTCTTCAAAGCAACATTCCACATTTCTGATTCAGGACAGTTTGGTATAATAAATAACTTTAGACTTGGACGTTTACCAACTGCTCCAGTAGACTGGTCAGAAATTAATGCAGCTTGGGGTCAGACTGTTCTGTTGCTGTCTTCGTTAGCACGGAAGATCAATTTCATGTTCCAGCGTTATCGTTTAGTGCCATATGGCAATCATTCGTACATTGAAGTTATAGAAGATCAAAAAGTTTTGCCATTGTATGGGTCGGGAGGTTTTCGATTCTTGTGGGACACGAAATTTGATGCTGCAATGGTAGCGTTCTTGGATTGTCTCCAGCAGTTTAAAGAACAAGTGGAGAAAGGAAATACAGGGTTTTGTTTGCCATATAGAATAGACAAAGGAAAGATAGAAGACACTGCATCACCACCACACGCCTATTCTATCAAAATACAGTTTAATTCTGAAGAACATTGGACCAAAGCTCTCAAGTACATGTTAACAAACTTAAAGTGGGCTTTAACATGGATATCATCACAATTTAGTGAAGACAGAATTGAAAACTAGATATAATTTTTGTCTGTGATATTTGTTTACTTCATATTGTTGAAGATAGCATTTTAAAAACAGTAATACCTCGTACTTATGCATAGGTAGCACTGAACAACAATCCCATAAGTTGGGATATAATCATTAACGCGTATCTGTGAGATCCTGGCTCCTAGTAATGCATCCATTTAAAGTGACATGTTCTGATATGCACATTAGCTTAATAATGTGGATAAAATGTGAGTAATCTAGGTTTGTGTGACATTTAAACAATAAAATCGATGAGTTTTGAAGATTGCGTATTTCTGGATCCATGTAAGTCTGCATAGCATAAGTTGAGGTATTATTGTAATAATATTTATTCCTTTAGAAAAAACATAAATGCAAAATATAATATTTACAGTTATTTCAAATAGATTAGAATCATACTGTAACATCCATGGTACCATTACACACATTTCTATTCCTGAGGACTAAGGTGTTATTTTTCCATATCCTATAAAGTTCCAGTGAACAATATTGATCAAACTGCTACAGTGAAGTTTAGAAACAGCCATGGAAATTCCCTCTCCTAATATTAGTATATAAATGAATGACTATTATTTACATGTCACTCATTTAAGTATTTACCTCATTTTATGTGATAATATCCTTTGATTCTGTTAATGTTATATTTTAGTATTGGAGTATTTTTTGCCATTTATTAGCTAATTCATATACTCATAGCCTATTCCTATATGATTTTAAATATCTTGGCATGGATTTTTATTAAAATAAACAGTAAATAAAATAAACAAATAAAATAAAAAGAATTGTATAAATTAAACAAACGTACAAGAATTATTGATTTGTTTTTGGCATTTTTATTATTAAACGACTGAATTATTAATAGAAAGACATGCTAGGATGATTTATGGTTTGTTTTAAATAAAAACATCTAACCATTTCAATATTTCATTTTGATTTAGATACACTCATATTTTGTAATTTTGTTTTTATAAATATATTAAACTTTTTTTTTGTTCAAAATATGATGTGAAATCTGTGTATGACTAGTGTTTTTTGCTCAGATTTGTTATGGAAATAATAAATGTATTAAAATAAAAAATAGTACATTATTTCAATAACGCCATCTAATCTTTTCCCTCATTACAGCTTAGTGGTAAGAAAATTTGTAATGTAGTTTCATATAGTCTTTATAGATGGCGCTGTATCGAAATTGGTTCATGGACGCAGTACTATAAATAAAAAATTGTCTAGATTGTTATTATAGAATAGTAATTTTGCTAAAATCAAAGTCTAAAGTAAATTTAGTAAAAGTCACAGGATACAGCTAGTTGTGATAACGTCACACGGGTAAAGAACGAGATGTTTCGTAGATATTCTACACTGGAAATATTTGAATTTGGAACGCGGTAACTCGTATTTACCTACATGTAGATTTTGCTATGAAACAGTTTATTACTCCGCTAAGAATAATAACTACAATCACCACAAAATTAATATGTGATGGTGAAATGGTGATCCTACGCGTATATAAGTCCTAACAAGTACAAAAAGAATTGTAAAAATTGGTTATCGATTAGCGACCTATAAAAATTATGAATTGTCAATTTTTCTTTTGAAAGTGGTTTAAAATATATTTAAGAATGTATTTAGGTACATATAAAATAAATTAATTTAAAATATCACGAGTAAGGTAAATTTGTTGTAAGAATAAATGACTCACCAAATGTTATCAAGCAAGTTAGGGTTTTTTAATGGATGATAATGAAATGGCCATCTCACCTGCGCTAGTGGTATACTCTGGCGGGGCACCAACGTGAGGAATTAACTTGGAATTAAACATGATGGTTTTTAGAGGGGACCGCGAGAAGGTCGATCTGACAGGGTGTATTGTTACCAATAGAGAAGCTAGAACTTATTACTAACAATTGTTTCCCTCACAAGAAAGGATGTTTCAGATAAAAAAAAAAAAAACAAATTTTCGTGCTTGTCAATTGTTTAGTGAATAACTGCTACCAGTCGTTCAACGGACAAGTTGAAGCGGAACGATTGAACCCGAGTTGTCATATAATCGTTCGGCCAAAGGCATTAAACCACTGTTTCTTCTTTACACTGTGATAGTAATATGTATGTTATGTATAAATCATGTGCCTACCTATAAAAAAAGATAAAAAGGTCTCGCCCCCGGTTTCCATTTTAACCACTCGGATGTGACGTCACAGCTCCACTCTTTGTGACAAAGGTATTTACATCGCTCCCTTTGATTACAGGGAAAGCGGAGCTAAAACGTTGCAAGCAATCTTGTTACATAGGTAGAGCGTTTTATATGATACAATAAGTAGATTTTGTTCCAAGAAAAATAGCGAATAAATAAATATTTGACCACCGAGCAAGTAAATGTCAACATATTTACTAGCATAGATAAAAGAGACCTATTTGTATTTATTACTTTATCTATGCGAGCATACGCTTGTCAATACTTACTAGCAATCTTACTGTTCTTATTTTAAAATTAAAATTATTAAAATGCTCTGAAGAACGCGATTTTGAATTTAGAACGCGGAGTTGGATATTTCTAAGTAGATTTTATTTCGCAATAAGAAGTTTTTTTTTGCTTTGTAAATAAAAACGGCAGCTTCAATTTCACAAAATTAAACCGGAACGAACATGAGATGGGAATGAACCGTATCAATTGCAAAAATAAAATATCAAGATCGGTTTACAAATGGCGATGTGATTGACATATAGATAAAAATAGACAGAATTTCCTCCTTTTGAAGTTTTATTACGTAAGAATTATTTTGCTAAAGCTAACTTTGTTGTTCTGAACAAATTTCATTAAGAGGATTCTAGTCTGGTATAAATATAAATACAGGGGATGGTTTGTGGGAATATGGGCTCACATTTTTTTGTAAATTTTTTATATCTGTAGGTGATGGTTACTAGTTTCCATCTGGTGGGACGTTAACTTGTTCACCATTCTAAATTGCATAACAAAGGTAAAAATAATGAAATCTTACATCATCATCATATCAGCAATGGCTGAACAGTTAATGAACTGTCCTCTGCTGAACATAGACCTCCCCTATAAGAGGGATTTTGCTATTAGTGGCCACGCTTGGCAGGCGGGTTAGCAACTGCAGTTAGTTTTTTTTTTGATGGGTGAAAATGGTATGGTAACCCCGCCTGCGCTAACGGGATACGCTGACGGAGCACCAGTGAAGGGTGATAGATGAGAATGAAAACAGGCCAGTTAGCCCATCATGATGAATACATCAGGAATTAACCATGATAGTTTCCAGGGAGAACCGCGAGGAGGTCAACCTGGTTGGGTATATTGCTAGCAATGGGACTTTCAGTCTCCATTACTAACAATCCCTTTCCCCCTACCGCAGTTAGTTTCGGTGATGTTTTAAGAAAGACGCTAGTGCCCATCCATCGACCATTGAGTATCATTAGATACTCATAAGAAGGGAAGGGGTGGTCCATTCTATGCCGGCACCACACGGCAATATGGCTCAGTGAATTGTAGACATGTCCATTGCCAATAGTGCGCAATAGTCATGAAATGCCTCTTGTCAACCCCTTAAGAGAATACAGCCGTGATCGTATTGAATTATTTTACTGCATTATTGTTGCTCTCTCTTTGTTCTATCTTGTATAGTAGTTACAACTTCTAAGTTAGAGTTGGGATTAAAAATTTTATATTATAACCGTTGCAGCTTGCAGTCAGTTAAACTTCCATGCTCTCCAGATCCTAGTTACCACAGTTGGCAGCACGTGTTTCCTGTTAAACTTTGAGGATTAAAACCTTCTTATAAACTCCTCTAAGATGGTCTTATGAATCTGGCAGTAGTGTTGTTTAATAAATGGATACCGATTATTTATCGAATAATCTAACAATTGACACGATATAATCGATTATAAACAATATTTTATTTGAAATAACAATTACACAGTAGTAGCAGTATTTAAAAAAAAATGATATTGGATGCCATCGACTAGTTGATATAATGTGTCTTTTTTTTATACAACTTATAATGGCTAAAGTGATGATGATGATGATGATGTTTTTTTTTATACAACTTAGAATGGCAAACAAGCTGATGGCCCACCTGATGGAAAGTGGTGACCGTCGCCTATAGACATGAGCAGTACCATGGACATAACAGAGTATACTGTTTCGCCCATGATACCCCCCATGCGTTGCCATTCCTGAGGACTCAGCTGTTATTCCTCTGTACCCAGTAAATTCACGTCTATAAAGAACCGTCAGTATTCTATGACTATGACGATATAATCGTATATATTTAACATAACACACGTAAATAGAATACAGATTGACTGAGAACTTCCCCTTTTTTTAAATCGAGTAAAATCTTTAAAATCGATTTCAATTTTATCAATGTTCTTTTCCTTTTGCTTAAGTCATGCATAATTTACCCACCGAATTAATTAAAACGGTGGTTGTGCCAATGTTAAAGAATAGAATGGGAGATATCTCGGGCTGTAACAATTATAGACCTATATCACTGGCAACTATTATGTCTAAGGTATTGGACACTTTGTTTGACTTATATCAAAGAACTTAATAAAAAGGTAATCAAGTTCTTTTTTTTTTTAAATAATAACGGAAACATTCTTAAAATGAAATTAGTAACAGGTGGAAACATTCAATCAAAAATCGAGTTTTGATTGGTTTACTTGTATAGTGTTCGGGTACTTGTTATTATTGAACATCGACGAACTGTTTTATGGTCGAGTCAATTATTCGTAAGTTAATGATTTCATTTAAGTTCTATTGAAATAAAATATACGTAACTAAGTAAAGAAATAAGTAATAATAATAAAAGTAAAACTAATATAAAGATGGCATTGTTTTAGTTACTATATATAATAGAATATTAAGTATCATAAATATCTAATGATTATTTGAATAGGGAGAACTGTTTACTTACATCATTAATGTGTAATGGTCAATAAAAAGACAATAGACGAAAACGAGACAATAGTGTTGTAACAAAATTAGTCGATTTAAATGCAAAGAATAGTGTAATCGAGTTAAAATTGACGCTACAAAACTTCACAAGATACTTATCTTTTCTTAGTCCTTTGTTTCTGACATTTTTTAAACTTTAATTTGACAGGATCTGAACCTGGAGGGCGTTTCCAATAATAGTAATAACCAGAAATTGCACGATATTTGCGATCTGCATCTATTTTACACATGTTTTGTGTTTACCTAAAAAAATTACGAATGAACTTTGGTGCTGCTCCTGCTGAGCGATTTAGGAACTAAAATTATGAATTAGATCATAGTCATTAGTCAGTATTTAGCCCATAAACTGAGTGTAACGCAATTATATTCTTCATAATCTAAGAATCTAAGATGTAGCCTATTTAAAGATTAGAAAGAAATCGTGCTACTTAAATACTTTAACAATTAGTTATCGATCGCAAAATTTTTGCTATTACAGGGAATTACTTCCTGGATTTCTCAGCTATTCTGAGATTGAAGATAATTATCTGGCCTCTTTTGAATGTCAGTAAGCCTCGCGTAGGCGTCTTCTATTTGTTGTTTACATTCTAACTTTAAATTTGCATTTCAGCAACTTTTTTTATTACAATAATCCTTTCCAATAATTTGATAGCGTGACTGACGTCTATTCTTCTATTTTGGTATTAATTTGACTTCTTTGTCAGACAAAAGACAATGACAAACGTCCACGTACCTAAGTAGTTTCAGGTGGTCTGCACTCTGCAAACGATAAATCAAAAAGTTTCCCGCCATTTCGACATAGTGTCACGTCCGTGACATTTCAAGCTTTTTATTATAGTGATAGATGTTACTAGTGACGTGCCATTGTGATTTTTCGTAGCATTGAAAGATCATTCTTGTGGCTTTTCGTTTTTATATGTCGACATTAAGTAAAATATATTGTTGATTTTTATATTATAATAATATAGGTACGTGAGTTTTATTCAATGTCCATACATTGGATTAGGTCTAAGCTTGGTTCGAAGTATGAATATCCAAGGTTTACTTTTAGAGACTTATAGACTTATCTTTCAAAATATTAGTAGGTATGATTAATTTTTTAATGGGCTTCAAATAGAAGGACGTTCTCAATTCGGTTTTATTTTTTTTATATTTGTTGCCTTTTATTTCCGTCAGTTGTGAACCGATTTAGTAAATTCTTTTTTTAATCTGAAAGAATATATTTATATATTGGTTCCATAGAAATTTTATCAAAATTCGTTCACTAGTGTAGTTTTTAAATCGAAAGAACTGGTTTTAATATAATTGAAGTCGGTTTTATGCAGAACACATTTTTTGTTTAACTAAAGATTTGTATTTGAAAATATTACGTAAGTATGTGTAATTTTTTATTTTCTAATATTTAGAAGATCTTAATTAGAAAAAAATGTAGTTTTTTTTGTAGTACTTCAAAATTTTAATTAACTCTTTGACTTTCGACCAACTGTCTATGGTCGAAATCGAGTATATTGGAAAACTCGCATTAAGCATTGATAAATTGGTACATCTACCCGAGAGGGTCAAATAATTCTACCATTACCAGAATTATTATTTTGTGAATAAGTTTTATTGTATATTATGTATAAAATACGTCTTCTATTTGCTGGTTCCGAGTTACAAACTTCTGTGATTTATATCTATTTTTATTTGGCGAACAAAAGATTTATTTGGTGGAGAAGTTTCTGGATTCACATTCAGAGTATAAAGATATTCTTATATATATAAAAGTATTGTCCATTTGAATACAAACGGGAATTTAATATATTTTAAAGTTAATAGTACTTTTAGATACATAAAATAGTTGCTTTGAGAATGAAATGTACACACAGAAAGTTCGAGAAGTTTTTATTTAAATTGATGACGGAATAGTACCTAATTCCGCCTGCGGTAACGATATATGCTGCCGGGACATCAGTGAGGTGTGATAGATGAGTATGAAAAGGCAAATTCAATTGGAACTGGGCACGATGGTTTCCAGGGGGAACCGCGAGGAGGTCGATCTGAGAGGGTATTTTGCTTGTAATGGGGTTATTAAAGCCCATCATTAACAATACTTTCCCCCCCACTCCGAGAGGTTAAAGTGATACTAAATTTTTTTACATTTTTTTGTATGTATTTGCATGGTAATTAAATAAAGCAATAAAACATTTATTTATCATGGCCCATAAATAGACGACTTCCGTGGGACAGTGTTGGACACGTTACTTGGTGTAAATGAGGTAAGGGCTTTGATTCCCGGTCAGGCCAATTTAACAAATAAAACTTTTCTGAATTGACTCGAATTTTGGGTGTTCTGGGTTGTGCTTCTAGATTTTCCCTGCAGGAGATTTGCAGTCCGCATTACTAACAATCCCTCCCCCCTTCTTGCGTGAGTAAGGTTTTTTTGATGGATGATAATGGAATGGTAACCCCGTCTGCGCTATGGCTATACACTGGTGGGGCACCAGTGACAGATGAGCGGTCAGGATGAAAAGGCAGACCAGTTAGCCCATCGTAACGACTTCAATGACAGATTAATCACAATGGTTTCCAGGGGAAACCGCGTGGAGGTCGACCCGATAGCATATACTGATAGCAATAGGGATTAACCTCCCCATTACTAACAATTCCTTCCCCCCCGAGAGTAAGGTTATCATAATGTACATTTATTACTAAGTAGGTTTATTCTATGCCGGGACCACACGGCTACCGGGACAACACGGTTAATTGGGGGAAATTGTTTGTTAGTAATGCGAACTACCAGTCCCATTGCTAGAAATATACCCTATCAGGTCGACCTCCACGTGGTTTCCCCTGGAAACAATCGTGCTGTATTCATCATATCGAGATGTATTCATCAAGATAGGCTAACTGACCTGTTTTTTCATCCTCACTTATCAACCCTCACTGGTGCCCCGCCAGCGTATACCGATAACACAGGCGGGGTTACCATTCCATTATCATCCTCTCCATCCAAAGGTTGCCTGGAAGAGGTCGCTCTTAGCGATAAGGTCGCCCATTGGTTTCTCATTGTGATTATTTCTTGTAATTACTTATATTTATAATAAGTTTACTATTGTAATCTTTTGGAGGAAACAATAAAGAGTATCCATCTATCTATCTATTTATCATCCGTTAAAAAACACGGTTAAATAATAATAATAATAAACACAAATATAGATCCTGTTTTGTTACTAATATGCAAAATGTAGTTACAATGTTTAAGGGTTTTTATTCACTCTCTGAAGTTTTAAAAGCTCGACTTTGTTTTATACACTGCATTATAAAGGTGCACCTTTATTGTTACGCCGGTGGCGCGCTCTAACGAGAAACACTAAAAATAAGGATTTTTCACATGGGAAATGTGTTTTCATTATAGTCCCAGGGCCTGGGTGAAAAAAATAATATATATATTCATATTTCTATACCTGGGGCCTGTCTGCTGGATATTGAGTTTAAAATTAGTTATTCTGAGAGAGAAAAAGAGAGAGTGTTTTTTAAATGGGTGAAAATGAAATGGTAACCCCGCCTGCGCTACGCTGGCGGGGCACCAGTGAAGGATGATATGTGAGGATGAAGCAGGTCAGTTAGCCCATCGTGACGAATTCAACAAGAATTGTTCACGATGGTTTCCAGGGGGGACCCACGTGGAGGTCGACCTAATAGGGTATATTGCTAGCAATGGGGCCGTCAAACTCCATTGCATAACAATAATTTCCCCCCCTACGGAGTGGAAGTTAGGGAAATGATCTTCAAGCCCGTTTATAAACTTTCGCATTTATTTTATTACGTCCTGGATGATTCGACAAGTATTATGTTGCTCAAATTTTTTTTCTCTCCCCCCAAAGATCTTCATCGGTCTATTACGTATATTTGAAGTAAAGTATATAATCCAATTTGGTTCAGCCGTTTTCTAGAAGCGCTTAGCAATAAATAGCATTTAAGTTTTTTTTGTTACCCTGAAGGTGGTAAACGAGCATACAGCCCGTCAGATAGTCAACGATCATTATAGCCACAGATAATATAATACTATAGTCTATGGTCACCTGCAACACTAGTAGTGTCACGTGAACGTTGCTGCTTTGTGTAGATTTGTCGTCAATATAGACGTATACGTAATATATTAGAAATTTGTTTCATAAATTTCTTTTTATTATTATTTCAACCATTAACTGTCCATTGCTGAACATACGCCTTCCCCATAAGGGGAGTTTTACCAGTAGTTGCCACTTTTAGCAGGCGGGTTGGCAACCGCAGGTAATCTTTCAGAGATGTTTTAAGAGGGGCGCTGCTGCCCATCTCTCGCCATCCTAAGTCGTCTCTTACGACACCAATGGGAAAGGAAGGGATGGCTTATTCTATGCCAGGACTACACGGCGATAAATTTCTTAAATTTTATAAAATCTGTTGCTACGCATGACCGGGATATGTTTACTAACCAGGACAATAAGTAGCTTAGATACTTATCCATCCTTTAGCATCCTTAAGCGCTAAGAGGTAATAAACAAACATACTCACGAACACATTAATACTGGGGGGAAAAGGATTGTTAGCAATGGAGTTTGACAGCCCCATTGCTAGCAATATACCTTATTAGGTCGCCCTCCACGTGGTTCCCCCTGGAAACCATCGTGAACAATTCTTGTTGAATTCGTCACGGTGGGCTAACTGACCTACTTCATCCTCATCTATCATTCTTCACTGGTGCCCCGCCGGTGTATACCGCTATACCGGTGTATACCATTATAATCTATTTAAAAAAAAACTCATTAATACTACTAGTAAGGAATATGCACATCTCTCTGTCCCCTGGCCTATATTTCAGTAAAAGTAACAGTACAATAACAAGTTTATGAGGCTTTTTAAAATGCTTGAAATGGCTCCCATGGCTTCCACCTTCCCTGTTTACTTAGGGTTGCCACCATTAATAATAATACACTAGTTCAATAAGACGTTTATGTGTTTATATAATGCTCTGAATCTATCGATAGTATATATGTGTATTAATAGTGGGTATTATGTACTAATATCTATATATTGGGGGGGGAATCCAGGCAGGCAAATTGGCAACTGCAGCCAATTTTTAGAGATGTTCTAAGAGGGACGCTGCTGCCCATCCATCGCTCTCCCGTAGTCGCCTCTTACGACACCCACGGGAAGGGTATGGTGTATATTCTATGCTGGGATCACATGGGAACAAACCATATGGTTTTAACCATAAGGTTTTTTTAAATGTGAGAATTAAAACAGGTCAGTTGACTTATCGTGACGAATTCATCAAGAATTAACCACAATGGTTTCCAGAGAGAGTAGTGTGGACGTCGACCTGACCTAATATACCCTGTATTTCTAGCAGTGGGGTCTCTAGTCCCCGTTACTAATAATCTCTCCCCCCCCCCCCTCTATTGGAGGTAACTACTTGAATACCGACATCTATAATATCATTCGACGTCGTAAAAGTGTTGTAAAATTTACGTCCCGGAAAATCCCGGTGTCCGTTATTGAATAGGCGTAAAATAATGTTTTATGCGTTTTATTATCTACTGCAGCGTCCGCCTATATCCTTTTTTTATTTTTATCTTTTATGTTTTGAGCAATAATAATATCTCTTTACTTATTTATTTGTACTTTTGCACCAGGAACATACAAATAAACAATGACATATAAACAATTCAAATGAAATATAGAAGTGTTGAAAATTGCGACTAAAGTATTATATATTTATAAGGACGACTGCATAAATAAAATATATATTTATACATACATATTATATGTTTTCAACATCCTTTTTTATTTTTTTTATACAACTTAGAATGGCAAACAAGCTGACGGCCCACCTGATGGAAAGTGGTAACCGTCGCCTAAAGACATGAGCAGTACAATGGACATAACAGAGTATACTGTTTCGTCCATGATACCCCTCATGCGTTGCCATTCCTGAGGACTCAGGTCAAGTCAGTGCGTATTCAACCTCCACTTCTTTCACTCGCCCCCTGTCTCGCATATTTAATAGAAACATATTCATAAACTGTAAGTACAATCCAATTCTTTTAATATTTTAATATTTTTTTTAAATAATTTATGTCTCGTCGTGGACACAATGGAATTTATTTTAGAATAAACTCTCTGATAGTACTTGATAAGTGCGTTTAATTTAATATAAATATTAACAGTAATGTTCTAGCTGGCGTTACAACTGTCCAAGTAAAAACAAGATGGCACGGTACTAGAAACACAAAAGTGGACGGTAGAATAATAATAAAAAAGAAGCGCCTGCTCGAACAGGCCGAGCACGTAAATTGCAAAGTTGCCATTAACATTTTATATATTTTATTTTCTTATAATTTATATTTTATTTTTATACTACTTTGATCGCAAACAAGTATAAGGCCCGTTTGTCGGTAAACAGACTTATCGTAGCCTAGTACTGCCTTTGTGTATTTTAAGTAGACATAAACAAATGCGTTTGTCACATGTCGCCGGAACTAATCGCATCATAATTGCTAATTATGGTTGTCAACAGAGAAGTAAATTTTTTTTTTCCATAAATCTTTATTATTGTGTATGATTGTCATCAAAATCATCATCACCGAACATAGGCCTCCTCTATAAACAGCTGTAAGGAACGGCCTTAAATACCTGTATCCATCCACTGATTCCCTGCAACGCATTTGAGGTCGTCACTCTGTCTATTAGTAGGTCGTTCTAGATCAGTGTTTCCCAACCTTTTTGTGCCACGCCCCACTTGAACATTTCTAAAATTTTTATGTCCCCATACATAATTTTACCCGATAAAGTTTACTTGACTACTCTAATCGCCCAGTTGATATTTTGGTAATTTCAAACTAAATTATACCTAATAAATATTTACAGCATTTTTTAATTTACTGTTTTGTTAAATTTGGCACCGATATCTACTCGTAGCATCGCATTTAAATGGGCCGCAGCAAAAGGGTTAAAATCGCTTTGAGTCAATTTTTTAATTGCCTCCCCATAACTATCGAATTGCCCCCCTGTGGGGCGTGGGCCCTACGTTGGGGAACACCATTCTAGACTATCTTTTTTTATAAAAAAAAAGAATGGTAACCCCGCTTAGGTTAAAAATTTAACCCTTTTATTTATAAGATGTCAAACGTTTCATAAACTTAGTAATTGAGAAGAGTAGAGAAGAGTAAGTAGAGTAGAGAGAAGAGTCTTTAATGATTTATGACAGCCCTAAGCCCCTGAACAGATTTGCCAATGTCGCCATGAAATAGTTCGGAGATAACTTTAACGTGATTACGAGTACATTTGTTATTTCTATCATTGAAATGAATGATTTCGAACGATGATTATGTATTTAATTGTGATATTCTTATTGGGAGCAACAGCCCAACGGTACCCTAGTTTTTTCGATAATGATGATTTGAAGGTATTTTTTGTTATTTTAAATCTAATCTAATCTCTTTCATAATTTTGTAGTCATTAGATTTTACGATAAGAATACGTTCTCTGAGGGGGAGAAAAGAAACCTACATAAGGATGTTTGGAAAAGGTTTCATCCCACATAGTACATAGTATTATATTTAATTTCTGTTTAGCACCACTACTGCCCACTCACTACTTCCTATGCCACTGTTTTAGAGATAAGTTCGCCTTTGCTAACATTGTTATTCACTTATTGTTGTTACTGTATGTTTTAGTGCATATATATATATATATATATATATATATATATAGGCTTTTACAGATGTTTTGAGAGATACGCTACTGCTCACCCCTCTATCATTAAGTTCCCTTGGTTCATTATATATTTGATTCTTTCTGGTGCAATAAAGAGTAAAATAAATAAATTACTTATATTTCGAAGCTAGTCAAATTGACATTGTTTAAGTCCTATTGTCAGGTTTTTTACACCAGCCAATTATGGTATAGTTGTACGAAGAGAGCTTATAACACACTGCGTGTGCAATACAATAACGCATTCCGAGCGATGCTCGACTTGTATTGCGTCTGGCATGTTTGCAGAGAACAGGGTTAATGATTTTTTTGCTATTTTACGTAATTATAAGGCAAAATTTCATCAAAGATTAATGACAATAAGTAATCATATTGTAAAGACTGTATTCCTCACTGCATACCTGACGACAAGAGATTTTATAATGAAATAATTTAAATTTGTATTTTGTTACTAATGTTTAAAAATAATAATAATAGTTTGTATAATTAATATTTGGACATGTTTTTTTATAGGAAATGGGTTTCATGAGTCATGCTCGCAATCCAAATCCAATTGTTCATCAGCACAAAGAACCGCACCCAACCACTATCAGTCGGGTAAGTAAGAAAGCAAGGCTTTTTATGGATGATAATAAAATAGTGAAACTGCCTGCGCTATCGGTATTTGCTGGCGAGGTACCAGAGAGAGATGATAGGTAGGGACAAAATCAACTACAGTGAGGTTTTTTTTGATGGGTGAAAATGGAATGGCAACCCTGCCTGCGCTAACGGGATACGCTGGTGGGGCACCAGTGAAGGGTGATAGATGAGAATGAAAACAGGCCAGTTGGCCCATCATGATGAATTCATTAGGAATTAACCATGATAGTTTCTAGGGGGAACCAAGAGGAGGGAGACCTGGTTGGGTATATTGCTAGCAATGGGATTTTTAGTCTCTATTACTAACAATCCCTTTCCCCCCACTAGAATTAGGTTAGAAGATAGGAAGTTACTGTATTGTACTGAGTAGCAGTAATCTATACTAATAATATTAAACTAAATTGGTCGTGTGGTCCCCGCATAGAATAGGCCACCCCTTCCTTTCCCGTAAAAGTCGTAAGAGGCGACTAAGAGAGGGCGAGGAATGGGCGACAGCATCCTTTTTAAACATCTCTAAAGTCTAACTGCGGTTGCGAATCCGCTTGCCAAGCGTGGCAATTATTGGCAAAACCCCCCCAGAGTGATATAATAAGTCATATCAGACATTAACTGTCCACTGCTGAACATAAGCCTTTCCCAAAATGGGTTTTTAAAACTATTTAACCAATTAAAATAATTCTTTCACCTATAGTAAGTTAGTAATATAGGTTATATATTATTTTCTATTTACCTGTGCGAAGTCGGGGCAGACCGCTAGTATTTTTTTTTAATGGTTGATAATGGTATGGTGACCCCGTCTGCGCTATCGGTATATACTGGCGGCGCACCAGTGAGAGATGACAGATGAAGATGAAAGTAGGTCAGTTAGCCTATCCTGATGAATTAAACTAGAATTAGTCACGAAGGTTTCCAGGGGGAACCACGTGGAGGTCGACCTGACAGGGTATATTGCTAGTAATAGGGTTATTTGACTCCATTAGTAATAATCCCTTTGCCCCCGACCGCTAGTATTAGATTAATACATATATTTGTTTCAGATAAATCCACAGAGGCCTTCAGAAGATGTAGAGTTCCGTCCCCCTGTAAGTTTTAATTTTATTACAAAAATAGTCAACGAATGAATGAATGAATGAAAACTTTTGAATGAATGAAAAATGTATCCAAACGAATATTTTGTTTGTTTGAACATAATGTGTTCAATCTAAGTGAATACTTAACTACATTAATTTAATTACATAAAAGTAAGATAAAGAGCCAAACAAGTATTTTAAATTGACTACCCTTCTGCAGATTACAGTCGTGAGCATAGACGTATACAGTACTTGCTTATGGTCGTTAGAGTCATAATAAAATTATATTTCTAAGATTAATAAAACAAAATAAGCTAGTTAAATTGTTTTTTTTTTTAATATTATTTGACATGGATAAAGAATAGTTTTATTTTCTTTGTCTACGTTCTAGTAAATACCTATTTTTTAACGCCCGAAGCAAAAAGAGGGGTGTTTTTCTTTTGATGGGTGAAAATGGTATGGTAACCCCGCCTGCGGTAACGGGATACGCTGGCGGAGCACCAGTGAAGGGTGATAGATGAGAATGAAAACAGGTCAGTTAGCCCATCATGATGAATTCACCAGGAATTAACCATGATAGTTTCCAGGGAGAACCGCGAGGAGGTTGACCTGGTTGGGTATATTGCTAGCAATGGGATTCTCACTCTCCATTACTAACAATCCCTTTTCCCCCGAAAGAGGGGTGTTATAAGTTTGACATGTCTGTGTGTATGTATGTCTGTGAAATGGTTTTTAGCTACAATTGATGAAAATCTGTTTAGGTGTTTCGAGGTTTACTTCAAATTTTTAATCTTATTTACCGTATTTTGAAACGGTTATTTTTTAAAATAACAAGTGAAGCGGGCTTATCGCAAGTATAAATGTATAGAATATTATCAACGCCATCTAGTGTTTAAACGTTGAACTTATAACAAACACATTATTGTTCCTGGCTCTTAATAACTTTAAGTACTACTATTATTAAACAATTAAAAAATATAATTACAGCCAAGAAATCATAAAATTAAGCTTGCGGTAAGTTGTTTACAGTTATTTATGGCAATTTTTATGGGATATAAATAAATAGCTTACCTGATGGAATGAAGTTCTTCTCTCAATGGGTGGCCACAGTACGTCTTACTAACGACTTACGTTACGCTCGAAGAAAAACAGTTATTTCTGTTTTGCTTAGAAAGAAAATGGAATTATGATCCCGCCTGTGTTATTAGTAGGAACTGGCGTGGAACCAGTGAGGGGTCATAGGTGAGGATGAGAACACATCGTCGATTAACCATCGTGATATATTCACCTAGAATTAAACAGTGGTATCCAAGGTCTTGGCCGAGTGGTCCCGGCATAGAATAGGCCACCCCTTTCTTTCTCGTGAGTGTCGTAAGAGTCGATTTAGGGAAGGGAAAGGATGGGCAGCAGCGTCCCTTTTAATGTATCTCTAAAGGCTAACTGCGGTTCTTCCTGGAAACTATCATGGTTAATTCCTGATGAATTCATCATGACGGGCTAACTGGCCTGTTTTCATTCTCATCTATCACCCTTTACTGGTGCTCCGCCAGCGTATCCCGTTAGCGCAGGTGGGGTTACCATATCATTTTCACCCAACAAAAAAAAACTGCGGTTGCCAATCCGCCTGCCAAGTGTGGCAACTACTGGCATAACCCCGCAAGGGGGAGGCTTATGTTCAGCAGTGGACAGTTAAAGGCTGATATGATGATAATGATCTAAGGACCGTGACCTAACAGGGTATGTTGCTAGCTATTGGGACCTTTGACTCCATTAGTAACAATCCTAGATTTATTTATTCATAGGAAAGCCAGGGCTACACTAGAGCAAATAGATACAGTTTAAGATCACAAACCAAGCCACTAATAGGTTTTCACAACTAGCAACAATATAGATACAAGGCACTGTACACAAAGAAACAAAAATAGGAGTTAACAAAAAAAGTGAAGTTAAATAAAAGCTTGTAAAAAAAATGAACAAACAAGAACGAAAACAAAAAAAAAATGAATAAAAAGATGATGAATAGTTTCTTTAAAATAGATAAAAATTGAATAGTAACCCTGCGCCTGCGCTATCGGTATACACTGGCGGGGCACCAGTAATGGGTGATATGTGAAGATGAAGTAAGACCAATTAGCCTAGCGTGATGGTAATACTACAGGGATTAATCACGATGGTTTCCAGGGGGGACGGTATGGAGGTCGACCTGACTGGGTATATTACTAATAATGGGACAACTAGGTCTCATTACTAACATCTCTTCCTTCCTGTAATCTCAGGCTACATACCTATAATCTTATTTCTTTAGTGTAAATTACTTATTTCATTATTTTAGCAACGTGGTGAACAAAATGATGATGACATTATCACCCAAGTCGTGAGTCCTTTTATATTACTGCTAGCTACTCGTATTTCCCGTGGTCTCGCTGGTGGTTGTATCGTCGAAAAATCTATCACATTCTTTAAAAAAGTGAGCTACCATAATGCAAGAAATAATTTTTAAAATCCAACTGACATAATATAGCATAGAGTTTTTTTTTATACAACTTAGAATGGCAAACAAGCCGACGGCCCACCTGATGGAAAGTGGTAACCGTCGCCTATAGACATGAGCAGTACCACGGACATAACAGAGTATACCGTTTTGCCCATGATAACCCCCATGCGTTGCCATTCCTGAGGACTCAGGTGTTATTCCTCTGTACCCAGTAAATTCACGCCATATCCCACCCTTCAAACCGAAACACAGCCATGCAAACACAACTGCTTCACGGTAGAAACACGAATGGGACAGAGGTACCCAAGCTTACTTTTACTTTTGTACAAAGTCTCCCTCTGGTCAGTTTTTATAATGGATGAAAATAATATGATAAGCCCTTGCTCTATGCATGCAGTGAAGGATGAATGAGGATGAAGTCGGATCCGTTGGCCTTTTGTAGAGAGTTGAATTCATATAGAAGCTGTTATTTTTTTTATTCATTTTTAATGTACCTACGTAAAAAAAAAAATTATATTTTTTTAGTATTGCAATAAGTCTGTCTCTTTTTTTTTTAAGTGTAACGTACATTATTATTATTTTTTATTTATGGTAAATTATAACTAGATCAATATTGTGTCATAGGGGGGAAAGGGATTGCTAGCAATGGAGGTTGACAGCCCCATTGCTAGCAATATGCCTTATTAGGTCGACCTCCACGTGGTTCCCCCTGGAAACCATAGTGAACAATTCTTGTTGAATTCGTCACGATGGGCTAACTGACCTACTTCATCCTCACCTATCATCCTTCACTGGTGCTCCGCCGGTGAATACCGATAGCGCGGGCGGGGTTACCATTCCATTATCATCCATTAAAAAAAATATTGTGTCATCAGTGTTGCCAGGATAAAAAATATATTTTATTTACTCATTTTTTAGCAACAAGCTTACGCACACGGTCAAGAATACGGAGGGCCTGTTGGAAATGTAGAAAACAGCGTGTTAGATGAATATGTGAGATTTTATTGTTAAAAGTTATATTATACTTTATTGTAATAATTACCAGTTACATGTAATTTGGCCGAAAAGTTCGACCAGTTTCGAAACCATTCAGAATCCTTAGTGTTGAGCGGCTCAGACTCGTGCTCGAGCCTGAATGCGCATCGGCCTGTTGAGCGTGATTTATTTATACAGCCGTTTATACCCGAAGATCTCCGAACGCCATCTTTCTCGATCAAATTACACGAAAGTTAATCCGTTGGCTATTACATTTAAATATAATATTTAATTACGTCAGGCAGGCGGCCGGTCGTAAAACTGTAAGCCAAATCTTTTTGTAATATGGATAAAAACATATTACGCCGACCCCAAAAAATAATTGGGATAAGGGTAGGGAGATGATGACATGAGATATTTAATATTTCTATTTTACCACAGTAATAGTAATACCGTAACAGTGTGGTCCCGGCATAGAATAGACCACCCCTTCATTTACCATAGGAGTCGTAAGAGGCGACTACGGGAGGGCGAAGCGTGGGCAGCCGCGTCCCTCTTAAAACATCTCCAAAGCCTAACTGGAATTAAACAGTGGTATCCAAGATCTTGGCCGAGTGGTCCCGGCATAGAATAGGCCACCCCTTTCTTTCCCAAGCTTGTCGTAAGGGTCTATTTAGGGAAGGGGAAGGATAGGCAGCAGCGTCCCTCTTAAAACATATCTAAAGCCTAACTGCGGTTGCCAATCCGCTTGCCAAGCGTAGTAACTACTGGCAAAATTCCCCAAGAGGAAGGCTTATGTTCAGCAGTGGACAGTTAAAGGCTGATATGATGATGATGATGATGATGATGAATAGTAATACCAATTTATTTATATTCCAATGATTTCTTTTAACACGTTCATAAGATGCCAATTTATTTGGTTTTATCTTGGCCTGGCATTTCGTTTTACTAAATAAAAAAAATACACTCTGATATTCTTTTTTTAAATATTTTTTCTTAATACTGGGAATGGTCATAGACATTGGTTAAGGATAGTATCTACTTAAAACTTGGTCCTCTTTCTACGATCATAGAGTTTTTACTGATAGTGATCAGCCTTAAACTTACTAGAAAGAGTAAACATATGGGAAATCTAAGTCTTATGTGAGTTACCAAATGTTGGTATTCACACGCATTTAATAATATAAAATAATACTCATCAGACAGTAATATTTATTTTACATTTAAAACATTGAAGCGGTTATTGTTTTGCAAAAGTTTATATAAGCTATTGAAGTGATGGTATTTTTAGTTTCGTCACCATTAGTATTCTATGATCATTCGCTTTTCAAGTTTTAAGCGAAAACAAAGCTTTCTAGGAAGCGGGGCCGGTAGCATTGCCCTCTGCGGGGGAATTGAAATCAGATTAATCTGAAGTTTCTTTTATTGTTTAAGAAATACCCTGTTCATTATTTAACTTTAATAAAGTCTGAAAGATTAAAAATAAGGTATATTAGTGGTATTAGGTATAAAGGTCGAGTTCATGCTCATGTCATGTAACATGTTGCATGTTTGAGCATGAACTTAGTTGAGTCTGTCTTTTTTAAGGTTTGAGATATGTATTTATTTAATTATTCCGTTCTCGCTATTTGATAGGAGCGAGAGAGAGATGAGAGAGATAGAGTTGAGGTGAACGTGTTGTTTCGTTTGGGGGTAGAATGCAGTATTAGCGGACATAGGGCAAGTAAGGCTAGTATGTTCCTATAAAGACACGGCGGGGTTACAATTGCACATAATGTATATACACTACGAGCTATAAATATAAACTAAGAGGTATGAGTATGCACCAATATTTGTTGTTATTTGTGTGTTGTAAGTAATGCAAATAAATTATCTATCTATCTATATGTATATACATGATGGGGCAGCAGTGGAGAATGAACTTAGATCAGGTGGATCATTGTGTCGAATTTGAGGAGAATAAATCATGATGGTTTCTAGTGAAAACCACTTGGAGGTTGATCCTCCCAATCTCTCTGATGAAGCGATTGCTATTAGGGCTACATTATATGACTATTCGTGTGTTAATTTTATGTCTTTTACGTTTAAATTATCAGTCGTTAATTTAACAGGTTAGAATTATATAACATGTTTGCCGTATTTTCACAGGAATCAATACTTGACAAAAGTGGTAAAGTAAGTTCTATTAATATTATAATATCCGATTCCTTAATCCTGTCCCGACATCCATTTTCTACGTAATCATCTATTTCTATCATCAAACAGCTTATTTATATACTGTGTTTCGGTTTGTAGGGTGTGATAATAATTATGATAATGATATATGCCTACCATGACTGTTAATAGTTAATTAAAAAACAAGAAGAGAAATAAGATAAACAAATAAAATCTATTCTCGGCTTATTTTTTTTAAATTTAATTGTTTTGTAGTGTAGTTCTTATTAATCAATTATTATTAAATTGTTTAGTTTTTAAATATGTATTAAGTTTGTAAAATTAAATTTCTCAACAGCTCGATCCAACACAAACCCGTATCTTTGCTTTTTCGTGCCGAGTCCTTTTTTGTCGGGAGGAAAATTTTTTCAATGAACATAGTATATTTTAAGATTCCTGCTATTGTTATTATAAAAATTTACAGTATTTTATTTGCATTGCAGTGGGATGAATTTATAAGAGAAACAGACAGATTGAAGGTATCTAAAAATTAATTAAAAATTAATAAACCAACTTTCAAAATATGCTTTCATTATATATTTACAACGAATTGTTCTACTCAATTTAAATAAAATGTACTTACGTACAAGGTCGTTGTTTACAGGAGAAATATAAGGGGAAAGTTATGCCAAATGTAAGTTATATGTTTTAAATTAATTTAAAATTATTTGTAAAAAGCAGCACATATATGTACATGACGGGAATTTAATGAACTTACTTAAACTTAAAAAAATGATCATAAATTTTAAAATAATACAATATAGGAATTTATATTTCTTTTGATACTTTGTGACTATGTATACTTTAAATGCCTTTTTAGTTGTTCAACGTATTTTTTCTGAGATCTCATTAAATATGAGATATGTCATAGAATACAGGTCACATAAGAAGTTACAGTTGCAGCGTAAATTCTGATATTTGAGGTGATATTTGGCCTTCTAACTTGTCATGACACATGTAGTCTGTATTGATGTTGTTAAATGTTTTGTTGTAAAGCTGTGTTTTATTATCTAATAAATAAATAAATATTCGTGATCCTCCTATAAATTCAGTAATTTTTTTCGGAGTTTATTTATTAAAAAAAAATATTTGATACCATACTTTAGAACGTATTAATTGTGAATGAACTTCAAACCCAAACTATAGAATTAACATAAAACAGATCAGTCATGAACCAACTTAAGACGTAAAATATATTTAGACTTACGTTTTGCGTTTTGGGTTCATGACATCGAATGCACTCTTGGAAAAGTGAATGTATTAATTTCGGTAAATTCTTTATGCTATCTTTATTAATTAATTTATTTATTTATTCATTAGTACAAATATGTATACATGGCGGACTTAATGCTAAAAGCATTCTGTCCCAGTCAACCATAGGGAAGTGTTAGAATACTCAAATGCGGTACTAGTCATTATTGATATACATACATACTAAAATTACATATATAAACGAATAAATATATATGAATAACAAATATACCTACACATATATGACATATACTATATTATACACGAAATTGAGAATAATATAAAGCACTTACTGCTCGGATAAAGTAAAAAAGTGAGCGTGAACGTTTTTTTTTTTTTGAAAGACGGTTTAGTCGGTAGTCCCTTAATGGCATCAGAAAGCGCGTTCCAGAGTCGTGAAGAATGTAGGAGAAAAGAGTTTGAAGCGTAACCAGTACGGTGAGAGGGGAAAGATAATTGGAGAGTATTATTGGAACGAAGGTTACGATCGTGAGTTTCAAAAAGATACTGGAATTTACTGCTTAATTTATTTCAGACATAAGTTCATAATAATATGTATAATAAAATAATTTATAACAGTTATTTAATGTTCCTTTTTTCAGTGGAAGGAAGATGTCCAAAGGTGGAAAGTAAGTTTTATATTATATATTAATTTTCGATGAATATATTATAAATATTTATTTCCGTGATCAGCTTCCATTATGAGGACGAATGTGTTTTTTTTTATAAAAATATTTTTTTTAGCGTTGGTTCGAGAATTTAAAACGCGAGAATGTATGTATCTATTTAAATATTTTATTTTTATATTGTTTTTTTATTTAGGAATATCTAATTTATTTTGAATGTTTCATAAATCTGGTTAGGAAAGAAAAGATAGGGAAAAAGTAAGTACGTTTGTATATTTTGGTTATGTTTTTTTAACCTCAAAAATAAAGATGGGAATTTTTTAATAAAATATGGTTATTTAAATATCAAAAATAAGAAGTAAATCTTAAATGTTTCATTGTTTTCAATATCAGGAGATGCAAGAAAAAGAAGAGGTAATTATATATGATAAAAAGTTTCTGCTATTTGTAAAATAGTTACTTCATAAAATTAAAAATAAATACTTTTTTAATAGATTATGCAAGAGGATAAAAATAAATTAATCAGAACACCATCTCTAGGGGTAACTTTTTTTTATAATTACGAAATCTTATTATTTTTTTTTTATACTACTATAGTGGCAAACAAGAATACCCCGTGCTGTAGTCAATAGGGAAAGGATCAGCAGGGAGATCATTCCACAACCTGAGTGTTCGTAGGAGAAAACTCCTCTAAAATCGCACTGTACGTGACCATTCTGGTTGTAAGGTGTAGGATGGATTCCCGGCCGATGGCGAGCAGTACGATGGTGAAAGGTGACTATAGGCATAATACTGAAGACTTCTTCAGAATACAATTCTTTATATAATTATATTTAATGGTATAAATAAATTAATAATGCAACCTTCAAGATAAGAGCATATTTTTTTTAAAAGCACACCTGCCGTTACCCTGGGTTGCAGGTGCTCATGGGTTTACACGTGCTTACAGTCACTTACACGTAAGTGACAACCGCCGTATGTTGTTTTACACCATAAGAAAAAAATATAAATTAGAGTAATTTGTAAATATTTAAGACTACCGTTTACACGCGACTTTGTTCACTGATTGCAATGTATTGACTGACCCAGTTTCTCCATTCCATATAGTATCTGCATACCAAATTTAATCAGAATCAGTAGTTAAGTTTTTAAATTAAAACAACTGGCTTTATCACAATTTAAGTTAGTTTTTTGTGGGACATAAACTTTAATTATTAATTTAAAATGTATCTCGATTTAATTAATAGTTACCAGAGGAAGACTTTGTACAAAAGTCAATTGCTTGGATACATCTGTCCCATTCGTGTTTCAACCGTGAAACAGTTATGTTTGCATGGCTGTGTTTCGGTTTGAAGGGTGGGATATGGCGTGAATTTACTGGGTACAGAGGAATAACACCTGAGTCCTCAGGAATGGCAACGCATGGAAGCTATCATGGGCGAAACAGTATACTCTTTTATGTCCACGGTACTGCTCATGTCTATAGGCGACGGTTACCACTTTCCATCAGGTGAGCCGTCAGCTTGTTTACCCTTCTAAGTTGTATAAAAAAAAAGTTTTCTGTATATAGCATCATCATCATATCAGTCTTTACTGATACGTACAAACCTCTCTCTTGGGGGGTTTTGGCAGTTGCCACGCTTGACAAGCGAATTGGCAACCACAGTTAGACTTTAGAGATTTAAGAGGGACACTGCTGCCCATCCCTCGCCCTCCATTATTTGTCTCTTACGATACCCAAGGGAAAGGAAGGGGTGGCCTATTCTATGCCGGGATCACATGGCTGATATATACATAACGATATTATTTAATAAATTAGAAAGTTTTTATAGGGTTATTAACATTTTTCAGATGGAAATGTATTGGCCAGAGGAAGAGACAGTAAGCATTATATCTTTACAAATGTTGATTTGTACAGATTTTGGTAATATATATAATCGACAGTCCTTTTTTCCATGTGTTGTAATTGTAAATGTGTATATGTGTATGTATGTGTGTAGGTCCCATATTGTTTTTGTCACGATTACTGACATTGGCCAAATTTGATTAAAACAGCTAAACTCGACTAGCTTGCTTAAATTGATTAAATTTAGCCAGCCTAATTTGCTCAAACTTGACTAAATCTGACCAAACTACCAAATTTTGTCATTTTTTTTATACAACTTAGAATGGCAAACAAGCTGACGGCCCACCTGATGGAAAGTGGTAACCGTCGCCTATAGACATGAGCAGCATCATGGATATAAAAGAGTATACTGTTTCGTCCATGATACCCCCATACGTTGCCATTCCTGAGGACTCAGGTGTTATTCCTTCGTACCCATTAAATTCACGCCATATCCCATCCTTCAAACCGAAACACAGCCATGCAAACACAACTGCTTCACGGTTGAAACACGAATGGGACAGAGGTATCCAAGCAATCGACTTTTGTACAAAGTTTCCCTCTGGGTTTTTGTGGAATGATAGTTTGTATTTATTTACAGAAAAATAATAATGATAAACCAGCCATACCTACACCTCATAGGCAGGAATATGTAAGTACCAATTTATATACTTATATATATATAGGATTTATACAGGATGGAAGGTACAGGTTGGTGAAAACGTAAACAGCCGATTCAGTTGAATCATCTGAACCAGATGGCAAATTATTTTCCCACCAGAAATACATCACAGCTATATAATTAACGTTTCTTAGTTTTGACGCCGCGCAATGTATATGAAGTTTTACGATCCACAGCGCGCGCGGTCGCGCTTGGCGCTTCTTTGTAGGTCGTTTTCGTAAGATTGCTTTGTCTGACGTTGAGCTTACACAACTTACCAGAGGGAGACTTTGTATAAAAGTCGATTGCTATTATATAATATATATATATATATATATATATATATATATATATATATAATGTATATATATATATGTATGTATGTATGTATATATTTGGATGTACGTGTTTATTTATGTATGTGTATGTGTATATGACTATGCTGTCACAGATATTTATTATTTTTACAGATCAATTTTTTTTAACGCGCCACCTACCTATTTATGCTTTAATTCCTTCTACCCAAAGGTTGTCTGGAAGAGATTGCTTAGCAATAAGACCGCCTTTTGTACTACACTATACGTATTGAAAATTGTTCAACAAATCCTGTAATGTTGATGTAATAAATTGTTAAATAAATAAATAAATTAAATAAACTTCTGTGTGAAAACAGATTGTAAGAATCTATATATTGTGACGATTACATTATGTTTCTACCGTGAAGCAGTTGTGTTTGCATGGCTGTGTATCGGTTTGAAGGGCGGGATATGGCTGTGAATTTACAGGGTACAGAGGCATAACACCTGAGTCCTCAGGAATGGCAACGCATGGGATGTATCATGGGCGAAACAGTATACTCTGTTATGTCCATGGTACTGCTCATGTCTATAGGCGACGGTTACCACTTTCCATCAGGTGGGCCGTCAACTTGTTTTCTATTCTAAGTTGAATAAAAAAAAAATTTTTTTACGTAAGACTGTACATGTATGTTATGTCACAATGACCACTTTTTAAAATGTAAAAATGTCTACCTGTGCGAAACCGGGACGGGCTCTTTGTACAGAAATAAAAGTTATGAATTTGATGTAATCTGTTATTACGTAGTTGGCGGGAGATTTGTCAAATCAGAGACCAGGACAGCCAGGTTTTCCAAATGCGAACGGAGGGAGGGTGAGTCTGTTGAATATTTAAATTAAAAAAAAAGTTACCTCAAGTTTGTTCTTTTAAAAAAAAGTATAAAAAAATTTTATTTTGTATTAATTGCGTACTTGACAAACGATCGAAACAGTCGTGGTTTGAATCTCCTCCTGTCACATCGGAAGGATTTCCTTTGTCAAGATAACTTCGAGTCAAAGACACTTATCTTTAACAAAAAAAATCTTTTTTCAGATACTTGGATTTCCTTTTAAAAATGGCCAGGTGCCATTTCCGAGGGGTGTAAGTTGTAATTTACATTCTTATAATCAGAAATCTTAATGCATAAAGGAGACTATGGTGTCACAGTATATTCTGTGATGTTTACGGTGATATAAAAGTAACGGTTATCACTCTTAATCAGTGAAGCCGTCAGCTTTGTCTTTTCCATAAAAAAAAAAAACCTTCCTTTTATTTTCTGAGGGACAAAGATAGGCTCCGTAAAACGGACTTCCTATGCTGATCTTGTGTGGCAAGTTCCAAGTCTTTACGAATTCATACAGTAGTTATGCATGGGTTGGGGGAAAAGGAATTGTTAGTAATGGAGACTAAGAATCCCATTGCTAGCAATATACCTAATCAGGTTGACCTCCACTCGGTTTCCCTTGGAAAGTATCACGGTTAATTCCTGATGAATTCATCATGATGGGCTAACTGGCCTGTTTTCATTCTCATCTATCACCCTTCACTGGTGCTCCGCCAGCGTATACCGTTAGTGCAGGCGGGGTTACCATTCCATTTTCATCTATCAAAAAAGTGAAAACTGATCACGATAGAATCCAGAAGGGGGAGGGAGAGGGGACGGCATGGTGGTTATGACTGGGTATCTTCCATACAAAAATGTACTTTTGAATACAAATGTTTTTACTGTACGGGAATCGAATCTGAAGTCATCAGAAAGTGAGGTAGTGTGTTAACATTTTTTAATTATTTAAATAATATATTCAAGTTTTGAACAAGTTGTACTCTAAGGGTATTTACTTATTTATTAAATAAAAAAAAATGATTTGTCAGACTGGTGGAAATCCGAATGATCACTCATGGCCTTCGTTTGGACAAAATTACGTGAGTATAAAATAATAATTAGTCATTTAAACAATTAAGCAAGTTAAATGCGGCATGGGATAAAAGGGGCGAGCTTACCTCTGTCGCTCAAGTTAATTTCTACAAATCGCAAATTCAGCCTCACATGGAATATTGCTGTCACTTATGGGGGGGGGGGGGGGAAGGAATTGTTAGTAATGGGAGGCTAGTCCCCATTGTTATCAATATACCCTATCAGGTCGACCTCCACGCGGTTCCCCCTGGAAACTATCGTGACAAATTTATCATTGAATTCGTCACGATGGGTTAACTGACCTGCCTTTTCATCCTTACCTATCACCTCTCACTGGTGCCCCGCCAGTGTATACTGATAGTGCAAGCGGGGTTACCATGCCATTTTCATGCATTAAAAAATACCAGCTTCAACCCTTTGACTCGGCATTGGGTTCTTCAAAAGGGGGGTAAAGAGATTTCTTCAGGGTCGGCAACGCGCGCGTAGTACCGGTGGTATTGCAGGCGTTCATAGACTACGGTAACCGCTTACCATCAGGTGGGCCGTATGCTTGATTGCCACCTGCGGTATAAAGAAAATTTAGTTTGTTAATGATGCTTTCAATCGCATGTGTGTTAGTCGAAAATTAAAATTTATGTAGGTATATTAATTATTTAGTTAGTTTGTACTCGTACATTGTTTTAAATCATTCAATTAAGTCAGTCAAAATATGTGGCAACACTTTCCAAATCTCACACTCAAAAGGTGGGTCGTCACTTTGTCATTAGCAGTAGCATATAAAAAAATAAACTTATTGTTTATGGAAGATTGGCCATGTTTAACGATAGCACAATTCACGTATTCAATCATTCGAAATATGAATAAAAAAGGCGCGAATCAAACGCTTGTTTCCCGCCTTTATTGGTAAAAAAATAAAAACTTTTCTTTTAAACTTTTACTTAGATGCTGCATCAGAATGTTTACGACCAGTCTAGAATACCGCCGCCACCGGTATGTACTTAGTAATTTCTTTTAAGGGATAAACAAAATTGTATAAAAATAGTGTATTATTTGTCTATCTGTGACTAGCTGTGTGTGTATTCTGTTTGCATGCACTCACCCTTGACTATGGCATTGAAATTATAGGATCAAATTTTAAATAATAAAAATGATAATTTAAAAAAGGAGCGTCTGATGTATCGTTAAAAAAGTCATGTTTATACATACCTTTAGGTTGTAATTTCAGCTGAAAGTGCTGTTTATTTAAATTCATGTTTCATCTTTATTTAAAAATGATTAAAACTGGCTTTATACATCAAGGCATAAAGTTAAAGCCGTTATACTATAACCCACGTTAGAGTCCTTTATATATAACAAAGACGATATAAAAACAAGGCTGGATACCAGAGGGCGCCACTTTTACACGTGTAGCGGCATTTTAATTTATTTAATAATAAGTAACCTAATGGAAGGTGGTAACCGTGCTATCGGTATACACCGGTGGGGCACCAGTGGAAGATGATAGGTGAGGATGAAGTAGGTCAGTTAGCCCATCGTGACGAATTCAACATGAATTGTTCACGATGATTTTCAGGGGGAACCACGTGGAGGTCGACCTAATATATATTAGGTCGACGGATTGCCAGGGCATATTGCTAGCAATGGGGCTGTCAAACTCCATTGATAACAATCCTTTTTCTCCCAAATTTTGCTTTTTAGGCATGAATGAGACATGAACAGTAAAATAACACGAAAAGTAGGATGTGCAGATACTGCCGGTAGTCCCTATGGACTGCCATTTTTGTGGATTAAAGTTCAATATGCTTCCGTATCCTGTAATTTTATTGTACACCATATCTCAACCATAAAAACAAACACAGCCATGTAAGCAAAGTTGTTTAGTGGCAGATACAAAGAAAGCTATATATGTAATTCGTTTATGTATGTAATTTTAGTATATATGTATATCAATAATTAGTAGTACCGCATTCGAGTATTCTGACACTTCCCTATGGTTGATTGAGAGAGAATGCTTTTAGCATTAAGTCCGCCATGTACACATATTTGTACTAATGAATAAATAAAATAAAACGCAGAGGGAAACCCCCTCTCTCAAAAAATAGGCGAAAAAGAGTTAATAGGGTCTCTGTTTAGTAATCATTCACGCTGACTCTTTCGTTCGAGCTCTCTCGCTCCCGCCACTCAGCACGTATAATACGTCGTCACTTTATATATAGTTTAAAATAATAAATAATCATTATTACTAAGGGCCTTTGGACTTTACATCCACTAAAACCTGCATACCATAGTAAGGTATAAAAATACTATACAGTCTCAATTACGGCTGAGGCATAAATTGGGAGGTAAAGTTGACACAGATATACTGTGTCGACCTCAAATATTTATTGGAACAAGGGTAAGGTGATTAATTCTTCTTTTGCAGCCTGAAAATGCAACCGTAAATCTACCATTATTGGTAAGAATTCAAATAGATATAAAATCAGTAAAAAAAAAACTTCTATCTAAATATTTTCTTAATATAATGTATAAATACATATAATAAAATCGTAACTGGTCACTGTCTGTACATAGAAAATATATAAGAAAAACTATTATAGGAGGGCTTTATGAACGCAATAAAAGCTAAGACAATGATTTTTAGGATTTTTGTCTGTTTGTCTGTACTGTTTGTTTGTGCACGTTAATCTCGAAAACTGTTTATTCGATTTGCATGCAGTTTAAACTAATGCATTGCGGTTTCCTCCACTTAACATTTAGTGTTTGTTTTATTTCAATCGGTTCATAAATAAAAAAAGTTATACGAATCTAAAGAATGTCCATCCGTACGAGGCCGGAGCGGATTGCCAGTAAATAAATAAATATTTTATTTGTCTTATAAATTATGTTATAAATAAATTTATTAAATTTCAGGACGATTTTGGAAGTCCAATAAAATGGGTTGCATTCAATTCGGTAATTAATTTTTTTTATTCTATAATTTGTTGTATTTTCAATGGAAACTTTTTTAGTTTTAATATTAGAAATTAATATATTTTGCTCAACCAAAAAAAAAAAAAAAACAAAAATAGTGAATTCTAAAGAATTAGTACTTATTTCATGTAACATGTATGATGACAACGGGGTCGATTCTGAGGCATGAATTTTTTAAACCAATTTCTAATATTAAAATTTCAATTAGATATCACAACGATACAGCAATTTTCGAGGTTTTCCTAGAGACTAGAACATACTTCAAAAAAAGGACAAACAGGTTCTTACAGGGTCGGCAACGTGCGCGTAATACCTCTGGTATTGCAGGCGTTCATAGGGTACGGTAACCGCTTACCATCAAGTGAGCCGTATGCCAAATTGCCACCTCAGTGGTATAAAAAAAGCGAAATATTTATTATAAGCACAATATGAGTTAAATTTAATTTAAATTAATTTCAATAATAGTTTTCAAGATTTAATTGAAATAATATATATATATATATATATATATATATATATATATATATATATATATATATATATAATGTAATAATAGATCTAATTGTATGTTGTATAGAACGAAACTTCGGATGGATTGGCGAAACTTACGGTAAATAATTATTTTTTATAACATTGTTGCCGCCGTGTGATCCCGGCATAGAATAGGCCACCCGATCCTTTCCCGTGGGTGTCGTAAGAGGCGACTAAGGAAACTTAAGGGTAGAGGGATTGGCAGCAGCGTTTCGCTTACAGTATCACTAAAAGCCTAACAGCGGTTTTTTTTTATAGAGTGATAATGGAATGGTAACCCCGCCTGCGTTATCGGGATACGTTGGCTAGACACCAGTGACAGATGAGCGGTGAGGATGAAAAAGCAGGTCAGTTAGCCCATCGTGACAATTGCACTAGAATTAACCACGACGGTTCCCAGGGGGAACCGCGTGGAGGTCGACATGATAGAGTGTATTTCTAGCAATGGGTCTATTAGGTCTCATTACTAACAATCCCCTTCCCCCCGCCTAACAGCGGTTACCAACTTGCTTACCAAGCGTGGCAACTACTGGCAAAACTCCCCTTATGGAAAAGGTTTATGTTCAGCAGTGGACTGGCTGGTATGATGATGATAACATTTTTTTTTTTAAGTAAGTAATAAGTGGTTAGAGAAAAGTAAATTGAAAGACAATGTAGTGACATAGATCGAAAAGGGAATGTTACATTGGTTTGGTTATTTGAAGAGCATGGATGAAAGAAGATTTTTTTTATACAACTTAGAATGGCAAACAAGCTGACGGCCCACCTGATGGAAAGTGGTAACCGTCGCCTATAGACATGAGCAGTACCATGGACATAACAGAGTATACTGTTTCGCCCATGATACCCCCCATGCGTTGCCATTCCTGAGGACTCAGGTGTTATTCCTCTGTAACTAGTTTTACAAAAGAGATTTATCGGGCACGAATGAATGGAGATGTCGGTAAGGGTATTGCCTTAGACGGATATATGTCGACCAAATAGGCAACACGCTGAAGAAGGGTCAAATAAAATGTACCCGTAACCGGCGAGCGTGCGTGAATAGATTGATGAATGTGGAGGAAGCGAAAGAGGTCGGTTTGAATCGAAGCATTTGGCGTTCCATTGTTTCTGTCTAATTCAATGGGGGACAGACGTGATTTATATTGTTTTTTTTTTTTATATTCGACAATGCCAAGAGTAATAAGATAAAAAAAAAATTGCTGATGATTTAAATTGGTCTAAAGTTTTTTGTCAATCTATTTTTTGTAGGTATTGATTATTTTTTAATGATCAATTTAAAATTGATAAAAAATATGTATATATTGGTCAAAATAGTTTACGAAATGTGCTAATTATTTATATAAAAGTAATAAAGTTTACGTAAATCTATCATAACCTTCAAGAAAAGAGCATATTCCTTTTTAAAAGACCGGCAGTACATCTGCAATGCCGTTGGTGTTGTGGATGGTCATGGGCGGCGATATTCACTTACCATCAGGTGAGTCGCATGCTCGTTTGCCTCCTGTGTTGTAAAAAATATCCAAAATTCCAAGTAAGCACTATTGAAAGTAATAGATAGATAGATAGATATTTTATTTACATTACTTACAGCATATAAATTACAATAAAAAAAAATACACATAATACACAGGAAAAGAGATAAAAGAATGAAAATAAAAAAACACAAATAAAAAAAAAAAAACAAGAAACAAAATATATAAACTAACAATCCCCTTTCTTTTCCTTCCTTCATGCGTGTGCCATAGTAACACAAAATGGTCATACGTTACAAGTTCTTGATATTTTTTGTTACTTTTTGAGTTTGTATGTTTAAGTTTTTGTATATTATATGTATTTTTTTACTTATACATGTGCTCGTACCGGCGAGCATGTTTGAAAAGGATGATGAATGTGGAGGAAGCGAAAGAGGTTTGTTTGAATCGAAGCATTTGGCGTTCCATTGTTTCTGCCTACCCTAATGGGAGACAGGCGTGACAGATATGTATGTATGTATGTATGTATGTACTCGTAAATGAAACTCTTAACATAACAATATTATGTAAGAAATTCGACTAAAAAACTCCCAAAAATGTCCTGAAATGTTTCAGTGGAAAGTTTTGCTTTGATATATAGAGAATATTAAAATACTTTACTAAATACTTTTTCTTCATCAAACTTTACGATCCTTATATTTCATTAAACACAGGATCCAGTAACTGGAAAAAATCGCCAAATTATTCTAAATGTAAGTTTTTGGTATCAAATATGTTTTAGTATTTTTTTTAGTAGCTGTATTTACTAGTTTTTCAGGCGTTATTTAGGACAAACATTATAATATTAATGATGGCCGTGTGGTCCCGGCATAGAATAAGCCACCCCTTCTTACTCCGTGCGTGGTGCGTGTCGTAAGAGTCGACTAAGAAAGGGCGAAGAATGGACAGCAGCGTCCCTCTTAAAACATTTCTAAAGCCTTACTGCGGTTGCTATTCCGCCTGCCAAGCATGGCGACTACTGGCAAAACCCCCCAAGGGGGAGACTTATGTTTAAGAGCGGACACTTAAAGGCTGATATGACGATGATGATTATAATTGATATCTTCAACTCACGTCTAAACACCTTCAAAAGCATTTTACAATCAGCCATCAAGTCTCTTTGACATGTCCATAGTTTTATGTATTTTTATTATTTGCATGTACTTCATTGTTATTTACCAAATGCATATGCTTTCTCCATTCTATATAGTCCTTCTCCATTCCATATAGTACGTGTATACCAAATTTTATAGTTATTGTAGAAGCCCTTAAGGAGCTATAAGGTAACAAACAAACTCACTTTCATATTTATAATATTAGAAAGGATTGTTTTAATTTTGTTTTAAAATACTTCTTATTCTGTACGATCAGTAAGTTCTAGTTAAAATTAATAATATACATCGAGCACCGACGTATTTATTTCCAGGGCACCATTTTTCTACCAGTCATAGATTACAATCTAGAACGGCTTGGTTTAACTGTAAGTATTTAACTGCGCGGTTTCAGAGATGTTTCCTCCCACGAATACTCAGGTTGTGGAATGAGCTCCCTGCCGAGGTTTTCCCAAGAGACTACAGCATGGGGTTCTTCTAAAGGGGGGTAAAGAGGTTTCTTTAGGGTCGGCAACGCACGCGTAATACCTCTGGTATTGCAGGTGTTCATAGGCTACGGTAACCACTAGCCATCAGGTGGGCCGTATACTCGTTTGCCACCTTAGTGGTATAAAAAAAAAGTATTGCTTCTTTAATGTAATACTTCTATATATATAAAAATATATTGAATAAAAGTAAAAAAAAACTTATGGATAAATAAAAGAGGAATACAGACGGACAATTTACGTTTACTGTACCTAATCATTAACTGTATTTTGGCTTAAATTAGTATGGGACCAATATACGATTAAATACTTGATAAAAAAAAGTAAGATAGAAGCAAGGAGGGGAAGAGGGAGACCAAGGCATAGTTACATCAGGCAGGTCAAGGAAGTAATTGGTATCAAGAGTTGAAGAGACTATATAGTTGTATACCCCTTGTGTTAAAAAAAATATGAAATTTAAGTTAAATTTAAGCATTTTTTTCATTATTTCTGTCATCTTTCTTTCTAGTAAGGATATCCAGAGGGAGACTTTGTGCGAACGTCGTTTACTTGGCTACCTCCTGTCCCATTCGCGTTTCTACCGTGAAGCAGTTGTATTTGCATGGCTGTGTTTCGGTTTGAAAGGTGGCAGTAAGGCAGCTGGAAACAGTGAATTTAAAGGGCACAGACGCATAACACCTCAGTCCTCAGGAATGGCAACACACACATGGGCGATACAGTATATCCTTCTATGTCCATGGTACTAACTACTTATGTTTATAGGCGACAGTTACCGTTTTCCATCAGGTTGCCCGTTAGCTTGTTTACCATTCTAAGTTGCATAAAAAATTTAGTAAATTAAGATGACTTATCTGTCTTGTTTGGAATTAAATTATTTATTTTTAACTTTTTTATTTTCAGTGTTTCGGTGAAGGATGTCAAGGAAGAGTGAGTGTGATTTTTTTTTCAACTGTTTCTAAATTCTCTGTAAAGATAATGGATATTGCTTAATCACATTTAATCACATAACTGAACGAATTTGAAGAAAACTTGGTACACAAGGAGATTATGTATTGTATACACGTTCAAAGTACACTATAATTTTTATTTATGCATGTAAAGACGCGGAATGTAACAGGTCTTCCACTGTGCGTTTTTCAAGGCACTTTCTTCCACGCACAACCACTCTTTGGAATCAACTTCCAGCAGCAGTATTTCCGAACCGATACGACAACATAACCTTCAAGAAAAGAGTATATTCCTTTTTAAAAGGCCGGCAGCACACCTGCAATGCCACTGGTGTTGTGGGTGATCATGGGCGGCGGTAGTCACTTACCATAAGGTGAGCCGCTTGCTCGTTTGCCTCCTGTGTTGTAAAAAAAAAAGTTAAAAGTATTTATAGCTGTGTAGGTCCTAGCATAGAATAGGCCATTTCTTTCTTTACCATGGGTGTCGAAAGAGGCGACTAAGGGAGCTTATAGTGCAGGAATGGGCAATGGTGTCTCTCTAAAACATTACCAAAAGCCTAAATGATGTTGCCAACCCGCTTGCTAAGCTTGGCAACTGTTGTTAAAACCATAATAATAAAAATTATATATAGTAACTATAAATAAACGTCACGATTACACAACAATTCTTATATTTTTTTGTATATTTATATAATAGGTATACGTTATTATTTCCAGTGTTACGTTTTGGGATGTGAAAGCAGGGTATGTACTTATTTTTTTATTTATTTATTACATAGTTATAAAATGTTTATACATACATAACACGGATATAACGGGGGGGGGGGGGGAACTATTAGTAATACTGGTAATGCAGAGTACTAATCCTTTTGCTAGAATAAGCAATGCCAATGCCAATCGGGTCGACCTCCATGTAGTCCCCCTGCCAGCCATGATGCTGAATTCCATGTCTATTCATCATGATGAGCTAACTGAGCTGCCTTTTCATTCTCACCTATCATTGCTTATTGGTATTTCGCCAGTATATACCGTTGGTGCAGGCGGGGTTACCATTCTATTGTCATTCATTAAAAAACACAAATATGATATAAACTAAGCGTGCGAAGGTGCGTGCGTGGGTGCGTGGGTGCGTGGGTGCGTGGGTGCGTGGGTGCGTGGGTGCGTGGGTGCGTGGGTGCGTGGGTGCGTGGGTGCGTGGGTGCGTGGGTGCGTGGGTGCGTGGGTGCGTGCGTGCGTGCGTGCGTGCGTGCGTGCGTGCGTGCGTGCGTGCGTGCGTGCGTGCGTGCGTGCGTGCGTGCGTGCGTGCGTGCGTGCGTGCGTGCGTGCATGCGTGCGTGCGTGCGTGCGTGCGTGCGTGCGTGCGTGCGTGCGTGGGTGCATGCGTGCGTGCGTGAATGATTGCATACATCCGTGCGTGCGTGCGTTTGTCAATGTAATATTAGAAAAAGTAAAGCATGTTAAAAATCAGGTGGGTTTTTATTACTTTTTCAAGTATCATTATTAAAGAGTTTCTCTCACACAATGTAACATACATTTTATCATTTACTTATTAATCGTTTATGAATGCATCATGAAGGTTATAAAGATGTTAATATATTAATTAAATGTCTACATGAACCCTGTTAGGGTACTGTAAATTACATATATACTCAGTAATCGTATATTTACATAATTATAGATATCATCTTTCTAACATTATCCCAATTTATTTGGGGTCGGCAAAATGTATGTTTTTGATTTCTATTTTTCTCTATTCACAGTCATTTCCGTATTCAATCCCACTCTAGCCGAATCGTCATCTAATATATGTACATTTATTTATTATATTAAATTACGTTCCATATATTTTTTTTATAATAAATGGGAATTCCGATGTACATGTAAATATTAAATATATACGAGTACATAGATATAAAAAAATGCCAAGATTCACTTTTGATGTTAAAAGTTTCATAAGCACATATTATATTTTATTATAATAATTACTTAATTTAATATGTAATTAAATTAAATTAGACAACTTACGTGTAATTTGATCGAGAAAACTCAACTAGTTTCGAGACCATTAGGGATCTTTAGTTTTGAGCGGCTATGACGCGAACCCAAGCCTGACTGCCTAGATTCGCTTGCCTATAAAAACGTCGCTACATTTAAAAGTATCTCGAATTAAAATTAAATAGATAGGAGTGGAGCTGACACTAATTTGAAACTTTATGTCTAGATTTTTCTTTTTACTTTTTATGAATAACCACGGTACGTTTAACAATCAACGTCACAGATTAGCTAGAAATGAGTGAATAATTTAGTTAGACGCACTCTATTTTTAACCATTTTTAAAAGAAAGTAGGTTTTCAATTTGGTTGAGTATTCTACGTTTAATAATAATAATAAAGCCTTTTATTTATTTCCATATTCCTAATACATTTACAGTATTGTTAGTATCTAATCTATTTATATTTTTTTTTTCTTAATAACTAATGGTTAGTGTAATTCTTTGATTCTTGGATGGACCCCTCTTTGGGTGGAGGCCTCCTCCATCTTTCTCCACAACTCTGTTTCTTCCTATCATAAACCAGTCTTTTCCTGTATGTTCTGTTATATCATCAGTCCACCCTCTTATTGGTCTACCAATATTTCTCTTACCTTGTGGTCCTGTCCATTTTCTTCGTTTATTACCCCATAACTCCGTTATATGTATGTAATATATATGTGTATAATACAAATAATAGTGCATAGTATTCTTAAAAGGTGAGATTTCAATCTTTTGAAGGAAGTAATGGAGGCATTATCCTGTATGTTAGCAGGTACTATTTGGAAGGATATACTTTCAGATTTGTCTCGTAGACATTTTATCAAAATCGGTTTAGTACTTTAGTTTTCATATCAAAGTAACTGGTTTTGCTACATTAAAAATCGATGCTTTTTTGTTGTAGAACAAGATCTTAATGTTACATTATTAGTGTAATTTTTTTAGTCTCTGGCTGTGCATCTAGGTGTATTTTGTATATCAATGTATATCATATAAAACAATGTACAATATGAAGGCAATTTGATATTTTGTCTTGTTAAAAATAATTGAAGTATGTTGCGAAATGTGGCCCGGTACTTTTTTGTTTGTTTAAATACAATATAATACATACAGTTTTCCTAGTTTGTAAGTAGATTATCATGAAAAAGAATTTTAAACAATGTTGTTAAGCATTATTGGAAATGTATTACGATAATGACTACTCCATTAGGTATTATAGTCGTGAGCATATTTATTTTATTTATTTATTTATTATTATTATTTCAGTGTAGCGGTGATACATGTGCATCAGGGGTAAGTAAAATTACTTACTGCCACAGGAAAGAGAGAACATTGAAAAAAATAAAATAAAAAGAGAGAAAGAATGTTACGAAATAAAATATGTATATATAAATCGATAAAAAAAATGTCAATTTTATTATTGTTGCTTTTGTAATTGTTACGGCAAGTTTTATATGGAAAAAAATCTTCGGAAAAGTAAAAAAAATTGGGTTATATAATCTCTATATAAAGATATGAGTGTGTAAGTATTAATTCACTCTTGCGCCACCTGCCCTTTTCTATCTGTTCTCCTTTAACTAAAGGTTGTCTGTAAGAGATTGCCCTAGCGATAAGATCGCCTTTTGTACCTTTATGTGTATATTTCAATCTGTATTTATGTTACTGTATTTCACTTGAATTATTCACTTGTCATTGTATATTTTTATTTATGGTGCAATAAAGAGATAAATAAATAAAATAAGTAGGATAGAAGATAGTAAGGAGATTTCTATCATTTTCTTTATTAGTACATACGTGCAACGCCGGGGCGAACAGGTAGTAGTTATAATAGTAATAGTATGGCAACTTAAAGTTTTAATTCAGACGAATCTTATTTATTTATTAACTCTTTATTGCAACTCATATATAAGCATATATATGAGCTATTATATATATTAGCACACCTGCAATGCTGTAGGTGTTGTGGGTGACAATGGGCGGCGGTAGTCACTTACCATCAGGTGAGCCGCATGCTCGTTTGCCCCCTGTGTTGTAAAAAAAAAATAACATTCAATGACAATTAACACATATATTTTTCCAGTGTGTAGGAGCGGCTTGTTCAACATTTGTAAGTTATTATTTTATATATTTCTCTTTACAAAACGCCGTCAACTAGAACTCCCGACCTTAGATTATATAGACAGTGTCTCCATAGAAATGTTTCGAGAAAAACGGCTCAATTTTTCATACAATTTTGCGTAATAAATAGATCACGAGTGATTCCTTTATAACTTCTATATTTGTCTTATAATTTCTGCATCCTTTTAATATGTAAACACTTCATTTTATTTATTAAATAATGCGTCAAGGTACATTTTATGCGTAAGTATATAAAATACTGATAAAAAAAAACGAGTCAGCTAATTTGGTAATTAGTTGACAAAAAGTTGACACGTTTTTGAGGCTCGATGTTCTATCTAAGCTCATCTATGCTTCCGACATTGTGAGGTCACTCCATGAGGCGTGTGATGATTTCAGGAAGCTACTGTGCTTGGGCGGAGCTAGGCTAGTTATATTAGCCACGACTGATACGCACAACGGCCGAAATGGGAGGCTTAGCGTGGAAAAAGAGACCAATTTACATTTACAACTCCCTACATTACTCACTTGAATTCTCTAGAGTAAATCTGTCTAAATTAGTTACGATGTCACGGTAATATAAACAGCAAAATAGATAGGAGGGTCGTAGAAACAAATGATTTAATTTTGTCAAGAAAATAATATATAAAATATATTCATCATCAACATCATTTTAGCCATTATCTGTCCTTATGGTTGTTACATTTATATGTCTTGTCATATTTATATGTATTTATATGTCGTATACATTTATATGTCTTATAAATAAATAAAAAAAAAACAAAACTAACAAGTCTGCTCATTAATATTTAAAAACAACAAGCTTTTAATATATATCTCATTGTGATGAGGTGATAAATGATGAAGATACGGATTTTAGCAGAGAAAAATCTATGTAATGTAATGTAATGTATAGCGACCAAGCAAAAAAGGAACACAGACATTGTCAAAAAATACAAAATTGAAATAACAAATAAAAAAAAAAACATTCTAAAATTAAATCTTTATAAAAATTTATGTAAATTTTAAAAAGTTTGCATCGGCCGTTTGTTAATATTGTGTTTGAACTAAAGTTGCATGTAAAATGTTAGGAAATCTGAAGAAACTAATTCAGCTGCTCAAAGTTGACCTAAACAAATTACTATAACGTAAGTTTATGAAGTAGGTATATATTATACTGTGTCAATGTAAACACAAAAATTTCAAGTTGAATAAAAAATTTTGTAAAAAATTAATAATCATTATTTATTTATAATATAAATATTTTTCCAGTGCAAAGGTCCCGGTTGTCTAGCTATGGTAAATGAATTTATATCCATTATATTGTACAGAATGGAAAGGATAAGCTGGACAGAAAAAGTAATGAATGAGGAAGTCTTGAAAAGGGTGAATGAGAGAAGAACATTAATAAAAACAATAGAGAATTGCAGAGGCAAAATACTGGGCCAACTTTTACGATATGACGATTTTTAAAAGAGCATAGCAGAAGGCAAAATAGGGGACGCAAGAGAATAAAGGACAGATAAAGGAAACACTAGATGTCATGTCATATAGGGACGTCAAGGATATGGCCTGGGATAGAGCTGGCTGGAAGATGTATGAATTAGTTGCACCGACAAGAGGAAACTCTTAAGTGAAAGGAAGATATTATGCACATGTAGGCTTATGTTCAGTAGTGGATAGTTAACGACTAATATAATGATGATGATGATGATGATGATGATGATAATGATAATGATTATATACATAATAAAATTGGTAATTAGACGATGCCTATACCTACATACATACATACATATCTGTCACGCCTGTCTCCCATTAGGGTAGGCAGAAACAATGGAACGCCAAATGCTTCGATTCAAACAAACCTCTTTCGCTTCTTCCACATTCATCAATCTTGTCATACACGCTCGTCGGTTACGGGTACTTTTAATTTGGCCCTTCTTCAGCACGTCGCCTATTTGGTCGACATACGTCCGTCTAGGGCGGCCCCTACCGACATCTCCATTCATTCTTGCTCGATAAATCTCTTTCGTAATTCTTCTTTCATCCATCCTCTCCAAATGACCAAACCAACGCAACATTCCTTTTTCAATTTTTGTCACTACATCGTCTTTCAGTCCACACTTCTCTCTAACCACACTGTTTCTTACTCTATCT
Source organism: Galleria mellonella (assembly GCF_026898425.1). Taxonomy (NCBI): domain Eukaryota; kingdom Metazoa; phylum Arthropoda; class Insecta; order Lepidoptera; family Pyralidae; genus Galleria; species Galleria mellonella. Next base: position 6,135,411 of record NW_026441999.1, on the reverse strand, counting down.
TTTAAAGTAATACCACACATACTTCTCAAAGCTCTCATCTGTACAGCATTTATCTTACTTTCATGCTTCTTCTGCCATACCCACGATTCGCTTCCATACATGAGTGTTGGTGTCAGTACTCCTTGAATTATAGCAAGGCGAGCTTTGCTCGATACATTTTTACTTGACATAATCGAGAGCAGTGCACCGTTAGCACTGTTTCCCGCTTTTACTCTCCTCTCAATATCTCTGTCACACTTCCCATCCCTCGTAAACAAAGAACCTAAATATAGAAACTCACTCACTTGCTCTACTTTTTCATCTCCTATCATAATCTGGCATGCCGTTAAACTTTCATTCCTCTCAAAAACCATTACCTTCGTCTTCTTCGCATTTATTTTCATACCTTTTCTTGCATACGCTTCATTCATTATAGTCACCATTTGTTGTAATTCATACTCCGACGATGCAAAAAGTACTTGGTCGTCGGCGTATAAAAGAGTCTTAAACAGAGACTCATTCATCCTGAATCCACAATTAGATCCTTTCAAATCGGTCAAGCAACTGTCCATAAATAGGTTGAACAGCCAAGGAGACGCTACACAGCCCTGTCTAACACCGCGTTCAATGCCAAACCAGTCTGTATAGACTCCATTTATTCTGACACAGGCATTTGAATCCTTATATAAAGATTTGAATGCCCGTATCAAATGGCTGCTCACCCCATACATTGCCAGTGTTGACCACAGTTCATTCCTCTCCACTCTATCATAAGCCTTTTCAAGGTCAATGAAGGCGCAGAAAACCTTCTGATGTTGAGCTAAGGTTTTCTCTGTTATGCACCTTAAGGAAAAGACTTGATCCGTACATCCCATACCCTTTCGAAACCCTGCTTGCACATCCCAAATTTTACTTTCCGTCTCATTCATCACTCTTTTAATCAAAATCCTAGCATACAATTTGCCTACAACACTAAGAAGGCTTATTCCGCGGAAATTTTTGCACTCCTGCTGTGACCCGCTGCCTTTATATAGTGGCACAATAACAGCTTTGCTCCAGTCACCTGGAACACAATCGGACCGCCAACATTTATTGAACAGCAGACACAGCAGGTTTACAATGATTTCTCCACCTTCTTTAAGCATTTCGGCAGATATTCTATCGAATCCCGCTGCTTTACCAAATTTCATAATCTTCATTGCATTCATTACTTCATCCATACTTATATCACTTTCACTGTCAACTTCTTCGTCCATTATTTCATTTTCAACATTCTTTCTTTCACTTCCACGTTCAAATAAACTTTCAAAATATCTCTTCCAATGATCTAAGACTTCCTTTTGTTCCGTGATAACATTACCATCCATATCCCTTATCACGCCCATTTTCGGATCTCTCTTTTTACCTCTAGCTGTTCGCACTAAATGCCAGAAAAGCTTTTGATTAGCTCGAAAATTTCTAGAGAATTTCCTTTCATACTCATCCTTACATTCCTCTTTCTTTTTGCTTACTAATTCTTTAACTTTCTTTTTCATTACATCATACTTCTCTTTTGCAATTTTTTCAATGTCACTTACATTACCTTGCATTCTCTTATTAGCTCTGGTAGCTAACAAATCCATCCATGCCTTTTTCTTTAGAGCCACCATTTCTTTCACTTCGCCATCCCACCATACATTCATTCTCATCTTAACATCCTTCCTCTTACTTACACCACAAACTTGAGTAGCTATATCAAAGATTCCGCATTTAAATTCCTTCCAAAATTCTTCTATCTCATAGTTATCTTTCTTCAGTAGCTCTCTAAATCTTTCATTCAATCTTTCTTGATACTGATTTCGAACCTGTTCTTCTGTCAGTCTCTCTACTCTTACTCTTTCTATTTCTATTTCTGACATACGAACACGTGGACGATGTCGCCATTTATTGAATAAGCCACCTATTCTCGATATCACCAAAAAGTGATCGGTTCCGACATTCGTACCACGATAGACTCTTGTATCCTTCACTTTCGCTCTCAATCGTTCATCCACAATTACAAAATCAATCATACTTCTCTCAGTTTGCCTTTGCCATGTATACATATGAATCAGTTTGTGACTAAACAAAGTATTAGTCACCACCAGATTTCTCTCCAGACATACTTCTAATAAACTTTCACCATTTTCATTCACTCTTTTATCTCCAAACATTCCTAAATTCCTTTCATATCCATCGCGACGGATTCCCACCCAGCCATTAAAATCACCTATCAAAATAATTCTTTCATTCTCCTTACATTTAGTCATAATCTCTCTTACACTATCCCAGAAATCCTCTCTGACCTTTGGTGGCTTGGACATATCCGGGGCATAAGCGCAAAGGAGAAAAATACGGGTCAAACCAACTTTCAGTCGTATCCAGAGGAGTCTAGGACTTACAAATTCAAATTCTTTAACAGATGCATTCATTCTCTCTGACAAAATAACTCCCACTCCTTGGCTGCTTCTTTCAGAGTCATTAACTCCGGACCAGTACCCAGTATATCGGTCATAAGTAGTAATAGAGCAGCCTTTCTTTTTTGTTTCACTTACTCCTAATACATCAATTCTTCTTTCACTCATCATCTCACATACTTCGTCTATTTTACTATCCATACCTCCACAAACATTCATCGTTGCAATTTGGCATTCCTTTGCCCTCTTTTTGCCATTTGGGGAAACAGGGGAGACACGACGTGACCCGTGGCATAACGCATCGCCGTCGATGAGAAATTTGTCCCCCCCAGATACGATGGGACTGCCTGAGTTGCACTCAGGGACGGATTCTCCGGCAGTGCCGGTACCCTCCTGGGGTAGTTGCGTTTTAATTTCTCTTATCATTTTGAAAAAGAACTGCTCTTCTTAACATCGGATAGGGAAAGGAAATAGGTTACATTGGGAAAGGAATAGGTTATAAGGAAAGGAGGTGATAAGTGGAAAGGAACTATAGGAAAAATGGGGGATACTACAGCTACGGAGAGGACATAGGTTTTGTAACTGTAGTAGCTATGGAGGCCGGGGTTGCGTACCCGTATGCCCTTACTCCACAATCGGACAGATTAATAGAGAGGACATCCCATGACCTGAGGACATATACCTACATAAGAGATATTTAAGCAAAATTAATAATACAGTTCTTACAAACAATAGAAGTAATAAATTGTGTTACAACAAAATCAGACTCCAAATGTAGTGAAACCTGTTAAACTCACCTGTTAAAATTTCTATGGAATCAATCCGTCCGTTCAGTTTGCTTTTTATCTTTTTTTTTATGCAACTTAGAATGGCAAACAAGCTAGCTGACGGCCCACCTGATGGAAAGTGGTAACTGTCGCCTATAGATATGAGCAGTACCATGGACATAAACAGAGTATACCGTTTCGCTCGTGATACCCCCCATGCGTTGCCATTCCTGAGAACTCATGTGTTATTTCTCTGTGCTCTGTAAAATCACTGCCATATCGCAATTTCAAACCGAAACACAGCCATGCAAACACAACTGCTTCACGGTTGAAACACGAATGGGACGGAGGTGTACGACTTTTGTACAGTCTCTCTCTGATGACTATCTGTCCTTTCAGATAAAAAAAGATTTTCAAATCAAATCGGTTTCCAAATGACTCAGATTGTGAAATGAGCTCCCTGCTGAGGGTTTCCCTAGAGACTACACTATGGGGTTTTTCAAAAAGTGTATTGTGGTTTTTTCAACTTCGGCAACGCGCACGTGACACCCCTAGTATTGTAGGCGTCCATAGGCTAAAGTGACCGTTTACCATTAGACGAGCTCTATACTTGTTTGGTGCCTACGTGCTTTAAAAATAATATCCACGCATACGAAGTTGTAGTAAAAGCTAGTTAATTAAAACATTTTTTTTTTTATTTTTTTTTTACAGTGTGTCGGAGATGACTGCACGTCGAGGGTAATTTAAATATTGTACCTATTTCGTTTCAATGCTTATTCTCATTATTCTATCCTTACTAATACTAATGAAACGAATACTAACTTTTTTTTTTATTGGATGATAATGAAATGGTTACCCTGCCGGCGCTATCGGTATACGCTGGTCTTGGTGTGCAACATACTTAGCACACAGGGTCCATTATGTACTAATTCATGTAAGCAAAGCTGCTGGATATAACTAGTTCGAAATATATTCTAATTTCATAGATTCTTTATTTCTAATTTTACTTTGTTTCCTGGAATATAAAATATTGTAACACAAAATCAAATACGGTCATACATCAATGTCATTTTGATTGATGTTGGTTGAATCAATAAGTTAATTATAAACATCGTCAGATGACTGTCATCATATGCGTAAGATTTATTTATTTTTGTTTTTTTTTTTTATTATTGCGTTGTTTTTATTTACGCAATAAACTGAGTTGTGGCCATTTTGTATTGCTATGGCACACTCACAAACGAAAATTGTATTTAGCTTTATGTATTTTTTTTTATCATTTATGTCATCTCGCTTTTTTTTTGTATATGTATGTTGCAATTTGTGTGCTGTAAGTAAGTAATGTAAATAAATTATCTATCTGTCTATCTATCTAATACCTTAGTACACAGAAATAAAATGTAAAAGTTTCAAATTGTACAAAAAGGTACTCTTACAAACAGATTCTATGTTTAACTTTCTATGTAACGGCTCTGCGAATATATTTAAAACAACAATTTTCCTCAGTTTATTCACGTTACAAATCCTCCATGTTTATCGTTGTAGCGTGATATTTTCCTTTGGCCATTGTTCACGGCATGATTTCAGTACATGAGTAAGTATCTTTACAGAGCCAAAGTTAGATATGTATATATTCCGTTTTAAAAGGCTGACAGCGCACTTGCAGCTCTTCGGTTGATGCAGGTGCTCCCCTGTTTTTAAAAAAATATGCAACTTAGAATGGCAAACAAGCTGACGGCCCGCCTGGTGGAAAGTGGTAACCGTCGCCTATAGACATGAGCAGTACCATGGACATAACAGAGTATACTGTTTCGGTCATGTGTTATGCATCTGTACCCTGTAAATTCACAGCCATATTATATAATTCAAACCGAAACACAACCATGCAAACATAACTGTTTTACGGTTGAAACACGAATGGGACAGAGGTACCCAAGCAAACGACTTTTGCACAAAGTCTGGTATCGTTGAATTCGTCACGATGGGCTAAATGACCTGCATTTTTATCCTCACCGATCACCCCTCACTGGTGCCCCGTCAGTGATAGCGGAGGCATTAGTCACGATTTCATTATCATCCATTCAAAACAGCAGGCTAGTTGTACACAGTTTTAGCTCTGAATGGACCCTTACTCTTGTGATTCCAGTGCGACGGTCAGAACTGCGAGGCTCGAGTGAGTATTGTGAGGTGGGATTTATTTGTAAAACCTCATCTCTTTGTTATTTATTTTATTATTTCGATGAATATTAGATGTTATAATGAAATTAATACCATTCGACTGGTCTACAAAAGTTTCGAGTGTTGATTGGACATTTCAATTTGTAAAATTCACTTTTATAAGGCTTTATGGTTATAAAATTAGGTTTGTTATTCGCCGAATTGTTGGAATGTTTACCAGAGATATTATATTAAATTAATTTGCGTGGATACCACTGTTCCACTCGTGTTTCAGTCGTCAAGCAGTGGTGCTTGTATGGTTGTTCTTTATTCTTTTTGAATAGTGGGATATTGCAGTGAAATTTCGGTTCGAAGGGTGGGATATGGCGTGAATTTACTGGGTACAAGAAGAATAACACGTGAGTCCACAGGAGTGGCAACGCATGGGGGGTATCGGTTGAAACACGAATGGGACAGAGGTACCTACATAAGCAATCGACTTTTATACAAAGTCTCCCTTTGGTGAATTATACCTCATTTAAATTTAAAATTTTTGTTTATTTTTTTAAACATTTGCATGCTTGATCTAAGTAGATTTTATAAGGTATTTTTAATTTATAATATTGAACATTTTATATCCAAAATTATATTAAATTAAAGTATTATTATCAATTTCATTTCATTTCATTTCAATTTTAAAGTGCCGAGGTAAAGGATGCCAGTCAAATGTAAGTTTGTTTGTGTTTACCATTAAAATTTTTTTTATGTCAATTATAATTACATAACTTTAAATACATATATATATATATTTTCACTATAAAACCAAAATTTGGTTTTGGTGTGTATGTTTGTTACATACACACCAAAACCACAGGGGCTTGTCTGGAATACCTTATAATCCGCTTATTTTATACTTGGCATGAGATTTGAATACTAATTATTGTTTATTATCTAATAATTCTATTGCAGTGCAGGAGTTTTTCTTGCAAGTACGAGTATATCGTGAACGGCGCGTTTTCGATGGGCGGAGGTACCTGGGAAATGAATTATCCACAATACGACATAGAAAAACTACCACGGCAGTCTAATCATTATGATTATTTTTAAAAAAAAAATAAGGAAAACAATGTAGTTTTTATTCAAAAATATTTTTTTTATGCAACTTAGAATGGCGAACAAGCTGACGGCCCACCTGATGGAAAGTGGTAACTGTCGCCTATAGACATGAGCAGTACCATGGACATAACGGAGTATACTGTTTCGCCAATAATACCCCCATGCGTTGCCATTCCTGAGGACTCGGGTGTTATTCCTCTGTACCCAGTAAATTCACGCCATATCCCACCGAACATTCAAACCGAAACACAGCCATGCAAATACAACTGCTTCACGGTTGAAACACGAATGGGACAGAGGTACCCAAGCAATCGACTTTTGTACAAAGTCTCCCTCTGGTAATATTATTTATATATTGGCCCAGTAATAGATAATTTATGCTTATAGATTTGTAGAGAGCTCAATTCTGTACATGAAATATAACTATCAGCAGGTGATTAGTGATCGATACTGATGCCATAAATGCAATCAGTAAAATTTATGTCTGTCTGTCTGTATGTTCGTTATAGAAACAAAAACTACTCGATGGATTTTAACAAAACTTGGTACAATTATTCTTCATACTCCTGGGCAAGTTGTAGTATACTTTTTATCACGTTACGCTCAATAGGAGCAGAGCAGTGAAGGGAAATGTGTCTGTTACATCAAAACCACTGAACCGTGAGGAAGGACATAGTTTACTTATTTTACAAAAAACGACGGAAACGCGGACGAAGTCGCGGGCAACAGCTAGTATTAAATATCGGTTGTTCAATATATAACATTGAAATGAACCAGTGAAGGATGATAGGTGAGGATGAAGCAGGTCAGTTAGCCCATCGTGACGAATTCAACAGGAATTGTTCACGATGGTTTCCAGGGGGAACCACGAGGAGGTCGATCTAATAGGGCATATTGCTAGTAATGGGGCTGTCAAACTCCATAGCTAACAATCCCTTTCCCCCCACACCTCCATATTTGGAAATGGTAGAATTTTAATCTGATATTCAAGTTAAATGATCGTTATAAAATTTTGTACTAGTAAGAAAACTTAAAAAGGAGCAGTAATATAAATAAGTAAGAGATATACCAGAGGGAGACTTTGTACAAAAGTCGATTGCTTGGGTACCTCTGTCCCATTCGTGTTTCAACCGTATAGCACTTACTAAAATTTGTAAGGATGGGTGTATGGTTGAATAGATGCATGTTTGTTAATCTTTCACGCAAAAACTATTAAACGGAATTGAATGAAATTGAGTACATAGGTGGGTCATATCCTAACTTGTTTTATACCACTGAGATGGCAAACAAGCGTAGGGCCCACCCGATGATAAGTGGTTACCGTAGCATATGAACACCTGCAATACCAGGGGTATTACGCGCGCGTTGCCGACCCTGAAAAAACCTCTTTACCCCCTTTTGAAAAACCCCAAGCAGTAGTCTCTTGGAAAAACCTCGGCAGGGAGCTCATTCCATAACCTGAGTGTTCGTGGGAGGAAACATCTCTGAAACCGCGCAGTACGCGACCATTTAGTCTGTAGGACATGAGGATGAACTCCCTGTCGATGGCGAGTCGTACGATGGTAGAAAGTGGTCGTGGGCATCATATTGAACAATTCCTCTGATCCGTGGTACAAGCGGTAGAACACGCAGAGTGAGACAAAATCTCTCCTAAGACTTAACCCTTAAATACCTGAAGTTTCCAATTTGATACCGGAGTTATAAATCGCATTGGGCGCCTACAATTGATTTTATTTTAATATTTGGCTGTTTACATGTTACCAAATGTTTTTTTTTCAAAATAAACATAAAAATATCGTTTTGATTTTTATACTATTTTCCCCCATTAGTAAACACAGTAAAGGGTACACTTACATATTTTTTAATTTGATTTAAAAAATCAGACTTTTAAGGGTTAAGTGTTCGTTACCGCTTGTAAGCCTGGGATCATCGACAGTCAAACTAGCAATAAATTGTATACAAATATTTGTCTGCATAATATCTACTTGCTATTCTAAATCAACTTCGATATAGTAACTATCTATCTATGTAGTTAAGTTCGATGCATAAATCCTAGAGATCAATTATAGATAATTCATAGACAATAGCAGAGGAGTCTTTGTCAAACTCGGTTCGCATGATTGAACACTAATTTTAACCTCCCTATTCATAGACACCTATTATGTAGAATGCAGTTCAGTGCACTGTTAAATGTTCCATACGAATACCTCTTTTCCTATGAAGTTGGTTAAGTGAATTCTAATGGTTTTTTAGTCTCTTATAGGTAATGTAGTAATTACATAGGATAGGAATAGGATATTTAAACTCAAATAAATGAAATCGAATGAGTTAGGGATAAAAATCAATAGAGTTAGGAAAGAAATTAGTGGGATGTGACGTCATCGGATGAATACAGAATCAGTCCATCGATTGGAATCATAAAGTGATCAAACAACAAACAACTTTATTGTAGAACAGCAAAAGGTTTATTCTCGCAGCGATTGCTGGCTTCTTAATAGAATTTCTTTCAAAGTTGCAACTTACTTTTTAACTTATTGTTTTCTTAATAACAAACGAACAAAGAGAATCTCGAAAAATCCTATTCAAGCCGGTAAACCAGTATCAGAGCTATACTATTGTAATAATATAAATATTTTTTTATTCAAGTATACTTAATTCCTAATGTTTGTTAATAAATACATATGTAACGGGAAATTAATAAACTCTCTTTATTTATATAACTTAGAATGGCAAACAAGCTGACGGCCCACCTGATGGAAAGTGGTAACCGTCGCCTATAGACATGAGCAGTACCATGGACATAACAGAGTATATCGTTTCGCCCATGATACCCCCCATGCGTTGCCATTGTATTCTTGTCAATTGTTTCAACTTCATCCGGAGCTCACAGTGCGAGACGAGATACTATGACGTGTGTGGTATAAAAAAATAGATTCTTTAATAAAACTTGCGAGGTTTTATTATTAAATTAATTGTACCTATTCATAATAGGACTATAGTATTGCAGTGGTGGATTACCTTTATTCTAAACAAGCTTATGCCCGCGACTTCGTGTGCGTGGTTTTTCGGAGTAAAAAAATCAATGAAAGAAACCACTTATGGTTGATATAAGTACCGATATAAAACATACACTAGACTTTAAGGTCTACCTTCAAAACACAAGTACGATAACCGCATCCAATTTAGAGACTTTGTTTTTACGTAATACTGGATATATAAACAGACAAAGCGACAAAAAATGACTTCGTTGTTTTGGCTTTTTTTACTCTTATGTAATTTTTTTAGATATCTCCTATTCACAGATATCGTTTAATTACAATTTTATCATATCAGGCGTTAACTATTCACTACTGAAGTAGTTGCCACATTTGGCAGGCGGGTTGGCAACCGTAGTTAAGCTTTTTGTGATGTTTTAAGATGAACGGTGTTGCCCACTCCTCGACCGTTAAGTTCTACTAGTCACCTCTTACGACACCCACGAAAGGAAGGGGTGGCCCATTCAATGCCGAGACCACACGGCAAAAATTATAAATCGTCATAGTTTACCTAAATGACCACTAGCGGAGGGTATATTTATATATTCCCTCCGCTAGTGGTCATTTACTGGACCAATATATAGTTATTGTAATAAAAAATATATATAGATATTCATAAGAATATCTTATATAAATTTTTTTATTACAATATCTTATATATTAGTATTATAATAGAGATTTAACGTATTCGTTATACGTTAAATCTCTATTATCCAATATACAATATCGTAATGAAGAACTCCATTTAAATGAATATCGATATCTGACCAGTATATGCGATAATTCATTAGTCAATTCCCCCAACTTACACAAATATCTGAGCAAAGAATAGCAGACCAAAGACGTGTTATTGTTAACAATAAATTAATTTCAGAGGATAACTTATTAATAAAACAAGAAGTGGCCACAGAGCTAGATTTATCACCGACAATAGAAGAAAATATTAACCACAATAATATACAACAGACACAAACACAAGATAATGAAAATGAATTCTTACAAACAATAGCCTCGAATTATTTTCAAGAAAATCCATCAAACCCTGATACACAATCTAATCCTGTACAAACAAACTCAGAAATAGATGATACATTCCAAATGGCACTAGAATACTTTGTTAATCTTTATCCCACTAACAGACCCTATATAGCTAAACAAAGAGCAACAAAAAATCTAGCCACTACAATTAATTATATAAATAATATACTATTGCCAAAATACATAAATAATGACACTAATTTTGATAAACTACACGGAATAATCTACTGTTCAGCATGGACAGCGGCAAAAATAAATGGTACAAAATTAAGAATCCCACCGATCGATACATTACGAACAAGACAAAATTCATCAAAACCGCAATGGCAAAAAAGATTAGAAAATAAAATGGAAGATCTGAGGATAAAAATTAGTAGATTGACACAATACATAAATGGAAATAGAAACAGAAAACTTACAAAACATGTAAAAAAGATTCTAGTACAATATCATATACATTCTATTCATGAAGAACCTAACACACAACTGACGCACTTTTTAGACACACTTAAACAAAAATTAACGGTAGTAGCAAACCGTTTATGTAGATATAAAAACTGTACAAAACGTAAATTACAAAATATTCAATTTATTAACAATGAGAAACAATTTTACCGTACAATCAACAAAACTATATCAAACAATGAAAATAATATACAAACCGAAGTATTTCCTACACCATCCCCGGAAGAATTGCAAAACTTTTGGGCAGGTATATGGTCGAACCCAACCTCTCATAATAATGAAGCACTATGGATAAAGACTGAACAACTAAAATATGAACATATAATACCGATGGAGTATGACTATTTCATTTGAATTGTTTCATGAGGTAATCAACAAACTTCATAATTGGAAAGCAACAGGCACAGATCATATTCATAATTATTGGTACAAGAAATTAACCGTGACTCACATACTTCTCCACAAACACATCAATAATTTCATTCAAAATCCGGATACTATTCTTAAATTTATTACTGAAGGATGTACGTACTTATTACCTAAAGATCTTAATGATACCACAAACCCAGCAAAATATCGACCTATTACCTGCTTACAGACTATTTACAAAATAATCACATCGTGTATAACCTGAATTATTTATAATTATACAGAAAGTAATGACATACTAGCTGAGCAACAAAAAGGATGCAGAAAAGCAAGCCAGGGTTGTAAAGAACAGCTAATAATTGATTCTGTGATCCTTGAACAAGTTCATAAGCGCAAGTCAGCTCTTTTTACAATGTATGTAGATTATAAAAAAGCATATGATACTGTACCCCATACTTGGCTGCTTAAAATCCTAGATATTTATAAAGTTCACCCGACTATCACAAAATTTTTACAAACAATTATGCAAAATTGGACAACGACCTTAAGCATAAATTCCCCAAATTTAACAACACGTACAGACTAGATTAAAATAGAAAGAGGCATTTTTCAAGGTGATGCTTAAGCCCATTATGGTTTTGCCTTGCCTTGAACCCATTATCTAATATCCTTAATTCATCTAATACTGGTTATAAATTGAAATATAGATATAGATGGACAGAGTGAGGAAAAAGAAGTTGCTTTAAGTCATCTTATGTATATGGATGATATTAAATTATATGGTTGTTCAGAAAATGAATTAAAAAACTTGGCTAGTTTAACTGAACATTTCTCAAAGGACATTAAAATGGAATTTGGTATTGATAAATGCAGAATTAACTCTGTCAAGGCAGGGCAAAATCATCAGCATTATTATCAAACGGAGACAGGTGATACAATTAACCCTTTAGACGAAAATGAAACCTATAAATATCTAGGATACAATCAATCTAAACATATACATCAAAAAAATATAAAGAATTCGTTGTCTCTTAAATTCAAACATAGATTAAACATTATACTTAAAACACAATTAAATTCACGTAATACAATAAAAGGTATAAATTCCTATGCAATTCCTATCCTAACATATTCATTTGGTATTATACATTGGACAAAAACAGATCTTAAATCTCTTCAACGCAACATTAGTACAACAATGACGAAACATAGAAAACACCATCCGCGATCATGTATTCAAAGACTGACACTACCCCGCAAAAATGGAGGCAGGGGATTACTAGATATTATTAACCTACATAACAAGCAAATTACCATACTTAGAAAATACTTTCATAAAAAAGAACTTATATCTGATTTACACAACGCTATAGTACAAAATGACTAAGCTAACCCCGTTAAATTTGCAAGATCACACAACACAAAATAATGAAAAGCAAACAGACATGCAAACAAAAATAGAAGAGTGGCGTGATAAATCCCTCCATGGGAGACATTACAGCGATTTATGCCAACCTAACGTCGATAAAGTAGCGTCGAATGAACGGCTAAATCGTGGGGTTCTTTTCCCGGAAACGGAGGGATTTATGATTGCTATACAAGACCAAGTGATCGAAACTCTAAATTACCAAAAATTCATTATAAAACAAAATTTAGTGACAGATTTATGCAGACGATGTAACAGTAATTCGGAGACCATACAGCATATTACAGGAGCTTGTAAATCCATAGTACAGACCGATTACAAATATAGACATGACCAGGTTGCCAACATTATTCACCAAAAATTAGCTCAGAAATACAAACTTATACCAGAAACATACACACCCTACTATAAATATACCCCTGATGTAATAGTTGAAAACAATACACAAAAATTATACTATGACCGTGTTATCTTGACAGATAAAACTACATATTATAATAGACCTCATATTACCCTCCTAGATAAAATTAATCGCAAAGCATATATTATCGATATTGCAGTCCCAAATACACACAATGTACAGAACACTATAGCTGAAAAACTGGCAAAATATATAGATCTAAAGGACGAAATAACCCGCATGTGGCGTTTACAATCCGCAACCATAGTTCCAATAGTCCTATCTACTACAGGAGTAATCCCGAATCAGCTACACTTATCACTTAGAACACTTGACCTTCCGTGCTACACTTACATCGAACTGCAGAAGTCTATAATACTAAACACCTGTTCCATTGTTCGGCGATTTTTAACATCTAATCAAAATTAATTATTTGTACAATCTACGAGATACTTGGCAGCCAGCCCGTACTCGTAGCAATAAAGCCAACTATACGTTGAGTAATAAAGATAGCTAATATTTTCAATAATTTTTTTAATTCTGTGGTTGATAATTCCAAAAATTCTCACTTACATCGCAGTAATAAAAACGCCACAAACCAATTGGATAAAACTATATTCCTGGAACCTTGTAGTAGTAATGAAACTATTAAACACATATCTTCACTAAAAAATACAAAATCCATAGGATTTGATGAGATATCAACCACTATCTTAAAATCCTGTGCAGATATTATTGCACCTGTATTAACCCACATTATTAACAATTCTTTTACTCAGGGTGTATTCCCAGAGAGATTAAAAACAGCTATAATAAAGTCCTTACATAAAAAAGATAGCAAACTTGAACTAGGCAACTATCGACCTATAGCATTAAACTCAAACTTGTCCAAAGTATTTGAGAAAGCCATGCATAAACGCATCACGAATTTTTTTAACCGATTCGATGTGATTAAACAATCACAAAACGGATTTCAGAAAAATAAATCCACAACATTGGCAGCTTTCACTTTAGTTAGTTCCGTCACAGATTGTATAGATAAAAAAACACCAGTTACAGCTATTTTCTTAGACATGAGCAAAGCCTTTGATGTAATTAATCATGACGTACTAAAGGACAAATGTGAATTATTTGGTATCAGGGGGTTAGCCTTAAAATGGGTAGAGAGCTATCTACGTGACCGATATCAGTGTGTAGAAATTAAAAATTAAATTAAATTTGCGGATGACGTCTCGATAATAGTACCACATAATGATCCAGCTATTAATTATAATGATAGGATCAATATAACACTTACGCAGATTGCGGACTGGCTTGATAGAAATCAACTATGTATAAATACAGAGAAAACAAAATATGTCCAATTTTCTAATTACAATTCCACAAATAAGAACCTAACAGTAAAATATCGAAACAAATTAATTTCCAAAGATAATGTAGTAAAATTTCTAGGTATTACGTTAGATGAAAATTGTAATTGGAAGATCCATATAAATGTGTTATGTACTAAAATTAATAAATTTGTATATGCACTCAGACGTCTACGCAATACAGCCAGTAAAAATGCAGCTCTTACCGCGTATCATGGCTACGTTGGATCTATATTGCGATATGGAATCTTACTTTGGGGTAATGCAACATTGATTAACAAAGTATTCATTTCACAAAAGAAATGCGTTAGAGCTATCTGTGGATTAGCGCCTATGGAATCATGTAGAAACTATTTTAAAGATATAAAAACATTAACAGTTACGAGTTTATATATCTTAGAAATTGGAATCTTTGTTAAAAAACACCCACAGTTATTTAATAAAATTTGTGAAATTAATAAATTTATCAAATTACCAAACTACACATGCCTATATGTAAGAGTAGCCTATATCATAAAAATTGTTTTGTGATGTGCATAAATATTTACAATAAGATACCCCAGTCATTTCGTGAAATGCCCTTTGAAATTTTCCGAAGAAAACTACGAAATTGGCTTATTGAAAAGTGTTTTTACACGATAAAAGAATTTGTAAGTCTGAATGGCAGATTAGACTAAAAATGCATTTTACGTAATAATATTAATAATATGACATGTACAATTTTAATGCTTTATAACTATAATATCGACTATTTTTAAATGTTGACATAATTAACTAATTCAATGTAACAATTAATATGTATTTAGAATAATTATTTGGACATACATAATTGATAAACTTTTACTTAACATGTGCTAAGACAAAATTTGCATGCCTTTAGATAAGGCGAAATGTGTAGTTCAGTTACCATTTTAAGACCTTTGTACCACATTTCGAGCAAATAAATTATTCTTATTCTTATTATTCTTATAAAAAAAAATCAAAATAATAATAATAATAAAGAAATCGAAATTTATATTTATTATTTAAATTTTTCCGCCATCAATGTACACAGGAACTTAATGTATAAATACTGGTGCAGTACCAATGTTACCCAAGCGTAATTACCGCCTTAGTTCCCATTTCTTTTAAAATATTCAAGTCCAATATATAGTAGCCGATATTGCCAATATCTGCTTTCACTACTATATATAATTCTCTCCCACAGACTGCCAAAAGTAAAGATTAATTGCAAGAACAATATGGATTACATTTACTTAATCATTGCATTCCATTATTTTCATGTAACTTCTATAGTCTATTGCTAAATCAATCAAAGTTTAACAAGGTTTTCGTTCACAGAAAAACCTTAAGAAAGTTTCCAACCATTTGAAGTTTCAACTGTGAATTGAAGTAACATTTATTGAGCGTGCACTATTGTTTTGATCGACCTAGGTGCGTACTATTGAAACCTCAGAGAAGATAAATTACAATTCTATTACTAAACATTATAAAGGTGAAAGTTTTTTATAAAGGTTTGTGCTTAAAAACAGCGCTGTAGCGCCTCAAACGCTGCAGCAATATGTTGAGCGCAGACCTATTTCATCAGTAGGTACATCTTTCATGGGGCACTATATACGTTTCTATAATAAACTTCCAGATGACTTCCATTACTTCCTTTTGTAACGGTCCCCCCCCCCTAAAGAAATTTTTTGGAAAAAAGAGAAAGGTTATAAACCTTTTTAAAACCCTAAACACGTAAATATATAAATAGATCATTATAGTGAACACTCGATTATTTGGCCAAATTAATAAATGTGTGTGATCGTCTAGTAATGTAGGACCCGTTGTGTGTGTAATAACTAAGAGGTTCTTTAATTGGTATATGACAGGAGTTAAATAATGAAGATGATTGATAAATCCCTAAGGATTAAGGGTATTTAATGAGTTATACTCATTTTCATGGAACTAGAAGTTATGTTAATTTAATATTGAATTACAAAATAATTGTAAAATATAAATAGGGGAGTGGTCGAGCCCCCCACACGCCCAGACCAGTGGAAGACTTGCCAACTATCTATAACTCTTCCTCCTGAGAAGACAGGGGTATTGGAGGTATTGGAGATGCATAATGCACTGGGTAGGTAGGGAAGTACAGAGTATTCTCAGTTCCAAACCACATCAAAAGTAGATTAGAACATCAACAATACAATGGCTCCACCAGCCCCACAATGCTTCCAGTAGAAAGTAGTCGTTTTGCCAAAGGCAAAGAATCGAAACTGACGTCCCAGGATCACTCAGACACGAGAGTTTACTTTGGATGCAACCCCTTTCGGTCCTATAAGGTGACATTAAGAGATCAACCCGTAGATACAGCACGTAGTCGAAACTGAAGTCCCAGCATCACTCACTCACGAGCTTACTTATGGGGGTTTCCCTTCGGCTCAAATGTGACAATAGAGATCAAACTGTGGAGACAGCCCGAGACGTGACTGAAATCACGAGATCACTCCGACACCAGAACTTACTTATGGGAGAGGCTCCGTTTCGGCTCTATAATGTGACATTAGAGATCAACCCGTGGAGACAGCCCGATTAATATGTAGAATAGTGTGATAGGGTTTACCTTCCACACCGTAAGATTGGCAAAGCCAATATAATGTTGATAGCTGCTATATGTAAACATAGCATATTTAATTTTGTATAATATACTTAATACCAAGAATACTCAAGGATTAAGATAGGTTTTGTGAATGTTGAGTAGGCCGGAGCCAAGAATGAGTAGATCAACCCGTAGGAAGAGAGCTACTAGGAGAGTTTGTTGAATAGGCCGTAGCCAGGTAAGAGTAGGTCAACCCGAAGGAAGAGAGCTACTAAGAGTGTTTGTTGAACAGGCCGTAGCCAGGTATGAGTAGATCAACCCGTAGGAAGAGAGGTACTAAGAGTGTTTGTTGAATAGGCCGTAGCCAGGTAAGAGTAGGTCAACCCGAAGGAAGAGAGCTACTAAAAGTGTTTGTTGTATAGGCAGTACCCAAGTATGAGTAGATCAACCCGTAGGAAGAGAGCTACTAAGAGTTCGTTGAGTAGGCCGGAGCCAAATTTTAATAACAATGTATTTATATTGTATTTGTATTTAATGTAGTATTTAAATAAATGTTATGCTAAAGATGGCTAACTGAATAGTATACCGTAATAATGTTTAAAGTCTGCCTATTCAGATAATGATATTTTAAATAAATTAATCTACCTTGTAGTCAAGTAATAAATGAATACCACACGACTATAATAACTATTTAGAAACGGTTAAATTAGTATTTAAGATGCAGTGGTTAAATAAATTTATGCGCTAAAGTTTGCTTAGAATTCAGCTTATTTGGATAATGAACTGAAGGTGTCTAAGTAAAGAGATGTCAAGTCTACCTAATAAAAAAAACGCATAAATATTATAACCAAATAGAAAATAAATGAAATCGGTTTATGTAAACTCCGTATTTAGATAAATGATCCGTTAAAGTTGGCTTCACGATCTATACATATAATAAAATTGCAGCCGGTTGCCGTCTATACATAGAAGACGTAAATATAAGAAAACCCATTATATTTAAGAAAGTAATAAACCCAAAACAACGTTTTTAGTACTTTTGTCTGTACGTCTGTGCACAACAATCCCAGAAACGGCTTAACCGATTTAAACGCGACTTCACTAATGCATTGCGGCTTTCTTTACTAGACATTTAGCGTTTGTTTTATTTCAATCAGTTCATAAATAAAAGTTATGCTTATTTGGATAATGAAGTAAAATAATATTTAAGTAAAGAACAATCGGATCTACCTAATTAACATCACATTACCATAATAACTAGATAAAAATAGTCGTTGAAATGGGCTTAACAGATAACAAACTGGCATTTAAATAAAGCATCATAAAAATCGATCTAATAGATGTAATAAACTATAATAACCATTTAAACAAGGCTATCACTATCTAAATTTTAATTAAATAAATTACTAAAATAGGCTTATCGAAGGAGTATTATATTATCGATTGAATAAAATGTCATTTAAAAATATCATTAAAATCGACTAAGCATTTTAAACAATTAACCAAACATTGGAACTAATTCACTTAAATAAATTATTATAAATGCCAATTTAATGAAATACATTCGAGACCTATCCTAACATTACGTTAAAATAAATCTAACCAAAATGGACTCTGAACCAGATGTATGACAAAATATAACGCGAATTGTAAATAGACGATAATAGTATAGAGACAATGAGCACGTTTTATAAATATTCACAGGTAGATTAATGTTACGATTTTTTATTTTAAGTAGTCGGGTACTATAACAACATAAATGATTTCGAGGGTTGTAGTGTATTAAAGAATGTTACGGATCGCTAAAGGGTCCCAATACTATACTCTGACGTTGAACCAGGCTCAGAACAACACATCTGTATGAAAATAAGCCACTATATAAGGCAGCAATCGTCTCGCAGATGGATTAAAGGAGTTGATCTCAGAGTATTACGAATCGTTTCTAATACATATTAAAGCAACACGCTAAACCAAATTATGAAATAAGAAAAGTACGCACATGGATATTAAATTGGCATAAAAAAAGAATAGAGTAAACTTAGATTATGAAATAGACAACTTATAGGTACACACATGCGCGTAAAATCGTATTGCCGATGTAAAATTAGTTAGTTAAAGTAAATGCTGAAAGAATAAATAGATGCTGAAAATAAATCGATTAAATACTATTTTAAACATCCTGAAAACACGAGGAATAATATTAATTAGTACAGTCAAGTTTATAAAATATTCACATGCACATAAAATTTAAAAATGGTATAGAAATAGAAAAGTAAACTTAAATGATAAATTTCGACAACTTGTGGGTACACACACATGCACATAAAATCGTATTGCTGAAATAAAATTAATTAGTTAAAGTAAATGCTGAAAGAATAAATAGATGCTGAAAATAATATTATTAGTCATACAATTAATAATAATGTGGGTTACACAAAGCATTATTGATTGCATATTATCTGCTTCCTCCATTTTTGTGAATATTATTTCCTTTGATCATTTTATGTTTTAATCTCTTAAATTTTTCCTACGCTAGCTGAAATCCCTAGAAAAACCCTAGCTAGTCCTAAATTATTTAGCAAAATCTATTAATATTTAACTACCTTCTGAATTTATTATTTTTAAAACTATACCTAGCTATTTACTAAACCTAATGATAAAAAATTTTCTCAGTTCCAATAATCTTTGCTAGCTGGAAACCCTATTAAACCCTTAGCTATTCCTATATCTAATGTAAATTTGAATTTAAACAATTAAACTTAAATTTTGGTAAAATGAATTTAAAATACTCTAAGCTGATTGAATCCTATTCTAAATATCCTGAAAACACGAGGAAATAATATGGATTAGTACAGTCAAGAAAACGGAACAGACTCACTGGATTACGCCAACCTCGAACCTGCTACACGCCAATCAGGTACCAGCAATCAGGAACCCGCAACACGCCAACCAGGAATCACTCGCGATTTACTTCCGAATTTAATAAAATTTAACACTATAGAATTTAAAATAAATGAACCGAGCGAATCGGGCAGAGCCTTGACCAGCACGGAGGGGAGCCTTCCTTACGGACCCGATGAGTGTTCTTCCAATTTTTACAGGTAGCGCGCCGAATGAGAAAAGAGAGCGAGCCCCTCCATTCAGGCTCTTTTATAGGGCCCCCCTCGTCATTCCTTCGTCACTCTCTCCTTCGTTCATTTTTCCCTCCAATATCCCAAAAACTTCATTCAATTCGTTCCTATTGGTAATCCCCAATTTAGGTTACCTATGTGCTTTGTTTCTATTGGCTCGCGCCAAATACCACGCTTTTTCGTCATACAAATACCTTCATAATTTATAAATGTTTTATTCCTAAACAAAATCCTTCAGAATCAAAACATATACTAATATCATAGTTTTATTAAATTTATTAGATATATAATATAAATTTTAATCTACGATAACATTCATTATTACTGAACCAGATAGACATGCAATCATACCCTTTCTTTCATTACTTTACCTAGTCAGGAGATAAATTTAAATTCTTCCCGCCTACGTACATAAAATATCATTCAATTCATAGTTTATCTGTGGTAGTAAATTTAGTGTCTGATTAAGTAGATCTTTCTTTTTAAAGTTAATTAAGTAATTATATTTTCACAATAATGCTTTCTTATTTTATTGTTAATTTTTATCATAAAATAATTACTTATCATCAATGAATTTCTATTAATTTATATATGCAAAGCGCCCTCTTCACGTAAAAATGTAGAATATGTTTCCAACTTCCTACTCTTCTGTAAAATTTGACAGAGAAATAATTAATGTTAAGTCCTTATTGTATGCCTATAAATTCACTAAATCCTACTTAAAATTTATTAAGTATTCTAATTTATAAATTTTGTAACATATATGATTTTCATATGAAATAGTAGTTTTATTTATTCAGATCCATTATGACGTACAATGTTTTTTATACCACTGAGGTGGCAAACAAGCATACAGCCCACCTGATGGCAAGTGGTTACCGTAGCCATTTTGTACATCGATTTAACAATCAATCATTATAATTTAATATTAAATTGACATTCATATAGTATTAATTTTGTTAGACCGTGTTCTAGCTTTATACATTTTTCGGTAAACATTAAAATATTAATTTATTATTTAAATTTCTTACAAGTTCAACACTTCTCCGCAAGATGGCGTTAAATGTATTTTTTTACACATATGGCGAACCGTTACACTTTCCCCGTGAGTGCTGTAAGAGGCGACCTAATGGTCGAAAAATGGACTGCAGCGGTCCTCTTAAAATATCACCAAAGCTTAATTGCGGTTGCCAATTCGCCTGCCAAGCGTGGTAATTATTGGCAAAATTTCCCTTTTGGAGGAGGCATATATTTTATATTATGTTCAGCAGTGGACAGTGGACGGCTGAAATGATGACGATGATGATTATTAATAGGTTAGACAAGATTAACTAAATATTTGGAAACTTCGAGTAAAATAATGGGTAGTAAGCAAGCATGATAGTTTCTTAAATGGCGACTCTAGGCGGACTAGAAATATAGTAGTGTAGGGCGACCCTACGAGTAGGAGTGTTCGATATATATCGATATCGAAAAATATCGATATTAGCTTTCGATATATCGAATCGATTTGATATTATCAAATAATTAAATATCGTTATAAAAAATCGATATATTCTATTCGATACAAAAAAATCGTTTCGAATACTTGATCTGATTTGATATTACTCTATAGTAGGCTTACATTATGATTTGGAGTGGTAGTTGCCTTTGTGGCAGCTGCACAAATAAGGCCGCTCTACCGGCGAAGTGCCACCCTCTTACAGAATATCGTCGTGAAAAAGCAGTACTTGTACTGCAGCGTTTCGTTCGGTAAGTGAGGGTTCCGGCTACGAGACGGAGCGACGACTTCAAATAGTTGCAGGGAAAATATGTAAGTGGCATGGGATTGGGATGGGACTTAGTGGCAAATTTTGAGGAAGACCTATGTTCGAGAGTAGAAATATTATAATAAACAATAGATTGACCTCTATCAATTACAAAAAGGATCCTGAAAATTGGTACAAAATTGGTGACGTAATCGTGTAACAAAGCCACAAAAAAAAGACTAAATTTGAGAGAGCTTCCTTCTTTCCGGCAGTAGTTATAAGAAATAAACATTTATAATTCATCGGGCACTTTATCTCGAATTTTAATCTCGAGGAATTTCATACTGGAAATCAATTATGTATGGAAAGCCCTTTGGCACCGACTGCCTTGGCAATGAAACGGTGGAGTCGATTCCGAGGCGTCATTCGTCTAAATTTAAAAATTAAAATTTCAATTTGATAGTACGGCGAAATTGTTATTTTAAAGATCAATATAAAATATTTTTTTTTAGATTTATATAAAAGTTATTTATTTATTTATTTATACTTTTGTAAATATAGAAATATGTCACCAGGGCGGACTTAATGCCTGATGGCGTTCTCTACCAGTCAACTGTTAGGCTAAACAGAGAGAGTAAATGGCGGTGCATTGATCTAACAAAATCAATTTGTAAATTAAATAAATATTTCAATAGATCATTAATTTAATTTTTTTATTGTGATTCTAAGAAATATATTAGTTATATATATATATATAATGTAAATAAATAAATTCATAATTAATTTGACTATGTATTAATTTTAATCAGGCTGTTATTTAAGTAAAAATTATAGATAACAACATTAATACGTTTAAGTTACTGTAAATTTAGTTTACAATGGGGAATAAAATCGAATATATATAAAATCGAATCATGGCTTGTTCTTTGTAATAGTGTGTATTAAATGTATTTTAATCAAATAGTACATAAAATAAGCAAATAGATAAAAAGGGGAGACGGTTGAGATTTTTTTTATTATTTGACAAAAAATACAATGTTATAAATACAAGATACAATGGGCCCCACACTGGGCGAACCTGTATCGAGGGCACCAGACAAAGGTTAACAAATCACAATGTGTTATAATAAAAAGTACATAGTGGGCGGGTATTAATATAAAAAGGAATATAAAATTGAAATAGTGAAAAAAGTAATAAAACTGTTCTATTTATGTATTTTTGTACTTATAATATAAATAATAATAATTTACATAACTAGCTACATCATCAGGCTTTGCCCGTGATCGTATCACGATGTTGAATAGCCTATAAGTTTCCTTAAGAAATAAGCTATCAAATGCAATAAGAATTTTTCAAATTCGACTAGTATTTCTGGAGATTAGCACAAACAAACAAACCTTTCCATTTTGCTATATTGATATAGATATAAAATCATGATAAAAACGTTATATATATATGTACGACAATAACTTTTTTCACTCTATTCCCATCGGATAAATTACAGATATTTATTTGAAAGAAAATGGAGTCACTGAACTTTATTACCATAACTCCGATTTCCTTTCCCCTTTTTCTTACAGAGGAAAACAATTTCTGTCATACTTTTCCGATTTACGTTGGAAGATTCGCGAATTTGTCTGTTTATCGTTTTATCATATTGTCTTGAAGACACAAAGTATGTCTCAGTATTAAAATTTTCTGACTCTGAAATATAAGATTTTTTTTAAACTATGAAGGTGGCAGTTAGCTTACGGCCTGTATGATGGTAAACGGTCACTGCAGCCTTAAACCCTTATTTTTTTTTACAACACAGCGGGCAAACGGGCATGCGGCTCACCTGATGGTAAGTGACTACCGCCGCCCATGATCACCCACAACACCAGCGGCATTGCAGGAGTGCTGTCGGACAGTATAAGTAACCTTTATATGCCTTTTTGAAGAACCCCTTACTAGAGAGAGACTTTGTACAAAACTCGTTTGCTTTGATATCACTGTCCCATTCGTGTTTCAACCGTGAAGCAGTTATGTCTGTTTTTTTTAATGGATGATAATGGAATGGTTATCCCGCTTGCGCTAACGGCTTACACTGACGCAGCACCAGTGAGAGATGATAGGTGAGGATGAAGCAGATCAGTTGGCCTATCATTGTTATGTCTGTTTGGGTGTGTTTCGGTTTGAAGGGTGGGATATGGCAGTGAATTTACAGGTTACAGGGGCATAACACATTAGTCAGGGGGAAAGGGATTGTTAGTAATGGAGACCGAGAATCCCATTGCTAGCAGTATACCTAATAAGGTCGACCTCCTCGCGGTTCTTCCTGGAAACTATAATGGTTAATTTCTGATGAATTCATCACGATGGGCTAGCTGGCCTGTTTTTATTCTCATCTATCACCCTTCACTGGTGCTCCGCCAGCGTATCCCGTTAGCGCAGGCGGGGTTACCATACCATTTTCGCCCCTCAATAAAAACACATTAGTCATCGAAGTGGGGGCATTGTTAGTAATGTGAACTACCAGTCCCATTGCTAACTATATAACCTGTCAGGTCGACCTCCACGTGGTCCTCCCTGCATACCAATGTGATGAATTCCAGGTGTATTTATCACGATGGGCTAACTGACCTGCCTTTTCATTCTCATCTATCATCCCTCACCTGTACTCCGCCAGCGTAGGTATATTGTTAGTGCAGGCTGGGTTACCACTCCATTATCATCTATTAAAAAAAAAACCTTAGTCATTGGAACACATGCACATAAGGTGCTATTCATATCTATAGGCGACGGTTATCGCTTTTAATCGGGCAGGCCGTCAGCTTGCTTGTTATTCCAAGCAGCAAAAAGGGGAGAGAATGGCTCAATGCTGTTTTACCAATGACAAGTGATTCACGTCTTTGCGTTACTGCGAAAGAAAGTAATTGAATAGTGGGTTTTATGTTTGGGATATTGAAAACCTATTTTATTAACGGTTCAATGGCCATCATTTATCATTGTACGCCGAATATTAATATTTCAAATAGGATTTTGTCGGGACAATGAAGAAATCTTTCGAACATGATAATAGAGGGATCGCATTTATTAGTCTATTTATGTAGTAATAAGTACTTTACAGTTTTGTTTTTTGTTTTTAATGGGTGATAATGGAATGGTAACCCCACCCGCGCTAACGGTATACACCGGCGGGAAACCAGTGAGGGATGATAGGTGAGAATGAATGCAGGTCAGTTAGCCCATCGTGACGATTTCAACAAGAATTGTTTACGATGGTTTCCAGGGTAAACCACGCGGAGGTCGACCTAATAGGGCATATTGCTAGTAATGGGGCTGTCAAACTCCATTGCTAATAATTCCTTTCCCCCCGAGTACTTTACAGTAGGTAGATGTAGGTGACTCAGTTAATAATCGAACAGAGATTAATTATCACCATTGAAATGTGATAGGTAACGTAATTAGTGATAGGACATTGTTAGGAGTCGATCGGGATCGACTAGTGATGCGACTGAACGTTTAGTGTTAAATGACACACACTCGACAAGTCGATAAACTTCTCTGACTGCCTCATTTTTTTTAATGGTGATAATGGAATGGTATCCCCGCTTGCGTTATAGGTATACATCGGCGACGCACCAGTGGAAGATGATAGGTGAGAATGAATGCAGGCCAGTTAACCCAACATGATGAATTCGACAAAAAATAACCATGATGGTTTCCAGGGTGAACCGCGTGGAGGTCGACCTGAGAGGACCATTTCTCACTTGTGTCCCCGCCAGCGTATACCAATAGCGCGGGTGGGGTTACCGTTCCATTATCGCCTATTTTTTTTTTATGGGTGGAAATGGTATGGTAATTCCGCCTGCGCTAACGGGATATGCTGGCGGAGCACCAGTAAGGTGATAGATGAGAATGAAAACAGGCCAGTTAGCCCATCATGATGAATTCATCAGGAATTAACCATGATAGTTTCCAGAGAGAACCGCGATGAGGTCGACCTGGTTGGGTATATTGCTAGCAATGGGATTCTCAATCTCCATTACTAACAATCTCTTTCCTTTACCTTTATCACCTATTAAAAAAATGTTAATATAATTGTGTTTGTGGTAATAAAGTAATAAAGTGTACAAATGTTAATATATAATACACAAATTGTGTTTGTTAAGTTTGTGCTATAAAAATATCGACTTCAAACAAGACCAAACCAGTAATTTTGATTTAAAAATTACTGATTCGATTATGATAGAACTTCTATACGACTAATTTTGAAAGAAATAATCCTTTCAGAATGAAAAAATAATTTTAAAGTCGTTTTATAAATAAAATAAAATAGAAAATACTTTTTGCTAGAAAAATACGTAATTACAACAGAAAATACAAATATATGTGTGTGTGCGAGCGTGCGTGCGTGCGTGCGTGCGTGCGTGCGTGCGTGCGTGCGTGCGTGCGTGCGTGCGTGCTTGCGTGCGTGCGTATATATATAAGAAGTGTGTCATATTAGGCAAAAGGAATTACTGTGAGTGTCCCAGTGCAATGTGTACAGCTGCACAGCGCTGGTTTTCTAAATACTAAATACTGAATTGAGAACCTGCTATTAATTTTTTTTTAAGTCGGTTGAAAGCTACGTAGGTATAACACACCTCTCTTCTTATCTTATATCAAAACATTTAATTTATTATACATTTATTTGAACAAAAACTAAAATTGAGATAAATCGAGTAACAAACAGGTACAATTTGCAAAAACAATTTCGACATGAGACTCCGCAATTGGTGGCCAAGCATCAATTAATCATTATTATCTTTATGTCTGATTCAACTCGATTCTCTGACATTGGGTAGAGACGACGACAAACGACTTTTGTACAAAGTCTCCCTCTGGTGAGTGAAGCGGTTTTTATAAGTTTTGGAGTTTGTCCGTCTCAAACATACAAAAATACAAATCTTTCCTCTTTAACAGTAGTGTAAATGCACGTATAGATTTACAAAATTTCATTAAAATCGATTGCGCGGTTTCGAAGATTAGTGTGAACGAATAACGTGATACGGGATACTTATATATTAATATTTTGAAACAAAGGGCCAACCATGAAATGTTTTCCGAAATTTCGAAGCTAAACGAAACAGAAATTTGATGTTAAAAGTACATAATACATGCCGTTTGGAAATATTAAAAATGTTAAAATATTGTTCCTTTGGACTTTTATGATAGGATGTATGACGAACGAAATGTTAAACTTCATTCATTGGTCCGACTTTGGTATAAACAAAAACATGAAATTGAGTCCGAAATTTAGGAACTTCATTTCATGGTATACCCGCAGATATCATTATCTGTGGCAAATGTGTATCATATAGAAGTGTCTGTATTAAAGGAAGCTTTCATCTATAAATATCAGATATTCCGTATCAGTTTATGACGTATATTACACATATCCTATTAATATTATAATTGCAAAAGTTTGTAATGATGGATGGATAGATGGATGGGTGTTTGTTAATCTTTCACGCTTAAACTACGGAACAGATTTGTATAAAACTTGGTATACAGGTCGGTGATATCCTGACTTAATAGATAGGTTGCTTATATCTGTTTCCTTTATTATGATTATATATATATATATATATATATATATATATATATATATATATATATATACAGATACTCTTTAGTGTTTCCTCCAAAAGATTACAATAGTAAACTTATTATAAATATAAATAATTACAAGAAATTATATATATATACATATACATATATATATATATATATATATATATATATATATATATGTATATATATAGTATTGTATATTATTTATTTTGTTTTATATAAATTATCTTGTATATATAATAATTTCTTGTAATTATTTATATTTATAATAAGTTTACTATTGTAATCTTTTGGAGGAAACAATAAAGAGTATCTGTATATATATATATAAACTTAATACATAGGGGATACATACAGACGGGCCGTCAGCTTATTTACAATTCTAAGTGGCACAATAAATAAATAAATACTCTTTCAATGTAATAGCATTACTAATATTACATACTATATATATATATATATATATATATATATATATATATATATATATATATATATATATATATATATATATTCCACTAATACTAAAGCTTTAATAAAATGTCTAGAGATCTCGATTTAGATTTACTTAATTCTAAGATAGACTCCGCAAGACGTGTGCTGAGTCCAGTGAGTTCTTTGATAAATTCGTCTTTGAATGTGTGAGTTCAAGTTTTTATTTCGCATGGCGAGTCGACGGTAGATAATGTCTCTCTGTCCTATTCGTGTTTCAACCGTAAAGCAGTTGTGTTTGCATGGCTGTGTTTCGGTTCGAAGGGTGGGCTATGGCGTGAATTTACAGGGTACAGAGGAATAACACCTGAGCCCTCAGAATGGCAACGCATGAGGGGTATCATGGGCAAAACAGTATACTCTGTTATGTCCATGGTACTGCTCATGTCTATAGGCGACAGTTACCACTTTCCATCAGGTGGGCCGTCAGCTTGTTTGCCATTTTAAGTTGTATAAAAAAAAAAAGTTGACGCGCTTGGCAGGTGTTTTTTTAAAGCGATATTTTAAGTGGGACGCTGTTGTAAATCTCTAACCAAAAAATGGGCATATGGCAGTGAAATTACAGGTTAAGAAAGCATATCATCATAGTCTAGGGTTTTCAAATTGACTTAAAAAAGAAGGTTGTTCTTAATTTAGTTATATTTGTTTTTTTTACGCTTGTTACCTCATAACTTCGTCAGTTATTCAGATTTGGAATATTTTTTTTTTTTATCTGAAAGGATACTCTGTAAGTAACAGAGTAGTCTCATAGAAATGTTATAAAAATCGGTTCATTAGATTTGTTTTTGAATTATAATAACCGGTTTTACCACAATTATAGTTGTTTTTTATGTGAAATAACATCTTAAATAATGTGATTTCCATGAATTCCATAATTACATTCCATCAGGTAGCCGTCAGCTTGTTTGCCATTCTATTTCCCATAAAAGAAAATAAAAAAAGTTCTTACAAGACACTTGACAAGCTTTCACGGTACACTGAAAATAAATAATTAGAACTCAAACCGATCGACCGCTGAAACTTAAACCTGAATTCAATTAAAGGGACTCGTATTATTGGTCGTTCTCGAACTGAGACCAAATTGATGCTAAATCAGTGCTTCGAGCGAATGCGGTTATGGGCCGGGAACCTTGGAAACCGCGATCCCATTAGGGACGCCTCTAATGTTGATATGGTCTTAGGCATAATGGGGGTCAAGGAAAAATTTATAGAGGCATGTGTAGACATAATTGTCTAATAAAGTTTAGAACTTTACATATATTTAGTTGAACCATACATTAACTTGTGACTTTAATTATTATAACATTGAACTATAGAATATATATTATTATAAAATTTATATCGTATTATGTAAATTGAAAGTCTTAATCATCATCGTCATCATTTCAGCAATTATCCGTCCACTGCTGGACTTAAGCCTCCCCCATAGACTGCCATAAAGAACGGTCCAAAGCCACCTGCATCCACTGACTCCCTGCAATACATTTCAGGTCGTCGCCATTTAGTGAGAGGGGATCATCCTACACTACGTTTGCCCGTACGTGTCGCCAATCCAAGAAAGAAAGAAAGTAGAGTTTTAATCTCTTATAATTAATTATTAATATTAAATACTTTTAATAATTTGAGGTGTACAAAAAATATAATTGCCTATTATTGCGTGTTGTTTGTGTGTTGTTAAACTGCAGGTAACAATATTTCAGCCGTTAACTGTCCACTGCTGGACATAATCCTTTCCCATAAAGTGAGTTCTACCAATAATCGCCATGCTTGGCAGGCGGAATGGCAATCGTAGTTAGACTTTAGAGATGTTTTAAGAGGGACGCTGCTCCATCGCTCGCTTTTCTCCTTCTCGCCTCTTATGACACCCACGGGAAAGGCAGGGATGGCCTATTCTATGCCGGGATCATACGGCCATTTTTTATACATACATTTACATATAGGGAAACAATTTCGTACACCCAGATTCGAGCTAATTTTGAAAACTGCATTTTCTTATTTAGCCCGACAGGGAATCGAACCCGGTAAGCTCATTTACTCACAGCATCGTACCCGCCACTGCGCAGTGGAAGTCGTCACTTACCTCAGATTTACATGTACCTCCATCGCACTAGAAATAAAATAAAATAAAATAAATTTTTGTATCCATTAAAAACATATACGTTACTCTAAAAGCGTTTGTAAATCTTAGGTTTAAATAGTATATCTTAGGGTTTACCAACATGTGTTGGTAAAAGGATTTTATATCGGTAAAAAAGCTTTATGCAAGCTGGCTGGTTAAGTAGTTAATTCATGGATCGGTTTCATATATGTATTTGTAAGTAAATCTGGATCTTTTACTAACACGAAATTTATATATTTTGACGGATTTTACTTATTTATTTATTTGATTGATCGATTGTTTGAATCATCATCGTCATCTTATCATCCGTTATCTGTCCACTGCTGGACAGAGGCCTCTCTCTAGTGGACAGTTTTGCCAGTAGTTACCGTGCTTGGCAAAGAGGTTGGCAATCACAGTTAGGTTTTGGTGATGTTTTGGAATGCTCCTGTCTATCCCTCGAAAAATATATATATATATATTTGAAAGATACAATATTAATACATACGTATAATCGTATCTATTCGTGTCAGTTGTTAACCGACGTAGCTAGTGTGCGGGTGAAATGTGGGGGTGATGTCAGAATTCTAAAGATGGCATTTGTAAATCCATTAAAATTTAATCCTTATCTCTATCTATCTGTATAACTAGTTCTTATTCGCGACTTTGTCCGCGGACCGGGATATGTTTACCGACCGGGATAAAAAGTAACCTATATTCTTCTTTATTCCATATAGTATGTATATACTAAATTTCATAGTGATCGGTGAAGCCGTAAGCATTGTAAGTTAACAAACAAGTGTTTTGAGACTGTACAAAAGTCGATTGTTTGGGTACCTCTGTCCCATTCGTGTTTCTACCGTAAAGCAAATGTGTTTGCATGGCTGTGTTTCGGTTTGAAGGGTGGGATATGATGTGAATTTAATGGGTACGGAGGAATAATACCTGAGTCCCCAGGAATGGCAACGCATGGGGGTATCATGGGCGAAACAGTATACTCTGTTATGTTCATGGTACTGCTCATGTCTATAGGCGACGGTTACCACTTTCCATCAGGTGGGCCGTCAGTTTGTTTGCCATTCTAACTTGTATAAAAAAAAACAAAAAAAATCAAACAAACTCACTTTCACATTTATAATATGTATTAATAAGTATTTCTCCACAAAGTCTCCTACATAACAGTATTATTTTAAAACGACGAAACACGAAATGGTGAAACATGTGTTGTAAAACATGCGTGAACAAAATGGCAGTCGGATTAATGGCTAATATGAAACTCAGCGGAAATTCTTGTAGCACTAGTGGTGTACAATATTCAAGTGTTAGTAGTCACACGTATACTCTCTCTCTCTCTTCGTCCTCTTCATTACTGAAGGTCGTGTCCTTGAAAGGTGTCTGTTGCCTCTCTTATGATGTTATTTCATTGTGCACGGTCTTCAGCTTTTCGCAGGGCAGCTGCAATTGACAGTCCCGTAACGGCGGTTACTTGGTTCGACCATCGACTAGGCGATCGTCCGCGTGGTCTTTTTCCCTCTATCTTGCCTACAACCATTAGTTTGTCCAGATTGTCGGTTGATTGTCCACACGTATACTAATGGTAGCGGAATTAAACAAAATAATTTTAATCAAATAACCAGTGAAGTCGCCGTGTGGTCCCGGCATAGAATGGGCTATCCCTTTCTTTTTCCTGGGAAACAATAATCTTTATATGTATGGAATTGTCCTTTGTACCTGTCTGCGTTTTCAATAAAACAGATTTTTTTTAAATGGATGATAATGGAATAGTAACCTCACCCGCGCCATCGATGTACACCGGCGGGGCACCAGTGAAGGATGATTGGTGAGGATGAAGTAGGTCAGTTAGCCCATCGTGACGAATTCAACAAGAATTGTTCACGATGGTTTCCAGGGGGAACCAGGTGGAGGTCGACCTAATAAGGCATATTGCTAGCAATGGGGCTGTCAAACTCCATTATTAACAATCCCTTTCCTACCCAATAATACAGATTAGGTACATAAATGTATGGCAATAATATTTTTCAGTAAGAAATAGGTTACGTGTAGTCTATCTTTTAACGCTATATTTCTTTATCAGCCATTAACCGTCCAGTGTTGAACATAGGCCTCTCTCATAAGCGGGGTTTTGCCAGTAGTTGCCACGCTTGGCAGGCGGATTGGCAACTGCAGTTGGGCTTTGGTGATGTTTTAAGAGGAATGCTGGTGCCTATCCCTTGATGATGGGGGGAAGGGATTGTTAATAATGCGGACTACCAGCCCCATTGCTAGCAATATACCTTGTCAGGTCGCCCTCCACGTGAAATTATCGTGGTTAATTCTAGTGAAATTCGTCACGATGGGCTAATTGATCTGCTTTCATCGTCACCTCTCATTCTTCACTGGTACCCCGCCAGCGTATACCGATAGCGCAGGCAGGGTTACCATCCCATTATCACCCATTAAAAAAAAAATTCCTTAGTCGTCTCTCACCACACCTACGGGGAAGGAAGAGGTGGCCCTTTCTATACCGGGACCACACGGCTGAACACACGTCAGGCAATTATAATGCTATTACTAAAACGTTGTCACTATTTTGAAGAACATTCATGTCTCATAATAATTTAATCTTAAACTTTAATGGGAACTTCAATTTCGAAATATCCGTGATCTTATTAGACCGCTGTCTATCTGTCACCCGCAGTAACCTCCGAATAGAGGGGGACCTGTAATCTTGTACCGTACATTTATCTACATCAAGAGATCAAAGTGTGTGTTAACATAACGGTTATAGATTGTTTTTTATTTTTTTTATACAATTTGGAATGGCAATCAAGCTGACGGCCCACCTGATGGAAAGTGGTAACCGTCGCCTATAGACATGAGCAGTACCATGGGCATAACAGAGTATACTGTTTCGCCCATGATACCCCCCCATGCATTGCCATTCCTGAGGACTCAGGTGTTATTCCTCTGTACCCAGTAAATTCACGCCATATCCCACCCTTCAAACCGAAACACAGCCATGCAAGGGCATGGCATTCTAGATAGGGCAATATACCTGTTGAGAGCGCCACTATTTATAAATTGATAGTTTATACACTTTTATATATATTTTGTATTTGTACTTTACAAATGGTTTATTTAGATTTACTTAATGATTTGTGCGGAGATACAATTATTATTTTGATTTAATTCTAACGTTGATACTAGATGGCGCTCTGTTCTAAAACACGCTATAATTTAATTCCCTGGAAGCCAGGTTATAACATTGTAGATTTGAAATATTTAGTACTCTAATAATTTTTTTTACATTATACTCGTTCTCGTATGTTGTTTTTCATTTCGGGGATTTTTTTTGGCCTGTCTAATACCGCTGCTGCGTACCCCAACAATACCAACACGTCAGACATGCAAGAATAGCTTGGCAGCAGGAACACGAATGGGACAAAAGTAATTTACGATATTTCAATATCAAGGTATTGTATTGTATTGTAAAATCTTTATTGTACATAATTCAGATTGAACACTGATAAATGATTTAATATACTATGGCGGACTTATCCCATAAAGGGATCTCTTACAGTCAACCTTTGAGAAGCTGAAAGAAGACTGTAGACTGTATAAGGGTAATAACCGTACAGTTGAAGATAAACTAAATAATACCCAGTAAAAAAATTGAATATATAATTCAATAAAAACAGCTCTATATATATCTACATATGTAAATAATAAAAGTACATGAATAATAATATAACATTAATTCATAAATAAATAAAAACTTACACATACATACATATATATACACATACATACACACATACACATATCTACATACACACACATACACACACACACATATATACATAACAAATACATACATAAATAGAATAACATGAAGTTAATAGAATCTATCTCTTTACCGTGTGCTCCCTTGGTATGGCATAGAATTTTCCGAGGCTGTTGTATGAAGCGACTAAGAGAACCTAATGATCGAGGGATGGGCAACAGCGTCCCTCTTAAAATATCACCAAAAGCCTGTCTGCGGTTGCTAACCTGCCTGCCAAGCGTGGCAACTAGTGAAACCCTCCCTTTATGGGGAGGCCTATGTTCAGCAGTGGACAGTTTACGGCTGATGGTAATAGAATCTATCAAAGGAAGACTTTGTACAAAAGTCGTCTGCTTAGGTATACCTAATCCTGTCCCTCTCGTACTTCTGCCGAGAAGAAGTTGTATTTACATGATTCTGGTTTGATTTGAAGAGTGGGATGTAGTAGTGAAACTACAGGGTACGGAGGCGTAACATCATAATCCTCAGGAACTGCAACACCTTAGGAGCACTGTGGGTATCACAACATTCTATGATATCCATGGTGTTGTTCATGTCTATAGGCAATTTTTAGTCAGATAAATTTAGGAATGGTGCTTTAATAAACTGGCTCGACACTAGGTGTTTTGGGTTGTGCGCCAGATGTTCTTTGCCTGGCCTCTGATAACAAAGGATTAGGGATAGAAAATATATACAAATATCTATATATTGTAGTTACTATATCTAAACATATATTGGCCCAATAACAGATATATTAGATATCGATCACCCAATATATAATATTGCAAAGAAAAAACCGCTCGTACTGAATATAGATATTCGACTGGTATGGGCAATAATGTAATAAATGGGCATCAATGTCCAGAAGAACTCAATCTGTAGGTATCGGACATTACCCATCTTTACACAGGATACCTTAGTTTGAAGACCAGCTGATTGATGAACTACAGGGTACAGACGAATAACACCTGAGTCCTCAGGAATGACAACGCATGGGGGGTATCATGGGCGAAACAGTAGCTCATGTCTATAGGCGACGGTTACCACTTTCCATCAGGTGAGCCGTCAGCTTGTTTGCTTAGTTAAGTTAAGCATTCTAAGTTGTATAAAAGAAAATGTGATTTTGTGGCACTTATTTTTTATACCACGAAGGTGGAAGGTAAGCATACAGCCTGTCTAATAGTAAACGTTTACTGTAACCTGTGGACGCCTGCAACACAAGGGGTGTGAGGTGCACGTTGCCGACCCTGAAGAAACCTTAATATATCCTTATTTTCGATTCTCAGATCTATAACAACTATTTAACAATTGTCATTTCTAGTTTAATATGATAATTTAACTCAGTATAGACTCCCACTGTGAGCTAAACTTCCCAATTGTATTTTACACGCGGCAGCCTATCGGATTACGTACGCGAGAACGGGTTATAGCCGGCTATAACCAGATATAACTGGCTCGTACCGGTTATGAGCAACTGAATTATTCGCTCTATTACAGTATTTCAGCGTGCCGTTTTTCGTTTTCATCTTTTATGAGGGTTTGTTACATATTTATTAAAAAATTTCACCTCCGAATTTAGCCGAGTAACCCGTGATAAAAATGTTTAAAATTTACTGATAAAAAGTGTACTATATATAGCTTATTCATCTCAAATATTATATATATTGTATTTGATTGTATTAATTTTTATGACTGTTTGTTGCGCCGTTCAGGCATCAAGAGGTAATAAATAAATAAACACATTTTAGATCTATAATATTCTATTCAATTTCTTTTTGACGTGACGAAAACTCGTGATAATAAAATCGTGGTAAAATCCACACATAAAATGAAAAATTTATTTCGCAAGAAGACGTTTTTTGCTCCGTAAAATGGCTGATTCCCTCATTCCATTATTAATACGGAACAAAGACTAAAGTAAAAATCGATAACAAAAGTAATTGTCAAAATTCGTACAGAACTGGCAACACATAAAAAAAAGATTATTTTTAATCTATGTAGCGATGTAATGGCAAACATAGCCAGGGCAGGATTAACTATATCGGAGCCCCTGGGTAAATAAAAAAAAGTGCTTTAATATTATTTCACATATAATTTGAAATCTATTGTTCGATTTCGAAATGTAATAAAAAAAACAAGGCATGACTAGTAGTAAACTACTTTTTTTTTGTCTTGATTGATATCGATAGAAGAAAAAAAAGAGACGCAGCAATATATTATTTGCAATTGTTTAGTTATTTATATAATTCTTTACCAGAGGGAGACTGTACAAAAGTCGTTTGCTTGGGCACCTCTCTTCCATTCGTGTTTCTACTGTGAAGTTGTGTTTGTATGGTTGTATTTCGGTTTGAAGGGTGGGATATGTGAATTTACAGGGTACAGAGGCATAACACATGAGTCCTCAGAAATGGCAACACATGGGGAGTATCATGGGCGAAAGAGTACTCTGTTATGTTGATGATACTGTTCATGTCTATAGGCGACGGTTACCATTTTACATCACGGAGCTTTTTAAATATTATTTTTATGTTAAATATTAAAGTTAAATATTATTATTATATTCTAAGTTGCATAAAAAAATGTAATAATTGTACTGTAACTGGGCATCTGCCACAATATTGTATTTATATATGTAACCATTAATTGTAAATGTCTTTTTGATCATTTTAAAAGTTGAATTAATATGAAGTAAAATTTTTTTTGTTATATGTTACTGTCCTGATAATTTATCCACCAATAAACTGTTGGTGTGGCGAGCAGGTCGGAAACTTTAACAAAATTTATTACAGGCATAAAAACTTCGTGGTATATTTTTTTTATTACAATTAAAAATATATGTAAAATTTTAATTGTAATAAAAATTACCTTACGACAATGGCGTTTAATATTTAATATTTCCTTGAGGGTTTGTTTGTTTTTATAAGCTTCATTGTATATTTATATTTGACCCAAATACACACACAAGTGTACAGATGGACTCATCCCTTGAAGAATCCTGTCAGATTCAAATCTTCAAATGTAATTTTCTCTTAAAGAAACTATTTAAAAAAATAATTTGTCGGGGCGTGGGGCTCTTAGCAGTTGCGAGCCCCTTAGAGAGTGTTACACTGCCTAATGGATAATCCGGCCCTGGATAAAGTTACAAAAAATATAATAGAATTGAGAACCTCCTTGTTTTAAAAGTCGTTTAAAGACTATTATATAAAATTAGCATTGGGATGATTGATGACATTTTAATTTCGTATGTCCCTTGGGGCAAAGGGTTCTCTACATAATTTTAGCCCCCTTATACATTGCCATAAAGAGCAACCCTGGCCCATCGATTCCCCATAACACCCTTTTGGTCATTACTATTTGAATAAAATTTGGTATACGTATAGTTAGAACACAAGGTACGTTATTTTCGAGAGTCGGCTCTGTCCTTATATTAACAAAATATGAAAATGACTCTGTGCAACCAATTTTAAGTAAAATAAATGAGTATTCATTATATTGTTTAATTATAAGTAATAAATAAATATAATTGGACATTTTATACAGTTCCAAACTAAGCTGAGCTTGCACTATGGGCACTAGACAATGGATAGAAATACTTTAACACTTTCTTGTATATACATACGTAAACACAGACCAATCCAAATATATATATCTATTCATGAATGAATTAATGATTTTTTTTTATACAACTTAGAATGGCAAACAAGCTGACGGTCCACCTGATGGAAAGTGGTAACCGTCGACTATAGACATAAGCAGTACCATGGACATAACAGAGTATACTGTTTCGCCCATGATACATTCCATGCGTTACCATTCCTGAGGATTCAGGTGTTATTCCTCCGTACCCAGTAAATTCACGCCATATCCCACCCTTTAAACCGAAACACAGCCATGCAAACATAACTGCTTCATGGTTGAAACACGAATTGGACAGAGGTACTCAAGCAATCGACTTTTGTACAAAGTCTCCCTCTGGTAAATAAATAAATAATTGTATTGCACGGGGATCGAAAATCGGAACCACGACTATCGGAAAGTATGTTAAGTCACTAAACCACCAAGATCGTGTTTCTTTATTTAATATTATACATAAATCTGAAAGTGAGTTTATTCGTTTGGACATACACGTACGTGTACATTGGGATGGAGAAGAACATAAGCTACTTTTCATATAATAATCATCATCGACAGATATGTCGATAGTTGTTAATAAATTAGCTTATATTATACCTACATAAGATATCGATATTAATAGGTATCATATAAGAGTAAAAAGCAGCTAATACACTTTAGTATAGAATTTAAATCCAATAAAATGGTTGCATAGATTTCATATGAATTTTTTATTGTTCGAAACAACGCGAAACTGGATATTGTCTGTTAATCTAGAATATTGTATACCTGCACCATATTCAGGATTATTAGATAATTTATACATTTTATGTTAATTCATGTATAAAAACTGGCATTACTAATGTAATAAATGGTAAGAAAAAATTACTATTTTTACAAAACGAAAAGATAAAAATGTCATTAAGTTTTCGACACGGTATAATTTATTCATTACTAGTAGTTATCGAATTATTATTGATTAATTAAAACAAAACATGTGTAATGGAGTAATAATAATTTTTAATTTCAATAATTTTAATTGTAATCAGCGATTATGTTCATACATATTTCATTAAAAAATAAATTATCAAAAATAATCCCAAGTTCAGTATAAACTGACTGGGTTTATTACGAGAGGGATTATTATCTACCAGAGGGAGACTTTGTACAAAATTCGAATGCTTGGGTACCTCTGTCCCATTCGTGTTTCTACCGTGAAGCAGTTGTGTTTGCATGGCTGTGTTTCGGTTTGAAGGGTGGGATATGGCGTGAATTTACTGGGTACAGAGGAATAACACCTGAGTCCTCAGGAATGGCAACGCATGGGGGGTATTATAGGTGAAACAGTATACTCTGTTATGTCCATGGTACTGCTCATGTCTATAGGCGACGGTTATCACTTTCCATCAGGTGCGCCGTCAGCTTGATTGGCATTCTAAGCTGCATAAAAAAATATACTGTAGGTATTGTTCACAGACTTTATTACCGCACTGCCGTGCCTTCGAAATGATAACGCAGACAAAATTGCCATTCAGATTAATCCTGCTCATTGATACGTGAATAATTGATAAATTAATGCGATTGCACAGTATGTTAGTAATAAGCCGAGCTCATTTTGCTATCTATGGATTGGATTATTTTCATTAGTCAGGTATTGTAATGTCCACATACTTTAACTTGCAGAATTAAAATTATTTTGGGTAGGATAAAATTTTATATATATATATATATATATATATATATATATATATATATATATATATATATATATATATATATATATATATATATATATATGCGCATTTTAGAATGGCAAACAAGCTGACGGCCTACTGATGGAAAGTGGTAACCATGAGCAGTAGGTGGTAGACATGAGCAGTACCATGAACATAACAGAGTATACTAATTCGCCCATGTCATAATACCCCCCATGCGTTGCCATTCCTGAGGACTCAGGTGTTATTCCTCTGTACCCAGTAAATTCACGCCATATCCCACCATTCAAACCGAAACACAGCCATGCGAATACAACTGCTTTACGGTTGAAACACGAATGGGACAGAGATACCCAAGCAATCTACTTTTGTACAAAGTCTCCAAAGTATTTTATACATACGATAAAACTTCCAATGCACTCAATATATGTACGTTTGAAAGTTCAGCCAGCCAGCTAAGCTGTACTTAGCGCCCGTGAGCAAACCGCTTATGGTCTTAAGCCGCCTGCAAACTTAGGGCTATTTCATATTAAACGAAGCGGATTGTGTTAAACTGAGTCGTTTAGTTTTTACAAGCCTGTTAAACGGATTTGTTTTTAGTTTTACGCACTGTATAATGTTTTTAATAAATAGTATAATATGTAACTTTCATCATCATCATCATCGTCATCATTTCAGTCATTATCCGTCCACTGCTGGACATAAGCCTCCCCCATAGACTGCCATAAGGAACGGTCTTGAGCCACCTGCATCCACTGACATTTTGCAATGCATTTTAAGTCGTCGCTCCATCTGAGTCTATCGATCTCCTCCACGTGGGAGGTCGTTCCACACTACGTTTGCCCTTACGGCGTTGCCATTCAAAAACCTTTGTTCCTCATCGATTGTCAAGCTATGTGACCAGCCCATTGCCACTTCAGCTTGCTTATCCTTCGGGCTATGTCGGTTACTTTGGTGAACTTTACTATATATACATAATTACCATGTCACGATGTTTGTTTTCGTTAATTTTAGAGATAGGATAGTTTTCAACGTGATAAGAAAAAACTAAAACCGGTAGATGGCGGTAGAGTGCAAAACAACGTTTACTGCTAGTTATTAATACAAATATTTAATCTAAAGTCATAATTTGATATTTAAACTAAATTTATAATATAATCGAGTCACAGTGCGAGTTAGTTTAATTTACGTTATGACTTTGTTAGCATTTGCGTCGATAATTTGTATTGCAAACTTAGCAGCGCCTCTAGCGGATGGTTTTGGAAACTCAGATTTTCATACAAATTTATTGACATAAATGTGAATGCTTATGTAACGTAATGACTTCAAATGCATTGCAGGGAGTCGCTGGATGCAGGTGGCTTAGGACTGTTCATTGGGAATTGGCAATTTATTGGGGAGGCCTATGTTCAGCAGTGGATAGATGGTTGAGATTTTTTTATGCAACTTAGAATGACAAACAAGCTGACGGCCCACCTGATGGAAAATGGTAACCGTCGCCTATAGACATGAGCAGTACCATGGACATAACAGAGTATACTGTTTCGCCCATGATACCTCCCATGCGCGTTACCATTCCTGAGGACTCAGATGTTATTCCACTGTACCCAGTAAATTCACGCCATATCACTTTAAACCGAAACACAGCCATGCAAACACAACTGCTTTACGGTTGAAACACGAATGGGACAGAGGTACTCAAGCAATCGATTTTTGTACAAAGTCTCCATATGGCGACAATACATAATATAATACATTAATACACTTTCTATATGTATGATTATTTCATTAAAAGACTACAGTCACAATATAAAATACAAACGCTATGAAAAAATAGAAGGAAGTGAATTTAAAAAAATAATTTAATGGAAACTAAGCCTAATGGACTGTGTGTTTAGTACTAGTGTTAAGTTAGAACACTTCAACTTAAGCACTAGGTCTTCTTGCAACATAATCGCCAACTTTGTGGGGATTA
Organism: Galleria mellonella; assembly: GCF_026898425.1. Classification (NCBI taxonomy): domain Eukaryota; kingdom Metazoa; phylum Arthropoda; class Insecta; order Lepidoptera; family Pyralidae; genus Galleria; species Galleria mellonella. The sequence goes on along the minus strand of NW_026441999.1, from coordinate 6,094,080 downwards.
AGTTGGATCGTTACCGATACTGAACGGTCTGGCGTCTATATTCTAGTTCCTACCTATTAACAGTTAGGTTGCCGTTATCGGGTGTTTAGAGCCGGAATACGAGTTTTATTTACTTAACTTCAAAACACACGGAGTATCTGAAATAAGATTGTATTTTACTAGAATAAAATGGACTTCAATTGTGGCAATAGCAGTTATTTTGGTTTAAAAACTAAAATATTGAATAGATTTTGTTAGAACCTGCAGTGGCACTGGATTCGTAACAGTGCATAGCGTTCCTGTGCATCTAGAGTGGCAGTCCCTTGCGGTTTCAGTATACGCTGGTGAGGCATCAGTGAGAGATGATGGGTGAAGATGAAAGCAAGAAATAGTTCATCATGAAGAATTCATAAATAATTATTCTTCTCCATCCAAAGGCTGCCTGAAGAGATCTCTCTTAGCGATAAGGCCGCCCATTGTTTCCTTTGTGTAATACTTTCTTGTAATAGTTTGTATTTATAATAAATTTACTATTGTAATCTTGTGGAGGAAACAATAAAGAGTATCTACTTGTATCTATCTATGATGCTTTCAATGGGGGACCGAGTGGATGTAGATTTATCCTTTCAAATGTGTCATGCAAAATAGTGGACGGAGACAACCGGACTTTACACAGACTAGGTATTTTTAGGGTATAGGTTTAAAAAACCTGATTTTTCCGAAATCTAATTAGAATTATACAAAATTCAGATTAGATTTATATTCCAACTAGATTTCTTTATGTAATTTCTTACACTACACTCGACTTAAATTGCATTGCAACTGTTCTATGAGAAATAAAATGGGGTCACCTATAAATTACCTTTTATTTTTCAATTATTAAATTAAACTAAGACCGTGCTGGATGTAAAATTATATATTTTTTGTACAATATTATATACTTGATAAAATAAAAATAAAATGGCTTATGTTCTAATACAGCACTTGTTTATAAACATGGACCAAAAAAGTCCCTCTTCAATTGACACTTAAGTGGGTCTCCTATTTCATTATTTTACGTACATTCTTAGCGTCAGGGACAAGAGGTGGTTTGTTTAAAATAATTTAAGCTTATCGCCAAGCTAGTTTAGACAAAACAGTATATATGACATTATTATCTATATGTCCGTTCAGCGAACGCGACACAGTTGAGAGGTTAATAGAGTATATTGTTAACATTGGGGTTTTAGATTTTTTTTTATTTTTTTTTTTATACTACTTAGAATGGCAAACAAGCTGACGGCCCACCTGATGGAAAGTGGTAACCGTCGCCTATAGACATGAGCTGTAACCATGGACATAACAGAGTATGCTGTTTCGCCCATGATACCCCCATGCGTTGCTATTCCTGAGGACTCAGGTGTTATTCCTCTGTACCCAGTAAATTCACGCCACATCCCACCCTTCAAACCGAAACATTACAAACAGATCCCATTACTAATAACCTCTTTCCGTTATGGGGTTGTTAATCCTCCTTACTATTAATCCTTTCTCCCCATCCACCATAAACTTGTATTGAAAATAGTTGATCGGCGAGGCAGCCGGCGTTGACATCAACAATTCCCGTATCAAAGTGAATACAGCGCTAAAGGCGTGGACAGTGATGTTAAGGCGTGTACTGACGCGCCCTCGTGCGGAGGAAATTAAACTGTTACGGCGTGCCGTTTACAATATACGATATTAAATCGTCGGTATGTGAAAATATAAAGAATTCAAGAAAAAAATTCTTAACGCATAGAATTATACAGTTGTAAAATTTTATGTACTATTTATTTCTTTGTATATAAGTGGTTACTTATAATATACAAAAGACCTAGCTACATTATAATGTATTTTCAAATCCAGTGAACTGGTTGCATAGATTTTATATTAATATATTTTTTGTTCGAAGTGACGCGGGTCTGGGGATGATTGACTCGCGAGAAGGATAGGGATTTCTCAGAAGCTTTCGATGGAAAAATGACGAGAGTGTTTTAGTATAATTGAAGAGTTCTAGTTTAAGTATACATAAATATAAGTTAGGATAATAGGTATTTGTTTGTTATGATTATGTCGTGCTTTGAAAAATAATAATTTCCGAGTTACGAGCATCTTATACAGAATGTTGGCAGAAATAGTTGTAAAAAGGTGACCATTTTTTTAATAGATGATAATGGAATGGTAACCCCACCCGCGCTATCGGTATACACCAGAGGGAGACTTTGTACAAAAGTCGATTGCTTGGGTACCTCTGTCCCATTCGTGTTTCAACTGTGAAGCAGTTGTGTTTGCATGGCTGTGTTTCGGTTTGAAGGGTGGGATATGACGTGAATTTACTGGGTACAGAGGAATAATACCTGACTCCTCAGGAATGGCAACGTATGAGGGGTATCATGGGCGAAACAGTATACTCTGTTATGTCCATGGTACTGCTTATGTCTATAGGCGACGGCTACCACTTTCCATCAGGTGGGCCGTCAGCTTGTTTGCTATTCTAAGTTGTATAAAAAAGAACACACCGGCGGGGCACCAGTGAAGGATCAGTTAGCCCATCGTAACGAATTAAACAAGAATTGTTCACAGTCGTTTCCAGAGGGAATCACGTGGACGTCGACCTAATAAAGTATAGTGCTAGCAATGGGACTGTCAATCTTCATTGTTAACAATCCCTTTCCCCCCAAAGGTGACCATTTGCCATTAAAGAAAAGAAGAAGGGATTCTTCATTATTAAAATAGGTTCTATTTTTAAAAACTTTAAATGGCCTTCCTGTGGCCAGCTATGAGTAGAGACGTTTTCATTTCCATTTTTTTTCTTTTTATATGTTTTTTAATGGCCAGCTATGAATGATAACATATTGCGTATAGACTCTATAAAAAGGTTTCTATTCTAACCAATATTACAGTATGTATGTATGAGTATGAGTGTATATGTTTGTAAGTTTTTATTTATTTATGTATTAATGTTATTTTATTATTCATTTACTTTTATTATTTACATATGTAGGTATATAGAGCTGTTTTTATTGTGTTATATATTAAATTTTTTTTCTGGGTATTATTTAGATTACCTTTAATTGTACGGTTATTACCCTTATACATTCTACAGTTTTCTTTCAGCTTCTCAAAGGTTGACTGTAAGAGATCCCTTTATGGGATAAGTCCGCCATTGTATATTAAATCATTTACCAGTGTTTAATCTGAGTTATGTACAATAAAGATTTTACAATACAATACAATATTACAGTAGATACACAGTAACGGCAGTTGTAAAAGGTCCTGTCCTCATGTATTCCAGTCAAAGTGAGCGCCAATTACGAACAGCATGGTACTGAATTGTCGTATGCATCAATGAACTCACATAGCCTGCACATAGATATACATATGCGGCTTGTTACTTAGTCAAAAGGGACAAGTTTCTCAATTTTTTTTTATTCTTTAATAAATTTTTATTTTTTCTTGTATTTTCTAGGTGATATTAATTTTTAGGAACGCGCTTGAAGGGCGACCTGACAGGAAAGGCTGTTAGACAACACTATTTTTTTTTTAAGGTTTGGGGTTCCGTATATAAGGCATCCCGTCCTCGCTATTGGATACGGGTGACGGAATGCCTGTACAAGAGTGTACATGGTGGACGCAGTTTGAACGCAATATTTGATGAGCATTAGGAAGGTTTTACGGCCGGATACTGCAACAAAAAAGAGTATGTGGTCGGCCCCGAACTGGCGACCTCTGCTGTCTAGGTCTCCAGTTCGAGGGATGACCGATCACCGGCCGTAAAAGATGACACAGGGCGTCTGTGAAAACACACCAATTATGTAGTTGCATTACACTGTGTAAACATGATTGAAAACGGCTTATAAAGACAACACTATTAACAACTCCTATATTAGTCCCATATTTATTTTTTTACGATTGCAGTAGCGGATTTTTCGGGAGTAAAATGTTTTAATTATATTATTATGTAGTAATAGAAAAAAAAAAAAACGTTAAACGATTTGAATTCACCTGCTGATTTTTCTATTAAATTGGATATTTTTTTTTATATTTTATATAACTATTTTATTTAAAGTCGAAAACTGTCAACACCAAACGTTTGCTGTAATGAGAAAGATAACAAAAAAAAATTTTTTGCGATATCACTAGTTGTTTCCCGTGTCTTTGCTCGGGTACTCGTACGTACAAGTATTTATTTTATTGTTATAAATTTCGTAAGCACACATTATATTTTAAAGTAATAACTACTGGTTTATTTTAAGTGTAATTAGATCCAGAACGCTAGACTAGTTTCGGAATCAATTCGTGATCCTTAGTGAAGCTCGTGCTCGCATTACAGTCGCTCATGAATAACCCATGGAGCGATCGGCGCTAGCTCGCAACACCCACTGCGTCGCCGATTTTTGAAATTACCAAATTTCGATTAGGGGTTGTGGATAAATGGATTTATTACTTTTTTTTATATACAACTTAGAATAGCAAACAAGCTGACGGCCCACCTGATGGAAAGTGGTAACCGTTGCCTATAGACATGAACAGTACCATGGACATAACAGAGTATACTCTTTCGCCAATGATACCCCCCATGCGTTGCCATTCCTGAGGACTCAGGTGTTATTTCTCTGTACCCTGTAAATTCACGCCATTATTATTACCTACATGAATTAATGACCTATATAAATTTAATGTAAACGACGTTGCAAATTTGAGTTATGTAAAAGATGCTGTTGCATTACCGCGCGGTAACAAATTTTTGTTCGGTACAGCGTATGATGCATAAACGCTCGAGGGATTAAGGGTCACGAATTGATTCAGAAACTAGTTGAGTATTTTTATTTTATTTTTATTTTATTGGCACATAAAGCAGATTACAACCATATAAAACTTAAGTAATAATTACATTTGTGCTTCGGCTAGACTATAATCCAATTACATTATGTGCACAGCTTGAGTAATTTATTAAAAGCAAACACATAATATAAAAGAAATACTTAAAATGTTATATAAATATATAAAAGACAAAACTATATAAAAAAAACATATTTTCAATCGTATGTAATATATATATATATATATATATATATATATATATATATATATATATATATATATATATATATATATATATATATATGTAATAGTAGTAATGCTATTACATTGAAAGAATATTTACTTATTTATTATGCCACTTAGAATTGTAAATAAGCTGCCGGCCCGTCTGATGGTAAGTGATATTTAAAGAATCCTATGTATTAAGTTAGGATACGATCTACTCTTGTACCGAATTATATTAAAATCTGTTCAGTTGTTCAAGAGTGATTGAGTAACAAACATTCACAAATGGGGGGAGGGATTGCTAGTAAAGGAGAGGTTAGTCCCCGTTGCTATTAATATACCCCATCAGGTCGCCTTCTACGCGGTTCCCCCTGGAAACCATCCTGACTAATTTATCGTTGAATTCGTCACGACGGGCTAACTGACCTGCCTTTTCATCCTCACCTATCATCCTTCACTGGTGCCGCGCCAGGGTATACTGATAGCGCTGGCGGAGTTATCGTTCCATTGTTACCTTATAACAAACATACACAAATTGTATTTACATTTACAGTTTTTGTTGTAAAATATTACTACATATACACGCGACCGGTTTCGAAAAATCATTGTCACGTCATCAATCATAATAATCCTGATAATGGAGATCCATCAAGAAGTCACATCACAAATATTGTATTATAAATAGAAGAAATTATTTTTATCCTGAAAATATTACAAGATGACAAAAAAAGTTTAAGATTCATACAGAAGTGTACCGAAATAACTGGTGATATGGACTTCCGTAAAGTAAACACCTGGAATTATATATCAACAAATATTATATATATATATATATATATACCCATCGTGACAAATTCAACGATAAAATAGTCATGATGGTTTTCAGGGGAACCGCGTGGAGGTCGAATTGATATATTGATAGCAATGGGGACTAACCTCCCCATTATTAATAATCCCTTCCCCCTCCTTACGGTTGTTTATGGGTGAGGTTTATGGGTATGTTCAGTGGACGGATAATGGCTGACATGTTGATGATAAATCAATAAAAAGATTTCATTCTTCAGTGAATTTTTAAATTATTAAATGATAATGTAATTCTTAATAAATTTCGCGCCTCTAAAAAAATATACCATAATCCTACGGGGAATCTTTGTGTATTCTCGCGTTGCTTTATAACCTCAACGGGCGGTCATATTTTCCTGTTATTTTGTATGTTATATACATAGGAAATTGGGAGAGATTACGAAAATGGATTCTTTCCAATAAATACTGATTTTATTTTACATTAACAAGCAATTTGTTGGCGCAGACATTAGGGAAATAGGCGGGAAAAAACGGACGGGCTCCGCTATTTCCAAATTATAAGTTGATGGCAGTGTTGCCAGATTAGCTATGCTTTTCTTAATTTTGAGTAAAAAATTATTTGTTTGCGGAATTTTGGAAAATTGGAATTCTTGGAAAAATGTAATATTTGGAGAAACGGGAAATTGTTTTGGAGATATATTTGGAGATGGGCTTTTTAGATAATTTCGGTTTTTTATAAACCATACAGCGAATTATACGAGTAAATACAATGAAAGATACCAAGATCAGATAAGCAAGCCGAAGTGGTAAATGGATTGGTTACATAGCTCGAAGAACCAAAAACCGATGGGAAAGAAAGACGACTTTTTCTTGAGTGGCGACCCCGTACAAGCAAATGCAGTGTAGAATGACTCCGCACTAGATAGATAGGTAGAGAGCGACGGTCTCAAATGTATTGCAGGGAGTCGGTAGATGCAGGTGGCTCGGGACAGTTTTTTTGTGGCAGTCTATAGGGGACGCCTATGTTCAGCAGTGGATAGTTAACAGCTGATATGATGATGATGATGATTATACTACTGAAGGTAACAAAACATAGGGTAACAGAAGTTAAACATAGAATATCGATGATCACTTTGTAGTGTACATGGTAAAATGTAGTGAAAATTGACTCAAATTTGTAAATAGACAAAAGTTACGGAAATTGTATTCATTTGGTGAAAAAATGTTTGAGATCATCATTACACAGTCTCCAATCGTTAGTAACCGTCCATTACTGAACATAAGCCCATATATAATACATAATATTCCCATAATAATAATACACCGAACCCTGTCATCATCATATCAGCCTTAACTGTCCACTGCTGATCATAAGCCTCCCCTTAGGGGGGTTTGCCAGTAGCTGCCACGCTTAGCCGGCGGATTGGCAACCGTAGTTAGGCTTTGGAGATCTTTTAAGAGGGAAGCTCCTGCCTAACTCTCGCCTCCTTTAGTCGCTTCTTACGAGGTCCACGGGAAAGAAAGCTGTGGTCTATTTTTTATTTATTTTATTTTATTGGCACATAAAACAGATTACAACCATAAGAAATTTAAGCAATAATTACATTTGTGATTCGGCTAGGTTATAATCCAATTATTTTATGTGCACAGCTTGTGTAATTCATTAAAAGAAAACACATAATATAAAAAGAAATAATTAAAATGTTATATAAATATATAAAAGATAAAACTATATAAAAAAAAAAACATATTTTCAATCGTATTCTACAAAATAGAAAACAAGTTCTTTCTAAATATCAAATATTTTGTACCGAATATGTCGATGGATTCTATGCCGGGATCATTTAATTTGAGATAATTTCAATATTTGAAATATTTGGGTAAAAATAAAAAAATACATCTGGCAACCCTGGCTGATGGAAATTTCTTGGCGGATCCCGGTTGCGAATTTGTGAAAGCATCACTTTCTGTCATGAGTCAGAGCCAAATAAATGAGCTTTGATCAGTGCAAATCCCTCGACAATTCTTACTTACATTGTAAATATATGTAAATAAGTTTGTTTGTGTTACTTCTAGGCTCAAGTAATCATTAAGAAATTTTATATACTCGTATATGTACATACTATTTGTTCTCTGTCCCATTCGTGTTTCTACCGTGAAGCTGTTGTGTTTGCATGGCTGCGTTTCGGTTTAAAAGGTGGGATATGGCAGTGAATTTACAGGGTACAGAAGAATAACGCTTGAATCCTTAGGAATGGCAACGCATGGGGGTATTATGGGTGAAACAGTATACTCTGTTATGTTCATGGTACTGCTCATGTTTATAGACGACGGTTACTTTCCATCAGGTGGGCCGTCAGCTTGTTTGCCATTCTAAGTTACAGAAAAAAAATTATCAAACTTATATCCAGTCTGTTGTAATGTATAAATTAATCTGTTATTATCGCTCTAAGTATAACATATAATTATTATTCTCTAGTGCAGGGTTCGCCGTGTGGTCCCGGCATAGAATAGGCCACTCATTCCTTTCCCATGGATGTTATAAGAATCAACTGAGGTAGGGCGAGGGACGGGTAGCAGCGTGCCTCTTAAAACATCTCCGAAGCCTAACTGTGGTTGCCAATCCGTCTGCCAAGCGTGGCAACTACTGGTAAACCCCCCTAAGGGTTCGGTGTATTTTGGTAATAGGCTTTTTTTGTGATTAAGTCACATTTAATGGAATTTATTATTATTATTATTATTATTTACAAAAAATCACATCTCCTATCTTAAGGAGAGGAGATGGCAAACAAACCACCGGCAGAAGCATAGTCGATTGGGGTTCAGGGTCCCAGGGAGAGAAAATTATTATTATTTAAAAAAAAAATTACATCACCCCTTTTAAGGAGAGGAGATGGCAAATTAACCCCTGATAGAAGCACAGTGGGCCGGCGTTCAGGGCCCCAGGTAGAGAAACCAGCGTACAATGCGGGCAGTATCTAAGAGCATCGCTTTCTTCATCTTTCCCGGGGTTAACCGCCTCGGAATCCCAACCGTCTGAGATGTTCCAGAATAGTTGGGATAAGACCGTTCACTAACAAAACAATTAGAATGATTTCGGTGGACGCCACCCCCCACATTTCGGTCACTCGAGTGAGCCAGGTCGAGATATTTTCTCTTTTTCTCGGTTTCGGTTAAAAAAATATGTAATCAGTCAAACGATCGACTCGGTCAATCTCAAACATCAATCAAGATACACTTTTATAAATATAAATCCCACAAAATACAAATATATACGTACCCATTTTACTTCATAGGAATTACTTTTAGGAGAGTACGCGCCGTAAAAAGTTCCGTTGAATGAAATATAAACATTCAGTGGATCGTAAACTGTTAACATGTATATGTACATTTAAGGTTTCCGCCTCATAAAACCTGTCTAGATTTCCGTTTTCGTATTAAACAGAGATAGAGGTATGGAGGTATAACATCTGGCGTTATTCGTTTTTTGAGGAATACCATGGGTATAATAATATATTTTGTTGTTCATGGTACTGTTCATGTCTATAGGCGACGGTTACCACTTTCCATCAGGTGGGCCGTCAGCTTGTTTGCCATTCTAAGTGTCATAAAAAAAAATACTAAATATTTTTTTTTCATTTCACGGTCCTATACGTCTTATAGGCCACTTAATGTTTTCTCAGTGTAATGTTTTTTTTTTTGTAATTGTTTGTATTTATAATAAATTTACTAATACAATCTTTTGGAGGAAACAATAAACAGTACCTATCTATCTATCTGTTATCTAGGATTTTCTTAGCATGGAGACCAGAGACACTTAGGTACTGTGAATCAATATATAATCTATCTATCTACCTTGTAATTGTATCAGTATATTTATGTAGAACTAATTATTATTATTTAAAAAAAAAATGTGAAATGAAATATTTTTTTCAAAATCGAGTAACTTATAAAAATTTAATCATTCGGTCAATTAAATTTGGTGTTCGCTAGTAAAAACCCCTCGGCAATTAATGCAAGGATCCCTAAACGCCTTGGACAACTGATTAATTTTTTTTTAAAGACAAAAGGTTAATTTCCTCTTGTTAATTGAATCAGTTATACAATTATTCCGGCCTGTGACTGGATAGGCTTTTGATAGGGTAATTTAAGGATGAATGGTTTTTTTTTTAATTAAAAGTTTAATATTTAAAAGGGTGTGTTATATCTTGATTATTGCTTTTTGTAGCAAAAAAAAAAAAACGTTTATTTATAACTCAGATGTTAAAAGAACAACATGTATTTTTTTATACAACTTAGAATGGCAAACGAGCTGACGGCCCACCTGGTGGAAAGTGGTAACCGTCGCCTATAGACATGAGCAGTACCATGGACATAACAGAGTGTACTGTTTCGCCCATGATACCCCCCATGCGTTGCCATCCTTAAGGACTCAGATGTTATCCCTCTGTACCCTGTAAATCCACGCCATATCCCACCCTTCAAACCGAAACACAGCCAGGATTCATATTGCAAGGTTGATGATAAGCTACGATAAGTTTTTTTTTAATGACAAGGATAGTTGTTATGCCTCTACATTTGGTCAGCAAGAAAACGTGAATAACTTGATTATTCGATATCTTCTATGGTTTCGCGTTATTATATTATTATTGGGCGTGGTCCCAACATAGAATAGGCCACTTCTTGCTTTTCACTAAAAGTCGTAAGAGGCGATTAAGGGAACTAAATGGTAGACGGCGGGCAGCAGCGTCCCTTTTAAGACATATTTAAAAACCTAACTATGCTTACCGGGGGGAAAGGGATTGTTAGTAATGGAGTTTTGACAGCCCCAATTCATGCGCCACTTTAACTTAAATAAATTTTATGTTGGTCTTATTCAATCTATGTTAGCTGAACTTAAACCAAAAATTTTTGAACATCTCTGTAAATTATTGATGCCTATTAGTTCCTCTCTTTAAGTGTCTAGGAAAAGTAGATAAAGCTTTATTTGAGAAATCAGTTTAGGGTACGACAGGGCTGATGTACCTGAAGAAGGTAAAAGCCCTTAAAAATAATCAATAACAAAAAACAAAAAATAAGAATGAATTTCCACGATGAATTAGCATTTACGTGAATGAAATAAAGTTTGCGCGCGACAGTTCGCGTCCAAGTCGCGTCCCTTTAAATCAGGGCTTGCGACCACCAGATGTCGCTGTGAGAGCGAGGGTAAAATGAGCAGGGTCATATTGAAGATTATCTGTCACATGCAAATAAATTTGTGATAACCCTCCTAAGCCGTGTGGAGTCTGAATGAAAGAAGGATACATTTTGGCGATATTGCTGCATTCACAAAGGAGAAAGTATGTTATCAACAGTTCCTAGTGATAAGTGCTGGTAAACTGTGAGTACATTTTATATATCTAATTACAGGAGACTAAGAAATTTGCTGTAAACATTTCACATAAATATTTACTTGTAAAAATTTTAGATTGCAGGCGAATTGGCAGCCGTAGTTAGGCTTTAGAGATGTTTTAAGAGGGACATTGCCGCCCACAAATCGCCCTCCCTTAGTTGCCTCTTACGACATCTATTCTATGCTGGGACCATACGCCTATTCTATGTCAGGACCACACGGTCATTTTTTATATTTGTATTGTATTGTTTTTTTTCGTTTGTACTGACTCAATTAAAAAAATACTATTAAAAATTTTAAAAATTCTATCACTAACAGGAAGGTATTTTAATTAAAAAAAGCCATGCGATGCCGGGGCGCGTCGTTAGTCTTTAATAAGAGCGTCACGGCCCAGAGAGTGTTCGAATCTGACCGACATCAAAAATCTTAAGTAACAATTTTAATTTCCGACTAACTTTCCGGAGATGGAAAACACTGTAAAATTATAACTTATTTATGAATTTATTTATATAAAAAATAATTTTTAATTTAATTATATGACTTACTTATATTGAATTGCAGAATGATCTATATTTTTTTTTTTTACAACACAGGGGGCAAACGAGCATGCGGCTCACCTGATGGTAAGTGACTACCGCCGCCCATGATCACCCACAACACCAGCGGCATTGCAGGTGTGCTGCCGGCCTTTTAAAAAGGAATATACTCTTTTCTTGAAGGTTATGTTGTCGTATCGGTTCGGAAATACTGCTGCTGGAAGTTGATTCCAAAGAATGGTTGTGCGTTGAAGAAAGTGCCTTGAAAAACGCACGGTGGAAGACCGCCACTCGTCCAGATGATTGGGATGAAACTTTAGTATATAATTTATCGTTATAGTGGCTCAAGATTTATCTTTAAATTTGTAATATAAAACCATAAATTATAGTTATTGACAACCCTTATAGTTTAAAAGTGTTGCCACATGCATGTATCAATCAATATTAGCATTCAATAATATATTTTATATTATAATAATCGATTCGCGATGTAAACTGTTGCTGTCGACCAACGACCGACCACGACATGGTGCATGCAGTCCACGTCGAAATGTCGGTAATAAAGAAGCAAGTATGTAGGTACTATTTACCTGTAAAGGCTTTTACATCGCGTCAAGTCCCGATTGTATGTTTTAAATATAAAATTTGTGTAAACAACGCGAAAGTTTAAAATTAACTACTTTCTGTTTACCTTATGTAATAATAAACGTGCCTTGAAATGCATTTTTTTTTCTATTAAAATATACTTTTGAGAACCCTAACATTGTGGTCATATTCAAGTACCTTAATAAAAATTTTTTCAGTAAAAACAATAAATCTTTCAGATAGGCGAACAAGCTTCCATTTTTCAGGAATGTGCGCTAGACAGAAGTATTATCGAACGTAAAAGGTGAAGAACCTCAAATTTGAGAGCAGTACTCTAACGGAATTATATTTTCGAATACTTATTTACATATAATCCGATTGAGAACTATTCACATAGAATGTGGTGCTTTTTATATTTAAAAAAAGGGAATATTTTCTATCAATAAAAAAAAAAAAACAAGGACGAGACTATTTCTCTGAACACATTTGATAAAAGAGTGCAAATAAAACTGTGTAACCCTGTATTTGTTAATAAAGTTTATTATTATTATTATGTATTTTTGTTTTTCTTTCTCTTCTTCACATGGACGAAGGTTTACTCACCGACATGGGCCTTAACTAAGTGTAGGAGACGTTTCAAAGTAGGAAGATGTAATAGTAGACGAGGTGAGGAATTTTCTGGTAATATGGCAGGTATTTAAGATAGTGGCCTTTTGTAGTAGGTATGTTTGATTAGTGTGGATATTTAGTGTTTTTAGGTGTTTGTTTTTTATTATTATTATTATTAATCTTAAAAATAAATATTAAAACAGTTTAAAAGGTTGTCGAACTAACATACAAAAAATAAAGTCTAATTGAGAATCTACTTGAAAAATATATTTATCAACAAAATGTATTTGATGTCTTTCCAGAGATTTTTATGTTAATTAATGAGAATAATAGTAGGCTATAATAAATTAAATATACATAATTAAATATTTACCGTAAATATTACGTTATAAAAAAAACACTGTGTTCTCTTCAATTGAGACTGTTTGCTGAACTAGTCGATATAATAAAAAAGTAATCCTTACTAATACTATAATTTGTTCGTTTGTTAGGCTTGATTGATTCTTAAGGGCGCATTGATACATATTGAAAATTTATATACGTAATATTAAGTTATATCAGATATATACACAGACGATTTTTAGTCTTGGTTAGTCAATATGTAGCGATCATGTAGACAAAGTTCCAAGTAATATTAGTACATTATACGTTGATTATAATGTTTTTATTTTTATACGAATAAAGGATTTTCAAATTTGGAATTATTAATTTTTTTTTATACCACTGAGGTGGCAAACAAGCATACGACCTGATGGTAAGCGGTTACCGTAGCCTATGAACGCCTGCAATACCAGAGGTATTACGCGCGCGTTACCGACCCTGAAGAAACTTTTTTACCCCCATTTTGAAGAACCCCATGCTGTAGTCTCTTGGGAAAACCTCGGCAGGGAGCTCATTCCATAACCTCAGTGTTCGTGGGAGAAAACATCTCTGAAACCTCGTTGTACGCGACCATTTAGGCTGTAAGGTATGAGGGTGAACTCCCTATCGATGGCGAGCCGTACGATGATAGAAAGTGGCCGTAGGCATCATATTGAATAATTCCTCTGAGCACAATCCGTTGTACAAGCGGTAGAACACGCAGAGTGAGGCAAAATCTCTCTTAAGATAATTTTTTATTGATAGCTTAATTTACGCGCTTCGTCGACTGTGAACGGTGCCTACACATGAAAACATTCTGTGTGCCTGTACTCTAGTATTTGCGTATCAATAGAGACTATTTGGAACTTAAATTGGTTTCGGATACACGAGAGCGAATACTTTGCCCTGTGTAAATATTAAGAATTTTATACACGAATAATTCAGTTAAGAGGGTCCGCGCCATAAGATTGGTTTGGCGCCAACATTTGCCTCACTCAAACCGTCAAAAGTGAGTATATAGTAATCATTACAATAATAATCTTTAAGGGGTGGTCCATTCTTTGCAGTGTGGTCCCGGTATTGCACGGGCCACCTTTCCTTTCCAGTGGCTGTCGGCTATGGCGACTAAGGGAACTTAATGGTCGAGAGATAGGCAGCAGTGTCCCTCTTCAAAAATCACCAAAAACTTGCGGTTGCCAACCGGCTTGCCAAACGTGGCAACTGCTGGCAAAATCTATAGCATTGGACACTTAACAAGTGAAATGATGATACATGTGTATATTTGTTTCCATTTCAGAGATAAAATACTTTTAGCCCTGAAAAAAAATTACTCGGAAGGGGTAAAATATAATTTGCTGGTTTAGCCATAAACAAAAATCACTCAGATCAATACAAACAGACACACTCATAAATATAAATATTTGTATTGAGCGAGAATCGAACTCGTGACCATCGAAAGGTGAAACAGCGTTCATTTTAACGAGTGATAATGGAATGCCTATTGGTATACGCTAGCGGGGCACCAGTTAGAGATGATAGGTGAGGATGAGAGCAGGTCAGTTAGCTCATCCTGAGGAATTCCACGAGAATTAACCACGATGGTTTCCAGGGGGGACCGCGTGGAAGTCAACTTGATAGGGTACATTGCTAGTAATGAGGCTGTTAGACCGCATTACTAACAATACCTTTCCCCCTATTAGTAAGATTTTTTTTATGGGTGATAATGGAATGGTAACCCCACCCGCGCTATCGGTATACACCGGCGGAGCACCAGTGAAAGATGATAGGTGAGGATGAAGCAGGCCAGTTAGGGCATCGTGACGAATTCAACAAGAATTGTTCACGATGGTTTCCAGGGGGAATCACGTGAAGGTCGACCTGATAGGGCATATTGCTAGCAATAGGGCTGTCAAACCCCATTGCTAACAACCCCTTTCCCCCCTATTAGTAAGATTAGGTAGCTATAGAGAGAAGGTTTTGATGAAACCGTGACGCGACACGTCTAAAGTAATTTAATTTGCCAAAGACGAAGATAATGGATTTGATAATGTAGAATAATCAAATCACATAGGGCACGTCTGTTCCGAAGTCTGCGAACTCCATTAAAAACTGCGTTAAGTGCGAGTCGAATGCAAACACCGAGGGTCCAGTACATCGTGAAATCGAGATCGTTAGCGGTAAGTAAAAATAATAATCTACCCGTAGTATACACAGATAGATACTCTTTATTGTTTCCTCCAAAAGATTACAATAGTAAACTTATTATAAATATAAACAATTACAAGAAATAATCACAGTGAGAAAACAATGGGCGACCTTATCGCTAAGAGCGATCTCTTCCAAGCAACCTTTGGATGGAGAGGAGTAATTATAAACGATTTGGTGGGAGGCACGATGAAAAATTCTATAGTTCTAAATATGGAGATGTGATACCAGAGGGAGACTTTGTACAAAAGTCGTTCGTTGGCCACCTCTGTCTTCAGGAATGGTAACGCATGGGGGGTATCATGGGCGAAACAGTATACTCTGTTATGTCTATGGTACTGCTCATGTCTATAGGCGACGGTTACCACTTTCCATCAGGTGGGCTGTCAGCTTGTTTGCCATTCTAAGTTGTATAAAAAAAAATAGCTTTACCCGGGTCTTCTTGCGCGTGAACGGAATATGTTCATTGACCGAGATACTATATATATAATATATATATATATATATATATATATATATATATATATATATATATATATATATATATATATATATATATATATATATATATATATATATATATATATATATATATATATATATATATATATATATATATATTATATATGTATATATATGTATTATATACGTTATTGTATCAGCCAGGTAACGACCTGCCTGCTGCTGCTTGGCGGGTTGGCAACCGCAGTTTGACTTTTGGTGATGTTTTAAGAGGGCTACTGCTGCCCATCCCTCCACCATAAGGCATCTTAATCGCCTCTTACGGCACTCACTGAAAAGAAAGAGGCAACCTATACTACGCTAACACCACACTGCAATTTCTAGCAATAAAAGAGCAGAATGCTGAAATATTTAAATAAAGTCTTTATGAATAATTACTATGAATCATATCGATTTAATAACTACATGAAGGCATCAGAATTAATTTCCGGGTAAGACGGTATATTTGTATTTCATATTTTACAATAACGTTTATTTTACATCGAGATTAAGTATAAAAAGAAACACTGAAATTATTTTACGTCCGCCATTTTGTAATACAACGTTTCTTCTATAATTAAATAAATATACAATAATGTAATGAAATATATACAAGACTGTAATTTTTTATTATTAATATTATAACACGACATGTGTACAGATCTAGGAATGAGTAATGTATATGCATATTATTATTCTTTCATTTTAATTTATATATTTTTTTTATAGAACTTAGAATGGCATACAAGCTGACGGCTCACCTGATGGAAAGTGGTAACCGTCGCCTATAGACATGAGCAGTACCATGGACATAACAGAGTACACTGTTTCGCCCATGATACCCTCCATTCGTTGCCATTCCTGAGGACTCGGGTGTTATTCCTCTGCAGCCAGTAAATTCATGCAAACAGCTGCTTTACAGTTGCCTATTTCTTGACCATTAAGCTGCCTTAGTCGGCTCTAATGACACCCACGGGAAAGGAAGATGTGGCCTGTTCTGTATCGGGACCAAAAGGAAAAATTTGATAAGAGCAATAGCCAATCAATATCTTTTAAAATTTTTGTCTTTCTGTTTTGGTATCACACAAAAGAATACTGTACTAAATTGGATGCAGTTGTTTTTGAAGGTTAAATAAATGTATGAAATGTATGAACGTTGAATCTTATGTCGTCTATAAGTGATCTATTCGATTGGTTTTCTTACTTTCAACTTCCATATGTACGAAGTCGCGAGCAAAAGCTAGTTTAATTATATAGGTTCAAGTAGTGCTGTTATTTTATTTGCTCAGTAAACGAATGCAAATTCCGCTTAAAATTGTTCTATTAAGCATTATTCCCATTTAGTGATTTCATAGAATTGTTTCAAGTACACATATTGTTTTGACAGCAAACCTTTTCTGTAATTACTTACAAACTACGCGATGGATATCGAAAATAATAAGTAACAAATATCTACTGGAGGGATTATATTATATCCTTTATTGCTTTATGGGAGCTGTAAAGGGATATTTGTGATTATCTTTTAATTTTCTTAGTATTTAACAATAGGCTTTGAGAATTCTGCCCGTGAAATTATTAATTTTATTTATCTTTGTTATTAAATGTTTATTCTAAATACGGAAAGGGATTTTGCAAAGCCAGATTATTGTAATCTAGATAAGGAGGGGGGAAGGGGATTGTTAGTAATGGAGACTGAGTATCCCACTGCTAGCAATATACCCAACCAGGTCGACCTCCTCGCGGTTCTTCACCTATCATGGTTAATTCCTGATGAATTCATCATGATGGGCTAACTGGCCTGTTTTCATTCTCATCTATCACCTTTCACTGGTGCTCCGCCAGCGCATCCCGTTAGCGCAGGCGGACCATACCATTTTCACCCATCAAAAAAAAAATCTAGATAAAGACCCTAAAAATCCTAAGGGGGTTATTAAAAAGGCATCCTTCATCAATCGTCATTGTAAATGTGAAACTGTTTCTTAGCTAGTTGTATTCTAAAATTATTTATTTATTACTTTATTTTTTAAGGAAACTTGCGGATTAAATGAATATTGTTAAGGAAAATGTCTGATTTAAATAGCAATTATGTTAGCACACGTGAGAACGAAAGTTGAAATATGGGACCTAGGCTACCCGGGTTCTAGGTCCCATTAAAGAAACTTGTAGTTCATAAAATAGTACGGACTCACTTTAACTGTAGATTTAGCGTAGGTGATATACGCTCAGGATGCACCGGGTTTCAGGAAGCCACGCTACGTGAATATCACATGGCGTCAATCTATTTTAGTCTACTCGTAAAAACTACATTATGTATTTTTTTTTATACAACTTAGAATAGCAAACAAGCTGACGGCTCACCTGATGGTAAGTGGTTACCGTAGCCTATGAACACCTGCAATACTAGAGGTATTACGCGTGCGTTGCCGACCCTGAAGAAACCTCTTTACCCCTCTTTTGAAGAACCCCATGCTGTAGTCTCTTGGGAGAACCTCGGCAGGGAGCTCATTGCACAACCTGAGTGTTTGTGAGAGGAAACATCTGTGAAACCGTGCAGCACGCGACCATTGAGGCTGTAAGACATGAGGATGAACTCCCTGTCGATGGCGAGCCGTACGATGGTAGAAAGTGGCTGTGGGCATCATATTGAATAATTCCTCTGAGCACAATCTATTGTACAGGCGGTAGAACACGCAGAGCGAAGCAAAATCTCTTCCAAGACTCAAGGGTTCGATACCGCTTGTGAGCCTGGGATCATCGACAATTCTCATAGATCGTCGTTGCAACGAGTCGAAAGGTTCAAGCTGGTATTTAGGTATTAATCGTTGTGATATAATAAAAATGTATATAAGATATGTAATCATATCGCGATACTTGGAAACGATCAATAGGTAATGTTCAGGGGGTTCAGGAGTTCTTCACATACTAAGAATGTTGTTGATCACGGTAGGCACAAAAACAGCAACTCGTTGTACAGTGTTTCGTGGTAGATGTTTGACTGAGCCGACCATTTTGTCTGTTCGTCTTAAGTTCGGGGATTCGGTGGTATATAATGCGTTTGGAAGATATTATATTTTTTTATACAACTTAGAATGGCAAAGAAGCTGTCGGCCTACCTGATGGAAAGTGGTAACCGTCGGCTATAGACATGAGCAGTACCATGGACATAATCCCACCCTTTAAACCGAAACATAGCCATGCAAACACAACTGCTTCACGGTTGAAACACGAATGGAACAGAGGTACCCAAACAATCGATTTTTGTACTAAGTCTCTCTCTGGTAATTTATAGGGATGTGACTTTCTTAAACAAATATTTATTTGCTAAAACACTTTTACATCAATGATTAATTCTACGAATTACATATTAGACATGCAAACATGAAGAAATTAACCAATATTTAAATGCTCGGTTGACATGAACTGAACCAGAGGGAGACTATGTACAAAAATCGTTTGCTTGGGTACCTCTGTCCCATTCGTGATTCTACCGGGAAGCAGTTGTGTTCGTATGGCTGCGTTTCGGTTTGAAGGGTGAGATATGGCAGTGAATTTACAGGGTACAGAGGAATAACACCCGAGTCCTCAGGAATGGCAACGTATGGAGAGTTTTATAGGCGAAACAGTATACTCTATTACGTCTATGGTACTACTCATGTGTATAGGCGACGGTTACCACTTGCCTTCAGGTGGGCCGTCAGCTTGTTTGCCATTTAAAGTTGCATAAAAAAGACTAGATGAAAATATAAACGTTATATATTAGAACAATATGATAGGTAACTAGGAATACAAACCTTCTGTTGAATATCTTCTTGAAATCAGTTGAAAATCTACTGCAAATACGAATCTGTTTTATTTGTTTTATTTATTTTGTCTATAGCTGTGAGTCTAAACAAGTATCTACATAATCCGTGTAATTTACGAGCAAAAGGAAAACTAATTAAGCGAGTTCCGGTCAATGACTTACTAACAACACTATAATAAATATAAATATAGTAGTAATTGTCTTTGGTAAACTAAATAATGAATTTGGGATCTTTTTATTTTGTAGAAACGTATTTATAAAATGGTTTGTTCTAACTGACTATCGACACAGCCAAAAATGCTATATCTAGACAGGTGAAATTTAGAACATAGGTTTATTTTATAACTACTGATTCGGCTCGTTTTCGGATGAAGTTTTCGGAGTTAATTTTGGAAAATAATATGTAAGCGAAAGAACTGTAAGGTGGTATGGAAATACGGTATTAACATCTGGTAAGAAAGAAAAATATGACACCACACGTGCAAAACTATACGTGCATAACAATAGCTAGTTATTATATAGGCTGGTCAGACAGGCAAGAGAAAAATGAAGGGAAAAAATGCATTTCTGAAAAAGTAAATCAAGAGTCTTTGGAAGCGGTGTGTATGAGAGGGATTATGAAAGTGAATGAAGCAAGAGACGTATTTACCTTTACGGATAGAGGCCAGGTGTTTTCTCAGCTTACTACGCAAGAGACTTGAAGATAGATCTTGTTTTATGCAACTTAGGATAGTATATAAGCTGATGGTCCACCTGATGGAAAGTGGTAACCGTCGCCTATAGACATGAGCAGTGCCATGGACATAACAGAGTATACTGTTTCGCCCATGATACCTCTCATGCGTTGCCATTCCTGAGGACTCAGGAAATTTTGACAATATAATGTATGGTAGATTAGATTTCCGATTGTAAAAATTGTGGAAAATCTGGCAACCAACTCTTGAGTTTAGCTTAGGGATCAGACATCTTTACCTTTAGTATAGCAAATCAAAATTAAATTAGAAAGTTTATTTTTTATTTTTAAATTTTATTTATTTATTTATTTACACTTTATTGCAACAAGTAAAAAGAGAACAAATACAGTATTAATGAGAAGTGATACAAAAGGTGGCCTTATCGCTAAGCAATCTTTTCCAGACAACCTTTGGGTAGATGACATTGAGAAAAAGACAAAGGGTAGGTGGTCTTCCCTTTTATTTTATTATAAAATCCTAAAATTTCAATAAAATCCACTTTTAAATTACTTTTCGCCGTAAAATCACAATTCGAAAACTATCAGGTTCATTAACCTCAAAACGTAAATATACCGTGATGAATGTTTGAATACGATAAAAAAAATCGTATGTTAATATCCGTCCGCTTCACTTGATAAAGGCCTAACCCCATTCTCTGAAACTGACAGATTGGCCTTGTAGAACAGAAATGTACAATCTCTATATGTAAGTACCATAGACATGTTGAAGATAGAACGCGCAAGTACATCAATCTATACGAATTAAATATGTATGCTACACACGGTCATTTAGCATGTTTTAATATTTATTATTATTATATTTACCGTTAACTGTCCGCTGTGGAATATATGCCTCCCTCTTAAGGGGGGCATTCGCTAGTAGTAGCTACGCTTGCCATGAATGGCGACCGCAGTTAGGCTTTAATGACGTTTCAGGAGACGCTCCTGCCCGTTCCTCGACTATTAAGTTTTCTTAATCGCCTCTTAAGACACTTAAAGGAAGGGTGGCCTATTCTATATCGGCATCACACGACACTTTTTCAATAGCATTTAATAAAGAAGTAACCAAGTTTTTTGAAATTATCATAAATATAGAGTATGTTCAAAATAAAGCCTTATCCCTTTGTAATAAAACACAGATTGTTTACAATATTGTAGTCCGTCATTATTATTTTTCTCCCACCTTACTTTAACGAAAAAAAAAGTACTGACCGAATGGAGGCGTGTGCGCGGACGCTTGCTCCTGTAAAATAAATGTAATTTGTGCGTTTCAAACTGTATGTGCCCTGAAGAACCTGTAAGAATTTGTGTGTGCGTGTATATAGGAGTTGAGGAAGAACTGCCGATCACCTACAGCAGAGAAATTCACGAAGCCGATGCCAGGTTAGTCCTCGTCGACAGACAGAGAACCTTTCCCTTATAAAACGCTTCCACTGCGGTATTTTACCTTAAACAGAGTATATTGATGAACGAAATGAATGTACCAAATGAAATTTCCATGAAAAAAAAAAACCAGTTCAATAGATAGATACAAGTAGATACTCTTTATTGTTTCCTTCAAAAAGATTACAATAGTAAACTTATTATAAATACGAACAATTACAAGAAACTATTACACAGAGAAAACAATAGAGATATAGATCAAAATAATTAGTTTTGCCACAACACAATCTTAATAAGATATTACTAACGCCTCCATTGGCCGTGTGGTCCCGGCACAGAATAGACCACCTCTTCTTTTCTCGTGGGTGTCGTAAGAGCCGATTAAGGTAGCTTAAAGTGGAGGGATGGGCAGCAGCGTCTCTGGGGGAGGCTATGTTCAACAGTGGATAGTTAAATGCTGATACAATAACATACATAATATGTTATAAAAATAAATTTTTGGAATCCATTTTATATGATACATTATAGGCTGTGTTGCCATTACATTAACATCTTTTTACTTCAAAAAGACATCCAATTTACATTACATGCAAAATTTTATGACAATTGAATTTATGAGTCGTTAAAGTGACAAATATACAAACTATTTTTCACATATAACATTAGTAAAGTTATGGATACTCGTATATGGGTATTACTACTCATAAAAATGGCAACATTTGTCAAGGATAATTCTATTAAAGAGATGAATGTCGTTTATCAAAGTGTCATAGTTTGTGAACTATGCTTTGATAAAAATAGAGTTGCCAAGCTCTAATATTTTACAACTAAACTTTTTTTCAGACGTTGGACAAATACGCGTGACCGGGATATGTTTATTGGCCGGGATAAATTAGCTTATGTCCTTCTTCATCCTATACAATTTTTTTTATAACACAGGTGGTAAACGAGTATGCGGCTCACCTGATGGTAAGTGACTATTGCCGTTCATGATCGCCCACAACACCAAAAGTATTGCAGGTGCGCTACCGGCAGTCCTGGGGGATGTGCTAATATACCGGCGCATCCCCCGAGTGGTAGGGTGAGCACGCCAGCTACCCTATCTTGAGAGAGGAGACCTGCTCTTACAATCAGATGATCATCGGAGATGTGGTGAGTGCGAAAGCGAACCCATGTCTCCGACATATGGCACCTCGAGGGTATATCGTTTGGTTTTTGGTGGGTACACTCCCATCTTACGGGGGGATTCCCACAGTACCCATTCACCCCCCACAAGGTCTATATAAAGCATTTTTATATGGGTCTGCATAAAGCATTTTCCAGACGTTAAAAAAAGAAGGTGTGCTACCGGCCTTTAAAAAGAAATATGCTTTTTTCTTGAAGGTTATGATGTTGTATCGGTTCGGAAATACTGCTGCTGGAAGTTGATCCCAAAAAGTGGTTGTGTGTACGTACGTACGTGGATTTCAAACTTTACAGTGATTGGTTAAACTATTAAGGCACTAAAATGTAATAAACAAACTCACTTTCACATTTATAATATTAGTAAGAATTTTGAAATGCAAAACAGCAATTTCAATTATAACAAAATTTAAGAGTTTTTTTCCAGAAAAAAAAAACACTCGTTTCAATCGTAATAAAACCGTAATAATAAAAAAAAAAGCTTTAGTATTTATTTAAATTACAGTATTTTTGATTTGCAATCGTTTGATATGGGGTTCTATAAAAGAAAAAGTATTTGGTGGGCGTTTTTTTTATACAACTTAGAATGGCAAACAAGCTGACGGCCCACCTGATGGAAAGTGGTATCCGTCGCCTATAGACATGAGCAGTACCATGGACATAACAGAGTATACTGTTTCGCCCATGATACCTCCCATGCGTTACCATTCCTGAAGACTCAGGTGTTATTCCTCTGTACCCAGTAAATTCACGCCATATCCCACCCTTCAAACCGAAACACAGCCATGCAAACACAACTGCTTCACGGTTGAAACACGAATGGGACAGAGGTACCCAAGGAATCGACTTTTGTACAAAGTCTCCCTTTAGTGTTTCGTTATTTGAAAAGTTTAGGAACCATGAACTAGACTGCTGAACCGATTTTGATAAAATTTCTACGAGACCATCTGAAAGTATAATAACCTTGCAGATAAATAACACGACACATAGGATTTTCTAAGGGGAAGGGATTGTTAATAATGGGCCACTAGTTCCCGTTGCTAGTAATACGCCCTGTCAGATCTACCTCCGCGCGGTCCTTCCAGGAAATCATTAGGGCGAATTCGACAAATTACCACGTTAATTCCTACTGAATTGGCCATGATGGGTGTACCGGCAGTGATTTTTATCATGACGAAATACATCCGTGGATGATTTCCACCAAGTGAGAGTTCTGATTAATTTTGATTCAATTTTCCCTGGAAACCATCGTGAACAATTCTTGTTGAATTCGTCACGGTGGGCTAACTGACCTGCTTCATCCTCACCTACTATCCTCTTCACTGGTGCCCCGCCAGTGTATACCGATAATGCGGGTGGGGTTGCCATTCCATTATCACCCATTAAAAAAAAAAAAAACAAAAACAGTGAACGATTTATATTATGTCGATAGTATCTGTATTACTGATTAAATCTAAAACTTGATATAGGTACTTTTGTGTAAATATTAAACACATTGATTAAAATAGTAGTTTTAACGAAGGTTCAAAAGTTTAACGGCGCGTAATTGGCAAAATTTTGTGATAACCGAACAAAGTTTAGTTAGGTTATATTTATACTTTCCATATTATATCTGGACTATAACTATTAACTGATAATAAATTAAACTTATAATTTGAAACTTGACTCTTGGTAAGTTTGTAAAATTTGAACTTGGATTAATTAAATGAGAAAAGTGATAGCTGTAGGAGCAAATTAAAAAGTACGTGACGTAGAAAAAAAAACCGTGGTTTGTTTTGACATCATTGATAAAGAAATTCTAATTGATTCCTTCTATAATTAAAGATTGTGTTCCACAAAAAAACGAATGTGACAAAATCTGTTATTTTGATTTACAAATTAAATTACTGAACCGATTTTGATAAAATTTCTATTAAACTGTAAGTATACCTACTTAGAAAAAGATTTTTCTAAATTTAGGTTTTTCCAAGAGCCTACAGCATGGGGTTCTTCAAAAGGGGGGTAAAGAGGTTTCTTTAAGGTCGGCAACGCGCGCGTAATACCTCTAGTATTGCAGGTGTTCATAGGCTGCGGTAATCACTTACCATCAAGTGGGCCGTATGCTTGTTTGCCACCTCGGTGGTATAAAAAAAATTGACGGAGTTATGAGGCATCTAACATAAAAAAGGACGACCCCCCACTAGATGGAGTGACGACCTGAAATGCACTGCAGAGAGTCAGTAAATACAGGTAGCTCAGGACCGTTCTTTATGGCAGTCTATGAGGAGGTTTATGTCCAACAGTGGACGGATAATGGCTGAATGGACGATGGTGATGAAACATATAAAAACAACCGAATTGAACGAAAGAACCTCGACGAAAATATACTCTCATATCGTCATAGTCGTAGAATACTGACGGATCTTTATATTTAATATTTGTCAGATCCGTCAGTATTCTACGACTATGACGATATATCTTTATGAAGCCTCCCTCGCATTGCGGGATGGGTACCAGACAATTTTAAGGGTGGGTGTGTATTTTTCGTCAAATAACGTCCAAAATAAATACAGACTTCAATTAATTTATTAAGATTTTGTCGCGATCGTAGCTTTTTTTTAAATCAATCAGTAATTTATTCATATTGCCATAAATCATTCGTTTACTTTGCAACTAATCAATCATTTATGTTACATTTAATAATTTTTTTTGCAAAATTTTTCTGTTTAATATGGCCAATTAATCGGTGAGAGGACAATGTCCATTCATGTCATCAAGCGATGGCAATTTGAAAAAAAGAACATAATTTGAATTATGTTTTTTATTATATTCCTGTTTCAGAAAAAAACATTGAGAAATCTAATGAGCGCCGTAAGTTGCTGTCTTGTTCTCGCCCATGGCTGCAGTAGCAAAAACGTATCTATCAATAGATTCGTTTGCCACTTGTCTAACGGTGTAGGATCTGTATCATATTTCATGTACTAATAAATCGATAACTATTGCACAAGGCGTGTCCATGAGTATACAGCGATGGAACAAAAATAGACAGAGTAGGTGGAAGGGATATTTATATATTTGACTTTACGAATGTCGCCAAAATGTATCCTCCCTCCCTTTATATATGGAATCAACTTCCAACAGCAGTATTTCCGAACCGATACGACATCATAACCTTCAAGAAAAGGGCTTATTCCTAAAAGGCCGGCAGTATGCCTGGAATGTCTCTGATGTTGCAAGTGCTCATGGGCGGCGGTAGTCACTTACCATCAGGTGAGCCGCATGCTCGTTTGCCCCCTGTGATGTAAAAAAATATAAAAATTTGGAGGGTTGTCACAAATTTATTCACATTTAACAAATTGTTGTTGTAATTTTTTATAAAATATACTTTAAGTTGAACATATTAAAAACATTTATTATATATATAGATTATACAGTGGCTGACTTATCACATAAAGGGATCTGCATCTTTGAGAAGAGGAAAAGAATCAGTTAAAAAGACAGTTAATACACCTTCAGAACGTGAGGTTTATTAAACTCGATGAGTGACGTAAAGAAAATCTTATTTGTCTAAAATAGATTTTTAACGCCCCTGCACTCTGTACTTGTCCCTGTCACCTGTGATGAAGCTCTAAAGGTTATCAATGGCCAATAGCATTAGAACAGTTAGTGTAGCAGTTGTGTTTGCATTGCTGTGTTTCAGTTTGAAGGGTGGGATATGGCGTGAATTTACAGGGTACAGAGGAATAACACCTGAGTCCTCAGGAATGGCAACGCATGGGGGGTATCATGGGCGCAACAGTATACTCTGTTATGTCCATGGTACTGCTCATGTCTATAGGCGACGGTTACCACTTTCCATCAGGTGGGCCGTCAGCTTGTTTGCCATTCTAAGTTATATAAAAAAAATATATATTACTCGTATTGCTGAATCCATGGCAGTGTCCGTTCCACCTGGATATTTATCTTTATGTTAGTGGTTTATGTAAATACATTTGTGCTCAGCTCTATTCACATTGTTCGCGTACACACGGCCTTTATAATCTGTTTTTCTATACTTGGAATAAACATTGGAGTATTTAAGATTAGTCTATCCGAAGGATGGAGGGAGGAAGAGGGGGAGGAGGGATGTCTCCTTAAAAAAGATGCATATATTTTTTCTTTTTTATAACACTAGGAACAAACGAGCATGCAGCTCACCTGATGGTAAGTGACTACCGTTTCCCATGATTACCCACAACAACAAAACTGGAGGAATTGTAGGTGTGTTGACGGCCTTTTAAAAAGGAGTATGCACATTTTTTGAAGGTTACGATGTTGTATCTGTTCAGAAGTACTGCTTTTGGAAGTTGATTTCTAAGCGTTTTTTTTTATTAATTGAAAACAATTGCATTTTATTTGGTACTTATATGTATGTCTTATTAAAGTAGATAAGTCCTTACTTTTTTTTATGCAACTTAGAATGGCAAACAAGCTGACGGTCCAACTGATTGAAAGTAGTAACTGTCGCCTATAGACATGAGCTGCACCATGGACATAACATAGTATATCGTTTCGCCCATGATACCCCCCATGCGTTGCCATTCCTAAGGATTCAGGTGTTATTTCTCTGCTCCCTGAAAATTCACTGTGCCCTATTCACTGCCCTTCAAACCGAAACACAGCCATGCAAACACAACTGCTCTACGATAGAAACACGAATGGGGCAGAGGTGCCCAAGTAAACGACTTTTGTAGAAAGTTTCTCTCTGGGAGAGGATA
Source organism: Galleria mellonella (assembly GCF_026898425.1). Taxonomy (NCBI): domain Eukaryota; kingdom Metazoa; phylum Arthropoda; class Insecta; order Lepidoptera; family Pyralidae; genus Galleria; species Galleria mellonella. The sequence goes on along the minus strand of NW_026441999.1, from coordinate 6,066,206 downwards.
TCCGCAAAAGAACCAAAGTGACCGACATAGTCCGAAGGATAAGCTAGCTGAATTGGTAACGGGCTGGTTACATAGCTCAAACAATCGACAATCGACAGGGAAAAAGAAGGTTCTTGAGTGGCGACCACGTACGAGCAAACGCAGTGTAGGACGACCCCCTTCTTAAATGGAGTGACGACTTCAAATGCATTGGAGGGAGTCAATAGATGCAGATGGCTCAGGACTGTTCCTTATGACAGTATATCTGAAAGGCTTATGTCCAGCAGTGGACAAATAACAGCTGATATGATGATGAAGATTATAAATTAGAAAGAGAGAGAAATATATACTACTTGTTATTTTAATCAGCGAGAGTATCCCGGTCACGCGAAGTCACGGGCACAAGCTAGTGCTCTATAATAAAATTTACCTAATAACTAGAAGACAGATATTTCCAAATAACATGATACTGCGAGCGTATTTCATAATAAACTAAAACAAACTCAATGCCTACACAGTTTCAACGTTTCATATACAATTTTAGCCCGCAATGTTTTGAAGGAGTCCTGAATCATACCTGGATATTGGTTTGCGGTGATGTATAAACATTTCCTTTGAAGACAGGAAGCACGGAAGGTTATGAGGGACGGCAGTTGTATGCAACGAAATTTTTCCAACGAAACGTCAGCCACGGGGGCGGGGAAGGGCGATCGGCAAACCCGTTTCAGGCTACAGCTGTAGTTCAGAACGTAGACTCTCCGAGCGCGGTCGCTTCACCCGCGACGTCGAGATCGGATCGTTTTCAAAAATCGAATCAACAGTAACTGTTTGTATGTAATGTCCGTGTGTGAGTGAGCCGTTTTTTTTCCTTTTTCGATAAAATTCGAATTTTAAAATAACTGTATTTTTTATTTTTTATATTCTTTTTCTTTTTTTGTTTACATTATGACATTTAACGTTCCACGCCGGATCTTGTGTGTTTAATTTGATCATTTTCTGTTTTAGTTTTCGTTTTATAGTGTTGATTAAAATTTATCAAGTCCGGACTTTATTTTTTGCGGTAAGTCTTTTTATGTATACGTTTTTTTTGTATGTCCTTCATCTGTAAAGGTCAGTGCCCGGTTTATTTTCCACGCGGCACCTTAAAGGAAGTCCTTTCTTTATATGCCCTTTAAATCTTCGGAGAATATCGAAAAAAATAGTTTATTAAGATAATAAATTTAATATTAGGTAAATGGATACGTTTATTATTTTTATAATGTCCAAATAGTAAATATATTATGTATAATAATAAAAAATAACGATACCATACGGTAAACATATAAAAAAGGTTTCTTCGTAACTGGCAGTAAGCACGTGACATTCGTAGTATCGCGTGTGTTTCGTATATTTCTTTGCCTTATTGGTAAATAAAAAAAAAAGTATAATATGAAATAGTATGTCGCTAGTATAAGCTACATACCGTCGCAGTTCTTGCAAGGATTATGATAAAATAACCTAATTCATTCCAGACATTGATAAATGTCTGATACATCTATATTTATGATTTGAAGGAAATACAAAGATAGATGGTATGGTTGTCTTATCTATAATGTTGTGGATCAGTGAACAAAATCTCAGTGTTTATATATTAAGGCAATAATGCTGCGAGTTTTTATAGATAAGGCTCTATTTCGACGTTTCTTTCGCCTGCATTGTTTAAAAAATGAATTTTTTTTTAATTTCCCGATTATGTCGTCAACTCTGCAAATCGATTTTTATATTTATTTTTACAATTAATAGGGTTTACTTTCACATAATTTGTTTTGCGACGATTAAAATTACGACATGCTTTCTAACTTAAATGGGTTGACTGGAAGAGATCTCTGTCATACATAAGTCAACCCCTGCTCAAAACATTTATAAATGCGTAATATAATGCATTTATAAATGTAATTTACAAGTGCAATAAAGAATATAGCAAGGAAAATGTTTGTTGCGAAGCAATATTTTTATGCGTAAACACGTCATTTCGCTTTTTAGATTTAAATACTTTCAATGTAGTTATGCATTCTAAATTCAAATATTTCCAATATATTCTATGTACGAAACATTGCACCTTTAATCAGAGTGTAGGATTATTTTTTTTTTTGTAAAATATCAGTATACTTGTTGTTACTTTGTTGACTAATTTAAAAAAAAATACTCTATTTGTTAGTTTGTATTGATACTTTTAATTTTTAAAGTCAACTTTTGTGTAAAAAAGTACCAGTTGAGTTTTTGGCTATTTCTTCTTAGCGCTAATTGTAATTCGAATGGGCTTTGGTAGGTTATCATAAAAAAAGACTATTTAAAAATGTTTATATATATATATATATATATATATATACTTACACATATATAAAATATTATACACGAAATTGAGAATAAAATAACGTACTTACTGCTCGGATAAAGTAAAAAAGTGAGCGTGAACGTTTTTTTTTCGAAAGATGGTTAAGTCGGTAGTCACTTAATGGTATCAGGAAGCGCGTTCCAGAGCCGTGAAGAATTTAGGAGAAAAGAATTTGAAGCGAAACCAGTACGGTGAGAGGGGAAAGATACTTCTACGGTAAATATTTTTATTTAAGTAAATCTTTACTTGAATGACAATAACAGACGTGGCAACGGCTAAACTTGTATATTTTAGTTATTTCCATAGCATAATGTCTTATGGCATACTGCTGTGGGGTAAAGCAGCCGATATAAATACTATATTTGTTTTACAAAAGAGAGCCATACGTTCTATTTATGGTATGGGTTCGAGAGAGTCATTACGTCAGTGCTTTAAAGACTCAAATATCCTCACAGTTACTTCACAATACATTTATGAAAATATTATGTATACATGGAAGAACTTAGAGAGTTTTAAAAAACTCAAAGACTGTACAAGTAGAAACTTACGCAATATAAATAAGCTTATTTTACCTAAATGCCGTCTGCACAAAATCAGTAATTCATTCTATGGTAATTGCATAAGATTTTATAATAAACTGCCGGAATCTGCATTAAATCTGACAGAGAGGCAATTCAAATCTTATATTAAACAATTTTTATGTAAGAAAGCCTATTACAGGATAGACGAATTCATAGATGACAACATATCAAGTAAATAATTAGTTTATTAGCATACAACGTTATAATTTTATTTTCTCATTGCTTTCTTGATTTAATTGATTAATTTTAGAAATATGAAAGCGTAGCGGTTTTTTGTATTAATTGCCGCATGCATTCTTATGTAAAATGTGAATACTATAACTATCAGATGGCAATTGTGAGTAGCTTTGACGTGGTCTAGTGTTTTGAGTAGTCATGCTCACTAAAATGTCCAGACTTGTGGCGGCGTGGTGGGCCGGGTCATTGGGCTCCCTAAAATATGGTCGAGCGCAGTGATGGCTGGCTCATCCGTCATACTCGTGAACGGGTGCTGCTTGTAGGGACTGGTCTGCTCTAATCACTATGACTGATTTCCTCTTATTAATTGTTTAACCAGTTGGTTATGTATTCAATATTTTTTTTCTTTTTGAGTATTTAATTGAATTAGTGCTAATTGATGGTTTGTATTCACACAATTAAACTTGAAAATGTAAAGTAATAATAAAATTATTTAAAAGAGCAACACGCAAGTTTCTTGCTCGTTCTTCTTGTGATGAGACAGCTTTCCGAACGAGCGGTAGATTAAAAAAAAAATGTAATGACTTTCCAAAAGTGCTTCAATGTAAGTTTATTTGAATAAATGATAAAAAAAAAAAAAAAATGTTATATTACTAATATAATAAAATTGTAAGCAACGATGTCTGTACGTAGAAGATATTTAAAAAAGAAAAATATTATGGTATCAGGGGTTTTAATAAAACCAATTGATACCAAAAAATATTTTTTGGAAATTTTCTCTGTCTACGCGTATTTTGATATCAAGCAAAAACTATTGTATCAACCCTTCGACTCGATGCAACGACGAGCTATGAGAATTGTCGGTGATCCCAATTTACAAGCGGTCTCGAACCCTTAAGTCTTAGGAGAGATTTTGCCTCACTCTGCGTGTTCTACCGCTTGTACAACAGATTGTACTCAGAGGAATTGTTCAATATGATGCCCACGACCACTTTCTATCATCGTACGGCTCGCCATCGACAGGGAGTTCATCCTTATATCCTACAGTCTAAGTGGTCATGTACAACGCGGTTTCAGAGATGTTTTCTCCCACGGACACTAAGGTTATGGAATGAGCTCCCTGCCGAGTTTTTCCCAAGAGATTACAGCATGGGGTTCTTCAAAAGGGGGGTAAAGAGATTTCTTCAGGGTCGGTAACGCGCGCGTAATACTTCTGGTATTGCAGGTGTTCGTAGGTTACGATAACAATTTATGATCAGGTGGACTGTATGTTTGCCACCTCAGTGGTATAAAAACCTGTTTCTAAATTCTATTCCTTAAGGTCTAATTTCTATCTATCTAGTAAAAATATTATTATTATATGCCAAAACATGGAATCATAGAATGATACAATTATCAATCTTTGAGGATTGTATGAAAGAGCAATGTAACGTGCACGTTGTCTCATCGTATTTACTTATCCCTTCCAAATTTCGCCACAATAATAAAGTTATTTATCTAAGATTCTCATTAACCAACGTAGCATAAAGTAAACAAATATACAATACGATAATTATTGTTTGTAGGGTATCTACAAGAGGGTGAAGGGGTTATTACTAATGTAGACTACCAGTGAATTCGCTGGGTACAGAGGAATAACACCTGAGTCCTCAGGAATGGCAACGCATGGGGGGTATCATGGACGAAACAGTATACTCTGTTATGTGCATGGTACTGCTCATGTCTGTAGGCGACGGTTACCATTTTCCATCTGGTGGGCCGTCAGCTTGTTTGCCATTCTAAGTTGTATAAAGAAAAAAATACCCTGTCGGGTTGACCTCCACGTGGTCCCCCCTGGAAACCATCGTGTTGAGTTCCAGGTGTCATCATGATGGGCTAACTGACCTGCCTGTTCATTCTCATTTATCATTCTTCACTGGTGCTTCGCCGGCGTATACCGTTAGCGCAGGCGGCGTGACCATTTCATTATCGTCTATTAAATAATAAAAAACTCTGTCTACAAACGGTACGTTTAAATATAAATAAACTACAATTGCATAATTTCCCCAGAGATATTTCTTACTGAGAGGAAAATGAAATTATATTTGAAGAGATATTTTCCAAATAGTAACCCTTAGAGATATTTGAAACTGGAAATAAAATGTAATTATTTTATATTAGAACTAACATGTATTTTCCAAGAACTTGAACATTTCTAGTATGTAAGGAATGTTCAACAAGCGTTTTATTTGTTAGTAATGCTATCTATTAATAGTCTTATTTAAAAAAAAAAAAAAAAAAACATCAACCCTTTACAAGCTTTCTATAATAAAGAAATAATTGTAAATACAAAAATTTTTATTCATAAATGCATTATAATTCTGTAATTAATGTTCAGTAATAGTTATAGATAGCTCGTAGAACCGACAACCGACGGGAAAGAAAGGTTCTTGAGTGACGACCGTGTACGGGAAAACGCAGTGTAGGACAGCCCCCCACTAGATGGAGTGATGACCTGAAATGCATTGTAGGGTGTCAATAGATGCAGGTGGCTTAGGACTGTTCTTTATTGCAGTCTATGGGGGAGGCTTATGTCCAGCAGTGGACGGATAATGGCTAAATAGACATTATAGCAAGTCAATAAGGTGAAAACGTCAAAAAGCAGCCCTATAAAGTTATGTTGGACTAATGCCTACTATAAAAACATTTTAACCTCAAAATGAGTAGCATTAAATTAAAATAATATATAATTTTACACATATAAATGCAAATTCTTTATTTTTTTATGATCTAAAATATGAATCAGTTAAAAATCTGCGATTAATAATGAATAATTACGTCATTATAACATGATATGCATACCCATTCTAATGACGTGTTCAATCAACATTGTATTTTCTTTACTCGGTTTATGCCCATTGAAATTTTGATATATGTAAATATTCAGTATTAATTAAAATAGCAATTATTATGTTTTTTTAATAATAATGCAAAAAATATAGTAGCAGGAGTAGTATATTTATTAAAATGTTTATTGTATTATAAATCATGTAATACTTTTGACAGCTGACATTTGACAACTGCTGGTGTCTATGGTCTGTAAAATTCGACACTCACCAGAGGGAGACTTTGTACAAAAGTCGTTTGCTTGGGTACCTCTGTCTCATTCGTGTTTCAACCGTAAAGCAGTTGTGTTTGCATGGCTGTGTTTCGGTTTGAAGGAGGAATAACACCTGAGTCCTCAGGAATTGCAACGCATGGGGGGTGTCATGGGCGAAACAGTATACTCTGTTATGTCCATGGTACTGCTCATGTCTATAGGCGACGGTTACCACTTTCCATCAGGTGAGCCGTCAGCTTATTTGCCATTCTAGGTTGTATAAAAAAAAAACCTTAGATTATATAGATAAAGCCTCGAGTCTCTAAAACGTGTCGACTTTTTGTCAGCTAATTGTCAAATTAGCGGACTCATTTTTTTTTAAATCAGTGTTCTATATACTTACGCACACATTGTATCTTGACGTATCTATTATATATTTAATTATTTAATAAATAAATACGTATATATCTTTATTATTTAAAGTATTAATTTTGCACTTTATATGTTATGCTTTTTATGCTAATCCTATAAATACTTTCTCCTTTCGGGTTCTCGAGGTTGACTGGAAGAAATCCCTTTAAGGTATAAGTCCGCCTGTGTACATTTTGGTATAACCTAATATCTTTAATATAAGTGAATGTACAAAAGCATATAAAGAAATAAATAAATAAATAAAAATAATTTCTGCGCATTAAAAAGGGGCAAAACTCATAAGATAAAGTATAGAAGTTATACAGGAATCACTCATAACTATTTATCACGCATAATTGTATAAAAAGTTGACTCGCTTCTCGAAACAAATGCTTTCGAGATGGAGATACTCTATCTGTATAATCGTATGTTTGCAACATAATAAGGTATGTTTGTGTAAGTATATGCATAGATGTAGGTATATATTTATGTATATGTGTATTTCTACGATTAAATATAATGCAATTAATTTAATTTTGTCTGTTTAAAAATTGTCACAATATTGTACACTTCTGTATCCGCTGACATTGATGCTCCTTTCCACTTTGGGTTTGCTGGAAGAAAACTCTATCAGAGTTAAGCTCGCCTTTGTTCTTTTGATTACCTCTGTCTTATTCTTATAACTAGTGTGTAGAATAAAAAATTAAATAAATAAATCGTTTAATAAACTTATTTTTAGTTATTGAGGGCTTATTGAATGTTTATGAATAATGTTATAAACGCTCAATTGTTTTAATTGACATTTAAGCCAATGAGATCTTTAAACTTGCAATAAGATTTTTTATGAATAATACCGTAAATGTGTATACATGTAAGCATACAGTCTGCCTTATGGTGGGTAGATATCACAGATGAGGATTAAATCTACTTGTGGCATCTATATTTAGTTTAGAGACTTCATTATTTCTATCTACGTTATCTACTTGTGGTATCTATATTTATTTTAGAAAATTTATGATTTCTGTCTACATCTATCATGGAAATTGTAATCAGTGTATATGTTATAAAAAAAAAAGTTCTCAACAACTTTATTTTTTTTTATAATAATACTTAGAACTTACTTTAGAACACAGACATCACTTCTCAATGCCATAGACAAAGTGTCAATGTCAACTATACATCAATAATTTTATTGTCATTAAAAATTGGATTTTAGAAGCAAAAATGTATTTGAAAAAGTCCGAAGCAAAATATGATGTAGGCGCAAAGTTTTTAGCTGTAGATTTATGTGTATTATATTCTGTGATTGCCAGTGATGATCTATGGAACCGAAACATGATCCTACACGGTTGCCCATATGCTTTTAAAAAATTAAATTATTCAGAGCTATGGAGAGCCTATGCTCGAAGTTTCTTTGCGTAACAGATTCCGAAATGAGGATATCCACAAAAGAATCAAAGTGGCCGACATAACCAGAAAAATAAATAAGCTGAAATGACAATGTAATGGTCACATAGCTCAAAGAACCGACAACCGATGGGGAAGAAAAGTTCTTGAGTGGAGATCTGAAATGTTTTTTATGTCTTTTTAAATTGTAACATGTAATAACTTACGGGCAAACGCAGTGTAGGAAGACTTGTCATTAGATGGAGTGATGACCTCAAAAGCGTTGCAGGGAGTCAGTGGATGCAGGTACCTTGGGATCGTATTTTTTTGGTAATCTAAATAGTTGAAATGTTTTTTTTTTAATTGATGATAATGGAATGGTAACCCCACCCGCACTATCGGTATACATCGGCGGGGCACCAGTGAAGAATGATAGTTGAGGATGAAGTAGGTCAGTTAGGCCATCGTGACGAATTTAACAAGAATTGTTCACGATGGTTTCCAGGGGGAACCACGTGGAGGTCGACCTAATAAAGTATATTGCTAGCAATGGGGCTGTCAAACTCCATTGCTAACAATCCTTTTCCCCCCAGAGTTGAAATGTTGTTCAGCAGTAGAAAGATAGCGGTTGATATGATGATGATGATGATGTAGTCACTTACACTTCGCCTAAAAAGACTCGGTTTTTTTATTATAGCTCTATCAGTTATAAAACAATTTGAAATTTTTTTTTATCTGAAGGGATTTATAAGTTCCATAGATTTTGTATCAAAATCAATTAAGTTGTTTACTTTTCTAGTTTAATTTTAAATCAAAATATACAATTGAGCCAGAATTGAAGTCGGTTTTTTTAGGAACAATCTTAATTTATCATTGGTATTTATCGAACTGTGTATGTAGTTGTCCCTTTCTTTCAGACCCAGTCACAACGCGAATGCGATAGATTAGCAAAATAGCTGTTCATCAAAAGTCCCGACCATTGCGTTTTCTCTTAATTATGATCCTTATCGTGTCGTATTACGGTTCACCAGTTACATAGGTTATACCTAAACAAAGAGCATTAATAGTGTATTATCAGTAACAGCGCTGTCTTAAAGGAAAACTGTCGAAAAAGTTCACCTATCTCACTTAGTCCTGTCAGTGGTCGAACACCTAGTGTCCGATTTCTGGGTTAATGGCGCTCCGGTAGATTGACAAGTGGCGTGCGATGCGAAAGTAGTGACGTGACAAGTCAAGCTGATTCGATTACACATTTTATTATTATTATATCGACTAATCGACTAACTGTCCATTGCTAAATATAGGCCTTCTATATGGAGAGTTTTGCCAGTACTTGTTACGCTTGGCAGGCGGATTGGCAACTGTAGTTAGGCTTTGGTGATGTTTTAAGAGGAACACTATTGGCGATTCGTCAACCATTAAGTTCCCTTAGTCGCCTCTTACGACGTTCACGGGAAAGGCAGGGGTGGCCCATTCTATGTCTATGACTTTAGTTTGTTAATAATCTAGTTTTATTAAATTAACAAATTTAGCTTTCTAAACTAAATTAGTAATGAATCTAAACATTCAATCGTTTAATCTATTTTTAATTGGTACCTCCTATATTTGGACATTATTAGACTGTCTTATTATTAGGGCAATTATTCGTTTGTTTATATTTTCTTTAGGTTCTATTAAAACCAACTATAAATACTTAGGTATTCAAGTACTATGTATAATTCTGATACATGATGTTCGGATACAAATTTCGAGTACTTGTGAGGGAGACTTTGTACAAAAGTCTATTGCTTGGGTACCTCTGTCCTATTCGTGTTTCAACCGTGAAGCAGTTGTGTTTGCATGACTGTGTTTCGGTTTGAAGGATGGGATATGGCGTGAATTTACAAGGTACAGAGGAATAACACCTAAGTCCTCAGGAATGGCAACGCATGGGGGTATCATGGGCGAAACAGTATACTCTGTTATGTCCATGGCACTGCTCATGTCTATAGGCGACGGTTACCACTTTCCATCAGGTGGGCCGTCAGCTTGTTTGCCATTCTAAGTTGTAATAAAAAAAATACTCGAAGATATCGCGTATTTATATTTTTTCTATTTCCTTTTCATAATTTTCTTAATACTTTTCTTAATTATTAAAGGGAAAAGTTATTAAATAACTGAACATTTACTGTCTTCTTGAGAAATAAGGAAGACGCTTCAGAAACCAATTGAAAAAGTACTACAGTCTGATGAGGTACTCGAATAACCGTACGTACTCGAGTACTTGTTTGGGTACTCAAACTCGAGTCAAGATTCGATGCTTTTTCATTCGAGTGCCAAATATTCGAATACCGAAAAAGGTCGAGTCGATACACAAAACTCTATTAATATGTGAATATCGTGTCACATGGGATTGGGCGATTTGTTACACCTTTAACTTTAACAATGAAAGGGAAATTCACTTCCTCCCAGAGATTGAGGCACCGTCATGTTTCTTAACTTACTGTCGCAAATAGGAGGGTGATGTGTTTTGATTGAATATAGACATGCGTATATTCATAATTAGGTATCTTTATTCAATTATGACTTTTAATGTAACTTTGTCTTATCTGTCTGTATATATGTTTTTTTCGGTAGCATGCAAAAATTACTGCATCAAATTGGATGCGATTTTCACATTTCTGTTTTTAACGATATTATTTAAAATCTGGTATATGTTTTATGTTGGTACACCATTTAGAAATAGTACAAAAACCTAGTAAATAAAATGAGACGAATTGGAATCTCTTAATAAATGAGTAGATAGATAGATAGATACTCATTGCTTCCTTCTAAAGATTACAATAGTAAACTTATTATAAATATATACAATACAATACAAGAAATAATCACATTGAGAAAACAATGGGCGGCCTTATCGCTAAAAGCGATCTCTTCCAGACAACCTTTGGATGGAGAGGAGTAATTATAAACAGTTTGATCGGAGGCGCAATCTAATATACAATATTAGATTGTGTTCTGAAAAAAAAAAACTTTAATTGTAGCAAAACCAGTTATTTCGATCTAAATGGGACCAATTTATGGGACCAATCTGAAAACATATCTTTAAAATAACAAGAGAATTTTCCAAATCTATTTATAAACGACGGAGTTATGAGTTATTAAATATAAAAACAACGAGTTGAGAAATTGCTCCATTTTCGAAGTCGATTCATAAATAATCAAAAAAAGGTCAAGTTTGTCGTTTTCGTAGTCGCATAATAAATGAAATTACATTTACACCCTTTGGTTTCGTGCAAAAAGCATTTCTGACCCGAACGTGTCCGAATAATTCAGTTTTCTATCTATTCCCATAGGAAATCAGTAATACAGTATTGTCACGGTTAGCTCGTCACAATTGTGACGTTTTGTCATTTATAGAGGTATGATTTCTGTCCTGTTTCCATGGAAACGAAACTTAACATTAGAAGAGTTGAGGTTTGGAAATAATTGAGAGAATAAACTAATGGAAAGTGTTAATCGTTGACCATAGACGTGTACGCAGCATATATTGTGTTTGTGAAGCCTATGGTACTGTTTTAGACGACCGCAGAGGTGAAAACATTGCTTTGCGTACAAGAGGTTCTGGGTTTGATTCCCTGTCTGGTCAATTTAGGAAATGAACATTTTTAATTTGACTCGGTTCTGGGTGTTCTGGGAGTGCCTGCCGAATTTTTTTATACAACTTAGAATGGCAAACAAATTGACGGCCCACCTGATGGGAATATGGACCACCATGGACATAACAGAGTATACTGTTTCGCCCATGATACCCCCCATGCGTTACCATTCCTGAGGACTCAGGTGTTATTCCTCTGTACCCTGTAAATTCACGCCATATCTCTCCCTTCAAACCGAAACACAGCCATGCAAACACAACTGCTTCACAGTTGAAACACAAATGGGACAGAGGTACCCAATCAAAGGATTTTTGTACAAAGTCTCCCTCTGGTGAAATTTATAAAGTAAATTTATAACTAGCAAAATAAGCCTTATGTTGTCTGAATAAATAAATATTATTATTAACGGCAATGAGAACAATTTCACCACACCATGTTTTTTTTTAAATTTAATTTCTCTTATTCTGAAGAAAGAATTGTTGTTTTGTTTGGTTCTGAATTGAAAAGATTGAAGTCGACTTAACTTTGTTTCTTTTTAAGAATTACACTAACGATTGTAAACGTTGGGTATATTAAGATTTTGTTCCGCAGAAAAAACAGGAACTTTGTACGTACGTACGATGAAAAATTCGTCGTAGACATTAGATTAAAAAAAAAACCTAGCCGGATCACTACTTCATAACTTCATTGACTTGGAGGAAAAGGGATAGTTAGTAATGGGATCAAATAGCCCCATTACTGGCAATATACCCTGTCAGGTCGACCTCCACGCATGGTTCCCCCTGGAAAACATCGTGGTTAATTCTAGTTGAATTCGTCAGGATGGGCTAACTGACCTGCTTTCATCCTCATCAGTCATCTATCACTGGTGCCCCGCCAGTGTGTACCGATAGCGCAGGCGAGGTTGCCATACCATTATCACCTATTAAAAAAAAAACTTCATTGACCCAACTCACTATATGAACTTGGCAGTAATATTTTACGTTGGATAAATATATAAAAATAATTTCTGAATTGGCTGGTAGAGATCTCTCACAGAAATAAGCTCACCATTGCAAACAAGTTGTTAAACTAATGTCTTGTTAAAATAATGCTATATCTTCTTTTAAATGCAATAAAGAATATATATTTATACATATAATGAAACTGTAAAGGTCGAATGTTTGTACATAGAAAAAAAAAACGCTAAAAACTGAGTCAGGGGGATGTTAGAAGTGAAATAGGACATATCTAGATTTTTTCAAATTTTTTATTTCTCTGTCTGTTTGTCTGTTTGTAGGGGCTAACCTCCGAAACTGTTGGACCGATGTGAATGAAATTTTGCACCGCTGTACCTTATATCTCTGGTCAACATTGTAGATACTATTAGTCACGGAAAATTAAAGAGTTCTTGTGGGATAGTTAAAAAACTATAGTAACTTAAACAGTTTAGTACACAATTTACTTAAGTTACTTTGATCTAAGTCAAAGAGTGAGAACGACACGTCAGTTGTTAATTTTAGTCCAGTATTCCCAGACATAATAAATAGGTAGGTACATCGATACACACTAAACAGAAATAACATTTTTTTTTATACAACTTAGAATGGCAAACAAGCTGACGGCCCACCTGATCGAAAGTGGTAACCGTCGCCTATGGACATGAGCAGTACCATGGATATAACAGAGTATACTGTTTCGCCCATGATACCCCCATGGGTTACCATTCCTGTGGACTCGGGTGTTATTCCTCTGTACCCAGTAAATTCACGCCATATCCCACCCTTCAAACCGAAACACAGCCATGCAAACACAACTGCTTCACGGTTGAAACACGAATGGGATAGAGGTACGCAAGCAATCGACTTTGGTACAAAGTCTCCCTTTGGGAGTACAAATACCACGCGGACAATATCGCGGGCATCAGCTAGTATAAAATAAAAAATACTATTGTAACTTACACCAATAGCTTGTAGTTTTATTTTTTCGTCCAGTGTCCAGGTGCGGGCGGAACGCCAGAACATTTATCAGCTTCATGTCATACCAATAGCCCCACTTTGCAATGAATGCTGCTACAAACAAGAAGGTAGGAAGTTTTCTAAATTGTAGTTAATATCAATGTTAATTTTTATACATTTTAATGTAATAAGTACCGGTTTAACTTAGCTGTAATTATACCGAGAAACCTTGACTAGTTTTGGGATCAATTCGGGATCTTTAATCATGAGCGGCAGTGTCTTTTTTTTAATGGATGACAATGAAATGGTAACGCTGCCTGCGATATCGGTAAACACTGGCAGGGCCTCAGTGAAGGATGATTAGTGAGGATGAAAAGGCAGGTCAGTTAGTCCATCGTGAAGAATTCAACAATTTCTTTTTTTTTTATACAACTTAGAATGGCAAACAAGCTGACGGCCCACCTGATGGAAACCGTCGCCTATAGACATGAGCAGTACCATGGACATAACAGAGTATACTGTTTCGTCCATGATCAATGTCCAAACACAGCCATGCAAACACAGCTGCTTCACGGTTAAGACACGAATGGAACAGAGGTACCCAGGGGGAATTGCGTGAAGGTCGACCTGATAGAATATATTGATAGCTATGAAAACTAACCTCCACATTGCTAACAATCCTTTCCAAAAAAAGCGATAAAACCTATACAATATTGTGGCATAGACAAGTTTCACTTAGTTTGTCACTAGATGGCGCTATGTCCAGTGGTGTTTATTATTATTATTATCATTGAAATTGGTTCACGTAATTTCCGTGTCACCTCCCCACACACGTACTTAGCCGGAAATTACGTCGCCGATATTCCTCGACGTTGAATTGTCAATCACAATGCAATCAAATTAAGGCATATTATTAATAAGCAATTATCTATAAGGCGTATTGTCCATATTAACAGAGTAATAACATAATATGTCATCATTCCTTTATCATCATCATCATATCAGCCGTTAATTGTCCACTGCTGAACATAGGCTTTACCCTATTGGACTGTTTTGTCAGTAGTTGTCACGTTTAGCAAGTGGGTTGGCAACCGCAGTTTGGCATTGATGTTTTAAGAGGGATGCTGCTGCCCATCCTTCGACGATCCTTTTAGTTCCTTTAGTCGCCTCTTACACCCACGGGAAAGGAAAAGGTGGCCCATTCTATACTGGGACCACACGTAGTTATTTAGAAGTTAATATTCGTTTAAATATATAACGAGAATAACTGAACCAAATTCAATGAAAATTTAGAGTACGCATAGTACACAGAGACTATACCAGAGGGAGACTGTACAAAAGTCGATTGCTTAGGTACCTCTGTCCCATTCGTGTTTCTACCGTGAAGCAGTTGTGTTTGCATGGCTGTGTTTCGGTTTGAAGGATGGGATGTGGCGTGAATTTACAGGATACAGAGGAATAACACCTGAGTCCTCAGGAATGGCAATGCATGGGGAGTATCATGGACGAAACAGTATACACTGTTATGTCTATGGTACTGTTCATGTCTATAGGCGACGGTTACCACTTTCCATCAGGTGGACCGTCAGCTTGTTTGCCATTTTAAGTTGTATAAAAAAAAGACTAAATTAATTTCAACGGCCGTACGGACAAAGTCGCGTGTACAGATAAGTACACAATAACAAACATGTTTGTATTCACTAATCCGAGATTGGAACCCTCGATATTCTATAGGAAGTGGCCACTTTATCCGCTGCTTGAGCGAAGTTCTTTAGACCAAAGATATATAAGAAGTTAATCCACCTCCAACTATTCGTAGGTAGTATCAATACTGTGACCTGAATAAGTGCCAGTATAACTTGAACCCTCCACACCCCGCGTGTCTCATAAACAACACGCTCAAACAGATCTATTCGTGTCAATTTATACTGGACTGTTGGTATTGCAAGAAATTATGGTCATATTTCACAATCAGTTGTAAAGCTCGTAGATTGTTCTAGAAACAGACGACAATTATTAATCGATAACCTGTGTTTACCGGGGGGAAGGGATTGTTAGTAATGAGGAGGTTAGTTCCCATTGCTAACAATATACCGTATCAGGTCGACCTCCACGCGGTTCCCCCTGGAAACCATCGTGACTAATTTATCACTGAATTCGTCACGATGGGCTGACTGACCAGCTTTTTTCATTATTCACCTATTATCCCTCACTGGTGCCCCGCCAGCGTATCCCGTTAGCGCAGGCGGGGTTACCATTCCATTAATCATGCATTAAAAAAAAAACCTGTGTCTACCTCCACTGGGGGGAAAGGGATTGTTAGCAATGGAGTTTGACAACCCCATTGCTAGCAGTATGCGCTATTAGGTCGACCTCCACGTGGTTCCCCCTGGAAACCACCGTGAACAATTCTTGTTGAATTCGTCACGATGGACTAACTGACCTGCTTCATCCTCACTTATCATTCTTCACTGGTGCTCCGCCGGTGTATACCGATAGCGTGGGTGGGGTTACCATTTCATTATCATCCATTAAAAATAAAACCTGTGTCTACCTTAGACAGATACGTTCTGTTTTTGCAATAAAAAAACAGTGACTTCAACGGTAAGATATTTTAACAATAAGTTATAAATATAAGAGTCTCTTGATTTGATCACACATTTACTAACATAAGTAAATTATAAATAACAAAATTCAAACTGCGAATTTTAAAAGCAAATTTCAAGAGATTGATGGCTTGTAGAAGCATGTAGAACTTCATATAGTAATAGTGGTGGTCAATCTTCTAGTGTAGGGGGAAAGGGATTGTTAGTAATGGAGACTGAGAATCCCATTGCTAGCAATATACCCAACCAGGTCGACCTCCTCGCGGTTCTCCCTGGAAACTATCATGGTTAATTCCTATTGAATTCATCATGATGGGCTAACTGGCCTGTTTTCATTCTCATCTATCACCTTTCACTGGTGCTCCGCCAGCGTATCCCGTTAGCGCAGGCGAAGTTACCATACCATTTTCACCCATTAAAAAAAATCCTCTAGTGTTGACAGTCACACACATACAAATGGTAGCGGAATTAAATAAAATAATTTTAATCAAAAATAAGTGGTATGGACTTCCGCAAAATAACACCTAGTTCAGTAAAATACGTATTTATTTTATAGCTTTCGATTGCTCTTTTCTTTTTTTATTATTATTTCCATATGGTTGACTGTCAGAAAATGCTTTTAAGTCCGCTTTGTACTCTCATGTTTAAGCGAATCTAAAAGCTAAAGCTTCACGATTCACCTGTATTTTTCTACTTATATTTTGCAATATTTTCACTAATATTATAAGTGTGAAAGTTGACTTTTTTTCTTATTCAACTTAGAATGGCAAACAAGCTGACGGCCCACCTAATGGGAAGTGGTAACCGTCGCCTATAGACATGAGCAGTACCATGGACATAACAGTACACACACATACTGTTTCGTCCATGATACCCCCCATGCGTTGCCATTCCTGAGGACTCAAGTGTTATTCCTCCGTAGCCAGTAAATTCACGCTATATCCCAGCCTTCAAACCGAAGCACAGCCATGCAGACACAACTGCTTTACGGTTGAAACACGAATGGGACAGAGGTACCAAAGCAATCGGCTTTTGTACAAAGTCTCCCTCTGGTGACTATTTGTTTGTTTGTTACCTTTTAGTGCTTTCATGGCTTAAATCATCATGAAATTTAGTTTAAATGTATTACATGGGATGGAGAAGGAGATAGGCTACTGTTTATTCCTGTCAGTGAACATATTCTGGTCACAGAGGTCTGGGGGGAAGGATTGGATTGATCAGGTCGACCTCCACGCGGTTTCCACTGAAAACGATCGTGGTTAATTCTTGTCGAATTCATCATAATGGGCCAACTGATTATTTATCTTCACTTATCATCTCTCACTGGTGCCCCGCCAGTGTATACTGACAGCGCGGGCGGGGTTACCATTTCATTTTCACCTATTAAAAATATAGATAGATAGAGTATTTTTTTTAATGAGTGATGATGATATGGTAACCCCGTCTGCGCTATCGGTATACACTGGCGGGGCACCAGTGTGAGATGACAGATGAACATGAAAGTATGTCAGTTAGCCCATCCTGACGAATTAAACTAGAATTAGTCACGATGGTTTCCAGGGGGAACCACGTGGAGGTCGACCTGACAGGGTATATTGCTAGTAATAGGGCTATTTGACTCCATTACTAACAATCCCTTTCCCCCCAAGCTAGAGTATTTATTACCAATAACAACAATAACAGGTAAACAAACAACAATAAAAAAGAAAAAAAAAAACTATCAATTTTGCTGGTTGCTGCAGCCGCCTCAGCTGTTGCTATATATGCACACCTCCAGCGTACCTATATAGCGCTGATTTTCAAGCAGCCCCTTAGCATTCGTGCGAGTCGCCAATACCCATTTGTGTATAAGGTGTTAATAATATGCTGTAGTAATATGTAGGTGAGGGGGGAAAGGGATTGTTAGTAATGGAGACTGACAATCCCATTGCTAGCAATATACCCAACCAGGTCGACCTCCTCGCGGTTCTCCCTGGAAACTATCATGGTTAATTCCTGATGAATTCATCATGATGGGCTAACTGGCCTGTTTTCATTCTCATCTATGACCCTTACTGGTGCTCCGCCAGCGTATCCCGTTAGCGCCGGCGAGGTTACCATACCATTTTCACCCATCAAAAAAAAAATATGTACATGACGCGGCCGAATTCGCGGGCATAAGCTAGTATATAAATAAATATTGATTGTTATTTATCGTTCTCTAATTAATGTCCGCGATTTAGCTGTCGGCACGTTGTTTTGTGTAAATTAATATAAGTCCTGCGCTTCGAGTATCGATTCGATAGATTCGAGGATGATTCTAAAAAGTTTAAAATAGCTCTAAAATAATATTTAATTACAAAAAGTTATTATATGCTACAGGAATTTTTCAATGAGAAAAATTAATTGTATTTGTACCTATTTGTTTCAATGTAATACATACATACATACATATCTGTCACGCTTGTCTCCCATTAGGGTAGGCAGAAACAATGGAACGCCAAATGCTTCGATTCAATGTAATAATGTTTTATTTATTTTATGTTAATCGACGATACATATATATAATGTAAAAAATTTTTTATATACTTTATGAAATATTTATTAATGTGATCGCTGCGCCCTTCCAGGGTTCATGTTGATTCTATACTTTTAATAACTTAAGACCTATATTGTTACAACATGTAATAGCAATAAATGATTGAATTGAATTGGGTTAAATTTTGAAACGAGAAATTAAAAATCGTATTAACTTGATATAATTATTGTCTATATACAAAAATTTGTATGGGACCAATCAGTAAGTATATGTTTTCAGATAAAAGAGAAATTTCCAAATTTATAACTGACGGTTAAAAATTAAAAAAAAAACGAATTGAGATTTTCTGCCTTTTTAAAGAAACGCTTAATGTGTTTTGCCTTTCCAGTGTTTTTTAATGGATGATAATGTAATGGTAACCTCGCCTGTGCTAACGGTATACGCTGGCGGGGCACCAGTGAGAAATGATAGGTGAGAATGAAAAAGGCAGGTCAGTTAGCCTATCGTGATGAATACACTTGGAATTTAGCATGATGGTTTGTAGGGGGACCACCTGGTTGGGTATATTGCTAGCAATAGGGCCCTTTATCTTCATTACTAACAATCCCTTCCCCCCTGCCTTTCCAGAGTTGATTTGTATATCTACATATATAGACAGTCTTAGATCAAATTCTTATTTCACACAAGAAGGATACAATTGGGGTAATGGTGTAATACGTGTATTGTAGTAAACTTTACAAAAATGGAATACCACCTATTCTATTGAAAAGTCGTCATAAAAATTAAAATTGTTCCGGACACAGGTATATCGACAAGCGTAGGCCCTAAAAACAATCGTTAAAAAACCTATTAAGCGGACAAAGGTAAATGAAAACCCGAATTCTCGCAGTACCTTTTAAAATTAATTAAAAACGAAAAAGCAAAAAGAACGGCCGTCCTTTCATCCCGGGGATCGGGTGACGATTATTAAAAAGTTAAAGAACGAACACTTTTCAATAAATTTTTCATGGACACCACACCGCAG
Organism: Galleria mellonella; assembly: GCF_026898425.1. Classification (NCBI taxonomy): domain Eukaryota; kingdom Metazoa; phylum Arthropoda; class Insecta; order Lepidoptera; family Pyralidae; genus Galleria; species Galleria mellonella. The sequence goes on along the minus strand of NW_026441999.1, from coordinate 6,046,496 downwards.
TCAGGTAGAATTACGATTAATCGCCACTCGAATTGGCTTAAATAAATCATCGACTTAATACGATCGGATTCAGCAATTATACGCTTTTTTTTTTCTTTTCATAATGATCCCGGGATTCTTGATAGTACATTACAACGTAATTACTTCCAAATTTGCAAACAATTATTGGAATCAAGCTGTAAAGTAAATATACTCGTAAAGTATCCTATGTACTAAATTAGGATATGTACTAAATTTAATTCTTTTTGTTTTTTGTTTTCTATGCAACTTAGAATAGCAAACAAGCTGACGGCCCACCTGTTGGAAAGTGGTAAACGTCGCCTATAGACATGAGTAGTACCATGGATATAACAGAGTATACTGTTTCGCCCATGATACCCCCCCATGCGTTGTCATTCCTGAGGACTCAGGTGTTATTCCTCTGTACCCTGTAAATTCACTGTCATATCCCACCCTTTAAACCAAATCACAGCTATGCGAATACAACTGCTTCACGGGAGAAATACGAATAGGACAGAAGTGCCCAGCAAACGACTTTTGTACAAAGTCTCCCTCTGGTTGTTTATTTTATTTATAAGACACATAAAACAGATCATAATCATAAAAAACTTAAATAGTAGTTATATTTGCGACACAGCTAGTTTACAATTCAATTACATTATGTGCACAGTTTAAGTCATTCATGTAAAAACGAAACAATATATTCTGTTATGTCCATGGTACTGCTCATGTCTATAGGCAACGGTTACCACTTTCCATCAGGTGGGCCGTTAGCTTATTTGCTATTCTAAGTTGTATATAAAAAAAGACATCAAATTTGTAACTCTACCTATGTTTATAGAAATAAATGATTGATTGGTTGGTTCACTGATCATGTATTATCATTCTTAACTGGAATTAAGGCTCAGCGAAGTGAATGCAGGCGTGTATGTATCGTACTCGTAAATAATCAAGTCGTTCCACGGTCGTCGACACTATTAGAGGCTTGTCCTACTTTCAATTGTCAATTAGCGCTTGATAAGTGTCCACTAGGATAATCTTGTAGGTCTGACTACTCTTATTTACTACTTGTTTTTTGCTCGCTACTTCGTATTTGTGGATTTTAGAAGTTAGAAAATCTTTATTTCTCAAACATGCTCGGAAATGTGAGCATTATTTTGACAATCTTCTTAGAGATAAATCAAAATTGCTGTACTGGCCAGATACATGCGGGCAGCGGCCGGCAAAAGTTGTATGAAAATCCATATCTGTCGTGTTTTGCGGCCAGATAGATTACTATGTAAACTCATACCTGTCCTGTAATTTAAAAATGAAATGACCTTTTACTTCGAATCATGGCTACCAAGGCGGTAACTAATAAAAGGTTTTATTTAAATTTCGAACTGACTTGCAAATAGAAAGCTGTTTATTGACAAAAATAAAGGAACATTATGGCGCGTGAAAAATTATTATTGTTCGTTATTCGTCATTGAACTTAAAAAGTAAAATTGTGTTTTTGATTTTCGCGCATTGTTTGAGAAAAGTACTAAACACTGGGCCACAACTAGGCATTGATGGATATACGTATGTGTGCCTCGGCTACGCCTTGGCCCACATTTGCACGTTCGTCCATCAATGCCTCAGTAGTTGGCCGCTGCAGTAATGTACTATAAATGCTATCACATGTAATTTTTAAGTGCAATAAAGAATATATATAAAACCTATGAAACAGATTACTTTTAGATGTCGTATCAAGGTAGAACATGTAGCAGATTTTAAATTAGACCTTCAGGAATAAAACTGTGTGGAACCGCATTAAATTTGGTATAGTAGTTTTTGTGTGATGCCCAACCAAACATGCAGACAGATAGATAGACTTTCTAGAGAAATTTATAAAAAATATTATTATGGCTTCTATTGGTTTTATTAAGTATCTTTACATCTGTGTTTGCATGGCTGTGTTTCGGTTTGAAGGGTGGGATATGGCGTGAATTTACTGGGTACAGAGGAATAACATCTGAGTCCTCAGGAATGGCAACGCATGGGGAGTATCATGGGCGAGACAGTATACTCTGTTATGTCCATGGTACTGCTCATGTTTATAGGCGACGGTTACCACTTTCCATCAGGTGGGCTGTCAGCTTGTTTGCCATTCTAAGTTGTATAAAAAAAAAGTAATCTTTGAGTGATATCAGAACAAATATACATACGGATAACAATTCCAAAAATTGTTATGTTAAATGAATGTATGAATGAATGAGTATAATTTTATTTACATTACATACGGAATAAAAGAACATAAGTAAACTGTATCATTTTCTGTTATTCTGTATGTTTGTGACAATAAATAAAAAAAAAAATAGATTTTTGTGTGATGCCCAACCAAACATGCAGACAGATAGATAGACTTTCTAGAGAAATTTATAAAAAATATTATTATGGCTTCTATTGGTTTTATTAAGTATCTTTATGTCAATTTTCCTTAAATATTTCTATTTTTATATTATTAATAAGATTGTATAAACATAAACTATATTGTAGACTAGCAACGCGCCTTGGTTTCGCGCGGTTTTTTAAAGATAAAATGTATCCCGTAATACTCACTGATATCTTTCTATAGGTCAATAAATAATTAAATCAAATAGATAGTTTTAGAGTTTGTTCATTACAAACAATAAATCATATCTTTTCTCTTTATAATATTCAGAATAACTTTTGCCCACAACTTCGTATGTATGGATTTTAAAAGTAGGAAATCTAATGAAAAACACAAATGTAAAAATCGTATCTAATTTATATAATCGTATATAATTTTACCAGAGGGAGACTTTGTACAAAAGTCGATTGCTTGGGTACCTCTGTCCCATTCGTGTTTCAACCGTAAAGCAGTTGTGTTTGCATGGCTGTGTTTCGGTTTGAAGGGTGGGATATGGCGTGAATTTACTGGGTACAGAGGAATAACATCTGAGTCCTCAGGAATGGCAACGCATGGGGAGTATCATGGGCGAGACAGTATACTCTGTTATGTCCATGGTACTGCTCATGTTTATAGGCGACGGTTACCACTTTCCATCAGGTGGGCTGTCAGCTTGTTTGCCATTCTAAGTTGTATAAAAAAAAAAATTTTTTTTGAGTGATATCAGAACAAATATACATACGGATAACAATTCCAAAAATTGTTATCTTAAATGAATGTATGAATGAATGAGTATAATTTTATTTACATTACATACGGAATAAAAGAACATAAGTAAACTGTATCATTTTCTGTAATTCTGTATGTTTGTGACAATAAATAAAAAAAAAATAGATATAACTTTTACATTTTTTAAATACAGTGAGACAGTGTTATTACCTACTGAACGTAATCTCTTCAAGACAACGGACTTAATTGTTGAACAAGTAAGTATGCAAATTAAGGAAATTAGAATTTCATTACATATAAAAAAAATATTAAGAGAAAAAAATTGTAAGTTGTACATATTCATGTTTGTATTTGTTTATATTCATAATAAGTTAAGAGGAAAAAGTTGGAGGAAACAATAAAGAGTATCTATCTATCTATCTATCTATTTTTTATTTATTTTATTTATTTCAGCCGTTAATTTTCCACTGCTGAACATAAGCCTTCCCCATAAGGAGAGTTATGCCAGTAGTTGCCACGTTTGGCAGGCGGGTTGGCAACCGCAGTTAGGCTTTTAGAGATGTTTTAAGAAGGACGCTGTTGCCCATTCCTCGTCCTCCCTTAGTCGACTCTTACGAAAACCACGGGAAGGGGTAGCCTATACTATGTCGGGACCACACGGCGGTTCGGGTAAACTCACTATAGAATGATCCCCCACTAGATGGAGTGGCGGTCTCAAATGCTATGCAGGGAGTCAGTGGATGCAGGTGGTTCAGGGCCGTTCTTTGTGGCAGTCTATGGGGGAGGCTTATGTCCAGCAGTGGACGAATAATGGCTGAAATGATGACGATGATATAATTAAACCTGTACAGGCGTGTAGGTTTAACACTAATCGCTTTATAAACAAGCAAATGAGGTCGATTCAGAAGCGCAATTTCTCTAAACCAATCTCTTAATCTAAAATTCGATAATTCGGAAAAATTACTGTTTTATGGACCATCTAAATCTATTTGAAAATTACTTCATATTGATCCTTATAATAAAGATTATGCTGTGATATCAATTTGGAATTTTAATTTTAAAGATAGCTTCAGAAAAATGGCGTTTCAAAATCGACTCCCAATATCTTTGTTTTCATCGTTACCAGAAATCGGTTTTTCGTATGAAAGCTTAATTACCCAAACAATTAATATGTAAATTAAGGGATAATCGTAATCAACTGTAAGCAATTTTCCCCATTTTTCATCCACAGCTATTGGAGTTGCAAAAATAAGGCTTTGGCTATTTTATTTAGAGTCCTTTTTAACTTGATCGCTCTTTGAATCGGTTACCCATTGTTAGATAACGATTTTTTTTTATGCAACTTAGAATGGCAAACAAGCCGACGGCCTACCTGATGGAAAGTGGTAACCGTCGCCTATAGACATGAGCAGATCATGGATATAATAGAGTATTCTGTTTTACACATGATACACCCCATGCGTTACATTTCCTGAGGGCTCAGGTGTTATTCCTCTGTACCCTGTAAATTCACAACCATATCCTATCCTTCAAACCGAAATACAGCCATCCAAATACAACTGCTTCACGGTAGAAACACGAATAGGACAGAGGTACACAAGCAAACGACTTTTGTACAAAGTTTTCCTTTGGTAAAAGGTGAACCCCTTTGTGTGGCAACATATGGTGTTCGTAGTCTACGGTAACCATTAAGGAGGTTGTATGCTTTTTCAAATAATCTTGATATATTCAAAATTTATGCAACGACGTTCGTCCACGTTAAACTTTGAAACCGTACAATTGGTTTCAATGAAATTTTGTAACGGCGTATTATTTGTTCTAACTTAAGAGAAAATAAGAAAAAATATGGAGTCGGTAGGTGGCGCTGTGGAGTAGTTAATTGTAATATAAAAAAGTAAACGAGAAGTATAAATATCTCTTCACACATTGTGCAAAAGTTGCCAAAGAAAATACATATATTCTGATACAAATGTTCTTACAGTGAAGTCCGCTCCAGCCTCAGACACTTGAGGAATAGGTAAAAACTTTTCCATCGTAGCTCATTTCTGGAGATCATTGTTCATTATCTCATCTTCTACGCGAGAGCACTTGACCTAATCCAGAATGAGAGGTCACGTCAATACAGTACTGTATATACTTTAAAATAAGGTTGTATTTTGAATTAATCCTTACAAATTCTTTCTTTACTCTTTATATAATTTCTTTACTCTATATACAAATATATTGATAAAATATTTAATTTTAAACGTAATATACAAAGGTGAGTGTATACATTTTTCAGGCATTAACTGAAAATCAGTGGTTTGCTTATTAATGAAATATTGCCTTTTTGCATCGCTGTGGTATATATATTTTTATAATATATGTACCACACATGTTGTGTAAAAACTTTTGTACATATCGCCCTTTTGTTCTGTTTTTATTTTTCTTTTAGTGTCGTCACAAGTTTTGTATATCTTTTGACGCAAATAAAGAGTTTATCTATCTATCTCTAATAAGAGATTTCTTGCAGCAAACTTTCTCATTTGAAATAAATAATTAAAGATTAACAAAATACCGACTTCTATTGTGATCCAGTTATTTTGATAGGTCAAAACTAAACTTCTTTTAACCGATTTTTCTGTTTATAGAAAGAAAAAAAAAATAGTATGTATACAATAAAAATGTTTTTACGATTCGTTGTGCCGTTAGTGTCAAGGAATAACAAACAAACTCACTTTCACGTTTTATACTATTTTATTTGATACAAAAATCCTTAATTTTGTATTAAATAAAATCACTTGACTGGTATTGCCGGTAGTTACCACGCTTGGCAGGCGGGTTGGCAACCGCAGTTAGGCTTTAGGGATGCTATTGTTCATCGCTCCCATGCTTAAATAAAATTCCATCATTAAATAAAATGTTATACCATAATTGCTTATTCATGTCCTGCATAACTGATATAATACGTATATTATGGCTTTAGTTTTTTTATTCCATAAAATATTTAACTTTAGTTTTAGCTCTTAACTACGTGTAATAAACCCAAGTTTATGAGCGTAGTCGAATGAGCTCGTTCTACAATTACTTTCACAGCTTCTCCTTTTAAGGGTTCCGGGGTTAGAGTTAAAATCCTTCATTTGTTATTAGGGAAAAATATATGTAATGTCTCTCGCGCAAATTTTTGTTTGCTCCCTACAAAAAACAAATATATTTTGCCCTATAACAAGTACATTTTGCTCTGTAAGGAATTAATGAATTTCCTTCATATTATATATATATATATATATATATATATATATATATATATATATATATATATATATATATATATATATTCCTTCATGATTACACACTTATAAGCGTTGAGGTATATTGTAATTTTTTTTTTATACAGCTGTTGTATATCCACTATTGGACAAAAGCCTCCCCCATAAGGGGAGTTTTGCCAGTCAGTCGCCTGTTACGACACCCACGGGAAAGGAAGGAGTGGCCCCATTTTATGTCGGGGCACACAAGGCGGTATATTGTAGATAACATTGATTGTGTATAGATTTTGCTTGACAACAAGCAGGTTTTTGCTCTGCAAAGAGAGTGTCACAAAGTTAAAATGGGACTAATGCGAGAATAAATACTGTCTATTAAAATAATAATAATTGATATGAATGAATTAAAACTATGAATGTGAATTAAAAATTCGTAAGGTTTCGAATACAATGGCAAGAAAAATTCAGACGAATTGAAAAACTTATATTAGAAGTCGGTTAAAAGATAGATAAGATAAAGATAAAAATATATTTATTTTATACACCAGAAGGAGACTCTGTACAAAAGTCGTTTGCTTGGGTACCTCTGTTGGCAACGCATGGGGGGTATCATGGGCGAAACAGTATACTCTGTTATGTCCATGGTACTGCTCATGTCTATAGGCGACGGTTACCACTTTCCATCAGGTGGGCCGTCAGCTTGTTTGCCATTCTAAGTTGTATAAAAAAAATAATTAAACAAAGTATGTTTGTATAAGCACAGAATTTATCATTGATTCCTATATTAGGCTCAGCCTGTTCTGTAGGAAATAGGATTCGTATTAACATATACATGCATTCAGAGATTTACATAGGTTTTTTAATATTTACTGATAATTGTTTATCTACTAATTTATATAAAGTAGTTATTTTTATTTAGATCTCACCACTAATAAAGCAAGTATTATGCAGTGCGAGGGTGCGACGTATGTGCGTGCGTGCGTGCGTGCGTGCGTGCGTGTATTTGTATGTACGTGAACACTATTTTTATTTATATGATTAACAGGAGCATGTTTTCAACATCGTATATTGAAATTTAGCATAGACTTCAGATGTTTGATTACTTTTGATTTCTTTTCTTTAGGATATAGTTTTTTAGGTTATAAATTTTTCAAAAACAATAAATCCAACATAGATAAACTCACAAGATATTTATCTTATCATCATTATTATATCACTCGTTAACTGTCCGCAGCTAAACATAGGCTTCCCATATAAGGGGTGGATTTGTAGTAGTTGTTTGGCAGGCAAGTTGGAAATCGCAGTTAGGCTTTTAAGGTCCGTTTTGAGAAGGCACATATGAACAAAAGATTAAGTTTTGACTATGTTGATATTATCAAGTAGACTGTTTTTATTTTGAAAAATTAAATTAAATTTGTCAAAAAGTACCTGCTTAATCTTTACGAGAATTATTATTTGACTTTTTATTGTTACAGTAATAACATTTAGAAGTAAATGAGAAAGTTAGTGGAGCGCGTTATTGACAAACGGACAAAACGGATTATCGAGTGTATATCGACCAAATTGGATACGTATATAAGAGAGGTTAAGTCGAGAGTAACAGACGAGTGTATACGAAGTGCGTAGATAAAGCAAAGAACAGATACGACAAAATCAAACTTGTAGTTACTGCCTACAGTAATGGGAAAGGGAGGTTTACTTATTTTAGTTCCTGTGTATACTAAGTACATTTTGTATGGATGTTTGTCACTCAATAATACTTAATAGACTGAACAGATATCTATAAAATTTGTTACACAGATAGATCATATCCAGAATGAATGTGAAATTTGTCATGTTTCAATTAATGGGGGAACGTTATAGGTTTTAGGTCGCCACTCAAGAACCTTTCTTTCCTATAGGTAGGCGGTTCTTCGAGCTTTATGTAACCACCTTATCGCCACTTCAATGGTGTACCTGTGTAAGATTATTTTCCATTGGGGTATTAAAAAGGTGCATACGTACCCTTATATATATTTTTGTCCATTGCCGAAAGTGTTGCTCCTGATTCTGGAGTGGGCATTGAACAATTGTAGGGCGGGCACGACCCAGTGTGGTCAGAAAGTCTAGTTTACCTTACCTTGAGTATATATATATATATATATATATATATATATATATATATATATATATATATATTGGAATTTTATGAACCTATTATGCTTGTCGTTTTCGACAGTTGATTTTCAGATGAAGTCGAAAGATTTGTCGAAAAGGACAAAGTCAGTTTATATAGAAGTTGTACCCATTTGCATGTTTGTCGTATTTTGTTAAGAGAGGGACTGGCTGAAAACCAGCGCTGTGCAGTTGTACACATTGCACTGGGACACTCGCAGCATCAGCTGAGCCAGTTCCTTTTGCTTAAAGCCTAATATGAGACATTTCTTATTTGTATTTTCTGTTGTAATTATGTTTTTATATTTTATATTGCAATAAATAATTTCTATTCTATTCTATAAAATACCTTATACATATATATGAACAATATTAAGAAATAACAAATTAAAAAATAAATATTACCTTACTTTTACGATCCATTAAAGACAAGAGTCCCTTTTATAAGAGGTGGATGTAGTGTTATATTAATGTGCTGGCCAGTTCACTCGGTACAATGGTTACCTTTTCTTACACAAGTGCTTTGTATCTGTTATTTATTTATTTATTTAGAATACAATATCAAATGTAGGCAAATGTAATGGACACACACACACAATGTAATTTATTAATATTTCCTTTATATTATTATTTTTATTAAGGAATGTTGCGACTGATTTTTGGCCAATACATAATATCAGTGTTTTGCTCTTTTGAGGGCAAAGCAATAAACTGAGTTGTCACCATTTTGTGTTACTATGGCACATTCATGAAAAAAAGGAACATGTCGTTATATTTTGCTTTTAGTTTTTTTTTGTTGCTTTTTTATTTGTTTTTCATTTTATCTCTTTTACTGTATATGTCTGTATTATGTGTATGTGTATGTATGTGTATATATATCTATCTTATGATTTAATTATGCTTAAATGGCCGAACGGATTTAAATGAAACTTTGTAGAAATATAGGCAATTTATTACATTAAGAGACTTCACGATTAAGCGACGTCACGATGAGCTAACTGACCTACGAGTACTTCATCCTCACCTATCATCCTTCACTGGTGCCCCGCCGGTGTATACCGATAGCGCGGGTGGGGTTACCATTCCATTATCATCCATCAAAAAAAAAAAACTTAGAATGGCAAACAAGCTGACGGCCCACCTGATGGCAAGTGGTAACCGTCGCCTATAGACATGAGCAGTACCATGGACATAACAGAGTATACTGTTTCGCCCATAATACCCCCCATGCGTTGCCATTCCTGAGGACTCAGGTGTTATTTCTCTGTACCCAGTAAACTCACGCCATATCCCACCCTTCAAACCGAAACACAGCCATGCAAACACAGCTGCTTCACGGTTGAAACACGAATGGGACAGAGGTACCCAAGCAATCGACTTTTGTACAAAGTCTCCCTCTGGTAAAATGATACGACCACGTTCAAATCCGAGGGATTACAGTGAGTTCGATACATAAAAATCATGCAGATATCAGCTGATAAATGGATAGACTGAAATTAGATATCTAGTTATATATACTTTCACTATAAGTACGGATCCAACGACTATGCGGTAATATTGCTTTAGCCCTATGCCTTAACCGGATTTTCCTATTGCTCGGCTTATTGAGACCGCGTGATGATACCCTATTTAAATAAAGGACTATCATTTTTATGGGTTAAAGCTCCATCCATAAAGTCCATAGGATTTGCGCATATAGAACGTTCGCCTTATTACAATTTTTATTAATAGGTTTATAATCGTAGAAGTACCATTATGGTATGAAAATTACGTTGTACACACACGCACGCAAGCTCCGGTATGTAAGTGTATATGAATATGCGTGCGTACGTACGTGCGGATGCGTGCAAGCGTGAGTGCGTGCGTGAGTGTGTGTGTGTGTGTGTGTGTGTGTATGAAGGAGAGAGAGAGAGAGTATATGTCTCTGTGATTGTTTTTTTTTATATACAATATAGAATGGCAAACAAACCGACGGCCCACCCGACGGAAAGCGGCAACCGTTACCACTTTCCATCAGGTGGGCCGTCAGCTTGTTTGCCATTCTAAGTTGTATAAAAAAAAATATGGTGTTAAGTCCGCTATTTACACTGTTTAGATGTATTTAAGTTTAATAAATAAATACTTATCTAGTTTCATAATGTACATTTTATACGAAGTAACTGAGCCCGCAAGTTTGATATTGTAATCAATCAAAAACAGAATTTTCAATGAGGCAGTCGACTTAGGAAGATTAATGCGTGAAAGGGTTTAAAAAATTCGGTAAATAGCCAACTCATGTATGCACCAAATTAAGTATAAGACATGATTAATTACTGATTGATACATTTAACAGAAGAACTAGTGAATGTTTTGAAAATAAGATGAATCAAAGTAGCATGTTTACAGGAGACTAAATGGGACGTGGTCCTACACGATTGCCCATAGGCAAAAGCTACAAGTTACTTAGCGGGCTATGGAAAGGGCTATGCTCGGAGTCTCATTGCGTGATAGAATCCGAAACGAGGATATCAGGAAAAGAACTAAAATAACCGACATAGCCCGAAGGATAAGCAAGCTGAAGTGGCAATGGGCTGGTCACAGCTCGAAGAACCGACACCCGATGGGGAAGAAAGATTCTTGAGTGGCGACCACGTACGCGTAAACGCAGTGTAGGACGACCCCCTACTAGATGGAGTGACGACCTGAAATAGCCACCTGATGATAGATACAAAACCTTACTAAATATATGTACGTGCCCTAAGAGAAGCAACAAGTTGCTTATTGGAAAACATTGCATATAAATCTACCACTAAAATTTATGCACCTACTTCATATTTTCCTTCGGAAATTTTATTTATTTATTTATTTAAGGCGTTTGCTTTAAATAAACAAACAAAAATAGCAATAATAAACAGCTAAAATAATATATAATTATATACCTACTTAAATAGTAATTTGGTAGCCACTAGAATTTGCACAAAATAAAATACAAGTAAACGAAACACAAGATTAGACAATACTAAATTACAAATACATTTTCGGTATAAAAATCCAAATTTTCGGTGATAGTTTAATAACAATATTATTGCATGAATAATGTTTTAATTCGTCAGCTGATAACTTTTTAAATAATCAATTAGAAACCTTGTTATATGTTCAATTGATTTTGAAATTTAACAGGTTGTTTATAAAATATGTTGGATATTTTTATTTATTTTATTGTTTATTAATTAAATTATTTTAAATTAAAATATCGTCTGTTTACGTGATAAATGGTGTTAAATCCGCCATTTACACTTTTTTTCTAATGGGTGAAAATGGCATGAAAACCCCGCCTACGCTATTAGTAGCTGGAGGGGTACTAGTGAGAAGTGATAGGTGAGGATGAAAAGGCAGGTCAGTTAGCCCATCGTGACGAATTCAATGATAAATTAGTCACAATAGTGTCCAGGGGGAATCGTGTAGAGGTCGACCTGATAGGGTATATTGATAGCAATGGGGTCTAACCTCTCCATTACTAACAATCCCTTACCACCATTTACACTTTCTAGGTGTATTAAAGTTTAATAAATAAATATGTTTTTGTTACAACTCATTTATGTTTTAATTTTTTTTTATTAAACTATTATTTGTCAATATACGAGTATAAACAAGTTCGTTTTGAATGTAGGCAGTTGCGATATTGCCATACTTGTGTAAGCAAAATTTATGTATGCTTTTAAATATTCACGTAAAACGGCTTTTTATTTCTTTCAGAAAAAAAAAAACATTATAAAAAAATACGTTACTTATCGGATGTCTACATCATTAAATAAAATATTTGCCAGTTTTCGTGTTCAGAGCTCCGACGGTCTCGACTCAGCGATGATGAATGGGTTGACACATACGAATCATGTGTATATATACATACATATTTATATATATACTGTACATAGAATATATACCTATTTAGCAAGATTTTTATGTAGTACAGTGTGATAACTTTAATGCGTGTCTCAGTAAAAAAATTTTTGAATTTTAAAATTTCGCGTTTTTATTTTATTTACCACTAGTATTTGCCCGCGACTTCGCACGTTGAATTTTGAAAGTAAAAAGAAACTTTTGTTACAGGAATGAAATATTTTCCTTTGATAAAAAGAAGCCGTCTTCGGCCGTCTGGTAATTTCCAAATTTTATTGAGTTAGGTGTTATTTTAAGGACGTTCATATCACTGGTTAGTTGATTGGAATTAAAAAAAATACATAACTAGCCAGTGATAATTTCTGTATTTATTTATACTTCAATGCACAATTATATAGGGAGAGAGAGACTTTGTACAAATTCGATTGCTTGGGTACCTCTGTTCCATTCGTGTTTCAACCGTGAAGCAGCTGTGTTTGCATGGCTGTGTTTCGGTTCAAAGGGTGGGATATGGCGTGAATTTACTGGGTACAGAGGAATAACATCTGAGTCCTCAGGAATGGCAACGCATGGGGGAGTATCATGGGCGAAACAGTATACTCTATTATGTCCATGGTACTTGCTCATGTCTATAGGCGACGGTTACCACTTTCAATCAGATGGGCTGTCAAGTCAGCTTGTTTGCCATTCTGAGTTGCATAAAATAAAATATGTTCCCACATTTTTTAGGGCAGCAATGATATAAAATTATATAAAATTTATATCTGTGGATATACCATAACTGTCGAACAAGTTCATTCATTAAGGAAAATAAGCCATAAACGTAGCCGAAGATAAGAGGGAATTATAAAGGTGGGAAGGAGAGAGGTGAAAAGGAGTGCAATGAATTCTGTATCTATAATCTATTTGATGTATTATTTATTTATGTATGTGTACATGTATGTGTAAAAGGCGGACATTAAATCCTCTAAAAGCATTCTCTCCTTGTCAACCTTAGGGAAGTGTCAAAATACTCGAATGCGGTACTAGTAATAATTGATATTTTTTTTTATACAACTTAGAATGGCAAACAAGCTGACGGCCCACCTGATGGAAAGTGGTAACCGTCGCCTATATACATGAGCAGTACCATGCACATAACAGAGTATACTGTTTCGCCCATGATACTCCGCATGCGTTGCCATTCCTGCAAACGAGCATGCGGCTCACCTGGTGGTTTTTTTTATACAACTTAGAATAGCAAACAAGCTGACTGCGACTCGCCCCGGCTTCGCATGGGTGCACATTGCATCACATCACATTAGAAACATCTAAAATTATCAGTGTTCCTCTACTATATTATGCATGTATACCTATAAACTTTTCTCTTGAATGCCTCTATCTATTAAAAGAAACCGCATCAAAATCCGTTGCGTAGTTTTAAAGATCTAAGCATACATAGGGACAGACAGATGGGAAGCAACTTTGTTATATACTATGTAATGATAGTGATGATCATTTATTATTTGACTCAAAACGAGGCATTGGTTTGTTTAGTTAACCTAACAGGTAGTCAATGAAAAATTCTCTTTTTTTAAAGTTATTTATTAAAAAAAAGTTAGCTTCAAGTTCTAGTTTTACTACTGTATTAATGTAATATTTTTTTTTCACGTTTAAATTTGCTTTTTATTTTGTACAGCAAAATCTGCAATAACAAACAATAGGCATCATAATCTAGCTAATCTTTATATAAACGAAATACAAGTCTAGAAGAATATACCGTGTCATAAATAACGTAACAATAAAGTTAATGAACAGATAAATCGTAGTAATAAACGAGATTTGCTGTAAAACGTAAACTTTATGGGTTCGTTCGACACGATATTCGGTGATGGTTTGACTACATTGTAGTTGTTTTTTTAGTCGACGTCAAAATAAGACGGCTATTTTGGGTGTATGTTACGCAATATGTATGTCAATAATTCTTAATATTTTACCAGAGGGAGACTTTATACAAAAGTCGTTCGCTTGGCCACCTCTGTCCCATTCGTGTTTCTACTGTGAAGCAGTTGTATTTTTCTTTTTGCTGGATGATAATGGAATGGTATCCCCGCCGGCGCTAACGGTACACGCTAGCGGGGCACCAGTGAGAGATGATTAGTGAGAATGAAAAGGCAGGTCAGTTAGCCCATCGTGACGAATTCAATGATAAATTAGTCACGATGGTTTCCAGGGGGAACCACGTGGAGGTCGACCTGATAAGGTATATTGATAGCGATGGGGACTAACCTCCTCATTACTAACAATCCCTTTACCCCCAAGCAGTTGTGTTTGCATGGCTGTGTTTCGGTTTGAAGGCTGGGATATGACAGTGAATTTACAGGGTACAGAGGAATAATACCTCCTCCTCCAGGATTGAACCAGAACGTGAAGGCGATATGGCAACCTTTCCTGCACTACCGGTATACGCTGGTGGGGCACCAATGAAAGATGATAGGTGAGGATGACAGCAGGTCTTTTGGCCCATCGTGACAAATTCTTTAGAGATTAACCACGATGGTTTCCAGGAGTAACCGCGTGGAGGTCGACCTGCTGCATGGAATATACCCCATATTGCATATATCGGGGCTGTTAAACCCCATTACTAACAATGCCTATTCGAATGAAGATTATGTTTTAATTTTTTTTCATTCTATTCTGTTCTGGAACTTAAATAGAACGT
This sequence comes from Galleria mellonella, assembly GCF_026898425.1. NCBI lineage: Eukaryota > Metazoa > Arthropoda > Insecta > Lepidoptera > Pyralidae > Galleria > Galleria mellonella. Next base: position 6,031,393 of record NW_026441999.1, on the reverse strand, counting down.
AAAATTCCTCTCAATGCAGAAAATACGAATGATATTTGACAATATAAAATAAATATGGCAACAATAAGACACCAAACACTTGGCAATTTTTTTTCATTTATCAGACGGAGTTTTTTTGTGAATCTGTCGCGTCGAATTGTCCTATTATGCTATAATTTACTTTTTATTGTGTTGCAAAGACAAAAGTTTCGTTATTTGCATTTGTGATTTATTTCTGTTAGTGATACCGCTGTTGGCGTCGCTTCTGGAGCGAAATAAAGGATTCCGACGGGATTGCAGTGACGTAGTTAATATTTAGCAGTGAGACGAGTAACTGAAGGTTAATAATTAAACTGAATACCGTAAAAACACGTTCAAGATGAAATCAATTTCAAACAGCGGCATTTCTGAACAGAAACGACATTGAAATTTTTAAGAAAAGAGCATGTTACTTACCGCAGTTCGGATTGATACCTGCTGCTGACGTTCACCACCGTACAACCCGCCATAAACTAAAGTTTCATTCCAACCATCTGGACGAGTGGCGGTCTTCCACCGTGTGTTTTTCAAGGCACTTTCTTCTACGCACAACCATTCTTTGGAATCAAATTCCAGCAGCAGTATTTCCGAACCGATACGACATTATAACCTTCAAGAAAACAGCATATTCCTTTTTAAAAGGTCAGCAGTACACCTGCAATGCCGTTGGTGTTGTGGGTGATCATGGGCGGCGGTAGTCACTTACCATCAGGTGAGCCGCATGTTCGTTTGCCCCCTGTGTTGTAAGAAAAAAGTTACTCCAATATTGCGGATGCTCATGACGACGGTAGTCACTTATCATCAGGTGGTATGCATGCTCGTTTGCCCCCCTAAGTTGTATAAAAAGAAATTGTAGTGTTAATTTAAAGCCGTCTCCATACGATTGCATACAATTTACTTTTATTATGTCGTGACTGTGAAATCGTACAATCGCGCCGTATGGTTATAAAAGAGCCCAATAGGTAATAAAACATTAATATATGCTGTGGTCGACCCTGAAGAAACTTAACGCCCTTTTCCATGAACCCCATGTTTTATGACCCTTATTCTTTTGGGAAAACCTTAGCAGTAGGGCGATGTATAGTAATATATATATATATATATATACATATATATACATATATACATATATATATATATATATATATATATATATATATAGTAGACATGGGCAGTACCATGGACATAACAGAGTATACTGTTTCGCCCATGATACCCCCCATGCGTTGCCATTCCTGAGGACTCAGGTGTTATTCCTCTGTACCCTGTAAATTCACGCCATATCGCACCCTTCAAACCGAAACACAGCCATGCAAACACAACTGCTTCGCGGTTGAAACACGAATGAGACAGAGGTAGCCAAGCAATCGACTTTTGTACAAAGTCTCCCTCTGGTATAATATTATATATTGTGATTATAATAGTTATAATATCTATATATTGTATCTTTCAAATATATATAATTATTTATAATTTATGTAAATATTTATTTTAATTTCTGTCTTGTACTGCTACTGCCCACTCACTACTTCCTATACCACTGCGTTAGGTTGACTGGAAGAGATCCCTTTTAGAGATAAGTTCGCTAACATTGTTATTAACTTATTGTTGTTACTGTATGTTTTAGTGCAATAAAGAATATATATATATATATATTGGTCTGTTAATGAAGATATTAGGTATTAGTTATCTGATATATAATATTGATTACGATCGAGATAAATATCGGTATCTGATCGATATGAGAGATATCAAAACAGGTGATGACAGAGACCTAATATATAGATGTTAGAACGGCACTGATATTATCATTGTTTTCCTAGACCAGATATCATTCTAGCACCTAACTAAGTTTTTTATCTATATTTATAATAAATTTGTAGAGAGGTCAATTCTGTACATGAAATATATTTCCAAAATAACTATCAGGGGGTGATTAGTGATCGACACTGATGCCAAAATGCAATCAGTAAAATTTTTGTCCGTCTGTCTGTATGTTCGTTATAGCAACAAAAACTACTTGACGGATTTTAACGAAACTTGGTGTAATTATTCTTCATACTCCTGGGCAGGTTGTAGTGTACTTTTCATCACGCTACGATCAATAGGAGCAGAGCAGTGAAGGGAAATGTTGGGAAAACGGGAGAAGTTACACGATTTTTAAGCTTCCGTCGCGTGTGCAGCCTTAATGGCCACTTTTTAAAATGTAAAAATGTCCACCCGTGCAACGCCTGGACGGGCCGCTAGTTGAACTTAAAATAGGAGATGGCTGATAGTTCACCTGAAGAAAAGTGGTAACTGTCACCTATTCACATAAATAATTGGGCTTCCCAGTTCACAGACTACACTGTGACACCCACAAATCCTTCATGCGATGTCGTTTCTGAGTGCGTAGGTGATTTTCCTATAATTACACTGTCATCTCCCACAAACAGCTATGTCAGCATGGGTATTCGATATTAAAAACATGAGAGAGACAGAGATATTAATTTAGACTTTGTACAAGTCTTTTACATTTCAATATCATACGAAATATGTCTTTTTATTAAAAATATAAGGTTTTAAATTAAAATACAGTACTGCTAAGATAATTTTTATTTGTTGAGTGGGTTGAGTGTAGGAGCCTCGAAATGATGTAGTCTAAGATCTCACCACAAATTTCTGCAACTATGACTTTTCAATTAAACTCGTAATTTTAATTAATTATATATGCTTTTTCATAAAATAGACAGATAGATACTTTTACTGTTTCCCATAAAGGATAACAGTAGTGTTAATATTTTTTTTTTATATTAAGTTTTTATTATAGTTACAAACAATTACAAGAAATGATCACACTGAGAAAACAATGGGTGGCTTAATCGCTAAAAGTGATTGCTTCCAGGCAATTTTTGGATGGTGACGAGTAATATACATCTTATGTATACATATATAAGATTTACATTAAACGGAAATTTTTTTAACTCATATTCCATACACGGTAACTTATTGTTGCTGGGGGGCAGAAATTGTTAGTTGCGCGGACAATCATCCCCATTGCTAGCAATACAGGGTATATTGCTAGCAATAGGGTCAGGTCGATCTCCACTTGGTCTCCCATGAAAACCATCATGCTGAATTCCAGGTCAACGATGTACCAGTGACGGATGATGGTGGGAAAGAAACATAAATGGTGATGAATACCCATTTATGTTTCATTCCCACCTATCATCCGTCACTGGTACATCGTTAGTGCAGACGGAGCTACTATTCCATTATAATTCATTAAAAAAGATACATATTGTTGTCTGTACATAGATTTTATTATAGTAGATACAAAATGTTCGCAAGAATCGACACTTGACAACTGCGGCTAACTAAGAGCAAACAAACCAAGTGCATTGTATTACATTTTCGCTAATTTTTCATTTAAATCAAGTTTTATGGAAATATCTTGTACCTGCAGAAGTTAGCTGTGGGATTTCAGCCTAACAAGTATTCGTGTTTCAACCGTGAAGCAGTTGTGTTTGCATGGCTGTGTTTCGGTTTGAAGGCTAGGATATGGCAATGAATTTACAGGGTACACAGCAATAACAGCTGAGTCCTCAGGAATGGCAACGCATGGGGGTATCATGGGCGAAACAGTATACTCTTTTATGTCCATGGTACTGCTCATGTCTATAGGCGACGGCTACCACTTTTCATCAGGTGGGCCGTCAGCTTGTTTGCCATTCTAAGTTACATAACAAAAATGTAGAAGTCTTATTTGGAAAGCACTTAACATTCTAATTATTTTACGCGTGTAATTCTTGGTAATAAAACGATAAACGTATCCATCTTTACTGTCTACATCTTGAGTGTTATACCTATTAGATTTAAACTTTATGGTAGAAAATGGATTTGTAACCCCGCCTACGCTTTTCGATTATCAGGAAGTATTAATGAGGGATGATGGGTGAGAATAAACATTAGTTGGCCTATCATAACAAATTAATCATGACATTTCATACATATGATAGAAGGAAACTATGTAGAGGTACTTATGGATGATAATGGAATGGCAACCCCACCTGCGCTTACGGTATACGCTAGTGGGGCACCAGTGAGAATGAAAAGGTAGGTCAGTTTTTTTTTATGGGTGAAAATGGTATGGTAACCCCGCCTGTGCTAATGGGATACGCTGGCGGAGCACCAGTGAAGGGTAATAGATAAGAATGAAAACAGGTCAGTTATCCCATCATGATGAATTCATCAGGAATTAACTATGATAGTTTCCAGGGAGAACCGCGAGGAGGTCGACCTGTTTGGACATATTGCTAGCAATAGAATTCTCAGTCTCTATAAATAACAATCCCTTTTCCCCCTAGGTAGGTCAGTTAGCCTATCGTGATGAATACACTTGGAATTCAGTACGATAGTTCCGATGGGAAACTTCGGAGAGATTGACATACATACATACATATCTGTCACGCCTGTCTCCCATTAGGGTAGGCGGAGAGATTGACCTAACAGGGTATTTTTTTATATGGATGATAATGAAATGGTAACCCTGCCTGCGCTATCGGTACACACTGGTGGGGCACCAGTGAGTGATGATAAGTGAGGATGAAACTGGTCAGTTGGCCCATCATGACGAATCCATCAATAATTAACCAGGATGGTTTTCAGGGGGAACCGCGTGGAAGACGATCTGATAGGATATATTGTAGCAATGGGCCAGTCAGGTCTCATTACTAACAATCCCATTCCCCCCTACCATGTAGAGGTCGACCTGACATATTCCAACAGGGGGGGGGGGGAGGGAAGGATTGTTAGTAATGGAGACTTTAATTTCCATTGTTAGCAATATACTCTGTCAAGTCGACCTCTACATCTGGTAATGTGTGTTGCTATCAATGGGGATTACAGTCTCCATAACAAAAACTCTCTCCCAAAATTGTTTGTTTAGTTTTTTATTATTATATTGTTGTCCCAAAAACTCCTACCATAATTGTTTGTAAAACATCGTCTGGTAGGGGGGAAAGGGATTGTTAGTAATGGGGTCAAATAGCCCCATTATTAAAAATATACCCTGTCAGGTCGACCTCCACTTGGTTCACCCTGGAAGTCATCGTGGTTAATTCTAGTTGAATTCATCAGGATGTGCTAACTGATCTGCTTTTATCCTGTCATCTTTCACTGGTGCTCCGAAAACGTATACCGATAGCGCGGGCGGGGTTACCATTCCATTATCATCCATTAAAAAAATTCTAGTAAATACTTTATTACATTAGAAATATACTTTAATAAACAAAGTTTTAATAATATACATGTAAACTGATTAATTAAGTCACTGCCCACAGAAGGATTTTAATTAAAAATCTCCCTTACTTGATTTTTTACTTAGTATTAAACAAATGCATTTTACTCAGCATAATGAAATTTCAAGAGAAATGAATGGAGTACACAAAACGAAACCTTCAGTTTAAGAAATTAAGACTCAAATTCAATCAGCACTGACAGCGATATTGTTTGTGTAATGTTTTATATTCTAGACTAGACTCTGTATTAGTTAGTACTGTTATTTATTACTAGTCTTTGCCCGCAACTTCGTACGAAATAATGAAATATACTATATCCAGATGGCGTATAAACATAAAAATTTGCCAGAGGGAGACTTTGTACAAAAGTCGATTGCTTGGGTACCTCTGTCCCATTCGTATTTCTACCGCGAATCAGTTGTGTTTGCATGGCTGTGTTTCGGTTTGAAGGGTGGGATATGGCGTGAATTTACAGGGTACAGAGGAATAACATCTGAGTCCTCAGGAATGGCAACGCATAGGGGGTATCATGGGCGAAACAGTATACTCTGTTATGTCCATGGTACTGCTCATGTCTATAGGCGACGGTTACCACTTTCCATCAGGTGGGCCGTTAGCTTGTTTGCCATTCTAAGTTGTATAAAAAAAACTATGTTTTAAATTAAAAAAAAAAAACGTAAAACATTGAAAATAAAATTGTTTTTGCTACTTTTGCTCTTATTAAAATCTCTCATAATTTTATCAATTTTTCATTAAATATTTTATATGTACAGATACTGTCTTTATATTAGTAATATATGCAATTATTGAGAATTTAAATATATCATTTATGATTTAAATCGTCATCATCATACATCATCATCATATCAGCCTTTAAATGTCCACTGCTGAACATAACCCTCCCCCTTTGGGGGGTTGTCAGTAGTTGCCACGCTTGGCAGGTGGATTGGCAACTGCAGTTACGCCTTTGAGATGTCTTAAGAGGGACACTGCTGCCCATCCTTCAACCTTCCTTAGTCCCATCTTACGACAACCATTGGAAAGGAAGGGGTGACCCATTCTATGCCGGGACCACACGAGAGAAGGAGCATAAAGAAGTAATATATTCACTTTATATAGCTTTGTAGGTATAAAAAAAAAAAAAACTACTAGATTTATGGACGAACAGACAACAATGTCGAGTGTAACTTCTCTCGTTGCTCTTTCATAAACATCTTCTGCAAAATAACAGACAAGTTAAATTTTTATTGTATGCATATACATTGTGCTCGTACTTGTAAACTTGTAAAATAAAATAAACGCATGTTAAAATGCTTTTGTTTATTCTACAAGTTCAAAAGTCGCAGAATAACAATTTTGATTAAGACTCAATTCCTTGGGTAAACATTTTTCGGGTTGTGAGTAAATAGTCCGATTTTAATGTTTACATTTGGTTTATATAATATTTTATTTTTTGTTTTCCAACTGGAAGGTAATAATTTATATATTTTTTTTGTAGTTTTTATTCTTTTTATAAGATGTGTCAGTGTTTGCTTTTACTTCACCTAATGGTAAGTGATCTTGTCGGTCTAAGATAAGCCGCATTTACCTGAAACTTATTTTTTTTTATACCACTGAGGTGGCAAAAAAGCGTACCGCCCACCTGATGGTGAGCGTTTACCGTAGCCTATAAACGCCGGCAATACCAGGGGTATTACGCGTGCGTTGCCGACCTTGAAGAAACCTCTTTATCCCCCTTTTGAAGAACCCCATGCTGTAGTCACTTATTTACAATCGATTTAAAGAGTTCTAGATTGTATTTCTCGATTGAAGAAAGAAAGAAAAAAAAACTTATTTAGTTTAGCCGTATAAAAAAACTTTAAATTATAATATGCATGCTTAATATTGACGAAATATGGAACTGTTTACGTATTCTATCAAAACTTTGTTATCACCTATTCAAAGCAAATAGAGTATTATAGAGTATACAAATGGTCGCGTACAACGCGGTTTCAGAGATGCTTTCTCCCACGAACACTCAGGTTATGGAATGAGCTCCCTGCCGAGGTTTTCCCAAGAGACTACAGCATGGGGTTCTTCTAAAGGGGGGTAAAGAGGTTTCCTTAGGGTCGGCAATGCGCGCGTAATACCTCTGGTATTGCAGGCGTTCATAGGCTACGGTAACCGCTTACCATCAGGTGGGTCGTATGCTTGTCTGCCACCTCAGTGGTATAAAAAAAAATTATTACTACCATTATCATTTCCATCAGGCGGGCAGTCAGCTTGTTTGTTTAAGTATTAAAAAAATATTGTCACTAAAAAGGTGCCTACTCAGCATGTGTCGAGTAGTTCCTATGATCCCGATGCTGATTATCTGTAGACATCGCTTGTACAAAGTTTTATTGTGCAATAAAGAATAAATAAATAAATAATGAACTGAAACGTTAATCACGAAAGGGTATAATCCGCGCGCGATCAGGTTTGCGCCCGAGTGCATTCCAACAATTCAGAGTTCCCACCCATCACGACATACCGACCCTTCGCTGTCCTTTGACGGGGGTCGATGTGCGGTGGCCTAAGCCGAGATCCGAGCCACTCTGGCACGATAGAGTGCCATCTGCACTTGCCCCTGCATACGCGTTCGTGTTGGCCGTGAGTGGCCTTTATATATATATATAATACAAGAGCGAAGAAGAGGCCCCTGAAGCAAGAAGATACCACGCCGGCATACACAGACCACCAGTGTATGCCGGCTGAAGAACCCAGCGACCCGGAGGTTGTCGCCTCCGGAGTTGAAGCCGGGGTAGAGGGGTTTACCCCGAGGCCCCTACCTCGCCCGCCTGCACAACATAAGGCGGATAAGGCGGATGTCCTGGTTGATTGATTGAGTGGCCTTTACAGCGTGAAGCTGTAAAGGCCACTCATAGCCAACAGTTCATTTTGTTCATAAAAAAAAAATAAAAGAAATGGTATACTTATTAAGCTATCAGTGTAGTCGGTTGAGTTAGGATAACCACTGAACACATGGAATGAATACGGAACAACCGACTGCTAGCTAAATAAACAGTGGAGTTTTTGCAACGGTCACGTACTTTTGTGTTTTATCGAAAACCGTTATTCGCTACGTTTTTTCCTCTATAACCCTCAATCCAAGGTTTTCCTTAACTGGAATGAATTGTTCTTGACAGTTACAAACGAATGTTGACTTACAATCTTATCTTAGCTTTACTTAATCAGCGAGAGGTATGTTCAAGTTCGTTTAATGCACTTCAGATTAAAAGGCCCACTCTAGTGGGGTATCTCGTCCTCACTATTTGACTGTGATGAGATACCCATTCTAAGTGTTTCTTATTTAGGTTATTATATTGAGCATATTAATATTTTTTGGGGTGCGCTGGGACTAGCTGCACAAATGAGACTCAGGTGCCCAAGAAGATAAGTTTTGTACAAAGTCATGCCCTCTGGAAGTTGAGTATTTTTTGTGTTTATCCATTACAAACAAACAGATAGTCAAATCTTTTCACTTTATAGTATAAGTGTAGATTATATAGTTTAAGCTGTATATTAGTTATACTTAAAGGTATTATCTTATACAGGGTGAAACAGAAAGCGTTAGCGATACATGAAACTCTGAATATACCCTCACTTTAAAACATAACAAGACAAAAAACGTCGAGTCTCCCCATACTAACTCTGAACGCGACGTGTTATTAGAGGAGGCTTAAATTTTTTGTCATTTCCGACCCATGTTTCTTTGGTGAAACAGTTTAGTTTTGGAGGCAAAAATGGATTGTTAGTAATTTTAGAATACGTATTGTTTTATTGGGCAGCAGCGTCTCTCTTGAAACATTTTTATATATGCAACTTAGAATGGCAAACAAGCTGACAACCCACCTCATGAAAAGTACTAACCGTTGCCTATAGATATTAGCAGTATCATGGACATAACAGAGTATACTGTTTTACCCATGATATCCCCCATGTGTTGCCATTTCTGAGTAACCCCGAGTAACCCCGCCTGCGCCAATGGTATACGCTCGCGGAACACCAGTCAGGGATGATAGGTGGGAATGAAAAGGCAGGTCAGTTGGCCCATCGTGATGAATATACCTGGAATTCAGCTCGATGGTTTCCAGGGAGGGCCGCGGGGCGGTTGACTTGACAGTTATGAACGCCTGCAATACCAGAGGTATTACGCGCGCGTTGCCGACCCTGAAGAAACCTCTTTACCCCTCTTTTGAAGAACCCCATGCTGTAGTCTCTTGGGAAAACTATATTTATTTATATAATACATAATATAAATAAATATTATAATAAATACATAAAAATATTTCTATATCAAATAATTATCTGCATTAGAAGAGTAAAGAAAACAATGTATATGATATGAATTTTTTTATTAATATTGTTACCAAAGAGCGCCGCGATAAAAAATAATGTTTCAAAATATCGGAAGGATCAGGTGTAACTGTAATATGGCCGAAATCTCCCCTGCTGATAACATTGATAACAACGTCGCTTTCCGCTCACACTCGGATAAGATCACTCGTGTACTGTCATACACAGAAATGTTTTGGATTAACTCGTAAATATATGTATGTATATGTTACAGTAAAAGGTTGGTAAATATACTTTTTTTTATGAGTGATAACGGTAATGGTAACCTCACCTGCGCTATCGGTATACGCTGACGGGGTACCAGTGAAGGATGATAGGTGAAGATGAAAGCAGGTCAGTTAGCCCATCGTGACGAATTCCATTAGAATTAACCACGATGGTTTCCAGAGGGAACTGCGTGAAGGTCGACCTGACTTGGAGGTCCCCCCAGGTTGGCAAATATTAGGTTATACCAGTAAATATATTATTTACTATTTTTACTTTATTGTGTACACAAATCATACATAAAAAATATGACAGAGGTAAGCAAATGTACAAAGGCAAGATAAACTGTATAAGAGTTTTCATCGAGCAAACCCAAGGTGGAAAATATTGTAATTATTATCAAGGAAAAAGAATTAAGTTTTACCAGAGGGAGACTTTGTACAAAAGTCGATTGCTTGCGTACCTCTGTCCCATTTGTGTTTCTACCGTGAAGCAGTTGTGTTTGCATGGCTGCGTTTCGTTTCGAAGGATGGGATATGGCGTGAAATTACTGGGTATAGAGTAATAACACCTAAGTGCTCAGGAATGGCAACGCATGGGGGGTATCATGGACGAAACAGTATACTCTGTTATGTCCATGATACTGCTCATGTATATAGGCGACGGTTACCACTTTTCATCAGCTGGGCCGTCAGCTTGTTTGCCATTCTAAGTTGTATAAAAAAATGAATATTTTTTCTTTAGGGGAGACAAATCACTGGCATATAAGATGAAGTAACATATTCATAAGAAACCTGCTTCTATGATAAGTGTCTCTTAATGTAAAACAGATGACCTAGTTTCCAAGGCTTTGTCTTAGCCAAGAGAAATATGAATACTTCGTTCTTATAATTGTAAACATAACTCACGCTTCATACATATTTATGTATGAGAATATTATGAAATGGAAATAAACTATATTCATATGAGGTATTTAATAACAATAAAGTTTATATATGTATGGAATTGTCCTTTGTATCTATCTGTGTTCTCAATAACTCAGATTATTTTGTCCTTTGTATCTGTCTGCGTTCTCAATAACACAGATTATTTTGTCCTTTGTATCTGTCTGCGTTCTCAATAACACAGATTATTTTGTCCTTTGTATCTGTCTGCGTTCTCAATAACACAGATTATTTTGTCCTTTGTATCTGTCTGCGTTCTCAATAACACAGATTATTTTGTCCTTTGTATCTGTCTGCGTTCTCAATAACACAGATTATTTAAGTGCATGGCAATAATATTTTCCAGTAAGAAATAGGTTATGAGTAGTCTATCTCTTAAGGCTATATTTTATATCAACCGTTAACTATCCAGGGCTGAACATAGGCCTTTCTCATACGCAGGGTTTTTTTTTGATGGATGAAAATGGTATGGTAATCCCGCCTGCGCTAACGGGATACGTTGGCGGAGCACCAGTAAAAGGTGATAGATGAGAATGAAAACAGGCCAGTTAGCCCATCATGATGAATTCGTCAGGAATTAACCATGATAGTTTCCAGGGAGAACCGCGAGGAGGTCGACCTGGTTGAGTATATTGCTAGCAATGGGATTCTCAGTTTCCATTACTGACACTCCGTTTTCCCCCTCATACGCAGAGTTTTGTCAGTAGTTGCCATGCTTGGCAACTGCAGCTGGGCTGTGGCGATGTTTTATATATATGTTACTTAATCTTGTTTAAATAGATTCTAATATTTGGGACGTATTGTACATTAACATGTTAAGATTTCACAGTAAATTATTTAGGCAATGCCGCAATATTTATTTAATAAATAAATAAACATATCTACTATTACATTATTAGATTAGCGTGACTATTAAATTATAATCTATCCTTTAGTTACCATAACATAATGTATCAACAAATGATATCACTTTTGTAGTCAGAATTCTGATAAAATGGGACGAAATGTACACTAATTAGTATGTTGGCGATAGTACATGACGGCTTATCAAGATTAATTAAAGCATTGTCAACTTTATAACTATTACAAAATAGGTACGTGGCTGTAATGTCAAGGTGATTTGAGGATGTTCCCATGGATTTTTAATTTGACTTTAAGAAAGGAGGTATTTTTTTTTATTACCTCATAACTCCGTCAGTTGTAAACCGATTTGAAAAATTCTCTTTTTATCTCAAAGATTGTTCCTGTAGTAATTTTATAAAAATCGGTAAAAATAGTTTAGTTTTTAAATCAAAATAAACAAAATAAAAAAAACTGGGTTTGCCACAAATAAAGTCAGATTTTTTTTGTGTAAAACTTGTTTATTTTTCAATAGAACTACGTTAGACATTTATAGAGACTAGTAGCCGATCAGTGTACATTATTATACACGTTAATAAGTTTAATTAAAAATTACCTAAAAAAGCCTAAATAAAAAAGGCTACGCCTCCCCATATTCAGGGATTTGATAGTAGTTGCCACGCTTGCCAGGTGAGTGGGCAACCGCAGTTAGGCTTTGATGATGTTTAAAGAGGGACGTTGCTGCCCATCCCTCGACCATTAAGATCTCTTAGTGGTCTTTTACAATACCAATGGGAAAGGAAAGGGTAGATTATTCTATGCCAGGACCGCATGGCTATCTTTATTTTCAATTGCGGCAAAACGAGTTATATTGATTTTAAAACTAAAGTACTAAACCGATTTTGTTAAAATTTATATGAAACTACTATAAAAAATATTTTTTTAAAAATTAATATAATAATTCGGTTTACAACGGACAAAGTTATCACCTTGAATTACCTTACATTACCTTAAGTTATATAGATAGAGCATCGAGTCTCAAAAACGCGTCAACTTTTTGTCAGCTAATTGTCAAATTAGCTGACTTATTTCTTTATCAGTGTTCTATATATTTACACACATAATGTATCTTGACGTATCTATATTTAATAAATAAAATGAGTTTTTATACGTTAAAAAGATGCAAAAATTATAAAACAAAATAAATATAGAAGTTATAAAGAAATCATCCGTAACTATTTAACACGCAAAATTGTATGAAAAAGTTGTCCTGCTTCTCTCGAAGCATTTGTATGAAGACAGTTTACTCGTATCTATATAATCTAAGGATGTTATATATATAATATAATCTCCTTAGATTATATTATATATATAACATTATGAAAAAAATACAATAAAGTGAAAAACCTGCTTCTTTTTTAAGTTAATCCGCTTTTCTCAAAGCTGTTCTCGAAGATTTGTATGGAGACACTTTACTCGTATCTATATAATCTAAGGAGTGTTATCTCCTTAGATTATATTATATATATAACATTATGAAAAAAATACAATAAAGTGAAAAACCTGCTTCTTTTTTAAGTTAATCCGCTTTTCTCGAAGCTGTTCTCGAAGCATTTGTATGGAGACACTTTACTCGTATCTATATAATCTAAGGAGTGTTATCTCCTTAGATTATATTATATATATAACATTATGAAAAAAAATACAATAAAGTGAAAAACCTGCTTCTTTTTTAAGTTGACTAAAATGTAAGATTATATGTATATATATATATAATATTTCAGTACCTCTCTCAGCAAGCACCATGAAAATACGATATATTGGTTCCGTATAATTCTTATAAATGACTAAGATAACCTTATTGTGTGTTCAATGTTCCCCATGAGCGTTGTTGTCGAGATATTTTGGCAGCACAACATGAAATAGTGTATCAACGACTATTGTTACGAAATAGATAAGACCGTTGTAGCTTAGTGCTTAATACGTTAGTGGCAATAAGGTCGTGACTTCAATAAAAAAAAATCAACCTACTTAAAAAAACAAGGTTTTCAATTCGATTGTATAATTTTTTGACGCTTGTTAACTCAGACCTCCGTCAGTTATAAATCAATTTGGAAATTTCTTTCTTTTATATAAAAGGAAATATTGTTCAGATTGGTCTCATAAAAATTTTGTTAAAATCGATTCATTGGTTTGGTTTTTAAATCAATATAACTGTATTTTTTTTTGTTTAATAGAACTTGTTAACCCTTGCTTGTTCTTTGCATAATGGTGAAAATTTCCATCTTAACATTGAATGCCCAAAAATTATATAAAAGAACAAGTTAACTTAATTTGATCGTGTCTGGATACCTTTTTAATGTCCAATGCAGAAAAAAAGAAAACATAGCTGTCAAATTTATTTTTTAATCATTTTTCCTTTAATTTTGAACATGAGTTATATCACCTTGATTTATTTCACCAATATAGAAAAACATGAAAAGAAGGGTTAAATTTTTACTCTAAAGAAGGTTAAGGTAACTAGTAGTTAGATATTAATTATATATAAATTTATATTCGGCCAGATAGGAATTTAATGTGTGTCAATTAAATACAGAAATGGTTATTAAGTAAGGAATCATTACTTTATTTATATATATATATATATATATATATATATATATATATATATATATGTATATGTATATATGTATATATATAAAATAAACGAGAACACAGTAACGGCAAACTTGTAATCAATGATAATAGTGAAATAGGAAAGATAATGTTATTTTAAACTTTTCTTAAAGGAACCAATAGAGGGAGTATTTTGAATGTTCACGGGAAGTTTATTGGACAGCTGTGCAGCACGGAATGCAAATGAGTTACCCATAAAATGAGTTTTACAGCTGGGATAATGTATGTAAGGATAGAGATTTCTGGTACTCGATTCTCCTACTAAGCAAATGAAGCTATACAGGTACAACTTCGGATCAGTAATCGTAATTTGGTGAAAATTTTCAATCAAACAAATAAATATAAATGAATAACTTGCCAGCTTAAAGTAATCAAACTTTGCAAAGCTTTTAGTAAACACTATAATTCAAAACTTAATCATTATAAATTAGGAACTTAACTATAACTTGCAAAATCTTCAATAATTCAATTGAATACCGATAGTATAGTTGCTAATTTGTTTTGTAAAACTATTTTAATATTATGACAACTAATTAAATTAACTGACTAAATTATTGAAATTTGAGTGTAGCAACCGTTTTGTAAAGTATATATTAAATATTAAGGGTTCTGATATGTCTTAATTTGTTACTAATTTGTATAACTTGTTTTAAACACAATAATTTATTCATAGAACACATTACGTTGGGTTCCCGAGGGTTCTAACGTTATTGCGGGAGTTTGAAACCTCTCTAAACTATACTTTGTACAGATGGCGTAATGATTGATAAGTTATACATAGTTCCATTTCTATTGATTAATTTAGATGCTACCGAGACTTTGTTTTCATGGAATTTAAGTTAAAATTTACTTCTAATATAACCATCATATCGGCTGTTAACTCTCCTGTACTGAATATTGGCCTCCACTGTAAGAGAGGGAGGGGGCTTTGCAAATGCTTTCCACGCTTGGTAGGCGGGTTGGCGACCGAACTTAAGCTTCTGTGATATTTTAAGAGAGACGCTGCTCCCCATTCTTCAACCATTAAGTTCCCTTAGTCGCTTCTTACAACATTTATGGAAAGTCAGGAATTACCTATACCCATTCTATGCCGGGAAGCATCTATGCTTCTATTATAATGGGTTTCTAAACTGAATTCACCCGTGAAGCTGAACTTGTTAGTTGAGAAAACAAGGATTGAAAAAACAAGACAATTTTCCAGCCATTATTTACATAGGCAGTCGTTAAATTAATTTGAGAAGCTCAATATTTTATAGATTTTTTTTATAAAAAAGTCAATTATCCTGTTAGAAAAATTCTCTAAAAGGTTGCTAATAATTTTCAAATTCAAAATATATAAAAAATATTTACTAGGATTTGTAAACATCCAATATTCTTTTTTGTACTAATATATATTAAGAAAGTAGCCATTGGAGGCGTTACACTCATTTGTTACAAAGAAGCCTACACGCTATTTCCTTCTATATAAATATATATATATGTCTATTTTTATATTTTCAATGAATAACTATTATCGAGATAATGTTGATTTTCATTTGAATTAAAAGCTTACAGATGTATTATTAATGAGGCTTCTAAAGTACATACACGTAGGATATTATAAATAGATAATGGATTCTTAGTAATATTTTTATTTCATTGGATCAACTAATGGTAGGCAGGTATATTATTTCACTGTTTTTTTTGTAGTAAGGAACTTGAGTAGTTGTTATAAGTATTTAATAAAATAGTCGTGTGTTCCCGGCATAAACTGGGCCATCTTTTCCATGGGTGTCTAAAGAGCATCTCTTATTATACCCACAGGAATCGATGGCGTCGATTTTCATTGTTTTCTTAGTCTAATATTTTGTAATTGTTTGTATTTATAGTAAGTTTGCTATTGTAATCTTATGGAGGAAACAAAGGTTATCTATCTATTTATCTGTCTTTAGTCGTCGACTTGATGGTCGAAGGATGAATAGCAGTGTCCTTCTTAAAACATCACTGTAGCCTAACTGCGGTTGCCAACCCGCTTACCAAGCGTAGCAACTACTGGTAAAATTTTCCTAATAGGGGAAGGCCTATGTGCAGCAGTATACAGTTAAAGGTTGATATGGATGGATAGATTTAATAAAATGTACAGATCTAGGCTAGGCTTTAGATACTCTACGTGTCCCTTACCTAGTTAATAAATTAGAAGAATTTGGCATTAAATACCTATTCTATTTGTAATACTATCTATATATCTGACTTTTAAAACATAATGAATTTAAAGCGGCGTAATATTTATTGATAAGTTGTCAGTAGATTTTGGAGTTTCACAAGGCAGTAGTTTGGGACCTGCGAAACTTCTTTGTTCCATTAACTTTGTCATTTAATCCTGCAAACTATGTAGGGACCACGTAATAGATATGAAGATGATATTGTATTTAACATTTATCCAAAATATTAAGATGAAATTTAATATGACATTGATTTGACAAATGTTACTGAATACATAGAAAGAAAAACATATATTGTATTCTATAAAAATAATAAAAACGATAATCATTCTATTTATTTCTTTTAAATCGATAAATAAATTCGGACAATACTTGGCACACAGTATCCTGAATCAATACTTGTATAAACCAAAGATAGGTACAGGCTACTGATTGTAGACAATCAAAATTAGCCGTGTCAACGTTGAATCATTCTAATCTATCTATCAGGGGGGGAAAAGGATTATTAGCAATGGAGTTCGACATTGTTAGCAATATGCTCTATCAGGTCGACCTCCACGTGGTTCCCCCTGGAAACCATCGTGAACAACTCTTGTTGAATTCGTCACGATGGGCTATCTGACCTGCTTCATCCTCATCTATCATCCCTCATTGGTGCCCCGCCGGTGTATACTAATAGCGCGGGTGGGGTTACCATTCCATTATCACCCATTAAAAAAATCTATCTATCAAAATCGATTATCAAAATAATTATTATATCTAGATAGAAAAAACTTTAAAACAATGATAGGGATAATAATGGGCCATTACACATTAAACAAATATTTATACAGAATAGGAGCCACAAACAACCCTCTATGTTGAGGTTGTTTTGACGCCGAAGCCGATTCCAGGATTATGTGAGCAGTCGAAATGACTGCTCCTGGAATATGAAGTTGTGGCCCTTCAACGTTTAAAAATTCTTGGAACGGTGAGGTCGCTCCATGAGGCCTTCGAAAATCCTAGGAAGTTTCTGTGCTTCTGGGTGGAGCTGGGTTGACTAAACTAGCCATGACTCTACGCACAACGGCCTAAATGAGAGGCTAAGAGCAGAAAAGAGAATCGAACTTACATTACATTTCATTATTACCTATGTTTAATCCCAGTGGCGCATTTCCAAAGAAAACACGAAGACAACCTGAAGAAAAAAATACTCAGTTGATAATAACATTCCGATTTAGAATAAAATAAAGATGTTTTCTCTTATATACTAAAATAAAAAAAAAAAAACCTTATAATGGAAATAAATCCCGAAAAGGAGTTTCGTAATTAAAAACATGGATGGCCAATTGAATTTTTATATCTATATAAAATCTTGTGTAACTTTTAAATACTTGTCTCGAACCTAATACAAAGTAAATCCATTCAGCGTTCCAAGAGGCACGTAAAGCTTTTGATTCCGGCTTATCGGCTGATACTGGTTATCGCTTTGTATAGACGACACTAGCAAAATAGTTTAGTTTGAATTCGATTTAGAATATATTAGAAGATCCTTGTGTCACTCGTTTACTTTGGTACAATCCTCTTGTCTATTTTTAACCGATTACCTAAACGGCGTTCTCAATTCGTCGGATTTTTCTGCGACTAGGTTACGTAATTACGTTATCAATTCTGAACTGGTTTTATTTATTTATTTAACTCTTTATTGCACCTGATGTAGGAAAATATAGAATAACAAATAGAAAATTCAGTTAAAATACAGTAGTATTTACTTACTTATAGCTAGGGCAATCTCAAAAGATATAAGGCTGTCTTATAGCTAGGGTATAGCTATAAGACTGCCTTATATCTGATCTAACTGTTTAATTCCACAATACACATACATATATGTTGGCCATATAAATTAATCTTTACGAGGATGTATGGAGACTCCTGCCCTCTGGTGCGGACGCCGCGCAAGCACAGCGTGAATTTGACGCGGGAAACGAAACACCGACCTAAACGGCCATTTTTGAAATAGGTGCATGCAAATATCACAAATCTACAGTTTATTTGGGATGAGTTTAGGGATAATTTATTATTTTATTGTTTGTTTTCGTGTACACATTAATCGAGGAAAAATAGACAACGATAACGCGAATTACTAATGCCGTGAACCAGTGACCTAAATGTGAGATAAAGTGATGAAGTGATAAGGTGATGAAAGTCAAAATTCAAGCGAAATTTCTTTATGTAACACCGACCATCAAGAAACCTTAACATGCCCTTTTTGAAGAATGCCATATTGTAATCACTAGGAAAATGTTGAACTCTAGGAAAAGGCTAAACTAAATATCGTAAGGCGTAAAAGATTTCTCTCTACAGAATAAGTGTTTCTAAGATTCGTTGAGGATAACGACAGTTTGATTATCCTCAAATTTATTGATTGAAGTACCCTCAATATGATATTACGTTTATTTTTATCCTGTCATTCATAGAATTATTACTTTAATATGATTTTGGGCAGCCGTGTCTTAGGGTTCCTTTAATGGACTTCTTCTTCTTATTATTTTTAACTGATTTCAAAAAGAAGGCTTTCATGTCTTTTTTTTTAATTTTTACTACCTCATAACTCCCTCAGTTGTAAACCGATTTGGAAATTTATTTTTATCCGAAATTTTGAATGGAAAAGAACATATATATACCTATATGTGTTCTTTTTCATTCCAAATTTCAGATACTCAGAATATATATTTGATAGATTTGCTTTAATCGAAGTATGTCCAAATGAATGACCGTATGAATGACATAACAACATGCTTGTCAAGTACTGTTAACATTGAAAAAATTTCAATTTGACAGCACAATCCCCATATTAAGAAAAGTTTGAATTTGACACAAAAATCCCCATTAACAAAATGATCCGCCATTTATTGAATTTATTTGTTACAACAAATGTGAACCGCTCGACCGATTTTGTGCAAACTTCACATAAACCATCTACTAAATAGTCCGAACAAAGCCTAAACATTTGGTTTGGATAGGTGAGCCCGTTCTTGAGTTATAAAATTACAACTAAAAGTGGCATTAATATATATATATATATATATATGTATATATATATATATATACATATATATATATATATACATATATATATATATATATACACTCTTACTATATGTATGTATAACTATTATTTTTGCACCATATATGTTATACTTTATATACAAACCCTATAGACACTTTCTCCTTTCGGGTTCTCAAAGTTGACTGGAAGAAATAAGTCCGTTTAAAGGATAAGTCTGTCTGTGTTAATTTCTGTCTACCTGATATCTAAACTATAAGTTAATATACAAAAATACCTATATATAAATAAATACATAAATGCGGTTTTTTATAATATATATATATATTTCCCAATGACACAAACGGAGTTGCGAATAAAAACTAGTATCTGTATATAATATTATAAACATTAGAAATAATTGGTTTTTGCTTACATAAAAAACAGCAAGGGTTCGATCCAATTACTTTGGATCAAATATATATTAATTTCACATATAAAAATATGTGTATAATGAAAAAAAAAATCTATTATCGAATTAATATCGTGGAAAAGTTTCGGCTGTAATATATAGGTATATTAAACGTTTATTTATATTAGAAAAATATTGGGAAGGTAATTAAGTACGTGGATTGTAATTTAAATATTTTATTATTGTAATTTATATATTTTAAGTATTCAAACGATTTAACTGTTTGAGAATTTAGAGTTTTCCGTTTCAAATGTATTATTTAGTTAATGTATATCGTGAAGTACCTAATATATAAGTATTTAATGGCGCAATATCATATTGATATTTGACATTGTATTAGATTTTTTTTTAATGAGTGATAATGGAATGGTAACCCCGCCTGCGCTATTTGTATACACTGATGGGGCACCAGTGAGGGATGATAGGTGACGATGAAAGCAGGTCAGTTAGTCCATCGTGTAGAATACACCTGGAATTCAGCATGATGGTTTCTAGGTAGGACCACGTGGCGATGACCTAATAGGGTATATTGCTGGCAATAGGATATTTATAATATTTTCTGTTGATTCAGTACCGTGATTATATTACTATGAGAGTATAATGATTGACAAATGATTGAGTCAATTCAAAAAGTTTACTTTCTAAATTGGCTCTACCGGGAATCGAACCAGAAACTTATTTACGCAAAGAAATGAGCCTATCACCTCGCTACTGAACTCGTCTATTTTTTTATTTATGGGTGATAATGGAATGGTAACCCCACCCGCGCTATCGGTATACACCGGCGGGGCACCAGTGAAAGATGATAGGTGAAGATGAAGCAGGCCAGTTAGCCTATCGTGGCGAATTCAACAAGGATTGTTCACGATGGTTTCCAGGGGGAACCACGTGGAGGTCGATCTGATAGGGCATATTGCTAGCAATGGGGCTGTCAAACCCCATTGCTAACAATCCTTTTCCCCCCTGAAGTCGTCAATTGAATTTGTACACAGTCGCAAAAAATACCTTGAATTGAAAATCTTCTTTTTTTGAATGTTGATTAAATATGTATCAAGAGAGATCTAGGTTTAACCGTCTTTGTGCATTATTTATTTATTGATATTGGGGTAAGGAGATGTGAGTGGTAGATATTAGAGTTGGGTAATATATAGCGATATCTATATATTGTCATTGCAATATCTGTATCATGGATATAGATATTGCAATGTTTAATAGTTGCAGGTTTGTTTATTACCTTTTGGTGCCTTAAGCTTAACCAATCGCTATGAAATTTGGTATACAGGTATAATATAGAATGGAAAAGAGAATTATCCCGGTCAATAAAGATACTCTGGTCACGTAGATGAAGTTTTTTTATACAACTTAAATTGACAAACAAGCTGACAGTCCACCTGATGGAAAGTGGTAACCATCGCCTATAGACATGAGCAGTACCATGGACACAACAGAGTATTCTGTTTCGCCCATGATACACCCCATGCGTTGCCATTCCTGAGGACTCAGATGTTATTCATCTGTACCCTATATTTTTATTGCTCTATTTCACCATTCAAACCGAAACACAGCCAGAATTATTAATAATTTTGCCTATTAGGTACATAATAACGGAGCAACGGTATTGTTCCAATATCTATATATTGGGCTCCATTGGATACTGATGATGATGATGGAAAAAAGGTCATCACCTGTTGCGATACTGTCCGTCTGGTCGGATATCTATATTTCATTTCAATCAGGTTCTTTATGTTGACATTATATGTATATTTGATAATCAATATTTAATATATCCGTTACTGGACCAATATTTAGATATTGTAACTATATATTATGCTATAATACTCCACCCCTAGTGAGTAGGTATTGTCAGGACTCAGATGCGGGATTTGGTTGCTATTAGGGTTTCTTTTATTCATGAATATATTGAACCTAACGGGATGGCGAATACTCGTATGTTCTAAACCGTAAGATTATATGTGACTAGTTATTTATAAGTATAATCTAAGTATATAAGTTAATTATATCCCGCGGCTTCGCCCGTGTAATTTAGTATATACATACGTATCTATATATATAAAAATTAATGCCACTTTTCGTTGTAATTTTATAACTCAAGAACGGGCTCACCTATCCAAACCTAATGTTTAGGCTTTGTTCGGACTATTTAGTAGATGGTTTATGTGAAGTTTGCACAAAATCGGTCGAGCGGTTCTTCATTTATCACATTTTTTGTAACAAATGAATTCAATAAATGGCGGATCATTTTGTTAATGGGGATTTTTGTGTCAAATTCAAAATTTTTGAAGATGGGGATTGTGCTGTCAAATTGAAACTTTTTTCAGTGTTGACAGTACAAGCGTGTTGTTATGTCATTCATGCGGTCATTTCATTTTGGGCGTGCTTCGATTAAAGCAAATTGTCAGCGATAATTATTGCTTTGTGTTTATATTTTTAAATTTTAATATACTTTTAAAAATTTTTTATTATTTCATTTTATACGTAGCGAAGCACGTACCGAGCCGTTAGTATTATATATAAAAATAGAATATTACATAATATTAACTATTCCATTCAGAAGTATTTGCGTGAAAGAGTAACAAACACCTATCTATCATAAACACATATAGCCTCATAACCTTTCATTTTTATAACAGTAGACTAGCCTTTACCTGTGATTTCAAACGCATCAATTATGAAAATCATGGCATAAGAAAATAAATAAATTAGATGGCATTTAGAGGTATAACATACAACTGATTTTAAGTTAGAATTAAAAAAAAAACCGTATACAATTTGGTTTAGTAGTGTTTGCATGATGTTGAAATAAACATACAGACAGACAGATATAAAATCTACTAATGTATGTTTTGAGTCTATTTTTTTTATTGAAACTCATAAATTTTTTATTCTTTTATCAATTAAATCCATCTCCCTTCTACCTTTTTTAGTTCCATATTAATTTTGTGATAATTGAAGCAAAATCTAGTATTTTATGAAGCATCTACACGCGAACACAGCATCGCGTTCCAAATTGGAATATTTTAAATTAACTTGAAAATATTTGAATTTAGAATATCTACGAAGTTTCTCGTCGTTTATTTGTGTTTCCACAATTGAAATCGCTGTTTTCCAGCGGTGTAAACTGTTTATTTTCTTTTTATAAAATTTTTATTGTAAGTTCTCAAACCACCAGCTTGTATCGATGTCTTCCACAAAGTTTGTCGAAAGAGAAATCTTGCCGGGATAAGTTTTAAGTTCTTTATTTTTAGCGAACTTGGTCTCTAAAGTGAGGTAGGGTTGCCAACTTTAAAAATTAAGAAGCTGGCACAAGAAACTAATACTTCGTAGTGGTGTGCCTTAAATTTTAGATATTTATTGTCGAATTTTCTTTCCTAATATAATAATATGACGCAATCACAACTGTTTCGCGACAGAAATACGAATAGGACAGAGGTACATATGCAGGCGACTCTTGTACAAAGTCTCCCTCTGTCTACAAAATATCTTGTTGATTAACAATTCATTATATTTACGATTGAAATTGATTGAAGTGGATTGAAATCGTTATTTTTTGTTGTAGATTGTATGGAGTTCCTTAAAAAGGGTATATTAGGGGTTTTGTCAGAGTCAGCAGTGCGTACGTGACACCCTTAGTGGTACTGCTCATGTCTATAGGCGACGGTTATCACTTTCCATCAGGTGGACCGTCAGCTTGTTTGCCATTTTAAGTTGTATAAAAAAAATAGTGACAAAGATTTTTATCCTTACATTCATGTTTTTTTTAATAGATGATAATGAAATGGTAGCTCCGCCTGTGCTAACGCTAACGTGCTAATAAACTAAACACTGGCGGAGCATCAGTGAAGAATGATAAGTGAGAATGAAAAGGCAGGTCGTTTGCCCATTGTGATGAATGCACCTAGAATTCAGCACGATGTTTTCCAGGGAGGACCACATGGAGGTTGACCACACCTTACATTCATGTTAGGATAGGATGCAAGAGATGTATCTCTTGCATCCTCCTTTTTCATAATTTGTCTCATGTATGCATTCTGGTTCTGGAGTCTCATGACTCCTCCCTCAGATATAATTGACTAGTCCAGGTTTCCTTTTTAATAAATATTTTACTAGCTATATCCTGCGGTTTCGCCCGCGTGATTTAATACATAAAGTATCCTATGTGCTAAGTTAGTATGTAATCCAGCCTTGTACCAAATTTTATTCTGATTCGTACAGTAGTTTTTGTGTGAAAAAGTAACAAACATTCATCTATTCATCCTTATAAACTTTCGCATTTATAATTAGTTTTTTTTTTATACAACCTACAATGGCAAACAAGCTGACGGCCCACCTGATGGAAAGTGGTAACCGTCGCCTATAGACATGAGCAGTACCATCGACATAACAGAGTATACTGTTTCACCCATGATACCCCCATGCGTTGCCATTTCTGAGGACTTAGGTGTTATTCCTCTGTACCCAGTAAATTCACGCCATATCCCACCCTTCAAACCGAAACACAACTATGCAAGTTAGATAATAGAATTTAGTTCGAGGCAAATTTAAATCTACATAGCTCGAACCAACAACTGATGGGGAAGAAAGGTTCTAGAGTGGCCACCCCGTATGGGCAAACACAATGTATGACGACTTCCCCACTAGATGGAGCGATGACTTCAAATGTCAATGTCAAAAAGTTGATGGACGCAGGTTACTTGGGACCGTTCCTCATGGCAGTCTATGAGATGAGACCTATGTTAAACAGTGGACAATTGATGGTTGATGATGATGATGATGATGATGATGAAAGCTAAAGCATATAAATAATATAATAAGTAAGAGATTGCTTTAAGCGATAAGGTCGCCTTTTGTTTATGCACATTCTGTATAAATACTCCTTGTATATATCTCTACTGTGCGCAATAAAGAGTTTATTATTATTATTATAATACAATACTATACTAGTTAAATTTTTTCCACAGAATGACGTCACAGCGAATTTAATTAAAAACATGAATAGACGGAAGGATAAAAACTGTTTCCTTTATAAACAAGGCGAGTAAAAGGCCGACGAGATTAGTTTAAGCCATTAAAAACTCACAGCCAACGAAGTGAAATAAACTAAATAGGACAGTAAGCTTCAAAAGACTTGAGATATTACTTAATAGATTTTATTTAAGTGAAAAAATATCTGTACAAAAACAAAGTACAAAAGTCGTTTGCTTGAGTACCTCTGTCCCATTCGTGTTTCTACCGTGAAGCAGTTGTGTTTGCATGGCTGTGTTTCGGTTTGAAGTGAATTGGCGTGAATTTACAGGGTACAGAGTAATAACACCTGAGTCCTCAGGAATGGCAACGCATGGGGGGTATCATGGGCGAAACAGTATACTCTGTTATGTCCATGGCACTGCTCATGTCTATAGGCGACGGTTACCATTTTCGATCAGGTGGGCCGTAAGCTTGTTTGCCATTCTAAGTTGTATATAAAAAAAGTTACATAAACATCTTAGCTTATATAGATAGAACATCGATTCTCAAAAACGGCTTAACTTCATGTCCGCTAATTGTCAAATTAGCTGACTCTTTTTTATCCATGTTCCATATACTTACGACCACACCTTGACATATCTATTTTTAATTATTGAATAAATAAATTGAGTATTGACGTATTAAAAAGATGTAAATATTATAAAACAAAATAAATATAGAAGTTATAATGGAAACACTCATAACTATTTATGACGTAAATTTGTACTATCACGCACTTTTCTCGAAGAATTTGTATGGAGACACTCTATCTATATAATCTAAGATAAATATATAGTAATCCGCCATTTTGTGGCTGCAAGTCTTAAAATGATGGCATTTATTTTATCGTTACCTAATCTTCAAGCTGTTTCATTTAATATCCACATTAAAAGGGTTCGTCCGCCATCTTGCGGCGACGGCCATTTTGAAAATATATTACAATATTGAGTACTGCATATTGTATTGTAACAATTACTAAAAATGTATACAAAATTACACCACAAAATCGACGGGGAGGTTCTTTTTCTAATTCATCTTGCAAGATTTGACCTAGACAGACATGTGTATGGTGAACAAACACATTACAAGAACAAATAAAAGCTTGTGAAAGTAATAAACTGCGTCATCTCATTCCGTTTTCATTTTTTCGTTTATGAATGAAAAGAATGTGCCTAATAAATATTTTGATGTTAAAGAACATTATTTGAAAAAGGAATGTACCATGCTCCTTTTTCAAATAATCGAATAAAATACTCGGATGAACGATGAGATATTTCGTGGACATATTACGAAAATATTTGAATTTAGAACGTGGAATAGCGCAACAAGTTAGTATTTTGCTCGGCAACGGAAAATGGCAGCTTCAATTGCATTATACTTAACTAGTGGCCCGTCCCGGCTTCGCACGGATAAATATTTTTGCTAAGCGTGACAATTACTGGCAAAACTCCTTATGGGATGGGGATGCATGTGTTCAGCAGTGGATAGTTAACGGCTGATATGATAATAATGAACCCAACTTGTGGTATTGGTATGCCCTGACAGAACACCAGTGAGGGATGGTGGGTGAGGATTAAAAAAAAGGCCAGTTATCTTTTCGTCCTGAATTCACCTGGAATTAAGCATGATGGTTTCCCGAGAGGACTACGAGCAGATCGGCCTGACATATTGCTAACAATGGGACTCTATGTTACTGGTATACAATGACGAAGCACCAGTGGAGGATGAACAATGAGTATGAAGTCGGGCCAGTTGTGTCAATCAGCGAGTTCATTAGAAACAAATCGCGATAGTATCTTAAAGTACCGCGTGGATATCTACCCAGTGTACATTCTCAGCAATGGGGACTGGTGTCCCCATTCCTAAAAACACCCTTCCCCCGATCGTTGGTTATTGGAATTTTGCTGTTTCCCCAAATAATGTAATGTATATTTTGTTTAATGGTAGATACAATAAACATGTGTCTACTCGTGCGGAAATACGTTGCTTCGTAATAATTACCCGTAGATACTTATCTCAATTCCATATTGAAATAATAATTTATATATGTACGTCTCTACATATGTAGTATAAAACAATGTCCCTTCCCGCTGTCTGTACGCTTTTTTTTTAATGGGTAATAATGGTATGGTAACCCCGCCTGCGCTATCGGTATACACTGGCGGGGCACCAGTGTGAGATGACAGATGAAGATGAAAGTAGGTCAGTTAGCCCATCCTGACAAATTAAACTAGAATTAGTCACGATGGTTTCCAGGGGGAACCACGTAGAGGTCGATCTGACAGGGTATATTGCTAGTAATAGGGCTATTTGACCCCATTACTAACAATCCCTTTCCCCCCGCTGTCTGTACGCTTAGATCTTTGAAACTACACGACGGATTTTAATGCGGTTTACATGGAGTTACATCAATAGATAGAGTAATTCAATAGTATGAGATATACCCATAATTTAATGTCGTTTTATTTATTTATTTATTCACAGAAAAAACCAGGGCTACACTAGAGCAAATAGGTACAGTTTAAGATACAAACTAAGCCACTAATAGGTTTTCACAAGTAGCAACAGTATAGATAAAAGGCGCTGTACACAAAGGTCATGGAATGAGCTCCCTGCCGAGGTTTTCCCAAGAGACTACAACATGGGGTTCTTCAAAAGGGGGGTAAAGAGGTTTCTTCAGGGTCGGCAACGCGCGCGTAATACCTCCGCTATTGCAGGCGTTCATAGGTTACGGTAACCGTTTACCATCAGGTGGCCCGTATGCTTGTTTGCCACCTCAGTGGTATAAAAAAAATCAACAAAAATAGGAGTTAACAAATAAAAAATTCGAACGAACAAGAGGAATGAAAAAATATGGCCTTCATATCCATACGACAGTTATTCAAATTGACTATGAATCAAAAAATTGCTTACTCAGTTGGTCTCTCGCTGTTATTTTCGAAAATAGATCGATATTATGAGCTCTAGAAAGAGTATTAAAGTTGTTGCTAACTCTAGCTAGCTTCTGTGTTAATTTCGATTATATGAAACTCGATTGCTTGGGTACCTCTGTCCCATTCGTGTTTCAACCGTGAAGCAGTTGTGTTTGCATGGCTGTGTTTCGGTTTGAAAGGTGGGATATGGCGTGAATTTACTGGGTACAGAGGAATAACACCCGAGTCCTCAGGAATGGCAACGCATGGAGGGTATCATGGGCGAAACTGTATACTCTGTTCTGGTACTGCTCATGTTTATAGGCGATGGTTACCACTTTCCATCAGGTAGGCCGTCAGTTTGTTTGCCATTCTAAGTTGTATAAAAAAAGAAGCTAACTTGAAATTTGATGAATGTTTTATCTTATGTTTTATGCTATCTAAAAGTGTTCCCTTTTCCGCGACATATTTCACCAACTTTTACCATCGTACCGCTCGCCATCAGCAGGGAATCTATCCTCATACCTTACAACTAGAATGGTCACGTACAGTGCGGTTTCAGAGGAGCTTCCTCCCACGAACATTCAGGTTGTGGAATGATCTACCTGCTGATCCTTTCTTTAGTGACTACAGCTTGGGGTTCTTAAAAAAGGGCGTATTAATGTCTCTTAAGGGTCAGTAACGCGCGTGACATGCCTACTGTTACAGGTATCAATATGCTGCGGCAACTCCGTTTACCATTAGACAGGCCGCATGCTTGTTTGCCACTATCATCACCATCCTCATTTTAGCCATTATACATCCACTGTTGGACATAGGCCTTCCCCAGAGACTGCTATAACCCTTTCAGACCCAAGATACTTTTTCTTTCAGATTAAATGTATTTTCGTATTTTGGAGCCAAGCCATCTTGCCGGCACGCACGAGACTACTGCACCACCTAACCGCTAAAATGATTTCTTATTGACTGTTTTATTTTTATTTTAGTGGGTGATAATGTAATGGTAACCCCACCCGCGCTATCGGTATACACCGGCGGGGCACCAGTGAAGGATAATAGGTGAAGATGAAGCAGGTCAGTTAGCCCATCGTGACGAATTCCACTAGAATTATTCACAATGGTTTCCAGGGGGAACCACGTGGAGGTCGACCTAATAGGGTATATTGCTAGCAATGGGGCTGTCAAACACTATTGCTAACAATCCCTTTCCCCCCATTGGCTGGTTTAGAATCACACTATCATGTTGAAATGAATTGCGCGCGGTTTTAGAATTTTTTAAAGTTACAACTCACGCCCGTATCGTTCAGGTCTGAAAGGGATAAAGATGTCTACCATAGTAGTATAAAAAACAAATTAAATGCACGCGTTCAAAGTCGCGAGCAAATGCTAGTATACCGTATACATATTAGGAAAGTATACACACAAATTCTACGTTAATTATATGAACCGCTTCAATTATTAATGGGATGAGTATTAATTATAATTTCCAATATATACAAGGAGGTTGTTTGTTTAATGTTATGGTTTATTTTCGGTTCAAAGGATTTGTTCGTGTTTTATACAAAATTGTGTTGAGGTTTTATAAAATTAATGCTTATTTCTAAATTGTTTTGTACCAGTAAACTATCGTGGTTGATGCCCGGTAAATAAATCATCATGGGCCAACTGATCTGCTTCCATATTCATCTATCATCTTTCATTGGAGCCTTTTTTTATGGATGATAATGGAATGGTAACCCCACCCGCGCTATCGGTATACACCGGCTGGGCACCAGGTGATAGGTGAGGATGAAGCAGGTCAGTTAGTCCATCGCGACGAATTCAACAAGAATTGTTCACAATGGTTTCCAGAGGGAACTATGTGGAGGTCGACCTGATCGAGCAATAATAGGTGAGAATGAAAAAGCAGGTCAGTTAGCCCACCGCGATAAATATTCCTGGAATTTGACACGATGGTTTCCAGTGGGACCACGTGGAAGTCGACCTGACAGGGTATATTGTTAGCAATGGGACTGGTAGTCCTCTTCACTAACAATGCCTTCTCCTCCCAAAAGGAGGGGGTAGCCTATTATATGGCGGGACTACACGGCATAGAGTAGACATCTTTTTTTTTATTAGCATGTTTATATATTTTTTTTTATTTAAGATGCTTATCATAAACGTCTTGTTTCTATTGTTTCAGAACCAGAGAGTCTACAAGTTTGTTACCACAATCACAACGCTATAAAAGGCGAGTATACAGTTTGTACCTTTTATATGGATACGTGTGTTATAATTAAAGTTAGTTGATTGAGTAACTGAGTGATTGATTGATTGATTGGTTGATTGGTTGAGTGATTGATTGATTAAATGATTAGAACTATTTCGTTTATTTCCGCTACCGTTAGTAATGCGATCGCCAACTCAGTGATCCGCAATAGCAACCGTCGTCAGAGGCTGCGGATTACTTTTTATTTTTTATTTATTTTTTTCTTTTAAAACCAATGCACCCACACCGAGAAGCCGCAATTTATTTTTTTATTTCGGCGCGCGTTTCGCGTCTCTAATATTATGTCAAAGCTTAAAAATATACCGAACTCAAAGCTAACGAATGAGGCCTTCATTTCAACTACGTAGATAATTTAAAAAGTCCTTTCCAAGCGGACTTTTACATCAAAATAGCTATTTCTTAAATGTCAACTCGATGTGTAATGAATTAGCTTGCGCTATTATTATCTCAATATTTAAATTAAGAACCTAATTATATTGCTTGAAGGTTGTTTTTTATTACAACTTACAGTGGTAAACAAGTGGTTACCGTCGCCTATAAATATGAGTTGCCATTACCAAAATATTGTGGTTTCGGAACGTAATTATTTTAAGGAATAACGGTATGGTAATCTACGCTAAAGACAAGCTGGCGAGGCACCAGTGAAAGGTATATATGTATATTTATTTATTTATTTATTCTTTATTGCACAATATTTTTTTGTACAAATGGCGAGCTTAATGCCATATGGCATTCTCTACCAGTTAACCATTGGGTAAAAACAGAAAGTATATGTAGTGTATGAGGATGAAAGCAGGTCGGTGGTCCTAGTCAAGAACCATAATGATCTATACCGTAATTTCCCAGAGATATCCCACGCATTTCCGTGTGGTCCCGGCATAGAATAAGCCACTCCTTCCTTTCCCGTGGGTGTCGAAAGAGGTGACTAAGGGAGGGTATATTTTTTTGATGGGTGAAAATGGAATGGTAATCGCCTGCGCTAACGGGATACGCTGGCGGAGCACCAGTGAAAGGTGATCGATGAGAATGAAAACAGGCCAGTTAGCCCATCATAATGAATTCATCACGAATTAATCTTGATAGTTTCCAGGTGGAACCGCGAGGAGGTCGACCTGGTTGGGTATATTGTTAGCTATGGGATTCACAGTCTCCATTACTAACAATCTCTTTCCCCCCGACTAAGGGAGGGTTGGGCAGCAGTATATTTCTTAGAACATCTCTAAAGCCTATTTGCGGTTGCCAATACGCCTGGCAAGCGTAGCAATTACGGGCAAACCCCCCCAAGGGAGAGGCTTATCTTCAGCAGTGGACAGTTAAAAGCTAATATAATGATGACGATCCCACCCTTTAAACTGATAATATGAATATAGCCGTGTAACTTTGGGGGGAAAGGGATTGTTAGTAATGGAGACTGAGAATCCCACTGCTGGCAATATACCCAACCATGTTTAATTCCTCAGGTCGATCATGGTTAATTCCTGATAAATTCATCATGATGGGCTAACTGGCCTGTTTTCATTCTCATCGATCACCCTTCACTGGTGCTCCGCCAGCGTATTCCGTTAGCGCAGGTGGGGTTGTCATACCATTTTCACCCATCAAAAAAAATACAGTCGTGTATGTACATAGTACATAGTTGTTGCGTGGTCCCCGCATAGAATAGGTCATCCCCTTTTTCTCGTGGGTGTTGTAAGAGGTGATTAAAGTAGTTTAAACTTCGAGGGATGGACAGACGCATCTCTCTTAAAACATCACTCTGCCTAACTGCGATTGGCAATCCGCCTGCTAAGGGTGGCAAATACTGGCCGCACCAGGTGACACCTATGTTCAACAGTGGACAGTTAATGTCTGATATGATGATGACGACGTACATAGTGCTGCTTAACCTCAGACACATAAGCAGGACAGAGGTGCAGACACAAGCTGATAAATTTTGTACAAAGATCCTCCGGTAAGACTTTGTAGATACCTGTTTTTCTGCATTTAACACAGCAAACAATCTTGGTATGTATTTTTTTTTGTTTGGCAACACTATTTGTAAAGCCTATTAATTACAAATGAATAGAGAAAATCGGTTCGTTGTAAATTGGAGACGTACTCGTCTAAAATAGTTGCACAGAAAATTAGGCGAATTGAATCAGACGAATTCTGTTCAAAAAGAATATCAATATGGATGTGTATTATAAATAAACCTTTGGCTGATATAAATATATTAGAGTAAAATTTTCAAATTTATAGAATTGGTTGCATAGACGCTGACGCAAAGCGCTAAACGCTCCCTAAAGAAGACTTCCAGATGAAGTCGAAACAAATGTCGGAACAAAAAAACACAGTTCATTAATCTCCCGTATTTATATAGATATTGAATAAAAATAAACATGATCTTTAAAAATAATATAGTTGCATAGATTTTATACCAACATTTTTTTTTATTTAAATTGACGCATACCTGGCAACATTCGCAAGTGGACGTGTCCACACACGTTCCCTTCGTGACGGTTGCCGCAATATGTGATCTGGAAATTGTATTTAGGCACTCAATTCAAATTCAGTTGGCAGCATTGACATGCGGTGATTCGAAAGCATGACTTGCGGTGACGCATAATAAAACGGCACACTGCTACCAACCGTAAGACATTATGTTTTAATCGACTTTCTTCTGAATGTTAACTTTCACTTCTTTATTAAAAAAAAAAAAAACTAAAATTTCCTACAAACCTATTTTAATTATACTGTTTTGTCACTTTCATTCAAACTTCCGATTAAATGAAACTTTAATGGTATTATTTAATGGTCGAGTGATGGGCAGTAACGACTCTCTTAAAACTTAACAAAAGGCTAATAGCGGTTGCCAATTCGTCTGCCAAATGCGACAACTACTGACAAAACCCCCTTTATGTGGGAGGCCTATGTTCAGCAATATAGCTGATATGATGTATTCATGCTTTGATGGGCAAAAAATTGATACTCTGGGTTACTTTATTGCAATCTATTCTTTTTTAAGTAATATACAGATTATGTTATTCATTGATAATGTAGCTTCTAATTTGCAAACAATAAATACTTCGATGTCATTTAGTATACATTAAAGGGAACAATTTTATTTCTTCTATCTAATTTCCACAAAGCGTTTCTCTAATTAAACGAGTAAGTGCCGTCATCCTTTCAGGCCTTATAGCTCTGATTCTTCCATTATGCGAACGCATATTTCTGTGTGTCCTTACATACAAACGGGGCATTTTCCCCACCACCCTGCATAATGCTGCCGAGTTCGCATTCCTGTTTCGTTTATACGAATACAAAGGTCAGGGTTGCCATATTTCGATTTTCCATTTTTTATACAAATATAAATGGATTAGGGGGGAAAGGTATTGTTAGTGATGGAGACAGAATTGCATTGCTAGCAATATATCCAACCAGGTCGACCTCCTCGCGGTTCCCCTTGGAAACTATCACACACTAATTCCAGATGAATTCATCATGATGGGCTAACTTGCCTGTTTTCATCCTCATCAATCACCCTTCACTGGTGCCCCGCCAGCGTATCCCATTAGCGCAGGCGGGGATACCATACCATTTTCACCCATCAAAAAAAAATATATAAATTAATCAATATTCATACGATTTCGATCACTTTTCATCATCTTGTCACAAAATTGTGTCGGTTTTCACTGCCTACTTTTTTTTACTAGGCAACCATTATATAAAAGGGGGAGAAGGAGTTGTTAGTAATAGGAATTAACAATCCTATTGCTAGCAATATACACTATCAACCTCCACGCGATTCCTTCTGGAAATTATCGTGATTGATTTATTGTTAAATTCATCATAATGGGCCAACTGACCTATTTTCATCCTCACTTGTCATCCCTCACTGGTGCCCCGCCAGTGCATACCTATAGCACAGGCAGGGTTACCATTTCATTAATATCTACTACAAAAACCCACTATATTTGTATGTTGCTACCTTAAAAAAACGTAAGAAGTGAGTTGTAAACTTACTTCTTACTCTTCATGATGGTACATTCATCGGTGTATTCTATTGAATTTATATATTGCTATACGGTTTAACAATATCATAATTTAGGATTGTTTTACAAAAAAATCTGACTTCAAATGTGGCAAAAAAATTACACAAAGAAAATATTTTTTACTCAAACTTGAAAAAAAAAATACCTGGCAACACTGACAATAGTTCCTGTTTTGTATTTAGTACGCTTCAAGAAAAAGTAGGGGTTCCTGCTTTTAATCATCTAAACATGGAATGACTAGTTTTTGTCACAACTTCGCCCATGTATATAAAAATGGGTATGTCAGCCGTTAACTGTCCACTGCTGATCATAGGCCTTCCCTATAAACATGGTTCTGGTAGTAGTTGCTACATTTGGCAGGTGGTTGGGCAACTGCAGTTAAGATTTTAATAATATTTTCTGATCATAGGCCTTCCCCATAAAGGTGGTTTTGACAGTAGTTGCCACGCTTGGCAGGCGGTTTTACAACTGCAGTTAAGATTTTAAGTTCTCTTAGTCGCTTACCATGACACCCACGAGAAATAAAGGGATGGGAAAGTCCCATTCTATGCCGAGACCACTCGACACGCCTTGTATACTATACCATAACATATGAATATCACATACAATTAAAAATAAAAACAAACGGAAGCCAATGAACTCGCATCGCAGTATCGAAGCGGCATAACAAGTGACGCACGCGGAGCTGCCTACCATTCCTTCAGCGCGCATCGCTTGTCCCTCCGCTCTAATAATCTCGTATTACCGGCACGCATCTAGCGAGAAATTGATACCGTTTTAAAGCGACATCCAAAAGGAGGAATTTCTTAATTCCCCCGTATTTTTTATGTACGAATACTTCGTTATAATATGTGATTTTGTTTTATACAACTTAGAATGGCAAAGAAGCTGACGGCCCATCTGATGGAAAGTACCATGGACATAACAGAGTATACTGTTTCGCCCATGATACCCCCAATGCGTTGCCATTCCTGAGGACTCAGGTGTTATTTCTCTGTACCCAGTAAATTTACGCCATATCCTACTCTTCAAACCGAAACACAGCCATGCAAACACAACTGCTTCACGGTAGAAACACGAATGGGACAGAGGTACCAAAGCAATCGACTTTTGTACAGTCTCCCTATATCTTTGTCAATTCTGTATCAAATCTAATAATTATCTTTATATATATATATATATATATATATATAGGGAATAAATAAGACAATTAATAAATATAACGATACAATTGTATAAGTACAGCAAGGCGGTCTTATTGCTGAGAGCTATCTTTTCAAGACAACCTTAGGGTGATGGACTAATTGTTGTACAAGTAGGTATTATATAATTAAGAAAATTAATAGAATAAAACATTAAGGAAAAAAAAAAAAAATATATATATATATATATATATATATATATATATATATATATATATATATATATATATATATATATATATATATATATATAAGTATTAAGTATATATAAATATAATAGTATAATAATAAAGTGTTTAACTATATTATTAACTATAGAAATAATACATTTAACCGTTTTATCACAGCACAATTTTACTATACTACCTCACAGACTTTACCATTTTATATCGATCCATACAATTTGCCTTTTCGTTTTCATTCCTTTCTCTTTTTATTCTTCTGTAAAATTCACTAAATTACTTTTAATACAATCTGTCTTTTCTCTGTCGGTATATATCTTGCCTTTCTTGCTGCATTGACATTTCCCTCTACTCAATAAGCGACGTCTGATTACCTCTATACCGAAACGAAATTAATATTTTCCGTTATTAGTTTTTACCCGATTACCAATAAAAGGAGGGTATGCCTGGAGAGTATTGGTTCCTGCTGTGAAACAGCTGTGTTTTTATGGCTGTTTCGATTTGAAGGGTGAGATATGACGGTCAAATTATAGGGTAGGAAGGACTCAGTTCTCAGGAGGTATCATAGGAATTATAGTACCAAAAATACTCCACTTTTTGCAGTTCCAACCAGCCATACCAATTACTCTCAGAACTCAATAGTTTGTCGTCTAATGAATTCATATAATAAACTTTTTTCAACAGTGGATTTATTCCACCTTAGTAGATATAAATTCAGGACTGTGATAATGGATGAGATAATATCATAATTACCTATGTTGCATATATTTACATGTACGTATATACACTACATATTTACATTTATTTATATCACACTACACATACACCCACGCATATATTTATACCTCTTTACAATTGGTGACCATGAATTTGTATTATTTAATCATTGCTGTCAATATCTGAACTTTAGCAACATGGATTTTAATTATTTTATATATCAATTAACCTAACTTTATGGACACTCATTATTATATATGGTTTCTTTCATACATGTGCTTATATTACTTGCATACATCGATTCTAACTTGCCTACCTGGCAATGTAAGTTATTTTTGAAGAGCTGTGGATTTTTGTATAAAATAAAATAAAAAAAGTAAAAAAAAATTATAATGTAATAACTACCAGTTTAATTTACGTGTAATAAGATCGAGAAAGCTCGATTAGTTTCGGAATCAATTCGTGATCCTTAGTCATGAACAGCTATGACGCGAGCACGAACCTGACTGTGTGCAAAGCTTGGACGGCTGAGCGCAAGCTGTAGGCGCCTGCAGCATTGTCATAGATACAATATTCATGTGTAAGTAATAATTACCACTTTTCATTAAAGGAATCTTTTAATCAAAGCAAAGGACCTTTTTTCAAATTACTGCGCCTTACTGTCCGACTCGAACCACTGAAACTGCGTAGAGATATTACATCTCTGTGCATCTTCTGCCGAATTTATCATAGGGAGTGCTCTGAGGAATTGTTCGGATTGATACCTGCTGCTGATTTTCACCACTGTACAACCTGCTATGAACTAAAGTTTCATCCCAAAAGTCTGGACGAGTGGCCGTCTTCTACCGGCAGCACACCTGCAATGCCGCTGGTGTTATGGGTGATCATGGGTGGCGGTAATCACTTACTATCAGGTGAGCCGTATGCTCGTTTGCCCCTGTGTTGTAAAAAAAGGCACTTTCTTCCACGCACAACCCACTCTTTAGAATCAACTTCCAGCGCAGTATTTCCAAACCGATACGATATCATAACCTTCAAGAAAAGAGCATATTCCTTTTTAAAAGACCGGCAGCACACCTGCAATGCCGTTGTGGTGAGGCTGATCATGGACGGCGGTAGTAACTTACCATCAGATGAGTCGCATGTTCGTTTGCCCACTGTGTTGTAAAAAAAAAATTATATAAAATACATAATATAATATCGTGTTCTATACAAAAACCTGCTTCAATTGTAGCTAAAAATCAGTTATTTTGATTACAAAACTAAATTGCTGAACCGATTTTCATAAAATTTCTATAGGACTAATCTGTAAGCATATAAATTTTTTATACCACTGAGGTGGAAAAACAAGTATACGGCCCACCTGATGATAAGTGGTTTCTGAAGCCTATGAACGCCTGCAATACCAAGGGTATTACGCGCTCGTTGCCGACCCTGAAGAAAGTTCTTTTGAAGAACCCCCCTTTTGAAGAACCCCATACCCCAAGTATATACATTCAGGTAAAAGCGCTGTACAGCTGTTCACAATGCGCTGGGACACTTACAGCATCAGCTGAGCCGGTTCTTTTGCCGAGTATGGGACACTTTTTGTATATGTTATTTATATTTTATATTGTAATTGTATGGTAATAAATGTTTCTATTCTATTCTATTCTAAAAAAATAATTCATCAAATCGGTCTACAACTGACCGTGTTATGACGTAATAAACATTAAAAAATACAACCCAATTGAGCAGCTCTTTCTTTTTGAAGACGGTTTGATGGATCTTTAAACGATTTAACAAGTAAAGGGTCTCTTAATTTGTTTAATTTTTTTTTTCGATTATGTAAGAAGATTACGTCGCTAATTCTGAATTTGAAAATTTCGATTTAATTTATTTGCAACCAATAAGGTTTATTCTCGTATTGTTCTCGGAAAAGTTCTGATGATTGAAGCCGCTGTTCTTTTTTTAAATAAATTTAAACCCGTTTGACTACAATCTCACCTGATTCTTAATAATAATAAGGCGTAACTCTCATATTGTTCTCGGAAAAGTTCTGATGATTGAAGCCGCTGTTCTTTTTTTAAATAAATTTAAACCCGTTTGACTACAATCTCACCTGATTCTTAATAATAATAAGGCGTAACTCTCATATTGTTCTCGGAACAGTTCTGATGATTGAAGCCCCTGTTCTTTTTTTAAATAAATTTAAACCCGTTTGACTACAATCTCACCTGATTCTTAATAATAATAAGGCGTAACTCTCATATTGTTCTCGGAAAAGTTCTGATGATTGAAGCCGCTGTTCTTTTTTTAAATAAATTTAAACCCGTTTGACTACAATCTCACCTGATTCTTAATAATAAAAAGGTGTAACTCTCAAACTTAAATAATGCCTATTCACTCTAGCCTTGAAAGATCCCTTAATTTTTTTTATGCAAATTTGAATGGCAAATAAACTGACGGCCCACCTGTAGATAGATAGATACTCTTTATTGTTTCCTCCAAAAGATTTCTTTTTTGATGGGTGAAAATGGTATGGTAATCCCGCCTGCTAACGGGATACGCTGGCAGAGCACCAGTGAAGGGTGATAGATGAGAATGAAAACAGGCCAGTTAGCCCATCATGATGAATTTATCAGGAATTAACCATGATAGTTTCCAGGGGGAACCGCGAGGAGCTCAACCTGGTTAGGTATATTGCTAGCAATAGGATTGTCAGTCTTCATTACTAACAATCCCTTTCCCCCTCCTCCAAAAGATTACAATAGTAAACTTATTATAGATACAAAAAATTACAAGAAATGTTCACACTGAGAAAACAATGGACGAACTTATCGCTAAAAGCGAAGTCTTCCAGGTATGTATGATGTATGTATGATGATAATAATAATCTATACATATAAATAAAATTGGAGTGTCTGTTTG
The DNA here is from genome assembly GCF_026898425.1 of Galleria mellonella. Classification (NCBI taxonomy): domain Eukaryota; kingdom Metazoa; phylum Arthropoda; class Insecta; order Lepidoptera; family Pyralidae; genus Galleria; species Galleria mellonella. Next base: position 5,992,109 of record NW_026441999.1, on the reverse strand, counting down.
TAGTATTGAAATAACCGTTTTTTACTACATGTACCTATATGAATATATATACGGTATATGTACCGTATATATATATGTATGCACCGTATATGTATGCACCTAAATAACATTTTTTACAATTTTTGTCTGTCTGTCTGTTTGTTCCGGCTAATCTCTGAAATGGCTGGACCGATTTTGACGGGACTTTTATTGGCAGGTAGCTGATGTAATAAGCAATAACATAGGCTACGTTTATTTTAGAAAAAATATCTTTTATTTTAGAAAAATAAAGTAATTTTGCAGTGTCCAAGTATTGTCCAGTACCGAGCGCTGTTAGGCGGAACGAAGTTCGCCGTGTCAGCTAGTAATATATAATTTTTATTCAATTTTATTCAAAAATTATATTTATTTAACTTATATATGTATAACTTATATAAGCATTTTTAATGTCTTTTTTTATAAACCACTGAAATTGCATCCCAAAAGTGGGTCTTTTGGGATGCAATTTCAACTGAGAAGAACGGGAAGATAGAAAGTGGTAACCGTCGCCTATAGATATGAACATTACCATGTACATATCACAGTACACTGTGTCGCCCCTAATACTTAATAGGATGATAAGACCGTGATAATAATAATGATCCCTAATAGGGATCGATTTTTCATTAGATAGATAGTAGATCGTCGATCCCCAAAATCAGTTTTCGTTTATTTCGACTCCTGGGAAACCGATTTCGATCCTCAGGGGTCGCTATCGACCATTCCAGGAATCCCTGCGTATAAGGGTGAAACCGTTCCGTAAAAGCACCTTGTTATTCTATATCGGGAAGATGTGTTTTTTTTTGCGGAAACATATCAATATTTGCATGGCTATGTTTTGGTTCAAGGGTGGGATATGGCAGTGAATTAACAGGGTACAGAGAAATAACACCTGAGACCTCAGGAATGGCAACGCATGGGGAGTATCATGGGCGACAGTATACTCTGTTATGTCCATGGTACTGCCCATGTCTATAGGCGACGGTTACCACTTTCCATCAGGTGGGTCGTCAGTTTGTTTGTCATTCTAAATTGCATAAAAAAAGCTTTTCAATCTAATATGTCTACGAAATCGTTGTTCCTTTTTACGGAGCAAAATTTGCTATTTCAACTTTTATTATTTTTAACGGACTTCAAAAAGAAGGAAGTTCCCAGTTTGATTGTGTTTTTATTTATCTTTGTTATGTATTTACCTCTTAACTCCATAAGTTATAAGTCAATTTGAAAAAATCTCTTTTTATCTGAAAGAAAATACTTATGGATTTTTCCTATAGAAGTTTTATCAAAATCGGGCCAGTAATTTTGTTTTACAATCAAAATAACTGGTTTTACCATAATTGAATATATATATATATATATATATATATATATATATATATATATATGTATATATATATTATCCATAAATTTATGAATTTACCGTGTTTATCGTTTCGGACATTTGTTTCGACTTCATCCGGCGCTTTATTAATTTTTATTTATTTATTTATAAATTGCTCACTACACTTAGTTTCTCAAAACGTACAGTAAGCCATAGGTTCATTTTACAAAATTAAAAATTTTAATGAAAATTTTGAAAATCTATCTACTTTGTTATTAAAATATCAATATCTGTCTGTTGAGAAATCGGAGAATTGAGCAAAGAAATAGCCTGATAAGAGGGAGCAAACTTAGCAGTACAGGTCTTCTAAACAAGTGACAAGCGAATTCGTCGATGGAATCGACATTGCTAGCGAGTCCGTGAGTTGAGATGAGACATCCGGCGTTGCTATCTCATTCTATCTCACGATGTCGATTCCATCGACCAATTCGCTTGTCACTTGTCTAGAGGGACAGGTGTGAACCGGCAGTGTCATCTATGCAATTGCATACAGTGTTGGGGTGCATTTGCGTCACAGCATCTTGTCTCACATATAGATATTTCAAGTTGTACATAAAAATATGTTATTTTTAGAGTAATCTATCCAGTAATTTCAGCGTACGCGACGAGATAGAATCTCTCTACTGTTTTATCATATAAATTACCAGAATTTATGAGTGAACCGTCGAATTTACTTAAGACATAAATAATTTAAACCTACCAATGTGCTCGCTGACGTGTTCATGGAATCTTCGTACGATGTACTTACATCGAAAATTGTAGGCGTTTTATTCATAAAATTGTATTTCGCCCGCACAAGTTTTGGGCATACGAGTGTTTGCAAGAAAAGAACAATTTATGCCGAGTTGAGATTTTTATTTGAAAATATTTATTTATTTATATATATATATATATATATATATATATATATATATATATATATATATATATATATATATATATATATATATATATATATATATATATATATATATATATATATATATATATATATTATATATATATATATATATATATATATATATATATATATATATATATATATATATATATATATATATATATATATATATATATATATATATATATATATATATATATATATATATATATATATATATATATATATATATATATATATATATATATATATAACAATTTATGCCGAGTTGAGATTTTTATTTGAAATTTATTTATTTATTATTGCACTTGTAAGTTACATATAAAATAATCTTTTTATAAATGTTGTGAGCAAGGGTGGACTTATCTCTGACAGAGATCTCTTCCAGTCAACCCAATGCAGTTAGAAAGCACGTTGTTATCGGGTAGCTGAAGTATTACAACTATTAAAACAAACAAATATACAGTTAAATAAAATATTAAAATATATAATATAATATTACATAAATATATACAATATAAATACATATAATACCTACCTACTTATACAATAAATGTTAAAATAAATGAATATACTACTTACATTAGAAATTTCGTTTAATGATTTTAAGATTTGACAGTTCAATTAGAAAAATACAAAAAAAATATTACTCAAGGGAAAGAAAATGTGATTTCAACCTCTTCTTGAAAGAGGTAATAGAGGGACTCTCTTGTATGTGGGAAGGGAGTTTAATATAATGTTAAGGGTAAATTAGTACATATTGCTATAATTTTTTTTTTCTGTATTTTATCACTATATGTCACCACAGCATTCTGAGTGAACATAGGAACGATACGGTGCAGAATTCAAATAGAGAATGTTTTTCTCTCAGCGGTTGCCCGCACTAAGCCTGCTCATTAAGTAGGGGTTTTTTTAATGGGTGATAACGGTGGAATGGAAACCCCATCCGCGCTATCGGTATACACCGGCGGAGCACCAGTGAAGGATGAGAGGTGAGGATAAAGCAGATCAGTTAGCCCATCGTGACGAATTCAACAAGAATTGTTCACGATGGTTTCCAGGGGGAACCACGTGGAGTTCGACCAAATAGGGCATATTATTACTATTGCTAGCAATAGGGCTGTCAAACTCTATTGCTAACAATCCCTTTCCCTCCGCCTAATTGTGGTTGTCAACCTGCATGCCAAGGGTGGCAACTACAGGAAATACCCCCTAATAGGGAGAAGCCCATATAATCACTAGTGGACAGTAAACGGCTGATATGATGATGATGATGATGATGAAATAAATAATTTAAACCTTTCTTCTTTTCATTTAAGAGTTTCCTCTTGTCGGTACAACTAATTCATGCATCTTCTTCCAGGCAGCTCTATCCCAGGCCATATCCTTGACCTCCCTATACGACATGATACCTATTGTTAAGACTTTTACTGTAGTATAATTTACGTATATTTTAATTATACACAAAAAGGGCGTGGATTGTTCTACACTATGTTTGATTTAACATATTTCCAGAACTTTCTAGATTTTTCTCATTCTTTAACAGTCCATATGTCATAGACTATTTTACTAATTGTCTCTGGTCTTACTAATTAGTATCAGGTGACCCAAATCCTATCGACATACGTTGAAACCTAATTAAGCCGCACCCATTAAGGGACTTATTGGAAACAAGTGAATAACAACTTAATGCATATAAGTTTAAAGTTCAAACTCGAGTGATGGAATAATTTATTGGTGGATTAGAGGTCGGAATAGTAGAATAGTACTTCCAACTAACGTACGGTTTTTATGTTTATGTTGTAAAATAACGCTTATAGTGTAGTCTATGGATATATGCACTGTTTGAATAGAACTTAATAGGAAGGTATTTTTAGGGTTCCGTACCTCCAGTGGAGAAAACGAAACCCTTATAGGATCACTTCGTTGTCCGTCCGTCCGCCTGTCAAGACCTTTTTTCTTAGGAACGCGTGGAGATATCAAGTTGAAATTAATATCATATGCTCAGCTCTACAATCTCTTAAAGCAGTAAAAATATCAAGCTTCTGAATCGATGCAATCAAAAGATACGGCCGTTTATGTTCCATTTATATCGCATATTTTGGCATTCGTAAATGAAATCAGACACTATAGGGTACTTCCCGTTGACCTAGTATCACGAAATTTGGCAAGAAGCAATATCATGCAGCACCAGTAAAGGATAAAATCAGAAAACCGTAAATTTGTGGTTATTACACAAAAAATATATTTAAACTTGGTGATATTGTACGGAGCCCTCGTTGCGCGAGTCCGACTCATACTTGATTGGATTTTTTTTAATTATCACAGAAACATTCTCTAAATTCAAATTATCTTTATTCAAATAGATTTATCTACAAATACTTTTAAATCGTAATTTTTTTATGAATGCAGGGTTCGGAAACTTGTTATCTGTTGAGAAGAGCCCGCAAGAAACTCAACAGTTACTCTTTTAAATCTCTATTAACATTATGTGTAATTATTTTGATTTTTTTTTAATAAAACTAAGAATGGCAAACAAGCTGACGGCCCACCTGATGAAAAGCGTTAACCGTCGCCTATAGACATGAGCAGTACCATGGACACAACAGAGTATACTGTTTCGCCCATGATACCCCCCATGCATTGCCATTCCTGAGGACTCAGGTGTTATTCCTCTGTACCCAGTAAATTCACGCCATATCCCACCGTTCAAACCGAAACACAGCCATGCAAACACAAATGCTTCACGGTAGAAAATTTTAATGTACTAACTATATTTAACATTACATTATTCTTAAAAGCCCATGCTTGATTTTATTTACGTCTATATGTAACAGTTATCACTTTCCATCAGGTAGATTGTTAGCTTGTTTGCACTGCTTGTTACGCTACTTACAGTAAGTGGCGTAAAAAGTAAGCCAAAATCGAACCCACGACCAGGACCAGAGGGAGACTTTGTACACTGTAAAGTTGTTTGCTTAGGCACCTCTTTCCCATTCGTGTTTCTACCGTAAAGCAGTTGTGATTGTTTTTTTTTTTAGCCTTCCGTAGGAGTGCAGCTTGTTCCTGAATATTAATTTCCAGGTTTTTTAGCTAATTTTATTTCCTTGTAAGTTTTCCTCACTCTTTACTACCATGTTTCCTTTCATTCCTCCTTTTTCATTCCACTTTTTCCCATTTGTTGTAACGATCTTATTGGTTTATTTCAAATTTCCGTCAATTTTTGTCCTCAGTTTGAATCAGTTTTAGTTTGTCGAAGAACCACAGTCTCTCGGCATAGTGTTATTTTTATTGTACGGTACCAAGCAGTTGTGTTTGCATGGCTGTGTTTCGGTTTGAAGTGTGGGATATGACAGTGAATTTACAGGGTACAGAGGAATAACACCTGAATCCTCAGGAATGGCAACGCATGGGGGGTATCATGGGCGAAACAGTATATTCTGTTATGTCTATGGTACTTATTGCTCATGTCTATAGGCGACGGTTACCACTTTCCATCAGGTGGGCCGTCAGCTTGTTTGCCATTCAAAGTTGAATAAAAAAGGGCCTTAAAAATCAAGGTAAATCCACTGAACCGCGATACTCTTTGGCAAAAGTACCTTTAGTAAATGTACTTAAGCGTACTAAGTTATAAAACGCTGACGCACACAGGAATTCAAACCTTGATCCTTATATACATAAGAGGGGAAGTCACGTGTGTCATACAAGACTGAAATATTATGTAGCTCGCGCGTATAATAAAGTAGATACCTACCGCAAACGTAATAATTTTTCCTTTCTTAAGAATATCCTTTGAAGTTTTATTATATGCCGACAGAATATTTCAATCTTCTAGTACTACCTTATAACGTGTCTTAATTAATAATAATAATAAATAAACACGAATATATAGTTTATTGACGTGGGGGGGGGGGAGGGGGGAAGGGATTGTTAGTAATGAGGATTACTACTCCCATTGCCAACAATATACCCTAACAGGTCGCCGTCCCCGTGCTCACTCCTGGAAACCATCGTGCTGAATTCCAAGTGTATTCATCACGATAGGCTAACTGACCTGTCTTTTCATTCTCACCTATCATCCCTCATATACCGTTAGCGCAGACGGGGTTACCATTCCTTCTTCAACCATTAAAAAAACCATTGCCGTATAGATCCAAGCTTAGAATGGTTCACCACTTCTTTTCCCATGGATGTCGTAAGAGGTGACTAAGAAAGTTTATGGTGGAGGAATGGGCAACAGTGGCCTTCTTAAAACATCACCAATGGCCAAACTGATGATGATATGATGATGATGATTGAAATCCTTAAAAAATTGAATTATTTATTAATAGAAGTTGTTCGTTTTTGTTCGAAACAAAATGTGCAATGTTAAAATATTTAGTACAAAAGGTGAAACACTGGATAACAGTGTAATAACGTATTTATCCAACCAACGTGAAGCTTTTCTCCCTTAATTGAAGTGTAAACAGCAGGTTAATAGCTGTTTACCACCATTAACCTGTTTATAAAGGGTTTGACGTTTTTTAACATGTTTTGTTTCGCTAAATCTTTGATCTACATATTGTAATATCGCTTTTTTTATGAGATGAGATACATAACAAGCCACCTACTCATATAGGCGAATTATTTAAACAAGAGATTAAAAGAAAAAAAAAAAATTTTCAATTTCGTGTACAATTACATTCCGAACCTGGCGGTAGATTAATAAAAAAAATTACTAGGCCTCCCCCTTAATTAGGTTTTAAAAATTATTTCATTTATTCACTAGCTATATCCCGCGACTCCGTCTGCGTGAATCTGTATATAAAGTGTCCTATATGCTATATTAGGATATAACTTATCCGTGTACCAAATTTCCTTTAAATGCGTTCAGTGGTTTTTGCGTTAAAGAGTAACCAACATCCATTTATCCATCTTTCGCATTTATTGGATTAATAAGATATAAAATATTAGTCACCAATTCTATTATATTTATTTATTCTATTATATATATATATATATATATATATATATATATATATATATATATATATATATATATATATATATACGAATTTGTTTATATATGTATATTTTAGTATGTATGTATATCAATTATTACTAGCACCGTATTCGAGTATTCTGACACTTCCCTATGGTTGACTGGGAGAGAATGCTTTTAGCATTAAGTCCGCCATGTACACATATATGTACTAATGAATAAATAAATAAATATCATAGAATTTGTGACTTACATTTTATATCTTATTAATCTAATAAATGCGATAGATGGATAAATGGATGTTGGTTACTCTTTAACGCAAAAACCACTGAACGGATTTAAAGGAAATTTGGTACACGAATAAGTTATAGCCTACCTTAGTATATAGGATATTTTATATACTGATTCATGCAGACGTAGCCGCGGCATATAGCTAGTGAATGATTAAAAATAATTTTTAAAACCTAATTAAGGAGGAGGCCTATGTTCATCAGTGGGCGGGTAATGGCCAAGATGATGATGATGAAACTTAAAATTACAGTAATTTTACAATACTAATATTTTTTATTAATCTACCGCCCAGTTCGCAATGCAATTCCAACTGAGAAGAATGGCCGAGAAGCTCAGTTATTGCTTTTTTCAAACAAAAGTTAAGTTTCTTAAAAATGCAAAAGCAAAGACGACTCTCATAAACTCAGTCAACAAACTTAGTCGCGTACCGGATCCAAAAATAAAATAGACGAATTTAGAATCTGCTTCTTTTATAAATTATTCAGTCTCAAAATAAGCAAAAATAAAGTTTATAGGCGTTAAGTAACTGTCAGATATATATATTTAAATGCGTTTTAGGGTTCTGTATGAAAAAGGTGCAAAAGAACGCTTATGGTGCGTGTTTGTCCGTCCGTCACATCTGTCACAGAGCTATAGATAGATAGATAGATACTCTTTATTGTTTCCTCCAAAAGATTACAATAGTAAACTTATTGTAAATATAAACAATTACAAGAAATAATCACAATGAGAAAACAATGGGCAGCCTTATCGCTAAGAGCGATCTCTTCCAGGCAACCTTTGGATGGAGAGGAGTAATTATAAACAGTTTGGTGGGAGGCACGAGCTATATCTCAGTACTAATGTAATCAATCTGAAATTTGCAATGATTTTACGTATTACTGAATAAAAATATTTTTATTTTCTTTAAAAATTTCAAAATTGTACAACCAATTTAAGTGTCATGTAAAAGGGCTTCATTTGTACATTTTAAAACTGTTTTTTTTTTATTTATTTTTATAATGTGTAGTTTTTATTTATGATTGATTAATATAATAGGATGCATATAAGAAAAAAAGACTATCTCCTCCTCTTATTTCCAAAGTTTGAAAGATAAAAAATCTAATAAATGTCAGTTTCTAAAAGTGTATGTATGCTCTACCCGCTGACATTGTTCGCTGGAAGAGAACTCTTGTAGAGTAAAGCTCGCCTTTGTACGTTTCCTTAGCTGTGTGTACAATAAAATATAAAGAAACATGTGAATATTACAGGAATAATAAAGTTTTTAAATAACATCGCTTTCGTGAATTTGCAAAAAATCTCCAAAAAAAAAGAAGAATTATGCGATCCGGTTTTTAATCACAATTATGACCCAAATTAGGAAATTACAAACTATGGTGTTAATAATAATAACTATTAGATATCTATTTGTAATATGCAATTGCAGTTGTACCCGTTTGTATTTTTATCGTATTTTGTTAAGAGAGGGACTGGCTGAAAACCAGCGCTGTGCAACTGTACACATTGCACTGGGACACTCGCAGCGTCAGCTGAGCCAGTTCCTTTTGCTTAATATGACACACTTCTTATACATATATGTATTTTTTGTTGTAACTATGTTTTTTTCTGGCAATAAATATTTTCTATTCTATTCCGTATAACACACGTAATAAAGTTTATTTTATTTCATATTTACATATTGGCGATCCTCGCTGTGTGAGTTCAACTCGCAACTGATCGGTTCTATTTAAAAATACATAAATAAAAAAGTTTTGTATATCCAAATTATTCTATTACGCGGAGATTGAACCCGGTTTCGTCGGAAAGTAACCGCTAAGGCGGTAAACTGCTATCCACCCTTTGCTACTTTGCTTGTTGTTTACACAGTGTGAAATTGACATTCTTTGAAGAGAGTGTTCTATTAATAAAATTGAATATTTTCCTTAGAGAAATTTAAACCAAAAAATGACAAAATATTTGACCTGTTAAGTGTATTAGTTGGGTCTTTTATTAATCTAAATATATATATATATATATATATATACACAGAATTCTATTAAAGTACTTTTAGTTTTACCTCAGTAACTAATAAACATTTATATATTTCAAAATATTATTTTTAAATTTACATTAATTTTACTAAAGTCTGCATATACATACATATAATAAAAATACAAACATAGTATGTTCTTAAAATTCCCGTTATATATATAGGAGTACCTATACCAGTGTTTTGCTCTTTTGAGGGCAAAGCAATAAACTATTGTTGTGACCATTTTTTGTTGTTATGACATGCGCACGAAAGGAAAAATTATGTTACTCTTTTACATATTTTTTGTATTTCTTTTATCTCACTTTTTGTGTATATCTATCTGTCTATAAATGTTTCAGAACAATCAATAGAGGAGAAAGCCTAATTCAGTAGTTACTGTATTTGTTATTTCTCTTTTTACTTGGTGCAATAAAGTGTAAATAAATAAATATTTTTAATTAGGTATATTTTTGGCTGAAACGGTTTATTAGCAATGTTTACTTATTTCGTAATATCTTGTAGCAATTATAAATGGCTTTTTAAATAATAACAATTTAATTACAGTTATCTGTAAATATAACTTTTATTCTTTATACTTATTTAATAAAATATTTTTTTTATACTACAAAAACAAACAAGCATACAGCTCGTCTGATGATAAACTGTTACTAAAGCCTATGGATGCCTGCAACACTAAGGGTGTCACGTGCGCATTGTCGATCCTGAAGAAACCCTAATACACCCTTTTTGACATAAATATTTTGGAAAGGGGACTTTTAATTGGATTAGGACTGTTAAACTTCATATAAAACGAAAAGGTAAAATGTAACGGTAGGTTGGGTAAGGTAGATTTTTAAACAATTTCCCAGACAAAAAACCACATTTGTTTTGGTTTGTTTGAATCTGACTTGGCAGGGAGTACGTTTACCGTTACACGAATTAATCTGGTTTGTTAACTGTGTTTTTCGTCATTAGAGGGTTAATTGGATTTGTGGAGTTCTGCTAGTTGCCATACTTGGCATGTGGGTTGTCAACCACATTTAGGTTTTAGTCATGTTCTAAGAGGGACGCTGCTGCTCATCCCTGGACTAATATGGGCCATATGCTTGATTGCCATCTTAGTGGTATATATATATATATATATATATATATATATATATATATATATATATATATATATATATACTATTACAATACTGTTTTATCTTTCGAACTGTCTACCCGTGCGAAACCGGGGCGGACGGCTAGTATTTCATAAAATCCACATTTCAGGTAAAGTATGTAGAATGAAAAACTCAGTAAAAACAAAACTTTCCTCATCTAGGCGCTGTATGTCATTTGAAAGTTTATGAGTTGGCTTGTTATCATAGTTAAATTGCTTGTTATTATAGTTACATTTCAATTTCGTCTTTTAAAAACTGTAAATTTGGCAGATAAATTATAACTTTTTTTAATGGGTGATAATGGAATGGTTACCCCGCCTGTATTACGGGATACGCTGATTGGGCATCAGTGAGGGATGACACGTGAGGATGAAAAGGCAGGTTAGTTAGCCCATCGCGACGAATTCCACTAGAATTAACCACGAAGGTTTCCAGGGGGAACTGCGTGGAGGTTGACCTGAGAAGGTATATTGCTAGCAATGGGTCAATTAAACCCTATTACTGTCAATCTTTTTCCCCTATCATAAATTATAACTGATGCATTATAATTAGAATATACAGTTATTTAAATAATATAATATACATAATTATTCTATATACCTTGTTGCATCGTATATGTTCTATCTATCCTATTTAAGAGCTGCGCTCTAGTCGGTGGAGCTCTTGCCACTGACTACGATTTTCAGCGAGTCTCTTCACCTGTCGTGTCGTATCAAGAGGTGAAGAAACTCGTATATGTTATACAATAAATAATATATTATTATATACATATTAGTATATAATATTGATATCATCTATAAGGTCCAGTTAAAGGTTTTTTATACATTTAATCCTGTTTCTAGAGTGCTACCTATCGAGTGGTAGCCCCACTGAAAACCAGCGCTGCAGCATTACGCTGCAGCCCAAGCCGAGCTGGGACCATTTTTTTTTATACAACTTAGAATGGCAAACAAGCTGACGGTCCATCTGATGGAAAGCGGTAACCGTCGCCTATACACATGAGCAGTACTATGGACATAACAGAGTATACTGTTTCGCCCATGATACCCTCATGCGTTGCCATTCCTAAGGACTTAGATGTTATTCCTCTGTACCCAGTAAATTCAGAAACGCAGCCATGCAAACACAGCTGCTTTACGGTTGAAACACGAATGGGACAGAGATACCGAAGCAATCGACTTTTGTACAAAGTCTCCCCCTGGTCTCCCATTTCAGCTGCTATTACAGAATTATTATTTTAATATATAAAATTGTCATTAATATTGTTATGTTTTGTAGCTGAATAAATGATTTTATTATTTTTGTTAAATTGTAGGCCTATTTCTGATTGCCTTTTTTATTCTATATGCACGGTTATATAGTTAGGTTTTCCCTAGAGACCAGAGATATACAGTTGTTGAAAAAGGACTTAATGAAGTCTAGTCTAAGAATAAGGGATTACATAGAAGCAGTGATAAAATTGTCAATTCATAGCAGGCTAGTGTGTACAAAATGTTATACGGCCGTATAACCCTATCAAATTCAGATACAACCTGCTTGCATACTTTCTACATTAACTGTGTCGAATATATAATCTAGTAATCTAAAATTCGTCATTAACAAATAATTGACATATCAAACATTTTCTATATACTAACCTGCTATGAATTGAGAAAAATAGCAACTGATAGTGTACCTTTTGTCCTCTTTTTACTAATTATATTTGCATAAAAAGAAAGGAGGCAAACATATGATTTACGGTTTTTATTTTATAATTCCTCCTATGTAATTCCTTGTTCTTAGGGTTCTAGTACTACAAGCAGGCGTTTTTAAGCTATATGACCGTTTACTATGAAACAGGTCATATGCTAGTTTTCAACCATAGCAATATGGGGGAAAGGGATTGTTAGTAATGGAGACTGAGAATCCCATTGCTAGCAATATACCCAACCAGGTCGACCTCCACGCGGTTCCCCCTGGAAACTATCATGGTTAATTCCTGATGAATTTATCATGTTAGGCTAATTGGCCTATTTTCATTCTCATCTATCACCCTTCACTGGTGCTCCGCCAGCGTATCCCGTTAGCGCAGGTGGGGCTACCATACCATTTTCACCCATCAAAAAAAAAAATAAACCATAACAATATAAAAATCATTTCGCTTTTTTTTGTAATATGGGGATTGTAATCCCTAATTTTTAAATTATTTTTCTACGAAACTATGATAGACATTTGAATAAAACACAATCGATATGAAAGCTCCTAATTAGTCCTGCAATATATATTTGTAGACGTTTAAAATAATTTACTTCGATCTGGAATATTCATTTGCTGCTATTCGGAATCATTCACCTAAAAATCATTGTCCTGCCTCTATCCCAATTATTTGGGGTTGACTTAATATGATTTTATTCATATTACCCTTAGTTTTGGATTTTGGTTTTATAAGCGGCCGCCTGCTTGACGTCAACACTCATTGGGCATGTATTTATTGGTGGTATTCGCAATTTATGATGTGGAGGAAAGAATTAAAGAGGAAGTGGGTGTTGGGAGTGAGTAAAGGAAGTTGGCAATAGAGGAATGAAGGATTTGTCAGGATAAGGAAGATACTGCAGTTGCAGAGGGAATACAGGTCAAAAACTGCAGTGGCTCAGGACGCCGGGGAATTTGAGATCACTAGAGGAGAACACTCAATAAAAAAAGTATTTACTTTATAGTTTTAGTCTTTTTCTTTGCGAAATGATCTATCTATTTATCCTATTTAAGAGCTGCGCTCTTGTCGGTGGAGCTCTTGCCATTCACTACGATTTTCAGCGAGTCTCTTCGCCTCTTGATACGACACGACACCAACTCCTTCCTTGATCTGCCTGATGTAACTATGCCTCGGTCTCCCTCTCCCCTCCTTCCTTCTATCTTACCATCTATTATAATATTCATAAGTTCGTCGTGTCGTGTCAAGTGTCTCAACATTTTTCCCCTTTTGTCCTCAATAGTTCTTGAAATGATATGAAATTATATTTATTTGCTGTGAATATGGTACATAAAGGGGTGGAATTAACCTTGCTTGCACATTCAACAAGTTTTGCATTTTATACATAATTTATAATATTTGATATTTATAGTAATATAATCTACTAAGTAGTAAGAAAATATTGGTCGTCTGGTTCCGGCATAGAATAGGCTACCCCTTCCATTGTGAGGGCTCGAGGGTGTCGTAAAAGTTCACTAAGGGAGAGCGAGGGATGGGCAGCAGCGTCCCTCTTAAAACATCTCTAAAGTCAACTGTGGTTGCTAATCTACCTGCCAAGTGTGGCAACTACTGGCAAAACCCCCCACGGGGGAGGCTTATATTCAGCAGTGGACTGCTAAAGGCTGATATGATGATGATGATAAAATATTGTCTATTCATATGTACAATACGTAAGCATTTACAGTAAGTTACATCTGATATATTACTTTATGAGAATCCTGACTCATACTCAATATAATAGGTACGCGTGACTATCAAATATTAGATTTTTCATCCTTGACACATTTTGTATCACTTAGTTTGTCATGTATTAGCAAGTCTTGAGGTCACGAGCTAGTTAAGAGAGAACAAATGAAAAGTACCTAATACATCACACTTCTGGGAAATGGCACCTAAAAGTATATTGTCTTTAAAACAAAGCTGCTAATTTAACACTGCTGACCGGGAATTCCGTCATGCTTGAAATCTTTGGAATTAAACTAAAATTGTGATAAAACCCTAAATATAAAGAAAAGTAATTTTTTGGTCATGAACGCTTTGTAATCCAAACGGTGTTCACCGTCGTGGTAGGAGAACGTACCTACACGCTAGTGCACTGACGAGTTTACTTGTCACCGGTTAGTAACGTTAGGATATGAAATGACGAGTTTACTCATCACCGGTCAGAAACGTTTGAATATCGTCACGATGGGCTAACTGACCTGCCTTGTCGTCTTCACCAATCATCCCCCAATGTTGCCCCGCCAGCGTATATCGATAGCGCAGGCGGGATTACCATTCCATTATCAACCATTAAAAATAAATGTATCTCCCAAGTAAAGACATATTACAATTTTATTATTTTAGTAAAATGTAAAAGTGAGTTCATTTATTTATTACCTCTTATTATTTATATTAGATTTAGATTCGTTACAAGTAGTATATTGCTTTGCAAAAGGACGGGAGATTTAATCGTTTTAAAATTCATAATGAAATGCAGGTGGACACGCGATTTCGCGTTTTAAATTCAAACAAACTATATTTTAAACTTATAAATGTGATAGTCCGTTTGTTTGTCACCTCTTAACACCTTAACCAATTGCTATGAAATTTCGTATACAAGTAATATAGGGCATGGGAAAAGATGGGATATAGGTTTTTTATCTCGGTCAGTAAATATGTCCTGATCACGCGGTCGAAGTCGAGGGTGAACAAGCTTCAATACAATCATTGTTCAGAGGTATTTGCGTTTATGTGTGTCTATCATTGATGATGATGATATCATCCGTTAACTATCCACTGTTGAACTGGGGGTTGGGGGTTGCCAGTAGTTGCCACGCTTGGTAGGTGGTTCGCTTTTGGTGATGTTTTAAGAGGGGCGCTGTCCAACTGCCCATCCCTCGACCAATAAGTTCCCTTAGTCGCGTCTTACGACACCCAATGGAATGGAAGGGATGGCCTATACTATGTCGGAACCACATGGTCGCGTTCACAATAGTATTTTATTTATTATGTCCCATATATTTCATAATATATTAAATGATTGCTCTAGAATTGCCTACAGAACGTACGTATGTCTACGTCACGCTGTATCAATTTACGTAAAACGCGAAATGTTTATTTTAAATTAGCAACATAATACACGACCATTTTAGACGTAATGTACAACTAACTAAAATGTAGACAGAGACAGGTGACGTAATGGGATACTCGAATTTATATAGAAATTACGTATGTTACTATAATATCGTCACCATCATTATGGCAGCCTTTAACTGTCCACTGCTGAACATAAGCCCTTTAGGGGGTTTTGCCAGTAGTTGCCACGCTTAGTAGACGGATTAGCAACTGCAGTTCAAACTTAACTGCAGTGGGGGAAAATAATTGTTAGCAATGGAGTTTGACAGCCCCATTGCTAGCAATATACCTTATTAGGTCAACCTCCACATGGTTCCCCCTGGAAACCATCGTGAACAATTCTTGTTGAATTCGTCACGATGGGCTAACTGACCTACTTCATCCTCACCTATCATCTTTCACTGGTGCTCCGCCGGTGTATACCGATAGCGCGGGTGGAGTTATCATTCCATTATCATCCATTTAAAAAAAAAAAAAAACTTGGCTGCGGTTGCTTTAAGAGGGATTCAGTTGCCTATTCTTCCACCATTAACTTCCTTTACAGCACCCATGGAAATGGAAAGGGTGACATTCTATGCAGAGACATGAGCCTTGATAATGATTGTTTATATGTACTATTTATAACTATATCTTTGTTTTTTTTTACAGGTACAAACTATTTACAACATCTCTCATAGATATATCTACTATTAAAGTAAGTACTTTAAATATTTAAATCTAAGCTGAATTCAAAAAATCACCTATTATCAGATTGTGTCGATTTTACTTATAAAAGTTTAGCCGAATACTAGTTCACACTTAAATTTAATTTTCGAAAATTTTTTTTTTATACAACTTAGAATGGCAAACAAGCTGACGGCCCACCTGATGGAAAGTGGTAACCGTCGCCTATAGACATGAGCAGTACCATGGACATAATAGAGTATACTGTTTCGCCCATGATACCCCCCATGCGTTGCCATTCCTGAGGACTCAGGTGTTATTCCTCTGTACCCAGTAAATTCACGCCATAATAATATTCATAAATAATGTATACCCTACCTTACTCGCTGATAATTAAGCTTTCTTGAGGTAAAAGAAATTTCAAAATGAGCTAAGTAGTTTTGGAGTTCATCCGCTATAAACAAATAAACAATCTGCCAAATATTTATTTTTTATATTATTAGTATAAATTATTACTCTCCTTTATTTTTTATTGTAATTAAAAAAAACGTTAATTAATAAGATAAAACATATTAAGGCTATTTTTCTACTTTTACTCCAAATCCGTTGCGGAGTAGGCAGAGAGAACCGAGTATCAACGGCCTCTATTCTTACATACATGCTCTATCTCAAGCATATTTAACAAGTATTATGCGTATTACAGTCATAACGTAAAGAGATTTGAATAAACTAGTCAACTTTTACACCTTAGGGAAATCAATGCAATTCTCTGAAGTAGACGTGCTTGGATGGACCACAGACTATTAAGAAAAAATGTATATATTTATATTACGAATTTTATGTAAAAAATTGTATGGTAAACTCATTATTTCTATCCCATATTGCATTCACAGCAAATAAATATAATTTCATTTTACACATACACAAACACACACACACACACACACACACACACACACACACACTGAGACACACACACACACACACACACACACACACACACACACACACACACACAGACACACACACACACACACACACACACACACACACACACACACACGTGTGAGATTACAATAAGATTACATAATATTAAAATAGTAAACTTATTATAAATACAAACAATTACGACTAAATATTACACTAACAAAATATTGGGCAGCCTATCGCTAAGAGCGATCTCTTCCAGGCAAATTTTGGATGGAGAAAAGCAATTATAAACAATTTGACAATAGTTTTTGAGATTGTTTATTACAAATAAATATGGAAATCTTGCCTGTGTATAACATTAGGTGACGGTGGTCATTTACCATCACCAGGCGGTAACCAGGTTTATTTGTCATTGCAATGTGCATAAAGCAAACATAAGCGATGCGGCTTTAATAATAGAAGCTGAATATTAAATTAGTTTTATCGATTTATTATCAGAAACTCCGCGCACCAATGCACTGAAGGTACTACAATTGTTAGCTACTACAATAATACAATTAACCTTGTTTTAAAATTTATTTTAAATACATTGACAGTTTGTATACGCAATAAACCTAAGCAATAAACAATAGGTACAGTGACAGAAACCGTAAAAAACGCGGGAAACAGAATAATGTTGCCACACACAAAAATACGAATAATAATTACCGTTTTTTTTTTAACAGTAACAACACCATTAAAATTTGAACAGTAACATTTTGATTACATTTCTATGGAATCAACTTTGTACTTTGTACAAAAGTCGATTGCTTAGGTACCTCTGTCCCATTTGTGTTTCTACCGTGAAGCAGTTGTGTTTGCGTGGCTGTGTTTCGGTGTGAAGGGTGGGATATGGCGTGAATTTACTAGGTACAGAGGAACAACACCTAAGTCCTCAGGAATGGTAACGCATGGGGGGTATCATGGACGAAACAGTACACTCTGTTGTGTCCATGGTACTGCTCATGTCTATAGGCGACGGTTACCACTGTCCATCAGGTGAGCCGTCAGTTTGCTTGCCATTCTGTTGTATAAAAAAAATTTATTGTTGAAAACTAACCTACTGAAACGATTTTGATTACATTTCTATGGAATCAATATGCAAGTATATCCTTTCTGAAAAAAAAAGAATTTTTGATAGATAGATAGATGACATTTATTACCATTACTAAGAAATTAAAACAACAAAAAGGAAAAAAAAAACAATTAATGTTGCTGGTTGCTGGAGCCGCCTCAGCTATTGCTATATATGTACAGCTCCAGCGAGATGTACCTATATAGCGCTGATTTTCAGGCGGCTGATTTTTCACCCCCTTATGGTAGAGAATTATGTTCAGCAGATGGCAGTTAACGGCTGATATGATGACGATGATGATATTACTTGCAACACCGAAAATTGAAGTAATTTTTGACATATTTTGACATGAGACCTTCCGTCTAAATGGTGCAATGTAAGGTTGTAAAATATGAACAGAGTGATAAAAATATCCTTCTTATATTACAAACTGGTGGGATACAGCCCGTAAAATATATTCTGCATCTGCATCAGCACACCTGCAATGCCTTTAGTGTTGCGGGTGATCATGGGCGGCGGTAGTCACTTATCCGGGTCACCAGGTGAGCCGAATGCGCGTTTGCCCCCTGTGTTGTAAAAAAAATCTTTTATACCAGCGACGTGTCTGCGGAACCCCAATGGAAATGGTCTCAACATTATTCATTTACCAAATAATAATATAGATTTCATTTTGTTGGCTTCCCAACGTTGATTCGATGAATTCGTATCGAAAGAAATTCGCCTTTATGTTCAACCTACATCAGTAGGTTAGACAAGTTATTAATACCTTTGTTTTCAATAAATGAGGGTAAGGTAAGGAAAAAACCTCTTATATATTTTCCTTTTTCCTAATGTTTTCTATTTATTATTTACCAGCTGTTTCCGCGGCTTTGTTCATGTAAATTGGGATAAAAAAATATCCTGTGTAATATTGCAGTATATACATATATGTTTTAAATTATACAGGTATAAGATATGGGGGTAAACTCCCTGTTGTTACGTGGGTACGATGGTAGAAAGTGGCCAAAATGGTAAATATATTTAGATTATATAGATAGAGCGTCGAGCTTAAAAAACGGGTCAACTTTTTTAAAAAGTTTATTGAAGTTGTCGTAACTCATAGATATGGACAGTGCTATTAAAATGCCAAGAGATAAGAGAAGATAGGGAGAAGATGTCACTTGTCGCTTGAAAACGTCAATGGATTTTGTACTTCTAATGACGATATTGTGAGGAAAGGTATAGTTACTAAATTATAATTATTCAAAAAACCATGTAACTCATCTTATTTTTGCTAATATAATGGAGAATATGACTAAACGACGTCTAAACATGGAAGATTTTGAGAAACAATATTTGATGAATCTTGATAAGACCAATACACAAAAAACAATATTTTTTCTTAGAATTTTTTTCTATCTACTTATTTGTATGTTAGTTCTGGCATCCGTAAAAACAAAAACATCAAATATTTGTCCAATATTTGAATATAAGTGTATATAGGCGACGGTTATCATTTTCCATCAGGTGGGCCGTCAGCTTGTTTGTGATTCTAATGTTGCGTAAAATAAACGGATGCGCTTTTCAGAGTTGTATTTCTAAAGGTTTAACCTAAAATGTGATATATGTTTTATCTTCGTACGTCATCTAGAACTGGCTTTATTTTATTGGCTTTTCTTACTTCTTTGATGATCAGAGCCTTACTATGCGACTCGACCCACTGACACCGCTTAGAGACGTTACATCTATATACATCGTCTATCGTATCATGCGGAGTGTACTGAGGAATAGTTCCGAATGTTACCTGATCCTGATCTGTTGACTCTGTTTTGATGCCGAAGAAAAGACTGTTTACGTAATCCTGGAATATGAAGCGGTGGCATCTCAATGTTTAGGAATCCTTAGAACAGCGAGGTTGCTCCGTGAGGCCTGTGAAGACCCCAGGAAGCTTTTTTGTTTTTGGGCGGAGCTGGGTTGGCTGTACTAACCATGACCATGCGTTTTTCAAGGCACTTATTTCCACGCATAACCATGCTTTGGAATCAACTTCCAGCAGCAGTATTTGCGAACCGATATGACATCTTTTATTATTTATTTATTTATGTATCAAAAATTAATACTAATCTGTAAAGCGCACCGTAGCCAGAGTGAATCTAATCTCTTTTTCAATCTGTCAAACCAACTTACTCAGGCACATTCGTTCATTCTTATTAATTCTACGTTTCGTTACAGCAAATATTGACCACACTACAAATATTTCCTACACACACACATATATTATACAGTACTAAAATATACAGTAACAACACATTAATAACAAAGTTAGCAAAGCCGAACTATATTACACTATTAATTAACCAAACCATTATTAAGAAAATAATTTTAATAAAAAAAAAAAAGTTAAAATTTATTTATGAACTTCATTATGGTCCGTCTCAGTGCAGTAATTGAAACAAATCGCTTGTGTTCACACCGTGAAATTCATTATCTAGAAATCAAATTATCTTATTTTCTCTACTAATTTTTAATTAGAATTTTATCATTAAATTTATGAACGAACTTAATTGGTGTATTTGTGTGTTCGTTGCCGGACTGCGGAATAAAGTTAGATAATATTTTTCCGACGTATGTGTATAAGAAAGTCTGGATCTTGGGACAAAATAACCAAGTTGTGCAGTCAGTCAGTCATATATGTATGTATCAGTCGTTAACTGTTGGATCTTGGAACAAAATAACCAAGTTGTACAGTCATATATATCAGTTGTTAATTGCTGGATCTTGGGAAAAAATAACCAAGTTGTACAGTCATATATATCAGTCGTTAATTGTTGGATCTTGGAACAAAATAACCAAGTTGGGTAATCATATATATCAGTAGTTAACTGCCCACTGCTGAACATAGGCTTCTCAATAAGGGTGGTTATGCCAGTAGTTGCCACGCTTGGCGGGCGGCTTGACAACAGGAATTAGGCTTTAGTGATGTTTGAAATTTAATTAAATGATCGAGAGATGATAAGCAGCGTCCATTTTGAAACAGTATCATCATCATCATATCAGCCTTTAACTGTCTACTGTTGAACATAAGCCTCCCCTTGGGGGATTTCGCCAGCAGTTGCCATGCTTGGCAGTCGGATTGACAACCGCAGTCAGGCTTTACAGTTGTTTTAAGAATGATGCTACTGCCCATCCTTCGCTCTCTCTTAGTCGCCTCTTATGACACCTACGAAAGGAAGGGGTGGTCCATTCTATGCCGGGACTACACGGCCGTGTGTATTCATAATAGGTAAAAATATATTCCCATTGCGGAATCTGATGGAATTCGAACCTACATCACTTTGCTTCCTGTATCGATTGTGTTCCCAGTAACACCACATAATATCATATTATTCATTAATTTTACTTTATTTAAATTAAATTTATCATTTAGTTCCAAGTCATTAATAGACATTAAATCGTTTTGGGTTCCTCAAACACCTAGTTACCTTTTGAAGTAAATTGAAAAATGAACCACGAAGAAAATTATACACTGATTCATTCTTATGGTCGTTGTAAATGAAGCTAATTTACGAGTCCCTTGTAGTAAATAAAAAAAGTTTCGTGTACTGTTGTATAGCTGTAAAAAAGTCCGGCAACAAACTGTAAAGAAAGGGCATCTAGATTGTAATTAGGATAAGCTTAGCAAATCAAGTCGAAAAGAATAAATTCTGGCACTGATAAGGGGGTTCTATAAAATGGAAAGGTCAAGTGCGTACTAGATATTTACCCAGCTGTTGAAAAAAAGGTTTTTTTTCTCGATTATTATCTTATTTTTTTACTTCATCTTCACTCATTATCCTTCACTGAAATCCCGCCAGTATACTAATAATGAAGATAGTAGATCATTCTATACGAGTAAAGCCGCAGGTTATAGCTAGTATATAACAATATGACAAGGTTTTTTTTTTTTTTTTTTTTCTGAATGTGTTTGCTGTTGGCCGTGTGTGGCCTTTACAGCTTCACCGGACGCGAATGCAGGGGCGAGTGCTGATGGCACTCCAAGCCCGCGAGAGGGGAGCGACAGAGGTGTCGACTCTTTCTTATGGACTGCGGTGTGTGTGTGCGCCTAAGGGCGCCAGAGTGGCTCGGCCTCGGCTTAGGCCACCGCACTTCGACCCCCGTCGAGGGACGGCGAAGGGTCGGTACGTCTGGGTGGGTGAGATTGCGACGCGGTTGTTATGCGCTCGGGCGCAAACCTGATCGCGCGCGGACCGTGTGTCGCGAGGGTTCTTCGCCCCCGCCGGCGGGGGCGGTGTGTGCGATGTGTGGGTGTGTTTGTAGGGGCTCTTGTCGAGGGTTCCGCGGTAGGTAGGGAGGGAGACGCGTTTGCCGTCGTAGTTGGATCATCGGGGTCCAAGAGTGCGTGCCTCGGGCGACGACGTTTTGGAGCGACGTTCTCTATGGGGGGTTTGTATTTGACCGCTCTTACTATGAGCGGATTTGAATGGGACTCGGCTGAGGCGAAGTAGCGTCGAGACGCTTGCTTCATGAATTGCCTTATAGTGGGTATTTTGAGGTCGCGGTGTAGATCCACGTTGCGCACGTACCACGGGGCGCCCGTGGCCCGTCGCAGAAATTTATTTTGCACCACCTGAAGGGGGTGAAGTAATGAAGGAAGGGCGTGGGCGAAGACGACACTAGCGTACGTCATCACCGGTCTTATACATGCTTTATAGAGCGTCAGCTTTGCGTTAAGCGACAATTGGCTGCGCTTGTTAATAAAGGGATGGAGGCGTCCCAGTATAAAATTGGCCAGGCCTCGGACGCGCTTAAGATGAGATGCGAAACTCAACTTGGAATCTAGTGTCACGCCTAGGTATTTGGCTTCGTTCGTCCAGGGGACGGGCGTGCCAAACAGCTGAATAGAGGCGGGAAGGGATGGTTTTCTTTTGGCCGTGAAAAGCACGGCGGCGCTTTTATCTGGATTGACTTCGATGCGCCATTTTCTGAACCAGTAGGCCAGCTCGTCCACCGCCCGTTGAAGCCTGTTGGCTGCACAGGCGGCCGACGTGCTGTCCACATATATGGCTGTATCATCAGCAAAGAGGGCGATTTGCACTCGGGGCTGACGCGGGATGTCGTTGGTGTACAACGAGAAGAGGGTGGGGGAGAGGACAGCGCCTTGAGGGACGCCGGCTCTAATCGGTCGTGCGCTGGAACGCACTCCATTGACGCGATAGCGATATGACCTATTGGACAAGAAGGCTCGTATGATGTGCACGAGCCTGTCTGGCACTCCCATCTTGTGCAGTTTGAAAATCAAGCCGCTGTGCCAGACTTTGTCAAAGGCCTTCGCTACGTCGAGAAACAGGGCACATGTGACCCCGTTGGATTTCAGGTGTCGGGCGTTGAGGACGTGTTCTACTACACGATGTACTTGATGAACAGCTGAGTGCTTGGCTCTAAAGCCGAACTGTTCATCGATCAGGATGCCTTTGGACTGTAGCCAGTCTTTCAGGCGTGCGAGTATTAGCTTCTCATACAGCTTCCCCAGCGAGCTGAGGAGACTGATGGGGCGAAAACTGGTGGGAAGGGACTTATCTTTCCCAGGTTTGGGAAAGCCTACGACATCGGCTTCTTTCCAAGCATCTGGAAAGATGGCATTGGTAATTGCCGCATTGAAGATCGCTACTAGGAGTAGCAGAATGGTTTCTGGCAGACTCTTAAGGAGTCTGTTAGAGATACCGTCGGCACCGGGTGCCTTTCGGTTGGGAGTTCCTTTGATGAGTGTTCGCACCTCATCCAGTGTAACGGGGGGGAGTGACTCTACTGGAGGGATCGACAGGATTCACTCCACCTCGGATTCTACCTTCTCTAGATGATCAACGGGCACCGGAAGGGTGCTCGGCATGCATTGGGCCTCTAGGCTGTCTGCTAGGCATTCAGCCTTTTCTTCATCAAATATGGCCGGACTGTTGTTTGTTCGGACTAAGGGCGGAAGGTCGGAGTAACACTGGTCTGTTTTGAGGGTTTTGGCTACTCGCCAGTACGCGGTATGGCAGGGGGTGAGTTCTTTGGTGAACTTATCCCATCTGTCTCGCCGAAGTTCCGCTATGCGACTCTTTACTTCGCGCTGTAAAGCTCGCAGGCGGGTTCGGTTCTCTTCTGAGGGATAGCGGTCATACGCTCGTGTGGCTGCATTCTTAGTGCGCAGCAGAGCCCTTACATCATCAGGTAGGTTCCATCTACGGTCGCCCGTATCCGGAACCTCCCTGGAGCAGTCCTTGACTGCCGACTGCAGGTGCTCTGTTAGCGCGTCTATGGCTGTAGTCGTCTCCTCGATAGATTCGACTACGTCCGGGATGCGGTCCAGTACCGGAGAGTTAGTCGACTCGAGGACTTTCTCAAGCCGGCTCCAGTCCGTGACCGTTTTAAATTGAGGCGCCCCGTCTGCAGGTGGGCCTAGCGAGAATGTGACGGGGCGGTGGTCGGAGATGAGTTCGGCATGGACCTCCATAGAACTCAGCCTTAAGGCTACGTTCTTTAGTAGGGCCATGTCGAGGATGGAGGGCTGATGAGCAGTGTTTGCCGGATAGTGCGTGAAGTGCACTGGGGGAAGGATGTCGAAACCCATGGAAAGCGAAAGGCGTTCCAGGGTGAGACCGTTTGGGTTCGGATAAGCACAGCTCCAAAGGCTGTGCTTGCAATTTAGATCTCCGGCAATAATTACCGAATCCCCCAGGTCCATGAGAGCTTGGAGGTCGGCCCGGAGTAGCTTTTTGGAGGGAGAGAGATAGGCCGATGCTATATAGATCGGTCGATGGTCTGTCATCGCGAGGAGGCATATCGAGGCTTCCATGTTTACGAGCGGAGGCGTGTCGATCGGAATGCACTGAAGGGACCTTCGGTAATAAATTAACGTACCGCCGCCGCGACTGATGCGGTCATTACGTACGATATTGTAGTTTGCGATTCTTGGACCGCGTATTGAAGGCTTGAGGAAGGTCTCCTGTAGTAGGAGAACGTCCACCTGGTGGGCGGTGAGAAACTCACGGACTTCGTCTCTTTGCCCTTGTAGTCCGTTAGCGTTGAAAAACGCTAACTTAACGGACCGAGGTTTGCATCTTTTCGCCCTTAGATCCATAATTAGTTGTTAAAATTGAGGATGGCGACTAGTACGCCGATGTGCTCGCAGACGGCTGCGAGTCTTTCTTGTGGGTCGTTGACTGACCTTAATTTGGAGGCCAGGGCCGTAATCTCGCCAGCGTCGATGGAGCTGGCGAGTTTCGCTACCAGTGCGAAGTCGGCTGCGAAGCTTGAGCCTACGTTCGTTCCAGTTTGCGGGGCGGGGCGCGGAGGTGCGGGCGATGCCACAATCTTGGCAAGCGTGGGAGCGGTTGCAGATGGCATGGTGGGTGAGGGGGTCGCCTTGACGACCGGAGGTCGCACCCAAGCATTTTTTGGCGGGGGAGGTGGTGCAGCTGAAGGCTGCGGGATAGTAGGGGGCGCGGGGCGTGCTGCGCGGGGTGCCTGAGCCTTTGTGGCTTTTGCGGAGGCCTTGTTTTGGCCGGGACGGGGAGCGCGGGGACATCCGCGGTAGTTAGCTGTGTGGCCCTGTGTGCCACAGAGTACACAGCTAGGTGGGGTCGGGGTGCCACTCACGCGAGTGCATTGCTTGGTGCCGTGGTCTCCCAGGCACTTGACGCAACGTTCGCGCGCGTAGCAGTTTCGGGCGGAGTGCCCATAATTTTGGCAGCGGTGGCACTGCCCTGGGTAGGTCCGCTTATTTGGCGGTTCTATTGATAGGCCTGAGATCAGGCAGACACTTCGGATGTTGAAGATAGATTTCCCCTCTGGGGAGAGATCTAGTACCACTAGTACCATGTCTAGTGGCGTTTTGGCCCTGCTGCGGTACATCCTGTGTACCTCGTGGACGGGGTAGTTTTGAGAGCGGATATCTGCGAGGATGTCCTGGCAGTCCAGCTCCTTAGGGACGCCGCGTATTACTACGCGCAGTCGTTTCTCCTCCTCAAGGGCATAAGTGTGGTAACCCACACTGTTTGTCCTGAGGAAGGAAGTTAACTGGCGATGATCCGCCGATGTGGGAACCACTACTCTGATTCCTAGTGAGGTTACCCTTGCATGGGTAAAGGATATGCGCTTTTCCTTCAGCGCAGCTGACACCCTGTTCCAGGCTGTCTTGTCCTGGATGATTATAGGAGGAGGAGGCCTCACTTTCCCCGCGTGATCGCGGTCGGTTTTATCGGCGTTAGCCGGAACGGGTGCGCCATCGTTGGCACGTTGGGTTTTAGGCGGGGGAAGATCGCGCGCCCGCTTCGCGCGTTTGGTGCGCTTGGCACCCACAATTTGAAATTCCTCTTCCGAGGAGGAGGCAGTGTCGGAGGAGTCGCCTGTTTCGGCGACGACGTTGGGAGCGTCTAGCTCCATTTCCGTTTCAGAGGAGGGGCGGTTGGGAGCAACCTCCTGAGGGGACATCGGCTCCGGGGTACTCACTAGGTGGTCCCCGGGGGACGGTGGGTTTGAGGACAGCTCGTCGTTGGCCTCCTGAAGGGAGGCCGCCGGCGAGGCAGGGGCGTCGTCATGTATCACATGTGCGCCCCTGCGCTCATCGAAAAATGCCTTTAAGAGGCCAGGACATTTGGCCTTTAAAAAGGCCACGAATTGTGGAATGTCATCCTGGGACAGCGACATGTTGTCCCAGAAAACACTCCTCTTATAAATTAGCAATGCACCCGACTCTTAAGTCGGGTGCCAATACCTAAAATAATTAAATTTATAATACGGACAATGCGCTACTATAAAAGTGGACACAAAAAATAAGCCGCTACAAGCCGCGTATATAAGGGCCTGTTGGGACCTGTCCAGGTATGAGTCGCCCTTTATACAGGGATTAGTCACCGGCCGGGCGACGGTTACCCGGCCGCTTTGTGTACAGTTAACCGCCCCGCCGAGTACGGCGGGGGGATGTGTGCCTATTGTTAATGTAACAATGGAATGTAGTCACCGGAGTGACTTGTGTACCTGTTGCCGATACTTGGCCGGGGTGTCGAAGGCGGCGCGGGTCGCCGGGGAGGAGAGTGCTGGTCTCTGGCACCGGCTCCGGAGCTGGTGCGCTGCGCTTATGGCGCAGTACACCACCCTAACACTTGTTAGTCCGATGCACTAGAGTTCACAACACTACACAATTGTCACTTGTAATTGTTCACATGCACTCACTGCACTCGCGACGACGAGGTGGCAGCGCGTGCCGTGTACGCGAACGGACGGCCGTTAAAAAGCGCGCGAAACTAAGGCGACGAACGAGAACCTCGTGCCCAAGTTGTTCTCTACTTTTCTTCGTGTCCGACGTGTTTGCGTATCCGCTGACTCCGTGCAACAAGGCAGCGCTACACAACGGAGTATTGATGCCAGTAGTGACGCGTGCGTCACCAAAGGCTATCGAATGAACAATGGGAAATTGAAAATGTAAATTCTGAATATGACAAGGTAAAGGTGCTAATTAATTAAAAATTATCGTTGACTTTTATTACGAGTTAATTTTTTCCTCCTAATATATCCTTTTAGTTAAAAAAGAATTTTACAAATCGGTTTACAGCTAACGGAATTATGAAATAGCAAAAAAATACATTCGAATTGAAACCTTCTTTTTTGAGGTCGGTTAAAAAGAAGCTATGTTCTAAACTCGGACAGTCGTGCTCCACACAAGGTAATTACTGCATTATTCAAGTGTCGACACTGCCCCAGTATTGATGAAGTTAGAAATTGAATCTATGCAATATAGAAATATCAACACAATAAAATAAATGTGTGCTCGTAGTGTTTTTAAAATATCGATATCGGTGAGTAACATAAAAGACCTATGCATGTATTTATTTATTTATTGCATTTATATTGTTGAAACGAACTATTGTATACATAATATACAAAAATTACTTTTTATACGAAGTGAACGTGAATTGGATATTTTCTTGTTAACCGTTATAGAAACACTATTATATACAATTTAAACAAGTTTACGATTTCGTGTTCTAAATTCAAATATTTTCCATATATGGAGAATTAATTCACTTATTAGTGTTTTTTTTTAAATTAAATTCTCTTTCTTTGCAGAGACTAAAGTATTTAGTACACTATCTATACTCTCACGTTACGATAAAGATTATAATATATCCGAAAACATAATACTCTCCTTTCATAGATATTTGAGCAAAAAACATAATCGAATATAACAAAATGAAAGCCACTCCAAGCATGAACATTTTAGCAAGGATTAAACCAATCCAATCTCATGATCCTGTTAATTCTGATCCCGAAAATGTCCACTGTGAACCGTATAAATACCCTAGTTAATTAAATGTGGGTGAAACTACAAAACGTAAGTTAAGTGAATTAGTTTTGGGCCTATTTTAACATAATTTTCACTATTCCTTCAATGTTACACATTAGTTTATCAATTTGTCACCAACAGTTAGTCGGAAGAGTGTGTGAATTGTTAATGTAAACTTGGTATTCGTGACTACATTATGTCAAAACCCGTTGATTATTTGGTAACAACACACACGAGTTGTGGCGTGTAACTTTGCTAATTATTTGGAAGTACAGTTATTTTTACCTGACTTCTTAAAAAGAGATTTTGTCTCCTTGACTCTTCTGTAACTACGTTATTCGATTACGTCATCAATCTAAATCGATGTCAATAACTCTTTTTGCAATAGTAGATAAGGTTAGAGTGCTTATTGATTAATCACTACCAGCTTAGCATCTGACTGGCTTCTCTTGAGGCTGTTGACTCCGTGTGAACTTAATATAAAATGGGCTACCGCTTTCTTTACAGTGGGTGTTGAAAGAGGCGACTAAGAAAACTTAATGTTCGAGGGATAAACAGAAACGTCTCTCTTAAAATAACACTAAAGCATAACTGTGGTTGCCAATCCACCTGCCAAGTTTGACAACTACTGTGAAAACCCTCCAATAGGGAAAGGCCTATATTCAGTAGTGGACAGTAGAAGGATGATATGATGATGAGATAAGGTTTATTTCCGCGTTGAACACCTTAAAATTTTGTAACGATTAAGGCTTTTCTTTACTGAGCAAAATGGTGAAGGTCAATAAACAAAATTTTCTTGTTTTTAAATAAATATTTTAATAAATAATTTTAAATCTTTTTTATTGATTCTTTAAAGTGTCTACGAACACCCCGTCGTTTTCAGTGCATTTCGTTATGACTGAAATTATTATTATTTTATGCAATAAAATGTACTTTTTCAATTTTTTTTATTATATTACACAATATTTTTCTTAATTTTTATATGACACTTAGAATGACAAACCAACTGAAAGTTCAACTGACAGAAAATGGTAAACATGGCCCACAGACATGACCAGCAGCATGGATGTCACAGAAGAAACTATGATACTCATAGAATCACTAATGCGTTGCCATTTCTTAAATTTAAGGTGTTATGCCTGTAATTTTACTACCATTACCATATGAGCAACGCTAGTCTGTACAGCAGGTATACTTACTAAATTAGTGAAATAATTTATGTCCGTTTATAATTAAAGCCACTAATAACATTCTCTCTATCAATAGTGGTGTCACATAATAATTGCCACGTTAGGCTATAAATGTGATGTTATGGGTCGTTACAACGCCTTGGGGTATTATATTATTTCCTGAGTAAACTAAAGGGGAAGGGCGAGCTCACGCCGGAAGAGGTCGCTATATCAGATTTTGTATCATAATCAAGCCTGTGTCACTTCTATAAAAAATGTTTGTATGAAATCTATGCAACCAGTTTATTTAATTTGAAAATTTTACACGAAAAGTATGCAATTTATAATTCTTATCGATATTTTAGAAAAAGACATAATAAATAGTTGAAGAATATTATGAATAGTCTTTTATTGATGTTACATCTAAATAGTCGCATAAATTAATTTTATAATTTCGTCAATACAGAGGCAGTGCCGATGCTATTTTAGATGATTACTCTGATTATTGTATGATCGTTATAATATTCATAGGAATTGTAATACGTCTTCGAATTCAAAATTTGAATAAACATCAATATTTTTTTTTTTAATATCAGTGGTATCTCAACGGAATTTCATGATAAAGAAATAATTTTAAAGTTTCAATCGACTTCAAAAAGAAAGAAGTTCTCAATTCGGTTGTTTTTTTTGTTGTTTGTTCCTCATGTCTCCGTCAGTTACACATATATAAACCGACTTGAAAAAAAAATGTTTTTAATGAATAGATATATATCCAGATTGGTCAGTTTAGTTTTTAAAACAAAATAACTGGTTTGCTACAATTCAGGTTACTTTTTTTGTGGAAAACCATCTTTATTATTATATGAACGACTCACAGATTGTCATTTCACTGTTATAATATAACATACCTTTCAAATCAACATACAGCCATGTAAACACAGCGCACAATCGTTTCCCGCGCAAAAACGAGAATGCGCGGGAAAACCAGCGGGACACATCTATAATACTTACAATGTGGGACGTCAAACAAAGAAGTGTTTTTTCTTTTGAAACCATATTGTCATAGATACGTGCCTACAATATTCACTTACGTAAAAAGTAATGGAATTATCTCGTCAACTTTCTCTGTCTATGGTAGTGCACAACTATGTACGTGTTAAAAAAAAATGTTGTCTATAATATATTTACTAAGATTATATAGATAGAGTATCTCCATAAGAAATGCTTCGAGAAAAATGGGTCAATTTTTTAACATAATTTTGCGTGATAAATACTTACAAGTGATTCCTTTATAACTTCTATATTTATTTTGTCTTATAATTTTTGCATCTTTTTAATGCGCAAACACTCATTTTATTTAAGAAATAGTACGTCATGATACATTTTATGCTTGAATTTATAGGATATTGATAAAAAAACGAATTAACTAATTTGACAATTAGCTGACAAAAAGTTGACCCGTTTTGGAGTCTCAATGCTCTATCTATATACTCTAAGTATATTTACTTTGGCCACTTTCTGCCATCGTACAGCTTCCTATCGACAGGGAGTCTACACCCATATCTTAAAGTCTGGATGGTTGCGCACACAGCGGTTTCAGAGATTGTTCCTTCCACGAATACTCATAATGAATGCGCGTAAGATTGGCAACGTGCGTAATGATATTGCAGGCGTTTTTATGCTAAAGTAACCTTATATATTTTTATACAACTTAGCATGGCAAACAAGCTGACGGTCCACCTGGTGGAAAATGGTAACCGTCGCCTATAGGCATGTGCAGTTCCATGGACATAACAGAGTATACTGTTTCGCCCATAATACCCCCCATGCGTTGCCATTCCTGAGGACTCAGGTGTTATTCCTCTGTACCCAGTAAATTCACGCCATATCCTACCCTTCAAACCGAAACACAGCCATGCATTTTAAATCAGACTTTCAGGTATACAATTGTGAAAATCACATCGAATTGGGTGCAGTAGTTTTTGTAGGATGCCGGAACACATATACAGACAGACAAAATTTTTAAAAATAATTGTTTCGGCTTGTATTGGTCTTCTCTAATATCAATTACGTATACCTCATATGATGATTACGTATCTATTAGATGATTTTTACGCAATACGGCGCAAACGAATTGTTTCGCTGTTGGGTAGGTTGCGTGCTAGCTCAAACGGTGTCCTGATGACAATTGCTGATAAAATGCACTGTCCCATCCTAAAATATTGGATGGGACAGGTTATCAATGCAAGAGCGTTACGACCGCTCATATACTAACATAGGTTAAGTCAATTTATAACTAACAAAATGGACCTTACGTAGTCTAATTAAGTAGTAATAATATTTTTTTTTAGCCTCCCGTAGGAGTGCAGCCTGTTCCCGGATATTAATTTCCAGGTTTTTTAGCTAATTTAATTTCCTTCCAAGTTTTCCTCACTCTTTACCACCATGTTCCCTTCATTCCTCATTTTTCATTCCACTTTTTTCCATTTGTCGTAACGATCTTATTGGTTTATTTCGAATTTCCGTAAATTTTTGTCCTCAGTTTTGAATCGGTTTCGGTTTGTCGAAGAACCGCAGTCCCACGGCGTAGTGTTATTTTTGTTGTACGGTACCGTCCACATCCTCGCATATGTATCAGTTTTGTGTTCTATTATTCTCAGGTACAATATCGATCTGTTATTTTATTTATTTTTGTGTATTGTCCTATAATTTTCCAGTTTTTAATTATATATTATTACATACTATTACAATGTTTTTATATTATATTTTATATACTTATTTATAATATTTTCATTAATTTTATTAAATTCTTATTATTATTAGATATATTTATATCGTTCAGTCATTTTTATTAAGATTATATTATTAAAAAAAATAAATAAAAAAGAAATAGAATATTATAGGAAGATATTTCTAAATATATACAGTAATAATACATGTATCAGAAGGTATTTCTTTATGACACCTGTCATTTATTGTATCCACTAAATCGCTTTACTAGGTACGCACGTCGCGACAACCAGTGTGTGATATTCCAAGATCTTTCCGGATATTCTTTTTTTAGTTCGCTTCGTAACGACATTCTCGTCTTGAGGAATATCATTTTCAGAGAGCAATATGATTATAGTCATTGATATTGTATATAAAAAAAAAAAAACTTGAAGATTCCCACACAGACAGAATTTACCAGAGAGAGACTTTGTACAAAAGTCGATTGCTTACCTTATCGATTGGTACCTCTGTCCCTTTCGTGTTTCAACCGTGAAGTACTTGTTGCATGGCTATGTTTCAGTTTGATGGATGGGATTAGGCAGTGTATTTGCAGGGTACAGAGGAATAACACCTGAGTCCTCAGGAATGGCAACGCATGGGGGTATCATGGGCGAAACAGTATACTCTGTTATGTCCATGGTACTGCTCATGTATATAGGCGCCGGTTACCACTTTCCCTCAGGTGGACCGTCAGCTTGTTTGCCATTCTAAGTTGCATTAAAAATTAAAGTAAATAAAACAGTTCTAGTTCTATGTAGTCGTACGTAAACATAGTAGGACAAGCAGAGATAAGATGGTAATTGTATATAATTTGTAAATTGATAAATTAAATCACGAATTTCTTGAATTATACATATATGGACTGTATATTTATCTGTACCTTTTTTCCTATACCAACCAAGTAACCTCGTAGATGAATGCTGTCCGGTTTCTATAAAAAATCAAAATCATTAATTAAATAAAGTTTTCTAAATTTGAATTAATTATTTATTTCATATAAGAAACACTATAAGACTTTTTTATCTCATATTCAAATAAAATCTTTAATTTTATTTAATAAATGATTTTTATTAATTAAATAATTAATTTCAATTTTTTACTACAGAAAACATAGATTTTTCTATACCACGAAGATGGCAATCAAACATACAGCTTGTTTGATGGTAAACAGTCACTGTAGCTTATGGACGCCTACAACACTAGGGGTGTCACGTGTGACCCTGAAGAAACTTTAATATACTCTTTTCGAAAAACTTCCTGCTTTCAAAGCTCAAATAAAAATATATTATGATACACTTGACGGTTGAGTTACTTATATGTATAAAAGTTATTCTATATTTCTGTCCCATCCCATTATCCATTAACTCTCCATTGCTAAACATAGGCCTCCGCATTAACAGGGTTTTGAGCATGAGAAGGTTTTGCCAGTAATTGTCACGCTTGGCAGGCAAGTTGGCAAGCGCAGATAGGTTTTAGTAATGTTTTAAGACTGCTGCTCATCTTTCGACCGTTAAGTTCCTTTCTTCGCCTCTGGGTATTGATATGGGTATCATACCCATGTGTAAGGAAGGGGTAGCCTATTCTACACTGGGACCACACGACTCTTACCATATGAATCTTAAAAATTTGGATATTAATACATGTTCATCGATTTTAAACTACTCTAAATTGAAATACATCTAGAGTAAATTAAGCTCTATTGTACTTGACTGGAATGGCAACGCATGCGGGGTATCATGGGCGAAACAGTATACTCTGTTATGTCCATAGTACTGCTCATGTCTATAGGCGACGGTTATCACTTTCCATCAGGTGAGCCGTCAGCTTGTTTGCCATTCTAAGTTGTATAAAAAAAAAACTTAGATGCAAAATGGACAAAATTACATGTCAATCTTTAATCGTAATTTTGAAGTGTTTTCTATTATAATTTTTTAATTTCTTTCGATTGCGTCATCTATTTAAATGCATATCTGTGTCTAAAATAGAAAATCCAGCTACAATAAATATTTCAAATAGTTTCAGCTATAAAAGAACAAAGTAATAAAACATGTTAGATTATAAAATCAAATCAAGAAAAAACGGTACGCGTAATCGATGTGTCACATCCCTAAACCTTTTGCGGTCGAATCAACCCGATAACCCATCTCTCGTTGGGTTGGTTAGTATCTTTTTTTTTTTTATTATCAAATGAAGGTTATCCTTCAAGTAGATTTTTGTTAGCTCTAAAAGAGTAAAAATGTAAGTACTTAATTTGTAAAAACCTTTTATACCCTAGTTTTATCGAGAAATGCCACTTACTAAGCTCGGGAATCGTTTTCAATCGATTCTATTTGAAGACGGCGTAAAAATGGGTAATGAATTGTGTAGAGATGGAACATTTATAATGGTTTTTATTTTAATTTTTTTTTTTCTTAAGAGCAAAGAAAAATTTACTCTGTTATAAAAAAGTATAATGTTATTCAATTGTTATTTTTAAATACATACATATGACGTACATACTAAAATATAAAAAAGTAATATATTAAAAAAAAATTTCCCCACTCTAAGTAAAATCGAATTCCGATAGTGGACAGAAATAGACAGTGAAAACTTAAGAGTATTTTAAACAGATGTTCCTTTACCTAAACTAGTGAATCAAAGTTCATCAACATATCGTCATAGTCGTAGAATACTGATGGATCTGACAAATATTACACATCAGTATTCTACGACTATGACGATATATCTTCATTTCGGAATCTATCACGCGGCGAAACACCGATCATTGCCCTTTTCACACCTCGGTTCATTTCAGTTCTTTAGGGCATCATTGATGAAAGGATTATACTAGACTACATAGACTAAATCATATAACTGCCACTCCAGAACCTTTCTTCCCTATCGATTAGCAGTTCTTCTGTTACGTGACCAGCCCATTGCCACTTCAGCTTGCTTATCCTTCTTTGCTTTCTTTTTTTCATACCCAAGTAGGGTTTTGTTTTAAAACATCTCTAAAGCCTAACTGCGGTTGCCAAACCGCCTGCCAAGCGTGGTAACTACTGGCAAAACCCCTCAAGGGGGAGGCTTATGTTCAGGAGTGGACAGTTAAAGGCTGATGTGATAAGGATTTACGCCAGATAGGGGGTCGATCGTAAAATCAAAAGTATGTAAGAAATTAAATGACCTAACTCCAAATAATTATGATAAAGCCAGGAAGATGATGATGATGACTTCACTAATTACCAAAGGGAGACTGTACGAAAGTCGATTGCTTGGGTACCTCTGTCTCATTCGTGTTTCTACCGTGAAGCAGTTGTGTTTGCATGGCTGTGTTTCTGTTGGACGGGTGGGATATGGCGTGAATTTACTGGGTACAGAGGAATAACACTTGAGTCCTCAGGAATGGCAACGCATGGGGGGTATCATGGGCGAAACAGTATACTCTGTTATGTCCATGCTACTGCTCATGTGTATAGGCGACGGTTACCACTTTCCATTTGGTGGACCGTCAGCTTGTTTGCCATTCTAAGTTGTATATAAAAAAACATGAAGAGTAAGTAACATATCGCCAAATTCCAAAATTAAACTTAAACATTCTGACGAAATACTTGTAAGAAGTTATTAACTTATTGAGCCCTAAATTGTTTTTTACCTCAATACACGTGTGTGTCATGCTATCCGCGTGGAACGACAAAGGGCAAAATGGCTTTTAGCAATCTAATTTTCTTATCCAAGATAAAAGAAAGGGATTCGAGATGCGGCTGGAGCTTGAAATTTCGACAAATATTCACTGATTTTACTTGCAGATCTCCGGTTGCCATTTTATTATTCTGCTCTTGTCATTTTCGGTTTCACGTGCGAATTACTAAGCCCTTACCATTTGTTTGTGGCTGGAATTTTTATTTTTTTAATTATTTTTAACGAGCTTTGTAGCACAGGAATTGGCATATAATGCTTTCCGTACATGGTGTTCGAAATTTGATTTTGACCTTTTTTGAGTTTTGTGTTGCGAGTTATTTAATGGGTAAATAGTAAAATAGAAACCCTGTCCGCGCGAGTAAATTGAGATACGTCATATGGTCCCGGCATAGAATGGGCGACTCCTTCCTATCTCATGGGTATCATAAGCGTCCCTCTTAAAACATCACCGAAGCCTAAGTGCAGTTAACAACAACATATAATTTAAACAAAAAACTATAACCTTAAAAAAATACGATTTAAAAAAATTTACAAATAAATGTATTTTAATAAAAAATATTTCTATTCTGTTCCCAAATAAATAAAATAGTGTTTAACCTCAAAATTAAAAACCTTATATCAGATATAATTAAGGAAATGTCGTCTCACGGTCCCAATATTTGTAATCCATTTTAAAAACGATAGTGAACCGATAGGGATCAATTGGAAAGGTAAACATGTAACGCTGACCCCAAATAATGGAGGGCTTCCCTTTTTCTATTTACCGTATAAAACTTGGTTTGTACACACGGCTGGTTCTTTTATCTTAGTAAGATGTTTTGTAACATAATTTTATTTACAAATAAAATCACAACAATTCACAATAATACTAGATTCTATCAGGTAAGTTATCAGCTTATTTCCTATTCTCAGTTGCATATCAATCATTAAATATTGGGTCTCTTAAAAAAACAAACTTCAATTATGAAACAAAGCCAGTTATTTTAGTTGCCAGTTATTTTTCCAGTTATTTTGGAAAAAATCCTATCTAACCTAAAACCTGTAAGTAATATACTTTTAGATAAAGAAAGAATTTTTCAAATCGATTTGCAACTGAGGGAGTTATGACGTAACAATTAATAATAGGTACTGTATTGTCCAAAGAAATATAAAATAAGAGCCAAATCCACAAGAACTTAAAATAGACAAGGGAAATAAATTCAAATAATTACGCAGAGAAAAAGATGATGAATGAAAGTGGAATAATGTATGATAAATTAAAATGGATGGAAAGGAAAAAATAAATCATGCATTTAATAATGCAATTACACTAGAATTCCAAACTGGAACTTAAAATTCGGTCAGAGCTCATCTCTGCTCTCTGTTGTCTCTCAAAAAACTCTTTTCCACTTTATTGTATATCGTAAAAGCCACACTAATAATGCAATATTTTATCTAGAATGTTCGACTCTGCAACTATTACACAAACGATAATTTACAACGGATCCTTATCAGA
Organism: Galleria mellonella; assembly: GCF_026898425.1. Lineage (NCBI taxonomy): Eukaryota > Metazoa > Arthropoda > Insecta > Lepidoptera > Pyralidae > Galleria > Galleria mellonella. The sequence continues at coordinate 5,954,393 of NW_026441999.1, read as the reverse complement.
TGCTTATCAGTGCGATAACATCGAAAATTAGAAGCGTACACGTGATCCCGACCAGTTTATTCGTGTTTAAATCAAGATATGAAACGCACGCAATTTTTATTGAAAAACTACGCAGTCTGACTTTGTATACTGTATTCTTGTCCTGTCAACAAGAAAGGAAGAAAGAAAGAAATATTTATTTAGTGCTTAATTTCACATTAAAAAACACATAATAATAATAAAAAAAAAAAAAAAAAAATTAACAATAAACAAAATATAATGAAAAAGAGTAAGAGTTTTTCAAAACGGTTTATTACTGAGTTATGAGGAAACAAACAAAAAAAAAATACAGCCGTATTGAGAATCTCCTCTTTTTTTGAAGTCAGTTAAAAATCAAATTTCCAATTTTGAAATAATTAAGATTTATTATTTTTCATTTCTGAAAGTAGCCAATCCGGCAATATTGTATGTACTAGTGTTCACACTTTTTTTTTATACAACTTAGAATGGCAAACAAGCTGACGGCCCACCTGATGGAAAGTGGTAACCGTCGCCTATAGACATGAGCATGAGTACCATGGACATAACAGAGTATACTGTTTCGCCCATGATACCCCTCATGCGTTGCCATTCCTGAGGACTCAGGCGTTATTTAGAGATGTTTTCTCCCTCTGGTAATAATTATTTGTTGATAATCATGTGATGACAGGACAAGATGGCACATGATGATGATGATGATGATATTTCAAAACTTACCTATTTTTTTTCCTTCAAAATTTTTATTAATACAAATTGGACATTGTCATTTATGAGGGTTTTTTTTATACAAATTTATGACACAATAACAGACAGGGGATTATTTTTTCCATTAAACACCACCGCTTATATTTGTGTCACTCGAGCTTGTATTTATTTTCTTTTAAGAAAAGTATTTCTTTGAACAAAATAAATAAATTGCACATTGTTTTCTTTGCAGCTTACATTGACAAAAATCTTGTTGATTTCTAACATAGAACACTAATACCAACGTCATTAAGTCCAATTTGGATTTGTAGTGGACGGCCAAGCGAAGAAATTCTTCCGTGATACGCAGTCCGGGTATTCCTTTCAATAAAAAACGTAACGGAAGTGTCACTGTCACATTCGTTTCCTGGGGAGAGAAATGTAATTTAAAATTGGAATAGTACTTACCGTTTTCATTCTTACTACTCGTAGATATGCGGTCAAAATTCGAAATTAAATAACGCGTAGATTCGATATTCGAAATTTAATTAGAATTGAATTTAATTCGCTAGGTTTTATTTCTATACTAATTAAAATATTATAAAGAGAAAATATTAGATTTTTTGTATGTTTCTTACGTAACGGATAAGCTCAAAAACTACTCAACCGATTTTAAAAATTCTTTCACCTATAGAATGCTACATTATTAACGTGTAACATAGGCTAGATATTATTTAAAACAAAATAGATATCTCTACGAAAAGTGACAGTAATAAAAAAAATATGCCAATATAAAAAATTTGCTCAATTAAGTTATTAAAAAATACTAATTCATCTTTCCATCTATCTATCCATACCAAGCCGGGACATATCGTTAGTCTTTTATACACGCTTACCTCTGAAAGCGCTCAACGGATATTAATAAAATTTTATAAATCATGTCCTTTGTTCTCTTTTGAGACATGGAATAATTTTCATTCCAATAAGAAAAAATAACTCGGTTAGTAACGCTCTTCATAGCACAACAACATTTGCCGGTTCAAGTATTTTTTTTTATATACCTACTTTTAAGATTTTTTCCAAAAATAAACTAGGGAGGTAATATATTTATAAATTTCTTATTTTTAGAATACCCGTTTTTGTTTGTTTGTTCCTTTATCACATCAATACAAAGATAAATAAATAAAATAAATGGAATATTAATAAATGATATAATTATAAACAATCATCATCATAAGATCAGCCGTTAACTGTTGCATATAGGCCTTCTTCATAAGGGATGGTTTTGCCAATAGTAGCCACGCTTGGCAGCCGGATTAGCAACTGTAGTTAGGCGTTGGTGACTTAAGACGTAAGTTAATTAAGTTTCTTTAGTCGCCTCTTACGACACTCACAGAAATGGAAGTGGAGGCCTATTCTATGCCGGGACCACACAGCATAAAAAATACTATTCTTAAATACTTGTAGTAATTTACTTGAATAAATAAATATATTAATATTACTAATAAAAAATACCCGTGAATGGCGTGAATTTATTGGGTACTGAGGAATAACACCTGAGTCCTCAGAAATGGCAACGCATGGGGGGGTATCATGGGCGAAACAGTATACTCTGTTATGTCCACGGTACAGCTCATGTCTATAGGCGACGGTTACCACTTTCCATCAGGTGGGCCGTCAGCTTGTTTGCCTTTCTAAATTGTATCTATCGATCTATCCTATTTAAGAGCTGCGCTCTTATCGGTGGAGCTCTAAGTTGTATAAAAAAAACCCATACCAAAGATGTAATTCTAAAATTTATTGTATTCTTTGAGTATTGATCGTACATATCGAAATACGAATTACGAAGTACGAAGGTCATCAAAAGTCATCAAAACATCACTAATGTAGGACAATTTTCCTACTAATTAACGCTAATTACGTCCCGTTTGACATATCAGAGCTGAAGCCATAATGTCAGTTATCATACAAGATGGATGACGTGTAATTAGGTCGTATGTCTCTCACTAAGGCATTATCGTTGCCTTACATTATCCAAACCTAATCATTAGTCAGGTCATTAGATAAAAGACAAATAGCTATTGTATAATCTAGACTTTTCTTTATTTAGTAAAACAATTGTTTTTTTTAAGCTATTATTATATATTCTTTATTGCATTAAAACCAGTAATAATAAGATATTAGTAACAAAGTAAGCAAAGGCGAACTTATGTTTAAAAGAGATTTCTTTCAATCAACTTAACGCAGTAGCATAGTAAGTAGTGGGTGGGTAATAGTATATATACATACATATATATATATGTATATATATATATATATATATATATATATATATATATATAACTATTTTCAAAGGGAAAAAACAGTTTCATTTTCAACTGATTTCAATAAAGAATCTCATTTCTCAATTCGGTTGTATTCTTTCATATTTGTTACATCATAACTCTGTGATTTATAAACCGATTTAATTTTTTTTTTTAATTTAAAAAGCAATATTGTCATAGAAAAAATTATCAAAATCTGTTCAGTAGTTTAAGTTTTAGATCAAAATAACTGCTTTAGTCATAATTGAAATCGGTTTTTTCATGTTATCCAATGTTTAATTATTTTGTGAAACAAAATGTATTATGTAAAATAAAATGTTTCCATTCTCATAATTGTATCTTTTTTTTTTGAGGAAACAATAAAGAGTTCCCATTCATTCGTTTCATTCACTCGAATACGAGTCGAGTTGCAACAGTAAGATGATATCGTCCTTACATTGCGTCGTCCCGACATATTCTGGTCTCGTGACATTATGTTTCATAACAGTAAAAATCATACTGCTTTTTATTCATACAGGAATCCGGTCAACCGTGAGTTTATAGTACTAAAGGGATATTTGTTCATGCAGAAACAATTTTGTACTGAGCTTTTTTAACAAACACAATGTTTAAGCGTCGTCTAAGAGAGCATTACTTATCACTATGTATGTATATTTATATATGTTTATATGTGTATATATATGTATGTGTATATATGTGTATATGTATGTATGTGTAAGTATGTGTGTATGTTTACAGGGTTTATTTATTTTATGTATATTATAATGTGTAGTTTGTATTATTCTTTGTGTATACATATCTTATATGTTTATACAATATATGCAGATCGTATGACTGCTTATTTTTATTTTTAAAATAACACAATCTACATGAAAACGTTTTGCTGGAAGAAATCTCTTATTAGAAATAAGCTCGCCTTTGTACATTATGTTTATAATAAATTGTGATTAACAATATGTTTTGTGTACAATAAAGAAAGTGGTAAACACTTAGTTAAATTTAAATTTACATTTAAAAAAAAATATAGATTACTGTCACTAATAACAGTTAAAATATCATATATATACATACATATATAAAGTGTTTGTTATGTCCATTAAAAGAGGGAGACTTTGTATAAAAGTCGTTTGCTTAGGCACCTCTGTCCTATTTGTGTTTCTACCGTGAAGCAGTTATATTTTCATGGCTGTGTTTCGATTTGAGCATATTTTAACAGAGGCAGGCTTTGTACAAACGTGGTTTGCGTGGGCACCTCTGTCCCATTTGTGTTTCTACCGTGAAGCGGTTGTGTTTGCATGGCTGTGTTTCGGTTTGAAAGGTGGGATATGGCAGTGAATTTACAGGGTACAGAGGAATAACACCTGAGTCCTCAGGAATGGCAACGCATGGGGGATATCATGGGCGAAACAGTATACTCTATTATGTCCATGGTACTGCTCATGTCTATAGGCGACGTTTACTTTTCATCAGGTGGGCCGTCAGCTTGTTAGCCATTGTAAGTTACATAAAAAACAAACAAACAATCAAATCTTTCCTCTCAAAAACTGCTTGATTTTAAAAAATTCTTTCACCAATAGAATGCTACATTATCAGTGAATAACATAGACTGTATATTATTTTTGAAAATTCACTCTATCCGTGCGAAGCCGGATCGTATCGCTAGTAATAGATAAACTCAAAAATATTTAAAATTATCTGAATAAAGAAGGACATAAGCTACTTTTTATAATAATAATAATTTATTCAGACAACATAAGGCCCATTCTATTAGTTATAATTTTACTTAATCTATGTTAGTAAATGAGCGGTCAAGACGCTCTTGCATTGATAACCTGTCCCACCCAATATTTTAGTATGGGACAGTCTATTTTACCGGCAATTTATTTCGGTCAATCTACACATCTAGTCCACACTAGCGAAGTTGCAGATTTTTTTTTTTGTTTTTTTATACAACTTAGAATGGCAAACAAGCTGACGGCCCACCTGATGAAAAGTGGTAACTGTCGCCTATAGACATGAGCAGTACCATGGACATAACAGAGTATACTGTTTCGCCCATAATATCCCCTATGCGTTGCCATTCCTGAGGACTCAGGTGTTATTCCTCTGTACCCTGTAAATTTACGCCATATACCACCCTTTAAACCGAAACACAGCCATGTAAACACAACTGCTTTACGGTTGAAACACGAATGGGACAGAGATACCCAAGCAATCGACTTTTGTACAAAGTCTCCCTCTGGTAAGAACGAGTAATAAAATAATAGATATTGATGCTTTATTTCGATGAGTTTCAATTAGTAGCTTGAGCACCCTCGCCTCTTGAGAGGTACGTGACGCCACCTGAAGTACGGGGGCCGAAGTGCACTCTGTGAATAAATAAACAAAACATGATGTGAACAAAAGTGGCAGGAAAACAAATGTTTCTCTCTCAAAAGTCTATTTCAATATAACTCAGTGAAATTTGTAAATACATAAATGAAAGACAGCCTGTTAATATTCAATAGGTTTTTTTATGAATGGTAATGGATCGCTAACTTCGCCTGCACTAACGGTATGCACTGATGAAGCACCAGTGAGGGATGATAGATGAGAATGAAAAGGCAGGACAGTTAGCCCATCGTGATGAACACACCTGGTATTCAGCGCGCTGGTTTCCAGGGGGAACACGTGGAGGTCAACTTGACAATATACCATGTATTGCTAAGCAATGGGATTGGTAGTTCGTATTACTAACTTTTTTAAACAATTATATAGCCTATATATGTATTAAGCGATGATAATGTAGCTTTCTATAGGTGAAATGATTTGTAAAATTCGTCAAGTATTTTTTACATTAAAATACATATTATATATAAAATCAAATCTTCCCTTTTTTAATATTCCTATAGAAAGATCAAATTTTACACCTGATTGAGACCCAGTGAAGCGTTCATCATCATCATCAATGGAGCTTTGTACACGCGTAACACTGTACGACAATTAAAAACTGTAAAGTTGAAAGTTAGTGACTCGTGATGACCGTTTCACGGTCGAGGTGAGCTTGGCTCGATTTTCTGCACAATTTCCCAGCCGCTTGCAGTGGAAGCTGGCAAACACTGCAAGCTATGTTCGCTTTTTAAAGTTGTTATGCATTATTATATGCATGAATATAGCTACAAAACGACAATGTTCGAACTCGTTTTAGTTATATTGTATTTAGAGCTAGAGATATCAAGTTAAGATTAGTCCAGTTGTGAAAAATATGTATATTTTGTAGTACAAATGTACAATTATTAGGAGTTTTAACATTTTGCTCCGTTTTGCTCGTGTGAATCAGTGTATAAATTATACTATGTGTTAACTTAGAGCATTATCTATCCGTGCACCAAATTTTACTCAAATCCGTTGTGCTGTTTAAGTGTATGTGTGTGTGTGTGAGTTACAAACATACAGCCTTTAAGTCTTAAGAGAGATTTTACCTCACTCTGCGTATTCTGCTGCTTGCGCAACGCACTGTGCTCAGAGGAATTGTTCAATATGATGCCTGGGTATCCCTCAGAAATGCACAATCATTAATATAGATAATAGGTGATAACGAAAATGACACACAGGCGGACTTATCTCTCGAAGGAATTTCTTCCTGTCAACCTTGAAATGTTCTGTTCATATACTCACCTAAATCCTTTTCGAGCTTATACTATGGAGGCGAATAACTTTCATATCTATCTCGCTCTAACATACATGTTATTATATATGTTAGAGCGAGATAGAATCTCTAAAATTTAAATATTTTTAATCTAAGCAAAGTAATTTACCATATACCAATATTTGACCAAAGGTATGCCGTTTTACGTCAAACATGTTGGGGAATGCATAATTTTTTTTTATTGTTAGAGAGTTAAACGTACAGACAGGTCGCCTCATGGATGCGGCTACCGTCGCCCATGAACACTTGCAGTACGAGAAGTGTTAGTTGCTTACGCTTTGCCGGCCTTTTGTATTATATAATAGTAAGATATTCAGTTAAAAGGATATTAATTATATTGACATATACATAATATGATCCTGTATTAATAATTTATTAATACCTACGTCTAAATATATTTAATTTTTAAAGTTAAACAACATAACCCCGCGATGCACCAAAGAGGCACGTACACAGTGACCTTAGCAACGACAAGCGGTCCATCCAATTAAACGGGACTCAATCAGCAAACAGAAACGCAAATAGCGCGGAAAATTCATTGCCAATAAACTACTATGAATACGAGGGGACCTGAATTAAAACTAATAAACTGGGTTAAGGTTTACGCAGACGATGGATATTTGGGGATATTTTGTCCGCTGACCTATATGTTATTACCCTATACGTAATCCTGGTAAGCGACAAACGATGGGGGAAAAAGGTTCTAGAGTGGCGACCCTGCATGTGCAAATGCAGTGCAGGATGACCACCCACTAGATTGAGTGAGGGGGAAAGGATTGTTAGTAATGAGATTTAACAACCTCATTCCTAGCAATATACCCTATCAGGTCGACCTCCACGCGGTTCTCCCTGGAAACCTCAGTGGTTAATTCTTATTCAATTGGTCACTGTGGGCCAACTAACTTGCCATCATCCTCACCTGTCATGACTTATGTCCAGCTGTGGACGGATAACGGCTGAAATGATGATGGTGATGAAAGCTTGTGCTTGCATAACAAATATAAAAATAGAACCAATATGCGAATTTGACGTTAGATTATATATAAAATAAAGAGTCGCTTTTTTCTTCGAAAAACAAATCGATTTCTGCTCATGTCTATAGGCAACCACCACTTTTCATCAGGTGGGCCGTCAAGCTGACGGCCCACCTGATGGCGATGGTTACCACTTTCCATCAGATGGGCCGTCAGCTTGTTTGCCATTCTGAGTTGTATAAAAAAAATACTATATCTATATACAATATTTATATACTGGTCCAAGAACGGACCAGTATATAAATACTTTATGGATAAATATTTTTATATAATATAACAATATTTATTCATAAAGTCATATTAGATAACAGACTTTTAAAATATTCGAAAATAGATATCCGACCGATTTGGGTGCTTTCGAAACAGGTGATGACCTTTTCGCCCTTGATGTCCAAAGGAACCAATATATACATATCGGACCGGTATCGATATTACCCATGCCTATAAAAAAATGTTTTTATAATATAGAAACTAAATTGTTGACAACCCTACGTACGAAGTGGACGCTGCCAGACATTTAACGTCATGTTGAACACACCCTGTACACTGCTGTATGCAATATCGTTAGTGAATATCAACTTGAAATATGTTTTAATAAATATAAATTCACAAAAATATTTTTACAATTATGGAATATTATTATTGATGGAGCTGGAGATGGATGGAGAAAATTAGCTGGAGAGATTGAATTAGCAATGAGGTCCTGCTTAGGGTTAAGGGAAAGAGACAAATTATTAGAACTATTGAGGACAGAAGGGGCAAAATGTTGGGACACTTGATACGACACGACGAACTTATGAACATTATAATAGAAGGAAGAAGGTAGGAGAGGAAGAGGGAGACCGAGGCATAGTTACATCAGGCAGATCAAGGAAGGAGTTGGTGTCGTGTCGTATCAAGAGGTGAAGAGACTCACTGAAAATCGTAGTGAGTAACAAGAGCTCCACCGACAAGAGCGCAGCTCTTAAATAGGATAGATAGATATAAATAGGATAGATAGAATATTGAATGTATTATTATTATAAAAATAAATCTTTTCTCCTACATTCTTCATGACTCTGGAACGCGCTTCCTGATGCCATTAAGAGACAACCGACTAAACCGTCTTTCAAAAAAAACGTTCACGCTCACTTTTTTACTTTATCCGAGCAGTAAGTACTTTATATTATTCCCAATTTCGTGTATAATATACTATATGTCATATATGTGTAAGTATATTTGTTATTTATATATATTTATTCGTTTATATATGTAATTTTAGTATGTATGTATATTAATAATTAGTAGTACCGCATTCGAGTATTCTGACACTTGCCTATGGTTGACTGGGAGAGAATGCTTTTAGCATTAAGTCCGCCATGTACATATATTTGTACTAATGAATAAATAAATAAATAAAATAAATCTTAAGAGTAATCTCACATTGATTTCATTCTATTTTTTTATTATTTGTAGATAGGTACTTTTCTTAAACGACTTTTCAAAGAAGATTCTTGATTCATATATATTTTTGTCACTAAACCTCGTTATTATACCAATACTGAATCGATTTTGATAATTCATTTTTTTTTCAAATAAACATGATTCATCGATTCGTTGTTTCCATACTCATTTATTTATTTATTTATTTGAAAATTACTCACCACACTTACAGTCTCCCAAAACGTGTAGTGAGCCATAGTTTTATTTTACAAACTTACAAATTTTGTACAACATTTTAAAAATATATTAACAATAGAGTCTTATGGTGTTACAGGAGTTCATAGACTACGTTAACCCCGTTTACCATCAGACGGGCCATATGCTTTTTTGCCACCATTGTAGTAGAAAAAAAATTGTTATATCTCATTGTAACTTGATATGTTTTATCATAACTTGTTATTTTTTTTTTGTGAAATAAAATTATGTATGAAAATATAGTATAAATTTTTTTATACCACTGACGTGGCGAACAACTATACGGCCCACCTGATGGGAAGCAGTTATCGTAGTCTATGAACGCCTGCAATACCACGGGCATTAGGCGGGTGTTTTATTTTAATAGGTGATAATGGAATGGTAACCCCGCCTGCGCTATCAGGATACGCTGGCGGGGCACCAGTGAAGGATGATAGGTGAGGATGAAGCAGGTCAGTTGGCCCATCGTGACGAATTCAACAAGAATTTTTCACGATGGTTTCCAGAGGAGGTTGTCCTAATAGGGCATATTGCTAACAATGGGACTGTCAAACTCCATTGCTAACAATCCCTTACCTCCCTTAGGCGTGTGTTGCCGACCCTGAAGAAACCTCTTCACCCCTTTTTTGAAGAAGCCCATGCTGTAGTCTCTTGGAAAAACCTCGACAGGGAAGGGCTTACATACAAATTGTATAAATCTGAAAGTATCCCTATCTGTTGGTACGCTACCATGCTTAAACCACTCAACAAATTTTGATTAATTTATATATAGAGATAGATTGGACATTGGAGAAGTACACAGGCTATTTTTCATCGAGAAAATATAACTTGAAGAGAGTGTAATAGTGGATAAAAGTTTGTATAGAGAATCTATCCTTTCTCAAATAAAGGATATAAAACTTAGATAGACGAAATCGCAGGCATTAGCTAGTTAGGTGTATAGAGTACTCGACCGAATATTCTAGAATATTGTAATGTAATACAGAATTACATGCTAAAACGTAGTGTAACGTGAAGCAATACATTTTCTCTGATAAATTACACTAGCTATGAATATCAGAGTCAAATTTAGTCGAGCTTGTCGCTGACTTGATGTCTTTGCGGTTTGCGAATATTGGGTTCTATTACCAGTCGAGGACATTTTGATATATAGGGAGAATCAAAATTGTTAACATCCTTAATAACTTCTTCCTTTTTTAAAGTCGGTTATAAAAAAGTTTAGTCGTCTGCTTGGGTGCCTCTGCCCCATTCGTGTTTCTGCCGTGAAACAGTTGTGTTGGCATGGCTGTGTTTCAGTTTTCAATCCCTTCGGGGTGGAATAAGGCAGTGATATTACAGAGTGTGGTGATATAACACCTTAGTCCTCAAGCATGGCAATGCATGAGGGGTATCATGGGTGACACAGTATACTCGGTTACACCCATGCTAGTTCTTGTCTATAGGCGACGGTTACCATTTTCCATCAGATGGGAAAAAAATATAAATTGTATGTCTAAAAACTAAAGTTATGGTATTTTTTTTTATAATTTAAAATGGCACTTCATTTTTACATTTATTACATTAATGATATTATATACATAAATTTAAACTTATCAAATTTTTTTTATATCACAAAGGTTGCAAACAATCATACAGCCCGACTGATGGTAAACAGTTGCTTTAGCTTATGGACGCCTGGTACACTAAATGTTAAATTTTAAAATATTTTTTTTTATACAACTTAGAATGACAGACAACCTGACGGCCCACCTGATGGAAAGTGGTAACCGTCGCCTATAGACATGAGCAGTACCATGGCCATAACAGAGTACACTGTTTCGCCCATGATACCCCCCATGTGTTGCCACTCCTGAGGACTCAGGTGTTATTCCTCTATACCCAGTAAATGCACGCCATATCCCACCCTTCAAACCGAAACACAGCCATGCAAACACAACTGCTTCACGGTTGAAACACTAATGGGACAGAGGTACTCAAGCAATCGTCTTTTCTACAAAGTCTCCATCTTTACTTTAAACATTGTTTTTCAATCGCTTTATAAAATAAAAACCATAAAATCACAGTCTGTCTGGCTCCCGATAAAGTACTAGCAAAATTATTGGACTTTTATATAACAATAATTCCACAAAGTATTTTTCACTGTTATTTTCCAGTCGCGCAATGCACAAAATACTGGCAGACGCCCAGCGATCGCTAGTAAATTCTCCGTCGCCGTGTAATCCCTGCAAATCACTGCTATTTGAATATCCGATCACGTTGTACTGGGATAAATAAATTAAACTTAAGTTAGGGTTGTGCCAAATCAAATCACAGCCAGTTGTCCAATAATAGAGTGCTTTGTCATGCCAGCGTTCGGGAATGACGGAGCAACGAATAAAGGATTGTTCATATTACGACGGGCAAAAAACGAACGGAAGGGCATCGCTCTCAATATGTGCGCAGATGATGGGCATTTTAAAATTTTCTCTTTGTATAAACCGTGTAAAATTATTGATATACAATTTTAAGTGTATTTTTTTGACTGATTATTAAATTGTATACTTTCTACCACCAAACGTATCTGTCAAATTTGGCATTCCTAAATATAATCTCGCCACTTATCAACAATTTATTCACAAATCCATCACTTTAGAAAAGTAATCACAGATAAAAATATATGTTAATTATTATCTCTTGCCGGACCTAAAAATTTTAGGCTGCAAAGGAAAATAGAAAGAGAAATTTTATATGTGAAAGAAAGTCTCTCGTCTACATAGATCATAAATCTCCAACTATTCATTATTATTGTAAATGTGAAAGTGAAATCGTTTGTTTGTTGCCTCTATACGCCTTAAAGCTCAACCTATTAATTTGAAATTTTTTGGACTTAGTATTTGGCATAGAAAAGGAATTTATCGTCTAGTATAAAATACATAAAATATATAAAATACATCTAGTATAAAATAGTCCTTATGTGCATCCTGTCGTTTATTTTTTTTTTATTATCTATGACCCGAGCCAGCTACCATCAACAGTCAAAGTATATTATTCTCTATTAAAATAACTATAAGGATTTTTTTTAATATTGCACTCGTTGTGCCCTCTGGTCGTAATATGCATAGTCCTTAATATGTCTGCTATATCCGTGGCATCATGAGGGACCTGTCATAACATCAAGGATATTACTAGTTTACGCGATAATGGCACAGAGGACCTAAATACACAATATAACTACACCAGGAACCACGGTTACCACTACAACATAAATATGACGTCACTACACGTACATACGAGATAGCATTATGTGTATTTACAGAACACAGCTCGTTCCAATTTAAAAAAAAAATTATAAACGGAGGTGGTTTTCAATTCGTTTTTTTTTTATTTTTATAAACATAAGTAGTTACATAACTCAGCTGTAAACAGATTTTTTTATTTATTTAAAAGGATATGCTTTCAGATGAATTCCATAGATTTTATATCAAAATTGATTCATTTGGTTTGTTTTTAATTCAAAATTTTTGGTACTGCCAAAATTGAAATCACTTTTCTTTATTTATTTTATTCATTTATTTACAAGATAATCTTTGGGCAACATAATCTTAATTACTGATCGGAGATAATTGTGACAGGGTTTTGGGAAGGAGACCGATAGTCAGCCCTTTATAGGGACTGTGAGCAATTATAAAAGTATTTATATATATAGTAAGTTTATTATATTATATAAATTGAAATAAAAGTCAAATATTACTTTTACAGTGACAGCCCTATGAGTAGAACACTTGACATGAAATCGCTAATAAAATATTTAGCAAATTCAAATAGGGTTGTACAAATTTATTTATATGAATGAGAATTTGTATGATTTACATGATCGACTGACTTATCCATATACCAACATACAGTTGAAACCACTAAATCTAGAATTTCGAAAATTTTGCAGGTAGATTTTTTATATAATGCAGTTAAACAAAAATAAAATAAGTTTGAAAATTCAAGCTTCAAGGGGATAAAACAAGGGTTGAAAGTTTTTATGGAATTTCTTCAGTTTAGACTAACCCTTTATTTGTAATTTTTTTTTTATACAACTTAGAATAGCAAACAAGCTGACGGCCCACCTGATGGAAAGTGGTAACCGTCGCCTATAGACATGAGGAGTACCATGGACATAACAGAGTACACTGTTTCGCCCATGATACCCCCCATGCGTTGCCATTCCTGAGGACTCAGATGTTATTCCTCTGTACCCTGTAAGTCCACGCCATATCCCACCCTTCAAACCGAAACACAGCTATGCAAACACAACTGCTTCACGGTTGAAACACGAATAGGGCAGAGGTACCCATGCAATCGACTTTTGTACAAAGTCTCCCTCTGGTAAAATAAACAAAATAAACTAAAATATCCTACAAATTAATTTTAACTATAACAATGTTTTGTTACTGTCTTTCAAATTGAAAAATTAACGTGAAAGAAGAAAACGAAACATGTCGATAGCTAGTTCCCACTTTCCATCAGGTGGGCCGTCAGCTTGTTTGCCATTCTAAGTTGCATAAAAAAATTACTGACATTGTGTGTACGTATGTTTATTTGTACATCCAATTTAAGACAAATCCACACCGTTCGCTGTTCTAATATTATTGAATCCGACCTATTTGTTAAAGTAAATCAAGAGAGTATAACACTGTAAATTCTATTAGTACGAAAATCTTCATTTTACGACACGTCCCAGTTGTTGCGAACTCTTTGAAGATTATTTTTAAGTTATAAAATGAGATATCTGCAAAACATAGACTTTTATTGAGCGTAAACACTCATGTATAGTATATGTAGATATATGTTAAACAAGCAATGTATTTTATATTATATTTTGCTATATTTTTATTATAATACGTGAGCAAATTGGAAATTTTGTATTTAGTCTTTACATCTCTCTTACCTTCATGTGAGGATGTATCTTTTTTATTAATATTATTTTATTTATAATATGCAATCTGAGAGGAAGTAACAAATTCCAAGAACTGATTTGGGAGCGTGATATGAATCATGACATGAATGTATATATATATATATATATTGACAAAATTACAATTTACAAATATGGAAACAAACTCTATGGATTTGAACAACATTTATAAGAATTATATCATAATTACCATAGGTACGTATCATATAAAATAATTTAAAAAAGTTCAGAAAAATTTAATCTTCTTCTTTTAAATGCTGTACGCTTAGATTATATACCATAGATAGGGTGTCTCCATAGAAATGCTTCGAGAAAAATGGGTCACTTTTTCATACAATTTTGCGTGATAAATAGTTACCAGTGAGTTCCTTTAGAACTTGTATATTTATTTTGTCTTATAAATTATGCATCTTTTTAGCACTAAAACACTCCTTTTACTTATTAAATAATACGTTAAGATACATTTTATGCATAAATATATAGAGTACTAATGAAAAAAACGAGTCAACTAATTTGAAAATTAGCTGACAATGAGTTGACCAGTTTTTGAGGCTCCATGTTCTACATATATAATCTAAGGTTATACGTAAGATTATGGAGGTTATTTTGAGTATCATGTATAGATGGATGGATAATTGGAGAGGAGTTCAGTTCTGTGTTAATTATATGTCTTTTTTTTCTTCTAACCACGCTTATTAATTTCTAATTTGACTTCTTTAAGCTCAATAATAGACAATTTTTTTATAAATTAATTAATTTAGTATATAGTTGGGTTGAATGTATGAAATCGAATCTTTTTTTTTTATACAACTTAGAATGGCAAGCAAGCTAACGGCCCACCTGATGGAAAGTGGTAACCATCGCCTATAGACATAAGCAGTACCATGGACATAACAGAGTATACTGCTTAGCCTATGATACCCCCCATGCGTTACCATTCCTGAGGACTCAGGTGTTATTCCTCTGTACCCAGTAAATTCACGCCATGTCCCACCCTTCAAACCGAAACACAGCTATGCAAACACAACTGCTTCACGGTTGAAACACGAATGGGACAGAGATACCCAAGCAATTGACTTTTGTACAAAGTCCCCCTCTTCATCTTCATTATATCATCGTAACAGCAGTTAATAACTGTCCACTGTTGGACGTCGGCTTTATGGGGGATAAGGGGGATTGTGCCAGTAGTTAGGGCAGGGGTTCCCAAACTTATTTTGTCTACTGCTCACTTTGAGAGTAAATTATTTTTTAATGCCCCCATTTTTTCACCTACATAAAAACTACTATTACTTCAGGATCAACACATTAACCCCTTAAGCCTCTATGCAATGTCCCCATTTTTTTCTGGGTCTCTTACCGCCCCCCTTCAGGCCTATGGGCAGTGCCCACAAGGAGGCGTTATTGCCCACTTTGGAAAAGGCTGAGTTAGGGCCTGTTTCTTGTCTCTCGGTTTTCCTGAAAGTACATAAAATTATGTTCACGTATGTGTAAAAAAGTTTAAAATATTTCAGGCGAGCATACTAATAAATGCTTACGCATTAGGGAAAAATTGCTCATGCCACTGTGTCTACTGAAAAGGGTCGGCAATTGTTCTTAGGAAATTGTATAAGGTTTTTTTTTTATAATAAACTGCCAGAATTGGACTTGCCCGAAATATTTTAAATCTTCCGTGAAAATAGCTTTCTGCAAAAAGGTTTAACGCGTTTTTCTTGTGGCTGTGAAATCTCTGAAGGTGTGTATAGATTATATCTGAACATTCCTGAAATTTCTGTTTCCACACAACTGTCCACAAAAGAATGTAATGTTTCATGTTTGTCTCTTTATTCCACCATAACTTCTAAATATCTGAACATAAAATTAAAAGAACTTAAAATATCACTAACTTCGTCTTAAAGGTTATACTTTCCGATGAGTTTTATAGAATTTTTATTAAAATCGATTTAGTATGAATGAGTGAATACTCACTCATTCATAAAAATAATAACTCATTCCTACCACTCTTCAATTTAGAAATTATGCCGCAAATTATCTACGTATAATTACAAAATAACCAACAAAAAAAACGCAAGTCTCTATTCTAGCGCCATCTAGTTATTTCGTGTCCAATTTCGTTTAGTGACCTCAGTGGAATAAGAGAAGGGTAAACATTATTCATTTGAACGCAGTACCAACGTTCCGAATCGTTCACCCTGAAAAATATACCGGTATTTTTGTTTCTTACGCCGTTAAATTTATTTATATTGTTCCTTGGTCTATTTCAACGCTGAATCTTTACGCCGTTTTTATTTTATTTCCTGTTTTTGACCTTTAGCGTAAACAAGAGAATAAAATAGGCAACACCATAAATGAAAAGGTACTAAAGATAATTAAAGAACTTTAAAAAAAAGGAGCTTTTCAATTTGGTTGCATTTTTTTTGGGTTTGTAAGCCAAGTTGAACAACTTTTTTTATCTTCATCACTATCACATCAGCTGTTAACTGATCATAAACCTTCCCCAGAAGGGAAGTTTTACCAGCAGTTGTCACGCTTGGCAGGCAGGTTAGCAACCGCAGTAAAGCTTTTAGAGATGTTTTAAGACGGCCGCTCGCCCTCTCATACTCGCTTCTTACGACACCCATGCAAAAGGAAGAGATGACCCATTCTATGCCGGGACCGACACAGCGAACTTTTTTCTTTTTTTTTTATCTGAAAGGATTGGACCGGATTGGATAGAAATTTAAACAAAATCAATTCGCTAATTACATTTTGAAATCAAAATAAATGGTTTTGCCACATTAAAGTTTATTGTGCAACAAAATGTTACGAGTAAATTTTTTTACAAGCTATACTTTCGAAGTGTGTAAAGTTTCATATATTCATATATGTATGTATATTATATATGAATAAACCATATCACCTTTCACGTAGATGTTGTAAGAGGTGCTAAGGGGCCTTAATGGTTGAGGGATGGGCAGCAGCGTCCCTCCTAAAACTTAAAAATCTAACACACTGCCAACACTCTTGTCAAGCGTGACATTTACTGGCAAACTTCCTATATATGAATACCTATATTCAATAGTGGGCAGGCAACGGCTGATATGATAATGATGATCATTAATATTTCCATTAAAATAAATTACATTTCTTAATTAAAATAAAAGAGGAAGACCGAGGAATAACTACATTAAGACAGATAAAAGAAACACTAGGTGTCATGTCGTATAGGGAAGGCAAGGATATGGCCTGGGATAGAACTGGCTAGAATAAGATGTATGTATGATAGTGTGTTTCGGTTTGAAGGGTGGGATATGGCGTGAATTTACTGGGTACAGAGGAATAACACCTAAGTCCTCAGGATGAATCCGCATGGGGGATATCATGGGCGAAACAGTATACTCTGTTATGTCCATGGTACTGTTCATGTCTATAGGCGACGGGTACCACTTTTCATCAGGTGGGCCGTTAGCTTGTTTGCCATTCTAAGTTATATAAAAAAAGAATAAAATTAAAAACGATAATTCATCTTCTACCGTTTTAAAATAACTTTAATTTGCAATGCTTGCTTTTTATTGCTATATACGAGCATAGGAACCGTTTGATTTCAATCATTGTTAAAAAGTCGAGTTTCGTTTTATTGGTCGCTGTTAGCAACAATGGCTTTTGATGTATATTAATTTATGAGTGCCCACGACTGAGATTTAGTGGCGGCCATTTATCCACTTTTTCTTTTTTTTTATACAACTTAGATTGGCAAACAAGCTGACGGCCCACCTGATGGAATGTGGTAACCGTCGCCTATAGACATGAGCAGTACCATGGACATTACAGAGTTTCCCCCATGATACCCCCCATGCGTTGCCATTCCTAAGGACTCAGGTGTTATTCCTCCGTACCCAGTAAATTCACGCCATATACCACCCTTCACACCGAAACACAGCCATGCAAACACAACTGCTTCACGGTTGAAACACGAATGGAACAGAGGTACCCAACCAATCGACTTTTGTACAAAGTCTTCCTCTGGTCTCCCTCTTAAAGCGTATTTGGTTGATTTTTTTTTATTAGTTCTATGCGCAGTTTGTTAGTAAGCTTGTAATTACGAGATCAGATATGAATATGACTTTACCTACTATAGTTTCGAGTTCAAGTCTTCCTTCCCAGAGAGTCTACAACCGTTTTATTGTTAACCGTTTTCATTAACCTATTTCTGTAGTGGAGCAGCGTCCTATTGTCTTTTGATTAAAATATGAAAGCAGGCCAGATTCGCTCTTCAATTTTCGTAAGACAATGTGAACTATAGCTATATTTTAAGCACCCTATATATATATATATATTTTTTTTTTTTTTTGTTTGTTTGCGGCTGTTAGTGTTCTAGCTGTATTTTGCATTATTTTAATATTGAAGGACAAGCTCTTTTTATTTTATTGTTAAATACTTGTTGACAGCTAGAAAAAGAATGAGTTTTTATTTTTTATTAAATTCAAATTATTATAAATACCAAAAAGTTTTGATGCGTTAACAGCGACCTAAAAAAGAAGGAAGCTCTCAATTAGAGAGTATTATTTTTTGTCGCACGGGTGGACATTTTTACAACATTTTAAAAATTTGTTTTTGCATTGGTTATTGTAACATAACGATAAATGCACTCAACAATATGTTTAAAAATATAAACACAAAGCAATAATTATCGCTGACAATTTGCTCTACCCATATAAATATGTAATGTATCCCAAAGAGGGTTGATGTCAGGCAGGTGGCCGGTCGTAAAACTAAAAACTAAATCTTTTTGTAATATGGATAAAATCATATTACGCCGACCCCAAATGATTGGTATAAGGGTAGGAAAATGATGATATAAATATGTAACGGCTTGTTGCCTTTGTCATTCAGGATACCGGGATTGTATTCGCTAGAAATAATATATTGCGTAAAACATAATTTCGTGTTAACTGTTCTCGTCGTGCCAAAATTCTCTATCAATCTTACTATTTCCATCGTCAATATATATTTCAAGCCACGTCCTTGTATATTTAACAGAACTCGGGCGCCTGTTATCTAACGCTCGGTATAAATCATCCCGCGGGATTTTCTCTTGTTTCGAGACGGCGACGGCCATAGATATAAAATATAATAGAAGCGACTTTGAACATCCAGCTAAGAGGAATTTTCAATATTCAATATATTATACAATATTTTTCTTTATAGTATTATCATGAAATACATATATCTTTTTCTCTGAATTAATTTTAAATGTGATGCAGTAACAGACATTACACCGAAACATTTTCAGCCAATTTATACATTTATTACAGAATATATTATACTAATATAATATATTTAATATAATATATGTTCAATATCATCATCATCATTCATCATTTCAGCCATTATCCGTCCACTGCTGGACATAAGCTTCCGCCATAGACTGCCATAAAGAACGGTCCTGAGCCACCTGCATCTACTGATTCCCTGCAATGCATTTCAGTTCGTCACTCCATCTAGTGGGGGGTCGTCCTACACTGCGTTTACCCGTTCAATGTTCAATATAATTAAATATAATTGTTGTAAGGATATATGGATACGTTTGTAACTCTTTTTAAACAACAATTTTGAATTTTTCATCGCGTAATTATATTTCTGTTTTGCCAAAGGTTGACTGGGAGAGAATGCTGTATAACGTCAAGTCCGCTTTTTGTGCAATAATTTTTTCTGTAATCATTTTTTTATACAACTCAGAATGGCAAACAAGCTGACGGCCCACCTGATGGAAAGTGGTAACTGTCGCCTATACACATGAACAGTACCATGGACATAACAGAGTATACTGTTTCACCCATGAGGAATGACAACGCATGGGGGGTATCCCCCATGCGTTGTCATTCCTGATGACTCGGGTGTTATTCCTCTGTATCCTGTAAATTCACGCCATATCCCATCCTTTAAACCGAAACACAGCCATGTTTCGGTTTGAAGGATGGGATATGGCTATGGGGATTCTAAGTTGTATAAAAAAAAACGACTCTTCCATTATCCCTATGATAAATTTATAGTCGTAAATCATAATAATTCACTCAATATTGCAATACAAACACCTGGTCCGCAAATTCACGATATTTTTTCTTGTAAAACTAATAGCTTAAGATCCTGCAACTTAGAATGGCAATCAAGCTGACGGCCCACCTGATGGAAAGTGGCAACCGTTGCCTATAAACATGAGCAATACCATGGACATAAAAGAATTCTGTGAGTATTAAACTTGGTTTAAATGAAAGATGAGTGAAAATAAAATTTATTACTTTGAACAGCTTTTTTTAACTAGCTACATCCCACGGCTTCACCCGCTTGAATCAGTAAGTACATAAAGTATCCTTTGTACGTTAGGATATAACCTACCTGTGTACTAACTTTCATTCAAATCCATTCCGTAGTTTGTGCGTAAAAGTGTAACAAACATACATACTCATACATCTATACTTCTATTCATCCATCCAACTTTCACATTTATAATATTAATAGTATAATAATAAACTTACTTTTGTTTAAACACAAAAGAAATGTATTTAAACATACAAATGCACTTGCAGTTGTAAGTCTAAACATGTGTTGAACACCTGTCTATCGCGAGTTTAACCTTTTCATGTTTAAGACGGAAACATGCTAACGACTCGTATCTTCTAAATTAAAATACAGCTAACACCTAAACATTAGGGAGGAAAGGGATTGTTAGTGATGGAGACTGCGAATCCCATTGCTAGCAATATACCCAACCAGGTCGACCTCCTCGCGGTTCTGCCTGGAAACTATCATGGTTAATTCCTGTTGAATTCATCATGATGGGCTAACTGGCCTGTTTTGATTTTCATCTATCACCCTTCACTGGTGCTCCGCAAGCGTATCCCGTTAGCACAGGCGGGGTTACCATACCATTTTCACCCATCAAAAAAAAATCATCTAAACTTTTAAAAACCGGTAGCACACCTACAATACTTTTGGTGTTATGGACGATAATGGGCGTCGATAGCCATTTACCATCAGGTGGGCCGTATACTCATTTGACCTCTGTGTCATAAAAAAAATCTATCTGAAGGATTTTTTTTAATATCAAGCGCTTGTAATCGACAATAAAACGCGGTGTTTTTATATATTTTCATATGCGGCAAACTGCGGGTGGCCCATCGGGATTGAGTGACACATTTGCTGATATAGGGTTATAGCGAGGGTTTTGATCTCCCCCCGGGTTTACGGGATGAAGGGATAAGGATTATCTTTTAGGTACACACCGCTATGGTCGCTTGGATATCGACAGATAAGAAATATTGAGACAATCATTCCGGTTCGCGTCGTTCGTTATATTCAATATTATCTGTTTGGACTAGCTGTATGTGTATATTGCGTCATGATACACATGGATCAAATACTTTTAGATGGAGTATCGAGAATTAAAATATTCATTAATTTAATAGTTAATTTTTTTTTATACCACTGAGGTGGCAAACAAACATAAGGCCCATCTGATGGTAAGCGGTAAACGTAGCCTATGAACGCCTGCAATACCAGAGGTATTACGCGCGCGTTGCCGACCCTGAGGAAACCTCTTTACCTCCTTTTTGAAGAACCCCATGCTGTAGTCTCTAGATTTTTTTATGGATGGTAATGGAATGGTAACCCCGCCCGCGCTACTGGTATACACCGGCGGGGCACCAGTGAGGGATGATAAGTGAAAATGAAAGAGTAGGTCAGTTAGCCCATCGTGATAAATATACCTGGAATTCAGCACGATGGTTTCCAGGGGGGACCATGTGGAGGTCGAACTGTCAGGGTGTATTGTTAGCAATGGGATTGCTAATCCGCATTACTAACAACCCTCCCCCCCTACTGTAGGTATTAGAAGTGGGATATATAATGTAATACCTATATTAAGTCCATTAACAAATTTGTTAATACGTTTAGTAAGAGGCGATTAAAGGAACTTATGGTCGAGGGATGGGCAGCAGCGTCCCCTTTAAAACATCTCTAAAAGCCTAACTGCAGTTGCCAACTCGCCTACCAAACGTGGCAACTACCAGCACTGGTGGGAGCTCATTTCAATGATTATGACATTCCATGTTGTAAATAACTCATATCAATAAATATCTGTTCACTGTTGAACTTGAGTCCCCCCCTAATGGGTGGTTTGCCAGTAGTTGCCACAATTGGCAACTGAGTTGGCAATCGCAGATAGGTGACTTTTTTAAGAGGGACGCTGATGCTTATCCCTCTACCATTAAGTTCCCTTAGTTGCCTCTTGCTACACCCACGGGAAAGGAAGGGGCGACCTATTCTATAATAAATAAATCAGGGTTATTTCTGGAAGTCCACAAATCCATATAAATGATGACAATGAAGTAAATAAATCCAACGGACAAACAAAAGAAATATGTGATGATATAGTTTGTTTAGTCGATTGAATTTTTTATTTACACCTAATAAAATCCCATAGGAGTTTTTCCATTTTTTTTTACTACAATACTGGATTATATTTCATATATAATATTATTTATACTAACATTAGTACCCTAAAAGAAACAAAATCAAAAGTAAGCGAACATCTGAAATCTATGAATTATGACGATACTGAAAACATGCTCCTGTTAATCATATAAATGAAAATGCTGTTCACATACATACAAAAAACACACACACATCACATATACTACACACACACACATGCATAATACTTATTCATACATATGTATTTATTAATTTATTTATTTATTCATTAGTACAAATACGTGTACATGGCGGACTTAATGCTAAAAGCATTCTCTCCCAGTCAACCATAGGGAAGTGTCAGAATACTCGAATGCGATACTAGTAATTATTGATATACATACCTACTAAAATTACATATATAAACGAATAAATATATATGAATAACAAATATATTTACACATATATGATATATACTATATTATACACGAATTTGGGAATAATATAAAGCACTTATTGCTTGGTATTGATACTTATGTATTGGTGGTGAGATCTAAATGAAATAATTGCATTATACAAATTCGTTACACAATTGTCAGTATTGCTAAAAAGCCTACGTTTATATCTGTATGCATGTATTTTTTTTTATACTACTTAGAATGGCAAACAAGCTAACGGCCCTAAACGTGTTATCAGAGGGAGACTGTACAAAAGTCGATTGCTTGGGTACCTCTGTCCCATTCGTGTTTCTACCGTGAAGCAGTTGTGTTTGCATGGCTGTGTTTCGGTTTGAAGGGTGGGATATGGCGTGAACTTACAGGGTACAGAGGAATAACACCTGAGTCCTCAAAAATGGCAACGCATGGGGGGTATCATGGGCGAAACAGTACACTCTGTTATGTCCATAGTACTGCTGATGTCTATAGGCGACGGTTACCACTTTCCATCAGGTGGGCCGTCAGCTTGTTTGCCATTCTAAGTTGCATAAAAAAAAAGTACAGTTTTGGTTGAAAGCACAAACGTACTATCACATTTATAATATTACTGAGTTGTGACCATTTTATGTTACTATGGCACACGCATGAAAGAAGGAATATGGTGTTTTATATATTTTGCATTTTTTTTTTGCTTTTTTATTTTTCATCATTTTATCTTTTTTTGCTGTGTATTTCTGTATTATGTGTATGTTTATATTGTTATTTGTGTGCTGTGAGTAATGCAAGTAAATTATCTATGTATCTATTAGTAAGGATTTTTAAAGTTCACAATATATTTGTGAGTAGCTGCCCGTCCCGGCGTCGCACGGGTGGACATTTTTACATTTTAAAAAGTGGCCGTTAAGGCTGCACACGCGATGGAAGCTTAAAAATGGAGTAACTTCTCCCGTTTTCCCAACATTTTCCATCACTGTTCTGCTCCTATTGATCGTAGCGTGATGAAAAGTATACTATAACCTGCCCAGGAATATGAAGAATAATTGTACTAAGTCACGTTAAAATTCGTCGAGTAGTTTTTGTTTCTATAACGAACATACAGACAGACAGACAAAAATTATACTGATTGCATTTTTGGCATCAATATGGATCACTAATCACCCCCTGGTAGTTATTTTGGAAATATATTTCATGCTTTGACCTCTCTACAGATTTATTATAAGTATTATTATTATTTATTATAACTTTAATAAATTATGAAATTGAAAATGCTTGTTAAAAATCACTCTGTATTAAACGAAAATATCTCCATTTGTATTTCCGTTTAATATACATACATATATTTACGTAATAAAAAAAGTCATTAAGTCGTAGCATTGTTTGCTTGCCAAAACGAAACAAAAATTCGGCACGCATTGCCCGAATTGAATATTTTATTTGATGAAAGCGGAGGAGAAGAATGACGCTATCGCTGTTGCTCTGTTTGTCATTCCAAGTCGAGTGAAAAAGGCTGTTATTACTGCGAGAAGTATATTTACGTTGTTATTTAAAATATTATATGAATATAAAAAGTCTGAGTAAAGATTTCACGTTTTATATTATTTTAAGATAAGATTTTTTTATAGTTTATTGGCTTTTCACCTGTTACTTCGTACTGCTTTTTTTTTGATGGGTGAAAATGGTATGGTAACCCCGCCTGCGCTAACGGGATACGCTGGCGGAGCACCAGTGAAGGGTGATAGATGAGAATGAAAACAGGCCAGTTAGCCTATCATGATTAATTCGTCAGGAATTTAGCATGATAGTTTCCAGGGAGAACCGCGAGGAGCTCGACCTGGTTGGGTATATTGCTAGCAATGAGATTCTCAGTCTCCATTACTAACAATCCCTTTCTCCCCACTTCGTATTGTTAGGAAAATGTCTGTCCCCTTTGGATTAGAAAAACGAACTCGAAAACTACTGCAACCACTTTGCATATATATTATAGTATGAAAATTAATCTGCAATTAATTTTCATTTCATTTTTTATTTAATCTTTATTGACTACATTACAAAAAAAAAATGTCGGATACAAAAGGCGGATTTACTATATAGCATTTTCTCCACTGTCAACTTTTAACAAAACAGAAATTTAATTATGCGGTGAAAATAATTGAAAATTTTTCCAGATAAACAATTACACGTACGTATCGATACACTTACATATCACGACACATACAATGGAGAACTACTGCACATTATGATTTTATAATAATACATACATGAATACATTAAACATTTTTTTAATTACTTAGAGATAAGTATATATTATATATCTAGGTTATTTATACATCAATGTAATTAACATGTATCATTTACACTTTGTACGCAATAAAATTTATTATTAATTTGCTTAAACAAATATTACATAAATATACAAATATATATCATAAAAACATACATTCAAATATACATACATACTTATAGATTATATACGATTTTTTCATCTTTGAATGTGTGATTTAAAATTTTTATTATGCATAACTGCCTACCTATAATGTTTCTACTACTATAATATTGTTACTCTAAGTTTAATTTAGTTGATTGTGTTAGCGATGTCATGTGCATTTAGTTAAATCCTGTTTTTATTTATGAAAACCTGTAATTGGCTTTTTGTCGTTATTTTTTTTTATTATGAAATTTTCTAGTTGTTGGTTATTAGTTAAATATAACTTTGTTTCAAGTTAGTTCACTCGACTATAACGGATTAAGATTTTACACGGACCTTCCGATTATTCCATTGTATATTGCTTTTTATAAAACTATTGATTCCCACGAAGGGGATGCAGTCAGTATTTCTTAGGTGCTAGAATTGGCATAACAGTATGTGTGGATTTCAGAAGTACAAAAACTAAAAAAAAAACCGCTTTCAGATAGCGTATCAAAATAAAACATATACTAGATTTTAAGTTAGATACATATAAAAAAATACAACTGTGAAAATCTCATCTTTAGTAGAAGTAGTTTTTTGGTAACGGCGGAACAAATATACAGACAAACAGATAGACAGTATTTCTAAAATATATCGAGATATTCATTTATATATATAAAAAAAAACCTAGTTTGATAAAATTATATATGCAGAAGTTATGGATAGAATAACATCACTTAACTAAAAATAAATACAGGTAAAGTATTAAGGGTCAAACTCCTTTTAAATAAACCCCTTGATAGCAGGTATAGGAATATAAGTTTTACGTCTACACACATAAAGTGCAATGTTTATAACACACAAAATATCAAGTCTATAATGCAAAATCCCCAAAAACAAATTCACTCGAGTAAAAAAATCACAGTTATCTACTAGAGACGGGCCCTTTCTCAAACCCTTCAGCCTCAGATAGGTACATTGTTTCTTCAAAAATATTTTCCGACGGAAATATTGGTCCGAAATAGTTTAGATTATATTGGCTGATAGGGACTTCCAGAAGTTTCTTGCAAAATACATATTATATTGCTTATTGCCAAGTATAAAAAGATAACAGGCTGGGGTTCCCTTGGGAGGTGTTGTTAGCGAATCGATTTGTACAATAAATGAGCAATCACATCTACTGGGATAGAATTTGTAATCACGTTTCAGGGGATATAACCTAGTCGCTTGATTGGATGTACCGAAGATGAACTGAAGAGTAATATTGCATTCGTCTGGAGATTTCCATTCTACTGGGAAATTGCTAACGAGCTGACGTAATGAAGTTACCAATGGTTTACTTATATATTTTTTTCAAAATTGGCAAAGAATCATACAATCTGTCTGATTGTAAACGTCTTTATTCTCAACTTGATTTTTTTTTATACAACTTAAAATGGAAAACAAGCTGACGGCCCATCTGATGGAAAGTGGTAACCGTCGCCTATAGATATGAGCAGTACCATGGACATAACAGAGTATACTGTTTCGCCCATGATACCCCCCATGCGTTGCCATTCCTGAGGACTCAGGTGTTATTCCTCTGTACTCAGTAAATTCACGCCATATCACACCCTTCTAACCGAAACACAGCCATGCAAACACAACTGCTTCATGGTTGAAACACGAATGATACAGAGGTACCCAAGCAAAACAAGCGACTTTTGTACAAAGTCTCTCTCTATATGCTCATTAACCCCCTTCATTGTCAAAATAACACGAAATGTTAGCGTAGTCTATAGATTCCTGCATTACCAGGACTGTCATGTATGCGTTGCCAACTTTAGAAACCTGGGAGGAAAGAATGAAAAATTGAAAGTAATAGGTAATCCAGCAACTCTATTCCTAACAATATACTCCATCAGGTCGTCTTCCACGCGGTTTCCTCTGGAAATCATTTTGGTTTATTCTTGAATTCATCACGATGGTCTAACTGATGTACTTTCATCCTCAGTTATCGTCCCTCACTGGTGCCCCGCCAACGTATACTGATAGCGTACCATTAGTTGGTAGGCTACCATTCTATCTGTTCAAAAAAGCCTTAGAAACCTAACCATTTTTGAAAATTTCCAAGTTCAAGAGTTATATAATTAAACTTTTTGAAACAGGCAACAGCTGAATTTCTTCTCTGTTCTTATGTATGGGCGATAATAAAAAAAAAAAATCTATTCACAAATGCTTAAATCTAAGTTTACACTTAGATTGAAGAATTGAGAAATAAATAAAGAAATATTTTAGTTCAAATAATTTAATAAAAATATTTTTTATTTATTTCTATCTTTCCCTCTCTCTCCCTCTCTCTTTTTCTTTATTTCTCTCTTTCTTTCTTTTGAAGGATACTATGCTGTACTATATAGGGAAAACATATTGTTGATTTGTAAGCTGAAACAGTAATGACGATTGCGTTGCTGGAACAACTGATAATCAATAAAGAAAAAAAAAAATCCTTGAATGGCGAATGTAAAAAATTTAAAACAATCTTTATATATTTAGATTTTCCATATTTCTCTGTAAACTACTAAAGAAATCGGATTCTCTTTGAGAAACCTCTTTATAATATAATAATGCATAATAATAATACTCGGTTCTTGTAAATCGGACGCAAATGCGTCATGTTCCCATTCAATTTTGATCCTTACTCCATTGTTTTGTGGTTGTAAATAAATAATTGGCTATAACCTTTTGTGTTGAAACAGGCAGAAGTTCTAAGGAGCCTCTTTAGGTTCCCACTCAGTGATGGTTTTAAGCAGGTTACGTACTGTATATATATGAATATTTTAGAAGTACACTTACAAAGTTAAGGAACATTAGAGATTAAGCACTCTTTACTTTAATATACAATTCACATTGGCATACTAGGTATGTTTATTTATTTATTTATTATTTATTTCTTATGTATTTTGTATTACTAATTTAGAAATTTAACCAGAGGGAGACTTTGTACAAAAGTCGATTGCTTGGATACCTCTGTCACATTCGTGTTTCTACCGCAAGCTGACGGCGCACCTGATGGAAAGTGGTAACCGTCGCCTATAGACACGAGCAGTAACATGGACATAACAGAGTATACTGTTTCGCCCATGATACCCCCCATGCGTTGCCATTCCTGAGGACTCAGGTGTTATTCCTCTGTACCCTTTAAATTTACCCCATATCCCACCCTTCAAACCGAAACACAGCCATGCAAATACAACTGCTTCACAGTTGAAACACGAATGTGAGCAACCAAGCAATCAATTTTTGTACAAAGTCTCCCTCTATATGCTGATTAACCCCCTTTGTTGTCAAAATAACACGAAATGTTACCGTAGTCTATAAATTCCTGCATTACCAGGACTGTCATGTATGCATTGTCAACTTTAGAAACCTGGGAAACTTTAGATATTACGTAGCTGTAAAGTTATTTTATTTTTATACAACTTAGAATAGCAAACAAGCTGACGGCCCACCTGATGAAAAGTGGTAACCGTCGCCTATAGACATGAGCAGTACCATGGACATAACAGACTACTGTTTCGCTCATGATACCCCCCATGCGTTGCCATTCTTGAGGCCTCAGGTGTTATTCCTCTGTACCCTTTAAATTTACCCCATATCCCACCCTTCAAACCGAAACACAGCCATACGAACACAACTGCTTCACGGTTGAAACACGAATGGGACAGAGGTACCCAAGCAATCGACTTTTGTACAAAGTCTCCCTCTGGATGTAATAGAGTCTGGTAGAGTGTAATAGGCTTTGTTTAATAAGTGTTTTTTTTTTTTAATATCAGTTTTATAGATATACAACTATCGTCTATTTAAAATTTTAAGTTAAAAATTTTTACGATTAGTGTAAAGCTACTTTATAACGTATATTCTCAAATTATTCTTGATCACGAATTGAAGAAGTTGAGTGCTATCTATTTCTCTCAGTACAGTGAGAAACAAAAGAGAATAAATCCCAGAACATGAATGTATTATAAACACACTTAGTATGTACTACCAATTGAGAAGAGTCTCTGGTATAAAGCGATCTTGTTTATCCATTGTTCCTATTAACTACCTAGCAGGGAAAGGCAGGAATTGTTAGATTGTATTATTGTATTGTATAGATAGTAACGGGGACTAACGGCCCCATTGCTAGCAATGGACCATATCAGGTAGACATTGTGAAGTCCGCGGAGAAAACCCTGGTTTATACTTAATGAATTCGTCACGTCTCATAACAAATTTTTTTTTTAAATGTATGATTATCCAGCTATGCCTAATGGTATGTGCTGGCGTTCCCCCGACTAACTTACTGTTAGAATCCATTCCTAATAATCCCTTTGTCCCGTCTTCATAACATTCTTTTCTCCCATCTTCATAAAATCAGCTGTATAATCGTGTTTTAAAGCTGTACATTATTGCTGGCAATACACAAAGGACGGGGGAAGAAGAAGTTATTAGTAAAAGATCATAATTGCCTCATTGCTAGGAATATACTTTTTTTTATACGACTTAGAATGGCAAACAAATTGACGGCCCACCTGATGGAAAATGGTAACCGTCGCCTATAGACATGAGCAGTACCATGGACATAACAGTACCTACACACACATACTGTTTCGCCCATGATACCCCCCATGCGTTGTCATTCCTGAGGACTCACGCGGTTCCCTTTGGAATCCATCGTAGTTAATTCTTATGAAATTTGTCACGATGAACTAACTGACTTAACCTATCATCCTTCACTGGTGTATACCGGTGTATACCGGTGTATACTGGTGTATACCGGTGTATACCGATAGCGCAAGCAGGGTTACTACTATATTTTCATACTTAAAAAGAAATTATGTACATAAAGTGTCTTTCAACCAGGTGAAATTTGGATGAGAGTATGTCGTAGTTACCTGAACGTAGAGCAACCAAGTTGAATTTGCTACTGAGTGAGTGAGCAGTTGGTGAAGTTAGATGTATCCCATCTAACAAGTTAGTTTTGGACTGTTGTTAGATGTTACGACCTCGATAACTACATGTATAGCATACTATATGTATATTTTATTGGAATACTCGTATATGTACAAAGTCTCCCTCTGGTAATAATGTGACCAAACGCTGGCAGTTTGCTGGAAACCAATGGAGTCTCACTCGATGGGCGAAGACCGCGCAGAATGAGCCGAATAACACTAGAACTGAGAAAACCGTCAGCTTAAATCTATCTCATTGATGCGCACATTTTCATGAACGACGTGTGACACCACCAAAAAGAGGCCAATTGCCCCGAATCGGTATCCCCGTCCCTCTTCAAAGGGATAAGAGGTACGTACGGAGCTACTAATATGAGTACATTTTAACTTCTTAAAGAAAAATTGAGGAAAAATATTGGCTGCTCTCTTAAGATAGCTTTTATCCGTGACTTTACCGACGTGACCGAGTTATGTTCGTAGGCCGAAATAAAAAGTAGCTTATGTCCTTTTTCATTCCATATAATTCGTGTATACCAAATTTTATAGTAATTGGTCGCGTTTCAACCGTGAAGCAGTTGTTTGCATGGCTGTGTTTCGGTTTAAAGGGTGGAATATGGCGGGAATTTACTGGGTACAGAGGAATAACACCTGAGTCTTCAGGAATGGCAACGCATGGAGGGTATCATGAGCGAAACAGTATCTCTGTCATGTCCATGGTACTGCTTATGTCTATAGGCGACGGTTACCACTTTCCATCAGGTGGGTCGTCAGCTTTTTTGCCATTCTAAGTTTTATAAAAAAAAAAATACTTTAAACGCCGAAAAGAAAACAAGCAATCTCACTTTAACATTTTTTATACCACTGAGGTGGCAAAAAACATACGACCACCTGATGGTAAGCGGTTACCATAGCCTATGAATGCTTGCAATACCAGGAGCATTATGCGCGCTTTAACGACACTGAAGAAACCTCTTTATCCCTTCTTTGAAGAACCCTATACATTTATAATATTATTAAAGGTTATTTAAGCCTATCAGCTTAAAGTTTAAAATTGCTCTGTTTCCAATAAAACTCGAAGAACCTAATGACGTATTTCTAAGAAATGGTTCTGGAAGATAGACCTTTAACTCAAAGAAACAAATAGGAGAGATTTACTCATGTAAATTTATTCTAAGATATTTTGTTGTATTTTTTTTTTGCATCAAATAAAAACGCTAATGGCATTGAGCGAAATCCTTACTAATATTAGAAATGTGAATAGTAAATTATTTCATACTAATACCATAATAGCAGATTTATTTTTATAAATATATACTTTGCCTTCCTTAGAGACTACAGCATGAGTTTTTTCAAAGGGAACGTATTAACGATTTTTTTATGGAACTTAGAATGGCAAACAAGCCGACGGCCCACCTGATGGAAAGTGTTAACCGTCGCCTATAGACATAAGCAGTCATGGACCATGGACATAACAGAGTATACTGTTTCGTCCATGATACCCCCCATGCGTTGCTATTCCCTGAGGACTCAGGTGTTATTCCTCTATATATCTTCTTCTTCTTCGTAATCTTAAAGGTCGGTAACGCGCAGGTGACATCCCTGGCGGTGCAAACGTCCATAGGCTACTGTAACCCCGTTTACTATCAGATGGGCCGGATGCTTGTTTGACCCCATAGTTGTATATAAAAAAAAACTAATATTAGAAATATGAATGTGAGTTTGTTTTATCTTATAGCGTCTTAACGGTATAACCAACTGTTATAAAATATGATATGCACTTATATATATGGGATATTGTCGTATATGTTCCGGCATAGAATGCGCCGCCCTTTCCTTTCCCATGAGCGTCATAAAAGGCGGCTAAGGGAAGGCGAGGAATGGGCAGCAACGTCCCTCTTAAAACATCTCTAAAAGCCTAACTGCGGTTGCCAATCCGCCTGCTCAGCGTGGCAACTACGGACAACTTCCCTTATGGGGAAGGCTTCGTTCAGCAGTGGACAGTTAACGGCTGTAATAATAATAATAATAAAAAAAATATGGGATATAAGATACTTTTTAGATGAAGTTCTAAACATATTCTAGTAATTATTTTATTAAGAAATTTAACTGAAAGTTACAAATAAATTACCTCAAAATTTTATTTAATCTTACAATTTTTTCTAATTTAATTTAAATATTGTATTAACTCAGCCTTTTACACTGTCTAGATGTATTAAAGTTCAATAAATAAATAAATAAATAATTTGATTTATGGAAGACTTAGAAGGTCCTAAGGGATAAAGGGTTCTTATTGATATGTTATAAATTGCGTTACTGTCAAAGAACTGAGAGAAAAAACGAATAAAAGAAGAGAAGGAACGAAACTACTTGAATAGAAGTCAGTCTGATAAATTGACACTCGTCTCACGATCAAATAGTAGTTGAAATAATAATAATTTATATTCAAATACATTTGTTTACGAGCTCTTTTAAATTGTAAATTTTTTATGATACATAGATAGATAATTTATTTGCATTGCTTACTTGCAGCACACAAATTACAACATACATATACAAAAAAAAGCAAGATAAATGATAAAAAAAAAATACATAAAGCTAAATACTCGTACAATTTCAGTTTGTGAGTGTGCCATAGCAATACAAAATGGCCACAACTCAGTTCATTGCTTCGTTCTCAAAAGAGCAAAGCACTGATATTCTGTTGCGGCCAAAGGGAATAGGGTAACAATAAAACAATACTACCAGATTATTCGTACAATATAATACAATATAATAATATAATAAAAAGATAGATAGATACAGTAAACAGACAGATATGACAGTTTATCTAGCAGACAAATGGAACATAGAGGTAACTTGCTGGAATGTCTAACTTTTGCCTCTCAATTAGGAATTTTTTGTAAATTAATTTTGAAACTGGACTTAGTGGCGATCAGTCTTATGGGAGGTGGTATATTGTTCCAACTTTTTGTGGCTTGATATCGGAAGCTACCATTAAAAGTTGCTGTTTTATTGGGATTACAAGCTAGAAGAAAACGTGACTCTCCAGTACTGTGATTATGTAATCTGGTGACTTTAAGTTTAAAAAAGAATTTATTTTATTTATTAAATTATGATTGTACTATTGGGTTCGGGATGTTGTTATCTGCTGACAAAACCCGCAAAAAATAACAGTTACTGTTTTAATTTTTTTTTTTTATACAACTTAGAATGGCAAACAAGCTGACGGCCCACCTGATGGAAAATGGTAACCGTCGCCTATAGACATGAGCAGTACCATGGACATAACAGAGTGTACTGTTTCGCCCATGATACCCCCCATGCGTTGCCATTCCTGAGGACTCAGGTGTTATTCTTCTGTACCCAGTAAATTCACGCCATATTCCACCCTTCAAACCGAAACACAGCCATGCAAACACAACTGCTTCACGGTAGAAACGAATGGGACAGAGGTACCCAAACAATCGACTTTTGTACAAAGTCTCCCTCTGGTAAAGGTACAAGTTAATTGTACATTTGCATGGCTACTGTGACTAAAATTAGAATTAATTTCTATTTATATGTATTATTGCCACCGTATGTGCTCCGACATGGAATGAGCCACTTCTTCCTTTCCGCTAGGTGTCGTAAGAGCCGACTAAGAATAGGAGAGCGATGGACAACACCGTCCCTCTTAAAATATGTCTAAAGCCTGTCTGCGGTTGCCAATCCGCCTGCCTGCCAAGCGTGGCAATTATTGGCAAAACTCCCCTTATGGGGAAGGCTTATGTCCAGCAGTGGACAGTTAACGGCTGAAATAATAATGGTATTAGTATCAGAGGGCCTACCATGAAATATTTTCCGAAATTTCGGGCACGAACGAAACAGAAATTTGATGTTAAAATTACATAGTACATGCCGTTCAAAATTTAATAAAAATGTTAAAATATCACTCCTCTGGACTATTAATATAGGATTTACGATGAACAAAATGTTAAGCTTCATTTACTGGGTTGATTTTTGTACGAACAAAAACACGAAATTGAGCCCGAAAATTTGAATTTTCGTTTCATGGTAGACCACCAGATTATTTACTGTTTTAACGAATTAACGTCAAGTCACAAAGAATTCGCTGGCATTACTAGTATACAATAAATTCCTCTAATTGATGTTAATTCAGTTACAAATTAAACATTGACTTTTAGCTGTGCTTTTAGTGAGGATGTCAGCTTTCTGTTTGTTCATTAATTAATTAATACTTTCTAATGACTTTACGAATACAAACTTTCTCTACGGACTGTTTCAAATGGTAAATGAATCAGTCAGTTATTGTGATGATTGATGAACGTATGGTTTCCAGGAGGAGGTTCTATTTGTCTGTGTGCGTGCGCGTGTGCGTGCATGCGTGCGTGCGTGTGTGTGTGTGTGTGTGTGTGTGTGTGTGTATTTGTGTGTGTGGGTCTGTGCGTGTGTGCTTGTGTATATTTGCGTACATGTGTCAACTTGTTCGTGTATGTTTATTCCCATGTTAGCCCGTCGTGATGGATTTGACAAGAATTAACCATTATACCATAGTTGCAAAGATGAACCGCGTGGAGGCCAATCTGTTAGGGTGCGGGGAAAGGGATTGTTAGTATTGGGTTTAACGGATCCATTGCAATACACCCTATCAGGTCGACCTCCACGCGGTTCCCCCTGAAAACCATCGTGGTTAGTTCTAGTAGAAGTCATCACGATGGGTTAACTGACCTGCTTTCATCGTTACCTATCATCTCTCACTGGTGTCCCGCCAGCGTATACCGATAGCGCAAGCGGGGTTACCATTCCATTCTATCTATCTATTTAAGAGCTGCGCTCTTGTCGGTGGAGCTCTTGCCACTCACTACGATTTTCAGCGAGTCTCTTCACCTCTTGATACGACACGACACCAACTCCTTCCTTGATCTGCCTGATGTAACTATGTCTCAGTCTCCCTCTCCCCCTTCTTCCTTCTATCTTACCTTCTATTATAATGTTCATAAGTTCGTCGTGTCGTATCAATTGTCCTAACATTTTTCCCCTTCTGTCCTCAACCATTCCATTATCACCCATAAAAAAACCTGTTAGGGTACATCGCTAGCAGTGAAGCTGTTACATCCCATTTCTAACAAAAAAACCTTTTCTCCCCACCTAGAGTTTAAAATTATTTTTCTATTATTAATCATAATTTTGTATCAGTTGACAGTGGAAAAGGATATATCATTTTCACTATTGTTTGAAGGATAGTCTTTGAACCGAAATGCCTCTTTGTTCTATGAGTTATATGGGGTGACATATTTAGATTTTCCTCTTAGTTGAAATGTGACGCAATAGGGTCTGGAATCCTCATAATTTCATAGATACATTTTGTCCCATTCGTGTTTCTACTATGACGTAGTTGTGTTTGCATGCCTGTATTTCGGTTTGAAGAGTGGGATATGGCACTGAATTTACAGGGTACAGAGGAATAACACCTGAGTCCTCAGGAATAGCAACGCATGAGGGGTGTCATGGCGAAACAGTATATTATGTCCATGGGCTCATGTCTATAGGCGACGGCTATCACTTTCCAGCAGGTAGGCTGTCAGCTTGTTTGCCATTCTAAGTTGTATAAAAAAAGATATATTGGTATCCATTGGGGTAAATGGTAGTTAACAATATATATATATATATATATATATATATATATATATATATATATATATATATATGAGTAAATGCGTCATTGCCACACTTTGTCACGCTAAAGTAATAAAGGTCACAGGTTCAATTAAATTCGCGGAAGAGTACAAATGCTGTCTTCACAATCAAGATATAATACTTGATTTTGAATGGATCAAAATGACAATGCATTGATACGAGTATGACATACAAAGAGACATATATAGATAGAGACTGTACGTTTGTCGGTGCTTATTGAGTTGTAGATTGTCGAAGTGAATACCGACAGCTATAATTACCTATTCTATTAAGATTCCATGGGATTGTATATGGTGGATTGTTGGACACAAATTAAATACCTCATAATATTATTGATACCTTTGTAATTGTATTGGCTCGATTCGAAAATATTGGTTATTGGAAAATTGACAAATTGTCTCTTGATATATGCACTTAAATCAAGCTTTTTTTAACTTAAACTAAGTTCTTTTACTTAAACCAAGTTTTTTTTTTACTTAAACCAAGTTTTTTTTAACTTAAGCTAAGTCTATTTTAACTAAAACCAATTAAATGAAATCAAGTTTTTTTTAACTTAAACCAATTAAATTAACCAAAGTTTTATTACTTTAACCAAGCTTTTCAATCACCGCTGCGCAATTTCCAATGGAATTGTGCAGCGGTGATTATCTGTATACTACTTAATATATTGTATGTGTGTATGTGTGTGTATGTGTATTGTGTATGTAAATTTACTAATATTAGTTTTAAGAATATTGTTACTAATAAATATTTAATGGACCAAAAAGTCTGAAATAAAAATTATTATTATTATTATTATTATTTAACTTAAACCAACCACCCTAAACTACTTTTATAACCTAACTAAAATCCAGTTGATTTTAACGTTAACCAAGTTTGTTTTAAATATAGAAAATTCATGTAGGTATTTTGGACTTTAAAGTCCAAAAATTTGGGGGGAAAGGGATTGCTAGTAATGAGGTCTTATAGCTCCATTATTAGCAATACACCCTCTCAGATCGACCTCCACGCGGTTCCCCCTGGAAACCATCATGTTATTTCTTGTCGAATTCATCATGATGGGCTAACTGACCTGCTTCATTCTCACCTATCACCCTTTATTGGTGCTCCGCCAGCGTATTCCGTTAGCGCAGGCGGGGTTACCATTCCATTTTCACCCATAAAAAAAAATATAAACTAAAAATTTTGTATTGAATCACTTTAATTCTGTCGTACAAAAATATCCTTTCTCGATTATTCCAGAAAACAGATAAATAATATCAGCCAAGTGCGAGTCGAGCCACATTATGTATGGCTCTCAAAGTTTCACAATAAATTGTACACGTTAGCTGTAATTTATAGCGAATGTGTCAACCACGCTGTGGTAATATAACATATATGATCAACTTTACAACACGTAACTCACAATTCTGGTCACACATGGCATGAAATACTGTCACGTTTGGGTGAAAGCATCCCGGTACTAACTTGGCGGTTTTGACTCGGTTTAAAATTGTATAGTTTAGTTTAATTTCTTATTTATAAGGGCATGGGCAATATCGATATTGTTCCAATATCTATATATTAGATATCGCTAGATATTGATAGCGTGAAAAAGGTTATCATTTATTTCGATGCTGTTGGTAACAGTCAGATATATATATTTATTTCAATAGTATATATATACGTCTTAAAACATCTCTAAAGCCTACCTGCGGTTGTCAATCCGCTTGCCAATCGTGGCAACTACTGGCAAAATCCCCAATAAAGGGAGGCCTATGTTCAGCAGTGGACCAGTAAAGGCTGATATGATGATGACTCCATAGATTCTATTTTTATTCATCAAAAAAAATATGAACGATGAGACGTAATATTGTCTAAATACAAGGGTTACAAAAAAAAGTTTTTTTTTTATACAACTTAGAATGGCAAACAAGCTGACGGTCCACCTGATGGAAAGTGGTAACCGTCGCCTATAGACATGAGCAGTACTATGGACATAACAGAGTATACTGTTTCGCCCATGATACCTCCCCACGCGTTGCCATTCCTGAGGACTCAGGTGTTATTTCTCCGTACCCAGTAAATTCACGCCATATCCCACCCTTCAAACCGAAACATAGCCATGCAAACACAGCTGCTTCACGGTTGAAACACGAATGGGACAGAGGCACCCAAGCAATCGACTTTTGTACAAAGTCTCCCTTTCATGTTTTCAAAAATAGAACATGAAATAACGAACTTTCAGTTCCGTTTAGTTTTCTTTTGTCTCACAGTATACAAGATATATTTCGACTTGGCAAACAATAACCAACTTTATACCCTTCATAATAACACAATCTCTTCTCTAAATTAGAAATATTTTAATACTTTAATATTTCTAAGTAATTCTTTTGTATTTATCTTTTATTCTCATAAAAGGAAATAGAAACTTTGCGGAGTACCCACTAATTACGAAGAGGTGTTCAGTCTTGCTTCTATAACAATTAAGAATTAAAATTTAATTGTAAACGTTATATAATTTTGTACCCTCTTAAAGTAGGTCGAGAGTGAAATGAATTTTAACGTAGGCCGGTAAACAAGCTGACTGCCCACCTGATGGAAAGTGGTAATCATGCTTACTAATATTATAAATGAGAATTATAAAACGTCTCGTTTTAAAAGAGACGCTGCTGCCCATCCCTCGCCCTCTCTTAGTCGCCTCCTACGACACCCACGGAAAAGCTAGGAATGGGCTATTCTATGCCGGGACCACACCTTTGGAGTATTTAAAATTATTTGCCTGATCCGACCCCTTAAAAAGACGCAAATGTATATATTTAACGAACTCAAAAAAAAAATCACGTTATTTCCAGGGGGGTACTGCAACGAGATCGGCCTAAAGAACTGAAAAGTAATAAACAAACTCTTACGTTTATACTATTAGTAAAGACTACCATTTATTCCTCTACTAGCTACTTTAACCGCACGAATGTTAAAGTTAAAAGGCCGCCCGAAAATCAGCGCTATATAGGTACATCTCGATGGAGGTATGCATATATAGCAACAGCTGAGGCGGCTCCTATTACCAGCAAAATGTTCTTTTTTCTTTATTGTATTATTTATCTATTTTTTTTACCTGTAATTATTATGCAACTTAGAATGGCAAACAAGCTGACGGTCCATCTGATGGAAAGTAGTAACCGTCGCCTATAGACATGAGCAGTATTATGGATATAACAGAGTATACTGTTTCGCCCATGATACCCCCCATGCGTTGCCATTCCTGAGGCCTCAGGTGTTATTCCTCTGTATCCCATAAATTCACTGCCCTTCACGGTAGAAACACGAATATGACGGAAATGCTAAAACAAACTACTTTTGTGCAAAGTCGCCCTCTGGTTTATTATTGTTGTTAGTAATAAAAATGTATCTATTTTTTGAGAAAAATTAATAATAATGATTATTAATTATTATTTATTATTCCAGTTTTAGACTATCTTAGCATTTTAAAATAAAAAACTTTGTAACATTTACAAACTTGTCTGTCCCTAGTCGTATCTGGCCTGAGATTCACTAAATTCTACATAAAGTTTATTCAAAATCAAGTTGCCCGTATTCATTTCAAATTTATCATCAATGTTCGTACCGGAATTTTCAAGATTATTCTAGAATAATAGACTTATGTAAGACTATACAAAGAAATCATAATAAACTTTGCTTTTAACTACATATATTAGTTATTTGTCGCCTGCGCTGGTACGGACCTGAGACGGGGTGATATAGACCTGGTTTTGTCACTACTAACACTTAGTTTTGTCATTATTTAGACCTACTTTGTATGTGAATAAAGTGTCACTTTTAATGTGAGTAGTATTTTATTCGAGAAAACCTAATCTTGTTTTGTTTAAATAATTGGAGATTGGGTTGTTTAATTAGGATTATTTTGTTTAATTCCGCTACTATTAATGTTTGTGTCAAACACGAAGGTTGTGGAATTCTGGTAGTAATAGTGGTGGTCATTGTTGGGGGGAAAGGGATTGTTAGTAATGGGGTCAAATAGCCCTATTTACTAGCAATATACCCTGTCAGGTCGACCTCCACGTGGTTCCCCCTGGAAACCATCGTGAACAATTCTTGTTGAATTCGTCACGATAGGCTAACTGACCTACTTCATCCTCACCTATCATCCCTCACTAGTGCCCCGCTAGCGTATACCGATAGCGCAGGTGGGGTTACCATTCCATTATCATCCATTTAAAAAAAAATCTTTGAATGTTGGTACACATACACATACTAATGGTAGCGGAATTAAACAAAATAATTTTAATCAAATAACCAATGATATGGACTTCTAAAAGACAACACCTAGTTCACATAAATAATTGGAGATCATTTAATGATTTCCTTTCTCATTTTTCTAATTTTATTCAATCTTTTTCCTTCTACATACTCGTTAAATTTGAAAATAGAACCTAAAATATCCATGTTCACTTCAGATCGGCGCTGCCAACATAAAACCAATAAAACCATCGACTCCTATAATTGGTTTAATTAGCGTTAAGAGACATTTCGCGCCATCTACGCACCGACAGACTTTACACTCTGAAATTTCACGTAATAAAATTGTATTGAAAGGTGAATGGAAACACGAAATGTAACATTAAGTCCTACTTAAAGGTTATTTTAACGGAATTTGAAAAGGAAGATTCATTGTTTTAATGAATTGCTTTGTAGTTGTGTTATGCAATAACGTTCCTAATTCTGAATTGCTTTAATAAAGTATAGTTTTTAATTTTCTTTTTGTTTATTGGACTTAAATAAGACATAAATAAGACAGTTATAAATATTGTGTGTAAGGGTGGTCTTTTTTCTGAAAGAGATCTCTTCCAGACAACTCAGATGGTAATTTATAAAAGCGTATTGGTTCGATGTATATTTTTAGAAGAAATAGTTGTTTTTCCATGCAAAGCTAACATGTCGTCATGTAAGATTTACTTGTAGTGGGCGATTTCATTTTTAAATTCAAATATTTTCAATTTTATACGCCTACGAAACGTCTTATAATTGCCAAAAATTTTTTTATTCGTAAATTATACAATAAAGTCGCTACTTTTTTGTAAATCAAAATTAATATAAA
Source organism: Galleria mellonella (assembly GCF_026898425.1). Lineage (NCBI taxonomy): Eukaryota > Metazoa > Arthropoda > Insecta > Lepidoptera > Pyralidae > Galleria > Galleria mellonella. Next base: position 5,912,966 of record NW_026441999.1, on the reverse strand, counting down.
TATTTTTTTTTTTTTACCTATATCGGCCGTTTGCGCTTTTTCCACTATTGATCATAGTCATAAGTGAGTTTGTATGTTACATTTTCGTGTTTAACTAGTTAACCAATTACCATAAAATTTAATATACCCAAAAAATGAAATGCAGCAAGTATCCTAGGCACCCTACCAGCTGGCAGTGATCTCACAGAATTTATATATATATATATATATATATATATATATATATATATATATATATATATATATATAACGTTGTGTAATGTAATGTGTAATGTTATGTATATATTTAATTGTGTATATATTATATATGTATGTGTATATATGTATGTGTGTATCTATATATGTTTGTATATGATAATATCTATATAATAGTGCGCCACCTACTCTTTGTCTTTTACTCAATGTCCTCTACCCAAAGGTTGTCTGGAAGAGATTGCTTAGCGATAAGGCCGCCTTTTGTATCACTTCTCATTAATATTACCTATATTTATTATTTCTCTTGTTACTTGGTGCAATAAAGTGTAAAATAAATAAATATTTTTTTCTTATATATATAGCTTGTTTCCATTTTGTTTTAACAGCTAATTACATATATATATATATACATATATATATATATATATATATATATATATACGTATCTGTTTGTGTAATAAGATTAATTGAATAAAACAAACAGATATTAAAACAATATTTATATCATAAGAATCGTGCAAGTAATCTCGTAATATTAATGAGATTTCTTTTATTTTCAGATTAGCTGTCCTGCCAACAACACACGTTATTGTATAATTTCTGTAAGTAATATTGTTTCGAACATAATTTCTTTTAGTCTTAGATTATATAGATAGAGCATCGAGTCTCAAAAAAGGCTCAAGTTTTTGTCAGCTAATTATCAAATTAGCTGACTCGTTTTTCTTTTATCAGTATCGTATACATATATTCGCACATAAAATGTATCTTGACGTATTATTTAATAAATAAAATTAGTGTTGACGTACTAAAAAGATGCAGAATTTATAAGTAAAAATAAATATAGACGTTATAAAGGAATCACTGATGACTATTTATCACGCAAATTCTATGAAAAATTTGACCCGTTTTTCTCGAAGTATTTGTATGGAGATACTCTATCTATATAATGTAAGCTTTTAGTAATAGCAATTTATTTATTTAAACAACCTATAGTCCATTCTGTTATATCTTATCAGAAAAGAAATATACTTACCTCTATTTTAACCGACTGTAAAAAAAGATAGTTAATGCTACTGCATTTTATGTCTGGATATGTTAGTAAGGGGAGTTTTGCTAATAGTTGCCACGTTTGGCAGGCGGATTGCAAACCGCAGTCAGGCCTTTGGTGATGTTTTAAGAGGGACGCTGCTGCCCATCCTTCAATCATTAAGTTCCCTTAGTCTCCTTTTACGACACCCACGAGACAGGGAGGGATGACCTATTCTATGCCAGGACCAAGGCGGACAAAATTAATATTGACTAGTATTTTTTTATTTATTTATTATTTTATTCAAATATTAAATTTAATTTCATTCATTCCTTCATTTATAATAATAATAATAACTTTATTGCATAACCATGAATGTAACAAACTCAGCACTGGAAATTACAGTAAAAGTAGGTACGAATTCATTTGTACATTTGGATCACTTTAAACATCTGTGTCTGAACTAGGTTATGAAACCTGTATCTCAGACAACAGTGCTCAACCCTCATTACAAAGTATAATATTAGTTCAGCTAAATTTTTACTGCTACATATAGAATGTTGATTTTAATATACGTATACATATATTTCGTGACCTTACAGCTATTTCTCAATGCAATTAATTTTACAATTCTTATTGTACATAGAATGAGTAAAACACACTCATAAAAGACGAGAAACCTCGATGTGTTCTAAAATAAATTACACGAATTTCTCAAACATTCTAAATGACATGTGTTTAATAACATATTTCGAGTCTCGTGCGCTGTTTCTTTTGAGGCTCGCTTCTGTGGTTTACGTCTTTTTTGCGACTAATGTAGGTAAGTGCGCTGCTGTAATTGGGGTTCTGTGAAGTCATGTATTCGAGCAATAATTTTCTCACCTTCCCATGAACGTTACGTGAATTTTTTTAGTAAACACACAAACAAGTGACAGTGATATACTGGTTTGAGAATACTGCAATACAAACAAGTGTTCGTAGCTTCGCTCGTGCAGATTGGAGTTTTTATATGGGCCACATTCAAGATGGACTTTACTTCATATTTTCACGATACTTTTTTACGTTATCTCAAGAAATAACACTCTACTAAGAAGAAGAAGAAATAAAGAAGAAGATACGAACTCCGCTCGTGCGGATTGGCATTTTTATTCTGTCGCATTTTGTACGGACATTGTATTGATCACACCGCATTTTATATGGGTCACAAAGTCCATCTTGATATTTTCACGAAACTTTTTGACGTTATCTCAAGAAATAACACTCTACTAAAAAGAAAAAGAAAGAAAGAAGAAAAATATAGGGGAAAAAGAAGAACTGTAACAGTGAGCTTCTTTTTTATTTTTTCCCTATATCTAACAATCTTTTCTAATTCTCTTCTCATAATTTATCAAATTAATTCAATCAATTTATTTGCACAAACATAATTACAGTCATTTATATGAATATGGATTAATATAGAGTGTTCTTTTTGTATTTTTAACTAATATTTTTTTTTATTTGATGAATTTGTATATAATTGTTTATATTTTTACTTTACTTAATTAATGAATTGTCAGAAAGTCTTTCTCAGAAATGTACGTCTGTTTTATATTTTTATTTAATCGTGCCTATATACATATTGACATAAGTAAAATAAATTATAACTACGAGAACATAACTATAATAACAACAAATTAAGCAAATAAGTATTTAACTTTAGTTTATCATTTATAATAAAAAATAATAAATACGATGAATTTTTAATGAAAAGTGATATAAAATTATGATTTAGCTTATACAAAAACTAATAAAAAGAAAACTTATCTTTTATAGTTTATTATTGTTTGCATTTATTTATTTATTATTATTATTTTAGATTATATGTAGTATGCTACGGTTGCCTGCAAGAGATCGCTCTTAGCGATAAGGTCGCCCATTGTTTTCTCATTGTGATTATTTCTTGTAATTATTTATATTTATAATAAGTTTACTGTTGTAATCTTTTGGAGGAAACAATAAAGAGTATCTATCTATCTATCTACGTGTACGTCAGTATAAAATAAGCAAAACTTAAAACAAATCTCTACAGACAAATAAAGTTAAATCAAATATTTAGCTTTAATCGTGATTGAGTTATAAGCATACAAATGTACATCTGAACAAGCTTTCACATTTATAAATTGGTACGATATATGTATTACCCGTAAATTGGTACAAATTCGAACATCAGACGTTAAAACTTTACCTGTTCCTTTATGACAATTGAGAGTTGATATTTAATTATTGAGTGGGAAATTATGTTATTTGATAAAATAATTTCATTGTGGACATTAAGTTAATTTAATATTATAACAAATTAGTTTTTTAATTTATGAAATACTGTCATAGATAGAATGTTTGACGAGATCAGTCAATTATGTCTAGACACGGCTCATTAACAATTTAAATCTGTCTGCAAACTTTTTCAAAGAAACTTTTTTAACACTTCAAAGGTGAAATGAAATTTTACTGCGTTATTTTGGAACGAGTGGTAAAATTCTATTTGTTCATTATGTTTATTTTATGTTGTATTTAATGTTACGTATTTTTAATTAGCACAGTTAATATTGTTATTTTTAAAGTTTATGTTCATTTTTTAGCTCATGTCTATATACATATGTAACGGGAATTTAATGAACTCTCTACTCACTGTGACGCAAAGCGCCAAATGTCCCCTGAAAAAGACTTCCGGATGAAGTCCTATCAGTTCTTGGAAATGATAAAAACACAGTGAGTTCATTAATTTCCCGCTACATAATTAGCATCTTAGTGGGGGGGGGGGAGGGATTGTTAGTAATGGAGACTGTGAATCCCATTGCTAGTAATACACCCAACCAGGTCGACCTCCTCGCGGTTCTCCCTGTAAACTATCATGGTTAAGTTCCTATGAATTTATCATGATGGGCTAACTGGCCTGTTTTCATTCTCATCGATCACCCTTCACTGGTGCTCCGCCAGCGTATCCCGTTAGCGCAGGCGGGGTTACCATACCATTTTCACCCATCAAAAAAAAAAACTAGCATCTTAGCCCTCAAGAAAGATAACGCATAAAGAATGTCACTGGTATCGCAGTGTATTCTGCGGTATCCATGTTGCTGGTCATATAGGTAACGGTTATTACTTTACATTGGGTGAACTTGTTTGCCTTTTATAAATATAATATTTGTCATTTCCGACAATTGTTTCAACTTCGGAAGGCCTCTTCAGAGGCATTACGGCGTTTTGCGTCACAGCACCTCGTCTTGCACTGCGAGCTGCAGTTCGCAAAGCCCATTAGACATTGGTGCGGGTGGGGGCGGGGCTGAGAAAGCGATGGCAGCAAACAATAGTGTCCTCCGAGATGAGTGGTTTTGTATACTCACGTTGTAGTTGATTGTGAAGGACTTTCATCTTCGCTGCGGAAGATTTCCGCATGTAGTTGAGACATTTGTTGTAAACGGCAAACATAGTTAGTTCATTAAATTCTCATATACCTATATATTAGATATTACAATTTATACAGGATATAATGGGTAGGTTAGAGAACGTTTACCAGAGGGAGACTTTGTACAAAAGTCGTTTGCTTGGGTACCTCTGTCCTATTCGTGTTTCAACCGTAAAGCAGTTGTATTTGTATGGCTGTGTTTCGGTTTGAAGGGTGGGATATGGCGTGAATTTACTAGGTACAGAGGAATAACACCTGAGTCCTCAGGAATGGCAACGTATGGGGGGTATCACGGGCGAAACAGTATACTATGTTATGTCCATGGTACTGCTCATGTGTATAGGCGACGGTTACCACTTTCCATCAGGTGGGCCGTCAGCTCGTTTGCCATTATAAGTTGTATAAAAAAAAGGTTGGCCAAAATGAAAACAGCTGATTCAAATGAATGGTCTGAATCGGATAGTGGATTATTTTCCCCGCAAAAATGCACCACAGTCATGTTATTACGATTTCTTAGTTTTGACACTGCGCAATGTATTTGAAATTTTACAATTCACACGACGCGGTGCAGACACCGTGCGGTCGATGGCGCTACTTCGTAGGTAGTTTTCGTAGACTTGTTTGCGTGGACCTTACATAGCTGATTCCGTGAGTCGCAGAAGGATTTTAATACATTGCTATTGTTGGTATTTCATAGTATTTTACTATCAAATATTATTTATTTATTTATTACATCCACTGGGTGAGCCCTCCAGTCTTCCAATACGCTCACCCAGGGGGAAAAGGATCGTTAGCAATGGAGTTTGACAGCCCCATTGCTAGCAATATACCTTATTAGGTCAACCTCCACGTGGTTCCCCCTGGAAACCATCGTGAACAATTCTTGTTGAATTCGTCACGATGGGCTAACTGACCTACTTCATCCTCACCTATCATCCTTCACTGGTGCCCCGCCGGTGTATACCGATAGCGCGGGTGGGGTTACCATTACATTATCATCCATTTAAAAAAATACGCTCACCCAGGAAAGCATTAGTACAATAACATATAAAAATATTAATATATTATTTCTTTATATGACATAATATGATATAATAGATTTTACAGAAAGAATTTCCACTGGTTTTCAGTTTAAAATGGTGATCTGAATTCATTCTTTCAGTTTTTGCCAACCTATCCCTTACATCCTGTATAAAACTTGGTAATTGAGTATAAACGGTCTAAATGTAATTATGTACATATGATGTATGTTAGGTTGAAACGAGTGTTACATGATGTGACATGGCGAACATAAGCCGCTCATAAAAATGTTCTCATAAATCATGCCCTTTATCCATTACAATTTAAATAAATGGTGGTTTCTTTTACAATTCATGAATTTTTATAATAACATTTGTATAAAAGCGATTTTAGTACATCTTGTTAACTCATTTATGTTTTTTTTATTATACCACTGAGGTGGCAAACAAGCATACGGCCCACCTGATGGTAAGCGGTTACCATAGCCTATGAACGCCTGCAATACCAGAGGTTTTACGCGCGCGTTGCCGGCCCTGACGAATCCTCTTTACCCCCTTTTTGAAGAACCCCATGCTGTAGTCTCTTGGGAAAACCTCGGCAGGGAGCTCATTCCATAACCTGAGTGTTCGTGGGAGAAAAGTAACAATTTCAAATATCTATACAAAAATACGTTATGTACTTTGATTTTTTTTTGTATTTCACCGTCATATATTGTCCACTGCTGAACAAAAGCCTCTCCCTAAGAGGGTCTTTTCCAATAGTTGCCATGCTTGGCAGGTGGATTGGCAACCGCAGTTAGGCTATGGTGATGTTTGAAGAAAGATACTGCTGTCCATTCCTGTGCTATTAAGTTCCCTTAGTCACCCCTTACAACAAATGGTAAAAAGGGGTGTCCCATTCTATGCTAGAACTATAAGTCTTTTTGTATTTAATTAAATTAAATTTATTTATCGTGGAATTCCTTATTGAACAATAAGCAAGTACTTAGAACAAGAGTCGTCTGCATGTACTTCCATAAGGGTTCTTTCATTGACGTATTTAAAGTTATTTCCTATGGGGCCTAACCCCTTAAAAAAGGGAGGGAAGGGATTATTAGTAATGGAGACTGAGAATCCCATTGCTAGCAATATACCCAACCAGGTCGACCTCCTCGCGGTTCTCCCTAGAAACTATCATGGTTAATTCCTGATGAATTCATCATGATGGGCTAACTGGCCTGTTTTCGTTCTCATCTATCACCCTTCACTGGTGCTCCGCCAGTGTATCCCGTTAGCCGCAGGTAGGGTTACCATACCATTTTCACTCATCAAAAAAAACCCCTTAAAAAGTCCATATGAAGTACTGTGGAGGTATTATGAAAGTTACTGTATATCCTGTAATTTTTTATACATATTGGTGATTAATTTGTAACATTTTCCATCACGTGAGCCGTCAGCTTTTTCTGTATTTCCAAGTTCCATATTTAACTTATTTAGTTTTAATATACTTTTTTTTACTAATTAAATTATTATAAATAATAAATGATATTTAAATATAGATAAAGTATATATTTATTTAATAATATTAAGAAATATTTTCATTCTTATCAAAAACTGTGACGTGAGTTGTACAAAGATTTACCTTCATACCGCGGTACATACTGAAAATTAACCCTTTAATGTACTTTGTTGTTTTATCCCCCTGTTACAATATTCTGGGGATGAAAGGGATGTTGTGGCATATTGTACCTTACTTCGACACACGGATATATCAAGAAAGTTGCATTTACATAATATTTACATTTGCATGTAAGGTTTCGTAGTAATTTCATAATACAACCCTTCGTGATGTAACGATTTAACACATTATCTCTCATTTCCATAGTCGCAGATTTGATTTTTGCTCAATACGAGTATTTGTAGATATTCATACATATCTATGTTAGCAATATATATTATATTTTATGTAAAAATTTTCGATAAATCTAGTGTAGACAAAAGGCGGTCTTATTGCTAAGCAATCTCTTCCAGACAAACTTTATATACAATACCTCCAAAAATATAGTCTCAATTTATTTTCAAATCGTCATAGTCGTAGAATACTGACGGATCTTTATATGTTATCTTTGTCAGATCCGTCAGTATTCTACGACTATGACGAAATATACTCGCAGATCCACATTTCGGAATGGCAAAATCTTTAATTGCTATATTTTTGTATAAATGATTTCCGCTATTAAAATAGCTCTTCCCAAGAGCCTACAGCATGGGGTTCTTCAAAAGGGGGGTAAAGAGGTTTCTTCAGGGTCGACAACGCACGCGTAATATCTCTGGTATTGCAGGTGTTCATAGGCTATGTTAACCACTTACCATCAGGTGGGCCGTATGCTTGTTTGCCACCTCAGTGGTATAAATAAAAGACTACTAAGGTATTATTTATTTATGTATTAATGTATTAAGTATGTGAAATACTTTTTAAGGTTAGGGTAGGATGGGGCTGACTTATGTATCTTTATAGGATAAAAGCCTCTAAATAAAAAAATAAAAAAAATATACAAATAACAATATACAATATGTCCAAGTATAAAAAAGATATAGATATAATCCGTCGTTATTGTAAAACGCTCAGCGCTTATAATATGTACCAAACAGTCTGCAACCGAGCGAGTTCGTATTCAAGTTTCAAGTAGTGTTTGTAAAATCGATTCAAAGTTAGTTTGTAAAGTACCTACAGTTTTGTTCGGTACCTATGCAACACTACTGCTCGTGTAAGGATGGAGAGCATATAATTCGTCGTCTGATCTGACTTCATCATCTCCACGTGTTTACATCACTCTTCACATCACTCACTGTTATTATTGAGAGACAGGCTTTTTTCAGACAGAAAAACCTGTGACACTGCGACCTTTTCGCTGATAATTCCTATCAATGATAGGAATTTAACCAGAGGGAGACTTTGTACAAAAGTCGTACAAAAGTCGGTACCTCTGTCCCATTGGTGTTTCAACCGTAAAGCAGTTGTGTTTGCATCGCTGTCTTTCGGTTTGAAGGGTGGGATATGGCGTGAATTTACAGGGTACAGAGGAATAACACCTGAGCCCTCAGGAATAGCAACGCATGGGGGGTATCATGGGCGAAACAGTATGCTCTGTTATGTCCATGGTATTGCTCATGTCTATAGGTGACGGTTATCACTTTCCATCAGGTGGGCCGTCAGCTTGTTTGCCATTCTAAGTTGTATATAAAAAAAATATTAAGACATTTTTTGTAGCGATGTTTTTTTATCTTCTCAGGATATAGCATGTGTTTTCTAAAGGATCGTTTGTGTAATGAGCTACAGTCATAAATTAATTACTACGACATTTTTTCCTCATTGTGACAAAATCTGCAAACACTTTTTGGGCATAAGCTTAGTTGAACTATGTGCTTGTTTAGTTTCCAGTGTCCAGTGAGAGCTCTTGTTAATATACATATAATTAATATAGACAATTATATTTACGCAAAATAAATAATTTCTAAGAGTAATATTTTGAAAACTCCTAATTAAGGACTTTGGAATGATTTAATCCTGACAACAAAAGCCAGCTATTATTTGCTGCTTCTAAGCTTTCAAGTCTGAGGTGTCTGAGACATGCTACAATAAGGTCCTATTTGATATCACTCACTGTTAACTCCTCAGCATTTACCGATTACGCAAACAGATCCAATTCATTCCACTACAAGTGTTTCTTTATACCATATTGATACGGAACCCTAAAAAGTGACACCGGAACGGTAAAAGCTCAAGCGATAGTACCTAATAGTTATTGCAGATATTTTCATCCGGGTTGGCAATTGCGGAATTTCCGCATTAATTCCGATATCCGCATCCATATCCGCAATAGTCGATGTAGAGCTTTTGGGATTGGATGGAAATGTTGTACCAGTTGAAAATAAAAAATGTGGATGGTGCAAGTGATGAGCGGATACGTATAATTTTTGGTAACACTACTTGTGTTAAAAAATTCTAATAAATACATATGGTAATGTAATGAAAAATTTTATTTATGTAATGCTTACTAATATATAAATTTGAAAGTGTGTTCATTTATTACCACTTGGCAGCTTAACGACCATCGTAAAATTCAATATACACGTACTATTTGGGATGAAGAAGCACATTAATTATATTTTATCCTTGTCTCTTATTCTAATCTCGCGGACATACTAGCAATACACCCTGTCAGGTCGACCTCCTCACGGTTCCCTCTGGAAACTATTGTGTTTTATTCCAAGTGAATCCATCACGATAGGCTGACCTGCCTTTTCATTGTCACCTATCATCCCTCACTGGTGTCCCGCTAACGTATACCGTTAGCGCAGGCAGGGTTACCATTCTATTAACATCAATTTAAAAAAAAATCTCGCGGACGAAACTGCGGACTGAATAACTATTTGCGGAACATATATTATATATTACTAGTTTTTAGTTATATATAATTCTTAATATTAATTAATTATAATTCTTAATATTAATTAAATTATAAATGCGAAAATGAGTTTGTTTTTTATGCTTTCACGCCTAAACCGCTGAATGGATTATCATGAATTTTGGTATACAGATGGATGGAACCCTGGAAACGGTTATAGACTACTTTTTCCCGATCAGTGAACATACCTGGAACAAAGTTGCGAGTAAAGCTAATTATGTAATAAAAATAAAAATCAGTAGAAATAAAACTATAATAATAAATAATCATGCATTTAACAATCTTTTATTAGACATCCATTACATTAAATAAATCAATTAAATACTAAGTACTGAATATAAGTGTTACAAGAATATTAATGAGATCCTTTGCTTTTCGAATCGTGAAGACTGCGGGTCTACCATGAAATGAAATTCCGAAATTTCGGACTCAATTTCGTGTTTTTGTTTATACCAAAATCGGACCAATAAATGGAGTTTAACATTTCGTTCGTCATACATCCTATCATAAAAGTCTAAAAGAACAATATTTCAACATTTTTAATATTTCCAAACGGCATGTATTATGTAATTTTAACATCAAATTTCTGTTTCGTTTGGCTCCGAAATTTCGGAAAACATTTCATGGTAGGCCCACTGATTTCAGTTACAGAAAATTAAAAAAAAATATTTTAATAATTAAGTGTACAGGTACAAGTAGGTACATTACAAAAGTTATATTAAGAAAGAAAGAAACATTATAAAAAATAATTAATGCAATAAATAATAATAATAACTGTATAGTACTGAAACAATCAAATACATAGAAGAAGAAAGAAAATAACCAAGATTTACATTCTACAGCAGTCTTAGCATAAAATAGGAAATAGTGTATTTTTTTTACAACACAGGGGGCAAACGAGCATGCGGCTCACCTGATGATAAGTGAGTACCGCCGCCCTTGGTCACCCACAACACCTACGGCATTGCAGGTGTGCTGCCGGCCTTTTAAACTCTTTTCTTGAAGGTTTTGTTGTCATATCGGTTCAGAAATACTGCTGCTGGAAGTTGATTCCAAAGAATGGTTGTGCTTGGAAGAAAGTGCCTCGAAAAATGCACGGTGGAAGACCGCCACTCGTCCAGATGATTGAAATGAAACTAGAAAATAAGAAATAAAGTGTATTTGTGTGTGTATAAGTGTGCGTCACAAAATTCACTATAAGAAATATTACAATATAAAATTATTATTGTAAGCTATTCGCTTCTAACTTAAACCATCCCCTATTCGGAGCGTATCGGGCTGCGTTTGTGAAATCCTCCAGACAGACTAACTTAACCGAATGCAAATGTAGTGTAGCTGCCGTGAACAGATATAACATTTGCATATACCCACACAATGGTTTTATCATTTCTATGGCACCGTTCATACAGTTGTTCAGGGTTTAATGGTCGCTCTCGTATCTCCTATTGAAATAGTGAAGTCATCTACTTATATATTCTTTATTGACCACATTACAAAGAAATGTCTGGTACAAAATGCGGACTTAATGCTTGAGATAACCCTATTCTCCCAGACGACCTTTAGTAAAAGAGATATAATGACTCACAATATCACATATACATATCGTCATAGTCGTAGAATACTGACGGATCTGACGAATATTACATATATAGATCCGTCAGTATTCTACGACTATGACGATATATATACAAAGGAGAACCACTACAGTTTTTTTTATGGGTGAAGATGGAATGGTAACCCTGCCTGCGCTATCGGTATACGCTGGCAGGATACCAGTGAAGGGTGACAGGTGAGGATGAAGGCGATGCGACAATTTCTTTATGTCATAAATCCAAAACCTTCTAGTGTTAATTAAAATAAATACAAACAATTACAAGAAAAGATTTCCCTTAGAAAACAAAAGGCGTAATTATGTGTTTTCAGCTGGAAGCTCCCAGACGACCTCAGATTAAGAGAATTAACGGTATGAAGGAAGTCAAACCGCTCCTTTGATAATCAAAGAGAAGTAGGATTAAAAAGGATATTATGGAGCATTGAATGTGAGTATACCAGCGAGAACTAATGGGAAGCCACTTGAGCTTAGCACGAAACACGGAAATATGATTATAAAAATGCTTTGATGACGCTCAAGTTTGTTGAGATATAATATCATATATTATTTTTATTTCTGCAACTTAGATGGCAAACAAACTGACGGACCACCTGATGGAAAGTGGTAACCGTCGCCTATAGACACGAGCAGTACCATGAACATAACAGAGTGTACTGTTTTGCTCATTATAATCCCCATGCGTTGCCATTTCTGAGGACTCAAATGTTATTCTTCTGTACCCAGTAAATTCACTGCAATATCTCACCCTTTAAACCGAAACACAGCAATGCAAATACAACTGCTTCACGATAAAAACACGAATGGGACAGAGATGCTCAAGCAAACGACTTTATATATACTTAGTATATCATACATTAGTACTTACATACATATGTATTACGCCTGTCTCCCTTTAGGGTAGGCAGAAACAATAGAAAACTAAATGCTTTGATTCAAACAAGCCTCTTTCGCTTCCTCCGCATTCATCAATCTTTTCATATACGCTCGCCGATTACGAGTACTCTTAATTTGTCCCTTCTTCAGCACGTCGCCTATTTAATCAACATATGTCAGTCTAGGGCGCCCCCTACCGATATTTCCAGTCATTCTTACTCGATAAATTTTCTTTCGTAATTCTTCTTTCATACATCCTCACTAAATATTATTAGTATCTAATATTTTTCAATTTCATTTCCATACAAATTTAGAATTCGCATGCTCAAATTATATTACGCGCGCACTAGTGTAAAAGGGGTTTCTCTCTCGTCTCCATGATTGCATATCCAGTCTGTTCGTACGTGAATACGGCATAGTTATACGTCTATAGTTAACAGCCAGCTGAGTTGACGTTGTTTCTTTCAAATTTCACTGCAACACTGTTAAAACATAGCATGACTCATTTATCATAATTGTAATTTAAATTAATTTTTTTTTTTTTATTGTTATTATGACTATCTATATAATTTTAGTAATTGTAAAAAAAACATTTACACATCTATGTAATGGTAAATATTGTCGAACAATTGTAATAAATTTTAACATCTGAGTAAAATTAAATTTAAATTTAAATAAAATTAAATATAGAAAATGATTAGAGGACTGTCATCATTGTGCTCTCTTTTATTTGATATTTATATATTGTATTTAACATATGTATATATGTATATACGTGTGTATGTATGTGTATATATGTGTGTATGTGTGTGTGTATGTATATATATATATATATATATATATATATAAATCGATCGTGGCAACCCTGATTCCCATTATGGTGAACGTAACTCCAAACATGTCCACTTTTAGCCAAATATTTGAATGCGAGACGATCAGGTCAACTATTTCCGGGATTGTTTAAATTATTCACGGTTCTTTCCATCGCCGGAGAGTTAGTGGAGAATTTGTATTGATGCACAAAGCTTTTAGTCTCAACCCGATTGACATACACGAACTTTATCGTCTTTAAATCCGGATAGTAAACCGCCAAGTAACGATCCCGACGTGTCAATAATATAAAATTTACCACCACACTTAGATGTATAAATTTATAATGGCACGCTAAAAGCGATACGTACACCTGTAAAGCCTTTGAAATTGTAACTGCTTTTTAATGTTGTTTACATAAACAGAGAAACAACAATGGTAATCAAATACTTATGTTTAAGTAATAAAATTAACTATGTGGTTTTACATGCCTCGCTAAGTACGGCCCACCTGATGGAAAGTGGTAACCGTCGCCTATAGACATGAGCGTTACCATGGACATAACAGAGTATACTGTTTCGCCCATGATACCCCCCATGCGTTGCCATTCCCGAGGACTCGGGTGTTATTCCTCTGTACCCTGTAAATTCACGCCATATCCCATCCTTCAAACCGAAACACAGCCATGCAAACACAACTGCTTCGCGGTAGACACACGAATGGGACAGAGGTACCCAAGCAATCGACTTTTGTACAGTCTCCCTCTGGTATCTGAGGATCTCGTAGAAATGTAGTATAAACAATAAAATTGTTTTTCCTCCAATACTTTATACCTCCTTGGTACATTAATTAAGATTATTAATCACCTTATCTTGTCTAGATATTTGGTCCAAAACTTATAGACTTCTACGAGCCAGTCGGTTGCTTTGTTAACAGCCACTTTCATGCTAAACTATGTTCAAAAAAACTAGAACAAAAAAGATATTTTCCATCTGGTGAGCCATCAGCTTGTTTGCCATTCAAGTTGTTTAATAAAAGAGTACACAGGTGTTCTACGGTTGCAAACTCTCCGAGAATTTAGTATGCTATTACAGCTAAGGAGCTGTATAGGGAGCCATTTAAAAAGCTAACAGTACTGCATTTAAGCTTTACAAACGTCTGGTCGAAGCCTAAAAGTTAAAAAATGGTCATTGTTCCAAGACACTTGAATTTTTTATGTAAACATACGAGATAATAGTCTTTTATAATATTTCGAGTGCATTCGGTTGTTTGACTATGTTTTCTAACTTTTGTAACAGGTTTACTAAAAGAACATTTTGTGCAAAAGTCGTTTGCGTGAGTATCTCTAGTCGATTGATTTTTCTGCTACCAAATATCTCCTGAAGTTATGTTTGTATTTACATGGCTAACTTCATCATCATCATTATCATATCAGTCCTTAAGTGTCCATTGCTGAAAATAGGCCTTGCCCAAAAGGGGGGCTTTGCCAGTAGTTGCTACGTGTTGGAAGGCTGGTGGGCAACAGCATTTCGGCTTTGGTGATTTTCAAAAAGGAACGCTACTACTCATCACTAGGCTATTAAGTTCTTTCCGTCACCCTTTACGACATTTACGGAAAAGGAAGGGATGACCCATTCTATATCGGGAACTACGGAATTAAATGGTAAACTTGCGATAGTAAAAATATAAAATACAAATACAGAGAAATTACACCTTAGTCTTCAAGTATAGTAACTCTTTTTTTTTATACAACTTAGAATGGAAACAAGCTGTCGGTCCACCTGATGGAAATTGGTAACCATCACCTATAGACATGAGCAGTACCATAGACATAACAGAGTATACTGTTTCGCCCACGATACCTCCCATGCGTTGCCATTCCTGAGGACTCAGGTGTTATTCCTCTGTACCCAGTAAATTCACGTAAGCGATGCTGCGTGGTGAAGTCAACATAATACATTGTTCTATTCATATATAAAAATATAAATTTCTATTAGTCAAGTCAACAAATTGTTTATAGTAATAACAAAAAGTATGCTTAGTTTTATAAATCAGCTTTGGTTTCATTCGGATATTTTTTTCTCATTCTCTAGTTCAAAATATGCGTATAAAGCGGACTTAACGGCTTTACAGCTATAAGCATTCTCCTCAAGTGAAACTCAGGGAAGTATCAGAATGCTTGCATACGGGCAACCGCGTAATACCATAGTTCAATTCCGTAGGTGATCACTGGCGTATGTTACGCTGGTTTAAAACCTTCGTCTTTAAATTTTGAGGTATTTGGGATGAGAAAATGGAAAGTCATTATGATTGATCAATCGTGATATATTCAGTATAACTTTTACATTTCCATAAAATTTTCTAGACTGCCTATTTCGACTCGATAGGTCAAGATACTAATTTTAACCTCCAGAATGATGTATTGGAATCTGGCGTGACTAATTATCTTGATGATGAAATTAACTTTATCGCATTGTAAGATAATCAAGGTTTTATATTACGAGTAGTAAAAGGAATAAAACTATGTAAAGATGATCGATGTTGCTAGTCGTGTTACTGTGACGCCCCCTAGTGTTAAAAGTTTCTTGGTGGCCTTTGTTGTACACGCAGACTTTTGATGTGGCTTACAGGAACTATAAATTAAGCCCTCTGCATGCCCTTAGAGTTGCTAAACATAATAATTAAGACCAGTTTACAAGTAGTTTAGCGGAAACATGTACGAGTACGAGTATAGTAGCTTTGGTAAGTACTTGCTTTTATAGGAATCTAAGTGAAAATGTAGGTATATATGTATATACATAACTACATATTGTGACAAACATGATTACTTACACATGTAAATATTAATATTTTTCAAAAGCAAATTTATAATACCTCTATATTTTTAGCCAACTACAAAAAAAGAAAAAGTGCTCAATTGGGTTGTATTTTTTTTATGTTTGTTATAACAGAACTCCTTTATTTATAAAGCGATTTGGAAAACTTTCAAAGGAAAACACAGACTTCCATTCAAGTGGCAAGGAATTTGGATTTTACAACCAAACTTTATAACCGATTTTAATGGAATTTCTGAGACTAATTTTGGAGTATATCCTTTTCGAAGAAAAAAAAAGAAATCTCCGAATTGATTTTCAAATAACGATGTTCTGAGGTAACTAGCATAAAATGCAATCCCCTCCTTTTTTGAAGTCGCTTAAAAAATCTAAAGCAACTTTTCCTTTGTAACACGAGCTCCTTGAAATTTAGATACCCGCTAAGTATCATCCCTGTTTCATAGTAATAGACTTGCAAATAAACAATGTGAACTTACCTTTTGATGTTAGTAACTACAAAACTGTTTTAGTTCCAAGTAACTGTGCACAAATAGAGTAAACAAAGTATGCAAGTAGCAACCGTTAACCGTCGGGGGGAAAGGGATTGTTACTAATGGAGACTGAGAATCCCATTGCTAGCAATACACTCAACCAGTTCGACCTCCTCGCAGTTCCCCCTGGAAACTATCATGGTTAATTCCTGATGAATTCATCATGATGGGCTAACTGGCCTGTTTTCATTCTCATCTATCACCCTTCACTGGTGCTACGCCAGCGTATCCCGTTAGCGCAGCCGGGGTTACCATACCATTTTTACCAAACAAAAAAAAAACCGTTAACCGTCCACTGTTGAATTTAACCTCTCCCATAAGGGGGTTTTTAACCAGTAACTTGCAGTGTTTCTGCTGCGATGCAGCTGTAATAGCATGGCTATATTTTTAACTGAATTTAAAGAAAGGTGAGATTCCAAATTCGATTGTTTTTTAATCCTTTGAAGGCAGACACCCATATTTATTTAATTGTAGAATTGATGGGTTTGTTTGTTGACTGGGAGACAATGCCATATAGCATGAAGTCCGCCTTTTGCACCAGACATTATTTTGTAATGTGGTCCATAAAGACGCCCTTCATACGCTTTCTGTTTTTACCCATTGGTTAGCTGGCAGAGAATGCCATATGGTATTAAGCTTGCCATTTGTACAAAATTTTATTGTGAATAAGAATTTTATTAAGAATAAATAAATAAATAAAAATGGGTTGTTAGTTACAACTAGCACGCAGTCGCAGTTAGTTACAACTAGACTTCACTAATGGGGGTAAGAGATTGTTCGTAATGGGATCTAATATTCCCATTGCTAGCAGTATACCCTATCAGGTCTATCTCCACGCGATTCCCTCTGGATACCATCGTGGTTAATTCTTGAATACGACACGATGGGTTAACTAACCTGAAGGTCTACAAGAAATGAAATTCCGAATTATCGGGCTTAATTTCGTGTTTTGTTTGTACCGAAATCAACCCAGTAAATGGAGCTTAACATTTTGGTCGTCATAAATCTTACCATAATAGTCCAGGGGAAAATAATATTTTAACATTTTTAATCACTTTAAACAGTATGTATTATGTAATTTTAACAGCAAATTTCTATTAACTTCGTCCTCGAAATTTCGGAAAATATTTTATGATAGGCCCTCTGCTTTCATTGTCACCTATCATCTCTCACTGGTGCTCCGCCAGTGTATACCGATAGCACAGAGGGGATAACATTCCATTATCACACATTAAAAAAATCTACTCTAATTTTGATGGTACACTTTTCAATTAATAAAAACAATATACAGTAAATGTAATGGATATACTGTTACATCCATAAATAAATTGATTGAGTGTACTGTTTTCATAGCACCATTTGTGATTTAAACGTTATGTTTCCAAACACCATTGTTATGTATAGAAATTAAACAGAATCCAGAGGATTGGACGAAATGGCATCGCAAAATCGCGCACAGTTTCGCAATTTCATTTTAGTTACACTCCTCGCAAAAATTAAGGGAACATAAAAATTTTTGAAATTTTTGGGTGATTTTCAACAGGCTGTATTTCAGTGAAAAATAATCGTACAGGAAATTTAAGAAAAGGGTTTTGAAGCTTGAAAACTCTAGTTTTCAGATTTTTTGGTGAAAAAAATTTTTGAGCTCCGGTTTCCATGCAATTCTTAAACAAAGCTGAAAATAATTTTTTTCTAAATTTTCTAGGTTTCGTTTTTCACTCTATGGGCATGGAAACATTTTTTCGAGCTACTCCATTGTATAGGTCTCTTAACGTGTTTATTCAGCTTCAAAAATCGCTTTGGATGGCTCAATTACGACCATTTGTCTCCGAGATATCGAACTTTGAATGCAAAAGCATCCTCGCAAACGGTCGGATTCGTCGTGCAACCTCCACGTGCGTACGTGCTTTGGGTAACGCTAATGCCGGCGGTAAATCGATCATCAATCAAAGTTTTTGTCAAAAACTTTGATTTCCTTAAAAACGAAAAAAAAATTTTTTGTAAACTTTATTCGACTTTTCAAAAAAAAATTTTTCTTAAAAATTTTCTTGATTTTTTTTGATTTTTTTTTTGATAATGAATTTTTAAAAAACAAAAAATTGAGTAAAAAGTGAAAAACAAATGAAATTATTGATTTTTGAATGGATTAGGGTGAGTTTACAAAAAAACAAACAAACAAAGTCGCAGTTACAGCTAGTGTCTCTATATATATATAATAAAATGTAACCAGAAATAAATATCTCCTATATGCAAACAATGTCTAGTATATAAGAGCAATAGAAGTCAAAACAATATATTTTTTTAATTTATAACTTTCTCTAATTTTATTTTAAAATTACGTAAAAAATACTACACTAAATTGCATGCGGTTTCTGCAGTTGTGTTCCGTAAAGTCTAATTTATGGTAAATATGATTTATATTTTACCTCGATACGCTATCTATAAGTGATATTTTTCATTTTGTTTTTATCTTACACAATAGGACTTATTTGGTTAATTAATTTTTTGTACCTAAAAAAATTCTGACATCAAAACGGCCACGCAGCAGTCTGTTGTGGAGTGCTCTCGCTCGGTTGTGAGCAGAAGTAGATGGAGAAACATTGCGAGGACCTCAATCGCGAAGGAGAGCCTCATCGACGATCCACTATTATTATAAAAACCACGACCACTCTGTCAAGAGTGTACGATTGAAGAGAGAGAAAAAAAATACAATGACTTACTTAAAAAAAAACCACGTGTACAAAGCTGCAGGCAAAAACCAGTAATAAAATGTAATAATAAGTTGTCAAACACCACGGTTGATAGAATCAGCCTCTCGAAGTATAACTGTGGTACGATGAAAATATTTTCTGTTTTTATTTGTATAAAGGTCTATACACACCAAGAACATTCACCTGCAACGTAACAGGTCAGGACGAGCGTTACGCAAATAAGCACAGTTAAACGAACACTAATAAATGTTGCTCCCGTGTCTCGATTTAATTGTGGCACGAAGATAATTACTGAGTATTATTTACCTCGGCTTTACTCGTGTATTAATTTCGGGGTTGCCCAATTAGTTTCATCCTCAATAGAAGCCCTTATTAACTTGTAACACATCCGTGAAATTTTCTCATGAAAATTCCTGTCAAGTTCAAAACTAGTTATAATTGTAATCAAATTTTTAACAGTGTCACATGCAACAGAAACTAATTTCACTATCAGAACGCTTTTTAATTAATTGAAAATATAAAAAAAAAATATGTTTTTCAAAATTGACAAATATTTTCTATATTTATTTATTTATTTACACTTTATTTCACCAAGTAAAAAATAATAATTACAGTAAATTTTAATTAGAAGTGGTAAAAGACTTGATATGTGATATTGTCACAATTCATTCAAATATAAACAAATTCAAGTATAAACTCTTTTGTAAACATTTGTAACACTGTCGCGTAATGTAACCAGTGGTAGCTGAAATACTCGTTGCTTCGTTCAATATAGTATCTTAGTCTCGATCAGTATGTCTCCTTACACCAATGAATACATTAAAGCGTACATTGGAATAGGTATATCTTATAATTGTACAATTTCAAATAGAGCAACGATGAGTAGTTCAGCAGTTCGTTCTACTTGAATTGTAACATGAAACATAACATGAAACTAAACCTCTTAGCCAAAAAACCAAATCAAATGTGCACTTTATATCAAAAATTCGTAATATGCATATGTAACGTAATGCTTGCGTAATCTAAAATATGCGTAACGCATAAATTCTATGTAGCGTAATTCGCGTAATATAACGAATATTACGCAAACTTATTCTCGGTCTATACGCACCCTAACACTTGGTATCGAAGTATTCGAAAGTAATTTATTTTTCATTCCCGCGGGCGTGGATTCGCGGCGGTCATAATATTTATAGTCTACAGATGGAATGATTTAAACGACAGTCCTCTTGTATTTATTTCTCATTAAATTACTAACAGGAGTGGGTTCCGTATAAATACCTGAGTCGTTTGATTGCTTTTTTTTACTCTCAGGTAATTAATGTTCATAGGATATTATACTAAATACTAATCTATTATTACCTATTGTTGTCCCACAAGAGAAGACTATCATCATCGTCATCATTGTATTGTCTAATATTAAACATCGATCTCCCTCATATTACGCCATAAAGTACGATCCTGCGTCGTTTGCATCCAATAACTTCCTGCAATACTCTTGACATCGTCACCCCACAGTACACTTACTTGAACCAAGTCACCTCTCGAGACTCTTTCTTCTCCATCATTATCAGTTGTTTCAACTATATGGCTGGCCCAAGAGATGGATAAAGCGTTCTGTAACTAAGACAGATGAGGATTACAAATGGGAGACAGATTACAGAGACAAGAAGGCAGGAAATTTAATAGATTTGTACCGGAGTACTGCGCATTGTTCCCTTAGCCGCCTTTTACAATGCCCTGTGGTGTAAATCGAGCAAAATTGACAAAACTTAGCAGAACACAGAAAAAAATTGGAGGCACTCACTCTCTTTTACACACACACACGCAAGAATGCACGCACACACGCACACACATACACGATGCAAGTGTCTACTTTAGTTATTTTAGAAAGTATCGAGTTTTATTACTATTTTTTTTTTATTTTTGCTTTTCCTAGGTACCTGCGTCATTATTTAACCCCTATGTGAGTGCAATCCCATGTTTGATCGAAATAAAGTTTTTTTCTCATTCGACTATTCGAATATATCGTCATAGTCGTAGAATACTGACGGATCTAACAAATATTACATATATAGATCCGTCAGTATTCTACGACTATGACGATAAACTGCTATAATAGTGAATGTAGATCGATATGTGGAATGACGGGTGAATTGATGAAATAGTGGGTGTGCGTTTTCCGGTTTATAATAATGAGGGTCGGAGATCAGGTTACTCTACAGAATATAATATCCCATCCTTTGTTATTTACGAGAACTATAATGGTTTAATATTGCGTTACTTTATCATCTTACATCTTAATATAACTAGCTATAGCAAACTGCTTTACTCGTTTCAGTTGGGATGATTTGATTTGATTCAGCTTCATCTGTATATCAGTATTTGGTCTAGTTCACATCATCGTCATTATTTCAGCCGTTAACTGTCCACTGCTGAACGCTTGCCAGGTGCCATGGACATAACAGAGTATATATACTGTTTCGCCCATGATACCCCCCATGCGTTGCCATTCCTGAGGACTCAGGTGTTATTCCTCTGTACCCAGTAAATTCACGCCATATCCCACCCTTCAAACCGAAACTCAGCCATGCAAACACAAGTGCTTTACGGTTGAAACACAATTTTCCAAGTCGGTTTACAA
The DNA here is from genome assembly GCF_026898425.1 of Galleria mellonella. Classification (NCBI taxonomy): domain Eukaryota; kingdom Metazoa; phylum Arthropoda; class Insecta; order Lepidoptera; family Pyralidae; genus Galleria; species Galleria mellonella. Next base: position 5,890,821 of record NW_026441999.1, on the reverse strand, counting down.
CTGACAGATTCATGAGGTAAAAAAAGATTTGAAGAAATCAAGCGAATTGAGAACCTCCTTTTTTTGAAGTTGGTAAAAAAGGTAAATTCTAATCATTTGAAGGTCTTTATGTGAACGAATGGAAAATGAAATAATCTAAAATCCTTAACAGGACCATAAAATAAAATGTGACCGACTTGAACATCCGTTGGAAACGGATATGTTCTCTTGATATATGTATCCTTAAAAAAAAATCACATATGATTCCATTATTAAAAATTCTATTTATACATTTTCTAACTAGTGTTGCTATGTATCTAAACGTTATATTACTCTGTGAAATACAGAGAATAATTAGATATAAAAAACGACTTCAAAGAAAGAGAAATAAATTGCCTGTATTATTTCTCCTGAATCTTAATCCTTACTTATATATTAAAAAGGTATATATTAGTATAATCACGTATATTCCAAGTAATGTTTATGTATTATATGTGTATTTCTCACATATTATGTGTATGTATAATTATTTTAATATATTACAATAATTACGTCACATCTGTTGCACCACCATTGCCTTTCATACGCTTTCTGTTTTTACCTAAAAGATAGCTGGTAGAGAATGCCATACGGCATTAAGCTTACCTCACAAAGAACCTCCTCACCTCAATAAAGAATAAATAATAAGAATAAATGAGTACAGAAGGGAAAAAAGTGTTAGGACACTTGATACGACACGACGAACTTATAAACATTATAATAGAAGGTAACATAAAAGGAAGGAGGGGAAGAGGGAGATCAAAGCATAGTTACATCAGGCAGATCAAGGAAGGTGTTGGTGTCGTGTCGTATCAAGAGGTGAAGAGACTCGCTGAAAATCGTAGTGAGTGGCAAGAGCTAGACTGACAAGAGCGCAACTCTTAAATAAGATAGATAGATAGATAGAAAAAACAAATAAATATGTATTCAATTTTATATTCACGTATATTTGGAATGAAGAATGAATTAGAGTACTGGTTATTTAATTAGAATTATTTTGTTTAATTCCGCTCCCGCCATTATTACCAGAAGTAAGTTAGCAGTAGACAATCTTCGAGTGTTGGCAGTCACACACATACTAATGGTAGCGGAATTAAACAAAGTAATTCTTCGTGAGAAGAAATAACCAGTGATATGGACTTCCGCAAGATAACACCTTGTTCAGTACAATAGGGACAGTAGAGTAGGTACATGCTGGTTATGCGGTAAAAATCGCAGATAAATCCTAGTTTACCTTGAAATAAATATCAAGAGTCTAAAATGACCGCCTTTTGTACTATACGATACTTATTGAAAAATCATCATCAAGTCCTGTAATATTGGTACAATAAAGTTTTAAATAAATAAATAAAATGTCAGTATACAAAAAAGTGGAGTGACGTCATGAAATGCATTGCAGGGAGTCAGTGGATGCAGGTAGCTCAGGACCGTTCTTTATGGCAGTCTATGGGGGAAGCTTATGTCCAGCAGTGGACGGATAATGGCTGAAATGATGATAATTATGATGATACAAAAAAAATATATACTATTTAATATTATTCATGAACAATCCGTACTTACTTACCCAGTAACCAGCCATAAGTTCTGTTACAAATGAAAATGCATTTTTTTTATGAAAAAATTTAATATTACCAGAATTTATACCTACATATTTATTAAAGTGAAAAAATGGCGCAAAATCGAAAGAAGTTTTTTAAAATAATAAACCTGTTCCAAATTTAAAATAATTAAAAACTTGAAACAAAGAAAAATTTTTAAATAACAGTATTTGTGGCCAGTCTTACTCTTTGACATTTCATATACACGATCACCGGACTGACAAATGTGGCAAACATATCGATATGCTAAACTAGAATACAAAATATCCAATCGGCTGCGGACTAAATATGGAACAAAGAGACTGAAATCCTATAAATTATTATATATATTATAACAAATGAAATTGTTTTCCAATTTTCATACCAATCTTATAGATTACTTCAGACAAGGCGGTATGGTCTAAATGACTTTAGACTGTCCACAAATTGGGCGAACATTATAAAAAAAAAAGTATTTGTGGCCAGACTAGTTACATAAACATCGAATCCGCAACCATTGAAATACGAAGTAAGATTAAACCGCCCACCACTAGGTCATCATATGATTAACCTACCCCGAAACGCTTCTCAGTTTCGTATCTCACGCAACACGTACCATCAGTCACGCGCGTCCACCTCCTCCCACACTGACGTATCGTTGTGACCCACCCGACCCCCGTTTCCTCGGACCACAACCGGCCACCGGGTATAAATCGTCTAAAATAAACTGCCACATCACATGATCATCGTTATAAAATGGCTAAGCGTAAGTCGGCTTGTGAGGTTGTGGTTCCGCAAGTTTTATTTTTAAAAAGAAAGTTCTTTATTCATCTTTAGTTTTTAGTATCTGCGTTATGTATTTATTTTATCAATTCTTCACCGATTTTGTTAAGAATTAAATACCTAATATTAATAGGTACATTACAATCTCGATCAAGATTCGATCCTGGGACCACACGTGCCCACCACTGCGCCATATTTAATACATTTTTACACAATATAAAAGAGGATAAAGGAAGAGATACATGTATAAGTTTCTACCCATCAGGGTCAAACGCCTTTGCGTTTGATACCCGGTTCTATTTGCATTCCTCGTAAGGTATTTAGTGTAAATATTATAAGAAGCTGACTGACTTAATGGTGAAGCCAGAGTCCTTCTTAAAACATCAACAAAAGTCAGATTGCAGTTGCCAACCCGTCTGCCAAGCATGGTAACTATTGGCAAACTCTCCCAATGGCGATGATTATGATGGTTGACTTCGAAATAAATTGGCGCAATTAAATTGAAATAGAAGCGACATCACGTTAAAGAACTGTCAAATAATAGTCATTATTAGGTTAATTTAACGTCAGAGGTTACTGAATTTAATTTTCATACAATATGAAGTAATAAAGAAAAAACGGACCAGCAAAAACAACGCATATTATTATACACTTATTCTAGTTATATAAAAAAATAAAAAAAAATTAATGTCGATGTAAACGAGTAGGGAACCCTAATACACCATCTGCCTGGGAACATACCTACCACAATAAAATGCCCATTTATTTTGGTATGTAGGTACAAGCTGAGACGAAAATATTTACTCTACTCATTTCAAGATCAAGGAAGCAGCATGCGTAATTCTGAGTAAACTAACAAAAAAGACGTATATATACTGTAAACTATATTATAGCGATCCTATTTATAATTTATTAAATTAACGAACGGTAATACATTACATATCATCATCATCATCATCATCATCGTCATCATCTCGGTCATTTCCTGTCCACTGCTGAACTGAACTGCCATAGCCCTCCCCCATAGACTGCCATAAGAAACGGCCCTGAGCCATACGATTCTTTGCAATGCATTTGATGGGGGGAAAGAGATTGTTAGTGAAAGGGTCTAACTGACTCATTATACTAGCAATACACCCTATCAGGTCGGCCTCCACGCGGTTCCCTTGGAAACCATCGTGGTTAATCGTAGTGGAATTGGTTACGATGACCTGCTTTAATCGTCACTTATCATCTATCACTGCTGCCCCGCCATTCCAATACAATTCCATTATTACCCGTTAAAAAAATGCATTTGATGTCGTCACGCCATCTAGTGGGAGGTCGTCCTACTCTGCATTTGCCTATACGGGATCGCCTCTCCACCATCGATTGTTGGTTCTTGGAGCTATGTGACCAGTCCATTGCCATTTCAACTTGCTTATCCTTAACTTTTAACATTTTAATAAGAAATAGGCAATCTTAGGCCAGAAAAAAATATGGGAGGATGATATAAAAAGAACAGCGGGAAAGTTGTGGTATAGATTAACGAAAGATAGAGAAAAGTGGAAGGATCTTGAGGAGGCCTATGTCAAAGGACAAGCTGGAAAAGTCGTTTAGAATTGTAGTGTTAAATGTTTGTAAAATGTAATACTTACAACAATAAAGGCTTATTATTATTATTTTTATTTAATTTGTTATATCTCTCATTTAGAGGTAGTTTTAGACACGGGCCAAAGCCAAGTGTTTTTGGAATGTCAGTTCAATGATAGGAACTTACGGACCAGGCGACATGTATTTAAAATTGCTGCTTTTTGGAGGAGTATATATGTGGAGGGTTGTATACATAATGTATGGAGACTTGTGTGTAAGGTTTTCGGGATAACACCTGTTGTAGATAAAACTATTGGTATTGTTTTTACTGTATGAACTCGCCATTGGGATTTTATTTCTATAGAAAGATCTGTGTATTTAGCTAGTTTTTCAGAGCGTGTTTTTGTCAAATTGTGTGTGTTGCATATTGCTATGTCTATAAAGTAAACTATTTTATTGTCTTTATCAAGAATAGTAATATCTGGTCTGTTATAATGTATTGTTTTATCTGTTATAATAGTTCGATCCCAGTACATTTTGTAACGTTCATTTTCTAATACTGCTGATGGTTGGTATTTATAATAAGCTATTTTTTCTGTTATTAAATTGTATGTAAATGCTAAATACTGGTGGATTATTGCTGCAACTTGGTCATGTCGGTGTTTGTAGTCTGTTTGGGCTATAGATTTACAGGCACCGGTTATATGTTGAATTGTCTCTGGAGCTTCATGACAACGGCGACAGATGTCTACTGAAATATTTGTGTGGGTGATATGCTTTTGGTAGTTTTTGGTGTTAATTACTTGGTCTTGGATTGCCATTGCAAAAGCCTCTGTTTCAGGAAAAAGATCTCCATGAATCAACCATGCATTCGATGCTTTTTTATCGACATGATGCTGTTGTAAATCCTTTTGATGTCTTCCGTGCAGTGACTTTTGCTGCCAGGTTAAAATCTTGTCCTTGTTGTCTGTTATTTTTTCATTCCCTTGAGTTGTCCTATCCCGCAAGTTTAAAGGCGTTAGTCGCATGTCTGTTTCTATAATTACTTTGTGGAGATTCGATTTCACTGCTCTTGTGTAGAAGTAATTTCTTAAGTTTGTAATCTGTTTGTTATGGAGATTGGTGATATCGCTTATTCCTCTTCCTCCCTCATGTCTTGGTAATGTTAATCTTTGTATACAGGATTTTGGATGGTGCTTGCGATGTGTAGTTAATGTCGTGTTTATGATTCGCTGCAGGTTTTTAAGATCTGTTTTAGTCCAGTTGATTATTCCAAATGAATAAGTTAATACAGGGATAGCGTAAGTATTGATGGCTTTAGTAAGGTTACGTGAATTCAGCTGAGAGCGTAATAATGCGTTTAATCTATGTTTAAATTTTTTGATTAAATCTTGTTTAACCTGTTTTTGGTGTATTTGGCGTGATTGTTGGAATCCCAGATATTTGTATGAACTGTGAGGGTCAAGTGGTTCTATCAAATCCCCCGAGTTTAGTTCATATTCAGCATTTATTATTTTACCATTGGAGATTGTGAGGCTTTTACATTTATCTACAGCGAATTGCATGCATATGTCATTAGAGAAAGTTTGTGTTAGATCTGCTAGCTTATGGAGTGTTTGTATATCATTACTGTAAAGTTTTATGTCGTCCATAAACATGAGGTGTGACAATTTTGTTTCGTTTTCATCTGATGATATTTTTAGTCCTGCGTCGGATTCATTGAGTATTTGGGAGAGTGGATTTAGGGCGAGGCAGAACCACAGGGGACTCAATGCATCTCCCTGGAATATGCCTCGCCTTATTGGAATGTCAGCAGTTTGTATAATATTACTACCGTTGATTAACTTTAATTTTGTTTTCCAGTGTTTCATAGTGGATTCTAGGAGTGCTATAATATTTGGATGAATTTTGTAATGGTGAAGGATATACAGAAGCCAGCTATGTGGTACAGAATCGAATGCTTTGCAGTAATCTATGTACATTACACTGAAATCTTTCTTTCTTAGGGAAACTATTTTCATTGCTATTGTGTCTATTGTTAACTGTTCTTTGCAGCCCCGACTATTTTTGCGACAACCCTTCTGCTCTTCACTCAAAATATTGTTCCTTTCGATGTGATTATATATTAAATTAGTGAGACATGATGTAACTATTTTATATATATTCTGTAAACATGTAATAGGTCGATACTTTCCTGGATCTTGGTGTTCCTGATCTTTAGGTATCATGTACGTTATGCCCTCCGTAACAAACTCTGGTATAGTGTCTGGGTTTTCTATAAAACTATTGATATGATTATGCAGTATTGGATGCAGTCTACTAAATTTTTTGTACCAGTAATTATGGATATTATCTGTTCCTGGAGCTTTCCAATTGTGCATTTTCTTTATGACATCATCGAAAACTTGTATTGGGACATGTTCATATTGCATGGCAGTAATCTTGTCCAAGAGTTGTGCGTTCGTTTTTATCCAGCCTGCAGCATCGTTGTGTGATACTGGGTTAGCCCAAATGTTAGACCAGAACCTATGTACGAGTAAGTCTTCAGCTGACGGCATTGTCACCGTTGATTGTGTGTTAGCACCTGTAGGTGTATTTTGTGTATTTAATGTGAGCTGTCTATAAAATTGCTTTTCGCTGTTAATGAATTGAGAATTTTGTTTTTTTCTTAATGTGCAGTTTACGTATCGCTTTAATCGACTTGTTGCAGCGTTTAATTTTTGTTTTAATGTATCTAAGACCTGATTGTCAGTAATGTTGGGTTCTTCGTGTTTAGTATGTATTTTATATGTGTTTTTGATATTGTCTATGTGTTGTTTCAATCTTCTACTTCTGTTACCCCTCATGTATTGTATCATCCTTCCAATGTCTCTTCTTAAATCTTCTATTTTTTTACGTAGTCTCTGTTGCCAGACTGGAGTATAGATGGTTTGGTGTATATCAGTTCTTTGTTCTTTGATTTTTGTCCCGTTGCAGATTGCTGCAGTAAAAGCCGCACAATATAGTGTCGTGTGTGTTTTTATGAAATTTTCATTTTCTGTTATTTGTTTCGACAATAGTTTTGTATTTATGTAGTTGATTATATATTTCAGCTTCCTAGAGACTTTTTGTTTTGGTATGTAAGGTCTTTCTGTAGGATTTGTATCTTTAAAACGGCTAAGTGTTTCTTCAAATTTAGCCATAATATGTAAATCTAACTGTGAGTTTGTATATGTGATCGATTTACTTCTATTGTAATAATGGTTATTAGTATCTGTCATCTGGTCGTTATCTTGGGAATTTATAGAGGTATTTTGTGAAATAGAAGTTTGAATCGTCTGTATGTTATTTGGTCTTGATGAATTTGTACTCGCACAAATCTGGTTTTCAAGACTAAGTTGTAAATTAGGTGTTGTTAAAACAGATTCTACTTCTCGTTTTATTTCTTCTAACCGTTGATCGGTAATATATTTATTTACTATAATTGCTCGACGTTGATCTGCAATTCGTTGTTCTGAAAGATGTTCTAATTGTGGGAATTGGTCTATTACACTTGCATGAAGCTGTTTACGGTATGCACATTTATTTGTTTCAAGCTGAGTGATTTTGTAATAAGATTTAATGATTGACTCATTCATATCGTTAGTCCAGTTGATTCTTCTAGATGAATTACGTGCAAAAGTTGTTTCAGGTAATAATTGGTTTTCTTGGTTAAGAATCTCTGAGACTTCTTTCCTCAGATCAGTTAACACAATGGATGGAAGGAGTTTATTCCTCAAAATTGCTCGTCGTTGGTTCCCTACACGCTGCTTTGATACTTTCATGTCAGGGTATTTTTCGACGAATTGTCTGTGTAACGGTTCTAGGTATCCTTTGACTTTTGTTTCTAATGCAGTTATTATGAGATAAGTGCGCCATATGAACATATTCATGTCTTTAGTCCACTTTTTTCGCGCACGAACTATGTCTGTAGTGGGCACAGGGTCCATAGCAGCAGCCTCCTGTGCAACATCTACTGACAGCGATGAATTTGATGATGACATTGTACTAGTGTTTTTGAATGAGTTTTTGCAAGTAAATGAGTAAGTTGAATGTATAGAACTATTAGAGGATGATAATGACGTTGATGATTGTGATCGTATGGCGGTATCGGCTGTATCTAACGAAGGAAATATGGACATATTACTAAACTATTATAATAATACTTTGAAAACATATACTTTCAAAATACACAAATATTTTGTATAATATCATATAGTGAAAATATCTAAACGTCTTAACAAATACATCTATAATATAAACAGGACAACGGTAAATAATACCTTTACGCGTCGATACCCGATATTTCCCAGTATTGGACAATGAGATCCCCAGGGCTGTCGTTAAACCACCGGGCAAATATTACTTTTCACTATATTTCCTTTTTCCGTTACAAATCAGCTTTTTTGTGCGTAAATATCTTTTGGAGTATTCCCATCGGTTACAAACGGAGTTGGAATGCAACAGAATAATCTATGGGGTCTTTTATATACATTTACCGATTATATGATATTACTTAAGATACTTACGTTCTTTGCTGTGTGGTTTCGACATGGAATGGGCCATCCCTTCGTTTCCCATGGGTGTCGTATGAGGTAACTAAAAAGACTTAACGTAAGAGCGATGGGCAGCGTCCTTCTTAACACATCTTCAAAACGTAACTCCGGTTGTCAATCCGCCTACCAAACGTGGCAAGTACTAGCAAACCCCTCATTTATGGGGAAGGCCTATGTGTAGAGGGTCTCAGTGGAAAATCATATTCTTAAGAGCAACAATACATATAATAAGTAGAGATACAAGACGAAACAACAATTTGAATAGAAATAAAAAACTTTAGAAAAAATTATATCAACATATATATGACTTAACCAAGACCAAGCCAGACTTAAATTTACATTGAAACTACAAAGAAGTTTCAATACTATGTTCAGCAGTGGACAGTTAACGGTTTATATAATTTTTTTTTATTTATTTATTTATTTTTAGATAACTTGGATCCATTTTTGTTAGTAAGTGTACTTAAAAACTGTGTTAATACTTAACCACTAATAATGATCTAGTCCTCTCGGCGAGCATTTTCACGAGAGGACTATCCAATTTATTAACAAACATGCTCAGTATACTGTTGCTACTCCCGCGTATTCGACGTAAAAACGAAGCTGTCTTTTTACGCCAGACTGCGTGAAAACTATCTGTGCGAGCGTCGGCAAACATCGCTGAGGCGCTACAGAAGCGCGGGAGCCGCAACAGCAACCTGGAATTATTATAAAATTGGATACGCAAGGCAATGCAGGCCCCCCGAGTATACCAGAACCACTGACTCGCCGAATACAATGATGCACAATACGCTTTAAATAGTGTTATTTTCACTGCATTTGTATATCGCGCAAATCGGCGATATCATATAATGACGACTATATCTTAATTTATTCTATAGCGTGGGTAGATTCTAAGTTTTACATATCGCTAATGACATCTATTCTAACTTGCCCCCTAGACAAATTACAAAATAATCTATCGACAAAATGGTTATCGTTCGCGAGTCTATGAGAGAGAATGAGACGATGACGTGCTTTGTCTTGTTCTTTCTCATGCGAACTGTTTTTTCTCATCTATCACCCTTCACTGGTGCTCCGCCAGCATATCCCGTTAGCGCAGGCGGGGTTACCATACCATTTTCACCTATCAAGAAAAAAAAACTTTTAGCTAAAATAACAGTTAAAAGTACTTTTGCCCAATGGAGTTGGTTAAAAGTACGTTTGATTAAGTGATTCCGACAAAAGTGCTTTTGGCTGGTTGTATCTATGTAATTATATTCGATTCCACCTTGTCTGGTGAGAGCTTTATATTGTAAAGAATTAGGCATGGGTAATATGAATACCGATTCGATATCTATATATTGGGTTCCTCAGAACATTGATAGCGGATAGGTCATCACTCGTTTCGATATCCTCCGTTTTGATTGGATATCTATTATTATTGGATATCTATTCCAGAGGGAGACTTTGTACAAAAGTGGTTTGCTTGGGCACCTCTGTCCCATTCGTGTTTCAACCGTGAAGCAGTTTTGTTTGCATGGCTGTGTTTCGGTTTGAACGGTGGGATATGGCGTGAATTTACTGGGTACAGAGGAATAACACCTGAGTCCTCAGGAATGGCAACGCATGGGGGGTATCATGGGCGAAACAGTATACTCTGTTATGTCCATGGTACTGCTCATGTCTATAGGCGACGGTTATCACTTTCCATCAGCTGGACCGTCAGTTTGTTTGCCATTCTAAGTTGTATAAAAAAATAGAATATAAAAGTCTGTTATTTGAAATTATTTTTTGGATAACAGACTTTTAATATATTCATAATCAGACCAATATATACATATTGGTTACTAAAATATATATATATTGCTATATATTATCCGCCCTTGTTAAGAATGAAAAATCAATACAATTGAATTAAGAACGACTCTTTTCTGAAGACTTTTAAAATAGCAGATCCTGAATACCCAAACTTTATAGGTTTAATTTACTAGTAATATATACCTTTGTACTAATTAAAAGCACTCTAGCTTCGGTTCCGCTTTATCGAATCGCTCACAAAGCGTTCACAAAGCCCTTTCAATGGAAGATGTCTAACAGAATTTTATTATTTGAGCCCTTGTTCAGTATCTAAACTATTTCTGTTACTTAAACTGAAATGTCTAGGTCATCATTTCTCAACTGAGGGGTCGCTGCTCTTGGGGGAGTCGCGTTTATTACTAGATGGGGTCGCAATCTATTGAAAAATAAGACCTCAAAAGACTTGTTGCGATACGCAGCTTTACCAATCCTTTTTTTATGCAACTTAGTATGGCAAACAAACTAACGACCCACCTGATGGAAAGTGGTAACCGTCGCCTATAGACATGAGCAGTACCATGGACATAACAGAATATACTGTTTCGCCCATGATACATCCCATGTGTTGAGGACTCAGGTATTATTCCTCTGTACACTGTAAATTCACTACCATATCCTACCCTTCAAATTGAAACACAGCCATGCAAACACAACTGCTTCACGGTAGAAACACGAATGGAACAGAGGTGCCCAAGCAAACCACTTTTGTACAAAGTCTCCCTCTGGTGTCCTAGGTGAATAGTTATTCGATTGAGCAATTCATGCGAATTTTTCGAATGATTTTCAAATCATTCGACTATTAATTTCATACACTATACGTTTTTATAATAGCTAAAATATTAGAAACGAACGTAAATGACTTTGTTTTGCTCGTCACTTGTTATCTCCTATTGTTAAGATAGTGGTGTGGTAGCATTCAGATTCGCACTCCGTTAGTTTAACGTAGTTAAATAACAAAAATTTATTATTAAACGTATAAATTAAATATTAATTAAAATTGTATTATAATTTCATAATGACGGGGTCGCAAGAATTTTTACTTAATTTTTTATCTTTTTCGTGGGTCGCTACATAAAAATGGTTGAGAAACAATGGTCTAGGTATTGATGTAATCTGTCACAATGGAACTTAATGGAATGATAACCAGGTTTAGAAGAGATTGTCACAGAGATACTTGCTAAATTAAATTAGTAACAAATCTAAACCTTAATATAATTAATCAATTATTTACTAGTTCTATTGAAAATCAGCAGACTGTCTTATTAGAAGCATTAAAGTTAATATCATAGTAAACTATCTTGGGGCTTTCTCCCATTGTTTAAATTGTTACTAATGGGTTTTTTAAATGGGTGATAATGGAATGGTAATCCCGCCTGCGCTATCGGTATACGCTGGCGGGGCACCAGTGAGGGATGATAGGTTGGACGATGAAAGCAGTTCAGTTAGCTCGTCATGACGAATTCCACTAGAATTAACCACGATGGTTTCAAAGGGGTACTGCGTAGAGGTCGACCTGATACAGTGTATTGCAAGCAATAGGTCAGTTAGACCCATTACTAACTGTGATGTACTCATTAAAGTTGAGACTGCAAGTCCCCCCGCTCCGGCCACTCCTCTGGGTGACGTCCGGGCGGGTGGTCGTGTGAGTCGCATTGTGACATGTTATTGTTTATTATTTCCTACACCTACCTACCATACCAGGAGGACAGCACACTAACAATCTCTTTCCCCCATTAGTAATGGGGTTTAATTGTCCATTAGTTCGAACTCCACGCGGTTCCTCCAGGAATCTATCGTGGTTAATTCTTGTGGGATACATCACTATGGGCTAACTGATCTACTTTCATCCTTACCTCTCACTGGCACCATATGCCGATAGCGCAGGCAGCGTTCTAGTTCCATTGTTACCCATTATAAAAAAAAGAACCAAGTCTACAAATGTTTAAATATTGCATATTTATTTTATGTAGCCAAAAGTGGAAATTGTAACTGTATATTTAAAAGTTTTATAAAAAGATTTTTATTTTTTGTATTAATATTGGATGTACATTTCATATTTCATACAAATATGTGCAGTCAATTAATCGTAATTAATGAACAAATTTTGCATATTTGTATGAGAACGTTGGACAAACATTCAAACTTTGCATTTAAATTTGGAATTATTATTATATCAATAGGATTATAAATGTTGTAGACTCACGGGTTCTCAAAGTGAGTGCAAAGTCAAGGAGGTCATGGTAATCTAGATGCGTTGGGTAGTTTTTTATGATACTTGAGTACAATGGCAAACAAGCTTACGAAGCTGATAAAGAAAAACTAATTAAATATAAATAAAAAAAATGTTGCTCGTATTTAAAAGATTTAAATAACTCAGACGTGCTGAAGAAGGGCCAAATTAAAAGTACCCGTAACCGACGAGCGTGTATGACAAGATTGATGAATGTGGAAGAAGCGAAAGAGGTTTGTTTGAATCGAAGCATTTGGCGTTCCATTGTTTCTGCCTACCCTAATGGGAGACAGGCGTGACAGATATGTATGTATGTAAATAACTCAGAGAACTAGGAAGAGGGCTGTATTCGGAGTTTCTTTGCGTTAAAGTATCCGAAATGAAGATATCGGCAAAAAAACCAAAGTGACCGATATAGCCCGAAGAATATGTAAGTAAATATATGGGGGTGTTGGTGGCACTGTACTGGTCACATAGTTCGATGAATCGACAACCAATGAGGAAGAAAATTTCTTGAGTGGCGACCCTGTGTGGGCAAATGCAATGTAGAACGATCCACCACCTACTTAGATGGAGTAATGACTTCAAATGCATTGCAGGAAGTCAGTGGATGCAGGAGCTCAAGACCGTTTCTTATGGCAATCTACAGGGAAGGTCTATTTTTAACAGTAACCAGAGTTTCCTCTGAGTGACTTTGTACAAAAGTCGATTGCTTGGGTACCTCTATCCTATTCGTGTTTCTACCGTGAAGCAGTTGTGTTTGCATGGCTGTGTTTCAGTTTGAAGGGTGGGATATGGCGTGAATTTACAGGGTACAGAGGAATAACACCCGAGTCCTCAGGAATGGCAACGCATGGGGGATGTCATGGGCGAAACAGTATGTATGTGTAGTGTTATGTCCATGGTACTGCTCATATCTATAGGCTACGGTTACCACTTTCCATCAGGGGGGCCGTCAGCTTGTTTGCCATTCTAAGTCGTATATTAAAAAAAAAGTGGACAGATAATGACTGATATGATGATGATGATGATGATGAATAAAAGCGTAAATGGAAATGAAAAAGGTTTAGTTACCAACGCTGCGAACGCAGTGTTATTTTTTTTAGGAAAACCAGATTCACATAACTTTGAGAACCTCTGGCGTAAAGTAACTCCTAAAAGAAATTATATTAATGCGAAGTCAGACGTATTCAAACTCCAAAGTTGAAAGTCAAGTTTTTTTTTTTGTATAAAAGGACGGTGTATGCAGACCCCTGAGCTCAATACGAATTATTCTTTATTACACTTTAATAAGAGGTCTTCTTATATTTGACGTGTGCTTCGACTAATAACTATGGATTTTTTAAGAACTTCACTTGACTTACTTATCAGAAATTTTCAATAAGTTACTATAAGTAAGTATTTTAAGTATTTTATAATATAATTGTAAGAATGGAAGTCTGTATATTGAGTTGTTTGTAAGCAACTTACAAATGATATTTCTCAATTCGTCAATTTTCTTTCTGTGACGCCATGTTTTTTATCAACTTCTGAACGGTGTGGACTGCCGTTCGGTGAGCGTGGACTGTAGGGGCGTTGGTTCAGGCTGGAGTGAAACACAGGGATTACTATTCTGAAGCCTCCGGTACCGTCTGAAGAGAGTATTTTTTCTTCTTGTCCTATTTCTTCTCGAGTGTAGTGCGTCGCTGCCCGGAAGCGAATGCCGCTCGACGGGAGGCGGCCTATCTTTATACCCGCCCGCTCGCACGATAACGTTTCCAACTCGCGATAGCGATCTGTGCGAGCGGGACGGGGCGAAAATGAACGAGACGCGTGTCTCTTCAGATCGGTACTCTATAGCGTCTATTTATTTATTTTATTTCAATTTACAATTTCTTAATTCTATTTATTGTTACAATTTCTATTCGTAGGTAATAACGACAACACGCAAAGGAATACTTTATTTAACTTACACTATCTTAAATCTATGCAAATCTATATAAAATAACAGAATACAAAACGATTAACTAGGACTTAACAACTATAAATTACGATATATACAAATAATGTCGCGAACATAATCTCCCGCCGCAGCTCTCGTAGCTGGAGTTAACTCGTGTTCGCGTCGCTCGATGTCGATGTGGGCAGTATGATCAGCTTCTTAGTGGGTCGCCGTAGGATGCCCTTGTTCGTCCGCACGTCGACCGCTCGGATCTCGCCGTCTGGTCCAGGGTAGGTCGCCACCACCACGCCTCGCGGCCACGTGTTGCGAGGCAAGGTCCCATCAGCTATTAGGACCAGGTCGTCCATTTTGATGGCTCCGTGTGTAGCTCGGGGCTCCCGCCGGTGTTGCAACTCGGGTAGGTACTCCTTCACCCACCGGTTCCAGAAGCAGTCAGCTAGCCTCTGGCTGGCACGCCACTCCTTGTGTCCCGCCGCGTCGCTCTCTGTGAAGCTGCCTGGCAGTGGGACGCGCGATGGACCGCCCAATATGAAGTGATTGGGGGTTAGGGCGCTGTCGTCGTCTGCCGATGTTGACACGTGGGTTAGCGGTCGACTATTGAGGGTGTGCTCGACCTCGACCAGCAGAGTGTGGAGGACTTCTTCCTTGGGCGCCCGCTCGTTCAACGTAGCGGCTAGTGCGGTCTTCACGCTACGCACCAGCCGTTCCCACGCACCTCCCATGAAGGGTGCGCTCGGGGAATGTAGCGCCACCGGATGAAATGGACTGATGACTCTTCTTGGATGGCTTCCTCGGCTGCTTTCTTCAGTTCGACGTCAGCACCTTTGAGGTTGGTGCCTTGGTCGGACCATAGCTCAGTAGGACACCCTCTGCGGCTTATGAAGCGCCGCAGGGCCATTATGGCGGAGTCCGTGCTGAGGCTGCCGGCGATTTCTAGGTGGACTGCGCGCGTCGTTAGGCAGGTGAAGAGCACTCCGTACCGTTTCTGGCGAGTGCGGCCCACTGTCACGGTCATAGGCCCGAAGTAGTCTAGGCCGGTGAACGTGAACGGTCGTTGATGATGCGCCAGCCTGCTCTGTGGATGGTTGCCCGTTGACGGCTGCGCCGGTCTTGCTCTTCGTAGGCGGCACAGCTGACACCTCTTCAGTTCACTGCGGACGGCGTGTCGTAGGCGCAACACCCACAAGTGTTGTCGCACCTCGTTCGTGGTGATCTCGAAGCCGCCGTGGTGAAGTTTCCGATGCACCCATGCGATGTATAGGCGCACCCAGGCGTGGTTTCCGTCGACGATGGGGGGCTCTCGTTGCTCGGCTGACAGATCGGCGGCGGCTGCTATCCTCGATCGAAGTCGCAGAATGTCGTTGTTGTCTATGACGACCGACAGCTGTATGAGTCGACTGGATGACGGCAGCTGTTTCCCATGTTTCAATGCTGCGATTTCGTCGCCGAACGCCTCTTGTTGTATCGCGCGAATCCATAGCCGTCGCGCGCGATCGAGGTAGTGTGTGTCTATGGGGATGAAACACACAGATGGACTATTGCTGTTCTTGATTTTCATCTTCGTCTTCTCTCTATCGACTTTCTTCGTGCGGGTCCAAGTGGGGTCGGCGCTCTCTTTCTTCTTGTTTCTCTTTCGGATAGCGGTACAGCGTTGACTGGTCGGTCGCAGGAGGTCGATGAACTGCAACACTCGTGCTGAACTGCGAACAAGTTTCAACCAATTAGAAAAACGTGACGGATCGGGTAATGCTATAGACAACTGCGTCGCGTTCTGTAGCTTGTGTACGCGTTCTTCTCCCGTTTCCGCTTGACTATCGTCGCTCGTACTATCTTCACGCGGCCACTGCTCTTCGGGGAGGTACAGGAAGTCCGGCCCACGGAACCATCTATGCTGCGAGCCGAAGTCCGTCGGTGGGTCGCGTGTGGCGTCGTCTGCTACGTTGTGCCGCGTCGGTATCCATCTCCACTCGTTCGTCTTCGTTTCTTCGACGATCTCGGCGACTCTATGCGCGACGAACGGCTTGTATGCGCGAGGACCGGTGCGTAGCCATGCGAGCACGGTGCGTGAGTTCGACCAGTATACTCGGCGAGCGGGCTTCAGGTCGTGTTCTTCGACTGCCGTGCGCGATAGGCGACACCCGAGGACGGCCGCTTGCAGCTCCAGTCGCGGTATCGTGGTCACCTTGCTGAGTGGGGCCACTCGTCCCTTTGCCGCGATCAGCGACACGTGGACCTCGCCGGTCGCGCTTACGGCCCGCCAGTACACGGCACAGGCGTACGCGTCCGAGCTGGCGTCGACGAATGTATGCAGCTCCGCTGTATCGGCCGTGGCTACCTCCGGGTAGCACCGCGGCACCTCCAGCGCGGACAGCCGTCGCACGTGGTCCATCCAGCTCCGCCAGGCGTCCGCTTCCCGTGGTTGCAGCTCGGTGTCCCAGTCGATACCGGTACGCCACGTCTCCTGCAATATCTTCTTCGCCTGTATGGTGATGGGAGTGGCGAGGCCCAGTGGATCGAACAGCGACATGATTGCTCGTAGCGCTTCCCTCTTCGTCGGCGTCTGTTCCCCGCTAGCTATCTGTGGCGGAAGCTTGTGTCCGTTGAAGTTGAAGCCTAAGGTGTCTTCAGAAGGTCGCCATACCATCCCCAGTATCTTCTCCGCGTCGAGTTGTACCACGCTGTCCCCGCCGGTGTCGGAGAACGCGGCGCGCACTTGATGCGAGTTCGACGCCCACCGTTGGAGATAGTAGTTGGCTCGACCGTGGATCTGTGCGACCTGTCTTGAGACGCGTACGGCTTGCTCTTCCGTGTCGAAGCTGGCGAGGTAGTCGTCGACGTAGTGGTTCATGACCACCGCCGTTGCTGCCTCCGGGAACTCTTCCTTGTACTGTTCTGCGTTCTTGTTCTTGACGTAGATCGCTGTACACGGTGACGATGTTGCGCCGAATATGACACTCTTCATCCTATATTCCACAGGTGGACCCTCTCGTCGATCTCCTCGCCACAGGAACCGTTGCATGTCCCTATCTTCTTCCCGTATGGTGACCCGCATGAACATGTCCTTTATGTCCGCCGTGACCGCCACCCGTCGTTGCCGGAACCGCATGAGGACCCCCGGTAGCGATTGAAGTAAGTCGGGGCCCGGCAGCAGCATGTCGTTCAAACTGATGCCCTTCGTCTTGGCTGCTGCGTCGTGCACGATCCGCAGTTTCCCCGGTTTCTGCGGGTTGATGACGGCGAAGTGTGGCAGGTACCACACCCGTTGGGAACTCCGTGGCGGGGCGACTTCGGCATACCCGTTCTTGAGTAGCGTGTCCATTTGTTGTTCATACCTCTTCTTAATTTCTTCATTCTTGTCGAGTTTCCTTTCGACCAGTTGGAGACGTCGCATTGCCGATTCGTAGTTGTCCGGCGGCACAGGGTCGTCCTTCTTCCATAATAACCCCGTCTCGTATCCTCCCGCCGGTAACGGACGAGTTTTCTCTTCTAAAATGCGTAGGGCGCGACGTTCCTCTTCGTTGTAGGACCTCTTCGGTGCGATTCCCAGCGATTCGAGCGCGAAATGTTGCTTCATCATTTCTTCCATCGATTGTTCCTCTTCATGTGTCGTCACTATGTGGCTGATTCTATGCACCTGCTGTCTTGTCCTGCCGCGACTCGTACCGTGCAGTACCCATCCCAGGTCGGTGAGTGATGCGACCGGCTGCGTGTCGGATCCTCTTCTGACTTCGTGGGCCAGCAGTAGGTGCCAGTTGTCTTGCCCCAGCAGTACCGTCGGTTTGCCCTCTTCGTAGACCAATTCCCTCTCTATGTCCCGCAGATGTGGACAGCCCTTGATGACGCTGCGTGGTACCGACTGCGGTGATAACTGCAGTCTGTCCATCGTCCGTGCCCCCACTGTGTATTCTTGTGAATTCCGCCCGCGGATCTTGAAGTGAACACGCGTCGATTGAGCTGCGTTGATCCGTGCCCCGGCCACACCTTCCATGTAGAATGGTGCGGGGGGACCCGTAGCACCGATTCGCTCCGCCACCGTCGTCTCGATGATGGTGCAAGTCGACCCGTCGTCCAGTAGCGCGTAGGTGTCGCACGTTCCCGTGGGACCGGTGACTCGTATCGGCAGGATCTTCAGGAACGCGATCTTGTCGTTTTCCCTTGCCGATGCGGTGACTGCGGCGGACTTGTCCTCGACGACGTGTGTCGTTACTTCATTCTCCGGCTGTTGTCGCGTGGTGTGCAGCAGAGGGTGATGAGTCTGCGTGCACTCATCTACTCCACATCTCTTGCTCTTGCAGGCGTGGCGAAATCTTCTCACTTTGAGGCAACGGAAACACAGCCTATGAGTCTTCGCTAACTCCCATCTCGCCGATGTGTCTGCTTCCTTCATCGTCTTGCAGTCCGATGGAGCGTGTCCCTCTCGTCGACACATCGGGCACGGTGGTGTAGCGGGTTTCTCCTGCGTCGTGTATGTCTTCGCCGTCTTCCTAGGAGCGGACTCCCGCCGGTCTTCGGACGGTATCTCCTCGGCGGGGGCGAAGTTTCCACATCGTGCGGCGGTCCTTTGCAGGAACTGAGAGAGTGTTATGAGGTCCGGTTGTCCCTCCGGTTGGTCGTTGGCGAAATCGTAGTACTTGAAGCGTAGTACCGACGGCATCTTCTCTGTGACGTTTCTCACTATTTCTTCGTTGTAGAGGTAGTGACTCTTGTTCAGCGCTCGTATCGTGGCGACGACGTTCTGCACCTTGCTTGCGAAGAGGCAGACGTCTCTTGCGTTGTCCGAGAGTCGTGGTAGCGCGCGGAGTTTGTTCAGTTCGGCTGTGACGAGTGCTCCAGGGCGGCCGAACCTCGCGGCTAACATCTTCATCACTTCTTCTGCGGTCGTAGACCCGACGAATAGGGAGCGTGCCGCGTCCTTTGCGGCCCCTTCAAACTTCTGCGCAGTCTTGCTAGGTTCTCTTGTTCTGTGAGTTGACTTGCGCTCTCTTCATAGGCCATCTTCCATGGTAACCACTCGCTCGACGATCCATTGAAGACTGGCAACTCGGTGACTCTTGACGCTGTGGAGGGCAGTATGTTGCGAGCGGCCATCTGCATGGCGATCGCAAACTCATTGCAATCGATGCCCACCTTCAGCACCGGTTCTTCTTTCTTCATCGACTGCATCGCTGCTGCTATCGTAGGCATGGCGGCATGTGGGTCAACGTGGCGTGCGTGGTCCCGGTGAAGTGCGTCGCTGCTCGGCTGTGGCGGCGGCGCTCTCGAATCCTCTTCAACGGGTCTCGATGGGACGAACCCCTGACGCTTGCCGGTGACTTCTTCTATCTCTGGTACATGCGGCTCCATCGTGAGTGCCAGCGTGCTTCGATGAACCCAATCCGACGTTCGTTCTCTTCTGACGGTAGCGTTGTCGTCTTCTATTTCCTCGTCGTCTTCCGATTCGGCTTCCAGGGCGGCGACACGTGCAGCGGCCAATTCCACCTCCTTTCGAAGTAGCTCCTCCCGTGCCTTGGCCAGAGCCTTCTTCTTCTGCGAGGCCGTGGTGCGAACCGTGCGTGCCGTGCCGTGCTTCGGTTCCTTCTTCCTTGCTGTCTCCTCTGTCGTTCCTGTGGCTTCGGTAGTCTCCGTGGCTCCTGTGGTCGTCGTATCGCCGGACGTGTTCGTAGTCGATGTGGTGGCGGCGGTAGACGACGTGGCAGCGACAGAAGGCATTCTGACAGCCGCAGACGACGTGGTGGCAGCAACGGACGGCGTGGCAGCGACGGACAGCGTTCCGGCGGCCGTAGTCGACGTGGTGGCGGCGGACGTTGTGGCTTCGGTGACGGCGATTTTTTGTTGCGACGACTTCATGTTTCTCGTAGTCGGCATTTCAGCGATCCGGCTTCAGAATGGTCTTCCTCCAGCGATCCGGCTTCTCGATGTACCAACGGTGTTCCTCCAGCAATCCGGCTTCTCGAAGGACCACGATGAACGGTGTGGACTGCCGTTCGGTGAGCGTGGACTGTAGGGGCGTTGGTTCAGGCTGGAGTGAAACACAGGGATTACTATTCTGAAGCCTCCGGTACCGTCTGAAGAGAGTATTTTTTCTTCTTGTCCTATTTCTTCTCGAGTGTAGTGCGTCGCTGCCCGGAAGCGAATGCCGCTCGACGGGAGGCGGCCTATCTTTATACCCGCCCGCTCGCACAATAACGTTTCCAACTCGCGATAGCGATCTGTGCGAGCGGGACGGGGCGAAAATGAACGAGACGCGTGTCTCTTCAGATCGGTACTCTATAGCGTCTATTTATTTATTTTATTTCAATTTACAATTTCTTAATTCTATTTATTGTTACAATTTCTATTCGTAGGTAATAACGACAACACGCAAAGGAATACTTTATTTAACTTACACTATCTTAAATCTATGCAAATCTATATAAAATAACAGAATACAAAACGATTAACTAGGACTTAACAACTATAAATTACGATATATACAAATAATGTCGCGAACAACTTCAAAAAGGAAAACATTCTCAATTCGGTGGTGCTTTTATTTATTTATTTATTTTACATTTTATTGCACCAAGTAAAAAGAAAAGTAACAAATACAGTAAATAATAATGAGAAGTGAGGTACAAAAGGCGGCCTTATCGCTAAGCAATCTCTTCCAGACAACCTTTGGGTAGAGGACATTGAGAAAAAGACAAAGGGTAGGTGACGCACTATTATGTAGATATTATCACATACAAACATATACACACACACACACATATATATATATATATATATATATATATATATATATATATATATATATATATATATATATATATACACTACATATACACAAACAAATATATACATATACTTAATAGCACATACAACAGAAGAAAATGATGGAGGAAAATAAAGAGAGAACACAGGAAAATAGTACTAGAGGGAAAGGTAGTAGGATTTAACAGACTTTACTTTTATGTTTGTTGCCTTATATCTTCGTCAGTTGTATTATTAATTTGAAAAATGCTTTTTTTGTCTCTATATCCTATACTTTAAGACTGGTCCCATAGTAGTTTTATGAAAATCGGCTCAGTAGTTGAGTTTTTAGATCGCAATTTTTGGTCGTACTGTAGAGCACGATTTTAAATTATTGCTTGTTTTGAACCGATTCTGATGATTCATTTTACATTAAATAACCTAAAATAACAGATTTTTCATTCTGTAACTGACTCTTATTCTGATTCATGCACGCAAAGAAGCGGGATACAACTAGTAATTATTATAAATATGAAGGTAAGTTGATTTGTTACCTCTTAGCGCGTTCAGAATAACGAAAAAAAAAAACAGATAAAGAAAAACATAGAATCAATGGATGAAGATGAAGTTCATCCACCTTTACTTAATTTAAAAAAGGAACAAAGATTCCTACCTTTGGTCAAACTGTCAATTAATCAATACTTCTATAGTTTTCTTTCAGCTTCTCAAATTTTTACTGTAAAAGATCCCTCTATGGGATAAGTCCGCCATTGTATATTATATTATACCTTTTTAATGAGTCAATTGTAAAATAAGTTCAATAAAGATTTTACAATACAATCCAATACATAATTCGCGCGATCTATTTAGTATATACACGGTCAATTTGGGATAAGTACATAGGCTATTATAGACGCGGATAAAGTCACGGGTAAAAGCTAGTAAATAAATAAATAAATAAGTAAATCATGCTGACTCTAATTTCCTAACTGTGAATTCTGCGGTGGGCCGGGCTATGGAATGATTGAACGTTACTGGATGCCTTGTTCATCATACTCGTAAACGAATTTCGCTTGTAAGGTCTCATCAAGATTAATAATGATTATTTGATTACACCTCTATTTACATACAACTAATATTATATATATAATAAAATCGTAACTGCTTGCTGTCTGTCTGTACATATAAAAAACACTATTACAGTATCCACTGACTCGTCGTCACACCATCTCGTGGGAGGGTCGTCCTACACTGCGTTTACCTGTACGAAATAGCTACTCAAAAACATTTGTTCTCCATGGGTTGTCGGTTCTTCAAGTTATATGACCAGCCCACTGCTACTTCAGCTTGCTTATCCTTCGCGCTATGTCGATCACTTCGGTTCCATTTCAAATGTCCTTGTTTCAAATTCTATCGCGCAAAGTAAATCTGAGCACAACCTTCTCTATAGCTCGCTTAGTAACTTGGAGCTTGGAGCTTTTTTTTTATACAACTTAGAATGGCAAACAAGCTGATGGCCTACCTGATAGAAAGTGGTAACCGTCGCCTATAGACATGAGCACTACCATGGACATAACAGAGTATACTGTTTCGCCCATGATACCCCCATGCGTTGCCATTACTGAGAACTCAGGTGTTATTCCTCTGTACCCAGTAAATTCACGCCTTTTGCATACGGCCAACGGTGTAGGACCAAGTTTCGGTTCCGTAGATCATCACTGGCAAAGTGATTGAAGAACTTCGTCTTAAAACCAATCCAAGTAAGCCAAACAATCCAAAATCCAACTTCGAAGTAATCCAAGACATAATCTGTGCCGAATATAAAAATCTCATTACTCGTTTATACATAATTGAGTAATATATAACATTTCTATATATTGAGCAAATCAATATTTCTAAATTGCCTATATCAATTTAGAAGACAAATAGGGGAAAGTGTGAGAGTCGGACTTACGCAATGGTTCCCGTGCTCTTGGATTTTTTATATCCAACTTAGAATGGCAATCCAGCTGATGGCCCACCTGATGGAAAGTGGTAACCAGCGCCTATAGACATGAGTAGTACAGTACCATGGACATAACAGAGTATACTGTTACGCCCATGATACCACCCATGCGTTGCCATTCCTGAGGACTCGAGTGTTATTCCTCTGCACCCTGTAAATCCACTGCCATATCCCACCCTTCAAACCGAAACGCAGCCATGCAAACACAACCGCTTCACGGTAGAAACACAAGTAGGACAGAGGTTCCCACGCAAACCACGTTTGTACAAAGCCTTCCTCTGTTAAAATATGCTCACGAATATAATTATAAATGAGGCAGTCAGGAGCATCTGTCGACTGTTGTTGCCATAGCAACCACAATGTGTGTGGTAGTAACGATACGCCCACATTTCGGCCAACATATTAAAGTCCAGTATGGCAACGGACGAGCCCACCGCCATCTCTGGGATTAATTTAATTTGATATTGGTAATTTCTATCACTAAAAAGCTAAAGAGAAATATATATAGTTTAAAGATTTTTCCTTACAATAAATATTCTATAAATCACTCGACAATTAATATGAAAATAAGTATCTGTATGTAAAAACGTATGCATGGGTACCATTGTCCCTCCCGTGAAACAGCTGATGAATGAATATATATATATATATATATATATATATATATATATATATATATAAAGCCTCTCCATATCTCTTTCTAAGATAAGATATATATATATTGCTTCATAAGAAGCGGCTAAGGGAGGGCGAAAGATGGTCAGCAGCGTCCCTCTTAAAACATCTCTAAAGCCTAACTGCGGTTGATAAACCGTCTTCTAAACGTGGCAACTACTGGCTAACCCCCCCAAGGGAAAGAGGCAGGCGGGGTTACCATTTCATTATCATCCGTTGAAAAAAAAATACTATATGCAACGCTTACTAATGTCCATCCAATGGGCCGTCAAGTCGTTTGTATAAAAATTCCAAGTTGCATGAAAAAATCCGCTCAAACCTTTACGCGTGATTTAACAATAAATATCTAACTATATTCACTAACTTTCACATGTACAAGTTTAGTCAGATATGGGACGACGTTCCGTTCTCACCCTTTCACATACGGAACCCTAAAAACGTCGAAAAAAGTAATCCGAAGTATTTATAACGAAATCTGGCTTAGTCACGGTACATCGATCACTTAGATTATTGGATTTTCTCTCCTGAGATCTCATCTTTGTATCTCGGGGACTGAGTGACTTTACAAATGGCTGTAGGGTGGTTCTTTACGGCTACATAACACCTATTTATTATATATATAAGGAAGGGGATTATTAGTAGCGGATATTAATAATGGGGTCTCTCAGTCTCGTTGCTAGCAATATACCCTATCAGGTCGACTTCTCCGTGGTGCCCTCTGGAAACCAGCGTGCTGAATTCCAAGTGTATTTCATCACGATGGGCTAACTGACCTGCCTTTTTCATTCTCACCTATCATCTCTCACTGGTGCTCCGCCAGCTTATACCGTTAGCATTCCATTCCATTATCATTCTTTAAAAAAAAATTCTCTATAATTTGACAAAAACATGACAGATTATTTTAAAAATTAAAACTAAATTATTATGCAATTAGAAATAACTAAAATAAAATAAATGACGTCAAATGGAAGCCGTCTTGTGAAGATTGTGTGTACACGATCTAAAACTGTTCGTGTTATGATAAGTATTTTTATAATTAGTTATCAGAACAGTCGTAAAATCCGAACAGTTTTATATGATGTTAGCTTTTCACGGACATTTTATAGCATTTTACTGTATTTACATTGCTTTGCGGAATGTGGTTCCCGGTGTCGATTCCTGGCGGGAATTTTAGAAACGAGATTAGCTAAATTGGCCAGATGTTGGGTGCTCCAATTTTTTACGGATGCTTAAAAAAAGCAACTTTGAATAGCAAGCACAGAGAGTTTAAACAGAAAATACAGTCTTCTAAAGCTTCTAATACAGAAAAAGATCCAGGATTGCCGAAGGCTGACAAAACTCCGAATCTCCTGGATAAAAAAATTAACATATTGGTTCGGAATGAGAACCAGATCCCTTTTCAGGATGGCGCTGGATAAGGTCAAGATCGCCATGATGATCGACAACCTCCGATAGGAGATGGCACCTTAGAAAAAGAAGAGTGGCAAACAAACTGATGGTCCATTTCATGGAAAGTGGTAACTGACTCATACAGGCATAAACAGCATCTTGGATATCATAGAATATACTATGACGCTCATGTTACCTTTTATGCGTCTCGTATTATGCTGCAGTGATTAATGAATTTAATAAATATAGCATAAACAATTTAATAATAGCATAAAATATATAAATAAATTATTAATTAATAAAACACAAAGCTAAATAATTACTTTCAAATTCATACAGATTAATGACTTATTTGGTTTTAGAATTATGTTACAAATATGCTTTAAATATTTAATCTAAATTATATTTTGACAACATACGTTAAATAGATAAATAAACAGCTAATTAAATAATTTCAAATTAATATAAATTAAATAACTATTCTGATTTATAATTATGTTACAAATATGCTTTAATAAATATTTGATCTAATTTATATTTTAACAAGAAACGTTAAATAAATAAATAGCTAAATAATTAATTTCAAATTTATGTAAATTAAATAACTAGTCTGATTTATAATTATGTTACAAATATGCTTTAGTTATTTGATCTAAATTACATTTTGACAATATACGTGGGTGTACTACGTAGTGTCAGGTAGTAAAACCAAATTTCTGACGCATTCACCTTGTACGTGTATGTACATTTAACGTTCTCGCATCAAACATTCGTATGGTTTACATATACCGATAATTATATTCTGGCTTAAGTTTTATAAGTGTTATGTTATAGAGCAGACATATTAACAATTAGATTTAGCTTGGCTAAAATTTAATACAAATAAGTAATGAATTAAATGATAAAAAAAAATCGCCCATCTTTTCCTAACTATAATCATTTCTTGTAATTATTCGTTTGTATTTATGTATTTTTATTTAATAATAACGATAATATGACTGTAATTATGGGTAACATCGGAAAACTTTTTATTGTTTTTCTCAAACAAAGTATATATCTATATATATATAAATATCACTCGTGATCTTTTCTAGGCAATCTAAATTTCATTAAAATTTCGTAGAAATCGATATACGTACCTACATTTTTTACAACTTAAAATGGTAAGGTACATAGGGTAAGATTAAGGTATATTGCTAGCAATGTGACTGTTAGACTCCATGACTAACCATCCCTTTGCCCTGTAACAAGGTTTATGTCATATATCCTTTTTTTATATCTATCTAAAATAAAAATCTCAAGTATTTCACAGATTGCTCCTGTTATTTGGAACGTCGCATTGCCCACATTTCGTTGGTCGAAGCCAGAATCAGCGATCGGTCTGCAAAGAGCTCCCAACGGACCGATTGACATTGAGTAGCCGTTTTGTGGCATTACCATATTTTCGGTAAAAACGGGTAGCATTTTCCTTTAGGCCGCTATACTAATCGGATTTTGCAAGCATATGCGAAAGAATTTCCTGCTATTTACTGGCAACTGGGTTCCAATTAATGTTTGTCCGATAAACTACATTAAGAAATTTAAGGATCTTTTGTAGATCGAAACTGTGCGGATTTTTATTTACTCACAATATTTTACTAATATAAAAAAAAATTAACTAGATTATGTCTGTACACGGAAGATATTTAAGACCCAGTTATTTGAAGAGTCCTCAATAAGGCCAATAGATATCAAAATAATAATTTTCAAAAAATTAACCGCCATCTATCTATCTGTCTGTATGTTTGTACCAGCATCACGCAAAAACTATTGTACCAAATTGGTTGCGAATTTCATAGATTTGTTCCTGAAGGTCTAATTGAAAATCTAATGTATGCTTCATCTTGATACGTCGTCTAGAAGTGCACACGTACAATGGTCCAAATGAGACGACTCAGGTGGGCCGTACACTTGTGTGCCACCTCAATGGTATGAATAAAAAGTAATGTTGAATAAATACCAATAAGCATCTTCCTAACCTTATCCCAATTATTATTTGGAGTCGGTGTAATATTGTTTTATCCATAATACAAAAAGATTTGGCCTATAGTTTTACGACCGGCCGCCTGCCTGACGTCAACCCTATTTAGGAATGAATAAATATCAATAAACTATTAAAATTGCAGTATCCAGTACTGGACAATTTACGGACGTATGAGAGTCCCATTGTTAACAATACACCATGTAAGGTCGACCTCCCCGAGATTCCTCCGGGAAACCATTGTGTTCAGTTCCAAGTGGATTCATCACAATCAGCTAACTGACCCATCTTTTTATGCTCATCTAACATCACTTACTATTGCTCCGCGAGCGTACACCGTTGAAACTGACAGACATACTTAAATATTACTTTGGTAAATACATATGGTCAAATTTTAAGGCGAATATTTGCAACAAGTCTCCTCTAAAATTACGTCTCTGTGGTTTGGGGTTAAGCCAAACCGTACTAACGTGGGTAATCAAATATTATTCACGTAATATCGCCTTAATTCTATATTAGAGTGGTTTCATTGACTAGTATATTATATATTTAGTAATCTTCACTTACAATATTTACTAGCTTTTAACTGCGACTTCGCCCGCGTAACTATGTTCATTGGCTGAAATAAAAATTAGCCTATGTCCTCCATTGTTTTATTACTTTTATATTTTATTCCATTCTTTACTTTCTTCTTTACTGATCGAAAGGAAAAGTAACCTATATCCAGACGGTTACCCGTTAACTGTCCACTGCTGAACATAAGCCTCCCCATAGTTGGCACGCTCGTGTTTCAACTGTGAAGCAGTTGTGTTTGCATGGCTGTGTCTCGGTTTGAAGGGTGGTATATGGCGTGAATTTACAGGGTACAGAGGAGGTTATTCCTCTGTACCCTGTAAATACAGGGTACAGAGGAATAACATCTGAATCCTCGGGAATGGCAACGCATGGGGGGTATAATGGGCGAAACAGTATACTCTGTTATGTCCATGGTACTGCTCATGTCTATAGGCGACGGTTACCACTTTCCATCAGGTGGGCCGTCAGCTTGTTTGCCATTCTAAGTTTTATAAAAAAAAATATATTTTGGACAAAATATTGTATAATCAATACAGGAAACAAATAATAAAATCCAATTTCCTGACCAATACAAATTCCAAGAAGAAAGGCTAAACAACACATGTTATTAAAAGAAACAGGTGTGTGTGGGTGTGTGTGTGTGTTCATACGATGTAGCTCAGTACGTTACACACAAATGAGAGTTGTTCCAACCACACATACAAGTGATCTTTATAAAGTTGTGTACTTTATTACCACATCGCAAACAATATTTCGACTCGTAATTGCTCCGTTTCTGTTTACGTGATGTTTAACGTACGTTTACGTACAATTCTAACGTTTATGTTTATATGTATGAGTATTTTTTATTGGCTTCAAAGAAATTTTTATTTATTTATTTAGTTATTGATCATATTACAAAATTTGTTTGGTACAAAAGGCGGCCTTAATGTTTTATTGGTTTAAAGCAGTTGTGTTTGCATGGTTGTGCTTCGGTTTGAAGGGTGGGATATAGCGTGAATTTACTAGGTACAGAGGAGTAACACCTGAGTCCTCAGCAATGGCAACGCATGGGGGGTATCATGGACGAAACAGTATACTCTGTTATGTCCATGGTACTGCTCATGTCTATAGGCGACGGTTACCACTTTCCATCAGGTGGGCCGTCAGCTTGTGTGTCATTCTAAGTCGTATAAAAAAATATCATCATCATCATCACTTCACCCATTATCCGTCCACTGCTGGACTTAAGCCTCCCCCATAGACTGCCATAAAGAACGGTCCAGAGCCACCTGCATCGACTAACTCCCAGCAATGCATTTCAGGTCGTCATTCCTAGCAAACCCTTGGGGGGTTTATGTTCAGCAGAGGACAGTTAAGGGCTGACGTGATGATCATTGCATGTCGACCTTATTAAGTCCCTTCAAAATATTATTTCTTAATTATCTTCGACGTACAAACATCATATAGTTACAATTTTATTATAATAATAAGAGACAGTATAAATGTATATAGTGGAAAATCTATGTTGCATAGATACATAGATAGATACTCTTTATTGTTTCCACCAAAAGATTACAATAGTAAACTTATTATAAATATAAACAATTATAAGAAATAATCACAATGAGAAAACAATGGGCGACCTTATCGCTAAAAACGATCTCTTCCACGCAACCTTTGGATGGAGAGGAGTAATTATAAACGATTTGATCGGAGGCACGATGAAAATTCTATTATTTAGTATTGTATGCATAATATGTATATAAGGTCTAGAAATAAATACCAAATGGTAGCCACGACCTCCCCAGGGCCTGGCAGTTTACGTAATTCTACATTTCCCTGTGGAAAAACGAAAAAGGCATAGAAGTAAACAGTGAAGAGTTACATATTCGTCGGTTTACAAGTGGCCGTGTAAATATTTACCAAAAAAAAAATTCCCAAGTCCGTTTTGTGCACGAATTGTTTTTTTAATCAACTTAAAAAAATGTGATATAATGGACTTGTAAAAAAATGTTTTCATCTAATGTATAATATCCATATTCATGTAATTAATGAATTGAATTGAAAAAGAAGGAGCTTCTCAGTTTGGTTGTTTTTTTTTTTTATTTGTTACCTCATAACTCAGTCATTTATAAAGCGATTTGATTTTTTTTTTTACCTAGAATGTATTTTATATATTATTCTTTTTTATACTTTCATTTATTGTAAAATCCATCCAGTAATTTAGTTTTTAAACCGAAATAACTGGTTTTGATACGATTGAAGTCAGTTTATTGTGGAACACAATTATAATGTTGTTTTGTTGATCTACCTAATAAATAAATAAAGTGATGAAAATTTTGAATTTTGCCTTTACCTTATTAGGTAATAGCTGAAACCACCGTATTACATAAGGCAGACTCAAAATTATTTGTCGTTTTTCTGCCCATGATCCTTTGATGAAAATGTTCAGATTCGCTAGTAAACACTTCCTTCAAAGGATTCTAATGCAAAATTTTTGTTACGATCTGTATAGATCTTTATAGTCTCTGATCACAATTAGTAACTACTAGTTAGTGACAACTACCTAGCTAGGTAGTTGCCATGCTTGGCAGGCGCAACCGCAGTTAGGCTTCGGAGGTTTTAAGAGGGACGCTTCTAGCTGTTTTTCCACTATTAAGTTCCCTTAGTCGACTCTTACCCACGTGAATAGAAGTAGTGAGCTATTCTATGCCGGGGCCACAGGGCAATACTTACATCAACTTGTGCTCATTTAAATACATTCATATTATATATAGAAAATACAATGGAATGTTGGAAAAATGAAATCTTAAAAAAAAAGGAAAAGAGAAACATTATTCAAAATTATTCTAATAATGCTAAGTGCTAAATTATTACAACATGAAAAACATCAGTCTGCAGGAATTTCAACTTTTTCTCTAAGAAAATAACGCTCCCCGACCACTCAGTGAAAAGGGGAGTAACTCAAAATTTATAAAGATTTATTACGCAAGGATATTCTGAAATTCTGTCCCCTTATTTCGTAGAAGAATTTATTGCCACCATAAACTTTGATAAAGGAATTTCTCACTACTGATAACGAACAAATTATTTCAAGTGCTTCAGAGATTTTAACGGTTGGATAAATTTGGGAAGTTTTCTGAGATCAAAGGATAGTTTTTGAGGGAACACTTGTTAATTGAATGTACTGTTTGAATATTTAAATTTTGTATAATATTATTAGTGGAGACTGTGCAAAAGTCATCTGTTTGGATACCTCTGTTCCACTCGTGTTTAAACCGTGAAGCAGATGTCTATGTTACGGCGTGTGCATAGTAGAGATGGGTAATATACAGTTACCAGAGACTTTGTACAAAAGTCGATTGCTTGGGTACCTCTGTCCCATTCGTGTTTCTACCGTAAAGCAGTTGTGTTTGCATGACTGTGTTTAGGTTTGAAGGGTGGGATATGACGTGATTTTACAGGGCACAGAGGAATAATAGATTCCTGAGTCCTCAGGAATGGCAACGCATGGGGGGTATCATGGGCGAAACAGTATACTCTGTTATGTTCATGGTACTGCTCATGTCTATAGGCGACGGTTACCACTTTCCATCAGGTGGGCCGTCAGCCTGTTTGCCATTCTAAGTTGTATAAAAAAATATATATATTGTAGTTACAATATCTATATATTATATATCGGTTGTCTAAAATATATATTATTGAAATAAAGTAACCAATTGAAACGAATAGAGATATCAGAATAGTATAGATATCGCCCATCCCTAGTGCATGCCATCAATTAAATCAATTATAGGATATAATACTTCATTTCCCAAGAAAAGCAGGCATGAGGGGTGTCATAGGCGTCACAGTATATTCTGTGATATCCATTATGTTGTTCATGTCTACAATAAACCGTTTCAACTTTCCAACTTTTTTATCATTCCAATCTACATAGAATAAACTAAACTGTCCAACAAAACCACAGTAAATAGCTAGCCTTTTATAAAATGTACATACACAGTCTAGTAAGTATTCTGTACATTGACTCACAAGAATCATATAGAGAGGTCGGTTCTGGTCGACAGTAAAAATTCAATGTCATTGACTTTAATAGCCAATTTTGCAGTAATATAACAGAGTTAACGCTAAAAATTAATTCAGCTTCCGGCCGCTTCGTATTCGAGTCGAACGTGCTCGGCGTAGCGGGGTCAAGTCCAAGGTCAAGTTTATCATAATAACAGTAATCAACACAAAGCTCGTGACCCTTGAGCCTTTAGAAAATAGAGCTTTCTTTTCTTATTATCGTGTTCGTAACACCATTATTATACGTATAGAAACTTCAGTCGCTGTACTTATTTTTTTTTTTTACAACAGATTAGCAAAATATTTATTATATTCTTCTATTTTTTTAATTACTATCATCGTTTTACACTAGGAATAACAAAATGGAGGAATAGAAAAGACCTGTGCAATATACATAACATTGACAAGTCGATGAGTTTTTTTTAATATGATATATGGCCACAGAGTATCACTCGACAGTTTGTATTTCTTTTTTTAATAAAATATAGAGATGAGGCGGATATGACCATGTAGCTATAGACTATTAGTGGTTAACAAAAGACAGTTAACAATAGACCTTACGGGTAGTAAACATCAACTATAGGCATGAAAAACAATGGCTGTTACAAAATACACTGTGATACCTACAACATACGTTGTCTTTCTTGAAGACTAAGATAGCATCGTACCATAAAAGTAAGTAATCTAATCTTAATTCTTATGACCGTATACTGTAGTTTCATTGCATTATCCCGCTCTTTAAACTGAACTGAAGCTATGCTTCTTCTCAACAGAAGGACGAATGAAATAGAATTAAATATGTAAATCCCCAAAAAGACAACTTTTCAAAAAGTTTTCCCTATAGTATTTACAGCTATCTAGTACCCGCATTACGAGCTCTGATTAGTTTAGGCGCTGTGAAATATGTATCGATTACGGTAACTTTTTATTATCGATATCTCGTCTCCGCTACGGTCAACTCTCCATAACCACGCCACGGTAGCAGACTACCAAAAAATACAAGAATTCTATGTATGCACCCCTCTAGACAAATAAACAATTCCGTAAATAGTTACGTTTTTGTTAATGTACACATAAGATCCTTTTTAACAGACCAGCGGCACCCTTATAATGTCTCTAGTATTGCGGGTATTCATGGGCGGCAGTAGTCACTTACCATCAGGTGAGCTGCATGCTCGTTTTCCTACCGTGTTATAAAAAAAATGGAACGCTACTCTAATATCACATTTTATGTACAGTAGCGATACCTTATTTATCAGCAGATTCATTTGTTACTAGGCCAGGGGGCCAATTCAGCGAGGTCATTTTTCCCCATGACCCGCTCCGTCACATTCTTTATCAACGTCACTCTCTCTAAAAATGTGAGAACAAACTCGCCTCTTAGTTCCGGCAATAACTCTTTATACGGTCGACAGCGACAAATCACCTCTGACAATTGCTTGTAGAGCTGAGATAATTCCATTGCACAAACTAATTAGATTGTAAATCCTATACCTGGAATCTATCACTTCATTAAACAGTGAAGTAATAATATTACAGATTTCATCTTATCTTGTTAAGAAATCACTTCTTATCTTATTAGTGACTTGATCTAAAATTTAAATATATTTTTAAATAATATAATAACAATTTATTTATGAAATATAATAAAATAAAAATTAGGTATAAAACTGATATGAAATTGGTAGTATAAAAATATTAAATAATTTTAATAATTAATATTTCTTTAGATCTAGAACGAAGCCTAAGTCGCAGCACTTGCAATGAATAAAATTTCTATAAGACCAATCTGTATGTATTCTTTCAATTAAAAAAAAAATCAAAATCGGTGTAAAACTAGTTTGAATTAAAAAAGGGAGTATTTTGTCCCATTTTCTTCATGAGTACAACATACCGAAGCCGGGCCAGGCAGCCGATTATAAATAATATTTTTAGTAGCCTAGTGCTAATGATTTAAACTTTGTATTGACATTTAAAAAAGATTTCTAATTGCTCCCTGGAAAATTAAAGGATTGTACACCCAAGAGTTGTTTCATCAAATAAAAATTATGGCGGCTGATTTATTAATCAGTTACTGAGCACCGCGTCCGATTTCTCGGGTGCGACTTGGGAACTTTTTTCGTGTTGATTAATTATTATCCCTAATACTCAACTCCCGTAGGTAATTTGTCAATGCTATACTTACCTATAATCTTTCTTTTTATACTCGTCATAATTTTGTTAACAATCTTGGTATATCGACTATATCTTACTAGCTGTATCCCGTGACTTCATTCACGTGAATTAGCATATCAAGTACCGTATATGCTGAGTTGTAATGTGATACTAGCATAGAATGAACTATCTCTTTCTTTCCCGTGGGTATTGTAAGAGACAATAATAAAAATATATAATATATATTATACATACGCATTTTTGTAAAAAATACGTAAATTTTAGTGAAAATCTTATCAAATACTATTGCGTGGTTTAGGAATTAATCGGAGAAACAGACAGACACTAGACTTTTTCTAAATTATATAAATATAGGGCCAATTACTTATTGGACCTTTTTCTATTGAAAAACTTAAAACTCGTCTAGCTCTCAAACTAAACCTATCAAAATTGCATTTCCTCCGAAAAAAACTAGCTGAATAGAAACCAAAACCGTGACCAAATAGGTTTATTACCGAACTTTCCACCTCAATAGCGATTTTCATTCGTGAAACTTGAAAAAGCCCCATCATAACTGACTGAAAAAGAACATTGGACGTGCCTTGAAAAATACATGAGAGTCACTCGACCATTTTAACATGAGCCGTCTATTAACACCGGATGTGTCTATCAGATAGTGACTTTATACAGACCGATGGGTACACGGTGGGCCAAATTTAAATGGTCGTTTATTGAATATAGGATGTTGATATAACAGATTTAGTTTAGTCAGCAAAAAAATGATACGTAAAAAGGTGAAGCGCGTGTGAAGGTGACTCTAAGAGTGTTCGTACTTCAGCCTACTGAAGTGTGGCGCAGTAAATTAACAATTTTTAGTGTTTCTTATTGGTTATTTAAAAAGTGTTGCGCTAGGGAAAATTATCTGAATCCAGTTCTACATATCGTAAACGAACTTTTAGATATTACTATATATTATCCATGTCTATAAGTAACATTTTGCTTCTAAAAGAAAAGAGCAATTGCTTATTAAATAGTATAGTAGTAGCATAAATACATAGATGAAAATGTCCCATTTCATGCACGCACACGCACACACACACACACACACACACACACACACACACACACACACACACACACACACACACACACACACACACACACACACGCACACACACACACACACGCACACAAACAAAAGCGGGCGCGCGCGCACGCACGCAAGCACGCACGCACAGTCTATAGTTTGTTAATAATTGTACCTTAATTATTATAAGTTTTAATTTTATGTTTATGTCTCGCAATTTATATCACTTTATTATTATCTGTGTATTGTAGCATTAGTTGGTTACCTTATATTTTGTATAATCCATGCAGACGGGGCACTACTGACTTATAAGACAGGTCTTTCCATTACCTACTGCAGGCACCAGTCTCTCACAAAATTGGTCTGACATATTTAATTGTACCTCAAACTTTTTCTTTTCACTGTCTTTTCTGAATAGAAAAATAAACAATTCATTCATTCATTCAATGTTCAGTAGACATGTTAGATTGTAAATATTTGAATTTTTGAAACGCAAAATCGTATCTATAAGTAGATTTTTGTACAACTATTTTGTAATGTCGAAATAATATTGTAGTCATTGGTCCATTTATATAGTACTCACAAATTAATTTTACAATTTCCTCTTTGTGTTTTTATATCCTTACTAATATTATAAACGGAAAAGTGAATTTGTTCGTTTGCTAACTACTTAACCAATATTTTTTTTATATTTTATACAACTTAAAATGACAAACAAGCTGACGGTCCACCTGATGGAAAGTGGTAACCGTCGCTTATAGACATGAGCAGTACCATGGACATAACAGAGTATACTGTTTCGCCCATGATACCTCCCATGCGTTGCCATTCCTGAGAACTCAGATGTTATTCCTCTGTACCCAGTAAATTCACTCCATATCCCACCCTTCAAACCGAGACACAGCCATGCACAACACAAAACTGCTTCACGGTAGAAACACGAATGGGACAGAGGTACACAAGCAATCGACTTTTGTACAAAGTCTCCCTCTGGTAATATATATGACTTGTGAATGATGTAAATATTTGTTTTTGTTATTTAGTTTCTGTTTTGCACTACTACTGCCCACTCACTGCTTCCTATGCCACTGTGTTAGGTTGACTGGAAGAGATCTCTTTTAAAGATAACTTCGCCTTTGCTAACTTTATTACTAATTTGTTATTATTACTGTATCTTTAAATGCAATAAATAAAATATATATTATGTAATCGATAAGTTAATTTTGACTAGCAAATCGTACACATAGTCATTGCAGTAAATACGAAATTCCTTGCGTGAACCAAGCAAATCTTCCAAAATAAACCCTATTACACGCTAATCGATTACTTAAGTTTATTCAGCGAATTTTCCAGGGTTTGGGTCGCTCTAGTGACATTGAATTTATAAAGGAGTGGGATCCCGATTCACCTGTATTTTTCCTGTACACGCAAGAATGTTC
The DNA here is from genome assembly GCF_026898425.1 of Galleria mellonella. Taxonomy (NCBI): domain Eukaryota; kingdom Metazoa; phylum Arthropoda; class Insecta; order Lepidoptera; family Pyralidae; genus Galleria; species Galleria mellonella. The sequence goes on along the minus strand of NW_026441999.1, from coordinate 5,854,159 downwards.
GTAATGTGCCGTATCAGCTTTTTTGGGATTTGAGTAGTTTTGTACTCATTAAAAAAATTTAATCCTGACTCGAATCTAAGGACTCAGGTACTCGAATACTTGGTTTTTCTTGCATTTATAACAAAAGTTGAATTTACAAAAATATATATATATTATGTACGGATACGATAACTATCACAAACTCGTATTGATAAAAAATTTCCCTATAAGAAGCATGCGTTCACGAGTATGACGGATAAGTTATCTGATATTGTACGCAGCTATAATATACAGAGCCTACCGACCCAGCCCACCATGCTGCCACCAGTCTGGACATTTTGGTAAGCATGACTTGCTTCAAGATATACGACTAAATCAGAAATACAAACATCGAAACCATTTCGACCGTGACAATCAATAAACGCACTCATTACAAAAATAAAATGTCATATCTTATATATAAAATTCTTGTGTCGCGGTGTTTGTTACAAAACTCCTCCGAAGCGGCTTTACCGATTTTTATGAAATTTTGTGTGCATATCGGGTAGGTCTGAGAATCGGCTAACATCTATTTTTCATACCCCTCAATGATAAGGGTGACCCACCCCTAATTTTTTTTAACAATTCCTTTATTTTTATTTTATTATGATTTAGCATTCAATAAAATATACAACTTCAAATTTTCACCCTTTTACCCTCAACCCCTATTTTTTAATCGCGATTTTTATATGCCGCAATAGGACTGCAAGATGTAAATCAAATATAATAATTGTAGTACGATAAATTTTCATGTACAGTTCTAAAAATAATGTATATGGTAAAACAACGTTTACCGAGTCAGCTAGTAAATCTATATAATTGATTTTTTTTTTTTTTTTTTTTTTTTTTTTTTTTTTTTTTTTTTTTATATAGAACTTAGAATGGCAAACAAGCTGACGGCCCACCTGATGGAAAGTGGTAACCGTCGCCTATAGACATGAGCAGTACCATGGACATAACAGAGTATACTGTTTCGCCCATGATACCCCCCATGCGTTGCCATTCCTGAGGACTCAGGTGTTATTCCTCTGTACCCAGTAAATTCACGATTCAATAAATATGTATATTTTTTTAATGGATGATAATGGAATGGTATGGTAACCCTGCTTGCGCTAACGTTGTACGCTGGCGGGGCACCAGTGACGGATTGTAAGTGAAAATGAAAGAGCAGATCAGTTAACAGGTCGTCCACGTGGAGGTCGACCTGTCAGGGTAAATTGCTAGTAATGAGACTAGTAGTTCGCTTTACTAACAATACCTTCCCGCTGCCCACAATATTATAAAAAATACTAATTTAGGAACCATTACTTATTTTTTAGTTAGTCGCCTCTTACGCCACCCATGAGAAAAAAATGGTAGCCCATTCTTTGTCGAAAGTGCCCGCCCAATTTTAATATACACGTACTATATGAAATAGAGTGGACGTATCCCATAATTACGGACAAAGTCGCAGGTAAAACCTAGTAAGAGATAAGAAGATAAGCACCTACATTTGCAGATATATTATAAAACATACGCAAAATTTATTGCGATAACTCTGTACCCATAAATTTACGGTGAAAGCGGTTGACCGAATTCTATTATATATCAAGGGAAACACATCCCAAACACATTATTCGTCTAAAACCACGTGCACGCAGAACTTATCCAATGTATCTTACATTCTATTGATTTATAATGTTTTTTTTTTTTTTATTTTATTTTTATTTTTATTTTAGATTCATGATATTTTTGTCCCGATACATTTTATAGCACGGGTTTACGTATGCACGATTTTTTGACACATTTGTATTCAACATTTTTTTTTATACAACGAGGTGGCAAACAAGCGTACGGCCCACCTGATGGTAAGCGGTTACCGTAGCCTGTGAACACCTGCAATATCAGAGGTATTACGCGTGCGTTGCCGACCCTGAAGAAACCTCTTTAGCCCCCTTTTGAAGAACCCCATGCTGTAGTCTCTTGGGACTATTCAGAATAATTTATAACTATATAATCTTTTACTGAACCAGTTGTTTTCTTACCCATATTTACTGGTTCATTGATTAAATTGAATTATTATTCAAGATACTCCATTTAGAAGTGAAACACGTGTCGCAAAACGTGCGTAAAGGAAATGACAGTCGGAGATTGATGGCTAAAATGGAAGGTTGTGGAATTTCCGGTTGTAATAGTGGCGGTTAGTCTTCGAGTGTGAGGGGAAAGGGATTGTTAGTAATGAGGTCTAATAGCCTCATTGCCAGCAATATACCCTCTCAGGTCGACCTCCACGCAGTTCCCCCTGTAAACTATCATGGTTAATTCTTGTCGAATTCATCATGGTGGGCCAACTGTGGGCATTCATTCTCACCTATCATCTTCCACTGGTGCCCCGTCGGTGTATACGGTTAGCGCGGGCGGGGTTACCATTCCATTATCACTCATTAAAAAATCTTTGAGTGTTGACAATCACACACATAATAATAGCGGAATTAAACAAAATAATAATAATAATTATTAATAATATTTAACTCTTTATTGCACCATAAATAAAAATATACAATAACAAGTGAATAATTCAAGTGAAATACAGTAACATAAATACAGAGGGGGGAAGGGATTGTTAGCAATGGAGTTTGCCAGCCCCATTGCTAGCAATATGCCCTATCAGGTCAACCTCCGAGTGGTTCCCCCTGGAAACCATCGTGAACAATTCTCGTGGAATTCGTCACGATGGGCTTACTGACCTGTTTCATCCTCATCTATCATCCTTCACTGGTGCCCCGCCGGTGTATACCGATAGCGCGGGTGGGGTTACTATTTCATTATCACCTATAAAAAACATAAATACACATTGAAATATACACATAAAGGTACAAAAGGCGATCTTATCGCTAGGGTACTCGTAAACTAATTCTGATCAAGTAACCAGTAATGTAATCTTTGTATGCAATAAAGTATATATAAATAAACAGTATTTACCTGTATTTAGAATATGATTTAAATTAAGACACGACCTTTTATTAATGCAATTTATCATTAAAACTATTTAAACACTGATGTATCGATTTTTTTTTATACAACTTAGAATAGCAAACAAGCTGACGGCCCACCTGATGGAAAGTGCTAACCGTCGCCTAGAGACATGAGCAGTACCATGGACATAACAGAGTATACTGTTTCGCCATGCGTTGCCATTCCTGAGGACTCAGATGTTATTCCTCTGTACCCTGTAAATTCACGCCATTTAATCGATATTTAATCACCAACATATTTCATCACAGATTTGTTTTACAGACAGACAGAAAACATACTAATGCTTTATTTATTCCAAATACGACGAAAGGAGTAACTGAAATAAATGTAATAAAAAATAATAAAAAAAATCCCCGACACAAACAAACCTGTACAAAGATCTAATGACGTTGAGACTTTGTTCTGAATTAACCCGACGATAATTCTAAAATTATTTCCAGTACGACAAAACTAATAATTAAAATGAATTACTAAAATAGCCTCGATACAAACAATGTACAAAGTCTCCCTCTCATCAGAGGGAGACTGTACAAAAGTCGATTGCTTGGATACCTCTGTCCCATTCGTGTTTCAATCGTGAAGCAGTTGTGTTTGCATGGCTGTGTTTCAGTTTGAAGGGCGGGATATGGCGTGAATTTACTGGGTACAGAGGAATAACACCCGAGTCCTCAGGAATGGCAACGCATGGGGGGTATCATAGGCGAATGAATATACTGTTTTATGTCCATGGTACTGCTCATGTCTATAGGCGACGGTTACCACTTTCCATTAGGTGGACCGTCAGCTTGTTTGCCATTCTAAGTCGTATAAAAAAAAGTTATAGATTTTTTACCTAATACCCTAATTTAGTACAAAGGATAGTTTATGTACTGATTGACATAGGTGAACCCGCGGCATACAGCTAGTTATGATAATAAAAAAGAAACGAAAGTGCCATTTTTTTATCAAACGTTACTTTGCAAGTGTCTACATTTCTTTTATCAAAAGTAATGTCATTTTCATGTCCAAACTGGAAACTGCTACTAAACTACTTTTTGACTTAATGCATTAGTGAAGAAACACGATATCGTGGGCTACGCTCGTGGTACGCGATAGTTGCGGAACTCAGATTTATGACTTTACACTGGGGGCCACGCGTAATGTATAAACATGGCAACAGTGTTGCCAGAGTTTGTCATGCATAATGGGACACTAGCTTTTTTCCCACTAGTTCGCACAGATCAAGATCAGAAGGACAACCACTTAAAAAGGCCTAGCCACGTCTAGATAACATGTCAAGATAACATGCACCAGATTTTAAGTAATAATAATAATATTATTATTTCAGCCGTTATCCACTGCTGGACATAAGCCTTCCCCATAAGGGGAGTTTTGCCAGTTGTTGCCAGCCACGCTTGGCAGGCGGATTGGCAACCGCAGTTAGGGTTTTAAAATGTTTAAGAAGGGACGCTGCTGCCGGTACCTTGCCCCCTCTTAGTCGTCTTTTACGACACCCACAGGAAAGGAGGCGGCCCATTCTATGGCGGGGCGCACATGGCGATTTTAAGTTAGGTCTTTAGGAATACAGGTGTTAAAATCGCATCAAATTTTATGCAGCAGTTTTTACTTGATACTGGAACAAACATGCTTCGTCTTCATCATCTCAGCCATTATCTGTCCACTACTGAGCAATAGGCCTTCCCCATAGACTGCCATAAGAAACAATCCTGAGTCACCTGCATCCATTGACTCCCTGCCGTGTGAGCCCCGGTATACTACCCCTTCCTTCCCCGTGGGTGTTGTAAGAAGCTACTAAGATTAGATTAGATTTGTTTATTTGTTAGAACATTGTTTTTACAGATATTGATCTATTGTGAAGTACAAATGTTCGCCTTATAGTCTAAAGCATGCAAATTTATTATTGGGTACAAGATACATTACATTTAATACATACATATAAGTGACTTAACATTACATCAACTATTTATTCAATTAATAATAATAAAGTTATAATAGTATGTTAAAAAACCAATCAGTAACAATACATTAGATTCAGAGACTAAGGGAACTTAATGATCGAGGGATAGGCAGCAGTTTCCCTCTTAAAACATCACCAAAAGCCTAATTGCGGTTGCCAACCCGCCTTCCAACATTGGCAACTACTGGTAAATTCACAATGATAATCAAATATACAACATATACATTTCTAAAAATAATTGTTGCATTAAATATGTTCTAAATAATAAAATCTCTACTCATTAATTCGTTTATGAAATCCACTAGCACGAAGCTAGTTTTTCTAAACTTTTCAAGAAAATATACTTTCCAAGTCTTCATATCTAAGTAAATTGTTTGAGCACCATTAAACTATAATGTCATCCCATTCTTTCAAGGTAATGTCTTAGTTCGTAAGAATATCACTTTATTTAGGAAGATGAAGTAGACATGGGAATGTCGGCACTATATCAAATCGCAACTATATATTGGATTTCAATATCGTAATTGTTTATTTATTTAAACTTCAATGCACAATTATATCTCTCACAAAATTAGTCTTCATATCAAATTGTACCTCAAGTTGTCGCTTTATTCTACCTTTTGTGAAGAGAAAATAAACCATTCATTCATTCATATAATAAGTATAAATAAGTGTACATATAGTGGACTTAACGCCTAACGGCATTCGTTACATGTCAACTATGAGGCATAATTGTCTTGCATGGTTGGAAGAGATTGCTTAGCAATAAGACCACATTTTGTACTACTCTATACTTATTAAAAATTCTTCAACCTGTAATATGGGTACAATAGAGTATAAATAAATAAATATATATTTCAATATCTGTAATGGTTGTCAACCCATTTCCATGTCGCCCAAACCAGGTTCGATGCCGTTTTTTCGCTCACAACCTGAGTCATGAAATCCAATATCAATATATTAAATCACTCACACCACATCTGATATCTTATATTGAGTTTTTCATTCAGATTATCAGGCCAATCAATATATAAATATTATAACTGTATATCGTGTATATTGCCCATCACTAATATGTGGCAGTTTACGGTCAAGACTTTGGCCAGCGGGTAGTAATTATCTAAATTGTCTTTAAAAGTTGAGAGTCCTTCATAAAAGTGAAAATGAGTGTCTTTATTACTTCTTGACGTCTAAATTATCATGAAATTTATATATATATATATATAACATATATATATATATAAATTTCATATAATTGTAACATATATATATATATATATATATATATATATATATATATATATATATATATATATATATATATGATACATAATTGTAATAAAACTAGACGATATTTGTACTGTTCCATAATATATATAATAATAATAAGAAAAATTAATGTAAATGTCTTAATAATAGCAATAAAAGCAAAAGAATTTAGCATTTTTGTCGTTGTGGACTGTTTATGGCTGATAAAACAAATAATAATGTACTTGTCCCGGAATTAAACACATCGAGTGTGGCAACAGTATTACTACGGTCACTGTTGAAAATAAACTGACTCCATTTTTCAAATTTATCGCAGAATGTTACTCTGTTGTTTGTTACTTACCACGTAAATTATTACGTACTAGTAATTATGTTACATTCGATAGTGCATAATAGTGTAGATGCATGAAATAGAAAGAAAAAGTGGGTCAGAAGGTTTTTTTATGCAACTTAGAATGGCAAACAAGTCGACGGCCTACCTGATTGAAAGTGATAACCGTCGCCTATAGACATGAGCAATACTATGGACATAACAGAGTATACTGTTTCGCCCATGATACCCCCCATGCGTTGCCATTCCTGAGGACTCAGGTGTTATTCCTGTGTACCCTGTAAATTCACTGCTATATCCCACCCTTCAAACCGAAATACAGTCATGCAAACACAACTGCTTCACGGTTAAAACACAAATGGGATAGAGATGCCCAAGCAAACGACTTTTATTCAAAGTCTCCCTCTGGTAAAAGTAGGCAAATTATATATTAAAATGACTAGCAGTTAATCTGAAGCACAGTTATCTACATTATAAACTAGCTATGCCTCACGACTGTGCTCATTTAAATTGATATACAGTACTTCTATTTTTTTTATGCTACTTAGAATGGCAAACAAGCTGACGGTCTACCTGGTGGAAAGTGGTAATTGTCGCCTATAGACATGATCAGTAGCATGGACATAATAGAGTATACTGTTTCGCCAATGATACCTCCCATGCGTTGCCATTCCTGAGGACTCAGATGTTATTCCTCTGTACCCAGTAAATTCACTGATTTGGCAAATTATATATTAAAATGATTAGCAGTTAATCTGAAGCACAATGTTTGTTACTTTTTCACGCAAAAACTACTGAGACTTATTGATTTACATGGATAAAGACGAGACACAGCTAGTATCATAAATTGCAAAAAGTACTGAACAGGTTTAAGATTTGCTACAATACAAATAAATAAAAACACGGATAGTTTACATCCCAACTTAGTATATAAGATATTTTGTATACAAAATATCTTGATTCATGTGGATGAAACCACGGGATACAACTAGTATGAAATATTACTTTCACTAGTAGAAGGTTGCTAATTATTTCAATTACACCCTGTAGATTTAATTTTTGTAAGTATACCATTCAATTTTACTTACATAAATTATACTCACATAAATTATAATGGTTGTCAGGCTTCTAACCATATAAATTATGTACGTAACCTAGATACTAATGTCCAGAGATGTACTGTGTAGTTAACTCGAATACGGACTCGAATATCTATTAGGTATCTTGGGTACTCGAATACCAACTCAACATACAGAATTCGAATACGAGATATTCGAAAACGACACTGGGATGCTAAATTTATATTTTTGTTTATCATTTAATTTTTTCCTTAATTAACAGAGAAAAAAATATTAAATAACAGAACAATTATTATTTTAATATTTTAACGCGACGCATTCCACGTCGAAACTTCGACAATAACAATCAGGTATGTAATTACTAATTACCTGTAATGACGTTGCGTTAAGTCCATATCATTAATTTCAAAATATGTATAAATAACGCAAAAAATTAAAATTAACTACTTTTTATTTTCATTACAAGTAAGCTTTAGAAAACGGTTGAAAAACTACTCGTTAGATGTACTTAAAAAAACTTTCCGAACACTTGTACTTTCGAGTACTAGTAGAGTCAAAGTCCTCAAACTCGAATCAGAATTTTTTTAACGAGTACCAAAAATACTCGAATATCAAAAACGACTTCGTCACAACACTATAATGTACCATTTTTCACACCCTATACGACACAAACTGGTTATAATTCACCGAAACGTTACACTGATTACCGCAAATTACTTGTAGAAAAACCCACATTAATATTAGGTTTGTGAAATAAAAGAGTCGGAAAAAAAACTATTCAAACTCAAAAACTAAGTACCACAAGATTTAAAAGGTTGAACCTTAATAAAGCCGGACGTTACGAAAATTTATCTAATGAAGTCAAATAATCCTGTACATTTTTAAAGCTAGACGTTTCCTACGCCCGAAAGGCATTCAAAAAGCCAAGGAAATAACCGAGCTATTTTTCAAGTGAAGTGCCCAATTTAAGGGGTAACATTTTTGTGTGTATATCTAAACACGATCACGACTGTAGCGTCAACGTATTATATGTTATTTTGAAAGACGGCAAAGCCCCCTTTTCAACAGAGCTTTGTTTTATTAAAATAAATAGTACCATAAGGGTGTCGCATACTTGAGTTTGCAGGATGTGAGTGGCAACTCTTAGCTCTCTGAGAGAGGAAGCAGTTTGTCTCTGTATAACGCTTTCAGATAGGCCGCGTGGATTTATTCTCAAAAAGACACATACATTTATAATAATGTTTCGCAGATTTATAACTATAATTTAGAGCGGAAAGGCTTATCTAACCTAGACTAGACGGGTACACTTTTTCCCTTACATTAATAAAGCCTAGATAAATGTCTCTCTAGAAAGACTTCGCTTAAATAAGCCCAACTATTTTATTCTTCGCAGTCTAATGATATTCTCGAACTACTACGTGAATAACAAAATTTCTTAACAATTGGTCGAGCTTTTAAGACATGTAAAGGTAATAGATAAATACTTTTACAATTATTTAGTTATTCTATTAACATTAAAAAAAATGTTTGGTACAAAAGGAGTTAATGTTATAAAGCATTCTCTTCTTTGTCAACCTTTGGCGAAAAAAAACGTAATAATGCAGTAAAAAATTAAAAATTCTTGTAGAAAAACATTTACTGACGTATCCACATTGACTTATAAATTATATAACACATATAATGAAGATCTACATTATGATTGTATGTACATTGTGTCATATAAATACATTTAAATGAATACATTAAACAAATGTTACTTATGTATACAAATTTATATCATAAACATACATAATTTTTTTACACGACTTAGAATGGCAAACAAGCTGACGGCCCACCTGATTGAAAGTGGTAACCGTCGCCTATAGACATGAGCAATACCATTGACATAATATAGTATACTGTTTCGCCCATGATACCCCCCATGCGTTGCTATTCCCGAGGACTCAGATGTTTATTCCTCTGTACCCTGTAAATTCACTGCCATATCCCACCTTCAATACGAAACATAGCCATGCAAACACAACTGCTTCACGGTAGAAATACGAATGGGACAGAGGTGCCCAAGCAAACGACTATTGCATAATTGAAAAGGCTGTGAAAGCACTTCATCGTCTTCTTTATCACCGTCACCTTTGATCTCTATCGTTACTTTATTAGTATTACAGTATATAATCGTGTATGTATGTATATGTATATGTATATGTATATGTATATGTATATGTATATGTATATGTATATGTATATGTATATGTATATGTATATGTATATGTATATGTATATGTATATGTATATGTATATGTATATGTATATGTATATGTATATGTATATGTATATGTATATGTATATGTATATGTATATGTATATGTATATGTATATGTATATGTATATGTATATGTGTATTTGTATATTTGTATATATATTTATTGACAATATAATTGGAAGACAATAATCACATAATAATTATAAATCCGACAGAACCATTTTGAAGCTGCTACCTCAGCGCCTGACGTAACCTCTCAATACGGAGGGGAACAATAAGGCAATAGAATGTCTCCACATTCTATATTGCGTTGCGTAACTCATGCAGGAATCTAATTTAGCGGACGTAATACTAGAGCGATAAGAAAGAACTGGGGGTGGGGTAATCCAATCCACCGCAAATCGTCAGTCACTCTTGCAAATCCAGTAGGGCCGTCCCGTTTTGATTAACCCACTCACGCAACATAGTGTGGAAGTTATTCTCCTATATATTTCACTAGCTATTATTATTATTGTTTATTTTGACTTATTAATCAACGTATAGTTGGCTTTATTGCTACTAATTAATTTTGTTTTTTTTTTTGATGGGTGAAAATGGTATGGTATCCCCGCCCGCGCTAACAGGACACGCTGGCGAACCACCAGTGAAGGGTGATAGATGAGAATGAAAACAGGCCAGTTAGCCCATTATGATGAATTCATTAGGAATTAACCATGATAGTTTCCAGGGGGAACCGCGTGGAGGTCGACCTGGTTGGGTATATTGCTAGCAATGGGATTCTCAGTCTCCATTACTAACAATCCCTTTTCCCCCGGTAATCGCAGTTAGACTTTGGTGATGTTTTGAAACGGACGCTGCTGCCTATCCTTCGACAATTGAGTTCCTTCTTACAACTTCCGCGTGAAAGGAAAAGCCACCTTTTACTTAGGTAGCCTTTCCTTAAGCCACCATTTTATTCCGAGACCACACGGCAGGTAATAAGTTCTTAATAGGAATAAAAATAACTCATTTGTATGAAAGATTGCAGTTTCTCACGCAACTTGGTTGCAAATCGTAAACAGATTCATATACCCAAGCACTTTTGCAAATACATAAATTTTGCCGCTTATAACTTGTTACATTGCTTTATAAAACCGCTTCATGCTCACATTTAGCTGCTTGATTAAACTATGTGATGCATTTATTTTCTCTAGAACTTTTAAAAATTTTATGATCTAAATTTTAAAATTATTTATTGCTAATGCTGACTAAGTTTATACTATAAGCTTTTATTTAACTTGCAATTTATGTAAGTTACTCAACTTAGGTTAATTTAAACATTTTAACATTCGATTGAACTAAAATATTGCATACACATTTAGTTCTGATTATGATACAATATATAATACTCAATATTGGGGGAAAGGGATTATAAGTAATGGAGACTGAGAATCCCATTGCTAGCAATATACCCAACCAGGTCGACCTCCTCGCGGTTCTCCCTGGAAACTATCATGGTTAATTCCTGATGAATTCATCATGATGGGCTAACTGGCCTGTTTTCACTCTCATCTCACCCTTCACTGGTGCTCCGCCAGTGTATCCTGTTAGCGCAGGCGGGGTGACCATACCATTTTCACCCATAAAAAAAAAATTACTCGTTATTGTATATATTCAAAATGGCCGCCACAAGTTGGCGAATGGATGTATTTTTTGTCTTGCCCCATAATATAGGGAGGTAATATTTGAAAGATCTGGTAGAATACATGATGTACAAACGTTACTGAAAGTGAATGCCACAGGCATGGATGGTAATCCTTAATCTATGGTAACGATACAAATGAGTCACTTCACAATGGCCGCAACTATAAAATGGCGGATTGCATTATAAAAACTTATTTAAAAAAATATTTTTAAATAAACTTATTATTTTTATAAAAATAAATTTCTCGTCTAGAAAAAAATATAATTCTATATGAAACTACGTACTGGCATGTTTGAAACATCAAGTGAACATTGTCGATCGATCACGCTTGACTGGCGTTAAAACCAGCATGCTTGATTGAAGCTGTTTAATCGTCTATGAACCTCTTAAGCTTATACTCCTAAGAAGTGTGTGATACAGTCGAAAATCTGCATAATATTTTTTAATTCTAGTTTTTACCAATGACTTTGTTCGTATAAACGAGGTATTTTATTTGGCAAGGATAAAAAGTAACCTGTCTTACTTCAACTTAAATACTGGTGTATCGAAATTTAAACATCAATACATTTTAACCTTAAATTATATAGATAGAGTAAAAGAAAATACGATATATAAGTTGTGAAAATTGTACAACTATGTTATTAATGTCAATTGGCTAAAATTGCATACTTAATAAGCGGTAATGAAAAAAATAACTATTAAAAAATACTTAAATCTAAGTTTCCTTGAATAAAAATATTTCTTTCTTTCTTTTCAATAGATAATTAAACTAGTTATGCCAAATATTATAATAACCAAATCTACCGTCATTATTCTGATTGCTTTAGTTTGTTATCGGTACTTTCCATCACCGGTGTATTAGTTGAAAATTTACATTTGCCACTTTCCTTCAAGTGAATGTTCAAGTTGATTAAAAAACATGCAAACATTTTAGTATCATTTTACGGTCTACAAGTCGGCCTAGTATACCATTGTGCTGCGTCGTCCCTGTGTAAATAATTGTGAATTAAGTCGATGTCAAAATACATCATAGTTTATTACCCAATTCTACATCATACCCAGAAAAAAATATATTTTCATAATATAGTGAACAATAAACCCAGAGATACGATGGGATTTTTACTTTATTTCATTCTCTAAATAAAAGAAACTAGATGACTACAGTACAGTTTTATATAACCATCATATATTGTTTTTATTTTTATATTATTACAGAGGGTTTGTCCTCAAGAATACACTACCCCTATAGGTGCAACAACGTACAAAGATTTATACATACATACATATCTGTCACGCCTGTCTCCCATTAGGGTAGGCAGAAACAATGGAACGCCAAATGCTTCGATTCAAACAAACCTCTTTCGCTTCTTCCACATTCATCAATCTTGTCATACACGCTCGTCGGTTACGGGTACTTTTAATTTGGCCCTTCTTCAGCACGTCGCCTATTTGGTCGACATACGTCCGTCTAGGACGGCCCCTACCGACATCTCCATTCATTCTTGCTCGATAAATCTCTTTCGTAATTCTTCTTTCATCCATCCTCTCCAAATGACCAAACCAACGCAACATTCCTTTTTCGATTTTGGTCACTACATCGACTTTCAGTCCACACTTCTCTCTAATCACACTGTTTCTTACTCTATCTTTTAAAGTAATACCACACATACTTCTCAAAGCTCTCATCTGTACAGCATTTATCTTACTTTCATGCTTCTTCTGCCATACCCACGATTCGCTTCCATACATGAGTGTTGGTGTCAGTACTCCTTGAATTATAGCAAGGCGAGCTTTGCTCGATACATTTTTACTTGACATAATCGAGAGCAGTGCACCGTTAACACTGTTTCCCGCTTTAACTCTCCTCTCAATATCTCTTTCACACTTCCCATCCCTCGTAAACAAAGAACCTAAATATAGAAACTCACTCACTTGCTCCACTTTTTCATCTCCTATCATAATCTGGCATGCCGTTAAACTTAACAAAGATTTATATATATATAATTTCTAAACCTCATGCATTTAGTTAAAGTTAAAGTAAATTTTTTTTTTCTGATACAGGAATGCTTAGATTTTTTTTTATGAAAGTCGTGACGGTGACCTGAAGGGAGAAAGGGATTGTTAGTAATAGAGTTTAACAGCCCTATTGCTAGCAATATAACCGTCCACTTCGCCTGCCAAGCGTGGCAGCTACTGACTAAGGGGCTAGTGGGAGGTTTATGTTCAGCAGTGAACAGGGAAACAAAGGCTGATATGATAATGACGAGATATTGCTATATTTTTTGCTCTTTTTCACACTTGATATATTCCCAAAAGTTTAATATATAATCTAAATATAATCTGAAATTCATGATAATATTTTTACCTTACTCATATTTATGGCATAAATCATGGAGTGTACATAAAGCGATACCAATCTACCGTATAATACATAAATAAAGCCTTTGAATAAGAAAACAAAGTTTCCAATTTTGTTTCTCTCAATATTTCATTGAGGTAGTGTATAATTTGCCTGTAATTTTTTATAATACAGGAGCCAAACGAGCATGTGGCTCACCTGACGGTAAGTTACTACCGCCGCCCATGATCACCCGCAACACCAGAGGCATTGCAGGTGTGCTGCCGATCTTTTGCAAAGGAATATGCTCTTTTCTTAAAGGTTATGATGTAGTAATACTTACACAAGCAAATTATTTTAACGTGTGATCCCGTAGGCCACCCGTTTCCTTTCCCGTGGGTATCGTAAGAGGCCAAGGGAACTTAATGGTCGGTGAATGGGCAGCAGCACACCTTTTAAAACATCGCTATAATATGTATGTTATGCCGATGATTGCAACATAAACATGTATGTTATGTAAATAAATAAAATAATAAAGAATTCTACTCTCTTTAAGATTATATCGCTCATTAGGAACCATTATGATCAATTTCTAGTAAACTCACCACGATGGACCGATTGACCTAACTTGATCTAAAACATTTCGTCAATAAAAATGCCTCTAATACCTAACGTCCCTCATCAGGTTTTGAGACTTAAGATTTTTTTTTTATATTTAGTATTTAACTATTATTTACATAGAGTGCATTTTTGGTTGTTGCATGTAAAAATATATACACAAAGTACACTAAAATGGAGTGGGCGTGTAATTAAAAGTAACCGTAACTACACTACAGTCAAGAGTTCTTGGCTGCTCTACACCTGTTATGGCGTAAGTCATAACAGTTCGCGATAATCAAGTAATTATTCTTTTATAAAATTGTAATTCTTAAATTACCTATTTATTAATTTATTGCACTATGATTTTTTTTTTATAATTAATAAGCTTAGTGTTGTACTAATAACAATTAAATTAAATTAACAAAAGTATTACTTTAAAATATTGGTATTGAGAGTTCGAAGGGCGCATATCTTATTTATACTCGCAAACAGTACAGAAAATAAAACACCAGCTCTTTGAGCTTTCCAATGACAACTCTATATTTTAAATTATCTACATGCTAATAGTTTACAGATGGCCAGCTCGAAGATTAACAATTACTTCTTACTACTATTATAAATGTGAGTTCGTATGTTTGCTACATCTTAACTCTTTATTGACTCAATAAATTCTCTGTTAATTTAAAATACTTGTATCATTTTGAATAGTGAAAAACTTACTCTATAATTTACCTCGTCATGCTGTCCACCCCATAAAACATATAATTTTCTTAATATATTTTAGGTTCTTTAAAATACTTAAATGTCAAGTAAAGTGACGGTCCCCTTAATGTAAAATTGTAACCATCTCCTACAGACATGGACGTAGGATTACAAAATACTTTTTTAATATAATAATGTATTTATAACATAAAATTTTCGGTAAGGTCAACTTGGTCTAATATTAACTTGCTAAAATTGAGATTTACTTTTTCTCAAAAATAAAATTATTTATACTAAACTAGCATTTAATAATATTATAAAATAACATTAAATATATTATGTATAAGTAAGTACACGCTCTAAATTAAAAAAGGCATGTAATTAAAAGAAACCTTAAATATACTAGAATCAAGAGTCTCTCGACCTTTTTTGGTTCAAGTTATAACAGTTTGCGGATAATCAAATAATTAAAAAAATTAATCATAAGTAGGCAGATAATTGTAATAAAAATTGATACCTCCATTATTATCAAATTACGACAATATATTACATAAATAGATCACAATGTGGACCCTGCATAAATAATTGTGGTTTATTCCTTGTAAATTTATCACAATAAGCGAACAAATTTCACTTCTTCCTCACCCATAGGTGAAAATGGAATGGAATTATGGGACTAGCGGCCTCAATGCTAGCAATAGCAATATATCAAGTTATTCTCCACGTAGTCTCCCCTTCCCTCCTGGAAACCATCATGGTTCATTCTTACTAAATTCGTCACAGAAGATGCCTGACCTGCTTTTTATCCTCGTCAATCATCCATTATAGATACTACAGGCTGAGTTACCATTGTATTGTTTAATAAACCACCGCCTGCTATTGCCAATGATATCGCTGGCGCCTTTAAATTGGGACCGTCTAAATCAAAGAATGTACCCGCTGCTAAACTTGTGGGAGTAAATGTTAGTCTTCAATTTGTCGTGTTTTCTTTGTCTCTAGTTACAGAGGCACGCAGCGAGACTCTTTGAATAAGAAATGACTTTAAATATTCCCAAGATCAAGGTAAATGACACTACGATAAGGGAAGTACACATAAATAAAATTATAATTATTGATATAGGTTTTATATATTATATATATATATGTGTAGACAACGTTTATGGCCACCATAAACATGAACCATAGACTGTAGTAATCATAACATATACTTGTGACAATATTCTATGCAATACTCATAATTACGTTGGCACTCCATGCTGTTAATTGTTTCTTTGTACAAAGTGAGAAATTAACCGATCATTAATTATTGTGTACGAACAATTATAATTTTTTAAGTCACTTCTGAGGAAATGGAAACTTAACTTATATTAAAATCCTCATCATCATCTCAGCATCAGAGGGAGACATTGTACAAAAGTCGATTGCTTGGGTACCTCTGTCCCATTCGTGTTTCAACCGTGAAGCAGTTGTATTTGCATGGCTGTGTTTCTGTTTGAAGAGTGGGATATGGCGTGGATTTACTGGGTACAGAGGAATAACACCTGAGTCCTCAGGAATGGCAACGCATGGGGGTATCATGGGCGAAACAGTATACTCTGTTATGTCCATAGTACTGCTCATGTCTATAGGCGACCCTTACCACTTTCCATCAGGTGGGCCGTCAGCTTGTTTGCCTTTCTAAGTTGTATAAAAAAAAGCCATTATCTATCCACTTCTGAACATAGGCCTCCTCCAAACACTGCCATAAGGAACGATCCTAAACCACCTGCATCTACTTTACTAAGTTCAAGAAGATTTATACAGGTTGTAATCAAAATTAGAGATACGTACAGCTAGGAAACTACCCCAGTTATAAAACAAATCAAGGCAGAAATTTCGAGAATTCGAAATTCAAAAACGACAGAAAGTATTAGTAGAGGAGCGTTAAAATTGTTTGTTATTTCTAATCATTGTTATGTCATTATATAAATTAATATTTTTTTTTTTTATATTTTCAGGTGTTGACACGACATCGTGAATACTGATCACCGAAATGTAAGGCTTTTTTCATCTTATTTTTTTTTTCAATCACTTTTTCCCCATTATCATTATCATTATCTCGGCCATGAATTATCTGTCCATAGACTATTGTAAGGAATGGTTCTGAACCACCTGCATCCACTGATTCCCTGCAATGCAATTGAGGTGGTCACTCTGTCTAATGGGGGGCGAGGGGGGGGGGGGTTGTTATACTACACTTCGTTTGCCCGTACGTGGTCGCAACAAGAACTTTTCTTCGTTGAGCTATGTGACCAGCCCATTACCACTTCAGCTTGCTTATCCTTGGGGCTTTGTCAGTGAAGTAACTGTAAAGTAGTAGTAAGTACTACTTGTAAATAAATAAATAAATACTACGATGCTTGTTTCAAATCCTATCACACAAAGAAAGTCCGAGCCCTCTCGATTGTTTTCTATATAATATAAAAATTTTATATATATATAAAACAATATATATATATATATATATATATATATATATATATATATATATATATATATATATATATATATATATATATATATATATATATATATATATAAAGTCTTCAAATTTAAGATTTTACAATTTTGATATTTTTCACTGAACTACTAATTTTTTTTTTATATCTTGAATAATTTAATTGTTTCCTCTCAAATTATAGAAAAAAATCATAGTAGACGTCCCTTAAATAATAAAGATCTTAAATTAAATAAAAAAGGTATTAATTTTTTTGTAAAAATTCCTTCCTTATTTAATTTAGTATGTGTATATTTAATTAATATCCACATACTATATGGGATAGAGAAGGATATAGACTACATTTTATCTCAATTAATAAACAAATTCCGGCGACGATTAATAAGAATGATACAACTTCGCGTGTAAAAGCTAAAGCTAAATAAATTCAAAAGAAATAAAAATCAAATATTATTCGTTAATAAATTATTATCGTTAAATTCGTTAGAAAAATCTTGAGAACGGCTGGAGCGAATTGGCTAATTAATTTTTTGAATGCCCATAATAGTCCAATTAAAATTTTTGGGGAAAGAGAAATTGGAAAAGTTACCAAGAAAGTTGTGAAACAAATCACGATCTTTCTATGCACTCTCGATCATAACTCACGAACGGGAATGACGTTTTTAATTGATTCTTTTTATCGTTTCGTTCGTTATATTTTTAAAGTTATTTTTTTTTTAATTACATCGCGACGTCAATAAACAAATCTGTTATAAAAAAACAAACAAGCTTTCGTAGCTTTTGGACTTCATTATCAGACTCTTGCCTACTTTATATAATCTAGCTTAGAATATATAGATACAGTGTATCCATAGAGATGCTTCGAAAACAACGGATCAACTTTTCCATATAATTTTGCGTGATAAATAGTTATGAGTGATTCCTTTATAACTTCTATATTTATTTTATCTTATAAATTCTGAATCTTTTTAATGCATAAACACTCATTATATTTATTAAATAATACGTCAAGATACATTTTATGCGTAAATCTTTAGAATACTGATAAAAAAAAACGAGTCGGCTAACTTGATAATTAGCTGACAAAAATTGACCCGTTTTTGAGGATCAATGCTCTATCTATATTTTAAGAAACAAGTTAGTAAAATAATAGAACAATTACGATTAGTGAAGATTGCCGTTAAAAGTGTTCTATATAGAAACATCTTATAACAATTTTTTTATACACCTTAGAATGGCAAACAAGCTGACGGCCCACCTGATGGAAAGTGGTAACCGTCGCCTATAGACATGAGCAGTACCATGGACATAACAGAGTGTACTGTTTCGCCCATGATACCCCCCATGCGTTGCCATTCCTGAGAACTCAGGTGTTATTCCACTGTACCCTATAAATTCACGCCATATCCCACCCTTCAAACCGAAACACAACCATGCAAACACAACTGCTTCACGGTAGAAACACGAATGGGACAGAGGTACCCAAGCAATCGAGTTTTGTACAAAGTCTCCTCTCCGATCAAATCAAATCAAGATAGAAACGAGATACATTACGGTGAGTGTAAAAATACAAGCACCAAGTACCTATATATTATATTTCCTAAAAATCCTTCAGGATAAGTGTATTGGTACACGAGTCATGTCTTCAAGAAGAGGATGGCTTGATTAATACCTAGGGACTGGAGAACGTAGTACCCTTCCTGTAATCGTAGAAAATTCGTGGATGTGGCATTATTTTAATACCTTTTCAATTGTAGAGACGTTTATCAGGTACAACATTGTCGCAACAGTCCAAGATCTTGTCAGGAATTGTTGTTGTTGTAACTTACTTTATTCCGCAGTTTGATAAATGTCAGATTATTTATCTCTGTGTTTCAAACTAAGGTTTTATAGACTGGTTTTTTTTAATGGATAATTATGAAATGGTAACCCTACCTATATCATCGATATAGGTTAGCAAGGTACCATTAAGGACGAAAGCAGGTCAGTTGGCTTATTCAATCAATTTCAAATCAAACTTCAACCACAATAGTTTCTAAAAGGAACCAAGTGGAGGCCAACCTGAAAGGGTATATTCTTAGCAATGAGAGCGTTAGTCTCTCAAAGTAAAATTGCGGTTGAAAATTGCTCCTGCATTAGAATTTTTCAACGCCAAGTATTTATAAATAGAGTGTTGACTGTACACGACAATAGATGGCGTAAACAATAATTGTGTAAAAATGATTCAATAAATTATAGTAACATGTAGATAGTAGGAAATGAATCCTACTAATATTATTATACGTTATAAAATTTTATGATGTATTTTAAACTGACTTCAAAAAAGGAGGGAGTTCTCAATTCAACTGTATTTTTTTATATTTCTTTCAAACATCAACTAATTTGGAGAATTCTTTTCTATAAAGAATACTTTCAGATTGATTCCATAGAAAGTTTATCAAAATAGGCTTAGTAGTTCAATTATTTAAATGAAATTAATTTAAATTACATTAAATTAAATTAAATTAAATTAAATTTATTGCGATGAATGTGGTAAGTTTAGGTAACATTATACATTTTGTGTAACCATGACATGTTTTATTGATATTTGGCATAGACTTAGTTTATATTTTCACTTAATACATAAGATACTTTATATACTGATGGCCGCGGGCAAAACCACGGGTAACAAGTACGACAATTTACGTATAATTAGATCGAGAAAGATCGACTAATTTCGAGATCAAATCGTGATCCTTATTTACGAGCAGCTATGACACAAGCGCGAACTTAAGCCTATATAATGTGTGCTTACGAAACTTTTACAATAAAAAAATACGACAATTAATTAATTTCACTTTATTAGATTCGTCATATTTCCTTTGTGTGCTATGTATATATTTATATGTATCAAGTGTATACCTGTATATGTAGTATATATTATTTGTTATAATAAGTATTTTAATAAATTCTATGTATTTGCGGTTTTTGTATTTTATGTACGTAAAAACTATTAACTCACTCTTGCGCCACCTACCCACTTCTATACGTTCTCCTTTAATCAAAGGTTGTCTGTAAGAAATTGCCCTAGCGATAAGACCGCCTTTTGTACCTTTATGTACTCGTATATATTTTAATCTTTAATATAACTACTGTTTTGTAACACTTGAATTGTTTATATGTCATTGTTTATTTTTATGTTCCTGGTGAAATAAAGAGTTAAGAGTTAAGATTTAGATTAGTTAAGAGTTGTATGTATGTGTATGTGTGTATGTATTTGTGTGTGTGTGTGTGTGTGTGTGTGTGTGTGTGTGTGTGTGTGTGTGTGTGTGTGTGTGTGTGTGTGTGTGTGTGTGTGTGTGTGTGTGTGTGTGTGTGTGTGTGTGTGTGTGTGTGTGTGTGTGTGTGTGTGTGTGTGTGTGTGTGTGTGTGTGTGTGTGTGTGTGTGTGTGTGTGTGTGTGTGTGTGTGTGTGTGTGTGTGTGTGTGTGTGTGTGTGTGTGTGTGTGTGTGTGTGTGTGTGTGTGTGTGTGTGTGTGTGTGTGTGTGTGTGTGTGTGTGTGTGTGTGTGTGTGTGTGTGTGTGTGTGTGTGTGTGTGTGTGTGTGTGTGTGTGTGTGTGTGTGTGTGTGTGTGTGTGTGTGTGTGTGTGTGTGTGTGTGTGTGTGTGTGTGTGTGTGTGTGTGTGTGTGTGTGTGTGTGTGTGTGTGTGTGTGTGTGTGTGTGTGTGTGTGTGTGTGTGTGTGTGTGTGTGTGTGTGTGTGTGTGTGTGTGTGTGTGTGTGTGTGTGTGTGTGTGTGTGTGTGTGTGTGTGTGTGTGTGTGTGTGTGTGTGTGTGTGTGTGTGTGTGTGTGTGTGTGTGTGTGTGTGTGTGTGTGTGTGTGTGTGTGTGTGTGTGTGTGTGTGTGTGTGTGTGTGTGTGTGTGTGTGTGTGTGTGTGTGTGTGTGTGTGTGTGTGTGTGTGTGTGTGTGTGTGTGTGTGTGTGTGTGTGTGTGTGTGTGTGTGTGTGTGTGTGTGTGTGTGTGTGTGTGTGTGTGTGTGTGTGTGTGTGTGTGTGTGTGTGTGTGTGTGTGTGTGTGTGTGTGTGTGTGTGTGTGTGTGTGTGTGTGTGTGTGTGTGTGTGTGTGTGTGTGTGTGTGTGTGTGTGTGTGTGTGTGTGTGTGTGTGTGTGTGTGTGTGTGTGTGTGTGTGTGTGTGTGTGTGTGTGTGTGTGTGTGTGTGTGTGTGTGTGTGTGTGTGTGTGTGTGTGTGTGTGTGTGTGTGTGTGTGTGTGTGTGTGTGTGTGTGTGTGTGTGTGTGTGTGTGTGTGTGTGTGTGTGTGTGTGTGTGTGTGTGTGTGTGTGTGTGTGTGTGTGTGTGTGTGTGTGTGTGTGTGTGTGTGTGTGTGTGTGTGTGTGTGTGTGTGTGTGTGTGTGTGTGTGTGTGTGTGTGTGTGTGTGTGTGTGTGTGTGTGTGTGTGTGTGTGTGTGTGTGTGTGTGTGTGTGTGTGTGTGTGTGTGTGTGTGTGTGTGTGTGTGTGTGTGTGTGTGTGTGTGTGTGTGTGTGTGTGTGTGTGTGTGTGTGTGTGTGTGTGTGTGTGTGTGTGTGTGTGTGTGTGTGTGTGTGTGTGTGTGTGTGTGTGTGTGTGTGTGTGTGTGTGTGTGTGTGTGTGTGTGTGTGTGTGTGTGTGTGTGTGTGTGTGTGTGTGTGTGTGTGTGTGTGTGTGTGTGTGTGTGTGTGTGTGTGTGTGTGTGTGTGTGTGTGTGTGTGTGTGTGTGTGTGTGTGTGTGTGTGTGTGTGTGTGTGTGTGTGTGTGTGTGTGTGTGTGTGTGTGTGTGTGTGTGTGTGTGTGTGTGTGTGTGTGTGTGTGTGTGTGTGTGTGTGTGTGTGTGTGTGTGTGTGTGTGTGTGTGTGTGTGTGTGTGTGTGTGTGTGTGTGTGTGTGTGTGTGTGTGTGTGTGTGTGTGTGTGTGTGTGTGTGTGTGTGTGTGTGTGTGTGTGTGTGTGTGTGTGTGTGTGTGTGTGTGTGTGTGTGTGTGTGTGTGTGTGTGTGTGTGTGTGTGTGTGTGTGTGTGTGTGTGTGTGTGTGTGTGTGTGTGTGTGTGTGTGTGTGTGTGTGTGTGTGTGTGTGTGTGTGTGTGTGTGTGTGTGTGTGTGTGTGTGTGTGTGTGTGTGTGTGTGTGTGTGTGTGTGTGTGTGTGTGTGTGTGTGTGTGTGTGTGTGTGTGTGTGTGTGTGTGTGTGTGTGTGTGTGTGTGTGTGTGTGTGTGTGTGTGTGTGTGTGTGTGTGTGTGTGTGTGTGTGTGTGTGTGTGTGTGTGTGTGTGTGTGTGTGTGTGTGTGTGTGTGTGTGTGTGTGTGTGTGTGTGTGTGTGTGTGTGTGTGTGTGTGTGTGTGTGTGTGTGTGTGTGTGTGTGTGTGTGTGTGTGTGTGTGTGTGTGTGTGTGTGTGTGTGTGTGTGTGTGTGTGTGTGTGTGTGTGTGTGTGTGTGTGTGTGTGTGTGTGTGTGTGTGTGTGTGTGTGTGTGTGTGTGTGTGTGTGTGTGTGTGTGTGTGTGTGTGTGTGTGTGTGTGTGTGTGTGTGTGTGTGTGTGTGTGTGTGTGTGTGTGTGTGTGTGTGTGTGTGTGTGTGTGTGTGTGTGTGTGTGTGTGTGTGTGTGTGTGTGTGTGTGTGTGTGTGTGTGTGTGTGTGTGTGTGTGTGTGTGTGTGTGTGTGTGTGTGTGTGTGTGTGTGTGTGTGTGTGTGTGTGTGTGTGTGTGTGTGTGTGTGTGTGTGTGTGTGTGTGTGTGTGTGTGTGTGTGTGTGTGTGTGTGTGTGTGTGTGTGTGTGTGTGTGTGTGTGTGTGTGTGTGTGTGTGTGTGTGTATATATACTATTATATATATTTTTATGTTCATCAATATCATATATAATATCAATAATCATCTGCTCTCGATTATTTGGTTTGGTTTATTGTGGAAACTTTACTAATTTATGTTATGGTTATGTATACTATTTTATATGTTTTAGATATTGTATGTTTCCCTTTCAAAGTAAAATAAAAAAATAAATAAAATGAATAAATAAAAAAGAGCGCTACATACATACCGCATCTAAAAATTTATAACGCCAACACAGTCTCGTTTGGAACGTGGCGTCAGCCAGACACCGAAGTCGCATCCCAACTAACTACCGGCTTTATTAGCCCTGCTCTCGCCCCTCGCTTTATTATATAATAAAAATATAATCCGCCAAAGATACTTCACGGAACTTCACGAGCGCTTTCAATTTCTGCCACGTCGTCGCGCGTCCACTTTGTTGAATGGTCGTATGTTTATAATGTATTCTCAAATATATTCGTACTTTATCAGTTTTATCACAAAACAAATGTTAAAAATTTCATTTTTCGAACATATATTCAAAGATAAAATATTAGCGCCTCGACCTGTCGAACTGTCCGACTCGACCCACTGAAACTGCGCAAAGATGTTGCATCTTGCATCTTCTACCAAATTTATAATAATAATAATAAACTCTTTATTGCGCATAGTAGAGATGTATACAAGGAGTATTTATACAGAATGTGCATATACAAAAGGCGGCTTTATCGCTAAAAGCAATCTCTTACAGACAACCTGGGGAGTGCTCTGAGAAATTGTTCGGATTGATACCTTCTGCTGATTTTCACCACCGTACAACCCGCCATAAACTAAAGTTTCATCCCAACCATCTAAACGAGTGGCGGTCTTCCACCATGCGTTTTTCAAGGCACTTTCTTTTTTTTTTTTTTTTTACAACACAGGGGGCAAACGAGCATGCGGCTCACCTGGTGGTAAGTGACTACCGCCGCCCATGATCACCCACAACACCAGCGGCATTGCAGGTGTGCTGCCGGCCTTTTAAAAAGGAATATACTTTTTTCTTGAAGGTTATGTTGTCGTATCGGTTCGGAAATACTGCTGCTGGAAGTTGATTCCAAAGAATGGTTGTGCGTGGAAGAAAGTGCCTTGAAAAACGCACGGTGGAAGACCGCCACTCGTCCAGATGATTGGGATGAAACTTTAGTTTGTGGCGGGTTGTACGGTGGTGAAAATCAGCAGCAGGTATCAATCCGAACAATTCCTCAGAACACTCCCCATGATAAATTCGGTAGAAGATGCACAGAGACGCAACATCTCTGCGCAGTTTCAATGGGTCAAGTCGGACAGTAAGGCGTTGACTATCGATAATTCGAGCCGCCCGACTTTGAATGCGGTCTAACGGAAGGAGTTGGTACTGTGGCGCTCCTGCCCACAGGTGAGAACAGTATTCCATATGCGGCCTGACTTGGGCTTTATATAATTTCAGGCGGTGTTCTGGCATGAAATATCGTCTCACCCTATTGAGCACTCCTAACTTTTTGGAAGCTATCTTAGCCTTCTCCTCCAGATGACCGCAAAAATGGACGTCGCAAGATATATCAACGCCCAGAATTCCTAGACTTGACTTTTTATCAAGGGAAGTGCCCTGAAAGTGAGGAGATACAACAAACGGCGTCTTTTTTGCGGTAAACGCGCAGACTTGTGTCTTTTTGGGGTTAAATTGGACAAGATTTTGTTCACCCCAGATCGAAACTTGATGGAGTGAAGTTTCGATTTCAGACACAAGTCTATTCCGGCACTCATCGGTATGTGCCCGCGAGATCTTTGCATGACCGGTATATAATGTATCTCCTGTACTGTCGTCCGCATAGCAATGAATATTACTTATCTGTAACATATCATTGATATGCAGAAGAAACAGAGTCGGAGATAGTACACAGCCTTGCGGGACACCAGCATTCAAAGGTTTTAAATCAGAGCATGCACCGTCGACTACGACCTTAATGCTACGTTCCTTGAGAAAACTGGCGACCCAAATGCACAGTCTCGCAGGCAACCCAAATGAAGGTAGCTTTGAAAGCAGCGCTCTATGCCACACCCGATCAAAGGCCTTCGCAATATCCAGACTAACTGCTAAGGCCTCTCCTTACTCTCGATTGCCACTGCCCATCGGTGTGTTAAGTAAGCTAAAAGATCACCGGCCGAACGTCCCTGTCGAAAGCCATACTGGCGATCACAGATCAGCCGGTGCTCTTCTAGGTACCGGAGCAGTTGACGGTTAATGATGGATTCCATAACCTTCGAGAATAAGGAAGTGATAGCTATGGGCCTATAGTTAGCTGGATCTGAGCGATCTACCTTTTTTAGGGATCGGATGCACCAGAGCAGTCTTCCAAAACTTTGGGACTATGCCCGATGAGTAGCTAAGCCGAAAAAGACGCGTAAGAACCGGAGCCAACTCTGGTGCGCACGTCCTAAGCACAATTGGAGGAATACCATCAGGCCCACTCGACTTATGGATTTCGAGGGAGAAAAGTGCTCTACGCACTGAGCTATGCGTGAATTTAATGTCAGGCATAGAGCTCCTACAACACGTGATGGTCGGTGGTGGTTTCTCCCCGTCATCCAATGTCGAGTTTGACGCAAAGATGGATCCAAGAAGATCGGCCTTTTCTTTAGCGTTCTGGGCCAACGAGTCATCCTCCCTGCGCAAAGGTGGAAAAGATGACTTACAGAAATTCCCTTGTGCAGCTTTGGCAAGAGACCAGAAAGCTCGAGTCCCAGAGGGCAAACTAGCCAGTCTCTTGCCAATTCTACTAATATGCTCTGACTTCGCTGTGGCTATAACTCTTTTGAAAGACCTAGAGGCAGAGTTATACTTCTTTTTAAGAGCACTGGTGTTAGGATCTCGCGACGCCACACCTTTAGCCCAGGTTAGGAAGCACTCCTGTTTCAGACGAGATGCTGTTCTACAGGAGGCTCCATACCAGGGCTGGGATTTCCCGCCGACGGGCACCACAGAGTTAGGAATAAATAAT
Source organism: Galleria mellonella (assembly GCF_026898425.1). NCBI lineage: Eukaryota > Metazoa > Arthropoda > Insecta > Lepidoptera > Pyralidae > Galleria > Galleria mellonella. Next base: position 5,827,578 of record NW_026441999.1, on the reverse strand, counting down.
TCCATTCCCTGAAGCACCACATCAGCAATGGAATCGGCAATGGCGTCGGGATCATCCAGTGTGAAGCAAACCTGCCTCCATGGGTAAGATGCGAAAAAAATCCGCATCTCATCCCAATCTGCCGACCTGTAGTGCCAAATGCGACGTCTACCCGTAGAACGAGGTGGAGTCGGACTCGTAAGAGGCACTTCGCTCCGCACCAAACAGTGATCCGACGATCCAAGCGGGGCTTCGACGGAGATCACATAGTTGTCTGGGTGGGTGGTCAGCAGAAGGTCCAGCAGTGAAGGTGAATGGTCCAACACATCAGGGATTCGCGTAGGCGAGGAAACAAGCTGTGTCAGACCATAAGCCAAAGCAAAGTCATGAACAGATCTTCCCGCATAGTCGGTTGTACGCGAACCAAGCCATTCGGCATGGTGGGCATTAAAGTCGCCAACAATCACGACTTCAGCGGAAGGAATCTGCTCAAGCAGGGAATCTGTAGCCATTTGGACGTGCTCAATTAGTTGGTCGGTTTCAGTGTTACCGCTGTGGGACCTGTATAGGCACGCATAGATGCGGGGATGGTCATTGCAATCTACGCGCAGCCATAGAATGGACAGGTCCGTACCTTCAAGAGTCCCAAGGCGTCGACAGCAGATATCCTCTCTGACATACGCACATACGCCGGCACGCGAAACAAAACAATGTTCAAGCTTATACCCCGGGTAGGTCAGGTATGATGTTTCGTTAGGAGGGGATATCTGTGTCTCCGTGAGGAAGAGCAATGCCGGCCGCGCCGTTTCTAGGTGGTGGTGGACAGCGTTCAGGTTTGAATGAATTCCCCTAATATTACAGAGGCTCACATTGAGCAAAGGGGATGCCGCAGAAGTCTTGCTCTGTTTGCCCTTGGTCCCATAGAGCGGAATTTTGCCCCCCCAGAATACGCAGGGCAGCCCGAGCGTGGTTGCTCGAGGGAGGATTCTCCAGCAACATGGCTGCTGGTACCTCCCTGGGGTACGTTATTTTTTTTAAATTCCACTGCCATGGTATTGAAAGATGGGGGGACGGAGTTGGGGGAGGATTTTAGGATAAGGAAGGGGATGGGTATAGGATGGGCCTCCGGACTCCCTCACTCACCATACGGAATGTGGTCGCACTAAAAGTGCGGCCACTTAGCGTCGGTATTCTGTGAGGGTGTGGTACTTCCCCGGTCGAGCCGGCCCATTCATGCTGCAATACCATATGGTATTACAGCGTGGCTCTACCACCAATAATTCTTCCACGCACAACCACTCTTTGGAATCAACTTCCAGCAGCAGTATTTCTGAACCGATACGACATCATAACCTTCAAGAAGAGCGTATTCCTTTTTACAAGGTCGGCACACACCGGCAATGCCGTTAGTGTTGTGGGTGATCATGGGCGGCGGTAGTCACTTACCATCAGGTGAGCCGCATGCTCGTTTGCATCCTGTGTTGTAAAAAAAAGGAATTCCATACAATATGTATATAAAAATATACACCTGTAAAATCTGCCAGTACCTCGTCACGACAGTATAATTCGTGGAAAGCGCTGCACAAGCAGCATCCCCACAACGCACACATACCACCTGCAACAATAATAAACCTGTTTTGTTTATTATAATGATAATGGTATGGCGGTGTAAGCCACATGGCCCTTAAACCCCTTTGTAACAAACCCTCCCACTCTCATCTCGTTATGCATTAAAAAGATTTTCAATTATTAAGATTGTATTTTAAAAAACCCAACTCCAATTGTAAACTCTTAAAACCAATTTGATTTAAAAATTATTGAATCGATTTTGATAAAATTTCTAAGAGGCCAATGTGTAAGTATATCCTTTTAGGTAAAAGAACAATATTTCAAATCGGTTCATAACTAACGGAGTTATGGGTAACAAACGTAAAAAAATAAAACTGAATTGGGACCTCCTCCTTTTTTGAAGTCGGATAAAAATTTCTTTTTTTTTAAGTCTATTGAATAATAGTTTTATGTCTGCAATTTGTGGGATAAAATATTTATCTAGTGGGTAATTTATTTGTTTACTCTAGCGTCGATTCGCTCAAACTTTTTTCTATTGTACAAACGCGGATTGTCGTAGAATTTTCTGTGTAAGCATATCCATACATTTCATTGTCCACCAACGTTCGGTTGATCGAAGTTGGGCAGTTTACAATTTTTTCAAGGAGCGGTTTCCCGAAGGACTTTTGCATTGATATGTTGATGCTATTATTGACGCTTGTGAAATTTGGAATTCAATTTGTGAACGAAAACATCTACTCTATATAATATATTCACTATAATCGTGAGTTTATACTTTTAGTTTTACTGTAAGTATGGTATAAGAGTAACATTATTTAGTAGAACAAAATCTGGAGTTATTCTCTTGCTTCACTTGGCCACAGCTGCAATCTGTTGGTAGTTGCAAATGTAAATACTAGTACTTACATATACCTCCACGCGGTTTGCCTCAGAAACTATCGTGTTGAAAACATCTACTCTATATTTATAGTGAGTTCATAATTTTAGTTCCACTGTAAGTATGAGAGAGACATTCTTTAGTGGAACAAAATTTGAAGAAATTCTCTGGCTTCATTTGACAAAAGCCACAATCTGTTGCTATCTAAAAATCGTAGATTGAACCACGTGAAGCATGATATGGATATATAAGTACTAATACTTACATATACCTCCACGTGATTTCTCTTAGAGACCATCGTGTTAAAAACAATATTTTAAATAGGTTCATAAATAACGGAGTTTTGGATTACAAACATAAAAATATACAACCGAATCGAAAACCTCCTGCTTTTTTGAAGTCGGTTAAAAAATTCTTTTTTTTTTAAGTCTATTGAAAAGTAGTTTTATGTCTGCAATTTGTGGGATAAAATATTTATCTATAGGGTAATTTAGTTGTTTACTCTAGCGACGATTTACTCAAACTTTTCAAACTCTGTATTTATAGTGAGTTCATAGTTTTAGTTCTACTGTAAGTATGAGAGAGACATTCTTTAGTGGAATAAAATCTTAAGATATTATCTTACTTCACTTGGCCAAAGCCGCGATTTGTAGTTAATACTTATATACCTATATCAATACATATCTTACACTTTGTACAAAACATCTGCTTGGGTACTTCTGTCCCGCTCTTATTTCTGCTGCAAGTAGCTGTGGTCGCATTCTTGTGTTTTAGTTTAAAAAGTGGGTATCATCATATCAAGCATTTTTTTGAGATGATAATGAAAAAGTAACCCCGCCCGCGCTATCGGTATACACTGGCGGGGCACCAGTGAGTGGTAATAAGTGAAAATTACTCCAGGACAGTTAGCCCATTGTGACGATTTAAACAGGAACTAATGACAATGGTTTTCAGGGAAAACAGCGTGTTGATCGACCTGATAAGATATATTGCTAGCAATGGGAATTAACGTCCCCATCATTAACAATCCCTCTTCCTCTACTGCATATAGGAACAGTCCCGAGCCACCTGCCTCCACTGACTCCCTGTAATGCGTGCTGATGCTTTAGAGTATGTATCTGTGTAATTACAGAAAACAACATAACATCTTAGTCCTCAAACATGACAATGCATGATTGGTACAAGACGTCACAGTATATTCTATGATATTAATCACACTATTCATATCTATAAGCACCGGTTACCACTTTTCATCAGATGGTCCGCAAGTTAATTTTCCATTCCGAATTGCATAAAAAAATTCATTGGAATAACCATATAAAACCACATAAAACGTTAAATATATCAGCTTCGAAAAGAAGTTTATATCGAACCGGTGGAAACTAGTGTTTATGAGCGTTAATATTGTTCTAAGAACAACACCACGCTGTGAACGGAATAGTGATGGGTAATAAGGTGAATTCATTTCGATTATTATACTTCTAAGTACTAATAGAAAACTAATCAAATGGACTAATTTTTTTTTTTTACTTATTATTACACTACGCAGTACTAATAATGAACTAATCGAATGGACTCATTATTATACTACTTAGTACTAATAGAAAACTAATCAAATGGACTAATTATTATTATATACTACTCAGTACTAATAATGAATCAATCAAATAGACGCATTATTATACTACGCAGTACTAATAATGAACTAATCGAATGGACTCATTATTATACCACTCAGTACTAATAGAAAACTAATCAAATGGACTAATTATTATTATATACTACTCAGTACTAATAATGAATCAATCAAATAGACGCATTATTATACTACGCAGTACTAATAATGAACTAATCGAATGGACTCATTATTTTACCACTCAGTACTAATAGAAAACTAATCAAATGGACTAATTATTATTATATACTACTCAGTGAATCAATCAAATAGACGCATTATTATACCACTCAGTACTAATAGAAAACTAATCAAATAGATTCGTTATTATACTACACAGTACTAATAATGAACTAATCGAATGGACTCATTATTATACCACTCAGTACTAATAGAAAACTAATCAAATAGACTCGTTATTATACTACACAGTACTAATAATGAACTACTCGAATGGACTCATTATTATACTACTCAGTACTAATAGAAAACTAATCAAATGGACTAATTATTATTATATACTACTCAGTACTAATAATGAATCAATCAAATAGTCGCATTATTATACTACGCAGTACTAATAATGAACTAACCGAATGGACTCATTATTATACCACTCAGTACTAATAGAAAACTAATCAAATAGACTCGTTATTATACTACACAGTACTAATAATGAACTAATCGAATGGACTCATTATTATAACACTCAGTACTAATAGAAAACTTATCAAATAGACTCGTTATTATACTACGCAGTACTAATAATGAACTAATCTAATGAACTCATTTTTATTGTATTAAATAAATAAATAAAATTATTATTTATTTAATACAAATGAGTGAATGGGCTCGCATAAAGAAATATTTAACCATTGTATCATTATAATAAAATGAACCTGTTTTGCAAAACAGTAAGTGATTTTTCAGACAGAAGTGATGAATATTGCCCTTAAACATTTTGCCTCTGAGAAGGCATACAAATATTTGGTCAATTTTACATATTTTCAGCCAACTTCTGAAAAAGGTAATTGGGAACCTTTGTATTTTTTGTTTGTTACCTCAGAACTCCGTCATTTATAAGTGGATATTGAATTTTTTTTTTTTATTTGAAAGGATATTTATGTATCCGCTTCATATTTGGTCTTCGCAAATATGATCACATTTCTCAATTTCGTACTCAACTCAAGTGGCTCCCTATCCGTTTTCATCGTAATCTGCATACCCTGTCTCTTCTTTACGCAATCCTTTTTAATCCCGTTGCTCCTGATTATCTAAAAGACCGATTCGTGTTTCTTAGTGAGGCTAATGATCATACTTTAGGCAATGTCAATAACTTCCACCTCAAATTTCTCGCTCATTCTTATTTCTTTTATTCTAACCTCTGTTAAATCCTACTACCTCTCCCTTTAGTACTATTTTGCTGTGTTCTCCTCCTCCTCTTGTATGTTCCTTCATCATTCTCGCCCGTTGTATGTGTGCTATTAAATATGTATGTTTTTATACATTAGTATTTATATAATAGTGTGCCACCTACCCTTTGCCTTTTTCTCAATGCCCTCTACCCAAAGACTGGAAGAGATTTCTTAGCGATAAGGCCTCCTTTTGTAACATTTCTCATTAAAAATAATAAATAATGTATTTAATATTTTTTTACTTAGTGCAAAATAAATAAATATACTTTCAAATTGATCTCATGGAACTTTCATCAAAACCGAAAAACCAATCTACTTAAATAGTTTGTTTTTTAAATAACACTTTGTTTGCCATTCTAAATTGATTAAAAAACGAAATAGGCTGAGCTTAAACTTATTGAGTTCTATATAAATTAGGGTATTTGTATTATATATAGTATCAATGATACATTTGCGTCGTCTATTTATATGTGTATCAATGAGGTATCAATTTTATGTGCATTTAAAGAGAAACTCGAAGTAATTTCGCAGACCACTTAAATGACAGCTTACAGCAAAATAAACAGACCTATTTCAGAAAATAAGTTTTGTTTCTTGTTAGTAATGCGATTTGTTCCTTAATCACTTCTTAATGGCGCAAAAGAAATATATTCTGATGAAAAACAAACGTAATAATAAAAGACATAGAAGGAGACATATTCCATCTTCAATTCTTGTAAGTCAGTGCTTTCTAACCTTTTCAATATTGTTACCCCTGTACCACTGTGACCTATTAGTAAAACTGATTTCACCCCGACTTTAAAATATTATCAATACAAACAATATAATTAAATACATTTAATAATGACAAATTGAAAGTAAAAAATATATATATTTGGCACATATCAATAACAATTACTACAAAAAACATAGACAATTATAAACTTAAAGAAAAAGGAAATACAAAAATAAACTTATGCTCAATTATACGACCGAAATGATCACCACTCAGGTAAATGGCTAGGGCCTAGACTCTAGGCATATACAGGGTGTCTTGTCTAACAGTTAAAAAACTTAAAAAGAAAGAAAGAAAATTTGTTTATTCAAATAAAGTATTAGATTTAAGTATTTTTGAATAGTAATTTTTTTATTACAGCCCATTCGCTTTTTGATATATAGATAGACAGATTGATATTCCTTAATGTTTGCTCTAAAAGATTACATTAATTAAATTACATAATTAATTACATTAGTAAAGATTTACGCGTTCGAAACCGCAGAATAAAGCTAGTAACCAATCATTCGTTTCGTGTCTCATTAATCATACATCCCACGGTTCGTTTAGATGTTCACTCGAGCATTGAATTTCCACAAGATCTGACTAGAACAATAATTGAATGGGATAATGTCACGTCGGGGAACACTGCCCTGTGGATAAATATAGGAGGAGCAGGTGACAATATACACATACGCAGTAAACAGACATAATACAAATAAAAACTTACTTCTTACTAATCCTTACTAATATTATTTATTTATTCTTTGTCTTGTATAAATTTATCTGACTAGAACAATAATTGAATGGGATAATGTCACGTCGGGGAACACTGCCCTGCGGATTAGTATAGGAGGAGCAAGTGACAATATAAACATACGCTGTAAACAGACATAATACAAATAAAATCTTACTTCCTACCAATCCTTACTAATATTATAAATATAAAAGTTCAGCAGTGTAAAGTTAACGGCTGATAAAACAACAAATTTTCTTAGTAATTATTTAAGCTGTTAAGGCTCTTTAAGGTAACAAACAAACTCACTTTTTTTTTATTTTATGAATGCAATACTTAAATTTGCAACGATGTATGGATAGATGAGTGTTTGTTACTCTTTCACGCAAAAACTGTTAAAACCGTTTGTAATAAATTTGGTACACAGATAGGTTAGCAGCAGGTCCTAACTTAGCACATAGGATACTTTATGTATTGTATTGTTATTTATGTACGATTCACGTGAGCAAATCCGCTGGATACATCTAGTACTTGTAATACCTAAACACTTATACAACGACATTATTTTGTAATTAAATGAAAACTTTCAATTTGAAATCAGTGAAAAATAATTTACAAGAAAAGAAATAATAAACTCTTCTCTTTCTAAATTGATTGGTAACCTTATTACAATTTGCTCTCTTAGTATTAACTTTAAGGAAAAAGTCGTAACTTTAAACAGGTACTGCGTTCAAAAGTATTTTAAAACTGTCTTAAGAGACCCAATTTGCTAAGAATACTAAATCGCGTTTCCTATTAAGATTTGTGGGAGTGTTTAACATAGAATACAAAGCATAATCTTAATCTTGGCTACACTTTGACTTTATACAAAAGTCGACTGCATGGGTACCTCTGTCTAACTCATACTTTTACCGTGAAACAGTTGTGTATGCATGGTTGTATTTCGGTGTAAAGAGCAATGAAATATCACTATCACTATCTAGTGGGCTGTCTGTTTGTAATTTTGATTTTTATAAATAATTTACCCAATTGCCAAAAAGGATGGATATTAATTCATGATAGTAATTTATTGAAAATTTTTAATTCAACATACAGACTAAATAGTTTGTTTAATATATATAAAAGGATATGACCCACATGATCGGGAAATAAAAAAAAAAATGTAACTGTAATTTAGGATATGCATGGTGTTGTTCATGTCTATAGTCGAAGGTTACTGACCATCAAACGGGTCGTCAGGTTGTCTTCTAAATTATATAAAAAAAGAACTCCCAAAGTCAAACATGGCGTCCAAGCTCACAGGCGTTATTGAGCCTTTGAGTCTAAGACGAGATTTTGCCTCCCTTTTTGTATTTATCGCTTGTATAACAGATTCTGTTTTGAGGAATTGTTCGAAATAATGGCTTCAGCCACTTTTTATTATCACACTATTTCCTATCGACAGGGATTTCATCGTCACACGCTAGAACCTAAATACTCACGTACAGTGAGACTTCAGAGTAGTTTTCTTTCACGAACATTCAGGCTGTGAAATGAACTCTCTGCCGAGGTATACCCTAGAGACTACAGTATGGATATTCTTCAAAAAGGGTGTATTAAGGTTTCTTCCCCCCGCTAGATGGAGTGACGACCTGAAATGCATTGCAGGAAGTCAATGGATATAGGTAGCTCAGAACTGTTCTTTATGGCAGTCTATAGGGGAGGCATATATCCAGCAGTGGACGGATAATAGCTGATACGATGAATGATGAAGGTTTCTTCAGGGTCGGCATAGACTTTTACACTTGCATTGCACGCGTTTTAACGTTTTGAATTACACGTGACACCCCTATCAGGCGGTCATGGGCCACAGTGTCCATTTTCAGTTTCGTCTTCGAAAAACAGACTGTACTCTTGTATGCCGCCTATGTAGTATAAAAAAAATTTTAAACCGTCAATTATTTACAAAGCAAAACAAAATAATTGCAATTAACAACTTAACACGCGCGTCGCCTTAACACAGAACGCCGTTTCACGCTTTTTAATACACCCACACTATTTTTACAACGCGGCCGAATTTCATTATCGAGGAGTCGGATACTAAAATCGATATTTCCATCGAGATCACAATCCCGCGAGCCGTTTCCCATCACTGTTGTATAAACGATGTAAAAATTCGCTATTTTTATTTTTAAACACCGTAGCTACGTCCACGTGAAATATACTGGCTGCTGTTTATTCAGTTCGCTAAATAGGTTTTGCTTTGATAAAAGTTATTTTCGGTATCAATATTATGAAATGTACACAACGGTACGTGTGTGTGTGTGTGTGTGTGTGTGTGTGTGTGTTTGTGTGTGTGTGTGTGTGTTATTATACAAGATCTTGCTGCGATACGTTATTGATAGATAGGCCTTGCGTAAACCATGTCCCGCGTTTGATTTTTGATAGGTAAGTTTGGGACTTTATTTTTAATGGATGATAATGAAATGGTAACCTCGCCCGCGCTAACAATATACGCTGACAGGGCACCAGTGAGGGATGATAGGTGAGAATGTAAATGCAGGTAGAGATTCATTTGTAATAGAACACGATAATTTTCTGGGAAAATCGCGAGGAAAACGACCTGACTGGGTGTATTGCTAGTAATGGGGCTACTAATCCCCATTATTAACAGTTCCTTCTGACAACAAGAACAAATTCCATTTCAGTCCAAATTTAAGAACAAATTCCAAATACAAATATTAATACTATAATATTTTTTACCATAGAACTCTGTCAATTTGAAAGTTATTTTTTATCTGAAAGGATATACTTTCAAAAATCCCCTTAAAATTTTTAACAAAATTGATGCAAAAGTGTCGTTTTAAATAAAAAAATAATTAATGATCCCACGATTGAAGACGGTTTTTTACAAATTTATTCAAAGTTACATAAAAACCCTAAATACGATATTCATTTTGTGCTACAACAGATTCTGATTTTAATAACCGGCACACAATAATTTAATTATACAAAACGCCAAACTGTCCGAACTGTGTCTAAGTCGCTATCTCAATAAACTTTAAAACAAATTAACGTCTCGGAAATTGTACATCTAGTTAGACAAAATGCAAACTCAAAAATAATCTTGCATTTTCTTTAATTTGTTTGTACAATTTACGAACGGATATTTTAACAATTTCGTTGATTTTACAATTTTTTGACATTATTAATTCGTCATGTTTAAAATTAATAAAAACAAAAATATATCGCCATCGACAGGGAGTTCATCCTCATGTCCTACAGCCTAAATGGTTGCGTACAGCGCGGTTTCAGAGATGTTTCCTCCCACAAACGTTATGGAACGAGCTTCCTGCCAAAGTTTTCCCAAGAGACTACAACATGGGATTCATCAAAAGGCCAGTAAAGAGATTTCTTCAGGGTCGGCAACGCGCGCGTAATACCTCTGGTATTGCAGGTATTCATAGGCTACGGTAACCGCTTAACATCATGTGGAGCGTGTGCTTGTTTGCCACCTCAGTGGTATAAAATAAAAATATTTTTTTAACTTTGTTTTTTGTTTGCTTAAGAGAATTTATTACTTTGTTTTAATAATTATATAACCGCCTGCCAAGTATGGTAGCTACTAGCAAAACCCCTCCAGGGGGAGGCTTATGCTCAGCAGTGGACAATAATTGATATAATTATATAAGCATAAGTATATAACAAGGTCTTTTCAATGCGATGTTTAAACAAGAGGTACCTATGTAAATGACTTTAAAGTCTCATTCTATTCCGAAGATTTCCCAAATGTAAATAGTTGCATTCCTTTTTCAACCTCAATTTATTTCTTGTTGAGTTCTATTTAGTGATGTACCGAGTCAAGCTTGAATACTGACTCGAATACGTAATATGAAATTGCGATACATAATACTCGAAAGCTGAATTCGAGTAAATGTGATACTCGAATAATAGTTAATGTTTATCATAAGTTTTGATGTTTCTGTTTTATTGTTTCATATTTTGTTTTCCTTGACTACCAAAGAATATATTATACAATAACTAAAAGTTTAGGATCTTTATTATAAGTTAATGTTCGGAAATCAATTAAAAAATACTCGTATCGGATAAAGTTCACTGAAAAAGATTCTTCAAAATAAGACCGATTATATAATATAAGTATCTCTATCATGAAAACATCTAGTCCTGTTTTTTTTTTCACTTATTTATATCATCATTGGATTATATCATCATCATCATCGTCACATCATCCGTTACCTGTCCTCTGCTGAACATAAGCCTCCTCTATAGACTGCTATAAGGAACGTGATGATTCCTTATGGTAGTTTACCATTGTGGGATTTTGCTAGTATTGTAGCTACCACGCTTGGCGGGTGGGTCATTAACCGCAGTTAGACGCTGATACTCGTCTTTAGTCGCCTGTACTACACCTACGGTAAAGAAAGTGGTGTTTGAGTTCTCAAATACGAATCAATATTCGATTTTTTAACACATACCGAAAAACTCGAACTATACTGCTCATGTCTATAGGCGACAGTTACCACTTTCCATCAGGTGGGCCGTCAGCTTGTTTGCCATTCTAAGTTGTATAAAAAAAAACAATAATTTGTATTCCACAAAAAATACCACTTCAGTTGTGGTAAAACCTATTATATTGAACTAAACTACAGAATAGATTTTGATAAAAATTCTATGGGACCAATCTGTATGCATATCCTTTCAAATAAAAGAAGAATTTTTCAAATCGGTTTACAACTCCGTCAGTATGATTACTTCATACATCAAACAAAAAATAATAATACAACCGAATTGAAAATCTCCTTCTATTTTAAGTCGATTGACAAAAGCCGACTCGGCACATCACTAGTTCTATTTAGTTCTTTACCGTCCATAATTTAAGCACAAGGGTCGAAATGGGACCACTAATAACCGTGAAGTCTTTACACTCGTTTCAATATAAACGGATGGTCCGTTTGTTGAGTTATCCGACCTCTTAATTTCACACGCAAGTGTTACTGTAACTTGGGTGAGTAATGGTGAAAAGTTATATTAGTATACTTGAAAATCGTGGTATACCAACTTGAAGCTTGTCTATGTAACGTAAATTACAGTGATTAAGTATTCATCCTATCCTATCAGCCTTTAACTGTCCACTGCTTAACATAAACCTCCATAAAGTCCTTGGGGTGTTTTACCAGTAGTTGCCACACTTGTCAGGCGAATTGGCTTTTTTTTTATACAACTTAGAATGGCAAACAAGCTGACGGCCCACCTGATGGAAAGTGGTAACCGTCGCCTATAGACATGAGCAGTACCATGGACATAACAGAGTGTACTGTTTCGCCCATGGTACCCCCATGTGTTGCCATTCCTGAGGACTCAGACATTATTCCTGTGTACCCTGTAAATTCACGCCATATCCCACCCTTCAAACCGAAACACAGCCATGCAAATTTTACATTAGGTACAATTCAAATAATACGTATACGTATGCGGTAGCTAATACCATGGACATAACAGTATACTCTGTTATGTCCATGGTACTGGCTACCGCAGTTTGACTTTGGAGATGTCTTAAAAGACATGGCGCTGCCCATCCCTCGCCCTCTTTTAGTCGCTTCATATGACATTCAAGGGAAAGGAAGGGGCGGCCTATTGTCCGGACCACACGGCTAAGTTTTCGTATATATAGTTTGAAATATACATATGAAAAAATTGTAGCAGAAAATTTATTGACAATATGTATACATCTATCTACTAATAAAAATCTCCTGATTAGCTATCAACGTACAGCCAATCTGAGAATCCTATTGCTAGCAATATAGTCAACCAGGTTGACCTCCTCGCGGTTCTCCCTGGAAACTATCATGGTTAATTCCTGATGAATTCATCATGATGGGCTAACTGAGCTGTTTTCATTCTCATCTATCACCCTTTACTGGTGCTCCGCCAGCGTATGCCGTTAGCGCAGGCGGGGTTACCATAGCATTTTCACCCATCAAAAAAAAACGTACATTCAATTCTACTTACCCTCTTTTCATAAAAACTAAACCATTCTACAAACCTATTCAATGAATGGATGGTTGTGGAGCAAATCTTGTAATGAGTAAAATAAATGCGCGATCACCTATTGTATTTTAAATATTCAACTATTTTGTTATTTTTTTTTAAATTAGGAATTTAGCACAAAAGAAAGAGACAAAACAATTCAATAGCTAAAATAGGTTTATAATAGATTTGACGTTTTTATGGTGAGTCTAGAAAACTGAAATTTGGAACATAGGTTCATTTCATAACTTCAACGTCTGCTAAGATAGGATTGTTAAAAAAAAATAACTCGAGCGAATAACACTACACCACACCTAGTAGGGGACATTTATGAAGATCGATATAAATCGACATAATAAAAGGAACAAAAATCAAAACAATGATAAATATAATTTTTGTTCCTGCACCAAAATTGACGGATTTTCACAATTATGTTCCTGAAGATCGAACTGGAAATTTGGTGGTGGCGTTTTATCTTAAAATCCACGTATACATATAGTTATGTATCATATGTGTGCGTGCGTGCGTGCGTGCGTGCGGGCGTGCGTGCGTGAGAGCGTGCGTGCGTGCGGGCGTGCGTGCGTGCGTGCGTGCGTGCGTGCGTGCGTGCGTGTGTGTGTGTGTATGTATGAGTACCATAACCATACCATTAACATTTAAAATATATCTTATGTTATTTGCAACACAATAAAGATAACACGATATAACAAACAGCTTTAATCGTCTTAAATTTGATATATATTATATACGAGTAAAATAAATATAAAAGCAAATATTTTTATTTTTTCAATTCTCTTTGCAATCTAGTTTAAAAAGAAACGTGTCTACGAAATGTCACGTCGTGTATTCACGATTGTATTCACTTTTTGGGGTGCAAAATGTATTTATTTATTCTAAGCAAGACTGACGTGACATGACGTAACATGGTGTATAGAAAAATCGACTATTATATTATGTTTACTTTGTCCATGTCGTACAATTCAATTTGGCGTGGTTACATCACGCTGTGATCACATTCACTCACAGTACAGTCGTCTACATATCTTACTTCTTACTAATCATACTAATATAATAAAATTGTAACTAGACTTAGTAATAAATGTAAAAATTTGTAAGGACAGATGTACAATTAGGGTTGTCGCTTAGAAAATTATTAATTTATGCAAAATTTATTATTATTCAAACATTTGTGGTACAAATAAAGTATATATTCTCCTTAAATATTTATTTATTTAAACTTTAATGCACATTATTGTATGTAAATTTGGTGAATTTAACATTGGACGGTGTTCACTACCAGTCAATCATTAGGCAAAAAAACAAAAAAAAAAAATAGATAGAAGGTGCATTCAAGATTTAAGAACATATAAAATAATACTTTTTGTATTTTTAAATTATAAACATATAATAAATGGTCTTTCCGGTCTATGCCGGGACCACACTGCAAAATAAAGCCTCAACAAATATTAAAAATATTCAATAACGACTCTGGAACGGCGCTTCCTGATGCCATTAAGAGACTACCGACTAAACCGTCTTTCAAAAAAAAACGTTCATGCCCACTTTTTTACTTTATCCGAGCAGTAAGTGCTTTATATTATTCTCAATTTCGTGTATAATATAGTATATGTTATATATGTGTAAGTATGTTTGTTATTTATATACATTTATTCGTTTACATATGTAATTTTAGTATGTATGTATATCAATAATTACTAGTACCGCATTCAAGTATTCTAACACTTCCCTATGACCCCTTGACCGGGAGAGAATGCTTTCAGCATTAAGTCCGCCATGTACACATATATGTACTAATGAATAAATAAATAAAAAAACAATAGTATTCTGTAACTGAGTGTACTTTCACACTCATATTTAATATCAATTTGCCGACGCCATTATTAGCAGTAATTCCATTTTCTTTATTGTTACCATCGATTGGTATTCAGACACTGACTGGTTAAATATAGGCCAATAGGTCACGCCTTTATATCCCTCTGTATGCATAGAGCTTTATTATATCTTACAAATATAGTGTATGTTACTCAATCATAGTTCAATAATTGAACAGACGTGAGTATATTTTGGTATATCAATGGTACAGGCGAGTCTACCGTGAAAAATTTCCGAAATTTCGTGGTCGAACGAAACACAAATTTGATGTTATAATTACATAATATATACAGTTAATTACCGTTTAAAAATGTTAAAATATCACTCCTTTAGACTTTTAAGAGTGGATTTATAACGAACGAAAAGTTATAAACAGTATACTCTGTTATGTGCATGGTATTGCTCATGTATATAGGCGACGGTTACCACTTTCCATCAGGTGGGCCGTCAGCTTGTTTGCCATTCTAAGTTGTATATAAAAAAGTTAAATTCTATTTACTGAGCAGATTTTGGTACGAAAAAAACACGAAATTAAGCCTGAAAATTCGGAATTTCATTTCAAGGTAGACCCTAGGGTGTCGTAAGAGGCAAGTAAGGAGACTTAATGCTCGAGGAATGGGGAGCAGTCCCTTTTAAAACATCATTAAATGCTAACTGTGTTTGCCAAGCATGACAAGCGTGGCGACTACTGGTAAAAACTCTCCTTATGGGAAAGTGTTCAGCAGTGGACAGTAAATGGCTGATATAATTATGTATTTAAATAATTTATATTATTAAGTTATGTATGTATTTATTATATGTTCATAATTTATAAATACATAAAGTATTATTTTATATTTTCTTAAATCTTTATCTTTCTTATCTTTTCTATCTATTTTTTTGTTTTTTTGCCTAAGTAGTCATCATTTAGTCATCCAGACTGGTAGTGAACACCGTCCAATGCTAAATTCACCAAATGTACATACAATAATGTACATTAAATTTTAAATTAATAAATAAATATGTAAGGAGAATAATATACTTTATTTGTACCACAAATGTTTGAATAATAATAACATACGTACATGTCCTTACTAATATTATAAATGGGGGAGAATCTCGAAGACGGATCATACTTCCTTATTTATTATTATTTTTAAACTTACCTATATTTTTTACAATTTTGGGAAAATAAATTAGACACTTCAAAGTAAATTTAAACTTTACTTGACACTGCTCAGTATCTACATTAATTAATATTTTTATATATTACATAGTAACGTAGTAGTATAGTATAGTATATAGTAACACGGACAAAGTCACGGATAAAAACTAGTACACGAAACTTTATAACCTTGCAATTATGAACTCTCAGCATAAATAAGGTCAATAGCTTAGCGCCCGTGTAGGTACAAGCACCAATTTGGCTTCCATCCAACAAGTTCTGCTCAATTCGTTGAAATGCAGTGGGAGAATTTAATTGGAAGAGGTTTAAATTACGAAACCCTAAATTAATTTATACATGTGTAGTTAGATGATATACCACAAGATGGAGTATCAATTAATATCAAACACAGGTCCAAACTCAGAGAGTAAAATTTTTATTATTTATTTATTTAACTCTTAATTAAGATAATAATAAAATAAACTTTTTTTGTTTATGTTGCAATAGCAGCATAAAAATATACAATGACAATTGAATAATTCAAGTGAAATACAGTAACATAATTTTTTTTTATACAACTTAGAATAGCAAACAAGCTGACGGTCCACCTGATGGAAAGTGGTAACCGTCGCCTATAGACGTGAGCAGTACTATGGACATAACAGAGTATACTGTTTCGCCCATAATACCCCCCATGCGTTGCCATTCCTGAGGACTCAGGTGCTATTCCTCTGTACCCAGTAAATTCACGCCATATCCCACCCTTCAAACCGAAACACAGCTATGCAAACACAACTGTTCACGGTTGAAACACGAATGGGAAATACAGATTGAAATATACACATAAACGTACAATCATATGACATCACTTTTATTTGACTGAATTTGACAAAATTTTTTGAAATAAAAGTAAGCGCACTCTTTTTGCGTGTTGTTTTTAATATTTGTATTTATTAATTATTAGTGGATATTACATAATGGCTAAGATGATGATGATGATCGTCATCATCATCTTAGCCATTAATAATTAATTTTACGCTTAATTATGTTGTTTAATTCTTTTATGTTTTATTATTAATTAAACATACAGCCGCTCAAGATTAAAGATTGCGAATGGTCCAAAAAGCAGTTGTACTTTCTCGACCAAATTACATGTAAGTTAAAACGGTAGTTACTACATTAAATTATTTTGAAAATGCTTTCATTTATAGAAAACTTCATTACCAGCTGGGCTAAAGCCGGGGCGGCTTGCTAGTTTAGGAAAATAGTAAATTAAATCATCCATGTTTTTATTTATAATTCTTTTTCCAAATATGTTATCACTGAAGCCGCTACTGTTTTATTGTTATGTGGTACAAAAATTAATATTTAAAAATAACATTTACATGGTTGACAGATGTCGTCGTCGAAGTGGTCAAAGGTTCACCACTAACTGTATCTCGCGACTTCACCCGCGTAAATCAGTATATAAAGTATCCTATGTGCTAAGTTATACTCTATCCGTGTACCAAATTTCATTCAAATCCGTTCAGTAGTTTTTGCGTGAAAGAGTAACAAACATTTATCCATCTATCGTTACAAACTTTCGCATGTATAATATTAACAGGATTCCATTTTAGATATATATATATATATACATAAAGTCTCAGGTACAATTAATACCAAACGGAAATTTGAGGAAATGAGGGTAGTCCAAATAATGGTTAAATGCATGTTACATGTTACGTCTCGGGTAAAATATTATAACAGACAGCAATAAGTTTATATTATATTTTTTCTGTAAGTTTACGACCAACTCGCCGTTTGTGTTACATTTTATACCACTTTTATACGAGCTCGGCTAAATACTTTCAGCTTTATTTTATATGTTTTTATGAGCTTCGCTTTGCCTATTCTTTTTTTTTCTTGCATTATGTTAATAATATTTTGCTCCTCTTTGATCCTAATTGAGTTTAACCTTTATTTAAGCAGTTACGTTACGTGTACTACTTTGTTACCTCTGAATCCTTGACGGCGTCGTAATTTTTTTAAAAGACGGTATACCTACCTCCTACTAAAACGCTTAATAGATATTTTATATTATATAATATATATATATATATATATATATATATATATATATATATATATATATATATATATATATATATATATATATATATATATATATATATATATATATATATATATTTAGCTTGATATTGAAAACTGTAACAAATATAAACAAATTGCACCAGATGATCTAAAATAAACCATAATAACCATAATAGAACAGATAGATAGATAGATAGATAATTTATTTACATTACTTACAGCACACAAATTACAATAAAAAAAAACATACACATAATATACATTAAAAGAGATAAAAAAATGAAAATAAAACAGCACAAAACAAAAAAAAAATACAAAATATATAAACAACGTATGGGCCAGTTGTCACCATAGAATTATTGTTGTTGCTATGTAATAATCTGTATTTACACTTTATAATTGTAAAATCTACACCTAGTTTTGTTTGAAAATAAACAACAGTGGCCGTTCTCAGATTAAATTGATGACATTCCGAATGAGCTTGAATGAATCATGTTTTTTATGATAAGCGATTACCGTAGCCTATTTATTATTATTATTTCAGCCGTTAACTGTCCACTGCTGGACATAAGCCTTCCCTATAAGGGGAGTTTTGGCAGTAGTTGCCACGTTTGGCAAGTGGGTTGGCAACCGCAGTTAGGCTTTAGAGATGTTTTAAGAGGGACGCTGCGGCACATCCCTCGCTCTCCTTTAGTCGCCTCTTGTGATGCCCATGGGAAAGTAAGGGGGTGACCTATTCTATGCCAGGACCACACTGGACTTAAGAATTTGAAAATTACCATTCAAATAACCTTATAATTGAGTTTATTTAAATAAATTATGTTTATTTATATAACTAAAAATACTACATTCATTGTTTTTAGATAATTCGAATGACAAAAATCAAGCCACGTCGGACGTTATCCCATATCAGGTATTCGAGCTCGGAAATTAGCTAATAGCATCTCGTTTGGAGGCGGAACACGTGTTGTAACTGGCGCTCTAATGGCAGTGGAATTCAACTAACGCTAATTCAATAGCTGGCTTTAATAAACACAGGGCCTGATGTAGCTATTTTTCCGTTACGGGCAAAAATTAACATTTATCGCTTTTTATAATAAATTTGTGAACTCAGCATACTTAGGGGGAGAAGGATTATTAGTAATGGGGATGTTAATCCCTATACCTAGCAATATATCCTGTCAGGTCGACCTCTACGTAGTCCCCCTGGAAATTATTGTGCTGAATTCCAGGTGTATTCATCACAATGGGCTAACTGACCTAATTTTTACCTGTAATCTATCTCTGGTGTTCCGCTAGTGTATACAGTTAGCGCGGACGGAGTTGCCATTCCATTATTATCCATTAAAAAAAAAATACCCAGCAAACGTTATATTGCCCCTACCATCATCTACCGGGTCCATTATTTTCTCATGGGAATAAAAACTAACCTAAAAAAAATATAACCTATATTTTAAGTTGGAATAAAATTTTATGTATTACTGTTTGTATTAATCTATTATCTTACATTATATAGATTAAGTTTCTCCTAACAAGTACTTCGTCAAGAACAGGTTAACTTTTATATCCATGTGTACATGAATTGGTAAATAAATTATTACTTTAAATTAAAATAAGTGGGTAAAGATTGTAACAAAGTATCTTAATTATTACTTATTAAATCCTCTATAATATTTAAGTTTATTTGTATATGTAATGACTATATTTTTTTAATGTTATTATATTAAAAATAACACAAAAAAAATCACCTCGAAAAACAATACGAACACTTGCAACACTGAAAAACGGCGCTAATTCTTTACTCTGTATAGGATACTGTTTAAAATAATAAACTAATTTGATAGTTGGCTGTCTAAATGTAGAACTGTTTTTGACATTCAATGCTCCATCTATATAATTTATGAGTACCCATAATTCAAATTCTATTTAGTTTGAGTTTGTGTATTTATTTGCCCAATTGGTATCCCCTAACTCGGGCCCTGTCTGACCTACAGGTGTATAGGTAACACTTAATGTTACGTAGGTACTTATCGAATATATTAATCCTCGAACAATATTTTTTATTAGTGGGTGATAATGGAATGGTAACCCCACCCACGCTATAAATATACACCGGCGGGGCACCAGTGAAGTATGATAGGTAAAGAATTCAAAAAGAATTGTTCACGATGGTTTCCAGGGGGAACCAAGGAATAACACCTGAGTCCTCAGGAATGGCAACGCATGGGGGGTATCATGTGCGAAACAGTATACTCTGCTGTCTATGGTACTGCTCATGTCTATAGGCGACGGTTACCACTTTCCATCAGGTGGGCCGTCAGCTTGTTTGCCATTCTAAGTTGTATAAAAAAAAAGAATATACAAAAAAAAACGAAGAGGAATATTCGCCGTGCTTTTTACACTATTATTTCCCTATTCTCTCCGTGCTTACGCTAAATTGTTTGGAGCGTAAACTTTTATACGTTTTTTACAGCATTCACAATATTCCGAAGCGGTAAAATTGTGTACATACTATATAGTTGACTATCAGTTTATGTATTTTACACAACAAATGCTAAATCAGCGCCATCTTTATATCCTTCGTAAAGTTTTATGCTAAACATTCGGATATCGGAATATCGAATGATATAAACAGGTGACGCTCTAAAGCTGCGGTCTTATTGATCGGGATCGAGTACAAACGACAAATAAAAAAAATCCTTGTTTTTTTTTATAAAAACAGTTATAGAAAAAGTTCATTGTCTTTCCATTTATTATTTTATCTCTATAATTTTATTAGTATTGTAACGTATTATTGTGGATGAGTATTATTATTTAAACATCATCAAAGCCTAACTGCGGTTGCCAATCCGCCTGCCAAACGTGGCAACTACTGGCAAAATTCTCCTTATGAAAGAGGCTTATGTTCAGCTGCGATTAATTTGCTCAGCAATGATTAACGGCTGATATAATAATAATAATAATTGTGTATGTATTTGTACGTATTTATATCTGTGATTGTACGAACATAATGTTTGATATGCATTTCTCATTTCTTCTAATTTCGAATCAAAAGAAGAGACGAGATGAGATCAAAGAAAAAGACGTTCTTAATTCGATTGAACGAACTTGTTACGTCGTAACTTCGTCAGTTGTAAACCGAATAGGAAAAGATAAAAATCTTTCAAATAAAAATCTTTTTTTATCTGAAAGGATTTATCTGAAGAATTTATTTACAGATTGATATAGAAATTTTATCTATTCAGTTGTTTAGTTTTTAAATCATAATATTTTTACGGCCCACCTGATGGTAAGCGGTTACCGTAGCCTATGAACGCCTGCAATACCAGAGGTATTACGCGCGCGTTGCCGACCCTGAAGAAACGACTTTACCCCCCATTTGAAGAACCCCATGTTGTAGTCTCTTGAACTTGAGATGTTTTTGTTAGAACACAATGTAAATAAACGAAAAGAACCTATAGTTTAATGGTAGTTTGCTATGTTTATGTAAATAGGTATATTATTAATTAATTATCTATTCTTATTTTCAATTTCTTTACACCTATTCCCCGATTTACACGGTACTTGTTTTACACGTTTTCGCTTTTACACGGTTTTCCAAATAAGTTTTTTTTTGTTTTTATCGCACTCTACTAAATGCTACTGTGTTTGAACACGTGCGCTGTGTACACATCTCACGGGGAATCCCGAGCTTATGTGCTGACTTGCTGCACATGCACACTGTGTCTGTATTTCTTCGCATAAAATTAAAGTTTTATCTACGGAAAATTGTATTTGAGTGAAAGTTTCACAGTGTCAGAAAGATTTAATTTTTTAGTTTAATGTATTGTAATTAAATAAAAAAAAACAGTGTTTCCGTAATATATTACATATTTTAACCTGTCAATGCATTTTATTTTTATTTCTGTGTACACCTAAAAATATTGAAAAAAATCACAACTGTTAAATAGCAAAATTATGCATTTTCTGCAAACTTTTCGATTTACACGGTTTTGACTTGAAAATTTTTTATTTTCGATTTACACGTTTTTCTTAGGAACGTATCTACCGTGTAAATCGGGGGATAGGTGTATTATTAAATTCTCTTAACAACTATTATACGTCTCTATCTAATGTTATAAGAAAAGTAGAAGCAAACCGTATCTGCACGGATCACACAAAAACAACTGTCCGGATTCTGTTATAACTTAGTAGCTAGGGTTTCTACTGTGATAAAATATTTCATTCTCATGGAAAAATGCGAGGATGTGCGCACTACGACGCTAGTATATTAGATAATATGGGCCGAGTCACCCGGATCTAAGAGAACAAATGGAATGAATAAAATAATAAAAAGACTAGTATTTACGCTAAAAATAAGACCACAGCCTAAAAGGTCTATC
Source organism: Galleria mellonella (assembly GCF_026898425.1). Taxonomy (NCBI): domain Eukaryota; kingdom Metazoa; phylum Arthropoda; class Insecta; order Lepidoptera; family Pyralidae; genus Galleria; species Galleria mellonella. Next base: position 5,805,033 of record NW_026441999.1, on the reverse strand, counting down.
TCAAACTTTTATGGATCACAGCAGTTGCTCAAAAAACTTCGTATACACAGAATGTAAATAGACAACCGATGGATAATGATGGATGTTTTGATCATTGTTGTTGCCAACAAGGAAAGAGGATAGTGTCACACTAGTGTCGACAAAGCTTTTGTTTGTATTTATATTCAATCTATAAGTTAACAGGAACTGCTCGGTACTTCACGGTCGCCACTAACCCGTAAATGATTCTGAATCTACCACCTTACGTCTTAAAGTGTATTGTTATTTGAACCAGCCAGTCGCAAACAATAAGATCGAGTTCCCTTTCAATAATTCCATATTATACGCTATTGAGAATCATATTACTATCGGGGAAAGGTTTACGTATGTTCACTTGTATTGAAAGAATCACAAAGTTATGTTTCCTTTAAAACATACAACCATCTCTTTGTTGGTTATTTGTATAGAATTATTTTGTTTAATTCCGCTACCATTGGTATATGTATAACTGCCAATACTCGAAAATTTAACACTTCTATTATTTTTAATTTAAGTTTAGTAAGCATACATTATATTTTAATTTAATAACTGCCGGTTTAACTTACGTTTTTTACTTTACTTTTTTTTTATACCACTGAGGTGGCAAACAAGCATACGGCCCACCTGATGGTAAGTGGTTACCGTAGCCTATGAACACCTGCAATACCAGAGGTAATACGCGTGCGTTGCCGACCCTGAAGAAACCTCTTCTTTACCCCCCTTTTGAAGAACCCCATGCTGTAGTCTCTTGGGAAAACCTTGGGAAAATCGAAAAAGTTCGTCTAGTTTACGAATCAATTCGTGATGCTTAGTCATGAGCGACTGTGATGAGTGAGCGTGAGCCTAACTGCGTGCCTAGCCCCGCTGAGCGCAAGCTGTAGGCGCTACTATTATTATCAAAAGTTCTACGATTTTCCATATTAGCCCTCAATCTCCGACCGCCATTTCGTCCACGCACGTTTTGCGAAACGTGTTTCACCTCTAAACGGGATATCTTCAGGCAAATTATTAGATCGACCCTAGTCTCCTAAGATCACCCACAGTCATCATTCTCCATCTGATCGGCAATCAACATGTTTGATATTTCAAAATTCATATTTTTTTTTATGAATTTGGAAATGTTAATTCTTTATTTAAAGACGATTAAGGTACATTCGTTTATTACGAAGGTCACAATAACTCTGGTAATAGATGAAACTTGATCATTAAAATACCATTTCAACTTTTAAAGATACGAATACAAGATGAACAGTTTACTTAAGCACCCCGCAAAAGTTATCACAAAGCGGCTGCGGACTTGTAAGATCAGAGATTGTGAAATTCTATTTGAAAATTGCTATAACATCTCTAAATGATGTCTTGCATCACCGCAATACGTATTATTTTGCTTTGCGTAATATTCACATTAATGTTTCCCACCAAAATGCAAACGATAATAATGAAATGTTTCTTAACGTTTCGAATTGTTCAAATATTTCGTTTTTAGAATTTTCCGTTGCCAAATATGTATTCCGTTGTTTTGTCGGTACATTATATCCGTTTATAACCGTCCTTGTCGATATTTGAAATTAAAAAGGTTTCTAAGAATAATTTAAAATTTGAAAATCGAATATGAACATCGACTTCAATCTTAATTAATTATTATTATTAAGACCAATAAATACCTGAAAATAAAGAGATTTATTAAACAGAAATACTCTAAACTGACAAAGACATTGTAAAGTGATTTTTTATAAGACATCATGGCAACAGCCCACCTGATAAAAAGAGTCTGCCACCTGATAAAACTGTCACTTACTGACATGAAAGCATCGTTAACAAAATATACTTTAGCACAGAGAAACTTTATGCAAAAGTCGTTTGCTTGGGCACCTCTCCCATTTGTGTTTCTACCGTGAAGCAGTTGTGTTTGCATGGCTGTGTTTCGGTTTGAAGGGTGGGATATGGCGTGAATTTACTGGGTACTGAGGAATAACACCTGAGTCCTCAGGAATGGCAACGCATGGGGGGTATCATGGGCGAAACAGTATACTCTGTTATGTCCATGGTACTGCTCATGTCTATAGGCGTCGGTTACCACTTTCCATCAGGTGGGCCGTCAGCTTGTTTGCCCTTCTAAGTTGCATAAAAAATTACTGCGTTACACATGACACTTTTCATGCGTTGCCATTCCTACTTAGTACCTTGTAATTTCAAGCCAAAACACGATTGCTTCACGGCAGAAACATGAGTGAAACAGAGGTACCCTTCTAATTTCAAATCGAGTGTCTCTTCACTGTGGAAAGCCCTTGGAAAACTAATATTTTTCATTCTTATTATACAAATATTTACTTCACACAAAAATAACGAAAATCTTATATCTCTTTGCATAATCCATTTGTAAAGTAGACACATTCCAATCACATTTGGAAATGCGAGCAAAACAGCAATATGGGTAATGCTTCTACTGTTTATTTAAGGAAAATGCGATATTGTAGGCAAATAAAGGAATTGTAGTAAGGGTCGAACATGCCACTGTAGTAAAATATCTATATTTTTGTTCTCTTATTTTTCGCTGTAATTCCGTTGATGGGCTGAAAGGAAGGGGCCGTCTTTCTTTTTTTTTTCCTTTCCAACGAATCTATCTGCATATTTTTAAATACAAATTAAATTTAGCTACGTACAGAGTAAATTATTTAGATGTTTATCTATGTATCGCACACTAGTGACTAGGGAATGGGTAAATTAAATGTAATTATCATTTAAATGCATAATAGAATATAAGACCGTATTCATGAAGAGTTCCAATGGGAATGATATGCGGGAACTACATAGTTAGAAGCGGGCATCGCCGCGGGAAACAGCTAGTACAATAATATACCTATTAAGATGTGACTTTAAATTTGAATTTTGATAACAGAAATTATTAAAAAACGCCAAAGCAAAATATGAAATAGGTGCATAGTTTTAGTGGTAGATTTATATGCAACGTATTCTATTATTAAGTAGAGTTTTAAATATTTTTTTTTATACCACACAAGGTGGCAAACAAGCATACGACCCGCCTAATTGTAAACGGTTACCGTTGCCTACGAACGTCTGCAGCACTAGGCGCATTACGCGCGCGTTGCCGTTCTAGCAGAAACCTCTTTATCCCTTTTTTTGAAAAACCCCATGCTGTAGTCACTTAGAAAATCCTTGACAGGGAACTCACTCCATTACCAGAGCGTTCGTAGCAGGAAATATCTTTGAAACCGTGCTGTATACGTCCATTTAGGCTTTAAAGAGAGGGTGAACTCTCCATCGATGGCGAACTGTACGATGGCAGATACTAGATGGTAGATGGTCATGTCTCACAGATGATACAAATAATTTACCTTCCTATGCTGCAACATAGATTATATCATAATTAATATTGAAGTAAAAATTGGCAAACTTTTTAACTAAAAACAATACCAGATCTGATCGACTTTTGACCGGGTATATACCGGGTTAACCGCAAAAGTTTCTTGTCATCTTATCTTTTATACAAAAGGAAGATAATACCTTCCCGGGACTCCGTTGTAAAACAATAAGTAAATGGGGAATGTCAATCTAAAGTAATCAAGTTGCCGAAAATGTCAAAGTTTCGTGCGCTCTCGATGTTTTTGGATAAATATATTGTGGCTGGTTTCTTACTTCGGTTACTTGTTAAAAGAGTTTCTGCGTTTGCCACTTATTTATGTAAATGGATTAAATATAAATACAGGCCATCTAGAGTAATGTTATAAAGAGAGAATATTTGATTTTTTTGTATGTTTGTTTTCATATAAAATCGTATAAAAACATTTTTAACACTGCAAGATTTTCTCTTACATTTATTATTCTAGACTAATGAGTGTTTTTCGTCATTATTGTCATTAGCCCACAGTAGACCACTGCTGGACATAGGCTTCTCAAAATTCGCCACATTGTATGATCCTGTGCTTTACGTATCCAATCGTTTCTAGCAGGATTGCGCTGTCTGTGTATGAATGTTATTTTCATTTCAAAACTAAACTATAGGACTTATTTTGATAAAATTTCTATGGAATCAGTCCGAAAGTATCCATTTATCTTTTTAGATAAAGAACGAATCTTCCAAACCGGTTTATAAATGATAAAGTTCTAAAATAATAAACATAAACAAAAATCGAACTAAAATGAAAATCTTCTAATAAAGTTAAGGATTTAAATTAAAAATTTTGGGTTTTATATTTTTTTAATATGGTTCGTTAATTTTTTAGATGATGACTGTTGCGGGTTGTGTTGACACGACGAGGTTGGTAGTGATGTATTTTTTTTTGATGGGTGAAAATGATATGGTAACCCCGCCTACGCTAACGGGATATGCTGGCGGAGCACCAGTGAAGGATGATAGATGAGAATGAAAACAGGCCAGTTAGCCCATCATGATGAATTCATCAGGAATTAATCATGATAGTTTCCAGGGGGAACCGCGAGGAGGTCGACCTGGTTGGGTATATTGCTAGCAATGGGATTCTCAGTCTCCCTTACTAACAATCCCTTTCCCCTCAGTAGAGATGTATATTTCCAATGACTTAGTTATAACTGACAATATTAACGAATAAAAATAATCTTATTTACTAAATACAAATACAGTAAATTAAGACTAAAATAGTGGGGCGATACCTATATTATATACCTATATATTGACCTAGTACGTGCAGTGCTAAATTAACAATTATTAAATTTCTTATTAAACCAACAATTTATTAATTGCACTGCATACATAAACATAGATATGCATACATAAACTCTATAATAACTCTATTTATAAATACGAGATTGCTTCAAAATGTTAAATATCTAAACCGCAATGTTTTAGTGAGGTGTTAATACAGAGTATCCAGACCCTTCAGTGACCACAAAAGAGCCGTGTCTTGTGATAAATAGCTTGACCAACGCACTGCTTGCGGATTATGGAGCACCCGAAGATCCGTTTAATCTCTTAATACTGCCATTGTCTAGATAATGTTGCCCTATTCATAGGAAAGCTATTTGTGAATTATCATTTTCAGGTTCAGTAATGAATAAGTATAGAATTGAAAGGATATTGTGTATATGCTATAAATGTATTTTTATTTATTTTAAATAAAAATCTGCATTTTAATCAAAGATTGCATTTTTTTCCATATTGACAATTTTAATATTATTTTTAATTTTACATAAGCTGTCAAAACAATGTATCATACAAAAACAGTAAAGAGGTTGCATTACTTAAATATAATTGCTCTTAACATTCCGCCCGCCATGGACGAATAGTCCATAACCTAAGTATAAGAAAAAATTAACCAAAACATATTACTACATTACATAAATATTTAACCCCAAGACCAGTTAACAATAGATAAATAAAAAGCTATTTAACTCATAAAATTAAAAACAACATATTTCAGAGACAACACAATAAAGCATTAAAACATTAGAGTATTTAAATAACAATTATTGAAAAATACAACATTAAAATTAAGCAATAAAAGTAATAAAACATTTAACATTCAGTTCATCACTGGTAAATAACAAAGTTTCGAAATTGGACGCTTAATTATCGAATTTTTGCTTCGCAAGCTAACTACGCGAGTGATACCGTCTTTTCAGGAATACAACTCTGTAATTCGGCCAAACAACATTTAGCTGATGGAAGATTATCTTCCATTACTAGAACTATATCACCTACTTTAGATCCTGCTGTACAATTAGCCCATTTGTAACGATGAAAAAACTGTATCAAATATTCTTTAGACCACCGTCGCCAGAAACATTGCACCATTTTCTGAGTAAGTTGCCAACGGCGTAGATTACTCAGTGGCGTTAAATCATACTTATTATCTGGAGCTACTATTAAGGGTTGACCAACTAAAAAGTGTCCTGGTGTAAGAGGCATCTCATCCCCAGAATCACTACTAGCTTTAAATAGTGGGCGTGAATTTAGGCATGCTTCAACGTGGGAAAGAACAGTCGTCATCTCTTCGTAGGTAAGAGTCGAATCACCGATTACGCGTTTTAGATGATGCTTCGTACTCTTGATTCCAGCTTCCCATACTCCTCCGAAATTTGGGGCATGAGGAGGAATAAATCGCCATTCTGTTCCATTATTTGCCAGTGTGGAAGCTACTTCCTTTAACATTGATGACTGTTCATTAAGAAATAATGTCCTAAGCTCTTTTGAAGCACCTACAAAATTACTTCCGTTATCACTCCAAAGTTGGCAACAATGTCCACGCCTGGAAACAAAACGTTTAAATGCTGCAAGAAAACCTTCAGATGTGAGATCGGATACTGCTTCAATATGTATAGCACGAGTAGCCATACATATAAAAAGACATATATATCCTTTGAAGGATCTATGACCTCTGCCTTTGGAGACCCTCATATTTATTGGACCAGCATAGTCTACGCCACTATATAAAAAAGGTTTACTAGGCGTAACTCGACATGATGGCAATTGGCCCATAAGTTGAGTCCTGGCCTTTGCGGCGTATCGAATACACGGCACACAGTTATGAATATGACTTCTTAACAAATTTTTCGCTCTTAGAATCCAATATTTGGTACGTATAAAATTAAGTGTCAATTGGTGACCACCATGTAAAGTTCGTTCGTGAGCATCTCTGACAATTAATTTAGCCAAGTAACAATTATTTGAAATTATAATAGGATGTTTGCCATATTCGAACAATTGTGAATTTTCTAAGCGACCGCCAATCCTTAAAATATTACAACTATCAAGAAAAGGATTTAACGAATTTAAACAACCTTTTTTATTCAGAGGCTCGTTTCGTAACAAAGTTTGTATCTCCATATTAAAATGTTCTAATTGACTCTGCCGTATACAGGAAAACAACGATGACTGAAGCTCTGATACTGATAAATAAGGTGTCATTAAATCACGGATTCCTTTTGGTTCCTTTAATTTCAAAAATCTTCTACAGATGGCTATTACTCTAATCAATTTTCTCAGGGAAGAAAATCTTGATACAATGTCATTATAATTATTAGCATTAATACCTGTAACATGAACCTTTACAACTCTTTCCTCCAAACGAGTAACTATGTCTTTAGGTTTAGTATATATAATATTCCTTTGCAACAACCATGATGGTCCATTCATCCAAAGAGAATTTTCTAAAAGAGCTGTAGGTGTAATACCACGTGATGCACAATCTGCAGGATTCTCTTTCGATGAAACATGAGACCACTGTGACGTATCTAACCTGTCAAGAATCTCTGAAGTCCGATTAGCTATAAAAGTTTTCCAGCGACTGGGATGATCATTCAACCAACTTAAAACCACTGTGGAGTCAGTCCACGCATGTACCTTTGGAATACTTAAAACTTCGGCTACTTCGCTCAACAATTTAGCTAGTAGAACTGCGCCACACAATTCCAGTCGCGGTAAGGATATTTGTTTTATTGGAGCTACCTTTGTTTTAGCTGTTACTAAATTGCTATGAATTTTATGTTCACAATCTATGACTCGAATGTAAACCACAGCGGAATATGCAACGTTCGAAGCATCACTAAAACCATGTAACTCAATAATTATATCATTATTTTTTGTTTTCAGCCATCTTGGAAGTTTGAAATCTACTAATTTTGATAATTCAGTTTGATACACCTTCCATTCTCGAAGAAGTTCCGAAGGCAATTCATCGTCCCAATCTATACCAGCAATCCATAGTTTTTGGATAAAAACCTTAGAGGTAATTATACAAGGAGCAACCCAACCCAAAGGATCATATAAACGTGAAATTTCTGAAATTACTTTTCTTTTCGTTATAGGTGCGTTATTTTCAGAAGATTTCACCGTGAAATGAAATTCATCACTATTTCGGTTCCAAGTAAGTCCTAATAGTTTTGTTATATCATCAGATTTTATTTCTAAATTGTTTGCTTTTTCTTTATCATTGCTTTCTTCATTATTTCTTTCTAAATCAAGACATTTTAGTAGATGCATTTGGTTACTCATCCACTTTTGCAATTCAAAACCACCTCTTTTTAATAGCTCCTTCAATTGACGACACACTTCAACAACTTCCTCTTCAGAGTAACAACCTGTCATAATGTCATCCATATAAAAATCAGACTTTACCCGCTCAGCAGCCAATGGAAAATTATGACCTTCATCACAAGCAACTTGCTGTAATGATTTGACTGCCAAATACGGAGCACAAGAAGTACCAAATGTGACTGTCAAAAGTCGATAATCGTGTATTTCAGAGTGAATATCTTCTCGCCATACAATTCTTTGAAAATCGACGTGTTGCTCTGCTACTTTTATTTACCTGTACATCTTTACGATGTCAGCTGCCATACAAATTGGATATTTACGCCATCTCATGATAATATGTCATAAATCTAGCTGTAAAGTGGGCCCTACTATTGTAGTGTCGTTCAAGGATATACCGTTACTACCCTTGCCCGATGCATCAAAAACCGCCCTTGCCTTAGTTCTTTCTTCCTTAACCATCGCGTAATGAGGTAAATTTATGCAACAACTTTATTTTTATCCGATTCCTCAGCAATTTTCTCAATGTGTCCAAAAGTCAAATATTCATTAATAACCCCTGAACACCGGCGTTTCAAATTTGAATCTTTTTAAAAATTTGCGTTCTGGCCCATGCAATCTTTTTATAGTAATAGCTTTAGAATTTTCACATTTAAGAGAAGGATCATCGCGAAAAGGTAAGTTAACTACATATTTTCCAGATTCATCCCTACGTGTTGTTGCTGCATAATAATCTTCACAAGCCTGATCTTCAGGAGAAAATATTTTATTTATATTAGAAAAGGGTTTATCTTCTAACTCCCAGAAATGTTTTAATAAATCAACATCAGTAGCGTGACTATGCATACTAACTATGACATTATGGCAACCCTGCGAAGAATTCTGCTCATATATTTGACCGGACAATATCCAACCCAAGTAAGTATCCTGAGCTATTAAAGTGCCACTTGGACCTTTCATTAGGCCAGGTTTCAAGATATTGCCATACACCTCCGCCCCTAATAAAATGTCAATTTTATTAGAATAATTAAAATGAGGATCAGCTAATTGAAAGGTTTGCAATTTTGGCCAATCTGACACTATACATTTTCTTTCAGACAATAATGATGTTACTGTATCTACCACTCTAGCTGTTACCTTGGATTTTAAATGAAGGATCATACCGCGACTGGAGATTGACAACAACAACGTTTTTGGAAATTTTGTCATTACTAGTACCACCTACTCCCGAAACAATGCATTTACTAGGTACCTTTTTTAATTGAAGGAGTTGTACAGCTGCTTCCGATATAAAAGATGCATGTGACCCTTGGTCTAACAAAGCTCTTAGTACCTGGATTGATCCATTTTTTGACTCAGCTTTGATAATAGCTGTGGGTAAAAGGACTTGTCCTCGTTTACTTCCATTCAAAAAATGGGATGCTATATTTGATGGGGTCTCTGCTGACTGAGGTGAATCTTCAACCTCTTCAACTTGTGATGTAGTAGCGACTACATCTGCAGTAGCTTGATCTTTGGGATGCAATAAAGTGTGATGCCTACGCTTACACACATGACATTTGTTAAATACACGACAGTTTTTTGCATTATGATTAATACCTAAGCAGTTAAAGCACAAGGAAAGCGATTCAGCAATACTACGACGTTTATCAACATTCTCCTGAGAAAACTTTTTGCAATTGTATAACCTATGATTTTCAGAACAATGAGGACATGTAATATTTGACACAGTATGCAAAACCTTTGGATTATTAGCATTAGTCTGAACAATTTTTGGCTTATATATGGGTTCTACGAATTCCAGAGCATGAAAACGCGTTTCTAAAAACTCTTTGAATTGTTGAAATGACGGTAAATCTTTAGATGACTGACTCACCTGCAATTCCCATTGTTTCCGAGATTCAGCGTCCAATTTCAAACCCATAATATAAATTACAATAATATCCCAGGACTCCGTATCAATACCAAGATTCGATAGCTCATGTAAACAATCAGTGGTTGTATCTAGGAGTTCCTTAAGAGCACTAGAAGATTCTGCTACTATGTTACGTTGACTGAAAAGTCGCTTTAAAATACAATTTGACATAAACCTTTTATTATTATATCTATCTGTTAACATGTTCCAACATTTTATATAATTAGATTGAGTAATCGGTACATGCCTAATCAATTGTTCTGCTTCACCTGACAGTTGTGTTTTTAAATAATGCAACTTTTGTACATCATCTAAAACGGGATTGTTGTGGACAAGCGAGAGAAATAAATCGCGGAATGAAGTCCATTCAGTATACCGGCCTGTGAACACAGGTATTCGGATTCTGGGTAATTTAACCAACGAATCTGCCTTAGAAGAGTTAGGTGAAACTTCGCAATTACTACTTGAGGTACAACACTTAACATTAGATAAAGCATTTTTTAATTCTACTCTATAATCTAAATAAGTTTCAGTCACTAGTTCAAACACTTCATCCTTGACATAATCAGTAGCATTTAAAACATTAGGTTCATACAGAGCGATTAACTTTTCATGTTTTGACGTAAAATTATTGTATTGTTTCTCTAGAATCTGAAGTCTTGTTTCTAAATATTTTTCATTTATTCTATCTCTCGGCGCTTTTTTTAAATTGATTCTTGCTTTCTCTATTTGAATTTTAATATCTTCTAAAACTCGTAGGTTTGCATCCATTTTCAATAATTTTTCAATTCAATATTTAAACGATGAATATTTTCTAAGTCGGATGTCAAATTGTACTCACAGTTTTCCTTGAAACTAATACAGAGACTGACACACTGCTGCAATTGATACTTGAAAGCCACTCGATGATAGCAGCAGAGTCTCCGTCCTCAGCCGTCGCAATATTTCTTACCGTTTTGCAATTGAATACCACAGCTCATCACAGAACTTAAAACGGTAGCAATTAAATTATCCTTTCGGCTCATAGGACCAAAATGTATATGCCATGAATGTATTTTTATTTATTTTAAATAAAAATCTGCATTTTAATCAAAGATTGCATTTTTTTCCATATTGACAATTTTAATATTATTTTTAATTTTACATAAGCTGTCAAAACAATGTATCATACAAAAACAGTAAAGAGGTTGCATTACTTAAATATAATTGCTCTTAACATATTGTTAATTCATAATACATATAATCTGGGGTTATTGTTAGTAACTGCGGTTAGTGGCTTCATTACTAGTACATTTATTTATTTTCATTACTAGTATATCCTTTATTTTTTCCACGAATGATAATAGAATGGTCACCACGCCTACGCTAACGGTATACGTGAAGACGTAATGTACCATATAAAGTCGAGCTTATCTCTAAAAAGAGATTTCTTTCAGTAAACCTTTTTATGTCAATTAAATTGTTAATTAATAATCAAATATGCAGTCATAGCATTTGTGCACATTGCAATATAAACACTTAAAATTTAGCATAAATATATTTGTAAGATAAGTACATACAAAGTAAATACAAACAATAAAAAAAAACCATAATACTCTAACTATAATATACCCTATAATAAAAACCATATATTAATTTAAAAACATAAAATACACAACAAATAATATTGTCTGCGGTCTTAAAAAAATGAAACGTCTTTATATTTTTCAATCCTCCACTACTACTATTACTTGTGGAGGGAAATGGATTGTTAGTAATGGGATCTAACTGCGCCAATGCTGGCTACATACCCTATCAGGTTAACCTTTACCCGGTTTCCCTTTTACCTTGTCTTGCCAACGTATACTGATGATGCAGGCGGGGTAACTATTCCATTTTAATCCATTGAAAAAACTACTACCTGTATACAGGCGTCGCCCTCTGGTGTTAAGAATTTCTAGGCGACCTTTTATATATTACACTTAGAATTCAACAAGGGTCCAGGAGGGACCAAGTGGATGCCGAACTGATAGGGTGTATTGCTAGCAATGGGACTGATAAACTGCATTATTGACAATCCCTTTCCCCTAGTACATCCTGATAGATCAACCTTCCACATAATCTACAGTACCATGGACATAACAGAGTATACTGTTTCCCCCATGATACCCCCCATGCGTTGCCATTCCTGAGGACTCAGGTGTTATTCCTCTGTACCCAGTAAATTCACGCCATATTCCACCCTTTAAACCGAAACACAGCCATGCAAACACAACTACTTTACGGTTGAAACTCAAATGAGACAGAGATACCCAAGCAATCGACTTTTGTACAGTCTCCCTCTGGTCATCGTCATCATTTCAGCCATTCGTCCACTTCTGGGCATAAGCTTCTTTCATAGACTGTCATAAAGAAACGGTCCTGATTTCAGATCGTCACACCATCTAATGAGGGATCCTCCACTACATCTTGTACATATATATAATCTATACTTATAATAAATCTGTAGAGAGGTCAATTCTGTACATGAAATATATTTCTAAAATAACTATCAGGGGGTGGTTAGTGATCGATACTGATGCCAAAAATGCAATCAGTAAAATTTTTGTCTGTCTGTCTGTCTGTATGTTCGTTATAGAAACAAAAACCACTCGACGAATTTTAACGAAACTTAGTACAATTATTCTTCATACTTCTGAACAGGTTATAGTATACTTTTTATCACGCTACGATCAATAGGAGCAGAGCAGTGAAGGGAAATGTTAAAAATGTCCACCCGCGCGACGCCGGGACGGGCCGCTAGTACATAATATTTAAAGATTATCAATAATCTGCTTACCATTTTCTATTACGTTACTGAAGATTATCACCATCGCCATTCTAAATTGAATCAATTGACGCTGTAATTAAGAATCATTATTATCTGGTTTTATAAAACTTTCCAATGTCCCACCAACGTAAAGCTTGATAAATGGCTAGGAAATCCTCTCCGATTCAAAGATAATTCTCACCGTGAAGTTATTAATATTTGTTAAAAAAAACTCTTTTTGTTGGAGTACCCTTTATGATAATGGACGACGACAAATTCTAATCTGGCCGATTAAAACTGTCAGCTGTTACTTTGTCTGCAAGAAATACGGTTTTAAATTATATTACATTTACCAGAGGGAGACTTTGTACAAAAGTCGATTGCTTGGGTACCTCTGTCCCATTCGTGTTTCAACCGTGAAGTAGTTGTGTTTGCATGGCTGTGTTTCGGTTTGAAGGGTGGGATATAGCGTGAATTTACTGGGTACAGAGGAATAACACCTGAGTCCTCAGGAATGGCAACGCATGGGAGGTATCATGGGCGAAACAATACACTCTGTTATGTCCATGGTACTGCTCATGTTTATAAGCGACGGTTACTATTTTCCATCAGGTGGGCCGTCAGCTTGTTTGCCATTCTAAGTTGTATAAAAAAAAGGATATATATTTCTTTAAATGTAAAGAGTAAAATCAACTTGACAGAAATCCAATTACCTTATGAATAAAGAAAATATGCAATTTAGTTCGCCTTTTTTTTAAGTCATATCAGAATTATTCTATGAAGGTTCTGTGCATATCCGTTTATTCTATATTTATATCGAGTTTTCTGAGATTCCTTACATCAGCCTTTCCCAAAGTAGGCGATAACGCCCCTTTGTGGGCGCTGCAGGCCTAAAGGGGGGTGGTAAGAGACCCTGAAAAAATGGGGGCGTTGTGTAGAGGCTCGTTTAGAATTAATGTTTAATCTCCGCTAATATAGCTCACAATAATTGATTCATTTAATTTGAAGTATCAATCAATCAAGAGCTTCTCTTTGCCCGCCAGATGATGTGTGGGTGGGCGAGGTAAGGGCCTCGGGGCGTACCCCATTACCCCGGTTTCTACTCCGGAGGCGACAACCTCCGGATCGCTAGATTTGCAGTCGGCATACACTGTTGGTCTGTGTATACCGGCGTGGTAATTTGAAGTAACAGTGGTTTTTAAGTAGGTGAAAGAATGGGGGCGATAAAAAATAATTTATTCTCAAAGTGGGCATTAGACAAAATAAGTTTTTTTTTTACAACGCTGGGGGCATGCGGCTCACCTGATGATAAGTGACAACCGCCGCCCATGATCACCCACAACACCAGCGGCATTGCAGGTGTGCTGTCGCCCTTTTAAAAAGGAATATACTCTTTTCTTGAAGGTTATGTTGTTGTAGCATACTTATAAAATTATATATTTTATTTATTTTGTAAAAACACGCAGACAAGCGTAAATATTTTATATATATATGTAATACGGTCGGTCGCGCACGCAGCTTGTTTGATGTACCTATGCGCGCGCAGGACGCGCAGGCGCTCGGCGACTACGGGTTGCGCGCGCAGGCCGCGCATGCGTATATGAAAGGAATGTTGTTGTTGGCGCCACGGCACACATATCGTCTTAATATTATACCTTTTTTATATTTTCTATTATTCTCCTTCTTTACTATTTTATTATTATTATTACTGTATTAATAAACGTTTACATTATACATTCTACAAATATTATTTTCTCTTAACATCATTCGCTTTACTGGTGACCTCCAACTGTTCACGAATATCAAGATGAGCGTGGAGCCAGGCGCACAGAACATGGAATCCTGCCGTGTGGGAGTCAGGGTACCTCCATTCTACCCTGAAAAACCTGCTTTGTGGTTTGCACAATTAGAGGGGCAATTTCAACTAGCCACCATTACTGCAGACTCCACGAAGTTTTACTACGCTATAAGCCAATTGGAACCACAATATGCAGCGGAAGTAGAAGATGTCATCACAAACCCACCGACGGCTAACAAATACGACAGACTTAAAACTGAACTTATTAAACGATTGTCAGCATCGAGAGAGAAGAAGGTTAAACAACTCCTCATTCATGAAGAGCTTGGTGATCGCAAACCTTCACAGTTCGTCAGACATCTCCAGAATCTTGCTGGGCCTGGGGTGCCGGAAGAGTTTTTACGTACTATATGGAGCAGTCGTCTACCAGCAAGTACACAGACAATTATTGCATCACAACCGAAAGCCTCACTAGAAGAACTAGCCGAGTTGGCAGACAGAGTACATGACGTTGTACCTCCAATTCTGCAAGTAGCATCCACATCGGCATCAACATCTTCTGGTATGTCTATCAATCACCTAAACCAGCAAATAGAAAAGCTTACAAAACAAGTCTCCGCTCTCACTACAAGGTTAGACAGAATATCTCGTAATAGCGAACGTCAACCATTTAACCGATTGCGAAAAAGATCACAATCTCGATCAAGATCAGCTTCAAACCATAAGAAGTACCCTAATTGCTGGTACCATGCCAAATTCGGTGATCAAGCTAGAAAATGCATTCAACCCTGCGATTTTTTGGCGGGAAACGCAACGGGCAATCGGTAATGGCGGCCAACGATTGCACTACAAATGGTCGCCTATTTGTAACAGATAAGAAAACGAAGACGCAATTTCTAGTGGACACGGGTAGTGACCTTTGCGTTTTCCCTCGCACTTATCTAAAAGAACGTCGACCAAAATCGAATTATCAATTATGTGCAGCAAACGGCACTACAATTGCAACATATGGTTACGTACATTTAGTATTAAACCTAGGCCTGCGTCGTGACTTCGCTTGGGGATTTGTTGTTGCGGACGTAACAAGGGCGATAATCGGTGTCGATTTTTTGTCACATTTTAATATTGTTGTTGATTGCAGGAACCAACGCTTGATCGATAACAATACAACCCTCGTGACCCCGGCTTCGCCTGCTCAGTCTTGTGATATCATTTCTTCGGTAAAAAGTATCATGGGTGAGTCTATATATCACAGTATACTTAGGGAATATACTGACATTACTCGTCCACATGGTACACACCGCATCCCCACTCACAATACTGTACACCACATACGTACAACTCCTGGCCCGCCAGTTACATCAACACCACGCAGGCTAGCTCCTGACAAATTAAAAATAGCTAAACAGGAATTTGCTGAAATGCTTATGAATGGTATATGTACACCTTCCGAGTCGTCCTGGTCCTCACCACTCCATCTTGTACCTAAAAAAGATAATGGCTGGCGTCCATGTGGCGACTATAGAATGTTAAATGCACGAACAATACCTGACAAATATCCTATACGTCATATCCAGGACTTTGCCCATAATCTCTCAGGCTGCAAAGTGTTCTCTACCATTGATTTGGTGAAAGCTTACCATCAGATCCCTGTAAGCGCCGGGGATATCAAGAAAACCGCGATCACGACGCCGTTCGGTCTTTATGAATTTCCGTTCATGACGTTCGGACTTCGTAATGCCGGACAGACGTTTCAACGTTTCGTGGACGAGATGCTGAGAGGCCTTGATTTTACATTCCCTTATTTGGACGACTTCTTAGTCTTCTCGAAAGATGAAGAGGAGCACAAGCACCATCTAAGACAGCTGTTTACTAGACTACGCGAATACGGTATGGTAATTAACACCTCGAAATGCGTGTTTGGTGTTACCGAGGTAAAGTTTTTAGGATACCTCATTTCTGCCGATGGTACTAAGCCGCTTCCCTCCAAGGTCGAAGCTATACAGAACTTTCCGGTGCCAAAAACAATACGGGAACTAAGGAGATTCTTGGGTATGCTTAATTTTTATAGGAGATTCGTTCCTGATGCTGCCCAACACCAAGACCCCTTAAATTCTTTATTAGTAGGCTCGGTAAAAGGCTCTCATCCTGTCACATTCTCTCCAAAGGAACTCGAAGCATTCACGGCCTGTAAGAAGGGACTCTGTGAAGCAGCTCTGTTAGCACACCCAGACTGTCAAGCTAAGTTAGCAATCGTTACAGACGCATCTGACACAGCAATAGGTGCAGCGCTACAGCAGTATAAAGAAAATGAAGGATGGCAACCTCTGGCATTCTTTTCTAAAAAATTAAATTCAACCCAACAAAAATATTCTCCATATGATCGGGAGTTGTTGGCGATATACGAAACAATCAAATATTTCAGGCACATGGTAGAAGCACGTGACTTTATTATTTATACAGACCATAAACCCTTATGTTTCGCTTTTCACTCAAGAAAGGAAAATTGCTCTCCAAGACAGTTCAGACACTTAGACTTCATTTCGCAATTTTCAACAGATATCAGGCACATCTCAGGTAAGAATAACGTAGTAGCTGATACCCTTTCACGAGTAGAAGAAATAGTTCAACCAGTGGACTTAGAGCTGTTAGCGAAAGCACAACAATCCGATCCAGAACTACAGCTGCTACTGAACAGCAACACATCACTACATCTAAAAAAGATTAAACTGCCAGGTACACTGTCTGAACTGTATTGCGATGAGAAAGACAATGCTGTGAGACCATATGTTCCAATGGAGTATCGCCGGCGAATATTCGAAACTCTTCATTCGCTTAGTCATCCAGGAGCAAATGCTACCTCCAAACTGGTAGCAGAGAGGTACGTCTGGCCAGGGATAAAAAAAGACTGTCGAGAATACACAAGGACTTGTTTGGCTTGCCAAAGATCAAAAGTCACTCGTCATGTCTCTTCACCTCTGGGTACATTCAAGCTTCCAAAATCGAGATTCAGTAATATTCACATTGATCTTATTGGACCTCTGCCACTGTCACAAGGATATCGATACTGCCTTACAGCCATCGACAGATTCACTCGCTGGCCTGAGGCAATACCACTCCATGAAATCACAGCTGAAGCAGTGGCCAAGGCTCTACTAAATGGATGGATTTCTCGATTTGGCTGTCCTCATACTATTGTCACCGACAGAGGTGCACAGTTTGAGTCATGCCTGTTCAAAAAATTATCTGAACTCATCGGTTTCCAACATAGAAGAACGACCGCCTATCACCCTTCATGCAACGGCCTTATAGAAAGGTTCCATAGACAATTAAAGGCAGCAATTACTTGTCATGCCAATTCTAATTGGGTGGAATCTCTCCCTTTGGTACTGCTTGGGAATGCATACAAGGAGGATCTTCATGCTTCATCAGCCGAACTTACATACGGAGAAACACTTAGGCTACCAGGAGATTTCTTCCAATACGAGGAAAGTACCATCCCAGATGTAACTGATTATTTGTCACGAATAAGTTCATTCGCTAAAAGGTTACAGCCCACAGCCACATCGTGTCATGGCAAAAGATCTGTTTTTGTATATAAAGACCTCAAAACAGCCACACACGTATTTCTTCGGGACGATACTTGTCGCAAACCTCTAACACCTGCTTACACTGGGCCACACGAAGTATTAGAAAGGACAGACAAAGTCTTCAAAATACTTTTACGTAATAACCCTGTCACAGTTTCTATAGACCGAATAAAGCCAGCTTACATATTGCATGACATTAACACATACAAGAGTACAACCACACCAGACACACACACATCTAATAATCAATCATCAAGCAATCACACACAAAACAATCATAACACAACACACAATACAAACACTTCTTCCACAAATTTGCCACAACACACTACGCCTAACAAAACTGGAAGAAATGATATCTGCAAGACGAGATCAGGTCGTACTGTTCACTTCCCTAAATATTATCGCCCGTGAGACGGTCTCTGGAGGGGGGTGATGTAGCATACTTATAAAATTATATATTTTATTTATTTTGTAAAAACACGCAGACAAGCGTAAATATTTTATATATATATGTTATACGGTCGGTCGTGCACGCAGCTTGTTTGATGTACCTATGCGCGCGCAGGACGCGCAGGCGCTCGGCGACTACGGGTTGCGCGCGCAGGCCGCGCATGCGTATATGAAAGGAATGTTGTTGTTGGCGCCACGGCACACATATCGTCTTAATATTATACCTTTTTTATATTTTCTATTATTCTCCTTCTTTACTATTTTATTATTATTATTACTGTATTAATAAACGTTTACATTATACATTCTACAAATATTATTTTCTCTTAACATCATTCGCTTTATTGTCATATCGGTTCGGAAATACTGCTGCTGGAAGTTTGGGAACCCCTGCCTTACATAATTCGCGACCGATCATCGTTTTACTTTCAAAATTTCTAACAATAAAAGATAATACGGTGTCATGGTCACAGTGGATGACTTCGTTCCAAACCGTTTAGCGACAAATTAAAACAATATAACTAAGTAAAGTGCATCTGTCGATAATGTCTTGCTAGTTTAATGTCTGGTTAACTTTGAAAGTAAATATTTCCATCAAGCTTAATTGGTGGATGAATCGAAAACTTGAAGTGGTTTTAAGCTTTTCATTAAAATGTACAACACTAATTAACCGAGAATGACTCGAACATAAGTGGGAGCTCGTTAAATTTTGTTTCCATTGCAACGGTTCACAAAGTCTGGAAGACTACCAGAGGGAGACTTTGTACAAAAGTCGATTGCTTGGGTACCTCTGTCACATTCGTGTTTCAACCGTGAAGCAGTTGTGTTTGCATGGCTGTGTTTCGGTTTGAGGGGTGGGATATGGCGTGAATTTACAGGGTACAGAGAAATAACACCTGAGGCCTCAGGAATGGCAACGCATGGGGGGTATCATGGGCGGAAACAGTATACTCTGTTATGTCCATGGTACTGCTCATGTCTATAGGCGACGGTTACCACTTTCCACCAGCCCACCTGGTCAGCTTGCCATTTTAAGTCGTATAAAAAAAAGAGTATGTTTTTATACCTACACTTCCAGAATTATTATTATTCATTATATTATCAACTTTTAACTGTCCACTGCTGAATATAGTTCTCCCCCATTGGGGGGAGGGGGAGGGTTGCCAATAGTTGCCATGCTTGATGCGGGATGGCAACCGCAGTTAGGCTTTGGTGGTGTTTTAACAAGGACACTTTTGCCCATCCCTTGGCCTATAAGATGCCTTAACATATGTCATCCATGAGAAAGGAACGGGTGACCTTTCCTGTACCTAAATATATTTGTAATGAATAAATGTTTTGAATTTGAATTTAATATAATATATTCTCAATTTATTAAAAAACCCCAAGACATAAAAGATTGTGATATATTAAATTATATTTAAAAACAATACATGTTCTAAAACATCGATGTAAATACTGGCTGTATAAAAATTCCAACGAAATAATGAAAAAAAAAACATATACTAAACTTGTACAGCACAAAAAGAGGTCTTATCACTAAAGCAATCTCTTCCTAACAACCTTTGGGTCGAGAAGACATACGTAAATATTTTTGGCAGAACAATCGTGTTTTTAACTGACTTCAGAAAAGGAGAAGCTCTCCATTCGGTTGTATTTTTTTTATTTGCACAAAAAAATAGACTTGATTTTAAAAAATTAACATTAAAATGTTTTTGAAGTTAGTACATTTCTAGCAGTTTCCTTTGTAAAACTTAAGACATAATTTAATCACGAAATTTAAAGGACTTTCCTTTGAATATACTTCACAATTCTTTTTTAATTTTACGCATTTTACGCGCACGTGACACTCCTAGTGATGCAAAAGTCCATAGGCTACAAAAACTGTTTACCATCAAACAAGTTGTTTCCTTTTATGCCAGCTTCGTGATATAAAAAAAAATAGTTTTCATAGACAATATTATTTTTCTTATTTAGATGGCGATATCTTTATCTAAAATTAATTAATACATATCATAGACAACAAATGTTGCCAGTGCATATGCAAGAAATTAATAATAACAATATTAATTCTAGACAACAGATGTTACTGGAACAATTAGAGCGTATAGTAGAATTACTATGTTATATATATATGTAGTAGTACGTACGTATAATCAAACTGTATAATAATATGACTAGAAGATGTCTGTATATAGTAGGTAGTAGGTAGAAAGTATAAAAAAAATATAAAGTGCTAAATGAAAAGGCGCAAACCTTAGAAACTTCTCCCAAGCAAAAGAAGCCCAAATCATAATTTTTAGATTTATTATGTCTATCTATCTAACTGTATGTTTTCTGTATAAGAATTTGTTATAGTCTGTAAGAGATCGCTTCTAGCGATAAGGTCGCCTTTTGTTTATGCACATTCTGTATAAATACTCCTTGTATACATCTCTACTGTGCGCAATAAAGAGTTTATTATTTTTTTTTTTTGATGAGTGAAAATGGTATGGTAGCTCCGCCTGCGCTTACGGGATACGCTGGCGAAGCACCAGTGAAGGGTGATAGATGAGAATGAAAACAGGCCAGTTAGCACATCATGATGAATTCATCAGGAATTAACCATGATAGTTTCCAGGGGGAACCGCGTGGAGGTCGACCTGGTTGGATATATTGCTAGTAATGGGATTGTCAATCTCCATTACTAACAATCCCTTCCCCCCAAGAGTTTATTATTATTATTATGTTTGTTCTAGCATTATACAGCGGCTGCACTAAATATGATACGGTTTTCACAGATATGTACATGATGCCCGAATTTAAAATGTAGTGTATTTTTTTATGCAACTTAGAATGGCAAACAAGCTGACAGCCCACCTGATGGAAAGTGGTAACCGTCGCCTATAGACATGAGCAGTACCATGGACATAACAGAGTATACTGTTTCGCCCATGATTCCCCCCATGCGTACCACTCCTGAGGACTCAGGTGTTATTCCTCTGTACCCTGTAAATTCACGCCATATCCCACCCTTCAAACCGAAACACAGCCATGCAAACACAACTGCTTCACGGTTGAAACACGAATGGGACAGAGATAGCCAAGCAATCGACTTTTGTACAAAGTCTCCCTCAGGTTCAGTTATGAACAGTTAATGGCTAATATGGTATAGTATAGTATCCACGTGTACGAAGTCGCGTGCGAAAACTAATTACTAATATATTTTTCGCAATTTGATCCTAGTACATAATAAACCACAGACAAACAAAGCAACCGAAGCAGAACTCGTTACCACTTAGAAATTTGGTAAAAATACATTGTTCATCTTTTGCTCCATTTTACGCGTAACTGGTCTTCGTAATTGAATATCTACTACAAATAGAAATAATTGACGTCCTAGTCCTCACAGTGAGCCTTTGATTCTAGATGCTGAGAGCAATCTAATTGATATACAATTATAGATAATAGAGATAGATAGATACTCTTTATTGTTTCCTCAAAAAGATTACAGTAGTAAATTTATCTTAGTAATACGAGTGCTACACTGAATTTTTTTAGAACTGGCTATTTGAAAGCAATATAATAAAAAAAATGTTAAAATTTTGAAAATGGAACTCTTTACGAATAATACTGAGTATATAATTTATTCGTTTGTCATTTGTTTTACTTTTTGGCAGCAAATTGAAAATAGTCTGTGTAACGTTGCCATGAACTTAAGAGTTCCATTTTCAAAATTTTAACATTTTTTTTTTATTATATTGCTTTCAAGTAGCCAGTTCTAAAAATCTAAGAACCGCGAGGAGGTCGACCTGGTTGGGTATATTGCTAGCAATAGAATTCTCAGTCTCCATTACTAACAATCCCTTTCCCCCTGTTTGCATGTGTTAGTCTTATTAGGACGCCTAATATTTTTTTTAAACATCTCACATGTACAGACATTGATTAGTTACAATTTTATTACACGAGGGCTACACTTTTAAGATTTTTGAACTGGCTTTTAAAAATCTTAAAAGTGTAGCCCATGATATCCCCCATGCGTTGCCATTCCTGAGGACTCAGGTGTTATTCCTCTGTACCCAGTAAATTCACTGCCATATCCCACCCTTCAAACCGAAACACAGCCATGCAAACACAACTGCTTCACGGTAGAAACACGAATGGGACAGAGGTACCCAAGCAATCGAGTTTTTTATCTGAAAAAATATATATTCGAATTAGTTCCGTCATAATTATATCAATACTGATTCAGTGGTTTATAAAATAAGTGGATTTGCAACGAATGAAGTCGGTGCTTCTCGTGAAACGAAATCATAAATTATTATTGTAATCGATCCTTAATCAATAAATCTTGATTTAATAATCTGATCAATCAAAATATATGCCGGTCACGTAGACGAAGTCTAAGGCAAAAACTAGTTAATTATAGCTTCATGATGTTTCTAATGGTATGTTGGTGTAACAATGTATTGAAATCCAATGAAATTCCATTGACGCACGGAGTTTCCGACGATAAATACCAATAGGGGTAATTAATTAACCCGGGCAGAGGTTATTTGAGTAATTCCGCATGTTTATTACCATAGACTATGAATAGTTCCTGCGGTCCTAATAGATATGTCACCCAATGACAGTAACCCTTAAGTCTTAATAGAGATTTTGCCTCGCTCCGCATCTTCTAGCGCTTGTACAACGAATTGTGCTCAGAAGAATTCAATTGATTTCAATATGATGCCCACGACCATTTTCTATCATCGTACGGCCCGTCATTGATAGGGAGTTCACCCTCTAACCTCGATAGATAGAGTGTCTCCATACAAATGCTTCGAGAAAAGCGCGTCAACTTTTTCATACAATTTTGCGTGATAAATAGTTATGAGTGATTCCTTTATAACTTCTATATTATTTGTCTTATAAATTCTGCACCTTTTTAATGCGCAAATACTCGTTTCGTTTATTAAATAATTAACTAGTCAAATGTGAAAATACGCTCATTGCAGTTCTATACCACTATCTTTATATGTTTATTATTATTATTGTTGATGCTTCTATCATAAAACTACTCTGTGTTCTTATTGTTGTTTTGTTCACATCAGACAGGCAAAGAGCATAGTTCATACAGCCTTATCAGTTCTAAAACACTGAGTCTATTAAACATTTTATGAATTGGAACGTAATTAATTGATTGAAAACACAATTATAATTGAGTGTTTTTTCATCATACACGTGTTAACGAGATGGGACTCATAAAAATCGTTTTTATTTCGCTGTTTGGGGACAAATCGTGAAAAACTCAGCATCCAATTTGTGGAATATAAAAGCTAGAATTATCATGTATATGAGTGATCGTCCATGGTTTGTATGAATAATTGTACGAAATTGGATATGCCACTTATCTGTGTATAGGATCCCGTGGGACTAATATATTTGCAAATTCAAGTATGCAACGTAAGTGTAGGATAGAGTGCTTATATTTATGCCATGTTAGGGTTGTCACTTGAATTTTAGATTTAGGAAATAATTATTATTTTATTGGTTATAGACAAATGTCTAATGTGGAAATCACCAGGAGTCCTATCCTGGTGCTCTCTTAATTATGTATGACGGTGAATTTTTAATGAATGCGTCACAATGGGCCAACTGACTTGTATTCATTCTCATCTATCATCGCTCAATAGTCCCGTCAGCTTATGCCGATAGCGCAGACGGAGTTACCGTTCCATTATTAACTAATAAAAAAAGCATACTTCTATTTTTATTTATTTATTCATTAGTACATATATATGTACATGGCGGACTTAATGCTAAAAGCATTCTCTCCCAGTCAACTGTAGGGAAGTGTCAGAATACTCGAATGCGGTACTAGTAATTATTGATATATATACATACTAAAATTACGTATATAAACGAATAAATATATATGAATAACAAATATACTTACGCATATATGACATATACTATATTATACACGAAATTGAGAATAATATAAAGTACTTACTGCTCGGATAAAGTAAAAAAAGTGTGCATAAACATTTTTTTTTTAAAACGGTTACCGACTAGTCACTAAACATACTTCTATCTCCTTTCAATACCACTTTACTGTCACGTAAATTATTGTTGGTATCCAATAATTAATAATACTTTGCTTCTTATTACAGATGTCCTGATTACGACTGATCTTCTCTTATCGGTGAGTTATCTTCTCTTGTGTCTTTTATCATGAACAAATTTTTACCCGCGTCTTCGTCTATAGTTATTATTATTGCATCAGCCGTCCACTAAACATAACTGTCCACTGCTGAACATAGGCCTTCCCCATAAGGGGAGTTTTACCAGTACTTGCCACGCTTGGCAAGCGGGTTGGCAACTGCAGTTAATCTTTGATGATGTTCTAAGAGGGACGCTGCAGCGCATCCCTCATTCATCCGCATTATCGGAACATATTTATTGAACGGAATAAAATGTACCCTAGATCCTTCTCCATCCAAATACTAAGGGTATGTAAAATTTTATAATGATAGGCCAAAACGTAACAAACAGTGTTAATATCGTTTAGGGGCAGGAGACGGTTAATAAATGGGGACAACGAGCCCCATCGCCAACAATGTGCTTTATCAGGTCATCCTCCATGTGGCCACCTCTAAAAACCACCGCTGTTTATACCGGGTGGATTTCCACGATGAGACAACTCACCCGACTTCATTCTCATATGTTGTCCATTACTGGTACCCCATCAGCTCATCCTGATAACGCAAGCGGGGTTAACATTCCATTTTTATCCCATTAAAAAGTTCTTTTGATCGTTAAATATGTATAATACGCGTAATCCCAATAATTCTATAACTATTTTAATTATTTGGAAAAAATATACACTAGTGTTGTACTTAATTTTATTAATATTGAAGTCATTTGAGAAAAAAATTAAAAATTTATGTTGAGAAAATTCGAAGCACTTGTTTTATGTTAAACGAAATTGAGCAAACATATCGTACATTTTAGGAATTAAGTGCTCATATCTGATGCCAGTAGTTAAATTCGTACACAATCTCGTGAACCAATTCCATTTGCCTTCGAGATGTAATCACAGACGGAATATAATATGAGGCAAAGAACTTTAACTGTGTGTAAGTACTAACTTAAATTATAAAATCATATGAATAAGTTTTATTAATACGTGATATTTCGTATATTTACCATCTAAAATTACATTTTATGATCAAATAAAATGTAATTTTAGATGGTCTCTGAACACAAACGATCTACTCAAAACAGGGTAACTTTTGTTGTATGCATTATTAGAGATATTGCACTGTATTTAAATGTAATTATTGATACCTTAATAACAAAGAAAAATGTAATATATAATAAGTTATATTTAATTATCATCTCACTATACAAAAAACTATATTTTCATAAAATTAATTAAGAAACTTCTAACAGTATTATTATTCTTAATTCCTCTGAATTCTTTGTAACTATTACATATTGTACTTATTAAAAATTGTCACGTGTTTACCAATTCTAAACCGATTTTAACGATTCTTTTTGAAATCTGTAAGTATCTAATAGTATAAGTATATAATAATCTGAAATCTGTAAACCCCTATGTTGATTCCATTTTGAATGTATGACAAGTAAAGCAACTGTTTTTCTTTGCGAAGCAAACAAATTCCTTTTTGCGAAGTAAATGCATTGTGCACTAGTGACCAGCTCCGGTTACGTACAGTTTCTTTTTTATAGCTCTTGTTGATACGCTGATAATGTAGCTTTTTACAAGTGAAATAATTTTTAAGAACGATTAAATATTTTTTGAGTTTATTCATTACAAACAAAGAATCATATCTTTTCTCTTTATATATATAATTCTACTTTAGTATTCTTATATTATCACTTGTAGATCATACTTTTTTTTCATTGTTTTGTTACTGTCAATTTTATTAATTTGAAACCGATGTCTTAAGAAAATATGGTGTGCGTCTGTAAATGGTATAAATGCAAGATGCAAGCTCTATATATCAATTAAAATTAATGTCAAAATGTACACTGTTGTTGTACCTTTTTAAAATAAATAAATACATAATGTTAGTTTAGACCAGGGGTCGGTAACCTGTGGCTCGCGAGCCACATGCGGCGCCATGGATGTGAAACTGCAGCTCTTTACGCAAATATTAGATTTATTATAAAAAAAAATTAAAAATCGTTCTGAATCGATTAACGAGGTTTAGGCATCACACTTTATTTATGCAAGTACTATTTTTTGTTGGCAAGAAAATATTTTGTAGCTCTTTAAAAACTTTTAAAATTTTGCCAAATGTAATTTTTTACTTTTCCGAGTCAAAAGATTGTCGACCCATGGTTTAGACAATAAGTTTTCCCTCTGTAAGTGAAAATTCAATAGAAACTCTTAACTAATCTAACTAATATGTATTTGGGGATAAAATAAACTGCACACTCCTCCAAATTGTCACGAATATGGTATAATTCACTTTATATTCCGAGACCAAACTGAGCTGGTAAATAGTGAATAATAAAGTAAAGTTATAAAATGAGATGCTATTACTTTAGTATGGTGTTAGTGTCTATTCTGAGAGGGTTATTACCTCAACAGAATAACAAACAAACTATTTTATACGACATTATAAGAAATAAAAAAAATAACTACTATTATAGTTTTAATTTTGAAAAACATTTTACATGTTAATTGTAAAAAAGGTAAAAATGAGAAGATAAAGTGGTAAATGTAAATGTCTTTTTCTTTGTGAAACAAAAACTGCTTGTTACGAAAGAAAATCTATAAAAAAAAATCACGATTGCGCATTCAAAATTTAAATATTTCCAATCTATTCTATCTAAGAAATATCTTGTCGTCATTTTATCAAACTTCAAGGTAACTTTTTTTGTGGAGCAAAATGCTACTTCTTACGAATCAAGTACGATTTCTTTTATCAACCAACTTATAAAAAGAGGTTATTCTCAATTCAGTTGTTTTTTGTTTATGTTTGTTACCTTATAACTCCATCCGAAAACTGATTCGTAATTTTGTATTTTGTATTTTTATATCACTGGAAAGGATATACTTTCAATTTTGTGCAAATTTTATCAAAATGGATTCAAAAATTTTATTTTAAAATCAAAATAACCTTTTTACCACAACTGAAGTCGTTGTTTTTTTACATTGAATAAAATCTATTATGATTATTATTAGAGTCGTCTTCACTCGTTTCTCTCTGCTTACCCTTCAGGGGGTCTTAAAGATAGTAGCAATTTAAATTATACAGAGATTGTTCCTGGTAACTAAATATTTCTGAGCTTACTCCGCGGAAAGCAATTAATAAATCAAATAGCAAACTTGCTGGCATGGTAACTACATAGTTTAACTTCGTTTTGCAAACAGTGCCTAATGTATATTTAAATCATTTTCGTATGTGTTATTAAGTTTAATGTTTAAGGGCTTTCGGACCAACGTCCGACATATTAAAGGACGTTCGTATTGAAATCTGACAACGTTAGGCTGTAAATTTTCCGAAAATATCCAAACTAATATTTCAAATACGGTAGTAGATAATCCTATCTATCTGTCTTTACCAGAGGGAGACTTTGTACAAAAGTCGATTGCTTGGGTACCTCTGTCCCATTCGTGTTTCAACTGTGAAGCAGTTGTGTTTGCAGGGCTGTGTTTCGGTTTGAAGGGAGCGATATGGCAGTGAATTTACAGGGTACAGAGGAATAACACCTGAGACGAAACAGTATACTCTGTTATATCCATGGTATTGCTCATGTCTATAAACGACGGTTACCACTTTTCATCAGATGGGCCGTCAGCTTGTTTGCCATTCTAAGTAGTATAAAAAAAAAACCATTTTTGATGAATTTTCGTATAAAGATGTATTAAATCTTGAAGAAGGTTCGCTATTCAATACTGGTCAATAAATATATCCCAGTCGCATGAACGAAGTCGTAGTAATTTTCAATATTTCTAAATGAATCATTATTAAAAAAATTTTGGTTTTTGGTGATGTTTTAAGAAGGACGCTGCTGCCCATACCTTGGTCATTAACTAAGGGAACTTAGTCACCTCTTACGACACCCACGGGAAAGGAAGAGATGGCCTATTCTATCCTGGGACCTACACGACTATTTTGGGGAAGGAATTATCAGTAATGCGGAGTACCAGTCCCACTGCCAAGTCGACCTCCACGTGGTTCCCCCTAAAACCCATTATGGTAAAATCCTGGTGTATATATCACAATGGACTAACTGGCCTGCCTTTTCTACTCACCTATCATTCCTCACTGGTGCCCCACCAATGTATATCATTAACGCAGGCGGCATTAACATTTCAATGTCATCCATGGAAAAAAACGGCTATTTTTCATTAGTACACCCGTACAAAGCCACGGTGGACAACTAGTGTTCTATAATAGATGTTTTGACAGCAGCACTTGTATACTGAAATTTATTCCCTTTCCTTTACAAACGCACAAGAAATACGTTAATTAATTACTACAGACGCGGTCAAAAGGGGACGGGCCTGATTGTAGGCGCAGTGCTGTCTGCTAAGGGTTTTTGGGACTTAACACAGATGCCCCTGTTTATATCCGAATACTAATGAACTACTATTGTTCCATATTACACTCGCAGCCAGAGACAAGGTCAGGGTTTTTGTTTTGAGATAAAAATGTTATTCCATCTCTTTTGATACCATCACGTCAGCCTTTAACTGTCCACTGCTAAACGTACGCTTCCCTCTAGGAAGGTTTTGCCAGTAGTTGCTACACTTGACAACCATAGTTACGCTTTGGATATGTTTTAAGACAGACGGTGCTGCCCATCTCTCGCCCTCCCTTAGTCGCCTTTTACGGCACCCACGAGAAAGGAAGGGATTGCATATTTTATCCTGGGACGACACGAATAGCTCTTTTAAGATACTCTGGCAAAATACCAATAAGAATTAACAAGTGAGCATGCACTCAGGTAACTTCCCTGACTTCATGACGAATTCACTAACAAATAACTAGATACTATTTTAATCATCAAAGTCTTTCCGATAGGATGTATTCCTAGCAATGGGGCGTAGCCAGAGGATTATTCAGGAGGTCAACATATACATACAATCTTTTGTGAAGAAACATTTCATTTGAAATTTGTGAAAAAAAAAGCTAATTGTAGCGAAGCCAGACTGTCCACTCCAGAAGCACTGAAACGCTATGCATTGTTACGGATCCAGTGCAACTGGATGTGAACAGAGATATATGTACTAAACATCGTCTTGCTTTAATATAGTTTTCTAAGTCTTGTACTAACATCATATGAATTGGAATCCGAAATAAATGAATAAATAATAACATATCATTATCATTGCCTTTTCCATTTTAGTCTTCTTCTTCCACAAATCCCTGTCAACTATTATTTCCTGGCTCACTTCTCTCTTATGCATATCAGCTTTCACACAGTCCATCTATTTTTCTTCGATCTTCCCAGAAAAAAGTACATTATTAATAAAAAATAATATTACGTGCAAAGCGGATTTATATACAATTTGAAACACTGATAAAGCTGATTGAACGTCACCAAATATACAATGACGCCCATGTTATCCCTCATGGGATACCATTAGAGGATTAGAATGTTATAACTCCGTACCTTGACATTTCAAACCGAAATACATCCATTCAAGCACAACTGCTTCACAGCGGAAACACGAATATGACAGAGGTATCCAAGCAGATGTTTTTAATTTGCGTCCGTTTTTTAGATTATATTTTTAATTTAACATGATTCATTTTATTAAATTTAGATACATCTGTTTTTGTACTCTTTTTCTTTGGTTCTTATGAAGATTAGGTAACAATCTCGATCGAGTAACAAGTTTTGGCTTCCATTCTAAATATTTAAATCATAATTTTATACGAGTACTTCACTAGCTTTTTGCTCGTTACTTTGTACGCGAATTTCAGAAGTAGAAAATCAATTAAATACAGACAGCGTAACAAAATAAAACTATTACCAGTTGTTAAGTTACCTTCAGTAATACAACAGTGTGAACCGCACCCAATTTGTTGTAGTAAGTTTAGCGTGATGCCAAAACAAACATATAGACAGACAGATAAAATTTCTAAAAATTATTATTTTGGTTTCTATTCATTCTATTCGCTAAGACATCGTTTAATTACAACTTTAATATATGAGTAAGTTTTTATCACATTTATGAAAAGATCAATGTTTATTTCTTCAATGCTCACGTAATACTTATTAAAATATTGTATCATAAATTTTCTAATTGATCTAAATCAATAAACAAGCCCAATTTAACAGGACTACAAATGCTCGTAATCTGTAATCGCGTCACGTCAAGTCCCGATCGTGAATTGAAATATCACGCAATCGTCGTCATTGAAAACATTTGAATTTAGAATGCGGAATCGTGTCTTGCTTCGCAACAAACACAATTTTGCTTCGCAAACAAAGAACGTCAGAATAGAACTACTAAAATGAAAAATTGTACAAACAATATTCAATTGTTTAATTAAAACAGGTTTCTTTTAGTAAAACGTTTGTATTAAGGTATTCTATCTTGTATATTATAAACCCTCCTTATGGGGAGGCCTATATTCAGCAGTGGACAGCTGATATAATAACAATATGGTCAGATATTCTTAATAACACCGACTGGAAGAAAATGCATGAATTATTGCACTAACAAGAGGAAACTCTTAAATGAAAAGAAAAGAAGAGACATTTTTACCTTCGGATGAGCCGCATTCTTGTTTGCCCCGTTACATAAAAAATATGCATGGAAAACCTTTGAAGAAAATATTACTTTATAATTGTTATCTTTCGTGAAACTTTGAGTTTATTTTAGTACTCTAAAAGTCTGACAAATGCACGTAAAATAATCATGGCGATTTAAATAATAGAGGGATTTCCTTTAAGTGAGGCGCAATTAGTGTTCAATAATTCAGTATTGATTCTTGAACCACAAAGGAATACTTACATAGGAAAGTACTCTTTGTAAATTCAATAATTGGAGTCTCTCACAAATCTATTTGTGAGAAGTTATTAACAATTTTAAGTTTTGTTAAATATTATTAAAATGGGAACAAAAAAAAAATTAAGAGTGAAATATCGTTATCATATATACATGCGAGTTAGTGAGTGAGTGATACATAAATACTTATTATTGTCGTCAAATAAAATCTAAAATTATATGACGAAAATATAATTATTTACTCATTAGAATAAATAAAAAAATATTTAGTAACCTATTTTAAAAAAAAAAAATCATATTACCGTGAGCTGTATTTAATTTAAAAAAAAAAACAATGAAACCGGGGGCGCGTCGCTTGTAGTATAACAATAGTAAATGTTATAATAGTCATAAAACTGAGCCAATTTTAATAATCCTTTTTGCTATCAATAGGACTATAAAGAATTTTAAGGCGCTATTTTCCTTTGCAAAAAAGTCCTGCTTTTTGCTGCATATAAGTATATTCCGCATTCTAAATTCTAATATTTTTAATTCTAAAATTCTAACTATTCAACATTTCATCGTTCATCGTAGATTTTAATTTCTTTTTTAAATAATAGTAGGCAATAATTATCATCATCATCGGGTCTTCTTGCCCGCCTTTTGTAGTGTAGGCGGGTGAGGTAGGGGTCTCGGGGTAAACCCCTTTACCCCGGCTGCATCTCCGGAGGCAACTACCTCCGGGTCGCTGGGTTCTTGAGCCGGCATACACTGGTGGTCTGTGTATGCCGGCGTGGTGTCTTAGGCAATAATTAGCCAATATTAAATTTGTTAGAATTGAATATAATAGATGTCGCTGATTTTTTTTTTTACAAAGTATAATCTACCTATTCTTTTATCTGTTCAAATTAGACCGATCGCGTTCAACTTTGGCCGTCTTCGCGCCCCGTGTCAAACAAAAAAAAAATCTTAACGACTAACTACATTAAAAAAGTACAGATAAGTCCTTTGTTAGACGTTTTCTACTTGTTTCTTTTGTCCGATTCAATGAAGAAAAATAAAAAAAGAGGGAATCCTTTCTTCGCGGGATTAGATAGAGTAACGTTAAAGAAACTAAACATAGTGTACTCAACATACAATGATCCATGATGTTTGTATCTAATGATCGCTCGAATGTCTTTAGTCAATAGTCATTATTCAGATGGAATAAAGAATCCCTTAAATGCAATAAACAGTTATGAAGATAAATATAAAGCTTATTTTTCAGATGTATAAAGCTATCTTGCTCCAAAATCAGCTATTGCACTCTAATATATTTTTTTTAATTCAACCGACATTAAAAATGGAAGGACGAGTTTGAACCTTCTCAATAAATAATTAAATAATTGTTACGTTCAACTGCAACAGCTAATAACAAAAATTTGGATAATTAACAAAAATAAAAAAAAAATCCTACATAATTATACATTTTACGTGTAAATACGCTGATACTATTTTGAGATATTTTTTTTATAACAGGAGCAAATGAGCATTCGGCTAAGCTAACAGTAAGTGACTACCGCCGCCCATGATCACCCGC
Organism: Galleria mellonella; assembly: GCF_026898425.1. Classification (NCBI taxonomy): domain Eukaryota; kingdom Metazoa; phylum Arthropoda; class Insecta; order Lepidoptera; family Pyralidae; genus Galleria; species Galleria mellonella. The sequence continues at coordinate 5,771,917 of NW_026441999.1, read as the reverse complement.
AACACCAGAGGCATTGCTGGTGTGCTGATGGCCTTTTAAAAAGGAATATGCTCTTTTCTTGAAGATTACGATATTGTATTGGTTCAAAAATACTGCTATGAATACTGGTATCAAATACAATAATTACAAAAGTCGATTGCTTGGGTACCTCTGTCCCATTCGTGTTTCTACCGTGAAGCAGTTGTGTTTGCATGGCTGTGTTTCAGTTTGAAGGGTGGGATATGGCGTGAATTTACTGGGTACAGAGGAATAACACCTGAATCCTCAGGAATGGCAACGCATGGGGGGTATCATGAGTTAAACAGTATATGTGAGTACTGTTATGTCCATGGTACTGCTCATGTCTATAGGCGACGGTTACCACTTTCCATCAGGTGGGCCGTCAGTTTGTTTGCCATACTAAGTCGTATAAAAAAAAAATTAGAACAGATTTCAACTGTCTCGTATAGAAATTGGTAGAAAAAATAATCTTTTTTACTATTTAGAGCAAATTTTTAACAAATACCTATATTTTATTATACAAAATGGATACGAAAATAAATTTGGTACTTGTAACTTTTAACTAATAAACATGATATTTCTGGCAAAACTTTGTAATAAAATATTAAAAATACAGACGGGCTTTTTGCGCGTTACAACTTTGCGTCTAATACAGAAGGTAGGGTTGTCAAAACCTAATCTTTATTTCGTTATCTAAAAATATATCTGAATTATTTCTAATCCCCTTTAAAATGCAGGTTTACGAATACGTAATGTACTAATTATATGAATGATGACAATCTATTTATTATATTCTTTATTGCACTTGTAAATTACATTATTAATGCATTTATAAATGTTGGGTGGACTTATCTCTGACAGAGATCTCTTCCAGTCAACCCAATGCAGTTAGAATCTATGTTAGTTATCTAAGTAACAACCTTCATCGAAATGTATTCAGTCGTAACCATAATTGAATACCAACATCCAAATGGTCAATTTTAAACATTCACGTTATTTACACATATTTTAAATTTACGATAGCGACGTGATAGGCAGTAAATAGTACCTACATACCTGATTTTTGATACTGATATCTGAGACTGCCAGAAGAGGACGCGGATCACTTCGTTCCTGCCATGATCACGATATGATGCATTCCACGTCGAAACGTCAGCAATAACAATTAGATACGTAGGTATTACTTAATGTATTGTATGTAATGTATGTAATAATGTAATTTGCCGCTGGTGTTGTGGGTGATCATGGGCGGCGGTAGTCACTTACCATCAGGTGAGCCGCATGCTCGTTTGCCCCGTGTTGTAAAAAAAAAAAAATGTAATCGCATTGCATTAAGTCCCAAAGTAAATAACTTAAAACATTCAAATATTCTCTTAAACTGTTACATTATTAGTACTTCTGATCAATTTTAATATCGAAACCTTAAAAAAAGACCATAATTCTTTCTAAAAGGTCGGCAATACATCTGAAATGGTTATATATATATATATATATATATATATATATATATATATATATATATATATATATATATATATATATATATATATATATATATATATATATATATATATATATATATATATATATATATATACTTTTGCATTTTTTGCTAAGTTGCGATAAAAACAGTAAAGCAACGAAGTATTCTTTGATATTTAGGTATCTACTGTCGCTAACACTCCGAAAACCAAATTGAGTCGTCAATTTCGGCCAGCCTTTGTCAATCTATAACATCAAACCGGTTCAACTTTCAACCGGTATACAATTCTAACAGTGCAGATGGATATTAATGACAATCTATCAATCTGTCTGTGTAGTTGATTGAAACTCATTACGCTTAGAAAGAAAGGAGGCTGTAATAAAGGGAAAAAGCATTGGAAATGTATATTACGTTGTAAATATCTAGTTTATTGTATATTTAAGCTGCTACAATTATTATAATCTCCAAATCAGATCTCTTACGAGGTACTAGAGGAAGCGAATCTTAAGATTTATTTTTATTTATTTATTTATTTATTGTGATGGAGAAGGATGGAGAAAATTAGTTGGAGGGATCGAATTAGCAATGAGGAGGTCCTGCTTAGGGTTAAGGAGAAAAGACAATTTATTAGAACTATTGAGGACAAAAGGAGAAAAATGTTGGGACACTTGATACGACACGACGAACTTATGAACATTATAATAGAAGGTAAGGATAGTAGGAAGGAGGGGAAGAGGGAGACCGAGACATAGTTACATCAGGCAGATCAAGGAAGGAGTTGGTGTCGTGTCGTATCAAGATGTGAAGGGACTGGCTAAAAGTCGTAGTGAGTCGCAAGAGCTCCACCGACAAGAGCGCAGCTCTTAAATAGGATAGATAGATAGATTTATTTATTTAACTCTTTATTACACCAGAAACATAAAAATAAACAATGACATATAAACAATTCAAGTGAATTTTTTTATACAACGTAGAAAGGCAAACAAGCTGACGGCCCACCTGATGGAAAGTGGTAACCGTCGCCTATAGCCATTAGAAGTACCATGGACATAATAAAGTTTACTGTTTCGCCCATGATACTCCTATGTGTTGCCATTCCTGAGGACTCAGGTGTTATTCCTCTGTACCCTGTAAATTCACGCCATATCCCACCCTTCGAACCGAAACACAGCCATGTACACACACTGCTGCACCGTAGAAACACGAATGGGACAGAGGTACCCAAGCAATCGACTTTTGTACAAAGTCTCCCTCTGGCATAAACCTTTTTACTGTTCCTTTTCATTATTCTTTCTCTTTCTTAAAATTTCTATTTAAAAATATAAATATATTTTCTAAAAGTTGCAGTGGCAACCCTAACGCGTCATTATGAGAGTCTATTAAGTTACAAACTGATAAAGAATTCCATGGATGTTGACAAGAGAATTCCACTTATATTATGTCACTTGCTTGAAATTCCCGCTGCATATTACATGCGGTAGCGCAAACGTATAACCCTTTTACCTTCTAACTAGGTTTATCTCTATTTATTATTCACCAAAGATGGCTGTATGAAATGTGAGACTAGAACTCGTTCTACGAGAATGGTAATAAAAGTTTTTGGTAGACTTCGCGAAATATTTATATCAGAGACAGGATTATGTTGATGGTAGTACACTGCTGGTACTTGGTGCAATTTGGAATTCATGTTTATATCCGTGGATATATATGTTTTTATCTGCGACTTTGTCCGCGTGACTGGAATATATTGCATTATCTAAACGTAAGGAGAGATATAAAGTAGCATAAAACTTTCTCAAACCAAATACTATGTTTACACCAAATCTGACAATTTATTATTATTAGTATAGTTTTAGTAAAAGGTACCAACATCACATCCTATCGATTGCAAAAAAGAATAATCAAAATCGGTCCAGAGTTGAAGAAGATGTCGCGAAATATACACAAGATAAATCGGTCCAAAGTTGACGAAGATGTCGCGCGATTACACAAGATAATATGAATTGAGAATCTCCTGCTTTTAAAAGTCATTTAAAAACTGACAAACACGTGAATTAACATATTTTTCGAAAATCAATTACAAACTAAACTAGAGCTAATAAAACCTAATTGCAAACCTTAAACCTAACCTAATAAAACCAAATGCAAATATAACCTAATTGGTTTTATTCATTAACCACTCTGCACGCACATAGGTACAGTTAAAAATGAGTTAAGTTTTATATAAATAAAAGCGTGTCCTGTGTATGTGTGTGTGCATAGAAAAGCCCATTCCTTCCTTTCCTATTGACGTCGCAAACGGCGACTAAGAGGGCATACTAGTCAAGGGATGGAGCCAGCAGCGTCCCACTTAAAACGTTACCAAAAGTCAAACGGCGGTTGCCATCCCGCCTGCCACCCATATCTGGCAATTAACGATAAAATCCTCCCAATGGTTACTGCCATAAAAACGCCCGGAGTGGTCCGGACCACACAACGTAACTAATAACATAATAAATAGTAATAAGAGTGCAATGAACTATTTCTTAAATTTATTACAATATACACCCATGGGTGTCGTAAGAGGCGGCTAAGAGAGGGCGAGTAATGGACAGCAGTATCCCTCCTAAAACATCTCCAAAGCCTTACTACGTTGCCAATCCGCCTACCAAATTTGGCAACTACTGGAAAAACTGCCAAAGGGGAGGCATATGTTCAGAAGTGAACAGGTAAAGGCTGGTATGATGATGTTGACTGCAAAAACAACAATGGAACAATTGTGAAAATCAGTATCAAAATTGAGACCAATTTCGTAATATGTCGTAAAGTACACAGTAAAAATATATATATTCTTTACTGCACTTGTAAGTTACATATAAGATAATGTATTTACGAGTATAAATATTGTGAGCAAGGGTGGATTTATCTCTGACAGAGATCTCTTCCAGTCAACCCAGTACAGTAAGAAAGCAATTCGTTAGCGGGCAGCTGAAGTGGTACAACTATTAATACATAAACAAATATACAGTTAAATAATATTATAATATAAAGTTAATTAAAAGATAATTTGTTAAAAATAATTAATAATAATGATAATTTGATCATTTATTGTGTTTGCATGACTGTGTTTCGGTTTGACGGGTGAGATATGACAGTGAATTTATAGGATACAGAGGAATAACACCTGTGTCCTCAGGAATGGCAACGCATGGGGGGTATCATGGGCGAAACCATTATTTGGACGATTACTGCTTTCCATCAGGTAAGCCGTCAGCTTGTTTGCCATTCTAAGTTGCATAAAATTTCTTAAAAATGCATGGTATCATTTTAATAAAATTGTAAATATTCTTTAACTATTAAAACATTTGTTACTAAGCTACATTTATATTTTCCCCACGGATATTATAATAAATAGGTAATCCAATATTTCTTAAGGACGAAGACGCTTTAAATAAACGAGCTTTTTGTGTAAAGCTACAGAAGATAATAGGTTTAATAGATAATAGCTTTAGAATATCTAAAATTTTATGAGGTAATTACTATTAATTATAATCGACGGGAAGGAAGTCTCTCCTTGCGTCTTCTAATTAATACCATAAATTGTAGGATTAGTGACGTGTATATAATCTAAATATATATCGTTCTCACTATATTTATTAGTTGCCTTTTTTTTTTTTTTTAATAATATAGGAAAAAGGTCAGGTTCACGGTTTTATCAAACGACTTCAGAAAGAAGTTCGAAATTCGGTTGCATGTTTTTTTGTTGTTTGCTACCTCGTAACTGCGTCAGTTGTAACCGATTTGGAATATTCTTTTTTATATGAAATAATATACTTACAGATTGATCCCAGATTGATGAAATCGTATCGAAATCGCTTCAGCAGTTTAGCTTTTAAATCAAATTAATTGATTTTTGATTTGATAAAATGGAAAATACCGCCGAATTAAGAAGCTCCTCTTTTTTTTTTAAGCCTACTTACCTTTATTTTAATCAAAAATAAACAATTTCTTGTTACATTTAATACAACATTTATATATATATATATATATATATATATATATATATATATATATATATATATATATATATATATATATATATATATATATATATATATATATATATAGATTTATCGAATTTCCTTTACTATTCAAACTTGTTTATTCCATTAAGAATAAACAAGCAAGATCTCTCATTTCTCTCTAGGTAGATAACTGTCCGACATACCCACAGCGAACCAAGTTTTCAAATAACTTTATACCTAATCTCTTCCGCGGTATTCCAACAAAAGAACTCACTAACGAGATTGTGAAGTTAACTCCATCTTATAATTAGTTTTGTTTATCTAATTATAAAGTAAAATCCTAAAAATTAAAGAGGCGATGTCGATTTAAGATTAGCCTTCGTGATGTGTTTCTTTAAATTCCAGATTTATTGATTGTATTGATTAATTGTTGATTATTATATTGATTAATTATTCACGATTATAATGATTAATTGTTGATTATTATATTGAATAATTAGTGACGATTATATTGATTAATTATTGACGATTATATTGATTAAATGTTGATTATTATATTGATTAATTATTGATTATTATATTGATTAATTATTGACGATTATATTGATTAATTGTTGATTATTATATTGAATAATTATTGACGATTATATTGATTAATTATTGACGATTATATTGATTAATTGTTGATTATTATATTGATTAATTGTTGATTATTATATTGATTAATTATTGATTATTATATTGATTAATTATTGACGATTATATATATTAATTATTGACGATTATATTGATTAATTATTGATGATTATATTGATTAATTAATGATGTTTATATTGATTAACTAGTCCAGATTGTTTACATAATTAAGATCGAGTTTAACAAAACAGAAACCAACTTCAATTGTGGCAAAAACAGTCATTTTGATTTAAAAACCAAACTACTAAACCGATTCTGATAAAATTTCCATGAGACCAATCTGTAAATGTATCCTTACATATAAAAATAGAATTTTCCAAATCAGTTTATAACTGATGGAGTTATGAGGTAACAGGTATAAAAAAATACGTATACAATCTAATTGAGATTCTTGTTCTTTTTGAAGTCAATTAAAAATATCAAACTCCTTAATTATATTCATAAATGTAATTACCCGTATAATTAGTTTATTATTGCAATATAGAAAAAAATTACATTTTCCCGCCATAAATGACTACAAATTGCGAAAAATATCAGAAGAAAATGTGAAAAAATTTAAAAAATAAAATTTGAATTAATAAGGAAGCAGATAGTAATTAATTATGACCGTGTTCGGTCCTAAAAGGATTTGTAATACGACCCCCATTATTAATTTAACGATGAAAAATATTTTACCATTTGTAATTTAAATTTGTCCTTTTAAATTAAATATTCTTTTTATTTTTATCTATAATTCTATTTAAAAAAAATAAGATTGAAGCCTGAAAAAATATTATTTCTTTTTTTTTTATGATTTCAGTGTAAAAGGAATCTCTGTCCATCATCATTAGGTATGAATGATCTTAGATTAAATAAACAGAATGTCTCCATAGAAATGCTTTATCAAAAAAACAAAACACATTTTTTTTTGTACAAGTGTGTGTGAATAAGGTTACCATTACGTACGTTAACTATTCAGTGTATGAGAGACATAATATCGTAATGCTAATTTGCAAAATAAAAATGATAAAAAAATTTTTGATATATACATACATACATGACATGCCTGTCTCCCATTAGGGTAGGCAGAAACAATGGAACGTCAGTTGCTTCGATGCAAACAAATCTCTTTCAGTTCTTCAATCATCCCTTAATGGTGCTCAACCAGCATGTACCGATAGCGCAGACGGGGTTATCATTTCATTATTGTCAATAATGAGGTCTAACTGCCTCCTTGTTACGGCTTTGTGTCGTGCATCTCGCTCACACATTCCAGCGCGTTGTCTGTGACAGCTGCCACCTTTTATAGTTTTTATTGTCAGTATTACTACGATCGTCCCACCGTATACCCATACTGCCCATTTGGTCCTTCGAGCCGGATTATCTGTTTATAATGAGTAATGTGTAATTGTTTTATATTTACCCAGAGGTAATCAAATGGGCAGTAAGATACTTATTTTTGCCTAGATGGGTATACGGTGGGACGATCGTAGTAGTCATAGACAACGCGCTGGAATGTGTGAGCGAGACGCACGACACAAAGCCGTAACACCCTACCTGGTCGACCTCCACTTGGTTCGCCCTGGAAACCATTGTGAATAATTTTTGTTGAATTATTCACGATGGTGAATGTCATGGTGGGCCTGACCTGCTTCTTTCTCACCTATCACTCATTGGTGGCCCGCCAGTGTGTACCGAAAGCGCAGGCGGTGTAATGTATGACAAAGATTGCCACTTTCCATCAAGTGATACGTCAGTTTGTTCGCAGTTCTAAGTACTATATTATACTCGTATCTTTACTTCTTGTGATAAATTAGTTTCGTTATCTCCAAAATAACTTATGTTTTTGTTAACATAAAGATAAATTGGAATCCAAATCTAGAACCAGCATTTATTTCGTATTATAATTTACATACAAAACTCAATCGTTACTTCATTCATTTCATTCGCTTTAAAACATACCACAATATTTACATATAGGTACTTTCAGTTTTCATTTCAAATTGGCAAAGTTGCCCACCATTCTATATTAATCGCTTCAGAAATGATGTTGATTTTCTCATTAACTCTCGTTTGTTTATAATTTGCTCACAATATTTTGTTAACGTTTAATATTTATTTATTTATTTAAACCTTAATAAACAATGTGAATATTATTACCTCTATCCCATTCGTGTATCTACCGTAAAGCAATTGAGTTTGCATAGCTGTGTTTCTCTTTGAAAGCTGGGATATGCCAGTGAATTTACAGGGTACAGAGGAATAACACCTGAGTTCTCAGGAATGGCAATGCATGAGGGATATCATGGGTGAAACAGTATACTCTGTTACGTCCATGATACTGCTCATATCTATAGGCAACGGTTACCACTTTCCATCATTTTACCATTCTAAATTGCATAAAAAATATGTGCATTTGCCGGATTTAGCACCGGATTATATATTACTATCTATCTATCCATTTAAGAGCTGCGCTCTTGTCGGTGGAGCTCTTGCCACTCACTACGATTTTCAGCGAGTCTCTTCACCTCTTGATACGACACGACACCAACTTCTTCCTTGATCTGCCTGATGTAACTATGTCTCGGTCTCCCTCTCCCCCTCCTTCCTTCTATCTTACCTTCTATTATAATGTTTATAAGTTCGTCGTGTCGTATCAAGTGTCCTAACGTTTTTCCCCTTCTGTCCTCAATAGTTCTAATAATTTGTCGTTTTTCCTTAACCGACTATATATTACTATATACATATATTCTTTTTGCAGTATGGTCTGCTTGCAAACTGCTAACAACACTCCCCTTGCCCTTTATAGGGAAGGCCCATGATCAGCAGTGGACAGTTAACGCTTGATGACAAGCGTGCATTACACATAAAAAATTACACTCTAACATTTTATATCTATAGATTAAAAATCCCCCCCCCCCTCCTGATCTAAATTAGCACAGATAAAATACTTTAGGACAGTCAATTACGATTTACGGCATAGACGCGAGAGCCGTTTACCTTAATCCATTTCTCATTACAGCTGCGACTGATTCGTTAGAGGTACGCCGCGAGCACTTTGCCTAACTAAATGTTGTAATTTGGTAGATTGGACAACGAGGCATGATTATACTTATTTTTTTTATTTTCTAACATGTATTAAAAATTATAATTACCTTGTACAACCGGTGAAGAAGAAAGGTTCCCTCTCATACATACATACTAGATATTTTTTGTTTTTTTTCAACTCAGGGGGTAAACGAGCATGCGGCTCACCTGATCGTAAGTAACTACCATCGCCCATGATCACCCACAACACCAAAGGCATTGCAGGTATGCTGCCACACTTTTAAAAAGGAATATGCTATATAAAACAACCAAAACAACACAAGTAGTGGGAAAGGGATTGTTAGTAATGGAGACTGAGAATCCCATTGCTAGCAATATACTCAACCAGGTCGACCTCCTCGCGATTCTCTCTTGAAACTGGGCTAAGTAGCCTGTTTTCATTCTCATCTATCACCCTTCACTGGTGCTCCGCCAGCGTATCCCGTTAGCGCAGGCGGGGTTACCATACCATTTTCACCCATAAAAAAACCAACACAAATATAATTCTGTATTTTGCGGGAATCGAATTGCGACCATCGGTAGGTGAGACAGCGTCATAAAGTCATAATTTTAATGTCACTAAAAATATTTTGATATATTATATACTACTTCCATCAATACCTTTCATCCTATCATAGACAAGATAGATTTCTATCATTATCTATTACTAAAAAAGATATTCGTATTTGTCTCTTGACAAATTGCTGCCATCCCTGCACACACCTGATCATGACCCTTAGGTCGCAACCCTACTTGAGAATCGATGATATATGAGATCTCAGGTAAGCAATAAAAATGTGATTTAAGAACGTTCATACCGAATCGTGTCTCCTTCTGAGTTATCTATTTATTTCTCAGTAATCTATGATATTCATGTCTATAGATTTATGCTCTTCACGTTGGTTAGATATCTTCATATCGCCTTTTAATCGTAGGGGGGGAGGAAGGGAGGGAGACTTTGTACAAAAGTCGATTGCTTGGGTACCTCTGTCCCATTCGTGTTTCTACCATGAAGCAGTTGTGTTTGCATGGCCGTGTTTCGGTTTGAAGGGTGGAATATGGCGTGAATTTACAGGGTATAGAGGAATAACACTTGAGTCCTCAGGAATGTTTCATGGGCGAAACAGTATGTGTGTGTACTGTTATGTTTATGTTACTGCTCATGTCTATAGGCGACGGTTACCACTTTCCATCAGGTGGACCGTCAGCTTGTTTGCCATTCTAAGTTGTATAAAAAAAAGTCCACTGTTAAACAGAAATTTCTTCCTAGGAGGGTTTTGCTAGTAGATCACATACTTGGCAGGAGGATTGGCAACCGCAGTTAGGCTTTGGAGATATATATATATATATATATATATATATATATATATATATATATATATATATATATATATATATATATATATATATATATATATATATATAACACAGGGACAAACGAGCATTCAGCTCACATAATGGTGAGGGATTACTACCACTCATGAAAACCTGCAGCACTGGGTAAATGGCAGTAGGAGAAGCTCTTTTCTAGAAGTTGACTAGACGATATTGTATCAGTTCGGAAATGCTGGAAGCTAATTTCAAAGCTTGATTTTGCATGTACGAGAACTGCCACTCATACAGATGGTTGGGATGGAACTTTAGTTTATGGCTGGTTGTACGATGGTGAAATTCAGTACCAGGTAACTCTTTATCTCCTTCAATTGAGTGATGATTCCTGATCCCCATCAAGTGAACCATCAACTTCTTTGCCATTCTAATATAATAAAAAAAAAAGAAAGACGACATATTCTGCATTACATTGATGAGTAAATTGTATTCACCAAAAAAATAACAATTAAACTTTAATCGTATTGTAACTGAATTTTAATTTAAAAAGTAAATTACTGAAACAATTTTGATTAAATTTCTATGACACCAATCTAAAAGCTTACCTTACAGATAAAATAAAATCTCCAAATCGGTTTACAACTGACGGATTTATAAGGTAACAAATTAAAAAAAAATACTATACAATTGAATACCTTCTCCATTTTTGGAGTCATGAAAATGAATTTATAACACGAAGTCGTGAATCCACAAATAGATTTTGCTTCGTATCAAGCTTTTAAGATAAACGCCAGCTGCAATAGTCACAATTGTCAAATTAATATGGCAATTACTCGGGAATAGTTCCAATCGACTACAAAAGGCATTATCAAACTCCATTCAAAATTGGAACAACTTGTCAGACTTGGTAAGTCCGACTTCGACCGAGAGGTCAACCGGCGAATTCACCTCGACTGAACAGCGTTCGGAAAATTACGCCACATCTTTTTATCCAAAATATTTCAAAGATTGAAGATGAAGGTTTAACCAGAGCAATACGCTCTAGTGATAACCTACGAAACCGGTCATGATCGGGAATAGGATTGTTAGTAATGGAGACTGAGAATCCCATTGCTAGCAATATACCCAACCAGGTCGACCTCCTCGCGGTTCCCCCTGGAAACTATCATGGTTAATTTCTGATGAATTCATCATGATGGGCTAACTGGCCTGTTTTCATTCTCATCTATCAGCCTTCACTGGTACCCCGCCAGCGTATCCCGTTAGCGCAGGCGAAGTTACCATACAATTTTCACACATCAAAATAAAAACGGTCATGATCCGCAAAACAGTTGCCCGTATGCAAAAGCTTCAAGTTACTCAGCGTACTATGGAAAGGGTTATGCTCGGAGTTTCTTTTCGTGATAGAATTCGCAGTGAGAATATCCGCAGCAAAACCAAAATCACCGATATTGCTTGAAGAATAAGCAAGCTGAAATGGCAATGAGCTGGTCACTATAACCAGCCCATGCTCAAAGACGCTACAACCGATATAGAAGAAAATACCTTGTATAGACAAACGCAGCGTAAGACGAGCTATGAGAATTGTCGACGATCTCAGGCTTGCAAGCGGTATCGAACCCTTAAGTCTTAGGAGAGATTTTGCCTCACTCTGCGTGTTCTACCGCTTGTACAACGGATTGTGCTCAGAGGAATTGTTCAATATGATGCCTACGGCCACTTTCTATCATCGTACGGCTCGCCATCGACAGGGAGTTCACCCTCATACCTTACAGCCTAAATGATCACGTACAACGCGAGATGTTTTTTCCCACGAACACTCAGGTTATGGAATGAGCTCCCTGCCGAGGTTTTCCCAAGAGACTACAGCATGGGGTTCTTCAAAAGGGGGGTAAAGAGGTTTCTTCAGGGTCGGCAACGCGCGCGTAATGCCTTTGGTATTGCAGGCATTCATAGGCTAGGGCGACCGCTCACCATCAGGTGGGCCGTATGCTTGTTTGCTACCTCAGTGGTATAAAAACTACCTACATGGCATGGACGACATTGCAGAAAGTCAGTGAACGCAGGTAGACCGTTTCTCATGGTAAGCTATGGGGGAGGCCTATGTTCTACAGTGGTCAGATAATGTGTGATATGACGATGATTATTCAAAATTAACCACAAAATCGCGTACCTAATTCTGCAACGCCTCCTCAGAGAAGTCAGTTCAACACTAGCAACGTTGATTAACCTACAAAGTTAATGTGACTGAACATTATGAAGTCAAGATAACAACTTTGAAATTACTTCATTCCGTGATAGTGCCCTGGAAATGGCAGTAGCAACCTGAATTCATGAAACTATTTCAATTACCTGCATGGAATGTAAATGCCTTATCGAGCTATACTTTGATACTTGAGCAAAGTTGAGTTTGAGAACTATTAGATTACTTTTACTATGTATTGTTACAATAGACATATCAAAGTTATCTGAACTGATACTATATTTTATATTTATATACATATATATATATATATATATATGTATATATATATATATATATATATTTGATAAAATTTTTAATTTTTATTGGATATTTTAATAAAAAAAATACTTAATTGATTTTAAAAATTCTTACATTTATAGAAAGCAAAATTATTAATGAGTAATAACATATATACATACATATCTGTCACGCTTATCTCCCATTAGGGTAGGCACAAAACAATGAAACGCCAAATGCTTCGATTCAAACAAATCTCTTTCGCTTCTTCCACATTCATCAATCTTTTCATACACGCTCGCCGGCTACGGGTACTTTTAATCTGGCCCTTCTTCAGCACGTCGCCTATTTGGTCAACATACGTCCGTCTAAGGCGGCCCCTACCGACATCTCCATTCATTCTTGCTCCATAATTGAGTAATAATTGCAAGTTTATATTGTTTCTATGTTGTGTATAAGCATGTTATAAAACTATATAATATTTAATAAATAAATAAAGTAAGAGATCCCTCTATAGGATAAGTATGCCATTGTATATTAAATCTTTTAATATGGCCAATGTAAATTATGTACAATAAAGATTTTACCATAAAACGAAAGATTCTTTTATTCTATACAAGATAATATATCATCTATATATTACCAGAGGGAGACTTTGTACAAAAGTCGTTTGCTTGGGCACCTCTGTCCCATTCGTGTTTCTACAGTGAAGCAGTTGGGTTTGCATGACTGTGTTTCAGTTTGAGGGGTGGGATAGGGCAGTGAATTTACAGGGCACAGTCCTCTGTGCTATTGTTATTCCTATAACACCTGAGTCCTCAGGAATGGCAACGCATGGGGAGTATCATGGGCGAAGCAGTATACTCTGTTATGTCCATGTACTGCTCATGTCTATAAGCGACGGTTACCACTTTCCATCAGGTGGGCCTTCTTGTTTGCCATTCTAAGTTGCATAAAAAAAATTTACTTTTTACCTACTTTCGTTAATTTTTTTATGGTGAACTTTGTGTTAAAATACTGTAACTCTACGTAAGTAGGAAATAATCTGAAATACTGTCTCACTCTATGGGGGAGGCCTAGGAGCAGTGGACGGATTATCTCTATCTCCTTTCCTGTAAAAAAAAACATTGTTAGATACAATAAAACAGTTATGTTAAAAATCTTTCATATTACAATAACTTTCCTGCACGAAATAGATAAAATACGAGTAAAATTTCATTTATATATATATATATCTATGTATTATATACTAATATAACACTTTCCCTTTGTTTATTTTTATACTCAAATTTCAGGTTCATACTCAGTTGTTATCTTGTAAAAGTCTATGTTTTACCTCCATTCGAGTCCCTTTTAGACAAACGAGTATACTAGAAGCTAAGCCAGGCAGAACCATTAATATTCTATTTAATGCCTGCCTGGTTTGCAGATAGGGTTGCCACATGCAGCTTAACTAAAAGCAATTCAAATTATATTTGCCTTAATTTTGAAAACCCTTATGTTTTCAAGTGAAATGTCTACTGAAATTTTAAAGTGAAGTTTTAAGAATCAATAAAATCTATTGATACATATCAACACAGCTAAAACTGGTTAGTTTATGAACAAACAATTTTACATACAAAAGTGTCTCGTATCCAACTTGTCTGCAAGACATTGCATTTCGAAATAAGGTAGCCTTTAACAAAATACCTTTAGGTTTTAACATCCTTTTAAAATGTTCTCTTTTTATTACTTACTAGCTGTATCCCGTAGCTCTGCCTGCGTGAATCCACACATAAAATGTTCTATGTACTAAGTTAAAATATAACTTACGTGTATACCAAATTACATTCGAATCCGTTATGTAGCTTTTGAGTGAAAGAGTAAACCATCCATCCCTCCATTCATCATTATAAACTTTCGCATTTTTATAAAGAATAATAGAGTTTTTTTTATTATTATTATTATTAGATATTTTTGACCCATATAAAAAGTAATTAATGTAAATTTTGACAAAATTATAAAATTTTCCAAGTGACAACCCTAATTGTGACAGGTGTGTACTCAAGTAAAGAGTAATTTTAAATTGAATATCGCAAAGTTGTTTATTTAAACGTTACTCAAACACGGCAGCTGGGTTCGTTTACTCAACTTTTAATGTTAAATTAAATTCCATAATAATATTAAATTAAATGTAAATTTTTCCTTGATTAACACCTCATTCAGTGTGTTTATTGTTTTAAACATTAAATTAAACTCTGTTCTTTAATAAAAAAGGAGAAGCTTATTTATTTGAGGTAATTATTAATATAAATATTTGAGTAATCCCAGCATAGAATAGGCCATTGCTTCCTTTCACATGGGTGTCGTAAAAGGCGACTAAGGAGACTTAGTGGTCGAGGGATAGACAGCAGCGTCCCTCTGGGGGGAGAGGGATTGTTAGCAATAGAGTTTGACAGTCCCATTGCTAGCAATATACCTTATTAGGTCGACCTCCACGTGGTTCCCCCTGGAAACCATCGTGAACAATTCTTGTTGAATTCGTCACAATGGGCTAACTGACCTACTTCATGCTCACCTATCATCCTTCACTGGTGCCCCGCCGGTGTATACCGATAGCGCGGGCTACTATTCCATTATCATCCATTAAAAAAAGCAGCGTCCCTCATAAAACATCACCAAATCCTAACTGCGGTTGCCAACCCACCTCCCAAGAGTAGCAACTACTGGCAAAACTCCCACTAATAGGGGAGGTTTATACTCAACAGTGATAATGGCAGTAGATCAGCCGTTAACTATCCACTGAATTATTAACCCCCAACAATCTGAAATAATACTCTGATATGCATTTCAAGGCACTTTCTTCCACGTACAACCACTCTTTGGAATCAACTTCCAGCAGCAGTATTTCCGAACCTATACGACAACATAACCTTCAAGAAAAGAGCATATTCCCTTTTAAAAGGCCGGCAGCACACCTGCAATGCCGTTGGTGTTGTGGGTGATCATGGGCGGCGGTAGTTACTTACCATCAGGTGGGCCGCATGCTTGTTTGCCCCCTGTGTTGTAAAACATGTATATAATAATAATAATGTGATAGTAATTTACAGAGTACAGAGGAATAACACCTGAATCCTCAGGAATGGCAACGCATGATACCCCCCATCATGGGCGAAACAGTATACTTTGTTATGTCCATAGTACTGCTCATGTTTATAGACGACAATTACCACTTTCCATCAGGTGGGCCGTCAGCTTGTTTGCCATTCTGAGTTGCATAAAAAACCATTAATTTTTACTGTATTATCCTTTAAATAAATATGGACTCCATTATATATCCAAAGTTAAAGTGAGACTGTTAAAACGTTAATCTTGCAGGTCGTTTAATATTCAAAAAGGACAGCAGCAATTTGGCACGTCGCGCCAAATCCTAACGACTAGCTAGGGGATAGGGGGATACGGGGATACGGATGTTTCGTGATAATGAAATAAGCAATTTCTGGGCGATTTTAAACTGTCTAAAAGTGTTTATAAGCAAATTTCGTAAGAAACAAATTTCGTAAAATTTGTTTCTTTATTTTGCTTTTTATTGCACTACTTAAAGAATAATAGAAAGATAAATATACTGCCCATGTCTATAGGCGACGGTTACCACTTTCTATCAGGTGGGCCGTCAGCTTGTTTGCCATTCTAAGTTGCATAAAAAAAAGTTACACTTATAGAGTACAAACGGCGATCTTATCCCTAAAGCAATCTCTTCCAGACAACCTTTGGGTAGAGGAAAAAAAAGACATTAGCTGTTTAAAAAAAAACGCTAATATTAAAAAAAATTACTTCTAAATACTTGTAACAATATTAAATATTCTTTAGATGATCTTTTAAGAGTTTAATGCAAAAAGTGTTTAGATAGAAACAGAGATATACTTCTGTTTCTATCTGATGCAGTAACTTTTTTTTTTTACATGACAACAATTTGACAGTTGAAATACGATAAAAGATAAAAGACTAAGGGAGCTTATGGTGGAGGAATGGCCAGCAGCGACCCTCTTAAAACATGTCTAAAGCCCAACTGCAGTTACCAATCTGTCTACCAAACGTGGCAACTATTGGCAAAACCTCTAAGGGGGAGGCTTCTGTTCAGCAATTGTTCGCGACATTATTTGTATATATCGTAATTTATAGTTGTTAAGTCCCTAGTTAATCGTTTCTGTATTCTGTTATTTTATATAGATTTACATAGATTTAAGATAGTGTAAGTTAAATAAAGTATTCCTTTGCGTGTTGTCGTTATTACCTACGAATAGAAATTGTAACAATAAATAGAATTAAGAAATTGTAAATTGAAATAAAATAAATAAATAGACGCTATAGAGTACCGATCTGAAGAGACACGCGTCTCGTTCATTTTCGCCCCGTCCCGCTCGCACAGATCGCTATCGCGAGTTGGAAACATTATCGTGCGAGCGGGCGGGTATAAAGATAGGCCGCCTCCCGTCGAGCGGCATTCGCTTCCGGGCAGCGACGCACTACACTCGAGAAGAAATAGGACAAGAAGAAAAAATACACTCTTCAGACGGTACCGGAGGCTTCAGAATAGTAATCCCTGTGTTTCACTCCAGCCTGAACCAACGCCCCTACAGTCCACGCTCACCGAACGGCAGTCCACACCGTTCATCGTGGTCCTTCGAGAAGCCGGATTGCTGGAGGAACACCGTTGGTACATCGAGAAGCCGGATCGCTGGAGGAAGACCATTCTGAAGCCGGATCGCTGAAATGCCGACTACGAGAAACATGAAGTCGTCGCAACAAAAAATCGCCGTCACCGAAGCCACAACGTCCGCCGCCACCACGTCGACTACGGCCGCCGGAACGCTGTCCGTCGCTGCCACGCCGTCCGTTGCTGCCACCACGTCGTCTGCGGCTGTCAGAATGTCATCTGTCGCTGCCACGTCGTCTACCGCCGCCACCACATCGACTACGAATACGTCCGGCGATACGACGACCACAGGAGCCACGGAGACTACCGAAGCCACAGGAACGACAGAGGAGACAGCAAGGAAGAAGGAACCGAAGCACGGCACGGCACGCACGGTTCGCACCACGGCCTCGCAGAAGAAGAAGGCTCTGGCCAAGGCACGGGAGGAGCTACTTCGAAAGGAGGTGGAATTGGCCGCCGCACGTGTCGCCGCCCTGGAAGCCGAATCAGAGGACGACGAGGAAGTAGAAGACGACGACGCTACCGTCAGAAGAGAACGAACGTCGGATTGGGTTCGTCGAAGCACGCTGGCACTCACGATGGAGCCGCATGTACCAGAGATAGAAGAAGTCACCGGCAAGCGTCAGGGGTTCGTCCCATCGAGACCCGTTGAAGAGGATTCGAGAGCGCCGCCGCCACAGCCGAGCAGCGACGCACTTCACCGGGACCACGCACGCCACGTTGACCCACATGCCGCCATGCCTACGATAGCAGCAGCGATGCAGTCGATGAAGAAAGAAGAACCGGTGCTGAAGGTGGGCATCGATTGTAATGAGTTTGCGATCGCCATGCAGATGGCCGCTCGCAACATACTGCCCTCCACAGCGTCAAGAGTCACCGAGTTGCCAGTCTTCAATGGATCGTCGAGCGAGTGGTTACCATGGAAGATGGCCTATGAAGAGAGCGCAAGTCAACTCACAGAACAAGAGAACCTAGCAAGACTGCGCAGAAGTTTGAAGGGGGCCGCAAAGGACGCGGCACGCTCCCTATTCGTCGGGTCTACGACCGCAGAAGAAGTAATGAAGATGTTAGCCGCGAGGTTCGGCCGCCCTGGAGCACTCGTCACAGCCGAACTGAACAAACTCCGCGCGCTACCACGACTCTCGGACAACGCAAGAGACGTCTGCCTCTTCGCAAGCAAGGTGCAGAACGTCGTCGCCACGATACGAGCGCTGAACAAGAGTCACTACCTATACAACGAAGAAATAGTGAGAAACGTCACAGAGAAGATGCCGTCGGTACTACGCTTCAAGTACTACGATTTCGCCAACGACCAACCGGAGGGACAACCGGACCTCATAACACTCTCTCAGTTCCTGCAAAGGACCGCCGCACGATGTGGAAACTTCGCCCCCGCCGAGGAGATACCGTCCGAAGACCGGCGGGAGTCCGCTCCTAGGAAGACGGCGAAGACATACACGACGCAGGAGAAACCCGCTACACCACCGTGCCCGATGTGTCGACGAGAGGGACACGCTCCATCGGACTGCAAGACGATGAAGGAAGCAGACACATCGGCGAGATGGGAGTTAGCGAAGACTCATAGGCTGTGTTTCCGCTGCCTCAAAGTAAGAAGATTTCGCCACGCCTGCAAGAGCAAGAGATGTGGAGTAGATGAGTGCACGCAGACTCATCACCCTCTGCTGCACACCACGCGACAACAGCCGGAGAATGAAGTGACAACACACGTCGTCGAGGACAAGTCCGCCGCAGTCACCGCATCGGCAAGGGAAAACGACAAGATCGCGTTCCTGAAGATCCTGCCGATACGAGTCACCGGTCCCACGGGAACGTGCGACACCTACGCGCTACTGGACGACGGGTCGACTTGCACCATCATCGAGACGACGGTGGCGGAGCGAATCGGTGCTACGGGTCCCCCGCACCATTCTACATGGAAGGTGTGGCCGGGGCACGGATCAACGCAGCTCAATCGACGCGTGTTCACTTCAAGATCCGCGGGCGGAATTCACAAGAATACACAGTGGGGGCACGGACGATGGACAGACTGCAGTTATCACCGCAGTCGGTACCGCGCAGCGTCATCAAGGGCTGTCCACATCTGCGGGACATAGAGAGGGAATTGGTCTATGAAGAGGGCAAACCGACGGTACTGCTGGGGCAAGACAACTGGCACCTACTGCTGGCCCACGAAGTCAGAAGAGGATCCGACACGCAGCCGGTCGCATCACTCACCGACCTGGGATGGGTACTGC
This sequence comes from Galleria mellonella, assembly GCF_026898425.1. NCBI lineage: Eukaryota > Metazoa > Arthropoda > Insecta > Lepidoptera > Pyralidae > Galleria > Galleria mellonella. The sequence continues at coordinate 5,751,906 of NW_026441999.1, read as the reverse complement.
ACGGTACGAGTCGCGGCAGGACAAGACAGCAGGTGCACAGAATCAGCCACATAGTGACGACACATGAAGAGGAACAATCGATGGAAGAAATGATGAAGCAACATTTCGCGCTCGAATCGCTGGGGATCGCACCGAAGAGGTCCTACAACGAAGAGGAACGTCGCGCCCTACGCATTTTAGAAGAGAAAACTCGTCCGTTACCGGCGGGAGGATACGAGACGGGGTTATTATGGAAGAAGGACGACCCTGTGCCGCCGGACAACTACGACTCGACGATGCGACGTCTCCGACCGGTCGAAAGGAATTTCGACAAAAATGAAGAACAGTGGCCGCGTGAAGATAGTTCGAGCGACGATAGTCAAGCGGAAACGGCAGAAGAACGCGTACACAAGCTACAGAACGCGACGCAGTTGTCTATAGCATTACCCGATCCGTCACGTTTTTCTAATTGGTTGAAACTTGTTCGCAGTTCAGCACGAGTGTTGCAGTTCATCGACCTCCTGCGACCGACCAGTCAACGCTGTACCGCCATCCGAAAGAGAAACAAGAAGAAAGAGAGCGCCGACCCCACTTGGACCCGCACGAAGAAAGTCGATAGAGAGAAGACGAAGATGAAAATCAAGAACAACAATAGTCCATCTGTGTGTTTCATCCCCATAGACACACACTACCTAGATCGCGCGCGACGACTATGGATTCGCGCGATACAACAAGAGGCGTTCGGCGACGAAATCGCAGTATTGAAACAAGGGAAACAGCTGCCGTCATCCAGTCGACTCATACAGCTGTCAGTCGTCATAGACAACGACGACATTCTGCGACTTCGATCGAGAATAGCAGCCGCCGCCGATTTGTCAGCCGAGCAACGAGAGCCCCCATCGTCGACGGAAACCACACCTGGGTGCGCCTATACATCGCATGGGTGCATCGGAAACTTCACCACGGCGGCTTCGAGATCACCACGAACGAGGTGCGACAACACTTGTGGGTGTTGCGCCTACGACACGCCGTCCGCAGTGAACTGAAGAGGTGTCAGCTGTGCCGCCTACGAAGAGCAAGACCGGCGCAGCCGTCAACGGGCAACCATCCACAGAGCAGGCTGGCGCATCATCAACGACCGTTCACGTTCACCGGCCTAGACTACTTCGGGCCTATGACCGTGACAGTGGGCCGCACTCACCAGAAGCGGTACGGAGTGCTCTTCACCTGCCTAACGACGCGCGCAGTCCACCTAGAAATCGCCGGCAGCCTCAGCACGGACTCCGCCATAATGGCCCTGCGGCGCTTCATAAGCCGCAGAGGGTGTCCCACTGAACTATGGTCCGACCAAGGCACCAACCTCAAAGGTGCTGACGTCGAACTGAAGAAAGCAGCCGAGGAAGCCATCCAAGAAGAGTCATCAGTCCATTTCATCCGGTGGCGCTACATTCCCCGAGCGCACCCTTCATGGGAGGTGCGTGGGAACGGCTGGTGCGTAGTGTAAAGACCGCACTAGCCGCTACGTTGAACGAGCGGGCCCCCAAGGAAGAGGTCCTCCACACTCTACTGGTCGAGGTCGAGCACACCCTCAATAGTCGACCGCTAACCCACGTGTCAACATCGGCAGACGACGACAGCGCCCTAACCCCCAATCACTTCATATTGGGCGGTCCATCGCGCGTCCCACTGCCAGGCAGCTTCACAGAGAGCGACGCGGCGGGACACAAGGAGTGGCGTGCCAGCCAGAGGCTAGCTGACTGCTTCTGGAACCGGTGGGTGAAGGAGTACCTACCCGAGTTGCAACACCGGCGGGAGCCCCGAGCTACACACGGAGCCATCAAAATGGACGACCTGGTCCTGATAGCTGATGGGACCTTGCCTCGCAACACGTGGCCGCGAGGCGTGGTGGTGGCGACCTACCCTGGACCAGACGGCGAGATCCGAGCAGTCGACGTGCGGACGAACAAGGGCATCCTACGGCGACCCACTAAGAAGCTGATCATACTGCCCACATCGACATCGAGCGACGCGAACACGAGTTAACTCCAGCTACGAGAGCTGCGGCGGGAGATTATGTTCGCGACATTATTTGTATATATCGTAATTTATAGTTGTTAAGTCCCTAGTTAATCGTTTCTGTATTCTGTTATTTTATATAGATTTACATAGATTTAAGATAGTGTAAGTTAAATAAAGTATTCCTTTGCGTGTTGTCGTTATTACCTACGAATAGAAATTGTAACAATAAATAGAATTAAGAAATTGTAAATTGAAATAAAATAAATAAATAGACGCTATAGAGTACCGATCTGAAGAGACACGCGTCTCGTTCATTTTCGCCCCGTCCCGCTCGCACAGATCGCTATCGCGAGTTGGAAACATTATCGTGCGAGCGGGCGGGTATAAAGATAGGCCGCCTCCCGTCGAGCGGCATTCGCTTCCGGGCAGCGACGCACTACACTCGAGAAGAAATAGGACAAGAAGAAAAAATACACTCTTCAGACGGTACCGGAGGCTTCAGAATAGTAATCCCTGTGTTTCACTCCAGCCTGAACCAACGCCCCTACAGTCCACGCTCACCGAACGGCAGTCCATCCCGTTCAGCAATAGATAATTAAAAGCTGATATGATGATGATGATGATTATTTTAATAGAAAATAACGTCTGTTAACGTAATATTTTGTTATTCATATATTTTTATAATTTTAATTTTTTAAAAAAGATGTAGTTATCAATATGTTTTTTTTTTCTTTTTTTTATACAATATAGAATGGCAAACAAGCTGACAGCCTACCTGATAGAAAGTGGTAACCGTCGCCTATAGACATGAGCAGTACCATGGACATAACAGAGTATACTGTTTCGCCCATGATGCATTGCCATTCCTGAGGATTCAGGTGTTATTCCTCTATACCCAGTAAATTCACACCATATCCCACCCTTCAAACCGAAACACAGCCATGCAAACACTATTGCTTTTCTTTTTTTAATGAAATTGTTATTATTATTAATTCATTATTTGTATGTGACATGTTTGTTGTTTGTGATATTTGTGATTTTGCAGTTGTACAGTATAAAAATCCTATCATATACAACACAATGTAATATTGTTATAGAAAAAATTGATTTGAATTGAATATGCTATTTATTTCACACAGTCACGCGAACGGTGTCGCGAGTAAAGACTAGTATATAAATGAAGTAAACCAAGTTTAATAATTAGAAACGGTTTATAAAGAAAGTCATCAGAAATTCTAAAGTTACGTCCGCACGGGCCGTTTTGAATTTTATCGCAGCCAGTGCGAACCTCTTTATGAATATAACGGCACACAATGGAGCAGCTGCGCTTGTGAACACAACTTTATTGTAAGTGACGCGGATGTATAAAAATTTTGATATGGCATTTTCTATATATATATTTTTTTTCTAAATTATCCTTTTAATATTCAGTTTTTAATTTAAATCTTAACCAGGCGTATCAAGAGACATTGCCATGTGGTCCCAGCATAGAATGGGCCACCGCTTCATTTCCCGTGAGTATCGTAAGAGGCGACTAAATGAACTTTATTGTCGAGGGATGAGCAACAGCGTCCCTCTTGAAACATCACCAAAATCTACGGTTGCCAACCCGCCAGCCAAGCGTGACAACTACTGGCAAAACCCCCCAATAGGGTACTTTGTTCAACAGTGGACAGTGGACCTCTGATATCATCATCATATTAAGGCAGAACACAGTCAACACATATGAAGTGAATAGACGCAAACAAATTTTCCCCATAACTGTCGCTTATAAATATGAACAGCACGGACATTGCAGATTACACTTTGATACCCATTGTAATATCCCACGTTTGGTCATTCTTTAAGAGTAGGTATGATGTTATATATACCTCTGTACCCAGACCAAAACAGGCGTTTTTTTTTTATACAACTTAGAATGGCAAACAAGCTGAAGGTCCACCTGATGGAAAGTGGTAACCGTCGCCTATAGACATGAGCAGTACTATGGACATAACAGAGTATACTATTTCGTCCATAATACCCCTCATGCGTTGCCATTCCTGAGGACTCAGGTGTTATTCCTCTGTACCCAGTAAATTCACGCGTGCAGAACAAGCACTGCCGCGAAACAATGGAAATGTATTGCGACAAAGGTAACCTTGCAAATAGGTTTTTCCGTAGTCTCTCTCTCTCTCTCTCTGGTATAAGGTATAAACTTAAATTAATTCAAATTTACAGACGATTTTAATACCAAAATAGGACTATAAAATTATTTATATAGGGGTATATGTAAGTAGAGTTTTATAAACCATTGTTAACTTGTTAAACCGAGTTACGATTTCCTTGAACCAAGTGTTTTATATTTATAAAATAGTTATTTTTTTTTTCTTACCTATTTCCTTTTCTATAATACATAGAGTAATAACTGTCACATCAGTATATTAAGAATTAATATTACAACCAACTACTTTACCTGTATTTACAACTCAGAATCATTTTTCTGTGTTTCGTGTCAAATGTTGTCCGTCCATTTTTCTCTTTAAAATGTTACAGTTAACGTACACTTCTCTTTTATTCAATACATGCCATATCTAACTTTCGATATGTCATGTATAGTAAAGTCCATTCTGCACAAAAGCGACCTCGCCAGCATTGTGACCAACAGATAACGAACGGTTTGTTGTTTCGAAATCAACTTCGACTTTTTAAAAATAGATTTCTTTTTATGCAACTTGAAATTGTAAAGAAACATACAGCACACATGTAAAACAAAACAGTAAGCGTTGCCAATAGATATGAGCAATACTATGAGAGAATCATACGCACAGGGGGGAAAGGGATTGTTAGTGAAGGAGACTGAGAATCCCATCGCTAGCAATATGGGTGTATAACCAGGTCGACCTCCTCGCGGTTCCCTCTGGTAACTATCATGGTTGATTCCTGATGAATTCATCATGATGGGCTAACTGGCCTGTTTTCATTCTCATCTATCACCCTTCACTGGTGCTCCGCCAGTGTATCCCGTTAGCGTAGACGGAGTTACCATTCCATTTTCACCCATTAAAAAATAAACGCACAACGGCCCAAATGAGAGGTCCACGTGACCTTCCACCTGGAAACCATCGTGCTGAATTCCAAGTATATTTATCACAACCAGCTAACTGTTATACGGGTATACTGTTAGCGCAGACATGGTTACCATTCCGTTATCATCCATTAAAAAAAATTAGGGTTAGCAGGGGGAGAAGGGATTGTTAGTAATGGAAATCAGCGATCCCATTGCTAACAATATACCCTACCGGGTCAACCTCCCCGCAGTTCCTCCTGGAAACCATTGTGACTAGTTTGTCGTTGAATTCGTCACGATGGGCTAAATGACCTGCTTCGTCATCATCTATCATCCCTCACCGGTATCCCGCCAGTGTATACCAATAGCGCAGACGGAGTTCCATTCCATTACCACCCATAAAAAAAAAGAGTTAGCAATAAGAATTGACCTACTAACAGTGCCTTCCCCCCCCCCCCCGCGATACCTCGGTACCCTTTAATTAAATAAATCTACACCTCAATCATTCTATTTCAGTTACTTATAAGTATTCTTTAGGAAAAGGGAAGCCATTTTAATATCCTTTCAATATAATTGACTGTAGGCAGCCAACAGACGCGTGATCAAAATTCGCTGGAAATGATATTCAAAGGAAACATTCTTGTTTTGGGAACTTCTTCATTTATTTGTATATTCACTAGTCTTTACCCGTGACTCCGTTCGCGTGACCAGGATACAATATTTCGGTAATAAACATTTATTTACCTGCATACAAAGTAGTTTATATTCGTAGTGTATGTAACATCATAAGTTGGTTTGTTTGTTTTGTTGTTTGAGAGAGATAAAGTGACTTGACCAGAGGGAGACTTTGTACAAAAGTCGATTGCTTGGGTACCTCTGTCCCGTTCGTGTTTCAACCGTGAAGCAGTTGTGTTTGCATGACTGTGTTTCGGTTTGAAGGGTAGAATATGGCGTGAATTTACTGGGTATAGAGGAATAACACCCGAGTCCTCAGGAATGGCAACGCATGGGGGGTATCATGGGCGAAACAGTATACTCTGTTATGTCCATGGTACTGCTCATGTCTATAGGCGACGGTTACCACTTTCCATTAGGTGGGCCGTCAGTTTGTTTTCCATTCTAAGTTGTATAAAAAAAAGCTGTTTCAGAATTCAGCGTGAACAAACTACGTAACATAAACCTTTTATATGTTAATATTATTAACTTGTTAAACCATTATCAAGTTACGATTTCTATGAACTAAGTAAACGTTATGTCTTACGTAATGATCAAATTAATTAACGTTGCTATATCTATCTGCGCTGTATTTATGTAGGTTATTAGTACACACACACACGCACGCACGCACGCACGCAACCATGCACGCACGTACGCACGCATGCACCTCTTTATTCTAATATTAAATCATATTTATTTGTACTCCTCATTACTACCTTTTACTTTGAATTGTCACTACTTTATTGGGGGGGACCTGGTGTCTAAGATACAAGTTACGACTTAGTTTAGGCTCCAGATCTTCCACGAATTACGATACTTTTATTTTGTGTAAAGTAAATAATCTATACATTGTAATTTGTGGAGATGAATAAACTAATTATTATTATTAGTAATGGGGACTACTATTCCCACTGCTATATACCTAATGAAATTTATTTGCCAGAAACATTGTAGATAAGTTGTTGCATTTGTCAAGTTTACAAGATGTCCATTATGTTTCGCCACATCAAATGGCATACAAATATTAACCACTGGATTTACATATGTACCTATATTTATTTAATTACAAATTACTTACTACATTAGACAATACACAATACACAAAAATCACTACTAGTACCAAGTGCACACTTTGGGTCATGCATTATAAGTCAATCTATGTATATCTACAACCTATATATCTGTATATGTCATGTCCAACTCTATACGAGTACAGTCCTGTTGGAAACCATCTAGATGAGAATGAAGTTAGGTCACTGACCTAACCTTATTCTCATCTGGCTTCACTCACGCGCTACTGCGTGAGGTAGTTAGAGATAATTTCGTCATAGTCGTAGAATACTGACGGATCTTTATATATAATCTTTGTCGGATCCGTCAGTATTCTACGACTATGACGATTTGTCGGCTCCTTATAAGAACACTTGATTTGGTCACATTCATACCGACTTCTAAAAAGAAATTCACAATTAATTGTATTTTAAGTGAAAATAAGATTTTCTTACCTATATTTTTTTGTGGTTATTATTTTTTTATATTTATTTGGTCCCCAATTCTGTAGCGATTTAGAAAATTATATTTATAATTGAAAAGTTTACTACCATATTTCATATTAATCTGGTAAGGCTAGGTGCCTACTATAATACTGGTCTTGGTCCACTCTCGTTCCGCTCGCGATATGCTGAAATTCCTATTTTTCGCTTAAAAAACACAATACAATTGTGAATTTCCTTTTAGAAGTCGGTAAAAGCGTGACTAACTCAAGTGTACCTATTACCACAAAGCCAGCAATCGACAAATTATCTCTAACTACCCTATTTAAAGATTACAATCGCAAAAATTTTCTTTTAATGAAAATTTTGCATGCGAGTAGGCGGGGCGTAGGTATATCAAATTATAAATCAGTCAAGTGTAAGCTGTAATCATACAATAGTGTTTAGTACAATATACAAGACTGAAATAATAAAATAGTCAGTTATATTAATTTTGTTAATTCAAGTCCAGTTTTAATTAAAACTAACGGATATTTAATTCTAACGGATATCAAAAACTTTTTATCGATAAAAAGAAGATAATAAATAATTATACGACTTGAGAACAAAATGAAAAAATCAAGATGGTCGCTGATGGTGACAGAATAAGAAATACGCGTCTGGAAAGTTCGAAAGTCAGCTGTCACTACTTACTTCACGAAGTTACGAGGTAATTGTTTATCTTGGTATCGATATATCATGTGGACGGACAGGCCTATATATATATATATATAGAAACATTTTGTATATACTCAACAACTATTATTTGTATAAAAAACAGCCATGTTCGCAAACTCAATACAAATATAAACTCATATATAGAAATTTTAGTTCAAAAATTAGATACTAGATGGCGTTGTTATGTACAGATCGCTATTTTCTTGTATTTGATGACATGATGATTTATTAAAGTGATTATTTTATTCTAAACCCCATTATTAGTAGATTTTTGACTCACAATACTTAGTTGTCCACTGCTGTTCAAAAGGATCGTTTAGAAAAAGTAAATAGGTCTTTTGTGAGAATGGGTATTAAAATTTATATAATTTCGAAATATACATTATATCTACCTTTCGCCATTTTTTAAGGTTTTATTACGAAACATTTTATAAGTAATATTACATACTAAACGATTATTTACATGACAAACATGCCTGTCTCTAAATATTTTTTTTATGCAACATAGAATGGCAAACAAGCTAACGGCCCACCTGATGGAAAGTGGTAACCGTCGCCTATAGACATGAGCAGTACCACGGACATAACAGAGTATATTGTTTCGCTCATGATACCCCCTATGCGTTGCCATTCCTGAGGACTCAGGTGTTATTTCTCTGTGCCCTGTAAATTCACTGCCCTATCCCACCCTTCAAACCGAAACACAGCCATGCAAACACAATTGATTCACAGTAGAAACACGAATGAAACAGAGACGCCCAAGCAAACGACTTTTGTAGAAAGTCTCCCTCTTACGAGTATATTACGGACTAGCGGCCCGTCCCGGCGTCGCACGGGTGGACATTTTTACATTTTAAAAAGTGGCCATTAAAGCTGCGGACGCGACGGAAGCTTAAAATGTAACTTCTCCCGTTTTCCCAACATTTCCCTTCACTGCTCTGCTCCTATTGATCGTAGCGTGATGAAAATTATACTATAACATGCCCAGGAGTATGAAGAATAATTGTACTAAGTTTCATTAAAATCTGTCTAGTAATTTTTATTTCTATAACGAACATACAGACAAACAGACAAAAATTTTACTGATTGCATTTTTAGCATCAATATCGATCAATAATCACCCCCTGATAGTTATTTTAGAAATATATTTCATATACAGAATTGACCTCTCTACAGATTTATTATAAGTAGAAATTAAGTCTGATATATGTCTAATAATTAGTATAATTATAATTTAAATAACTCTTGTGCTAGTTTTTATTAGTTTATATTAAAACAAATTTATAGTTGTAAAATTTGAATTACTTGCCCGTTTTTCTCAGCATTTCAAATGGGCGATAGAATCATAAAAAATGACTATTCAAAAATGTTATCTAAATTTACTCGATTAAAAAGTATTCTTATTTTTTTTAAAGAAGATACGTATTACGTATCTTCTTTAAAAAATCATTGGCTCCACAATTCACAACAGAAATTAATTGAAACTGAGCGACTAACGTTAAATTAACAAGACATTTATTTCGCAAGAAAAATGTCTTAGAAAAACAAACTCCCTTAATGTTTGCGTTCGTTGTTATATACTTTTTTAGGTTACATTTGAAACCCAACGCGCTCCCTTATAATATTCTATGGGTGGCTAAAATGACGTTGATTTTTATTCACACACACATATACGTACGTCAACATTATCGCCGTACACAATTAAATTTAACTATATTTATGAAAAATACATATATATTTGCCACTAGGCCTGTAGGTCTCGGAAAAGAATAGTCCACCCCTTCCTTTCTTGTGGGTGTCGTAAGACGCGACTATGAGAGGTTATGGTAGAAGGATGGACTGCAGTGTTCCTCTTAAGGCATCACCAAAAGCCAAACTACGGTTGCCAACCGGCCTGCCACGCGTGGCATCTACTGGCAAAACCCTTCTCATGGGGGAGGCTTTCAGCTGTGGACAGGTAATGGCTGATACCACAAAAACATACTTGCCACTTACCCCAGCTTCGCACGGGTGTACGATTTTTCAATCTATTTTTTTTACTTTTTTATACAATTTTCCAATATTTTCTTTCATACAAACCTACTCTTGATGCGCTTACACACATTTTGCATTTAATTTTTATTTTTTTATGTACAATACATAATATCTAATGGTAAAACTATACAGTATCTTGTCTTGCTAAACTAAATTATAAAATGGCTGAATAATTTCTTAAATTGATAGTTAGTTCCCATGTAATTGCTACACTAACCTAACCTGGAATTAAGGTAAATATTTATAATCAATATATCCTACTTATTAATACAATTATAAATGCAAAGTTTGTGAAGATTATTGTATATTTATTACTCTTTCACGCAATACTACATACATACTGAATAGTTTTAAATGCAATTTGGTACATGGATAGGTTATATCTTAAAACGTAGTGATCAAAGTTAACCTTTTTCATACATTGACAATTGTATTGTGTTTCTTATAAAAAAGAAAGTTGATAAACAAATGAATTTAAAACAAAAAATATATATTACATCGAGCCAACAGACGGCAATTTTACTTACAATTAATATAAATAATAATATATAACAACAACAACCAGCATATTTTATACACACGTAGGATACTTTCGCGAAGTCGCAAGATACAGCGAGCATGAGAATGAAAGTAAACAATTCTATTTGAATTTAGTTCAAATGTGAAAAATTCTCACAGTATAGGAACATAATCATTAGTATTAATTCACTAAAAGAAAAACGTCAGCTAAACTCGGCCAAAGTCCTATAAACTGTCATTAGAAGTAACATTAAACCGAAAACGGCCATTATTTTAGTCGTAACGGTCCAAATGATGGTAACAAATATTTTTACTATTTCTATTTCCAATACGTTTAACGTAAATGGCCGATTTCGCAAACGAACCAGTTTTACGACATTTTAGCGGCCCAGGGCTTGGTCTATTCATTTTTTAACAGGGCAAGATTTAAATCGAGATCTTGAGGCAGGACGGTGTCGCTCTTATTTACTTTTAAATTTTAATGCGACAGCAAGGCAAAGGACGGAAATTAGTTGTCACTGTAAAAAAAAATTAAGCTTTTAAAATTAGAATCTTTTGTGGTTTTAAGTTTTTTGTTTTAAAAAAAAAAGTTGTTTTCTATACGTGTTTTTATGTGAAAATAAATATATATAAACTAACGACTATAATCCCTAATGAGATATCTAATATTCATAATATAATAAAGCGTCTGTATAACGATATTGTAAAAACCAAACCTGAACTTGATATTCATAACGATAGTCACTCTGTGTTTATGGCTAAATTAAAATGTTGATGTACCTCGCCATTGCATTATAATTTATTATAATTTAAAATAATTACATTACAATGTCCATTATTTATATTGTGTTATTATTCATATAATTAATATTTTTACTTATTTAATGACATTTAATAATTTAATAATTTAATTCTATTTTAATGTTTATCAAACACAAGGCACGCTGTGGTTGCCTATAAATGTAAGAACAGTTAGATCTAATCTACCAGTGTATTGTATTGAAATGTTTCGCTGTATCTTATGTTGGTAATTCTATAAATAAATAAAAAACATATCAACTATCCACTGCGGAACATAAGCTTTTCGAAACTTTTTACCAGTAATTGGCACGCTAGGCAGATGGATTAGCAACCGCAGTTAGGCTTTAGTGACATTTCTAGAGGGACACTGCTACCCTCTGCAATTAACTTTTCTTAGTCATCTCTTACGACACCCACTGGAGAGGAAAGGGTAGCCCATTCTATGCCGGGACCACACGGCTCATACGTACATATATCATCGACAATACTGAACTAAACCTGAAGAATCCAATTAGGTTTAGTCGCGTATTTTTTTTTATTCAACTTAGAATGGCAAACAAACTGACGGCCCACCTGATAGATAGTGGTAACCGTCGCCTATAGATATGTATAGTACTATGGACATAACAGAATATACTGTTTCGCCCATGATACCCCCCATGCGTTGCCATTCCTGAGGACTCAGGTGTTATTCCTCTGTACCCAGTAAATACACGCCATAACCCACCCTTCAAACACAGCCATGCAAACACAGCTGCTTTACGGTTGAAACACGAATGGGACAGAGGTACCCAAGCAATCGACTTTTGTACAAAGTCTCCCTCTGGTCCTATTTTTATTACAATTGATATCTTTATAATCTAGATGCACATATTTATTTGTCATTTTAACCAAAGGTTAATAATTGGGGTGGAGAAGGGATTTATGGTAATGAGGATTAGCAATCCCATTTCTAGCAATAAACCTTATTAGGTCGACCTATTCGTTTTTTCTCCTGGAAACCATTGTGATTGATTTATTGTTGAATTTATCTCGACGAACTAACTGACCTGCTTCATCCTCACCTATCATCCTTCACTGGTGCCCCGCCAGTGTGTACGGACAGCATATACGGGGTTATCGTTCCATTATTATCCGTTATCCATTAAAAAAGTTAATAATAGAGTCATTCTCTCATTGTTTTCTCTTTTTTATTTCATTTCTTAAACACAGTTATTAAACCAGGATATAACTTACTAGTTACATTACTACATTGCAGGGAGTCAGTGGATACAGGTGGCTCAGGACCATTCCTTATGGCAGTTTAAGGGGCAGGCCTATGTTCAGCAGTGGACAGATAATGACTGAGATGATGAGATGATGATAACATACCCGAATGCAAAATTTCATTAAAAATCAATCAGTCGCGTTTAAGCGTGATTGAGTAACATCCAAACATTGTAATATCACATTAGTAATAATAATACATACTTATGTTTCCTTATACGGAACCCTGAAACATTAATAGGCCAACCCTAGTGCAACCCTGTATCCCCCCCTCCCACTCCCATCTGTAGAACGTAAACTACAATGCCATTTTTTTAACTGTCACCAACAGAAATGTTTTTGTAACAGAGCCACCTAGCGCGCGCGCGTTGACATTCATTATTCCGCGAATTTAATGGTTCTTTCTTTTTTATTGTAAAAAGAATGTCCGAGTCCGTTAGACGTGTCTTCTATTCCGTATATTTTCTCAATCGACTTCAAAAATGGGGAAATTTCCCAATTTAACTGTATTTTTTTATGTTGGTTACCTCATAACTCTATCATTTGTAGACGGAATAAGGTAGACAATTCTTTTTTTTATCTAAAAAAAAGTATTCTAATTGGTTTCGTCAAAATTAATATTTTTTATATTTCTGTTGCAAAAAAAAGTGTTAAATAAATAAATATATATTCTTACTCCGTTATCTCAATAAGCGACAATTTAATAAAATTAAATAATAGACATTTCACCTCGTACAGAGTAATGTATTTTGTTGCTCTAATATTTATCTACGTTACGTTCCGTTATCTCAATAAGCGACAATTTAATAAAATTAAATAATATCTACACACTTCACCTCGTACAGAGTAATGTATTTTGTTGCTCTAATATTTATCTACGTTACGTTCCGTTATCTCAATAAGCGACAATTTAATAAAATTAAATAATATCTACACACTTCACCTCGTACAGAGTAATGTATTTTGTTGCTCTAATATTTATCTACGTTACGTTCCGTTATCTCAATAAGCGACAATTAAATAAAATTAAATAATATCTACACACTTCACCTCGTACAGAGTAATGTATTTTGTTGCTCTAATATTTATCTACGTTACGTTCCGTTATCTCAATAAGCGACAATTTAATAAAATTAAATAATATCTACACACTTCACCTCGTACAGAGTAATGTATTTTGTTGCTCTAATATTTATCTACGTTCGCCGTGCTCGTCTAGGAAACTTTTCCAATATTTATTCGGTTGTTATTATGTAACATGGCAATAGAAATCAGAGATTATTGGACTACCTCAGCGGTGTGACGTGTTTACATACTATTTCACTTTCATTTAATTGAGGATTCCATTCCCACATAAACTTTTCTTTTTATTCATTAGTACATTTTTTTATACCACTGAAGTGGCAAACAAGCATTCGGCCCACCTGATGATAAGTGGTTACCGTAGCCTATGAACACCTGCAATATCAGAGGTATTACGCGTGCGTTGCCGACCCTGTAGAGTACATATATGTGTATATGGCGGGCTTAATGCTAAAAGCATTCTCTCCCAGTCAACCATAGGGAAGTGTCAGGATACTCGAATGCGGTACTAAATAGGATAGATTTATTTATTTATTTATTTGAAAATTACTCACCACACTTACAGTCTCCCAAAACGTGTAGTGAGCCATAGATTTATTTTACAAACTTACAAATTTTGTACAACATTTTAAAAATATATCCATTTTGTCATTAAATATGTCAATATCTGGCTGCTGAGCAATCAGAGAATTGAGCAGAGAAATAGCCTGATAAGTGGGAGCAAACTGAGCAGTACAGGTGCGAACCGGCGGTGCCAATAGTAGTCGACAAGCACGCAATCGCATGCAGCGTTGGGATTTTATCCGACTATATAGTTTCTATCTAACTTTCGTATCCAAATGAGAATAGATCCATCCAGATTATAGAGAATGTGTCTATATTTATTGGTATAGGCAATTTTGTGTATCGGCTGAATGATTTCTATCTTTTGTAACTGATTTTGTCATAATTGAAGTAATTTTTTTGTGGGAAAAATCTTTAAATATTATCGAGTTAAATTCCGAATTTGAAAGAAATTTTCTAAACAGTGTAATAGTTAAAACAGATTTGTAGAGTAGTTTTTACGAATAAGGGGGCAATGATATATGAAATAAATATTTATTTATTATATTTCATATATTAAATATTACAATATCATATTGTTGATTTTCAGTGGTGGCACCACGATATTGTCAAATGCAATATATGTCGAGGGGTCCCCTTTCTAACCCGTGGGTGTCGTAAAAGATGACTAAGGAAACCTAATGGTCGAGGGATGAACAGCAGCGTCCTTCTTAAAACATCACCAAAGCCTAACTGCGGTTGCCAACCCGCGTGCCAAGCGTGGCAACTACTGGCAACACCTCCCTTTAGGAGGAGGCCTATATTCAGCAGTGATTAATAAATATTCCTTTTTCTATTTTATAATTCTACGTGAAATGCCGAATAAATGTTTTTATAACAAATAAGTGTCGTCATTGATATTGGATTATATACTATATATTCCAATATCTATGATGACACGTATTACGGCTCCGACAAGCCATGATGGATGGCACGGTGCCCCATCACTCCAGCGGCGTGCAGGTATAAAATATTGCCTAGTTATTGATTCCAATGTAATAAAAATAGGAGGTAATATTATAGAACATTACTTTAATAATATAAATGATATGGTATCATTCGTTCACTCAAACTTTTTTTTTTTATTATGCAACTTAGAATGGCAAACAAGCTGACGGCCCACCTGATGGTAAGTGGTAACCGTCGTCTATAGACATGAGCAGTACCATGGACATAACAGAGTATACTGTTTCGCCCATGATACCCCCCATGCGTTGCCATTCCTGATAACTCGGGTGTTATTCCTCTGTACCCTGTAAATTCACGCCATATCCCACCCTTCAAACCGAAACACAGCCATGCAAACACAACTGCTTCACGGTAGAAACACGAATGGGAAAGAGGTACCCGAGCAATCGACTTTTGTACAAAGTCTCCCTCTGGTAATTAAATTCATTAATTAATCCCTCATTCGGTCATTCAATGACTGACTGGAAATTATAATAAAACCATGTAACTATATGATTTTTTTAAAGGATGATAAAGGAATGGTAACCCGCCTGCGCTAACGGTATACACTGGCGGGTATATACCGGTCAGTTCGCCTATCGTGACAAATTTGACAATAATTAATCACAATGGTTTCTATGGGAAACTGCATGGAGGTCGACCTGACAGGATATATTGCTAGCAATGGGGATTAGCGTCCTCATTACTAACAAGCCTTCTCCCCCCCTATGCTTATACGTCGTTTAAAATACTTAGATTTAATATTTTTATTATATTTTTTAGCGATTTCAATATATAAAACTCAGGAATAAATAAAAAAACAAAAAGTTATAAATATTTGAATTCAGACTACAGAATCGTGTATTATTGTCACTAAATTAGAAGGTACATATAAAACAATATTAATAAAGTATTATAATAATATAAGTATTGCAAAAATAGTCATCAAAATCGATTAAAAATTAGCAAGTAATCGCATACTTACATTAAAAAATCAAATTAATTTAAAACCACTTAATTTCAGAAGTTGATTAAAAACATAAACATACATTTTATTTTAAATCAAAATTCTGTTCCAGAAAAAAGAAAAGACTTCAATTATGACAAAATAAGTTTTTTTTTTATTAAAAACTACTAAACTATTTTTGATAGAATTTTCTATAGGACTAATCTGTCAGTCTATGCTCACAGATAAAAAAATAATTTTCCAAATCGGTTCACAACTGACGGAATTACGAAGTAAAAAATATAAAAAAAAATACAATCGGATTGAAAACTTCGAGTCTCAAAAGTCAATTAAAAATATGTACGTATTTAAAAATACTACTTATTATTAAGAGACGGGCTTATTCAGGCAAAAAAAAGCTGTGACACTGCGACCTTTCCACGATCTTTCGTGCTCGCCCTTTTTTTTTAAATTCGCTCCTAATTCCTATCACTGATAGGAATTTTAATTGTGCTTTTTTGTAGCGATGTTTTTTATCTCCCCAGGGTATAAACTGTATTTTCCGAAGGAGATATAACGTTAATTAAAAATAAGTACTGCTTAATTATTATTGTATTTATCACTAGAATTAGTCTCTAAAATATCTGCTGGAAGTTTCGAACGAGCAAGATTTAGGAGCGGTCGAATTAGTCAAGCTAAACTTCTAAGCGTCGATTTATTCAAGCTATAACATAGCTATTGGAAACTAAAGATAGGTAGTTACCTAAACTTAGAATGCTCTTTATTGTCTAGACAAAAGCTTAAAGATATTAGCAGAGTAATGTATATTTATACAGGGTGATATCAAAACCGGAGTATCCTTTTAAAAGAGTATTCTATCGGAAAATTAAATATGAGTAAGAGAAAAGGAAAAAAATATTGAGCCTACTATGCGGGTTTAACAGTCATATATGGGAAACTTAAAAACTTTTAACTTACCTACATTTTTCTGAAAAAAATTTTTTTTAGAAACGGACCCGTTGAGATCTTTGCCTCTCAGCATCGTCGTCATCACATCAGCAAATTAACTGTCCACTGTTAAACATAGACCTCTCTTTTACCAGTAATTGCCATGGTTGGCAAGCGGGTCGGTAACCACAGTTTCTTCAGGCTTTTGGTGATGTGTAAAAGGGGCGCTGCTGCTCACCCTATGTCCTTCCTTAGTCGCCTCTTACGACACCCACGAGAAAAGAAGGGGTGGCCTATTCTATGCTGGGACCATATAGGACAGCTCTCCAAAGCGGTCCTTCATAAGCCGTCATTTAACACACAATAATGACTACCTCATCGTTTTGATTAATATGTTTGTAATTTTTTTTTTTTATTAATTTGTGTTTTTTTTTTATAAATTTTATAATGCAGTGACTCTATTACCATGAACTTTTAATTTTTTTATTGATATATAATTTTCAATTATTTTTACATATTATTTAATACAATCTTATATATAAAATTCTCGTGTCACGGTGTTTGTTACCAAACTCCTCCGAAACTGCTTTACCGATTTTTATGAAATTTTGTGTGCATATTGGGTAGGTCTGAGAATCGGCCAACATCTAATTTTCATACCCGTTAGTGATAAGGGTGACCCACCCCAAAATATATTTTATTTTATTTTTTTGACATTTTTTTTTTATTTTATTGTAATTTAGCATTGAAAATTGCATACAACTTAAAATTTTCATCGTTTTACGGTCAACCCATGTATTTTAATCGCGATTTTTATATTTCGCAATAAATGGTAAAACAACGCTTACGGGGTCAGCTAGTTTATTTATAATATTTTCGTTAGGAATAAATAAACAATAACAATACTTTGTAAAGTTATAATTTACGTTACACTAGACAGTTCAAAGCTCAGGTAACCCCTATAATCTGTAAGCCACGTAGAAAATTAAGTTTATAATTAATCTAACACGAAAAACCTTTTAGCGTAACAGGTTTTAAAGAATCGTCTATGAATATACTTTTAGATTAAAGAAAGTTACGTTATCTATATATTAAAATACGTGGCAAAATATTATTAATACTTGAAACGTTTTCGACTTTATTTTCCGATAATCACTTAATACAGTTACCCTGTACCAGTTTTTTAACCAACCTTAGTTAATTCTGATTATATTTTTTTATAAATTAACCACAGCTAGAATTACAAAAAGTAATCAAAAAAGTATTTTATTTGATTTTTTTTAATCGGTGATAATGGAATGGTAACCCCGTCTGCGCTAACGGTATACGCTGGTGGGGCACCAGAAAAGGATGACAGGTGAGAATGTAAAAAGTAAGTCATCGTGATGAATATTGGAATTGAGCACGATGGTCACCAGCGGGGCCACGGGGATGTCGAGCTGGTTGGGTATATTACTAGTAATAGGACCCTTAGTCTACATTACTAACTATCCCTTCCTCCCAAAGTATTTTATTAGATATATTATAAAAATGCTATATTAGGTGTTTTCATATATGTGGCTTTTTTTTATGGGTGAAAATGGAATGGTAACCCCGCCTGCGCTAACGGGATACGCTGGCGGAGCACCAGTGAAGGGTATTAGATGAGAATGAAAACAGGCCAGTTAGCCCATCATGATGAATTCATCAGGAATTAACCATGAT
This sequence comes from Galleria mellonella, assembly GCF_026898425.1. NCBI lineage: Eukaryota > Metazoa > Arthropoda > Insecta > Lepidoptera > Pyralidae > Galleria > Galleria mellonella. Next base: position 5,733,080 of record NW_026441999.1, on the reverse strand, counting down.
AGTTTCCAGGGGGAACCGCGAGGAGGTCGACCTGGTTGGTTATATTGCTAGCAATGGGATTCTCAGTCTCTATTACTATCAATCCCTTTCCCCCCTATATGTGGCTTTATATGTATATTAGGTGAATCTTTTTCTACTTTTTTTTAATACATTATCTAATGTGAAGATACTCGTACTATAATTTTGTCACAATTTGCAACCGTTTCTTTATGCAATTTTCTAAAACAAAACAACATTTTGAATCTATATAAAATTAATACAAAACCAACACGAAAGTTGTTTACTTTATATTTCACAAAAACAATTATCAATATCGGCTCTGAATTGGTGGAGATATCGCCTAGCATGCATACAGAAAAGTATCATCGAATTATCTACTTCTTCCTTTTTAAATAATCGTCAACATCATATGAGCCGTTGTCTATTGCTGAACATAGGCCGATTCCACAACGGGGGTTTTATCAGTAGTTGCCACGTTTGGCAAGCGGGTTGGTAACCGCAGTTAAACTTTGGTGATGCTTTAAAAGGGACGCTGCTGTCCATCCCTCAAACATTAAGTTCCCTAAGTCGCCTCTTACGACACCCACGAGAATGGTAAGTGGTGATCCATTCTATGCCAGGACCACACGGTGAAAATAATTTTTAAATAATAATGGTCTAATAAAATATTCAGATTCTCACTTTTCCATTGGCACGCCCGAAATTCCTCACTTATTGCATTTCGCGTCATCAATTTCGCTTCCATAATATGCCCTTTATTCGACAAGCCGTGTCATATACGAAATATATGTAGGTGCAAGGTAATAATATTAAATCGTTTGCATTTTATTGCATTTGAAAGGTTTCAATAGTAACAATAAGTGCTTTATATTATTCTCAATTTCGTGTATAATATAGTATATGTCATATATGTGTAAATATATTTGTTATTCATATATATTTATTCGTTTATATATGTAATTTTAGTATGTATGTATATCAATAATTAGTAGTACCGCATTCGAGTATTCTGACACTTCCCTATGGTTGACTGGGAGAGAATGCTTTTAGCATTAAGTCCGCCATGTACACATATTTGTACTAATGAATAAATAAATAAATAAATAATATCTCAATATAAACGCTTTGCTAAAACAAGTCAACTATTTTATTCATGTGTATGTGAATAGGGATACCAGAATGTATAATATTTTATTTATTTATTTAATATTAGAACAAATATGTGTACATGGCGGACTTAATGCTAAAAGCATTCTCTCCCGGTCAACCATAGGGAAGCGTCAGAATACTCGAATGCGGTACTACTAATTATTGAAATACATACATACTAAAATTACATATATAAACGAATAAATATATACGAATAACAAATATACTTACACATATAAAACAAAAAAATTAAAGAATCAACTGTTAGGCGGAACGAAGTTCGCCAGGTCAGCTAGTATACCATAAAATAACTGCCAAAATTCGTCTCGTAATTCTCTATACATTCATAGCTACCAAAATCCTTAGCGACAGAAGAGGATCGAACGAAACTAGTTGATCAATAAACCGGGAGAAAGTTCGCGCAAAAAGTACTTGTGAACTAAATATGAGTTTGGTGAGGGTGGAATAATCTAACCAACTTATTATTAATGTTTGTTATACGTACTCAGTTCTGTGGGTTTGCTCATTAAAGCCTTTTGGGATTGTTTGTTTCAATTTCGTATTAATTCTTAACCACGTATTTGTCCGCGTGACCGTAGTATGATAATTGGCTAAAGTAGTCCATACCCCTCTCCGTCCCAAATAAATATTTACTGAATTTTTTTTTTACAACACAGGGAGCAAACGGGCATTCGGCTCACCTGATGATAAGTAACTACCGCCGCCCATGATCACCCACAACACCAGCGGCATTGCAGGCACGCTGCCGGCCTTTTATTTTATGACATTTACTTTTTTTTATTATATGGGAATGGAATGGGTAACTTGCCTGCACTATCGGTATACGCTGGCAGAGCACCTGAGAAATGATAAGGACAAAAACAGATCAGTTGTTAGTCCATCGTGACTAAAAAAAAATGTGACTAACTAAAAATTCCACAACAATCAACCACGATGATTTCCAGAGGAAACTGCGTGGATGTCGACCTGATATTTTTTTTTTACAACTTAGAATGGCAAACAAGCTGACGGTCCACCTGATGGAAAGTGGTAACCGTCGCCTATAGACACGAGCAGTACCATGCACATAACAGAGTATACTGTTTCGCCCTATGCGTTGCAATTCCTGGGGACTCAGATGTTATTTCTCTATACCCTGTGAATTCACGCCATATCCAGCCCTTCAAACCAAAGGGGAAGAAGGGATTGTTAGTAATGGAGATTAGCAGCTCCATTGCTAGCAATATACCCTGTCAGGTCGACCTCCTCGTGGTTCCGCCTGGAAACCATCGTGATTGATTTATTGTTAGATTCGTCATGGTGGGCTAACTGACCTGCTTCATCCTCACCTATCATCCCTCACTGATGCTGCGCCAGTGTATACCGATAGCGTAGGCGGGATTTCCATTCCATTATCATCCATTAAAAAAAAATTCTTCAAACCGAAACACAACCATGAAAATGATGGGATACTCGTATATTGCTAGTAATTGGGCTATTAAACCCCATCACCAGCAATCCCTTCCCTCCACCATGACGTTTAAACATTAATGAAAGAGACAACAAACGCTCTTTTGCATTTTATATAAAGCATCTAAAGTTCTAAGTTATGACAACCTATCCGTGTACCAAATTTTAATCAAACCCGTCCAGTAATTTTTATGTTAAATACTAAATAACATCTACTTATACATCAAACAAAAACTTTTGATATATACATAGATAAGCAAGAACATACAGTTTTCTAGAACTACATTTATCTTAGATAGGGCAACAACCTATCTGGCAACGTTAATGACATTATCTCTATGTATGGTATAGTGTGGATATGGTACTATCTATTGATTGGATCACACGGATGAGTAACTCGACGAAAAGTACGAACAAAACTTTATTATCAAGTAACAGGCTTGCTCCTTTGGGAGTCGATATAGAATACTAATATGCGCCGCGAGATATTATTCCAAATCCCCGTGTGGTATCCATAATAATCTCCGTGTATCGATAACAAGCTACGAATATTGTATTAGTGGAATCTAATTATAAACGACCAGATGTTTTGCTGTAATCAAATTATGGTTACAATTTTGTTGCTTAGCTAAACTACCAGAGGGAGACTTTGTACAAAAGTCGATTGCTTGTGTACCTCTGTCCCATTCGTGTTTCAACCGTGAAGCAGTTGTGTTTGCATGGCTGTGTTTCGTTTTGAAGGGTGGGATATGGCAGTGAATTTACTGGGTACAGAGGAATAACACCCGAGTCCTCAGGAATGGCAACGCATGGGGGGTATCATGGGCGAAACTGTATACTCTGTTATGTCCATGGTACTGCTCATGTCTATAGGCGACGCTTACCATTTTCCGTCAGGTGGGCCGTCAGCTTGTTTGCCATTCTAAGTTGTAAAAAAAAAAAATTAGTCTTATATTTTGTGTTTGAGCCGATTCTTACACTCTTAAAATAATTACAATTTATAACACTGCTTAACATTGTATTGACGTATTATTCATAATTGAAATTTAAAGGAGGGAAAGGAATTGTTACTAATGGAGACTGAGAATCCCATTGCTAGTAATATAACCAACCAGGTCGACCTCCTCGCGGTTCCCCCTGGAAACTATCATGGTTAATTCCTGATGAATTCATCATGATGGGCTAACTGGCCTGTTTTCATTCTCATCTATCACCCTTCACTGGTGCTCCGCCAGCGTATCCCGTTAGCGCAGGCGGGGTTACCATACCATTTTCACTCAATAGAAAAAAAATTTAAATTTAAATTATTTAATCTTGTTAATGTTATTATGACTATATTATTTTTGTAATTGTAAAAAAAAAAAAAACATTTACACACCTATGTAATGAGAATTGCATGGGAAAGAGGTACCCATGCAAATGATTTTTGTACAAAGTTTCCATCTGGTAAAATATCTAAGAATAAACATAAAATCTAACTAATGACTGGTGTAGTTAACTGGTAAAATTGTCCCATCCAATTTGTAATATTTTTTTCGTACATTGGAAAAATAGCTAAATCGGTCAAGCGGGTAATGTATAGAAAGGTTAGACCCTTTTTTATATAATTATCTGGGATTATACTTGTGAATAATGTACGTATATATTGAGAGTAATTAGAGAATATGGTTGACATTTAAAATTAAACTCTGTTGTAGGGAAAATACAGTGCAATTTTATTTATTTCTTTTTTAAGGGTAGCTTACAGCTGTAAAAACTAAATATATAATAACAGTAAGCCAATTGTATTATATATATATATATATATATATATATATATATATATATATATATATATATATATATATATATATATATATATATATATATATATATATATATATTAAAAAAAATCTAATTCATTCTAATCTATTAAAAAAATCTAAAAATGATGATCATAAAATCTTTCCCGAACAATATTAACGTATATATTGAGAGTAATTAGAGAATATAGTTGACATTTAAAATTAAACTCTGTTGTAGGGAAAATAAAGTGCAAGTTTATTTATTTCTTTTTTAAGGGAAGCTTACAGCTGTAATAACTAAATATATAATAACAGTAAGCCAATTGTATTATATATATATTAATTAATTAATGGGTAAATATAAGTTAAACATAATTAAAATTATTGAGTAATTAATTTGTGATGTTTTTTTTTTATATAACTATTATTACTCATCGTGCCTCCCACCAAACTGTTTATAATTACTCCTCTCCATCCAAAGGTTGCGTGGAAGAGATCGCTCTTAGCGATAAGGTCGCCCATTGTTTTCTCATTGTGATTATTTCTTGTAATTATTTATATTTATAATAAGTTTACTACTGTAATCTTTTGGAGGAAACAATAAAGAGTATCTATCTATCTATCTACTATTAAATACATCGATTTCATTATTACTACTACATATAATAGTACATATATTTTTTTTGATAGGTAAAAATGGTATGGGATTGTTGGAAACTCCAACAAAATTTAATACTGGAATAAAAACTTTTTATTATATTTTTAATTACAAAAAAAAAAGAATAAATAACATTGTCATAAATGGGAGAATAAAAAATTGTATTTGTAATTATCTTTGGCCTTTTATATATTAAATCCATGTATCTATATTGAGTATAATATAGGATAACGCGCTAACGGGATACGCTGGCGGAGCACCAGTGAAGGGTGATAGATGAGAATGAAAACAGGCCAGTTAGCCCATCATGATGAATTCATCAGGAATTAACCATGACAGTTTCCAGGGAGAATCGCGAGCAGGTCGACCTGGTTGGGTATATTGCTAGCAATGGGATTCTCAGTTCCCATTACTAACAATCCCTTTCCCCCCTAGTACATATATTTTATTTATCTATTTTAAAATAACTATTTCGTAAAACACGCTTATGTAAAATACATATCATCAACATAATAAGCCATTAACTGTACACTGCTAAATATAGAACTCTCCCATGGAGGGGAGCTTTGCCAATAGTTGCGACGTTTGGCTTAGGTTGGATTGACAGCTGTGGTCTTTTTTAATGGGTGATAATGGAATGGTTACCCCATCCGCGCTATCAGTATGCACCGGCGGGGCACCAGTGAAGGATGATAGGTGAGGATGAGGCAGGTCAGTTAGCCCATCGTGACGAATTCAACAAGAATTGTTCACGATAGTTTCCAGGGGGAAACACGTGGAGGAGCTGTCAAACTCCATTGCTAACAATCCCTTTCCCCCCTGACAACTGCGGTCAGGTCTTGGTAATATTTTAAGAGCAAAGCTGCAGTTCTCTTTGTCACCTCTTAAAAATACAATACTAAACTATATGAATATCTAGTAAACAGAACATACTATTCAATTGACGATTTCCTTGGAGATATATAGAATAAGTTTCCTTTTTTTTATACCACTGAGGTGGCAAACAAGCATGCGGCCCACCTGATGGTAAGTGGTTACCGTAGTTCATAGGCTACCCCCATTTTGAAGAACCCCATGCTGTAGTCTCTTGGGAAAACCTCGGCAGGGAGCTCATCCCACAACCTGAGTGTTCGTGGGAGGAAACATCTCTGAAACTACGCAGTACGCGACCATTGAGGCTGTAGGACATGAGGATAAACTCCTTGTCGATGGCGAGCCGTACGATGGTAGAAAGTGGCTGTGGACATCATATTGAACAATTCCTCTGAGCACAATCCATTGTACAGGCGGTAGAACACGCATTCCTTAATATCATGTTTATTTTTTGTTGTAAATGTGACATTATTGATTTTGTTACCTCGATAGATGAAGTTGATCATAGAGGACTTATCTTGTTTTACCATCCATTGTTACCTTTGTATCACAAAATAAATAAATGAAATAAAATGAAACCTCTTACCCACGGGAAAGGAAGGAATGGCCCATTCTATGACGTCGGGACCACACAGCACTAATAAAATACGTATATATATAAACATTCCCGTGGGTGTCGTACGAGGCGACTAAGAGAGTTTATAGTGGAGGGATGGGCAGCAGCGTCCCTCTTAAAACATCTGTAAAAGCCTAACTGCGGTTGCCAACCCGTTTGCCAAGCTAGGCAACTACTGGCAAAATTCCCCTTATGGGGAAGACTGATTTGTTTATTTATTCATTAGTACAAATATGTGTACATGGCGGACTTAATGCTAAAAGCATTCTCTTCCAGTCAACCGTAGGGAAGTGTCAGAATACTCGAATGCAGTACTAGTAATTATTGATATACATACATACTAAAATTACATATATAAACGAATAAATATATATGAATAACAAATATACTTACACATATATGATATATACTTATGTTCAACAGTGGACAGTTAAGGGCTGGAATAAAAAAAATATGTAAACGCAAATAAGATAAAATAGAGGCAGTATAAATGCTAAAGAAAACTTACAGCGCAAACTTGTCGCAGCAAACTTTCAATGGAAATTTTACATCGTACATTTTTCAACCTCCCTCGCATTTATATGAACTTTGTAATCGAATGAAAAGTGTCAAAGAGCAAAATAATATAGTTATATACGGCCGCCAACTCCTCTAGTACTTTGACACACTACTTAATCCTATGCGGTTGGTGAAACGAAGTTAATACTCCTTTGAGCTAACTCTATAACAGTTTTCTAGTGTCGAACTTAGTGAAGTGTGTAAATGCACTTACCAGAGGGATACTTTGTACAAAAGTCGATTGCTTGGGTACCTCTGTCCCATTCGTGTTTCTACCGTGAAGCAGTTGTGTTTGCATGGCTGTGTTTCGGCTTGAAGGGTGGGATATGGCGTGAATTCACTGGGTACAGAGGAATAACACCCGAGTCCTCAGGAATAGCAACGCAAGGGGGATAACATGGGCGAAACAGTATAGTCTGTTATGTTCATGGTACTGCTCATGTCTATAGGCGACGGTTAGGTACAACTTTCCATCAGGTAGTCCGTCAGCTTGTTTGCCATTCTAAGTTGTACAAAAAAAAATGCATTTACTATAGTTTGTAGTCACATTATAGTTCGTAGCCGCTCAGTGAAACAGGTCTCAACAGTGAAGTGGTGTGTTATATATATATATATATATATATATATATATATTCTTGTTCTTTTGACATACGCTGTATACTGTTTCGCCCATGATATCCCCGTTTTTTTATTTTATAAGATAGAACACTCCCTTACAACTTACAGCTACATTCACAAAACTATAGTAGTTTTATATTGACTAGCTTCAGCAACAGTAATAAGATTAATTTTCTATTATATATATATATATATATATATATATATATATATATATATATATATATATATATATATATATATATATATATATATATATATATATCGGATAAAAACAATGGACATAAGTTTTAAAAGTAATATACCTCAAGTCCCATGTGGTATTGGCAGAGAGAACTCAATAAAATAGTTGTGAGTGACTAGTTCTTTATTATTACCCGTCTACAGTGAAGCAAAAAGGAAGTTATCATGTCGAATGGTATTTATGTGTGTATGTTCGTCTGTTCCCTCATAACTTCTAAACTAGTTACCATAGTTTGACAAACGAGATGTCGCTGGCTTTAATATTAAAAATTCAGAAGAAAATGTTTGTTGTTTCATACTTTTAGTGAGTAACACTTGGGTCGGGTTTTACTTTAAACTCACTTTTTATTTTATCCACTTATATAATTCGTCCAAACCACGAACGCTTATACTGGGGACTACTGGCCCCTCCCTCAGACAGCACACGATCCATCTGATCAGTACAAATTAGTCTCAAACGTTTTAGGGTACTTATATCATTATACTTTTGCTAACTTTTTTAATGGATGATAATGAAATAGTAGCCGCGCCTGCGCTAAAGGTATACGCGGACACGCGGATTAAGCACCAATGAAGGATGATAGATAAAAATGAAAAGGCAGGTCAGCTAGCTCACCGTAATGATTTCACTTGGAATAAAACACGATGGTTTTCAGAAGGAACTGCGAGAAGGTCGACCTAACAGGGTGTATTGCTAGCAACGGGGCTACCAACTCCCATTATTAACAATCCCTTCTCCCCCCACTTTTGCAATATAGAATTACTAAAATTTAGAATCCACCAATGCTGGAACATAAAATAGTAATTTCGTGGTTAAAAAATTCAAAAACATCAAACAGTTTTGTCATATTAATTAACTCAACAGCGTTAGTTAGTAAGCTTGAACGGTCAGCAGTTAACTTAGTATGACCCAAAATTTTCGACCTTAAAAATACGTCCATTTTTTTTATACAACTTGGAATGGCAGACAAGCTGACTGCCCACTTGATGGAAAGTTGTAACCGTCGTCTATAGACATGAGCAGTGCCATGGATATAATAGAGTATATTCTTTTTGCCCATGATACTCCCCATGCGTTGTCATTCTTAAGGACTCAGGTGTTATTCCTCCTTACCCTGTAAATTCACGCCATATCTCACCCTTCAAACCGAAACACAGCCATGCAAACACAACTGCTTTAAGACTTTTCCATGCTGTACCTGTATTATATTTCTGATATTTGGAATTAACTATTATATTATATATCTTATATTTTGAACAATATTTGGATAGATCTTGTTCTATGCAGTCAAAAGCGTACCACGAATTTTCCAATTAGTTGCCGTCATGCCAGACACAGGCTTCTAATGTGTCGTTAAATTGGAAAAGTTCGCAGCCCTCCTTCCCCTCCTCTTCACAGGAGGGAATTAAAGTAGGATAATTGCGAGTAAGAATTACACTGAATATGCCGAGTTAAGCTAAAGTATTGCATTCGTAATACCATAATACGAGAGAGAGTTGGTTTAAAAGAAAGTGAAGGGAAAAGACTTTGTTCCATAAAAGTAAAGAATGACTTCAACCGTGGCAAAATTCAGTTATTTTGTTTAAAACCAAACTATTGAATCGATTTTGATAATATTCCAATTGAACTAATCTAAAAGTATGTACCTATATACTGTTAGTTAATAATTAAAGATTGTGTCTCAAAAAATAACTGACTTCTTATAACATGCTTATATGTAATACATACATACACACACATACTAGACCTATATTATTACAATATAAAATAGCAATAAATAATAAAATAATAAATAAACAACCATTATTTAGTTTTACCTTGTACCTGAAGAAATCAAACATTATTATTATTATGGTTAGCTGGTAGAGAATGCCACATGGCATTAAGCTCGCCATTTGTACAAAGTTTTATTGTGCAATAAAGAATAAAATAAATAAATAATTCTAAATATGCATTAATATTAAAGCCTAAGTGATATTTCTGACAAAACAAAAAAATCATTAGCTTCCTTTGAAGGGAGTGTTCCACAAATAAAATTGATCAATTTCACCAAAGAAACTTATAATATGGTTAAACAAAACGATAGCTAGCTCATCCGTCATACTCGTGAACGGGTGCTGCAAATAGGGACTGGTCTGTCCAAGAATACTGTGATTGATTGTTCTTTTCTTTTTTTTTATCAATACGAAGTTTGTGATAGTATTTTTTTTTTTAAAGCAACAGCTGTTTTTTTCGTCCATTCATCTTAGCTGAAATTGCATTACAAACTGGGTGACAGATTCATTAAAAAAAATATATAAAAAGAATTAAAAGTTTTTTTTTTTATTTATTTAACCTAATTGATCTAAAATGTTTTCATAAATAAATGAAATATCAATTCTTAAAGCTTCCAAATATGATAACTTCACAAGTTTGTTTCCGACTTCCTTTTCGGATGGTAATTAAAAATCCGTAGTCAGATAAGACACCCTTATTGAAAACTTTCGTTTCCTTAAAACGTTCTAGTGAGTCAATTAAGACTTGCTAATGGATTTATTTCAAACGAGTTTGTTAAGGAAAAACAGATATGTGTATTTGGAAATTGCATTAATAAGATTCAGTAGTTCAGTATAAATATATATTTTTTCTTTAAAAACCTCTATATTAATATTATAAATAAGAAAGAGGGACCAGAGGGAGACTTTGTACAAAAGTCGATTGCTTCGGTACCTCTGTCCCATTCGTGTTTCTACTGTGAAGCAGTTGTGTTTGCATGGCTGTCTTTCGGTTTGAAGGGTGGGATATGGCGTGAATTTACTGGGTACAGAGGAATAACACCTGAGTCCTCAGGAATGGCAACGCATGGGGGGTATCATGGGCGAAACAGTATAATCTGTTATGTCCATGGTACTGCTCATGTCTATAGGCGACGGTTACCACTTTCCATCAGGTGGGCCGTCAGCTTGTTTGCCATTCTAAGTTGAATAAAAAAAAATACGCGACTAAACCTAATTGGATTCTTCAGGTTTAGTTCAGTATTGTCGATGATATATGTACGTATGAGCCGTGTGGTCCCGGCATAGAATGTTGTATAAAAAAGTTGTATAAGTTGTATAAAAAAAAAAGAAAGATTTAATTGTTTGTTTGTTTGTGTTTAGGATTTATTACGATGTAATTTTGGAAATAATCAATTTAAAGACGGAAAATAATTCGTATGACTTTTATAACGAATAACCAACGATAGAATAGAGAACACAAAGCAACTTATTTTTGACGCTTTCTTCGCTAACAAAAAAGAATCATTGTGTTATTATGCCGTATAGGGAAGAGCACTGCTTATCCTAAAGTACAGGATTTACCTATTTAGGGAGCAGAGTTTTACCTATATTTAAAATGTAACATTTATTTTTAAATTAATTATTATTATTATTAATTAATAAGTGTGTAAAAACAAGTCAAATGTCATTAAATCATTAAATCAGGCGTTTAAACAGATTGTAATGGTTTAACTTTAATACTCAACTGCTTTTAAAATTTTTTCATTAAATATTTTTTTTAACCCCTGTGTGGGTGTAGTCGCATATTTCTGTAAAATAAAGTTTCTTTCTGTCTTTCTTTCTTTCAAATAATGTATTATTGACAGGTAACATAGTATGTATAATATAAGTCAAGTAACATAGGCTGCAGTATTATTTTCGAAAGTTCTACCCGTGCGAAGCCAGGCCGAATTTTTAGTAAAATGTATAATCATCTATACTTATAAAATAGTTCCCCTTGACTAACTATCAACGCACAGCAAACACTACTAATTCTAGATATCTGGAATTTGGAACATAAATTTACCCCCTTATAATAAAAACTAAAATCCTATTTTAACTATTTTTTTTAATGGGTGAAAAATGGTATGGTAACCCCGCCTGAGCTAACGGGATACGCTGGCGGAGCACCAATCCCACTAACAATCCCTTTCCCCCCTATTTTAACTATTACACTTTTTTGTTACTTTTAAAACTTAATACTTTCATGTATTTTCACTTTTCATTGTGACCCCAAATAAATTGGGATAAGGATAGGAAGACGATGATGTTTTGTCACTTTCATTCAAATTGAGAATTTAAGACAAAAAGGAGGGGGGAAGATTGTTACTAATGAGATTTAACAGCCCCATACAATACACCCTAGCAGGTCGACCTCCACGCGGTTACCCTGGAAACCATAGTGGCTAATTCTCGTTCAATTGGTTACTATGGGCCGCCTTCATTCTCACCTGTCACCCTTCACTGGTACCCTGTCAGCGTTTAACGATAGCGCAGGCGTACCATTCCACCTTCACCCATTAAAAAAACACACACAAAAGAAAGAAACAAAACAGTTCAATAGCTGAAATAGGTTTACGAGAGGTTTGAAGATTTTATGAAAAAGACAGTTTATAACGTTAACATCCACTAAGAAAGAATTTATGAAAATTTCAACATAAAGGGAAAACACACCACATGTGCAAAACCGCGGGCAACATCTATAACTTCTTACGCGTGGATTAAAATCCAATGAAACAGATCACTTCTATTATTTATATTTCCTTTATTTACAGCTACATTACAAAAAAAAATGTTACAAAAGGCTTTCTTAACGCTACACAGCATTCTCTCCCAGTCAACCTTTGGCAAAACAAAAATGTAATTATGCTGTGAAAAATTGAAAATTGTTGTAGATAAATGTTGTAGATATATATATATATATATATATATATATATATATATATATATATATATATATATATATATATAATAGCGTATCAAAATATACAAATTTTAAGCTAGCTCAGTAGAACCAATTGTTACCAATAAACCCTTATAAGTCGACCTCTATTCGATTTTACATGGAAACCTAGATGAATTCATCACGATCGACTAACAGAGCTCACTTCATTCTCATCTATCATGTTCATCTCTTATTGATATCCCGCCAACGTATACCGATAGCACGGGCAAAATTACTATTCTATTTGTAAACATCCATGGAGAACAATATTCATAGATAAAATATTGCTCGTATACGCAGGCATATTTTCCTTCATCTAAGGTATATTTTTTCTATATCTAAATGTATTCACAGTTCTACAATTCTAAATAAATTCGCTAAATAATTCGCCTTTGCTAACATTGTTATTAACTTATTGTTGTTACTGTATGTTTTAGTGCAATAAAGAATATATATAATAAATAAGTATAAATAATTAGCTCTGTCATCTTCTTCTCTCCCACGTTCCACAAACCCTACATACCGCAGACGAATATTAAAAGTTTTATAACCTTGTTTGACACTTAAATATAACGATTGTAGTTGAAAAAGTTCTAAGTGAACCAATTTTTCGTGACCCAGACGTTAAAGTTATATATCTAAGCCGTTACCTCAGGTCACGTCGTCTCTGTGTTACGTGTTAACCATAGATTAAGAATAGCTTTCTCATTTCACAATATTAACTCTTGTCCAACGAATTTATATACTTCACCTGTCACACTTACATTTCTATATAGACTTTATTACTACAATTGCTTTATTAAAAATATCGTAGTTTTCGAAAGATATTTAATTGTATTATTCTTCTAAAATTGGATTACTTTTTATATGATTATTTATAATAGAATTATTTATAATGTTTTTCTGAATTTGGATTATTTTAGAAGGTTAATACAATTTTATGTTTTTAAAAAAGCGCGGCAATTCATTTACCAAAGCAACTGTAGAAATAAATTCTATCTAGAAATGTAGGTGTGCCAGGTTTACTGACTTACTTTTAGGCGACGTTTTGTCCTAATGTACGTAAGCAAAGCTGCCTGATATAGTCGTGTAGGTCCCGGTATAGAATAGGCCACCACTTTCTTTTCCGTGGGTGCCGTAATATACGAATTAAGGAGCTTATGGTGTAGGAACAGGCAGCAGCGCCTCTCTTAAAACATCACCAAAAGCTAAACTGCAGTTGCCAACCCGCCTGCCAAGCGTGGCAACTACTGGCACTCCACTTTAACTACAATGATCCTGGGATCATAGTACCTGGGTACTAGCTGACTATTTTTGGGCCATTTTCTCACTCTACATTCTATATTAATCGAATTTGATCGAAGCTGTCATATCAATTGAAAATAATTGTCGTCGTACCTAATAGATACAACTCAAAATCAATATTAATAAAAGAACATTGTTGTGACTCAATATGAGTATTGTAATGACGCCATCACAAGATGGCCGCTGTTTTGTAATCGAATATTACCCATTGATAGCGAACACATAAAATTAATAACAATTTTGTTTACGTCGTAAAAATATTATTACATCGTGCAATAACAAAGTGACCATTGCTATGGGGAATATAGGTCACCTAATCTAAAACCTTAGCTTATATAGATACAGCCTTGAGTGTCAAAAATGTATCAATATTTAATTTGGTTGACAATTTATTTTTTTAATTAAAACACAGCGCCGTTTTTTTTCAGTGTAGTAAATAATTGGATTAAAAAAATCCAAAACTAATCGATTTTTAAATTTAAATTTGGAATTCTAATATAATATAAATATACATATTCGTATGAATTGCTTATAAATTAATGTACATATGTTAGTAAAATTGTGGTCATTTTTATTTATTTATTTGTACTTTATTATATACACTGATAATATATAAAGATATAACAGAAATGTACAAAGACGAACTCTAAAAGAATTCTCTTCCAGTAAACCCAAAGTGGAAAGGAGCATCAATGTCAGCGGGTAGAGCGGTGTGCAATTTTCAAACAAAAGAATTAAACAAACTTGGGTTTGTATATAACTAATTATCATCATGTTTAATCGTATATATATTTTTAAAGACTTAAAAACGAAAACATATGTTATATTTAGTAATTCAGTAAAAATAAGCATTTTTTTTGGATCGTTTTTTTCTATTTGACCTTATAAATAAATTCTTCCCATATACTTAATATTAACTTGTACTTACTGACAACCCGATTTACACAGATATGTATAAAAAAATGTCCTGTTTTTGACAAAGTATTTGTATAGAGACACTATCTAATTTAAGTCTATAATCTATTGCTATAATTTTACAATCCATCCCCTGTTTTATCTTATCAAGTGAAGTGTAAGTGTTTATGTGTTACAAATAAAAATGAAAAAGTAAAATACGATTGTCTGATTAGCAAATGATCATTATACTATATTTATATTCCTTTTTATTTATATTAATACCCGCCCACTATGTACTTTTTTATTGTAACAGATTGTAAATTATTAATCTTTGTCGAATGCCAACGATACAGGTTCGCCTAGTGTGGGGCCCATTGTATCTTGTGTTTTTGTCATATCATAAATTTCTATTTCTAGTTTGTAATCCTATATTATTTTATGATGCTTTGTATGTATGTAAAAAACTATTAATGACTTTTCCCGCCAAAATGTTTACAATCAATAGTAATCCAGTGCCCAACACTACTGTCCTCGTCTGTTTTTTTTTTAATTTGTAAATTGTCAAACGTCCTACAAAATTAATTAAGCCATTGAAACAATAGACTTAACGATCCTTAATGGAAACCTTTATATTGCCGAAGTTTTATCGCAAAATGCCTGTCATTAATAACATTCGTGAATATTCATGGATGAAATAAAAACAATGCATTAAATAAGAATGGCCACATGTGAACATTTACGGCGCCATCTTCATGTCGTGGGTAAAAATTAAAAATGAATAGTCCAAAATTCGAAATTTCAAAGTTTCTCTAGAATTTTTCTCTTACCGATTTTAGCAGGCCCACGTCAGTTTGAACAAAAAAACGACTTCATAAAATCTATGTAACCCGTTAATTAAAGTAATAATGTACTCGTAATATTTTCCATTATGAAGTAGTTAGATCTTTTATGATATCTATCAATATCGAAGTTTTGGATAGAGACATGTTGTAAATAGTTTTATAACACAGCGAGTATTTATTTATTTCATTGTGTTGATACTTCCAGGTAATTGCATATACTTATTTTCTAGTTTTGACGATTTAAAGACAATGCTGACTCTTAAATAACTTATGATAACTTGCTCTGTGTCACAAATGTAATTAGGAGTGTCATTGAATTTTATGTGTATTATAGTAGTATTATAGTAGTATATATATATATATATATATATATATATATAATACTACTACTACCGTAGTTGTGATTGACGTTGGTTAAAAAGATTTTCATTGATTCGACATAGTGATCGTTGAATGTATTGTATAACGTATTGATCGAAAAGACGGGAAACGTTAAACATAGGGATATTCTGAATGATCGTAAAAATAAAGACCAATTACTATAGAAAAAAAAAACAAAACTTGCTCCGTAGTTGTGACTCTTTTTATGTTGCTGTAGTAGTAATTTAAAAATGTCTTCTCCGAAATTCTAAAGTTCTCCCAGAGATTCTTTTAGTTTGTCTTTATCAAATATCCGTCTTAAGAAATGTTTTGTTACCGGTTAAAGAACAATTTTCGAGTACGTTAAACTGTTGTATAGTTTGTTGTCACAATTGTAAGGCCAAGTTAACGAAAAGTTTTAGACTAGGTACTTCAGAGAAGCGAAGTTGCATTCTCTATCTTTGCAACTGTAAATTATCAAAGAGGCTCTTCTTGCTTCTGTAAAATATTATAGTTCTTCATAATCATTATTATAGGGCGTCCATTATCCATTAATTACAGCTTAATGGAGGGAGAGGTCTGGCAAAATCTTGCCAAATCTCATTTATAATTTATAATAAGGAGGGATGAAAATTTCACGTCAAAGTTTTATTCTTGACTTATTTCCACTGTAATTAGCGAATAGAGTAATATATCTTACTAATATAATGATATTGTAATTAGACGCTGTCTGTAATATAATATATAAGTCTATACTTATAATTAATCTGTAGAGAGGTCAATTCTGTACATAAAATATATTTCCAAAATAACTATCAGGGATGATTTTGTCTATCTGTCTGTATGTTCATTATAGAAACAAAAACTACTCGACATATTTTAACGAAACTTAGTACAATTATTCTTAATACTCCTGGGCAGGTTATAGTATACTTTTCATCACGCTACGATCAATAGGAGCAGAGCAGTAAAGGGAAATGTGTTTGTTACAACAAAACCACTGAACCGTGAAGAAGGACATAGGCTACTTATTTTACGAAAAACGACGGAAACGCGGACGAAGTCGCAGGCTACAGCTAGTTATTTAATAAAAAATAATATAAGGGATCGTAAGAGCAACAAAAGCCAAAAAAAGAAAACAATATTTTTTTTATTATTTTTTTATACAGACGTATGTATGTTTGATCATGCAAAAACTACTGCACCAAGTTGATTACTGTTTTGAGTTGTGTTCTAAAAGGTGTATCTTAACAAAATTCACGCGTATAAAGTGGCGAGCAAAAGCCAGTGACAAAAAATCCTAATTTTAATAAAAATTTATTTATTTACTACCTGACTCGGTAGACATTGTTTTACCATATACATTATTTCTAGAACTATACATGAAAATATATCGTACTACAATTATTATATTCGATTGTATTCTTGCAACCCTATTGCGGCATATAAGAATTGCGATTAAACAATAGGGCTTGATCGTAAAAGCGTGAATATTTAAATTTATATGTATTTTAAAATGCTAAATCATAATGAAATAAAAATAAAATTATCAAAAAAAAAATAAAAAATATATATTTAGACCTTATCATTGAGAGGTATGAAAAATAGATGTTGGCCGATTCTCAGATCTACCCGATATGCACACAAAATTTGGTAAAAATCGGTAAAGCCGTTTCGGAGGAGTTTGATAACAAACACCGCGACACGAGAACTTTATATATTAGATTTTATTTTTTATTGGACACACTAATAATACACTAAAATAATGCAGAGATGTACAAAAGCGAGCTTAACTCAAAAAATAAAAATCAAATTTATATATACGAACACAGAGCTATAATATCCTAATCCTCAGGGAGAAAGGAATTGTTAGTAATGGGGTATGACAGTCCATTTGCTTGCAATATACCCTATCAGGTTGACCTCCACGGTGCTTTTTTTTATACAACTTAGAATGGCAAACAAGCTGAATGCCCACCTGATACAATGGCGGACTTATCCCATAGAGGGATCTCTTACATTCAATCTTTGAGAAACTTAAAGAAAACTATAGAATATATGTATTAGTAAGATGTAACCATTGCACTACGAAATACTTACAAACTTAGGTAATTCTTTTTATCTTTAAATAACAACCATGCACGTTCACTCTTGACGTTTACAAACCGACCAGTACGGTGCAAAAGTTAAATATAATTTTAATAAAGCATAACTTTGAAACAATTCACCCCTTCCGTTTTTGCGGTTGGCTTCCTGTAATATTTCATAAATTAAAACCAATTCTACAACTACTATTAGAATTTAGAGCCTGGTGAAAAATACAAACTGGACTAGATTATATGCTAATAATTTTTTCTCTCACTGTATTTGGGTTGGCTGGAAGAGATCTCTTACAGAGGTAAGCCAACCCTAACGTAATAACAGGTTATTAAACTAATCGTTGTATCTTTTATTTTCAAGTGCAATAAAGAATATATATATATATATATATATATATATATATTCTTTTGCGAGGAGATTATATAATAGCCTTATATACAAACTTCGTTTTGTATAATTCTACTGGTGGATTCGAAATATTGTTATTCACTGAGAAACCCCGCCAAGAATTCAGCAGTTACTCTCTTCAATTCTCTGTTGATATTATGTATATTTATTGAAATTTACTATATCTAAATATAATAAAATATTTCAATCATGAGTCAACATGTTATTATTTGCTACTGGCATATTTGCGTTCATTATTCCAAATTTAAAAGCTAATATGCAGGATTATTAAAAAATGTACCACTTTCCAGAGACAAGGATATTTGATCAAAGCAAATAAATACATTCACTGTTTGTTAGTATTTAATAAAATACAATTCCTTTTAGTCTGTGCCCAATCAATCAAAAATAACATCCAATGAAACATATTATTTTAATGTGACCAGAAATGTTAATAAAAATGTTCAAGGAATTTTCACTGAAATGTGAAATCACCAAATTAAAACTGCTATAAATTGTGGTGAGAAAGACAGAAAATATAATTGGATCCTTTACTAATGATACCTTTTTTAAAGTATGATGATAATAATATAAATCCTAGTACATTATATGACCGATTTTTCAATATAGTAAAATCTCATTTTGATAATAATTTTCCAATTAAGAAGTCAAAGATTAAGAATTCAAAATTTAGTGAATGGTCTACGTTTGGTATTAGAAAAAGTAGAGAGAATATGTATCAACTGTATGATATCAAGAGCTATTTGCAAGAACCTATTTTTGTTGAATATGTGAAAAATTACTCAAAAATATTTAAAAGAGTGTGTAACGCTGCTAAGATCCTTCACTTAAAACGTAAAATTACAACATCTAAAGACAAAATAAAGACTACGTGGAACATAATAAACACGGAAATAGGTAACAAAAAGTCTCGTCAGTTAAAATATAGGCTGAAAACTGAAAATGGTATCGTTGATAAAAATGATCAAGTTGCTCAAGTTTTCGAAAATTTTTTCTCAACAATACCTTTAAAAGCAACAAAATCATTAAATTCGTCACCTGATTTAGCTAAACAATTATTAAAAAACACTGTGAGTTCCTGTATCTATGATTTTAGGTTTCATTACATAAATTCTTCTTGTATAATAAAAGCCTTTAACTCTCTCAATCTGAAAAATACGGAAGATATTTGGGGTATGTCAGTAAAGGTAATGAAATCTGTAATAAATGAAATTGCTCCTCATCTGGCTATAATATTTAACAAGAGTATTGATCAAGGAGTGTTTCCAGATCTAATGAAAGTTAGTAAAATAATGCCGTTATTTAAGTCTGGTGATAAGGAAAACCTTACTAACTTTAGGCCAATCTCAATTCTACCAGTATTTAGTAAGATTTTCGAAAAATTAATTCTTCTACAAATGTTAGACCATTTTAATTTACGTGACTTACTCCACAAGCAACAATATGGATTTACAAAAGGACGATGCACTGTTGATGCCGGCATTAATTTAATGCAATGCATTTTCAGTGCATGGGAGAATTCACAAGATGTAATTGGTGTATTTTGTGATCTTTCTAAGGCATTCGATTGCGTCGATCATAAAACTTTATTAATGAAGCTTGAACATTATGGAGTTAGAAATAAGTCTTTAGATCTCTTAAAATCTTACTTAAATTCAAGAATTCAAATAGTAGAAGTAAACGGTGTCAATTCTAGTGGATCTTATATTGAAATGGGTGTGCCTCAGGGATCTATTTTGGGTCCTTTTCTTTTTCTTGTATACATGAATGACTTACCGTATCATGTTCAAGATTTGTCTGATATTGTATTATTTGCTGATGACACTTCACTAATGTTTAAAGTGAATAGAAATACACATAACCTTGACCATGTAAATGTTGCTTTGTCTAAGGTTTTGATATGGTTTACGTCAAATAATCTAGTACTTAATTCAAAAAAAACTAAATGTATCAGATTTTCCATATCCAATACTAAGCAAGTGAATACCGCTATTAGATTAGACCACCAGGATTTAGACTTTGTAGATAGAACCACTTTTCTTGGCATAGTAGTTGATTATAAGTTGCAATGGGGCTCCCATATATTTGAATTAGCCAACAGGCTGAGTTCAGCTGCTTATGCTGTTAGAAAAATCCGACAATTAACTGATACAATAACAGCTAAGCTTGTATATTTTAGTTACTTTCACAGTATCATGTCATATGGCATTATATTATGGGGGAGGGCTGCTGACATCAATACAATCTTTGTACTGCAAAAAAGAGCAGTTCGGTCAATATTTAATTTGCCTTCTCGGGAATCTCTTAGGGAATATTTTAAGCAAACAGGTATACTTACTGTTCCCTCGCAATATATATACGAAAACATTATGTATGTACGTAAAAATATAAATCTTTTTAAAAATAACAGTGACATACATAATTTCAATACAAGAAATAAAAACAAATTGAATGTTCCTTGTTATCGCCTTAGAAAAGTCAGTACATCTTTCATGGGGAACTGTATACGTTTTTATAATAAACTTCCAGATGACGTTTTACAATTAAATGAAAGAAAATTTAAGACATATATAAAAAGGACTCTCTGTACAAAAGCATATTATAAATTAAATGACTATTTAAATGACAAAACTGCATGGATTTGAATTTTGTATTAATGTGAATTGTATTGTAAATGTAATTATTGCATTTTTTCTTAAATCAATATTATTTTCTATAGTAATTATTATAATTATAGATTGACGTATCATAAGTATCTGTAACAGATGTATATGAATAAAGATGATTGATTGATTGATTGATTGATTGATCCAGAAACCTGGAGCCGAATCTTAAAATTCAATAACGCTCTCAAAGTAAGTTTACTTCGAAGTTAGTCGCTTGTTAAGGGGAAATTTTCTTTTAGAATATCAGCACATTATCATCTCGCTCTTACTTGTTAATAATTTTATGTACAGAATTTAATTTATTTTATTTATTTATTTTTAGTGACCACATTACAAAAAAAAATGTTTAGTAGAAAAGGCATATTTAGTGCTACGCTTGCTCTTCCCGTCACCTTGCACCTTTCGAAAAAGAAAAATGTAAACATGGTGTAAGGAATATCGAAAATTATTATCGGTAAATAGTTACAAACGTATCTATATTAACTTAAATTATATAATATATATACAATGGAAAACAATAAAAAATTATGATTGTATTAATATACTTGCTTAAACACGAACATTTATACAAATATATATAATAAAAACATACATACATATATAAACATCATCATCATCATATCAGCTGCTAAGCGTCCACTGGTGAACAAACAAGGTCTGCCCTTATTTTACCAATAATGAGTTAAGATCACCTGTTGTACATCTTTATTTAAAAATATATATATAACAATGCAATTTTTTTGTACAGTAAAGCATAATTATTTTTTTATACAACTTAGAATGGCAAACAAGCTGACGGCCCACCTGATGGAAAGTGGTAACCGTCGCCTATAGACATGGGCAGTACCATGGACATAACAGAGTATACTGTTTCGCCCATGATATTCCCCATGCGTTGCCATTCCTGAGGAGTCAGGTGTTATTCCTCTGTACCTAGTAAATTCACCCCATATCCCACCCTTCAAACCGAAACACAGCCATGCAAACACAACTGCTTCACGGTTGAAACACGAATGGGACAGAGGTACCCAAGCAAACGACTTTTGTACAAAGTCTCAAAATAAATAATTTCGATTAAAACTCGTGATATATCCAACTAATCTGTAAATTAGTTCCTTTACACACACACACATTACATTCTAATTACTGACTGAAATGTAATTAGCTCGCGCTATTTCGTTCACCAGGCCACGTTACTGTTTCCAATACCTACATATGTCAGCTAATAAAGCTCACTAGCTAATAACTTATGCAAACGATTAGTGCACGACCTTCTACACTTGAGCAAACACAAAACGTCGCTCATACGTAAGGCTTGTTACAAGGCCATTAAGCAAGTGATAACTATACTAGCTATTGTCCGCAGCTTTGCACGTGTGTTAAAATCAATCCTTTATTCTAAGAAACGTAACGTTTTTATAACTTAAGTATACTCTGGAATATTTTTTTTTTCATACCACGAAACTAGCAAACAAGCATACAGCCCGTCTGATGGTAAACGGTTATTGTAGCCTATGGGCGCCTTCCTAGGAATGTCACGTACGCATTGCCGATCCTGAAGAAACCTTTTTGGAGAACCCCATACTGTAGTCTCTTGGGAAAACCTCGGCAGGGAGCACGTTTCACAGCCTGAGTGTTCATGAGAGAAACTTTTTCTAAAACCGCATTGTACGTAACCATTTAGGCTCAAACGTGTGAGGATGAATTCTCTGTCGATGGTAAGCGGTGCGATGTTAAAAAGTGGCAGTAGGCGTCGTTTCAAACAATTGCTCAGAACACAATCCGTTATACAAGTCGTAGAACACACATAGGGAAGCAAAGTCTCGCCCACAGACTTAAGGGCTCGATACCATCTGTGAGCTTGGAATCGTCGAGTATTCTCATAGCTCCTCTTTGAACGGTGTCAAGAAGACCAAGTTGATATCCAGGACCTTACATTATAAAATAAACCTATGTCCCAAATTCCAGCTTTCTAGACTTAGCACTTTTGGCTATGTATTGTAGTCAATCAAGACAAACAATTTTATAAATATAGATAAACAGGGCCCAATCGCCTCAAAGCGGCGAGGATAAAAGGGCGGCAAGATTTAGTTTTATTGTTCTTGTCGCCTTTTTTAACCTAGATTTTGCCACCCTAATTTTGCCACCGCTATTTGCCCAAAACGATAAAAATAATTTTTTTATTATTTAAACTACTTTTTCTCAAACGTGCTTGGAAATGTGAGCATTATTTTGACAATCTTCTTCGAGATAAATCAAAATTGCCGTACTGGCCAGATACATGCGGACAGCGGCCGGCAAAAGTTGTATGAAAATCCATTTCTGTCGTGTTTTGCGGCCAAATAAATTACTATATAAACTCATATCTGTCCTGTAATTTAAAAATGGAATGGAATAATCTAAATATATAAATTTTATATTAACTAAATCAGCAACTGATTATCTGTTGGCGTTAATTTTAAAAACAAAATGCGTATTGATAATATAGCCTCACAAATGTACCCATTTGTGTTTTTGCATAATTAATTCCATTATCCGTATAGCCAATCTGTTTTCTATCAAGAAGTAGGAAGATCGACTTCTAAAAGAGGTCAAATATGAATAAAAAATTATATTTTAATGCCTTCTCTTCAACTAACTACAAGGTACTACACGAATGAAGTAATGTATTTACAAAGGAAAAGTATTTATTATGTTTATCAATTGGCAAGTATCCATTGTCTTTATAAATATGGGATATTAATTAACTCACTGTGTTTTTGTCGTTATTTATTTCGACCTCATCCGGAAGTCTTCTTCAGGGGGTGTTTAGCGCTTTGCTTCACTTTTGCTTTCACCTCGCCTCGTATTTATTTATTTATATATAAATAAATAAATATATAATATATATTCTTTATTGCACTCGAACAAAAGATACAGCGATTAGTTTAACAAATTAAACTAAAGTTTTATTCCAACCATCTGGACGAGTGGCGGCCTTCCACCGTGCGTTTTTCAAGGCACTTTCTTCCACGCACTACCACTCTTTGGGATCAACTTCCAACAGCAGTATTTCCGAACCGATACGACGACATAACCTTCAAGATAAGAGCATACTCCTTTTTAAAAGGCCGGCAGCACACTTGCAATGCCTTTGATGTTGTAAGTGATCATGGGCGGCGGTAGTCACTTACCATCAGATGAGCCGCATGCTCGTTTGCCCTCCGTGTTATAAAAAAAAACTTGTTAGCAAGGGTGGGCTTAAAAGATATCTCTTTCAGCCAACCCAGTGTAGTTAGAGAGAAAATAATTAATTAGCGGGTAATCTAGTGCAGGAATGGTACAGTACATTTAGACGTTGAATAAAAATGAATATATGCTTTAAAATAAGTATCCATTATATAAGTTGTGCTTAGTTTGGCGCTAGATGGCGTTGTGTAATATATGTCCACTGCTGAACATAAGCCTCACCTTGGAGGATTTTGCCAGTAGTTGCCACGCTTGGCAGGCGGATTGGCACTAAATTGGCACCAACAGCAATTAGGCTTTAGAGATGTTTTAAGAGGGACGTTGCTGCTGATCCCTCGCCCTCTCTTAGTCGACTCTTACGACACCCACGACGTAAGAAGGGGTGGCCTATTCTATGCCGGGACCACACGGCCAATTATTTATTATTTACTACTATATCTTATTCGGTTCAGAAACATTCTAATCGATAGTAATTTATCAATATGAAAACCTTGTGTTACTTACTAGCTTTTCTCTCGCTACTTCGTTCATGTGGATTTTACAAGTAGAATAATCAATAAAATGGCTATTATGCTATAGGCTACTACTAGATGGCGTATCAAGACGTATCATACACTAGTTTTTTTTTTAAGTTAGCATGAAATTTCGTACAGTATTTATTGTATGATGCCTGAACAAACATATAGACAGACTGACATAATTTCTAAAAATTTCGGTTTCTATTGTTCGTATTAGAATTTCTTATATATTATTTTTTCTTAAATACCTCTTATATACAGACATCGTGTAATTACAATTTTATTATAAGATTTAAATCTTAGCTAGATTCTTAAGCAAACTTGCGAGAGAATTTATATATTGTAGATATATAATTTTATTTTAAATTCCCACTTTCTTGCCCCTTATATAACTGTACAATTTTCCTTTCTTATTATAATGAAGGGATCAATAAACATACATGTCCATTATCTCAAACATATATTGCACGAGGGAGATACCCTACAAAATACATTTTTTGTTTAAATACACCTACATATATTACACCCTTATATACAAATAGCATATGTAATATATACACTTTATTTATTCTAAAACTTAAACTAAACATAATCAGTAGATATGGCAACACACGTAAATAAATACTATGTAGTTTATAGAATATAGTATGTAATTTATAATATTATTCTCCCATTTGTCTCTTAAAATATCCTGGGGATGAAAAGGAATAATAATAAATTAAATAAAATCACGAAAAACGGTCACTTATAAATACTTAGAATAAATAGTACCTCTAAATTGATTTTATATGAAACAGCTATACAGCCTGTTTCATATAAAATTAATGTGCTCGTGAAATCAAAGATTATTTTATATTATTAATTGCGTTGCAAAGGGAATAATATTCTATTAGCAATAAACAGCTTCCTAATAACTTATTTGTCGAAATAAATCAATTTCACTTTAATATAATTGAATTAATTATTTGTAATTTTGTATTGAATAAGAACAGAGATTTTACGTTTTATTCGATTGTCGATAAAAGATAGGTAACAATTTTAGAAGTAACATATCTTCACATATATCTCTCCCATTCGTGTTTCAACCGTAAAGCAGTTGTGTTTGATATGGCGTGAATTTATTGGGTACAGAGGAATAACACCTGAGTCCTCAGCAATGGTAACGCATGGGGGTATCATGGGCAAAACAGTATACTCTGTTATGTCCATGGTACTGCTCATGTCTATAGGCGACGGTTACCACTTTCCATCAGGTGGGCCGTCAGCTTGTTTGCCATTCTAAGTTGTGTAAAAAAAAATATTCATAACGTGAACGTTGTATCACTAATGAAACTGTCATTTTATATGTTTAAAATTACTAATTGGATGGCGTGACATACAAATGTGTAATTTGTTCTTTTTAATTACATATATAATTAATATACCAACTCCATTCTGTACCACATACCCTACATGTGTCTTTTAGCAAATTACATATATCATTGTTCATTTTATGAATACGTCGTAATAATATACGCGAGCTTATTATTTTATATGTAACTAGCTTCGTACGAGTGCAATGCTGATACTAAATAGCAAAAATAATGTAATATCTTCGGAAATATTCATTTAACAGACGGAGACTTCGTACAAAAGTCGATTGCTTGGGTACCTCTGTCCCATTCGTGTTTCAACTGTAAAGCAGTTGTGTTTGCATGGTTGTTTTTCGGTTTGAAGGGTGGGATATGGCGTAAATTTACTAGGTACAGAGGAATAACACCTGAGTCCTCAGGAATGGCAACGCATGGGGGGTATCATGGGCGAAACAGTATACTCTGTTATGTCCATGGTACTGCTCATGTCTATAGGCGACGGTTACCACTTTCCATCAGGTGAGCCGTCAGCTTGTTTGCCATTCTAAGTTATATAAAAAAAACCATCAATGTCCAGAGTTCCTCAATATATAGATGTCGGAGCGATACTGATATTGCATATGTCTACTATCTATAGATTCGTTTGTACCTTATCTAGCTATACGATTATTTTTAGCAAAATCGATATGGTTATATCTATTTATAGAGATTTCCGAGAGAAAGAAATTCTAAATTTACCTTTTTTATGAAACTAGAATGGCAAAAGGCTGATGTCTCATGTTACTGCTTTCCACTAGCAGTTTTTGCATTTTGACTACATCTATATTAGTTCGTGCCGTTGCCATGTGGTCCCAGCATAGAATAGACTACCTCCCTTTCGGGGTGAGTATCATAAGAGACGACTAAAGGAGAGCGAGAGGTGGGAAGCAGTGTCCCTCTTAAAACATCTCTAAAGCCTAAATTGCGGTTGCCAATCCGCCTGCCAAGCTTGGCAACTACTGGCAAAACCCCCCTAAGCGAGAGGCTTATCTTCAGCAGTGGACAGTTAAAAGCTAATATCACGATGATGTTAGTTCGATAATAACTTAATAGTAACAGAAGCTGTCGTTTTTCTTTGTAAAAAAAAAAGTTTAAAAGCAGAATTTACTACATAATAATTTCGTGTTCTAAATTCAAATTTCACAAAAAGACATTCGTCGGTGTATTTTATTGCAATTGACTTTTATAATTATTTTTTTTAACAAAATGATTTTGTTTGAATTTGTTATGGCCATTTATCGTAATCGTATTTATAATAGTTTTTTTTTTTTTTTAATAGCTTTAAGGGTTTGTAGTACATAATGTACTCGAAGATTTTATCTGTTTCATTCCTTATATCTTCGAGTTTAATAGCAGTAAATATAAACTTATAAATAATTGTATATAACATCATTTTTCTTTTGTCCACAGACAAACAAAAACCACACACGCAACATGCCAAAGACAACGAGATAGCTCAAAATGGCGGCTCAAGACAAAGAGTGGGTGGAATTATTCGGGGACTTCAACCGAACCAAGGGTCCTCCAGATGTTCCAGATGTGCCTAAACTGAATTACAGCGATTATGACAACCAATCATACATACCTCTCGAATATTCCAACTTCACAACGGATGATTACTGCTCCTCAAACTATTCCCACTGGTATTTGAATGTAACCTGCGAATTCCCTATAAATTACGCCGAACCCATGTACGGGTATGTATTAGTTTTAATTATTTAATTGAATGCAATAGATATAAGACAATAAGAGTAAATATTCAGATAGATGAGACATTCCTATGAATTGGATTGAATATACCTTAGCGCGATAACGGCTCGTGTCCAACTCACGTCCTACTTTTTTTTATAAGTGAAAATGGTATAGTAACCCCGCCTGCGCTAACGGGATACGCTGGCGGAGCACCAGTGAAGGGTGATAGATGAGAATGAAAACAGGCCAGTTAGCCCATCATGATGAATTCATCAGGAATTAACCATGATAGTTTCCAGGGAGAACCGCGAGGAGGTCGAACTGGTTGGGTATATTGCTAGCAATGGGATTCTCAGTCTCCATTACTAACAACCCCTTTTCCCCCTCTCGCGTCCTATTAAGTCAGGGCTCGCAACCGACAGACATCGCAGTGAGAGCGTGCTTCGCACTCGCTCATGTGTCGCGTGAATTGCGACATGTCATAAATTATTTGTTAAATGCGAATAAGTCTAAGGTACCTTCTGAAGCTACGCAATATCTGAACGGTTAAAAGGTACAGTTTGGTATCATTCACAAACGAAAATGTATGAGAGTTTGTTTATTCTTATAATATTACCATAGCTTTATTGCTTTTTCTGACACAACTTAGAATGGCAAACAAGCTGACGGCCCACTTGATGGAAAGTGGTAACCGTCGCCTATAGACATAAGCAGTACCATAGACATAACAGAGTATACTGTTTCGCCCATGATACTCCATGCGTTGCCATTCCTGAGGACTCAGGTGTTATTCCTCTGTACCCTGTAAATTCACGCCATATCCCACCCTTCAAACCGAAACACAGCCATGCAAACACAACTGCTTCACGGTAGAAATACGAATGGGACAGAGGTACCCAAGCAATCGACTTTTGTACAAAGTCTCCCTCTGCTGTAGTAAGTCCAACATTGTTGCCATAAAAAATAACTTTATGTTTCAATCGAAAAGGCATATACCTTCTACTACGTCAATACGAAATAAACCACCGTTGTGCATGTCTCTTCAATTCTTTTATTATATATAATTCTATTTTTAACACGATCTCTGAAACTGACAATGCATATAGCCTGGACAGCTCAGACACGCGTGGATATGATTCCCGTTGTGTCGAAAGAAAAAAAATCTACTTTCCATTTTATTTTAAAATAACAGTATTAAGCGTACGGATCGGCTTATGGTAAATACTCGTAATTGCTATAGCCTATGGTCAGAGTAATGCTAGCACTGAGTACACGTAGCCTCAAGAAGTCTCACTACTTATTTAAACCCCTATGGGTTTGATGTGAAAGGGATTTAGATATCAATAAACGGATAAATTTCATTTTTATTAACGTAGTACCAAATATAGCACGCTTAGTCATGTAAATTAAGCTTGCGTCGTCTATCCACATTCATGTCAGTGGGTGTTGTTTGCGACCGTTTATTATACGTACCGGCTACTAAATCGATATTAATTGAATTAATTCTAACGTAATTGTATAATGCGATTCCTATCTGACCTCCGTGACAGTAGAAAGGTATCTAACATTTCCATTTCTAAATAAGCACAACGTACCTATTACATACCTAGAGCACGTGTTAGATATTTATTTTAAATTATATAAATTTTCTTTAACATCATGTGTAAAATGTGTACCTACGTTTATTAATAAAAATCAGATTAATTATTTTAAATGTAATAAAATATTAAAATTGTCATTATACAAAATTTTGTAATGAATTATTCTTGTAATGTATATAGAACACTAATTTATATTTTAATTGATTTTATAATTATTTATTATCATGATACTTAAATATAAAGTAATTAAATTGTAAGAACACGTGGTCTCACTGACTTGTTCACTCGAATTCGGTCCTGTAGATATAATCTTGTTATTTGGGTGGGCAGACACTTCTTGAACGTTGAGACACTCGTTGAACAACAACAACCAATTACATATTTTTAATTATATCTTGCAACCAGATATATTTCGTTTGAGAGGTTTGAATTGTGACCTTTTGGTAAACGTAATAAGTAACATTTCACCGAGCACATTAAAATCCAACGTGACAAAGGGCAGGCTACATCACATGGATCGCTTCATCACTAAATAGTATAAAACAAAGTCACTTCCCGTCTGTTTGTCCCTATGTATGCTTAGATCTTTAAAACCACGCAACGGATTTTGATGCGGTTCTTTTAATAGATAGAGTGATTCAAGAGGAAAATTTTTTTATATATATAATACATACATAATATAGTGGAGAAAAACTGATAATGTTA
The DNA here is from genome assembly GCF_026898425.1 of Galleria mellonella. Taxonomy (NCBI): domain Eukaryota; kingdom Metazoa; phylum Arthropoda; class Insecta; order Lepidoptera; family Pyralidae; genus Galleria; species Galleria mellonella. Next base: position 5,702,657 of record NW_026441999.1, on the reverse strand, counting down.
GATGTTTCTAATGTAATGTGATGTAATGTACACCCGTGCGAAGCCGGGGCGAGTCGCTAGTAAGTAATAAAGGAGAATTTAGAACCTCCTACATTTAAAAAAAAAGGAGATTAGGTTGTATTTTTTTAAGTTTGCCAATTTGGATATTTTTTAATCTAAAACATATATTTACAAAATGGCCCCATATAGGAATTTTATCAAAAACGGTTTAATATTTAAATTAAAATACCTAACTGGTTTTATTACAATTAAAGTTGTTTTTTGGGACATAATCTTATTTATTATTAATATTATAAGTCGCAACATTACTCTGTTTAATTCGGATTTCTGGAAAGATTTGTACTGGAGTGTTGAGAGCGCGGCGTGCGGCTGACGTAAATGATAAATTGGATCTTAAAAATTAATTTAATAGGGTTAGGAGGGCGGGTTGTTAGGGCACAGAACGCTGATGGACGCCGTAATTACGTGCAAGTGTTTAATTTACTTGTTACCAATTTATTTAGATTGATGAGAGTAAAATTTTGCACTGTCCTAAGAATTTACAACCACGCAGAACTGACAAATTCGACAATTATATTATAACTACACTTGCGGCTCGCGTCCAACTCGCGATCCATTTAGTCAGGGCCTGCAAGCAACAGGCATCGCAATGAGAGCGTACGTCCCTTTCAGTTGCACGTGTGTCGTATGTTAATCGTAGAATTATTTGTTGTGATAAAATTGTGACAACCTGGAAGGGTTGTCTATGTAAGGTTTGAAGGGAAAAACGTACATTTTTAAGACATGTGTGTCACTTCTACCCAGTACCGTTTCTTTTCGATGGTTAATAATGGAATGGCCACCCTGCCCGCGCTAACGGCATACACCGACAGGGCACCAGTGAAGGATGACAGGTGAAAATGAAAAGGCATGTCAGTTAGCCCATCGTGATAAATACACCGGTGATTCAGCACTATGGTTTCCAGGGGGGACCGCGTGGAGGTCGACCTGGCAGAGTATATTGCTAGCAATGTGGCTAGTAGTCCGCATTACTAACAATCACTTTCCCCCACCCAATCCCATTATTCCTATGATATTAACACTAAGATATAATTTTCAAAAGATTTGGAAATACTGTATTACTTTACGCTTTCTAGAATACACCTATCCCCCGATTTACACGGTACTTGTTTTACACGTTTTCGCTTTTACACGGTTTTCCAAATAAGTTTTTTTTTGTTTTTATCGCACTCTACTAAATGCTACTGTGTTTGAACACGTGCGCTGTGTACACATCTCACGGGGAATCCCGAGCTTATGTGCTGACTTGCTGCACATGCACACTGTGTCTGTATTTCTTCGCATAAAATTAAAGTTTTATCTACGGAAAATTGTATTTGAGTGAAAGTTTCACAGTGTCAGAAAGATTTAATTTTTCATATTCGTAAATTACAAGTGAGTGCATAATTAAGATTTTTATAAATTAACATAAATTAAAAAAAATTATAGGCTTATAATGTCGAAAGAAGTTAAAAGAAAAGTTATTTCTTTAGAAACTAAAATCGAAATTTTGGATCGCTTACGAAAGGGAGATAGAGTAGTAGATGTTGCAAAATCATATAAAATCAGTTAAAAAATCACAATTGTTAAATAGCAAAATTATGCATTTTCTGCAAGCTTTTCGATTTACACGGTTTTGACTTGAAAATTTTTAATTTTCGATTTACACGTTTTTCTCTGGAACGTATCTACCGTGTAAATCGGGGGATAGGTGTACTGCGAATTTACTAAATCAGTTCGAACTACGAACATATATTAGAAAAGTGTAGTATGATGCAAGTGCTGACGGACCGTCTGTCGACTTCCATAACGCAGGAAGTTTGACCCAACGATGTTATTTTCCGACGTTTTCAGGGACGTGTACTATGCTTCACATATTGCCGACACCACGTAATTTCTGACAACTAAGATCGACTCGTAACTAAGTCTCCGTGCCCTATAATTTCATTGCCACCGCAATTAAATTAATTTGAATTTACTGGGTACGGAGGAATAACACCTGAGTTCTCAGGAATGGCAACGCATGGGAGGTATCATGGGCGAAACAGTATACTCTGTTATGTCCATGGTACTGCTCATGTCTATAGGCGACGGTTACTACTTTCCATCAGGTGGGCCGTCAGCTTTTTTGCCATTCTAAGTTGTATAAAAAAAAAACACAGTTACTTGATGGCAAAAACACGAATGAGACGGAGAGACTAACATTTTTATACCAGTTCAATTCATATTACCAATTTATTTCATCTTTTTTTCCAGTTACATCGCCCCATTCCTCCTGGCGACCACCACAGTGGCCAATACCCTCATCGTGGTGGTACTATCTCGTAGACACATGCGGACACCCACCAACGTGGTACTAATGGCGATGGCACTATGCGACATGTTCACCATGCTCTTTCCGGCACCATGGCTTTTCTATATGTACACGTTTGGGAACCACTACAAGCCGTTGAGTCCAGTAAGGGCATGTCAAGCATGGAACTATATGAATGAGGTATGTATTAGTGTTTAAAAGAAGTAACAAGAATAAAAAAAAATATTTCCTTAAACAAAATTGGCCTATGGCACAATATAGGTATGACCCCACACTAGGCAAAGCCTGGAAGTCAAAGCAAGAAATTGTTGAATATTTCCGGATTGACCCTAAATCCGGATTTCGTATACAAATGAAAATAAAGATAAGTTGGTAATAAATACATACGCGACTGTGGTCACTATCGTATGACACAATGTATGAGGTGCATTCTAGATATCAAAGACACCACGCCGGCATACACAGACCATCAGTGTATGCCGGCTGAAGAAACCCAGTGACCCGGAGGTCGTCACCTCCGGAGTAGAAGCCGGGGTAATGGGGTACGCCCCGAGGCCCCTACCTCGCCCGCCCACACATCATCCGGCGGGCAAGAGATGTCCATGTTATTGTTGTCGTTCTAGATATCAATATTTAATAGTTATAGTGCGGCGAACAGTGTTAATTTAGATATGTAACATTTAATGTGGGTTCAGATATGCGTAGATATTTGATTGGGCGTGTACATGTGCGTGTGTGAGTGTGGCCGCGCGCGCGCGCGCGCGTGTGTGTGTGTGTGTGTGTGTGTGTGTGTGTGTGTGTGTGTGTGTGTGTGTGTGTGTGTGTGTGTGTGTGTGTGTGTGTATGTGTGTGTTTGTTCGTGTGTGTAAACATGTGCAAAATAATAAAAAATGTTACACAATCACACCAATGGCCTGGTTCTGTAGCTAGGAAATCGTCTTATGGAGGACCGAGCAACAAAGGACTAGGCCACAAACGAGAACATCCAGAACAGAATAGATATTGAGAAGTTTGCTCCCTAAATTGGCTCAACTGGGAATCGAACCCGGGATCTCAAACTAAAGCAACGTACCCATTACTGCGCCACGAAGATCATTGGAATATTGTCCACGCACACTAGAATTCAACTGTTTAGTGTAATTATAGCGATTTGTTTTTAAATATGCAACCTGCTTAATTATTATAATAATTCACTGATGAACACAGGCTTACAATAAGCGGATATTATACTACGCTGACAAGTAGTTTACGAGTAGTACGGGGTTTTATTTCGAGGTTTCCTATTGCATTTCATGGTATATTGTGCTTTGTTTCCCTTGTTTTATGATATATTTGGAATGCATTTTGCATTTCATGCATATGCTGCTTCGTCATCATACAGATAAACTGTAAGTTATTACCTCCAACTTTTTGGAGTTTCGTCGGATGACCACAAAGTGTTTTTTTTGATGGGAGAAAATGATATGGTAACTCCGCCTGCGCTAACAGGATACGCTGGCGGAACACCAGTGAAGGGTGATAGATGAGAATGAAAACAGGCCAGTTAGCCCATCATGATGAATTCATTAGGAATTAACCATGATAGTTTCCAGGGGGAATCGCGAGGAGGTCGACCTGGTTGGGTATATTACTAGCAATGGGATTCTCACTCTCCATTACTAACAATCCCTTTCCCCCCGACCACTGAGTGTTTGTGTTCAGAGATTTAAGATCTAATGTTATTTCTATTATTGTTATGTGAGTTTTATCTTATTGTACTGATGCTTTCCTGGGTGAGGGTATTAGGAGACTGTAAAGCTCACCCAGTCGATAAAAAAAATAAATAACAAATATAAATTAAAAACCCAATCCTACCTACTTACTCGTTGCTTTTTTTATAAGTAACAATGGAATGGTAACCCGCCTAAGCTATTAATATACGCTGACAGGGCATCGTAAGCTATAGATGAAGCAGGTCAGTTAGCCTATCGTAACAAATTCCATAAGAATTAACCAAGATGGTTTCCAAGAGAAACCGCGTAGAGGTCGACCTAATAACTAATGGAACTGTTAGATCCCCATTACTAACAGTCCCTCCTCCTCCCCCCCCCCCTCTCTTATTCGTTAAGCGATGTCATCCTCTGAAGTCAACTCATTTTTAAACTACCTTCTTCACCTCATGCATACGAAGATCTCTAACGTAAATTGCCAAATTATAGCACTCCATAGCACCAATGACTCTTTTTTGTCACTGGTACAAAAATCGGTTGCTTGGGTACCTCTGTCCCATTCGTGTTTCAACCGTGAAGCAGTTGTGTTTGCATGGCTGTGTTTCGGTTTGAAGGGTGGGATATGGCGTGAATTTACTGGGTACAGACGAATAACTCTTGAGACCTCAGGAATGGCAACGCAAGGGGGATAACATGGGCGAAACAGTATAGTCTGTAATCCACTTTAAAATTCAAAGGTTTAGGTCGACATTCGACCTTAAGATTTTCAAACTGTCCAAACTATGCTAATTATCTATCCATTAAACCGACCAAAGTATCTTTCAAATAGTTTTCTCTTTATATATATATATATATATATATATATATATATATATATATATATATATATATCACTAATTAAGCTATTTGAAACAATGAACCGTAATGATTCAAAGTAAATGCATTAAAATGACTGGGAGTTTATAGCAAAAAGGATGTCAAGCAAATTCACTGCAATATTGCAATGTGCGTTCTGCCGTAAACTCGTGTATGTACCTCACTGATTGGCAAACGATATTACTTATTTGATAGGGCGACACGGAAAATTGGAAACCCGTAAATTGTGATTAGAAGAGCATACACATGAGCTATGTTTATGTTTGTAATGATCAAATTATTTTTATTGCGACCAAAATAATACAAGAACAGAAAAAAGTATAAAGCAATATGACATTATAAATCAGTGACATAAAAAACATATTATAAGGCAACGTCAAATTAAATGTTATAACTCTAGCATGATTGAAGTAGATTTCTTCCATAAAAAAAACCATTAAATTGAACTTATTGACATTAAAAAACATGACACAAATCGAGCCATGTTCTGGTCACGCGATCTAAACCTGTCAAGTTTTTAAAAGTTCATAATAAGCCCCCATCAATAACTCGACAAAAACAAGGGACGGCAAACTTGAGGGCGGAAAATATCAATTTTGCCCGGAGCGGCAAATTTACTGGCCCTCGCCTTATTTCTCGATGAGTGTTTTATAAAGAAAGTATTCATGGCATACAAATTATGTCGTTTAAGAAAGTTTAGAAAGAGATGGTCCCCCCCTATAAAAGGGAGGTAAATAAATATAATAAATAGCCTATTACTTGTTACCACACTGGGCGAGTGGATAATTTTTCAAATTTTCCTTTCCTTGCGCTGGTCGCTTTAAAATTGGTTTAATCCGCTTAAAATAAATGTACTGTACTAAATTTCCCCTCACTTTATGTAGCATGTCCCGTTTATGTACTGTTTTACGGCATTCTCCTAATCGTCTTACGTGCAGACTTGGAAATTTCCAGCCAGCGAAAAAACGCTTTAATACCATAAACAATTTTAATACTTAAGAAAGTTATATAACCAAAAGACTATTCTAAACTGTCACTAGAAGCTACATTACTTTATTCATATAAAAATATAAAATCCATAGATTAAGAATAGTACCTGTGATAAAGCGGATGGCTGTTAGAGCAGAAGAAGACCTATAAAGACATAGATAGATTGTGTGAATGACGATGTGGCCAGATTAGGAGCTTATACGGAAATAGCTGCGATTAGAGATGTATGAAAGAGGAAAACGTGTTACGACGACCCCAAATAAATAATTGGAATAAGGGTAGGAAGATGATGAGTAGCTCCCCTAAATCAATTTGAGAATCGTTTTTAAAGTCGGTCAAATTGGTTTTTAAATTAAGGGAATAATTTCAAAAATTTTTAAATATCAGCCGTTATCTGTCTACTGTAGAGCATAAGTCTCTATTGGGGGATTTTGCTAGTAATTGTCGCGTTTGGCAAGTAAATTGGCAACCACAATTAGACTTTTGATGTTTAAAGAAAGACTCTGCTGCCTATTCCACGATCATTAAGTACCCTTAGTCGCCTCTTACAACACCCACGAGAAAAGAAGGGGTGGCATATAGTTAGAATTAAATATGCCCAAAATATAATGTACAAAACATAACTTAGAGAAAAAAAAAAACACAAAAAAGCACATTATTTACGTAATAACGCTTTAAACTTTTATCTCTTTAAATACAATATTATTGAACGACCACAAATATTTTGTACAAGAATTAGTGAAATAACATATTTAATGTAACCATTTGTAAAAATTTGTTGGAAGGAACTATAATAATACTAATACTAAAATGCTTACCGTTCTTTATTAATATCCTGTCTTGTTTCCTGTTTGTTAGTGGCATAATGGATAACATTAGCCCTTTGCCAAAGTAAAAAAATATATATATTTTTAAATAGATTCTGGGTTCGATTTTCAAATAATTTCAATGTAATATTTACAAAACTTCTCGTTGTTAATCAGTTCAGGTGTATATGTTTTATTCAAATCTGTCCATAATCTGCTCCAATTTTAGATTATAAAGTAAGTACGCTTACGATTACAACAAATTTAAATGAAAATCTAAACAAACGAATAACAATAATTTAATAGAGATCCGACTATTAGACCCAATAGTCTGTCTAACATCCAATAGGTTTACAAATTAAATTAATTATTTAAATATTTCTATTTATTACTAATTTGGAGTCTCTCTATGATAGTTTCAATAAAACTCGGATACCTTTTCATTAGGGCCTATTGAAACAAAATATACATAGAAAAGCAATACTTTCAAATAATACTCACTCATTATTTTCCTATAGACACATTTATAAAGTTTCCCAGGTAACGGCAATAGAGAACTCATTCATGACTGATCCTAAAGTCTATTCTACTAAAGGAAAAGTCTGGAAATTTATTTCCAACTGCTGAGTTGAACTAGTCTACGACCTTTGCTGAGTTGGTTACCTTTGAACATTACAGCGAAAATTCTCCACCGTATTTCACTGTCCAACGGTTTTATTTACTTTGCTTTTATACATTGTAATATTTTATTTGTACAATAATATTATATTTATTTATAAGAAAGAAAGAAAGACTTTATTCATAGAGTCATGTGACTCATAACGTAACTTAAATAAAAAAACTAAATGTAACAAAATACTGTACCTAATAAGGTATAAGCCAAAACAAAAACATATAATTTTTTTTTTTTGTATTTCACAAAACAAATAAGACTTCAATTGTGTGGAAAAACCAATTATTTCAATTTAAAATCTAAACTATGGAACTGATTTTAATGTCATTTCTATGGCACCAATCTCTAAGTATATCCTTTGAGATAAAAAAGTATTTTCCAAATTGATTTACAGCTGACGGAGTTATGAAGATAACAAACATAAAAAATACATCTAAATTGAGAACTTCCTTCTTTTTGAAGTCGGTTAAAAATATGAAAAGCATCTTCTTTTCTCTTTTTTTTTATACAACTTAGAATGGCAAACAAGCTGACGGCCCATCTGATGGAAAGTGGTAACCGTCACCTATAGACATGAGCAGTACCATGGACATAACAGAGTATACTGTTTCGCCCATGATACCCCCCATGCGTTGCCATTCCTCTGTACCCAGTAAATTCACGCCATATCCTACCCTTCAAACCCAAACACAGCCATGCAAACACAACTGCTTCACGGTTGAAACACGAATGGGACAGAGATACCCAAGCAATCGACTTTTGTACAAAGTCTCCCTCTGGTAATAATAATAAGTAATATAAAAAGCATCTACAATTTTCTGCTTAAATGAAGCCTAAATTTGAAGGTATACAGTTTATTATTAACCTATAAACAATATTTTTTAGTCTAGTCTGTCCTTATTTATTAATTTGTTATTTTCAATAAAGACGTCTTTGCTCTGAAAGAAAATATACCTACTATTATTTTATTTTCCAACTATCTTTTTGCTCGCTACTTCGTACGCGCTGATTTCAAAGACACACTTCTAAATGACATATCGAAACAAAACATTGACCAGTTTTCGAGTTCAGTTTCACTACAGCGGTAACCGCATTTAATTTACTGCGGTAATTGTTGCGTGATACTGGTACAATTATACTGATAAACAAACAGACAAAATTGCTAAAAATTATTGCTTTGACTTCTATTGCTCCTATGAAACATCTTTACATCCTTTTTTTTTTCTTATTTCCATGCACAGACAACATTCAATAACAATTTTATTATATTAACAAGACAATAAAATATCCATACAGTATGAAATTGAATCTCTTATCAATTATAGATAAGATAAAACGATATTTCTAACTAGAACTATTTTTGAAAAATTTTCAAAATATCTTTAGAAACAAATTTAGTTATGCGGTCCAGTTTTTGACTAAAACTATGGTCTAAAGAAATCACAAATTGCAGTATCAATAATAATAACGATTAGGTGTATGTTTCGTATAAAAATTAAGAATTAATTAATGGGTAATATGTATACTAGTCCGATATACATTTATATATATATATATATATATATATATATATATATATATATATATATATATATATATATATATATATGTATATGTATATATATATATATACGATTTTGTATGTCTTTATTTTTTTTCACAGGTGATTCCAGCTATGTTCCACACGGCAAGTATATGGTTGACACTGGCGCTAGCTGTCCAGAGGTACATATATGTATGCCATGCGCCCGTCGCTAGAACCTGGTGAGTCAATTATCATTTCTATTTCCATTCTTCTATTTATACTACTCCACAGTACCAACTCCTTCCGTTAGACCGCATTCAAAGTCGAGCAGCTCGAATTGTTGACGATTGGCGCCTTACTGTCCGACTCAACCCACTGAAACTGCGTAGAAATGTTGCGTCTCTGTGCATCTTCTATCGAATTCATCATGGGGAATGCTCTGAGGAATTGTTCGGATTGATACCTGCTGCTGATTTTCACCACCTTACAACCCGCCATAAACTAAAATTTCATCCTAACCATCTGGACGAGTGGCGGTCCTCCGCCGTGCCTTTTTCAAGGCACTTTCTTCCACGCACAACCACTCTTTGGAATCAACTTCCAACAGCAGTATTTCCGAACCGATACGACAACATAACCTTCAAGTAAAGAGCATATTCCTTTTGAAAAGCTGGAAAAAAAAACTCCCTATTTCTACCCTACCAAAGACTATAAAAAAGTGTCTGCATAGGTATCCCTGTTCTACTCATATTTCTGCCTTGAAGCAGTTGTGTTTTGGTTTGAAGGGTCAGATACGGCTGTGAAATTGCTGGACACTTTCTCGAGAAAGGACCAACTTAAATCGTGGCAAAGTCAATTATTTTAATTAAAAAGAACTGAAACAATTTTGATAAAATTTTTAGGGGACTTTAAATATGCTTTCAAATAAAAAAAAGAATTTTTCAAATCGATTTATAACTGATGGAGATATGAGGTAACAAACATTAATAAAAAAAAACACTAAACTCAGGAGCTCTTTTTATTGAAATCGGTTGAAAAATAAAGGCGAATTGAGAATATTATTTGTAGACATGATTTAAGATTTTGTTTCACAAAAAATACCTACTTCAATCGTATCTAAACCAGTCATTTTGGTTTAAGAACCAAACTACTGCACCGATATAGATAATATTTCTGTAATTCGATCCAAAAGTCATATATTATATATATCCTTTTAGATAAAAATATAATTTTCCAATACGAATATGAGGTAACAAACATAAAAATATACAATCGAATTAAAAGCATCCTCCTTCTTTTAAGTCAGTTAAAAATCAACTATGAATTAAATTAAAATTAAATTATAATTAAATTAAGAAATCAAAAGAGAACTGTTCAAATTGGAGTCCCCAATTTAGTGTTCTATTGTTTCTACGTGCCCCATTCGAAGAGAGTGCTGATCCTTAATAAGATTATAAATATAATAGTGAGTTAGTTTATAACCTCTTAACACCTAAACTGCTTAACTAGTCACTATGAAATTTGGTATATAGGCTAATGTAGGTAATAAGCTATTTTTTATCCCGGTCACGCGAACGAAGTCATTTGTAAAAGCTAGTGTTTAAATGTAATTTAATTCTATTTAAACAAAATTTCCTACAAAAACATTCCCCTTTCAGAAAATCATAAAATTTCTGACTCTATAGAGAACTCAAGTTTTGGTGGTTTCCTAAGATCATTACTGACTCCCCTCTTGACATGTTTACCTCTATAGCCGGAACATTATCCACGTTAGTGAAAAATGGTAATGGTTTCCCTAACGGGTCCTTGTATACCTTTAAAGTGTATTATGACGTTCCTGCCTTTTTCCATGACGTTGTCTCAAGAAATATATATTTGTAAAACCTGTATTTTAATGTAATAACTACAGAATATATATAATATATATATATATATATATATATATATATATATATATAATGAATCAGCAACGATATTATGTACCTTGATAACAGTCCAACTGTGAAATCCTTCTTTTTAAAGTCAATTGATAGAGCAACAAATAGAGCAGACTGTAGCGCCATGTCTAAACGTGTCTTTTTAACCTAATATTTTATTTGATATATTTGCAAAATTTTATGGACCATCAAATATAAACTTATAATAATTTTGACTTACATCATTTAGAAGTTTAATTCATATTGGTCCTGAGAATATAAATTTTGTTGTTATATTAAATCGAAATTTTGGAGACCATCATCGTCATATCAGCCGTTAGCTGTCAGCTGTTAAGCATAGGCATCACCCATAAAAGGTGGTATTGCCAACAGTTGCCACGCTTGGCAGGCAGACCAGAGGGAGCTTCATATTATGCGCGATCTAAAAATAGTTTTTTTTTTTTTATACAACTTAGAATGGCAAACAAGCTGACCTACCTGATGGAAAGTAGTAACCGTCGCCTATAGACATGAGCAGTACCATGGACATAACAGAGTGTACTGTTTCGCCCATGATACCCCTCATGCGTTGCCATTCCTGAGAACTCAGTACCTTTGTACCCAGTTAATTCACGCCATATCCCACCCTTCAAACAGAAACACAACCATGCAAACACAACTGACGTACCCAAACGGGACAGAGGTACCCAAGCAATTGGCTTTTGTGCAAAGTCTCCCTCTGGTCATAGTTTATCTAACTTAAACTAACTTAAAATACGGAATAAACTTTATATAATAATTTACGCAGAAAAAGTCGCGGGACACAATATATGTTAACCCTTTAAAGTTAAGGCCCTATCCAATCAAGGAATATCTAACAATCCTCAAACGTTATCCAAAAGGGTATGGACAAAAACCTTCAAAGCGATTACAGTAGAGATCACCTCATCCCTACGGATCGAATTAGTTATATCACCACCACTAATTGTAGTTCCGGGGACAGACATGAAATAACATAAAAAAAGCGCGTACTTTAATTTCATTATAACAAATTAAAGAATTTTTTTATTGAATATAATAAATGCTCATAGTGATTCGGCCCCTGCAGTAACTCGCCATGTGGTCTCGATATAGAAAGGGCCACGCCTTCCTTTTCAGTGGGTGTCGTACAACGCGACTAAGGGGACTGAATGATCAATGGATGGGCAGCAGCGTCCCTCTTAAAACATCACCAAAGGCTAACTGCGTTTACCAACCCAAGTGGTGGTATCAAGCGTGGCAACTATTGGTAAACCCAGTATGATCCCATAAAGGATTATGGGGGAGGTCTGTGTTTAACAGTGGTATAATAATAATTATTTTATCAATTTAAAATCTACATACATACATGAATAGTCTACATGGATACATTATTAGACTAATTTACACTATATAATTTTTTTTTTACAAAATTTATTTTATTAACAATAATCAAACAATTGTGAAATAAATGATTTTACATTTAAAACATATAAATTAAATATATGTTTCGTGTTTTATAGTTTTTATTATAGGTTATGGAAAAACTTCAAAGGTTTTTCCAAGAGACTACAGCATGGGGTTCTTCAAACGAGGGTAAAGAGGTGTCTTCAGGGTCGGCAACGCGCGCGTAATATTGCAAGCACCCTTGGTATTACAAGCGTTCATAGTCTACGGTAACCGCTTACCATCAAGTGGGCCGTATGCTTGTTTGCCACATCAGTGGTATAAAAAAACCTAACTGACAGAAAGTGTCATCTGTAAACATGAATGATATTGTACGAGTACATCACAGAATACACTTAGAGCCTAAAAACAAGAGTAACCTATCATTTTTACCTGTGTTAGAAAAATGCACTAAGAAACTTTAATCTTTTATAAAATAACTAAGATCTAGCGTACACGGGCTCTTGACCTATGACGCCCATGCATTGTCATTTCTGAGTACAAAGATGTTACGCCTTTCTACTCTGTAATTTCATTGCCATATGCCACCCTTCAAACCGAAACAAAGTCATGCAAGTACAGTTGCTTCGCGGTTGAAACACGAGTGGTACAGAGGCACTTAAGCAGAAATTTCTAATTGGCATTGTTTCTGTTCTCTTTAAGGTTGTATTTCAACAAACATTATAATTTAATGAATATTTTTAAATATGCTCTCAGCGATAAGGCCGCTTGTTTTCTCAGTGTAATATTTTGTTGTAATTGTTTGTATCTATAATAAATTGGTAAGAAACAATAAAGAGTATCTATTTATTTATTTTATATTTTAATAATGCAACGTAGAGAACAAAAGAATACAATCAATAAACACGATAGATGCACTTCTGTAAACAAAATAAAGCTGCCTTATTGCTATTATATTGGAAATACTTATGGATAATTGATTTTTTTTATTTTCAACCAATTTAAACTTAAACAACTTAACACAACGATTGTTTCGGTAAAATATGATAACTTACCTCAATTACCTCACCAGAGGGAGACTTTGTACAAAAGTCGATTGCTTGGGTACCTCTGTCCCATTCGTGTTTCAACCGTGAAGCAGTTGTGTTTGCATGGCTGTTTCGGTTTGAAGGGTGGGATATGGCGTGAATTTACTGGGTACAGAGGAATAACACCTGAGTCCTCAGGAATGGCAACGCATGGGAGGTATCATGGGCGAAACAGTATACTCTGTTATGTCCATGGTACTGCTCATGTCTATAGGCGACGGTTACCACGTTCCATCAGGTGGGCCGTCAGCTTGCTTGCCATTCTAAGTTGTATAAAAAAAAATGAATAGTCTACATGGATACATTATTAGACTAATTTACACTATATAATTATTATTTTTTACAAAATTTATTTTATTAGCAATAATTAAACAATTGTGAAATAAATGCTTTTACGTTTAATATAAATTAAATATATGTTTCGTTTTTTATAGTTTTCCTTCCAGTACTTCGCACTTGTATTCAGAATTCGGATTTGGTACAATAAATATAGTGTTTTTTTTTTTTTTTTGCATACCGAGTTTTTTTCAAGAGACTACAGCATGGGGTTCTTTAAACGAGGGTAAAGAGGTTCCTTCAGGGTCGGCAACGTGCGCGTAATATTGCAAGCACCCTTGGTATTACAAGCGTTCATAAGCCACAGTAACCGCTAACCATCAAGTGGGCCGTATGCTTGTTCGCCACCTCAGTAGTATAAAAAAACCTAACTGACGGAAAGTGTCATCTGTAAACATGAATGATATTGTACGAGTACATCACAGAATACACTGAGAGCCTAAAACCAGAATAACCTATAATTTTTACCTGTGTTAGAATCATGCACTAAAAAACTTTAATCTTTTGTAAAATAACTAAGATCTGGCGTACACGGGCTCTTGACCTATGACGCCCATGCATTGTCATTTCTGAGTACAAAGATGTTACGCCTTTCTACTCTGTAATTTCATTGCCATATGCCACCCTTCAAACCGAAACAAAGTCATGCAAGTACAGTTGCTTCGCGGTTGAAACACGAGTGGTACAGAGGCACTTAAGCAGAAATTTCTAATTGGCATTGTTTCTGTTCTCTTTAAGGTTGTATTTCAACAAACATTATAATTTAATGAATATTTTTAAATATGCTCTCAGCGATAAGGCCGCTTGTTTTCTCAGTGTAATATTTTGTTGTAATTGTTTGTATCTATAATAAATTGGTAAGAAACAATAAAGAGTATCTATTTATTTATTTTATATTTTAATAATGCAACGTAGAGAACAAAAGAATACAATCAATAAACACGATAGATGCACTTCTGTAAACAAAATAAAGCTGCCTTATTGCTATTATATTGAAAATACTTATGGATAATTGATTTTTTTTTATTTTCAACCAATTTAAACTTAAACAACTTAACACAACGATTGTTTCGGTAAAATATGATAACTTACCTCAATTACCTCACCAGAGGGAGACTTTGTACAAAAGTCGATTGCTTGGGTACCTCTGTCCCATTCGTGTTTCAACCGTGAAGCAGTTGTGTTTGCATGGCTGTTTCGGTTTGAAGGGTGGGATATGGCGTGAATTTACTGGGTACAGAGGAATAACACCTGAGTCCTCAGGAATGGCAACGCATGGGGGGTATCATGGGCGAAACAGTATACTCTGTTATGTCCATGCCATGGATTCCAAATTCACGCCATATCCCACCCTTCGAACCGAAACATAGCCATGCAAACACAAAAAATATAAATAATACATAACAAAAGAAAATATACCGAACCAGAAGGGAACATCATTAGACATATTAAACAGCGCCATCTAATTCCAAACTAAGTAAAGCTTGTACTATGGGTAGTAAACAACTGATAGATATACTCAAATACTTTTTTATAAATACATATATATATATATATATATATATATATATATATATATATATATATATATATATATATATATATATATATACATAGAAAACACCTAGACCAATATACAACAGATATACTCACGAATACAAATGTTTGTATTGTGCAGGAATCAAACCTGCGACCAACAAAGGGTGAAGCGGTATGTCGAGCCGCTTGACCACTAAGGTCGTTAAGATCGTTGATCACGAAACAAAATTGGACACGAAACACTAAATGGCACTAAAATCACGACTTATGGTTTTTATTGATTATTTTGTAATTAAGGATAATTTGAGGCTAAATTTGTAAATTGGCGAGTGATTTTATTTATTTTTTTTTACCGATATTTTAATAATTTATCATAATTTTGTCTTTATTGTCTTGTATTCCACAACTTTGAAAAAAAAAAACACATACTAGCAAGAAACATTGCAATTGTGTGTTTTATTTTATTATAATTCTTTCCGGTTAAGACCGCCTATTATCTGACACTTCATATTCATACATAATAATAAAAACCTCTCGCCAATTTCAAAAATTTTCTTCAAATTATTATTAAATACAAAATAATCCACTAAAACTACAAGTCTCCATTCAGCGCCATCTAGTATTCCTTCTCTAATTTTGTTTAGTTGCCAACCATCATAACATACACTTGTATAAATATAATAGCGCGCTACTAAAAGCAATCTTTTCATGACAAAATTTTATTTAATAAATTACTTCATGTCTCTGGACTATGTATTTGTCAGATGTCTCTCCTGTCGAAACTCAGTTTTCGCGGGTGGCTAATTAAACAGTGGCAAGTAGCGGGTTCGGTACCCGGCTGGGCTAATATTTGAACGGGACGGTCGCTATCTGGAGTATTAAATTTATTTGACGAGCGCTCCGGTGGGGTGGGTTAATCATATTGCTAACTAAATGAGATTCCAGGTTTGATTTCTAGGTCGGGCTAATTTGGGATTCGGGATTTCCTAAATTGACTCGGTTTTAAATATTATTACTTACAGAATCCATCTGAAGACTTTGAAAAGATCATCGTTCTCAACGATACTGGACACCTCTTTTTACTAGCTTTTATTTAACTTTCCGTTCGGAATTTTCAATTCACTTTTAACCAACTTTAAAAAAGAGGCGTTCTCAATTCGGTTGTATTGTTTCGTATTTGTTACCCCATAACTATATTATTCACAAATCAGTTTGGATTTTTTTATATATGAAAGGATATACTTTCAAATTGGTCCCATAAAAATTTTGTCAAATCGATTCCATAGTTTAATGTTAAAATCAAATTAATTATTTTTGCCACAACTACAGTTGTTTTTTTTTTATTAAATAAAATCTTAAATAGTACTAGTTACTTGGTTAAAATTGTTTTCCTTAATTAGAATTAATTATTTAATAAGTATGTGACTGCTAATACTCAAAGATTGTACATGAAGAGGTAATTAAGTAATACTGTTATATTGTGTATGTGTAATATTTAAGAATATTTTATTGAATTAGTTTCATTTAATTTAATATTTTGTTTAATTAATTACTGAAATTGTTTGATTACAATTATTTTGTTTAATTCTATTACTATTAGTATGTATATGACTGCTAACACTCGAAGATTAACCACCACTATTACTACCAGAAGTTCTACAACCTTTCATATTAGCCATCAATCCCATGTTTGCGTGGCTTTGTTTCAGATTGAAGGGTGGGATATGGCAGTGAATTTACTGGGTACAGAGGAATAACACTTGAGTCCTCAGAAATGTCAGCGCATGAGAGGTGTCAGGGGCAAAACAGTATACTCATAGTACTCTATGGACATAACAGAATAGTCCATGGGACTCTGTTATGTCAGGTGGACCGTCAGATTGTTTGTCATTCTAAGTTGTATAAAAAAAAGAACTAGGGACTATATTAATGTAAAAGTTTTGTATTGAATGATAAAAGATTCCTGCGATATAAGCCTTGAGCTTAAGGTAGGAACTGTTATTAAAATATGTTATTTTAACGAATTATGATATAAAATGAAATAACTAAATAAATATTAATAATATTAAGTAATAAATATTTAACCTATTGTTGACGTCCGCTTTTGCTGAAATTTGACATACTTATATAATAATATACACTATCCAGTCGCCACGCGACCTCGTAGAAGTCACCGTGAATAGTTCCTGAAGAATTCGTTACGATGAGCTTTTTTTTTATACAACTTAAAATGGCAAACAAGCTGACGACCCACCTGATGGAAAGTGGTAACCGTCACCTATAGACATGAGCAGTACCGTGGACATAACAGAGTATACTGTTTCGCCCATGATACCCCCCATGCGTTGCCACTCCTGAGGACTCAGGTGTTATTCCTCTGTACCCAGTAAATTCACGCCATAGCCCACCCTTCAAACCGAAACACAGCAATGCAAACACAACTGCTTCACGGTTGAAACACGAATGGGACAGAGGTACCCAAGCAATCGACTTTTGTACAAAGTCTCCCTCTGGTAATGAGTCAACTGGCCTGACTTTACCTCGCCTATTATCCATCTCTCGTTCCCCGTCAGCGTATATACTGATAACACAAGTTCGTTTATAGTCAGTTATTGTTCCATTTTCAAATAAAAAAAAAAGAACTACTGATAGCCTCAAATAAATTTAATTTTTTAACGATCTTTCCTACCACCAGAGTTGTAGTCGCAAATGTAACGCAACGTATATCTGTACGCTCACGTCTTACATTGAAAGCTGAAATGGTTTACGACATCAATAAAAATATAGCCAAATAAAGCACCCACGGCCGTTTATTGGCGTTTCGTTTTACGATTGTTCGTACGAATTGTGCGTAGCGGCTTCGTACATGAACAGTTAATTCACCCCCCGACACAAAAAGGAACAATAAAATGACACAATACACTGTTCTAGGCCATATTATGAAATAAAACAGTTTATTACTCGTCTGTAAGTGTCAAAACCTTGTGTTGTACGTACCCTGCCGTCATTTTTAAAACGGTTTTAAAAATAAATATTAAAAAGAAAGTTACACGTGAGACTAGGCTGTACGAGCTTCGTTCCCGTTGCCATTTTCAGAAAGTATGAGTAAATGAAAAAAAAATATGCATTATGGCGTCGATTGAATTTGCGGGAATTATGAATAGATATAGCAAATTCTGATTGATTCTATTGACAAATTTCTGTCGATTATAATATAATATTATTTAAAATATTTTATTCCACAGTTATTGTTAAAAATATTTTTAATATTTAGAAAAGTTATAACAACTTATAAGTGGATAATTTACTTCTACAAGACGTAAATACACAGTGAAAGAAGCTAAATAGAAACACAAAAATTAATGGAAGGCACTTTGGTGTATATGGACTTGATTTATTATTGCTACTGAACGGATTTTAATGAAATATGATATTTAGATGGATCATTTCAATTAACACAAAATACTTTTATCCTAATGCAGATAGATAAATAGATACTCTTTATTGTTTCCTCGAAAAGATTACAGTAGTAAACTTATTATAAATACAAACAATTACAAGAAATGTACACGAATAAAGTCCTCGGGTACAGTTTGTGAACAGTAATTAAAATACGAAGTAAAATGTAATTTTACTTCGTACTTTACTTTAAAAATAGAATAAGTAAAATGTCAATCATCATCATCATTTCAGCCATTAACTATCCACTGCTGAACATAAGCCTTCCTCATAAAGGGAGTTTTACCAGTAGTTTCCACGCTTGGCATGTTAGAGATGTTTTAAGAGGGACACTGCTACCCATATCTCTATCATTAACTTTCCTTAGTCGCCTCTTGCGACACCCACAGGAAAGGAAGGGGTGGCCTATTCTACGCCAGGACCACGTGGCCAGATATCAATAATAACAAAAATAACCAAACTTGTGTTTAATTTCCCTCGAAATTTTACAGGTATTAAATACTTCGCGAATCTTCCAAGAGACGCCATTGAAACATTCTAAGAATACTAAATTTAACATTTATGATGTAAAATTTTAACCGCTTGCCAAAATTAATTTACTAATAAAGATGGCTGGTATTAAATTTTAACATTTTGAAACACTCACCACAAGGCCATTAAAATGTCATTACATTTTATTACGGCTTGTTACATTTTTAATCTGTATTTAGTAAAATGGTTCGCGGTTAAAATTATCGCCATTTTGTTTTGAATGTCAACTACCCATCCATCCGGAATATTACATTTATTTAACAATATACCACAGAGATTTATTCTGATATCTTATTTTTATACTACCGTTTACCCGCGAGTTTGTCCGCGTGACCGAGATATTTTCACTGACCAGGATAAAAAATAGCCTATGTCCTTCCTCACCACATATAGTACGTGATAACGTGTGGATAAGTCCGTCATCGTATATTATATCTTTTACTTTATTTTTTTATTTGCAACTTAGAATGGCAAACAAGCTGACGGCCGATCTCATGAAAAGTGATAACCGTCGCCTATAGACAGGAGCAGTACCATGGACATAACAAAGTATACTGTTTCGCCCATGCGTTGCCATTCCTGAGAAATCAGGTATTATTCCTCTGTACCCCGTAAATTCACTGCCATATCCCACCCTGCAAACCGAAACACAGATAGCCATGCAGACACAACTGCTTTACGGTAGAAACACGAATGGGACAGAGGTGGGTACCTACGTGGTATAAAAGTCGTTTGCTTGGGTAAGCAAACGACTTTTATACAGTCGCCCCCTGACAAATATGTCCAATGTAAATAAATCTGCCGCCCATGATCACCCACAACACATTATTATTAATTTTTTTTTCATCTCTGTATAAGTGCAGTCGATTGACAATAAAAAAATGTCTCTCTTTCCAACAGGTGTACGATGCCGCGTGTAATGAAATGCCTCATCTACATCGGCATAGCGGCTTTCCTCCACCAGCTGCCCAGATTCTTCGACCGGCAGTACATACCACATGTGACTGTGTGGCGCGGCCATTTGGAAGAAGTCTGTCGGGTAATAATCCTTTTTTATAGAAAGACAAACAAACTGATATTTTTTTTAATGGATGATAATGGAATGGCAACCCCGCCCACACTAACGGAATACACTAGCGGGGCACCATTGAGGGATGATAGGTGAAAATCAAAAAGCAGTTCAGTTAGCCCACTTCACTTTACTTACAAACTGTTCCACAGTTTAGCAAGTACCATGCATAAGTAAGCTTGTATCTACTTTAATAAAATAAATAAAAAAGAAATAAATATTTTTTTCGTTACAATGAATAAAAAAATTGCATTCGCAAAATTTTGGAGAAATTAAATTCTTAGAAAAATGTTTGAAGTAAAGAAAAATAAGCTTGCAAATTTTTTTTTAATACAATAGAATATATCAATGTAAGTAGCAAAACATAGAATAAAAGTAAAAGAAAGCGAAGTATTTTTTTGTAATTTAATCTGTGGTTATATGGCAAAATGTACTACGATTGACTGACACAAATTTGCGAATGGGCAAAAGTGAAGAAAATCGTGTCAATTTGAAGAAAAAATATTTAACATTTAGGTAAAAATAAAAAAATGCATCTGGCATCCCTGAATACAGGTACAATTTATCTAAGAGTTTTCAAGTTCAAGTGCTGTCAAACATTATTATTTATTTGGGAATAATGTCGAGCGTAAGTTCAATATGCATTCAACGGATGCTTGAGTAAATTTTCATCAAAATTTCTTTAACATTCCGTACGCAACTTGGCTCTTTATTAGATACCTATCAGCTCTTGAAATGATATACTTTAACGCATATGAGATGCCCTTTTAAGATTTATCTTTGATCCCACCAACCCACCATTAATTTGACCCCGTCTGGTTTCATTTCTTCATAATCTAAGTATATATTCCTACTTGAATGAAATATAGAAAATAAAAAAAATAGGGATTCTAATATTTAATTCTACTACTACGTATTATAAATGCAAATATTTGTGGGGGTATTTCTATAGATGGCTATTTGTTATTCGTTCACGCACAAACTAGTGAACGAACGAATGAAATTTGGCACGCAGATAGATTATATTCTGCGTAAATAGGATACTTTATGTATTCATTCGCGTGGGCGAAACCGCGGGATACAGCTAGTATAATAAATGTTTGGATGTTTGTTACTCAATCACGCATTAACGACTGCACTGATTTGCGATATTTGGTACACAGTTGGATCATAATATACTATATAAACACACTGATACTTTAATCATAATTCACACGGGCAACGCCGCGGAAAATAGCTAGTTTTCATAATATTACGATTCAACTTTTATGGTAGGAAAAAAATGCAACGGGATTCGAAGAAGGATCTATTAGATCATCCCTTGAGAATGGCTGAATAAAAATACCCAAGTATTTTTAATGATATTTTAGTTCGAAAGAAGTATATAGTTTAAGATTCACCCATTAATAATGCATTTTGCAATACTTTATAAGTTCTACAAATAGGTAAACATCAAGAGAATATAAAAATAAAAAAGGCAAAACTCGAAACTCGCTAACAAGATTCCTGTCTGGCATAATCGTCGCAACTAAATGAAGCATTTCATGATATAATTCTATGCATTGGGTTAATGCAACGTCTACAATATACCCGGAAAATTTAATATTCTCTCCGCTTGACTTTCATAAGTTTCCCGGGTGTTGCTAGAATCCATGAATAATAAATATAAACAAAATGTAATTTAATTAAGATGCTTGAACAGAGAAGCGGTTAAATAGAAATTGCGAGATAAACAAAGAAAAATATGATTTAAATTTTGGAAGCTGAAATAAGATTACAAATTGTCATAACAGTATTACTATATGTCCTGCTAATATGATCCTTATTAATAACAGACTATGATAACGTGTTGATACGGTGAAAACAATCCGATTATAAAATAATATTAGTTAATTTTTTTTTTTAATGAAATGGTAACCCCGCCCGCGCTATCGGTATACACTGGCTGGGCACCAGTGAAAGTTGATTAGTGAGGATAAAAAAGCAAGTTCGTTAGCCCATCGAGACGAATTCGACGTTTAATTAGTCACAATAGTTTCCAGGGGGAACCGCGTCGAGGTCGACCTAATAATAATTAATAATTAATAGCAATGACAACTAACCTCCCTATTACTAACAATCGCTTCCCCCCCCCCCCCCCTAATAAAAATATGTTAGTTCATTTTCACAAGATGGACGCCTTGCCAAAAGGTTTTCCCTAAAGACTACAGTATGGGGTCCTTCAAAAAGGATTAAGGTTTCTTCAAGATCGGCAACGCGCAATTGACACCTCTAGTGTTACAGACGTCCATTATGACCATTTACCATCAGACGGACTGTATGCTTATTTGCCTCCTTCATTGTATAAAAAAGAGGGTTCCCAAAGAGGGTAGACTTGAGACAGGCAGCCGGTCGTAAAACTAAAAGCCAAATCTTTTTGTAATATGGATAAAAACATATTACGCCGACCCCAAATAATAACTGGGATAAGGGTAGGAAGATGATGATAATGATGATTGTTTAAAAAAAAATGTATAATGGTGTCTTTTTAATTTCTTTTTCAGATGGAAATGTCGCCATGGGTTCAAACACTATCAATGGACGCGTACTTCATCACCTATTTTGGCTTCAGAGTTCTATTCGTCCACCTAATACCCTGCACCTCCCTAGTCGTCCTCAACGTCCTACTGTTCAGAGCTATGAGAACAGCCCAAATAAACCGGCAGAAACTCTTCAAGGAAAACCGAAAGTCTGAATGCAAAAAGTTAAGAGATTCCAATTGTACAACACTAATGTTGATTGTTGTAGTTACCGTTTTCCTTTTGGTAGAAATACCGGTAGCCGTAGTAACTATCTTACACATAATATCGAGTACAATAGTCGAGATTTTAGACTACCATATCGCCAATATATTAATATTAATCACCAATTTCTTCATTATAGTCTCCTACCCAATAAATTTTGCTATATACTGCGGCATGTCGAGGCAGTTTCGGGAGACATTCAAAGAGTTATTCATTAGGGGCGCAGTCACTAGTAGGAAAAATGGCGGATCTAGCAGATATTCACTTGTGAACGGACCTAGGACGTGCACGAACGAAACTGTACTATAAACTATGTTGTATTGTAAATAATTACAATTAATGTATATTGTAAGTTATATATATATATTATATATATAATATTCGTCTATTTATATAAATGTAGACATATCAATATATTTGATATTTACATTTTGCAACAAGGCGGACTGCCTTTGCACAAATTTTTACATGTAAAAAAACGAATTGTAATATTAATTACACTAAAGTTATATTGTTTATTGCTTCCGTTGTCGTTCTCAATATATTTTATAATGATTTCGGTACTTTTTCGTGGCTGTGCGGTTACCTGATCATCGTGTTATATTATACTTATATATGTTGTAAGTTAGTTATATAATTTATATTTCTAATTGATTAGCTGATCACACGGCCTATAAATGGTGAGCCCCCATTTAGGAAAAGTATCATTTTTTTTATAAAATTTTTATTTTTGTATTTTGTAAATATATTAATTATTGCTTAGTGTACATTTTGTGTTATCAATGTGTGTAGAGCTTTTACATATATAAAATTATATATATATATATATATATATATATATATATATATATATATATATATATATATATATATATATATATATATATATATATATATATATAAATATAAAATTCTTTTGTAAATAAAAAATAAGACTAAAATAGATAGATTGATGTGTAAAAACTGTAGTTGTTAACTTTATATACTTACTTAAATTGTAAATCAAAAATTATTAGTAAATCTATAAAACATTTTTTATTATATATTAAAATATTATGTTTGAAATTTGTATGGATATTGCAGATATAATATAATTAGAGAATTTTGTATGTTATCATTTGACAGTGTCGATTTTATTCTGTAAGTTGACTGGAAATCAGGTTATCTAGCAGACTACGAATCATGGCGAATGGCGTTAAATAAAATGTTAGGTCCATAACATATTATATAACTTATTAAAAAATTGTGAAAACGAGTGGCTTTCATTTTTATTCACATTTATGCAATAACAGATTTTTTTCTACCAAAAATGCTAAGTTTATATTATTTTTTATATGTTTATTTATAGATATTGATCCACATAATGGAAAGTGACTATAAAAATCGATTCTTTTTTTTTATACAACTTAGAATGACAAACAAGCTGACGGCCCACCTGATGGAAAGTGGTAACCGTCGCCTATAGACATGAGCAGTACCATGGACATAACAGAGTATACCGTTTCGCCCATGATACTCCCCATGCGTTGCCATTCCTGAGGACTCAGGTGTTATTCCTCTGTACCCTGTAAATTCACGCCATATCCCACCCTTCAAACCGAAACACAGCCATGCAAACACAACTGCTTCACAAAATTTGATTCGATACTACTTTCCACAAAAAAAAATATTGACTTTTGTAGAACATAATTTGTATTCTGATACATTTAGTGTTAGACAAACTCGAAGTAGACAAACTCGAATCGATAAAAAAAAAGAACAATCTAATTTATAAACCAAAACAACAGTAGAAACCGAACACTTAAAAAAAGAACAACTATTTAAGAGAAAAAATGAAGAATTTTCCAAATCGGTTTATACTATATATTTACGGAGATATGAGTTGACAAACATAAAAAAAAACCACCGAATTAAGAATCTGTGGGGTTACTGTGAAAATAAATTGAAATAGTTTTATATTGGAATTGCGACATTTCACACTCTTGAATTACAACATACTATACATGTATACTACGCCATAATATAACATTTCCATATTGTTCTGATAGATCCATATTAGTGTAACTTGCCATTGGAAACTATTGCAAACCGACCCCAATTCTAATTTATTTCGTAATTGTTGTTTCATGAATGCAGTACAAAATTATTACAACAAAATTACGTATTACAAAAATGATTCTAGAATAGACCTGCCGGTCCTTTCTTAAATTCGATTTGTAGTTTTAAATTAGACGTTTGAAATCGATTAAAAATACAAAACCGCAAGTGATACATTGCAAGAATCTGCTAAAAGTCCCTCTTTATCGATTAAAACTCGATAAGCATCCGAGTAACGAGATGGAATCGTCTGAAATGACGTAATTCCGACACTATCATCTTATGTCTGTATTTTTATATGGCTGTATTAATATTGGTCTTTGCCAATAAAAGTGGCGGTTTACGACTGCCTGATGAAACTGGGCGTGTTATATTGCTGTAATCCAATATTCCTCAGGGACTGTGCCATAAAATTACTCGGTCACACCCTATATCGGACAGTCATATGTACTAATTGGCGACTACACAAAAACTATCGATTTAAGGACAAGAAATGATCAAAATTATGCGTCGTTTAAAAATATTTACTGGGTACAGAGGAATAACACCTGAGTCCTCAGGAATGGCAACGCATGGGGGGTATCATGGGCAAAACAGTATACTCTGTTATGTCCATGGCACTGCTCATGTCTATAGGCGACGGTTACCACTTTCCATCAGGTGGGCCGTCAGCTTGTTTGCCATTCTAAGTTGTATGAATATATATATATATAAATATTATATATTAAATTATATAGATAGAACATCAACAAAAAGTTGAGTCTCAAAAACGACTCAACTTTTTGTTGATTTGTTTTCTCATCAGTGTTCTATATGCTTACGCACACTGTGTGACGTCTCTATATTTTAATTATTTAATAAAATGAGTTTCTTTTTTATTTAAACTCATTAAAAAGATGCAAAAATTATGAGATAAACATATTTAGTAATTATAAAGGAATCACTCATAACTATTTATCATGCAAAATTGTATGAAAAAGTTGATACGCTTTATCTCACTCTATCTATATAATCTAAGAGTAGTATACTCGTATATACTAGTAATTCGGCCTGGCTTCTTATGGGTACATAGAATAATTGAAAATAATATTATATAGTTTATGTTACTCGCTGATAAAATAGCTTTCTATTGGTGAAAGAATTTTTAATACCGGTTGAGTAGTTTATGTAATTGTCCATTACATTGCAAAGATTGAAATCCTTTATGATATTATAATAATAAATCATTTTATGATAAGATATATTACAGATATAGAATATATTATTCCACAGTTCTCTATATCATATATATATAGTGTGTGTATATATATGCATAGTTGAGAAATTCATTCAGCACCGTCTCAAATAAAGGTTTTGAATTCGCTTATATGATTTTTGTGTGTATGTTACACGATAAATTTACCGATTTTGTTAATTATTTGCCCGTGACTTCTTCCACTTCTTCTTATGGTTGGCAGGAAAAAAACGTAGCCTCTCTTCTAGTTCTTCTAGTTCATAACTCTCCTTCTCCGTCCTAAATAAAGTTATTAAATCGCTAACTGACCCATTCACTTTATATTTATTCCTACTTGATTTACATTTGGATGCAATTGGTTGCATATAAATTTTACTATACCTCGATTCAAGTCGCTGTTTTTTGTAATAAATTCTAAAATGCCACCGACTAATAATCGCTACGAGTAAACCTCTAATTATCCCCTTACAAATTTTTAAGGCCGTGTAGGACCCGACATAGAATAAACCACCCCTTTCTTTCCCGTGGGTGTCGTAAGAGGAGACTAAGAGAGCTTATGGTGGAGGGATGGGCAGCAGCGACCTCTTAAAACATCTCTAAAAGTCTAACTGCGGTTGCCAACCCGCCTGCCAAACGTGGCAACTACTGGCAAAACTCCCCTTATGGGGAAGGCTTACGTTCAGCAGTGGCCAATTAACGGCTGAAATAATAATAATAAAAATTTTCAAGGAAAAGTACTTAGTCCAAATTTATTAAACAATTTATTTTGTTAGAAAATATAACAAAGCACCCCTAGAGACAGTTTATTATCACCTATTCGCCTTATAAATAGGAATACAACAAAGCACTACAAATGAGAATTACGATCGCACAGCGGCCATTTCATTACGTGCGACATAAAATGGCGACCAAATGTATTTATGGTCCAATCCGCTTTATAGGCCGTTCCTAATATGTGCTTGAATTTTTATTCAGTTACAAATATAACTGTTTAATTAATTATTTCTTAAATACATGTATAAATATAATAACTTATTTAGATACTGCATTGTAAACAATGGGCTATGTGATCCTGGCACAGAATGGGCCATCCCTTTCTTTCAAGTGGGTGGTATAAGAGCCAACAAAAGGATTTAATGATAGAGGAATGGACGGCAGCGTTCTTCTTTAAACATTACCAAAGCCCAATAGCGTTTGCCAACCCGTCTGCCAAGAGTGGCAACTACTGGCAAAACTCTCCAATAGGGACAGGCCTATCTTTAGCAATGGACAGTGAACGGCTGATATGATGATGATGTAGTGGCATAGGACCACTTAACTTTTTTATATCATTTCCAATAATATTAGACCCCTAAGGGTATCCGCTGGCCGACAATTTAAATAATGTAAGTCTTTGAGAAATTAATCACACAAAATATATATGTTATAAAATACATTTGATATATTTGGGGGGAAGGGATTGTTAGTAATGGAGACTGATAATCCCATTGCTAGCAATATACCCAACCAGGTCGACCTCCACGCGGTTCCCCCTGGAAACTATCATTATTTATTCCTGATGAATTCATCATGATGGGCTATCTGGCCTGTTGTCATCCTCATCTATCACCCTTCACTGGTGCTCCGTCAGCGTATCCCGTTAGCGCAGGCAGGGTTACTTTACCATTTTCACTCATAAAAAAAAAATACATTTGATATATTTTCCAGTTTCGTCGATATAAAAGCAGTGCCGACTCTTAAACATCATACTGTTTATTCACTCTACGATTACAACCAAGTGAAAACAACTCAACAAGAGAAATTAGCCCAGCCATTCAGTGTATTACGTCATAAATCAGTTTTCGCTTCACACCTACCTCCATTTCGACTATGTATATCACACTGGTCTCTTAGTTTTGACAGCTGTTATTAAACTTTGCTATTACAATATGAACACTGTAATAGCCTATTATAACAAGCATAATGAAATGAACATAGGGTGGGCAACTAGTTAAATTTCATAATGCTCTACCAAGCCGAATATAATTTTAATGCTGGTCTCAAATTAAACCAGCTAATTGGAACTTTAAATATGTAATTTTAATAACATGCTCATATAATGCAAGAATTTATTAATTAAAACTTTGTTGACCAATAAAATGCAATATATTTGCAAACCTAGCAGATTTTAGGTTATATAGAGACATTTTATAGCGATTTTTTAAAGTGTGTAAATGAAATAGTGTCCCCGCCCACGCTATCGGTGTATACTGACAGGACACTAGAGAGGGATGATAAATGAGAATCAAATAGGTCAGTTGGCCCATCGGGACGAATTCAATAAGAAAGTACCACGATGATTTCCAACGAGTACTGCGTGGATGTCGACATGATTTATTATTATTTATTCAATGTACTTATTCGATACACAGTATAATAAAGTGCCGTACCCAAAAACCTCGAAGGGTTTGTCAAGGTGTTAGCGAGTCACTGATATAGACACTGATTGCCCCATTGCTAGTAATACACTCTATATTTACTGATAATACCTCCCGCCCGGGGGCAAAGGGATTGTTAATAATGGGGTCTAATAGCCCCATTGCTAGCAATATGGGTATATTGATCTCAGGTCGACCTCCACGCGGTTCCCCCTGAAAACCATTATGTTTAATTCTTGTCGAATTCATCATTGTGGGCCAACTGACCTGCATTCATTCTCATCTATCATCTTCCACTGGTGCCCCGCCGGTGTATACCGATAGCGCGGGCAGGATTACCATTCCATTTTCACCCATTAAAAAAAAATACCTCCCGCCTCTCTCCACTCTGTGGTCATTTACATTATGACTTTTCTATTAAAATTGAAGATACGAGTATTTCACTTTAAACTCACTAGCTGCCTATTCTTTTCTGATCAGAAAAAAACATAATATTTGTCCAATTGGAACAAAAGTACACATTACAGTGTTATTGAATAAAAATAAAAAAAAGATTTGAGAGACTATCTTATTAGATTATGAGAATAAATAAATAAATTAGAGTGAATGAATATGGTTACACAGAATCTTTATACATATATTATGATTTCGTCCTGTGATCAACCGACTTAAAAAAAGATACGCTTATGATGATTGTTTCTGTACATGGTACACGATAAATGTAAATTTATTAACTAATGTCGAAAATATATATAGATATATCTTCATTAATTATATTTAATATAAAATTATATCTAATACATAAAATTCTCGTGTCGCGTGTTTGTTACTAAACTCCTCAAAAACGGCTTGACCGATTTTTATGAAATTTTGTGTGCATATCGGGTAGGTCTGAGAATCGGCCAACATCTATTATTCATACCCGTCAATGATAAGGGTGACCCTCCCCTAAATATCTTTTATTTATTTTTTTGACAATTTTTTTATATAATTATTATTTAGCATAGAAAAATACATACAACTTAAAATTTTTACCCAATCAACCTCTATTTTTTAATCGCGATTTTTTACAAAGCCCATACTGTAGTTTCTTGGAAAAACCATGAAAAATTCCCAGTAACAATAAATTACTCAAATTCAGTAAGCGAGAATATCTTTATTTGACTTGTTACTCGTGTAGTAATTTCATTTTATTCTATTTTCTAAACTTGTAATTTAAATTCTTGTTTTACGTCTTGAATTAGGCAGAAGCTAAATTATATAAAATCTTTGAATTCTTTGCGCATTTTATAAATCCTAAATGATGTTTATAACCCCGCGTGGAACAAATATTTGTGTTATAATAAAAGCTTCTCAAATCCAAAGCAGACTTCGTTATGATGAAACACTGACTTAATTTGACGCGATGTCGGCGTGGTGTAAACTTTTATTTTTACCTTCACTGTGATTTTGTAAGCAAACAACCTCGGCTTATCAGCAATTGTCCCTTCATTCTATTCCTTGATATACCCACAGGCTTCCATGTATGGTAACAGTATATTTACATTCATTCGATTAGGTATTACTAATTTTTATCTGTAACTTCACCATATAGATTGACCGAGATAAAAAATAACCTATACAGAAAAAGAAGCCCATTTGCCACAATTATTGCGATACTGCCTTTTTTATGCAACCTAGAATGGCAAACAAGCTGACGGCCCACTTGATGGAAAATGGTAACCGTTGCCTATAGACACATGAGTACATGACAGAGTATACTGTTTCGCCCATGATACCGCCCATGCGTTGCCATTCCTGAGGACTCAGGTGTTATTTGTCTGTACCCTGTAAGTTCACTGCTATATCCCACCCTTTAAACCGAAACACAGACATGCAAATACAACTGCTTCACGGTAGAAACACGGGACAAAGGTGCCCAAGCAAACGACCTTTGTACAGTCTCCCTCTGGGCATATTTGACCAAACCATCTACTTCATCCTGTAACACTTACGACGTTGCTATATATGCCCTGATTTTATTACTCTACAAATGTCAAGGAGATAGTACAATACATCAGAGTGAAGTCCTTCATCCCAAGAGTCGAGCGGTTGGAGGCTCGCCAGTGTTAATTTCAATTCATTTGTGGTAGGAGTGAGTGTGGTAGGAGTGTGAGTGGCCGTCGCTCGACCCACAAAATGAAAGTATTTTGAGCGAAAAATGTTTTTGTCCATCTTTTTTGTGGACAACCACTTGACATGATGCGTCACACGTCGCCGACGAAACCTGTAAAAAAGGTAATATATTTTGTTATAATCTTAATATGTATGTTAGACTATAAAGTATTTATCGATAAGCCCATGTTTGTAAACTTGCTGCCTTAAATAAATAAGTAAACATCCTTCTTCTCCCAAATAACACGGGTCTACCAAAATTCGTAAAACAACCCAAAATATATTTTGGATATTAACCTTTTAAGTAAGTTCAGCTCTCTTTAATATTAATAAAGACAGTGGCGACCCTTTCACGTCTTCATGTCAAGTTTAATGAACTTCAAACTAAAGACACAATGCTGAAGCGAAGTTATCCAAAGAGTTTTCGTAAATCAGTCACACCACTACTGATGAACTATTCCAAAATATCCTAATATAATGTGGTCAAAACTTATATAATAAGGTAGTCGATATAGCTGGCCCACGAAACTTGGACCGCCAATATCAACTAAGTAAGTATATAACTCCTCCGATCATACCGCATTGATGAGTTAAGTTTGAATTTACTTACAGAGTTCTGAATAATCCCGTCTCCGTATTGTAACAGCTAAGTAATGGATACTACAGTTGATACGTAATAATTTCAATGTTGGAACTCAGCTGTGTGAATTCAAGAAAACAGGAAATAAATGACTGCCCATAAACCACTTATAGATTAATCCCATAACTGTTTTTATGCATCGTGAAGTGAAAATAAGTGATTTTCAATATGGCTGAAACTATACAAGAGTTTTTTGCATAGGAACCTCTGTACCACACGTATGTCTACCGCTGAATAGGGGTGCACGAATCCGAAAGATTTTGTTATTCGAATAATTAGTAATTACTAATTTTATAATTCGACTACTAAAAAGAACATTCCAGTGATCGGGTCGACTCGGCTACGTTCGTAACGACTCGTTCTCCCTTCTGACCTCAAGAGTGCTGAGGTAACAAAATAATACAACCAAATTGAGAACCTCCTCCTTTTTTGAAGTCGATTGAAAACAAAGTCACCGTCCGCGCCTGCTTGTCCGATTATTTGTAAACCACTCAACGGAGTTTTCTACAAGTTTCGCTGTCATATTTTATCTGAAGGGTTTGTATGTATTTGTATGAGATGTTGTACACTTTATACAAATACATTATCACACACACATCACAATCTCACACATATCACAATAGCGTACAAATGCACACATTGAGCCGTCATTGTGCGACCAACAGTTGAGAGAAGGACGTCCTTTTTTTTCAATTTATTACATTATAATGTCCTTGTGTCCATTAAAAATTGCGTGGTCACATGTCGAGACATTATCAAAATAATGTTTGGGTTACTTATTACGAAAAATATAATACACCGAAGGGGTGTTCTTCTCTAGAAATCTGTCTGATTCTAGAATAAGGGCATATGGTATGTGACCCCGGCCTCCCGAGCCGCTGCAGTGTCCCAGTCCTTTCCGCAACTGCAGTGTCCCCCCCTTCTTTCCTTTCCCACATAAGTCCCATATTCCTCTTATTTACCAATTTCCTTTACGCATTTCCAACGTTCCCTTCCTTTTTTCCTCAATCCTTTCCTCCATACCGTAGGTGACGGAAACCACAAACTAATGCATTTCCAAAGAGGATTGACGTCAGGCAGGCGGCCGGTCGTAAAACTAAGCCATTTTTTTTGTAATATGGTTAAAAACATATTACGCCAACCCCATATAATAATTGAGATAAGGGTAGGAAGAAGAAGAAGATACACCAAATTTGATATTATATTAGAAAATACTTCAAAAGGTGCGGGGGAAAGGGATTGTTAGTAATGGGGCCTAACTGACCCATTGTGGGGGGAAAGGTTAGTAATGGAGACTGAGAATCCCATTTCTAGCAATATAACCAACCAGGTCGACCTCCTTGCGGTTCCCCCTGGAAACTATCATGGTTAATTCTTAATGAATTCATCATGATGGGCTGACTGGCCTGTTTTCATTCTCATCGATCACCCTTCACTGGTGCTCCGCCAGCATATCCCATTAGCGCAGGCGGAGTTACCATATCATTTTCACCCATCAAAAAAAAACTGACCCATTGCTAGCAATACACCCTGTCAGGTCGAGGGTCAGGAATTGCGCGCCCCCTGGAAACCATCGTGATTAATTCTAGTGGAATTCGTCGCGATGGGCTGACTGACCTGCTTTCATTGTCACCTATAATCCTTCACTGGCGCCCCGTTAGCGTATACCGATAGCGCGGGCGGGGTTACCATTCCATTATCATTCATTGAAAAAGAAAAACTTCAAAAGGTATCCATAAATTCCCAGATGGTGTATAATCTATACGCAACAGACCGCAAGGGCATCCCAATCATCCGCTTACGAGACGCGCTCCAGTCCTCCGGATTCATTGTTAACGCGAGAATAGTGAACATGTTCGCTTACAGGTAAAACAAATAATAATACATACTTACACATTACTACATAAGTATGTATTATTTATTTATCAGAGGGAGACTTTGTACAAGTCGATTGCTTAGGTACCTCTGTCCCATTCGTGTTTCATCCGTGAAGCAGTTGTGTTTGCATGGCTGTGTTTCGGTTTGAAGGGTGAGATATGGCGTGAATTTACAGGGTACAGAGGAATAACACCTGAGCCCTCAGGAATGGCAACGCATGGGGGGTATCATGGGCGAAACAGTATACTCTGTTATGTCCATGGTACTGCTCATGTCTATAGGCGACGGTTACCACTTTTCATCAGGTGGGCCGTCAGCTTGTTTGCCACTCTAAGTTGTATAAAAAAAATATTATAAATCTAATTATTTAATTTTCTTTATTGTAATTTTAACTGAAATGTCAAATCTTAAAATCGTTCAATTAAATTTCTAATGTAGGTAGAATATTCATTTATTTTA
This sequence comes from Galleria mellonella, assembly GCF_026898425.1. Lineage (NCBI taxonomy): Eukaryota > Metazoa > Arthropoda > Insecta > Lepidoptera > Pyralidae > Galleria > Galleria mellonella. The sequence continues at coordinate 5,668,700 of NW_026441999.1, read as the reverse complement.
ACATTTATTATATAAGTAGGTAGGTATTATATTTATTTATAGTATATGTATTTATGTAATATTTTATCATATATTTTAATATTTTATTTAACTGTATATTTGTTTATGTATTCTAAATATTAATAGTTATAGCACTTCAGCTGCCCGCTAACATGTTTTTTAACTGGAAGAGATCTCTGTTATATGTATATGTGGAAGAACATTTATTTATTTTATTTGTTCATATTTGTGATAAACTAGCAATTTCCTCATCATTCCGTGTACGAAGTCACAGATAAAATCTAGTTTAAAAAGTTTTCCCTTCCGGAAACTACATCCGAACATTCGAACCCGCATCTCACTGCGTTCCCACTATGAAACACACTATCAATAGACCAATTTCTCAAACAAAATTTTTAGATACCTAACTGTAGATACAATTAATCATATTTCCATTTATATATAATGAAACATTCAGTAAATATAATAACATCCTACGTTCAAAGAGATAAGCTAAATTAAAAATACGAATTTAGTCTACAAAGAAGTTGATATTTATTTATTTATTTATAGCAAGGCAACAGATTACAAATTAATACATTAATAAAATAAATATTACATAAAACGGCATTAAATTTACACTCCAATAACTGCTCTGCATAACATTCGATATTATGTACATTAAAAGAATGACGGCTATAAATTTAAAGTAACAAATTGGCAGTTTTAATGTAACATTGCAAGGATTGTTGGAAAATATCAAGTTCCTTGCATACATTGCTATACGAGGTCTGTCCGGAAAGTTCGTATAAAAGTGTTCTGGAATGCGAGAAAGAGGAGTGGGGAGGCCAGGTAAGCGCAGGACCCCTTCCTTATGTCCCTAACAATGCTTCAGTTCTGGTCTGACCGCCGTGCGGTGCGAACTGGCTTGTCACGCCATCTGTGAAGTTACCTCTTAACGAAACCCCGTCGGCATGGAGCCCGCTTCCGTTGAAGAGCAGCGCGTCGTAATCAAGTTTCTCTCGAAACTCGGCAAGAATGGCCGTGAAAGCAAAGAGTGGAAGACATCCGGGGAACCACGAACAAAAAAATCAAGAAAATCCCGCTCAAATGTCAAGACAATGTTGATTGTTTTTTTCGATGTTCGGGGGATTGTCCATCAAGAATTCGTCCCTCCAGGCCAGACAGTTGATGGAAAATTCTACGTCGATGTGCTCAGACGCCTCAAAGCTCGTGTGGCACGAGTTCGTCCAGAATTGGCGCGAGAGGGGCGTTGGATTCTTCACCACGACAAAATTTTTAAAAAACTTTTATACGTACTTTCCGGACAAACCTCGTATTTTCAGCACATGCGAATAATTGAATTGTGATACGATACATTATTATTACAAATCGGTATATAAAATAATTTTTGTATTCTTTTATTACCTGTACGAAATGAAACAAGGCTCAACAATGTGCTACTGTCCCATTTATAATTTATTATTTTATAGAGAGTAATGAAATCAGACATAGATCTTCTATTTATAAGAGAATTAATGTTAAAATCGTCATAGTCGTAGAATACTGACGGATCTGACAAAGATTACATATAACAATCCGTCAGTATTCTACGACTATGACGAAATGATTAAGTCTTAATTCATACGAATGAAGTTTCCTTCTCAGACCAAACTTAGTGCTCAAGAATCTAACAAAGCGCTTTTGAATTGCTTCTATTCTGTTAATGTGGTTCTGATAAAAGAGAGACCATAATATATATAATCTGTCATCTGAAATAATGTTTACCGAAATAGCAACATCCATCCATCTTTACAAACTTTCACATTTATAATATTAATAGGTTTAATTTAATTACTAGTGGGATGACTTCCACTAAATATCATGTTTATTTTAGATACAGAACCCACAAAGGATATATACTGTTCAACAACTTCATCATGTGCGCTTTGCGGCTTAAAACCAAGCATTAGTTGAGTTAATAGGTTAAGGGCCCATAATCAGCATCGTAACGGTTAGCTTTCACTGTTGAACACAGGTCTTTGAATTTTTTTTCCTTTCGACACTTATATTACAGACTAGCATTTTGCCCGCTACTTCGTATGCGTAGATTTTAAATGTAGAACAATTAATAAAATATACCCCTTGTGGATGGCATATTAAGATAAAATAAACATCATTTTTTAATTTAGTTAAATGTTCAGAAATGCAATTGTTAAAACTGCATTTTTTTTTTCAATTTCGTGTAGAAGTTTTTGTTTGATACGGAACAAACATACAGACAGACAAAATTTCTAAAACGTGCTGTTCCTGTTAAGGGTTATTGCCCTTACCTATTAAGATCTCTTATATTCATTTTTCTTAAATATCTTCCATATCCAGAGGGAGACTTTGTACAAAAATCGACTGCTTGGGTACCTCTGTCCCATTCGTGTTTCAACCGTGAAGCAGTTGTGTTTGCATGGCTGTGTTTCGGTTTGAAGGGTGGGATATGGCGTGAATTTACTGAGTACAGAGGAATAACACCTGAATCCTCAGGAATGGCAACACATGAGGGGTGTATCATGGGCGAAACAGTATACTCTGTTATGTCCATGGTACTGCTCATGTCTATAGGCGACGGTTACCACTTTCCATCAGGTGGGCCGTCAGCTTGTTTGCCATTCTAAGTTCGTACAAATTTTGATTAGTATAAAACCAGATGTCGCTATGTAATATACCTTCAAGAGTATTTATTCATTTATATTTACTAACTACCCGTTTCCCGCGGCGTTGCTCGCTTCTATGCAGTTCCCGTATATCATTCCCATTGGAACTCATCAGCAGTCCGGTTTTATATTGTATTATAAAGTTTCAGACAATTTAACTGATCGGTTATTTTATAGCATTTTATATGTGATTCTTTAGATTGATATATAACTTTTTTATTTATGAACCGATTGAAATAAAACAAACACTAAATGTTAAGTAGAGCAGACCGCAATGCATTAGTGAAAATCATTCAAATCGGTTAAGCTATTATTGAGATAGGCGTGCACAAACATACAGACAAACAGATAAACAGACAAAAATTCTAAATATCATTGTATTTGGGTTCTGTGGCGTTCATAAAGCCCCAAAAAAGTTATAATATTTTTTCTTACATATTTTCCATGTACAGACCAGCGACCAGTTTTATTTTTATTTCATGTATTGATTTTTAAAATGTTCAGGCGCCACCATGTGGAGTTATTCGACCGGTGATTACCACAAATTCTCAATGGATTATTGACGATGTCACACTATGTAATGTACCTGCATAAAAGGTGCCTAATTAATTAATTAATTATATTTAGAAGAACCCCATGTTATTATATTCCCTTGGGAAAACCTTGCTCTACAACTTGACTGTTTCTGGAAGGAAATTCCTCTGAGACCACACTGTATATGACCTTTAAGATTATAAGGTGTAAGGATGAATTTCCAATTGATATATATATACGTTATGTAGATAATAATATTTGGTTATGAGCTTTGGAGTTGTAAGTAAAAATAATAAAAAATTACCTGAAAAATATTATATAAAATATTCCTTTTTATGGCATTTATATTTTAAGTGGGTTACAAATAGATAGATAGATAGATAGATAAACACTTTATTTGAGCCATTTATGACACACGTAAATTAATAAATAAATTTATACAATCTGATTATTTACATTTTTTCAAATATAAAATAAAAGATGAATATTGGAGATACGTTTTCACCAAGTGTGTCGCAGTGACCCAAATAGGCTACAGCTCAGTGATAGTTTTGCTTAAAAGCAAAGCACTGATTTTCAGCTACAACCTGAAATAAGGCTACACGGACGCGTGCAACAAACCTAGAGTGTAACCTGTAATAATACTGTAAATATATTTAAAATAAATAGACTTTTCACATTTTTGTAAATTTTGAATGTTATTAAATTGACGTTATGAAAAAGACTGTGTATATATTTTGTATAAAGTTGTTGAGGAAGTAATCGTAGGCGTCAAGTCACAAGTCTCCGAAAAGGAAATAAATAAGGAAAAAAGCAATAAAAAAATAACGCAATCAATATTATATATTGAGAAGCAATAATGTACTTGCCAAAGTGACCGATATAGCCCGAAGAATAAGCAAGCTGAAGTGCTAATGGGCTGGTCATAAAGCACCGACAAACGATGAAGAAGTTCTTGAGTAGCAACCTTTTTCGGAACAACAGAACAACAAGTCTTCTCATTGCCCGCCAGATGGTGAGGGCGGGCGAGGTAGCGGCCTCGGGGCGTACCCCATTACCCCGGCTTCAACTCCGAAGGCAACAACCTCCGGGTCACTAGGTTTTAAGCCGACATACACTTGTGGTCTGTGTATGTCGGCAAGAGCGCAGTGCGAAACAATCCCCACTAGATGGAGTGACGACCTCAAATGCATTACAGAGTCACTAGATGCAGGTGGCTTTGGAGCCTTCCTTATGGCAGTCTACAGAAGTCTATGTTTAACAGTCGACAGATAGTGGCTGATATGATGATGATGATAATGAATGTATTTGCAGACAAATTTTGTACATATGTTGCAATCAAAACTCTTAACCAGTCGAAAGCAATTTTTACTGAACAGGTTGGTCAAAAACGGTTTTGACAGGTCAAGAATTTTGACTACAACACGAATCGAGAATTTTGTAATAGAAAAATATCAATACATATTTACATGTGTTGTTATTTTTCTGTATATATATATATATATATATATATATATATATATAAAACCCAACTCTTTTAAGTAAATACCTGTATAACTAAAACCGATATAAATAATTCTATATTATCATTTTCGTTTATTATTTTTTGTATCTTCAACACCGGAATCTGTCAAGGAAATAAGGTTACATCTAAAGGTACTTTTAAATAAATATAGATATTGTATCTACTCGTCGTCCCTCATCCCCATCCCACTTCCCCATACCCGTATTTAAGGAGGGCCGAGTGCGAAATTGTCTGATGCAATCGGAGCTTCCAGCCATGCCCAATTTAAGTATGCACGCGACTTAGGTGGATTTCTACAATGTGGCAAGATTTATTTATATTTATTCATTTATATTTATATTTATACATATATATTTATTCATTTATATTTATATTTATTCGTATATATTTATTTTTATTTATTTAGTTTTATTTTTATAACCCTTTTTTGTAGTTGTCATGTGGGATACCATTAATATTTATTTATTTATTTAACACTTTATTGCACCAACATAACATGATTTGTTAAAACAATTTTCAATACGTATAGTGTAGTACAAAAGGCGGTCTTATTGCTAAGCAATCTCTTCCAGACAACCTTTGGGTAGAAAGGATTAAAGCATAAGTAGGTAGGTGGCGCGTTAAAAAAGATAGATTTGTAAAAAATAATATTTGTGACAGCATAGTCATATACATATACATACATAAATAAACACATACAACCAAACATATACATATATATACATACACATACACATATAAATATATATACATACATATACATATATACGCATAAATACATACAAATATACCATATTAATACACATATATATAACACACATAAAACTGGAAATACGTAGGACTAAGTGATTATAAGGATAGGTAGTGGGCTAATATATCGCATGGTACTATTCATATCTATAGATGACTGTTACCACTCCATCAAATGTGTCGCCAGAAAGCAAATCTGAAGAATGGGAAAATATGTTTAAATATTTCCTATATTATTCCGGGTGCCAAAAAGAAATATCAACATTTTATATACTTCTGTACTTTACTATACTTTCAATGATATTATATCTGAAATTTAAACAGTGACCTTTCTCTCGGAACTTAGTTTTAGATCAAGAAAATAAAACACATTTTACAAATACATGAAAACATACTTTATTAAAAAAAAAACATAAGTTATACTTTGATAAATAAATTGCAAATAAAAATAAATTGTGAATGCACATAAAAATGCGAGAATTTCAATGATAAGGTACATAGATAATCTTTATATATTTTTTTAATAATAAATACAAAAATACGAGTGAGATATTTCAAGAGAAATAAGAAAGCACGTAAAAATTACAGCTAGAATCGCACAGTGACTAAATTAACATGGGTGGGGTGACCTTTAGGCCAACTGACCGATTTGACCTCCGTTGGTCACTTTGGCCCAGTTGTTCATTTTGGCCCAAAGGCCTTCTTGGAATGGACCGTGTCGGTGGATAAAAAAAAAATACTGTTGGCATTCTGTAACCTGGGCAGGTTTCATCAGTTATTATATACAACGTGTATATAATAATATATTTCTTATAATTAATCATTAAAAATGCTACATGATGCAATAATGTTAATTTAGAAAAATACTTTTTAGTAATTGAAAATTTGTTAAATTTATAAATTAACATACCCGTAAGAAATTTGTAAAAATTAAATTTTTGTGACTTGCAAAGATTAATTCAAAATTCTTTATAATTGTTGCATTGTATGGGGTCTCTTAATTTTACAATATGTTTACAATAACGTTATAAACACAATATATTAACAAGATCGTTGATTCCACTTAAAGCTTACGTGTAAAGATGGAATTGAACGTAACAAAGTGCATAGAATACGAGCAGGAACATAGAACTAGGTAAAAAATTATTTGCGAACGCAGTTGGACAACAAAATAATACTATTAGAAGACTTTATACAATTAGAAGAAAAATTGGGAAGAACATGGATTAGCTCTTTGCTCGTTCTAAATCCACCTTCAGATTCTGATTTCCTCGATGCAATAGTTAGAAACGAATCTCGGTGTAATATCTTTTAATATATTTGATATACATTTTAGGCTTTATATACGTATTTACACATATTAAGAGACTATATTATATATCTGACGTATGTCACAACAATCAACATATTGGACTGGAAGTTTGTATATCAGCCTTCAGCTTATCAACTATAAGACATTTAGACATTTGTTAGATCTAGTAAACTGTGCGATTCAGCCAGTCATCCATCGAGAATGTGGCGTAGCCCCCGCCCGAAGATCTCGAGTTGAAGATGCCTGAAAACATTCAACTGTTTTAGAAAAAAATAAATAAAATAAATCGGCTCTGAAACAATTGAATACAGTTAGTAAGCGTGTAGTTTGTTTGGTATTTTTACAGAATGCATATTTAATATTAAATAAAATAATATAAATTAAAATAAAACAGAAATTGTTATAAATAAAAAATAATTCTGTAAAATACACAAACGTGAGTGGACAATATCAGATGCGACAAGTGTATTTTGCAAATATTAAAAAAAAAACATACAATTTAATTAAAAATACCATTCATAATATATTTAGCTTTACAACTTAGTTACTGTCGCATGTGATTTACGCTATTCAGGAGTCGCTTTATATTTTAACAAAATTTAAAAATATAATTTTGACTATTTTAATGTAATTAATTATATATTAGAAACGAAGTAATATATTTACACTTACATATAAATATAAACAATAATTTTCAATTAAATCTATAATTTTAAATATAGTTTCAGTTTTTATATATATGATTCTGTATCGATATATTGTTTATATATTGATGTAAGTATATATTCAAGTTGTGTATAGGCGACTCGTGTCAAGCGTGAGCGTGCGGCTGCTCGCTAATGTGACCGTTCGGATGGTATACTTGTTTGGTCGACGGTAGTCGCTGTCAACGTTCACTGGTTCCACTGCAGTTCCCTCTCCAGGTTTTCGAGGGGTTCGTTCTTTGCTGTTTGTTTTTTATTTTATAGAAAATTATTAAATTTTATATAAATATATATAAATTATACAGACCGCTACCCTCTGAGCAAGCGACAAACGAATTCAGCCATCAGTAGATACGTTTATGCGTACGCATGAAAAAGAGCAAGACGCCGAACATCGTTATCTCGTTTCATCTCATACATGCGGTAGCGATAACGTATCTATCGACAAATTCGTTTACCACTTGTCTAGAAGGTCGGGAACTGTATCTGTGACTATAATAAAATTGCAACTATTATTACATGTTATTTACTAAAATATACCAAAGGATAACATACATACATATTGTCTCATACATCATACATACATGTTATCTCTTGCTTTATGTACTTTCATAACTCAAATCATATATGCACGTCAGTTCTATATGTAGTATACCCAGTAAATTGATCCCCCCCTCCTCACTGGAATACATCATGGTGAATTTAATGGGCATACTGGACTGACTACATCCTCATCCATCATCCCTCACTGGTACCATGCTAATGTAAACCAATAGAGATTCCTTTATCATCCGTAAAAAAATCAGCTAATGCGACTAGCTGATTGAGTCATATACAAGTAATTTATATTTTTTTTTAATTCAATTTCCAAATTTGAACATATTATAAAAAGTAGCTACGATAACTCACCTATCATGGTCTTGAGCCGCACAGCGCACATGATGAAGTTGTCAAAGTGGATATAACCGTCAGAGGATCCGTATCTATACAAAGAAAAAAATTTACAATTATAATTCTATTTACATTTTAATATTAGGTCCTTACATATGAAATTAGCGTTTTGTCGCACTTTAACCTGAAATATCTCCTCTGTATTTGAATTCCAAATTCAAATTTATAAATTCATTAAGCTGGTACAGGTTCAGTTAGCTGGAGTTTTGAAAACAGTCATTCATTTGTTTTTTCCTTATTACTTTTTTCCTTGGCGTCGCTTATTACCGCACACGGAAAACATGAAATATCTACCGTGGCACCAGTGCTGCAGAAACAGCTCGAAGAATTAATGATGTGCACGGCGCTGGTGTCGCACAAGAAAGCACGGTACGTTTTTGGTTTCGACGTTTTCGTTCTGGAAATTTCGACCTTCAGAACCAACCCCGTGGACGGCCGGAGACCAAAGTGGAAAACGTAGAATTAAAGGCTATTGTGAAAGCGGATCCATCACAAAGCAATTTAGAGAAAACTGCAGGCTTCGGGGTAAGTGATAAAACTGTCTTAATCCACTTGAAGCAAATCGGCCACTGCTGCTTCACGACAACGCAAGAAAACAACAAACAACCTCTAAGTTAGATGAGCTACAATTGGAATGTCGGCGACATCCACCGTACTCCCCGGACCTTGCTCCAACAGATTACCATTTTTTCCGGAATTTCGACAACTTCTTATAAGGAAAAAATTCAACTCCAATGCGGCAGTCCCAACCGTCTCCAAAGAGTTTATTGATTCTCGCCCCCACGGTTTTTTTAGTAAAGGGAACTATCTATGAGATGGCAAAAGTACATAGATAACAACGGTGCATACTTTGATTAATTAAATATATTTTACAATAAAAAAATTGACTTTATATTCCTCGCGTACATGACACCAATTTCATATGTAAGGGCCTAATATATAAAAATCACATGTCACGATGTTTGTTCACGCTAGTCTCCAAGCTGCAAACCTCAAAGATTTTGAAATTTGTAGAAAAATAAATAGTGATTAACAGAGCGCATGCGAGGTTGCGCGCGCAGGAAAATTTGATATTGTCATTCTTTTAAATACGTTTTAACAATTTGTTAAATATTTCAATTACTCATTTCCCATAACTAGGGGTCACTAACAAAAACACTACAACGGCATCGTCTGACAAAAATGACGAAATATTTATATTGGGAATAAGAGTTACGCCATTTTGGCCAGAGGAACTCGATATTTTTTTTTTAAATGTATTATTTATTCCAACTTCAATATACTAAATCATCTGTACCTATGTTAATACGAATAAATCAAAATGAGTTTGTTTACTGTCTTATAGCGCCTTAAAAGTTTAACCAATATATTCAATATAATTTTTTTTTATACGACAGAATGGCAAACAAGCTGACGGCCCACCTGATGGAAAGTGGTAACCGTCGCCTATAGACATGAGCAGTACCATGGACATAACAGAGTATACTGTTTCGCCCATGAAACCCCCCCCCCCCCCATGCGTTGCTATTCCTGAGGACTCAGGTGTTATTCCTCTGTACCCAGTAAATTCACGCCATATCCCACCCTTCAAACCGAAACACAGCCATGCAAACACAACTGCTTCACGGTTGAAACACGAATGGGACAGAGGTACCCAAGCAATCGACTTTTGTACAAAGTCTTAATATAAAATACTAATCTATCTTACTATTTATCTACCCGTGCGAAAGCTAGGCGAATTGCTAGTGAATAACGAAACGGGTAGGTGAAACGTGAACGGATTTAAGAATGACTGAACAAATAACTGACTGAATGAATGAATGAAATGATTAATTAGAAACAACAAATAAAACCTGTGAGCGAGCACGTTGAGTATATGCGCATTGACAGTGTATCCGGCCGAGTGCAGTGCGTCACGCAGGTGGTACGCAGGAATGCCGCCGCGGCCCTCCGTGTCGTATAACCGGAACACCTCCTGCGATTTGAAACAATAAAACAAAATATTATCAATTGCTCAAAACGACAAAATTATTTGAACGAGATGCTATACTCGTATATATACTAATGTGCTAATTACAGGGGCCAAACGTTGCAACTATTGAGTTGCCACGCTTGGCAACCGCAATTTGACTCTTAGTGATGATTTAAGAGGGACGCTGCCGCCTATCCCTCCACCATAAGCTCCCTTAGTCGGGTCTTATGACACCCAAGTTATGAGACCTACACGACTACCTTGGGGGGAAAGGGATTGTTAGTAATGGAGACTAAGAATCCCATTGCTAGCAATATACCCAACCAGGTCGACCTCCTCGCGGTTCCCCCTGGAAACTATCATGGTTAATTCCTGATGAATTCATCATGATGGGCTAACTGGCCTGTTTTCATTCTCATCAATCACCCTTCACTGGTGCTCCGCCAACGTATCCCGTTAGCGCAGGCGGGGTTACCATATCATTTTCACCCATTAAAAAACAAAAAACACGACTACCTTATTGCTTCCCAGTTATGGAGATTAGTGATCCTATTGCCATAATAATAATAGGATCACTAAACCCCAAAACTATACTTATCTGAACTAGCAATACGGTTACTAAACTCCATTACTAGCTATCTATCCCCCCCCCCTTCCTCAGTGGGGCATATCTTCTTCTATTCTTAAACAACACAATTTTTAGCCCAAGAAATTGATAAAAATAAAGGTCGGCTGACCATTTCAAAATTAATGCAATTCAAAAATCAAACGCTTACAAAATATGGGCATACATTTTCACTGCAGATGCCGATTATTATCAGGCGGGTCGTTTGCTTGATTAGCACTTATTTTAATATATAAAAATCCCGAGTCACGATGTTCGTCCATGCTAATCTCCGAAATCGTTAAATTTTAATGAAATTTTATACAATGCAATGTTTGCTCCAATTTGAGAGCTACAATAGTTTTACAATGACAGGTCTTCTGACCCTTCTGGTAGGAGGTTTAGGTGGAGGACTTGGGGCGGACTCCCGGGTCGCTGATTCTAAGCCCTCTCCATAAGGGAATGCGTAGAATAGTTTTTATCCCGACCCGGTAGATGGCAGTAGGAGGTGAAACGTTTGCCGGGTCATCTTATTGGCAATAATATATACATATACATGGCACTAATTATATACTCACCCTCCATTTACGCAGATCGATCCACAGCTCTTTGAACTCTTCAAATCCAAGCCCACCTGAATTATCCTTGTCAAGCATTGATACCATACTTCTGCATACGTCTTCTGAGAAGCCTTGTCCTTTTAATTCTGTAAAAACATCGACCATATGAGAAATGATACACTTTCCATCAAATCACATTTACAATTCCTCTTTAAGGTACAGCAACAAGTCTATGAACACTGATGAACCGTATTGTTTGATAGTAAAGTCCAAATTGCAATGTTCATACACTTTTTATGATCAATTAGCAAAATTCCTCACAAACTGCTTACATAAATTTAAATGTGTATCACAATGTTTCCAAATATCGCTTGTTACAAGTATAATCAAGTTTTATACCCTAAAACAAAACCTTAATCTTAGGGTATACAGCCCTAAAATTAAGATTTATCTAATATTTTCCCTTTATTTATAAAAACTAGAACTTTCTACTTACCTATCCTAACTACTAATGTTTTATGGTATTATTTCAAATCGAGAATTTAACGCAAAAGAAAAAAAATCTAAAATAGGTTCATTACATATTTGACAATTTCACAATTAAGAGAGTTAGGGTATAAAACTCTAAGATGAGGGTTAGCTACTCTTAGGGTTAAAACTCTAAAACTAGGATTTATGTAATCATTAAGTATAAAACACTAATATTAGTATTTGTCTAATTTTTTTTTTTTTCATATAAAACCCTAAAATTAAAAGACAAGACGTTTGTGAGGAAACTGGCTATTGTTTAATAATCATTTTGTGAGAAATTATTTGAGCAAATAATTTCTTACATAAATGAAAACAATATAACACGACCAAATTAAATTACACCAATTTTTTTTTCGTGACAACTCAAATTGGTCGTGTTATATAAACATAGCATTACAATTATAAAACCATAGTGTCATTTTATAATAGCTTTTTTTTTATAGACAACGTTTCAATATTTTATTTTTATGGAAATGGAGGTTATTCTTAGCTATATACTATTAATTCTATATAATAACTTATTTTAAAATGCCCATTTTTGTTGATATATTACAAGTGCCAAATAATACGTGCAACGAAAGCAATTATATGCAAATATTAACAAATTAATTGATAATATTTACATATCGTGTGGTTAGTAGCGTAAAGAGATACAATATGGATGTAAAATAATGATTTATTGATTTATTTATAAAACAAAAAATAAATATTTATTATTTATTACAATAACAATAAACGTAACGTAAAAATTAAACCATTATTTTACATAAAAACATAAAATAATCAATTAACATATAATTAAAAGGTCGTCCGAATAGTAGATCTGTAAATAAACATTGAAAACACGTAAGCATAGACAAAAATAGACTTTTATGCCTCCATTTCTATAAAAAAAAATGAATAATATAGTGGCAGCAAAGAGATCATGCAGATTTACTGGAATCCTGTAAAAAATCAATTATTAATACGAGGTTTAAAAAATGTGATTTCAGATCAAATAAAATGAAAAAAAAATCGGCAATAAGGAAGACATACATCTCTGCCAAATTGTAATAAAAAAAAAACCTATCAGCCAATGCGCGCATTAGTATGTCTAGTTATTATATAGTTATATATAGTATTTATACATAGTTTCATTTATTTATAAATGAATAAAAAAAGTAAACAAATCCCTAGTAATAAACTTAGCTATTTATTTATTGATTACATCCATTGGGTGAGCCTTACAGTCTTCCAATACGCTCACCCAGGAAAGCATGAGTACAATAACATATAAAAAAGAATATTACACAAAAATATTAAACAAAAAATAATATAAAAAATTTAACTCAAACAAAAAACGTCTGAACATAAATACTCTGTGGTCACTTTAGTTACTATAAGTGAAACTAACACGTATTTTCATTTATTCTTACAATTTATAAATATAAAATTGTTTACATATATTTGGATGTTTGTTATTAATCTTGCTGAATTGACTGAACAGATTTGAATGAAATTTGGCATAAAGATAAGCATAATAAATGGAACGTCTTTAAATTCCCCTTTATTGAAAGATTACAACGTACCTAATAATGTATCGTACATAACGACAGTATAAAGTAATCATGGCAGCTAGAAACTGACAAAAGAAAATTTAAGATGCGGATATCTACTGTCACGGTCACTTAGACAAATATAGCGGGCAGAAATTATCAAACACGAAATTTAAAGGCACATTTTTATACTCTGTCACGGTTACTTAGATAAATATAGCGGGCAGAAACTATCAAACACGAAATTTAAAGGCACATTTTTATACTCTGTCACGGTTACTTAGATAAATATAGCGGGCAGAAACTATCAAACACGAAATTTAAAGGCACATTTTTATACTCTGTCACGGTTACTTAGATAAATATAGCGGGCAGAAACTATCAAACACGAAATTTAAAGGCACATTTTTATACTCTGTCACGGTTACTTAGATAAATATAGTGGGCAGAATCTATCAAACACGAAATTTAATAAACAGATTATTATTACTCTATCACGGTCACTTAATAAGATAAAAATAACGGCCAGTAAATATCAAAACCGAAAATAACAGTCGAATTCATGTTAATTTGGTCACGTCCACTTAATTTCGATAGATAAATACGGCGGGCAGAACTTGTCAAAAGTAAAATTTAATCTTTGGATTTTTATTAATTTGGTAACGGCCCACTTAGCTTAGTAAAACAAATATGGCTTATTTTTTGTAATACTTTATTTAATAGCCCCGTATATAAATAAAGTTAATGCGCGCAGAGGCGGACACTCCGGTACCTTGCGGCTGCGGCTGCGTCAGATGCACTTGCTCGGCGCCCTGCTGCTGCACTTGCTGCAGGTCCACGCCCAGCTCCTTGCAGATGGGCGTGCACAGTGCGCACAGCAGCTGCTCCAGGCAGCTCTGCTCCTGCGGGGGGGAGCCGACCATCCCCCCTCCCCCGCCGCCCCCGCCAGCCCCGCCACCGTCGTACGCTCCTCCACGCCGCATTGCCATCTCTGCAGGGCGACGGTCATATCAGCCGTGGCTCGAATTGAGCCGGTATCGGTACCGTTTTGGTACAAACTCTGGTTTACAATAACACCAATCCAAGACATGAACTAGCTTATATTTCAATATATTTTAATGCGCAATTCTACATTTAGGAATCCTTAATTATTAATAGATTTAGTAATTAATTTCCCAAAGAGGGTGGACGTCAGGCAGGCAGGTGGCCGGTCGTAAAACTAAAAACCAAGTCTTTTTGTAATATGGACAAAATCATATTACGCCGACCCCAAATTATTGGGATAAGGGTAAGAAGATGATGAGTAATTAATTTTCGAAGTATTTTCAGAACAGCTCCTAACTACAGTAAATTTATATTTTATATATAATTTATATTTATAATTTGCTAAAACTAAAGTTTTTTTATTTAAATTTAATCTACTATAATTATACAAAAATTTTGTAAATAATAACTTTATCAATATTTTGTAAATAATGATTAACAAAATAATATTAATAAAATATTACTTTTTTTTATATAATGAGTGCTTAAAATTATTAAATATTAAAAAAAATATCATACAAGAAAATGTGTATTTCTAATTATAAAAAGTACAGTAACCTCCAAAAAAAATCTAAAAAACACTGATATAATTATTAATAATTTAAATGTTGATGATAAATAAAATAACATCAATTAAAATCATTCGTAGAAGACATTTGGAAGTCACTATACATACAAACTATAAACATAATACTTACATATATTATATCTTCAAACGGATAGCAAACGAAACCACAAAAGCCGCTTTAAACTTGGCACATAAGCATTACAACAGTGAAAGCTCAAAAATGGGCATTAAAAAAACAAAATATGTAATATAATAGAGAATATATTTAATTATAATAAATTAATTACACGGACATTACATCCGTGGGGTTATCCGCGCTTTTGTTAGTTCACGCCGTTTTTAAGGCTTTTATATTATATCCTATAATTCTGATCTTCAGCAAAAATAATAAGGAAATAAATATTAAATCTTCGTTGACTGCACAAATTATTTTATAAATATTTTATTTTTTATAATTCATTATAAACAACAGCCCTCTTTTTTTGGCGATATTATGAAAATTAATTTACAAAAATCAACAAATGATGGCCTTGAAAAAACTGTCAAGTTTATTCTTTTAAGACCAGCATGATGCATTTAGAAATCTCTGTTTAATTGTGTAATTTCTCATTTCGTACCTACATAACTTTCATTGTGTATATAACAAAATATTTTATCAATTAAACAATTTGAAGAGGGATGCTGTTTAAGAGCTAAACAAATTTGACAAAAAAAAATAATTTCGTTACATTTTATTTCACATATCCCCATTATCCTTGCTGACTGTACTATAATCAGTATAATTCAACCATAAATATAATTAATATTAAAAATACTGAAAAAGCATACATTAACACAATATGAATAAAAAAAATCAACATTTAAACATTTTATCTACAGAAATATCCCAATTATATCTATATATATATATATATATATATATATATATATATAAATTAATGCCACTTTTCGTTGTAATTTTATAACTCAAGAACGAGCTCACCTATCCAAACCAAATGTTTAGGCTTTGTTCGGACTATTTAGTAGATGGTTTATGTGAAGTTTGCACAAAATCGATTAAGCGGTTCTTCATTTATCACATTTTTTGTAACAAAAAAATTCAATAAATGGCAGATCATTTTGTTAATGGGGATTTTTGTGTCAAATTCAAACTTTTTTTAAGATGAAGATTGTGCTGTCAAATTGAAACTGTTTTCAATGTGAACAGTACAAGCATGTCGTTATATCATTCATGCGGTCATTTAAATTTTTTTTTTTTATTATTTCACTTTATACGTAACGAAGCACGTACCGGGCCGCTAGTTTAATAAATAAAAAAAAAATATTACACACTGTCGATTTTAACGAATACTGGCAGCACAGATAAGACCTGAGATTCTTCGTTCTAATATTGAAATTCAAAAATTTTTTTTTTTCAAATAGACTTGTTTACAAGCACATTTAAATCATCACTTTTTTAATCTTTGACAGGGTTTTAAAGTTGTTGTCTGTTAAGAAGAGACCGCGTGAAACTCGACAGTTACTCTTTTAAATCTCTGTTAACGTATATGTAAGTTTACATATATCATTTAACTACCATTATAACCTGTGTGGGGGTGGCTATAAATGAATTAACTAAGTTATGTTAAAATTAACACCCAAACAGTTTCAAAATTAAATCACTAACAAATTGATACATTCAATCGATTAATCAATTTCTTCTTTATACTGCTATTGGACATCAGCAAACCATCCCAAGGTCTGATTAATTACTTGTTTGTTCACATTTGCCTTAAGTTCTATTGAAACAGATTAAAATTTTAAATAAAAAAATATATTTATGTACCTATAATGTACTACGTACCTTCCCTCATGGCGTAGTCGAGTATCTCCTTCAGTTCGCGCCAGTCGACCTCCCCGTCGCTGCCTGCCAGTCGCGTGAAGAAATCTCGCACCGGGTCCGCTGGCGTGGGATCCGCCGGTAATACGTCCTTCACCTGTAATTTTTGGTATTTATTTAAAAACATTCAAAACTTTGGTGATAGACGAATAATAATATTATAATATTAACCTTTTAATTTACTATCTACTTTTTAACTAATCATAATGTCAAATAATTTTTACCAGAGGGAGACTTTGTACAAAAGTCGATTGCTTGGGTACCTCTGTCCCATTCGTGTTTCAACCGTGAAGCAGCTGTGTTTGCATAGCTGTATTTCGGTTTGAAGGGTGGGATATGGCGTGAATTTACAAGGTACAGAGGAATAACACCTGAGTCCTCAAGTTTTTAGTAATGTAAACTAACAATCCTATTTCTAGCAAAACACCCAACCAGGTCGATCTCCATGCGGTCTCCGCTGGAAACTATAATGATTATTTTTTAATGAATTCATCATGATGAGCTAACTGGCATGTTTTCATTCTCATCTATCACCCCGCAGTGGTGCCCCGCCAGCGTATACCGTTAGCGTAGGCGGGCCAATACATTTCCAACATAAAAAATGACAAATTTTCAGGCTGCCACACTTCGATATACGCTCATAATATTGTACATGAATATAAAATATAAATTAAATTAATTATATATTATTGTATTAATATACCTTTTGTCTGTTGATTTATTAATATTTGCTTTGATGTAATTCAATAACATTTATACTATAAGCTTGCCTACTAAATGGCATATTTTTCTTATAAAAAAACTTCTCTAACTTTTATAAGCAAGACACGCCGAGACGCTATGACGCAAATTGCTCTTGGCCACAACATAATATTAGTGTTTTGCTCTTTTAAGGGCAAAGCAATAAGCTGAGTTGTGACCAGTTTGTGTTACTGTGGCACACGCATGAAGAAAGGAAATCGTTAGTTTATACGAGGTTTGTCCGGAAAGTACGTATAAAAGTTTTTTAAAAATTTTATTTTACAATTATTCAGGTAAATCAATTTTATCCCCTTCAAAGTACTCCCCCTGTGACATAATGCACTTGTGCCAACGCCGTTTCCACTGTGAGAAGGCTCCTTGAAAGTCCTCTGGTTGTAGGTTTCTCAGCTGCCCCGTCGTAGCTTTTTTTATCTCATTTATGTCCCCCAAATGCCGCCCCCGAAGTACCAATTTGGTTTTTGGGAACAAGAAGAAGTCACACGGGGCCAAATCCGGCGAATAGGGGGGGTGTTCGGTCACCGTAATGGAATTTTTACTCAAAAACTCACGGAACGATCTTGGCGCAAATTTTTTTCATTTGAAGTTCGTTTCTTAGAATTTCGTGGACCACGGTTTTGCCCAAATTAAGCTCTTCAGCCACCTGTCTGACCGTTAAACGACGGTTCCCATTAACACAAGTTCGAATTCTTTCCACGTTTTCGTCGGAATGTGAAGTGGAAGGACGTCCTGAACGTGGGTCATCTTGAACGCTTTCTCGGCCCTCTCTGAATCTTTTTAGCCACTTGTGGACGGTTGGTTCCTTCACAGCATCATCCCCATAAACTGTTCTGAGATCGGCAAAAATTTCACGGCCATTCTTGCCGAGTTTCGAGAGAAACTTGATTACGACGCGCTGCTCTTCAACGGAAGCGGGCTCCATGCCGACGGGGTTTCGTTAAGAGGTAACTTCACAGATGGCGTGACAAGCCAGTTCGCACCGCACGGCGGTCAGACCAGAACTGAAGCATTGTTAGGGACATAAGGAAGGGGTCCTGCGCTTACCTGGCCTCCCCACTCCTCTTTCTCGCATTCCAGAACACTTTTATACGAACTTTCCGGACAGACCTCGTATATTTTGTTTTTTTTGGTATTTTTTTTTTTTGTTTTGTGCTTTTTTATTTTCATTCTTTTATCTCTTTTGCTGTGTATTATGTGTATGTTTTTTTTTTTATTGTAATTTGTGTGCTGTAAGTAATGTAAATAAATTATCTATCTATCTATCTAAAATTACTGTAGACCCCTGAGGAAACAATTGTCGGAAACGACAAATATAGTTTAAAAAACTTCCCGTTATGCATGTATTTTTTTTTATGCAACTTAGTATGGCAAACAAGCTGACGCCCCACCTGATTGGAAGTGGTAACCGTCGCCTATAGACATGAGCAGTACCATGGACATAACAGAGTATACTGTTTCGTCCAAGATACCTCCCGTGCGTTTTCAATCCTGAGGACCCAGGTGTTATTCCTCTGTACCGTGTAAATTCACTGCTCTATCCCACCCTTCAAACCGAAATACAGCCATGCAAACACAAAATAATAATAATTATTATTATTATAAGGTATATAAATTATGCATCCCGTTATGCATTAAAAAACTTCCAGTTAGAATTAATCTGTTTCAAGTAAAAAGAGATCAGCCTAATGAAATATCTCGTGAACCAATATACAGCATTTGTTTTTATTGTTTTTGACAGCTTTTCTTAATGTTAAATTATAGTAATACCTTTAACTAACTCACCCTATCATCCACTTCACCCATTCCAACATCCTCGTCGTTTTCACTGAAAAAAAAAACAATATCATCCTTGTAGTCAGAATTAATGTATATAATTATGTACGTTATTCATTTTTTGTGTTGTGGTATCACGGCATGGTAACATGGCATCACAGTATATTTTGTAATATTTAAAATACACAATCAGGACTTCTATGTCTTTACAGGTAAATATTACCTACATATCTCCTTCTTTATTGCCAATGTTTGTTATGTGTATTTAAAATATGTGTAAACAATGCGAAAGTTTATAATTAACTATATTTTATAATATTCATAATATTATTCATATCTATGTGCAGCGAGTGCCACCTTCAATAACGCGGGTCTTTAACTTATTTGCCACTATGAAGTTATAAAAAAAAATAGTAAAAAAAATATTCTTACGCCATATTGTTGCACTTTTCTGAGAACACACGAACCAGGAATTCTCCCTCTTCGTCCGGCTCGAACGTGGACGGCACTATCACATATGTGCCCGGCTCGAATTTGAACCTTAAAACATTAAGTTTTTGTTGTAGGACCATGTATGCACATCAAAAAGACATGTGATTCTAATACGTCATCGGTTGGGGGAAAGGAAATGTTAGCAATGGAGTTCGACAGCCCCATTGCTAGCAATATGCCTTATTAGGTCGACCTCCACGTGGTTCCCCCTGGAAACCATGGTGAACAATTCTTGTTGAATTCGTCACGATGGGCTAACTGACCTGCTTCATTCTCACCTATCATCCTTCACTGGTGCCCAGCCGGTGTATACGGATAGCGCAGATGGGGTTACCATTCCATTATCATCCATTAAAAAAAAATACGTCATTGGTTAGCAATTAATGTGAAAAAAAGAAAAATGCATTTATTACCAAAGTATGTTTGTATAAGCACAAAGTTTAACATTGAATCCTGCACTAGGCTGAGACTATCCTATAGAAAATTGGAATCATATCATGTCAGAATAATGTAGCTTGTTTGCCACCTTAGTGATATAAAAAAAAATACTTTGTGATATAATTAATAATGGTGTCTCAATTAATAAACAAATCTAATTAAATAGTCACCGTACATTTATATCATGTGCAGATGAAACATTTTGTGGTCAAACACATTCACCACCATTACATCACATAATCCTTCGAACCGAATTCGAACTTGTGACATTTGTATAATATAACTAAATGTATTATTATTTATTTGCTGTAGTTCTATTACCTCCTGTTTGCCTGAAATTTTCGGTAAAATCTTTCATAATTTTGGAGGTTTAAAAGCCCATCTTACACGAATCATAATAAGATTTGTTTAAAGAAACCCGCCAAATTTAATATGCCTTAGTTGAGGGCACAAGATTGACAGACTAGTATATTTACATCAGTGGATTATACAAAACAAATACTGTTATGATCTATGTACAGCAATGTTTTCAACCCCGAACCCCAGTCGTTCCGTATACTTCCGTATCAGACATAGTAAAAAGGAACCCACCTAGCGCTGACCTCCCTGAGATTGATGAACGCTTGCGAGCGGCCGACGGACGCGTTGTATTTAAAGAAGTTGAGGTCGAGAGGCTTCGGCACGTGGCCGTAATCAGGCAGTCGGTACACCGCGAACCCTATCGTGAGGCACTCGAGCCCCTGGTGTCGCTGCGACCGCCTGTTCTTTTGCATCAGGGCCACGATTATCTAAAAAAAAAAAAAAGAAATATTTACAATTTTTTTCGTAATACAGTAACGCATGAAGAAGTTTAATAAATTTATTTGTTTAATACAAAAATCCACAGCTCTGTTAAAAAATAATACACATACTAATAAAATAATATAAATACAGCCAATAATGGATTTCAATTATATAAACAAAAACTATAAACGTAACCGTAACCGGCGAGCATGTATTAAAAGATTGATGAATGTGGAAGAAGCGAAAGAGGTTTGTTTGAATCGAAGCATTTGGCGTTCCATTGTTTCTGTCTACCCTAATGGGAGACAGGCGTGACAGATATGTATGTATGTATGTATGTTTGTATGTAAACGAAAACTACAATTCTAAAGCAAGGTAGGCAAGTTAGAGTGAGTAGTTAGTATGGAAGTGTTTTTTATGACACTTAGAAAGACAAACAAGCTGACGGCCTAATTAATCTTACATTTTAAACCAAAATACGAATAGTATAAAAAAAAATTTGCACAATATCTATGCATTTTTAATTAATAATTTTCTCTACTTTTTAAGGCATAATTACACTTGTCTTTCCAATAGTAGTTAATTACCATTCCATATTTTGTACCAAACATCTAAGATCATCATCGTCATCTCAGCCATTATCTATCCACTGCTGGACATAGGCCTCCCCCATAGACTGCCATAAAGGACGGTCCTGAGCCACCTGCATCCACTACCTCCAATGTCATCCTTTAACTAAATCACCTCTAGTACCATATGCGACTTACCGTACACTTGTTCTCGTCGTCCCCTTCATCGACGTCTGTGAGGGTGACCGTGTACTGCGGGTTCCGCCAGAACGTGTCCAGGTAGTTCCTGCAACCGCCCGCCGTCACGCCTGCAAATCAAATAAATGAATTAGTGAATGAATATTTATTTGCAAGAAACATGGTAAATATACAGGTGTTAAAATAATAATATATCCACCACATATTTCGCCTTAGGCATACACAATTTAATATACTTAAATATTAATTAAATAAATAAATTAAGATTGCACTCAATAAAAAATCGACTTTAATTATAGCAACATATAGTTTATTTGTTACCTCTTCGTGTTTTAACGACTCGACCATTCGAAAACCAAGATAATATATAGGTCCTGTAAATTAGTTGCGTGTTGAAGGTAGTTAAACACATTCCTCTCTCCACCTACCTCTGACCCATTCTCCTTCGAACACAGACATTTCCCACTTCTTGGTGCAACCTTCTGGGCACTCTTCCGGATCCAACGAGTCAGGGTTCAAGTTACAAATCTCTACTCTGAAATAAAAACAAGAGAAATTATCTGGATTTTCTAGGAGTTTTCTCCTACAGTAGAGGTGAACACCTCTACTTGAACTGCGAGCGATCTACCTCAATATTGTTAGACTACGATCGATCGACGATAAGAGGCTGCAAGTATGCGTGATGCAGTGTTGTCATCTAGGTAGGGTATATAGAGACATAGTTTTTCGCACAAAACTATGCATTTTTTTAATCAAGGTAAAATGTAGTTAAAGTAGATGGGCCATGGTATACTTCTAGCCATGGGGTGGCATATTCCCCTTACTTGCAACATCATTGTAATTAGGTTTCCATTTCAGTTTGCAATTTGAAACCTTATTTCAATCAGACAGTATTTTAAAGTGTAAAATTTTCTTCGGACGTCCGTTTTCGTATTTGATTAATATGGTGTCTTTCAAGGCTAGAGTAAATTGACATTATTTGATTTTGTATACAATTTAAATTCCATTGTCACTTAAGATTAAGTGAAATTATGGTCAAAGATGTACCGAATTAACATAAAAAAAAATCGCTGTATAACTCACCTTGAAAAGTGGTTAACGAAATCCTTGAATGACATCCAAAATTCGCCGTCGTCATCAAAAGTGAGACCCAGTTCTTCCTTTTCAGACTCTGGTATGAACCGCCACTCCGGAGATCTAAAATGAGATCATGTCAGTAAACATCCATTAACTTTAATAATATAGAGTATTCATAAAACTTAAAAAATTATAAAACTTTTAAAGTTAAGCTCGCCTTTGTTTATTTGCTTACCTCTGTCATATTTTTCTGTATACCTAATTAGTATGTACAATAAAGTATTAAATAAATATATAAATAAAACAAATAAATCAAATATGGACCAAGAATACAACCTTGAGGTACACCCATTTGTAAAAGAGATCTGTTAGACACAGTGAAGTTTTATGTTATAATATTGCAGTGACAGCCCAGATGGACAATGTTAAACTGTGGTTGCAGGGCCCCAAAATTGCATCCTAGCATAAACTTCTGAATTTTCAAATTCACCCATGAATCAATTAGAAGTGATTGTCATTATTCGAAAGGAATAAAAAGTCGTCTGGTAAACCACGTCAAAGAACTTCGTATATAACAAAAATGGCCAAGAAACTCTCGATACCAACCTAAAGAACTATACTCAAATTAACAGTATATCTAAATAAATATTATAAAAAGGAGAGATTTCATTATTTATTTGTAATGGATAAATTTAAAAAATACTACACTCATTCTAAAAACTTTTACATCCATAGAAAGCTATTCATACATTGTCAGCGAATAACATGAGCTATATTTAAAAAAAAAAATTGCGAAGATGGAGCGGTTTGCTAATTATATGTATATTATAAAGATACAATGGAAAATAAAAATACTTTAGATATAAAATAGGAATTTATAAAAATGGGTCTAGAATAGAACCTTGAGGTACACTCATTTGTACAAGAATATAGCAATGTGCCGTGACTAACTTGTCGCTCCAGGGTCCATTCCACTCGGCCTCGTTGCCCCAGGGATTGCGCAGGCGCAGCAGCGGGATCTTGCCGGCGCGACCCGGCGTCTCGATGTCCACGTACTTGACCCTCGTCACTGAGTACGCATGCCCGCGGATCAATCCCGCCGGCGTCTCCGCCTCCAAAATATGCGGATCTGGCTGTAAAACGTCCAAATATACGTTCATTTCTCACTCAAATCTCTACCACCAAACAGCGGAGGAAAAATATTGTTTTAATGGGATCTAACAACCCCATTGCTAGCAACAAACCTTGTGCAATCAACATCCGCGTGGTCTCTCCTGGACCAACATTGTCAATCCCTAATGATTTCGTCACGATAACTTACCTTCATCCTCACCTACCATCACTCACTAGAGCCCCACCAGCGTATACCGGATAGTTCAAGCATGGTTACCATGTTATTATTAAGCTTTAATAAAATATGCCCAGGACAAAGTACTGAGCATTAGGAATTTGTCTGAAGCGAAAAGTACTTTACCTCTATACTGCACCCCATAAGAGAATTCCTCTCGTAAGCCTTCAGCAGGATGGTGTAGAAGTTGGGAGGTAATTCCGTCATGTCATACATTTCCGTGACGCCGCCAGTGAAGTCTTCCATCGCCTCGCATGTCGATCCGCCTTTAAGTGCTTCGTACGACCCATGCAACCTGTGGTTAAAAAGTGCTCCCTATAAATTATTCTGACGATTTTAAAAGGTGGAAGGATCGATGTTATGATGTACATCACAGTGGTGTCTAACCCTAAAAGATCTGAACAGTTTGGGGCCAGATGATGAATAGGTAGATCCAAACTCACTTGGCATACGCTTTTTCCAGCAGCGCGCTCCAGAACTCGTTCCTCTCCGAGGAGTGGAGGAAAACCAACTTGCCCCTGTAGGTCGGCAGACGGTCGTCGATGACCACGTCCACCCATCGGCCGTACTGCCAGAACCTGGAGTTAACATATAAATACATATCAATATAAGTGTACAATGCAAACTTCCTACCCCTTAACATTGACCTTATAAGATACTAGCTACACTCCTCGCAAAAATTAAGGGAACATAAAAATTTTTGAAATTTTTGGGTGATTTTCAACAGGCTGTATTTCAGTGAAAAATAATCGTACAGGAAATTTAAAAAAAGGGTTTTGAAGCTTGAAAACTCTAGTTTTCAGATTTTTTGGTGAAAAAATTTTTTGAACTCCGGTTTCCATGCAATTCTTAAACAAAGCTGAAAATATTTTTTTTCTAAATTTTCTAGGTTTCGTTTTTCACTCTATGGGCATGGAAAAATTTTTTCGAGCTACTCCATTGTATAGGTCTCTTAGCGTGTTTATTCAGCTTCAAAAATCGCTTTGGATGGCTCAATTACGACCATTTGTCTCCGAGATATCAAACTTTGAATGCAAAAGCATCCTTTTCCATTCAACTGCTAATATCTCTGGAACTACTGGTCGCACAGCAAGCGGGCGCCGAGTTTCTTTATTTGCATAAAATTTTCTTGATTTTTTTCGATTTTTTTTTTTGATAATGAATTTTTAAAAAACAAAAAATTGAGTAAAAAGTGAAAAACAAATGAAATTATTGATTTTTGAATGGATTAGGGTGAGTTTAAGGGACAAAAACCTTGTTCCCTTATTTTTTCCAAAATTTCAATCAATTGGTCCGGGAAAAACCGTTGAACCGATCGCTCCAGGGATTTAGGGGGTTCTTAAAGGAACAATAGACTGTAAAATTTTCCTCAAACCTTAGCTTTCCCGCCCATATTAGCGAAGATACAGCCAAGTAACCAAAAAAGGAGAAAAAGTAACTTTTTTCCACTTTTTTCAATTCAATGTTAGAAGTGGAAAAAAATTTTTTCTTCACTAACTCTTGACTGTGCTTAATTGGAAATTTTATGCAGATAAAGAAACTCGGCGCCCGCTTGCTGTGCGACCAGTAGTTCCAGAGATATTAGCAGTTGAATGGAAAAGGATGCTTTTGCATTCAAAGTTCGATATCTCGGAGACAAATGGTCGTAATTGAGCCATCCAAAGCGATTTTTGAAGCTGAATAAACACGCTAAGAGACCTATACAATGGAGTAGCTCGAAAAAATTTTTCCATGCCCATAGAGTGAAAAACGAAACCTAGAAAATTTAGAAAAAAATATTTTCAGCTTTGTTTAAGAATTGCATGGAAACCGGAGCTCAAAAAATTTTTTCACCAAAAAATCTGAAAACTAGAGTTTTCAAGCTTCAAAACCCTTTTTTTAAATTTCCTGTACGATTATTTTTCACTGAAATACAGCCTGTTGAAAATCACCCAAAAATTTCAAAAAATTTTATGTTCCCTTAATTTTTGCGAGGAGTGTATTTCCCGCAGCTTTGTCCACGTGAATCGTTTTATAAAGTAGCGTATGTAAATTAGGGGCAAGGGATTGTTAGTAATGGGGACTAACTGCCCACTTGTTTTTTTTATGGGTGAAAATGGTATGGTAGCCCCGCCTGCGCTAACGAGATATGCTGGCGGAGCACCAGTGAATGGTGATAGATGAGAATGAAAACAGACCAGTTAGCCCATCATAATGAATTCATCAGGAATTAACCATGATAGTTTCCAGGGAGAACCGCGAGGAGGTCGACCTGGTTAGGTATATTGCTAGCAATAGGATTCTCAGTCTCAGTCTGTTAGCAATATACCCTATCAAGTCGACCTCCACGTGGTTCATCTTAATTTCAGTCTCATTTTATTCAAATCCGATGCTTTCAAGTGTAACAAATATTCAAAATAACTTTAAAATGTTTTTAAATGTTTGTAATATTAGTAGATTGCGAGAGAGTTCACTTCCACACAAACCCAATTAATTTTTCATATAATTACACAATTACTCAAAAAAAAAAATCTAATAGCGTCCACACTAAAGCTTACACTTACTAGTTCACTATCACTATTTTAAATAGAATCAAAAAATATTAAAATTGGTTCTTTTTCTTGTACCATATCTATAGCCCTTTTCCTCTCTCTCTCTCTCTCTCTCTCTCTCTCTCTCTCTCTCTCTCTCTCTCTCTCTCTCTCTCTCTCTCTCTCTCTCTCTCTCTTTCTCTCTCTCTCTCTCTCTAGTCACAAAGTATAGTTAGTTCATAGCGGTAATTTTATTTTGTACACACATTTTTTTATTATTATTTTTAAGGGCTTTTACCTTCTTCAAGTATATCAGCCCTATCATACCCTGAATTGATTTCACAAATAAAGCTTTATCTACTTTCCCTAGACACGGAAAGAGAGGAATTTATGGGCATCAATAATTTACAGAGATGCTCAAAAATTTCTGGTCACCATAAATAGATCAATAATATATCTACATTAACTAGTCCCATCAGCCGTTAACTGTCCACTGCTGAACATAGGATTCTCCCATAAGTTTGGACAGTATTTAGCTCCCTTGGCAGGCAGGCTGACAGCCATAGTTAGACTTTGATAATGTTTTAAGATAAACGCTGCTGCCCATCTCTGGACCAATAAGTTCCCTTTAATCGCTTCTTACGACAACTACGGGAAAGGAAATTTCTTCTACGTAACCTGTATATTATATTGAGAGACAGGGAAAAACCTGTATCAGCATATATGTGCTGTGATTTCTGTTTTGCACTACTACTGCCCACTCACTACTTCCTATGCCACTATATTAGGTTGATTGGAAGAAATCTCTTTTAGAGATAAGTACACTTTTGTTTACATTATTATTAATCATTATTTTTACTGTATGTTTTAGTGCATTAAAAAATATATAGTTTTTTTATCACATTCGGTTTGACATAAATAGTAAAATGTTCAGTTTCACTAATTATTTCCATCCTTATATTGTGTGCTTACTTCCTGTGCAGCGTGAGATTCGCGACCGCAGCGAGCAGCCAACAATCGCCGAGCTCGCCTTGTTGCACGTCGAAGCGACTGTAACCCTCCACAAATAGTTGCGGATCCTCGCATATTTCCTACAAATACATATCAAAAAAATGAAAACCTATTAATATTATAAATGCGAAAATTTGTAACAATGGATGAATGAATGTTCATTTGTCTTTTTCGCGCAATAACTACTGAACAAATTTGAATGAAATTTAATACACGAGTAAGTAATAGTATTTACCCACGTCAATTATCAATATTTTCACCGCATAATTACATTTCTGTTTCACCAAACGTTAACTGAGTGAGAATGCTATATAACATTAAGTTCGCTCTTTGTACCAATTACTTTTTTATAATGTTAGTCAATAGACAATAAATAATTATATTAACACATAGGGTACTTTAAGGGAAGCCGCAGGATAAAACTAGTCTAAAATAATAATAATAAATAAAAACACGATTCTTGTCAAGTGTATAGTCTGCAATGCCCATGTCGCTGTCCAAGTCTACAGGTGATTATACCACTTTCCAACAGATGGGCTTATTTGGTATTCTGAGTTACATAAAAAGGGTACTAAAAGTAGGCAAATAAAGTAACCAACCAATTTACCAAAGAGGGAGACTTTGTACAAAAGTCGTTTGCTTGGGCATCTCTGTACCATTCGTGTTTCTACCGTAAAGCAGTTATGTTGTAT
This sequence comes from Galleria mellonella, assembly GCF_026898425.1. Lineage (NCBI taxonomy): Eukaryota > Metazoa > Arthropoda > Insecta > Lepidoptera > Pyralidae > Galleria > Galleria mellonella. The sequence continues at coordinate 5,639,894 of NW_026441999.1, read as the reverse complement.
AGCTATGTTTCGGTTTGAAGGGTGGGATATGGCGTGAATTTACAGAGTACAGAGGAATAACACCTGAGTCCTCAGGATTGGCACCGCATGGGGGGTATCATGGGCAAAACAGTACACTCTGTTAACTCCATAGTACTGGTCATGTCTATAGGCGACGGTTACCATTTTCCATCAGGTGAGCCGTTAGCTTGTTTGCCATTCTATGTTGCATAAAAAAGATCCGAGAAACCACTTTGCCACCGCGTTTAAATACGCGCGTACGTAATAGTAAGTTTATATCCTCCTGTTGTGGGAAAGCTGTGTTCAGTAGCGAGAGTCTGAGTAGGCTAAAAGCCAGAGTTGCCTCTATCGTTCCAGTCATCTTCATTTTTTTCATACAAAAGATTCTACATGGGTAATTCTGTCCCATCTGTGTATTTGCCGTGAAATAGCTATACTTACACAGCTGTGTTTCGGTTTAGAGGGTAGAAATAAAGCAGTGAATTTATAGGATACAAGAGGTATATCGTAATACTCAGAAATGGCAACGCTGACGATTCTGTAAGTATATTTTTTTTTTATTTAACTTTATTTAACTGAGTAAGAATATCTTTTTCAATAAAGAAAGATTTTTAAATCGGTTAAGACTAACGGATTTAAGAAGTAATAAATATAAAAAATACAATCGAATTGTGAACCTCCTTTTTTTTGAAGTCGGTTAAAAAGTAAATACTCACACTAGGCCGTAACCAAGTAATGGGTCTGTCGAGACGCTCCTTGTAGTACAGACTGCGGTCTATGGCAGGGAACTCGGGGTCTTCGAACAGTCTCCCGTCGGCTATACACCGCGACCTAATCTCCTTGAAGTCCTGATAAGTCGCTGGACCGAACGACGATGGCCGGGTCTCACCGAGCTGTGGAAATAATAGGTTAGACGCGAGATTTATTAAATAATAAAATCTATTATTTAACACATTTCTATTATTTCCATTATGGAACAAATCTTAAAGTATATCCTTTTAGATATATAAAATCCTTAAATCTAAATTTATAGAAGATAAAGTCCTGAAACACCAAACAAAAAATATACAACCGAATTGAAAACCTCCTTATTTAAAATCAGTTGAAAATATTATCATCTTCATTACTTATAAACCAGATAACTATTTATTTGGAAGGCGCCAACCGACTCCCCTTAAGGTACCTTTTTCAAGAACTAATTAATCTTCAGCAAATACTAGAAGTACTTGTTGTCTATTTTTATATAACAAAAAAATGTAATTATATTTTTTTTGTAATGACTGTACCGAAATAAATAAAAAAAATTACCAGAGCGATCCGTATGCTTATAATAACCAGCAATGATAAACTGTGCTCATATCTATAGGCGACGGTTACCACTTTCCATCAGGTGAGCCGTCAGCTTGTTTGCCATTCTAAGTTATATAAAAAAAAAACATTTTACAGTTATAAAACATTCTGACACATTTGAAATGCAAAACAAATACTTCTATATGGGCAATGTAATAAACTGATAGGACATTACTAAAAGCCTGAGGCAGATACCACACACTGAATTATCTACCACACCTAATCCTGAAAAGGATGTTAGCATCATTCACTGTAAAGACACGTAATTTTTGGGCAAATATTTGAATGCAATGGAATTAGTGGGCAATAAAAACCGCATGACTACACAATAGACTTAAGTATGATTAGATCAAAGTCTTTTTACATTTCCACTATATTTCTTGGAAAAAGTTGTTTATTTTTATGTATCACTGATTCGCGTTGGTGTCCTTTATTGCTAAACTATATTTTTATGTAACTAACTTACCTACTTGGTTTATAAGAAACCATATAATTACGCTGTCTTTTTTTAATGTTATTTTAGATGGCTTGATTAAAAAACATCAGGAAAAACTACATAGCTAGCAAGGATAGTTCTAATTACTTTGTATCAATTTCGCCCTTAAATTTAAATACAATAGAGTACAATTAACTCCGCCTGAATTCTTATTGGCAATTACTACATAAAATTTTGAACTTGAGTAAATTCTGCATTCATTGTTAAGCAAAAGAAGGTTGGTTTAAATGTTTCTGTACAAAATTTTCCGTAACATGTATGATTGTACCGAGTTAAATAATGAACTGTTTTATCAAGCACCTAACAGATCTCGTATATGTATGCTTTGACTTTTCTTTTATTTGCACCGAGGTATTGCAAAACACATGCAGGAGAACGTGCACCTTTGAGACTTTTAGATTGCTATGAAAAACTGGAAAAAATGCTTTAGAAAATCGACAAAAACATTGACATTACAGATATTTTCTATAAAGCCTCTAAGTAGGTATAATCTAAATAAAACAAACCCAAAAAACTTGTTCGCCTGTACGCATAAACATCTTACTCCCACTGTAGCTGGGTGGTAACCGCAGTTTGTACACCTTATGTTCAGATACAGCGAACTTAACATTATCTGGTGAATATTTCGCATGATCTTTCAAAGTCACTTTTGGGGATGCAATTGTTTCTCTATCAAACACTAAAGCTTTGTTCGTTACATAATTACTTCTTGAAACTACAGTAACTTGTTTCAGTGTTAAAGTCTCTTCAGGGATCGAATTTTTAGTGTCTACTTTCGTGGCCCAAAAAGGACTCGAGTGGTAACTTAATTGTTGTAATTTAACTTCTTTGAAATCATCCAACATGCGTGTTATAGAATTTGGTTCCATAGACACATCTTTAGGAGAGACTTTGCTTGTTTGTTTTAACATTCTGCCTAGATTAGGAGACGCAACGAGAGATTTGTTCTTCCATGAATCCGCTGCAGCCGTCAGAGAAGCACTTAAATAGAATGTCTTTAAATTCCCAACGTCTTCTTTACACAATTTCAAAAATGTGTCTTCTTGCACTTCGCTCGACATTATGACTGTTACCGTTTCTATTTCAAACTGCACTTAAGTAAATAGCTTAAGTGGATTGTTTTAAACGATTGAGATACTTTTCTTAATTTGCTTAACCTAAATCATCAAGGTCGACACAATTTCAATGCTTCAATTGTCATTAAGTTATATTGGTCAATTCTGTATCCGAGTTAATATTTATTAAACTAATTATCTCTATATGACGCATTCAGCCTAAAATAGTTTTAACCGATACTAAAACATATTAATATTTATAATATGTTTACAATTCACATTACCTAATGATTTTTTTAATGAAGTTATAAAGCAATTTTCGGTACCTAATATTAATATTTTCATGTACTACCGAAAGCATATAACTTACTATTTAAAACTTTTCCTAATATCATTGGAAATAATAAACGAGTTATTATTAAAATTAATGATTCAATAGTTTTTCTTTTTTTATATTGACAATTAAATATTTATTTATATCTAATGAAATTTTGTTATAAAACAACAATCTTATTGTTTTAAATAAAAATAAAAATTATATGACACATAATAAAATATTAACACAATAAGCAAGAAACAATAATAATAAGGATATAAACATATATACGAGTATACGTAGCGGATTCACTTTATTATTATAATATATAACCAATTGTTATCGTGTACCCCGAATATAGTACACTATATACCAATATCCTTAAATATTAGGGCAAGTAAATATCAATTAGAAGCCATTTTTTGTAAAATCCAATTTAAATTGGTTCCTCTTCATATATTCATTAGAATGTGTCGATAACACTGAAACTGTGTGTCACCATGATGTATGTCCTTGAGTCGATTGATTTTTCTATTTATTTCTATTGTAGTACAATTGTTTAAACTATCGACAATATTTGTTTTATTTTCTTTTTAATTATCTACATTTATTTTTTATTTTTCAGTCACATTACACTTTCGCTGTTTATTTTTTTTTTAAATAAAGAAATATTTCGCAGTTAAAGTGACCGGTCGTTATAAACTAACACCATTGACTGAAAACTGGACTGATAAGTTTCCTGTAATATTTATATATATATAAACACATATACAATATAGCTGATAATTAATATATCGCTAGGGACTGTATGGATATTCCCGATGTATTTACTTCGATGTTAAATTTAATTACTTTTTACTTGACTCAATTAACGTAAAAGCTTATAGATAAATAGGTACATATACTATTATATATTATTACATATTTTTTTCTTTGTTGTTTATGTGAATTATATTTTATTATTATTTTACTTACAATAAAACATGAAAGTTTGTGAATGTGGCTTTGTTAATCTTTCCGAAATTCACTGTTTGATTTTTCATAATATTGAAATCTTTTTACATATAAAGAAGTACTATTGTATACTACATACTTCTACTGTATAAACAATCAATCTCGTCTTATTTTTAAATTAACATTGAATTTAACTGAAGGTACTAAATGGAATTAACTGGATATATAGAAGATAAACATATATTAGGATATAACCTGGATATATTTATACCTTCCAATATATTAAAATAATTGTATTTATCGTTCAATGCAACAGTATTAGTGTTCTATTCACTTTTAATACTTGTCCCGTATGTGCCCCAGCATAGAATGGGTCACTCCTTCCTTTCCCGTAGGTATCGTAAGAGACGACTAAAGGAGAGCGAGAGATGGGCAGCAGTATTCCTCTTAAAACATCTCCAAAGCTTAACTGCGGTTGCGAAACGGCCTGCCAAACGTGGCAACTACTGGCAAAACCCCCCAAGGGGGAGGCTAAGGAGGAGGACAGCAATGGACAATTAGAGGCTGATATGATGATGATATAATATTTACATAACAAAAGATATATATTACATCTATACTAATATTATAAAAACCAAGATATGAGTGTTGGTTTGTTTGTATAAGATAAACTCGAAAACTACTCAACTGATTTCAAGAATTCTTTCATTTATAGAAAGCTATATTATCAACGAGTAACATATTATATTATTATTTTCGAAAATTTTGATATATATGATTTCCGAAAACTCTATCTACCCGTAGGAAACCAGGCCGAATCACTAGTTAATAATACTATTTAGCAAATTAAAGGCAAATGCACCTTGCATTTCATCACTCGACTATTGGTCCCATATGACGACCTTGTGGAACACCACGGCATTTGTAAGAGTAATTACTATATACATTCAATTTCATCACCCCGTAGACAGGGCGTGACATAAAAAATAATTACTCTTTTTACAATACACTACAAGGGCTTTTAAGCTAATGCAATTAGTTAGCAAATGTGTCTAAGCTACTATAGCGAAAGCATTGGTGTGTAACTTGAAAAGAATAAAGAAAATAGTAATGAAAATTAAATAATTAATTAAATATTATATGTCATGTTTTGATAATATGGAGTTTGTTACATAAATAATCAGGATGAATATACATCATAAGGTATGCTTTTGATTTTATAGTGATTTGCAAATTAAGGAGAATTTCAATTCCTTTATATTTTTCTGTGGCTATGTAGCCAGTAAAACTGTCAATTCATTAAGAATGACATTAGAACATATTTTATTTAAAAGCCGATTGTGAAATGTCACGATTAAAATTGTCCGGATTTTCTTTAAAGAGCCAAAAAAAAGTTAGTTGCAAAGGAAAATCAACTTAGTTATACGATTCCACGGTCTAAATTTAAATATTTCCAATCTAATCCTTACTAATATTATACATAATATGTGAAATTGATATTGTTTGTTACCTTATAACACCTATCACTAATAACCAATCACTATGAAATTTTATACATAAGTACTTACTATGCGGAATGGCGACGGATATTCGCTAAACAGAACATAACCTAAACACGCAGACGAACTCGCGGGTTAAAACTAGTGTATCTATAAAACAATCCGTTGTCTGAAATTGCTTTTTGTGGAGCAAAAGATATTTATCTATTATTAATACTGAAAATGTAGACTTCGAAACATACTGGCGTGAGCAAATTGTTGCATAAATCAAAAAAGCAAAAACAAAGGAGCATTGAATAAATCAGAGAAACAAAAAACAAAAGTAAATTCCAAAGATTTATCCCATGACTTTTACTAATAGCTGTTTGCTAAAGTAGACGGTGTTTTTAAAAAGCTATAAACAAAATCGATATCCAGTCCCATGTAGGACGGTAGTCTAGACAGGGGGTCTGGGTTGTAGTCTGCAAGATGCCTGTAGTATTATGTTGTTAAAGTAAGGAATCATGTTTTCTGTAGACTAATATCTTCCTCTTATGAGAGAACATGTAAAGTTTTATTATTTTATTATTACAACTACTAGCCTATATATATAATTAGAGATAAGTAATTAAAAAATTTAAAATATATATATATATACATATATATATATATATATATATATATATATATATAACAACAGTAGAACGTTAACTAGTTGCAGTGTGTGTTTGTGCGAGCGCATTACGTTTGTACGTGCGTGTACGATGTTTTTTTTTTTCTTGACTGTATAAATACTTATAAAAATTCAACTTTTTAAAAATTCAATGGCATTATGAGCCATTTTCCAGAGCAAGATAAATATTTATACCAAAAGCTATTTTATATTATTTAGCTAAAAATACATAAATGATATAATAAATAAATGATAAAATACAATTATTTTATTATACTTTTATTACACTCCAGATTTTTGCTCGCTACTTCTTACAAGTAGATTTCAAACAACAACAAGGCTTCTCTTTGCCCGCGAGGTAGGGGCCTCGGGGCATTCCCCATCACCCCGGCTTCAACTCCGGAGGCAACAACCTCCGGGTCATTGGATTTGCAACCGACATACACTGATGGTCTGTGTATGTAGGCGTGGTATCTAGTAGATTTCAAAAGTAGGAAAACTAATGAATAAGATCGCTTTTAGATGGCGTATCAAGATGAAACATACACCAGCAAGACCTTCAGTTATACAACTGTGAAATCCGCATTCAATTTGATGTAGTAGTTTTTGCGTGATACTAGAACAAACATGCAGGTAGATAGACACAATTTCTAATATTTTTTGTTTTGGCCTCTATTGGTCTTAATAATTCCCCTCATATTATTTTTTCTTAAATATCTCACGTGTACAAACATCATCTAGTTACAAGTTTTTTTAATAGTAAGATATTACTCGTATTATATATGTATTTTAATTATTATAGATGTGTGCATATATGCGTGTGTATATATATATATATATATATATATATATATATATATATATATATATATACATATTTGTAAGTGTGTATATGTATGTATGTATATATTTTGCATATATAAAAACCGATCAATTGTGTCATTACGCAAATGTGAAAACGATTCATGGCTTAACATAGATATAAATTTGATTATGTATTGACTGTAATTCAGCTGTACGTTTTCCAAAAAATAAATAAATAAATTATGTATATTGTTTTCTTAAGTTGGTGGTAAAAAAATATTATTTAAGAAATCATCTCCGTCGTAGTACATATTAGTATATTTGTCTTTATATGTATATTCATATATTTATGTAAGTGTAGTATAAGTATTTTATTATTATTATGTATATAACTATATTTTTTTATTTACATTGCATTTGAATTTATCTTTAGCCCTTTTTCAGTCTTATTATTTTTCTGTTACGACAGACACAGATGAGACTCAATTTTAATTATTCCTCTCTATCCTAAGGTTACCTGGAAGAGATGCTATTCAGCGATAAGGCCGCCCATTGTTACCTCTTTATCTTGCTTTTATGTAATTAAGTATTCATATTGTTTGTGTACATTAAATCTTTATTATTGGTTGAATCGATTAAAGAATTGAATTGATTATTCTTTGAAAGGAACGTTAAAGAGTTTTCATTCAATATTTATTGTGTCTTATTGTTATTGTAATTTACACGTAACTTCCTTAATGTTCTTCCTTCGTTATTGGCAGAATGTAAAGCTGGGCTAAATGATTTAAATGACAGCTTACAATTATACGTAAACGTACAATATACATCAAAAATTAATTCCCCAATCATTAATTTGCAAATTCAAATTTACTATTCGTTGTTCATTAAATTAAAGAATTCGGGACCGCGAGATTACAACAGATGGCTACAATCTTTTAATCTCCCGTTAAAAGGCATTATAATTAAAATAAGTGTTAATAAAAGATATTGATGGTGCCATACAATTTTAAACAATGACAATACATTACCGTTACATTCCATCTGTCATCGTACGTTTGAAAAAATTCTGAGTCACTGACAGAATTGAATTTTTATTTGGCAACCACACCGAATCTGGTTAAAATACTTATTAATTCACTTAAATTATCTTTTTTTCCATATTAGATTTTAACCCCCGACGCAAAAAGAAGGGTGTTATAAGTTTGATATATCTGTATGTCTGTCTATTATGACAATATACGAATATTGCGATATTTTTTGATTAAAAACTGGCGTAAACGAGATGGGTTTTCGGTACAATTTATCAAGATCTGTACAGGTGTTTTGAAATCACCAACTCTTTTTATAGGTTTGTTTGTGTCGGGAATTTTTTAAACTTTTAATAAATTTATAGTTCACTCGCTGTCTCGGTATAGAAAGGGCCACCCCTTCCATTTCTGTGGGTAACGCAAGAGGCGACTAAGGGAACTTAAGGGTCGAGAAATAGGCAGGATCCCTCTTAAAACAATTACCCAAGGCCTAACTGCTGTTGCCAACCGGGGGGTGCTAAACGTGGCAACTATTGGCAAGATTTCTACTACATCTACACTACTGTAGTATGATAATATATACATATTCATATACATATATATAAATATATATATATTCCTGAATACATAGACGTATCTACCTTCAGGTCCGAGGGTTGACCAGTCTTTATTACGAATATGGCGCTTGCTAACTGCGCGGTTTTTAACGACATTACCTGAGTACCGCATCATCATAATGAGTACAGATAAAGGAAGTCGGCAAAATGACGAAGTCATGAGAAACGTATAGTAAGTAATATATCTGAGTAACAATCTTAACAATATAGTATACGTCATCGCCTCAAATGACGTCACTCCAATGACGTCATGTTCCATAGTTGCTTTTGTGTTGCGATTGTCAAATTCTAGTATTAGAGACCAGAAAAAAACAAAGTATGAGAAAATCCGTGTTAAATCGATGGCTGTGTTTTAGATTTCCTTTTTTATATACACAAAAGCCAAAGAAAAACCGACTTCAGTTGTGATAAAACCATTTATTTTGATTTAAAAACGAAACTACTAATCCGATATTTTATGTTTGTTACCTCAAAACACCGTCATTCATAAACAAATTCGGAACATCTTTTTATTTGAAAATATATAATTTCAGATTGGTCCTATAGAAATTTCATCACAATAGGTTCAGTATTTTTGCTTTTTAATCAAAATAACCGATTTTTCCACGATTGAAATCATTGTCTTTTTTTTTTTGTAGTATAAAATCTACTTATTGTCATTGAGATTTTTATAGTTTTTTTTTTTTTTTTTTAATATAGTTTTAGCGTTTTTTTTTAAAGAATTCTTTTCGTAGTGTAGGCCAGTAATTAGGCACTTTTTTGTATACATCGTTGGCAGACGGTCAATACCTAGACTATCAGCAGTATGATAATGAGGTGGACAACGGGAAGCGTGCAATTAGAAGCGAAGGTGAAACGTAACGACTGGCTGCGGCATAGCTTTGGAAGTGTGTAATACGGATCGGCATATCAGATTACTCATGTTCACAGGAATTAAAGAATGTACGCGTATTACTGACAGCATGTGGCAGATGGGTTTTGCAACTAGATTCAATATTATTAATAATTCATTTCTATTAAAACAACTTTTCCCGAAGAATGGTAATTCTGCATACAAAAAGAAAAAAAATTGTTTTTTTGGACAGTCTAAAAGCAGAAAGTAAGAAAAATGTCTTCGAGATCCTAAAAACTGAACCATTACCAATTAAGTAATACTTATTTATATACATGTTTTATATTTTAGGGCTCTTAATAGGTAATAATTAGGTGCAAACTGAAAATCAGCGCTGAACGCACATCAGTCCAGCAAAAGCTGAGTTTGTACCTATTGCCAGGCATACGAATATGTACATTATAATTTCTGTATAATTGTAAAGAATGGCGATAAATTTATTAATTAAATATATATATATAAATATATATATATATATATATATATATATATATATATATATATATATATATATATATATATATATATATATATATATAAAAAACGATGATAGAAAAATGAACGAACAGAAGAACAAAATTCCAATTTCAATAGCATCTAAAAAGACTAATCTTTTATGCAAATCGCGTTACCACGCGGTCGAATTTATCATAAGCAATTTTAAGAGTTCAATTCATTCATTTTTTATATAAAAGCTAATCAAAGTAACTTCTACTCATCTGATGGTGAGCAGGTTTTTTTTAAATATAACACTGCTGAACATAAGCCTCCTCTTTAGGGGGTTTTGCTAGTGGTTGTCACGTTTGGTAGGTGGATTAGCAACTGCAGTTAGGCTTTGGAGTTGTTTTAAGAGGGACGCTGCTGCCGGCCCTCGCCCTCCCTTATACAGTCGTCTTTTACGACACCCATGGAAAAGGAAAGGATGGACATATTCTATGCCAGTACCACACGGAACAATATTTAATTACATATAAATGTTCCTTATAAACCTTCACTTCTTGACAATAGACGTGGGATTAAGCACGTACCTATAGATATAGAAGAGAATATAATTGAGACAATTGCTGTAGATCTAAAACGATGTCAAGGCCATTGGGGAACGATCTGTTTGAAGTTTCCGACTACAGAGATGCAGCGGTTAGTCATCCAAGGAACTATTCCATTTGATGTCACGTTGCTTTATGTACAACTAGCGACCCGCCCCTACTTCGCTCGGGTGCAATGTTTTTTTTTTTGGTGAATGAAAATGCTTGCGCTTGTGGGATACGCTGGCGGAGCACCAGTGAAGGGTGATAGATGAGAATAAAAACAGGCCAGTTAGCCCATCATGATGAATTCATCAGGAATTAACCATGATAGTTTCCAGGGGGAACCACGAGTTGGGTATATTGCTAGCAATGGGATTTTTAGTCTCCATTACTAACAATCCCTTTTCCCCTCGGGTGCAATGTTAATACTAAATAGCGCCCCCGGTCCTCTAATACATTAGAAACGTCTAAAATTATCAGTTATTCTCTACTACATTATGCATGAATTACCATATACATAATAAACCTTCCTTTTGAATTATTCTATCTATTAAAAAAACCGGATCAAAATCCGTTGCGTACTTTTAAAGTTATAAGCATATATAGGGACAGACAGATGGAAATCTACTTTGTTTTATACTACGCAGTGATTTCTGAATTGGTAACTCAAAAGGTTCTGATAAATCCAAAGTACAATATCATTATTTGCGATCTTCTCAGTGTGCTACTGGTTTTGTAAAAACAAGGACGGGTTTATCTTCCAAAGTATCATGTTTATATTTTACCATGGAGCTTCAGATATGTATATTGTCACTTAGGTCATTTAAGAACCTTCTAACTGTAGAGAACGGGGGGAAAGGGATTGTTAGTAATGGAAACTGAGAATCCCATTGCTAGCAATATACCGAACCAGGTCGACCTCCTCGCGGTTCCCCCTGGAAACTATCATGGTTAATTCCTGACGAATTCATCATGATGGGCTAACTGGCCTGTTTTAATTCTCATCTATCACCCTTCACTGATGCTCCGCCAGTGTATCCCGTTAGCGCAGGCGGGGTTACCATACCATTTTCACCCATCAAAAAAAAAACTGTAGAGAACAGGTATCAAATATTATGAATTTCCGTAACTATGTTATTATATTATTATTTATATGTTGATTTTATTATTATTATTATTATTATATCAGCCGTTAACTGTCCACTGCTGAATATAGCCTTCCTCCATAGCACATACTCATGAATACATAAGTTTGTATTGTACGGGAATCGAACGCGCGGAAAATGAAGCAATGAGTTTAACCACTACGCCACCAAGGTCGTGTTACAATAAATATATCTACTAATATTGTTACTAGCGTAAAAAATATAATTGATTATCTACTTAAATACCTATAGAAGATACTTTTTCTACACTACAACCAGCCAATGATCTGTCTATGTGGGAGTTATAAATACTAGAAGATTACATGATCCCCTCCCACACTAAGTTCAGCTTGAGGTTAAGCGAATCTGTTCGTAATTAGAAAATTATGTATATAAATATTCTAAATTTAAATGTGTTGGCTGCCATTAATATTATAATTTGATGTTGTTGTTGTTTCAATAGACGTTAGGTATATAGGCATCTAAGTTGACATAATGGAAACGTCTAATAAAAAAAATTAAAAAATATACAGTACTCAATCCGTCTATATTAAAATAAGTTATTATCAGTGCTATTGGACTGTTTTAACGTACAAAAATAAAAAAAACAGACACCTATATATTTTTAAAATTTACTTCATCATCATCGTCATTATCATTTCACCCATTATCCGTCCACTGCTGGACACAAGCCTCCCCCATAGACTGCCATAAAGAACGGTCCCGAGCCACCTGAATCTCCTTATATTCATGACAAACAATAAAAAATAAATTCTAATGTATTATGGCAAGTATGTTGTACACATGAAAAACACATACTTATGTGTGATATATACACATATATATATATATATATATATATATATATATATATATATATATCATAAAGGAAAGATTTGATTGTTTTGAAATCAATGAACTCAAAAAATAGCCAGTCAATTTTAAAAATTCTTTCACCTATAGAAAGCTACATTATCAGCGATTAACATTGGCTAATTAATTTCGAAAATTCTGTCTACCCGTGCTAAGCTAGATCAGATCGCTCGTAATTTATATAAGTATAAAAAAGCAATCAGCAAATCATGTTAATAAAAATTTCCCTTCTTTTGATATATTGTCTACAGTACTATCGGTTAGTGTTTCCATACAATACTATTTTCTAATGTTTTATTCTAATAACAATGTTATAACCGATAATACAAAATAAAATATAAATTCTTTTGCCACATATATAATAATTAATTATCAAAGCTATTATGCAAATCACATATACCTAGACGAAATGGTCAACATGGCAACAACTGCACTCTTATTCCAAATATGAATTTAAGACGTCTTCAAAATGTTGGTGATGTTTAAAAATGAATCTTTGAATAAAAGATATTAGGTTGAATTTCGTTATTAGTTAAACACGACTTTGGATTCAATACTCATTATTGCATTGCCTATGTCCCATTATTTGATATGACGCGGTAGATATATCTTCCTCTTTCTAAGGCCGTCCATAGAGTGCCTGGCAACCCTGGGCAAGTTTTTGACGAGAAAAAGTCATCATTCATTTCGAAGTCATCTACATCGAACGCGTCCAATATATGACTCAACCAAGTCATAAAATTTGGTGTCAATCAACGAACGAAGTCGCAGGTAAATACTAGTTAACTAATTAGTCAATCGCAGATACATACCACTTTATAATTCTTAATGCTCGGCAGGAACCTCTTCTGTTCCACCTCCTTCTTCTGGAACACCTCATTAATGATATTACCCAGAGCTTGAGCACCATAGTTTAGTAGCGCTTGCCCGCCCTGGTTTAACAACTGTCTTCCGGCTCCTTGGAGAATAGAGCCAAAATTTCCACCATTTTGCCCCGCCATTGCGAGGTCTCACACACACTACTACACTACAGTCTGTCTTTTTTACACACCGCTAAGACATTTTTAGGGTTGACTGTACAAAAAAAAATGGATAAATATTTATCCGACAAATGTTTAATTTGGCAAATAATATTGTTGTGTTGAGCATAGTATAAACAATTAATAAACTCACAAATGTAGTATATTAAACCATAAAATATTTACTTTCAACGTCTGTTAACATTATTAATTTGCTGCGTCGACACATCTTTGATGTTAGCGACTTATGTGCCAAAATACCGACCGTGGAATTTAAATTGAATAATATACTTTAATTCTCAAATAAAAATAGACCTTGAGAAATATCCTATTACCAATAAAACTTGTTTATGAATGAAACTGTACAGGTATAACACAATTACAATAAAATTGTCACACCGCGAATCGTCACTAAGTGTCACGTATGATGTGATCACACTGTACCTGTAGTACTATAAAGTACACCAGAAACTGGAGGCCGCGCGAATCACCATTTATAGTGACGTAATCGTGAACCTCAGATATATGCGCTAATTATACACACCTTGTATAATATTTTTGTTTCATGGGCAAGTAGGTACATAATTATAAGCCCTTTTAAGTCTGAATGTTTAAATTACAATAATGTTATTTTAGCAGTCTTGACATATGGAGTGTGGACTAAATATTATTTACTGGTAAAACAACTAAAGAACTAAAATTAAAAAGTTGCTTTACCTGTATTTAACCCTTTCCACTCCAAGTCTTGTTTTCTTTTTATTCCACCAGCTCCACGCTAAAATTGCGTTTTTTAACTTTTAGGGGTTTTTTCATATTTTGTAAATAAAATTTATTTTTTCTTATATGATAAACTTTGTTTTATGAGTACTTACAGGATATTATATTATAATTCTTAATTCTAATCTTTATAATCCCTTTTGGTATGGTATTTTTTAAAACAAATCCCGGGATGAAGTGAAGGTTTTGCCCCACATGTTTAACAAAAATAGCATGTTTTTTTTCTCCCGCGTTTTATTTTTCGGTTGGAACACACAGCATAATCCTGATGTGAGATGGCTTTGTCAAAAATTTTATTAAAAAAATCCCACCTTTTTTAAAATTGTCTGCAAAAAGAAGTATTACACTATCTACAGTAGAGCTGGTGGAACAAAATCAATGTCGAAAGGAGTGAAAGTGGTTAATATTAATATTTCATATTCTTGTAAATATTTCTGATAACGGCAAAAATGGTTCTGTGGTACTTAAAATTTAAATATTGAAATAAATAAAAAAAAATTGACAAGGCCAAAATTCCCAAATGAAAAATCTGACTACTATATCAAAGTATACTAATTATTTATTTCTTATATTCATCATAGATATAATAAAAAATAAATTCTAGTGTATTATAGCAAATGTTTTAAACACATGAAAAACACCTGTGTACAAAATTTTTCTTAAATAACAAAATATTTTTTAATGCACGTATTTCAGAGACATATATACAATGTAAAAAAAAAGTGATTTTGCTATTCTATAACCTATTCCAAATCTGTATAACAAATTAAAAACTTTAAGAATATATTCGAATTACAAGATTACCTTTTTTTAAAATTTAATTTTTATTATATACATAAAAGCTTGAAAGAATGATACAATTACTTATATGTCATTCATTCATTCAATGAATAGTTTTATTTGACTACAATCCTATATATCTCATCACATATATTAAAATTTGCTGACAATTCAAATGCAGTTTTACACTTTAAAAGGAAGTACAAAAATTATTGTGGTTGTGGATGACTATAGTCAAGTAAGCTACGGTCTTGACTATAAATAACATATGATATTGGGTACATGACTATAAATAGTGTATGATTTTGAATACATAACTATAAATATTATATGGTATTGATTGTAGGCACATTATGGAGTTTTGGGTTTATAACCATTTTAAAACATTACTTGTAGATGAATTATTTATTTATACTACTATTCACATAAATTCTAAACCTTTAAGAATGCTTTTAGGTCCATTAAGTATATTCAAGTTTAAAAGTTAATATTAATTGCCATTTGTTATTAGGGAAATTAGTAAATATATATATACGAGGTCTGTCCGGAAAGTTCGTATAAAAGTGTTCTGGAATGCGAGAAAGAGGAGTGGGGAGGCCAGGTAAGCGCAGGACCCCTTCCTTATGTCCCTAACAATGCTTCAGTTCTGGTCTGACCGCCGTGCGGTGCGAACTGGCTTGTCACGCCATCTGTGAAGTTACCTCTTAACGAAACCCCGTCGGCATGGAGCCCGCTTCCGTTGAAGAGCAGCGCGTCGTAATCAAGTTTCTCTCGAAACTCGGCAAGAATGGCCGTGAAATTTTTGCCGATCTAATTCGATAAGACATCCGGGGAACCACGAACAAAAAAATCAAGAAAATCCCGCTCAAATGTCAAGACAATGTTGATTGTTTTTTTCGATGTTCGGGGGATTGTCCATCAAGAATTCGTCCCTCCAGGCCAGACAGTTGATGGAAAATTCTACGTCGATGTGCTCAGACGCCTCAAAGCTCGTGTGGCACGAGTTCGTCCAGAATTGGCGCGAGAGGGGCGTTGGATTCTTCACCACGACAATGCCCCTGCCCACACCTCTCTTGTTGTCCGTGAGTTTTTGAGTAAAAATTCCATTACGGTGACCGAACACCCCCCTATTCGCCGGATTTGGCCCCGTGTGACTTCTTCTTGTTCCCAAAAACCAAATTGGTACTTCGGGGGCGGCATTTGGGGGACATAAATGAGATAAAAAAAGCTACGACGGGGCAGCTGAGAAACCTACAACCAGAGGACTTTCAAGGAGCCTTCTCACAGTGGAAACGGCGTTGGCACAAGTGCATTATGTCACAGGGGGAGTACTTTGAAGGGGATAAAATTGATTTACCTGAATAATTGTAAAATAAAATTTTTAAAAAACTTTTATACGTACTTTCCGGACAAACCTCGTATGTTCATTGTAACTGTGTAGTTTGCATGTATATGTCAGCTAAGCACTTAATGTATCACCATAGCTTACATTCCTGAATTATACAGACTTGTATGCTCATAAAATTTATCATTGATGTAAAAATGTATTGGCAAATAAATATTTATTTCATAGACAAATTTTAATGCTAATATAAATAAAAATACAATTTCAGCTAAGAAAAACAGGCAAGAAACATAACTTTTTTTTTTAAATTAAATAGAGTATTCAGCAATTTTTTTTTCTTTACAGTATTTGTAACAGTCTATGGTTTTTAGAGGACACTAGACAAATGTAAATAAAATAGAATAGTAAGTCATGTTATATCCGTTTAAACACCACTTTTACTTTATTTAACAAAAGAAAAGATGTACAATATTATAACAGCAATATAATTAAAAGTTAAAGTTTCTAGAAAATATTATTATTTATATTAATGTAACAAGCTGTCACACCCATTCATTTTATTTATCAATGTGTTTGTAATAAGCAACATTGATAAATGCATTTTTTTAATAAATAAGTAAATAATAATGAAACAGTCTATGGTTTTTAGAGGTGTACCCATGGGAGATATGGTGACTTCATCATTTTAATGAAAACAAAATAATTAAAAATCTTCAATGTATAGGACAAGTAAACTTTCCTGCTAATAAAATTAATGAGAGCATATTAACTTAGCCTCTATTAGTGTACTAACGGATACACAAAATCTGTATCATCCAGAACACAACTAATATTTAAATTAAATATAGAATCTATTTAATAACCAACTCTAAACAACTAATAAATATATAGGTCAGTAGTTCAGTGACAAATTGTGTTGAAATAAAGTTTTTTAAGTAACTAACTGATAAAATCTTGATGCCATTACAAGCAGTATCACTTTTTATTACATCCTCGGCGGTCTAAACAACTGAGGTCATCATTCAAATATGAGAAACCACTGAAAACTGGGCCAAAAATACTGTTTAAAGAACACTCAATTAATCTTAGAAAAACACTGTAAATCCTCCAAATTTATATATGCACAACACAACAATATTAAACCAAATTAATAAGAATACAATTTAAAATTGAAACTACACTAGGAATTTTAATAAAAATAATATTACGAACACACCAAACATACCCGAACACTGAATGGAAACTGACAGGAGAAGAATTAGGTATATAAATTTAGAAACAGTTCTACATTCCGTTGTTTCACAATCATAGAGGTCTCCTCAAATTAGTTGCTTTATTGTAACTACACAGACTGTTGCAAGCAGTGACGTAACCACCACATTGATTTTATACTCTGTGTGATCTGAGTGTGTCTGCAGAACTCGAATACCATATTGAAGTTGCTCATTCCTAATCCTGTGTTTTTTATAAGGTTTTCCTATTCCGTAATAAATAATTCTTCCACAATTATTTTGTGCAAATCTTTTTTTTTAATTCGATGAATTCGTTCATTCGTAGGATTTTCTTTCAATCCACGAAATATGTACAAAAAAACAACCGGTTCTCAATCAACCGGCTATTTATTTTATGCTAAGATTTTATGCATAAACGTAGTAATAAGGTAATCTATGTATCTAATATGCGATATTATTATAACTTCAACAATTCCGACTGAATTTTTGATTCTTTTTGTAGTTGATAAAGATGCTAATCATATTAATTTGATAAAGATTGTAGTCTTATTTTTTTAATATGAGGTCGTATTTTGAATTGTCTTCAAAAAAAAGGAAGAAATTCTCAATATGATATATTTTTTATGTGGATTTTTTTTTATCTGAAAAGATATATATATTTAAATTGTCCTCTAAATATTAATAGTTGTAGCACTTCAGCTGCCCGCTAACAACATGTTTTCTAACTGCATTGGGTTGACTGGAAGAGATCTCTGTCAGAGATAAGTCCACCCTTGCTCACAATATTTATAAATGCATTAACAATGTAATTTACAAGTGCAATAAAGAATATATATAAATTTTATCAAAGTCTATTCAATAATTTCGTTTTTAAATCAAAATAAATGGTCTTACCACGATTGAAGTGTTTTTGTAATATAACATCTATTATTGTAAGATAAAATATTAAAATCACCCACATGCCCCAATAGCATATTCTTTATCACGCTGGTAACCGTAACGTATCGTGATCAAATAAATACAATACCTATTAAATATCCAGGACACAATATAATACTATTGTTTCGGCTTGACCACGCCAATATATTCACTGAATATTATTCAGCTACAACCTTGACCACTGTTTGTTTAAATCCCAGTTAGGTACCACCATGACGGTAGGGACGGTAGGGAAAAAAATAAAATTATAATGTAAAAATTTGACGTTCATAAGCGGCTAAAATGTCCTACATGAATAAATGATTTTTGAATTTGAATTTGAATTTGAATGACAAGGTGTGTACAGACACACCCGCCGTCCATTGTACCTACCTAAATAAGATTTAAGTAACTTTACAATCGATTAAATTCATTGTTCAATTGTTGTTAAAAATTAAGATTATTGTTGTAGTATAGTAGTAGTAGTAGTATATATATATATATATATATATATATATATATATATATATATATATATATATATATATATATATATATATATATATATATTCACCGTGTAGTCTCGGAATAGAATGGGCCACCCTTTCCTTTTCCATAGATGTAATAAGAGGCGACTAAGGGAACTAAATGAATGAGGGACCCTCTTAAAACATCACCAAAGCCTAACTGCAGTCGGGGAGAAAGGGATTATTAGTAATGGAGACTGAGAATCCCATTGCCATTGGCGTGGGCCAGCGTATCCCGTTAGCGCAGGCGAGGTTACCATTCCATTTTCATCCAATAAAAAAAAAGCCTAACTGCAGTTGCCAATCCGTCCGCTTAACTTGACAACTAGCAAAAATCCCCTTATAGGGGAGACCTATGTTGGGCAGGGGATAATTAACAGCTTATATAATAATAAAAAAATAGATATACCAAGTAAGCGGGTACGTACTTAGCTTAAATGAATAATAATGGAATGATTACCCCGTCTGCACTTTCAGTTTACATTGACGGGACAACAATAAGAGATGACAGCTGAAAATGAAACCAGGTTGGTTAATCCATTGGGACGAGTTCCACTAGTAACCATGTTTTACATGTTAACCATGGTTTACAAGGGATTTAGAATGTCAGTGTAGTAACCGGTAGTAACTGTTAACAATTTTTATGACGTTTTATACATATGTATAGGTTACATTTTTACCTTCAACCATATACAACTACACCCGAAATATTGATTGAAACAGAAACGCCTATAGTTTGTTACGTAGATAATTTAAAAAATTATAAATTATACCTAATAGGTATAAAGTAACACATGTCAAAAAACGAGCTATCTAACACATTAATAGCCAATAATAAACTTATATTTATATTATTATGCATTTTTATTACAGTATCATTGTAGAAGATTACGAGTCAGTCCTTTGCGATTCATAAACTCCTTATCTTTTATGACATGATGATACATAGTAAGGTAGGTATTATGATAAACTTGTCAATCACAGTCATCATGTTGTGCGATGGTGACCTTCAACTTAATTATCGTGAGCCTCAATGATCAAGTTGAAGGTCACTCTAATATAAATTCATCTAATTTTGGTATCCTATCAGTCTTAAGAATTATTTTCTACTAGGTAGTCGTCCAACGAACAAGACTAGAAAGAGCACTGGGTCTGGAATCGTTTATTTATTTATTTAATTTATTTATTCAATAATTATTTTAATTAATTATTTTAATTAATTAGTTTAATTAACTAAATTAATTAATTAGTTTAATTAATTAATTAATTAATAGTCCATTAGTAAGCCCATCTGCGCTACTAGTTATACACTGACAGGGCACAAATGAGGCATGATAGGTGAGAATGAAAACAGGTCAGTTAGTCCATCGTGATGAATACACTTGGAATTCAGCACGCTGAGGACCACGGGGAGGTCAACCTGATAGAATATACTGTTAGCAACGGGACTGATAATCCGCATTACCAAAAATCTCCTCCCCCCCCTCCTGTACTCTATAATTTCATTGCCACATCCCTCCCCCTGCCCCTCAAAAGACAGCACTATCATTCATTTAGTAGTCATTTTAAATAACAACTACTCAGGCTTCACAATAACTAATCGTATAAAGTCGACAGGAACTTGGCCATGAGAACGTTTTATCAGGAGAACGCGTCGTATGACAGTTGTGCAACTCCGACATTCATTACTTGCAAACGATATTCAATGCGTTCAAATTAAAGGTTTGAATTCTAATGGATTCTCCAATTTGATCTCAAGTTTCGAACTGGCACGGAATTTTGTTATAAGTTATTGGAAAGTCCATTATTTATTTTAAATATTATTGCTTAATTTGTTATGTTATTTTTTTAAGTAAATGTGATGGATAAAACGTTAAGGCACCACGTTACTTAAAAGATAATTTATAAAGCGTTATTCCCAGATTAGGGCAACAGTAAAAAATGTGAAAAAAATGTATACATTTATATTTTATTTATTTTACTCAGTTTAGTTAGTAAAATAAATAAGTAAAAATATTTTCCAGACGGTAAGTATTTTTATACTCCATTTTTCCCCTATAAGCAACTTTTCCCAATGAAATTTTTTTTATTAAAAATAGTTCAAATGAGTTGCTTGTATAGAGCGTTCACTGTATTAAAATTCGATTCTTAAACTATAATCTGTGTGGTTAAAACATGTGTGTTTAAAGCATCCACTGATAAGAGACATAATACCTTTGTCTTTAAAAGTAACACAAGCGTTGTACTAATCTATGCAGTATCTTCATCATCAACATCATATCAGCTTTTCACTCTTTTGTGCATGTCTATTATACATTTATTTATTTATTATTTTTTAAATAATTTTTTTAAAGATTTTTTTTAAAGAAAGCTTACAGCTGTAATAACTTAATTATTAACTATACATGACAACAAGCTAATTAGAATCTACCACATATAATTAACGAAAATTAAATTACTTACAGTATAGACAATTAATACATAAATGTAAAAACACACGCTAAACGTCGTTTTAACGACGATTTTAATCGATTAACTAGTTTATCTAACTAGATCGATGATTTTTCTTATATAAATGCTGCTACTATTAAATACATCTATTTCGTTATCTCACTATATACATCATTGAAAATAGTGGAAGCTCGAATCACAAAGCAATTGCATCTTATAATTTATATATCTATCTATTAAGACAGATGACTGAATAAATATTTTTCATGTTGGGGAGCACTAAGATACTGCCCATTCTAAGCCATGTGATTCCGGCAAAGAATAGGCCACCTCTTCCCTTTCCTTGGGTGTCGTAAGAGGTGACTAGAACTTAATAGAAGGGACTTAATAGTCGAGGGATGGGCAGTAGCGTCTCTCTTAAAACATCACCAAAGCCTAACTGCGGTTGCCTAGCGTGGTAACTACTGACAAAACTTCCTAAGAGGGAGACCTATGTTCAGCAGTGGACAGTTAACGGCTAATATTATCATACCCCATAAGTTGGGTATACGCTTTTTGTTAAAACCTTAAAGCATTCTCTATTACTACTACAGCTAGACTATTAACTTAAAATATGCCCAGACTATTAGCTTGTTTTATACAACTGTTTTTTTTTATACAATTTAGCATGGCAAACAAGCTGACGGTCCATCTGATGGAAAGTGGTAATCGTCGCCTATAGACATGAGCAGTACCATGGACATAACAGAGTATACTGTTTCGCCTATGATACCCCCCATGCGTTGCCATTCCTGAGGACTCAGGTGTTATTCCTCTGTACCCAGTAAATTCACGCCATATCCCACCCTTCAAACCGAAACACAGCCATGCAAACACAACTGCTTCACGGTAGAAACACGAATGGGACAGAGGTACCCAAACAAACGACTTTTGTACAAAGTCTCCCTCTGGTTTCTCCTATCGTCACACGAATCCGGTAATATGTTATCTATTACCCAAATTATACAAATTTACTTTGTCTTTTTTTCATTTGGTTCATCTCATTGCTCACACAATTCACTGGAATAACTGCTTACCATTTTTGGCGCGACTATGTTCTTTTACGGACTGGTCATTGTCGTTCACCTTAATTTGAAGGTAAAGGCCGATTTTCGGCAGTAGCTATTAAAGACGGATTCAAAACAAATAAAAACATGTTACTTTTAATGATAACCTTTTTTAGTTATAAATACACATTATCAACGATATCTTTCATATACAAATTGTAAAACTAATGATCGGAGAGAAGTTTATCTGGCTTCCTATTGACTATTGCGTAGATATGACGTATTACTCTGATTAGAACTTACAAATTTTTCATATTTCTTTTCTTGTTCTTGTGGTATAACACCTCCTACCATCATAGGCTTTTTATCATCTAAGCGATCTGTCATCAATAACTTATGTCACGATTACATTAACATTAAATGATTTACATCTATTCTATGTTTTAATATTATATTGTTATTACAACAGTTCTTTGTTCAAAAATTCTTAGGGCTCTATGCTTATGTATATCTCCTAGATTTAATTATTGTTTTTGACTAAAATTAGTGTAATAAATCTGGTGATATTTATTTAATTTAATTATTCATAAATCGGGCCTAGTTATCGAAAAAATAGACATCTCTCATGATCATCTCAGATAACGTGGCTGTATTAATTATGCAGTAAAAGCTCTAATGAAAAAGAAGAAAGAAATGTAATAAACAAAAAATATAAGGAATTCGTTACAGGAAAATACAGTTTCGTTTAAAATAAAGGGCGCCAAGGTATTCCCCATTCTGACAAACCCGTGAAATCTGGCACGAGAGCTTCTAATTCTGGCAATAAGCCAAAATTTATAGTAAGTCAAGAATTGTGGATCGTAAATGATGGACGTTAGATGTAAACATATGTTTGGGGTATCGAACACTACAACTGATTTATAATTACGATTTTTATGTGATGGAAAATGGCCTTAAGATATTAACAGCACTGTGATGTCACTGAATATACTGTGACACCCATGATGCCCCTTGTTGCCATTACGAGATTCAGTTCAAAGTTACTTCTGTCCTTATATAGCTGTGATAAAGGCTGCCATTGGGCTCTACATATACAATAATAATATTACATACACATATACCGTTCAAAGTTGAGTAAAAAACATGAATATTCAAAGTAAATACTCAGCCCGCTGATATTGATGCTCCTTTCCACTTTCAGTTTGCTGGAGAGAACTCTTACTAATAGGGAGACTTTGTACAAATGTCGATTGCTTGGGTACCTCTGTCCCATTCGTGTTTCTACCGTGAAGCAGTTGTGTTTGCATTGCTGTGTTTCGATTTGAAGGGTGGGATATGGCATGAATTTACAGGGTATATAGGAATAACACCTGAGTCCTCAGGAATGGCAACGCATGGGGGGTATCATGGACAAAACTGTATACTCTGTTATGTCCACGGTACTACTCATGTCTATAGGCGACAGTTACCACTTTCTATCAGGTGGGCCGTCAGCTTGTTTGCCATGTATATAAAAAAAAAGTAGAGTAAAAAACATGAATATTCAAAGTAAATAAAATACTCAGCCCGCTGATATTGATGCTCCTTTCCACTTTCAGTTTGCTGGAGAGAACTCTTATTGATAAATGGTATCTGTTTTTATTTATTTATTTATTTAGAAGAAAATATATAAATGGTAGAAAATGTACCTAATGGACACACACAATGTATAAGTATTATTATACATATTACTTATTCATTTTTTTTTTATTAAGGACTTTCGCGGCTCGCTCTTGGCAAACAACAGAATATCAGTGTTTTGCTCTTTTGAGGGCAAAACAATAAACTGAGTTGTGACAATTTTGTGTTACTATGGCACATGCATAACGGAAAAAATGTTACTTGTTTTTTGGTATATGCATTCTTTTATCTCTTTTTACTGCTGTGTGTATGCCTGTTGTTATTTGTATGCTGTAAGTAATGCAAATAAATTATATATCTATCTATCTTAAGCTTACCTTTATATATTTGCTTACCTCTGTCATATTTTTTATGTATTATTAGTGTGTACAATAAAAAATAAATAAAATATAAATTAATTAAGTAAAATATTACCTAATTCATTTTATCGATATTTTCAATATATAATCGGGACTTAAGACGATGTAAAGGTCTTTATAGATAAATAGTACCTTCATACTTACTTCTTTACTGGCGACATTTTATTGAATTAAATACTTATACTATGCCTAAACTATGTGAAAGATGAATCAAATAATCATTATCACCTAATTGCTATAGGCATAATTAAACCTACTTACAACATACTACACATAATTCACAAGCATACGAAAAACATTAATTAACCCTTCGACACTTGGATAAAGTATACAAAGAAATGTATTGAAAGAGACAAATAAATCGTTCATGCGTAGTCAGATTGACTTTGAACCAAACTGAAATCATTGATCTCTATTGATTGCATACCGATGATGTTACAATGCGCTCGCATATGTAAATGCACTCGTCAATTCACCAACAAAGATGGCAAACGGTTTTAATATTTGATTTTTAAACTACATACAATATACATATGTGCATAATGTAAACATTTCACTTTTCATTTGTTTTTTTATTAAAAGTACGACCTTGGTAATGCAATGGTATAATAATGTTAAACCACGACTGTAGGTTCAATTCTTACGCAGTACAAATATTATAAGCAGGTATAGATAAAAACATTTGTTAGTAAAGGAATCTGGAAGACGTCGGTGGTCATATTAATTTTTTATTTATTTATACATATGAGTTTATTTTTATTACTAATTTTTTTTTTCATAATAACACTACCCATATTGTTTATAAAGCGTGAGTAAAATAAAATTTATCTCTATGGTATTTAGTTAAAAAAAATTAACTAGAACAATTTACTTTCAAGTACAAACTCTGTCTTGTAAAAGACAAGACAATGTTGTATATCTCTAAAGCTATTTATTTATGTATCATTAAAACGAATATGGCGTCACACGGAACGCGACGACCTAATCTTAAAATTATACGTCACAACATGATTCAGATATAAATACCCCTTTTAATCATTAGTCATTCGTGCATGCGGTTCAAATAAGTAGTTTTACGATTTCGTGATATCATAATAATAATGTGAACTTTAAATGTGACTAATTAGACATGCGTACCTAATCATTAAGATTAATTATGTTTTTTTTTTTTTTATAGGTGATAATGAAATAGTAACCCCACCCGCGCTATCGGTATACACCGGCGGGGCACCAGTGAAGGATGATAGATGAGGATGAAACAGGTCAGTAAGCTCATCGTGACGAATTCAACGAGAATTGTTCACGATGGTTTCCAGGGGGAACCACGTGGAGGTTGACCTGATAGGGCATATTGCTGGCAATGGGGATGTCAAACTACATTGCCAACAATCCCTTTCCCCTCCCTAATTAATTAATTACGTTATAATGTTGGTACCATTGTTTGATACATTTTAAATGTTGGTAAAGTATTACACAAATCGTTAACGGTGTCTTTGTCCTTAGGAGTAAAGACAAAAGATGCAATAATCTACGCAGTACTCTTTTTGTGTATTGTAAGTGATGCAAATACTAAAAAGGGTGATGGGGGATTGCTAGCAAAAAAACCTTAACAGGTTGACCTCATCATCATGCTGAATTCCTGGTAATACACCAGGAATTTGGCTGACTCGATGGACTGACTGAGCTGCGTTTACATCTCACCTATCATCCGTCACTGGTGCCCCGCTAATGTAACCGTTAGCGCAGGCGGAGTTACCATTCCATTATCACTAATTAAAAACAAAAGACATGCTACAGATAAAACATTAACAGTACATTCGATAATAAAAAATTCAAAAACTTCAAAAAGTATCATTCCCTCATACAACAGTGAACGTGTCGTTCAGAATTTCACAACAACACCCTTCAAAGGAGGCTAATGATTTCATTTTGTATAGGCACTTAACCTACATAATATTCACTTAGAAAAACCTACCTACTCACCTACCCGCCACAGATAATATAATACTATAGAGCCAAACTATTTTAAACACAATTCAACAACCTATACTGTAACACAAAGGATACACAAAAAGTGTGATACACAAAAAATAAATATTGAAGCAATCAGGATACTGTGTAACTGTAATAGGCAATTAATTTTTATTTCTCAAACATGCTTGGAAATGGAAGCATTATTTTGACAATATTCTTCGAGATAAATCAAAATTCCCGTACTGGCCAGATACATGCGGGCAGCGGCCGGCAAAAGTTGTATGAAAATCTATATCTGTCGTGTTTTGCGGCCAGATAGATTACTATGTAAACTCATATCTGTCCTGTAATTTAAAAATGGAATGACCTTAAATTTCGAAACATGGCTACCAAGGAGGTAACTAATAAAATATTTTATTTAAATTTTGAACTGGCTTACAAATAGAAAGCTGTTTATTGAAAAAAAAACAAGGGAACATTATGGCGCGTGAAAAATTATTATTGTTCGTTATTCGTCATTGAACAAAAATTATTATTGTTCGTTACTCGTAATTGAAAAAGTAAAATTGTGTTTTTGATTTCCGCACATTGTTTGAAAAAAGTACTATACAAGCCTTGGCTACAACTAGACATTGATGGACTCACGTATGTGTGCCTCGGCTACGCCTCGACCCACATTTGCACGTTCGTTCATCAATGCTGTTCACAGTTGCTGGCCGCTGCAGTAATGTACTATACCATTGAGATGGCATTCTCGCCTAATGATAATTGAACGATGATCAGTTACCGTAACCGAATTCTCAGATGAATTACTATACCATATTGAAAGCGTATTTCGAAGTACTACTACATGTTTTGTGCAAGAAATTCAATTTAGCGGTAAATTAAAAAGAATAGATATTGTAAAGTGATCAACTATGATTTGTTAGTTGATAGTAGAATCTAATATTAATATTGTTATATACTTAACTAAAGTACATTCTAACTTAACCAAAGACACTATGCATTAATAACTTTATATGATTTTTACTAAATAATAAATTTTAAACTTTTTATATTTCCGTCAAATATTGTATGTTTCAAAAGGGGTGAAAAAGTTTGAGAATCACTAATATAGCTTATGGACACTTAGCATTGCCAAAGTGCAGGGGTACACAGTGCGCGTTGCTAATCCTGATGAACCGTTTTTAAACAAATTTTGAGAGACGTATTGTGATACTGATATATAACACATCAGTTTTTTATGCATTTAAAAAAAAAAACACCACATACTGTACTGTAACTGCCACAAATTTAATATTGGTTACTTCATCCTCACCTATTACCGCTCACTGATGCCTTGCCAGCATTACCGTTAGCGCAGGCGGGGTTACTATTCCATCATCATCACCAGAGGGAGACTTTGTACAAAAGTCGATTGCTTGGGTACCTCTGTCCCATTCGTGTTTCTACCGTGAAACAGTTGTGTTTGCATGGCTGTGTTTCGGTTTGAAGGGTTTCGGGATATGGCGTGAATTTACAGGGTTCATAGGAATAACACCTGAGTCCTCAGGAATGGCAACGCATGGGGGGTATCATGGGCGAAACAGTATACTCTGTTATGTCCATGGTACTGCTCATGTCTATAGGCGACGGTTACCACTTTCCATCAGGTGGGCCGTCAGCTTGTTTGCCATTCTAAGTTTTATAAAAAAAAAATCCATTAAAAAAATTGGTTACTAGCATGATACTATTATAATAAGTTTATATCAACGATGTTCGCATCTCCAAGTGACCACCGAATGTGTTTTGTTTACGTTACTTACAAAAACTAACAAAAAATACGTGAGAAAATAATTATCTATAAAAACACTACGGTATATTAAATTACTACACGTGTAACACTTTATTTACCAATCACCGTCATCATCATATCTACTGTCCACTATTGAACATAGGACTCCCCCAAAGGGGGGGGGGGCGGTCGCCAGTAGTTGTCATGCTTGGCAGACAAATTGACAGTCACAGTTAAGCCTTGCGTATGTTTTTTTTTTGTGAAAATGGTATGGTAACCCCGCCTGCGCTAACGGGATACGCTGGCGGAGCATCAGTGAAGGGTGATCGATGAGAATGAAAACAGGCCAGTTAGCCCATCATGATGAATTCATCAGGAATTAACTATGGTAGTTTCCAGGGAGAACCGCGAGGAGGTCGACCTGGTTGGGTATATTGCTAGCAATGGGATTCTCAGTCTTCATTACTAACAATCCCTTTCCCCCCGCCTTGCGTATGTTTAAAGAGGAACACTGCTGCTCATCCCTTGACGATTAAGTTCCTTTAGTCGACTCTTACGACACCCACGGGAAAGGAAAAGGTGGCCTATTCTATGCCGGGACCACACGGCAATTATTTACCAATGGTTTATGCAATATTCATTTATTAATATTAATAAACCGTATTTATATCAAATCAGTCGTTTTAAAAGTAGTCAGCGCCTCTCTCTTAGAAGTCGCAAAGAGGTAAATTTCTGAAACTCGCAAGAGTCTTTGCGCCCTCTCTACGGAGAAAGGACCCATGCGTGAATGTGATGCGAATAACGAATTCCATACATTTTACTGTTTTAAAAGCCGTAACTATACGTAAATAACTATACATAAATATACTCTTTGACTTAGGTACCTATTATTTCACTATCGATCGAAACTGCGAGTCGAGAACTCGAGGTGTAGCATTTTAGATTCGCAATACAGAGGCATAAAAGTGTCAAAGTAATCTATAGTACAGTTATTCATATTCATGACATACATATAAAGTTGTTTTGTATTCCATATATAAAAAAAAATTAAATTATATTACTTGCTTAATCTTTAAGTTATGTGGAAGCAAATAACAAAGATCTTGGGGAACAAATAAGAACTTTTTTTATACCACAAAAGTAGCAAAAAAAAGCATACAGCCAGTCTGAAAGTAAATGGTCACTGTAGACAATAGATGCCTGCAATACTAGAGGAATGAAAATGATTTAACTATAGCCGATATCAAATTAATTTCCTAAACTATGTCAAACAAGAATCGAACGTACCGGGTTCAATTCTCGGTCGAGTCTTCAAATACGCGAAACAACGTCTGTCTACCACGGCGCTGCGAAGGTCATCCTATTTATACACATGTTAGATTTTATGGCCTATCTCTACACATTGAAAGTTGCCTTGCCACTACCATAGATAAATATCCCACGACGGACATAGATGGATATAAACGACGCGAATACATCAATCAATATGAAAACTCAGCGTTTCATATTTTTTTACTCAAGTAATACGATGTTATAAAATCGATTTATTCATATTAAACCTACTTCCATACCAAAACCAAATCGTTTTGAAAACACCTACTATATGTGACGTTTTATCTGTCAATTTATAGTCCCGATCAAAATTGTACTGTAATCAAAATAGGCTCTCAAAATTTTTATACGTAAAATAGTACGGAGGTGCGATATCTGTTAGAAAGAAAGAAAAATATTTATTTCGCGCATATCATGTATATCGCAGTTACAACAAAAATATAAACAAATAACTTATATCTAATTAGGAATTATGCGACCAAAATTGTCACCACTCAGCTAAGTGTCAAGGCATTCATACATAATGCCTAAACGCTAATTTTCTATGGAACCATGAGAGTGGTAGATGGCGCTACCGACGATTAGCAATATTCTGGTGTTGTGATGTATATACATATGTATATAATTTCATGTGGTTTTATGTACATAGTTATTTTTGTGTATACTCTAATTAAAAAACCCATATCTATTATGTCATGAACAAATCTTTGTGCTCCGATATCAAAAGCATAGACAATTTTTTTTTCTATATAAAAAGTTACATGTTTACATACCTCCAAATTGACTTTGACGGCAGCACAATCATTTTCTATCACCTCCTCCACTTGTCCGTTTTCGTACTCTTCCACTGGTAGCGCTGGGTACAATTTCCCACCGGCGCCGCCGATACTCAGTAAAGTATCATCCTCAGTTGGCAAAGCAGGGTACAGACCACCGATTAAGGGTTCAGAACTGCCCTGTTTACTGGACCCTTTGCCCCTCTCATTATCAAGAAACCCTCTCACAGCTGCTGACCCACTAGCAGCTCTATGCCAACCCCATCCATTCGCACGAAAGTTTTTAGGATAGTAATTAAACATTTTCCACAATACAATATTACGATACGACCGCGTTTACACAGATGTTTCCGTCCAGAAATAGCGCGTGCGCTCTCAAGCACAGACCGAAACTGAATGAGTGTTTATTGTTTATCTGAAACAAAGAAATTCAGTATTTATAATATGCATTATTTACTGTTTGATGAACTAACTTCTTCACTACATTATTCTTGTCTGCATTATGCTGAAAGAACAACGCGCGAACATACTTGTAAAATTGTTCACGAATGCAACAAAAGAATAGTCTTAGCACATTTACATTTAACAAAAATTAAATCAATATAGAAAGAAAAACAAAAATTCTCTCCACATGAAAAGTCTGATCAATTAATCGGGCTCCAAGCTAGATACTTTAATAGGCAGACAAAAGCATCGAGTGCCAACAAACTCCATCCTGACACAAATCTTTTGTCCAAACAATGAAATCACTCTGACTACCCTATCTGAGATTACATGTATAATGTATACATTTAACTGTAAAGTGTTGGCAATGCTTACTCTACTACTATTGAGTGATAGAAGCCAATAGAAGGAACATTTATGTTTGGTAAGTTAAAAATATTGGTTCGAATCCTTTTATAAGATATTTTCAAGATATTGTCTATTTTTTTTTTTTTACTAAAACTGCTGCAAAAAAAAAAACAAAAATGAATAAATTCAACTATATTTGGATAAAGTATCTATTTTCTTAATTTAAAAACTTTGTAAATACTAAACTACATTAATCTCATTTGTGTTCTGGCAAATACGCCTTTTTCTCAAATTCGAATATGTTTATAACTCGAGTTTAAAAAAAAAATAGTCAATTCAGTCTTTGAATTTGGACAATTGGAAAAACCGAAATAACATACAAAAAACAACAGGAAAAATCAAAAGCAATAACATGAAAAAGTTATCGCCTCGAAAGCAAAAAGTTTTTTGATATTTATAATAATATTTAAGTGTTAGCAGTCTATTTATCAGCAATTCATTCATGCAGACTGTTCCGGGCCACGTTCTTGACTTTCCTACACGACATGGGTGCCTAATGACTCCCAGCATATTTTATTTGACCATGTAAGTATGTCATGGTCTTTCCATCCTCCTTTATCTCCTATCTAAATACAGCTACTTAATCGCAAAAATGTTTATTGCAAATATAATGATCCGGTTTAGGTAAGACCAAATAATAATTTATGAAACCAGAGGGAACAGAAACCTACCATGAAATGTTTTCCGAAATTTCGGAGCCAAACGAAACAGAAATTTGATGTTAAAATTACATAATACATGCCGTTTGGAAATATTAAAAATGTTAAAATATTGTTCCTTTGGACTTTTATGATAGGATGTATGACGAACGAAATGTTAAACTCCATTTATTGGTTAAATTTTGATATAAACGAAAACACGAAATTGAGTCCGAAATTTCGGAATTTCATTTCATGATAGACTCGCTGTTATATACTTTTGTTGTGATCCATACATTTGTCCTAAACAGAAAAATTATAGTGAAACTGATAAATACGGAGTAATTATAACAAAATTTTAATGATCATCACCTTACTCGTACCGTCATAGAAATTCACGTGAATTCACGTCACAAATGAGTCATTGCCGACAAAGGTTGGAAACAAGGAAGGAAAGTGTAATGACTCCCAGTCACCGCAAGGCCGTACGGCGAGACGAAAATCGTTTACTTTTATTTCTAGGCTAGCTAGTTGGCTACAACTAGCCACAGAATAAACAAAGACTAAGTATAACGTAACGTAACCAGAAGACACGTGGTAAACAAATCTTAGAGCAAAAATAATTAACATTGGAAAGGCGGAGGGTGCTGATTTTATTTAATAAATAAAAATGTAAATGCACCAATAAGGTATTATTTGTATAGGTTTTATTTATAATATTCTTTATTGCATTTGAAAAAAAAAGACACAGACAAGATATTTTCTATTAAATTTGAGCGCGTTCGCAGAAAATTTCACTTGATCTTAAGAGACGGTCTAAGATGTTATACGCCTCACTCTTGCCTTAAAAACACCATGTTAAAGGAATTTAGAAACAGACGCCGGAAGAAAAACCAACAATTTTGCTGTTCGCATTAAAAACGATAAAGGAAAATTCTTAATACGAATAATTGGAACGTCAAAGCGAAATTCTTAGTACAAATATATGGAACGTCAATCATAAAGGGGTGAAACTGTTCCCGGTGCCTTGTTGTTCGATGGTGGAAGTATGCGGGAAAAATAAGGTCATGTAATTCCTGCACACACTCTCCAAAATGCAATCCATGTGAATGTTAATGTGAGAAAGACTCTGTTTTCCGCACTTAGCCTCTCATTTGGGCCGTTGTGCGTATGAGTCGTGGCTAGTACAGCCAACCTAGCTCCGCCCAGAAGCGCAGAAGCTTCGTGAGTTCTTCACAGGCCTCACGGAGCGACCTCACCGTTCCGAGGATTTCTAAATGTTGATGGGCCACAGCCTCACATTCCAGGATTACGTGAGCAGCCGTTTCTTCAGCGTCGAAACAGCCTCGACATAGAGGGCTGTCCGTGGCTCCTATTGTGTATAAATGTTTGTTTAATGGACAATGGCCCATTATTGTCCCTATCATTATTTTGAGGTTTTTTCTATCTAGATGTAATAAACGTTTTGATAGTCGTTGATTCAACGTAGGTACGGCCAATTTTGATTGTCTGCAATCAGTAGCCTGTATCCATCTTTGGTTTTGTATGTCAGCGGATCTTTGACGAATCCACATTCGAAATTGCGTGAACGGAAGAGGAAGAAGTGGATACGGGCCTACCACCCTCGTTCCTGAGCCTCTTCTGAATGCAATCCATAAAATACCAACAAATAATCCACCATTCGGTGAGGATGAAGTCAGATCAAGTAGTCCAACGCAGATTATTGTCACTATATCAGACATTAATTGTCTATTGTTGAACATAGGCCTCCCGGGGGGAAAGGGATTGTTAGTAATTGAGACTGAGAATCCCATTGCTAGAAATATACCCAACCAGGTCGACCTCCTTGCGGTTCTCCCTGAAAACTATCATGGTTAATTCCTGATGAATTCATCATGATGGGCTAACTGGCCTGTTTTCATTCTTATCTATCACCCTTCACTGGTGCTCCGCCAGCATATCCCGTTAGCGCAGGCGGGGTTACCATACCATTTTCACCCAAAAAAAAAAACACGGGCCTCCCCCTTGGGAGGTTTTACCAGTAGTTGCCACGCTTGGCTGACAGATAGACAACCGCAGCTAAGCTTTGATGATGTTTTAAGAGGGAAACGGTGGCCCATAACAACCAACCGACGCAGATAATTCATTAGAATTTATCCACAATGGTTTCCAGAAAGAACCGCTTAGAGGTCCACCTAAAGTATTCTAGCAATATGGCCACCAGTTGCGTGTCCCTAGCGGCGATGGAGAGACCTTAGAGTTCCAAAACTCGCGGCCAAAGTGGCTGACTGCAGCTAGTAAATAACCACTCCTTCATAATTAATCTTACAGTAATGGGTGTGGTACGCAAATTACATTGGGCAAGGACAAGACCACTCCCATGGTAAACCCAGTAGTCGTTATCGAGTGACCTACAGACCTACATCAGGAAGTATGCAACACTATGGTATGAAAAAAATACATTAAAATACCGTTATTTTTAGTAAAAGATAAATTTTAGTAATGTATTATGTGATAATACTTTTTAAGTGACTTCGTATAGGGATCGAACAGCCTCATTGCTAGCAATATACGTTATTAGGTCGACCTCCACGCGGTTTCCCCTGGAAACCATCTTGCTTAATTCTATATGAATTCGTCACTATGGGCCAACTGACCTGTTCCCTCCTCATTTTTCATCACGCACTGGTGCCCCGCCAGCGTATACCGATAGCGCAGGCGAAATTTACCATTCTATTATCATCCAATTAAAAAAAAGTTCCAATAACTCTTGTTTAACTAACACAATATGTTTTGTACTTCTAAAACGATTTTAGTAATTCTTTTTTACAAAGACAGTTTACTCCCTTACTGGTCTCATATTAATTTTGTTGCAATTAAAGTTTTTACGGAGCAAAAATATTTTTCTAAAATTTTCGTCGTTATTAACATATTTACATAAAAGTGACTTCAAAAACTACTTACTTGTTTTTTAAATATAAAATATACAACCAAATATACAAATAAATTCATCAAAGAATGTAGGTATTAACTTAAAAGACATAGGTGGATTTAAGGGGGGCTTGGTAGGCCGTGCCCACCAAGTACACCACAAGGTGGACACCCTCCTGTTCACCTCCGCTCCCATCCTACAGGACGGAAACCAGACATTCTAAACTGCTTCACGCATATCATGATGAACACGAAATTTCACGAAGACATATCTGAGATACATCATGTGCATTTTTTAAAGATCAGCGCCCCCCTACCTCCCCCACTCTTATGAATAATCTTAAATATGCCGGTACTAAAGGACAGCTTAACCTTTTGTATCCGATACAAAGTTCCGCGCCTTGACTTCACATGAAACCAGTTTAAAACAAATCCTGATCTCGGCAATAATCCGTAATAAATATAGTAATATTTCTTACGAAAAACAGGGGACCACCTGACTGGGGGGAAGGGATTCTTAGTTATGGGGAGGTTAGTCCCCATTGCTATCAAAATACACTACCAGGTCGACCTCCACGCGGTTCCCACTAGAAACCATATTCATTGATTTTATTTCGTCGAGCGCAGGCGGGTTTTCCATTCCATTATCATCCACAAAAAAAACAACACATAGTGGGGAAAAGGGATTGTTAGTAATGGGGAAATTAGTCCCCATTGGTATCAAAATACCCTATCGGGTCGATGAAACTATCGTGACTAATTTATCGTTGAATTTGTCACGATGGGTTAACAGATCTGCCTTTTCATCCTCACCTATCATCACCTCTTACTGGTACCCCGCCAGTGTATACCAATAGCGCAAGCAGGTAAACCCGCCTGCGCCATGCCATTTTCACCCAATAAAAAAAGAAACAATAACAACACATGGTAGAGTCAGTCATAGTAATAATTTACACATTAATAAAAGAAATGCATTATATGTACCTAAATAAAATTTATTTATCAGTAGTGGTCATACATATATAAACTTGGTACATAACGACAGTTAGTGGCTAGCCTAAATCACCTAAATAATTAGGAAACACAGCCGTCTGTAAACTATGTATGCAATTTATACATATGCGTGTATGTTTGGTTATGTTATCGCACTCATAGTACAAAATCGTTGTAACTTAAAATTACACAAATTCGAGATATTACCATATTTTGCATACAATTCTCTGCTTATAAATAAAATTATCATACAGAATAAAATAATATTTTAGAAGTGTTTATTTATATTATTTATATATACATAATAACTAAAAAATATAACATAATACCTAAAAACTTTCCCATTGTTTACACATATCACTATTGAGAACAAATCACTGATATCGAACATTTTCCCTTGAACTTTTCATGGATATTAGTGAATTAAACTTTTTAGAAAACTATTCTCAGTATAAAACAGACCTAACTCAAAAATATCAATTATTTTCTTTTTTGATGCTTTCAGTAATAAATGTCATGTAATTATTAAATTCTGATAAAATCCATATGGATATGAATACAAAAAAGTAACTTTTTTATAAATTAGCAAAACAAATCTTGACGATTCTGAAAAATGTCACTTATGAAGTTATCGTTTTTCTATCATACCTAGTGCGTTGTGTTTACATCACTTCAAGGGCGCTCAATGCATGTTTTAAACAAGAATATCTTATTATTAAATTAAACATAATACTTTTTTAATTGTAAAAAGCATGTTTCTATACATAGAATATGATAATACGTTTAACTTTTCTAAAATAACAAGTTATTTTGGATAAATATAAGTTGTTAAAAAATAATACAAAAATACTTACCTACCTCCACTACAATATTCGGCAAAAAGTACTCTTTTAGTACCTATTCGGCATTCGGCTACTCTCAACTCATGTGAATGAAAACGCAAGTGATCATTCGATTGATAAAAACATGATTGAATGAAAGCTGGGAAACCATAGACTAAGGATAGCACTATTGTTATTTTTAGGATAGATAAGAACACAAACAAAATAGTAGGTATACTGACTAGTATGCTAAAAATATACTACATTGTAACCAATGAAATTGGTTTATTGTATGTATTGGGCCTTTCATAGTAATGAAAATAAACACAATATAATAAATAAAACATGTATTTATATAATAATTATCTGATGAGAACATTAAGTGGAACATCTTTTTAAACAATTTTAGGTACCAGATTTGGACTAAAAATTTGAAATTTTGTAGAAATAAAATAAATATACTAGAGGAATTTTAGATACACTTCTTAATCTATGCTGTTTCTTCTCTCTCACACAACACACATACATATACACACACCTAAAAACAAACTAAAATTATACATTTTTCTTCAATGGTAGTCGGTGGCTATTTATATTTTTACAGTGTCATTTATAAGGGTCCTAGAAAAATGTTATCATTTCAATTTAAAAACCATTTCATTTTGCATGGATACGTGAATAGCACTTTTATGGCACTCTGTTTCTTTGAGTCGGCTTTAATATAATCTGTTAGTCATATACTGTCAATGTCATATTCACATGTTTATTACTGCCGCGTGTTTTATAGTTTTATTTGTGAAAAATTAATGAAATAGGTACTTATTACATATTAAAAATACAATGAAAGTGTTATCAGAAGAAAGAACAAGGATATTGTTCGAAAAACTAACAAAATAGTAAGATTAGCAATAGTTGTATAATTGGATTTAATGTTGATTTAATAAATGAAAATAACTAATATTACCTACTTATTTTTTTCAGCATCGGTGTTAATGTAAAACTCTTAATAGACAGACCTGATGGTACATATTGTTTTAGAGAGAAAAAAGACCGCGTTTATTACATATCGGAACGTCTATTACAACTAGCGCAAACTGTCAAACCGGACCATTTAATATCAGCAGGAACATGTTTTGGAAAATTCACAAAGACAAATAAATTCAGATTGCACATAACCGCCCTGAATTATATAGCTCCTTATGCGTCGTACAAGATTTGGGTCAAACCATCAGCAGAACAGCAATTCTTGTATGGCCATCATGTAATAAAAAGTGGTATGTATGACTTGAATTACTTCCAGAAAATTAAGTACATATTTGTTATTATAGGATCAATACAGGAGTAAACTGTTTCAATATAAAAGACAACTTGAAAATTATTATGAAATGGCACAGATATATATAAAACCATAAGAACATACTAAAGAGGACTAAAAATGAAAGTGATAATGTGATGAATGGAATGTAACTGTGTATCTTGGAGATTATTATTTTATTCTGTAATACTCATCTCACATAGAAGTCACAGAAATCTATTCTAAACTTTTGTTAGTAATGCAAATTACCAGTCCTATTGCTAGCAGTATACCCCCTCAGGTCAACCCCTATGTGGTTTCCCCTTGAAACCATCATGCCGAGTTCCAGGTATATTCAACATGATTGGCGAATCTGTCTTTTCATTCTCACTTTATTAGTGCCCCACCAGCACCATTAGCGCACACAAAACCATCATCATATATCATCCATTAAAAAACCCTATTCTGAACTATATAAATAATGACTAAGCCCTGGAAATTGATTTTCTTTCTCAACATACCTTGCTGGATTAACATATAAGTGTGGCACTGGCATTAATATATTTATTTTCCAGGAGGGATATTGTTTTTTCAGAACCAGTAATAGGCATGTGAAAGCTCTAGTGTTGCAGTGACAGTAAAAAAAGAGATCTCTAAGGCATAAGGCACATTATGTCACATGTCTTTGTCGATAATTAAAAGCCTTACACTTTAGAATGGGCAACAGACAATTCTAGAGTAGGCATAGGCTTATAGCCTATAGGCACTTGCTATTAATAAATATCTGGGCGGCATTATTTCGATTAACAGCACATTTGTAATTGCTATAAAGTATTAACGAACTTAAGACTTCTATTTTTGCATAGGAAAAAAACTATTGCTAACATTATTAAATCTTGATTACAGGGTTAGGACGAATTACAGAAAATACCCCCAAACACCAGGGTGTAGTTATATACACTATGTCAGACATACCTATTGGATTTGGAGTTGCAGCTCGAAACACAATGGAGTGCAGACATGCAGATCCATTAGCGACAATTGCTTTCCACCAAGCAGACATTGGTGAATATATACGCTCGGAAGAAACACTCACATAATAAATAACTTTTTAATATTTATATTCTTTTATTATAATAAGATCATACACACAAAACAACCCAACCCAACCAATCACAAATTCTAAAAAAATTTAAATCACAAATTCTACCACACGCAAATGGCATGAATAGTTGAAAAATCAACATTAACATTCCTATTATGAAAGAATAACCACAGTTACAGAATTCTAGTACTTAAGCCTATACACTCGATTATAGGGGAGTAAATAGGTATAGTAATAAAAAAATCTCGGAGACAAGGACATTACTTTCATAAAAGTTAAATGATATACTCATCATAGTATTTAATTCAGTGAAAACTTCAAATATATTGTTGGAAATCTATAGATAAAATCGTAAAAGCTTAAAATCGTTCTCTATAAAGGTTTTTGATGAAGGCTTATATCATAATTTTAATAAGCATGAATGGGTATATAATTATTACATCTGTTCTTTTTTAAATTTACTATTCGATTATGCACCTATGTTGTCATAGTTGTAGAATACCGACGGATCTATATATTTAATCTTTGTCAGATCCGTCAGTAGTCTACGACTATGATGACAGTGTCACTATCTCCTGTTGTATGTGTACTTTTAAGTTTGTGTATGTTTATGTATGTATTTGTTTATGTATATATATATATATATATTTATGTATATATATATATATATATGTATATATATATATATATATGTATATATATATATATATATATGTATATATATATATATGTGTGTGTGTATATACATATATATGTATATATATTTGTTTATATATAATAGTGCACCACCTACCCTTTGTTTTTCTTTCTTTTCTCAATGTTCTCTACCCAAAGGTTGTCTGGAAGAGATTGCTTAGCGATAAGGCCGCCTTTTGTGTCATTTCTTATTACAGTTAAATGAGTTTACTATTTTATAAATGGTGCAATAAAGTGTACATAAATAAAAAAAATATATGTATTTATGTATATCCTAAATACGACCAATATAAATACAACGCCCTATGGTTGGGGCTTATGTCCAGCAGTGGACGGATAATGGCTAAAATGATGATGATGAAGCATAAAATCTGTCACTATGGCCATTATGCATCACCTCACGGTGCTCTATGAGATCAAATTAGGAATTAAAAAAATATTTAGTAGTAATATAAAAATAACTAGTTTGTCTGTAAGGGCATCAACCAATTACTATGAAATTTGGTATACACGAACTATATAAGATGGAGGACTAATTTATTTTTTATCCCAGTAAGTGAGCATATAAGATAAATTTATAAAAACAGACTTATAATATAATTTATTAAAATTATCATTTTAGAGCGGTACACTTTATTCCCAAGGTTCATCCCAATTCTGTTCCGCGTTTTCCTGGCCTTCCTCAGGTTGGTCTTGACCATCATTATCTGGATTCACATCGTCGTCAATCTTTTCTTCTTCCTGACTGTACTCTATCCCATAATTCTCCTTCATTTCCGTTATAAAATTTTCAGAAACTTTAAATACCGGTGTATCTGATGACCTGATTATCAGCTTCCCTCCACCTGTATCATTGATAATATTAGGATTTATTACACTTTGTATTACATATAATATTTTAATACATATTTTCTGCAGATCTTGTACAGTGACATCTATTGCTAAACTAAGCTTATGAACAGAGTTAATTGAACAAAAACTTGTACCTTCCACAAAAACAATAACAATAATAAAGAATAACATCCGAGTCCTCAGGAATGACAACGCATGGGGGGTATAATGGGCGAAACAGTATACTCTGTTATGTCCATGGTATTGTTCATATCTATAGGCGACGTTTACCACTTTCCATCAGGTAGGCCGTCAGCTTGTTTGCCATTCTAAGACGTATAAAAAAAAGGTATTATAATAAATTTCTGAACGGTTACCGATTAAAACTTTTCAAAAATTAATTAGATACTATTTTTTGTTATTAGACGGAATTTTATGGTAGAAAAACACTTGTTTTCTAAATTTTACTCTAAATCT
This sequence comes from Galleria mellonella, assembly GCF_026898425.1. Taxonomy (NCBI): domain Eukaryota; kingdom Metazoa; phylum Arthropoda; class Insecta; order Lepidoptera; family Pyralidae; genus Galleria; species Galleria mellonella. The sequence continues at coordinate 5,598,557 of NW_026441999.1, read as the reverse complement.
AGTTTCACCAAATGCTACGCGAATATTAAATCATGAATATTAAAATGTGGTAACAATTATTGTTTACAGAATTGAAAACTTAGGTGTTATTCCTCTGTACTCTATAAATTTACTGCCATATCCCACCTTTCAAACTGAAACAAAGCCATGCAAACAAAACTGCTTTACGGTAGAAACACGAATGGGACAGAATGCCCAAGCAAACGAGTTTTATACAAATTTTTCAGCTCTTGCAATTTTATCATAAGAGCTTTTATCCGCAACTTCGTACATATTGCTCTTGCAAGTATGACCACTTAGAGATTTTAAGTTGCACGTTCAGGAATAACTGATAACCACATTCAATTTGGTGCAGTAATTATAGTACTTTGCGTAAACATGCAAACAGATAACAAAAATAAATTATTTGTTTTTTATCGTTTATTATTAAAACTAACAAATCAATTTTCCTTAAACATGTCCTATTTAAAGATATCGTTTAATTACAGATTTATTAGTAAAATAGTGTACACATTGTTCATACTCACCAAGTACTTTGCCATCCATCAGTGTGACGAGTCTTGGGAACTGGGTTATGGGCACAACAAACCGCAATATGTTATACAAACGGTCCGATCTGTGGATCTTGTTCGCTTTAAAGCGCCGCAACACGGGACTCAGCTGGTCTTGAAGAGGTAGGTATGGTTCTCCGTAGACCTGCATCGGAGAGATTGATTATCATCGTACCAAGGTCTAATCTAGTTTTGGAGAGAAAGGGATTGGTAGTTAAGGCGACTAAGGGCTAGAACTAGTTAATAGCAATATAACCAACCAGGTCGACCTCCAAGTGTTCTCCCCTAGAAACCATCGTACTGAATTCCAGATGTATTCATCACGATGAGCTAACTGATCTGTCTTTTTACCCTCATCCATCATTCCTCACTAATGCCCCGCCGGTGTACATCGGTGGAGTACCAGTGAGGGCATACCAATCCATTGTCATCAATGAAAAAATCCAGCTTTTATATAGGCTTAGAGGCTAACGAACATGCGGCACACCTGATGGTAAGTCATTACCGCCCATAGGCACCCGCAACGTAAGAAAAATTGTAGTTGTATTGCCGACTGTTTAAAAAGCAGTATGTGATTTTCTTGAAGATTTCAGTGATATTAATATTACAATATTTGTTCGGAAATACTGCTGCTGGGTTCCATATTTGGTTGTGTGTGGAAGGCAATGTATACAGAAACGCAATGTGCAGGATTACTACTCAACTAGATGGTTGAGAAGAAACTAGCTTCTGGAAGGTTGTAAGATAATGAAATTCAGCAGCTGGTATTAATCGGAGAGAAGGGATTGTTAGTAATGGAGAGGTTAGTGCCCATTGCTATCAATATACCCTATCAGATCGACCTCCACGCGGTTCCCATTGGAAACTATCGTGACTAATTTATCACGATGGGCTAATTGACCTAATGTTATCTAACTGGTGCCCCGCCAGTGTAGACCAATAGCGCAGGCGGGGTTACCATACCATTTTCACCCATTAAAAAAGCTGGTCGCAGAAGAAACGCAACGTCTCAACGCAATGCTAGGGGTTCGAGTTCTAGAGAGCTAAGATCAATCAACTTTTGTGAACAATTATTTTGTATTACATTCCCACAATTGATTGAATAGGTACTTATTATTACTATAACTAAATGGTCACATGTAGTGCAGTTTCAAGAAAATATTCTCCTCCTCAGGCTGTGAAATAAACTTCCTGCCGAGGTTTTCCTTAGAAACAACAGTATAAGGTTCTTCAAAAAAGATATATTAAGATTTCTTCGGGTTCGGCACACGTGACACCCCTAATATTGCAGGCGTCCATAGGCTACAGTGACCATTTACCATCACACGGGTTTTAAGCTTATTTGCCACCTTTATGGTATAAAAAAAATTATTACAATAATTGATACTTACTCGAACTCTCTGGTACTTGTTGGCCGACAGATTTAAGTTGTCCGTTATTGTTTGTTTTATTATCTGAAAAAAAAAAAAATAAACATTTGCCACATTGTATGGTTTCATTTCTCTATCTAAACCTATCACATTACTTTATATTTTCGCAGAATTACTGTTTTATGGGCCATCATAAATTAAAAATACAGTTATTTTGACTTTCATATATTAAAAAATTAATTCATGTTGGTCCTTACAATAAAGATGTCGCTGTGATATTAAATTGAAATTTTAATTTTAGACCTAAGTTTAATGAAATGATGCCCCAGAATCGACCACATTGACAACTTATTTTGCTACTGTTTATCATATTATTTTTTTATGCAACTTAGAATGGCAAACAAGCTGACGGCCCACCTGATGGGAAGTGCTAACCGTCGCCTATAGACATGAGCAGTACCATGGACATAACAGTACACACACATACTGTTTCGCCCATGTACCCCCCATGCGTTGCTATTCCTGAGGACTTAGGTGTTATTCCTCTGTACCCAGTAAATTCACGCCATATCCCACCCTTCAAACCGAAACACAGCCATGCAAACACAACTGCTTCACGGTTGAAACACGATTGGGACAGAGGTACCCAAGCAATCGACTTTTGTACAAAGTCTCCCTCTTAGTGGCATACATAACTATATTTTAATTCATAACTATCCTATGAAATAAACACTTTCATTAACAAATTGTGCCTCTGAATTTATATTAATGGAAACCAGCCTGGTAATGATTACAAAAACTCTTTAAACCTAAATTTTACATAGATATATACATATTGGTCACGCCAGTCTTCCATCTTAAGTATTAATATAAAAATCGCATGTCACGGATGTTTAATCACACCACAGACTAAACTCCGATACCGCTCGACCGTTTCGAAAATTGATTCGTTCGAAAATTATGTAGCTTGAGAGACAGTAAGTATAATTATTGTCCCGATAAGAAAAAATGGAGCCGGTAAGTGGAGGTAGAGTAAAATAACTCGGTCAGCTACATCCTGCAAGAGAGTGACTTGTCTACTAAGCTCCTCTATACAGGATTTGATTTATTTGTTTGTAATGGATAAACATTAAAAAAAAATCTATAAATTTTAAAAATTCTTTCATCTACAGAAAACTACATTACTAGTGAATAACATGAGTTATATTTTATTTTAAAAAAAGATTGTGTTACAGAAAAATCTATTTCAACTGTGACAAAACCAGTTATTATGATTGAAAAACTAACCTACTGAACCGATTTTGATGAAATTTCTATTGAATCAATCTGTAAGTATCTGTATAATGTCCAGGTTGTCTGTAAGAGATTGCTTGTAGCGATAAGGCCGCCTTTTGTATATGCACGTTCTGTATAAATACTCCTTGTATACATCTTTACTGTGCGCAATAAAGAGTTTATTATTATTATTTTTTAAATTTCACTAAAATTCTCATCTCCCCTCTTAAGGAGAGGAGATGGCAACTAACCCCCGGCAGAAGCACAGTCGGCCGGGGTTCAGGGCCCCAGGGAGAGAAACCGGCGTACAATGCGGGCAGAATCTAAGAGCACCGCTTTCTGCATCTTTCCCGGAAGTGAACCGCCTCTGAATCCCAACCGTCTGAGATGTTGTTCGAGACTGGTTGGGATAAGACCGTTCACCGACATAACGATTGGGATGATTTCGGTAGATGTCACCCCCCACATTTCGGTCACCTCGTGAGCCAGGTCGAGATATTTTCTCTTCTTCTCGGTTTCGGCTTTCACGAGGTTCTCGTCATGCGGTATGGTGACATCCACCAAAAACACCCTCGAGAGTGCCCGATCCATCACCACGATATCAGGTTTGTTCGCAAGAACGGTCCTGTCCGTGATGATGGATCGGTCCCAGTAGAGCCTTACGCTGTCGCTTTCGAAGACCGGCTGGGGCTCATACTTATAGTACGGCAACCTCTCATTCGCGAGGCCGTACTTCAGAGCTAGCTCTTGATGGAGTATTTTGGCTACCTGGTTGTGTCTGTGCAAGTACTCAGTGTTGGCAAGAGCTGAACAACCCGAAAGCACATGTCTGAGTGACTCTCCGGGATGGCGACATGCTCGACAGATGTCCTCAGTGCCATCCTTCAGAATGTGCTTTCGGTAATTGTTCGTCTTAACCACCTGATCCTGTATTGCACAGACAAAACCCTCGGTCTCTCCGAAGAGATCACCGAACTGTAGCCAGTGCACGGAGGTTTTCGTGTTTACGTACGGCCCGTGAAGGGCTTTGAAGAACCTTCCGTGCAACTCCTTCTCTTTCCATACGGCCTCCCGCTGAGAGGTACCCAAAACTTCGGGTTTTCGCCAGTCCTCTTTAGCCAGAGAAAGAGGGGTGAATCCTTTGTCACATTCTATGACCTCTCTATGCAAACCCTCGTCTCTTTTCTCCAGAAAATATGTCCTGAGGCTGTCAATCTCGCGGTTGTGCATGGTCTTAACGCTTAACAAGCCTCGACCACCAGCTTTCCGCGGGATATACAGCCTCATGACTGACGATTTCGGGTGATGCATTCTATGGAGGGTCATAGTTGTGCGGACTTTCCGATCCAGGGCTTCGAGTTCGGTTTGATTATTATTTGAGTATTATTATTATTATTATTATTATAACTTGTATCTATATAATAAGCATTATGAGATATAGTAACTATTGAGTAATTTATAGCAGCAGCTGGGTAGGGTAAGTAGCGTTAGGGTGTGGTAACTCATATTTTTGTGAAGAAACAAACATAAAAAAACAAACGAATTGAGAACCTATTTCTTTTTGAAATTGGTTAAAAAATTAGAGATCTACCTGTATACACATGGAAAGCCTGGAGGGGTCAACTAGTATTATTATAAAACAAAAGAGAAGCGGTCATACCATTGGTATATACATCGCGATATTTTTAAGCTCCAGCCGCACTTTTCTCCGAGCGATAACCTCTTCGGAGGCACCTGTTGCGTCTTCAATTTCCAGACCCTTTATATGATCATTGACCTGCAATAAGATTACTTATATGTATACTCTACATTCATATATAATACATTATTGATTATTGGAAATTTTTCAAAAGAATAAAAATTATGAATGTTCGAACTACACGTTAAGCAAAATTTTTTATTTAAAAAAAAAAAAACTAGCGAATTAAAATCACCCAAGTTGGCAACCCTTTTTGTTTATGGTTTGTGGGGAATTCCTCGAATGTATTGTAAGTCATTTATTTATTTTGTTTTCGTTATCAGTATTAATTAGTGTTGTGACTTTTAGATAAAAATTTAGATTCAAGACTTCAGTGTTATGTAACGTTTAGGGTGGGGGGGGGTGATAAACTATGTTACGACGCGTTACACGAGGAACAGGAAAGGTCACAACTTTCCAAAATTGCATTATTAAAATATTACTTAAATGTCCCATAAACAGGTCATTTTATAGCATTTTGTTTTATTTGTATTTAATACAAAAATCCACAACTCTCTTAAAAATAATTTACATGCTAAGTCTCTTATAAATACAGTCGATAATGGTTTCTGATTATATAAACACGAAAATTATAAGTCTAAATAAAGCATGTTAGTTTTAGTTTTGGTTAGTTTACCTTTCTCGTTATCTTGTCCGTATATCTGCTGCCTATTGAATGCACTTTATCCATGGGCACGTTATCAATAACTGAAATTAAACTGTTCATAAATAATTCACATGGTGCACAAACCTGAGCCCTCTTGAGGGGGCTGAGGAACTCGTCGTCGTTTGGCATAAAAATAAAAACGGGTTAACAAAATTGAAAATTATAATAAAAATAATATTATACACAAACCGTTTCCCGCGGGTTCGGCCGCTTGAATCAGAATATTAAGTCTCCCATATATTCTACCCGTGTACCAAATTTCAAATTCGTTTAGCCATTTAAACGTAATTTAGTACCAAAAACTAACATACATTTTTACAAATCTCAAATTTATAATACTTATATATATATTTTTCAGATTTGTATAAATTCTGGGACCTGTCAGTGCACATTATATATATAAAAAAAACTTCTATACCAGAAAACTACTTAATAAATTAATTTCATGTCATTTTATCTAATAATCATAACCTTCAAGAAAAGAGCATATTCCTTTTTAAAAGGCCGGCAGCACACCTGCAATGGCGTTGGTGTTGTCTGTGATCATGGGTGGTGGTAGTCACTTACCATCGGGTGAGCCGCATGCTCGTTTGCTCCCTATGTTGTAAAAAAATTCTCCTACTTTTATTTTTTTTTTTTTTTATTATTTGAGATGCTGTACAATGACTTGCCTCAATATGAGACATCTCCATTTGCCATGAACAAATAAATAAAAAACAAAGTACTTTTAGGCTCGGCGTGCACAGAAATCAATTCATTCTCTTGTATCTGAGAGCGGGGCACGCCCTCAGCGTCTTCGATGGTATGCAAAGTGGACATGATCATTTGAAAGTCCCCGGTGTGAGGGTGCATCTTCCGGTAGAGCTTGCTGAGATGGAAACCACCTTGAGAGACCGCAGTACTGTCCGAATCTGATATTTGTTTAAGACGTTCCAAAATTATCTGGAAATGTAAAAATTGTTGGAAATGTATTCATGAAGTTAATAGTTCCTTTAATGTGTATAGGCGATGGTTAACACTTTTCATCAGGTGGGCGGTCAGCTTGTTTGTGATTCTATTCGGCAAACAAACAGACTGTCCACCTCATGGAAAGTGATTTCATTGTATATATACATGTATAATGGAATTTTTATTTAATGTAATAACTACCGGTAGAACTTAATGTGTAATTTGATCGAAAAAACTCGACTAGTTTTAAGACTATCCCGAATCCTTAGTCCTGAGCGGAATTTTATTGTCAATTCAATTGTTTACTGTTAATTTTAATAATTAAACAATTGTCAGAAACGACAAACATAGTAAGTTCATAAATATATATTATACATTATACACATATATATAATTTTATATATACGAGGTCTGTCCGGAAAGTTCGTATAAAAGTGTTCTGGAATGCGAGAAAGAGGAGTGGGGAGGCCAGGTAAGCGCAGGACCCCTTCCTTATGTCCCTAACAATGCTTCAGTTCTGGTCTGACCGCCGTGCGGTGCGAACTGGCTTGTCACGCCATCTGTGAAGTTACCTCTTAACGAAACCCCGTCGGCATGGAGCCCGCTTCCGTTGAAGAGCAGCGCGTCGTAATCAAGTTTCTCTCGAAACTCGGCAAGAATGGCCGTGAAATTTTTGCCGATCTAATTCGATAAGACATCCGGGGAACCACGAACAAAAAAATCAAGAAAATCCCGCTCAAATGTCAAGACAATGTTGATTGTTTTTTTCGATGTTCGGGGGATTGTCCATCAAGAATTCGTCCCTCCAGGCCAGACAGTTGATGGAAAATTCTACGTCGATGTGCTCAGACGCCTCAAAGCTCGTGTGGCACGAGTTCGTCCAGAATTGGCGCGAGAGGGGCGTTGGATTCTTCACCACGACAATGCCCCTGCCCACACCTCTCTTGTTGTCCGTGAGTTTTTGAGTAAAAATTCCATTACGGTGACCGAACACCCCCCCTATTCGCCGGATTTGGCCCCGTGTGACTTCTTCTTGTTCCCAAAAACCAAATTGGTACTTCGGGGGCGGCATTTGGGGGACATAAATGAGATAAAAAAAGCTACGACGGGGCAGCTGAGAAACCTACAACCAGAGGACTTTCAAGGAGCCTTCTCACAGTGGAAACGGCGTTGGCACAAGTGCATTATGTCACAGGGGGAGTACTTTGAAGGGGATAAAAATTGATTTACCTGAATAATTGTAAAATAAAATTTTTAAAAAACTTTTATACGTACTTTCCGGACAAACCTCGTATATATATATATATATACACAATGAACACAATTTTTAAGGATAAGACTATACATTACCCGTGCAATATCAGTCAATAACTTGTGTTTGCTCTTCTCACTGAGCTCTAGCAAACCAGTGAACTTGAATTGTAACTCTGACAATAGTTCATTGTGCGTGGTACTCAGAACCTGATAAACAAAACATATTGTTACTACAAAATATACTGCTCATGTCTATACGCGACGATTACTATTTTCCATCAGGTGGACCGTCAGCTTGTTTGCCATTCTAAGTTGTATAAAGAAATAAAATTTAAGGGAGACTCTGTTAGCGAAATTGGACGAATAGGGATCAAACCATCAATCTGAACAATATTAAGTCAGTTATAATAAGAAATAATAACGTTCTTACTAATGTAGGCTCAATAGTGTCTAGTGTTTTCTTTTTACGCATTGTCTTCTTTGTTACATCCTTCCGTTTCGTGGACATTGGCAACTGAAAGCAAAATATAAACAAATTATTGTATGTAATGTATGGAAACATAAGTGAAAATACAGGGTGCAATGGCAACATTTAATATTCAGGAATGGCAATGCATGTGTACTGTGGGTGTGCCAGTATGTTTACTGATGTCCATAGTGTTTCACATATTTTTATTATTTCAGCCCATAACTCTCCACTGTTGAAAATAAGCCTTCCCCATAAGGTGAGTTTTACCAGTAGTTGCCATACTTGACAGGCCGAATGGCAACTGCAGTTAGGCTTTGTGATGTAAGTTTATACATTAAAAGCTTTTATAAAATAGAAAATAATTTTTAATGACTACCATAATGTACTAATTGAACTGACTTCATCCTTACCTATCATTTTTTACTGATACCCTACCCATATAAGCCAACAATGCAAACACAGTTACCATTCCATTATGATACAATAAAAACTCTGTGACCAATGGATGAATAAAGTTTTTTAATAGGTGTAAATGGAATAGTAACCCTACCTGCACTATCAGTATATGATAGTGGGGAACTAGTGATAGATGTTAGACGAGGATGACGGCAGGTCAGTTGTCCCATCTTGAATAATTCAACAAGAATTAAGCACTAGTTTTCAGGGGGTACTATGTGGAGGTCAACCTGATAGGGTATATTGCTAACAGTGGGGCTGTTAGAACTCGTTACTGAGAATCTCTTTCTCCCTGATAAACAAATTTCACCAAGAATTCCTTTATACCATTCTAGTAAGGCAACTTAAAAAAAAACTAAAATTTTTACTTACATCAGGTACATGGTCAGGTATGAAAGCAGAGAGATTGGCCTTCTTAAAGTCATGCCTGTTAATTACATTCACCACCTGTGCGGCATTTAAATATTTTGCAAGTTTTAAATAGGCAACTTTACACTGCTGGCGCCGGGTACTGGGCTGAAAGTTTATAGCCTGAAACTGGCCCCTTACCACTTTTGCCAAAACCTTCACCAGCCCTTTCAGGTCCCACTGTAATGTAAAAATTTATTATAATAAGATTATTGCTGGCAGTTTGCCTAGCTGGCCTTTTTATTTTTATATTATTCTTTTTCAATTTTTTTTAAACCTTTTTTCTGTGAGTTCAAATATACAGTTTAGATGGCAGAAATGATACTAATAAATTAAATGTAAATAATCATTTTTACAAATTATACTATATTATTTATGGGCTGTTAGATGCTAAGTATTAAATTTAGGTATAACCAACTCATATACCAAAAACCATCCATAAGGATACCCACTGACCCAATTTCTTTCAAATTTTTCTGACATTTAAGCAATTAATAGCCCTGCAATTATTGTTTTCTACAGAAAAAATTTTTAATTAAATTAACTTAATAATCATTCAGATTTAGATCGAAAAACAGAACATAATCATAAGACTTCTCATGATCTGATGGTTAGGTAGAAATCGTTCATTGGGTAGCCTTATATTATATTTCCACTATTTGTATTAATTGTATTCTATAAACAGTATATAATCCAAAGAAGATTATGATTTTTTTTTTAATTAATAACAATAATTCTGCATTCTTAATTTAAAAAGTTGGTACTTACTTTTTTAGGAACACCCTGAACGGCTATTACTGTCATATCGAAAAAAAAAATATGTTTTTTATCGTAATATTTATTAATAAAGTAGAGTGTATGTATAAAAGGTAGCCCGGTATATATTTATTGTTTGTTTACACTCTAGGTTTGCTTTAACTAGGTTAGAATCAATGAATAACTGTTCAATACGACCATAAAATTGATAATCACTGCACTAAAGAGAGGTTTCTTAAAATCTAAAGATGTAGTCTTATTTTATATCTAATTATAGGCTTAATTTGTAAAAAAGATATTCCCAAATACGAATAGGAAAATAGTTGACAAAAAAATTGTCGAATAGTGATGGAACGTTATTTGATGTTTAAGTAAATATGTTATAATCGATGATCAACTCTATTGGATAAACATCAATCGATTATAAATCAGTAATTGATAGGAGCATCATACTCAATAATATTACTGATATTCGTTTTCTTTTTTTTCCATCATAAAAGTCACTAATAATCGAGTGTATTAAATTAATAATTTTATATAACCAATTATAAACAACAATTTTATTATAACTGTATCAATAACTATTATAAAAATAGGTAAATGTAATTTAATCGATAGTAATTTCTATACACTGAGTATTACAATGTACTATTGAACTTTTATTTTTAAATAAAGCTGTAATAGTGAGTATTTTTGATGTGATTAGTTTTTAGTGTCCGTAACCATCTTTAAAACAATTTAATTTAGTTATAGGTTAAACTGTATGAAACTTAATGATTGTTATTGATTATACTCCTAACTGGTACACAAAATATTCTTTCGCCTGACAATGATGCGGCGATGGAAAAGATAACTCTCATTAATAGGAACATACACTTATCAGGTTCACTCCATACAGTTCTCACTGAAAACCATCATGAGGTAACAGGTCTGCTTTCATTCTCAACTATCATCTCTCACTGATGCACTGCCAGCGTATAGATATTATCATTACATTTTCACCGAACAATAAAAACTGGAATGGCGTCAAGTAGTATAGCATTGACTAGATTTGTTAGATAAGTCTAGTTACCTACCTATAATGTACCTATTATATTTATTTGTTTTTATGAATTAAGCCGTATGGCTGTATGAATAAAGCCAGTATGTTTTTATGAATAAAGACATACGGCTTTATTTGTAAAATTATCAAACAGAACATTCTCTTAGTTCAAATAGATTTGTAGAAAATGTCAGTTTTTATGTATAAGAAGGATGGAAATAAGAGAATAATAATGAAACTATTTGTGAATATAATTTTTCATTAATATTAATTCAACAATAATAAATTATTATAAAGACGATATTCTTAATATATATTCAAATTCATAGTATAATATCATGTCATGATTACAAACATAGGTATAAAATATTAATACTTAATTAAAGTAATAAAAATATTGTAATAAAAATATTTTTTGTTATTTTAAACTGTTCTATATCCCAGTGTTATCAGTATAATACCACACAAATACAACATTTAAAATGTAATGAAACCATTTTAGTACGGTTTAAAAGGTACTATCTCATTAAGATTTCTAAAGTTTACATCAGCCCATGGAAGAAACAGATGTTTTATGGCCACAACAGATTCCAATAACATAAAACAATCAACTTCAGCTCTGTGAGCATCTGTGACCTTTTTGTTAAGTAATCTTTTGTAAATATCAGACAGATTAAAAGATTCCTTCTGGCTTGGTGAACTACTTTTTGTGTTTTCAAAAGACATTTTACATAGAGATGTACTTAAATTATCAATTTCATTCCAATCACTATTGCTAATATTTAGAGCTGGCCAACTCTCATCCTCGTCATCCGTTATAATATCATTATCTTGAGTTTTCAATTTAATGTAATTTATTTGAGTACCCTTTAATAATTTTCTAAAGCCAATCAGTGAATCTACACAAAGTAGATCTTCAGGAAGAGACCTTCCAGCACTTGCAAATTCCATCAAGAGAATTTTAAAATCAAAACAATTCCCATTATGGGCGATTAAGCAAATAGGTTTTTTCAGATCATTTAAAAATGCAATTATCGTGTTTATTTTTTCAGAAAATGTACAACAGTTCTTTAAATATTCTCTTGTTAGTCCTGTTATGCTTGCTGCTTTAGGATTTACTTCTTTCTCTGGATTAAAAAGTAAACATAGTTTGCAAACAGGCGGTGTATCACCGTGTTTTGTACTTTCTATATCATTTCTAGATGTAGCAATAAAACAGAGGTCTGTTATTTTTGTGCGGTTCCTTTCTTCTTTTGGTAATCCTGTGGTTTCCAAATCAAAAAATACGTAAGTTTCTATACGAGTCATAATTAATATAAGTATTTTTTTCTGTGATACCTATAAACAAAAATAAAAATATTAATTTTGTAAGATTAACGTGTATTACCTTGTACTCATACATAGACTAACTTGCCTATATCTATGTTTTATACAATTATTTTAAACATAGACTAATAATTAATAATATTTTATATTTCAATATAAAAAAAATCTAGTTCTATAGATTTTTTTTTAAAAAGATATTTTGATTATTCACATCATAGAAAGAGAATTGCACAGAAATGTTATATGCATTTTAAAAAGGCAATAAAATCATGTAATTTAGCAAATATTCAAAAATCTACCTCTTTTTTCTCCTTGTACAACAGTGATATAACTATTTAATTCTAACAGTTAATAAAAACATTACTACTGCTTCTGATATGGTAAATAATTTGAGTCATTCAAAAATAAAAGCGTACACAGGGCAAGAAAAAAAAGAAACATTTCCGATCCTGTTTTGCATAACCATTACAAATGGTATCTCGTATTAGTAATCTTATTATAAAAGTTTCGTATCTGGTATTCCGCAGATACTATCCAAAATTTATAATTCACATACTCTATTAAATAGCATAACGTTGGTAATCAGGCAGAAAACCGATTACGTAAATTGGCAACACTGATCTGAAATTGGTAATTAACACAAATATAGATAGTTTCAATCTATTCGATCAATAGGTCTTAAATCGATCCATGGAAACCGATAAATAAAACTAAGTATTTCGTAAAATTAATGTAACTTTTTTTTATATCTGATATCTTTTCATATTTATAAGGAATAGGAATGTTATAAAAAAATTCTCTATTGAGGTTTTTAATGTTGAATAAAAATATCAATTATATAAATCATATCCAAATAGAAAATCTTAGATTGAACTATGAAAACGTTGAACAGACCTAATCTTCAAAGTACAACAGGAAAATAGATCGATATTGATCCAAAGTTTTAACAAATTTTAAAATCTATTAAATATATGAAAAATATGTCCAAAATGCCTCGCCTAGTCTAATCATAGAAAAAGCAGGTTATCTTAATCAAAGATCGAATCGAGATCGAATACCTATTACTGAAAACCCTAAGAAAATTATAATTTATATTTTTACATATCACATAGTAATTTAGTAATAAAATTATTGGCAAAGAAAACTCATTGTAGGTACATAATAGAGGGCCTATCTCGTTAATATGCGATAAATAATATAATTTTTTTTTTAATATAACCTAAGCCCTTAGCCTAAGTCATTACTTACCAAGTAGATAAATTTGTTATACACAAGTGGTTACTTTTAGGCACCAAATAAAATCAATATTATAATCGCAAGTTAAAAATGACTCACAAATTGAGTCACCGAATAAACAAGTCTTTTTCGTAGGTATTTTATATAAAGGTGATCGCACAATTATTCGCGTTGAGCTTTTCAGTGGTTTCACGGATTATTCAAGAACTTTCAATTCTGCACCAGTATACCAAATCTTACAGAACCACTTGATACAACGAATTCAAAATTCGCTACTTTAGACTTTCAGCGCTTACAAATACATAAATACATAATTTATTTATTTACAAATATGTATACATATTGAGATGATATAAAGTGCAATTCGTTGCATTGATCTTTGTATTTTCAGCAATAGACGATAGATGGCAGTATTTTTTTAGTATAAAGACTCCTTCCTTTTATGATCAATTTAATCGATTGTCCAAGAAACTTCATAATTCATACAAAAGTCATTGTCTTGGATACCTCTATTCCACTCATCTTTTTGCTGCTAATCAGCTGCGTACCGTGCAGCTGCGTAGCGTGCGTATGATTATATTTCGGAATGAAAGATGAAATAAAGCATTGAGATTGATGATTGCAAGGTAGGAAAACACACCTTAGTCCACAGGAATCGCATCATATTATCCGGTAATTATTCAGTGCTGTACATAGGTCTCCTCCTTTGGGGATTTTACAAGTAATTGCCACGCTGGTAGGCGGGTTGGCAACCGCAATAAGGCGAAGGGAAAGGGATTATTAGTAATGGGAACAAATAGCCCCATTACTAGCAATATACCCTATCCGGTCGAACTCCACGTGGTTTCCCTTGGAAACCATCGTGGCTAATTTTAGTTGAATTCGTCAGGATGGGTCAGTTAGACCTGCTTTCATCCTCATCAGTCATCTATCACTGGTGTCCCGCCAGTGTACTTTACGGATTTGAATGAAATTTGCTACACGAATAGATTATATCCCTATATATATTTTAGCACAAAGGATGCTTTATAAATTGATGTATACGTGCAAAGTCGCGAGAAACAACTAGTATATACATAATTAACATTTTTACTATATCACCCTTATTATTCATAAGGACGCAATTAATATAACAGGTTAATAAGTTTAAACTGGAGACCCTGTTTAAGAAATCAAAGTTCTGATTAAGATGGCTCGTTCGACTTTTTTTTAAATTAGTTGTACTGTGTGATCGAGACTTAAATATTAATCTAAGATTACGTATAATAAGATGCTCTATATTCTCTACGCTATGAGATATGGACTCTCAGACAAATCACAATTAAGAAACTCTCATGGCGTGACCGAGTCACAAATATTAAAGTATTGGACAGGCTCAGGAAAAAAATTAGGATTTCCTTTTTGTTGTCCAATTTCTGATAAGAGTGGAACTCGAAGAAGACTATACCACGATAGCGATGCGGTGGAAGATTTTTGGTTAGCGATTTGTTATGAGATGAATTTACTGGGTACAGAGGAATAACACCTGCGTCCTCAGGAATGGCAACGCATGGGGAGTATCATGGGCGAAACAGTTTACTCTGTTATGTCCATGGTACTGCTCATGTCTATAGGCAATGGTTACCACTTCACATCAGGTGAACCGTCAGCTTGTTTGCCATTCTAAATTGTACAAAAAAGAAAAAGATGATTCATATGGTATATTAATATTGATTCAAAGAAACAAAAAATATAAATGAAATACTTTTTATTGAAAAACAGAATGTTACCAATCTAGCATATTGCTATATTAAACTTACTATCTATGTACTTATCTAATAATAATAGATACTATTGATGCAGTTCTTGTTACAGTTACATTTAAACAATTTAGATAGACAGATATATAATTTATTTAATATTTACTGTTTTTGTTATTAATTTGTCTACTTCAGAGTCTAAATGTATTACAATAGAAGAACGGTAGAGGCACCAAATAAAATAATTGCTTCATTTTAACAGGTAAAATGTACTCGTAAACTATGACAAAACATTTATAATCTCTGTATCCAATATGCAGACCATACTAGACTTAAAATAGATAGATATATTATTTTTTCACTCACACACTATTTAATCAATAATCTTCTAAATCATCCTCATTCAATTCAATATCATCAACATCCTCCTCACCAGTGACATCTTTAGATGTATCCTCGTTGGTACCTTCATCAGCAACTTTTTCACCAGTATTATCATTGCTTTCGAAGTCAGCGCCATTTTCATTTCCATTGGCTTTTATACCTTCGTCTTTATCACCGTCATTACATTCTTCAGCGTCAACATCAATTATTTCTTTATTATCAACACTGGTTACTTCAATCAAATCATCACTTGTTTCTGCAGCAGTCTTGCTGTCTTCACTAGCGTTATTATCATTACGCTCACTTTTCACTGCATCAGCTGGGGGGCCAAAATTCACATCTAAATCTTCGTAAAATTCTTTATTTTTCTGGTAGCCTCCAGGCGGATTGTATTCTGAAGTTTTCTTCTGCAGATTTTTGTTCCAGTACTTAACTGGCATGGTCACGTGCAGAGGTTTCGCTGCTAATGTTGTCTGACCTGGAAGTGATAAATCACCATTAACAACTGTACTATTATCAAGCGTGAAGATATCTTCACACCCGCTCCCTTGTACACGATGAACAGAGAAATTGGAGGGTTCAACGAACTGTATTCTAACACAATTATTTTTGCTAGAAAAGGATTCTGCAATTGGCAACGTTCTTTAATCATGTAAAGTAAGAATAAAATCTTAAACTGCAAGACCATAAACAACAGCTATGAATTACAATCCAAATCTTAACATTAACAAATTACTCATTCTTATTTTTCCATATCTATCAAGAAGGCTAGATGTACCGAATTATAATAGTTATGTCGTGTCTGAATACCTTCAAAAACATTTTACAAACAGCCATTAAGTCTCTTTGACATGTCTACATTTTTATATGTTTTTATTATTTGCATTTGGTTGTTATTTAATACAGTTTCTTAACTGCTTTAACCATGCTGTGTGTACACCTGTCTGGGTCTCAATCTAATTCATACTATTGTTTTTCTATAAATGTTTTAAATGTTATTTATTGTAACCTTTGTGTATACTAATAAAAAAAAACATTCTCAGTCTGGTAGAATATTATTAAGTAGAAACACTTCCAGACTGATCAGGACTGAAATGGAACTACACTAGACTGTAGTTTTTTTTAATAAATAATAATGAAATGGTAACCCCATCCGCTCTATCAGTATACACTGGCGGGGCACCAGTGAGGAATGATAGGTAAGGATAAAGTCAGGTCACTTGACCCATTGCGATGAATTTGACTATAATTATTCACGATGGTTTCCAGGAGAAACGCGTGGAGATCGACCTGTCTAGGTTTATTGTTAGCAATGGGAATTAACATCCCTATTACTAACAATCCTTCTCCGCCCGACTGGACTGTAGTATGAATGCACACATTGATATTGTTGTATCTACAGCTCTTCGTTTATAACGGAAGTCTGTATTTTTTCGGAAAAATATATAAATCATTTTTGATCTGCAATAAGTAGATATTTTTGTTTTTCACTCAAAAACCAACAGATTGGACTAGCCGCTTACCTGAATCCATCAGGATATTTCCCATGGCGCACAGTTCGTCGTAACTCTCGTAAGAGTCACAGTCGGCTATGAAGAAATCTTTATTATTTCCGGACTTCTTCACAGCAATCACGCCGTATCGGACCAGGAACATCGCCACTGCTTCACGCGTGGTACGCTTCCCCAACGAGAATATACGAAGACTCAGGTTTGTCCGAATGTTCAGCAATCGCTTTGTTAGTTGTAGTTTTATCGCCTGAAATTTAAATTACATATAAATGTGGAATATTCGTCGGTAGAGGCCGTAGACGAATACATATGGAAACCACAGAAATTTTGAATTTATTTTAACCTAGCTCACCCAGCCCACCTCGTTTTCGCACGAGTGAATGAAGAAATTGATATCAAATCTTCCCTTTACAGTTACTGGGGTCGATTCTAAGAAGCCATATTCAGTACCTATTTCTAAAATTAAAATTTCGATTTGATATTTCAGTGAAATCTTTTACTCTAAAGACCAATATGAACTAAATTTCTACTAAAGTCAAAACTATCATAAATTAAGTTTACGGTTGTTAAGTTAATCGTTCATAAATTAATACTTTCGCGAAAATGTTCTTTTTTTTTCTAACTAGAAATAAATAATTATTTTTTCAATGCCTTACCCATTCGAATTCACCCAAGGCCTCGACGACTTTTTTAAGGACACTGGCCTCATCTGAAGTATTGCTTGCAGGCTTGCATGTCTCCAGGTACTAAAATGTAAAGCCACAATAAATGACACACCTGTTATTATACATATATATATATATATATATATATATATATATATATATATATATATATATATATATATATATATATATATATATATATATATATATATATATATATATATATATATATATATATATATATATACGAGGTTTGTCCGGAAAGTACGTATAAAAGTTTTTTAAAAATTTTATTTTACAATTTATTCAGGTAAATCAATTTTATCCCCTTCAAAGTACTCCCCCTGTGACATAATGCACTTGTGCCAACGCCGTTTCCACTGTGAGAAGGCTCCTTGAAAGTCCTCTGGTTGTAGGTTTCTCAGCTGCCCCGTCGTAGCTTTTTTTATCTCATTTATGTCCCCCAAATGCCGCCCCCGAAGTACCAATTTGGTTTTTGGGAACAAGAAGAAGTCACACGGGGCCAAATCCGGCGAATAGGGGGGTGTTCGGTCACCGTAATGGAATTTTTACTCAAAAACTCACGGACAACAAGAGAGGTGTGGGCAGGGGCATTGTCGTGGTGAAGAATCCAACGCCCCTCTCGCGCCAATTCTGGACGAACTCGTGCCACACGAGCTTTGAGGCGTCTGAGCACATCGACGTAGAATTTTTCATCAACTGTCTGGCCTGGAGGGACGAATTCTTGATGGACAATCCCCCGACCATCGAAAAAAACAATCAACATTGTCTTGACATTTGAGCGGGATTTTCTTGATTTTTTTGTTCGTGGTTCCCCGGATGTCTTATCGAATTAGATCGGCAAAAATTTCACGGCCATTCTTGCCGAGTTTCGAGAGAAACTTGATTACGACGCGCTGCTCTTCAACGGAAGCGGGCTCCATGCCGACGGGGTTTCGTTAAGAGGTAACTTCACAGATGGCGTGACAAGCCAGTTCGCACCGCACGGCGGTCAGACCAGAACTGAAGCATTGTTAGGGACATAAGGAGGGGGTCCTGCGCTTACCTGGCCTCCCCACTCCTCTTTCTCGCATTCCAGAACACTTTTATACGAACTTTCCGGACAGACCTCGTATATATATATATATATATATATATATATATATATATATATATATATATATATATATATAATAATAATAACTGTGTTTATATATTGTTGTCAGTGTAGTGATGTTTATTTGCAATTTCTATCTACAGATTATTATAATAATTACTATTTAAACACTTTTTATTTCTTATTAAGTCTTTTTGTAGAAATAAACAGACGTTAGACACGCTTTTGTTGAAAGATGTCTAAACGTGTATTGAATGTATATCTATCTATTTCTAATTAAATTTTTTTTTGTGGTAAGAAGACTGATGTAAAAAAAAAAAGAATATTCAAATTTACTTTTAATTTACTAGCAACCAACCCCGGTGTCGCATGGTTTTCTTTTCTAAATAAAATAGGTGAAACATTTTCTTAAAATCATTTCATAATAGTCTAGTCATAATTGATTTTTTTTTAATGGATCATAATGAAATGGTAACCTAACCTGCACTAACAGTATACGCAGGGGGGGGGGGGGTGTTAATAATGCACACTACCAGTCTCATTGTTAGCAATATGCCCAAAAAGGTCAACCTCCACGTGGTCCCCCCTGGAAACCATCGTGCTGAATTTCAAGTGAATTCATCACGATGGGCTAATTGACCTGCTTTTTCATTCACACCTATCATCTCTCACTATTCTCTGTGTAACGGTTTCCAGGCGGGACCACGTAAAGGTCGACCTGACAGGATATATTGCTAGCAATAGGACTGGTTGTTCACATTACTAACAATACCTTCTCCCTTATAATTTTTTTATGCAACTTAGAATGGCAAATAAACTAACGGCCCACTTGATGGAAAGTGGTAACCGTCGCTTATAGACATGAGCAGTACTATGGACATAACAGAGTATACTGTTTCACTCATGATAACCCCATGCGTTGCCATTCCTAAGGACTCAGGTGTTATTCCTCTGAACTCTGTAAATTCACTGCCATATTATAATTGTTGTTAGTTACGTCACGTTGTAGTTCAACTTACCAAATCGGATAAAGCCTTCATCTCCTTATCGAGGGCTTCATTCAATATTGGCGGCAAAACGTAACAGTTGTCTGATAGATATTCTTGTTTCATCAGCTGCCTTTGTTCTGTTGATTAGGGAAAAAAATATTAATTAAGTTCGTAAGAGATCCCTTTATGGGATAAGTCCGCCATTGTATATTAAATCTTTTAATGTATTCAGTATAAATTGTGTACAATAAAGATTTTACAATATAATATTAATTTAAGCATTTTGTTGTTTTAGAACATTTACAATATGGTGCACTATTACCTAATAGTGCTTTAATAAAAATGTGAAATAAAAAAACAATCAAAAATGTATGTTATCATTCTCTTTATTGAATCTGTAAGTTATATATAAAATTCTCTATCACAGTGTTTGTTACCAAACTCCTCCGAAACGGCTTTACCGATTTTTATGAAATTTTGTGTGCATATTGGATAGGTCTGAGAATCGGCCAACATCTATTTTTCATACCCCTCAATGATAAGGGTGACCCTCACCAAAATTTTTTTTTTATTTTTTTAACAAATTTTTCCATTTTTATTTTATTATGAAAAAATACACACAACTTTAAATTTTCATCGTTTTACGATCAACCCCTGTCTTTTAATCGCGATTTTTATATTTCACAATTTTGGTAAAACAACGTTTACGGTGTCAGCTAGTATATATATATATATATATATATATATATATATATATATATATATATATATATATTATAGGTTTATTGACTTGATTGACAGGTTATAACATTATGATATATTTATTTGAAATTTTCCTCTACAAATCTTAAGGGCTTATAGAGTGGGGTTTAAGTGTAGGAGCCAGCCTAGGTCCAAAAAAAAACACTGAGGTCTAAGAGTAATGCTATAAGACCACTAGGATCGCATTAAATTCAATTGATATGAACAGTGGATCTCCCTGGCTTTTCATATACAAATGTACGGAGGAGGAGAGAGAGAAAGAGTTCGCTTTTATAATTCGCGGCCCTCCACTAAACGAGCACGATCTATAAAGTCCAACAGGAAATCGATGGAAGTAGATATCTCAAGATCATAGAACTTCCTCATAATAACTGAAATGATAATAATGAGTTTCACTTACCACACGCAGTCTTTTTATCTGCAAAAAAAAAAAAAACAACAGTCAGTAAAGTAACATTTAAATAATTTAATTAACATCCAAGAGTTCCATAAAAAATGTGTATGACTGAATATTTTTCATACATCATAATTTTTTCTCATTACGAAAATATTTTTTTTATACAACTTAGAATGGCAAACAAGCTGACGGCCCACCTGATGGAAAGTGTAACCGTCGCCTAGAGACATGAGCAGTACCATGGACATAACAGAGTATACTGTTTCGCTCATGATACCCCCCATGCATTGCCATTCCTGAGGACTCAGATGTTATTCCTCTGTACCCTGTAAATTCACGCCATATCCCACCCTTCAAACCGAAACACAGCCATGCAAACACAACTGCTTTACGGTTGAAACACGAATGGGACAGAGGTACACAAGCAATCGACTTTTGTACAAAGTCTCCCTCTGGTAAATAAATTGTCTTAACTGTAATGTTATGCAATTAGCTTATTATTTACAAGTTTCTCCTTAAAATAACCAATAGAATAATGTGGAGATTTGAATTTTTTTTAACGGAATGCAAAATTGACTAAGACACTTTTACTACTTAAAATATAGAGTTTATTATGTTTTATTTTTTCAAAATTACGTTCAAATATAAGATCAATATTATGATATTATTCTAAAAGTAAAATAATAAATAAAAATATAGTTATATGTATAAAATATTTTTTTCATTAACAATCAACTTCAAAAAAGAGGTCCTAAAGATGGTAGTATTACTTACGTGATATTTGCTCAAATTTTACAAAGATTTTCAAGGAAATGACAACGTAATAAACCATATCGATCCCTTATATGCATATATCATAAAGGAAGTATGTTTCCTTGTGGAATTACATTCCACTATTGTATAAAAACAGAGGTACGATGTTTAAAGAGCTTTATTATGATGGCTTTAACGGAACTAACCTGGCTTCAAGAAAGATGCGGGAGCTGATTTCTTCTTTGGGGCTGGCTTCGGAGTGAATGCCGATTTTTGGACCCAACTAATCGGGGCGGGTCTAGCAGGGGCTCCTGGCTTCGCGGGGGCTTGATTCGTTTGATTTGGTGTAGCAGTTTGATCTGGTTTAACAGCTGTGGTGGCAGAATCAGCTGTGGTTGCAGCTGCAGCTGCTGCTGCGGGCTTCTTGGCTTCGACGAGACCTTGGTATCGCTTTTCATCTTCTTTTGTAAATAAAGTATTATTTACCTTT
Organism: Galleria mellonella; assembly: GCF_026898425.1. Lineage (NCBI taxonomy): Eukaryota > Metazoa > Arthropoda > Insecta > Lepidoptera > Pyralidae > Galleria > Galleria mellonella. The sequence continues at coordinate 5,576,254 of NW_026441999.1, read as the reverse complement.
GTGGTTTTCGGATCTGTAAATGTTGGCATTTTTACTTACTCATAATATTTAACGTATTGTAAACATACCAAACTATCTTTGCTTGAAGAAATAAATTATTTATATTGTAAACATTAGCACAAGATGATTGTGACATGATTGTGATCACAAGAGACTAATCTGCCTTCATATTCAGTAATTTTATTGCCAAATCATCTATATATTATAAATGTCGTTCAAAAACAATAATACCATAGTTTCGTTAAGTTACTAATAGCTTTTAAATTTTAGAGATACCTTCAAAGGAATGGCATTCATCCCTATAAAAAGCACAACTATAGAATAAACTTGAAAATCTCTAAACCAATAAATAATATCATTAAAATATAGAAATTCCTATTTATGGGATTAATGGAAATAGCAGATTTCGATTTTTAATACAATTGGTATAAATATGTAAGGATATAGAAAAATTAAAAGCACTGAGAGGTAAGTCGTTAATGCTTGTTTAAAGTGTAATATTACAATATTTTCACAGTTTGAAGTTATATAATATTTTTATAGATACCTCTAAAATAGAACTGAAGAGTTTATATAGTTCCCCATCAATATCTTACGTACATGGACATTGTGAAAACAATGTGAACATCGAATCCGCTTATCACCATATTTTCATTTGGTCAAAATTATTTAAATATATAAAATAAATAATCACTGGGAACATCTTTTTTTCTATGTAGTAAGATTTCCCTTTTGTGATTTCATTCAGATTTACTATCTGATCGGCATGAATATGATGTTAAACACCATGTGATTTACATCAGATTCCCAAAACCGGCACTCTACACATCTACCAGATCTTTGTCAGTTTCGACTTTTGACTCGACAAAGTGATCTGATAGTGAAAGGAGTCTTCCAGGAAGAGACCCAGGTTAATATTTTTGAGATAACATCAAAAATATTAACATATATTGGCTTTATATAACATAATTTGGCTTTAAAACTTCGGAACCTAACGACCGTTTAGGTCGTGTCCACACGCTTCCCTTTTCACTTATGATAAGCCTCCAAGCGTCTACAAACATTTGAAGATTAGGTAAGTCAAACATACCAACACGCTTGAATTTACAGTGTGTGGAAAGTATAATAGATACCGAAATTTTGCGTCAGACTACATATTAAACCATGCACAAACTTTGGATGAAGTTTAAGCATTTAACACTTTGCAGACCGGTGACGAGTTAACCCGTCTTTTCACATCCAAACCTTGCTGACCGGTGGTAAACTCGTCATTGCATTAGCGTAGCGTAGAGGTACGTCCTCCTACCACGACGAACAACACCGTTTGGATTACAAAGCGTTCATGCCCAAAAAAACTTTTTGTATTTAGAGTTTGATCACAGTTGTAGTTTAATTCCAAAGATTTCAACCATGACGGAATTCCCGGTCAGCAGTGTTAACAAACACTCCCTATGATTTATACACCAAATTGACACTAGACCGGATCGGAGACGAACACTACCTGACAAACGCAAGCGGAACACAAACTTGTGGATTCTATTAATACGGTATTTCTATCCATTGAATCCATAAGCTTAGGCTTGCGGGCGTGGTTGAGACTAATTTAGTGTATAAAGCTATGTGTTAACTGTACGGTCTCAAAATTGAATAGGCTACGCCTTCCATTCTCGTATATATCGTAAGCGGCCCTTAAGAGAACTTAATGGTCGAGGGATGCATCAGCGTCCCTTTTAAAACATCACCAAAGTGATGCGGTTGCCAACCCGCCTGCCAAGCATGGCAACTACTAGCAGAACCTCCCATGGGGAGGCCTATGATCAGCACTGTACAGTTAACGGCTGTATCACCATAAAGCTGATTTTGCCTTTAGATCATCCAAAAGTCTAGTTGCTTTTGATGTTACATGAAAGTTAGTTGGGCTCGACAACTAATTTCCAACGTTAGCAAAATCCAAAATTACATCTGATATTGCAACTGCATCTAACTTACTGACAAATCTCATTAAGTCTATAGACTTAACGCGTTCAAACTAATAACCATTGTGGCGAAATTGACAAAAATAATATAAATTTTTGGCAGTATTTGGAAAGGTTTGGATTGTTGAAGGATAAATTGGACAATGAAGGAGATAAAGTTTGTTTAGCATTAGTTTGGTGGTAAAAATAGATTATCTATACTAATATTATAAAGATAGATTTGTTTGTTTGTTTGTAATAGACAAACCTCTAAACAATTTTCGAAATTTTGATATAATTTTCGAAAACTCTATCTACCTGTGCGTAGCCAGATCCAATCACCAATATAATATAATCAGTTGATTTTACCACCATTAGCAAATTTGACCACGTTTACAAGAGTAAACTAAAATGTTTTTTTTATGCAACTAAGAGAGGCAAACAAGCCCCAATTGATGGAAAGTGGTAACCGTTGACTTTAGACACGAACAGTACCATGGACATAACAGATAAAACTGTTTCAGTCTGATACGCTTCATGCGTTGTCATTCCTGAGCATTAAGGTATTATGCCTCAGTACCAGAATTTTCTGTATTTAGAGATTTTTTTAATGTAAATGAAGATTAGTGATAGATTAGTGTGCCAATAAATATTGTGATTAAGGCACTTTCTAACGATGATGATGATTGAATGCTGTCTTAATCTCGACATAGTTAGAATTTAATCATAAATACATCACAGCCGATATATATTCAAATCCGGTTAATCCCCAATAAACTTATGGTAGTCGATTTATTCATTTTAAATACTTTTTTTAATGAAAAATTATTAGAGAAAAAAAAAACTGCAGTAATATATATACATACATGTCTGTCACGCCTGTCTCCCATTAGGGTAGGCAGAAACAATGGTTCGACAAGCATTTGGCTTCGATTCAAACAAACCTCTTTCGCTTCTTCCATATTCATCAATCTTTTCATACAATATTATAAAAGAAATTATAAATAATAATAATAGAAATGAAACATATACAGAATGAAATTGTTCATGCTCGTATGGGATTAATAATTAATACAGATAACTGCATTGTTTTGGATTACATAATTTATCCGTCTGTCTCATCTGTTTCGTATTTAAAAATCGTGAAATAAGGAAAAAAATACCTGTTATTGTAATTGATTTGTCACTGAACGTCGAAAAAATCACAGTTTTCAAATGGAAACGTGATTTTCGAATCACAATCTAAAATGTATTGGATTCATAAAGTTATATAAATGTGATTAACACTGACACTCGTTTAATGCAAAATATCTTTAGTGATTTATATTTAATTAAAATATGATGAACATCTTATTTATTTGCAAAAAGAAGCACGAACCGCTTCTATTTTATTCTTCCAAAAAATATGATATTTATCATATTTTAATAAATGGTGTTTTGATAAAGTTTTATCAATCATTTACCTGAAGAGGGAGCAAGAGTTCCTTCTGCGGGCCGACTCTCCGTGTACAAAGCACAAAGTTTTTGATCAGCTTCAAAGGGGAAACTCTTTTTATATTTTAGTTTCATCAAATTTTTCTCCAATCCAATTTTATCGCCCAACACTTGGTCGAGTCGCTTACGAATAATTTTTTTCATCTCTATGAATCCTACTTTCTTTCTAGCCACACTGGTAAAGCCTCGTGCATTTAACAGTTCTGTAGCGATTTCAATGACCGCTTGATGACGGAATGTGTCATCCCTGTTGGCAGCCTTTTTGCGTGACTCCTTGACTTCAGCTGGCGTCATTTGTAATCTTTTGACTTGGTCTATTTCGGGCTTCAGAGTCGATTTATAATAATTGCCCTTAAAAGTATCTTTCTGGTAGAAAGTGCTAGGTCCTTCAATGCGAAAATAGGATTTTGGTATATTAGGTTTGGTATTCACATTCGGTTTATTCGAATTATTGCTATAGTTATTAGTCGCGTGTTTGCCGTAAATATTTGAAGTAGATGCTTCTTGATTAGGCAAAGCTCTCGGGGGATTATTAAACGGGGTGTTCCGCTGAAATTTAGCGGGGCCACCGCGCGATTGATCGTAATCATCAAAAGTTCGCTTCCTTCCCTTTACATCGTCGTGATCTTTATTAAATGCATCTTCTGGCTTATACTTGGAGTCTTTGTTACCATCCCACATCTGAACCCGTCCCTTATTATCTCGATCCGACTGGTCCCAGCCCGAATTACGATTGGTATACGATGAATCGTTATTAGATCTCCTGTCATCCGTATTATACGAACGATTGCCGTCGCTTCGATTAAACGAATAATTATTACCACTTCCCTGCTGAATGGGAACGGGAACTGGATACTGGACTAGCAAAGGAGTTGGCTGCTGCTGTTGTATATTGTAACTCATGTAATTGTTCTGCGAAGTGGTCAGACACAAAACGATAAGTGATCGCTAGATACTTTTTTCACACACATGATATAGTGCAGACTACATACGTATTATGAAAAATGTAACCAACTTATAATAAAAGGACGAATCATCACTCGTGGTTATGCGTTTAGGACCAAGTTCGACGAATTATAACGTCCAACTCGATCCACAAAAACCAACAGTATTTACGTCCTAATGCTGGAGAAACGACTCCAACTCTGATATTGTGGAACATCGCGCACTACACCGACACTACGAAGTACGAGTATAATGGCCGCAGTGGCCAGAGCCAAATGTCAATGCTCAAATACAGCGCAACTATTCGCCTAGCCACTGCAGTGATTTATTCGAAAAATAAAACCAAAGAAACAAATGTTTGTTTCGAACCGTTCATTCTGAACGTCACTCAATTTCTAGTAAGAGGTCTTAGTAGACCTCTATTCTACCTCGAATATAACAACCGAATTAATAACTTACTGAGCAAGCTCAGCAGTACACATCGCGGAATCACGACCCGAAAGGACCTCGAGTTCTCGGCCATAATATAGCCGAAACTTTCGCGGCCACAACTCTGACGGGCCTCGATTGTAGCTGTATAGTGCGCGAGATTCCCAACTCGAAGCATAATGGGAAACATAGAGGTATTAACCAGGATTCGAACCCAGGACTAATATTGAAATCAATTGGTTGTAAATCATCTTTTTCAAATAAGAAAATATCGGATAAAACTGATTATCCAAACCAAGAACTCCAAACTTATGCATAGCTTGGAGTCTAAATAAGTCTTATTTCCAGAAGACCATAAATGTTTACATAAGTGTTATATATCTAATTATGGTCTGATAACATTGATTAATCTCAACACATAGGGTAGATGGCTGATTTTAATCAGTGTGTTTGATTTCTTTTCATACCTGGAATGCTAAAGAAGTTGATTAGGGAATAAAGCACGTACACCAATGTAAGAGAAAGAAAACTCGAAATAAAACGCTTAGCCAAGTAGCCTGGAAAGCGTTTTTTTTATACAACTATTATATATATATATATATATATAAATGGCAGACAAACTGATGGCCTACCTGATGGAAGGTGGTAACCGTCGCCTATAGACATGAGCAGTACCATGGATATAATAGAGTATACTGTTTCGCCCATGATACCCTCCATGCGTTGCCATTCCTAAGGACTCAGGTGTTATTCCTCTGTACCCAGTAAATTCACGCCATTACCCCCTCTTCAAACCAAAACACGGCCATGCAAACACAACTACTTTACGGTTGAAACACGAATGGGACAGAGGTACCCAAGCAAACGACTTTTGTACAGTTTCCCTCTGGTAACTAACTGTAGGCTAATATGTTCTTCTAAGGGCAAAGAAATTGTTAGAAACTGGGTCTAACAACCCAATTGCTTGCAGTATATACTATCAAGTCAATCTCTACGCCGTTCCCCCTGGGACTTATTGTAATTGATTCGTGTAAAATTCGTCACAATGGGCTAAGTGACCTGCTTTTATCCTCACTTATCATGCCTCACTGGTGTCGCAACATATTCAAGCAAAAAACAAATCTTCCGCTTATAGGATAATAGTTGTATCCAAATTTGTTTGATTTCAATATGGTTATGATTAATTACTAATTATTTTAAATTTAGTAGTAAAAAAACAAACACACTACTTGACAGAAAATTATAACTATCGTCTATAGACATGGCATGACATGGGTTTTCCAAATGTGATATATCTTCTACCATCAGCTTACATTGATTCCTTAGCCTTGCAATCCAAACACAATACGACACAAATAACTTATAGAATTCCTGAATGTACTTAGAAATTACCCGATACATCTACCCTACATATGCATATAGTGTTATTGCAGATGCAGTCTTAATGTGATTTGGAATTGATCAATTCCCTCCACAATAAGAAATTGCATTTTTCAATTGTGTATGGAACATGAAATAAGAAACATGAAGTGTGAACCCTTAAAACATTACTACGTAAGGCAGCATGCCCGCGCCCTCACCGCATCCACATTATTTTCTTTTCTCCAAGTACCTCTGAAATGGTGCCTTGTCACATAATCTAACCCCAACTTCTTGCAGTTGGAACTTGTGGCAAAGTACTTAGGAGGATCTACCATCTATAACACCTTCAAAGTTTGGGTGCCATAGTAGTATGGGCAGGTATGTTCTTCCCTCCCTACAGCACTTCTATATTATCCAGTACAGACCTGCAGACATACTACCTTGCCGCCTATGCATTCTCTAAGACCTCTATATTGTCGGTACATTATATAGAGAATCAGTACCAAATAAATACTGTACTTCTATGTTATCCAATAAACTGGACGGTTTTTGTGTGCAAATATATATTTACACATTTTAATGGTCATATACAAGTCACATAGAACCTGATGAAAAAAGCTTACATACATAGACATAAAATTTCCTTTCGATTGCTTTGCATGTGAGTCATAATGCATATCTATTGTAAGAGCTACAACATATTCAGAGTTGAGTTTGCTAGTCAGTCAGAATTGACTCCTCTTAAATGCTTACAAGACATACATATATATAAAAACTAACATATACAGACTTAAGCAAAAACTGAATATCTCATTGAGTATTATTTCTTACAATCTTAACTGTATGCGCATAGACTTAAAAAATTGGAAACAAATTTGGTTTTAATACATACATATTTTAAGTCTAAATTGCTTCCATTCTACAACTTTAGGGTTAATTAAGAGGTAATATGTGTAACAATACTCACAGGTATTGGAGGCATAAGTGGCTTAGCCATTTGTTGGTTATAAGGTACTGACGATGATATTGCACGATATGGGTTCAGACCTGCCTGATTATTTTGATAGTTCTGTGGTGTTTGGTTACTATATTGTTGATAATTGTATTGACCCTGTTGGTTTTGGTCATAACTGTCATATCTTCTCTCCTGTCTTGAATCTGACATGTTTACCTGTAAATAATAAATTAATAATAATATAATACACTAGTGGCCCATCCCAGCTTCGCGCGGGTGGACATTTTTACAACATTATAAAAAATTATTATTGTGACATAACAATAATAGTTGGACATATGGTATAGCACAGTTTTTTGTAGTTATTGATATTTTCTTCAATATTGTAGAACATACTTTTGTTCTATCATCAATAGTTTCCGCAACGCATGCGACGAACGATATTTTATAGTATATTTTTTTTAAACCTTAAGTTACGTAACTAGTTTTAGTACGGATCCCTAATCTTTTCTAGCAATAAATATAACCTTTGTTATTCAGGGTGAATGTAGCTTTCTAATTGTAAAAGAATTTTTAAAATCAGCAAAGTAGTTTTTGAGTTTATTCATTACAAACACACACACAAAAATACAAATCTTTCCTCTTTATAATATTAATATAGTGTAGATTTATTATCATGTATGTACAGATGTTGAAAAAAATATTGAATGCAGGATTATAAATTTCTGCATGACAATCTTTATGTATCTACGAAACAAGCTAGCCCATCTGATGAAAAATGGTGACCATTGCCTTAAGACCCAAACTGTACCATAGACATCACCGAGTATGTTGTCACTATTATTATTATTATAATATAATACAGAACATAACATTCCTGAAGGCTAAAATTTTGTGCTTCATACCCATACATACATTTAACTTCATTGTCATATCCTACACTTTAATCCAAAATACAGCCATGTAAACACAGCTATGCTACGCCAGGAATGTGAGTAACAATATCAATTGTTTCCCTCCTCTATAAGTATAGCAACTTATATTTTAATAATCATCACCATATCACCATAAAATATAATTTTTAATTTAAATTTGATTGTATTTATTTAATTAATACAAATTTAATTAACTGTTCATAATAATACACATTAACTTTTAGATTCACCATAATTACAGAATAAACAGAAGGAAAGCTGTTTTGATGTGTTAAAAAATGCAGAAGGGTTGTAAATAAATTAAAAAACTACCCTTTTTTATCATAATTCATATATACCAAGCCTATTTTTTAAATTATGAAGTCAGTATCATGTAGTATCATGGGTGAAACAGTATACTCTGTTATGTCCATGGTACTACTCATGTCTATAGGCGATGGCTACCACTTTCCATCAGGTGGGCCGTCAGCTTGTTTGCCATTCTAAGTTGCAATTAAAAAAAGTTATACCAAAGATATTTTTTTATTATTGTTATTGCATACTATATAGTAAACATTTTTGCATAAAGAGACATGCATTACATAACTCTCAATTTATGGCACTAAATAAATCAGTATAGATTGGATTATCCCAACTCTGCATTTACATGACAGTAAGTAGTGATCTAGGCAAACAAGAAACAATTGCTTATAGTAGTGCTCCTGTCCCAGCATGTTTTCTAGTAGCTTATCTTCTGTGTATTCTGTGCTATAACTACAACAGACAAATGCCCTCGACTATTACATTTGTTGTGAGCATATTCTATTTTAATTACATCATACTATATATACATATAACCGCAGTGTGGCCTGGAATATAATGGGCCACCCCTTTCTTTCCCATGAACATCATGGACTGCAGTTATCAACCCACCTGCCAAGAGTGGCAACTACTGGCAAAACCCGCCTATACATGGAAGGCTTATGTCCAGCAGTGGACAGTTAATGGCTGAAATAATAATAATAAATATATACATACTCTTGGAGGGTTTTTTTGTCCTATATCTTCAACATACAATTGTAGTCCTTCTACATACAATCCATTCAATTTAGAATACAACAGATTTGCATCATATTCACTAGTCACACCAACTGTTATTTTCTTACTGCTACCCTCAGGTAAAAGTTTGTCTAATATTATATCTGTCAAGTTGCATTTCTCAATAATTAGAGCTTTCACATCACAATAGCGGGCCTGAAAAATATAAATATGTCAGTACGATTCAGTATAATTATATAAGATTATTAAGATTAAGATTATTAGATATGATATAAGATCTTGATTAATGGGATGCAAATAGAATAGTAACCCTTACTGCAGGTATACACTGTTAGCATTCCAATAAATAATGATAGGTAATTCAATAAAATAAAATTAATTATAAAGTATAGATAACTTATAAAATAATTTTTATATGTTTATATGTAAACATTGATTAATGTTTACAAGTATTCAATAATGCTATATTAATATTTAAATATAAGGTTACTTGTTAATGTTTCCTATTATGCTATTAAATGTTTAGTTGTAAACCTGTCTTGTGCATCTAATAAATAAATTAACTGTTGAATAGATTTAAATGGAATATGAAATTAGGTCATATATTCCGTGAATATCCTTAGGGGCGGTTTATTCTAGATTAACGATTTAATATATAGATTTCTTTTTATTTCTTTATACGCGGGCAAAGATGTGATATAGTCATCCATAAGATTGTAAGGGCGTCTAATCACCCGAAATAATTTGGTTAATAGCAAGACACGATATATGCAAGATTTCATTTGTATTTTCTATCACATATTAATAAAAAAAATTGTAAATATAACAAGCATAACATTTTGCTTTGATACTAAACGTCATGGATGTTAATATTTGTTATATATTATACAATATCATACGATAACAATAAAATGAATGGTTAAAAAATGTATTTTTCGAGAATAAAATGTGCTATTTTCACCTTAGTCGATGTCGAGCTAAAAAGTACTCTTTTTGTGTCGTCCAAATTAAATACTCACATTAGCAGGTAAGTTGTGAATAGTTAATAACATTCTAATGAATGTGGAATATTTAAAACTTATGAGGAAATAAAAGGAATACCATGAATTAAATTTACGACAAGCCGAATAAGAAAATGCTAGAGTATAGGTAATCTTTTTTTTTATAAATAAGACATGAATAACCATAGACTAGAGAGCTAGGATTTAACGTGGATTTGACAAAGTTTTATGGTATAACACATATATTAAATCACTTAAAGGCAAAATTATCTCAGTAAAAAAGAAAGTTGTCAACTTTCCTAATGCTATATAGAATTTACGAAAAAAAAAAGAAAGATGTAAATACAGACGTAAATGATACCATCTAATTTATTATCTAATATAGCTTACTGTATGCCTATTTTTAATTTCGTTGTAAACACTATAAATAATATTTAAGGTTACATCCTCTCTTATGTTACAAAATTTAGTATTTAGTAATTTAGTAGGTAATAATTAATATTTTTTTATGTTACTCCTATCGCAAATCTTATTTTATGTTTGTAACTGAAAATGTCGTATACATGGTCATGAATTAATTTATTAAAATCATAGACTCTAAGATGTTCCTAGTCTGTAGTGATCGTTTTTGATCAAAGTGGTGATATTTTTATCTGTGACAAAGAGTATGTTATCGAGACAATCATTCGTTCAATACATTAATGATAATAAATAAATTGATGCGAATGAAGGTTTATAGAATGAACTAAATTTTTTACCATTTCTACGTTTCATATTTCATTTTATCTACTGATCTTATATTTAATGAAATGTAGTAATTGAATTTCTAAGCACAATAATTACAATTGTTTCTTTTGTTTAACGTCAAAACATTAAAAAAATTTACGGAATAGAATAGTGGAATTTGATAATTATCAAGATGATGCTCACAATTCATGGCTTACCTCTGGCTGTAAGTTTATTTTTGATCATTTGTGTTGTGCTAATTTCTTGTTCTTATAAACTAATAATAATTAACAACACATACACATTGTATTTACAGACGAAATATCATGATGTTAAAGTTGTTATAAAACGTGAATGTAACCTCGCCGACTTCATACTGGATAATTTAGTTAGCGATGAAGATGGATGTAAAAAAATCAGAATTGGCGTTGCGGACGAGTCGGAAGGCGCTCATTTGATGAAATGTTTAAATGGATACAGGATGGGCGGACAAATGTTAAGGGTAGTGCCTGTTGGTAAAGCTGTAAGTTATTAACATTTTCAATAGGTATACTTAGATCATAAAGTCAGATTCATACTGAAGCGCCTGTTATGGTTAATTCTTTATGCAGTATCTGTCTGATAAAATATTATGTCTTAAGAAACAATGCATGTATATTTATATTATCACACTAGTTCTATTCAGAATTCTAATCCATTCACAATCATTCCTAAAGTGTTTCTACTTAGAAAACTGAAATAACACCAAAAAGAAACCATGATCAGCGTTATAGTATGGATCTAGTGTAACTGTTAATATTGTTTGAATTTAGCTTAATAATTTAATTTCAACTGCTTATCATCACTTGTCCAATACAGCTTAAAAGTGGCTCTTTTTTATTATAACATTACCTGTTAACTGTCTACTGCTGAACATTGGCCTGGTGGTTTCGCTAGTAGTTGTCATGCTTGACAGGCGAGTTGGCAAATACATTTAGGCCTTGATGATGTTTTAAGAGAGATGTGGCTGCCCATTCCCCGACCATTAAGTCCCGTTAGTCACCTCTTATGATACCTATGGGAATGGAAGGGGTAGCCAATTAATGTCGGGACCACATAACATTTATTTATTGTACAGTAGTCTTAAATTATAAGATATAGAGTTTTAAGAAAAAAATATAATATAGTAGATATTATTGTAAAATTAATTATTGTATCTGTGGGATACTGCTTGTGTACTTCTATCCTACTCATATTTTCATTCTGAAATAACTGTGTTTGCATAGCTAATAATAGTATAGTATGGTAATAAAATTTCTGAAGAATTTACCATGAAGAGCTAAATGACCTGCTTTCTTCCTTATCTATCATCCCTCACTAATACCCCATCATCAATAACTATAGCACAGGTGTAGTTACAATTTTATTATCATTCATAAAAAAACTATAATCTATATAAAATAGGTATTAATTACTGAGGAGTTTGTGATGTCTATAGGTGATAGTTACCACTTTCATCAAATGGGTTGTCTGTTTACCATTCTAAATTGTTTAAAATGAAATTCAAATTTATTTCAGTCATTGAACTCAGCTCCACAGCCGGCCTTTGAACAGAGGGACAACTTTCCACCAAGAAATGATTATCTCAGTCATATGACAGATTACAATCAGTCTAGACCAAGTCAGCCTACACAACCGTGGGCAACTAACCAATGGCCACAAAATCAATCGGCAAATACAACAAATAATTTTAATTATCAACAATCAACACCAAACCAGCCTTATATACATCAGCAGGTAATTTTTTTTGTACCGTTAGAAAAATTAATAAGACCTCAGCCATCAGGTGGATTGTTTGCCTGATGGAAGGGTGTTAGAAGACTTTTAATTGAAAAAGTGCTTGAAGAAAACTAGAATATAAAAAGACGATACAGAGTATTAGGTTTTTTGGAAAAAAATTGTATAAAAGTACTTGTACTAAAGTTGTGTTTTGCATTCAGCACCTCTTATCTATCTAATTTGTATTATTTGTATTTTTGTTATCAAACAGAAGTGCTAACATGACTTTTAAATTAGGATAGGGTAGGATATAACAGTAAAATTACAGGTTAAGAAGGCCTGACACCTTAGGAACAGTAATGAATGAGGTGTACCATGGATGTGAGTGTGAGTTCTTTTACATCCTCATGCTATTTGTCCAGTTAACACTTTTATCAGGTGGTTAACTTGTTAATTCCAAGTTACTTAATATAGAGAACTAATTTAATGATTTCTTTTCAGCCACAGACACAGAGGATGGTGCAACCCTTTTCCAACAGGATGCCTGTACAGGAACCTATGTATACAGGTGGAGTGCGACCAATGGCACCAAAAGCACTAATGCCTGACCCAGTATGTACTCGCATAATCTTTCAGTATTGTAAATTGTAAATATATATTTATTTCTCTTACAAAATAACAACAAAATTTACAGCTATATAGGTTACAATTTAAAACAATCTTTGTGAGAGGCTGGTGTCGGTCTTTATACTAATAATAGCTTGTTTGTCATATTTTGATGCTTTAATGACTCAAACTATTGGCCTAAGGCATACATGCACTATATGAGATGGAGAAGGACATATTATTTATCACAATAATTGTATTGTTCACAGCAACAACCACATCATATGGATTCTCGCTCACATGTGTTGCGCAGTATTGAGATTGTCGATCAGCCAGTTAATCGTGCAAATGTGTCCGCACGTTACCCTGGCAATCAAAATTATGAACAGCAGAAACCGGTTAGTGTTAACTTCGAATTTCTGTAGAATTTTGTATTTTAGAAATCAAACAATGGATGTGCAGTATCAATGTCAATACTGTGACATCCTTTTCTAACTTATCTCTAAATTTAAAATTTGATATCACAGAAACATTACATTTAAGGAAGAATTAAAACTAAACATTTAATAGATTTAAGCGAAATTGACTACAAATTTTGTACTATTATAATATTTACCTAGTTACCTAGTGCACTTTACATAAATGAAAATAGGCATCAAATTATTGCAATTTTTTTTTCTACAAATATATTTTTTTTACAGATAACAATAATGAAAAACAACTTCCAAGGGCCAACACAGTACCCTGGCGGTCAACAGAATGCATCACAGAACTATCCCATTCAAAGCCAAGCACCAACATGGCAACTCCAAGTATGAGTTTATATGTTTTTTTGTTCTAAAATATATACTGTACAATATTAGAAAAATCTATCTGTCTTTCTTAGACACAAACAGTAAACTCTAGAATGTTATCAATATCCAATTTCAAACTATTTAATTAATGATCAAGTGGAACAAGGCTAGAAATTTAACCTTTAATATTATAAATGCGATTGTCAATTAAGAGTTTCCTCTTGTTGGAACTACTAATTCATGCATTCTCTTCCAGCCAGCTATATTTCAGGCCATATCTTTTATCTCCCTATATGACATGACACCTAGTTTTCATTTCAGGATATTTTATATACTAATTCATGCAGATGAAAAAATGGGATATATCTACAATAAACATTATGAAAAAAAAAAACTGTTATTTAGCCTAAGTTGTCATTGTTGGTTATGGGTGTCCATAGTACATAAACCTTTTCAATATTTATTTCATCACCATTTTTGACTCGGTCTACCATAAACTCCCCTCCTCTATTTGATTATCTTAGTTTGTAAGGATATATGTATGGATTGACGTTTCTTGCACATGCAAAAACTATGGAATGAACGGAATTTGGTACATTAGTGGTTATGTAAATTAATTAATTTAAAATATAGGATACTGTATGTACTGATTCACCCGGGCAAAGCCGTGATATACATCTAGTGGTTTATATTTGTCTCTGATAATGTGATGTTCTTTACAATTTTTGTGCCCGAGATTGCATCAAATAATTAAAAACAATTTACAAAAAAAATAATTAAAAAATAATAATTTGTTTATCAGGGCGCTCAACAAAAACCACACCCCTTTTCAAAAGATAATCCGCCATTCAAACCTCAATATGATGATGATAGAAAATACCCGGACAGACATTCTAGTACGAAAAATCCTGAAAACCGCGATTTGTCCAACTATGAGAAATCTCGCGGTTTCTCACCGCGTCGATCTCCAATGGGTAGAGGTATGTCTCCAGGACGAAAAATGTCTCCTGATCGAAATATTCATCGCCTCCATGGCGGTTCAGATAGGAGAACCCTTATCGGTCCAGATGGGAGGCTCCATGACCCAGATGGGAGATCCCACGGTCAAGATGGCAGATCCCACGGTCAAGATGGCAGATCCCACGGTCAAGATGGCAGGAACCGTGGTCCGGATAAAAGGCCTCATAGTTCAGATGGAAGGTCTCATGGTCCAGATGGGAGACCCCATGGACCAGATGGAAGATCCAAGGGTCCAGATGGAAGACCCCATGGACCAGATGGAAGATCCCAGGGTCCAGATGGGAGACCACGTGGTGGGCCTGAAGGAAGGCATGGACTACTAGGTCCGGGTGGAAGGCCCCTCGCCGGACCAGATGAGAGGAGAATGTCACCAGGAAAAAGAGGTATTCTATCCGGTAGAAGAAGCCCGCCATCTGATAGAAGAACTTCGCCATCCAGCAAGAGGGTTTCTCCATCTGAAAGAAGATTTTCGCCACCTGGTAGAAGAATTTCGCCACCAGGTAGAAGAATTTCACCACCTGGTAGAAGAATCTCGCCATCAGGAAGACGAATGTCACCTTCCGGTAGACAGATGTCACCACCCGGTAGAAGAATGTCACCCAGTCGAAGGATATCGCCATCTGGCAGAAGAATATCACCAGGTATAAATATTTTATTATACTTAGGACATGTGGTTGTTGAACTAATTTCCTTCTAAATTTTTTCCTTAGCACTACAATATGGGTCTCTTAAAAAAACATTGAAACCTTCAAGAAAAGAGCATATAGCTTCCTAAAAGGCTGGCAATACATCTGCATTTTCTCTGATGGTCCCACCTTCCATTAGGTGGGCAATTAATTTGTTTGCTTAAAAAAAGTCGCTTCAATCGCCTAGTTCTTTATATAGGGTACCTTGTCTTATAAGGAACCAGGCAACAAACATCTGAGGGCACTCAGAATAACCACACCGGAGCCAAATCCGGTGTTTCTTTCTTACGACATTCTAAAGAGGAGACGTCAGATGCTATTTTACTCAATATATGTCTTTTATAATTTAAATACCGCCATGTGGTCCTGGCATAGAATAGGCCACCTCCTTCCTTTTCCGTGGATGTCGTAAGAGGCGACCTAGGGAGTTTATAATGGAGGGATGGGCAGCAGAGTCCTTCTTAAAACATCTCCAAAGCCTAACTGCGGTTGCCAATTTGCCTGCCAAGCGTTATAACTACTGGCAAAATTCCCACAGGGACAGGCTTATGTTCAGCAGTGGACAGTTAAAGGCTGATCTATATGATGAAGCGTTTTCCTGATAATTACTGGTAGTTTGTATTCACACAAATGTATATAAAATTTAACTTGTATTTAAAAATGTAACAGTTGATTTTCTTGCCCATTCTTCTCGGCTGCACTACATTCTGAATTCAGTTGTGGAATAATACAAAAAATATTTTTAAAAAATGCTTAAAATTGAGTTTGCTGCATGTTTCATGTGTCATGTTTTATCAGGTCGCCGCTTGGCTGAGCGGACGGGTCCCCCGAATCACCGCCTCGAGTCACCGCCGCGTCCTCCACCATCGTCGAGGTAACAGATTTAGAATACCTTTTTTTTACACAAAATAATGGACATATCATTTAAAATTTTACTATGCAAAAAAAAGCTATTTCAATCTTGATAAAATTATCTTTATTATATACAAAAAGTAATTATATAAAAAAATCAAACAATAGTGCACAAAGGCGAACTTATCTCTAAAAAAGATTTCTTCCAGCAAATATGAGATAAACTGACAGTTTATTAGTACTTACAGTCATACATATGTACCAATCAACTTAAATGTTGTAGTTAAAAATAAATATGAAATAAATTAACGAGTGACTCACGCAGACAGTAGCGTATTTAAGAAGATTTAAGTATTTTCCAGAAAAAGCTTCGCCCTTTCAAAATGGCACATTATGCTCCATTTAGATTCCAGGGTGGCCGCTAGACACTACGTAGTCGTCGATTTCCAAACGCCAGTCAAATCTCATTTATTTACTTTGATCACATTTTTGTTTAGCTAATAGAACGTGTCGCGAAAAATCAAGCTAGCCGAAATACATGATCAAATATATCGCCTTAGGTAAATGCAATTTACGCGTTAATGCTGACTTCTGGGAATTTTAGTATATCCATTACTATATTCTTAAAAGGTACTCACCGTCCCGCCATCACTCTGACAAGTTAGACAGCGCCCACTCCATTCCAAAGCAAGTGAGGCCAGCGTACGAACCGGATTCACAGGTCAGTCCATTTTTTGATTTATTACATAACAATAACATTCAATTTCACATTTAAAACTTGGCAGTTAAAGTCTACTTAGATATATAAAGCGTAATAAATACGGATGATTCCTAAATATAATGTCAATAAGTTTATAAATGGCATTTGACTACTTGATAAAAACTGTAATGTATTATGGGTGTTTGGTCAAAAAGAAACATTATGCTATTATTAATTTATATAAATACTCGTAATATTAATTAAGTGAAGCTGCGTTACTGAAGAGTGCTATATATGTTAATAGCTAGGTTCAGAAGCCAATCTGATCAGCTATTAGTTGGTACTATAAAGGATCTCTAGGCGTGGGTTGCAGCTCTTTGCCAAATGCCTAATACAGCTGCATGAAGTCGACCAAACAAATTATTAACTTTAAATTATTTTTGTAATAAGCCTTGGGAAGAGCATACTACTGTGAATTTTCAAAGATGTATTTCATTAATAAAGGCCTATGAATATGAGTTTATATAAAAAAAGTTCAAGAAAGTATTGAAGATAACCAATAACTTCTGGCAGCTGGAGACACATTGCAAGTAGATATGATGCTTGGACATATAACTGAAAGGGATGGAAATTATAACTCATTGTGACTGTTTCGAATTACATCGCATTGTCACTGCTCAGTATTTTCTAAATCTTTGTTACAATATATCAAATGCTGTGCATCGTTCAGTCGAAAGTAATCATCGCCTCCTCGTTTATTAGATAAAAGCATATTCATTTCTGTAGACATTTTCCTCCACGCACAACGAAAATATGGAATAAACTCCCAGTAGCAGTATTTCTGAACGGATACGACATTAAAACCTTCAAGAAAAATAAATGGCCGGCACCTACAATTTCTCTGAAGTTGCAGGTGCCTATGGACAGCGGTAATCACTTATCATCAGGCGAGTCGCTTAAGTGTTTGCCTCCTATGTCATAAGAAAGAAAAAAAACAAAGATTTCATTTGTGTGTTTATCTTTTTGTCAAAACATCGAATCAATGAGAATACTTTTCGGGAGTGGAAACTTTTTGGAACTGCAGTAACATTACATTTACTTCAGAGAGCATTTATCTTAAGTTTTTCGAAGCTACTCGTATTATAAAATCTTGAATTGAAACTAGAACTATGATATCACTACAATAATCGTGTTAAAATTTATACAAGATTATATTATTATATAAAATATATAAGAATCTTGCCTGTTCGAATACGAATTCTCAAGTACTTTGGCCATATCATCCGAAATGAAAACTGTATGAAACGTCTAATTGTCCAAGGGTGGGTACAAGGCAAACGTTCTCGGGGTAGATCATCAACGCCATGGACTAACTTCATCAAAACGGCCACACAGCAGTCTAATGTAGAATGCTCTCGCTCGGCTGTGAGCAGAAGTAGATGGAGACGCATTGCGAGGACCTCGATCCGAAGAAGGGCCTCATCGACGATCCACTTTAGACATAAAAATCACGACCAGTCTGTCAAGAGTAAAGAGATAAGAATCTTTGCTAGTAGCAAAGCTTTGACAGAATGTATTAGAAGTCTTTCAAATCAGGATACTACCTACAAGTCCTACAAAATCGGGGATGTCGTACCTACGATAACTATACCACATAGTAGTTTTCTTACATTCTACTAACCTCTGTACGTTCGAATCAAGTAATTTTTTAATCGTTGACGAGGTTGTTAGTGGCGCTTATTCTTGGAGTCTTCGAATTATTTAGGATACAGGGTAAGGGTGTGCAAAATTGGTTTATTTTGTGAGCCCCTTTTAAATTTATCTCTACATTACTGTTGTATATAATAGTACTGGACTGGACTAAAGTGAAAATAATTATGTTACTACAACAGCGAATATAACATAAAATAAAATTTGAAGGTGAGAAAGAAGCCGTTATTTGGGAGAACCTATATCATTATTCTAAGAATACATAAGCTTTAATCTCTTTGAAGTAAACAGTTGGATATAGTGACGATATGATCTTAAAATTCCAACCCTATTACTGTTATACGACGAGTATTTCATAATAATTGACAAGTACTCGTCATCATTCACATTCGAGGATATTTATATCACTCGAATTAAGATATTTGTGCGAGAGCTCAGTTAGTTATATGTCTTATATTATTTTATGATTACATTTACTACTGATAATAAGGGAAAAGGTAATTAGAACTAACAATACACATTAAACTCAAAACTTCAAACCAGCAAAGCTACGATGAAAAAGATATATCATGCACAAGTCTAGATAGCGTTGTTGAATTCCTTTTATCTGTATTTTTTTCTATGAACTAAATAATACAAATAATAAGGAGAAGAAGCTACGCGGGGTGCTGCGATATTCAAATCTTCCACATAGTGTTGACACAAATGAATGAATTCACAGTGAATATGCGGTCACAACTCGAGAATGTTATTTTGTGAAAAAAACTGTATAGATGTGAGTTAGGCGTACGTTAAATCTTACTCCATAGCTTACATGGTTGATGGAATATAATATGCTTTTAAAATTAAATAAACATTAGCAAGCATTATAATGAAAAAGGAATGCAGAAGAAGACTATTAAAAAATACCAATACTGACTGAAGAATCATCATCAAGTCTTGACTTAACTACGCCATCCCCTTTTTCGTCAATGTGCTCTAATTTTTGCATAAACAGCAAAATGAAGACAGTTTAATACTGCCTCAAATTTTACACATATATTAACTAAGAAATGTATTAGGTTTTTCTCAAAGGGTAATGTTCTTTCTGCTTATAAATAACTAAGTAATTCCATTTAAATTCAACATTAGTTTGAAGAATTAGAACGAGTTTACCAAGAAATAAATGGATCATTGTAATTTTAAATGTTTAAAATTAAAAAAAATATAACTGCTGGTATCTTCTGCATGGGAAACGAAACGCAAGATGGAATGTATAAAAATAATAGCTTAATATCGCCTAAAAAGAAAAAAGAGGGAAGAAGGAAAAAAAATGAAGAAGGAAGAAATAAAGGAATAAAAAAAAAGAATGTCGGCAATCCTGATATAAATAATTATAGTACATTATAACTCCTAATGGTTACGACTGCATTCGTCAGATCATATGATACGTTACGTCTTTTCTTTTCAGGTAGGTAAAGATTATAATACATCATCTACTTCTGCAATACATTCTTTTGCTTCTTCCATACTCGCACATATACGCGAAAAGAAAAAAATACTGAAAAAATTATTTGTAACATAGATACATTAATCATCAAGTCGAAGAAACATATATCCTACAAGTCTGTAAAATTTCATCGTGAAAAATATTCAAAGATTCTAACAAAGTTACGCATTATTATATTAATAGAATTAATTTTAATAGAAATCTATGTAAAATGCGAAGACTACTCTCTGCTGTATGGATGTATGGATAAAAAAAAAATTACAACAATCGAAAACTCTTCTTGAAAATTTTTCACATATTGACGAATTTTTTTATTGCATTAATTGTATATTTATTACTGTTTTGTACAAAAACTACGAAATAATTATATGAATGAAATGTTATGTGAAATCTGAGACTTTATAAACTACAGTTGTATATACTGTAGCTTATGGTACTGAGATATATCTTGATAAAGCTTCCATTATCAAGAGATTCAGATGACACTGAATTGAAAAACCTACGGGAGCAGTTTTATAATTAGCCATCATTTTAAAATTCTTAGACAAAGTCTATTTTGGAACATTGGAATTGAATGTTTTGAGACATAATATCTAAAAAGGTTATTATAGGACTTATCTATATTATATTGACGATATTTCGCAAGGAAAAATACAGTTGAATCTTCATGAATCGAGTGTAATGACACGGAAACATTGTAGAAGGCTTAAAGGAGATACATTCTATCTAGGATATGTTAAATTGGGTTTAAGTATTAATTTATTTTTATGTAAATTAAGAAAGATTAAAATTGAAGACTCCTGTAGAATTTATGGCCATTGTTCGACGATGAAGAAATACATCGACCACAACTATTGATTTTTTGAAAGGATCTCCTTGAATTGATTTATTCAATTTATGAAAAAAATTCCAACATACTTTGCTAGTTAATGTGTTTTATCAATGCATTTGATCTTGTCTATTATTTTATTACCAGTACACTAAGAACCGAATTATATATACCTATTTTGTGAATTAATTGATCTAAAGAATATAGAAACCTAAATTTCTTTTATATAACTGTGTGTTTGCAAATAAAATTTCAATTTCCAGGCACCAAATCAAGCTATGTACTCAGGTGGCTATCGTCCGAATATCCGTGAGAATGTCCAATACCCAAAACCTGGTGGACGCCAGGGGGAACATCATCACTCACCGTGGCAAGATCGGGAAAATCCTGTATTTTCCTCAAAGAAGCTAGAAGAAGACAGAAGAGAGAGGATGCCTATGTCTAGAGGCTCCGACCGGTTACTTGATCACGGCGTTGAATTGAAACGACAACCCTCGCCACGCAAATCACGCTCACCTGGCCGTCGTGATCGTTCACCACTCAGAGATCGTTACAGACGCCACTCACCGTCCCCTCGGTCGCCACGTCGCTCCTGGGCACTAGAAAAACGTCGAAGCCCTGTTGAAGCTCCACCGCCGCCCATTTGGCCCGGACCAAGTACACATGATGAAGATAAATATACAAGGTCTGGTCGACCGGACTTTCACGACAAAGATGAACCAAGCAAACCCATGGTTTGGGAGCGACCTACTTTTCACCAAAAGAACGAAGACCCTCATCGCGATAGGCGTTCAATTCCAGAAGCATTCGGAGATGATTCGAGTAAACTGCGCAGAGATTTGGGAGAATTCCCTAAAAGAGACCAACCTAAATTTAGTCCACGTGAAGATTTCCGTCGGCAAGAGATATCCGAACAAAAGCGGCATAGCGATAGGGAAGAATATCGAGAATTTCCATCGCATTCTGAACGCGAGGCACGTGGTAACATGAGGAGACAGGAGTTACTTCGACGGCCTGAGGAGAGATTAGAAGACTACAGAAAAAGGCAGCAAATATTCGATAAGGAACTCGATGATGTTTATAATAGAGCGGTCGAATTTGCCAAGAAAACTGATGAGATGCGCAGAGAAGATCGTAGGAGAGCTGCTTCTGACGAGCGTCGTCGTGAGGATACGCAAAGGGAAGAGAGGCATTTCCACCGCGAAAAGGAACCGCGCCGGGACTTCCACGATGCCCGTCCAGAAGACCGTCACTCAAGGCACGAGGAACGCCCAAGATCTCGTTACTCGGACGAATATAATAGAGAGAGCCGGGAAAGAGAATGGAATACGGGAAACGTTAAGAAGTGGACTATTTTAGACCCTGAGGTGAAAATCAAAAGGGATAAGGCAAGCGAGGAAATTTGTAATAAAATTTTGCAAAAGCATCTTAATGTGATACACAGTGAAGAGATGAAACATCACATCACAGAACAATTGAAGGGTGTCCTGTTTAAACGTTTACACGAAATGTTCGGGAATGACGATGTGTCATTTATCGAGATGGTTATAAAGTTCAGTAGCAGTATTGCTGGGAAGGAGGAAGATAAATTATTTAATGACGCGATGTCAAAATTGCCACCTCAGTTAAGATACTTGAAACGTTCAGCTCCAGGTAAGATTTTGCTATTCATCGGTACGATGTTATTTTAACTTTCTTTCTACCATTTCATGTAATGAAAGCTAGTGCTTAGGTACAATTAAGTCACCAATTTTATTCAAATTTATTATATTTATCGTTATTATCTAAATATTTCTTGTTTACTCTTAGAAATTTAGAAACATAAACTTGGCTTTAAAATCATTAATGCTATGCAGCGTTCTTATTTTTATGGAATTTTAGTATCAATATTCAATATAATTTTATAAAGCAGGAATACATACTAGCACGTTCATTATTTAGCATTGAATAAATTAAATTTTCTTGATTTACAGAAACATCTGAAGTCCCTGCGAAGACTTTTAAGCATTCTTCTGATCCTAACTTGAATGGTGAGAAAATATTTAATTCTTAATACTTTCTTAAAAAATTCTTATTATTTTTAATGTGTCTTATATTTCATAATAAATGCTCATTTCAGATTCTGCCTCAGTGCAAATGCAAACATACAGTAAGTACAACTAACAACGTAATTGTGTAATTTACCTTAAGCAAGTCATTGTATTAACAATAATAAATATATTTGAATCGCAAACAATTCCAGGTTGGAATCTCAACACTCCATTAACAGATCCAGTAATGAATGTGGATTATGTCACCCCTCTACCAGTACCACCAGTTCTTGATATGAATACCCTCATGACAACTGGCTTTTTGTCGACCTTTGAAACAGTTCCATATGTAAACCCATCCGCAGTTCAAAGTTTCGAAGATACAAAGCCAGTTCAAAAAGAAGACGACGGATTTCACTTGTATCTATGCAAAGACGATTTCGAACAGTTTTTTGATGTCGATATGGAGAGTTTGAAAGAATTTTTAGTGACCAAAATATTTAAGGTAACTGAATCGTCGGGTGGTTGGGCTCCCAATTTCACGTTTAAAGGTTTGCAGAGCAATCATCGCTACGAATTGGTCACGGACGACCCTATGTCGAGGGAGTGGCTAATCAGATTGGATTTCAGCGAATTTACAAGGTTCAATGTATTGGTATACACTAACGAGGAGCTGTGGTATGAACGCGCCGCTATCTGGTTGCCCGGTCATTCCAGGTATCGCTTCGAAGAGCCTTTCGTGAAACTCCGACTTCAGAACCGGAACACCGAGCAATTAAATATAGGTAAGTGGAAGTTAGTCAAGAAGATCGTTACTGTTAAGGGAACGAGACTGTACGTGGACATGCCACCGTCATCGGCCAGAGTTCTCGAGAAAAACAAAATGATGCTCAGCTACGAATTGCAAAAAGTTAATGTAATCTTAAGAGTGGCCGCGGTAGACAAAGACGCATTCGACGCTGGCTTGCTCGAACAATCGGTGTTGTCCAAGGAGGCCATACGGTCTGCGATTGCGAATTCACCCATGCCCTCACTAAACCAAAATGACCCGAAAATTATTAAGATAGAGCTCAAGGGAAGCAAAACACTAACAATACAGCAAGCAAGGAAAATAAAAGAAATGGTCATATACAACATGTTCAAGTACCACGAAGATGGCGGTGAAAATAGAACCGATTTTGAAAAATACGGATTCTGTTCACCGAACCATTTCGGGGTGCTGCCAGCTAACCCCGAATCAAAGAGGTGGCTGCTCACCCGCAATATAGGCAAGCTGAACCGGCGACCGGTAGTAGTGGTTGGTGGGGATGATAGGAACATTCGATTTTTCACCATGTACGTAACTGTTCCGTACGAGTCCAACAAAAACATGTCACTTATCACCGAGCGCTTGAAACAAAGTAACCAAGGTGTGAAGAACCTTAATTTTAATCTATGGAAGCCGAAACACATTACTGTACTCAAAAACAAGAGCCAACTTGAAGTAGATATCGATATGGAATCTGTGGAAACGATTATAACGATGAACTTCACGCTGGATTACTTGCTAGGGGACAGGACGACCATTACCCACACCGCACATTTTAGGCCAAATATATCGAAAGATAAACTGATGGATACCATAAAAAAATATAAATCGGAACAAATGGACAGTTACGTTGTTGCAAACATGGAGTTAGATTCCGACTCAGACGATGTCGAATGTTTGGGTGAAGTCTACAATTAAGTACTCGTATTAGTCGTTGCGAGGAAATTTCCACATCAGCTAAGATTTGAATGTTAGCTTAAGAATTATTTATAATTGTATATCATCAGAAATTACTGTTTTGGTTTGTGACTAATAAAGTATAATTACGTCTTATAAGTTTCTTTGCGATTTTCCAAGTATTGTTGATGCGTCATTTGTTTTCAGATTTAACAAAAGTATAAATGATTATCTGCAACGTGGGACCATTTTGTTTTCCTTTTGGATTCAATAATCGAGTTAATACTAAATATCAAGTTTCTTGTGATAGCAATTGAAGCGAATAGTGAAATTAATTCATGATACAATAAGTGACTTGTATTCTCACACATCTTTCCCTCTCTCGTACTAAACATGATCTTATAGCCAGTAAGGTTTTTAATAAAAATATTTTTAATTTCTCATTCGATTACATGAAATGACCACTGTATGTGTGGTTAAATATGTGAAGTATATTGACTTAAACAGCTTAAACAGTTAAGTAATAATACTAGGAAAATGCATATATGCATGGCCAAGTAAATAATCTAAATTTGTTACCTATATATCCTTAGTAATGAAATATTTTCTTGTTAGTAAAATATTTTTTTTAAGTAGTGTACTCCATCCAACTAAAAAGTTGCATTTTTTTTTATTTAACTCCTATTAAATCTCTAATTTGCGCATATATACGTCACTATTTTACTGATCTCAGCATTATTCTTAAGGAGTAGTATTTACAGTTTGAGTTTATAGCTTAAGACTGTTAGGAAAGCTTCAAACATTGTTAATTGGCGCAAACGTTTCTGTATAATATAGTGGCATGGAAACCATTCACTCCGCTACCGCAAACAAGGGCTCAATAGTAAAACAAAATCTTTATGGCAAGTATAAGTGTTATTCATTGTATTTCTTTTTTATACGAAATTGTTTGTCATAAATAACATTATAATGGATATATACTGTCTCATGTTTAAAATGAAGAGTTTCAGTTGGCAAGTGTACAGTCCTTCCAGCACCATGCAGTAAAGCAAGCTGATGTTAGATCAGCAACTACTGAGAAAATCGATCTTTATTTCCAAACTTGTTCTGTAAACTGGCACCGGAAATTTCCAAAGCGGGTCGTCTCAGAAAACTAAAAGAAGAATGACATAAAAAAATGTCTAGAAGGTTAGTTTATTATTAATTTGGTTTTTAATTATAGTTCATTTTTAGATCTCAAACGAATGCGGATTTGGCGGGATCAGTGTTCCAAGTTACTTTCAACTTTGGTATGTATCACATCCTCAACTCCACAGCAGTACCTGAGGATTCACCTTTGGAGTTTTAAAATATAAAAAAGAAGACCAAAGACTACATCATACTAACATATACTAGTCACGTTTGGTTTGTATAAATATATATTTATTTTAGGATGCCGGCCGCAAGCTATTCTATGCAGTGGCGTTGCGCTACTTGATTGTGAGTTATAAATTTTAAATTTCGCAGATTATTCTAATACAAAGGGCAGAACGAGACGCAATATTTCAAGGTACATACAATGCATAGTTATTAATGTATATGTAAGTATAGATAAGTAACATTGAGGGACATGTCTGTAACATCAATAAAAATATTGAAGACATTTTTAATTATAATGATTATATTAAGTTATCGAGACAAGATACCACATCAATGTTCGCGGCTCTGCATTGTAATTTCAACATATCTATTGATATTCCATGATGTAATGTATGAAATGTCAGTATTTACACAAATCCGGCAAAAGAAGTATCCTATCCTGCGTACAGACTGCATCACATCGAAAGCGCTATTGTAAAAAGTAAAGGTTCATCGTATTCGTAATCATCTTTGAAGAAAGTCTACGTTTCTGCTGTATCTCTATTCTGTATATGAGTGTTTTACGTTTTTAATTTCGACTAAATTTTGCAACTCGTGCTAGATAGGAATTGTTAAGTGGTATATGCTGTGTGATCCCGGCATACATTAGGTCATCTCTAAGTGTGTCGTAAGAGGTGTCTAAATCAATTTAAAGATCGAGGAATTGGCAGCAGTGTCCCTCTTAGATATCAACAAAAGCCTAACTGCGATTACCAATCCGCCTGCCAAGCTTGGCAGCTATTGGCAAAACCCATATGGAGGGGACTTATGTTCAGCAGCGGACAGTTAACGGCTGGTATGAATGATGAATGAATAAAACTAATTGGCTGACCACTGCCCTAGTCTTTTTAAAAGGTTATTTGACCTTTAGTATTGTAGATGACTCTTTTTACTGCTTTGCTTTGTATCTAAAAGCAGTATACTTTTGCAGTATACATATTTATTATGACTACATTTATACATATATCGATGTGGTAAAAAAATCTAAATAATAATCATGCATGCATTATTATTATTTACAGATTTCTTTTGCAATTCGCTAGCTTTGCTAAATGATTTTAGTGGCTTTAACTTCAGTCTCAAACAATAGAGATTATAAATTTAAAATAGTTATTTGTCTATCTTCTTCCCTGCCTATTGATTCCTAGGTAGCATTACCAGTGACTAAAAGACGTCATTCTCTAGTCGTTTAGGTTTTCAACCTCAAACTAACTAAGGAATTAAGTTTTTAGTCACAGACTTCATTGATCTAGTTTATTCTGGTGCCTAGCTAATCATGATTTGCTGCAAAGCTGATCAGCCGTTTAAGGATCATCACTTTACTAGTTGCTGTGGTCACTTCATTGATTTACAACAGTCAGCCGATCTTTAAATGACCAAGTCATACATCCGTTAACATTACAACAAAAGGATTCTGTAATCAAAGTAACCTAATTGTTCAACAACTCACAGTAGATGTATGTAAGTCTCATTGATCTCCATGCGTATTTACAGACACTGACCGATCAGGTCCAATGATGAAGCAGGAAGGTGATCGGAATCGTTTGTAATGGGGTTTAATATTACCATCGCTAGCAATATAACCTTAAAATTGATAACCATATAGGGACCACTGTGGAAGTGGAAAACATCATGGTTTATTTTTGGCGAATTCTTCACTATGGGCCAAATGCCTTGATTACATCCTCGCGTGTTATCCTTCATTGGTATCCCACTAGTGGAATCTAGTAGAGCGTGGTTACCGTTCCATTTTTATTAGTAAAAAACTTATGTTATACCAGATCAAATTGATTTCGAGGAAGAATTAGCAAACACAGCACTTCAATGTTTCCAGGTTGTACGTCGCGATTGTATATCTGTGGTGTTTTGCTTAAAACGTCATTTTATGCATTTGTTTAAGGTTCATTGAACGCTGACTAGATTTCTTGCAGATACGAAAAATATGGAAGCTTCTTTTACATGTCCTATTACAGAATGGTTACGAACCCGCCATTTTCCCATGGGATTTAGAGCTAAATCACCATGTACTCCCAAGCCTAATGTGGGCAATACGTAGTGGAATAAGTCTTTTTAATTCTCATAAGTTTTACACATTATACTTAGACATTATTTCATAATTACATTAATATGGGTACTTAGAAAACTATTACTAATCAATTCGAAGCGTAGAACTACGAAGCTTCCAATCATTTTGAAATAATTGCATGGAGTTTCTTTTCCCGTTTATACATTGTAAAAAAAATGTATATCAAGTAATAATAGTCTAATATGTATCAGACAGCACGATTTAGAAACATACTAAGCAGAACTTGTACTATGGTTAAGAAACTGAATAAGTTACAAGAGAATATTTTTACTGTATTGCAATAGAATGTTGTTACAAATTACGGCTTTTTTTTATGCAACTTAAAATGGCAAACAAGCTGACGGCCCACCTAATGGAGAGTGGTAAACATCGTCCATAGACGTGAGCAGTACCTATTTGCTATTTGGCCCATAATACCCCCCATGCGTTGTGATTCCTGAGGACTTGGGTGTTATTCCTCTGTACCCTGTAAATTCACTGCCATATCCCCACCCTTCAAACCGAAACACAGCCATGCAAACATAACTGCTTCACGATAAAAACATGTTTGGGACAGAGATGCTCAAGCAAACGACTTTTGTGCAGTCTCCCTCTGGTGCTCTGGTCGAATGCTTGATGTATTCAAGCATTCTTAACTTTCTATAATACCAATTATTATTATGATTATCTTATAATAATAATATGTATTTTGATAGTTTTTTTTATTTTTTTTTATTGTAATATAAAGAATTGTTCATTACCTTACAGGCGCAAGGCAAGCCCCTGTAATTTCGAAGCCAAGATACCAGAATCCGGTTGAAATGGACAGATTCGTGAGGCCTAATGCAGTGCCAGCGAAGAAGTTCGCCAAAGCTCCAGGTAAGGAATGTTTGAACTTGCTTTTAGTATTATTATTGTTGTAATAATTGATTAAAAAATATAAATTTGTTATACAATCATATATATATAATATAATGTATATACACCAATTTCAATCAACTCTATGAGAAAAATACACTTTTCTGTTATTTGCAACATGTGCATAGACTGAATAACGGTTGGAACTGATGACTCATAATTTTTAACGATCTCTATAAATGTATATATGTATATACATATATATAACTGCGATTGCTATCCCGCCTGCTAAGCGTGGCAACTACTGGCAAAACGCATAAGAGGGGATTTCTTAAGGAGGAGGCCTATGTTCTTCAGTGGACAATCAAAGGCTGATATGAATGAGTTAATATATATAGAAACCAGTTCCCTTTTTTGTTTATTTGCATTCATGTACCGTAAGGTCCCCGTGTTGCCTTAGATGTGGTAATATGTCGAACTATAATAAAAATATCTGATCCCATCTGATGTTATTTATTATTTTATTTTTTTAATTCATTTAAACCTAACAGAACCAAAGGCGTCACGTCCTGTACCACCAAGAGGAAGACAAAAGCATCCGCTGGTAGGGAAAGAAAAAATTGTGAAACTCAAGCCAGCTCCAATAAAACAGCAAGTTAGACCTCGAGGCAAGTAGTGATATCATACCACTTTTTGTATACGACGTCCGAATTTAAATTTTATTCCGGGCAGTTGAAGAATCAAACTTAATGTGTATAAAATAAAATGTGAACCAAAGGTTACCTTGAAAAGATTATTGTCAGCAATAAGACTTTTATGATACTTAGAATGGCAAAACAATTTGACGGCCCACTTGATGGAAAGTGGTAACCAACATGAACAGCACCATGGACAACATAGAATGCACTGTGATGTCCAAGGTACTCCTCATGCGTTGCCATCTTAAAGGCAATGGTGTTTTTTTTAGTGGATAATAATGGAATGGTAACCACGCCTGCGCTAACGGTATACACTGGCGGAGCACCAGTGATTGATGGTAGGTGAGAATGAAAAGGCAGGTCAGTTAGTAAGCATTGTAATGGATACACCTAGCATTCAGCACGATGGTTTCCTGGGGGGACCACGGGGAGGTCGACCTGACAGGGTATATTGCTAGCAACGAGACTGGTAGTCTCCACTACTAATAATCCCTTCCACCAGGGCAGTGGTGTTATGCATCTGTACCCTATAATTTAACTGCTATATTACACCTTTTAAAAAACAGAAAAACACATTGTTTCATTTTCCATTGGTAGCTAATTTATTTGTTAAAAATAAAAACTTAGCTCTTAATCTTAAGTACTCAGTCAATTTCATTTTTCGTTAAAAATGTATTTTGTTCTGTGCAGAACCAAAGCTTCAACGAGTAGTGCCCGCGAGTTCAAGAGCACGACCAGCAGTTCCACCAAAGGAAAAGTTTATAAAAAAGGATCCAGCTCCAGCCAAGCCGCAAACTAAACCCTCTGGTAAATTCATCTTTACTATTATTCTTAGTTGCCATATAATTCCGGCATAGATTAGGCCATCCATTTACCTTGAGTGTCGTAAGAGGCGACTAAGGGAACTTAATGATCAAGGGATAGGCAACAGCGTCCCTCTTAAAACATTACCAGAAGCTAAACTGCGGCTGCCAATCCATATGCCAAGCATGGTAACTATTAGCAAAATCCCCTCAATAAGGAATAGCCCCGTTCCTTATGACAGTCTATGAGTTCTATATTCAATAGTAGTCAGATATGATGATGATAGTGATGAATGTTCCAAAAGCTGATCAGACATAGTAAGTGGACTTCAATGTGACAGTATATAAATACAGTGAACACTGTATATAAGCAATCTTTTACCAGAGGGAGGCTTTGTACAAAAGTCGATTGCTTGGGTACCTCTGTCCTATTCGTGTTTCAACCGTGAAGCAGTTGTGATTGAATGGCTGTGTTTCGGTTTGAAGGGTGGGATATGGCCTGAATTTACTGGGTACAGAGGAATAACAACAACAACAGTCCTCAGGAATGGCAACGCATGGGGGGTATCATGGGTAAAACAGTATACTTTACTACTTTTTTTACTGTTCTATATCGAACTTGAGATCTCGTCTTCTTTATGCATAATAGTTGTTTGTGGAAACTTTATTGGTCATTAACTACTTGTTACGTAGTATTTTTGTGATTGCTCTTTATTACCCGAATAAAAAAAAAAGTATATACCCTGGTACGTGCTAAAATCTTCAACAGATCGTCAGAAGGTCAATTTGATATAAACAAGCTTGAATTTTCGATTTAATTTCCGAAATGTTTAAAAATATAATTTTAGATTAAAGAGTCGTTGCGTTGATCCACTTCAGGTTTTGAAAGTAGTCATTAGTCATTTATTTAAAAAAACAATGTACATTCTGTCTGTAATAGGGGATAATCATACAACAAGCGTTACATTAAATTGAATATTACGACCATCCAATATATTTTACAATAAACAATGTCAACTTCATCCGTAATATTATATATATGTCAAATATATTTTTAATTCTGGTATTTATATTAATGACCAGTACAGAAGTTCGTCCGTTCACATTACAGCAAAAGTTTTGTTTTTTAAAGTAAATGGATCAATCCTGGGGTACATCCGGTGTTGCCATCTTTCGCTTCATACTGTACGCGACATATTCATAATTATATGTAATATGCTGTAACTATATATCAATTTTGATTCAGAACAAACGGTCAAAGAGCCCCCGCAACCACCGCAACCGAAGCCAAAGGATACTCCGCAGTTAGCTACGCCAACGAAAATCTCTGTAAAAGAAGAATCGGAGAATTTATTGATTAAGGTAATCTTACCATGTATATATTTGCATCATGTCACTATAATTTATTTTCTTACTCGAATAAAATTAACCAATCTATTATACATTAAATATAAATTATATATTATACATAATTTTTCATCGCGCGTTCCACCAAATTGTTTACTCCTCTCCATCCAAAAGTTGCTTGGAAAAGATCGCTCTTAGCGATAAGGTCGCCCATTGTTTTCTCATTGTGATTATTTCTTGTAATTATTTATATTTATAATGAGTTTACTATTGTAATCTTTTGGAGGAAACAATAAAGAGTATCTATCTATCTATCTATAACTATAACTGTACGATGTCTGTATCTACATAGGAGATATTTTAGAAAAATTAATATGAGGCGACCTAATAAGAGCAATAGAAGCTAAAACAGCATTTTAGAACTTTCGCCTGTCTTTTTGTATATTATTGAAGCAGTTTTCACAGTCGTGTTCCTGTCGAAATTATTATTTGTTTAATTTTCATACGCTATATAAACGGTTGATCATTGATTTTTTTTTTTTACATTATAAAACAGTCTTTAGTTTCTTCCAAAATTCACGTATACAAAGTTGTGGGCGAAAGTTAATTGACTAATATGGGACTTTTATTTTAGCTATTTATTTTGTGCACTGTTATTCCGCTGCATGTTATGTACTGTAATTTTATTATTTTGTTGCAGATACGGTTTTCCGAACCACCACAACGAGATTCATTGGGCAATTTCCTCAAGAAATATAACTTCGTCTCATTCAAACGCGCCAGCATGCCTCCGAAAACGTACGAGGGACGAGTAAAAACCAAAGAGGACTTCGACGCAATATGCGCTGCCACTGATTTGCGCTGCGGTGAGTAATATTAGCGTTAACATTTACTCGTTTCATGCTGGGTTGGTGTATGGTCTGATTAAATTCAGAAAAGAAATTATTTCGATTAAAAAAAGCAATTTTGACAGGAAAATGTGAAAACTGATTTACTGTTTGTTAATACTATTGCATATATTATTCTATTTTTTACGAATATTCAGTACATATAAATAGTAATGTACCGTAATGTCAACAAATTCGATACTTTGAAGTAAATTTACATGTATTTTTCAGGTTCTTCCAAATTAACTGTGACTCCACATTCTAATTTCAATCAGTGCCCAGAAAATTTAAAAATGGATATAGATGTTAATAAAATTGAAGCTAGTTCAAACGAAGCTGCTATTAAAAAAGAGTTAACGCAAAAAGTAAATACTAAAGACAAAACTAAAGTTACTGATACTAGTCAAGATACGAAAAAAGTAATCACAGAAGATGAAAGCCATAATCAGAAACAAAATATTCTAGCTGAAACAGAGAAAGTGTCAACTGCAATTGAAAATACAGCCAAACCAACCAAAAACCAAGAAGTGTTAAATTCGTCTAATGAATCGACTCCAGTGAAACCGGGAAAAGATATAAATGAAGCAGCAAAGACTGTGCCCACAGAAAATAAATGTGGAACGTTAATTAACGTAGAATCAGCTGAAATAGACGCTCAAAGTATTGCAAAAGTTACACCAACCAAGGATGTTGAAACTCCAATTACAAAAAAACCTCAAGATAACAATCAAAATATTAAAACAAAAGCTACACCACAAATAAAATCTAACCAAAGCACACCTATTGCAAAAACAAAACAAACCGTTCGTAAAACAGAATTACAAATATCACCTAAAAATACATCTAATGTTATGAATAAAAATTATATTGAGAACAAATCCAACTATAACAGTGATGATGATTATGAAGAATTAGATGACAAGGATATTCTTGCATTGATGTCGGAAGGTATTATTTTAGACGAGTGTTGTGGTTCAGAAGAAGATTAAGGCAAAAAAGCATATTTGTTAACTTAGGAAGGCTAGTGCCAGTTAATTTGCTTTAATTCTTTTAACATTCATTTAGGCTTGCCCTATTTTTACGATATTATATTAATTAGATTTAATCACTGAAATATTATTGTATGTATATCTATGTATCATAATCTGTGTAAATAGGTAAAAAAAGAAAATAAAAATATTAAATGTCTCAGTGCTTTTATTCTACAAACATTTTGTTTTACAAATATCAGTGAGTATTTTTATATGTTGAGTATGATATTTGAAGGGATGATTAAGATTACTGGCAATTCAGTTACTTCGGTGGCTCCACAGTGTTAGTGATTTCCTCTTCTACCTATCAAAAAAAATAGAAAATAAACCATCAGTATAATATAATAAAGAGAAATCCATAAAAATGATCAACAATCGCAACAATTCAAATTTCATTTCATTCATTTTACAAAAATAGTTTCAAATGTTAGAATATTATAGTATAAATAACGGGGTATGTGGTAGTGCTTGGCTACATTTGATGGGTGAAAGTGGTATGGTAACCCCGCCTGCGCTAACGGGATACGCTGGCGGAGCACCAGTGAAGGGTGATAGATGAGAATGAAAACAGACCAGTTAGCCCATCATGATGAACTCATCAGGAATTAACCATGATAGGGATTGTTACCCTTTCCCCCCAGTGCTTGGCTACTGGTTTAATTATATCTGTAATCAAATCTTAGAAAGCGGAAGAAAAATCCCTGGTGTAGGTAGCTGGTACTCAATGAATACGATCAAGGGAATCATAATGCATCACTGATAAAATTGCAATATCTCTTCCAACCTTAATATTAGCAAAATCATCGAAGCCCCGATGGAGCCATATTTAAAAAAAATACAGCTAGTTGAGTATGTATATAGTAGCTACTAAACTAAGATGAAATATATCAATATTGAGCAGCCCTCAGCAATGAGGAGGCGCGACGTTTTTTCGGTGCCGCCGCTTCAGTTCTCCTTCGCTCTTCTTCCATAGAATCCGCAAGATTGTACACTTCTTTAGGAGCCACCTGTTAGGGTAAGGACTGGACTTAGGAATTGTGGAAAGTCAGCAGGGATAGGTGTATTGGGTCGATTGGAGAGTTTTTTTTAATGGGTGATAATGGAATGATAACACCACCCGCACTATCGGTATACACCGGCGGGGCACCAGTGAAGGATGATACGTGAGAATGAAACAGGTCAGTTAGCCCATCGTGACGAATTGAACAAGAATTGTTCACGATGTTTTCCAGGGGAAACCACGTGGAGGTCGACCTAATAGGACATATTGTTAGCAATGGGGCTGTCTAACTCCATTGCTAACAATCTCTCCCCCCCCCCCCGCCGATGGGAGGGTTGCAAAATTGTATTCTAAAAGCTCTATCCAATGGGATTCAAACTCGTATTATTACACAATGGAAGGATAGTATCAGTTGGCAAGAAAATTATTTTGATATATTAGAATAATAGATTTTAAATGAACTCTAAAATAGTGGAATGAGTAGAACGAACTATTGGGATGACAAATTAATAAGAGATAAGTCATTGTTAAATTGCTAGATGATCTACGTGAAGCAGTCTTGTTTTAAATACTTAATGCAGGTATCCATTACTTGCTTGAGTTGAAAAGTTCGATTTTCGGAGAGTTAAATTAAAAAACAATTTTTAATAAATTGGGGTCGATTTTTTAAAGCAATACTATGGACTGTGAGGAAGTACAGAAGACCAAAGCAGTAAAATAAAAATTTAAAAGTAAGTATCTATAAAACATAGATTTCCTTGTACCTATTTGGTACGGAACACTAATTCCTAACATATATTATATATTACCAATATACCCACTGGAAACCATAATATTTAATTCCTAATAGTTCATCACTATACGCTACCAAACCTGTTTTCATCCTCACCTATCGCTCTTCACTGGTCCTTTGCTGGCGTACACCGATAATGCAGGTGAAATTACCATTTCATTTTTGCCTATCCAAAAATATAATAGGCGAACTGGCCTACTTTTATCCTTACCTATCATTTCTCATTTCACTGATGCCCCATCAGCGTATACCGATAGGGCGAGTGGAATCATCATTCTATTTTCACCCATTAAAAAAAACTACACCGCCCGGAACAAAAATTCTTATTCGGTTGCTACATTTTATATTTGTGGATTTTTCACAGTGAAAAGGATCACGGCTTCCTGTTAGATATTAACTGAGACCGCTACTGGTATTTTCATACATTAATCACTCATAGAACGAAGGTTACCTACTTTTCAGTGATAGGAAAAAATCGGGAAATATTGAAACCCATACCGTATAGTCTCGGCAAAAATGAACCACCCCTTCTTTTCCCGTGGATGTCGTAAGAAGAATTTAATGGTTGAGGGATGAGCAGCAGCATTCCTCTTAAAACATCATCAAATCCTAACTGCGGTTGCTAATTCGCCTACCAAGTGTAGCAATTATAGACAAAACCCCCCTAAGAAGGAGGATTGTGTTCAGCAGTGGACACATAATGATGATCGAAATCTGTGGGTACTGACGTTGATTTGGAGATGCCACTTCTCTAAATCTATTTTAAAATATCAACAGGTTTAGAGAAAAGGCACCCTAGAATCAACTTCATTGTTTCTGAAGATCTAAAAATAAATAAAAGAAATTTAAATTTTAGTTTACATACATTTCTTTGTCTATGGCCATAACTTTAACATCTATGTGACACTACTGACTCTGTGGCACTACTGACATATTTTTTATTTATTCTCTAGTAGCTTTGTGGTTGAGAAAAAAAATTAGAATTGATTTATTTCCTTGGTTTATATAAAATTGTAATCCATCCATTTTGTGTAATTAGATACATATTTCGACGTGCTTATTTATAAAAATGCGACGTAATTCAAGAGGATTTCGACAAGGCCCTGGCTCTAACCGAAGTCGCATTACAGAAGAATCGGAGTTAAAAGTGCGTGTTTTTTTCCGGCTTATATTTTTATATCTTTATCAATTCTTTGTTTTAGAAATAGATAAATGCTAACAATAGACTATTTAGACTAGATACAAGAAACACACTTACATTCGCCATTTCCATGGAAGTAATCGTGTTCTTAATTATACCTATCACATTATCTACTTATATAGATTAACAAATCGAGTATATGAAATACTATACATGTGGGTTTAGTAATTACATTTAAAAGGTGGGATATGAAATAAAATTACACGGTAGACAGGCATAATAGTCGATAGGAATAGCAACGCATAAGAGCTAGCTAACATTGATGACTCAGTGTATTCTATGCTATTTATGTTTATAGATGGCTCATCACTTTCCATCACATGGCCTGTCGTTTTAATTTATATTTAGTTGAAATAAACATGGGTAACTCAATAATTTTTCTCGTGGCAACTCAATAATTCAGGCACATCAAACTATGCCAACTAATTGAGTTAACTCAAAATTGTACAGTGGCACATGGGGTATCTTGTATCGCTGTGGTGAATGTTGTGCTGTTTTGCAATAGTGACACAAAAAGTCTTTCATTTTGGTTCTACTTTTAGCTTTCCTTACACTCATTCATAAATTTTTAATGCATTTATTTACATCTATATATTTTGAAATGATTACCCATAAGATCAAAAAAAGTGAGTTGATATATCATATTTTGGAGCAATATAACCACATTTTGGGGGATAAATCACTAACTAATCTAAAATGGTTTCCAGAAATCAGTGAAATAGTCTATAGTGATTTTACTAATGTGTTTGCTTACAACATAAAACCTATTTCTTAAAATAAAAACTTATTATAATGGAAATTATATGATATTCATTATATACAAATTCATGTAGAACTATTGAAATAATATTAAATGTTATGTCCAGGATTTAGATTTGGAGTTGCAACTGCTGAGGCGCAAACGAGAGTTGCTGGAGCAGAAAGTCCAAAATGAACAATATCATAGTCTTGTAAGTACTATTATTGTAATATTACTAGCTAACATAGTAAGCATTGATTTGCTCCCAATTGGTTCCATTTTTTCTTGTCAGTATGAAAACTATTTTATTTCTCAATAGTACTTTAGTACTTATTTATAAAATTTCATCAGAATTGCTTAAGCTGTTCAGAGATTTAGTATTAATGGAGACTGTAACTTTGGTTCAATACTATGTTGGTATCACACACACACACACACATACAATTAATCTACTTATGTCTGTCGGGGGAAAACGAATCGTTAGAAGTGGGGCTCTAATAGCTAGTGATATACCTTATCTTGGTTAATTCTTGTGGAATTTGTCGTGATGGGCTAACTGACTTGCTTTCATCCTCATCTCTCACTGATGCCTTGCCAACATATACTGATAACATAAGTGGGGTTATAATTTCACTACCATTCATAAAAAAGCTATGTCTAATGTAAGAAAGACTCTGTTTTCCGCACTTAGCCTCTCATTTGGGCCGTTGTGCGGAAAGCTATGTCTATTATTTCATTCTAATTTATTTAGAGATAAGAAAGAGTAGATAATAAAGAGAAAGAGAGAGAGATATATAAATACAAATGTATTTCCAAAGTTAGTATTTATGTAACTATAAAATCCTAGATTCAATCTCTGTGTGGGAATAAATGATAGTCTATCTTCAATTATTTTCGTCCATAATGGATATAATATATATGTAATCTGGTTTTAGTTGATATATTAAAACCTAAAATTAAAACGTTATTCATTTTTAAATTTTTGTTGAAGCTTAAGTATACTTGGGTAACTATTTTTTTTTATACAACTTAGAATGGCAAACAAACTGATGGCCCACCTGATGGAAAATGGTAACCGTCGTCTATAGACATGAGCAGTACCATGGACATAACAGAGTATATTGTTTCGCCCTGAATGTTAGGCTCGTTGATTCATCATGGACACCTTTACCTACACATATAGGCTTTTATTATAATATTACTATTATATAAAAGCATATCCCCCAGAATTTGCTGTGTCAGGTTGCAATTCCAACCACATTCCACCAGCAAATGTAAAAGGTCTTCTATTTTATTACAATATGTACAATTTGGTGACTGTTTAACTCTTATAAGATGATAAAATTTGTTGAGTAGATCTTGGTTTGATCTCATCCTGAATGCTGTTAGTGTATTTACTCTGTCTATAAAGACATCTGCTATATATACCTTCATAACTCATTTCATGCATTCATGCCAGCTCTGGAGATTTTTAGTTTATTTTTTTTTTATATATTTAGTCTGATTTAGTAATAAAAATTGGTTAAAGATTTAGTACAAAAAAAAGAGGAAGTCACTGAATGTCAATGGCGCAAGATTGTACCTCGTAGCGTAATATGAAGGAAACTTATATTCAGTAGTGGACAGTGGGTAGGTTGTAATGATGATGCTATTGGGTTTGTCAGAGGCATTTGTTGACTATTATCATATTTTCCATAAAGCATAATATTCGATGTATCCACATTTTGCCATATTATATTACAAAATCATAAACTGTCCAGTGTTTCACTTAAAATTACAAGATAAGATTATAACATGGCATTAATGGTCAATGAATATCAATTCCAAAAATTAAAATATTTTATTTTAGTTTGTCTTTTATTTGCGTTTACTGCTACTCTTTATGTTATGGTTATAATCATATAATCATTATTCATTACTTCCACTACAAAATAATGACGCCTCTAAATTTTTTTACGATTAACCAGTGAAAATTTTCTGTGATTAACAAGTGTCTGTTACATTTCAGTCCAACAATCATAACTTCTCTTATTTGTATGAAGATTCCAATACTTCTCGCCCTAACTATGGGAAACAGCCTGTCAGGAAGCGGCCATCGGTCGAAAGCGATTGGCACGCGGCGCCGCCCAAACGTGCCTCTCGCTCTCAACTGCGCAAAAATAATGCAAGGCGGTTCGATGACGATTATGAAGCACGAGAGAGATTTGACTTTATACCTTTAGGTCAAAACTCTTTAAGAAAGCAAGATCAAGAAAGTTATCGTGGCAAAACTTCGACTTCTAATCAGTCAAATTACAAACACAAGGCTGCACCATTAATGAGTTTTAATAGTAAGCCTTTCATAGGTCAAAGAATTGTGGACAACCAATCGATCAAACCCAAACAAAAAAATTTCCAGCCAACCAAAGTCACCAAACATAAACCAGGCGATGCAAACAAAGTTACTCCCGGTTTTAAACATGGTACTGTTATTGCATCACAAGCCTTGAAAGCAGAAGAAAAATTTCCAATTTTAAGAGCTGACAAAATACCCACACAACAAATGGCGGGTCGTTTGGAGTTAGCCCTGGGAAACATTATGAAGGCTATTAAACTCAAATATAGCGATGAAAGTCTTTACACCATCGAAAAGATGCGTTGTATGAAGAACATAATCCGCCAACGTATTCGAAAGGTTATGATTGGTAAGCCTGTTGGTGTTGTGTCTACAATTCTCGACCATTACCGAAATGTATATCCTGAACACACCGATGTAGAAATTGTGGCCGCAGCCAAAGCTGTTTCGAAGGAAGAAAAAGGAAAACTGACTTTCAATGAAGGTAGTGATATTGTTGCATACTTATATTTCAAATCTCCTTCAAATGTTGTTGAAAGAGATTGTATATTGTATTATTAGTGCCAGTTATTTGGCACCTAATCTAATACATTTCACATAAAATTTTGGTGTTGAAAATTTAGCTTATGATCAAAGTAAGCAATTCTATACATTCTCCACCAAAGTTTAAAATCCGAGTGTGTGAAGATAAAAGTAACATATACTTACATATTTGTACACAAGCCACATTTCTGGCACCATCGTATCACATCTCTTTCGTTTTTACATGTTAAAATATATACATAGGAACGAAATATGGGACTGTGTGTAGACATTGGTTGTTTCAACCATATAGTTTATATAAAAACCTGATGCATTTTAAAAGATTGTGGTAGTATATAAACTAACAACAATTTTAAATGATCAGGTTGATCATGCCAGCATGTGGAGTGTGTATTGTGTAGTGTGATTTGTATGAGATTTTACTTTTGTACATATTTTAAACAATTTACTTTTATCATACTTATGTTGGTATCATGTATGTATTGAAATTGAAATACAAATTTTCGAGAATAGTGATTACTGATTATATTAAAAGATTGAAATAATACTTTACACTATACCCAGAGCGCATGTTTTGATGTCAATAAAAACAGATGAGTTTGTATTGAGATATAGGAACGGAAGTTATGAGGGGGAATGCTGGCCCTTATATTTATGTTATCCCCGGATATTCTTTTTTAATAGTACAAATATCGTTATAACACCCTTTATTATTAACTATTAATATTTTGACAAGTAGTTATTATTATTTAATACGATACTTTTTAAATACTAATAAAATATGTTTATTATATTTTGTTTTCAGATATACTGGATCCTCAAAAGTATTTCAAGCAGCATATGGCTAAACTTATGGATCTGAAATTGAGTGAAATGTTTTCAAAGGTGATTCAAATATGTTATAATTAAATTATTATCTGTAGTGTTTTAAGCTAATTTTTGTAATTCGACCATTCAAATTTCTATATTTCATGCTGAGTAATGGAAGTAGTTGTTGTGAGGACTCTTAATCCTATGTAGTTAATAAAATT
Source organism: Galleria mellonella (assembly GCF_026898425.1). NCBI lineage: Eukaryota > Metazoa > Arthropoda > Insecta > Lepidoptera > Pyralidae > Galleria > Galleria mellonella. The sequence goes on along the minus strand of NW_026441999.1, from coordinate 5,534,506 downwards.
GTCCTAAGACTTAGTTACATTTGATCTGAAAACATAAACTACATTTCTTACAGCTGAGAACTCTTTATGCTGAAGAAAATGGAAAGGATATACAGCCTTTAATAGATGCAGCGCTGAAAGATAATAGTGGTGAGATACCGAAACAAAATGTCACAGATAAGGAACATAATGATTTCAACAATATTGATAAAGACATTAGCTTGGATAATATTGATAGCGACCAAACAACAAATGAATGCACTAAACCTTATTATTTGGAAAAACTTATGATGACATTGTTGACTCGTAAACTGCCACAAGCATTATATAGATACAAAAGAGTAAGTAATCATATTGTTATTGTACATATAAAATAAAGCTAATACAAGGTAAACATGTGCTCTCCTATCTAGTAAAGCATATAAGTAAAAAAGAAATAATATTAAATAAACAAAATAAAAGTTATACATTGATTTACTATAATTTTACCAATTGATTTCGATAGTTTATCATTTCTAGTGCTCAAGGATTCTAAGATTAAAATTGATAGTGAAATTGGAATTATCTTTTTTCTCCATCTTCTATTTATTTACAGAACATAATACACATTATGGAATTAGATCGATCTTATGAAGAGTTAAAAGCTGATATAATAGGGAAAACTGGTGAACTAATAAAAAAATATGCGAAGACAGAATCTGATGATGAAGGTAACAACAAAGAGACAGAGGAAAATGAAAATTATACCACACAAACAGATAAAAGAACAACTGAAACACATCCACAAGCACGTCTGCCATATTATGTTAAGGTGAGGAGCATTTTAAATGTAAAACTTTAAATACCACTCATATTTGTACCTCTAATTAATTCTTTCATTCCATTGGTATATTTTCAAGATAGGCTCTCCATACAGATAAAAATTCTCTTAAATTAAAATTTAAAAAAATAGTTATCATAGGATGACAAGCCATGAGTAGCTTAATGTACTGTGATACATCTTATGTGTCGCCATTCCTAATCACTATGGTCATATGTTTCCATACTCTGTAATTTCATTGCTATATTCCACCTTTCAAACTAAAACAATTTTTTTTTTTATTCATACATTACTTATTAGAGTTCAAATGCTCTAATAAGTTGTTATTGTAGCTCAGGAATGTTTTTCATCTTTTTTTTTCCTTTAACCTTTAACAAAAAAAAATGTTTAAAGTAATTCCCCGTTTTTTTTTTTTTCAGATTGTGGGTCGCCCTGCTTTGCCTAAGCGTAACGCAATGCAAATATTTTTGGACGAATATGATCCCAAGTCAATAAAAAAAGTTAAACACTTGCGAAATCTGCTGTTTGTCGGTTTCGACAATAAAGACAACTTCGACAAAATTGTAAAAGCCAGTAATACTGTTATTGGTAAGTTAATAATATATGTGATATTTACTCATTTACTATGTTAGTTTCTGAAAGTTATTATTAACGATTTGTAAATCACCAAGATTGTAATTTTATAATAAATTATGTAATTAGTATAAAAAATAATTCATATATTAACATACTATTATATTAATAAAAATTCATTTATAGGTAATAATAAACTCATTATAAAAATTAGTAAATGGGTTACAAAAGAGGCTTTAGATGCACCTAACACCAACCAAATTAGTAACTCACAAACTGAAAATATTGGCGATAGCTCTTTTCAATCTATAGACGATCAAATAAACAATCTGCTAACTTCAATAAGACGAGACGAAGAAGCTAATGAAATTAGTCAAGGTGAGAAGAAAGAGAGTGCTGATGAATCTAAAGAAAATTCAGCGCAAGATATTCCAGAGCAACTTGGTGATGGCCAATCTAATGAAATTAATGTGTGTGTAAGTGAGAAAAATGATGCGTCACAAGGTGATCAAAGTCAAAACCCAGATGAAAACACAGGAGCGGTTAAAAATGCAAACAATGAATTAGAAAGTAAAAATAAAGTAGAAAACGAAAATTACATAGAAGGCGCAAATGATGCAGGAGATGCAAATAATGCAGATCAAGAAAATAATGTAGAAGGTAAGAATGATGCAGAAGTTAAAAATAATGTAGAAGGTGAGAATGATGCAGAAGATAAAAATAATGTAAAAGTAGAAAATGATACAAAAGAAGAAAATAATGTAGAAAGCAATAATGAAGCAGAAGTTAAAAACAATGTAGAGAGAGAAAATGATGTAGGAGGAGAAAATAATGCAGAAGATGAAAATAAAGACATTAATGAGGGAACTCAAAGTACAAATGTAAATGATAATATTGAAATAGAAACAACAAATAAAGACAAATTAAATTCTTTAATGAGTGAATCGAAGGATAATAGTCCAGCTATATCTACAAGAAGCTCGTCTCGGCTAGCTAATGTGACGCAATCTACTATAAGAACCAGACAAGCCAGACGACTCACTCAGGATAACTAAACCTAATTATAAGAAAATGAGCAATCGTCACTTCATCTAAAACCATACGACAAATATTTTCATTCACTTTAAAATTCTTTATACAAAAACTACCTATTTTCAATGTACTTTATTAAACAATTATTATTGCTTACAAGTATGTATGTATTATTAATATAGAGTTGCAGATTTTTTTTTATTATATTTCATCGTTTCATATTTGTAAATATATATGTATTCATATATGTTAAATTTTGAATAAATCACTGTATTTTCTTTTTTTGTTTTAAATATAACTTTTTTCTGTTCATATGGATTATGGGTAGATATAGCAGAATATAGTAGTGATATTTATGAAATTTCACTTAATAAAGTGCACATTTTATAAGAAATTGTTACTTCTGTTATTATTATCATAATCATCATCGTCATATCAGCCTTTAACTGTCCTCTCTCTTGGGGAGATTTGCCAGTAGTTGCCACGCTTGGCAGGCGGATTGGCAACCACAGTTAGGCCTTTGAGAATGTTTAGTTGATTGGAATTAAGAACATTTGAGAATTCACTACTATTGTTATTAGTAGAAGTGTATGAATTAACCTCATTGCTAGCAATACATCCTATCAGGTCGGCCTCTACGCGGTTCTCGCTGGAAACCATAGTGGTTAATTCTTGTTCAAGTGGTCACTATGGGCTAACTGACCTGCCATTATCTTTACCTGTCACCCTTCACTGGTGCCCCGTCAGCGTATACTGATAGCGCAGGCGAGATTACCATTCCATCTATGGGATCTATTTAGAAGCATATCCTTTCAGATAAAAAAGAATTTTCCAAATCGATTTACAACTAACGGAGTTATGAAGTAACAAAATAAATATATAAAAAAAAAATACAATCGAATTGAGAACCTTTTTAAAGTTGGTTGAAAATTGTAACTAAACAATGTTAGCACATGTGAGGTATTTTAGAAAAATTTATATGAAGGGGCATACAATAATTTTTAGCTATTTCGTGTCTCTGTCTGTCTATATGTTCGTTTCGGCATTACGTAAAAACTGCACCATATTGGATGCGATTTTCACAGTTGCAATTACTAAAGGTCTTACTGAAAATATGGCGTATTTGTCTTGATATGTCATCTAGAAGTGATTTATTGGTTTTCATACTTCTATAATCCATGTGCACGAAGTAGCGGGCAAAGAACTTGTGATTTCCTAAAAACGTAACCTACCATGAGTTGATTGATGTAATACTCGTAGGTGATCGTGTCGGTGACAGGGTTCAGGGCCGTCTGCATCATCTCCTCGAACTCCTCCTGTGTACAGAAAATATAATGGACTTTAAGTTCAGCGTTTTACGAATCAATTCAGTCATAACACTGTAATTTAAACTAAAAGGTTGATGACACTGGTATTTTTTTATAGGAAAAATCAGATTTTTTGTTATGCAATTTAGAATGGCAAATAAGCTGACGATCCACGTGATGGAATATGGTAGCCGTCGTCTATAGACAGAAACAGTACTACAACAACAACTACAACAGTATTTGATATAGATATATATATATATATATATATATATATATACACACTATATTTACTATTCACTATTACTTATTAGTATTTGTCATTATTATTATATTACATGACAAATACCTCAATCAAACAACAGTACCTAGTTTCGCATCATATACTTTTCATGAAGCACAGAGCTTCGCAAAGACTTACCCCACTGCTGAACATAGGCCTCTACGACAGACTGTCCTAAGGAACGGTCCACAGCCACTTGCATCCAGACTCTCTGCAATGCATTTGAGGTCGTCAAAGAGGTTACAGGAGCTTAAATAGAGGAATAATGTAACACCTGGGTAAAAGGTTCCCCCTCCTCCATCATGAGTTGCGTGAACCTTTCTTTGGTGAGAAATCCACGAGCCTCGGGGTCGAAATAACGGAACGCAGCTAACAGCATCTCTGCACTAGCCGGGTAGAACCTAAAATAATAAAATTTTTGGAGATGGATTATTAGTAATCATTAGTTCATCATTAGCGTATATCATTGTCATCATCATCATCTGTCCACTGCTGAACATAGATCTCCCCATAGACTGCCTTAAGGAACAATATGAGTCATTTACATCTACTGACTATCGTCCTATACTGCGTTTGCCTGTACGGAGTCATTGTCAGCGTATATCGATGATACTTATATTTCATTACAAATAGTATAACAAAATATAATATTTAATTTAAATTTTGACAAAATTCGAACCTGAAATCCTAAATTGTCCCCATTGAGTGTTAGTTGGCATAATGTCTCATATACTCTTTACAATATATTTTTCACATAATGACGGTGGTGTCAAACACACGTAAGAACCAAAAACAAAGGAATGGCATTCCCATTACTAACGTTTTCGTACCCCCTCCCACACTCATTCTTAGTTTTGAAACTAGAACTCGGATTTCCGTAAAACTCATCGTCGTAACCGAAGGTCGTAATGTAAATCTTGAGTGGGAAAAGCATTTTTAGTAATGGATTCTAACAGACCTATTGCTTATTCATGATGAGCCAACTAACCTGCCTTCCTTCTCACCTATCATCCATCACTGGTGCCCCGCCAGCGTATATACCGATCGTACAAGCAGGATTACCATGTATTTTTTTCCTGTGAAAAAAATAGTAAATCTTTGTTCAACTAACACTTGGCACTTTATTTACTTGCCTGTGCTCTATCATAACTTTACACATGTATGGGAGAAAGTTGACGAGCGGTACATTCCCAGTCGCCTCCTTGTTCTCAGTCGCTAGGATCACTTCTTGTATTTCTGCTTCGGTTGGGCAACATCCTGCAATACGACACACAAATAATGGGGACGCTAATCTCTATTACTAATAATTCCTCATTGCTAGCAATATACCTACTTTTCATGCCGTATATGTCGGCATTTCATAATCATTCTATTAAAAAGTGAGGGAAGGAAAATAGTTTTTGAGTTTAGCTAGTATTTAAACTCTTTTACAAAACTTGCTATTGTTTATCAATTTTAAATCTAAGAGACCGAAAAATATTCAACTACGTAGTATTTGGATACAAAAACATAAATACAATAAATTGCCTATCAATATTTTTATTAATATTTACGAAAACATTAATATTTTTATCTACCCAGGGAACGTAAAATGGTTCCAATTTCTCGTACATCAACCACTTGTTTACCAGAGTGATCGAATACTTCAAATGCCTCTATAATTTTCTTCTCCAAATCGTTATTGGGTTGAACTGAAAAGTGAAATATGTACCTACATATACGGGACGGATTCATATTAACAATTTAACAAAATAAATTAGTCAAATCTTGTAAATAAAATTAATAAGGTACTTTTAGGTTCTTCTTTCCGTGCCATCTTTTAATATTGTAAGAGATTCTAAATAATATCTATTGTGTAATGTTATACAAAAATTATTTGAACATTTTGTAACCAAAATCTATCTGGCGTATATGATAACCTTAGATTATAATAGTAACCAGGCAACTGCTTGGTGCTAGTTGATGCAGATCTAAGAACAAGGAATTACATCGAAGGAATGATAAAATTGTCAATTCGTAGCAGGTTAGTGTATAAAAAATGTTATATGGCCGTATAAGCCTATTAAATTCAGATACAATCTGCTTTCTACATAAACTGTATCGAATATATAATCTACTAATGACAGACATATCAAAATGAACAAAAATTTTATATACACAATTTCTAAACACTAGCCCACTATGAAGTGGGGAAAATTAGCAAATGATTGTGTATCTTTCGTCTTCTTTTTACTAATTATATTTGCATAGGAAGAAAGGAGGCAACCATATTTTTGAAGAAAATTGTACATTCTCAAAATTATAATTACCGGTTACAACTTAATCGAAATATCAATGAATAACAATTCCGAGGGCTTATAAAAGTGTTTACATACTCTTCTCACACCTACTATAAAAACTAGCTATGCCAGACGCTTCTCACCTTGTATGATCCCCTATATAATGTACAATAAAATTTGCAAAATTTGTAATCTAAAAAACAGTACGCTAAAAGAAACGTTAGTAAAGGTAAGAAAACATCTAAAAATTATGAAGTTCAACGATGCTGAAAACATACTGATGTTAATCATATAAATAAACATCTCGTTCACACACACACACACACAAACACACACCATTCTTACCATTTGCACGTGCAAACTCCCAACATCCAAACACACATTAATTTATTGGTATTTATAAAATCATATTTTAAAAATAACAGCTTTGTGTAAACTTATAGACAGGTATACTTATAGGTAAACAGTTAATGTATTACTAGACTACTAGAAAGCTTTTTTAATTTCTGTAATCATGTATTTGGCAACACGATTCCTGGTGCCTACAGAATAGGCTCAGCCTAGTGTAGAATCAATGCTAAAGTCTGTGCTTATAAAATCACATTTTGGTAATAAATACATTTTTACTTTTATTATATGATTTAGTTTTTATTTTATTATTCTTTCTATGTAATTCCTTGGTCTTAGGTGCAGATGAATTATATTGCTGGGTTGGTATGATGTCATGTCAGTCATGGTCAAAAATAAAAATATTTGGCCAAAAACGCATCTAAGCCCCTTGCTAAGTCCTTATTCTGACGCTTTAACCCATACACAGTGGAACTCAAAGATTTTGGTCGTTCTTAGATAGAACTAGAATGTTAAGTAGGTACGTAATGTAACTGCACTACGTACCGCGGTTCCATCTTTTCAAACTTTCTGCCAACTATATTTATTAATCAGTAGAAGCATTAGCATAAATTAGCAATTATATCTATGCTAGCACTTCACAATTTAAAGTTATAAATATTAATCCTTAATGTATTTAATCTATGACTGCATTGCCTATATCATCACAGACAAGGCGAATTCGGACCAAAGATTTTGGAGATTTCTCTATGACTATGCTACTCTTTTTTACTACATAGTGCTGCGCCATAATTTTTAATTAAAATTATCGATAGTATGAAGAAAATATGCATCATCTATTGAAGATGGTGGAATTAAACGGCGCTGCGTAAATACAAAAGTCGACATGTAATTACTTACAGATAAATATAGAATAGAAAACTTAATTGGCTCTTCTCAATAAACCCACATTAAAATTTACATTACGAATGTCTGTAATTAACGTACCTTTTAATATATAAAGTTTACGTACTAAAATTGTGCAATAATACGCTATTGATATTCTTATTAATAAATGAAACTTTACTGGTGAAAAATGAATAAAGTTCTTTTAGAAAACTAATTTTATTAACAATTATAAATATATTATAAATCACCTAGAATTACAATCATTTATAATACTATCAATTAGACAATTATAATCGATATCGCACACCACTACTCGTATCCTGCTAGCTTGCTGCCGCCATATTGATTTGGCTTGGCGCTTTCTTGATGATATTATTCTTGTGATGTTTAATTTCACATAGTTTGTGATTTTTACTGCGCGCTGAACATATTTTTGTTGTGAAAAAATATAAACAAAATCAAAATGGACCCGGCAAAGATGAAAGTAGTAGATCTGAGATCAGAGCTTGGTGCTCTCGGCTTGGATACGAAGGGTAACAAGCCGGCTTTGGTCGAAAGATTGAAGAAAGCTCTTGAAGCTAAAACTGGAAGAGGTAAAACAATTTATTTTAATTAGTTTACTCTAGTCTCAATATTAAATCGAGATATTTATGTATTTAACCAAATAACCAAATTACCGAATTGATCTCATATCAACTAAAAGTCAACAAAGCACGTGTACATTTCCGTGCTAATAAAATTGTAGTTAAAAATATATATCACATTTAAAATTAAATTGTTTTACAGTCATGAAGCGGAACTGAAACAGTTGCGAATTGAAATCTAAATTACGTCATGACTGCTTATATGTAGTGTTTTAAATTTGCTGCATGACAACGCTTAATCAATTTGCCGCTATACGGAAATATAGCTATTTATTCAACTTAAGTCCCTATTCCAACTGAATTATTTAATAGCAATAAATATGTTTAACGTTTCAACATTAGGTAACAAACAAAATTTTATGCCTTTGGGCCCAGTACATAACCATTTTAAAGTTTATGACAGATCTATAATTTTTGCCAATCTAGAAATATTATGTTTGTCTAACTAGTGTATAATTGAAGCAACCATTGGTCTTAATAATTTTTGCTAATGTTTATCTTTTAAAAAGGGTACTCACTGACCATTCTTATTTTAGTTTTTGCTATACAGTCAGATATATTAATTTTATTCATATATTATTTTACTTATTCTCTTGTATCAAGCAATGCCCAAGGCCCATTACTGTAATTGTCATTACATAGAAGTTGCTGTTTCTCGACTTATTTCTTCTAAATTATATGATGAATCTTATTACGAGTTTTATTGTTGTTTAGATATTTTTTAAAACTTGTATCTACAATTTGCAAGGTACTTGTACATAATATAGAAAACAGGAGTTTCATATTATTTAAGATTATTCAAATTTCTGTTTGTTTACCTCTTTGTTGATAAAAATTTTTATAAACTAAAATGCAGTTTAATACTTATATTTATACAACTGTATTCAGTGTTTCAATACCTATAGCCAGTTATACATATAGTGTTTACATTTCAGTTCTGATTATCAGCTTCTTTTATTACATTTGTTGATAAGAAACCTATTAACACCATGAAATGTTTATTTTGCATTCACCATGTATTGAGTAAAAATGTTAATTTGAAATTTCAGTCCATAAATGTTTACATTGTTTGCTTCTAAGAATACTACTTAGAAGAGTTAGGATTTTCATTTTTGCACCTATTTATTTATAATATCAGAGGGTAAAGACACAAGAGGGTTTCATTTTTTAATGTGATTATTATTTAATAGTAACTTTATCTGCACTATCACTATATAATGGTGAATGATGATAAGTGAGAATGACGTCTGGTCAGTTAGATCATCATGACAAATTCACCATAATAATTTCCACAGGGAAGGTAGACCTGATACATTTCTAGCAATGCAGCTGTTAGACTCCTTTACTAATAATCCTTTACCTTTCACACAATAATGATATTTCTAAACCTAATTTTGTACAGGAATTTTGATAATAATTAAATTTTATAGAATTTTGCTATTAGAGGCAGTAGTATAACAGAGTGGTCTATATGGAGTATTCATTTAAAATATTCTGCATTATTGTTCTCAGTACTAGCAGATACATCTATACTGGACACAACAACAGAGGATGTTGATGATGTAGCCACTCCTCGGCGACCGGGCCCTGCGCCCAGGACTACAAGGAGATCGTCATCGTCGCGCCTAGTCTCTACACCTTCAAAGGTATTGCATTTATTTAGTCCAAGAAATAACAATTTTTTTTTTTCAAATTAACTCAGTAACTAGAGCACATTTCACTGCACCAACTCATTGACTTAACTTAAAATTGTGCTGTACAACACATTATACTATTTTTTTTTACATATGCCAAAATTTTACTACAAAAAAAATACCCTCACTTCATTAAATCAGTATCTGAAGTGTATTCTATTGTGCCAACTCATTTCGTTAACCTATATCACTGTACTGTATATTTCGACATGTGCCAAAATTAAAGTGATGTAAAAAACCTCTACTACTCTTGTTCTATTTTTTGTTTTTCTTACACTCATGTATTTTAGTGCATTAATATACTATTAAAAGATTGCCAACAAGTCAACCCACAAGTACAAAAAATACCCTAATTTGTCCATACTTAATTCACTATTCTCAGTACTGCACAGTGCGAACTCATTTTGAAGAAATGAGTTGATATAGCATAGTGAAATGAGTTAGCGCAATTGCGCGGCGTAGTGCAGTGATATTCTAGTCTAGTTTTTTTTTTTATTATTTATAGCATTTATACATTTTTTTTATAACAACCTGTATTGGCCACTTGTATTAAATAAAAAAAAAAAAAATTAAATTAATTCAAGATGACACATAAAGACATTGTGTGTTCGAAATTTAATTCAAATCCTACTATAAGTTGCTTTACTAAAAAATATTAAACATCGAAGCCTCTATACAATCTCACATTTTTTTAATCTTTTTATACACAAGTGAATTAATGACCAGTAAACATATATCTGCAAATTATCCTTCAGTGATTTGTTGCTAGTAGATAAGGCTGGTTTGCCATTTCAGACTATAGATAACGTTGTGCTAAGACATGCGTTTCTAACATCTTATCTACATAGGTTGCTTATAACATCTGAACATTGCACATTGTTGTTGTATTCTTGGAAATAAAATTGCAAAAGAGAGTATTTTTTAGACGTGAAAATGAAGTCGCAGACATGCAATTTTAGGCTTTGGTTATTTACATATTAACCTATTGATAAAATTAATGGCTATCACTGATAAAGTCGACCGTCACTAGTGATATTGTCATTCCCGAGTAATTTGTCATTATGTGCGGCACGTTTTGTGATTATTAACAATTATTAACTAAATTAAAAACTTAATAATTACTTGTAAATATGTCTGTGAGTATTCAAGACTCGAGATATTTCTATTTGTTAATTATATTGTATTCATAGACTATCTCTAAGTTGTAGGGGTGTTTACTATCATCAGGGCTTTATTAACTTCATTATTAGAGGGCTATCTTCAGTGGTCTTCTTTTTATAATAATTCCATCCATGTTTGTATATACTTTTCGCCTGTTACTTGAGTGAGTATACTAAGGTATGTGTAATTGTGTATAAGGCAATAAGTCCATGTGGTGACCTTAGACATAAACCGAAATGTTTGGTAAACAATAATTACTAGCAAAATAAACCACGCTTCTATTTTGTTTGAACATGGTACGGATGCAATAGTTAATTTTAAACTTTCGCGTTGTTTACACATTATTTAAATATACTATCGGGATTTAACGCAATGAAGAAGCAGGTAGGTATGTAGGTACTATTTACTTGCAAATATTTTTTATGACGTTAAATCCCGATAAGGTATTTAAAATATGTAACGGCTGATTATCTAGTTTGAATAAAATATTTATGTTAGAAATTTATTCTACGATAAAAGTGGAACTTAATGTTTTTGTAAAATTTGTAACACGGGAAAATAATTCACATTGTATATCCAATAATATGTTCTTAAATGGCGGTAAATTAACTGCAATATTTTGCCTTTTAAATCGAACTTGAACCGTAGTACCAGCAAGCTATTTTGTAGCGGAATTATCAAGCGCATCGCGGAAAGCGGTTAAGAGCATTTATCAATCATAATTTCGCAAGTCACACCTAGCGACACGCTGTCTCGCTGTCAATAAGCCACAACGCTTTATTTGTTTGTTATACGAATTTTAGTCGTAGTAGCCTTAGTCTTCTTTGGAATAAAGACAAAAGTCCTGTTTCGAATTATCGATGGACGCAGATGGATCGATTACTTGTGTTCACTCTGTTGTACTTTGTTGTTCATCTGCGCTGATCCTAGGGGGCACTTTTATATTGCACGATATTTTACTTTTACGAAGAAGGTAAATGCCCATAAAATAAAAAAAAATAGGAAAATGTGACGTATTTAAATTTCCGTCACGATATCGTGAACTTCCATAGATATTTAAAAGTATCAAATAGGTCAGGATGCAGTATCGATACAGCTGATTTATAGCTTGCCCAATCTTAATAAAGTTTAGTGTGCATATAGTCTTTGGGACGGGGAAGAACATAGGGTAATCTACGAGGTCTGTCCGGAAAGTTCGTATAAAAGTGTTCTGGAATGCGAGAAAGAGGAGTGGGGAGGCCAGGTAAACGCAGGACCCCTTCCTTATGTCCCTAACAATGCTTCAGTTCTGGTCTGACCGCCGTGCGGTGCGAACTGGCTTGTCACGCCATCTGTGAAGTTACCTCTTAACGAAACCCCGTCGGCATGGAGCCCGCTTCCGTTGAAGAGCAGCGCGTCGTAATCAAGTTTCTCTCGAAACTCGGCAAGAATGGCCGTGAAATTTTTGCCGATCTCAGAACAGTTTATGGGGATGATGCTGTGAAGGAACCAACCGTCCACAAGTGGCTAAAAAGATTCAGAGAGGGCCGAGAAAGCGTTCAAGATGACCCACGTTCAGGACGTCCTTCCACTTCACATTCCGACGAAAACGTGGAAAGAATTCGAACTTGTGTTAATGGGGACCGTCGTTTAACGGTCAGACAGGTGGCTGAAGAGCTTAATTTGGGCAAAACCGTGGTCCACGAAATTCTAAGAAACGAACTTCAAATGAAAAAAATTTGCGCCAAGATCGTTCCGTGAGTTTTTGAGTAAAAATTCCATTACGGTGACCGAACACCCCCTATTCGCCGGATTTGGCCCCGTGTGACTTCTTCTTGTTCCCAAAAACCAAATTGGTACTTCGGGGGCGGCATTTGGGGGACATAAATGAGATAAAAAAAGCTACGACGGGGCAGCTGAGAAACCTACAACCAGAGGACTTTCAAGGAGCCTTCTCACAGTGGAAACGGCGTTGGCACAAGTGCATTATGTCACAGGGGGAGTACTTTGAAGGGGATAAAATTGATTTACCTGAATAATTGTAAAATAAAATTTTTAAAAAACTTTTATACGTACTTTCCGGACAAACCTCGTATATCCTGGTCACCTGGACATAGTCGGCCGTAAAAACTAGTACATGATATAAACCAATATTATACAAATATGTATTTATATTTGTTTTTCATCACAGCAAGCCCCACGTGACGATCATCCCGAGTTGATAGAAGAGGACGTCAAAGAAGAGGACTCGGACGAGCCGCTGCAGCCGGCGCCTGTGTCCGCGCCTGCGCCCGTGCCCGCGCCCGTGCCCGCGCCGGTAGCGGCGCCGCACTCGCAGCCGCCGCCGTCGCAGCCCGACACGCCGCGCAAGCCCGCTCAATCTGACGTGTACGTCCTAGATGATGATGATAAGTGAGTTCTATTTTCAAACGAGTTTAAAAACGAAATTGTGTTCTATTCGATTGTTTTTTTTTCTCTTATGTTGCGCGAACACGATATCTTCGCTTTTTTTTATGATTTTTTAATTGAAACGGTGATATGAGATATTTATGTGTGAACTGTTACTATGCATTTTATGGCTATTTTCCATTACATTTTAAATGTTCAATGACATATTTCTCATATCAGTATGCCATAATTTTGTATTACATTACAGATAAAGAAGACCTTAAAAAGCAATAAATATTTATTTTAGCGTGATTTACTTATTAAAAATAAAATAATTGCTTTTTGTTTTTCCCCGAGTGTAATAATTTTCGGTATATATGTGTGTATGGATTATTGAGGACACATATTACCTAAACAGCCTAACAGGTTTTGATAAATTGAGTATGAATTAAATAGGAGTATATTTTATTAAATATAATATATTAAATATAGCTATAAGTTAAGAATCAAATATTTTGCTTCGTGACACTATAGATCCAACACGGCAACAAACCTTACCAATTACAATAAAGAATTAGCAAAATCAGTTCACAACTAGAGAAGATATCGCGTAACATATACATAAAAAAAATACAACCGTCTTTAGAACGTCTTTGTTTTTAAAGTCGTTTAAAAATAAATATGGTGTCTATAAGCGTGCGTACATGCGTTTATGTGTATTTAGATGCTAGTTATTGTGATTTTACTTGAAATTATATATATATGTTACAGTTTTTTTTTTTCGTATTGTAAGATCTTATGTTTCTCCCATTCTTGCCATCAGTACTCTCTAGAACTGTTACTTATAGTTTAATTATTCTTATTAACAAAGTCGGTTAGGTAATGTAATAAGTACATTATATGAAGCTAATAGGTATATAAATTTTTTGTTATACATTGAAAAAAATTCTGATTATTATTATATTTTCAGTGGATCTCCTGTACAAGTCAAGGAAGATGTAGATGATTGTGGTAAGTAAAAGATATAAATGAAATTATATTTTTTTTAATTAGCTTTTTGCGTGTTACTTCTTCATACACATGAATTTTAACATTTTAGAAGGTATATCAAGATAAAACATATCAAATTTTAAGTTAGACCTTCACAAACAACTGTGAAACACTTAATCCATTTGTTAGTTATTATGTAATGCCTGAACAAACAAAATTTTTAAAAAATCTTTATTGACATCTATTGGTCTTTTTAAAACCCTTTATATTATTTTTTCTTAAATATCTTCCATATACAGACATTATCTAGTTATAATTTTATTATTTAATACGATTCTGTTCTAATATTGTTTTTAAAATTAAATAATGCACCACCTACTTATTGCTCAGTTTGCCTAACTGTTGACTAGTAGAGAACACCAACCTGTGTCAAAACCGCCAAATGTATATATAATTTTACTGTGCATTGCATACATGCAGTTTTAATAAATATATATATTCATAAAGTATACTTTCTGTTAGCTTGATGTTTTTACATTTCTATGCACTCTTTGAATGAAATTTGATGCATATAATAACGACAATTATGGTACATGGGATTGTCGTGTAGGATACTTTATGAATTTATTACGACTACGCTACATTTTACAATTTATAATATTCTGACAATGGTTATTAACATTTTTGTTTAGAAGTTATGCAAAATGATGAAAAACCAGAGAAGGACGATAAAGAATCTTCACCAAAGCCTAAAGATGAGAAGATGGACCACGACGGTGAAAATGAAGAGGAAGGTGAAGGTGACGAGAGCAAGAAACAAGATCAGGTACATACAGTTTTCAATAATGATTAAATTGTATAATTGTCACACCAAAATTTAGATGAATTATTGATAATCTAATGTGTCCATCAATTTTTAAGTGATTCAAATCATTGAAGTGATTATAAATCGTAATTATATCATTGAAAACAATCAATTACAATTTTAATCCAAACTTATGGATAGGCCTGTTAAGTGTGCACATAAATCCTTTCATTGTGTAGTTGTCAATCAAACCACTAAAATTAGAATTGTCATTTATATTAAGAAATTAAATTAGTAGATATTAAAAAATAACCAATTCAAGCAGAAAGAGCGGGAGTTGACTGAGGAAGAAGAGTGGGAACAATTGAATGAACGTCTTAAGATTAGAGAACAAGAGCGTATTGAACGAGAGAAGAAGCAAGCGGAGGAAGATGCTAAGCGGCTGGAAGAGCTCAGCAATGTAA
Organism: Galleria mellonella; assembly: GCF_026898425.1. Lineage (NCBI taxonomy): Eukaryota > Metazoa > Arthropoda > Insecta > Lepidoptera > Pyralidae > Galleria > Galleria mellonella. The sequence continues at coordinate 5,518,872 of NW_026441999.1, read as the reverse complement.
GTCGCGTATACTTACTCGAAACCAATTTAATAGTCTGTTCAGTTTGTAGTTTTTTTTTTTTTTTTTTTTTTATAATGATTTATCTTTAAATGTTAAATGAGTTGTTTGCTGTGCATATACAAAAAATAATCATAAATTTACATTTCACACAAATTTTCAAATTTAACTCACTATTTGTAATAAAAAATAAGTAGTTTTAATAGACATAGCATGAGATTTTATGTACAATCTAGAAGTAGTACAAGTGTATTTTCTCTTATCATGATGAATTACAAATTCCAGCAATTTCCAGTGTCAACATCTGTTTTTTTTTTTTATTTTTTACAAAATTATTGTCAAGTATAACAAATCTTTATGGAAACTTATGTGTAATGACAGGATCCAATAAAGTTGCAACGTCTGAAGCGCAAACAAGAGAAGAAGGCCCGTTGGAGCAACTTCTACAAAACTGTTGAGGTCACCAATGAAGTGCTGACTCCTCCTACTGAGGTATTGTGATTACATTATTACCTTGTATCTTTTTTTTTTATTTATTTGGGGACTTTTGTCCTTTTAGGCATGGCAGTTCCAAAATTTGATTGATAGTTTGAACATTGTTTTTGGTACAACTCTATAGAAATTAATAGTATGTCTGGGATATATAATGACGTTTTATTTTAATATACTTGTGGACTTCTATAAATTTTGTAGAATAGTATTAATGCTTTTAATTATACTATTATAAGAATGATTAGACAACTTAAATTTATTTTTAATAAAAGTCGTTATAATTTTTTGCAGGTCAATTTGCTTAAAGGAAAGAAAGACATTCCAGAACCTAAATTAGAAGAACCAGAGTTAAATGATGAAAAAGTAACCCTTTCATGGTGTAAGTATCATTTCGGTTTAATAGCTTTTAGACATTCTGTAATTCTATTTGTAATAATTTTCTAATGTTAGGTTCGAATTCATTTTTATTTCTTAAAACTGGTTTACAATTGGGTTCATAATACTGTTATCGATAGTTTTTTTTTTTATGGGTGATAATGGAATGGTTACCCCACCCGCTCTATCGGTATACACCGGCGGGGCACCAGTGAAGGATGATAGATGAAGATGAAGCAAATCAGTCAGCCCATCATGACGAATTCAACAAGATTTGTTCACGACGGTTTCCAGGTGGAACCACCTGGAGGTCGACCTAATAGGGCATATTGCTAGCAATGGGGCTGTGAAACTCCATTGGTAACAATCCCTTTCCCCCACTGTTTTTGATAGTTACCTCTATAAATGTTTATAATTTGCTATTTTTCACTAATGCTACTTCATATCCTATTTGTAAAACATTCCGATCCTATCTCACTAAACCAAAAACAGGATGAAATTGAAGTTATTAGCTGAAAACACATGTGAGATCTACCCATATAGAATATATATTATTATTCTGTAATCTGTCTGACAGAAATTTCAGGATTTACAATTAAAAAAATTTCAATACATTTTGAGCTTTCTATACAACTTCTTAACAATTGGTTAATTTAGAATAGAAGAATATATTTAGTCTATATATTTCTTTGGTTAAAATTTTTAGATTCACCACTAGACCATATGCTTTAAGATGCCAAATGTCAATTATTTTAATTTCACACAGTATAAATGATATTCTTTTCCCTATAATTTATATGCAATTAGTGTTTGACTGCATGCGTGTCGGTTGCAGACGACAGTGATCTGAACCAGTACCTGGAGCTGCCGGAGCTGAACAGCGTGGTGCCGCTCAGCGACGGCGTGTTTGCGCATGCCTGGGCCGGCAGTCGGGCCACGCACGGGGTCTCTAACGGACGCGTCTGCTATGAGGTATCCATGAAGATGATTGCTACTTTAATATATTATCATTTAGTTAATTTAATAGATATTGGATGGATACTGCGACTGTTATGTAGTATGAAATTATTCAAATTTGGCTTTGACGTGGTTGGGAAACTTAAGTCATGCTCACTAAAATGTTCAGATAGGTGGTGGCGTGTAGGGACTTCTGTTCTGGTCATTGCAACCGATTTATTTTAGTGATTTGTTTTAATTATATATTTTATGATCTCATGCTGCTTAGCAGTATGTATTCACACAAATTCATTATGTATAAAGTTTTTGAAAAAAAAACAACATAAGTTTCTTGCCCGAACTCCTTGGCTAAATTGCGTTCTTAATAGGCTGTTTAATGTAAAAATGACTTTAAAAACGATTAATACTAAGTTCACTTGAATAAAAATATTTCTTTAATTTTATTTCAATTTCACCTATGAAAAATCACAGTATCTCATTGACTCGCAATGATCGCAATATCGGACTTATTATTATTCTCTATCACTACTACTATAGATTGTTTACGTTGGCATGGCACATCCCTCCAATTTTTTTCTTTAGTGTCTGTGACCATATCTAGACGTGGAGTTCTGTTTGTGAGGAAATATTTTCAATAGCGGTCTGGCAAGAGGAGTGTTCCATTCCTTGATCTTTTTACCAGGTTTCCCTTGTAAATATTTATACTCCCACATTTTTAATTCTTTTGATTTTGAAGGGCGTGACATGTTATCATAGACAATCTATTTATGACCAATGTGCTAAAGTCTCTATTCACTTCTTTATGGTTCAGTCATATATTTGTAAATTTATGCGTCACGAATGCTCAACCGACTGATTTCATTCACTATCATTCACTGTTGATGATTTGAACGTTAATTCCGAAAGTAGTTTTTCACTAAGCGTTGTTTGCAACAGTTTAAATGAAGGCAGGTAATTGATGTGGTTTATGACTTCACATATCTTATGATATTTCGCATGATACCAAATGAGAATGTATAGAAAAGTTTCAGTTCAGGGCTATAATTGGAGAAGTTAATGAATAACATAGCCACAAAGAGTTGAAAAAATGGAACCTCCTTTTTTGTTAGTCTGAAAAATACATTATACGTTTTTATAATTCTAAATAACATTTTAGGTGAGAGTTGGAGCTGTGGTGACTACAACTGAGAGCAGTGAAAAGGAACCGATTGGCTCCGGTCTCAGGATGGGCTGGTCTACTGTTGACTCTACACTGCATCTTGGTAAATTGCTTTTTTTTCTTTCTCAACTTCATGCATGGTGCTCTTGCTAGTTGATTTATTTGAGAGGAAATGGGCAAAAAAAAAATTCTAAATTGTTTTTGAAAATTTATAAATGATAATATAGTGGACATTTTATTGGATTTCTGTATCATTAAATAATTAGTACAATTAAATGTACATAATATATTTTTTAGTCTACACATTGAGAATAGCATGCGAATAAACCCTTTTCAATTAATAAAGGATCACATAACATTTATCATGAATTAGCGAAGACATTGCATAACATAAAAATCAATAATGATGAATTTTTTTTATAAAATAAAAATATTTCACTTAACACAAACATAAACTTAATTATAAGCATTTTTAAATTACATACATATATATAAAAAAGATAGCATTTGAATGGTTACATTGACGGTACTGTGCTCTTATTGTAAATATGTGATGTATGAAATCTAAAGAATTCAGCATGATCAAATATGATCATATAATATCGCTTGTCCAACAGGCGAGGGTGAGCTGAGCTGGGGTTACGAGAGCACCGGCCGCGCTGTGCACAACGGCGAATTCAAGGAATATGGGAAGCAACTCGGTGAAAAGGATGTCGTCGGCGTCTATCTGGTTAGTATTATTTATCTGTCTATGTAAAAAATTCCATGGGATAAATTAAAAATGTTCTTAACTACTATATTTAAAACATTATATGTATTAGTGTATCATTTGTTTTTTCTGAGAACCACATGTCTATCTGGGATGGTTTGGTTATGATATAGATAATATGAAATGATTGTTATGTACTATATATATATATATATATATATATATATATATATATATATATATATATATATATATATTAAATAAATACCCATAGCCACTATCTTCACATACATTTTTTAAATGGGTGAAAAATAAAATAGTGACCTCGCTTGTGACACCATAGAACCCCCCCCCCCCTCCGCCCCTAGAAAGTTCTTTATTTAAAACAAATAAATCTATAGGATATCTGATGACTTGAGTCAAGTGGTTGAAAGCTTGAAATGTGGAATGTGTGAATGCTGTAGTCGTTTTGATATACCTGCATGTTCTATTTACAATTAAATCATATATTTGATTGTGTTCAAATGCAGGCAGATAATGATTTCGTATTTACTCTCTTATGACCTGTGTCATATGAGATCGCAAGCGGAATTACAAACTTGTATCAATTCAATTGATCGTAATTATCATAATGGGGATTCACCAGTTATGATAATTACAACGACGAGATATCTTTATAAAAAGAAATATCATTTGATAAAAACCAATTTAACATATAACGCCTAATTCATCTAATACAGGGGTTCCCAAACTTATTTTGTCTATGTCCACTTTGACAATAAATTATTTTTAGCGCCCCCATTTTTTCACCTACTTAAAAACCACTATTACTTCAAGAGCGACAAAGCACTCTCCAAGCCTCTATACAAGCCCCCATTTTTTTCTGGGTCTCTTACCGCCCCCTTTTAGGCCTGCAGCGCCCACAAGGGGGCGTTATCGCCCACTTTGGGAAAAGCTGATCTAATATATTACAAATTTAGTGAATTAATGAAATTTTTTTTATTATTATATTTTTATAGTACAGATAATATTATGTCATAATTATTTAATATAAAATAACAGAAGAATGATAAAACTTTTCCTTAGGACCTTGAGTCTCACCCATGCAAGATCTCATTCACCGTGAACGGCGTCGAACAAGGAACAGCGTTCGAGTTCGACAAGTCGGTTTTGGATGATAAGCCGTTGTTCCCGCACATTATCACCAAAAACCTGTGTTACAGGGTCAACTTTGGTTATGACAAGTAAGTGCTAAAAAGCATATTGCTTAATTTTTTTGTTTTTTATTTAATTTTAATGAGTTGGCCATACATTAATTAAAATAGTAAATAGCATATATAGGCTACATAATATTAATTTAACAAAGTTTAAAACTAGTAACAGTAAATTTTATTATCGAGTTTTTTGTGTTTTTGTCACAGTCGTTTTTATTTTTTCGAATAAGGCCTTTTACACTTTTTTTACTTTGTAGTATATAAAAATAGCAAGTTTCTTTCCTGCATTATATAGTATGCCTCATATAAATTACATATGTATATTATGAGCACATAATGCAGGTAGATAATTATTTCGTATTTACTCTTTTATTGTTTTATATATGATATGAGATCGCAAACGGAATAACAGGTTTATATAATTGAAAGATATTTATCGAACACGAATTAATGGAAATGTCGGTAATAGCCGCCCTAGATGTACGTATGTTGACTAATTAGGCGATATACTTAGGAAGCGACAAATTAACAGTACCCATAATCAGCGAGAATGTATGTATAGATTGATGAATATGGAGGAAGCGAAATAGGTCCGTTTGATTTTGAAGCACTTGGCATTCCATTGTTTCTGTCTACTTTAATAGGAGACGGGCGTGACAGATATATATCTACGTATTATTGAGATTAGAGAAACTCAACAAAAGTAGGTATGCATTGTTGCTTCAATACAGAAACATAGAAAATGATAAATTGTAGTATATTTTTTATTTTAAACATTTGCTGTACAATATAATCCAATCTTACTCAGATACAATATGTTGACGAAAACCAAGATAGTCCGTAAGCGTATTGAAATCCCCGTGGAACAAGTGCTTGAAGAGAAGAAGGCACTTGAAGAGGAAATCAAGCGGCAGAAGGAAGAAGCAATCAGGAGGGTGAGGGAACGGCGGGAAAAAGAAAAAAAAGAGAGGGAGGAAAGACAGCGGAAAAAGAGAGAGGTATGTAAAAAGAAACTAAAAACTTAAACAATTGTATACTTCATAGCTTCATTTTTTATAAAATTTATATGTTTTTTATATGTTTGGAAATTTAGTTTTATGTAATGGTAAAAATAACTGCCAATTTTATTTTTTTATTTACCTTAATTTAATTCTTTAATTATTGATTATTATAATTTTTAGGAGAGAGAAAGGTTGGAACGGGAAAGGAAAGAAAAGGAGAGGAAGGACAAGGGAGAAGATGTAGAAGAATCTGAGAAAGATAAGGAAAAAGAAGATACGGAGCAGTCTACTGACGTTGTTGTCAATCAGGACGAACCAAAGGTATGATTACAACAATTACCAAATTAATGTGTGCTTCAAGTTCACATTCTTATCAGTCACGTACAGTAGATAAAATAAAAAAAAAATCTGTGTTGTCTGTTTGTGGGCATCGTATCGTTACGAATGCATTGATTATGATGCGGTTTTTTTTTTTTGTTTGAAAGCTGACGTGATTGAGATGATTCTTAGCTACAATTTATGAAGATCTGTTTAGGTGTTTCAAGGTCATCGGATCTTTTTATAGGTTTGTTTGTTGGGGACTTTTTAAATTTTTTATAAATTTATAGTTATAATAACTAGATATTTGAAAAACAAACCTTGTTATTTGTACATTGTGTTCAAAGTCTGTTTACAATATAGATTAATTATGTATGTAAACTGCTTCACCAGGAAAATGGTGATAAAACTGACGACAGTCAGCCTCCAGTGGAGGTGAAGGAGGAGCCAATGGAGACTGACCAAACTGAGGAACCAAAACCGGCTGAAACCGCTGAGCAGCCAGAAGTGAAGGGGGAGGCAGGTTAGTTGGTTTGTGCTGATATCTAAATATAAGTAACACACTATAGCTTTTTTTTATTAGTTGATAATGTAATGGTATTGTAAACAAGCCTTAACTAACTGTATATGCTGGTGAAGCACTAGTGAGGGATGAATTTTTTTAATGGATGATAATGGAATGGTAGCCTCACCTGCGCTATCTATATACACTGGCAGGGCACCAGTGATGGATGATAGGTGATAATGAAGCAATTCAATTTGCTTATTGTAATGAATTCAAAAAGAATTAATCACGATGGTTTCCAGGGTGAACCGCGTCGACTTGACAGGATATATTGTTAGCAATGTGATTGTTAATTTTCATTACTAACAATCCTTTCTCTCCCCAATGAGGGAATATAGCACAATACTTTTGAGGGGGGGGATTACATGGAGGTAGACCTGCCAAGGTATACTGCTAGCAATAGAACTGTTAGTACATAATATTTTATATTTTTCCCTTTTTATATATAAACATAATATTTTTTTATAGTTGAAGGTGAAGTTGCAGAGGTGACTGAAGAGCAGGTGCTCAAAGGTCACGTCTTGGACAAGAGAATCAAATTTGTCATTCGGTGAGTTACTTTTTTTTAAAATGTTTAATTTGGGATTTTTGTTTTTTAACATGTCAATTCCAAAAAATCTAAACAAGTTATCTACTATTATAATTATGACTAAACAATACTATTTACTAATTCACTTAATCACAAAGCAATTTTGGTAGTAGGGGCATGCATTATGCTCTGAACAATCCCCATATCAAATTTATTAATATTCAATGTTTTTAAAAATGTTTTCTTTTCCCTTCGGTTCCTATCACATTCCATCAATAGGTGCTGTACATCTTCAACTTTTCCACAGACAATGCAATTTGATGAATTTTCTTTTTTCATTAAATATGCAAACTTTCTTGATGAATAGTGGCCAGATCTGATTCTTAAAATTAACTTAATTTTATTTCTATTTAATTTACTATCTAAAAACAAAGGTATCAGAAGAAGCTCACATTGAATTGTTTTATACCAAATACGTTTTGTTTTTGAACGCTCATCTGGTGAGTTATTTATATTGTTTATTCTAAGCTCTTGTGCGAAAATAAACCTTCTCAATTAGTGTTTTAAAAGTTTAGTTTGTGAACAATGGGCAGATTAGTTAGAGTGGTATACGTGTGTGCGGCAGGCACACGGCGGAGGAGCAGCTGGAGGGCGCGGAGGCGTGCCTGGTGCCCGGACACGTGCTGCTCGCGCTGCACACCGCGCCGCAGCCCGGCCCGCGCCGCCCCGCCGCGCGTGCCCACTGCGAGGTACCTTTTCTTTATACTACTTAGAATGCCAAACAACCTGACGGCCCACCTGATGGAAAGTGGTAACCGTCACCTATACACATGAGTAGCGGAATTAAACAAAATAATTCTAATCAAATAACCAATGATATTGACTTCCCCAAATTTTTTTTTTATACAAATTAGAATGGCAAACAAGCTGACGGCCCACCTGATCGAAAGTGGTAACCGTCGCCTATAGATATATGCAGTACCATGGACATAACAGAGTATACTGTTTCGCCCATGTTACCCCCCCATGCGTTGCCATTCCTGAGAACTCGGGTCTTATTCCTCTGTACCCAGTAAATTCACGCCATATCCCACCCTTCGAACCGAAACACAGCCATGCAAACACAGCTGCTTTACGAGTGTGATGTGCATGTACGAAATATATTTAATTTCAAATCATCTTTATTCAAAGACTTTTTAATGTTTGCATTATTGTTGTATAAGGTCATGTGTTCTTATTATATAAATATTGATTGTAATTACAACGTGTGGATAGTTCGAAAACCATCTAAAATACAATATGCAATATAATAATTATAAATTTGTATGTTTGTAACACTATTCTACAGTAGTCTTAAATTATAGGATACAGAGTTCTTAAGAAAAGAATGAGTACAGTGGTGGGCTTATCCCATAAAGGGGATTTTTCCAGTCAACCTTTGAATGTCTTAGTGAGATTTGACTGTATGCATATTTAGGAGGGGCCTGGTGGGCCTCGCCGACTCTAGATTTGTTTAGTGCTCACCTTTATAAGAAGCAGACCTCCACTGAAATATAACTGTGAATAAGCCATTAGGTCTCACTTTTATTTATACTATCTGCACTATTTGTTGTTGTTTAGAAAATCACTAACTACGACCTGCAACTTTGCACGTGAATTTGGATAGAAAATAGATTTTTTTTTTTCAAATTGGTGCAAATTCATCTTTGTTATAAAAATCGTTTGTTTTTTTACTACTTCTGTCGTCTGACTCATATTCCTGCCGCCAACGAGCTGTCTCTGCATGGTTTTGTTTCTGTTTGAAAGGTAGGATACGGCAGTGTACCTATTGGGCATGGAAGCAAAAGACTTTAATCCTCAGAATTAGCAATACATGTATTATGAGGGTTATCATGAACGTTATATTGAAATCTGCAATGTCCACGGTATTAATCATGTCTGTAGACGACTGTTACCACTATTCGACGCCCGCGCTATCTCTATACGCCTTCAGGGTATTAGTGAGGGATGATAGATGAGGATGAAGTCAGATTAATTGGCTTATTATGATGAATCCATGAGGAATTTGCTACTATGGTTTCCAGGGGTACTGCATTGAGGTCGATCTGCAAGGTATATTTATAACAACGCGGCTACTTAAGTTTTTTATGGATAGTAATGAAATAGTAACCCAGTAGGTTATTTCTGATGGGTGAAAATGGTATGGTAACCCCACCTGCGGTAAGGGGTACGCTGGCGGAGCACCAGTGAAGAGTGATAGATGAGAATGAAAACAGGCCAGTTAGCCCATCATGATGAATTCATCAGGAATGAACAATGATAGTTTCCAGGGGGAACCGCGAGGAGGTCGACCTGGTTGGGTATATTGCTAGCAATAGGATTCTCAGTCTCCATTACTAACAATCCCTTTCCCCCCCTAACCCAGTAAGTTATGATAGGCGAGAATGAAAGCAGGTCAGTTGGCTCATAGTTAGCTCACGAATTTAACAAGAATTAATTACGATCATTTCCAAGGGAATTGCGTGGAGGTCGACCTGATAGAGTGTATAATAGGGCAGTTAATACTCCATTACTAACAATACTTTTCCCCCAACAATGGGGACACAAGTCTTAAATAAATATGTGATGACAGGTGATCCTAATGGTGGGCATGCCGGGCTCGGGCAAGACCCACTGGGCTAAGCAACACGCGGCCGAGAACCCAGATCGCCGCTACAACATCGTCTCAACCGGCGCGCTCTTCGATCGCATGAAGGTACGAAGCACATGCACATACACACACACACACATACACATACACAGGCACACACCTACACGTACCAGCAATACGGACGCTGCATTCACCTCGACTGTCGATCTGTAAATTTACAGCACCATATGTTTGAATAAAATAGTTTTTGTTTCATTTAGAAAAGAATACAAGAACAGTTTTATAAAAGTTATTTGGTCTTACATTGATGTTCAAAAAAATATATATGTAATAAAAAAATGCAATTGCTTCCTATCCCGGTAGACAATATTTTATAGAGCATCAAATCATAGTGTAATTTTTAATTCAGAAATAACATTAGTAGGTATTAGTTGTCGATTACTACTAAACTTTAATTTTATTACATTGGTGAGGAAAAAAGGAAACTTGTTATCTATGTATAGTATGAATACCAAACATTTTTTTGTAATGCGATCAATAAAAAAAATTACATATGAGAAATTAAACATTTTCTTTGTGTAAAGAGGTTTCTTCAGGGTCGGCAAAGCACGCGTAATATCTCTGGTATTGCAGGTGTTCATAGGCTACGGTAACCACTTACCATCAGGTGGGCCGTATGCTTGTTTGCCACCTCAGTGGTCTAAAAAAAAAGTGTTGCCATTGGACCAAATATCATTATCATTAAAATGGAAATATATTACTAAATAGTAACAATTTCTCCTAAAAAGACGTTTACGTGTACCTACTACGACAGCTCACTAATTTACCGATCGATGTTCGAACTAGAAGTGCCCACACATACATACTCACTCGAATATCTCAAAATTCTTTGTTTGTTGAAATATTGCGTTACTTAACAATTTTAAATTAATAGTCCAAACTTTTGCATATTGCGATATTAAGACACTATATATAATTATGCTAATTTATAAAACTGCAAATCTCTTAAAAAGAGGCGCGCATGAACGTTCTTTTTAGCACATTCGAAAATAAATATTCATACACGCAAATGAATATTTATTTGAGTGAACCATAAACATCTTTATTGTACTTTTTTTTAAACTTGTTTCTGCATTCCAACGTCTCCCTAGTAGGTTAACTATTACAACTGATAATACATGTATAGAAAAAAAATCATTATTTTCAACTAAGTACAAAAAAAGGAGGTTCTCAGTTCGTCTACGTGTATATTTTTGTGTATGTTACTCATTACTTTGCCAATTGTAAATTGATTTAATTATTTTTAACTGAATGGAACAATAATCTTTAATCATTGAAATTGTTCCTTTTATAAATATTAATATTTAAAGAATTAGTCGAACAATGAAAGGATGTAAATTAATGTATAAAATGCTACATGTAACGTAATATGATTACTATAGCGACATGATGTTTTTATATCAGTTATGTTATTCTATAACCATAACATTTAATTTAGTAATAGATATTTCATTACTACATTTACTGATAAGTACCTACCTCTGTTATTGTATTGACTTGTTTGTTTGCCATTCTAAGTTGCATAAAAAATTATGTATTAATACAACGAATATGTTAAAAAAATTATGTTCAACTAAAAAAAAAGAGTTGGGAAACGAGTATCTTTTAGACCATTATTAAATAATTAATGCAATTTAAAAATACAATTGCATAACTCGGTCAGATCTTTCTACAAGCTCTTACTAAGTGTAAATTAAGAGTTAATGTTTATAAATTTTGTGTTACTAGAGTCGTAATTATGTGGAACAGGTATTCTTAATACATATTTTTATCTTAATTGATTTTCTGATGCGCATTCGCATACAGATCTGAGCACAAACTAAAGAGGCGGTCTAAGAGATAAGGAATTTGGTAAATAACTATTAAATAGAGGTGTAATAAAAGTTGTTAGGATTTTTCCAAATTCAATTTCTAAGATGATGGAAATGGAGTTTATTTTGTATAGAAACAAATTCTATACTAAATTAAGTGTAATAATACTACAAAAGTTTCGGATCTTCCCGATATTTATAAGATGTAATATGGATTCCAAAGTAACAAACAAAACAAAATTTAATGTAATTATATGGTTAATTTATGAATTTTGCTATATAAAACATTTGAAATTTGGACATAAATTAAGAATATAGTCGGAGAGAAGTAATCGCGGGCATATAACAGCTAGATAATCAAATTGATATTATATGAAACTGACTAACTGACAATATTATTGCATAGCAAACTCTACGAAGACATTCCTGATGTATCCAGGATGAAACGGTTTTTGGAAATTCTCATGGAAAAAGGAAACAACGGGTTCCTCTCGGGCGGAATTCATTCCATCTAGTAGTAGATGTTATTTGAAGTAACTTCGTTCATGCGCGCTTTGCATTTTACATGACAGATGATGAAAGAAAGAATAGTAAAGATTGGAGAGGAATATCAGTAAATGTAACTTATAATCTAAAGACCAATAACCCCAAAAGGTTTTGATACCGCAATATGTCAAAGTCCGACTGGTAATAGTTTAAATTTTTATTTAAATCACATTTATTTTCGCTTATTTACACAAAATCTATGTGACACTACACAGTATAATTGAACCAATGTTTTTTTTCAGCATTTGAGGTTTGCCAACAATCAAAAAAGTATGAACTACAGTTCCAAACATGAACATGATACTAATGTACGTGTGTATTTTCAACAGGGTGCGATATGAGCTACATTTATATAGCAAACGTTATAAAATATTGACCTTTAGCGGTCTTACCTCTAGTTAAATGATACCAGTGGATCGACGACTGAAGAGGACAAACGTCCGACTCCCAGGTCACCAAGTCGCTGGTATCAAAAATGATTTTTCTCATAATTATTAAGGCTAGTTAGTAAGTGCTAACGCGCCGGTTTGCGTTCGCTTCACTGTATGCGTGTTACATCGATCCAGGTGGACTGTAAACCATTCCGATCCAGCTACGAGGGAAGGTGGGACGCGATGATCTCCAAGTGCGCTAAATGCGTGCTAAAGTTGTTGGAAATCGCGAAGTCACGAAGGAGGAATTATATCCTCGATCAGGTGAGAACCTTTACTGTATTTAAATGAGATTCATATATTTTTTGGCAGCCGCACTTAATTCAGGACCAATCGAGACCGTAAACCTTATCGGATATAGACGAAATTCACCCCTTGCCAAATCTATGACATGTTTGGAAATGTATAAATTCTATATAGCTACGACACGTACGGATCCGTTCCGTATGTACCTACGCATCTCTACAAGGTACGTAGTTAACATTAAGTCGTAGTTAAGTTTACTGTACACTACACTGCTTCCGTAGTAACGTAGGCAAAATAATATATTATTTCTAGATAGAGGTAAGTAGAGGTATATAGCGAGGAAGCAGTGTAACTTTGCCAAACGGCCTACTGAACGAAACTAAGCGTTTTCGGATCTCTATTGAGCTTGTTCTAGGTGTACTGCCATACGCAAAAACGCCACGGACCATATCTATAACGAAAATGTTTTGCTTCACATCAATTCTGCTGGGACTACGACGGACACCGGTATATTGCCGCGGTTTCGATATCGCGTTGGTAATAGACGAATGTATACCCGTCGGCTCAGAGGCGCAAAATGAAGGAGTTCGACGGTTACCGGCGGATCGCCGTCGTCATAGTGACCGACGAGGAGACGTATCGCGAGCGCCAGAAGCGGCGCGAGGAGGCCGACGGGAAGGAAGTGCCCGACGGGGCCATCGTGGACATGAAAGGTTGGTTGGATGGACTATCGCACCCGCAGTACCGCGCCGCCACGCTCCCGCCCGCCGCCAGTGCCGCCCTCTCACCCGGTCTGTTTTCCCGCAGCCAACTTCACGCTCCCCGAGAAGTGCTCGTGGGTAGACGAGGTGGTGTACCCCGAGCTCGGCGAGGAGGAGGCCAAGAAGGCGGTGGAGGCGTTCCACAAGGAGGCGCGCGCCGCCGGCGTCACCAAGGAGAAGGACAAGCGCGAGCGCTCCGCCAGCCGCGACGCGCCGCCCGCCAAGCGGCCGCGCTCCGCCGACCGCCGCCACCGCGACGACCGCCGCCCCAGGGACTTCGCGCGCGACCGCGGTACGTAGCCCCGCACCGCCCACACCACCCACAATGTGTATATATATATATATATATATATATATATATATATAATATATTTAAGTTAACAGTTTACTTAAAATTTATAAATATCTGTAAATATATATGTAGGTACCAGCATTGTACACTTGTATGGTATCGTATGCTTGAGAATTAAGGCGAGTTCTCAAGGGTGGCAAAACTAAAAGGGTTGTTGACAGAAACGACGGGTTATTTAAATGTATTAATTGGAAAATTACATTTTGTGATTAATAAGTATACAATGTATCGCCACATCTTATTATTCCCATGGAATATGGGTAACTTGAGAAACACGATACAATACCACTACAAAAGAACTCGAATTTAAAACATATGACGAGCCTTGTAGCGAGCGTGGTACTAGGTTAATATTGTCGTCTAATATGGAAACAATCCAGTAGTAGAACGTTATTTCTCATAGTGGTGGTATCATTAAATCAAGCACTCACTCACTTCTTCGATTATCGCTTGGCGATGGTCACAGAATATTAACGCAAGAGGGACTGGTGCCGTGTGTTATCAAAGGAAAATATATCCAGAATTTATGTTATTTTCTACTTGAACTCCAAGTGGAATGCATGTGCTGTTATATATGACATGGATTATTGGTGGAACTTTGTGTCGAAGTTCACGAGAACAAATAGACAAACTATGTAAATGTTTATAAAATTTTCGACGAATCTTTTGCTTTGGCTCATTAGATTGTTGGGCGGAGCCAATTGGCAGGCCGTCACACCGCCTAATCTCACCGATTCACCCCCGCGTAATGTCGCACGCGGCCAACTAAAGAATGCTCTATGGGCAGCCTCTCTTTTTACTACTCGTAGTGGTACGTACCCACGGTAGTTACGTAAGTTGTTTCTATCAGATATATGACTGTTCATATGGATGTACTAAATTTATTGGTGTTCTCCACAAACGTGAGGTAAATACAAAACGAACCCAGTACTGAGAGCTGAGGAATTACGCCACTGTGGGAGATCTACGTGAGACGAATTTTACAGCGACATCTTTTCTAATTTTATGTAAACTAAAATCTGTAACTCTTGGTGTAATGTCTGTCAAGACAACTAAGAATATCAGTACAATTCTTCGATGTTTTGTTTAAAAATCTATTGAAGACAGATATATGGAACGACGTGATTGTAAATTGATCGACTATTAGAACTACTCATGAGTATTTATACATATTAAATTCTATAAATGTAAAGCGAGTTTGTCTGCTACATTCTAAACTACTGGACCGGTTTGTATGAAATTTACCGGAGAAGTAGGCCCGAGGATGGTAATAGGGTTATCTATAAATATACATTATTAAAATGCATGTGAAAAGTGTCCAGCAAAGTAACGAATCTCATTGACCATACATTTTGGAAATGTGTGAACTTTCCAACACAAGGAGTTTATGTTATTTGGTCATGACCAAATTTCATTTTTTTTTCTTTTATCAAACTATTACAAACATTTTAAAAAAACTTAATCGATCTAGCCGCCGTTTTCAATGATGCGCTCACCAAGTAACAGATTTTTATTTATATAGGTTTATTAAAATAGAGTACAAGGCGTCTATAGTGACTACCACTGACTGACTTCATATAATAGTTTCGGATTTATTTACCTTGTAAATACTTGGCTCTGTACGGTCTGTGCCTTTTGTAGAAAGCTAAGTTTTACGAAAATTTCTGATTAGGAATAAAATTTGATTCCATTTGGAGAGCACTCGTCATATCACAAGGTGATTAAATTATGGACGTGTGAATAAAATACATAGATCCATTTCATTTGCTGTACCTTCCCTTATGACCATTGAGACATGTGGATAAATCTATCCACATATCCCTTGATATATGTAATAATCGGTGGAATTATGGAAAATAGTTATTGTTCCGTTCATTTTTTGGCTTCTGAAATACTTGGGGTATTCGAGGACGAATATTATTGAAATATTCACAAATGTCCTCCCATAGATAAATTTTGCGTAGACAACACATTTGAATGAAATAAATTTGTATAATCAGAGGACCGTTGGGGCGGAGGTGGTGGTGGCAGTCGCTGGGGCCCCGCGAACCGTGGAGGCGGCGGTGGCGGCCGCTGGGGCCGTGACCGCGGGGGACCCGGCGCCGGCGGACCGCCCGGCCGGTTCGACCGCTGGGGACCGCCACCGCCTAATAGAGGGTAAGCACTTTTTTTTTAATATGAGAATATCAAAGAGTAGATAATTTATCAGAGTTAAGAATTACGAGTAAATTAAAATAGTATGTGATTGTAGTTTTTTTGATGCAACTTAGCAATGGCAAATGATCCTGATAGATTGATGGAAAGTGGTAACAATTATTTATAGACATGGACAGTACCATGGACACAATAGAGTATATTATGCTGCCCATGATACTCTTTTTGCGTTGCTATTCCTGAGGATTAAGGTGTTTTGTTTCTGTACTTTGTAATTGTATTGTTATATTACACTCTTCACCCGAAACATAGCTATGTAATCACAACTACTCGATGCTAGAAATACGAATGGGACAGGCAAATGTATAAGCAGGCCAAGGTTATATTTGATTTTGAAGATGATTCTTAATTTTGCTTAAATAAAAATTATCGATTAGTGAAATGGAGGTCTTAATTTTTTTTTTTTCTTTTTAATACAAGTTATGCAGTATTTTATTAACATTTGTATTGATTTTGGTAAATTTTCTGTATTGGATTTCTTATACTAATAATGTTATCTCATAAGATGTCTTTGATCGATAATAAAATTAATTTTATATACATTTTGTGATTTAATGATGAAGTATGTTGTTTTATATCGTCATTACATTTATTTAGTGAATTAAACTATGACATTTTTATGTAAGTAATGATTTTTTTAACTAGTTAATTTTTAGTGTATTTTTCTTTATTGCTTGGGACTTTATACTCAATTTCTTGACTGTTGACTGGAAATTTCAAAAAGGGTTGTTTGTAATGGTATTTTTAATTTTTATTATATACAAAAGGTACTTCATTAGAACAATAATTAAATAGAATAGTGTATAAGTTGTCTTTAAAAGTGTAGCACTGTGTCGGTCGCACGAGGAATTTCAATAAGTGTCCACAAATGTATGCTTTCATTACCGATCTGTAGCGGCAACGACTTCGGCCGCGACCGCGACGGATTTCGGGGCGGTCGCGGCGGCGGCGGCGCGGGCAGCATGGGCGGCGGGCGCGGCGCGGGCGGGGGAGGCCCGGGTGCGCGTGGCCCTCCGCAGGCGCCGCCCGACCGCTTCCGCGGCGAGCGCGGCCCGCGCCCGCACCACGACAAGCGGCCGCCCGCCGCGCCCGGCGCACCCGCCGCACCCGGCGCACCCGCCGCACCGGCGCCGCACGGTCAGTGCCATGTACCATACGTGGGTGGAGCATCCTCATCATTTCACACATTATCCCTCCACTGCTGCATATAAACCTCCCCCGTAGACCGCTGTAAAGAACGCTCCTACGCCACCTGTGTCCACTGATATATGGATTTTTTTTTTTTTATGGGTGAAAATGGTATGGTAACCCCGCCTGCGCTAACGGGATACGCTGGCGGAGCACCAGTGAAGGGTGATAGATGAGAATGAAAACAGGCCAGTTGGCCCATCATGATGAATTCATCAAGAACTAACCATGATAGTTTCCAGAGGGAACCGCGAGGAGGTCGACCTGGTTGGGTATATTGCTAGCAATAGGATTCTCAGTCTCCATTATTAACAATCCCTTTCCCCCCACGTACATGGATATTGTATCAAATTTAACACACAAGTAGTTTATTTTTCTTTATGCAATGTTATGGAATGGCAAACAAGCTGACAGCCCACCTGATGGAAAGTAGTAGCCGTCATCTATAGACATGAGCAGTACTATGGATTATAGCTAAGGACTAAGACCTCTTATCCTGTAAATTCACTGCCATATCCTATGCTTCTAACCAAAACAGCCATGCAATTAGAAATACTGCTAGAAGTATAAAGTAATTAATAGTATAAATGTGAAAATATATAAAAATGTTTGAATGTTTGTTAATGTTTGGACGTTCAAGCGATCAAATTAAATGCAATTTATTATATTGGTAGGTTACATTTCAACTTACCATAGGATATCTACTTATATATTGATTCACACAAGTAAAGCCACAGAAAACAGTAATGTGAAAATATTGTCAGATATATATAGTCTCAATCTAAGAAACCGAATTCGTACTATGAGGACTAGACAACTGACAGAAATATTTAAATACATTTTTTTCTGTATACATATATACTATACATAGAAAATTTCCAAACTAATACAAATGAGCATGTTTATAAATATTATTGTGCGAGAATCAAATATACGAACATCAGACGACGAGACAGTGATTTAATATCACAGCGGTTCTATAATTGTTGAAATAACACTTTAATGATATGAATAAAAATTAATGGGATGAACATTATCCGGAACAGGCGGCGGAGGCGCCGGGTCATGGCAGCGTGGCGGCGGCGGCGGCGGCGGCGGCGGCATGGGCGGCGGGCCCGGCGGACCCGGCGGACCCGGCGGCCCCGGCGGCGCAGCTCGCGGCGCCGTGCAGCCGCGCAACGCACAGCCCCCTGCCAGGAATGCGCAGTCCGCTAAGGTAAATACCACGTTCGAAATTACGATTCAATTTCCAATTTTAAATAAACATTCAATTAGGCTTCATAAACTGTGAGTAACTCAAAATATATAACTATTTAAGTGAAAACTTTTTACATAACATTGCTATTCTGCAGTATAAAATATATACTTTATACTGTAATAAAACGTTATGATTGTTTATTGGGTCTCTTTTTAAATATGTTTTTAAAATATGAAGATATTATTAAAGCAATAAATTAAGAATACATTAACTAAGAATACTTACTTACAGCACACAAATTACAACATACATATATAAAAAAAAAAGCGAGATAACATAAATAATAAAAAAAATACATAAAGCTAAATACAATTTTCGTTTGTGAGTGTGCCATAGCAATACAAAATGGCCACAACTCAGTTTATTTCATTATCTAAAATCCATTCAATTATCATCCATTGTAAATAACAATAATTTATATTTTTTTTACAACAGGATGGACAAAATCAGAACCAGAACCAAAATCAAAACCAGCAGAACGCGCAGGGTTGGAATCAATGGGCAAGCGGATGGGGAGGCTGGGGTAACTGGGGTAACCAAAACCAAGGTAAAGTGGCTCAATATTTCTTGTTTTATTTTATTACCGTTCTTTTCTGTTAGGCCAAATAATGCAATATTGCACAGCCTGTACTTTTACTAAGTACTTTAATAAATGGTCTATGCATTGTCTCATTTTACTAAATAAACATTGCCTTGACAACACTTTTTTCATCATGTGTAAAGTTTTATTTTCAATTTTGTAAAAAAAAAAATTCTATTTATTACCAGGCTGGGGTAATTGGGGCAATTGGGGTAACTGGGGCAACCAGCAGAACCCTGGCAACAACTCGAACAGCGGGCAAGGCGGTCAGGGCGGCGCGAACAAGAATCAGGCGCAGCAAGGCCAACAGCAGCAGCAGCAGCAGTGGCCCGCCAACTACACCGCACAGCAGTGGTACCAGTGGCAGCAGTGGCAACAACAGCAACAGGGCTGGCAAGGGGTGAGTTTACGTCATCGATTTAGTTGATATATATGCTCGCAACTGTAATCTTTTATAGCAGGGGCTCCTAAACATTTAAGATAATGGAACTCACACCAAATACAATTTATTTTATGGAACCCCATATCAAACGATTACAAATTAAAAACACTAATTTAATTTTAAAGTATAACAACTGTACAGTTTCCTTTAATTTTTAATATGAAGAATAAAATTATTTCACTGTATAAAATATATTTCTGGAATGCTGGCGACTTTTTTACGTAACTCACTGTAGGAATCACTGTCTTTTAGGCTTAGTCAGAGGCATTTGTTGATTTCGTGGTGGTGAACGTAACACTATGTATTTATACATCTCGTCAAACATATTAGAACACATTATTATCTAGTCCAGGAGTATAAATAGCAAATTGACATGGAATTGAATTTGATAAATTTTGTGTATTTTTTATAACATTACTATAATTGTTTTAATAATTCGTTTAAACAATATTTATACTTTTAAGATTTTTAAATTTTGCATGCCTAATTATGACAAAATATGTGAACTTACACCTATTGTTAACATACATATATATTTACCATATTTCTCGTAAATAAATATTCATTCATTCATTCATATATGAATGGTATAGTCGACATCATTTTAGGCAAGTGTTTAAATGACAAAAAAATTGAGTCTCTCCTACTGATTCCATAGTTGAATGTTCCATTTTAATATGTGAATTTAGGAACTATTAATTCTTGTAGCAGTCGGCAATGTTTAGTCGTATAACATAAGCAACATAACGTAAAATTTACGGCTTATTAAAGCGGTAATTATACTTTTTTTTATTGTAAGTGGGTTGACATTAGAATTTCATTTCAGTATCAACAACAGGGAGCCCAGCAGCAAGGCAACACTCCAGATGCACAAGCGTGGGCTCAGTATTATCAGGTAACTAGCTCAATATACATAACATATACTGATAAACCTATGTAATGATTACATTAGTATTGTTCATACTGTACATTACGGGGGGGGGGGGATTGCTAATAATGGAGTCCAATAACCTTAATACGCGTTGCGTAAAAAAACTATTTTTTTACGCAAGCGAATTGTAAATTATAATCTTCTAGCTTATTTTCGTCCATTAATTTGTATATAATTAATTGCAGAACTACGGCGGCGCAAACGCTGCGGTTGGTAATGCGCAAGGCGGGGGAGATAAGAAGTAAACCCACCATTCACCACCCTCATGTGACGATTGAATGTTTCGCGGACATTGGTTCCAATGCAGTTAGAATGAACATATTTTTATATAGTAATAAGTTTTTAAAACTATTAAGAAAACCCGATAAAACGATCATTTGATTATATCATAAAGTCCAAAATGCAAATTTGTTGTATACCATATTTGGTAGCAGTTAATGATTATTTTTATTTTTAACATCGTAGTCCTCAAGAATGGTAATTCATATGTGGTATCATAGACATCACAGTATATTTTGTGATTTATGTCTATAGGGGTGACAGTTACAACTTTCCATCAGATAGACTGTCAGTCTGTTCGCAATTTTCTGTTTAATAAAAAACCCTTTTAGATTTAAATTGCTAATATGAATTATAAAGATATTTTTTTTATATTATATTATTTTGGACTTTATGAATTTAAAACTTAATTCGATAATTTGATATTTCTGTTTTGAAAAATATATGTAATTATTTAACAGATTGCATAGAAGTGTATGCAGATATGAATATTTTAGAAGCTAATACAAACAATATTGGTATTATGGTGTCACATTTTGTAAATTATCATCGGAAATATCAATGTTTGGGTTCAAAAGTAATGCAAATATTACCAAAGTTACTTGTCAATAGTATTGAAAAATTTATCTTCGTTACGTATTAGCGATCTGTAGCTATTTAAGATGTTTCTACTTACACGTAAGTTTCTTTGATTCATAAGTTAATGCATACGTCAGCAATCTAACGTAATCGATCATTTATTATGTATAATGAAAATTTTGTTTTCTCACAATAATATAAATACTGTACTAGTATATACATTGAAAATACCTGAATAAAATACTATGCAATATTTTCCCACAAATGCGCGTTTCAAGTGTCAACTCCCTACACTCGTGTCGTAAAAAATACTAAGTACCTACAAAACAAGAAGTTACATATAAAGCAATTTTACTCGAATATTGAACACTAGTAATACAGATGTTTTAGACACCAATACCAGCTTACACGAAATTCTTATGAATAATCACTCACCTTTGTCTGTAACTTGGACAATACTTCTATAAGCTATAATATCACTGTCACAATAACTCATAGTTGAGCCAATACTGAGATGCCATTTTTCTAAACTTATGTCCTAACGTAATATTTTAATGTGATAATTAGAGATTTTACTGTTTTATACTTTCTTAAACTAAAATTAATAATAGTATTAGAGCTTTGTTACATAACTATACCTCTCAACACCAATATTAGGTTTGCACACAATTTATTCCTGCCAATTCCCGATTCTGCTGACTCCTGTTATTTAGACTTCACTAAAGAGCAATTAAACGAGCTTCAGCGTCTTCAAAATTTATATATTCGCTTCATATTAGGGCTTTGGAAATATGAAACATTTTGTAGTCAAATGATTTCCTGTCCATTTTCGCGTAATCTGTATGTCATATCTCTTATTTCGATCCTTTTTAAGACGATTCCTGATTATCTAAAAGACCGATTCGTAATTCTCAGTGAGGCTAATGGCCGTGACCGTAATGAAGTATGGCCATTATAGCCTCTCTGAAAAATACGACACAGCCGTTGACGTAATAAAATTTACTGTAGTTAATTTAAAAAAAAAATTGTCGCGCTAAGTCTCGATAGCGTATTTTAAATAAAATTTACTGTATTTGTTATTTTTGTAAATGCTGCAATAAAGCGTAATTCAAAATTTTTGAATAAAATCTATTAGTAAATTAGTTGTCTTTAGATTTCGCGGTGATACCAAATTGAAATCTTCATTTCATTCATAGCGATAGCTTTAGAGAAATGGCGTCTCAGAATCGACCCCAAGGTCGCTGTTGTTTGATACAAAAGTCTTAAACTTATTCACCATCATTAAATCAAATATCCAATGTATTTGACATATTATTTGCCAATTGGAGTACTTTGTTCCTTACGTTTAAGATTTTATGTTCCAATTTCTAAAACCAGTGCACATCGGGTAAACTAATTGTAAAAACATTAAATATTGAATTAATTGACAAAATTTGTATATCAAAGACATTGTTGGAAAAGAAAAACTTGATAGTACTTGGTTAGTTTTTTTCTTTTTATCTATAAGGTTTTTAATGTAGTAATATAATAGTAATTACTGTGCGAATGAGCGTGTACGCTGGCCTGTATGAGCGAAGCTATAGCTTCTGTAAAAATGTGAGTAGTTCTTAAGTGCTGTGGGTATTATGTTTATGTCGAAATAAATGATATAATTTTAATAAAAATGTATGCACTAAGATATTGTTCGTTTCCTTTTATCGCTTGTGCAGACAAAAGATCTTTCGGCGGAAAGAACTAAAGAATTTTTATAAGAATGTAGAATGTAAACTTTCTTTGCGAACAAAAAGTACCTCATGTGTCTATTGATAAAAAATGGTACGTACAATTTCTACTGCCAGGAGGTTACAATAAAACTTCAAATTGCAAACTTTTTACCCAGTTTATTCATTCAAAAATTATCTATTGCCAATATTTTCATTTGACAACATTTTTGAAAATTTTATATCCCCATCCGATGAGCGAACGGTCTATATAATGGTTTAACTCATCACACGGGACCAGTTGAATTACTTGTATATATAACAGTGTTATATAGTTTATCATATCTCTAAATTAGTTCGATACCACACTTCTTAAAAGGACCCTGCACACATGTACGACGAAATGACCAAATTAGGTATAAAAACTAACAGTAAAACGCTCAATACTAATTAATACAAATTGTCGACTACAAATATGTACAGGGTCATTAATTACAATAAAAATAGAGATTTATACGATAGGTACTCAAAATTACACAAACAATTGAAATCCAACTACATCCGAATATAAAAGTACTTTAATATGATTAATGCATTACGAAATTTGTAATTTCATTTGAAATTACAAATTATATTCGAAAATATTCTTAATGAGTACAATAAACTGCGCAGGCTAATAAATATCAAGTAAATTATAATGTAATTTTTTTTTTTGTAAATTATCAAAGTTGTAATGCAAAATATCGTACACTTAATACTAGCTGATCTACGCACTCTCACACAAAACCAGTTATAAAATAAATGCAAACATTAAAAGCAGGTAAACCTATAATAAAATTTTAAGTTCGACTTTGGTAAATAACAAATCCATACGAAAAAGAGGTTACAATATTAATGATCTGTGCTGACGACCATTAATTTTCTTTATTTCATTTCTCAAATTTGGTATGAAGAGAGATAAAGTTCGATTACAATAAAATATCTAAAATTGCATGCTACGAAACACGTGCAAGTACACGATTTACAAACGGAAATTTTGTGTTTATCGGGAAAGTATCCCATTTGCGCAAACAAACTCATTATAGAGCAATAACTACATTTATTTTATTATAACACCCCGAGCACATGTAGTTTACGCTCAGGAGTTTTATCTGGAAACCAAGAATAGGACCAGCTTTTGGGCGTTTATGTAGCAAAACTTAAAATTAATACTAATACTAAAAAAAATAAAGCTACAGAAAATATGCATGGTTTAAAGTACATATAGTTCAGATAGTTTTTAATAGTTATTGTCATGTCTTGATAGAACAATATAAGAAAATATATAAAATAGTAATTGAAAACTGAAATTTTAAGGCTTAAAAAGTATACACTTTAATTAAGAGACAGCTCTTTGGTTTATTTTAATGTTCATATTTTGAAAGTACAAGATTACCTAGTCGATTATAAAACTATGAAATATGAATTCATAATTATAATACTTGTTTATTGTGACCTAAAATATTTTGAGAATATTTTCATACACAATATAGAAAGGAGGAAATTATTACAACGCTCGTCCCTCAATAAGTACTTAAAAAAGGAAAAATGCTGTTTTAAGTAGTTATTCAAGTAACAACAAATATAATATCGTTTAAACATAGGATGATAAAATTCATGAAATCGTGAATCCGTCGAATATAGTTAATAATAATATATAATGGAGTAAAAAAAAATTTGAATATGTTTCACAAACGCTTCAAATTGGATTTTTTTTTAATTTTACTTCCTTAGTCCAATTACTTTTGTAAATTTTTTCTCATTATCTGTTGTTTAAAATATTAATTTTATTTTAATATGTATTTGTATTTTATTGCTATTATTGCATGTGTTTCAATCTTCCTCTGCTTAGTATAATTCCTGTCTAACCTGTATTATAAAATATGATTATGTGAAATGTAAAAAGAGGAGCATTTAAGTATAACGGTTTATAATTTTTCAACTTCTCTTATATGAGTTATATGTATGCTATGTTGGCTTATTTTATTGTATGTCTATTTTAGATATTATTTAGTATTTATAGATCCTAAATTTCTAAGATAACCAACAATTTGATACATAGAGAAATAAAAAAAAAACCTTGAAATACGTTGATTTTTTGTTTCCAAAACTAAATTACATTTCGAAAAATTCTTATTTTTTTTTTTTTTTTCTGAAACTACCCTATTTTATTTAACACGACCTAAAGGAAAACCGCTGTAGTTCTCTAAATGGTTCAGTCCAGGTAACAAACTTATGTTAACATTTTACTGTTCACAGTGAATAAATTCAAATACTAAACAAGTAGTATTTTGACCAACCTTAACATATGTTTAACCTAAACATAACATGGCTGTGAGAAAAAAATTAGTAAGGTAAGATTTTTAACTATATTCTCGACAAGTAATCAAAAAAAGACTCCGTTTTTTTTTTTATTTGAGAGAATTACTGAGATATCCTTATATAATTATGATTAATTAACGATGAATACCCAACTTTGCTCGGAAGTGGTAAAGGCACACAAATAGTTTCAATTGTTCACATCCAAAAGAATCATGTCTAACTATATTTCAAGGTTTAAATTAAATTTACTTTTATGATTACACATCCTATTATTTTAGGCTGAGGTCCAGCAAGAAAAAAAGGTAAAAATTTTTCTGTAAATATTTTTTGTTTTGTGTTATTGTGAAGTGCATAATTCACTTGTTGAACCGCAGCAAACGACTAAATAGAGATGGGTACATTGTTATAATTAAAAAAAAAAAACTCGAAACACTGAGGCGAAGAGTGGCACATCATTGTGGGTAATCGACATTTAAAATGAAGTTATATTACAACCACATAGAGTCTATAACAACATACGAACATTGTTTATAGTTTATCAAAAAATGGACTCACAAAAAATCACACAAAAGAGAACTACATATAGGTACATTAGAAAAAACCACATTTACGCCCCCGTGTGGTTGATAAATTTATTGGCGCATTGTCAAGTTAAATACGACTTTATTACAATGTACTATTGTTATTAATTAAAGGAAAATTATTCGTAATACATGATAATTGTGAATGATTTAAAATGATGCTGTTAACGAGAGAAAGTTAAATATCACTCTATGTACAATAATGAAAACAATCTATTTTTTTTTTATACTTAGCTTAGTATTGAGTAAACAATATGAGAATAGTTTTTTTTTTTTTTTTTAATATCAATGATAAATTAATTGTTATATTTTTGTATTGATTGTCTAATGATTTCGGCGGTAATGTTTAAAATGACCAATTTCATAAATTACACTAAAATATGCCGTTTTGGCATCTTGTTTAAAAAATGTGCCAAGTATAAAAAAATTATATTTCATCACAAATTAGACAAAATCTAACTAAACAAAGTCCGAGGTTCGTAGTTTTAAACTATCGCTTAATTCTACTAATATTCAAATCCTAATTTTGACAAACAAGTAGTAAGTATGAATA
Organism: Galleria mellonella; assembly: GCF_026898425.1. Lineage (NCBI taxonomy): Eukaryota > Metazoa > Arthropoda > Insecta > Lepidoptera > Pyralidae > Galleria > Galleria mellonella. The sequence continues at coordinate 5,492,033 of NW_026441999.1, read as the reverse complement.
ACAATTATTTCTATACATTCATAAATTTAATATAACTAATTTATAATTACACCGATGATGGCACTTTGACATTAACCTTAGGACACATGTGTAAAGAAGTCCAGTAACATATTGTATTATAGTCCAAATTGTATATTACATGCAATAACATAGTTATCAAATGGCTGCGCATTTGCATTATTTATAAGTGTTATTTATGTATGGAGAATATAAACATGTATAACAATTTTATTCTATTTTCTTTTTTATTTATTGAACTGATTTTCTTTATAATTTACTGAATTATATTAATTTTTTTTTTGTACGCGACATTAGTTTTTTAACAAGCTGAAAGGAAAATTATTTTTATGAATCTTCTATACAATAAATGTTAACTACATTTTTAAATTTAAACAAGATATAGAACAATAAGGCTATATCTATAGTACTACAAATTTTACTTAAAATTCTAAAAGATCGATTATTATTTGTAGTCTTTAATGTTTTTGAATACAGAAGGCTTTATTTTTTAAACTTTATAACACATTTCTTCGAGAAAATGTTACAGTTTGAAAAAAACTTCGTTATAAGGTGCTTACAATTTTGGTTTATCCTTGTCGAATGGGCGTGACTATTTTGTTTTTTTTTTTTACCAACTATGTAATCACTGTATTCAAACGTATATTGGATAAAGTAACATTTTCAATTTAGTGACACCATTTGTACTACATTTTTATTCGCACTTACAACTTTGGACTACCCTAACAGTAATATTTAACAAGAGAATCTCAACGGACGGAGCACTATAACTACGTATTAAGAGTTATATTACAATTATACACATACATTTTTGTCACGTTTCAAGGTCCATAAAAACATGTTAAGAACAGTAACAAATAAATTATGTTTGGAGATGTAACACGAATTTTTTTCTAGGCGTATTTACGTTTGGGGATTGGGTGGGCCGTACCCACGCCAGGATGTGATTGAACCTTCGTAAAGACATATCGGAGAGTGCATATACGTCTTTTAAGAAACCCCAAGCTTCTTGGTATAATCTTAAATACGCCAATGCTACCAACCGCCCACGTTTAAAATAATAAAACTTTTTATTCTTTTTTTTTATGTTTATTCACTGTTTTTTTTTTCAATACTAACACAAGACCATATTTTATTATTTCATTACTTCATTTAAATGTTAAATCTATGTCACTTTTTTACTGATATTGGGGACGATTCTGAGGGGCCATTTCTTTAAAGGTTTAAACCTATCTTCTTAAATTATAATTTGATATCACAATGAAATCTTTATTGTAAGAAACGATGTAAACCAATTTTTTAAATAGATTAAGGTCCAAATTATTGCAATTTTAGTTTATGACCGTTCATAAAATAGTAATTTCCCGAAACTATCAAATTAAAATATAAAGTTAAGCTGTTAAGTTTAAGAGAAATAGCATCTCAAAAACGGCCTCACTGAATAACAGAAATAATGACATAAAAATAAGAAGACAGTGTTTTTTTTCTTAATAAACTTACACTATCTCTCTCTCTCTCTCTCTCGTTTATCCAATGCTCGAATTAAAATAAGAGTTCGCTGAAAGAAAGAACAGAAATGCATGCATCTATTCCTTAGATACATTCTTGGCATAGAACATTCCTTTTTTTTTGTAATTATTATAAAAGTTAAATTAGACCTCAAGTTTAAAAGAAATAATTGGAAAACCAACGCGTATTCGTTTACACTCTCATGTTAACCATACAATTTATTATTTAAAATTACATAGTTAATTTAGTTAATGAATACAAATATTAATCTAAATGATTAGAAAACATTTCAATGGGGACTGATACAAATGAGAGAGAGAGGTTACGTGACTTTAATGTATTTCTTTTAAGAGGTACGCATTACTTTATGAATAAAAGGAATACCGAAAAATCGTTAAAGGTATACAACGTTCAATAATCGTTAATAGTAATCGTAATAAAGTGAAATATACATATAATATATCGACAATGCGCCAAACGAACTTAGCTTACTAGATCTAGGTATAGTTCGCACAACACTTCGTTTTCTCTATCTGCACAAACGCAGCACGTCGTCTGTTAAAAAAGAAAAAAACTATTTTATACAAATATATAAATAAAAAAAAAAATATATTAGAGGGAGACTTTGTACAAAAGTCATTTGCTCGAGCACCTCTGTCCCATTCCTGTCTCTAGCAGCAGTTGTGTTCGGTTTGAAGGATGAGATATGGCAGTGAATTTACACGGTACAGAGGAATAACACCTGAGTTCTCAGGAATGGCAACGCATGGGGGGTATCATGGGCGAAACTGTATACTCTGTTATGTCCATGGTACTGCTCATGTCCATAGGCGAGGTTTACCACTTTCCATCAAGTCGACCCTCAGCTTGTTTGCCATTCTAAGTTGCATAAAAAAGACAAGTCTGAGAGTAGGTGGGTATACACCTATTTTAAGGGGCTAGGCCCCCTGGGAAATAATGTTAAGTACGCCAACGATGGTGAAGATGATGAATGTAGTATACTCACGTTGCTATTGCGGCGTGGTGGGGGTCTGCGGTGAGGAGGAGCGCGAGTGCGCGGCCAGCGAGTGCTGCAGCGCTGCCGGCGTCAGCCACTCCCTGCACAACGTTACCATTTGAATTTCAACTAAAGTAATTTTCATTGATATAGTATATACACATGATACAGGGTTTGATTCTCAGACAGGCCAATTTAGGAAATTAACACTTCTAAAATTAGCTAGTGTTCAATGGAACTCCATTTTGAAACAGACCAAGGATAAGTTTTATTTTTTTAATTATGTTACAGAACCATAGATAATTAGACTTGCCGACGGTAAACTATATTCACAGACAGAAAACTAGATTTATGCAACAGCTAGTGTCTAGGTATTCTGGGTTGTTACCCCCAGGTATTTACGAAATACTACATATATAATAACACACACAAACGCACACGAGTACACACGCACGCGCGTACGCACGCACGCACTCACGCACGCACGCACGCACGCACGCGCTCGTTTGGGCTATTGTGCGTATGAGTTATGGCTAGTACAGCCAACCAAATTTGTTTACAATTATAGTTTTATAAATAAGTTCATTAGAGCTGTTAGAAATTAAAATAGTCAAAGCTTCTGAATTTCATTTGAAAGGGAAAATACTAATATACACTTATACACACAGTTACAAGAGAAGAAAAATTAAGTGAGAGAAAGAGAAGGAAAGATAAGGCTATCGCTATATAGCGATAAGGCCGTCCATTTTTGCCTCTAATTACCTTACTTTTCGTAATGCTGACTATTGCGTATGTGTCTTTCTTTGAGGTGAACAATAAAGAGTTTTCATTCATTAATTCATTCAATAATATGTTTTTATACCAACTATATAGGTAGTAGGGGCTCACTTGGGCAGACAGCGCTGCAGGAAGGGCACGCACGAACTGACGTACGCGAGCCGGTTCACCCACGCCGGGATGTCGCGCGAACACAGCGCCTGCGCAAACAGGGCCAACATAAAAAACATAATCCTTGTTGATAGGCTGGCAACACACCTGTAAATTCTCTTTTGTTGCCGGTGCCTATGGGCGGCGGTATCACTTACCACCAGGCGAGCCGCGTGCTGGTTTACCCCTTATATTATAAAAAAAAAAGCACAACGAATAGTATATATATATACTGATTCAATTCAACTTAATGATAATGTAAACAGGCGAATAAGCCATCCTTAGGGGGGAAAAGGGATTGTTAGTAATGGAGACTGAGAATCCTATTGCTAGCAATATACCCAACCAGGTCGACCTCCTCGCGGTTCTCCCTGGAAACTATCATGGTTAATTCCTGATGAATTCATCGTGATGGGCTAACTGGCCTGTTTTCATTCTCATCTATCACCCTTCACTGGTGCTCCGCCAGCGTATACCGTTAGCGCAGGCAGGGTTACCATTCCATTTTCACCCATCAAAAAAAAAATAAGCCATTCAACCGTAAGACAGTCTGTAGTCAAATTAATAATCGAATAATTAGCTATATCAATTTGTGACTAACTTCATTTACTATTCAGACTAATTCTGTGATAACTTCGATAAGAATTAGTTAAGTTTTTATTATGTTTTATTAAAACGGTTTATTTACAAAGTCTTGCTTTTTTTTGGTTATATCCTTTTTACTACTAATATGTACTATTTAAGTGTTATCTGTCACATGCCACATGTCAACATATTTATAGCACACACAACAACGGTTTTTAGAGCCCAATTGAAAAATAATCATTAAAATCGTTTCAAGGAGGCATAACGCCCATCGTTCTCAGGAATGGCAATGCATGAGGGGTACCGTGGCAGTCACAGAGTATTCTTTGATATCTATAAGCGACGACTACCCCATTCCGTCGGGTGGGCCGTTAGTTTGCCATTTTTTTTTTAATGGGTGATAATGGAATGGTAACCCCGCCTGCGCTATCGGGATACGCTGGCGGAGCCCCAGCGAGGGATGACAGGTGAGGATGAAAAAGCAGGTCAGTTAGCCCATCGTGAAGAATTTAACGATAAATTAGTCACGATGGTTTCCAGGGGGAACCGCGTGGAGGTCGACCTGATAGGGTGTATTGTTAGCAATGGATCAATTAGACCGCATTACTAACAATCCCTTTTCCTCTCGTTAGTTTGCCATTATTAATAATGTACGAGCAAAAAATAAAAAATCGACTAAAAATATAATAGTCGAAAAGTGAACCTCCTCTTTTTTGAAGTCGGTCAAACGGCCGACCTCGGTCACACTCGCTCACAACAAACACAATTACAGTACACTAATTATTAAAGAACGCCACTGTGTTGATTAGTGATTGTGGCAACTTTCCCACGCCGCCATTATTGTAAGACGCAGTTGTTTTCATTTGACACATCGATTACGTACAAATGCAAATTTTTATACATGTACTCATGTAACTCGATATTCCCGGGGGGAAAGGGATTGTTAGTAATGGAGACTGAGAATCCCATTGCTAGCAATATACCCAGCCAGGTCAACCTCCTCGCGGTTCCCCCTGGAAACTATCATGGTTAATTCCTGATGAATGCATCATGATGGGCTAACTGGCCTGTTTTCATTCTCATCTATCACCCTTCACTGGTGCTCAGCCAGCGTATCCCGTTAGCGCAGGCGGGGTTACCATACCATTTTCACCCATCAAAAAAACTCGATATTCCCGGCATAGAATAGGCCACCCCTTCCTTTCACGTGGGTGTCACAAGAACCGACTAAGGGTCTTTCTTTGATGGATGATGATGGAACGGCAATCCCGCCTGCGCTAACGGTATACACTGGCAGGGCACCAGTGAGGTATGATAAGTGAGAATGAAAAGGCAGGTCAGTTAGCCCATCGTGATGAACACACCAGGAATTTAGCACGATGGTTTCCATGGGGAGACCACATGGAGGACGATCTGCAGGTTATATTGCTAGCAGTAGGACTGAGGCGATTAAGGGAGGGTGAAGAATGGGCAGCAGCGTCCTTCTTAAAACATCTTATAAGTATCTGACAATAGCAATAAATAAATATTGCACAGCTATGAATCTCTCTGGTTCATCATAAACTCTTTATTATACCTAAAAGAACTAGATTTGAGGCTTCAAAAGTTTATTTCTAGAGGTTATTTAAAGCGCGGCTCGGCTTTACTTGTAGTTTTCTTTACACAAAAACAAAACCGACTTCATTTGTGACAAAACCATTTTTTTAATTTAAAACTAAACCACTGAACCGATTTTGATAAAATTTCTATAGAACCGATCTGTAAGTATGTTCTTTCAAATAAAAAATGAATTTACCAAATCGACTTAGAACTAACGTAGTTATAAAGTAAGAAACATAAAAAAAGTATTAGTTGAAAACAAAAGATAGTTAAGTTAAAGTTAATACGTGATTAAGTAATTACCTGACAAAACGCGGACGTGAAGTGGTTGCAATTGTTGTTCATAAGGTGGTACCTGCAATAAAAAAATATCAATAACTTTTTGTTGTTTCAAATCGCCACTAGATGGAACCACGAACACAATTCATATTTCGAACAGTTCGTTTCCTAAATCAAAACTATATCGAAAAAAAAAATCGAAAACTCGACTTTTACACATATATATATACACACTCACGATTTTTTTTATACGACTTAGAATGGCAAACAAGCTGACGGTCCACCTGATGGAAAGTGGTAACCGTCGCCTATACACATGAGCAGTACCATGGACATAACAGTACACACACATACTGTTTCGCCCATGATACCCCCCATGCGTTGCCATTCCTGAGGACTCAGGTCTTATTCCTCTGTACCCTGTAAATTCACGCCATATCCCACCCTTCAAACCGAAACACAACCATGCAAACACAACTGCTTCACGGTAGAAACACGAATGGGACAGAGGTACCCAAGCATTCGACAAAGTACAAAGTCTCCCTCTGGTATCTGATTTTAAGTGAATACAAATTACTAAATAGCGCAAGATCATAAAAATCAAATTTAATATCTAATTAGAACTAAGTAACGAAATAAAAATTGCCATATGGTCTTGACATATGGGCCGTACTAAACCCGTATATAAATATATATCCTGGGGTGTAGGCACAGCCCACCCGGCCTCTCCTTAACACGTCTATAGCCCATACCAATTACGAGAGAACTATAAGAAATAATAAATACATTTTACATACATGTAAATTATATTTTATAACCTTATTATAATATAATAAAATTGTAACTAGACGGTGTCTGTACATGGAGATATTTAAGAAAGATTGGTATGAGAGTTCTTAAAAAGACAATAGAAGTCAAAACAATAGTTTTTAGTAAAATTCTGTCTGTCTGTCACCCAAATACTACGGCACCAAATTGGATACGGTTTTCACAGATGTTTTCCTGAAGGTCAAATTTAATAAAAAAAAAGTATGTTTTATATATGATACATGATCTAAAAGTGGACTTTTTTCATTAGATTTCCTAATTCTAAAATCCACGCATACGCAGTAATGGACAAAAGCTGGTATACAATAAAAAATACTTTCAATTTTTTTCAAGAATATTCTTTCAATTCTAAGCATAATCCCGTGTTGCTAATTTGTATACCTCACAAACCTCTTGCGATAGCCCTGTACACAATCGAAACTAGCAAATTACATGTCCAAATGTCAGCTTGTAACTGATATTGCTTATTGCGTTTGACAAACGCGATAATATAGCGATAACGAGATAAACTATTGGCACACAATCGTGCACCGTTCCGATATGTGGAACTGTTTAATTAAATGTAGCGGGCTTGTTATGAAATTACAGGGTACAGAGGAATAACATCTGAGTCCTCAGAAGTGGCAATACATGGGGGGGTATAAGGGGCGAAACAGTTTACTCTGTTATGTCCATGGTACTGTTCATGTCTATAGGCGACGGTTACCACTTTTTAATCAGGTGGGCCGTCAGCTTGTTTGTCATTCTAAGTTGCATAAAACATAAAAATTATATTTTATAATATAACTTGTATTTTTTTTAATGGATGATAATAGAACGGTCTTTTAGCTTACGCCAGCGGTATATGCTGGCGGGGCACCAGTGATAGATGATAGGCGAGAATGAAGATAGGTCCAGACGGCCCATCATGAAGAATTCGACAAGAATTAACCATGGCAGTTTCCAGGGAGAACCACGTGGAAGTCAACCTGATAGGCTATATTGCTAGCAATGGGGCTGTTAGAACCCATTATTAACAATCTTCTTCCCCCATCCAATAATTTGAATTTATTTACTAGTTTTGCCCGCGGTTTCGTTTACGAACACTATAGTAAATTTGCGGTCGCTGCCAATTGTACATATATAGGGTGTGGCTGAACTAATTCAGCGGCCTGCGAATGTGGTTCTCCAATACAAGATATCGGCCTAATTGTGTATGACCGCCATTTTATAAGTACGAAGGTAATCCAGCAGACTTATTCAACCAGAAGAATGACAACATCCCTTGGATATAATTTTTAGATATTAATTATAAGAACGACTAATAATACTATACGACTAAAGAAATAAATAGTAACCTTTAATCACATTTCAGTACAATATTTTTTCCACTTTTATGTTTTTACGCCATCTATTGTCAAGTAGAGTCGATACACTACTTGACAAAATATGCTTTTGAAAAAAAATTTCAATTTAAACACTTTGTGGTTTTTTATTTTATTGTTTTATAGATATATATTGATTACTATTATTTAATTAAATACACTGTAAAAATTTGATCACAATCAGTCCTGTAATTTTTTCGTAAAATGCTTACACATAAACAAATTGTCAACGGGTTGCCACAATTATAAAAGGACGAAATTAAAAAGAAAATGTATACGTACCTGTCACCGCGAAATTGCTTGCCTAGTTCCGCCACTAACCGCCGCACTTCCTCTTCGCTGAAATCTGTATAACCTATATGTACACTTTGCCTGCAATATAAAGATATATCAGTTATAGTTAACTCTTTTTGAATTGAGGTACTATTTATTTATTTAACTTTAATTTGATTGCACCAGAAACATAAAAATAAACAATGACAAACAATTCAAGTGAAATATGGTAGCATAAAGTTATTATTTAGTTGTGTTAGTAATTATATTTGGTAATTAATTTAAATATTTTTTATGCAGCTTAGAATGGCAAACAAACTGATAACCCACTTGATGGAAAGTGATAATCGTCGCCTATAGACATGAGCAGTGCCATTAACAATAACAGAGTATACTGTATCACCCATGATACCCTTCATGTGTTGCTATTCCTGAATGTATACGTAAGTATAGTATTTTTATATCAAATATTTATTTTAACAATTTACAAACATTGTACGCAGTATTAATAGCAACAAAATGTTGTATATATATATATATATAGTATTTATATATTTTTATACAACTTAGAATGGCAAACAAGCTGACGGTCCACTTGATGGAACTACTATACATATTATATATAATACTATGTTGATAAATGCCTCTGACTATCCCAATGTTTATCACTTTCCATCAGGTGAGTCGTTACTTGTTTGACGTTGTAAATTATATAAAAAAAAAAAAAAAAACAGAATAAAAAAACAATTAAGCAACAATTTGAATTTGGTAGTTTCAGGCCAAGTTTACACTATAATCTCGGTCTCTCGGTACGATCTCGATCTAATAAAATATTTTTACATAAAAAACAATGAGTGTATTCACTTCTATCGGTAGCGGTCCAGTTTCGTTCTAATCACCAGCAATTTCGAAGTGTTTCTACTTATCAGACCGAGAACTGACCATGACCACGAGCAACACAAGTATGTGTGCTGACCTGAAGCGGAACTGGTCGCCGAGCTCGCGCTCGTCGCGCGGCGCGATCTCGAAGACGCCGGTGAAGGCGTAGGGGTGGCCGCCGTAGGCCCACTCGGCGCCGTGCACCTGCACCCCGCTGTGGAACACGCCCACGCCCGCGCCCGCCGTGTACCTGCACGCCACACCATGCACTTATGAGCCTATTTACCATATCTAAGCAATATATAACATCATAACCTCGAACTTATGGGGGGGGGGGGTTGGATTGTTAGTGATGAGGACTATCAGTCCCATTGCTAGCAATATACCCAGTCAGGTCGACCTCCACGCGGTTACCCCTGGAAACTATCATGGTTAATCCCTGTTGAATTCATCGTGATGGGCTAACTGGCCTGTTTTCATTTTTATCGATCATCCTTCACTGGTGCCCCGCCAGCGTATCCTGTTAGCGCAGGCGGGGTTACCATTCCATTTTCATCCATAAAAAAAAAACTATATAGTAAGGGGGGGGGGGAGATTGTTAGTAATTTTAGCAATATACCCTATCAGGTCGATCTTCTCGCTGTCTCTCCTGGAATCCATCGTGACTAATTTATCGTTGAATTCGTCACGATGGACTAACTGACCTGCCTTTTCATCCGTAGGCGTTTCAGTGCGTAGGCGAGGTTACCGTTCCTTTATCATCTATTATAAGGGGGGGGGGGGGTTATTAGCAAAATACCCCCTAAATTTATTCCTTTATTCATTCAGGTCGACCTTTTTGTTCACGTATTCTCGCTTCGCACCTATCGCTCGCCCACATCCTCACCTATCATCCGTCGCTGGTCATCCATCAGCGTATATCATCAGCACAGATAGGGTTACCATTCGATTTTTCATCAAATAATAAAAACTATATAATTAGAATTCTAGAAGACAAGTGGTCTTACCACTTGTATCCTAGGGGGGAGGAAGGGATTGTTAGCAATGGAGTTTGACAGCCCCATTGTTAGCAATATGCCCTATTAGGTCGACCTCAAATTGGTTCCCTCTGGAAACCATCGTGAACAATTCTTGTTGAATTCGTCACGATGGGCCGACTGACCTGCTTCATCCTCACCTATGATCCTTCACTGGTGCCCCGTCAGCGTATCCCGATAGCGCAAGCGGGGTTACCATTGCATTATCATCCATTAAAAAAAAAAAACCTTAAAGGAACGCTTATGTCTTTAACGTTACTCTACATGTGTGTGTAGATAGATATATTGCGTGGTTGGTTTACCAGTTTGTCCAGTACATGTCGTACACGTTGAGCACGACGGCCGCCTGGCCGGGCCGCGGCGCCGCCTGCTCGGGCCGCCGCGACAGCAGCGACATGCACGACGGGAACATCGAGCAGATGCCGCACGACTGCAACACGTAACACGAACACACTACATTATATAGCAAGCACTGCAGATACAAAAGTGCCACACTGGTTACCAAGTAGACGAATGGCAACGCATGGGGGGTGTCATGGGCGAAACAGTATACTCTGTTATGTCCATGGCACTGCTCATGTTTATAGGCAACGGTTACCACCTTCCATCAGGTGGGCCGTCAGCTTGTTTGCCATACTAAGGTGTGTAAAAAAAAGACGTTTTAAAAATAAATCGATCCAAACTTGGTTATACTTTATACACCTATCTACATAACGGAGTCGATTTTGAAGCACTATTTTTCTATATAATTCTAAAACCAAAATCTTTCTTGTAAGCACCAATATGAAGTCATTTCCTAATAAAATTAAAATATATTTTAATTTATGGCGATCCATTGAACAGTATAATAACTACCGGTTTATCTTAAGTGTAATTAGATAGAGAAAGCTCTACTAGTTTAGGAATCAATTCGTGATCCTTAATCATGAGCGACTGTGCCGAACACGAGCCTGACTACACGTAAGTTAAACCGGTAGCTATTATATTAAAATACAAATGTGTGTTTACGAAATTATTAACATAAAACATTTCTTTCGCAAAATTATAAAATAAAAATAAAAATATTAGATTAAGAGAAAGGTTTAGAGAAATGACGTCCCAAAATCGACGGCAAAGTGGACAGTATTTACAACATTGAAGTAGGAATATATTGTATTAGCGTACAAGTCCAAACAGAGACATTTCTTCTTGTCACCTACGATTAATGACTTCCAGCAAGTAAGCCAATATATTCTCATAGTTTCATACAGTTTTCGCGTGGCGAACCTTGTAAGTATTTATATATGTTGCAGTCAAAACTCTTAACCAGTCAAAAGTACTATTGACTAGCGAAATCAGTCAAAAGTACTTATGACCGTATGATTTAGTCGATAATATTTTTGACTAAAATAACAGTTAAAAGTACCTAAACTAACCCAACCGCAAATTTGCGGGGGGAAAGGGACTGTTAGTAATGGAATCTAACTGACCCAATGCCAGCAATACACCCTATCAGGTCGACCTCCACGCGGTTCCCCCTGGAAAACATCGTGGTTAATTCTGGCGGAATACGTCTCGATGGGCTAACTGACCTGCTTTCATTATCACCTACCATCCCTCACTGGTGCCCCGCCAGCGTATACCGATAGCGCACGCAAGGTTACCATTCCATTCTCATTCACAAAAAAAAACCGCATATTTGCTGTCAAAAGTACTAATAACCAATAATTTTCAGTCAAAACCACTTTTGACCAAACTATTCAGTAAAAAGTACTCTTGACTGATTTTGCTAGGCAATAATACTTTTGACTGTTTAAGAGTTTCGACTGCAACATATATACAGTATTATTATGCTAATTAAAACGTCTTGACATTTTGCACGCTAACTTTTTCAAGTCAAGTTTAACAAGTGAACCAAAACATTTAGATTTGGAAACTAATGCATAGAACTGGCTCCTTTATTTTTACATTTATAAACAAAGAGCTATCTACTGAACCAAGAATTCGGAATAAGTGTGCATGCATAAAGTTTTTTATGGGATGAAAATGGACTATTAATCTTGTCTGCGCTATTGGTATATATTGGCGGGGCACCATAAGATATGATAGACAAAGTCGAAAGAGGGTCAGTTGGCCCATCGTGCCTAATTCATTAACAAGTAACCACGATGATTTCGGGGGGAAAGGGATTGTTAGTAACGGAGACTAAGAATCCCATTGCTAGCAATATACCCAACCAGGTCGACCTCCTCGCAGTTCTCCATGGAAACTATCATGGTTAATTCCCGATGAATTCATCATGATGGGCTAACTGGCCTGTTTTCATTCTCATCGATCAGCCTTCACTGGTGCTCCGCCGGCGTATCCCGTTGGCGCGGGCAGGGTAGCCACTCCATTTTCACCCATAAAAAAAACACGATGATTTCTAGAAGGAATCGAGTGGAAATCAACCTGACAGGATAAATTGCTAACAATGGACTCTTGTATCACGTCATTAACAGTACATTAACCCCGCATGAGACGAGTTTATTATTTTTTTTTTTATAGTGATAATGGATTGGCTGCCCCGCCTGCGCTAACGGTATACGCTGGCGGAGCACCAGTGAAGGGTGATATATGTAAATGAGAACAGGCCAGTTAGCCCATCATGATGAATTCATTCAATTAACCGTGATAGTATCCAGTGGAAACCGCGTGGAGGTCGACTTGGTTGGGTATATTGTTAAAAATGAGATTTTTAGTCTCCATTACTAATAATCCCTTTCCCCTCAATATGGTTATTGTAGATGAAACAAAAAATGTACATAATAATGTAAGGATAAAATTATTTTATATAAAAACTATTTTCAGGTCAGGGTTAAATAGAAATACCTACTCCGTTAAGTTACCGACCAGTTTTCAAGGTGAGACAATAATAATACGGTATACATTTTAACCAGAACAAATTGGTTTGGTCTCTAACAGGGCCGTCTAAACGTTTAAGACGACACTTGACTTGACCTGGGTGAAAAATTCCTCATCTACTTCATCTACAGGGGGGAAAGGGATTGTTAGTAATGGAGACTGAGAATCCCATTGCTAGCAATATACCCGACCAGGTCGACCTCTTTGCGATTCTCCCTGGAAACTATCATGGTTAATTTCTGATGAATTCATCATGATGGGCTAACTGGCCTGTTTTCATTCTCATCAATCACCCTTCACTGGTGCACCGGTAGGGTATCCCGTTAGCGCAGGCGGGGTTACCATACCATTTTCACCCATAAAAAAAAACTTCATCTATAAGATCTTACGTCCGTGTATATTTATACATTTATATAAGTTCGACATATTTACGTAAAATTTGTATAGGGTATACGGGACAGGATGGCAAAAACTGAAACAGTGAATTCGGACCATTATTCTGGGCTGAAAATAAAAACCAGTGGAAATTCTTTCCAGGAAATATATAAATTATTTTTTTTTTGTCATTTAAAATCATATAATCTATATGATATTATGTCATAATATAAAAAAATATATATTTTGTAGTGAAATACTACAAAATACCAAAAAGTAGCAATATAACAAAGTTTAATTATTTTATTAAAATTATATGGCTATGACGCATTTCCGGCGGGAAAATAATCTGCCATTTGACTCGGATCATTCACCTGAATCAGCTGTTTTTGTTTTTGCCAACCTATCCTTTCCATCCTGTATAAAATACTCGTAGAAAGTATTTAAAAAAGAGTTTAACCATAATTATTTTGGGCATCAAAATTACGTTGCAAAACTCAAGTGGATTTTTTTAATTATTTACGTACCGCCTCCCGGTATGATATGCCCAGAGGGTTATCGCGTTAAATTACGAGTTTGTGGCTCATTACATTGTATATAATTTATTTATATCTTCAACATTCTGCAATAAAATAAATATCTACACGAATATTATAAAGAGGAAAAATTTTTTTTTTTTTTTTTGTATTTTTGTGTGTAATGAAGAGACTCAAAAATTACTCAGCCGATTTCAAAATTTTTTCACCTTTAGAAAGCTACATTCACCTTAGTAACATAGGCTACATTTATTTTTAGAAAAGATTAGGGATCCTTACTAAAACTCTAGTAACGTAACTCAAGGCGTAAAAAAATGCTATAAAATATCTTTCGTCGCGTGCGCTGCAGAAACTATTGGTGATAGAACAAAAGTATGTTCTACAATATTGAAGAAAATATCAACAACTACAAAAAACTTCGCAATACTGTATGTCCAACTATTATCGTTATGTCACAATAACTACTTTTTAAAATGTTGTAAAAATGTCCACCCGTGCGAAGCCGGGACGTAATTGGATTGTAATTGGATGTATGCCGTAACAATAAAAAATGGATGACCACAATATGCGATTCTTTTTTTTTCGCGAAGCTAAATTCACGGTAGACTTTTCAGGGCCAAACCAGTAGGTCTACTCTTGAATCTAATACCAATATCAATCCAATCTATTGCCAATGACAATTCTATACTGCACTCATGAAACAATAGTTAGGAATAAGGTTATAATTGAGATCAATTTACAATGGTTTGCATTGGCAAGTTACACTAATATGCATCTATCAGAACAATATGAATACATTATGTAGCTAGTGTTGCAATTCGAAACGTCTCAATTTTAATATCGATTTATTGGAATTTATTTCAAGAGTAACCCCACAGAGGGAAGGATCGAACCGGGTTATTGCTCAGAGAGCCAAAAATGGGTAGCAACATAGGTACGGAGGACGGCTAACAACTAAAAAGTGAAAGCATTTCGTTTATATCACATGCAACTGCGTCATTCGTTGTTTTTTTATAGCCAATTTATTAAACTTTCATAAAAACTGAAACGTCCTACAAATCTATTTTTACTATTAAAATATTTTGTCACCGTCTTTTAAATTGAGAATTCAGTGCGGAAGAGAAGGACAAAACAACTAAAATAGGTTTATGTGAGAGGTTTGTCGTTTTTAAGAATAAGGGAGTGAGTAGATACAACCCGCCACAAACTAAAGTTTCATCGCAACCATCGGGATAACTAGCAGTTTTCCACCGTGCGTTTTTCAAGGCACTTTCTTCCACGCACAACCACTCTTCGGAATCAACTTCTAACAGCAGTATTTCCGAACCGACACGACAACATAACCTTCAAGAAAAGAGCATATTCCTTTTTAAAATGCCGGCAGCACATCTACAGTGCTTTTCATGCTAGTGATCATGGGCAGCGGTAGTAACTTACAGGTGAGCCGTATGTTCGTTTGCCTTTTCGTTATAAAAAAAAAAGAGATATCACTTGATTGTCAAAGGCGGCAGATATTATGTCTGCATGTAATGGCAGTGAAATAGCTAAATCTGTCCCTGAACTTCTGCAATACAAGGGAAGATAGACACTCCAAAACTCTAGTTCTTAAAACAGTTTAATAAAAAATCAAGTTACAAACAGAAGACATGGCGAATTCAACTCTACTCTAAGGAGTAGAGTTGAATTGGGGTTCTTCAAGAAGGATTAAACACTGATCCTGCAATGTCGTGAGTAACTTTCTTTACAGTTGCTTACTCATTACCTGAATTTTGGTCACTGGTGACAAATTTAATTCTTAATAAGCTCCCTGTACAGATAAGCTGTGTAATAAAATAAAAATGTTATCTATATAGTTCAAGCCTATTGTGAGAAAGGTTGGAGATATGTTAGAACCTAATGTAATGCAAACAACCACAACACACTGTCTCCAATTTAGCATTCACGAAACATTATTAAATTTGTTGGCCATGTGGTTCCGGCATAGAATGGGCCACGCCTTCTTTTCATGTGAGTATCGTAAGAGGCGACTAAGGGAACTTAATGGTCGAAGGACAGGCAGCAGCGTCCCTCTGAAAACATCACCAAACCCTAACTGCGATATTCAACCCGTCTGCCAAACCTGGCAACTGGTAAATCCCAAGGTGGAAGCCTAAGTTCAGCAGTGGACGGTTAACGGTTGATAATATGATGACGATGATTAAGTTTAGTCGGTTTTCTTTTATTAATTTCGCGCTAATTGGTATTAATTGGCTACATGTGTGTCACACTTACAGTCTTACACTGCGTGGGGTCAAGTATGTTCGTTGGGTTTCGTATCCGTTCACATAGACCGGCTCGGAGAGAAGAGGTCGCGTTTAAAATAGAGTTGATTATTGAATGAACTTTATTTTTACATCTCACATCTTTTGTTATATGACAACGCTCGACAGTCGATTAAAAAAGTGAAATGTAAAAATAAACCTTATTACAATAACTTAAAATTCTGTTTTAAATGTGATCAAAATCTGCTCTCCTCTCCGAGCCGTTTGGTTTTGAAATATAAATTTAATTATTATTTACGTTCAAATAAAACACTGCAATTGTTGCAAAACCAGATATTTTGGTTTCAAAACTAAACTGCTGTACCGATTTTTACATTATAACATTTCTATGGGACCAATCTGTAAGTAAATCCTTTCAGAAAAAAAATCCAAGCTTTTCGAGTTATGAGGTAACAAAAATAAAAAAAAAACGATCAAATTGAGAAACTCCTTTTTAAAGTTGGTTAATTATATGGGGAAGGAAATAGTTATAAATAATAAGGAAATAGTTAAAATTAATTAATAGTTAAAACATTAAAAGATCTATAAGTTTTTTTTGTTAATGGGATGAAAATGGAATGGTAACCCCGCCAGCGCTATTGATATACGCTGGCGAGGCACCAGGGAGTGAATACTGATAACTGAAGATAAAAATAGATCAGTTACCTCATCTTAATGAAATAAAATATAATTGACCACGATAGTTTCCAGGGAGAATGCGAGGACGATGTGACAGTTTATATCGCTGGCAATAATCATTTAATAACAATTATTTGTATGTTAGGATGTAAGACACGACTTGAGGGCCTACCACGTTTACCGCCTTACTGTACTTATACAACTGTGTTATTACATTTATTAGATAGATAGATATATAATTTTTATGTTATGTCTTTATGTAATATTTATGTTACTGTATTTCACTTGAATTATTCACTTGTCATTGTATATTTTTATTTATGATGCAATAAAGAGTTAAATAAATAAATAAAAAATAAATAATTTATTTGCTTCATTTACAGCGCACAAATAACATTAGCTACTGGTACATATTTAAAAAGATAAAACAAAACATATAAAACAAAAAAACAAAACGAAAATACATAAACGAGATTACACAATTTATTGTACTCGTATTGCTTATTCCCTATATTGTATAATGGAAATAAAATATACTCATTCATTTATTATCCGAAATTTCGAGGCTGCACGAAACACAGATTAATTCATGGTAAAGTTATATAATAAATATCATTTAAAAATTTTAAAAATATTAAAATATCCTTCCTTTGAACTATTATAGTAGGATTTAAGACGAAAGAAATGTTTAATTTACTGGGCCGATTTACTTGTTAAACAAAAACACGAAGTTGTACTCGAAAAATTGGAATTTCGTTTCATGGTAGACCACACGATAGTTTTGATACCTGCTGTACATTTAACGTAATGTAATACAAGTACATAGTTAATGAAATGCATTCTCTAAACAAATCATTCCAGATAAAATGCATTCTGAAATGTAAGTATGTAAAAACATTCCCTTTATTGTTCTCTGTGAAATTTGAGTAGGCATGTCCAGTGAACAATTCTAAGAACATAGAATGTAACCTAAGATGAATTCAGTACTGCATATTTGCAACATTGCTAAAACGGTGAGAAAGAGATGGTTAGTTGCGATAAAAAAAAATGCTGATTAATCTTTGCTTTATTTAACCATTAACTTATATATATTATTTATATTTTTATATTTTATATATATTAGTAAAAGTAGTGTTTATGTGTATTTTTTACGTATTATTATGTATAATTATTTCAGTATGTCACTATAAATATATTTTTCACCACATCTGCTTTTCATACGCTTTCTTTTTTTATCTAACAGCTAGTTGATGGAGAATGCCATGGCATTAAGCTCGCCACTTGTACAAAGCTTTTTTTTTGTGTATAAAGAATAAATAAATAAATAAATATTAGTAATTTTTAATGTCTTACATTTTTAAGTATAAATTGAGTTATTAAGTCCAAATATTACTTTTGTATGTATGAACGTACACGTAAAAGACAGCAACATTATAGTCATGCACAATATTTTAGGTACACATACAAATAAATAATATTATAGGTACACACACATACACAATGCATATATAATGGTTTATGAGTTAACGGAGTAAGCATCTAATAACAGGAAACAGGATTTTATTTTATAAGGAAATCTTGTAATAATATTTACTAGTTATAATTTATGAAATGGATGACTAACGACTGATAACAATTATAATGTATTTTTATAATAAACAAGCTACCCGCCTGGGCTTCGTACGGTTTTTTTTATTAAACAAAATTCAACCATATTGCTAACTTTCTATAGGTGAAAAATTAAAAAAAAATAGGTTAAGTATTTTTTTGAGATGTAACAAAAAATCCAATCATTCCTCATTATAATGATTATCGATCTACCTATTTACCCCGACTTCGCATGTGTATACATTAGGATATTTTTTTTAATGGGTAATAATGGAATGGTATCCCCACCCGCGCTCTCGGTATACACCGGCGGGGCACCAGTGAAGGATGATAGGTGAGGATGAAGCAGGTCAGTTAGCCCATCGTGACGAATTCAACAAGAATTGTTCACGATGGTTTCCAGGGGGAACCACGTGGAGGTCGACCTAATAGGGCATATTGCTAGCAATGGAGCTGTCAAACTCCGTTGCTAACAATCCCTTTCTCCCCATTAGGATATATTGTATGTACGAACTTTTCATAAAAAAAAATATTTTAATGAGAGTGAACCCCATATCAAATCCGCTGCGTGGTTTAAACGTAAGCGGAGAAACAGACTGACGCGGGCAGCGATTGTATTTTATACTATAGTCTGTTTGAACAGAACTTAATGAAAAGGTAAATGAATTTATTTTTATACCACTTAGGTGGTAAACCAGCATACGGCCCACCTGATGGCAAGCGGTTACCGTAACCTTTGAACGTCTGCAATACCAGGGGCGTTACGTGCGCATTGCCGACCCTGAACAAACCTCTTTACCCCTTTTTTTGTTTTATTCAAATTATTACACAAACATTTTAAATTAAATTTGCCCATTGTTTTCTTATTGTGGTTATTTCTTGTAATTGTTTATATTTATAATAAGTTTACTATTGTAATCTTTGGAGGAAACAATATAAAGTATTCGAGAGAGAGAGAAAGACAGAGAATCTATCTATCTATCTATTAGTAACAAATCAATACATTAAATTAAACGACTTTTGATTTGACTTACTATTTGGCATCAGTCAACTGTTTTATGGTCAGTCATTTATACGTTTGTTCACATTTTCCTTAAGTTTTATTATAACTAACTATATACGAGATTAATATTCTTATTGAAATTATTCACTATGAGTCTATCAAGTAATCTTCAAAAGGTACAGACAGCAACAATAGTAATAAAACAATGTTTTATTACTAATAAAACATTCAATTTATTTTCTTACTGTAAAGTGATACAATAATATTCACAAGTTATCGAATTTAGTTGCTGACTGTACTTACATTGGTTTTTTTATTTTCCTCCTCATTATCGCCGCTTATAAATCATAATAGTATAAAAAAAAAACAATAGTTTAACTACCTTCTTAGGCGGAGTAGTTATTTTTATTTTCTTTTTCATTATTCACATTATCACTTAATTATTTTATTTAAAAGTTAAAAAACAATAAAACTGTCAGCCAGCATTTTCAAATCGAGCACACACGACATGGTACAACTAACGAGGCGACTAGATGAGCGACAAACACACAACCGACCCGGATCGGTTTTTTTACAACACTGTTTGATGGCATCAAACATGAGAGAGTCTTAATGAGTAATATTGACACATTGCTCAGAGCACCGTGTAGCCGACAATAGAAATGATAAGATAATCCTTATGAATTAACTGGTGATAACCCGTCACTTCGGACACATTGACCGTCTGTAACGAAAGATATTTTTAACTGACTTCAAACGGAAGCGTGAAATCGAATAAAAATATATTCGATAACAGAAAAAAAAAAATTAAAAAAAGAATTGTATGAGACCAAGACTATCACCTATAGACTATAGACTTGTATCATTCAACTGAGAAATAATCTGTAAAAAAAGTCTGGGCTTTATTAAAAATGTAAAGTTTTAAAATAGACGACCGTCTGCACTAGTGATAGGTGATAATGAACTTTGAACAGTTGGATCATGACCAATACACCATGAATTAACCAAGACTGTCTCCAGCGGGACTGCGTAGAGGTCGTCCCTTCCCCAAACCACCTATTCGTAAGCTAGGGGGAAAGGGATTGTTAGGAATGGGATTAAACTGGCCCACTGAACTTTGGAGGGGAAGGGATTGTTACTAATGCGTACTACCAGTTCCATTGCTAGCAATATACCCTATCAGGTCGACCTACACATGGTTCCCCCTGGTAACCATCATGCTGAATTCCAGATGTATTCATCACGATGGGCTAACTGACCTGCTTTTTCATTCTCATCTATCATCCCTCATTGGTGCCCCGCCAGCGTAGACCGTCAGCACGTCGGGGTTACCATTCCATATCATCCATTTAATAATACTCGTAAGCCAAGTTACGCTAAAAATCCGGATATAGTTTCGTTACATACAATTATCTAAAGAATCATAAATTTCTACTCGTCAACAGACAATAGCTGGTTCAAAATAAAATATTCCCAGATTCAGTTACTTATAACATAAACATTATTTATAAATAGAACTGTGTGCCATAATGTCGACCAGAAATACATTGAAGCGTATGAAAAAGTAAGTTTACAATAATTTATAAGAAGCATGAAAGTAAGATAAATGCTGTAGAGATGAGATGAGAGCTTTGAGAAGTATGTGTGATAATTCATTAAAAGATAGAATAAGAAACAGTGTGATTAGAGAGAAGTGTGGTCTGAAAGACGATGTAGTGACAAAACTCGAAAAGGGAATGTTGCGTTAGTTTGGCCATTTGGAGAGGATGGATGAAAGAATAATTACGAAAGAGATTTATCGAGCAAGAATGAATGGAGATGTCGGTAGGGGCCGCCCTAGACGGACGCATGTCGACCAAATAGGCGACGTGCTGAAGAAAGGCCAAATTAAAAGTACCCGTAACCGGCGAGCGTATATGAAAAGATTGATGAATGTGGAAGAATCGAAAGAGATTTATTTGAATCGAAGCATTTAGCGTTCCATAGTTTCTGCCTATCCTAACGGGAGACAGGCGTGACAGATATGTATGTATGTATGTAGTAATTTATCGTAGATAGGCATGTCTGATTACAAAGCGAGATTATCTGACAAAGTCTGGTATTAACTATTTTATGGTTTATGATCCATTTTTATCCATGAAAACTGTTTTTATCTAATGTACTAATGATCTGGATTTTTCTGACAAATTGGTTTGTTTGATTATGGAATGATGCGATCATTATCACGGATTCTAATGGTTAACTCAGGATTTTAAAACACTTTGGATTCATTTGAAAATGAATTATGAGAAATCGGTCCACGATTGGCGCAGATATCGCATAACGAAATTTGTTACAGAAAAAATCCCCGACTTCAATTGTGGCGGAATCAGTTATTTTAAAAACTAAATTACTGAACCTATATTGATAAAGTTTCTATGAGACCAATTCGAAAGTATATCCTTTTGAATAAAACAATTTTTTTTTAATTGGTTTACAAATGACGTAGTTAGGAGGTAAAAAATATAACCAAATTGAAAGCTTCCTTCTTTTTGAAATCGGCTGAAAACAACGTAAAATGGCGCTTGTCATTTGAAACTTTACAAATATAAATAAATAAATAGATATAACGGATATTACAGCTTAATAGATATTATACTTAAATTAGCCATTAACTGCCCACTGTTGAAGATAGGCCTTCTCTAAAAAAGGGGGTTTTTCCCGTAGTCTACCTACTAGTAATAGTCTATCTACCAGAGGGATACTTTGTACAAAAGTCGTTTGCTTGAACACCTCTGTCCCTATCGTGTTTTTATCGTGAAGCAGTTGTGTTTGCATGGCTGTGTTTCGGTTTGAAAGGTGGGATATGGCAGTGAATTTAAAGGGTATAGAGTCATCAACACCCGAGTCCTCAGGAATGACAACGCATGGGGAGAATCATGGGCGAAACAGTATACTCTATTATGTCCATGATACTGCCCATGTCTATAAGCGACGGTTACCACTTTCCATCAGGTGGGCCGTCAGTTTGTTTACCATTCTAAGTTGCATAAAAAAAAGTTGCCACGTTTGGCAGGCAAGTTGGCAATGGCGGTTAGATATTATAATATATATGTATATTATAATGCATACTAAATATTTTTACAAATACTTATAACAGTCTTTATATTCCGTGATGAATCACGTGAAGGTTGAACCTTGGTCGCAAAAGGTATCTCCTAAGTACGACACATTATGTAGTGACTTGAATTACTAAGTGAGCTATGGCCATAATTTTGGTCACTTTCAATGGTCAATTCAGAATACACAGTAGGAATAGAGACGCCTACAGTGGTGTAACGGTTTGTCACATCGCCTTATTTTCCGAAGGTCGCGCGTTCGATTCCCGCACAATACAAACATTAGTATTCATAATTACGTCTCTTTGTATTTTCTGGGTGTATTACTAAATATAATATGGGTGATTTTCAGCAAATACATTTTCTGTTTAATTTTGGTAAACATTTTTGGTATTGAGTCTTTAGATAAGATTGGCCTTGAATGTATTTTATAAAACAATTCCTTCTATACTTCAGGAAATTTGGTATTTTTTTGGGGTCTTTTTTTTTATACAACTTCGAATGGCAAATAAACTGATGGCCCACCTGATGGAAAGTGGTAAGCATCGCCTATAGACACGAGCAATACCATGGACATAACAGAGTATACTGTTTCGCCCATGATACCCCCCATGTGTTGCCATTCCTGAGGACTCGGGTGTTATTCCTCTGTGCCCTGTAAATTCACGCCATATCCCACCCTTCAAACACAGCCATGCAAACACAACTGCTTTACGGTTGAAACACGAATGGGACAGAGGTACCCAAGCAAACGACTTTTGTACAGTCTCCCTCTGGTAAATAAACTGGTCTAAAAGTAGAAAGTACAGTTGAAAGATCCACCAAAATTTTACAGGATTCACACTTGCTGTAAATATTTAATAAAAGGTACTGAATATTGCTGTATTTCAATTGTAAGACGCAAAAGCAGAAGAATTTTAAAATTTTTGTAAATTAAAATTAATATTTTTTTTAAAGAACTAACAAAAATTATGAAACTAAGATTCACACAACAATGCACTGAGCATTGAGGATATTAGCTCATTGCAATTACAAACATTTGAGTGGCTAGCCCATTTATTTAATTTATTGAAATGTCAATGACATTGCTTTAGAATAATTTTTAATAAAAAATGGGCTTTGATTTAGTGTCAACTAGGTATCCATTAATCATAAATTGAAAACCATATTTTAATCTTTTAAAACATTATTTTATATGTTGAATTTCATTTACCAATATCTTCTTCTATTTGAATCTTTAGTTAAAATTGTTATTTCATCATGATTAAGAAGACAATTAGCATTTTATTAAGAAATTTAACAATATTTTTTATATTGGAATATAATTTTTTTTTTTTGTGTTTTATATCTCAATATTTAATAATACTATGTTGTACATTGAGAAGTACATATTATATACAAAGTCAGTAATATACAAATATATAATAAATTTGTGATTAACAATATTGTAATTATAATACAAACTTATTTTGTTTTTATTGCATATAATAAAATAGATGTGTTTTTACTGTGATTACATACCATTATAAAACCAACACAAACATAGACTGTACACATTTTTACACTGTATCAAGTACCAACAAAAAAGTAACTACACAGAAATAAATAAATGTGCACAATAGGAATAAAGTGCACTTAACTGAAGATGTGCTAACTACAATAACGAATAGGTCTTACTAAGTTACGATTATCGTAGGGCTCCTCCTGGGAGACAATTGGGGAGTCAATGAGAGGATCTCTGTCCCCTGTGTCCCTGGGGCGGCTCTCCGACACCCTCCGTTCAGTACGAATTCGGCATGCGTCACATCTCTTCATTTCTATACATACTTCTCAACTGTGGACTGTGAATACATTCTAATGTAAACACATTATATCCACTCGATTATTTTATTAATATTACACATTTGTTTTGTTTCAATCATTGAAATAAAAAAAAAACTGCCTACCCACTTTATTGGTCTAATTGATAATATACCTCACAGTCCAAAAAATGCTGTTCCATTGCAGGAATAAATTAAAAACGTTTATCTAACGAACAAAAAACGTCTAGTCATATAAAAAAAAACTACACTCATCAATGGCAATGGGATGATCTCGACTAAGAAATGAC
Organism: Galleria mellonella; assembly: GCF_026898425.1. Taxonomy (NCBI): domain Eukaryota; kingdom Metazoa; phylum Arthropoda; class Insecta; order Lepidoptera; family Pyralidae; genus Galleria; species Galleria mellonella. The sequence continues at coordinate 5,467,186 of NW_026441999.1, read as the reverse complement.
AAATCATACTATTGGATTATCAACAAATCAATCATCATTGTATGCAAATGAAATTGTTAAACATTACCAAAAATAATGGCGCGAAGAATTCAATTACAGCACGCGCATTCTAAGAGACCATATGATCTAAAATGCTTAAATTACAGAACAGTACATAATAGTTTTTATCTCTACTTACTACTAATATCTGCCTTCTGTGTTATGTGATTGTATTCCATAGAAATTACGACTCCTTTCAGATTATCAGCTTCATCATCTTAATATCATTGATGAAGCCTTTATTTTATAAAACTATATTAAATCCAAAAGAAATAGAAAGCGCTAATTAATATTAAAATACGAAAAATGAACACAATAAACCTAAACGTGCTTTGATTACTTTTGACAAATCTGACATTTGGTTGGTAATTTGCCAATTGCCATAGTGCAACACATACCTAGATTATTAGATGCTGCAACACAAATTATTTGAAACTAGTAATGACAGATTTAGTCTCGTACATGACGAGTACTGCGTGAGAGTCCATTTACAAGTAGGTAAATTAACAAATGTGTTAAGTTAATTCTCTTAGTTTGTTGGCAACACTGTTTCTACACTTCAACACGTCATCTGTATGTTATGCTGTCATAGTCACTGTTTTATCGTAATAGTATTAATTTTAATGATATTTATTATTAGTAACGTGAATTCAATATGGTAAATATAAATTTATAACAAAAGCTCATGTTTCTTTTAATTTCTATACTACTTATTAATTTGTGTTAACAGAAAAATGTGTTTGCGTCCGGTCTATGTTTACAATTTTGTTCATATTGAAATATAATTTCAGGTGCTCATAGCAGCTACAGTATGCACAAAATCCGGGAAAGGTAAAGTCCTACACGTTCTAATTAATATATAGTTATCCAATAAAATAATAAAGTATCGGGGCCGATTTAGTCTGACATGAAAATGGGTGTACTCTGTCATTAAAAAATACTGATTATTTAGTCACAGAAACCGTTGTGCATATTGTTACGTGTAGCAATAACTTAACAATAAGTATTATTAATTGATAATTATAATGGTCTTCTTTCAGCTTTAGTCTCACGTCAATTTGTGGAGATGACGAAAGCCCGCATCGAAGGTTTGCTCGCTGCGTTCCCGAAACTAATGACTAGCGGCCGACAGCATACCTTTGTCGAAACAGAATCAGTCAGGTTCGAATATATTATATACAATATAAAATTCATTTCTCTTACCATAATCTAAGTTTATTATTTTCACACTTACAGCTTTGCCTATGTATATAATAATCAAAATACTCTAATGACATGTCAGTCATCATATGGTCGATTTGTGTAGAAAGGTTTCATTAAAATTGTTCAGCAGTCTAACATGATTGGGTAACAAACATGTATTAAAGTTTCACATTTTAATGTTAGTATGATGAAATTTAAAAAATAATTACATATGTTTATAATAACAAATTATTCAATATTTACCACACTGATTACACTGCAGCTTATTATATAAAACGAAACAAATTATTATATACATCCGGCGTATTTATTTCAGATATGTTTATCAACCATTAGACAAATTGTATATGTTGCTAATTACTACAAAAGCCAGCAACATCTTGGAGGATTTGGAGACTCTTCGTTTATTCAGTAGAGTGGTATGTTAAACCTATATACCTATATATGTTGTACTACTGTAACTGTCTTTATGAAATATTGTGAAGAAAAATATTCTATGACAACTAATATCACAATATAGGTAATGGTTGCCACTTTTCGTTAGGTAAGCCATCACCTTTTTATTTTTTGAGACACACAATTGATGACACACATTTTGAGTTGCAAAAAAGAAAAAACTTAGTATACTCCATACAATATAACCATAAAAATAAATGATGGATTCAGGGTTCCCTTACATATTAGTAAAATTAAAGTAAAATTGTTTCTTTTTCTATGAATAGAATTTTTCTTTCAATCCCATATTAAGTATCAATTTATAAAAAAATATTTTATTTAGGTGCCAGAATACTGCACTCAATTGACAGAGGCCGAGATTTTGAACCAGGCTTTTAACCTTCTGTTCGCATTTGATGAGATTGTGGCACTTGGTTATAGGGAGAGTGTCAATTTGGCGCAGGTTTGTGATTTAATATATTTATATTATACATAATTATGTACTAGTCTAAAAAACAAAATTTCAAGTAATATTATATCAATTTATGAATGCATGTACACTTGTGGTTAAGTTATATAATCTCAACTTATTGGTATAAGTGCTTATGTGCTCATAAATTGCCAGAAATACAAAATTAAATATTTATTTGTTACATTTCTTTATTATTAATAATTATTGTTTTTTCGTATCAGCAAAATATTGCTTGGAACTTCATTTTTTTTTGCAGAAAGTAGATTACCAGATTAATCACTTCTTACTGTATTCTATGAACATGTTTTTACTTTAGGATTGTCGATTGTAACATATATTTCATCTGATCCAACTTGAAGAAACTTTTTCACACTTTGATTTTGAAAAACAAGTAGAAAAAGTATGTTTGACGTTAGAAGATATATTTCATTATTATCATAACCTAACCACAGAATATATTTGTTTGTTAACTTTTTATAATTATTTTTAGGTTCGCTCATTTGTTGAAATGGATTCTCATGAGGAGAAGATTTATCAAGCAGTTAGACAGGTATATTTTTTATTTCATTTTAAACAATACAAGAGTATCTCTGCTCTTTCTAAAGGTTAATTGGTTGAATGTTAGGCCAATACGTTTAAATAAATAAATTAACTACATTAAAATGTCACAACTCAGTAATAATTGCCATATCAAACTGAAGCATGGCATGCAAATAAGTTTTGTGACAAAATTTATTGGTAAAACAGTGACAGTGACGCTGAAAATTTTAATCCCCTTGTATGAATGGTTTTATTTATAATATACTAGTTTTTACTCGCAACTTCATCTGCGTGACTGAGATAAAAAGTTGTTTATATTCTTATTGGTCGATATATACCATATTAATAATAAAAACACTTTTACATTTATATAAACAACGTAACTATTGAACTTATTTTAAAATATTACGTGAAATAATAATAATAATAGGTTTTTTAAAGAACAAAATATTAATAAGGTATATTATATATTATATTTTCTACATTATAGACACAAGAACGCGAAGCGGCTAACCGTATGCGAGAACGCGCCAAAGAGTTACAGAGGGAGAGATTAGAAGCGGCCAAGCGGGGACAACCGCCGCGCTCCCAAATGTCTTTCGGTAAGAAATTATTCCAATGACTGGAATAAAAAGTAGCCTATTTCCATTTTCTTTAATATCTTAATATATATCTCAAATTTAGGGTTCCACAAAAAAATACCAACTTCCATGGTGGCCAAACCAGTTATTTTTATTAAAAAACTCATTATTATTACTTAACTTACTTATTTTTCGATCTGAGAGTATATTCTTTCAGATGAAATCTGTTTAAAATGATGAAGTTCTGAGAAAACAGATATAAAAATGTACCTACAAACCAATAGAGAACCCCCTTCTCTTTTTGAAGTAGTTTAAAATATCTGACTCACGATATTTGGTCAAGCTAATATTCGAAACTGCCCAAGCGATTTTAATGAAATTTCATAAATGTGTATTTTCTGCTCCAACTTGAAGTGTAGAATAGTTTTGAAACAAGAAAAAATGAATCCTATAGGTGGCAGTGAGGGGCAAAACAAGCATTGCTAGATCAGCTGGTAATATAAAAAAAAAATTAGTACGGCGAGTTGCCGGCCCACTTGATGGAAAGTATTAACTGTCACCTATAGACATAACCAGTACCATGGACATAACAAAGTATATTGTATCACCCATGTACCCTTCACGTGTTTCCATTCCTGAGGACTAAGGTGTTATGCCACTGTAATCTGTAATTTCATTCTTCATGTCAAATTTGTATGTGAAATCTTATGACGATTAATTTCATTCAGACATTAAAAGCCAACATACAAACAGAATTTTGCATTTGAAATTGAAAATATTTGACCTGTTTCTATAACAGACTAGTATTGAAAATACGTGGTGGCAATAAGACACATACTTTATTACTATTTGATTTGCTTTTTAAATTGTATACATTATATCTATACACATATATTCCAATTTTTTTTTGTTGTTGAATATTAACTCTCGTGAGTCATACTATATTGAATTTATGTCAATTAATGTTTTTTTTTCTTTATACAACTTAGAATGGCAAACAAGCTAACGGCCCACCTGATGGAAAGTGGTAACCGTCGCCTATAGACATGAGCAGTACCATGGACATAACAGAGTATACTGTTTCGCCCATAATACCCCCCATGCGTTGCCATTCCTAAGAACTCAGGTGTTATTCCTCTGTACCTAGTAAATTCACGCCATATCCCACCCTTCAAACCGAACACACACCCATGTAAACACAACTGCTTCACGGTTGAAAGACGAATGGTACAGAGGTACCCAAGCAATCGACTTTTGTACAAAGTCTCCCTCTGTAATTGTTTATATTTATAATATATTTACTATTGTAATCTTTTGGAGGAAACAATAAAGAGTATCTATCTATCTATAATTTTTTTTCTCTAGGAAGTGGATTCGGCAGTTCGTCAGTATCCTCAGCGTCCGTGGAGCCGATTGCAGAGAAATTACCAACAACTCCTGCACGAGAAACGTAAGTTTCAATTACTTAATCCTAATTCGACAGTATTGTATCGTATGTGAAAAAATAATACCACATTTATTTGCTATATTTTTGGTATCAAATATTAGTATTTTTTTTAATAATTGTTATTTTGAGGCTTTTTTTATCCTATAAGGACATGTCAGCCCCATCAAGCTTAATCTTAATTAGTGATTTTACATACTAAAATAAAGGGAATCATTGATACAAAAACACAACAATGAAAGATTTTGTTGTTTCGGAATGTGGATCTGCGAGTATACTTAAAAATAATGTAATATCTTGTCTATTTAAATTATATTTCTGTGTCAAAGCTTCTTTTTCACGTTAATTTTTTTTTTACATTCATTAATCGAATCATCCAATGTGTTACAAATATTATATTTTTGGGTTATTAATAATTTTCATATACGCGAACTTTGCATTTGGGTAATGCTCTGAGCCTGATCTATGACGTTAGACCTAATAAATTCATCATCTTCCTACCCTTATCCCAATCATTTGGGGTCGGCGTAATATGATTTTATCCATATTACAAAAAGATTTGGTTTTTAGTTTTACGACCGGCCACCTGCCTGACGTCAACTCTCTTTGGGAATTAGACCTTATAAATTATTACTTACAAAATCTTAAACCAAATTCTTAGAAAAAGTTACAATAGTTTTCATTCCACTTTTTGATAATATTATAAAGAAATTAATCTTGAAATTGCATATACAGCCGACCAGTGACGCGTTCAGCCATGAAGCTGGGCTCGCGCGGCACCGATGCAGACTCGTTCGTGTCGCGGCTGCGCTCGGAGGGGGACATCGCGGCGACGCCTGTGGGGCCCGCGGTCACCACCGGCGGTGCCAGCGGCGCCCGATCCGACCAGCCCGCGCTTAACCAGAAGGAGTGAGTAATTATCATTACTTCAGTCATAATTTGACCCGGCAATGGATATTTTTTTTTATTGGATGAAAATGGAATGGTAACCCCGCCTGCGCTAACGGTATACACTGGCAAGGCATCAGTGAATGGTGATCGATGAGAATGAAATCAGGCCAGTTAGCCCATCATGATGAATTCATCTGGAATTAATCATGATAGTTTCCAGGGGGGGACCGCGAGGAGGTCGACCTAGTTGGGTATATTGCTAGCAATGGGATTCTCAGTCTCCATTACTAACAATCCCTTTTCCCCCAATAGATATTATTATTTACTAGCATTTTGCTTAGTGCTTCGTACGCATAGAAAACCGCATCCAATTTAGTGCAGCAGTTTTTGCGTAATGCCGGAACAAATATATAGACAGACGGATAAACGTATTTCTATAAAATTATTGTTTTAACTTCTCTTGATCTATTTAAGACTCCTATCATATTTTTTTTAATTATCTCCCATGCAAATGTACAGATCATGTAGTAATAATTTTATTATTATAAGATCATAGAAAATACTTGTGATAAATGAGAAAAAACAGTGTAAAATAATTAATGTATTAAGAAAAAACTCCCAATATATATGTGCAACTTAAAATGGCAAACAAGCTGACGGCCCACCTGATGGAAAGTGGTAACCGTCGCCTATAGACATGAGCAGTACCGTGGACATAACAGAGTATACTGTTTCGCCCATGATACCCCCCATGCGTTGCAATTCCTGAGGTCTCAGGTGTTATTACATGACAATATTCGAATATAATCGTTACAGTGTGCACCTTCGATTCGAAGAACGCCTCAATTTGATCGCGGGCCGTGACGGAGACATACAAAGCTTTGAATTATCAGGTAAACTATATACCTTGTAAATTTGCAATTTATTTCTATATATTTGTTTTTATGCTGTGTGGTCCTGACATAGAATAGGCCATCTCTTCTTTTTCTCTTTCTGTCGTAAGAGGCGACTAAGGGAATTTAATTGTCGAAGGATGGGCAGCAGCATCTCTTTTAAAACATCACCAAACTCTTAACTATATTTGCCAAACCACCTGCCAAGCGTGGCGACTACTGATAAAACCTCCGCTTAGAGGAAGGCCTATGTTTAGTTGAAGACAATGTCTGATATGATGGTGATGATGATGATGATAAATATTTATTTCTAGTATTTATAATTATAATAATTATTTGTGATTATAAATACAGGTGTACTTTTTTTTGATGGGTGAAAATAGTATGGTATAGGCGGGGTGCCTGCGCTAACGGGATACGCTGGCGGAACACCAGTGAATGGTGATAGATGAGAATGTAAACAGGCCAGTTAGTCCATCATGATGAATTCACCAGGAATAAACCATGATAGTTTCCAGGGGGAACCGCGAGGAGATCGACCTGGTTGGGTATATTGCTAGCAATGGGATTCTCAGTCTTCATTACTTACAATCCCTTTTCCCCCAAGTACAGGTGTACTTTTTTTTTAATGGGTGATAATGGAATGGTTACCCCACCCGCGCTATCGGTATACACCGATGGGGCGATAGGTGAGGATGAAGCAGGTCTGTTAGCCCATCGAGACGAATTCAACAAGAATTGTTCACGATGATTTCCAGGGGGAACCACGTGGAGGTCAACCTAATAGGGCATATTGCTAGCAATGGGGCTGTGAAAATCCATTGCTAACAATCCCTTTCCCCCAAGTACAGGTGTACTAGTTTGACGATTGGATGATGAGTATAATTGTGTTTAAATCTAACTCCCTGCGGTCGTGTGCAACTGCACCTTGCACCATAGAGTAAAGTGACCTCTGACTAAGACGTTCATAGTTAAACAATTTGGTTTTTTTTTATACAACTTAGAATGGCAAATAAGCTGACGGTCCACCTGATAGAAAATGGTAACCGTCGCCTATAGACATGAGCAGTACCATGGACATAACAGAGTATACTGTTTCGCCCATGATACCCCCCCATGCGTTGCCATTCCTGAGGACTCAAGTGTTATTCCTCTGTACCCAGTAAATTCATGCCATATCCCACCCTTCAAACCGAAAAACAGCCATGCAAACACAGCTGCTTCACGGTTGAAACACGAATGGGACAGAGGTACCCAAGCAATCGACTTTTGTACAAAGTCTCCCTCTGGTAATTGGTCTGAATGCTTTAAACTTTAAGTTTTCTGAGTGATCACTATAAAACTAAAGAATGCTCACAGGGAAAGAAACATGCCACTAGTTGTGTCTATGATGCTGACGACTTATTGACGATGATGATGATGAGTTATTATAAATATAATGGAATTATAATTGTTGGCAGGCTTACTGACGCTGCGTATAAGCAATGAACAGTTTGGGCGCATACACGTGCACGTCGACAATAAGGACACCAGGTCTTTGCAGTTACAGGTCGGCTTTTTAACATTTTTTTATAATTACGTTACGCGATTACAACATTAATTCATTAAAAGATTGTTACAATTCTTTTTGCAATCAATGGGGTTTTACTTTCACTTTATATATTATTATTATTATCTGTGTATTATAACACTAATTGGTTGCCTTGTATTTGTGTAGTCCATGGAGATGGGGCACTGTTGACTTGTTACACAGGTTCTTCTAAACCTACCGCATGCACCGGTCTCTCACAAAATTGGTCTTCATATCAAATTGTACCTCAAGTTGTCACTTTATTCTACCTATTGTGAAGAGAAAAATAAACCATTCATTCATTCATTCACTTTGCGTAGCAAAAAACTGCTGCTAAATTAACTACGTTCTAAATTTAAATATTTTCAATTCTTGTTGATACATGCATGCACATTCACAATAGATGTCACCTTTTTGTGTTGAGTAAAATGTATTATTAATGAATGAATGAAAAATGTTGTTCTTTTCAAAGAAAGATATGATTACAAAAAAAAAAGTATGTACGGGAATCAGAATTAGAAGAAACGAGGTAAAGAAAGAGGTAATAATGGACGGTCTTATAGCTAAGTAGCGATCTCTTTCAGGCAACAGGTATCTTACTAATATAATTAAACTGTAATTTATTGTATGTATTTTCTACATTATTTTTACTTAAATATCTCCCATAAAGAAAATGTTACATAATTTTTTCTTAAATGTCTCCCATGCACAGACCTCTGGAGGTTTTATTGAAGTGATGGAAGCCAAAATGTTTGTTCCGACAAAACTAAATTAAATGTGGTTTTCACAATAGTTTTCTTGAATTAAAAACTGGTGTATGTTTTATTTTGATACACCCATCTAGAAATATTTATATTTATTTATTTCTCACTCCAAACAATTAAGTAACTTACTACCTATAACATACAGAACATTTTATCAATATTATTCGTGGGAGCTGGTGACTGTTCTAAGTGTTAAACCTGTATCACAAATCATCAGATATGGCTACTTACCTCCAAAATCCGTAAGAGGTTGCGGGCAAAAGTAATTTAATTTGTTATATTTTTTTTTTGAGACTGGGCGTGTGGGGAGCGGCAGCAAAATCTTTTATAAGAGAGTTGAGTCTGCGCATTGCGGTTAGGGGATATGATCGCCGTTCTGGTTCGTATCTGGCTCAAAGGATATCTCTGGCAATCCAACGCGGAAATGCCGCAAGTGTCATGGGGACCTTTGGGTCGGGTACGACCCTTTGATCATGAATTTAATTTTTTTTTTGTGATTAAAACATTATTACTACAGGTAATATGTGATTGTAATTAAATTAATGAATAAATAAATTACTGTAAAGATAGAAATAATTTCGATTCAAAGACATTAAATAAGTAACACATTTGTCATAATTTTAGTTTTGATGATTATATATGTATATTTTGTATACAGACCCACCCGAACGTGGATAAGGAGTCGTTCAGGTCCCAGGGCGTGATCGGGCTGAAGCAGGCGCAGCGGCCGTTCCCGCTGCACAGCGACGTCGGGGTGCTCAAGTGGCGGCTCACGGGCGCCAACGACGACAAGCTCGCGCCGCTGTCCGGTAACTGGAGTTCACTTGACATGATGACGTTGATGATATTGTTTGCTAAAGGAAGGATCCTTTTAAGGGAGAATAGAAATAATCTTTATTTGAATAGCGTCTTCTACCGCTTGTACAACGGATTATGCTCAAAGGAATTATTCAATATGATGCCTGCGGCCACTTTCTATCATCGTACGGCTCGCCATCGACAGGGAGTTCACCCTCATACCTTACAACCTAAATGGTCGCGTACAACGCGGTTTCAGATGTTTTCTCCCACGAACACTCAGGTTATGGAATGCCGAAGTTTTCCCAAGAGACTACAGCATGGGGTTCTTCAAAAGGGGGGTAAAGACGTTTCTTCAGGGTTGGCAACGCGCGCGTAATGCCTCTGGTATTGCAGGCGTTCATAGGCTACGGTAACCGCTTACCATCAGGTGGGCCGTATGCTTGTTTGCCACCTCAGTGGTATAAAAAAAAGACTTGTTTAAAAAGTCTTTTAAATTGTCAGTTTTTTAAGATTCTACTGCAGGATTTGGAATATTGTAATCTATTGAGAAGAAACCGCTAGAAACTAAACAGTTATTCTTTTCAAATTTTTATGTACAAGATAATTTAACATTTTTTGTATGGGTACTGTGACTATAGTTAGCATTGAGTTCTATTTATATATATTATTGAATGAAAAATAAACAAGCAAACATGAGTAGACCGGTTCACACAAGCAGCACCCGTTCACAAGTATGAAGAATGAGCTTAACCATATTTTAGGGAACTTAACGACTCGGTCCACTACATCGCTACTAATCAGGACGTTATAGTAAGCATGACTAGCTTCAAGTTACTTGAATACATCATAAAATATACAACATGCTTTCCCACTGTATTGGATTGGCTGAAAGATATCTCTTTCAGAGATAAGTCCACCCTTGCTTACAATATTTATAAATGTATTTATCTGTATAATTTACAAGTGCAATAAAAATATTATATATATATATATATATATATATATATATATATATATATATATATATATATATATATATATATATATATATATCCACAGAAATGGCAACACTTCAGGAGCACCATGAGCGACAGAATGTTCTATGATGTTCTATAGGCGATAGTTACCACTTTCCATCAGATGAACCGTCAGCTTATCTGTACTGTACAGTCTCAATTGTATGAACAATGTGATCGCAGTGAACTGCTGGCCTTCCGAGGGCGCCAACGGCAGCTGCGACGTAAACATCGAGTACGAGCTGGAGCAAGACCACCTCACGCTCACAGACGTCAACATCAACATACCGCTACCGTGAGTACCGCATATCATTGTCATCATCATCTCAGCCATTTTCTCGTCATAGTCGTAGAATACTGACGGATCTTTATATGTAATCTTTGTCAGATCCGTCAGTATTCTACGACTATGACGATCTGCTGCACTGCTGAACGTAGGCCTCTACGATTGACTACCATAAGGAACGGTCCTGAGTCACCTGCATTCACTGACTACCTGCAATGCATTTGAGGTCGTCACTCCATCTAGTGGAGGTCATCCTACACTGCGTTTGCCCGTACGAGGCCGCCGCTCGAGAACCTCTCCTCTGTGCCACACGCTTTAGCTATACTCAGTAGGTGCATAATTAAGGCTGGATTCCCACTGCAGCATTGGGGTAGGCATGGAATTAAATGTGCCTATGATTATTTAAAAAGTGCTCTACTAGCGAACTTTGAAAAATTGTTTCAAATTATTTGTCGGTATGTGTACAACTTCAAAACTACAAAACATTATATTGAATTTGTTTTTTTTTTTACACTTAACAAGACTTTAAAACTTTTATATTGATTTTTTTTAATTTAGTTCTGGCAACACACAAGTCGTGGTGCACCAGTGGGAAGGTAGCTACACACAAAAGGGCCGCTCCCTCATATGGAGCATTCCAGTCGTGAATGCTCAGCAGAAAACCGGCAGTCTGGAGTTTACGTGAGTAACTACATCCTCATCATTGCATTTTTGGCCATATAGCAACATTTAGGCACTTAATGTTATTTAAATTGAAGCTGTTTAGCAACTTTTTGAAATTATATAAATTTTTCAGTTTCACTGACTTGGTATCACAATTAGGATGTGAGTCTATCTCCAAATTAGAAATGTATGAAAGGACTGCAGGTCCTATGATCGAATTTCAGCCTAAATCTCTAATTTTTAAATTCATGTATGGCTCGGGGGGCACTTAAAGCTGTCATGTGGTAACTTACATCACTGGTCTTCATATATACCATATTATAACAAAGGTAGCCTCAAAGTTGACACCAGAGGGCGCTACTCACATAAGTATTAATATTTTAAACACTGAATATTAATAAATATACTATTGATTTTACAGCGTGACTCCAGCTATTCCCAATGACTTCTTCCCTCTAACGGTGACTTGGACATCGGATACCTCACTGGCTCTCCTGACGGCCACGAAGGTGACACAAGCGGAAGACGGTTCCCCTGTCGACTACTCACAAGAGATCAGCTTCCACCCCGACAAATATGAAATTGTTTAATTTTTTTTTTTAATTTCTAATTCATCAGTTTGAGCCATGGTCTTTGTACACATTCCTTTAAAAAGAAAAGTGAAATGTTTTAATGAATAATATTCCTACCTGCATTCTTGACAGATTCTTGATGATTATATGAAAGTAAAAAAAAAAAAAACATTTTATTACCTTTTAAATAGTCGAGCTCTTAAGTCTAAGGCGAGACTTTGCCTCCCTTCGTGTTTTCTACCACTTGTGTAACGGATTATTTTCTAAGAAATTGTTTAAAATGATGCCTACAGCCATCTTTTATAATCGCACTGCTCGCTATCGATAGGGAATTCATCCTCACGTACAGTGCGGTTTCAAAGAAATTTTCTTGTACGAACACTCAGGCTGTGGAATGAGCTCCCTGCAAAAGTTTTCTCTAGAGATTACAGTATGGGGTACTTCAAAAAGGGTATTAAGGTTTCTACAGGATCCCCTAGTGTTGCAGGCGTCGATAGGGCTACAGTGACCTCTACCATCAGATATTCTGTATGCTTGTTTGCCACCTTTGTAGTATAAAAAAAAACAAACGATTCAATTAAAAATAATTATATTATTTGTTAATACATTCTATACATAAAGAAATTGGAATAAAAATTACTTCATATAATGTTTTGTCTAAAAAGTATTTTGTTTGAATTAGAAGCCACTTAACATTTTATAGGATTTATTTATACAATATATTCTGTATTATTATAATATCATTATTAAAAAATTGTTTTGGCTATAATTTGTATTGCGGAAAATATGTCTATGGCGTAAGTAGGTATATAGCTATATATAATATAAAAAAATATTGTAACAATAAAAATTCTAATAAAACTACTTGTTTCATTTCATAAAAGTATGTTGACGCTGTTATGGTTCATTTTATGGATTTTCGAAATGTATTCGAGTGTAAAATGTGATGACCATTATTATAAACTATATCAAACTAATTCACCTAGCAAAAGTAGTTTGAATGAAACTTGTAAGTGCTATTCAAATTTTTTTCATGTTTATGAAAACAGGGTTTTTTTTTTATTTTATTTTTTATATAACTTATTGAAGGGTGGGATATGGCGTGAATTTACTGGGTACGGAGGAATAACACCTGAGTCCTCAGGAATGGCAACGCATGGGGGGTATCATGGGTGAAACAGTATACTATGTTATGTCCATGGTACTGCTCATGTCTATAGGTGACGGTTACCACTTTTTATCAGGTGGGCCGTCAGCTTCTTTTCCATTCTAAGTTGAATAAAAATAAAAATAAAAACTATTTTTCCAAGTTGAAACATTATTAATAAAATACCATTCTAAGTTGTATAAAAAAAAAACCATTTTAGTCTTCTCGTCACTGGAGAGTTACCAGGTAGACGCTCAACCAGTGTCTGAACTGCAATACCCGTGGATCGCGAGGGTGATCCACTCTCGGAGTGAGCTCAAGCCGCACATGTGCACGGCTGTCTGCGTCGAAGAGAGGATATTTATTACCGCCGCTAGATGCATTTATAGGTGCATTTTATAATTCTAGGTTTTTGAAGTAGGAAACCAATGAGATAAGATCACTTCTAGATGGTGTATTGAGATAAAACACACCACTTTAAAAACATAACAGTGAAATCCGCATTCAAATTCGTGGAGTGGTGTTTGTGTGATGCCGGAACAAACATACAGACAGACAAAATTTTCGAAAATTGTTTGGCCTTATTGCTCTTATAAACTCCCGATATCAAATTTTCTCAAATATTTCTGTCTATAATATATTATATTATGTCTAGTTACAATTTTAGTTACCAGTGAGGGTTGACAGGTGAAGATGTAAGGCAGGTCAGTTAGCCCATCGTGACGAATTTCACTAGAATTAACCACGACGGTTTACAGGCGGAACCGCGTGGAGGTCGACCTGATAGGGTATATTGCTAGCAATAGAGCTGTCAAATTCCATTGCTATCAATCCCTTTTTCCCCCAAAGGATATGGTCAGGTCAGTTGGTCCACCGTGGCGTAATGTTTTCACTAGGAATTAAGTAAAGCCTGATGATTACGAGTGGGACTGCGTTAATAGAGGTGCTATGATCCAGGGCTGTCCAAACCAATTAACATCCCATTTTTAAGGAAAAATAAATAATATTCTTTTTAAATAACCTTGTAAAGGAAAATTTTCTTATTTGTTATAAACATATTAACAACACAAACACAAAAGGCCGGCAGCACACCTGCAATGCTACTAGTGTTGTGAGTGATCATGGGCGGCGGTAGTCACTTACCATCAGGTGAGCCGCATGCTCGTTTACCAGCTGTCAACCAGAGGGAGACTTTGTACAAAAGTCGATTGCTTGGGTACCTCTGTCCCATTCGTGTTTCAAACGTAAAGCAGTTGTGTTTGCATGGCTGTGTTTCGGTTTGAAGGGTGGGATATGGCGTGAATTTACTGGGTACGGAGGAATAACATCTGAGTCCTCAGGAATGGCAACGCATGGGGGGTATCATAGGCGAAACAGTATACTCTGTTATGTCCATGGTACTGCTCATATCTATAGGCGACAGTTACCACTTTCCATCAGGTGGGCTGTCAGCTTGTTTGCCATTCTAAGTTGTATAAAAAAAAAAATTTACCGCAAGTGGGTGTGAACAACTCTGCTATAGTTAATACGGGCATAAATACAAAAATAAAACTGTTATAGTTTAAAAGTGAACCACACAACCCTAGTATATCAGCAGCAACGACTGCCAGCCCTGACATTCGTGATACCGTCGGAGGCAAGCAAACAAGCATTCGACGATATCGGATTCGTCGTTGTTGAAGGAGATTTTAGAGGGCCATGGAAGTTCATAAAGCTTTTCGACGGTGTGAACCGAACGGATGACAATTTCGAATGGTTCGAAAATCTGGATTTATCTGGATTGGACTATAAAGTTATTGGATATGCAACACAAAAGGTAATTAAATATTAAAGAATGCAAACTTACAGAGGGGGAGACATTGTAAGTATCGAGGATTGGCGGCCTAATTTCTAACAATATACCTTCTCGGGGGGAAAGGGATTGTTAGTAATGGAGACTAAGAATCTCATTGCTAGCAATATACCCAACCAGGTCGACCTCCTCGCGATTCCCCCTGGAAACTATCATGATTAATTCCAGATGAATTCATCATGATTGGCTAACTGGCCTGTTTTCATCCTCATCGATCATCCTTCACTGGTGCCCCGTCAGCGTATCCCGTTAGCGCAAACGGGGTTACTATTCCATTTTCATCCAATTACAAAAAAAAACACCTCGAGTCGACCCTCACAAGGTGTACCTTTCATTGTGATTGGGTGAAAATGGCATGGTATCCCCGCTTACGATATCGGTATAAACTGGCGGGGTACAACTGAGAGGTAATAGATGAGGATGAAAACTCAGGTCAGTTAGCCCATTGTGACGAAATCAACGATAAATTAATCACGATATTTTCCATGGGGAACCGCGTGGAAGTCTACCTGAAAGGGTATAATGATAGCAATGGGGACTAACTTCCCCATTACTAACAATCTCTTCCCCCCTTTCATAGTCGTTAACGAGCTGGGAATACGTTTCAATGGTCCGACTGGCCTGAGTTCGTCCATTCTTATCACCCTGCACTGACACGCCAGTGACATACCAATAGTGTAGGCAGAGTTGCCATTCCATTTTTATCCCGTAATGAACAAGCCTACTGATAACTTGTTAATAATAATAATCAATAGAAATAAATTCGTATTTAGAAACAACACATGCTTTGCTGAATCGGGCGTCTGTACTTTTGTCTGTGTTTTTAGGGGTAAAAATGGTATGGTAACCCCGCCTGCGCTAACGGGATACGCTGGCGGAGCACCAGTGAAGGGTGATGGATGAGAATGAAAACAGGCCAGTTAGCCCATCATGATGAATTCATCAGGAATTAACCATGATAGTTTTCAGGGAGAACCGCGAGGAGGCCGACCTGGTTGGCTATATTGCTAGCAATGGGATTCTCAGTCTCCATTACTAACAATCCCTTTCCGCCCGGGCGTCTGTACTTAAAGCGAGACATAAATCGTAGAAGAAATAAATATCTTATACTCTTGTGATAACATTTTTTTTTAATGGATAATAATAGAATTGTAATGCCGACTGCGCTATCGGTATATGCTTGCGGGGCACCAGTGAGCGATGATAGGTGAAGATGAAAGCAGGTCATTGAGCCCATCGTGAAGAATTCCATAAGAATTAACCACAAGTTTCCAGGAGGAACCGAGTGGAGGTCGACCTGATAGGTACATTGATAGCAATGGGGCTCTCCCCTCCCCCCTTGTGATAACATTATCACGACAAAATTTACGATTAAATAAGCAGTAATGTTAAAAATATAGAATTATCATAGAAGTGAATCAAGATGGCGGGAAATTTGAATTTTTATAAATTCTATTTTTAAGTAACATCAAATATATATATATATATATATATATATATATATATATATATATATATATATATATATATATATATATATATTTCGTAAGAGAAGTTAGGTCATCCATATACCTACAAATATATTTTAAATATACAATCGGGATTGAACGCGATGTAAGTCTTTACAGGTTAATAATACCTAAATACCATGCAAATATTTCCAGGGCATTCACCGAATAAAAGCGGCCGATAGGAAATATGACTTGACCGAGTTAAAAATAACAATAGACCTAAAAATATGCACAACAATCTTAACTTACTACAATCGCGTAAAAGGGTTTCATGTACCGTGCTATCACTCCTGCACCCTTCAGCAGTTCAAGCAAAAAGATAAACAGTGTAAGAAATACCACGGCGTTGAGGGCGGAGCAGTTTTGGATACAAGAACAAACAAATTGTTCGGTATAGCAACTTGGGGTCCTTACTTCTATAAATATGAGTTACCTGTGGGCTTCTCTGTGCCCAATTCAGATAGTTTTTTCAAAGATTACACCTGTGCCAGGCTTATAAGAAATGATAACAGTGTACTGACAATGTCTGGCTATTATCAGAGTATTTGTGGCGATGTTTAAGTTCCTATTATTTTTTATTTGGTGTCCTCAATGTTTATTGCTTTAAATGGTATTCATTGTGGTGAATGAATAAAACATGGATTTATTTGAACAAATTAGTTTTATTTCATAAAACAGTAATTTATAAAAAAAATCTATCCTTACAACTAAGAATCGTTTATATTAAAGTTAAACTTAAATTCAGAATCGGAAAAAGAGAATTTGAAATTATTTGACTTGTCTTCTTTAATTTTGATGGAGTTATCATCTTTATCGTCATCAATGTTTTCCGTAATAGCAACACTACTAGTATCTTCCGTGTTATTATCTTTTACTACAGTGTTGCTATTATTTAAATCGACAGTGGAATCAGCGTTGTCAATTTGTTCTGAAGCTAAATTGAAATTGAATCTAAATGAACTGTTGCCTGTAGTTAAAAATGCAGATTTTCTTAGAAATGTTGCTTTTGGTTTATCTGGTGCCTCAGAAATCTTGATTTTGCTTGCCACTGCAAATAATTTCACAAATTATTCTTCATTCAAACCAGTTTTTTTTTTCGTTTAGAGATATATTTTTTTACTTTTTTTTTTGTTTTATGCATTTTATACACTTACTTTTAACACAGAGGCACCACAATATGAAATATTACCAAATAAAAGGATCTAGAGACCTATTTTGTCATTTCTGTAATAGTTGATTGCGGTTATACATACTCTTTGCCAATTTTTTTTCTTCGGCAGCCATTTTAGCTCTATAATCTCCAAAATGAGTTCGCATTAGTTGTCTTTTCCTTATTATTGGCTGATTATTATTCTTTAATACTGTTAAAACTTTCCATGCTTCTTGCACTGAAATATAAACAGGCAATTAAATATATATTACCACAAAGTAAATCATAAAAAACTTTGAACTGTGAGTTGACTGAATAATTAAATGTAATAGAAAAAAGAGACTAATACACAATAATTTTTGGATAAGGTGCTTGAATATGAAGTAATATGGTCATATTAGTCTTTAACTGTCCACTGCTGAACATAGGTTTCTCCCATAACCGTTTATTAAGGGCTTTTATCATTGTGCATACATAATAAAAAAAAAGCTGGTCAAGTGCGAGTCAGATCCGCACAACAAGGGCCCCATATAAAATCATCAAGTTTAATTTTTTTGTGTGAAGTAACTATAAATGTACCATTTTTGGATTTTTTTTCTTTACTTGTGCGATATAACATTGCTTCTTGCCAAATTTCATGATTCTAGGTTAATAGTAAGTACCTTATAGGTTTTAATTCCCTTTGCAAATGTCAAAAAATGCAATATAAATAGTTCATATCTTTTGATTGCATTAATTTAGAAGCTTGATTAGTTTACTGCTTTAAGAGATTGCAGACCTGAGTATATGATATTAATTTCAGCTCGATACCTCCACACATTCCTAAGAAAAAGGATCTAGGCAGACAGATGGACGGACGGACAATGAAGTGATCCTAATAATCCTATGATAAGGGTTCCGTTTTTTCCTTTGGAGGTAAGGAACCCTAAAAATAAACTAAAATACTTTGTGCAGTCCAATTCACAGCTATGAATTGGAATGCACAAAGTATTTATTCATAATTTATAAGGGTACTTTAATACCGTATAATTGTATATAAGTGTAGGTATATTCATAATAATACTACATAACATACTAAAAATTAATATCAATTTTATAACCTAATTTTATATTTTCTTAAAAAGTAAATGTTGTATATATATAATCGTACTAAACAGAGTAGTACTTTTATATTTCTATTATGACTTACTTTGTTTATCATTTCCTTTTTTATCGGCTAAAGATCGCTCTAACTGCTGAATACACCAACACAGCTCCAACTGAAATTGCCTCATGGATTCGTCAGTGTCTGCAGCTTCTGTTTTATCCCTGTCGACTTTACATGGTTTCTGTATTGAATTAGACTTGCCTTTAACGTGTAATTTTGTAGCTTTAGGCATTTTATTCTATATTATTTAAGTTAAATAAGAAAGCGTCTTGTTTTGAAACTATGAAGCACGACTTTAATGTTGCCAGAGGTTTAATGTTGAAAATTACATTACAATAAAATATTTTTGTTACATGAATTGCGTTTTTATTTTCTCATTAAAAAGAAATAACTTCAATATGGAAAACTCTACGTTGTTAAATGAAAATTAATGCGTATACAATCTTTTTTATTTTTTTACGTGTGAAATTATTTTTACAACATAATTATGAATTCTGTGTTGAAGATTGGAATATACCTTTATATGCTTGAAAAAAAAAGATAATTACTATTGTTACAAAATTAGTTGACGATCTGGCCGAAAGATACAAATAAATATTAAATGTAATTTTGTGGCAATACTGTAGGTTACTGTATACAATAGAATAGATAGATTAGAATACTTATTTAGAGTACGACCACAGATTGCATAATAAAAAATTTCATCGTTTCTATATATTGTTTATAATTTTATCATACGTCATTGTAATACGACGTACCAGAAAAAGAGTAAGCCAAACCCTTGGAATATATTTTGCAGTAGCTGCGTTTTTAAAATTTAATTAATTATTTAGGATATTTTAATTAAATGCTATTCAGTCTAGTGTACTGGACTATCACTTAATAAAGTGTAAACAAGCATTGATATCTGTGATAGACCATAGACAAAAGTTGCGATAGTGGCGACTTCCGAATATGACGTAATATGGCTAAATTTCGTACTAAATAAATAACCTTAAAATATATGTCATTTCAAAATTCTCGAAATAATTCTAGTATAGTATGCCGCTTGGAAAATTTGGAAAAATAACACTTTCGTGGTAATTACAAAAAAATAATTACACAAAATCCCTGTTTATATAGATACCTTGTGTGGTGAGCCCTGCTTAATTCATTTGCCATTATTTTACACACTAGACATTATTCTCAAAAACATGTTTCGCTTAATTGTAAAAATATATAAATTTTATAATAGTTTCCTTGAATTTGTCCTTTTCTATTAGAGTCGAATGTTATTTTCATCTAACATTCGACATTAATTTTATTGAGTGAATTCACATATTTTAACTAATTTAATGAAGTCTAATAATAGGCGTTTAACAGCAGAATATTTTAATTCTTTTTGTTGTCTAGAGCTTAAAGCCGTACCTACATGAATTTTAGTCTATAGAATTGGTTTAGTTAAATTATAAGAATAATAAATATGCTCACAACCATAATTCCAAATAGGGTTGTCAGAGGCATTCTTTGGTTATAATATGGTATCAAAAAATCAAATTACTATCGTTCATATCTCCTTTTCGCTTTATACACCATTATTCAATATAATAATTTTGTGACCACACAAGTATTATTTAGAGATCTCAAACTATAAGTAGTAAATAAGATATTCCAATGGATTTTAATGTTTTTTAAGTAGATATATACATAAATTTTTCAGGTTAGCAATAACAGTAACAAGTTTATCACTGTTTGTATTGTCAAAAAACACCATCAATGAGCAGCGTTTGGAGAATATGAGAGCACGGGAACGCATGCGCAGGTCCAACGAAGGAGAGTACCCTGACTTGTACAGAAAGTTTTGAGTTTGTAAGTTTTACATTAGTTTTTTAAAGTTATATCCATTTATTGCCATATTTATC
The DNA here is from genome assembly GCF_026898425.1 of Galleria mellonella. Lineage (NCBI taxonomy): Eukaryota > Metazoa > Arthropoda > Insecta > Lepidoptera > Pyralidae > Galleria > Galleria mellonella. The sequence continues at coordinate 5,446,308 of NW_026441999.1, read as the reverse complement.
CTCTGGGAAGTATTAATTAAGGCTTCAGTTAATCTAAGTGACTATAGCAGCTTAATATGAGCAGTCTATATATTTGGTTGGTTTAGAAATAGATGAACACTTTCGTTGTATAAGCATATACCACCGAAGATTTACTATTTAACATTTATACACATATTCCATTTTAAAGGAAAAGAGATAGAGAGTTATTAAAAAAAATTCATAATGTAATCCATTTTTTCAGGTGTTATTGAGAGTTTATTAGAAGTGACTACATAAAGATGGCGATGCCGCAGATGGACCCGGCAAAGTTGCAGCTCGTTCAGGAGCTGGAAATTGAGATGATGTCAGACATGTACAATCGGTTGGTGACTGCGTGCCACAGGAAGTGTATCCCACTGAAGTATCATGAACCTGAATTAGGTAACAATATATATAGGTACTCTTTATTCTTTCCTCCAAAAGCTTACAATAATGAACTTATTACAATTACAAGAAATAATCACGCTAAGAAAATAATGGGCAGTACATACTACTTTTCAAAACCAAAGGGTAAATTTTCATATATATATATATATATATATATATATATATATATATATATATATATATATATATATATATGAGGCCTATAAAATCAAAGGCAGCTAAATGCCATAAAATTAATTTTCTTTTCACTCTGTTATTATTATTATTATTATTTGACGAAAACACAAAGTTACAAATACAAAATACAATGGGCCCCACACTAGGCGAACCTGTATCGTGGGCACCCGAATACTTCACTGTACTCGAATATTTCACTTAATTAAAAGTTCTATTAATTAAAATTCAAATTATTACTAATATTCAAATTTTCTTTAATCTGGTTTAAAATATAGAATATCCTTCCATATCCTTGACAAAATATTAGTTTTATAGTTTCCTGTACATTTGACAGACTTGGATTTAGCTCTTAATGACGTGGGCAGAAATAATGGAACACCAGATGCCTTGTTTCAAACAGATCTTTTAATTTAGTGTTCTTTTGCATATTGGGTATATTCTTTTGTTTATTTGATCGATACATCCATTTAGGGCGGTCCCTACTGACATCTCTAATATCATTCATGCTCAATATTTTTCATAATTCTTCTTTCATCCATCCTCTCCAAATGGCCAAACCAATGCAACTAGCCCTTTTCAGTCTTTTTCATTACATCTTTTAGCTCTCACTTCTTTCTCTAATTACACTACCTACCTACAAAATGTTTAGAATACAAAAATAAAAAACAATAAATAAAAAAAAGAAAAATTAAATTAATTAATTAAAGATAAATTTGAATTGATCAGGAGAGAATGTATATTTAAAACTTTTTAGATTTTCCTTATTGTCTTTGCACTTAATAAACATAATTAAAGGGTGATTAGCGGGAGAGGGATTATTAGTAAAGCAAACTACCAGTCTCATTGCTAGCAATATGCCCTGTCTGGTCGATATCCATATGGTCCCCCCTGGAAACCATCATACTGAATTCTAGGTGTATTTATCACAATGGGCTAATTAAGCTGCTCTTTCATTTTCACTTATCATCTATCACTGATGCCCCGCCGGTGGATACCGATAGTGTAGGCGAGGTTACCATTCTATTATCATCCATTAAAAAAAATTTGGTGATTTAATCCATGACCATATTTCATCTTGCAACAATATAGCACTGGTAACCTTTAGTTCAGACTTGATTAGTTACTTGCATATGATATTGAAAGCAAACTTGATGTGGGCATATCTTAAATGTCTTATACGTTGGCAAAATATTTACCTCTAAAGATATAAAGATAATTTATTTAATTTTTTTTCATCATGATGTACTTGTTTATAAACAGACTGGAGTACAGCAAAAATTATAAAAGAAATTTCTTGTGGTTTTTTCAGGTAAAGGTGAATCAGTCTGCTTAGATAGGTGTGTGGCTAAATATTTGGATGTTCATGAGCGTATTGGCAAGAAATTATCCAACATGTCACAAGGAGAGTCAGAAGATTTAACAAAGGTCAATATACCCGAAAAAAAATAATGGATACCAATATGGCGCAATGCAATGTCAAGTTAGGAAAATAACTTAGTTTTATTTTTTAGCAAATTATGTATAAATTATTTATTTAAATTCAAGGGCCATTTTTGTGGGTAGAGGGGTCATTTCTGAAATATAATTTCTTTAACTTTACCTTTACTCTTTACCTACCTTGAAAGTTCTGTTAATTTTAAAGAGTTTTTAACGTTTTCTTTTTCTATAAAATTTCAGAACTAAGTTGACTCTATTTACGTTTATTTGCCACATTATTTATAGTATGATTACCACACTCGTCAAGGTCATTAATATCACTAAGTATGGTTGACAGATGATTTATAGACACAACAGGAATATAATTTGTTTCTATAGTCATAATTTAGTACAGTTATTGTCCTAACTTGTACGTAGGTAATTGGAATAATAGGCATTTGAATCATTATTCATGTCAATAAACATAAACAATGATTTAAACTTGTACTCAATTAACAAATTTGTATATTAATAATATTCATAATCGTACTTATGACATGCGTCAATGTGTTCCTCCTCGGGTAATTGCATTTTGTTATGGTATGACTGAATATTTAGTTAATTGCATAATTATGTAGTTGGTTATTAGTTCGATAGTTGTTAGCAATAAAATAATTGAAAAACGTTTTATTCCATGTTTTATTTCATGACAAATGCCATTATAAATCTATCTACAAAACATAACTATATAGAACTAATACTAGGTTCCTACTTATTTTTTATATCAGTGGCAACATTAAAATGGCCGAAGCCATAGCCAATCGTGTAGCTTTTTATAAGCTGACCCAATACAAATATATTGGCGCAAAAGAAAACTACACTCTTCAACCATATAAATATGAAAACTTGCCTACATTTAAATTCTAATAAATACGCATAAAACAACCAAGCACCTTGCGCGGAAATCCATATAATGGCCAGAATTAATGCTTTCGCTGGAATTATCTTCAAGTTATGAACAACCAATGGCAAAAGAGACAAAAACCAAACAAAGTATTGTGACGTCATCACACTGTTAAAAGCGACCAACACGACTGCCTGTGAAAATAAAGCAAAGGGAAGCGTCTTAGGATCACAACCGAATGTCAAACTAATTATAAATAAAATTATACACTCGAATGCCTGGGAAACGGTTTTCACAATATCAAACGACAACTGGTCCATTGTTAAGTACGAATAATAGAAAAGCACAGAGAAATTGTGTCTTGTGTCCTTCCTAAATAGATGATAAATGTATGTTTCAAATAAGAATTCATAGCCATACAAAACGTACATACTGTATGTAAGAAAGAATAGAGTTGTTATACAACTGAAAGTGAGAACGATTTGCTGTTTATTTGGCATTAAAGATACGAAACCAGTTTTGATACTAGTTTTGCGACTGATTTTATAGGCACCCAAAGATAAATACATGGGAAAACTGAATGCCAAGGGGTATAACCGCAAATGTATTGAAATGCCCAACAAAATGCCAGATAAAGCAAACTTTAGCAAACCCTTTACGATATCTGTTTGCAAGAATAAAATTGATAGTATTATAAAAAAGCAGGGAACAGAATCTGCATTGCCTCTGGTCGAAATGCCAATACTCATAGGATTGTATAGCCAAAACAATGAACAGCAAACAGCAATTTTTGAAGACTTCCCTTTGTCCTTCGTCTCGAATTGGTGTTCAACTAATATTTTTATAGCAAATGCAACTAACAAATCGAAAATTGAAAAGAGGGCTTTACCGAAATTCTTAGCTATTACAATATTTGGTACCATTAGGTACGCCAATAAGGGACTGTATCTGTATGTATGACGTTGGTATGGAGAGTTACCGTTGACGACGTGTCTCGCAGCGTCCGAGAACACTTTGTAGTCGACATCCGTGTATGGAACATCATAAATTTTATCGTGAAAGTCTCCATAGAGGATTAGTATGAACCGTATTAGAGCACCTGCTAGTAGATGGCATCTAAATGGCAAATTGAGGTATTGTTTTAACGTCTCCATTTTAAATCCTAGTTTTTAAATCTTTAGCAGCAGATTGCAAACACGACTTGAAATCTTGGAATTCTTTAGCACAATCGTCCTTTTTCACTGAATCTTCTTTTAGCAATACACAACGGGCGTACAGGGTTCCTTGTTTTGAGCACTTGGCAAACAGTAACGGGTACTTAGCTAGCCTCTCTCTGGCTTTCGCTACGGATTCCATAGTTAGTTTTCTGAACTTTGAATGAACCTCCTTGTTTGTAGGGTCGTCGGCGGTTCAGATAGATCAATATCCTCACGAGGCCTGATGAATATGTCGTAAATAGGCTTGGAGAAGAATATCCCAAGCGATAATACAGTAAATGTTATTTGAAACGTTTTTGGGTATCGGAATATCCAACTTCTTTTGCCTAATGGTTTGCTCCGACGACGATTGTCCATAACGGGCTGGAAAAAATATAGTTACAATAGTAAAGTCACAATAGTAAATCATAAATAAACAGACAACCTACGCGACGATAAGTAGCAATCGTCGCCTATATGCATAAACATTATCAAGTTTTGCATGCTTGAGGTATGCAAATCGATTTCGAAAACTTAATAGCTTAGTAATACACGATCTGACTCATGAATATAATACTGATGTTCAGTAATCAGAGATTGGTTATCTATTGCCGTTGTCATGTAACACTCTCAAAATATTACAGTAAATGTTTTAGTACTCGTTTATTTTTACATAACAAAGAAATTTATTGACTGTTTGTGTCCAAATAAATAAAACTCACTCAACAACGGCTTGTACGAATTTATCTAAAAGAATATATATATACAAGTCTATTGAGTGAACCGTCTTTTGTATCAACATTGTTACTTATGTTTACTATTGCTTGAGAGTTATATTCAAACTGCCCTCAAGATTATTAATTATTAATCAAGTTTTTGATTTGAATAAAATAAATTGTTTTCCTCGTGAAGAGATACAATTTTCCGTGAGCGTTAGTAATCGATTATAATTATTGTGTTAATATTGTTCATGACTGCAGATGGTTACTAACCTACTTCCATCGGGGGAAGGGATTGTTAGTAATGGGGAGGTTGGTCCCCATTGCTATTAATATACCCTATCAGGTCAATTTCCGGGCGGTTCCCCCTGGAAATTGTTGTGACAAATTTATCGTTGAATTCGTCACGATGGGCTAACTGACCTGCCTTTTCATCCTCACCAATCATCCCTTATTGATGCTCCGCCAGTGTATTCCATTAAAAAACAACCTACTTCCATCAATCGAGCATAAGGAAACTTAGAGGGTTAGAATTTTCTGGTACCCACCTCTGGATCCAAGGGGAGCTACGAGTTATGTGCAAAGATAATATCTCTGCTGTCTTAACCCCCCCCCCCTGAAAAATCTTCATTATAGGCGTGTTTTGGCTTCATTTGCACTAAGTTATAGCAGAAAAAAATACTTACCTATTTCTTATGCGGTCTATCAGTTACGGGCGCGAACTGTCTAGGCTCGAGATCGTAACCTTCACAAACTAGAGACGAAGACGAAGGCTTGTATTTTATGCAACACTTGCGCATCGCCTCGAATACCCGCTCGCAACGTACCTCTTGGTAGTTGTTCTCTGTTAAATAACAATAACCATTAAGTAATGTACTTGATACTCGAGTTCACTATGAAAAAAAGGTTAAGAACATCTGGGGAGAGAGATACTTCTGTCTCAATTACTAAGCAGCTTGCGGGCACGTTCATAATGGTGAGAGCTTAACAGTGACGGTATCAATATAACCTGTTAGGTCTACCTCCAGACAATTCCTCTGGAAACCAAGCGGAGTTAACATTGTCTCATAAAAAAAAAAAAAAAAACTTGATACTAAATACATGTCTCAAGACCTTTATGTCAGTGTCGATAAGAAGTGATACCTCTAATGTTAACGATTATGGATTACGATGGCCTCTGACTGTCAGGCGAAACATGTTTGGCATCCTTACCCTATTCCTCTTTGGGTAAAAAATATTAATAATTTAATTCTTAATTTCTAGTGATTTCGAACTTGGTGTTGGTAGACCCCACCACATAGAGCTTTGATCTCTGGTTAAAGTACTCAATAAAAGAAATCTAGATATTAAAAATTTGATACAAAAGTATTAACTCTGGGCTGGTATATTAAAGTAATTGCAGTTTTTTTTATACCACTGAGGTGGCAAACAAGCATACGGCCCACCTGATGGTAAGTGGTTATCGTAGCCTATGAACACCTGCAATACCAGAGGTATTACGCATGCATTGCCGACCCTGAAAAAACCTCTTTACCCCCCTTTTGAAGAACCCCATGCTGTAAGTTATTTTATAAAACAAACGGAGTAAACTCTCCCACTTCCAGTTAGTAAATAGGCATGGTTAATTTTCGTGAGTCACAACTGACCTGGTTAATTAATTAACATTGTTAGTCTGTGAAAAGTATCACAGATTATTTAACACATTTACAAGTTGCACTTTAAAGAAAAATGAAGTGAAGCTGAAGAGTACGTGAAAAGATTTTTTTTTATTTTTTTTTATACAACTTAGAATGGCAAACAATTTTTGGATTTGAACAGTTGGGTGTATAACGCGAAAGTGTGTGGATGTAACAGTCCTATTTGTTAGTAAAATATCCTATTAGGTCGACCTATTAGGCGTGGTTCCTTTTGGAAACCATTGTGGTTAATTCTTGTGGAATTAATCAGGACGGACCAACTGATCTGCTTTCATTCTCATCTGTTATCTTACACTGGTGCTCTGGGATGAAAATGGAATGGTAACCTTACCTGTGCTATTGGTATACCAGTGAGAGATGATCAGGAAAAAGCTGAGGAGGAAAGCAGGCCAGTTAACTCATAGTGACACTTTATACAAGAATAAACTACTATGGTTTCCAGGGGGAACAGCGTGGTCGTCGACCTAACAGGATATGTTGCTAGCAATAGGATTTTAGGCAGGCAAGGTTAGTATTTCATTTTAACCGGTAAAAAATATGCTGGTCGAAGAAAGAAAGTTTTCAATTGATTGATTCAAAGTAAACTTAAAGATTATGAAATATTAATGTTACGTGTTATTGTTGTATCAGACGTAAACTGTCCACTGCTGAACATAACCTCTCTCATGTTGCCAGTAGTTGCCATGCTTGGCAAGCGAATTGGCAATCGCAGTTTAGTTTGGTTATGTTTTTAAAAGGACGCTGCTGCCTATCCCTTCACCGTAAACTCTCTTAGTCGAATGGAAGGAGTGGCCTATTCTATGCCAGGTCCTACACGGCTAAATATTAAGTATGAAATGCTAATGTTAAATGAATAACGTAAAACAATATTCACCGTATGGCGAGTGACTGACCGAGTACACGCCCATACGATAAGAAGTGTAACGGCGAGTGGCGATAACTCCAAATTCTGATAAAATATATATTGAAAACATGTACAGTTCAATTATCTATTTAGTAGGATGGCATATTGCGTCTTACTATGTATTGTTTTAATGCAATTTAGAATTTCTTCGACTCAAAGGTTATCTGGATGAGATTGCTTTAGCGATAAGACCGCATTTTGTTCTTTTTAAATGTAATATTTTTTTTTTGTATTATTCTTTAAATGGTGCAATAAAGAGAAATAATGGCAAACAAGCTGACTTACAACCTATGTTAGTAAGTAACCGTCGCGTATAGTAATGTGTTTCATTACGTATAATGTCAACTTGTACCCTTCATGTGCGCTGGTAAGATTGATAAGATGAAGTTTTTTTATTTATAGGTAAGCATTGAAGTAATTAATACTAGCCATATTCCGTGGCTCTACCCACGTGAATCAGTAGGTACATAAAGTGTTCTACGTGCTAAGTTAGGATATAAACTATCTGTGTAGCAAATTTCATACAAATCCGTTTAATAGTTCTTGCATGAAAGAGCAACGAACATCCATCCATAGTTACAAAGTTTATTATATTAATAGAAAGGGTAATTCTATGGAGGATTGGTAAGTTCTCAATGCACAATCCGTAAATGGTTGGACCGATTTGCGTCCAATCTAAAATTTCAATTAAATCAACTTTCAGATAACAGAGTTTTTTTTATTAATATATGGAACTATGATACCATAGAATGTACAGATTGTAGTTTTATTGATAGAAAAAGGGGGGAAAGGGGTTGTTAGTAATTGAGACTGAGAATTCCCATTGCTAGCAATATACCCAACCAGGTCGACCTCCTCGCGGTTCCCCTATGGAAACTATCATGGTTAATTCCTGATGAATTCATGATGGGCTAACTGCCCTGTTTTCATTCTCATCTATCACCCTTCACTGGTGCTCCGCCAGCGTATCCCGGAAGCGCAGGTGGGGTTACCATACCATTTCCACCCATAAAAAAAAAAAGATATCTTTACCTTACTATATATTATTTATATGTTGTGCTGTGAATCAGTTGTAACCCAGAATGAAATTTGATATAGGACACATAATACTTCAATTCTCAACAGTGGTAACGCATGAGTGGAGCCGTGGGCATGGACAGTAAATTTTATTTCATGATACTCTGAATTCGTTGAATATTTTCCTCTATAGGCTTGTTGTGTGTGTGATGATGATATATTAGAATATACAGGAAAAGACTGGTTTATGATAGGCAGAAACAGAGAGTTGTGGAGAAAGATGGAGGAGGCCTTCACCCAAAGAGGGGTCCATATCCAAGAATCAAATAATTACACTAACAATTAGTTATTAAGAAAAAATATAAAATAGATTAGATACTAACAATACTGTAAATATATTAGGAATATAGAAATAAATAAAAGGCTTTATTATTATTATTATAGGCTTGTTGTTACTAAAGTTATCGAGACACTTCATTACTGTTTGCAATAATAAGCAATAATTATTATATAACTCGAGCCGTCATAGATAAAACATCTATCAAGCTATAATTATATATTTTTTTTATATCCGTTGTTATATTTATGTGACGAGAAATGATTATCATTTTAAAATGTATAAAGTATTATTTTCTTGACGTGATAATGCTTTATTCTTATTTTTTTTTTTAACAGAATTCACATCTCCCCTCTAAAGAGGAGAGATTGCGTACTAACCTTCGGCTGAAGCACAGACGGCCGGAGTTCAGGGCGCCAGGGAAATAAACCAATTTACTATGCGAGCAGTTCTTTTTTTATGGTTGAAGATGGAATGGTAACCCCGTCTACGGTATCGGTATACATTGACGGGTCAGCAGTTAAGGATGACAGGTGAGGATGATGACAGGTCAGTTGGCCCATAGTGACCACTTGAACAAGAAATAACCACTATGGTTTCCCAGGGAAACCGCGTGAAGGTCGACCTGATAGGGTGTATTCCTAGCAATGAGGTTGTTAAATCTCATTACTAACAATCCCTTTTCCCCTTGCGGGCAGTATTTAGATGGCCGCTTTCGGCATCTTTCTCGGAAGAACGCTGCCTTGGAATCCCAACCGTCTGAAGTGTTATACTAGACCGGTTTGGATAACATCTTCATCGTCGTCAGGATGATTTTGGTGGATGTCACCCCACATATTTCGTTCATTTCGTGAGCTAAGCCGAGATACTTCTTCTTGGTTTCGGCTTTTACAAGGTTCTCGTCATGCTCTATTGTGACATCCGTCCAAAACACCCTATAAATGTTATAAACAAAATCACAAAACATACAAGCGAACCTATCACTTAAAGGTCGTTATATTCTTAAAAAAAAGGGTAAAGTTCTTAATCAATTTTGTTTCAAGAATAATTAATTAGCAGCAAACAAAAATGGATTTTGTCTATTGGACGTTTTGTCTATGAATAAATGCAGACTTCAACATGCGTACATATTCAATAGTAAATGGATAGATAGATACCTACTCTGTATTGTTTCCTTAAACATTACAGTAGTAACGTTATAATAGATACAAACAATTACAAGAAATGATCACAGTAAGAAAATAATGGGCGGCCTTATCGCTAAAAGCGATCTCTTCCAGGCAACTTTTGAATGTAGCGGAGTAATTTTATTTTAATGGATGATAATGAAATGGTAACCCCGATGAAATGGTAAACTGCGCTAACGGTATACACTGGCGAGGCACCAGTGAGGGATGATAGGTGAGGGTGAAAAGACAGGTCAGCTAGCCCATGTGTTGATTACACTTGGAATCTAGCACGATGGTTTCCAGGGGGGATCACGTGGAGGCCGACCTGATTGAGTATACTGCTAGCAATTGGGCCCTTAGTCACGACAAACAATCCCCCCCCCCCCCTCCTGTAGAGGAGTAATTATAAACAGTTAGTAGTACAAATAGAAAGCGATTAATATTTCCATTTGTTGTTAATTTCATTTCGGTGTTTAACTTCAATAAGATTTGGTAGTCTTTTTAATAAGGTCTTTTAAAACAGATTATGGAATTAAAATTATGTATGTGTAAATCCATTGAAAACTTGCTTACCATCAGCGTCGAATTGAGAAAATCGCCGGAATAATTCGGAAAATTTCCTATCCCCGCACGAATTCTAATGATGTAATCAAATATAGTGTGCACGATGCGGTCGAATCGCTTTATTATCGACGTCGTGCGGATGATAGTGGCCCTACATTTTTATATGAAACCTTACAATTTAGTCAGGGTTGGAACCGATCATATACGTATAATACGTTTCGTACATTTTTCTAAATTCAAATCGTATTGATTCAAATACTTCTTTACAAGCACTTTTAAATGTTTTTTTCTTTTTTTTTATGAATGCAGTGTTTGGAATGTTGTTATTTGTTGAAAAGAGCCCGTAATAAACTGAACGGTTACCGTTTTAAATCTCAGTTAACATTATGTGTATTTATTTAAATGTACCGTCTAAAATTACATGATCAACTACAGTGCATGATCAACTAATACCATGCACGTTTGTCATTCAAGTAATCGTTTAGTGCGTAATAGGCTTTATTCAATAAGTGTTTTAAAGTATGAATGGAATTATAATTCTGTCTGTTCAGTTGTTAGTAGTTCTGAGAGGCATGTTAGTATTTGGTTGCTAGCAATATGCTAGTGACTACCATTATAAACGCAAAAGTTTGTGAGGATGGAACGATGCTTGTTTCTTTTACATGCAAAAACTATTAATTCCTGGTGATTTGTCTGACCAGGTTCCATTTATGCCTAAATAAGCGGGGTAATAATAATGGTTGGGATAGCGTTATTTTGGCAATAGTAGTTAGAAAATTAATTAGTCTATGAAAGGAACATACAAATCTGAAAGCATTCCTGCTGACAGGTTCAATTTGTGTTCGCCAAATAAGAGAACTTAATAATTACACAAAGATTTTTTACTAATGTACTGAAGGGTAAAATTTAAAATTCAAAAATCATTTATTCATGTAGGACATTTTAGCCGCTTATGAACGTCAAATTTTTACATTATAATTTTATTTTTTTCCCTACCGTCCAGTTCGGTATATAGATCCAATTGAGAAGAACTGGCAAGAAACTTTTTTTTTTAAAGCCAGTTTATTTACAATATAACCACATCACCAAAAGTTATAGGTACTAGCATCGAATGGTCTTCCTTTTGGACTAGCTTGAGACTAGTCAATAATACTACCTGAGATTCGGAAGGATTTACTTTCAGTCCAAAAACCTTATTCCAATTACTTATATACATACTCTATGTTAAAATTAAACATAAACGACAATAAGGTATTGTCTGAAATAAAAATCAGTGTTCAGCAATTTATACATATATTTTATTAACAATATGATATAATAGACACGAGTTTTTAATCCCTTAAGAAAAACGATAACTTTTTATACAAGAAGGTAGTAAATTAATTTGATGATATAATAATAAAAAGAAGATTAAATAACATGGACTTCATACTAATTTTCATGATTAAAACATACTAATGCTATATTATTACTCGGGAAACCACATGTGGACTAAGTTTTCGCGAGTACGATGACGTTCAGTGGAAATTTCGCCATTGGCATGTGTATAATCACGGTTAGATGCCATTTTGAAACCTAATTCAATATTACAAGATTAATTTTCAGTACACATTTCAAAATGCATTTACATTTTAAAATTGTATCGACGTTGTCTTTTATTGTTAACAAAATCGTATTTCTCTTTTATTTCGTTGTGTCTGTATTTTGTTTAATAGATTAAATAATAAAGAGGCAATCATAGAATTTGACAAGTTTGTAGTTAGGAGTGTACAGTACAGTCGGCGTCAGTAACGTCCACTCTATACCCAGACAGCGGTGTTTACTAATGTATGGGGACTATAATCATTTCCTAATATCCCGACAAAAGTTACAATTGAGACGAAGTACGCTTGATACTTTCAATTGATATAAATTGATGTAGGCACCAACTATACAATGCAACATTTTATTCGCTGTTTTCACCATTTCACAATAATGCTTAAATATGAAAATAAAGTTAGTAAATAGGTAGTGTAAGACCATCAGTTACAAGTTTTAATACGACAGATGTATTTTTAATGTAAATAGGGTTTGTAATTGTAAGATGGCACTGTAGGATATTATCTTTTCTAAGTCATGATTTTTCAGAATTTAGCTACTTAAAGTTATGGAAATAAAACTTAACTGGAAGTACTACCATTTGCATAAGTAGCAATAGGTGCATAATAATTGCACTATAAAGTTACGTTCTTTTTATATCATTAAATATTTTCTTCACAATGTGCTTGAAGAATGAAAGGATATAAAAAGAATTAATATGACAATAAATAAAAATGTCTCAGTGCGCTACCTACTTAGCATACAAACAGTCTATCAGCTATCTCACATGATACCATTTTGGACACTGTCTTAATAGATTATTGTTAGTACGTGTATTACTTTTATTTTATACTAATCACACTTCGTATTAACCAACAGATCTTCAACCGTGAATCAATATTTTTATTTTTAACAATCGTTTATATAATTGAAATATCTTAATTACGCAATCCTATACAAAATTTACATTATTTTCAAACGTATCAAAATGCAATGTGAATGCACATCAAACAAGCTGGTGATGGGGCCTTATCATGACGCCATGGAGAGTGCACATTATCATGTAATGCTAATTATTTCAAGTGAAGTCGAATTAATGATTTTATCATAGCTACCTACAAACCACATACTTCAGAAAGCCCGTGATCTGTTACTTCTATTATATTTAATAGTCTTTTGACATATACATTAAAGCTACTGTAATAATAAACTATTTTTATTTAGGACATGCGGCCATGAAAGTAAATAAAACTTATTTAATAATAAAGGTCGAAATGTTAAAAGACAACTGGTTCAATGTAAAATATGTAAAAAACAAAATAATTTCTTACAGCAATTTCAACTATTTTTTTGTGAATCTTCCTTTAGACGTATTTATTTTCGAGGGTAGATTTACATTTTGAAATACGACCTTTTTTTATATGCGAATACAAATCAATGTGAGTAAACATGCAACAATATAAATAACTGTTATATTTCTTGTGTAAAAAAAAACAACAATTATGATAAAAATACTGATAATAGGACAAGTTTTTTATCAATGCATATTAACAATAAATAAATGTAGTATAATTAATTGTAGATGTTGATTCAGTTTAAAAATTGTGTAGATTTATTTGTAGTTAACATAAAATTGTAAAAAAATTAAATAAAATAATTATGAAATGTAATAAATTAATAAATCAAGGTATGAAGTTTTTCACTAAATTAAATTCTAAATCGTTTATAAACAGAGCAATAAGACAATTTGACTTCCGATTTTAAAATCAGTAATTTTGAATTGTGTAGTGGCTATGCAAATTCCAACGTTAAATATGTAATTTGTCTTTCCTTATGAATGATAAAAAGTAATAAAAGATATGAAACAGGTACCTTTAACCTTACAGATAAAAGATTTATAAAAAAAAAAAATAACAATTGAGAACTTTTAAAATTTTATAATATGGCCATTTCATTTATCAACTGCAGTCTTAATATTTTGATTTAGTGAAAGCTGCTAAGTATTTCTCACATTATTGAGGGTAGAATTTGTTTCTTTATAAATTGATTTAACTCCAAAAGCATTATAAAGTAGATATACATTTCATTTTTCAAATTATTATCTAATATCTTCCTATACCAACCACAACTGGATTGCTTTCATTTATACATATAAACTATTAGCTTTATTACAATTACTCTTGTAATAAAGGAATATATATCTATTTATAAACATTATTATATAGAGGCTTATAGCAATGTACACTTAATTTCATAGAATGTTCTACAATTAAATGTCTGAAACATTGGTAATAACTTTTAAATGTTTTCAACATACAACTAAAAAAATGTGGTACTACAATAACATGTCCAATATTGTGTATCAGTTGCTTTTTTCTAAACAATTGTCTTCAAGTAAGAAAACATACAGTTCATCTCGTCGGCGACTGTTAAGTCAACCGAGCATGTGCATATCGGCTATTGACTTGAATTGGCTTCCACTGTTTCTGGTCGATTTAGTATGGGTTTTTCAGCAATTTGTGGCTTCTCTGAAACTGGTGGTTTTTCCACTAGCACTGGTTTTTCTGCAATCGGAGGTTTGTCTTCACTTGGCTCAACAGATTGCTCAGTAGCATCATCAACCTCATTATGAATATGAGTGTTTGATAACTTATTTGTTATTATATCAGGTTTTTCTTGCTCCATTTCACTAGGGCCATTACGTTTCTCATCCTCATTAGTTGATGGTGAAATTGACCTCTGAATGGAATTCTCTGGGTGCAAAGGGGATACACCTCTAGCAGAATTGTCTTCACTTGAAGCACTCAGCTGTCTTGGTGTTGATGAATGAGCTGGATGTGATAATGTCTGTGGGAGGTGTGGATTATGTAATGGCAGTCTCGACTTATCACTCTTCCTCCATAGTGTTACTTCTTGTTGTTTGAAATAACGCCGGTCCTCTGTGTCCATAAGGACCAAATTCAAATAATACCTTACAGAGAATTTGTTGTTTATGTCCCTCATTGTAGGTGTTAGGTCATAACCAGCTAAAAACACTCTAATAGGAATGCTCTCACCCCTAACTGGGGCCCCATCCATGATTTCATATTTAGCAACTGTCTCATTCTCTGTAAAGGTGTTAGGCCCAGAACCAGTTGTTTCCCTTTTAATAATTGAGATTTCCATATGTCGAATTTTGATTCGCACAAGAAGGAAATAAATTTTGCCCACTATTACGTCTTTCAAGTGATACTTTGATTTGTTATATTCAAATTCTATGTGCAAACAATCTTCTATGCCTACTTCCATTTTTATCGAGTTAAGCACATCAGGATAGCTGCATAGCGTGTGAACAGCAATATCCACTTCTTTTACTATGTCTGTGAGACGGCGTATGATTGTCGCTCGAAGGAAATACCTTAGTCTGACATTAGCGCCTGTGTACACTTCGTAAGGTTTTTCGACGTTAGCAAATTCAAAAGGATACGAAGTATGTTGTAATAAATCTCCAGGACGAGCTAATTCCTTCACTAACGATATAAATTCATGGTGGTTGCCTCTGTCGTAGAATAATTCAATCTGACCTATAAGCTCGACCTTGATACCTTGATGTTCTAGTTTTGATCCTGGCTTCCTTAAAGTGACGTTCACACGACCAGAGACAGTTTCGCCGTCGTAATAAAGTAATAACTTCTCTTTTTTGCCGTCATCGGTTTTCACTTCAGCAACTTTTCGTTTGTCAGCATCATCGAAATGTATTTCGATGTCCGCCGTCTGGCCGAATCCAAAGAAGCTCATTTTTACACTTAACTGTTACGCGAGATTTCCGAAACTTTTACGTGGCTTTCGACAAGAACAATAATGAATTATTTGAGCAATACATTGAAAAAACGGCGATGAAACGCCCGCGAATCGGTAAGGGGATTGAAAGATTGAAGCAAAGATGGCGACTGATATCATGTCGGCTGTCGGCAAATAGGTTAATAAATAAATTTATGTGAATAGAACTCACCAACAAGGCATTTCTGGATGTCACAAGCAAATCTCTTGCAAGGGTCCTTCGACATATATAAAAACTTGTATTATTTTTTTACATAAAGTATTTTTAAAACATGAATTTCAATCATGTGTACATCTGTAAATTTTTAATATGGCAACAATTTTTAAATGAAATGAAAACAAATTTGATAAACTACTTTAAAATTATTTTTTTACATTTTTCTAACTTTATAGTATTTTTGGCATGTAATTTTTACTAAATTATTTTAAAATTCATGTATTTATGAATATCATTAATTGTTATTATATTTTTTTATATAATTGTAACACTAATAAAAAATGTTGCCAATCTTACGTAATCACTAAAAGTCTAAATTCAATTTCGCCAACATTCATCGATTATTTTCCTTTTCATTTCTCGTCTCTCTAAATTGTAAATGGCGGATAATAAAACTTTATAACAAAAGTGAGATTCTTATTTAATAAATCACTTCAGATCTCTTGTAAATATGGAGATAACTCGTACCACGCTTGGAATTGCAGCTGGAATAGCTGGAACAATATTTCTTGGCTACTGTGTGTATTTTGATCAACAACGTCGAAAGGATCCACTTTTCAAAAAGAAGTTGAGAGAACGTTAGTATTATTATTTTATTAATAAATTCATTTAAACTGTACTTATCAATCTCATTTATTGGATAATTCCATTCATAACCAATTTAGGCAGGGGCTCATTTAATTATTACAACGCAATCTGCTGGAACATTGCGCAAAATATAACCTAAAATTACACCACATTACATGTCTATTTCCCTTTTCAATTGTTTTTCGCTTCATTACATATTTAAGATCGTTATTTAACATCAGTATATTATATCTGATTGGATAATTAAAAGAATTATACGTAACAGTGACATTGACATGGTTGCCAAATTTAGTTCACGAATTAATGAATGATCGAAGTTCTTTTATTATATTAATTTTGTAATTGGACCGTCATTAAAATATGTATAGATAAGTACATAATTAATTTTGAATTTATTAACTTTTATCCAATTCAGACAATTTTGAATATATATATATATATATATAATTTTGATTGTTTTGTATAATAATATATATATTATATGTAAAATTTAATTGTAGGCAGACAGAGGGCACAACAGAATTCATCACGGTCACGGACCCTAGGTGGCCCATTGCCCGATTTGAGTGACCATGAAGCTATGCAGAGATTCTTTTTGCAACAGGTAAAATGGCTCCACACTACAATACATAACCATTATGAAAAAGACCAATATTGACATTCATGGTCTTCCTGTATAGGCAACAATTATCTAGAAAGTGGTTATTGTCATTGCCATACATAATGTGAAGTATGTTTCCCAAGTTTACTTTGCTATGTATCTAAGAGACAGCAAACATGTGGTGAATTTATTTATTTCTAAATAAAATCAACAACAATTGACTTAAGTATTATAAAAATACCTAGAGGAAATTATAAAGAAGTTAATTGATACTCATAACTGTTGGTTGTAAGCAATACCATTGACAACTTAATTCACTGTATTATCTATGGTACTCCTTATGTCTCATACTTAAAAATTAAGGTTTATGTCTCACCATAACATAGCAATAAATTTGAATAGGAATCTATTTAGTAGTAATAGTGTTTGATTGTGTCCTATGAAAAAAAAAAAACTCGACTTTAAGGAAGTGGTTTTTAGGGCTCTGTATCACCAAAACAAAAAATGGATGTACAGAGGAACATAATGTCCATTCATCTGTCCCTCTGTCTGTCAAGACCCCTTTTCTTAGGAATGCGTAGAGTATCAAGTTGAAATTAATATCATACAATAAAATCTTGAAATTTGGCAAGAAGCAAAGTCATGTAGCACAAATAAAGTACATATTTATTCAAAATAAATTATAACTATGATTACATAGGATTAATTATATAACATTAAGGATTACCTTGTGTATAATAAAGTAAAAATTATAAATAAAGAAATGCTCACAGTATATATATCTCTTCTTTAGTAAATTTTGTCTGTAAAACAAGATAAAAAAATTCCTGTCTTTTATTTACTGAGACATCAAGGTATATTATATTTTTTTTTTACAAATATTTCAGATTCAATTAGGTGAAGAGCTCTTGGCTGCAGGTGATCTGGAAGCAGGTGTAGAGCACCTTGGTCAAGCTGTAACAGTTTGTGGTCAAACACAGCAATTGCTCAGTGTGAGTAAATTATGTAATTTTTTAGAAGTGTTCTTTTTTATGATGAGTTATGATATTAGCAAATTTTCATTAAATTTTAATATAATGAATGATCAAGATTTTAAATGAAAAAAAAAATTTTTTTTTAAATATGTATTTAATGCTATAAAACAGGGGTGCTCAAATGACCAATCATGGTCTACCTTGACTAAAAAAGTTTGTATTGTGCTAAAAACTAATATTTTTGCCACAATACAGCCTGCTTAGATTAGAATCCTGCATCACAAATACTTTTTTTTTTATATATTTGATAATGGAACGATAATCCCACTTGTGCTAATAGTATATTCTGGCGGGATCCAGTGAGGAATGATAGGTGATAATAAAAAAGCAGATCAGTTTGCCCATCGTAATGAATAGATCTGGAATTCAGCATGATGGTTACAAAGGGAGACCACGTGGCCATCAATATGACAGGGTATATTGCTAGCAATGGGTCTGATAGGCTGCATTATTAACAAACCCCTTCCCCCATCATACATACTTGCTGCCTCTTAACGTCGATCGATCATAGTCTAACAATATTGAGATAAATCGCCAGCAGTTCAAGTTTAAGCACCTCTGCTATAAAAGAACTAAGGATATATGAGAGCGAAACTGAAATTCAGTCACTGTTCTGTGATTTTCATACAATAATTTTGTTGTGTAGGTAACACTGTAAATTACATATTAGTCTGTCTGCGTGTCATCCTTATTAGACACGGAATATAATGATTCTTTTAGAACAGTCTGTGGTGTTATTGCTTATGTTTATCTCTTACTATGAGGTGTTGTTCGACAATTCATTTTGCTTAAAAACTCGTCATCATAATCCTACCCGTATCCCAATTATTATTTGTGATTGGCATTATATGTTTTTATTTTCCATGTTGCATAAAAATAGTTTTGTAAATTTTCAAAACTAATTTTTCATTTCAGGTGCTTCAACAAACCATGCCAGCGCCTATCTTCCATTTACTATTGAAGAAGTTACCAGAGGTGTCTGAGCGTCTCCGCGCCAACATAAAGGCAAGCGGTAATGAGCTGCAAGAGGAGGATGTTGAATAAATAGTTGCGTTACAAGTCTCGCACACTCCTGTTACATATTGGTAGGCTTTCCGTTTTTGTGTACAGTCAGATCACACTACATGAAAACAAGTGTAATATTATTGTTACAACTATTGGCTATTTAATTGCTTTATTGATGAGGTATTTAATATTTAAAAAGTTGTATAATGCAATTGTAATCGAAATCGGTTCAAAATTAAAGAACGGGAAGAGCATTTAAAAACAAATCAATGGTATTACTTACCATTATTAATTATATTTAAAAAATCCAATTCAATTATTGATTAAAGTCAATTTGATTAATTCATCTCACATTGAAGGAATGAATGTACAATTTAACTGACAATGATTAAACTCAATGGAGTTGTCATTCTCCAATTCATTGATAATGCAGATTATATTATTGTATTAAGTTTAATATAATACCTGTATTTAGATTAGCGATGCAAAGAATTGTAATTTACGAATTATATGATCTATGAGCCCAAATATATAATGGTTCAATCACAATGCTAGGTGTCGAAATCCCTCTACAAACTAGCTAAAGGCATATCAAAAAATTATTGACAAGTGTTATTGTACAGTGTAGGGTTTTGTCATTCTTAAGCAGAACATACTGAAGTATGTGTTACAATGCACATGCATTTGTATAAATTCGCACGTTAAGCACACATGTGCTAGAATTGTCTATGGTAGACGAACATCATTATAGGGGGAAAGAAGGGGGGTGTAAAATCATTTCGTATTTGAGAGCTGCACTCTTATCGTTGTAGCTCTCGCCACTCACTACGATTTCTAGTGAATCTCTTCACCTCTTTTTCTCCCTTATGTCCTTTCACCACATTTCAAAGATTCACGTCTCACATCCATACACAGCTATACTCCAGTATAAGTGGGTCGTGTACTCCATAAACTTTGTAGACGTGTCTGAGAATAAATATGTTTTTTTATAAGGGGCTGGACACCCTTCGGGATACTTTTTTTTTTAATATAGTGGTGTAAGCTCTCACTGCTGTTATAGTGAAATTGATGTACGCAATCACGGAAAGTGCCTTCTTTAGTACCTTCTGCTAGTTTTGTCTCTATTTCAAACTTCCCGTTCCTAGTTTAGGTTGTTTATGGTCGAGTTGATAATATGTTACACGTGAGAATCTGTATTATGAGTGCCCAATTTTTAACCTTTTCTCTTTCACATAAGATTAATTATAATTGAGAAATAAGTACGAATAAATAGTGTGTAGTTAATTTTTAAATTTGCTATTTAATTTGTTATTTATAATTAGTATGTCGTTTATATTTCACATAAATCAAACATTACCTGTTGAAATTTTCGAGTAGCATTGGCTGTGATACAAATTAATAAGGGAAAAGTTCACCGTTTACAGAAATATTACTCAGATGGAATGCGACGTATGACGCTGGTGAAACAGTATACTTGTTTGTTAGTGTTATATTTAGGTTTTTGTGTTCACAACAGTTAAGTATGCTTGTGAGTTTTGATTGAGGATTTTATTGTAAAATAAAAGTATTGTACAATGGTGGCAGTTTTATTTTTACTACCTATATGTAGACTAAGCCAATTTTTGTGTGCAAGATATTTTTATTTGAAAATTGTTTTATCCGATTGAGAAAAGGTGAGGTGTGAAATATTATATTTAACCTACTGACCGCTTAGCTAATAATTCGTAGGTTTTTAAATTCGTAACTTTTTAAATATACAATAATTTTTTTTTTATTATGATCCCATCGGGCTCCGATGATTTTGCCGAAAATTCTTCGACTGATTGACAGATAATTGCGAAGTTGTCACAGTCAAGCTAAAGTTATGAACTCTTTAAAGGAGCAAGGCATTTCAATGTCTATTTCTGAAAATGCTTTTCACTTCTGTTGAAAATTCATACTATAGACGTCTTCTAATTTGTAGGTGTTTGGTAAAATTATTAAATCAGTCTATATACTGTCATAAAAAATTGTTTAATAGTGTTTTAAAACAATTCTAACAGTTAAGTACTTACAATGACCCCTAAACCACATAAACTGAGTATAAATAAAATACAACAATTATTGTAAATAATTAAAATTAATAAAGTGACGATAACAAGGACAATAAAGTTTGTACATAAATACATTCATACTGTACTTATTTATAGGAGAGATATCATTTATTTCAATAAATAAATCGTAAATTAATTTAATTCAGTTTAGGTTTTATATACAACTTTAACAGAATGGTAATAAGGTTCATAGTGACTTTCTTTCTATACAAGTAGACAAATCAGATAAAAAATATAGACATTTCATTTTTGTACAAACATACTATGTACATAAATGGTGTATAATTACTAAACAGTAGTAAAGTCTTTTATATACTAATTTAACTAATTAATTGGAAATCGCACCCAGATTTTTAACAATAAATATATTTCTATATTCATCACCTTTATATCTACAAAAGTAAAATAAAGATGCCAACATAATGGAGAAATAAACATTTGTATTTACACAAATAGTCAAGAATGATCATGAGACCTTTTGTGAAGAATTTCTTATAGTATCTTGAGACACCTTCATTACTTCTGTAGCACCTTCTGACATTAATATATTGGCCAAATCTTTGCCAATGTTCTCACATTTCTCTATAACCTCTAAAGATATATTTGCGTTTTCAGTCAGCCCGCAAAACAGTTGTATCTCCTTTTTCAAAGCTTCTATTTGTTCTTGGGTTCTTAAGTCAACACAGTTTAAATTTGCTTCTCCATTTGTTATTCTTCTATTCAATGCTTCTATAGGATTGACAGCATCGCTTTCAGTGCTATTTTCGGATTTGAATTTTTTGTTTTCGTTCTCGTTGGTTGGGCTGAGCTGATGTTTGGAGGATTTCTTAATTTGATCAAATGTTTGTTCCAATGTGTGTGATATCTTGGTGGTACCGTCTAGACTCCAAACAGCACCAGTTATGGTCAACTTGTATTGTCCGTCATGTGGTTTCAGTCTTGTAGATACGCCTACGGGAGCACTGCACCCCCCGCCTGTAAATCGAAAGGGAAAGGGACTGTTAGTAATGAGATTTAACAGCCTCATTGCTAGCAATACACCCTATCAGGTCGACCTCCACGCGGTTCCCTCTGGAAACTATAGTGGTTAAATCTTGTTCAATTGGTCACTATGGGCCAACTGACCTGCCTTCGACCTCCCCTGTCACCCTTCACTGGTGCCCCGTCAGTGTATACCGATAGTGCAGGCAGGGTTACCATTCCATCTTCACCCATTAAAAAAAAACATCCTTATAGTTGATTTGTGAATTCCTTACGTTGGGCCAACTGACATAACCCGCTATCATGCTCTACTAGTACCCCACCAGTTTATCAATATCGCAGATCGAGATATTATTCCATTTTCATCCATAGAACCTCTCCAAGATCGTGTTCCAAGTTTAACCGCGTAAATGTAATGAGAATGTATGACAAGATTGTTTCGATGCTTTTTTTTAGTGGATTAAAATAGAATGGTAACACTGCCTGCGCTATCTGTATTCTCCGACGAGGTACTTATGATTGGTGATAGCTAGTACTCAAGTGTGTATACAGGAATTAACATAAATGGTATCTGATGAGACCGTTTGTAGGATAATTTTAGAGTGTATGTTAATAATACTTCTGGTATTGCAGGTACCATACCGTAGGCTAAGGTAACTACTTACCATCAGGTGGGCTGTATGCTCGTTTACCACCTCAGTGGTATAAAAAAAATGGAGACTAGTGGCCCCATTTTACTAGTGTATACCAAACATTAACGTAGATTAAATATTTCTAAAAATTTTCTCCTCACTGTAGTGATACTATGTTCACTTACCTAGGGTCTTGAGGAAGCTCCTCTCGGCCAGCACTCTGCAGTATGTGTCCGCGTGGTTGAACGGCGCAAGCATGGCTAGTACGTCGTGGTTGTCCGCCCGACATTCCACAGCCAGCGCGCCCTGTCCCACCGCGTACAACATTTCCGAACACGGCAACACCTAGCAATTAAAATTTATAGTCTTACCAATCTTCTAATAAACCTATTATTGAAGTTTTTTTTTTAAATTATATTTGCAATTCAAAAGAGAGTTTCTATTTTTTTTGTGTAGCAAAATATTTTTGGATATATAACAGCGCTATCTCTCCTTTAATTAAGCATAGCTTTTTCTATATATACTAGACAATTTAAAAGAAATATTTTTTTTTTTATAAATACATACATATCATA
The DNA here is from genome assembly GCF_026898425.1 of Galleria mellonella. Lineage (NCBI taxonomy): Eukaryota > Metazoa > Arthropoda > Insecta > Lepidoptera > Pyralidae > Galleria > Galleria mellonella. Next base: position 5,422,677 of record NW_026441999.1, on the reverse strand, counting down.
CATAGACCCAGATCAATATAAACAAACATAGTCACTGATACAAATATTTTTAATACGAGGTAATCGAACCCACGAACACTGGATGATAAAGCGGTATGTTAAGCTGCTACACCACCAAGGTAATAAAATCTATACTTATAATAAATCTGTAGAGAGGTCAATTCTGTACATGAAATATATTTTCAAAATACCTATCAGGGGGTGATCAGTGATCGATACTGATGCCAAAAATGCAATCAGTAAAATTTTTGTCTGTATGTTCGTTATAGAAACAAAAACTACTCGACGGATTTTAACGAAACTTGGTACAATTATTCTTCATACTCCTGGGCAGGTTATAGTATATACTTTTCATCACGCTACGATCAATAGGAGCAGAGCAGTGAAGGGAAATGTTAAAAATGTCCACCTGTGCGACGCCGGGACTGGCCGCTAGTTTAATATAATATTTGTCCGATATTTACCTTAGAAATCCTATGTGCCCACCCCATGCGCTGTAACCCGGCGCTCGCTAGAAGTAAAGCCGAATATTCGCTGTCTTCAGCATCCAGTTTGCGCAGCCTAGTGTTCAGGTTGCCGCGGACATCCACCACGGACAGCTGAGGGTAGGAGCTGCGGAGTTGTGCGGTGCGGCGTAGGGACGATGTACCTGAGAAACAATACGACTCAAATTAGAAATTGTGGGGGGGGGGGGAGGTTATTAGTAATGCGGACCAGCAGTCCCATTGTTTCCGGTTACCACTTTCCACCAAGTGGGCCGTCAGTTTGTTTGCCATTTTAAGTTGCATAAAAAAAAAGTAATCTGAGATAGGGTAACGTGATTACATTATCTTTGCGTTTAGCTTATCTATAAAATACACAAAACGGTCTCGTTACTTTTTTATACATTGATACATTCCATAATTTATCTATAGATTATAAAAAGTACGTGAGTTAACCCGACAACAGTGACATTACTTAATTTTTTATCAACTTTCAGGTGATGCGAAATACCGTTAACAAATTAAATAAATTCGATAAGTTAGAACCATTTTTTTATTAACAATAACTAATAAAGTAATTATTCACTAGCCATTTCCCGTGGCTTTGTCCGTGTGAATCAGTGGTTTGGTCTGTTTTTGTATCTCATTTCATTCAAATCTGTTCAGCTATTAAAGCGTGATTCAGTAACAAATTAGTGTACAAAACATACAAACATTGTAATTATTTATGTTACCTTTATTCACGTTTATTATTATTCTCGCACCCGACCGCGCTCATGAATAAGAGCTACTATCGAGTTTCGAAATTAGTTGGGCGTCCCCGAATTTAATAAGCGAGTAAATCCGGCATCAATAACTATAGTACAGTATGACTTATGATAGTTATTATTCATACTAATATTATTCGCTGATCCGGCAATCGTAATTTTGCTTCCTACCGCCACCTACCGGATTTATTTTTATCAGTTATCGGTATAAAAACAATCTTATCTCACAAGTTGAAGTAAACAATACACATTTACAAAATATAATTAAAATCGGTCGATTGGTTTCGGAGATTTGCGTGAATGAACATTAAATCTGTTCAATTAAAAGTAAAATTACTAATAAACTATTATAATAGAAACTTCCCGTGAGGTTAAAATCTCCATAAATTATGTTACGTAATACTTGAACGTTCCCAGAAAGAAATTAATAATAAACTATAACCGACCCGACTAGAAGTCCACCTTTCAGGTGGACTTCTAGTCGGGTTGGTTGTTCGTTTGTTTACATTTTCTAATGAAACATTATATATGGGATGGTCTTCTCTACCAGTTAATCATTACGTTGACTCTAAATATGTTTGTAAATAAAATAATTATATTTTATCTATTATAAAAACTGAGGTATTCTTACCGATAACTGAACCTTTGGGCAGCGTAGACAATGTGTGCTCTTTAAATTCCTCTCTGAGTACTAATGCATCGCGGGGGTCTTCCCTGCCAATACAAATAATCATTTATGTATTATGTTTTAGTAACTAACTAAAAAATAACTATGGACTTCCGCTAGATGGAGTGACGATCGTAAAATCATTGCAGGTAATCAGTGGAAGCAGGAGGATCCAGACCATTCTTTATGGTAGTCTATAGGAGAGGCCTATGTTCAACAGTTGACAGATAATGGCTGAGACGATTATGGTGGACTTTTGCAAGATAACACCTATTTAAAGAAAATATTCATAAGATTTTATCGCGAATTTATTGATTTTATAGCATATTTTATTCAGTGTTGTAGAACACAAGCAGATTAAAATTTAATCTTTCTGCTCAATTTTTAAATACATAATTAAGTATAAAAAATGAATCATCATCATCATTTCAGCCATTATCCATCCACTGCTGGACATAGGCCTCCCCCACAAACTGCTATAAAGAACGATCCTGAGCCACCTGTATCCACTGACTCCCTGCAATGCATTTCAGGTTGTCACTCCATCTAGTGAAGGGTCATCTTATACTAAAAATGAATATAACAGCATAATATCTTTATTAATAAAGGAGTTTTGTTATTGAAAAAATTAATTTTAGAACAGTCTCATACTAATTCTGCCTAAATTAAAAGTGTTCTTTAAATTAAAAAAAAAAATAGCCAATACATTACCTTTCAAATATAGCACCAATTGCAAGTCCGTCGGGCAGAGTTGTGGGAAGATCTTTTAAGGAGTGCACTACAAAGTCTACAGTGTTGTTCCTCAAGGCGTCCTCTAGGTCCTTAGTGAAGAGTGCCTTCTCACCTATTTTTGGCAGAGACACATTCAAGATGCGATCCCCTAATGTTGTCATGGTAACTGTAAATTATGTTTTAAATTACACCTTTAGTGCTAATAAAGAATTTATAGATCATTGAAAGAGGAAGACATAAAGGGATAAAAGCAAGGCAATGATGATGCTACTACTTATAACGCCAGAGGATGAAAGGATCATTAGTAATTGGGACCATAAGCCGCATTGTTTGTTTGCTACTAAATACCATCAAGTTTAATTTATTTAAATAACTTTATTTAGAAAACAAAATATGGTAGAGGTGAACATAATTCTAGATGAATTCATCATGGTGGATTAAATGATCTGAATTCCTCACCTATAACTGGTACTTCATTAGCATATATCGTAAACACAAACAGAATTATTATTCCTTTAAAGAGAAAGGAATTGTTAGTAGTGGGAACTATTCTAGCTAGCATTACATCCTGCCAAAATGGATCTCCCCTAGAAGCCAATGTGCTGAATTCCAGGTGTATTCATCACAATTGGCTAACAGACCTGCATCATACCTCACTGGTGCCCCACCAGCGTGTACCATCAGCACTGGCAGAGTTGCCATTCTATTATTATTAGTTAAAATAAAACTATTCCTTTATCACTCTATATGTCAAAAAAGAACTTACATTATTAAATCTGATTCTAAGGCAATATTATATCTATTAATGATGATTTAATAAATCATGAATGTTAGCAATTTGTAAATTGCTTAGGCATTTAATCATTAATATTTAATCTCATTTGTATTAAAACTGTTATTTTCAGTGATAACAAAGTGAACAATTATATTTTTATAAACATACCTATATTGAATTCCTTATCTGGATGTACTTTCTTTAAATTGTCTATAACAAAATTGGTCTGTATGAGTGCCAGCTGAAAATAAAAGTATGCCATTTTTGTACAATCATAATAAAATATCATAAAGACTGCGTTCCACAAAAAAAGAAAACCAACTTCAATTGTGGCAAAATTAGTTTATTTTTATTAAAAACTTAAATTACTGAATCAAATTGAAATAAATTATTAAGTAACCAATCTGAAAGTATATGCTTTCAGATAAAAAAGAAATTTCCAAATCGGTTTGTAACTAATGGATGGTTTATCATCTACCAAATTACTACTACATTTATTACTTATTAATTTACATAAAATAATACATATTTCGCATCAATGGGAATAAGAAAGTATATTTATAAGGGAAAACGTAGTCAATAGTAGGTATATAATAAAAATTTTAACGTATTAGCATATAACTCCTTGCTAATTAATATAACTTTTATCGGTGATTTAATATAAAACAACAGTTGATAACTTACAAGAAATTAACTATTTGTCTTAAATTACTCTAGAAACTTTTAATTATTTAACAACTCACCTCGCTTTTCCTTGAACCGACGTTTATAACATCCTTTCGTTGATTTTCCATTGCTAATAATTGGGGAGATATAAATTAATAATTTTATTTAAATATGAAGGTTATGTCATGCAAGAATCGTCATGTACGGTAATGGATATTTAATTTTATAGTGATTATTTTAATAACTACTTGTCACTAACACTGTAGTGGACAAGCATTAAAAAGTAATTTTGAATTTATAAGGTTTAACTCATAATTATTCACACATAGGAGTCACTTTCAATGAACAGGACATGATTAAATAAATTGATAGGTGATTACTGACATTTGGTTACCGACATGACAGTCATGCTTACAGTGATGTTAGTTTCTTAAATTGACATTGACTTTAAACGTTATATTAACTGTCAACTCTAATGACATTTACTTCGTAAACGGTCAATTTCAATTGGAAGTAAACGGTACCTATTTCATTTTTGTAGTATAGGGATTACGGTGATCGTAACTGCGTGTTTCTTAAATTCTAATAATAATAAACATCTACCTATTCCTTTTACGATAAGATATAATAAATTAAGAGAAATGATCAAATAGAGATAGAAGAAAGAATATTTCCATAGAAGTTTATGCAAATTTTTATCTTTAACTAGCTTTTTGTAAGTGTAGTTTCTAGAAAAGGAAAATTAAAAATAGACCACTTCCAGATGGTATATTAAAATGAAACATACACGATATTTTGTTAGTCTTTCAGGAACACAACTGTCAGAACTGCATTAAATTTGGAGCAGTAGTTTTTGTGTGATGACGAAACAAACAGAGAAATCAAACTTGTAAAAATTATTGTTTTAACATCTAGTGGTCTTAAAGCCTCTTATATTAATATTTCTAATTCATCATCTATTTACAATTTTATTATATTAGCAAGATGACCATGACAAAATGAAAAAGAAAATTAATCGTTATTAGTAACTTATTCCATATACCTAATTATCTAAAAATGTTATGTATAGTTATAGTCAACATTTATTTTTAAATGTCTATGATTTTTATGTAACGTATCACTACATAGTATAAAATAAAGTCGCTGTCACTGTCTGTCCGTCTTTATGTATGCTTAAATCTTTAAAACTACGCAACGGAATTTGAAGCGATTTTTTTTAACAGATAGAGTGATTCAAAAGGAAGGTTTATATGTATAATACATGCATAATTTTGTAGAGAAATACTGATAAATTTAGAGGTTACTAATGTGATGTCGTAAATAAACAAATTTTTTTGCGCTGGTATTGCAAACGCTGGCTGAACCCCACGAGATAAATCAAAATAATGCACTACAGTATTGTACACCTTAAAAAGGTCAAAAATAAAGTTATCCTTTACATTTTACGGGAAAAAATGGCTTATTTACGAAGAGATTTTAAGCAATACAGCATAAATTTTTATCCAATTAGGTAACTTAAATATATTGTTAATTTAATATAGATCAATATCGTCCTTTACAACATGTAATTTAAACAAATATTTTTGAAGATATTACAGATTTAAAATGCAGGGACATAGTGGTGCGGCGGTACCGGCCAGGCCGGCGGCGAGTGCCTATATAATAGCGCGTCGAAGGCCGCACTTTGCCTTATAGCACTTTATTATGTTTGTATTGTCTAATGACATTATTTATAAGGATATTCTGTAATATTTAGTATCAGCATTGGACCCGTGCGAAGCCGGGGCGGGTTGCTAGTTAATAATATAAAATACAAATATATTATAACAAATCACTTTATTCATCTACAAGAGAATTACACAAGAAAATATTCGAAACGGATATTTCGCAGAATTCCGTTAAAATACTAAATGCAAAAAAAAAATATTAAGCCAAAAATCGCGTTGATACCCCAACAGCGAGAATATTCAAGTGCGATGTATATTTTTTAATTGTAAATTTTGCGATAGGTAGGTACATTATACTTAAATGTCTAAAACGCAAACAAGTCATTCAAAATACCTAGCACTATTGTTTTATTATTTACATAGTTTCTATATTTTTTTATTAGGTGGCTAATATTTAATTAAGTGACGCGTTAGGCAATAAGCCTAAGACGAAAATATAGTGAAATCTTGGTACGAAACGTAAAATATCGCTGTAATTTTATAAATTGTAAATAGTAAAACTACAAAACACATCTATTAAAATCACAGTCTGATTTTCCCACATTCATAGTTCTCCCAAAAATTTTTATTAGTGTATACCAATGGTGGTTTAATTCCTCGCACCAAATTAATAAAAAAGTATATTAATATTTTTATTAATTACTTTTATAGATTTAAAAATACGATAAACAATGCAGTAATGCAGCAATCGCGACATTGAATTTAGTTTATTCAGCTGTGTGAGTAATATTATAATAAAAACTGATCAAATAAACTTGAATTTTATTTACATTGATTGATTCGAATTTCAATAATTCGAATATTGTCACAATTTTGTGAACTTATGTTATACTTAGACATACATTTTTTCAATAATGATTTTGATTTAAATAAAATACATAAAAAAGGTCATTTGGTATACTGCAAGAATATTGAAATTATAGAAATCTTTAGTTGTAATAAATCAATATTTCTGGTTGTAACTAAGAATGTTAATTCTAATACATAATGAATTATGATTACGACATTATTAAATGACAAAATAATATCATCAATATTGTCAGACACAAGGCGGCACAACACTTATTTGGTTCAGAATACGGAATAAACTAGAAAGCAGACTTCAGATCATTGTAAGATTTATTTCCACGAAAAATGGGGAGATACAAAAATAAATACATTCTAATTAATCAAAAAAATTATCAATATCAGTTTTATTAACGCGTAATTACAACATTACACGAGTGTAGGGAACAGGTGAAGGATAAAGTTGTACGTTCTACATTCTAAATTGTTCCGTATCCAGAGTTTGGAGTTATAAATCTACAATGCATTAAAACAATATAATCGGACAAAGAAACTAGTAGCAGCTCCACTAATTTTGCTTGCGCCTACTGCTTCGTAGACGTCTCCGGTTGTTGGGAATGATGATGGAGCATCTTTTTTCTGAAAGTATGTTATGTTTTATATTAGTAGACCTACAAAATATTCAAGTAAGTCTGCATATATTTAAGACAGTTGTTAGTTAAATATTCAAAGATAATACAATAAAAAAAGTGTATAAAGTGTGTATAAGAAGAAAATGCTATCACAATCTGCTTAGTCTCATAAGATAACTATTCTGATAACAATGTATTGATAATAAACATGGGTTGAGTTTTAACAAATGTTAATGAACTATGTAAAAATGTTTACATGATTAAAAAGAGTGTGCAATTTACTTGCAGTAAATTTGACAATTCTCACTGGTTTCACAGGACTGTATCCAGACTACTGTAACTATTTAATATCGTTTGCTACAATTGTAGTATAAAAATATTATTGATAAACACATATCATTGTAGTGCATTGCATGAACTTATACTTACTTTTAGGTCTCAGTGGCGATTTTTCTTTTTCAATAATTTTAACTTCTTTTTTCATAGCAGCCTTATTTCTACTTCTGGTGTTATTATTGCTCTTAGGAGTAACTATTTCTATATCAATTTTTTTCTCACTATCCATACTGACAGTCTTCTTTCTTGTCACTCGAGGTTTGGGTTCAATTACTTGAACATATTTCTTCTTCATGGACCTTGTGCATCTTGGTTGTACTTGCACTACTTCCTTTTTCGCCGAACTCTGTTGTTTCAATGCATCAAGTTTTTCTTTAGCTTCTCGTTTCTCTTTTATTCTGTATATTTTGATCATTGCTGGAGTATAACCTTCTAAACCTTGTGGACATTCTTCAGAGTCTTTAGTCACTTTGCCTGCAGCTTTTTTCTTGAAGTTAGCCAATACTTCCTTCATTGCATAAGTAGGATTTATTCCTTGGAAGTAATCTTTTTGCATCAACGGTGATTGGAGATGATCAATAGAACCATCTGATGAAGCATTGGATAACTTTCTGATTCTATATTTGCAAGTATTTTCATCATCATCATCATCTTCATCATCTACCATAGCAACATTGCGTTCTTTACGGATTATGTCTTCTGGGTTACCAGCTAATATTTCAGCCCAAGTGAATTGTCTTGCAGACCCCATAAAGTTCCCAAACTTTCCAATACTGTTTCTGTGCCTTTTCACACCCCTCCGTTTCTGAATAGTTTTCTTTTTAGAACGTAGGTTTTTCGGTGACAATTTCTTGCCAAGTATGTCGAGCGGCATTAATGACTTCTTGAGACGAGCCACCAAATCAGCATCAGATATAAAGAAGTTTCGGGAGGTACAAGGTTTACGAATTCCATCACTAGAGGTGTTTAGCGTTTGTTTTAATAATTCCAATTTGAGGTCATTTTCTAAGGAATAAACATTTTCTCTTTCATATGCAGTTTTTATTCCCTTTCTAGATAAGAAATCAGGAGGTGAATTTTTCTTACCAAATCTTTTTGAATAACATAGTTTGTTCCGTTTCATTGGTGATATAGGTACTTCTGTAAAGTTGAGAAGTACTTCTTTATCACCAATATTACTAGTTTTCAATAACTCACTTCTAAATAAGTTCCTACAATAGTCATAATCTGGTTGTTCAGTGAAATCTAGACTTGTAATATATTGCAAATATTTCTCCATAAATTGTGGGAAAAATTCAGTCTTAAAACAAGTTTTCAATAGTAATTTTATATCTCCCATGAAATTTTTCTTTAGAGCATGTACCAAATCTGGTTCGGCAAGTACTTCTGTGGTCTTCCAAGGCAGGGTACCCGTTAACCAGTCCAATAAATTGTAACCAAGTGTTTCCAAGTCAGAGCGACGTGAATGAGCTCCAATATGCGAGTCTCTTGAACTGTACTCTAATGTGCCATCATGAGCTTTTCTAGCATCCATACCAAAGTCTTTGTGATTACCTTCCGAATCTAAAAATTTTGAGGCCAATCCATAATCTAACAAGTAAATTTGCCCATTAGATTGTGATTGTATTGCTTCCCTGTATAAGTCATTTAACTCATCCACAAATTCTTTTTGTTGGTTTGTCTTTTTAGTTTCTCTGAACTCTTCTGTTGTACGTATGAAATTATTCCCAAAGTCATCCAGTAATCTTTGATATGATTGATCAGAGCAAACAGAACTATTTAAATCCTCATAGTTTACATAATTAGACAGCTGTCTCAAGTTGAATGCATGATGTCGGTGTAAGGTCCTATTGTCTCTATCCGAGAGAATTTTTCTCAACTTTCTTTTAACATTTGCTAATCTCTTGTCATTTTCTGATCTATCTTCAGAACTTGGACTTTTATAATCTCTGATAACAAAGTCTTCATCGTCATAGTAATTAGAAGATCTATATTTTCCATTTTTAGCCTTTCTATGCTTTCCAGATAGTACAGCAACTTCTTTAGTCTCTTTTTGGAATGATGGTGTGATTTTTATGGAAGGAACTTGTCCTGATTTAGAGCCAGCAAAGCCGAGCATAAGATTGGAACTTTTTATATCTGAATGTGTATAGCCTTGGCTATGTAAATACTCCAATACATCCAAAATTTGTATGGCTAGCACTAGAACATTTTTCAGATCTAATACCTTGGTTCTAGCTATAATTTTTTGCAGATCAATATCATATCGGGGTAATACAAGAAAACGATATTTCATTCCTGTACTATCATCTGTGAATGATCCACTGGCGATGTAAACTGGCATGCCAAGGCGCTTTAGTTTGTTTTGTTGTCGCCATGATTTTACTGAAAGAAAAAACAGACTTTTTGGAAAAAATCTTTTTAAAACTATGTGCAATAGCAAATAGCACACAATTCAAGTAAATTTTTTTCTAACAAAAGAGTTTTTAAAAGAAAACTATGTTCTCAGTTGCATAATTAAAATATTGGAACAAAAAACATTAAATAATCATACTAACCTTTAGAAACCTGTGCAGATCTGATTAAGCAATGTATTTCCACAAATAGTGGTCCATTTGTGTGTGGTTCTATTTTCACCACATATCTTGCATTCAATTTTGTCACTTCTTTGTTCACATCATCTGAAGCAAGATATATGCGCCCAAAACTACCTCGACCTGTAATTTTATATGATATTGATAATCATAGACATTGACAGCAGTGTTCAAGGGGCACCTTCTTGTACCAGCAATAAAATACATAGAAAATATTTTTGTTTTTTGTTTATTAAATTATGATTTAAATAAAAAGACATCTAGGGTGCTGTTTAGTTTTTGAAAATTTACTAGTTAGCTATAATTTTTATTGCACAAAGAAAATATGTATTAGGCCTGTTTATAATGAATTCTAATAAGAGTAGACAAAACCTAACAGATATTTTACAAGGCTGTAACATGTGTATTTATACACACTATACATGTTTTCGTTTTGTACTTTTCCTTTTTGACATGGTTGATTTATAAATATTCAAAGAGTTCAGAATGATTGAAAATGAATATAAAATGCTATATTTCCATGCAATGCTTAAAATAGTTTCTTGTATTTTATCATGACCAGCTGAATTAGGTTTTTTAATGTTTATGTTATTAAATACTCACCAATAGGTTTTCCAATGCGCCATTTCTTCTGCTGGACATCAGTGAATACTATACCCGGTGGTAATGCCTCATCATCGGAGAAACTAACGTCCAGACTTGGCGGCTCTTCAACAATTTTATTTTTCTTCCTTGGCGGCATAGGGAGCTGTGCTACTTCTGTACTTCGCCTCGGCATCACGACAACATTAGGATACTATGACGAAATTCTTAAGTTCAATGATCTTCAAGTAATATATGTATGCCAAAGTAAGTTTCCACAATCTAAACAACTGAAAATAAATGTCATGTTTATCTTCTATAGCGTAAGGATAAGTAGTTATAATTTAATAAAAGAACATGCAGTAGCACGTGAAAAGGAAATGCAATTAACGGCTAAAAAGTTATTCAACAAACAATTACCATATATCTCTTTCTGTACGTAAAGGAAATAGTTATGAACAATAATAATTATAAACAATATGATGTTAATGATATATGTGAAGATTTAGCGGCACATATAAACGTATTTACACTGTAATTCAAATGTTTGAAATAAAAATTATACGATATCCAACAACTGATTACAAGATCGCCATGTTGTTAGAAATCAACCGATCAATGCTCATGAATGACATATCAATGTCTATACAAGTCAAGTACAGGTTATAAAAATTAGGTTAGAAATGCTATTTTCGACTCATATAAATAAAATGAATTTGATTAATACACCTTCTAGTCTTTTTGTTCAATACTGTAAATATATCTATTTGTTGTTTAAATGATTAAATTGAGAATTTATGACAAATAATTATAGATATAGAATGTAATAGGTTATGTGCCAAATATTCTTTATCTATGTACGATTTAAGCGCTAACCGATTTCTTAACCCTGAAAAGGACACAGTGACATTTATTATAACCAACTTTACGGAATGGAGATTGATTGTTATGTATGTATATTGTATTTACCATCCAAAATATTATGATACATACTAAAACCTTATAATTAATTTACTAGATAATTTATATAAAAATAACGCTTTTTTAGAATTTGAAAGTATTTGTTCAATTAGAAGTTAATTTATTAGTCTGAAGTTTATAGTTAAATAGAAGTATATAAATTAACCATCTTCCGTATCTATAGTACCAGAATAATATTTACTGTTTTACTGTAATATTTAGGAATGGAGAAATAAACGGAGGGAGCGTTCATATTGAAGTGTAAGTAGTGAGAGGAGGCCGGAGTCGCTGGAGCCCTGCCTGAGGGAAGGCAGGTCGCGATGCGGCGCGGTGGCTTTTCATTCACGAGTCGACAGCCGTGCGGGAGGTTGGTCGTTTCGTTCCGCTTCCGCGCGAACATTTAACACGATGTTTATTGTTTGTCAACAAAATAAAATTGTTAACATGTAACTTTGTGTTTGGTGATTCCATTAGACAATTTTTATTTTTTGTCCAGTTACAATTGAATAAAACAGGTGTGTCAAGTTAAAGTTATAAGTGGTAGAAGATGGACGGCGCGAACGCAGACTCAGATCATTCTATGACTTGGGAGGACATTTTCGGTGTGTATGACAATTATTGTATTAGTATAATAAATATATATTATAAGTAAGCAATAAATAGTAAAAAAAAAAAAATCAATTTCAGGCACATAATATCTGTGTAGATAATTTTAATTTGTATTTAGTTATTCAATTGTATTGAGGTTAAAAAAATCTTTATGCTTAGTTTTAGCTAGTTTTACATTGCTATTGCAAATGTTGTAGGTTGCAGTGGTTGATTAGCATCAGGTAGACTGTATGCTTAATTGTTACACTGGTAGAATAAAAAAAATGTCTCTTTATTAAGATAATTATTTAAGATAGTTATAAAATTATAAGTATTTAGCTATTATCAAAGCTTTGTATTCTTTACAATTTCCTGCCTCATTTAATTATGCTGACTGCCATTATGTATGTAAAACATTATAACTTGCAGTTTATAAGATTACGTTAGATGTGTAGAAAACTTTAGAGAACAATAATCGTTTACCATCAGACGGGCTGTATGCTTGTTTGACATCTTCGTGGTATAAAACGAAAAAGGGAAAAATATTAATTTTTACAACTTTGACTTTACAATAATTAATGCTTAGGTTTTTCTGATCGACAAATTTCATTAATAATCGTAGTGAAGTCTTTGTGAATCTTGTTATTATTTGTTATTGTTGTTATCTATTTATATATATATATATATATATATATATATATATATATATATATATATATATATATATATATATATATATATATATATAAATAGTATATATAAATAGTATTTGAAAACTGTTCAGTTAAATAAAATAATTTATTGTTAAATTATTTTTTCGTTCGTGGTATGTGAACTCTAAAAGGGTTGAATAGTTTTACCTATCTTCTTTAAGCTATCCCTATATATAAGCTATATTATAATATTAAACAGTAAAATCAATATTCAATTATGTAGAAAATACCACTGTGACGTAAAATTGTTTTAGTCAATTGAAATAAAAAATCTGTAGATAGCCACTGAGTTTTTATCGAATGAACAGTTATTAATATTGTGCCCAATAAGATGTTTCACGGTGTTTAATATTTTATCTGTTCGACCTTAACATTCAAATTATTTAATGTTTACTTTTGTAATAGATACAAAGTGCTAAATATCGGCTATAATCGTGTCAGCGATCTACACAATGACTAATGCATCAATAATTCAAAACGTTAACAACAACCTACTAAGAATATAATAAAACGTATGCATCATGCCAAAACTATACGATTAAATTAGGTGTGAGGAATTTAGTTCTTAGCTCAAACAAATTATATATGTAGTAGGTAGAAATATCTAAGGTATAGAAAATAATTAATATTGTGTATAATATTAGGTTAAGTCTGTGGATGCAGGTGGCTCAGAACCGTTTTTATGGGAGTCCATAAGGCAGGCTTATGTCCAGTAGTGGACAGATAATGGCTGAAATGATAATGATGATGATGATGACGATTATGTGTATATATATATATATATATATATATATATATATACATCTTTCCAGATAAAAATAATGTAAATCTATAACTAGTAAAAGAGGTAACCAACATAAAAAAATGTAACCGAATCGAAAATCTTTTCTTTGAAGTCCGTTAAAAATTCAATTTATTTTCGTCATGATAATTGTTTTCATTTAGATCATTCAATCTATTTCAAATTAATTTAAAATTATTATAATCCTTAATCTGTTGTTATCTTTCATATCACCATTCATCAACTTTCTTGTTAAATAAATACTAGCAATAGTAATTCTAATAGGTACATACGTATTTATAACCTTAGTGCTGATAACAAATTGTCGTTTATTCGCGTAAGTGACTTACAGGTTTGCGCGCAGTTTCCGTATAAGGAGTTTTGCTGCGTTCACTGCACCTTCGTCGTACACAGTCTCTGGGCCTCTTATTATACGTGATCAATCTTTACTCTATCCGTGTAACACTTGAACGAGTATACTGGCTACGATAAAGATGGAATTTATTCAGTTAATTTCAAGGATTATAGCATCTTGTGTTTAATAATATAATACTGATCACTCTATTAATATAATTTGTATTGTCCTGACGATTTGTGTTATTATTTAGATTACAGAGTAGCTTCGAATTTTGCAGATCCCCCTTACTTATTTGTTTAAATTACTCTACTCATAATGTATTAAACTTTGAATCGATATATTTAAAATTAAAAACCCGCAAATGTTCATGAGACGGAAATATATTAATTAACCGTGACGAAAAGTAACTTACATCCTTCTCCATCCCTAATACTAAATTTTATGATGATTGGTTAGGATATTATGGCGCCAAATGGTAGCAAAGAAATAAATTCACTTTGACATTTATATTAATAATCGTATCCCGCGGCTTCGTTTGCTTGAATTAATATATTAAGTATCTTGTGCTTAATTAGCATATGATATATTCGTATACCAAACATTCAAATCTAGTCACTAGATTTTGCGTGAAATATTAACAAATATCCATTTATAGATATGTCTTCACAAGTTTTATCATTTAAAAATATATTTTGTGGTCTCAAGAAATCTAATTTTATTGTATTTTGATTGAAGTTGTTATAATGAACAATTGTTATCGAAATAAAAATTATTTCAACTTTAAGATTGTACGTATCTAATTATCTATTCATTCAAGAATCCATTGTTCTCATTTAAAAAAAAATCGCATGATTAGTATCATTACAATTGTTTTGTAGACTTGTACTTATTTTCTAAGTAAAGCAATACACGATAATGTGTTAGGAGCACTTATTATAAGTACGCGTACCTGGTGTGATCAAATTTTCCATCTCTTTTATTCCGCATAAATAGGATAGAAACAAGTTATAACAAACAGCCAATGTTTGGCCAACCTCTCGAGTTCACAAATACGCCAATTGACGCTGTTTGATTCATACGGTAGAGCGATGACTTTTAGTTACTTCTAAGAAAAAACGGTAATTCAACATAAGTTTCAACATAGGTAAATACTATGTTTTTAATTGTATCAATATATCACAATCTAGTATTCATTTATGCCTATGGGCGTAGAAACAGAATGGATTATTGTCTCTTAAATATTATTTCTAAATTTTATTACGACTTATTTAGCAGTTATTACGTTAATAGTTACTGTATTAAAAGGTAACAACCATATATATATTATATTTATAATATTAGGAACGATTAAATAAAATATTAAAACATAAAAAAGCTTACTTTGTGAGTATGTGAAATAAATTATTGAATGTGTTTTTTAAAACAAACTTCTTGCGTCCGGATATCCGAATAATTTAAAATTCGATAGTCGGCTTGATTTCAATTCAAAAATGGAATATCTCCGATCTGTTCGTTTTTGTTAGCATATGAAATACAATTAACATTCAGTTTTGTTAACTTTTATGTTTCCTTTTTTAATATTGTTGAGGTTCATTTAGTAGAAATAAAAACTTAAGAATTCATGCTAAATCTATATCTTCTTGTACATAATATTAACTATGCATATGTTATTTTTACAAGCTTTTATTTATGAGCGTAGACCAAGTAATCAATCAGCGCTAATATATTTTTTTTTATAAAAACGATCATGAGCAGTAAAGTGTTGAATGGTAATGAACTTATTATTAGCAACATAGATAGATACAATTTATGTTGCCATTGTTAAAAAGCTAAGAAGGTGCAGAACAATTTTTTCAAAGCTCTCTTGGCGTATCGGTGGAAAAAGATATACAAAATTTGTACTTTCAGTAAATTTCAGTAAGTACATACCTATTAATTCAGAAGTACGTTTTTTAAGCTACGAAGGTGGCTAATAAGTATAGAGTCCGTCCGATGGTAAATAGTTACAGTAGCCTATGGACGCTGGCTACACTAGGTGTGTAGGGTACATCCTATTTGAAGAACTCCATATTGTAGTTTCTATTGTAGAACCTCGGCTAGGAGTACGTTCCATATTCAGGATGTGGCGTTTGCGGGATAAACTTCTGAAATTGTACTGCATACAACCATTCAGGTTTAAGAGTGTAAGGATGAATTCGCTGTCGATGGTGAGCAGTGCGATGATAAAATGTGGCTGTAGGCATCATTTCAAACAATTCCTCAGAACACAATCCTTTATGCAAGCGGTAGAATAAATAAAGGAAGGCAAAGTCTTCTTTTATACATAACGGTTTGATACTGCCTGTGAGCTTGGGATCGTCGACGATTCTCATAGCCTCCTCTTTGAACCGAGTCAAGAGGACCAAGCTGGTACCTTTTTAATGGATAATAATGGAATGGCAACCAAACCCACACTAACTGTATATACAGGCGGGACACCAGTGAGGGATGACAAGTGAGAATGAAAAGGTAGATCAGTTAGCCTATCATGATGAATATACCTGGGATCCAGTACGAGGATTTCTAGGGGGGACCACGTGACATGGGACCTGACACGGTATATTGCTAGCAATAGAACTGGTAGTTCCCATTACACTTTTTAAGCAAGTTAGAATGGTGAACAAGCTGACGGCCCACCTGATGGAAAGTGGTAACCGTCGTCTATAGACATAACTAACAATCCTCTCCCCCCGTAGCTGATATCCAGAAACTCCGCTTCAATACTGCATGAGGAGTTGACTTTGCGACTTGCACAGCAATTGTATTTGTTTCGGGGTGAACTACCGATTCGTTCTATAGTACGTATATGTTTATTAAAAAGTTAGGTATTTCTAATATTTCTGTATTTAATTTTAAATACGTTTTCGTTATCGGTCAGTGACGTAAGAGTAAGTCCACCTCGTATGCACAATGTGCATAAGGGCCACATGAGTTTGTCAATATTGTTTTATTGGCATTTCACGGCTGTTTGCTTATAATACGCTTCGAAGAGTAGGTATGTTTGTAAATATCAATAGGTGTATCCTTCGTTTGTCCAACATTATAAATTACGCTATCAAAAATGACATCATAGAATACATTGTAATAATCACGGTATTTCTTATGTGTTACCACTCCTGACGACTAAAATGTTAAACTATAAACTAATAAATTATCCATATATTTATAATCTTACTAGCTTTATCCCGCGACTTCGTCCGGGTGACCAGGATATGTGTACTAGACTAGTATTAGATACAGGCTATTTGGTTATTTTTTTGTTGTGATTTTATGATTTTTTTAAATATAATAACGGAATGATGAACTCGCTTGCACTATTGGTATAAACTGACGGGGTACCAGTGAATGATGGTAAGCAAGGATGAAGCTGGTCAGTAAACTCGTCATTGTGACTGATTCAATAAGAATTATTCACGATCCATTCTAGGCGGAATTACGTGGAGATCGAGTTTTTTCAATGGATGATAATGGAATGGTAACCCCGCCTGCGCTAACGGTATACATTAGCGAGGCACCAGTGAGGGATGATAGATAAGAATGAAAACAGGCCAGTTAGCCCATCATGGTGAATTCATCAGGAATTAACCATGATATTTTGCAGGGGGAATCGCGAGGAGGTCGACCTGGTTGGGTATATTGCTAGCAATGGGATTTTCAGTCTCTATTACTAACAATCCCATCCCCCCCTGGAGGTCGAGTTGATAGGTTATATTGCTAGCAATGGGGCTGTTAAACCCCATTACTAACAATCCCTTTTCCCCTGTTTGTATGTTAGTCAGGACAAGGTGTGTATGAAAAAAAGTGTTACAAAAATCACACGGAAAAGTGAAAAATGTATACCTATTAAAAGTCGAGGTGGGCAGCAAGTTTAATATAAGTTACTAGCGGTCCGTCCCGGCTTCGCACGGGTGGGCATTTTTACAACATTTTAAAAAGTGGTTATTGTGAGATAACGATAATAGTTGGACATATAGTATCGCGAAGTTTTTTTGTTGTTATTGATATTTCCTTTAATATTGTACAACATACTTTTGTTCTATCACCAATAGTTTCCGCAGCGCACGCGACAAAAGCTATTTTATAGTATTTTTTACACCTTGAATTATGTTACTAAAGTTTTAGTAAGGATCCCTAATCTTTTCTAGCGATAAATATAGCCTATGTTACTCAGGGTGAATGTAGATTTCTAATGGTGATAGAATTTTTTAAATCGGCAAAGTAGTTTTTGAGTTTATTCATTACAAACATACACACACAAATACAAATCTTTCCTCTTTATAATATTAGTGTAGATGTAGATAAGTAACTTTAATGGATCATTTCAGAAAACTCTGAATAGATTTTAATTAAAGTTGTGTAGTTGATACCGTCATTTTAGATGTAACATCGCTTAACAAGATAGTAAAATTAGCTCTATCTAATTATAAATAACCTCCGCAGTTCCATGTCACGATGGGTGGGTATTTCCGTTTGTCGAATGCTTTCCTAAACCGAATACAAGCTATTCATATTGATTTAAACGCATTGTCTCTAATATTAGTCATTCTACATTGCAACAGCTGCAGTCTACGTGCTTTTGTTAGTTAATACATATTGCTTTAGTTCATACATATTCGTTAATGGTAAAAAATAAGGGTTTTTTTATGCAAGTGGTAACTGTTGCCTATAGACATGAGCAGTACCGTGGACATAACAAACATATACTGTTTTGCCCATGATACCCCTCATGCGTTGCTTTTCTTGAGGACTTAGGTGTTATTTCTCTATACCCTGTAAATTCACTGCCATATCCCATCCTTCACACCGAAACAGCCATGCAAACACAACTGTTTCACGGTAGAAACACGAATGGGATAGAGGTGCCTAAGCAAACGACTTTTGTACAATTTTTCCCTCTGATATATCTGGGTATTATTTAAAAGGTCCTTCTGAGAATTAAAAAAAAATGATATTTTTGTTTGCGCTATTGGTTTATGCTGCAGCGGGTGATGAGAATGAAGTCAGTTCAATTAGTTTATTATGACCACCGATTCATCAGGAATGAAACCAAGGTGGCCGCGTGGAGATCGATCTGACTGGATACATTGGAGGAATGGGATTGTTAGTAATTGGGACTAGCGGCCTCATTGGTAGCAATATGCCTACCCTATTAGGTCGACCCCCACACGGTTCTTCCAGGAAACTATCGTGATTAATTCTCGTTGAATTCTTCACGATGGACTTATTGTTAATTTTGTTACCATTTAAATCGTTGTTTGTTTGTCTCATGATTAGGCAGGAGTAAACCCATCGATTGGAAAAATAATTAGCAAAATCGGCTCAGAGCTGGCGAAGATATTACGTAACATATCTATTTATATATACCCATGTGGATAGTAATGGGTATAGTACCCATGTATGTATGTCGACTTCTACTAGGTTTCCACTGGAAAAAACCACTGTGGATATTACTATTTCAGCAGTGTTACTTATTCATTTTTACCCATTAAAAATATATATCTATACACAAAAAATGTAGACGAATTGAGAACTTAGAATTTCCTAGTTTCCGAAGCCGTTTATATGAAAACTATTTAGGTCTAGCTTTTTGTTTTTACATCCGGTGTTCTGCCTCCTCAAACCGGTACTAGCTAAGACATAGTTTAAAATAATAAATAAGATGGTTAATGAAATCAAAAGTGCATTTGTGTATCTATGTCAGAGACGGCTGCATTGGCGCCGCGGTTTCCGTGCCTATTGCGATATCGCGGTAAACTGAGCGGTGTGAGTTGCGCCCCGTCTATCCAGGGACGCATTTAGTCTACCTGGCGCCCCTGAGCTTTTAGTCCGACGGAATAAGTTATCAGGGCCTTGGAGGGTGATTCCCTATATAATAAACAGTTGTGACAACTGATACATACAAGGTATTGAAAGAAAGAAAGAAATATTTTTATTCAAGTGAACATAGATTTAAGCATTTTGGAATAGACATTTTTTTTTCATTATCGCCCATTTGGAACGTAATTTCAGCCAGGAAGATTGGGCAAGAAAACTATAACCATATAAATAATGAATTTGTGTGAATACAAACTACCAAGCAGTAAATTTGATTTGATTTTCTGTCAGACTTCAATTTTGAACCGTACCTACGGTTCTTTAAGGTGGTTGGTCACTAAACAATTTTTGTTGTTTATTTTGTAATTACAGACAATTTGAAATAAAATTTCTAAATTGAAGAGTGATTTTTATTACTATGTATGATTGTAAAGTGACGGATAATACGCGATTTTTACTCGAATTAATTATAACGCAAACAATCACAATGTTTTTTTGGTAGTATGTGTTTTTTCAAAAGTTGTACAATACAAGAGAATAAATACAAAAATGACGATAAATTATTACCTGATCGGCAAAAAATAGTATATTTAACCCATTGCACAAGTAGGAAGTAATCATGGCATGTAATCTTTTTGATAATGTGCAATAGTTCACGCAGTGTTTCGGTACTTGTCGTTGTAAGGAATAAGAGTGCTGTTTTTTCTAAAGTACCAACGCTGCAACGTACGAATTTGATGCGGCTCTTTACTGATGTGTAGATCCTGTGTTTCGGCGTATTTAATATTATTTTCTAGAGGCAGGAAAGGAGGAGGGGCTGGCCTCTTAACATAGATGTATATGCAGTCTCTGACCTGTGTTTACATAAAGTTGAAAACTCCGCTCTATATTCTGGGGGGGAGGGGGCACCAAACCTTTCTTGGGTAGGCCCGGACCCCCCCCCCTGTAAATATGCCTATGATACTGCGACGTCTCTTTCGGAGCTCGAGACCCTCTTAAAATTCTCGCCCTGGACGCAGTCCAATCGCGCCCCTCCCTAAATCCGTTACTATGTTTACCGCACCGCGCGCCGCGCGGCGGTGTTGCAATCGTATCGGGTTAGCAGAGGCGCATGCGCGGGCATATATGCACGAGCCTCTTGATGAACGTGACTTTGTGTAACTCATATTCTAAATATGTACCCACATTGTTTGTACATGTCAGAGACATTAAATAGATGATTAGTTTTAATTTTATCAACTTAGAATAGGAAAAGCACTACCATCGTATAATTAATTATATTTAATATGTATAATTACATAGAGACGCACATGCTACCCTTCCTGCTTTCTGCTTCTTAACGGATACAGTGTTAATATGTATTCTATTATTTCAATACTTTACAATAATGATCACTTTTTTATTCCATACAAAATCTGAATAACTCGGCTTTACGCTAAATGT
Source organism: Galleria mellonella (assembly GCF_026898425.1). Taxonomy (NCBI): domain Eukaryota; kingdom Metazoa; phylum Arthropoda; class Insecta; order Lepidoptera; family Pyralidae; genus Galleria; species Galleria mellonella. The sequence continues at coordinate 5,401,235 of NW_026441999.1, read as the reverse complement.
ATGAACGTATATATTATATATAAATAATAATTTCTGTTGAAGAGCAAGGATATGAAATCAGATCTTTGAATAAAAAGGCCTGTTATAACTGAGATAAATGAGGATTCTCCCTGACCTCAAAGTAAACCGTAGGTACCTAACCTAATATGAATGCAAAATTGCAAATTGATCGCCGCTTCGAGGAAATCCTTATGCGGTCATAACCGTTATGATACTGTTAAGAATTTTACCGGTTTCTTTAAAAATAATTACATTTTACTTTATAAGAGAATTATTTAGAAAAATCTACTTCTCGATTTCTTGGTACGTACGTATTGATACAACGGTATATAATTTATTATAATTGTTTGTATCTGTAATAAGTTTAATATTGTAATCTTTTGAACGAAACAATAAAGTGTATCTAGCTATTTATAGTTTAGTACGGTTATAATATATGGTCCTTATATCTTGTTTTTTTTTTTAAATGTAAGTAATTATTTGCCATTTAAGGAATTAATTATTTATATTTAAAAAAAGAATATCAAGATACAGAGACCAAAAAGCAAGACTTAAAACAATTATGTATTAAATTTTAATTAGTTAGTGAATCGTTTTTACTAAATAGTTTCTAGATATGCCTATAGCTGAGACTAGCAGAGCTGAGATCGGCACCTACCTTTCTTTTGAATGGATGATAATGGAATGGTAACCCCGCCTGCGCTATCGGTATTACACCGGCGGGGCACCAGTGAGGGATGATAGGTGAAAATGAAAGAGCAGGTCAGTTAGCCCATCGTGATAAATACACCGGAAATTCACGATGGTTTCCAGGGGGAACCACGTGGAGGTCGACCTGACGGGGTAAATTGCTAGCAAATGCAATAACTCTCCACTCCCCTCCCCACCGATCAGCACCTAGTAAAATCTAAATCCAAGTCTGTCAAATGTTCAGGAAAGTATAAAAGCTAATATTTTGTCAAGGATATGGTACAATGTTCTATATTTTAAACCAGATTGAAGTAAATTATAAAATTAGTAATAAATTGAATTTTAATTAATAGAACTTTTAAGAAATCAAAACCAATCATCCCTCACTAGTCCCCACCAGTGTATACCAATAGTCCAGACGGGGTTACAATTCCATTATCATCCATAAAAAAAATATATAAATCAGTGTTTGTCTACTGTATTGAAACAAATATATATATATATATATATATATATATATATATATATATATATTCTAATGGGTGATGATGGAATAGTAACCCCGCCTGCGCTATCGGTATACGCTGGCCACCAGTGAGTGATTTATAGGTGAGAATGAAAAGACAGGTCAGTTAGCCCATCGGGTTGAATACACTTGGAATTCAGCACGATGGTTTCTAGGGGGGACCACGTAGAGGTCGACCTGTTTGGGTATATTGCTAGCAACAGGGTCCTTAGTCTCCATTATTAACAATCCCTCCTCCCACTACTATATATTGTAGTCACAGTATAATATCAGAGATGTGAAATCGACTGTCAATCTGAAGCAGCTATAGTTAACCTTTCTCAACTTTACAGTCACATAGCTAAATAACAATTGTGTTGCAACTCACGACGTGACGTGTGCCGCCACAGGATCACAATTGTCAACTGCATTCAGGTTACATTATGAAATTAATGCATGTAATACAACATCCGTGCAATTGCACAATGCGATCGTGCTTTACACATAGGTATGCATGCAGCTTTTCAGGTTACTTTTAAACTTTTCGTCGTATGTGCCCCGGTGTAGAATGGTCCGGCCCAAACCTTTCCCATGGGTGTCGTAAGAGGCGACTAAAGGAGGGCGAGCGATTGACAGGAGCATCCCTGTTAAAACATATTTAAAAGTCTAACTGTGGTTGCCAACCCGTCTGCCAAGCGTGGCAACTACTAGCAAAACTCCGTAAGAGGGAGCCTTATATGGCGTGAATTTACATGGTACAGAGGAATAACACTTGAGTCCTCAGGAATGGCAACGTATGGGGGGTATTATGGGCGAAAGAGTATACTCTGTTATGTCCATGGTACTGCTTATGACTATAGGCGACGGTTACCACTTTCCATCAGGTGGGCCGTCAGCTTGTTTGCCATTCTAAGTTGTATAAAAAAAAAACATAATATGTGACTGCAGTCCACTCATGCACAAACGATATATCTCTATTGGAAAATATACCTTACATCCTAAGGAGATATAAAAACATCGCTGCTAAGAAAATTATAAAATTTCTATCGTTGCTGTCAACGATTCCTGTGAATTAGAAATGAAATAAAAAAAAGAACAAGTTTAATAGATCACAGAGGTCGCAGTGTTACAGATTTTTTGCCTGACATAGCCCATTACTCAATAACAATAATAACCCTGCAGCTTCGTCAGCGTGAATCAGAAGGTCTACTATGTAATATTTTCCGAAATTTCGTGGACGAACGAAACACAAATTTTATGTTAAATTTATATAATACCTTTTAAAAGCATTAAAAATATTAAAATGTCGTTCCTTTGGACTATAATGGTAGAACATATGATGAGTTTCATTTATTGGGCCGATTTCGGTATGTATAATTATTCCTCTCCATCCAAAGGTTGCTTGGAAGAGATTGCTTTTAGATAAGTTTACTATTATAATCTTTTGGAGGAAACAATAAAGAGTATCTATTTATCTATCTACAAAAACACGAAATTGAGCCGAAAATTTGGAATTTCATTTCATGGTAGACCCCCAGGATATAAAGTGCTAAGTTAGGGTACAGTTTTTGCGTGAAAGATATACATACATACCCTCACAAACATTCGCATTTATAATAGTAGTAGGATTAGTAGTTGTTGTTGCAAGATTTCGATTAAGATACCCTGAAATGTCATTGTTGGTCACTATTAAATAATCACAGTATAGAGAGAGGACTCGGCATACCAATTATTAGACGTGGATAATATCAGTACCGTTACGATATCTATATATTGGATTTATCTGGTTATTAATAGCGAAATAAAGTTCATCACCTATTTTGATATTGCCGATAAGAGATACATATGGTACTTTATTTCAGAATTACGTATATTGGATGACCGATGTTTATTATAGTCGTGGCCTAATGCCGATATATACTATAGATGATATATAGATACTGTGATTACAAATATATAGATATTGATATATACTATCACCCCTACCAATTATTAATTAAACACAGGTTTAATGGATAATAATGGAATGGTAATCCCGCCTGCGCTAACGGTTTAAACTGGCGGGGCACCAGTATGAGATCATAGGTGAAAATGAAAAGGCAGGTCAGTTAGTCCATCGTGATAAATGCACGTGAAATACAGCACGATGGTTTCCAGGGAGGAACACATGGAGGTTCACGTGACAAGGTATAATGCTGGCAATGGAACTGGTAATCCGCATTACTAACAATCCCTCCCCCCTATTAAACACAAGTTATCTAACGCTATTTGTTTTATAAACACGAATACTTAATTTTATATCCACTTAGTTGTTTTATAGTAGATACTTTACATGGTCAACTGAGTGTATAATCCAAGTCAACGCATGGCTGCCCATAGACTACTCCCCTTTGTCGTGTGAAGTAAACAAACGCATCTCGAGTTAATTTTTTTTGCTAATTGTTGTCTGCCGATGCTCGTTGCACGATATGACGTAGTGTAGCGGTTGAGATAATTATCTTAATAGATACTAATTAAGTATGTACGACGCTTTATTTACTGTTCAGCATAATGAAAAACAGCAAAGAATATACTTTGAAACACATTCAAATCAATTCAATACAAGCATTTGATAATGTTTGTATTAAATTCACTATGTAATGTAATGTTTGTATTAAGTATTGTTACCAGAGGGAGACATTGTACAAAAGTCGATTGCTTGGGTATCTCTGTCCCATTCGTGTTTCAACCGTGAAGCAGTTGTGTTTGCATGGCTGTGTTTCAGTTTGAAGGGTGGGATATGGCATGAATTTACTGGGTACAGAGGAATAACACCTGAGTCCTCAGGAATGGCAACGCATGGGGGGTATCATGGGCAAAACAGTACACTCTGTTATATCCATGGTATTGCTGATGTCTATAGGCGACGGTTACCACTTTCCATCAGGTGGGCCGTCAGCTTGTTTGCCATTCTAAGTTGTATAAAAAAAAATGTTGGGATGTGTTTCTCTGTAGGGGTGGGTAATATAATATATAGCAATATCTATACATTTTAGTTACAATATCTATATGCTGGTTCTATAATGAATATTATAAAAGTCTGTTATCCGAAAAATAATATTGGATAGCAGACTTACAGGTTACCACTTTCCGTCTTGTGGGCCGTAATCTTGTATGTTATTCTAAGTTGTATAAAAAATATTCGAAAATAGACATCCGACCGATGTGGGCGATATCGAAATGGGTGATGACCTTTTTCCGCCATCAATATCCCAATTTTTTTTTATACAAATTAGAATGGCAAACAAGCTGACGGCTCACCTGATGGAAAGTGGTAACCGTCGCCTATAGACATGAGCAGTACCATGAACATAACAGAGTATACTGTTTCGCCCATGATACCCCCCATGCGTTGCCATTTCTGAGGGCTCAGGTGTTATTCCTCTGTACCCTGTAAATTCACGCCATATCCCACCCTTCAAACCGAAACACAGCCATGCAAACACAACTGCTTCACGGTAGAAAGACGAATGGGCAGAGGTACCCAAGCAATCGACTTTTGTATAAAGTCTCCCTCTGGTAATATCTGGTAACCGATCCAATATATAGATATTGGATCGGTATCCATATTACCCATGCCTAATTCTTTGTTCTTGTCTATTTAAATTAAACATTTTGCTTGCTATTTCGTACGCATGGATTTCCGAAGTAGAAAAATCAATGAACTTGACCACTTCTAGAGGCGTATCAGAATAAAACAACGTTTTTATGTTAGATCTTCAGGAACACAATAGTGAAAACTGCATTCAATTTGGTGCAGTAGTTTGTGCGTGATGCCGGAACAAATATGCAGATAGACTGACAGACATAATTTCTTGTACTCTTATTAAATAATTATTAATTGCTCAAACATATTTTTCTTTAAATATACATGCACATATTTATTTGTGGTCCGTTTCAATAGCTTAATAAAAAATAAGCAAATAAATACATTTAAATTTCATATAATATTAAATTTCCTATAAATAGATTTAAAGTTCCTCTACTTATTAACGAACTACCCACCGATGTATGGGATAATATTACTTTTATTAACATCAATTGTAAATAAAAAAAATAGTTATTGCATGAAGTTTAATGCTTGTTGAATAGTTTCAATGTATTTCGCAATAAACCTACTTGGTCTCTGAATGATAACAGCAGATAACATGTTTTCTGTAACTCAAAATTTTTATAATAATAAATAAACAAAAACAATACACATAATATTAAACGAACAGAGATTTTAAAAAGCAATTAGCTATTGAGTTTCTTTTAATTTCTTCTCGACAGAACTTTCCGAAACTACAGTTGGAATTGAAATAAAATGACGATCTAAAATAGCTCTTATGTAAGTCTATTTAAATAGTTTGTTTTTATTTAGATTTCGATAAACAATTGATAAATCCTACGTACATATATTATGTAGGTAATAAAAAATTGTCTCACACTTTCGCAAAACAATCTATTTTGAATACAAAAGGACATTACGGCGCGCATGCGCGGAAACTGGCGATTGTCTAGACGGGGTGGTTACGGGATACGCAGAATATGACCAAAATAACTTGACCTCTGATCGCTTTCAAGTTCAATTATTGTATTAGAGAACAGACAAAACTTAGGGGTCAAGTTAAAATGCATAGGTGCAGCAGAAATGGCGATAGTAAAGATTTGGTTAAGTTTGGCGGAAGGCCAATGTCAGCATTTGAATTAAGTATATTGTTTTGCGAAGTGTCTGTGTGTCTTTTAATATCCAGAATGACATAAGAGTCAACTAAGAAAATACAGTATGAAAGATCAGAGCAACAGAAGGAAAACTAGCCAGCGTGTTAATGGTATAGTAGTATAGGAGGAGATAGTGAGAGATTCATGCCGTACCAGAGGCTTGGATGGTTCATTTTGTGACGATGTTCATTCATGGCTTTAAGGTGACTGTGTCACTTTAATCAAGTTTTCAACTTGTTTACTATTCCTAATAACTCATAAGAATCCAAATGGATTGATATTTTTTTTTATCTTTTATAATTATATATCATCATCATATTAGCTGTTAATTGTCCACTGCTAAACATAGGCTTCCTCTAAGGATAGTTTATCTTTGTTGGCATGCTTGGCAGGCGGATTGACAACCACTGTTAGGTTTTGGTAATGTTTTAAGAGAGACGCTGCTGCACATTCTCTTATTCGCCTCTTACAATAGTCACAGGAAAAAAGTGGTGGCCTATTCTATGTCGGGACCATACGATCCAACATCATATCGTAACTTACAGTCAATATGACAATGACTTTAAATATGAATACTTAATGATTTGTTCTATTTGTAATTAGAGTTTTGGTTGCCACTTCATACGCATTGTTAGCAATTTAGCTATCAATGCGTTTGAAGTGTGATTAGCAATTAGAAGTAGGAAACCAATGAAACGGACCATTTCTGGATAGTGTATCAAAATAAAACATACCAGATTTTAAGTTAGACCAGAAACACAACAGTAGAAACCGCATTCAATTTAGTGTTCTTATGTCACCCCAGGACAGTCATACAGGCAGACAATTTCTAAAAATTATTATTTTGGTTTCTATTGCTTTTATTAAGTCCCTTCATGTTTTTTTTTTCTTAAATATCTCCCATGTATAGACACCCTCTAGTTATAATTTTTAATTGACTTCAGAAAGCATGAGATTCACAATTTGGTTATATTATATTAGTACCTAAGATTATTATATATTTCCTTAAATTTGGAGTTATGTACCTATGTGTTTTGTATAAATTTAAAACTTGTTCACCTATCCAAAAATGTACCTATGTTAAATTTTCTCTCATATGTTATATGTAATGAATTACTTGTACAAGTCTATTGGCATGTAAAAAATAGTTAAATGTGTGACTGAAGTATGATAAGTACTCGAGAAAAAGGAATTGAGCAGGTTTTATATTGTGCATAACAAGACAAATCGCTCACCACATACGGGTACTGATAAGGAAGGCAGTAACAGTCAAATAGAACAGACGTCTTTGGCAATGAAACGGGGGTCGTTTTTATTATCAAGGGTGTGGAAAGATTATGTACAGGGCTGGCATTTGCCTAAAAACATGTTTTGTGTTTATAAAGATGTAAAAATTTATGAATTAATGTTCTTAAAATAATAAACGTTAACCAACCATGTGTAAAGAAGAAACATCAGACTTTCATTTAAATTGGCGCCGAAATTGTTCATTTGATTTTTTGTCATTCGAGGTGACCATTGAGAATTATTGTTTTTTCTTTATAGACAATTTTAGAAATTTACAATTCTCTTGAAATGTAATTATTATTATTTCTTTTAAAGTTACTGTTTCAACAAAACTTAAAAACAAATGGCTGTATAGGCTTAGTCCTTTGGCCTTCCATTCGTATAAGGGAAACCAAAAAAAAACTTAAGAACAATACGTTCTTGTTCAGGCAAAACTTAACAAATATGGCGTCCATAAATTTATTTTACAACTGGGTTTTTGATTACACGTTCAGGTTACGTTCCTTTATTACGACGTATTGCGACTGTGGAACAAAATATTTTTGTCAACACGGTTATAATTTTTGTGTTTGAATGATGTGTTCTTCGAAAAGGGTATACATAATTGTTTTGTACTTTTTGTCCAAGCTATCATAACGTCGGCTCTCGCAAATTTTGAATTACACGACTGGGCTTGGCAATTTGTTTTTATTGACGGCGACATTTATGATTAAAACTGTCTGAGCATGATGATATATTTCATTCCATCGTCAATTAATAATAATAAGCGCATGGTTATTGTTATTGGGGTAGTTGTTCATGCAAATAAAGATGGCGGATAAGTATGTAAGTGTATATCAGGATAAATATTGAGAAGGTACGAGTATAAGTTTCCACCTCGGTTCAGATAAGAAAATAATAATTTCTTATCTGAACCCTCTCTAAATTAATTACGTACATTTATATAAAATAGGTAATTTACGGGGTAAACAAGCTATTGATAGATGTGAAATAAGTTTTTTTTTTAACAAAATGAAAGGTAGGTAGGTATATACGAAAGAAAAAAATAGAAATATAATTGGAATATTTTTTTAAATTGCCTATTCGAATTTGGTTCTATGTTCTCAACTTTTTTATTTTTAAATTTATTTAATTAATCAATATTGTCTATGTTTTCATTTATAGACAGGATAATTATGTGCAATAGAGTCCTATGTAAATTTTTATCGTATATCGATATCTTATGAGGAAGAGATCAAAAATATGATAATAAATAAATATGTAAAAATTAAACATAAAAAAAACTTCCATCGTAGTTTTCAACCCTAGAACGTCGTTTGTCTATGTTTGGGATAGGTCGGGCTCCGGCGGAGCCGCGACCGGTCGATATCTTGGCGCCCCCATAATAGTTCGTAAACCGAATGTTTACGACTTACGGATGTCGCGTAATGCAATATATCTGGAAATCTTCATGTGTGGTTTTTGAATTTAGGATTTAGTTGTCCATCTTTTATGATTTACTGAGAACATTACTGATTAAAATTAATAGATTAATTTACATCTGTTTTAGTAGCGAATAGAGCTTCGATGACTTAATTTGATTACTAATGAAAATGTAAATTACTCTTTTGTACTATACTAACATTATGTTTGTGCAGTAATATCTATTTAATATTTTAATTATATTACTCATAGATTAAGGACCTTTATTTACAAAAATGTAAGATGGCCAGTATCTATAATTTTTTTACAATCTTTGTGCATTCTCTCAATTTTCAAGATACATTATTTTTTACGTTAATCTCTATCGTAGGATATCGGATGATTATTGTCTGATAATATAATACAAAATATAACTTATTATTATGATTTTTTAAACAAGAGACAAAATATCTTAAGTATCGGAATTAGCATTCGAAGAATATGGGTAAGATATATATTCTTTTAGTTCTATACTACTTGTCGAAGGACCATTATCTTATTTATTAGAAGCATACAAACAAAAAAAAAAAAAAACTGGAGCGAATATTTAGTTAAAATTATAGAGTGAAGATCTGTAAACACAATATTGTCTATGACCTTAAATGTTAATAAGAACAAACAGTTTAAACATACAAATGGCTCTCAAAAGTTAATGAAATGGCATAGGGCGAAATGGAATAGGCACGGAATGGATTAGTTTAGCGCTATTCGATTGATTTATTGCTATACACCCCTCTGTGACCGCACACAATAGCGCGAATGTTACGCGGTACTCTGCGCTGTGTTACCAATACAGAAATATGGATAACGGAAATTGTTTTAGATAAACATGTAGGAAAAAGAAGTATTTTGAAATTGGAATTTTTATTATAATTCAAAGAGCATATGCTCTTTATATATATAGATGATAGCTATATAGCTTGTATAGTTAGTTTCAACAAATCATTAACTTTTTTCTAATTACGATATTTTAGGGATAAATAAAATGGCAACATTAATTTTACTTTGTCACGCCAAACCCTCTAAATAAAAAAGATATTCCGCTACTTAAATCGTTTCTATGTTGAAAACATGAATCCTATTAGATAAGTATGAACTAAATAATTATTGTTTAAATTATTTGTCAATTAATTAGAATGATATTTATGTAATGTTATCGTGTTTCAACCGTGAAGCAGTTGTGTTTGCATGACTGTGTTTCGGTTTGAAGGGTGGGATATGGCGTGAATTTACAGGGTACAGAGGAATAACACCTGAGTCCTCAGGAATGGCAACGCATGGGGGGTATCATGGGTGAAACAGTATAGTCTGCTATGTCCATGGTACTGCTCATGTCTATAGGCGACGGTTACCACTTTCCATCAGGTGGGCCGTCAGCTTGTTTGTCATTCTAAGTTGCATAAAAAAAAAAAAAAAATGTAATAATATTTTTCATTAAACTGTAATTGAAAACCGAGAAGAGTATTTTTTATATATAATATTTTAATTATTAACGTAACATATTCCTTTATACTAGTATTAGTATTCAGGAATAGGGTTTCAAATTTTATTTTTTATAGAAATAAAATTATATTACTGAAAATAAAAATCTCAAAAAAAAAGACCCGTAATAACCCGTATCTGTACTATTTTTTAATTTTTTTTTATACAACTTAGAATGGCAAATAAGCTGACGGCCCATCTGATGAAAAGCAACAAGAATACCAACAGCACTATGCAATGCCATGAATGTATATATTTACAATAATAAAAAAAAACTGTCTAATTTATACTTAAGTTACCACATTAATAAGACCGTATCTCTGAAATGAACGACGTTTTTTGATTTTTCGTGCGTTATAAAAACATCTAATTAGCGTTATCCGGGCCAATGTAAAGCAAAACAGATCGGTAGTTGTTAAGATAACAAGCAACTGTGTACGTAGGACTTCTCTGAATAAATCTGACACTGACACGGGTGTGTTGACCCCGCAAATAAATAGAATGTATACTACCGCACGTACTATGCGTTCCTGACTATTTGAGTAAGCTTTATTTCTCTGTTAGGTAAATTTATTTAAACTCCGCTTTTGTTTTGGTTATCTTACTAATATAAAATTGTAAGTAAACGATGTCTGTACATGGAAGATGTTTATCAAAAATTTATATCATTGATATAAGATATAAGACCGATGCTAAAACAATATTTTTTTAAAATTTATCTGTATGTTTGTTCTGTTATCACGCAAACATTACTGTTCTGTATTGTATTCGGTTTTCACAGTTGTATCCTTGAAGGTTTAATTTAAAATTTTGCGTATATTTTATCTGAATACGTCATCTAGGAGCGGTCTATTTCATTGGTCTTTCCACTTCTGAAATCCACGCGTACGAAGTAGCGGGCAAAAGGGGGAAGGGATTGTTAGTAATGCGGACTACCAGTCCTATTGCTAGCAATATACCCTGTCGGGTCGACCTCCATGTAGTTCCCCCTGGAAACCATCGTGCTGAATTCCAGCTGTGTTCATTACGATGGGCTAACTGACCAGCCTTTTCATTCTCACCTACTATCCATTAAAAAAAGTATCTTATGTTGTTTAAAATATATCTAAGTTCTCTCAAATTTAAAAACTAGTTTTTTTTAATAAAGTTATTTAAATAAAGTATGATTTGAATATTACTGAATATATTGATGTTAAGATACCTTATATATTTAATAACAGTAGTAAGTAAAAAGAAATACTTGAGTATTTTATCTTTGTTTACAGGTTACTTACCCATTACTTTATAACCTCAGGGTATCTGTATCTACTAGTTGCAGTGGCTGCAATTTTGTTACAATGTTGCTTGCAATTTTCACACTATTTCTTTGTATATTATATAGATATGTCAAAATATCTGACACAGTAATTTAGTTATACACGGTTTTATTTTAATGGATGATTATACCAGAGGGAGACTTCGTACAAAAGTCGTTTGCTTAGGTACTTCTGTCCCATTCGTGTTTCTACTGTGAAGTAGTTGTGTTTGCATGGCTGTGTTTCGGTTTGAAGGGTGGGATATAGCGTGAATTTACTGGGTACAGAGGAATAATACCTGAGTCCTCAGGAATGGCAACGCATAGAAGGTACCATTGGTGAAACAGTATACTCTGTTATATCCATGGTATTGCTCATGTCTATAGGCGACGATTACCATTTTCCATGAGGTGGGCCGGCAGCTTGTTTGTAGTTCTAAGTTGCATAAAAAAAAATTGCTTACTTTTTTATTAAGTTCTACTCAAACAGAGTATCTCTACCATCTGTCACAAGCTGAACTAGTCGAATCGATCTGCAATCCGGGACGTGGGCCGAGGCGAGACCCTAATTACAGGTTCAAGTTCAACGACATATCGATTGGCGCGCCCATTTTGTGCCGCAGATAATGAAATCACTATTACTTCCAAATGAGGAGCATTAACGTGCTTTTTTTTTCTTTGTTATTGTTATTCTTTGTTATTGTTATAAGTCTAGACAGATAGATCTAAAAGCCATGCATTAACAAACGTTAAAAGATTATTGTTAGATTATATTTTAATGAAATAACTACTGGTTTAAATTATGTGTAATTAAGGATCACGATTTGGTCCCGAAACTAGTCGAGTTTTCTCAATTAATTAAATGACTTTTAAGAGAAGAGAGGTTCTGAATTCGTCTGATTTTTTAGTGACTACGTAGTCAGTCGATGCATAGGGTTTACTTCCGTATTTTTTTTTAAATTGGTGATAATGGAATGGTAACCCCGCCTGCGCTATCGGTATACGCTGGCGGGTCACCAGTGAGGGATGATAGGCGAGCATGAAAGTAGGTCAGTTAGCCCATCGTGACGAATTTCACTAGAATTAACCACGATGGTTTCCAGGGGGCATCGCGTGGAGGTCAACCTGATAGGGTGTATTGCTGGCAATGGGTCCGATAGACCCCATTACTAACAATTCCTTTTCCCCCGGTTTACTTCCGTATTAGTTTCATATTGTTTTTTGGGATGAGATTAAAGATATCGTTTTTCTTTGTGAAGTAGTTTTTTGCTTTAGAAAGAATTAATATTTAAGTGAATAATTGACTAATTAAGATTATATTTTTATGAGTATGTCTTAGTATGAGTACATATGTCTATTCGTTACTGTTTTTATCATATACTAGCTATCGATTCCGGCTTCACACGGGGAGATAGATAGAAAAATACATTAATATTTTATATTAGACAAATATCAAAAATTTGTATACAAAAGTATCAAATTTTTTGATATTTGGGGTTATATGATTGTAATATTCGTAGGAATCTTTTTTTTTTTTTAATTACATATAGTCTATGTTGCTTGCTAATAATATTTTGCTTTCTATAGGTGAAAGAATTTTTAAAATCGTATGAGTAGTTTTTTTATACCACTGAGGTAACAAACAAGCATAAGGCCCACCTGATGGTAATAAAGAAACAAAGAATCAAACCGTAGACTTAGTATAAAGTAACAAAAATAAAAAAAAATATTCTCTATCAACCGACTTTAATAAGATTTGTTTGTATTTTTTTTTTAATGTTTGATACTTAATAACTCCGTCAGTTATAAACCGATTAAGTACATTCTTTTTTTATTTAAAAATATATACTTAGAGATTAGATTGGCCCCATAGATTTTTATCAAAAACGGTTCAATAGTTAAAGAATTGGTTTTGCCACAATTAAAGTCGGTTTTTTTTTATGAAATATAAGCTTAATTCTAACATTAGTATTCGCCGTGTGTGTCCCATAGAATGGGCCACCCCTACCTTTCCCGTGGGTGTCGTAAGAGACGACTAAGGGAAGGCGAGGGATGGGTAGCAATGCACTTCTACTGGCAAAATTTCCCTTATGGGGAAGGCTTATGTCCAGCAGTGGACAGTTAACGACATAATATTAGTATACATTGAGTATGTATCAATTTGAACGATAATGTAGTTATATGTAAACGCAATGCACAGTCGTGACTGTCCATATTACTAGTTCCGATGAAACGAAATTACAAATGTAATTTGCAAAATAAAAAAACAATGCATGTAGTCCATCTGTCACGCAGTGCTTTTAGTAAAACCAGGAGTGTTTACATTATACAACACATTACACTGTAATGTTTGTTATTCCACGACTTCTATCATTTCCTGGTAACGTACACTGCAAACCAAATTAATTGGATACACCGGTATACGTATTTTATTTATGGCATCGATAAAACAATTATCATTATTATAAATATGATAAATGTGAAGGTGAGTTTGGCGTCTTAACGGTTTAACCGATCACTGTGAAATTTGATTTATATGTACCAATTTTTTTTATGGATGATAATGGAATGGTAACCTTGTCTGCGCTAACGGTCTACGCTGGCGGGGCACCAGTGAGGGATGACAGGTAAGAGTGAAAAGGTAGGTTAGTTAGCCCATCGTATTGAATGCGCCTGGGATTCAGTACGGTTGTATCTGAGGGTGGGGGGGGGGGGGGGTCGACCTGACAGTACTGGTAGTCCGGGGGGAAAGGGATTGTTAGTAACGGAGACTGAGAATTCCATGATGAAAATGAAAACAGGTCAGTTAGCCCATCATGAAGAATTTTTTTTTTTATACAACTTAGAATGGCAAACAAGCTGACGGCCCACCTGATGGAAAGTGGTAACCGCCGCCTATAGACATGAGCAGTAGCATGGACATAACAGAGTATACTGTTTCGCCCACGATACCCCCCATGCGTTGTCATTCCTGAGGACTCAGTTCTTATTTCTTTGTACCCTGTAAATTCACTGCTACCATATATCCCAGCTTTCAAACCGAAATACAGCTATGCAAACATAATTGCTTCACGGTAGAAACGCGAATGGACCTAAGCAAACGACTTTTGTACAAAGTCTCCCACTGGTGTTCAGAGTAATAGAGTATATTATTATTAATATTGTTATTTTTGGCTGAGCATAGGGATCTGGCATGAGTATGGATGGATTAATACTGCATGCTGCGGAGCGTTCGAATTTGTATGTGATGATTACTTCATAAAGACACGCTTTGCATTAAAACAGATATATTTGAACACAAAAATATAAATAATTGTCTCCACAAATACTCGTGACTAGAATTAAGAGTAAACTAACGGATGTACCCATAGAAGTAAAAAAAAAAATAACAACTTGCTAGTCCTGTAAAAGAATAAGATATTAGTATTTTTTTTTTTACTTATTTGGTTTTAGACCTGGCTACGATTAATATCTATAGAAAATGATGTAGAACATTCTGGTTCTAGTACTTTTCTCAGTGCTTTCACTTCTTTTTTAACTTTTTTTTCATACTGCTGTGAATGACATACGAGCTGACTGTTTATCTATTGTAAAGTGGCAACCGTCGTCTATAGGGGGGAGAGGGATTGTTAGTAATGGAGACTAAGAATCCCATTGCTAGGAATATACCCAACCAGGTCGACCTCCACGCGGTTCCCCCTGGAAACTATTATGGTTAATTCCTGATGGATTCATCATGATGGGATGAAACAGGCCTGTTTTCATTCTTATCGATCACCCTTCACTGGTGCTCTGCCTGCGTATTCCGCTAGCGCAGGCGGAAAAAAAAAAAAAATATATATATATATATATATATATATATATATATATATATATATATATATATATATATAAGTATATTGTGAGGACCATGATAGCTTTGTTTTTAATTTTTTTTATACAACTTAAAATGGCAAACAAGCTGACGGCCCACCTGATGAAAAGTGGCAACCGTCGCCTATAGACATGAGCAGTACCATGAACATAACAGACTATACTGTTTCGCCCATGATACTTCCCATGCGTTGCCATTGCTGAGGACTTAGGTGTTATTCCTTAGTACTCTTGTAAATTCACTAGCCTTTATGCGTTGCCAATAATTAAAATTACTAGCTGTGTATTCTAATCTCCGCATCACAAAAAAAAAATAAGCCTTAGCTATTCCTCAACACTGTTATTCATATGTTAGTTTTGTTTGCCGCAGTGTCAGAATATTAATGGTACCTTACATACTACGTGTCTTTGCCTAATTTCTGGTCATTGTACGCTACACGAGTAGTGTCAGATTCGCGTCACATTCGTGACCACGTGCCTTCAACTTTTACGGAGACAAATGCAATAACAAATGATGTTTATGATGACCTGAATCATCTTACAGCCTTAGACGTTATGTAAATTGATAGTCTTGTCTTTAAACAATTAAGGTGTACTCATAGAACAAAGAACGATTAACAAGGAAACTGGCCATGTTAGAATGATGTTTATGGAGGTGGACCAGGAGATACGATTATACCCGTAATTATTGACTGACATTAAAACGGTACTGGTCTTAGTAATGTAATGAAATTGTAACTAGACAATGTCAGTACATGGAAGATATTTGAGAAAATTAATATGGCGGGTTGGGGGGGGGGGTTATTAATAAGGCAATAGAAGTCAAAACTATATTTTTAGAAACTCTGATAGCAAAATATGAAGGTAGTAGATGCTAAAACAATACTTTCAGAAGATTTGTTTGACTGTTTGTTTGTTCTGGTATTACACAAAAAATATTTATTTATTTATTCTTTATTGTACAATAAAACTTTGTAAAAATGACGAGCTTAATGGCATATGGCATTCTCTACCACCTAATCATTAGGTAGGATGGTATTTTTTAAATTACTGCATTAAATTAGATATGATTTACATTGTGTGTTCTTGAAGGTGTAACTTAAAATTTAAGCTGTATAATTTATTGTGATACGCCTTCTAGAAATGGCCTATTTTATTGGTTTTCCACTTTCTGGAATCATTCGTCCGAAGTAGCTGACAAAAAGTTAGTTATAAATAATATTTACTAACTACAGCATCTTTCGTCTCCACGTGCTGATGAAGTATGAATGGAGGTATATATATATTTTTTTAATTTAATGTAAAATTAGTAATTAATTTAACGTAATGTGTCACTGTGTGCTGCTTCGGCATAGAATGGGCCACCCCTTTCTTTCCCGTGGTTGTCGTAAGGAGCGACTAAGGAAACTTATGTTTAAGGGATAGACAGCAGAGTTCCTCTTAAAATATCACCAAAGGCCTAACTGCGGTTGCCAACCCTCGTGGTTAATTCTAGTGGAATTCGTCACGATGGGCTAACTGACTTGCTTTTATCCTCACCTATAATCCTTCACTGGTGCCCCGCCAGCGTACCGATAGCACAGTCGGGGTTACCATTTCATTATCGCCCATTAAAAGTACTCAGCGTTGGAACGTTAATTGGTATAGAACGTTTTTGCTAATTATTCTAATGATTAGTACGTTGCATATATTATACTTCATTTTTGTTTGACTCGCGAAGGTCAATGTCAAGGTATTACTATGAGGTATGTGTGTGGGATGGGATCGTATGGGGGATGTAGTAGCTATCATAATGTGATATATAATGTCCACACCATTTTCTACACCACCACACGAGTTTCTGCCCGCATCATCTGTACTTGCATATCTATCTATAGGTTTGAGGAGTGGGATCATCATCGTTATCAAATCAGCTATTAACTGTCAATAACTGTCCATTACTGAAAAGGCCACCCCCATAAGGGGGGGGGGGGGGGGGTTGCCAGTAGTTTCCATGCTTAGTAGCCGGGTTGATAACCGTAGTGAACTATGGTGCTGTTTTGAGAGGGACGTTGCTGCCCATCCCTCAACCATTAAGTTCTCTTAGTTGCCTCTTTCGACACCAACGGAAAAACAAGGGGTAGTCTGTTCTATTTTATTTATTTTATACAACTTAGAATGGCAAACAAGCTGACGGTCCACCTGATGGAAAGTGGTAACCGACGCCTATAGACATGAACAGTACCATGGACATGACCGAGTATACTGTTTCGCCCATGATACCCTCCATGCGTTGCCATTCCTGAGGACTCAGATGTTATTCCTCTGTACCCAGTAAATTCACGCCATATCCCACTCTTCAAACTGAAACACAGCAATGCAAACACAACTGCTTCACGGTTGGAACACGAATGAGGAAGAGGTACCCAAGCAATCGACTTTTGTACAAAGTCTCCCTCTGGTGAATTCTGTAGAACCTACCTACATTCAATGTGATCTATATAATGCCATAGTTTTATATATTTATTTATTTATTGTAGATATAGAATAACAGTATATGCTGAGAGATTTGTATTGATACGATGCCTTAGTATGTCACTTAAGATCTACGGTGCAGTTCATGCCTAAAGGCAATGGTTACAACAATCCATGGTGGGCCACAAACTCGATAGAAACAATCGTGTTCAACGACCTTGTCTTACAGTTTTTTATTAACAATTATATAACTTCGTTAATTATAGCTCTGTACATATGTAATGACAAATAAAAAACGTAATAGGTTGCGTGCTATTGTTTCGGTCGAGTATTATGAGTTTTTTTAAATACGGCCGCAGCACTGATTGGGCAAATTTCAACAAATTTTCGTTCTTATTCTGTACGCAATAAGATTTGGGTGTTCATCGTTTATTCTGTCTGTTCATCTTCGTTACGAAACCAGTTCCGCTATTGCGAAGGTATCTCACGAATTTGCCCGTATTTTTTGTTTAGCATTTATTGGAACCGTCGTTTTGCACGTCCTAAAACTATTTTAAGTCTGGCCTCAGACAAGTGGAATGTTATCTTTTATTGGCAGAGGCACTGATGGTGTACCTGATGGAAAGTGATAATTAAGTGATGTCGCATAAACATCACAGATTGCGAATGGTTTAGAATTCTCTATTCTTTACTATTGACCTATGTGTTAGTTCTCCTATCAAAGATATGGTCTTTTTATTCTTAAAATGACATATAATGCTTGGACTGTTGAGAGCAGGCATTTCATTTTAAGGCAGTAAGAGATAGGCGGTGGTCTATGAGATGTGATTTTTATCCTGAACTAAAAGGTCCGGCGTCTAAATTTAAGCGTTAAAATTAGCTAATATAAGTTATATATTTATTTGATTAGTTTGGATTCTCTAGAAATTTCGAAGAATAATAATTCGAAGTTGTGTTCGGTTTGGACGATCGCCACAATAGAAATTATTATAAATTTTCTTACGAAACTCTTCGTGTTTAGTATGAAAGTATAACGTTTACGTTAACGGGAGTATCGGGTAGGTAGGTAGGCAGTAGTTACAAATCGCGTGGGCTGCCTGCCTGGTCCGCCCACGTCGGATGTTGCCACTGAATGGGGCACGCCGACGTATTGCACATGTTTTGTACCATATTTAAAATTTTTATCTCACAAACAGAGTGAAAGACACAGTACAAATATCGCTGATGGTGTGTTTACAAGTTTTTTTACTCGACAACCGGATGGTTGAGTTTTTTTCATGCTTGTAAGTGTTAGAGAGCGAGTGAGTATATTTGTATGGGTTGTATTTTCGCAACAAACTCTAGACCTTTGTTACAAGTTTTCACGTTCGTTTCACAGCTGCGAGTACAGGTGAAGTTAACTTCAGTGACTCAGTTTTTCCTTTGCTCCTTCTGTTTTTGGTTTGTATGGAAAAGTTAAAGGCGTTTTCAGATTATACCAAGAGAATAAAAGTTATTTTGACTAATAGAATAACTTACAAGAGTATTTAAGTATCTAGTTCTATTTGTAACTTTTTTTATGCTAATAATTATTATGGATAACCTTAATAATAGTTATTCGAAATATCTCAATTACATGTAATATAATTTAATAATCGGTTTCTATAATCACCGTTCGCCATCGACTGAGAGGTCATGACACGTGCAATACCTACGTGCAGTATAATTGCAGTGGAGTTTTCTTCTATGAACGATCAAGTTGTAGAAATGCTACTCAGATTTTTCCGAAATCCTACTGCTTGTCATTGTATTGCTCTTAAAAAGCCTATACAGAATTTCTTCAGAGGTTTCAACGCGCACTTGATGAATGGTAAAGGTGTACTACCAGGTGGCTGTATATCTGATCGTCATTGGCATACAAAACTACATATACCACATGAAAATATTCGTTATAAAGATTTTGTGTCTATTTTCGTTATTTATTTTCAGATTAATAGTTTCTTTTCGTAAATTCGAGTTTTTATTTTATTTTTTAATGTCCAGTAGTTGCCTGCGGGAATGGTAACAAATGTTCATTTATAAACATAGATATGTAAAGATTAACATATGCCCGTAAGACCTCAATTTATAAGAAAACAAAACGTGCCATATTTTTCCCACTCACTATGATGTTGCAAGAGTTATTTATTGATAGCGAACCCCCTTTAGCGCGAAACCATTTTGCAGATACCATCTACATGTAGCTCTCAATCTTCGTTCACTACGACTGTTTCTATTCACGGTATGACGGACCATATATGGTAACAATGTTTTTTGTGAATGCTATATTTTTAATTTTAAACGTGGAATGCACTATGTCGTGGTCAATCCAAATTGTCTTACTTATTTAATTTCATTTATTTATTAATCTTATATTGCAAGAAACGTTATGTATAGTATATATTACTATACTATTGTTAGAACCCATTAACTGTTATTTATTATATATATTACCGAGGGAGACTTTGTACAAAAGTCGATTGCTTGGGTACCTCTGTCCCATTCATGTTTCAACTGTGAAGCAGTTGTGTTTGCATGGTTGTGCTTCGGTTTGAAGGGTGGGATATGGCGTGAATTTACTGGGTACAGAGGAATAACACCTGAGTCGTCAGGAATAGGGTATCATGGGCTAAACAGTATACTCTGTTATGTCCATGGTACTACTCATGTCTATAGGCGACGGTTACCACTTTCCATCAGGTGGGCCGTTAGCTTGTTTGCTATTCTAAGTTGTATAAAAAAAGATAAACCATGTTGACCTCCTCGCAGTCCCCTCTGGAAACTATCGTGGTTAATTTCTAATGAATTCCCTATTAATAAGTTTATTTGTCATGATGAGTGAAGTGACCTGTTTTTCTTCTCTTCATCATCATCCTTCACTGGTTTTAATAGGTGATAATAGTATGGTAACCCCACCTACGCTATCGGTATACACTGGCGGGGCACCAGTGAGAAATGACAGATGAGGATGAAAGCAGGTCAGTTAGCCCATCCTGACGAAATCAACTAGAATTGACTACGATTGTTGCCAGGAAGAACTATGTGGATGTTGACCTGTCAGGGTATATTGCTAGTAATGGGGCTATTTGACCCCATTACTAATAATCCCTTATCCCCCGCGCAGGAGAGGTGGTCATTCCGTTTTCATCCTAAAAAATATATATCATAACTCTTCGCCGAAAAATGAGATAAAATTACATTTGAGAAATATCGAGGTAAATTTAGTAGTTAGTTAGTTAGTAGTTTACCTCGATATTGCTTAAATTCCACATTCATATTATTGAACAATTGTTTGTTATTAACTAAGCAGTAGTGCCATAGGACAAATACTTTATTTTATTTGTGTTTCACTTTCTAAGACTAGTGGTCACCGGATAGAGACATTAAACTATTACTTAGAAGACAAATGTGCGTGTGAGTCGATCACCCACGGAATTTTAATTACGTATGTGTAATGTATTCACAGACAAACACTAAAATAAATATATATTACCTAACAGTCCATCTAAAGGAGTACCTAAGTATAGTTCTTGTAGTGTCTTACCGATAGACAATAACCATCTAAAAATATTATATTTTCCTAAAACATAGTACTTCTTAAGAAGTCTTAAAAAAGAGGCAAAATAAATTCAACTATATTGTTTTGTATTATTTATTTATTACATTTATAATAATATTATAATAATTTTAATTGATACAATAATATTTTAATTAATAATATAATATTTTTTACAATATTGTACACCGCTCTAGCCGCTGACATTGATGATTCTTTCTACTTTGGGTGTTGCTGGAAGAGAACTCTTTTAAAGTTAAGCTCGTCTTTGTACATTTGATTACCTCCGTCATATTTTTATGTATAATTAGTGTGTATAATAAATTATTAAATAAATATTTTTAATTATTCGATATATATTATTTAACATATAAATCAATATAATATTTACAATAATGGAATCGATTCCACTAATAATTAATTTGTACTATTCAAATATATACAGAAAAGTAAAGATAAAAATGGGTTTTAAAGTTTTTTTTTTTTATTATTATAATATTTTTACATTCCATAATGTTAAGTAAAGTTTATATGTCTATGTTTTCACTCTGTTACTCCTGTTACCTTTGCAAATTATAACGAACTAAATTTTATAGTACAACGAATGTTATTACCGAGTCGGTGGCATACTATTTTTGCCAAGATTTAATCATTGTTTTTTTTTTGGAAAAAATGCTAAATATTAAGTTTAAATTGCATATGTTGTTAAACCACCAATTTATGTCTCCATAAGTCCATACCATAGGCATGACAGTGTGTCGGCGTCGTATGGCCACAAAGCTGAACTAAGTGCCTGCTAGTCGCTACAATTCACATTAATTTCATTGTCGGATACTTTCTCGTGTGACGCAACCCAATGGTGCCATATATGAAAAATCGAGCTTTCGAAATTATCGTTCGATTTTTACTGTCATTTTTTATCGGCACTCATTGTAGGTGTAAGTGATGTTTAGGGATCAGCGCGTTCAAAAGCAAAATAGGAAACCTTATTCGGATTAGATTAATTATAAACAGACAATGTTTCAATATAGGGAAATTAAAAATCGAAGTTTGTAAATAATTTTTAATAATGTTTTGAAGTAAATTAAGATAAAAAATAACTTACGAATCTTCATGCAAACATCTATGCAAATTTACATCTGTAATATAGCAATAAAATAGGATTACTCTGACCGTAAGATGCGTATATTTTTAGATAAAACGACAATGGAGGGATGCAGGTGGGTTAGGACCGTAGCAATTTATGTTTGAGATTTAATTTACTATTTCAATTTAATTATTTCAACCTTTCATTATACACTGTATGATGAAAGGTTGAAATGATGAAAATTCCTCTAGTCTAGTATTTGTCTAGTTTCAAATTTTAGAAGTGAACATAAAATATTTCGAGTGTAGTTACCGTTAAATATCGTAAATTTAGAATGATTGATTATCGACTTTATTGTACTTTTACACAGTTTTCCTTTTTAATACCAAACTGTTTTGTGCCAAAGTATTCATCTTTTCCTTTTTCTTTTCTAACTTGTAAATCTAAAGTTTCTTGTTTTGGGATTTGCGATGCCAAAAACTCAGACAAAGGATTTTAGTTTATAACGCCCGTCCTCAGTGTCCGTATTTTTGCATCATGTTGATTGAAAATAATACAAAAACAAAAACTTATACCTAAGCACTAATGCTTCACTGACGTAATATTTATTTAAAACGTGTTCAAGAAGGTTCTCAAATCAATTATTTTTAAGTTATGTATATATTATAATAGATATGGCATCGCATGGGGGGTATCATGGGCGTAACAGTATACTCTGTTATGTCCATGGTACTGCTCATGTCTATAGGCGACGGTGACCACTTCCCATCAGGTGGACCGTCAGCTTGTTTGCCATTCTAAGTTGTATAAAAAAAAAGATAGATTATATTTTTTATATTTACACATTAAATATCTATTTATTTATTTAACTTCAATATACATGTAATTGTACGTAGTATTATGTAATAATTGTACTGTAAAATAATTACATTTTTGGAAACCAAATATCTTTGTGGTCATTACACAATATGTGGTATTATTTTTTGTGTGCATTTAATATCTTGAATAATTTTGAACCGATTCAAATACTGTGTTAGTTTTATACTATCTTTGTTATAAATAAATAGTTTATTTTCGAAATATATATTAAATGATGGTATTGCAAGAAGTTATTTTATAGACAAATTGTATTTAAGTAACAATATGGGTAAAAAGCATTGTGTAAACACATCTTTAAACTGTGGCAAATCAGTGTTTATACCAAAAAAATAATTTATAAATTTCTTCTTATTATTTCTTTTATTTTTATTTATTTCTGTTTATCAAAGTTGTTGAAACCTTGCTATCATTAAATATAGAATGACAGTCCCATCACTGTGTTGTAATCCAATAAACTAAGTGATGATTACACGATGACTATGACGCATCGTCCGTTGATCTGTCCGTCTGTCCGATCCATATACGTAAGCGCTTTCATCACTAGCCAAACACCATCTGTAACTTGTACAAAATACTTTCACTCAAGTTCAATGACAATTGTGACGTTAGTTGTAGAGATGAGTGTAAAAAATTGCACCTTTAGTAAAATAAGAGTTAACTGAATATTAATAAAAGGAAAAGCAAAACCTAAGATATTTGTTGGAGTTTATGAATTGTACATTGCAAGTAAATAATATTGCAATAAATATCGGTTTTCATCATCATCACATCAGCCGTTAATTGTCCATTGCTGAATACATGCCTCCTCATATTGGACGATTTTGCCAGTAGCTGTCAGGCCTGCAAGGCGAGTTGGCAACGGTAATGTTTTAAGATGGACGCTACTGCCCATGTTTTGAAAGAGACGCTGTTGCATATATCTCTATCATTAAGTTCCTTTAATTCCCTCTTATGATATCCACGGTAAAGAAAGGGATGGCCTATTCTATTCCGGGACACGGACAATTCCTCATTTTGCATTTGCATATTTGTGTTTTCTTCCATTAGTCTTTCTGCTACAATGTGGAGATAAAAAATATTTTATTTAACTGGAGATTTATAGTACATTACTGCAGCGGCCAGCAACTGAGGCATTGATGGACGAACGTGCAAATGTGGGCCGAGGCGTAGCCGAGGCACACATGCGTGAGTCCATCAATGCCTAATTGTGGCCAAGGCTTGTATAGTACTTTTCTTAAACAATGCGCGGAAATCAAAAACACAATTTTACTTTTTAAGTTCAATGACGAATAACGAACAATAATAATTTTTCACGCGCCATAATGTTCCTTTGTTTTTTTTTTCAACAAATAGCTTTCTATTTGCAAGCCACTTCGAAATTTAAATAAAACTTTTTATAAGTTACCTCCTTGGTAGCCATGTTTCGAAGTAAAAGGTCATTCCATTTTTAAATTACAGGACATATACGAGTTTACATAGTAATTTATCTGGCCGCAAAACACGACAGATATGGATTTTCATTCAACTTTTGCCGGCCGCTGCCCGCATGTATCTGACCAGTACGGCAATTTTGATTTATCTCTAAGAAGATTGTCAAAATAATGCTCACATTTCCAAGCATGTTTGAGAAAAAAATATTTTTGTAGGTACCTATCAACATTTTATCTTATGTTGATCTGTAATAGGCAAGGCGTTTGTATAAGCACGCGTAACTAATCGCGTCTAATCGGATGTCGCCTCGGTTCGCATACCCGGCGGCGGGGTAAGCGACTACGCGAAATTAATTCCTGTTCGTGACATGTGATGTGTTCAAGATTTGGAGTTTGTATTTTAATTACTGCTGTAACTTTCCCCACAGTTACATTTAGATTCGGAAGACAACTAAAGTCATTTACGTCTAAGAATTTGTTTAGTTTTCAAAGGATTTCAAAAAGAAGAAGTTTCTCAATTTAGTTATATTTTTTTTTTTATGTTTGTTACCTCATAACTTCGTCAGTTGTAAACCGTTTTGAAAAAGTCTTTATTATCAAACTAGTTAATTATATATTCTCACTCACCAGAGGGAGACTTTGTACAAAAGTCGATTGCTTGGGTACCTCTGTCCCATTCGTGTTTCAACCGTGAAGCAGTTGTGTTTGCATGGCTGTGTTTCAGTTTGAAGGGTGGGATATGGCGTGAATTTAGTGGGTACAGAGAAATAACACCTGAGTCCTCAGGAATGGCAACGCATGGGGGGTATCATGGGCGAACCAGTATAGGTACTCTGTTATGTCTATGGTACTGCTCATGTCTATACGCGACTGTTACCACTTTCTATCAGGTGGGCCGTCAGCTTGTTTGTCATTCTAAGTTGTATAAAAAAAAAAATTATCTGTTATGTGTAACATTAGGTACGGTTATACTTTATATCTGGGTGAGAAGTAACGGTTGATGCATTACGTTTTGTATTTCTTATTTCCGTTGTCAAACACAACACATGTGTTCACAGTAAACAGACACTATTGCAGTCTTATCGGATAAGATACTGTTGTGTACATATTTTTTTTTATTTCAATGAAACATTCTGTGTAAAAAATTAGATAAGGAGCAAAAAATACATACTGATATAGTGCAGAAAATTGTTAAGAAAGTAGGTTATTGTGTTCCGTTAATATTCTAAGTTTATAAGGATTGATGAATGGATGTATGTACCTATAGATGTTTGTTATTTTTTTTTTAATTTGAATGAAATTTAATACACGTATAGGTTATAATTTAAATTAGTACATAGGATACTTTTTTGTATTACTGATTGAGTAGTACGTGACTGGTGGTGATTTATTTGTCATTTTACCGGAATTTGATCTGATCGACGCGCAGTTATTGGACTCGACTGTTATCCCCAGTATGATCCCAACTTGGATCGGGAATATGATAGGTAGGGAGGGTAGAGGGATATTGTGGCATTGTGTTCTGAAATGTTTAAGTTTAAATAAAAATTATAAGTTTATGTGGTGGTTAACACCGTCACAACTAGAGTTCGATCTCAACCACTTGGATGAGTGGCGGTCGTCTACGATGCATTTTTTAAGGAACTTTCTTCCACGCATCACCACGATTTGGAATCAACTTGCAGTAGCATTTCCGAGCCGATACGACATCGTAACCTTTGAAAGAGCATATTCCGTTTTAAAAGGCCGGCAGTACGTGCAATGCCTCTGGTATTGCGGGTATTCATTGGCGGCGGTAGTCACTTACCATCAGGTGAGGTGCATGCTCGTTTGCTCCCTGTATTATAAAAATATAATAAAGAAAAATGGCGTCTTAGACTCGATCCCATTATCAACTTTTATACTTTGTAATCTAAGGTAAATATTCAAGGTAGATTTTATGACCTTTACCGACAGTACTAAGTGTTTCTTTTAACGAATGAAAATAATAACCCTGCTTGCCAAATCCACACGGTGATAAAACCACTGATTGATGGATCCATAATATTTTGTTTTAAAGTAGATTATAGACTATTAATAAGGTAAAATATATTTTGAATAGAGTGGAAATATAATTATAATAAACGCGTGTTGCAGCGCGGCACCGCATCAAAGTAGGAGTTGTCAGTCGTAAAAATTAAAAGGGATAAAACAATGTTGCCATGTTGGGCATTGTGAGAGTGCATGGGCGGTCCTCGTAGGGCTGTTATTAAAAAAAATACGCACTATGTTAATAAGTGTCCAAGTGTACAAATACAATTCGTATATTTATAGTCAGAGAGAAAAGTTTTTTTTCTTAAACCGAGTTGTTTAAATATACATACTTACCTACTTTATTTTGCATAATTATGCTATTTGCCGTAAATGAAACTCGCGTGAATTGATGAAATTATATATCTACAATGAAAATGAAAATAAATAATCGCATGTTTTAATTTGGTATCTTAAAGTACTTACAGAAATTTACAATACTTAAAACTTACTTGTAACTTTAAGCAATAACCAGTATCTTAAGGTCAAGAATATGTATATTACAATATGTGCTAGGTGTATATATTATTAAAACTAGTTTAATTAAAAATATTATTCAATATAGGAGAAACCGTGGCCGTGTGGTCCCGGCATAGAATAAGCCAAACCTATCCCGTGGGTGTCGTAAGAGCCGACAAAGGAGGATAAGGAATGGGCAGCAGCTTCCCTCTTAAAACATCTCTAAAGCCTGATTGCGATTGCCAATCCGCTTTCCAAGTTTGGCAATTACTGGCAAAACCCCTTAAGGTGGAGGTTTATCTTCAGCAGTGGATAGTGAAAGACTGAGCATCATCATAGGGCAAACAAACGATCTACTCAAGACGTCATGGTAGCACTTGTTAAGTTCTATTGGAAAGCGCCATTCCAGATCTATTTCCCTTCCTTTCCATTCCAGGTTTCCTGTAGGTGTCTTAAGAGGCGACTAAGGGAATTTAATGGTCGAGAAATTGGCAGTAGCGTCCCTCTCAAAGTATCACCAAAGTCTAACTGCGGTTGCTAACTTGCCTATCAAGAGTGGCAAGTACTGGCAAAACCATCCTTAAGGGGAGGTCTTTGTTTAGCAGTGGACAGACAATCGACAGTTAATAGTTGATACGACCATTCTATATCTGTAAAATTAATATATTACTTTTATATTGTAGCAAAATTATAACTTTAAGAACCAGTCTGCGTCAGAACTGCTTTAGTTTTGAGTGGTCTGCAAAATAAGAGTTTCACTAAGTAATCATAGTTTTAAAGTTATATAGTATAATACTATACTAGTAGATTTAGTTTTAGCATAAATTTAGAAAATTTGTCTTCAGAATCGATCACATAAAAGTATCGAAGAAGATGTTTGACGGCTCTGTAAGCTAGTTTTTATTAACTTAGAACAGTTTAAACTATTTCGTATAACGTATAATATTAACGTATTTCGAAGGTGGGAGAATTTTTCATTTATTTATTTTTTTATGCAACTTGGAATGGCAAATAAGCTGACGGTCCACCTGATGGAAAGTGGTAACCGTCGCCTAAAAGATATGAGCCATGGACATAACAGAGTACCTATACTGGTTCGCCCATGATACCCCCCGTGTGTTGCTATTCCTGAAGACTAAATTGTTACTTCTCTGTACCCTGTAAATTTACTGCAATATCCTACCCTTCAAACCGAAACATAATCATGCAAACTACTGCATTACGGTTGAATCACGAATGGACAAAGGTGTCCAAGCAAATATACTTTTGTACAGTCTCCTGGTAATTTGAGATTTGTTAGTCAAGCTCCCGATAACAGTAGCTGTCAGGTAGCTACGCCACTGGCAGTGAGAGGATGATGGGTTGTGATGATCATGAAGAAAGTGCTTCAAAAATATAATTAAATAGTTTTATCTATGTACCAACCCTATACGATTGTGAGTTACGGGCGGCGCGAGGAATTATGGAGTACGCTTATTGCTGATTTTATCACCGAGAAATGTCTGTCGCTATGAATATTTATAATAAGGCGTTTTGTAATGATAGCACGTGCAAATCGGCACGTGTAAATCAGAAAGAGGATATGCATGTCATGTTTAATATAACAACTACTCTACTAGCTGGTATTAGCGTATCAAAGGAGTTTTCCTAAGGGAACAATAAGGTATAGTTGCAATCACTGCAAATGTTTGATTTCAGTGCGATAGCTTTATTTAAGGATAAGAAATGAATGGGAGGAACTTAGTTCTAGATTGGGCAGCGATTATTATTACCATGTGTATCGATTTTTGATTTAATTTTGACTTTTTTTTTATACCACTGAAGTGGCAAACAAACATACGGTCCACCTGATGGTAAGCGGTTACCGTAGCCTATGGACGCCTGCAATACCAGAGGTATTACGCGCACGTTGCCGATCCTGAAGAAATCTCTTTACTCGCTTTTAAAGAACCCCATGCTGTGGTCTCTTGGGAAAACCTCGGCAGGGAGTTTATTCCACAACCAGTGAGTGTTCATGGAAGAAAAAATCTCTGAAACCGCGTTGTACGCGATTAGATTGTAGGGTATGAGGGTGAACTCCTCGTCGATGGCGAGCCGTACGAAGGTAGAGAATGGTAGTTTCTTAATCTTTATCTAAAAATAATAATTTCAGTCATTTAAGAGGTAAGCCGTGTAGGTCCTAGCATAGAATAGGCCTCTCCTTTCAATCACGTGGATGTTGTAAGAGGCAACTAAGGAAACTTAATAGTAGAGGGATGGGCAGCAGCGTCCTTCTTAAAACAGAGGGAGACTTTGTACAAAAGTCGATTGCTTGGGTACCTCTGTCCCATTTGTGTTTCAACCGTGAAGCAGTTGTGTTTGCCATGTGTTTCGGTTTGAAGGGTGGGATATTGCGTGAATTTACTGGGTACAGAGGAATAACACCTGAGTCCTCAGTAATGGCAACGCATGGGGGGTATCATGGGCGAAACAGTATACTCTGTTATGTCCATGGTACCACTTTCCATCAGGTGGGCCGTCAGCTTGTTTGTTATTCTAAGTTGTATAAAAAAAAAAAAACAGCAAAATCCAAACTGCGGTTGCCGACCCACTTACCAAGGGTGGCGATTAATGGCAAAACTTACCTTATGGGGGAGGCTATATACAGCAGTGGAAATTTAACAGTTGATACAACAAGAGATGATATTATAACTACCTACCGGAATCGGTCTTATTTATTTCGCAATTGTTTTAGTATTTCAAAGCCTTACATTTGAATATTTATCTTGAGTAATTGTCTAGCTATTTATCTCTGTTTAGTTGATACGAACATAAACTTCGTTCATATAACCCGTCTAATTGTAATATTACGCCATCTGGAGGCCATTCGTCGTCCGGGATACCATCACAATATGGTATCATAATACGAATAAGCCGTAACATTATCTGATACGGCGGAGATGCGTGGGCCGGATAGTAAATTAATTAACTCATTGTATTTACAAAAAGTTGCATAACAGAGTTGCGATCAGGTTAAGATATTTTATTTGTTTGCATATTGCAAATCGTGCACGCATAACTTACGTTCACGGCTTTAATCAAATTACAAATTAGGGTTGCCATTACATAAATGGTCGATTTTTGTTAAAATGTTAAAAAAACTTCGTACATGTCTTAGTAATTTTTACTAATATAATTAAATTGTAACTAAACGATGTCTATACATGAGAAATATTTAAGAGAAATTAATAATATACATGGGACCTTAATAAGAGCAATAGAAGTAAAAACAATGTTTTTTTATTTGGAAATTTTATCAGTCTGTATGTTTGTGTTTTCTTGCAACACCATGTAAAAACTGTTGCCCAAATTAGAAGCAGATTTTACAGTAGTGTTTCTGAATGCTTAATTTAATATCTTGCATTTTGTTTAATATTGATACGCCATTTAGAAGTGGCGCCATGAATTTTTCTACCACTGAAATCCACACCTACGAAGTAGCCGACATAAAACTAGTGAAAAATAAGTATAAATGAAAAATCTGCTATTATTTATATGTATTCATTATAATAACCCTTTTTAGTACCTTCTTTAAAAAAAATCGGAAAAGGATAGGATATAATATACTTTTTATTTTTTGACCGACGGTCAGACAGTCATGACGTAACCCGTGACCTGCAGAGTTTTAAAAATAATATAAATGTACTTTGTATGTGTGTAATACGCACATTATAAAACAAATAAACAATAAAGCGCGCTTTGTTGTCTGTTCATTTCGCATGCATGGGCCGTTGTATGCAAAACAGTGCATAGTTGTGGGCCGTGCTGTGCTGCGCATGAGTAATCGTTTCCCGCGGGATACACACTCTAGATTTCACTCTTGATACTTGAAAGTGAAGTGATGAAAGTGAGATAGGAATTCGGTTTATTTTTTACATAACTTGAATTTGGAAATAAATTAATGGCTTACGTGATGGAAAGTGGTAATCGTTGTCTATAGACATGATCTGTACCTGGATATATACTGTGACGCTCATTGCATTCCCATTACTAACAACCCTTTCCTTTCTGTCAATTTTGAGTTAGCTGTATATTTTATTCATCATATCAGCCTTTAACCGTCCACTGCTGACCATAAGCCTCCCCTTTGGGGGGTTTTGCCAGTAGATGCTACGCTTGGCACGCGCTTGGCAGGGACGCTGCTGCTCATCTCTCGCCCTCCGTTAGTCGCATCTTACGTCACCCATGGGAAAGGAAGGGATGGTCTATTCTATGCCGGGACCACACTGCAATATTTTTACATAATATATATATCTTTTTTGCACTTGTAAGTTACATATAAAACAATCTATTTATAAATGTTATGAGCAAGGGTGGACTTATCTCTGACAGAGATCTCTTCCAGTCAACCCAGTACAGTAAGAAAGTATTTCGTTAGCGGGCTGCTGAAGTGCTACAACTATTAATACATAAACAAATATACAGTTAAATAAAATATTAAAATATATAATAAAATATTACATAAATACATACACTATAAATACATATAATACCTACCTACTTATACAATAAATGTTAAAATAAATGAATATACTACTTACATTAGAAATTTCGTTTAATGATTTTAAGATTTGACAGTTCAATTAGAAAAATACAAAAAAAAAAAAAAATATTACTCAAGGGAAAGAATATCCACAAGGGAATATTTTATTAAAAGTGCTAAATGAGAGAAAAAAAATTATTACAAAGTCAGCTGTTTCAACATAAACAGCGATCGTGAGAACAGGTCCATGCAAGTCTATACAATTCACCTGAAAAGGAAAAACCACTTGGAACATATTATAAATATTGAACGTGTACTATAAATATAACGAACCTGATATAAAGCTGATGGTTCACTTATGTATGAGACTGTATACTTACATACATTTGTTTTTTTTTTTTATACAACTTAGAATGGCAAACAAGCTGACGGTCCACCTGATGGAAAGTGGTAACCGTCGCCTATAGACATGAGCTGCTATGGACATAACAGAGTATGTAACAAACCGAAACACAGCCATGTAAATACAACTGCTTCACATTGAAACACGAATGGGACAGAGGTACCCAAGCAATCGACTTTTGTACATAGTCTACCTCTGGCAACGCGTGGGGGGTATCATGGGCGAAACAGTATACTCTGTTATTTCCACGGTACTGTTCATGTCTATAGGCGACGATTACCACCTTCCATGAGGTGGGCCGTCAGCTTGTTTGCCATTCTAAGTTGTATAAAAAAATACCTTTGGGGTACAAAAAAAAATTATATCAACCGTTATCTGTCCACTGCTGAACATAGGCTTTTCCCATAGGGGGAGTTTTGCCAGTAGCAGTCATGCTTGGTGCTCGGGTTAGCAACATGCAGTTAGGCTTTGGTGATGTTTTAAGAGGGACGCTGCTGCCTATCCCTCGCCCACCTTTAGATATAGCTGCTTTTTATGGAATTATTCGAAATTAAATTCTGTATATATGTACACAGAATTGATTAGTGTTTGTCCGATTGTACGCTCGTGTGTGCTCGGTTCAAGTCTTTGTTTGTAAACAAAGAAGGCGGAAGCTTGTATTGGTAATACCCCAGTATGGGGGGGGGGAAGGGATTGTTACTAATGCGGACTATCAGTCTCATTGCTAGTTTTTTAATGGGTGATAATGGAATGGTAACCCCACCTGCGCTAACGGTATACACCGGCGGGGCACCAGTGAAGGATGATAGGTGAGGATGAAGCAGGTCAGTTAGCCCGTCGTGACGAATTCAATAAGAATTGTTCACGATGGTTTCCAGGGGGAATCACGTAGAGGTCGACCTAATAGGGCAAATTGCTAACAATGGGGCTGTCAAACTCCATTGCTAACAATCGCTTTCCCCCCACTCTCATTGCTAGTAATACACTTTGTTGGATCGACCTCCTCGTGGTCCTCCCTGAAAATCACCGTGCTGAATTCCAGGCGTATTCATCACGATGGGCTAACTGACTTTCATCTATCATACATATTCACCTATCATCCCTCACTGGTGCCCCGCCAGCGTATAGTAGCCCGTTAGCGTAGGCGAGGTCACTATTCTATTATCATCCACTAAAAAATTACCACATTATAAAATAATAGTACTATTCCATTCCCAACAATATTGACATTCCCTGTCCCTCTCCCGAGCTGACCTCACCCCCTTTGTGTGACTGAAATTTGACCATTCGAAAAAAGAATCGCGTTCGTTACATTTACACACGCATTTGCGTACGTGCATATGTGTATGTACAAGTATGTCGTCATTAAAAAAGATGTTTTTTGATTGATATTTACTTAAAATTATATTCCTACCTGTATTTCGCGGCGTTGCCTAAGTGAATCAATATACATTATAAATGTATATTGTTGTCTCATGTGGGATTTTTTTCTCTATGGCTATTTTACTATGGATGGCTACTCGTGTACCAAATTTAAACCCTTTCGGTCGTTTAGGCTTCATTGAGTAACAAACATACAAACATCTTCACAAACTTTCATTTATAATATTAGTTGGATTTAAATTAAATATTTTATTTGATAAACTATAATAGTATATGAATATTATGTGATTATTATATTATTAATATTAATTAAAGGTTTTTTATGCTGTTTGTCCACAGGTAATGAGATCACATATGCCGATAAGTCGAGATAAACGGACGGATACACTAATGACAAGGTTTTACATCACATAAAATGTCTTCTAAAATTCTTTAGATCTTAGATAAGAGTAAATTGTATTTTACCATGCATACATACATAATATTAATTATTACTATGATATATCAGAGGAAGACTTTGTACAAAAGTCGTTTGCTTGGGTACTTCTGTCCCATGCATTTTCCAACCGTGAAACGGGTGTGCATGCAATGCAGTTCAGGTCGTCACTCTATCTAGTGGGAGGTCGTTTTACACTGCGTTTACGCGTATGCGGTCGCCATTCAAGAACCTTTCTTCCCTATCGGTTGTCGGTTCTTCAAGCTATATGAAACGAGAAATACCAAGGGTTATTTTTTTTTTTATACAACTTAGAATGGCAAACAAGCTGACGGCCCACCTGATGAAAAGTGGTAACCGTCGCCTATAGACATAAGCAGTACCATGGACATAACAGAGTATACTATTTCGCCCATGATACCCCCCATGCGTTGCCATTCCTGAGGACTCAGGTGTTATTCCTCCGTACCTAGTAAATTCACGCCATACTCCACCCTTCAAACCGAAACACAGCCATGCAAACACAACTGCTTCACGGTTGAAACACGAATGGGACAGAGGTACCCAAGCAATCGACTTTCGTACAAAGCCTCCCTCTGGTTATTTAAACCTATTTAAATCACCTTGAGCGCGGATCAATCAGCACTTCGACCGGTGTCACTGACGAGGCTTGGCGTGAGCGTAATTGCGTTGTAAAAATATTTATACCTTACACGAATGCATACGTGTGGTCGTGATGCAATTACTGTTGAACAAAGATCCACAATTATATAGATAAAGCCTTTGTAAGTGACTATATGTTGTCAGTACACCTGTAATAACTAGCCCCTCGTAACCATACTAGATGATTGGGGGGAAAGGGATTGTTAGTAATGGAGACTGAGAATCCTATTGCTAGCAATTTACCCAACCAGGTCCACCTCCTCGCGGTTCCCCCTGGAAACTATCATGGTTAATTCCTGATGAATTCATCATGATGGGCTAATTGGCCTGTTTTCATTCTCATCTATCACCCTTCACTGGTGCTCCGCCAGCGTATCCCGTTAGCGCAGGTGGGGTTACCATAACATTTGCACCCATAAAAAAAAAAAAAACTCTATTCACACATAAATATATGAACACGCCACCCGCGCCAACGGGATACGCCGACAGAGCATCAGTGAAGGGTGATAGAAAACTCTTCCTCTTGAGAAAACCTCGGCAGGGAGCTCATTTCACAACCTTGAGTGTCCGTGGGAGGAAACATCTCTGAAACCGCGCAGTACGCGACCATTGAGGCTGTAGGACATGAGGATGAACTCCCTGCCGATAAACGACTAATTTATATAATTTAACCTTTATTCATAAAAAAAAAAAAACATAAAACCTCTTGTAAACCTATTTTAGCTATAAAAATACGCAAATAAACAGAACACTTTAATACTATAGGTTGTTTTAGTTTTTATGAATAATGGTTACCCCCTTATGTTATAGACGTAATAGGTACGAGTATAACGTATTCACAGTGCATACGTAGGGTACAAGGCAAAAAAATCCGGACATTTAATGAAGTGAGAATAATATAACCACAGTATTTAATCGGCTCGCCATCGACAGGGAGTTCACCCTCATACGTTACAGCCTAAATGGTTACGTACAACGCGGTTTCAGAGATGCTTTCTCCCACGAACACTCAGGTTATGGAATGAGCTCCCTGCCGAGGTTTTCCCGAGAGACTACAGCATGGGGTTCTTCAAAAGGGGGTAAAGAGGTTTCTTCAGGGTCGGCAACGCGCGCGTAATACCTCTGGTATTGCAGGCGTTCATAGGCTACGGTAACCGCTTACCATCAGGTGGGCCGTATGCTTGTTTGCCACCTCAGTGGTATAAAAAAAAATTTAAGTAACAGTATTACTTTGCATTAATATATTGATAATGCGCTTCGTATTAATAAATTGATTAAGTTGATAAATAATTTAGACATATCAGGTCATTAAATTAAAAACGGAAGCGATGGAAATTAAATATGAAAGATAATGACTTTAAAGATATACCAATCTCCTAATTTAGGCTAGTAGGCTAGCTAGCTACTTTATTAACATTCAAAATAATATATTTAAAATTGTATTATACATTCATACAGGTACATCTCTAACTCTCTAATACTTAGGTAAAAGTTAGAAACACTTAGGGGATGAATTTTATTGTTAATTTGCTTATATTTTATATGTAACCAGAGGGAGACTGTACAAAAGTCGATTGCTTGGGTACCTCTGTCCCATTCGTGTTTCAATCGTGAAGCAGTTGTGTTTGCATGGCTGTGTTTCGGTTTGAAGGGTGGGATATGGCGTGAATTTACTGGGTACCGAGGAATAACACCTGAGTCTTCAGGAATGGCAACGCATGGGGGGTATCATGGGCGAAACAGTATACTCTGTTATGTCCATGGTACTGCTCATGTCTATGGGCAACGGTTACCACTTTCCATCAGGGCGGTCGTCAGCTTGTTTGCCATTCTAAGTTGAATAAAAAAAATTGTAAATATTAGTATATATGTATATCAATTATTACTAGTATCGCTTACTTTTTTACTAACTTAATTCGAGTATTCTAACACTTCCCTAAGGTTGATGAGAAGAGAAAACAAACGAACAAACTATTTGTAGTAGCGAACAAAAAGTAGTAACTAGATTAAGAAACGGATTAAGACAGAGTAAGAAATAGTTTGATAAAAGAATAGAGCGAAGTGTTAGCTGAAAGATTGAAAAAGAAATATCGTGCTTTGGACATTTGGAAAGGGTTGAATGAAAAAAAAATCGAATGAAAGAGATATATGAGAGCGTGAACAAGTGGATATGTTGGTAACGACAGCCCTAGATGGATTTATTTGCGTCATCCAAATAGATGATGTGCTGAAAAAGGGCCGAGTTAAAAGTATACCTAAACGGCGAGCTTGTATGAATAGATTGACGAATGTGGAGTAGGCGGAAGAGGTCTGTTTGAATCGAAGCATTTAATTTTCCATTTTTTCTATTCCAAAAGAAGATAGGCGAGATGCGTATATATGTCTTTTTGTTTTTTTTTTTATACAACTTAGAATGGCAAACAAGCTGACGGCCCACCTGATGGAAAGTGGTAACCGTCGCCTATAGACATGAGCAGTACCATGGACATAACAGGGTATACTGTTTCGTCCATGATACCCCCCATGCGTTGCCATTCCTGAGGACTCAGGTGTTATACCCCTGTACCCAGTAAATTCACGCCATATCCCATCCTTCAAACCGAAACACAGCCATGCAAACACAACTGCTTCACGGTTGAAACACGAATAGGACAGAGATACCCAAGCAATCGACTTTTGTGCAAAGTCTCTGGTATAAATGTATGGAGAATCTGATATTTACGTTGATATTTAATAAGTAATATTTAAAGTGACAGTTGTTTTACGCTTTGAATGAATGAAAGAATTTATCTCTTCATTCAGAACGCAACATCAAAGGGAAATAAATCTCAATAGGCATCAAGCACAAACATTCAAGCGAACGTAATTACAGAGAACATTCGTATAAATGGGTACGACGATTCCAATATATTTTCTACGCGCCATAACGTGTCTTTAGATGTACAAAACGATTTAACACGTCGGTCTGACAATATAATTGCCGAAAATACACGACGTGGATCGGCCAACGGATTCTGTTAATTTTGGACTAGCCCCCACCCGCGGCCATTCTCCAACTTTACCCTTCATTGGAATTCCACGTTTGAAATTAGTGGCAGCGCGTGTTGAGATTTTGTTTTAATTTAATTTACAAATTTTGGTCAAGGGTTGTGAGCGGAATATGTTTTTCATAAAATTGTAACTAGTCGTTGTATGTTTTGTAACAAACAGATGTTTACGAAAAAAAATATATGAGGCGTTTTAATAAGAGCAATATTAGAAACAATATTTTCTTACATACATACATATACATATACATTCTTCTTCTCATTTAAGAGTTTCTTCTTGTAGGGGCAATTAGTTCATGAATTCATTCATGCTCTTCCAGCCAGCTCTATTCCAGGCCATATCTTTGACCTCCGTATATGATATATATATATATATATATATATATATATATATATATATATATATATATATATATATATATATATACACCTAATTTTTCCTTTATCTGCATGTCTGTCTTGTCTTATCATGCAGTCTTTAAAATATTTAAGTAATAGTTATATTTATTTTCGATATTTTAACTTAATATGTAAAAGCACCGCCTACTTAATTCTCTGTTTGCGACATAGTTGACTAGTAGAGAACGCCGTTAGGTGTTAAGATCGTCGCATGTATACTTACTTATATAATTGTGCATTGAAGTTTAGATAAATATAATAAACTGATAGTAAAATGACAGTTATAGAAAAAGTAAACTGGTATTGATATTGAATGAATATTGGAAGCAAAAATTTATACAATAATAATCAAATTTGATTATGATTTATGAGACGAATTTAATTTATACTCTTTGTGGAGGTGTAATGAAAAAGATATAATATGCGTGTAGGAGGGCCTTTATTGTAAAATCTTAGAAACAGTATACGACTTAGAGACAAAACTAACGGTTCGAATAATAGTATTATATTTTCATAGGCATTATTTTATATTGATAATAAAAAGTTGTGTTATGTTTTTTTTTAATTCTATTATATGTATTATAAACGTGAAAGTTTGTAAGAATGAATGTTTGTTACTCTTGAACGCAATAACTACTGAACAGATTTGAATGAAATTTAGTACATGTTTAGGTAGCACACGTGACACTTCACATACTGATCCACGCGGGCAAAGCCGCGGGATACACCTAGTAGATGATAATGGAATGGTAGCCCTGCTTGCGTTAACGATATACGCTGGCGGGGCATCAGTGAGGAATGATAGGTGAGAATTACCAGAGGGAGACTTTGTACAATAGTTGATTGCTTGGGTACCTCTGTCCCATTCGTGTTTCAACTGTGAAGCAGTTGTGTTTGCATGGTACTGATCATGTCTATAGGCGACGGTTATCACTTTTCATCAAGTGGATCGTCAGCTTGTTTGCCATTCTAAGTTGTATAAAAAAAAAAATAAAAGACAAGTTAGTTAGCCCATCGTAATGAATCGAGTCTGATCGCTGAGAATGAAGGAGGTCGACGTGACAAAGGTACGTTGTTAGCAATGGAACTTCCCCCTTCCCCGCAAAACACCTTTAATAACTGTTTTATAAATGTTATAAAGACGCGAGTTAATAACTCTGTCGTCATACAAGGCAATTACCTTTTGTAGCGTTAAATAAGAGAAATACGTATCTTTGTTTGATTAAACAAAGTCCGCTTTAGAATGTTGTGTAGAGTCTGTTTATAAAGGTTTTTTTTTTTCAAAATAGTGGTGTGATAATTTAATTATCGATAATTTCTGATAATAAATGAATATACTTTTAAAATGTTTGTATTTTTTTCTTATATATTTAATTTAAGTAAAGTTCGCTTTAGAACGCTATGTAGTGTCTGTTTTTTTAATGAATGATAATGGAATGGTAAGCCGTCTGCGCTATCGGTATACACCGGTGGGGCACCAGTGAAGTATAGGTGAGGATAAAGCAGGTCAGTTAGCTCATCGTGACGAATTCAACAAGAATTGTTCACGATGGTTTCCAAGGGAACCGCGAGGAGGTCGACCTGATAGGGTGTATTACTAATAATGGGGGTACTAATTCCCATTTTTAACAATCCATTATCCCTCCTGTAGAGTCTGTTTCTAAAGATTTCTTCAAAATAGTGATGTGATCATTAATGTTGATGATTTAATTATCGATAAATTTTATTTTTTGGTAACAAATGAATAAACCTTTTAAACGTTTGTTTTTTTTTTATTACATACATGTTTACGTAAAGCATTACCAGAGGGAGACTTTGTACAAAAGTCGATTGCTTGGGTACCTCTGTCCCATTCGTGTTTCAACCGTGAAGCAGTTGTGTTTGCATGGCTGTGTTTCGGTTTGAAGGGTGGGATATGGCGTGAATTTACTGGGTACAGAGGAATAACACCTGAGTCCTCAGGAATGGCAACGCATGGGGGGTATCATGGGCGAAACAGTATACTCTGTTATGTCCATGGTACTGCTCATGTCTATAGGCGACGGATACCACTTTCCATCAGGTGGGCCGTCAGCTTGTTTGCCATTCTAAGTTCTATAAAAAAAAAAAAAAAAAAAAAAAAAGCAGTATAGGTAATTGTCGTCTATAGACATGAACAACGCTGGCTGTATTACGCCGTCCGTGA
The DNA here is from genome assembly GCF_026898425.1 of Galleria mellonella. NCBI lineage: Eukaryota > Metazoa > Arthropoda > Insecta > Lepidoptera > Pyralidae > Galleria > Galleria mellonella. The sequence continues at coordinate 5,360,909 of NW_026441999.1, read as the reverse complement.
TAATTATTAGCGGCTATAATTTGGCGATAAATTATTACAATTATCCACTCATCGACTCTACATGCTAGTTAAACTAGCTTTAAATTTATAAGCGGTTTCCAAAAGTAGGTTCTGAATCAATTGAATTGTTTCTTTTTTGCAAGTTACTCGTATGTAAGTACGTGATATCTTCGTCAATTCTGTTTTTTTTATTTTATGTAAGTCTAGTAATATCTTTGTAAATTTGTCAGTTATTTTTTTTATTGGTAGGGTTTGATCTTGAATTAAATTTAAATTTATCACGTCACTCTATTGCTGCAAAACGAATCTGTATTCTAAATTAAAATATATTCAGTCTTTTTTCCAATGCACATCTATTTGTACACTAACTGGATTTTTAAATATTTATCATTACTTACAAGATGCCATTACAATTAGTTATTGGAGATATTTTCAATAAAAATATTAAAGAAAACATTTTTGTACCAACATTAATAAAAAAAAAAATCTATAAATGTTGTTGTAAGTACATAGAGATTGTCGAGTGTGTACCGAGTCGATTATCTCGAACACGTGTGCCTCGCCGGCGCTGGCGCACAGGATATTATGACTTCGCTTTTATTTTATGAACTCCTTGTGATTAGTGATGTACTTTAGTTAATATTACATTTATCGATAATTATTTAGATAAACACTTAACAGTTAAGATAGTAAAAACAAACAAACTCCCTTTTACATCTATATCAATATTAGTAAGGACTGTATAACTCATTTCGCGAGCGCCAAAACCGCGTTTTTTATTAATTTCTAAATAAGCGCGATCTTTATTTGCAACTGTTGATTTATATGAATGATGATATGTTATAATTTATTGTTTAATCATTTTTATTAATATGGAATTTTAATATTATCAATTTACAGTCATTTACAAATTTTATACATATTTGACCAGTTATTTATACATAAATCAAGCGTTATAAATTCACCATGACATAGACAGTTATAGTGTCGGCAAAGTTTTACAATCTTCAAAGCAATTATGATCCATAGACATAAATTTTATTATTTCCAATATCGATAAATCTGAGTGATTTATCGACTGTTCCACTAGCCTACTGGTCGTGCGATATGACAAGAGGTCGATGGACTCTGGATGCAGTGTGTGTTTTGTAAATGCACTCGTGTGCATTGGTGATAAAAAATATTGACTTTTCTTAGGTTAGCTTAGGCATTTTTTATCCGACTTTAAAACAGTTCGACGGTATTTTTAAGCTATTTATCACACACGATATCTTCGCTATTCGTATATAGGGTTAGACGATAAATTTTTAAATTTTTGGTTATGGAGGTCTCAGATTAGTATGGGCCGTCTCTTCCGTTCCCGTAGGTGTCGTAAGAGGCAACTCAACTCATGGTGGAGGGATAGGCAGCAACGTCCTTCTTAAAACATCACCAAAGGCTTAACTGCGGTTGCCAACCCGCCTGCCAAGCGTGGCAACTACTGGTAAAATCTTCTATGGGACAGGCTTATGTCTAGTAGTGGACAGATAATAGCAGAGATGATGATATTTTTTTAAATCTTCATCATTTCTGGTTTGATATCTTCGGAGTGTTCTTTTTATTTGAAATAATCTATTTCAAAGTTGTGGTATTGTAGATATGTGTCCCTTTTTTATACAAAAATTGTTTTTTTTTTTGTAATTTGTGATAAAATCACGACAGTCTTCTTTTGCAGGGAACTATCAATTGAGCAAGACTATGCCAAACTTATTTCTAATAGAAAACTATACACAATTTCAAGGCGGTTATAGTATATAGTTATTATTAACATAAAATTTAGGCCTAATGTGATGTTATTTGAATGCATATTCGCTTGCAAACTTCGACAAATACAGAAATATAAAGTTACATTAGAATGCGTAATGAATCTCATAATATAATTCATTGTTCTTTTTTTAGAATACTAGTTTAGATTTTGGGTCAGCCATTTTAAGTTCACATTATGATGTAAACAGTAAAAAATAACAAATTGCCGTTGGTTTTGCATGATTCGTTATAAGGATTGCCGTTTCACGTTATTCGAAACTTACTCGGTCAGGTCAATGAGTTAAACACCTTGTACAACTCGATTTTACCAAGCATCTACTCACTATAATTTCGTTCAGACATTAATATTAATTAAATTAACTATCTATCCATTTTATTTATCTTTATTCACACCAAGTATTTTAGAGGGTAGGTAGAGAGAATTAAGTGCCTACGGCCTTTACTCATCTTTTTCTCGCCTCTGTCTCAGAATTTAAATCTCGAATTAGCAAACTAGCTCTGCAGATTCTACACAATGTTAGCGTTTCAAGCACATTTTGTTTTCATTCTCTTAGAACCCCTTATGGTGTTGCGATTCTCCATCTCCATCCATTAATTTCATTTCCAGTACTCACCCTTATTATTATTATTAACAATTTCACCATCATTAAATTGAATAACATAAACGTTTAACGATAGACAGCAGCATCCTTCTTCAAACAACACCAAAAACTGCGGTTGTCAATTTACCTACCGAGCGTGGCAACTGCTGGCAAAACCTCCCAAAAATTTAGATAGAATAAAGAATTTTGCAGTGGCCAGTTAACAGCTAATATTTATGGTTGAAAAAAATTTACTAAATTAACTTTATTTAATTCTTTTATAATAATGCTTAAATTTAAATTTAGAAAATTTCATTTCTTGACTTTTGATAAAAAAAATATTCGAGTTTTGCGTGAGATAATTTTTTTCTATGCTTATGTTGCGATTTGAGACAAGTATTTTAAAATAATCTTTTTTCATGTTTTATATATTTAAATACAAGTTTGCATGTAAATCGTAATAAAGGATAAGATTTAGTGTTAAATTGCAAATACTTATTCATATAAACAATATAGACTTACAGCCAGACTGATAGAAAAAAATCATGATACAAAATACAAATTTTGGAAAAAAAGGAAGCTATTAATAAAAAGTCGATTTATTTTAAATCGAATGATTTATTGAGTCACGTCACTATTCTATATTGAGATTATAACATAAGTAGGAGGTAAGGTAAGGTTCCCCATTCATCTGCTGACGGCCTTAACGTTCACCGTCTTATAATAATTGATTACGAATTAAATTTGAAGGTTAAATATGAAACATCTTTTACGTTTAGATTGCTAAAGATTATTTTTTATGATTGCTGACACTAGAAATTATAGATGTCGCTTTTAAGGCCATTTGTTTTGACGGTTGAAAGAAAAATGGAATGCTTAATCATATAAATAAGGACTAGGTTATTTATTCTTATGGCAGAACATGACTCGATTATTTTAATCTGTAATTGCATATAAAATATTATATTAATATAGAGGTTTTTCAGTCACTACACAGAATTATTTTATATCGACGCAGTTATACTACAGTCTGAAGAACTCCGTTATTCCTGGTATTATAATCATATTTATGGAGAGAGGTAGAGCGATTTATATTCGGCCATGGTCATATTTGAATTAAAAATTCAAACAAAATTGAAGCGATAATTGCTGGTTAAAATTATAATCCAATGAGTTGCACAAGAGAGTAGAGGTCGTGAGCTCGCGACAGAGATGCCGAGATGAACTGAGGGCCTACCATGAAATGTTTTCCGAAATTTCGAAGCCGAACGAAACACAAATTTGATGTTACATTGATTACATTGATTTACATAATACTTACCATTTAAAAATATTAAAATATTATTCCTTTTGACTTTTATGGTAGGATTTATGACGAACGAAATGTTAAACTCCATTTACTGGGCCGATTTTGTCCCGTAAATGGAGTCCTGTCAAATTGAGTCCGAAACTTCGGAATTTCATTTCATGGTAGGCTCCCTGAAACGAGACGTTGCAAGAAACGCAACCCTTACGTTATGATAGTCATAACTGAAAAAAGGGAAAGAAGGAGACTGGCTAAAGTAAATAATAATTGCTCATATTTACTCAATATATCTAATCAATAATATCCAAAGGTCTTCTACAAAATATATATTCACCTGCGCCTGCGCAGGTACAGTAAAAAATTCGATAAGATATCAAAGCATATAAGTGAGGTGCCAGATTGTATTTTTTAACAACATAATTTTAAAGTAGAATTTCCATATTTAAATTTTAAAGAACCACACTAGTAGTAGTACTCCAGGTGTTTGATTCATTCATAAACTCGTCAAGTACGTCATTGAATAATGGCGTCACAGATTTTAGACCTCCGCAAAGATTGTGATGCTGTTTGAATAGTGTAATAATGTTGCTATATCAATGACACAGAGTCTAGAATCGCTTGGTAATTAATTAATAAACAAATGTATCCTATTGTGGCCACATTTAATTGGTATTATTTTGCCTAGTGATTCATCGGCATCGACCAGTCGAGTTCCTCGCAGAACGAGTGACGCTCGCTCGTCTTGTATTTTTTTTAATCGTGTTTTTTTTAATGCCCTCTCTAAACATGTGCACTCCACTCGCTCAGTCTTAATTCAAGTTGCACTAAGTGTGATCAGTTTCTAAAAATAATTATTTGAAGTGTATAGTTGAACTTATTCGGATTTTTTTTTCTAGTTATGGTAAGTTTTATACTGTGATTTTTATAAATTTTAATTAAATGTTAAAATATTTGTTAAAAATTTCAGTTCAAATTTCCTACCATCTTAAGTTATTGCAAGCGAGCAAGTAGGTACTTAGTTTAAGTCAAGTACTTAACAATATTAAATATTTACTTTGAGAACATGCACTTGATTTTCAAGCATTTGTATTGTAAAGTTCAGTTCACGCTATTGAAATAAGAGAAAGCTTTTGTCGATAAAACTTTCTTATGCGTTCGAATTGCAGTAAAAAAATAATTAGAAATTTAAAAAGTTTATTTTAAACCTTTACATTCTGTGTTGCCACCTGCAAAGAAATATTCAGACATCCATATTTAAAAAAGTAGTAATAAAATAAAATTTAATCCAACAGATCTTAGAATTTTATTTAAGTAATTATTTTTTATAGGGTAGTTACTCTGTTTTAATGTAAAAATATATATTAAGTATTTGGATATGTAAGAGCAATTATCTTGTTATTTTTATCTCAAAAAAGTTTTGTAGTATACTTTTCTGTACTGTGAGAAATTGAGATAAAAATTACATTAAAATTTACACTTATTCATTGTAAGCACTTCAAAAATTGATATTGATGATAAATGTTTTTATTGGACGGTTGATTTTATTCTTTATCCATGATTTTCATCATCAAATTAACTGTTAAACATTCAATGCTGAACATAGGTCTACCCCATTACGAGGGCTTTGCCTGTAGTTCCTAGGCTTGGCAGGTGAGTTGTGTAATGTTGCCATTATAAGTACTTAATAAAGATAAAATAAAGATAAATCCTATCCTTAGTAGTATCTATTTGAACATGATAGTATTGGATAACGAATATAAATTTATATATTTTTAGTATCAGTTTTAAGTAGCGCAATTATTTCGTATCTTCGTGTAGTTTTAGGTATATAGTTCGAAAACTATTTAAGTACTGTATTTATTATTTTAGTTTATTTTTACTATTAATTTAAATACAAACTACAATGAAATTAATCGTATACTGAGTAAAATTTATACTATACAGGTAGTTTCTGTCTTTTAAATATAGGCAATGAATCATCTTACGTCATCTCACGTAGAGTAGAGCAGAGGGCAAGACGTAGCAATGGGCAGGTATATGTGTGATTTACGCTGCGGTAATAGAGTTTAATTTGGAATGCCACGTTAGATTTTATTACAACAGAGTAAGTAGTTGGTCATCTTTGACTCGGAAGTGTTTTGATTCCGTGATTACAATGTATGAGACAATGTTTACTATTATTTTGTTCTTGGTATTTGTTACTAACTTCGTACGTATTAATTCCGTACGCGTGTATAATAAAAAAAATCCACCACATTAATTCTACAGCGTCTAGTCATATTTTATGTTTTTACCAGAGGGAGACTTTGTACAAAAGTCGATTGCTTGTGTACCTCTGTCCCATTCGTGTTTCTACCGTGAAGCAGTTGTATTTGCATGGCTGTGTTTTGGTTTAAAGGGTGTGATATGGCGTGACTTTACTGGGTACGGAGGAATAACACCTGAGTCCTCAGGAATAGCAACACATGAGGGGTATTATGGGCGAAACAGTATACTCTGTTATGTCCATAGTACTGCTCATGTCTATAGGCGACGGTTACCACTTTCCATCAGGTGGGCCGTCAGCTTGTTTGCCATTCTAAGTTGTATAAAAAAAAAAGTACTGGAGTCAATGCACCATTTTATAATAATAATCAACATCATACCAGCTCCTAACGTTTTGCCAGTAGTTGCCATACTTAGCAGTTAGAATTTTAGTGATATTTAAAGAGAGATGCTACTGCCCATCCCTCTACTTATAAGTTCCCTTAGTCGCCTCTTACAACACACGCGGAGAAGGAAGGGATGGACCATTCTATGCCGGAACTACACGGTTCGTACTTTATAATTGAGGGCTTTAAACATCAACAATTAAGCTTTTATGGTTAGCATAATATTTAACTTAATATACCTTGAAAGTTTTGATACAGTTCAGCTCTTTTTACGTGAATCGCTAACACAAAACAGAGAAAAATAAACAGAAATATTTCTAGAAATATTTGATGTACAGTTTATGTATTATGTTCTGCTTATCATCATCGTGATGATTAACCCGAGCAAAGAATATTGTGTACTTCGTATAAGATCTTTTTTTAGTATTATGTTATTAAAAATCACTATGTCATTTAGAACTTTTATTTAAGTATTTCAAAACCATTTGCTTGTCTATCTCCGTCCTATTCGTGTTTTGTGCGTGTGCCGTGAAGTAGTTGTTTGCATGGCTATATTGCGGTTTCAAGGGTGGGATATGGCAATGAAATTACAGGGTACAGAGGTATTACACCTTAGTCATTAGGAATGACAATGCATGAAAGGTATCATGGGCTATACAATACACTTTATTATGTCTATGGTACTGCTCATGTCTATAGGTGTCGGTTACCACTTTCCATCAGGTGGGCCGTCAGCTTGCTTACCGTTCCAAGTTGCATAAAAAAGCAAGTTTTTAATCCTTTTGACGTGTAGGTATTCAATAAAAGTAAAGTCTGCTACTGATTTAAAGAGTTGCAAATATTTTTTTCACAAACACTGGCAACACTGCATATATTGATGTCAGGCTGAGGCTGAGATTCCAGTGGGACTACCATGAAATGAAATTTCGAAGATTTGGACTCAGTTTCGTGTTTTTGTTCACACCTAAATCGGGCTAGTAAATGGAGCTTAACATTTCGTTCGTCATAAATCCTACCATAAAAGTCCCAAGGAATAATATTTTCATATTTTTAATGTTTTTAAGCGGTAAGTATTATGTAATTTTAACATTAAATTTGTGTTTCGTTCGGCTCCGAAATTTCGGAAAACATTTCATGGTAGGCCCTCAGAGTCGATTCCTATGTAGTATGGCATAATTATTGGTTCGAATTTTTCTTTTAATTTAAATTAATTAAAAAAATAATTAATTAAAAATTAAAGCCTTTTATGCCACATGGTATGGGTAAGGTACTCTGTAATAAAACCAATTTAATGACGTCATTAGCTATCACTTGCAAGTTACGTAAGGTACTTACAAGGAAGAGGTTTGCCACCGAGCACTATCGTGGTCGGTGGTTGCAGTGTAGCCATTGTTTGACGGATGAGGCCCCGAGGGTATTAGATATCGACCCGGTTAGTGCTTGGGTGGCCGAGGCATGCTTACTTAGGTTACGTCACTTTTAAGGGGTGTGTGACAAGGAAATGTTGGACACGTTCAAGTTATTATAAACTAATAAAAATTTTATTTTGTATAATAATAACTTAACGCTTAACCCGCGCGTAATATTACTGGTATTGCTGGTGTTCATAGGCTACGGGAACCGCTTGCTATCGGGTGGGCCGTATGCTTGTTTGTACCTCAGTGGTATAAAAAAATAAAGTTACATATATAATACATACGTCACGGCTGTTTCCCATTGGGATATACAGAAACATTGTAATACCGAATGCTTCGATTTACACCTCTTTCGCTTTCACTACATTTATCAATCTTTTCATACATGCTCGCTGGTTGTTTCGGTCTGAAACATAGACTTAATTCCTTAACATTCTTATTGTAAATAAAAAACTATTAAAAACATTACAATAAAAAAGTAATTAAAGATGTCTCCGTAAGGAAGAAACAGAATGAATACGTGGTTTCATTTTATAAAATTTCCCGAAGTAATATTATCAAAGACAAATTAATTTTCTTTTTTGACTATCTACCGGTTATGGGTATTTTTAATTTAGCTCTTTTTCAGCATGCCGTCTATTTGGTAGACAAACGTCCGTCTAGGGTGGCCCCTACTGGTATCTGCATTCTATCGTTCTCGATAAATCATTTTCATAATTCTTCTTTCATCTATCCTCTCCAAATGGCTAACACATAATAAAATAAAACTTGGAATAAAATAATACGAAATTAATTCAACGCAAATGTGTCCACAATATTTATTACATACCTAGATAGTATTTGTGGTTTGTAGTGTGTAGATTTGATGTCATCGAACGATAACGTACTGTGCAATTCTTATCACAGTTGTATGCAGTCCAGCTCGTACGCACAGTTATCTATATACCTACTTTTTACATAACAAACAAAACAACTTATATATTTTTATTTATTTATTTAACTCTTTAATGTACCAAAAATATAAAAATAATGACATACATTCAAACTAACCTACTATGTTTACATAACAAACAAAACAAATTATATATTTTTATTTATTTATTTAACTCTTTAATGTACCAAAAATATAAAAATAATGACATACATTCAAACTAACCTACTATGTTTACATAACAAACAAAACAAATTATATATTTTTATTTATTTATTTAACTCTTTATTTTACCAAAAACATAAAAATAAACAATGACATACAAACAATTCAATTGAAATACAATAGCATGAAGTACAGATTAAAATATACATATAAAGGTACAAAAGGCGGTCTTATCGCTAGGGCAATCTCTTACATACAACCTATGGATTAAAGGAGAACAGATAGAAGTGGGTAGGTGGCGCAAGAGTGAATTAATATTTTTTTACGTATAATGCACAAAAACATCAAATATATATTTATTAGATAAACATTAAATACATACTACTTATAATATACTTATAAGGAGTGACAAATTAAGTCTAAAAAATTTAAAATAACCATAAAATTTTACCAAATTGATTTAGGCCAAGATTTTTTTTTTAATGTGTGTGTAATGTGTACGTTACGCTGGCGGGGCACCAGTAACAAATGATAGGTAAAGATAAAGGCAGATTAGTTGGCCCATTAATTCTTTGCGAATTCTTCACGATAGTTTCCAGAGAGAACCGCGTTAAAGTCCACATGTTAGAGCCCATTACTAACAATTCCTTTACCCCTAGCAGTCTCTTCTTATTGGAAAAAGATCTGTGGTTAACAATTTGACGTTAATGGATTATGATCATCATATATTATTCAATCTTTTAGGCAATCAAACGTCTCAAAACAAAATGAATCAATTACCATTAAAATTAGCTTGTTTTAACACCCGAGTGTTGTTTTGTGCTCGATATAACGTTTGTTTTATCTGTTATCGGATCCCATATACCGCCCACAGAATACAGTTAGATTGCATTTTTAAATGCAAATAATTATAGACTTTATCGGTAAAGGAATAGAAGTTATTGTATATGTTAAAAATATAGGCAATTTTATAAGTTTTTCTCTACTATATTATAATCAATAGGTATTGATCAATCCATATGAAATTTATGAAAATGCTATAGTGTTTGTTAATGTCATTTCTTTAATGAGAAAAATTTTTAGGCTTATTTTAAGTGAATTTATGGTACTACTAGTTTTAACTCGCGACTTCGTTCGCGTGACTGGGATATGTTCATTGACAGGATAAACAGTAGCCTGTCTCCAAACCATATAGTATTTATATAGTCCATTTATGACAATTAATTGAGCCCTTAAGAGACACAAAAGTGGTAACAGATAAACAATCAAGCTCTTAGTATAGGAAGGGTGGGGGTGGGGGGGGGGGGGGGGGGGGGGGGGGGGGGGGGGGGGGGGGGGGGGGTGTTTGTTAGTTATTTGTTGCTGAATCCCAGGTGTATTTATCACGTTGGGGTAATTGACCTGCTCTTTCATTTTCACCTCACTGGTGCCCCGCCGGTGTATACCCATAGCGCTGGTGGGGTTACCATTTCATTATCACCCATTAAACAATACTTTATGGGGTTACTACTCCATTATCATCCATTAAAAAAAAAAAACTCCTAGTATGGTTTTACTTTGTGTGATATTTCAATAAATATCATATAATATTTATGAACGTTATTTATTGTCGTATATTTCTAAAGCCCACTATACACTATCATAAAGAACGCTCTAGTGCTACCTGTTACTATTGACTCCTTGCATGTTAAATGTGCGAATTGCCAAATTACCAACCGGGAACACGTTTGTTTAGCCAAATAACCAGTGGCACAGATTACGAGTACAAAACCCGTTACAAATCGCAGAATTTATGGAATGTCACGTTTGCTGTGGCGACGTCGTCAACGCATCGCAATGTTCGGTTTCGCGGTAAAATGTCTCTGGCGCCGATGCAGTAAATATATTATAACACTTAGATTATATAGATAGAGCATCGAGCCTCAAAAATGGGTCAAGTTGTTGTCAGCTAATTGTCAAATTAGCTGACTCGTTTTTTTTATTAATGTTCTATTTACTTACCCACACAATGTATCTTGACGTATCTATATTTAATTATTTAATTGGTAAGGTGCAGAATTTATAAGAGAAAATAAATAAACAAAATATAGAAGTTATAATGAAATCACTCATAGCTGTTTGTCACGCAAAATTGTATGAAAAACTTGACCCACTTTTCTTGAAGCATTTGTATGGAGATACTTTATATAATTTAATATTTCACAGAATTAAGATTATAGGTTATATAGAGTGTTTGAGTATTTGAACACTTCGTCTATAAGTTTAAATTTTAAACAATTGTTAAGTTAATTTGGTTGATTATAATGCTTATCTCTAAATTCATATTTAAAATTAAAATTTCAATTTGAGATTACAGCGAAATCTTAATTGTAAGGATCAATATGAACTCATTTTCTAATAGATTTATTTAAGCCAAAATTTAGTATTGTTTATAAGGTATAACACCGCAGTGGAAGCGTTTTATAAGGAAAAGATTATGTCTGTCGAGGAGGACTAACCTGGCATCGGCTTCGTGAGTTTTTCTGCTGTAGGTGACCGGCAGTTCTTCCTCAAATCGTATTTGCACGCACACACAAATTCTTACAGGTTCTTCAGGGCACATACAGTTTAAAACACATAAATTACATTTATTTTACAGGAGCAAGCGTCCGCGCACACGCTTCCATTTAGTCAGTACCTTTTTTTTCGTTAAACTAAGGTGGGAGAAAAATAATAATGACGGACTCTAATATTGTAAACAATCTGTGTTTTATTACAAAGGGATTAAGGCTTTATTTTGAACAAGTATAATATAAAACAGTAATATTGCGAAATTATTCAAATAAAATATAAGGCAAGGTTAGAAAAATGGCGCCTTAGAATCGGTCACATTGATTGTCACACATAATGGAACATCATACGAGTAGAGCAAGAAAGTGTAAATATAGATTAAGGGTAGTATATAAATAATTTTTGTTATGGATGTTTATGTAATGGTATTGGTGGGGTTATGGGGTCATAAGTAAGGTAGAGATGACAGGTAAGGACGATAGCAGATCAGTTAACCCATCGTCACGAATTCCACAACAATTAACCAAGATGGTTTCTAGAGGGAATTACGTAAAGGTTGACCTGACCCCATTGCTAGCAATATACCCTATATTGCTAGCAATGGGGCGGTTAGACACATTACTAACAATCCCTTTCCCTCTTTAAACAGAGTTTAGTCGATGTGTACCTGTTTAGCAAAGCAGTACTCAAAAATTTTATTCTATAATTTCAAATCAGATAATAATGATGTTCGGGGAGATTTACTAGGAGTTATTGCAAAAGTGTTCATATTCAAAGATTTCATCATATTCTCCTGACTACTACTGTTATCATTCGATCATTTTTCCTTATATATCATTACAAAATATATCATTCTTTTATCGTCTGTTTAAAATAATGATAGAATTAAAAGAATTAAATATCTTTATACCAAAGAGTGTGTAAATTACTGATTAACGTAAAAAACTATTAATGTCCGAATCAGCAAAAACCGTGTGATAGATTTATTGATGATGTCAAGTGACCTCATGAAGTGAATTGCAAAATTCATGTTCTATGTACTTAATTATGTACGTGGGTAAATATATTGCCAAGTTGACATTGAGATTGGTAGATAACGGTGAGATGATGCCTTCTACTAATACGAAATATCTAGTATGTAAGGTTGCACATACCTCTTACCTGTTGAGTATACATATAAACTTCTAAAACAGATAAATAACTTCTAAGTGTATGTATATTATTTTAAAACTATCTTTTGTACATGTGTGTTTTGCACATGTAGACATGAGTCAACTTACAACTGCTGTGTGGAACTATTCTTCGTATAAATAGTGTTTTTTTATTTTTTGAATGATGACCCCGTCTGCGTTAACGGTATACGCTGGCAGAGCTGATAGGTGAGAATGAAAAGGCAAGTCAGATAGCCCATCGTGATGAACGCCTGAAATTCAGCACGATTTCCAGAGAGACCACGTGGAGGTCGATCTGACAAAGTATATTGCTAGCAATAGGACTGGTAGTCCATATAAGCCTGTCCGCCTATATAGTGTGTTCAGTATTCAACCTCTTTGTAAAACTTTCAAGTGATGTAAAAATCAACAACCACCAAGAGGTTGTTACGCAATAAACAGGACAGGGCTTTAAAATACCCTTTCATTACACACATATCTTTGTTTATTAATTACATTTCCATTACATTTTCTACGTTCCAGATATTCGTTGGTAGTTCTTGGAATAAACAGAGATGTTATAGGTTAGGTTGGAAACAGAGATATAGCGAAAAACTGGGATGGTTTGGGCGTTGAACCTTGTCCGTCTTACAGAACACTGCAGCCAAATTTCCAATAGTAAGAACTTGAGTATCCAGGATATAGTATTCATTAATTACATTATCTGTGCCATGGTATTTAGGAGTTCATTAAATTTGATATCACCATTGACGCGTAACCTAAGACTCTATTGAAAAATATTTTCCATTTTAAATAGATAATTAACATATTTCGACACAATTATGTCTACAAACGTTTTTTATGTGGCGACAGTAGGCTCCTGAGAATTCGCGGCCAAACCTGATGTTCGATTGATCTAACAGTAAACGAGGCCCATGAATATTCAGATTGTTCGTGTGACCGATAGCCACGGCATCTGGTTTGTGCACGCGCATTGCATTTGCATGTCTTGTTGTAATTATCAGATTAGGGTTACCTGATGTGGTCGAGGAACCAGTTTTTCCGCAGGGTTATTTAGTTAAAGAATACGGAGTAATTTATATTTATGAGTATAGGGTTTTAACAAAGTTTATTACAAAAACAGGCCTTTAGGGGACGAAAGAGCAGAGAAGAGAAAAATTAGGTACTCGTATGCATACCGATATGCAAGTCCATGCTTACCAACTCACGCATTGGTGTTGAGGTTACGGAAATGATTTAGAATTAGGGTTATATCCGCGAAATTATAGTTACGCATTCTGTATATAGATTGTTTCCTATGTCGTGAATCTATATTATACATGAGCCAATATCATATCAGCTGTTAATTTTCTGCTGCTAAACATTAGCCTCTCGTTATTGGAGGGATTTGCTAGTAGTTGCCAAGCTTAGCAAGTGAGTTGGCAACCGCAGTTAGGTTTTGGTGATGTTTTAAAAGGAACGCTGCTGTCCATCCTTCGACCATTTCGTACATGAATATAGATTGTACACGAATATTAGATACGAATTTAGTTTCTGCATATGAATTTTGTCTTAAAAACTCGATAGTAGAATAACGGATATTTTTAATAGAGTACTATTACCTGAGTACTTTATATACTTATTTCAATGACACTCATAAATAAATCTTTTAAATTACTGATAGCTCTAGTTACTAGTACTTACAAGGACTGAATCACAATGTTTCGCTAATGGTAGCAAAAAAGCTTACGGTGGCGTGATGAGCAACAACATCCCTCTTAAAACACCACCAAAAGCAAAATTTCGCTTGCCAACTAGCTTGCCAAGCGTGGCAACTACTAGCAAAACTCCTTTTATGGGGGAGGCTGTGTTCAGCAGTGGACAATTAATGGTTGATACAACAACAACAAAAAATACATTTGTACAATCTCATATGTAGTATGAAGAAGATGGTTGGTACAAAACTTTTACATAAATATCATGACAGAAATTATGTTTAATAAGAACAGTTTATAATTGCATTTCTCCATAAATATCTCATAAGCATTTGAACAATACAGTGATCAAACTTCAGTGACGTTTTGATTAGTTTTTTGTTTAATTGGTGAAAATTGAGTATTATCTGCTTTTATATAAAATATAGTGAGGTATATGTGTTTAATAGACCATTAATGGATTCATGACTACAATAGGTACAGGTCAGCCAAACCATAAAACATCCACTTATGCCATTTGACTTCGTAGCTTCGCTTGCTTCCCAAGCTGATTATAAAGCGAGCGCCGATAACTATAGACTTTCCCGCCATTTCCCTGCTTGGCGATCTGTCATTCTACAGTAAATGTCATAAAACACTCCCATCTCATTGTCTATGGTGCATGCGACTATGCCAACTGCACTTTCACTTGATGTGAGGTCGTAGATTATGTTAATAAGTGCTTTTTATGAGATTATTACATTATGTAAGTTATTGTACCTGCATAATATCTGTGGCAAAAGCAAGATCTTTTCCACGCGTTTATTAATTAGTTCGATCCTAATCAATAATTATGTTTATCTATACGTGTGATGAAACTGCAGATATAGCTTCTACTGTAAATGGGTTCGTGCACTGGTCTCGCGTTATAGTTATAATATGATTTACTAGAATTTAACGTACATATAAACATGTTGTCTAATAATAGTAAAATTAAAAAATTGATTATTTGGTCAAATGTTTTGATTTGTTACTAATTCTATTTAGAGAGTGTTTCTGTGACAATTTCAACAAACTTGGTTACGTAAAAAATTACGTTAAAAGTTAATGAAATTTTTATACGTATGTGCTTTAGTATTCTGAAAATTTTCTGCTATATTTCATGCATACTTTAAATTTAAGCACAGATGTGCTAGCATAGGTGCTTGGTTGCAGAAACACCAGTGGGACTAAGGGGACTGAGTATACGGCTCGTCCTGCTCTCATGTCAATATGGTAAACTCTAAATATTTCGTTATTTTGCAGGTTACATATCTTTGGATTTTTTTTTTGTTTATTGGTATAATCAATTACCTCAATTCCTCACAATACAATACAATAAAAAATTTTATGTACCTTATAAGGATATCTATTATTTCAGTTTCACCCTGCAGATAGTGGAACTTAAGAATAAAAAAGAAAAAAAAAATATTGGACAAAGTATTGTATGAGAAATATCTAACTTTGAGCGCTGCTTCGACCCCGATAAGTCAATTAATATTTAAGTAGCTTAGTAGAAAATCGCATCAAAGAAAATCATTTATGAATGTTCAAGTTTTCCAATTGGTCGAGCGCAAGTCGCTATTCGATATTGAGCCTCCATCTGTTGGTTTCCATGAGATGGGACGCGCCGGCGCCTGCCGCGCAACTGTCTGGCGTCTGCGTCGCATCCTGGTAAACTCCAATTATTATTTATATCATATATAAAAGGAGTCATATCTATTAAAATATTAATAGGAAGTAGGAATTTTTTATTGGTTTTATAATGGGGTAACTCTGTTTGCGCTACGATCTCCACGTGGTCCTGCATGGATACCTCACGAAGGGTCATTTGATTTGATTTCATCCATATCTATTATCTTTTATTGGTATCCCATCAATATAGGATTTTCTTTTATTGGATGAAAATGGAGTGGTAACCCCGCCTGCGCTAATGGGATACGCTGGCGGGGCACCAGTGAAGGGTGATCGATGAGGCTGAAAACAGGCCAGTTAGCCCATCATGATGAATTCATCAGGAATTAATCATGATAGTTTCCAGGGGGAACCGCGAGGAGGTCGACCTGGTTGGATATATTGCTAGCAATGGGATTCTTAGTCTCCATTACTAGCAATCCCTTTTCCTTCCTCAATATAGGGTATCATACCATATACCATTCTTAAAAAATAATATAAATAATAAATTCTTGATAAATCGAATAAAAGTTTTTTATTAATGCTTTTATATCTATGGTCTAAATAAGTACATGAAGTATATTTCAATATGTCCCCTATATGTCAATAAAGAAAGATTTAATTATAGTGAAAATGGCGCGAATCACAACTGAGTGCGTTGTGTAGACAGGCAGTATGAAAATTGACGAGTTTCCTTCCGGCTTTCACGGTTCCACGTAATCATTAGCGAACACTTTTCTGGGTGGCTTGATACGTTTTCTAGCATTAGATCTAGGCTGTGGCATGCTTATGTATGTATGTATGTAATTAATTATAGGAACGGGGCCACAATGAAATGTCGACATTAGACGTTTGATTTTTATTTTATTTTTTTACATTGAAGATATAAATATAATGTCAATCCACATCTTACTAACATAATAAAATTGTAAAATGACGATGTCTGTTCATGGAGAATATTTAAAGAAAAATAGTAGAAGAGGTTTAAGACCAATAGAGGCTAAGATAATATTTTTTTTTCGTAATGTGATCAATAAAGAATAAATAAATAAAAATAAATGAATAGCTAATGATTATAATAATGAATGTATAGTATACTAATAATATACTATGGTATTTTGAGAGATGATCCCGCTGATTCCCGCTACCATATCAGCGTGGCAGATCGAATCGTATGGCTTTATTTAAAACAAAAGAGTAGAAGTTTTTTATTCCAGCACTACATAATTCAAAACCTGAGTCAGACACAGGTATATTGCATTCCACACTATTAGTGAGGATGCCTTACAATTATTTCGAACAGAGATTCCAGACAAAATTCTAGGTATCGCGTTAAATATTTAATACGGTTTACACTTGCTGCTTTGCAACTATGAATTGTTAATGCTTAATGCTTACTATGTAGACGCATATTTGTATTTATCGGATTCGTATATAAGAATAAAAAAGTGATTGAAAAAATATAAAAGCAAATTATTATACTAGTAATAAGTTTATATGTATCTAAAATTAAAAAGTATTCTCAACAAATTATCACTTTAAGAGTTTACATCACAGGAAAGAGACATAAAATTATTTAACACTCGATTGTTTTTTTTTTTATTTAGTTTCACACACATTTCTATTGGCATAACTACAGTTGGTACTCATAGTCTAACATAAATTTGGAAATGCTTTCAAACTTTTTCCTTGACTGTACTTTTTTTTTTTCAATGGATGACAATGGAATGGTAACTCCGCCTGTGCTATCGGTATACACTGGCGGGGCACCAGTGAGAGATGATAGGTGAGGATGAAGCAGGTCAGTTAGCCCATCGTGACGAATCTAACAATAAATCAATCACGATGGTTTCCAGGGGGAACCACGAGGAGGTCGACCTGACAGAGTATATTGCTAGCAATGGGGCTACTAATCCCCATTACTAACAATCCCTTCTCCCTCCTCCTTGACTGTACTGTTCCTTCGAAACTAATTGTTATTCAAAACAAACACTCAGAATCTTAGATTAGTATCGATGCAGCGGGAATGCAACACAAGATCAAAGGCATTGGCACCTGGGTACAATTCCTTGTTTAGAAATAGACAGTGGATCGGCGTGCTTCGTCGGTTCCTGACTGCGTACGGTTAAATAAACAGTGCTGTGTTTGCAGAAGCTCTTTACTTGAAGACAACCGTTTACTTATCGTGTCATGTTTGCACACTAAGCGTTTAATTTACTAGGTAAAGGTTTCAAGATTCACTTCTGTGAATTTCGGGTTTGTTTGAGATGGTGTATTCTATTCGGTTATTTGTCTTTGTAGATATGGGGCGAAGACTTTCTAGGTCATTTTTAATTGTATATGAAAGACTGTTATGTAATGTACTCGTAACTTAACAAAGGGACACATTTACAGTTCTCAAGCAATAATCACCTTTTTGCTATAAACCTAGTAATTTAAAGTAAGCGTAATATAATTTATTTTCTTTTCATCTTTATTTGCAATCATTTTAGCATTTAATTCTTTTATAGCAATATTATCTTTCACATAGACCACTTGTCTATTTTTAGGTCATCTTCTAATTTTATAGCATTCATACTTTAGAGAACATTAATTTTGTAAGGATTTTTTTATTCTATGCATTTATATTCCTTCCTTTTTCGTGGGTGTCGTCAGAGGCGACTAAGGAACTTTTTGGTCAAGGGACAGGCAGCAGTGTTTCTCTTAAAATATTACTAAAGCCTAACTGCAGTTGTCAATCAGCCTGTCAAACGTGGCAACTACTGGCAAAGTCCCCTATAGAGAGAAGCCTATTTTCAGCAATAGATAGTTAACGGATGATATGATGATAAAGTTGCATTTATATTCTACAAGTATGTGTGTGGTAAAATAGCATACCTATATAAACACGTCCTCAGCCATTGTCAAGTCGCCTGCTCTGTTGTAACAGTCCTATATATAAATTGAGTCAGATATGAAATCTTCACTCATTTTATTATGTTCAGACAAATGACAATAATTTTTTAAATGTTCCAAAAGTGAATTTAAAAAATTTCGAGCTGGGGTTATTGTCAAGCGTTCTCCGACCGAGCTGTCACCGCTGTAGGAATATTACCGAATGCCAAAACGGACCTTCCTGTGTTTTGTGGCGGGCTTTGTTAAATTCGTCACCGTATTTAGGACACTAATTAAGCATTGCTGTGGCCCGTCCGTGAAGCGGCTATGTGTTAATGTATCGCGTTGAAAGCCGTTGACAAGTTAGTTGACATTTTAAAAATGTCTAATTAGGCGACGAGAGAATATTTATTATTCTCACAGAAGTGGGAGAACGGTGTACCTACCATATAACATTATAATTTGTAGTAACATCCTTTCTTGTAGTAACTTCGAGGATTTTTCGAGAGACTACACCATGGGATTTCTATTTGAGATTACGTTACAGGACTACAACTGATCGATAGAGTTTAGAAAGTCCCGAATTCTTGTGGAGAGACTACAGTATGGAGTTCTTCAAAAAAGAGATATAAAGATTTCTTCAGGGTCGGTAACGCGCAATGCCCTTGATATTACAAACGTTCATAAGCTAACCGCTTACCGTCAGCAGTGGTATAAAAAAGTAACATGCTTATTAATCCTTAATAATGTTATAAATGTCGAAGTGAGTTGTTGCCTCTAGGTGCTTCAACAGCTTGAACGATTTTCACCATTTTATCATACACATACTATTTGGGATGGTAAAGCACATGTATTTACGTTTATCCCGGTCAATTAAAACATTGCGGTCACACAGACGAATTGGTGGGTAAAAACTAGTGTAAGTATAGTTACCAGATATATCCGCGTGAGTGGGATAAAAGTAGTTTATCTTTATCATCATCATAACAGCCTTTAACCGTTCACTGCTGAACATAAGCCTCCCCCTTGGGGGGTTTCGCTAGTTGTTGCCACGCGTGGCAGGCGGATTGGCAACCTCAGTCAAGCTTTAGAGATGTTTTAAGAGGGACGCTGCTGTCCATACTTAGTCGTTTATTTAGTTTATTTTATCCTTTTCTATTCCCTATTATTTGGACTTTTCTCTCTTTTACATGGTTTTATTATCTCATTTGTTTCTTAGGACCTCCTGTAATTGAAAGAAGTGGGCGCACATTGTTTTCTTACTTCGTCACCTCACGCATAACAAATTGTTATGCGTGTTGGTAGGGCTGTGGTACCTATCTCCCGCGAGGCGGCATGTGTGCTGGCAGGGTCCCCGCCCTGGGACCTAGAGGCAGAAGCTCGCGCGTCGATCTACAAATGGCGCGCGGAGCGACGTTCCCGGGGCGAGTGCCCCACCGAGAGGGAAATGAGTTTACGGAAGTCCTGCGCTCGGCGGATCCTTCTGGAGAAGTGGGATGAGAGGCTGGCCGACCCAGGGGCCGGCCTGAGGACCGTCGAGGCTGTCCGCCCAGTGCCGAAACACTGGTTGAGCGGGCGGCGCAAAGGTCCACTGACCTTTCGGCTGACACAGATACTGACCGGTCACGGTTGTTTCGGTCAGTACCTGTGTCAGATTGCGAGAAGAGAGCCGACAACTGAGTGCCATGAGTGTGGTTGCGACCGGGACACGGCACAACATGTTCTAGAAGAATGCCCAGCGTTCAGTGCAGAGCGCCGCGTCCTGGTTGCGGAAGTGGGGGTGACCTCTCGCTGCCGAATATAGTTCGGAGGATGGTCAGTAGCGAGAGGTCGTGGAATGTAATACTCACCTTCTGTGAAGCGGTAATGTCGCAGAAGGAGGCGGCCGAGCGGGAGCGGGAGAGTGCCCCCACCGCTCCCGTCATGCGCCGCCGCCGAGCCAGACGAAGAAGAAGGGGCGCGCCCAACTCTGCCTCTTCCTTCCCCCCCATTAGGGTCGGGGTGTTGCCTTGAGGGAGGCACACCCTTCATATGACCCTAGGAGGTGCGCGCACGTATCCGTGCCCTCCTGTGATGGTAGGGTGGGAGGGACATTCCCCACCCTAACTAAGAGAGGAGGCCTGCCCTACACCACCTACAGGGCGGGCCGTCGCGTTGGATACTCGGTAGTCGTACAAACGGGAACCCGGGATCCAACATAAGCGCCTCGAGGTACGTCGTGTGGTTTTTAGTGGGTACGAATCCCACACACCCCAGCTGCCCTCCCTTCGGCAGATGGGACGGTCTTTCCGAAGATTTTCCACACGGAAAAAAAAAAAAAAAAAAAAAAAAAAAAAAGGGCTGTGGTACCTAAGTACGTACTACCTAACCTTACTACCTACTCTGAGTCATATTCACCTGGTATTTACCTACCACCTGATAAACACCATAACTAATAACTAATGCCACTAGCTTATTTCGACATTTCCTTATTTAGGTCAAGAAATAATATTAGTTGTGCCAGGAAAGTTTTCAATTCAATAAAAAACAGTCTCATTTGCGATTGCCTTCATAAAGGAAAAAGATTCCTTTAAAGTGATGTTGGCGGTCTGATTAAAAAAAATCCAATTAATTTTTAGAATACAATTTTTTTTAATTAAATGACTTATCATTCACGATTACCTACTACTATTTTGATAGTTCGCATTAAGAACGATGTAGAAGTGTGCTGGGCCCATAACCTATTTGAGATAGGAAAATATATACATATAAAAAAACAACTAAAACTTTAGGTTTAAAAATAGAAGAACAAAAAGATAAGGTTAGCAATT
The DNA here is from genome assembly GCF_026898425.1 of Galleria mellonella. Taxonomy (NCBI): domain Eukaryota; kingdom Metazoa; phylum Arthropoda; class Insecta; order Lepidoptera; family Pyralidae; genus Galleria; species Galleria mellonella. The sequence goes on along the minus strand of NW_026441999.1, from coordinate 5,339,262 downwards.
ACTTTTTACCAACCACTTTAGTAGGACTTTAGGAATAATATAGTAACTAGAAATACATATATAACTATCTCTGAGAACAGAATCTAACTAATATAAAATTGTAATTAGACGATGTTTAATCATGGTAAATATAAAAAAAAAAAAGATATAATGGGTCTTAATGAGATATAGATGTTAAAACAATATTTTGTAGAAATGTATTAATAATTTTTAGACTTTGGCGCTGGATGTTTTGTTACATAAAAGAGACGGAAATTAAAGAGATCATTTAGGTAAACTATGATAATTTACATTAATTATTTTGTTTGTATGTTTGTTCCGGCATCACGAAAAAACTGCACAAATGGAATGTGGTTATCACTATGGTATATGTGTTATCTCCATATGCCATCTAGAATCTATTTCATTCGTTTTTCAATTCTGAAAAAAGCTAGTGTACAATAAAAATCTTGGCAGCCATTATATAAAATTGAACTTATCACATCCTCGAGTTGCAGATTCGATTTAAAAATATTATCTATTAGTCTATGGTTCAAAAATTAACAATGGCGACCAAGGAATTTGTCATCGATCAGCCGAACAATTGTACTGTCTCCTTTGTTATGTATCGGGGTCAGGAAAGGTTATTAGTTCAAGGATAGGCTACAATTACATTCCATTACATGCCATTTGTCACCATGGATACCTTATTTTATTGTCAGGAACTTACTTTACACGATTATCGTGAGCTTAGTTCTATTATAGCTGTCTATATTTTTGAGTAATGGAGATTTATAGCTTACAAGTAAAATTATAACTGAACAAACTGATTTACAGGGTATAAATGGAATGAAAATGAAAAAATGAAAAATGAAAAAATATTTATTTCGCAACAAAATTGATACAATACTAAGATCGTTGTTGTGACCTTCTAGTAAGTGTTATCACCTGTATCAGAAGGTCACGCTCCTCCATAACCATGCAAATACAAATCATAGTACCATAAAATTAAGACATAAACATTAACTAGTAATAAGTATAACTAAATGCATGCATGCGTGTCATCATCGTGGAATCATTAGCAGTCTTTTTAAGGGAATGTTAAACTAGGAAAAATGAACATTTTCTCCAAAGAAGATATTTATTGCCAGAAAAAACACAGTTGCAATAGACAATATAGAAACTTTATATATTAAGAAGTGTCTCGTATTAAGCAAAAGGAAGTGACTCAGCTAATGCTGTGAGTATACCAGTGCAATGTGTACAGCTGCACAGTGTTGGCCTAAAAAAATTTTAGGCTGCTACTAATACTAACACGAAACGTTCGGATTTTGAGTTCTCAGATAGACTATGTTGGTATGGGAGACACAAAATACTGTGTTGTTTTTTAAATTTAGTTTCACAAAATTTTCTTTCTAATATGTATTATAGCATGGGTCAACTCTTTGTTTTATATACTATAACAGTTACATTGCATTATATGGTGATTATGTATCTGTGAGGTTAGTTTTGAAATAAATTCCGATAGATCGATATTGGGATTAAAATGTTTAAGACTCTTTTTTATTGTAATACTAGCGACATATTGGTCCCATACTGTTCTGATAGATGCATATAAGATATAATATGTACCAGAGGGAGACTTTGTACAAAAGTCGATTGCTTGGGTACCTCTGTCCCATTCGTGTTTCTACCGTGAAGCAGTTGTGTTTGCATGACTGTGTTTCGGTACGAAGGGTGGGATATGGCGTGAATTTACAGGGTACAGAGGAATAACATCTGAGTCCTCAGGAATGACAACGCATGGGACGTATCATGGACGAAACAGTATACTCTGTTATATCCATGGCACCGCTCATGTCTATAGGCGACGGTTACCATTTTCCATCAGGTGGGCCGTCAGCTTGTTTGCCATTCTAAGTTGTATAAAAAAAAAATATAAGTGCAACTTGCCAATGAAAACTATTGTGAATCGAGCCCAATTTTAACTTAATTCTTAATATTTGTTTCATAAATGCCGTAAAAAATTGTCATCGGCATTAGATAGGATAGATGTCGATATTAGTTTCATGTGTAGACCTGCTGTTCATGTCTATCAGCGATGATTACCATTCACCATCAAATGGACCGTCAGTTTGTTTATCTTTTCAAGTCGTGAGAGTTTGCAAATAGCCGAAAAAGTTTTATGAATTTATCGGTCATCCCAAAGGTCATCCTAGCGTCATAGACAATCAGGTAGACAGCATGTCGTTTCGAACTTTACTTCCTTTCTTTATCTATGACATTACCTGTTTTATTGTGCACAGATAATATTGTCCTACTTCCAATATGTTACGTGTTCATGAATCATAGAGAATATTGAGTAATAAATAATATAGAGTTATAATTGTTACTGTGGAAATATTCTAACAAGTTCTTGTTATCGCTTATGGCCAGTTGTTGATATTGGAATGTTAAACTTAGTTTCCATGAGATTACTACATGGATTTTCCTATTCCTCATATCATCATAATAACTCATAATTGCACCACATAACTGCTATTTTAGGCATGGCTTGCGGGCACGGCTACCAGAGCAAACAATAAAATTTCCTTATATTACATACTGACTTTTAATAATTTTCCTAACCTTTTGTCTGTATGTTGCTACAACTCGTTTATTTTTTCATTCAATTAAACAAAAAGTCTTGTTCTTTTAACAGCTTTTTACAGCTTCCTGACGATTAAAAAGTATTTATTGCTCCTCAAAAAATAAGCGAATTAAATCGTGAACTACAAGATGTTTCGACACACCGACGAATGTCAGGATGCACTTCTTGCCAGTAAGCAAGTCAACAGGCATCTGCCCACACAAGTCTGTAGGAACCAACTCCAACTATTTCTCCACCACTAGTTTCCTGGGGTGCTAAGAAAACACGAACTTGTTCGCGTTTCAAACACATATAACATCTTCACAGAGGGGAAGGGGATTGTTAGTAATGCAGATTATCAGTCAACCTCCACGTGGTTCCCCCTGGAAACCATCGTGATGAATTTTAGGTGTATTCATCACGGTGGACTAACTGATCTACCCTTTCTTCGTCACCTATCATCTCTTACTAGTGCCCCGTCAGTGTATACCGTTAGCGCAGGCGGGGTTATCATTTCATTACAATCTACTGAAAAAAATCACCATCACCACCTACATCACAACCCTATCAATTGTGAGAATAAATATAAAAATCCTTTTGAATTACGGACATAATACATACAATTTAATTCTATAAATTAATTATGTAATTAATAATATTTGTAGGCCTTATGATGGTGAAACATAGTGCATTACATTTTTACAATAACAAATTTATGACTTTACCTATGTTTATGCAAATAAATAATTGATTGATTGATTGTAAACCATTAGTAAAATGTATTCACAAAAAAAAAAATATAAAGGAATTGAAAATCTTCTTTTTTTGGCAGTTCCTTAAAAATGGTGACACATTGTATTTTTACTGCCTTTTTTTTTATACAACTTAGAATGGCAAACAAGCTAACGGCCCACCTGATGGAAAGTGGTAACCGTCGCCTATAGACATGAGTAATACCATGGATATCACAGAGTATACTGTTTCGCACATGATACCCCCATGCGTTGCCATTCCTGAGGATTCAGTTGTTATTCCTCTGTACCCTGTAAATTCACGCCATATCCCAGCCTTCAAACCGAAACACAGCCATGCAAACACAACTGCTTCACGGTTGAAACACGAATAGGACAGAGGTACCCAAGCGAAGGACTTTTGTACAAAGTCTCCCTCTAGTAAACTCTCTGTCTGTCTCAACTGTCACTATATGGATAACCAAATAATACATATAAATCATGTTTTCCTATTATAACTAATATCGTTGTTAATATAAACATTTATTTATGTAAAATTACATATATACATATATTTACATCATTATTAGCGTGTACTATTTGTACTCCAATATTTGAACTAATTAACAACTTTACAATATTTCTAATTAATGTTAACCACATTAATTAAAACAAAACATAATATTTATTTAAACTTTATTGACTAATTAACTTTATTGACTAAATTTTCTTTAAAAATTGTAAAAAAATAAATTTTTAGAAAAAATAATTAGAACAATGCAAAAACATTCCTCCATATTGTATATTTATTGTTAACTCAGGAAATGTTTAATGATTTTTATTTATATCTGGGTGTATCAACTTCTCTATGTGATTCACTGTGCTAGTGAACTCTAGCCTTAGTAGATGGAACACTTCCGTCGAAGACGACGTATGGCAATTGATTCCCTACACAAACTAATATTGATCTTATATTTTCGATTATAAGGTTACTTTTACCATATCCTTCGCAGTCAAGTGCATCTCTAGGTCCCTTAGTTAAATATATTTGCGTTGGAAGTCATATATCATAGTATTGGATCGTAACAGGATAACGATCGATTGATGTGTCCAATCTACGTCAATTAAATTAGGGGTCGATTATTTTTAACTAAGGATCAATAAAAAGGGCCGATTTTGAAGTCGATAAGTTACGTGTCTTTTATTAGGATTCTAAGCAACATAAAAATACATACATACATATCTGTTACGCCTGTCTCTCATTGGGATAGATAGAATAAATATAATGTATAATACAGTATATGTCATATATGTGTAAGTATATTTGTTATTCATATATATTTATTCGTTTATATATGTATTTTAGTACGTATGTATATCAATAATTAGTAGTACCGCATTCGAGTATTCTAACACTTACCCTATGGTTGACTGGGAGAGAATGCTTTTAGCATTAAGTCCGCCATGTACACATATTTGTACTAATGAATAAATAAATAAATAAAATGAGACCATCGTACCAAAAGTGTACTGATTCAAATAGAAAAAAATCTCTGTCCGTCTTAATCGTAGAAATTTCGGAAAATATTTTCTAAATGCAAATTTATGTGTTTAGTAATCTGTAAGTTTTTCATAACTTTATAATATATTTTTTTATGGCTGAACAGTGGAATGTAACACCGCCTGCGCCATCGGTATACGCTCGTGGACTACAAGTGATCCCACATTAAAGTATTTATCAAGAATTTACTATGATGGTTACCAGGAAAGACGTAGTGCAAGGTAAACCTGATAGGGTATATTGTTAGTATTGGGACTAATAGTCCCCGTTACTAACAATCCTTTTTCCCCTATTGAATGATATTTTTTTATGCGATAATAATAATAAGATATCTCCGCCTGCGCTACCGGTATACTCTAGCATCATCTATCATCACATATTTTTTCTTTTGATGGGTGAAAATGGTTTGGTAACCCCACCTGCGCTAACGGGATACGCTGGCGGAGCACCAGTGAAGGGTGATAGATGAGAATGAAAACAGGCCAGTTAGCCAATCATGATGAATTCATCAGGAACTAACCATGATAGTTTCCAGGGGGAACCGCGTGGAGGACGACCTGGTTGGGTATATTGCTAGCAATGGGATTCTTAGTCTCCATTACTAACAATCCCTTTCTCCCAGATATCGTCACCTATTATCACTCGCTGGGGTCCTAATGAGTGATGATAGGTGAATATGAAGTTAGGTTTATTAGTCCAATGTCACGAATTTATTAGGCATTAATCATTATGGTTTCCAGGGGGAACCATGTGGAGGTCGATCTGATACGATGTATTGCTAGTAATGAGGCTGTTAAATCCCATTACTAATACTGGTTTTTAAATTAATTCAGGATTGTCATTTTAAATGTTATTCTTCAAATAAACTAAAATAATAATATATTTTGGTTTAAAAAAGAGAAATTGGTTGACATAACGCATAGTTGAACTATTGCGTCTATAAATACATATATACATAGTTAAGCAATGCAATAGATACAAGTAACGCTATATTTAAAATCAGGATTGCCAAATATGAGGTGTCAAACACTGTCACATTAGAAAGTTGATCCGATATGGCGGAGAAATGGCGGCCATCTGATCGATTATACTTTCTTCTAGATCATTGCCAGGGGCAAGGATTATCATTAGTGTGTTTCGAGGAAGACTGAAAATAGAAGATAGATAGTAGACAGTATGGGTAATATCTGATATCTATATATTGATTTCTGGATATTTATAACCACTCATTGCGATATCACCCATACCAGTGGTATATCTATATTCTTTAAGAGTGGGTTTTTTTTTCGATAGTATATTGCATGATAGATAGTTAATATATCTGTTATTGGGCCAATATATGTATAGATATTGTAACTGTAATATATAGATATTGCTATACTATATATATTACCTACTCTTAATATACAGATAATAAGCTTATGCCTCTATTAGATAATGTTTGTACACGGGAGATATTTAAGAAAAATTCATATGAGATATTCATATAATTTGTGTGGCGTAAGTAATGCAAATAAATTATCTATCTATCTATCTATATTATAGCTGTTGCAATGTTTCATTTTATTTTATAACGCTACGAAAAAAAAAACAGATTTTATATGTAGCTATTGATTTTAAATAGTTTTATAAGAGGGTTTACATTTTATTATATAAACCGTACGGAAATATAAATGATATATTAAGGGTCTGAAATAAAACAATTTATTTATACATCTAATGTTGTTTTTACTATTCGCTAATGACTTTTTCTAATACTCCATGTCATTTTGAAATGGGTTGAAACAGGCAATTTGACTAAAACAATGTTTCTACGAGTCATCCTAGTCATTTAAAGGTGTCGGAACTATAATCCTTTATACTAAGCCTTTAGTTATAAATTGTTTTGTAAGCTAAGGCAGTTCTGTTTACAGATGAAATTGCATATTTGCCTAATCGTTAATCTTTTTTATAAATAAACTCTATTTTACTTTTTTATAATCTTCGTACACGAACGATATATATATATATTTTTATTTTAACATTGATTAAAAAAAAAAGAAGAATAAAATTATAATTATCATACAAATAAAAGAATAATAAAATTATTATAACTACAGATATTACGTGATAATTTAAAGAACAATTCCAGTTAGAAGCTAATTTAGTTGAAAAAACATCTATTAAATCTAAACAATGCAAGATTACATTGTTTTCGTTGTCTTAGAAAATGTAGACTCATTAAATTGTTATTAGTCACTAATTGTCAACAGAATCTATACAGAAGCACTGTATTTCTTATATCCTAAGCATTGAAGTTTAAAATCGTTTGACTATTAAAGATTCAAAGTACTATTTTACCAAAGGCAATATTTATTTTGTTACAGGTAGTTCGACTGACTTGACACCCACACTCATAGGTTACTACGACTCGTTATTGGGGCCAGGGAAAAGTCTGCGGCCAGAAGACAGTCGACTTGAAACCGCAAAAGACGCAAGGAACGATCCTCCTGTAGAACTTAATACAAAAAACATAATGACAAACGAAAAAGACAACGTGGACTTATCAATATCAGATAAACGTTCAGTAGATCCTTCAAGATTAGCTGGCAGTGTAAAACTCCCGATTGCTACGATAAATAAAAGTTCTCTTTATAATAATCGAACTAAAAGTGATAAAATTGGTGCTAGTGATGAAACGAGTAAGTGTAGTGTTATATCCAGTGATACAGTTGTTAAAGATAGTCAAATACAAAGGACTTTTAAAGAAACAAAGTTTTCTGATATGTCCACATTTGACAAACTCTCACCAAATGTAAAACGGATGATATCAAGTGCAACCGAGACAACAACATTGAAATTTCAAAAGAAAACCTCAAATGTAGCAAGATCATCAACAAGACACAAATCAAACATTCCTCTTGTTGGAGCTACATCAAAAATATCACAATCAGGGGTCGAAATTTTACCTTCAGTAGAAATTTATGACCAACCATGTGATATAAGGAATTTTGGGAAACATAAAACTGGTGATAACAGTCAGTCTCCATCAAAAATCTCTCAAGTTCAGTCAAATCAGAAATCCGATAGCAATGAAGCTTGTTACGATGTTCCTACGAACAATTGTCCCATTATTTATGATGTGCCTAGTGTTAAAAACAAGACTGCTTTTGAATCCTTATCGTTGCCTTATATTGATCAATCTATCGAAGTTTCTATATCTACTAACGATAGAGAATTCGATACAAAATTGTCACCTAAAGATAGCTCTCCGCAGAAAGCCGAAACCAAAAGTCCAACGCTTGAAGCGAGTCCTGCAAAATTTGCTAAAGTAAATAGAGGAACGAACAGTTTGTGTCGAAAAGACTTTACGAGGATCGAAAGCTCGGCAAAACAGTTAAGAAAAACTGAAACCTATCCCGAAGACATAGGGTCTACAGGTAATTTGAAAACCTGTGTAGTTACGGAGAAAGATGTAACTAGGTTGAATGCACCGTCAGTGGATGTGTCTCGACCGCTGTCGATGAGTTCCATTGCTTCTTCTAGTTCGACGTCGAGCAGTGGTGTTCAAAATAAAGGCGGAGTGAATTCGGCGTACTTAGCTTCTATAGAGAGTTTAGATGATCATAGTGACGCCGACATGGCATCTGCTAATGGAAGTAACAACTTTGTAAATAATGCTGGTATTTTGAACACTAGCGTGTCTGAAGAAGGAAATCCGGACAGCATGACACGTAAGTGCTTTATTTAAATTTTCCTGCATGTTAACATTATTATTTATTACGTGTATGTGACGGGAAGTTTCCTTATAGTAATTAATTTTTATAGACCTACTAGCTAACCCGCCAAACGGTGTTTTGGTTTTTATCGCCACCTACCAGGTTTATTTTTTCTTATCGTGATAAAAGATAGCAATATAGTAAATATTTTCAATTAGCCTGCATTACTTGTATGTTACGTGATAAATTTAGTAATTTTAAACCGATTTTGATATATTTTTAACCAACATCAAAAAAGGAAAAAGCGAGTTCTTAGTTCTCAATTCATAAATATGTATTTTTTATGTTTGCTACCTCAGAACTGTCATTTATAAACCAATATAGAAAATACTTCTTTTTATCTCAAAGGATATACTTTCAGATTGCTCCTATAGAAATTTCATTAAATTTTAGTAGTCTGGTTTTTAATTTAAAATTACTAAGTTTTCATCAATTGAAATCGATCTTTTCTTTTTGTGTAATAAAATATAATGATTGGATTCTTTCCCGCGTCGTTACTATATATATTAATTGAATCACGAATGAAACAGATAATTTTTGTGCATTCTAATTTAATTATTTTAAAAACGTTTTTACGTTGTCATTGTTTGTCAGTATTAATTGTTGTGATGAATAGGCATGGTAATATGGATACCGATCCGATATCTATATACTGGGCTTCTCTGGACATTGATGGGGGAAAAAAGGTTATCACCCATTTCGATATCACCCATATCGGTCGGATATTTTGGATAACATACTTTTATAATATTAATTATTGAACCAGTATATAGATATTGTAACTAAAATATATAGATAATGCTATATTTACCAATCCCTAGATGAATATCGACAAACAATTGATTTATTCGTAGTAGTTTCTTTGCAAAGTTTACTTCCACTATTACATGCCAACAATTACGACTATTAAAAATAATATACTTTTATACTATATTATTATTATTATAGTATTATTATACTCGTTCCAAAATAATCATTAGAAACTATTTAGATATATCATTTTAAGCGATAAGGCCACCCACTGTTTTCTCAGTGCGATCTTGTCTTATACTTTTTTGTGGTTTTGATAAGTTTAATACTGTAATCTTTTAAAGAGGACAGAAAAGAGTAATTATATATCTACTAGTTTTTACCCACGACTTCGTTCGCTGACCGGGATAAAATGTATATCTATATCCTTCTTTATTTCATGTAGTAGGTGTACAACAAATTTCATAGTTATTGGTTAAGCCGTTAAGGCGCTAAAGGTAACAAACAAATAAGCAATCTCACTTTCACATTTATGACATAAGTAAGGATTTCCAGCTGTAGCTTTCATCAATTTTTTCTGTCATGAGGCTTTCAAATAGGGAGTTTTTCGACACAAGGGAAGTGAAAGCAACTGCTTATATAAAAGTATATGTATGTTATGATATTATTCTAAACAGCCTATTGTATTTTTTGTAACGTTAAAATGATGGCAACAATACGCCTAAACTAAACGAATAACTTTAATGACCTGCTTTGTGAGCGACGTTTGTAGTGTGAGATTTGTTGTAGTGATCCATATTGTTGAGTCTTTTAATATCTCATTCATTGTTATTTTACCGGTGATTAATAATCTCATGTAAATGAAACGTTTCCCTTGTATTTATCATGGGCGCATTTATCGTAGTTGTGAAATTATAATCGCAAGATGATTTTAATTAAAATAAAAAACGAAGAAAAAGTAAATAGCTGTTATCTTAAATTTACAAAACATTTGTTACTTAGTTTTTAACTTTCTTCTTATCATTTAATGCCTCAGGAATGGCAACGCATGGGAGGTATCATGGGCGAAACAGTATACTCTGTTATGTCCATGGTACTGCTCATGTCTATAGGCGACGGTTACCACTATCCATCAGGTGGGCCGTCAGCTTGTTTGCCATTCTAAGTTGTATAAAAAAAAAATTTAAGTGTTTTCTCTTGTTGGGGCAACTAATTCCTGATGTATATTCTCCTCCGGTCAGCTCTATTTCAGGCCATATCTTTGACCTTTCGATACAAAAGCACATCTAGTGTTTATCTTTCTTATGTAGTATTTTACTCTCCACTTTCCTTTTTAGTATGCTCTTTAAAAAATCGTCATGTCGTATAAGGTGGCCTAGTATTGTGCCTCTTCTATTTTTTATTCTCTATTCTAGTTTTTTTACCTACGCTGATGATATTTATATTGTCGTTTTCTGAGTTCCATTCCTGGTCGGGTTGAATTAGGAAACTTTTTTATTTTTTTACTTTTAACATCAATTATTCTTTACTAGATATTACATATGTTTGCGTCCAATTCAATACGTAGATTTTTTTTTGTAATTTTAAAGGGTTATTTTTCTGTTAACCCCTTGCGAAATAAACGTGAATCAAGATCTAAGATTTTCTTTATTAACGTGAATCAAGATCTAAGATTTTATTTTCATCCTATAACTTAGAATTTTTTAAGCGTAGTGTTAAAAACACTCAGACGGTCTGCAAAATGCGGTCATTAGTTGATAATAGTACATTATCTTTTCGGTTGATCGCATTCATGGATCATACTGTCCCTATGTTTGTTTAAGACCGTGTTTGAGTTAAGATATTCTAAAAAAATGGTTATGTTATAATAATTTTTGTATTTTCAGGTCATCAAATCGTGGACGAGATGTCGGGACTATCTCAGCTGGAAAGAGTTTGCGCTGAAATTGTTCAGACTGAAAATGTTTACGTGGAGGATTTACGGCAAGTAGTCGAGGTAATTCATATTTTTATTTTTATTGACCTGTTCTCATATAGTTATCTACTAATTATATTTTTTTATTTTCCTAAAAATCTACATGGATACTATAATGAAATATCGGAACGATTACTTTTTAAGTGCGCTTATCAACGAATTGTATTTTATTAATCTATGCGTGGTTTGTCAACTTATTCATTTCGCCAACAGGTACTATCTTAAATATATGTTCCTTTCAACCCAAATTTTCTAAAGGCCCGTTAGACAATTTAGTAATTTAATTTCTTACCTTTCTTTCAAAAGAATGAAACGATTATGACATTGTCAAATTCAAATTTATGCGATATGATCGCATATCAAATACAGGGTAGAAACAAAACGTGATATCGTACAACGAGGATGGATCTGTAACAACATCGATACACGGTAGACCGCCCGGGCTGTCTTACAAATAAGTGTGCAAACTTTTACGTGAACCATACCGTAACAATGTGGAATGGTCTATCCCGTGACATGTTTCCTTCATCCTACAACCTTGGATCCTTCAAACGTAGCATAAAAAAAATATTTAAGTACTAATTAGTTTGACGTCATGGGGCAGTCAACTGTTGAGATTAGAATATTGTCTTTTGGTTGATCGCATTCATAAACCAGACAACACGGCTTTGCTTAAAATGGTGTGATCGTCAGGCTGTGCTATAATAAAAGTGACCTTATTAAGTTATTCTTAAGGTACAAAATATATACAACGACATTAGAAGTGCACCAATATTTAAAAAAATGACTGATATTTATTCATAATAGATAATTTTGGTCTAGATCAGGGATTTATGGAGTAGTCGATATCGATCCCTTGTGGTCGATATTGGTTTCTCAGGGGGTCGATATAAATGTTAACAGATTTTGGGGTTCGAAGAGATCTAAAAATTGAGCCCTATTAATAAATATACCATTTGTAAAATGTCATCAGGCTCATCCATTACACTGATTTTTTTATCTCTTTAAAGTACTTTGGCTATGAGGGTCTGAGGTTTTTTTTTTATACAACTTAGAATGGCAAACAAGCTGACGGCCCACCTGATGGAAAGTGGTAACCGTCGCCTATAGACATGAACAGTAGTAGCATGGACATAACAGAGTATACTGTTTCGCCCATGATACCGCCCATGCATTGCCATTCCTGAGGACTCAGGTGTTATTCCTTTGTACCCAGTAAATTCACGCCATATCCCACCCTCCAAACCGAAACACAGCCATGCAAACACAACTATTTCACGGTAGAAACACGAATGGGACAGAGGTACCGAAGCAATCGACTTTTGTACAAAGTCTCCCTCTGGTCGAGGTTTTGCTAAATTGGTCTTTTGCCCAAAATAGTTTGGAGATGTATAGTCCAGATGATAAAAATAGTTATTGCATAATAGTGGAACAATATTATATAAATTTAATCCTTATATTAAATATAATATACTGTAATATAATATAATACCAAAGACATTTTCGACTGTCCCGAAAATAAAAGTAAGCCGTAAAAGACGTGATGAACCATTTCCTTGTTTTTCATTTCATTTCCTCGCCTTTGTAACGTTAGTTGGATACGTTTTAAATAGTCACCAGTTGACTATTTTGAAATATTAACTCTATGTGGGTTACGTAAAGTTTTCCAGTTACAGCGGACTGACTTTGTAACTGGATTCGTCCATTTTTAGGGAAATTCCATTCCGTAGACAAATATATGCGGCAGAGATGTGAATGTTAAATGTGTGGGGTGATGAGGAATGACAGACAGTTGATAAAATAGAAATGAAAAGAAATATATTGTGGTGGCTTTTTAATTGTAAAGTTGAATGACAAAATGATAGCTCTCCTGTAGTGACTCTATAATTTCACTACCCTACAAAATGAACACAACTATTTGTCAGCAAACGACATGAGCAAGATAGCAATAGATGTATCTACAAACGATATTTACACAAACTCATACTTCGTTAAATTGGAGTCCAAAATTAATGGGTTAAAGGCAAACACCGTCATGTTTCCGTAAAGATTAATTACAATAAATAAAAAGAATAGTCAACGAAACGCGTAGGTATGACTTCTAGAAATTACTTTTCGTAAATAACTCGCTTTTTTTTAATATACATGAAAGTTATGCCATAAACATTAGCAACTTTAACAGAACTAGGTCGCTTTGTTCGTTGCGGGTCACTGGGGCGGTGGTTGCTACCCCAACGCGACCTTCTGTCATGTAATTTACAGTAGGAATAAATTATTATACGTTGTTTATCGATAGCTGTGTAAAAAAGAGCTTATGTGAAACTGGGTGAGGTTTTATGGGATGTAAAAATGATCATAAAAATTGGGGAGGACGGTAAAGATAAGTAATATTTTATTATTTTTCGATAAAAACATGAGACGATAGCGGTGTTTGAAAAAGTTTGATGGTCGGAATAAGAGAGGAATAAAGAACAGAATTAAAGGTTTATAGGAGGTAGGAAGGTTGTAATTACTATAGTATTATTACTTATGTAATTGTTTGTTTGTGTACTTATATAGTGTGTTATAACAAAGCAACAGTCAAGTTTCTTGCCAGTTTGACTACATTAAAAAAAATCAGGTGTCCTATCTTTTTGATTTCTTGAAACAGTTTTTATTGGCTATATAAAATAAAAATAAAATTAAAATGAAAATATGCAGTAAAAATTAATAAACTATCTTTACTTAATTGTTCTTTAGCAGATTAATTAAAGGTAATTATAAATACTTTTCTAACGTCTTTTATGTTTAAATTACGATTAAAGAAAATCCTAACATAAAATGTGTTTAAAGTAATAGTAAATTTTGTTTCATTTATTTATAGATATTGGCAAATAAACACAAGTAAATAACACCAACTAAAAATGTTTTATCACTTAGACAGAGTTTCTTAAAACACTTTTTAAATAGGCAGTGTTTTAAATTACTTTGTTGAAAGACCGTTTATTTTTATCCGCATACCGTGCAGTTGTAACCTACAGCGACCTAGTTGTAAGATGCAGCGAGTTGCAACACGAGCTCGCTAATTACTCCGTTGTAATTAGCATTATTGATTCTAAACGCGCCCAGTGAATAGATGATTCTAATTATTGTTTATGCACGATCTCTAATTTTAGAGATTTCACGAAGGTTTTGTGAAAATTCATATTTTTTGAAGCGCAATTATTAAATGTTAGGTTTAATATTTAATTAGTACAGTCCTTATAATAATTTTTATATGGCAATATTAAGAAGAGACAATAGTATAGACTACAGAGAAAAGAAAAAAAAACAAAATGGTACAATTAAAATCTTTTTTTGTTAGTGCCCGACATTTTAATCGCACTCTTTACTCATTTAATTTGCGGAGCAAAGTGCATTTGTTTGAACCAGTGTTTAAGAGATGTGGTAGTTGATTTTACTATCAAGTGGCCCGTATATTTAATTATAACCCTTGCTGTATGAAAATATTCATTATTTAATCCAATTAAGTTAAATTGACGTAAATCGTCTACAAATTATAAAAGCGTCTAATTAAAATCGGCTTAGTATCTACTCATATTCAAAACTTTTCGATTTAATCGTAAAAATAGATGTTAATAGTATACCTATGTCAAATAATTAGTTAAATTGCTACTGTATACATTACTCGCATTAATTTGAATCTAATCACGAAATAATTAACGAAGCTTTAAATAGAATGAATAAATTAATACTAATTTAGAATGGTATGGCTACCGAATATCACTCACGCACTCTGCCGTCCGCATTCGGTCGATGAAAAAGGCGGGTAGGAAAGTGCCAGACCCCCCTGTCATTTAAAGTGACAGCTGTCAAAGTGACGTTTGTTTGAGTACATATGCGTTGCATTGTATATTTTATTCATAGAGATCGTAGGTAAATTTTAATAAAACATTCACCATTTCTCTTTTTTCGTGTCATGTGCCTCATTTTCCTCAGTTCAAATGAGATATACTTAAAACTATATTGTTTTTTTTTTTCATTTTTTTTTTTTAATTACTTAGAAACATTTATTTTTATATACTGTACGCTTACATTATATAGATAGTTTCCATATAAATGTTTCATCAAAAACAGATGATTATAAAACCTTTTTTTAGAGAAGAGTCGTGTATTCTTCTGTGTATCCTGATGATATTATCAGGATACACAGAAGAGTACAATGAACACAGAACAAAGAACTAGTAAGAATGGTGTAAAAAGTCAGAAACGCAGTACGTACATACTAGGTAAATAAAAAACAACTCATCAGACGATAATTAAACCGTATTTCAGTGTTATCTCCTGTTATCTGATACGGCACAGGATTAAGATCAGTTAAATATTACGACGTGAATCTAGGTCGCGTCGTGTAAAACAAGATTTAGATACGACGGTGGGTCATACGGCTGCCGTAGAATGTTTGCGATGGAAATATAGTCTGTTATAATAGAACTTATACACAATAAGACCATAAAACAGTATGTTCATGTTTAATGGTAGGGAAATGAGCAATTAATCGATTTAATGATTCGATTAGTAAATTTTTTTAAATATTTTTTTCTGTGATGTTTCCAATGAAACTTTTTAATGAAACTTACCTTTTCATAAAGTCCATTGAAGTAGATTACATATTAAAAGCATTCATACTGCATTCATATTGAATAAAATATAAATAATTTTTATTTAAATAATACTTATTTATAAGCTCTTTTAAATTGACATTTTTTATGATTCTACATTCGAATTCGGAATTTTGTTATCTGCTGAATGTGGCAACTTTAAATAATATCTGTAAATTATTGAAAACAATTAAATTGTAATAACTAAATTGTAAGCAACGCTTGGCAGAAGGGTTGGCAACCGCAGTTAGGCTTTAGTGAAGTTTTAAGAGGGACGCTGCTGCCCATCGCTCGACTAATAAATTCCCTTAGCCGCCTTTTACGATCCCCACGGAAACTGAAGAAATGGCCCCTTCTATGCCGGAATTACACGATAATCAAATCATATGACAGAGAAATTTTAAAAAAAATTATCTAAAAATTTTTTTTACGACAATACTAGACGCTTCATAATAATAATTTGTCTGTATAGCTGGGTGATAAGAATTTTACTATATGATTAACATTTTAATTCGTTAATTGTGAAAACTAACGAGCTCTGGCTTCGCATGGGTTGATATATAGGAAGACAAGTTATTTTTTTACAACACAGGGGGCAAACGAGCATGCGGCTCTCCTGATGGTAAGTGACTACCGCCGCCCATGGTCCTCACAACACCTACGGCATTGCAGGTGTGCTGCCGGCCTTTTAAAAAGGAATATGAAAGGAAATACATGTTAATCGCTAAAAATGTAGTTTTTATAGGTGAAATATTTTTTTTTTAATTGGTTAAGTATTTTTTTTATCTAATATAAACAAAAATTAATTGTTTTATTTCTTTTTTATTCTTACATTCGTAAGGATATTTTTTTTTAAATATTTTTTTATCAATATTGTTACTATTGGAGTATCACAAATAGTGCCTATAATCTATCGTTGCATAGTTAATTTAAAGTCTTGTTGTTTGCAGCTAATTATCAGCCAGCCGCAGTTAATGTTAACTTATTAGGAGGCTCACTAATTAACTACAGCGCTTTCAGTTATTTATATATGTATACGTAATTGAAGATTATATAACATCTTCAGTTTGTGCGCTTCCTATTTCCTAGTTTAAAACTTAGTTCATATTTATTCTTTACTAGCTATATTTTATTTATTATTATTTGTCGGTGTAAATATAAAATATTAATCTATGTGTTAATTTAGGACACAGTCTACCTATTTGTGTAAAAAAATTCATGTGAATTAGTTTAGCCATATAAGCGTGCATCCTAAACTTTTTAATTTTTGAGTTACAGTGCTCTGACAGATGGACACAGACGGACGGATAAAATCGCACTATAAAGGTTCTTTTCAACTGACTTCAAAAAGAAGGATGTTGTCAATTCAATTGTATTTTTATGTTTGTTACCAAATTCAAATCGTTTTAGAACTCCAGCAGTTTTAAATCGATTTGAAGATTTATCAAAATCGATTCAGAGTAGTTTAGTTCTTAAATCAAAATAACTGGATTTGTCACAATTGAATTTGGTTTTTTTTGTGGAACACCATCTTTAATGTTTATGTACTACTTGGTACGGAACCATAAATACGAATAGTATATTGTACTATGTAACTTTCTTCCCACGGGAAGGCATTTCTATCTGATTTTAAATCAAGTACGCTACCGTTACTCTCTAAGTGTATACAAAGAAAAAAGACAGCAATACTACCAAGATGCGTAGAATTCTCTTTTTGTATTCACCTAAAACAGTAGCTCAAGTTTCCTATTTAAAACAGTTACGACAACTTGATTGATCTTGGTCAAATGGACCAGCCATTATAAGCTGGCCTTTGTATGGCTTTTTTTACTAACAATATTGTACTAATAATAATACAATCGGTGATGCCAATTTATACTGGACGATAAATCTTAGGGAGTGATTATTTAGATTGGTCGATTATACGCTTTACAACATTGCAATAAAGTTGCAAATGTGTTAGGTTTTTCAATGGGACCGGGTTCGATAACGGGATAGACTAATATGGGGTTGATGTTAGGTGCCCATGATTTTAGTGAAATAATGGAAAATCTCTAGAGACGTCTAAGGGATGGGCAGCAGCATCCCTCTTAAAACATTACAAAAGGTTAACTGCGGTTGCCCGGGCAAAAGGATTGTTAGCAAAAAAGTTTGATAGCCCTATTGCTAGCAATATACCCTATTAGTTCGCCCTCCATGTGGTTCCCCCTGGAAACCATCGTGAACAATTCTTGTTGAATTCGTCACGATGGGCTAACTGACCTGCTTCATCCTCACCTATCATCCTTCACTGGTACCCCGCTGGTGTATACCGATAGCGCGGGTGGGGTTGCCATTCTATTATTACCCATTAAAAAAAAATACTGCGGTTGCCAACACGCCTGTCAAGTGTGGTAACTACTGGCAAAACCCCCTAAAAAGATAAGTCGCTATATTTAGCAGTGAACAACGAGTATAATGATGATGATATGTATTTGTATGGTTGTTTACCACCTCAGTGGTATAAAAAAAACGTATTAATCTGTATTCCAGCAAATAAAGTTATCATTCATTCATTTAAAGTTGGTAGAATTTGAAGTGTGGTTACCTCAGTTAAACCGTCACGCCCTATATTGGGTGTGCCAGTCCACGAAGTGCACTGTTGCAACGTTACATGGAGCGATGGTACTTCACAGTCGTTCACCGTTCCCTCAATCGCAATGTCAACAATTCAAATACAAAATATTACTTTTTTTTTCGACTGTAAGAATTAATGAATTAAGTTTTTGTTAGTTAAAATTGGTGATTGCCAGTAGCAGTTCTTAAAATTAATTACAATTATTTAGCAATATTTGTTACTAGCTGTTTGCCGCGACTTTGTCCGCGTTTCCGTCGTTTTTCGTAAAATAAGTAGCCTATGTCCTTCCTCACGGTTCAGTGGTTTTGATGTAACAGACACATTTCCCGTCACTGCTCTGCTCCTATTGATCGTAGCGTGATGAAAAGTATACTATAACCTGGAGTATGAAGAATAATTGTAGCAAGTTTCGTTAAAATCTGTCGAGTAGTTTTTGTTTCTATAACGAACATATAGACAGACAGACAAAAATTTTACAGATTGCATTTTCGGCATCAGTATCGATCACTAAGCACCCCCTGATAGCTATTTTGGAAATATATTTCATGTACAAAATTGACCTCTCTACAGATTTATTATAAGTATAGATTACATATACTTTTTGATCATCATCATCATCATCATCATATCAGCCTTTAATTGTCTACTGCTGAACATAAGTTTGGGGAGTATTGTAGTTACCTCGCTTGGCAGGCGGATTGGCAATCACAGTCAGGGCTATAGAGGTGTTTTAAGAAGGACGCTGCTGCCCAACCCTCGCCCTCCCTTAGTCGTCTCTTACGACACCCACGGGAAAGAAAGGAGTGGCCTATTCTATGCCGGAATCACACGGCCAACTTTTTTCATTATGTTGCCTGAATGTATCGCTTATTCAGGAGTAAGTAAATCGAAACAGAATTGTCAAAAATATATCGAGAAAATACTGAAGTGTGTGTGGAAACAATCTTGTTTAAACTGCATAGATTAGAAGGGGAAAGAATTCTTAATAATGGGCTCTGATTAGTCGTCCTCATTACAAGCAATATTCTTTGTTAGGGCGACCTTCACGTGGCCTTCCCTAAAAAGCGTTGTATTATATAATTCTTCGTAAATACATCAAAATAGGTCGACTGATTTATCTTCATACTCAGCTATCATTTCTCACTGGTGCCCCGCTGCGTATACAGATGTCGCAGGCGGGTTACCATTCCCAATTCAAAAACTCTTAAAAAACCTTCGTTCCTGCTAAGCATCTTTAAGTTCTACTCTTTAATTCTACTTTGTATGAAAGATTATTGTTTTCTCTCACTAGAAGTTATTACAAATTGAATCGTTAAGTATTACGTCCTTGTAGAAATAATGGATATATTACGATTAAACAACAAATATACAAAGCGTCGTGTTAACCATTCGAAGTAAAATATGGCAGGCGCCGAGCCTTTATTTTAATCTCTCAATGTACGGCCGATTTATTTATATCGTATAGTGCGATGCGTGGGCGCCGAACATAAAAATAGTCGATTCACAAATATTTCGTAGTAAACGCCATCTTTTATCGTGTTTGGAACGTAATGGAATAAGTTATTGGTTGGAACTTCGACCGGTTCGAATTTTGAACAATGTACTAAAGGTGATCTAATGTTATGACCTCGATTTATCAGTTTAGTTTCTTTTAAAATTAGTTCGTTGCTAGTTTATTTTTTAAATTAAGTAACATTGAGATGAGAAAAAGAAAACAAATGGAAAAATTCAATGATTTCAATTTTGATATTTTTTTATTCATCTTAGAATGGCAAACAAGCCATAGACCGCGCCTATAGACATGAATGCTACCATGGCTATGATAGAGTATACTGTGTCGCCCGTGATATTCTTCATACATTCCTCAGGACTAAGGTCTTATGCATCTGTACTCTGTAAATTTATTGCTATATTCCACCATTTAAACCAAAACACAGCCAAGCAAATACAATAGTTCCACGGTAGAAATACGAATGGGACAGAGATATTCAAGGAGACGACTTTAATGTAAAGTGAAGTAAAGTCTCTCTCTTAGTTAGAACATATTCACCCCAATGGCAACACTAGATTTTACTTTGCAAAAACATTGACTTTAAATTATGACTGATTAAATTATTGATTACATTATAATAACCTTATTGTTCTAATTTTAAAATGAACGATTGCACCGATGAATGAATGCGATCGTAAGATGTTTCCTGGAATTTGAATTAAGAAAGAGTAGTTTTCTGTTTCGCAAAAAAAAAAATGTGTTAATAAATATGTAACCAACCTGGGAATAAATAACACGATACGAGTATATACATTCGAATTGAGAACTTCCTTTTCAAAGTTATTTTAAAATATAATTTGATCCAACTTTCTATCTATAGAATGGATATTTTTTTAAATGATTCGTTATGGGCATCTTTATCAATTTTGAATCTTTCAATAGTTCATTGATAAACTCTCTGGTTTCTATGATAATGGCGCAAAGCAAAAGCGGAAGCGATTTAAAATATACAAAATTCATAAAAATATTACTTGTTATCTTATGTTATATAAATAACAAAATAATAATGTCTCTATCTGCTTGATTTTCACTTAATCTAAAGAAATGCAGGCTCAATTTTATAACCAATTCTAAATTCGTAAAGGGGCGAGTAAAAAGTGGTAATAAATATTGCAATTTTTTTTTAAATAAAACAGTAATTGATGCGTAATGATTTCTATTGTGACTTTTTATTTATTTTTCTATTTATATGTACTGAGAATGTCGAACACCTATTTGCAATGTAATTTTGAATGTTTCCGAAAAACAATCAACAACGATAAAGATTTTTTTAATTTGTATTTTAAATTTTTTTTTCCGAGTGCAACAAAAACTAAAACTTTATTCGCTCTCAGTTTATGTTTTGTGTCGGTGCATATGCGGTGTGCGCAGGCGTAAATCGAGTTATTTAAATAAGGTGCAGGAGATGCGGCACGTGGGCTGCGGACTGGCCAGCAGTGATGTCGAGCTTGTTTAGAGATGTGCTCTTTGTCGATAGAGAAACGTTATAATTTAAAAAAAAAAATACTAATACTGGCTGGATATGATTTTATAAAAAAAATATTATTAAGAAGATTGTTATTTTTAAATTCGTTCTTATGGTATTGACATAATGACTACTTGTAGTAATATTTATTATATAACATTTATATTTTTTTTTATATAGTTAGGATTTGTTAGTATTATTGAGTATGGGAGCATAACCATTATTGTTTTGGTATAACACCTTAGTCGTTAGAAATAATAACATATGATGGGCACTGTTGGCCCCATAGTGTATCACAATATCTATATATTGGCCCAATAAAGAATATGTTAAATAACTAATTATATATTTTTTATCCAATATAAAAAAAATCTGCCTTTTGTATCACTTCTCATTAATATTTACTGTGTTTGTTATTTTTATTTTTACTTGGTGCAATAAAGTTTAATCAAATACTTGTAATTAATTTTTACTTTGTATTTTATTCATCATTTTGTTTTTGTTTTTGTTTGTTCATATTTTTTTTAGTTAACTCCAATTTTTGTTGCTTTGTGCCTTGTATCTATATTGTTGCTACATGTGAAAACCTATTAGTGGCTTATTTTGTGATCCTAAACTGTACTTTTTTGCTCTAGTGTAGCCCTGGTTTTCCTATGAATAAATAAATAAATATCGACATGAATAACCTAACCTGCATGTGAGATTATGAAATGGATAATGATCATTTATCCAGCATCAATGTCAAGTGAACTCAATATATATATATTGGTACGATACCGATATTACCCTAGTTTTTACCTATATTTGTTAAATATTTCTATTTTTGTATCATCGATATTTTTAAAAATATTTCCACGTAGCCACCGTGGGCGGTATACTGTTACTTGCCGAGCATTTCCATATGCTTGCATATGTATGTGGCACATAACGTCTCGTCTAACACATTGTCGTGTGTGTGAACACTTACATCGGTGTACAAACACCAAATGAAGAGGTTGTAAGAGCGGATAAGAATAAATAATTAGTAGGCATTGTTAGGGTAAGAGACGGGTCTTGCTCTTATGTGCTAAATATAGTGAATAATGTGAGTAATAGTGAAAAATGTTCTTGTCTATAGACAAATAAAAAAAAAAAAAAACTATAATCTACATCTACACTAATTCTCCGCTGATATTATAAAGAGGAAAGATTTGTATTTTTGTGTGTATGTTTGTAATGAATAAACTCAGAAACTTCTTGGCCGATTTCAAAAATTCTTTCACCATTAGAAAGCTAAATTTTTTTTAATGGGTGATAATGGAATGGTAACCCCATCCGCGCTATTGGTATACACCGGCAGGGCACCAGTGAGGGATGAGGATGAAGCAGATCAGTTAGCCTATCGTGACGAATTCAACAAGAATTGTTCACAATAGTTTTCAGGGGGAACCACGTGGAGGTCGGCCTAATAGGGCATATTGCTAGCAATGGGGCTGTCAAACTCCATTGCTAACAATCACTTTCCCCCAGAAAGCTACATTTACCCTGAGTAACATAATCATCTGCTTCACGGTAGAAACACGAATGTGACAGAGGTACCCAAGCAATCGACTTTTGTACAAAGTCTCCTTCTGGTGAATGTATATACTCGTATCGTGTCCTTTATTTCTGATATTGATGATTTCATATTAATTTTAGGTTTTATTTCATTTGATGTTTTTGGTGTCGTAAGAGGCGACTAAGGAAAGTTTATAGTCGAGGGATGGGCAGCAGCGTTTCTTTTAAAACATCACTAAAGCCTAACGTCTGCCAAGCGTGGTAGTTGGCAAAACACCTCTTTTGCGAGAGGCCAGTGTTCAGTAGTGGATAGTAGACGGCTGATATGATGATGATGATGATGATTATTCAGCCCTACCTGTAATAGTTTAATATCTGTGCTTTTCTCTATAGTGCTTGATGAGTCATAACTTTATTAAGTGAAGTTATAGGATATAGAGGTATAACATCCTATTCTTGGGGGGAAAGGGATTGTTAGTAATGGGGATTGAGAATCCCATTGCTAGCAATATACCCAACCAAATCCATCTCCTCGCAGTTCCCCTTGGAAACTATCATGATTAATTCCTGATGAATTCATCATGATGGGCCAACTGACCTGTTCTCATTCTCATCTATAACTCTTCACTGGTGCTCCGCCAGCGTATTCCGTTAACGCAGGCGGGGTTACCATACCATTTTCATCCATAAAAAAAGAACACCCTATTCTTTATAAATAGTAACACATAAAAGGAATCACAGGCATCACAGTTTCTTCCGTGATGCCCGTAGCGCTGTTCATATCTATAGGCGACTGTTACCACTATTCATCAGGCGGGCCGTCAGCTTGTCTGTTATTTTAAGTATCATAAAAAAGGGATACTATCTTTACCGTTTGACATCGTTTCTTAATATTATATGATTTCAATTCCATCCCAATTCGATTGCGTCAAGCGAGCCTGCTGAATGGGGACAAGAGTACATGATACTTAATACGTGTAAGTAGTTGTGACTGTGACATACACATATACAGTTAGTCACAGGCGTGTAACACTGACAATGACAGTGGCTGAACCGGTGTTACGAGAGCGCGGCCACAAACGGACCGACCGGCCATTGTTTGCAAGCCGTGCTGTGTTTGTACACAGTCGAGTGCACTACACACGACCGTCGAGTGCACTTGCACTGAATACTTGCTCGTGGACAAATAGTATTGACGTGGAATAGGTAAAAATAGAATAGTAAAAAAAATTAACGTTACTTTTTACTGTATACGATAAGAGAAATGTTACTTATAATGTCAATGCATAAAGGCCAAATTATTTCTAAACCTATTATCTCTTCCAGCAAACCAGAGGTTGCTAATAAAAAAGTGCTTTTAAAAATATAAAATATTAGTGTCAATTATTATTTATTTATTTTATAAGTATTCAAATATGTATGTATAACACAAAAAATGAACAGATTTTTTTTATTATAGAATATCTAAAAAAAATTCAAACTTTGAATCTAAAATCTGACGACACAAGTTTAATGTTTCGAGGCAATAAATGTAGACAAATTTATTGCTTGTTTTATAGTTTGTATGTGAAGTAATACATTTGTAAATTAATAGGAATTCTTTGAAGAGTTGATCAAGCTAGATTGCTATATAATTAACATGATTTATGCTCGTTGTTAATAAAAGTCAGTGCTTAGAAACGAATGTTAATAAACATTAAGCAGATTTTATAATATAAATTACGAGCATCTTTGAAATGAGCTTCGTAATTTCGGATATTTTGAAAATATTTATTCAATGCCTACTTATGCATGTACTCCGAGCATTTAAAGTATGCTGCTTCATGTAAATTAGGTCTAAGATTTAAGCATTTGTCTGGATAATTTTCAACACGTGCAATTTCTGTCTAATTTCGGTAAGCTTTTTTATTAATTTATTTTATTTTTTATGGTACACACCAGTTTAAGAATATGACAGAGGTAATCAAATGTACAAAGGCAAGCTTAACTCTAATAGAGTTTTCTTCCAGCAAAC
The DNA here is from genome assembly GCF_026898425.1 of Galleria mellonella. Classification (NCBI taxonomy): domain Eukaryota; kingdom Metazoa; phylum Arthropoda; class Insecta; order Lepidoptera; family Pyralidae; genus Galleria; species Galleria mellonella. Next base: position 5,314,055 of record NW_026441999.1, on the reverse strand, counting down.
CTAAAGTGGAAAGGAATGTCAGCGCATAGAGTGGTGTACAATATTGTGACAATTTTTAAACAAAGAAACTGTTTGTTGATTTTATTTAATTTATTTATTTAAACTTTAATGTACAGTGAATACTGTAATGCACAGTAAATATAATCTTAATCTCAAATAACTTAATCTTATAAATTTTACTATTGTCAACTTATTTGGCACTGTATTGTAGTTTGTCTCCTATACATTATGTTCTTCGAGTTCAAATCAAGATGAAATGGAAAAATAATTCCTATGGATTTAGTCGTAAATGTAACAATTGGACTGCTAGTGAACGAGGCATGGTAGTAGTCATTCATAATAATAAATTTAATATCGCACTGCACTGTGTAGTGTTCTGTTACACTGTGCAATATACATATATTATTATGAGATATTCTAGATAGTGTCACTCTTATTTGATTTATTAACATTTCAATTAGATACCTTCGTTGGTGTGAGGAGATGTGACTCAATCGCTTGCTGCTTTGACTTTTACAAGATAACTAAAATTTTGTTAAAATACAGTCGGATTTCGGATCCGATTTTGATGTTTTTTCTTGCAACCGTACTTAATTTCCAGTCCCCGTTATTAACTTGGGTAGATTTTTTTTCACAGTAAAATCTACTTGTTATAAAAGAGAACGTCTATAAAAAATAGGAGAGTCATAAAAAGTAAGTAAAAAGGAAACGGCATACAATTCACGCTTATCGTTTTTGCAAGTTTTTGCCCCGAAATCTGGGTACAGATAAAAAAACATATTGAAGTCCATATTGACGGGAGTAGTTTTTTTCGGAGCTATTTCGAAAATCTAGCTAAGAGCGAACATCGAAAAAGGAATTAGAAACTGATAAAAAATATGGCAGTGTGATAAGCGCACTTACGACTCACGCTTATCGTTTCTGCCCATAGAGGGCGATGTCACTGCGTGGGGTCCATTTGTAAGGAATTCCAGTTGTAAATTACGGCTACCGGCTTCTCTAAATGTGGCGAATAATTCGTGATCTACTTATCACTTTTATCTAAGTAACTTTCCACTGCGGCCGCGTTGCCCAGGCACGGACTAGGGTTGGATGCGGATATTCAAATATTTTGGTAAAAATTAATTTCCAATTTTTGTAAAATCTGTTAACACACTCAACTTTTTTAATAGGTTAAAATAGGATTGGTAACCCCCTTGTCCTGTTGGTACCTATACGCTAGTGAATGATGACAGGTGAAGATGAAGTTCGAACAATTAATTTGCCCATCGTGATTTAGCTTAGTAGAAATGAACCAAGACAGTTCCCAAGCAGGACCATGTGGTAGGTCGATTTGGTCTGAATAGCTGAGAGATATGGGTGCGAATCCCATCAGAATAAAGTGTTGGTGATTATGATATTTTTCAATGGTCGCGTACTGCGCCGTTTCAGAGATGTTTCCTCCCACGAACACTCAGGTGGTGGAATGAGCTCCCTGCTGAGGTTTTCCCAAGACATACATACAGTATGGGGTATTTCAAAAGGGGGGTAAAGAAGTTTCTTCAGGGACGGCAACGCACGCGTAATACCTCTGGTATTGCAGGTGTTCATAAGCTACAGTAACCACTTGCCATCAGGTGGGCCGTATGCTCGTTTGCCACCTCAGTGGTATAAAAAAAAATTAAGATTCCCATCGTGTCTCCGATTAAACCGTTTATAACTACTCCTCTCCATTCCCCCTGGAAACTATCGTGCCTTATTTATCGTTGAATTCGTCACGATGGACCAACTGATCTGCCTCTTCATCTTCACCTATCACCTCTTACTGGTACCCCGTCAGGCGGGATTACCATGCCATTTTCATACATTAAAAAAAAACTTCTCTCCATCCAAACGTTGCCTTGGAAGAGATCGCTCTTAACGATAAGGGCATACCATTGTTGTCTCAGTTTAATCTTTTCTTGTAATCGTTTGTATCTATACCTATTATAATAAGTCGGGGGGAAGGGATTATTAGTAATGTGGGCTACCAGCCCCATTGCTAGCAATATACCCTGTTAGGTTGATCCCCCTGGAAACCATCGTGCTGAATTCCAGGTGTATTCATCACGATGAGTTAACTGACCTTTTCATTCTCACTTATCATCCTTCACTGGTGCTCCGCCAGCGTATACCGGTAGCGCAGGCGGGGCTACCATTCAATTATCATCTATTGAAAAAATTATATATATATACACACACACACACACATATATATATATATATATATATATATATATATATATATATATATATATATATATATGCCTGATATATATATATATATATATATATCAGGCTCAAGACAATGTAGTTTTACGAAGTCTGTGTATTTGAATGTCATGACTTTTAGAACTTTTAGAACTCCAATTGCATCATATTGTTTTGTTAGTAAATGCAATTTTATTGCTTTATTGATGAATTAGCCATTTACGCATTTTTTCGCAGTTTTGCCCACGTCAATTACTACATAAAGTATCCTATACGCGAAGTTAAGATATAACTTATCCGTGAACCAAATTTTATTAAAACCTATACAGTACTTTTTGCGTGAAAGAGTAACAAACATCTATCCATTCTTACAAAGTTTGGCATTTATAATATTTAAGGATATTTAAAAAAGTAATATTTTTCTTCCTTGAAAAGAATATAGTACATTATTTTGAATTTGGGATATTGTTATTTGACATTATTATATATGTTATATTTATTTTTTTTATTATAAAAATTGATTTGTCATTGAGCGATTAAAATTGTTACATTGGTTTTAATAAAGAAATATTAAGAGAATTTGAGTTTAAATATCAGACCCAATGTGTCGATGATATGAGTCGGTTATTCTAACCTTAATGTGGTGTGAAATGTAAACAATTGTGTGAAAAACATTAATCAAAAGGTCGACACCCCTGTCGATTCTATAAACGTAAATACAACCTATATCTTACATCCGAGATATCTAATTTGCCTACTAACATATTGGACATTATGACTCTAAATTTAGCGAATGTGGAACGGATGGAGTTCCACTTTATCCTGACCGGTCCGTGATGTGGGCCGAATATTTGTGCTATTGTACAGGAATAGGACAATTTGCAATGTAGAATGGTGTCCAATGATCACTTCTTGGATGAGATCATGGAAAGACCATGGTTTCAACCGTGACCAAGACTGGTCCAATTGGTGGCTTTGTTTCTGGTTTTAAGCTTTGCTAATATTTTAAATGTGAAAGGGACTTTGCTTGTTATTTTGTTATCTTACAGCGTCTTATCTCGTGTTTCAATCGTGAAGCAGTTGAGTTTCCATGGCTGTTTGTTGTGTTTAGGTATGAAGGGTGGGATGTGGCAGTGAATTTACAGGGTACAGAGGTATAACACTTGAGTCCTCAGGAAAGGCAACGCATGGGGGATATCATGGGCGAAACAGTATATTCTGAACAGTATATCCATGGTACTGCTCATGTTTATAGGCGACGGTTACCACTTTCCATCAGGTGCATAAAAAAAGGCTTAACTAACCGCTATGAAATTTAGTATACACAAACTACTTGAGATCGAGAAGGATACAGGCTAATAGAAGAATATAACCGAAAAATGAAGCGATCCTCCATTTTTCGCATCCATCCATTTCCAGTCGTCTTTTTAAGATCATCTGTAAATATATTAAGTACATAAAATATATTTTGATAAATTGTTAGTATTTTGCGAGAATCGAACTCGAATTAGAAGGTGAGGTATATTAACCCGTCACACCATCGACGTCCTCGTAATAACACACCGTACAGTCAAGTTCTCATTTTTTTCTAATTATAACGCGTCTATCCAAGTTATGAGAGTGGCGACTCGATTCTCGAAACTATTCGATCGATTATACCTCTCGATACCTAACGGATCGAGTGATCCGTGTCAATAAATACTCAAGCCAGTAAATGTAACATGCGGAATTAAAGAGTTCCATGTATCGATTGATTTATTTTTAAGCGATTAAAAAAGGAGAGATCTGCAATTCGTTTTGTGTATTTGTAAAAAAAGCATTAATTTCAATTCTGACAATATACATATGATAGTCACGCCTATAACATACCTATACGTTTGAAGCTAAGTGGGCTGTGCCCACCTCAGAACTGTCAATGCCCACCCTACGCTGCGATCGAAGCTTTCAGCTACTATGCGTAAAGGCATCTCTAAAAGTACATAATGCGGTCGATTCTAAGGCACCATTTCTCAAAATCTATTTCTAACCTAATAATATAATTAGATAGTTATATAAAATTACTGTTTTATGGACTATTATAAACTAAATTTATAATAATTTTCACGTAAATCAATTCATAATAATAAATCTGTCTATTCTCTTTTAACCAAATGTCTGTAACAGATTGCCCTAGCGATATGACCGCCTTTTATACCTTTATATATATATTTTACTCTTTAATTCATATTACTGTATTTCATATGAATTTAGGTCATATTGTTCCTTCGATAAAAAATTTCACTGTAATATTAAATTGAAAGTTGAAATTTAGAGATAGGGTTAGAAAAAATGGCGCTTTAGAATAGATTTCATTGTCTTTTTTAAGAAGCAAGACCTCTCTTTGGAAAGTAATCTTTACGGCAATGGATGGGAGTAAACATTATAAAGATGATTCATAATTGGCGAAAAACGTAAATATACACACAAAATACTTCTGATATTGGAACAACCTATTTTTTGAAGTCGATTAAAACAAACATGGCGACTAGGCATGGATAATATCTATACCACACCCATATCTGTATATTTCATATCCATTTCAATATTGTTTATATCAGTCGGATATGTATTTTCATTTTCATCGGGTGTTTCGTTTCGATATTATATATTCATGACTGATATTTAATATCTATATTTTTTTATTTACCTAATATATAGATATTGTAACTAGAATAAATAGATATTGCTATATATTGTCCACCTTATTGGATAGGTTATTAACCCTTAAATACCTGAAGTTTCAAATTTGATACCGGGGTTATAAATCGCATTGAGTGCCTACAATCGATTTTATTTTAATATTTGACTGTTCACATGTTACCAAATGTTTTTTTCAAAATAAATATATAAAAATATCGTTTGTGATTTCTTTTTTACTATTTTTCCCCATTAGTAAACACAGTAAAGGGTACACTTATATATTGTTTTATTTTGATTTAAAAAATCAGGTTTTTAAGGGTTAAGAAACATTTTACCGCAGGGAGACTTTGTACAAAAGTCGTTGGCTTGGGTACCTCTGTCCTATTCGTGTTTCTACCGTGAAGCTGTTGTGTTTGCATGGTTGTGTTTCGGTTTGAAAGGTGGAATCTAACAGTAAATTTACAGGGTACAGAGGAATAACACCTAAGTCTTTAGGAATGGCAACGCATGGGGGGTATCATGGGCGAAATAGTATACTCTGTTATGTCCATGGTACTGCTCATGTCTATAGGCGACGTTAACCACTTGTTTTGTTTGTTTGGTGCACCCTCAGCTTGTTTGCCATTCTAAGTTGTATAAAAAAACATTTTTAAAAAACAGATTAATCATAATTATAACCAAAATCAATCCCGACTAGGACAAGAGCTAGTAGGGTTTAATTAACTAGTAATAAGGGAACAAAAGATATAGAGAAAGACACATGACTATTACATCTGACAGTGTTATAAAAATATGTTGACTGAAGACTCTCAAAAATGTTTGAAAATATTCGTTTTTAACTGACGTATTTTTGGGGGTATTCTCACGACCGTGAGTTTAATGTATTTTCAATGTCACTTGTCAAACGGTTAAAGCGAGGAAACCAGCATGCGCAACTTATTCATCGGCCTTTCTCGGGTCTCATTGTCAAAGCGCAGTAACCCCAGTGTTGTGGTTTCCGCGTATACTATTATTAAGTGGGTCGCGATAAATTGACCATTGTATGCGTACGTACGTAACGCACTCGTACTCGTGGTTTAACTATAAAAGCTTCAGGTTATTTAGAAATGGTTACTGCCTTGGAAAATTGGCTTAAGATGCTTAAGCTTAAGATGTACCGTTACATTATATTTTGTGATAGTTTCATTGCTGTTTTGTCTATAATTCTTTTATTTGTTTTAAATCAATATTCTTTTGCAAGTCCCGATTAATCTTATCTTAATACAAATAAGTAACTTAATTTTTAACCGACTTAAAAAAAGAAGGTTATAATAAACAATGTTTATTATACCTTCTGTTTTGAATTCATATATAGTAAAATATAAATTCCTGTGTATTCGGTCTATCTAGTTAGATGAGCCTTATTCAAGCTTTTTTGTTGTTTTTGGAATCAAAAAGTTTCTTTGAACAAGTTTCCGTGTTTCAATGTAATACTAGACTTAGCTACATTTCGCCATGCATATTTATATGAACGTGACAAGCGGTAAATCTATTACCATCTCTTGGAGTAATTTGTGTACAATACAGGGAAAACACAAATCTGAGGATACTGTATTTTGACAATGAGACCCCGACGACGGGTCAATGGTTAAACTTATCATACTGATTTCCCTGTAACAGTTTGCGACGCGACAAGAGACATATCCATCAGAAATCAACTTCTACATTCACATAACTTGAGAGTGTGTTCCACAAAAACTTTGTCTTTAATTATTTACACAACCGGTTATATTTGTTCATAAACTAAAGTACTTAAGCAATTTTAATAAAATTTCTATGAGACTAGTCACTATATCCTTTCAAATAAAATAAAAGAATTTTCCAAATGACAGCGTTGATGAGATGAATAAACAAAAAAACACAACTGAACTGAAAACCCCCTTGTTTAAAGTCGGTTGAAAATAAATACAATCACATTATGTTGAACATTTATTTATTGCTTCCTTTCAGGGGTACCTGCATGTATGGCGGCGGGAGGCAACGTTTACAGACGACAAGTTAAAAGAATTATTCAACAACATCGAAGATATATACGACTTTAATCGGTAAGTTCAATTAAGTTGCTTGATCACTAAACAAAATTGAACACTAAATATCAGATGGCGCTAAAATCGATTATTGTGATTTTTGTTAATTACTTTGTAATTAAAGATAATTTAATGTAAAATTTTACCGTGTAGTGTCAACATAGAATAGAGCATCCCTTTCTCTCCCGTGGGTGTCGTAAGAGGTGGCTAAGGGAGGTCAAGGGACAGGCAGCAGCGTCCCTCTTAAAACATTTCTAAAGCCTAACTGCCATTGTCAATCCACCTGCCAAGTGTGGTAACTACTGGCAAAACCCCCCCAAGAGAAGGCTTATTTCCAAAATTGGACAGTTGAAGTCTGATATGATGATGATGATGTAAAATTTCTAAATTGGCGAGTGTCTAGTATTTCTTGTCAAATTTTGTTTAGTGACTAACCGACTTGACATATTATTATTTGTATTCGTTTTACAATACCATCATTTATTTTTTATCACCTAGCAACAATAATTCTACATAAAACATAACATTTACTAAAAGAATTTAGCTTTTTTATGTCTAACCTAGCAAAAATGTGTAATACAAAATCCTTGCAACCGAAGGGTGTTAAAATAATAGCTGGGGGCTGTCAAACTAAGAGGGTGGACTTATAAGAGATGCTATCTATAGCTATAAATATGTTACATACAGTTAACCATTGTATGATACAAATGGTTCCGTCTGTTCACTAACGCTGTGGGGTCTTGATGTCCCTTGTTCACATCGAGATTTTAAAGTATTGAATTTCATACTAGCTCGCAATGCGGTAGGTGAAATGGTAACAGCTAATGTTACCGAGAAATAAAAAGTTAATAAAATAATTTAATTTGTTATTTTAAATACACAATTGGGACTTAATGCGATGTAGAAGGCTTTACAGGTAAATAGTACTTACATACCTGCTTCTTCATTGCCGACGTTTCGACGTGGATTCACCACGTCGTGACCTCGACACTTTTTCATCGCGTTAAGTAAGTTTTTTTTTAATGGGTGATAATGGAATGGTAACCCCACCCGCGCTATTGGTATACACCGGCGGGGTACCAGTGAGGGGTGATAGATAAGGATGAAGCAGGTCAGTTAGCCCATCGTGACGAATTCAACAAGAATTGTTCACGATGGTTTCCAGGGGGAACCACGTGGAGGTCGACCTGATAGGGCATATTGCTAGCAATGTCGAACTCCGTTGCTAACAATCCATTTCCCCCCGTTAAGTCTCGATTGTGTATTTAAAATATGTGTAAACAACGCGAAAGTTTAAAATTTACTAATGTAGATTTTTTATAAATATTAATAAGGTAAAGGGCATATTACCCAAGTAAAGTTAAAAGAGAGTTTGTTGCATGTCTTGGAATGACAAAAAGAGTTAAAAAGTAATTAAAAGCGCAGGGACGAAGAGTATATGATATGAAGATATTAAGTGTAAATGTAGACGGTTGTATGGTGACTCTTTTGGGTCTGAGAGATATCTGAGAGATGTATAGTTTGGTCAGAGAGGGAGTGAATATTGAGATGACTGTAAATAAAAGTGAAGAAAAAAAAATCTGCATATCATGTCGATTACGTAGCTAAACTACAGTAGCAGCTAACAAAGATCCAGAGTTACCAATAAACATATATTTCATACACCGTATAGTCCCGGAATAGAATGGCCCACCCCTTCTTTTCCCGTGGATGTCATAAGTGGCGACTAAAGGAATTTAATTAACGAGGGATGGGCAGCAGCGGCCATCTTAAAACAACACTACAGCCTAACTGCGGTTGCCAACTTGTCTGCTACGCGTGATAACTACTGGCAAAACAGTAACTGGGTGGCATATGTTCAACAGTGGACGATTAAAGGCTGGTATGATGATTTTATTAATGAATGATAATGTAATGGTAGCCCCGCCTGAGCAGATGGTGTACCCTGGTGTGGCACTAGTGAGAGTGAAAAGACAGGTAAGTTAGCTAATCGTGATCAATAAACCCGGTATTCAGTGGGGGAAAGGGATTGTTAGTAATGGAGACTGAAAATCCCATTGCTAGCAATATACCCAACCAGGTCGACCTCCTAGCGGTTCCCCCTGGAAACTATCATGGGTAATACCTGATGAATTCATCATGATGGGCTAACTGGCCTGTTTTCATTCTCATTGGTACCTCGCCATCACCACCCTTCACTGGTACCCCGCCAGCGTATACCATTAGCGCAGGCGAGCCTGCCATTCCATTTTCACCCATAAAAAAAAACTAAGTATTCAGTATGATGGTTTCCAGGGGGGACCACGTAGAGGTCGATCTGACAGGGTATATTGCTAGCAATGGGACTAGTAGTCTGTATTACAAACAATCCCTTTCTCTCAATCAATATGATATGATGATATTGATTATATATTCATATTCACTCATACATACTCCTTTTTTTTGAAGTCAGGTAAAAATGGCTATAAATTGTCGCGATAATATCACTGGCGATCTTGGAAACTGTCCATTTAAGCAACAAACTAATGAAGTGTACATTATCATTGCAAAACACATAATACCTCTGAGAGATGTTAATTAGGCAATTGGCAAATGTTACGAGATTGGCCTGGATTCTTAATAGTGATGTAACAGCATATTAAAATGACAATTCTAGTGTATTATATATTGTGTTTTGATTCCTTGTCCTGAATACATTGTGTTGTCACTCATTTTCTTTTAGGTATAAAGTATTATACAGTAGTGGAAATGAAGGAAAGTTCAGAATGAGTTGTCCTTGTTTGTTTTTATTCTGTTTTACTAATCAGTCAAGTCGCTCGGTCATTTTCGTCTTGTAAATAGATAAACTCGTTTCTATAGTCTAAGATCCCTCTGCTGACTTTTGCGTGTCTAAGAAAGTCTCAATGAAGTTTAGTTTAAATTATTTTATTTATTTATTTATTTCTTATTGCATTCCATAATATAATTAGTACATAACATTTCAATTATGGACCCTGTTGGGCACAGCAAGTACGAGAGAGGAGGACAACACTTCTTTCACTTTAGAAATAGTCTAAGGATCTGTTACAATATTATCAGTCATTGAAATTGTATCACGATAAGTACGTATTTTCTTACTATTATTATTATTAATTTTAAATAATGAATAATAATAATAGTAAGAAAATACGTATTGGTGTGTATCTATTTATATCGTAATTGTTATTAGTATTATATAGTTATTTAATATATTCTGTAGTTTATAATTATTTATATTCATATTGTAAAATTAATTAATAAATAGTTTAATAATAAAATTTCAGCAATGTCAGTTTTAGCTATGTCTTAAATCATTATCAATTCATAATTAATTATTTATTTATAAATTACAAGATAAATTCTGCTTGTCATTCAAGTATTCGTCAATAGTATAGTAGCAAATTAAAGATGAACGCAGAAGGCGTTATCTTAGGCTACCAAAAATTATATCATCATTTAGTTTTATCTTGCATTTTCCAACTTTTGAATCCATCTTGAATCATTTCTTCGTCATATCGATTTTGGGCGACATTTTTCTTCTCGGTATTCAGGTTATATTTATTGGTGGGTTAGTATCATATTTGAAGTATTGGGATTGTTATATCTCTAAGATAAAATCCCTAATATAAACAAGCCAAAAATTTAGGGCGCTGTTGGAGTATTAGTGAGAATTATAGGAGAAAATGAAGTCAGGTCAATGAGCCCATTATGACGAACTATTTACGATGATGATATCTTAATTACGATGGTTTTCAGGCCGTGTAAAGGTCAATCTGGTTGACTATATTGCTAGCTTTGCGGCTAGTATTTTACTTAGAAACCTTCTCTTGTTGTTGACACTTTAATATATGTGTTATCACGTATTTTGTTACATATTTTGGTTATTATTATAGAGAAATGAAGAGATAGTATCAAGCTTGGTAACGTACTTTTACTGATTAAGATCTTAATACATCGTTCGATAATGTAGCAACTCTTATGAAGATAATGAAATATGACCCGTTACACTATTACGCCTTATATAGAGCTTTACTAAATGACTTCGCTTTTATTTTATGTCTCCTTGGAACTTGATACTGATAGCGGTTTTATGACATTAATAATTTTTTATACGGAGGTTTCACAAGGCACTACTTTGTTCCTTTAAATATTAACTTTGTAAACTTTTTTACTTGACAAAGATTAGCAAAGGAATATGCTCTTTTCTTGAAGGTTACGATGTTGTATCAGTTCGGAAATACTGCTGCTGGTAAGTTAATTCCAAAATGTGGTTGTTAGAAAAATGTTTCTTTACAGTGAAATAGTAAACTTTTTTCTAATAGACATATAGTTAAAATATGAAAACAATACTGTAATATAATAATTGTCTAATTGAAAAATCGAATTTTAAATTAAAAAAAAAACTTGAATAATAAAGTCAAGTTGTCAAGTGTCGTATTTACGTAGAATTTGGAGATAGAATAGGAGCATAGACTATCTATTATTTCCGTTACGCGAACGAAGTTGTGGGCATAGCTAATTATAAATAAATGTTTATATCTAATAAATGCTGTGTTTTTAGTTTACATGTCAACACCAAACGGGATTTTTATGAGTGTTTATTTACTATTAAATCTACCATAACCGTAGCTGGAACGGTCTAATATAAAGATGTGAGCCATAAAATGGTTTTATCTTAGAGTTTTATGGTACCTTTCTGAAGTAGTTGTAAAATATGTCATTTTATTTGTTAATTGACTAACACAAATTAGTTCCGTGTAAAACATTCCATTTAGATACAATAATAGATAGATGACGATGTATGTAGTAAATGTAACTATATTAGTTAACTGACTTATTATTATTAAAGATGGTGCCCCATAAAAAAACTTTTAATTGTGACAAAACCAGTATATTGATCTAAAAATTCAAACCAACATTCATTCATACCAACCATTCAACTTGGGCGGCGGTAGTCACTTACCATCAGGTGAGCCGCATGCTCGTTTGCCCCCTGTGTTGTAAAAAAAAACATTTCTATGGGACTAATATGTAAGTATCTATATCCTTTCAGATACAAAATATTTTTCTAAATCGGTTTAGAACTGACGGAGCTATGAGATGTCAAACATAAAAAAATACAAATGAATTAAGAACTTTGAATTTTGAAGTCATTTGATAATAAAAGAAAAAAATAGGAAAAATTGTGTACATTACGATTAGCTAAATTTTTATATGGGACGACAAATTCTTTATAGGAAAAGCCTTCTCTTTTACGGTGGTTTTAGTTAGTCGTGCCTTACGGCATCCTGGGAACGAGATGAAGAAGTGACTATAGCTGGTTTAACCATGTCAGGGCCTCTAGGCATGCATTTTTATCAAAAAAAAAAACTGATATAAATATATCCTACAACTCGAAATGCGTGATAAAATACAAAAACGACAATAAAATGTAATATAAAAAAGCAAATATATTTTCATTCGGGATTTTTTAGATACAAATCTTCAAATGTACTTTTCACATAAAGAAACTATCTCGAAAAATACTTTGTAAGGGCGCGGAGCTCCTAAGCAGTTGCTTACGCTGCGTAATGGTTAATCCGGAGAGTGAGGGCCATTATCAAAATCAGTCGAAGAATTGGCAATGTAATCACTAAACATATATACAAATAATACGCTTCCAATCAAGAACCTTATCCGTTTTAAAGTTTGTTAAAAATGTATCGTGCGGCGCACTGTTTAGAGTCTAAATTTGAATGGCAAATAACTTAATATCTTAAAGTAGTACGATTTGAACGAAGACTGTTTCTGTAGGCTTTTTAAACGACTTTGTGACGTAATTGCGCGTCGTCAGTCACCCGCGAGTGAATGTAATCATAACATTCACCGCTAGACATCGTGGCTCGTTGGTCTAGGGGTATGATTCTCGCTTTGGGTGCGAGAGGTCCCGGGTTCAATTCCCGGATGAGCCCGGTTTTTTCTTGCTATCTTAGCTATTTTGTTCATAATAGCTTATTGTTTACTAAAATTCATTAAAGCCAGATTAAAATATTCTACTGTGAATTTTTACCAACTGCAAAAAGCATTGTGTCCCACAAAAAACCGATTTCAATGATGATGGTTGCATTTTTACATCAAAAACTAAATTATTGAACCGATTTTAATAAAATTTCTATGGTACAAATCTGTAAGTATATCCTTTCAGATAAAAAAAAAAAATTGGAATAAAATGTAAGTGAATACATTATTCATTTAAAATTATTATAATTTATATTTAAATATAAGCAATAAAACTTTAAAATAGTAAAAAGTAAGGTACAAAAATAAACGCCATAACATTTCGAAACAATGGCAAATAAAAATTTCGCCATTATAATTTAAGTCCCCTTTGAGTGGTCACGTATTTCTTGTATTACTCATACGTACGTAGACGATCGTAAACTTGGTAAAAAATGTACATTATATTTATTTGTAGCTAACAACACATTTGTAGATAGGTGTAAATATATTATTAAATGACTAAAATATTAAAAAAAAATATTGATTTTATTGTACGTTTTTATAAATTATGTCATAAATCTGAATAAAAAAAGAATATGACAGCAAAATAGAAATAAAAGGAAGAATGATTGAGAAACAGGAGTAAGGAAGGATAAAAATAATAAAGGAAATAGTGTCAGTAAAAGAATTTAAGATTAACAATAAATAAATAATATATTATAGAAAGGTGTAATGGAAGATGAAGGGAGAAGTATGTTAGATACAAGTTAATGAATGAATAGAAGAAGAAAATTCTTGATAAAGAAAATTGTGGTGCAAATTTAATACTTAAGTAATAAGTATTATACAATCATACCAAGCTGATGAAATAGATATACGATTGGAAAGAATGTAGATTTAGACAAACATACAATTAGTTAATTTAAGTTTTCTTAGATAGTACATAGTTTAATTACAGTAAAACTATGTACTATCTAAGTAAGGAGTCAAAACTAGCGCGTATATACGAGATAATTAAAAAAAAATGGATGAATCTACATCCTTTTATTATTTTTCTCTGTATTGGGTTGGCTGGCTGGAAGAGCTCTCTTTCATATATATATATATATATATATATATATATATATATATATATATATATATATATATATATATATATATATATATATATATATACATGAATGAACCGTTTATGACTGGCACTTATATCTTTCTGCTTTCCTTGTATGAGACTTGGCGTGAAGATAGATTATTGTTAGCACAGGTGTATTACACTCATGACTTATGTCATGAGTGTATTACACCTTATTTTGTTTACTTATTTATGACCTTCTATTAAATACAATCCATTTATTTGATTATGTATTGTATGTTTTTTATAAAAAAATTTTAATTTAAAAACATTTCCTATTCTAAATTAATGTTTATTTACATGAAAAGGTTTGCTGAAAGAAATCTCTTATTAGATATAAGCTCGCCTTTGTACATTATGTTTATAATGAATTGTAGTTAACATTATATTTTGTGTACAATAAAGAATAGAGCATTATTCACAGCTATATATTAAAAAAAAAATTACTTTTGGTCTCGATAACGTCTTCTACTTAGTCTTTGGAGCTAACTCGGGGATGATACAATTTTAAAGATCTAAAATAATTGATCGTTAATAACAATCAATATACGCCTGATTTCTCAACCTTGAATTTCCCTAATAAGAATATATTACTAAACTAACCAGCCATCTTGGTTGGTTTTTATTCTTTTTATTATTTATTTTTAACAGTAGAGGTAAATACTATCATGTTTGTTTGTTTAAGTATTCTAACAGGCTATGAAGTTTTTCGGCTATAATTTTACTTTGAATTTTGTAGTTTGTTACCACCTTCTACGAAGTCTGGCATTAATTGAGGGGCAATACCGTTTTGAGAATCTAAAATTATTTCATTCATATCAATTCATCTACGTTCGATTTTTTAATTTGGGTCTTTCTTATACGAGAAAGATTTTAGCAAGCTAGCTAGTCAACTTAGTACACAATTAATTCCAAATTTTTCTTCCCTTGTACCGATGCATTTTACTTTTTCAAAATGTTATAAATAAATTTGAATATCTTGTTTTCAGATCGTTCTGTGAAGAGTTGAACAACTGTCGTCTGGATGCTACATGTATTGCTCGTTGCTTCGTCAATAACACTGGTACAGATTCTGGCTTTTCCGTCTACACCTCGTACTGTACTGGTTATCCCATAACAATGAAGAGGCTGGCAGCCTTAGCATCAGAGCCGGACAGCGCAAGAGAGTTCAGGGAGAGACAACTGGCGTTGCGTCATCCACTACCGCTCGCGTCTTACTTACTGAAGCCGGTGCAGAGGATTTTGAAGTACCATTTATTGCTACAGGTTTGTTGGTGATCTTATTAATTAGATAGGTATCTTCATAGGTATCATCTTTATCTGATTAAAGTCATGTACGCAAATTACTATATGAATAAATCCCTATTTATATAATATAATGCACTGTAGGCACATGGCGATGGTTATTTTGAGGATGAACTAGTTTTAAAACTTGATATATCATCAGTATCAGTAAGCGATGACAAAGTTATATCAGTTATTGCCATTGTGACGAATTAATCATAATTATTTTCAGGGTCCGGGTGGACGTTGACTTGACAGGGTATTTGCTAGTAATGAGGTTGTTCGACCCCATTACTATTAATCTCTTCTCCCTTTACTTTGTTTATGGCACTTCTTTTGCGCTCATGACGAATTCGTCACGATGAGCCAATTTGCATTCTTCGTTACCTAATCGTCACTTACTGGTGCCACGACAGCATATACCGATAGTGTAGGAGGGATTTCTTATTATTATTGAAAGACGGGCTTTTCAGGCAGAATAACCTGTGACACTGTGAGCTTTCCAAGATCTTTTGTGCTCGCCTTTTTTTTAAATTTCGCTGCTAATTCCTATCAATTAATGAAGTTTTAAGATGTTTTTTATAGCAACGTTTTTTTATCTCCTCAGGATATAGAATGTGTTTTCCAAAGAAGATATATCGTTTATAAATGAATGGGCCACGCATTAAGTGCTGCGGCGTTTATTCCTTACTGTGACAAAATCTGCAAACACTTTATGGAGATAAGTCTAGTTGTGTTTGTTTAGTTTGTAGTATTCAGTGAGAGCCCTTATTAATACAGACATATTATGTTTACTCAAAAGAATTAATTTCTTACAGTAATTTTCTGATAACTCCTTAATCGGGGCTTTTAACTGAGTGGTAGGGGTTACTATTCCATTGTCATCAATTAAGAACTGCTTTTGCGTAACAATTTTATATTGCTAATTCCAGATTAATATTAACCATTGATTCTATCTGTAATTTCAGAATGTGGTGAAACAGTGCACGACTCGGGAGACGGAGTATGCGTTGCTGAAGATGACTGGCATAGCGCAACATATTGATGACATGAAGCGTCGGCACGAGCACGCGGTGCGGGTGCAAGTAAGAAGTTTATATTTTTTTTTTAATGGTGGAAAGAAAATAGCAAACAAGCCGACAGGATATTTGGTCTTTGGGAAAAAAGAATTTAAATTTATTGATATATTTTTCCCCGCTACTTGTGAAATCCACGCGCGATTTCAGAAGTAGGGAAAGCAATGAAACACAAATGCACAATTTCTAGTTAGTGTAACAACATAAACCGTATACCAGATTTTAATCTGGACTTTCAGGAACTTAACTGCATTTAATGTGGTGCAGTAATTTTTATTTGATGCTGGAACAAAGATACATACAAACAGGCAGATAGACTAATTGTGCGATTTATTAAGAATGTTGCTTTGTTTAATTCCAGGAGATTCAATCACTTCTATACGGTTGGAGCGGTCCGGATCTGACCACTTATGGAGAGCTGTGCGCCGAAGGGACATTCAGGTAATGCTATAACAACCGCTATCTTTATAAAACATTTTTTTTTTTATTTATTTATTTAAACTTTGATGCACAGTGAAATTCGATATACATTTGGCGCAGTTAACGTAAGAGGCGACTATGGGAACATAATGGTCAAGAGATGGGGAGTAGCGTTCTTCTTCGAAGCTTACTAAAGGCTAACTGCAGTTGCCAATCCGTCTGTTAATCGTGACAACTACTGGCAAGACTATCTTTGTGAGGGAGGTGTCTATGTTTTTTTTTTATACAACTTAAAATGGCAAACAAGCTAACGGCCCACCTGATGGAAAGTGGTAACCGTCGTCTATAGACATGAGAATGACATGACACAAAAAAATAGATCTCTACGAAAATTACAAAGAAATATATAAAAAATTTGCTTATTACAGCTAATATAAAATACTAATTTATCTTTCTATTTCTCTACCTGTGGGAAGCCGGGGCGTATTACTAGTATTAAAATATATTTGATGATGCAGAGTGTTCGGCGCGAAGGCGATGCGTCACGTCTTCCTCTTCGACAAGATGCTCCTCATCACCAAGAACAGAGAAGACGGCATCCTAGCGTACAAGACTCATATAATGGTAATGTAACATTTTTTTTCCCATTAAAGTCTAATGTTATTATATGGCGGTTATATTAAGCAATCATTATTTTAGGCTATTATTTTATTGTATTTTTATTTTATATTTATTATTCTTGTAAATATTACATTTTTACATTTATATTTAGTTTTAAATTAAGTAATATAATACATGTTACATATTACGTATGCAGGTAAAATAAGTAATTATTGAATATATTGCAACTCAACAAACTCAGGTTGATAAATTATGCATTATATTAAAATTAATCCTTCTTAAGTAATGAAATTAAGTTTGTACCTTTGTCACAGATAATAATACTAAAAAAATGTCCAATGATAGTACAATAATCGATTAAATTATTGAATGTTCCGATTTGTTGGTAATTTTATTTAGAGAGTTAATGTTAGTTAGTTAAAAAAAGTCCTCTATGATAATTTCAATAAAACTAGGCTACCTCTCAGTTTAGTATCTTTGCAGTGTGACGACATGAATAATGAACCCTTGCCACAGAGTAACGTTATTTAATCTATACTCTTGCAGTGTAACAACATGATGCTAGTGGAGGCCATAGCGGGGGCGCCGCTGTCGTTCCACGTGATCCCGTGGGACGCGCCGCGCGCCCAGCTCACGCTGCAGGCCCGCTCCGCGCGACACAAGCGCGAGTGGACGCTGCTTATCAAGCGGGTAAGCAATCCGCACTCTCTTTCTTTCTCATACTGTGTGTACACCCACACGCACGCACACTCACTCACTCACACACACACACGCACGCACGCACGCACGCACGCACGTAAGCATATCTACACACACACACCCACACCTATTTAATTATTTTTTATTAACCACATTACAAAAAATATTACACATTATAACCACATTATAAAAATATTTATTGCAAAATACAAACTTAATGTTATAGCAGTCCCATCCAGTCAATCTTTGGAGAAACAAAAAATAGAACTATGCAGTAAAAAGTAATAGTATAACAAACACATTTACACATAATAAAAAAAAAGAATTATTAATAACTGTATTCTAAGCTTGAATGCTTGCTTATCAAATGGATGAGAACTCCGACTTTCATTATAATATAAATATTTATCTATAAAAATGTATACAAAACACACTGAAAGCTCTTATACAATATAATAATAATAATTGGACTCTATTTTCCACGCTAAGCCTCTTATTTGGGCCATTGTGCGTATGAATTATGGCTAGTACAGGCAACCCAGTTCCGTCCAAAAGCACAAAAAATTTCTGGGATCTTCACATTCTTCTGAGGATTTCTAAACATTGAGAGGTTACAGCTTCACATTCCAGGATTACGTGAACAGCCGTTTATTTGGCATCAAAACACCGTTGACATATAGGGCTGTCAATGGCTTCTATTGTTTATAAATGTTTGCTTAATGGGCAATGGCCTGATATATAATATGGCCATGCTAGTACAGCTGTTTGGCGGCAGAAGAATAAGTGGGACAGGATATCTATGCAGACGAATTTTGTACAATGTCTTCCTATTGTTTCAGGTAATATTAGAAAATTACAACGCTGTGATACCATCTCATGCAAGACAATTGGTCATGGAGCTTGGACAAAACAAAACAGATGGTAAGTATAGTTAAAGTAAAATTGTGTCCTTTTGTAAAAATTGCCGGTTGTTCAGATGTTTATTACTCATCATCATCATCATACCAGCAGTTAATTGTCCACTGCTGAACATAAGTTTCCTCCATAAGGGGCACTTTGCCAGTGGTTACCACGTTTGGCAAGGAGGAAAGGGATTGTTAGTAAAAATATCGGGTAATATATAATAAATATAAAATAGGGTCAAATAGCCCCATTACTAGCAATATACCCTGTCAGGTCGACCTCCACGTGGTTCCCCCTGGAAACCATCGTGACTAATTCTAGTTTAATTCGCCAGGATGAGCTAACTGACCTACTTTCATCTTCATCTGTCATCCCTCACTGGTGCCCCGCCAGTGTATACCAATAGCGCAGACGGGGTTACCATACAATTATAACCCATTAAAAAAAAAACCACGCTTGGCAGGCGAGTTGACAATTAGGATTTGGTCTCATAAGAGCGCCGCTGCTGCCCATCCCTCGATCATTAAGTTCCCTTAGTCGTCTCTTACAACACCTAAGGGGTGGTTCATTCTATGCTGGCACCACACGACGGTTTGTTACTCAATCTCCCTTAAAAAACTGGACGGATTTGAAAAAATTTTATACATACAGAAATACACAGGCCCTAAACAGAAGTATTAAGTGTATAAGTTTGTTATAGAAATATGCTAATATGTAATATAATTTTTTTTACACTAGTTTAATAGCAAGGTATCTAAAATAAAGCAGAGTTGTATGTAGTTATAGTAAGTAACAAAAATAGACTGAATATGGCTGAATATTTAATTTAATAATTATTAAGATATTATTTTTAAAACTTATGTTAATTTTTTATAGATGTCTATATACGTTTGTAACGGGAAAACAATAAACTCACTATTTTTGTCTTTTTCGACAATTATTTCGGTTTCATATGGAAGTCTTATTCTTCTTCTTTACATATGTATATAGATATTTTTAAGATACTCGTAAGTACAACTGCAAGATTAAACAAATTAATTATTTAACAAAAAATAATTAAGTTAGATAATCTAATTAAGTTTATCAAAATAGGAGAAATAAAACCAATTATTATATGTTTTTATATATTTAATTTCAGATGACATGCTGGCTGAAAAATCACATAATCTTATTACACAGGCGTCAATGAGGAAACAGTTATCCGCGCCAGAGTATCTCGAAAAAAGAAAATTAGAGAGAGAGAGACGAAGAACACTCGTCTTAGGAAACGGGATACGAGGTTCATCGAAGAAAGGAAATCGAAAATATACTATACCGAATTCTAGGTCTGAATCTAGACATGATTGTGATTGTGCTCAATTATCAGCCGAAAAGGGTACAGATTACACTTGCGAGAGCTGTTATGTAGATCTCTGTTCGGACTGTGAAACTGAAATGTCTAAAGACAAAATTAATAGCGATAAATGTTGCTGTAGAAATGATGATAATGGTATATTTGGAGATAAATGTCCAGAATGTGATAGATCTTTACATTACATAGATTCTGGTAGCGCTGAACATCTTGAAAGAAAACAGTCTGGTTGCAAATGCTCCGATTTCAAATCATCACAGGAGAGTTTTGGTAAAGAATTTCCTGGGTCGTTAACAAAAACTAGAGGATATCATTCGTCTGATAATATAGTTGGTTACACGGATAACTGTAAAAATAAAGATGATTTAAATGATACCAATAACTCTATGGTAAATGTGAGGAATATAACAAGAACATGTCTGAAATGCGCTAAAATAAAAGAAAATATTGTTGTAACAGATTCAACTAGTACAATACATTCTAGAAAATCGAGATGTAGTGACATTGAAAAGCACAAGCCAGATATTACAAGATCTAAGTCTAAAGACGATCCTCAAAGATCAAAATTATCTAAAATAAGTACGTGGAGAAGAAAATCAGAACCAGGATTGCCTCAAAATTCTTGTGTACCATCAAAAAGATCTCAATACAGTGACAGTGAGAGAAATGATGAGAGAGGTTGTGAAAAAATTGAATTTGAATGTAGAAATTGTGGATCTAATAAAATAAGTAGAAAAACTAAACAAGGATTACCAATTTCTGATCTAGAAGTAGAAAATATCAAAAGGGAGCATAAACCGAATATAGAAATAAGGATGTATAACACAAAAAATATACCAAAGAAAATATCGAAATTAAAGAAAAATAGAGCAAAGCGTCTAGGTTCTGATACTACTGCAAAATTTTATGCTGATTTCTCTACAGATGTGTCGACTGAAAATATTTTACACATATCAGAATCAAATGATAGTCTCAACATGGATAAGACTATAAATGTGCCTCAAAGTACAGATATTATAGATTCTATCAGTAAAGATGATGATATTGATGAAGAAACTTATAAGAAATTAATAGAAAAAACTGATTCATTCAAAAAGAATGAACTAGAAAAGGTCAAATATTTAAATAAACAAAAGGTTATCACCGAAGGTACAGAGAATGAAGAAAAATCATGTGATAATGATCCAATAGCTACAGAAGAAATTTGTGATGCAGAAAAACCATTAGAGCAGATAATATCGCAATTGTTAATGGAAAATAGAGAATTTCAAAAATTATTGAAAAAACAGCAGAGAAATAGCGCACATAGAAGACATCAAAGATTATTAAAATCGCATTCTAATCCTGAACAAGTAATCTTACAAAGTAGTTGCGATTCTCTTAAATTAAAGCCAAAATATAATCGACAAACTTCAGAAAATTTGAATTTAAATAAAAATGATGACCAAGATAATACAGTAAATGATATTTGTATTGAAACTGAGGATGTCTCTGAAGAAGACCATATATATGAAACTTTAAGATGTGAAGGCAAAGAGTTAGAAAATTTACATGCATTAAATAATAAGAGTAAGGTAATTCAACATCATACACATACAGTTAGACCAAGGAGATTACCATCGCCTCCAAACATAGATCAAGTTTCAAAAAATTCGAAAATTAGTGGTCCAGAATCTGATTATGTATATTTAACATTTGATCAACTCAATAAATCAAGACCAGAAGAATGTATATATGATGTTCCAGTATCCCCAGTTAAAATAGATAATTCAATAAAATCTATTTACTATGAGCATATGGAAAATAAAGGACCCCCTACATCACATACGGATAACTTGTACGATAGTTTACAGGAAGTTTGTAGACGGAGAGATATTTCAAATAAAGAACCAGATGATTATTTACCAATGTGTGCAAGCCAACAAAGTCCAAATACACCAGAGATATGGCTTAGTCGACAGAAAGAACATTTTAACGTTTCTAGAGATAGAAAATCTGGATCATTGCCGAGAAGTTTTCAAATAATTACAAGCAATGAAGACGAAAATAATGTAAGTACATTTAAATGTAAACCTAGTAGTAACAGTAAAACATATTTAAATAGAGAAGGAAAAGTAATGAGTACAGATAGACCATTTACGATAGCATCAGATAAAAGTGAAATTAGTTACGATGATGTAGAAAATTATATGAGCGAAGGGGATATACTTAAATTTAACAAAAATTTGAAATCCCATGATACGGAATTTACACAGAATATAAGTCAATCAACTTTAGAATTAGAAGAAGAAATTGATAGGTGCTATAAAAATAATTTTGAAGAAATGAATCTGGATAAGAACAAGAATGAAAATCTCTTGACAGTGTCACAGCCTAATTTAAATATCTCCACCACGTCTTCCTGTGAAATATTACCTAGTGATCATAATGACGTAAATCCTACCGATGTAGAAATTATACATCCAGAACATAAAATATACAAACCTAATAGTAATATATTATCACTTAAAAACGTTTTAAGCCGTTTCAAAAGTCGAAAAAGTACTGATGATACAGAAAATGCAAACGATCATGGTAGTCCAGATAGTGGAAAAGGTGATATTAAAAGTCCAGTAAATGAAAAAAAGTCTGCATTAAATCCTAGAAACTATTCTAAAAATCTTTTGCAAAGATTTAGAAATATTATTGGTGATGAACATCCAGATGATAATCAAAATAAATCTGAGCCTATAAAAACTCAGTTATCTACCGAAGATTCACAAAACAATGCAATAAAAAGTGATATACAAGTAGTAATAACGTCAACAACAGATGGTAGTCAAACTGTTTCGGTGGCTTCTGATGTTTCTCACAACAATGTACTTAGTAAAAGTGTTTGTGAAGATACGACTTTAACAGCAAGTCAACACGAAAAAAATAATTTAGAAATTTTGTCATACAGTTGCGACAATATTCAACAAAAGACCGACAAGACACGACCTGTATATGAAAAAAGTGTTAGTTTAATAACTAATATGTCCAGTGTTTTCAAGAGTGATTCTTCTCCATCTAAATCTAATAACAGTTCCTACCAAAGCTCAAATAAATTACCAATTTATATGCAAGGAAGTAAACACTTAGGAGCTAGAATAGCACAGTCTGATTATCTTGATCCTACTAAATTAACAAACGACAAATCTGCATTCAATAATGTCAATATTCTTATTAATAAATGTGCAGTTAGACCAGATAGCTTATTCTCCAATTCATCATTTGTTACTTCTTCCAGTGAAGGAACTTATCAAGAACCTTCAACAAAAGCAAGCGTTATCCAAAATGACGAAGAGAAAAATAAACAAGCAAATACTGATGAGAGTTTTTATGAAAAATCATTTGAGAAAATTGAACAAGTAAACGATGATGATATGTTTAGAGATTCAGCTGTTTATTCAGATCAAGAAGAGGTAGAAGAAATAAAAATAGATACAAGCTCTGATAAAGTTGTAAATAAAACAGTTACAAAACTAGAGAATGTAAAACGTACATCATCATTTAAGTCATCTATAACGACTGCAAACCTAAAATCAAATAGTTTGCATACCCGAGTTTTAGTTAAGTCTACTAAAATCCAAAATATAGATAGTATTGCGAACACAGCATCTGATCAAAATACAGAACGAAACAAATCTAAAATTGCTCCGCCTGTTCCAGTTAAACCTAAAATATCTAATATTCAGTTTCATAGTAATGTGCCAACAAAAACTTTAGGGTTTAATAGAAATAATACTTTATTGAAACCAGAAGAGCACTCTGAGTCAGTTAATGTGAAGACAATTAAACGAAATACAAAATTCGAACAGTCGATTGTCGAATCTGAATCAGTAACTAATAATAAATTAAATGTTAATAACGTCAATTTACAAATTGATAAAGATCCTATCACTGTAACTAAAGAAAAATCAAATGAGATTAAAAGTGAAATAGGAACATCACACGGTAGTATACAAATGAAAAGAATGGGTTTCGAAAGAGCAAGTCTAGATTCAGCGACACGAAAAATAAAATCAGCGAACGAAATGAAAAGATCGTCGATAGAACCTCCGAAGATAATGACAAAATCTGTTCTACAAAGACGTTTGGAAATAGAGCAGATGACAAAAAGTCAAGTAGTAACGCCCAGCTCTAGTATAAAGAAACCGACACCGTTAGCAAGACCTAAATCAATTAATACAAAAGTGGCGACTTATGAAAGAAGTATTAGTGAAAGTGTGCAAGAAACAAATTGTGTAGAAAGAGAAGACATTCCTATTAATAGATGTGTAAGTGAAAACAGTACTGAGACAAATGTTGATAATGAAACAAAAAGTAGTTGGGTGAAGCAAGTGGTCCATAAATTTCAATGAGCTTAAGGTGATATGTCCCTGCATTTAAAAATGATTCCGTCTGTTTTTGTACTCAACTTTTAAATCTCCAATTTAGTATTAATACAAAAGTAAGGATGTTGTTAATCATTGTAAATAAGTTTGTGAATTGTCAAACCTCTTGGAGCTTTGATATCTTGTGCCATATTATGTGCAAGATTAGTAATGTTTTGGCTGTAAATTAGCGGTCACCATGCACAAAATGTAAACCAACTACACAGTGTTTAATGCTTATTATGCTGTATGCTATTTCTATTAAAAAGTGCCATTGCAATATATTTTAGATAAGCATGTTTTTAATTTCACTAATAAAAAATACATTCACTATTTGGAATGTGGTATAAATATTTTTTATTAGTAAGGCCACTAAATTATATTTTTGTGCAATGAAATCAATGAATTCACTTATTTATTTTTTACGATTTAAGTTTTTTTTTGTGTAGCTACTAACACCAAAAATAGAATGTTCTAGTATTATTTTTTTACTAATAAATTTACGCATTATGTTGCTGTTTATTTTTATTTCGTTGTTCAATTATAATTTTAAATAAAAACATAATATTGACGTTTTCATGTACCTTAGCTTTCAAAGTGAAAAGTTGTTGGTTTGAGTTGGTAGGTCAATTATTATCAGTAGTACTTATTGTCTAATCATTATTTATATATAGAATTTCTAAAATGTTTCCGTTTTATTTCAATAATATCGTGTATTGTGAAAGAAAAATTAAATAACATATTGTCTACTTTCATTAATAAATAGGTAGTCCCCAATAAAGTATTCAATCACAATTAAGCTTCAATTTTACATCTGTATTATTATTTATTAAGTTAAACTAATATTAACTCTAACATAATTATAATGTACCAAGGGAAATATGACGTTTGTCGAATGTGTATTTGTTCTTTAGAATAATAAAATGAATTATCGATTGATTTATCTATGGGAATATCAAATACTTTTGTATAATTATATGATCGACGTCATATTTCCTTCTAATAGGTACGTAACACTTAATTTGTGGAGACTGTTAGAACTTAGAACAATTAGTTTACTTTCCGTTTATTTTTCTTTAACTTTATTAAATATTTTTTTATTACATCCAGATTTTAAACATCGAATTCATTCGTTAATTATTCTTATGCTGGCCTTATAAAAGACAAAACGGGACGGAAAGCCGTTTGCAAATATACCTGCAAACTTTTAATAGTGCGTTTGCAAGATTGTAAAAAAAATATAATTAAATGCAAGCCCTACACAAGCCCCAGAAATATAATATAACAAGTAATACAAATAATATCAAACGTTGTACGAAAGTGTTCAAATACTGTTGTGAATGTTTTATATGATTCTGTAGTGATTTAGAGAATGTAATGTACCTATACCATTAAGTACCTACTAATTACACCTACCCTCATATATTACGAGGTATCTTTCATAACAATAAAAATGTTTTTTTTTTCTTTTATAACTTGCGTATAATTATTTACCTTAACTCCCTTTCCCAGATTTTTTTTTTATGTCATAGTGAATGACAAATTTTCTTTATTATCAAAATATGGAACTAAAAATACAAAAAAAAAAATCGCAGAATAGCGACTTAATCTTTGTGTTCTATGGATAGGATGCATTTTGAGGAATATGCTAAGATATAAGAAATATCATGAATTTATTCTTCTGTTATTATATCTGTATAGGATTACAAGGTGGGGAGAGCGTTTTACGTTTTAATGGCTGGAAATGGAATGGTAACCCCGCCTGCGTATCGGTATACGCTGATGGGGCACTAGTGAGGGATGATAGATGAGAATGAAGACAGGTCAAATAGCCCATCGTAACGAATTCATCTGGAATTAATCACAATAGTTTCCAGGAGTGACAGCGTGGAGGTCGACTTGACAGGTTATATTTGCTAGAAAAGGTGTCGCTAGTCCCCATTCCTAACAATCCTAATCTCTAAAGTGGTGGGGAGGGCGTATCTATATAGTTTCTACGCTTGATATTCCATTTATTTACATGAAATATTTACCAGAAGAAGGCTTTGTACAAAAGTCGTTTGCCTCTATCCCATTCGTGTTTTTACCATGAAGCAGTTGTATTTGCATGGCTGTGTTTCGGTTTGAAGGGTGGGATATGGCAGTGAATTTACAGGGTACAGAGGAATAACACCTGAGTCCTCAGGAATGGCAATGCATGGGAGGTATCATGGGCAAAACAGTATACTCTGTTATGTCTATGGTACTGTTCATCCCTATAGGTGACGGGGCCGTCAGCTTGTATGCCATTCTAAGTTGCATAAAAAAAATAAAAAAAAATTTTTGGTTGCTTTTGTAAATGATAATGAAATGGTAACTTTGCCTGTGCTATCAATATACGCTGCCACCAGTGAGGGATGAGAGGTAAGGATGAAGGTAGGTATTGACAAAAAATCGCAATGATAAGTTACGCTGTTTTATCGTGTAGGAAGCAATGTCATGACAGAGCAATTTTTTCTTTATTTCAAAAGACAAAATACAAAAATATGTTTTCGCCATGTGTGTCGACGCGACCCAAATAGGCTACAGCTCAGTGATAGTTTTGTTCAAAAGATAGATAGATATATACTATTTAATTTTTTATTGATCCAAAAGATTACAGTAATAAATTTATTATAGATACAAACAATTACAAGAAATGTTCACAGTTAGAAAAGTATGGGCGGCCTTTTCTACGCAAAGCAAAAAGCAAAAAGCGATCTTTTCTACGCAATCTTTGGATGGAGAGGAGGTTATGAGCATGTTTATATACATAATAATAATAATAACTTTATTGCATAACCATGAATGTAACAAACTCAGCACTGGAAATTACAGAAAAAGTAGGTACGAATTCATTTGTACATTTGGATCAGTTTAAACATCTGTGTCTGAACTAGGTTATGAAACCTGTATCTCAGACAACAGCGTTCAACCCTCATTACATAGTATAATATTAGTTCAGCTAAATTTCTAGTGCTACATATAGAATGTTGATTTTATATAAAGTTAATTTATGGCCTATATATATAACTGGCCTGTTTTCATTCTCATCTATCACCCTTCACTGGTGCTCCGCCAGCGTATCCCGTTAGCGCAGGCGGGGTTACCATACCATTTTCACCCATAAAAAAAAAACCATACTACAACACATAGGTATTTAATAGTAAAAAATATACCTAGACTAGCTCAATATCAACTTGCCATGCATAAGTTCGTTGAACTTTTGTTTGGAAAAATAAATGCAATGTCGCATTGCCGTTTCGAGATCTTATGTAGGTAAGTAATATTAAAGCTATCATCAGGATATTTTGTTATGTACAAATCTGTGTTATGTTAAATAGTGGCGGTTACCACTTTCTTTTTGAAAAATTGTCTATCACATTTTTAATAACATATCCTCTTATGGGTACAGAGAGAGATACATGGCTGAAGGGCACCGGTACTGTGATACCTTATTTATGTAACTATTGTAGTTAAGCTAGTTAGTTTGCCAGAGGGAGACTTTGTACAAAAGTCGATTGCTTGGGTACCTCTGTCCCATTCGTGTTTCTACCGTGAAGCAGTTGTGTTTGCATGGCTGTGTTTCGGTTTGAAGGCTGGAATATGGTGTGAATTTACAGGGTACAGAGGAATAACAACTGAGTCCTCAGGAATGGCAACGCATGGGTGGTATCATGAGCGAAATAGTATGTCTCATGTCTATAGGTGACGGTTACCACTTTCAATCAGGTGGGCCGTCAGCTTGTTTGCCATTCTGAGTTGTATAAAAAAAATGGATATATTTGTATTTTTTAATGTATAATAATGGAATGGTAACCTCGTCTGCGCTGTCAGTATACACTGGCGGGGCACCAGCAAGGGTTGATAGGTGAGCATGAAAGCAATTCAGTTAGTCCATCATGACGAATGCAATAAGTATTAATCACAATTGTTTCCAAGGGAACCGCATGGAGGTCGACCTGACCGGGCTTGCTAGCAATGGGGCCATTAGTCCCCATTATGTAACAATTCCTTTTCCACCCGGTCTGTATTAAGAACAAGTAGCTTATGTTTTCTAAACGAATCAAAAATGCATATCTGTACCATAAATCATGTTTATATAGTACATAGATTACGTTACAGTATTGATTTCCCATCATATTTCAGCGACAGAGATGCACGCCGCACGGTAATGTATTTGAACACGCTAACTTTCCGCACCCGGCACCGCCTATCACCACGAGCATCGGGTGCTACATTTAGCGTTATACATCTCATAACTGTACAAATAATTCTATTTATTGCTGGCAACAAATTTTACTGGGCTATCTTTTAAATAAATTTAAATCCAAAATTCCAAATACGTAATATGCGGAATTCGAATTTTGAAATTATAGTTGAAATAAACAATTTAGTTCAATATAGGCAGGCCGTTTTTGTATTATACATGGCCATAGATAAACATACAAACTTTTAGTATTTTGATGGTGAGTATTTACCAGAGAGAGACTTTTTATAAAATTCGATTGCTTGGGTACCTCTGTCCCATTCGTGTTTCAACCGTGAAGCAGTTGTTTGCATGGCTGTGTTTCGGTTTGAAGGGTGGGATATGGCGTGAATTTACAGGGTACAGAGGAATAAGATCTGTGTCCTCAGGAATGGCAACGCAAGGGGGGTATCATGGGCGAAACAGTATACTCTGTTATGTCCACGGTACTGGTCATGTCTATAGGCGACGGTTACCACTTTCCATCAGGTGGGCCGTCAGCTTGTTTGCTATTCTAAGTTGCATATAAAAATGCGTTTGATTATAATTTCACCTGATATTAAATGATAAAGATTATGATATGTGTTAAATTCTATTGTCTATATTTGAAAGAACATGGTTGATGGAGCAAAATGACTCATAGTGATGGTATTTGTATTTTTCTTCTTTACCTCAATGGCAATCGGTTGCCATTGAGGTAAAGAAGAAAAATACGTAAATAAGTCTATTTCTGCCAGCCTCATATATAAGAGGCTATTAACTCGAACTATTCTTTTCCTACGAGTATATAATATATAAAGCAAATATTCAAAGAATACAACAATCATAACAAAAAATTATGTATTTTTTTTTTATTGATGGGTGAAAATGGTATGGTAACCCCGCCTGCGCTAACGGGATACGCTGGCGGAGCACCAGTGAAGGATGATCGATGAGAATGAAAACAGGCCAGTTAGCCTATTATGATGAATTCATCAGGAATTAATCATGATAGTTTCCAGGGGGAACCGCGAGGAGGTCGACCTGGTTGGGTATATTGCTAGCAATGGGATTCTCAGTCTCCATTACTAACAATCCCTTTCGCCCCACAATTATGTATTGTCACATAGTAATAGAAACTAAAAATCCCATTGCTAGCAATATACCTTACCAGATCGACCTCCACGCGGTTCCCCCTGGAAACTATCATGATTAATTTTTCATGATGAATTCATCATGATAGGCTAACTGGCCTGTTTTCATTCTCATCAATCACCCTTCACTGGTGCTCCGCCAGCGTATCCCGTTAGCGCAGGCGGGGTTACCATACCATTTTCATCCATTATGTTATGTCTATTTATAATTGAGATATAATCAAATTTACTTAGCTTTCGCGAAATCTACCGTGATCGTAACAATAAACTTAGTACACTTAAATTAGAACCATGCTTTGCCCATCAAATTATGCAAACGAGCAGACGCATTGTATGATTTGTGGTGTCGTGGCGTGATCGCCGATGGATTTTCCCTCCAAAAAGTTATCGTAGTCTTTGGCACGCAAGACACTGCCTGTCGCATAGTCACGGGGACTGAAATAATTTACTGAAATTATATTTTTCCAAACAACACAACAAAGTAAATATAGATAAACAGTTAATAATTATAGTCACTTTATATTAGGTGTGTAATACATGTAACACCCGATCCAAATTAACATCTACAGATATCCGACCGGTACGACCGATATCGAATCCCGAGAAACCCAATATACAGATATTGGAGCTGTATCGATATTACACATGCCTATTTAATATCGCTATGTTTAAAATTATCTTGTACATTTGAAAACTGACGAGTTTTTTGCTGGTTTTTCTCAGCAGATAACAATATTTCAAACCAAGTAGTTGAACCATAAAAATAATTTAAACCAACTTGTAAACAAGTCTATTTGAATATTTTTTTTTTCTATTCTATAAATACATAGCAATATTTATTATAATAAAAACGAGTAGCTTAAATACAACTTATACATTAAAAACAGCATTGAAATCGGTCTATAAAATTAAAAAAATAATGTCACAGATCCTTACAATATAATATTATGCTTACAATATATTTAATTAATTTTAATTGTCTTATCGTCAATTATTCTTCAAGGATAACACTTAATTTAATTCTGTCCCCTGGACTAAACTCATCCCGAAGAAAACTTTTATGTTAGAACGAAACCGACGATCTATTTTCCATTTACGAGCGAAGGAAAAGGAAAACAGGAAATTTGAAAATGGCCTTAAAAAAGTTCATTCCTTTTCTGACGTCGTGCCTTCCATGACGCAATGGATTCTAGATTCGAAAATTTAAGTCTATAGATTCTATTTTTAAATTGTATCATTAGAAGTGACGTCGAATAGGATTCCCGCGAAAATAATTTTGACAATAGATACTATAGACTTATTAATTTTTTCTCGAAACACGATAGTTGCCAGTTTTGATAATTTTGCAGTATGGGCTCGACCAGTTATTTGGGAAAGCCAAAATCTGCCGGGTATAAAGGGAAGAGTGGCTCCAGCATTGGTTCGGATAAGGAGATGAACGGGAAGCTGCGGAGAACTAAGATAAGGTACATTATTTATGAACTCTTTTTTTTTTATTTTCAAACAAGTTCACTTCAAATTTTTTTTATTATTAATATTTTAATTACGGTGCCTGTGTTTACAAGAATATTTTAATAATAAATGGATAAAAAATAAATTAAACAAGAACATAATGTACCTGCCTGTGTGTGTATTATATTTCATTCAAATTCAAACATTTTTCTAAACTCACTAATTTATAATATTATTAGAATTGCATGTTACTTAAAAAATAATACCTATAGAATTGATAGTTTACAAAATGTAATATATTAAAGAAATACAATCATATTAATATAACAACTACTTTTTTATCAACTTCAAAAAGAATGAAGCTCTTAATTCGGTTATATTTTTTTTATATTTGTTATTTCATAACTCTGCTAATTGTAAACCGATTTCGAAAATTATTCTTAATCTTTTTTTTTATACAACTTAGAATGGCAAACAAGCTGACGGCCCACCTGATGGAAAGTGGTAACCGACGCCTATAGACACGAGCAGTACCATGGACATAACAGAGTATACTGTTTCACCCATGAAACCCCTCATGCGTTGCCATTCCTGAGGACCCAAGTGTTATTCCTCTGTACCCTGTAAAAATACATCAAAAATTATGTACATCATTAAAAATAAAGACGGGTCAAGTGTGAGATTAATTTACTCGCAAAGGATCTTACACTGTATAAATCTAAAAATTTTTAATACACATTAAAAAATTTATATAATATATTGATTTGATTTTGTCTAAAACTATAGATTAATTGAGAAATAAAACTTTTATTCATAGAATAAACGAGAATTATTTTTTCTTTATTGGCTTTGAAATTTTTTATTATACATGACGATTAAATTTAGCCACATATACACACTGCCATAGCATTTATTCTGGTGTTGCCACATGTAAATTTGTATTATATGAAGTGAAAAAAAAAAATTGTTATCTCTTCAACTTTAAAATACACCTAATCTAGAGGAATTTTAAAATTTTCTGTTTCTGTCTCCATTGTTGAACCACAAAAAAATGGCTAGTTTTGTTGTTTGTCTTTAAAGAAAATATGTGCTACAACAAAATGGCGTGAATTTACTAGGTACAGAGGAATAACACCTGAGTCCTCAGGAATGGCAACGCATGAGGGGTATTATGGGGGAAACAGTATACTCTGTTATGTCCATGGTACTGCTCATGTCTATAGGCGACGGTTACCACTTTCTATCAGGTGGGCCGTCAGCTTGTTTGCCATTCTAAGTTGTATAAAATAATAATAATAATAAAAAAAAACTACTTCTGGCTGTTTTCTGTCAATTTTCTGACACTTAACACTCAGTTATATTATTTAGTACAGATAAGGAAATTAGATAAGGACTGAAAGAGTAACATTAATAAGTTGATTTAGTTATTGTTAGATTCTATCAGATGTGTTATATAGTATATATATATATATATATATATATATATATATATATATATATATATATACGGATTATGTTTAATTATAATTAGGTACTTTATTTATAAGACTTAGATAACAGTTGATATATACCATATTATGAATACCCCAGTTTCTGAAATTCATTTCTGAAAGCATATTATCAAATTGGGTTGGCATAATAAGTACCATTGACATGCATTTGTTATCATCAACAACCGTTGCCATAGCAACGTTGTTTAGCGTAATCAATACTTCTATCTTCATTAAAACAAAACCCTCACAACGCAAACAAACTCCTGGCGCAATGCGCAACTACAGTTCAAATTTCGAATTTTGATATTTTATTTTTTATTTAAACTTTTTCTCAGTTCCAAATTCAAAATGTAACTTTTTAAAAAGTTTACCCAGTACAAAAAATGTATTCTTACTTTTCGTATAGGCGACCAACGAAATTGAACGAATATGGGCTAAAAAGGATACCAGACTATACAGAATTGGCGTATAAAGAAGCTGTCTCTAAATTGAGATATTTTTTGTCTGGAAACTATGCGCCTAGTGTGAGTATACTCGGCTTAATATAATTTATCATATATTTAATTATCAAAGTTGAACAAAATATCTTTGGATTAATTCATTTTTTCATTTCAACGTCTTCCTAAGAAGAAACTTAAATTTTTATAATAATCTAGATATTTTTAAATATAAATATTTTTATATTAATAATGTTTTATAAGTATTTTATTGCTTAGTCAGATAATAATAATCAAGTAATGATTTTTTGAATTTTTTCATAAGTGGTAAATGATTGTGTGATTTATGTAAAATAATTTTATATTTCTTAAGTAATAATTTAAGAAATATAAAATTATTTTACATAAAAATAAGTAACAAATCAATTTATTTATTTTTTTACACAATTTTTATTTTTCTTTATGTACATAACATGAAAAAATTGCTTAAATAATCGGATTTTAATAAATAGTTCCATATTATGTTTTAGTGTGTAAAACGGTCAATTTTAAATTTCAAATATAAATATAAATTTTTTGAATTAAGTTAAATTAATTACAATCCATAATGAATTAAATAAAATATTAATTATGTTAAACTAATTAATAAATTAGTAAAATAATTAACTGATAGGATGGTTCCAAAATCAAAAGCCAAAGCCTTGTGTTATATTTAAATTATATAAACAAAATCAT
Organism: Galleria mellonella; assembly: GCF_026898425.1. Taxonomy (NCBI): domain Eukaryota; kingdom Metazoa; phylum Arthropoda; class Insecta; order Lepidoptera; family Pyralidae; genus Galleria; species Galleria mellonella. The sequence goes on along the minus strand of NW_026441999.1, from coordinate 5,279,687 downwards.
ATTACGCCGATCCTAAATAATAATTGAGGATAAGAGTGGGTAGATGATAATGAATTAATAAAAAATAATGTAATTAATAAAACAATTAATTAAATAAATTCATTAATGTATAAATTTTTAAGCATTTAATTAAAGGATAGATAAATGGATGAAACGTTTTTAAGGATTTGACTTTTGATTTTGCAAATCTCTTTTTGTAATACATAATTATGTAGTACATTTGACTGGTAATAGATCAGGTTTGAGGATACATTTATTTAAAACAGATACGCAGCTATGGTGGTTCAGCATCTATAAAGAATTTGGACGAGTCCGACGGAGATCTAGACAAGAAATATTTATATCTGTCGGAATACAAGCCGAGGCCGCGGCTGACTGCTAAGTACGCGACACTCTACGCCGACAGTCTCAATAATTATACGCCGCAACATGTCACTGCTGGTAAGATTTTTTTTTTATGGGTGAAAATGGTATGGTAACCCCGTCTGCGCTAACGGGATACGCTGGCGGAGCACCAGTGGAGGGTGATAGATGAGAATGAAAACAGGCCAGTTAGCCCATCATGATGAATTCATCAGGAATTAACCATGATAGTTTCCAGGGAGAACCGCGAGGAGGTCGACCTGGTTGGGTATATTGCTAGCAATAGGATTCTCAGTCTCCATTACTAACAATCCCTTTCCCCCTGCTGCTGGTAAGTTAAGCAGATGCTGCCAATTCAGAAATGTCATCTACAAGATATGACATTTTATTATTTTTTATTTTATCATCCTATTAGTTTTTAACACTAAACCTACCAAGCGCGGTCAAATGACCGTTTTTGAAATTTCGTTACTAAGTTTAGTAACGTTACTGTATCACCATGTAACTTATTGACTTTTCCTATAATATACATACAAGCCATTTTTTCAATGTTTACAACTTACTATTATTTACTTGTTTACTATCCAATTGGGTAAAATCTCTTTCTATATTAAAATACATATTTTATTTTAAAGCGGTCATTTGATCGATCATGGAAGGTTTTTTTTATGGATAATAATGGAATGGTAACCCCACTCGCGCTATCGGTATACACCGGCGGGGCACCAGTGAAGTATGATAGGTGAGGATGAAATAGGTCAGTTAGCCCATCGTGACGTTTACACATGCTCGCGATCAAATTCTGATATGCTATGTTTTATTTCATTTCATTGGTTTTTATTCTTACGTGAACCAGGTTTCCCCTACATCCGTACATCCAAATTTCTAGTATACGAAGTAGCGAGCAAAACGTTATTATTTTGAATTTATAATTTATTTATAATTTATAATAATTTAAATACAATTTCCATTATTTATATTATATTATTATTCATATTGTTAATATCTTTACTCATATAATGACATTTAATAATTTAATTCTATTTTAATGTTTATCAAACACAAGGCATGCTGTGGTCGCCTATAAATGTAAGAACAGTTAGATTTAATCTACCAGTGTATTGTATTGAAATGTTTAGCTGTATTTTATGTTGGTAATCCTATAAATAAATAAATAGTAAAATAGTTAGCCCGTATGCAAAACGGTTTGAGCTAATCATCATTGCCTTGTATTTAACCCATTGTTTAGGATCGACGCAATACGTCTTTCCTTTTTTGTAATCCTTCTCGGTCATACTCCATATATATCTTCCATGAATATTCCATGGTGTTCATAGTGTTGTTCATTTATAGGCAGCACTTCTTATCCGTTCCTGGCTGTATGGTTCGAACATAAAATAGATTCCTTTCCTATGGGTGTCGTAAAAGGAGACTAAGGGAATTTGATGGTCGAAAGATGAGCAGTAGCGTCCCTTATAAAACATCATTAAGGCCTTAATTGCGATTGCCAGCCTGCCTGCCGAGCGTGGCAACTACTGGCAAAACTCTTCCCATGGAAGAGGCCTATGTTCAGCAGTGGACAGTTAACGGCTGATTCAATGATTCTGTCGAAGTGATTATCGATATTGTATTGTATAAAAAAAATTAGCTACTACGGCACCACCGGCGGCGCCCTCTACCGGCGAGTTGTCAGGTGGCACCAATCCTGACGTCATCAACTTCATACAGAAGCAAGAAGAGTACATCGAGCAGTTGGAGAGGGAGAGCCAATACTGCAGGGTATGTTGCTCCGTCTAAAAATATGTATGATAATGCAAATCAAAAATATTTAATTTTAACAGAGAGAAACTTTGGAATTCGGCTGCTTGCTTGTAACTCTAGATTGTAACTCTGTCCCACTTGTGTTTCTGCTGTGATGTAGATGTATTTGCATGACTGTTTCGGGTTGTATGGTGAAATATGACAGTAAAATCACAGGGTACGGAGGTATGCGACTATGTACAGATTACCATATCATTAGACCTACTCAGTAGGATTGGCAACAAATTTGGGGTACCATGTGTATTTTATGATGTTCATACTGCTGTTCCTTTAAAACATCATCGGACACCAAATTGTTGTTGCCAACCCGTTTGCCAAGCGTGGAAACTACTGGCAAAACCGCCCTTAAGTGGGAGGCTACGTTCAGCAGTGGATAGACAACGGCTGATACAATATAGCGCTGATCATGTCTATATTAGACGGTTTAATTATTATTTTTTAATGATAATGGAATGGTAACTCCAACCGCGCTATCGGTGTCCACCGGCGGGGCACCAGTGAAGGATGATAGGTGAGGACGAAGCAGGTCAGTTAGCTCATCGTGACGAATTCAACAAGAATTGTTCACAATGGTTTCCAGGGAAATCACGTGGAGGTTGACCTAATAAGACATTGCTAGCAATAGGGCTGTCAAACTCCATTGCTGATAATCCCTTTCCCTCAATTTATTCGACGGCTAGGCTCTTCACAAATTGTCTTTGTAGTAGAAGGCGGGAATCGCGATGTTGCGGTGTCAGTGTGCGAGCGCTTTACCGTAGTCCTTTAAATGGGCCGTCAATTTGTTTACCATTTAAAAAAATATATCGTATTTTAATTTAATACTTCCACCAAGGATGAGCTGAACAATTTACTCGGCAAAGTGAAAGAGGTGATATCTGAGAACGAGCACTTGCACGAGGCGCAGAAGAACAAGCTCATCTCCAGAATGTTCCATTCTTACAACGCCGGCTCCGAGACTGATGAACTGGATGAACTGGCTGATAGCACGGGATTGGACAGTGACAATAACAAGGTATCAATTAATGACTTAAATGAATACAGGTTATTACTTTTTTTTCATGGATGATAATGGAATGGTAACCCCGCCTGCGCTAACGGTATACGCTTAAGGCACCAGTGAGGGATGCTAGGTGAGAATGAAAAGGCAGATCACTAAGCCCATTGTTTTGGATACACCTGGAATTCAGCACGATGGTTTCTAGAGGGGAACACGTGGAGGTCGACCTGACAGGGTATATTGCTATGGGACTGGTAATCCGCATTACTAACAATCCGGTTATTACATTAGAAGTATTTAATGTTAACAACAATATCTCTGTATTCAACTGTATGGTAAATGTTTAATTTGACTCTTGGTGTTATGGAAACAGCAGAAACCACAAAAATTTCACATTAAAATAACCTTCAAGTGAATAATATTTCTCAGAGAGCAAATTGTAAAGTGTCTTACTATTTTTTTGTTTTTGTTTCCATTTAATTAGGTAACTAGTTTCTATTGAAATAGTTGAGTTTGAGGTGATTTTTCATAAATGAGTGAATAACGCTGCACGCATTTAATCTAATAATTTAAACAAATAATTTTTATTTCAATATGTTAAGAATAGAGAGAAATATCTTAAAATCAATGACTTTATTTATTTATTTATTTAAACTTTAATGCACAGTAAAATTCTATGTACATTTGGCGGACTTAACATCGGACGGTGTTCTCTACCAGTCAACCATTGGGTAAACCGAGAAATACGTAGGCGGTGCATTTTTAAATAGAGTAAAAATTGAGCAATACTTGATAAATTCATATAATATAAACATACACATAACATATTAAATAAATAAATATATACATACAATAAATACATACATACATACATAAATACATAAAATATTACCATATAAAACAATTAAATAAAACAACTGCAATAGAAGAGCAAATAGTAATCTATGACTCAAACAGACCAGACAGACAGAGAGACAGACAGACAGACCAGCAGGAGAAGTTTAAAGGGAAAGTCATTTTTCTAAGAAATAGGTGCGCAATTTGTGTTTAAAAGCTGGCTTGCTTGGGGTAGATCTTATGTCAAGCGGGAGTGTGTTCCATAGTTTGTGTTTAATAGCTTGAACAGTGAAGGAATAAGAAATTTTACTCTTTCGTTTCATTGTATTTGAAATAAATTAAATGTTTTCTATGATTCCTGTAATAAATCTATATATTTTTTTAATGGGTGATAATGGAATGGTAAACTCGCCTGCACTATCAGGATACGCTGGCGGGGCACCAGTAAGGCATGACAGTCGTGGATGAAAAGGCAGGTCAGTTAGCCCATCATGACGAATTTCACTAGAATTAACCATGACGGTTTCCAGAGGGAACCGCGTGGAGGTAGACCTGATAGGGTGTATTGCTGGTAATGGGACAATTAGACCCCATTACTAACAATCCCTTTCCCCCTTTAAAAATCTATATAAGAAGTTATTTTTAATTAATTGTCGATTTGTTAACAATTATATTTTATATTATAGTTTCTATTATTTTAGACGTCTCCTAAAGCCAGGAAACCGTCAAAGTATCGATCAACTAGACTCGAAGGGCCGAATATTGTTTTCGAGTCGCGTATAGCCGAGTTGGAGGCCCAGTTGACTCAGTCGAAGATTGACCTGAAGAAATTACAGGTACGTATTAATTATATATCAACGTAAGAAACGAATCATCTACAGAGATCTAAGGAACAAATGTAAAATTTAAGTTATTAGTTCCAAATAAAAAACTATGTTAAGTGTGAGTTGAACTCACTCTCCAAGGGTTCCATAAAATGTATCTAGAAAGGTTTTTGATCTCTTAATATAAAACAAAATATTTGAATACATTATATACTTGCTGTTGCTTCAAAATACTCCGATACACCAATAGAAACAAAAGAAGTACAAAACGATCGTGTTAAAAAGTTGCAATTACTATAACATAAATAAATCCCCAATTTTCCCCAAAAAAAAATCCCCAATTTAATACTAAGTTGTTTACATTTCTGTATAAGGACATCATATCACAATCTGAACTTTTAAGAAATCTTATAGAAATTTTATCAAAATCGATTCAGTAGTTCTATTTTTGAATCCAAATAACTGCATTTGTTACGATTGAAGTTGGTGTTCGTTTTTTTCGAAACAATACCTCAAGTTATGTTTGTCTGTTTTTTAAGGAGGAAAATAATGAGAACAAGCGTAAACTAGCCTCTGGCCTGGTTGACACAACCTGCTTAGATGGCTTCAAAAGGCAAATCGATAATCTGCAAAGGTCAGTTTATCAAAACCATAAATTTTATTGTTTCTTTTTTAATAAATAGTTTATTTTATAAATATTAGTGTTTTTCCAGATATGTGGTAACAAGATAATAACAATTAAAATAACATGCATATACACTCGATTCAACCGATATTTTGATTCAATTTAGATTCATATATGTTTCTAGTAAAGCTGTGTGAGCCCGGTATAGAATAGGCCACCCCTTTTTTTTCTCGTAGGGGTCGTAAGAGGCGACAAAGGGTTCTTAATAGTCCAGGGATGGACAGTAGCGTCTCTCTGAAAACATCATCAAAGCCTAACTGCGGTTGCCAACTCGCATTTCAAGCGTGACAACTAAAAGCAAACCCTTCCTTATGAGTTTTGCCAGTGGTCTAGGGGGGCATGCCTATCTACAGCAGAGATCAGTTAACGATTGATAATAATAATAATGTATGTAGTTGTGTCTTGTTTTCGATGCTATATTGTTGGTGCTATGTTAAATATATCAACATAACCTTCAAGAAAAGAGCATATTCGTTTTTAAAAGGCCGGCAGCACACCTGCAATGCCTTTAGTGTTGTGGGTGATCATGGGCGGCGGTAGTCACTTACCATCAGATGAGCCGCATGCTCGGTTGCCCCCTGTGTTGTAAAAAAATTACAGATTCAAGAATGTCCTCATTCATTAATTCTATTAATTGAGTTATAAATTATGTGGATTAAGAATGTCTATTCAGAGTTATTTCTACCTGTCTTAGACAGGTCATGAAATAATGTAACGTTAGAATCGTTGTCGCAAGCCAATCCGTGAGACAGAATGAGATGGCAATATCTGGTGTTTTATTCTTTTTCATGCGAGCGGTAATTGTAACAATTTAATCAATAAATTCGTTTGCCTTTTGTCTATTACAATGGCCTCTAAATGTAAATAGAAAGAGTATATCTTACATACAGAAATAAAGTTTTTTTTTTATAATACGTTTGAAATTATAAATTAATTTTTCTAGAGACAAGTCGTCCTTGGAAAGTCAAATTTCCAAATTGAAGCTTAGCCTAGAACAGAAAGATGGTGACTTGGACGGTAGATACAAACGTGGCTCTGATGTCATAGAACAGCAGCTTAGAGAAGAAAGGAACAATTTGGAAGCTGAAATTCGTAGGCTCAAGGTAATAGTATTGTTTTCAATGACAATTTTTAGCCTGTATTGCATATAGTGGTAGACTCTATGGATATATATGGATTGTCATGGATGAAAATAGAGTATAATTTTATCGTTTACTTAAAGCTTAACGATAACCTTTAAACTAAAATAGTAGTGTTAAAGGTCTAAGAGATCTATGTTCAGCAATGAACAATTGGACAATGAATGACTAATTAAAATAATAATGATATATAAAAAATACTGAATTCTATGTTGCTAGTATACTATGGAAAATTTTTCATAATAGACATGTAGCCAATAAATGTAAAGAAAAAAATAATAAATAACTTCGTTGGTTTAATTATTGATGATTTAGAAAGTTATAGATCTATTTTATCAATCATTATTGATAAATGTCAAAAATTAGATAATAATCAGATTATTATAAACAATTCTGATGTTGCCTATGTTACAAAATTAAAAAAAAAAGAAACAAACAAAAGTTAAAACTTTTCAATATTATCAGGATGAACTTGCTAAAGAGCGATCAAAAATACGCGAACTAGCGGGCGAAGGGGCCCGCAGAGCTATACAAGAGAGGAGTGCGGCTGAACAGCGTTACAACGCTCATTTCGATGAATTGCAACATGATCTCGCTGCCCAATATGACAATGTCTCAAAGTTGCAGGTATTTATAAATAAAAAAAAAAATGTTAATACTTATACAATCGAATTTTTTTATCCAATTTAGAATGGCAAACAAGCTGACGGCCCACTTGATGAAAATTGGTAAATGTCACCTATAGACATGATCAGTACAATGGACATAACAGACAATAGTGTTAATAATGTTACATTTAAGCATTTTTAAACACTATTTTTTATAATTCTACCGACCATTTTGAAATGCAAATTCAGCTAAGGAGAATGGACAGAATACTCAGTTGTTGCTTTTTCAAATTTTCAATATGTTGAGTTTTGCAAATTATAAATTTAAGTAAATACAAAGTACTAAGTAGTACCAGAATTAAAAATTAAGATATTAGCTAATTAGGAAATAACAGACAAGACTAACATCTTAAGGACGTAATCTTCTGAAACAAACCATTAAATAAAAAAAAAAAAATTAATAATACATTCCCATATCAGCTTGATCTGGAACGTCAACGTCGAGAAGAAAACGAGCTGAAACGAGAACTCTCGATGAAGAATGCAGCACTAGAAGAACTTAAAATGGAATTAAAGAATAAAACGGGTAAATAGATAAAGCTATGAAATAGTGATATTATACTGTGAAACTAAATTATAATTAACGTATTCTACTAACATACATTCTATGACTACTATATGTAGATACATACATTTTCGAGTCATCTCCCATATTTCGAGCTGACCCGTAGCCCGTATCCAGTAGCTAGGACGGATCGATCGACTATTTTATTTTTGTATGTAATTTATAATAACGTTTGTGTATGTAGATCTTTTAAGTAGAGTATAAATATGTAATATAATATGATGATAACGTATTTACTTGTTTATTCCTCAATCATGTAAAAAATTAAAGGGATTTGAATTGAAAAATATTCAATTGAAATTCTAAGTAGTCGTAGTAGTGTAAATGTAATTTTTGAAGAAGGAAGATTCTTTAGGGAATATGAGTAACGGTTTTCACATATATCTCATTTTATTAATCACATTTGATACATATGATGTACTACAGTAAAGTTTTAATATTACAGCTTCATTGCAAGCAGATCTAGCTCAAGCGCACGCTGAGAAAGCTTCGCTTGAGGAGGAACTAGCCAGCGCAAGACTGGCCATGGAGCGTCAACAGCGACAAGCTAAACATGAGGCCAATCGTCTCAATTCTGAGGTATGGGTCTCAAAATGACAACAGCGAAAAAGCAATTACGCAGATATTTGCTAATAGCAATTCATTTGAAGGAAAGAATGAATGAATTGAATTTAAAGGACGTATTTTATTTAAGCGCTTGTATTTTTTTATTTCAATTCTTCTATTATAATTTGTGTAGCTTTGTATGTAGCGTTGTTAAATTTCTAAAAGACATATTATATTATATTATTATTCATTTTATATTTGCAAGATAGAGATATACTCGTAAGTTGAAATTCCTAAATTATTTCTATATATATAATAATAAAAAATCGCCGTGTGGTCTCGGTTTAGAATAAACCATCCCTTCCTTTCCCGTGGGTGTCGTAAAAGGCGACTAAGGGCCCTCCTTTAGTCGCCCTTAGAGAGATGGGCAGCAGCGGCCCTCTTTAAACATCTCCAAAGCCAAACTACGGTTGCCAATCCGCATGCTAAGCGTGGCAACTACTGGCAAAACCCTCCAAGGGAAAGGCTTATGTTGAGCAGTGGACAGTTAAAGGCTGATATGATGATTATGATAAAAAATCTGGCTATTGTGTCAATAGTTTAAAATACATATCGTGTTGTATAAAAAACCAACAGACAAATATGCTACTTATTTTGTTTACAGATACAGTCTCTCCGTCAACGTCTGGATCGAGCTGATGCAGACTTGGTTCATTCACGCAGAGAGAATCTACGTCTCACTGACCAAATTGCTACGTTGGAGAAGGAAGTAAGTCTAATGAATAGTCACATTTCAGGTGCTTGTTGAATAATAATATAAGTCATAAGTTATTTTAAATAAATTTAGAGTTTATAATTATCAAGACTAGCAATTTTAGTAGCAATGAAATGATGGACAGACAGATTTTCGAATTGCGCGAAACACTAAAATTAAATTCTAGATTAATTAACACTAAAAAATTGGCGTATAAAATTTGGCATCTATATTTCACAGTTAAACATGAAAAACTTGACACCGATATCGCCTGAGAAAATTAAGAAGGAGAAAGAATTGTCAACAATGCTCGAGTCTATGGAAAACAAGCATGGTACGTAATTTTATCAAGTTAAATAGAGCGTAGCTTTATTGAGGTGATGGGCACATTAGGAACTTAGATTTTACTAATATGGGAACAGTATAGTGGTCATCTAATGGGTAAACTATTGATGTTTTGAAATTACCAATAAAAACTATGCTATCTAAATGAATAGTTATAAAATTCAAAACATTCATAATTTACCCTTTCATTTATTGTGCTTGCATGTACATCGAATAGTGAAAGGGCTTTCTAATGATACATTAATCAATAGTTTATTCATCAGATTGTTTATTTACTAAATAGCTCATTGTCAGTATTAAAGAGGTTCATGAGTACCGTCTACTAGTTTTGTCTTCAATGTATCTGGGAATTTGGGTAGAAGAATCGCACCTTTAAAGCAAGAACATTTGGTTCCGCAGCTAAAACGGTCGCTGGGTTGGAGTCCATGATACAATCACAAAACAGTCTGATGGAGAAACTCACCGGCGAATGTCGTTTGCTAACAGACAAGCTCGACGACGCAAATCGTAGGCACAAGTACGAAATGTTTTCAACTTTTTAAGCATGTTGATTGAGTACAAAATTTCTGTAGAATTATTTTAAAAGCACTTACAAATTTATGTTCAAATAATAAAAATTGTCATCATTACCCATTTAAAATTGAGACATATGGATTAAAATTTCTTAACGTCGTGCTGTGTTTTTATTGGTGGCAGGCAGTGCGCAGAGTCGCGGCCGTGTAGACGAACCAATCAGAACACAGCGCGACCATTCAAGATCCAGAGAACCAGCAGTAGGGACGCGTCGTTCCAAGCGCCGCTCCGAAAAAGAGTCCGATTCGTCGAGTAATCACCCGCCAATTATTGTCGGTCCGTTAACGACAAATCAGGATCTCGCCAATCCCCAAGGAGAGAAGACTTACAATCTACCACTAATGATTCAACAGCCCTTTTTACGGGAGAAAAAGGAGCCAATTAAAGTTGATATTAGTGTAAAATTGATACCTAAGTCTAGAAAGAAAGAGAAGAAGAGAAGAGAATCACACATAGAAGACATTGTAATACAAACAGAAGATAATAAAACTATTAATAATAGAATAAGCATGGAAGTAATTGATGGCGATGTTAATATTTTAAGCGAAACAGTAGAATTAGTTGATATAGACAAAGATAATCAATCTCATGATGCAAAGCCCCACTCAGAAATAAATGACATAAATAAAGAAATAAAAGAGACTGAAACAAAAGATGATGCTATAATAGCTACAAGTTCTATTGGTGATCAAACTGAAGTAATCTATGAAGAAACGAATGATTCTAAAATCGAATCAGTGACTGTGAATTTAAAAGAACAGCTAGAAGAAGAAATTAGATCAGATGATGCTAATGAAGTAAATATTGAGAAAGAATTAACTGAAGAAGAAATTCAACCTTCTGAACAGGAAATTTTAGATCCTGAAGAATAATATATAAATAAATCCTCAAATAGAGATATTCCTTCAAATGTTATCGAATAAGATTATAAATGAATGTACGACTTATGTTGCTGAAATGTTATTTGTATTATTATTATTATTTTCTCGTGTGCCCTTGTGCCTTATGATAATTCTATGTGAAAAATGTATTTTCTGTTATTATTTTTATTAGATTGAGTATAATATTTGTAATAATTATCAGAAATATTATTGTTAAATCGATTTTTAAAGATGTTTTTGTAGTAGATTTATTTAAAGATATTAGGTTAATTTTAATAAGTAACTCTCTGAGTAGGGTTATAAAATATTTGTGCAATATGTTGTTTTTGCTGATTATTAGTTATATTTAAATAGTTTATTTTTTCTATTGTCTAGAACAATATTGTATCTAAATGTTACAAAATTGTATCTAAATGGGTAATGATTACAAACTATTTAATATTAAATATGTTACGTGTGCAATAAATGTCGCTTTTAGATTATTGCATTCTATAATTTCAACAACTCATACGAAGTATCTAAGTCTTAAGAGATTAATTAAATAATTTTTAAATATTAGAAAAATAATATATTAAATTAAAAATAATAAGCAAGGCAATATAGCGAAAGTTTTCAATAATTAAAATTTAGGGAGCTATATCTATGCCTTTATTTGTCTCTAAATATTTTTTTCATGTTTAATAATATTAGCTATACACATAGGTACATTTTCTTATAGCGGCCTTTTCATGGCATGCATAGATTTATAATTGACACTATATAGCACAAACTATACTTAGTAGTCTAATTATTCATTTCCTGTAACTAATGAAACAGCAATACAATTTTAAAACAGCACGTTCACTTACATAAAAATCGATTTCCCTTTCAGAACAGAAAGAACACAATTGCTTTGCAGGAACGTTGAACTTATGAGAAAACTAAGAAACCTATGGTCTTCTCATAAGAAATATTGCACTACCACCATCACGCCATATCGAAGCTACACCCCGTTAAGTGGATACCCAAATAGTCGATCATCTTATGATATAGACCGCACTTATTATACTTCATCCCCTTACACAAATAGAAATAGATATAAGAAAACCGATGATTTGAGTTCTAAAGACACACCCAGAGAGGATATTGGCGTTTTGTCTAGAAATCTGAGCGATTTGTCAATTGATAGGATTGGAGATTCTGATGACGATCTTGTTAAGGTAAGGGGTTTGTACAAGATTAGGAAAGTTGCATGACTTGCTCGCGCTGTGCATGGTAATTTGTTGCAGTTTGAACAAAGAAAGTAGGCATATTGTTTAAACATTTAATGGACAACACAGATGAAAAGAAAAAAAAATTAATAGTGCATGGAATGTTTCCTGTTAGATTGTCATAAAGAATGTTGGATTCCTATTCCAAATTAATCATTTATTTTAATCATGATACAAACAAATATTGGCATATCGGCGATATAAAAGTGATTGTTATGCTTGATCGCAATTTCTAAAACATTATTAATGAAATAAATAGTTCGACACTAATAAGTAATTTGTAATATGTAGATATCTACAGGTGAGATATTTTCTACAAAGAAATTAAAATATACTTAACCAACTTGCATAAAGAGTAAGCTACCACTACTAATATTGCAGGTATTCTCGTTTTGGATAAAACATTACTTGATTATATGTAGAATATTGGCAACGATGAAATTGAGTATGTAGTTGAATTGACTAATGCACGTGTGCGTGTGTTATCACTGTGTGTGTGCTTCAGGGAAGAACTGGCCGCTCTGCATCGTCAAGTAGAAAGCCTGGGGAAGTCGCTACAACCGGCTGCCACGCATTCACCTAGCACTTATCAAGGTATGTTTGTAATTAAATATCTTTCTGCCGAAAGAACGAGACGAAGATGTTATTTATGCTTATATATATTCTTATAAATATTTATTTACAGACTTAAGTAGCGACTGGGATATGTTTACTGACCGAAATAATAAGTAGACTATATCTTTATCCATCACATATAGTATATGTATACCAAATTTCATAGTGATTGATGAAGCCCCCTGTATACATAGTAACAAACAAACTCATTTTCATATTTATAATATTTTACTATTCTACTATTTTACACACCATTAGTAAAATAAGAGTACTACATTCATTGATATACATCTCGGATAGTTGAAATTTTAGAATAAATTTTGAATTGAACTGGTTCCCGACTATTGTACAATAAAATGTTATAGATATCAAGTATGGCTATTGTGACAACAATAGATTAATATTCTTCTTAGAAATTAGTAAGTAATGTGGATTATGCAATGATAATGAGGTTACTGATAATGAGGTTACTAACAATGGTTACACGAGCACTACGTTTATGCATCACATTACCAAGAACTTTTAAATATATAGAGAAAATATTAAATTATCTTTTACAGCACCTACCACGCACAGTACCACAGCCAGCAGAGATGTACCCCATACCCCGCCCAATACCAGACCAAACAATACCGGAGCTGACTCCGCCAGATACACCGAATATGGTGACGCACCGCTCCCAAGCATCCGACCAAACAGAGTCGACGGGGACGACGACCAAGCAGTCAGAACAGTAAGGCAAGACTCTAGAACCACTTTACAACCAGATAAAATAAATACCGAAGAAGTCATTGATAATAATTATGCAAATATAACACCAAACGAAGAGGTTGTTCATGATTCAGTACCCAAGGAAGAAGAAAAGCAAATGGATGTTGAACATAATCAAGAATACGAAAAGGAACCACATTATGAAGAAGAAAATTTAAATTATGATCAGAATTATGAACAAGGACAAGTCGCAGCCGACAACGAATATCAAAATCAACAATATGATCAAAATTATGAACAACCAGCTTATACGGAACAATATGAAAATTATGAACAATATCCACAGCAATATGCCGACCCTAACGCGCAATATGAAGGACAATACGACAATTACGCTACTGATGGAAACTATCAAAATATTCAACAGAATTATGAGAACACTGATTATAATCAGGAATATGGTACAGTAAATGAGCAGGAACAGAATGTTGCAAGTGAAAACAAAAGAAGCAATTCGCCTAACGAAAAAGTATTTAATCAAAGTTAGCAGCATTATTAATAATTGCGTTTAATTTTTGTGCAATATTTATTTGTTTTTTATTTTTATTCATAATGTACTTGTCCTAGGATTGATTACGTTTCATTACTAAGCTTTTGATGTTAGATAAGATGTTAATGTCGATTAGAATTGTCTGTAAAAGCCGATTTACTAAAGTTCTAGCATACCTATTGCCAACTAATTTGATTACTACTACAGGGAAAGTCTATATGTCTAATGTAGAATAAAATAGAAAAAACAAAATCAGCGGTATATGGATATTTAGGTAAAAACCTAAGACCGCAGGTAATATTTTTAATCTATGGGGTTTTAATTTCAGATTATGCGGAACATTATAATTGACATCTTAATAAAACGACGTATATTATCTACGTACATTAAATCTAATAAAATTCTAAAATATGTATTGTTCACAAAGTAATATTTTTGCTCAATACAATAATGTTTACGGATGGTACTTGTTTTTGTTTTTTAATTCTTAATCAAAAACTCTACTAATCCTAACCACAGACATACAATTATATCTGTGATTTTAACCTAATGGTGACGAAGTTAGATAAAAACTCTATTTAAATTCCATACCTTTCTATTAGGGGGTTTTTATTTCTAACTCTCATTACTACCAAAGCCTCGAGTAGAGAGATTAATGGAATTAAAAATGCCACTTTTACCGTGCCACCTACTCATAACAATAGGATGGGATACAGCAGTGAAATATCAGGGTACGGGTAGATAACAGCGTACTCTTTGGAATGGTGATGTATAAGGATTACCATATATATAAATAAAAGTTACGGTTAATTTTTTTTATTAGCCATTCCAAGTTGCTTAAATAACAAGAAATGTCATTTCAATGAGGTTTGTAGACGGGTAAGTGGTAATTGATCGTCATGTTATTGTTACTTATAAGATAAAGGTAAATTATTACAATTCTGTGTCATGTTTATTCTAAAAGCGACAATATACGTATGTTTGAAAAATCAAGGGACGTAACCGTCTAAGGAGATTATAATTAAACCTTGACAGAAATTGTGTACTAACTTTATAGTTGGTTTGACAGTTAAGTCAAATGTCAGCGTGACATAATCCAAATTGTTTCGTTTATCGAATAATTAGTAATTTTAAATTTTATAATTTGACTATGATATAATAATTAATATGCTAATATTAGTATTTGAAAAATATAATTTATTCGACTCAATCTAAGCGATTAACAATAAAAATAAAAGTCATGTCGTTTTGTATCCGCTACCATAAGAATAGTTGATAGTAAATAGACGACAACAAAAATAAAAGAAAACTAACAAACATTTTTTCAGTAATATTTAACTCAACATCTTTGAAGAATATAAGTAGTACTTAATTTATTTACCTATTTCTTTCATATTATTTTTTTATAGCTGACAAATACCGAAAGTTGCTAATTTGGCAGAAAGCGGCTACATTCATATCAACTCGTTCATAAACAACTACTAACAATTTTAGCAACTAGAAGCAGTATAGTGTTTGATAATAATTTTATACGAATAATTAAAAAAATATACGAATAGAATGTATCGAATAGACGATTAGGAAATTACTATCGCTAGCTGTCACTGCCGTCAGTCAAATACAGTTTGTATCACAGAGTGAGTGAGTTTATACTCTATAGTTTGTATTATTACGTTTTTGTTTATTTTTAAATAAATCACTTTATCAACATTTTAAAATAAAATTAAACCAAAATAATAAGCAGAGCTTACTGGCGAGATTTTCTTGTATTATTCATAAATAATTATACAGACTAAAATATAATAAAAATAAAAATTTGAGGTTATAATTGTGATTTGCTGTAACTTAAAATGGTATGCGAAAAGTGTGAGAAAAAGTTAGGAAAAGTGATTACGCCTGACCCATGGAAAACTGGGGCTCGAAATACAGTCGAGTCTGGTGGTAGAAAGGTCGGGGAGAATAAAGCGTTAACCGCTAAAAAGGGACGCTTCAACCCTTACACCGCCAAATTCCAAGAATGCAAGTAAGTATTTCATTACTGTAATAATATAAATTGTTATAGTCTTGATAGTAATATATAATTAGTTATCATATATTACGATTTTTGTTAATTTGATTGTTACAAAGTTAAACAAAACATCCACCATTTTCAACGGTCATAATATATTTTCAGCAAATTAATAAACTTCGTCTGCTTACCTGGGTACCTCTGTTCTAGTCATGTCACTGTCTTGAAGCAACTGTGCTTCTATGGCTGTGTTTCAAGTTTTAAGATGGCCATATCTGGCAATTAAATTATAGAGTATGCAGGTATAACATCATCCCTATCACAGTGTACTCTTTAATATATTTATGCTAATATTTATATTCCAAAGACCATAGATTTTTCTTTTCATCAAGTGGCCTGACAACCTGTGTATCATCAACATCATCATCATTTAAGCCTGTATTTACCCATTTCTAGCTAAAGGCATTAGAGAAGGCCTATTTAGGCTTTCTTCAATGCCTTCCACCATTTGTGGTTTTCCACTTTTTGTATTTATCCATTTCTGGTTGTTTTCTAAATATCATTGGTCCATCTAGAAGGAGGTCACTCACCAAGGTCCCACACTCCGTCGTCCTGTATGTGGCTTCCACTCCAAGACCTTTCTTCTCCATTGTATTTAAAGTTTCTTAAAAGACATATATAGAATATCAAACAAAAAAAATTACCTATATTCAGAAGCGTAATTAGTTTACTTTAACAAAATATTAACTTAAAAATTATAGGTCATTTCATTAAAATTATTTTGTTTTATTTCACTACCATTAATATATGTTCAGCATCCAAACTGTGAACAATTAACACTAGGCTCCAAGTAGCGATATTATTAGATCGCCTGAAGATGTCTTGTTTAGCGGTGAAACATGTGTCATAAAATGTGAATGGATAACATAGCAGTCACAGATTGATGGCTAATATGGAAGGTTATAAAACTTCTGGTAGTAATGATGCTAGTTAAACTTCAAGTGTTGGCAGCCACACACATACTGATAGTAGCGGAATTAAACAAAATATTTTTTATAAAATAACCAGTGATATGGACTTCTGCAAGATAACACCTATTTCAGTTCAGTAAAATATTAACAATATTATAGTTTTTCTTCAAGGCCATAATATATTGCTTTTTTTTTCAGAATATGCAGAACAAAAGTACACCAAGTGGGTTCACATTACTGCCAAGCATGTGCCTACAAGAAAGGAATCTGTGCAATGTGTGGCAAGAAAATATTAGACACGAAAAATTATAGACAGAGTTCTACTTAGTTTTTTTAAATATTAATAGTATTAAGTAATTAGTATATAAGTTAAAAAATACTAAGCAATTATAAATGATACTGTTTAATTTATAAGTGCTACACAATTTCAATTATTCTAATTAGATCCTCAATATAGAATAAATTATTCTGTGATATGCAAAATTTGGTGACAAATGTCTAGGGCAGGTGTTCCTAAACTTTTAAGATAAAGGAAGGGTGTTCCTTTATCTTAAACCTTACCTTTTATTTTATGGAACCCCATATCAAATGATTACAAATAAAAAATACTGTAATTTAAATAAGAACAAAAGCTTTTACTATAAATATTTTAAAAGTATAATACTTTCTAGTTTCCTTAAATTTTTTATGTGAAGAATGAAATTGTTTCACTGTATAAATAATTTCGCAGAACCCTGGTGACTTTTTTATGGAAACCCTAGGTTCTGTGGAACTTACTTTAGGTATTGCTGGTCTAGGGCATAACTCATCTTTTGTCAAATATTTGTAATCCTTATAATATTGTACTTTGTACATAATTGGGTCATATACTTTTTTATAACAGAATTTTATAAAAATAGTATTTTTTTTTATTCAACTTAGAATGGCAAACAAGCTGACGGGCCTATAGACATGAGTAGTACCATGGATATAACAGAGTATACTGTTTCGCCCATGATACCCCCCATGCGTTGCTATTCTTGAGGTCTCAGGTAGTATTCCTCTGTACTCTGTGACTTCACTGCCATCTCCCACCCTTCAAACCGAAATACAGCCATGCAAACACTGTTACACGGTAGAAACACGAATGGGACAGAGGTATCCAAGCAAACGATTTTTGTACAGTCTGCTTCTGGCAAACGTATGTATTACTACCAGTACGTATCTAGAAATGTATTGAACATTGTTAATATACTGAACTTGTGTTTATTATAAAAATGTTTGTAAATAAATTAATAATATTTCACATATAGTCTTTCATTTTGTTATTTACATTTAGACTAACCAGTTGGTGGGGGTAGAAGTTTGTTGTTTTGTTTTTAATGGGTGATAATCAAATGGTAACCCCGCGTGTGCTATCGGTATACGCTGGCGAGGAATCAGTGAAGGGAAATAGGTAATCGATGAAAGGGGGTCAGTTAGTCCATCGTAACATTATAATTAATCACGATAGTTTTTAGGGAGAACCGCGTGGAGGTCAACCTATATTGCGGGTGTATTGCTAATTAAAATTAGAGCCCATTATCAATAAACCGTCCCCCCCCCCTCCGGTAGATGTTTTTTTAATGGATGACAATTGAGTAGTAACCTCGCCTGCGCTAATGGTATATACTGGTGGGACACCAGTGAGAGATGATAGGTAACGATAAAAACGCAGGTCAGTTAGCCCATGCATCGTGATAAATACACCTGGAATTCAGCGCAATGGTTTCTAAAGGGGACCACGTGGAGGTCGCCAGAGTATATTGCTGGTAATGGGACTGGTAGTCCGCAATTACTAACAATCCCTCCCCCACAACCTTCCATATTAGCCAACAATCAATAACAACAACAATCTCTAAACGAGGCATCTTCAGAGAAAGTATTAGATCATTGCTCGGAGCTTAGCGTAAACTGTTCAGCGCCCAAACTGTGAAACTTCAAATTGCGAATTTTGTATATATGTATATTATATATTATTGTAGATTTTTTTTTATCGTATCATCAGAGGCTGAAAAAACGAACGTCAAATTATGACTATCGCTACAAAATAAATATGATACTAGTAATTCAGATGTAGAGAATTCAGAAGAGTCGTTTTCAAACGGACTGCAAACTGAAAACATCTTACGTTGGACGAAGAGTTGTTACGTTAGGAAGAGCTGCACGAAAGCACGTAGAGAGGCATACAAGAATACCTGCGATGTTTAGGAATGCAGTAGTAGCATGAAACGACCAAAGGGAGACTTTGTACAAAAGTCGATTGCTTGGGTACCTCTGTCCCATTCGTGTTTCAACCGTGAAGCAGTTGTGTATGCATGGCTGTGTTTCGGTTTGAAGGGTGGGATATGGCGTGAATTTACTGGGTACAGAGGAATAACACCTGAGTCCTCAGGAATGGCAACGCATGGGGGGTATCATGGGCGAAACAGTATACTCTGTTATGTCCAAGGTACTGCTCATGTCTATAGGCGACGGTTACCACTTTCCATCAGGTGGGCCGTCAGCTTGTTTGCTATTCTAAGTTGTATAAAAAAAAAACTAACTTTCAAAAAGGAATTCAAATCCAGCTGTAATACGAGCTTGTAAATGGTAATAAATTGATTGTTTAACAGCAATCAAATTTATTTACTTATTTTAACTTGTTTAATGGTTGCGTGCACAAACATGTGCATTTAGAATTTAAAATGTGACCGTTAGAAGTAGAAGCATTTTTTTATTCATTATATTATTAAGGTAGGTCCTTTTAATGGCTATCAGTGAGTATTAGTTCATATAGTAATTTTTTTTTAATGGATGATAATGGAATGGTATCCCCGCTGGAAACTATCATGGTTAATTCCTGATGAATTCATCATGATGGGCTAACTGGCCTGTCTTCATTCTCATCTAGGTACGACCACCCTCGCCCTACACTGGTGCTCCGCCAGCGTATCCCGTTAGCGCAGGAGGGGTTACCATACCATTTTTACCCATCAAAAAAAAATACGTATCTAATAGATACTTTGTATAGTAAATAAAAGATTCACAAACATTTTATTTAATTTTTTTTATTTATACATCAATAAAATACAATTTGTATATCTGACAATGTTAATTGTTTTTAATGCATTTCGTAGAACATAATATTTTGTTTTTAATACAAAAGTTAAAATTAATCAACTTTAACAATTAACTCCTGTATATTGTTAATAAATATATAAGTACTTAAGTATACATGATAATTTAACCATCTAACAAATGAAATGGCCCAGAAATATACATTTCTGTTGTTTTCACATAACGCTTACAATAACTAAGTACGATATGTTAAAAATGGTAATACTTACGGGACGGAATTGGAGTGTGGAAATATTTATAACTATAATAAATTTAATGTCTTTTATAACTACGTAAATTGCAATTTTATTATAAATTTAAAATGCTATTATTAAAAAAAAAATTGTGACAGATTTCCATAGACTACGTTAGTTTACATTCACAACCCAAAATAAATTGTTAACTTATATTTTAGACAAAAATCAGTAAATATGTCTACTAAATAGGTACTTAATAAAATAATATTTATTTTTGTTATTAACATCTAGAAGGCACATTTTTCGTTAAGTATTTTTAGATATAATTTTATTATTAATATTCATATTTTATGGTTCAATTAAATAAATATCTATATTTACTATTTTGGAAGACTTTTTTTTATGTAAATACTTGAATAAAGGTAAAAGGTGTAAAATTGTAAAAGGTTTTCTAAATAGATAATAAATAAAAAAAAGTCATTAGGTGCGTTAAGTAGAAAAAAAAAAATTAGACACATCAATAATGATATATGTGATTTATATTTTATTTTTCTTTAATGTGATTGAACCATAGTATCTTACATGAAAGACATATCTATCACAAATATAAATCCAATAAAAATACCGTAAACAGATCAAAAATATAATATTTACTTAGAAAATACTATACGCTACACGTAATACGAATAAACATTTACAATTTCCCACCACTGGGACTTCTAGAACTACTTTTGATAGATGTGACTGATATGTTCCCTGAACTACTGCTTAGGGTAGGAGGCGGGGATCGAGGTAATGAGAAATTTTTATCCGATAGATTCTCCTGACTCTGCGACTTTTGGCTGAAAACCGGAATTTTTGAAGACACAACCACGGGTTTTGCAAACTTCTCTGACATTTTAACCGGTATATTGCTGGGTTTAGCAGATATCACCGGTTTCTGGCTTGTCACTGGTGGGTCTACAGCTCTCAGTTGCATTTGGTCAAGTTGCGATAATCTCCGGTTTTCCAAATCTGTGCTTGTCACTATCGTGCCCTTTGGAGATTCGTAGGTGGCCGTCCGAAATTTGATGTGACTGTTCCTTGGTAAATCGTAATCGGAGTGGCGTTTCTTTGGTTCGTTTGTGTTCTGGTTCGATTTTGCTCGTTTCTTCACATCGGCCAGCTGTTTGGCCGAGTGGTGCTGCTCGTTTAGAATGAAATCGTTCAGCATTTCGATATCCAATTCGTAAGATAAAGAAGGCTCTTCGTAAGGCGGTAGTCGCTGTCTACTCGATATTTTGTCTTTGCTTAAATCAGATTTCTGTTTCATGATTTTCTCCGTTCGCGGTGTGATTACTTGAATTTCTGTTACATGATCTTTTTGCGCTTCTGAATCTTTAGACTGTTCCTCATTAGAATATCCATGTACATTTGACTGTGTAGATACAGATGGATTTATAGAATATCTTGTTTTTGTTAATTCAACAATATCGTTACTTGAAGTTTGCTCATCATCCAAATCTTGGATAATTCTTATACCTAATTTAGACAATTCTTCTGGAGTTTTCTGCGAAGTAAAGCTAGGATCATTTTGTAGTTTTTCCATTAATGCTTTCGCTTGTTCTTCATTTAAATCTGTAGTGTTAAGTATTATAGTTTCAGTTCTAGTGTAAGAGGGTTCTTCTGAAGTAAATTGTATATTAGGGTTCTGCCTTTTAATTTCCTCTAATATTTTTTTATCGATATCTTTCACATTTCCTTCTTCTAGTTTTAACTCATCAATACTAACTGGATTTTTTATGATACCAAATGTCACTTGTTCTACTTGTAAAGGAGCTTCAGTTTTAGTTGAAATATACTTAGTAGAAATCTTTTCGACATTTTGTGTGATTACTTTGTTGCCATATTCATCCTCAGTTACGTTGACCGATACAGTTTTTTGAACTGGTTCCTGTGTCATTGTAATAGACATAGTGGCTGGTTCCATGTACAATGTTCTAGAATCTCTTTCATCATTACGCCTCTTGATTCCATCTATAACATCTGGTATTACTCTTGTAGGTTGGCCAATTTCAATAGATTTTGTATACGATTTGCTTTTTTGTTCATCGGAAGGTTGATTTTTTTCATTGGTTGATATTGTTACTATGTTAGTATTATGTATATCTTTGGGTTCGGACCATTCAGTGGAGAATTTTTCATGTGACGGCTTATTATATTTAAGACTGTTATTATTTGAACCAACTTTGATATTACTAACGAAATCATCATAATTTCTTACCTTGGGTTCCGAAGATTTCAAATCAAAATTGACGATATCTGGCTGATGCATAGCTGATTTAAAAGCATCAGTCATTTGAGGCTCCTTGCTAGTGGTAGCTTCATTTCTATGTGTACTTTGATCAATGTGTACATTTAAAATCGGATTTTTAGCTAGAAGTTTCTTCATCATATCAGATTTTGGACGTTCTAAACTGTTAACGTACGTATTGCGTGAGACTTTAAGATCATCTGGTATATTCGTATCATATGAAATTGGTAATTTTTCATCGTATTTTATAGGTGATATTTCAGACTTTTCTGTGTTTGGTAATATTTCTTGACTACTGTCGAGAGAACTCATATTGCTACCATCTGAAGTAGATTTAGCGAATTCCGATACGAGTTTAAAATGAACTTTGAGATTCTCGTCCATTATTCTGCGAGCCAAATGATCTGATGTTTCATGTGCTTCGTTTTCTTTATACAGTTCGAAATCTTTACTTTGTGATATGGGCTTAATATTACGTTGCTCCTCGACTCGATCAGATTCTACGGAACTGTTTGATCCTTTTACGATCGCATCTTCCAAATTGCCAAACTCTGATGCTTTCTTTAAACGATTTCTTTGGAACGTATTTAGACCTTCCATCGCGGATGTTTTTGTGATATTCAAACTAAGTCGTGGTTCTTTATTTTTGATGACAACGCTACAATCAGAATCCATCATATCAGGTAGTATATCTTCCGTTCCTGAGTCGAAGAATGTTGTTTCTACTACAGACATTGCTTTTCTTTTCTTAGGTGACAAAGTGCTTTCTTTAATTTCAGCATCGTCTGCAGATATGTCAAGGCTTTGGGCTCGTTCCAATGTACCTGTAGAGGGCATATTGGTTTTAGCTCTCAATTCAAATCGTGAAAGATCACCTAAAGAGGCTGCCTTTCTTTCGTTATCATCTAAGGTTGAAGCAGTATCTGATACTGATTGAACAGTATCATTTAATGGAGAACTATGTATTGTAATATCACTGTTGTTCAGTTCAATAGTCGTGGAGCCTTTTTCACTTTTATCACTATTGTTCAGTGATACAACTGAATGGACGTCATGACTTGAAGATAAATTAGATTTGGAATCCTCAAAGAAATTATTTAAAGAATCACTTTCTCGTTTAAATGGTTTCGATACAATATCATCAATATCGTCCTGACTAAAATTAATTGAGTCATCAATTCGTGACGTACTTTTGGTTTTGTTCACCTTTGGTGTCGAGGTATTAAATGAAGTGGTATCGCTTTTATTAGTACTTGGAGCAGATGAATCATGTAATACACTAGAATGTTGTTTCTCATTTTTTAAGAAATCATTGACATTTTTCAATTGCTCTAATATGCTATCATCGGTTTTATTCTTATCGGTATCTGGAGGTGAAGGTGCTTTACCTTTTGATTTCTTATTGGGTTTAGGAGCTTCTTCCTTTCTGTATTCAGGTTTTTCTCTATCAAATTCTGCCGAACTCTTTCTGTTAGTTCTAGCTGCTCTAGCTGCGTCAAGCATATGTTGAGGTAATTCTTGAGGTATACCATTTTCATCTCTTTTAATTCCGCTTGAATTTAGATCAGTTCTAACAAAACTTGTTACAGATGTCTCAGAAGTTCTAGAAGTATCTAAACTTTTATTTAAACCAGATTCATTATTTTTTACTCTAGCATTTGGAATAGGTGGCGCCATCTTTTCTCGTCTTTTAGCAACAACGGGTTTCTTTTGTTCTGTCTCATTTTCATGTTTTAGTTGAACTGTTGGAGCTTGTCTCTGGGGTTCGGGTTTATCAATTTCATCTACAGATTTCTTATCAATAGCTACAACACCATTTTCTATATTTTTCTGTTTCAGTACTCCGTCATCGGGAACGTTTGGCGGTAGAACTCTTATGCCGAACTTCATACCACGTTTAGGATCATAGTCTCTTTTTTGCACTTCCGCGTGTTCAAAATGTGAGATACCATTTTCTGGTTGAATAATCTGAACGTCACTTCCACTTGAAGGTCTATTCTTATTTTTCTCATGTTTGTTTAGACCCATAACAGCAATATCTGAATGTCTAGTTTTGTTGGTTAGCTTAGTATTTTTCTCGTTTTCTCTTTCCAACGTCGTAGGAACACCATCTCTTTTCTCTTTTTTGTTTCGTTCAAGAGTAGTTGTGACGATTTTCTCTGTTATGATTTTTTTAATGCCTCCTTTACTGTATTTGGTCTCCAATGTTGAATTGTTGGAGTTTGATGTGTTTGGTGACTTTGGTGGATGTAGTAACTTGGCCTCTTTCTCAAGCTGAAATGAAATTAAAAACAAAAATTAATAAATTGTTAGATGTATATTAGTATTTGTCTGTAAAAACATTATCTTTATATAAAATTATAAGTACATTAAAAACAAGGAGTATAAAACCATAAAATACTTTAGTGTCAACATAGTCAGCGGTAAATAGCTATCTATCAAAAAGATCAGAAGTTAAACATTCGCTCAACAATCTAACTTACAACCTTCTGTGTCTGTTTTGTAAAACAATAGAGATATAAGCATTCCATAGCGTACGAGACATTATTGTATTCCAAATAACCATTGTTACGACCAATAACATCGTAAAACAATACATTGTTGATTGAAAAACATCCTAAGGCTGTAGAATATAGAAAACATAACACTACAATACATTTCCAACGTTTACGTCGTTTTAATATATACTACAACGATGCGCCTATTGTAATTTGACCTGCGAGGAATGTTAATTTTCTCTCAATTTCAATAGAAAGTCTTTTAACGAACGTGTCAAGTGAGACTGGTTTTGCCAAAAAGTATTGATGACTAATAGAAAAACAATGTGAGTGTAACTCGGGGTAAATTATTATGCTTCTTACATAAGGTGAGAACAATGCTCTTGCGCTTGTAAAGGTTACAATGTTGAAAGAGAAACATACGAAGCGAGTAGACAGACTTGTGATTTCTATCACTATAGACAAAGTTACGATGTTCTTATCATTCTATTAACGATGTCCTTACTAGAAAAATGCATAATAACTAAAAGAACTAAAGGGAACGACATAGCCCGACAGATAAGCAAGCTGAAGTGACAATGGGGATGGGACATAGTTCGAAGAACCGGAAATTGATGGGGAAGAAATTTCTTGAATGGCGATCATGCAAATGCAGTATAGGACAATCCTCCACTAGATAAAGCATCGACCTCAAGTGCATTGCAGGGAGTCTGCGGGTGCTGGTATATTTTAATTCGATAATTTCGTGAAATTATTGTTTTATGGGTCAGCATGAACTATAAGTATAACAATTTTAATTTAAATCTATATTAGAAAATGAACTCATATTGGTCCTTACAATAAAAATTTCGTTGCGATATCAAATTTAAATTATAATTTTAAAGAATCTTGGAAAGGCATCTCAGAATCGACCACGATAATAATATAATATTATTTTATGTTTTGATCCTGTATCAAATAATTTAATTGAAATTATTAATACACAAAAACCAATTGTTTACTTTATGAATAAATAATTAATTTACATAAACGTGGTTAATTCATTTGCATAACATTGCAATTTAATATAATTAAGAAATTTATCAAAATATGAAGAAAAACAGACAATCGCCTTAAAAGAGTCATAAAATAAAACTAAGTTAACAACCTCAATTATACAATTTGTGTTATTGAGTGTTACATAAATTTATTGAGGCTGGTTCTATCACGAATTGTCTATGGTAGACGGAAGTCGATTAGCATTCGAGCCGTGAAAAGTAAATTGTTCAAAGACAAAAGCACTGTCGCAGCATTGGGTCATTGTTAACGGAACGTGACACAAAAATTTAATGAAGGATAAATTTAACTCAGTAAAAACAAACTTCTCTAAACAATTTTTTTCTATTTATGTTTTGTTTGAACGTGTCTGATTTATATTTTATTTACTAACACTACCATAGATTATCAATATAGTACTGCTTTAATATCTATATATTAGATTCCTCTGGATACTGGTCGGATATTTATATTAATTTTGATCAGGTTCTTCGAAACCGATATTTAATATATCCGTTATTGGAAAATATACATATTTGTACCTGAAATATACAGATATTGCTATAAATTACCCACTTCTGCTAAGTACCTTTGTCACTTTCAGGTTTCTGCCATAAAACAACTTACATAGCTGAGTATCTGAAGTGTGGTATATGGCATTGACACAGTGCATTGGACATTAGGCCTTTCTATAATACATAACATGCTGTGCATGTCTATCACCCTATCATCTTTATATCAGTTGTTATTTGTCCAGTGTTGAACATAAACCTTCTCCATAGACTGCCATAAGAAACTGTCCCGAGCCACCTGCATGATTATAGGTAACGACTATAACTTCTCATCAGGTGGGTCGAAGGATGGTTGCAACATTTTTCTTTAAACATTACCAAAGCCTAATTGCGTTTGCCAACTCGCCTGTCAAACGTGACAACCAAAAAAAACCTGTCAGAACCCTGCAATAGGGAGATGCCTATGTTCAGTACTGGATAGTTGGGGAAAAGGGATTGTTAATAATGGAGACTAAAAATCCTATTGCTAGCAATATACCCAACCAGGTCGACCTCTTCGTGGTTCCCCCTGGAAACTATCATGGTTAATTCCTGATGAATTCATCATGATGGGCTAACTGGCCTGTTTTCATTCTCATCTATCACCCTTCACTGGTGCTCCGCCAGCGTATTCCGTTAGCGCAGGCGGGGTTACCATACCATTTTCACCCATCAAAAAAAAAAGTACTGGATAGTTAACGGATGATATCATGATAATGACTATCAGGCAGGATGTTTGCTTGCTGGCCATTCCAGGACATCAGGTATCGCTCGTTACTTTGCTTGTTATTCCAGTGATAAAAAGGGTCGCGTATAGTGCGTTTCAGAGGAATGTATTCTTGTTTTGTTGAATTTCTTAAGTTTTGCCTAGAAATTAGTGTACAGGTTTTTTCAAAAAGGGTATAATAAAATTTTTCGGGATCAGCAACGGTCACATAACACCCCTAGTGTTGCAAGCAGCCATAGGCTGCAGAGACCGTTTACCATCAGACGTACTCTATGATGTACTCACATGTTTGCTACTTTTGTATAGAAAAAAATGTTAATATAAGAATTGTTTCTCACCGTGCTAACATCGCCAGTGGAGCCAGCTCTCTTCAGCAGCGGATGGTGAACTGCCCTGCCCGCCCCGCTCGACCGCCCGCCCTCCACAATCTCCAACTCCACAGGGTATGGAGACGCGAGGGACAGGATCCCAACGGCGTCCTCTAGTGGTGTACCCGTGAATTCGATCTTGATACTCTTTATTCTATCACCTGTGGATGCAATTATGTTAATTTAAGATTGTGTTTGAAAAAAAAACAGACAATCGTGACAAAAACAGTTATTTTTATTTAAAAACTAAATAAAAGAATCAAATTCCAATTTGAAAGAATCAATTTACAGAATGATTTTGAAAAACCTAATATTTTAAACTATACTAGTAATATTTTTATGCAACTTAGAATGGTAAACAAGCTGACGGCCCACCAGATGGAAAGTGGTAACCGTCGCCTATAGACATAAACAGTGCCATGAACTTAACAGAGTATACTGTTTCGCACATGATACCCCCATGCGTTGCCATTCCTGAGGACGCAGCTGTTGATGACTCTGTACCCTTTAAATTCACTGCCATATCCCACCTTTCAAACCGAAACACAGATATTAAATTCAAGAGTAGATCTGCAGTATTATCATCTATGGACTAAGTAAATAACTTAAGCATGACTTAAACACATGACTTGCGCAGTAAGAATTTTACCTATAACACGTGAATTGCGCAGCTCCATGATATATAATTAGACAATGACGTAATAAAATAACTATTTAATACATCATATTATTTATTATTTTAAATACTTTTTATTTATTTGAAAAAAGCAACAGCTGAGTTTCATTGCCCGTTCTTCTCAACTGAATTCGCACTTCGAACTGGGCGGTAGGTTAATAAAAAAAATATTTGAATAAGAAGTATTTTTATTTTATTTATTTACTTATTAAAATAATACTTTATCTGCAAATATTTTTTTTGCCAAACCTTGAACATAAGTTGTTATTTTTGAAAACTGCAATGTTATGCTTTGGTAATCAATAATTTCAAACCAAAGAACAACAATGCAAACCTAACTGCTTCTCGGTGGGGGGAGAGGGATTGTTAGCAATGGAGTTTGACAGCCCCATTGCTAGCAATATGCCCTATGAGGCCGACCTCCACGTGGTTCCCCCTGGAAACCATCGTGGCTAATTCTAGTTGAATTCGTCAGGATAGGCTAACTGACCTGTTTTCATCCTCATCAGTCATCTATCACTGGTGCCTCGCCAGTGTATACCGATAGCGCATGTGGTTTCTTTTTTTAATGCGTGATAATGGTATGGTAACCCCGCCTGCACTATCGGTATATGCTGGCGGGGCACCAGTGAGCGATGATAGGTGACGATGAAAGCAGGTTAGTTATCTTATCGTGACGAATTCCACTAGAATTAACCACGATGGTTTCCAGGGGATCCACTTGGAGGTCGACCTGATAGGGATTATTGCTGGCAATGTGTCAGTTAGACCCCCATTACTAATGATCCCTTTTCTCCTACGCAAGTGTGGTTAACATTCCATTGTCACTAATTAAAAATTAAAACTTGGACGTCATAGTTTAGATACAATAAGCATATTCACAGCATATTTGTCTGTTAAACATGCAACCGTTGTATATATGCTGCCGGAAGGTGATGCACTAAAGTTATTTATGCATACAGCAGAAGTTCTGAGTAACGCGGGACAATAGTTTTCCTTTACGATGCGTTGAGTTGGCGGCACCTTTATAAATATTGTCACGATACATCGACGGTTTCTGAATCGAGATTACCAATTAAGTGCAAAGCTGAAACACCTACGTCTGATACTAACTATAGTCCGCTAGAAGTAACCATGATGGTTTCCAGGGGGAAACCGCGTGGAGGTCGGTCTGATATACCTAACATACTTTATATTGCCAGAAATGGTGCTGCTAAACCCCATTACAATGCAATCCTATTACTCTCCATCATCATGTGTTGGATTGGCTGTCACAGACTGGTTGCTTAGTACACGGAAGGCTATAAAAGATCAAATATGTAGTTTAATAGATTTACCTGGTTCCAATTTAGCCGCTGCTGCCGGCCCACTCCGCAGGACAGAATGTACATGTACTCCCTCCCGCGCGCCGCCCCCGCACCGCAGGCCGAGCCCCGTGAAGTCTCGAGCCCACAGCTTCACCCGACGCACTCTGGCGCGCTGTAAAAAACGAAACAACTGTAAAACTGAACAATAGTGAAACGACCTCATTCAAATGGCGGTAAATTCTTATATAAAAAAAAAAGTTTTTTTCTTTTTTTACTCATTCTTGTTTTTTCTTTTATCGGACTAAGGAAGTGTTTTATTATGCTTTATTTAAACATTTAACTTGATGTTACAGTATAATGACCTATCTACTCTAAACGAAAAAAGAAAAACAGACGTCTATTCTATTAAATATATCCATAGTTTGTTTCAATAGAACTTGAATGAAAATGCAAACGAATTACTAACTAATAGGACCATAAAGAGAAAAGAGGAAGAAGAGGAAGAGGAAGACCGAGGAATAACTACATGGGACAGATAAAGGAAACACTGGGTGTCATGTCGTATAGGGAGATCAAGGATATGGCGTGAGATAGAGCTGGCTGGAAGAAGATGCATGAATTAGTTGCACCGACAAGAGGAAACTCTTAAATGAAAAGAAGAACCATAAAACTTTTTCTACTCAAAGGTTGTCTGGAAGAAATTGCTTAGCACGGCCTTTTGTACTACACTGTACTTATCGAAAAGTCTTTAATAAGTCTTGTAATATTCGTGCAATAAAGTGTTAAATAAATAAGTTAAATAAAACAATGTATTGATACCCAAAATAATAAAAAAAAATGGTTTATTCGATTGAACATTTTGATTTATTCCTAATTACATTTACAAAGTGTTTCTGTGATATAATTTTAACAAATATTTCGGTTACTGTATCATAAGGTTTTATTGAAGGAAACTATAAAATACCTATATTAAATAACTGTCAGTTGATATGTATGTCATAACTATTAAATAAAGTGACACAATCAAATAAAACAAGTGGTTATTATCATCAATAATCATCATAATAGCCAATGACGTTCATGGTGTAGTCATGGGTTATCATTAATGGTTAAACATACGTCTCTCCCCATAAAAGGAGCCTATTAGCCTACTATGTAGTAATGGCCATCCAGTTTGGCAGTGTGAATCTCGAATATTCCTTCAAATATTGCTTTTCATTTTAAAGAAGTCATTGTAAATTAATAATAATATAAACAGTAGTCAATCTTCGAGTGTTGACAGTCACACTCATGTGACTTAAACATTTGTAGCGGAATTAAACAAAATAATTCTAATCAAATAACTAGTGATATGGACTTCCGCAAGATAACACCTAGTTCAGTAAAATGTAAATGAAGGTATGAAATAAATGTATTAAACTGACTGCTCGATTAGTCTAAATTCTTCTCTTATACGAGAAAAGTTGTGTTCTACACCCGTGCCTCGTTCTAGGTTTTTGGATATGTTGTGGAAATTAATTAATCCAAGACAAACTGTGACGACGTTAGTTGTTCCAACAAAGGTTAGAACAACCAACGACGTCAAAGGTTCGTCGAAGGTTATTTCTAAGGTTCGAAAGTCGAAATATGTGAATTGCCATTCCCGAGGACTATGATCAAACCCACAGATACCAAAGGAGATGACACTAGCACAGTCTCTTTTTGATACATCTGTAGTACAAAGTTGTATGAAGTACAAAAGGCGGTCTTATGGCCAAAGCAATTAATGAACAATAAACGCGCAAATTTTGGCGCAATATTTTTGGCGCAATAAATATACTATCTAATAAAAAAACGGTCGTGTTAAAAACACAACACATGTAAATAATCATATGAATTCCATACTTGTTTGTTTGTATGCAGGCATTTTTTATTTAGGTACATTACATCAGTATGTAAATATTAAAATAAGTCTAATCTGTGTTTATCAGTTATCTTGTATGTACAATACAAACTCTATAGTTTGGGACTATATGGAGCTACTTGATATTATCAGATCTATTCATTTCTTTAAGATGA
This sequence comes from Galleria mellonella, assembly GCF_026898425.1. Lineage (NCBI taxonomy): Eukaryota > Metazoa > Arthropoda > Insecta > Lepidoptera > Pyralidae > Galleria > Galleria mellonella. Next base: position 5,247,757 of record NW_026441999.1, on the reverse strand, counting down.
TAAAAAACAAAGTAATTAAAATTAAGTACCTACAAGAGTCCGTGTTTATGACTGATGATTTCACCTCTTGATTATTGTAAGCGCCTACTTAATGATAGAGGTTATGACATCATGGCATACCTTTTGACTTGACAGTCTGTGAGAAGTGTTGCTTAATATCCAAATGGTTAGTTAATCGATAGTGTATATCCAGAATAATCTAATATCGCATGGCCAAAAGACAATATGAATTCAATTAATATCGTTAATACCGAAATGGTTGTTAGTTAATCGATAGTGTATATCCAGAATAATCTAATATCGCATGGCCAAAAGACAATATGAATTCAATTAATATCGTTGATACCGAAATGGTTGTTAGTTAATCGATAGTATATATCCAGAATAATTTAATATCGCTTGGCTAAGAGACAGTATCAATTAAATCAATAACATCGATATAAAGTTGCATGCAGTACTATCGATTATGTCGTAGTAATATCAAAATTATATCGCCAATAAATTGATACAATATAGTCGACAGTGTAACTGGAAACATACTAGGTTTGGATAACTAAGTTTATGGTTTCAAATCCTATTGGATCTAGCTGTTGAAAAGAATATTTTTCAATTTATTATTGATAAAATTTCCGAATATAGAGTTACATATTTCATAATATTTTTAAATCGATGGTATTATATTACCAAATTTAAATTATCTTTATTTAAATAGACTTGTTTACAACAATTTAAAATCGTTATATAATACATCTAAAGCTGAGTTCGAAATGTTGTTATCGGCCGAGAAGAACCGACAAGGAACTCAAAAATCGTAAGTGTAAGATTATCAATAATAGTATCGATAATATTTCAGTCAATTATTATCGATTACGTCGTATTATCCACTATGTAATCGATTATTTATATAACTATCTATTAACAATCGATACCCAACGATTACAAGGCATCACTATTAGGTTGCATCCGTGTGAACTAAACATTGGATGACCTTGGTAGTATTACGTGTTGACCTCTATAAGACATGGCAGGTTAGAGAAATACTTTATTAATTATATAGCCACGGTTATTGCGTTGGACGGCCGTTTTAACAGTTGCTTATTTGATTGGTATTTGAATGAATATGGTAATTTTAAAAGTGAATCTGCTGCACATTTAAATGTTAATCATAATTATCAATCTTTATTAAAATTATAAATGTGAAAGTGAGTTTGTTTGTTAATTCTTAGCGCGTTAAAAGCTGAATCAATCGTTATGCAATTTAGTACACACGTACTATATGGGCTGTAGAAGGATATAGGTATTTTACCCCAACCAGAGTATTGAATAAAAGTGGTGACGCGGGCGAAAATATATAAAACCATTAATTTATGAAATTAAAAAAAGAATAAAAAAAATCGACTAGTTGGATCTACATTTTGTGTGTGTGTGTGTGTGTGTGTGTGTGTGTGTGTATGTGTGTTTTTTTATTTTCACTACAATGAATGTTGATTAAATTTTTTCACTTTGTTTCCTCTCAGTGTTGTCAACTTATATTATCTATGTATGATATCTCTATAAACAGTGTCTGTAGGATATTTATTTTCGTAGATAATAATTTTAGGCCTAAATTATATATAATTAATAATACAATTTCTAGCTACAATTTGAAAAGAAACAATATTTTTTCTAGTGATATAATAATACATAGATTAAATCTTTAAAGAATGCAGATGATAAACATACAAAAGAATATTTAAATTTAATACTAGTGTAATCGAGTGAGGATGTGTGGGTTGTAAACATCACTATAAAACAACTACAATCAGAATTTTTCCACACGATATTGAATTCGTATAATAATCCTTGTTTATGCAATAAATAAGCCCCGTTTTCCACTTGGTCCCGAGTTGTTATTACCATAGTGGCATTTAGTCTAGTGATGCGACACTATTTATGGTTAGTCGATATTTTATTAAGTATTTTGTTTTTAAACTTGGAAGGCCTATTAATCTTACGACCTACTTAAAAGAAAGTGATCACTATATCTGTCTGTGTTGTCCTTTACAGTTTTTATACCAAAAATATAATAATTACATCATTGATATAATTACATCCTTTTATACATGACGCTGGCAGAAATGGCCGTAAAAATAACGAGTAATAATGACTAGTGAACAAAAATAGAAATGAACATCACGAAGGACATAAAATGCACTGTAATGCCTATGCTACATACACGTCATGTTTTACCAGTTCCGAGGAGAAAGGCGTTTATGCCTTTGTACCTTACTGACATATCGCATATAATTCCTCTAAACCGAAACACAGCCATGCAAGTACAGCTACATCTAAGCACCAGAGCGGAAAGAATTGTTACTAACGGGGATATTTGTCTCCAGTGCTAGCAATAATGGACTGCCTTGATATGTCGACTGCCACACGATTCCACTTGTGGAGTGACCTGACTTATCATCATCTATCATCTCTTACTAGTACAACGCTTTTGTATAACGCGGGGTATTAGTTCATTTGCAATGAACTGGCACTACGCCATATTTTATTAATATAATAAAATTGCAACTAGATGACGTCTGTATATGAGAAATATTTAAAAAAAACCTGATATAAAATGAGTCTTAATAGAAAGTAACAGAAGTTAAAACAATAATTTTTAGAAATTCTGTCTATCTGTATGCTTGTTCTGGCATAATTGCTGCACCAAATTGGATGCGGTTGTCACAATTGTATACCTGAAGATCTAATTTAAAAATATGTTTTATCTTGATATATCGTCTAGAAGTCGATAAAAGAAGAAGTTTCATTGTTATTCCTACTTCTGAAAGCCACGCGTACGAAATTTACTGAGTACACACCTGAGTCCTCAGGAATGGCAACGCGTGGGGTGTATCATGATGGGCGAAACAGTATACTCTGTTATGTCCATGGTACTGCTCATGTCTATAGGCGATGGTTATTACTTTCCATCAGGTGGACCGTCAGCTTGTTTGCCATTCTAAGTTGTATAAAAAAGAATAGCCGACGAAAAGCTATTAAAAATTATCTAAGCTTTAAAACAATCAGTATCATATCAAATCGTAAACACGCTTTTACTTGCATAAACATTAATTTACATTTAAAAGTCGACGTAATTATCGATATCACCACCGGTGTTCCGGTCCAGCATTAAACAGGCCGGGCAGGCTCATTACTGGCCGGGCGACGGGAACGCAACAAATTCCGCGGCACATTCCGTTGCAACTCGTAACAAATTGATCGGGTTGCGCTTGCAAATGATCCGGTGTCGAGATACAATCTCCACGTAGGCTTTAGTTATTCAAGTCATTACTTTGAGCTATAATACAGGAGGAAATCGATCTTTAGAATAATTATAGATAGATAGAATGATACTCTTTATTGTTTCCTCTAAAATATTACAATAGTAAATTTATTATAGATATAAACAATGCAGTTATAATGCAGTTTTTTAAATACATATCACTGGTTATTTGAATAGAATTATTTTGTTTAATTCCGCTACCAGTATTTTGTTTAATTAATTTATTATAATTAAATTAATATGTGCGTGACTCTGTATGCGGTGGTCAATGTATGAGTGTTAGCAGTTATTAATGGTAGCGGAATTAAACAAAATAATTGTATTCAAACAATTTGTAATGCAGTTTTCTTTCTATAAGTGAAGCTAATATTTTTTCCGAAGACTTATGGATTGAATGGACCAGGAATTGATAATCCTGGGGTTAAAAAGCATTATTTGATGTAAAAAAATATTCAATCAAGCTGACAATATATTAGTTCATATTAAAAAATAAAAATTTAAGATTGTACCAAGAAAATCGATTTCATTTGTGGCAAAAACAATTATTATGATTTAACAACTAATTTTTAATTATATCCTTTTAGATAAAATAAAAATTCTAAATCGGTTTACAACTGACGGAGTTACGAACAACATTAAACAAAAAATATACAACCGAATGGAGAATCTTCTCTTTTTTGAAGTTGTTTGAAAATGTTTTATTTTTCGGAAGTCCATATCACTGATTGTTTGATTAGAATTATTTTGTTTAATTCCGCTTCCATTAGTGGTAGTAGTAGTAGCGACGGGAATATGAACATCTAATCTTTTGTTACAAACCAGATATATGTCTGTTGCTTAGATTATGTAGATATAGTGTCTCCATACAAATGCTTCGAGAAAAGCGGGTCAATATTTTCATACAATTTTGCGTGCGAACTTCTATATTTATTTTGTCTTATAAATTCTGTACCTTTTCCATGCGCAAACAATATTTTTATTTATTAAATAATTAAATATTGATACATCAACGTACATTGTATGCGTAAGTATATAGAATATTAATAAAAAAACGAGTCCGCTAATGTGACAATTAGCTGACAAAAACTTGATCCGTTTTTGAGGCTCAATGCTCTATCTATATAATCTAAGGTCTGTGGTTACGAAAAAACAAATGTATTTATTTTGTTATAAAAAAAACCGGAAGCTATAATTGATATAAGAATATGTAACGGTTAACGCATGCTAAAATAATTGACTTACTTATAAATATTTAATTAACAATACAATTTATTACTGTAACGGAAAATTCCGCAGCACTGAGATTTTGTAATGTACCTATTTATCTGTTAGGTTAGGGTTGTCAACTGTCATGTAAATCATTTAAAAATAATATGTTAACTCTTGAAACTTAAAATTTTTTATACCAATGATATTATCATTGTTATAAAAATTTTATTTGTCGTCTAGTAATCAGAAAAGGTCTTAGTATAACTTAAATCTTTAATAATATTATAAATGTGAAAGTAAGTTTGTTTGTTTGCCTTAAAAGCTTAACCAGTCTCTATGAAATTTGATATATATGTACTATATGGGATGGAGAAGGATATAAGAAACTTTTTATCACAGTCAGTAAATATATCCTATTTACGCGGATAAAGTTGCGGGTAAAAGTTAGTACATCATAATTGTGAATCTGTCAGATGGTGACAGGTTTTGTTATATGTACGTATATTACTAAATACTATTAGCTATTCTGAAAAGATTTCTATTTGTTTTTGTATATTCTATGACGTCTAAAAAGAAGTCATTTTGGAGTCGCTAAAAGGACTAAATAAAACATCTTTTTGGAACGGTGAACTAAGGGTGGGTAATACACCAGAGGGAGACTTTGTACAAAAGTCGATTTCTTGGGTACTTCTGTCCCATTCGTGTTTCAACCGTAAAGCAGTTGTGTGTGCATGGCTGTGTTTCGATTTGAAGGGTGGGATATGGCGTGAATTTACTGGGTACGGAGGAATAACATCTGAGTCCTCAGGAATGGCAACGCATGGGGGGTATCTTGGGCAAAGCAGTATACTCTGTTATGTCCATGGTACTGCTCATGTCTGTAGGCGACGGTTACCACTTTCCATCAGGTGGACCGTCAGCTTGTTTGTCATTTTAAGTTGCATAAAAAAAATACAAAATAATTTACTATATTCTTCTCATGAAGGAAAACTACTAGAGAGACTTCAGAGAGAGTATTACTTTTTTAAATAACGTTGAATATAAATGTTATGAATGCAAAAGTTGGATGGATGTTTGTTACTCTTTCACGCAAAAACTATTGTATGGATTTGAATGTTTGGTACACGGATAAGTTTTATCTTAACTTCGCGTATAGGATACTTTATGTAGTAATTAACGTGGGCAAAGCTGCGTAAAAATGCGAAATGTTCATCAATTAAGCAATAAAATTTCTAACAGGTGGGCCGTCAGCTTGTTTGCCATGCTAAGTTGTATAAATATATTTATACATACATATATTGGACCAATAATAGATATATCTGTTATTCAATATATAATATCGAAATGAACAACCCGCTCGTAATTAATATAGTTTTCTGACTGGTACAGCTGTGTGGTCCCGGCGTAGAACATGCCACCCCTCTCTTTTCCGTATCACAGTGAGTGATCATTAACATCCAGAAGAATTCAATATCTGTATGGGTAATTCCATATCTATTAAACGTCGTCATATTTTTAAGAAACGAGTAATTCGTACATAGACAACCCTATATACTAACATAATATTATGTAGCTAGTTCTAGAGATTATCGTTATATGCTGTCACTTAATTACCATGGTAAATATACGAGTATGTGGCAAGTCGTAAATTATATGGAAGTGTAATAAAATAAGTGTTAACTATATGACACTATTTATAACCATAGATTAAGTATAAGTTTGTATATTATATTTTAAAAAAGCAACGTTAATATTGCCACGGCATATTCAAGGCAAATTCGAATTCCGGAATTTTTAAGCCAGAAATCTGATAGAATAATCTAATCTAGCTATATTTGAATAATTTCCTACGTAGATTATTTTTATAAATGCCACGAAGGTGACAAACAAGCATACGACTGGTCTGATTGTAAACAGTCATCGTGGACTACAGACCTCTGCAATACTAGGGGTGTCGCCCTCATACGTTGTCATATTGGGTCACACTTTCGTACCTTGCAAATGCCACCATTTTGGATCACACTTTCCTGTAACTGCCACTGTATACTAACATTTCCTACCCTTTTAACTGGGGGGAAAGTGATTGTTAGTAATGGAGACTAAGAATCCTATTGCTAGCAATATACCCAACCAGGTCAACCTCCTCGCGGTTCTCCCTGAAAACTATCATGGTTAGTTCCTGATGAGTTCATCATGATGGGCTAATTGGCCTGTTTTCATTCTCATTGATCACCCTTCACTGGTGCTCCGCCAGTGTATCCCGTTAGCGTAGGCGGGGCTACCATACCATTTTCATCCATGAAAAAAAAAATTAAAATATTGTCTATCATTCTATGTTGCTTCAAGAATCATTTCTAATATTGAAAGTAAAATACCTTTATAATGCTGAGTCAGCGTTTACACTTCACGAGTGTATGTTTTAAAAGTAGTAAACAGTCTGTGCCGATATATTATAAATGATATGTAATTATTCTGTTACGTATACCATGAGAATTATGTAAAACCTGTCACTTTGCTTTCATACAAATCATGCATAAGTATAGAAAGACTGCGTTTCTAATGCGCAAATACTAATGACAGGGGGGACAGGGATTGTTAGTAATGGAGACTAAAAATCCCATTGCTAGCAATATACCCAACCAGGTCGACCTCCTCGCGGTTCCCTCTGGAAACTATCGTGGTTAATTCCTGATGAATTCATCATGATGGGCTAACTGGCCTGTTTTCATTCTCATCTATCACCCTTCACTGGTGCCCCGCCAGCGTATCCCGTTAGCGCAGGCGGGGTTGCTATTCCATTTTCACCATAAAAAAAAGCTAATGACAGTAACATGATAATACGACATTAATATGTCGAATAAATGAACCTAAACTACGTAAACACATGTCGATTAAAAAATTTATTTTTATTATTACAATTACATGCACAAACAACCGATTTTTTTTTTATTTTTTTTGGCTCTTCGGTAAAAATTGTAGTCGGCAATATTTAGGGTTACCAAACCTTATAACTTTTTTTTATAATATATATTTTGGACGTTTGTTATGAAACAGGGAAAGACTGTAAATTTATGTACATGCCAATATTTTGCTATTAAATAAATATAGTTAAGTTTTGTCAATAAAAAAAATTACAAAATTATTTATTTATTAGTCAAGTGTATAAATTAATTTATTCAATCAATTAAATCATCAACGGTCAGCAATGCGCACGTGACACCCCTAGTACAGTAACCGTTAACCATTGGACGGGCTGTATGCTTATTTGCCACCTTCGTGGTGTAAAAAACAAACAGTTGCGTATTTTTAAATTTATTCAAATAAACAGTTGCGTATTTTTTCTCAATACTATTTTTAGCACCTGTTGATCTTTTATGACCTTTAAATATATCTCTGCCTCGTTCTAACAGATTCCGTATTTAGATAAAATATTGGAACAACTGAACAGAATAACAAGAATGTAAAAATATCAAAATACTCGATGTGGCAACCCTATCTGCCATAAGTGCGTTTCCAATAACACCACGGAAGCACTTGTACTATTATTTTAATCTGTGTCAAAATTTCTCTTACTTGTAAATGCAAATCGTCTTTGCTTTGTTCGGGCTTCGTGAATTCCGCTTGCAGTACAGACGGTTTCCCGCCAAGTGGTAGGGTTGGCGCTTCATTCTGCCACGTGCTCCGCTCGTCCTGTCTGAAGCCAGGGTTGTCGAATGCGAACTCGTCCTTCACCGATTCAGGGTCCGTAGAGAATACTAGGTGCTTTCCTGTTAACAATAAAGAAATTGTTATAAAACCAGTTTGTTCTACTAATAAATATTATAAACGTGAATGCTTGTAAAGATATTTAAAGGTTTATTACGTATTCGAGCTTAAACGGATTTTCTTTGCAACATAGTCTCGGTATAGAATGTGCCTCTCCTTTTATTCTCGTGGGTATTGCAAGAAGCAACTAAGAGAACTTAACGGTCGAGGAATGCAGCAGCGTCCCTTTTAAACCATTACCAATGCCCAGCTATTGTCAACCCGCCTGCCAAGCGTGGCAACTACTGGCAAAAGCTCCCAATAGAGGGAGGCATATCGAGCCTTTTCAGGAAGAAGATCGTAAGCGCCAAAAATTCCAAAAACTTTTTTTAATATGAACCGCCAGATCTACTGATTTTACACCTTATAGCTTATTTTAGAGTTCAAATTAGAAATGTAATTAACTTTATTAATATTCTTTGTTTTTATCGTAAGTTACAAGCCATTCGGTTTTTTAACGTAACCTCCACCGACTGACAGATCGTAAGTATAATACCTGTCGCTTACAATATAGTACTAGGTTCTTAAGTTTATTGTAAGCTTCCTACTTGGCACTTACGATAATAAATTTATGCAACGTAAGTTAAACTTGTCCCTTGCGGTAGAAACAAAATGCGTTTTGCGTTGGGTTGTTCGTAAACTGTAACATTATTATACTCAAATAAATTAAATATGAATACCATAAACTTTGATAACTATATTAGAAAAGTTGCCAGCAGTTTTGAAAACTTTTGATATTTCGCAAATGACACTGCGTTACACTAAATTGCATAAAATTGCAAGTTTAAGTTAAAATCTGACCAACGCGGCAAAAGCACGCCTTCAAATAAATACAGTCAATCTCAAACTCAAAACGTAAATAAATTTATAAAAAAGTTGCCTGTCGGGTAATCACACTATTGTAGAAACAATAGTAATAAATTGTACTTACCAACTGAATTTAGGGATGTGACTTATTTATATAAAAACTTTTACTTGAAAGATGATGAAACGAAAGATTTAGGTGCAGTAAGTTATCAAAAGTTTAGAAAAATATTTAAAACTGAATTTAACTTAGGATTTCACTTACCAAAGAAAGATAAATGTGGTCAATGTGAGAGAATAAAAAATTTGAATGATGAAGAAAGAAAAAAACGATAGAATCAGTTGCTTACAAGAATCACATTAAGAACAAAGAAAGATCATTAAAGCTATTTCTAGAGGATCAAAAAATAAGCAAAAACTTTTTATGTGCGAGCTATGATCTCGAAAAGGTCTTAACAACACCTCACAGTCAAAGTGTAAATTTCTACTATACTCGAAAGCTATTATAATGAAAGCATTTATGAAAGCGGTACCAGATCTGCATTTTGTTATCTTTGGAATGAAACGAAAGCGAAAAGAAGAAATTAAATCTGTACTATTATCTTTAAATACCTTAAAATGGTTGACGAGAGAAGGACTCAAAATGAAATTGCATTGTACTGTGATAGTTGTGCAGGACAAAATAAAAATAAAACCATGATTTTAATGCTGTATTATTTCATGCAATATCATGCGAGTTTTGTTGAAAAGCTGACTATAAACTTTCTTATTCCTGGACATACGACATGTCAGATGTATGATGCCAATAGATTCTGTGCATGCGACAATAGAAGAATTTGTACAGAAAAGAACCATTAAGGCACCATCTGAATGGCAAACTTTGATTGGAAATGCTCGGACTAATCCAAAAAATATGAGACAATTCTTTTAAAAAATAGTGAAATTAAAGACTGAAATTCCTATACAACAGCCTTCTTACCAAACAAAATTAAAATACAAACAAGCAAGCTGCGTAACGCTAGATTTGATTGAACGATTGAAGGCGACAAATTCTATCTTAAATACGACTATAATGGACCCGAATAAGCTGTTGATGTTCAATCAACAAGCCATTCGTGAACCGAAGACTGCTATCACTGAAAAAAATCCCATTTCGAAGGCAAAATATGAAGATATAAAGAAAATGTGCTAAAAAGGTGTCATACCAGAAGTATATGCAAAAGAATATCTGGATTTGCCCTACGATAAAAACACAAGAGAACGAGACTAATGAAAACGACGACTGAGTTATGTCTTTTTTGGTATTTCATTTTGTTAATAAAGCCAATTCACTTAGAAGTGATTAATGATTTTTTTTTTTTACTTTTTTGTACTTCTGACACTTTGTCCGTCTCTGTCTATCACTGTATCTCGTAAATATAGTTAAAAAAAACTTCACAAAAAATTATTTCTACTATTTCATGATATTTAGGAATTATCGTAATCGACATACTCATATCAGCTCTACCTAATAACAGTCATCAGTTTTAACGTAAGCGACAAATGTATGTGATTTTAGAGTACTGATACAAATCTTAACATTTAAAGTAATAGGGAGGTGCCCACATAACACTTAGTAGAAATTTGAAATTGATGCTATAAATATTTTGAGAAATATTTAAAAAAAACCCTCTCCTGTAAAATATGCAAAATGGCGGTTACGATGTTCTTCCTGAAAAGGCTCGATATGTTCAGCAGTGGACAGTTAATGGCTCGCATGATATGGCCTTGAATGGCAGAGAAGTTGACGGTATGTTATAATTGTCATAAATATACGCGAATAACAGCTGGGACATTTATTTTTTATTGACCAATTTACAAAAAATGTCTGGTACAAAAGGCGGACTTAATACTGTATAGCATTCTCTCCCAGTCAACCTTTGGCAAAACAGAAATTTAATTGAAAAAAATTGAAAATATATACTGTGTATCTCATGCCATCCATCTGTGGCCATTCCGCAGGATTGCTTTATAATGGAAACACAGCTTTGTGTGTACTTTTACTGTAACTTTACTCTAAAAGCAGAGAAGTATGACAACTCTAGTGGGACAGAGGTAGCCATGTAAACAATTTTTATACAATGTCTCACACTGTGGTAATAATAGAGATAATTTATAACAATTATTATTAAGTAAACATATATTATGTCGCCGTCGCCATCATTGCCGTGTGGTCCCGGCATAGAATAGGCCACCCCTTCCTTTCCTATAGGTGTCGTAAAAGGCAACTAAGAGAGGGCGAGGGATGGGCAGCTGCGTCTCTCTTAAAACATCTCCAAAGCGAATTACTATATTTTTGTATCAATAATTCCCTTTATTAAAATAAACTACTAAGATATTATGTATTATTTATTTATGTATTAATGTTTTAAGTATGTGAGGTATTTTTTAAAATTAGGGTATGACGAGACTGATATATTCTTATAGGATAAAAGCCTCTAAACAAAAAAGATTAAAAAAAAAATCTCCAAAGCTTAACTGCGGTTGTCAATCCGCTTGTCAAGCGTGGCAACTACTGTCAAAACCTCCCAAGGGGGAAGCTTCGGCTTGTTCAGCAGTGGACAGTTAAAAGCTGATATGATGATTATGATGAAACATTAAGTAATATCTATTTTTTGTATAAAATTATACTCATAAAAGCCGAGCCGTGATCCGTAACCTATTGTACTGTTTGTTTTGACATTGACTTTGTGTAATTGGACTCCATTATTGTCCGTTAATTCCTTATCTGTGATCTACCAATGTTAACGATGTTGTATGTTGTGTTACATTTAATAAATTAAGATTTTTAATTGGCGGAGATATCGCGTAAATACAAAAAAAAAAATACATTTTTCATTATTTCTTTTATGCAGCTTGAAATGACAAACAAGTTAATGGGATGGCCTATTTGATGGTAAGTGGTTATTGTTAATGAACAGTACCGTGAAAATCACGGAATAGACACACTAATCCCCTGGTTCTTCAACTAGGATACCCTATGCTGTGAGAAACAATGCAATGAATATATGGAGGCATAACCCAAAAGATTCAGAACCGAGCGAATTCAGAAAATTTTGTTTCCTAAATTGTCCTAGCCGGGATACGATTCCCAGGTCTCATTTACGCTAAGTAACGTGCCCACCGGGAGGGGAAAGAGGTTGTTAACAATGGAGTCTAACAGCTTCACTGCTAACAATATACCAATTCAGGTAGACCTCCACGCGGTTTCCCCTGAAAACTGTCGTGGCTGTGCCCTTATTCTAGAATCGGACTGATTTCTAGAGAAAAACACCCCTGACGCGAGGCAAAATGTAAAATAATTTGATAACCCTTACTAATATTATTAATGTGAGTGTGTGTTTGTTGTTACTTCTTAGAACTTTAACAGTTTAACTAATCAATAAGAAATTTACACTACATTATATGAGATTGAGAAGGACATAGGCTACATTTAACTGTGTTACAGAATACATCTCTGTCACGCGGACAAAGTCGGGAGTAAAAGTTAGTGAGGTACATATTTTAACGTCCATTTTATGGACACGAATGTATAAGAACTGAGATTTAATAACAATTTGAAGGTTTAATTTCATTAATTATAGAAGAAGGCAATTAAAACACGAACATATGTTCGCATGTACACAAATATTTTAATATTCTCTCGAGATGCAGTAACAGGTTAAAATTTTCAGTGAAAGTTACATTACGTGGTTAAAATCATGTTTTGTAGCAGTCATAATTTGTTTTAATAACTAGCCAGGTGGGTTTAAAAATCTCCTTTACAAGTGACTTTCAAAAGAACGAAGTCCTTAATTCGTCTGAATTTTTGATATTATTTTTATATTCGATACTTCTTTCTCATTTGTACCAGAGGGAGACTTTGTACAAAAGTCGTCTGCTCGGGTACCTCTGTCCCATTCTTGTTTTTACCGTGAAGTAGTTGCTTGCGTGCCTGAGTTTCGATTAGAAGAGTGGGATATGGTAATGAAATTACAGGGTATAGAGGCATAACATCTTATTCCACAAGAATGGCAACGCATGAAGGGTATCGTGGCCGAAACAGTATACTCTGTTATGTCCATGGTACTGCTCATGTCTATAGGCGACAGTTACCACTTTCCATCAGGTGGGCCGTAATCTGTTTGCCATTCTAAGTTGCATAAAAATGTTACAGGTTATGTCGGCAATTTTGGACCATTTTTCTCCATTCTTTTTTCAATCAATATGGATTGCCGTGTGGTCCCGGCATAGAATTGACCACCCTTTCTTTCCCGTGGGTGTAGTAAGAGGCGACTAAGGGTTATTAATAGTCGAGGGATAGGCAGCAGCGTCCATCTTAAAACGTCACCAAAGCCAAACTATGCCTGTCAATCTGTCTGCCAAACGTGGTCTGGCAAAGCCCCTCAAAAGGGGGAAGTCTATATTTAGCAGTGGACAGTTAAAAGCTGATATGATGATGGTTTACTCCCACGTTGGTTCCATTTCATTTTGCGTCGATTGAAGCCGACATTTTTCTTTGTGGAGTAAAAAAACTGCTGATTGATAAGCAAAATCTATATGTAAACACGCAATATTTGCAATGTAGGGTATCTGAGAAATATCGCGTCATGTACTTATCGGTGCATACACGACTGAAGTTAATTTTTTTACCGAGCTATTATTATACTTGTTCTAAATAGGTTTGTTTATAGAGGAGTTTAGCATTTGCTTGCGACTTAGTACATGTAGACTTTGTAAGTACCTTCTAATAAAACATTCACTAGATTTTAAGTTCAATCTTTCGAGACAGAACTGTGAAAACTTTATATAAATCCGTGCAGTAGTTATCCCGGAATAAAGACACAGCAATACAGATAGTAAAAAAGTAAAAAAAAATCCTTTTTGATTTTATTCTTCTTATTAAGAAGGGGAAAGATATTGTTAGTAATGGAGACTAATAGTCGCATTGTTAGCAAGCTCTGCCAGGTCGACCTCCACGCGGTTTCCCTTGAAAACCATTGTGATTAATACTTGTTGTATTCGTCACGATGGGCTAACCTGCTTTCATATAAATTTATCATCCCTCATTAGTACCTCGCCGGTATATACTGATAGTGCAGGCGGGGTTTCATTCCATTATCATCCATTAAAAATAAAGATATATAACAGATATTACGTACAGACATAGTCTAGTTACAATTTTATTTATATATGTATAGATAGGCGAATTATTAATAAGAACAAAATAACATACTGTTATAAGCCTCGTGAAAGTGCATAATCTTTAGATCGTGCACGTAATTAGTGTGTATTGCGGTACTTATCCTCACTGGTGTAGTGGTTTCAGTACCGGTTAGCGACTATCCAGTTCAGTTCCCGGTTTAAGGAAGCAATTTAAAATGTATAATAATGTAAAAATGTATTTATAATCAAAGCATGTATAAATATAAAATTTAATATTGATTTCTAAACTAAGTTGAGCCTGTACTGTAGAGGACAGGATTCCTTTTACATTATATATGCTTACAAAAATTAATATAGGATTTCTAATAGTACAGAGCATGATGACTAAGTGTCTTTAAGTTATATACAACTTGTCACTTAATATTTAAGATTGTGTTTCAAAAACCAAAACCAGTTATTTTAACTTAAAAAATAAACTACTGATTTTGATAAAATATCTATGGGACCAATATATATTATTGATTATGAATACAGGAATAAAATATTAATTTAAACATAACAAATGAGATAATAAACGATCTGGGGCAAGAATCTATAACATCTACTAGAGGGAGACTTTGTACAAAAGTCGATTGTTTGGGTACCTCTGTCCCATTCGTGTTTCAACCGTGAAGCAGCTGTGTTTGCATGGCTGTGTTTCAGTTTGAAGGGTGGGATATGGCTTGAATTTACAGGGTACAGAAAAATAACACCTGAGTCCTCAGGAATGGCAACGCATGGGGGGTATCATGGGCGAAACAGTATACTCTGTTATGTCCATGCTACTGCTCATGTCTATAGGCGACGGTTACCACTTTCCATCAGGTGGGCCGTCAGCTTGTTTGCCATTCTAAGTTGTATAAAAAAAAAAAACATTACATTTGAACCAATTTAGAAATAGTTTACAAATTGACCAGACCGTGAATCGAACCTAAATACTATACTAGATTTAAGCAATATACTAGATTATAGTAACATAGTTACACCTGTCTACAGGTAAACATTGCACAATGATCTCTCGCAGTTGTCAACTTACGTATTTATAAAGCCTAGTTTTCACTGAGTGAAATCATTAGACCGAGTTCACACGAGCGTCTTGCGTGTAATCTGTAATTATACGATTGCATGCAATCAGATGGAAACAAGGTCAGATAATGCAGTAGTGTGCACTACGGATGTGGAACTTGGAGATTTCTAATCAGCGAAGGTTTTTGTTATCTATTTACTCGTCTTTACGCCAAGTCCCTTTCGAGGTTGGATTTGGTTTTAAATCAACATAAGTCGTTTTGCCATAATTGAAGCCGATTTTTTTGTGGAACATAACTTTTAATAATTATATTTCTATCACATATCCGAAATGCAATTTCATCTGAGAAGAATGAGCAAGAAACTTAAGTGTTGCTTTTTTGAAACGAAAGTGGATTTTATAATTATAATTTAATTCAAATATAAAAAAAAAATCCAAATCTATTTATAACTGACGGAGTTGAAGCAAAATACATAAAAATATACAACCGAATTGGGAACCTCCTTCTAGTAAAGTTAAAGTAATCTTTACATATACTATATATTAATAAACACGAACTTCAGTCTGGTTTTAGGTACTATACAGTAGAATTTCGATTATCCGAATAAAAAAGAAAACCAAAGGTATTCCGTATAATCAAAAATCCGGATAATCGACTTCAAAGTCAAATTAAACGATACATAATTAAATGTTAAGATTTTCTTTATTATGTAAAATGTTTTACGCACGTCACTAGACAATACGAAATAAAAAATTTACGACCTTTATAAGATTTCATATGTAGGTGTATACACTTATTTTTTATTGTATTATATATTCAATTTTTTACTGGATATTATTTAGTTTATCTTTAGCTATACGGTTTTTACCCTTGTACATTCTACAGTTTTCTTTTAACTTCTTAAATGTTGACAGTAAAAGATCTTTTTATGAAATAAGTACGCCATTGTATATTAAATCTTTTAATGTATCCAATATAAATTATACAATATATCCAATATAATTATGTACAATAAAGATTTTTACAATACAATACACTTACATAATACCTATTTACCCATTTAATACCATTTCTAAGTCCGGATAATCGAATATTCGGATAATCGAAATTCTACTGTATAATGTAACGAGGCAGAAAAAAACGATGCTGTCGTGAAAGCATCGGCCCGCTTCCATTCTGTATTGAAAGCAAGAGTCGATCACGTGTGAACTGGCATTGCCGGTAATTATTGTTACTCAGAGATAACCCGTTGCAATTGGTAACCATTTGACCAATTTAAAAAATAAAAGTAACAAGTTTTCATCACAGTCGAAGGAGTTTATTCTATTCTGCTATCATTCGAAATAGTATTTTTTTTAATCCGATACCTTGGTATCTTCTTGTTTCTAAATAATGAATGCATAAAATAAGATATTTTTTCATTTTTATGTTTATTTAATGGGAGTACATTTCACACAAACTTTTCTAATGGACAAACTTTAACCTGCCACTTCGCTCGCGTAATTCTGTGTATAAACTATTATGTAGGCTACATTGCTATATAAAACACCCGTGTACCAAATTTCATTCAAATTCGTTTAGTAGTTTTTGAATGAAAGAGTATCAAACATCCGTTCATACAACCTCTATGTATGAAGTGTGTAAGATGTTTTGGACGAGTGACGCACTCAATCCATTCAATTCAAAACCCGAATCGATTAAGTATCGAGAATTTATTATTACTTATTACATTCGAGTGTTTTATTACGTCATTTCCTTTAATGTGTGTTAATTTAAAGAGAACGAGAGTAAGAAGTATTATTGTACGTAAAGCGATACATTTAATTGGATTTAATCTTTTATCGAGCAATAAAGTCATTCATAAATAAATTCCATGAGTATATTTTAGTGATATTAATCGCGCAATGATCATGATAAAACAGATCATTGATACATATTTAGTTGTTTTTTTGATCCACAAAGAAAAACTGTAGTTTCAATTGCCATAAAATTAATATGAGACTAAAACTATTCTATATTTCTATATTTTATATGAAATAGATACTTAATAATATTAATTATTGTTATTTGAATTATTAATTTCATATTTAGGCTGTAAATGTGACTAGGAACCGGATCGCAAAACTAAGTTTTGTGTTTGGAGGTTTTTTAAAAAACTATAATTTTTCAAAAAACGGTACTGGTTAAAAACTAATTTATTTTGTCAGTAATATTCACATATACTTTTATAAACTGTAATTATTTACAGTTTTTCTCTTCAGAAATTTCGGAGATACGATAGGAATGGTTTTTTTCTCACACTTTCACAATCATAAGTAAAAAACTACGTAGAATAAAAATAAACAATAATCAGTTTTAACATATACTAATGAAGCCCATCAAAATAATATCCCACATGGACTAGTAGGTTAAATTTGAAGTTTTGAGTATCCGTTTTCAAACTTCTAGCATAGAAAATCAAAATACTTTTTTAATTATTTCTATTACAATATGTGCGGGCCGATAATAATTAAAACTACCAAATTTTAAATTGGGGGGAAAGGGATTGTTAGTAATGGAGACTAAAAATCCCATTGCTAGCAATATTCCCAACCAGGTCGACCTCCTCGCGGTTCCCCCTGGAAATCATTATGTTTAATTCTTGTCGAATTCATCATGGTCGGCTAACTGACCTGTATTCATTCTCACCTATCATCTTTCACTGGTGCATCGTCGGTGTATATCGATAGCGCGGGCGGGGTTACCATTCCATTTATAGTATAAAATATAGCAATATAGGTAGCAAAATAAGAGTTCCTTTGTACATTTTTGGTACAGAATCTGAATGTGTTGCTAAGCATATAAAGCTAAGTGTAATTTAACATCAGTTTCAAAAATTCTCTCATTTGTCCTTCCGTTGCGTTGTTTCAAGCGCGTTATTTTAATAACTCATAATTAGAGTCGGCGACTGAACCGAATTTTCATAATTTGTAGGGCGAACAACCGGTCCTTTGCGAAACGGTAATACAAAATGGCGAACAAACGTAACGTCTAATTTGCACACAGTCGTCGATACCATTTTCGTTGCCACTCATAATGGACGCCTAAATATTAATATTAAGTTGCTTTCTAATGTGTCGGAGGTAGGTAGGTATAATGTAGCAATAATATGTATCAAAATAATCATATTTTTTATGGGTGAAAATGGTATGGTAACCCCGCCTGCGCTAACGGGATACACTGGCGGAGCACCAGTGGAGGGTGATCGATGAGAATGAAAACAGGCCAGTTAATCATGATGAATTCATCAGGAATTAACCATGATAGTTTCCAGGGGGAACCGCGAGGAGGTCGACCTGGTTGGGTATATATATGTATATTGCTAACAATGGAATTTTTAGTCTCCATTACTAACAATCCCTTTCCCCCCTAAATGATCATATTAGTTCAACAAAATTACAACAATTCTGCAAGTCAGGATTAATAAGGTTTGAGGTTATTTCTTACAGGTGAAAATGGAATGATAACTCTGCTTGCGCTATTGGTATACGCTGGTGGGGCACCAGTAAAAGATGATAGGTGACGATGAAAGCAGGTCAGTTGGGCCATCGTGACGAATACAACAAGAATTAACCACAATAGGCAGTAATCATAATAGTTTCATACTGTTAAGTATATTGCCAGCAAAGGGGCAATTAGACCCATTCCTAAAAGTCCCTCTGGTAATAAAATATATATCAGAAAATAAGACATCAATTGTTAATGATTGGAGATGGAATGGTACACCTGCCTATATTAAGGGGAAAGGGATTGTTAGTAATGGGGTCTAACTGACTAACTGGAGTCTAACTAACTAACGTTCTAATTTACCAGAGGGAGACTTTGTACAAAAGTCGTTTGCTCGGTTACTTCTGTTCCATTCGTGTTTCAACCGTAAAGCAGTTGTGTTTGCATGGCTGTGTTTCAGTTTGAAGGGTGGGATATGGCGTGAATTTACAGGGTACAGAGGAATAACACCTGAGTCCTCAGGAATGGCAATACATGAGGGGTATCATGGGCGAAACAGTATACTCTGTTATGTCCATGATGCTGCTCATGTCTATAGGCGACGGTTATCACTTTCCATCAGGTGGGCCGTCAGTTAGATTGCCATTGTAGAAACATGAATGGAACAGAGGTACCCAAGCAATCGACTTTTGTACAAAGTCTCCCTCTGTAATCAGTAATCAGTTGACATTGTGGTAAGTTCGCTTGGAATTAAATAGGACATCGTGGAGATTTAACAGACTATATTGATTTAAAAGATATATCAATGTTATTATACTATTTAAATTAATTGCTGGTTATAGGTCTCCCTTAAAGTTTTTTAACTGGACCGCATTGATCGGTAGGCATAAAGTGTTATAGAATTATAGTATAATAATGATAAATTAATACTTTCCGATAGAAAGGCATAGGTACACCGCTATACAGCCTAATGCTCTATAAGAATTTTCGTCATCAATTTTTTTGGCTGACAGTTGACAGAGCGGGTCAACGACCTCGCGTGGGTGTTGCCACTAGGTGTTGCACAAAACCCGCAATGTTACCAGACATTACGTGTTTCATTAAGAAATTGGCGTGATATTGTATAGAACAATAGGCACGACTGACTCAATACAATGTTATTATATTATAACCTTACTATTATAATCCCAGAAACTAATTTAATATGTTAATTAATATTACATATTCAGATATTATTTTTTTATGTGTGGGAATTACAAATTAAACAGTGGAACACTATGCAATGGAAATGGTTAATGAATATTTTTTTTAAGAACGTACCTAACAAAGTATGGCGATGTCACAATTATCTGTTAATTTTTAAAAAGTATTGAAAATGTTTTAATGTTTTGATTGATTATTTAAAGTTTTAGTTTGTAGGCGTACTGTATGTCGTAGAAACATGGACTTTCACACGAAATACAATGAAGAAACTGAAGGCGTTTGAGATGTGGACATATCGTCGTATTTTGAATATCTCATGGCGCGACTGAGTTACAAATATGGAAGTATTGGACAGGCTTGGGTAAAAGTTGGAACTTATGAACATCGTTAAATGTTGGAAAATGTTGTACATCGGTCACGGCGTAATTTAATTATAATTCTACCACTCATTCGGAATACAATTTCGACTGCGAAAAATGAGCACAAAACTGAATTGTTGTTCTTTTTTTTTAAAAACAAATTGTGGATTTTATAAATATAAATAAATTTGTATCAATTATAGATTAACATTTAAATTATTAGTCAAACTAAGACCATTACTGTAAATATTATATTAAAAAAGTGGCCATAAACAGTCAAAATTTAGTATTTTTTATTTTAATATTTGTCACGCCCACTTGCTTCATTTAAATCTCTTTCACATATAAACTGCTAAACCTTTGAATGACCGTCTAGGCCTTCGTTGCTCATAAAGCTAACGACCTAAGATAGAGCCAGCTTTTCCTGCACTCTGACACACAGTCATCCGCCCACACTTTCACTTCATTGTTACTTCAAGGTTCTAATAGAATTTCACACGACAATTCCATTAGAAGATAATGAAAGAAAATATAGGTATACTCTGCACGTTGTAGCGCTGTGCGTTTGACATTTAACATTTTGGCAATTTTAGACGACTACTAATTAACCAGTGGTACAAATTTTTGTATATATCAAGAAATTCGAATCTCTGAATTACAGAATCTATGAATTTTTAAATTCATGTTTGGATCACTGGTTATTTGATTTTGTTTAATTTTGCTATGTATTGTAACACCTGCGTGGATTAAATAATAGTCGGAGAATGATGACTAATATAGAAATTCAGTAAAATATTTACACCTTTGGATCATTAAAAAAAATTTACATTTGCTTTATGCTACAAAAAGGTCGATTAGTAACTTAATAGAGACTTTCGCATAACGAATGTGGTCTTAGGAACTTTTGACACCAGAGGGCGCGCAGTTACACTCGAGTAACAGCATATATATATATAATGTCATTGCTTGCCATGCGAAAGTCGATGGCGTGTGTTACTTAAAAACAAGTAGTAAGATGGCAAAGAACAGGTTGGCACACATACCAACGGTAGACTGCTTGAGGAAATATTGACTGTGTCATTTAGTGCGGCAGTGACGGCGGACATGCCTCTTGTAAATGTAGTCGGTAAATAAATATATAGGTATGCTAATTGTCGTTCATTGGTCATCGTAGCTGGTTCTCAAGCTACGACGCTACACGAGTGATTCCTAAATCAATAAATAAAAGTTAACAAGGTTATTTAGTTGAAAAATAAGTGATATTTAAACCAACTTTCTGGAGTAGAGGGATTGTAAGTAATGGGGAGCGTAATCCCCATTGCTAGCATCTGTATCTATCTTGTCAGGTTGATTTTCTGCGGTAGAGAGGGAGGGATGTTCTTCCTTGGAAACCACTAAGTTTAATTATTTAATGAATTCGCCACGATAGTCAAACTGACCTGATCTTCATCATGCCATCAGCCAGTTACTACGGCATTGTATACCATTCTAATATCATTCATAAAAACTCATTCCTTTTTTATCCTTATTCAACACTTCTACTGTACCAGCGTAAACCAATATCGCAGTTGGAGTTACCATTCTATTTACATTTCATAAAAATAATGAAAACATTAACTTAGTATCTTTAAAATTCCACAGAGTTGACGTTTGTTTGTGTCATCTATATGTTTTGACCAGAGACATTCTGATAAGAACTGGTATTCCATAACATTTTTAAAAACATGTCCACCTTTTTTTAACCTATTAGAATACATTAGTTAAGTAACCTAACCAGTCCTTTAGCAACATTGCTTTAAGCATTGCTCATTTAACATATAAAATAAGTCGCAACCGGTCATGCTGGCATATCTCACGGTCGACGCCATTTTGGATTATTTTGACAGCTGACTTGTTCTGGCGGGAACTTTGATGTTAAGTAATTGTCTATGCTTGAGTAACAGATTTGACACGCTAGAGTGATGTGATGACGTGGTGAATGTTTACAATTTAGGTAAGCGGATTCGTATAATCGTTGCCCGTTAATTTATAGTAAAAAAAAGTGTTATACAGGTGGAGGCATAAAGTAATTAAACTAGATTATTTCTATATTATACAAGAAATTGTAAAACTTATTACTGATAGTATATCACTAGATTAATAAAGTTAATTTAAGTTAAAATATTAAAATTTTGTCTCTGTACCCAGTAATGTCATTACCGTTTAGTGACATTATTTCATATAGGTAGGTACTAGCCTTATCTCACAATTTGTTCGCGTGAATCAGTATACAAAGTATTCTATAATTTTTAAGATCTGTCCGTGTATCAAATTTATTTAAAATCCGTTCAGTAGATTTCGCGTGAAAGAATAACATACATTCATCCATCATAAATTTTCGCAGTTACAACTACAGTAATAGTAGAAGACTATAGAAGGCTATTTTGCTGTGTGTTCCTGGCAATAGAAAGGGTCATCCCTTTATGTCCTATGGGTATCGTAAGAGGCGACTAAGGGAATTAAAGGTCGAAGGATGAGCAGCAGCGCCTCTCTTTAAACATCACCAAAGCCTAACTGGTGTTGCCAATCCGTTTGCCAAACGTGGCAACTATTGGCAACACCTCGTTCATGGGGGAGGCCTATATCTAGCAGTAGACAGTTAACAACTGATATAATAATATAAAAAAGAAGACTAGTAGTAAAATAAATAAAAAAAATAATTATACATTTGGTGTGGGTTGTATATAACTAGACTATGATGCTCTCTAAAATTTTAAGTTGTTTATATAAAGTTTTCAACCTGTATAGACCTTCGAACCAAAAAAAACTCATTAGACATTCCTTAATAGTTACTCAGCTGACGAGTTAACAAGAACTACGGAGTTAAATTTTTTAACCATTAATTGCACTTTAATTTTCTATTTAATTAACGATTTTACTATTAGTCAATTAAAAAATATATTCAATCGAGTCTATTCATATAAAAATGTTCTTGTCTATGGTTTAACCTGCTTGCTGGCTCGTAATTAACACAAAATGGCGGCGTGTTAGGCAATTGCTCAATTAATTGCTGTATAATACTAGGCTATAAGAATTGAAATATAGCTGCTGACGGCATATCAAACTAGTTTAAAGACGAGATTGTATCAGTAATATTACAAAATATAAAAATAATTGGTACACACTTTTACACAGAACGATATGTGATCCCATGAAATTTACATATATGTATATTTATAATGTTATAAAATTATTATCTTACTACGCCATAAACATACAGATTAACTTCATCTGCTGTGTACAATTAATAAGAAATTATCTACTGATATGACGTCATGAAAAAACCACGCAGGTAGTCTATGACAAAACTCTATGGTCATCAAGTAGTTATGGGTATAAAAAAAATATATATGCACATAATGCAGTAATTAATAACAATACATTTCATAGACATATAACGTTAACAATCTTACTAATATAAAAAAATGTACCTAAACATTTTATGTACATAGAACATATTTACGAAAATTTTATATGAAGGTTCATAATAAGAGCCATCGAAGCCAAAACAACAACTTTTAGAATTTTTGTCCGTCTGCCTGTATTTTATTTTCGACATTATGTAAAAACTATTGCAACAAATTGGTCATAGTGACACAGACGTGTTCCTGAAGATGTACTTTAAAATCTGATATATGTTTATTTATTTATTTAAAGGAACACCAACAGCATATTGCATTATAACATATATAACAAACACAATATTAAGGTACTCACAGCATTTACTTTAAAATAGTTATACAGTGCGAGAAAATGAAGTAATAATTATAATGAATTAAATAACACTAGACTACAAATATTTTAAAAGTTGCGTTATTAGTTATAGAAATATACATGTAACCTAAGTTGTGAGCAATATCAGTAAATACGATTATAAGTGAATTAAATTAACAAATATTAAAAAATATATTCTACTTCTGAAATCCATGCGTATTAAATAACGGAAAAACAGCTAGGTATAAATAAATAACGGTTTAACATATTTATTTCTCAAAAGAATAAAAATATTCATTTAAATGAGATTACAGGTAATTAAAACTAATTATTTTATCTGTAGTGTTTGTATATATACAGTAAGTATAATATATTGTCTCATATACACCAGTAGAGGGGGCAGCCGTCAACCGGTAGTCTGACGTTAACAGTCGGTAGTATTGGATATGCGCCTGCGCTTGGAACTGGATGTAGTAGTGAGTTAGTGCAACAAAATATTGTTAAATTAACCCTTTTGTGTGATAGTGATAGTGATAGTGAACACTACACTATCATATTGCTAAATATTTAGTACTCTAATATTGTTAAATAAATTGTTATTTTAAATTTTATATTTATCAAAATATACGTGTCGTGGCAGCCTTTAATTAAGGCAGCATTTTAAAATGTAACCATATTATCATATATTTTAAATTAATATAAATGCTACGCTTTGTTTGTTGTCTTTAAATAAATAAATAAAATGTGTCAGATGGACCGAGAAGATGCGCGTGCCTTTGGGAACTTATTTTCAGGCTGTAACCTCATTGAGAAATGTGTCAATGATGCAAAAAGGCAATAGCGTTTCTGCATCACTGTGGTACACATATAATATTTCATTTTCATATACGTACATATTATGTTATATAAAAAAATTGTGTATCTCGTTCTGTTGTTAAATCTTCTTTATATATATATATATATATATATATATATATATATATATATATATATATATATATATATATATAGGTATAAAAAGACTGCAGGTCAGTTGGCCCACCATTATGAATTAGACAAGAATTAACCATGATGGTTTCCAGGGGAAACCGCGTGGAGATCGACCTAAGAGGGTATATTGCCAGCAATGGGGCAATTAGATCTCATTACTAATAATCCCTTTCTCCCTTCCTTTCCCTCCCATCTGTTTATATTGTAGCCGGCAGCATAACGCGGTGTACAAAGAAAAACATCGTTTTAATGAAAATTGGTATGTGCATGTATGTGATAAGGTTTAAAGATATAATTTTGTAGAGAGATCCTTATACATATATCATATTTGCATCCTTTATCTCTCTGTCTTAGATGTCATTTCTTTAAGATAAATTTTATTTTGTACTTTGATCAAATACTAAAATAATCAATGCATATACGTAAGTACATACATCGTCATCATCTTATCAGCCGTTAACCGTCCATTGCTGAGCGTAGGCCTGCATTTTGCGCAATTGGCAAGCGCAGTTAGGCTTTGGTGACGTTTTAAACATTGCTGCCTATCTTTCAACAATTAAAATTTCTTATGACATCCACAAGATAAGATGGGGTGGCTTATTCTATGCCGGGTCCGACTAACCTGTTCTTATTCTTACCTATCATCTCTCACTGGGGGGAAAGGGATTGTTAGTAATGGGAGCTAACAACTCCATTGCTAGTAATGTACCCTCTCGGGTCCCCCTCCACGCGTTTCCACCTGGAAACCATCGTGATTAATTCTCGTGGAATTCGTCACGATGGGCTAACTGACCTGTTTTCACTCTCAGCTATCACTTCTCACTGGTGCCCCGCCAGCGTATACTGATAGCGCAGCAGGCGGGGTTACCATTCTATTATCACCCATTAAAAATCATCTATATATATTAAAAGTAATGTTTATGTATTATATGTGCATCTTATGTGTATATTATATTTATATTGTGTATTGCCTTAATGTGTTACTATTTTCACATATTTTTCACCACATCTGCCCTTCATACGCTTTTTGTTTTTACCCAATGGTTAGCTGGTAGAGAATGCCATATGGCATTAAGCTCGCCATTTGTACAAAATTTTATTGTGCAATAAAGAATAAATAAATAAATAAATATACCGCTAACGTATCAATATAGAATAAAGAGGTTACCATAATCGTTTATTTAAAAAAAAAATTCAAATCAGTCCCAGCTTCTTGGCAGTAGAAACAGAAACAAGAAATCTCTATCTGTGAACCAGTAATTCAGTCACATGATTCTATTGTTCAGTAAATGTTATCCGAACCTTATCTGTCTTAAACAGATGTGCAAGCATGCGAGCTGTCTGTCTGTATTGCAGCTTATAGCGATAAGTAATTAATTTTCAATCTTTAAAAATGGAAAGGAACACATTTTGAATATACTTTTTGTTTATGTTACGAGATATGATTTCTTCTTCATTTAGTTTACTCGTTGAATGTAATTATTTTTTATTAAAGTCTCAGTAAAAAGGTATGCATCAAATAAAGTTTTAATGGTACAATATCAGGGTTTGTTAATAAAAAATATTATACTATATGTATTTAATTTCATTCCTCATTCAGCAGCAATGAATTGTTTTTAATTTTTATTAAGTATTATAATTCTTAAGGGATCTAAACATCTTTACGATGTGGCGAAAAAAACTTTTTTGTAAAGTTAATCAGTAATGAATATTTTATACATAAAACAAAATAATCAAATTGATAATTAGACTTACAAAAAAATTCTTTTTTTTTTCAAAAAATATAAGAATAATGTACTAAGTACTCGAAAGTGTTAGAGCTGCCTTTGCGAATTAAATATAGAAGATATCTCATAAGATGTAGGCACTGATTAAGTGATAACGGACACAATAGGCGGGAAACGCACACATACACAGGTATATATGTAAATTAACTCATCCGTAGTTGAGAATTAAAGTTTTAATTAAATGTCATTTTTTTTTAAAGATGTAGAGTGTGTAGATACTGGGATTTCACGCCCATAATTGGATCTGTCAAAATAGTGATGAACCTTCGTAGTAAAGACTTTGTGCAGTCAATATTTATCACTTTATCACTACAGTCTTTAATTTATATTATATATTATAAAGAGGAAAGATTTGATCGTTTATTTGTTTGTTTGTAATGGATAAACTCAAAAACTACTCAACCGATTTTAAATATTCTTTCACCTAGACTTTCATATAGAAAGCTAAATAATAAGCGAATAACAGATCTTTATATATTATTTTAAAAAATTCTATTTACCCGTGCGAAGCCGGGTCGGAGCGCTAGCGAAAAGATAAACAAGTTTGACGAAATTATAACACACACAATTATAAATACTTCCAACTAGGTATCCCAGGGGGAAAGGGATTGGTAGCAATGGAGTTTGACAGCCCCATTGCTAGCAATATGCCCTATTAGGTCGACTTCCACGTGGTTCCCCCTGGAAACCGTCGTGAACAATTCTTGTTGAATTTGTCACGGTGGGCTAACTCACCTACTTTATCCTCACCTATCATCCTTCACTGGTGCCCCGCCGGTGTATACCGATAGCGCGGGTGGGGTTACCAATTCATTATCAACCCTTAAAAAAAAATAGGTATCCTAGGTCGTAGGTATCAGATGATAGGATATCAGGTCCACCTCCGCGCGGTTCCTCCTGGAAACCATCGTGGTTAATTCTAGTGTAATTCGTCACGATGGGCTAACTGACCTGCTTCATCGTCCTCTGTCATCCCTCACTGGTGCTCCGCCAGCGTATACCGTTAGCGCAGGCGGGGTGACCCACCCATTAAAAAAAATATGGATATCGATCCTATATCTATATATTGGGTATTTTAACTAAACTAATCAATTTAATTGCTTCTTCTGTTCACGGGTTTTTTGAAAATTTGCATGTATTCATTCGCTTTTGATGTTGACTGTACCGTCGTGCACGATCATGCTTTAACAATGTTTGTGCGTAACTTACACTTGGACAAATAAATTATTATGAAATGACGAATATTTTAAGAATGTGACATTGAAATGTTATCTGATATACTCGTACTGATATAAAGTTTAATTGGTTGTTTATTATTCAGAGCTAACAGTTAAACCTTTAGGAAGGAAGGTTAGAATGATAGAGAGCGGATTCTTTCACGGATTTAAAAAAAAATTTGTACTTGATTTATTTTTATCGAAATTTAAAAACATGGCTGCTTATTTAGAAAAAAAACCCAACTTGAGGTAGAAAAATTATACCTAATATCATTCGGGGTGATGTAAAGGTTCTAACGACACTTCATAGGCATTTAGAAGTCATGGTAGAACAGGCACACACACATAACCCTGAAAACATTACCCTCCTTCTTTGAGTAGTCGTATAATAATACAGACATACAGAATTAAAGTTGGTGTTTTTTTGTGAAACATAATTTAAATAAAGGACCTAAAGTGAAGAAGATAATGCAGTTTACATTTACAAATTCCTCACAATACACAAATATGGTACTTCAAACAAAACTATCCATTAATGATTTTGCGATTTGCCGACAATAAAAAACGAACAAAAACAAATGGTTTAATCAACAAAATGATTGTTAAATGACCACCGACACTGATGAATTGTCTTTGGTTCGGTGACAAATCGACCTCGCCTTGACCTTGAGATGTGACGAAGGCCGCCATTTTCATGATAATTTGGGTTTTAGAAGTAATTATTCTTTTAAATATGTAGATGATTTACCACATCGTTGTCTGTTTGTTTGTAAACAAAAAGGTAAATCTGAATGGATGCAGACGTAAGACTGATGTAAGAAAACGTTCAAGTATTAGGTAACGCAATTTTTGAAGACTTTTGACCCTCACATGTAATGCACTATAACATTTTTCTCTACCTCTTTTCCCCTCTTTAAACGTTACGTAACACCAAAGTGACCATTTTTAGTTAACAGTCACGACACTAAGAAATACTGGTAATGAAAACAAAATAAAAATGACGTACAATACAGACTAGGAATTCCCCGTAAAACATAAACATAAATAAATAAGACATTGTTTTTGATTTTTCAAATTTGGAATTTATCACAAAAGAAAGTAGCAAAACAGTTTATAGATAATTAGATATTGTTTTTTTTTTTTTCAAAATTGGAATTTATCACAAAAGAAAGTAGCAAAACAGTTCAATAGCTAAAATTTAAGATTTATTAGAGGTTTGATGTTTTTATGAATAAGGGGGTAGGTCTATGGTCGGAGCAGTTTCTGTACAGACATACCTTCGTACGAAGTTTCCTTTTTGTAACACTGTCAATTGTCATATAATATTATGAGACTCTAAGATGATTTAAAATATTCCTTGTGCACGTATGTTTTTGGATCAAATTCCAATAAAGTATTATAGCGTTCAGCTAATTATCAACGATAAAACTATAGTTATCCTTCTTACTAACCTTTCAAAGTCATGGCCGAAGTTATTGTTTTTAATATTGAAAATTAACGTAATAAACCATAAGACAAACGAATGACCTTCGACCACAAGGGAAATATTTCCAATGATGTAATTTTTAACACATCACGACATGTGAAATATGTCGACACAATTTACATCGTACATTCTGAATTTAAAGTTATTTATGTTTGTAACTGTCTTCGGACTATTATCTACCCATAATAATGTTCTTTTTTTAAATTATGAAAAATACGAAATAACGCACAGGTATATAAATAAATCGACAACATCTGAATAAAACAAAAAGTATGACGAAGTAAAAAAAAAGTAACATACCATTAGTGTGCGAAATGAATAGGATTCATATAGGTAGAAATAAAAATCAGTAGCATTCTTATTTTGTATTTTTTTTTCTTAATTATAATCTTTTGCAGGAAGCAATGAAGAGTATTTATATACATATCTATATTTTAAGGTAGTACTTCATTAGTGATACTGTACAGAATTCACAAAGAAACATGGAAGTAAAATGATAAAAATTCGAATATCCCATAATAATATTATAGGGCGCATTCAGAAGTCGCTATACTGGCAGTAAAATAAATGTTTCAATTCTACTAATAGAACACTCTCTCTCTATTTCGATTAATACTTTCATATCGATGAACAATAGAAGAACGATTTAAGATATATTGATGTATTGTGTAAAACATACTCGTAATATGGCCAGAAAGGAAGTTAAGGTGTTATATATGGATAGATATGAACTATAGTAAGCGGCATATATACAATTTTCCAAAATAATTGAAGAAAATTACACTTTCGTTTTATATACAGCTGACTGGGGAAAATATAGGTATAAAATAGAGTTTCCATACAAGAAAATCATCCTCACACGCTTGATCCTAAATGGTCGCATACAGTGCGGTTTTAAAGGAATTTTCTCCCGTGAACGCTCAGGTTGTGGAATGAGCTCCTTGCCGAGGTTTTTCCTAGAGACTACAGTATGGAATTCTTCAAAAAGGGTATGCAGGGTTTCTTCAGGGTCGGCAACGCGCACGTGACATCCCTAGTTTTGCAGGGGTCTAAAGGCTACAGTGACCGTTTACCATCAGATGAGTTGTCATATGTGTTTGCCAACATTATGGTAAAAAATAAGCTTAAATTTAAAAATTTGAATTTTATACTACCTACTTATGATTAAAAAAAAAACTGAATTATTTGAAAAAGACGGAAGTACATTTTAGAACTCAACATTCTTAATTTGAATATAGATACCCATGTAATTATATTTTAAAATAGAATATGAATAGCTTTCTGATACATTGAAAAAGCCTCATTAAAAATTAAACAAAGGAACAACAATAGATGTTGGCACTACTTTTTTTTTAAATTAGGCAATTCAATTAGATACTTTAGCCATACCATAAACCACAAACACGTATAAATTGTCGAGGTTTGTCACGTAGCCGCTATCATAGAGTACTGTGTGTCCAACACTATGGTCGATGATGTCATTCTAATAGCCAAGAGCAATACAAGTTATCTGTGGTTTTGCGACACGTTCCGAGCCACGATCGACTGGTCAAAACAACTTCGCATTTGTAAAATGTTTATTTGTAGATAATTCTATAACTGGATTTTGTTTACCGCTCCAGCGAAGGTGTTATACTGTTAGTTTTTTTTTATACAACTTAGAATGACAAACAAGCTGACGGCCCACCTGATGGAAAGTGGTAACCGTCGCCTATAGACATGAGCAGTACCATGGGCATAATACAACCATGGAGGTCGATCTGGTTAGGTATACCTAACCAGATCGACCTCCATGCGTTCCCCCCGGAATTCACCATCATGACAGCATGATGATGAATTCATCATGATAGGCTAACTGGTCTGTTTTCATTCTCATCTATCACCCTTCACTGGTGCTCCGCCAGCGTATCCCGTTAGCGCAGGCGGGGTTACCATACCATTTTCATCGACAAAAAAAATATACACGCTGGTGGTATGTATTAGTGCGACCTGCCAGTTTGCTTGTCAGAAATTTAGGCCATATAATTCCTAAGATAAAATTCAAATTGAATAAACAAAAATAACTTATCTACCTAAGCGGTTTTTTTTGTAAAATATGTTTTATTTAATGTACTTTAACAACAATAAAAAAATATATTGAGGAAGATGTAACAAATGTATTTCATTGTAAAGTTAAAGACAAGGCCATTCGGAAAGAACTGAGGTCTACAATACACGTAAATGTTTCACTAGAATCTATTAGGTATATTATACAATGTTTCAGACGAGGTCTTACATATAATTAAATTAATTATACACATATTAAAACTATTTTTTGTTTAATATTGACTAATATTATAAATGTGAAAATTTGTTTATCTCTTAAAGAATCTTCATAAAATTTGGAGAAGACTATAAGGATACTCTTCGTCCTGACAATCTATACCTATCTATCTATATAAGAACCCTATGCTGTATATATATATATATATATATATAAATTTTGTGTGCATATTGGGTAAGTCTGAGAATCGGCCTCTATTTTTCGTACCCCTCAAGGATAAGGGTGACACAACCCTAAATATTTCTTTAAAGGGTGACACAACCTTAAAACCGCTTAGGTAGATAAGTTATTTTTGTTTATTCAATTTGAATTTTATCTTAGGCATTATATGGCCTAAATTTTTGACAAGCAAACTGGCAGGTCGCACTAATACATACCACCAGCGTGTATATTATATTATATATATATATATATATATATATATATATATATATATATATATATATATATATATATATATATATATATATATATATATATATATATATATATATATTTTGTGTGCATATTGGGTAAGTCTGAGAATCGGCCTCTATTTTTCGTACCCCTCAAGGATAAGGGTGACACAACCCTAAATATTTCTTTTATTTGTCAATTTTTTTATTTTTTATTTTATTGTGATTTAGCATTGCAAAATACATACAAATTCAAATTTTCACGCTTTTATGAGCAACCACTGTTTTTTAATCGCGATTTTTATATGCCGCAATAGGGTTGCAAGATGACAATCGATTATAATAATTGTCGTAAGAGAAATTTTCATGTATAGTTCTAGAAATAATGTATATGGTAAAACAACGTTTGCCGAGTCAGCTAGTGTATATATATATATATATATATATATATATATATACAGCATAGGGTTCTTCAAAAAGAGATAAAGAGGTTCCTTCATGGTCGGCAACGCGCACGTAATGATGTTTCAGGCGTTCATAGGCTACGGTAACCGCTTGCCAACAGGTGGGCCCTATGCTTGTTTGCCATCTCAGTGGTATAAGAAAAAAATCCTGGCCACGTGGACAAAGTCGCGAGTAAAAGCTAATGTTTAATACTGACTAGTTTCGGTTACTGATTGCAAGGTGATAAATTATTTAGGTCTGGCGCGTACGGTGTAAAGACAAAACTTTTGTTTTATTAAAATTATTTCACTTTAGAAATATTTCGTTCATCGTTATTATTACTTTGTTTTAATAAATAATAGTTTATTATAATACACTGTCTTTTATTAGCGAACTTAGAATGACAAACAAGCTGACGGCCCACCTGATGTAAAGTGGTAACCGTCGCCTATAGATATGAGCAGTACCATGGACATAACAGAGTATACTGTTTCGCCCATGATACCCCCATGCATTGTCATTCCTGAGGACTCAGGTGTTATTCCTCTGTACCCAGTAAATTCACGCCATATTCCACCCTTCAAACCGAAACACAGCCATGCAAACACAACTGCTTCACGGTTGAAACACGAATGGGACAGAGGTACCCAAGCAATCGACTTTTGTACAAAGTCTCCCTCTGGTATTTACTCTTGAACTACATACAATATAAAGTAATCGCAATTATAAACCGTTACTTATCTCGTAATGGCTAGTCTTCGAGTAGTTGACCATTAAAAGTATCGGGCACAACGCACGGCCTTGGGGTACTCCGTGTCTGATTGCATGCAAGCTGCGACATAAAAACTGGAATTACTCCAACTGTCGGCGTTGCTAGATGCAATTTTTTATTTCTCCCCAAAATTACATATATTTTCTACAAAATGATATAATTTACTTCAATTTTACCCAATAATAAACTTTTAATAGTTTTCATCTCGTTTTACAAAGGAACCATTACTATAAAAATAAAAAAAAACCGCCCCTCTCTAAGCTAATCTTTACGTAATCGTATTATCTAATATGTCTTATAAATGCTCAAATAAACAACCCAAAATCTACCACAACGATTTCATATTTCTCCAAAAATTTTTCCAACAACCTATTTTACAATGAGACAATTCTCCCTCAAAAATGCGAAAATATATCTAATCTGGCAACACTACCAACAGCAACTCTTTGATGACATAGATTAATACACTGACTGACAATTCCAGCTATGATTGATTGCGCAAAAACTCACCTAAAGGCAATACGTATAGTATGATCAACGCAATCGAACGCCTTGCAATAAACAAGCTAGTACAAATCTTGAAAATTTCTTCGAAATTACTCAATTTATTGTTTACTAGACTAGAGACTTCGTTCGCGTAACCTGAAATACTGTTAGGTTTAAAACGTACTTAAGGTTCTAATTTTACCTTCATTCTAGCAATATACTCTAACAGGTTGACCTTTACGCGGTTTCTCCTGGAATCATTGTGGTTAATTCTTGTCAAATTTGTCAGAATAAAGTAACTGACTTTCTTTCATCCATACCTATCATTTCCCCTAGTGCCCATGCACTATTCCGTATTCACTCATTTTAAAAACTTAACCTACAAATTAAAATGAGCTACCTAGCAATTCAAAAAAGAAAAAAATTAAAACCGTAGACAAAACAGGCTAGCTTGATGCGAAATGACTGGCCATGGCCAATACAATAAATAATACCTAATTTAAGATTCTGTTTCACAAAAAAACTGACTTCTTTTTTGCCAGAACCAGTTGTTTTGATTTAAAAATTAAACTACTAATCCGATTTTGATAATATTTCTATATGATCAATCTGTAAGTATATATATAATTTTAGATAAAATAAGATCTTTCCAAGTTGGTTTAGAAGAGTTCTGAGCTAACAAACAAAAAAGATACAATTGAATCTCCTTCTTTTCGAAGTCTTTTAAAAAATATACAATTTTTTTATACCACTGAGGTGGAAAACAAGCATACGGCCCACCTGATGGTAAGTGGTTAATATACAGAATATTATATCTTCGATTTGTTTATTTTAAACTGTATATGAATTGTAATTATTTATATGGGCTTTTTACTCTCTTTTACATTTTAAATATTCACGTATTATGAACCGCGCTCATGAATAAAGTTTTCTATTGAGTTCGAAACTAATCGAATATTTTCGAATTTAAAACACGAGTAAAGCCAATATGAATAATTACAATACAGTAACTCACGATAATTATTATACAATGATATACAGATTAAAAAAGTTTCCAAAAATCAATCGGAATTTAGATTTAAAACTCTACATCTACCTAGTCGAACATTTAGCTTCATAAGCACTTCACAATAAGAAGTTTTATAGTACGAATGAAAGCATTTCTGTTTTCTGTCATGCCCCCCCCCCCCCCTGTGTATGGTAAAATAGTAATTAAGATGTGATATAATATGT
Organism: Galleria mellonella; assembly: GCF_026898425.1. Taxonomy (NCBI): domain Eukaryota; kingdom Metazoa; phylum Arthropoda; class Insecta; order Lepidoptera; family Pyralidae; genus Galleria; species Galleria mellonella. The sequence continues at coordinate 5,212,439 of NW_026441999.1, read as the reverse complement.
AATACTTAATATAACAATATTTTCAAAATTACCGTCACCATGATATACTGGATGGTGCATATTTTATAACAACTATAAATATAATTATTAAATGAGCTAATAATAAGAGTGAGTTGCTTGTGACTGCAGCCATTTTAAAATAAATGACATTATTTTAAAATGGCCGCAGTCACAAGATGGCGGGCGCATTATAAAAGCTTGTTTTTAAATGGACTTGTTTTAATTTCAAACGTTATATATTGTCATAATACTACTCATCAACGTGTTATAATGGAATTCCTTACGTCTCGGAGCCCTCGGAACATAAAAACTCATGATCTACTCAATACCAACCAACATAATGGGAACGCAAGGCACGTGTTGGATTGGTGTCTCACATAATAGTCACTGAATTGTATTCAAATTGAGTTTTTATCGTCTGTTTCGAGTATTTTATATATGTAGATTATCATTTTTTGTTAGGTTTATTTAAATTATAATTCCTAAATAGTATAATAAATACTATATATATTTATTTGAGAAGTTAAAGGATATATAGAAGCTTCTTTTTATCCAGAATAATCTAATATATCTTGTGACATTCGGGACAAAATCTTTGGTAAAAATTAGTTTTAAAAAACCTGTTGCAGTGTCTGTTAGAAAGTTAAAACAAAACCGCATTTTATATTGAATTACGTTTTGACGACTCGGATTCTTTTTTTTTATAAAAGGAAATGGCAAATTGGCGAAACGTTACTTGGTTTCACGCAGAGAAAAACGATGAAATCAAAATGATTGCACTAAATTGCAGGTTATTGCTGCATTCCTCTTCCAAACATTGCGTTAGAATTTGCCGATAAGTGTTTACAAAATAAGTGTAACTAAACGCTATATGTACATATGTATGGTAGATGAAACATGATATGACAAAATGATACCACTTTTATAGTTCTACAGAGATGCAAGGATGAAATATCAAATTAAAAAAAAATATGGCTTCTTTCCAGCCATTACGCAGTCATCATAAGCTTTTCCAAGATTTTCCATGTTTTCGTTTTAACATCTTTAGGAATAATATAAAGAGGAAAGATTTGATTTTTTGTATGTTTGTTTGTAACTACTCAACTTATTTGTTAAAACAGGATATAAGCTATCCATGTAAGAAATTTCTTTCAAATCCGTTCTTTACTTTTTGTGTGAAAGGCTAACAAAAAAACCATCCATCCGTAGTAATAGTATTATATTATATTACTCGCAATTTAATAATTAATACACATCGCAATCGGTAACAAACAATATTGACCATTTCAATAAATCGGTATTATATAACAACTTAATTTTGCAATCACAATAAATGTTGTACTAAAAAACTTGAGTTTTTAATATGGCGGCGCTTTGGTAAGTCGATTCGATGGGATTATTTATGATTTGTAACCTTGAATCCAAGTAACACAAAAACTAATATTATGTATCAAATATTTTTTTACCTATTTTGAATAATGCCATGTTTTTGTCATAATGGTTACTGTAATATTGCAAAAAAAAAAATCAATAATCTTTTTTTACACTTGAAATATTTCAAAGATATTTGGGCATATTTATTTAATAAACAATCTTCGTTTCTTTTTTTTTAACTTTTTTTTACCAATAAAAGTATGGTGCAAATTGCGCACTCAGTTGCTAGTAGCATTCTCCATAAGTATTACACTTTACGTACCAATTATTAGCCCCAAATTAGATGCTACAGCATAAAGATTTCAGCTATTTTCTATATGGAGGTATTACAAAAAGTTTTTATATAAAAATTTAGAAAATTCATGAAAACAGCATTATTGATAAAATTTTCGGAATGGTTTATTATAACAGTGAATTGTTATTAATAACTATTCAATATGAAGACAATAATTTAGTAGTTGCCAGTCTAATTTTCATTAAAGTTGGGACCGTAGAAAGATAATACGCGTACTTAATCTATGATGGAGTTACTTAAAATTAAATTAAAAAACACGTAGTCTTTACTAACATATTAGAATATTCTTATCAATTTGCTGTTCTATGAAATTAATTTAGCACTTTAAAAGCTTACGTTTTCTTGCTTCAATATTTACGACACGGGCTGTTGGGACATAATTCCTTGACCTGCGCCATCTTGTACAATAAATTACCGTGTCGCGAACTTTTATATGTGGGCGTGCGTGCAATGCGTGTGTGATTAGAATTTATTACGTCGGCTACCTACAACCTTCTGTGTTACTTGAGATTCCATTTTTAAAACACGTAAAGGCATTTTGTTGTGTACGTTTATTTTCGAGCCAGGGCCGTGTCACTTCGAAAAAAATGTGCATCAGTGAAATAAGAAATATTTAAGTTAGAACATAACCTATTATTTATATCCTTGTTGTTTACTTACATACAATATAGTATTGTTATAGATATGTTATAGTATATGTTTTTAATGGGTGATAATAGAATGGTTGCACTGCAGTTACCGCCTGCGCTATAGGTGTACACTGGCGGAGTAGCAATGAGTGATAATAGGTGGGGATGAAAACAGCATGGTATTATGCTCATGGTACTGCTTATGTCTATAGGCGACGGTTACCACTTTCCATCAGGTGGGCCGTCAGCTTGTTTGTCATTCTAAGTCGTATAAAAAAAGTGTCTTCGTGAGCAGATCCAGCAGCACGACTCATTTTATATATTTATAGATATTTCGTACAAAAGCAACTGGACTATCAAAGTTAATATAAATATAAATTATCGTTACTAAATACTCGTATGTTTCATTTTGTAGACAAACGGAGTCACGGTGAACCGTTAGCTAATATGAAACCGAAACCTATTTTCAGCGTCGTCTTGCTAACAAATTTATCTGATAATGAGTGAGTAGGTGGATATACTATGCAAACTGACTTCGCGTTAGTCAATATTGGCACAGGCAATGTCTTCACCGCTAATTGTACGTACGTTATCAACGATATACAAATGGGCGGGAAAATTAGGTGGGATTTAGGGTTGCCATAATTGTATTTTTTTTTATTATTTCAGCCGTTAACTGTCCACTGCCTTTCCCATAAGGAGAGTTTTGCCAGTAGTTGCCACGTTTGGCAGTTAGATTTTTAGAGATGTTTTAAGAGGGACTCTGCTGCCAATTCCTTGCTCTCCCTTAGTCGTTTACGACACCCACAGGAAAGGAAGGGATGGCCTATTCCATGCCGGGGTACACACACATATACATATTTGTATAAAATAGAACAATATTAACGGAAACGACTATTTTTGTACATTGTAATTCAAATCTCAGTCTACAACACATGTATTTCTAACCGTAATACTAAAGATACAGAAGTATTATTTCATATTTTTTATTAATAAAATATGTGTTGTGTGTATAAGTTGTTATTGTTTTAAGCTATAAATTGTAAGCTGTTGGTTTTCCAATAAATAAATAAATGTGTATTGAGCAGTTTATTCAGCAAAATTCAAAAATGGAATTAATCATGGTTAACGTCTCTAGTAAATTTGCAGGTACTATAATTAATCTATGGAAAAATTTTAATTCAACACGGGCAAAATTGTCTTCTAGTAAAGAGTTGCTGAGCGAGTCAGCGAGTTATAGAGAGGGCTTTTTTTTTGATGGGTGAAAATGGTATGGTAACCCCGCCTGCGCTAACGGGATACGCTGGCGGAGCACCAGTGAAGGGTGATAGATGAGAATGAAAACAGGCCAGTTAGCCCATCATGAAGAATTCATCAGGAATTAACCATGATAGTTTCCAAGGGGAACCGCGAGGAGGTCGACCTAGTTAAGTATATTGCTAGCAATGGGATTTTCAGTCTCCATTACTAACAACCTTTTCCCCCTTATGGAGAGGGCTATACTTGAAGTTTCTTTACGTGAAAGAATCCGAAATGAGGGTATTCACAAAAGAACCAAAGCGACCAACATAGCCCGAAGAATAAGCAAACTGTCTATCTTTAATGGAATATATAAGATTGTAGTATTAATTATTATATTTTAAAATAAAATTGTTTACAAAAATATATCTCTTGCCAAAATCCTAGCGTTTAACAATTAGAAAAGCAATGTAGTAACCCTTTCGATCTTTCTTCTTGTTTATGAGTATCTTCTTGTCGGGGCAACTAATTCTCTCCGATAGTCGGATAAAAATGCAATCGAATTTAAAGTCGTGTTTCTACCGTAAAGCAGTTGTGTTTGCATGGTTATGTTTCGGTTTGAAGGGTGGGATATGGCAGTGAATTTACAGGGTACAGAGGAATAACACCTGAGTCCTCAGGTATGGCAACGTATGGGGGATATCATGGGCGAAACAGTATGCTCTGTTATGTCCATGGTACTGCTCATATCTATAGGCGATGGTTACCACTTTACATCAGGTAGGCCGTCAGCTTGTTTACCATTCTAAGTTGTATAAAAAAATCTCTTCGTAATTTAAATCTGTCAAAAAGGTTTGATTGACAGCCCTATTTAGTAGGGTTGTAAATTTTTCCTGTGTGTAACTAGATAATTATGTTTCATTGTTTCTATTGAATAACAGATAAGTAATATCATAGAAAAGTACTAGGTAGGTAATAACATTATTTTACATACATTATACATACATACATATTTTACTATAATTATTTAAATAATTAACTCGAAATATTCTTATAGTTATGATAAGAGGCTCTAAACAAACACATAGTTTAACACGCGACTTACATTGGTGTAAGAGTCATCAGAATCGGTTCACAAATGGCAAGAATATCACGTATAACTTATAAAACAAATACACTTAAATCAGTATTGTCAATAAATTGTTAATCTAGATTATTATCATTTTGACTAGTGCCAGAGACCTAAACTATAGATAAAATGTTTGGACTCTTTGGAATCAACTTCCAGCAGCAGTATTTCCGAACCGATACGACAACATAACCTTCAAGAAAAGAGCATATTCCTTTTTAAAAGGCCGGCAGCACACCTGCAATGCCGTAGGTGTTGTGGGTGACCATGGGCGGCGGTAGTCACTTACCATCAGGTGAGCCGCATGCTCGTTTGCCCCCTGTGTTGTAAAAAAAAAAAAAAAATGTGTTTGTCTATGCTTTATATCACTACTTTATAACCGACATCTAATCGTATAAGGGATGTTGGAATGTTTATTATTCAATCACATTTGGTAGAGCCGTTCAAATGCTAAGGACAACAAACAAACAAACTCATTTTATATTTATAATATTCGTAAGGATATTTTTGCATAATTATCTCTAATGTCAAACCCATCAGATGCAGCCTTGTCGGCCATTGCAGTGGTGTTAAATATTTAAACGAACAGTTTGCTTATGAATTACCAAATTTATATTACACCGTCCATTATCTTAACATTATAAATGTGAAAGTAAGTTTGTTTGTTTGTCACCTCTTAGCGCTGTAACGCTTAATCAATTGTTACAAAGTTTAGTATTGATACTCATTATATTTGGGATGGAAATGGCAGTGGTTAGTTTTTAATTTTCCGGACATTTAATTTCCGGAAAGTCGGTACTAAATATGACATATGTTTATATATATATATAAAAAAAAAACCAGGCAAATCGAGAACATTTTTGTTACTGAAGTCTGTTAAAATCTGACTTAAATGCTAATGAAGTTAGGATAATATGGACACTATTATCAGTAAACATTAAAAAATATTTTTTTAGATCTAACATACTGTATGCATATAACTATTTACTTATACATATAATTTGTGATAACTCAATAAATGTACTGACAGCTAAATACAAAAAACAAATAATTCAAATTGAGAATCTATGTTCTTTATTTATTTATTTATTTACACATACACTAAACAAACTTTTCATGTAAATAATATCATTAGTTAATTTTTTTTTATACAACTTAGAATGGCAAACAAGCTGACGGCCCACCTGATGGAAAGTGGTAACCGTCGCCTATAGACATGAGCAGTACCATGGACATAACAGAGTATGCTGTTCCACCCATGATACCCCCATGCGTTGCCATTACTGAGGACTCAGGTGTTATTCCTCTGTACCCAGTAAATTCACGCCATATCCGACCCTTCAAATCGAAACACAGCCATGCAAACACAATACAATCGCTCTTTAAGAAAAATAATATAAATTATACCTACATGTTACATATAACAAAACAACATAATAATGAAGATTACACAATTATATAATAACATTACTATTTTACTTTTAATTTAGAATAAAAAGAAAAACATATAAAAAAAACAAAATGAATGTAGCAGTGTCTGTGTAAAGGACTTAACTCAGCATATGTCGCAGTTTCAAATCTGAAGCTACGACACTGATTTTCAGTAGGCTCTAAATATGTAACTCATGGACATATGTGTGCAAGAGATGTAATGTATAAATATATAAGACTAATTATTAAAACAGCGATTTTATTTATTTAAAAGTTACGTTTTATTGTGTCTTTTACTTGGATAATCGTTACTTGCCCACACACGTACGAAACAAACCATACATTTCGAGCTATTGTAATTTGTATAAAGCATAAAACTTCACCATTATCCCCGGCCTACACTAAAAATTACCCTAGTATTATAATTTTAACAATTACAGACAACACCGCAGTTTGTACCAACCTCAGCCTCATCTCGAAGCACGCACACAGACACAGATTTATCAATATAGATACATAATATGTGTGTGCGTGAACAGGTGGGAGCGGCCGGACGGGTGGCATTCCTTGAGTGACCTACATAGCTTGATAGTTACTACAACCGATAGAGATTGGCCCATGAGATAAATGATATAAAAATTTTAATAGTATTTATTTATCAAGTTTTATATGTCTGTTTATTAAAAAATAAAAGAGGTGTTTGAATTGTAAATAGGTATGTATGGTGTTAATTTTGTAATAAAATTTTTTTTAATAAATATTTTGTCTTGCAATAATCATATAATTCATTCTGTTTGTTCTTTGAATACGCAATATTTTTTGGATATATTTAATCAATACAATAAAATTATATTTACTAGCTAAGTTAGTTATTATAAAAAAATATAGGCGTTAAAATGTTGTGACATTATTAATCCTTACTTGCAATTATATTTGATTTATTTCAGAAAGTTTCCATAAAGTGTTGTATTTTATTACATGTTTCATTAAGATTAAATACGTTGTTATTGTTGAGTGCCTTGTAATTTCTTTACGTTTTACTGCATATAAAATGTAATAATTAGACGTCCGTTAATTAAAATATTTACATTTTGCAGTCGTATGTTTAATTAATATAATTTATTAAGTTTTTTTTTTATAATAAATGTAAAATTTTACTGTATCTGCTGAACACGGAAGGACGGTAGATATCTAGGTACACAACTTATATTTTTTTTTTGTTTTAACAGAATTGTTGTTTATATTATTACATTGCTAGCCATTTAATTCAACTTCCATTGTTTTGCTTCCGTGAGAATATCGGAAAATCCATTCTTAGTGGACGCCAGTGATATAAAATCATATATACTCGTATGTATATTTTGTATTATGCGAAATTTTGTCAGGATGTATGGATCTATATTTGTATATGATACTGTAATTTATATTTACGTCGGCATAGCTCGAATTTTCTAATTTTTTCTAATTCTCATTGTATATTTTTATGTTTTTAATGGAATAAAGTGTATATATATATATATATATATATATATCAACAACCATATATATATATATATATATATATGGTTTTTATGTAAATATAATTAAAAATAACAATGAGCCATATTTAACAGTTTCTTGCCTACTGATAAATATTAATCAAATTTCTGAATAGCACGATACATTCCACAAACGTGACGCTTGGCGTTTTTTCTAATCATAAAACATAACAAATACTCAGTAATAATATCCTATTGTAATATATGTAGTAAATATATTTAATTATACATAGCTTTTAGACCGAAATATTAGAATAATATACATATATGTATTTTTTATATTACTTCGTTCTTCATTATTTTTTCTTCTTCTTTCCTCTTTATAATATTAGTTTAGGTTATAAACTAATATTATAAAGAGGAAAGATTTTTGTATGTAATGAATAAACTTAAAAAGAAATCGCTTTTTAACGTTTTTTCATCTATTAAAAGCTACATTATTAGCAACTAACTTTGGCTGTATTTTATTAAAAGAAATTAAGAGTTGTTTTACTTATTTATCCATACGAAGTCAGGGTGGAATAGTTTAAAATATATTATGTGAACAACTACCAATTCGGTACACGACCACTGCATTCTTAAATACCTACCTGTACATGTGACGTCACCGTCCTTCGAATGCGATGGAATCCTCGTTTTTTTTTCTTTTCAACCTCCTCAACCTCCTGGTTCCCAAAACAATTAAGCGTGCTTTTGTTTTTGTTGATAGCAACATTCATTGCCGGCGCACTTGAATTTCGAACGCGGTCGAACATTTAAGTATAGATTAGTTTTTTTTTTTTTTTTTTTTAATTTTAGTCTTGTGTCGTGTATTAATAAAATTGTACCTATGAACCTATTTCGAATGGATACGTTATTTGTGCTTTATCTTGCGATAATCTAGCGATCAACGAATTATTGGTTTTCATGTTTTTTTTTTTATATTAATTACGTATTCTAATTGGCCTTAGGCATTATAATTAATAGTGATTATAATTTACGTATTAAAATTAATCAGTCATAATTAAAAGTGTTATAATCCGCATATCAACAAATAGCTGTGCGAGTCATTCACAGATCACCAACTGAAATCTTCATCATTTCAACAAGCACGTGTAATTCCAAATGGTTTTATAGGCTCCATCTTAGATAACTGTACGGACATTTAAAAAGATGTCCGCCCCTTATACGGTAACCCGATCGTAAATGTTAATTTGTCGCCATTTTAATTGGCCATAGACAATGTAGGGATGCTGGCGCATCCGCTTTGCAGGTGTTTTTAGGTGAATTTTAATGTAGGTCAATTCTTCTCAATATTGTTTGTAACTTTACATAAAATAAGACTTGATTAGTGCTTCGCAGCATGCAGTACTTCGCTTCGCAAAAACAGCGGCTTCAACAGATGTTGCAAACTAAACTTTGGTTACGAATTACTATTTTTTTTTTAACTTAAATTATAGGCTGTGTTTATGACTTTGTGAAAGTTACTGGAATTGATTGACTATGACAAAAAAAATGGGATCAATGTTGTCAGCTTGTTTTCCTTCGCATATAGTAGGTGTATACCTTCCCCATTGCTAGCAATATGCCTTATTAGGTCGACCTCCACGTAGTTCTTCCTGGAAACCATCGTGAGCGATTCTTGTTGAATTTGTCACATAGGCTAACTGACCTACTTCATCCTCGTCTATCATCCTTCACTGGTGCCCAGCCGGTGTATACCGATAGCGCGGGTGGGGTTACCATTTCATTATCATACATTAAAAAAAAAGTAGGTGTATGCCAAATATCATAGTGATTGGTTAAGCTGTTAAAGCGCTGTAAGATAACAAACAAACACACTTTTACATTTATAATATTATAAGGTTATGGCCATGTCATATTAATCTATTGTTTTGTTTATAAAACATATCACATATATAGTATAAATCCTGTCAAATGTACAAAGAATTATCGGATTCTGATCAGAATTGAAATCAGTTAAAAATCATGGTCAATACAGTTATAAATATGTTGTAGTAGGTACATAGTCTCGTATTAAGTTTTTTTAAATATCTCCTATATATGCTAATGGTACGTTATGTGACCTAAACGAATACAGGGAATTACCAGAGGGAGACTGTGTATAAAAGTAGTTTTTTACTTTTTTAAATGGATAATAATGGAATGGTAAGTGGTAAGCCCGCTTGCGCTAACGGTATACGCAGGCGGGACACCAGTGAAGGATGATAGGTGGCAATGAAAAGGCAGGCCGGTTAGCCTATCGTGATGAATTCACTTGGAATAGAACACGATAGTTTCCAGGGGGAACCGCGAGAAGGTCGACCTGACAGGGTGTATTGCTAACAATGGGGCTACTAATCCCCATTTTGAACAATCCATTATCCCCGCGGTACATAGATATTACGTTATTATAATAAGTTTACTACAGTAATCTTCTGGAGGAAACGATAAAGAGTATCTACCTATATATGTACCTATTTATTTTACTTCTATGAGCTCGTACGTCCGATGTCGCGTTAATGACAGGAAATCTTGACCGACTCTACATAGTGCTATGTTGTGTTTAACACTTTCTGTTTACTCGACTTTGGTTTTACTTGCTGCGTCCTAGGCTTTCGTTTGTAAACAATATACTACGAAGCTATATCCGTCAATTACATCAGGGTCTTAATGTATTTGTAAATAAATAAGAAATTACTTTATACAAGTGTAAATTCATAATATAGTTTTTTTTTACTTTTGTGTATCGATTTTTTTTTCATTTCATGGTTAGCAACAGGTTTAACTATTTTTTTTTTTTTATAGAACTTAGAATGTAACATTACTAATATAAAATCTCAATAATCTTCAAAAATGCTTAACCAATTTTAATGAAATTTTGCAAATTCTTATTGTCTGCTCCAATTGGATAAGAAAAACAATGAACTCGGAAGGAGGGGATAAATTCATGATTGCCGAGTTAGCTAGTTTCGAAGCTGACAGCCTGCCTAATGGTGGTAACTGTGCACGCAAATTGTCTTTGAACGCGGGTACACGTGATTTTGATAGCTTGATAAATAGAGCTATTTTTTTTATACAACATAGAATGGCAAACAAGCTGACGGCCCACCTGATGGAAAGTGGCAACTGTCGCTTATAGGCATGAGCAGTACCATGGACATAACAGAGTATACTGATTCGCCCATGATACCCCCCCATGCGTTGCCATTCCTGAGGACTCAGGTGTTATTCCTCTGTACCCAGTAAATTCACGCCATATCCCACCCTTCAAACCGAAACACAGCTATGCAAACACAACTGCTTTACGGTTGAGACACGAATGGGACAGAGGTATCCAAGCAATCGACTTTTGTACAAAGTCTCCCTCTGGTAATAAAGCTAAAAATTACGAAATCATTTCCTGATTTATTCCTTGTCTGACAATTACAATATCAAAGTGCATTTAATTTTTATAATTTAGCGAATAACTGATATTAATTACAGAGACAAGGCTGTTTCTTTGAGCGCGGAAAGGGTTCTAATCATAGACAATTCTAGTTACATTTTTACTAGATCATAGACTATAAGAAACTGAGATTCTGCCCATTAGGAATATATTATGATTAATTGAACAGAATATAAAAATGAGTTTTAGACATGTTGCCTATATAGGTAGACATGAATAGCATTACAACACCATGATTATATAATACACTGTGAAACCTAAGGTACTCATGTGTTGCCATAAATAAAATAATAAAAATTTTTTAGTTCTAAAGTCACTAGAAGTAAGTACGAGTGGAGTCTAAATTACAGACTCGGCCTAGTTTAGTTGCTAGTGGTCTATTTTTTAATCTTATTATGCATAATACCTGTACAGATGTCAAATGGCTTAAAGCAATATATTATTAAATAATTATGTAAGTTTGGTGTAAATAAATACTTATTAGGTATACATATGAAAAAGTAGTTTCGTCTACTCAATTTTGGCAACTAAACGGCTGAGTCGATATTAATGATATTAAGAAGAGAACAGTTTATGGTGAAATACTATATAGATTATTTTTTAATCGTTTACAAAACTATACAAAATATTAACACCAATGTAATTAAAATATGGCGGCAAAATGCTAGTAGGTATTTCGTAATCTGTGGTAATAAAATCATCGTGTTATTTTATGAATACTTCAATATTATAGGAAGGAAACATGAAATAATCTAGTTTTAACACACGATAAACTAGTTGTATTGAATATTCAACGAGATGTTATTATAATAATGTGGTTATTAGAAAGACGACGACGGCCGTGAACTCGTTGGTCCCAAGACCGGTCTCTTGGATGAAAAAATGTGATTCGTGTCTATGGTCTGATTTGAAAATAGAACCTCTGGCTGGAGACATTTTGAAGATATAAATTTTAAACTAATTTTATTAATATTATAATTGGATCTAGTTATACAGATAACACCCACATTGCCTGAGACGTACATATAACTTGGTTGTTTTACACTTAAGTAATTTTGCAGCTTGTTATTGTATTAATTGTCTATATATACTTACTAATATTATAAATATGACTGAGTGTTTCTTTGTTTATTACCTCTTAGCGTCTTAACAGCTAAACTAATTACTATGAGATTGGGCATATATGTATTATATGAAACTTGGTATACATGCACAATATGGGATAAAGAAGAACATAGGCTACTTTATATACCGGTCACGCAAACGAAGTCACGGGTAAAACCAAGTAACCAAAAATATTCCATCAAAAATCAGACCAATTGAGAATACTTATATCACATCCAATAGAAGCATATTGGAAGACGCATTAAAACTGTAACTATGTCAATAGTCGTTTGACATAACTTTCCATACTTTTATGGCGTAATGTGACGTAAACATACAAGACACGTTCCGTCTGTGTGTACGTACGTTGTTAGTCTGTACGTGTATAGAGGAAATATTAATAATAATAAAAAGTAAAGTAAAGCCTTGACGTAATTATTATACTAATTGATCCGGCAAAAGTTATTCTACCCATTACGAGGTCCATTGTTTCTTATCAACATAAAAACTGTCTTATTTCTCAAATTGGAGCAAACAATATGCATTTAAACTAACTTATATATCAATTATTAAAACTTCATTAAAATCGGTTGAGCGATTTAAATTAGATATATAATTTTATTGCATTACTCACAGCACACAAACAAAAACAGATATATATATATATATATATATATATATATATATATATATATATATATATATATATATATATATATATATATATAGCACGTATATATATATATATATATACGTGCGCCAAAAACATATACAAAAAAAACAAAAGGTAAAAGACGTAACATAGCTTTCTTTCGTGCGTGTGCCAAAGGAAAATATATAAAAGAAGTAACACAGTTTTCCTTTCATAGGAGTACTACAGTAACACAAAATGGTCGGGGCGAAAGGGATTGTTAGTAATGGAGACTGAGAATCCTATTGCTAGCAATATACCCAACCAGGTCGACCTTCTCGCGGTTCTCCCTGGAAACTATCATGGTTAATTCCTGATTAATTCATCGTGATGGGCTAACTGGCCTGTTTTCATTCTCATCTATCACCCTTCACTGGTGCTCCGCCAGCGTATCCCGTTAGCGCAGGCGGGAGTTACCATACCATTTTCACCCATAAAAAAAAAAACACAAAATGGTCACAACTCAGCTTATTGCTTTGCCCTCAAAAGAGCAAAACACTGATATTCTGTTGTGGTGTTGTGTGTTAGTTTAATAACTTGTTAGCAAGGGTGGACTTATCTCTGTAAAAGATCTCTACCAGCCGACCCAGTGCAGTGAGTGAGAAAATATTATGCATAATATATTATGACTATATATTAAGAGTAGCTGAGCCGGCGAGCTTCATACCGCCTTAGAATTAAATAATGTGTCAAAGTTCAATAACTGAAAATTAGCAAAAAATAAAAATAAAAAAATTCTCCACGAATATATATATAATTGAATTGAAAAAAAAATACGAACTTTTTAATAAATAAATAAATAAAAGTGACAGTGTTGAAATCTCGGTAGTTATCTTGAAAGTGCAATTTCACATAGAGATATGATTACTTATATTACAGCTAGGCAAACTTGAGTAATTACCTTTCGATATGATAGCATGTGAGTAAGCAACTATGCAGAATGCAAACTTCGAATAGTAAATAGAAAATCACTATTCTAATATCAAGACGTGAAAGTGGAATTGTTTGTTTGTTTGTTACATTTTTTTTTTATACAACTTAGAATGGCAAACAAGCTGACGGCCCACCTGATGGAAAGTGGTAACCGTCGCCTACAGACATGAACAGTACCGTAGACATAACAGAGTATACTGTTTCGCCCATAATACCCTCCATGCGTTGCCATTCCTGAGGACTCAGGTGTTATTGTGTCCTCTGTACCCAGTAAATTCACGCCATACCCCACCTTTCAAACCGAAACACAGCCATGCAAACACAACTGCTTCACGGTTGAAACACGAATGGAACAGAGGTACCCAAGCAATCGACTTTTGTACAAAGTCTCCCTCTGGTAAATAAAGCTAATATATTAGCGTCATAACGAATTGACTAATCATTATAAAGTTTGGCATTACACGTAATGTTCGATATAAAGAAGGACATAGACTACGTTTTACCCTTCAATAGGGGCAGGATTATGTTCAGCAGTGGACAGGGTTAACCTTTTGGTAACATTAATTTTTACTCATATCTACTTAAAATGCCAAAGAAATCTTTGTCGTGTTGATGTTATTTACCCTTGTCTCTAAAAAAACTGTATCTCCTCCAAAAATTATCCAATTTTAATATATTTTTTTTACAGCAAGCTAAACAGCGACTGACGGGGGGAAAGGGATTGTAGATTGGGGTCTAATAGCCCCATTACTGGCAATATACCCTCTCAGGTTGACCTCCACGCGGTTCCCCCTGGAAACCATCATGTTTAATTCTTGTCGAATTCATCATGGTGGGCTAACTAACCTACATTCATTCTCACCTATCATCTTCCACTGGTGCCTCTTCGGTGTATACCAATAGCGCGGGCGGGGTTACCAATCCATTTTCACCCATTAAAAAAAAACAGCGACTGATTTCACGAGCGCTATGACGCTCGTGGCACTTTTAGTTGCAATGCGCACGAGTACGATGGTGCTCGTCGGCACTCAAAGGGTTAAAAGCTGATGCGGTGGTGGTGATGACGACGATGATGACGATACTTATGTGGGTTGAATTAAAACGTAAATTATTTTAGAGCATATTTTAATGAATGAATTAAGTTTTTTAATGTTAGGTATTTTTTTTTATAATACTCACTTTTAAAATATTTACTGCGAAATTAAGCGTCATTAAATTTAATTGCTTCTTTTAAATAATATAATATTATTTTAATGGTCACGAAGTGGTTATAAAGTTATAAATAATATAAATAACTAATTTAGGTGCATATATCCTTGATTTGAAACATAAAACTTATAATTAGTTTTCAGAAAGAGTGCTTGAACGGTGTCATGGGTAGCACAGTAAACTCTTGTTGAAATCTATAGGCGACGGTTATCACTTTCTATCAGGTGGGCCGTCAGCTTGTTTGCCATTCTAAGTTGCATACAAAAGGGACGCTCAATGAAATTGGTACTTAGAATGATTGTCTGTCCGCGTATCAGTTTCATTGAGTGTGTTTAATTTCATTCTAACCTGTTCAAGTGTTCACTAACAAATATCCAACCATTTTACCATACAGCCGTTGATTGTCCACTGCTGAACATAGGCCTCCCTCATAAGGGGGGTTTTGACAGTAGTTGCAACGTTTGACAAGCAACTTAGCAACTGCAGTTAGGTTTTGATGATGATTTAAGAGAAACGCTGCTGCCCCTCCTTCGATCATTAAGTTCTCTTAGTCGCCTCTTACGACACCCACGGTAAAGGAAAGCGTGGCCTGTTCTATGCCGGGACCGCACGGCGGACACCATTTACATTCAAACATTTTAATAACATAAAAAATAATAAAAAATAAGTATAATACTAGCTTTTACCCGCGACTTCGTCCGCGTGGCCGGGATATGTTCATTGACCGGGATAAAAAGTAGACTAATCTCCACCTCACATAGCATTTGTATACTACATTTTATAGTTATAATTAAGCCGTTAAGGCGCTAAGAGGTAACAAATAAACAAATAAATTCATTTTCACATTTATAATATTAGTAAGAAAAAAATAAAATATTTTTTCTATGACTTGGGAACTTCGCAGCCCTAGTGGACAAATGACGGAAACCTCCTTATAAAAGACAGCAACGAGTGAATAATATGCCGGATCGTTTATAGCAGGAAGTAGTCAGGGTTGCCAATGCATACATATTACGTGATGACTTTGGTGCATTGCAACTGAATTATACTACATTAATCGCTTACATCAGATGCTTATAGACGTTAATAAAAAGCCTAGCAAATTACCTGTCAATACTAATAATGATTATGGTAACATATGCAACTTAGAATGGCAAACAAGCTGACGGCCCACCTGATGGAAAGTGGTAACCGTCGACTATAGATATGAGCAGTACAATGGACATGACCGTGTACTGTTACGCCTATGATACCCTCCATGCGTTGCCATTCCTGAGGACTCGGGTGTTATTCTTCTGTACCCTATAAATTCACTGCCACATCCAACCAAAGAAACAAAGCCATGCAAACACAACTGCTTTACGGTAGAAACACGAATGGGAAATAACACGAATACATATAAGTATGTCTATTTTTTTTAATAGGTGATAATGGAATGGTAACCGTGCCTGCGCTATTCGTATACACTGGCGGGGCACCAGTGAGGGATGATAAGGGAGGATGAAAGCAGGCCAGTTACCCCTTAACGATGAGTTTCACAAAAAACCAGTCAAGATAGTTTCTTGGGGGAACCGTGTGGAGGTCAACCTGATAGGGTATATTGCTAACAATGGAGTAGTTAGATTCTCATTATTAACAATCCCTTCCCCCAGTATGCCCATTATGCGGTGTGGTCCCGGCATAGAATGGACCACCCCTCCCTTTCTCATGGGTGTCGTAAGAGGCGACTAAGGAAACAGTTAAGGTCGAGGGATGAACAGCAGCGTCCCTTTTAAAACATCAACAGCCTAAATGTGGTTGCCATTTCGACTACCAAGCGTGGCAACCACTGACAAAACTCCCCTTATGGGGAAGGCTTATGTTCAGCAGTGGACAGGTAACAACTGGTATGATATGATGACTTAACGTGAAGATATGTTAATATACTTACTAAATATTAAAAACTTGAAAGTGAGTTTGACTGTCACTTCACATCGCCTTAATAGCTTAACCAATTACTATGAAATTTAGTATACACATGTTATATGGGGTAAAGAAGGACTTAAGCTACAATTTATTCTAATCAAAGTCGCGGGTAAAAGCTAGTATATAACAGATAGACTGAATCATGTATTCTTTAAATCATCTAATCCTCTAAGTTGGGGGGAAAGGGATTATTAGTAATGGAGACTGAGAATCCCATTGCTAGCAATATACCCAACCAAGTCGACCTCCTCGCGGTTCTCCCTGGAAACTATCATGGTTAATTCCTGATGAATTCATCATGATGGGCTAACTGGCCTGTTTTCATTCTCATCTATCACCCCTCACTGGTGCTCTGCCAGCGTATCCCGTTAGCACAGGCGGGTTTACCATACCATTTTCACCCATCAAAAAAAATCCTCTGTTACAAGATCTCGTACATAGATTATTTGTTATTTTTTTAATCTTTTATCTTTAAATTACACTATTACAATCTATGTTATCTGTGTTAAGTCATTACGTTGGTGGGCATTTTAAGTACCTATCTTACAAACGTAGTAATCAGAACACGTACTAGTTGCATCTCTTTCATACGAACGTGAATTGTAGAGATAGCGCTACCTTCGAAGTAAAGATATAACGGTTTAGGTATTACAGAAAATCTAGTCCTAACGCAGAATACCTCTCAATGTTGTATGTCGCAAGGGGTTTCGTGCGTGGAATACTTAGAGGAAACATGACATAACTGATTCGATTATTCTAGTTTATAACGTTGTTTTGCTGTAATCAATTTTTATTTGTGTATTACAAAAGTTGGCAATATCAGTTATTTATTTTATTTATTTATTTACACTTTATGCACAAGTATTGCACCAAGTAAAAAGAGAAACAACAAATACAGTAAATATTAATGAGAAGTGATACAAAAGGCGGCCTTATCGCTAAGCAATCTC
The DNA here is from genome assembly GCF_026898425.1 of Galleria mellonella. NCBI lineage: Eukaryota > Metazoa > Arthropoda > Insecta > Lepidoptera > Pyralidae > Galleria > Galleria mellonella. Next base: position 5,194,465 of record NW_026441999.1, on the reverse strand, counting down.
TTCCAGACAACCTTTGGGTAGAGGACATTGAGAAAAAGACAAAGGGTAGGTGGCGCACTATTATATAAATATTATCATATACAAACATATATACATACATACATACATACACATACATATATAATATATACACAATTAAATATATACATAACATACACATACTTAACAGCACACATACAACAGAAAAAAAATAACGACGGAAAAAGAAGAGAGAACGTAGGAAAATAGTACTAAAGTGAGAGGTAGTAAGATTTAACACAGGTTTTGAAACTAGTAAGAGTTTGAGCGCACCGAATAGAGGTAGGTAGTGAGTTCCATAGGCGAACTGCCTGAACAGTAAAGGATTTAGAATAAAAAGAATTATTCAATTAAATATATTATTAAGGTTATTTTTTTTTTAACTATGAAACATATTTTGATAAAAATTCATATGGTGCCAGTCTGAAAGTATATTCTTTCAGAATGTTGGAGTTATGAAGAAATAAATATAAAAAAAAAATGCAACCGAATACTCCTTTTTCAGTCTTCACAAAAGGAGGAAGTCTGAGTTCCACTATATATTTTTTTATGTACGTCCACTAATTTCTCCGTTTATTGTAGACCTATTTTGAAAATTAATTTTTTATTTGAAGTGGTTTGAAAATACCAAACCAATCACTATTGGTCAGTTAAGACGCTTAAGCTTAATACTCATTTCCTAATCGCGAACCAAATAATATAAAAAAAAAAAAAACTATCTGTGTTTCGGTTTAAAGGGTGGGATATGGCGTAAATTTACTGGGTACAGAGGAATAACACCTGAGTCCTCAGAAATGGCGACGCATGGGGGGTATCATGGGCGAAACAGTATACTCTGTTATGTCCATGGTACTCCTCATGTCTATGGGCGACGTTTGCCACTTTCCATCAGGTGGGACGTCAGCTTGTTTGCGATTCTAAGTTGTATAAAAAAAATATCACTATTCTAAACACATAAGTTTTTGAGGATGGATGGAGTTTTGTTAGTCTTTCACGCAAAACTACTAAACGGATTTGAATGAAACTTGCTATAAGAATGGGTTACATCTTAATTTTGAAACATAAGAGTTTTGTGTCTCCGGTTTAACTGTTTACAATTTTTGGGGGGAAGAAATTGTTATTAATGGGGAGGATAGTCCCCATCGCTATCAATATACATTATCAGGTCGACCTCCACGCGGTTCCCCCTGGAAACCGTCGTGACTAATTTATCGTTGAATTCGCCACGATGGGCTAACTGACCTGCCTTTTCATCCTCACCAATCATCTCACTGGTTACCACTTTTCATCAGGTAGGCCGTCAGCTTGTTTGCCATTCTAAGTTGCATACTTTATATACTATACTTTGAGTATATATAACAGTCTGCTGTAACAAAATTCCCCGAAGCCATATGTTTACATTGTTTCACGTGGGAAAAACCGGTCAAAGTTATTGTTATCTAAAAGATCAAAACAGATGCATAGGATTTGAAATTTGGGCATGGACAATGGAATTGTACCTGCCGCCGACCTACTGAATGGCCAGTCATAAAAAAAATAGAACTAGGGAAGTAGTATTGTTTCCTTATCTATGGCTGTAAGCTATCTGCGTGTTATTTTTAACCGACTTAACATAAGAGGAGGTTTCAATATTTTGAATCGTGTGTTTGCTTGTTTATTTTACGCGATATTTTATCAATTCAGTTCATACATTTAGATTTTGAAGATTTTTTGCCATTTACTTTTAATTAACTTCTTCAACTTCAAAAATGGAAGAGGTTCTATGTTTTCTTAACGACTCTGTTCTATTCTTCTTAACGACTTCAAAAATGGAAGAGGTTCTATGTTTGATTGTATACTTTTTTTAAGGTATGTCCACGGATTTCCCTAACAATTGTAAACTGATTTTAAAAGTTTTTTTTTTTTTTTAATTTGGGTTTACGGTAATAATACCATATTGATACCATAATAATGTTGTGAATACCTATAATAGGCATGTGCATTAATATTGTATTATATTTAATGTTTGTTATACCAATATGTTATAATGCAGTATGCTGTTGGTGTTCCTTAAATAAATGAAATAAAATAAATTTTGTTACGATTAAAGGAGACATTATTATTTTTAACAAAAAAAAAACCGACTGCCAACACGTAGTATAATTTGTTTAATCTACTTGTACAAGCATATAATTTTACACAGTACCTAAAAACAGATATGTGCGTGTAATAAAATACACATTTTGGTATATACCGAACTATTTTTTTTTTATCATTCATTTTGTTTATTTTTTATCTAATTCTCATTTTAAAATTAATGTCTAATGTTGGCTTAAAAGGCTTTGCTGGATGTGTGAGTTTAAGGATAAAGATGTTGGGGCACACTATAATTGTAGATTGAAGATCGATGTAAAACTGCGTCAAAATATGTATTTAGACATATAGACATTTTAAAGACTAGACTAGAGAGATCGTAAGAAGAGAAATCAAAACTTACATACTCTCTTCTCTTTATGGACAAATAGTATGGTAGATAAGCACTTCGCTTCACAACAAGTAGCAATTTGTTACAATTATGTAATTAGCATATTTTTAAAATTGGATGTAATTATTTTAATACATGCACTTTCAAGTAATTTCATGTTTATACATCAACGGATATATTACTAGGAATTTAATAACTACCTACATAAATGGAATAAACCACAAATCAATTTGACCGGCTCGTGGAAAAAAAAATCACTCGCTTACCTTTGCGGGATTTCCAGTACAGTTTCCTCAAGTAATACACCACAGCGAGCAGTAACAGAGCACCCAAAAACCCACCTATGGCCGCCCCAGCCACACTCCCAGCACCATAACAATCGGCCGCATTTTGGCCGTAAACACTAGGAACCAAAACGGTCACAAATATTAGACAATATAAAACACCCATTTCGTTACACCAGTATGGACATCACTATTTTATGGCACTTTACGATTTTTCAAAAACAGAACACAGAACGCGTTACATTTGTATTCGAAACTCGAATACGGTATTCGTTTTGCAGTTTTGAAATTGGAACGCGAGAGGCAATACGATCGCCGCGTTTGCCAGCGCGGTGGAGTGTGGCCTCAGTGATGGAGTGGTCGTGGCGACCGCTTCGTTTGTGGAGACGCTGTGATTGTGGGACAGAGAACGTGTGTAGAAAACGTGTTTGGATAGCGAGTAAATATGCGTCATGTTGGCACGGCTACTTGTTTATTATGAAAAGAGAGATAACTTTTTTTGTGAATAGTTTTACCACAGAAAATATAATACTACAAGCAGATCCAGAGAACATTAGTTTGCCCCCTACTGCCATCTACCGGATCTATTTTAACTTACTAGGATAAAAACTATTCTACCTGTCAAGATCTAGCAAGCAATATATTTACAAAACTTCATTAAAAACGGCTGAGTATATTTTCAAAATTTTATTTAAAGACGGCTAAACGACTTCGGAGATTACAACAAACAAAAATGTACGAACATTGTTTGGATTTTTATATTATAGTCAAGTATAGGCAATGGATTTAGCTTTCCATTAGGTCAGTTGTTATTTAATTTATACTAAGTTGTGTAAAAAAAGACGTAGCTTTTCTCACAACTTAAAACATAGATAATGAAAATAATTAACTTTACCTTTTATTCTATGCAGTGAAAGGAGTTATGAAATTAACAAAGGATATACGAATTTTTGCCATGTGATCCCGAGATAGAATGGCCAACTCTTTCCTTTCCCATGGGTATTGTAAGAGGTGACTAAGAGAATTAAATGGTTGAGGAAAAGGCATTGTTCCTCTTAAAACATCACCAAAGCCTAACTAAGGTTGCTAACCCGTTTGCCAAGCGTGACAACTACTGGACCCTTCAATGAGGACACGTATGTATACATTTAATTTAATTAAAAACGGCTGAAATGATGATACGAATTTTTATGGTGTGATAAACGAGATGATTAAGTTAAAAATAGAATGGAAATTAAAAATATACTGAGTATGCCTTTTTTACTCACTCTTTTACTTTATCCGAGCAGTAAGTACTTTATATTATTCTCAATTTCGTGTATAATATAGTATATATCATATATGTGTAAGTATATTTGTTATTTATGTATATTTATTCGTTTATATATGTAATTTTAGTATGTATGTATATTAATAATTACTAGTACCGCATTCGAGTATTCTGACACTACCCTATGGTTGACTGGGAGAGAATGCTTTTAGTATTAAGTCCGCCATGTACACATATATGTATTAATGAATAAATAAATATGCCCAAATTACGGGAAAACGATGATAATGATGATGACGGTTTTTTTTTTATTAAATTTAAGTTTATTAAAAATCACAAATAGTGTGTAGCCGAGTTGACTTAACGCACATCTACACCTGCGCCGGCGCAGGTAGCACGCACACGAGTATGTCTTGTACACACACATAAACAAATTCCTACAGTGTCTTCTATCTGATATCAACATTATGATGTTGATGTACCTATTCCTATTAGGTATAATGCGTTTAAAATAAATTGTTGATGTCAATGGATTTTTAACCGACTTCAAAAAGAAGGTTTTCAATTCTTTTTTTTTATCTTATGTTTGTTACCTCATAACTTCGTCAATTCTAAACCGTTTTGAAAAAATATTTTTTATCTAAAAGGATATATAACAGGTCGATTCTATAGAAATTTTATCGAAATCGTTTCAGTAGGTTACTTTTAAGATCGAAATGATTGGATTTCAGATAATTGAAGTCAGTTTTTTTTTATTGGACAAAGTTTTTAATTAACCACCGTGTTGTGGGTATATTAATATAAAATTGTATATATAATAGGTGATGGTAGTTTAATAAATCATGGTAGTAGATGAGACTTTGTACAAAAGTCGATTACTTGGGTACCTCTGTCCCATTCGTGTTTCAACCGTGAAGCAGTTGAGTTTGCATGGCTGTGTTTCGGTTTGAAGGGTGGGATATGGCGTGAATTTACTGGGTAAAAAGGAATAACATCTGAGTCCTCAGGAATGGCTACGCATGGGGGGTATCATGGGCGAAAGAGTATACTCTGTTATGTCCAGGGTACTGCTCATGTCTATAGGCGACGGTTACCACTTTCCATCAGGTGGGCCGTCAGCTTCTTTGCCATTCTAAGTTGTATAAAAAAAATGGTTTCCAGGGGGAACTGTGTGGAGGTCGAACTGATAGGTTATATTGCCAGTAATGGGGTTGTCAGATTCTCATTATTAACAATCCTTTTCTCCCAATTGTCACCACTCTGTGAAGTGACTTTGAAAACTTTGCTACGCCTCTAGCGGATGGTTTCAGAAACTCAAATTTCCATACAAACTCCCGTACATCAATAGACGTAAACGTGAATGCAGTAAAATGTTTGTATTTACAGCCTAAAGCTCTACAATCCATAATTTTTTTTATTTATTTATTCATGTGTACATGGCGGACTTAATGCTAAAAGCATTCTCTCCCAGTCAACCATAGGGCAGTGTCAGAATACTCGAATGCGGTAATACTAATTATTGATATACATACATACTAAAATTACATATATAAACGAATAAATATATATGAATAACAAATATACTTACACATATATGATGTATACTATATTATACACGAATTTGGGAATAATATAAAGCACCTACTGCTCGGATAAAGATAAAAAGTGAGCGTGAACGCTTTTTTTTTGAAAGACGGTTTAGTCGGTAGTCTCTTAATGGCATCAGGAAGCGCGTTCCAAAATATGCTTTTTTTTTAATGGATGACCAAGGAATCCTAACCCCGCTTGCAATATCGATTTAATAATAATAATAATACTTCTTTATAATAGATTACAAAGATCCATTTTTGTTAGTAACAATTGACTTAAACTATGTTAGTAGAAAAAAAAATACAAAAATCATTTTATGGCTTCTATAATAATTTTGACCCACAACGACAGGATCGGGCTATCGTATTTATTACACAATGCCTACAGAATGCCGTTACTGCTGCCACGCAGTCGGTATAAAAGAGATGCGATCCGTTTGCGTCTGATGGCATAGAAGTCATCTGATTTACGCTGGTGGGACACCAGTAATGGATGGTAGATGTAAATAGGAGCAGATCAGTTGGCCCATCGTGACGAATTCATCAACAATTTATCATTTTCCAAAAGGGACCACATGGACATCGACAAAACAGGGTATACGCTACCATTGGACTGCTAATACCCTTACTAACAATTCCTTCCCCCATGCTCACACGGTGTTCACGTTGAATTGTCCTTAAATCCAGTAAAAAACACATACAATTCAAAGATAATATAAATATTCATAAATAATAAAAATATATTTATATGTATATAAGACATAAATATTTTTAAACTACGTAATTATGTAATTAATTGTAAAGATGGAGGTCATACAAAATTCAAATGTCAATGTCGGCCAACTTTCAAGTTTTAATATTCATATTATAAAGAGTTGTTTCTTTATTTTTATTTTTATTAAAATTAAATAAATTTGAATATTAATTTAATAACAATATGCAATTGGGGGGAAGGGATTGTTAGTAATGCGGATTATCAGTTCCATTGCTAACAATATACCCTAACAGGTCGACCTCCCCGTGGAAACCATCGTGCTGAATTCCAAGTGTATTCATCACGATGGGCTAACTGACCTGCCTTTTCATCCTCACCAATCATCCCTCACTGGTGCCCCGCCAGCGTAAACCGTTAGCGCAGGCGGAGTAACCATTTCATTTTCGCCTATCAAAAAAAAATATTATATTACATAGCCGTGTGGTCCCGGCATAGAATAAGCCACCCCTTCCTTTCCTGTAGGTGTCGTAAGAGGTGACTAAGGGAACTTAATAGTAGAGAGATAGGCAGCAACCTCTCAAAACGTCACCAAAAGCCAAACTGCGGTTACCAATCCGCCATACATTCATACATCCATCTTTATAAACTATCACATTTATAAAACTAGCTGTATCCCGCGGCTTCGTCCGCACGAATTTTTTTTTTATACAACGCAGAATGGCAAATAAGCTGCCGGCCCACCTGGTAGTATATAAGATATATATATGTATAAGAATGAGTTTTACATTGTGATCTGCTATTTCTTATCATAAATGAAAAATGAAATTTAGATTTTATTTAAATTTTATTTAAGTATCTTAAAAGAGAACGGTCGTGGCTTCAATGCTTCGATATATGTGCTAAACAAATAAAGAGATACCCTATGGGTTGCAAAATGAGTTATCAAAATTATAAAAATGGATTCGTCTGTTTCTTTTTTATGCAACTTAGAATGGCAAACAAGCTGACGGCCCACCTGGTGGGAAGTGGTAAACGTCGCCTATAGACATGAGCAGTACCATGGACATAACAGAGTATACTGTTTCGCCCATGGTACCCCCCATGCGTTGCCATTCCTGAGGACTTAGGTTTTATTCCTCTGTACCCTGTAAATTCACGCCATATCCCACCCTTCAAACCGAAACACAGCCATGCAAACACAACTGCTTCACGGTAGAAACACGAATGGGACAGAAGCGCCCAAGCAAGCTCATTTGTCTTATTGCAATCTTTACTAGTATAATAAATATGAGTGAGTTTGTTTGTAACCTGTCAGCGCCTCAACGGCTTAACCAAATTCTATGAAATTTGGTATGCACTATATGCTATACATGTGCGTACGGAGGTTATAAGCTACTTTTTATCCCGATTAATGAACGTACTCCGGTCACACGAAGTCGCGGGTAAAAGCTTGTACAAAAAATAAAAAAAAAATGTTATGCAACAATTTGCGCCGCCAACTAAATGCTTTCAATGATAAATCACCTATCTCCTGCTAAAGAATATTTATCTATACTTATAATAAATCTGTAGAGAGGTCAATTCTGTACATAAATATTTCCAAAATAACTATCAGGGGGTGATTAGTGATCGATACTGATGCTAAAAATGCAATCAGTGAAATTTTTGTCTTTCTGTCTGTATGTTCGTTATAGAAACAAAAACTACTGGACGGATTTTAACCAAACTTGGTACAATTATTCTTCATACTCCTGGGCAGGTAATAGTATACTTTTCATCACGCTACGATCATTAGGAGCAGAGCAGTGAAGGGGAATGTTGGGAAAACGGGAGAAGTTACTTCATTTTTATTCGCGTATGCAGCCTTAATGGCCACTTTTTAAAATGTAAAAATGTTCACCCGTGCGACGCCGGGACGGGCCGCTAGTTTAGGAATAAGAAATAACCTTTTTACTTCTCTATGCATCTTAATATTCGTCATTTTTTCTCAATAATGGATCCCAAAGTCAGTGTTCCTATATAATATGTAAGTACGTTCCAAACTTTTTTGTGGGTAGATTTCTTATAAGAATAAATTTCATAATGTCAACATCTTACAATATTTTGAGCGTTAATTTTTATCAGTGGTGCTGGAAAACGCCGGTAACAGTCATAGTAGATTTCGACATAATCGACGCTTGTTTATAGTCATAAATATATTTCTTTTCTGTAAAAATATAAGATAACTTAATTGATCAGTCAGAATGTGTAGATAGCTGGATTAAACCCAACTCATAGGACGTTAAAAATGAAAAAATTACCAAGTATGTATTTTATTATAAGTACAGATTTATTCTAGATTGACGTTTGAATTAAGATGACAGCTTGAAAACGTCAGTCCTGGAATAACGTCAGATACAGCCAATGTTGCTACATATACAGGATTCCCAATAAATTCAGGATGCAATAATGATTCCCGGGTATTTCGAGAAAAATACAAATTTTTAGACAATAATTGGATATTTCCATTGACTTGTATTTGAAATTGTAATAAAAATTTATTATATTACATTATTAAATATTTATGGCAGTCTATGGGGGAGGCTTATGTTCAGCAGTAGACGGATAATGGCTGAAATGATGATTGAATATTAATTTTCTGCGAGTATCTACTTATTCAGTTAAAGTGTAAAATAATTAGTGCTTAATTGTTTTCTATGACTTTCTGTTAAAGTTTAATACAAAACATATGGATTTATATTATTATGAAAATGTTAACAAATTAGAATATTATAAATAGATATTTATTAAAATTTATGAATAGCTGTATTGTTATATATTATTAAATAATTACTTTAGTTATTATAAATAAATTATACATCATATATAGTTTTATAAGAACGTACTAAAACTAAATTTTCGACACAGGTACATCGAATTTTTAGTTTCTTTCATAATTTAGGGGGGAAAATGTCCAAATGTTGGTAACACTGATGACTATGGCGTTAGTTGGCGTGTACAGAAGAATTTTCTAATTTCTAAATTATTGTGACCGGCTAGATATTAATTAAATATACAAATATTTATTTCGAATGATACCAATCTAAGTACAATATGGAGAACGATATATTAGACGGTTTAAACGATTTGGGGTAAGTTTATTTTTTTTTTAATTCTTTAATCAAGTGCATATTTTTTCTAATACATTTTCTGTTGATATTTCTTCATAAAGGTGGTAATTTTTATAAAAAAAGTATTTTAAATAGATGTTTAGGTTTTATTTCTTGACACATCTTTAATTCTAATAGGTTATTCAGTAAATAATTTAGGTTATAACGAACAGCTGTAAGTAGCGGTATTTCTAGAATTTTGTGTTTTATTTGGACAAAAAATATCCAGAAATTACTATTACTTAGCATAAATATCTATAAAACACTAAACTAAGTGAATATAGCCGTTTTTTTTCTAATCTTTTACAAACTTATAGTTCTAGAATTGAAAAAAAAAGACAAATTATAATTTGCATGCTTAATATTGGCTCAATATGAAAGTGTTTATTGAACTTTGTCATTACCTATTTTAAGCAAGTAAAGTATTGTATTCTATTCTAGAAAATTATTGTACCACAGAGAAAGAAAACATATTTTTGTGATTTAAATAAAATTTTGGAAATGTACACTTTTTCTTTATAGTCCAATAGCTATATTTGACAGTTTTCCTATTGAATAGTTCTTTGTTTTTACATATTTGAACTTCATTAGATTTGGGTTAGTGGGACCACTGCCCCTCACTAGCTAAGTGTGATTAATGCATTATAGGGCTCAACTATGATGTCTTATTACATTAATAATTCTAATTGTTATATAGTATATTCATTATTGTAACCCATTCTTTAAAACTAATGTTAGTATTTATTAATAGGGTCTCAAAAAATATTTCTTGTACCATCAAAAAAAAATATTTTACCAAAAAGTAAATAAAAAAATATCTCAAAAAAAGAACAACTTGAATGTATACCAATGGCACTACATAATAATAGGTATGAACATAACTTGTAATTTGGGGTTTTTTTTGGGTGATAAAAAAGGCTTCACCTGTGCTAATGGTATACAGCAAGGAATGAGGAATGATAGGTGAGAATGAAAAGGCATCTTGATCTTAGTGAAAAGGCTGAGAAGCAATGATAATGAAAAGGCAGATTAGCCCATTGTGATGAATACACCTGGAATTCAGCATGATGGTTTCCAGGGGGCCATGTATAGTTTGACAGGGTATATTGCTAGCAATGGGACTGGTAGTTCACATTTCTAACAACCCCTTCCCCCTGTAACTTGGGCCAGGCTAATTAATACACTTGAAATTGCAAATATTTGAAAAAAATAGGGGTCTGATTTTTATTTTAATGACATAATTTTTAAACAGTTATGAGGGCCCACTTCTTAATGAGGTGGCCTTCTCGAAGGCCCTTGATGGTGGCCCCAAATCCCTCGAATTCACCAAACTCATCCACATCTTGGCGGAGGAGCTAAAGAAACTCTGTAACCTGGAGGAAACCATAAATGTGATGAATGATGCTGATGAGTCAGCGTCTTTCTTGCTTGAGCTGAGTTCGTTCCTGAAGGAGCTTGGCTGTCCATATAAGGCATTGGTTACAGGTACAAATTTGTTTTTCACTTCATTTAGAAAGCTATTAAGAGTATCCTATGATGATAAACGATCACAATAGCCTTAAAACTGCTAGCAACACTAGACATCATTCACACCATTACAGTTAGATGGTTATGAGCCACAGTGCATAGTAATTTGCATTTATAAATATATGATAAATTTTCAATTCATCCTTTTTTGCTGGGACATAATAAATAAGCAGATGGCCCACCTAATATTAAGTGTTAATTAACAGTACTTTTTTTTATGAGATGTTAATGGAATGATGATCCTGCCTGCACTATCTGTATACAAATATAGTGTCAAATCTGATGTTAAGTGATCACAGCTTAAAAGGTTAAGCTTCTCCTGCTGGTACTCTGTTTGAGTCATAGATTACAATTTGCTCTTCTATTGCAGTTGTTTTATTTAATTGTTTTATATATTTTATGTATGTATGTATTTATTCAAAATATTATGTGTATGTTTATATTATATGAATTTATCTAATATTGCTTTATTTTTTTTCTCTATTCAAAAATGCACCTCCTACATATTTCTCAGTTTACCCAATGGTTGATTGGTAGAGAACACTGTCTGATGATAAGTCTGCCAAATGTAAATAGAATTTTACTGTGCATTAAAGTTTAAATAAATAAATAAGTAAGCATGAAGCAAATTGTTTGGCCCATCTTGATAAATTCATTAGGAATTAATCACTATGTTTTCCTGGGTGTGGTTTCCAGATTTAGAGGTTAACCTGACAGGGTATATTGCAATGAGGCTCCTCCTATTAATGTACTATCTAAGAACTGGTACTATGGACCTCATAGAACCCATTGTGATCCCATGGTGCCCTTCAGTCTTATGCAATGTTATTCATGAGATCTAAGCTGTAATACCATCACATCCTGCAATTTCTCACCCTTGAAACTGATAGCTATGCAACCATTGGTACTTTGTAGAAACATAAGTAACAGCTATACAGACAGACAACGTTTATATAAACTTTTGTACTGTATTTATGTGTTACTGGCTTTTAAATGCGAATTTTATATGCATGCCCTGGATATATTCACTCACTGATTACCTTCACAATCCCATATAATATGTATATACAAAAATTTATAGTGAGATACATTTTTTATCTACCAAGATTACTACAACACCTTATTTTTGGTTACAGCAGAATATCAGTGTTTTTGAGAGCAAAGCAATAATCTGAGTTATGTCTATTTTATATTACTGAGGCGCACGCACGAAATATAAATAAATTTACATTATTTCTTTTATGTACTTTCCGTTTTTGTTTTTGTATATTTATTATTTTCGTAATAGTAAGTTTGTAAGTATTGCAAAAAAAAAACAAATATTTATTTATTTACATTTTATTAAAAAGCACCAAGTGATTGGGAAGTGATACAAAAGGCGGCCTTATATATATATATATATATATATATATATATATATATATATATATATATATATATATATATATATATATATATATATATATATCTGTCTACTTATCTTAGAAATAGGGTTCCTCTAATAATTAATAAATAATATTATAAACTCGAAGTTTGTAATGATGATTCGATGGATAAATTTCTGTTACTCTTTCATACAGAAAAAACTGCTGAACAGAATTGAATACAATTTGGTGCATGGTTAGGTTATATCCTAACTTAGAATATATCTGCGTGAATTAGTATATAAAGTATCACTTTATATATTAATTCACGCGGATCAAGCCGCGGGATACAGCTAGTTTTAAATAGTTTTACTATTTATTACCTCCAGGTCACATGTCCTCCCGCCTCCAGTCAAAGGAGGATAGGCTACTCTTATTAGACTATATGATATCAGAACTGATGGCAGCTAGAATGGTAGCCACTGACTGTCCCAACGAGAAGAAAAACTCTACAATGGAAATTGTTATGGTGAGTTAAATGTAGATAAATAAATAAATAAACACTGTGTGTTTCACCTGAGTCATATGTAATCTGTATTAAATTTATGACATTTGGACTGGCAAGCCTGCCTGATTTTTTTCTTCAATGCGTGGTAATGGAATGGTAACCCCGTCTGCGCTACTGGTATATGCTGGCGGAGCACTAGTGAGTGATGGTAGGTGAGGATGAAAGCAGGTCAGTTGATCTATCCTGATGAATAGATCTGGAATTCAGCATGATGGTTTCCATGGATAATCACATGAAGGTCAACCTGATGAGGTTTATTGCTAGCAATGTACCAGAGGGAGACTTTTTACAAAAATCGATTGCTTGGGTACCTCTGTCCTATTCGTGTTTCAACCGAGAAGCAGTTGTGATTGCATGGCTGTGTTTCGGTTTGAAGGGTGGGATATGGCGTGAATTTACTGGGTACAGAGGAATAACACCTGAGTCCTCAGGAATGGCAACGCATGGGGGGTATCATGGGTGAAACAGTATACACTGTTATGTCCATGGTACTGCTCATGTCTATAGGCGACGGTTACCACTTTCCATCAGGTGGGCCGTCAACTTGTTTGCCATTCTAAGTTGAATAAAAAAAAATGGGGCTGGCAATCTGCATTACTAACGATCCCTTCCTCCATTACTGTCATGTTTAGATATTGTTTACAACGTGTTAAATATTCCATTATTTCAGCAAGAGTCTCCAACAGCCAAGGATCTGAAGGAAATATTGATCTCTCTTAAATTTAACAAACCACCTCCAAACATCACGGCCGAGATGTTGTTTTCTAAATTGGAGTCAAAACTGAAGGACACCATACAGAAGGAAGGTTTGTATGATTGTTTTTTTTTTTTTAGAAATTACTTAAATGGGTCTTTCTTCTACTACAATGAAATAAAATGAAATTAATTTATTTTGCTAGAATGTAGGTAATTTTAGATGAAGCTGGTTTACATTTCCTGTATACATTCGGCCTCTATGTCGGCGTGTAAATTTTTAACAATATGAGAAATTTACATATATTATACATTACGTATATTTAGGTGTGTATGTGTGTGTGTGTTTACTATTGTAGTAGTTTTCTGTTGCGGATCAAAATGCACTTGTTACTTAAAAAATCTTAATACAGTGAACACTCTATATAAGCAACTCATTTGAACCAAGTTCAATAAAAAAATCTTATTGGGAAAAGTTGCTTATAGGAAAAAAGGAGTATAAAAATACTTTACCGTCGGAAAACTATTTTTACTTATTCCTTTTACTAAGCTGAGTAGAATAAATAAAATATGAAGAATGTTGCTTATAGAGAGGTTGCTTATATAGAGTGTTCACTGTATTTATATGACAATTTTTTTTTTAAAAGAGTCGGTAATAATACCAATGTATAGTCTTCAAGCTAGAATACCTTGTTTTGTGAGGAAATAGGTAATTAATATCGATTACTACTCAGAACACCCAGATTTATACCAATTTAATAAAGTTATATTCCTAAATTAGCACAACCGGGAATGGAATCCGGGACCTTGTTAAAGCGATGCGTCCACCACTTCCCTACGGAGGTTTTCATAATAATAATATTTATATATATTTTTTTAATTATTTTAAGGTAACCAACTAGTCGGCAAGCCATTATACAACAAAGCATTGACAGACAAAGACTGGAAGAAATTAGAGACGGATTATACAGAAATGTTCGAAGAGTACCGTTTGAGAAGAGAAACACTCATCACCAGACTCGAGTGCACTATACAGAGCTTTGAGGTCTGATATTGTTTAAAAAATAAAATATCATTATGCCAGACTCCTTAGGGACCAGTCAATGAGAGAACTACGATAGAATCTTGAGAAGTCTCATTCAGATAAAGGCCGGTAACGGACAAGCAACTCTCGTGTTGCAAGTGGTCATGGGCCATGGCATCCGCTTTTCATCAGGTGGACGTCAGTTCGTTTGTCCCTTGACAATAAAAAAAAAAGATACAGGCAGGAATAAATGATCTCTAATGTTATTTTTTATTTTATTCTTGTTATATACACATTTTTTATAGAAAATATAATGGTAAACAAGCCAAGTCCAACCTGATGGATAGTCGTAATCGTCGCCTATAGAAATGAACAGCACCATAGACAACATGTACTGTCACGTCTATGGTACGCCTCCTGTGTTGCTATTTTTAAGTATTAAACCTCCACACTCCGTAATTCCACTGCTAGATTCCAACTACATAGAGAAATAAGATAACAACAATACAAATGAAGCAAAATTTGAAATGGGCTGCTTCGATTTGAAGGCTGGTGTGATCATGTCTGTACATTAAATGCGCAATCATTTCAAGCGATAGTAAATTTAGCCTGGACGAGTTATCTAATCCCAATTCACGAAAATTGATAGCAGTAAAGATATTCCAGAAAGTAATATGTATAAAAAACTAAAATGTCATGCGTAAATCTTATCTATCTAAGAAGGGGGGGGGGGGGCAGGCGCCCCAAGAGATTTCAAGAAAGAAGAGAGAGAGAGACGTGGAATTGAAATTTTGAAAGATATTTTTTTATGTAACTTAGAATGGCAAACAAGCTGACGGCCCACCTGATGGAAAGTGGTAACCGTCGCCTATAGTCATGAGCAGTACCATAGACATAACAGAGTATACTGTTTCGCCCATGATACCCGTAATGCGTTGCTATTCCTGAGGACTCAAGTGTTATCCCTTTGTACCCTGTAAATTCACTGCCTGTGAGATAAACTCGCGAAACATAATGGACATGGTTTTATTTACTAGTTTTTACCCGCGACTTCGTTCACGTAACCGGAGTATGTTCATTGACCTCGATAAAAAGTAGCCTATAACCTGCATCCCATGTAGTATGTGTATATTAAATTTTATAGTGATCGGTTAAGACGTTAAGGTGCTATAAGGTAACAAACAAATTCACTTTCTCATTTATAATATTAGTAAGGATTCCTTATTGACCGCATTACAAAAAAAAAAGTATGGTACAAAAGGCGAACTTTGTTTCAGCTAATTACTTTTTTTAATTTAATTAGCTAAAACAAAGTTTAATTAGCTAAATATAGTTTATTTAGCTAATTAAAACTAAATAAATTTATATTAGCTAATTAAAGCCAGCTAACCTTTAGAAAAACAGAAATGTATTTATGCAGTAAAACTCATTGAAAAATGTAGATAAATAATTACAGACATATCTGTATTAAATATATCTTATTAAATTATTTTATACCCAGTGGTCTGACCGTTTGAAGACCAAGAAGGATCACATACAATCGACGTACCGTCCAAAGCGGGAGCTCCTCAAAGTAAAACCCGACGTGAAGTTATCAGATTTCCTCGCCGCAAGGACTACGCTTCTCCAAGTGGAAAAGACATCCAGCGCTAGTGTACGGAAGAACACCCAGACTGATGTCAACAAAGTTATCATCGGACAAGTGAGTGGAGAATTAGCGTATTTAAGATTGTTTTTTTTTAATGGCACGTATGTAAGTGAAAGTTCTGCTGGTATTATGGGTTTGGCCAGCTAATTCTGGAGTGGGCGTGTTCTACCAATCCCTTACGGACGTCAAGTCAACTTTGACTCGGACTCGACCCTGCTTAGATCCATCCCTCACGGACATCAACTAGACCTTGACTCGAATATATCCCTGCCTAGCAGGGTTTGTACTCTCCACCCATATCCACTTACATTTTTGTCTCATATCGATGCTCTTAAAATCTTTTTTTTTTTATACAACTTAGAATGCCAAAGAAGTTCACCTGATGGAAAGTGGTAACCGTTGCCTATAGACATGAGCAGTACCGTGGACATAACAGAGTATACTGTTTCGTCCATGATACCCCCATGCGTTGCCATTCCTGAGGACTCAGGTGTTATTCCTCTGTACCCTGTAAATTCACGCCATATCCCACCCTTCAAACCGAAACACAGCCATGCAAACACAACTGCTTCACGGTAGAAACATGAATGGAACAACTTGGGTACCAAGCAATCGATTTTTGTACAAAGTCTCCCAAAATCTCTGTACACGGGTCAAAAGTAGGAAGTTCTCGATCAGTCCGAATTTCTTTATTGCAACTGTGTTATGCAACTGTCAATAGTTTTTTATAATTCTGCAAAGGAATTATAAAACAGGGTTTAACAGTTTACTCTCATGTAGGTTTGATTTAGTTAAAGATCTTTTATGATATCAATATTTTGCACAAAAACATAAATAGTTGTCACGGTTCGTTTATTTTATTCATGTTTCTAAATGGTTGCATAGATTCGTTGTCCAGTATCATTAGTTTAAGGGAAGTGTCGACTCTTAAATAACGTAACAATTGCCTACTTTATTATAAATATTATATACTTTTTTTTATGCAACTTAGAATGGCAAACAAGCTGACGGCCCACCTGATGGAAAATGGTATGTCCATTTTCCATCATACTAGTTTAAACTCACGTCTTCGTCCGCTTTACCGAGATATGTTCACTGACCCGGAGAAAAAGTAGCCTGTAACTGTCTCCAGGATCTTATCTATATATACCAAAATCCATCATAATGGATTCACAGGATTAGAAAGCATAATAAACAAACAAACTCACTTTCGCTTTTATTATATTCATCATGACAATGTTGTGGTAGCCTGCGTTAACGGTATACGCTGGCGGGGCACCAGTGAAAGATGATAGGTAAAATGAAAAGGCAGGTTAGCTCGTCATGATGAATACACCAGGAATTCAGCACGATGGCTTCCAGGAGGGACCGCGTGATGGTCGACCTGACAGGGTATATATAAATATATATATATATATATATATATATATATATATTGCTAACAATGTGACTGGTAGTCCACATTACTGGTAAACTCCGCCGCACATGATCTGATCAGCCGTTGACTGTCCACTGTTGAACATAGGTCTCACTGTATTGCGGGGTTCTGCCAGTAGTTGCCACGCTTAGCAGACGGGTTGGCAATCATACTTAGTTTTTGGTGATATTTTAAGAGGAACGCTGCTGCCCATCCCTCGACCATTAAGTTATAATATTATAAATATCATTCCAGGTACCAGACAGAGGCGGCCGTCCCAACGAACAGCAGCCACCGCCACCGGAGATGCCCTCGTGGCAGCAGAGATCCGCGCCACAAGTATGTATTAGTTTTTACCTCCGACTTCGTCTATGTGACTGTGTCGGGTCATATTGGGGCCGACTCTGAGACGTCATTTCTCTAAAGCTATCTTTAAATTTGAAATTTCAATTTGATATCATAACAAAATTTTTTTTATAAATAATATGAATAAGAACTAAATTTCGGATAGATTTAAGTGGGGGAAGGGATTGTTAGCAATGGAGTTTGACAGCCCCATTGCTAGCAATGCACCCTATTAGGTCGACCTCCACATGGTTCCCCCTGGGAACCATCGTGAACAATTCTTGTTGAATTCGTCACGATGGGCTAACTGACCTACTTCATCCTCACCTATCATCCTTCACTGGTGCCCCGCCGGTGTATACCGATAGAGCGGGTGGGGTTACCATTCCATTATCATCCATTAAAAAAAAAATTAAGTCAAATTGATTATTTATTTATTTTAAAAAACCAACTGCGGTTTACGAATAAAATTAACAAACATTTACATAACAAAGTAGTATGGCCAATAACAGGTTTTTCTAAATTAATTTCGTAGATTATTTAGTTGACAATTGTTAAAGGAAAAGCAGAAGAAATAAATCAAATAGGCAATCGTTGGTCACAAGATTTAGAGATAGGTTTAGGCAAATGTCACCTCTACTCATTGAGTAAGATAAAAGTGGCCTATGTCCTTTTTTATTAATTCTTTTTAAAACATTTTTTTATGTCGACATTTATATTGACACATATATATATATATATATATATATATATATATATATATATATATATATATATATATATACACACACACACACACACACACACACACACACACACATATATATATATATATATATACATCCAATACCAAAAATTGAATTAGAAAAAAATATTTTTAAAATACAAGTAAATTGTTTAATTTAATTTTAACCAGGGCGGACGCGGCGGTGGCCAAGCCGCTCGCGGTGGCAGTAGCGGCGGTGGTTTTGGCGGTGGCGGTGGCGGTGGCGGCGGCGGCGGCGGCGGCGGCGGTTTTGGCGGCGGCGGGGGCGGTTATGGCGGAGGCGGTGGCGGCCGTGGCGGAGGCCGAGGAGGGCGCGGCGGTGGACGCGTACAAGGCGGGTACAGTCAGGCGTCTGGCGATCAGGGCAGGTTCGTTCTTTATATATATAGGTTGTTTAGTATAAGAAGAATATTTTTTTCTATACAAATGTGGCGGTAAATAATTCTCGGTTTCCATAATGAAAACTGTAAATGTGATATACTTACAGATTTGTCCATTAGAAATTTTATCAAAATTCATTCTTTAGTTTAGTTTTTATATCAAAATAACTGGTTTTGTCACAATTGATGTCGGTTTTTTTTTGCTTGGGTACCTCTGTCTCATTCGTGTTTCTACCGTGAAGCAGTTGTGTTTACATGGCTGTGTTTCGGTTTGAAGGGTAGGATATGGCGTGAATTTATAGGGTACAGAGGAATAACACCTGAGTCCTCAGGAATGGCAACGCATGGGGGGTACATGGGCGAAACAGTATGTGTGTGTACTGTTATGTCCATGGTACTGCTCATGTCTATAGGCGACGGTTACCACTTCCCATCAGGTTGGCCGTCAGCTTGTTTGCCATTCTAAGTCGTATTAAAAAAAAACCTTACAATGTATTCTATGAACAAAATAAAAAAAAAAAAAACTTAAAACACAAGTTGATCGTATTAAATTACCAACAGGTTTTTCAAAACCTGCAGTCACCAGTTTCTCACAGAATAGGTCTCACATATTTAATTGTACCGCAATTTGTTACTTTATACTTTTTTCTACTTATGTTTTAATTATTTCATTATTTGATCCACAGACCTCAGACGAGTCCAGCGGGTTACAACCAGAATTCGCGGAACTACCAAACGTACGAAGTGCCGCCCGGCGGTTACAATCAATACGACAGGAACAACGGCCACGGTTACAATAACCAAGCTGGTTACGACAGTATGGGCAGTTACAACCAGTATAATCAAGGTTTGTTTTACTAATGGGAACAACATAACAGCCATGGCTACGAAGCTACAGTGATGTTAAAACAGTATGGGACAGTAGTAAAAAAATAGGATTATATTTTGTAAAAAAATTTAGTTTTTATTGTATCATTTTACATTTTCGTCCGTGTGGTCCCAGCATAGAATAGACCGCCCCTTTCTTTTCCCGTGGGTGTCGTAAGAGGCGAGAGATGGGCAGCAGCATCCCTCTTCAAACATCTCTAAAGCCTACAGTAACTGCAGTTTTTTGTTTTTTTCTTGACGGGTGAGAATGGAATAGTAACCCTGCCTGCGCTAACGGGATACGCTGGCGGAGCACCAGTGAAGGGTGATAGATGAGGATGAAAACAGGCCAGTTAGCCCATCATGATGAATTCATCAGGAATTAACCATGATAGTTTCCAGGGGAAACCGCGAGGAGGTCGACCTGGTTGGGTATATTCCTAGTAATAGGATTCTCAGTCTCCATTACTAACAATCCCTTTCCCCCCAAAAGTAAGGGTAACTGTAGTTACCAGTTCGCCTGTCAAGCTTGGCAACAATTGACAAAACCCCCAAAGGGGAGGCTTATGTTCAACAGTGGACCGTTAAGGGCTGATATGATGATGACGATGATTATACATTTTACAGGAGCCAGCGGCGGTGGCTACAACAAGGGCTACCAGAATCAAGGCTACCAAACCCAAGGTTACAGCCA
This sequence comes from Galleria mellonella, assembly GCF_026898425.1. Classification (NCBI taxonomy): domain Eukaryota; kingdom Metazoa; phylum Arthropoda; class Insecta; order Lepidoptera; family Pyralidae; genus Galleria; species Galleria mellonella. The sequence goes on along the minus strand of NW_026441999.1, from coordinate 5,173,683 downwards.
AGGTCAAAGTAAAGGTTACCAAAACCAAGGCTACTACCAGAACGAGCATGACGACCGGGATCGACGCGGTAGAGGGGGCTACAGAGGACGTCGCTGATAGAAAACCAGTTTTGTTGACTGTATTAATGCTCTAATGAGTTATAGCCGACATAATATCAGATAACTGATAACCACCCGTGTTGTTCATAAAAACGGAGCATCCAATTTACAATGTTTCAATGTAACGATATCCAAGTTTTGTTAAAATTACAGTAGGAACATTAAATTAAATTTTCTATTATTCTAAAAGTGTAAATGGCGGACTTAACGCCATCTGGCGTTATCTACCAGTCAACTGTAGACAGGAATAATGTAAATATAATTGACGGTGCAACGTGATGTGTAAAGGAATAGAAAAAACAAAAATAATACTAAATTAGTAAAAAAACATAATACTCATGTTACCTATATTATACATACATACATGTATATATATTACTATTAATACTTACATATATAAGTATTGATAGTTTGTATAAAAATATAAATATTTTTAATTTAACATATTGGCTAGAAAGAAGGTGAAAATACTTCTTAATATAGATTCGTTAGTTGTTCGGTGTTTTTATGAACGACACGGTATTAATATAATGGCAACTTATTTATTTGCTATCTCTAGTACGCTATTGTATGTGTTGCATAATATTTATTGTATTATTGTCTGGCGACGTAAATAAGCGATTTAAGCTAAACATCTAACAAAATTACCAAAACATATAATTTTCAATGTTTAATATTAAATTATTAGTATGTAAATATTTAAAATGCACTTCTGCTTTGCTACTTCCTTTTTTTCGACAAGTTATTGGACCTATTCATTAATTTAAGGCATACTCCTCGCAAAGGGGCCGAGTAACTTTGTTTAGACCAGTAGCAACCACTGTTTATTATTACTCTTTATATTGCTACTTTAAGTGCCTAATAAACAACGCCATAAGCAATGTCAAAGCTGAGATAATAGAGTTTAAAATAACGCAATATCCCAATTCCAATATTGTAGCCAAAAGATTTGTTAATATTTCAAAACGTGTTGCATGACTCAAGCCAATCGAAGCGATCAGTCGAAATCTCTACTAACTTCTGTGACTGTCACTTTGCATCGTGTCCACTGAGTGTTAATTAAGGAAGACTCTTACTGAATACCTTTACAAATTTTCAAATTTAAAATCTGACCATTATCGTTGATGAAATGAAATGAAATTTTGTAAATGTGTATAATTTGCTTCAACTTGAAAGATGGGGTAATTTTTATAACTAGTTTATATATATATAATATAAATCTTAACAAAGTTGTCATTATATAGCAAAATAAATGAAGTATTTAGTGAAAATTATAGCAAATGAACGGTGGGGTCGTCGATTCTCTAAATTTATTTCTCTACTTTTGATAGTTTCGAGAAAGTACTGATTTATAAACTATCATAAACAAAATTTTTTTTGGAAGAGAACTCTTATAGAGTTAAACTCGCTTGTTTTACATCTTCATTCAAAATAAGTATAACAATGTTTTTTTTTTGTGTACAATAAAGTATAAATGAATTAATATTTAAAAGATTTGATTTAAATCAATTTGAAATTTAGTTAATATTGGTTCTTAGAATAAAGATTTTGTGTACTGTCATATATAAATTGAAATTTTAGATTTAGAGAAATGGGCCCCATTGTTACTTTTACAGTAATCGATATTCCTACATAAAAGCAATTGCAAACTTTTTTAATAGATATAATATAAAATTCTTGAAATAAAACGTCTTTTATTTGAAATCCCTAGCACTCAGTATTTTAATTTTTTTTTTATATTACTGTGATGGTAAACAAGCGTACGGCCCTTCTAATGATAAACGGTTTTTTTGATGGGTGAAAATGGTATGATAACCCCGCCTGCGCTAACGGGATATGCTGGCGGAGCACCAGTGAAGAGTGATAGATGAAAATGAAAACAGGCCAGTTAGCCCAACATGATGAATTCATCAAGAATTAACCATAATAGTTTCCAGGGAGAACGGCGAGGAGGTCGACCTGGTTGGGTATATTGCTAGCAATAGGATTCTCAGTCTCCATTACTAACAATCCCTTTCCCCCAATGTTAAACAGTTACTATCTTATGGATGCCTATAACATCAGGGCTGTCACGTGCCCGTTGCCGATCTCTAAGAAATTTTATTGTCCTTTTAGAACCTCACACAGTAATGTCTGGGGGAAACCGACTTATTATTACATGACTTTGAAAAATTCTTCATTATAACATATATGTTATACAATAAATATTATTATATTTATATATATATATATTTATATATAATATTGGTATTTCTATGAGGTCCAGTTAATAGTGTATCATAAATTTAATCCAGTTTCTCGAGTGGTGGCCCCACTGAAAATCAGCGCTGCATCACCAAGCTGCAGCTTACGCTGAGTGGGGATCATTTTAGTTGCTACCGCATAATTATTATTTTTTTTATACAACGTAGAATGGCAAACAAGCTGAAGGCCCACCTGATGGAAAGTGGTAACCGTCGCCTATAGACATGAGCAGTACCATGGACATAACAGAGTATACTGTTTCGCCCATGATACCCCCCATGCGTTGCTATTCCTGAGGACTCAGGTGTTATTCCTCTGTTCTAGTAAATTCACCCCATATCTCACCCTTCAAACCGAAACACAGCCGTGCAAACACAACTGCTTCACGGTTGAAACACGAATGGGACAGAGGCACCCAAGCAATCGACTTTTGTACAAAGTCTCCCTCTGATAAAAATGTATTTTAATGTATAAAGTTGTTATTACATTAAAATACATTTTTATCATATTTTTTTCATATTGTCGTTTTGTAGCTTAATAAATGATTTTATTATTATTATTAAAAAAAAAAGATTTTGTATCAATTTTACGATTATTTTTATATGCAATTATGTCATCAACTCTGAACCAATTGTCATAATTATTTTACAATCAATAGGGTTTACTCCCGTGTAATATAGAGCTACTATATTAGTTTTATTTTTTCGACTGAAAATACCATTATTCTTTGTGCGATAACTGTATACATTTAGTGATTGAAGTAGTTTTGCTGGTCAAATTTTTTACTTGTTATTAACTAGCATTTAGTTTTTGGGTTGTTATATCCATAAAATGTATAATAATACTTTGGCAGCTTGCGCTAATTTAAAATTAATTACAATACAAAAACAAATGTATTAGTTTTATGAGTATAATAATAATAATAATAAGGATGTCACCATACCGCATGACGAGAACCTCGTGAAAGCCGAAACCGAGAAGAAGAGAAAATATCTCGACCTGGCTCACGAGGTGACCGAAATGTGGGGGGTGACATCTACCGAAATCATCCCAATCGTTATGTCGGTGAACGGTCTTATCCCAACCAGTCTCGAACAACATCTCAGACGGTTGGGATTCAGAGGCGGTTCACTTCCGGGAAAGATGCAGAAAGCGGTGCTCTTAGATTCTGCCCGCATTGTACGCCGGTTTCTCTCCCTGGGGCCCTGAACCCCGGCCGACTGTGCTTCTGCCGGGGGTTAGTTGCCATCTCCTCTCCTTAAGAGGGGAGATGAGAATTTTAGTGAAATTTAAAAAATAATAATAATAAATTTATTTGCTTTAAATAGGGTAGGTATCGGTGGTCTTATATTACATAAAGTTTCGTGCCTATTTAGCCATTACAGTATAGCATGCAAATGTCACATTTTGATAGGAACTGATTAATTTAATTTATGCATCGACAACTATATTAGATATTTATCTATTCTTTCTTGAAAAATTCGTCAACAGAGTAAAAGCTTTTGCTAAGTAACCATTTACGTAACACAATTTTAAATTTATTTAATGGAAGTTCCTTTATATCCGTAGGTATATTGTTAAAGATTTTCAAACACATCATATAGGAATTTCTTAATAAACGGCTAGTTTTAGGATTATTATTTTTTTAAATTTCACTAAAATTCTCATCTCCCCTCTTAAGGAGAGGAGATGGCAACTAACCCCCGGCAGAAGCACAGTCGGCCGGGGTTCAGGGCCCCAGGGAGAGAAACCGGCGTACAATGCGGGCAGAATCTAAGAGCACCGCTTTCTGCATCTTTCCCGGGAGTGAGCCGCCTCGGAATCCCAACCGTCTGAGATGTTGTTCCAGACTGGTTGGGATAAGACCGTTCACCGACATAACGATTGGGATGATTTATTATTATTATTTTAATTTGTGAAATGAATAGTGTTTAGAATATTAAACAATACATAAACAATCTAGTTAAATCAAATTTTAATAAATTAATATTTACAAAATTATATAATAAAGTATACATATAATACAACATACAAGTCATTATTGCTATTTTTATAAATATTAATATTTATTTTTTATCTAATATTCAAAACTATTGTAATTAATTTTAAATTAGCGCAAGCTGCCAAAGTATTATTATATATTTAATTTTTTGTTTCGCTTGAATATGTTTTTTGGGTTGTAAACACATATGTACACTATACAAAATTATATAGATACACAACAAATAGACGTATCTGTCCAGTTTTTAATGTGATGTCGCTTAAACATTCATACGACGACAGCCAAAAGGAGTTACCGTTTATTTTATAATAAAAATACTATGTATTAAAAAATATTATATTTATTATCTAAATTATTTAATTGTATATACAAAATATATTACAAATCTTCAGTCCTCCATTTATACGCCTCTTCCTCTTGCGCTTTCCTCTTGCTCTGCTGGTCGAAGAATTTCTTTTCGTACCCATTGGATCTATCCACTCCGTCCCATCGATACCCTGGCCTTATATTGAAGCGGTTTGGCGGGAAATTGCCTTTGTATGTAGGTTTCTCTGTAGACAATTTGTATTTTATCATTAACAGACAAGCTAATAATGATATTGATTGATCTGTCATTTTATCACTCGATAATATTGTTATTAACGATAGATGGTGCTGTATAGAATTTTTTTTTGGCGCATTTGTCCACTTAAATTTTTTTATAATTAAAAAAACTATTAAATCCCTTTATGTGGACTTAGGAAAGATAAGAAATATAGTATAATGAAAAAATTCAAGCCTTATTAGTTATACTAACCTGGACCTAACTCTCCCCTCTCTCTCTTCTTCTCCCTTATATACTGCAGCATTGGATCTCCATCTCTTTCAATTTGCTTCAGACTGTCTTCTAGGTCGCGGTCATCTTTATGCCGCGCTAGAGGCTTCGACGCCTCATGCATATACTCTTGCACGCGAGCTTCTTGTGCCTCAATTTGTTTTAAACTGAAAATAAGTGTGTATCTTTTTTTTAAATATGCTTTTTAAAGGTTCTTGAGTGTCGACCTCGTACGAGCTAAAGCAGTGTAGGACGATCGCACACTAGGTGGAGTGACGACCTGAAATGCATTGCGGGGAGTCAGTACCGTTCTTTATGGCGGTCTATATCCAGCAGTGGATGGATAATGGCTGAAATGACGTTGATGACTCCTTTAATTATATTTAGAAGGGCAAAGAAGCTGAGAAACCACTTGATTGAAAGTATACCACTTTCAACTGCTTACTCACCCTTTACTCCATTTTTTGTATTTTTCATCTAGCTCTTTCTGTCTTTCAGCTTTTTCCCTTTGTTTTTGTCTGTCTTCAGAAGTCTCTCTCTTACCTGAAAAGAAGAAAATTTCACTTAGTTATTCTAATTATATTGCATTTTGCAATAGTTAATTGACAGTATCTTCTTTTATGTTAGTCAAGATACTAATATATGATTGATAATTTGTTGCTCTTGTAACCTTTATCTTAGTTTTTTTTTTTTTAACATAAAATGAATTCATATGTAAAAAAATAACATTTTTAGCTGGAGTCAAATTAAATTTATGCAGTTTTTGAGATGTAGGAAATAAGTTATTGTGTGATTTTTTTTTAGATATTGAAATGGAAAAAAAGAAAAATATTATATACTTATGGAGTCATCTCTTTTAACTTGTGTGGGTGTTGTCGTATATTTTGTAAAAATAAAGTTTCTTTCTCTACCAACTTCGATGTCTCAAATCAACCCGCTATAGTTAATCCTAAAAATATAACTATTGCGATAGTTAGTTAGAATGGACAGATGAATAGATTTTAAACTCTCATGTTGTAAAATATGGATAAAAAATAAAATTAAAAGAAATATAAATTATTGATGGATGAATGTTACTCTTTCATAAAAAAATCTACAAAATAGATTTGAATAAAATTCGGTGCATGGATAGGTTATATCCTAACTTAGCATATACATAGACATAAGATAATTTATATAGTAATACACGCAGGCATAACCGAGGGGTACAGCTAGTAGTTAATAGCTTACTTTTTCTAGACACCACTTGAGCATTCCTTCCTGATACATCATCAGTCATTCTACTGAAAGCTTCATCTTCTTTCCTCCTGAATTGTTCATTTTCTTCTTTCAATTGCTTGGCATTCTGCAAACCAGCCATTTTCCCTTCTAATGTCCTAGCCATTTTTTTATTAGATGGAGGTGGACTGTCACTGGTTCTTCTGTATACTTTATCATTCACAGTATTCCTATCTCTTCTCGGAGGAGACAAATCAGAGTCACTATTTTTTCTTTTACGTCGATTCTCTGGTGAATGTTTCCTATATTTATTGGGTGGTGACGGTGATTTTTGTCTTCTATTTTTCCTAGGTGGTGATAAATCAGAATCTGAATCTTTATATGACTTCATTTTTTTATATTTGTCATCATTTCTATGTTTATTATTTCTTTGTCTTTCAGGTGATTGCTTTCGTTTTCTCGGAGGTGAGATATCAGAATCCGGTGATCTATGTCTCTGTGTTGGTGAGTGTTTTCTCGATTTCCTTGGTGGCGAAAGGTCAGAATCATAGTTCCTTCTTTTATCACTTTTCTCTGGTTTCCTAGGTTGCGATACATCTGAATCGGATTGTTGTCTATATTGTTTAGGTGATGGAGATCTTTTTGACGATTTAGTTGATGAATTATGTTGTATTTTTCTTTCATCGTCATCAGCATCACCCCATCTACTGGGCTTTCTTGGTTTTTTACCTTTTGAGTTCTGGACATTTTGTTTTCTAGGTGGTGACAGATCAGAATCATAGTCTTTTTTATTTTCTGATTTACTTTTCTTCGATGTTGATTCCCTTTCTTTTCTGGGTGGACTAAAGTCACTGTCACTATTATTTTTGCGGTTTTTAGAGGAAGAAGTAGTTTTTGATACATCGTTATTTAATTTCCTTGGAGGTGATGGGTCTGAATCATTTTTCTTTTCATCCTCAGAGTCGCTGTACATTTTTCCAAATATAATCTCATTCTCCTTTTCCGTTTCTTTAATATCACTTTTTATTTCTTCTATTTGTAATTTACTATTGAAACCATCATCCTGAAAAGGAAAAATATTGTTGAAAACATTTTAGAAACGTATTGAAAATAGATTGAAGATATTATATGTATTTAGTTTATTTGCAGTTTACCACACCATAGTCAGTTTCTATCCTAGTAGTCCTGAAGTAAAATGGGCCACCCCTTCATTTCCCGTGCATATCGTAAGACGTGATTAAAGGAACTTAATAGTTGAGAATGGGCAACAGCATCCCTATTACAACATTACCAAAGCCAACTGAAGGTGCCATGTTATTTGCCAAGCATGGCAATTACTGGCAAAGCTCCCAATAGGCGGAGGTCTATGTTCAGCAGTGGATAGTTAATATCTAATATGATGATCATCCGTTTCAATAGATTTTAATGAAAATGTAAACAAATTAATAAGTAGATAGTCTACCAATGTCCCAATAGTTTAATACAAATAAAAAAATCTGAATATTTCGATCCATAATAGATTTAATTTAGAGAGTGTTTGTATGATAATTTAAATAAAATTTGGTTTCTTTTCAATAAATTCTATTGAGACTTAATATTATATTAAATTACTTTGTTAAATTATTATGAATAGATAAAACTGCTGCTTTAAAATATAATCAAATAAATATATGTCTTTATTTTCAACACTTTGCTGACGAGTGACGAGATAATTCTTCATTGCACCAGCGTGCAGGTATGTCCTCCGGCCAGACATACAAGATCACTTTGTTTACAAAGATTTAGATTATAAAGTATTTAGATTTTTATCACAATTTTAGTTTAATTCCAAAGATTTCAACCATGATGGAATCCCCAGTTAGCAAAGTATGAACTATTAATTAAAATATACCTGATTGATAACTCTCCATTTTGAGTTGGTTTTGAATTGCTCCAATTTCTTTAGCTCCTCAGGTCTATCATCAATGATACCTGCAATTTGCGGTCCGTCTTCACCTTCATTGAGTATATCCAGTTCATCATCATCAAGGGGTCTCAATTTATTTAAGTCCAGATCATCATCTATGATTCGAAAACTGAAAATACAAGTAATATTATTACCTGACATAGAGATGAAAGAAATAAAGAAAGTAAGTAAAAGTCTCATTTGGCCAAGGACTTAAGCCATTTAAAGTGTGAAATAGTAATAAAAAATTAAATTATACAGAAAAAATTGCTAAGAACAACACACATAGCAAGTTGTCTGTAATTGATATTAGTAATAAGACCATTTTGTAAAGCACATCCTTTTAAATGTTCAGGTTTTATTTTAATACATTAACATGTATTTTTTTTTATACTATGTATATATTGACACTACTTATTTACTTAAGAATAACTAAAGCACACATTGATAAATTTTAAAATACTTATAAATAAAGCTAATACTTTAAAAATTATCATTTATACATTTTAAAGTATTAGCTTTATTTAAAGGGTACCATGCCATATTCTACTTAATGACTTACATTCTTATATTTAGAATCTAAATTTAATTATTAGAAAACACATTGGTCATACCAATTGCCATGTGACTATAACAAAGAATGGGCTACCCATTCCTTTTCCATGGGTGTTATAAGAGGTGACTAAGGGAATTTAAAGGTTGAGGGACGGGCAGCAATGAAAAAACCTTATCAAAAGCCTAACTGAGGTTGCCAATCCACCTATAAGCATGTCAATTATTGGCAAACCTTTGGGGAGGCTTATGTTCAGAAATAAACAGTTAATGGCTGATATGAAATAGCATATCAAATACATTATAATCATACTTCTTCTATCTTGTCCTATCTTCTTTAATATCATGAAGATAGCAAATAAGCATACAGCCCATCTGATGGTAAATATTCACTGTAGCCTATGGACTCCTGAAAATTTAAGGGTGTCCCATGTGCGATGCTGACCCTGAAGAAACGTTAATACACACTTTTTGAGGAATCATAATATTTAATATCCACCATCTCTTAATAACTTAAGTATTACCAATATTATTTATTAGGGGGGAAAGGGATTGTTAGTAATGGAGACTAAAAATCCCATTGCTAGGAATAAACTCAATCAGGTCGACCTCCTCGTGGTTCCCCCTGGAAACTATCATGGTTAATTCCTGATGAATTCGTCATGATGGGCTAACTGGCCTATTTTCATTCTCATCGATCACCCTTCACTGGTGCTCCGCCAGCGTATCCCATTAGCGCAGGCGGGGTTACCATTTCATTTTCATCCACAAAAAAAAAAAAAAAAAATATTTATTGGGGGGAAAAGTTTGTTAGTAATGCGGACTACCAGTCCTGTTGCTAGCAATATACTCTGTCAGATCGACCTCCATGTTGTTCCCCCAGGAAACCATCATACTGAATTCCACGTGTATTTATCACGATGAGCTAACTGATCTACATTTTCATTCTCACCTATCGATTCTTCATTCGTGCCTCGCCAGCGTATCCTGTAAGCGCAAGCGAAATTATCATTTCATTATATCATTAATTAAAAAAAAAATACTTACCCTTTGCCTTTAACGACTTTTTTCTTCTTTTTCTTTTTATCTCCTGATGGGCCACCAAGATATTTTTGTAAATACGCCTTTTGGTCTATCTTTGTAGTCATTATGAGTATTACTTAATGTTCGTTTCACAATACAATTGATTTTTCGATATAGTATATCCTAATCTATAAAAACTGTAGATTGTTCTTAAATTCACTACGTTGTATTAATTAATGCATTTAAATTAAATTTTAAATTATGGAAAACATAAGCGTCTATGTTCAACAAAAATTAAATAAATTTTGACAACTGACGACATGTATTAATTTAACGATGACATTTTAACTACTGTCAAATTACGCATTATTCTTAATCTATGCTTAAAGGAATGAAGGAATTAATTTGGTTGATGTTAGAATTATTAAGAGATATTAAAAACTATCTCACTTCCTATGTTTTTTTTATTAATAATACGGTTAAGAAGTCTTAATAGATAAATTCACTATAACTAGGCTGTACGGACTTAGTTTCCTTATTCTTATACCAAAAGGATAAATAGAAGAAAAACTCTGAATGAATTTTGAGGTTCCGAAGTTTGGTTCTATTTAGAGTCTATATAAAGCTCTTAAATAAAGCCCCAGTTGGTTTACGCCAGTGATTTCGAAAATTTTTCGATATTTTTATCGATATGGCGCCTATCCTACCAAAATATCAAATATTTTTCTACGATATCTAAAAATGCAAGAATTTTTTTTTCTATGTTTTATCGATTTTCACCAATTCCAAGTTGGTATCCCTTTTCGTTTACCTCTTACGGGAAATCTCTTTGTGATTTATTGATAGACTAAATAGTATACATTTTTGTCTCATATCATCTTATCAGCCAATAATTGAATCAATGTGATTGAATTAGACCCCATAATAAAGGTTTAAATTTTAATATTAGATATTTTGTTATATTCCTAATGACAAATTTTGACGATTCTTTTACTATCTAGTTTTACAACCATGTTTATTTATTTTATTTTTGAACAATCTAGTCGTATTCATTAGCATATTATAAATTTTATTCTCCATCGAACTGGCTTATTTTTTCGAAACTCCTCTTGTATCTTAAAATGGGCATCGGATAATTTAAGCATGGAGCAATAACCCCTCTTCCAATCTTTCCTATATACTCCTATGGTCATGTTGCCTGTTTCGTATTCCCGAATAATAAAAATAGATAGGCATAGGTAGTATTAATGCAAATAAAAACAAGTTTTTGCTGCAACGAAGCTCTTTATTGCGTATAATACAATTGAGTAATTCAAAAACAGCCCTTATCCTGTTTAAAAGCCCATTTCGTTCATCTTAGATAGTTAAGTAGTCATCTCGTGATTTACTGATCGTCGTTATCAGCATTGTCATAACGATCATCTTGCAGTTCTCTCTGATAAGAATTAACATATAATATTAACAGTTAGTTTCCTTATAAAATTCCTGATTGATTCATTCATCATTCATAAAATTTTTGTTATATATTGTCTGTGCAATAAAGAGTTAAATAAACAAATAAATATATTTGAAATATTAATATCCTCATATTAATATATCAAAAATATTTATTTGACTTAATAAGACCAATAGAAGCCAAAACTAGAATTCTTAGAATTTTTGTCTGTCTGTCTGTGCGTACGTTTATTCCGGTATCACGCAAAAACTACTGTGCTGAATTGGATACGGTTTTTACACTTGTACTCCTGTGATGTAATTTGTAGACATTTTTTTGTAATGCGGTCAATAAAGAATAAATAAATAAAAATAAAATAAATAATAATCATAGTGTAAATATGTTTTATCTCAATACATTATCTGAAAGTGGTATATTTCATTGGTTTTTCTTTTTGTGAAATCAACATTTGAAATGTGACAACAGCCTTTGAAATATGGTGCTGGAGAAGAATGGAGAAAATTAGCTGGAGGGATCGAATTAGCAATGAAGAGGTCCTGCTTAGGGTTAAGGAAAAAAGACAAATTATTAGAACTATTGAGGACAGAAGGGGAAAAATGTTGGGACACTTGATACGACACGACGAACTTATGAACATTATAATAGAAGATAGAAGGAAGGAGAGGAAGAGGGAGACCGAGGCATAGTTACAACAGGCAGATCAAGGAAGGAGTTGGTGTCGTGTCGTATCAAGACGTGAAGAGACTCGTTGAAAATCGTAGTGAGTGGCAAGAGCTCCACCGACAAGAGCGCAGCTCTTAAATAGAATAGATAGACATCAGTATTAAAAAAAAATGTGGACATTCTGCTCAAATATTTCTTTATGGAGTTTTAAACTATAATAATAAGTTTAAACATGTATACGTTATGATTGTGGCATGCTTTGGACATTACTTGTAGAAGAATAATAAATTCGAATGTAAAATCTTTTGAAATAACTAAACGAGACATGTGTAGCTGAGAATCGAACAGATTTTTTTTATATCACTGACGTGGCAATCAAGCATACGGCCCACCTGATGGTGGTAAGTGGCTACCGTAGCCTATGAATGCCTGTAATACCACGGGTATTACGTGCGCGTTGTCGACACTGAAGAAATCTCTTTACCCCCTTTTGAATAACCCCATGCTGTAGTCTTTTGGGAAAACCTCGGCAGGGAGCTCATTCCATATGGTTTGATTGACGCGAACGTAGCTTATGCTTATCATCAATATTTTGATAAGATTTTTTTTAAACTTTGTTATCTATTTTTATTTCAAATGTGTTTTATTTACTTACCAAGTACCGATGAATCTGACGAATAAAGGCACATCTTTGAATGTACATATACCCAATTATTAATAAATTTCTAACAGCTACGGGAAAAGGGATTGTTAGTAATGCGGGTTACCAGTACTATCTAATACTATTTACTAATCACGTGGAGGTCAACCTGACAGGATATATAGCAATACATTGTCAGGTTGACCTTCATGTAATTAGTAGCTGGGAAACCACTTTTTTGAAGAAGTTTGAAAAATTATTTCAATTTACGGATGACTGACGAGATTTTTCGTAGACATTGTAGGGGTACATTATAAATATAACATGTTTAAATTAAATTTATTACAGGAGGTCCATGTTCAGCAGTGGGCAGTTATTGGCTGATATGGTATGGTATGGTAAGAGATTTTCTTTAATAATACTTCTTCTTTGCCTGCTACTTCTACTACTCTATTTTAGAAGTAAAAATGAAATTGTCCATTTATAGATAGCCGATCAAGGTAAACCAGATTTTAAGTTGGACTGTCAGAAACTCAACTGTGAAAACCTCATCCAATTGGATGAATTCAGTGCAGTAATTTTAAATAATACAGACAGACAGACAAAATTTCAAAAAATTATAGTTTTAGTACCTATTAGTCTTATTAAGGCCCTCAGATTAATTTTTCTTAAATATCTTCCGTGTATTTATAACATTAGTAAAGAGGGATAGATGAAGAAAAAACTAGGTGTCATGTCGTATAAGTCAAAGATATGGCCTGGAATAGAGGTGATTGGAAGAGAATTACTTGTTCCGACAAGAGGAAACTCTGATATGAGAAGAGAGTAAATTTTGAAAGAATTTTTTTTTGTTTATTTGATAATGGCAATGGCATAAGATTTAATCTCAAATTACTCGTATGTAGTTACTTAAAAAGTTGACAACACTTACTTGGTTCCCATAATCTGATTTTTGTTGATTTTGATATAGCTGAAAAAATGAAAATATTCAAGTAAAAATCAATAACCAAGTATAATTTATCTATAAATATATAAAATTAATGCCACTTTTCGTTGTAATTTTATAACTCAAGAATGGGCTCACCTATCCAAACCAAATGTTTAGGCTTTGTTCGGACTATTTAGTAGATGGTTTATGTGAAATTTGCACAAAATCGGTCGAGCGGTTCTTCATTTATCACATTTTTTGTAACAAATAAATTCAATAAATGGCAGATAATTTTTGTTAATGGAGATTTTTGTGTCAAATTCAAACTTTTTTAAGATGGGGATTGTGCTGTCAAATTGAAACTTTTTCAGTGTTGACATTACAAGCATGTTGTTATGTCATTCATGCGGTCATTTCATTTTCGGCATGCTTCGATTAAAGCGAGTTGTCAGCGATAATTATTGCTTTGTGTTTATATTTTTAAATATATTGTTCAAATCGGCTATTTCATTCAATAGATATTACGAATTTAATGATTCATAGAAATAGAAAAAATAGCGCTGTCGCATTGTACATGTTTTTCGTACCTATTTTAGTGGTGCGGAAGAGGGGCATGTGGGAGCGGGCATATCTATGAAATAGGTAGCTAGGTAGGTACAGATAAAAATGTAAAATGTTGTAAAAATGTACACCCGTGCGAAGCCGGGACGGGCCGCTAGTTACTTTATAAAAACTTCTATAAGTGCTTGATAGCTTTATGGCCCACAGGCTGTAAAATGAACTAGTGAAAATTTCTCCCACATTTGAAATATAAATAAACCAGATTCAAGGAACGCGACCTTAATTTTGGTAACTTATTTGAAAAAATATAGGGGAATTCGCAACAAGTCTCGAAGATTTTTTTTTTAAATTTGCGGGGAACTCTCCTGTATTCTTAGGCTGGTTTACTTTTTGCCCCAGGGTCTTAGATATACCACTAGACACTGGCGACACAGGATACAGGTCTTAACGTAGCGTGGGCGCCAAACTTTTATTATCAAAATATAAATTTTGGAATATACTACCTTTTGGTGCTTTTTAATTGTTTGTTGGAGATAATAAATACATTATTATATTATTATGCCTCCCTAATTTCATTGCCATCTCCCACCCTTCAAATCAAAACATAGATATGCACGACGAATTCTGTACAAAGTCTCAGGTAAAATTGTCATTTTAGTTAATTAATACTTACTTTATTATAACCCCTCTTTTGTTGATAATATGGGTAGATTTGCGGCTGAAAAGTGACATTTAATAATTTATAACTACATGATTGGTTGAAATAATAAAGAATAGAAGAGGCAAAATGCTGGGCCACCTTATACGACATGACGATTTTTTTAAGAGCATAGTAGAAGGAAAGATAGAGGGCAAAAGAGGAAGAGGAAGACCGAGGATTAACTACATGGGACAGATAAAGGAAACACTAGGTGTCATGTCGTATAGGAAGATAAAGGATATGACCTGGGATAGAGCTGGCTGGAGGAAGATGCATGAATTAGTTGCACCGACAAGAGGAAACTCTTAAATGAAAAGAGAACTACATGATCAATGATGACTATATCAGCTTTTAACTGTCCACTGCTGAACATAAGCCTCCGCTTGGGGGATGTTGCCAGTCGTTGCTACGCTTGATAGGTAGATTGGCAACGGATAGGCTTTGGAGATGTTCTAATAATGACGCTGCTGTCTATCCCTCATCCTCCTTAGTCATCTCTGACATGACGTGACGCCAATGACACCCACGGGAAAGGAAGAAGTGGTCTATTCTATGCCGGGACCACACGGTAGCACAATATTATGTGTAAGTACTAAAATATGGCAACACTTACAGAGTTTCCGTATGCCTTTTCTTGATATTGGGAATATACCTAAGAAAGCGAAAATATTTATTTTATTTATTTATTTAAACAAATAAAAATAAAGTCTCACACTTATTAAAAAATCTGACATAAGTGTCTTTTAACGATATAATAGACTAGCTGTTTCAGAGGGTTTTGCTCGTGTGCATCGGTATATAAGGTATCCTATAATATGTAGAAAAAATTGTATATAAGTAGCACCAATTTAAAACTCAAATCCGTTCTGTCTTTTAAGTATAAATTAGTACCAAAAATCTTTACAAAAATTCATAATTAAAGTACTAGTTGTATCCCCCGTTATTGCTCGTTTTAATCCTTACTAATATTCAAATGTGGAAGTGAGTTTGTTTATTACTTTATAGCGCCTTAATAGCTTAACTTATCACTATGAAATTTGGTATATATATACTATAGGGGATGGAGCAGGGTATAGGGTACTTTTTATCCCGGTCAAGAAACATATCTACTAAATACTTACGTCATCATTATCCTTCTGTTGATAGGAATATAAATAAATTATAATAAAAATATATTTATTAAAAAAATTTTAAAAGACGTTGTAAACAAGTCTATATACAAATAAACATTTTTTAAGCAACTTGGAATGGCAAACAAGCTGACGGCCCACCTGATGGAAAGTGGTAACCGTCGCCTATAGACATGAACAGTACCATGGACATAACAGAGTCTACTGTTTCATCCATGACGCCCTTAATGCGTTACCATTCCTAAGGATTAAAGTGTTATACCTCTGTATTATACCCTGTAAATTAACTGCCATATTATACCTGCTAACTATTAAAATTTTGCATGCCATTGTTTTGGCAAAACACGCCTGTTCCTAACATATTATTACTACCATCTGTATACCGTGTTTTTCAGCAAATAAATTATATTATATTATTATTATTATATTATAACACCCAAGTAAACTACTTTTGTACAAAGTCTCGGATTCATTTTATTACTTGTTGGTTTTCGCATGGGGAAAGAACTCGAGGTGGAGTTAATATTCCATTAATGGCACAAACACGAGTGGCACAGAAGTACCCAAGTCGACGACTTTTGTACAAAAACTCCCTATGGTAGCTATGGTTAGCTTTTTATTGTAATAAAAATAAATAAATAATTATTTCATTTCTTACATTGTCACCATGTTTGTGATAAGAATAGTAGCTTGGATTAGCTTGTGCCTAAAAAAAAAAGACATTTCTAGATTATTTTTTGCGTCGATTGTATTATAATTTTACGTTTTTATTCTTTTTTGTTTTTTATAATTAGAATGTTGATGAAAAGTGGTAACCGTTGCTTATAGATGTAAATAGTACCATGGATATTACAAACACTGTGATACCCATGGTATACTCCATCCCTCGTCATTCCTGAGGACTATTGTGTTGTGCATTAAGTATTAATCCAATTAAATATTACTAAGGAAATATTATTGAATATCAATTTCAATCCAAATTTAAATCATTTTATTTAGATACACTTGTTTATAAGTCTATCACACTTAAAGGTCAGATTCCAGCAGCAGTATTTCCGAACCGATACGACATCATAACCTTCAAGAAATATATTCCTATTTTAAAGGCCAGCAGTACACCTGCAGTGCTTCTGGTGTTGCGGGTGATTATGAGCGGTGGTAGTTACTTACCATCGGGTAAGCCGCATATTCGTTTGCCCCCTGTGTTTATAAAACAAAAGCATTTTTAAATTGTTATTTTTTATGAATCTACTGCAGATCAGAATTCTAATGCGTGGCGAGGTGCTAGTGAGGGATGATAGGTGTGGCTTAGAGTGAATTAGTTGTTTTTTTTAATGGATGATAATGTAATGGCAACCCTGCCTGCGCTAACGGTACACGCTGGCGGGACACCAGTGAGGGATGATAGGTGAGAATGAAAAAGCAGGTCAGTTAGCCCATCGTGATGAATACATATGGAATCCAGCACGATTGTTTCCAGAGGGAATCACGTGGGGGTCGACCTGACAGGGTATATTGCTAGCAATGGGGCTTGTAGTCCCATAATAATTTAATAACCCAACTGATACACTTAGAGTGGATCAGTTGGGTTATTAAAGAATAAACCACGACCACGACGATAGGATACCTTATATATCCAAACCAAATGTTTAGACTTTGTTCGGACTATTTAGTAGATGGTTTATGTGAAATTTGCACAAAATCGGTCGGACGGTTCTTCATTTATCACATTTTTTGTAACAAATAAACTCAATAAATGGTAGATCATTTTTGTTAATGGGGATTTTTGTTTATATTTTTAAATATATTGTTCAAATCGGCTATTTCATTCAATAGATATTACGAATTTAATGATTCATAGAAATAGAAAAAATAGCGCTGTCGCGTTGTACATGTTTTTCGTACCTATTTTAGTGGTGCGGAAGAGGGTCAGGTGGGGGCGGGCATATCTATGAAATAGGTAGCTAGGTAGGTACAGATAAAAATGTAAAATGTTGTAAAAATGTACACCCGTGCGAAGCCGGGACGGGCCGCTAGTTACTTTATAAAAACTTCTATAAGTGCTTGATAGCTTTATGGCCCACAGGCTGTAAAATGAACTAGTGAAAATTTCTTCCACATTTGGAATATAAATAAACCAGATTCAAGGAACGCGACCTTAATTTTGGTAACTTATTTGAAAAAATATAGGGGAATTCGCAACAAGTCTCGAAGATTTTTTTTTTAAATGTGCGGGGAACTCTCCTGTATTCTTAGGCTGGTTTACTTTTTGCCCCAGGGTCTTGGATATACCACTAGATACTGGCGACACAGGATACAGGTCTTAACGTAGCTTGGGCGCCAAACTTTTATTATCAGATTATACATTTTGGAATATACTACCTTTTGGTGCTTTTTAATTGTTTGTTGGAGATAATAAATACATTATTATATTATTATGCCTCCCTAAATTCATTGCCATCTCCCACCCTTCAAATCAAAACATAGATATGCACGACGAATTCTGTACAAAGTCTCAGGTAAAATTGTCATTTTAGTTAATTAATACTTACTTTATTATAATCCCTCTTTTGTTGATAATATGGGTAGATCTGCGGCTGAAAAGTGACATTTAATAATTTATAACTACATGCACATGAATTAGTTGCACCGATAAGAGAGATAAGAGAAGATATAACTCTTAAATGAAAAGAGAACTACATGATCAATGATGACTATATCAGCTTTTAACTGTCCACTGCTGAACATAAGCCTCCGCTTGGGGGATGTTGCCAGTCGTTGCTACGCTTGACAGGTGGATTGGCAACGGATAGGCTTTGGAGATGTTTTAGTAGTGACGCTGCTGTCTATCCCTCATCCTCCTTAGTCGTCTCTGATATGACGTGACGCCAATGATACCCACGGGAAAGGAAGGAGTGGTTTATTCTATGCCGGGACCACACGGCAGCACAATATTATGTGTAAGTACTAAAATATGGCAACACTTACAGAGTTTCCGTTTGCCTTTTCTTGATATTGGGAATATACCTAAGAAAGCGAAAATATTTATTTTATTTATTTATTTAAACAAATAAAAATAAAGTCTCACACTTGTTAAAAAATCTGACATAAGTGTCTTTTAACCATATAGACTAGCTGTTTCAGAGGGTTTTGCTCGTGTGCTTCGGTATATAAGGTAGATATCCTATAATATGTAGAAAAATTAGTATATAAGTAGCACCAATTTTAACTCAAATCCGTTCTGTCTTTTAAGTATAAATAAGTACTAAAAATCTTTACAAAAATTCATAATTAAAGTACTAGTTGTATCCCGCGTCTTTGTTTGTTTTTATCCCTACTTATATTCAAATGTGGAAGTGAGTTTGTTTATTACTTTATAGCGCCTTAATAGCTTAACTTATCACTATGAAATTTGGTATATATATACTATAGGGGATGGAGCAGGGTATAGGGTACTTTTTATCCCGGTCAAGAAACATATCTACTAAATACTTACGTCATCATTATCCTTCTGTTGATAGGAATATAAATAAATTATAATAAAAATATATTTATTAAAAAAATTTTAAAAGACGTTGTAAACAAGTCTATATACAAATAAACATTTTTTAAGCAACTTGGAATGGCAAACAAGCTGACGGCCCACTTGATCGAAAGTGGTAACCGTCGCCTATAGACATGAACAGTACCATGGACATAACAGAGTATACTGTTTCACTCATGACGCCCTTAATACGTTACCATTCCTAAGGATTAATGTGTTATACCTCTGTAAATTAACTGCCATATTCCACCTGCTAACCATTAAAATTTTGCATGGCATTGTTTTGGTAAAACATGCCTGTTCCTAACATATTATTACTACCATCTGTATACCGTGTTTTTCAGCAAATAAATTATATTATATTATTATTATTATATTATAACACCCAAGTAAACTACTTTTGTACAAAGTCTCGGATTGATTTTATTACTTGTTGGTTTTCGCGTGGGGAAAGAACTCGAGGTGGAGTTAATATTCCATTAATGGCACAAACACGAGTGGCACAGAAGTACCCAAGTCGACGACTTTTGTACAAAAACTCCCTATGGTAGCTATGGTTAGCTTTTTATTGTAATAAAAATAAATAAATAATTATTTCATTTCTTACATTGTCACCATGTTTGTGATAAGAATAGTAGCTTGGATTAGCTTGTGCCTAAAAAAAAAAGACATTTCTAGATTATTTTTTGCGTCGATTGTATTATAATTTTACGTTTTTATTCTTTTTTGTTTTTTATAATTAGAATGTTGATGAAAAGTGGTAACCGTTGCTTATAGATGTAAATAGTACCATGGATATTACAAACACTGTGATACCCATGGTATACTCCATCCCTCGTCATTCCTGAGGACTATTGTGTTGTGCATTAAGTATTAATCCAATTAAATATTACTAAGGAAATATTATTGAATATCAATTTCAATCCAAATTTAAATCATTTTATTTAGATACACTTGTTTATAAGTCTATCACACTTAAAGGTCAGATTCCAGCAGCAGTATTTCCGAACCGATACGACATCATAACCTTCAAGAAATATATTCCTATTTTAAAGGCCAGCAGTACACCTGCAGTGCTTCTGGTGTTGCGGGTGATTATGAGCGGTGGTAGTTACTTACCATCGGGTAAGCCGCATATTCGTTTGCCCCCTGTGTTTATAAAACAAAAGCATTTTTAAATTGTTATTTTTTATGAATCTACTGCAGATCAGAATTCTAATGCGTGGCGAGGTGCTAGTGAGGGATGATAGGTGTGGCTTAGAGTGAATTAGTTGTTTTTTTTAATGGATGATAATGTAATGGCAACCCTGCCTGCGCTAACGGTACACGCTGGCGGGACACCAGTGAGGGATGATAGGTGAGAATGAAAAAGCAGGTCAGTTAGCCCATCGTGATGAATACATATGGAATCCAGCACGATTGTTTCCAGAGGGAATCACGTGGGGGTCGACCTGACAGGGTATATTGCTAGCAATGGGGCTTGTAGTCCCATAATAATTTAATAACCCAACTGATACACTTAGAGTGGATCAGTTGGGTTATTAAAGAATAAACCACGACCACGACGATAGGATACCTTATATATCCAAACCAAATGTTTAGACTTTGTTCGGACTATTTAGTAGATGGTTTATGTGAAATTTGCACAAAATCGGTCGGACGGTTCTTCATTTATCACATTTTTTGTAACAAATAAACTCAATAAATGGTAGATCATTTTTGTTAATGGGGATTTTTGTTTATATTTTTAAATATATTGTTCAAATCGGCTATTTCATTCAATAGATATTACGAATTTAATGATTCATAGAAATAGAAAAAATAGCGCTGTCGCGTTGTACATGTTTTTCGTACCTATTTTAGTGGTGCGGAAGAGGGTCAGGTGGGGGCGGGCATATCTATGAAATAGGTAGCTAGGTAGGTACAGATAAAAATGTAAAATGTTGTAAAAATGTACACCCGTGCGAAGCCGGGACGGGCCGCTAGTTACTTTATAAAAACTTCTATAAGTGCTTGATAGCTTTATGGCCCACAGGCTGTAAAATGAACTAGTGAAAATTTCTTCCACATTTGGAATATAAATAAACCAGATTCAAGGAACGCGACCTTAATTTTGGTAACTTATTTGAAAAAATATAGGGGAATTCGCAACAAGTCTCGAAGATTTTTTTTTAAATGTGCGGGGAACTCTCCTGTATTCTTAGGCTGGTTTACTTTTTGCCCCAGGGTCTTGGATATACCACTAGATACTGGCGACACAGGATACAGGTCTTAACGTAGCTTGGGCGCCAAACTTTTATTATCAGATTATACATTTTGGAATATACTACCTTTTGGTGCTTTTTAATTGTTTGTTGGAGATAATAAATACATTATTATATTATTATGCCTCCCTAAATTCATTGCCATCTCCCACCCTTCAAATCAAAACATAGATATGCACGACGAATTCTGTACAAAGTCTCAGGTAAAATTGTCATTTTAGTTAATTAATACTTACTTTATTATAATCCCTCTTTTGTTGATAATATGGGTAGATCTGCGGCTGAAAAGTGACATTTAATAATTTATAACTACATGCACATGAATTAGTTGCACCGATAAGAGAGATAAGAGAAGATATAACTCTTAAATGAAAAGAGAACTACATGATCAATGATGACTATATCAGCTTTTAACTGTCCACTGCTGAACATAAGCCTCCGCTTGGGGGATGTTGCCAGTCGTTGCTACGCTTGACAGGTGGATTGGCAACGGATAGGCTTTGGAGATGTTTTAGTAGTGACGCTGCTGTCTATCCCTCATCCTCCTTAGTCGTCTCTGATATGACGTGACGCCAATGATACCCACGGGAAAGGAAGGAGTGGTTTATTCTATGCCGGGACCACACGGCAGCACAATATTATGTGTAAGTACTAAAATATGGCAACACTTACAGAGTTTCCGTTTGCCTTTTCTTGATATTGGGAATATACCTAAGAAAGCGAAAATATTTATTTTATTTATTTATTTAAACAAATAAAAATAAAGTCTCACACTTGTTAAAAAATCTGACATAAGTGTCTTTTAACCATATAGACTAGCTGTTTCAGAGGGTTTTGCTCGTGTGCTTCGGTATATAAGGTAGATATCCTATAATATGTAGAAAAATTAGTATATAAGTAGCACCAATTTTAACTCAAATCCGTTCTGTCTTTTAAGTATAAATAAGTACTAAAAATCTTTACAAAAATTCATAATTAAAGTACTAGTTGTATCCCGCGTCTTTGTTTGTTTTTATCCCTACTTATATTCAAATGTGGAAGTGAGTTTGTTTATTACTTTATAGCGCCTTAATAGCTTAACTTATCACTATGAAATTTGGTATATATATACTATAGGGGATGGAGCAGGGTATAGGGTACTTTTTATCCCGGTCAAGAAACATATCTACTAAATACTTACGTCATCATTATCCTTCTGTTGATAGGAATATAAATAAATTATAATAAAAATATATTTATTAAAAAAATTTTAAAAGACGTTGTAAACAAGTCTATATACAAATAAACATTTTTTAAGCAACTTGGAATGGCAAACAAGCTGACGGCCCACTTGATCGAAAGTGGTAACCGTCGCCTATAGACATGAACAGTACCATGGACATAACAGAGTATACTGTTTCACTCATGACGCCCTTAATACGTTACCATTCCTAAGGATTAATGTGTTATACCTCTGTAAATTAACTGCCATATTCCACCTGCTAACCATTAAAATTTTGCATGGCATTGTTTTGGTAAAACATGCCTGTTCCTAACATATTATTACTACCATCTGTATACCGTGTTTTTCAGCAAATAAATTATATTATATTATTATTATTATATTATAACACCCAAGTAAACTACTTTTGTACAAAGTCTCGGATTGATTTTATTACTTGTTGGTTTTCGCGTGGGGAAAGAACTCGAGGTGGAGTTAATATTCCATTAATGGCACAAACACGAGTGGCACAGAAGTACCCAAGTCGACGACTTTTGTACAAAAACTCCCTATGGTAGCTATGGTTAGCTTTTTATTGTAATAAAAATAAATAAATAATTATTTCATTTCTTACATTGTCACCATGTTTGTGATAAGAATAGTAGCTTGGATTAGCTTGTGCCTAAAAAAAAAAGACATTTCTAGATTATTTTTTGCGTCGATTGTATTATAATTTTACGTTTTTATTCTTTTTTGTTTTTTATAATTAGAATGTTGATGAAAAGTGGTAACCGTTGCTTATAGATGTAAATAGTACCATGGATATTACAAACACTGTGATACCCATGGTATACTCCATCCCTCGTCATTCCTGAGGACTATTGTGTTGTGCATTAAGTATTAATCCAATTAAATATTACTAAGGAAATATTATTGAATATCAATTTCAATCCAAATTTAAATCATTTTATTTAGATACACTTGTTTATAAGTCTATCACACTTAAAGGTCAGATTCCAGCAGCAGTATTTCCGAACCGATACGACATCATAACCTTCAAGAAATATATTCCTATTTTAAAGGCCAGCAGTACACCTGCAGTGCTTCTGGTGTTGCGGGTGATTATGAGCGGTGGTAGTTACTTACCATCGGGTAAGCCGCATATTCGTTTGCCCCCTGTGTTTATAAAACAAAAGCATTTTTAAATTGTTATTTTTTATGAATCTACTGCAGATCAGAATTCTAATGCGTGGCGAGGTGCTAGTGAGGGATGATAGGTGTGGCTTAGAGTGAATTAGTTGTTTTTTTTAATGGATGATAATGTAATGGCAACCCTGCCTGCGCTAACGGTACACGCTGGCGGGACACCAGTGAGGGATGATAGGTGAGAATGAAAAAGCAGGTCAGTTAGCCCATCGTGATGAATACATATGGAATCCAGCACGATTGTTTCCAGAGGGAATCACGTGGGGGTCGACCTGACAGGGTATATTGCTAGCAATGGGGCTTGTAGTCCCATAATAATTTAATAACCCAACTGATACACTTAGAGTGGATCAGTTGGGTTATTAAAGAATAAACCACGACCACGACGATAGGATACCTTATATATCCAAACCAAATGTTTAGACTTTGTTCGGACTATTTAGTAGATGGTTTATGTGAAATTTGCACAAAATCGGTCGGACGGTTCTTCATTTATCACATTTTTTGTAACAAATAAACTCAATAAATGGTAGATCATTTTTGTTAATGGGGATTTTTGTTTATATTTTTAAATATATTGTTCAAATCGGCTATTTCATTCAATAGATATTACGAATTTAATGATTCATAGAAATAGAAAAAATAGCGCTGTCGCGTTGTACATGTTTTTCGTACCTATTTTAGTGGTGCGGAAGAGGGTCAGGTGGGGGCGGGCATATCTATGAAATAGGTAGCTAGGTAGGTACAGATAAAAATGTAAAATGTTGTAAAAATGTACACCCGTGCGAAGCCGGGACGGGCCGCTAGTTACTTTATAAAAACTTCTATAAGTGCTTGATAGCTTTATGGCCCACAGGCTGTAAAATGAACTAGTGAAAATTTCTTCCACATTTGGAATATAAATAAACCAGATTCAAGGAACGCGACCTTAATTTTGGTAACTTATTTGAAAAAATATAGGGGAATTCGCAACAAGTCTCGAAGATTTTTTTTTTTTTTAATGTGCGGGGAACTCTCCTGTATTCTTAGGCTGGTTTACTTTTTGCCCCAGGGTCTTGGATATACCACTAGATACTGGCGACACAGGATACAGGTCTTAACGTAGCTTGGGCGCCAAACTTTTATTATCAGATTATACATTTTGGAATATACTACCTTTTGGTGCTTTTTAATTGTTTGTTGGAGATAATAAATACATTATTATATTATTATGCCTCCCTAAATTCATTGCCATCTCCCACCCTTCAAATCAAAACATAGATATGCACGACGAATTCTGTACAAAGTCTCAGGTAAAATTGTCATTTTAGTTAATTAATACTTACTTTATTATAATCCCTCTTTTGTTGATAATATGGGTAGATCTGCGGCTGAAAAGTGACATTTAATAATTTATAACTACATGCACATGAATTAGTTGCACCGATAAGAGAGATAAGAGAAGATATAACTCTTAAATGAAAAGAGAACTACATGATCAATGATGACTATATCAGCTTTTAACTGTCCACTGCTGAACATAAGCCTCCGCTTGGGGGATGTTGCCAGTCGTTGCTACGCTTGACAGGTGGATTGGCAACGGATAGGCTTTGGAGATGTTTTAGTAGTGACGCTGCTGTCTATCCCTCATCCTCCTTAGTCGTCTCTGATATGACGTGACGCCAATGATACCCACGGGAAAGGAAGGAGTGGTTTATTCTATGCCGGGACCACACGGCAGCACAATATTATGTGTAAGTACTAAAATATGGCAACACTTACAGAGTTTCCGTTTGCCTTTTCTTGATATTGGGAATATACCTAAGAAAGCGAAAATATTTATTTTATTTATTTATTTAAACAAATAAAAATAAAGTCTCACACTTGTTAAAAAATCTGACATAAGTGTCTTTTAACCATATAGACTAGCTGTTTCAGAGGGTTTTGCTCGTGTGCTTCGGTATATAAGGTAGATATCCTATAATATGTAGAAAAATTAGTATATAAGTAGCACCAATTTTAACTCAAATCCGTTCTGTCTTTTAAGTATAAATAAGTACTAAAAATCTTTACAAAAATTCATAATTAAAGTACTAGTTGTATCCCGCGTCTTTGTTTGTTTTTATCCCTACTTATATTCAAATGTGGAAGTGAGTTTGTTTATTACTTTATAGCGCCTTAATAGCTTAACTTATCACTATGAAATTTGGTATATATATACTATAGGGGATGGAGCAGGGTATAGGGTACTTTTTATCCCGGTCAAGAAACATATCTACTAAATACTTACGTCATCATTATCCTTCTGTTGATAGGAATATAAATAAATTATAATAAAAATATATTTATTAAAAAAATTTTAAAAGACGTTGTAAACAAGTCTATATACAAATAAACATTTTTTAAGCAACTTGGAATGGCAAACAAGCTGACGGCCCACTTGATCGAAAGTGGTAACCGTCGCCTATAGACATGAACAGTACCATGGACATAACAGAGTATACTGTTTCACTCATGACGCCCTTAATACGTTACCATTCCTAAGGATTAATGTGTTATACCTCTGTAAATTAACTGCCATATTCCACCTGCTAACCATTAAAATTTTGCATGGCATTGTTTTGGTAAAACATGCCTGTTCCTAACATATTATTACTACCATCTGTATACCGTGTTTTTCAGCAAATAAATTATATTATATTATTATTATTATATTATAACACCCAAGTAAACTACTTTTGTACAAAGTCTCGGATTGATTTTATTACTTGTTGGTTTTCGCGTGGGGAAAGAACTCGAGGTGGAGTTAATATTCCATTAATGGCACAAACACGAGTGGCACAGAAGTACCCAAGTCGACGACTTTTGTACAAAAACTCCCTATGGTAGCTATGGTTAGCTTTTTATTGTAATAAAAATAAATAAATAATTATTTCATTTCTTACATTGTCACCATGTTTGTGATAAGAATAGTAGCTTGGATTAGCTTGTGCCTAAAAAAAAAAAGACATTTCTAGATTATTTTTTGCGTCGATTGTATTATAATTTTACGTTTTTATTTTTTTTTTTGTTTTTTATAATTAGAACGTTGATAAAAAGTGGTAACTGTCGCTTATAGATATAAACAGTAGCATGGATATTGTAAACACTGTGACATCCATGGTATACTCCATCCCACGTCATTCCTGAGGACTATGGTATTGTACATTAAATATTAATTCAATTAAATATTACTAAGGAAATATTATTGAATATCAATTTAAATCCAAATTTAAATCATTTTATTCAGATACACTTGTTTATAAGTATATCACACTTTGGGATCAACTTCCAGCAGCAGTATTTCCAAACCGATACGACATCATAACCTTCAAGAAATATATTCCTTTTTTAAAGGCCAGCAGTACACCTGCAGTGTTTCTGGTGTTACGGGTGATCATGGGCGGCGGTAGTTACTTACCATCGGGTAAGCCGCATATTCGTTTGTCCCCTGTGTTTATAAAACAAAAGCATTTTTAAATTGTTATTTTTTATGAATTTACTGCAGATCAGAATTCTAATGCGTGGCGAGGTGCCAGTGAGGGATGATAGGTGTGGATTAGTTTTTTTTAATGGATGATAATGTAATGGCTACCCCGCCTGCGCTAACGGTACACGCTGGCGGGACACCAGTGAGGGATGATAGGTGAGGGTGAAAAAGCAAGTCAGTTAGCCCTTCGTGATGAATACATAATGGAATCCAGCACGATTGTTTCCAGAGGGAATCACGTGGGGGTCGACCTGACAGGGTATATTGCTAGCAATGGGGCTTGTTGTCCCATAATAATTTAATAACCCAACTGATACACTTAGAGTGGATCAGTTGGGTTATTAAAGAATAAACCACGACGGTATCCAGGAAAGACTGCGTGGCGACTTACGAACTACAGATATTGCTAGCAATGGGGCCACCAGTAACCGTTATTAATAATTGCATTCCTACGGCAAAATAATGTTTTTTTTTTTTATGTTTGAAAATGGAATGGAAACTCTCATTACGCTGTAGGTATACGCCGATATATCACCAGTGAGAAATGATTGGTGAGGATCAAATAGGTCAGTTAGTCCATCGTGACAAATTACACAATAATTAACCACGATGGCTTCCAGGAGAATTGCGTGGAAGTCGGCCTGACAGGGTGTAGGTATTGCTAGCAATGGGGCCACCAGTCCCCTTTATTAAAAATCCCTCCCTTGACGTGTCAGTTGGTACTGTTTACAATTATTACGTAATATAAGTACTTACTTTGTCATCGTGTTTTTGATAATACAATGGGACAACTTGTACCTGGGGAAAAAAATTACGTCTTTAATTTGATTTTACAAGTTTATTCCATTACTAGTTTTTACTCGCGACTTCGACTGCATGATCGAGATATTTTTTTTACAACATAGGGGACAAACGAACATGCAGCTCACATGATGGTAAGTGACCACCGCCGCCCATGAGCACCCGCAACACCAGAGGTATTGCAGATGTGTTGCCAGCCTTTTAAAAAGGTATGTGATAAGGTATAAGATATATATAGGAATAAGATATATTTTAAATACACAATGAAAAGGAGCAGGTATTATTTACCTGTAAATTTTCCAACACGTTAAGTCTCGATTGTGTATTTAAAATATGTGTAAAGAACGCAAAAGTTTAAAATCGATCGAGATTACCCCCCACCAATAAATAGAGTAATCACCTCAAATATTGTGGGCAGTTAGTGGATATAGTGAGCTATCTACATCATTCTGAATCATCTGGATCATTCATCATGGCAGTCCACGGGGAAGTTGGTTTGTTACTTTTTGATGCTTTAACTGTAAATTCACAGCCATATCCCACCCTTCAAACCGAAACACAACCATGCAAACATAACTGCTTCATGGTAGAAACATAAATAGGACAGAGATGCTTAAGCAAACGACTTTTATACTAAGTCTCTCTAAATGATGTGATAGGTGTTTTACATTTTTCATCTATTGTTTATTGTAGTTCTTATTTCTTTAAAAGGATTAAAATATAATATTTTAATAAAAAAAAGACAAACGAATTATTTTATCTAGTGGTTAATTCAGAATTACATTTTATCATTTTAAAACATCGTTTCAGCTAATAATTTTCCTCTGCAACCGTTCTGCATTCGTCTAAAATTTATTTTCATCAAATTAGGTTGCCGTAACCAAAACAAATTTCAAATTCAAAACATAAGTGGTATAGCGATGTGCCGAGTCGGGCTGACTCGAATACTTTTTTGATTACCTAACGGGTACTCAGATATCGAGTAGACAATAAACGGAATTCGGTTATACAATACTCGAATACTGGATTCGAGTGTTTGCAGCAGCGAAATACTAGTCGCATATTTATCGTAAGCTTTTGTTTCTGTTTTATTATTTTTTCCTGAATTGTCAAAACTTAATAAGTAATTATTTATTATTATCATTAAAAGGAAGCTTCAGAAATCAATTGAAAAACACTCGAGTGATGAAAAACTCGAATACCCTGTATTCGATTACTTATCTAAGTCCTCAGACTCGACTCAGAATTCGATTATTTTTTATCGAGTATCGAAATACTGGAATACCAAAAAGGGTCGATTTGGCACATCACTAAAGTGGACAAATTAGAAGCTTGTAATCATATTGTACGAACGACATTCAGTTCAGTACAAATTTCCTAATACTGAAAATTCGACGTAACAAGATTAATTGACAAAGGGACTAAATTTCCAGCATTAATAACTCTCTTGAGCGGAATTTGCGGACTTCTGAAGAGTTTTTACTTATTAATTGGATTTGTGAAGCACTAACGCTGTAATCCGGGTTCGTGCATGTGTGTGGGGTATTTTTTATTTAAAGAGGTTGATTTATCAATTAGTTTTAATAGTGTGTTATATACATATGTATAAGGTTCTCTAGATAACAAAATTATTTTGTTTAATTCTGCTACCATTAATAAATATTCCAAGAATGAATGAAATAAAGAAGTTTTTGGTAGGAGCAGAAAAGAGACTATATCCGTACAGTTCATGTCAATTGAAAAAAAAAAGTGTATGACTGAATAAATGGAGAAACGAATGAATGAAATTATGAATTCTCAGATCTTATATTTAATATTTTTATCTTTATTTATGACAAAGTAGTGCTATATGAACAGTGTCTTGAGTGAAATATTTAATACTCTATTTGGCAATGTGGCCAAGAGTCGTTTGGCTCGAGATGGAGGGTCAGAGGTTCAATAGCCTAGACGTATATGAATTTCTTTGTTTAGGATCATACCAGAAGAATGTTATAGATTTGTACATAGTCGATAATAAAATGTAATTGTTGATAGACCTATGAATTATATCAATTTGAACTATATAAATTGAACGACTGAGTTTTACTGGAAGTATTTAGATTTCTTTCAAATTCGTTCAACAGTTTAAGCGTGATTAAAACAAACGTAAATAAATTAAAAAATTATAATTATGATTTGTAAATTAGGTAAATTGTTGTTTAGATTTCTGTTTTGCATTACAGCTGCCCTGCTACTTCCCATGCCACTGTGTTAGGTTGACAGGAAGAGATCTCTTCTAGAGATAAGTTCACCTTACTCATATTGTTTCTAATTGTTATTATAACTGTATATTTTAGTGCAATAAAGAATATATATTAGTAGGATTTTATGATTGGACTACAGATATTTAGAAGTACTGGAAATATCATCATCATCATCAGCTTTTAACTGTTCACTGCTGAACATAGGCCTTCCCCATAAGGGGAGGTTTTGACAGTAGTTGCTACGCTTGGGCAACGGTCGCCCATAACTCGCCCTCCCCCAGTCGCCTCTTACGATACTCACGGGAAAGGAAACGGTGGCCTATTCTATGCAGGGACCACACGGCCGTGCAATATTATATGTTGTTATTTAAATTAAAATATGGCGATACTTACGGAGTTTCCGTCTGCCTTTTGTTGATATTGTGAATATACCTAAATATGTGAGAATATTTATTTTATTCATTTATTTAAATAAATAATAAAGAAGTCTTGCACATTTTCAAACGTTATTACATCTGACATAAGTACATAATTTATACCGGGCCCATAGGCCAATTAAGTTATTATTTTATTTTATTAATTTCAGCCGTTAACTGTCCACTGCTGGACATAAGTCTTCTCCTTAACGGGAGTTTTGACAGTAGTTGCCACGCTTGGCAAGCGGGTTGGCAACCGCAGTTAGGCTTTTAGAGATGTTTTAAGAGGGACGCTGCTGCCCATTTGCCCTCCTTTAGTCGCCTCCTACGACACCCACGGGAAAGGAAGGGGTGGCCTGATCTATGTCGGGGTAAATACGGTGAAAATTACTATTAAAGTGTAATTATATTGCACTTACCTCTTTGTTGTCTAGTGGCATAATCTGTATTACAGAAATAAAAGATGAAAGAACAAATTATAATACAAGAATGAAAAATTAAAACCAAATTATATATATATATATATATATATATATATATATATATATATATATATATATATATATATATATATATATATATATATATATATATATATATATATATATATATATATATGACATATAAATATTAAATAAAAAAGAACACAATGATGGCTGAAGGGGCAATAGAATAACATCTTCGTCACGTGGCAAAAGGACTACTACATAGTAGGGGATGAAACTAGGTGGATATCAGAGGATAGGGTTGTTAGTAATGGGGACATTGATAGGAATGGGCAATGACCCTGTCAGGTGTATGTCGTGGTTCTTTCTGGAAAACTACGAGGTAATTTAGTCACAATGAGCTATCTGATCTAATTTCATCCTCACCTATCATCCCTCACTGGGGGGAAGGATTTATCAGTAATGCGGACTACTAGACCCATTGCTAGCAATATACCCTATCAGATCGATTTCCACATGGTTTCCCCGGAAACCATCGTGTTGAATTCCAAATGTATTTCATTCTCACTTATTATTCCTTACTGGTGCCCCGCCGCCAGCGAATACCGTTAGCGCAGGGGAGGTTACCATTGCATTATCATCAATTGAAAAGAAAAACAACCTTCATTGGTGCCCCGTCAGGCGGGTTTACATTTCCATTATTATTCATAACACCAACAGCTGGGGGGGGGGGGGGGGGAAGGGAAGAAATTGTTAGTAATGGGGTTAAACAGCCCGACTGGTAATAATATGCTCTATCAGGTCGAAGGTAGACCTTCACGCGGTGAACTGGGAACCATTGTAGTTAATTCTTTTTGAATTCGTCACGATGGGTTAACTGACCTGCTTTCACCGGCGTATACCGACAGCCCAGACCGGATTACATTTTATATTCACCCATTTAAAAAAAAAAACACCAAGACTTAATGTCTAATAAGCGCATTATGTTATAACAAATTTTACTTACGTATTGGAAGTTAAGAGCCTAAAACAATAAGACAATTGAATTAATTATACGGAAAACCCTGAGTCTCAAGTACAGTGATCAGTAAGAACTCTTTATTTATTTATTTGAAACTTACTCACTACACTTACAGTCTCCCAAAACGTGTAGTGAGCCATAGGTTTATTTTACAAACATACAAATTTTGTACAACGTTTTAAAAATATATCTATTTTGTCATTAAATATATCAATATCTGGCTGCTGAGCAATCAGAGAATTGAGCAGAGAAATAGCCTGATAAGTGGGAGCAAACTGAGCAGTACAGGTGCGAACCGGCGGTGCCGATAGTAATCGACAAGCGCGCAATCGCATGCAGCGTTGGGGCGCGTACAAAGAACAACGGCTAAGAGTTGCAGGACTCTTAACTCGAGTAAATGAGTTCTTATGAAAAAATCCTCTTAAATATTATAAATTTGAAAGTTTGTAAGTATGGATGAACGTTTGTTACTCTTTCACGCCACAACTACTGAACGGAAATCGATGAAACTTGTTACATGCGTAGGTTATATCTTAACTTAGTATATAGGATCGTTTATGTACACTATTCACAGAATTTACTGGGTACAGAGGAATAACACCTGAGTCCTCAGGAATGGGAACGCATGGGAGGTATCATGGGCGAACCAGTATACTCTGTTATGTCCATGGTACTGCTCATGTCTATGGGCGACGGTTACCACTTTACATCAGGTGGGCCGTCAGCTTGTTTGCCATTCTAAGTTGTATAAAAAAAAAGCTTAATTGTTTTTATAATTGACCATGCCATTATTCATAACTCTTGATTCATACAGTCTGTTAATATCTTATAGTTTTATTTATTCATTTTGAAATTGTCTGGGACCCTCCAGCGGAAGACACTAGTACATTTCAAAAGTTTTTTTGACAAATCGTTTACTATGCAAGCTGTTCGACTATGGAATAGTATACCAACTTCTTTACAAAGTATACAATACCTACCTACCTACTATGGAGGGGGGGGGGGATTGTTAGTAATAGGGAATATCAGTACCATTGTTAACAATATACCTTGTCAGATCGACCTTCACGCTATTCCCACTGGAAACCATCGTGGTTAATTCTAATGAAATTTGTCACGATGGGCTAACTGATCTGCTTTCATTCTCACCTATTATTAATTACTGGTGCCCCGCCAGCATATACCGATAGCGCGGGCGGGGTTACCATTCCATTATCACCCATAAAAAAAAAGTTTACTATTGTAAAATTGTTGAGGAAAATATAAAGAGTATCTATCTATCTACGTATTTATATAAATACCGACGATGGCGTGTATAGTAAACGATAAGTATATATATATATATATATAGTAAACGATAAACTGTATGGCTTGTAAGGCTTTTTTAAACATATGTCCTTTTTTCTCCGATGTCTACTATATGCGAGGAGTGACGCTGTGACGCAAAACGCCTTACGGCTCCTGAAGAAGACTTCCGGATGAAGTCGAAACAATTGTCGGAAACGACAAAAGATGGTGAGTTCGTTGATTTCCCCTTATATACGTATATAGACATCGGTTTATGATTTGTTCCGTTTGTAACATAACATTGTATTTTGTATTTAATATATTATATATGCGAATAAAATATACAAATTGACGCAGACAATCCCCGGGATATAGCTAGTATATAATAATAAAAAAGAACTTTTTCAAATTTATTATAAGTATTCCGAAATA
The DNA here is from genome assembly GCF_026898425.1 of Galleria mellonella. Lineage (NCBI taxonomy): Eukaryota > Metazoa > Arthropoda > Insecta > Lepidoptera > Pyralidae > Galleria > Galleria mellonella. Next base: position 5,139,339 of record NW_026441999.1, on the reverse strand, counting down.
GTAATTTTTTTATGACTATTAAAAAATGTTGGCAAGATTGTTGGAGTAATAACTAAAAACACACTCTACCTATTTACACTTCGTTACGTTACGTATTTGTAACCAGTGGCGTAATTATACCATTTGGAGCCTACGGCAAGTTCTTTTGAATGGACCCTAGGCCCTATTATTTATTTTCAAGTAAAATAAAATACACAGGTACAAGGTAAAAAAATAAAATTTTGAGCTCGCGGCCTCTTGAGCCGGGGCCCTTTTGGATCGTGGGCCCGTGGCATTTTGCCAGCCCTGCCAACCTATTGTTACGCCACTGTTTGTAACTTTCATTCATTTATTCATTTATTCGTTCATCCATTCATTCATTCAATCACGTTATATGAGAAAAAAAAATTTAAGTGAGACTACATACCATGTGTAACTTTACCAACCTAGTCAAGTATTTCCTTTCCATATATTCCTCTTTCTTCCTCTTCCTTCTCTTTTTTTATAGCCAACTATTCTTTTGATCTATTCTTAATAGTCCAAAAGTGGGGCGTTATCAAATTCTTAAGCAAATTAAGTAAGGAAGGAATGGTTTTTTAAACTAAGAAAGGAAAAGGTTTAGGTGGCAATTTAGGTGGCAAAGTAGCATGTGGTTGGTGATTAATGTGAAACAAAATAGCAACACAGATATCACAGAATATACTGTGACACCCACTGTTATGTGTTACTGTACTCAGTTAACAATATTAATATTTTATACTCACCCCTAAATAGTGAACGGCGGGAGTCTGCAATGAAAATTATTATATAATTATTAAAAAGCATGCATTCAAAATTTAGTAAGGAAATAATGTGTTTTAATTGTAATAAAAACAAAATTTATTAACCGACTTCACAGATGAGGGATATACTAATTGGTATGAATGTTATGTGATAAAATCGACAATTATAAATTGATTTTTATGTATTTTTTTTTAAACCGAAATGATTTATCTAATTAAAATTAAATTCAATTTAAAAATTAAGTGTGTATACGTACGTATACGTGTTAATACGTTGAAAATTGATTAACTTAAATAGAAATATAATATTGTAAGTAAAAAGAAACAAAATTGAATTGTAAAACTGCAAAAAAAAAAAGGAATAAACAGGTCCGTACTGGAATTGTAGAATTAATTTCTTTTTTATTTTTATTCGTCTTATTTACTTACGCTTTTTGATTTCGCCGGGGTCTGTTAATATATTACAGCATATTAATAACTTATTATGACCAAAAAATTTACATTTTATTTACATTTATTTCTTAACAATATTTAATACTTACATAGTAAACTCTCAAAGTCTATTTGAGAAAAAAAAAAAACATAAAATTATATATAACATTAGATAAATATTTATTTAAGCAAATATATAATTCATGAATGTAAACACATTTTTTTTAATTTACTTACACCACGACCGTGATATTTCTGTAAAAGGAAATAAATCTGTTAAAAAATGTTTATGCGATTGTATTTTGCCGTGTGGTCCCGTCATAGAATAGGCTACCCCATCCTTTGCCGTGGGTGTCGTAAGAAACGACTAAGGTGGTTGAAAGATGGGCAGCAGTGTCCTTCTTAAAGCTTCACCAAAGCCGAACTGCGGTAGCGTGGCAACTACTGCTCCCTCCCCCCCCTGATCCCTCAAGTGGGGAAGACCTACGTGTAGTAGTGGATAGATAGCGGCTGATATGGTGATGATGAGAATGTATTGTATTTTTTAACCTTTGGACTGCTTTAGAAGTTTAGTTTAGTAATTTAGTACTGAAACAACAACTTCTTCCTTGTTTGGTTTACTTTTGTATGCACAAAATTTGCTATTATGTATGTTTATGTATTGTTTAAGTTACTATTTCAAACCTTTTTCAATTAAAACAAATCATTAAAATCGCTTCAGAATTGAAAATACATTTTTTGAAATATATTATAGAAAAATAAGTACAGTCGAATTCACAACGTATTTCTTTATACTTTAAAAATCTAATTGTTAATCATAGATCAAAGGGGTAAAAGGGATTGTTAGTAATTGAGACTAAGAATCCTATTGCTAGCAATAAATATAACCAGGTTGACCTCCTCGCGGTTCCCCCTGAAAACTATCATGCCTGTTTTCATTCTCATCTATCACCCTTCACTGGTGCTCCGCCAGCGTATCCCACTAGCGCAGGCGGGGTTACCATTCCATTTTCACCCTTCAAAAAAAAAACCACAGATCAAATAATTATATATTTTTTTTTATATTAATACTCACTGATGATAGTTGGTCCACTTGTTTAACCAGATAGTTAAATTGTGATGACTGAAACATTTTTTTTATATTTGTAAAAAATTTACGATTACAAAAAGTAATAGTATAAAGTAAGAGTATAGGACCAGTGCCGGAGTAAGGGGGAAATGAATTGTAAGTAATAGGATAAAACATCGCAATTGCTAGCAATAGATAAATATATAGTTTATTTATATTAATCACAGCACAAATAACAGATATAACAACAAAAAATAAAAAGAAAAGAATAAAAAGTAACATAATTTCGTTTGCCACAGAAACACAAAGTGGTCACAACTCAGTTTATTGATTTGCCCTCAAAAGAGTAAAACACTGATATTCTGTTATGGCCAAAAGTACCATTATACTCAATCAGGTCGATCTCTACGCGTTTCTTTATGGAAACTATAGTGGTTAATCCTTGAATTCGTTACGATGGGCTAACTGACCAGCATTCATCTTCCTCTGTCATCTCTTACTAGTGCCCCGTCAGCGTATATCGATAGTGCAAGCGGGGTTACCATTCCAGCGTCAACCATTACAAAAAAAGTATTGGAGTAGTAAATGTAAATCAATAATTGAACGTAACTAATCGATGCAGAAGTTGGCAAAGAAATCGCTTACGGCAAAAAAAATACGGATGAATTGAGACTCTCCTCCTTTTATAAGTAAATATGCTTACAATTGTTGGGAATTTAGTAGTAATATATGGGATGTGTGAGCCGTGCGGTCCCGTCATAGAATAGGCCACCCCTTCCTTTCCCGTGGGTGTCGTAATAGGCGACTAAGGGAAGGCGAGGGATAGGGTCCCTTAAGAGGGACGCTGCTGCCCTGTTTTAAACATCTCCAAAGGCTACTTGCGGTTGCCAATTCGTCTGCCAAGCGTGGCAACTACTGTAAAAACCCACTAAGAGGAAAGCTTATGTTCAGCAGTGGACAGTTAAAGGCTGGTATGATGAATATGAGAAGAAGAATATAGGCTACTTTTTATCTATGTCAGTAAACATATCTTGGCCAAAAGGACGAAGTCGCGGGTAAAAGCTAGTATTATTATAAATATGAAAGAGAGATTGTTTGTTGTTTGTTACCTGTTGTTGCTGGTTTAACTGTTGAATCAATTGTTACGAAGTTTAGTATAAATGCGTGTTTCAACCGTGAAGCAGTTGTGTTTGCATGACTGTGTTTCGGTTTGAAGGGTGGGATATAGCGTGAATTTACTGGGTACAGAAGAATAACACCTGAGTCCTCAAGAATGGCAACGCTTGGGCGGTATCATGGGCGAAACAGTATACTCTGTTATGTCCATGGTACTGCTCATGTCTATAGGTGATGGTTACCACTTTCTATCAGGTGGGCCGTCAGCTTGTTTGCCATTCTAAGTTGTATAAAAAAAATGCACTATTTGGGATGGAGAAACACATAATTTACTTTTTATCAATGAACGTTTCGGACGAAGTTAATAATCAGTAATTACCCTCAACGATTGATAATCATTGCCGTCGTCATGATCATCGTCATCTAGGTGGTACGAGTCCTGTCTCTGGTATGATTTCCTGTCCTGTTGTCTACGATCTTCTTGCCCCTGTATGGCAATGATACATTTTTTACTTCAGTTATTCAAATATATGATGCCCACAGCCACTTTCTACTATTGTACGGCTCGTCATCGACAGGGAGTTCATCCTCATGTCCTACAGCCTCAATGGTCGCGTACTGCGCAGCTTCCTCCCATGGACACTCAGGTTGTGGAATGGGCTCCCTGCCGAGGTTTTCCCAAGAGACTACAGCATGGGGTTCTTCAAAAGGGGGGTAAAGAGTTTTCTTCAGGGTCGGCAACGCACGCGTAATACCTCTGGTATTGCAGGTGTTCATAGGCTACGGTAACCACTTACCATCAGGAGGGCCGTATGCTTGTTTGCCACCTCAATGGTATAACAAAAAAAAAAAACATAAATATTTTTAAATCCGGTTGGCCAAGCCGCCAGCAACACCCATAACTAGGGGAAAAGGGATTGTTAGTAATGGGGTCTAATTTCCCCGTTACTAGCAATACACCCTAGTAGGTCGATCTGCACGCGGTTTCCCCTGGAAACCATCGTGGTTAATTCTAGTGGAATTTGTCACGATAGTCCTATTTTAATTATCACTAAAAGATACCGATTAGTGAAGTTAAGCAATGTCGAATGAGTAGTAAGGGTTTTTTTTGATGGGTGAAAATGGTATGGTAACCCCGCCTGCGCTAACGGGATACACTGGCGGAGCACCAGTGAAGAGTGATAGATGAGAATGAAAACAGGCCAGTTAGCCCATCATGATGAATTCATCAGGAATTAACCATGATAGTTTCCAGGAAAAACCGCGAGGAGGTCGACTTCGTTGGGTATATTGCTAGCAATGGGATTCTCAGTCATTACTAACAATCCTTTTCCCCCCAGTAGTAAGGGTTAGAAGTTGGATGGTGACCATGTAATGAAAAAATTTGTCTTGGCACTTATGGAGCTAAGTGAAAGGTTTTTGAGTACTTTGAAAATTAAAAACCAATCAATCAATTATCCATCCAATCAATTAATCAATCATTTAAAATTTAAGACTTAAAATTATGTTAATAAATATGGTTATAATTTAGTAGATCATATACTTAAGGTGCATCCGGTCAGGACGGCAACGAATCATGTAATATTTTATGTTTAAGTCATCGTCCTGACGAGATGCCCTATCACAGCAGCATTGACATCTTCAACTATCAGTGTAAAGATGGTGTCGTCACTCTCCCGCATTCATTTCACTAGGAACATAACTTTATTAAGAACGATGGCATGAAAACACGTATTTAAGAGAACATTTCTGAGGCGCTACAAAAGTGGAGGAGTCCCAACATCATTCTTAAAACAGGACAGTACAGGACACGTAGAGCATCCAGCGATTTTTCAGCATACCTGAATCGTAGACCGTCCGTGTCAATATGGATAGTCCGAGAAGAAGGGGGGAAAGGGATTGTTAGTAATGGAGATTGAGAATCCTATTGCTAGCAATATACCCAACCAGGTCGACCTCCTCGCGGTTCTCCCTGGAAACTATTATGGTTAATTCCTGATGAATTCATCATGATGCGCTAACTGACCTGTTTTCATTCTCATCTATAACTTTTCACTGGTGCTCCGCCAGCGTATCCCGTTAGCGTAGGCGGGGTTACTATACCATTTTCACCCATAAAAAAAAAGTCCGAGAAGAAAGATAATTTTGTCTTTGCAGGTTATTACGTGGACAATATTATTTCGGGAAATTGTATAAAATAAAACCACGTATTAATCCTGTTCCTTCCTTACGGAGCCATTTTTATTATACTTTTTTACTGTAAAGTTTTAATAAAAATTTGACGTTCATAAGCGGCTAAAATGTCCTACATGAATAAATGATTTTTGAATTTTGAATTTGAATTTTGAATAGTTTTTTTTTTAATAATAATGTAAAGGAAATAAAAATATGTTTCGGATCGAAACAAATATACTTTGAATAATGTCATTTGACTAACTCCGACTTACTTGAAGACTTGGTACGTACATCGGGCGAATCTACGGGCCACCATATTACTTGGAATCGCTAATTCCCTACGTTCCCTCTCTATATCCATATCTTTTTTAAGTTCTACAGTAAAAAAAAAAATTCCCAAGTTTTTAAAATTATATACTCGCTTAATTAGTAGTTAATGTATATAAAAGTAACTGTTATTATCTTACTTCGTCAGCATCTTTGTCATCTGCAAACTGCAAAATAGAAAAAAGAAATATTAAGTATATTTCTTTTTAAGATTTCATTCATTCTTTTTAAAATAATTTTAGATAAATAACTTTTATATTTATTATATCAGCCCATAATTGTCCACTGCTGGACATAGGCCTTCACTATACATGGTTACCCTTTATCAGTTCTTTTATTCGCTTCTTAGCCATGAAAAAAATACAATAAAAATCGGTCGAGCAGTTTCTAAGGAGTGCAACCACAAACACAGTGACATGAGAGTTATATATATATATATATATATATATATATATATATATATATATATATATATATATATATATATATATATATATATATATATATACTAATGCTATATATAGATATTATACTCACTTTTATACTAAGACTTTGCATGTATCTACGATTTTGATATTGCTAGAACAAAAAAAAAAACTGTCAATCAATATTTTCACTAGAAATAGTTTTATGTGCCAACCCTGGATTGTTAAATTATAAAAATAGATTATAAAAAGCTAAAATATCAGTGAGAAACATAGGCTATATATTATTTAGAAAAAAGCTAGAGATCCCTACGAAAATGACAATAACGACTATTTTACATACATATCTGTCACGCCTGTCTCCCATTAGGGTAGGCAGAAACAATGGAACGCCAAATGCTTCGATTCAAACAAACCTCTTTCGCTTCCTCCACATTCATCAATCTTTTCATACACGCTCGCCGGTTACGGGTACTTTTAATTTGGTCCTTCTTCAGCACGTCGCCTATTTGGTCGACATACGTCTTTTACATATTTTACTTCATATAATAATAATAACTAATTTATCTTTGTATCTTAAAAACCCGTGAGAAGCCGGGGCGGATAAAGTAGTGTTGTAATATGAGTAGGTAATTTTATAAAAAAGAAATAAGTTTTTTTTTTTATACAACTAAGAATGGCAAACAAGCTGACCTGATGGAAAGTGGTAACCGTCGCCTATAGACATGAGCAGTACCATGGACATAACAGAGTATACTGTTTCGCCCATGATACCCCCCATGCGTTGCCATTCCTGAGGACTCAGGTGTTATTCCTCTGTACCCTGTAAATTCACGCCATATCCCACCCTTCAAACCGAAACACAGCCGTGCAAACACAACTGCTTCACGGTTGAAACATGAATGGGACAGAGGTACCCAAGCAGTCGACTTTTGTACAAAGTCTCCCTTTGGTACGTATAAGTAAGATATAAAGACGGTTTGTATTCGTCTATAGTTTTATCTGTATTATTGAAATGACCGACTTCGAAAAAGACATGTTGCTAAGACTAGCAAGGCATTATTTATTGCCAACTATAAATAAGATTTTGACCCACAAAAAATTTTACTTCAACTGTGACAAAATCAGTTATTTTGATTTAAAAATTAAATTACTGTGTCGATTTTGTTAAAAATTCGACTAATTTGTAAGTATACCATTTCAGATAAAAAAAAGGATATTCGAAATAGGTTTACAACTGACGGAGTTAGGGGGGAGAAAGGATTGTTAGTAATGGAGATTAGTAGCTCCATTGCTATCAATATACCCTGTCAGGTCGACCTCATCGTGGTTCCCTCTGGAGACCATCGTGATTGATTTATTGTTAGATTCGTCACGGTGTCCTAACTAACTTGCTGCATCTTCACCTATCAATCCTCACTGGTGCCCCGCTAGTGTATGCCGATAGCGCAGGCGGGGTTACCATTCCATTATCATTCATTAAAAAAAAAACTAACAGAGTTATGAGGCAACCAATATGAAAAAATATAACCGAATTGAAAACCTTATTTTTTTTAATTTAAAATTGTTAGAAAATGTATAAAACACTTGTTACCGGATGGTCATCGTCATCAAATGGCTGTGGCTGATCTGGCTGCAACAAATTTAAATAATACATAATAATAATACATAATAAATAATAAACCAGAGAGAGACTTTGTACAAAAGTCCATTGCTTGGGTACTTCCGGCCCACTCGTGTTTCCACCGTGAAGCAGTTGTGTTTGCATGGCTGTGTTTCGATTTGAAGGGTGGGATATAGCGTGAATTTACTGGGTACAGAGGAATGACACCTGAGTCCTCAGGAATGGCAACGCATGGGAAGTATCATGGGCGAAACAGTATACTCTGTTATGTCCATGGTACTGCTCATGTCTATAGGCGACGGTTACCATTCTCCTTCAGGTGGGCCGTCAGCTTGTTTGCCATTCTAAGTTGTATAAAAAAAAATAGTATCGATTCGGAAATACACCTGTTAGAAGTTGATACTAAAATGTGGATGGAAGAAAGTGCCTTGAAAAATGGCCGATGGACTGCCACTCGTCCAGATGGCTGGATTGGATTTGCTATGATGCTTATATTTGCTTAATATTTCTTTTGACTGGTTAAGAGTTATGACTGCAACAATTCTAATAAAATATTCTAATGCATAAAAAAGAAAAAACGGCGGCTTCAATCATCAGAAAATTATTATAAGGTCATTATCGAAATAAACCATAAAAAACTTATTTTTATAAATCATTAAGAATATGTCCACGTATGTACACATCTTATAGGATAAAAAAAAAAACAAAATTCTTACCGACGGCAAAGCCGCGACAACAGCTAGAAAGAGACAGAATATAACTAAACCTTTCATTTTGTAGACTACGATTGCTGGAACCAGTGCGTCCCTATATACCACAATGGTTGATTCCGTGAAAAATCTACATACATGATTGTTTGGCGTCGATAACTGGCCGTGAAATCGAGACAAAACCCAATTAAAGTTTCGTTTACTTTTTTTAATTGCTAATTAATTCTGCTGTTTGGACAAGGGCGTAGAATTTTTAATTATTTTAAACATAGACATAGACAAAAAATTAACTTTACGAAATTACGTTTATCAAATTATGGTAACGTCGAAATAATCTGTCAAAATTTTCACACAAACAATTAAATGATTATCCATGGCTCTCTTTCGGTTTGAAGGGTGGGATATGGCAGTGAATTTACAGGGTACAGAGGAATAACACCTGAGTCCTCAGGAATGGCAACGCATGGGAAGTATCATGGGCGAAACAGTATACTCTGTTATGTCCATGCTATTGCTCGTGTCTATAGGCGACGGTTACCAATTTCCATCATGTGGGCTATCAGCTTGTTTGTCATTCTAAGTTGCATAAAAAAAAAATAAAGAGAAAACATTTGATGTAATAGATAAACACAAAAACTATTCATTCGATTCTAAAAATCAGTGAGTAACATCGCTAGTAATATTATAAGTTATAAAGGCTTAATTTTTTGTTAGTTTAACTCAAAATTTACTTGGCCGGTTTTAAAAAAAAAACCACCTGCAAAAAGGTTTATTATCAAAGGTGAATTTTTTTATGGGTGAAAATGTATGGTAACCCCGCCTGCGCTAACGGGATACGCTGGCGGGGCACCAGTGAAGGGTGATAAATGAGAATGAAAACAGGCCAGTAAGACTATCATAATGAATTCATCAGGAATTAACCATGATAGTTTCCAGGGGGAACCGCGTGGAGGTCGACCTGGTTAGGTATATTGCTAGCAATGGTATTTTTAGTCTCCATTACTAACAACACCTTTCCCCCCTTAAAGGGTGTATTTAAAAAAAAAAAGCCGAGGCGGACGACTAGTATAGATTTTTAATATTATCTCCATCTTAGATCTTATAGCGATGGTTTAATGCCGAAAGGTTTATGGTTAAAGTTAAGAGAGCATTCTCTAAAATTTATATTTTACAGGCTCTTGACAATTGTAGAGTTTTATATCCTCTAGCGGCAATTTTAAATTTAGAACAATTTTTAACCAAACAAGTGTTTTTTCCAGTCAATAATTACATACATACGTCAATTTAAGTTTCAAATAAAGAATGAAACGAAACGAAACCGGTACATAAGGCCGCGTCATGAACGATCGGTTGTCGCCTAGCAACCAGATCTCACATAATACAGAGTATTCAAAGTACAGAAATTTATTAAATAAATAATCGATTTTAATTCGCAATTCATTCAAACCTTTTATTAGATTATCTAGACGAATATTCGATTATTCTTGTTACAAAGTGGGTGTAATTTTGGTTCGAGATTCGATCGATACCGATCTTGATGAAGTATGCTAATTCGGTTCCACGCAGAAAGTTGAATTTTGTCTAGAAACTAGACAATTTATATTCATGGTATGGTTAACTTTTGCTCGTGGATTCTTTGTTAACCATAGTGTATTGATTTTGTTTTTGTGGGTTTATTTGTAGTTATTATTTATGCATATTTTACATATGCAATAACAGTAATAAACTGCTTTATACTATTTTTTACTGTTGATTCCCTGTTTCACGTGGCACGTTGTTTTGCGTAATCTTGTTTCTGGGTTCGATTCTCGATTGGGCCAGTTTGGGACATACATTTTCATTTTGGTCCATGTATTGTGGATTATACGCTCAGTCAAATATCATTTGGCTGGTTCCTTACAACATAAGATTAATTAGGTTTTTTATAGGTGTTCTGAATTGTACTCTCAAATATTCCAATAATTTAAGGTTAGAAAGTTAAAAAGTGTTACCATTTTAATAAGTTTAGCAATGAATATCCATAGTGGCTAGGATTTAATATCCTTCGTTAATTATATCAAATGACACAGATAAAATATTTTATACACTATCAAAATTATAAAATAAAAAAATAGATTTAAAATAGGATATTTCTTTTTTTTCATGATTGTCTATGGCAAGTTTTATTGTTGATGATTTATGAAAATAGTCTTGTAGTGCAAATATATAAACATCAAAGTATTTTGTTTTAAGTATAGCTTGTGACTGCTATAGGTCTGTTTTATTATTTTTTATTAAACTGATTTTATGGTTGATAAATATTTTCTTTAAACTACTGTCAACTTTTGTATATACAATTGTATATTCAATACAATTGGTTATTTAAGCAAGTTTGTATCATGTCATTACTCTGTGCTGTACACACAGACATAGAGTAGGCAATGCGTGAAGTTGCTCCCCTAGCACCTCCCCTTACCAATGCACTCATTGAAACGAACTTTTTACACTATATTAAGAAAATAAATCTATTTTATAAACTACATGGAATGACTTGTATTTTTCTATATGTTTTGATATAATTCATTTTATTAATACATAGAGCTAAAAACTTGATGGCAGCGCCACGTGCTGGGATAAAAATGATCCTATCTCGTTAAGTCGAGGCATTTACAAAATTTTATTAGGATCGCTTGAGCGATTTCGGAGATTAATGTAAACGAACATCATGATAATATTTATAAGATTAATAAAAATGCTATGATATTCAATCTGAAGTTTGAAGCTGTGACGTACATATTTTTTTTAATGGATGATAATGGAATGGTAACCCCATCCGCGCTATCGGTATACACCGGCGGGGCACCAGTGAGGATTATAGGTGAGGAGATGAAGTAGGTCAGTTAGCCCATCGTGACGAATTCAACAAGAATTGTTCACGATGGTTTCCAGGGGGAACCACGTGGAGGTCGACCTAATAAGGCATATTGCTAGCAATGGGGCTGTCAAACTCCATTACTAACAATCCCTTTCCCCCGTGACGTACATATTAGATTATAGAAGTTGTAAAATTTTATTTCGTAAACATGTTATCATTAGAACTCAGATCCTCCAGATTCATGTTATTAGAAAAAAAAAAACTATCTATGTTCTGCGATATATTAAGCGCAATGTCTTTTGATATTATTATTTAAGCTGTTAACTGCCCACTGTTGGACATAAGCCTTCCCCATAACGGGAGTTTTGCCAGTAGTTACCACGTTTGACAGGGGGTTTGAAAACTGCAGTTAGGTTTTGGAGATATTTTAAGAGGGACGTTGCTGCCCATCCCTCGCCCTTCTTTAGTCGTCTCTTACGACACTCACTGCAAATGAAGGGGTGGCCTATTCTATGCCGGGACCACACGGCCATTAACAAAAAAATATAAATACAAAATTAGGTTTCGGTGACTATTATCCTATTTTATATTTGAAATTCATAAGTTGAAGTTGGTATCAATAGACCTTAATGATAAGGTTTTATTTTTCTTTTTTTTTATACAACTTAGAATGACAAACAAGCTGACGGCCCACCTGATGGAAAGTGGTAACCGTCGCCTATAGACATGAGCAGTACCATGGACATAACAGAGTATACTGTTTCGCCCATGATACCCCCATGCGTTACCATTCCTGAGGACTCAGGTGTTATTCCTCTGTACCCAGTAAATTCACGCCATATCCCACCCTTCAAACCGAAACACAGCCATGCAAACACAACTGCTTCACGGTTGAAACACGAATGGGACAGAGGTACCCAAGCAATCGACTTTTATACAAAGTCTCCCTCTGGTAATCAAGTTTTGTTGAAATTTTCACAAAATGCACTCTAAATGAAATTAGTAATAAATAAAAACATTCAGTTAATTAATTGCTTTTAAATTTATACTTCTATTAGATATCAGCGAACGGTCTTATGATTGAAACAGAGAACACATAGGGTGTAAAGTAAACTTCTTTTGTACAAAAGCCTCTGAAACTTCTTTTGTTTCAGAGGCAAAGTTTATTTATCGCTATTGTAGTTTTTAAACGAGTAACGTGGTACGCGGCCGCTCGCGCTATCCGGCGCTGTTATAATTTTATTTGGCCGCGTTTGCTCGAGATGCGAGTTTTTATTGTAATATGTGTTCAGTGTGCTTACTCTGATTTTTTAGTGCTCTGTACCTATTTTAGTTTTATCGTTCAAATATGAAGTCGGATTTTTTTTTATTATAGATAATTTTTTTTTATACGACTTAGAATGGCAAACAAGCTAACGGCCCACCTGATGGAAAGTGGTAACCGTCGCCTATAGACATGAGCAGTACCGTGGACATAACAGAGTATACTGTTTCGCCCATGATATCCCCCATGCGTTGCCATTCCTGAGGACTCAGGAACCTGTACCCTATAAATTCACGCCATATCCCACCCATCAAACCGAAACACAGCCATGCAAACACAATTGCTTTACGGTTGAAACACGAATGGGACAGAGGTACCCAAGCAATCGACTTTTGTACAAAGTCTCCCTCTGGTGAATATCCCTCGGGTATCCGCTGAAGTGGCAATTGTTTGATTACATAGCTCGATGAACCGTTAACCAATGAGAAAGGTTCTTGAGTGGCGACGCCATACAGGCAAACGCAGTGCAGGACGATTGTTACTGGATGGAGTGACGACCTCAAATGCATTGCAGGGAGTCAGTGGTTGCAGGTGGCTTAGGATTGTTCCTTATGGCAGTGTATGGGGGAGGCCTATGTTTACAGGGGAGGAGTAATAGCTGAAATGATGATGATGATGACGAATATAACTTCTAAATGCTTGAACACATTTGGAAGTATAACACCTGAGTCCTCAGGAATGGCAATGCATGGGGGGGTATCATGGGCGAAACAGTATACTCTGTTACGTCCACGGTACTGTTCATGTCTATAGGCGACGGTTACCACTTTCCATCAGGTGGGCCGTCAGCTTGTTTGCCATTCTAAATTGTATAAAAAAAAACCCATACTGTATTTCATTGTGACACTAGCTTAATTTTATTAAATTGTTCTTACTACATTTTTCTGCGCATGTTTTAGTATAAAAATCTACTAGTTTGCAAAACTAATAAAAAGTTAATGCCAGAAACTGTCTGTCAGTCGTAAATCTGTCCGATATAAATCAAACGGTGAAAATCCGACAAATAGTTAGTTTTTTATTTAACCCTACTCTCGTCGGCCTTTATGTGTCATATTAACACGGAACAGCGCCAATATAGTATTATTGTATAATAGTAGTATAATTGATATATTTATATCTTAAATTGGAAATAGATTTTTAGACAGCCAAACATATCTTGGCTTAACTATAGATAGTAAGTTTAATTGGAGTAAACACATCGAAAAAATTTGTAACAAATTAAGACAATTTTTAGCTAATATAGTCATCCTTAGACACCGAATTCCCTTTAAAGTAAAATTGATGCTGTATAATTCATTGGTCGAATCTTATGTTCAATATGGGTTGTCAAGTTATGGCCGCACTTATAAAACATATTTAAATGATATTTTTAAACTTCAACGTAGAATTTTAAGAACTATTGTATCTCCCAAAATTAAGATGCAGTATTATGACGATGATACTGGTCTTTTTCGACATTGCAATATTTTACCTGTACATCTACAATTTAAATACACATTTCTTAAGGAAAACTTTTTTAACAATAAATATTGGAACGAAATTAATCATGCTGTTTATACGAGGGCGGTCGCACGGAAGCAACTTTGTACCAATAGCGCTCGCGTAAATAACAGTTATGGTGAGCGTACGGCTGACTACCTGGTTCCTCGATTTATTAATGAACTACCCACCGATGTACGAGATAATATTACTATTAGCAACATCAAGTGTAAATTAAAACGATACTTCTTGCATGGTTTTAATACAATCTAAATAATTTTAATGTATTTAGTATTAATATAAACCTACGTGGTTTCTAAATGCTAATGGAACATAAATTCTGTAACTTGTATTTTTATTGATAATAAAATAAAAAAAAAAAAAAAAAAGTACTAGCTGTATCCCGTGGCTTTATTCACATGAATTAGAATATAAAATATCCCATGTGCTGAATGAAGATATAATTTGAATGAATGAATGAATGAATGAATGAATGGTTTATTTTCTCTTTACAAAAGGTGGAATAAAGTAACAACATGAGGTACAATTTGAAATGAAGACCAGTTTTGTGAGAGATTGGTGCTTGCAGTAGGTTTAGAAGAACCTGTGTTACAAGTCAACAGTGCCCCATCTCCATGGACTACACAAATACAAGGCAGCCAATTAGTGTTATAATACACAGATAACAATAATAAGATATAAAGTGCATAATTCTTATATATATAGAGGTTTTGATGAGTGCATTATTGTACACCACAATAAAATTACATTCATATAATATATATAAAATAAAAATGTACAACAGACGAGTTTATCTCTGTAAGTGTTCTTTTCCAGCAAACTCTGAGTGGAAAGGAGCATTAATTACCAGCGGGCGGTGTGCGTGCAATAAGAAGAGGTAACAGTATAGTTGTTTCTGTTAAGAAATATTTTTTTTTTTTTTTTTTTTTTTTTTTTTCTGAATGTGTTTGCTGTTGGCCGTGTGTGGCCTTTACAGCTTCACCGGACGCGAATGCAGGGGCGAGTGCTGATGGCACTCCAAGCCCGCGAGAGGGGAGCGACAGAGGTGTCGACTCTTTCTTATGGACTGCGGTGTGTGTGTGCGCCTAAGGGCGCCAGAGTGGCTCGGCCTCGGCTTAGGCCACCGCACTTCGACCCCCGTCGAGGGACGGCGAAGGGTCGGTACGTCTGGGTGGGTGAGATTGCGACGCGGTTGTTGTGCGCTCGGGCGCAAACCTGATCGCGCGCGGACCGTGTGTCGCGAGGGTTCTTCGCCCCCGCCGGCGGGGGCGGTGTGTGCGATGTGTGGGTGTGTTTGTAGGGGCTCTTGTCGAGGGTTCCGCGGTAGGTAGGGAGGGAGACGCGTTTGCCGTCGTAGTTGGATCATCGGGGTCCAAGAGTGCGTGCCTCGGGCGACGACGTTTTGGAGCGACGTTCTCTATGGGGGGTTTGTATTTGACCGCTCTTACTATGAGCGGATTTGAATGGGACTCGGCTGAGGCGAAGTAGCGTCGAGACGCTTGCTTCATGAATTGCCTTATAGTGGGTATTTTGAGGTCGCGGTGTAGATCCACGTTGCGCACGTACCACGGGGCGCCCGTGGCCCGTCGCAGAAATTTATTTTGCACCACCTGAAGGGGGTGAAGTAATGAAGGAAGGGCGTGGGCGAAGACGACACTAGCGTACGTCATCACCGGTCTTATACATGCTTTATAGAGTGTCAGCTTTGCGTTAAGCGACAATTGGCTGCGCTTGTTAATAAAGGGATGGAGGCGTCCCAGTATAAAATTGGCCAGGCCTCGGACGCGCTTAAGATGAGATGCGAAACTCAACTTGGAATCTAGTGTCACGCCTAGGTATTTGGCTTCGTTCGTCCAGGGGACGGGCGTGCCAAACAGCTGAATAGAGGCGGGAAGGGATGGTTTTCTTTTGGCCGTGAAAAGCACGGCGGCGCTTTTATCTGGGTTGACTTCGATGCGCCATTTTCTGAACCAGTAGGCCAGCTCGTCCACCGCCCGTTGAAGCCTGTTGGCTGCACAGGCGGCCGACGTGCTGTCCACATATAGGGCTGTATCATCAGCAAAGAGGGCGATTTGCACTCGGGGCTGACGCGGGATGTCGTTGGTGTACAACGAGAAGAGGGTGGGGGAGAGGACAGCGCCTTGAGGGACGCCGGCTCTAATCGGTCGTGCGCTGGAACGCACTCCATTGACGCGATAGCGATATGACCTATTGGACAAGAAGGCTCGTATGATGTGCACGAGCCTGTCTGGCACTCCCATCTTGTGCAGTTTGAAAATCAAGCCGCTGTGCCAGACTTTGTCAAAGGCCTTCGCTACGTCGAGAAACAGGGCACATGTGACCCCGTTGGATTTCAGGTGTCGGGCGTTGAGGACGTGTTCTACTACACGATGTACTTGATGAACAGCTGAGTGCTTGGCTCTAAAGCCGAACTGCTCATCGATCAGGATGCCTTTGGACTGTAGCCAGTCTTTCAGGCGTGCGAGTATTAGCTTCTCATACAGCTTCCCCAGCGAGCTGAGGAGACTGATGGGGCGAAAACTGGTGGGAAGGGACTTATCTTTCCCAGGTTTGGGAAAGCCTACGACATCGGCTTCTTTCCAAGCATCTGGAAAGATGGCATTGGTAATTGCCGCATTGAAGATCGCTACTAGGAGTAGCAGAATGGTTTCTGGCAGACTCTTAAGGAGTCTGTTAGAGATACCGTCGGCACCGGGTGCCTTTCGGTTGGGAGTTCCTTTGATGAGTGTTCGCACCTCATCCAGTGTAACGGGGGGGAGTGACTCTACTGGAGGGATCGACAGGATTCGCTCCACCTCGGATTCTACCTTCTCTAGATGATCATCGGGCACCGGAAGGGTGCTCGGCATGCATTGGGCCTCTAGGCTGTCTGCTAGGCATTCAGCCTTTTCTTCATCAAATATGGCCGGACTGTTGTTTGTTCGGACTAAGGGCGGAAGGTCGGAGTAACACTGATCTGTTTTGAGGGTTTTGGCTACTCGCCAGTACGCGGTATGGCAGGGGGTGAGTTCTTTGGTGAACTTATCCCATCTGTCTCGCCGAAGTTCCGCTATGCGACTCTTTACTTCGTGCTGTAAAGCTCGCAGGCGGGTTCGGTTCTCTTCTGAGGGATAGCGGTCATACGCTCGTGTGGCTGCATTCTTAGTGCGCAGCAGAGCCCTTACATCATCAGGCAGGTTCCATCTACGGTCGCCCGTATCCGGAACCTCCCTGGAGCAGTCCTTGACTGCCGACTGCAGGTGCTCTGTTAGCGCGTCTATGGCTGTAGTCGTCTCCTCGATAGATTCGACTACGTCCGGGATGCGGTCCAGTACCGGAGAGTTAGTCGACTCGAGGACTTTCTCGAGCCGGCTCCAGTCCGTGACCGTTTTAAATTGAGGCGCCCCGTCTGCAGGTGGGCCTAGCGAGAATGTGACGGGGCGGTGGTCGGAGATGAGTTCGGCATGGACCTCCATAGAACTCAGCCTTAAGGCTACGTTCTTTAGTAGGGCCATGTCGAGGATGGAGGGCTGATGAGCAGTGTTTGCCGGATAGTGCGTGAAGTGCACTGGGGGAAGGATGTCGAAACCCATGGAAAGCGAAAGGCGTTCCAGGGTGAGACCGTTTGGGTTCGGATAAGCACAGCTCCAAAGGCTGTGCTTGCAATTTAGATCTCCGGCAATAATTACCGAATCCCCCAGGTCCATGAGAGCTTGGAGGTCGGCCCGGAGTAGCTTTTTGGAGGGAGAGAGATAGGCCGATGCTATATAGATCGGTCGATGGTCTGTCATCGCGAGGAGGCATATCGAGGCTTCCATGTTTACGAGCGGAGGCGTGTCGATCGGAATGCACTGAAGGGACCTTCGGTAATAAATTAACGTACCGCCGCCGCGACTGATGCGGTCATTGCGTACGATACTGTAGTTTGCGATTCTTGGACCGCGTGTTGAAGGCTTGAGGAAGGTCTCCTGTAGTAGGAGAACGTCCACCTGATGGGCGGTGAGAAACTCACGGACTTCGTCTCTTTGCCCTTGTAGTCCGTTAGCGTTGAAAAACGCTAACTTAACGGACCGAGGTTTGCATCTTTTCGCCCTTAGATCCATAATTAGTTGTTAAAATTGAGGATGGCGACTAGTACGCCGATGTGCTCGCAGACGGCTGCGAGTCTTTCTTGTGGGTCGTTGACTGACCTTAATTTGGAGGCCAGGGCCGTAATCTCGCCAGCGTCGATGGAGCTGGCGAGTTTCGCTACCAGTGCGAAGTCGGCTGCGAAGCTTGAGCCTACGTTCATTCCAGTTTGTGGGGCGGGGCGCGGAGGAGCGGGCGATGCCACAATCTTGGCAAGCGTGGGAGCGGTTGCAGATGGCATGGTGGGTGAGGGGGTCGCCTTGACGACCGGAGGTCGCACCCAAGCATTTTTTGGCGGGGGAGGTGGTGCAGCTGAAGGCTGCGGGATAGTCGGGGGCGCGGGGCGTGCTGCGCGGGGTGCCTGAGCCTTTGTGGCTTTTGCGGAGGCCTTGTTTTGGCCGGGACGGGGAGCGCGGGGACATCCGCGGTAGTTAGCTGTGTGGCCCTGTGTGCCACAGAGTACACAGCTAGGTGGGGTCGGGGTGCCACTCACGCGAGTGCATTGCTTGGTGCCGTGGTCTCCCAGGCACTTGACGCAACGTTCGCGCGCGTAGCAGTTTCGGGCGGAGTGCCCATAATTTTGGCAGCGGTGGCACTGCCCGGGGTAGGTCCGCTTATTTGGCGGTTCTACTGATAGGCCTGAGATCAGGCAGACACTTCGGATGTTGAAGATAGATTTCCCCTCTGGGGAGAGATCTAGTACCACTAGTACCATGTCTAGTGGCGTTTTGGCCCTGCTGCGGTACATCCTGTGTACCTCGTAGACGGGGTAGTTTTGAGAGCGGATGTCTGCGAGGATGTCCTGGCAGTCCAGCTCCTTAGGGACGCCGCGTATTACTACGCGCAGACGTTTCTCCTCCTCGAGGGCATAAGTGTGGTAGCCCACACTGTTTGTCCTGAGGAAGGAAGTTAACTGGCGATGATCCGCCGATGTGGGAACCACTACTCTGATTCCTAGTGAGGTTACCCTTGCATGGGTAAAGGATATGCGCTTTTCCTTCAGCGCAGCTGACACCCTGTTCCAGGCTGTCTTGTCCTGGATGATTATAGGCGGAGGAGGCCTAACTTTCCCCGCGTGATCGCGGTCGGTTTTATCGGCGTTAGCCGGAACGGGTGCGCCATCGTTGGCACGTTGGGTTTTAGGCGGGGGAGATCGCGCGCCCGCTTCGCGCGTTTGGTGCGCTTGGCACCCACAATTTGAAATTCCTCTTCCGAGGAGGAGGCAGTGTCGGAGGAGTCGCCTGTTTCGGCGACGGCGTTGGGAGCGTCTAGCTCCATTTCCGTTTCAGAGGAGGGGCGGTTGGGAGCAACCTCCTGAGGGGACATCGGCTCCGGGGTACTCACTAGGTGGTCCCCGGGAGAAGGTGGGTTAGAGGACAGCTCGTCGATGGCCTCTTGAAGGGAGGCCGCCGGCGAGGCAGGGGCGTCGTCATGTATCACATGTGCGCCCCTGCGCTCATCGAAAAATGCCTTTAAGAGGCCAGTTAAGAAATAATAAATATATTTACTTAAATACAAACTTATATACTTACATTCAAAATACATACATATCTGTATATAATAATACATATTATATAAAATACGGACAAGGGATGGGCAGCAGCGTCCCTCTTAAAATATCTTTAAAAGCCTAACTGCGGTTGCCAACCCACCAATCCAAGCGTGGCAAATACTGGCAAATCTCCTTTTACAGGGAAGGCTTATGTCCAGCAGTGGGTAGTTAATGGCTGAAATAATAATAATATAAAATATTATCTCTTCATATACAAAATGTGTATGTGTATGTAAACAGACATAATAATATTGACTATACTGCCATAAAGTGTCGAAAACTTATTTTACAGTCGACGTTTATATGCCAATGTCATGTCCGCTTGTTTAACTAGTTCCTAACTAGACTAACCATAAAACGGCGTAGTGAGTCATTTGCTACGAACTCGCTTGCAGTCGCTCACGGGGCGAGGTCATAATCGATTCAGCGCTTGTTTCCCATAATTTTCTCGAGTGCATAAGCTTTTTTATAGAAGAACTAGCGATCCAGCCCGGTTTTGCATCGGTTGATAGAGTTTTTGAAAATAATATATAACCTATATACATCATCGTCATCATTTCAGCCATTATCCGTCCACTGCTGGACATAAGCCTCCCCATAGACTGCCACAAAGAACGGTCCTGAGTCACCTGCATCCACTGACTACGTTACTTGATTATAATGTAGCTTCTTATATTTGAACGGCGTTTTAAAATAGTCCTCTACTAGAGGGAGAGTTTGTACAAATGTCGTTTGCTTGGGCACCTCTGTCCCATTCGTGTTTCTACCGTGAAGCAGTTGTGTTTGCATGGCTGTGTTTCAGTTTGAATGATGGGAAAGGACAGTGAATTTACAGGGTATAGAGGAATAACACCTGAGTCGTCAGGAATGGCAACGCATGGGAAGTATCATGGGCGAAATATAATACTCTGTTATGTCCATGGTACTGCTCATGTCTATATGGTTACCATTGCATTATCATCCACTAAAAATGTGGTAATTAGCTTCTACTGTAAACTTTCCCACAGGATTTAAATCGTATTTTGTTTATTTATTTATACTTTATTGTACACATTAGTAATATATACGAAATATGACAATGTAAATATACAAAGAGCTTAACTCTGCAAGAGTTCTCTTCCAGTAAATCGAAAGTGGAAAGGAGCGTCATTTAATTTCTTTGTGTCAGTCGACTAGACCCATATCATGACTTAACATACAAAAATCCCGTGTCACGACATTCGTTCACACCAATCTCCTAAACTGCTCAACCGATTTTAATGAAATTTTGTAAATTGAATGACGATATAGTTTTTATTTCGATAAGAAAAAAATAGATCCTGTAGATGGCAGTAGAAGCAAAACAACGTTTGATGGATGAGTCATAAAATTAAAGCAATCTCTAAAAGAAAAAGAAATAATAATTTTCAGGTTGTGTTCCATAGAAAAACATGATTTCAATCGTGAAAAAACCCAGTTATTTTGATTTAGAAACTCAAATCAAGAAATAAATCAAAGAAAAACTCAAAAAAAAAATTATTGATTTTAAAACCAAAATCAAATGGGACCAGACCGAAAGTATGTCCTTTCAGATAAAACATAAAATTTTCTAAATCAGTTTACAACTATATATATATATATATATATATATATATATATATATATATATATATATATATATATATATATATATATATATATATATAATAACACCGAATCGAGACACTCCTTTCTTTAAATTAGTTGAAAAGAGGTGGTTGTCATTCTACCTGTATGGAAAGTGGTAACCGTCGCCTATAGACATGAGCAGTACCATGGACATAACAGAGTATACTGTTTCGCCCATGATACCCCCCATGCGTTGCCATTCTTGAGGACTCAGAGGTGTTATTCCTCTATACCCAGTAAATTCACGCTATATCCCATCCTTCAAACCTAAACACAGCCATGCAAACACAACTGCTTCACGGTTGAAACACGAATGGGACAGAGGTACTCAAGCATTCGACTTTTGTACAGTCTCCTTCTCCATCCCATACAATACGTGTATACTAAATTGTATAAAAATTTGGCTAAGCCGTTAAGGTGTTATAAGGTAACAAACAAACAAACAAATTCACTTATTTATTATTAAGGAATGAAGCCATTTTTAGTTGTGGAGTAAAATTCTCTTTATTTATTTGTTGATACAAGGTTATTAAGTTTAAAATGAAGTTATAAATTAACATTTTAATTCGAATATGTCTGTGAAACATCTATGTGTCTTTTGTTTGACTTTGAAACAGAAATAGCGAGATTATTAATATTCATTTTGTCATCTTTGATCTCGTTTGTTCCTTTTCGAAGTAAAATAAATGTTCCACTCCGTAACTAGCTATTATGTGTCATGTACACTTATCAACTACATGATGGCATGTATGCTCATTTATTTATCTATTATTGTCATCTAACAATACTAGGATACCTTTAGGACTTCGCAAATACTTATAGATAAGAAGGCCGCGTATAGAAAATGTCATTATATTAAAGGACTAACGTGGGGTTGCCATCCTTACCCCACCTTCCATGGAGCCGGCTGTAAGTTCAGTTTAGTACTGTCAGTGATACCGCATCCGATGGTCGCGTATTTTTCGCGCCATTTCAAATCGCGCGGGTTCTAAATTCAAAATTTTCCTGTGTGCCAGTGTGAATAATATATATTTTTTTAAATTGAATAGCTTTTTGATTTATGAGTGCAGTGTTATAGTTTTTTGGATTGTAAAGATTCTAAAGTAAGTATTTGTGTTTTATTTTTGTAAATATAGTTCATTATTGTACTAAAATTTCTAAGAATGAAGGGATAAAAGTTAAAGATTCTTAAGATCAATATTCGAGTACTTGAAACAGTTTATTTTATAATTTTACCTTTTCCATATTAAATCTATCAAAATCGTTTCAGTTGTTTAGTTCTTAGATCAAAATGCCTAGTTTGTGACAAAATTGAAGTAGGTTTTTTTGTGGAAAAGTTTTATTTTATTTATTTATTTTACACTTTATTGCACTAAGTAAAAAAATGATAAATACAGTAAATATTAATGAGATGTGATACAAAAGCCGGCCTTACATGATGTATTATTGTTTAATGATAAGGTTAACAGCTTTTTTTGAGTATCTTGAGTGTCATTGTTGCATATATTGAATTTATCGCTTAATAAATTCAATTTGTTTCTAACCTATTTAATATAAATAAGTTGTCTTATTAAATTTTTAAACTAAAAAGGGGATATGTAATTTTTGCACATGCAATTTTTCGGAGTTGCGGATGCTCATGGGCGGCGGTAGTCACTTACCATCAGGCGAGCCGTATGATCGTTTGTCACTGTTTCTTTTTTAAAGTGACATGGTATTACTACTGTTGAGCAAAATATATTTTTTTTTAAACAGACAGACAGTCAGTTTAATGCTACTTACTAATGGTTTAATGTAACTAATATAGACGATATACAGATGTAGGCACTTTTTTTAGTTCTTCTCAAATGTTTTCTTTCCAAAGTAACAAGGAGATATATTCTTAAATTTTGTGAAAATTAGTTTCGACTTTAGTAAGCTTGGATTCTATTTCTATCTTTTCGGTCTAACCCAGTAACTATATGAACTTACAGATAAAATTACAAACGAATGGGCAGTGGAATGTGGGTGCTTGCATTATTGAACGTGACGGCCAAAGTTCACATAGCACAAGGTCTTGTCTTCGCCACACACGACACGACAAATCGCTGCGATTTTTTGTCTAATTTAAACTAACGATAAAACAAACCGCGGCCGTACATGCTACAATCTTTACACTTTATTCTTCGATTTAGTAGAAGAAATTGTTATATTACTTATTTAGTACAAAACTTTGTTATATACATTGATCAAACTGTTTTCACAACCTATCTGATAGACGATACGATAAATTGCTATGATGTATCTGTAAAATTTGATCTAGAATCATAACTCCACTTATAATGGGATTTTTTATACATTTCGCGTCATAATGATAAATCATAATAGATTTTCATGTATACTAGAATAAATATTATCATTATAATCAGTATAATGCAGAACAATATCGGGCCTAGGCTTCCATATATATATATATATATATATATATTATATAAAATAATATATATGTACAATGCAAAGAATGCTACTTGACCTTATTACTCCATCCCCCGGTATGTTTTATAAATGGGTGAAGATTGAATGAAACTGTTTCTGTAGTATCGGAATATGCTGGCAAAGTACAAATGAGAGATAATAAGTGAAGAACGGATAGCTCTTCGTTATAAATTCAACAAGAATTCACCATGATAGTTTCCAGGGAGAACCATCTACTCATAACCGTGATCTAATCCTGGTGAAAATGTCAAGATAACCCAGGTAAATTATCACAGTTTATCTAAGTGATCGTGTTAATTCTCCTCTGCCATAAACTATATGTATACCATGTATCGTGAAAATCTAAAATTTATTACACCATACTTTCGTTGTTTACGTGTATGCTTGTCGCACATTATGTATGTATAACTGAGATTTCTTCTCTCTCAATTCTAAAAGTTATCGATTCAATGACAGCTGATAAGGCGAGCCCACTGTCACTTTACGCTTAAATTCATTCGATAATTTATCTTTATAATGCGATTTTTCGTAACGATTAGTCGGAGCGTGTGTAGCCCGTATTAGGCATATTTAATTGTATATATGTATGTGGTAGTGGTTTGAAGAAATAGCAAATGATTGATTTATTACAAACACCAGATGTTGTGTGTATTTTTATACAAGCTGTCGGCGCGACTTCGTTCATTTTTACTTTGGCATCAGTCAATAATAACATAAAATTATCTATCCACTTACAACCTCTCTTTGGAATTAACTTTCAGTAGCAGTATTTCTGAACAGATATGACATCATAACCTTCTAGAAAAGAGCATATTCCTTTTTAAAGGACCTGTACTACACCTGCCATGCCTTGAGTGTTTTGGGTGACCATAGGCGGCGGTAGTCACTTACCATCAGGTGAGCCGCATGCTCGTTTGCCCCCTGTGTTGTAAAAAAATCACCCATTAAAAACCCAGACTCGAGCAAATTTCAAAACCCTTCCTTTACTAAGTTGAAACTGAGACCTCATTTACGTAAAGCGACTTGTGCCCACCACGGCACTAGAAAGATAGTCAAATGATCAGTGTACTAAATTCTAAAAAAAATGTTATCATAATCATATCAGGTAACTATCCACTGCTGAACATAGTCCCCTTTCTTGGGGGGGGGTTTTAAAAAAGTATAGTAAGCTGTGTATATTATCCACTACCTATGGGGAGGGACTAATGTTTCAGTTGAGGGACTCATGTTTGTGTTAATGTAGTAGAGTGTGTAGTTTGATTTTAATATATTTCTATATAAATATTAACAAGTGTTCAAGAGAAGCCTTCAAGGAACATCAATAGCGAGCCCGCTTTTGATCGTTCAAGTTTTCCAATCACGTAACTTTGGGGTCAGGTCGCTTCAACTTAATTATGTCTGAATTTACGGTGCCTGTACTTTAATAATAGAATAGAATATTAATTATTGGGGGGAAAGGGATTGTTAGTAATGGAGACTGAGAATCCCATTGCTGGCAATATACCCAACCAGGTCGACCTCCTCGCGGTTCCCCCTGGAAACTATCATGGTTAATTCCTGATGAATTCATCATGATGGGCTAACTGGCCTGTTTTCATTCTCATCGATCACCCTTCACTGGTGCTCCGCCAGCGTATCCCGTTAGCGCAGGCGGGGTTACCATACCATTTTCACCCATCAATAAAAAAAACAGTATCTATATATTGCCTCAATAAAAGATATATTATATATAATAATGAAATGAAGCACCGAATTGAAACGAATGGAGATATTTAACTGGCATAGGTGATATCGAAATGGGTGATGACATTTTCTTCGTGTGATCATCGATTTACAGAGAAACCAAATTACTTTTAGCTAATGTAATGATATGCGTAAGCTTCTGTAATTCTGAGATGATCTCGATTACTCTTTTTCAGCCAATTTAAAAGGTTTTTAATTCGACTATATTTTTTTCTTATTTTTTTATTTTTGTCATCTCATAGCTCCGTCACCTTTGGAAAATTCTATTTTTTTTATATCTAAAAGGATATATTTACAGATTGGTGCCTTAAATTTTTTATCAAAATTGGCCCAGTAGTTCAGTTTTTCAATCAAAACAACTGGTTTTGCTACCATTAACATCATATATAGAAAAGAGTATATTCCTTTTTAAAAGGCCGGCAGCACACCTGCAATGCCGCTGGTGTTGTGGGTGATCATGGGCGGCGGTAGTCACTTACCATCAGGTGAGCCGCATGCTCGTTTGCCCCCTGTGTTGTAAAAAAAAAGCATAGACAAAAGAATTACTTTATCCATTGTTCTATATGGTTTTATTTTACCTACATCTAATCATTTGCATAGTCTCCTGGCACTGAGCTCTGAGGAAAATACTTAGCGTAACGTAATCACTTATCTACCCCCGGTAACAGGGCGGAGGGTGCTAAATGAGTCAATCAAGATAATTCACCTCAACAACGCAGACGTTGCGTCTATACGGGATCTCAACTCGATGACAGCAATTACAATATCCTGTAATGTAGATAACTAGTAAATCGGCCCGGCTTCGTACAGGTATAAAAAAAAACAGATATTAAAAATAATATTATATAGCCTATGTTATTCGTTGAAAATGTACCGTAATAAATAAAATAAATGTGGTGAAATAATTTATAAAATGCATTGAGTAGTATTTGTGTTTATTCATAACAAAAAAAAAAACAGTCAAATATTTTCTCTTTATAATATGTACTAGTACAGATTAAGGTAAGGTTAAGGAAATAAGTCTACAGAAATGTTGCAATACATACAGTCTGTATTAATGTGGTTAAATTTATTTCTTCACTTTCCAAATTTTAACACAAACAATTAAATGATCTTTTCTCAAACATGCTTGGAAATATAAGCATTATTTTGATAATCTTCTTAGAGATATATCAAAATTGCCGTACTGGCCAGATACATGCGGGCAGCGGCCGGCAAAAGTTGTATGAAAATCCATATCTGTCGTGTTTTGCGGCCAGATAAATTACTATGTAAACTCATATCTGTCCTGTAATTTAAAAATGGAATGACCTTTTACTTCGAAACATGGCTACCAAGGAGGTAACTAATAAAAGGTATTATTTAAATTTCGAACTGGTTTGCAAATAGAAAGCTGTTTATTGAAAAAAAAAAACAAAGGAACATTATGGCGCGTGAAAAAATATTATTGTTCGTTATTCGTCATTGAACTTAAAAAGTAAAATTGTGTTTTTGATTTCCGCACATTGTTTGAGAAAAGTACTATACAAGCCTTGGTCACAACTAGGTATTGATGGACTTACTTATGTGTGCCTCGGCTACGCCTCGGCCCACATTTGCACGTTCGTCCATCAATGCCTCAGTTGCTGGTCGCTGCAGTAATGTACTATAAATATCCCTGATTAATTCATCACTAACATCTCAGTCATTATCTGCCCACTGCTGAGCATAGGCCTTCACCATAGACTGCCACAAGGAACGGTCCTGAGCCACCTGCATTCACCGACTGCTTGCAATGCATTTGAGGTCGTCACTCCATCTAGTGGAGGGTCGTCCTACAGTGCATTTACCTGTATGGCGTCGCTACTTAATAAATTTTCTTCCCCATCAGTTGTCGGATCTTTTGCATATGGGCAACCGATGTTCTTAAATATTTCGTTGTAAAAATGTATTATGTATCTAATAAATAAATAAATAGTTGTTCAAAATAGAGCCTTAATACCTTTGTAATAAAACACAGATTGCTATGTTCAAAATAAAGCGTTAATCCCTTTGTAATAAAACATAGATTGTTTACAATATTGGAGTCCGTCATTATTATTTTTCTCCCACCTTAGTTTAACGAATAAAAAAAAAGTACTGACTGAATGGAGGCGTGTGCGCGGACGCTTGCTCCTGTAAAATAAATGTAATTTGTGTGTTTTAAACTGTATGTGCCCTGAAGAACCTGTAAGAATTTGTGTGTGCGTGCATATAGGAGTTGAGGAAGAACTGCCGGTCACCTACAGCAGAAAAATTCACGAAGCCGATGCCAGGTTAGTCCTCCTCGACAGACAGACGCATGGGGGGTATCATGGGCGAAACAGTATACTCTGTTATGTTCATGGTACTGCTCATGTCGATAGGCGACGGTTACACTTTTCATCAGGTGGGGCGTCAGCTTGTTTGCCATTCTAAGTCGTATAAAAAAAAACAATGGTATATAATAATGTTTAAAAATAATATTATTTAATAATAATAATAATTATATTGGCCTTAAATCATAATTATAATTATCAGATTCAGAAACATGTTGGGTAACGTTTATATTTTATAAATTCCTTGATGCTATAGAAATTTCACTCGATAAGTCGGTTTCTAATTTACTTTTTGAAGACATTTTAACTGTTTGCAGTAGAACGCGGAATCGTGTGTGAACAATAGATATTCAAGATCATTATATTAGCTGTCATTTGTCCATCGCTGAACATAGATTTTCCCTATAAAAGAGTTTTTTACTAGTAGTTACCACGCTTGGTAGATGGGTTGGCAATCGTAGTTTGGCTTTTGGTGATATTTTAAGAGCCCATCCTTCGACTTTCAAGTTTCATTATTCGCCTAATAAGTTGACATATATATGACAACATAAGTAAATATGTGACATTCGATTTTGTTTTGTGTTCATAGCGTGGCACAATTAAATGAATTCTATATGCCAGATTCTGGTGAAAAGTGTAAACAATATTAAAATATTTATTAAGTTTTTCTTTTTATACAACTCAGAATGGCAAACAAGCTGACGGCCCACCTGATGGAAAGTGGTAACCGTCGCCTATAGACATGAACAGTACCATGGACATAATAGAGTATACTGTTTCGCCCATGATACCCCCCATGCGTTGCCATTCCTGAGAACTCAGGTGTTATTCCTCTGTACCCAGTAAATTCACGCCATATCCCATCCTTCAAATCGAAACACAGCCATGCAAACACAACTGCTTCACGGTTGAAACACGAATGGAACAGAGGTACCCAAGCAATCGACTTTTGTACAAAGTCTCCCTTTATTAAGTACCATCTTTTTACCACTTTTCAGACAAAATAAATTTATTTGTATTTGTCTCATACGACACTCACAGGTAAGGAAGGAATTTTATTTTACATTTATTACATGTCGGTGTGACGTCGTGACGTAATTTCGTCGAGTTTTCTTGTAGATACAAGTTGCAAGATTTGCAATTTAAAGAGTTTGAAGACGTTCTTAAACGACAAGAATACGACAAGAGCATGTCGAACACGTTTCTATAGAGTCCCATAGGGTACATTTTACGGTTTTATTAAGCTGATGTCTGTAGAAGAAGAAAGTTCTTTATTTGTCGGTATTCAAACAAGGAGATGCTCAATTTGTCTGTATTTGTGTGGTTATGCTTCTAAATGATTGTTATTAAATACACATATTATTTATTTTACACTTTATTGCACCAAGTAAAAAGAAATACAGTAAATATTAATGAAAAGTGATACAAAAGGCGGCCTTATCGCTAAGCAATCTCTTCTACCTTTGGGTAGAGGACATTAAGAAAAAGACAAAGGGTAGGTGGCGCACTATTATATAGATATTATCACATATATACACATATATATACACTACATATACACAACAAATATACACATAAACATACATATACTTAATAGCACACATACAACAGATTTGACATACACATTTGACAGTTCTAATCTAAAATTGTCCATTTTTTGTAATTGTTAATTTTTTGTTTGTTTGTCATCTTATTAGCCTTTAAATATTCTCTGCTAAACACAAGCCGCCCCCTTAGATTTTGCCAGTAGTTGCCACTTTTGGTAGGCGGCTTGGCAACCGCAGTTAAGCAGAGATGTTTTAATAGGGATGCTGCTGTCCATCCCTTGCCCTCTCTTAGTCGTCTCTTACGACATCCACGGGAAAGGAAGGGGTGGCCTATTCTATGACGGGACCACACGGTGAATTAGTGTTAGTTTCATATATTTTTTTTTGCAACAAAGTCCGTTTTTACTTATATTATAAATGTGAAAGTGAGTATGTTTGTTACTTCTTAGTGCTCTAACGGATTGAGCAATCACTATGAAACTTGGTATGCAGGTACTATATGGGATGGAAAAAGACAACCTTTTATTCAGATGACGCGAACAAAGTCGTGTGTGAAAGCTAGTAATAAAATATTCAGAGGGTTTGGTTGGATTATGATTGTAGTGGAAGTATTAGGTAGTTTTTTTTTTATGGGTGATAATGGTAAGGTAACCCCGCCTGCGCTAATGGGATACGCTGGCGGGGCACCAGTGAAGGGTGATCGATGACAATGAAAATAGGCCAGTTAGCCCATCATGATGAATCCATCAAGAATTAACCACGATAGTTTCCAGGGGGAACCGCGAGGAGGTCGACCTGGTTGGGTATATTGCTAGCAATGGGATTTTTAATCTCCATTACTAACAATCCCTTTCCCCCCAGTATCAGGCAGTTAGCCACTGTTCAATGATTTATGTGTCATAAAATGTCACATATGTCAATATGTGACAACAACACGTAAATGTGAAGAGTTTTGCCTGTGAGCAAGGGTTGTCACCTATTGAAGTTGAAACATTTATTATTATAATTTATTGCTTTTATTCTTAGTGGTAGTAATGGAAGTTTATGTATACATTTATTATATTAAAATACATTTTTTTTATTTCTCTTAAAATTTTTAAAACATTTTCTTAAAAAATAATTAAATAATTACAAGTGTAGCTGTTCTAAAACGACGCGCTTCCTGATGCCATTAAGAGACTACCGACTAAACCGTCTTTCAAAAAAAGCGTTCACGCTCACTTTTTATTTTTATCCGAGCAGTAAGTACTTTATATTATTCTCAATTTCGTGTATAATATAGTATATGTCATATATGTGTAAGTATATTTGTTATTTATATATATTTATTCGTTTATATATGTAACCTTAGTATGTATGTATATCAATAATTAGTATTACCGCATTCGAGTATTCTGACACTTCCCTATGGTTGACTGGGAGAGAATGCTTTTAGCATTAAATCCGCCATGTACACATATTTGTACTAATGAATATATAAAAAAAATACTTGCATACATTCGGAAATGGATTTTTATTTATGTAGATTAGCCAGTCCCAAATAACCATTATCGATGGCATAATTATAAGTTATTTTTATTTGGAAAACATAATTAAAATATTACGTTCTCCTTTTATATTAAATGCCAATCTAATCATATTAATTAAAAATCATGAAAATAATAAAAAATAATGTAAAAAAAAAATTGCTGTAAAACTAATAAAAATGCTCTTATTTTTTTTTTGACAATGGATCTGTTATTGTTAATAGAAAAACAGTATTTTTAATGTAAAGAAAAGCATTTTTTTATTTTTGCCTACTTGAGACAAGTGTCTCACATAAATACCTATTAGTTATAAAGGTTATTGAAATATCATGTCGACTCGACGGTTTGTATTAGGATTTAAAGGGGAATAAAAAATATAATTATAATAATCAGACATGTGACAGCCCTATCGACGGTGTATCGTGTTGCATGCATATTGACGTATTTATTGTGTTTCTTGTACGAATTACGGTTTGGATTTTATGTATTTGATTTAGTGACACATATATCGCAAATAGGAATTCGTAATATCCCATTGCTTCGCCCGTACATAAAGTAACCTATGTGATAATTTAGTATATAATCTACCCAAATTTAAATTACTACAAATGTAATTCAAATCTGTTTAGTACAGGTTTTCGTGAAAGAGAGAGAGCTCTCTCTCTCTTCATCATTCATCTATCCTTACAGAATTTTCACATTTATAATATAAATCGTCGTGTAGTCCTGGCATAGAATAACCAGAATTACCAGAGGGAGACTGTACAAAAGATTACTTGGGTACTTCTGTCCCATTCGTGTTTCTACCGTGAAGCAGTTGTGTTTGCATTGCTGTGTTTCAGTCTGAAGGGTGGGATATGGCGTGAATTTACAGGGTACAGAGGAATAACACCTGAGTCCTCAGGAATGGCAACGCATGGGGGAAACAGTATACTCTGTTATGTTCATGGTACTGCTCATGTCTATAGGCGACGGTTACCACTTTCCATCAGGTGGCGTCAGCTTGTTTGCCATTCTAAGTTGTATAAAAAAAAACCTACTCCTTCCTTACCCGTGGGTACCGTAAGAGTCGACTAAGGGAGGGCGATGGATGGGCAGCAGCGTCCCTCTTAAAACATCTCTAAAAGCCTAACTGCGTTTGTCAATGCGTCTGCCAAGCGTGTCAACTATTGGCAAAACTTCCTTTGTGGGAAAGGCTTATGCCCAGCAGTGGACAGTTAATGGCTGAAATAATAATAATAAAAAAAAAATAGGATGGATATTATACCATAGATATGTCAACTAAACAATGTTTTTCCACGCACACAGTGATACCGGACGCGTGGCCCGTACACGTCACTGGCACAATACAGACACGTGTTTCACGTCCTTTATAACGCCAGCTTTGTTTTCACCTGTGTCGAGTTGTGAATGCAAGAGATATAGCGGAATGTATTAAGCGTTTAGTTTCCGCGTACGTCATAAATGCTTGTATGTACCATGACGTGTGAATAAAGTTTTAAACGAAGAGACGCGCAATCAGCTGACGCGTATTTTCAATTTTATTTATTTATTTATTTTCAATGGACTTTAGAAAAGTAAAGGGCAAATCAAATCGGTTGTATTTTTTGAATGTATATTATCTCTTGATACTATAATTTATAAACAGATTTGGAAAATTCTTTTTTTTATTTGAAAGGATATATTCTTAAATTGAGTCCATAGAAATTTTATCAAAATCGGTTCAGGGGTTTAGTTTTTAAATCAAAATAATTTGTCATAATTGAAGTCAATGTTTTTTTTATGGGACAAAATTTCAAGTTATGAATCTAAAAGTAATACAACATTGTAGTGTCTGTGTGTATATTTGTGAGTGCGTGGTTGCGTGCGTGCGTGCGTGTTTACGTGTGCGTGTGCGTACTAGTAACATCACAACTTGTCTGTATACATAAACACACATGTTACGCGGCCGATGCCAATCCTGAACCGTTTTTACACAATTCTTTTTTACAATCGATTAGTTTTGCTACTTACTGGTAAGTCCAAGGATCTTTGTGTCTACTTAAGGTCAAAAAGACACGCGAAGTATTATATAAATAGTCGCGATATCTATGTAATTGCATGTCTATGTCCTTCTACTATCATAAAAGCGAAAGTTTGTGAGGTTCTATATATGGATGCGTATCTGTTACTCTTTCACGCAAAAACTACTAAACGAATTTTGATGAAATTTGGTACATCATCACCAACATATCAGCCTTTAATTCTTCACTGCTGGATATGTCTCCCCCTTGGGATTTTGCTAGCAACTGCCACGTTTGACAGGTGGATTGGCAACCGCAGTTAGGCTTTGGAGATGTTTTAAGAGGGACGCTGCCGACCATCTTTCGCCCTTCATTAGTCGCCTCTTACGACACCCACGGAAAAGGAAGGGGTAGTCCATTCTATGTTGGGATCACACGGCAATTTGGTACACGGGTACCTACACGTCTTAAATTAGAATGTAGCATTTTTTATGTATTGATTCACGTAGGTGAAGTCGAGTAAAACAACTAATTGCCAGAGGTATTTAAACTATACAAAATGCAAATAATTTATTAATAACACCACGGAATTCCAAACGTGTACATATGTCACAAATGTGACAAAATGTGTCAAGCTACAAACGTGACAATGATCTCATATACAAGGGCGGGTAGCCCATTAATATTCCTATGTAAGTAACTAATGGGTTCGAGTTAATGTAAAATGAACAAAGCTGTATGATGATGTCATTTGTCGACGTTGATTGGTCGACATAATAAAAGGACTAGAGAGCTAATTTGTTTTAGTGCTATCGCATATTAATTAATACCCATGATAACACACATGGGACATTTAATAAATGAAATTAAGCCAATTATAAGGCGATAATGGCAATCGAAATTATAATAGAGGGATTTTAATTATATTTGAGTGTAAAATAAAGAATAAACAATACTTAAATTAATTAAGGAATTATATAAAAAAAATATAAAAAACACTACTAGGAATAAAAAGAAATAAATAAATTATATAATATATCTATACATTTTTCAATCTATTATAGCAACTTGAAATTTCAATCAATCAAAAATAGCAATTTAAACTTCTCCCATTCCCAATAAGAGAAGAAAAAGAAGACAGAAAATAATTTCAGTTTTTCAAGAAATTCTATTACATAACTTCTATTATTAAAACTGCGTTAGTCATAGTATATGAATGCTTTTACATATTTCCTATAAGGGCACATGTAATGAAACTATACGCGAAGATCTCGAATCCAAAATGTTTAAACCGCTTCCTTGGCACCTATTTCTTATTGTATTATCTGTGCTTGGCGCACACTGTCTAATAAAAGTTTTTTACATTTGAAATAGATATATATTTTTGCCAGTCTGTGTTTTTTTCTGGTATTACGTAATAAAACTGTATGAAACTGTACAAAAACAAAACTGTACCAAACTGTATGCTGTTTCCACAATTGTGATGTTGAAAGATCTAATTGGTCTATGTTTTATTTTGATACGCTATCTAGAAATTGTCTAATTAGTTTTCCTACTAAAATCTACGCCTATATAATTGTATGAAAAATGTAGGAAAACCTCGGCAGGGAGCTCTTTCCACAGCCTGAGTTGAATGTTTGTATATAAAAAAAAAAATTAATATAATAATATAACAAAATGTCGTTTCTGCTTTCCACTGTAACCTATCACCCCATTTTTTTATCGGGATAAAATTTTATCCTATCGCTCGAGTTGGAACAATCATACACGTTTATAAAATTTCATTAAAATCGGTTGAGCGGTTTCGGAGATTAGTGAACTAACATCGTTACACAGGAACTGCATTATTTTAGATTATGCTATACTGGCTGTATCCCGCAGCTTTATCCGCGTGAATCAGTATACAAAGTATCCTATATACTAATTTGAGATATAACCTACCTATGTTTCAAATTTTATCAAAATCCGTTCAGTAGTTTTTGCGTGAAAGAGTAACAAACATCCATCGATCCTTCTGTCTATACATACATTATTACAAACTTTCGCATTTATAATATTAAATAAGATATACATATACATACGTACGTACAGTAGCAAAACAACTCTGTATCGATTTCTTAATCCACATGGGTAAATATACATTACTTACTCTCGGAATATTCCCTCTGGGCCGCCAACAGCATTAACAGTTAGGATTAGAAGTAACTCTTAACACAGCTAAAATATCGAAGTTGCTCTTTTTATAACATTTCATATACGATTTCACTTTATAAATTAATGTAATCTTAATAAATTAATAGATAGATAGATAGATACTCTTTATTGTTTCCTCCAAAAGATTACAATAGTAAACTTATTATAAATATAAATAATTACAAGAAATAATCACAATGAGAAAACAATGGGCGACCTTATCGCTAAGAGCGATCACTTCCAGGCAACCTTTGGATGGAGAGGAGTAATTATAAACAATTAGGTGGGAGGCACGATGAAAAATTTTGTTAGTTCTAAATATGGGAGATGTGATACATATAATAATATAAATATTATCCCTACTCATTATTATATTAATATATCTAACCTATCTAGAAAGAAATGACAAATTTGTTGATCATTAATTTGAGATCGAAATAAATTTTAGTTAAAATATTTACTTAGATAAATACCAGAGGGAGACTTTGTACAAAAGTCGATTGCTTGGATACCTCTGTCCCATTCGTGTTTCTACCGTGAAGCAGTTGTGTTTGCATAGCTATGTTTCGGTTTAAAGGATGGGATATGGCGTGAATTTACAGGGTACAGAGGAATAACACCTGAGTCCTCAGGAATGGCAACGCATGGGGGGTATTCATGGGCGAAACAGTATACTCTGTTATGTCCATGGTACTGCTCATGTCTATAGGCGACGGTTACCACTTTCCATTAAGTGGGCCGTCAGCATGTTTGCCATTCTAAGTCGTATAAAAAAATTAAATATCTTTTTTTTTATCCTTACAACACAGGGGATAAGCATGCGGCTCACCTGATGGTAAGTGACTACCGCTGCCCATGATCACCCACAACACCAGCGGTATTGCAGGTGTGCTGCCGGCCTTTTAAAAAGGAATATGCTCCTTTTTTAAAGGTTTTGATGTCATATCGGTTCGGAAATACTGCTGCTGGAAGTTGATTCCAAACCAAAGAGTCATTTAATATCATTTCTCATAGTAAAATTTACTTGTCTTTTGAACAAAAGATAAGCCTATATCTTTGCTAACAAGTATCTATAACCAATTCTTTTTTGTAAGTGCAATAATAAATATTATAATATTTTGTTGTAAAATTTACAACAATTTACATCAGAAATTAAGTACAAAATGGCGGCTTAAATATAACGATATCTGAGTAAAGCGTAAAAGAGCCAGCCAGTAGTAAAAACGCTATGTTTTTACGACAGGGTCTGTGCGTAATACAATATTGATATGTTTAATTTTTAAGTACACCTTCTTGCTTGAACTTCAGAGTTATTTCTGGGTAATGAATGTTATATCGGG
Source organism: Galleria mellonella (assembly GCF_026898425.1). Lineage (NCBI taxonomy): Eukaryota > Metazoa > Arthropoda > Insecta > Lepidoptera > Pyralidae > Galleria > Galleria mellonella. The sequence goes on along the minus strand of NW_026441999.1, from coordinate 5,102,532 downwards.
ATTTTTTTTATTTCGTATAATAAAAATTGCGTTTATTGCTATGCGTGGATTCTGGTCTAGTGGCGTACTACATTGACTTACAAATTTCAAAGATCGGGTTCAAAAAAAATTATTCTATTTAAAACAGCAAACAAGCTGGTGAACATTCCACACTGATGGAAATTAATGAGAACACCATATATGAACAGCACTATGGGCATATCATAGTGTACTGTGACGCCAGCGATAGATCTATCGTAAAAGATATGACATAGAACAAATCAAATAAATAATTAAAGTTGTTACGTTGCAAAAAAGTAGCGATAAAAAGAATCACTAAAATATGTTCCGAATTGTCGAAGATGATGATGCACACAGAAATATACGTAAATTAAATAAAAATATATTAAGTTAAGATTATATATATAATAATAATAATATATTTATTTATTTATGTCTCCTCACAAACAACTTAAATTTACACATAGGTATTTAGAATAAAATAAAATTAAAATAATATGGAACTCTGCTGTGAGGAGCTGGTGTCTGTAATAAGTTAAGACCTGTAGTACAGATCACCAGGCCCCCTACCGATATATGTTTAAATAATAATTAAACAAAATGCATTCCACTGAAATTACACAATCCAAAGATAAAAAAAAAACAATAAAGTTAATATTGAAAAAAAAATATGTTTTTGTGTGCGTGTGCGTGTGCATGTGTGTGTGTATAATCTATATATTTATATATATATATACATATATATATATATATATATATATATATATATATATATATATATATATGTATATAAATTAATTAAGAAACTCCTCCTCGAATATAAATATCACATTTAATATCTTTCATTATGAGAAAATGATGAGATATTTGTCTGACTGGTAAATAATGGTTTCTATAGAATAAAAGTATAAAGGAATGGACTGGGGCGGTAGTAGTCGAGAATCACTACACTAACAGCATATGGGTCACTGAATTACTGGAACAAATTATATATTGGCTGGCTATAGTAAAAATACTTAATACGTTTTTTTTTATTTATGGTCTAGGGCGATCTGTATTGATTTATTTACTCTTTATTGCACCACTTAAAGAATAATACAAAGATAAATATATAATGTGTTATTATAAATATATATATATATATATATATATATATATATATATATATATAATAATAATAATAATATAAGCCTTTATTCAGACATTTTTTTTTTTAAAAACAACGTATTAACAACTTATTATTTAATTGCTGTTGTCTGTTTGCTTATTAGCAAAGGCCTCCTCCAACTGTCTCCAATGGTCTCTATTACTAGCAATTCTTGTCCAAATACACCCTGCTTCAGCCCTAATGTCATCTACCCATCTTCTATGTGGTCTTCCTCTTCTCCTTTTTTTGTCTTTCGTGTACCAAAACATTATCTTTTTACTCCATTTATCTCTCCCTCTAATTGTATGCCCTGCCCATTTCCATTTAAGTTTTTTAACTGTGACTGTAACATCTTTAGTTTTTATGTGTTTTTTAATTGTGCTAGTTCTAATTCTGTCTGATAATCTTATCCCCATCATACTTCTTTCCATGGCATTCTGGCAATTTTGTAGTTTTTTAAAGTGGGATTTGGTAAGAGCCCAGGTTTGGCAACCATATGTAAGAACTGGTAAAATACAGGTTTCAAATAGTTTACCTTTTAAGGCTGTGTTTGTCATTTTGCTTTTAAGTATTTCCTTTAGACTCCAAAATCGTTTCCAGGCATTTCCTATACGTTTTTCAATCTCCTTTGTAGTTAAGTCTGTTGGTGAAATTATTTGACCCAAATATACATACTCATCTACATATTCAATTTTTTTGTTGTTGATGCAGATAGTTTCCCCTTTTTTCCCATTTGTCATAATTTTTGTTTTTTCTTTGTTCATAACCAAACCTACTTTTCGGCTTTCTTTATCTAATTCATTAAGCATTACTTGTAGATTGTCTCTTGTTGGGGAAAATAAAATTAAATCGTCGGCGAATCTCAGATGTGACAGGTATTCCCCGTTCATTAATAGTCCATACTCATCCCAATTTAGTTGACGAAAGATCTCTTCTAATACTGCAGTGAAAAGTTTAGGTGATATGGGGTCACCCTGCCTTACTCCCCTTTCTATTTTGAATTCCTTTCCTTCTTTTTCTAGCTTTACTTTTGCTTTACTGTTTCCATATATGTTCTTCAATATTCTGATGTATTTAATATCATATATATATATATATATATATATATATATATATATATATATATATATATATATATATATATTGTTTATTTTTTTATAACTGTCAATTCATAACTTCGTCAGTTATATAATTAATTATGTAAAAGGATGTCCTTTTAAGAGACTGACTAAAACAATTTTTATTAAAATCGGTCGAGTTGTTTAGTTTTTAAATGAAAATAATTTGTTTTGATATAACTGAAGTCTATTTTCTTATGGAGCACTTATTTCGATAAAATTTCTATGCAATCAGTCTAAATGTATATCCTTTCAGATACAAAAATATTTATAAATGACGGAGTTATGAGGAAAAAAACTATAAAAATATTACAACTAACCGATTTGAGAACCTTGTCCTTTTTGAAGGCGGATAACAAAATAGAAGTAAACCTTTTTGCTAAAAAAACACATTAGAATCAGTATAACATATGCTTAGGAATCGTGAAAAATGTGCAGAGCACCTATTTTTTAAGTCGGTTTAAAATGTGAAATACGGTTATAATGAACGTATCCAAAAGAAGTAAGAACCTAAGCAGATTAATTTTAATAACAGTGAAAGCTTTGTATTTTTTTAGAAAATAGGGAAAAGGTCCGTTGTGACTTTATTGTTCAAGCCGGTATCAAGTGTTTCGGATTATTTCATTGCCTGTTGTTAATTTACATTTATAAAACCCTTCTGTTTTATTGTTTCTTTTTTAATGAAATGATAACTTTTTTTCTTTCCTTTTTTTTTCTTTTCACATTTAAAAATAGTTCATGTTTGGGCATGTGTGCGTAGGTTTGCCCTTACCGATTAGGTAGTTCCAAGTTTATTTTACTGAATTTGCAGTAATAACGAATTTGTTGTTGTTTTAAATATAATTTTTAATATTGCAACTAAACTATATAAATTTACAATATTTTGAATATATATATGAAAGAGGTGACGGTATATAATGCAATTCAATTGTAACGAATGACGTGACTGTGGCTGCTGATTAGTGGGTCGTCGCAATTTGCTTCACACTTCACGTTCCTTTCAGCAACCATAGGTTGTGCGGTAACAAACATCATACCAGCCGTTAAATGTCCACTGCTGGACATAGGCCTCCTCCATAGACTGCCATAAGGAACGGACATTTAAGAATAGTTATCTGGGATTTTTTTTCTAAACGTACTTACATTTATTAAGTGCTTTTGACATTTTTTCAATCGACTTCAAAAAAAGAAGGTTCTCGATTCGGTTGAATATTTTTGGTTTTATGATTTTTACCTAGTAACTTCGTCAGTTCTAAACCGAATTGGAAAATTATTGGATCGGTTTTATAGAATTTTTTTTAACATCGGTCTAGTAGTTTAATTTTTAGATTAAAAAAATCAAATTTATCACAATTAAAATGTCGGTTTTATATGGGAGACAATCTTTAATTATTAATGGGTGAATTTATATATATATATATATATATATATATATATATATATATATATATATATATATATATATATATATATATATATATATATATATATATATATAAACATATGCATGCTATTATAAATATGGCGAAACATACTGTACATTAAAAAACAAACTGTAACGTCATATTATCTGTTTCTGGCTAATAAATTATTATTATTATTTCTCACTGTCTACCCTACAAAGAATTTAGCGTGATGATAGATAAAAATAAAGGCAGTAAAAATAGATTCAAAGTCTGTTAAACTCGGTACATGTTTTAACCTTTTTAGTTAACACGTCAATGACACAAATACGAGTCTCCACGCCCAGTTCGCGTGATAGCGGCTTGACATGATATGTTACCTGTCTACCTAGGTATAAGCTAGGTAAGACACTTTATTATAATATTAGCCTCTAGGGTGTCTAGGGAGGAAAGGGATTGCTAAAAATAGGGACAAGTGACCCCATTGCTTCTTCCACGCGTTTCCCCCTGGAAACCATATTGGTTATTTTTTTACGAATTAGTCACTACGGGAAAAATACATCGATAGTGCAAGCTTGGTTATCATTCCAATGATCTGTTTGAATTTATTGTATTGAAATATGAATTTTAAATTTCCAACTAGAGGGAATTCACACGAATGAACTCTCAGGTAAAAACTATTGAATTTTTATACGTTGAATTTTTTGTGTAATATATGTTCGCTACCACTGCCTTCGAACGCTTTCTATTTTTACCTAATGGTTAGCTGGTAGAGAATGCTATACGGTGTTAAGCTCGCCATTTGTAAATATTTATTGTGCAATAAAGTATAAATAAATGAATACATACGAGTATAATACTTAGAAGGGCAAACAAGCTGACAGCCACCTGATGGAAAGTGGCAGTCGCTATGTACGTGAATATATATATATATATATATATATATATATATATATATATATATATATATATATATATATATATATATATATATATACATATACATACATATGTTATTGCAACTATGGTATTCTTCATGTATTGCCATTTCTGAGGACTACAGTATAATAGGAAGGAGTTGGTGTCGTGTCGTATTAAGAGGTGAAGAAACTCGCTGAAAATCGTATGGAGTTGAAAGAGCTCCACGAACAAGAGCGCAGCACTATTCTGTGTCCTATAATTTAAAGTACCATATTTCATTCTTCAAACTGAAATAAAGCCACAGCTATTCAGCGATGAACGATGATCCCACAAGTAACACCCAAAATAAACAGGACTTTATTAATTTCACGTGCTTCAAGTTATGGGGGTAGCTATTTGCCTGTGGGGTATTTGATCAAATCACCACACACAGTGGGAGCTCAAACAATTATCGCTTTTCAGAATTCACTCCGGGTCGTATATTGTTTTATAAAGGGGTCCAAATCATATTATAATGGAATTTTACCATTTATCTTATTTTGAGCGTATTGAAGTGTTTGTTATAGCATGTTATTTATTTATTTTATTTACCAAAGAAGGGTGTTTGAAAGCGATTTTTTTGTATATTTTATTTTTATACCACTGAGGTGGCAATCAAGCATACGGCCCACCTGATGTCTATGAACGCCTGCAATACCAGAGGTATTACGTGCTCGTTGCCGACCCTGAAGAAACCTCTTTATCCCCCTTTTGAAGAACCCCATGCTGTAGTCTCTTGGGAAAACCTCGGCAGGGAGCTCATTGCATAACCTGAGTGTTCGTGGGAGAAAACATCTGTGTATGTAATGAAGTATAAATAAATAAAATAAAATTTAATAATGGGACACTTTCTGTATAATTTATGTCCAAGTCCGGATATTCATGACACTTACCTACTGACTCAATGACAGTGGAAGGGAAGTCTATTTTGCTAGCTCCATTCTTATTCAAAGAACATGGAAAAAGTCCTCTCCACGTGTTCGAGCATAATAAATGGACGCTCGAATGAATATCGATGCCAGCAAGCCCTTATTATACTCGTATTTATGTCCCTTAAACAGTTTTAAAATATACTCAATTAAATCTAACTACCATATCATTTCAAATTAGTAGTATCCTACCATGATGATTATTATACGATTGGTTTTATTCTTATATATTTCAAAAAGTTCTCAATTCGTCTGAATTTTTACAATTATATTAATATGAATAGATAAGAAACCAATAGTTTTTAGAAATATTCTCTGTCTGTCTATTTTGGCATAATGCAAGAATTACTGTACCATACCAGAGAGAGACTTTGTATAAAAGTCGATTGCTTGGTCCATCCATGCGAAGCTGGGGCAAGTCGCTAGTAATAAATTCAATTCACAGTGAAACGAAAATCAACAAGCATATAGCTTCGCCATATTTGGAATTGCATGTGAACCTATCGTAAGGAAGTATTTATAACATTCGCTGCTGTAGTGTTGTTTTATTCAGTGTGTTATAATCTGTATGTATGTAAGGGTTTTATTGTTTTATATCCTAATTCTAGGCCACAGATCTACTTGCTTGAATCCTTACTAATAGCTAGTATTATGTTATCTGTGATTTTTTTTATGCAACTTAGAATGGCAAATAATCTGACGGCCCACCTGATGAAAAGTGGTAACCATCGTCTATAGACATGAGCAGTATCATGCACATAACAGAATATACTGTTTCACCCATGATACCCCCCATGTGTTGTCATTCCTGAAGACTTAGGTGTAATTCCTCTGTACGCTGTAAATTCACTGCTATATCCTACTCTTCAAACCCAAATACAGCCATGCAAACACAATTGTTTCACGGTAGGAACACGACGGATTAATTAGCATAAAAATTATCGGTAAATGATAATGAATTAAAAGTAGCAATTATTTTATTTCATTGGATTCGCTTGTAAAAAATCAGCGCTGTGATTTTTAATTGCCGTAATTTAATATCACATTAGCTATTTAAAATGGATTATACATTATGATTTATATGGCCAGAGTGTAAAAGTCTATTCGGTCGCTCTACAAGTCGATGCTGCGATATCATTTCACCTTTAAAGAAGCACAATCGATAACTTAAAAATAACTCTAAATATCTGTGATTTTTTATTTAACGTTATTTTATAACAGTCAGTTACGTTGTTATATGATATTTTACGAAGGAACGAAGCAGGAATAACGAATGATTTTGCATTACATATGCAACGTGTTACACATTCCAAGACTATTCAATAATCCTAATACTACTTGGACGAGGGTGGCGCCCTCTATGTTGTTAGTGCGAGTTGTACAAATATTTACGTTTTGATCGCGTTCACGTTCATGTCGATAAGTTTATATGGAAATTTGAATTTCAATATAAAATGTTAACGTTAACGTTAACGCAGCAGTAACGTAAATCTGTTACTTTTGTTATTATAGTACATACTGTGGTGCTTTTGATACCTCTCATGCATTGTTATTCCTGAGGACTATGGTGTTATGCCTCCATACCCTGTAATTTCACTGCCTTATCACACTACAAATCGAAACAGTCAATGTAAGCACAACTGCTTGATGGTAGAAACAGTGAGACTAAGTACTCGTGTAAACGACTTTATTACAGTCTCCCTTTGCTTAAATTCAAGATTTTGTGTGAAAGAATATATATATATATATATATATATATATATATATATATATATATATATATATATATATATATATATATATATATTGTTTAACCAAGTTCATTGACATTATAAGTAAGTACATCCTCATCTTTGTATTGATGTTAATTAAATCTTCAGATATTAATAAATACTCAGAACGGAAAATGAGTTTAACGGAATATTAATAGAAGACAGTTTTTAAAGGACTTTAACAAAGGTATTAATTTCGATTATGTTTTGAGAGAGAGAGAGAAAAAAGATTTGACTTTTTGTTTGTAAAACATAAACTCAAAAAATTCTGAACTAATTTTAAAAAATATACATTATCACCGAATAACATGGACTGTATTTTATTATCAAATAAATTAGAGACCCCTACATTGCGTGCGAAGTCGGAATCCTAAATAAATATGAAAGTGGGTTTGTTTGTTATCTCTGAAAATTGGCGTACGTGTTATTTTTATTTATTATTGCGTTTGGGATCAAAAGATTATATCTTTACACCATACATCTGTAATTGGCTAATGTTAGCCAATTACAGATTTTCAACCTGTATATCAATGTTATACTTAATTTGGAAAATAAGTATTCGCAAAATAAATTTAATGGAGATATTATATTTTAAAGGTCCCATTATTGGAAGTTCTTGTAATAATTAATGTAAAACTATGTGTTATTTGTGTGTGTTTGTGCTATATGAATGTGGTGTGTAAAGAAACAGTACGTATTTTTTTTAACCCATTTAAATAAAGTACATTCTCAATTCGATTATATTTTTTTATGTTTGTTACCTCAAAACTCCGTCAATTCTGAATCGATTTGGAATTTTTTTTTTATCTGAAAGGGTATACTTATAAATTGGTCCCATACAAATTTTATAAAAAACGGATCAGTAGTTTTTTTATGAGTGATAATGGAATGGTAACCCCACCCGCGCTATCGGTATACACCGGCGGGGCACCAGTGAAGTATGATAGGTAAGGATGAAGCAGGTCATGTTAGCCCATCGTGACGAATTCAACAAGAATTGTTCACGATGGTTTCCAGGGGGAACCACGTGGAGGTCGACCTGAAAGGGCTTGCTAGCAATTATTATATTGCTAGCAATGGGTCTGTCAAACTCCATTGGAAACTCCATCCGGATGAGTAGTTTAGTTTTTTGATTAAAACAAATGGTTTTATCACAATTGAGGTCAGTTTTTTTGCTGGACACAATCTTTAATTATTGTTACATTTGGGATATGGGATGGAGAAGACCATAAGCTGCTTTTATCCCGGACATTTAATATAATTATTTAATATGTTGATCAAAGTCCGCGATAAACACTATTTCAATAAATATTATAAATGCGAAAGAAGGATGGGCAGATGTTTGTTACTCTCTCAAGCAAAAACTACTTATCGAATTCGAATGAAATTTGCTACGCTGGTTATTTTATATACTTATTCTCGTGGGTGAAGCCGCGGTATCAAATAATGATTGATATATCATGATGGAGGTTCGGGCAATGTCGATCTGTTGTGTACATACATACCCAATATTGCGAGGGCAATAACGGTTAATCCCTTAGGGCACTTGGTTCGAAAATGTTCGAAATTTATCGAAATATTAGAGGAGGTACTTTAAAATAGCCGAGACTTATTAATAATATCGCAGTGTATTTTTAGACTGTGCTAATCATAAACGTAGTATAAAGTACTACGAACTGACAGACTGACAACGTCTGGTAATCATAAGAACGAGACAAGAAAATATTTACATTTGAGTTTAGTAAAAATAACAAAAAAATCACGTATTCGTTATAATTTTTACTTTAATTCGTGAATGTTCAAAACTTGATTTGGATTAAATTAAATATTTTTTTTCTACCAATTCTTTTTCAAAGTTGTTTTTCCCCTTTAAATTATATATTTATTTTATATACAACTTAGAATGGCAAACAAGCTGACGGCCCACCTGATGGAAAGTGGTAACCGTCGCCTAGAGACATGAGCAGTACCATGGACATACCATAACAGAGTATACTGTTTCGCCCATGATACTTTCATGCGTTGCCATTCCTGAGGACTCAGATGTTATTCCTCTGTACCCTGTAAAATCCCATCCTTCAAACCGAAACACAGCTATGCAAACACAACTGCTTCACGGTAGAAACACAAATGGGACAGAGGTACCCAAGCAATCGACTTTTGTACAGTCTCCCTCTTCTCTATATATAAATATATATATATATAAATATACCATATCAAAATTTTCGTACAAACGCAACCAAACTGTGTGTTGCTAGCATTTATAATGAGATTCAATGTATGATCGAAATTCCAATCTCGGACAGTCAATAGTACCGTGGTATCGGTCTCTAGTTATTTTTTCATAGGGGTAGATTCTCAATTTGTTTGTGTAATTGTTTTTTTTAATTTATTTATTTAAACTTTAAAATACAGTGAACTTATGTACATATGGCGGACTTAAGTCAGTTGACCATTAGAGTTTACCATTTTTTTTTTGATGGGTGAAAATGGTATGGTAACCCCGCCTGCGCTAACGGGATACGCTGGCGGAGCACCAGTGAAGGGTGATAGATGAGAATGAAAACAGGCCAGTTAGCCCATCACGATGAATTCATCAGGAATTAACCATGATAGTTTCCGAGGAGAACCGCGAGCATGTCGATCTGGTTGGGTATATTGCTAGCAATAGGATTCTCAGTCTCCATTACTAACAATCCCTTTCCCCCTATAGTTTACCATTGGACAAACCGAGAAATAAGTAGGCGGTGCATTGTTGAATAGAGGAAATATAAAAAGTAATATTTGATGTATTCATATATTATAAACATATAATTAGACTAATATAAATATATATATATAATATATTAAATAAATAAATATATAAATACATAAATATTACTGTAATAAACAATTAACTGCATTATACACATATAATTATTATTATTTGTATTATTATTATTTTTTTATACAACTTAGAATGGCAAACAAGCTGACGGCCCATCTGATGGAAAGTGGTAACCGTCGCCTATAGACATGAGCAGTGCCATGGACATAACAGAGTATACTGTTTCGCCCATGATACCCCCCATGCGTTGCCATTCCTGATGTCAGCCGTTAACTGTCTACTGTTTAACATAGGCCTCTCCTATGAAGAGGGGTTTGCCAATAGTTGCCACGCTTGGCAGGCGATTTGGTAACCGCAGTTATGCTTAGGCGATGTTTAAACATTACATTTATAATATTAGTAAGGAAAGATCCATTATAATACAAATCTCATTTTTATCAGTGAAGATTTTGTACGGCGTCTAAAAAGTTTTTGATGAAAGTTTAATGAAGGGAAGCACTTTAAATATATTATACACGGTACGGCTAATTAAAATTTGGCAAAACTAGAAAATCTATACTAATATTCTTCTTTTCATTTAAGAGTTTCCTCTTGTCGGTGCAACTAATTCATGCATCTTCCTCCAGCCAGCTCTATCCCAGGTCATATCCTTTACCTCCTATCCTATTATCTATACTAATATACAATATTATTTTTTTTTTATATTTTTATACTAATAAGATAGAATACTAATAGAACAAAAAAATCGAAAAAATAATTTTTCGATGTTTTTTTTTCTGTATTTTTGTTCCGGCATCACGCAAAAACTATTACACCAAATTGGATTCGATTTTAAATGTTGTGTTCCTTAAGGTGCAACTTAAAATTTGGTAAATAATTAAATGGAAACTCTTTGTTCCCTTCAATGTACTACAGATTTTAAAGATTAACAATATGTATACAAACAAAATGATTAATTAATTACATAAACTTCATTATATAAAAGCAAGATGAAGAGGCAATAATGGGCGGTCTTATTGCTTAATAGCGATCTCTTCCAGACAACCTTGGTGGTAAATTTTATTTTGATACTCCATCGAGGAGTTATCTATTTCATTGGTTTTCCTACTTCTGAATTTCATGCGAACGAAGTAACGGTCGGAAAGCTAGTGATCAATAAAAGCGTCTAGCTTTATTCCAAGTTGGCGTCAGACGAACATAAAAGTTTGTCTGTTTATCTGTTACCTCTTGATGTCTTAACAGCTTAACCAATCGTCATGAAATTTAGTATATAGATCGATAGATAGATACTCTTTATTGTTTCCTTCAAAAGATTACAATGGTAAACTTATAAATACAAACAATTACAAGAAAATCTTACACTGAGAAAGCGATGGGCGGCCTTATTGCTAAGAGCGATCTCTGCCAGGCAACCTTTGGATGAAGAAGATCAACAAATTGGTTTATAAACGACGGTGTTATAAAGTAGCAAACATAGAAAAAATACAAGCGTATTAAAAAATTCTTTTTTTAAGCTGGTTGGAAATAATTACATTATTTTAAAATAACCGTAATAAGATGGTGGATTCAATTAATTTTTTTTTTTAAACAGACATATTTAGTAACGAGATGCACTTTCAATATTATATGAATACGGGCATTTGAAATTTGGTGAAACGAGAAACTGATCAATAACAGCGTCTAGCTTTACCCCAAGTCGGCGTCAGACAAACACGTCCGATGTACATTGACCGGAGGGGGCGACAAATGCGACAATCGAACCTGAATTGAACGGCGCGACTGGACTATTCTAATTACGTTCCGTTTCATACAATGTTGACTGGACTATCGAACGTTCCGTTTCACCTAATAATTTAAGGTTTATCGTACATTACACAATGTCGCCTATTGCCACTTTTCATACTTTACCATCACATCTGAGAATGAATTTATACTATAGCATGTTACACAATTATTAAAATTAAAATTATACGTATTTTATTAACTCAAAATGAATTGGGTACTATTACAACGCTGTTAAATGATCTATGATGATGATGATGATGATTAGAAAACTGTCAGTGAACAATACACCGCAACCTATTTTTTATCTCGATCAGACAGAAAAACTTGCCGATAATAACTGTTATTTTTATAATTTGGTGATGTGAAACAATTTAAATAATATTTGAAATTTAGCGAAACAAAAAACTGATTAATAACAGCATCTAACTTTACCCCCAAATCACCATCAAACAAATACATCCAATGTACAATGATTGAAGGGGGCGATTGAACCTCAAGTGAATGTCGCGACCGGACTATTCCAATTATATTCCATTGTATTTACTATTGATTAGACTATTCTAATTTATTTATTTAAATAACTTTATTAACCAAAAGAAAATATGGTACAAAAAGCTGACTTAATGCTAGTAGCATTCTCTACCAGTCAACCCTAATTATATTCCGTTTCACCTTAATTTTTTCTTAGATCGACAATTAAAAATTATACGACTGGACTTTACCTAATTAGGTACATTCCGTTTCATGTAATATTCTCTCTTAAACATACAAATAAACCGTGTTATTCTAATTAAGTTAAATTTTATCCAATATTATTAATTAAATTATTAATATTGTCAATTAAATATGAAGTGATTACAGTAAACGGTGCGACTAGGTTACTTTAAGTTTGGTTTTTTATTTATTCTTAATTCTGGATTATTGGACAATGACGTTCCGTTTCATCTAATATTTTTCTAGAGAGAAAGCTATGTTATGGAGCTCCGTATTTTGGTTGTCTATGACAAACAAGGACGAATTGACGTACCGTTTAAGCAGATCAGACAGACGCGTCCGTTCGCTTCTATGTATAGATGTAGAGTGGCTTATTTTTGAGTAATAAAATTCAATATTGAAAAACTCGCGTCGGCAAGACTTCATTGTTTTCGTTCATAAAATGTAATATTTCTATGTTTGCTGGTATTTTTCTGTAGTAAAAGGAAAGGCAACGTACCAATAACGCTTGCAAAGTTATAAATGCTTTTTTTTTTTTTCTTTGTTACTTTAAGGGCGACTTAGTAACACATATCATTACACACTATCAAATTTATAATATGATTATTAGTAGAAGATTTATGTTAGTTATTTTTAATCTTTACACATATTTTAAATACACAATTGGGACATAACACGATAGTATTGGCGATATCGAAATGGGTAATGACACCATGGTTTCTCCACCATCCATTTCCAGAGGAACAAAATTTTTTTTTATACAACTTAGAATGGCAAACAAGCTGACGGCCCACCTGATGGAAAGTGGTAACCGTCGCCTATAGACATGAGCAGTACCATGCACATTACAGAGTATACTGTTTCGCCCATGATACCCACCACGCGTTGCCATTCCTAAGGACTCAGGTGTTATTCCTCTATACCCAGTAAATTCACGCCATATCTCCACCTTTTAAACCGAAACACAGCCATGCAAACACAACTATTTGACGGTTGAAACACGAATGGGATAGAGGTACCCAAGCAATCGACTTTTGTACAAACCTTATTTTAATAACACAATCAGGACTTAGCGTGATGAAAAAATATTCGCAGATAAATAGTACCTACATACCTACATCTTTATTGACGACGTTTCGATTCAGTTTGCACCACGTCGTGATTACGACAATCCATTTGCATTTACATGCAAAATTTTTCATCGCGCTAAATCCCGATAGTGTATTCGAATAAGTGTAAAACTATAACAGTTTGACTTATCTGTGTATCTGTTTATGGCATTATAACTCCTATACGAATGGACCGATTATGACGCGTTTTTCGTTTAAAAGCTGACGTGATCAAGATGGTTCTTAGCTAAAATTTATGAAGATCTGCTAAGACGTTTCAATGTCATTAGCTCTTTTTATAGATATGTTTGTGTCAGAGATTTTTTTAAATTTTCATAAATTTATAGTTAAGTATGTTACTTTCATTCGAATTAAAAAATAGCATAAAAGAAAAAGAGGCAAATACTTCAATAGCTAAAATATATTTTTATTGCACTTGTAAATTCCATAGGAAATCATCACCATACTAGCCTTTAACTGTCCACTGCTGAACATAAGTGTTCCCCTTGGGGGTTAAGCCAGTAGTTGTCACGCTTGGCAGCCGGATTGGCGACCGCAGTTAGGCTTTAGGGATGCTTTAAGAGGGACGCTACTGTCCATCCCTCGCCTTCCCTTAGTCCGTTTTTATGACACCCACAGGAATGGAGTCAGGATAAATACGATTAATATAATTTTATTCTATTAAAATATGTAAGCACTAGGCTCATAACATTGATTTGTTTTTTATTATTTCTCTCTACTAATCTATCTAAAATCTATACTAATGTTCTTCTTTTCATTTAAGAGTTTCCTCTTGTCGGGACAACTAATTCATGCATTCTCTTCTAGCCAGTTCTATCCTAGGCCATATCTTTGACCTCCCTATACGACATGACACCCAGTTTTTATCTGTGCCATGTAGTTATTTCTCGGCTTTACTGTTTTGAAGGCTATTATTTTAATGAATAAATAAATAAATAAATGTTGTCTGTGACAGCAGTAATTAGGCACGTCTCTCGTTCCAGGACATTATTAAAGTTATTTGGGTTAATGCTAACTTTAAATTGAGCGAGATTACAGCTATGATTACAAGATGGGCAAGGATCTGTTCGCACGCCGTGCAGAAATTGTGATGGTTATTTGCTGTAAGCATTCATCATTCTAAATATACAAGCTTCATACAAATTTAATAACTCCATTAGTGATCTCATAGAGTATATAAAAGCTACCTAGGTAAATGAATTACGATGAGGGATTTTTTTTATTAAGCAAAAGAGCGCGTTAAGAAGAGATTGTCACTTTTTAATACAAGTAACTTATTAAAATATTGTTATTGAATCGATTTTGGTAATTCTTTTATAAATTGGCCGACTGCAATGATTATTTTCAAAATCAGTTCAATACTGACAAAGTTATTGCTTTATACACACACATACATACAAACGCACGCACACATAAACACACTAAGAGAGAGATAGAGATACGTGCACACACACACACACGCACACACACACACACATACATACAAAGTGTTGCATTTACAAAATTTGCTACAAAATTTTTTATGCAGTATAAAACTAAGTAAAAAAATTAAAATACACTTCGTTTTCATATAGACAAAAATAAAAGCGCTGTCTATAAATATATCAATGATTTCACCTCATTAATATAATTTACACTAACATTATTCCTCAATCTCATAATTTAAGCCGCTGCGATTCAGCGGTGGGTGTGGAAGGCACTTTATTCCAATTTAAGGCGGGATCCGTAGCATTGACGTACCCAAACTGTGTTCCCTCACGCGAGGTTTACCTAATTGATAATTTTGTTATTTATCTTTTTTAAAAGGCAGTAGATCAAAAAGATTATTAATTTGACTGGAAATGTCTATCACATCGGTGATAGGACTAATGAGTATTTACGGTTTTAATATAATAAGATGAGGTATACATTTAGTCAAAAAAGTAACACAAACATGTACACACACACACACAAACACACACGCACACAAATACACACACACACGCGTACACGCACGCACGCACTCATCCACATACACCCACACACACACACACACGTATACATTAAAAATACATATTTGAATTTAGTTTCAACAAGGTGGATTTTGTATCACTAATATGTAAGTTTTAATCGTAACAAAATGAAACTTTGGAGCCTCTCTAAAAAGAATAATTAAATACGGTACAGAATTGGCGGCAAAAAATCTCTGCCACGATTAATTAGTAGTAAAGTCAGACGAATATAAGCTACTTTATTAATCGACTTCAAAATGAAGGAGTTTCTTAGTTTACTTGTAGATATTTTTTTTTTATATTTGTTACCTCATAACTCAGTTGTAAATTGATATGCAAAATTCTTTTTTATTTGTAATGAATACTTACAGATTAGCCCCATAGCAAAATTGGTTGTCATATTTGAAGTAATGTCTTTCATGGAACACAGTTTTATTTCCAAGTCACGTAATAGTACATTACTGCAGCGGCCAGCAACTGAGGCATTGATGGACGAACGTGCAAATGTGGGCCGAGGCGTAGCCGAGGCACATATACGTTAGTCCATCAATGCCTAGTTGTGACCAAGGCTTGTATAGTAATTTTCTCAAACAAAGCGCAGAAATCATAAACACAATTTTACTTTTTAAGTTCAGTGACGAATAACGAACAATAATAATTTTTCACGCGCCATAATGTTCCTTTGTTTTTTTTTTCAATAAACAGCTTTCTATTTGCAAGCCAGTTCGAAATTTAAATAAAACCTTTTATTAGTTACCTCCTTGGTAGCCATGTTTCGGAGTAAAAGGTCATTCCATTTTTAAAGTACAGGACAGATATGAGTTTACATAGTAATTTATCTGGCCGCAAAACACGACAGATATGGATTTTCATACAACTTTTGCCGGCCGCTGCCCGCATGTATCTGGCCAGTACGGCAATTTTGATTTATCTCGAAGAAAATTGTCAAAATAATATTCACATTTCCAAGCATGTTTGAGAAAAAATATGTTCTAATTATAGATTGTAACGTCATAATCTCAAGGGAATCCGACGGTGACTTTATTAATTAAAATTTAATTAGTAGATGGACCGTGATGAGAGTAATTATTACTGAAATGTTCACAAGCGAAAATTAGCGTAATTTGCTGTTGGTGACTTTTTGAATTGAATTTTAATTATATCGATTAGATATAGGTATATATATTCGACCATATTATATACTTCTCAAAAAGGTAATTGGAATGAAAAACTTTGCAATTAGCTTGTTGAGAAATATTTTGATTCACTTGAAGACTTATAATGTCAAATTTTAAGAACAAGTTCCAAATAAAATATTTGCACGCCACACGTTTGAATGCAGTCTTTTCTTTAATATTAAATAATGTAGTAACCTGTATTTAAGCAAATAAAGTTTTCATTCAATAATTCAAACAAAACCAGTTATTTGGATTTCAAAACTAAACTGCTGAACCGATTTTGAAAAAACATCTATGAAACGGGGGAAAAGGGATTGCTAGTAATGAAGACTGAGAATCCCATTGCTAGCAATATACCCAACCAACTCGACCTCCTCGCGGTTCTCCCTGGTTCATTTCAGATGAATTCATCATGATGAGCTAACTGACCTGTTTTCATTCTCATCTATCACCCTTCACTGATGCTCCGCCAGCGTATCCCGTTAGCGCAGATGGAGTTACCATACCATTTTCACCCATTAAAAAAAGTTACACTGAATGTAAATAATTCAGCTTACAAATTTAATTACTTTGTTTACTTACTCAATAAAAAGTAAAAGATTTATTATAGAAGTGCAATATGTCAATTGATCGTCCTTGACTTTGATTTTGTTCTTCTGTAATTGTCGTTACGTGTTGTATTTAATTGACACGAATTGACTTCTCGACCTCTGGTCGCTCCTCTAGTAATTATGGAGTGAAGATAACAGTATTATCAAACAAATATCTTTGGTACAATCTATCTTATTTTTAGTTCTAAATTAGTTTGTTGATGTTTTTTTTTTAATGGATGACAACGCTCGCTTTAACAGTATACGCTGACGGGGCATCAGTGAGGGATAATAGATGAGAATGAAAAGGCAGGTCAGTTAGATCATCGTCATTAATACACTTAGTATTCAGCACTATGTTTACCAGGGGGGACCTCGTGGAGGTCGACCTGACAGGGTATATTGCTAGCAATGGGACTGGTAGTTCGCATTACTAAAAATCCTTCCCCCCCTCGTTTGTTGTTGTATGGGACTGGCGTCCCCATTTTATAATTATTCGTTTTTATTCACAACTTCGTTTACGTGCCCAGGATATGTGTACTAATCGGGACAAAAGTAGCCTATGTACTTCTCCGTCACATATATGTAAAGGACATAAGACATAGTATGTGTATACCAATTTTCATATTGATTGATTTATCAGTTAAGCCGCTAAGAAATAGCAAACAAACTCACATTCACATTTATAATAATAGTAAGTATTCCTATAGTAAGCGAATGGTAAATTCGGTTGCAATAGATAAATAGATAGATAATTTATTTGCATTACTTACAGCACACAAATTATAACATAAACAGATATACATAAAAAGCGAGATAACATAAATAATAAAAAAAAAAGATAAAGCTATCTATCTATCTATCTAAGCGCTGCGCTCTTATCGGTGGAGATCTTGCCACTCACTCACATAAAGCTAAATACAATTTTTTTACGTTTGTGCGTGTGCTATAACAATACAAAATGGTCACAACTCAGTTTATTGCTTCGCCCACAAAAGAGCAAAGCACTGATATTCCGTTACAATATCGGTATACCCTAGTGGGGCACCAGTTAGAGATGATAAATGAGGGTGAAAGAAGGTCAGTTGGCCCATAGTGACGAATTCAACAAGAATTCACCACGATGTGTCCCAGGAGGGACTACGTAGAGGTCGACGAGACGTGCGTTATCTGTTATTGATAGCAATGGGTCCGCTCGTCCCCTTCCACTCTTTGTAAATTAGTTTTCCGTTTTTTGGAAATAGTGTTCCCATTATTTATTTATTTATACATTATTATACACACTGTTAGTACATAAAAATATGTATTTTTATACAACTTGGAATGGCAAACAAGCTGACGGCCCACCTGATGGAAAGTGGTAACCATGAGCAGTACCATGGACATAACATGATACCCCCCATGCGTTGCCATTCCTGAGGACTCAGGTGTTATTCCTCTGTACCCAGGAAATTCACGCCATATCCCACCCTTCAAACCGAAACACAGCCATGCAAACACAACTGCTTCACGGTAGAAACACGAATGGGACAGAGGTACCCAAGCAATCGACTTTTGTACAAAGTCTCCCTCTGGTAATGTACATAGGCGAGCTAAAATCTAAAAGAGTTCTCTTCCAGCAAACCTGAAGTGGAAAGGAGCATCGAAATCAGCGGGTAAATCGGTGTACAATAATGTGACAGTTTTCAAACAAAGAAGAACTAGACTTAATTTTACACATAGCTAATTATATTATAATAATATACCTACATATATATATATATATATATATATATATATATATATATATATATATATATATATATATATATATATATATATACATGCAGGGAGTCAGTGGATGCCATTGGCTCAGGACCATTTTTTATGGCAGTCTATGGGGGAGGCTTATGTCCAGCAGCGGACGGATAATGGCTGAAATGACAATGACGATGATGATATACATACATAGACACAAATATATACTTACACATACATACATATATAAATATTCTTACACATACAAATTAATAAATATGTTCATAAAGATCCTCTCACTCTCGCGTCCAATGTCTATTATATTAATATTCTCTGTCAGATGTATTGTAATTGTGATGGTAGGGTGATGGGATGGGAAAAGGGATTGTTAATACGTAATAATGACACTTTCCGTGTGGTCCCAGCATAGAATAGGCCACCCTTTCCTTTTCCGTTGGTGTCGTAAGAGGCGATTAAAGAAGGGCGAGAAATGGGCAAAAGCAAAGCAAGTCCCTCTTAAAACATCTCCAAAGCCTAACTGCGGTTGCCAATCCGTCTGCCAAGCGTGGCAACTACTGGTAAAGCCCCTCAAGGGGGGGGGAGGCGTTATGTTAAAAATGATACTTTTTTTAATTATTATATCCCAAAATTGTTGCACCAAATTGAACGGGGTTATTATAGTTGTTTCTGGTCTAGCTTAATAATAATAATAATAACCCCCCCAGGGGATCACCTTGCCGTTGTGGGGGGGCTTAAAGGGACAAGGTACTAAATAGTTATGTCAGAACACCTAGACAATACACCCCAAATGGGAGATACTATGTTTCAAAGTAAAAAGCTTAAAACACCTAGAGCTCACCTCCCTAACTAACGATCCCAAAACCCCCTTTATTCTTATGGAGAGATGTCTACATATAAATATAGATTACGGCCGCTGCCCGGGGGGCGCCGGGGCACACCTGGAGCCGATGCTGGGTGTAGCAGTATGCGATCCACCGGCGACGAGGGGTTGAACAGGCGGGCCCCTGTCAAACAATACACTACAGCCGATCAAGAAACTACTGGTACCGATAATGACGATGATGAATCTTTATTACCATCCATAACAACCACTTACTCTTATAGGATCAATCAGTCATCCACAACATCAAGCGTAGGTAGTGATTTTACTGTGGATGTTGCACAAGAGGCAAATAGTAATGCTGTTCAAACTGTGCCCACCACGAGTAAGCCTTATAAACGTAGGAAATGGACTGATGAAATGAATGAGTTTATCCTACGTACATATTTACTTGTCACCAATCTAGATACAGATACAAAAGACTACCTCACACCCCTACACACAAAATTCATGGAAAAGTTCCCCGAAATAGAAGTAACTCGCCAACGCCTAGGTGATCAAAGAAGATCTATAATACGGAATAAACTGCTACCTGAAAATAAAATTAAACAAATACATAATGATGCTGAACAAGAACTTCGTAATTTAAACATAAACTCACAAACAAGCAGCCACACTATCACTACAACACAAAATACTCGGATGAAATGGAGTAATAATCATAACGAGGCAATAATACGGATTTATTTCCGCGTAACAAAATTAGAATCGAACAAGACAGGATATAGAAAACTACTACACAAAGAATTCATTAGTCAATTCCCCCACCTTACACAAATATCTGAGCAAAGAATAGCAGACCAAAGACGTGTTATTGTTAACAATAAGTTAATTTCAGAGGATAGACTTTTATTAATAAAACAAGAAGTGGCCACAGAGCTAGATTTATCACCGACAATAGAAGAAAATATTAACCACAATAATATACAACAGACACAAACACAAGATAATGAAAATGAATTCTTACAAACAATAGCCTCGAATTATTTTCAAGAAAATCCATCAAACCCTGATACACAATCTAAGCCTGTACAAACAAACTCAGAAATAGATGATACATTCCAAATGGCACTAGAATACTTTGTTAATCTTTATCCCACTAACAGACCCTATATACCTAAACAAAGAGCAACAAAAAAAACTAGCTACTACAATTAATTATATAAATAATACACTATTGCCAAAATACATAAATAATGATACTAATTTTGATAAACTACACGGAATAATCTACTGTTCAGCATGGACAGCGGCAAAAATAAATGGTACAAAATTAAGAATCCCACCGATCGATACATTACGAACAAGACAAAATTCATCAAAACCGCAATGGCAAAAAAGATTAGAAAATAAAATGGAAGATCTGAGGGTAAAAATTAGTAGATTGACACAATACATAAATGGAAATAGAAACAGAAAACTTACAAAACATGTAAAAAAGATTCTAGTACAATATCATATACATTCTATTCATGAAGAACCTAACACACAACTGACGCACTTTTTAGACACACTTAAACAAAAATTAACGGTAGTAGCAAACCGTTTACGTAGATATAAAAACTGTACAAAACGTAAATTACAAAATATTCAATTTATTAATAATGAGAAACAATTTTACCGTACAATCAACAAAACTATATCAAACAATGAAAATAATATACAAACCGAAGTATTTCCTACACCATCCCCGGAAGAATTGCAAAACTTTTGGGCAGGTATATGGTCGAACCCAACCTCTCATAATAATGAAGCACTATGGATAAAGACTGAACAACTAAAATATGAACATATAATACCGATGGAGTATGACTCTATTTCATTTGAATTGTTTCATGAGGTAATCAACAGACTTCATAATTGGAAAGCAACAGGCACAGATCATATTCATAATTATTGGTACAAGAAATTAACCGTGACTCACATACTTCTCCACAAACACATCAATAATTTCATTCAAAATCCGGATACTATTCCTAAATTTATTACTGAAGGATGTACGTACTTATTACCTAAAGATCTTAATGATACCACAAACCCAGCAAAATATCGACCTATTACCTGCTTACAGACTATTTACAAAATAATCACATCGTGTATAACCCGAATTATTTATAATTATACAGAAAGTAATGACATACTAGCTGAACAACAAAAAGGATGCAGAAAAGCAAGCCAGGGTTGTAAAGAACAACTAATAATTGATTCTGTGATCCTTGAACAAGTTCATAAGCGCAAGTCAGCTCTTTTTACAATGTATGTAGATTATAAAAAAGCATATGATACTGTACCCCATACTTGGCTGCTTAAAATCCTAGATATTTATAAAGTTCACCCGACTATCACAAAATTCTTACAAACAATTATGCAAAATTGGACAACGACCTTAAGCATAAATTCCTTAAATTTAACAACACGTACAGACTCGATTAAAATAGAAAGAGGCATTTTTCAAGGTGATGCATTAAGCCCATTATGGTTTTGCCTTGCCTTGAACCCTTTATCTAATATCCTTAATTCATCTAATACTGGTTATAAATTGAAATATAATATAGATATAGATGGACAGAGTGAGGAAAAAGAAGTTGCTTTAAGTCATCTTATGTATATGGATGATATTAAATTATATGGTTTTTCAGAAAATGAATTAAAAAACTTGGTTAGTTTAACTGAACATTTCTCAAAGGACATTAAAATGGAATTTGGTATTGATAAATGCAGAATTAACTCTGTCAAGGCAGGGCAAAATCATCAGCATTATTATCAAACGGAGACAGGTGATACAATTAACCCTTTAGACGAAAATGAAACCTATAAATATCTAGGATACAATCAATCTAAACATATACATCAAAAAAATATAAAGAATTCGTTGTCTCTTAAATTCAAACATAGATTAAACATTATACTTAAAACACAATTAAATTCACGTAATACAATAAAAGGTATAAATTCCTATGCAATTCCTATCCTAACATATTCATTTGGTATTATACATTGGACAAAAACAGATCTTAAATCTCTTCAACGCAACATTAGTACAACAATGACGAAACATAGAAAACACCATCCGCGATCATGTATTCAAAGACTGACACTACCCCGCAAAAATGGAGGCAGAGGATTACTAGATATTATTAACCTACATAACAAGCAAATTACCCTACTTAGAAAATACTTTCATAAAAAAGAACTTATATCTGATTTACACAACGCTATAGTACAAAATGACTGTAAGCTAACCCCGTTAAATTTGCAAGATCACACAACACAAAATAATGAAAAGCAAACAGACATGCAAACAAAAATAGAAGAGTGGCGTGATAAATCCCTCCATGGGAGACATTACAGCGATTTATGCCAACCTAACGTCGATAAAGTAGCGTCGAATGAATGGCTAAATCGTGGGGTTCTTTTCCCGGAAACGGAGGGATTTATGATTGCCATACAAGACAAAGTGATCGAAACTCGAAATTACCAAAAATTCATTATAAAACAAAATTTAGTGACAGATTTATGCAGACGATGTAACAGTAATTCGGAGACCATACAGCATATTACAGGAGCTTGTAAATCCATAGTACAGACCGATTACAAATATAGACATGACCAGGTTTCCAACATTATTCACCAAAAATTAGCTCAGAAATACAAACTTATACCAGAAACATACACACCCTACTATAAATATACCCCTGATGTAATAGTTGAAAACAATACACACAAATTATACTATGACCGTGCTATCTTGACAGATAAAACTACACATTATAATAGACCTGATATTACCCTCCTAGATAAAATTAATCGCAAAGCATATATTATCGATATTGCAGTCCCAAATACACACAATGTACAGAACACCATAGCTGAGAAACTGGCAAAATATACAGATCTAAAGGACGAAATAACCCGCATGTGGCGTGTACAATCCGCAACCATAGTTCCAATAGTCCTATCTACTACAGGAGTAATCCCGAATCAGCTATACTTATCACTTAGAACACTTGACCTTCCGTGCTACACTTACATCGAACTGCAGAAGTCTATAATACTAAACACCTGTTCCATTGTTCGGCGATTTTTAACATCTAATCAAAATTAATTATTTGTACAATCTACGAGATACTTGGCAGCCAGCCCGTACTCGTAGCAATAAAGCCAACTATACGTTGAGTAAAAAAAAAATCAAAATAACATAATAATAATAATAATAATAAATCTCTTTATTTTCAGGTATATACCCATAGTTAACTTTTTTATATTATTAATTAAATAAATTGTTATTATTATTTTTAAAATATACATCAATTATTCGCGACGTGCATTTGCTTGGAGTGGACGTGTTGTTTGTTGTTTATAATACGTGAATACTACTACATATTAGTGTTATAATTTTTAACATTATGTCTTTACAACGCACACCACCCCAGTTCTCCTCAAGTCCTGATATTGCTACATCATCGTTATCAGTGACGGACAATACTTGTATAAATCTGCGAAAGCGAAAACAACCAGAAAACGAAACTACCGACATGTTCCGTGAGCTCGAAAAAAATTTTGCGACCAGTTATGTATTTGGAATAAGAAAATTGATGAAAGTATTGTGGACGTAATATCGACTGCAGTGAAATCGTGTTTGTCGGATGAACTTGTGAAAATATCTACCGCTTTGTCGGAAATTAATACGTCAATACTTCGACTCCAAGCCGACAATGTCGGTATTAGAGAATCAATAAATAATTTTAATAACCGTCTTTCGGCTGTGGAGACCTCATTGAGTGTAATAGATCAGCAACAGAATATATGTGAGCAACGCATATGTACCCTCGAGCATAATAGTAAGCCCCTGAATGAGTTACCGGAATTAATAAAAACATTAGAATTTAAAATTGGTCACATGGAACAACAGGCGAGAGAATGCAACATAGAAATATCCAACGTACCAGAACGGCGTAACGAAAATCTTTTGGCAATCACAACTAATCTTGGTGCCGCAATAAATCAAAAAATATTATCAAGTGACATCGTATCTATACATCGAGTGCCCCACGCCTCACGGGAGGATACCCGTCCCAAAAATATTATAGTGAAATTCACCACAAAAATTTTGCGTGATAATGTACTTGCTGCATGCCGTCTCAAAAAAGGACTCAACTCTGAACAGCTATCGGTGTCTGGTTCAGTACACAAAATCTATGTAAATGAACATTTAACAGTGAAAAATAAATTATTGTTTCGTGAATGTCGTCAAAAGGCAAAAATTCAAAACTATAAATACGTGTGGGTTAAAAATAGTGTTATTTTATTACGTAAGAGTGACAACTCACCTGTCTTGGCAATCCGTACGTTACATGATGTGGTCAAAATTAAATAATACCTTTGAATGTATCATTAATACAGTCAATGGTGTTCGTTATATAAATTTAATATATAAACATAGTATAAATTATATTATCATTATGAAATCTTTTACCAGCTGCATTGTCATTTTTGCCAATTTTTATACTTACGCCTATTATAATTTAATGTGTGTATCAGGTACTCTAAAGTATATATATTATTCGAAAATAAATAACAGTAATATATATATATATAGATAGATATATACCTTTTTTTATCGTTTAAAGGAAAAATATGAATAATTGTTTGTCTATTTATTATCAAAATTGTCGAGGCTTAAGGACAAAATTGCACACGTTACACATGAATATTTTATTGCATAATTACGATATTATAATATTGACTGAAACCTGGCTACATGCTGACATTCTCGATAGTGAATTTATTGATAGCCGCTATTGTTTATACCGTTGTGATAGGGATCGAATATCAACGGGGCGAAAAGACGGCGGTGGGGTGCTCGTAGCTGTGCTGCGTGGGCTCGCCGTGCTACCCTGCTTACCGCTCCCGGTTGCCGTATGCCCATCGCCAGCACCTATTATTGACTTCGTGTTGCTGGAGATACGCTTATGCGGCGGTATTACTAGCCTACTGAGCGCTGTTTACATTCCACCAAATCAGCATGTAGATATATACTCCTCATACACAGAATACATTGAACATATAGTATATGAACGTAACATCCAAACATACTGCATAGTTGGTGATTACAATTCATCTACACTTGACTGGCATTCTAATGGACTACATCTACAACCAGTTCTTACAAGTAGATCTACTTTAATAGACAAAAAACTGGCATCCTTTAGTACTGAAATGAACTGTATTCAGTTGAACACTGTAAGAAATAAAAATAACAAATTATTAGACCTTGTTTTAACTAATATAGTAGACTGTAAATTGTTGCCTGCGCCAGTCTCTCTTATTCCGGTAGACGAATACCATCCACCTCTTTACTTTCTTGTCCCTGTCAACTTTAATTTAAAGTGTATACCTTCTAAAATTAAAACTTATTATTTCTTTAAAGGCGCTAATTATTCATTAATAAATGAAGAATTGTCTAAAGTAGATTGGGATGATTTATTTAAAGATAAATCGGCTGAATCTGCCGTTAATAGTTTTTATGAAGTTATTTATGGGTTAATAAAAAAACATGTTCCAGTTAAATTCACAAAATCGTCTCGCTTTCCGCCTTGGTTTACATCTTCTTTAATACATATTTTCAAAAATAAAAATCAGGCGTGGATTAGATGGAAGAAGTATGGAAATAGGTCAGACTATGAAATTTTTTCTTTATATAGAGAACGTTTTAAAAAGGAATCACAAAAATGTCATAGAGAGTATATTTGTAGGGTAGAAAGTAGTATTAAGGATAATATAAAATTTTTTTGGTCATTTGTTTCTAATCATAAAAATATTGATGACATTCCTAACTCGGTTTACTATAAAAATAAAGTAACTGATGAGCCACATGAAGTATGTAGCTTATTTTCAGATTTTTTTCATTCCGTCTTTGAACCTTCATCTGTTACAGAAGATTTTAATATGGACAATGTTAATTTCGAATCTAATTATAGTAATGATACATTAATACACAATATAACATTTACATATGGACAGATTTCCAAAGAACTTAAATTGCTTGATGCATCGAAGGGTACTGGCACTGATAATATTCCAGCAATTTTTTTAAAATTTACTGCTAGTACTATATGCAAGCCCTTACATTATCTATTTAATAAATGTCTACACGAAGGTGTATGCCCAACTATTTGGAAGTCAGCACGTGTAGTGCCAATTCATAAGGGTGGTTGTAAAAGAAATATTGAAAATTATCGCCCAATTTCAATCTTGCCGGCTCTATCAAAACTTCTTGAGAGACTAGTTCATAATATTATCTATCCGATCATACATAATAATATTATTCCTCAGCAACATGGTTTTGTAGAACGTCGTTCTACAAGTACAAACTTACTATTATATACGAGTTATCTATTTGACACACTAGACAAAAACAAACAGACAGACAGTGTATATACAGATTTCCGGAAAGCTTTTGATACAATAGATCATAAACGTCTTTTAGAAAAAATTGCGTATAACGGTATACGAGGCAATCTTTGGCGATGGTTTAAATCATATATCACAAACAGAACCCAGAAAGTTATTATTAATGGTTACGAATCTAATAATGTATCTATAAGTTCAGGAGTGCCGCAAGGATCAATTCTAGGGCCCCTACTATTTATTATATTTATAAATGATATTTACACATGTTTTAATTTTTGTAAAATTTTATTATATGCAGACGATCTTAAAATTTATCATATAATCGACACTCCTAACGATCATATACTTTTTCAAGAAGATTTAAACCGTTTCACTGCATACTGTAAAATTAATAAATTAACTCTCAGTTTGCATAAATGCAAAACTATAACCTTCACAAGGAAACGAAATATTAGTAATTTTTCATATACATTATGCAATTGTGTCCTTGATAATGTACAAACAATTAAAGATTTAGGTCTTACATTGGATACTAGACTTGTGCTTGATACACATATTGATAATATTGTTGCTAAGGCATACAGAATGTATGGTTTTGTAATGAGATGTACGAATAACTTTAAGAAACTCACTACTTATTTATATTTATATAAAAACCTTATTCGATCTCAATTGGAATATGCTGTAACTATATGGAATCCTATTTATAAGTTTTACTGTGATAAAATTGAAATGGTACAGAAAAAATTTTTGCGACGTTTACAATATAAATTTTCTCATAACCGTCGTTCATATGACCAATTATTGTATAAATATAATTTGCAAGACTTAAAATCAAGGCGCATACAACTAGAGATTATGATTCTGTATGATATTATTCAGGGTAAATATGACTGTATTTCATTAACAAATCAGATAAATTATAAAGTTCCAGTGCGTGCACAAATGAGAAATTCACGAAGACAAGAATTGTTTGCAATTAACAGATACCGTACCAATTCCGGTATTCGTTCACCCATAAATAGAATTTTGAAATTATATAATGACAAATTTTATAATATTGATATATTTGCTACTAAACCATTAACTTTCAAAAAAATGGTAGCTAAACAATTAGTAACCTCCTCCCTCTCTCAGGAATTTAGTAATGCGTGCACATAATTAATAAATTATAAAATACATGTGTATAGTTAAATAACTTTTTTTTTTTTTTTTTTGTTGGTTGTTTTGCATAATTTGTACCGGTGATGTAGTTGTGTCAATGTTATTTATAATTTAACTTAATTAATAGATATAATGGTCAGCTCCACTTCTCGGCAATATTTGCATGTTTATATACTTTCTTTCTTTATATAGCAATCTGTAGTTAACGTTGTTGGTAGTACTATTAATCACATTTAAATGTAATCTTATTATAATTATATATTGTATTACTGTTTGTTAACTTTAATAAAATAAAAAAAAAAAAAAAAAAAAATTATAAAATATCAATTTAAATTATTTCGTTATAAAATCTCTTGTCGTCAGGTATGCTGTGAGAAATACAGTCTTTACAATATTATTACTTGTTGTCATTAATCTGTCATGAAATTTTGCCTTATAATTACGTAAAATAGCAAAAAAATCATTAACCCTGTTCTCTGCAAACATGCCAGACGCACTACACCGCCATGGCAAGTTGAGCATCGCTCGGAATGCGTTATTGTATTGCACACGCAGTGTGTTATAAGCCCTTTTCGTATAACTATACCATAACTGGCTGGTGTAGAAAGCCTGACAATAAGACTTAAACAATGTCAATTTGACTAGCTTCGAACAGTGGTTAAATCGTCTAGCCAGCATATTGCTTCTACATGCAATGTTACGCCTTTGTCTCTCCAGATCGCTATCACTTAAAATTTGGTATATGTTTTATCTAAATATGTTGTATAGAAATGATCTATTAAATTGATTTTCTTTTTTTTTTGGGTCTGAAATCCACGCGCACGAAGTAATGGGCAAAAAGCTAGCCTATTCTTAAAATAAAGTAACAGACAACCGAAACGTAATCCAGACTTAACCTTTCTCATTACGGTTAGATTTAGTTAGATTACAACGTTTGATCGATAGAAGCGAGCGACGTGCGGAAAACGCCCTGCTTCATGGCGGGATGAGAAAACCTTGGTATAAAATGTAAAATGTGTATATATTATGTATCTATCTATCCTATTTAAGAGCTGCGCTCTTGTCGGTAGAGCTCTTGCAACTCACTACGATTTTCAGCGAGTCTCTCCACCTCTTAATACGACACGACATCAACTCCTTCCTTGATCTCTCTGATGTAACTATGCCTTGGTCTCCCTCTTCCCCTTCCTTTGAAGAGCGCCACCAACCCTTTGTTCTTTTTCCCAATGTCCTCTACCCAAAGGTTGTCAGGA
The DNA here is from genome assembly GCF_026898425.1 of Galleria mellonella. NCBI lineage: Eukaryota > Metazoa > Arthropoda > Insecta > Lepidoptera > Pyralidae > Galleria > Galleria mellonella. The sequence continues at coordinate 5,072,520 of NW_026441999.1, read as the reverse complement.
AGAGATTGCTTAGTGACAAGGTTACATTTTGTATCATTTCTCATTTTTGAGTTGCTGCTTTTAACAAGCAGATTGGCAACTGCAGTTAGGCTTTGGACATGTTTTTAGAAGGACGCTGCTGCCCATCCCTTGCCCTCCCTTAATCGCCTCTTACGACATCCACGGGTAAGAGAGGGGTGGCCTATTCTATTCCGGGACTACACGGAGAATACATATAGATTTGTAATATATGAATTATAATGTAAAACAGTACAAAAACAAATGTATATATATATGTACAAAACTATCTATCTATCCATATATAGAAGTATAAAATGCGGTCTTATCGCTAAAGCAATCTCTTTCCGACAAGCTTTGGATTAGAGAAAAAATAATAAGGCGGTAGCTATTCGGCGCAATAAGTATAAGTAATAAAAAAAAACACTCGTGTTAAAAAAAAGAAACATACGTAAATCATAATACGAATACAATAATTATTTATTTGTTTACATTTTTATTAAGTTCTGTTGTAACACATTATAGGCACCTAAGCCCCATAATGTCTCTTGAGAGGTATTGAAAGGTCGAGTGGAAGGAATCCCTTTACGGGATAAGACCGCTATTGTACTCATTCTTTTCTTATGAACTCTGTAGAGTACAAACAAACAAACCTTTTATCGTAAATGATCCTTAAGAGCGTTCATTCATACCGAAGTGTAGCAATTTTCAAACAAAATTCTCAATTATTTTTCATTTTTTTTCCAAGAAACAAACAATTTTCAACATTTACGTTATTTAAAAAAATTGTGATATTGAACTAAAATCATTTTATATATGCTAAAACCTAATCTGTAATAAAATCTATAGTTTTCTTGTAGTTTCACAAAGGTTTTTTTATGCAACTTGGAATGGCAAAAAAACTGACCACCCACCTGATGGAAAATGGTAACTGTTGCCTATAGACATAAGCAGTACTATGGACATAACAGAGTATATTGTTTCGTCCATGATAACTCCCATGCATTGCCATTTCTTGAACTTAGGTGTTATTCCTCTGTACCCTGTAAATTCACTGCCACATCCCACCCTTCAAACCGAAACACAGCCATGCAAATACAACTGCTTCTAATCGTCATTTATACACCGATTTGGAAAATTCCTTTTTTATCTGAAAAAATATCCTATAATAATTTGTAAATTAGTCCCATAGAAGTTTTATCAAAATCGGTTTAGTAGTTCAGTTTTTAGGTAAAATTACTGGCTTTTCCATAATTGAAGTCGACTTTTTTTGTGGGACACAATTTTTAATTATTGTTAGTTTATCCATTACAAATAAACAATCAAATAATTTTCAATATTAATAATCTTTGCAATATTAATGTTAGTATAGTCGATGACGTCATAATGATGGTGTCATTATGTATCTAAATTTCCATTCCATTTTCATCAGTTACAAATTATTTTCAAATTCATATAATTGCTTCATAATTGATTCTCTTTTGTTTCAGATAATAGATCCATCGATGTCATCAATTATGTTATAGTGTACAATTTTTATTAATATACCAACTCAAGTGTAGTGTCACTGCGCTGTTTACACTAGTGTACGATTAGTGTACACGTAAGTGCAATAAAATGGGCTGCAACACTAGTTCTGAAGCGAAAACGAACAAAGATGAGAAAGAACAAAATAAGGACACGACAGAAAACAAACATAATAACGCCCAAAATGAAGCAAATGCCGTTATTTCGGGTAAGTAATTTTTTTTTTGTTATAATTAACTGAGGAATTTCAATTCTTGTAATTTATTTTTTGAGCGATTTTCAAATTTTTAGATATGTACTCTTATTACTATCGAATTGAAATCGTTCTTATTTTATGACAACTGAAGCTGTAGTGTTTTTATATAGAAAAACAACTCATTTTCGCGGAGATAATTTAATAGTGTTCGAAATTCAAATATTTTCAATCTAATTTGAATATGAAACGTTGAGAGTCAAAATACGCGTTGAGTGAAATTATACTAGCCTCAATTTAAAAACGTAAATGCTTGCATAGAGTAGTTATATTACGAATTTTATTTATAAGTGTAAAAAGTACTTGAAATTCCTGATATGTAACTTGTAACTTAGGTCTGGATACCTATATTTATATAAGTTCAGTACTTACAAATACAATATTTTTACAATTAAATTAAAATATTTATATGGTATCTATTTCATTACATTTTTGATTATTTTTAAAATTTTTATTGTAGCGCCATCTAGGAATTATTACTCGAACTGCTTATGTAAAGTAGTCGCTAGAGTTCTGCAAGTTGTAACAGTCTGTCTGTGTTTATGCAATGTAAAGAAAATTGTATAGATGGCGCTAAAACTAAATTATAAAATATTTTAAGGTTTTTTTTGAGTTGATTTCAAAAAGGAATTAGAAATTGAATTTGTATTTTTCATACATTAAAAAATAGATAGGAATTCATTTGTAATTAAAATTATATATTTTTTACAATCGAACTTTTCAAAATGTATAAATACATTTGTATTTATTATGTGATATTAATTAATTGACACTTTATTGTAAAAAAAGAGTAGATATCTTTTTAAAACCGAAAATCTTTCTTATTTATAATATTAATATAGATATACAGAAGTATAACCGTATAAATGCTAGCATCATTACATTTCGCGATTGGTAGGTACGATGGAGAATTTAGAGGGATAGCCGAGCTCACGAAATTTGGGCTGCTCCCAATGGCCGGGGGCTCATCTAGCATTGTTCGATATGGTGGAAAATCTTTTTTCATTGCTATCCTTACTTTAAAAGATCTTTCTATAGAGCTAGTGATGGATAATATATAGCAATATCTATATATTATAGTTACAATATCAATATACTGGTCCAATAACGGGGGGAAAGGGATTGTTAGCAATGGAGTTTGACAGCCCCATTGTTGGCAATTTGCCCTATTAGGTCGACCTCCACGTGGTTTCCCCTGGAAACCATCGTGAACAATTCTTATTGAATTCGTCACGATGGGCTAACTAACCTGCTTCATCCTCACCTATCATCCTTTACTGGTGCCCCGCCGGTGTATACCGTTGGCGCGGGTGAGGTCGCCATTCCATTATCACCCATTAAAAAAAAACTGATCCAATAACGAATATGTTAAAAATCTGTTCCACAACTGCAGCCTTTGGTGCTGTTTTAAGTGGAACGCTGCTGCCCATTCCTCGACACGATTAATTACCCTTAATCGCCTCTGAGATCCACAGGAAAGGAAGAGATGGTCTATTCTATTCTGCATAATACTCGGGTTTAACCCCATTTATTTCAATTTTTGTTTTTTTTTTTTTATACAATTTAGAATGGCAAACAAGCTGACGGCCTACCTTAAGAAAAGTGGTAACCGTCGCCTATAGACATGAGCAGTACCATGGACATAACAGAGTGTACTGTTTCGCTCATGATACCCCCTATACGTTGCCATTCCTGAGGACTCAGGTGTTATTCCTCTGTACCCTGTAAATTCAAAGGATTATACTAATACATTTAGAATGGGCTCTTCGCAAAATATCTATCGATTTCAAAATAAACACTTGAGCTTTTGCTGGGTGTTCATAAATTAAACGCACCTGAATAATTCAGTACTGATGCCGCGTTGACAACATTTTGTTTGCGCTGACGAGTACTTTCCCAGGCACCGTGCCATTTATGTGGTAATACGTTTATGTGGAGTAGGTTATATATATTGCTTTAGCAGCCCACTAATGTCCCACTACTGGACACGGGACTTCCCATAAGAGTTGGTTGTAGTGAGACTACGACTGTCTCATTCGACGGCTCGGCTAATAGTCGTGAAATTTGGTATATACGTACTATTTGATATAGTATAAATAAGGTTACTATTTATAATAATTTTTTTCTGCAACTTAGAATGCCAAACAAGCTTACGGCCTACCTGATGAAAAGTGGTAACCGTTGCCTATAGACATGAGTAGTACCATGGACATAACAGAATATACTGTTTCGCCTATGATACCCCCTATGCGTTGCCATTTCCGAGAACTGGGATGTTATTCCTCTGTGTCATGTAAATTCACGCCATATCCCACCCTTCAAACCGAAACACAGCCATGCGAACACAACTGCTTCACGGTTGAAACACGAATGGGACAGAGGTACCCAAGCAATCGACTTTTGTACAAAGTCTTCCGAATAATGTTCAGAATTAACTGTTACAGTTTTTGCCAACCTGTTCTTTACACCATGTATGTAAAAGTAATTCTATACGGTAGATGAAAGTCGCCGGGGAGTACCCAATAATAAATAAAGTCATAATTTATGTTTGACATACAGCGGTGTGGGATATTATGATCGTAAAGTGAAGTATCAACGTAATTCACAACTTTATGTAATGTAAGTAAACATAGTTATACTAGTTTTTATCCGCGACTTCATCCGCATGAGTGGAATATGTTGATATTTTACAGTTTCGTCAAAAATGGTTTTGACTGAAAATTATTGGTTATTTTAGTACTTTTGTCTGCTAATTTGCGTTTAGGTTAGATTAGGTTAGGTACTTTTAACTGTTATTTTAGTCAAAAGTATTACTGACTAAAGCATACGGTCATAAGTACTTTCGACTGATTTTGTTAGTTAATAGTACTTTTGATTGGTTAAGAGTTTTGACTGCAACATATACATATATATGTATGTATATATATATATATATATATATATATATATATATATATATATATATATATATATATATATATATATATGCACACTTATAATGTGGATAAATCCTACCTGCGCAGTCAGCACACTGGCGGGGTTCCACTGAGGGGTGATAAATGAAGATGAAGCCAATTTTATTGGTTTATCATGGCAAATCCAATCCAACCATCTAGACGAGTGGTGGTCCATTTTCCATTTTTTTTAAGGCATTTTCTTCCATCCACATTTTGGTATCAACTTCTAACAGGTGTACTTCCGAATCGATACTATTTTTTTTATACAACTTAGAATGGCAAACAAGCTGACGGTCCACCTGATGGAAACTGATAATCGTCGCCTATAGACATGAGCAGTACCATGGACATAACAGAGTATACTGTTTTGCCCATGATACCCCCCATGCGTTGCCATTCCTGAGGACTAGGACTACATTGTAACCTTTAAGAAGAGAGCATATTCCTTTTTATAAGGCCTGCAGCGGATGCTCATGGGCGACAGTAGTCACTTATCATCAGATGGGACGCATGAACGTCTGCTCCTTGTGTTAAAAAAAATCATGAATAATTAACTAAGATATTAAGAAGGACCGCGTGAAGGTCGACCAGACAGGATATATTGTTAGCAATAGGGCTACTAGCCTCCACTGACAATCCCTTCCCTCTTTACCATTGCGTGGACGCCACTTGTCAATACAAAAGTACTATATCACTTTGATTGAAAATGACGTCATTTGCAACCGACTATTAAAGGGGAAAGGTTGTGTCATGTTTACCTTGTGCGTGATCGTGATAGGTCTGTTGTGTGGTACAAAGGATACGCTATTAGCGGATAAGATGTTTACTATTTATATATATAAATTATCTTGTCTTGGCTTGTCCAATTTGTCGTTTGCTTGGACACCTCTGTCCCATTCGTGTTTCTACTGGGAAGCAGTTGTGTTTGCATGACTGTGATTCGGTTTTAAGGGTGGGATAAGGCAGTGAATTTACAGGGTATATAGGAATAACACCTGAGTCCTCAGGAATGGCAACGCATGGGCGGTATCATGGGCGAAAGTGTACTCTGTTATGGCCATAGTACTGCTCATGTCTATACGCGACGGTTATCACTTTCCATTAGGTGGGCCGTCAGCTTGTTAGCTATTCTAAGTTGCATAAATATATTTTTTGTTTTGTTAGCTATAATACAGGAGTGGTTTAAAAGAATAAAAAATCTTTGGAAATACCCTAGTAACTTTATAATTGCCTAGTAAACCTGAAAAATTGGAAAATTTGAAATAGATAATTTTATATTGGAATCGCTACTTCGGATTACTTTTAATAGATGGCGTTGTAAATAATACAAAGTTCATCTGGTTATCTAATCAAATATAATTATCACAAGATCAATTTATCAACGCATGTAACTGTTACTGGTATGGGTATAATTAATTCAAACATTTAATTAATTATACACTTTTGCTGCCCGCTAACTACATGCTTTCACTCTATTGAGTTGGCTGGAAGAGATCTTTTTCAGAGATAAGCCTCCCCTTGCTCACAATATTTGTAACTGTATTATACACACAATTTTTTTAACATTTTGTGGTTTGTGTATTTTTATTAATATTTTGTACTTTAAATACATTGGTTTATATACAATAGAAATAACATAGCACGCGTAATACTTATTTAAGGAATTAAAACGTGTATAATGAAATGTGTCGGTATTGAAGTCGCAATGACTGGATGGTAAGATAGAATTTTATGACGTAAACTGTTAGGTAGAAACGACTGTTAGAATATATCTCTTCACTACTGAGCCTTTTCACCTACCTTAATGCTTCCCACTCATATGTGATCCTTCACTTATTGTACGCATCCATTTCCAGTCATTTTATTGGGAAGAGGAAGAAGAAGGGCATTCAACGCCCTGTCATCTTGTACACGGTCTCCATTCTAAATCGATGAAAACGATAGGTCAATTGACCCGATGTCATCCTCTTTTTATCTCTCTGTTTTGATACTACTCTCTCTCTCTTTGTTTTCCTCTTTCTCTCTCTGTACTTTTTACTTAGTTAATTTTGTTTCAGATTAACTCTCCTTTTCTGTCATCGTCGATTATGTCTTTTTTGAATCGTTGTAGTATTTAATTAGTCTTAGTCTCTCTTCAAGTCGTTGTTTTGTCTTCGATTTTTTATTATTATTCATAAAAAAAGAATTGTAAACCGCTGCACCATCAAGGTCATCGTTTGTCGTCACCCGCTTGTAACTTATACCACACCAATACTAACAGACTATGAATGTAGGTAACATTTTCTACTAGTTAATTACTTGTTAAGCTTCTTTTATGTGTACGTGTAAAGAGTTAGACCCTGTTTGGTCTAGATCAGATTCGTGATTTAATACTTCGACAGTAATAGTCTGATATATATGTACTAAAAAAAAAGACAATTTATGATCAGAATTGGAATAAGAACTCTGTGGCATAATGATAGGTATATAGCTTTGCGCAACGAGGTCCGAGGTTTGGTTTCCAGACTTGATGTCCTGGGTTATGTCTCCAGATGTTTGTCACCTGGCTCCTCATAACATAGGATATCCTAGTTTGAAGATCAGGCTACAATTGTGACTGTCTGACAATTATTAAGTAAGAATCGCTCTAAACGGACATGTTTCGACCAAATAGGCGACGTGCCGAAGAAGGGCCAAATTAAAAGTACCCGTAACCGGCGAGCGTGTATGAAAAGATTAATGAATGTGGAAGAAGCAAAAGAGGTTTATTCGAATTGGCGTTCCATTGTTTTTGCTTACCTTAATGGGGAACAGACGTGACAAATATGTATGTACTTGTATGTATGTAATATCGTTGAATTGTTTTTTTTTTTTTCTAAGCAGGTCAAGACTATGTCTTTAACACCCTATAAAATCAGTAGCTCGTAGTATATATTATAAATATATTTAAAATATCTTTAAAACCATATTAAATATATTTATCTCAATAAACTGAAGCTCCCTGCCGAGGTTTTCTCAAGAGACTACAGCATGGGGTTTTTCAAAAGGGGAGTAAAAAAGTTTCTTCAGAGCCGACAACGCGTACGTTGTAGGCGTTCATACGCTACGGTAACCGCTTACCATTAGGTGGGCCGTACACTTGTTTGCCACCTCAGTGGTATAAAAAAAAACTACTAGGTGTATCCTGCAGCTTCACCTGTAGTCGAATTGTGATATTGAATGGTCTATAACATGCCTCAAGAAATAAGCTATCAAATGTAAAAAAATATAATTCGACTAGTTTTTTTAAGAGATTCAAACAAAATCTTTCGCTTTCTTATATTATTATTAGTTTTTACCCGCGACTTGGTCTACGTAACCGGGATATTATGTATCCCATATCCTTTTTCATCGAGTACAATATGTGTGTACTAAATATCATGACGATTGAATGAATGAATGAATGAGTATACTTTATTTGCATTATACAATATAGGAAATAAGCAAGACAATTTACAAACACAACGATACAGTTGTATAAGTACAGTGAGGCGGTCTTATTGCTGAGAGCAATCTTTTTTAAGATAACTTTAAGGTAATGGACTTATTGTTGTACAAGTAGGTCATGTCATTAAGTCATTAAGTCGCTAACAGGTAATAACAGGAGGTATAACAGATTGTGTTCTGAAGCACTCTTCGACATTAAGCTTATGTTACACCCGCCACCGGCAGGGAAACCATCCTCACACCTTAAAACCAGAATGGTTACGTCCAATACGGATTTAGAAGAGCTTCGTCTCGTGAACACTCAGGTAGTGGAACGATTTTCGAACCGAGGCTTTCCCTAGAGACTATTTATTAATTTCCAGGTTATTTAGCTAATTTTATTTCCTTCTAAGTTTTCCTCACTCTTTACTACCATGTCTCCTTAATTCCTCATTTTTCATTTCATTTTTTCCCATTTGTTGTAACGATCTTACTGATTTATTTCAAATTTCCGTCAATTTTTGTCCTCAGTTTAAATCAGTTCTGGTTTGTCGAAGAACCACAGTCACTCGGCATAGTATTATTTTTATTGTACGCTACCGTCCACATCCTCGCATATGTATCAGTTTTGTGTTCTATTATTCTCAGGTACAATATTGTTCTGTTTATTTTTTCTTTCATTTATCTTTTATTTATATTATTACATACCCGTCGTTGGGGACATGTGTTATAGAATAGAATGGATGGATCATTCTATTCCCTTCCTTTCCCGTGGGTGTCGTAAAAGGCGACTAAGGGAACTCAATGTTAGAAAGATGGGCAGAAGCGTTCCCCCAAAAATATCTTTAAAAGTCTAACTGCGGTTGCCAACTCGCCTGCCAAGCGTGGCAACTATTGGCAAAATTCCCTTTATGTGGGAGTCTTATCTCCAGCTTTGGACAGTAAAGGGTTAAAATGATGAATGAAGGGTCCGCAACACGTGCGTGACATTCCTGGTATTACAGGCGTCTGTAGCTACAGTAACCCCGTTTACCATCAGACGGGCCGTATGCTTGTTGCCACCATAGTAGTATTAAAAAAACAAACGCATACATTTATAGTATTAGTAAGATTAAATAATTCAATATGATTTTGCGTCTCGTCGTAAGAGAGTTAAATGGATTTCAGCTTTCTTATGGTAATAAATAAGATAAATATTGCAATTACAGGTTACTTAGCGTTTATACATATAATATAATATATTATACATATAATAATAAAGTTTTCAAGCAAGTTAAAAAATATTTAAGATCTAAAAGAAACCAGTAAGCCACTTTCAGAATCGCTGATTCAATTATATCATGTTCTCTCGTGGCATTATATGTCGTAGCATGACATCGTAGAAGCGCTACGAGTGCTACGACGCTGTGTAACACTATATGCATACATGAACATTCTATTCATACGTTAAATCAAAATGCTTGTACCGCCTTAGTACTTTTGACTACTAATCTCGTAGCGCTGCTACGTAACAATGCTACGATATTATGTATCTGATATGTTTGATTTATTCCCCGACTGAGGAAAAAGAAGGTATGAGAAAAGAAAGAAGAAATAAAAAATGATGGAATAAGCATTTAATGCAAATGTGATCTGTCATATACAGACATCATCTAGTTAAAATTTTATTATATTCATCATCATCATCATCATATCAGCCTTTAACTGTCAACTGCTAAACAAGCCTTCCTCTTGGGGGTTATGCCAGTAGTTGTCATGCTTGGTAGGCAGATTGGTAACCGCAGTCAGGTTTTAGAGATGTTTAAAGAGGGACGCTGCTGCCCATCGCTCGCCCTCATTTAGTCGGTTCTTACGACACGCACGGGATTGGAAGGGGTGGCCTATTCTATGCCGGGACCACGCGGCAATTTATTATATTAGTAAGATTTTTTTATTTATTCTTTTTTGACCATATTATATAAAAATATTTGATACAAAATACGAACTTAATGCTATATACCAGAGGAAGACTTTGTATAAAAGTCGATTGCTTGGGTACCTCTGTCCCATTTGTGTTTCAACCGTGAAGCAGCTGTGTTTGCATGGCTGTGTTTTGATTTGAAGGGTGGGATATGGCGTGAATTTACTGGGTACAGGGGAATAACACCTGAGTCCTCAAAAATGGCAACGCATGGGAGGTATCATGGGCGAAACAGTATACTCTGTTATGCCCATGGTACTGCTCATGTCTATAGGCGACGGTTACCACATTCCATCAGGTGGGCCGTCAGCTTGTTTGCCATTCTAAGTTGTATATAAAAAAAAATATAGCATTCTCTCCGAGGCAACTTTTGGAAAAACAGAAATGTAACGCAGTAAAAATATTGAAAATTGTTATGGGTAAACAGTAATAGAATTACTATATTGACTCACAAACTATGTAATACTTGAATAGTCCAAGAAGAATGTTAATTCACCTGCGCAAGTTATTTATTACGTGGACAATGTTATTTCGGGAATTTTTATAAAATGAAACTACGATTAAATAAAACCTGATTCTTTCCTTACTTAATATTTTATAATATTTTTTTATACAATATTAATGCTAAGAAATAATAAAGAAAATATATAAATTGCATCTATGTTTCGGACCGAAACAATACTAGCAATCCGACTCATATGTAACATCATCATATATATATATATATATATATATATATATGTATCTCCATGTTATTATATGAGTAACTCAGTTTTATCGTGTACTTGTATAAATGAATTACTCGGTTGGGAAACTTCATAATACCGCGGTACACTTGTTTGCATACATAATGTTTCGTAGTTTATTTTTCCTCATCTTTTTATGTTCTGGCAACAAAGGAGTTATATTTTGCTTAGTTGCATAAAAAATATGCTTACGACTTTAATCCTTGATGGTGCAATCAGAGGTAGCTTTCGTTTAAATCGTAATAATGAATGTAATGCTCTTCATATCTACATTGTGCTAAGCATATTGGGAGTGGACAGAAAATTATATCACGCTATAAGAGAGGGAGAGTGAAAGAGTAGGGAAAGTAAGAAGGAAGAGAGAGAGAGAGAGGAGAGAGAGAGCTTTAAATTTGATTTGTTTATTATACACTTTATTGCACCCTTTATCAAAATACAGTTAATTGTAATGCGAAGTGATTCGAAATCCAGTCTTATCACTGAGTAATCTTTTCCAGACAATTTTTGGGTAGAGACGTTGAGAAAAGAGGTACAGGATAGGTGGAGCACTATTATGTAGATACCAATGTATGTATATACACATATATAAATAAATATATGCACAGACATACACATTTTAATTACTCCTCTTTTCAGCTCCACACGGGTAGATAGATAAGAGATTTCTACATATTTTTTTTTTTAAGTAAAACACAGCCTATGTATTTTGCTCTCTGATAATGTAGTTTTTTTTATATGAAAGAATCGGATAAATATTTTTTTAGTTTTCTCATTACAAACAAAAAATTTAGTCTTGCCTCTTTACAATGATACTAGCTTTTACCCGTGACTTCGTCGGCGTGATCGGGATATGTTTACTAATCGAGAAAGATGCATATATAATAAATTTCATATTGCTTGGTTAATCTGTTTTATACCACTGAGGTGGTATAAATTTTTATACCACTGAGGTGGCATAAATTTTTATACCACTGAGGTGGCATACAAGTATACGGCCCACCTGATGGTAAGCGGTTACCGTAGCCTATGAACGCCTGCAATACCAGAGGTATTACGCGCGCATCGCCGATCCTGAAGAAACCTCTTTACCCCCTTTTGAAGAACCCCATGCTGTAGTCTCTTGGGAAAACCTCGGCAGAGAGCTTATTCCATAACGTGAGTGTCCGTATATTTATATATAATATTAGTAAGGATTATTTTCTATTTATATTTCAGATTAGTGGCATACTTTTTCTGTCCGTACGTGTGTTATGGAATTGATTGAACGGTCTACCGCGTCGGCAGCTGCGATCCGAAATTAACAGTTTGAGATAGATAGCGACATGTGATAGAAAACACACGAGTTAATTAAAAGCTGTTAGTTATTGTGATAAATCTATATATATATATATATATATATATATATATATATATATATATATATATATATATATATATATATATATATATATATATATATTACCAGCGGGAGACTGTACCAAAGTCGTTTGCTTGAATACCTCTGTTCCATTCGCAACTATATAGCAGTTGTGTTTGCATGGCTGTGTTTCGGTTTGAGGGGTGGTATATGGCGTGAATTTATAGGGTACAGAGGAATAATACCTGAATGAATGTCCTCAGGAATGGCAACGCATGGGGGGTATCATGGGCGAAACAGTATACTCTGTTATGTCCATGGTACAGCTCATGTCTATAGGCGACGGTTACCACTTTTCATCAGGTTGGCTTTCAGCTTGTTTGCCATTCTAAGTTGTATAAAAAAAATAGTTGCGGGCAAAAATCAGTTTTAAATAAATTTGCATTATTTTTTAAGATGATTTTATCTTTTATTCGCCCTTTAGTCCTTGGTACATACTATCTTTTCAAAATTGGTTAAAAAACAAAATTATCAAGTTGTAGGCAAAATTCCTGCATAAAAAAAGGGCTCGAGAATTTTACTGGACGGGTTATTTATTCGCGGCGGGCTGCAGTCTTTCGGCCATCTTTAAAAATGGCCGACACGGTCAGTTTATATAATAATGTTTTCAATTATTGAATTACAAGACTAACGTTTTATTGATCATTAAATTGTTATTTATATTTATATAATATGATATAATGTGATAGAAAACACACGAGTTAATTAAAAGCTGTTAGTTATTGTGATAAATCTATTTATATATATATATATATATATATATATATATATATATATTACCAGAGGGAGACTTTGTACAAAAGTCGATTGCTTGGGTACCTCTGTCCCATTCGTGTTTCAACCGTGAAGCAGTTGTGTTTGCGTGGCTGTGTTTTGGTTTGAAGGGTGGGATATGGCGTGAATTTACTGGGTACAGAGGAATAACACCTGAGTCCTCAGGAATGGCAACGCATGGGGGGTATCATGGGCGAGACAGTTTACTCTATTATGTCCATGGTACTGCTCGTCTATAGGCGACGGTTACCACTTTCCATCAGGTGGGCTGTCAGCTTGTTTGCCATTCTAAGTTGTATAAAAAAAAAATATATATAATTTTTTTGTTTTACTTTGTTTTTAATGTTCTTTAATTCACCAATAATTAGGATAAAGGTAGAAAAATGATGATAATCTATCACTTAAATACCACCTATACATACATATATTATATTATATATATATATATATATATATATATATATATATATATATATATATATATATATATATATATATATATATATATATATATATATGTATATATGTATGTATGTATGTATATATATTAATCCAGTATACGCGGGCGGAGCACCAGTGAGGGATGATAGATAACGATGAAGCAGGTCAGTTGGCCCATCGTGATGAGTTCATCAAAATTTAACCATGATGGTTTCCAGGAGAAACTGCGTCGAGATCGACCGGTTAGGGCATATTACTAGTAATGGTCGTATTAAATCTCATTACTAACAATCCCTTTCTCCCCACTTTCCATATATTGTAAGGTTTTAATAGCTGTTAAAAATACCATAATTAGGAAGGACTTTATAAAGGTTTTTAGTTTTTTGGGAATGATTTTGTGTATAACTCAAAATGAATATGAATAATGAACTTTAATAACACGATACTGAATAGAGAAGGTCATAAGGTAGATTTTGTCCCAGTCAAGTGGACCAAGTAACCGGTAAAAGCTAGCTTAATTAGAAAACGTTCAAGAGAAGTCTGGGCGTCAATTTTTAAAATCATGTATGAAATGTAATTTAATTTAAACGTGATTGGCACTTGTTTCATGCATATGTAAAGTCAAAGGCAATCATGTATAAAGCAGGTGTTTTAATAATACTTGACTCCAGATGGCGCCACTCTCACGTGATTAGTAGCATTATCAGGAGATCAATAAAATGTACATTAGTGGCAATTTTAAGTGGCAGTCTGTATCTACTATAAATATTTCGAGTAACATTATGATTTCTAGTGGTGTGAAATATAATTAATAAAAAAAAAAAGTCGTGATTGAAAACTAATTTATTGTATTTAAATTTAAATAAATAGTTGTGAATAAATAAGTTAATTCTAAATCTTACACTATACAAAAGTGTTTGTTACTCTATGAAAATTTTAATTATCATTTTATTTAATAAAATTTATAAAGTAACCTTTAACGGTAACATAGACCATTAGAGTAGAACCGTTTTCCCGCGCAACCGCTTTCCACAGAGTCGCTCGCTCGCTCGCGGGAGGTAGACGTTCCCTCCATAGAAAAAAAAATTCGGTAACATCCGAAATTTGAACGGCGCCGATAGAAATCGAACGTGAATTTTGAATTTCGAAACTGTGAATTACAGATTTCGTCGTGTCCACCACCGCTGTGAGTATTTAATTTTTTTTTTTAGTACGTTTGTTCCGTTTGGAACAGGCTAAGGTCGGAGACCATGCTGCCTAGTCTTCAAAAAGATAATTTGTCTGGAATTTTAGTGAGTATTTAATTTTTAGAAATGACTTTTTTTTTATTAGGCAAAGACGTAACTATATTCTGCCACAGTTTTTTCTTTTTGGTGAAATTTTATTAGGGTTAACAAAGTGTATTACGTTTAAAGGTCGCAAGTTGAAGAAGGACGAGCTAATTAGGTTAGAACTAATTAGTTGGGGAGGGTTTCTCTTCTGTTTATATTGGCGTGTGAAGGGTACACTGTCTATTCTTGTAACACCTGCCTCGGTTCAAAGATTACATGTATTAATATATTCAAATTTAAACATTACTAATGTGATAATAAAGTTGATTTTTACGATGCCATTTATATTCGAATGACACCTTATACATTTCGATTGGAGGTAACTCAATTCGTTTCGGCAAATCGATATAAACAAAGTAAGTGAATCGGGTTTGAATAATTGATGAGTACACAGAAATGTGGCTTAAGTATTTATATATAAATATTTATTTTTATATTACTGTTTTTTTTTAATATTAGGTATAAAGTAGGAAGGTACCTTGTCATGTTTTCCGATTATAGGTACTTAGATATTTATTAAGCCTAATTTTTTTTTTCTCACAGATAAAAAAATAAAGATTTCTCTATTTTTAATAGAGTAACTAGATGATGTCTGTACATGGGAAATATTGAAGAATATATGCTATGAGAGGTTTTAATAAGACCAGTTTCTAAAAAATAATATTTTAGTATCTGAAAACGAAATAATAATGTTTAGAAATTTTGTCTGTTTGTATGTATGTTTATTCAGGTATCGCGCTAAAACTACTGCACCAAATTGGATGTAGTTTTCACAGTTATTTTTGAAGGTCTATCTTAAAATCTAGTATATGCTTTAGCTTCAGCTTGTTTGCTATTCTAAGTTATATAAAAAAAAAATCTTAATATACCATCTAGAAGGGTCTATTCCACTCATTTTCTTACTTCTGAAATTCACGCGTACGAAGGAGCGGGCAAAAGCTAGTATTTTAAATATAATTATCATTATAATGCGTTTTTTATGAAATGTAAAATTTTTAATTACTACCATATAATTTTTGTATAACATTGAAGTTACAAGCATACGGCCCACCAGATAGGAAGCGGTTACCGTAGCTTTAATTGCTCTCTCTCTTACTCACGGGAGCTTATGGTGGAGGTATGGACAGCAGAGTCCATCTTAAAACATCACCAAAAGCTAAACTGCGGTTGCCAATCCGCTCACCAAGCGTGACAACTATTGACAACACCCCCCTTATTGGGGAGGCTATGTTCAGCAGTGGACAGTTAATAGCTGATACAAAAATCCAACTGTGGAGAAATAATACGCCTAATAGAATACGTCCCTTGAAATATTTATATTATTACTAGCTGACTCGGCAAACGTTGTTTTACCATATACATTATTTTTAGAACTATACATGAAAATTTATCCTACTACAATTATTATATTGGATCGCCATCTTGTAACCCTATTGCGGCATATAAAAATCGCGATTAAAAAACAGGGGTTAATCGTAAAAACGTGAAACTTTGAAATTGTATGTATTTTTCAATTCTAAATCATAACAAAATATAAATAAAAAAATTGTCAAAAAAAATTAAAAAAATATATTTAAGGGTAGATCACCCTTATCATTGAGGGGTATGAAAAATAGATGTTGGCCGATTCTCAGACCTACCCGGTATGCACACACAATTTCATAAAAATCTGTAAAGCCGTTTCGGAGGAGTTTGGTAACAAACACCGCGACACGAGAATTTTATATATTAGAATTTATATTGCGGAATACATTCCGTATTCCGTTATTTAAATGTTCAGTGGTTAGAGCACATTAAAGCAATCTAATTTATTAATTAAGTAAATGAGAAGGCAACCACGTATTACAAAATTACGTTGCCGCAACGAGCTTGTATATTAACAAGAGGGAGACTTTGTATAAAAATTTACATTAGTACTTCTGTAGAAATTATATTCAGTTTTCATGCTTTTATTTTGTTTATATATTCATTTATTACACATAAATATAATATTTATTTATAATATAAAGGCGAATTTATAATACAGTAAATAACTAACATGTAATAATGTTTTAATCACAAAAAAAAATTAATGATCAGTCAGAGGGAGACTTTGTACAAAAGTCGATTGCTCGGGTACCTCTGTCCCATTCGTGTTTCTACCGTGAAGCAGTTGTATTTGCATGGCTGTGTTTCGGTTTGAAGGGTGGGATATGGCGTGAATTTACAGGGTACAGAGGAATAACACCTGAGTCCTCAGGAATGGCAACGCGTGGGGGCTATCATGGGCGAAACAGTATACTCTGTTATGTCCATGGTACTGCTCATGTCGATAGCAACGGTTACCACTTTCTATCAGGTGGGCCGTCAGCTTGTTTGCCATTCTAAGTTGTATAAAAAAAAATAAAGTCGTATTCATGATCCGTACCCGACCCAAATGTCCCCATGATACTTGCGGCATTTCCGCGTTGGATTGACAGGGATATCCTTTGAGCCGGATATGTTACTATATAACTATTATATATAGATGATGATAATCAGGGATAATATCCAGTAGTTTTTGAGTTTATTCGTTACAAATGTACAAAAATATAAGCTTTTCTCTGTTATGCTTCTATGTACATTACCATGTAATTTAATTGCTACATCTATACCTTCAAACCGAAATGCAGCCAAAGTATATCTGCGAGTATAGCTGCTTTGAGGCAGTAATACGAATGTGACACTGGTACCCAATCAGATGACATTCGTGCAAAGTCTACCTCTGTACATATTGTTAAAGTAATATTTCTTCCTTTTAAAATTATTTTTTACTGAATTATATATAATATTAAAACGGTCACAAACAAACTCAACGGCGCAGAAACCTTCCCTCTCACGCCCTGTGTAACTTTTCTTTATTTAGGACCATAAAGGAGATTTCAGCCGAAAATTCGTGGTTGTAGCTCTTTTATACTACGTAAATATATAGATAGGGGGGGAAAGGGATTGTTAGCAATGGAGTTTGACAACCCCATTGTTAGCAATATGCCCTATTAGGTCGACCTCCACGTGGCTCCCTCTGGAAACCATCGTGAATAATTCTTGTTGAATTCATCACAGTGAGCTAATTGAGCTGCTTCATCCTCATTTATCATCCTTCACTGGTGCCCCACCGGTATATACCGATAGCGCGGGTGGGGTTACCATTCCATTTTCATCCATGAAAAAAAAATATATATAGATATTAGTATACATATATATTACAATTTTGTTTATGTATATTTAGGTCCATATTTTTAGCAATAACAGTCATGCTAGCGTAACTGATCATTACAATAATAGCAATACTATTATTGAAATTACGTGGAAGTAGCGCCATCTGGTATCATGAATTTCTAGGTCACTGTTGCTTCTGACGTGGCCTCAGGTACAAGCAAGTATAGACAAGTACGAGTATAGCATTATAAACTACTCTATACGTAGTATTTTTGATGGAATGTTGTAACCATCGCCTCTATAGTTAGACAACACCATGGACTGAGTCCCAAAGTCATGTTTAAGTACTCTGTAATTTTAATTAAATGTACCTTTCTTTGGCTGTGTGGTCCCGGCATAGAACGGACAACCTCTTCCTTTTCTGTGGGTGACGTAAGAGGCAACTAATGTAACGTAATGGTCGATAGAATTCCTGTATATCATTCCCTTAATTACGTACCTGATACCTACGTAAAGTTTTAGCCAATTCAACTGATCGGTTATTTTATAGCATTTTACATGTGTTTCTTTAGATAGATATAACTTTTTTTATATATGTACCGATTGAAATAAAACACTGAATGTTAAGTGGATTAAACCGCAACGCATTAGTGAAAACCGCATTCAAATCGGTTACACCGTTTCTGAGATTAGCGTGCACAAGCGTACAGACAAAAATTCTAAATATCATTGTTTTGGGTTCTATTGCGTTTATAAAATCCCCCTGTAATAGTTTTTTTTATATATCTTTCATGTACTAATTTAAATTGAATTGCGTGAATTTACTAGATACAGAGGAATAACACCTGAGTCCTCAGGAATGGCAACGCATGGGGGGTTATCATGAGCGAAACAGTATACTCTGTTATGTCCATGATACGGCTCATGTCTATAGGCGACGGTTACCACTTTCCATCAGGTGGGCCGTCAGCTTGTTTGCCATTCTAAGTTGTATAAAAAAAATACAGGCAGGGCCCAGTTACAATTTTATTACAGGTATTGATTAATTGATGTATTGATTGATAAAGATGGCTCAATAATGAAATTTTTACTATATATATATCGATTTATTGTACAATAGATAGGTAATTTTTCATCGACATTATTGGATTTCTATTCTATACCATTTTTGCAGAGAATAGTTAAATTCTCGCCTTTTGTGTTGGAAACCTTTAGAATTGTGACCTTGCACATTTATATGTCATGACCCAAAATCGGAAGCTCATAAACCCTTGACTCAAATATTATACACAACAATAGAATATTGATTATGACAGGCACCTATTAAGTTTTGTTCAGTTTTATCAATTAATCATCATCATTATGAACAGAGGTAGACTTTGTACAAAATTCGTTTGCTTGGGCACCTCTGTCCTATTCGTGTTTTTACCGTGAAGCAGTTGTGTTTTTAATGGTTGTGTTACGGTTTGAAGGGTGGGATATGGCAGTGAATTTACAGGGTACAGAGGAATAACACCTGAGTCCTCAACGAAACCAAATCAAAGGAATGACAACGCATGGAGGATATCATGGGTGAAGCAGTATACTTTGTTATGTTCATGGTACTGCTCATGTCTATAGGTGACGGTTACCACTTTTCATCAGGTGGGCTGTCAGCTTGTTTGCCATTCTAAATTGTATAAAAAAATATTTAGGGTAAGCGCAGTATTTCTTCTTTCAAAAATTGTAGTTTAGTTAGATTAAAATTGATCAGTATTCTCACTGTATTTTAGTTTTAATTATTATAAAATGGGATGTGGTATCAGTGTATGAGCGAATGTTATAAATTACAAATAGAATTGTAAAAATCTGTTTTGAATTGACGACGTAATCTTTGTAAAGTGGTCTCAAAAAACTCACGTGGACTGAGAACTTTTTTCTTTTGGAATTTGTTTAAAAAATACTTCTAACAAAGGTCTAGTACCCATATTACAAACTTTATTAGTTTGACACTAGATGGCGCTGTTTATTTATTTTATTTAGACCAATGTTTGGATCCATTTAGGTCTCGGCATAGATTAAGCCACACTTTCTCTTCCCATGAGTGTTGTAAAAGGCGACTAAGGGAACTTAATGATTGAGAGATGTGCAGTACTGTACCTCTTAAAACATCACTAAAAGCCAAACTACGGTTGTCAACCTACCTGTCAGGGAGGAAAGCGATTGCAAGTAATGGGGTCTGACCCATTGCTAGCAATATACCTTATCAGGTCGACCTCCGCACGGCTCCCCCTGGAAACCATCGTGGTTAGTTCTAGTGGAATTAATCACGATGGGCAAACTGACCTGCTTTCATCGTCATCTGTCATCCTACCCTGGTGTCTCGTCAGCGTATACCGATAGCGCAGGCGAGCTTACCATACCATTATCTTCCATTAAAAAAAAACCTACCTGTCAAGCGTGGCAAATACTGGCAGTGAACAGTTGAGCACAGCTGATATTACAAAAAAATGTTTGGACCAAATTTTACATTTCACGCACCCTTCTCAACTCAATACGGTGAACGGTCCCAGGCGGCGGACAACCTTGTCCCGTCACATTCTCCTTACACGGGTAACAGGGAAAAGGGTCTTAACTAAATATGATAAACTATGTATGATGTGGCTGCAAATACAGAGAGACAGACGCATTTAGACGTCGGATTGCCTTTTTAACCGAATTCGTAACTGGAGGCTTTCAGTTTGATTACATATTTATTTTGTTTGTATTTTATGCGGTATCGCCATCAGTTGAGACTCGATTTTATGATTATTTCTTTAATTTACCACCAGAGGGAGGCTTAGTGCAAAAGTTGTTAGTGGATAATCGCATTTTGGTTTGAAATGCGGAATATATGTTCATATGGTCGTTTGTGCTTTTTTTAATGGGTGAAAATAGCATGGTGATCCTGCCTGCGCCATCGGTATACACTGACGGGGTACTAGTGAGAGGTAGCGGAGGATGAAAAGACAGGTCAGTTAGCCAATTGTGACGAATTCTATAAATACATTAGTCACAATAGTTTCCAGGGAGAACCGCTTGGAAGTCGACCTGATAAGGTATATTGTACAAGGTAGAGTATAAGGTTTTATGTATTTGTTGTTAAGCGTGTTGAGTCTCCCATCCGAGAAATAGATATTGGCGACCTGCACGCATGAAAAGGAGTTAAGAGGCCGCCTGAAAATCAGCGCTACCTATATAGCGTACATCTTGCTGGAGCTGTACATATATAGCAACAGCTGAGGCGGCTCCTATTACCAGCAACATTAATTGTTTTTTTTTCTTTATATTGTTTTAATTTTTTATTTTCTTAATACTGGTAATAAAAGTTATCTATCTATCTATCTATTGATAGCAAAGGAGACTAACAACCCCTTTCCCCCAGTCGTGTCTGCTTGTAATGTATGTCTGTTATATCTTTCTATTTTTTTTTATACTTTACCTTCTTCGGGTATGACTGTAGTTTCCAAAAGAGAATGCAATTAGTATTAAGCCCGCCTTTTGTATCAAGTTTTATTGGCCAATAAAGTTTAAAATCTATTCATATATTCGTAATAAATGAGAAAGTTTGTAACGATGGATAGATGGATGTTTGTTTGTCTATCATTCAAAAACTACTGAACACATTTGAATGCAATTTGTTATAAGAATAAGTTATATGATTACTTAATATGCAGGATATTTTATGCACTAATTCAGTCGAGTAGAGTCGTGGGATGCAACTAATAAATAAATATAGCATTAAATTGCACCTATAGTAGAGGCATCACTATCATTAAAAACATAAAGCCTTCCTCATAAAGGAACCGGTAGTTGCCACGTTTGGCAGGCGGGTTGGCAACCGCAGTTAGTTTTCGGCCAAGTTTTAAGAGGAAGGCTGCTACCCATCCTTCGACTACTAAATTTACTTAGTCGCCTCTTACGACACTTATGGGTAAGGAGTGGGTGGCCTATTCTATGCCGGGACCACACGGCAAAACCATAGAGCCATATCATATAATTTTAGTGTATTTTGTAGTGTTGTTTATGTATATATGTGATCTTTACCACTTTCCATCAGGTTGCCTGTCAGCTTGTACCCTATTTTTTTTTGATGGGTGAAAATGGAACGGTAACTCCGCCTGCGCTAACGGAATACGCTGGTGGAGCACCAGTGAAGGGTGATAGATGAGAATGAAAACAGGTCAGATAACCCATCATGATGAATTCATCAGGAATTAATCATGATAGTTTCCAGGGGGAACCGCGAGGAGGTCGACCTGGTTGGGTATATTGCTAGCAATGGGATTCTCAGTCTCCATCACTAACAATCCCTTTCCCCCCTGACTGTGTATTTTTCGTGTCGTATAAAAAAAGGTTTGTCCTTCGACTTGGCACACCAACTCGCTGTCATTATAAAGTGAACTAACTAAACCAGTTTAATAGATTTGTCTCTGAACTTTGGAAACCATTTATCATCTCTCATTGGTAATTTTGTCCGGGCTCTGTTCGCATGATTAATTTGTAAACAGCCCGAATATCTTGGGGTCTTGAAAGGAAACTTCGAGAAGTTCACTAGACAAAAAAGATTTGTTTTACGACAGTCATGTTGTAGAGTTCGTTACACGGACGATTGAACCGTGATGGATGTCCTGTGTTGCTAAGGAAATGTCCCAACTCACTGGCCCTTGAGTAGGCGCAAACTTGCCGCTCTTTCTACTTGAATAATATATTACCTACACCAGGGCCGTAGTTAGATCCATGTTTAAGGTAGGGCAAATGAACTTTTTAGTAGGGCAGAAGCCATAATTAAGTGATTTCGAAAAGCAAATCTGTCTAATTTTCTTGGGGCCTTTCATTTTAAGATAGGGCATTGAGCTTTTTAAGGTAGGGCATTGCCCCTCAATGCCCTAAAGCCACACCCATTATCTAGTATTTTAGCCATTAACTGTCTACTGTTGAACATAAGCCTTTCCCATGATGGGTGTTTTGCCAGTAGTTGCCATGCTTGGCAACCGCAGTTAGGCTTTAGAGATGTTTTAAGAGGGATGTTGCTGCTCATCCCTCGTCCTTTCTTAGTCGACTCTTACGACACACACGGGAAAGGAAGGGTCACGATCTATATTAATGTTATAAACAGGATTTTATTGGATTTTTTATATGTTTGTTAATAATGGATAAACTTAAAAACGATAATTTAATTCAGCCGATTTAAAAAATTCTTTCACCTATGGTAAGCTAAATAACCAGCGAGTGAAATGGGATATATATTATATTCTATCTACCTAAGTGGAACCAGGGCGAGCTGCTAATTTAGAATGCAAACTATATATTATACTTATTTTTATAACTTCATTTAATATTATTTACGTTAGATATTTATATATTAAGAAATACATTTATATATCCAAATCCTAAACAATAATAAACGGATTAAATTATGCAGTTATTTCTTTAAGAATATATATATATATATATATATATATATATATATATATATATATATATATATATATATATATATATATATATAGATTTTATTAATTAGTGACCTTAAAAATGTCTCTATTCATATAATTTGCATGCTTACTATTAGCAAATAAAGTATTATATTCTATTATATTATATATTAAATTTCCCCCCTCTATGTGATGCACGATAAATAATTTTAAACAAACAAACAAACATTAATCTGTCACAGAAACAATGCGGTCACGAAGTCGCTTAATACCGTTCCTGTTTTCATATTTCATTTGTCGAAGAAACTTGTTGAGATTCGTGAATACAGTCACTGGCTATTGTATCATCATACAATCATTACATACATACATATATGTCACGCCTTTTATTCTTACTCATATAATAAAATTGTTATTAGACATGAGAAATATTTAAGAAAAACTAGATAGATAGATAGATAGATAATTTATTTGCATTACTTACAGCACACAAATTACAACATACATATACAAAAAAAGCGAAATAACATAAATGATAAAAAAAAAAATACACAAAGCTAAAAATACAATTTTCGTTTGTGAGTGTACCATAGCAGTACAAACTAATATCTTAAGAACACTTATATATGCCAATATTTTTAGAAATTTTGACTGTCTCAATGTCTTATGTTTGTTCCCATATCACGCAAAAAAATACTGCTTCAAAATTGAATGCAGTTTTTACAGCTGCATTCTTTATGTATATATGTATGTATGTTTCATATTGAAACGCTATCTAGGATGGTTTTAGTCACTGATTTTCCTATTTCTGAAATCCATGCATACGAATTAGCTATTATATCTTTATAGTTTTTTTGTATGCAACTTAGAATTGCAAATAAGCTGACGGTCCATCAGATGGGAAGAGGTAACCGTTGCCTATAGACATGAGCAGTACCATGGACATAACAGAGTATACTGTTTCGCCCATGATACCTCCCATGCGTTGCATTCCTGAGGACTCAAGTATTATTCCTCTGTACCCTGTAAATTCGCTGCCATATTTCACCCTTCAAACCGAAACACATCCATGAAAACACAACTGCGTCTCGGTAGAAACACGAATGGGACAGAGGTGCCCAAAGAAATGACTTTTCTACAAAGCTTCCCTCTGGTAATCCGTATAGTTCTCCGATTTAGTTCTATTACACTACAGGCAGTAGAACAAAATGGACTTTTTTATCCGTTTTGCTCTACTATTTGCAGTATGATTTGAATAGAACTAAACGGATAAAAAGTTTCTTTTTTATTCGTTTAGTCCTTTTTTAAAAGTTTGAAAATAAATTTAGTCTTACGATTTTAATAGAACTATGTGTATGTACACCAAAACTATGTACACCAAAAATGTTAAGATTCTAAACAGATACAAAAAGTTTTACGTTTTGTTTTTGATGAGCCCTTTTATAAGTTTTTGTTATATATATACGATTTTAGTGACTAACTCTTCAAAATTATAGATTACGAAGAGAAAAAGTTTGTTTTAAATATATTTTGGAACGATTTAAAAAAAGAGGGTACCCACAGTCATGTCTGTTTTTTTGGACGTTACATAATTTCATCGATAACTCTGAATCGATTATATCTTTGAATCAATATTTTTTATGGGTTACAAGAGAGTGGTAACCTCTCCTATGATATCGATATATGCTGGCGAAGTATCAGTGAGGGATGATAGGTGAGGATGAAGTCAAATCAGTTGACTTACCACCATGAATACACGAATTAATTCTAAAATTAATCGTGGAGGTCAACTCTATAGGGTATATTGCTAGCAATGGTGACACCCCTTTCCTCCCCCCCCTAGAATCGGCCTAGATACTGCTGTGTATTTATTTAATAAATATACCTAGTTTAAATATTCAAATAGAAAGTACAAATTAAACCCGCATATAAAATCGCACCACAAACTCAACGTCAAACAATTGAATTGTGAATGTTGAAGTGGTCGATTCAATTAACCGCTTTTGCAATTCGGAAAACCCGCATATTTTCACAGTTTAACTTGATTTCTGTGTTTTGATCTACATTTAACATCAAGTCGAAACTGCTGACAAATTTTAAACTTTGATGCAGTTAGATAATAGTATTTTTTTTATTGATTTTCACCATCGTACTAATGCTGCAAATTAAAGTTCCATCCTAACCGTCATACTCGTGAACGGGTGCTGCCTGTAGGGACTGATTTGCTTTAACTGTGTTTATAATAAACACATTTTAATTGTATATTTAAAATTTTGTAATCTAATTGTACTTTAGACTGCTTAGTTGTTTGTATTCACACAAATTAATTATTTATATAATTTTTGTCAAACAGCTCAGTCTCTTGCCTGTTTTTCTTGGCTAAAATTAAATTTCGAATGGGCGGTAAAATAATGATAATATTTAAAAATGCTTAAGTCCAAGATTACATGAAAGATTACATGATTACAAGATTACATATTTTTATTTCTTTTCAAAATCGTATAAGAAAGATTAACTAGCAGTTAAACTGCCCTCGTTTAACGTCCAGGGTGCGGCAACACTATCATTACAGTGGAATGACCAAAAAGGGCAATATCCGAGTGTTGTGGCAATGTGGCAAAAGTTAAAATTGCACTAAGCCAAGTTGCTAATACGGAGTTAGCGTGTCGACGGTAACGGGTTTCTTAGAGACTACCTTATGTTGACTTATGCTAATTTATAAGAATTGTTTTAAGTAAATTGTTTTCCGATTGCAAAAGATTGTTACTAGGCATTTATATAGCTTAAATTAGTACTATAAAGAAGCTAGATTTGATTGTTTTTTAAATAGATAACTCAAGAAATTTACCAGAGGGAGACTGTTGACATTGACAAAAGTCGATTGCTTGTACCTCTGTCCCATTCGTGTTTCTACCGTAAAGCAGTTGTGTTTGCATGGCTGTGTTTCGGTTTGAAGGGTGGGATATGGCGTGAATTTACAGGGTACAGAGGAATAACACCTGAGTCCTCAGGAATGGCAACGCATGGGGGGTATCATGGGCGAAACAGTATACTTTGTTATGTCCACGGTACAGCTCATGTCTATAGGCGACGGTTACCACTTTCCATCAGGTGGGCCGCCAGCTTGTTTACCATTCTAAGTTGTATAAAAAAAAAGAAATACTTAGCCGATTTTAAAAATTCATACAGTAACTACGTGCGGGCACGTAGACAACACTTATTTGATGTTCCGTTAAGAAGAACAGAGTTGGCTAAACAAGCTTCTCTATTTCTTGCATTCAAACTGCTTACTGATGTTTTGAGCCGGTATCCACAATTAGACGTGTTTGCCTTCAACTTGCTGGAGTTTCGTCGGGTGACCACAGAATGTTAACAGCGAGTAATATGGATTGTAGTTTATTTTCAAAATACCTGTACGCTGGTTGCTAGGAATTAATAATCATGCATATCTGTCACGCCTGTCTCCCATTAGGGCAGGCAGAAACAATGGAACGCCAAATGCTTCGATTCAAACAAACCTCTTTCGCTTCTTTCACATTCAAATTAATAATCATTATTAGAATATTCGAATAAAACTATTAATAGTATTATACTACTAATCACCGCCGCCCTAGACGGACGTATGTTGACCAAATAGGCGACGTGCTGAAGAAGGGCCAAATTAAAAGTACCCGTAACCGGCGAGCGTGTATGAAAAGATTGATGAATGTGGAGGAAGCGAAAGAGGTTTGTTTGAATCGAAGCATTAGGTGTTCCATTGTTGCTGCCTACCCTAATGGGAGACAGGCGTGACAGATATGTATGTATGTATGTACTACTAATCACTTACTGTAAGGTGAGCCACATTCTTGTTTGCTTATTGTGTTATAAAAACAAAAAAGTCATCATTATCGTCATATCAGTCTTTAACTGGCCACTGCTAAACATAAGCTTCCCCTTGGGGGGTTTTGCCAGTAGTTGTCACACTTGGCAGGCCAATTGGCAACTGCAGTTAGGCTTTGGGCATGTTTTAAGAGGGACGTTGTTGCCCATTCTCGACCTCATTTCAAGACATCCACAAGAAAGAAAAGGGTCACCCATTCTATGCTGGGACCACCGGGTATGGTCCTGGTATAGGGACTGGCAAGGGATGGGTAGCAGCGTTCCTCTTAAAACATCACCAAAGTCTAACTACGGTTGTCAATCCTTCCAAGCGTGGCAAAAGTCCCTTTATGGGGGAGGCTTATGTTCAGCAGGGGACAGTTAACGGTTGATATGATGATGATGATGATGATGATTATATGATATATAGTTACCTTTTGGTGTCTTAACATTCAGTTATTTGTCATGAAATCGTCATAGTCGTAGAATACTGACGGATCTTTATATGTAATATTCGTCAGATCCGTCAGTATTCTACGACTATGACGAAATGTTTTTGTATTAACACTTTCGATCCGGTTACGAGGATTAAGTTAGGGGTAAAAATTAAAACACTAATTTTGTATTTTAGAAATTCTTTAAGTTTATAAGAAAAAAATTATATTAAGTTTACTAATCTAAAGCGACAATAGTCAACGTGACTACAGTCTTTGTGAACCCAATATTTTAACTTACTAATATTTTGTTCGTGCCATTCTGCAATTTGGAGTGAAGTCGTAAAAAAGTTATGTTTTAAAAAATTTACAACGGAACTTCTCAAATTTGTTGGCGAGAAGGCGTGTCGAATGCGGTCGGGCGGACACTATTACGATAAGTTCACGTAATGACTGGTGGTAATCCATTAGTAATTAGGAATGCACATTCTAATCTCAAAATCTATAATAACCCATATAAATGTAATGATACGTTTGAGGCAATACTTTTTTACTTTTTTACTTTTTTTCTTCTATGTTTACTCTATCGTTTGTACAAAGGATTATGTTTCGAGGAATTGTTTAACGAAATGAAATAAAATATTTATTTGCTTTATACAGACATTTAATATAATAAAGACAGAACTTTATGGTATCTGTTTAATTGTCATAAAATTGTAGGCATGCAAATTTAATGTATTAATAATTAAATTACTGTATTAAGTAAGAATATAGCACTAATGTTGGAGATTATTAAGATTATACACAATTAATATTAAATACAAATAGATTAAAAAGCACTAACAATTTAAAACCAGTAATTTTTTTTATGCAAACAAGCTGACGGCCCACCTGATAGAAAGTGGTAACCGTCGCGTATAGACATGAGTACCATGGACATAACAAAGTATACTATTTCGCCCATGATACCCCCCATGCGTTGCCATTCCTGAGGACTTAGGCGTTATTCCTCTGTACCCATGTAAGTTCACTGCCATATCCCACCCTTAAAACTAAAACACAGCCATGTAAACACCACGACTAGGACAGAAGTGCCCAAGCAAACGACTTTTGTACAAAGATCCCCTCTAGTATTAGTAAAGTATCTGGTAAAGGTCATTGATGGGCAAAAGTATTAGCCTAGTTCTAAAAAAAGGAATTGCTAGCTTATTGTCATTTTATATAGTATAAAAAAAAATGTTTAATAAATCAATGTAGATCAGCAACGGAACCGAAATCGTTGCCTCATTTGAATTGGTTCCGGGCCCTTTTAGGGATTTGTATCTTCAAAGACTTAAGCACGGCCTTCTGTATTAATACAAGTTCGCTTTAAAAACGGAATATACATAAAATGCACCTTTTTGTTTGTAAGGAAATAAGAGATTTGAATATTTTTATTATATGGAGTTCAGTCAAGCTATACGCTAAGAGTGAACTCTTAAAAATGACCCGCCCTATTCCTTTTTTGAAATTGAAATGAGAAATGAATTTCTTTTATTGAAGATTTTTTTTTAGTGTTTGAATTTGGAATTGTAACTTCGCTTGCGCTGTTACTTTACGTTGGTGTGATACTAGTTTTACACGGGTAATATCAGTACCGTTTCGATATCTATATATTGGGTTCCTCTGGCGGCGGAAAATCCATTTCGATATCGCCCATTCTAGTTGGATATCTCCATTCGTTTCAATTCGGTGATTCATTTTAATTTTATATATTGGACAACCGCTATTTGACATATCTTTTATTGAGTCAATATATAGATATGATATATATGATATATGATATACCGGTGAAGGGTGATAAATGAGAATGAAAACAGGTCAGTTAACCCATCATGATCAATTCATCAATAATTAACCATGATAGTTTCCAGGGGGAACCGCGTGGAGGTCGATCTGGTTAGGTATATTGCTAGCAATGGGAATTTTAGTCTCTATTACTAACAATCCTTTTTCTCCCAATGAGGACGAAGTTAGGTCAGTTGACTCACTGAGACGAATAAACCGGGAATTAATTTTGACGGTTTCCACTGGAGACATCATGTTTGTAGTGATAGAGAAGGGATAGAAATCGGGACTAGGAGATGTATTGCTAGCAATATGCCTACTCTGTCATGTCAACTTCCACGTAGTCTCCCTTGGAAATCATAATCTAATTAATGATGAATTCGTCACGATGGGTCAATGGATCCTTACCTTCTATCCCTCACTTGTATTCCGGCAGTTTATATCGATAGTACAATACATTTTTATGCTTTATTATCCATTAAAAATGCTAGCAATGGTCACGCTAGTCCCCATTACTAACAATTTATCTCCCCCTTTTGAAGTCAGTTAAAAGGGGATGTTAGTAAAATGTAATGCAGCCATGAATGAGGATTTTCATTTTGGCTGCCATTAAAAAGGCTTTTTGCCTATAAAACTGTGAGAATGCCTGCAATTAGCCATTACTTGCCCTGATTTACGTTGAACAATAAAATGTCCGGTTTATATCTGCGAGAACTATAGAAAAAATTATTGAGTTGCATTTTAAAAGGAATAATTTACATTGTAGGATTATAAAAAAAATCCATGACTATAATTCCTAACAGGACAAACCTTCCTGTTTTTATATTTATAAGATATTTGTAATAGGTGAAATGAATTTTAAATCTATTACACCAAAATTATTAATTAATTGTACGTAAAACCTCGTAATTAACGCTCCGCTCGAATGAAAAGTGCATTTTTTGTCATTTCGACCCTGTATTTCTTTTGTTAGTCGATTGAAATTATTTTGTTTAATTCCACTACCATTAGTATGCGTGCGACTGCTAACACTCCAAGATTGACTGATATTATTATTATAAAAGGTATTGTAAGTCGTTGGCAGTTGAATGCATACTTATGGTAGCGGAATTAAACAAAATAATTCTTATCAACTAACCAGTGACGTGGACTTCTGCAAAATAACACCTAGTCCAGTAAAATATCATATTTCTTTGTCGAAAATATTTAGTTTCGCTGGTAAAACACTCTTTTAAAATACTTTAAACTAGCTATTTAGTTTCACCCCGTATACATATTTATATATCCTGAGGTTTACACTGGTCCCTTCATTGAGTTACTTTGTTAGCATTGGGATTAAGTAATAAAATTTCGTTGAAACACTTTGAATATATTACAGGAACGTAAACGACCTCTTTTCTGCACTTTGACGCCGTAATGTGATTTAAAAATAAAAAAAAAAAGATAATTAAAAATTGTGTTCCACAAAAAAGTAACTTCAATTGTGATAAAACCAATTATTTTGATTTAAAAACTAAACAACTGAACCAATTATGATAAAATTACTATAAAATCAATCTGTAAGTATATTCTTTCATATAAGAAATGAATATATAAATTTTTTTTTTATACAACTTAGAGTGGCAAAAGTGCGTTGTCATTCCTGAGGACTCAGGTGTTATTCCTGTGTACCCTGTAAATTCACGCCATATCTCACCCTTCAAACTGAAACACAGCCACAACTGTGTTTGCAACACAATTCCTTCATGGTAGAAACACGAATGGGACAGGGGTACCCAAGCAATCGACTTTTGTACAAAGTCTCCCTCTGGTAAACTACTTAGAATTAACGGAGTTATGAGATAACAAACATAAAAATACAACAGAATAAGAACATTCTTCTTTTTGAAGTCGGCTAAAAAAGAAATGAAATGAAATGAAATGAAATGAAATGAAATGAAATGAAATGAAATGAAATGAAATGAAATGAAATGAAATTTATTGCGATGAATGTGGTAAGTGATATGGTGATAATGTGGTAAGAAAACAAAAGATCAACCAAATATATTGTTCCCATTGTCAGTATCAAAGAGTGTACACGAAAGTTATATTATTTTGCTAAACTTTTTCAATTTTTCTTTTGTGACTTTCAAGAGAGGGTTTTCAGTTCGAGTGATCTGAAACGATGTTCGCGATTTTAGTGTCAGGATTTACTTTCATATTGGTTTAATATTAATTCAAAGTTGATCTACCTTTTTGACCCCAGACGCAAAAAGAGGGGTTACAATTTTGCCATGTCTGTATCTCTGTTTGTAGCATCGTAGCTTCTAAACGAATGGACCAATTATGATGTGTTTTTTTTGTTTGCAAACTAATATGTTCGAGAGAGTTCTTAGCTATAATTTATGAAGTTTAGGCGTTTTAAGATCATCAGCTCTTTTATTAGGCATGGGTAATATCAGTACCGCTCCAATATTGACTTTTTCTGGATATTGATGACGGAAAAAATGGTCATCACCCATTTCGGTGTCACCCATGCTTGTAGTCGGATATCTATATTCATGATTCATGTTTTTCTTTTCGATGCTATATATTGGATAACCGACATTAATTAATATATCCATTATTAGGTCAATAGAATAGAATAGAATAGAATAGAAATCATTTATTCAAATAAACTTACATTGAAGCACTTTTGAAAAGTCATTACATTTTTTTTAATTTACCGCTCGTTCGGAAAGCTGTCTCATCACAAGAAGAACGAGCAAGAAACTTGCGTGATGCTCTTTTAAATAATTTTATTATTATTTTACATTTTTAAGTTTAATTGTGTGAATACAAACCACCAATTAGCACTAATTCAATTAAATACTCAAAAAGAAAAAAAAAAAATTGAATACATAACCAACTGGTTAAACAATTAATAAGAGGAAATCAGTCATAGTGATTAGAGCAGACCAGTCCCTACAAGCAGCACCCGTTCACGAGTATGACGGATGAGCCAGCCATCACTGCGCTCGACCATATTTTAGGGAGCCCAATGACCCGGCCCACCACGCCGCCACAAGTCTGGACATTTTAGTGAGCATGACTACTCAAAACACTAGACCACGTCAAAGCTACTCACAATTGCCATCTGATAGTTATAGTATTCACATTTTACATAAGAATGCATGCGGCAATTAATACAAAAAACCGCTACGCTTTCATATTTCTAAAATTAATCAATTAAATCAAGAAAGCAATGAGAAAATAAAATTATAACGTTGTATGCTAATAAACTAATTATTTACTTGATATGTTGTCATCTATGAATTCGTCTATCCTGTAATAGGCTTTCTTACATAAAAATTGTTTAATATAAGATTTGAATTGCCTCTCTGTCAGTTTTAATGCAGATTCCGGCAGTTTATTATAAAATCTTATGCAATTACCATAGAATGAATTACTGATTTTGTGCAGACGGCATTTAGGTAAAATAAGCTTATTTATATTGCGTAAGTTTCTACTTGTACAGTCTTTGAGTTTTTTAAAACTCGCTAAGTTCTTCCGTGTATACATAATATTTTCATAAATGTATTGTGAAGTAACTGTGAGGATATTTGAGTCTTTAAAGCACTGACGCAATGACTCTCTCGAACCCATACCATAAATATATATATATATATATATATTATATATATATAAGAATTAAAATATATAGATATTGCTATATATTACCTATCTCTATTTTTTATAGGTTTGTATCGAGTTTTTTACATTTATAGTTTAATTTATAGTTATTTGAATGCTGCACAATTCACATGAAAACATGATATTCTACCTTCTAAATTCAAATATTTTCAACATTTATTAAATGGCTGGTTATCGGTGTATGTGTGAGTGTATGATTGAAGCTGTTTTTTTATTACTTTCATTGATATCTTTGTTGTGAATAATGACAATATTGTGGTCTGTCTTTACTAGAAACCATTTCCCGCGGCCTAACTGATACTAACAGTAAAACTACAAGTTCTATATTTGTCTAAACGGCTTTGTTAAACTGTTAAAGTGATAAATGGATGCTGTAGGCAGATGAATCTTGAAAGGGTTCCATTTTTCTTAGTAAGATAAAAATAAAAAAAACTCTATTTCTTGAAAAGAAAATATATCTAGTGTTGTATCGCGTATTTTAAGATTACATAGAATACAGAAATCTTTTTTATTTTTTTCTTTCATGTTTTTTTTTTATACAACTTAGAATGGCAAACAAACTGACGGCCCACCTGATGGAAAGTGGTAACCGTCGCCTATAGACATGAGCAGTACCATGGACATAACAGAGTATACTGTTTCGCCCATGATACCCCCCATGCGTTGCCATTCCTGAGGACTCAAGTGTTATTCCACTGTACCCTGTAAATTCACGCCGTATCCCACCCTTCTAACTGAAACATAGCCATGCAAACACAACTGCTTTATGGTTGAAACACGAATGGGACAGAGGTACCCAAACAAACGACTTTTATACAAAGTCTCCCTCTGGTTATCTTATTTTACTAATAATAATAATAATAATATATATATCGGATCGGTTATCCATTTTACCCATGGCTAGTCTATAGTAGAAGTGGTTTGAAGATAAAATGCTTGGAATATAAACTAGATTTTATCCATGTGTGCATGAATCATAATATCATAATGTATCATGTTTCTGTTTTTAAAACCATTAAAAATGGCTA
Source organism: Galleria mellonella (assembly GCF_026898425.1). Classification (NCBI taxonomy): domain Eukaryota; kingdom Metazoa; phylum Arthropoda; class Insecta; order Lepidoptera; family Pyralidae; genus Galleria; species Galleria mellonella. The sequence continues at coordinate 5,038,218 of NW_026441999.1, read as the reverse complement.
CCAAATTAATTAATACATGTTAATTAATTTAAAAGAGATAATATACATATGTATATTTATATTATATCAGAAAATATAGTTTCCAATACAGAAAAAATCATCTCGTTTTTGGCAATTTTTATTATAATAATGTGTAAGGCTGAAAAAAGGCGCTTTGTATTAGCTTAAAATAAAACATGTTAAAATTTAGTTAGCAAATGACATTTTTATAATGCCCGTTTATATAATGCCCGTCTCCTATCGCGTTCAATAGAAAATAGAACACCAAATACTTTTATTCAAACAGACCCTTTTCGGTTCCTCCACATTCATTAATCAATTTACAAAGCTCAACGGTTACGTATACTTTTAAATATGCCCTTTTTTCCGCGAAGCACCTATTTGGTTAACATGTGATCATCTAGAGCGACCCAGGAGGTCTCTACTGATAGCTTTACTTCTCACTTATTTGTATCCATATGGATACATATATAAGAAAGGAAATATTATTATATTTCTTTTCTACTCACCAGATCCCTCTGGTACAAAAGTTGTTTGCTTGGGCACTTTATTCCATTCGTGTTTCTACCGTGAAGCAGTTGTGTTTGCATGGCTATTTTTCGGTTTGAAAGGTGAGTGAGATTGAAGGCAGTGAATTTACAAGGTACAGAGGAATATCACCTGAGTCCTTAGGAATGGTAACGCATGTCAACGCATCGACGAAACAGTATACTCTATTACGTCCACGGTACTGCTCATGTCTTACTACTTACTATGATGACGTAACATGGAAGTAATCAACATGCCTGTCGTTAATGTTCCTTTGCGTTCTTGGTAACGGCGAGCGAATCAGAATTATTTTGTTGTTCGAATAATTAGTAATTACTAATTTTATTATTCGACTATTAAATCACTGAAAACGTACGGTATCTAAATTACAACGTTAAACTCTAACCTCAAATTGATAATTAAGGTTTTTATAAAATTGAAGTATTAACTTTAAAATAACCATAAATTTACGTAAATAAAAAATATTCAAAATTTATGTTCATTTTTATTCAATGTCTATATACATATATAATGGGAAATTAATAAACTCCCTGTGTTTTTGCCATTTCCTATATCAAATAAAAATATATTTATGCACTTATATCTAAATAATCTTCACAAAAGGAAACACTACAGCATTAGGATTTCTATAAAAAAGTCTCAACCACTTTTTGTGTATTATGGGCTTTCTTGGCATAATAACAAATAGTTTTTCCGTCGCCTTTATATTACATTTACATTTACTTTCTTAAGAAACAGTAAAAATTAACAAAAATAAATAAGGGCTAAGCCCACGTATAACAGTTGATGATTGTTTACTGCCATGTGACGTCACAGACACTATATTGCTCGAAAGTTGCGTTTTGGCGGCCTATTTAAATTGTACTTTTTTATTTGCTATATTCTGAAGAAATATTTATATGAATTACAAATAACCACTTTTTGGGAGATCTATATATACCACTAAATAGTTTGAAATGGTTTCTAGACATTAGTCAAATAGTCTTTTTCATTTTGCATACTATATAATAGTAATACAAAGGATTAAAAACTTTACAACAAATCGAAAAGCTTTTTCTTTTGATATTAATGAATTTGCAAATATTATGTAGTCCCAAGTAGGAAGGAAGTAACATCAAAACAAAGGCCGATAATTGAATATCCTAAAAATAGGCCAATACGCAGTATCAGTATTATTATATCTGACACATGACACGTGTTACTCGATTATTCATGCGGTGTTAATCGATATAGCGTACAGTTAATAGGGAGATAGTTTTGTTACGTGAATATAGGGCAAGATACGAGTATACTTAACCGAGTTTTCGATAACCCGCCAATGTAAATATACTAGTCCGTTAATATTAAACTTTTAGTGTACGAGGTCAATTCAATTTGGTCTGTATAGAAAAATAATCGTATGTCTGCTAGTTCATGGCCTGTCATGGTCGCTAAAATTTCTTGTTCAGGAAAGTAACTGTAATGTAGTGATTATTTAAACTTTTTATATATTGTTTTAATAATTAATAGTCGTGTGGTTTTAACATAGAATAGGCCACCTTTTTCGTTACCATGCGTGTCGTAGGAGGCGACTAAGGGAACTTATCAAGGGAAGGGATCAAGGGATGGGGTGCAGCGTCCCTCTTTAAATAGCACCAAAGCCTAATTTCGGTTGCCAATCCGCCTGCCAAGCATGACAACTACTGGTAAACTCCCTTTACAGAGGAGGCAAATGTTCAGCAGTGGACAATATGGCTATATATAAGCATATAATAGTTGATATGATGATGATGATGATTGATAACGAAATATTGTATCCAACAAAAAAAAAAAGGAAGCTGACTGCAGAGCAGAGCCGCAGATCGTAATCCATGTTTTTATTAAATAATACCGACCGAAAATTGTGAAAACAAATCCAGTATTTTTTTTTTGATAGGTGAAAATGGAATGGTAACTCCGCCTGCGCTAACGAGATACGCTGGCGGAGCACCAGCGAAGGTTGATAGATGAGAATGAAAATAGGTCAGTTAGCCCATGATGATGAATTCATCAGGAATTAACCATGATAGTTTCCAGGGGGAAACGCGAGAAGGTCGACCTGGTTGGGCAATGGGATTCTCAGTCTCCATCACTAACAATCCCTTTCCCCCCAATCTAGTTATTATGAGCTAAAAACTAAACTATTAAACCCATTTTGATAGAATTTCTATTAGATCAATCTGTAAGTATACACATGTCCTTTCAGAACAAAAAGAATTTTCTAAATTGGTTTAGAACGGATGTAGTTGTGAGACAACAAACATAAAAAAGTGCAACCGAATTGAGAACCTCTTTCTTTTTAAAGTTGGTTAAAGAACACGGTAATAATGTATTAAAAAACACGAGTTGCAGCCAGTCACACTAGCGCCGCAGTGTCGTTATGCAAACCAGATCTTATTATGGTTCAGGTAATGTGAGGTTTTAACTCCTAAGGGAGCTTATTATGAACGTTTAAAAGCGCTTTTACATATTATATTAAATATAAAACAGAAAGAGAGGATGCGATATAAAAATATAATTTAAATAGACCAAATATTGGATTATTTTTCACATTTAGAGACAGACAAAGTCTTTACTTGCTGTATTTTCGTATAAATGATGCCCTCTAGTATGTAAAATCACTAATTAAGGTTAAGTTATAATGGAGCTGATATATCTTTTATAGGATCATCATCATCATCTTTAACTGTCCAGTGCTGAACATAATCTTGCCTCTTGGGGCTTTTGACAATTGTTGCCATGCTTCGCAGGCGGACGAGGACGCTCCTGCCCAACCCTTGCCTTCCCTTAGTTGCCTCTTACGACACACACCATTTACGCCGGGACCACATAGGAGATTTTTATTTAGAGGTTTTTATCATTACAGAATTAAAATGTTTATATAAAAGTTAATTAAAAAAAAAAAAGATTATATTTAGATACCCTGTATTTTGGTACTAAAATCATAGATAAAACAGGCCACTTTGTTGTCACGCAACCCAAATTTGTGAAGTTTTTAAAAGTAATAAGTCCCCTGGATTGTTGTTTTGATCCAAATAGTACAGTTGTGTGTGCGACTGTAAAAAGGCGTCATTATGAGGTCATTTTAAGGCCCTTTGTCTCTCCTAAAATCCATTTGTAGACACACGATTTTGTGTACTAACTTAAAATGTTTTCAATCTAATGTATTTATGAAACTGCTCTTGCTTGTTTCCTTTATCACGGTTTAAGAATCTATTCTTACGGAGATAATTGTGAAAATACTTTTTTAATTCATAATCACTTAAAAGGTTGATAGTTTGGTTTCATAAATGCGAGTGTAAAACAGAGATGTACTTACACTGGACTTAATGAATTATTCCAAGTAACATGGTGATGTAAATGACTGTAGAAAGACGTCACTTTTTAATCATTATATGGGCCTTCATCGCCTATATAAAATCTTCTAGTAAACAAACGATTACGTGTTTTAAATTTAAATAATTTCATTCTAATGTGGCTATGAAACATCTTGATCTTGATCTGTATATTTTATTGTGGCTGAAATTACGTTTTTTTTTGCGATGATAAATGTACTTTTAATGTAATAAAGTGGTGAACATAGTTCTTTTGCCTGAGAGGGAAAATCGGAACAGAAAAACAATCCGTGCTCCCTCCAAATAATGGGAAAGGGTGTCACCTTAAAGTAAAGGCTTTATTCGTTTCATAAGCCGTTCCTGGATCTTCATTGCTTTAATGTTGGATCTTTAATGGCTCTGTTATGAGAAAAGTTTATGAACTTGTGTATATATTGAAAATGAATAGAAAACTAGTCATACTCTGTCCCATTCGTGTTTCAACCGTGAAGCAGTTGTGTTTGCATGGCTGTGTTTCGGTTTGAAGGGTGGGATATGGCGTGAATTTACTGGGTACAAAGAAATAATACCTGAGTCCTCAGGAATGGCAACGCATGGCGGGTATTATGGGCGAAACAGTATATTCTGTTATGTCCATGGTACTGCTCGTGTCTATAGGCGACTGTTACCACTTTCCATCAGGTGGTCCGTCAGCTTGTTTGCCATTCTAAGTTGTACAAAAAAAAATCGAAAACAAATATCTTATTCGATTTATAATCGAAAATAAATATATTATTTTAATTAAAGTGGTAGTCAATATATCTGAGCGAGTGTTGTCTTCCTGATGAACGCTAGTCAACTGAATTTCGTTAACATTATTAAATTTGGTACTTTGAAACGGGATCAGATATTATTCGTTTATTATACATTTAGGTCACATCGTTTTCGAAACAAGAAGAGAGAACTGCTTGTATAACAGTGTATATATGTATATATTCATTTCGTCGACCTCCTTGGTGCAGAAGTGGACAGGTCAATTTGCATAAATGTGCTCCCTGTTTCGATTTCCGACTAAATTAATTTCGGAAACAATTTCTTCTGAATTGCCTCGGGTCTTTGTTCTGGGTGAGCCCCTAGATGTTTATCGTCTGGTTTATTAAGTGTTATCAAGTGTTTGGTGTGATCATGCGGTACTTATTATTGTTATAGTTATTAATATACATACTATCACGTGGTAATGGAGCTGAATCTTTAGGTCAACTTGAATGAAGTCAATTGAACATAAATATTCCGCGTGAATTTCTTAATGTAATAAGTATTTAATTTTTACAATATGTTTTATATTACTCAACTTACTGTTGTAAGTTTAAAAAGTTTAATAAATCAATTTGAAAGATTATCATATTTTTTTCACATAATGGACAAGTTTTCTATGAACTAAAGCAATATATTCACATCTTGTTGATTAAGAAATTACTTGGAAAGGAGAATGTTTCCACGTAAACAGCCTTATAAATCAGGCTACCCGAACTGCCAGTCATCCGCCATTTTCAAATTATTCTGCACCTTAAAATGGCGCCTGTAATGGACGCCTAGTTTTGCGCCAAAAGATTAAAACTTTATTGATGTCGATTAATTTTCCTTTGAGGCTGTTTCGAGTTAATTTTGCTTGTTTTGTATATTGATTCGCTAATTAGACTTCGGGCTATTAATAGATTAAATTAGAGCGGGCACAGATTAAAATGATTAATTTCAAAGCGCTTAACAATGTTTTGATCTTTACCGAAGATATCCGTATTCAAAGATATCCGTATTCAAAGATTTTCTGTTCTTGAATCTTATATTTGATAAGATTTAAAAATAAGTAGTAGGTATAAATCGCCACAATCTTATTATGGAAAATAGCAACCCATAAAATAAACCGTTTTTTATAATTCCTTTTGCAATCGATGACGTTTACTCACACGTTGATTCCACACAGTTTTGAGCCGATTAAAGTAAACGTTTTTAACAAAGTACATACATATTAATAAGGATATAAAATTTTGAAGGCTGTTTAAGTACATATTTATAGAGGTATTGTTGATTCAGCAAAGGGTACAGATCGAAATCCTGCTAGTTGCGAAGCAATCTCTATTTACTGAAATACGATTTCGTATTCTAAACTCAAATATCATTGTAATCTTTCTACAAGATATCTCACGTTTATTGGTGTATTTTGTGACGATTGAACGTTGTTTTCTACGGAGCAACCGATATTTATTTCTATACTTTATCAGATACAGAATACAAATAAAATACAAGGTCACTTTTTAGTATTGCCTAGGTATCTACTTATCTAGGTGATAGTTGACTAGTCCCTTAGTTTTGTAGTGTTCTTTTTTTTATTTTATTTATTTTATGGGTGAAAATGGTATGGTAACCCCGCCTGCGCTAACGGGATACGCTGACGGAGCACCAGTGAAGGGTGATAGATGAGAATGAAAACAGGCCAGTTAGCCCATCATGATGAATTCATCAGGAATTAACCATGATAGTTTCCAGGGGGAACCGCGAGGAGGTCGACCTGGTTGGGTATATTGCTAGCAATGGGATTCTAAGTCTCCATTACTAATAATCCCTTTCCCCCCAGTTTTGTAGTGTTATATTATCTGTGGATTTGTTGGGCTTACAAGCATTGTACTATGTCTGTAGTAACTTTACATTACATACGAATAGATCGACAATGTAAAAGAGAAAAATATAGTAACATGCATGTTAGAGCGAGTTAGATAGACAGGTCGTTTAGGTGCACACTAGGGAATTGAAAGTTATTGGGAGTTATAAACAAAATAAATTTTAATTATTTTCTCATTTTGAAGTATAGGTCTGTATGTTATTAGATTATGAGATCGAGTGCCATAAAAACCGTCTTCAACTATGGTAAAACCAGTTATTTTGATTTAAAAACTAAACTACTGATCGCTCTTAGCGATAAGGCCGTCCTTATCGCTAAGAGCGATAAGTTCGTTAGCGATAAGTGTGTTTTCTCTATGTAATAATTTCTTGTAATGGTTTGTATTTTTAATAAGTCTTCTATTGTAATCTTATTGAGGAAATAATAAATAATATTTATTAATCTAGTGAACCGATTTTAATAAAATTTCTATAAAACTAATGTGTAAATAAAAATAAAATTTTCCAGATGGATTTATAACTGAAGAAGTTATGAGGTAACAAACATAAAAAATACAACCGAATTGAGAACTTTCTTCTTTTTAAAAGTCGGTTGAAAACAAAAATAATTGATAGGAGAAACTTTCGTAATATATTATATATTAGAGTAAAATGTAAAAATTTAATTACATATTTGATATGTAAGTATGTTATAAACATTTAGATGCAAGATAGAAACATTTTGCAATTTATTGTAAAAATAATCGCATTGAATACAAAATAAAGCTCTAAATGCTAACAAATTGAAAATTGATTAACCCTTACGTGAATATTTAATACTCGTCAACATAAATTCTTTGCAAATTCAGAACTGCCACAAGCGCACATTAATGTCTTGTTGTACTTATACATATGTATGTATGTCTCGAGTCTATGATTTTGAATTTCTGATGTCAGTGTGTATTTTATTATGTATGTACCAGAGGGAGACTTTGTACAGAAGTCGATTGCTTGGGTACCTCCGTCCCATTCGTGTTTCAACCGTGAAGTAGTTGTGTTTGCATGGCTGTGTTTCGGTTTGAAGGGTGGGATATAGCGTGAATTTACTGGGTACAGGGGAATAACACCTGAGTCCTCAGGAATGGCAACGCATGGGGGGTATCACGGGGACAACAGTATACTCTGTTATGTCCATGATACTGCTCATGTCTATAGGCGACGGTTACCACTTTCCATCAGGTGGGCCGTCAGCTTGTTTACCATTCTAAGTTGTATAAAAAAAAATTTACTAACTTCAAAAAAAGGAGAAAATCTAGTAGTCCGCATCACTAACAATCCACTCCTCCCTTCGTTATGTTATTATTCATATGACTTATTTAAAAGTTTAATTTTAATATCTTATCTTTAATTAGTTTTCATTAATAATTATAGGTCTGCATTATTCCGTTGATCTTTTGTTTTTCGCCATATTGAATATATGCATATAGGCGCATCACGAGTCGATCGCGACAATTTCTAGCAACGCCCCATCACTAATTCTGCTATCTATGACTTTATCCTCAACACTATTAAAACACTGTAATTATTATTTACGTCATGATTTGGATTCAGTTATATAATTTTTTTCAAGACTACTATAATAATAGATAATATAGATATGTAAGATGGCCTGATAAGTAAACATATGAAGCTGTAAAGCTATTTACAAAAAGCCTATCGTATTTCAAGGGCAAAAAATTTACATTCGATTATCTTGTTTAATGTAAAATTCAGTATTAAAAACATTGGAGTAAGATGTAAAGTTTTATTATAAATCAAGGATTAAGAAACATCCCAAGCTGGAACATCATATATGAACCACTAAAGTTTGTAACATTGTATATAAATATGTTACTGAGCTAGGTTTTATTTTGCGGAACTCCATATCACTGGAAAATCGATTACAGTTATGTACATATATTGTAGGTCGTAGACCTTCTGCTACTAATAATAGTAGTCAAATTTTAAATGTTGGCAGTCATACGTATACTAATGGACCATTTATTGAAATTTACCAGAGGGAGACTTTGTACAAAAGTCGATTGCTTGGTTACCTCTGTTCCATTCGTGTTTCAACCGTAAAGCACTTGTGTTTGCATGGCTGTGTTTCGGTTTGAAGGGATATGGCGTGAATTTACAGGGTACAGAGGAATAACACCTGAGTCCTCAGGAATGGCAACGCATGGGGGTTATCATGAGCGAAACAGTATACTCTGTTATGTCCATGGTATTGTTCATGTCTATAGGGACGGTTACCACTTTACATCAGGTGGGCCGTCAGCTTGTTTGCCATTCTAAGTTGTATAAAAAAAATTGTAACGGAATTAAACATAATCATCATATCAGCCTTTAACTGTTCACTGCTGAACATAAACCTCCCTCTAGGGGGGTTTTGTTAGTAGTTGTTACGCTTCGGCACCCGGATTGGCAACTGCAGTTAGGCTTTGGTGATGTTTTAAGAGGGACGTTGCTGTCCATCCCTCGCCCTCTCTTAGTTGCCTTTTACGACACCCACGAGAAAGGAAGGGGTGGCCTATTCTATGCCGGGACCACACGGTAAACAAAATAATTGTAATCAATTAACCAGTATCATTTTATGTCTAACAAGCTATAACGCTGAAGTGTGAAATATGTTCAAGCCTAGTTCGACCTAGTTTAATCCTATTGTAATTGGCTCCAGGTTATGGTATCTACAGGGAACCAATATCGCTTTGATAATCCACTAATACTGCTTGGTGCACGTTAGGTTAGCGGGCCAAGCTGTGTGGAATGGGCCAATAAAGATATCGTTTGGTCTTCATGTCCATTTTCCATTGAGCAAACCAGTAATCTGCTGAGTTTACGCTGACTCAAATATCTAATAGGTACACGTATGGTTGAATACCGAATTCGGATACGTTATATTCGAATTCAGTATTCTATACATTTATTACCTTATTAGAATAAAATACTTTTTCTTAAACATGCTTGGAAATGTGAGCATTATTTTGACAATCTTTTTCGAGATAAATCAAAATTGCCGTACTGGCCAAGATACATGCGTGCAGCGGCCGGCAAAAGTTGTATGAAAATCCATATCTGTCGTGTTTTGCGCCCAGATAAGTTACTATGTAAACTCATATCTGTCCTGTAATTTAAAAATGGAATGACCTTTTACTTCGAAACATGGCTACCAAGGAGGTAACTAATACAAGGTTTTATTTAAATTTCGAACTGGCTTGCAAATAGAAAGCTGTTTATTGAAAAAAAACAAAGGAGCATTATGGCGCGTGAAAAATTATTATTGTTCGTTATTCGTCATTGAATTTAAAAAGTAAAATTGTGTTTTTGATTTCCGCGCATTGTTTGAGAAGTACTATAAAAGTACTATACAAGCCTTGACGACAACTAGGCATTGATGGACTCACGTATGTGTGCTTAGGTAAGCAAAAATAATGAATTTTCACATCGTGTTGTTTTGGCTTTAAAACTTCGGATTCCATAGTAGGTATGTTGTTTAGAAAAAAAAAAACATTTTCCTCGTCTGTTCTGTATTGGTAATGAAAATTAATTGTTACCTAAAAATATACAAACTTTTCCCTGTCCTCATTAATCATGGTGGATGTTATATAATGATGAAACAACAAAAACTTATCTTAATCCAAAAGGTACCTATGATTCACAGAGAGTGGAAAATTATATTATTGACTAGCAGCCCGGCCCGGCGTTGCACGGGTGGACATTTTTACATTTTAAAAAGTGGCCATTAACGCTGCACACGCGACGGAAGCTTAAAAATGGAGTAACTTCTTCCGTTTTCCCAACATTTCCCTTCACTGCTCTGCTCCTATTGATTGTAGCGTGATGAAAAGTATACTATAATCTGCCCAGGAGTATGAAGATTAACTGTACCAAGTTTCGTTAAAATCCGTTGAGTAATTTTTGTTTCTATAACGAACATACAGACAGACAGACAGACAGACAAAAATTTTACTGATTGCATTTTTGGCATCAGTACCGATTACTAATCATCCCCTGATAGTTATTTTGGAAATATATTTCATGTACAGAATTGACCTCTCTACAGATTTATTATAAGTATAGAATACACAAATAAATAAAATATCAACAATAAATCGTTTCTTAATACTTAATTTCTTTAGAAAAAAGTGGCAAAATTATTATGGGCAAAACAGTATACTTTGTTATGTCCATGGTACTGCTCATGTCTATAGGCGACGGTTATCACTTTCCATCAGGTGGACCGTCAGCTTGTTTGCTATTTTAAGTTGCATAAAAAAGACTTACTATTTATGTAGGCAACGTCCATCCTGATTGTAACATAAATCCTTTTATCCTTATAATTATAAATCAAATAATTAAAATCCCTCCATAATTGGCACAGATATCGAATAACAGAAAAGAACAGCGAAAAGAAAATATCTTATTTTACTGTAAAAATTAATTCTATTTCGGTACGCTACCGTAAAAGTGCGGCGAAGATTTTTACAGCCAAATATTTCATTATGGACTTTCGTTATTGGCTCAAAATATTATATACGAAAGTCAACAGAAAAAACACAATTTCAATCGTGACTAAATTAATATTGTATGTAAATAAATACGCGACCAATATCAAGAGAATTTAGAATGCGGTATCATACTAGAATTTGCTTTGCAAAAAATAATGTTTTATGTAAATAAAAATATGATGTATCTCAAGAGAATTTAGAATGCGGTATCATACTAGATTTCGCATTGCAAAAAATAATCATAACCCTTGACTGCTTAATGCTGAACATAAGACTCACCCTTGGGGGGTTTTGCCAGTAGTTGGCACGCCTGGTAGGCGAATTGGCAACCGCAAACAGACTTTAGAGATGTTTTAAGAGGGACGCTGCTGCTCATCCCTCGCTTTCCCTTAGTCGGCTTTTACGTCACCCACAGTATAGGAAGGGGTGGCTTATTCTATGCCGGGATCACACAGGTAAAAAATAATATTGTATATAAATAAAAACGCGATGAATAACAATGTAAATAAAAACATGACGCATGTCAAGATCAATTAGAATGCGGTATCATATTAAATTTCGCTTTGCAAAAAATAATACTGTATATAAATAAAAATACGACGAATGACAAGAGAATTCAGAATGCAGTATCATAACAGATTTAGCTTTGTAAAAAAATATATGTATGTAAATAAAAACATGACGTATGTCAAGAGAATTTTGAATGCGGTATCATACTAGATTTTGTTAAGCAAACAAACAATTTTGCTGCTCTTTAAAAAAGCAGCTTCTATTGTTTTAAATTTTTTTTTATAATATAATAAAAATGTAGCTAGACGATATCTGTACATGGGAGATTATCATCATCATCATCATCATATCAACCGTTATCTGTCCTTTGTTGAACAGAGGCTGTCCTATAGATTAGGGGGTTTTGCAAATAGTTGGCAACGCTTGGTAGGCGCGTTAGAAACTGGAGGCTTTGGTGATGTTTTGAGAGTGATACTGCATTTATCTCTATGTTCTTAAGTTCCCTTAGCCGCCTTTTACGATATCCACTAATAGAAGGGATGGCCCATTCTATGCCGGGACCACATGGAAGATATTCAAGGAAAATTAATATACCTCGCATATTGATTTTTCTTAAATATCTCCCATGTGGTTCCGGCATAGAATGGGCAATAGAATAACTTTGTACTAATAGAAATTCATAATAGAATAGTTTGAGTTTACTTCTGTAACCTTTAAATGCGGCAATTAAATAATTTATATGTATACATATAAATATATTTTAATTTATTTATTCATTAAAAATAATTATAACATTATAACAGCAAAAGCCAAATCAATGTTATAAATCTAGTGTGCTAACATACAAAGTTATAATAAATGTACTTAACCCGACTCCAGATATTTCTGAGCCGCATCTAATATCTTTGGCAGGCTACTATATATCAATGATGTTTATAATATTATTTAATAAACGTACTGCGTGAATTAAGGGAGCGTGCTGAAGTAGATTAGTTCTTACTGGCGACTGGGACATTAAACGTAACCGGATGACGGCGCGCGCTAACATAAGCATTCGGTACTCGCAATTGGACTGTCTCTAGCACTTGCGGGTGATGCACCCATCCGCGTAACACACTTACAACATATTTTACGAGAACGAGATCTCTCCTCACCGCCAGTCTGCTGTCATCCCACCATGACTATAACAAACAGACTCGGGTACATCAACGAATAATAAGGATAAATACCATATTCCTTTAGATATAAAAATCGTGTGAATTTATTTTGTATTTTTTCTATTATCAGATTATATTTATAGTCTTGGGGATTCTATATCATAGCATTCGTTTCGAGGTGACTGCGTACGAACGCGTTATGTAAAACTTTAATTACCGCTGTATTCTTAAAATGCTTACACTGTTTTTTTTTTTATATATATATCAATGTCATTTACGAAGTTCTTTATTTAAATCAGAAATATTCGGAAAATACCCAAATTGCATTTTAATAGACAACGGAATTGAATTTAGAACACTCTCAAATACCAAAGCCATTTATCTAATGTTATTATGTAGTAACCTGTTCACTAAAATAGTCTTTGATGAATATAGGCTTGTCAACTTCTCAGCTATTGTATAGTTATTTGTGAACATACCTCCAAGCACAGTGAGATCGTATATTCAATAAAAGACAATGTAAACTGTGTCTTATTATCTAAATGTTTGGTATCAAAATGCATCATTTATCGTTAAGTAGGTCAATCTTTCAATGCTTGACAAGAATGTCTCCGTAGCTTAGTATGAAATTTAACTTTGCTCATAACATTTTCGTGCGATTTTACTTTTTAATTTACTGGAAACGTTTTCTTTTTCCGTTTTTTTCCTTATGTTTCAATCTATTTGGTATTACAAATGATAAAACCATCAAATCGCGGACAATAATGCTAATTTCAATTCGAGTAGGTACTTTTAAGTGCTTTATATTCCTTTATTTATACTTTACTTATTTTACGACTTTGCTCGCGTGACCCAAATATATTAATTGATCGGTAAAAAAAGGAGACTTTATCCTTCTTTATACTAAATATGATTAAAAATGTAGTGTATATGGAAAATGCCTTGTTTGAATTCAGTTTAATGATGATTGTTTAAGTCATTAAAATGTCATGATGAGGTATTTAGAATAAAACGGAATATTAATGTCAATTAATACTTAAGTTGTTACTCAATGTGTTTGGTAACTAAACAAAATTGGACAAGAAATTTTAGATTTCTTTTTGTATAACTTAGAATGACAAACAAGCTAACGGCCCACCCGATGGAAAGTGGTAACCGTCGCCTATAGACATGAGCAGTACCATGGACATAACAGAGTATACTGTTTCGCCAATGAAACCCCCCATGCGTTGTCATTCTTGAGGACTCAGGTGTTATTCCTCTGTACCCTGTAAATTCATGCCATATCCCATCCTTCAAACCAAAAGACAGCTATGTAAACACAATTGCTTCACGGTAGAAACACGAATGGGACAGAGGTAGCCAAGCAATCGACTTTTGTACAAAGTCTCCCTCTGGTAATGAAAAGATGGCGTCAGAATCTAGACTTGTGGTTTTTATTGATTATTTTGTAATTAAAGATAATTAGTAAAAGGTCACTAAACAAAATTGTAAAAGTATTTCTTGTACAATTGTGTTTTGACGTGACCTTTGTTAGTACTACTAGATTACTACTCTCATTGCTAACAATTTACCCTAACAGGTCCACCTCCCCTGAAACCATCATGCTGAATTCCAAGTTCACAGGCTAACTGACCTGCCTTTTCATTCTCACGTATCATTCCTCACTGGTGCCCCACTAGCGTATACTGTTAGCGCAGGTGGAGCAACCATTTCATTATCATCCATTAAAAAAAGTACAGTATCATCCGTGCATATTTTTATGAATACCATAAATTTGTTCCTTTGATCTGCATGTATTAAAGTAAACAATATTTGTTTGTAAATATACTAAAATAGGCGGGAATAGATCAAACGTTTTTTTTTTTTTTATACTGTTACGATTAATATTGGATCAAGTTGTTTTGAAGTGTATGTACGGTGTGTTTACTCTTGAGATTGTTTCCATTTATATGACACAGAGAATTTCATTAGTACGGCAAGAGTGTCATTAGAATAAGTATTTTTATATTCCACCGGTTTTTTCCTGCTGTTTCTCATTTTTGTGGGAATTTCACGAAATCCTTACCGGTGTTTATTTAAAGAGCAATCACTCTTCGGGAGAAAAGTGATTGTTTCCTATTCTTTAAATTTAGAATTGTGTTTTTTTTTTCAAAACTGTTTACGTACTTCTTTAATCGAATAGAAAAAAAAAATATTGACGTTTGGAACCGCCATTTTGCACAACAATATTATGATTATTATAGAACGAAAACAATTTGTAGAGATATAATTACGCGTTCTAAATTCAAATATTTAAAATTTTATCTTGGATACACACTTCACACAAAGCCAAAAATAGGTCAACATTTTTATCTATGTGTGCGTCATTAGGTTTTTTTTTTACAATACAAGGAACAAACGAGCATGCGGCTTACCTGATGATATGAGACTACCGCCGCCCATGATCACCAATAACACCAAAGGCATTGCAGGTGTGCTGCCGGCTTTTTAAAAAGGTTTACCATAATGCACATTTATTATTCAGTACATGAGGGATATTATATTGCAAGATTAAATTGGAAAATAAAAACGATATAAAATTTTCACGAATATATTTTCAAGAAAAAGAGTAACAGCGCATAATGATTCGTAATGATAATTATAATAATGAATAATGAAGTACAGCGTTCGTGATTCATTGTTCATCCCAAATGTTGACTGGTAGAGAATGCTTCTAGCATTAAGTCCGCCTTTTGTACCATATTTTCTTTTGGTTAATACATTTATTTAAATAAGTAAATGAATTGTTCTTACTGAATATTTTTTATTTTATATCTGAGTACAGACATAATATGTTTCCGTTTTTAAATCATCGAAAATGGCTGCCATTTTAATTAATACATGTATATTAATTCATAAGCAACATATACATGTATATATATGTATATATACACAGTATATCAGAAACAAATAGTTCCAAATTCAAATTTAAAAATTGATCAGTTTGGAAATATAAAAAAAAATCATTTTACTACTCTTATTTCCATTATTATTTGGGGTTGGCCTAATATGTATGCCGGATGGCTAGTAATAGATAAATTTAAAAATACATGACTGTTTTAAAAAAATCTTTCACCTATAAAAAGCTGCAATATCAGGAACATCATGTAAAGCAGCCGAGATGGGTCGATAGTACTTCATTAAATATCAACTCTTTGTGATTTTTTTACACTGGCAACATTCTAAACCAACCTTGGTACGGGTGATTTTTTTTTATACAACATAGAATAGCAAAAAAGCTGACGGCCCACCTGATGGAAAGTGGTAACAGTCGCCTATAGACATGAGCAGTACCATGGACATAACAGAGTATACTGTTTCGCCCATGATACACCCCATGCGTTGCCATTCCTGAGGACTCAGGTGTTATTTCTCTGTACCCAGTAAATTCACGCCATATCCCACCCTTCAAACCGAAACACAGCAATGCAAATACAATTGCTTAACGGTTGAAACACGAATGGGACAGAGGTATCCAAGCAATCGACTTTTGTACAAAGTCTCCCTCTGGTAAATTTTACTGCAATTCGTGTTGTTAATAATATTTTTTTAAATAACCTCATCCAAACTTCGGGAATTGTACACGGGAGGGTCTAGGGTGGGGGGTGTTAGGTAGGTTATGACGTCACGAGTATAACACCCCATAACACCCCGATTATATGACGGGCCGCCGCCGCTTCCGAGGTGAGCCGCTTGGCCAAGTATCGTTACGTTCATTTTTGTTTAGCTCAAATGATGTGGATTAAAAGTAGGTCAAATATAAAGTAATAAATGCTCCCAAAATACTCAGCAAGAGTTGCTTTTCCGAAATTTTATGAAGAGGAAATAATTTTCTGTGTATATATCTACTAATATTATAAAGAGGAAATATTTGACTGTTTATTTGTAATAGATAAACCCAGAAACAAGTCAACTTATTTTATTTTTTTAACACTTTATTACAGAACTTAAAAGCCTAACTGGTGTTGTCAACCCGCCTGCCAAGCGTGGCAACTACTGGCAAAACGCTGTCTTTATGGGGAAGGCCTATGTTCAGCAGTGGACAGTTAACGTTTTATATGGATTACAGAATTTTGAAATATTTTCAGATAACTTTTTTAATTTAAAAATTCTTTTACTTATTGAAAGCTACATTTTACTATTATTTCAGCCGTTAACTGTCCACTGCTGGACATAAGCCTCTCCTATAGACTGACATAAAGAATGGCTCTGAGTCACCTGCATCCATTGACACTGTAATACACTGCAATGTATTTCAGGTCGTCACTCTATATAGTGGGGGATCGTCTTACACCTATATATATATATATATATTATAAATTATTTTATTCCCGTCACTTTTTATGCGTAGATTTTATTATAAGTAAAATAGATATTTACAAATTGGGACCAAAGAAATTTTATCAAAATCAGTTCAGCAGTTTAGTTTTTAAATCAAAATAACTGGTTTTGTCACAATTTAAGTTAGTTTTTTTATTGTGGGAAAATCTTTGTTTTATGGAAAATATTTTTCTGCTGTTAGATGCCATTATATTTATGTGAAAACTTTCCGTATTCACGTTCTAACATCAGAATCTGAGGCTATTTAGATTTCTATCTACATGAATCGACTAATCAAGCCTATAACGAACTCCAACAAAACAGAGAACATAAAAGGGCATTGTACCTTTACGGTTGTTTTTTGAGATATTTGGAACACCATATGAAGCTACGTGCCAATATATAAAAACCTACTTAATATATGTAATTTTTTTTATACCCCTGAGTTTTTTTTCTTTTTATTGAATGATAATGGAATGGTAATCCCGCCTACGCGTTAGGTATACGCTGGTAGGACCCTAGTGACGGATGATAGGTGAAAATGAAAAAGCAAGTCAGTTAGCCCATCGTAATGAATACATCTCGAATTTAGCGCGATGGTTTCCAGGGATGGTTTCTAGCAATGGGACTGGTAGACCACATTACTAACAATCCCTTCCCCCCTATATCCCTGAGTTGGTAAACAAGCATATGGCCCACCTGATGGTGAGAGATAAATGAAATGATGAGAGTAATATGTAGAAACAGATAAGATTGATATGAAAAGTAACGAACAAGGAGATATAAAGAGGAATCTACTACTATTACTACTATCTTTTGCACACAATATCATTTCAAGTATATTTTATATATTAATCTTATAATTATAATTAAATATAATATCTTAATTGTTAAAATTATATTTTATATTTTTGAAAGCACAATTTAAATAATTATAAATACCATAATTATAGTATTTATTAGTAAATATCCTTTTTATTTTATTATATCTAAATATTTATTTACAAATAACAAGAAAATGTAATTAAAAATTTTAAAAATTATTTAAAGATAAAAAATTTCTGTGAGATCACTGCCAGCTGGTAGGGTGCCTAGGATACTTGCTGCATTTCCACCCTAAATAGCAATGGAAAAGCGTTGACCAAAGTATAGGCCAGCCTTCTGGTCACCAGAGGTTATAATAAGGTTAATATCTTAATTTAAAGTATTTACCGACTGCACAATATTAGCGAGGTAATAGTTTTTTTTTTTTTAATGGATAATAATGAAATGGTAACTCTGCCTGAAAAGGTAAGTTAGTTAGCCCATCGTGATGAATACACCAGGAATTTAATATCATGGTTTCCAGAGGGGACCACGTGGAGGTCGACCTGGCAGGGTATATTGCTAGTAATAGGACCGCATTATTACCAATCCATTTCCCCTGCGAGGTAAGAGTAAAACATACACCATGCAACACGAAAGTCTAAAAGTTAAAATTGATACTAATTTTTGAGAAAATATGCAATTGCATATTTTCTTAAAGCAATTTATTTTGTTATTAACTTATATAAGAGATTTTTAGAATTTTCTTATATTTATTATAACAATATCTTACTGAATTAAGATAGGCGTGGGACGAACTGGGTAAATTAAACGCCTACTGTTTCTGGATCAAGTTATAAATAAAAGCTAATTATTTTCTATATATATATATGTAATGCCACGAATTTCAAGAAGAGATTATTAAAGTGAGAAATTCTTTAGGCGCGTTGGGCATTTTTTGAGATGGGAAAAGATCATTGAACTCGCGACTCTGTCACCGTTACCGTAACCTACACCTCTGTTTTCACTTCTGTCGTAACTTTTCGTAAAAAAAAAAAAACTTCTGGTGTGTTTCTGTTTTTTACCAGAGAAAGACTTTGTACAAAAGTCGTTTGCTTGGGTACCTCTGTCCCATTAGTATTTCAACCGTGAAGCAGTTGTGTTTGAATGGCTGTGTTTTGGTTTGAAGGGTGGGATATGGCGTGAATTTACAGGGTACAGAGGAATAACACCTGAGTCCTCAGGAACAGCAACGCATGGGGGTTATCATGGGCGAAACAGTATACTCTGTTATGTCCATGGTACTGTTCAAGTCTATAGACGACGGTTACCACTTTCCATCAGGTGGCCCGTCAGCTTGTTTGCCATTCTAAGTTGTATAAAAAAAATATTATGGTGTGATCACTCCATCCTGAGCTAAAACAGAGACAACATGTTCCATGAATACTACCAACCGAAAAGAGAACGTTCCATCCTGTACAGTTGGTCCGCACTATGCTGGCTCACTAAGTGCTTTTTTCAGGATACGTTTGGAAAATTACTTTGCTTATAAGATATTTTTAGTTGGAGATTGAGAGCTAATATGAAAGGTGGGGGGAAGGGGTTCTTAGTAATGTGGACTGCCAGTCCCATTGCTTATATACCCTCTGTTAAGTAACTAAGTAACTAAGGTGATCCACGTGGAGGTCAAATAAGTTGACCTCCACGTGGTCCCCCTTAAAAACTATTATGCTTTTTTGAGATTGCTTAGCGATAAGGCCGCCTTTTGTATCATTTCTTATTACAGTTAAATGTATTTACTACTTTATAAATAGTGCAATAAAGTGTAAATAAATAAATAAATATGCTGGATTCCAGGTATATTCGTCACGATGGGCTAACTGATCTGTCTTTTCATTTACATCTATCATCACTGGTTCCCCGTCAGCGTATATTGATAGTGAGGGCGGAGATACCGTTCCATTATTATTCATTAATATGGTAGGTTGTAGAACTTCTGGTGTAGTCAATCTTCGAGTCTTGGTAGTCGCACGCGTACTAATGGAAGCGAAATTAAACAAAATAATTCTAATCAACTAACCAGTGAAATGAATTTTCGCAAGACAACACCTAGTTCAGTAAAATATTAGTTTAGAAAACTATTACGAGTATGAATAAAAATAATAAAAATATACGTAATAATAAATGTAATAAAAATAATAAATAATAAACGAATAAAATAAATAAAATAAAACATTAAACAGAACAACGGTGGATTTATAGTAACAAAAAATATATATACCATATATTAATAATACTATTGTAGAAAATATCTCTATTAGCAATATTAGAGTTATTGTACTCTTGTACCTTTTTTCATCCAATTACTCTCTCACTCTCTTTCTTTTTCTCTGATATTGTCTTATCAATTTTCTCTTACTATATAATATAATAAAATTAATTAAATACAATAAAATTACTAGAAGATTGTACCTGACGATAATTAATGACACTGACTGACGTGACAGATATTTAAGAAGAATAGATAAATATGAGTGGTAACAAGAACAAAACAATAAGTTTTAGAGGTTTTGCTTGTCTGTTTGTATATTGGTTCCAGATTACGAAAATTACAGCACTAAAGTGGATGTGGTTGTGGTGAGATAATACTCACCAATGTTTATTATATACATATATCAACTTTTATAATATAATTGAGTTTTTTATTAGTTAAAAACAAGCAGACAAACTAACATATATATTTATAACATGACGTTTGGTCACGGGGCTAACTCGCAAACTGCGTGCGCAGGTCGCGCAGGCGGTTTGTGATTGTTGGCTGCGCGCGGATACCGCGCACGGGCCAGCGACTAGAGTTTTGTTAAGTTAGACAATTTAAAAATTTATTTGTTTTATTATGAAATACTTATTTTTTTTTATTATTGGGTAATTTATTTACAAGATGAATCCTATTATTAATCCTACACGGTTATTACAATTATGTTTCTGCAGGTTTAACTTAAAAAGTGATGTATGTCTTATGTAGTAAATCTTCTAAAAGTGATTTATCTAATCGGTTTTCCTACTTATGAAACCCATTCGTACGAAGTAACAGGCAAACTAGTTTACAATTAAACTCATGTAATCTAGTGAGATAACTTTCTAACTTGTCATACTAAGATGGCGCCTTCAAATGTCAATTTAGTATGACACTTTTCTTTGTCGTTATTTGACCGATATTTCTTGAGAAAATATAATAAGTTTTCATTGTATTTTTCTGTGTTTTTTTGCTTTTATTTTCGACGGATTTCAAAAAGTTAGTTACATCTAATCTATTATTTCGTTATAGTCGTAGAATACTGACGGATCTGACAAATAGTACATATATAGATCCGTCAGTATTCTATGACTATGACGATTTCTTTAAGGAAAAGTATTTCAGTTTTACTATTAAAGGTATAATAAATTATATTTCAATCTGTCTTATGAATTAGCGTGTATTTTTTTAATGGGTAACAAACCAAATAACTTCTCTTTCACTGTCCTTATACACTGACGGGGTACCAGTGAAGGATGATAGGCAAGGACCATATATAACCGGAAACCATAAATTCTACAAGAGTTAACCACGATGGTTTCCGGGAGAAATCTAGTGGAGGTTGAGCTGTTAGGGTATATTGCTACCAACCGGACCGTTAGAACTAGGGATGTGTAATATAGGACAATATCTATATATTATAGTTACAATATCTGTCCGAAAAATATAAATCAAATATAATATCGAAATTACTATATATATATATATATATATATATATATATATTTTATAATTATATTACATATTTTTCACCCCATCTGCCTTTCATACGCTTTCTGTTTTTACCTAATAGTTATCAGGCAAAGATTGCCATAAGGCATTAAACTCGTAATTGTGCAATAAAAAAAAAATAAGTACCCGATTGAAATGAATATAGATATCCGTCCGGTATGGATGATACCGAAATGAGTGATGTCCTTTTATCCGCATTCAATATTCAGACGACCCCAATATATAGATATCGAAGTAGTACCGATATTATCCATGCCTAGTTAAAACCCATCACTAACAATCCCATTTCCTTCAAATTTCCCCGTTCAACATTATATAAACAGAACAGGTTTGCACTTACTTGAATATTGTAACTATTTCTATTAGTCTGCATCGCATGTTAGTATGTTACTCACGGAACAGAGTAGCATGTTTACCATATCGTGATTAGAAAATGACATGGCAGATTCGTTATAGTATTATGGCAACCCTTCGCTTCTGTGTATAATTTACGATTCTGATTTGAAATCTAATCGATATTTGTTTGTTTACAAGTTATCATTACTATAAATCTAGGAAAATATTAGAGGAGATGTTTTGGCAAATATGAAATGTTTGTATTTATTCTTGTGGATAATGAAATTAGTGATTGAGACTTTACGTATCATCATCATCATCATCATCATCATATCACCTGTTATATATCCACTGCTGAACATAGACCTCCCTTATAGACTACCTTAAGGGACGGTCTTGAGTTACCTGCATCAATTGACTACTTGCAATACACTTGAAGTCGTCACTACTGGAGTGAAAGCTACACTATAGTGAGCCTCATCCTACACTACGTTTGTACGTACAGGATTACTACTCAAGAATCTTTCTTCCACTTTGGTTGTGACAAGACAAACTGTTTAAAGATATTTATAATTAATTTTATTTGAATAAAAATGATTTCAATTTTTTTTTTTTATAATTTTTTTTTTACATGAAACTAATTGCTAAAATTAATTTTGACATAATAAATTTACATCACAAACAATGTTTTTATAATAATATAATACTAACAAGGATTGTTTGCACTCACATTATATAGAAATGTAATAAAAAATATTTTCTTCTTTTATTAAATTTTGTATATTTGTCAGAAGTTTGTGAGAAAGAGACTGGCATATTGTAAACATCAGGTAGTGAGTTTGTCTGATTACGATGCGTAATATCTACAAGTATCTACAATACAACGGCCGCCTGATCGACGTATATCGATTGCTAGTAACGGTCGCCCAATAGTGTTGTCTAACAATTGTTTAATTAAGTATCGATAATCGATAATCAATGTATTCATAATAACGAACTATATTATTTTTAAAAGGACCCATTTTTGAGGGGAACCTGGTGTCTAAGGTACAGGTTACGGCTTAGTTTAGGCTCCAGATTTCTCACAAATATCTGTACATATACTGTAATTTGTGGAGATGAAATAAACTCATTCTATTATTATTATTATTGATAAAGTATTGTAAATAACGTTTTGCTAAGCGATAATACAAAAAAAACTGACGTTTATATATATGTTATGCAAAATTTTATGCCCTTACTTTGTTTATCGTTGCCGACAATTGATTAAAATGATAGAATCGATATAAAGAATTACGAATATAAAAAAAATATTCGATTATGGTCATCTGCGGTATACGGTTCAAAATAACACCATTGATATAATTTTATATTATAATTATTATTCTAGATAGTGACTATCTATTATTAGATTTTTTATGACCCTAAAAAGTATTTTATTTATTTATTTATTTATTCTTGATTGCACAATAAAATTTTGTACAAATGGCGAGCTTAATGCCATATGGCATTCTCTACCAGCTAACCATTGGGTAAAAACAGAAAGCGTATGAAGGGCAGATGTGGTGAAAAATATGTGACAATTATAGTAACAAATTTTATGTCATACATCAGCTCATATAATACGTATATGTCAAATTTCGTGACAATTGGTTGAGCCGTTAAATCGCTAATATATAAGAAATTCCCTTTGCCATTTTCATGAGGATTTTTAGTTTACATTGAACTATCGATAACAATCAATACCTAACGATTAGGCAACACTAGAGTGCGATACGTACCTATAGTACAACTGACATATTTATCGCTTGCAGGATATGGTCGCATGATCTTATTACGTTTATCGATTGTCCGTCTGTCCATGTGGTCCCGGTTCCCGTAGTGGTAGTAGATCGGTCTTAGTGATAAACCCATTGTTTTCTCAGTATAATCTTTTCTTGTATTTTTTTGTACTTTCAATAAGTTTACGATTGTAATCTTTTTGAAAAAACAATAACGAGTATCTATCTATCGATTTATAAAATCGATACCCAATGTTTAGGCAACACTAGCGTGCGATACATACCTACAGTACAACTGACACATATCGATTACAGGATACGGTCGCCCGGTCTTATTACGGCGGTGACACGGTACCACGATGTATCGATTGATACTTGATGACTCCAATCACTCTCGTGTCCCACTCTATGTTATTTACTTTCCATGATTCGTATTTTCTCATGGGACGTATGGGATGGGATTTAAAGTTGTTTATAAATATTTAATAACTGGTATTTACCCGATATTACGTCCGCGCGACTAGGATTTTACATTTTAGACCACTGGGGTCAAACGAGTATGCAGCTCACCTGTTGGTAAATGACTACCGCCGGCCATGATCACCCACAACACTAAAGACATTGCAGGTGTGCTGCTAGCCTCATAAAAAGGAATATGCTCTTTTCTTGAAGATGTATTGGTTCGGATATACTGCTACTGGAAGGTGATTCCAAAGAATAGTTGTGCGTGGAAGAAAGTGCATTGAAAAACGTACGATAGAAGACCGCCAGAAAGAGACTTTGTATAAAAGTCGGTTGTTTGGGTACCTCTGTCCCATTCGTGTTTCCACCGTAAAGCAGTTGTGTTTGTATGGCTGTGTTTCGGTTTGAAAACTGGGATATGGCGTGAATTTACTGGGTACAGAGGAATAACACCTGAGTCCTCAGGAATGGCACCACATGGGGGTATCATGGGCGAAACAGTATACTCTGTTATGTCCATGGTACTGCTCATGTCTATAGGCGACGGTTACCACTTTCCATCAGGTGGGCCGTCAGCTTGTTTGCCATTCTAAGTTGTATAAAAAAAACTCATATGATATGCTAATTGACTGGGGTAAAAACATTCCTTCTTCATTCCAAATAGTACATATGTATGCCAAATTAATAATTTGAATCATTAAAGTGCTAAGAGGTCAAAACAAACAAAAAAATTCATTTTCCCATTTCATATACAATAATCTCGTGTCATGATCTTTGCGGTCGAACTGCTCCGAAATGGCTAGACTTATTTTTATGTATTTTTTATGTATATTTGGTACGTATGAGAATAGGTCGTAAAATATATTTCATAAACCTATTTGATTAGGGTGCCCCTATTCCTAATTTATATGACAGAATAACATTTGCTGAGTTAGCTTGTATTAATATAATTAATAAGAAAATTATCAGCAAGTAAAACAGGTTGTATATTTTTTAAAACAAAAATTACCTAACTTACGAAAATTACAATAATATAAATTAAAATATTAAAAAATTGCCTATTGAAGCTAATATAAATTAATAATTTATCTTTCTATCTGTCCATTCATGCGAAGCCGAAGATGATCTAGCGATATTCCTAATTTAATTAAATTTTATACTAGCTTAAACAATATATTTTAAATTTTATTCTACAAGAATTCTAAATTTGAATGTACGAATAACGGTAAAAGAAAAAAATTCAATATGGACGAACATTGTTTCAATACAAGCCGTCCCGGTTCAAAACATAATAAAAGCGAATGGCTCCCTCGTCTGTACTTGCGCAAACTATAAAACTTTCAGTTATTTCATAAACAAACTGCAGGCCGCAAGAAGTTTTAGCATCAACTGGAGATGTCCATTATACTCTTGCAACGGACAGACAGAATAATATTTGTTGTATTATTTCTTATTTGTTTTTACCCGTGACTTTGTTGGCGAGAGTGGGAAATCTTGATTGGCTGGAATAAAAAGTAGCCTATGTCCTTCTGCTTATAGGATACTAGGGGTGGGTAATATATATATATATATATATATATATATATATATATATATATATATATATATATATATATATATATATATATATATATATATATTATAATATCTAAAAATGTAACCAAACTGTACTGGAATCAATATCAATAGGAGCGCCCAGTAACTACGTGCGATCACGTCGACGGCACTTATTCGATGTTCCATTACGAAGAACAGAGTTCGCTAAGCAGGCTCCCCTATCTCTTGTATTGAAACTACTCAATGATATTTTGAGCCAGTATCCGCAATTGGATGTATTTGCCTCCAACTTGCTGGAGTTTCGTCGAGTGACCACAGAGTATTTGTGTTCAGACGTTTTTGTTTAAGTCTTTTTATATTATTCTTGTTATATATGTGTAATATTCCTTTTTTATATGTTATTGTACTCATGCTTTCCTGGGTGAGCGTATTGGAAGACTATAAAGCTCACCCAGTGGATGTAATAAGTAAATAAATAAATATAATATAATATCTAGAACTTTAACATATTCGAAAATAGATATCCGATCGATATGGGCAACATCGAAGTGGGTGATGACCTTTTTCCCACCATCAGAGGAACCCAATATCAGGTCGGTATTCATATTACTCATGCCTGTAGAATACTACATATATACCTATGATGATTGGTTGAAACTTTAATGCACCATGAGAAATCAAACTGGCAGAGTTTTCTACGTGGTGAAAATGAAATGGTATCCCATGAAAGCAAAGTAAGGACAGTTGGCCCATTGTGACAAATTCTTCAGGAATTAACCACAATGTTTTCGCAGCAAGAGGGTAGTAAGTATATTCTTTCAGATAAAAAAAATAATTATCCAAATCGGTTGATAAATTATAGAGTTTTGAGGTTACAAATGAAAAAAAATAATTGAGATCCTTTTTTGAAGTCGGTCAAAAATCCATATGTTAGAAAACTTTGTCATCGCTTTATGGTTTCGTGCATTGAAGGCTAGATATATAAGAATTATAGTTGTAAAACTAGATCCCTCTATAACTGCTATCGCATTATTGATTTTTACTTACATTGTCTATTCGTATAGAAAATGTGATCGTTGCGATGTTATCATTCAATAATCTGTCCTCGAACACAAAGCGCCCTGTTTTTGTGTACTCTAATTGCTAGGTACTTATGTGCCTAATGACATGTTTAATTGTATATAAATGAATATAGGTATATATATATCCTAACTTTGACCACTTTGACCAGGATATATTTACTGACCGAGATAAAAAATGCCAAATTTCGTAGTAGTTGGTTAAGCCGTCATGATAACAGACAAACTCATTTTCACATTTATAATATTAGTAAGAATATATGTGTGTGTGAGTGTGTGTGCATGCGTGAGTGTGTGCATGCGTTTGATGTATTTATTATTTTTTTTTTTAAATCTTGACGTTTAGGTCACGTAACTACATACCGCACTTTTGAATTACGAAACTAGCAACTTAATAGTTCCATATTGTTCTTACAGATATATCGTCATAGTCGTAGAATACTGACGGATCTGACGAATATTATTCTTTATATGTAATAAAGATTTTATTTATTTATTTAGGTTTACCAACAATTGTTTCCACAAAATAATGTAAATATATATACAATTATGGAGCTTAGAACTAAGTGTAACAATTTTTTATAGGCAAACACAGCATATATTAATACATGTATAACAATAAGTACAGAGAAATATATATAGCTTACAACTATTATTAAATACTTAACAACTAACAACTAAAGCCACCATATCCATAAGCAGATCCAGCAGCACGACTCATTTTATATATTTATAGATATTTCGTACAAAAACAATTGGAGTATCAAAATTAATATCGACCTGGTCACTGCAGCTATTTATAATCTTACAGAACCTTACCATTGGAGAATTACTACCTAGAACAGTTCTTCTAAATGGAGGTATTAGCGGAGTTATAGGTCCACGAGGTAATCTAGAAGGGACTCGCAATTTTACAAGGCTTAATAACTGAGGACAATGTAATTTATATGTTATAAGTTTATACATAAATATGGCGTCAGAGACTTTCCTGCGTTTTTCTAATGAGATCATCCTAAAGTACTGCAGCCTGGCCTTGTAGGATTTAATTTTTTTGGCAATGCCAGTGGAAAATGCCAAGTGCCATAGGAATCGCTTCTGGATACGTTCCATACGCAATATATGTGTAGCAAAATGTGGGCGCCAGACCACGCTGCAATACTCCAAGACACTCCGCACCAGGCTATTATAAAGTATAATTTTAATGTTACTATTATGAAATACTTTACAGGTTCTTATAACAAAACCAAGCATCCTTGAAGCTTTATTAATAATGTTATTTAGGTGAGGAACAAACGTTAATTGTTGGTCGTATAATACACCTAGATCACGCATACTTCTACTCTCTTCAATTATTTCATTTTTGATTCGGTATTGTGAATATATTAAATTATGCTTTCTACTAAATTTTATTATACGACATTTTTAGGGTTCAAATTCATGTTATTGATATCACACCAACTAATAAGCCTATCAAGATCACTTTGTAGGAGCGTAACATCGTTATAGGATTTAATAATTCTAGCAAATTTTAAGTCGTCTGCGTACATAAATACTTGTGAGAAAAGAAAACACTCAAGGATATCATTTACAAAAAGATTAAAAAGAATCGGTCCCAGGTGAGATCCCTGGGGTACTCCAGATGTAATTTTACAAGATGCCGATTGAAACCCATTTACTACTACAAAGAAAGTCCTTTCCATTAAATATGAAGCCATCCAATCTAATAAAGATCCTGTAATACCATAGGCGCGCAGTTTATAAATAATAATTTTGTGAGAGACCTTATCGAAAGCTTTGCAAAAGTCTGTGTATATAACATCAATCTGCTCTCCAGCATCAATTGTTCCTATTAGGAGTTCAGTGAACGATGCCAAGTTTGTACTTGTAGACCGCGAACCAGTAAAACCATGTTGACAATTACTCAGATATAAGGCAAGATGATTCTGCAGATGAGTGCAAATAATTGATTCGAAAATTTTACCAAACCAAGATAGAATGGAAATTGGCCGATAGTTGCCTACGGCGTCATCCTCTCCCGATTTATGTATTGTAACTACTTTTGCCATCTTCCATTTTGTAGGGAAAACTCCTGTAGTAAGAGATTTACTATAAATCAACATAAGTGGGTACACTAACTCGCGTGCGCATTCTTTGATAAATAAGGGTGGTATTTCATCTGGTCCCATTCCCTTGTTGCAGTCAATGTTCAATAACTTTTTAAGTAAGATATCATATTCAATGGTTGGAAGTATCATGCATTGACTATTGGTTTCTAAATTGTACAAGAAGCTGGAATTATGTTTGTGTTCATTTATATCATCTAAATCATACACGGAGGAGAAATAAGAAGCGAACAACTCGCATATTTGCCCTGGATCAGATGTAGTATAAGAACCATCCGTCATATTGGCTGGATATATACTGGATCCGCCACGCTTAGCCTTAACATAAGTCCAAAATAATTTTGGATTACTGGTTAGATTACTCTCTATATTCTGTGTGTAATTACGATAACAATATTTAATTAATTTTTCGCTTCGTTTTGCCACAATTTTTAACTCTATCGCGTCTAAAGGATTTTTATATTTATTATAACGTTCTCTCAATTTGTTTTTTTCTTTTAACATTTTTATCAGATTACGGTTCTGTCTTCGAACACAAAGCGCCCTGTTTTTGTGTACTCTAATTGCTAGGTACTTATGTGCCTAATGACATGTTTGATTGTATATAAATGAATATAGGTATATATATATCCTAACTTTGACCACTTTGACCAGGATATATTTACTGACCGAGATAAAAAATGCCAAATTTCGTAGTAGTTGGTTAAGCCGTCATGATAACAGACAAACTCATTTTCACATTTATAATATTAGTAAGAATATATGTGTGTGTGAGTGTGTGTGCATGCGTGAGTGTGTGCATGCGTTTGATGTATTTATTAATTTTTTTTTAAATCTTGACGTTTAGGTCACGTAACTACATACCGCACTTTTGAATTACGAAACTAGCAACTTAATAGTTCCATATTGTTCTTACAGATATATCGTCATAGTCGTAGAATACTGACGGATCTGACGAATATTACATATAAAGATCCGTCAGTATTCTACGACTATGACGATATGTTAGTGTAATTTGTTAGTATAAAGCTAAATTATTAGATAATAATCAAATCAATCCCAATTCTAACCTCATTTCTAATTGTTATTTCATGAGGGTAGTACAAAATTGTCATTGTTAATAGATTCGACTGATATCGATATTATATTCAAGAGTAGACCCACTGTTTATTTTTAAATTTAGTTTTCAATACAGCAAACAAAGGTAGACGTTTTTTTAATTTGTATATTGTATTGTTTATTTTTTTTTGTTTGTTTTGTGGTTTTGTATGCTACTGTGTGAGGCGCATGGTTCTTTGAATAAATTATTTCTTTCTTTCCATTATTCATGGGTCGAAAAATGACATAAATTTTGAATAATTTTTCTTTACCTAACGATTGTTAATCACAATATCTCCTGCCTTTTATAAAAACTCTAAAATTTATAAAATGTAAAACTCAAGAATGCTTAAACTAAAACGGTTATTTTTTTTTTCAAATTTGCGCTAAATTCTGAGGAAGGGAATAATGGAGAAAAAAAATTGGAAAAACTGAAATAAGTAAAAACTCCATTTTTATTTTCCTATACAAACAGTTCCTTGCTTTAGACAGAATGACGTCTAATCTTTATAGTTTATCTATAAACGTCTAGTCTATCAGGGCAGTTAGTTTGAAATAAATTCAGAATTATTATTTTTTTTAGCTCGGGGCTAAGATCCCACTATGGGGGAGGCCTATGTTCAGCAGTGGACAG
The DNA here is from genome assembly GCF_026898425.1 of Galleria mellonella. Taxonomy (NCBI): domain Eukaryota; kingdom Metazoa; phylum Arthropoda; class Insecta; order Lepidoptera; family Pyralidae; genus Galleria; species Galleria mellonella. The sequence goes on along the minus strand of NW_026441999.1, from coordinate 5,007,421 downwards.
ATGATGGCTGAAATGATGATGATGAATATTTGTTAATCACATAGAGGGCAAAAGAAACATGCCGCTGATGGTAAGTGCTTGTCGCCACCCATAGACACCCGTGGCAACAAAGAAATTGCAGGTGTGTTGCTGGCCTTTTAAATAAGGAGTATGCTTATTTTACCGTGCAGGTCCCGGCATAGAATGGACCATCCCTTCCTTTCCCGTGGGTGTCGTAAGAGGCGACTAAGGGATTATATGGTGGAGGGATGGGCAGTAGCGTCCCTTCTAAAACATCTGTAAAAGCCTAACTGCGGTTGCCAACCCGCCTGCTAAGCGTGGCAACTACTGACAAAACTTCTCTTATGAGGAAGGCTAATGTTCAACAGTGGACAGTTAACGTCTGAAATAATAATAATAAAAATGCTTTTTTTTTAAGTAAAACCTATATTTGATCTGAAATACCGTTGTTATCGAGAGAAACCATGTCTACCTATATTTCTAACAACGACAAACCGTACCGCCATTTGAATGCTAATATGCGGGCAAAATTTAAATGAGCCGCCGATTTTGACCTACGTACTAATTAGTGAGGCCCGAGGCAGCCGTGTTGTGGATGTTAATTCACTTAGCAATAAATGGAAATGCCCGATACAATTATAAAGGCTTTCGGCGGGAACGGATATTTGTGGATCAAATTTTTAAATATTTTACTGTTTGTTTTTATAGCATTTTGTACGTCCTTTTACACGAATAGTCTGTGGGCTTTTTATACTCAGAAACAGTATAGTGCCCTACGAGTCCTGTATAATAATGCATTTGAGATGCTGTTCTACGCTACTATGCGAAAGCGGTGCACATCTCTGATGCGTAGGGTCCGGGACAGCTCTAACGCTATCCTAAGGGTATTTTTTTTGATGGGTGAAAATGGATCGGTAACCCCACCTGCGCTAAGGGGATTCGCTGGCGGGGCACCAGTGAAGAGTGATCGATGACAATGGAAACAGGCCAGTTAGCCCATCATGATGAATTCATCAGGAATTAACCATGATAGTTTCCAGTGGGAACCACGAGGAGGTCGACCTGGTTGGATAGATTGCTAGCAATGGTATTTTTAGTCTCCATAAATAACAATCCCTTTCCTCCCAATAGCCCTAAGGGTAGTTACGGACAGTCCAGACTGCCAGTATTTGAATCATTGCAGAACGATTCACACGCTGGCTAACATACAAAAAAGTAGGTTAGGTCAATGTTATTTATTTATAAGTGTAACAATTTAATTTGATCATTTAATAGTTTAAATTTGGTTCAAATTGATTTTGGTAAAATTTGGTGGGCCCTGGTTGCCTTTATTAAAAAAAATATTTATTATTATTATTTATCAGCTTGTTATAATGATTTTTCTGCCATTTTTAAGTAAGTTTCATATTTTAGTTTAGGTTTTAGTAACCAGCATATAAAACTGTTTTTCAAGCAACTTCCGAATGGAAGTGTTTCTCAATTTGCCTGTATTTTCTATATATGCATTTATTTATTGTAAAATCATTTTAAATATAGATATATCAGATTATAATGAAAATATACAGAGACAGACTTGTCTCTTGAAGAGATTAAGTATGTTACTTGTGTATATTGAAGTTTTTTTTTATACCACTAAGATGGCAATCAAGCATACGGTACATCTGATGGTAAGCGGTTACTGTAGCCTATGAACGCCTGCAATACCATGGGTATTACGCGCGCGTTGTCGACCCTGAAGAAACCTCTTTACTGGTTTTTTAAGAACCCCATGGGGAACCTCTTGAGAAAATCTCGGCGATCGATAAATTTTACTTTCGTAGTAATCTGTATTAATTTGATAGAGATAATAAATAAAAATTGAAAGGAAGGGGTGGCCTATTCTATGCCTATATACTATATATGCATCAATGTCTATGTCTATTCTTTTTATTGAATCCTTTTATATTTTATTAAACCGATACGGATGCATAAAAATATTCATTCCTCAAACATAACTTCGCATATACAGAGACATAAATATATAATATGGCGAGTGTTCCTTAAATTATATGCCATTTATGGCACGAGCGATCGTAACCGTATTTCGGGTGTTTAGATCGCATTGTGAAATTGTCGACTTTTATGTCCACCGCTTTTTGGGTCGTTTTTGAACCTTTTTTTGGGTCACGTACGTCACACACGTAGTGAATATGATATTATTATTATAAATTGTTGAGTATTTTTAATCGAAAAATAAGTTCTCGATTCGATTGAATACAAATATTTTGTCAATCGACTTTCAAAAAAGGAGGTTTTTAATTCGGTCGTAAATTTTTATGTTTGTTATACTCGTAACTCCGTAAGTTTTAAAATTTCGTCATAGTCGTAGAATACTGACGGATCTATATATGTAATATTTGTCAGATCCGTCAGTATTCTACGACTATGACGATTTGATAACACATAAGCCGATTTGGAAAATTCTCTTTTGTCTGAAAAGATATAGTTACTTATAAATTGACTGCGTACCAAAATATATCGAAATAATACACAATAATTTTTAATAATAAAAATACTGATACCGTGTAAAAAAGAAAAAAGTGTGTATGTGTTTGTGTGTGTGTTGGTTCATTAATTCAATAGAATCTATCTTAGTATTTAATCTAATGGACTCGTTCAACGATAAATAACAAATGATTATAGAACCATCATTTGAATACCACGAACATGACGGAGATAAGCGTCAAACCGTTATTAAAGGATTCGTTTTGGCGTTTAAGTCATAAACTGGAGCGATAAGCGGATTTAGGATCCGCTTGTAAGCTAGAGGTAGCTTGTGACGAATTGTTATTTGACTAGTATATACACACGACCTATTCGCATAACCAAAATATGTTTACTGATCGTGATAAATACTAATCTATGTCCCCAATGTAGTGCATGTCTACAAAGTTTTATGGTGATTAGTTCAGCCATTAAAACGCTAAGAGTTAAGAAAGATAGAAAGAAAAAAATCACTTTTACTTGTTATGATATCAATTAATGTAAGGTCCTATTATTGATAAATGTGGAAGAAGCGAAAGAGGTTTGTTTGAATCGAAGCATTTGGCGTTCCATTATTTCTGCCTACCCTAATGGGAGACAGGCGTGACAGATATGTATGTATGTATGTATGTTCTATTATTATTGTTGATCCTTAATGGTTCAATTTGTGCACTAATGGTTTTTAACCAACTTCAAAAATGAAGGAGGTTTTATGTCTGACTGTATATAAATATTTTTATAGTCTCTATTGCACTAGAACATATAAAGATATACAGCGATTGGTTTAACAATTTGTTAGCAAGGTTGGATTTTGTTTTTGTTTTTGAAAGAGAACTCTTCCAGTCGACCTAATGTAAAGAAAGATATTTTTTATGTATGTCCATCGATTTCTCCGTTAATGGAGGACCCAATTTTTAAATTAAGTTTTAAAATTATATTCATTTATATTTTTCTTTTTGGATAGGCGATATTTATAGCATTATATAATTTCGGTCAATATGGAAACCACGATTCTGTTGCGATAAAGAAAAAAATATTATTATACTAATTGTTTGAAACGCATCTTTTGTCTTACACCGTTAGCAAGATGGCGTACGATATTGTCTCACAGCTTTAAGGGTTTATGTAGATTTGAGATTTAATTACGATGTCTCCAGCTGATATTTTGTCGGGTTTGTTTCTAATCTTAGTATCAGTACATCGCAGAATAATGTGAAATTATCATCTTGTTTTGAGCAAAATACGTTCTTTAGAACTTAAATAGTCACGTACAGTGCGGTTTCAAAGGAGTTCTGTCCCGTGAACACTTAGGTTTTGGAATGAGCTTCCTGCCGAGGTTTTTTCTAAAGACTACAGTTTGGGGTTCTTTAAAAAGGTTGTTTTAAGGTTTTTTCAGATATTAACGACGTGCATGTAAGATGATCATCATGTTTGATCATCATCATTGATATGATCAATTCGTAATAAGTACTTTTTGTTCGACAAGGAAAAAAGTTTCAATCGTCATAAAATTCGTAGGTATGTTTTTATTCATTACAAACAAAAAAATCTAATCTTTCCTCTTCATAATCATCATCTTCATCATCATGTCGAGCAATATCTGACCACTACTGACCATGGGCCTCCCTCATAGATATTTCCTTTATAATATTAGTTTAGATTTTCATTGTACGAAAATATATTACGTTGTTTACAAATAATTGGAATAAGGAAAGGAAATTGAATTCATTTCTTAAACAAAAATAATCCAAAAAATAAACAAAATATTACTGATTATTTAATTAAAATTATAATTATTTAATTCCGCTACCATTAGTATGCGTGTGACTGTCAGCACTCGAAAATTAATCACCAGTATTATTACCAGAAGTTCGACAACCTTCCATATTAGCAACCAGTGATATGTATTTTCGTAAGATAACAATAATGGTAGTAATTCAGTAAAAAATAATGCCATAAGAGCACATGACTTTTTTTTAAGAATAGAAATACATAAATTTATATTAATGTAGTAAGACCGCATTATTAGTTTCTAAGAAAGGTAGAAAAAATTATTTTATGAGTTAGATAAACTTACTTAAAGAATATCACAAAAGATATTATGACTTATTGTTCAAAATCCCCTCCAACACAGCTGTGTGTGGCTGGTAAAGAATGGCATTGGTTTTCAGCCGAAGGCAAAAACTGAGGCTTGAATAATGGCGTGAGATTCATTCGGAATCTTTTTATACTTTTTCCGATTTTGTATTACTTTTTTTTTACTTTCTTATTTCAAGCTTTTATTTAACTTGAAATGTACTCATATGTTGGTTTGTTTAGGTCAAATTTTAAAAGCTACATAAGAATCACCTCTAACATCTGATTGATCTGAAATTTTATATACATTTTATTTTTGGAATAAAACTAAATGCTATATTCAACATTATAATATTCAAAATGGCCGCCATCGCAAGATGGCGGATTATCTATTTTTTAACCTCTTAATATAGGTGTCAAATAATAGGTATTAAAGCGTAGAAAACAATTAAACTAGTAACGTCAAACTAAATTCAATATGGCCGCCGCTCTATGATGGCGGATTACATTATAAAAAACTTTTTCTTAAAAATGATTTTAAACAGACTTCAAAACTGTACTTTTTAATAAGGTAAGTAGCAGAAATTGTCTATTTTGTCTGTCGTAATACATGACAGTACTATTTAACAAATACAGTAGAAACTAAAGTTGCAATGACAAAAAATATTTTGCCTTTTACACTTTCTCCTCCTCGTAATGTATTCATCATTACTAAGGATAGTAACTTATCCTCCGCAAAATTCTCTAATATTATTCTTTCATTAGCCAATTTTTCGCTTCGTAGAAGGTATTGTGAATCTCATTATATTTAGATTTAATTCTTTATCGCTTATAGATGCACTATCTTTAACTATAACTTTGTCGTGTGCTTCGTTGGCCTGACCGGGATATGTTCAATAACCAGAATAAGAAGGAGCTTATATCCTTCTCTATCCTGTGCCTATCTTTAGCTAATACCGTGAAGATGCCTCGTTTAGAGAAGAAACACATCTCGCAACATGCGCGTGGACTGGATAACGGTCGAAGATTGGGGGAAATCGTGCAATTTATATTTATAATAACAGCTAGTCAATTAAACAAAATAATTCTAATCAACTAACCAATACCCCTGGTACTTCTTTAAACAGAGAAAAACATCTGTGACTGTGATAAACAGACACCGAAGCGTTTCAGTATTGAAATTCGTAAAGGAACGTTAAAAAAAAGACGTGGAATTAACAAATAAATGAAAAAGCTATCCGTATCTCACAGAATTGTCAACGGGACGGTACGCAGTTAATTTTATTTTTGAGGTTGAAATATTGTACCCTCGTGAATATTTGAGATACGGCTTACAAATGGTCACTACGTGTTGTTAATTTTGAATATTTATGTAAGCGGTCTACAAATAGTACTTCTATGAAATGAACTCTAAATTCAGAGGCTGACGATGCCTTCTAAAGGGAACTATTGTCCCTTTTCGAAACTATTAAGGTTCATTCTCACCTTACATTCCTTGTCATCGTAAATTAATGGTGCAGGAGAGAAAAGGAGTTACTATTGCGGTCTAGAAACCCCATTACTAGTAATATAACCTTTATGGTCGACCTCCACGCGGATCTTCCTGGAAACCATCGTGAATAATTGGTACCAAATTCGTCATTCATGATGGGCCAACTGACTTGCGTTCTTCCTCACCTATCATCTCTTGGTGCCCCACCTTCGCTATTGGTATGATGTTACATTTTCATCCTTAGAAAAAATATTAGTCATAAAAAAAAAAATAACTTCTCGTATAATATGCCACTACTCAAAATGGTTAAAAACAGAATAATAGATTGATAGAAGGATAGATGGGCAGTAAGATATAGTGCTGTGGTCTTGGCACAAAATTGGCCAGCACTCCCTTTCGCATGGGTGTCGTAAGACACAACTAAGGAAACTTAAAGGTCGAAGGATGGGCAGCAGCGTACCCCTTAAAACACCACCAACTGCGGTTGCCAACCCACCTGCCAAGCGTGGTAACTATTAGCAAATCCCCATGTGATGATAATGAAGATATCTATTTTATACCCTTGTATTCATCTGGATACATTGGTAGAATTACCTCAAAGTGAGCGACAAAAAAACCTCCGGTTCTCCTAATCTTAACCTTTTTTTTTCTTATGTTTTGCCGTCTACCTTCATTAATATATTTTATAATATTTATATACTTGTGTACGTTTTCCAAATTCGAAAACTGCAGAAAAAAATACAATTACTTTTCTCCAAATATTTCCCCAAGAATTTAATTTCTTTAAAATTAAGGAATACAAATTTTTACCCAAAATTGCGCACAAAATACCCAATCGGGCGACGCTGATCATCACGTTGCTAAGAATAGAGGGATAGGTGGATTAATAGAGACAAATTTCAATAAACCGCATCTATTTTTTTTTATATAACTGAGGTATCAATCAAGGCCCACCTGATGGTAAGTGGTTACCGTAGCCTATGAACACCTGCAACACCAAGGGGTATTACGCGCGCGTTGCCGACCCTGGAGAAATCTCTTAACCCCCCTTTTGAAGAACCCCATGCTATAGTCTCTTGGGAAAACCTCGGCAGGGAGCTCATTCCATAACCTGAGTGTTTGTAGGAGAAACAACATCTCTGAAACCAATTTAAAAACGGCGCATACAATTTACAACTCATTTCACACTATCTCATGTTGAGAATAATGAAACATTTATTATTCTTAGTTGTTGAAACTTCCTTATAGATAAATAATTTAGTTTTATACCTCCGATGGGAGCCTAAGGCGCGCCATGACAGTCGCAAAGTTACGACTTAATCCTATTTTCTCCAGCAAACTTAGGTTTGATAAGTTGACCGTCTTCATTTCAAGTTTTGACAATATAATATTCAGCTAATTAGGTTAATACACAAAGAAATGTACTATATTATTTATTTAAACTTTAATGTACAATTATATAATATAAATAAGTGTACATATGGCGGACTGAACATCTAATGGCGTTCTCTACCAGTCAATCATGATTTGCTGCCCATCCCTCGCCCTCCCTTAGTCGACTCTTGCGACACCCACGGGAAAGGAAGGGGTGGCCCATTCTATGCTAGAACACCTGTGTGTTCTGTGTGTCTGTGTGTTCGCTCTGTGGTGATCCATTTCATCAACATATATATATATATATATATATATATATATATATATATATATATATATAAATAAGGCAGAAAAATGCCTACGGTAATAATTTAATATAACGCGCCACCTACCTATTTATACTTTAATTCCTTTTACTCAAAGGTTGTCTGGAAGAGATTGCTTAGCAATAAAACCGCCTTTTGTACTACACTATACGTATTGAAAATTGTTCAACAAATCCTGTTATGCTGGTGCAATAAAGTGTTATATAAATAAATAAATAAAAAAAAATTAATAATATTAATCGAATTAAAATAAAACAATATCATTAACAGCCATTTAATATGTTGAACGCTGTGTCAGACACTATTGTCCGATATTTAACTTTCTCTACATAAATAATTTAATCACTAAAATAAACAATAACATTAAAATACATCGAAAATTGACTTTTGCTTTTTTGTCTTTATTATCTATGTTAAGTGAATTACGCATTTTGAACATTTAAGTTATTAATAAAACAATCTAAAAAAATAATAATTATAATGTTGGATATAATTGTTAAAAAAAAAAAATTCGTTAGAAAAAATATCCAAAATGATCATACTATTCTTATATCATACGAGACGTTTAAATATTTCAAAATTGGTCTGACCGCCTGACAGTTTTGTTCGACACGGATTGTTCCGCCAGTGTATATCGATAGTGCACGCGGGGTTACCATTCCATCATCATCCATTAAAAAACACACGGCTTGTTTGGAAAGACATAGATTTATAGCCTTGCATTCAACCTGTCAAAAAAGGATTCTACTCTGTGAGACTGAATAAATATATTTTTTAAAGCAACATGGCCTCATAAATTATAAAAAAATCCGTAGTTTCTCCCGAAAAACTTGATTATTACCTATGTAACGCGTTACTGGTATTGTCACATTCTAAGAAGCAATCAACCAACTTTAAAAAAAGAGGTCAATACGGTTGTATTTTTTTATATTTGTTACCTTATAACTAGGTCATTTGTAAATCGATTTGGAAAAGACTTTTTTTGATCTGGATATATAATTACAGATTAGTCTTATAGAATTATTATCAAAATCGGTTCAGTGGTTTAATTTTTAAATCAAAATTTTTAGTTTTGCCACAATTGATGTCTATGAGAGATTATGTCTATGTAGAACACAACCTTATATTATTCTTACGTCTTTGAAACCTTAAAAAATGCTGTTTTCGCCGCATAATTGCCATATTTATTTTCCATAGACTTTAAAAACTAGAAGGCTCTCCAAAAGGTCAAAAATTAAATTCACATTGAAAATTTAAAATATATAAAGTTTGTTTATATTTTTTAAATTTTAAATGTGAGTTTTATTTTTGGATGCATTTATAAAAAAATGACGATTTAAAAGTACTTGTAAACAAACCTATTTAAATTTAATATTAACTAATTTTGTGCTGTGAGTTTCAAAAAGTAGTTTTGAATTTTTTAGTTAGATTGCTAACATGGTCTTCTTTTCATTTAAGAGTCTCCTCTTGTCGGTGCAACTAATTCATGCATCTTCCTCCAGCCAGCTCTATCCCAGGCCATATCCTTGATCTCCCTATACGACATGACACCCAGTGTTTCCTTTATCTGTCCAATGTAGTTATTCCTCGGTCTTCCTCTTCCTCTTTTGCCCTCTATTTTTCCTTCTCTTAAAAAAAACGTCATGTCGTATAAGGTGGCAAAGCATTTTGCCTCTTCTATTCTTTATTATTTCAACCAATCATCTAGTTATATATTATTAAATGTCACTTTTCAGCCGTAAATCAACCATCTAACAAATTAATTAATTATTAATTAATCCAAAAAATTATTCAACCATCGTATTGAATATGAAATTTTTCATTTACACATTATAGGTAATGTTTATACTAATAATAATAATACTAATTCGGAAATGTAGAATATAAAAATTAAATTAAATAATTATTGATAAATTTAATTAAATTTAATTACCTGCCACAATCAGAGTCGTATAATTTTTATTTAAATAACTGCTTAGTATAAATTTAAAAAAGCACCTCTCAGAGTCAGTTAATAATTCATTAGAGGTTATTAAGAGAAATTACTTGTTTTGTTTAATACGTCATTTAACAGTTTAAATTATTATTAACTAATATCACATTAGTATTAATTTAATGAACTTCTCTGAGTGCGGGAGTAAATAGACTAAACTAGGTCAAAAGTTCGCCAAATTTTCCCAAACTTAACCAAACTATATGATAAACAATAGTGATCATTGTTAACGTACAATTATGTCTGTATATCCCATAAAGGACTACACGTGAAGATAAATAGTATTATATATATTAATATATAATACAACATTATATAATATCAAGAGAATCGATTTTGTGAACTTTGCCACCTTTGTCACGTCAATTCGCGGTGAACGGGGGGGAGAAATATCACGTGACCTCTTTGTCACTTTATTTTATCACTATTTCTGTAACGTAAATGTCAGAAAGGCAATAACGTCAGCTACATTTGTGCTTGGGAAAATATTTTTAGAAAGGTAGGTAATGTTACTCGGGTATACACCCGATATTTATGTAAGTATGTATGAGATCTTGTGTGCAACGTGTAGGTTAAAAGTTATGGTAAAATTTTATAAAACAAGTTATAACATTTCGTTTTATTTATTTATTTATACTTTAGTGTACATATTAATAATACATAAAATTATATGACAAAGGTAAGCAAATCGTGCTTAACTTTAAAAGAGTCCACTCCCAGCATATATATAAATATAAATATAAATATAAATATAAATATAAATATAAATATAAATATAAATATAAATATAAATATAAATATAAATATAAATATAAATATAAATATAAATATAAATATAAATATAAATATAAATATAAATATAAATATAAATATAAATATAAATATAAATATAAATATAAATATAAATATAAATATAAATATAAATATATATTGCTACACATACAAATAAATAAGTATAAGTTCATAAGAATAGAAGATGAGCTTTAACTCTACTCTCTGCTTTTAAAAACATTAAGTGTTGTAAAGACGATGTTGTCGTATAAATTTGTTAAAAAAGTATTTTACAGTCGAATATTTGTGATTTTGTCGTATTAATTAATTAGTTAATTTATTATTAACTAAATTTTACAAAATAAATGACATGATACAAAAGGTGGACTTAATATAGCGTTCTGTGCCTGTCGACCTTTGTCATTACAATCCGTTTAGGCTTTGTTTAAGCATGATTGAGTAATAAATGCTCTTTCTGACAAATAAATTTTATATTTCTAATATTAATGGACTAGTATGTATGATATATAATTCTAGACTACATAGTACACGAAGACCAGTACTTAAAACTGTTTTACAAATTGGCAATAGTCTCAAATCCCTCCTTTTTCAAGCGAATTCCTATCATTTGTATTTTTTTATGTATAGTCGTATGTTGAGTTACAACTTTAAGACAATTCTAATGTACTGTATGTATATATGTATGTATGTAGTATACTAGTGGAGCGGTAGTAGTAAATATATGAAAATAAATAAAGTATTAAATTAATCCCTGATAATGTTTCTCATTATCATCATAATGACTGTTTACTGTTGAATATAGGTCTACCCCATAGGGGGTTTTTCGCCGGTTGCAACGCTTGGCAGGCGGGTTGGCAACCGTAGTTAGGCGCTGATGAAGTTTTAAGAGGGAAGCTGCCCATTACTTGACCATTTAGTTCCCTTTGCCGCCTCTTACAATAACTACGAGTAAGGAAGGCGTAGTCCACTCTATACTGGATAATGTTTGTAATTGTTGTATTTTTTAAAGTGAAAAGAAGTTATTTCGAAATATTTGCTCTTATTATACTCGTAAGTATTCTTGTTTGGAATCCGGGACAATAAAGTCTAATTACTGGACACGGGATAAGACGCAAGGTTCTGGAACATTCCCGTATTTCCCAGCTAATTCATTGGCAATCTGATTTGATGGCCGTTTTAATTTAGTGACGATTATATCATTACTTCTACCATTTTTATGAGGAGCAAAAATTGGGCATAAGCTTTCTGCGTTCAAATAGAAAACATTTCAATTAAAAACAGTCTTCAGGGGTTTTTTATTAGTTTTATATAAACCTGAATTAAGAAAATTTCGACAATATTATTTAGTACAATATATAACAATATTTTCGTGTGTCATCATCAAATCACATCCAATTTGATGTAGTAGTATTTGCTGGAACAAATAAACAAACAGACAGACAGACAAAATTCCTAAAAATTGTTGTTTTGAATACTATTGTTCTCATTAAGACTCTCCATATATATTTTTTTAATATATCCTATTTATAGGTATCGTCTAATTATAATTTTATGACATTAGAAAATATGAAGTCGCCGTTTTTTGATACAAAATAACCTACTTGTTATTATTAATTTTTAGAAACATTTGCGGTAACTGATTAATAAATGTAACAGTTTATTGGACGTGGCCATGTAAACGGAACGATGAGAGGGGGAGGGACGGGGGGGGAGAATACTGAAACGTCAATATCGAGTCCAATTTAAAGAAGTTTTCGGCTGGATGGAGTACACGAATGTTTGATGTCTGTAAAGCGGTGACGCGGCACAACATTCTATACAAATAATTGTAAAAAACAATTATAAGGAAAGAAATTCTCAACAGTATTTCTATTTTTTTTTAATAAGTGCTACACAATCACTCGTGTCGTTTTGTGCTCAGGTTAAGATGCCTTCATCATCATCATCATATCAGCCTTTAATTGTCCAATGATGAACATAAGGCTCCACCTTGGGGAGTTTTGCTACTAGTTGCCACGTTTTGCAGTCAGGCTTTAGAGATGTTTAAAGAAGGACTGCCCATTCCTCACCCTCCTTAGTCGCCTCTTATGACACCCACGGAATAGGACGGGGTGGCTCATTCTATGCTGGGACCATACGACCTTGATGTTTTGTGTTGTGAGAAATCAGGCAGGAAACGTATCCCCCAGTAACCTCAAATGGTTACTATAAAGAACACCCAGACCTGAACCGAACCAATTTAGAAAAGTTTGTTTCCTAAATTGGCCTGACTAAGAATCGAACACGAGACATCTAAGCAAAGCAATATGTTCACCACTACACCAGAAATTGTACAAAACACAAATCCTAGCTTGTGGACCACACAAGGATGTAGCAATTATTTCTTTACTGATACAAACGGTACAAATTTTATTTTTATTTTATTTTATTTATTTGGCGCACATAATAGAAGTTTACAAATACAAACTTAAACTATAACATGCAAGTACATTAATGTATTGATCAAGTAAACTTGCCACAACATGTGCACTCAGCATGATCCAATAATAAATGCGACTGCAACAAAGCCATTCGGTTGCAACTATTAGTGATAAGATTTCGTATAGCTACAGAATCATATTAAAGCCAGTCCGACACAATCTTGGCTGGTTTCATTTGTGCAAATAATGGCGATTATAGTATCTCGCGCGCGTAACTAGAAGGGCCCTCTATGAATTGTTGAAGCTTATATTTATTTATTTATTTATTCAGACTTTAATGCACCTCGCATAGAAAGAAATTTAATATATAATAGAATATAATACTTTATTTGCTTTGAAAAGGTGATACATATTTCTCATTTAATAAGTAGACGGTTCCATATTCAGATAATAGTAAGCATGCAAATTTTATGAATAGAGACATTTTTAATGTCATTAATTAATAAAATCAAGTAGGTATATATATATATATATATATATATATATATATATTTATATATATATTTATATTTATATACGAGGTCTGTCCGGAAAGTTCGTATAAAAGTGTTCTGGAATGCGAGAAAGAGGAGTGGGGAGGCCAGGTAAGCGCAGGACCCCTTCCTTATGTCCCTAACAATGCTTCAGTTCTGGTCTGACCGCCGTGCGGTGCGAACTGGCTTGTCACGCCATCTGTGAAGTTACCTCTTAACGAAACCCCGTCGGCATGGAGCCCGCTTCCGTTGAAGAGCAGCGCGTCGTAATCAAGTTTCTCTCGAAACTCGGCAAGAATGGCCGTGAAAGCAAAGAGTGGAAGACATCCGGGGAACCACGAACAAAAAAATCAAGAAAATCCCGCTCAAATGTCAAGACAATGTTGATTGTTTTTTTCGATGTTCGGGGGATTGTCCATCAAGAATTCGTCCCTCCAGGCCAGACAGTTGATGGAAAATTCTACGTCGATGTGCTCAGACGCCTCAAAGCTCGTGTGGCACGAGTTCGTCCAGAATTGGCGCGAGAGGGGCGTTGGATTCTTCACCACGACAATGCCCCTGCCCACACCTCTCTTGTTGTCCGTGAGTTTTTGAGTAAAAATTCCATTACGGTGACCGAACACCCCCCCTATTCGCCGGATTTGGCCCCGTGTGACTTCTTCTTGTTCCCAAAAACCAAATTGGTACTTCGGGGGCGGCATTTGGGGGACATAAATGAGATAAAAAAAGCTACGACGGGGCAGCTGAGAAACCTACAACCAGAGGACTTTCAAGGAGCCTTCTCACAGTGGAAACGGCGTTGGCACAAGTGCATTATGTCACAGGGGGAGTACTTTGAAGGGGATAAAATTGATTTACCTGAATAATTGTAAAATAAAATTTTTAAAAAACTTTTATACGTACTTTCCGGACAAACCTCGTATGTACTTTAATATGTATTTGTTAACTTAAATAAAGTATAATTGCTCCTACAACGCTCCATTCCTTCATTATATATATATATATATATATACTAGCTGACCCTGAATACATACTGTATTCATAGTAAAGGGTCATAGTAAAGGTACTAGGCTAATAGTAAAACTCTCTCCTCATTTGTTATACAGTGGATATTTTTATTATAACGCAATATACGACCCTCGGATATATGACAAGAGAATTGTGTCGCAACTTGGGATAGAGCGAAGAGTAATTTCCGAGAAAAATGATTGTAACGTGTCCGTATTTTAATCGGCAAACGTGCGTAACAATAATACGCCTCCGCCCAATGATAGACCGATATATTTACGTCTCTCTATTCGGGAGCAGGGTATGATTCAATCGATAAGAAACGATTCATTTTGTGATAAATATTTCAATCTACTGGTACTTTTGTGTATAATGGCAAATAATAGATATTTTCTAACTATAGATTTATATATGTGTTGACTTTATACTTATTTATACCTACTTATAGTTATTTGTAGTTACAATGTTAAATAACATCTACAGACTCGATGATGTATTGTAAACTTAGTTTATATCTAAATACTTGTTATTTTTTTATACTTTGCATATTTTATTCTGTAAAAAAGTGACATCATTCATTAAACACACAGACTCACACAGACACACACACACACACAAATCACACACGCGTCCACGCACGCACCCACGCACGCACCCACGCACACACACCGCACACATGCACCCGTGTACGCACACCTATACGCAATTATATATGATTGCACTAAAACATACAGTAATATTATTATAACAAATTAGTAACAAAGTTAGCAAAGGCGAACTTATTTCTAAAAGTGATTTCTTTAATGTATCTTCCATTTATGTATCAGAATAAACAGTCATTTCTCCGGGAAGAAAAAGCGTAGCAAGGTTAATATGAAACCAATATGGAAGCTTTGATGAATGAATGATAATGGGATGATAACCCCGCCTGCGCTAATCGTATACGTTGGCAGGGCACCAGTGAGGGATGATAGGTGAGGATGAAAAGGCAGGTCAGTTAGCCCATCGTAATGAATACACCTGGAATTCAGCACGATGGTTTCTAGGCGAGACCACGTGGAGGTCGACCTGACAAGAACATGGTTGTATGAATAGAAATTCAAATTTAACATATTTATTCATTCTCCACAATACCGTATAAACAATTTACTTAAGAGTACACAGTGTATTCGTATGTATTGTGTAGACTGACGGCTGAACTAAAAAAATCTATCTTACAGGCACTAGGCCACCAAAGTAAAGAAATGATAGTAAAGTAAATACAGTGTCGTCAGACATTAGCTACAACATACACATTTCTATATAATACATATACACATATATACACATGAATGTATACGTAACAACACTGAACAACACTCGAAAAGTAATAACGCAAGGGTATACATAAGGATATATAATTAAGTATATTTTTTCAATTTTTTTTGTAACACGGAGGGCAATTGAGCATGCGACTCACATGAGGCTAAGTAAATACCGCCGCCCATAAGTACTCGCAACACCAAAGGAAACTGGGGGGGGGGGAGGGATTGTTAGCAATGTAGTTTGACAGCCCCATTGCTAGCAATATGCCTTGTTAGGTTGACCTCCACGTGGTTCCCCCTGGAAACCATCGTGAAAAATTCTTGTTGAATTCGTCACGATGGGCTAACTGACCTGCTTCATCCTCATCTATTATCCTTCACTGGTGCCCCGCCGGTGTATGCCGGTGGCGCGGGTGGGGTTGCCATTCCATTGTCATCCATTAAAAAAAAACACCAAAGGAAATGCACGTGTACAGCTGATTTTTTAAGAAGAAATAATAATATGCTTTTTACATTTTAAATACATATTTCCAAATATGACGACCTTGCGCTTTTGTAAATCGCTTGAAAATTCCACAGCTCGTTAAGACAGTTTGTGTTGTAAGTTTAATGATATATATTGGAATCTTTTACAGCAAAAGCTGTTTTAACAGCTACCCACAATATTGTAAACAGGAAAGTAAGCACGAATCCGAGCGCACACAGGCATCTGAGTACAAAACTATGCGGCAGAATAGTTGGCTGTGTTTGCCAAGCATTGTTTGAACACAGTAATTTTGTGCTCTGAATGTACAGGGAAATTTTGTGGGAAGGGTTACCGATTCAATGAGATTTCTCCAGATTATAGTGGTTAATATAAAATATTATATTGTCTTTTGTCTAGTTGTTATGTATAAAAGAATGAATGGATTTATTGGGAGGGGGGGGGATAAGGAAAGTAAAAGTCATATTATTTAATTTATTTATTTAGATTTTATTCTATAAAAAAAACTATTTCAATCATAATAAAACTAGTTTTTTTTTAATTAAAAACTAAACCACTGGACCGATTTTGATAAAGTTTTTAAGGGATTAATCTGAAATATGTCTTTTCAGATTAAAAAAAAAACAACATTCCAAGTCGGTTTTCATATAATGAAGTTATGAGGTTTCCTCCTTTTAAAAGTCGGTTGTAAATCTATCTTTCCACAGATAAGACAAATAAGGGTCAGTTTACTGTTATATTATTCGTAGTTTAGTTATAATATTATAGAATAAATGGATTTATCAGCGAAAAAAAGAGGAAAGTAACATAAGTACCAAAAATTTGTTAGTTAAATCTTTCAAGGCTTTCACAGTTTTTGATCAACAAAATTGTTTATTTTTTTATGCAGCATAGAATGGCAAACAAGCTGACGGCCCACCTGACGGAAAGTGGTAACCGTCGCCTATAGACATGAGCAGTAGCATGGGCATAACAGAGTATACTGTTTCGCCCATGATACCCCCCATGCGTTGCCATTTTAAACTATTATTATGTAACAAATAGTATCACTATAGGATACACAGGATGAAATGGAAATTATTTACGTCCTTTTATTGAAGCGTTCTATTTAGTGAGGTGGTTTGGAACTAGTAAAATAATAACTACAGCAGTTATTACTAGTGTGCTCTAATATAAAAACAGTTCGACTAGTATATTCCAAAACAACAAAATGTTATATACAAAAACTATTTCAAGATAGAAGGCTATTATGGAACAGAGAATAGCTGCTATTTCTTTTTAACATACGTTAACTCTATTACTAACTTATACTAGAAAAGAATATTTTGTGTAATACAACAGGTAGACAATAGTTGTTACCTCCTCCTAACATAAGAAGAGCAAGGTCTATGTAACACAACTAGTAGCAAGTAGAGGACAGAAAGAGCTGACGCCTATCGTCGCTCCCCTCTCATGGGCTTAGAGTGCCGTCTACACTCGCCCCTGCATAGGCGTTCGGTGAAGCTGTAAAGGCCATCTGCGGCTAAGAGCACTGACAGATTTAGAAAAAAAAGTTGGTACTTTTTAAATACGAGAAGAGCATATTCCGTGTTTAGTTACATAGATGCGGTCGGTTGTGAAATTGGAACAGTTGTTACAATTTCAGAACAGTCTCGTGTTGTTATTTTTTGAAACCTGTTATATTTGCCTGTACCGATATAACAATATAACTCACCTCTAGTTTTATCGTAAGAATGTTCACTTTTACAGTATCTTTTTTAACATGTTAATAATTAATTTATATTAGGAGTATAAATGTGAAAGTTTTTAACCACGGATGGGTGGAGATTTATTACTCTTTCAAGCAAAAACTACTAAACGAATTTGTATGAAATTAATACATGGATAGGTTATATCCTACCTTAATACATAGGATACATTATGTACTCATTCGCTCAGCAAAGCTGCGGGCAGCTAGTTAGTAATACAGTGTCCTATTTAGTAACGAATTGGGTGTTGTAGTTTGTGATTTCGTAAACCAGCTTGTTATTCATTTGATATGCAGATACCATGGATGAAATCCTTTGAATATGTATGAGCCGTTTGCATGTGTACATACAATTTTATTTTCGTTATCTTTATTAACCCACACTGTAAATGTGGGTTGTTACCATAAATAATAGTCATAAATTAAGGACAGTACTATTTTCGTATTTAATAGAATCGTCTCTCTGATTTATTGTTGTCCAACTTGTCATATTAAGTTATTTTTTTTAAATAATGATTCATAAAATGAATAAATAGACTAAAATAGTTGATTAGGTTATTAGTTGCATTAGGTATATTATTATTATGATTTTTTTTTATTATAATTAACAAATTTAATATACTCACTTATTCTTCTAAATTCTATTTTATTTCTTTTGCTGTTCAAGTTATTGGTCTTTGGATCTCATTACCTCTTTCTGTTAAATCCGCACAATTTTTTATGTAATCAAATATAATTTAAGATGGTATTAAAAAACTGTCTTTGAATCGTGGCTATTTATCTTGTTTTTTAAGTAGTTATCTTGTTTTAAAAACTAAATTAATTTTGATAAAAATTCTATGGGAATTACCTAAAAGTATATATTTTTTCAAATAAATATAGACTTTACCAAATCAGTTAAAGATTGAGTTACGATTAAATAAAAATGAATTGAGAACTTTCTCCTTTTCTGAAGTCGGTGGAAAATCTCATTATCCAAAGAGTATAAAAAAACCATTATATTTTTTGTTTTTCACTATTTCGTTTAACTAAAACGCTTCCAGCCCTGTCAAGTTTCAAGGATAATTTAATATCCATTCCATATTTCTTTGGGGAAAATTCATTTTCACGGGTAAAATTTATTGTCCATGTTGGCGAAGGCGACAAACATAGTAAGTTCATAAACTTTCCGTTATACACATATATACACTTCACAGACTTTTTTCTCACTTTCCCTATAAACTTATCCTTGCCGATTATTCTTTTTGAGTTATAGATTGTTTTGTTTAGTCCTCTAACAGTAAATATTTTATATGTTTATATGCCTATTTGAAATGAGTGGCCCAGAGATTGGAAAGGACGGTGGTTCGAAAGGATAGTGGAAAGGACTGGAGGAGGCCTTCACCCGAGGAGGGGTCCATATTTATTAACAAAACTAGCTCTTACAAACATTTAGACAGATCTAAATGTTTGTACATTTAGACAATAAGCAAAACATTAATTAATAACAACTTAAATACTAACAAACAAACACCAATATTTTGATACAGTAATCTTAAGGATAAGGAAATAAAGGCTTTTTTATTTTTATTTATATGCCTATTTATAATTATATTATGTATTTTGTGTATATATTAGTAATTATTAATTATATATTTATACTATACAAAAGTGTTAATTTATATTTTTTTATTTATTTTGTTTTATACTTTATTTTATAGACTGATAGTACATAAAAATATGACAGAGGTAAGTTAATGTACAAAGGCGAGCATAATTCTAAAAGAGTTCTTTTCTAGCAAACTCAAAGTGGAAAGGAGCACGACGTGTTCTTAATTCTTTAATGACCTGTCTATTTTTGTTTCTGTTTGCCCAATGATTGACTAGGAGAGAACATTCAGTATGAAATCCGTCAAATGTATTTCACACTGCAAACGTTGAAAATAAATAAATTAAAAAAATATAGACATCGTTTAAAAATGAATATAAGTTTTATAAATAAAAAGTAAAAAATTTAAAAGGATGCTAGTAGTTTTAATATCACTGTGTATAATGTATGCACATAAATAAATAAATAACCTTTGAATATATCTGATAATATAAACAGCGCCATCTAGTCCCAAACTAAGTAAGGCTTGTACTGTGAGTATTAGAGAATTGTTATTTACAAAAAAACAACAAAAAAAATATATGTATATATAATATGGGTCCCATTCCAAGCCACCTACAACAATGACGAAAAAAAGACCACGCCTCCCCTTATGGAAAGTGCTTAGACCCAGTGACCTGGAGGCGGTCGCTCTCGAAGTTGAAGCCGAGGTAAAGGGGTTTTTTTTTATTGGTGAAAATGGTATCGTAACCCCGCCTGCGCTAACGGGATACGTTGGCGGGGCACCAGTGAAGGGTGATCGGTGAGAATGAAAACAGGCCAGTTAGCCCATCATGATGAATTCATCAGGAATTAACCATGATAGTTTCTAGGGAGAACCGCGAGGAGGTCGACCTGGTTGAGTATAATGCTAGCAATGGGATTCTCTGTCTCCATTAATAACAATACCTTTCTCCCCGGAAAAGTGGGGTTAGAAGACCTGTCATCGTCTAAAGAACTGATGGAAATACTTTTTTTTCCATAAACACATACATATTATATGTAAAATCGCTGGATCAATACATATATACTCATGAATAGAAATGTTAGTGTTGTGCGGGACTCGAACCCGTGACAATTGAAAAAAGGCGATATATAAAACCGCTATAGCATTAGGGCTGTCTATAAATATAGCTTAATAGTATGTCTACCTTGTACCTCGTTCGTTACCAGTCAAGAACCCTCGGCTCGAGTGTCGACTGCTTAGTCAGCGCTACGTGAGCGCTACCATGCCACTGATACACTCCAATATCATACTAATATATAAAAAAAAAAAAACTGAACGCTGACTGTGCCTTAGATTATAGACAAAGCATCGAGCCTTAAAAACTGGTCAACTTTTTGACAGCTAATTGATAAATTAGAATGGAATGGCAACGCATGAGGGGTATCATGGGCGAAACAGTATACTCTGTTATGTCCATGGCACTGCTCATGTCTATAGGCGACGGTTACCACTTTCCATCAGGTGGGCCGTCAGCTTGTTTGCCATTCTAAGTTGTATAAAAAAAAATAGCTGACTAGTTTTTTTTTATTAATATTATATATATGATTATGCACATAATGTATCTTGACGTATCAATAAAATGAGTTTTTACATTTTAAAAAGATGCAGAAATTATAAGACAAAATAAATATAAAAGAACTCATTTGTCATACAAAATTGTATGAAAAAATTGACCCGCTTTTCTCGAAGCATCTGTATAAAGACACTCTATCTGTATAAGCTAAGGTCTGTACATATAAGGTACTTAAGAAAAATTGATATGTAGGTTTTTAGTAAGAACACGTCTATATAAGTCTGTTACACGTAAAAACTGCTGCACCAAATTGAATGCGGTTTTCATAGTAGTATTTTTGAAGATCTAAATTAAAATTTGGTATATGTTTTGTCTTGATACGCCATCTAAAAGTGTTTATTTCAATAGTTTTCCTACTTCTATAATCCAGTATATAGTTAAGTCACAAATTATATTTCACTTTATGATCATCATCATCATCATCATCTCAGTCATTATCTATCCACTGCTGATCATAGACCTTCTCCTAGGCTGCCATAAAGAACGGTCCTAAGCCACCATTGCATCGATGAATGACTCCCTGTAATGAATTTTACTGAATTAAGTATAATTTAGGCTGTATCACCGGTTAGTTGACTAGAATTATTTTGTTTATTCCGCTACCATTACTATGCGTTCGACTATCGACATATGAAAGACAGATAAATAGATAGATAATTTATTTACATTACTTACAGCATACAAATTACAATGAAGAAACATACACATAATACACAGTAAAAGATATAAAAGAATGAAAATAAAAAAGCACAAAACAAAAAAAAAACAAAATATATAAACTAACATATATATGATACTGAGAATTGATTACTATTAACAGAGGACCGGCAACTAACTAAACTATAATTAACTAATTTAATATATATAATATTTATTCTTATTCTTCCAAATTCTATTTCAAATTTTTAATGGATTATACTACAACACCAACAATAGAGACTATTATATGCTAGATGATGCCTCGTTGAAGCGTAACATATATAGATGAGGTTCCAGTCTCGTCTTTCCGATTCGGGCCAATTTGGAATTTTTTTTAATTAGTTTGGATCTGAGTTTTCAGGGTTACCCCTCTAGATGGATATTGCCTGGTTCTTCATAAAACAGGGTATCTGCACTTAATATTATTAATACTAATGATATCTTTGTTGGTGCATTGATGGCTGGTGTCCAACTCGCGTCCTAATAAATCAGGGTTTGCAAGCAATGAATGTCTCAGTAGAGATCAGAGAGTATCAGCATATTCACTCATGCGGACGTGTGTCGCGTGGGTTCGCATAATATCGTAAAATTATTTGTTAAATGCGAATAAACTCGTAGTAACCCTCCCAAGTTATGCGGGGACTGAAGGGAAGCAGGGTACATTTTGATGGCATTGCCGCATTCATAAAGGAAATTTTATGGGTATCACTTCCACCCAGTCTATTTACGAGCACTGTTATGGTTAATCCTTCTAATATTATAAATGTGAGTGTTTGTAGATGTAAGTTACTCAATCATTTTGAATGAAGTTTCTAAATGGGTAGATCTCATTTCTCATCTATATATAGTATATATAGTATATATATATATATATATATATATATAAATGCAAAGCTGCGGAAAATAACTAATGTTAATAATTAACAAGTTGATATAAAGTTGCAATGACAAGAAATGTAAGGAGCGGAAATATAGAAAGTCATAACCATCCTTTTTGCTTCGCCATAGTCGAGTAAAAACGCTAATCGTCGATGTTAACGAGCAAAGTTTGTAAAAGTGTGCCCTTTATTTGTTTATTTATTATCTGCCAAACCAGAATCTTTGCTGTCGCTTTTGTTACGGAACTGTTTAACAAATAATTTTCTCTCAATCACGATGAGACTTATGTAATGGGACAGTCATGAAAGTGAACGCTGTCAATTTAGAAACCAATAACCTAAATTGTTGCAGAAATATCCGAGATATTGCATATCATGTATACCTAAAAGAACATAACACCTTTTAGTGGCTAGTCGAAAACTATCAAGCAAAATAGCACTGTTATTTTTCCCAATGTGGAACAACAGCGCGCTTGTTTTAAGTTATATTATTTTTTATATCTTTATGCTGCATGTTTTATGTTTTAAGAGACGGGAATTAATGCAATCGTTGAGGTCATATACCTGAATTATCTCGACGTCTCGACCAGGCTACACTAGTTCTGGTCATGCGTAGGCTGATGCAGCGTTGTCATGTTTCGCCGCTTCCTAGGTAGAATTATTTTCCTGAACTAGGTGTTATGAAACTCCATATCACTGGTTATTTGTTTGGAATCATTTTGTTTAATTCCGCTACTATTAGTATGCGAATGACTACCAACACTCGAAGTTTAGACACATACTAATGGCAGTGGAATTGAATAAAATCTAGAATGATTTTGTTTAATCAAATAACCAGAATTATTTAGTTATATTTGTGACTATCACCCATAAATATAAAAGCCATCGTGAACATTATAGAATTACACTGTGACACCCATATCTCTACTCCACTTACAGCTAGTAGTCTTACCCTCTGGTAGTCTACTAGTTTAAAATTGTCAAGTGTGAGCGTTATTTTTCCCAATATTGGACAGTAGCGTGGTTACTTCGTGTTACATTTTAGGTGTATATAATATATAATACTGGAGGCTAAATTTACCAAGCGACAACTCTTTAACAGGGAGGCGTGACCTGTCTGAAAGCACAGAACACTTTGTAAGGCACGACACAAAGCTTAGACGAGACAAAGGCCGCGTTGTCACATATATGTTTGTACGAATCTCTATTCGAAAATTTTGTTGCCTCTTCTCTTGAAACGACTTTCAAAAAAGGAATTTTAAGTTCGTATGATTTTTTTGTGTTTGTTACGTGATTACGTTGACCATTCTGAATCGATTTCACATTTTTTTTTATAATTGTTACAGCTTACTCCCATGTTACACAAAGTCGTTTGTACTTTTAACCGACTTCAAACAAGAAGGAGTTTATGTGTTCGATTGTATATTTCTTTTATATATGCCCATTAATTTCTCCCTCAATTGTAGATCGATTTCAAAAATATTTGATTCGAAAGAGTATACTCCTCAGGTAGTCCCATTATTACAAAGTTAGAATCTGATGATGGAATCCCAAGCAAATCGAGGGCATCTCTCAAATTTTATAAATACTTATGATATTTCATATTTTGTCAAAATTTATTGAGATATTTGCGTGATTTTGCTGTATTTGCTGGTAGTCAACATCTTATGTCGATAAGTTTTTTTTTTTTTATGGGTGTAAATGGTATGGTAACCCCGCCTGCGCTAACGGGATACGCTGGCGGGGCACTAGTGAAGGGTGATAGATGAGAATAAAAACAGGCCAGTTAGTCCATCATGATGAATTCATCAGGAATTAACCATGATAGTTTCCAGGGAGAACCGCGAGGAGGTCGACCTGGTTGGGTATATTGCTAGCAATGGGATTCTCAGTTTGCATTACTAACAATCCCTTTCCCCTCTATGATGAAAGACACAACTTTTTAATGGTGGGGAGGTAGAGGATAATTCTAAATCTATGAACAGTGATAAACTTTTTTTTTATTTGCCTAACAATCTATTCTCTATTATTATATAATATTACTCTACTCTTTCTGTATGTAATTGGATTTACGAACTAAATTTAACATCCCCGATCACTTAAGTTGAATTTAATTCTATTCGAATAATTGAATATTTCATTGAAACATTCCTGGAGTCTTTATAACTTTACACAATTGTTCAATCGAAAAATTTATTTTATAACAGAGTCGGAATAATTGAATTCGGCTGTTTGATTAATGGACCGTGAAAGAGTAACGTACCCTTGGTTAGAACCGCTATGGATACCATTATGGTATTTCTCTGTAAATGTATTGAAGAGACTGCCAAAGAAAGATGTATTCAGTACGGTTTACCAGTCTCTATACGAAATATACAATGTCTGCCAAGTTTTAAAAGAAACGTTAAGTACTTTTATTTCAGCCAGCTGTCATCATCGTAATTTGCTAGTCTGGTTAGCATATTTATTTCTTTACGTACCTAACAATTTTATAACTGTATATTTTATGTATATATTTAGGTGGGTATATATTTATATACGTATTTAAGTAGATTTATGTATATCCCTTTCAGACCTGAACGATACGGGCGTGAGTTGTAACTTTAAAACATTCTAAAACCGCGCGCAATTCATTTTTACGCACGAAGCTGAAATAACATGATAGTTAAATTCTAAACCAGCCAATAAGAAATCATTTTAGCGGTTAGGTGGTGCAGTAGTCTTGTGCGTGCCGGCAAGATGGCTTGGCTCCAGAACAGGAAAATATATTTAATCTGAAAGAAAAAAAATCTTGGGTCTGAAAGGGATATACAGAAAGGAAGGGGTGACCTATTCTACACCAGAACCTACACGGCATAGTACTGATATAATACATTATATTATTATTAGTTGTTTCCGGTGGCTTTGCCCGTATGTCTCAGTATATAAAGCCATCTTATGTGTAAGTTAGAATAGAACCTATCTGTGTAACAAAATTTATTTAAATCCGTTTAGGCGTTCATGCGTAAGTAGGTAGCAAACATCCAAGTATTTTTACAAAATGTAACGTTTATAATATTAAGAGTATTAGGACAAGGAAAGGAATTAAGTAAGTTATACGTAATCGAAAGAAAAACAACGTTCTATATTTAGTTAACATTTCCGTCCTACGCATTTGTTTAAATATTCAGTGACGGCAAGTTAACTTGTATCACGTTTAAGATGTTTATCCAACAAAACAACAAAGTAAACACGTAAAACCGTAGGTAGACAAAAGGAGATCAAAATTTAACTTAACAAAATTGTCACGAGTTAAAATAATAATAGCCCTAAAAAGATCATGACTCTGAGATAGACAGCGTATTTATGAACTTGTTAATTAGATTTTAACTGAAATTAAATAAAATCATTCGCTAGCTTTAAAACCTCTTTTAAGTACTATCTCTTCTTTTAAGTACTCTTTCCCTGTGTTCTCTTTCCACCTTCTTTTTTCTTTTCTTGTGTAACAATAAGTATGTAGATGTGTAGTTATATATTTATCCTTACTTAATGTTGTAAATGTGAAAGTGAATTTGTTTGTTTGTTACCTTATAGTGCTTTCACCGCTTAACCAATCATTATGAAATTTGGTATACAATACAGTAACTTCGTAAATTTGATGAGATTAAAATATTTTTATTTTTATTCGGACAAAATCTACATTTAATATTTATCGTTAGGCCAAAAATCTTTATAAATATTTCTGCAATATAAATATAGGTTTCCCATAACATTATTCCACGGGACAAGAAACATGTAGGGAAAATAGGAACACGATACGAAGTGCCACTTAAGTAATATGTCTGCGCTCAGTTGGTTAAGTGAATGTAAATAGTCTTTTATGGGATCACATGTGACGTAGTTGTGTATCTAAACTCTTGGTTAGTTGCGCTTTATTGTATTACTAGTTCTAACTTTCTACGTTCCTTATGTGAAGTTTTTTTCTATAAGAGCAAGCCATGTAACCACAACATTCACCATACCCTGTCAGGTTGACTGTCATGCGTTACAGGGAGAGGGAATTGTTAGAAATGGGGATTAGTAGCTCCATTGTTAGCAATACGCCCTGTCGGATCGACTTCTTCATGGTTCCCCTTGGAAACCATTATGTTCAGTTCCAATTGAATTCATCACAATGGGCTAACTGACCTGCTTTTTTATTCTCACCTATCATCATTCACTGGTGCCCCACCAGCGTATACCGTTAGTGCAGGTGGGCTTACCATTCCATTATCATTCATTTAAAACGCCTCCATGCGGTCTCCCCTGAAACTCTTGTGGTTAATTTCTATTGTATTCGCCATTGGGCTAAATGACCTGACCTGATCCTAATCGTTTCATTCCCCACAAAAGGTTTGCCATTGTATACCGTGAGCATAAGTGGATACACCATTCCATCTTCACCCAAAAAAGAAACTAAATTAGAGACCATATGGTCCTTAAATACGAGAGAGCATATAACCTGACGGCTCACGTGATGACGAAAATGGTAACTATCACCTGGATATGAACAGCATGGTGCTATGTATACCAGAAGGAGACTTTGTACAAAAGTCGTTTGCTTGGGTACCTCTGTTCCATATGTGTTTCAACCGTAAAGCAGTTGTGTTTGCATCGCTGTGTTTCGGTTTGAAGGGTGGGATATGGTGTGAATTTATAGGGTACAGAGGAATAACACCCGAATCCTCAGGAATGGCAACGCATGGGGGATATCATGGGTGAAACAGTATACTCTGTTATGTCCACGGTACCGCTCGTGTCTATAGGCGACGGTTACCACATTCCATCAGGTGGGCCGTCAGCTTGTTTGTCATTTTAAGTTGTATAAAAAAAAAGAAAATATTTGAATACTTATGACTCTCATGTGTTCTCATTCCTGAGGATTATGGCTATACCTCCGTACCCTGTACTTTCACTACTACATTTAACTCGAAAGTAAAATGCAAAAGCTTTATGTCAGGAACACGAGTGACAGAATTACCCAAATAGACGACTTATGTATTCCTCTGCTTTCCCAACGTTTTAAAATAAAATGTAAATAACAAATTTTAAATACATTACCAGAACATAACGCGACGCGATTACAGGCAAATAGTACCACGCTTTGGAATCAACATCCAGCAGTAATATTTTCGTACTGGTACGACATCGTGACTTTCAAAAAAAGAGTATATCCTTTTTAAAAGGCTGGCAGTACACCTGCAATTCCTCTGGTGTTGCGGGTGCTTATGGGAAGTGGCAGTCACTTTTAAATAAGCCACATGCTCATTTGGTTCCTGTGTTATAAAAATAACATACCTGATTTTTATTGGCGACGTTTCGAAGTGGGTTCTACCACATCGTAGATACAACAGGACCGTTAAAATATGTGTCAACAACGCGAAAGATTAAAATTAACTAAAACGTAGACAACTCTTAAAAAGTAAGAAAGTAATTATTTTATTATTCTATCTATCAACATTGCTATATTTAGAGTGAAATCTTTGGAACTCGTTAAAAATTTAAGAGAACTTCGTTCGCGAGTCCGCAAGTATTCCCTGGATAAAATGGCGCGGAAAAAGAAGTGAATTCACCATTACGTTTCGTCCATTGTTTGAAAATTTGAATATCTCTCCGTGTTTCTGTTCCGCTTAACTTTTTCAATGGACATGTATTTGCCTAATCGT
This sequence comes from Galleria mellonella, assembly GCF_026898425.1. Taxonomy (NCBI): domain Eukaryota; kingdom Metazoa; phylum Arthropoda; class Insecta; order Lepidoptera; family Pyralidae; genus Galleria; species Galleria mellonella. Next base: position 4,978,881 of record NW_026441999.1, on the reverse strand, counting down.
CCGTTGCCAGACTAAAAAGGTTTTCTGGAATTCTAGATTTAAAATTATTTTAATAAAGTCACAAAAAAAAATACTAGACTTGGAAAAAAGGAATTTAAAAAAGTTGGCATTACGAATATCCATATTTCGGATTATATATTTCACGTAGTGGAATTCCTCGAGAAATATATAAAAAGCAAGAAATTAGCTGTAAAAGAAAAAAAAGTTATAATAGCAAATGCAAGGAGCAAGAATTAATCAATTTGTACTGTATAAATTATATTAATTATATTGAATTTAACAAATTTTGTGAGAGTACTAGGAAACCGTTAAATTATTGTTGCATTCGAAATTTGAATCATTCGTACCTCATTTCACTCGTAACTCGCGTTCCAATTCATACAAGATTCAATCATCAGCCTTTTCGTAACACAACGATTATGCCAAATTCAATTTTGGATTTAAATTATATAACGTACTGTGTACTGAGTGCAACCCTGGTTCTAATTAGGGCAAGTGCAAATCCACTTTGGTTGCGTCACATGCGCCATTTTAAATTTAATTTTTATTCCACCATTTTGTGTTGAATAATCATATTAGAGTTACGTGGAGTTTGACGAATTTCGCTTTTACTTTTTTAGACAACACAAGCACAAAATTTCAGTTCAATTTATTTAAAAACTTGTTGGTTTACTAAGTTATATCTTGTTAATATAATGCGAAAGTTTGTAACGATGGATGAATTGATGTTTGTAACTCTTTCACGCATAAACTACTGAAGGATTTTGTATGAAATTTAATACAATAGAAACAATGCAAACCCGGTATAAAATTTGAAACTTCAAGCATTTAAGGGTTAAAGATTGACCAGCATTATTACTACCAGAAATTTTACAACCATATTAGTCATCAATCACCGACTGCCATTTTGTTGACAGATTTTTCATTTTGTATCTCTAATGATTTGAGTCACATATACAGGAAAAGTCGAAGTTAACATCTTTTTAAAGGTGTCCTCACTTGACATTTAGACTAGCTGTCTATGTTAGTTTGAGAGACTCAAAATTTTTGTCGTTTTGAACAATGATTAATATTTTTGGTAGAACATACTAACCTGTTCAATTAAAATATATAAAGCCCCGGTAAGTCAATCATCACAAATTTAATACGATCAGCATTGGAACAAATGCTCTCTCTCTCTCTTGCAAAAAATTAACAAAATCGATACGAAATTTATCCCGTAATCGTGATAAACAAATCTATAAATAAACAGAAGAATTAAGAAACTCATTTGGGATTCGTTTAAAAAAGTACATCGGTACTATACTGAAAATGTACACAGAATTGTTCCGACTTATTTCGCTGAGGTTGTTACAAAATGCATACAAAGGGCTTTAGGTGGCCGGTGCCACTGTTCTGAACTATTTTCATCATCGAACTGGCGAGTGGAAACTCGACTGCGAAGTCAAGTTTTATGTTAATATTCAGAGTTTAAAGTTTGAAATGTTCTTAATTAAATGTAGACATTTCAGTATGTTAGGGCTGGAGAGTTCAAAGAATTTAATGTAGGGTAAAACAAGTAATTATATTCTCATATATATTTACCTATACAAAGTTGTTTTTAATTATAGCCGTCTACACACCTGTATTAATTTATATACTAGTGATTCGGCCCGGTTTCGCACGGGGAGAATGAATTTTCGATATTGTTGCACCCGTGTAGTATGCAATGTAGAACGACCACCCTCTAGATGGAGTAATGTTCTTAAATGCATAGCATCGGATGCAAGTGGCTCATATATATAAATAAAAAATAAATAATATGTTATTTTCTTTATTACAGAGGAACAAGCGGCGACTAAGATACAAGCAGCGTTCAGGGGCCACCAGACGAGGAAAACAATGAGTATGAAGGCAGCCACCAACAAGCCGGAGCCAGAGCCCACCAGGGCCGAGCTGGAGGCCGAATTCCGAGCCGATGACAAAGGTAGGCCGAATATTTATATAAATAAATAATAATAATAAAAGTAACATTATTCATTTGTATTAATTTAAAATTAATAAATTATTTTTTTACTATTATAAACAATACTGACCTAACCTACTTTTTTATATTAGCCAGTATGTGAATCATACTACCATGATTCAAATAGTGGCAGTGGTAGAGAATATTAGAGCTGGCCCGGACTTTTTTCGCATAGTAGCGTAGAAACAATCAACTCTCGCTTCAGAAAACATTCCAGATGCACTACAAAACCGGAACAGCCCCAACAGCAGGAGAGAAAAGAGATTGTTAACAATGGGGATTAGTAGCCCTATTTCTGGCAATATACCCTGTCAGGTCGACTTCCTCGTGGTTCCTCCTGGAAATCATCTTAATAGATTTATTATTAGATTCGTCACGGTGGGCTAACTGACCTGCTTCATACTCACCTATCATTCCTCACTGGTGCCTCGCCAGTGTATACCGATGGCGCAGGCGGTACCATTCTATTATCATGCGTTAAAAAAAAGCCCCAACAGCGCTCTAAATGCATTATTGTACTAGACTCGCTAGATTTTGCGGAAGTCCATATCACTGGTTATTTTGTTTAATTCCGCTACCATTAGTACGCGTGCGACTGCCAACACTTGAAGATTGACTGCTATTTTTATAACCAGAAGTTCTACAGCCTTCCATATTAACCATCCATCCAGAACTGCTATTTTGTTCAAGCACCTTCACTCTCTATCTCGTGTTCCACCTGTAAACGCGGTATCTTCAGGTAAATTAATAAATTGCTACCTGGAACCTAGTGTTAACCATTGCGTACCCAAACTACAAAACTTTTTTGGGACAAAAATGATTCTAATTTAATAAATATTCATATTAATGTTTACTTGTTACTGAAATAATCAGACAGTAAAATAGAACTCATTTACGTTTTAGCAAAATAAATTCATTTAATTAAACCTATATAAGATATAAAATGAAAAACCATGGTATGTGCGTGTAATCGGATCATATTAAAATAATTTCCATGCAGATGGTGTTTTGAGCAGGCATCAGTAATATGTTTTAATATGGTACTGCTCATGTCTATAGGCGACGGTTACCACTTTCCATCAGGTGGGCCGTCAGCTTGTTTGTCATTCTAAGTTTTATAAAAAAAAAAACTATATTTTGGGTTGCTCTGGACATTGATGGAGATGGACATATTCGTTATTGGATCAATAGGTATATAGATATTGTAACTAAAATATATAAATATTACTATATTAACCATGCCTAGTCGTAAGCTAGTATTAAAATTTGTTTTCAAACCAATTTAGAATATTTTTTTACACTATATTTCATTTAAACTACCATATTTTGCGGTAACAATAAAGATTAAAATCTATCTAACCTGTTTAGAGATTATTTATGGTATACGTAGCTCCCGATATATGAATGTAGATTATTTTTACCTGTTTTTTTTTTTTATATCGAACCCACACTGTATAAAGTAGTCATGTCTCTAGATAATAAAAGCAACGTAACATTGACTGGTTGGCTCTGAATAGGGGGTTTATTGCTCGCTGACGTGTAAGTGGCCATTGAGGCATACATAACATGAGGATTTCATATATCGATAAAAGTAATTTATTTATATACTTTACTGCACATGTTAAACCCAAACATATACTTACTATAATATGTATATCTTTACTAATAAACGTAATACTTATAAATGTGAACGTGTATTTGTTTGTTACTTCTTGACGCCTTAACGGCTTAACCAATCACTGTGTAATTTACTATTTACGTACTATTATGTGATTTAGAAAGATACAAACTACTTTTTATATTGGATTATGTATATATTTAAATTAAGTGAGGGACTGGCTGAAACCAGCGCTGTGCAGCTGTATACATTGCACTGGGACACTCACAGCATCAGCTGAGCCAGTTCCTTTTGCCTAATATTAGACACATCTTATGTATGTATTTTCTGTTGTAATTGTGTTTTTCTGGCAATAAATATTTTCTATTCTATTCTATTCCATTCTATTCTATTCCATTCTATACCATTATATTCCATACCATTTTATTCCATTCTATTCCATTCTATTCCATTCTATTCTATTCTATTCTATATATTTCAATCAGGCGATAAAAGCTTTATAAAGTTGGGCAAATGCCTAACCAGATTTTACTCGCGACATTGTCCATATGCCTGAAATATGTTCATAGACCGGGATAAAAAGTAGCTTAGGTCCATCCCATATAGTACGTGTATACCAAATTTGATAATGATCGGTCAAGTCGTTAAGGTGCTATAAGGTTATAAATGATTTTTTCATTTATTATTTTTTAAAATATTTTGGTAAGGATGTTAAAGTGAATTTGTTTGTTCCATTGTTACCTCTTGACGTTTAATTGGCGTACAATAAAGTAAAAATATAATAAAAAAGAATTTTCTAAATCGGTTTATAACTGATGGAGTTATAAGGTAATAATATATATATATAATATATATATATATATATATATATATATATATATATATATATATATATATATATATATATATATATATATATATGATTAGGGATAATATTTATATTATTATATGTATTACATCTCCCATATCTAGAACGTGGAAGAGATCGCTAGCGATAATAGCCCATTGTTTTCTCATTGTGATTATTTCTTGTAATTATTTATATTTATAATAAGTTTACTATTGTAATCTTTTGGAGGAAACAATAAAGAGTACCTATCTATCTGTCTAATTAAAAACCTCCACCCTATTAAAGTCAGTTGAAAACAAGAAAAATAATGACAGGAATTCACTGAAGCATCTGTTTTTTTTTTCTTGCGGAACAAAATCAACTCACATTACTACTTAATTTCATTTAAATGCAACTATTGCAACAATTTATCTACCAATAATATATCGTACGAAATTCAACGGGTAACCACAAACTGGGACGTATTTATAATGCATGCATAGTTCACCTCATACATTATGAAATAGTCATTTCTATCTAGCAGTAACCGGTTTAGTCCAGTACCATTTAAATATTAAAGCTCAGAATAGTTTTCAGAAACTGAAAGATAACAGGTGTTTTTCAGTTTTTCCTGTATATATTCACGATAGGTTCTTTGAGAGGTAGGCAGAGGAAATTGAGTGCCGAAGGCCGGGTATTTATGTTTTTGCAGTAGGTGTGATTGCGTTTATCTAAGAAATATGAACATTAGTCATTGAAAATAGCATATATATGTAGTAATATAATATTAGTTGTAGCATAAGGTTTAAAAAAATATTCCATTTTGTTCATGGAGAAAAATGCCAATGAAACGTTCATGAAAAGTGTATCTTCTTAAATAGTCGGCAACACACCTTCAAATTCTCTAATGTTGCGGGTGTAATCACCTACGATGGTAAGTGACTGATTACCGCATGAGTAAAAATATAATAAAAAAGAATTTTCCAAATCGGTTTAATAAAAATAAAATCTAATTAAAATTATTATATATATATATATATATATATATATATATATATATATATATATAGGAAATCAGATTAAAATACATTTTTAAACAAAGATTTTTTTTCACAATTGTACGATTGTAACAATGGCTAAAATTGGTATCACAACGAATTAGGTCACAAATCCCTAAATCCGATTCAGTAAATTATCCCAACTTCAAAACTTTGCGACGAAACCACAAAGGGGGACGAAGCACCTAAATATTTCGAAGCACAATGGGATTAATGTTTTGTAAGACAAGAATTTATAAAGTACAATATAATATAATAGAATGCAATGGTATATAAATGGTATAAAATTCAGGGTGTACTTTCATGTTTTCGTATCATTATACTAAAGGAATTTTGTGTAAAACTATGCGTAGGTGGCGCCACTGGACTATGGCGTAAACAAAACTACGCAGAAGTGGTCGTTTAATAAAATTTGAAAATGGAAAATTAATTATGTTACATGCAAGTTTTAGATTCCATAATAAGTGAACTCTAAAGTTCGTAGTCACATTCAAATGTGAGTTTAACATAGATATTTTTAAGTATATTATACTAGTCATATCCTGCGGCTCCACTCGCATAAATTGTTTCATAATGTGTATATTATATGTTAAATTAAGATATAACTTACTTGTGTACCAAATTTCATACAAATCCGTTTAGTAGTTTTTGCGTGAAATAGTAATAAATATTTATCCATCCATGTAACGTTATAAACTGTCGCATTTATTATATTAATATTAATATATATTATTATATAAGTGAAATTAAATATCTTTTAAAGTTATGTTCTGTTAGGATAATTAAACGTTTTTATTAAAACATGATTACCATGAGGTGATAAACAAAAAAAAACACCAACTGTTAAGTCAGTATAGGAATATCAAATTTTTGGTCCTTTATGAATTTTTCATCTACGTATTCACTTAATTTCTGTCCCAATATGAATATATTCTAAAGTATAAGTGAATTTTTATTTTTAATTACTACTAATTACTTAGATTTGACCCTGTAGAATAGTAATTTCCCTTCTTTTCCCGTGGATCTTGTAAGAGGCGACTACGGGAACTTAACGGTTAAGGGATGAGCAGCAGCGTCCGTTTTAAAACATCACCTAAAACCAACTACGGTTGCCACGCTTGATAGGCAGATTGGTAACCGTTTACCAACCTGCCTATCAAGCGTGGCAACTACCAACCCCCTCCCCCCCCAAAATAAACTGCCATAAGAAAAGATCCCGTTTCTTGAATGAAGTTCTTTGAGTCTATAGGTGAAGCCTATGTTCAGCAGTGGACAGACAACGGCTGGTATGATAACAGTGGCAATTAGTACTCTTGACTATTGCTTACTATTCCAACTTATACCTAAATCTCAAAATATGTGAGTTCAAATTTGATTAATATTAAAACCTACGTATCATTTTTAATTCGAAATTTGCCATACGAATGTCATAGGCTACTTTTTTAGCCTGGTTAATCATAACGTGGCCGAATTCACGGGCAAAGTGTAATATTAGTCTTCTTTTTCTTCTTCTTCCTACCCATATCCCAATTATTATATGGGGGGGGGGGGGGGTGAGGGAAGGGATTGTTAGCAATAGAGTTTGACAGCTCCATTGCTAGCAATATATCCAATTAAGTCGACCTCCACATGGTTCCCCCTGGAAACCATCGTGAACAGTTTTTGTTGAATTCGTCACGATGGGCTAACTGACCTGCTTCATTCTCACCTATCATCCTTCACTGGTGCTCCGCCGGTGTATACCGATAGCTCGGGTGAGGTTACCATTCCAATATCACTCATTAAAAAAATATTATATGGGGTCAGCGTAATATATTTTTTATCCAGCTTACAAAAAGATTTGGCTTTAAATGTAGTATTAGTACTTAATAATTATTAACATTGAATTATTTATTATTAAACTGAACCTAACAAAATGTACTCATATTTTTTTATTGCTGACAGAGAAATTTAATTTACGATTAAGAACTCAAGTCATTAACATATCTTTCTAACTTTTGAAACAAGAAAATGTTCCTTTTAATGTTCCGAGTTCTTTATTGCGTCTTATTCGTTTATTATACTTTGTCTTGTGATATTAAGAACAGATATTTCATTAAATTTAATAATAAATATGTATTTTTAAATGGAATATATATCAATATAACTTAACCCTTCTTTGCATAATGGTGGAAATTTCCATCATAACATTGAATGACTAAAAATTATAAAATTATAAAACACTTTAAATTGATCGTGTCTGGATACCTTTCTAATGTCGATTGCAAAAAAAAAAACAGCTGTCAAATTTATTTTTTAACCATTTTTCTTTTAATTTTGAACATGAATTATATCACCTTGATTTACTTTACCAATAAAAAAAATCGAAAAAGAAGGATTAATAATAAATTATTAGTTAATTTATTTATTATCAACTACAGTTTCTGTTACTTCTGTCTACGGTCGACTGGTAGATAACGCAATATGGTGTTAAGTCCGCTATTTATACTTTTTATGTCTATTAAAGTTTAATAAATAAATAATTTTACATTTGCGTGTTTAGTATAATTGTGAATTCATCATTTGCCTATAATTATCTTGTAAATCTTAATGTCAAAACAGTGTTGACTTTCTTGCGGGTACTTCTCAACAGATAGCAACATCTGAAACTCAGCAGTACAAACAAAAAATTTAAGGATTTATAAGAGCTTATAAACCAGTCTATTTGAATGAAGATTAGTTCTATTTTATTTTGTTCTGTTCTGTTCTGTTCTGCCCTGTTCTTTCTTATCCTGTTCTATCCTTTTCTATTTTATATACCAGTCTATAAAATTGACATTTTATTTATTATATTTAAAAAATATTTTGTCCCCGTGTTCTTCTTTTTCTTTTCTTCTTGTTTCGTACCCGTGGATTTTAGAAATAGAAAAACTTATGAAATTGGTCAGTTATAGATAACGTATCAAGGTAAAATGTACCCCAGTTTTTAGGTTAGACCTTCAGGAATACAACTGTAAAAACTGCATCTAACTTGGCGCTGTGGTTTTGGTGTGTGGCGCCATACATACATAATGATACATAACATATGATACATAACATACAGATAGATAGATAAAAGCTCTAAAAATATTGTTTTACATCTATTGGTCTTATAAATTCCCTCATATTTTTTTTTAAATATCTCCCATATACAGACATCGTCTAGTTACAATTTTTAACGGATTTTAAAAAGATGGAGGTTCTTTTTCGTGATGTTGATACAAATATATAGACAGACAGACACAGGTTCTAAAAATATTGTTTAAGCATCCTCATCATACTCATGTCCTACTGCTTCAATGATCGCGTACAGCGCGGTTTCAGAGATTTTTCCTCCCACGAACACTCAGGTTATGGAATGAGCTCCCTGCCGAGGTTTTCCCAAGAGCTTACAGCATGGGGTTCTTCAAAAGGGGGGTAAAGAGGTTTCTTCAGGGTCGGTAACGCACGCGTAATACCTCTGGTATTGCAGGTGTTCATAGGCTACGGTAACCACTTACCATCAGGTGGGCCGTTTGCTTTTTTGCTACCTCGGTGGTATAAAAAAAGCATCTGTCGGTCTTTTAATTGTATTTAAATATCTCTCTATGTATAGATATCATCTAGTTACAATTTTCAAATGACGTCAAAAAGAAGTTTTCCAATTTGGTTGTAATTATTTATATTTATCTAATAACTCTGTTATTAGATAAATGATTCTTACATACATACATACATATCTGTCACGCCTGTCTCTCATTAGGGAAACAGGAATGATTCTATTTTTTTTTCTGAAAGCAAATGTTTACAGATTGGTTTCATAGAAATTTTATTTTAAACCGATTTAGTAGTTTAGTTTTTAAATCAAAATAACCGCTTTTATGACAACTGAAGACGGTTTATTTTGTGGAACATAGTTTTTTATTACATTAGTAAGATTCGTTTTCAGTGATTTCTAAACGAAAGTGTTTCTCAATTCAACTGGATTCTTTTCATAGTATACGATACGCAATATCTTTTCATATTGGCCCATTTAAGAGTATTTCCCAGGGGGGCCACATCCTTTAAAAAAAAAGACGCGTATATACTCTCAGATATATCTTTGCTGAGAGCTTCGTTAGCATATTGCTTTTTTTTATTAATGGGTGATGATGGAATGGTAACCCTGCTTGCGTTATCGGTATACGCTGTCGGGCATCAGTGAGGGATGATAGATGAGGATGGAGGCAGGTCAGTTAGCCCATCGTGAGGAATTCAAGAATAAATCACGATAGTTTCCAGTAAGAAACGCGTGGAGGTCGACCTGAGAGGATACATTGCTCGCAATGACGATGTTAGACCCCATTACTAATAATCTCTCTTTCTCTCTCTCTATATATATATATATATATATATATATATATATATATATATATATATATATATATATATATATATATATATATATATATATATATATATATATATATATATATATATGCATTTATAAATATTGTGAGCAAGGATAGACTTATCTCTGACAGAGATATCTTCCAGTCAACCCAATACAGTTAAAAAGCATGTCGTTAACAATATACCTAAGTGTAATAACTATTTATTTATTTTATATAAAAAAAATATATTATCTCTTCTTATCTAAACAAACGAAGCCGAATTAGTAGACTCTGAGATTGCCCTTTGAGCAAAGTTGCAGTTGTATTCAGTTTCATGACTGGGTAGTGTCTTTGAACTTTGACTTGTTTCTTGTACCCTGACCCACCTTGTAATACTCGATAGCGTCAATATTAAAGGCGCTGTATCAGTTTCGGCCACACTTTACAAAGGTCTTCGCTTACCAACTTCTTCACTTCGCAACTGTGGTTCTACTATTAAAACGACAAATCCGAAGTTTCGGCTCAAAGATTCAAAAGTTCTGATCCGACTTTTAACTTGATTTTCATCCGGCTTCAAAAAGAAAGAGGTTTTTCAATTCATTTGTATTTATGTTTATGTTACCTCATAACTCCATCAGTTGGATATCTATTTGGAGAAACACAATACAAATAAAACAGTGTAGATATAAAATCGAGTAGGTGCCGGCATAGAATAGAGTAACCCTTCCTTTCCCATGGATATCGTAAGAGACGAGTAATAGAGCTTGTAGTCGAGGGATGGGCAGCAGCGTTTCTCTTAGAACATCACCGAAAGCCAAACTGCAGTTTCCAACTCACCTGCCAAGCGTGGCAACTACTGGCAAAAGCCCCCTTATGGGGGACTCCCCCATAAGGGGGGTTATGTTGGTGATGGCTGACACAGTAGATAGATATATAATTTATTTGCATTAGTCACAGCACACAAATAACAACAAGTATAGATGGACATACACAAAAATAAAAAGATGGACATACATAAAATAATATATATACAAAAAAAGGTAAATACATAAAAGAATTAACATAATTTTCCTTTCGTGCGTGTACCACAGTAACACAAAATGGTCACAACTCAGTTTATTGCTTTACCCGCAAAAGAGCAAAACACTGATATTCTGTTATAGCCAAAAGCGTATAGTTTTTATACATAGTTATATATATATCCATTTAAGACCTGCGCTCTTGTCGGTGGAGCTCTTGCAACTCACTACAATTTTCAGCGAGTCTCTTCACCTCTTGATACGACACGACACCAACTCCTTCCTTGACTTATACATAGTGTATATTCTATAGAATGTATATTTTCCATGTTAATCTCATATTAGTTTTTTTTTTTTGTAAACTCGTCTTTTTGTTTGTAAAATACTTTTGGAATAAAGTCAATCTATAGACTCACAGATTAGGGTTCCAAATAGTTCAAAACCTCGCCTTTAGCATGTTAAACGCGAGGAATGAGTAAACCGAATAAAACATGTTTTATTTGGTTTAGTCATTAATTAAGACAAAGTCGTTGCTTTATTGGAAACATCAGAGGGTCTACTATGAAATATTTTCCGAAATTTCGGGGCCGAACGAAATACAGATTTCATGTTAAAATTACATAATACATACCGTTTAAAAATATTTAAAATGTTAAAATGTCGTCCCTTTGAACTATTATAGGAGGATTTATGACGAACGAAATGTGAAGCTCCATTTACGGGGCCGATTTCGGTACAAACAAAAACACGAAATTGAGGTGGAAAATTCGGAATTTAATTTCATGGTAGACCCCCTGCCTTTTCGTGTCTAAATACGTATAACGAATTTCATTAGTAGTCATTGGAAAATGTAACGGTGCGTAACTTTCTATAGAATTGGACCGAATTATACTTTAACACGTTCCAAACCGTACTCCAAACGAATTTGATTGCACAGATAAAATGAATATTTACAAATTAATTCAAGATTCTTTCGAACATCGTTCAGAACAGTTCATTCGAAAATGTAATTCAAAGTAGACCCCCCCTTTCCTTTGTTATCTAACGTCGACACCGTGTAAGCGAAGGATTAACGTTCACTTAAGAGAATTGTTATTGTTCACAATTGTATTTTAAGTGCACGAAACTGTCTCCGCCATCAAGAACAAATGGAGAATACACCCTTTCACCGACTTTGAAAAAGAGGAAGTTTTTTTTTTTATACAACTTAGAATGGTTAACAAGCTGACGGCCCACCTGATGGAAAGTGGTAACATAACAGATTATACTGTTTCGCCCATGATACCCCCCCCCCCCCCCCATACGTTGCTATTCCTGAGGACTCAGGTGTTATTCCTCTGTACCCTGTAAATTTACTGCCATATCCCATCCTCCAAACCGAAACACAACCATGCAAATACAACTGCTTCACGGTTGAAACACGAATGGGACAGAGGTACCCAAGTAATCGACTTTTGTACAAAGTCTCCCTCTGGTGAGAGGGAGACTTTGTACAAAGTTACTACCGTATATAGTTCTCCTTTATACGGTATTTTTTAATCTTTGCCTTATAATTTTTACATTCATAAGATTTTACAACAACAATCTATTATATTCTATTTCGTCCTGTTCTTTTCCGTTCTGTTCTCTTCTGTTCTATCCTGTTTAATTTATACTTTGATAATTATTTTTTAATTTTGATTCCTGTTCACTAAATTTAAATTTTATTCTTTCTAATATCTGCCATTACTATATTCTATGTATTTTATTTGTTGTTTTATGTTACTCATTTTCCTCGTCTGTGTCCTCCCAAATATACGGGTTAAGTCTATTGCTTGGTTTCTATGTCCCATTCTTAACCCTCCCAAATTGGGTTTATCCCCGTGTTTCTATATGTCACGATTTATGCTGCTGCGTTTTTATTTTCAGGGTAACGTTATACCTTGTGCGGAGTGAAATGACTTCATTAACAGTCAATTCCGGAATATAAACTTAAATATTTTTTTCTCAAACATGCTTGGAAATGTGAGCATTATTTTGACAATCTTCTTAGAGATAAATCAAAATTGCCGTACTGGCCAGTTACGTGCGGGCAGCGGCCGGCAAAAGTTGTATGAAAATTCATATCTGTTGTGTTTTGCGGCCAAATAAATTACTATGTAAACTCATATCTGTCCTGTAATTTAAAAATGGAATGACCTTTTACTTCGAAACATGGCTACCAAGGAAGTAACTAATATAAGGTTTTATTTAAATTTCGAACTGGCTTGCAAATAGAAAGCTGTTTATTGAAAAAAAACAAAGGAACATTATGGCGCATGAAAAATTATTATTGTTCGTTATTCGTCATTGTACTTAAAAAGTAAAATTGTATTATTAATTTCCGCGCATTGTTTGAGAAAAGTACTATACAAGCCTTGGCCACAACTAGATATTGATAGACTCACGTATGTGTGCCTCGGCTACGCCTCAGCCCACATTTGCACGTTCGTCCATCAATGCTTCAGTTGCTGGCCGCTGCAGTAATGTACTATTAAATTTAATTTGCTAAAAGATATTTTATTTACATATCATATATATCTATCTATTTATCTTCTATGTCTGGACCATACGGCCATACCTTCCCGTCCCATGGCTGTCGTAAGAAGTGACTAAGTGAACTTAAATGTCGAAGAATAAATAGCGGCGTCCCTCTTAAAAGATTACCAAAAGCCTAACTGCGGTTGCTAACCCATTTGCCAAGAGTGGCAATTATTGGCAAAACCTTCCTTATGGGGAAGGCATATGTTCAGCAGTGTGCAGTTAACAGCTTATATGAATGAATAAATATATTTATCTAGCATTTCTTCATAGTTTCGATTAAATCCAAGTTATTTTATTGTTATTGTTATTCTTTCGACTACCTCTCCGCTAATAATAAACACCATTAACAGTCCCAATTAATGCGGGAGACGGCACAAAGCTAAATCAATAACACCTCCATTTGGCTAAGTCAATGCTGCGTCGAATCTCGTATCTCAATCGATGTAGTAGGTAGAAATGTCTAGCAGACAGTGTGCCGCCATACAAATAAAGGAAGAATTATTGTCGCCGTTTCCTCTTGGCTTCATTTCAACTTGCCTGTTTCTATGTACGTAGTTACACAGACATCGTTACGGATAGACGACGCAAATATATCTATTTGTATGATAATTTGAGAGGTGGTTTTCCAAAAATAAAAATAATAAACAAGGATTTTATTCGTGACAAGATTTAAACAGTATCGACTAGGATATGAAATATCAAATACGAAAAAAATCGGTATCGATACAGAAATATTATTCAGACGAATAGATAACTTTTGCGAAGCAATTTCTAGAAAAACAACTAAGCCCGTGATAATAATAATAATAAAAAAATTATTTTGTGTTTTATAAATGAAACACACATATGTACATAGCAGAATAATATATTTATTGACCGTAAGTCCTTACTAAAAATATATTTATAATGCTTTCTTCTAAATATTTTTCGACATACATTTAATGTAGAATTTAGACACTTCAAGCAGTTAAAAGTAAAAGCAATAAAAGTAAAAAAATACCTGATAAGTATTGCATGTTGCGACATCTAACCAACTCCATATCTGTGTACAGTCAGTAAAATAAGTAGACGTATCTCGAAAACTTATCCTTGTAGTGCTGTTGATGTGCCTGTCAACTTTTGTTGCTAACGTTACTTCTAATTTTGTTAAGCGTTTCTTTGTCCACTTGGCTTCATTTCAACTCGTACAGTCAGCAAAATAGCAAGGCGAATATCAATAACTTACCCTTGGAATAGAGTTGACGTGTTATAACTTTTAGTGCTGACCTTACTTCTTATTTTGTTACGCGATTGTTTGTCCGCTTTGCCTTCGCAACTCTACATACTAATATTGTTTTTTTATTACTAGTAAATAACCCGATGACTAAGCTAATAAAATGTGTTTTTTTTTTATACAACTTAGAATGGCAAACAAGCTGACGGCCCACCTGATGGAAAGTGGTAACCGTCGCCTATAGACATGAGCAGTACCATGGACATAACAGAGTATACTGTTTCGCCCATGATACCCCCCATGCGTTGCCATTCCTGAGGACTCAGGTGTTATTCCTCTGTACCCAGTAAATTCACGCCATATTCCACCCTTCAAACCGAAACACAGCCATGCAAACACAACTGCTTCACGGTTGAAACACGAATGGGACAGAGGTACTCAAGCAATCAACTTTTGTACAAAGTCTCCCTCTGGTGATTTATTTATATACCATTAAATCTAAATACTGTATTATTAAGTTTTATATAGAAGAAGATATATGGTATTTTTGGTATGTAGACTTACTATAGAAGTCACAGAATATACTGGTCCTCTAAAAAAAGAGGAAGACACGGGATAAGATTTTTTTTTTTATTTTATGTTATGTAAAACTATAGACATGGAATGATGTAGATATCGCAATTGTTAATTTTTTTTTTGTGTATTAATTTTTTACTTTAAATTAAGTCTAAGATAACCAATTGGGATTCTGTTAAATTTTTTATTCAAATTCTTACATAAAATCTTACTCATGTTTAGTTTTTTCAACTGCTAAGATTTTAAATAGATATTATATATTTTGGAAATTTTAATAAATGAATAGAGAATATATTACAAAAAATATTTAAACAAAATATGCAAAAAAAAAAAATACTGATTTAAATAAAAAAAAACTTAGCAAAATATTTCTAAAGTCATTCCATTCAGTAAATGTCCACGACAGGGGTTCTCAAAGTTATGCGAATCAGGTCATCCATTTACGAAAAATATTTCGCGGCCCCCCAACAGCATAAGTTCTATTCCAATTTCAAGTTCTAATATTAAAGCCGTCAAACTTACCACACAGATGGTCCGAGTCTCTTTGCGGGTCTCTAAACCCAAATGAAACGTGTCCCTCACTTTGAAAACCCCCATAACAACCTACGCGAAAACTCAGCGAAACCTATAATGCTGGGTTTAGACTGAACGAGTAAATGGTCATTCTATCTCTTCTCAATAAAAATCCATTTTGTATGGAGAGTAAACAAATATGGAGAATTTCACCAGAGGGAGACTGTACAAAAGTCGTTTGCTTGGGTACTTCTGCCCTATTCGTGTTTCTACCGTGAAGCAGTTGTTTGTATAACTGTGTTTCGCCTTGAAGGATGGGATATAGCAGTGAATTTACAAGTGTTATTCCTCTGTACCCGAGGAGTAACATCTGAGTCCTCAGGAATGGCAACGCATTATGGGTATCATGGGCGAAACAGTATACTCTGATATGTCCATGATACTGCTCATGTTTATAAGCGACAGCTACCACTTTCCATAAGGTGGACCATCAGCTTGTTTGGCATTCTAAGTTGCATATAAAAAAAGAATTGTTTCGTTATTCTGTCTTTAATCGTGAAGATTCTATGGAATGTATTTGTAAGAATGCTCGCTCGCTTAATGTTAACGGCGTACAAACAGTTGCTTGAAGCTTTCTTGCATATTCGGCCGTATTCGCTTGTCAAAGCGATATCTTCAAAGTGACTTTGCCACATAGAACGCTCGATCGCGTGATCTATCAATCAAGCATGTACAAAAGTTCTAGTTCTTATTGTTCTAATTTATTCGTTGCTATTCTTTTGTTGTAAATCGTAACAATATTTACATAAAAAAGCAACGTTCTTGTTTTAGTTCCAACTCTTTGTTTGTTCGGTCTAAACCCACTTTAACGCGCTACCTACAGCAACCGAAACGACGTTCCATTTTACCGAACCCTTCTCGTTGATACAATCTTGTCTAAATATATACAATGTCCACAAAAAACTGACACAGGGTGTCGGCTCATATAAAACATTATAAATGTTTGGACGGACAGGTGTTCTTAAAGAAAATATAGATATAAGGAACGTAAAAAAAGCACAGAATTGATGAGTCAGTATTACAAATTTTAATTTTAATAAACCAATAATTTTGAGGAGATCATTTTTACGTATTTATAAAAATAGACAAAAAAGATTAAAGATATTTTTTTATTTCATCATCTTATCAGCCTTTAAGTGCCCATTACCGAACATAGGCCTTCCCCTATTGGGGGAGTTCTGCCAGTAGTTGCTACATTTGGCAGGCGGAATAGCAACCGCAGTTAGATCCTGGTAATATTTAAAGGACGCTACTGCCCATCTTTTGATCATTAACAGCCTTTTATTAGCCTCTTACAACACTCACGGGAAAGGAAGGAGTGATCCAATCTATGCCGGGATCACATAGCATTTTTTTATTTAAATAAACTTAATTATAACCATTTTTGAATAGTAATTATTTAAGAATCTATCATCTGACTAACGCTATAACTAGCTTTCGCCCGCTACTTCCTACGTGAGGACTTCACAAGTTGGAAAACGAATCATACTCGTATAGATCATTTATAGATAGAATAACAAGATATAATGTCAAATGAAGACGAATGTAATGGACACATACAATGCAGTTCATTTATATTTCTTTTTATTGTTATTTTTAATGAGGAGTTTCGCGACTGACTCTTGGCCACAGCAGAATATCAGTGTTTTGCTTTTTAAATTTTTGATTTTTTTGTTTTTTTTATTTGTGCTTTTTTATTTTCATTCTTTTATCTCTTTTGCTGTGTATTATGTGTATGTTTTTTTTTGTTTATTGTAATTTGTGTGCTGTAAGTAATGTAAATAAATTATCTATATATATATATATATATATATATATATATATATATATATATATATATATATATATATATATATTTGTGTGTTGCTGGTGTTTTCCTTGTATCCGAGTGGGTTTGCGTCCGATATTATTTATTATTATATAATATACATATATATGTATATGTATGTATATATATATTCATATATGTATAATGTAGGTAATACGAGTATAATTTTTGTTATTTTTAAATTACTATTTTAATTTAATATTGTTTATTACGTTGCACCGTCAAATACATTTTCTGTTATACCTGTCTTTTTTTTTCATACAACTTTGAATGGCAAACAAGCTGACGGCCCACCTGATGGAAAGTGGTAACCGTCGCCTATAGACATGAGCAGTACCATGGATATAACAGAATATACTGTTTCGCTCATGATACCCCCATGAGTTGTCATTCCTGAGGACTCAGGTGTTATTCCTCTGTACCCAGTTTTACGCCATATCCCTTCAAACTGAAACACAGCCATGCAAACACAACTGCTTTACGATTGAAACACGAATGGGACAGAGGTACCCAAGCAATCGACTTTTGTACAAAGTCTCCCTCTGGTTGACTGGTAAATAATGACATAAAGTGTAAAATCCACCATTTATACTTTTTAGGTGTATTAAAATTTAATACGTAAATAAATATACTACATTTTAAGTTAACAAATTATATATTCAAATTTGCACATGATGTCGTAGGTAAAATCTTACTCGATAAATCATTCAGATTTTAATTTTGACATCGATATGGCTTCTCCCATCTTATCATGTTTCCGAGATTAGACTCATATTAATTTGGTCGAGATCGAGGAAGCTATTTTTTTCTTTTTTTGCAGAATAAGATCATAAATTATTCTTGAAAGTTGTTTACGTATTTCCATAAGGATGTCGTATACGGAATTGGCCCACTGTAATTATCTACTCTGTAATATCCGTGACCCACATTCGTTTGGGGAACAACAAGTGTCGTTATACTATGTTTTTGGTCACAATTAACATGATGAAAATATTTTTTTATGTGGACAAACTTTCTGAATTGACTCGAGTTTGGGCGATTTCAGTTGTGCCCCAGATTTTAGTTGCCCGGTTCCTTATACACACACACACACACAGGATATGCTAACTTGAGAATTAGAGAAATGGAGTGTTTGTGTGTGCATATTATTATTATTGTATAAATTTAACATACTGTAATTATTTACTCTGTCAACTCCGTGACTCACATTCGTTTGGGGAACAACAAGTGTCGTTATACTATATTTTTCGTCACAAATCGACAAAATATTTTTATGCGAACAAACTTTTGACTCGGATCTGTTCTAAGTTGTGACCCAAATTTTTGTTGCCTAGTTTTTTACATACACATAGAGTATATTAGCTTGAGAATCAGACGATTGGAGTGTTTGTGTGGCTCCTATTATTTTTATTATTATACAGAGTTAACATACTGTAATTATTTACTCTGTAACCTACGTGACCCACATTCGTTTCCGGACCAACAAGTCACGCTACACTGTTGCCCATCACAGACTACTTATGACGAAAATATTTTTTTTTTTCGTCAAGGACACTTAATTTATGAGTGAAGGGAAACTTGATCTGAAATTTATCTGTAGTTCGCAATATGTTTGATTAAAGATGTTGTTGTATAGCGTTCAGATTAGCGTATACTGTTGGGTTTATATAACACCGACGTTGTTTTTTTAACATTTAGTTTGCTGGTAAAAGCGAGCCAAGTCAAATCTTGAATTTGAATTATATCTCAAGTGAAATAAATACATTGTCTGTTAGCATTTAGAAACTTAGCATAAAGTGGGGGGGGGGGTTGTTAATAATGCAGATTACCAGTCCCATTGCTAGCATGCTAGCAAAATACCCTGACAGGTTCACCTCCACGTGGTCTCCACTGAAAACCCATCATTAACCTATCGTGATGAAGACACTTGGAATTCAACATAATGGGTTGACCTGCTTTTTCATTCCCACCCATTATCTCTCACTGGTGCCCCGTCAGTGCATATCGTTAGCGCAGGCGGGGTTATGATTAAAAAAAATACCTATTAAGTAGCAGAGATGATACTAGTACAAAAAAACAAGAAATTGTTGTATAAATTCATTTTATAATGTTGCACGTTCTTGTAACTTGTAATTTTTAAGATTTTCTGCAAAGAACTTGGCTCTCATATAGGTATATCTCAATTCTTTTTTTTCAGCGGAGTCGAAACGACGTATTTTTGTGATATCGAACTTGGCCCTCATTTCACATTTATGTTTTTGATGAAATATAATAAAAACAACTGTTTGGAAAAGAACTGTGTAGGTAAATGTGTTTTGTTTTTGTGTACCCTCTCACCACTGACATATCGGACTTAACCCAGCTGTGTCAGGGGCGTGAGTGCCCCCGAATTAAATTATGTAATTACGTGAAGGACTGTAAAAATGTAAGCGCGAGGCCCTTTGTGGAGCAATGAATTATTTGTACTGTTTAAGTGCTTATTCGGAGCATTCATATGGTTTGTAAACTCTATAGATTTATTTATTTATTTATACTTTATTTCATGATTTACAAAAATAATAAATAAAGAAAATTTGAATGTGAATACTGAAAGCAGTTGCATCAATGTCTGAGTTGTCTTATGGATTATTTTTCAACTGACAACCAGAGGGAGACTGTCCCATTCGTGTTTCAACCGTGAAGCAGTTGTGTTGCATGGCTATGTTTTGGTTTGAAGGGTGGGATATGGCGTGAATTAACAGGGTACAGAGGAATAACACCTGAGCCCTCAGGAATGGCAACGCATGGGGGTATCATGGGTGAATCAGTATACTCTGTTATGTCCATGGTACTGCTCATGTCTATAGGCGACGGTTACCACTTTCCATCAGGTGGACCGTCAGCTTGTTTGCCATTCTAAATTGCATAAAGTCATCAACTTAGTCTCGCTCTCAATGATATACATTTTATATATATATTTATTTACTTATACTTTTGCACACATTAGATTGTCTACAGGGCGGACATAATGCCTGATGGCATTCTCTACGTTATCTCTCTCTGTTACGCTAAACAGAGAGAGTAAATGGCGGTGCAAAGATTTAAAAAAATTTTTAAATTAAATAAATATTTTGAAAGATAACAATTTATGATAAATAAACATACAAATATATAGAATTATATATATATATATATATATATATATATATATATATATATATATATATATATATATATATATATCCTCTGAAAATAGTCCTACAAACATAATGATACGTACCCTTGTGTTTTGTTTTGGTCCATTCATATTAATCTACCCGCTGTAGCACACGGCATTGTTCATATACTAAACAAGCACAGAGATTATTTAGAGACAATGATGGACCGTGATTCAACATGTTTTCAGTCGGTATTACCTACATATCACAAAATATAATAAACAAATGTTTTTTTTTCCTACAAATTTTACTATTTTTGACTTTATTCATAACCAATTTGCCATTTTAAGTTAAATCGACTGATAGATAGTAAATATCTTTGCAAATCTTTATTATTTCTTTGGCAAATGATAGGGTTTATCCCGGTTTATTATTATTATTATTATATCAAATATTAAGCGTCCACTGCCGAATACAGTTATCTCCCAAAAGGAGAGTTTTACCAGTAGTCGTCACGCTTAACAGGCGGGTTGGCAACCGCATTTAGGCTTTGGTGATGTTTCAAGAGTCACGCTTTTGCCCATCTATCGACCATTAGGTTTCCTGAGTCGCCTCTTACAATACCTACGGTAAAAGAAGGGGTGGCCCATTCTATGCCAGGACTACATAGCACCCGTCTATCGGGAAAAAGGGATAGTTAGTAGTGGGGTCTAATTGACTCGTTGCTAGCAATACACTCTGTCAGGTCGATCTCCACGCGGTTCCCCCTGGAAACCGTCGTAGTTAATCATAGTGGAATTCGTTGCAATACCGATAGCGCAAGCGGAGTTACCATTTTGTTATCGCCCATTAAAAAAAAGAACATCCGTCTATCCGTTGGTAAATCTGTGTTATTTTCTGTAAAAATTTCGTGTAAAAGGTAAAAACATATCTGTTTTTTTTACATCAAACTCTTATTTATTCGAATTGGCGAAAATTTTTCATGGTAATTGGCCTTTACTGGATTGATCAAAGTAAATCTTAAGGTCATAGTCATAAGGGCTAAGTTGAGTTTCGAGGAAATCGCAATTGCTATTCGAATCAGGGCATTGTTTGGTACCGTTATCAGATTGGGTACACAAGAAATCGTTGGAAAAGTTTTGGAACGAATGTACTATGAAATTTTGATATTTTTTTGGCAATTTTAGTATTTGTGAACCATATAAACGTAAACCATAAAACGATAGTTAAAGGACGTTAAAAAGTCAGATTTTTTCGTCGTTTGCTTTTTGGGCATTTGATAAAATATAGTGCAAATGAAAAAAAATATTTTTGATTTGGTAAAAGTGTATTGCTGAAGTTTTGTTACTTTACTCTTAAAAATAGTATTTTTTTTTTATTATTTCATATTTTATTAATAGAGAACGTCATTTTAAAATATTACAGATACTAGGAAATATATGATACATCTTTAACAGTATTTCTTATTTTATTGTTTTATCCAACGTACTCCTAATATGGAGAAACACATATCTATCTTAAAAAAAATATTTGAAATGTGGGGAAAAAGGAAACAATTGTATTTGGCAACACTATTGTTGGACCGATTACGACTTCATCTATTGAACAATGACCTTTACTTAATCCATTTATCCTTGAACTCCCCCGTGGGACGTATAAATTTTTAAAGGACCCGTTCTGAATGTCTTATTCCTTGTAGCTTTGTCCCGAAACTCTATTGGGAGCGCTAACTTTTCCACATACGAATGCAGCATCTTAAACACTTGATTTATTTTATTCATTAAGAATTTATGAAATTACCACGTTCCTTTCCACAGCGATGTTCATCGTTTGCCGTTTTTGCAAATGGTGATAAATTTTAATGTAAATAATATTCTATGTCTATAGTTCAATATTATTTTTTATACAACAGACTTTTAACATATACGTTGTTGGACTAGTATATAACAGTTGTCTTTGCATGGCTGTGTTTCGGTTTGAAGGGTGGGATATGACGTGAATTTACTGGGTACAGAGGAATAATATCTGAGTCCTCAGGAATGGCAACGCGTGGAGGGTATCATGGGCGAAACAGTATACTCTGTTATGTTCATGATACTGCTCATGTCTATAGGCGACGGTTACCACTTTCCATGAGGTGGGCCGTCAGCTTGTTGGCCATTGTAAGTTGTATAAAAAAAATATAGATGATAATTATAGCAATATATTTTGGTTACAATATCTATGATAGATATTATTAAATATATAGATATTACCTATCCCTACATATTAATAAGATTTCATACAGACAGTTTCTTTAACTTGCAATAACAAACAATCTGACACCTATCTGATAAAAAATGGCCATTCATCTATGGAAAAGTCCAACGTCATTGATATCATAGAATAGAAATTGACGCATATGGTGCTCATCGTGCGTTACCATGATTGAGGAATGTGGTGCTGTTTTTAATGGGTGATAATGGAATGGTAACCCCACTCGCACTATCGGTATACACCGGCAGGGCATCAGTGAAGGATGATAGGTGAGGATGAAGCAGGTCAGTTAGTCCATCGTGACGAATTCAACAAGAATTGTTCACGATGGTTTCCAGGGGGAACCACGTGGAGGTCGACCTAATAGGGCAAATTGCTAACAATGGGGCTGTCAAACTCCATTGCTAATAATCCCTTTCCATCCGGAATGTGGTACTATACCTCTGTAAACTACAATTATATCTTATTCCATTTGTGCTTCTATCGTGATAGATAACCAACGCAATGGAATGACTTCATCAAAACGGCCACACAGCAGTCTATAGTGGAATGTATGAATGAACTGGGTACAGAGGGATAACACCTGAGTCCACAGGAATGGCAACGCATGGGGGGTATCATGAGCGAAACAGTATACTCTGTTATGTCCATGGTACTGTTCATGTCTATATACGACGGTTACCACTTTCCATCAGGTGGGCCGTCAGCTTGCCATTCTAAATTGCATGAAAAAGATAACCTGTATACGTTGTATTTTTTATTACTCCACATCTCGTCTGAGCGTATTTTACTTGGGCCAGAATTGTTGATTTCAAGTCATATTTTTATTACGCATTCTCCGTTCAAGTACTGTAAATATTTTAACACTTAATCCAAATTTTCTTATTTGACCTGATTGCTCTAGAATTGTAATATATGAGAGATGAACGTATGTTTAATTAACTGTGTATATAATATTATAAAAAGAGTTTACTTTAAATTATAGAATTATTCAGAACTATGATTAAAATATATCATATATATTTTTTGATAAGTGAAAATGGTATGGTAACCCCGCCTGCGCTAACGGGATACGCTGGCGGAGCACCAGTGAAGGGTGATAGATGAGAATGAAAACAGGCGAGTTAGTTCATCATGATGTCTTCATCAGGAATTAACCATGATAGTTTCCAGGGGGAACCGCGAGGAGGTCGACCTGGTTGGGTATATTGCTAGCAATGGGATTCTCAGTCTCCATTACTAACAATCCCTTTCCCCCGAATATATCATATATTAGAATATATGTATGATAGCAATCTACAAATATACCGTTTTTGATAAAGTAGAATTTTCCAAATCAATTTATAACTAACGGAGTAATGGGGTAACAAATATATAAAAAAAAATACAATCGAATTGAAAACCTCCTTTTTGACGTCAGTTGAATGTAATATCAATCATAATATTAATAATAAAAAATAAATATTTATTTATTTATTTATTTTAAAAAACCAACAGCGGTTTACTAATTTATTTTGTTATAAAATGTTTATTAATTTTATAAACATTTACATAACAAAGTAGTATGGCCAATAACAGGTTTTTCTAAATTAATTTCGTAGATTATGTAGTTGACAATTGTTAAAGGAAAAACAGAAAAAATAAACAAATCAAATAGGTAGGCAATCGTTGAAGTCACAATAATATTTTTACATATACGCAACAGACATATACATTCAATAATAAATATATACATATGCATATGCATAACTCTAACACTAATCAATGCATAAACAATTATATTTGGAGCGAGCTGGGAAGAAAAGCTGTATTTGACCGCGTCTTTTAATAAACTGAAATTATATTTTTAAACCTAGAATTCTTATCTTTAATGAAATATTTGGAATGAAATCACAGTATAAGTGATAGTAGTGTTTCATAGATGAAACTGTGTTCTTAGGGCTTAAACTTAGGACAACATACTGCCAAGCTTGGCAACTACTGACGAAACCTATGTCCACTACAAAAGTGAACAGTTAACGGCTGATATGATGATGATGATGATGATGATGATGATGACTCATGTATACGCAATATACAACTATAATTTTGACTATGCTACATCAGAATAGCAAATAAAAAAGTTAGAAAAATGCTTACGACTGAAGCAAAAAGTACAAATAAAAAGTGAAAAAAATGAGAGAAATAAAAAAAACCGGTCTAGTGCGAGTCGGAGTCTCGCAACGAGGGTTCCGTATAAAACCATCAAGTTTATTTTTCGGTTTTTTTTCTTTATCCTTTGCTACATGATATTACTTCTTGTCAAATTTCATGATTCTGGGTCAGCGAGAAGTACCCTATAGGTTTTGATTCCCTTTGCGAATGTTAAAATATGTGATGTAAATGGAACATAAACGGCCGTATCTTTTAATTGCGTCGATTTAGAAGTTTGATTTTTTTACTTCTTTAAGAGATTGCAGACCTGAGTATACGATATTAATTTCAACTTAATACCTGATAAGTTCAAAAGGGTTTTGACAGACGGACGGACAATGAAGTGATACTATAGAGGTTCCGTTTTTTCCTTTGAAGGTACGGAACCCTAAAAGACAAAACCAGTTAGCTGTCAGCTTCCTGTGTATAATTTAAGCATTAAATATTGTATTTTTTATATCATTATCTATTATATATATATAATATAGACGAAAAAATATTGCGTATAAAAAAATTGTTATGTTAATTCAATTCTGTTGGGATTTTGTTATTTTATTATTTTATGGTTTATTGCCGTGTCCCTTCCGTGCCCTTCGTGGGCGTCGTTCCTACGGATTAAGGTGTTAATATGACGTGACATAATGTAAACGCATGACATTCCTCATACGTTGCCATTCCTAAGGATTAAGGTGCAATTCCACCATGCCCTGTAATCCCACTGCCATATCCGCCCTTGAAACCGAAATAGACACACATTCCAGGAAATTGTGGTTTTCCGGCACGGTATCCGTTCCTTCGATTCCTGTGGGAATTCCCAAATACCCTTTGTCAGTTGATACGTTACATTAGATGTCCGAAATTACCAATTTATTTGTTTTTTCGAGAGAGAATTCGTGATCACATTATTGATAACACGAAAATTGCGTCTTTCATTATTATATATTTTTTTGTTGTTATTATTTTTCATTATATAGTATACTAGCGACGCGCCCCGGCTTCGCACGGGTGCAATACCGCACTCGCTATATCCCTGCATTTTAAATCTATAATATTTTCGGAAATATTCATTTAAATTACATGATGTGAAAGGCCATATTGATCTATATTAAATGAACAATGTATTTAAGGTAATTAATTGGATAAAAAATAATGCTGTGTTGCTTAAAATCACTTAGTAAATAAGCCATTTTTTCCCGTAAAATGTAAAGGATAAAAAATGGTTATTGTGGTTGTAATTATCCTTAAATGATAGACATATACCATTGCAGACTTTTTTGTTGACCTTTTTAAGATGTACAATATTGTAGTACATTATTTTGATTTATCTCGAGGGGTTCAGCCAGCGTTTGCAATGAAAGCGCAAAAACAATGTGTTTATTTACGACATCACATTAGAAACCTCTAAATTTATCAGTGTTTCTCTACAATATTATGCACATATTATACATATATCCCTTCCTCTTGAATCACTTTATCTATTAAAAAAAAAACCGCTTCAAAATCCGTTGTGTAGTTTTAAAGTTTTAAGCATACATAGGGACGGACAGACAACGACAGCGACTTTGTTTTATACTATGTAGTGATAAAAGGACATAGGCTACTTTCTGCTCAGAAATATCTGGAATTAAATACCATTAATATATTTTTGTATGTAAGCAATAGGTTTATAACATTGATTTGGGTTTTACTGTCATAATATTATAATTATTTTAATGAGAAGCAGCCAAGGAGTGGGAGTTATTTTGTCAGAGAGAATGAATGCATCTGTTAAAGAATTTGAATTTGTAAGTCCTAGACTCCTCTGGATACGACTGAAAGTTGGTTTGACCCGTATTTTTCTCCTTTGCGCTTATGCCCCAGATATGTCCAAGCCACCAAAGGTCAGAGAGGATTTCTGGGATAGTGTAAGAGAGATTATGACTAAATGTAAGGAGAATGAAAGAATTATTTTGATAGGTGATTTTAATGGCTGGGTGGGAATCCGTCGCGATGGATATGAAAGGAATTTAGGAATGTTTGGAGATAAAAGAGTGAATGAAAATGGTGAAAGTTTATTAGAAGTATGCCTGGAGAGAAATCTGGTGGTGACTAATACTTTGTTTAGTCACAAACTGATTCATATGTATACATGGCAAAGGCAAACTGAGAGAAGTATGATTGATTTTGTAGTTGTGGATGAACGATTGAGAGCGAAAGTGAAGGATACAAGAGTCTATCGTGGTACGAATGTCGGAACCGATCACTTTTTGGTGATATCGAGAATAGGTGGCTTATTCAATAAATGGCGACATCGTCCACGTGTTCGTATGTCAGAAATAGAAAGAGTAAGAGTAGAGAGACTGACAGAAGAACAGGTTCGAAATCAGTATCAAGAAAGATTGAATGAAAGATTTAGAGAGCTACTGAAGAAAGATAACTATGAGATAGAAGAATTTTGGAAGGAATTTAAATGCGGAATCTTTGATATAGCTACTCAAGTTTGTGGTGTAAGTAAGAGGAAGGATGTTAAGATGAGAATGAATGTATGGTGGGATGGCGAAGTGAAAGAAATGGTGGCTCTAAAGAAAAAGGCATGGATGGATTTGTTAGCTACCAGAGCTAATAAGAGAATGCAAGGTAATGTAAGTGACATTGAAAAAATTGCAAAAGAGAAGTATGATGTAATGAAAAAGAAAGTTAAAGAATTAGTAAGCAAAAAGAAAGAGGAATGTAAGGATGAGTATGAAAGGAAATTCTCTAGAAATTTTCGAGCTAATCAAAAGCTTTTCTGGCATTTAGTTCGAACAGCTAGAGGTAAAAAGAGAGATCCGAAAATGGGCGTGATAAGGGATATGGATGGTAATGTTATCACGGAACAAAAGGAAGTCTTAGATCATTGGAAGAGATATTTTGAAAGTTTATTTGAACGTGGAAGTGAAAGAAAGAATGTTGAAAATGAAATAATGGACGAAGAAGTTGACAGTGAAAGTGATATAAGTATGGATGAAGTAATGAATGCAATGAAGATTATGAAATTTGGTAAAGCAGCGGGATTCGATAGAATATCTGCCGAAATGCTTAAAGAAGGTGGAGAAATCATTGTAAACCTTCTGTGTCTGCTGTTCAATAAATGTTGGCGGTCCGGTTGTGTTCCAGGTGACTGGAGCAAAACTGTTATTGTGCCACTATATAAAGGCAGCGGGTCACAGCAGGAGTGCAAAAATTTCCGCGGAATAAGCCTTCTTAGTGTTGTAGGCAAATTGTATGCTAGGATTTTGATTAAAAGAGTGATGAATGAGACGGAAAGTAAAATTTGGGATGTGCAAGCAGGGTTTCGAAAGGGTATGGGATGTACGGATCAAGTCTTTTCCTTAAGGTGCATAACAGAGAAAACCTTAGCTCAACATCAGAAGGTTTTCTGCGCCTTCATTGACCTTGAAAAGGCTTATGATAGAGTGGAGAGGAATGAACTGTGGTCAACACTGGCAATGTATGGGGTGAGCAACCATTTGATACGGGCATTCAAATCTTTATATAAGGATTCAAATGCCTGTGTCAGAATAAATGGAGTCTATACAGACTGGTTTGGCATTGAACGCGGTGTTAGACAGGGCTGTGTAGCGTCTCCTTGGCTGTTCAACCTATTTATGGACAGTTGCTTGACCGATTTGAAAGGATCTAATTGTGGATTCAGGATGAATGAGTCTCTGTTTAAGACTCTTTTATACGCCGACGACCAAGTACTTTTTGCATCGTCGGAGTATGAATTACAACAAATGGTGACTATAATGAATGAAGCGTATGCAAGAAAAGGTATGAAAATAAATGCGAAGAAGACGAAGGTAATGGTTTTTGAGAGGAATGAAAGTTTAACGGCATGCCAGATTATGATAGGAGATGAAAAAGTGGAGCAAGTGAGTGAGTTTCTATATTTAGGTTTTTTGTTTACGAGGGATGGGAAGTGTGACAGAGATATTGAGAGGAGAGTAAAAGCGGGAAACAGTGTTAACGATGCACTGCTCTCGATTATGTCAAGTAAAAATGTATCGAGCAAAGCTCGCCTTGCTATAATTCAAGGAGTACTGACACCAACACTCATGTATGGAAGCGAATCGTGGGTATGGCAGAAGAAGCATGAAAGTAAGTTAAATGCTGTACAGATGAGAGCTTTGAGAAGTATGTGTGGTATTACTTTAAAAGATAGAGTAAGAAACAGTGTGGTTAGAGAGAAGTGTGGACTGAAAGACGATGTAGTGACAAAAATTGAAAAAGGAATGTTGCGTTGGTTTGGTCATTTGGAGAGGATGGATGAAAGAAGAATTACGAAAGAGATTTATCGAGCAAGAATGAATGGAGATGTCGGTAGGGGCCGCCCTAGATGGACGTATGTCGACCAAATAGGCGACGTGCTGAAGAAGGGCCAAATTAAAAGTACCCGTAACCGACGAGCGTGTATGACAAGATTGATGAATGTGGAAGAAGCGAAAGAGGTTTGTTTGAATCGAAGCATTTGGCGTTCCATTGTTTCTGCCTACCCTAATGGGAGACAGGCGTGACAGATATGAATAAATAAATAAAATACATAGACTGTCTATAGACAGTAACGCGACGTAGCCGCGGTTAAAAACTACTGAACGAACGAAATGAACTATAACTCTTTATAACAGGGGGGAAAGGGATTGTTAGTAATGGGGACTGAGAATCCCATTGCTAGCAATATGACTCAATCGTGCTGAATTCCAGATGTATTCATCACGATGAGCTAACTGACCTGTTTTTCATCCTCACCCTGTCATCCCTCACTGGTGCCCCGCCAGCGTATACCGTTAGCGCAGGCGGGGTTACCATTCCATTATCATCCATTAAAAAGAAACTTATAAAAGTGAGTTTGTTTGGTTCCTTATAACGCTTTAACGGCTTAACCAATTATTATAAAATTTAGTATATACGTACTATAAAGGACGGAGAAGGATACCTATAGACTATTTTTTTTTATCCCGATTAGTAATCATATCCCGATCGGGGGGAAAGCGATTTTTAGTAATGGAGACTGAGAATCCCATTGCTAGCAATATACCCAACTAGGTCGACCTCCTCGCGGTTCTCCCTGGAAACTATCATGGTTAATTCCTGATGAATTCATCATTATGGGCTAACTGGCCTGTTTTCATTCTCATCAATCACCCTTCACTGGTGCTCCGCCAGCGTATCCCGTTAGCTTAGGCGGGGTTACCATACCATTTTCGTCCATAAAAAAAAACATATCCCGATCAGGCGGAAGAAGGCGCGGGTAAAAGCTAGTGAAATATAAAACATAATAATAAATAGCAAACATTACTAGTTCTATTATGAAGAAAATTAATTACGCGAACAAACACTGAACGGAGAATAATCTAGAAAGAACGAGAGAGATTGTTTTGTTTTTTTTTTTCTCCGATGCAGTACAAAAGGCTAGTCTAATGAGATTTTATCAGAAATACAAGCATTATAACAATACATTTATTTTAATGGATGTAAATAGAATGATAACCCGAGTGTTCTATCAGTTTACACTAAAGCGATACCAGTCACGGATGATAGGGTCATTTGAGGGATGCTTAGTTTATATAGGTAAAGCATCGAGTCTCAAAAACGAATCAACTTTTGTCAGCTAATTGTCAAATTAGCTCACTCGTTTTTTATTAGTGTTCTATATACTTACGCACACAAAGTATCTTGACGTATCTATATTTAATTACTTAATAGATAAAAAGAGGTTTTACGCATTAAAAAAGATGCAAAAATTATAAGACAAAATAAATATAGAAGTTATAAAGGAATCACTCGTGACTATTTATCACGCTAAATTGTATGAAATAGTTGACCCGTTTTTCTCGAAGCATTTGTATAGAGACACTCCGCCGCCTATAGTCACCCGCAACACCTACGGCATTGCAGGTGTGCTGCCGGCCTTTTAAAATGGAATATGCTCTTTTCTTGAAGGTTATGTTGTCGTATCGGTTCGGAAATACTGCTGCTGGAAGTTGATTCCAAAGAGTGGTTGTGGGTGGGAGAAAGTGCCTTGAAAAACGCACGGTGGAGGATCAATAGTACACCCGTCTGTGTCTGCTGTGTGGTCCCGGCGTAGAATAGGACTATCCCTTCCTTTCCCGTGGGTGTCGTAAGAGGGGACTTAGGGAACTTAACGGTTGAGAGATAGGCAGCGTCCCTCTTAAAATATAACCAAAAGCCTAATTGTGATTGCCAACTTGCATGCCAAGTGTGACAACTACTGGCAACACGTCGCTTATGACATGATGATGAGGACATCCGCTTGCAATAACGGTATACAATGGCGAGGCATCGGAGCAAGATGCAACGGTAAGGATGAAATCAGGTAGTTGAGCAATGGTGGCGAATTCACTGGCACTTGTTGTGTTTCCAAGGGAGACCACGTGGAGGTCGATCTGAGATAGTATATTGCTAGAAAGGGGAGCTGACTTCTCTCTTCTGTTATAATGACCACGTGAAGATCGACATAACAAGTGTACTGCTAGGAATGGGGCATCTAGTCCCCATTTGTAAAACGTAGTTTCCTTACCTACAACAACGAGTATGTATATATCTTTTATATAAGGATATAAAGTAAATTTGAATGAGCTCGTTTCACTTCATTAACCTGGCTCCGAGCCACGGTTAAAATTATATTTAGTTTAACAGAACCTGCTTGGTCTGGAATAAGTTTGGAAATATGAATATTATATGTGTTTTGGAAGGCTTTTAATAATACAGTCAGGACCGTAGAAACAGATAAAAATAGATGAAGCAAGTTTTTTTTATGCAACTTAGAATGGCAAACAAGCTGACGGTCCGCCTGATGGAAAGTGGTAACCGTCGCCTATAGACATGAGCAGTACCATGGACATAACAGAGTATACTGTTTCGCCCATGATACCCCCATGCGTTGCCATTCGTTCTTTCTTTCATACATGTGCTTCTATTACTTGCATACTCCCACTCTAACTTACCTACCTCGCTTTGGAATCATAATTTTTGTTTGTATAAATAAAATCCGTTATTGGCTGTATTCATAAGAGACTTAGTATGTAAGTTATTTTTTAAGAGCTGTGGATTTTTGTAGAAAATAAAATAAAAAATAAAATAAATAAATAAGTAAATGACTCCTACTTTTATAACTTTAGTAAAGATTAATTTAATTATGAAATTGGATAGTGCAGACGCTGAAGGGTAAATACACAGTTTTACAGCCTATCTCATTACGCGGAGCACTCGTTTAAAGATATGAGCCGGTGGAGTGAGACAAAGTAATCTCCTCTCTTGACTACCGGTGCTCGTCGTAACTAATATAGTAAATTTTTATGTAGACATAACTTATTCTTTTTTGTGTACAAAAATATGTGTAGGTATAGAAATAAAGAATATCGTGGAAAACATATGTTTTTTTATAATTTTATTTATTTAAATAACTTTATTGATAATAAGAAAATATGGTACAAAAGACGGACTTAATGCTAGTAGCATTCTCTAGTAGTCAGCCTTTAGGGTGAACAATGACTCACGAACGCGGTACTTCATTATTGGGAAGGGAAAAGTAAGAAAAAAAGAAGAGTAAGTAAGAAAGTAACTGTTAATACTGTATACCTATACACAATATATATATATATATATATAAATATATATATATATATATATATATATATATATATATATATATATATATATATATATATATATATATATGTATTATATATTATACATATTTTTATATCATGGCAACAGCCTACCCTCTTACTTAAATTACCGTGCCGAACAGATGTGTTTTTTATTATTATAATATTAGGTCCGAAATACCTAATAAAAGTGTCCTGTGTAATGTCAAATGTTCCTTCATTCACGTATCCAGCAATCAACCTACAGTACACTCTCCCAGAGCTACACACATATATAAATAATAAAAATATATAAAAGAAAATATTTTTATATGCAACTATATGAATATATAAATTATAATTAACATATAAATAAATAAATAAAATACAAAAGACAACGACTACTGTTGTGATGAGTTTATAAGGTAAACATGCACTTTTTTAACATGAATTTACTTGGAAGTACTCGGATACCTTCAGGCAACGCATTCCAGAATCATGAAGCTTTCTGTTAGAATTTTCCTGTTACACCGTAAGTTTTTGTATACAAAAAAGGAAAATTGTGAAAAAACATGATTCCTTTTCCTCAATGTTTCTCTTGTCTTAATAATCTTTTTTTGCTATAAAGATTAATGTTTGTTTGTTTATTAGTATAAACTCAAAAATATAACATTATAGTTGAATAAACATACATAAAACTAACTTAATTAACTGAACAAAATTCTCCGAACAAATGAAAAAATCGGAGACTGTAAAAATATTGATTCTATGGGAACCTTTTTTCCATTTGTAATTCTGTAATTAAGCAGCGTCAGCTATTCTCTTGAAGGAAATTAAATTACATAGTACGTAAACACCATAGTCCTTAAAAAAACTAAACGAATGAGGGTACCATGGGCTGTATTGTGTGCTATGCTGCTATCTAATATATCAACAGGCAATGGTTACCACTTTCCATCAGGTTACCTACCTGATGGAATTATTTGCTTATTATTTAAAATTGCATTAAAAAAATGAATCTTTTTCAATGGAAAATAAAAATATTTTTCATTTACATATCACTGATTATCATCAGTGATTATTTAGTGCGTTGGAAGATTATTAATGTATTTTTACAATACTAATAGGTATTTTATTTATTTATTTATTTATTTATTGGTACATCAACAATGTTACATATAATTTGTTATAATACAACACTTAATATAGACATGTTTTTATGCAACTCAGAATGGCAAATAAGCTGACGGCCCATCTGATGGAAAGTGGTAACCGTCGCCTATAGACATGAGCAGTACCGTGGACATAACAGAGTATACTGTTTCGCCTATGATACCTCGCATGCGTTGCTGTTTTGAGAAATAAGGTGTTATGACTCTGTACCCTGTAAATTCACTGCCATATCCCACCTTTCAAAATGAAACACAACCATACAAACACAACTACTTCACGGTAGAAACACGAATGGGACAGAGTTGCCCAAGCAAACGATTTTTGTACAAAGTCTCCCTCTGATAATACATACATGGTAATATATGCACACCAGTAATAGATGTACATATAATTTTTCAATATTTTTGTTTTTAACTATACATATTTATAGTAAAATATGATATATTAAATATGTATTTATAATTACTTAAAATATATTTAAAAATATATCTTAAAAACATGCATTATAAGTAAATTTTATCTATAAAAAGAAGAACCATAAAAACCTGTTCAAAGCAGAGATATCCCGTAACATATTTGTGGAGGTTCTTTATACGACGTAGTCATCCACTGAAAAGGATTTTTTATATATTATCATGGGAATCGAGATAAAGGGTTCCGTGCAGATTTTCCTTCTAGTTTGAATATAAAATTAATACATTTCGTTTTCCTTTTTTCGTTGTCCGCCATTTCCAACACGCAATCTTAGGACCTTCACTCCAAAATGTAATTTAGTAATTTAATAGAATGTATTAAATTTATGTAAATACCACAGTAACATGGTCAGACGTGACTCTAAAATGACGTAATTCTTTTGTAATTTTCAGGTTACGATGACGACCTTATAATTTTTTCAAAATTAAGTCTTTTTCAAATACTTATAAAATAAAAATTTGCTTAATTTTTTCCAATGTTTGTTATTATGATTATATCGATAAATTTGAACCAATTTTAGTAATTATTTCAGCACTCGATTTTTTTCTTAGTAACGTTTGTAGCTACACTAAATTTTACTTAAACGGTGTAGTTTTAGAGACGTCATCACGACGTCCTTCAAATAACGAAAGAATGACGTCTTTTTAAAGTCACTATTTTATCTTAATACAGGTAAAACGCAGTGAAATTCAACAATACCATGATTTCGTTTCAATCAATTTTACGATATTATAATTATAACGAACAGTATAAAACCACTTTGACAAAATGGAATCGAATTATAAATCTTCCGAGAGCCCTCCACGATTTCAATTAGAGAGGCACTTCGGCAGTTTACAAATTGACGACTTACCCTTTCAAATTGTCTCGATAATTGAAAGGATCAGGCTGTACGTATTGATCAGTTTGACTCCTTTTCTCATCAATAGAACTGCTGGGGAAGAAAGAATTATTAGTAATGAAGACTAGTAATCCCATCAGTTAGGAGGGAAAGATACCAGCATCAGACAAAGCAAAACATCTAAAATATATTACGATTCTAGGAGTTTATTATATTTATTAACGTCATGCTCACGTCTTACCACTGGAGACCCGCCATTTTGTACCGTTAACAAAGGCAGGTGCATCCATCCATTTTCATTCATTGGAACAAAATTGTAATACCATTTAGGAATGATGTAAAAATACTGCGTCTTTTTTATGCATCTGGTATCGAAGGAGGCTACTATTTATTTATTTATTTGTTAATACATTGACAGCGTTACATATAGTTCTTTAGAATACAACACTTAATATAAACACGTTATATATGCATACCAGTTAAAGATATACACAGCATTGGCTATATACTAATCATAGTACATAAAAATATATAATTACTTTATTCATGTCTTGCGATTGTATAATATATTTTACAAATTATATTAGTAATATAATATAGTTAATTATTCATATATATTAATAAT
The DNA here is from genome assembly GCF_026898425.1 of Galleria mellonella. NCBI lineage: Eukaryota > Metazoa > Arthropoda > Insecta > Lepidoptera > Pyralidae > Galleria > Galleria mellonella. The sequence goes on along the minus strand of NW_026441999.1, from coordinate 4,942,903 downwards.
ATACAAAATTATATATATAACATACAAATATGTAAAAAATATAATCTATCTATTATATACACATCTTACATCTAGGTTCTATAAATATAAAAAACAAGATTTTAAAAAATTATTTAAAGATAGAAAATTTCTTTGAGATCATTGCCAACTGGTAGGGACCTAATTACTTAAATTATTTTTACTTATTACAAAATATTGCAAAGGAAATAAAGAAGACATTAAGGTTGTATTCCATCTTGAATGATTTAAAAACTGACGTCTTGAGTTGATGACGTCACCTTGCTGCCTAGGTAGTATGATTTAATAGTTTATAATTGAAGATACGGTATAAATCAAGGAAAATATCGAGTTCCTATATAGATACAAAGCGTACATACTAGTGTAAAATTTGTTTTTTAACTACATTAGTTATTTTATAACTAGCTTTTACCCGTGACTTCGTTCACTTGACCGGGATATGTTTACTGACCGGGGTAAAAAGTAATCTACATCCATTTCATACCATATAGTACGTATCTATATTACGATATAAAAGCAGTATATATCATTTAGAAATCCTTTGGTTGCAAGTAATATGAGCAAATTAAATACTACAAGATATAAAAAGTAACTGTTTAGTATTTATTGTTCCTAAATTAAGCTTTTCAAAGAGATAATGACGCTATCGGACATTATCGGAGGTTACGGGAGCCATAAAACTATTTGTACGGTCGTAAAAAGCAGCTAAATCAAAGGGCACCCCTTCTAGTGGCTGTGTCCTCGATAACATGATAATATATAGTGGAACAACCTCTATTAGTTTAGTGTGGACTCCACCCAGACTTGGAAACTTGTTCGAAATTGTGTCTAATTTCCTTTTGATAAAACTTTTAATAGAGTTTTGTTGTTAAACGTATAATTTACTCGTATTCTAGTATATAGTCTACCAGAGGGAGACTTTGTACAAAAGTCGCTTGCTTGGGTACCTCTGTCCCATTCGTGTTTCAACCGTGAAGCAGTTGTGTTTACATGGCTGTGTTTCGGTTTGAAGGATGGCAAACAAGCTGACGACCCACCTAATGGAAAGTAGTAACTGTCGCCTATAGACATGAGCAGTACCATGGACATAACAGAGTATACTGTTTCGCCCATGATACAGTACAGATACGCAGTAAATTCACGCCATATCCCACCCTTCAAACCGAAACACAGTCATGCAAACACAACTGCTTCACGGTTGAAACACGAATGGGACAGAGGTACTCAAGCAATCGACTTTTGTACAAGGTCTCCCTCTGGTATATTATTATGGTATTTCATCATATATTGTTATATATATCTTATGTTTCGGGAGTACCTTTTAAAAATTCAGTATTTTAAGTTCTTGAGTTGGAGTTGGTCTTGAGACCCTCGGACCGCAGTCAAGTGTTGTCCACCTGAGTTATTACCGTTGTTCTAAATAAAAAACCTTGACACATATTGGGCTGAAAACGGATAAGTGGATTTCCCTTAAAAGCCATCCCGGGTATACCACGATTTGGTATACTTATACCAACAGGCTTATACACAATTTATTTGTCGTGTTAGCTAGCCGTGTCTTGCCTCTTTACTCATGAAAATTAAGAGCTTTCATACCAAAGCTTATTGAATTTTGACGTCTGTCAATATCAAAAACAATTGAACAATTTTCAATATCTCTAATTGATTATTTAAAATGTGGTTTACTGTCTAAAAATAAACAATAATTCTTTAAATCCAGATTAATATTACAATATGAGTATTATAAATAAATAAATATTTTCCTTAGAAAATTTTCAAATACTTTTTCGTCATCTAAATCCCAATATTATTGATACATGTAGCTTAGACAGCAATTTAAATGCACTGCAATCAAACTCACTTTCACCTTTATACCAATATGAGCTATTGTCCGTGAATTTTCACGCGTAGTATCATGTTTCCTACGTAAATTTAAATTTTTAAAGGTTTTTTTATATGGTTACCGTAGCCTATGAATGCCTGCAATACCAGGGGCATTACGCGCGCATTTTGAAGAACCCCATGCTGTAGTCTCTTGGAAAAACCTCGTCAGGGAACTCATTTCATAACCTGAGTGTTCGTGGGAGGAAATATCTTTAAAACCTTGCTGTACGCGACCATTTTAGCTTTAAGGTATGGGGTGAACTCCTTGTCGATGACAAACTGTAAGATGGTAGAAGGGACTGTGAGCATTATATTGAACAATTCCTCTGACTATAATCCACTGTACAATATAAATTTAGTAAGGATATATTATTATACATTTTTTATTTTTATTAATTTATTATACAACTTCTTTATTCTCTGTTACAGGTACTTCATCAGATAAATTCATGCTTGAATACATTAAGAAGTAACTCGAAGGTAACTTTAAACTTAGTAACTACGACATTGTTACTTCAGCATGAATGAATCTTGCAGACTTTTTCTTACCAGGAAGTTTTTATCTCGGTTATTTATTTTTCAAATTTTATTTTAATGTAACAGACCTTTGTATAAAATAACATGCAATGGAAATTTACCATTGATTTATTAGCAGTCCTATGTTTTTTTCCAAGCCTGATGAGCAAGAATTGGAATCATTGTCATTGGGCATTAAATGAATGACGAAAAATATGCACGTTTACTTTGGCATCATGCAAAAACTATCTGTAGTTTGGTACATACTAAATTGGATACGGTTACCTATGCATATGTAATTTTTACACAACTTTAATCATTATTATCATATCAGCTTTTAACTGTCTACTTCTGAACATAAGCCTCCCCCTAAGGGGGTTTTGCCTGTAGTTGCCACACTTGGCAACCACAGTTAGGCTTTAGAGAAGTTTTAAGAGGGACGCTACTGCCATCCCTTGCCGTCTCTTAGTCGCCTCTTATGACACGAGCAAAGTAGCAGGAAACTGCTAGTTATTAATATACAATGTTTGTTTACTCACTGTTACCTAATTATCTAAATAATATTTCCTATACCAGGAAATTATCACAATACATTACGGATTTTTTCAGCCCGCAGGCTTTGCACACATCTATCTCCCTCACACACAATGAACGGACATAAGAGTGAGCGTGACGAGAGCTCGTTTAGCCTCGAAGCTAATGAGTTAGGTGGGCGGAAGCCCAGACAATATGACACACTCATTTGTCACACTTATTGTGGTTGTTTACCTACATTTTTTTTTTTTTATTATTAAGGTAATAACTGTGTGTTTATGATTTATTGTTCAAATACGCGTCAATATAGCGGACATGAATTTCACAAATATATTTTCCCTGTAATACTCGTAAATTTTATTGCTGGCAACATCGAATTCTTTATATAACTAGCTGTTTACCCCAGTTAAGCCCTATTGTATTATGTATGACAATACAGGATACTTTGGTACGACTTTACTTTGGTACGCTTGGTACTTTAGGATATATCCTATCTGTGTACCAAATTTTGTATTTGAGTAATAAACATACCAAAATCTTTACAAATATTACATTAATATTATTAGTAAGATTGCTTTACGATTCCTTTCTTTTCCCGTGGGTGTCGTAACAGGTGATTAAGGAAACTTAATGGTACAGGGATGGGCAGCAAAATGGGCGTCCCTCTTAAAATATCTCCAAAATCCTAATTGCAGTTGCCAATCAGCCTGCCAAGCATGGCGATTTCTGGCAAAACTCCCCTAATGGGAAAAGCTTACATATGTTCAGCAGTGGATAGTTAATATTATAGCTAAAATGATGAATTATTAGTAAGATACTCTTGCCAGCGAGGATTAGGATGAAAATATTGTAATGAATATAAGAAATCAGTCTATCCATTTGACACTATTATCCCTCTAATTAACCTTCACCCACAGTAAAAGAAATACCTGATGGAAGTGATACTCAAGATGATATATCTACTTCCTTTTGCAAATGAGGCAATGTTGGCAATTTTTCTTTTCTTCAGAACTCGCCGAAGGCAGGATTGTCACAAAATTATTTGCATTTAACAATTTTTTTATACCACTGATATGGCAAATAAGCGTACGGTTTACCTGATGATAAGTGGTTACCGTAGCCTATGAACGCCTGCAGTACCAGGGGTATTACGCGTGCGTTGCCGACCCTAAAGAAACCTCTTTACTCCCTTTTGAAGAACCCCATGCTGTAGTCTTTTGGGAATACCTCAGCAGGGACCTCATTCCATAATCTAAGTGTTCGTGGGAGAAAAAATCTTTACAACGCGGTTTCCTACAGTATGAGGGTGAAATCCCTGTCGATGGCGAGCCATACGATAGTAGAAAGCGACCGTGAGTAGAATTATCTTCGAGGTGGCCACGGAACTGTACGTCTCTACATATGTCGACAGTAAAGATCCCAATGCTTTTAAAGATGTTAAGAGACGTGCCCTAGAATTGTGAAGCAACAGCAAATGTTTTTTTAGCGGTGAACGCGCAAGCTTGTGTCTTAGCGGATTTAAACTGGACTGAGTTTTGTCGTCCCCAATCAGAGACTCCAGCTAACGTTCTCTCGATTTCAGACATAAGCTGTTCACGATTGTCCTCCACGATAGGCTGTTAAAATTTTACAATATGAGTCATCTCCCCTGACGTACGTACGTGTGAGCGAGATGCTCTTACTGCGGATTTTGTTACTTGCCAGCCCTGACTGATTTGGCTCTTAATAGAACATGACACGGGCCGTCAGCGCGCCAACGTTAATTTATTTATTATTGAATTCAGGGTAGTATTACTTCTACCTGGGTTAATTATTTATATATCTACAAATTAAAAAGGCTACAGACTCTTGTTTTTTAACCGACATTAAAAAAGGGGAGGGTTCACAATTTGGCTGTATTTTTTATGTTTGTTACCTTGTTTTCTCCTTTATAAAACAATCAGATTTTTTTTTATCTGAAAGGATATGAGACTGTACTTTAAAATTGGTCCCATTTAAAATAAATCAATATGGGTTTGGCAGTTCAGTTTTTAAATCGAAATAATGAGTTATGCCACGTTTGAGATCGGTAATTTTTTTATAAAAAAAAATTCTAATTATTTGTATCAATGGTAAAACGGTGTTGAAATTATTTATTTATTATTTATCAATTTAACTCTTTATTGCGCCAGAAACATAAAAATATATCATGACAATTGAACAATTCAAGTGAAATACGGTAGCATAAACTACATATTAAAATATATACATAAAGGTACAAAAGGTGGTCTTATCGCTAGGGCAATCTTTAACAACTCTACTATCCTATCTAATTGTAAGCTGTGACCCACACAGATATAGAAAATATTGTTAATTCTTGAAACCAGGTGAGACTGTGGTCAAATACACTCGAATTGTAAATAAAACAACAATATTTTAATAACTATAATACAATAAAATTTAAAATTATATATTTTATAACCTCTTTACTATTATTAGAATTTGGTCAACTGCTTGTTTTATCATCAGGCTTTGATCCCTATTTGCTTACCAACTAAAAGTTCCTGTGATAATCATGGCTCTATTTATAGCCTCTAATCATCATCCTATAAGCCACTAGTTTATAAAAACTTACCCAATAATCCCTATTACGACATAAATATTTGAAAGCAAAAAGAACCTTTGAGCTAAGACACTAAGGTATATGCTAGAATTATGGCAGCCATTTTATACGTTACCATTTCTCCCACACACTTATTGTACTATAAATAATACAAAGAAATATTATTATAATATTTCAAAAACATTTCTAAAATGAAATGTAAGGTATTATTCATGAAATTCTATCAGAGTTGAAAATAAATCACGAACGTGACTGGTGATAAGAGTCTTCATTCCTTCGGGAGATAGTGTACAATTCGAAAAGATCAAAGGTATTTTTATATATAAAGTAGATGCTTCAAAACACATGTAGACAAGCATTAGAAAGAATAACAAACTTCACTCCAGATGGTGAATCCATCAACTGATTCATCAATCAAAAGCAAAAGTTTTAAATGAAAACATATCTGATTTATTTTGTCTATATATTACTGTAATATCTATCTTCATGTCAGATTCCTAACAGGGTAAACACAAAGAATTGAGTACCAAATAGGTATAGGTAATATGGAAACCGATCCGATATCTAATATACATATATTGGGTTGCTCTGGACATTGATAGTGTAAATAATAATAATAATATTTATTTAATTAGACTACATAAGACCCATTTTGTTAGTTACAAATTGACTTAACCTATGTTAGTAAATGAGCGGTCATAACGCTCTTACATTGATAACCTGTCCCACTCAATATTTTAGGATGGGACAGTCCATTTTATCAGCAATTGTCTTCAGGACACTGTTTGAGCTAACACGCACCCTACCCAACAGCGAAACAATTCGTTTGCGTCGTATTGCGTAAAAATCATCTGTACGCTCCCGTGCAAACATGTGTGACGCACTACAGTGACTAGGTAGCCCCAACAGTGCCCTGAAGGCATTATTATATTGGTAAAAAAGGTCATCGCCCATTTCGATATCGTCCATATCGGTCGGATATCTGTTTTCGAATATGTTAACAGTCTGTAATCCAATATTATTTTTTGAATAACAGGCTTTTAATATATTAGTTATTGGATCAGTATATAGATTTTTTAACTATAATATACAAATATTGCTATATTACCCATTCCTAGGTACTAGTGATAGATAAAAGATGAGGATGAATTTAGATCAGTCGGATCCTTGTGTCGAATATACCTATATGGGTGGAAAGGGATTGTTAGTAATGGAGACTGAGAATCCCATTGCTAGCAATATACCCAACCAGGTCGACCTCCTCGCGGTTCTCCCTGGAAACTATCATGATTAATTCCTGATGAATTTATCATGATGGGCTAACTGGCCTGTTTTCATTCTCATCTATCACCCTTCACTGGTGCTCCGCCAGCGTATCCCGTTAGCGCAGGTGGGGTTACCATACCATTTTCACCCATCAAAAAAAATACCTATATATAATATAGATATTGCTATATTTTAACCACCCTTAGTGCCAAGGGCAAATCCTTACATACATTTCCTGTTTCATCCATTTATGTAACTCCTCTTATGTATGCGGGACGATACCGTAAACTCTTGTCGCGTATTCCATGTTTATATTAGATATTACATTACATAAGATTATTATTAGCTTACCAACTTATTAAGAGCTTATGAAGCTCTTAATGCTAGTATCTTAATTAAGTAGACTAAATAAAGCCAAATAGCTACCGCCTCTTTTTTCCTCTACCTAAAGGTTGTATGTAAGAGATTGCTTTTGCGTTGAGATCGCCTTTTGTTACTTCATATATATATATATATATATTGAATGTTTCTGATTGTTGGTTTAAAAATTAAATATTGTATATACCCCACAAAAAGAAAACCAAATTCATTTGTGACAAAACCAGTTATTTTAATTTAAAAACTAAACTACTGAACTGCTTTTTGATAAAATTTCTATGTAATATGGTACCAATCTACATATAAGTATATCCTTTCAGATAAAAAAATATTTTTTCAAATAGGTTTAGAACTGACGGAGTTATAAGGTAAAAACCATAAAAATAACAAACGAATTGAGAACTTCCTTCTTTTTGATTTCGGTTAAAAAATGCTCTGCTACTGAACTAAAACGTTAACCATAGAATATGTTGCATATTAATTTATTAATAAAGCTTTACATCTACCGGATAATTTGATTCAAAATTTTTCAAATACATATTTTTTAATCATCAAAATTCAAATTTTCGGTAACAGCTTAACATGTTTTATATTGCATGATTTAAAGCTCTTAACGTCTCACTGCTAGGAATAGATTCTATCCCATACAAGAAAAATATAGCCAACTATTACTACGCTAGCCATGGGTCTTGGTAATGGGTTTTATTTCGAATATTTATTATCTTGCAGTAATAGATTTATGCTTTAATTCTTTTCGTTTCCTCATTCGACATTCTGGAGATAAAAGGGAGTATTTTATTTAATGGATGTTAATGGAATGGTAACCCCACCTGTGCTATCATTATATACTGGCGGGGCACCAGAGAGAGATGATAGGTGAGAACGAAAGTAAGTTAGTTGGCCCATCATGATGAATTCGTTAAGAATTAACCACAATTGTTACCAGAGCGAACTGCTTGGAGCTGCTGGAGCTGACCTATTAAAGTATATTACGATTGATATTTCTCATATCTAACAACCTCTCTCCTCTGAAAAGAAGTAATTTTACATTGTGTTCTTACTACGTGACCCTTTCCATCTTAGTTATTGCGAAAAAATAAGCACAAGTCCCGTGAAGGTTGTCTTAAATAATCATGCATGCATTCGCTGATCTAAAATACTATTTAATATATAAAATTCTCGTGTCACGGTGTTTGTTACCAAACTCCTCCGTAAACGGCTTTATCGATTTTTATTAAATTTTGTGTGAGTATTTGAGTGTGTATGAAATATTGGGTAAGTCTGAGAATCGGCCAACATCTATTTTTCATACCCCTCAATGATAGGGTTGACCCACCCCTAAATATTTTATTTTTATGTTTATTTATTTTATTTTTATTTTATTATGATTTAACATTGAAAAATACATACAAATTCAAATTTGCACATTTTTACGATCAACCCCTGTTGTTTAATCGCAATTTTTATATTCCGCAATATGGTTGCACGATGACAATCGAATATAATAATTGTAGTACGATATATTTTCATGTATAGTTCTAGAAATAATGTTTATGGTAAAACAACGTTTACCGAGTCAGCTAGTACTATTATAATAAACTTTTTAATGCCGCTTGTATCTCTATATATGTCTATATCTTTCTTTCAACCTATTGTACATATATGTTTGAAATTAGAATTCCACGATCAATTGTTTCAGTATTATTTAATAATTATCATCAACTTTAATTAAACTGCATCTCATTCATGTTGTGTTAACTCATTTTACGATATTTATCTTATGTCTTGTATGTATATAATTAACTATGTACATTTTCGTTACTTCTCTATTATGTTTTGCAAATAAATATATAAAATAATACAACCTAGCTTCCCTAGATCAGTGGAGAAAAATCTATAGATACGTTTTCACTACACCACGCATGAGAGAGAACAAGACGCCAGACATTGTTATTCCGTTTTATCTCATTCATATAATTACATTATCGACAGATTAGTTTGTCACATGTCTGTTAGGGACAGAATACTAAATACTGCGTGGGTTGAAGAGGTAAACAAGTAAAACCGCAATCTAAAATGGTTTGACAATTGGAGCTTTTGCGGCGAATCGATTGGATTTGTAAATTCCGGTGAAGTCCCGACGATAACACGGGTCTTTTGGTTGGCAAGCTCTTGATAAATTATACCTACGTGACATTCTCTCATTGGTATGGAAATAAACCTATTCAGAATGTTCGAGAATATTACTAACAAAATGTTTTTTTTTTCTTAAATACTTATCTAGTATTCTTGCTAACATATGATACTTCTTATACTAGTCAATCAATAGTCCTGGTCATACTAACAAAGTTTTGTGTAAAACAATATTTAAATTATAATTTACTAGCCTTTACCTATGACGTTGTCCACATTATCGAGGTACGCAGAAACCTTAGGACTCTGCACCCTCTTTACACTTCTTCGAAACCCCCAGTCTCCTAATTACTTAAGCAGCAAATTCAAGTACCTTAACAAAAATCTTTATGAAGTTCACGATCGTAACCTTCGTTCCAGTGATACTCTCCAACTATCTATATCCCCTCTCACTGTACTGGTTTCGTTATAAATTCTTTTCTCCTACATTCTTCAAGGCTCTGGAACATTCTTCTTGATACTATTAAGAGGCTACCGACTAAACCGTTTTAAAAAAAACATTTGTACTCATTTTTATACTTTATCCGAGCGGATCGCCAAAGGGAGACCTTGTACAAAAGTCGTTTGCTTGGGTACCTCTGTCCCATTCGTGTTTCAACAGTAAAGCAATTGTGTTTGCATGGCTGTGTTTCGGTTTGGAGGGTGGGATATGGCGTGAATTTACAGGGTACAGAAGAATAACACCTGAGTCCTCAGGAATGGCAACGCATGCGGGGTATCATGGGCGAAACAGTATACTCTGTTATGTCCATGGTACTGCTCATGTCTATAGGCGACGGTTACCACTTTCCATCAGGTGGGCCGTCAGCTTTTTTGCCATTCTAAGTTGTATAAAAAAAAGATGAACACAAAATGAGCTAATCTAATAAAAGTTATCAAATGATCTGATATTGATTCACAAAATCCTTGTACCCTTTCCTATCCATTTCTATTATTAACAAATCCGTTACTTCCTGAATCAAAGTGTATTTAAGTAAAAGGGTTGGCTTAAACTAGAGTAAAATCCAATAACCTTGCCCTAAATATTAGGGGGAGAAATAACATTTCGTAGAGACCAGAGTAAACTCGTTACGTTGGATCGATAAAGATGTTTATAATGCTTTATAGACTAATAATAAGTTCGCGGTTTTGTTTAAGTAAATTGACAATGGGAAAACGATTATTCCTCATACTTCGACTCTCAAGTTACTTAGTATAAGTAACTCGAGAGTTGTACTATGGTATGGCATTTTTGATGGGTATGGGAGACACGAAATATTTTGACATTTTTGCTTTTTGTTTCTTTAGAAAAAATAATTTAATTTAAACAGAAAAATATTATTAAAAAAAATTATTTCACACTTAATATTTCCCCTTCATGTCCCGAGGGTATCGTAAGAGATGACTATGGGAACTTAACGATCGAGGGATGGGTATCAGCGTCCCTCATAAAACATCACCAAAGCCTAACTGCGGTTGCCGACGCGCCTGTCAAGCGTGACAATTACTGGCAAAACCCTTATAGGGGAGGCTTGTGTTCAGCTAACAGTTAACGTTATGATAATGTTAAGGTTAAAGTTAACGATTGATATGATGATGATGTGATTTTCGGTGATTATGGGAGAGCCAAAATATTTTGTTATTTTTCAACTTACGTTTCTTAACGAAATATTTAAAAAAAAGTTAAAGTCATTAAATAATAAAATTAATTGAAAGAATTGCCCGTTAAAAAGATAATTATATTACCTTTAATATTTGCATCTAATTATTATTATTTATTTCATCCTTAATGAATACATATTTTAAAATCATGTTGGTTCTTTCTTGAACGAATTCTATTTTTCTTTCTTCTATTATGGTAAATCTAAAAGTTCCAGTATAAGCAATATATCCAGTCAGATCGACCACCATGCGGTCTCAACTGTAAACTATTGCGATTAATTTACCTGTAATAATTCCTGACATCCCTAATGATTTCGTTCTCATTAATCATCACTCATTGGTACTACGCCAACATATACTGATACTATAATATTAAAAAATAACTCAACTGGCATCCTCTAGTGTGAATAATTAGCGTACCATCATTGATATAAATGAAGAGAATACTAAATCCACTTTCGTAGGTATTAAATAGCATAAATCTGGAGCACGCGCCTGCCGCAGGCGATAGAAATGATGGGAGCTAATTTATCATACTATTTGTACAGTCATTCCTATTTGTCAGCTGTCACTATCAGACTCAAGAATCTAACAGTTGGTGGATAAATTTATATCTACAAATGGATGTTGAGCAGCTAAAGTCAAACATTGGTGCTGTTCACATCTGTAACTAGACAAAAATATAAAATAATAACAAAATAAAATAAGAAGAAAAAAAAAAACAATAAAACAGTATGTCACTTACAACATATTACAACATGCAACTACAACTTACAACATGTCTACTACAAAAGATGTAATAAAATATAAAACGCACAACAACTCTTTGGAATTAACTCTCAGCAGCATTACTTCCAAATCGGTACGGCATCGTGACCTTCAAGAGAAGAGTATATTTCTTTTTAAAAGACCGGCAGTACACCTACAATTCCTTCGGTATTGCGGGTGTTCATGAGCGGCGGTACTTACTTGCCATCAGATGAGCCGCATGCTCGTTTGCCCTCTGTGTTATAAAAAAACGTGAGTACGCTATTCAATAGAAAAATTGTAGAGAATAGAAGAGGCAAAATACTGGGTCATCTTATAAGACATAACGATATTTTTAAAGAGCACTATGCTCTTTAAAAAATCTAGGGAATAAAGGAAAAATATAGGGCAAAAGAGGAAGGGGAAGACCGAAGAATACGTACATGGGTCAGATAAAAGAAACACTAGTTGTCATGTCGTTTAGGGAGGTCAAGGATATGGCTCGGGATAGAGTTGGCTGGAATAAGATACAGAGGAATAACACCTGAGTCCTCAGGAATGGCAACGCATGGGGGTATCATGGGCGAAACAGTATACTCTGTTATGTCCATAGTACTGCTCATGTATATTGGCGACGGTTACCACTTTCCATCAGGTGTGCCGTCAGCTTGTTTGCCATTCTAAGTTGTATAAAAAAAATTTGTTGAACTGACAAGAGAAAACTCTTAAATGAAAGGAGACGCTATTCAAACTCAAGGTGAAATCGAATTTCAAAATATTTTTTATTTTATTAATTAATCATTCTTCATAATTTTCTAATAGTTTGTAAACTACGCTGATAAAACAATGGGCAGCAATTTGTTAATTCAATTCGTTTAATTGTTTAAATTAATTTAATTAATTAAATAATACATTTCCTTATTGCTAATTCGATTAATATTAATGATAACGTCAGCCCTGATTTCGGGTTGACTGCGCCTCTGTGGAGTTAGTTCGGTATCTTTCATCCTTAAGAGAGTAAATGTGAATTTTGTAATAATAATATTTTTTTAATATTTTTTTTTGTTATTATGTAAAACAATATCTAAAACTATCCGTAATTTCAAATCAATGGTATTTGTAAATGTGGACACAAAGTGTCGTGACAGATGGACAGACAATATTACACTATAAGGGTTTCTTTGTACCTGTTTGGTACGGAACACTTTAAGATTGTGTTCTATAAAAAAAAAGCCGACTTTAATTGTGGCAAAATCGATCATTAAAAACTAAACTACCGAACCGATTTTAGTAAAAATTTTATGAGGCAATTTTGTAAATATATCCTTTCAAATTAAAGAATAATTTTGAAAATCGGTTTATAACTGAGAGAGTTATGGGGTAACAAACACAAAAAAATACAACCGCATGGAGAACGTCCTTCCTCTGAAGAAGACTTTCGAATAAAGCCGAAACAATTGTTGAAGAGGACAAAAATACAGTGAGTTCCTTTATCCATTACATCTGTATATAGAAATCGAAGTTCTTTCTTTTAAAGTCGGTTGAAAATAATAAAAGTCAGGCGTACTATTAAAGTTTCACGGTCCGATTCAGCCCCTGTAAACCACCTGTCAATCAGAAGGCAATTTATTATTGATTATTTCATAAATGAAGAAATTTCGCTCAATTGAGCGCCAATTGGCGTTGACGTGTAATGGACGTGAATGAATAGTTATAACTTTGTAATATTTTTATTATTAAACTGTCAGATTAGATTGCTAAAGCGTCAATCCAATACATATTAAATTTATATGATAGATATATTTTTTTTTTACACAACGTAGTTTTACGCAAACAAGCTGACGGCCCACCTGATGAAAAGTGGTAACCGTCGCCTATAGACATGAGCAGTACCATGGACATAACAGAGTATACTGTTTCGCTCATGATACTCCTCATGCGTTGCCATTCCTGAGGACTCAGGTGTTATTCCTCTGTACTTTGTAAATGCAATGCCATATCCCACCCTTCAAACTGAAACACAGCCATGCAAACACAACTGCTTCACGGTAGAAACATGAATGGGACAGAAGTATCCAAGCAAACGACTACATTATTTACAGCACACAAATTACAATACAAACACAAATATTATAAACATACATATTAAAAGGGAAAAAAGAATGAAAAACAAAAGCAACAAATAAAACAAAAAGCAAAATATATAAAACAACAATTTTCTTCTTTCATGCACGTAACACATGATCTAGTGCTGCTTGATAGTTTGTATTCACACAAATTCTATTCAAGATCACGTCTTCAACTGAACCTTGTCTGGAAAAGGTTGCTTAGCAATAAGGCTGCCTTTTGTATCACTTCTCATTAGAATTTATTTTATCTATAAATTTTTTACTTAGTGCAATAAAGTGCATAATAAATAAATTTATAATTTATATAATTAAACATTTTGAATTATTTTTGAGAAAACAACAACTGAGTTTCTTGCTCGTTTTTCTTTGCTAAAATTGCGTTTGAAATGGGCGTTAGAATCATAAAAAATGACTATACAAAAAATATTAAATTATTTCTTTCTTTCTTTCCAATTTTATACCATAAATTACTGTCCTCAGAGAATATTTAATCTCAACTTTTCTTATTAAATAAAAAACCCATTTTTGTCCATTTCTTACTGAGTAATTTAACATATATTAATCACGTGAAATACACAGAAACTATTAATAAACACAATGTACATTACAGAACTAGATATAGACAGACAGACAAATTTTATTTACTCTTTTTTTCGCAAATATCTCCCATGTATAGACGTTGTCTAGTTACAATTTTATCATATTAATAAAAATATACTGTGACGCCCATGGTACTGCTCATTTGTTGTCATGCCTGAGGACTACAGTGTTATTATTAATTTCACTGTCATGTCCCATATTTCAAACCGAAACACGACCTTGTAAGCGCAAAACACGATTGGGACAGACAATCATGGAGGCGAGTTTTGTACAAAGTCTTTTTTGTAACATACGGGGCAAACGAACATGCGGCTCACATGTTGATAAATGATTATCGCCGCCCACATGCAATATCAGAGATATTGCAGGTATGTTGCCGGCCTTTTAGGAAGGAATATACTCTTTTCTTAGGGGTTTCAATGTGGTATTTTTTTCGAAAATACTATTGCTGGGAGTTCCTTTTTAATGGTTGATAATGAAATGGCAACCCCGCCTGCGCTATCGGTATACACTAGCGGGCCACTAGTAAGAATTGAAAAAGATGAGTAAGGATCAAAAACTAGGTAACTGACCAATCGTGACACATTCAGCAATAAATTTATGATAATAGCTTCCAGGGGATATCGCGTGGAGATCAACCTGAAAATATATTGATAGTTATGGGGACTAACCTCCTCATTACTATCCATCCCTTCCCCTTGTTGCTGGGAGTTAGTTGTGCGTGGAAAAAAGTGTCTACATAAATACAGAGTAGAGAATCGCCACTCATGTTTCGGTCGGATGGTCAGGATGGAACTTTAGCTTATGGCGTTTGTATGGTGACGCAATTCAGCAGCTGCTATTAATCCGGTATTAAATAATTTCTCTGAACATTCCACATGATATATATGATAATATAAATAAATAATTTATGTATTTGTATATGTGTATTTGTACGATAAAATATAATGTAATTAATATAATTTTGTCTGTTTAAAAATTATACACTGCTGTATCCGCTAACATTGATGCTCCTTTCCACTTTGGGTTTGCTGGAAGAAAACTCTATCAGAGTTAAGCTCGCCTTTGTACTTTTGTTTACCTCTGTCATATTTTTATAACTAATGTGTACAATAAAGTATTAAATAAATAAAATAAATAAATAAATAAATTATCATTTTTAAAATTTATAATTCCTTTTCAGCAAAATGAGACAACCTTAAAGACTACAACATGGGGTTCTTCAAAAAGGACGTATTAAGGTTCTTCAAAAAGACTTGGTGGTACCTGTAATCCCTAGTATTACAGACTACGGCTTGTCTGTTTACCATCAGACGAGCCGTATACCTGTTAACCACCAAAGTAGTACGAGAAAATCGATTAATTCTCAGAAGTGGTAGTTAACCAATCCCCTCTGTTATTCTACCATAGCCTTTGTCCATTAATTAGGAAAGCCACAAAGAGACGCAACGTTTCATCCTAGTAAATTATCTAATACTGTTTTAATTTTAATTTGATAATATTAATACTGTTTTAACTTAGATTTTATTAAATCAGAAGATTTGAAACACAATAGAAAGCAATTACGGCCACCAACCTTTTCCATACATAGGCTGACATTTTTCGAATATAGCACTGCCCGTGATAAATGGGTATCGTGGCTACATCACAGAAAGCTTTTAAAGGCTTTATTTTATCACTTAATGAACGCTTGTGTTGTAAAAGGCGTTTGTATTTAAGTTGATGAGTAATATGGGAAATCCATGGGATAATATGGGAGGTTGAATAATATGGAATATAAGGTAACTATTATCAGTATTAGCGTATTTATCTTCATATAAGTTTATATATGTATGTTCATATATATTTATTATTTATTTACTATTATTATGTGTTAAAATATATCTCTTTTTATTTATACTATTTATATTGCATTTGAATTTATCTTTACCCCTTTTTTTCTTTCTTTTCAATCAATTTTTTTTTTTTATTACGCCTTGTTCAGATACAATTTTAATTATTTCTCTCCATTCTAAGGTTGTCTGGAAGAGATCGCTATTTAGCGATAAGATATATGTATGTAAGATATATATATATATATATACCTCATAACTGCTTTATTTAAAGACAGATTTCATTAAAACAAAAATTAAAATACAACAGTAAACTTACCTACTAGTAAACTTACCTACTGAAAATATTTTAGAACGAGAAATCATGTCTGATTAAGCTTAAAAAAATCCACATGTTTGCTTCGTAAAGAAAAAATGACAGCTTCAATTGTCTACAATTTAAAACGGAACTTATATGAGAGATATATATAATAATATCTATAGACTGTAAAAAAATTAAAATAATAAACTGAGTTATGGCCATTTTATGTTACTGTGTGGAACACGCACGGAAAGAAAAAAAGACTTGTCTTTATGTATTTTCCTCTTTTGTATTTTTCTCTTTTCTCTCTTTGTGCATGTATATATGTGTTTGTTGTTATTTGTGTACGAAAATGCATCAATCTATAAAAAAAATTACAATCGATTCAGAATTGAAAGAAAGAAAAAGCTTTATAGACAACCAAACTTAAATATTTGAAAACTAAAAAAATAAAACAAAATAAAGATAAATATATTTGACGACGTAATCAAGTAGTATATTTAAGAAAAAAAAATCTAACCAATTCAGAACTTAATTCTGTTCTAAATCGCTTTAAAATTCTCTTAATCTATTGCTTGTAAAAAAAAATTAATTCTATTAGAAATTTAAAAAGACAATTCTCTCGATAAACAAATAATTTGTAAAAAAAAAACATTCGTACTGTTAAAAAGATTTCCTTCAAGAAAGTTTCTTTTGACCGCAAGAGTTATTAAAAATCAACGTCGGTATGTCCAAAGATTTTCGAATAGAAGGCATATCAATCTTCCGAGTTGACGTGGCCGTGAGATGTTACCCGGTAATTACCCTGATACGAGGTCTTTCGAATTAGATACCTATAGAATGGTCTTTTTATTAGTAAAATATCAGATTGTCATATATATAGGATCCTATGTAAGAATGTATAAACTTGCAAAGCAATAATGTAACTACTTATATATTTATGTGTGTATTTTTACCATGTGTTTACCAGAGGGAGACTTTGTACAGATGTTTGCTTGAGTACTTCTGTCCCATTCGTATTTATTTCAGTTTGAACGACGAAATATGTCAGTGAATTTACAGGGTATAGAGTCATAACACTTTACTCCTCAGGAATGACAACGCATAGAAAGTATCATGGGTAACACAGTATACTCTATTATGTCCATGGTATTGTTCATGTCTATAGACAACCGCTTTTCATTGTGTGGGTTTGCTTGTTTTCCATTTTAAGTTGTATAAAAAAAAACTGTTACAAAATTTTATTTATCAACCGACTTCAAAAGGAAAGAGGTATTGTATTTTTTTCCATGTTTGTTACCTTCACAGCTTCATCATTTATAAACTGATTGTATGCTACTCAAATACTTTTTATATACTTATATGGAAAACACCCAGATTACAATATAAAATAAATTACCAGAGGGAGACTTGGTACAAAAGTCGATTGCTTGGGTACCTCTGTTCCATTCATGTTTCAACCGTGAAGCAGCTGTATTTGCATGGCTGTGTTTCGGTTTGAAGCGTGCGATATGGCGTGAATTTACTGGGTACAGAGGAATAACACCTGAGTCCTCAGGAATGGCGACGCATGGGGGGTATCATGGGCGAAACAGTATACTCTGTTATGTCCATGATACTGCTCATGTCTATAGACGACGGTTACCACTTTCCATCAGGTGGACCGTCAGCTTGTTTATCATTCTAAGTAGCATAAAAAAAAATACAAATGTTTGTATTACGTGTCAATCGAATCCATAATCGTTGAAGGCAAAGCGGTATGTTTTAATATGGGTGATAATGGAATAGTGACCCCGTCTGCGCTATCGGTATATGCTGTGGGCATCAGTGAGGGATGATAAAGTGACGATGAAAGCAGGTCATTTGCCCTATAGAGAGATAGTTTCCAGGGGAACCGCTTGGAGGTCGATCTTATGAGGCTGTCAGATCTCGTTTACTAACAGTCTCTTTCTAAGCGGTGAGTTAAGCTAAGTCATTAAGGTCATCATCATCATCATCATAGCAGCTTTTAACTGTTAACTGCTGAACATAATACGCCTTCCCCATAAAGGGAGTTTTGCCAGAAGTTGCCTTGCTTGGCAGATGGGTTGGCAACCGCAGTTAGACTTTTAGAGATGTTTAAGAGGGACGCTACTGCCCATCCTTCGCCCGCAGTCGCTTCATACGACACTCATGAGATAAGAAGGGGTGGCCATTCTATGCCGGGACCACACGGAACTAATAAATAAATAAAATCACTAAAGTCGTTTCTAAATAAACAAAATTAAAATATATACCAATGTTAAGTCGTCTTCTACTTCTACTATCATTCCCTTTAGTACAATTATTATATATATATATTTTTTTTTTCATGGATGAAAATGGAATGGTAACCCTACCCGCGCTATCGGTATACACCGGCGGGGCACCAGTGAAGGATGATAGGTGAGGATGAAGCAGGTCAGTTGGCCCATCGTGACGAATTCAACAAGAATTGTTTACGATGGTTTGCAGGGGGAACCACGTGGAGGTCGACCTGATAGGGCATATTGCTAGCAATGGGCCTGTCCAACTCCATTGCTAACAATCCTTTTCCCCCCTATTTATATATATTAGTATGTACATAATAGTGCGCCACCTACCTTTTGTATTTTTTCTCAATACCCTCTACAAAGGTTGTCTGGAAAACATTGCTTAGCGATAAAGCCGCCTTTTCTATTACATCTCATTAAAATGTATTGTATTTGTTATTTTTATAAACGGTGCAATAAAGTGTAAGTGAATAAAATCCAGACCGATTAAGGGAAGTGTATTCACGGCCTAATGCCCGGTCGGTCGAAAGAAATATAAAATTGGTAATGTCGCGGCGGTGTCGGGGCTAGCACTAAGTAAGATGAATGTGCAAGCTACCTTATTTCCTAAGGCGGGGCTTTTACCTGCGCCTCGTTTTAGGATACCGTAGGAACACGATTACGTATATTTACGACCTAATAGTTTGAACTTGATACTAGGTAATATATATGTATCTAGTATACTATATAAGAAATAATTCTTTGAATAGGCAATTGCAGCTGTACCTATTTGAATTTTATTTTAATGGATGATAATGGAATGGTGACCTCGCCTGCTCTATCGGTATACACGAGGCACCAATGAGGGATGATAGGTAAGGATGACGCAGATCAGTTAGCCCATCGTGGCATATTCACTAATGAATCAATAACGACGGTTTCCAGGGGAAACCGCGAGGAGGTCGACCTGATAGGGTATATTGCTAATTATAGGGTTACTAATCCCCATTTTTAACAATCCCTTTACCCTTTGCAATTTTGTTGTATTTTGTTAAGAGAGGGACTGGCTGAAAACTAGCTGTGTAGCTGTACACACTGCACTGGGATACTCACAGCATCATCTGAGCCAGTCCTTTTACCTAATATGAGACACTTCTTATGTATGTAATATTTTTATATTTTCTTTTGTAATTGTATTTTTCTGGCAATAAATATTTTCTATTCTATTCTGTATATATAATATAGTTGTAATATCTATAATATATAGTTACAATATCTATATATAAGCCCAAAATGGATATATAAAATATCGGTTATCCAATACAGAGTACCGGGGGGAAAGGGATTGTTAGTAATGGAGACTGAGAATCCCATTGCTAGCAATATACCCAACCAGGTCGACCTCCTCGCGGTTCCCCCTGGAAACTATCATGGTTAATTTCTGATAAATTCATCATGACGGGCTGACTGGCCTGTTTTCATTCTCATCGATCACCCTTCACTGGTGCTCCGCCAGCGTATCCCGTTAGCGCAGGCGGGGTTACCACTCCATTTTCACCCATAAAAAAAAAAAAAACTTAATACTCTGATCAAAATGAAATACCCAATGGAAATGAAAATAGATATCTAACTGCTATGGGCGATATAGTCCGTTTTTGAAAATGAAAAGTTTCTTAATTCGTCTATTTTCTTTATTTCAACATTTAACTGCAATTTCTTGGTTTTTAATTTTAATCATCACCATCGACCCTTAACTGTACTCTATTAAACATTAGCCTGCCCCATAAGGGGGGGTTTTGCCAATAGTTGCTACGCTTGGCAGACGAGTTGGTAACTGCGTTTAGGCTTGGGTGATGTTTGAAGAGGTACGCTGCTGCTGCCTATTCTTCAACCATTAACTTCCCATCCTTCGCCCTCCCTTAGTCGTCTCTTACGACACTCACGGGGAAGCCCTTAAATTATACTTTTTCTATGTACTGCTAAGGCAAGGCTTTATGTAACCTTAGTAAATATTCTACTGATGTAGGTGTTATCTTGCAAAAGTTATTCATATACTAATAGTAGTGGAATTAAACAAAATAATTCTATTCAAATAATCCCTAGTAATCCAAAACAAATAAATTAAATATAGATAGATACTAGCTAGAGCTACTAGGTAGCCCATACTCGTAGATGCTTGCAATACTAGGAAAGTCATGCGTGCATTGTCGGCCTTGAATGACCTTTAATATGTCCTTTTCGAAAAACCTCATAGATAGATAGATATCGTTTCCTCTAAAAGATTACAATAGTAAACTTATTATAAATATAAATAATTACAAGAAATAATCACAATGAGAAAACAATGGACGACTTTATCGCTAAGTGCGATCTCTTCCAGGCAATCTTTGGATGTAGAGGAGTAATTATAAACAATTTGTTGGGAGGCACGATGAAAAATTTTGTTACTTCTAAATATGGGAGATGTGATACATATAATAATATAAATATTATCCCTTATTTTTTTTCAGAGATCCCAGTTATACAATAAAAAATTGAAGTGTAATGAACCCGTAGTTTGAACAACAACTCTGTATTCATTCTTGGCCAGCTTTCTTTCTGCACGATCTATATCAGCTAGTCGCTACGCCTATTTCTTTTGATTAACTTCGTACAAAGAAAGCCTTCACTGAAAATAGGCTTAAACATTGTATAAATAATTTGAACTATTTTACTTGTAATTTATTATTAATACTAAAGTTTTTTTTTACAACTTAGAATGGCAAATAAGCTGACAGTCCATCTGATGGAAAGTGGTAACCGTCGCCTATAGACATGAGCAGTACCATGGACATAACAGAGTATACTGTTTCGCCCACGATACCCCCCATGTGTTGCTGTTCCTGAGGATTCAGGTGTAATTCCTCTGTACCCTGTAAATTCACGCCATATCCCGTGTGAAGCAGTTGTGTTTACATGTTATGTTTCGATTTGAAGGGTGCAATATGGCAGTGAATTTATAGGGTACAGAAGTATAACTCCTTGGCTCTCAGGAATGGAACTAGGAGGTATCATGTCTATAGGTGACGATTACCACTTTATATCAGGTAGGACGTCTGCTATTTTGCCGTTCTAATTGAATAAAAAAAAACAGGGATAACATGGTCCACGAATCTGTTTAACTGTAAGAAGAATGTTTTTCTCTCAACGGTTGGCTGCACAATGCCCGCTCACTAAGTGGTTTTTCACGCTACGCTTAAAGGATCCAAGGTTATAGAACGAAAGGTATACGTTACGGGGAAGGCCATTCCACAATGCTATGGTAAAGGTACGATTCACGGAGAAATTCGCAAAGTTATATGTACGCCATTATGGGCGGTCTACAGAGTAGGGATACAGTCGCTGGCACATCCTCGCACTGGTGGAAAGGGCAGGGAGAAACGAGGAAATTCTTCAGTGTAGTCCCCACAAAATGAATAGGTTATAGGAAATAAATATATGTTATTTTCCTGGAAATTCTGGAGGTGAAATAATGTTTGTATCCACATAAGATTATTAGATGGACCTTAACAGGTATATATTGCTACATAAAAAAAAAACTATTTCATTCATGAAGGCATCGATAAACGAGGATATATTTCATAAAAACCCTAAAACGAACTATTTTGTATAGATTTATATATTGTAAATCAGTTGCAGCACGCTGATTTACTATGTGAATTATATACCTCTGTCCCATTCGTGTTTCTACCGTGAAGCAGTTGTGTTTTGCATGGTTGTGTTTCGGTTTGGAGGATGGGATATGGCAGTAAATTTACAGGGTACAGAGGAATAACACCTGAGTCCTCAGGAATGGCAACGCATGAGGATATCATGGACGAAACAGTATACTCTGTTATGCCCATAGTACTGCTTATGTCTATAGGCGACGGTTAGCACTTTTCATCAGATGGGCCGTCAGCTTGTTAGAAATAATCTATCTACTCATATGTACCAAATTTTATTCAAATCCATTAAGTAGTTTTTACATATAGGAGTAATGCACATACCATACCAACAAACTTTCATATCTATACTATAATTATAAAGTTGGAATTTGTTTGGCATTGAAAAGTCTTTTAGTGTTGGATAGCTTATTTATCAAAGAAGGCTATAGACTACACAGCATCACGCTCCGACCAATAGGAGCAGAGATTTACTAAATAGTGTTACAAAAATGAGGTAAATTTATTCCTTTTGAGAATTTTCGTTGCAGACGAAGTTGCGCAAGTTAGCTAGTTACGAATACAATAACGGAATATTGCTTGTTTATGTTTGATTTTGTTTCGTAGCAATCACTTTTAAGGTCAAACGTGTTTTTTTTTTCAAAATTATAATGGGACCGATATGGAAATAAATTGATATAGTTTATTTATTTTCCGCTTCATAAATTTCGATGATAAGGGTTGAGTATGGCATTTGTCTCACATTTGTAATCACAAATAAAAAACGCAGTATAGAAATAAATAAATAAATCTGCTTTAAAATGTACAAATGAAGTTCATTCATATAGCCCCGCTTAGACTATTAGTTGCATTTTAAATTTAGAGTATCCCTTTTGTTTCCCCTAGCAAAAAAAAATAAAAATAATTTTTCAATTATTTCCATTGCAATATATGAAGGCCTATAATATGTAAAACTATTCCAAATTTCAAATCTATAGCATTAGTCATTACTAAGATATAGCTGTGGACAGACGGACAAAGTCATGCCATAAAAGTTCCATTGTACCTTTATGGCACGGAACCCTATCAAAAACATAAAAGCTAGATCGTCTCTATTGATCGCAATATGTTTGTTTCACGGTCAATCCATTCTGTTAAACACGCAACGCTTCGTTCCCTATCTTACTGTTAATATGTAAATTGAACCTTGACTTTATCGAATCTGCCATCAAATTATACCCCTCCATAAGCCACGAATTCAATCAAATGTATATTCCCTCTTTATTTCCTAAGATTTACAATCTTTCTTACACAATATTTTTGCTTTTCCTTTCTCAGTAATAGATAATGTAATAATTTTATTTATATTATATTATATTATATTATATATATAATATAAATAAAATGCCAGTTTTATAAAAAATATGTACATACTGTACAAAGTTTACCAAGTTTAAACACTAGATGGCGTTGTAAGTGGCTTCGTATTATAATACGAGGTCTGTCCGGAAAGTTCGTATAAAAGTGTTCTGGAATGCGAGAAAGAGGAGTGGGGAGGCCAGGTAAGCGCAGGACCCCTTCCTTATGTCCCTAACAATGCTTCAGTTCTGGTCTGACCGCCGTGCGGTGCGAACTAGCTTGTCACGCCATCTGTGAAGTTACCTCTTAACGAAACCCCGTCGGCATGGAGCCCGCTTCCGTTGAAGAGCAGCGCGTCGTAATCAAGTTTCTCTCGAAACTCGGCAAGAATGGCCGTGAAATTTTTGCCGATCTCAGAACAGTTTATGGGGATGATGCTGTGAAGGAACCAACCGTCCACAAGTGGCTAAAAAGATTCAGAGAGGGCCGAGACAATGTTGATTGTTTTTTTCGATGTTCGGGGGATTGTCCATCAAGAATTCGTCCCTCCAGGCCAGACAGTTGATGGAAAATTCTACGTCGATGTGCTCAGACGCCTCAAAGCTCGTGTGGCACGAGTTCGTCCAGAATTGGCGCGAGAGGGGCGTTGGATTCTTCACCACGACAATGCCCCTGCCCACACCTCTCTTGTTGTCCGTGAGTTTTTGAGTAAAAATTCCATTACGGTGACCGAACACCCCCCTATTCGCCGGATTTGGCCCCGTGTGACTTCTTCTTGTTCCCAAAAACCAAATTGGTACTTCGGGGGCGGCATTTGGGGGACATAAATGAGATAAAAAAAGCTACGACGGGGCAGCTGAGAAACCTACAACCAGAGGACTTTCAAGGAGCCTTCTCACAGTGGAAACGGCGTTGGCACAAGTGCATTATGTCACAGGGGGAGTACTTTGAAGGGGATAAAATTGATTTACCTGAATAATTGTAAAATAAAATTTTTAAAAAACTTTTATACGTACTTTCCGGACAAACCTCGTATAATACATAATACGTACGTAATGTTGAACGTACTCGTATTCAATTAAATGTATACGAGGCGAGATAGCAATTTGTCTGAGCCATATAATTTAAAGATGTTTGCACAATAAATCAGAGATGTAATGTCGGAAAAGTGGCGTATTTACCTGAACGCCGGCTGAGGTAATGTTTTACGCATATTTGTATACATGTGTACGTGAGCACGCATCAGTCTTTGTACTCCGGTTGGACTGATTTCGAAAAAATAAAAGTATTTTTTTTTAATGAATGATAATGGTATGGTATACACCGGTATATATATATATATATATATATATATATATATATATATATATATATATAAATAATTTGCTGCTATGAATATCATTATATCAAAGCCTTAAATCTTAACAGTATTCTATTCTAGCATGCTAGCAAAATACCCTGTCAGGTCGACCTCTTCATGGTTCCCCCTGGAAACTATCGTGATTAATTTATTGTTAGATTCATCACGATGGGCTAACAGGCCTGCTTTTTTCCTCACCTGTCATCCTTCACTGGTGCCCCGCCGGTGTATATCGATACCGGTGTATACCGATACCGGTGTATACCATACCATTATCATTCATTAAAAAAAAAATACTTTTATTTTTTCGAAATCGGTCCAACCGGAGTACAAAGACTGTTGCGTGCTCACGTACACATGTATACAAATATGCGTAAAACATTACCTCAGCCGGCGTTCAGGTAAATACGCCACTTTTCCGACATTACATCTCTGATTTATTGTGCAAACATCTTTAAATTATATGGCTCAGACAAATTGCTATCTCGCCTCGTATACGTTTAATTGAATACGTTCAACATTACGTACGTATTATGTATTATATTATAATACGAAGCCACTTACAACGCCATCTAGTGTTTAAACTTGGTAAACTTTGTACAGTATGTAGATATTTTTTATAAGACTGGCAAACAAGCTGATGGCCTTATTAAATTTGTTTTTTTTAATGTATAATAATGGAATGGTAACTCCGTCTTCGCTATCAGACGACGATGGCAAGGCGCCAGTAATTGTTAATAGAGTAAGGTGAAAACAGCGGGTCTACCGTGAAATGAAATTCCAAAATTTCGGACTCAATTTCGTGTTTTTGTTTATACCAAAATCGGATCAATAAATGGAGTTTAATATTTCGTTCGTCATACATCCTATCATAAAAGAACAATATTTTAACATTTTTAATATTTCCAAACGGCATGTATTATGTAGTTTTAACATCAAATTTGTGTTTCATTTCGCTCCGAAATTTCGGAAAACATTTCATGGTAGGCCCTCAGGTCTGTTGGCCTATCGTGACGCTCAACAATTAACCTCGATACTCGGGGGGAGAGAGATTGTTGCTAATAAGGATGCCAGCAATATACACTATCAGGTCGACCTCCACACGGTTTCCCTTGGAATGTATCGTGATTAATTCCTGTTGAAACTGTGCTAACTGACCTGATTTCATCCTCACCCATCATTGCTTACTGGTACCCTGCTGGATTATACAGATAGCGCAGGCGGGGTTACCATTCCATTATCATACATTAAGTAACCTCGATGGTTTCTAAGTTAGACCGCGTGAAGGTCGACCTGAAATGGTATATAGCTAGCAATAGGGTAACCGTTACCATTATTTGATAATTAAGATTACATTTAAAAAAAACGACTTCATTTGTTTCAATACCAGTTTTAATTTAAAATATAAACTGCTGTATATATTTTGATAAAATTTCTATAGCAACAATCTGTAAGTATAACCTTTCAGATAAAAAGATAAAAACAAATCCAAATCGGTTTATAACTAACGACATTGTGTAGTTTAGGTAACTAACTAACAAACAAAAAAACAAATACAAACAAATTGTAAACCTACTTAATTTTGAAATCGGTTAAAAATCAATATTACGTGAAATATCTCATAATACGGTAATATTTTGTGCTGACAAAGAATTTATGGGCATATTAAGGTATTTAATAATGGAGTTTGATCAATTCCCAAATGTTGAGGAGGATATAAATTCTTGGAATGTTCAACGTACGGCATATTAAATTGATTGACAATATAAAACATTTTTCAGGGTCGGAACCGCGCGCGTTTGGAGGCTACGGTAACCGCTTACCAACAGGTGGGCCGTATGTTTGTTTGCCACCTCAGTTGTATAAAAAAAATATATATATACAGGTTAACAATACAAAATATCGTACTAATATGTCTGCACATGAGAGATATTTGAGAAATATTAGTGATGTCTGCGGTCTTAATAAGAGACTTTTACATTTTACCAGAGGGAGACTTTGTACAAAAGTCGATTGCTTGGGTACCTCTGTCCCATTCGTGTTTCTACCGTGAAGCAGTTGTGTTTGCATGGCTGTGTTTCGGTTTGAAGGGTGGGATATGGCGTGAATTTACAGGGTACAAAGGAATAACATCCGAGTCCTCAGGAATGACAACGTATCATGGGCGAAACAGTATACTCTGTTATGTCCATGGTACTGCTCATGTCCATAGGCGATGGTTACCACTTTCCATCAGGTGGGCCGTCAGCTTGTTTGCCATTCTAAGTTGTATAAAAAAAAGACTATATCTCTTTTCTTTGTCAGGTTTTAAAAATACTGTCTGTCTGAACATAGACCTCTCCTATAAACCGCTATAAGGAACGGTCCTGCATCACCTGCATACACTGACTCTCTGCAACGCATTTGAGGTCGTCATTTGAGTATATTCATCTTTAATAACAATTTAAATCCGGAGACAAAGTTTTCTGGCAGTAATCTCTTACTAGTGATAAACCTGGTTTTGTACACTATAATAAAAAGTATAAAATAAACAAAAACATGAAGATCATATCATCATCACTATCATATCAGCCTTCAAATGTCCACTGCTGGACATAAGCCTTCCTCTTGAGGGGATTTTGCCAGTAGTTGCCACGCTTGGCAGGCGGATTGGCAACCGCAGTTAGCCTTTAGAGATGTTTTAATAGGGACTACTTATTTCAACATATAATATATGGGAGGAAAGGGATTGTTAGTAATGGAGACTAAAAATCCCATTGCTAGCAATATACCCAACCAGGTCGACCTCCACGCGGTTCTCCCTAGAAACTGTCATGATTAATTCTTCATGATGAATTCATCATGATGGGCTAATTGACCTGTTTTCATTCTCATCGATCACCCTTCACTGGTGCTCCATCAGCGTATCCCGTTAGCGCAGGCGGGGTTACCAATCCATTTTCATCCAACAAAAAAAAACATATGTACTACATATACATACACATATAAATATATACATAACACACATTACTACTACCATCTACTTATTTTCTTGTTTTTAATTAGTGGGTAGTCATTGAAAAATTACTAACTATTCAAATTTCAAATTCGGAAATCTAATTTCATATAACGGTATCTGTCATACCTCCCAAAAGGATTTATATTAATGTGTTTAATTAAATCGATGCTTTCGATATTACAAGCTCAAAGTTCAAGGTTCCTTAGGTAAATTCGAATTGAAGGCCACACTTTAATGTCGTACATTGGCCCTTAATAGTCCTAATTATGAACAACAAACTTCTAGTGAAATCGTTATCCGCCGAGGAACAGGGAACAGTTACGGAATCATGAAAATGCAGGAAACAAGAGATGTATGTAAGAGAGAGGGATAAAGGTCTTTGGCACTCATTGTCATTGTCTATCCTGTAAGGGACTTAATGTAAGAATAGAATTACCTAAAGAATATAAGCTAGCATTTAAGTTGTTTAAATGCTTAAATTTAAGTGCATTAAAAATATTTCTTCCTTTCTTTTTTTTCTTTCTTCTTTCTATAGATTAATTAATTTATTTTAATTTTTCCAATTGAACTGTCAAACCT
The DNA here is from genome assembly GCF_026898425.1 of Galleria mellonella. Lineage (NCBI taxonomy): Eukaryota > Metazoa > Arthropoda > Insecta > Lepidoptera > Pyralidae > Galleria > Galleria mellonella. The sequence continues at coordinate 4,914,013 of NW_026441999.1, read as the reverse complement.
TAAAATCATTAAACTAAATTTGTAATTTATACTTGTTCATTAACATTTATTATATAAGTAGGTAGGTATTATATTATTTATGTAGTATACATATGTATTTATATAAATTAATATTAATATCTAGTTATAGCACTTTAGCTGCCCGCTAACGATATGCTTTCTGACTGTATTGGGCTGACTGGAAGACATCTCTGATTCACTTTTGCTCACAATATTTATAAATGAATTAACAATGTAATTTACAAGTGCAATAAAGAATATATATATAAATATATATATACATATATACATATATATATATATATATATATATATATATATATATATATAATATAGATAGATTTTTCCCGTTTCCCGCACTATTATATTGTGCTTTATTCCCATAATCGTCTCTTCCAATTGGCAAAGAAAAGAAATGCTGACACATTGTACTGTCCCTGTCACCACACAGGTCATTAAATAGTAAGGCAAGCTTTTTACTCACAAAATGGACGACAATTTGATTTCAGTTTTTTTTGCCCGTGAAGGTCGAGTGAAGCACGAAACGCGAGTAAAGTGTTTTAGCGCGAAAATGGCTCGGATTTTCTTTTATCTTTTTTTTCGTTTAAGCAAGATAAGAAAGTTGAGATATTTCCTAATGTGCGTGTTAGGTAAGATTTTTTAAAGGTTTTTGTTCGTGTTATTGGCACGTGATACACTTTTTGTGTGTATTCAAAAATGTGTGTACTATTGCCTAATCACTTAATTTATACCCTATTAGGTTGACCTCCACGTTGTTACCCCTGGAAACCATCGTGAACAATTCTTGTTGAATTCGTCACGATGGGCTAACTGACCTACTTCATCCTCACCTATCATCCTTCATTGGTACCCAGCCGGTGTAAACCGATAGCGCGGATGGGGTTACCATTCCATTATCATCCATTAAACAAAATCACTTAATTTTGAAGTACTCAAACTATTGCCTAATTTTACCAGAGGGAAACTTTGTACAAAATTCGTTTGCTTGGTCACCTCTATCCCATTCATGTTTCTTCCGTTAAGCAGTTGTGTTTGCATGGATGTATTTTGGTTTTTTTTAAACAACTTAGAATGGCAAACAAGCTGGCAGCCCACCTAAAGGAAAGTAACCGTCGCCTATAGACATAACAGAGTATACTGTTTCGCCCATGATACCCCCCATGCGTTGCCATTTCTGAGGGCTCAGATGTTATTCCTCTGTACCCTGTAAATTCACTGTCATATCCTACCCTTCAAACCGAAACCCAGCCATATAAACACAACTGCTTAACACATTGGAAAATTAAAAAAGATACAACCGATTTATATACCCCTTTTTAAATTCTGTTGAAAATTTAAATAAATATAAAACATATTCTATCCAGAAATATCAGGAAAATCTTTATAGATACTATAAATAAGTAGGAGAAACCGAAAGAGGCCTTTATAACGGAATGTTTCCATTATAAATCGAGCCTATTGTATTTCTCTCTCTGCAAATAATTCTGTCCCGTCCAACCGTATTGTTGCAAGAAACTTTTAGGAACTCGGCATCCCCGGAGGCCAATTTATATGAGAGCTCGCTATTTATTATTGACATTTAGGTAAATCTCCTAACATCAGTTCAAGGACTTGAAATATTAAGGTGCAGTCGCACCAAACGAACATTTTTTTTTTATTCAACATAGAATGGCAAACAAGCTGACGGCTTACCTGATGGAAAGTGGTAACCGTCGCCTATAGACATGAGCAGTACCATGCATGGCCAATCCTTTATATATTCTTTATTTCACTTGTAAATTACATCGATAATGCATTTATAAATGTTGTGAGCAAGGGTGGACTTATCTTTGACAGAGATCTTTTCCAGTCAACCAAAATACAATTGGAATATCGTTAATGGGCAGTTAAAGTGCACGAGTGGTGTACGAACAAATATTAATATCTGAACAATACATAAATATACAAATAAACAGTTAAATGTAATATTAATATTTATTAATTATATATTACATAAATACATATACTACAAATAAATATAAAACATAATTAAAATAATTGAATATGCTACGTACATTAGAAATTTAGTTTTTTTTTTGTGTGATAATGGAACCCCGTGGAGGTCGACCTGATAGGGCATATTGCTAGCAATGGGACTGTCAAAATTGCCATTGCTAACAATCCCTTTCCCCCCTAGAAATTTAGTTTAATGATTTAATAGTTAAATTAGAAAATTGAAAATAATGACTATGAATCCTTATACTTGCTAATATTTTAAATGGAGCTAGTTATACAGTAAATAACCATCCCTTATGGAATATCCATAGGAAGTGACTGTTTTCTGCACAAATAACTTCAAATGTTTGAATTCATCAGTATATAAAGAAAATATGTTATGTGTATAATTAAGGCTTATATATTAAGATATAATCTATCTATGTAGGTATCAAATTCTATAAATCTGTTTAGTAGTTCTTGCGTAAAAGAATAATAAACATCTATCCGTATATCCTCACACACTTTCGCGTTAATAATATTAATAAAATTTCAAGTTTCAATCACTATCGTCGAGTTAATGACCTTCAATTCATCTTCGAACCCTTTGCCAACTTTGTGTTTTATATTAACAAAAAATGATTCGTCATTCTTGTACATTAATCATGAGCATTTTGCGTGTAGTCCATTGTCAGCTTCAAATCAATATAAACAAACACGGTAGGTATACCTTTGTTTAGATCAGGATTGTCAGACGCGAATTTTTATTTTTAGCCAAATGTCAAATATTTTTTCTCCATATTAATACGATTTTCAGGATACTTTCCCTATCACAAAATCAAATTTTATACGATGTTTAGGATACTTTTCCTATCACAAAGTTTTATCGTTTTTCACTACATATTGCCTCTTCTTAATTTCATTCTCTTGTCGGTGCAACTTATTCATGCATCTTCTTCCAGCCAGTTATATCCCAGACCATATCCTTGAGCTCCCTATACGACATGACACCTACGTATGGGGGGAAAGGGATCGTTAGCAACGGAGTTTGACAGCCCTATTTCTAGCAATATGCCTTATTAGGTCGACCTCCACGTGGTTCCCCCTGGAAACCGTCGCGAACAATTTTTGTTGAATTCGTCACGATGGGCTATCTGACCTACTTCATCCTTCACTGGTGCTCCGCCGGTGTATACCGATAGCGCGGGTGGGGTTACCATTCCATTATCTTCAATTAAAAAAAAAAAGACACCTACGTATTGCCATTTGCCATGTGCTACAAAATGTACGACAACAATTAAAAAAAAACATCTGTATTCTATTCCTATTTTCCCTCTCTTTCTCTTATTGCATCCTCTGTTATGTACCTTCATATATTTTACTACAATCAGGTACTTCGAAAATTTTAAAAATAGGAAAATCTATGACGTAGACTTCTAGATGATATACAAAAAGTACATTAGTTTTTAGGGTAAACCTTTCGGAATATAACTGTGGAAACGCAATAAATTTTTATAGACATTATATTTAAATTTTAACTATTATTTATGCCAGATTGTCTGTAAGAGATTGCTTTTAGCAATAAGGCCGCCTTTTGTATACGCATATTCTGTATAAATATTCCTTGTACATCTTTATTGTGCGCAATAAAGAGTTTATTATTATTATTATATAGTAGTTTTTGCGTGTTACCGAAACAAACAGTCAGACAGACAGATGAAAAACATAATAATTTAATAGATCTTTTTTTTTTTAAATATTGTTTTGACTTTCAATTGCTTTTATTAAGACTCCACACTAATTTTGTTTCTTAAATATCTCCTATCGAACAGATATCGTCTAGTTTAATGAGACAGCAATAACAAGCTAAGTTAATTCTTGAAATGACTGTAATTCCATATTCGTTATTTAGTGAAATGTAACTATCAGAATTTAGAATTTGTTTATTTGCTAGAATAAGGTACATTTTTTAAAACGTATTACATATATAATATAATTTTTTTCTGATATAACAGAAGAAAATTATAGTCTAATCTTATTCTGCCACACTGTATGCGTGCAAATATTAAAATTTCATCATCATCGTCATCATCATTTCAGCCATTATCCGTCCACTGCTGGACATAAGCCTCCCCCATAGACTGCCATAAAGAACTGTCCTGAGCCACCTGCATCCACTGACTCTCTGCTATGCATTTCAGGTCGTCACTCCATCTAGTGGGGTAATCGTCCTACATCGCGTTTGCCCGTACGGGACCGCCACTCAAGAACCTTTCTTCCCTGTTGTCGGTTATTCGAGCTATGCGAGCAGCCCATTGTCTTCAGCTTACTTATCCTTCGGGCTATGTCGGTTACTTTGGTTCTTTTGCGGATATCCTCGTTTCGGATTCTATCACACAAAGAGACTCCAAGCATAGCCCGCTAAGTAATTTAAAACTTTTGTAATCTTGTAGAACCATGTTTCGGTTCCATAAGTGACTAGTAACACGTACTGGGTAAAGGTACTGGTTAAATATTAAAATTTATTGTACAAAAATAGTACATTACTGCAGCGGCCAGCAACTGAGGCATTGATGGACGAAAATGCAAATATGGACTGAGGCGTAGCCGAGGCACACATACGTGAGTCCGTCAATGCCTAATCGTAACCAAGGCTTGTATAGTACTTTTCTCAAACGATGCGCGGAAATCAAAAACACAATTTTACTTTTCAAGTTCAATGACGAATAACGAACAATAATAATTTTTCATGTTTCGAAGTAAGAGGTAATTCCATTTTTAAATTACAGGACAGATATGAGTTTACACAGTAATTTATCGGGCCGCAAAACACAACAGATATGGATTTTCATACAACTTTTGGCGGCCGCTGCCCGCATGTATCTGGCTAGTACGGCAATTTTGATTTATCTCGAAGAAGATTGTCAAAATAATGCTCACATTTCCAAGCATGTTTGAGAAAATAAAAATAATCTCATCAGAATTACAAATACATATAGCAATGATTATTAAGCTTCTAATTACCTCATTTGGAAGTACAGTCGTAATGTTATTTTATATAATTTTTAAACATCATATAAATAATATTTTATGTCTGTATATTTACTACGACATTACCAATATCACGAGCCTGTACGTGATGTGAATTTCTGTCTGGGCCTATAACTTATTGGTTGCTTCGGTGATTTATGGATTTTATTATTATGTTTTTATTGGTAATAGGATTTGTATTAAGGTCGAAACGTATCAATAAGAATAACGAATAATTTCTAACTGATCTAGAAAGGGATAATTTTTTTATACCTTTCAACCGACTTCAAAAAAGAATACGTTTTCAATTTGGTTCTATTTTATTATTATGTATTACTTTAGAAAAGTAATAATATAAATTTATTTGGAAAAGTCCTTTTTTTTATCTGAAAGGATATACATTCAGATTCATTCAGTATATTTTTATCAAAATCAATTCAGACAGTAGTTTAGTTTTCAAATTAAAATAACTGCTTTTGTCACAATTGACGTTGGTGTTTTTTTTTTTGGAATAAAATGTTAAATGATAATGGATAAACTCAAAAAATACTTATCCCATTTCAAAAATTCTTTCACTCATAGAAAGCTACATTATCAGCGAGTAACATGGACTATATTATAAAACCGTGCGAAGCCAGGGTGAGTTGTTAGTTGTATATAAAAAAAATTCTTATCTCGATGTTTAATATTGCAGTCGGTATATATATAAGAAAGTTTTCCAATTGCATTATAATTATTAAAGTTGGCTGCCATACAAGATTTTTATTAACTCACGCGATACACAGCTGGGTCGAGGTGCCTTGAAAGGAATTCCATTCAGCCAGTTTCGTGTTTAATTTAATATTAAATAACCCAAGTTATAATGCCGCTTTGTGTCTGAAAGTTCAATGTCCTAAAGTCATGTTACAAGTAGATACAATATCTTTATACGGAATTCTTTTAAGATGGCATGTATGTAAGTATTAAATTTTATTCTAGAAGAAAGTTCTACATTTTGTTATCTTTTTATAAATTCGACTGCATTTTTTTATAAATTTATTTAAGTGCGAGTTGGACTCACACGTCGAAATTTATGCATTTAAAAGAATGTACTGTTCATGTCTATAGGCGATATGTGTCTATCCATCAGGTGGGCCGTCAGCTTGTTTGCCATTCTAAGTTGTATAAAAAAATCATATAATTATGACTCTTTTTTTTAGTTGAGCCACAGATTATTACTACCACAGATAATCTCACTCACTGCCATTCTGCTAGTAAATACGTTCAATCAGGAATAATTACCAGAAAATTCCATGTAAGATTTTATTAAGTCGACATTCTTGATCGTGGTGAGAGGTGTCTTACAAGAGGAATGTCTAGATAAATCCGATTTCCTTCGAGAACAAATGGAAGGTTTATGCTTGGCAATCGATTCGGATAAATCCTGCTACGCTAGATTCATCTCGTTTATTTTGAAGGATTTGTTCAAAACTCGTCTTCAACGATCCTATTTGTGATTCTGCTGTTGAATGTTTCCATTTCTATACGAGTACCTGTGTCTCAGTTAAAAAAAAAAAGTATTTTTTTTTTAATCGATCAATCAATCATTCATTTATTTAATGCGTTATGTTTCACTATTATAAAGTATATAAATTATTAATTATATAAACATTATGTCAATTAGAAATAATTAGGCACATATTTTTTTTTTTAAATGAAAGCACCTAAATTAATACAAACCAATATAAATATGAATCATCGGCGTCATCACATCAGCCGTCTACTGATCACTGCTGAATATATTCTCAAAAGAGGAATTTTGCCAGTAGTTGTCACGCTTGGCAGGCGGATTGGCAACCGTAATTAGGCTTTAGTGATGTTTTAAGAGGAACACTGCTGCTCATCCTACGACCAGTCTTAAATATTATACACAAATGTCTGTATTATACGGGGATCGAACCTGCGACTATCCAGAGGTGAACACTTGTGTTAAACCGTTACACCACTGAATCCATCAAATTCAATTAATATTAGACGAAATTACAACGGAGGCCCGAAGAAACTTTCTTAATCTTTGACTAAAGCAAACTCGTCCGCGTCAAAAAAGTGCTAAAACCGAAGTTTTCAAAGGGCCCCATTTGTTATTGTCGTGTTTAATGCTGCGAAGTGTGCCAATCAAAACTTTGCGCCATTATACACAGGGCCGGATTGATTATATCGGGGCCCCCAGACAAAGCGCATCTCGCTCATGAGAAAATATTTCAATAAATTAATTAAAAAACATTCAGATAAATGTAATTCAATCAAGACAAGATATTTAGACACGACTTTCCAATTTTCCGACTTTAATTGTGCCCATTTTGATTTAAAAACTAAACTACTAAACCGCTTTTGATTAAATTTCCATGAGACCAATTTTAAAGCATATTCTTTCAGATAAGAAAATCGTTATTCAAATCGGTTTACTAATAACGAAGTAAGATAAAATTACAAACGTAAAAAAAATACAAATTAGAACCTACTCCTTTTTTGACGGCGGTTGAAAGCTACTGTAATGTACATATATCTAATAGTTTGAAATACATTAAAAAACATATTGAAATATGATGGTGTAATATGAAAACAAAGCAATAATATTTACAGTAACGCTTTATTAAATATATACAAAACTTGGAATGTAGTTTTTAAGAAACTTTAAAAAAAATGTCATGACGCGGGGCCCCCAGCACTACACAAAGGATAATCCAGCCCTGACCTAACTTACATATAATAGGTACCTACGCTATTTGGTACGGCTATAAATAGCCATCTATTCGCAAAAAATCAATGTTTATACATTCCAATTAGTGTTAATGGATATATTACAACCCATTAAAACCAAATGTGTTTGTATGGCTGTGTTTCTGTTTGACGAGGAGATTTTTTTTTATGGTATTTAGAATGGCAAACAAGCTGACGGCCCATCTGATGAAAAGTGATAATAGTTGATTATAGACTCGAACAGCACCATGGGCACCACAGAGTATACTGTGCTGCCCATGGCTCTCTTCATACGTTGCCATTGCTAAGGAATATGATGTTATGCTTTTGTACTCTTTATTTAAGTACCATATCATCATCATCATAATAGAGATTAACTGTCCATTACTGAACATAGGCAGTTACATACATACATATCTGTCACGCCTGTCTCCCATTAAGGTAGGCAGAAATAATGGAACGCCAAATGCTTCAATTCAAACAAAGGGACCAGAGGGAGACTTTGTACAAAAGTCGATTGCTTGGGTACCTCTGTCCCATTCGTGTTTCTACCGTGAAGCAGTTGTGTTTGCACGGCTGTGTTTCGGTTTGAAGGATGGGATATGACGTGAATTTACTGGGTACAGAGGAATAACATCTGAGTCCTCAGGAATGGCAACGCATGGGGGGTATCACGGGTGGAACAGTATACTCTATTATGTCCATGGTACTGCTCATGTCTATAGGCGACGGTTACCACTTTCCATCAGGTGGGCCGTCAGATTGTTTGTCATTCTAAGTTGTATAAAAAAAACTCTTTTGCTTCTTCCACATTCATCATTCAGGCAGTTACTACTGGCAAAACCCCCTTTATGGTTCTCCCATAAGGGGGGTTTCGCCAGTAATAACTGTTATATCCCACCCTTCAAACCTAAACTGCTAAACAGCCATGTAAACATGCTGCTTCACGGAAGAAACATGAGCAAAACACATGCAGAAGAGTTTTGTACAGTCTCCTTGTGACATGACAGTAAAATTACAAGGTATGGAAAAATGACGCCTTAAATATCTGAAAATAGCAATGCATAACGGATACCATGGATGTCATAATGTATCTCTATGACGCATGGTGATGGTATACCATCACCAATATAATAATAATGACTGTCATATTCTATCAATGAAACTTTCAAATAAATCTCATAGCATTTTTTGTTGTAATTTCTTGTTTTATTTTAGGCTGTCAATTAATGCTTTTTTTAATGAATTATCATCCATGAAATGGTAACTCTGCCTGCGCTATCAGCTGGCAACGTTACTGAATATACTGTAAGAGGATAGATGAGAATGAAAACAGGTCAGTTAACCTATCATGACAAATCCCCTAGTCGACCTTAACGCGGTTCTCCCTGAAAACTATAATGATTAATTCTTGTTGAATTCGTCAAGATGAAAGCCTGCTTTCTGCCCTGCTTTCATCCTGACCTATCACCCCATACTGGTGCTCCGTCAGCGTATGCTGTCAACGCAGGTGGGGCTACCATTCCACTCAATATGGTGACCTATGGTGTCCCACTGCTGGGTAAAAGCCTCCCTCAACTGTTTCTGTATTGCACGATCGCTATACTAGTATCACAGATAATATAATACTATACTAGCCAGTATTTATGGTATCTATCATTTGTGGTACAGCCATTATCACGTATTAAAAAGAAGAAAAAAAATAGTAATGGCTTAATAGCTATGTGTGCTATTAAGTATATGTATGTTTATGTATATATTTGTATGTGTATATGTAGTGTATATATATGTGTATATATGTTTGTATATGATAATATCTATATAATAGTGCGCCACCTACTCTTTGTCTTTTTCTCAATGTCCTCTACCCAAAGGTTGTCTGGAAGAGATTGTTTAGCGATAAGACCGCCTTTTGTATCACTTCTCATTAATATTCACTGTATTTGATATTTTTCTTTTTACTTGATGCAATAAAGTGTAAATAAATAAAAAAAAAATAGCCATAAATAAATAAATTTTCATATTTATAATATTAGGAAGAAATTTAATTAAGCCAATATCTCCTTTCTATCTTATGCGTGCTTTTAAGGCACTTATTTTTTATTTCCTCCATTATCCCATTATCCCTACATTATTATATCTGAAGTATTTCGTGCATCCACATTTAAAATTCCTATACTCTTCCCAAAAAACCTGCACCGGTATAGGATAAGTTTGTAAATGGAAAAGAACAATCTCAACCTTCCTATAGGTATTCATTGTTCCATTAATGTGAAATATGGGTCTTATATTTTGTGTTAGCTCTTTTCTTTTAGTTCATACACATAAATTTTGGATATAGGAAAACGAACAAAATATAATTGTTCTAGGAAGTGTATCAATATAAAATAAACAACAGATTTTAAGTTCGACGTTTAGAAACAAAATTGTGTAATCCGCATTAAATGTGGTACAGCAGTGCGATGCAGGAGCAAGTACAAAAACTCAAAATTATTCCACTGTTTTGACTTTATTACTCTTAATTGATCTCTCTTATCAATTTTCCTTATATATTTATTATATACAAATGTAGTCTAGTTACAATTTTATTATATGTACATAGATTCCATTTTATTCATCCAAAATCTTTTGGTCCATTCATAGTAATGTACCTATTTAAAAATTTTATCTAACAGTTTGCTTTAGTTACTGTTTTAGCTTTAGAAGTCAACAAACTCAATCCCGGTAACCTAACGACGTTAATTGGTTAATTAAATAAACCAAAATAACAATGGAACTGAGATCTAAAATAGATTGTAGCTCTCAAATTGCCGGTGAGAATAGTCGACAATATCGAATGTAATGAACGAATTTTTTCACTCCGTTCAATTTTGATCAAATAAAATACTTTATTGCTTGGCTCTTGTCAGACGAAATGAAGGTATCCGTATATTGGACCGCTATATTTTGCTGGATTAATATGTTTTGTGGCGAAAAATATTATACTATAAAATATTTTTCATTGTGCGATTTTTTCGCGATCATGTTTTCATTCTGAGTATTATTTTTTCTACACTTTGATCTACTTTGTATGTACTTGTGTATACACATATGTATTGTGTATATACATATAATAAATATAAATATACAACTATGTAAAGTTTTGCTTTCAATAAATCATATGGATTTTAACTTATTCACTATTTACACGTAATTTTGATTTTAAACTTCAAAAAAGTGTAAGAATATAAATAATATTTTCTTGAATATAAATGCATTAATTCTGAACCGATTGTCAATTTTTTTTTATTGAAATTTAGTGTTTTATACCATAATGATCGTCGCTGTGTGCTCCCGGCATGGAATGGGTCACCCCATTCTTTCCAGTGGATGTCGTAAAAAGCAACTAACTAAATTTAATAGTCGATAGATGGGCAGCAGCGTCCTTCTTGAAGCATTATTAAGGCCTAACTGCGGTTGCCAATGCACCTGCTAAAAATGGCGACTACTAGAGAAATTCCCCTTATGAGGAAGGCCTATGTTCAGCCGCGAACAGTTAACGGCTAATTTGGTATAATATAAAATTAATTAATTAAAATTTATTTTAGGACAAATTTATTTTAAGATTATCAGGGATTTAGGATTTTGTATATCACATATAATGAAGAATTACTCATCATCACCATCACCATATCAGCCTTTAACTGTCCATTACTGAATGTCCATGTCCTTTAAATGTCCATCCTTCGCCTTGGGGGGTTTCACCAGTAGTTGCCACGCTTGGCAGGTGATTTGGCAACCGCAGTCAGGTTTTAGAAATATTTTAAGAGGGTCCCTGCTGCCCTTCCCTCGCCCTCCTTTAGTCGGTTTTTACGACACCAATGGAAAAGGAAGAGAAGAATTAGTACTCATATTTAAATAAATCTACCAGTTATCTACTTCCCATTGAAGATACAAACTCTTGATGACGATGATGATCATTGAATATATTACCAGATGGCGCTGTGTATATTCACTGATATTTTATATTTACTAGCTCCATTCCGCGACTCTGCCCGCGTGACTCAATATATAAAGTATCCTATGTGCTATTTTTTTTCAATGGATGATAATGGAATGATAACCCGGCTGCGCTAACAGTGTACGCTGGCGGGACACCAGTGAGGGATGATAGGTGAGGATGAAAGTGTGATTAGCCCACCGTGATGAATACACCTGGAATTCGGCACGATGGTTTCCAGAGGGAACCACGTGGAGGTCAACCTGATAGGGTATATTGATAGCAATGGGACTGATAGTCCGTATTACTAACAATCCCTTTCCCCCCTATGCGCTAAGTTAGGAAACCTACTCGAGTACCAAATTCATCTAAACTTGTTTAGCAGTTTTGCGTTAAAGAATAGCAACTTTTCATCCATCCATCGTTACAAACTTTCACGTTTATTATATGAATAGAATGTATACTAAAAATACTATTATTTTATAATAAAGTCCCTTTACGATATAGCTTAGCGTCCGTTAGGGTCGTTCAACTATAGGTTATGTCCTGATATATAGGTAGGTACCTTTATATATCAGGACATATTAGGGACAAAATATATAGCCATCGCATATCGACCATTGCTCCGTTTTGTAAATATATAATGTTATACCCACATTAAAGATTATCATATCCCGTTTAGAACGAATAAATGGACGAAAACACTTTATTGTTCCCTTTAAAGATTGATACATATAATTATATAAACTTAATTACCTAAAAGCAAGATAAAGAGGCAACAATGGGCGGCCTTATCGCTGAACAGCGATCTCTTCCAGGCAACCTTAACCTTTTTAGGTTACTAATATTGGATATTCTCTCGTTGATTACTTAGATAATACGCATAATTGCTTACTGTTGTAAATTATGTGAAATTACTTAATGCAAGGGGAGTTTATTGCAGCTTGAAATGGCAAACAAACTGACGACCCACCTGATAAAATGTAATAACCGTCGCTTTTATACTCCACTTTAAATCAAGACAAAACTTGAGTAATATCGGTACCGACTTGATATCTATATATCGTGTTCCTTTGGATATTGATGGCGGAGAAAAAGGTAATTTTTTTTTTATACAACTTAGAATGACAAACAAGCTAACAGCCCACATGATGGAAAGTGGTAATCGTCGCCTATAGATATGAGCAGTACCATGGACATAACAGAGTATACTGTTTCGCCCATGATACCTCCCATGCGTTGCCATTCCTGAGGACTCGGGTGTTATTCCTCTGTACCTAGTAAATTCACGCAACTTAAACTTTTGATTTATTACCTACCATTTGCTAGATCTCATAAAAACTGCTTCACGGTAGAAACACGAATGGGACAGAGATACCCAAGCAATCGACTTTTGTACAAAGTCTCCCTCTGGTAAATATTAATATTGCCCATAGTAAAAACTAAAATCCAAGTCCATTTACCCTTCTTAAGTGGCAAAAAGTAGGCCTTTCTATAAGTTTTGTACTGAACATTAGTCTCTATGATAAATGATCCAGCCATAAAATAACAGCCAAAAAGCTTCGAACTAAAGAATAAGTCACGTACCGTACGAATTGATAATTCACAATATGGGACGATTTAGAAACACATTTTGACGTGAAAATCATCTAGATAAATTCATCAGGAATTAACCATGATAGTTTCCAGGGGGAAACGCGAGGAGGTTACCCTGGTTGGGTATATTGCTAGCAATGGGATTCTCAGTGTCCATTACTAACAATCCCTTTCCCCCCATATGACATATACTATATTATACACGAAATTGAGAATAATATAAAGTTTTTAATGTTATTATAACTCGTAGTCGAAGTGTATATAAGTGTTGTGGATTAAAGAAATAAATTTTAATTTATTTATTGATTCATAAATACATATGTATTTATAAAGTTAAAAAGGGAAATGAATAAATTCATACAACATCGAATCATCCATTCCCAGAAGAGAAACATAAAACAATTTTAATAAATAATAAAAAATTCAACGGCGACTATCGGCTATCACATAAAACAGGGACTAAATTGAAAAACATTTCACCGCAGAGAAGTGGGCGATTACGAATGACAAATCGGCGATAACCGGCTCCAATAACAATGGAATATAAAATGAGACGTTGCCATTTTAAACCTTGCGATACGCCATGAGAGATGCCTTTTCCTTGACATTAAAAGTCCCATGAAATAGCCATTCGATTGGATTCCGTATGTATCGTATACGAATTCGATTTCGTACGATCGAGGAATACGAACGTGCTTTTGGTGTTTAGTAAGATAGTTACTCTGTTGTGCTTAAATTAATTAATTCAATCAGTTTATTACATTGAATATTACATATTTTTTAATAAGACTGATGATTAATTAAATTTTATTTTTGTGATTGAAACATTATTGCATGTATAAACTATTAAGTTATTTAATGGGCTCGTATTATAAAAATTTGCTGGAGGTAATTGGGCGGGATCTTGTGTTACTTAATTATTGTGATTTTTAGTTTATTATATGTACTCCTTTGAATCATATTGCAGAATAACACCTCAATATTTATACATTTATATATTTATACTATATATCTATATATAGGAAACATAAATTTATTTACAAGAAGAAATAATAACAAAATATTACTTAATCCAATATAACATTAAAAAAATATTATTAAGTTATTTAATTAAATTGTTTATTACAAATAATTTAAGATTTAATAAAACAAAATGTCTTTAATCGTAGCAAAACCAGTTATTTTTATTTAAAACTTAAACTACTAAAGCAAATTTAATATAATTTCAATGGGATTAATTTGAAAGCATATTTTTTTAGATAAAAAAAATAATTTTCCAAATCGGTTTATAAATTATGAAGTTATGAGATAATAGACTTGAAAAAATACAATCGAAATGAAAACTTCTATTTTTAACAGCAGACGGATTGATAGCTTGATTGTTAGGCTTTGATAACTTTTTAAGAGGGACGCTGCTGTCCATTCCTCGACCATTAAATTTTAATTACAGGTTTAATACTATCTAATATTAACTATAATCTATTCGCATCATCATCTATTTCTAAAAGTCATTGTTATAGATGATGAATTGTACCAGAGATTTTTGAGTTTTCTCATGAACATGGTAATTATAATGGTGATTGGCCATTATTAAACTTATTAGCTCTTTATCGCGTCGTTGTTCACATGAATAATGAAGGTATCTTATATGTTAATCCATGGTCTATTTGTGCACTAAAATTTCATTCAAATCGGCTCAGCCGTGATTGAGTAACAAAAATCTAAACATCTATATTTATAAACATCCAAATATTTTAAGTTATATAAAAATTGTTAATTAAAGAATTAAAAAAAAACTTTTTTTCAGATTTGTGCCATGCCGCAACGAAGATTCAAGCATCGTTCAGGGGACACCAGGCCCGCAAGCAGACTCAGGCGGAGAAGGACAAAGAACAGCAGGATAAGGTAAAAGCCAGATGGATATTTTTAAATTATTTTAACCAACTAGAATTAGGTCCAACTTTGATACCATATTTTCTCTATACCTATACTAATATATAAAAGAAAAGATACGATTTTTTGTATGTTTGTTTGTAATGGATAACCATTATAATATTTTTTATTTGTATAATAAATACAAGTACTTTTCCAATAGATAAGAGACTCTTAGTAAACCTTATACTCCTAGTAATGTTCTTCTATCACGCGATACCTATACTAGAAAGCACATATTTGTGACATAATAACCAATCGCGTGCAGCTCGCTACAATACGAGTACAATATCACATATGAAAATCGTATTTTCAAAAAATAAATTTATACAACTTAGAATGGCAAACAAGCTGACGGCTCACCTGATGGAAAGTGGTCACCGTCGCCTATAGACATGAGCAGTACCATGGACATAACAGAGTATACTGTTTCGCCCATTATACCCTCCATGCGTTGCCATTCCTGAGGACTCAGGTGTTATTCCTCTGTACCCAGTAAATTCAGGCCATATCCCAACCTTCAAACCGAAACACAGCCATGCAAACACCAAAGCCATGCTTCACGGTAGAAACACGAATGAAATGGTAAACTGCGCAATTTATATAAAAGATATTTGAACACGTGATACTATAAAATAACGTATGGTATGATTATAAGATTTCTATAAATATAATCTGTATTGGACATCAGGTGAACAGTAAAGTCGAAATCTTTGCCAAAGAAATATAAGTTAACCCATATTTCTTTTTCTTAGAGAGTTTGGAGCCTCTCATACTAAAACAACTCGACCTAATCCAGCTAATATGGAGAGCTGGGGGGAAGGGTTTGTTATGTTAGTAATGGGGAGGTTCGTCTTCATTGCTATCAATATACCCTACCAGGTCGACCTCCACGTGGTTCTCTCTGGAAAACATCGTGACTATTTTATCGTTGAATTCGTCACGATGGGCTAATTGATCTGCCTTTTTATCTTCACCAATCATCCCTCAGTGTATCAGTGCTCCTCCAGTGTATACCGTTAGCGCAGGCGGGGTTATCATTCCATTATCATCCATTAAAAAAAAGTATGGACAGCTTGATTGATCAATAAACTTGTGTGGATGCTAAGTTACTTTTTAGTAATATTATGAACATAATTTCTATTGCAGGAGGATATAGAGAAGATCGACTTGACCGACCCTGACCTGAACAAGGCTGCGACCAAGATACAAGCCTCGTTCCGCGGTCATAAAGTGCGCAAGGATGTCCCCAACTAAGGTGACCATACTGTCGTGGCACCGGCGGGATTCTGACTTCGTAGGTACGAAAATAGAATGTGTTCGATTACACCTAGGTTATAAACGTAATGCAAGGTAAATATTATCAAGGAACAAAAAAGTCCACTCTATTTTCGATACAAAAGAACAATTTATCATGAAATCGGTGTTAGTAATGTTATGTCAAAGTTACTCGATACTAAATAGTGATTGAGTTATTGAAAATCGTGCGTACGAAGTTAGACAACCTTGCATCGTTTAATAGTTATGTAAAAGTGTGTAATCGTGAATGAGATGTCAATTCTGTACTAAACTATATACTAATGTCAATTTTTATCCTATACTTGTGTTGATCATCTGTGTGTAGCATTGGATTGACGTGTCACATGAATACCAAAGAGTAGAGAATATTGGAAATGAATTGAAATATTTATAATATATACTTATATATAGAAATCTGTCCCGTTTTTCTATTAACATTTTGGCTACCATACTTCGTGTTAACTTACTTAAAGTTTCTCAACTTTATTTTAACATTCCATTGTATTGTTCTTCTACTTTCAATGTTTGTTGAATATGTAAGAATTTATTTATGAATAAAGTAGTTTTAAGAATATTTAGGGTTTAATTGCTGATAAATCTGCTTCATTTAATGCATATTACAAATTAAAATCAAATTTATTATAATAACTATAATGATGTATAATACATTGAGGCATGAATTGAAATTGTACTTTGCATAGAAATGGATTTTTTTTTAATAATTTTGGGTTTAAATATTTTTTTATTAATTTAATTGTTACTGCCACTCATATTTGCTGATTTTTTCTGTAAAGTTCTGGTAATTTTAGGATTTATATTAAATTAAATATTTAATATTCGCCTATATTGTATCGTTTTTATTTCATTAAATCATTTTCAGGGTTTAAAAATACACAGACAAATTTTCTTTGGAATCTATCTTACCAAATTGTAGTGATGGTTTGCCATTAAAAAACAAATGAGAATTACCTAAGTAATTATATATGTAACATTTACAGGATCAGATGGATAACGAAGCAAAATTTAGTAGTTATTAAAAAGATTTTTTTTTTTTCATTTAATTATCAATAACAAGAGAATATAAAATAATATCGAGAGTGATATCAAAATCAAGCATTTGTAATATCAGAAACACAACATTTTGTACAGTTCTTTTTTATTAATTTGTTTTATATAACTATATAAAATTATACATTGTCTTCTAAATTATCATAACAAACTTCTAATGGTAATCTAGCAGACAGTCCATCTGATGCCATGAAACAATCGTTACCCATAAACACCATCACATTCACTGTTTATATTATATAAGCCATAGTTTGGCTCATGGGATGCCAAGTAATTTCACTCCCATGCAAACACAACTTCTTGAAAGAAGAAACATGAGTAACAGACAAACAAACAAATAAATAAACAAAACAAAAAAAACAAACAAACAAATAAATAAAAACATACAAATAAATAAAATAAAACAAACAAATCAAACAAATAAATCTAATATAAAGTGTAAGTTTATATTTATTGTTTAGGAAAATATTCATTAAAGTAACACTATTAAAGTAACTTCTAGCCTTCTTAAATAATAGCCTTAGTTTTTTAGTAAAATATCATATTTATTTACAATAAACAAATTAAAAACATTCCTAAAATTTGTTTTATAAGAGACGCGAATTAACGTGATCATATTTTTTTTATACAACTTAGAATGGTAAACAAATTGACGGCCCACCTGATGGAAAGTGGTAACCGTCGCCTATAGACATGAGCAATACTATGGACATAACAGAGTATACTGTTTGCTCCCCATACCCCCCATGCGTTACCATTCTTGAAGACTCAAGTATTATTCCTCTGTATCCTGTAAATTCACGCCATATCTCATCCTTCAAGCCGAAACACAGCCATGCAAACACAACTGCTTTACGGTTGAAATACGAATGGGACAGAGGTATCCAAGCAAACGACTTGTACAAAGTCTCTCTCTGGTATATAGGTAAACTATGGCAATTTACCTGAATTATCTCGACGTTTCGACCAGGTTTCACCAGTAACTACAGATTTATTACCGTCTCTTATAAAACATAAAACCTGCAGCACGAAAGTCAAAGAGTTAACATTCCTAAAAATTATTATGAGGATATAAGTAGCACGGATACACTGTCATCTTCATGTTATTATTTTGTTTTTTATATCTGTAATAATAATTATTGTTATCTAGCATTCTTTGGTAAACTTTTTCATTAACAGCATTATTATCTTGATTTTCATTTAGAGTATACATTTTTGAATCTACGGGTTCATCAGAATCCTTAGTTTGTACAGAAATCTTTACATCGTTCCATTTTCTCCAAATTCTATCATTAGGAATAATTTTCTTTTCACAATTCCTAGAAAATGCATCATTTTGTTTGTATCTATATAATTCTTCATAGTTTATTTGATCTGCAAAAGGGTATTCATAAGGTGACTTGATGAATGTAATATCTGGCCTGTATGAATTTGTATTCGACATTGTATCGTATACATTCCCATTGAAATATTCCTGGTCGTAAGTGTTTTCAGGTTTATAATAATAATTATCATCTTGATAATCAATTTGCGCTGGTGGAGTGTTTTGTTTCTCTATAATCTCTTCATAATTACGATTTTTAATTACAATTCTATCACTAGGATCTGAAAGCAAAGTACAAATAATAAGAGTCTTAGTAAAATGCTAAATATTTTCTAAGTTTTTACATGGAACTAACATGAGAAATACATACCGCATTGAAATGATTTTACCTCATTCGAATCTATATTGACTACAAATTTAATCTTGTCCATTACTTCAGAACCAGTTGTGACAGGTTTCGTTGCTAATAATTTATATTTTTCTTTTCTATTAACATCCGTTTCGATATCAGGGTCTTTTAAATTGTTATCATTAACCATTGTTTTAGTTTCGGTATTATTTTCTTTACGCTTGCTATTAGTTAGGACATTATCCATGTTTGCTTTCGAATTTAAATTGTTGTTACCAGATTTTAATATTTTATGTACAACATCTGTTGTACTTTTAGTTGCATTTTTAACAGATTCCTTTCCATTATTAGTAACATTTCTTGTATCATTATTTATATTTCTGTCTAATTTCGTTTTAACGATAGACGAATTTGCCTTGACTTTTAGAGCCCTAATGTCAACATTTCTTAATAGATATTCGGAATCAGTATCATGTGAATCCTTGTTATAATGCTTTGTAGTTTGTTTTTGGTTTGTCGTATTTGAAACAGGCAATTTAATTTTGACTTGTAATGATTTCTTATCTCTTACATCAATATCATTTTCAAAATAATCATGTTTTTTGTATTTACAACTTATTTCTGTAGATGTGTTATTTTTAATCTCATTATTCTTTTCTATTTTTTCTTTCTTTTCTGGCGCTACTAAGTTGACGGGTATTTTGTTATTTAACTGTACTGTTTTTATTGGAATAAAAGCTTTCCTTGTTAAATCTTTATCAACGTAGGGATTAACAGATTTCGGGATAGTTTGCATCATAGGTATTTGTTTTAAATTGTAAATGTTTTGTGGTAACACATTTATTGGTATGGTATGCGCCTGAACGAATCTAGGTCTTTCTTTAAGATTTCCTATTTGGATGATTGGATTATGATCGTTAACTACTCGAGTATATTCATGATTCCTTTTTTTACGGACCTAAAAATATATTCATATATTTTCATTAATCCTTAGTAATCTAAGCATCTAGTTTTATTCAAATACAGCAGTTATTTAAATGTGATTGAGTAACAAACATCTTAACATTTTAATAAACTTTCATTCAATTTCATAGCAGGTTTTGATTTTTTTTTTTACATACTCTATTACACGGCTGGTTGGATTAAAATTAATTTTAATATACATATTTAGACAATACTTACTACGTACTTTTCATCCCATTATTTTTTTAATATTAACCTTTATATTAATACATTTTATATATAGCCATCTGCGTGATTACAGATGTAGCCCCTTAATAAATATATTATTATGTCACTATCTTTTACCTGCTACTTCGCAAGTGTGGATTTTAGATGCAAGAATATTTATAAAATAGATAACTTCAATAATCCATTACGATATATTAAGATAACTGTAAGAATTATATTTAATTTAGTGCAGTAGTTTTTGCGTGATGTCGAAACAAACATATAGACAGTCAGATAAGATTTTTAAAAATTATATATTCAAGTTAAAATGCATTTAATGCCAGACAATTTTGACATATTATGTACAAAATGACTAGGTTATAGAATTTTAATACATTTTTGCATACTGGTGTATTGCATTTTGGTGAATCATGTAGCTCGAAGTGTACACAACTGGACATGTAATGTGCAAATTAAGAATCTGAATCTGAATTAGACAAAATCTATTTTGTTAGTAGTAAATTTATAATTTAATAAATCATATACCTGAGAGGCATTCGATCAGGACGGCAAAAAACTAGGACATGTTTATTTTGTATTTTATTCAACGTCCCGACGAAATGCCCTGTCACAGGTCTATGGACATCCTCAGCTATCATTTTAAGGATTTGTTATTTATATTATTTTTTTAAATGTCTCCCACATAGCTGTATATTTTGTGTAGTTATATTTTTATTATATTATAAGATTACTACATTACACTATAATAAATAAACTATAATAAAATACTCACGCCGTGATTCTCTAAAGTTTGACACAGTTGCAATGAAGCTATGTATATTAATGATAGTTTTAGTAACTTCATGTCATTAATTTACCTGAATTATAATATAACATCGATACTACGAGAATTATGTGTCATGAGAACAGTAGTTCAGGAATGATTCCAATCTCTAATCTTTCGTTTATATTCGAGTCTGTATACATTAAAATTGATTTGTCATACTTTGACAATGTTTAAAAATACACTTGCATAGAGAGTGCATATTTAAGTGATAAGGTCTTTTTTTTATGCAACTTAGAATGGCTGCTGAGGATCCACCTGATGGAAAGGGGTAACCGTCGCCTATAGACATGAACAGTACCATGGATATAACAAAGTATACTGTTTCGCCCATGATACCTCCCATGTGTCTACCTTAGAATTTGATTAGGAAGCCTAATTTATGTTATATGTTTTATTATTTATTATTAATATTATTAACTGTTATCAGGCAAAGAAACTGACCACCTTCGATTACCAACTTGATGGTAAATATTCTAGCTTACATACATTCATACATACTCGTATCTGTCACGCCTGTCTTTTTTAATTCTAGCTTATTATTAATTAAATTACGAGTAATTCAAATAGAAATATAGATTAAAATTCGAGATTAGTCTCTTTTCAAGGGAATGCCCTACAAGTGAAAAGATCCTAAAAAAATATTCATTGAAAACAAAAAAAAAATCTTCAATCCTTCAAAAAGAAGGAGATTTTTTCAATTCTGTTATATTTTTTATGTTTATTACCTCATAACTTCATCAGATCTAAACCGATTTGAAAAATTCTTATATTATCTGAAAGAATATAGTAACTGATTGGTCCCACAGAAATTTTATCAAAATCGGGTCAGTTGTTTGATTTTTAAAAAGAAAATAACCAATTTTGTCACAAATGAAGTGGGTTTTAATTAATTAATATAACAATTCTTTAAATTCCTTCCTTTCCCTTGGGTGTCGTAAGAGTCGACTAAGGGAGGGCGAAGCATGAGCAGCAGCGTCCTTCTTAAAACATCTCTAAAAGTCTAACTGCGGTTGCTAATCCGCCTGCCAAGCGTGGCAATTACTGGAAAAACTTCTCTTACGGGGAAGGTTTATGTTCAGCAGTGGACAGTTCACGTCTGAAATAATAACAATGATGAATGTGAAAATACTATGCCATTCTACATCGTGTGGTCCCGGCATAGAATGGACCATCCCTTCCTTAACCGTGGGTATTGTAAGGGATGACTAAGGGAACCTCAATGGTCAAAAGATGGGCAGCAGCGTCCCTCTTAAAACATATCTAAAAGCCTAACTGCGGTTGCCAATCCGCCTGTCAAGTGTAGCAACTACTGGAAAAACTTCCCTTACGGGGAAGGCTTATGTTCAACAGTGGACAGTTAACAACAGGTAATAATAATAATAATAAAATTTTTAATTATTAGCCTCAAACACTAATGCCGCGCGTTCAATTGTGAAATCTCGTATAGAAAAAGTATCTACGTATTTTTTTAAGACAGTATTCAATTTCGCTGGTAAAATATCCCTTCATCCAGTTTTCCAGTAGTTGCTATGCTTGGCAGGTGGGTTGGCAACCACAGTTAGACTTTGTTGATGTTAATGCCCCTAAGAGAGACGCTGCTGCCCACCTCTCAACCATAAAGTTCGAGTAAGAAATAGGTGGTCCGTTTTATATCGGAACCACACGGCAATACTATATATATAATATATCACCTATATTATAAAAAATATATATATTTCAACTTAACTTTAGCATTGAATAATTACAGACTCGAACAAAAAATAAATATACAATTTATTATATATAATAAGAGCTAAAATATTTTCTCGTATAGATGTCGTAGGAATCGTTTTTATATCGCAAACATAATACTTTGTGCTACATCTATTTTTGTAGTAAATAGGAAATAATATTAGTAATATTTCCACAAAGGAATTACAAGACACAACATCCCATCTACATTGTTAATAGCTATTGAAATAGCGGCTCTTTCGTATTTCCATCGTAAAAGATGAGAGGCAAACAGGAAAATCATTAAATAAGAAATGCTATGGGGTTTGTTCAAGATTTACGTGACTATCTACTTCCCTTTGAAGTATTTCTTATTTATTCATTAATTAACATTTAATTAATTACAATTAACATTTTCTTGCATTTTTCGTCTTCGCTAACGTAAATTTTTTTTTGTACAGTACGAGAATCTCAATTTATGATTATTTTCGATTATTTAATGACAAAATATTGCAGTAATAATCATGTTTTAAAAGTCAGCAATTACAATGTTATACCTACTGAAAAATGCGTCATTTTTACAAACTCAGTCAAATTACTGGGTACAGAGGAATAACACCTTAGTCCTCAGGAATGGCAACGCATAGGGGTATTAAAGGCGAAATAGTATACTCTATTATGTCTATGTTTATAGGCAATGGTTATCACTTTCCATCAGATGGGCCAGCAACTTGTTTGCCATTGTAAAATAAATAATAATTAAATAAAAAAATCTTGCAAGATGAATTAGAAGTAAGTTTGTTTGTTTGTGGTAACACTATAGTACAGTAAAGTCTTAAATTATAGGATACAGAGTTCTTAAAAAAAGAATGAGTACGATGGCGGACATATTCTATGAAAGAGATTTCTTCTAGACAAGCTTTGAGTGTCTGATAGTAATTGTAAGTAATGAACTAAGTAAGTAAGTACATAATAATAAGCGAATAAATTTTTTATCCATCTTTAGTTCTGGTTGCAATACTAAAATTGAAATATTTTCAAAATGGCCGCCATGACAACACAATGGCGGATAATGGATACTTTTATCAACTCTATTAATATGCGGATCGAATGAAAAAGCTCGAAGTGTAAGTAACGATAGAATAAATGATTTCATTTTGAAATGGCCGCAGCACAAGATGGCGGATTACATTATAAAACCTCATCTAAAAATATTTTTAAACACTTGTTCATTTATAAAGCCGTCTTTGTTGTAAGCATTTCTAGAGACAATCTATTTATATCCTATTAATATAATAAATGCGAAATTTTGTAAACAGATGAATGTTTATTACTCTTTCACACAAAATCTACTGAACGGATTTGAATGAAATTTAGTACACATATAGGTTATATTCTAACTTAGTACAAAATTTTTTTTATATGCAGATTTACAGACTAAGCTGCAGGCGACAACTTTTATTTTCTGGTAGGTCATCTTTAATATTTTTAAGTGTTAGATTCGAACGCAATTTGTATTAAGACCAGTGATATTTTATCGGACTGCATAAATTACTTAATGCGTTTGTTAATTTATCTTGGATTTTATTCCAATAGTTGTCTGAGGACCAAATTTATCATCATCATCATCATCATCATCATCATTATATTAGCCGTTAGCCGTCCACTGCTGAACATAGGTCTTTCATCCCATAAGGGAGTGGTTTGCCAGTAATTGCCAAGCATGACAGGCGGGTTGGCAGCCGCAGTAAGTCTCTGGTGAAGTTTTAAGCGGAACGCCGCTACCCGTCCCTCGTCCTTTAAGTTGTTGTTAAGTGGATGTTTCTGTAGTAGTATATTATATTATTTGAAAATATAATATTCCCATATATCTGTATTGTTGCAAGAATTTCAAAACAATGTAAGTAATAACAATGTATTGAATATTCAAAAGCATTTCCTCTGTGCAGTCAATGAATATTGATTTCATATAAATGTCTGTCTTGTATAAGAAGAAACCATAAGAGATTTTTGTACTAAGGTTATGAATTTTTATGTATATATATATATATATATATATACATAAAATATATAATGGTAAATAGATTGAAGACCCATCTGTTGGTACAGGTGAACGATACATCTATCTATACGCACACGCACGCACACACACATGCAAGCACGCACGCACACACGCACACACGCACGCACGCATGCACTCACGCACTCACGCACACACGCATGCATACGCACGCACGCACGCACACACGCACGCACGCACGCACGCACGTATTCCTATACCTATCTCAGGCACCAGTCTCTCACAATTATATTTATAATTTGATTACTTTAATATAAGCATGTCTCATTGTATTTCACTGTGATGAATTTTGAAGAGAAAATATATATATTTATTATTATTTATTTAATTATAAAGAGAAAAGATTTTATTATTTGTTTGTAGTGGATTAATAGTGGACTCAAAAACTACTCAGTGTATTCAAAAAATCTTTTACCTATATAAAACTAATAATATAGCGAGTAACTCTCTAGGCTCTTAAATTATACAGATAGAGTGTCTCCATAGAAATGCTTCGAGAAAAGCGGGTCAACTTTTTCATACAATTTTGCGTGATAAATAGTTATGAGTGACTCCTTTATAGCTACTATATTTCTTTTCTCTTATAAATTCTGCGACTTTTTAATGTGTAAACACTCATTTTATTTATTAAGTAATACGTCAAGATACATATTTTATGCGTAAGTATATAGAATACTGATAAAAAAATGAGTAAGCTAATTTCACAATTAGTTAATATATAATATTGTTAAATATATATATATATTTTATACAACTTATGGCAAACAAGCTGACGGCCCATCTGATGGAAAGTGGTAACCGTCGCCTATAGACATGAGCAGTACCATGGACATAACAGAGTATACTGTTGCGCCCATGATACACCCCCCATGTGTTGCCATTCCTCAGGACTCAGGTGCTATGTCTTTAGCGGGCAGCTGAAGTGCACGAACAACTATTAGTTGGCACTCCAAAAGCATGTACATTTTACATTTATATTTATGACATATGTACAGACAAGACTCTCTGATAAATAATTTAACATTATTTTTTTCCACAAAAAAGAACCGCTTTCTGTTATTAAGCAGAACAAGTTATTTTATTTAAAAACTGTACAACTAAACCGATTTTGATAAAAATTTTATGAGATGAATCTGAAAGTACTTCTATATCCTGTCAGATAAGAAAACGATTATCTAAATTGGTTTATAACTGACGTAATTTATAAATTATAGGTGAATGAACATAAAAAAAACACTACACTTTTATTAAGTCGGTTGATTAAGAGAGGATACTACAATGTACAGTGACATTGACCTTAACCCCTCTGTAGAATGCAAATATACTTGTTCCCAGAATTATTAATACCAGGAGTATTAACTCTTCCACTAGGATTACCGAGAAGTAATTAAAACTTAATCTAGCAGACACGATGAATGTAAAATATTAGCCTGTTAGTTGATTAAATACATTTCATTTAATCTCGCTACTATTAGTATGCGAGCGACTACTAGCATACAAAAATTGAGTACTATAAAAAAACTAGTTCAAAAAAAACGATTTCTGTCAGAGATACAAAGGTTAACTGTAAGAAATCGCTTTTATGGGTTAAGTCCACCATTGTACTCAGTCTTTTCTCGAAAACTCTGTATCTTGTAATTTAAAACTTTACAATAAAGTTTTAAAACAAACGAATGTTTAATAAAACATTGTAGCAATTTTTCTTTGCCTGAAAACACGGATAATAAAAAACAATGTTTTCTAAAAATGAAACCTAGCTAGCCCTTGAAACCCCCTGCATACTTTTCATGAAAATCGTTGGAGCCGTTTCAGAGATTCAGATTATACGATTATATACGAGTCGGCTAATTTGACAATTAGCTGATAAAAAGTTGACCCGTTTTTGAGGCTCTGTCTATTTAATTTAACTTTGTCTCATTTATCAAAATTAACATGGTATTAACAGGGAAATAGCTATTGTTTGTCTCAATAAAAGTTTATGAATTTATCTATGCTTTATTAACCCGTGTAGACATAACTGTAAATAGTTAAAAACAATTGTTGTATCAGAGGAAAGAACTCGATTATAGCAGAAGTAAGCAGTACGAATAGTGTTGTCACCCTACTGATGCTTCGCACAAGATCTATTGTATCCGTTATGGGTAAGGATTTCTGCAAAGACCTGTCTATATGTTGTACATCTATTGGTGGAATGACCTGAAAAAAAGTCCATTTTAATAGAATTTTATGAATTATTAATCATTTGCTCGTTTACTTATTTACTTGCCTGTTTACTTGCTTATTTACTTGCCTGTTTACTTGTTCGATTACTTGCATATTTACTTGCATTACTTGCATATTCACTTGCCTATTTACTTGCCTGATTACTTGCATATTTACTTGCCTGTTTATTTGTCTGCTCGCTTATTTACTTGCTTACTTGCTCGTTTATTTACTTATTTAATTTTATTTACTTACTCATTTACTTATTTATTTTTTATTTATTTACTTATTTGTTTATTTATTTATGTATTTATTTGCTTATTTGTTTAATTATTTAAATTACTAACAAACTTAATGGGCAGCAGCGTGCCTGTTTAAACATCACAATAGCTTAGCTCAGCGGTTGCCAACCCGCCTGCCAACCGTGGTAACTATCAATCTCCCCTCTACCCCCCGAAAAAAAACAGGAAGAACTCTATAGGCAGTTAACAGCTGATATGACGAGGATGAAATCACACTGTACTGCGGTGTTCAATTTTTTCCATATAACCGGGATATTGATTAACTGGCATTAAAACCAGTTTATATCTCTCTTCATCTCAAATATTACGTGTACAAGTATTGGGCTGCATTTGAGTATAGGCTACTTAACTTTATGCTAAAGAATACTTCAGCGCCCTCTGAAGTTTATCTAAAGCTCACTCTAACCTTAACTCTAGATTTCCAGCACGCCTTTATAGAATCGAAATGACTATTTCAATACGATGACGATTATTGCGATTGATGTCCTCTGTGGTATAATTGTAGCACGATGCTTCGCATATAGAGGTTGCGAATTTGATTCTCGGTTAAGTTCCTCTCCTAAATAGATCAGTATTTAGAAGAGGAATTTTCTGAATAGGCTCGGATCTAGATGTTCTGAGTTGTGCCCCCAAATTGTTTCTCATCTGATTCCTCAAAACATAGAGTAGATCCTGAGAGCACCAAGTAAGTTTGGTGTAGTTCAGCATCATATACCAGTCGTTAACTGTCCACGACTAAACATAGGTCCTCCAATATTAGGAGAGTATTGACAGTAGTTGCCACGCTTGGCAGGCGGGTAAGCAACTATAGTTAGGCTTTGATGATGTTTTAAGTGGGACGCTACTGCGCATCCCTCATATTCCCATCGGTGTGATTGTGTCACACTAGTTGAGGTTCCGTTGGATTGGTCATGTTATGCAGACTACAAATTTACAGCAGGAGGACTATGATAGCGACTCAGTACTTTTTGTTGTGGTCGTTCATGATGGAGAATTAGATTTAATTTGTGATTTGATTTGACGATGCATATCGAGATGAAGTACCTATTTGGTTACCAACCGACTTCAAAAAGAAGGTTTTCAATTCGATTGTACTTTTTAACGTTTAGTACTTCATAACTCCTGTCAGATATAGACTGATTTGGAACATTCTTTCTTTATTTGGAAGGATATACATATAGAGCGGTCTAATAGAAATTTGATCAAAGTCGTACACCAAAATAACTGGTTTTGATACAATTGAAATAGTTTTTTTTCTATTTGGGACACAATCTTTAATTATGAAACATATATATTTTATTGCTAAGAGTTAACTCTTAAATTAAACATTGACCTAATAACCAACCTGAAAAACTGTTCCCAACTCGATCATGGGAGGGACAATTGGATTTGTTGGGCATGGCTGCAAAATCATTTTGTTTATATCGTTACTTCTGTAAGGAGGGTCATCCCTAATTAATATATCCCTTAATGATGGATCTATGGCTCTGGTAGATTTGTATTCATTTTTAACCGCGAGTCCGTCCATGATCGACCTATGATTGACCATGATAAATGGCTATGTCTTTCAATATCTCAAATACTTCTTGCATACCTTTCATGACAATAAGTCAAGTCGTTTGGGGAGAGGGAAGGATGTTAGTAATTCGTACTCCTGTTGCTAGCAATATACTCTGTCAGATTGACCTCCACGCGGGACCACGTGGAAATATTCGTCCAGAATTCCAGGTGCATGATCATGATTATCACGATAGGCTAACTGACCTGTTCCACTCAATAACTCAGTTTTAAGTCTTCTAACTACAAAATTTCTATTTTGTAAATTATAGAAGAATAAGATGAGATTTTAATTTACATTTTTGGGGATATTTTACTAAACCCGGATATGTCCAGTTATTTCTGCATGTCCCATAAGGTTTAAAATATCTCTAAAGCGAGTATATAACATGTGATGAGTAGTTATCTTTAGTTACCTAATTACCTTTGTATTGTCATCTTTTTCTGTCTTCACGTCAGCATGGATTGGTTGGACGTGATTCGTATGTATATCTAAGGCTCCTACTACATCTCTTTTATGTCTTGCCAAATACTTTGTGGGCTGCAAAAGTTAATAATTAGTTATTGCATCTACAATTCTTTTACTGGATGAAGATATACTGTACTCGTCTTTGCTAACGGTATACAATGGCGGGGCATCAGTGGAGAATGAAATCATGAGGATAATGTCTGATCTGCTGGGTTATCGTGGCGACTTCAAGAGTAATTAAGCGTGACTTTTTCTAGGGAAGACGGGGTGGGGAGAGGTTTGTGAGGATTAACGGTACATAATATGAGATGAAGATGTTCTATTAAAAAATCTACTAATTAACCAAACTAATTGATTTTGCTACTATCGAAGTGGCAAAGTCAATTAGTTTGGTTTAAAAATTAAATTCTTTCAAAATAATTACTTCAATCTTCCTACCACCTTTATGCAGATGATTTACAGATTTACTCTTTAGCCCCTCTGGTTGATATCTCTTTAGCAATATCTATTGTTAACGCCGATCTGGAACGTATATCTGCCTGGAGTAAATCTCATGGTCTTGTTATAAACCCCTTGAAGACACAAGCCATTATTATTGGGAGTCCCATACTTATTTCCAAAATTTCCTCGACCAGTCTTCCGCCTGTGGTTTTTGATGGGGTTATTATAGATTACCAGAAAAAAGTAAAAAATCTTGGCATTATTTTTGATAACACTTTGTCATGGTCTCCACAAATCTCGGAGGTCAGTAAAAAAATGTTTGCTGCAACTTTTGCCTTAAATAGACTACGTAATTTCCTCCCAGTTAACACCAAAATTGCGCTCGCACACACCTTACTCCTACCCATTCTTGATTATGCCGACTCATGTTATTTAGACCTCACCGAAGAGCAATTAAACAAGCTTGAGCGTCTCCAAAATTTATGTATCCGCTTCATATTTGGTCTTCGCAAATATGATCACATTTCTCAATTTCGTACTCAACTCAAGTGGCTCCCTATCCGTTTTCGTCGTAATCTGCATATCCTGTCTCTTCTTTACACAATCCTTTTTAATCCTGCTGCTCCTGATTATCTAAAAGACCGATTCTTGTTTCTCAGTGAGGCTAATGATCATACTTTACGCAGTGTCAATAACCTCCGACTTAAATTTCCCACTCATTCTTCTTCCTTTTATTCTAAATCCTTTACTGTTCAGGCAGTTCGTCTATGGAACTCACTACCTACCTCTATTCGATGCGCTCAAACTCTTACTAGCTTCAAAACCTCTGTTAAATCTTACTACCTCTCACTTTAGTACTATTTTCCTGCGTTCTCTCTTCGTTTTCCTTCGTCATTTTTTTCTGTTGTATGAATGCTGTTAAGTATGTGTATGTTATGTATATATTTAATTGTGTATATATTATATATGTATGTGTATGTATGTATGTATGTTATGTATATATTTAATTGTGTATATATTATATATGTATGTGTATATATGTATATATGTATCTATATATGTTTGTATATGATAATATTTATATAATAGTGCGCCACCTACTCTTTGTCTTTTTCTCAATGTCCTCTACCCAAAGGTTGTCTGGAAGAGATTGCTTAGCGATAAGGCCGCCTTTTGTATCACTTCTCATTAATATTTACTGTATTTGTTATTTCTCTTTTTACTTGGTGCAATAAAGTGTAAATAAATAAATAAAAAATAAATAAATTACTGAACCGATTATAATAAGATTTCTATGGGAATGATAATGATAAAATTTTATATAAAATTCATTCCAGATAAAACAAAAAACAATCCAAACCGGTTTATAACTGATGGAGTTATGAGGTAACAAACATTAAAAAAATACCATCGAATTGAGACACTTTTCTTAAAATCGGTTGTAAAAAGAGGGACGCCAGAGCAATAGTGAGGATGATGTTGGAAAAGCTTGTTCATCGTAGCAAATTTACTAGAATTAACTACAATGGTTTCAGAGACTACATGATCGACCTGACCAGGGAGAAGGGGATTGTTAGTAATGAAGATTACTGGCAATATGTCCTGTTAGGTTAACTGCCACGTGGTTTCTTTCTGGAAACCATCGTGCTTAATTCCAATTCAGTTTATCACGATGGGCTAACTGCAGGTCAGTTAGCCCATCGCCCTTTTCATTCTCATCAATCACCTCACACTGATACCCCGCCTGTGTATACCGATAGAGTAGGTGAGGTCACCATTCTATTGTCTCCATTTAAAAAAGTCCCTTATACCTAGTTAATTAGTTAGTTAGGAAGAGAGAAGAAGAAGAAAAACAAAGCCCAAGAAGCAGCAGGTCTTCTCCATGAAATTATAAATTTATATTGTGAAAGATATCATCTAAATCCATCTCTGATTATTTTATGTGTTAATAAATATGCTCCCAAATTTTGTTAGCAACTTTTTTATCACAAGAACCTGGACTTACTTCGAATTTTAAAAGACCATTTACCACGCCAATTAGAATTGAACAAAAAATTATTTGATACTGCATTACGAATCACATTTCTCTTCTACTTTCCAAATCATTATTACATGATTTTTATTGAATTCATAGAAATAATAAATATGTAATAAATTGATAATAAAAATATATGGTTTTATTTCGAAATTTAATAAACAATATATATATTTGTGATGAAATATTGATTTGCTATCGCCTTTGTGACTAAACATATATAAAATGTTTAGGATTGTTACTTTATTATTATTTTTTATAACTGCATTTGCGCATAACAATGTAAGTATAAAAGCCTTAGAGAAAATGCACATACTTCCATTAGTAGAATCGTAATAACATAACACATTTATATTTCTTGATCGGTCAAGGCTTTCTAATTACAAAAGAATAAAAATATTAGAACTATCATTTTAAGATAGTATTTTTACTGATTCAAAGTAGACAGCTAGACAAAAGTAAAAAAAAAAAAAACCATTTGGATGATTCGACTGTTATAGATATATTAAAATTAACTGATGATCTACGTCCAAATGTATATAAAAGAATCATAATTATCGTAAAGAATGCCCACTTATGCATGCCATTCTTTTACACTAACATTCGCTAAGGAAAATAGTTTTAGCT
Source organism: Galleria mellonella (assembly GCF_026898425.1). Classification (NCBI taxonomy): domain Eukaryota; kingdom Metazoa; phylum Arthropoda; class Insecta; order Lepidoptera; family Pyralidae; genus Galleria; species Galleria mellonella. Next base: position 4,881,262 of record NW_026441999.1, on the reverse strand, counting down.
TAAAAAGATCACTAGCAACAACAAGATCATTATCGCCAGATCTATCAAGACATTCGAATGTTGCCCAAATAACCATAATACCACTATTAGATTATAATTAAATTCCATTCATTTGTGGCGTCTGTAAATAAATATTGTAAATATTCATCTTATAGTCACTTGTCAACATCATTACTTTCTTTTCCATCAAATAGGTTAATTTAATTGTACATAGATATTTCACCTCTTTCTATCTTTCGGACTGGACGTACAGACATGACAGCGATTCTTTCATTATATATGAGTAATCAAGGTAGTTGTTATTTATTTCCTTGAAACAACTACACATTTTTAGAAGTTGCAATATGACGCTGACTTGCAGTCAGCCCTTTTACCACAAGAATTGAATCCAGCATTCGTTCCTGAGAAAGCAGCACAGCATGTACGTAAATTTTGGTATATTTATTATAGAAAAAAATTGTTTGAAGTCCACTGCATAGACACAATACGGAAAAAGACATGTTTTTAAAATAGAAAATAATATTTTTGATTTAAACAAAGTTAATGTTAAGCATTTTTGAATAGTAATTTTTTATGAATCTAACGTTCAGTTAGAAATACTATGTTGCTGAGATGAACTGGAAAGAAACTCAGTTGTTGCTTTTTACAAAAAAAAACTTTTGAAAACAAAAGTTGAATGCACAAAAACCAAGCGAATTAATGTAATGACTAACACAAACTTCATATACATAAAATTACTAACTAGTTTCTAATCTTAATAAAGTTTTTCATGAGAATGTCAAACAAGCCAGTAGCCCGCCCAATGGAAAGTAGTAACCGTCGCTAAACACAAGAGCCGTGTTCTTCCGGCACAGAATGGGCTACCCCTTCCATTCCCGTGTTTGTCGTAAGAGGAGACCAAGGGAACTAAATGTTTGAGGGGTGGACAGTAGCGTCCCTCTCAAAATATCACCAAATCCCAATTGCGGTGGCAAACCCACCTGCCAAGCATGGCAACTATTGACAAAATTCCTCTAATGGAAAACTGTCGTGAAGAACGACCTAGTTCCTTATTACAGTGGGGTAGGCTTATGTTCAGTTGATAATGATGATAAACATGGAAACGCAGCTATTTTCCGATAGAAATACGAGTGGAACAGTGCCCAAGCAGACGATTTATATACGAGCACTAAAAACACATTCATTTATTTCCCCAGAATATTCCATGGAAAACTTTACTGCCTATGCGATACCGTCGTTCCTATATACCTCTAGAACAACCAAGCAGCATTCAAATTGTGAAGAAGTACAGCCGGATAGCAACTTGTGTTGTTTTGGTGATATCGATCATTGTCGAAATAGTTCTTTACGTGCTCGAGATTTATTATGTTTTATAATAGCTAATGAATAGCAAATAGGTACCGTATTTTTGCTCTCTCCTCTACCCAAGTGTTGGCTGCTTTAGCGATAAGATCGCACTCATAAGTACATTATAAGTGTAATATATAGACATCTCTTTGTATTATTCTTTAAGTAGTACAATAAAGAGTAAATAATAAATAAATAAAAGAGATTTTTTCTCCCAACAATGTTTTGGTCTTGTACTTTATTAACCCCGTTTAGTAAAATCAATATTTTTGGTTAGAATCAACGCATAGATGAAAATACAATTTATAATGGCACATAACATTAATGCAAATTTTGGGGGGAAAGGGATTGTTAGTAATGGATACTGAGAATCCCATTGCTAGCAATATACCCAACCAGGTTGACCTCCTCGCGGTTCTCTCTGGAAACTATCATGGTTAATTCCTGATGAATTCATCATGATGGGCTAACTGGCCTGTTTTCATTCTCATCTATCATCCTTCACTGGTGCTCCGCCAGCGTATCCCGTTAGCGCAGGCGGGGTTACCATACCATTTTCACACATCAAAAAAAAAAAATTAATGCAAATAAATTATTGATCGATGAATGGCAAATTTGTAATGCGTAATTTGAAAACCTTGGAGTCTTTACGTACAGTGATACAACGTTTGAACCAAATCCCTCAGATCTACCTTTTATTAAATAAAAAAAATATATTAATAAACACTTTTTGAACAAAGCTAAACGATTACTGGAATGACAAATGTGCATGATATTAGTCGATCATGCACGAGCTTTCTAATAACCATGTTAGATATAGTATGTACATTTAAATAAATATATGTGTACTATATTATATATATGTTAAAAGAGATTTAAAAGAGTAACTGTCGAGTTTCATGCGGGCTCTTCTCAGTAGATAACAACTTTCCGAACCTTGCAGTAGATTTAAGAGAAATTACGATTTAAAAGTCATTGTAAATAAGTTTATTTGAATAAAAATGATTTGATTTTAAATGTGATTATTCCAAGATATAATAAAATAAAATAGTGGTGCGTAGAAAAATTACATTGCAACATATTTCTTAGTGTTAATATGATTCATAACTTAATTAACAAAACTCATGTCAGATCGATTCGTCACAACGTATCAAGTGTGAAAATTAATCAAATATTAAAGTCCACGTAAGTGACTACGTGCCAAGTCACGGTATTCAAGTCGTTTGGTATATAAATTACGTTCTTGGTATTGTTAATGGTCACAAGAGGAGAGATCGTGATCGCAACCATGAAGTGGTTACTGATCGCTGGGATGTTGGTTGCATTGCTGTTCCACGTTGTGGTAATTATATTTTTTTTTACTGTCAAATATTTATTTAATATCTGATTTTATTATTAATAATATCCTATCTGAAATTTTTAAATAAGAATAATGTATATTGACGAATAATAATAAGTAAACATTTAGGAAAAATCTAGCATATTCTAATATTGTAATACAGTAATGCGGGCTACCAGTCCCATTGCTAGCAAAATCATGGGCGAAACAGTATACTCTGTTATGTCCATGGTACTGCTCATGTCTATAGGCGACGGTTACCACTTTCCATCAGGTGGGCCGTCAGCTTGTTTGCCATTCTAAGTTGTATAAAAAAAATATGAACTACTTGCAAAACTTCCCTTATGAGGAAGGCCTACGACTGATATGAATACCATTACATTTGTAATTTTATGACGCCTACGGGATAGGAAGGGGTGGCCTGTTTAATGCCGGGATCACAAGGTTATTTAGCAACGATCGTAGTTATTTTTTGATGAATTTATCACGAAGGGCATATTGAATAGCTTCATCTCCATCTATCATCACTCACAAGTGCCTCACCAGTGTACACCGATAACGCTGGCGAAGTTAACATTCGATTTTCGCCTATCAAAAAAAAATCCATGTAAAATATAATGTAAAGAGACAGAAGAGGATCATTAGCAATAGAGTCGACTTCCATAAACCATTCACCACCACGATGCGCCAGCTGACCTGATCTGACTTCATCCTCACCTGTCATTACTTACTGTTACCCTGCTAGCGTACATCAAAGGCGAAAACGGGTCACCAATCCGTATTTATCCCTTAAAAATATACCTACAATGTTTTATTCATTTGCCCTGGAAAATATTCCAGGTTCACGCGGACGACCAGGATGCTACGGGACGCGGCGATTTCACCAGCAAATACGCAGAACTGGCAGCCCCTATACCATCTAATGTCAATTTGAATGAGATGGTAGCCTCCCTGCTCAGAGCCAGCGACCACAACTAAATCAAACTATCGTGTACTAATAATTTTGGATTTACATTTAGCTTGAAAACTCCCACTAACTAAATATAACTCAGTGACAATATGTGTAAAGGAATGGAGCTAATTGATTACTTGACTTTTGTATTTATGTAATATATTAAAGGTGAAGCGTGCTTTTGTTAATGTGTTTTTTATTGTACTGAACTAGGTGTTATCTTGCAGGAGTTCATATCACTGGTTATTTGATTAGTATTTATTATTTTTTTATTATTATTATTATATTGTTCAATTCCACTATCATTAGTATGTATGTGACTGCCATCACTCGAAGATTGACCACCACTATTATTACCAGAAGTTCCACAATTTGCCATATTAGCCATCAATCTCCAACTGCCATTTCGTTCACGCACGTTTTGTAACACGTGTTTTAGCTCTAAACGAGACATCTTATAGCAATTATTAGATCGCTGTTCAGAGCCTAGTTTTAACCGTTCGCACCCAAACAGCGAATTTTCATTACAGTTTTCAAATCTTGGTTTGAAGCAAAGTTTGTTTTGTGGCGAAATTTTTATTAATTAACCTGTAATTAGAGGTTATAGGAGAACGTGCATTCGGTACTGTCCATGATGCTGTTCATACATATAAGCGACAGTTGCCACTTTTCGTTGATTTGATTTGCTAACAATGTACCAAGTATTACTAGAAATTGGGTCCTAATCCTCATCAGTAACAATCCCTCTTCCCTCAATGGGTAGGCTGTGGGGGGTAGGTTATTGGGCCAAGAGATTGTTAGCAATGTGGATTATCAGTCAACATTCACGTGGTCCATCCTGGAAACCTGCCTTTCATCCTCACCTATAATTTCTCACTGGTGTATGCCAACGTACCTATACCATTACGCAGGCGTAGTTATCATTGTAATTTCATTCATTAAAAAAAATGGGTAGGCTCTAATAATAATGATAAAGTAAATAATTTATTTAATAAGTGTTTAATTAAGTATTCCATTTGCGTCTGGATGGAAAGAGTCTCTCATAATTTAAATTGACATCGGAGGGATGAGGTGCATGTCCGAATAGTTTTCTGGCGTTCCGACCGATTGGTGTGTAATCGTAGGGTACCTGGAAGAAATAAATTAAACCTACTAAGTATCCTGTAATGGAAAATACTATTAATAAAAACCAATTACAATAAAAATTAACTTTTAATTAGGTAGGCAAACGAATCTACCGATAGAATCGTCATCGTCAGCAATTCCATGAAATGGAATGAGATAGCAACGTTTGATGTCTCATTCCAACTAACAGACTCACTTGCGATGACGATGGATTTGCTTGCCATTTGTCTAGAGGATCTGTTAATATTATGTATATTTATTTCAATGTATTCTGTCTCAAATAATATGGTAGTTGAATATTTAAAAACCTGTGCATCATCGATTAATAACTAGCTCGAATTGTTGACGATCGGCGTCTTACTGTCCGGCTCGACCCACTGGAACTGCGTAGAGATGTTGCATCTCTGTGCATTTTCTACCGAATTTATCATGGGGAGTGCTCTGAAGAATTGTTCGGATTGATACCTGCTGCAGATTTTCACCATCGTACAACCCGCCATAAACTAAAATTTCATCCCAACCATCTGGACAAGTGGCGGTCCTCCACCGTGCGTTTTTCAAGGCACTTTCTCCCACGCACAACCACTCTTTGGAATCAACTTCCAGCAGCAGTATTTCCGAACCGATACGACAACATAACCTTCAAGAAAAGAGCATATTCCTTTTTAAAAGGCCGGCAGCACACCTGCAATGCCGTAGGTGTTGTGGGTGATCATGGGCGGCGGTAGTCACTTACCATCAGGTGAGCCGCATGCTCGTTTGCCCCCTGTGTTGTAAAAAAAAAAAAAAATAATATCTAGCACATTTGTCTTCTAAGTGTAGGTATTATTTGTTTCTAGAATTGACAGTAAATTTGACCCTTGTCACGTTGTAATTCAACAAGCTCTGCTGACTACCTGATCAGGAACTACAGTAGTGGGTGTTTTTCTATAAGTTACTAGCTTTGCTCGCACCTTCGTATGCATGGATCTTGGAAGTAACTACATTTCGATGGTATATCGTAATAAAACGCACACTAGATTTTAAGTTAGTAGTACTTTGTACAAAAGTAACAGAGAGTGAGGTGTGTACTGCTGAACATAAACCTTCCCCATAACGGAGAAGAGTTATGCCAGTAGTCGCCACGCTTGGCCGACGGGTTGGCAACCGCAGTCAGGCCTTGATATAATCAGGCTGATGTTATAAAAGGGACGCTGCTGACCATCTCACGAACATAAGCTCCTCTAGTCGCCTCCTACGACACCAACGAAAAAGGAAGGGGTGGCCCATTCTACCATATGTCGGAACCTACACGGTGAAATTTTTGGGATAAATTGGGATGTATACTTGAATAAATTACCTCATATTATGGGTAGACAGTATTACTTACCTGCGGTAAAGAGTTTACGATCACAATTGACAGCAGAATGAATAAGTAAAAGGTATGCATTTTAACAGTATATTTCTTTATGGTTTTATAGTAGCTTTACGCCGTTATCGTAACACCAAGCGTACATTTTATAGACAGAGCTAAGACTTGGTGAATGTTGATTAATTTCTAATTAAAACCGTTGCATTGGAAATTAGTCGGGCGTTTTAATCTTTATATTAATTCCAAAGCAGTGTTGCTTGAAATAAAGCATGGTATATATTTATAGCCCTGTAGGTCCTGACATAAAATGAGCAGCCCCTAATTTTGCCATGGGTGTTGTAAGAGGCGACTAAGAAAACTTACAATCAAGGGATGGGCAGCAGAGTCCGTCTTAAAACATCACCAAAAGTCTAGCTGCCAACCTGTTTGCCAAGCATGGCAACTACTGGCAAACCCCCTCAACAGGGAGAGGCCTATGCTTAGCAATGGACAGTTAAGGGTTGATATCATCATACCCTGATTATATACACAGATATAGTAACAGATTTAGCAATAGACTGAGAAAGACTATAGATGGATGGGTCGTCCGTCATACTCGTGAACGGGTGCTGCCTGTAGGGACTGGTCTGCTGTAGTCACTGAAACCGATTTATTTCAATAATTTGTTTTAATTATATACTTTTAATATGTATTAATACGTACATTTCCCATGGGTATCGTAAGTGGCGACTAAAGGAATATGATAGTCGAGGTATGGGTAACAGTGTCGACGTTTAAAGACTAAATTCTAACTGCGATTGTCAATTTGTTTAACAAGCGTAGCAACTATTGGCATATCATTTCGAATGACTTTCTATCTATATTCTAATGACATTATACTGAAAGGTGAAAATTTTTAAAGACAGAGTATCATAGTTATTATATATATATATATATATATATATATAATGGAATGGTAACCCCAACCGCGCTATCAGTATACACCGGCGGGGCACCAGTGAAGGATGATAGGTGACGATAAAAGCAGGTCAGTTAGCGCATCGTGACGAATTTAACAAGAATTGTTCACGATGGTTTCCAGCGGGAACCACGTGGAGGTCGACCTGATAGGGCTAGCAAAGGGGCTGTCAAACTCTATTGCTAGCCACCCCTTTCCCCCCGGCTGTTTATGGTTATAGTGAATCGAAGCATTTGGCGTTCCATTGTTTCTGCCTCCCATAATGGGAGACAGGCGTGACAGATATGTATGGGACTGTTACCACATTCCACTAGGTGGACTGTCAAGGTGTTAAATTTTTTTTTCAATTTAGAAAAAAATAAACCTTAAATGTTGATAAAGTCTGATCCAATTCTAGTTTGTATAAAGTAATATACTCATATATTTCTTTATGTTTAAAGGGTTTTATATTTGTTACCTGTTTAATGTATTAAATTCAATAAAATATATTTATTTTACTTGCAATGTCATTTAACGTAAATTTATTTTACTTTGTTTTTGTTTCGTTTATAAGCTATATTTTTGGAGCGGTAAGTATTGTAATTCATTCTTAGATCCTGTGCTTATTAAAATCATTAAAACACTGAAAATAAGTGTCATGTTCGAAAGAACATGGCATATAGCTGAGTGACATTTTAGTGCTTCTTTTCATTATTTTTGTTTCTTGTCAAACATTTTTATTATTAGGTGCTTTTAATGTGAAATTAAGCACTGAATATATATTTCTTTCTTTCTTTAATTTGTTATCATTTTATGATTACAAATACATTACATTTACAATTTCTCAAAAAGAAATTACTTCTATAATTTTTTTTTGTTAATTAATATTAATTAACAAAAAAAATTAATATACATACACACAATAAATTATTAATCTTCTAATTAAAATTTTATTTAGTATATAATTTTGGCCTATTCCTATTTATATGAAAAATGTTCCAAAAACAAACTATGAATATACACTTAGTTAAACTTAAACTCCAATTTTAAATCATTTAAGATATTTCTAATAATTTTATTATTTTCAATAATTTAAAATATTAATACAAAAATTAAACTAAACATCCTTTATTAGCCACAACAGCCAAAAATAAACGATCAATATGAAAATACAACTAAACCAGATTCTATCGAAAACAATACAAAGACACATAATGTCGAAGATAATGAAATAATAAATGATGTAAAATTTATTGAAAGCAATACCACAGAAGTAGAGAAACCACAAGCTTTTGTAACTAAATTATATACCACAATAATGATTCCAATAAGGAAATTTATGTCAACACCTAAAATAAATACTGTAGTAAGAAATATAGGAACCTGTATTGTAAATGGAGCTATGGAGATAATGTCTTATTATTTTCCAACACCACTAATGCCTTTAATAGCAACTGCTGCAGGTATGGTGATTCCTTTTGAGCCTGTAGTAATATTAAGGGAGAAAATGCCAGTAATTAGTTACAGAAGAGCTATTAAATCAGCAGTGAATGGTTTTATGAATACATTCAATGAATACAAAGTTGACGAAGAAAACAATGATCCTTACATGACAAGAAGATTCAATAGGAGGTTCAAGAACGGAGATGATAAGAAAAAATTGGAAAATGAATATCGATAAATTGATACATTTAAAATAACTGACTTTCATAAATTATTATTCGTCAATGTAAAAAAAGGAACTACAAATATTTACTGAAATATATATTTTTCATTCATCTATGAATTAGTATAAGTAATTATGATACTGATTAAATATATAAACCACATTTTTAATATTTAACTAATATAATTAATCTACAAATGCAGTCATTGTTATAATTCCAAAGAAAGGACAAAAGAATGAAGTCTTAGCAACTGTTTTATTACTAGTACTTTGTCTGAGCAATTTATCGTCATCATCATTTACTTCCTTTTTTCTTTTAGGTTTTTTCTTAACATTTGAATTATTTGTTATATCTGTTTTGTTGGCAGTTTTCCCTACATCATTATTCGTTGCTTTAGTATTGTAATTTATCAAATTCTCCTTAGTATCAGTCTTTCTGTGGCTTTTATCATTATCACCAAGTACGCTCCAAAAATGTCTGAACCCGTTCTTATCAATGAAAACTCTTTTAGATGGAAAATGTTCATTTTCACTCCTCATCATAAAATCCTTGAAATAATCGGAAACTACGTGTAGTGTTGGTTTTAAAACATTAAATTTATCTTTGTTAAGTGCAACTTCGCCCACTTTTTGTAAGTCTACATGATTGAGAAATTGTGAAAAAATAGTATTTATCTGAAATAAAATAATATCTTTTAAATTATTTCTTTCTTAATTTTATTATTTTAATGAAACTACAAATAAATAAAAATAATTAGTATTAGACATTAATATATTTAATTCTTATTTATTTTAATTAATATTTAGTTCAATTTAATTGTAATTTTAATTTATTTATAACTTAAACTTAAAGATTTGCTACTTATCATTGAACAATACAAATATAAACAATTTACCTGAATCATAATAAAGTATATATAAAATGGTTCAGAAAAGTTAACCATACTTCAAGAAATCAATAACGACTGGAAAATTATTACAACGTAGAGTCGATGACGATAATAAATGATCAAATGATTAGTAGTGTTTTTAATTAAAAATTATATAAGAAAATGTTTGAATAAAACTATAAAAAATTAATAACTGAAACTTTTCAAGTTATTATCTTTTTATTATATTTATTTTAAAATAGATTGGATTAGAAGATTATAATAGATTGTTTGAACTAATATTTTTAAGGATTATTGATACATGATTGAGTTTTAGTGTATATCTGTGGTTTATTATGTATAGTTTTTTTTTTTCTTTAATACATAATAAAAATTTTTTATCAAAGGGAGATTTTACAAAGTCGCCTGTATCTTTCTCTCACTCGTATTTCTACAATTCTATTTGCATTACTGATTGCTTCGGTTTGAGTTGTATTGTAGACCGTATGCTTACTGTGTATTTTATAAATTGTTGATAATATATAGATAGATAGGCGACGGTACCCTACCAGTTACCTTTAAGCAGATAATAAGTGGTAACCTAAAATTTTTTTGCTCTAAAAACTTTTTCACGTTTGTGTATTCGGTACAGTCAAATCTATAGAATCGACCTTCTTTATACTTTATTTGGAGAATTTATTTAATGGATATTCAGAAAAAAGAAAACGTAATAAATTTTACTTACTTAAATATATTTTGCAACATATTTACTAAAGCGTAAAACAATATAGCCTCCCCAAAACATTCCGAAGACATAATTCAAGCGAAATATTAAATCATATTTAATAACATTCGAGCTTTTCAAATTATATAACATCTGATTGTGAACTAAAGAAATTATAAAAATAAAAGAAAAATAATATTTCAATGTACAAAGTAATATTGGATAATTACCAAATATTCACAAATGTTTTTTTATTTTTTTATTGTAGTTTAACATTTGTACCAAATATATACAAAAAATTGAAATTATAAAACAATATAATCCGCCAAAACATTTCAACATAATTATGGAAATAGTAACAAAAATATATAACGGATACATATCAGAAGATTAAGTTTAGTTTTTGTTAAGTTTCATAATTTTAATTAAATAAGTGTAACTCAAATTTTAAATAAGTTTACATTTAAAATTTCATCAATTTCAATCACAAAATTTCATCAATTTGAATAAGTTTACATTTAAAATTTCATCAATTTTATTCACAACTTCTGACATCAACCTTATTGCCTGTCTCTTAAAAGTCAACGTTCGATCATTCCAGATAATAACGTAGGCACCGACTAACACTAGTAAAAATTAATGAAAATCTATGATGCAGCCATAATTTCAACTGTATATTGTCCGTTAATATGATTTTCTATAAATCAGATTTGAATTTATTAGTAGCTCTCTTAAAAATAAGGCGACAACTTTGCTTCGGATCATACGGATTCATATTAGCCAACTCATTCCAAAATGTAATTATAGTAAATTAAATAAAAAATTAAAAGAATGAATTCAATTTACTAATTAAAATTATGTAACGTAGTGTCTTACATTTAATACATTGTTATAGTTCTGTATTTGGAAATAAAACATGGAATACTCGTATAGTCATTCACAAAGTCTGTAACGATATATTTAATTAAAATAAATTAGTATTTTTATAATATGAACAATATTAATATTTAATATATTTTTCGTATTTAGTTCCTTTACATTTTTACTGCGACTGAATATTACAATAGTAATTAAACACAAAACACGCCACTACGAAGTGGTTGAACAATATTTTTATTATATTTAAACAAAAGCATATATTTTATTAAAATACATATTATTTTATATATGTGCATTTTAATAATATATACCTCTAAAGAACTGAAATGGTAAAATATTTTTTGGCGTATTAATATTATTGCGAAAAATTTTGTGAGATGAAATAATAAAATTTTATTATTATATTTTAATTCTATTTTAATTGTAATAAATAATTTAAACATTAAAGTAAATATTTTACTATCTTTAAGAAAGTGTTTTAAAAAGACAATTTATTTTACAAAACTATAAGATCCATCACGTCTTGCTATAAATTAGTAAAATTAACCATAAATTTAACTATGATACACTTTGCGGAATTATTTATCAGCCTATTTGCTTTAAGAATATATGTTCTTTTAAACTTAATTAATTTACATTTTTATTCATGTCAATGAAAAGTTTCTTTCATTAATCTTTTACATTAATTTATTTCTGATATTAATGGAAAGTATTAGTTATGAATGTAAAATTTCCCATGAGATTTCATTTAATTGAAATTTAATTTTGGAACTAATTATGCTAACGTGATGTAGAATACTCGAACTTATGACTTAGAATGTCAATAATGGTGGGAATAATGTAATGTAATTTTGGTACTAAAATAAGTATTTTATATTTTATAATGGTTTAGTTTATTATTATAGGTAATAACTTAAAACTCAGTACATAATGGAAAATGTAGACGACGGACGTAATGATTTATATTAAAAAAACATTGTAAAATAATGAATTCTTATGATGTGTCTTTTAGGTTCCAATTATAAGACAAGACTATTTTTTAAATATATTATAATGTAAATAATAATTTTAAATATATATATATATATATATATATATATATATATATATATATATATATATATATATATATATATATAAAATATGGAAATTAAATAGCAATACTGTAAGATTGAAACTGCGGGCGAAGCTTAATGTTTGTATAACAATTTGCAAGTAACTGATTGCTACAAGTTGTAAATATTATAAAAATAGAAACTGCATTTGTTGGTCATTCGAAAATTTATTGAATAAATTCTTAAATTAAAAATAAGATGGTTGAGAAACACGAAACTAAAATTCAATATTTTTATCATTTTATGATACTATGGTATTATAAAGAGAAATTATTATAAAGATTTCATTTTTTGTTTGTAATGGATGAACTCAAAAAATTTTAAACCGATTTTAAACATTCTTTTATCTATAAAGACACTACAACATCAGCTAGTAACATGAACTGTATTTTTTGAATAAAAAATCTTCTACCTATCCAGGTGTACGAAGCTGTGGCGGGTTACTAGTTCAAAATATTTTTTTAATTATTAATAATTATTGACCAAAAGAAAATATAGTATGCGCCCATTACAGAAACAAAAGAGGTTATCGGTGTAGACAATTTTGAACTCTATGGTTACCATAAAGCGTTGTAAAATCCCGAAACAGGCGCTGGCGAGACATAAAGGCCCCTAACATATATTACGGTTATGTAATAACAATGCTATCATTGAAATGTTTTTATATTTACAAAACGAAGAAAAACAAAATTAAGAAAAATAGTATTTATAGATGGAGAACAGAATTCATTTTTGCAAAATATGACTTTCTACCTAGTAGTAAGTGCAGTGTTCGTAGGAGACGAGTGAAACCTAACATGCTACGTTATTCACTCTGACATGGCGGGTAGTGATTCTTTTTTTGAAATATTAAAAAAAAAATACTAAATTTACTTCGCCCTACTAAAATATTCAAGTATGTAGAATTATTTTCTGTCTTTTTAGACAAAAGTCAAAACGATTCAAACTTTTCACTGACAATTTTCAATAGAAAAAAGCAAAATTCAATAATTGAAATAAAAAAAAAATGCCAATATATTTTTGTTTATTATTGGATCATATTTATACAACTGGTTATATAGGTATTACTGTAAAGACTAGTACACACTTATCGATATTATTGATTTAATGTTTTTTTTTTTTTGTATTTCATAATAAAAATAAAAGCCTATGTGGAACGTTTATTCTTAACGTATTAAAAAATTACACTACATCAACTGATAATATAGTCGATAAGTGCATAAAGTCTAAAGATTACAAGCTACTAACTTGCAAACTTGTATCGTAAAAATCTAAAAATTGTAATCAAATAGCTCAAAGATTTTTATGATACAAGTCATATTGACTAGTAATCTGGTGGATATGTAATTACTTGTAATTATCTAAAAGTCAGTGGGTAATATCTACGTACTATTTTATTACAAATGTAATATTAAAAATTACAGTTATTACAATTTACGGATTATCTATAAACGAATTGTTAGTAAAACAAAGATTTATTAAGACTAGATGAACTATAATCTAAAAATCAGTCAGGTATTCGCTAAGCATGTTAAAATATGTATATATAGGTAAGTAAATAAGCATAATGTGATCTTACAAAATTATTGTTCTTTCAATAAGAAGTTTCATTAGAAAAATAGCGGAGTAAAAGATTTTTTTTTTATTTTGTGCCAATTTTAAGCTCGTCTAATAAGAAAAAAAAAATAATAATGATATATAAAACTAGTTGTCTAAATTAAAATTAATCGTTTCATTTATTAATTTGTATGAATTTGCTCAGATAAATTTTAAAAATGTAACGTGATATTTGAATGTTTACATAAAAAAGTTTAATAAACTAATTGGTCTTTTAATATTAAGAAAAAATAAATCATACACATCATAGACTCCCGGGCAAATTCATACTGAACGCACAAAAACGTAAAAACCGTAAACAGCACTAAATAACACGATCGGTTTCGAAAAAATAATAATGTCAATATTTACAATAACAATATTAAATAGCTAAATATGTATTAAATATTGCAAAGAGTCATAAGTCGAAGTGTCAAAATTTGTATCTTTACATACACGTAAATATGAAAAAATATATTCTATGTGAACCGCTATATTAAGTAGTACATATTGAGACAGCAATTTTATATGAAAATATAAGTAATATTTATTTTACATTGTGTAAATATTTACAAAACTCTTTATGAGTACAGAGATAAATACTGATAGAAAATTAAATGAGACAACACTGGAATTAATATTTACTACTAGTAACTAATGTTTACACGAAGGCCACACACGCTAATCAAAAATAGACGCAGCGATTTGAATGTAAGAAAAAAAAAACTATTAACAAAATTGTTGCTTGCTATTTTTTTTTCTTTTTCTGGAGATTATCGTAACTCGCATGTGTGCACCGCCGTTTAGTGGAAGCAAAATTATAATAAAATTGTACCTTAAAACTATTATTTATGAGTCGTATTTATTTATAAATCTATAATACTATCACACTTTTTAGAAATCAATTTATCCCATCATTCCTGGTGAGAGGCACGCACACATTTGTAATAATTGCGGGGAGAAATTATCTTTTTTCTTAAATTATTTCTGTACTATTTTCTAATATTTTATTTTTCTTTTATAAAAGAAGCTAATTTAAGAAATTAATCGCATTCAAAAAAAATTGGAAGACCACAAAATAGCCTGCTAATATTACGAGTAATTTAAACAAATTATATTTTTAATAAATGTTTTTAGGGCTATAAAACAATTTTATATATAAAATTACCTCTCAGCTAAAATATTGGTTTGTCCTATGCCCAATATTGCTCATGTTAATGTCTGCTCTAAATGTTAACAGTTTTTAACAATTATTGATTTAAAAACTGGTAGTAACCATTACCATTGTTACATTTAACATACCTATTTATTACAACTGCGTGTGTACTTCAAAATGCAGACTTCAAGTGGATAGGTTTTGAAAAGAATTCAGTTACATTCTGAATTTATGTTTTCAACAAAAACTATACAAAAAAAAAACCATAAACGTAAGCGATATACATTCACATTATAATGTATTTTTAACCATGTTTATATTGTAATTCCATTTAGACAACAACAAAAAAAAATACCGAAAACAATGGTAAAATATAATTGAATTAATTTTTCTAATAATTTTTAACCCTGGCAATAATCAAATTTGCAAGTCGGAAATCTAAAATTTATTTACATATATTTTAAAATGACTTTTAAAAAACACACCAACAATTTTAATAATGTCAAAACTATCTTCAAGATTTAACTAGAATTTTATTTTACATTATTTTATCTCTACTCAAAGTATGACCGAATGACTTGTCAAAATTTGGATTATGCAGCTTGTGTTGGGTCCGATTAAAATGTTACATTCATTTAAAACAAAGTGGTTAAGCCACACGACAGTTATGTATTCATTTGTGAATCTAATTAATGAGGGTAGTAGAATTATAAAATTTTCTTCTCTATTTTCTAAGTTATTGGAACTGTTCTGCTTATTTGATACAACAATTAATAGTTATTCACGAATATAAAGCGTTTCAAGTAATTATTATGTCAGTTTACACTTACAAAGTAATTATCACACACTACTGTTTGTAAAACAAATTTGTTGAATTCCAACAAAATAATGTTTTAAATTAAAATCATCAGCTATAACGAGGCACCGTAATGGAACTTTTAACAGATTTATCCAGTGAACAATAAAGACAAGCATTTGTCATTTCAACGAATACGCCAAAATCAGACTTATCATTACGTTCATAAGGTACACATTTGTTTTGGCCTAGTAACCTGCGCAATCACAACACTTATTTGAAAATGCCTGATCAGAAAAACGCATTTAAACTAACATCTATTATAGTAAATGAATGAATAATGAATTGGCTATGATTAGAGATATTGAACATGGAATTTCTAAAAAGAAATTAAAAAGGGATAACCGACATGATTCATTTGGGTTATACCAGTTAATTGAACTCGATTAAACGAACTTGAACTTACAAAATAGTAGATGTTTCGTCAAGTTCGTCGAGTTCGTTGAAGTGTCTCGTTGAGTTCTACAATCGAAAAATTAGGTCACAGAATTCGACAAAACAATAATCGAAATTTCGAGTATTATAGTATATTATATATTGATAAAACTAATTATTTATTTAAATAACTTTAGTGACCAAAAGAAACTATGGTACAAAAGGCGGATTTAATTCTAGTAGCATTCTCTCTATCAGTTAATACAGTTTTAATATTATTTGAAATTATATTAAAAAAAATAGTTTCCCTGATCAGGTAATTAAAAATAGATCCATTACCTTACTTTTTTAGTTAAATGAGTGACTTCGATTTAATTTCCACTATGTAAGATATTTCATTTTGAGATTACGACCATGTTTCTTGATACAAGATGTTTAGTTTTGTAAATATTACTGGATTTCAGTTTTGTATATCAAATATGAGTAATACTGTATGAGTTAGATCTAATAATGAATGGTCTTAGGGTGTTTAGAAAAAATTGAAAATGTAAAGAAAAATGTCTGTCTGCTATCGGAGGATTCTCGGATACTTCGGTCATATTGCTCGTCAACAGTTCGACAATCTGGACAAGCTAAGTTATAGGCAAGTTTGAGAGAGACCACGCGGACGATCGCCTAGTCGATAGTCGGACCAAGTAATCGCCGTTACGGGACTATCAATTGCATCTGCCCTCCGAGAGGGTAAAAACACGACCTTCAGTAATGAAGTTGAGGAAGAGAGAAAGAGAGTAAGAAAAAAGGAGTAGAGGCTACTCAATAATGAGACAGATATAGTAAAAGCAGAAATTGGATTCAGTATGTATTATGTAAAAGATTGTGCAGGCTAAACAGGTGTGTTATGAAAGATAATAGATAAGAACAATTCACTCTCGTTGCATCATCTGTAGAGGTAAATAGTTGAACTGTATGTGAAAGTGAGACAAAAAATGTTAGAAGCAGTCCATTGATGCAAGTGGTTCTGGAACTATTTAAATGAATGATTATGATAAATGAAATGGGTATGTTTTGAATTGGACAGAGGATAGGGTGCGATAATGATGATACAAAGGCTTAATCCAGTAAAACAAATACGGAAAGAATACCGCTGAATATGCTGAATATTATTCTATCTATTTGGAATACAGTTGATTATCATTTAAAATCGAGTCACTCACCTTACCAACATACAACTGTACAACAATTCAACACTTGTTAGTTACTTTGGAGCCAAATTCATGCAGTATATCGCAGGCCATCTCCAGATCATTCCGGGTGATGCCTAATGCTCTTACAACTATGTCTTTGGGGTACCCTTCACCTACTAAACGTGCGATGTAGTCCAAATTAATATTTTCATACGACACATTATCACCATATCTCCTGCCGTGCTTATCGTGTGTTAGAGGGTTGATTTTTTTTGCTGAAAAATAGAAATAAAACTAGATTACACTACTATTAAATTAAACGTACCCTTTGGTAGAAGAATTTTTCGAATATCAACGAAGGGTAAAACATGCTTCACGTATAAACTCTATAGGATACTTTCTCCTTTCGGGTTCTCAAGGTTGACTAAAAGAAATCCCTTCAAGTGATACGCCTGTGTATCTTGTCATTTTATTTATAATTTAATGTCTATATTAAATCTAAATGTATAATAAAGCTTACACAAACAAACAAACAGTGGCAATGAGCTGGTCATATAGCTCGAAGAACCTACAACCGATGGGGAAGAAAGGTTCTTGAGTAGCAACTCTGCACGGATGAACACAGTGTAGGACGATCCCCCACTAGATGGAGTGACGAGCTCTTAAAGGGACTCATTGGATGCAGCTCAGGACCGTTCATTATGGCAGTCTATGCAACTTAGAATGACAAACAAGCTGACGGCCAACCTGATGGAAAGTGGTAACCGTCAAAAAGAAATGAGCAATACCATAGCCTATGTTCAGCTGTGGACAGATAATGGCTAAAATGATGATGATGATGAAACGAACGAACAGAGTGCTTTATATGTAAAGGTTCAAAAGAAAATTGGTAAACAAGACGACAGTTTCCTAGACGGTAGTGCAAACCGAAGAAAGTATCAAAAATAACACCAGCAAAGATACTACTGATATTCCTGAGTCCTCAGGAATGGCAACGCATGGGGGTTATCATGGGCGAAACAGTATACTCTGTTATGTCCATGGTACTGCTCATGTCTATAGGCGACGGTTACCACTTTCCATCAGGTGGACCGTCAGCTTGCTTGCCATTCTAAGTTGTATAAAAAAAATACTAGGACATCTATATATTAATTATCATAACAAAAAACTAGTAAAAAAAAAAACCACTTACGTCCTAAAGGCAATTCATTTTTCTCCACCGCGACGTTCTCGTACGGAGGATCTTTCATATCCTCTGACGGGAACTTGGGCATTGTCGTTGACTTGGTGGGTTGGTGGTCTACACTGCTACTTGTCGTCGTTGGCAATGACCGTTGCCGTGGCGGCGCCCGATTTTCTACCTTATCCCTATCGAAACTAGATCTATCTATCCTATCTGGCTTATCAGGCGGCCTATCGGGCGGATGACGAAACTCTATATGCCTGCTTTCGTTTGGTAAAGGTACATGCCTATCTCTTTCTGGCACATGCCTTTCGGGCATATGCATTTGTCTATCTGTCCTGCTTTCAGGTGGATGCACTAATCTATCAGGCACGTGTCGATCTTTGGTTTCTGGATGACGAGTATCTGGTATCGGTCTCTCTGTCAGACGGTTTTCTTGGCTTCGTTCTTGTTTATCCAATGCATTCGGGGGAAGTCTGTCAGGCACTCTGTTTTCTGAATTCAATCTGGATTCTAACATTGGTGGAGCGTGTCTTTCTGGTATCCTGTTTTCCTGCTGATTCGTTACATGTCTCTCCTGTCTTTCTATGACTGCAACATGCTTCTCAGGAGGATTTGGTATGTGTCTTTCTTGTTTTTCTGGTGGGTTTGGTACTTGTCTGTCTGGTAGTCTATTCTCTGGCATTTGTCTTTCAATAGGATGTCTTTCTAACCTACTTTCCGAATTAGTTCTGCTTTCTACATAAGGTGTGCGCCTTTCTCTGTTCTCTATCACAGGTATTTGTGTACGGGCTTCTGGGGGATGTGGGGTTTGTTTGTCGGATCTGGCTTCTGGCCTTGGATCTGACAGTCTGTCATCTATTTGCCGTTCGGGGGGAGGGGCTGGTAATGGACGACTATTCGATTGTGGTGTACACGCGCGTCGGGGCTTTTCAAATGCTCTTGGGTCTGGTGGCACCTAGAATTAAAAAAAATACATTTACCTACTTAATACAAATAAAGTAATAACCAAAAATTGCTTAAATTTCAGAATAATTAAATTACATGAGTTATTAAAGCGAATGAAACTAGAGGTTTTCTGTCTATTCCGCTTTCACACTAATTGTGTCATTGTCCCAAGTGATATAAAACAAGATTTCTTGACAGTTTTAAGAATTTTTATACTTTAATATAATAACTATTAGTTCCTCACAGTATCCCTAGGTATTCCATCAATATTTTATGTGCCACTGTGCAAAACTAATTTAGGATTGAGTGCTCCGCTTGCAAGAATATGCAATAACTATAATCATATATGCGGTTTAGATCCGGATATAGACGTAAGCCATGACTCGTTGGCAGTGTTTCGCGATAAGATACTGAAGACCATGTAGATTCAATGATATTGCCGTCTTGTTTTGTATTTAATTGAATTTTGTAATAAAGAATATGTAATTATAAATTTAATGTATTATATTAATTATATTATGACATTTATATGCATGTAATCTGTAGTCAATGTTGTGTACGCCTGCTATAGGTATGCATATCAGCATACTACATAAAAATATGTATACTGTTGGTGTTCCTAATTCGAAATAAATAAACTACCGGTTTAACTTACTAAGGATTACGAACGGATGCAGAAACTAGTCGAACTTTTTAGACCTAATTACACGTAAGTTAAATTGGCAGTTATTATATTAAAATATAATGTGTACTTATAAAACTTTGAACAATTTTTATACTATTTGCAAACATGTTACGTTGCAGTTTGAAGGGTGGTATAACCCAGCAAAGTCATTAATTGCTGCTTGTGTTTTGCAAGCTTTCACGGGTGCGATGGCCGCTTATCATGAAAAGTACCATATAATTCATTGACAGTCTCGTTGATTATTTATTTAAATGAATGAGTTAATTAAATTTCTCACCTCATGTCTCGTGTCAATGATGCCTGTGATAGTTTCTGTAGAGCCTGTGATGATGGACGTTAAACGATGCCGAGAGTCCGGTTCTGGTTCTAATGAAGACCGCCTTCTGGGTTCTGTAAGATATTCATATATATTAAGTAGCTATTTCCTGCGGCTTTGTTTGCGTAAATCTATACATAAAGTATCCTATGTGTTAATATACCAACTTACCCGTGTACCAAACTTTATTCAGAATCGTTTCATAATTTTTAAGTGAAAAAGTAACAATTATCCATCCGTCCTAACAAATTTCGTATTTATAATTTTAATTGGATATGCCAGCGAAATACTATATATAAATAATATATATAAAATGCTAGCAATATACCCAACCAGGTCGACCTCTTCGCGGTACCCCCTGGAAACTATCATGGTTAATTCCTGATGAATTCATCATGATGGGCTAACTGGCCTGTTTTCATTCTCATCGATCACCCTTCACTGGTGTTCCGCCAGCGTATCCCGTTAGCGCAGGCGGGGTTACCATACCATTTTCACCCATCAAAAAAAACCTTGCCAACGTATACCAATAACGCAAGTGGAGTTAGGGTTAGGCATTTATACTTACTGAGTGAAAAAAAAAAATTAAACATACCTTGCGCCGTAGCCGCCGCTATGTCTTGGACACTGGACGCCGCTACAATCGCAGGTTCTGCGGGTGATAAACTCTTCCGAGGGGGGAGTGGGGGCGCCCTGAGTTCCCCGTACGCGTTCTCAGCGGGCGCGGGGGCGCGGCGCGAGGCGCGGGGGGAGTGGCGCGGCGAGGCCGCGGGGGAACGGATCGAGGGGCGGAGAGCGTCGATTGTCGACGTGGCTGCGTTGAATTCGGCCCAGTCCTGGAGTTATATTCATTTTATAAAACTTTGTACTATGATACTGAAGGTTCACCTGATGGACCTTATTTGGTACGCTTAAGCTGAGTTGTGGCCATTTTGTATTACTGTGGCACACGCATGAAGAAAAAAAAATTGTTACTAATTTTATGCATTCTGATTTTCTTTTTGATTTTTTTAAATTTTTTGTACATTTGTGTCTTTTGCTGTTTGTGTGCTGTAAGTAATGCAAATAAATTATTCATCTATCTATCTATCCTCAATCCCTCATGCGTTGCCATTCTTGAGAATCTTGCTTACGTCATATCAGCAGTTAATTGTCCACTGCTGAACATAGGCTCCCCATAAGGGGGGTTTTGCCAGTAGTTGTCACGCTTGATACGCGGGTTGGCAATTGCCGTTTGGGTTTTGGTGATTTTTTAAGAAGGACGCTACTGCCCATCCCTCCACCACGAGTTCCCTTAGTCGCCTCTTAAGCCACCTACGGGAAAGGAAGGGGGTGGCCTATTCTATGCCGGGACCAACACGCCTATGTATCCTATTAATTCGCTACCACTCTTCGGATCAAAATGCAGCTATGAAGTTTGCATTATTTTTTAGCGATTAAAATACTAGGAGGACATAGACATTCTTTTAGACAATTTTTGTAGTTTTCTTTTTTTTATACAACTAAGGTGGCAAACAAGCATACGGCCCACCTGATGGTAAGCGGTTACCGTAGCCTATGAACGCCTGCAATACCAATAAATAGACAATTTTTGTAGTTTTTCTCTGGTTTAAAAATGCACAAGTTTATGTTTTTTTTAATATAATTAATATTTTTTGTTAACACCTGATGGAAAGTCATTTATAGACAATCTGAATACACCGTGTTACCCATGATATCGCATACCTTGCTATTTATAAGGACTAAGGTTCATTACCTATTTAACACAGTTCATTCTTTTGCTCCCCTTCATATAAATTATACCTGAATACAGTTTTATTATTAAGTAATATGCTTATGTCACAGATACCAGTTTTTTTTTTATAGCACGGATCTAGATGACATGAGATCAGAGGGCCTACCATGAAATGTTTTCCGAAATTTCGGAGCCAAACGAAACAGAAATTTGATGTTAAAATTACATAATACATGCCATTTGGAAATATTAAAAATGTTAAAATATTGTTCCTTTGGACTTTTATGATAGGATCTATGATGAAAGAAATGTTAAACTCCATTTATTGGTCCGATTTTGGTATAAACAAGAACACGAAATTGAGTCCAAAATTTCGGAATTTCACTTCATGGTAGACCCGCTAATTTTAAGACTAACAATAAATACTATAAGAGAAACAACCTTGTCTCTTCTAATCCAGGCACTCTAGACAAGTGGTAAGCGAATTCGTCGATGGAATCGACATCGCTAACGAGTCTGTGAGTTGGAATGAGTCATTCGGCGTTGCTATCTCATTCTATCTCACGGACTCGCTAGCGATGTCGAGTCCATCGACGAATTCGCTTGCCATTTGTCTAGAGGCCCACGACAATTATCTAATTTTAGTAAGAATCCGTGTAGTCGTTTACATGTGCTTTAGTATTAAATAAATTATCTTTACCAGAGTAAATAAAAAAATAATAAAAGTTTATTTTCTGAGTTAGTCTGAGAATTTAATACTAGGACATCATCAACGATAAGTAGGGTGCCCCGCGTTAATTTTTTTTTAATGAAACATGAAACCAACTAAAGGATGACAAATCATTATTAGAAACAAGCATGCTTTTAAAAAATAATCATGCACATTACGAGCGCTTTCTTAATTTACTGTACCATGTAATATTGCGATCATGATAATAGATAGGCAAATACAATACAGAAGTGTGGATAACAAGATGATGTAATGACAAAGAATGAAAAGAGGATGTTGTGTTGGTTTGACCCTTTTTCAGCGCGTCACCTGTTTGTTTGGTATTTTTTTTTATACAACTTAGAATGGCAAACAAGCTGACGGCCCACCTGATAGAAAGTGGTAACCGTCGCTTATAGACATGAGCAGTACCATGGACATAACAGAGTATACTGTTTCGCCCATGATACCCCTCATGCGTTGCCATTCCTGAGGACTCAGGTGTTATTCCTCTGTACCCTGTAAATTCACGCCATATCCCACCCTTCAAACCGAAACACAGCCATGAAAACACAACTGCTTCACGGTTGAAACACGAATGGGACAGAGATACCCAAGCAATCGACTTTTGTACAAAGTCGACCCCTACCGTGACAGTATGGGTTGCCCTACCGTCGCTGCTACTTGTATATATTATTTCTCATGTTAGGAATTGCTAGCGAGAGGACCAAAAATATAATACTTTTTTTTTATTATATCTAGCAAATGGTAGGTAATAAATTTATAGTTTTAAGTTAGATTCGTGTTTTTAACCGCTCAATATTAATTAGCAATGTTTCTTTTGCAAGTATTTTTGACGGTCGGTCTTGACCAGTTTTCATTGTACATATATAGAATTCTCAAGAAAGAAAGAATATTTGATACAAAATATATTAACAGGCAACAAACCAAAATAAAAAAAAAAAAAACACATAAGCACATATCACCAAGCGTATATTGTCAACATTAAAAACTTAAAAATAAATAAATCAGTAAATTAGCAATAAAAAATACTATTTTTACACAAAAAAAAGAGTGAAATCTTATAAGTAAAAATTATAAAAAAAAATATATTTCATGAAAACAGCTTACAAAAACTGGCTTCGAAAATTTAAAAAAAAAAACAATAAGATCTTCATATCACTTAAATTTAAATTAGAGCCGTCGAATTTGAAATAATTAAAATTAATTACAAACTATTTGCATTATAATATGAAACTTTGATTATTCAAAATAATTAATTATGAAACAACTTATTTTATACTTTAGTTATAAAAGTACAGTTTTATTTTTTAAGTGCAATAAGGCCATTTTATTTTACAAAAAATATGATGAACGGTAATGTATGAGACATATACGATTATTATTGTGAAAATGGATTAAAGACATCAAAATTGCTTCAGAAGAATGTTCTCCATATTGTAAGTTGGTTAGTGAAGTCGACTTAGAGAATTGAGAACCTTATTTTAAGATCAATAAGTTATTTTTTTGTATGCTTCTTTCTTACATCAATTAATTGACGAGAAAAGAAAGTCTTCTAAAGGCGCAGAAAACAATAATGCACCATATTATTATTAAGCTAAAGTCTTGTTTTAATACTGGACAATGTCTAAACAATTATCGGAAACGGAGTTTGTTAATTTTCCGTTAGATATGTATTTAGACATCGTATAAAAAAAAGAATATTATAAAATAGTTTTAATACATTTAGTATATTTTATACGTACATTTGATTTGTCTCTCTAGATATTTTTCGCTTTTTAATTTGAATAAATTTATGTGAATAAATTAAATTCTAGTGTTTATTTTTGTATAAAAAAAGTTGTTTCAGAACTGTTAAGTCTTCATTTGTCCCTATATGATAAATTATTATAATAAATAATATTATAACGAGAAAAGGAAATAAGTAAATAAATAATTGACCGATTGTGGCACAAATAAAAATTGCAAGAATAAAAAATAATTCATGCTTTTCTAAAAAAAAAAAAAATTGTGTAATAGTAACTCGTTTAAATTTAGAACATCTTATAATTTAAAAATGTTCAGAAATAAACAATATTTTGCATTTCTTGTGTACAAATTGATATATATTAGTCCAAAAAAATTAAAAATTACACTATAAATAAATAGTTTGTAGAGAATCAAATTTTAAATTCATATTATCTGTAATATAATAAAAAAAAGTTTGAATATCGGAATGATGAATTTATAATTTTACAAATTTCTTTTTTTTTTACTTAAGAAATTGCTATCATTTAATACTTAATTTTAAACGTTCCCATTTTTACACATATTTATAACAGCATCGAAACGTTGGCAATAAAAAAAGTCAAGTATTACCATAGTAGGTACTGTTTACCTGTAACGTCGATTTAAGTACCAAAAATAAATTTAAATAGATTTAATACTTTATTATTTAATACTAATCTCTTTTAATAACCATTATACCAGATTGCCAATAAAGTTAACAGTCTTCTGACAGATTGCGTTTAATTCATTATTTTATAGATATCACGTATTTTTTATGCAACCAGAAATTATAACAAGCGGATGGTTTATGCCATATATTGCTACCTTAATCACTTACTACAATAAATGATTGAGGTAGACCAGCAAATTAGATATTACTGAATACACTGCGACATTCGTGGCTACTCTGAGTTACTATTCGTGAGAGCTAAGGCGTCACTGTTCTTATGCCTTGTAATTTCACTGCCATACCTCACTCTTCAAACCTTGACTAATAATTTTTGTAACATCACAATATGCAGTTTAGTAGCGACACGTTTAGTATTCAGATAGAGATATTGCTACATCTATCTCTATGTTGGTCAGTGGTACAGACAAAAAAAATACGCTATCTGTCAGATAATCTATCCGAAGTCTATCAGCAATCATTGCATATTTGGGTTAATACGCACAAAATATTTTTTACCGGTCATATTTTATCCCAGGTATTGGCCATGGCCAAGTATTTTTATCATAGCACGACACGGCACGATTTTATCGTCACGATATTATTGGAGACAAACTTATTTAGAAGGAAGCGATTAATTTTCTAATAACTATATATGTATGTTGTTTAATTGTATTTATAGGGATTATAATTTTAAACTATTATGTATTTATTTATAGGTAGGTACACACATACTTTGTAAAACTATATCGCGAGAGCTCATAATGGGATTACACATTTAATTAGACACAATGTTTTATTAATATACTATTAAGGCTTTATTGGAACTTTTATTTTAATAATTGATCATCAATCAAATCAAGTTCTAGAAGTAAATAAATAAAATAAAGAGATTCCAATATGGAGTTGTGCAAAAAAGAGGTAAAGAAGTTCCTTTAGCGGCGGCAACGCGCACATAATACCTCAGGGGGCCTACCATGAAATATCTTCCTAAATTTCGGGGACGAACGAAACAGAAATTTGATGTTAAAAATACATAATACATGCCGTTTAAAATTATTAAAAATGTTAAAATATCGTTCTTCTAGACAATTAGGATAGGATTTATGATGAACAAA
The DNA here is from genome assembly GCF_026898425.1 of Galleria mellonella. Lineage (NCBI taxonomy): Eukaryota > Metazoa > Arthropoda > Insecta > Lepidoptera > Pyralidae > Galleria > Galleria mellonella. The sequence continues at coordinate 4,854,642 of NW_026441999.1, read as the reverse complement.
ATGTTAAGCTCCATTTACTGGCTCGATTTCGGTACGAACAAAAACACGAAATTGAGCCCGATAATTCGAAATTTCATTTCATGGTAGACCACCTGATATTGCAGGTGTTTATAGACTACAGTAAACGCTTACTATCAGGTGGGCCGTATGTTTGTTTCACCTGAGTGGTATTAAAAATAATAACAGCAAATTTATCGTAAACGGAATTAAAAGCGTTACATCGAGCGTTCATATAATAAATATACAATATGACGTAGAAAAAAAAAACTACATTTAATGATAAATAAATAATGTAATTGAAATATCAGCCAAAGTAGCGCTTTATGCACTATGTCTTTCCTGAATCAATATAAAAAAAAAAAGTAAAGCATAATTTATAGAATCCAAACTAATATTACAAAGACGAAAGTATTGTTTTTTTTTTTTGGGTAATGGATGGCTTTTATAATACCTTTTATCTATAGAAAACTACATTGTCAGCAAGGAACATGGGCTGTATTTTATAAAAGAAAAAAAAAATAAAGTAGATAATTTTTTTATGCAACTCAGAATGGCAAACAAGCTGTCGGCCCACCTGATGGAAAGTGGTAACCGTCGCCTATAGACATGAGCAGTACCATGGACATAACAGAGTATACTGTTTCGTATAGTTGTTTTCCGTGTATGTCCACGATATCTATATCAACGATATTGTCGTTAAAAATTAAAGACGTCTTAATCGTGCATTATATCGTGACGATAAAATTATAAGAGCGCCCAACATGAACAGTTTCCAATACACAAATGCGCGGGAAAAAAACCGCGCGGAAAGCGATTCTAGTACGTATTATGGTACTTTCACTTATATATATATAAATAATAATAATAATATCCAATGACACGATACAAAAACAATGGAATGTAACTGCTGGATCGTAACAAGCACGTGCAACTAAGCATGCGGTGATTTTCTCGCGCGTCTCTGTAAAACAAACAACAGATGATCAAAGCATGCGTTGGTAACACATTATCAGCATCATCTCTTCTGCATGGTAGCATGGTGTAGGTGACAAACTACTTGCTAGAGGGCGACCTTGTACACTAGTTTTTTAATTAAAATTATTTTGTTGAATGCCGCTAATATTAGTATGTATGTGACTGCCAAGATTGACCATCATTAATACTACCAGAAGAACCACAAGTCATTAATCTCCGACTGCCATCTCGTCCACGCACATTTCGTGACACATGTATCAAGACTAAACGGGGCACTTTCAGGCAAATTACTAAATCGCTACTCGGAGCCTAGAGATAACTGTATAAGTAGTAAAACATGCGTGAATAAAATAGCTGTCGGAGATTGATGACTAATATGGAAGGTTGTGGTACTTGTGGCAGCGAAATTAAACAAAATAATTCTAAACAATTAACCAATGATATGGACTTCCACAAGAAAACAGTTCAGTAAAATGAGACTGTACACGTCTGCTTGGATACCTCTGCCAACACTCGTCTCTGCTGCGAAGCAGCTGTACGAAGATGGCTGGTTCAGTTTGAAGGGTGTGATATGGCAGTGAAATTATAGAGAACACAACGTCATATTCCTCAGAAATAGAAACCCATGAGGGGTACTATGAACGTCCACATACACAATGCTGTTCATATCTATAGGCGACAGTTATCCTTACCATCAGGTAGATCGTCAACCTGTTAGCCATTTTAAGTAACATAAAATCAATTTAGTTTCTTTTTTGTATAAATGAACTGTTTTGAGTTGATAATAAACGTATTTTTGACAAAATTTCCATGAATCAGTTATGTATTGATATTATTAGAAAGAAAGTTGTATTTTTCCACAAATTGTTATTATAAATATCTGATCGGTTTCCTCGAAAATAAACCTTTTAAGACGCTTTAAACAGGGCAGTTTTTTTTTATACATCTTAGAATGGCAAACAAGCTGACGGCCCACCTGATGGAAAGTGGTAACCGTCGCCTATAGACATGAGCAGTACCATGGACATAACAGAGTATACTGTTGCGCCCATGATACTCCCCATACGTTGCCATTCCTGAGGACTCAGGTGTTATTCCTCTGTACCCAGTAAATTCACGCCATATCCCACCTTTCAATCCGAAACACAGCCATGCAAATACAACTGCTTCACGGTTGAAACACGAATGGAACAGAGGTACCCAAGCAATCGACTTTTGTGCAAAGTCTCCCTCTGGTAAATATAAAAAGTTAAATTTAACTGTTCAGGTAATTTACTATTATAATAAAATTCTAACTGGACGATATCTCTCCACACAGGAGATAGATTTATTTCTCCGAAATTTGTTGTTATAGAGAGCTAAGTTTTTGTGACTTTTCATTTACCACTTATGATTACTTACAATGCGAAAAAAAAAAAACAATTAAAGAAATATTATAAGGAGTGCCATGTTATTGTAGACAATCAATACCCATGCAGACGTCTCCTATTTCTGTTCTCCTGGTACTTAGTCTTTCTATAATTTTATGTCACCTGCTCCATACTATGTGGGAGTACATTTATCTGTCGCTACATCATCTAATCATGTTTTAAAAACATGTATAATTAAATACATTGTTCTAAAAAAAGCAACAGTTTTTTGTTTTCTTATATATATATTATTTTGATGTAGTAACAGATAAGTTTCAAATGGACCCAATAGAAAAAAAACACATAAAATGATAAAGAATAATGATAACACATGACATTTATAAGCATTTCCCAATAACACAAAACATGCTAAATCCCATACGGGCAAAAATGCGAAACCCATGCCATTTATATATAAAAAAATGGTTGAATTAATTTTCAAATACAAACTATTATACGAAATGTCAACACGATCGTGTTTATTCATAAAATTGTTCTATGTATGCTAAACTATTAAGTTTACAAATGCGAAAGTTTGTAAGGTTGGATAGAGGGATGGAGATATAGAGGAATGGGCGGATATTTGTTACTGTTTCACGCAATAACTACTAAACGGATTTGAATGAGATTTTGCACATGGATAGGTTATATCCTACTTAAGTACATAGGATATATTATGTACTGAGTCACGCGGGTGGAGTTATGGGATACAGCTACTATAAAATGAACTAAACGTTTATATTAAAACTTCTTTAGAAAAATAAAACCCGAAGTTTATTCCTTGGGTATGGCAACGCCTGAAGGGTATCATGGGCGGCACAGTATATTCTGTTGTATATACATGGTGTTCTCAAATCTATAGGCTAAAGGTTGCCACTTTTTATTAAGTAAGCATTTAGCTTGATCACCATATGTCTTTTTTTATACCATAAATTATATCATTATAGCCCATGGATATTTACAACACCAGGGATGTTACGTCATGTTACATACAAAATATCCAACTATAGGCTCTTACGGCAAGTCGTAAGGACTCCATACACATGCTGAGTAAGAGCCTTTTTTGTGGCACTTGTTTTTATAGTTAGCTGCTGTAATGTCTATGTAACATACATAAATAATTTTTCTTTCAAATCTAAATGTCAAATTTGGCACTTATACATATTAAAGATTTCAACATATTTGGCTACAAACATTAGACTTTGTTAATGAGTAGAAATAGACGTATTTTTGGTTATTTTGGGTGACCATATATTATAATAGCTAAATTACATTGGTATTTTTTTCAGCTAATGCGACCCCCTCCTGTCCAACTTTGGTGGATCTTACAACAGTGCTTTCACCTTCTCCCGATAGGAATTTAAGGAAGGAAGCATTTTATAAAATACTTTCTGGGGGACACCATCTTTACTGAAGACCAAACGAAAGAAATTTCACCGACACTAGACAGAAAATGCACTTGTTGAAAATCACCCATATAAAAATTCTTTCAGTAGTCTAGGCGTCATTGTGAAGCAAACTTTTTCATACATGTTTTATGTAGAAGAAAGTCGTATGTAAATATAAATCAATTTACCTCAGCGTCATCTATGTCATCAGTGAGTCCATTGAACGTGGCATTTCTTGACCAACCGTTGGAGTTGTTCGATATAGTTACATCTACACCTGCAATGAAAGAAAAGGCAATTAATTTTTTTTTATGCAACTTAGAATGACAAACAAATTAATGGCTAACTTGATGGAAAGTGGTAACACTCGCCTATATGATACTATATGAGAAATTTTACTAATATATAAAAAATAAATAACTAAACGATGTCTAATAAAACACTTAGAAGCCAAAACAGTATTTTTATTTTTTTTTAAATTGTGTCAGTTTTTGCTGGTGGTGATGCCAATCACACAAAAACTACTACAACCAAATAGAAGATGCGGTTTTCATAGTTGCATTTTTGAAGGTCTAATTTAAAAATTTATATATGTTTCATCTTGAGGCGCCATTTAGAAGTGGTATTATACATTATTTTATTTTATTATATATACATATATACACCTCCTTTCGTTAATTAGTTATTTTATCATTCCGCGAATAGGGATTCCTTTTTCGACCAGATTAGGGATGTGCTACGTTGAAAGTATTTTGTTTATGGATTTTTTAAATAAATAACTTTTGTTAAAAGTGTTTTAATTTTTTCTTTAAAAAACTACAAGATATAAATAACAATTTTAGAATGCTTTCTCGACTTTAGCAATATTTGCCAATTTTATTGTTAAAAGTTTCGTAAGCACACATTATATTTTAATGTAATAACTAACGGTTTAACATACATGTAATTAGACCGAGAAAGCTCAACTAGTTTCGTAATCAATTCGTGATTCTTATTCATGAGCGGCTGTGATGTGAGCGTGAGCCTGTGTTCACACATAGTGGAACTGGTAGTTATTACATTAAAATATTTTTCCAGTTCTATATATATATATATATATATATATATATATATATATATATATATAAGATATCAGTATCGCGTTCCTAGTATTATGAACAAGACATGGGGATCAGGAGACCAGATACTCACTAGAACCGTTGCAGCCGGACGATCCGGACGACCCTGATGAGTTCGACGATACCGGCTTCACGGCAGTCTTTGTGTTTGCGCTTCTGGAATTGTACATTAGTTTATATATTAATAAATGCATATTATAAATAAATGGCCGTGGGGTTCCAGCATAGTATAGGTCACCCCTTTCATTTCCTGTTATAAAAGGAGACTAAGGGATGGCGAGGGATGGGCAGCAATATTCCTCTTAAATATCTTTAAACCCTAACTGCGTTTACTTAAATATCTATAGTACAGACATTGTTTAGTTAAAATTTTATTGTATAAGTAAGAATTATTATTTGAACCATTATCTGTTCATTGCTGAACATAGACCTTCCTCATAGACTGCCATAAGGAGTGGGAGCGTTCCTTATGGCAGTTTAGCATTGGAGAGAATTTTCCTGTAGTTGCTATGCTTGGCAGGCAAATTGACAACAGAATAGGGGCGCTGCTGCACACCTCTCGACCATTAATTCCTCTTAGTCGCCTCTTACATTACTCACGGGAATGGAAGAGGTAGTAATTGTAAAATTAGTAAGTATATATTACTAACTTGACATCACTAGTTGTGTTGGGCGGTCGCGGAGGAACGAACGCGTCCACGACGACTTGCTCAGTGCCCTTTATTTCCGCGCGACAGAACGGACACCCTTGACCTTCCGAATCCTGAAACATTTCAATTGATTAATACAAAATGTGACCTTAACAAATGGTGGTAGATGAGAATAAATTTCTAGTTGTGCCGTTGTCCATGTGAATTAGTAACTAAGTTGTGACCCACCTGATGGAAAGTGGTAACCGTTGCCTATAGACATGAGCAGTACCATGGACATAACAGAGTATACTGTTTCGCCCATGATACCCCCCATGCGTTGCCATTCCTGAGGACTCAGGTGTTATTCCTCTGTACCGAGTAAATTCACGCCATTACATATATTAGTGTTACTGCGGCACATTCACGATATGAAAAATGTTATTTCTTTTATATATTTTCTTTTTTTTTTTGTATATATATTCTTTTATTTCTTTTTTTCTTACGTCTTCTATGTCTGTTTTTATTTGTGTGCTATAAGTAATGCAAGCAAAACATATATCTATCTATTTAAGTTGGTTGTCAAGTCTGTTCAGTAGTTCTTGCGTGAAAGAGTAACAAACATCCCATCCATCCTTTAAAACCCTCGCTTTAATACTAAAAGAATAATTTGAGAAATTCAAGTTTGCACTACAAATTTAAGAATAAGTTTATTTCATTAAACAAGATTAGCCTATGATACAATATAGCTATATAATTTCACACTAGGCAAAGCTTATGGAAGTCAAAGCAAAAAATTTGACAGCAATGGTACGACGAAAAGAGTTAATTTAAATAATATTTTGTGGTATGCACATGTTTGTGCATGTGTGCGTGCGTGCATGCCTTTGTGTATATGCGTGCCGCCTGTTTGTGTGTGTGGGCGTGTTGGAGTGCGTGGGTGCGTCCTGCGTGCGTACGTGTATTCGTGCGTGCGGGATTAAACCTGCTATCATTGAATGCTGAGACGGTATACAAAACCAATACATAGCCACATTTGTTGAAAATGGAATACATAGTAATCCTACCTACGCCATTGGTATATACTGGGGTACCAGTGATGTATAATAAGGACGAAGTGAAGTCTTCTCGGTCCATTCACTAGGACTCACGATGAAAGTTTCCAAGGGAGTACAGGTGGAGGTTTACCTAACCGAATATATTACTAGCGTATTGAGCGTTACGTTTATCAAAAACAATCAAACAGTTGACATGTATAACTACCTAATTGGAGATTACAGTTGTGAGCATATTTTATTCAATCTACTTATTCTCTCGATGGTTCTCGATTCGGTTTTTTTTATGCTTGTTACTTCATAACTTACTTATTTATAAAATCATCTGGATTTTTTTATCTGATAAAGTATAATTTTAGATTGGTGCTATAGAAATTTTATTACAATCAGAAAAAGTTTATATTTTTTTATTTCTCAATAGCTAAATAACAAGTTCTGCCATTAATGAAGTCGGCATGTTTTTTTTTTTCTGAAATAATTATATAATTTTATTATAACATATGACTACACCATTCTAAACGAGCACAGAAACAACACAATCCATGAATGAGATCAACCAAACCAAATGTGCCTGCTCACGGAGTGCATTTTCAGGGTACGTTTGAAGTAACCGAGGTTATAGGACGAAAGGAACACATCATGGGAAATGTCATTTTGCAATATTACAGTACGATTCAAGTAAGTTATTAAATAAATATATGAAAACCACTTACAATCTGCCACGCTGTGAGACACGGCGTGCACAATAGATGACCGCACGGTTCTATTCTAATATCTTTGTCGTTCTCTGCGCATATCTTGCACAGTTGGAACGTGCTACCTGGAATGTGAAATTATATTTATGAACAAATATTAATATCAAATAAACATCATCATCACCGGCCGTTAACTGTCTACTGCTGAACATAGGCCTCATCCTATTGGAAGATTATGCCAATAGTTGCCACACTTGGCAGATGGATTGGCAACAGCAGTTAGGCTTTGGTGATGTTTTAAGGGGGACGGCTCCTGCCCATTCCCCTACCGTTAAGTTCCTCCCACCGGAAAGTAAGGAGTGGCCCATTCTATGCCGGGACCACACATTTGAAGCAGACTATAGTGATATTTATTCCTGCAGGATATAACTCCAATTAATAGGGGGGAGAAAAGGGATAGTTAGTAATGGAGACCCTATCGCTAGCAATATACCCAACCAGGTCGACCTCCTCGCGGTTCCCCCTGGAAACTATCATGGTTAATTCTTGATGAATTCATCATGATGGGCTAACTGGCCTGTTTTCATTCTCATCTATCACCCTTCACAGGTGCTCCGCCAGCGTATCCCGTTAGCGCAGGCGGGGTTACCATACCATTTTCACCCATAAAAAAAAAAAAAAACTCCAATTAATACGCACCCATCTCGCAGTAGAGCTCGTATTGTTCCTGTGTTACTGTGATGTGATCCTCGGCCGGCGAGATGATGGCGCTACTCAGGTCCGGATTCGTGTCCCGGCCGTCTGGGTATAAGTAGCTGAAACGACATATTTATTTAGTTTAACACATCATCATCGTCACATTAACCGTTCTTTTTTTTTTTATACCACTGAGATGGCAAACAAGCATACGGCCTACCTGCTGGTAAGTGGTTATCGTAGCCTAAGAACACCAGCAATACCAGAGGTAATACGCTCATGTTGCCGACCCTGAAGAAACCTCTTTACCCCCCTTTTGAAGAACCCCATGCTGTAGTCTCTTGGGAAAACTTGGGTTATACTTTTACTAATTATAGGGTAAAATGACTTATAATACCACTCTGTAGCCGTCAAATAACGCTTAGAATAGACTCTTTTATCTGGTTTCGTTTGCAAAATATCTCGGCATCAGCGATGATATATTTAATAATTTGATTACCTTTTTTTTTATACAACTTAGAATGGCAAACAAGCTGACGGCCCACCTGATGTAAAGTGGTAACCGTCGCCTATAGACATGAGCAGTACCATGGACATAACAGAGTATAATGTTTCGCCCATAATAACCCCCATGCGTTGCTATTCCTGAGGATTCAGGTGTTATTCCTCCGTACCCAATAAATTCACGCCATATCCCACCCTTCAAACCGGAACACAGCCATGCAAACACAATTACTTTACGGTTGAAACACGAATGGGACAGAGGTACCCAAGCAATCGACTTTTGTAAACTACTAGGTACACAACTTACAATCCCTCTCTGTAGCCGTCGAGCAGTGCCTGCACCAGACTCTTGTTCTGTGGTATCGTCTGCAGTATCTCGCCGTCAGCGGTGACGTAACCTATGGCCCATTGGCCGAGTCGCGTACACGACAATCTGTAAATAAGACTTTATATTTAATAACTTGTTGGTGCGCGGTACGACACTACTGTATTTTCCAATCGTTGTGGGTTAAATTCCAATGTAGAATTCTCTTTTTATAATAATTAAGTAATATAAAATAAAGTCACCGTCCACGTCTGTTTCTCAGCTTACTTTTAAGAAATGCATTATCGCACGGTTTCAATTTTTTTTTTATGCAACTTAGAACGGCAAACAAGCTAAAGGCCTACCTGATGGGAAGTGGTAACCGGCGCCTATAGACATGAACAGTACAATGGACATAACAGAGTATACTGTTTCGCTCATGGTACCCCCCTATGCGTTGCCATTCCTGAGGACTGTGTTATGCCTCTGTACCTTGTAAATTCATTTCTTCCTTCAAACCGAAACACAACCATGCAAACACAAGTGTTTCACGGTAGAAACATGAATGAAAGTCTCCATCTGGTAAAATGTTATTTGGATATTCCTTTACGGAAGGTTTGAATGTACAAGTATAATAACTGTATCCTAATTAAACCTTAAACTAAGTAACCTATAATTTAACTGCCATATACCACTCTTCAAACATAGCAAATACAACCGTTTGGCAGTAGAAACAGGAGTGAGATAGAGGTATTTACATAAGACTCTTGTACAAAGTCGCCCTCTGCCGGCGATAGTGACTTTTTGATTCAATCACGCTTACCTGAACACATAACTTCCAGCCTTATGAATATACTTCTGCAGTCTCGCCTTCACCTCGTCATAGGTGAGGAAGGCCACGTAACCAGGGTGTGTGACAGCTAACAGCTGCCAATTGCGCAGTAATGTACTCCAGGGCTGAAATAACCTGGAATGTAACATAATCACAAATTATTTATCAGTTAATTATGACACGTGTACTTTTTATTTACGGGTGAATGATGAAATGGTAGCCCCGTCTGCGCTATCGGTATATGCTGGCAGGCTACCAGTGAAGGGTGACAGGTGAGGATGAAGGCAGGTCAGTTGGTCCGTAGTGATCAATTGAACAAGAATTAACCACTATGGTTTCCAGGGGGAACCGCGTGGAGGTCGACCTCACAGGGTATATTGCTAGCAATGGGGTTGTTAAATCTCAATATTACCAATCCTTTTCCCCCCTATTACACGTGCACTAACATTTGAAACTAAGTTTGTTGGTTTATTCACTTACTACAACTAACAAAAAAAAGTTGCTTACGGCTATAATACCTAATGGATTAGTCACAGACTTTTTTTTAATGGGTGATAATGGAATGGTGACCTGCGTTATCAGTATACGCTGGCGGAGTACTAATGATAGATGAGAATGAATGCAGGTTTGTTGGTCCATAATAACGAATTTATTAAGAATTAATCAAGATGGTTTCCAGGAGGAACCGCGTGATGATCCATTGCTAGCAATATACCTTATCAGGGTATATTTGCTAGCAATGGGATTGTTAGATCTCCAATACTAACAATCATACTGTAATATTAATGGAATATCCCGAAAGGAAGTTCATTAAAAAACAATAATATTAACTGTTTTTATTGAATAATAAATTATATACATTTAGATTAGATTTAGATTTACTAGCGACCGAACCGAGCCAATGGATAGTTCATTCTGAGGATTATTGGGGACTTTGTAGTATAAAGACATGAACGTACCTGGTGAACACATCAAATTCGAAGTTGGAGATGAAGTCGTTACACGTTAAGTCTATCGTGGTCTTCAGCGCCATAGTCTCCAGCCCCGAGGATATTGGGTGCACGTTGTTCAACTCTTCACGGAAGATTTTCCACGACACCAGTGTGCTGGAAGAGAAGATTTATTCCTCATTAAAAACTCTTTATTACAGCATAACAATAAATAAACATATATATTCCTATTAATATAATAAAGTAATGCGAATGTTTGTAACGATGGATGCATGGATGAATGTGGAACGATGGATGGATCTCTATCCGTATCTATAATATAATATAATAAACGACGACAAATTTTAATAATTTTGATATGCCTTTTGTGTTATTATTATTTAAATAATAAATTATAATCAACACGAACTTGTTGGGGTTGTTAACATCGGGGCATTCACAAAATGGAAGTCCGATATTGATAATTATTTTTCAATTAATTGAACAAGATACCCAGACGATGTCATGAAATGGTAATGGCTTTTGTCCCCGTTTGCAATTAGCCGAATTAATTTCCGATACCGAAGGGATCGGCTGACGCTGACAGAAAGAGATAGATATGTGCAAATACTAAATAGCCAGTTATCTAAAGGAATAAGAGAACTTTGATATTGAGATTTTTGGAATTACAAGGGAATTGTGAAGCAACTAATTAATAATAAGTTTACTATTGTAATCTTTTGGAGGAAACAATAAAGAGTATCTACTTATCTATCTAATTCTTGAGGCGTCATTGCATGAATATGACGCAGGTATTTATGGAAAAGTAATTAAAATGCTTTTTTTTTTTTAATGGAATGACAATGCATGAACGGTATTATGGGCATCACAGTGCATTCTAAAATGAAACGAAACGAAATTAAATCAATTGCGATGAATGTGGTAAGTTGAGATAATATTATACATTTTTGGGTAACCTTAACATTCAGCCAGTTCCACATGCAACATTTTTACATGTATTATAGGCGACGGTTACCACTATGGATCAGGCAGACGATCAGCTTCCATGCTATTCCGAATTAAATGATATACAAGCAGCATAATGAAAATGGAATGATATCCCTACTTTAGGTGTTGATTTTAGATGGCGAGATACCAATGAGGGATGCTAGGTAAAGAGGAAGTTAGGTCAGTGACGACCAGGAAATAAACACGACCACCAAAAGAGACTTCATAGTGGTCGACATTATAGCGTACTTATATTGCTAGCAATGAGAATGGGATCGACAGTCTCTTTAATAGATTACTACTTCGTCTCTGACTATCCTTTTTTTTATACAACTTAGAATGGCAAACAAGCTGACGGTCCACCTGATGGAAAGTGATAACCGTCGCCTATAGACATGAGCAGTACCATGGACATAACAGAGTATACTGTTTCGCCCATGATAACCCCCATGCGTTGCCATTCCTGAGGATTCAGGTGTTATTCCTCTGTACCCAGTAAATTCACGCCATATCCCACCCTTCAAACCGATACACAGCCATGCAAACACAGCTGCTTCACGGTTGAAACACGAACGGGACAGAGGTATCCAAGCAATCGACTTTTGTACAAAGTCTCCCTCCTATATGGGAATATAGTCGTGGTCATAACTACTTTTTGTTACATTTCCTTTTTCGAGCGCACATCAATCTATAGAATGTTTAGGCTCGTATATAAACTGAGTCACGTACAGAAAAGTACTAGGCGCATTATATATTCACACAACACGTTGCGCGTCATTAGATCGATAATGGGTTCGTAGAGCCATAGTGTATATAAACACCAGTATATCAACCCCATATCGCCGTGTCGGCTCTTCCTTTCCCGTGAGCGTCGTAATAGGCAACTAAGGGTCTAACTTATGGTCGAGGGATAGACAGCAGCGCCCCTCTTAAAACATCTCTAAAAGTCTAACTGCGATTGCCAACCCGCTTGCCAGACGTGGCAATTACTGGCAAAACTCTCCTTGTGGGGAAGGTTTATGTTCAGCGGTGGACAATTAATGGCTGAAATGATAATGACATCAACTCCATAAAAAGAGTTGATTGAATAAAGCACCGCCACAAAAACGCGCTGCATAACAGTTTCTTTCTTTATCGGTGGGTTCAGAAATGAAGTAGATTATTTTTTGCAGAGCGGACATTAGCTATTGCAAACTACATACAAATAATGGTATTAATTATTTTTATACTTAGAATATGTAATTAATATTTTGGAACGTATAAAATAAATAGCGATATCAAGTAATTAGGTAAATCCTTGTTTTGAAAAGACTGCTTTCAGCAATAAGACCATCTTACTGTACTTATATAACTGTATCGTCACATTTATTAATTGTCTTGCTTATCCTCTATATGGTACAATGCAAATATACTCACTCATTCATTCAAATAAGTATTTATTTATAAAAATGGAGAGTTGAGATACTGTTAGTGTACAGACTGTGGCGCGTAAGGCGGTGTAAGAATTATCGATGGCATTCGAATGCGTGCATGTAGGTACTCTAAGGTTTTATAGGCCGTTTACATATATGGAAAACATAGTTAAACACTGCATTACTGATGAATAGTGTATTTCATCTTTATTCAATAATATATCTGTATACAGGGTGGCATGTTAATCCTTAGCGACCTTATAAGAAGGGAATATTCTACCAGTTAGATTTTTTCCAAAGAAATCATTGCCATCTATCTGCCTTTATCTCAATTATAGGATCGCCGTAATATGATTTTACGAATATTCATATTACACAAACTTTTTCTAAAGAAATATGTAATATATATGTAAAGAAAAAATACGATTTTCTCTCTCACACCAACAGTGTACGTTCACAAACCGTCAAGTTATAAGGAGGGTTAATTTTTTTTGTTTTTCGACCCTTTGTGTCTTGGGAGAAAATGATCAGATTTACTTGTGAAAATACTGTATTGTATTGTAAAATCTTTATTGTACATAATTTAAATAGTACACTTTAAAAGATACACTATTACATACTGTCTTAATAGGATATTAACTAATCTTACTATGTATAATTGTTCCTTTTATTATTATTATTATATCAGCCGTTAGTTGACCATTGCTAGGCATAGGCCTCTCCTATAATGATGGTGGTACCAATATTTGCCATGTTTGGTAGGCAGGTTGACAACCGTAGTTAGGCTCCGGCGATGTTTTAAGAAAGACGCTGCAGCAAATCCCTTTACTATTAAATTCCTTTACTCGTCTCTTACGACACTAACGTATTCTACTCTCTTTTCTCCCTGGATAATATCCTTAATAATATTATAAACGTAAAAGTGAATTTGTTTGTTTGTTACCTCTTAGGGCCTTAACTGCTTAATTTATCACTATGAAATTTGATATCCACATATTTTTATATATGGAATATAGAAGAATACAGGCTTCTTTTTATCCCAGTTATTGAACGCATCCCGGTCACGTGGTCAAAGTCGCGGGTAAAAGCTAGTGTAAAACAGGTATGAACATAGACAAAAAACATTATTATTTATTTTTTTCTATGGTGTGAGGTAAGCATAACTCTGTAGCATTTCAAGGGGCACATTAGTATGCCCGCGACGCATTGACAACGCGGGCCCGAAAGAAATTCGGTTAGTCTATCGATTTGGTGGCATGTGACCTTCTTAAACGTTTAGTGAAAGGTCTCGTGAGGATTAAACGACGCTACAATTTATTATGTACGTCTATCAAGTCGAAAGGGTTTGCATTGGGACAGTATATGCTACTTTCTCGAATCCGACGGAATCTGTCTATTTATATAATACAATTTTATTTTTGTGTGTTAATTTGGTCATACAGGGACACTAGGTTCGCTGCACACGTCCGTGTAGCCTAACTTTAGGCTGCAGCTGAAAATCAGTGCTTTGATTTTGAGCAAAATTGAGCTGTAGTCTATTTGTGTCACTCAGATTTGCGACTTAGATGGCGAAAACATATATTTTTTGTATTTTATTATTTATAATTATGTAATTCATTTGATTGTATGAACTCAGTTGTTAATTTACGTGTGTCATAAATGACTCAAATAAAGTGTTTGTCTATCTATTTGATCAGGGTGAAAAGAAAACTTTCTTGTAAGGATGGGTCATATCGATATCGCTCCGATATGTATATATTGGTTTCTTCTGAACATTGATGACGAAAAAAAGGTTAACACCAATTTCAATATTGGCCATTACCAAATGTCTATATTCATTTCCATTGGATTCTTCGTTTCGATATTATATATTACCTATATATACCATACCAGTTAGAGTTGATATACAGATATTGTAATAACAATATATAGATATTGTCATACGTTACTCACCATTACTTTCTTGATTCAGAATATTATAACCTATATTCTGTGAGTGTAAATTATATGCACTGGACGTCCTTCATGGCGTAATGGCGGGAATATTGCTTTACATAAACGAAGTATCGGGTTCGTTTCGCGGTCGGGCCAATCTAGGAGCTTTTCTGAATTGGCTCGAGTGTGGGTGTGCTGGGACATGCCTCCACATTGTTCGTTGTCCATTGATCATAAATTTATAATGGTTAACTGGTAGAGTAGGCTGTGGTTCGGTTTAAAGGGTGGGATATGGCGTGAATTTACTGGGTACAGAGGAATAACACCTGAGTCCTCAGAAATGGCAATGCATGGGGGGTATCATGGGCGAAACAGTATACTCTGTTATATCCATGGTACTGCTCATGTCTATAGGCGACGGTTACCACTTTCAATCAACCATTAAGTGGGCCGTCAGCTTGTTTGCCATTCTAAGTTGTATAAAAAAAAAGAGAACGACGTCAGGTGTTAAAGACCTAAGTGTGGAGTTAGTGAAAAGATGGATACGACCCTATATGTTCGATAGTTATATACATACATACATATATGTTACACCTGTCTCCAATAAGGGTAGGCAGAAACAATGGAACGCCAAATGCTTCGAATCCAATGGGAACGTAAATGGAGACTGAAAACGAAACGTGATCGCATTAGACGCAGTTTGTTTCAATAGGACTAATGAAAATGTAAACAAATTAATTATTTATCCGACCATAAGGTCGCGTGTGACGGGCAAACGCACTGTAGGACGATCCCTCACTACGAGATGGAATGACGACCTCAAATGTCGAGTCGAGATAGTGGATGCAGGTGGTTCAGGACCGTTCCTTAAGGCAGACTATGGGGGAGGCCTATGTCCAGCAATGGACAGATAATGACTGAAATGATGATGATGATGATGAAGATCGCGTGATGATGTCCAAATAAAAATCAATTAATTGATTGAATGTTTCGATTTGTTACTAATTTCATTTTGAGATTATTTCTGTGATAAATTCAACTAGATTCCTTACTTATCTATATTAATATTATAAAGAGAAAAGATTCATTTGTAATGGATATATTTAAAAACTACTTAAACATTCATTGAACGATTTTTAGCAATATAATTAATTTAGATAGCCTGGAAGAAATCGCTTTTAGCGATAAGGTCGCCCATTGTTATCTCATTGTGATTATTTCTCGTAATTGTTTATATTTATTATATGTTTACTATTGTAATCTTTTGGAGGAAACAATAAAGAGTATCTATCTATAATTCATTTACAAAAAAATGCTTACAGACAGCTACATTATCGGCGGGTAACATATTATTTTTAAAATTCTATCCTATATAGTATAAGATATTATAAAAACATATTAATATTAAAATTGCATGATTAGCAAACGAAACGATACATTTATTAGATGATCTTATAGAAGTGAAAGTGTAATATGTACCTTAGCCATTAACAGTGGAGATTCTGAATTCCGAATAGACATTGCGAAATTGGCATTACACGAAAATATAAATTCTTATTTGTGTACGGCTGCCAATACACAAATTGACGTATCAACGTCGACATTCCACTTCTGGTGCTGACTGTACCTGTAAGTGTTTGCGTGACAAATCCTACATGTGACGGATGATTGGATTGACTTGAAGAAAAAAAAATATATGTTTATTTTAGGACGCGATAAAGTGCAGGCGAATGAACTATTATAGACCCGTGACCTAAGGCTTTATTACTCTATCAAATATTAGGATCTTATTGAATATTGAAAACGTATCGTTTTGTTTGTAAAATAACAATCTTTAAAAACAATTTAGTCAATACACACAATAAACTCATGTGTCATATCCGAAAATCTCAGAATTTATCTACGTATCAGAATTAAATTAGACACATTGCTTTTAGTCTTTCCAATCTCAAATAGCGTGACCGGGATAAAAAATAATTTACATCCTTGTTCTATCCCAAATAGTACGTGTATACTAAATTTCATAACGATAGGTCTTGATCAAATTTGTTAAAGCGTAAGCCGTGTGGTCCTGGCATAAAATAGGCCATCCCTTCCTTTCCCGTGGGTGTCGTAAGAGGCGACTAAGGGAGGGCAAGGGGTGGGAAGCAGCGCCCTTTTTAAAACATATCTAAAGCCTGACTGCGATTGCCAATCCGCTTGCCAAGCGTGGTAACTACTTTCAAAACACCCCAAAGAGGGAGGCTTATGTCTAGCAGTGGACAGTTAACAATAAATAAACTCACAATCAAATTTATAATATAACTAAGGACATATGTGACAGTGTAATGTACCCTTAGCCTTAGCTATACTGTAGCTTGTACGTTGAATATATATCCAAATTTTGATATTAATTGACAAAGACAACATTCTGCTTCTGTTGCCGACTGTACCCGGGTCAACTGTTTGCGTGACAAATCCTACAAGTGTGACGTCACGGGTGATTGGAGTATTTAATGACCGCAGTTGAATGAAACACGACAGCGTATTGGTCTAATCCATTCACTTTACGACACGATAAACTGCAGGTGAATGGACGATAAGGGTATAGAGGCGTGGGGTAGGGCCTTTATACACTATCAATGATTTTTTAATGATTGAAAGTAGGATGGTTATCCCGCCTGCGCTATTGGTAAACGCTGGCGGGGTATCAAGGAGGGATGGTATTTGGAATGAAGCAGATCAGTTGGCCCGTCGTGACGAATTCATCAATAATTACCACGATAGTTCCCAGAGGAAATCGCGTGGAATTCTATCTGATAGGGTTTATTGGTAGCAACGGGATTGCGAGACCCTAATATTAACAATTTCTTTCCTCACTATCAAATATTAGAATCATCTCTTAATGATATTTTAATGTAATAATTCTAGGTTAAAGTTAAGTGTAATTAGATTGAGAAAGCACGACTAGTTTCGGGATCAATTCGTGATCCTTATTGATGAACGCGAGCGCGGGCCAGATTATAAACCGGTAGTTATTACATTTTTTTAATGGGTGATAATGGAATGATAACCCCACCCGCGCTATTGCTATACATCGGCGGGGCACCAGTGAAGGATGATAGGTGATAATGAAGCAGGTCAGTTAGTCCATCGTGACGAACCCAACAAGAATTGTTCACGATAGTTTCCAGGGGGAACCACGTGGAGGTCGACTTAATAGGGAATATTGCTAGCAATAGCAATTCCAAAATAGACCAATTAAGACATATAGTAGTTACGTCAACGAAGACAATTTTTTTGTTTCTAGCAACTACAATAAGTATACAATACTAATAATTGCTGATGAAGAAAAACATCTTAAAATCTATTCCCGGACCTTGATCCGTCACCCACTCGCATCTTACACAACTATTTAATTAAAATCATATTTTCTCGAAGATTCAACAAGATTATCTTTTTTTATACCGCTCGAAATAGCAAAATGGCGGCCCACTTGCGACGAGATGGCATGTAAGGGCAACACCAACTCACAGGTAATAATTTCTCCATTATTACATTCTAGTTTTTACCCACGACTTCGTCCGCGTGACCGGGATATGTTTACTGACTGAGATAAAAAATATCCTTTATCCTTCTCCATTCCATATAGTACGTGTATTTAAAATCTCGCAGTGATTGGTTAAACCAATATGTCACTATAAGTTAACAAAATAACTGAGTTTTTTGCCCGTTCTTCTTGGCTGAAATTGCGCTCCAAATGGGCGATAAAATAATGAAAAATAACTATTCAAAAATGCTCAAATCTAGGTTTACTTAAATATAAATATTTCTTTCCTCTCTTTCACATTTAAATTATTAGTAAGAACTAGCTGTATCCTGCGGCTTCACCCAAGTGTATTACAATCATAGTAGGATATTCGTGAACCAGCTATTTTCTTGTAGGGTGAAAATGGAATAGTAACTAACTGGTCTTGCACTATACGTATACGCGGGTTGGGTACTACCAGTTAATATTAATAGGTGCAAATGAAGTTAATTATTACGATCTACCAGGAATTATTAATTAAAAGAACCCTTTTCTGTGCCTGGAATGTGTCTTTGGGAAGAAAAAAACTTTATCACATCTCAACTCTAGGAACCGAGCAGCGATCTAACAATTTGCCTGAAGACGCCTCGTTTAGAGGTGAAACATGTGTCGCAAAACGTGCGTGAACAAAATAGCTGTCGGAGATTGATGGTTAATATGTAAGATGTCGAACTTCTGGTAGTGTTAGTGGTGGCCATTCTTCGAATGTTGGCAGTCACACATATGCTAATGATAGCGAAAATAAACAAAATAATTCTAATCAAATAACCAGCGATATTAAAAGGATCCTAATAATCCGGTATCCATCCTTTATAGTGATGTATAACAACAGAGAGATAGAGCAATCAAATTGATCAGCGGTGTCTGGTATCATCTACTACATCTAGGTTGAGTAAACTAATCCAACACGCGCCCCTATTTCTCGAGAGCCATCGGAAACTTTCATTAGTGGCTAAGAGTGTCGATGTATCTATTTTTATCTCCACACAAACGCAGACTCTGTGCGTTTAGCCTTTTCCTCTGGTTTACATTAAAAAAAGGCTTGTCTGCTAGACAATTTTATTTATTTATTTATTTCAAGTAAACAGTTACATAGACAATATATATTCTTAGTGCTGCGAAACTGCATTGCAGTTTGTCTGCAGCTTTGCGCTCTTGTACATTCAGCTTTTTATACCATGGTACAGCTCGTGTCTATAGGCGACGATTACTATTTTCCATTAGGTGGATTCTCAGCTTGCTTGCCATTCTAAGTTATATAAAAAAAGGCAATTTTGTTCATATCGCGTGAAAAAGATGATTTGTTGAATAAGTTTTTATTCAAAATGGAATTCAACCAAGATCGAACTGACAGAGTACATTGCTATAGTTAACAATATATTTTTTGATGGGTGGAGCACCAGTGAAGGGTGATAGATGAGAATGAAAACAGGCCAGTTAGCCCATCATGATGAATTCATCAGGAATTAACCATAATAGTTTCCAGGGAAAATCCATGGGATTTTCAGTCTCCATTATAGTTAGCAATATAGGAGTACCCTATCTTATAAATTCTATATTGCTGTAAATATAGGCGTACTCTATCAGATATACTATATTGCTAGCAATACAGGAGTACTGTGCCAGATATAGTAATATACTGTATCAGGTCGTGAGTAGGGCAGTTTCTTTTGAACCGACTTCAAATAGAAGGGAAAGAGAAGTTTAGATCATACTCCAGATTAAAGCACCCATATTTCCTATATAACACTAAATGGAGTTACGAAATACAAGTTAGTGCATTATAAAATAATTGTGTAGATAAAAAAGGCGACCATTTATATTCATGAGGTTATTGTCCTCAAAGTCCTGCTGCATTAGCGCCAGCTGAATCGAAGGCATAGAGTCTGGTGGATTTGCATATTTATTGCACTAGAACATTAGCAGGTCTCGGTGAAAGTAGGATATTGCAGCAGGTGGCAAACCGTCACAGGCTCATTTTAAGCAATATTTAAATAAAACTAGGCTTGTTAAGAAAAATATTTCAAAATAATTTAAAATGGTTAAAATATTTATTTAGTGTCTTTAAAACAAAAAAGATCAAATAGAATAACAATAATGATCGATCATGTCAAAAAAATTGGCCGTATAGTATCGGCATAGAATAGGCCACCCCTTTCCATGGGTGTTGGGTGGGTTTTCCCTTCCATAGGTGTCGTAAGAAGCGACTAAGGGAGGACAAGGGATGGGTAGTAGCGTCCTTCTTAAAACACCTCTAAAATCTAATTGCGATTGCCAATACGCCTGCCAAGCGTGGCAACTACTGATAAAAACCCCCTTGGGGAATGGAGGGGGGATGGGGAGGATGTTATATATAATATGTTAGTTTATGAGCATGTTTTAGTTACTTTTAGAAGTCATGTATATAATGTATTTCAATGTTTACCTTCATCGTTTATCATAAAAAATTTTCAGAAATAATATACCTAAAATAATATTGAGAAAACTTCCTTCTGTACATTTTTCCTAAAAAGACATTAAATTAAACGTATTCCTGCCATATAGGAAGTATAAAACGCGTATTTCAAAAGCTATAATAAAACGAAATGACGAAACAAATCCACGCGGGGGCGTTCACGAAGCCATGGACTTCAAACCCACATCCCATGACAATGTCACATAGTGACATGCACCGAATTCGTACCTACGCCGAACCTACGCAGGAATGAGTAATCACTCAATACCAATACTAGCGAATTAGGGCCATGTTACAATAGCAAATATCACGTATCTAATATACGCAAAGTTACGCCAAGTCATTTACTGTACATACTGCACGTCTCTGGAACTCACTTCCAAAACTTGAAGACGGCACAATCATTAAAATCCTTTCAAGCAGGTATCATTGAATTTTATACGGAAACTCCTGTTTTATTGAGCCAATTGTGAATATATGTACATAGATGGATGTATATACGTGTAGGTTTATTATTTATATATGTAAATGCGTGCTATTATTTATTATTGTAATATAATTTTAACCAAGTATTAGGTTTTATCTTTAGCTGTGTAACTTCAATCTTCGCACATTGGGGGGAGGGATTGTTAGTAATGGAGACTGAGAATCCCATTGCTAGCAATATACCCAACCAGGCTGACCTCCTCGCGGTCCCCCCTTGAAACTATCATGGTTAATTCCTGATGAATTCATCATGATGGGCTAACTGGCCTGTTTTCATTCTCATCGATCACCCTTCATTGGTGCTCCGCCAGGGTATCCCGGTAGCGCAGGCAGGGTTACCATACCATTTTCACCCATCAAAAAAAAAATCTTCGCACATTTCATATTTTCTTTCAAAGGTTGACTTTAAGAAATCCCTCTATGGGATATTGTATCCGCCATTGTATATCAAGTATTTTTAATGAGTCCATTGTAAAGTATGTAGAATAAAGATTTACAATACAACTACACTTATTAATTTATCGTAGCTATGTATTAGTTATAAGGTATATACATAAAATAAAAAAAAAACATTAGCAATTTTAGAAGTGTTCTACCGTCAAAACTGAACATTGTCACTCAAGAAACATGGGTCAAAAAACGACAGAAAATGTACCTCTCATAGTAATAAACCGCAAGGTTTCAGCATAGAATGGTTCACACCTTCTTTCCCGTCGGTATCGTAAGAGAGACTAAGAGAATGTAATAATCGTGGGATGGACAGCAGCGTCCTTCTTATAACACCATCAAAACCTAACTGCGGTTGCCAACCCGCATGCTAAGCGTGGCAACTACTGGGAAAGTCCTCAAAGGAGAGACCTATGTTCAGCAGCGGGCAGTCATTGGCTGACATGGTACGGTATACTAATATGGCGCGTTCAGCTGTTGAGTGAATATGGAGCCCTGTATACATATTAACATGAAATTTAATATAATTTATAACGAATAGATAATTAATCAATTCAATTTATATTGTATGATTCGTGTTGTATTTGAAATAATAAATTAAGTGTAACATAAAATCGAACATATTGTATTTTTAAAAAAGAGTGTTCTACTACTGTAATTGCATATATATTCCAAATAGATATATGTCGAAAAAAAAAATGGGCCTCCCAACTAGAAGCTGCACTCGACGTGTTACTATAGGACTTCAGTTATAAGACAGTTGTAAAATAAGAATTTGCGAGATTACGAGTCAACAATGATTTTGTCATGATTGTGAACTCTTTTTTCTACCAAATAAAGTATAATAGCAAAAAGTATTTAAAGATGACACTCCGATTAAAATATTTATAATTATTTCTCCCCATCCAAAGGTTACCAGGAAGAGATCGCTTTTAGCGATAAGGCCGTCCATTGTTTTCTCAGTGTGAACATTTCTTGTAATTGTTTGTGTCTATAATAAAATTGCTGTAATCTTTTGGAGAAAACATTATAGAGTATCTATCTATAACTATGAACTATATAAAATGTACCAGTAGGTTGTAGAGAACAAAATAACATTAGTACGTACACTGTAATGGTATTTCTAATGGTGGAATTCCGTGTAAAAGACGGCAGAATTCCGCGAATCAGTGACATTATGTCGATACGTTCAATTCTCGAGTGGCGGTTTCGCATGTAAATCAATATAATTTGTATACATTTTGTTTCACAATATCTGTCACTTATCATCTCATTCTTTCTCTGTGTTGAGAAGGAGTAAGAATATAATGTATCCTCTCCTTCTTCAGGTCATAAAATACCGCTAGGACACGAAGCCTTACATCTGTGCAAAAAAATAAAAATTGATATAAAGGCTGAGAGATATGGAATCATATCTATGTTAGTACATGTAATGCAATATAATAATTGCCAATTTAGACTTCATAGGAGATTTTGTATAAAAGTTATATGTTTCTGTACTGTTCTACTCATGATTCTGAAGCAGCTGTTTTTGAAGGGTGGAATATGACAATGAAATTACAGAGTGCTTCCAAAACAGTTCTTAGTAAGAGCCATACGTAAATATGAGGAGTACCATAGACATGAACAGTACACTCTGAGATATTCGTGATTCTGGGATTTTATTCTTTATTCTAAAATAAATAGGCGACACTTAGTTACTTATGATTTTTCATTACGATATTTACTATTCTAAGTTGCATAAAAGAACTATCTGCCAAAGTGGTTTTAGCACGTCTATGTACCATAAAATAAAATAATAAAAAAGATTTGTCAATGTTCCTCGACTCCAAAGTTACTTAGGAACTGTTGCTTAAATCATTATGTATAATCAATCATATTTCTGGTTATCCATATCAGAAAGCGATCAGTATCGATTAAAATGGCGCCCGGCTGTTGAACCTTTAAGTAACAACAACAATTTTCCATTAACACTTTATGTTATAAGAAAAACAAGAAGTAGTAGTGAATAATATAACATTTTGTTGGAACAAATAGAAATAAAAAAAACTGCATTTTCTATCCTTACTAATATTATAAACAAGCTTTTAGCTGCGACTTCGTCTGCGTAGCTGGGTATGTTCATTGTCTGGAATAAAAAGTACCCTATTTCTTTCTCCATTCACCGTCCCATGTACAAACATATAACCTTAATTTCACATTTATAATATTAGTAAGGATGTGAAAGTGAGCTTGTTTGTTTGTTACCTTGTATCGTCGTAACGACTTAACGAATCACTGAAATTTAATATATGGAGAGAAGAATCGACCATGACATATGGCATATACGTAAACACTACATTCCTCGATATATATATACACATATATATGCATAATGACAATAATTAATTTACCCTCTTAACACTGTAGTACAAAGCTTACGTGGCACGTGTTTACATATGAAGGGTCATATGACGTTATAAATATATGTAGCTCGTCCTCAATTTTTGTCCTTGTCTCCTCTAGTTTATCATCTTTATCTACTACTAGCTTTTACCCGCGATTTCGTCCGTGTGATGACTAGGATATGTTTATTGATCGGGATAACAAGTAATATATATTCTTCTCCAGCCCATGTAATACGTGTATACCAAATTTCATAGTGATTAGTTAAGCTTTTAAAGCGCTATAAGGTAACAAACAAACTCACTTTCATATTTATAATATTATTAATATTTAGTAAGTAATTATCTTATTAATACTAGTAATTAAACTACTTCAGTATTTTAAGCGACTTTCAAACAAAACTGGTTCTCAATTCGACTGATTTTTTTTTGAGTCAATGTCACGCAGTTAGTTGCGTTGTCAATTCTCAGCGTGTTATGACAGTTTCTTTGGACTAACTAATGTAATTAAAAATTTCTAATCAAGACTAACACTAATCGATGTTTGTAACACATTGGATGATGTTCATCATATGATAACTGAATGTACGAAATACAAAACACAAAGGGAAATATTGATACAGAAATAACTATATTTCTGTATCAATCTCCTGTGTACCAGAAATATAGTCTCAATGACTACATTGAGACTATATTTCTGGTACACAGGAGATTGGATTATTTTCAAATATACTCGCAGAACATATAGTATCGTGAAGTTTTTTGTAGTTATTGATATTTTCTTCAATATTGTAGAACATACTTTTGTTCTACCACTAATAGTTTCCGCAGCGCACGCGACGAAAGATATTTTATAGCATTTTTTTACACCTTTAGTTACGTTACTAAAGTTTTAATAAAGATCCCTAATCTTTTATAGCAATAAATATAGCCTATGTTACTCAGGGTGAATGTAGCTTTGAATTTTTGAAATCAACAAAGTAGTTTTTGAGTTTATTCATTACAAACATATATACACACAAAAATACAAATCATTCCTCTTTATTAATGTAGTGTAGATTATAAACAACCGACGGCGAGGAAGCCTTAATTACGTATTTAATAATAATATCGCAAACAGATTTATACGTAGGCAGTGCAATATAACTTATAAGTGGGCGAAATAGTGAATTAATATTTACTGTAACCATTACCAAGTTACGTGAGTCTTCACTCCAGCTGTAGTCATGTGGGTACATCGGACCCACTCGTACTTCATCCGCGAAGCAACTATTCTTGCCTAGCTGTGCTTGTGGTTGAAATGCGTGATATGTTAATGAACTTGATCTATAGAATGGCAAGCTATGAGAATCTTTTTTAGTGGATGATAATATGTAGAAAGGAAGCCCCGTCTGCGCTTTAGGCGACTAGTGGGATACCCGTAAGGGGGTTATAGGTGAACATTAAGTTAGATCAGATGGCTCATGAATCATCGTGATGAATTCAACAGGAATCAACTAAGATGATTTCCAGAGAGGAACTGCAAGGTCGACTCAATGAGGGATAATGCCAGCAATTGTTCCTGACACCTGATTGTTACCATGAGTAGAACAGCGTTCTGTGACCTGTTTGGTGTCGTTCATATCTGTAGGCGACAGTCGTCTCTTTCCACCATGTGGGAAGTTTGTTTGCCATTTCAAGTTGCATAGAAATATAGAGGAAGCCCCAATTATGGGTTCAATAATAATAACAAACAGCCCTACACGTAGGTGGCGTAAGTTAATTTAAATTTACAGTGTCGCCCACTTACCTTTATTTTTAACGAGAAACCTCCTGCCCTAAAGAATTCATAATTTTGTTTGATATACATACCATATATTATAAATTTAGCTAATCACCTATTTCTTTAGCAATTAAATTCTTTATCTCATAATTGTCTTGCAAATATTGCATTCAGCAATAAAGTCGCTTTACCTATTGTGTATGAGGACTAACAGCAGCAGTGCTGGGGGGAAGGGATTGTTAGTAATGGGGTCTAACTGACCCATTGTTAGCAATATAACCTATGAGGCATCACGATGGGTCAACTCACTTGCAGTCATCCGCAGGTGAGTTGGCCCATCGTGATGAATTCCACGTTTCCAGGAGGAACCACGTGGTGGTCGATTTGATAAGATATATTGCTAACAAGGGGGCAGTGAGACTTCGTTACTAATAATCCATTTCCCCCAGAAGGTAGCGTGTTAGGTCGCTACATTATGAATATCTAATCTCATATCTCCATCTATCATATTAATAAAATTTCATTGAAATCTGTTCAGCCGCTGGAAAAGTTTCGCATTTGTATTTTGTGAACAATAAAATTATACCGAGCCGCAAAACAGTATAATACCACACGAAACTGTGGAGTCAAATCCCTTAAATTAACAGCTTTCAGCTAATTTAAATGAAAATTTATGTTCAACTGAAAAACACCCAAAGTGATAGAATAACTGAATAATAATTCCGACGGCGACGTAGAAAGTTTTAAACGACAGTGCCCAAAACTGGAGGTTCCTTATCCATTTGTATTTTCAACCGACTTAAAAAAGAAGCATCTTAAATCGGTTATAATTTTCTTTCATGTTTGTTACCCTCTAACTCCGTTAGTTATAGACAGATTTGAAATATTCTTTCTTTATCACAGATCGGCCTAATAGAAATTATATCAATACCGGTTCAGTGTTTTAGTTTTTAAATCAAAATAACTGCTTTTGTCACAATTAAACTCTTATTTTTTGTGGAACACAATCTTAATATTATATACATATTACTGCTCCTTATGACTGCTCATAAAAGTAGTGTAATGTTTTCGGGATTCATGTAGAGGTATATAAGTATATTTACTTCACCATAACTTCGAAATGATTGAATAGTTTTTAAACAAATCGTTCTTTTTTATAATATTAATATATTAATAAGTTTTAAAAATAATATGCAATTGTTGAATATTAAAGTAAACATAAAAAAAGACCAAAAGTGTATAAAAAAATTATAAATAAAAATTTGCAACAATACCCCATTTTTTTTCATAACACAGAGAGCAAACGAGTAATGCGGCTCACCTGATGGCAAGTGACTACCATAACTCGAGAACATCTGTAACACCGGAGGAATTGTAGATGTATTGCCGGCGTTTTAAAAAGGAATATGCTCTTTTCTTGAAGGTTACGATGTAGTAATATCGGTTTGGAAATACTACTGCTGGGAGTTTTGGTTCATGAGTTCTCTTCCAAACGTTTGACAAAAAATTCAGTTTCATATTTTTATCTGTAATAGTTACTGTTCGATATCTTTCTGTTTTAACAAAGTAACAACAGCATTGAAATGAGAACCTCATTACCATAAATATTTGCTCCAGTTGTCATGACAACCTAATTCACGTGCCTTAACTACAATGCAAGCGGATAGATTAGACTCTTCACTTAATTACTCATTACTTCATTACACCACGCGGTTAAAATTTAGGTCAGAACGTTGTTAAATTGTCGTAAACAAGTGCACATTTTAACTGGAAATTGTGCGATGGTTTTACTGTTAAGTAATCCCATTAAGGTATACTCGAGTTCATTTTCGGTTCAATACACAAATTATTGTACCTTCACTGAAGTCGATGTGAAGTTTTTTACTTTCTGATCCAAGCGACTTTACCGGCATTTTTATGAGATGAAAATAGAATTGTAACCTCGCAAAAGTATGCCAATAGCGCAGGTAACATTTAGTGATGACAGAAGAAATTAA
Organism: Galleria mellonella; assembly: GCF_026898425.1. Taxonomy (NCBI): domain Eukaryota; kingdom Metazoa; phylum Arthropoda; class Insecta; order Lepidoptera; family Pyralidae; genus Galleria; species Galleria mellonella. Next base: position 4,826,654 of record NW_026441999.1, on the reverse strand, counting down.
GAACTGCAGATCCATTCTTGAATCTGATAATGATGTCAATCCAATCTATTGTCAATGATAATTTTGTACTGCACTTAGAAATTGGGTTAGAAATAGGATCAGTTTGCATGGCAAGTTTTTTTTATAGATTATAATGAAATAGTAACCCCACCCGCGCTATCGATATACGCTGATAGGGCACCAGTGAAAGATGATAGACGAGGATGAAACAGGTCAGTTAGCCCATCGTGACGAATTCAACGAGAATGGTTCACGATGGTTTCCAGGGGGAACCACGCGGAGGTAGATGGGGCTGTCAAACTCCATTGCTAACAATCCCTTCCCCCCTGCAATAACAAGTTACGCTAATATGCATCTATGAAAAGAATATGAAACCATTATGTCTGGTATTACAATTCCAGAATGCCAAACTTGAGACAATTCCAATATCAATCTATTGTAATTTATTTCAATAATAACCCCAAAGGTCAGAATTGTAAAAATAGGTTTAGAATTGGCGATGTGATTGCGTAATTTAGTCTCTAAACTAATAAATGACGTTTTTTCTTTTGTCGCTTAAATAGTGTTTTATTATTTGTTTCGAGAATATATAATATGAAATATAAAAAAAAAAATATGAGAAAATAATAATATAGTAGTTACCTATCTTCTATAGTAGACTGTAAATAAACTTGAGTTTTACAAAATTTTATCCCAACGACGGGGAATCGAAGATGAACAAATTTGATAATACAGATACCCAATATAACAGTATCGGCGCATCATTTCACGACCCTAATCAGAAATTTATCAATGACGGAGAAGTAAAAAAGGCGAGCGAAGTTGAAGGCTCTCGATGCAAATCAAATGAATTAGTCACACGGAAGTAGGTCAAAGAGAAATCAAAGATTCAACAAACAAGCCAAGTTGAAGAAATGTGATTGATGATGGTTCCAGTTTGACGTTGAGTCGACAATTAGAGATGTCAACAAGCGGATAAATCAAACGTCAGTGGTAAACAGTAGGTTCATGTTTTTTTTTTAGAAATTCAGGAAGAAATCTGTAAATCTCTGATTGATTTTTTTGATAAAATATTAAGTTTTTATGTGCATCTTTCTAGATTAGAGTAGATTCTCTCTGCTCTTTTATTAATTATTTGACTACTTAGTTCTAGTAGCATCTCTGCCAGTCAACCATTGGGATGAACAGTGAATCATGAACGCGGCACTATATATATATATATATATATATATATATATATATATATATATATATATATATATATATATCTGCCTTTTAAAGGATAATATGTAAACCTAGACAGTCTTAGAGGTATAATCGACAATGTTACTAAAGCGAATTGTTGCGGTTGTTTCTTTAATATATTGTATGTAAATTAATTTTACTTTCTATATAAATATATTAGAATATATACACATATCCGGTCATGTTTTCAAACGGGGTAGGTAATTAATTTTTCGATAATAAATACCGAAAATTCAGAGATTATGTACTGAAATATTAGATGTAATAGTTAAATCAGAACTTAAAAACTATTTTGTTAAAACTGTTCTTTAAACAAAGAAACGTAGTGTTTTTATTATTTTATCAACTGCCATTGCTTAACATAGGCATTCCCTGTAAGGTGATTTTGCCAATAGTTACAGGATACAGAGGCTTAACACCTTAGTCCTCAGGAATTACAACGCATGGGGGTATCATGGGCGAAACAGTATACTATGTTATGCCCATGGTACTGCTCATGTGTATAGGTGACGGTTCTTAATGGGTGATAATGGAATGGTTATCCCGCCCGTCAGTTAGCCCATCGTGACGAATTCTACTAGAATTAACTACGATGGTTTCCAGGGGGAATCGCGTGGAGGTCGACCTGATAGGGTGTATTGCTAGCAATGGATCAATTAGTCCCCATTATTAACAATCTCTTTCCCCTTTATAGGCGACGGTTACCACTTTTCATCAAATGGGCCGTCAGCTTGTTTGCCATTCTAAGTAGCAGTTTGGCTTTAGTGACGTTTTAAGTACTGTTGCGCATCTCTCGACCATTTAGTTCCATTACTCGCCTCTTATGCCACCCACAAGAAAGGAAAGTGGCATATTCTATCGTGGGATCACATGGCAACCTGTAGCGTACACGTAATAAAATATTTAAAAGACTCACAGAGAAGTGTCAAGCGCAAATTTTTCTCCCCCAATTACTAAACGTACCTGTAACAGAGGGAAAAGTAGTCTGACAAATTCTTTTAGAACACACAGAATACGTATACGTGAAGATTTCCCAGGGCACGCGCGTTAAATCTTTATAACGCTAAACATAACCGAGCGAATACGAGAAACAAAGTATGCAGGGAGGGAAATAAGTGAATATTTTTGGGGACAACGTGCCAAAGTCCCTAGTGACATAAAAAAGCGGTGTAAGGACGCTTTTGCGTGTGTGTATTATTCTAGATACCTGCGACTATATAGTACATATTCGACTATATTATTGTAATATATACTTAAGAAGAAGAAGAAATGATATTTTATTGTTGCGCTATATATTTAACTAGCGATCCGTCCCGGCTTCGCATGAATAGACGAATAGAAGTCTGGTTTTTTTTTCAAATAAAATACATCCCATGTTACATTTTTTTTTTAATGAATGATAATGATATGGTAACTCCGTCTGCGTTAACGGTATACACTGGCGAGACACCAGTGAGGGATGATAGGCGAGATGAAAGGTCAGGTCAGTTAGCTCACCGTGATGAATAAACCTGAAATTCAGCACGATGGTTTCCAGGGGGAACCACGGGGGGTCGACTTGATAGGATATATTCCTAGCAATCTCATGTTACTAGTTGACAATGTAATTTTCTATAGATGAAAGAATTTTTAAAATCTGTTAAGTATTTTTGAAGTTTATTAACAAAAGATAAATCATTCCTTTTTATTAGTTTACACGATATATGACAACAATGCTGTTTTTATTAAAATGTGTGTAACATATGTATCCGGTATATATTCTTTACGTATACATTCCATATACATACACTGCTGCTACCTACTAGATTCAAAGTAAATAACTAAGAATTACATGTATCTCGTTGCACGTGCTAAGAAATATGCCAAGACATTTGTTTGCTGTAAGGATTGTGCGCCGTAATTGGCAATTAGCACGAATGGTGTTTAATAAATTCAATGTTTCATATATACGCGTGTTATAGCTCTGCAATATGACCTAACTCCAAGAGAGGGGTGTAAAGGAACTACCAGTAATAGGGACAAACGGCTCTATTGCTAGCAACACCCCCACCCTGTCAGGTTGACCTCTACGCGATTCCCCTTGAAAACCATAGTGGTTAATTTTAGTTGAATTCGTCGGGATGGGCTAATTATTCTGCTTTCATCCACATCTATCATCTCTGTCAGGTGCCCCACCAGCGTATAACGATAGTGCAGGCTACGTTACAATTCTATTTTTACCCATTAAAATAATAGAAAAAACCTATCAGGTATCCACTTGTTTCCCCCTGGAAACCATCTTGATTAATTCTTGTAGATTTCACTACAATGTTCTAAATAACCTGATTTCATCCTTACTTATCATCCTTCTCTGGTGCCCCGCCAGGGCATACCAATAGCGCAGGCGGGGCCACTATATGATTCATTAAAAAAAGAACACACTGCCTCAGATTTCAATGAGCATTGATTCGAGCCCTGTACAATAGAAACATTCATGAATATGTCTGTTTGTATTGTTCTGGGTGTTTTCTGTGTATAATATGTAAGTATTTATAAAAAAAAAAATGAGTACGTCTATCAGTAGTTTATCACAAATAGTACAAACTCTGTTACGGTATATTAAACTAAATTCAAGACCAAATCGCGCTGTGTGTATGTCCAATTATATTAATTGATTTATTTAAATATCTGTCTTTTCACTAGCTTATACCAACTCGAGACAGAAATTTATCCTTTCAGATACTCGGAGAAGTTAATTTCGTTTTACAATACAGTACCTTCTATTTCCTTATTGTATATCATCCCCGCCATCCGTACATCGTTTATTGTGAATAAAAAAGAACAGAAAGAGACATAAATTATTCTTATTAAAAGTTTCTGTCACATAATGTGAGCGGAGATAAACTTTCTTACAAAGATAATGTCGGCTGAAAAAGTTTTGGTAATAGAAACAAATCATTTGTGTAGATTTAGGTACATGCAGCACACTGATCGCTGACTGAAGCATAAGAATGCTTCAATGCAGCAATCTAGGGGGCTATGCCTGCAGTTTCACTGTATAATAGAATCTGAACGTGTATATTCACGGAAGAAATAAAGTGATTGATATAGTTACCAAAACTTGACATGGCAATAAGCCGGTCATATAGCTCGGGCAATCGAAAATCGCATTTGATCCATCATAATTTTCTTAAATCTACCTATTTATTAATTGGTGTATGGCCAATAGAAAAATCTACAGCACCTTAATCATCGATTCACTCGATTATTAATATTCGATACATCGTTATTAATATTCAATAAATGTGAAGGTCAGAACAATAAGTACCGTTGCACGTCGGCACCGTTTAGCCGGATCAATTAATAGCCAACACCGTTACGTGAACAGGGTCTATAAATCTGAGCTTCTAGTGCTAGGGTTACCACTTTGTTTACATTTTAAGCATCAGATTTATTCAAATATGTAAACGACACGATAGATGCATTAATATAATTATATATGTATATGGACGATCTATGTGAAGAACAGGTTATTCTGATGTGAAGAAAGAAAACACATAAAAAGCTTAGAAATAAATAATATTTTTTATATCATGTCTCAATTAAAATTATAGGAGTCTTCAAGAAACACGAGAAAAACCAGCTATAATACGTTGATATAGCACAGGTAGTCGGTGAATTAGGTTTAACTATGTCATCGGTTGATCTTGCTCAAGGGCTATACAGCAAATCTTGCTTCTGCTAGAATTTAGTGTACCTTCTCATGACCAACTACTATATATATATTAAATGACGAATAAGGTATTATCTTACGTTCTATTCTATTGATATTACAAGTATCAATAGAATACAAAATTATTATTGGACATTTTAATATAGAATCTCTAAGCTTATACACCAATAGGAATTCAAACCCAATGATTCCACTGTAATATTTAATCAAATGTTTTAGCTCTTAGCAGCAAAATGCTCAGAGGACCGTTAGACATAGCTAAGAACTATTCCGATTAAACAAGTATTCGAATAAAACAAAATCGTATAAGAATCGGTTCATTGCTTTGAGAGCAATCCTGGATACACTGATAAAAGCTTCAAACATTAACATCATTCTCTTCGCGTCGCTGGTTATCTAAATGATAAAAATGTATCATTATCCAAGTTAAATTATTATTGTTCACATCCCTACTGATAACTAAATACCGTTGAGATTTTATACATAAAAAGCACTGACACTGACAATTTAGTGAGTGAAATGAAAATACATAAAAGCAGTTTCAGAATGAAGTAAAAACTAGAAATTATTTATGTACTTCTCGGGATTATGCACAATTTCCAGTACAGATTAATAGACAGCATCATGTATCCTTTTTACTAAATAAAAAAAAATCTAATCTGAAACCAAGTTTATTAGAAACATCGTTTGCTGACTTTGTGAACAACATAATATAGAATTTTATCTATGATTGAATCCTAAAAAACCTACCATACAAATAAAAGTAGCCAAAACTCAATGGGGTTGTAAAGTTTTATTACAAACTTTATAGACCACCTTCTAACTCCATAATCAGCGGGAGTGACTGGCATCGAGTCGAAATCACATCGAATAAACGTCAAATGGACACGATTTAATCCCAATCCGATTGCGTCAAAAGTCACAGACCATATCAATGTAGTAGTCAATTTTCTTTATGCGTTTCTTAGCCAAAATCTCTACATCTGGTATATGTCTGTTGCAATATAAACCGTTTTGACTGAATGACATTCCTATAATATCATATAGGTTCGAACCGTGTCGGTGTTTTACGAGCTTCACGTACCTACGAATTGGCGTCGTATAAATTTTTATTGCGTATAAACTTAACCGTCTTGTATTAAAAAAGACTCTTTCTTAAACGACGAGATTTTATTTGAGCAATGCGGTGTGTTCTAATTTTCGATTGGCGTGTTTCACACGTCTGCGTTTACGGAAAAGGGAATGAAATATTAAGCAAACATATACTACGCGTGCTCTGTATTACTGAGAAATTCAAGGAAATCTTTTTTCTTAGTCCTCCTAAATTATATAAAAGCAAGATAAGTAAAGACCAATACTTAATTATCGCAATTACTCTTAAAATAGATTTAGACCATAATCCATTTAGCTCCGCAAAAAAAAAAAAACTGCGACGCCACACATAAACACACGAATAAATAACAAGATGTTCATAGATATACTGAAAATATTAGAATATTAAACTTGCATATATCAGATTTTGCGTCGCAAGTACATTTTTTTTTTGCTCTGCATATAAAAAAAAAAACGGTAGTTTCATTCGCAACAAATTGAATGTAGATTAAATACGGAGGTAAACCCTTTCGATTGTAAAACGGATTATTGAAATAAATTCAGAATTGGCAACGTAATTGCATAATATATCCACAAAAGAATACAGACGATAGTAAACCAATCAAATTCAAGGAAATTAAGTCGTAAAGTCATGGTAATAAAAATTTTGTATTATTTCTTTATCATAATGAAACGACGCCATACTTCGGTTTACAGGCTTGTTTCCAAGATGTTTCGTGCAAGGCAGAAGGTTGAATTTTCAGTAACAATTTTACAGTAATACGAAAACTGTTTTAATAATATTAAATTTAAAAGCAATATAATTCAATATTTAAAATTATCTATTTTATCGTAACGTTCCTCTTTTGGAGATGTCAGTTACTGAAAGCAGAGTATTATTGCTGTGGCCACATTTTTTGTATACCACCGTCTTAGCTCATGCACAATAATTTTTTAAGTATTTTAATCATGACACGCGGCGCCAGCCTGGTCACGTACAACCCTGGATTCAAAGCCTATCCCACTCGTGTTTATTCTGAGAAAAAGATTAATCCCTTGGCATGCTCAACTACCATGAACGTCAATCAATGTATCCTATACCATCATAGTACATGCCTATAGGCCATCGTTACCACATTCGATCACGTAGACCGTCAGCATGTTTGCCATTTTAAGTTACATTAAAAAAAGATGAAATATTTGCATCAATTGAATAATTTATAAGCACTAACAATAATTTATGTTGAAGCATTGGTACTTACTCTAAACGTTTATTAGCCAATAAAACACACATATGGACATGTTTACGATCAATACGGAATGAACATTAATATCATTACATTCAATGAAAGCACTTGTAGTTATCCAATTCAATTACGCTACTGATAAACTCTCTGCAACTGATCTATGGTTTAATTTACGATCAATTTATTTACAATTTCTAAGTGAATTTAAAATGGACGAAGTACTGCATTTGGTTGTATCTTTTTGTAAATCACGCAATGTCTTCACCAGTTAAGAAATTATTTTGTATTTACAATCGACAGGATTTGTCAGGTGTTAGAACCATACTAACTTCGAATAATGAACAAATTGACAAAATGTAAAAATGTGTGAATTGAGATAGAGTTTAGTCTAAAATATACGAATGACCTTTCTGTTAAACAAATTTAATACAAATTTTTTAAGCGGGATTGAAAAACAACGACTATGTATTTCTTACAAAAACTAGCTAGAAGCTACAAAAAAAAAAACAAATATAGTATATAGGTAGAATGCTTTAATTACAACACATCTTAATGAAAATGCTCGGATCTGACCCAAGGGATAGAAGGGCATTGTTGCATTCACTGGGATGTGGAGTGAATAGGATTCTACTTTGGACATAGGTATGTAGGTTATTGATTACAGTGAATAGAGGTCTGAAGACGTGGAATAGAATAGTGAGGAATAATTGCTTGTGGTGTGAACATGTGTGATCACAGATATTGTATTATTATCAACCGACCTCGTCAGTTCTATTCTAATCTCAAAAATTCTTTTTTTATCTGAAAGGATATAAAGCTAGTGTAATATATAAATTTTGTAATAAGAATATATATATATATATATATATATATATATATATATATATATATATATATATATATATATATATATATAATCGAATAAATAGTATGCAACCAGCACATAAATAAAAAGTATCAATTGAAAGTTAAACGAAAACCCTCTTTTTAAAGCATTTGGAAAGAGTTCTTTTTTACACACTATGAGAAATAAATCTACAAGTAATTCTTAACTAAAGGTAACTACGTTCGGAATAACTAACAACGTATCTATCATTATAATCATTTCCTTTAAAGTTAAGAGATAGATAAATTTGAGGAAATTATTCAATTAAAATTTTGTATTCCCCAAGGCTGTAATTGTAAGCCTGAGTAATACAAAGACTGTTTCTAATTTTCTCCTTTAATCTAGAACGTTGGTCTAAATGTGTTCTTTACGACAAATAGCCGCAATTAGTCCTGAGGTGGGTAGGCGATAGTTTTCCTTTGATGTCGCCTTCCATAAATCGTTTAATTGTAATTAGTTCAAACGCAGGTACGAGTACACAAGTTAATGCGTACTTACTTTTATGCAGGTCAATAAATGGTGTAGCAAGGTAGATTCCGTAAACAAATCTCACAAAAAAGAACCTTATTAACAATACTCATTTGATAGAATCTGATAATTTTACTTCATTTAACATTTGCAAGCTCAATATGACAGTAAGTTTCCATGAAGATGAGAGATAAGCTGGAAAACGTCCGGACAAACAAACGGAAATGTCGAGACCGTTTGACAGTAAGATTAACTGATGGGCAACAAAGTGATCCCATGAGGGCTCCATTTTACCCGTCCAATGGAGGATAATTACTTCTTGATATAGGGCACCATAACATAAGCATTAATATCTTTTTGGTTATGTTGATGAACAAACAAAGCTCCCAAGATTACTATTAAACGTATGTAGGAAACAAGATGTGACAAATTTTGTCAGTGCACATACAAAAGATTAAACGACTCATTTTCGGAAAACAAAATCTCTACGTTGTTACTTTATGAACAAGAGAAAACTCCCCGAAGCGTTTCGGCACACAGCAAAATTATTACATTATATCCGAACATGACGTTTTCTTAACAAGGGTAATAAGAAACAGTTTAGACAAAAGCTTTCGAGTGTAATAATTACTTAAATAAAGGTCCGTTTGGTGAGCAACGTGAAAAAATTAATAGGTAGGTTTATTTGACAAGTTATTTATTGTTCATTTTAAATGTTTTATTTCATTCTATAATGTTAGTATAATTGTGATATTCAGCTTAATAAGGAGCAGTAAAATAACTTTAAAATATTTAGAGCAACCAAAAAATCACAAGGAAAATATATAAATATTGTCATATACATATCTTAGAAGAATAAAAATAAACCTTTATTCATTTATTTATGAAGGACATTCATTTTACCAGATCTACTTTGTACTGAGTTGTTTGCATAACTATTATTGATGTTCTACCACCAGGTATGCAGCTATGCATATATGGTTGTGTTCCGGTTTAAAAGAGTAGGATAAGGTAGTAAAATTACTGAGTACGGAAACATCACTTAGACCTCAGGAATTGTAACGCAATGAGGACAATGGCAACTGTTTACGTCTATAGCTATAACGTTTAACTTTTCCCATCAAATGGGCTATCTGTTATCTTGTTGTCATTCTAAGACGTATAAAAAATATCGATTGTCGATAACCAAGTATTCTATGAGGGAAACCGTTAACAAAATCTAATAAGAACGACAGACGGCGTCGAACATTTCCCTACCAGCTTAGATTCCAATACGCTTGAAGGAAATAAGTTATGCGAGTTTTTGATCGCTAAGGTAATCATTTCATCTGTGATTACAATTGTGAATGTATTTATTAGTTTTTGTCAACAAACATGTCACGCAAATAATTAAAAGTGGCTATGTTACAAAAAAAACTCGACTGTAATAAATTTTTGATAGCTTATAGTCGTCCACATTTTTAATATATTACAATAAGATTTCCAGTAGAACTCCCACTGATTAGATGAATTGAAGCACATTTCATTTATAAAAATATGTCAAACTTTTTAGACTACACATTGCGCCAAAAATCTGGACGTACAAACAAGTGAAAATCATTAAGTAAACCATTCTTTGGAAAATAAACGTCTTCAAAACACTTAACCAATTTGGTAGCAGTAAGAGAAAATATCTTGTAGGGCATATCAATTGTCTCTCTGGGGCATTGTAGTTCTCTAGAGAAATCAACCTGAATAATATGTAATAATATAAGAACTCCATGTCTTCAATAAACATTATTCTATAAGGCAATAACTTCAATTACACAACAAATGGTCTTTTAATAATAGATGATACAATTTATATTATAGGTAACTAATACAGTAAGCAATATAGAATTGGCGAAAATACTTATATAGCATCAGTTGTATAGAAACATTGATAATACAAGTACCTATTCTTTCGCAAACAAAAAATCGCAACAAAATTAACATTGACTAGAATATCACTATTTTAAACACATACTTAAATGATATTTTGAATACACACAACAACAAAAAATGTAAAAAAAAAAATATGAGAACCTCTATTTAGGAAATCACGTAACCATTTAAATCTAATGTTCCAAGATTAGATAGACGAGGTCTGATATTCATTTGCACTTCATATGTCACATTAATTTGATGTTCTGAGACGAAATTTTTTGATGTTTGATCGATAATCCAAATAAACTGCATAAAGTTAACATCACAGTGCCAATCAAGTGTCAATACTCTCCCACAGGAATATAAACATTGGATCCTTTTACAAAAGTCTCAAGAGTTTTCGCGGGACAAAACCGTTGTTCATTATCAATGCAGCCTCTTGTTGAGCCATCACTCACCCTCTTTCTGCCGAAATAAAAACAGCCTTAATCATCTCTAAAGGAGCTCGTTTAAACAAGGATGATTTCGTTAAAAAGAATAACGAATCAAAAAGTAAAGTTAATTAAACATCTTTAGATGAGTAAAAGTATTTTTCTTCACAAAGCCGGATTAATTTTGTGTGAAGGGAATTATCAAAGGGAAATACCTCTATATGTAGACGATATAAGGACTGAATTTCGCGAAGAGATAAATGTAGCTGTATTGTTGTGTACACAACACACAGTGGAGTAATAATAGGTAGTTAATTAACGTGGAAAATCAGAAATTAGAAGTGAAGATGTTGTTTAGCCTCAGGGGTTTACTACTGGTACATATTATTGTTACTATGTCTTGTAGAGATTAGTGTAGGTACTAAATTGAATAGCGTATTGATTTCTGGCGCATTAGATTTGGGGTCAAATCGAGATCCTATACTACGCTGCCTTCCCCAATAAGTATGAACAGCATCATGGACATAGTACAATAGACAAGGGTTAGCTTAGTCAAGTAAAAAAATAATGACAAATATTTCAGAAAAAAAAGATACGGATCTCAAGAAAGCTACAAGTTCCCATATGGAATTCACAAGAGCAAAAATATTTTGTTATATATATCACTGACAAATCTAAACCAAATGATCTTTGGTGTACTTTGCCAATTTAACAAGAAAATAAATAAATAGGTAACCGGTTAGTAAATAATTATAGTCAGGGTAAATTTAAATACTAACACAATATAGTCTCTAACAAGCATGACTCACACGCGATGGTAATCGATTCATGCACGGTGTTCAACTTGTGAAATATCAATATAGTCATTGCTTAAGACAACAACTTTAGTGTGAAAATAAATATATGTAAAGATTTTGCTTAATAAAAACAAAAAAAAACGGGAATATACCTGCAAATGTATGAAACACTGCTCTGAATCTGCAAAGATATTGCGTGACATAAGAAAATACATGCAAATTGAGAGCCTCCAAAAAAACGTTCTAGTATTGTTCTAAATTTGTTTTATGCAAGTTAGAATGGCAGACGAGCTGACGATCTACCTGATGGAAAGTGGTAACCGACACCTATAAATATGAGCAGTACCATGGACAGTATGCGAATTAGTGTAAAAAAGTGTCTTATACTAGTATTGAAACAAGATAAATATAGTCAGACAGTAATGGTTGTCAAAAAACCATTTAGAAAGTTATAATAGCATGTTTTGCAGGAAGTGTTGTACCAGCGAAATTGAACATTTTCATCAAAGAAATATGGATCGAAAAATGAGAAAAAAATTTAAGCCATCTTCACTAACATGGTGCGTTCAGCTATTGAGATAGTATGGGAGACACAATCATTTTTTGTAGTTTTTAATTTAAAAATCTTCCCTTATATGTTTTATAGTTTTACGTGCCACTAACGATTTTGATTACAACCTGTATATAACGTTCTGAATGTAATAATGGATACAAATCCTTCATAATATTGCAACCTGCGTTGCACACTCACTGATCACCAGCGTTGTGAAATAGTATTGTTCAAAGAATGATGCAACCGGCGTAAAGTTGAGTAACAGGATTGTTTAGAGTCTATAGAACTATTAGAACTTAGACGTTAGCCAAGACTCCGACAGCGCGGAATTTGTTACCTTCTGTTCTAAATTTTTACAACACAGTGGGCAAACGAGCATGCGGCTCACCTGATCGTAAGTGACTACCGCCGCCCATGGTCACCCACAACACCAACGGTATTGCAGGTGTGCTGTCGGCCTTTTAAAAAGAAATATGCTCTTTTCTTGAAGGTTATATTGTCGTATCGATTCGGAAATACTGCTGCTGGAAGTTGATTCCAAAGAGTGGTTGTGCGTGGGAGAAAGTGCCTTGAAAAACGCACGGTGGAGGACCGCCACTCGTCCAGATGTTCCAAATATCAACAGACCATGATGATTCTTCAAGATGTATTATCAAAGACTAATAATTAAATTATACAACTTATATAATCATCGCTTATAAAGAAAATCAGCATCATGGACTTCACAGAATGTTTATAAATATGGATGTTTTCCATGGCTTTTAAAAGCGGAATCCTCATCATCTTATCCCATGGGCAGCACAAGAAATTCCTTCCGTTATAGAAGTTACCCTTCTGTAGAATTTCATGTTTCTAGATGTAGCAGTTTCAATTTCTGCTGTACTTTGATTAGTCAGTTGCTGTTTTTATATACCTACATAACATACTCGCAAATAGATTTGCATCTGCTCTACGTAGTTGAAATGAATCAAATGCAAAGAAACCCCTATAATATATCTAGATTACAGACTAGACAACACCTCATTCGCCATGATGATCTCTGTACCGGTTCGAACCGGTTTACTAGGTTGTAACCGTCTACCTATTTCTACAACGAAACAACGCGTAGTTCGCTGTGTCTGAAAGGTAAGATAAGAAATTCAGTGTAATTGCTAGCACAAATAATATATCAATCCAACAAGAACCCTTGTAAACGGAGTATGTGTGTGTACCTCATCATTTGAAGCTGCTTATGCAGAAACCGTTACTTGGCATGTTCATAAGAAATGGCTGCTTTCTGCATAATTTACTTACAGCTTTAGAATTACTAATTCTACAGAAAATATCCTCCACGGCGAATTACCTGGAACAAAACGAGAATTATCATGAAACATTAAGTGTAGAAAGAAAAAACAGAATTGGACTCTTAAATCATTATTCCGGGAAGCGTGCAATGTGTGGTCGGCGAAATGTTACTAATTAGAACTCGACTGATACTTTAATATGAGAACAAAGAATTCGAGTCCAAGATATTAACAACACGCAAACTATGAGGGAACGAAGTTTGTAGATTCGCGAATGGGATTATCTTCATGTTAGAAATGGGAAAGCTCGTATGTTTGTTTGTTGTTAAACTCGAATGAATTTGAATTTGAATTAAATTTGGTACATCATACTCTAGATTGATTAATAATAGTACACGCTTTAAAAAGTTTCTTAATATGTCAAAACATATGTAAATGAAAAGTGTATTTTAAATTCGCCACTATAGTTTTTGCATACGTGATATTTTCGGCAATTCTGAATTGATATTCCCAATTGTTTTTGCAAGAATTTTGTTTTGCTCCCATGTTGATTCTATATTCAATATGTTACGACTGAAATCACGGTTTTGTTAGCGGAGCAAAATACTATTTGATCATTAACTCATGTTTACATTATTCATGTACTTAATCTCCAATTATCCGTCTCATTATCTGAATGGTAGAACTCATAAAGAAACCTTACAAGATAATGCGTGTTTATTTTTAGATGATCAAGACCGTAAGAAAAACTAGATTAACAAGTTACACTGTCTCATAAAGGTAAACAGTAATTATGTTATAAGTAGACCACAGAGTAAATGCAGAAAAAACGTAAAGTTAATTTCATTTTGCTCTGAAATAAAAAAAAGAACTTTAATGATAATAAAATAAATATGGGACCAACCTTGTTCATTGGGGGAAAGGAATTGTCAGTATTGGGGATTTAACATCCCTATTGCTAGCAATATACCCTATCAAGTCGACTTCCACGAAAATATCTTGGTGAATTCGCCACTATAAACCAACACGACCTTTTTCATCCTTACTTGTCATCTCTCACTGGTGCCTTGCCAGCATTTATCTATTACACAGGCTGAGTTACCATTCCATTATCAATCATTAAAAAAGGAAGCTTGTTCATTGTATAAGGAATTAGGTAAAAATAGTTCGTAACATATAGACAAAAAAGATTTATTATTATTATTTATTGAAAAATCATAAATTATCAGAGAAAGACTTGCTAGTAGTACATTAGGGTACAAATAGTGTGCATGTTTATTTTTGTTACTTAATATGTGTGCGTATAGTCATGTACCCAATATTTAAGCGCGTGTGCGTACGAGTGTGTGTCTGTCTGCGTATGCAGTGAGTTATATAAATGAGAAGCCATCATTTAAAGCTTCTGTCTGTGGTTACTAAGTTTAATGCCATTGTAATATCTGATGAGTAACCACCGGCGAAGTTTCGCTCTGACAACAGTGTTTATAAGCAGAAATCGCAAATCTACTTAGAGCGGAGTTTCGCGTGTTGCAACTTTCGGAATATTGTGATACAAGTTAATAATTCATAGTCTGTAGACCTCGAAATATTTCGTTTAACGTTTTGTTGGTTTTATAATAAAACTTACATTTGTTTACGAAGGAGTTTATTAAATGAAAATACGACGGCGTATTTATATATCTCACTATATTTACCCGTAACTTCGAACGCGTGGATATACTAATAACCACGTTTAGATACAAAATAAAACATATACCAGATTTTAAGTTAGATCTTCAATAGTTTTACGTGATGACGGAACAAACATACCTAACAGACAGAAAGACAAAAATTCTATACATTATTGTATTGGCTTGTATTGCTCTTATTAGGGTCTCTCAAAAAATTTTCATAAATACCTTTTAAGTACAAACATTGTCTATTTACAATTTATTACATAAGTAAAATGCAAATGTAATCCAGTGATAAAAAATATAGCAATTTTAATCGGAACTTAATTAATATTGACTGGGACAAAATATTCAGTTTCACTTGTGGAACACTCTATTAAAAGGTAGCTACTAATTGCGATTATACCCTGTATAAAAACGGATAAATTCGAGGTGGTCGAGCCGGAAACCGCAGCGGATGTCCGCAAGCGGGTAACAGATGACGACATGGGATCATTACCGGTTGTGCTTGTGCTCTTTTTGCATATCTCGAAATGTATAATGTATTCATATTTTACAACTGGGGACAGTCGTATTCTTTTTAGTTTTCAAACGACTTCAAAAATAATGAGAAAATATGAGTATGAATAAATGTACATATTAACAATATAATTTTATCCATCACATTTATACAGCTTATACAGTACATACCGTAGAATAATATAAAATATGTGGATTTTTCGACACACCAAAATTATACATACAAGTTAATTTCATATAATAATAAATCATTATTATATTCAGATTTTAATCACATCTAAAAAATTATGTTAGACAAGAGTAAAAGAATAATATCGTAATCAAATAATGTTAATAAGTATAAATAAATATTCATTTCGTCAAATTTTATCATTCGAAAATTCACATATATCGTAATAGTATTTATCAATTAAGAATTTTTATAAAAACATCACCATTTAATATATTTAAATATAGACTATTAAAATATATTAAATGGTGATTTTTTATGGTATTTGATATTTTATTATAAATTTTTGGTTTAATTGTCGTCACATCGATTGCTATTGCTTTTCAATTCGTCTATTTTTTATGACTGTGTAATGCACAATATGCACCGGTTACAGACTTTGGAAAATTCTTTTTTGCAACCGGTAGGGTTTATTTAGTCCTATATTAGTTTAATATTGAGAAATACCTTTTGTAATATAAATAGGTAGAGATTTCTGCTATTTTGTGACGTTTGAAACTGCTATGTAGGGGGGGGGGGAACAAACTGTGGTTACACGTTTTTTTTAAAAACTACCCAATATTTGGGTGTATAATTTTTTTCCTATATATTGAGTGAAGATATAACCTATCGGTAAATGAAATTTTATTCAAATTCGTTCCGTAATTTTTGCGTGAAATGTAACAAACATTTATCCATAAATTGTTAAAAACAACTTAAGCCTTTACAGAGTACTAGCGTTTTCACATCACAGCATTACGATTCTAATGATTAATCTGTACATTCGTAAAACCAGACCACAAGCGGATAACATAAACTTTCCAACTGCACCAATCCAGGTTTATTCTCTTGTGGTTTACCACTATACAAGTATACTTCGATTTTAGCGACTCCAGAACTTTCTAGTTAGTTTAGTTGTAAATGATGAATCTAGATAATTTATTTTCATTACTTGCAGAACACAAATAACAATAGATAGAATGAAATAAATATAAAATAAAAAACAATCGTTAAAGGTAAATAATAAAATTAAAAAAATATAATAAAGATAAATAATATATATATTTTTTAATTTTATTATATACGTAATATAGGATTGTGCATTGAAAAATTGTAAATTTACTTTGGAGATTCCAATTCTATTTAATACATTTTGCCTGTGATTTTGCATCATACTGATTTATATATGTATTACAATACATAGGATACTGTAACAAAGCCTTACGAGTAAACTAATAGGTTAGTGAATGCACTCAATGTGTTTAACACCACATACTAATCCTATTGTAACGCATGTTCGGATGAGTTAATCATCTTATATAAGAGGAGATTTTAATACAAAGAAATGACTTATTTTTAATTTCTATACTATTCATTCAGTTCCCAATAAATGTCAGGGAATCAATTACCAAGTTCTCAAATTTGTTATTATCGTTATTGAGTGAAGTTCTGAATGTTTGTTGCTGTGTTTCCGTTTGAAGGGTGGGATATGGCGTGAATTTACTGGGTACAGAGGAATAACATCTGAGTCCTCAGGAATGGCAACGCATGGAGGGGTATCATGGGCGAAACAGTATAGTCTGTTATGTCCATGATACTGCTCATATCTATAGGCGACGGTTACCATTTTCCATCAGGTGGGCCGTCAGCTTGTTTGCCATTCTAAGTTGTATAAAAAAAAAGTTTTCAATTCTATAAAGTAAACGACCTGCTGCAGCACACATTCGGATCGAGCTGGCCTTAACATAGACTCTTTGACTTTAGTTTTCGTACTTTTTAAACAATTTCCAATATAGGATAAATTAAAAATTATTAGCATACTTCTTAAATGAATAAAATCGAATATTTTTCCCATTAAAACAATGGTCAAAATACGTTAATAAGTTTTAAGCGTTCTGCTTTGTGCTTCACAAATGTCAGTTATTTTGACTTATTTGATAATTTTTATTGCTATTTTTATACATTTTAAAGATAAACCTGACCGCCATAAAAAGAAGCTTATTTGCCTATATTAAATACTACTTAAAATAGGGGGTAGCCAATACAAGTATAAGAGTATAGCAATATGTACGTTATAGTTAAAATATCTATTTATTGACCCAATTACGAAGGTGAGTATATTAAATTCAAATATCCAATATATAATATCGGAATTAATATAGATGCACAACTGGTATGTGTGACATCGAAATAAATGATGACCTTTTGCTGCCATCAATGTCCAGAGGAATCCAATAAATGGATTATATTTATGTATATTCTATTTACGTTCCCTTAATTCTTGATTGCACCACCTACCTTTATCTCTGTTTGCCCAATAGTAAATTGACTGAGGGCAACATCCGGTGTTTGGAGGGAAAGGGATTGTTAGTAATGGAGACTGAGAATCCCATTGCTAGCAATATACCCAACCAGGTCGACCTCCTCGCGGTTCTCTTTGAAAACTATCATGGTTAATTTCTGATGAATTCATCATGATGGGCTAACTGGCCTGTTTTCATTCTCATCTATCACCCGTCACGGTGCTCCGCCAGCGTATCCCGTTAGCACAGGCGGGGTTTACCATACCATTTTCACCCATCAAAAAAAAAACATCCGGTGTCCATTCCGCCAAACATACAACAAACATAGATATATACAAACAATATACTATGTATTAAAGTTTTAATAAATAAATATTGATAAGTAACCGGCAAGGGTAATATATTCCATGCATACTTATATGCTAAATTTCACGAAAAATAGACGAGCCGATAAGGTAAAAAAAAAAGGTAACAAACAAATTAACTCTAGACAAAACATTATAAATAACGGAACAAAAATATTATACGGATAATTAACGCAAAATAAAAATTAACACCTGTAAAATTAGTCTTACAAAGAGAGCTATGGTACGGTCGAAAAAGTTTTATAGTTTTTTTTTTTCTGTGGTTTAGTGGCATCATCGGGTCATTAACCCGTGATCTTTTTATACCGCGACGATGTTTAGTTTACAGACTAAACATGCAATCAACTAATATGAGCATCGTTTTATCTTACTACACGGTGTGTAGTCACGCACATTATCATCTGATCCCTTGATAGCAATGAGCGTTTGGGCGCTTTTATGATTATGAAATCTTTTGGATTTTCGCTTTTTTAATAGGTAGAAACTTGTTTGCGTTAATACACGTAAGGCATGAAGTTAAATAAGTCGACCCGTAGCGATTAATTCACCATTATTTTTTCAATAGGATGAAAATGGAATAGTTACTTCGCCTCCGCTATCGGTATACGTTGGAGACATACAAACTAGAGATGATAGGTGGGAATGTTAGTTTATTCTAACGGTATACGCTGGCAGGGCAACAAGGAGGGATGCGTGAGAAGAGATAGGTGAGAATGTAAAGGCAGGTCAGTTAGCCCATCGTGATGAATAGACTTATAATTCAGCATGATGGTTTTCACGAGGGAGCATGCGGATGTCGACCTAACAGGGTATATGCAATGCAGATAGCATTTCTAATAATCCCTTTACCCCGGAAATATTAGTTAAGTCAGTCAGACCATCGTGATTAATTTACCCAGAATTAACCATGATGATATCCAGGGGTAACTACGTGCAGGTTGACCGGACAGGGGATATGGCTAGCAGTGCGACCATTAATATTCCGTTTCTAATAATTGCTCCCCCAAACATTTTTGCGGTCGCCTATACATCTAATGAACGTTTTTTATATTTACCGTTTGAGGCACGATTTCTTACGATTTTACCGTCACGATCTTATAAGTACCTAAGGAAAGAAGTACATTTTAATCATTGTAAATATTCGAATTTGGAACGCGGTATCGCGTTCTTATATAAATATTTTGCTTCACAAACAAAATGACTGTTTTAATCGCTACAAGATTAAAATGGAGACCATCATGGGAGTAAATACGAATTAACTAAAATAATAAAAAAAAAAAGTCAAATTAGTATTACTATGTAGACATCAAAAGTTTTTTGCGGCGTTTTTGATACTAGAAGTACATTTGTTGTATCAGCTGTTAACTGTTCTCTGTTCCTAGGCCTCCCTCACAAGGGGTTTTGTTAATAGACGCCGTGGTTGGCAGGCGGGTTTGTAACCGCAGTTAGGCTTTGGTGATGTTTTAAGAGAGATGCTGCATCATTTAGTTTCCTTAGTCACCTCTTACGACTCATAGGTACTAAGTTTTTTTTTTATACAACTTAGAATGGCAAACAAGCTGACGGCCCACCTGATAGAAAGTGGTAACCGTCGCCTATAGACATGGGCAGTACCATGGACATAACAGAATATACTGTTTCGCCCATGATACCCCCCATGCGTTGCCATTCCTGAGGACTCAGGTGTCAAGTGCTAAGCATCATAAAACTATGTTTACTAGAGGGAAACTATACAAAAATTTACCGCATCGGGAACTTAGCTCCACTTGTGTTTCCGCCGTGAGATCAGATTTACTTGCATGGCTGTTTAGGTTTGAAGGATGGGATATGACAGTGAAATTGCAGGGCATAACCTCATAGTCCTCAGGAATGACAACACATGAAGGGTACTGTGGGCATCACAGTGTGCTCTGTGAAGCCTGTGATGCTATTCATGGCTGTGAACGACGGTTACCACTTTCTATTAGATGGACCGTCAGCTTGTTCATATAATAAAAACTAGTGTACAAATGAAGATGGGGCTACGTTAGCCCTATTTACAATAATTTCGCCTGGGAACTTTACTTAGAAAATTTCCGTTTCGCAAATTGTTACTGTCAATCAAATAGACACTCCACTCCATCTTTGGCTAGGGCTGTCATGATTAAAATTGTTGACGATAGACATATATATTAAATTTTGTTTGTTTTAAATTCTGAATTTCTTGCGAGTTCTTCTCAGCAAATAACAGCTTTTCGGATCCTGCAGTAGATTTATAAAAATACATGTAAAAATTCTTTTAACAAGTCTATTTAAATAAAGACGATTTAAATTTGATGTTGTACAATGATTTTATAAATTAAGTACACACCGGATCATCAGCACAGCGACAACATCGACACCATAGCTTGCACAAATTATAAAACAACAAGTCATCGAATTTAATCGAACCCTAGTTGGTCCTATACTAATATTGGACGATTAACCGTGGATATCTCTTTAACACAGACAAAATTTCATTCGCGACGTAGAAAATTTTAGAATTTACCCTAAACAGTACGTCATCATTTCATAAAATAGTTGATTTCGTTATCAATTCTTAACATATTGCTGTGAAAATTATTTCTCTACGTAACATAATACTTTTTCATTTACATTTTGCATAACAATATTTTTTCAAAAAATATAGCTGACATTAATGTCAGCTATATTTTTTGAAAAAATATTGTAAAATTTGAAAAAATATTGTGAAAAAAATATGCTCTTAAGAGCATATTTTTTTTTGACACAGAGGGCAAACGAGCATGCGTTTCATGCGTAAGTGACTACCGCCACCCATGATCACACGCAACACCGTAGCAGGTGTGCTGCCGGACTTTTGAACAGGAATATGTTCTTTCCTTGAAGATTATGATATATACACAATTACGACGAATCTAACATACCCTAAATATTATAAATCAATTCAACAATCAACCGACGATGCAGCAAACATCCGACCACACATTGCCCCGCAAAACAATATCTCCCTACCTTCGACCGTCGTACAAGTAAATATATTCAAATAAAACTAAACAAAGAACAGTCCTCAAGTCCCGTTGTAGCGAATAGCCCCGATTATAACCCGTCTGAACGTTACGTTTAATGACCCACTAAACTAAAATAGTAGCATCCGATTGGCAGAGTCTCGCGAGCAAGGTTAGGGGCGGGCAAAAAGACGAATGGTGTAGGGTCATTCATAATACAACGTGTCGTTTCAGCGCTCCACGTTGGCTTGAGTTATCGGTGCATGCTATATTGGAATTCAGATAATGATTTCTCAATGGAGATTTTTTTACGCAACTTGGCAAGCTGTCCAGCCACCCAACGTCGGCAGACAGAATTTTTTATTCCTCATCAAATTTCAAGTTTTTGTTCTCCAAGTCGATACGATTTTCTTCATTTTTACCCAATTATATGGAGTGGAGGGTGGTTATCAGTGACGAGGACTAGCGACCTCATTGCTAACGATATACCCTATCATGTCGACCTCCAAGAGGTTCCCTTTGGAAACTATCTTGGTTAATTCCAATGGAATTTGTCACGATGGACTAATTGACATGATTATTTTATGTGCCGTAAGAAACGACAAAGGGAATTTAATGATAAGAGGATGGGCATCATAAAAAGCCGGCCTTTTAAAAAGGAATATGTTATTTTTTTTAAGGTTATGATATCGTATCGGTTCGGAAATACTACAGCTGGAAATTGATTACAAAGAGTGATTGTGCGTAGAAGAAAGTGCCATGCTGAAAAACGCACGGTGAAAGACCGCCTCTCATTCAGATGGTTGGGATTAAACTTTAGTTTTTAGCGGGATATGCGGTGGTAAAAATCAGCAGCAAGTATAAATTCAAACAATTCCTCAGAGCACTCCCGATGATAAATTCGATAGAAGATGCACAGAAATGTAAATATCTCTACACAGTTTCAGTGGGTCGAGTCGGACACTATCGCGTTGATCATTAATAAATCGGGCCGCCCGACTCTGAATGCGGTCTAACGGAAGGAGCTGGTACTGTGGCGCTTCGATTGCTTAGGTACCTCTGTCCCATTCATGTTTCAACCGTGAAACAGTTGTGTTTGCATGGCTGTGTTTCGGTTTGAAGGGTGGGATATGACGTGAATTTACTGGGTACAGAAGAATAACACCTGAGTTCTCAGGAATGGCAACGCATGGGGGGTATCATGGGCGAAATAGTATAGTCTGTTATGTCCATGGTACTGCTCATGTCTATAGGCGACGGTTACCACTTTCCATCAGGTGGGCCGTCAGCTTGTTTGCCATTCTAAGTTGTATAAAAAAAAAATATATGCCAGAATAATTTGTTAAATATGCCAAATATAAAAAAGTAATACAAATTATAGGTATTAGGGTTATATAAGGCAGTATACAATTTAATAAAGTTAAAATTTACTGAACAATCTTTTGGACTCGTGTTATTTTAACTTTCTCGCTCGGTCTGATTACTTTTAAATCGCTCGTTTCCTTTCATTATTCACCGCCAGGCTCGAACCTGTATCGCACATTACGGTTTTGCGCATTAATGATAATTTTGTGATTTTGTAATTGTAAAATAGCTACAGAAAATTTACAGATTGAAACTGAATTTACAGATACGCAATATTTTTTTTAAACAAGGGTAATTTAAATTTACTTATATTGTATTAATATAGGTATAGGACCAAAACATTTTGTCTTCCAAATTCTACCCGTTTTCAATTCACCCGTTTGTTTTTCTAAATACGCAATTAGGTCGCCAGTTTTCAACTAATTTTCATAATTGTTTTTATAATAGGTAAAGTTTACTCCCAGTATTGGTCTAGTATTAGCAAATTTTGTGACGATTGAAACTACAGTTTTACTTTGAGGAGCAGAATATAGTAGTTGTTACATAAGTTCTATGTCCTCAGCGACATTCAACGGAAACGTAGCGTAAAACTGGAGAATAATTTAAGATTTTGATTTACAAGAGTAAACCTTAAATAATTAATTAATTCCAAAATCTGACCAATAAAACAATCCCACTAACTGCCTACTCCTAAAATAGCAAAGATATTACGTAATATATATCGAAAATTAAAGGCCAATTGAGTACTTAAAAGAGAATTACCCACAGTCACCTTTTATAGGAGGGTTAAGGGATAGCTATTACCGACAATCCCTTTAGCCTCTTGGGTTCTAACAGCCCCATTACTACCAATATACCCTATCAGGTCGACGACCACGCGATTCCTCCTGGGCACCATCGTGATTAATTTTGGTGGTTAATTCCACGAGTCTATCGTCCAACTGACCTGTTTTTATCCTCAACCGTCGTCTCTCACTGGTAGCCCGCCAGCGTATAGGTACCGTTAACGAAGGAAAGTTTACTATTACATTTTCACCCAAAACAAAACACCTTTTATCATCGCACCGCCCACTATCAACAGCGAATTTATCCTCTCAAACCAGAACCTAAATGGTCGCACAGAGTGTGGCTTCAAAGGAGTTTCCTTCTGCGATTGCTCAGGCTGTGGAATGAGCTCTCTGCCGAGGTTTTCTTAAGAGACAGTATGGGGTTCTTTAAAAAGGCGTATTAAGCCCGTAAGATTTATAAAAAACGTATAAAGACCATAACACCCCTAGTTTTGCAGACGTCCATAGGCTACATTGATCATTAACCGTTATATTTGTTTGTCACATTTGTAGTTTAAAAAAATAACTTCCTCCTCTGAAGTTACAAAACAAAGTTAACTAAAGTGGCTCACCCATTTATCGAAGTCACTAATGAATATTCACGTCCCTTTCTATTGAAATTAATTTATAAACGCTACTATTCCAGCTCGTTTATAGATTACTCAATAGATTCACCGTATTATTATGCGAATATCAGTCATATCGTATAATATGACTGACTGAAAATACAACGGAATTGATATCCCTTTCAATTATTCATCAGCTGTTCGCCGAGAAAACATTTCATATTAGGGTTGGCACACGTCTAGGCTGCCACGATTTATTGCGTCCAAAAGTGGTCAGTTGAAAACAGGACTTTCGGATGGGCTCAGTTTTAGGAAAATATTCTTTTAATTAAATGATAAACAAAAATCTTGATTAAAAATTTGTCTTCATTACTTTAACTTGAGAAAAAAAAGTAGTGATAAAAAAATGAAAGTGACATTAGACTAACAAAATATATACTTAATTACTATTTAATTAACAATTAATTACATATTAGGATTAAGGCAACTTTGTATTCCAATAAGATGATATCTCACAATAAATTACATAATACGGAGTTAGTTTTAGAATACGCCTAAAATATATCAATTAAATTAACCTGCCTAGATAATTTGTAATTTGACGCCAAATAAAGAGCGTTCCTAATTATATTTCTTGTTGGATTATTTAAAAAAAATATCTTTACTAAGTTCTTTCTTTTGTTTGGACGGCGCAAACATCAGAGAAAAAGGTTACCGCTACACATAATTTACGTAAACTATATGAAACGTTGCTTAATAAATTGCAAATAATCTATTTCAACGAAAATGAAAACGATGTTTTTAATATATAATATTAAAAGAAATATATTTTTTTCATCAGTTTCCGGAAAATATAAACATAATTTTATCCAATTAATATTTCTGAAGTTTTTGTCCGACGTCGGGAATTGAGGCGACGGCAGCGCTATATTTACTGTAAAATAAATTACACGTTCACGGTTATTTGATATTTTCATGTAAAAAAGTATACTTTTTTTCAAAAATAAATTTCTACAAAAAACAAGAAATTATTCAATTAACGTCTGATGTTTTTGAGTTTATCAGTCGGTAATTTTGATGTTGGCAACCCTACATTTAATTCCAATTACACGTTTTGCGATTATTTAATTCGGCAATTTAAATACCTTTTACACACGGCACGGTGCAGAGTTGCCATTCACCTTATCAAGGGAAATAATTAATTTTCACAGGCCCTTACCTTACATACTTGTAGATTGTAAGGGTCCAACTGAAAGGCATGAGTCAACCGATTCAACTTTCTGTTACAAAATTAAATTGTATCCGTTCGTGGAAGGGAAAAAATGGCGGCGGGAAAGGACGTAAACAATCAGCTTCTCTGTATAAACATGGCAACCCTTGTCATGGCCGCGAGCGCTATTGCGACGGAGTAAAGTTCAAATTGGAACAACGAGACCATCGGTGGAATCCGACAGTGTTAACGTGGTTTTATCAATGGCAACATCCTGATTATTTTCATAACGATCGGCGTGGGATGTATGAAAACATCCTAAGTTTTACGCTTGTGACGTCATGTTCCGATGACGCGACCGTTTTGTGAATGAACATGCTATTTAGCTGTTCTGTATAAAATGCGTGAAGAATAAATAGATAAAGTTGAAACTATGCTGTATGTATGAGTACTGGGTATGAGTACACACTTTCAGTCGTTAATTGTCCACTTTTGCTTCCCCCACAGACAGTTACATGGAACTGCTCTGAAGTACTTGCATCTACTGGATCCTTTTTTAGCATTTGAGAGTGTAGCTCCATCTAACGTCCTTCATAGGGGGGAAAGGAATTGTTAGTAATGGGGTCTAACTGCTCCATTGCTAGCAATACACCCTATCAGGTCGACCTTCACGCGATTTCCCCTGGAAACTGTCTTTGTTATTCTAGTGGAATTCGTCACAATAGGCTAACTGACCTCCTTTCATCGTTACCTCACTGGTACCCCGCCAACGTATAGTAATAATGCAGGCGTGGTCTTCTTACCACCATATTCTTATCAACTGTTAAAAAAAAGTCCTTCATTGTTAATATAAGCTGTAAAAAAATAGTGATCTCAATAGTGTCAAATAATAAAAACATTTGAATTTATGGTAAGACGCGGTACGACGTATCTGTACTTAAATTTCTGTCTGCATCATGCAGAATATTGCTTAGCAAAAAAACGAGAGAAACGGATTTTATTTTACAAAAAAAAAACATCGTGGCAAAACCAGTTATGATTTAAAAACTAAAATATTTGATTTTGATAACATTTCTATGACATTAATATATCTTTTATAGTATATCCTCCATAATATATCCTTTGAAATATACAAATAATTTTTCTAATCGGTTCATAAACGACAGAGTTATAAAGTGACAAACACAACGTCTTCCCCTTTTATGAAGTCGGTTCAAACTTAATATGGGAGCAACAGGAAGTGAATGCTATCTGTACATCTAATTATTTATATCTAAATAATTAGAAAAGATTAGATAAATTGTTATCATTTGAAATGTATCACAACAGGTTTAATGAAGGAACAGGTAAACCCGTCGGCGACATGAAAGCTAGTGATAACGTCAATCTATCTACATAAAATGAATAGCTGTCTCCTGTTTGTTTGTATATCAACCAGTACGTCATGAAAGGTGCTAGCAATTTATCTCGAGAACCAACCGAAGTAGCGAGGCGTAAGATGTTTAACAGAACAAGAAAATAAAGACGACTTGAGACCCTCTTTCTTATGAACACCAGTTAAAAGTATTTAGGTACATTGATTTTAATTTTAACAACAAAGTTAATGTTACAGTCATAATTAGAGGAACTAAAGATGTCTTTTGTTCCTCTAATTTGTATTAATCTAGTGTATTAAAATACATAGAATTCCCTTTAGTTATTTAAGCATAAATAAGTATAGCAGTATCCAATATATATTTATACTTTTACTGGCTGACCCAGAAAACGTTGTAATGCCATATTAATTTAGCTGGATAGGGACACCCTAATTACCTAGTGGTATGAAATATACTATACGACTTATTCTCATGCCTACCATAAATAATAAAACCCCCGTCGGTGTATACCGCTAGCACGGGCCGTATTACCAATTTCATTTTCACATATTAAAAAAAAAAATAGCGTACGTGCTTTACCATCTCAAACACTGCATGTAACTATACGAAATTTTCAATCGACTTCAAAATAGGAAATTCTGAATTCGGTTGTATTTTTTGTTTTTTACTTTATGGCGACTCAATCAAACGCCATGTTGTTATTGTAATGGTGTTTGTGTTGAGTTGAATAACGTTTCGTAATTCTAGTATTTAACTAAAGAGCCGTTGCTTTGACTCCCACGAATGTTGTTATTTTGTAAACAAAATTACTTCCTACATATAGATTTCAAGGATTTGTGTTTTTGTTTCATTAAAATATACATACATGATACTTTCACATTTAAAAAATGTCAAGTATAAATAGAACGATGCGATGACAACTCACAAAATACTTACGGTCCAGGATCCTAAAATACCATCATAGTTGTATCATATCACCAACTAGACCCTAAATGACTAAAAGTGGTAAAGGAATCGTTTCGGTTATCACTCGCATGAGAGAGAACAAGTCATCGCACGTCTCACTGTTATACTACGTCGTGGACAAGCTAGCATTAATGAGTCTATCGATAGAGAGAAATCTAGCTCAGAATTCATATTCATCCTCATTGCTTTGACTTCCCTGGATGCTCCATTATTATATACCGTACCGAAGCACAAGCTAGTCGAAGTACCACCCAATTTCAGCCACTGCAAAAATCTACGACAGATTTTACCAACCAAATCTATTATCATCTAAGGGATACTTTACACGAGTAGTTGTCATTTTGTCTTTATTTTATATTATAATCAGGCATGGGTAATATCGGTACTGCTACGATATCTATACCATATATTGGGTTCCTCGGTACATTTATTTAGCAATCGGATATCTATATTCATTTCGATATTATATATTAAATATTCTATATTTAACATAATATTATTTTCATATCGTGAGTATAATATCGTGACGATAGTCTGGTACTATATCGTGCGTGCTGCAGCAAATATATAAATATACCCAATAGACGAACGTCTAATGGATCTATTTATATTTGAGGTCTATTCAATGCAAGTTCGATTTGACCCCAATTCGATTACGTCAAAAGTCAGCCTATCACTCTTTCTAATATTTTATAGAGGCCTATGTTTAGTAAAATGATAGATGATTATGTTAACTACTTATGGATATGATAATGATTCAATTCTTAGAACACGAGGAAAATAACAGTGTTACGATGTAAACAAATACATAATCAAACTTTCATGGAAAATCCTATAACGAATAAATAGGGATGATATAAATTTTAAACACTTATTGTTACTGACAGCATCGAATGTGGATGGCTATACAGGCAGAAGAAGACCTAAAAAGACATGGGTGGACTGTGTGAAAGATTACATGACTATGAATACGGAAATGACTGCGAACAGAGAGGAACAGAACAGAAAAACATATTACGCTGACACTAATTAAATAATTGGAATAAGGGTAGGAAGATCATTGTTAGTTATAGCATTGATCTGAAGGCAAGGAGATTGATTGGAGATGACAGTCAAATTAAGACCAAATTTCAGATTTGAGAACACCTAAGCAGAGTAGTTGGTTTATTATGTGTTATTGTAGATCAGGTTTTGTCATCACTTTTCATGAGATAAAAAAAATACGAGTACTTTTCGAACAACTTCCAAAAACGAATCCATAATTCGTCTGATTCTTTATGTGTTATGATTATTAATCATTAGTTAATTTCAGGTAAGTACTTGTTATTCATAATTTTCAATATCAAGTGTCATTACTCTTAATAATGGATCATACCTATAAATCTTTATTGAATCTTTTGACACCAGCCATTTTTATATATTAAAAAATTGGACATTTTTTTCTTTTTAGGAGCACGCAGAACAGACTAATGGATAGGACTTTTTATTCCAATAACATAGAAAAAAATACAAGAATTAAAATCGTAATTCAATATTCAATAATACCCAATTTACAATATAAAATACTATAAATGGCAACATTAAATTGATTAGTAGAGTATTACTTGATTCATCTAAATTCTACTTGTGAAGCACTCACATTCGAGTGCTAATAAAACACTCGAATAAGGTTACTTTAGTAGAAGGGTGTAAACGATAGCTTTTATGTAATCTATAAGTTAATTAGCAAGATTCTACGCACAATTCACACGTATTTAACTGCTACTAAAACACTATAAGCGATTACTACTATTACTATTTTGTTTTTAGTATTTGAATATTTATATACACTTATAAAAAAAATCCGATACGAGTTGGGAGACTCGAGTTTAAGAACTCGAGAACTTCTATGTGTATTTAAGTACTTTATTAGACTCTTATACTTTACTTACGTGAAGAAAATAAACTTTCAATAACCTAATACAGTTTTCTTTGATAATTAAGGAAAATATTGCAAAAAATATAATTCGAGTACCATACGTATTCGAATTCAAATACTGTGTATCTAAGTACTGTAAATTGACTATTCGAGTATCTGAGTACCTAATAGGTAATCGAGTCAGTACTCGAGTCAGCTTGACTCGGCACGTCATTATTTTAGTTATGTGAACTGAGCTTTGGAAACAAACAACTTTAGGCTTCCCACAAACATATATTACACAACGTGGACACGCCTATTCGCAGTATCAATGAAATTGTGTACCATTCATGCAACGGTAGCGCATGCAAAAACGCTAATGTGCACCCAAGGGCGCGGAGATACGGCTTGTGTCACTTCCTCTGTATATACGCCGAGACTATATTTATCACGGGTGATACGCACGTTGGATTCCTCTGATACAAGTCCCTAGTGAGCGACATTTACGTAATCTTACTAACGTGATAAAATTGTAACTAGTCGATGTTTGAACATGGGAAATATTTAATTAAAATTTATAAGAGGTGTCTAAATGAAAGCAATGGAAGTCAAAACAATAATTAAAAAAAAAAAAATTGTCTGTCTGTCTATAGTATGTTTGTTCCGACATCACACAGAAACTACTACACAAGTATTACACCGTGATGATTTTCACAGTTGTCTTCCTAAAGGTCCATCTAGTAGTGGTCCATTTTATTGGTTTACCTATTTTTAAATCCACGAGTACGAAGTAGCGGGCACAGCTAGTATGTAGCCATGAATATGACTATTATTATGACTGGGGAAAAAATAAATATAATATTAACCCAATGAGGTTTTGGTTGATTCAATGATGGAATTACTACATCGCTAGTACTAACAATAGTCAATCCAATAAGACCGTTACACGGATTGTCTTAGGATACAAATTCTTCAATTTACAGCTCTGTTCAGAAAGCAAATGCAGAAGAATAACAAATTTCTTTCATTTTAGTTGAATTAGGAATAAGACTATAAATTGTAGACAAACAAAATCGAAAGCTTAGATTTTTTTTTATGGGTGAATGTGGTATGGTAACCCCGCCTGCGCTAACGGGATACGCTGGCGGAGCACCAATGAAGGGTGATAGATGAGAATGAAAACAGGCCAGTTAGCCCATCATGATGAATTCATCAAGAATTAACCATGATAGTTTCCAGGGGGAACCGCGAGGAGGTCGACCTGGTTAGGTATATTGCTAGCAATGGGATTCTCAGTCTCTATTACTAACAATCCCTTACTCCCCCGAAAGCTTAGATTAACGATTAGTTACTAAGGTTGGTACTGATACCACATTATTAAAGATGATCAATAAATTATTCTAAAATCACAAGTTAGGAAATAAAAAAGCATGGTTATAGATATAAATAACTAACTGTTAGAAATAAAAAAAAGTATGTCTAACATGTAAGTTCCTTTGCATAAATAATTCAGACCTGACCCAACTGACACTTCTTAATAATGCCATTAAATGGATTTTTTATATGACAAAGAATATAAATGAAGTATTATATATTCAAAGTATTAATTTAAGTACTTTATGAAAATTAGATAAAGACTCACTTAAAATTCGATAGTTAAATAAGTAATAAAACTGAATAAAACAGGTCGTTTTAAACACATTAACTTAATACATACCCCGCAAAGCACACGAGCAATAGAAAATGGATCTATAAAAGTAGTTATTGCTACGTAGACGGAAGCTGAACTCGTAAAGTGAATCGCTTTAACGTTGTAAAATCGCTTAAGCTTTTCATAAAGTAATACTTGGTTGGAGAATTAAACAACATCGATGACCTGGTGCTAGATGTAATAAAGTAATTAATACATAATAATATAAATATAGACTTAATACAACGTTGTCATACTGGGCACTTTCGCAATTTTGGGTAAACCTTTTTGTGTTCATGAAATTTTAGAGAAATGAAATACTTGGACAAATATCTCCATAAAGAAAGCCAGCATTTTCAATCGTCACATTCTGAAAACAAATATGAAATAAATCCTGCAAAAATAAATACGAAAATCAACTCAGAATTACTAATAATCAGACCACATGAGAAAATTGTTCCATTTTTTTGGAACTAGCTTAAGAAATAGAAAAAGCATTTAAAAGACCAAAGATGACCTTGATTAAACAATCAACAGTATGCAAGTATTTATCAACAGTAGGGAGTAAAGAAAAGCCTTAATTTTGTTTGTCAGCCATTGTGACCTATATTTTATATTCATCGTTTTGCAATATCCATTTCATTATTCGACGTACCATTGGCGCTTCTATTTTTATATACCATTCAGATGGTAATCAAGGCTACGAAGAATGTGATGTTTGTTCTATAGATGACAATAACAAACCACTGCAATCTTTTAGCATTTAATCAGATTTAATTAATTTTTTTATTCCAAACTAATAAAATTAATTTCATTTAATTTTATTAGTTTGGAATACTTTTAACAGAAACTTTAACTTTTTTACTTTTAACCTCATTGAAACATCGACAAGTATAATTGTTTTTGGAATTTGGAGTACATATGCACATATTTTCACAGTAACATAATATTAAAACTTAGGTGAGTATTGTTAGAAAGCACGAAGATACACTAGGTGACTACATCATACAGCGCGACTTTAACATCAACGTGAGGTCATGGATACTGTGTATATTATTCAATGATATTTAGTACAATACTAAAATAAATTAAAACAATCGGAACAGATTTGTTTCTCTCATTTCAAGGATATAAGAGAATCATTACTTTTTAATTACGAAACAAAGTCAAACAACGTCGCAATTGTACGGAATACAATAAATTTGGTAACTACCAGGGAAGCATAAAAGGGAATCTTCATTGTACGATAACGAAATCCCTTGGCTCGTATCCAGTAGCAGTCATGTGAAAGTACCTACAATGGAAACAAAAATAATCCATTCAAGAGTAAGGTGGAAAATAAGAATCAATTGATGCCAAAACTTGAGTTTCTCGCAGACAAAAACCGACCTTAGTCTTGAGAACGAAGGATAAATATCATAAGAATCGCAAAACGTACATCAAAATTCTTGGCCGCATCAAGCGAAATTGAAGCTTAGTATATAAATATAGAGACGAAAATTGTAAAACATGATGGGTTTAAAAAAGCGCGAACGAAGCGAATCGTTACAGTTTTATTAGTAGGGGTCAAGTTCGCAATTGCCTTCACAATTGGTTTATTACTCAGCGGAGTAGGTTGTTATATGTTTTAACCGTAAGAGATTACCGTATCATATGTCTTTTACATTCTTGTTTGTGATCCATGAG
The DNA here is from genome assembly GCF_026898425.1 of Galleria mellonella. Classification (NCBI taxonomy): domain Eukaryota; kingdom Metazoa; phylum Arthropoda; class Insecta; order Lepidoptera; family Pyralidae; genus Galleria; species Galleria mellonella. Next base: position 4,793,382 of record NW_026441999.1, on the reverse strand, counting down.
GTATTAACTACATATGCTACATTGTAAAATCATTGTATCGTATAGTTATCTATCTGTTATGATAATACCTTTATTCCCACGCGATTATAATTTATTGAATAGATTTAAATTATAATTTGTTATCAAACAATGGAAGACAAAATGGCTTAAATCGTCCTTATTTTACACAATATTACCATTCAGAAGAACAACAATATCTTAGATAACAACAACAAGGTGAAATCAAAATCATTTTCTTTTAATCAGAGGATCTATTTTCCTAAAAAAACTTGAATCGAGATCTAACTCAAAATTATGTTGTCGTTTATCGGCCCATATTGCCTTGATAAAAAATATTCTGTTTTAATTGCAGAAGACCTATTTTGAAGGATGACAGAATTGTCATCCTATATAATTTATAGACACAAATTTCATAACATCTTAAGCCATAATTTCGTTACAGCAATGATTTTATGTAAAATGGAAACCATTCGTTACATTTAAAAGGTCATGTTACAAGACTATTAAATCTTACACCACAAAACTCCATTCTCAAGTAAAACAATTACCAAAGCCACGCTCAATTATTTCTTCATAATACACGCTTTCGCAACATATTTCCTTGCGTATTTTCTCACGATAAATTCTCTGTTATCAAAAATTTAAATTTAGAAGTTAGTTTTTCAAATAATTGATCATTATACTAATTGTTTCAGTGAAAGACAGTTAATAGCATTTGAAAATAATACACTTTATATGTAATTTAATAACAGTCAATAAATGCCATTTAATAATAATCAATGACTGCAAACAATAGCAGAATTAAGTACTATACTTTCCATAAAAAAAATAATATAAAAAAATCAGACAATGAACTATAATAATATGACATAGTTTTTCGTTTGCCTGAGTAATTGTTGATAAAAGAAAAGTAAGCCTATTATAAAAAACACAGTGTCATTTTATTCTAAAGATAATATATATGTAGTTAAAAAATATTGTAAAGTAACGGGTGGTCGATTTAATACACAGAAGATACCTAAGAGGTACAGAAGCCAGAAATTTTAGGAGTGCATATTTCATAGTGATGATTCACCTCAGTTTTATGGTTTTACGCTTGTATTTTATAATGTAAAATGTAATATAACCTTTTTTATGGCGACAAAATGAAATATGACGTTCGTGCCCGGAACAAGGTTTGTTCTTTTTGACGACATATACAAGTTCCTGTGGGGAATGGAGTTGAGGGTTACAATAATTATACGAGTTTTTATAATTTTAGAGGAACATTTTCCAGACTTGTTTTGGAGAGAATGATAATTGAGAGTTTGCGAATAAAATTATATACAGGAGATGCAAATTATAACTCTGTTAAGTAAGTGTATTATATAAAATAAAAGCTTAATATTAAATAATTATGGTTTATATCCGTTTGTTTACGTTACTTAATACTCACGAATTTCTAAAGAATAGTTTTCTGTTTATTTACTCATTTATTACAAAGATGCCATTCCAGCTCGTTTTTAATACCACAACGTCTAACATTTATAATACCTATATCTATCTATCTATCTATCCATTTAAGAGCTGCGCTCTTGTCGGTGGAGTTCTTGCCATTCACTACGATTACCTATATCTATGATGTAATTTATTTTGTCTAATCATGAAATCAATATAAGGAAAGCTTACATTTCTTAATTAAAACTTTATACACAGGCTACATTCAGGTTTGCTTTCTAAAGTTCTATAGTATATACTGTGCAATTTATTTTATTACGTGACTAACCCTGAAATGTAAATAGTAGTTTCAACTTTGAGTTGGTATATAAGTATTTATATAAACAAAGATTGGCACTGAAGTATTTCTACATAAGAATTTCCGTGCTTTGGGCAATGGGGCATAGACAGTACATTGAATGCATTTAATGAATGTAATTACATGCTCCACGGATGGTTGGTATGGTAAAATATTCCCGCTGTTATATATTCAATTTTGAAAGATCTAGCAAAATATCTAGATTATCGCACAAAGTCATTCTTGTCTAATGCCCGTAAACTTTAAGAAACCATAACTTAATATTATGCTCCAGAAAAAGACCACAATCTTGATAAAATCGATACGGCAAACCAGAATGAATAAAACTAATCATCAAAAACAATTCAGAATTGCTAGAGAATGATATCGCGTGCACATACAAAAATATACAAACATTATCAGTTAAAAAAGCAATTGATATTTTTATATATACTTTCAAAAGGCTTCCTGCTTTTTGAAGTATGTTTCAATTTGCAAAAAACAATCGTATCATCATAATTCATGCATGCTAACAGCACTAAAAGTGGCACGTGTATGTTACCAACCTTGAACCTTTCCCCGAGACCTTATTATGAGAAGCATTAACACAATGATATTCAAAATTGTATTCCTAAAGTCAGTTAGCTCGAAATTATTGAGCGAAAAATCCCACTACACCGGTGGGAGATGTTAAGATAAAGTAATGGCTCTTAAATAACCTGACAGTGTGATTGGGTCACTAAAAGCCTACGATCAGTACCTACTAGGCAAACAAAATAGATTAAGGCTCTTACTGTTTCTCTTCAAAAGTTCATCCCCAATAATGACAGAGTACTTACGTAGCAACAACTGAATCGATATGGAGAAAAAAAATCTATTACATGCCTTGCAAAATCTAATAAAGGTAGTTCAGCCATTAAAGGAGAATTTCTAAGTAGATTTGCATTACTATTTACAAAAGGTATACTTTATTACTTACTATATTAAATAAAATATATATCTAACAATGGAAATGAGGATATTGCTGCCTTCACCTACAAATAAGACAAAGGTCGCGCGTCTCTAACGTATACATCCTGCTTTTAAGTCAAGGGCTTCAATAACAATCTGAAAGTACTTGAGAATAACAATTGTCTAGATTTAGGAAAAGAAATGGAAAAACATAAACGACAATCCAATTATAATTGTATTTGATTTTCTTAATTACCAGATTCAATCCATTAGACAGATTTATTCAATTATTTTAAAAATAATCTTAATATATGTAGATTAAGCTTCCTAATTGATCTCAAGTTCAGTCTAGAATTGTATCTAGGTACATTTTTATGAACAATTGGAAATATATCTATGTATATTTGATGGCAGATATCTATCATAATTCATTACTTTTTTTGGATCAATCTCAGCAAAAACAAAGTGCAAGTATTGAAAAGCAGATAATATCTCGTGAATAATTCAGTACAGCCTATAAAGTCTCTAATTTAAAGAATTGTATATCCATTCCCAAGTTGCAATTTTGAATAAACACGAATGGCATCATATCTAAATGTCAGCGGCTTTAAGCAGACATAACTTGACATTTAGATGATCACGAAGCAGCATTGTTTAGTGCGTTGAAACTGGTTTAACAGACCAAGAATACTAGAAAGGGAACAATCTCAAGAGTCCGCTGGACCCTGCGAAAGGGTTTGAGGTAAATTTTATAATTGAAAATCATGGAATTCTTTAGCTATACCATAGGAAAATAATGATAACAATAGTTATCATTACTTTTATTTGATTGGGCAAACATGAAAAATATAGTTTAATGAATCCCATTCTTTTACTCATTTCGTTCAGGTTGAAGATTAAACTTATAACAACATTACAGTTAAATATCTAAATAAAAGTTTACAAAATAATTAGACATGTAACATAACGATTGAAATTGGAAAAAAAGGAGCGAGAGACCATAATAGCATTTTTAGCAGTTGACTTGGAAAAATTAAATACGTTCAATTTCTTTCCAAAAATGTATTTATACAACCTAAATATGATGATATTAGAGCAAATTTCTGTTTAAGTATTAACAGTGACTGCAATAGTCCAGAAGTTATTTCAAAGTGTCAAAGTTTAATAAGCTGTGGAGAGGGTACATCATGGACTTTGGAAACTTGTCACAGACAACAAGAGACTGTTTCATTAATATTTATTGTCATCTTTTTAATTATCTTGACCTACAGTCACTTTTGCTTCTTAAATTTATCTGTAATTTCATAATATGAGTTACGTAAGAGAAGGTAGAACTAGGAAACTATCAATTATAGAGGTTTTAAAGGTACTTTAAAGAAATTTGCGTATGAGTATGTATGATTAGAAAGTCTACAGAATAATAAATGCTTTTATAAATATTAAGAGAAATACAAATCATCACGTGGATATTTTTTCGTTGAAAAACTGCTTGAAAAATAAATTTCAATATGTATTATTGAAATTTCTAATCACCAAATTGAATGTTTACAGAGAACAAGTACGAACAAATATCGATTGAAAAATATGAAAGAATTTCCATTAGAGATTTTATTTTCGACATGAAACAATCTTGGCGCCACATTTGTTATATATGCCAGTAAACGTACAATTTATTATTTCTTCTACAATCCAATACTGGTGGAATTGAAACGCCATAGAAGGGCCGCCTACGCGACTTGATTTAGCATTAACCATGGCACTGCAGTTAGAAAAACAACAGTACTGGAGGCCATTGTTTTTGATGGTGGTACACATGATGAAATGGAAATGTTAGTATCCTTTTATAGAGTATACTAGCAGTGAAACTGAAAGTTACTTTTAAAAAAACATGAGTTAAAAAAAAAAAACTATTAAAAAAATTAAATATTAACGTCATACAAGGTCAGGCTGCGTTAGTATGTCTCAAAGCTTTTTTGTCTCATATTCCTTTGACGATAAGTTAATTGCATTGAATTTGATTGACGCGGCAGATGTCCTGCCAATTTTTTTTTCTTGTTAACTTTCACCGAACGGACAGTCTAAAAAAAATATCCGTCCAGCTGTTCCTGAACAATGCACTTGCCTACGAATGGCGTTTAATTTACATCAAAATAGGTTGTGATTAAAGATTTCGTTCGCTATCATTTTAAAAGTGAAAAATGAAAATTAAAAATAATTATTTTATAACAAAATTGGTACAATACAAAGATCGTTTTTTTTTTTTAATGGATGACAACGGAATAGCAACTCCGCCTGCGCTATCGGTATACACTGGCAGGGCACCAGTGAGAGATGATAGGTGAGGATGAAAAGGCAGGTCAGGTAGCCCATCGTAACGAATTTAACGATAAATTAGTTACGATGATTTCAAGGGGAAACCCCGTGGAGGTCGACCTGATGAGGTATATTGATAGCAATGGGGACTAATCTCCCCATTATTAATAATACATTCCCCCCTCGTTGTGTGTTAAGGTTTCTGGAGACAGCGTAATAAGCAATGTATCGACGAATACATTGCTGCTGGGGGGAAAGGGATTGTTAGTAATGGAGACTGAGAATCTCATTGCTAGCAATATACCCAACCAGATCGACCTCCTCGCGGTTCGTCCTGGAAACTGTCATGATTAATTCCAGATGAATTCATCATGATGGGCTAACTGGCCTGTTTTCATCCTCATCGATCATCCTTCACTGGTGCCCCGCCAGCGTATCCCGTTAGCGCAGGCGGGGTTACAATTTCATTTTCATCCAATAAAAAAAAAAAAAATATTTGCTGCTACGCGATAAAAATCACGTACTTTAATATACACAAAAACACATACTTTAATAAATACTCAAACGGTTTATTTTTATACAAAAGTATAAGCGAGCAAACAAATACAAATCCTTTTTTTATTCTTGGCATTATTATAGTATTTGTTGTAGTAAATAAACACCTACTATAATAATTATTCATAGGGTTTATTTTTATGCAACGATATCCCGAGCGAGAAAAAACAATTCACAAAAATAAAATATTTTATTCTTGGCATATTTTAGTAGGTATATAATGTAATAGTTAATTAAAGTTCTTGGCATATTTAAGTAGGTGTATAATGTAGTAGGTAATTAAAGGTTACGTACACATGGTACATAAGGTTGAATATTGTAGAGCAATCCCGAGCTAACAAACAGGAGCACAACAAAACCATCACAACAAGTTGGCTCATCTAAAAACGGAATCGGTCGGGAGTATCCGGCGCTCAGCATCCGGCAGACCGCACTTGTAGACTGTGACGTCACAACACATCATGAGAAAGTTGCATTTTCACAATGAACGTTGAATTTAGATTCGTCGTGAAAAGAATTTCACGACACCTCAATGAAAGGGTGTACCTTTTTTTTATTTGAATTAAGTTTAACCACTTCACTAAGTATTGAATCTAACAATTAAGTATCTATATTACTTTATTAATCTTACAATAAATTTCGTATAGCTAATTATTCTGTGGCTAGAACGGTTTATAAAAAAAAAGTTATAAAAATTGTTTAAAAACAGAAAAAGTAGGCAATAGCGTTTTGTAGTAAGAATGCTATCTTTATTAAAACATATTAATGTATTTAAATTGTTACTAAAAAAATCATCTCGTTCTTTAAATATCCTCTTCAAAAATATATTTTTATTAAAACTTACAATATGTATAACTCCATCTAGTTATACTTATTGTAAGTTTTAATACATAAAATATGATAACAATGACTAAAATTAGAAAAAAATGCGCTTAGTTAATTAATTACATAGCGTCAATGATCTTTGTATAAAAATGTGAGAGAATCACAATTTTTTTCTGTTTTTTTACCCATTTCTTTAGTACTAATGTTTACTAGGAGGAGACTAATATAATGCTAACGCAATAATTTAGATTTCAACATGTACATTTAAAGAAAAAAAAAGACTTTTCTGTAAACGTGTATGACATATATTACAATGTATCCATGCGAGCATGTTAGAAATACATTTGCCCGGGCCATTTCCATTAATTTAGTTTGTACCCATTCTACAATGGGAATAAATACCTCGTACTGTTTAATGTAGGATATGGGAGGCCCAGCCCTTTTAGGATAATAAACAAAAGGTTTCAGCAATTATGTCATCCGCAAGTTGACAAAGGGTGACGTGAATGTTTCGTCACACGCGAATTCAGAGGTCACACACGTTTAAAAAATCATGAATGCTAAGAGTAACTAAATATATCTACAGTTATTATAAATTAGACATAATATAATACTTGTATTATTAATATTGTAAATATTATATATATATATATATATATATATATATATATATATATATATATATATATATTTATATGGACCTAACACGGAAGTAAACTCTATAGATGAAATAGGTTCCGAATCGTCGAGCTATTTTGTAGACACATGAGATTGAAAAGAATTGAATTTAGAAATAGACTTTGGAACAAAAACGGCAGTTTCAATCATCAATCAGATAATTAATAAATTAAAATAATATGAGCATTATTAAAATCGGTTCATAGTCAATGACGTAATCGTGTAACTAAACTACAAAAAAAAAACAGACAACTTGAAAACTTTTTGGCCAAAATTCTTTTATTTCAAATATATTCCAAATTATTATTTATTAAATAAGAATTTTACGATATTCCATTCAATGGTCAAAGGACGGGCAACGCCGTCCTTGTTAAAACATCATCGAAGCCTAATTGCGGTTGCCAATCAGTCTGCCAAGTGGGAACTACTGGTAACCCTAAGAGGGTCTAATCTACTATATACGGTGGTCTGAAGGAAAGAATAGTATACATTTTAACAACATTTCCGTTTTCACAAAGTATATGAGTGTCACTGCAGCTATTTGTTCTTATGATTTGACCTTACCAACGAAAGTAATGGCCGCCGGGAGAGCAATCAATAACGGTAAATCAATGGCCACAGTTGAAGCAGATCTTACACGAATTGTAAGTGGAGTATTTTTTTTTTCAAATTATCGTTTTGATAATTTAAGACTGAGAGCGGCGTATCTGGCCTAATGATATACTGTCTCGAATTAATTGTGCATACTCGTATGTAATAGAGAAAAAAAGTTTAATATCAAAGGTATTAAAACTTCTTTCTGTTCATCCCAAATGTTGATTCGTACAGAATACTATTAGCCTTAAGCCCGCTCTGTTGTACCATATTTTCTTTAGGCCAATTACTTTATTTAAAATAAACATATAATATACTAATCTATTATAACCTACAATATTAAACATAAGTATATTACGACCTCTGAGGTGCAAGGGTAGACACGTTACTTTGCACAAATGAAGTTTCGAGTTTCATTCCCGGTTAGGATAATTCACAAAACGAACTTATCGGAATTGACTTGGGTCTGGGTATTCTGGGTTGTGCCCTCAAATATCCGTCCCTTGATTCTATATAACAGTTTCCTAGCTTGAGGACCTGACTAATGGTGGGACTATGTGGCAATTATTATTACTAAATCCACACATTCATATCAGCCGAGCACAATTAAGTGCACAGCTGAACATAAGCCTCCCAATATTTGGGGGCTTTGCCAGTATTTGTCACGCTTGGCAGGCGATTTGGCAAATGCAGTTTGGTTCTGGTGATATTTTAAGAGAGGTAGTAGCCCATTCCTCGACCATTAAGGTCCCTCGGTCGCCTTTTACGACGTTTACGAGAAAGAAATTATTATTACATATATATTGTTCAGCAAAACATCGACTTCAGTTGTAAACACTTACACTGATAAAATATGAGCTATTTCGTAGATACCTATCCTACATTGTAAACATTGCGTATTTACACATAAACTTTGCTTTGCAACAAGCTGTTCCCGCGCAAAGAAATAATGAGATTTTCATTTGTCACAAAATTAAAATGAAACCAGCATGAAAGTGATAACCTTATGGATTGCAAAAAGAACTGTAAAAATCGGTTCACAATTAAAGATATAATCGTAAGATAATCTCAAAAAATCAAATGAATTGAGAACCTCCTTTTAAAAGACGCTTAGAAATTATTTCAATTTTTTTTCGGCTGAGTATAATCTCGTACCCTAATGAGTTTCTTAAGAATACAAACTTTAATGGATACCTTTACTAATGACTATTCAAATAGGCTTTACATAGAAATATAAAAATAGCTGTGTAAGGCAGTTAAATGCCAATTACATTCGGACCTATAGGTACATGCACCTTCCATATACGTAGCTTTAATGATTCTACCACCTGTCAACCCGTTCTCGACTTCTTTCAACGGAAATTGCTAACGGACAAATTCAGTTCCTCGTATCGTTAAGTTCAGAATATATTATAGAAACCCAGCATATAGAAGTATCCGTTATACTTCGTATACCAACCATTACCTACCTCTCATCTGTAGTCGCATAATAATGCCATGATCCAATAATATATATTCTTTATTGCACTAAAGCCACCGTCAGCTTGTTTGCCACTCTAAGTAGTATAAAAAAAACCATCAGTAACAATAACAAATTAGTATCTAACAAAGTAAGCAAAGGCTAAATTATCTCTAAAAAAGATTTCTTCAAATAAACCTAAAACAGTGGCATAGGATGTTTTTGTTTAAGAAGTGAAAACATAATGGTCTGCGATACTGTATAATCTGGTAGGGTACCGGTGAGGAGTGATAAGAGGATGAAGTCAAGTTGACGAATTGTAATGAATTCACCAGGATAGGCTCCAGATGTGAACGTAATGTCGACTGCAAGAAATGGGGCCGTTAGATCCCATTACCACCAATTCTCTTCCCCTGGATCGAAGTAATCACTTTTTAAAAGCGGATAAGGGGGGGGGGGGGGTAGCGAATAATCGCTCTCGTTATCGCCGTCGGGGTTTCGGTAAGATGTGAAATAGTATCCATGGCTTGAGGATGGCGAGTTAAAAAAACCATGGTGTTCTATCTCAAAGACAGAAAACCATGTCTATATTATCAAGCATGACACAATCCTTTGCTTTAACCCTTTCCACTCCAATGTCGAGTATCACTCGACATTGATTTTGTACCATACCAAAAGGGATTATAAAGATTAGAATTAATTATAATATAATATCCTGTAATTTTACTCATAAAATAAACTTTATCATATAAGAAAAAATCAACTTTATTTACAAAATACGAAAAAACCCCTAAAAGTTAAAAAAACGCAATTTGAGTGTGGAGCTGGTGGAAGAAAAAATAAGGCTTGGAGTGGAAAGGGTTAATCAAATTTGATTGAATTGAATATGAAAATCAAAGAACTGCATTTATTAATTGATCAATCGGTTAATGAATAATGTATGAAGTAATTTACTTACATACTTGTAATATTTATTGCAAACTAGTTTTCTGTCCGTTATTTTGAAGTGTGAATTTCAGAAAAAAAAGAAAAATTAATGATATACATCCCATTTTGACGTCATGTCAAGACATAATATATATATATATAACAGTTTTTACGTGATGCCAGAACATACATATATGTAGAAAATTAGACAGGGTTTTTAAAAATGATTATCTTGGCTTTTACTAAAACACCTTATATCTTTTTTTATTAAATAATTCCCATGTACATACACTGTCTAGTTACAATAATATTTATATAACAATTAGTAAGATAACACTAGTACAAAGTTTATATCTATCAAGAGACGTACAAAAATCAAATCCAAAATTGACATAGCATATACACGAACTCACCCAATAATCTGATTTAGCTAAATCACTATTGCAAATTAGCTAATTTCGACTAACAACATTTGTATGTAAATGTAACGTGGTTGTAATTTACAGAAGCAACTAACTGTAAGTAGTTAATTAACGTTACTTACACATTAGCGATCTTTCGCGGTTGATAAAGCGTACACACCTATGCTATTGGGCAATACATTTTATATTACAATAAGTATTATATCTTTAATGTAGGTAATATAAGTATAGTATGTATGTCATTTTTAATTGTTTTTATACACCTTAGAATGGCAAACAATCTGACAACCCACCTGATGGAAAGGGGTTACTGTCGCCTATAGATTTAAGCAGTACTATGGATATAACAGTATACAGTTTTGTCCATGATACCCCCCATGCGTTGCTATTCCTGAGGACTAATGTGTTATTTCTCTGTACCCTATAAATTCACTGCCATATCCCACCCTTCAAACCGAAACCCAGCCATGCAAACACAACAACTTCAAGGTAGAAATACGAATGGAAATTAGTGTTTTAGTTCAATATTGTTTATTACGTTGCAACCTCAATTACATTTTCTGTTATTCCTATCTACGGTTGACTGTTAGATAACGCTATATGGTGTTAAGTCCGCCATTTACACTTTCTAGGTGTATTAAAGTTTAAAAAAATAAAAACTATCTTTTTTCACGCCATTTCGTGCGTGTGGATTTCAGAAGCAGTAAAACCAATTAAATGGACCGCTCTAAATATCACAACAAGATAAAACACCAGATTTTAATTCAAACCTTAAGAAACACAACTATGAAAATGCATCCAATATGGTGTAGTAGTATTTGCGTGACGCCGGAATACCAGTATAGAAATACAGACAGGAATACAAACATACTTACTTCTTTCATTAAGACCCTTCATATCAATTTTTCTTAAATATATTCCAACTACAGCCATTTTTAGTTACAACTTTATTATATTAGTAAGAAGTAAGATTATGTATCTTTAAGCAACACCCCAAAAAGAAGTTTATTTATTTTTTTAAGTATATATTTACACTTTATTGCACCATTTAAAAACAATAAATATAGTAAATTTTAATGACAAATGATACAAAAGGCGGCCTTATCTCTAAGCAATCTCTTCCAGACAACCTTTGGGTAGAGGTCAAAAATTCGTCTGTATTTTTGTGGTTATGTTACGCGAGTATTTCGCCTATTCTCGACCGAATAAACACTTGTTCAAAAACCTTTTTCTTGGGTACTTTAGTCTTACTGGTTACCTCAGTTTCTGTCGTGAAACAGGTGCACTTGAATGGCTATGTTTCGGATTGAAGGACGGGACATAGCAGTATAACAAAACTATTATACTGCTATGTCCCGTTCTTTAATTTTCTCGTCCTTTAATTGCAGTTTCATTCCGGAACATCTCATGTCCTGAGGAATGGCAACGCATGAAATACCAGTATATTGTGTAAATAGGCCGTCAGACCGTCAGTTTGTGTACCACTGTAAGTAGCTTCGACAGGGTTTACTCCCGTATCGGCCCCTGATTTATTTTGTAACTGCCAAGTAAAATAAAATATGTACTTGTATATATAATTTTTCTACAACATTCCTTTAGTTCTTGTTATTTCATTTACAGGGGGTATCTTTTGACTGTTAGAATAAACCTCACAATGTCCTAAAATTGATTAAGGTGCGATGGGACTTATGTGCTTAAAAGGACATAAGTCCCTAAATAAAATAAAGAAAAAATGAAGTCGGTTAAAAAATAATAAACAAATTCGTAAACAAGCGATTCCACGTTCTAAATTCAAATATTTTCAATATATCTACGACACCTCGGTGTTTGTGTGTTTACGATTGAAGTCACTTTATTGCGAAGCAAAACACGCTTTTCTAGTATGTTCTAGAAACTGTACACCTGCAATGTCGTAGGTGTTATGAGTGATCATGGGCGGCGGTAGTCACTTATCATCAGGTGAGCCGCATGCTCGTTTGCCCCCTGTGTTGTAAAAAAATACCCTATACAATAAAAATCCAGTAGTACATATACATAGGCTATCACACAACGGTACTTTACGTGACCACTCGACTAAGTACTTACATTTAATTCATTGAACGAATCGATTAGATACGGTATCACACTTCCTTTAGCAATACTCGCATTGAGACGGAAATGAGGCTTTTAATATTATAATCTGTAGATACGAGTCGTATATAGTGATAACTGTAGTTTATTAGACTTTTAGCTATTTTTTAATACTTTTAAATGTGCATTGGTATGTCAGTAGGTTTGTCACAATTTTCGCTCGTTCAAAATACTTTGATGTGCGTTATTATTATTAACTAAGGAGTTTTTTTTTTTTTTTATGGGTGAAAATGGCATGGTAACCCCGCCTGCGCTAACGGGATACGCTGGCGGAGCACCAGTGAAGGGTGATAGATGAGAATGATAACAGGCCAGTTAGCCCATCATGATAAATTCATTAGGAATTAACCATGATAGTTTCCAGGGGGAACCGCGAGGAGGTCGACCTGGATGGGTATATTGCTAGTAATGGGATTCTCAGTCTCCATTACTAACAATCCCTTTCCCCCCCATTAACTAAGGAGTTTGTTTATTAGATTTCTTGGCTATTTACATGAAAACGAACAGTATAGATATTACACGTAACTAGACTTGACGAATTTATAGGCTAGCTTGTATAACTGCAGATGTAACTTTACATTTTTACTTCTTTTCCTTTCACCCTGAGGTTGGTACTGCTCCCCTGCCGCCCCTCGACCCCCCTATAAAGACACCTATGGATGTCTTAATATGGTAATCTATCTCTTATTGGTTAACTTTTCATAATATTAGTACAAATTCAAGGTATAGGGATATTTTGAATTTGCGTTGATATATTCACAATCATAAGTATAGGTGAAGAAGAAGGGCCAAATTAAAAGTACCCGTAACCGGCGAGCGTGTATGAAAAGATTGATGAATGGGGAAGAAGCGAAAGAGGTTTGTTTGAATCGAAGCATTTGGCATTCCATTGTTTCTGCCTACCCTAATGGGAGACAGGCGTGACAGATATGTAAGTATATATATATATATATATATATATATATATATATATATATATATATATATATATATATATATATATATATATATATATATATATATATATATATATATATATATATATATATGGACACTTATAGCCCAAATAATTTTGTTTGTGCATCAATATGTCAGTTTATCACACTTCCACCTCTAGTAGTACATTTGGCTGTGCGTTGAGATAATGTTAGTCAGTTAGGTAGTTAGGTTATCAGACTTCTAACCTTAGTATTTTTGGTTGTGCATGTTTATCAGTTTATCATTTTTTTTTTTAACTACTTACTTATTTTTTACAAGTATTTATTTACCTTCACATGTTTATATGTTTATGACAAAAACATGTAACACTTGAACCAGATTTCCTTATCAGAAATAATTAAACCAATAACAATGCAAACTTATTATAATGTTTAGAGCTAATCTCATGTCGGTTTGTTAATGGTGGATAACTGAATTGTATCGTATCCCATCCATGTGAACTAACAGGTGAAATCTAACAATAACCCCATATGTGCTATCGGTATACGCTGACGGGTCACCAATAATAGGTGAGGACGACGAAACAGGTCAGATGACCCATCTTGGCAAACTCGACAAAATTTGAGCATGAGGATTTTTCAAGATGAACCGTGTAGAGGTCGTCCTGATAGGGTGTATTAATAGCTATAGGACTGTTATGATGACACCATTACTAACAATCCCTTTCCCCCAGTAGAGGCACCACCTCTATTGTGGGAAAGGAATTGTTACTCCTGGTTTACAATGACAGATTACCAGTGAGGGATGATATGTGAGAATCAAATCAGGTCAGTTAGATCATAGTGACAAATTTATTAAGCATTAAGCACCTAATAATTTCTCACTAGTACTGTGCCAGCATATACCATTAGCGCAGATGGGCCACCATACCTTTTGCATTCATGAAAATGTTTTCTCTCACGAACACTCAGGTTATGGAATGAGCTCCCTGCCGAGGTTTTCCCAAGAGACTACAGCATGGGGTTCTTCAAAAGGGGGGTAAAGAGATTTCTTCAGAGTCGGCAACGCGCGCGTAATACTTCTGGTATTGCAGGTGTTCATAGGCTACGGTAACCACGTACCATCATGTGGGCCGTATTCTTGTTTGCCACCACAGTTGTATAAAAAATCCATTAAAAAATACACCAGAGTGTGACAATACAACAGTTACCGGAATGAATACCTCTGTCCAATCCGTGTGCTGTGCTTGGATTGCTGTCTTTAGGTTTGAAGAGTGGAATATTGCAACAAAATTACAGAATACAGAGACTCATTACAACAGTAAAGGAGGAAAGGATTATTAGTAATAGAAAGGACTAGAAATGCGGACTACTAATCCCATCCATTTACTGGGTACAGAGGAATAACATCTGAGTCCTTAGGAATGGCAACGCATGGGGGGTATCATGGGCGAAACAGTATACTCTGTTATGTCCATGGTACTGCTCATGTCTATAGGCGACGGTTACCACTTTCCATCAGGTGGGCCGTCAGCTTGTTTGCCATTCTAAGTTGTATAAAAAAAAAAAAAAAGTTGTATAAAAATTACTACCTTATCAGGTCGACCTCCACGTGTTCCCCTCTAGAAATCATCGTGTTAAGTTCCAAGTGTATTCATCACGATGGGCTAACTGACCTGCCTTTTCATTTTCACCTATCATTATATATACGCAGTGATTACTGGTGCCCCACCAGCGTATACCGTTAGCGCAGGCGGGGTTACCATTCCATTATCATCCATTTAAAAAACACACACAACAGTCCTCACAAGGATAGCAACACATGGAGAGTATTCTATAATACCATAGTGCTGTTCATCTCTATAGGCGACGGTAACACTACCCATCAAATGAGCATCGTGCCTGTTTACCTTTTATATTCAGCTTGTTTGCCATTCTCAATATCATAACATCATTCCTTGAAATATACATTAGTAATAAAAATATAATGATGTTAAAAATATTATATGTTTACACGATATCTACACATGCAGGCAAACCCGTATCGACTTATAGTACATACAAACATGATAGCACGACTCGTAATATGTACAGAGATAACGTAATATCAATATGTTATCGGTATGTACGAGTGTGTGATAAAACAGTCTGCTCATTCATAAAGTGCTATTCAAGTTTGGTAAGCGATGATTTGTGAATGGAAATGAGCGAAATTCGACAGAATAACAAGCAACAAACTTCACAGCTTAAAAGTCGCTTTACGATCCATTTCTATATGAAATAATTATACTATATTTTAATGTAATAACTAAGAAGGCTCGACTAGTTTTAAGACTATTCGGGACCCTTAATGTTGAGCGGTTGTAACACGACTATACTAGTACGGTAACATTACCCTTTCAGCACAAAATGCCTAGTTAGCTGTGCACCAAAGGGAGATTCTACACAAAAGTCGTATCTTTCTGTCTGTTCCTCTGTCTCTATTGTTATTTTACCGTAAATAAGCTGTACTTGCGTGGCGATTTGAAGGGTTACACAACATAGTCCACGGAAATAGCAACAATATATCTATTTACCAGGTTACCATTTACCAGGGTCGTCGGCCAGCTTGTTTGAAATTCTTGCATAAAAACGATTATAAATTTTTACATATCTAATAGTAAAATTAGTAAAATAGCAGGCTAATAAAACGAACTACAACTAACCCTATAAAAGACATCCACCTTATTTCTACACAAGCGAGAGAGGGATTGCTAGTAAAGGGGTAAAATGCCCATTGCTAGCAATATACAGTCAGGTCTACCTCTACGCGGAAACCATCGTGGTTAATTCGTCACGATGGGCCAATTGACCTGCTTTCACCCTCACCTATCATCCTTCACTGGTGCCCCGCTCGTGTAAACCGACAGATAGCACGGGCGGGGTTTTTTTTAATTGATGACAATGGAATACTAACCCCGCCCGCGCTAACAGTATACGCCGACGGGGCACCAGTGAGAGATGATAGGTGAAGGTGAAAGCGAGTTAGTTAGTCCATCATGATAATTAGACCTGGAATTCAGGACGATGGTTTCTAGGGGAAACCACGTGGGGGTTGGTCTGGTTTAGTATATTGCTAACAATGGAGGTATTAGTCTCCATTACTAACAATCCCTTCCCCCCACGGACGTCATAGTTCCACTTATATGTATTAATAAAAAAAATCCACAAAAACATTGTTTTATGGACCGTAACATGTGACACAACTTGGCAACTACCATTTGAACTTTGCAAGAAGATACATTGTGATCTTGATACATTATCCGGTACATATTTTGCACGGTAAACGACCCAATCAATGTAATACAGGTAGACCATCAATCTTTATGCCGAGAATCCAATCCTACTTAGGCGTCAACAATCTCTTTACAAGTGAAATACGAGCCTTGGCTCTTTAAATTAGCCAGTTTAATTAATAATTGTAATTAATGAAAACGAAACAAATTGTAAAAAAAATATTAAAATAATATACAACCGCATTCAGAAGCTCCTACTTTTTTGATGTCAGTTGAAAACGACACAATGCTATTTTTAAATCTTACTTTATTTTTTTACGGATTATATCACGATAATCACCATCATTTCGGCCATTATCCGTCCACTGCTGGACATAAGCCTCCCCCATAGACTGCTATAAGGAACGGTCCTGAGCCACCTGCATCCACTGATTCCCTACAATGCATTTAAGATTATCACTCCACCTAGTCAGGGGTAGTCCTGCACTGCATTTGCTTGTACGGGGTCGCCACTCAAGAACCTTTCTTCTTCATACTATACATATAACGAAAATTTGTAAGAATTCACTACGTTTGTCGTTTCCGACAATTGTTCCGACTTCATCCGGGAGTATTCTTAAGCGTCTCGTCTCACATGCTCCCAGAAGATTTCCGGATGACGTCGACAAATAGTCGGTAACGTGTAAGAGACTTCATAAAGCAGAAGTCTAGGAAGTTGTTTAAAAATATTAACAATGTTTTAATAACTTTTATAATACTTCTCTTTACTAATAAGCTATAAAAGTGAGTTTGTTACTTTATAGCGTCTTAAAGACTTAACCGATCATTATGAAATTTGGTATGCACGTACTATATGAGAAGGATATAGGTTACTTTTTATCCCGGTTAGTAAACATATTCAAGCCACGCAAACGAGGTCGCGGGAAACTAGTTCCTAATATATGTATGAACTCCAAATTTAACTTGAAAGCAGTACTTAGTGTAAAATCGACCGTAACGGACACACGGCTCAGTCGAACATATAACCTACTTTTTTGAAGTCGGTTAAAAAGATATTCATTTATTACATTACTAAACAGGGGGAGAAGGGATTGTTAGTACTGGGGACTAGCAACCCCACTGCTAGCAATATTCCCTATAGAGTGGGTTTACGCATGCGGTTCCACTTGAAAACCATCGTAATTAATTCCTAGTGACTTCATCACGATGAGCTAACTGACCTGCCTTTTAATCCTCACCTATCATCCCTTATTGGTGTCCCGTCAGCGTTAACCATTAGGCAAGATTTTTTTTAATAGGTGGAAATAGAATGGTAACCCCGCCTGCGCTATCGGTACACCTCGGCGTGGCACCAGTGAGGGATAATTAAAAATGAAAGAGCAGGCTTACATGACTGGGTATTTTGCTAGCAATGGGACTGGTAGTCCGCATTACTAACAACCCCCCCCCCACCCCCAGTATAATAGAATTAGATATCACTTCTATTGCTCTATTCAAAGTGTAAGGATAAACTGATGCTTAGAATAGATACTCTGTAATCTAGGATTGAATATATTTGTATATTACTCATATTTCTGTGGTTTGCACTTGACATTGATAAAGGGTTTACATACATACATATGCTCACGACTACAATACCTGATAGGGTAGTCAAAGGTATTTTTTTAAACAACTTAGAAGGGTAAACAAGCTGACGGCCCACCTGATGAAAAGTGGTAACCATCGTTTATAGTATAGACATGAACAGTACCATGGGGATATCAAAGTATACTGTTTCACCCATAATACCCTTCGTGCGTTGCCATTCCTGAGGACTAAGGTGTTATGCTTCAGTACCGTGTAAATTTACTGCCGTATCTCACCCTTCAAACCGAAACACAACTGCCTCACGGTAAAATACGAATGGGACAGGTGCCCAAGCAAACAACTTTTATACAAAGTCTCCCTCTAATTTGTAGTTGTTTTATATTTTCTGAGGTACTCTGGGAGGTACCCCTAGATGTTCGCTGGATAGTTCCTTACAAAGGATATACTAACAAAATAACTCGAGTACCAGGTGATTGATAATCGTGTGTCACTTATTATTTGTTGATTGTTTACCGTTGTGATGACAACACGCTTACATTATGTGGAGCACTAGAGTCACATTGGATTCCAGTGCTTGGTACATATAAGAATGGAAGGACTTATCTTTGTCACTCGAAAAATTCGGTTCCTTTTCTTTTCACGGTACGCAATATCTTCACCAATTCTGTATATATTTATTCCCACGTTTATATTATATTAGAGTTTGTAACGAAATAAAATCCTTCTTGTCATATCCACATATATTAGAACATTTGACACGTAATTCCGCGTTCTAAATTTAAAACTTTAAATCTATGAATCATCCCGTCGCCATCATTCCACCGTTATATTAAATATAAAATAAGAATAGCAATAGTGCGAATTTACCATTCAATATTAATATAAAATTCTTTATTCAGAATATCAGGACTCGCACTATTTTATAATGTTTGTAATTTTTATTTTATATCCTAAAATGTCGGTGTAATAGTCTTACTTAAATAAACAAAATAAATATTTTTACGACATTGTGACGATTAAAATATTTATTTTTTACCAAACTAAATCTAATTATACTATTACAATATTACTTCTAGTTTCAAAATCTCTGTTTTCTGAAACATTTTCAATTAATTGTAAGCTATCAATTTCTATTATTTTCTTGTTTGTATTTGCAACTACGTGTTAATCAAACAACCAGAGACAATCAATCTTATTACCAAGTATAAAGTGATGTAAAGATTTTTTTGACCTATCGGTATGTATGTCATTTAGAATCCTCAAATGCATATATGGGATGTGCATTTTAAAATATTTAGTTAAGATATTTAAAAAAAAAAAAACGATTGTCCTATCTATGTACAGACAGCTAAAACTACTAAGTCTAAAAGCTGAAATTTAGACCATAGGTTTATTTTATATCTGCTAAAGGATTTTAAAAAATTCCAACTTGGGAGAAACACGGCACTATGCTTATAAAGTTGTAGGCAATATCTAGTTAAGATATAAGAACTTCATTCTCGACAAGAGTACAATTGTATGACAATATAAATAACACGAAACTGGTTTGTGTAATTAGAGAGATGATTCTCCGAGATAGGGAAGGAACAATCCCGTAAAAGTGTGTACAAAAACCGGTTTAATAGAGATTAGGGTTGGAGCTAGAGGCGAGGTGGTAAACTCAACAAACGGTTAGTGTAATTATATAAATGTGTATTCCTTTTACTTAGACATCTTACACTTAGTTGGAATGGAAATTTGCAATCTTTAACGCTCAACACAAATCCTTACCAATACTATAAATCTAGAAGCGAGTTTGTCTGTCATTTATTATGATTCAATTTAGGAATATTTAAAACAAAGGAGAGTATACATTTTACGTCGACTAATCCGACGTATATAGGTCACGCGAAAGGTGTCGCAGGTATAAACTATTAAATCTTTGTTCACTCTAGCTAGAACTAAAAACGAATTTCCGAAATAAATGTTGATGAAAATTAGTGACATATAAAATAGCATATAAGCCTGCTTTACCAAGCATTATTTAGGTAAACGTGTAACATGGTTGCTAAAAAAATAAATCTTCAAAATATATTGGAAGTCTCTTTCGCTGGAAATCTAGAAAAAAGTATACTTAGATAAATAGTCGGATATGTTTCACGGTGGAGTAGTTGATATATAATATCAATATTTATACATTTTAGTTATAATATCTAGAAATTGGCCCAAAAACAGGCTGTATACCGCGGCTTTGCTCACGAGAATCATTATATAAAATATCCTAGAAGCTAACTTATGATATAATTTACGTATGTGCGAAATTTCATTCAAATCCTATCAGTTGTTCAGATTCTTTTTCATCAATCGATCAAATCGAAAATTTAAATTTTTGAATTCAAATTATTAATACGAATAACGGGATCGGTTATCCAATAAAGCTATCGAAATAAATAACCCAATCGAAATTAATATAAATATCCGGCTGCTATGGATCATACTGAAATGGGTGATGACCTTTCCGTCATCAGGAACCCATATATTGGGTTATGATATCGAAGCAGTACTGATATTACCCGTGCTCATTCCATGGTGAGAAATAAAACCGTCCTTGAACCTGTAGTGATGTCGTCGCAAAATAATTTGCGACACATCAGCCAATCCTAGACAGTTATTTATAAAATTGTTACAAAATCAATGATACAGATTCCACGTGGGTATATTTAAATGCTCCACAGCTGAAACTTATTTGGGCCCGTTCTATTTAGGCCGCCATTTTTATTAACGTCCTTTATAAGTCACAGTTATTTCTGTCCAATTTCCGCGAGGGTCATATAAATTGATTTCGCAGTGAGATGAATCCAAGGGACGGTCTATACAAATGACTGGACGGTAGGTACATTCGGACTCATTCGCATAAATGACCGTCTATGCCGTGTGGTCCTGGCACAGAATAGGCCACCGCTTTTTTCCTGTGGATGTCGTAAGAGGCGACTAAGGGAATGGGAACTTAATGATAGGGGGATGGGCAGCAGTGCCCCTCTTAAAACATCTCTAAAAGTCTAATTGCGTATGCCAAATTGCTTGTCAAGAGTGACAGCTAGTGGCAAAGCTCTCCTTATGGGGATAGCTTATGTTCAGCAGTGGAAAGTTAACGGCTGAAATGATGACGATGATAGTGTCTATCTAGAAATGCTTCGATACGTTTTTAACTTTAATGTTCCGCAAAAAAAAAGTGAGTACATCCGATACTTCGTAGTTAATTCGTGGATACTCTACAACGACTTGTTTCATATGTAATCTATTTTTTATTCATAAATAAAATTGTAACTAGTCGAAGTCTGTCCGTGGGAGGTAATAATGAAAAATTTATATGAAGTGAGTTAATACAACCAACAGTCACTGACCGGGATAAAAAGTAGCCTCTATCCTTCTCTATCCCATATAATACATATATATAAAACTTCATAGTAATTGATTAAGCCATTACGTCACATTCACATTTAAAATATTAGCAAGGATGGAAATATCATTATGTTTATATTGTTTTGTATTTTTTTATGCAATATAGAATGGCTAACAAGCCCACCTGATGGTAAGTGGTAACAGTTGCCTAGAAATATTATAATCATCAACGATTTGAGTGTTCATTGGTTCGTTTGGTCTCATTATTACAGTCCCCTACTCTATTTACAGAAGGGTATTTATTAATGGGGGATAATGGAATGGTATCTCTGTCTGTACTGTCAGTGGTGGGATACCAATTAGTAGTCAGTGAGGATAAAAACAGATCAATTAGTCCATCATGACGAGTTCAAGAATTTGCCACAATGGTTTCCATACGGAACTTTGTACAGGTCGACTTGACAAAGTATATTGTTAGTAATGGAGCTCTTAGACCCCATTATCAATCAACAATACCTTTCCCCCCATTAATAGAAAGGTTTGCATTGATTATTATTGAAGATTTTACAATAGCATCAATCATTCAGAGCACATTGTTTATTTGTATGTTAATTGTGCATAGATTATCACAAGATATATAATTATGCATGCACGCCATATGGGGACAACAATGGCATTACTTATTTATATTGAAGTTGTTACCTGGCGCAACAATCACTATTAAGTAGGTACCTTTTGAAGGTACTTTAAAAAAGTTCTACATTCAACTGTTTTTTTTTTTTACATAAATATGCAAAAAAAAATTAGTTTATAGTGTTATTTCACAGATAAAATAATTATTTACTTTTCTTTTTTTAACAGTATTCAAATCTTCGACAATTGTATGGTTGTAACGGAGTTAATTTTTTTATAATTAAAAGGAAATAATTCAAGATTATAATACCATATAGGTACATATTCATTCATTCATCAATAATAAAGAATAATTATTATTTATGTGAAGGTCATTGACATGTTAGAGCAATAATAATATTAAAACAAACAATTATAAATTACGGATAATTAAAAGGTATTGAATAATGTATATACTAGCATAATTATGCTATTTGTCTGTTTTTCTAAGACCAGACCAGAAATAGCAAATACATAGCAAACAACAACAATTGGCAATTATCATTTGCTTTTCCCATGAGAAAAATCTGATTCTTCTTAATAAGGAAGTGTAAGAAAGACATGGGAATTTAAAGTTGCATTGTCTCAATTGATTTAGTATTTATGATAGGAAGAGAGATTTTTTTTTAAATGGATAATAATAGGATTGTAACCCCACCTGCACTATTGCTAGTGGAGTTGGGTTTATCATAGGTTAGTGCTCAATATGGGAAAATAGGAGAGGATGATGTAAGTTAGCCATACATCAGAAATTTATGAAAATTTAACCATTGAGGGGACAGTCAGTAATAGAGTCTGGTAAATATTTTACTGAACTAGATGTTATCGTGCAGAAGTCCATATCACTGGTTACTTCACTGCCATCAGTATGTGTGTGATTGCCAACACTTGAAATCTGACCACCACTATTAGTATCAAAACACAATCTTTTATGTTAGCCATCTCACTATCCTATCATCATACTAGCCTTATATTAATTTTATCATATTTAAAGGAATAAAATGTAATTACAAATAAAATGAGAGTCAAAATGTTTTAGCAAATATGTAAGTAGTTATATAACAATTATTAAATGTTATATTTAGTAACAAATAGCTTTAGGCAAACCTGTATACATTTGTGATGTAAATTTTCCTTACATAGTATTTATTTATATATGTTTTATTAAATACATATGATATCTTAATTAAAAAAAAAATATAACAACAATAGTTAAGTTAAATGTATTATGACAAAGCTAAATATGTGCAACCACAAAACAATAAGCAGTAATATTTGCAGGAAATTACATCTGAATATTAGTGCACTAATGAAATACAACACTGTATTTCAGAAGTTAATAATACAAAAAATGGCATTTTTTACCTTAATAGATAATTATTTCAATCAAACATGATGATAGGTGGGTGAATTTTGTAGTTCATTGTGTAACCTACTATAAAACTAACATAACTGTGTCTACCTACCATAAAAATGGTCCCATTCATGTTTTTAACATGAAGCAGTTGTGTTTGCATGGCTGTGTTTCGGTTTGAAGGGTGGGTGGTGGTATGGTGTGAATTTACAGGGTACAGAGGAATAACACCGGAGACCTCAGGAATGGCGACAGATGGGGGTATCATGGCCTATACTCTGTTATGCCCATGGTACTGCTCATGTCTATAGGCGACAGTTACCACTTTCCATCAGGTGGGCCGTCAGCTTGTTTACCATTTTTTTTATACCACTGAGGTGGCAAACAAGCATACGGCCTACCTGATGGTAAGTGGTTACCGTAGCCTGTGAACACCTGCAATACCAGAGGTATAATGCGTGTGTTGCCAACCCTGAAGAAACATCTTTCTAAGTTGCACAAAAAAATCTATGAAAATTAAAAGCCATATCACAATTGAAAATATGCTGTCAAAATATTGCATTTTTGGTCATATTATGGTAGAATTAAATAAACCATTATTTTCAATTTAGAGGCCTAATTTATGTATAAATGTGTTTTAGCATACTCTAAATTATTTCTTAATATGTAATAAGTCATGTTTTATAAGAATGAGGAATAATGGTCATGACATTGACTGACTCCTGAGTACTATAGGATAATTATCAATACTTGAATACTCATATATGCTTACTAGCATACTTATTATGTTTACTAGCACAAATAAAATAATTTACAATATTGATGTCTTTTTTTATAGTAGAGAAAGAAAGCAGTCTTTTTTACAGATTTGGACCTCATTTTCTACACTGAAGGACATCAATGTGATTGACAGTTCATGGTAAAAATAGGTAAGTTATGACTAATTAGTAATCTTCATAGTAAACTAATATTGACTGTATGTAAACAATTTGATAAGTTCATAACTTTGTAAGTTACTATGCTACTGTTTATCTCAAGAACTCAGCATGGCAGTTGTAACTAGATATTAGAGGAAATTCGAAAATAAGTATATTAAAAAACTTTCTTCACTTATGATAAAGTTGAAATAGACACATGGAGTTTGAAATTAGTTTTTTTTTTTTTTTTATTTTCATTATTCATAAAAAATAATTTGTAACAATAACTTGTCAAGGACATAGATTAAGAATTAAATCTATCTTGTAATGAAAAATATTTTCATAGATGTAATTTTACACCCATTTAATAGATTTATCAATAAGTCAATAAATCTATGAACCTCTAATGCATCCTAGGCATTAAATAATCTAATAACAATTGTCATTACTTAGAATACTATTATAAAACTAGACATACCTGTTACCGAAGTTTGTTCTCCAAAACTCGGCTGCATCACTCTTCGTTATACGGAACTGATCACCCGCAAATGTTCCATTTGGGAACATCGCCTTCAACTCACTCAACATATGACTAAACACAAGACTCAACTTCGTCAGATTACGTCTATAATGAGAGTTCTCGTCAAACATTTTCTCTTTGCCTTCCTTGAACAACTTTATAGCTTGCTTACACTTTCTTATCAAATTATTAATAAATATATTAAAATGTTCATTGTTATTCAACGCCTGCATATTATCCTCATATTTTGAGTATATAACCCGCAATCGCTGATATGTATCCGGCAATATATCGAGAATAAACGGCGGACTGTTTTTCAGATTCATTTTGTGATGTTGACACAGTTTCACAACTTTGTCCATTAATTTCCAAGTTTTATCTAATGTCCTCTTATCCGTCGCGAATTTTGTCGGGCACACCGCATCCGAGAATGCACCGTGTAACTTCGAAAATATCGAAGATATGTTTTTCTGTTGTGATTTGTGACGGGGGGCCGCCATGTTGTCGGTGAGATGACATACAAAAAATAACAATTTTTAACAGGACACTGACCTCAAAATGCACTTATCACTTAATTATTAGGTATTCTAACGTGTGGTTTCTCATTATCACATAAACACACCACATTTACAAAATAATTGTAATAACACTAAGCCACGATCGTTCACTATCACATCAGCAACGCGTATGACAAGTTGACAATTGCATTGAATGACAGGGTACAGAGGAGGCGAGCGAGGCGAGGAATGGTGAATGAAATTGAGATACGGATTGGTGGCTGTGTTGCTATAAAATACGTACTTTAATTACCATTGTGTGGCAATACAATTATTATTACTTATCCGGCACTAACAAACTAGTTGTATATATACATACAAAATAGAAATATATACAAACGTTAATATTTTAGAAATTGTTTTATTTAAAATATTTATTTGAGTCTTGTTATTTTATACTACCAAACTAAACGATAACAGTTTAATTTTATTAAAGTAATAAGTTTTATAATAAATAGTATGTTAATTGCTAACAGTATCCCA
The DNA here is from genome assembly GCF_026898425.1 of Galleria mellonella. NCBI lineage: Eukaryota > Metazoa > Arthropoda > Insecta > Lepidoptera > Pyralidae > Galleria > Galleria mellonella. The sequence goes on along the minus strand of NW_026441999.1, from coordinate 4,767,070 downwards.
CTAGCAATATATCATTACGTAGCGCAAGTTATCGTATTACTAATCTATAAATGAACCAAAATCTTTAATAGTATAAAAAATATTGCTAATTACTTCATATAATTAAATTATCAATTCTTTCATATCGTTTTAATAGTATATAGGCATATATTTATAAGATACGTAAAATTAAATACATGTAATTTACTTTAGTTTTTCCGGTTTTATGGGTAATTATTTAAATATTGCAATATTACACTAACGTTTCGTTGTCTCATTATCATTGTTCATTCTGGGTATATAAAAAAAAAACAAAGAAACGATGTCTGAACTATTAACTAATTTTATAAATTCCATTATTAAATATAAATAAAAAAAATGTTATGCTATAACAGATAATTTCGAAAGATTATTATTCAAATTAATTCTAAATATGCGCCATCTGTTAGCGTACTTACATTTATTTAAAAGGAAATTATCTGTACATTTACATATAATGTCAACAGATGGCATTAATTTTCAAAAATAAATAATTCATTGTTATATTACTAGAGGGCACTATCTATATATTTGCATTTACTTTTATAAAAAATAAATTAAGTCAAACATAAATAAAATTTAATAATAAATCAATCTTCATCTTCTTCTTCTTCGTTTGCATCAGTACTAGTTGCAGTCAGTCTTTTCGGCTTACGTCTTTTCATATATGGTTGTTTTTGTCGACTCAATCTAAAAGAATGAAATGTTTACTATGTATTAGCAAAACCAATCAAAAAACCAATTAAACCTAAGTGGATAATGATTTCACCACTATTTGGAGCATTTATTGTCCACTGCTGAATAATTCTATATATTTAATTATAACGGTTCTGTCGTCAGCCTTTTCCATCCAATAGGTGCATTCATCATCACCATTTCAGCCCTTAACTGTCTACTGCTGAGCATAAGCCTTCCCCATAAAGGGAGGTTTGCCGGTAGTTGCCACACTTGACAGGTGGGTTGGCAACCGCAAATATTTTTTTAGAGATATTTTAAGAGGGGCGCTGCTGTCCATTCCTCTACCATTAAATCCCTTTAATATCCTTTTATGACACCCATAGGAAAGAAAGGGGTGGCCTATTCTATGCCGGGACCACACAAGCGAAGATACCTACTGATACATAACAATCTGCAATGCATTGGTGTTTGTAGCTCCATCTAGTGAGCGTTTCCCGTACATTGCATTTACTTCCCAAATATTGCGATTTTTTTATAATTTAAAATAGTATTTATAATTATTATAATACTGTGCTTTGATATGACATATATTACATATTATTTGGTATATAATGGATCCACTATCACTACAGCTTGTTTATCTATCTTATTCTTTATTTTATTTTGATAGCGTCGCGGATTAGTGTACAATCACTACTTACAAATTTAGGTCATGAATTCAAATCCACTTAAAATTCTGCTGAATCTCCGATGGTGAGAAATGTCGTTAACAGTATGCAATATCTAAGATACAGTGGTAAGCTTGTTTGCCATGTCGTATTTCAGTATGTTTCATGAAATGTGACTATGTTGAGCATTACATTCACCAAAACTGTACATGCTGAACAATTAGGTATCGTGAGTGTAAAATCTGCTACCGATGGTGTTGAATGAAACAACAAAAATACAGTACGAATGAAAGTATTTTATTATTAATTCTCTCTAAGGGCAGGTCATAAAATTACAGGCAAACCTTAATAGCGATTTTTTCATTGTCAACAGCGTCATCTAGTATCTGTTTTTAAACTAAATTTTTGATATAAAACCTGACGGCTTTTATGAATAAATGTCCGATGTAGAGCAAAATCTTAAATATAAAATCACTTATATATGGGAGTTTTTATATTTAACTATGGCACGACAAGGTACAACACAGCAAGATTTATAACAAACTTCGAAAAAGGAGGAAGTTGCTTGCCAATTCAGTTGAATTTTTTTAATATTTCTTATTACACGACTCCGTCCGGAAAACAAGGGGGGAAAGGGATTGTTAGCAATGGTGTTTGACAGCCCCATTGCTAGCAATATACCCTATTAGGTCGACCTCCACGTGGATCACCCTGGAAATCATCGTGAACAATTCTTGTTGAATTCGTCACGATGGGCCAACCGACCTGCTTCATCCTCACCTATCATCCTTCACTGGTGCCCCGCCGGTGTACACCAATAGCGCAGGCGGGGTTACCATTCCATTATCATCCATTAAAAAAAAATAGGAAAACAAAATGTATGCAGTTGTATGAAGGCTGTGTAATCATGAATAATGTATGTCCAGGTAATGTCACGATATTCAACAGCAAATTATAAACGTCTTAAAATGTTATGCTTTCCTGTTCTGATAATATAATATAATATAGGAAATATTAAGTAAGCGAGGAAATCGCTTACTTATATAATACACTAGAGAGAAACTTTGTACAAAAGTCGTTTGCTTGGGCACCTCTGCCCCATTAGTGTTTCTACTGTAAAGCAGTTGTGTTTGCATGGTTGTGTTTCGGTTTGAAGGGTGGGATATGGCGTGAATTTACAGGGTACAGAGGAATAACACCGGAGACCTCAGGAATGGCAACGGACGGGGGTTTCTTTGCATTTGATTTATTTCAATTACATAGATCAGATGCAAATCTATTTGCGAGAATGTGTTATATATATGTATATAAAAACAGCAACTGACTAATCAAAGTACAGCAGAAATTGGCGTGAATTTACTGGGTACAGAGGACACACCTGAGTGCTCAGGAATGGCAACGCATGGGGGGTATCATGGGCGAAACAGTTTACTCTGTTATGTCCATGGTACTGCTCATGTCTATAGGCGACGGTTACCACTTTCCATCAGGTAAGTTGCATAAAAAAATACAATTAACATATAACTAAACGATGTCTAAATATTGCTATTAGAGGTCTTAATTAAAGCAATAGAAGTCAAAATATATTTTTTTTTATAAATTTTGAATGTTCGTTTGTCTGTATGTTTGTTCCGGAATTACGCAAAAACTATTGGACCAAATTGAATGTGCTTTTCACAGTTTTGCTCTTGAATGGCCGACTTAAAATTTGTTATATGTATTGTCCTGGTACGATATCTATTTCATTGGTTCTCATACTTCTAAAATTTACGCGTATAAAGATGTGGACAAAAAGCTAGTGAGCATAAAAGTGGCCATTAATTTTAGATGTCACTTAATCCTGTATGTATGGCCGGATATTTGTTACTCTTTCACGCTTTAACAGTTGAACGAACTTGAATAAAATTTTGTACGCCATTAAGTTATATCCTTACTTAATATATAATAACATAGAATACTTTATATACTGGTTTATATTTTACTGAACTGGTCGTTATTTTACGGAAGTCCATATTACTGATTCATCATCATCATCATTTATCTGTTCATCAGCCTTTTACTGTTCACTGCTGAACATAAGCCCTCCTCTAAAGGGATTTTGCCCTCCTCTAAAGTTATCACGCTTGGCAGGCGGATTGGCAACTGCAGTCAGGCGGAGGGGAGGGATTGTTAATAATGGAGATTAAGGGCCCCTTTGTTAGCAATATACCCAAACAGGTCGACCCCAACGTGATCCCCACTGTAAACCATTGCGCTGAATTCCAAGTATATTCATCACGATGAGCTCACTGACCTGTCTTTTCATCTTCACCTATCATCACTCACTGGTGCCCCGTCAGTGTATACCGATAGCGTAGGCGGGGTTACTATTTCATCATCACCCATTAAAAAAAACCGCAGTCAGGCTTTTGTGATGTTTTAAGAGAGATGCTGCTGCCCATCCCTCAATTTCTCTTAGTCGGCTTTGATGACACCCACGGGAAAGGAAGGGGTGGCCTATTCTATGCTGGGACCACACGGCCATTACTTAAATTGTTATATTAAATATTACTGATTATTTGATGAGAAACAAAATTAATAAAATGGCAGTCGAAGATTGATTATTAATATGGAAAGTTGTGCTAGTTATGGTAGTAATATTGGTGGTCAATCTGCAAGTGTTGACAATTACACACATACTAATGGTAGCAGAATTAAACAAAATCATTCTAGTACAATAATCAATATACTGATTCCCGTGAGAAGAGTTGCAGAATACGACTAGTATCATAAGTATGAAGTTTGGATATTTATTTGAAGGACATTAAGTACGCAAAATACTTAAATAGATTTATATTAACTCAAATAAGATAAAGCTAAATGAGTAATAAGACAAGGAAAAGGATAGGTGAAGAATACAGAAATAAATAATACAGTCTTACATGGGTACTTCGTTGCATGGGTTTTTCTCATAAATATAATATTTCAAAATCACCCCCTTCACACCTATCAATATATTATCGGCTGAATCCATAGCGAAACTGTTAACACCTGTTACATTGAAATTACGCAAAAGTCTCGCCGTTTCATTCTCAACATCTATTTGATAATAATTACTATTTTCATCCATTGCATAAACTGCATCTGATCTGCTTACAAATATATTAATCATTTTATTTGCGTGCAATCCTTTAATCTTTATAGGCACCGTATCTCCACTTTTGAGCACGTACAATATCTCCGTTGCCACGTCGACGAAGAAAATATTATTTTTCATATCAATCGTCAAACCGTGCCCGTTCGATATTGGCGAGAAGGTCTCTAACATCTGTGTCTCATTGTTGATCTTATGGACTCTATTTTGCGGCCATGTCGCTACATACATCGCCGTTCCATCATTCGTCACTGCCACATACATTACATCTTCGCCTAGAGCTGTAAACAGTTCAATAGACCCGTCATCTTTATATTTATAAACACCGTTATCTGTGGCTAAATATACAATGTCATTTAGGTTATCTACAGTAGCCGATTGTCCCAGGCCAGCTACTTTGATTGTTTCAATTTCGCCACTGGTCCTTAGTACTTGCAGGCTCATTTTCATTTCATTGCTTACTAGTGTATAGAACACATTCCCAGTCTTCCAGTGAACCCTCAAGTCTGCCGGGATACCGCTTACGTTAGTCAATTGTTCCATGAAAGCGTACACTCCGTTAAAATTCAATAGTTTCGAACACATAGTGCCTTGGAATTCCTGACGCATCAGGGTCTTTCTCGTCATGACTGGTCCTGCTTCTATCATTAGTATTATAGAAAAGAATGCCAGCAATAATAATTTCGTCATCTGTAACAATTGGATGGACTTTATTATAATTTAATATACGTTATCTAATTTAATCATTAATAAAATTTGTTTGTGGATATTTAAAATAATTCATAAGAACTGTATTATAATAATATTATAGATGTAAAATAATATAATTTAAGATCCCACAGAGAGCTTGGCGATCTGTTATATACTTTTGACGTAGTTGAAACTTCAGACTTTCACAAGGACTAATATTTTAAAATATAAACCTAAATAGTTGTGTACTGTATTGTATATATGTATATGTATTCTTTGTGAGTGATAATATTTAAGTTTAAAATTTTATTTTTTTATATTATTAAAATCTGGACTTTTTCTATTATTTACTTGGTCAGGGCATTGTTTTCTAAGATCAATAAATATTATAGAATGTTAGAGTTAATTTTACGTAACAACAAAATGGATTTTTTGTTTTGTTAATACCTAGAGTCAAACATTTTAAATTTGTTTCTTCAACATATCATTTTACATTTAATTCGTTTTAAAAAAAAATAATACTACTATTACCACACAATATTAATTTATACCTGATGGTATTATCTTTCTCTGAGGAGCAAAAGTTACTTGTTAAGAAATATGTAAGTATTCATATTGATAAAAATCATCAAAAATATACCGTACGCACTACATTTTATAATGAAACTTGCACATACTGGCTTTTTAAGAATTTATTACTTTTAGTTTTTTTTTTTTTTTAATATGAAATATCGATTAACAATTTGCAAGTTTCGTTTTATTTATTAAGTAAACTTGCAAATTTTTATCGAAACTTGAATTCTGAATAATAACAATATCTGTTGGAGAGTTAAACATTAATTAATTTATAACCTAATTCTTATTGAATATTGAAATACACGAATAAATACACTTTTGGCAACCTTGTAATTTATTCTCGGAGAATAAATTAAATTTCTAAAAAAATAATTAATAATAATTTATTTACCTTATTTCAATTAAAATTAAATAACTTTAAAACTATCACTTCTCCATATAAGCGCTTTTGCTTTCCTCACAGCCGGCAGCTACGTACTGACAGATATTTATCAGTTACATTTATATAAATGATAAATATTTACTATGACAACATGTGTTTATATGATTATTTGTCAATATCTTGAATCATTGTTTTCAATAAATAAGATGAGAATTGTTGACGCGAATAATGTTACTGGAATCTGTTACTTATTATGAATATGACTAATTAGTAATTACTAAGAATATATATTGTTAGTAGTCTTTTTTTTTATACAACTTAGAATGGCAAACAAGCTGACGGCCCACCTGATGGAAAGTGGTAACCGTCGCCTATAGACATGAGCAGTACCATGGACATAACAGAGTATACTGTTTCGCCCATGATGCCCCCCATGCGTTGTCGTTCCTGAGGACTCAGGTGTTATTCCTCTGTACCCAGTAAATTCACGCCATATCCCACCCTTCAAACCGAAACACAGCCATGCAAACACAACTGCTTTACAGTTGAAACACGAATGGGACAGAGGTACCTAAGCAATCGACTTTTGTACAGTCTCCCTCTGTCACTAATGTATTCTGATTGTATGTATATATTATCCCTAAAGTTGAGTGGTAGAGAATGCTACTATCATTAAGTCCGCCCTTTGTACTATACTTTTTTGGTCTATAAAGTTATTTAAATAAATAAATGAATAAATTGTATTGAATTAAATATTGTATTGACATTCTTGTAACGTGTACTTGCAGTTATACCCTTTTGTTTTTTATTGTATTTTGTTAATGGAGGGACTGGCTAAAAACCAGCGCTGTGCCGACGACGTGAGGCTAGTGTATGATATGGTTGGATGTAGGTTTTAATGTAGATCTACCTGCCTTGAGGCCTGCATCGGACCATAAATTATAAAGTTTTTTTTTATTCCACGACATTCCTTTCATTCATATTATTTTAATTTGGTGGTATTTATGATTGTAAAAATTTGGAAAATTGTGAACTTTTGATTGTTAAAATATATACAATGATGACCTAAAATTGATTGAGGTACGATGGGACTGACGTGCCTAAAAGGACAAAAGTCCCTAAATAAATAAAGATAAAGAAAAAGCATGCCACGTGGTACAAATTGGTTATTATAATAAGTAAGTACATAAGACACGTAACATTTCGTAGGGACTTAAAATCACACATTATTATTTATTTTTATTTATAATATTATGAATAAAATGTAGTAACTCATATTAGCTACTTATCTTCAAAGAAATTCAAATGAAATATGTTTTATTTGTTAGGTACTTTTTTAAATCAATAGCAATTTTTTTACCACTTTTTAAGTTGTTTATCTCATTAGTTATTTTGTTATATATTTGGATTGTCATTAATTGGACACCAGCATCAGCTGAGCCAGTTCTTTTTGTCTAATATGACACACTTCTTATAAATAATATTATTGTATTTTTCGATTAATAAATATTTTGTATTCTATGTATGTATAATTGTTCGAGAGTTCTAGTTACGTTGACTTCCTGGGATAAAGACAGTCCTCCCTCTGGTAAAAATTATGTCAAAACTAATTATTTTACTACTACCTACTAAACCGATTTTGATAAAATTTCTATGGAACTAATTAACAAGTACTCGTGCACATCCTCCTGAAAAAAAAAACAATTTTCCAAATCGGTTTGAAACTGACGGAGTTATGAGGTAATTAACTTAAAACAATGCATTGGAATTGAGAACCCCTTCTTTATGAAGTTGGTTGAAAATGGAATGGTAAACACACTTACGCTATTAGTATGCTAGCGAAGCACCAGTGATGACAGGTGAGGTTAAAATCAGGTGAGTTACTCCATCGTGACGATTTCACGGAAATTTATTTATTTATTGCAATACAGAGGGCAAACGAGCATGCGGTTCACCTGATGGTAGGATGACAGGCTACTTCCATCTATGAGCATCCGCAACGGAGAAAAACGTATTGCAGATATGCTGCTAGCCTTTAGGATAGTTTTCGAGGGAAACCGCGTGGAAGTCGATCTGGTAGACTGTTGAGGTCACTAGATCTCATCTCTGAACGTCCTTTCCCCAACTAATTATGTAGGAATAAATTGGCCATAAAACATTTCGTTCATTATGTACAAAAAGCGTATAGTAACAACCTTGCGCTCAACGCGATGGGACAGTAACACGCTCAATTTAATAAACGAATGTTCCACATTTAGTGTAATTTGTTATTTCTAACAGATGAAGACTGAAGAAGAGTTGTTTACTTGTCGTTTGTTTTCGTGTACTTTTTTTTTTTATACCGCATGCATGAAATCTAGGCGTACGAAGTGACAGGCAAAACTTAGTATACTATACGTTCTTTACTATTGATGGAGCCGCTAATCCCCTGTAGTAGTAATCTTCTTCATCATCTAATTTAAATAACATAAGGAATTGTTTAATATGATTCCCACGGTCACCTTGTACCATCGTACAGCTAGTCATCGACAGGGAGTTCACCCCCATACCATAAAGCTTAGATGGTCGCGTACAGAGTGACTTTAAAGACGTTTTCTCCCAAAAACGCCCAGGTTATGGAATAAGCTCCATATGGAGCTTTTACCAAGAGAATATAGCATGGGGTTCTTCAAAAAGGGTATAAAGAGGTTTCTTAAGGGTCGGTAACGCGCGCGTAATGTACCTGGTGTTGCAGGCGTTCATACGCTACGGTAACAGCTTACCATCAGGTGAGTCGTATGCTTGTCTGCCTCCACAGTGGCATAAAAAAGCTATAGTTATCCTTTAACAATGGTCAACTTACGTAAATTATTATACACTAGCGATTAGCCCCGACTTCGCACGATTAGATAGATAGAAAGATAACTTAGTATTTTAAATTAGCGTTAATAGACAAATTTTTGATGTCTTACGTCATATTAATTTTCATAAGGATCTCTAACATTTTTTAAAATAATATATAGCCTATATTATTCGCTAAGAATTTTTAGAATTGATCGAGTAGCTTTGGAGTTTTTGTTGAGATTACAAACAAATATACAACAAAATAAAATTTCTTCTCTTTATAATATTAATATAAACATGCTTACTAAAACACATTATACTTTGTTATTTAGTAATCGGATAATGAACAAATTCCAATCAGTTCAAATAAATATAGATTACACGGAAATTAATTATATAACTTAAACTTATATAAAATATATTTACTGTCACCAGGTCATATAAGTTATCTTTGATTCATATTCCAGTGAAGTTATTATTCAGACATATAATAATAATGTATGTTGTATTTCTGGTAAAAATATTATTTGTTTATTCTATTAAATATACAATAAACAAATTTTTTTATGCAACTTACAATGGTATACAAGCTGACGGCTGACCTAATGGAAAGTGGTAACCATCACCAATGTGTATGTATATGTATGTGTATATATGTATGTATATATATATATATATATATACAGACAGACAGACAAAAATTTCACTGATTGTATTTTTGGCATCAATATCGATCACTAATCACATACACTACTAACTAACACATAGTTATTTTGGTAATATATTTTATGTACAGAATTAACCTCTCTACAGATTTATTATAAGTTTAGATTATTTAATAAGCATACTTTTAGGATACAGTTTTTTGCAGAAAATAACTACTTTAAAGAAAAAAAAAATCTGCGATTAATCTGTTTGCAGATATACTTCAAAAGCAGCAAAGTTTCTTAAATTTCCGTCGGCGTACACCAAGCAACTCGTAAACTTTCCTTTACATTATTAGTACAGACAGCAATGATAGATGGTAAATCCATCATTGCGCATTGATGCAAAACAAAGTTTGTGAAATTAATGGACGGCATTCCTGGGCCTTGTCTTAAAAAGTTTAATTGTCAATCTCTAACCGAAGAACGAGTTAGACAATATGGAGCATTTATTATTAATTCATTCATGCTTTTTCTTTACTGTAATGGTGGCAAACAAGCATACGGCCTATCTGATGGTAAACGGAAATACCGTAGTCTATGGACGCCTATAATACCAGGAATGTCACGCGTGCATTGGCGACCTTAATACGCCCTTTTTGAAGAATCCCATGCTGTAGTCTCTACGATGTTTCTGCGACGAAGTATCTAGTTAAAAAAAGTACTATAGGAATTCCGCAGTTTTTTTTTAGTGGGTTATAATGGAATGGTAACCCCGCCATCGGTATACATATAAGCGCTATCGGTATACGTTGGCGGGGCACCAGTGAGAGATGATAGGTGAAGACTTCTTCTTCGTGTTCTCGAGGTTGACCGGAAGAAATGCCTTTTAGTGATAAGTACGTGTGTATACATTGTTGTTATAACCAAATATCTATATTAAAAGCTTATGTACAAAAGTATATAAATAAATAAATATTATTTCTCATATTATTTACTTATTACTACTCTTATTTATTTATTATATTTATTTATATCTCTAATAAAGTTAAGATAAGATAAAGATAAAGATATATTTATTTAACAAAGTATGTTTGTATTAGCACAGAATTTATCATTGCTTCCCACACTAGGCTGAGTCTGTTCTGTAGGAAGCAGTACTCGTGTTATCATATACATGCATATCGACGGTTGAAAGGCAAAATTGACTAAGCGACAAAAATACCTAAACTGAGTTTTATATACCATTCGAATCGCCTGATTTTTCTGCGTCGATTGGTCTAGGTTTTAAAATTCTACGATAATTTTTTTGTCGGTTAAGTACTGCGTGATTTTAGCCAAATTTACAATTTTATGTTTACTTAGCGACAAAAAAAATGTCATTTAAAGAATATTTGCTACTTACGCCATTTTAAAAGTTGAAATATGGATTTGTTTAATTTTTCATATATTTGCTTTCACTTTTATTTGCAAGTAGGAATTTTTACTTGTTATGAAATTTAGTTTTTATCTGTTTTAGTATATTGTACCTATTTAAAAAAAATATAAATAATTTGGTTATGTAATTTTACCTGATGTAATATTTTGTGATATTGCAATTTATATAATTTAACTAAAAATAAAATTAAAGTAAATTATACCTTAGATATTTTTACCTGTATAAAAATATGTTTTCTTTTAGCGGTATATATTTTTACTGCATATATTTGACTCGTTGAAATGAGTACAAATGGCGCTTAGATAAATTTACCAGTACGCGAAATACAAATATTATATTTGGCAAATAGAAAATGTGTATGTGTTTATTACCATTGACATTACAAGCACGATAATAGATAACACGGCATCAACTAAACAGGTGGCATTTCCTGGCACTACTATTGTATCAATTGATCATGATTATAATGTCATAACGTTAAATAAATCTGATAACTCTGCATCAAATATATATAATTACGAAAATGAGAAAAACTCACGTTCTTTAACATCAGACCATGATGTACCATCTACATCGACTGGTTTGAGTAAAGAATCTAATTAATTAAATCCAATTAAATATAAAAGAATACCTAAGAAAGATGTTAGTGATATTGATTATATGTCAGATCAAGAAGACTTTTCCATATTTTATGGCAGAAATGATTCAGATAATTGGTCAAAAGGAGAAAAAGTAACCTCTGGAGATGATAATAATATACAATGAAATAGAAAAAAAAAAAATAAAAAAAAATAGAAAAAGAAAAATAAAAAGAAGTAAAAAGTATTAAAAAAATAACTCTAAAACTAACGATGGTAGTCCTGATAACCAAGAACTAGAAATTATCGGAGAATCTGCGTCCAAAGCTAAAAAATTAAATCTAAGAAAAGAACGAACTAAAAATATAAAATCTGGTAAAGAATATATTACAAAGATTGGTATAGTTAAAACAGCGCCTAATCCTTGCTCTGGCACAAAATGTGGTAATAACTGTGGTTCTCTATCTGAAGTAAGAAGAGGAAATTTTTCAATGATTTTTGGGATCTTGACCAAACACGTCACCGTGATTGGTTAGTATCTATGTCAAAAAAGGATTCATCAAACGTAAATGTACAGACACTGATAAGCGCAACTACACTATTAAATATTTTATTAACAAAGGCGAAGGTAAAAAGTATGTTTGTCAACAATTTTTAGTAGCTACTCTGAACATTTCTGATAAAACAATTTACAATATTGTAAAAAATTCTACTTTTGGATGCACGAAAGAAGATATGAGAGGGATATCTGAACCCAGAAATATGTGAAACCCCTTTGGCCACAACAGAATATCAGTGCTTTGCTCTTTTGAGGGCAAAGCAATAAACTGAGTTGTGACCATTTTGTATTGTTACGGCACACGCACAAAAGGAAAAATTGTACTTGGCTTTATGTATTTTTTTAATAATTTCTCTTATCTCGCTTTTTATAATTTATGTGCTTGTAAGTAACACAAATAAATTATATGTCTATCAAATAGAACTAAAAAAAAACTACTATAGATGTTGTTAAGAGATTTATCCAAAAATTACCAGCTCTTGTATTATAGTAGAAAACTGGCAGTATACAATATTTGCTTTTATGAAAATGGAACTCGTAATGTTTTCTGTTACTATTGGGATGAAACTAATGGCAAACGAGGATCAAATAAGATTGTATCAATACTGAACAAATATATTAAATCTGTAGACACCAGAGGAAATATCAAGCAATTACTTTTATATTGTGACTGTTGTCCCGGTCAAAATCGTAATCGTACTGTATTAGCAATGTTGCATTCATCACTACAGGAGTATGAAAATATTAATACTATTAAAATAAATTTTCTCTTGACTGGTCATACTTATATACCCGCAGATACAGTACATGCAGTGATTGAATATAGATTAAAGAATACAATTGTTTACGCACCATCTCAATGGTTTACAATTTTTGCATATTAATAATGTAACTGGAAAAATAAGTAAGATTTATATTATGACTTTCAAAGAAGGATAAGCAAAACGTTAAATATAAAATATTCGTGAACACTAACGCTTCTTTTGATACTGAAATTCAATTTAAAACCAAGATATCTCTTTTATCTTGTTATCGATCGCAGCTTCCAATATCAAAAGCCAAATATGATGATCTAGTCAAACTTTTCACAGACAATATTATTCCTAATTGCTTTGTTAGCTTTCCACGTGCAATAAATATCAAAGATACTCTAAATTAATCAGACATTAAAGATTGTGATTTTAATAATAATTAATTAAATTAATTATAATAAAAAAACCAGATAACCTATTATAACTCTAACAAACATTTATTATTTTTAATAGACGAAAATTAAAGACAGGTTTTAGATAACTTATATAAAAGCAAAATTAGTCTTCTTATATTATGAATATTTTTGTTAATTTTATAGTATTATTTATTATCATTATTACATTATAAATAATTAATAATAATTAGTTTAAAGTCAGTTTGGGATAATTTTAGGAAAATGTATTAACTAAAGATACATATTCTGCTAACACAACAATCATACAAGAACTTACCTAGACAATTTTACTTGATTTTGTTCAATCTAATATACGTCTTTATATAATTGTACTTGTTAGGAGATTTAGATGCATCAGGATAACGATATTTTTACTCGTTTCTGTTAACTTTTTAGGTAAATTTATATAATTTTACCTGTAACCAAATCTAGGTATTTTTTATCTAACCGACATAAAATACTTCAAATTTTAGTCTGGGATAACTTTCTTTGATATCAAAAAATAACAAAAAATATATGCTTTCCGTAACTGTCAAAATTATTTCGATATGTCAATCAGGTCAATAGTTATGATTTTTTTTTCAAAAATTTCAACTTTAAACCGCTCTCCTGTAAAGTTTATTAAATGTCGCTTAGTTAAGGTTGCCTTTCAACCGTCGATATAGATATTAAACATAGGCTTTTTAGCAGTGCTCACAATTGTGTAACTAATTTGTATAATGCAATTTTTTTTTTAATATAATCTACATAATGCGAAAAATAAATCAGGCAGCTTTACCGGATGCATTTTTTATTTCTCAAATCAAATCAAAGTCTTCTCAAGTCATATCTCAAAAATATTTTTCAAATTTATATTATTTTCTTCACTTTTACCCAATCGCAAACGCTTGTCGGTGTTCATCATATTTTATATTATGTAATCATTATACAAAAATTGTAAAAAAAAAAAATATAATTTGGTAACGCTGAAATTAGGGTTTAAGTAATAAATATAAAAATATGATTTTATTCAATACCACGTATCATACTTCATGTTAAATGGGAAATACAGGTATAAAATCAGACCATCCATTAGTTTTCTTGGTCAGATCTTACATACTGCTGCTCTTTTCATCGTTTGAGTGAGGTTTGAGAGAGACATCATTTTTCACAACCCCGTGTCACGACAGGTAATGAATGGAACTACTGAGAAATAACCAGATTACAAATACAACTGCCGAAATATATACTCGACCTTAGCTATTCACAAACAAGAATCATTTTCGAGTAATTGAATTACATAGTGTTGAATGTTTGTAGGAAACAGTATGGCAAATCTAACTGGACCTTTGATAGGTTCACTTGTCTAGTGAAATCAAGGTGTGATTGAGGAATGGTAAAGGAAAGGAAGCTCAAGTTAGGATGGTCATCTCGGGATTGTGAGACGTCCTTTAAAGTTACCTTCGCTAGGTGAAGAGATTGGATTGTGAGTGCTTACTGTTACAGCTATGATGGAGGTGTCCATTTTAAGACATTCGTTCCATCAATTATTTACATTGATTTTTAAAATGTTTTAGAATTGTACATTTCATAAATAAAAAAAAAAATATTCCGAGAAAAAGAAAATATATATATAAAAAAAGAGTATTCTGACACTTCCCTATGGTTGACTAGGAGAAAATGCTTTTAGCATTAAATCCGTCATGTATAAATACATGTCCTAATGAATAAATAAATAAATAAAGTAAATAAATACGGACTTTGTTGATAACCTGACACAAATGGAAGGAAGGGATTGTTTGTACGGTTTATTATAAACATTGACAGGTCGACCTCCACGCAGTGTTTCTTGGTTAAATTTTAATAAATTTGTAACAATGGGTCAACTGACGTTCATTCATTGTATTGAATATTACGTATTTCATTTATACTTAAATATTCCACCTAATCCCGGTATCCTAATTTTTAGTCAAGGTTTTTAGCAATTGAAAAAAGTAATTTAGCAATAAGTAGATATTGTTTCGCATCGTTCGTTCAATCAATTAAATTAGTTTAATGAATTTTTATTCTAAACAAGCAAGCAAAAAAGAAAAGCAAAAAATATGTGTGTTGTTTGTGTTAAGAGATGATAATAGGTTGACTGTAATTTTTGTTTTTGTGCTTAATTTAATTTATATTTTCATGTACTGTATGAATTTTACTGTACTTACTATGACATTCGGATACAAATTATTATTTATGAATAAATAAAACAGAAAAAATTGCAGCTTCAGTCACCATAAAATTAAAATTGGACCGGTAGAGGAATTATGTCGAAATTATTTTTTAAACTTATTTATTTATACTTTATAGTACACAAAAATTACCTAAATTTGTATAATTTATTTTGAATAAATTAATAAATTCCTCTGTCCCATTCTTGTTTCTACCTTGAAGTAGTTCTGTTTGCATGGTTGTGTTTCGGTTTCAAGGGTAGGATAATCCAGTGAATTTACAGGGTACAAAGGAATAACACCTGAGTCCTCAGGAATGGCAACACATAGGTGAAACAGTATACTCTGTTATGTCCATTGGTACTGCTCATGCTTATAGGCGACGGTTACCACTTTCTATCAGATTGTCCGTCAGCTTGTTTGCTATTCTAAGTTACAATAAAAAAAAATACAAACATTTTAAATTCAGTATGTTAGTTTCGTACTGCATCGAGAGTTTCGAAATTGTGAAGTGTATCGCCGATGTCTAGCCATAGAAATGCAAAATATTAAATTCCCAGTATTTTCAGATCGTGTCCACGTTAGTGATGTGCCGATTCAAGTTGACTCGAGTATTGACTCGAATATCTAATACTCGATTATTCAATATACAGAATTCGGATACACGCTTCTGCATACTTACAAGTACATACTCGAATACTAGTCGCGTGTTTATGATTATTTTTCATAACTTTATTGATGATTAGCTTTTTGTCCGTTACTTCGTGAGCGTGGATTTCAGAAGTAGGATAAGCAAGGAAGTAGACTACTTTAAGTTGATGTATAAAGATAAAACAAACACCAGATTTCAAGTTAGATTTTCAGAAACACAACTATGAATACTTCATCCAATTTGGTGTAGTTGTTATTGCGTGATGACGAAACAAACATTTATTCATACAGATAAACATACGGACAGATAGAGAAATAAAACATCGAAATTGTTTTTTTTGGTATCTGTTGGTTTTATTAAGATACTTCATATTAATTTTTCATAAATATCTCCTATGTTGGGATCGCACTATTAGTAGATGTGAAGGGAAAGGCCGATAAGTTTAGACTGATTTATTTACAGAATTCTCCGCAATTTATAGGCAAGCATTACTTCATCCTACTCTAACCGCAGTGGCGCTGTCTCTTTCTTTTTGAGTTGTGTTGCCGATGGTCCATTTCTGGAGACTTCGTTGACTGCAGTGGACCCGGTGTATTCAACCATTTTGTCGGCCATAGCGGACAGCGTGTCTAACGCCGATTCGGTGTTGATAGATAGTACTACGCGCACTTGGGCTGGTAGATGGTTTAACCATTCAATCTTGAGACCTTCTTCGGTTATCATTCCGGTTCCGAGCTCTCTCATCTTTCTAAGGAGTTGTGAGGGTTTCTGATCGCCAAGTTCTAACCCACTGATAAGTTGCTGGAAGTTTCTGACGTCAGATTTGTCGTAAACTGCAAGTAGCCGGTTCTTCAGTGCTGCGTACTTGTCCTTCTCTGGTGGATGATAAAGGATGTCTGTTAGGTGTTGCAGATCTTGAGATTGAAGTTGCTGCAGTACATAGCGCCATTTTTGGTCATCGGATGTCTTTAATGGGTCTACGACGGCTTCAAATTGGATGAACCAAGCCCGTGGAATATCCCTCCAAAATGGTAATAATCTTGACTGTATGGATACAGCGTTCATGTCAAGTTTCTGTTCTTGATGTTCTTCCATATTGAGACTGGATCTCGCTTATGGTCGTCGGTGGGTCACCACTGTTGGGATCGCACTATTAGTAGATGTGAAGGGAAAGGCCGATAAGTTTAGACTGATTTATTTACAGAATTCTCCGCAATTTATAGGCAAGCATTACTTCATCCTACTCTAACCGCAGTGGCGCTGTCTCTTTCCCGCCCGACGTCCATTGGCTAGCGGTGTTACTCGTTCTGTCCTTCTCGCAACATCTTGTCGTCTTGTTCCTGTGATATTTGTATAGACAGTCACTTGCCGATTGTAATGTTCAGCACGTGTGTTGCTAAGCACCTATACCTATATAGGTACCTAACTGAGCACTTATTATTAACTAGCAAAGTGGCTGGTTTTGGATGACTGGGACAAAGGCCTCTGTTTTTTTAATTATAAAATACAGTTTATATTACTTACTGATAATGTAGTTTTCCATGGGAGAAATATATTTTTATACTTATTAAGTATATTTTAATTTTATCCATTACCATAAAAAATCAAATTTTTACTCTTTATAATATTAGTTTAGAATAAAATTAAGCTACCCAAACTCATACTCGAATACTTATACGAATCAGTATTCGATTATCGTTTACCGAGTACCAAATTAATCGAGTATCAAGAAAGATCAAGTTGCCGCATCACTAGTCCACGACCCACGTGCGCTTGTAGCGATGGCAGCTATCGGCTACATACATATTCGGTTATGTAACTTGATATTTTATGTATTTTCATATTTGCCCAACTTTGCACCAGTGCAATATGCACCTAAGCGCCGGATGGTGTTTTTCCGACTTTATTAGAAAACTTAGCCATTTTCTGCTGTAATGTTTTCACAGACACTAACTGAGACACAATAGAAAAGTTATTACAGCCATAGTCGAGTTCCAGTGAAAAGGACTCTGAAATTTCTGGAAAACTTCAATCTTGGTCATTAAAATTATTGTATCTTTTATTTATTTTCATTAAAACGCAACTCGTTTTAATAGCGAAACTGAATATTATCAACTGACTTCAAAAAAGGAAGAGCTTTACAATTCGGTTGTATTTATTTTTATATTTGTTACCTCATAATACCACCATTTAATTTTTTTTATTATATAGAGATATTTTATTAAAATTAATTCTGTAGTTTAGTTTTTAAATCAAAATTACTGGTTTAGCCAAGATTGAAGTAAGTTTTTTTGTAGAAATAAATCTTAAATTATTTCCAAACAAACATTGAATTAAAAAAAAAGGACAATAAAGTTTCAGATCTTCAATCTTATATTAAATTTTATAATTAATTAGTTACATTCTCACAATTTTTCGACTTATTGTTGTTTTTATATCGGCTGTTAAATGTCCACTGTTGAAAATAGCCTCCCCCATAAGTGTGTTAAGGGGGGGGGGGTGGTGTTGCCAGTTGTTGCTACGCTTGGCTGACGGATTGGCAACCTGCTACCCATCCTTCGCATACACTTAATCGCCTCTTACGACACCCACGGAAACGGAAAGGGTCGCCCATTCTATGCAGGGACAGACACGGTTGTTATTAGTTACTATATTCAAATCATTCAAAGTCGTTTAGTAGTTTTTACGTAGAAGAGTAACAAACAGAATTTTTTTATTAAATAATTTTATTAAGGACTTACCCGATACTTCGTACTCGTGGATTTCAGAAGTGGGAAATCTAATAAAATAGATATATAGATACTTCTAGATGATGTATTAAGATAAAATATACACCGGATTTTAAGTTAGACCTTCAAAAATACAACTGTGAAAACTGCATCTAATTTAGTGCAATAGTTTTTGTGTGATCCCTCAACAAACATTCAGACAGACAGAAAGAATGTCTAAAATATTGTTTTGACTTTCTGTGCTTTTATTAAGGCTCTTCATAGGTTTTTTTTTCTTAAATATCTCCCAAAGATACTTTATTTAGTACCTATTTCATTATATTAGTAATTATATAAAGAAATAGTAAATAAAAGTATTTTGTTGTATATAAAAGTATTTCGTTGTATTAATAAGTTACAAGTAAGTAAGTAAAGTAAAAAAAAATAATTAAAAAATGTATTTATTGGAACCATAAAAAAAAAATAAAGAATGTATAATATATCCAACGGTCGCTTGACCATAAGCAACTTGTTGAACCGTACTCCCAATTCACAACTCGTCACGAGTTTGAGAAACTTGTGGCCGGAGTTAAAAAGTTTATCGGGATCTTAATGACTTGGTTTTGTTTCTTACGGTGATTTTTAGCGTCAGTTAAAACTTTATTTATTTAACAAGCTTTTTAACGGGTGTAAAGTACATTTTGAACTGCAAAAAGCAACTTACAGAGGACGACTTTATACAAAAGATTTGGACTCATCATCACCACTTAACGTTATCTGTTACCGTTAACTGTCCATTGCTGAATATAGGCCTCTCCCTGTTGGTGAGTTTTACCAATAGTTGCTACGCTTGGCAGGTGGATTGGCAACCGCAGTTAGGCTCTAATGATGTTTTAAGAGAAACGCTGCTGTCAATTCCTCGACCATTCATTTCTCTTAGTTGCCTCTTACGACACCCACGGGAAAATCAGAGGTAGCCCATTCTATGCCGGGACCACATGGCGAATGAAAATGACAGTGAAGTTACCGGTTTGTAAGGTACAATAATGTTACAATGAATAGGGGCTAAGGTAGCCCTCGGTATTACAATGTATTCTCGGATGATAAATAGATTAATATTTTTTATTGTATCCTCGAAAATATTACAATAGTAAATTTATTATAGATACAAAAAAAAAAATATCCCCAGTCTACAGGTAATGCTTACCAATTTACATTTTTTTTTATTGGGTGATAATGGAATTGTAACCCTGGCGACTGATACGCTGGCGGGGCTCCAGTGAGGAATGACAGGTGAGAATAAAAAGGCAGGTCAGTTAGTCTATCGTGACGAATTCCACTAGAATTAATACGACGGTTTCCAGAGGGAACTGCGTGGAGGTCGACTTAATAGGGTGCATTGCTAGCAATGGTTGACCCATTACTAACAATTCCTAACAATTCCTTATCCTCCCTACCACTTTACATTAGGTACATCATCAGCTTGATGCTATTTCAAGTATCAAGTATAAAAAAATAGATATATTTCAGATTATTAAATATATTTTAAATTAATAAAAAAAATTAAAACGTGAATACCTTTATAAATAAATCACATAATGTCGTATCGAAGCCGTATTCGCAATTCAAATCGCATAAAAAACATACGGTGAAACCGAATTCAAATTAATTAATAGATATTTCGTACCATTTACTTATATTAACCTAATACCAATACTACATAGATAGAAAGAGTACTATTAACGGTGTGTTTGCAAACGATCTTGACGTGCGACGCGACGGCGCCGTGCGCACGCGCATCCGGATCCGAAAGAATTATATTGACATTACCCAAATATTTTTTATAAATTATTCAATTAATCTTGATAAGTGAAGCATGTGAAGTAAAGAGAAGAAGAGAATGATTCTTAATAGGAATATTATTTTTATATCAGCCGTTAACTGTCCACTGACGAATATAGGCTGCCTATTCCTCGACCATTAAGTTCCATTAGTCGCCTTTTTTTTATACAACTTAGAATGGCAAACAAGCTGACGGCCCACTTGTTGGAAAGTGGTAACCGTCGCCTATAGACATGAGCAGTACCATGAACATAACAGAGTATACCGTTTCGCCCATGATACCCCCATGCGTTGTCATTCCTGAGGACTCAGGTGTTATTCCTCTGTACCCAGTAAATTCTTGCCATATCCCACTCTTCAAACCGAAACACAGCCATGCAAATACAACTGCTTCACGGTTGAAACACGAATGGGACAGAGGTACCCAAGCAATCGACTTTTGTACAAAGTCTCCCTCTGGTGAACACTCGCCTCTGACCTATTGAAAAGGGGAAATGAGAATATAGATGGTCGTAAATGTAGGTGAAGATCTGGTAAGAGATGGATGGACTTTGATTCACAAGTCATAGCTAGAAAGGATGTGAACAATATTATATATAACAATACATATCATACATACATACATGATAATGCCTTGATTTAGCCAAACTGGGCTGGTCGTAAAATATTGTTAACTAAATAATCTGTGACAGTATGATATGTTTCCATAGAACTCGATGAAAATGTAAACAAATAAGTAATCGATTTGATCTTATGGTCAAATTGGCCAGTAATAGTGCTGATCGAAAATATTAATAATTCCATTTATTACTAATTTGATGTATAGTACTTTTGTGATAATTAGAAAAAAAAAACATTGTTATATTATCGTTAACATTTATTGAAAGAGACTATACTCGTAAGTACGGATTTTTTTGCTTAATTTCTCAACCAGCTACAACAGAAATGTTCAATTACTATTTGCTTGTATTTTATAAAACCTTAAATTATAAACTTTTACTCATAGATAGAGTGTTTCCAGATTAATTATTTAGATAACAACAGACCAAATCCCACTTTAAAAAACTACAAAATTGCCAGAATGCCATGGAAAGAAGTATGATGGGGATAAGATTATCAGACAGAATTAAAACTAGCACAATTAAAAAACACATAAAAACTTAAGATGTTACAGTCACAGTTAAAAAACTTAAATGGAAATGGCCAGGGCATACAATTAGAGGGAGAGATAAATGGAGTAAAAAGATAATGTTTTGGTACACGAAAGACAAAAAAAGGAGAAGAGGAAGACCAAATAGAAGATGGGTAGATGACATTAGGGCTGAAGCAGGTGGTATTTGGACAAGAATTGCTAGCAATAGAGACCATTGGAGACAGTTGGAGGAGGTCTTTGCTAATAAGCAAACAGACAACAGCAATTAAATGAATAATAAGTTGTTTAAAAAAAAATGTCTGAATAAAGGCTTATATTATTATTATATATTATATATTTCACTGTTTGCGAATAATATGTTTCCTAAATTAAAAAATCACTTGGCTTGTCCACATTAATACGACGCCTCACCAAAAAGTGACTAGAATTTGCGTGGGCGTAGCCAAATAAGGTCAGTCTTTGTGTCCAACAGTTTCTAACTCTCAATGCTATACACGTCTGTAATTATCAGGTTCGCTTTGAGTGATTATACCCGTTTGATTCTCGCCTGGGGCTGAGGTTTAAACTGACAATGCAAAAAGTAATTTTTCATATTGTATTTTTAAAGCAACTTCCAATATTATCTTAAACTGATTGCGTAAAAAAAATTTTACGCAATTACGTAGCGAATTCTGATCAGATTTTCTTTAGTGCACAATAAAACTTTATACAAGTGGCGAGCTTAATGCCACATGGCATTATCTACCAGATAACTATTAGGTAAAAACAAGCGTATGAAAGGCAGTTGTGGCGAAAAATATGTAACATAATTATGATTCATAAATAAATATAAATATGATTTTCGTAATTCTTTTTGCAATATTTTGGGTTACTCTCGTGTTGGTATCACTTTAATTTTCCGATGATCGAAGTTGCAATTTTTGTTTGCTAACCAAAAAACTGCATTTTGTGAAGTAAAATTTATACATAAATATGCTATATTTTTAATTGGCTTTTAGCTGCGACTTCTTCCGTATAACCGGGATATGTTCATTGACCGGGGCAAAAAATAACCTTTGCCCTTCCCCATTCATTATACATACACACAAAATTCCTTAATTATTGGTTAAGCCGTTATGGAGCTAAGATATAACAAATAAACAAACAGTGAGTACTAATATAATTTATTAAAAAAGAAAGAAAATAATAATTTTTATTCAAGTAAACTTTAAGTATTTTTAAAATAATAATGTTTCATAATTTTGTCACCCATTCTGAATGCTATTGCAAGTTAAATAAACAAGCAAGATGTTAAGCAGTTGTTTTTTTTTCAAAACCATCATTTTAATACATTATTTATTTATTTAAATTATTCATATATATTAATTATATACAAAATTATATATATTATATACAAATATGTAAGAAATATAATCTATCCTTAAAAATTCTTCTATTTTAAATATATATTATAAATATATATTAATTAAATATCCTTAAAAGACCTTAAAAAATTACTTAAAGATGAAGAAAGATATTTATTTAAAGTTATTAAATCAACAATTGTACATTAAGTAAGTAAGTACAATAAGTAAGTGCACATTGATATGGCGGACTTAACACGGTGTTTTATACCAGTTAATCACCAGGAATTATGAAATCAAACTTACTACGAAAACTGCCAAGCAGTATAATACGGGACGTTAAAAAATAACATAATATTATTATAGATCCAATCCTATCTAATTTCCAAGTGTGGAAACTACGGGCAAAACCCCCCGATAGAGGGAGTCTCATGTTCAGCAGTGGACAGTTAAAGGCTGATATAAGGATGACGATGATTGTTATAGGTGAATATTTTATTAATAAAAAATAACGTTAACTGTACGTTATTTTTTATAATATTTATTTTATTTAAGAAAGATACAGTTGCATAAGTTACAATTTACAATTTTTACAATTTATATTCAACGAGGAAATATCTGCATTACCATCAGTCTCCAAACTAGGCCAGACCTGTGTCTTGGGGACTAAGAGTGCGATTACCTATTTATTAGTACAATTTATTTACAAAAAAAATAAAATAAAAAAAACTATGTGAAACGGTGAGTACGTGTGTGTGTGCGAGCGTGCGTGCGTGCGTGAGTGTGTGCGTGTGTGTGTGTGTGTGTGTGTGTGTTATAACAATTATAAGCAATTTAATTGTTATTTGATATCGATATTATACGAAATATACACGCCTTAACCAATAACTGGAAATATATATCGTGAAACAAAAGGGCCCGTTTAATATTTTCCAATGGAAGGGTTAATCAATAACCGTTAACCTGCCTACATTGCTAATTACTATTGGTTTAGGGTACTTGTACATTGAGTATAATATAGATGTACTTTGATTAAATTCTATAGAATACTAGCTGACTCGGCAAACGTTGTTTTATCATATACATTACTTCTAGAACTATTCATGAAAATTTCTCGTACTACAATTATTATATTTCATTGCCATCTTGCAACCCTATTGCGGCATATAAAAATCGAGATTAAAAAACAGGGGTTAATCGTAAAAGTGTGAAAATTTGAATTTGCATGTATTTTTCAATGCTAAATCATAATTAGGTTAGGTCACTCTTATCATTGAGGGGTATGAAAAGTAGATGTTGGCCGATTCCCAGACCTACCCGATATGCACACAAAATTTCATTAAAATCGGTAAAGCAGTTTCGGAGGAGTTTGGTAACAAACACCGCGACACGAGAATTTTATATATTAGATTATAATAGTACTAACATACACACGTATACCACACTAGCTATATACCGTGGCTCTCTTCGTGTTAATCAGTATATAAAATAAAAGTAGTTGGTAATAGAGAGGGAGTGGCTGAAAACCAGCGCTATGCAACTGTACACATTGCACTGGGACACACAGCATCAGCTGAGCCAGCTCCTTTTGTCTAATATGACACACTTCTTATATATATAATATTTCCGTATTTTCTATTTTAACTGTGTGTTTTCTGGCAATAAATTTCTTCTTTTTTTTCTAAATATAATTTATTGTTAAATATGTATGAGGGGAGTTATGTAAATGTAAAAAAAAAGATATAAATAAGGATAAATTCAGAGGATTTCTCTGCTTGTATCACAAGGGTTTTGGCGTGAAGATAAATAAATAATATAATGTAAAGGAGAAATAACTCTGCAGTTAATACAAAATACAAATGTGAACGTGAGTTTGTTTACTTCTTATTGTTTTAACGGATTAATTAATCACAATGAAATTTTTATTATTAACATGGTGGCAAACAAGCATGCGGCCCGACTGATGGTAAATGGGGTTACCGTAGTAACACTACATATGTCATGCGCGCGTTATTCCTATGCTAGATTATCTAGATAATACTTCGGTATGAAGATCATTCCACAACTTAAGCGTTCGCTGGAGGAAGTTCCTATGAAACGACACTGTGTGTCACTAATTTGTTTCTAGGGTGTAAGTATATATAACTAAATGTTTGTTTTATGCAACTTACAATGGCAAACAACTGACGGTCCACCTGATGGAAAGTGGTAACCGTCGCCTATAGACATGAGCAGTACCATGGACATAACAGAGTATATTGTTTCACCCATTATACACCCCATGCGTTGCCATATAAACTAAATATGTATTGTTATTTTAAAAACTTATGTTCAATTTTTAATATGATCTCTTGTATTTAATGGGGATTTAAAAAACTTACTGTGTTTGTTGTTTCCGACAATTGTTTCAACTTCATCTGAAAATCTTCTTCAGGGATGTACGGCGCTTTTCGCTGTGGCCCGCACGAGACCAGACGAGACAAGACGCTATGACGCAAAACACCATACGCCCACCAACATCAAAACACCACATATATGTATAATATGAGATAGAGAAGGACATACATACATAGATAGATACTTTTTACTGTTTTTTTTTAAAAGATTACAGTAATAAACTTATCACAAATAATAATTACTTTTTATGCCGCTCAGTAAATATATCTCGGTAATGTGGATGAAGTCGCGGGTAAAAGCGAATATTTGGATATTACAAACTCCAAAGCGACTCTCCCGACACCAATGGATTGTAATTAATGCCATTAATTAGCGAAATTAAATTTTATCGCACAAAAGAGCCGTGCCGTTCAATTTTAATGAATAAACCACTTTTGTTATGAATGGTGGCGTAGTTAAAATTATGGTTACGCGATATCAGAGTGGAAGTTTGGTTCTAACTTGATTTAACTGTAGTCCACCGTTGCTATTTTTATACTGTAAAGGTAACAAATAAGCATATAGGCTCAATTACGTTAGGTAGAGTATAAGACATCTCATTAAAAACAGGAATGTGAAAAGAGAGCCAAGTTCCAAATATTACGCCAAGTTTTTTTGCAGAAAATCTTAAAATTTACAAGGTACAAGAACATGTAATATTATAAAATGTATTTATATAACAATTTTATGTTTCTTGGTAACACTATCAGGTCTGGTATTCAGTAGGAGTTATAAATTCTTAAATTTTAACAGATAATTATTTACACAATGGATTGATTTCACTTGGAATGTAATTTTACCTCAAGATATTGCTTGGCTAGTTTTTATCAACAAACCAAATGTTAGAAAAGTAACAAAGGTATTATAACAATCCAATTGTATGTGTACAATACAAACAGGATGTACACTAACTTGTGTACGATTTAATGAAGATAAATTGATTCGACAAATATAATAAAGCCTGTACATAAAAACTAACCAAGCTAAACCTTGAGCTTGAATATTGCAATCGGCTGCAGCGTGGCTAGTTCCTTTCTCTTTAAACTTGGCTAGACACACTGCCGCGAGTCTAGATTTAAATTAATTTAGGGTACAAGCGATTCGTCCCTGTCTTTGCACTGGTAAATAGATAATAATAAAAATTTTATATTAGCTTTATTAAACAAATTTTTGATACTTTAGGTTATATTATCATTTTTATAGAGAGCTCTAATGTTTTTGAAAATAATATATAGCCTAAGTTACTCGCTGATAATATATTATATAATTAAGAAAGCTATCTCAGGTAAAAGAATTTTTCAAATCAATTCAGCAATTTCTAAGTTTATTCATTAAAAATAAACTAACAAATAAATATCAATTTTTTGCTTTTTGCTATGATAGTATAGATTTGTATACCAACTAGCATTTTTGTGTGTTATTTAACATATTACAGACTAACTGCCTTAAGTTTGTATACTATATGATGTATATGAGGAACTATAATAAAAAAATTCATTGCACAGAACAGTTCGACTATATGTAATGAAATAAAATGGCACGAACTCTCTGTATGTGTTAATTTTTATTCAAATTTCTCATTTTACCATAAGATTTTTCAAAAATTTTCTTTCCTATAAACCTTGTCTTGACAATTACGGCTTCGATTGTAAAAGGTTCACAGAAATGTGGACATTTCCACAAAAAGATTTGTCTCTTTGTTAATGTTCATCAGGCTCCTTGACTTCTACAATCTTGCATTTGAGACGCTCATTAATTTAGTAAATTGTTTAGTCCCATATTTTTGATATGAATGTATGATCTTTAGTATTCAGTTCATAATAAAAATTGAGAAACTTCTCAAAAATGTAATCCACATAACTTCAACTATCAACCGTATCGATAGAACGATTGCAATAGTAACTTCAAAACTATCTCCTCTCGGTCCAAACTCATAGAGCACCATAATTAAATCAGAAATTGTGAGTAAAGATATATTTAATACAAAATATAATCCTTGTTGCAAAGTTACCACTTTCGATTTTGTTAATAAAGATTTGATTATGATACCGCAAATAACAAAAGATGGAGATATAACTAATAAAATTGATGTCAATTTTAAAGCGGCTTTCATAGATGAGGAATATCCAAAGATTGCATAGAAGAAATCTTCGTAAGCCTGTATTATTGCTCCTGATGTGGACACGAATAGTGTAACTCCTTTCTTCGTGTACAAATCCTCTTCACTTTTAAATAGATATATCTTCAAAAACATTAACACAGATAGACACAGAGTCCAAACAGGTGTAACTAATACAAAATAATATAACACTTCAGTGACATACTCTACTGGAAAATACCATTGGATAATAACGAAAATTTGATGTTGGAAACCAGATAACAAATGGCCTTTCAAAATATAAACGAAATTTTGCATTTGTGCCTTTTTAAAATAATTATGCGTGCACATAATTATCACAGCAAGAACTACGATTGGTAGACCGAAGAATACAACTTCGGGGTGTTTATTTCTTTCTATTTCTCCATCTGTTTCATTATATGTATCATAATATTCATAATCTTCTGTTGTAGTTACATTTATATCGCTTATATTCATTGTATTTTCAAATATAGATAAATTTAGTATCTTTTTGTTTTAAAAAAAACAATACGCAGATATTTTACAAATTTGCACTATTGTAACTCCGAACAAACGACTATGGTATTCTATTTTTAAACTGTGACTGTTCACTGGCAAAAGCATTACGGTATAAGTTTTAATTAGATTGATTAATTAATTACGTTCCCGCGCAATAAATCATATCAGTACGTCGAAAATGTATCGATTCTAGTGTTTATCCTGAATTTGACAGTTTGTAATTTATTATGCTTGTACAATGTTTCTATTGTAAAATACAATGAATGTAATTCGTGTACAGCAAAATATATGTACTTTACTGTACATATATTTTCAAAATTAATACATAATTATTATCATCATACCAGCCTTTAACTGTCCACTGCTGAACATAAGCCTCTTTGAATTGAGCGGTTTTGCCAGTAGTTGCCACTATTTGACGGGTAAATTGGCAACCGCAAATATGATTTGGTGATGTTTTAAGAGGGACACTGCTACCCCATTATGCATGCTGCTCCTCGACCATTATATTCTAATACATTTATTTTTGGAGGTTACATAATTTAATGTATTGTGAAGAACTAGTGTCTGAAGTAGGATAAACCTGTGTTACAGATCACCAGGTCCTCACCCCACGGTGTTGGCACTATATTACAATTTGTTCTGGTTATGAATATAATAACAACATTAATACATATACACATACATACACACATACACACATACACACACACATACATATATATATATATATATATATACATACATACATACACATATACATACACATATATACACACACACACACATACATACACATATATACACCTATATAGTTAAGGTTATACAACCGATATATCCTACACACACTTACACAATATACATTATTTTAATAATATTTTCATAAGTTGTAATTTAATACGCAACCTTCAGTAATTTCTCCGTGTCATCGTACGTCAGACTCAATAACCATGTTTTAAGTGCAGTTTTACAATTGAAGTGTGAATATGAATATATGTTCAAAATACGGTTTATATTATTATAAAGATGGCTGCCGAGGAAACAGAAAAATCTTTGTGAAAGTATTGTTCTAAAGCGATGTTTTTTGTATATAATGTCTTTACGTCTTTTTGAGGTATCAAGATCGGTGGGTAATATTTGATGTTGTTTTAAAGTTATGTATAAAACAAATAGTTTTCTAACTGAAAGAATTTCACAATCTCGGTACAATTCATGTGTCGGGTAGTAGATGGAGTGAAATGTGCATACCTTGAGAAGCGCACGCTGTGCTCTTTCCAGGGTGATAAGGTGTGATTTACATGCTCCGCCCCATGATGTAATGCAGTAAGTGAGAATTGACTGACACAGAGCGAAATAAACCGTTTTTAGTAATTTAAAATTCGATACATGTCTTAATTGTTTAAATACGTAAATCAACTTTCGGGTTCTACTAGTAAGCAAATTAATATGTTCGCGGAATTTGAGATTGCAGTCAAGTAATATGCCTAAATATTTAATTGTGTTTACTCTTTTTAACTCGGGACAAGAACAGGGTTTTTGATCTGAAATTCTACAGCAGTGGGCAAACAGACGAAAAGCATTAGAGGGTGGAGTGTTGCGTATATAGAAAGGAATCATTATGGTTTTATTAGCATTTAATGTAAGTGAATTATTAGAAAGCCAATTTAACACTGTGTCAAATCCCGACTGAGCCAATTTAAAAGTATCTTCCCAAGTATCACCCCAGAAGATGACCGCAGTATCGTCTGCAAAGAGGGTCATTGCTCCATTTTGTATATCGAGGTGACCAAGTTCGTTAATGTAGATCAAAAACAAGGTGGGAGAAAGAACACTACCTTGAGGAGTTCCATATTCCAGGACTAGCTCATCACTAAGATGGGAACCGAGTTGAACACATTGAGTCCGATTGCTCAGGAAATCTCTGAATAGATCTAATTGAAGGCCTCTAATGCCTATATTTTCCAGTTTCTGAATAAGAATGGGTATGGAGACCGTATCGAACGCCCTAGCGAGGTCTAAGAAGAGACCTAGACACTTTTTGCCTTCGTCTAGATGTTTCACGATGGTATCAGTCAGATTTGAGACAGCGTCAGATGTAGATCGGGCTGGTCTGAAGCCAAACTGTTTATCTGATAATATCTCCTGCTTATCTAAAAACTTACGGAGACGATTGTTAATAAGTCGTTCTAATACTTTGGAAAGTGCCGGCAAAACAGAAATTGGTCTATAGTTACAGAAGAGGTCATTTTCTCCACCCTTATGAATAGGGTGGACTATAGCCTTTTTGAAAACCAGTGGAAAGACCCCTTTTGAGAGACATAAATTAAATAAATATGTTAAAGGTCGGATTAATATTTTGGAGTATTGTTTAAGAAATCCACTCGATATACCATCCCAGCCTACCGCGCAATCATCTCGTAACGACAGTATTAGTCGTTCAATCTCTGATTCGTCCGCACTCTCCAGTACAAATGAATTGATTGGTGAGTGTAGGTTATTATTTAATGACAATGGTAAGAGGGTTTGATTATGCGGAATACTATCTGCAAGGCGACGGCCTACACCAACGAAATAATTATTCATTTTATTCAGTGTTTTGTGTGGCGATTCTGATAAGGAGAGTAAATTTTGTGCACAATTTTTAGATTTTTGTAGATGTGTTATTTTTTTGACAGCGGTCCAAATTTTCTTATTATCAGTTCCAGCTTTTTCAATTTCACCTTTTTCATATTCTTTTTTTATTTTTTTCAATAAAGAATTACAGAAATTACGGTACCTACGATAAGTTGTATCATAAACGACGTTATTAGGAATTTTTTTAACTTTTTTGAATAGTTTATCCCTGTTTCTAATGCAACGTAAGAGCCCTGGTGTAATCCAGGGTTTTGTTACGCGTTTACGTTTTGGTATATATTTGATAATAGTATTTGACTGTATTACATTTCTCAGAGAGTTTACAAAAAATATGGCAGCTTCATTTGGTTCATCAGTCTCAAAAATTGGTTGAAAATCAATAGTAAATATATCTTCCCTAAGCTTAGCGTCATTAATTTTGTTATAATAACTTGGAGCTAATTTGTTTTTAATGTTTGATGAGAGACAAAACATAATGGGGTTGTGGTCTGTTAGTGACGAATTAATTACCATTGTAGTAGAAGATAAACTGGATCTAATCATTACATGATCAAGACAGTTGTCATATCTGGTTGGGTAAATATGAGCCGGTAGGAGACCGTGGAATGCAAGTGTCGTTAGATAGTCTGAA
This sequence comes from Galleria mellonella, assembly GCF_026898425.1. NCBI lineage: Eukaryota > Metazoa > Arthropoda > Insecta > Lepidoptera > Pyralidae > Galleria > Galleria mellonella. The sequence goes on along the minus strand of NW_026441999.1, from coordinate 4,735,447 downwards.
GAACGCGAGTCTGTGTTATTGTTTTTTATATCGATATTAATATCACCAGTTACAATGACATTCTTATATATAGTTAACGAGGACAAAATATTGTTAAGGCTATTTATGAAATTATTTGTATCCCGAAAGGACGGAGATCGATATATTGCAACAATAGCTGTGTCTTTATTAATTTTTAATATCAAACAACTTCCCTCCAGATCATTTTGTTAAGTTCCCTTAGTCGACTATTACAATACCTATGAGAAAAGAATGGATGAACTATTCTACGCTGGGACCATACGGTAATGTACTTCATAAATGTACTGTAACATAATAGAAATTTGATTGTTTTCTATCTAACAAAACAGTTCGTCTCTCATTGACTTGTATCGTCATAATAAAGTGCTTTTAGCGGAGCAAAATATTATTATTCAAATTTATTTCAAAGTAAATTGAACAAGTATCAATTTCTATTATCAATGCACAAACAAAAGTAATTAAATTTATTACTTAACAAGTAACATGATCCCATTGTGATTGACGGTAATAAAATGCATCTGAAGTTCTGAACCATATTTCTTAACATTCCATTTTATTTTCCCTAGTTAATTACGAACCTCTTTTGTATTATTGAACTTGATCTATGTTTTTCCATTGCATCTTCTCATTACAAAACTATAAATAAAATTACCGATTGTAACAACGATGGGAAAGTTCAAATATTGACTTTGGTTTACGAGTAACCAATCTTGTCAAATTAAATAGGTAATAATGGGTAATTGTGTATAGTAAACAAATACGTTTCTTGGTAAAGAATTAAGGTCACTTCTATGGATTTTGTTTAAACGTGGAGTCACTAATAATGGAGGTCTAAAAATTAATAATATAGCATATAAATATAAGTATAGCTTAGTCGTTTCCATAGAATTCAATGATAAATTGCAGATTTTGTTCTACATGGAAAAAACTGACTTCAATCGTGGCAAAACAACGTTAAGTTTAAAAACGAAACCACTTAAAGACTTTGATAATATTTCTACGGTACCAATCTAAAAGTATATCCTCTCAGATAAAAAAAATAATTTACCAAATCGGTTCATAAATGACTAGGTTATGAGGTAAATTAAAAAAAAAAAACCTCTTTGAAGGAAGCCTATGTTCAATAGTGGACAATATGGCTGATATGGTGATGATGATGATGATCCCACTATGCAAACCGAAACAACAATATAAGCGCAGCAGTATGGAGGCAAAAAACTAAGTCGGACGAATGTACCCATGTAAACGACTTGTACAAAGCCCGATAGTTCTCTTCGTAGATCTATGGCATCCGACACGAACCTCCAATTTAGTATGTAATAATTTCTATATAACAACCGGAGACTGAACCCACTAAACCTCTTATTTCGTGTTGTAGAATCACATTTTTTTGCCGCCACACTGTTTGTGATATGTTACAGACAGACAATAGGTTCGGTTGGATTAACATGGAGATTCACTACTAACGTAATTTCTTTTTCTATTATTTTCGCTAAAAAATAATCAAATATTGATCTTGGTAAATTTGTCAGACACAGCTGATGTTGTCACAACAGACCAATTGTCTTATAAAAAAAACTATTTTTTTTAAACTTATGTTCATTTTATAATCCGATGTCTATATACATATCATCATCGTCGTCATTTCAGCCATTATCTGTCCACTGTTGAACACAGGCCTCCACTATAGACTGACTTAAGGAACGGTCCTGAGCCATATGCATCTACTGATTTACTGCAATGCATTTGAGGTCGTCAATCCATTTAGTGGGGAGTTGTCCTACATTGTGTTTGTTCGTACGGAGTCGTTCTTCGAGCAGCTTTCTTCCTTATCTATATAAATATATAACGGAAAATTATCGACTTTATCCGGATGGCTTTTTCTATGATGTCGGTGTGGGTGGGAGTGGGGCCGGAGATAGCAGTGATTGTCGGAAATGCAAAACACAGTGAGTTCGTTAATTTCCCATTATATATGTGTTTTTTATGGATAATAATGGTATGGTAACCTCGCCTGCGCTTACGGTTTACGTTGGCGTGGCACCAGTGAGGGATGATAGATGAGAATGAAAAAGGCAGGTCAGTTAGTTCCATCGTGATAAATCGACACTTGGAATTCAGCACGGTTTCCAGGGGGGACCACAGAGAGGTCGACCTGGTTGGGTATATTGCTATACCCTATATATATATATATATATATATATATATATATATATATATATATATAAGTATAGGATATATATATATATATCCTATACTTACAGATTGGTCCCATTGAAATTTTATCAAAATCAAGTTTAGTTTTTAAATCAAAATAATAAGTTTTCTACAATTGAAGCTGTTTTTTTTATGGAACACACTTTTAAATTATTTAGTAACGAAACTGTCTCCACATTTACGTAGCGGCATCTCACAAATGATTCCAGATTCGTCTCAGCATCCGGCGATTAAACACGAATTCGTCAGTCACCGTACTTAAAATAAGTCATTCGCTTCATAATGATTAGAAGCAGGAAATGGCATTACATTGATTACAATGCGAAACTCGAGTGCTGTGATTATGTTTGTGGAGTTATCTAATTTTGAGGCTCCCATTACACTTTACCTGACAATCGGATATAATTAATTTACGCTAATTATATTATGTGGCTTAGTATAATTGTTTGAGTTGTTTCGGAATGAAGTATATAGTATTTAGGTTAAGTAATGAGGAATGGCAAATACGGAATTTTCCAGTTAAACATATTACTGATTCGAAGTCGTCGTGAGAGGCAATTAAGGGATCTTAATGGTGGAGGAATAGGCAGTAGCGTCCTTTTTAGAACATCACCAGAGCCTAACTGCGGTTGCCAATTCGCCTGTCAAGCGTGGCGACTACTGCCAAAATGTGGGGGAAGCTTTTGTTCAGCATTGAGCAGTAGACGGCTGATATGATGATTATATTATTGATTAGTTTTCCGTTGTTTTCCCATTATTAGCAATGAACTCTGATTGACGACTTCAAACGCATTGCAGGGAGTTAATCCTTATTACTTGTAATATAATGTGCCGTGTAGGTCCCTCTTAAAACATCATCTAAAATTCTAAAGTCGAACTGCTGTTGCTAACCCGTCTGCCATTAGGGGGGAAAGGGATTGTTAGCAATTGAGTTTGATAGCCCCATTGCTAGCAATATGCCATATTAGGTCGACCTCCACGTGGTTCCCCCGGGACACCAACGTGAACAATTCGTATTGAATTCGTCACGATGGACCAACTGACCTACTTCATCCTCACCTATCATCTTTCACTGGTACCCCGCCGGTTTATACCGATAGCGCAGGTGGGGTTACCATTTCATTATCACCCATTAAAAAAAAACCGTCTGCCAAGCGTGGCAATTACTGGCAAAACCCCCCTTATGAGGGAGGCTACGTTCAGCAGTGGACAATTAACAAAGTAGAAAAAATACTATTGTTAAATGTACTACAGAAAAAAAAAACTAAGCCCAGCTCCATCCTCCTTAGGCAGTCTGGTAATAAATAACAGTCCTTATAAACTGCTATTAGTAGTCGTGTATCTTTATAATAAATTGACAAGTTTATTTGAACGCTACTATTACTGATTTGTATTTACTGTACATGCTTGTTACAATTGTATATTTTGTAAGTAGCATGACCCAAGGCAATGTTTCGATTACTGAATTTTACGAGGGACTTTACGTCTTACATGGGCGAGCTAAGATATGTGAGCGATTAGAGCCAGGTTAATCAATATGGAGATTTATTATTTTTAGACAGATAGATATAGATTTTTTTTATACCACTGAGGTGGCAAACAAGCATACGGCCCACCTGATGGTAAGCGGTTACCATAGCCTATGAACGCCTGCAATACCAGAGGTATTACGCGCGCGTTGCCGACCCTGAAGAAACCTCTTTACCCCCCTTTTGAAGAACCCCATGCTGTAGTTATATTATTTACAGCACACAAATAATAACAGAAATAGATAGACATACACAAAAATAAGTAAATGAATACATATGTATACTAAAACAAGAAAAATGCATAAAGTAAGTGACATATTTTTTTCCTTTCATGCGTGTGCTATAATAACATGGTCACAATTCAAAACACTGATATTCTGTTGAGGCCACAAGCCATTCGCAAAATTCCTTAGCAAAAAGTTCATAGTGAGATGGCTACCCCCCCCCCCCTCCCCAACCCCTCCCACTAGAGCAACAATTTCAAATGCATTGCAGGGTGTCAGTGGATGCAAGTGACTCAAGGTTTGTTTATCACAACTGTATTACTATTTTTTATAAAACAAAATGTACTGATTTTTTTTTGTATTTTACGTGACATCTTTATCAAAACTAAAATAACTTCGATGGTTTTTTAATTGGAAAATATTTATTATCTTCGCTCTATGCTAGGTTAAAAGTCAATTTTTTGTGGAATATATTTATTTATAGCATCACTAATTTCAATAGCATTAACAGCTTAACTTGGACATCGTAATTGGCAATTGGCGACTCGAGTCTATCGACAATAGCGTTGCGTGTCTTTTTTTTATCTTTCCATTTGAATACTCGAATAAAACGTCTGTTATTTGTTTTATATCTATAACTACACATTGATTGGAGTTATTTTTGTCCGTGAAAATTGGGTACTATAGATTTTGCGACGCAAAAAAATTCACTGCCGCTTCAATCGTTACAAAATATTCCTTTAAACATTATCATTATATTAGCTGTCTACTGTTCACTGTTGAATATAGACTTACCCGAAAAGTGGGGATTTACCACCAGTTGCCACGTTTGGCAGGCGGAATGGCAACCGCATTTAGACTTTGGTGATGTTTTAAGAAGGTCGTTGCTGTTGTTGTTGGTACTGTTTTCAAATTCGTAGTCGCTTGCTTCAAATCTAGTCTCAACTAATCTCTAATAACTGTAGTTTTGAAATATAAATATTGGCCATATTTTTATACTAGTTACTTTCATAAAAAAATTTTTTTAAGTCTTTTTCTTTTACGATGTCCACCTCGAAAAATATCTCAAACGATCTCAATTATTTTTCTAACATCTTTGATGAATATGCATTAAAAAATTATAGACAGAGTGTGTTGGAATTCGTAAAATGGATGTATTATGATTGATTACTTTGGATTTCCTTACCCACCATACCCACCCACCATAAGTACTGGGTGCCTTATATGATAATGAAAACATGCTTAGAGTCTTTGAGATTATAGGCGAATAAGAAATTTCAAGCTACGAGTACAAACACCAATAATTTGCCAAATTTGGGATTGTCATTTTAGCGTGGTTGATATAAACGGGATTAACAATTGTAACTGGTCCATATGTTTATACACTAACTTGTTCTTTGTTACTCAACCAGTCATATACTCAAATGATTTGTCATTATTGCAAGGATCTCACCTATACAAAATGATCAGGACTTAGAAAAAAAAACTCTTCAAGTGATAAAAGTGGAGAACCAGATGGAGATTTTGTACAAAAGTCGATTGCTTGGGCACCTCTGTCCCATTCGTGTTTCAACCGTGAAGCAGTTGTGTTTGCATGGCTGTGTTTCGGTTTGAAGGGTAGGATATGGTGTAAATTTACTGGGTACAGAGGAATAACATCCGAGTCCTCAGGAATGGCAACTCATGGGGGGTATCATGGGCAAAACAGTATACTCTGTTATGTCTATGGTACTGTTCATGTCTATAGGCGACGGTTACCACTACCCATCAGGTGGGCCGTCAGCTTGTTTGCCATTCTAAGTTGTATAAAAAAAAAGTGGGACATTTGATTTTAACTCAGATTTTTTACTGAATTATGTAGCGAAAGACCTCATATACAATCACTATCATATAATATCACTAGTTATTCAGTTTATTTAGAATTATTTTGTTTAATTCCTCTACCATTAGTATATGTTTATTTATGTATATATATCTTCGAGTATTGGGAATCACATACATACTAATGGTAGCGGAATTGAAATAAAGTAATTCTAATCAACTACGTGCAGATACTTCTTCTGAGCAAATTTTCTCAGAATTTACTCACAATTTCTAAGTAAAGAAGTTTTTTAACTCGAAAAACAATCACCATGGGTCACCCCTTCCTTTTCCATGAGTGTCGTAAGAGGCAACTAAGGGAACTTAATGCTCGAGAGTTGGGCAGCAGTGGCACTTACTGGTGGCCCGCCAGTGTATACCGATAGCGCAGGCGGAGTTACTATTCCATTATCACTCATTAATAAAAAAAAGCCCTTGTAAATTCTATCAGAGAACATATAAAGAGATCAGTACCTCTATTCGACATATTTTTTAATAATGATGAAGCAAATTTGTACATCTAGCATGAGTATATTTGTTAGGGGCAAAAAACTTTACGTTATTAAATTTGAGAGAATTTTCAATTTTTCCCCTTAGAACCTTAAAGACGTATGTGACCATCGTTAATTTTGGAGGGTAATTTAAAATTTGAAATCGTGCAACACCATACGATGCTGTCAAAGTGGTAAATAGAAATAGAAATTATGTATGAATAATTTATAAGGCAAATTGGGGCGAGCAAGACAAAAACCCGAACCGATAACCCGGAGTGATGATTAAGGGTACACTGTTTATTTGCAAGTGTTAGAATATTAATATGACCGAGGTAGTGTTCTATGCATAATTAATTTAGTTCGCACTGCGCGAGGGTAACCAACATCCGAGGTTTCCAGCGTGATTGGTTTACGTCGACGATGTACTTAATCATAGTTGAAGTAGGTAAGCAACTTACATGTACTTAACGGCTTTAGGTGTTAAATAGCAGAGTCGATTCGATTTTAATTATGCCATACGATTCAAAGTTAAATGGTATTACGCCTCAAAATGGTGATAGGAAATTCTGGTATTTATTTTATTTATTTAATACTTTATTGTACACATTAGTTATAAAAATATGACAGAGGTAAACAAAAGTACAAAGGCGAGCTTAACTCTGATAGAGTTTTCTTCCAGCAAACCCAAAATAAAAAGGAGCATCAATGTCAGCGGATACGGCAGTGTACAATTTTAAAAAAATTAAATTAGTGACATTATATTTTATCGTAAAAATACACGTATACATATACATAAATATATACCTACATCTATGCATATACTTACACATGCATACACATATACATACAATATACCTACATATATAGATAAATAAATATATGTTCATAGAGATAGAAGATGTTCTTTAAATCTACTCTTAAAAATATTTAGGTATCTTTAATGACTACTAAAAGTAGTTCCCAATTCGTTCATTCTTTTATGTATTATCGTCAATTCTGAACCGATTTTAATAACTCTTTCCAAATTAATATGGTTTATTACCATGTTGATTCAATATTAATTTTGTCACAATGCTGATTGTAGATTTTTTTCCCGAATCATAAAATTATTCATTGCCACCCAAAATTTATTTATGTATAAGATTCCATAAGATCCAATTAGCAATGAGGAGGTCCTGCTTAGGGTTAAGGAAAAAAGACAAATTATTAGAACTATTGAGGACAGAAGAGGAAAAATGTTGGGACACTTGATACGACACGACGAACTTATGAACATTATAATAGAAGGTAAGATAGAAGGAAAGAGGGGAAGAGGGAGACGAAACATAGTTACATCAGGCAGATCAAGGAAGAAGTTGGTGTCGTGTCGTATCAAGAGGTGAAGAGACTCGCTGAAAATCGTAGTGAGTGGCAAGAGCTCCACCGACAAGAGCGCAGCTCTTAAATAGGATAAATAGAAGATTCCACGTTCTAAATTCAAATATTTTAAGTTTCGTTTAAAAGTAATAAAACACACTAACAATTATCAATTTATTCGTTTTAAAATTAGAACATATGAGTTTTTACGTTATTCCCGTCCGTTTCACTCACTGTTGATCATAGGCCTACCCTATAACGGGAAGTTTTGCTAGTAGTTGCCATGCTTGGCAGGCGTATTGGCAACTGCAGTTAAGCTTTAGTGATCCTTTAAGAGGGACGCTGCTGCTCATCCCTCGAACAATAAGTTTCCTTAGTCGCCTCTTACGACACCTACGAGAAAGGAATGGACGGTCCATTCTATGCCAGGGATACACGGTTTCATTCTACATACATCTTATTAATCTAGACCAGTTTAATATCTTTCAAAGATACCTATGACCGTATACCTTGGTAGTCTTAATATCCGCTTTGATAATCGTCTTTGGCCGGTTCCTTAGTAATAACTCGGCCACTGAAATTTAATTTCAGCGAAATATTCCAGTGGTTGAACACATTATTGGACGATTGAACGTCCTATCGTATCTAATCTTGCTAGATAGTAGGTAGCACAGTATAAATAGCATTTAGGTACGTACCTAGGATATTATAATAGCGACTTGGTATAATTCATTTTAAGATTCGATAATCTGACTAATATTATAAACGTGAAAGATTGTAAATATGTTTGGACATTTGTTTCACAAATACGCTTAATTTATACAACTTAGAATGGCAAACAAGTTGACAGCCCACCTGATGGAAAGTGGTAACCGTCGCCTATAGACATGAGCAGTACCATGGCCATAACAGAGTATACTTTTTCGCCCATTATATCCCTCATGCGTTGCCATTCCTAAGGATTTAGGTGTTATCCCTCTGTATCCTGTAAATTTACTACCATATTCCACCCTTCAAACCAAAACACTACCATGCAAATATAACTGCTTCACGGTTGGAACACGAACGGGACAGAGGTAACCAAGCAAACGACTTTTGTACAACGTTTCCCTCTGGTAGTGTTCTAAAAAAGTACATAAAATTCATAATATTATGCTAATAATATCTCTTAAAATAATTGCCATAAAAAGTAATTAAAATATTGCAGTATCGAATATTTATTCAATCGATTTTAACAAATCGAGTATAAACTAAAATACGAATCTCTGTTCTCCACAGTCGAGTTCGTGCGCCGTAAAATCGGCTCGTTTTCATTCCTATTCAATTAATCGCCTTCTTAAGCCCTCAACACACTTGTACGTTTCTAAACATTATTTTAAATTTTATTATTACCAAAATATTTAAACTTTGACAACCTTGTCGAGGGAAGGAACTGTAAGTTAGAAAGTTTTGTCATAATTGCTAGCAATATTATTTTATTTGGTCGACTTCAACTCGGTTTTTTTGAAAACTATTTTATTAATTTTTCATTTTTAATTATTTTATAATTGATACATGAGGTATAAATAGTTAACGATTACTTACATATACACTTATCTATCACGGCTGTATCACGACTCCCATTAGGGTAGGCAGAAACAACAATTATTGTGCTTAATTCTTACTAAATCTTACCACGAGGATATAACTGACCTGATTTTATCTACATCATTTTGTTCTCCACCGATGCCTTATGATTATATGAGTATACCGTTAATATAGGTGAGTACACTATTTCATCATCATTCATTGAAAAATACACTTCCCTCACATGCATCATCATCATATCAGCCATTACTGTCCACTACTGGACATAAGCCTTCTCCATAAGGGAAGTTTTACTAGTAGTTGCCAATCAGACAGGCAAATTGGCAACCACAGTTAGTTTTTAGTAATGTTTTAAGAAGGATGCTCCTGCTCAATTCTCTACAATTAAGTTCCCTTAATTGCCTCTTACGACAGGAAAAGGAAGGCAATAAAAATAGATTAATACCTGCTTATAAGAACAAGTATATAGAACAAAATTAACGGAGCCACGGTATATGAAGGGGATGCATATTCTACGCCGGGACCATGTGTCTATGGTGGAATATTTAAATTAATTGTAATTAAATGCGAACTCGTGTGTACAGTCCTTTAATCGTTTAATTCGATAGTTCCAATCACATTCTATTGAATTCGGGAGACTCGGAATGTTTTGTTTCAAATAGGTCAATCTGATCGTTCCATTGTGATTCGCGATTAATCGTTTGTATAATTAGATTTGATTATTGGTTTTTATTATTCGAAATTATTATGTTCGACTGTACTTTAATGCTTACACAGATGTAATAATGTAACCAACAGAAATGAAAACAATTTTTATTTAGAAATTTTATCTGCATGTATGTTAGATAGGTAAATATATAATTTATTTGCATTACTCATTTGGTCCTGGTATTCCTTTCTCGTGGATGTCGTAAAAGGCGTCTAAGGGAGGGCGACAGATGGGCAGCAGCGTCTCTTTTAAAACATCTCTAAAGCCTAATTGCGATTGCCAATGTGCCTGCTAAGCATAGCAACTACTGGCAAGACTCCCTAAGGGGAAAGTTTATATTCAGTGTCTACTGTCCAAAGCTAATATGATGATGATGATGATGAGAGCATGAAGAGTAGAGAAAACTAAATTTGAAATCCACGCATAAAGAAATAGCGGGATAAAGGCCAGTAGATAATAAATAGGAAAAATATAACAATAATAGCAAATAAAACATGAAACGATTCGCGTCACGTAGCGTACAGTGACATACGTCCCGTATCCGATGCCACCGATAGATGGCTATTTTATTTGTCTCACTGTTTATCTGTAAGAGTCCCTTGGTTATCCCTTATCACTAAATTGAATTGGTGCGGGACAAAAGGTTTGGATGGGGTTACGGTCCGAAAAACAGCAGGGTTGTCACATTTTATGTAATGTTGAAAAATAAATATTATTTTTTATTTTTAAAATAAAATTCACATCTCCTCTCTTAAGGGAAAGAGATGGCAAACTAACTCCTGGCAGAAGCACAGTCGGTCTGGGTTCAGGACTTTAGGGAGAGAACCTGGCGTACTATGCGAGCAGTATCCAAGAGCACCGTATTTTTCCCGGGAGTGAGCCGCTTCGGAATCCCAACCGTTTAATGTATTGTTCCAGATGAATCATTTATTGTTTTTATTTTTATTTTGCAGTACAACGATCACGTGTTATTAATATGCATATACCTTAATCTTTGAAATCGTGTAACAGATTTCAATGTATTGTTAAAAAATATATTGGATCCGATACATGGCGCTGTAGTCGAGATCTTGTACACATGCAAAATCATGATCTATTACAAGTTTATTATAAGTAAACAATTGGTGTAAGTATACACGTAAGAGAATCTTTTGGAGTTGCACCAATGACAGATAAACTAAAAGAAAGCAGGTCTGAATGGTACGGCCATATAATGTGACAGGATGATAGCTTCTCGATAAAAATTGTCATGAATGATCCTTATGACACGCCGGGGAAAAGGAAGACTTGCTACATGGTCGTCAAACATCGAGAAGGAGATAAAAGCATGGAACCTAGCTCCTATGATAACCCAGGATAGAGCGTCCTGGCGTTGCTGTACAAGGAGATTCGATTCTAGATAGTCCGGGGTTATGGTTTGGAAAAAGAATTAACGTATATATTAAAATTCAATTATTAATTTCGTATACATGATGAGTTACAGAACCGAAACGTAGTTCCACAAAGTTGCCAGTATGCAAAATTTTCAAATTGTTCAGCGACAGAGTGATCTTTTAAGAGAGACGCTACTGCTCATCTCTGGATCATTAGGTTTCTTAGTCGTTCCTTACGACACCCACGGGAAAAGAAGAAGTGGCTCATTCTATGCCGGGACCACAAGGCAACAATTCGTTGCAAATGTTACTATTTAATTAACCTCTTAATTAACTAGTTACTTTTTACTTACCTACAATATACAGTGTATAAAAATATATCAAAAACAAAGTTTTGCTGAAACAAATTGCTCAGCGATAAGGTCACTTTTTGTATTATTTCGTATTAAAATTTGCTGTATTTATTATTTTTGTAAATGTTGCAATAAAGTGTTAAATAAATAAATAAATAAAGCATCAATGCATAACCCTAGCGGCGACCTGCTTATCTTGCGCATGATTAAACTCTCAAGCAACTTCTTGCAGAAAATACAGGAAAAGCTCCCACTTTTCTTCCTTGTACTACTTTTTTATTCTGTATTACTGCGGATACCGTCAGCAGATTAGGACAATAGATATCTTTTTTAATTATCGCGAAATGAAACCAGTTTACCAACTCAATTATATTTTCTCGTAGGTATGTATATACATGTAATAAAATTATAGTTAGACAATGTCTGGGCATATTAGAAGATATTTAAGAAAAAATATGCGAAGGGAGAACAATTGAAGCGTAAAATATTTCTTTCAGATTATTTGTCTATCTATCTGTCTGTATGTTTGTGTCTGGGATCACTCAAAAACAAACGCATCAAAATGGAGGTAGTTTTAATAGTTATATTCCTAATCTGAGGTACTTATTTTTTATTTTGATAAGCCATCTAAAAGTTTTTTTTTATGTAACGTAGAATGGCAAACAAGCTGATGGCCCACTTAATGTAAAGTGGTAACCGTCGCCTATAGACATGAGCAGTGCCATCGACATAACTATAACTGGTCTAGTCCATTGATTCAAAATGCACATGTGAAGTTACGGTAAAAAGCTAGTTTAGTAATATGTTTTAGTGGCATATTAACTATCCTCAAAAATAACTATTACAATGAGGTTGCATCTGACATGAAAACTTTTGATAATGTAGCGGTTTGGGTGCCGTCTTATCTTCCAATGGTCACCAGTTTGGGATTATGAAAGGGATTGTTAATAATGTAGTCTGCATTTTAAGTTTCATCGCTAGCAATATACCCTGTCAGGTCGGACTCCACGTGGCTAACTGACTTGCCTTTTCATTCTCACCTATCATCTCTCACTGGCGCCCTGCCAGCGTATACTATTAGCGCAGGCAGAGTTACCATTCCATTATCTTTCATTAAAAAATTCTAAAACGATTTGTTACAACCCTAGCATGTAGACATATTATTGCTGAATAGCAATATTATTTATTTCCATTTAAATCGGCAGTATTATGCCTATATAAACTTATACAAACCCTAAATCAGTCAGTCGTAATTTAGCTAGCTTTTAGGTTTCTACCCACCAGTCTGGCCAACTAAAATTAACTACTTAGATTTATCATCCAAGCTCAATAAAACCCTGAAGCAACCCTGGGTCTCGCGCATCGCGAGTCAAAGTGAACCTTCAAAATTAGTTAAAAATGCACTGGTAAATGTGTAAAATATTAAATAAATAACTTCGGTGTGTGGCAAAAGTTGTTCCTTTTTTTATATTAAGCAAATGTCCCACACTAATAGTTCACGGTAATTCTTATCTCGTAGTTGATTCTAGTTGATTCTTATTCTCGTATTTTTTTTACTAACGGTACATCTTACATTTTGATGCTTGGAAAATGTAGTCTAGCGCAGATGGCTAGATAGACGCCCCTTACAATGGGCCTTTATTTTTTATATATCGAACGCTATTACTGCCGCATATACAATATTGTTACACAATCATTAAATTATATAGACGTAGTGGTTAATCCACCAGATTCCACCAGGGGAGACTTTGTACAAAAGTCGTTTGCTCGGGCAACTCTGTACTTTTCCTGTTTCTACTGTGAAGCAGTTGTATTTCGGTTTGAAAGCTGGGATATGGCAGTGAATTTACAGTGTCCAGAAGAATAACACCTGAGTCCTCAGAAATGAAAACGCATGGGGGGTATCATGGGCGAAACAGTATACTCTATTATGTCCATGGTACTGCTCATGTCTATAGGCGACAGTTACCACTTTCCATCAGGTGGGCCGTCAGCTTGATTGCCATTCTAAGTTGTATAAAAAATAATAATCAAAACGGTTTTGGACTTTGAGTTCAACCCTAAATATGTTTTTTTGTTTTTAAAGTTACCTAAAAAAATTAAAAAAAAATCTAGATCTAGATAGAAATAAATAGATAGAATCCAAAAAATTACCCTTGCTGGTTACTCTGTTTGAGTCATAGATTGTTTTATTTGCTCTTCTAATACAGTTAATTGTTTGACATAGTAATTTTTGATGTATTTATTTAGGTATATATTTATTACATGTATATATTTATTTATTTAACATATACATAAGTGTATGTTTACATTAGTCTAATTATACGTTTATAATATATGAATATATTAAGTATTATTTTATATTTCCTCAAATCAATAATGCACCTTCTTATTTCTTGATTTGCCCAATGGTTGACTGGTAGAGGACACCGTCCAGTGTTAAGTCCGCCAAATGCACATAGAATTTCACTGTGCATTAAAGTTTAAATAAATAAATTTCATTGTATAATCAGAAACATTAGTCTCCATCGATATACCTTGTTGAGTTTGTTACAAATAAAAAATAAAAAATAATAATTTGGCCGCAGTAAAAAATATTTCATACATACATACATATACACATATCTGTCACGCTTGTCTCCCATTTGGGTAGGCAGAAACGATGAAATGTTAAATGCTTGGATTCAAACAAACCTTATTTGCTTCTTTCACATTCATCAATCTTTTCATACACGCTCGCCGGTTACGGGTACTTTAATTAATAAATATTTCATATATATTTTATAATTGATTATAACTATATTTTACTTAAACCTTGCATCAGAAATTGATTCACTTACATTACTAGTAATAAACAATATACTTTTTGTCTTACTACAAACAAGGAATGTTACGATATTGAACTATCTTTTATTATATTTTAATATTACAATATTCGTACGATAAAAGAAGACACAATTGTAATGTAAGCAATTTATAAGTAATTTCCATTGACTTCGCTTTGTAAATTACTTTAGTAAAAAGCGTTTATTAGGCATAAAATTTCCCGCGCTTTATAGGACTTAGATTAACATAGTCTAACTTAACCCTCGATTTTGTGCCAACTTTAACTTAAACTTCGAAAGTGCGGATTAAACAGTCACCCTTAAATTCTCCCGACTACTAATTCTAGAGCAAATTTTGAAATAGTGATGTGCAACGTTGTGCAGAAATGCGTGTTTATAGACATTATATCTATTATATTATTTCTAGCTATACCTTGCGGCTTTACCCGCGTAAATTAGTACATAAGGTATCCTAATATACTAAGTTAGGATATACCATAATCTACCCGTATAGAAAATTTAAAAATTTGTAATTAATTACGATTTAAAAGAACTTTTAAATAAGTATGTTTGAATAAAGATTGTATCTATTCCATTCCGTTCATTCTGTTTCATTCTATACCATTCTGTTTCGTTCTCTTCCATTTTGCTCCATTCTGTTCCTTTCTGTTCCATTAAGTTCCATTCTTTTCCATTATGTTCCATTCTATTTCATTATATTGCATTCTATTCTTATTATTTACCAAAGGTAGACTCTGTACATACAGAAGTCGTTTGCTTACTCTGTCTCACTTATGTTTCTGCCGTGAATTTATGTGACTGTGATTCTGCTTGAAGAGTAAGTAAAATTACAAGATTCAAAGGGCTTACAGCATAGTCCTCGGGAATAGTAATGCATAAAGAGTATCATGAATAAGATAGTGCATTTTGTGTTGTCTATGGTGAAATGGTTGCCAAGTTGTTCCGGCATAGAATAGGCCACCTCTTCCTTTCCCGTGGGTGTCGTAGGAGATTACTGAGGAAGGGCATGGAGGGAGGCGAGGGATGGGCAGCAGCATCCCTTTTAAAACATCTCCAAAGCCTGACTGCGGTTCCCAACCCGCCTGCCAAACGTGGTAACTACTAGCAAAACCCCTCAAGGGGGACGCTTACGATCAGCAGTGGACGGTTAAAGACTGATATGATTTTGATGATGATGAAGAAAATTTCCCGATTCTAAGATAACTTTATGCTATATCGGGGACTGGTAGATAAATACTCGTCTTCTTTTTTATGTAACTTAGAATGGCAAATAACTGAGGGCCACCTGATGTAAAGTGGTAATCATCGCCTCTAAACATGAATATAAATAACTAAGTATACAATGCCGTCCATGATCTTATAAATACACTTCATGCGTTGCTATTACTAAGGACTAAGATGTTATGCTTCTGTACTGTCTAATTTCATTGCTATATCGTACCCTTCAAACCGAAACAAAGTCATGAAACACAATTGCTTCACGGTAGAAACACGATGTGACAGAGGTACCTACCCAAGCAAACAACTTTTGTACAAGGTTTCCTTGTGGTAAAATTTGTAATTAATAAACGTTATTTTCTACGCCATAAGATCTCAGTATAGAATAGACAACCACACTTCTTTTCCTATGAGTATTACCAGAGGGAGACTTTGTACAAAAGTCGATTGCTTGGGTACCTCTGTCCCATTCGTGTTTCAACCGTGAAGCAGTTGTGTTTGCATAGCTGTGTTTCGGTTTGAAGGGTGGGATATGACATGAATTTACTGGGTACAGAGGAATAACATCTGAGTCCTCAGGAATGGCAACGCATGGGGGGTATCATGGGCGAAACAGTATACTCTGTTATGTCCATGGTACTGCTCATGTCTATAGGCGACGGTTACCACTTTCCATCAGGGGGGCCGTCAGCTTGTTTGCCATTCTAAGTTGTATAAAAAAAAGTATCCTAAGAGAGGACTAAGTGGATTTAAAGGTCGAGGGATGGGCAACAGCGTCCTTCTTAAAATACCATCAAAGCTTAAGTTTCGCAGTAGGCAGTTAACAGCGGATATGATAATAATAATAATAAATACAGGGATATTGAAAATGTGCAGGACATCCCTAGTCCGGACTAACGTAATTACACTGAAATAGTTTTAAAACTAAAAGGGACTTCCGCAGTTTGCACTTTGCGACCACTCGTTTCTCTGCTTTAATGACGACGTAACATTTAAAACATTTTTTTTAACGTGACTAGAAACTGGCCATTTCATTTATGTTTTTTTTTTAATGTTGACCCCGCCTGTGTTATCGGTAGGTATACGCTGGCGGGGCACCAGCGAGAGATGATACGTGACGATGATATTAGGTCCGTTGGTCCATCGTGACAAATTTATCGATAATTAACCACGATGATTTTCAGTAAAAAACGCGTGGAGGTTGAACTGTAAAAAAATATTTATTTATTTATTCTTTTATGCACAGTAAAATTCTATGTACATTTGGTGGACTTAACACCGGACGGTGTTCTCTACCAATAAACCATTGGGTAAACCGAGAAGGCGGTGCATTTTTGAATAGAGAAAAAATAATCTAATAGTCTAATAGCCCCATTGCTAGCAATATACCCATATTGCTAGCAATGGAGCTATTAGATGCGCTATTATAGATGCTAACTATCCCTTTTCCCCCTTACATTCTTGTACTGATTAATTAAAAATATTTCTTACCAGAGGGAGACTTTGTACAAAAGTCGTTTGCTGGGTACCTCTATCCCATTCGTGTTTCAACCGTAAAGCAGTTGTGTTTGCATGGCTGTGTTTTGGTTTGAAGGGTGGTTGAAGGGGGTTTGAAGGATGGTTTGAACTGGTGGTTTGAAGGGGTTTGATATGGCGTGAATTTACAGGGTACAGGGAAATAACACCTGAGTCCTCAAGAATGGCAACGCATAGGGGGTATCATGGGTAAAACAGTACATTCTGTTATGTCCATGGTACTCTCATATCTATAGGCGACGGTTACCACTTTCCACCAGGTGAGCCGTCAACTTGTTTTTCATTCTATGTTGCATAAAAAAATATAAGTATTATATAAACTGAAAGCAAAATATTTAAACCATAAATTGTATTTATGCTGCAAGAAATAAAATGACTTTTTATTTAATTTGTACTCATATATACCTGTGTAGCAAAATTCTTTAAAAATTGTCGAGACTTTAAGCGCCAAAACGTGTTCTCAAACTTTTATATTAATTTATAATATTACTCAGAAGATTAACTTGTAAATGGGTATGCAACCACGAGATGTAAATTTATAATATGTTACAAAGTAAATTATGAGAATTAATTGATTAAAACGTAATTAAATTTGAATGGCGGTTAAATATAATTACCGTGATTATGTACGTGATCTCTCCCGCAGTTCATCCCACATTCACTCGCGTTTCCCGCTAAAGTTCGCACGTTTCTTTCTGAGATCTTTCCCGCATTCCCTCCTACGGTTGTTCCGTTCCTTGTTTCCTTTCTCGATCACTTCCTACCACGATCGTTTCTACTTATCCTACCGTGTTCATTATCGCGTTTCTTCTTGTAATCTGTCCCGTATTCTCTGCCACGATATTTAAGTCGTTTTTCCTGCAATTGTTCCCGCATTTCATCCTACGATCGTTTTTAGGTTCCCTCTCAAGTTACCTCCCACATTAATAATGGTCGCTTCCTATGGTTGCTTACTCATTCTTGTTCATAAAAATTAGTTTTTTTCCGTCTCTTTCTATTTTGTCCGTAAAGTCACATAGAATGGTAAAAGATGAAAGAGATAAAAGACAACACAAATCCTATGTTTTCTTAATCTAAAAGTTTTTGTCTATGGTAGTAGTAAAAATATTTTTAGTCTATAAAAAAAATTTTACTTACAATAGATTTATAATTTTAGCATTGTATCTACCATTTCTCCATTATTTTAAAATAAAAAAGACAAATTTTCTTAATGGGTTTCAATAATTACACATATTCTATATATATATATATATATATATATATATATATATATATATATATATATATATATATATATTATATTATATATACCAGAAGGAGACTTTGTACGGAGTACGGATTTTGGAGGGATGTTTGTTGTCGATTGCTTGGGTATCTCTGTCCCATTCGTGTTTCAACAGTAAAGCAGTTATGTTTGCATAGCTGTGTTTCGGTTTGAAGGGTGGGATATAGAGTGAATTTACTGGATACGGAGGAATAACACCTGAATCCTCAGGAATGGCAACGCATGGGGGGTATCATGGGCGAAACAGTATACTCCGTTTTGTCCATGCTACTGCTCATGTCTATAGGCGATGGTTACCACTTTCCATCAGGTGGGCCGTCAGCTTGTTTGCCATTCTATGTTGTATAAAAAAAAAACTCTCTCCGCATCTGAATCCGCGTCCTTTATGGCCCAACATAAGCTCCATATTCTCAAAGTTTGCCCGCTAAATGTGTGTAATTTTGGAATGGACTGTGTTAGTACGCGGTCGGATATCTAAAGTAGATGTTGGAACTAACGTATGTCCAGTAAAGTCTGGTCTAGACATTGTAAATAAAGGTGAAATATCTGTCTGGTAGCTTTAATCGAACTTTCATAGCGTGCTCAGAGGTTATTTTCAAGTTTAATTTATTTTACTTACATATTTACTTTAGACAAGAAATGTTATAATTTTAAATACTTTATTACATAAACTTTATATTTTACTTAAAGTTTGTTACACAATAGAAGAAAAAAAACAGCAATTTTAATCGTAGTAAACACATAAATTTTTGTAGGGAACAAGAAATAAAAATTGATTAAAAAAAAGTCTTGAGTTATCTTGAAACTAAACTAATCTACAGAACAATTTCTATGGGTCCAATCTATAAATATAATAAATATTTGCATAAGAAAAAAAAATTCAAGTCGGTTTAAAACTGTCGGAGTTATAAGGTAAAACAAAACAATACGAAATGAGAACCTCTTTCTTTTTGAAGTCGGTTAATAAAGAGCATGTATAATATCTAATTCTTTTTTGACGATGTTATTCTAATAAAAAAAAATATGGCTTACATTGACTAAACCTTTAAAGATACATGAATAATAATATATCGAGCAAAGTCGGGACAGAACGCTAGTTTTTAATAAAGGGAAAATTATTACGGTCACAATTTATTAGAAAGACATTAAAATACACGCTTATAATAAAAAGTAATCCCATCATTACAACTCAATCAAGCGCCCGGAAGAAAGCAGGAGCGCGGCAAATAGATTTGCTGTAGCAAGAAAAAAAAAAGAAATTAGTACTTATTATAACGGAGTAAAGTATACATTTGCAAAGCAAAACTTTTTTCGGAACCGCTTCTTTAAAACCATAGACCGTGAAGTATTTCATTATAAAATATACTCTATTTATCTTGGAATTCAGCGTAAATATTACAAAAACCGTTTAAAACAAAACGGTATTATTTGGAAAACACGGGATTACTTTTCGTGCGGGCCCGCGTATAGATGAATAATATACGTATGTATGACTTATCTCTTCAGAAATATTATTAAAATATGAAAATTATACTCTAGTAGTTATCATGTTATTGATAAATTTTGTAGGGGGCGAGATCTGCATTTCAACGTCATTCTGAGATTGTATAACAAGTATATTACCAGTTAAATGCTTAAGAAAAACACAAAACAAATTAAGTTATAGAAAATCAATTTATAAGTTTTGAATTTGTAAAATTATAAATTATATATATGAAAAACAAATATATAAAAGGGCAATTTTCAATAAGTGAGATTTCTGTATAATTTCTCACAACATTTTTAGTTTCAAGTCTAGATAAAAAGTCTAGTAAGTAGTAGTCTTTCAGTAAAGATGATGCCCTCAGAAAGTATTTTATAAAAGGCATAGTTTTGCATATTTCGGGAACATTACATGACATTATTCAA
Source organism: Galleria mellonella (assembly GCF_026898425.1). Classification (NCBI taxonomy): domain Eukaryota; kingdom Metazoa; phylum Arthropoda; class Insecta; order Lepidoptera; family Pyralidae; genus Galleria; species Galleria mellonella. The sequence goes on along the minus strand of NW_026441999.1, from coordinate 4,714,931 downwards.
GGGCTTTTCTGGGGACTTGAGGTAGAAAACATAGTTGAAAAGCCCACCGACGTTGAGCGGAAGTTGCACTTGCTGAAAATGAATAAATAAATAAATGAAAACTCTGTATTGGTCCCTTTAAACAATGATACAGATTATAAAGATTAACTTTAATAGAAAATCAACAAAGTAATTCTTAATATAGGTGATTAATAAAATTATTATGAGTTTTAACATCGCTCTTTTAGAATCTTATCTTTTTAATTCATGACGACTTTACTATACTGACTTTAATGGACAGAAAAAAGCTATAAGTTGTTCAATGAGCTGTGGAGAGTACTGATTTCGGAGTTTTGCTACGTAATAAGATGAGGGAAGTTGAGAACAGTAGCCAGGTAACCAGTTTTTTGAGAAATGTTTATATTAAATAATGAAAAATTAATGATGGAAGATAAATATTCTATTTGAAATAAACCATAAGAAGGCTTCACATAAGGGCTGGCTGTTTGGGGACCCATGTTTCTGCCGATAAACAGCTGTGCAATTGGTAGTAGCAGTGAACTAATACTTTTTTTTAAATGATAATGAAATGGTAACCCCGCCCGCGCTAACGGTATACACTTGCGGGACACCATTGAGGGATGACAGGTGAGAATGAAAAGGCAGGTCAGTTAGACCATCGTAATGAATACACCTGGGATTCAGCACGATGGTTACTAGGAGAGCATTACGTGGAGGTGGACCTCACAGGGACCTCTTACTAGCAATGAAACTGGTAGTCCGCAGTACTAAAAATCCCTTCTCCCCAAAAATAACACTTAATTTATGTGCTATTCCATGGCGAATTAGAAAAACGCTTGTTAGAATAATTTCCCGTGTGTTTCCATCAACTAAGTCGAGTGCAACAGGTTTTTTGTGGATAATCAAGTTTTTGTAAATAATCAATTAGATGTTTATCCGAGTGAAAAGTGTGACCCGAATCTTATTATCGCCGGTACAAATAACGTTTATTTTTGTTTTTTTTTTTAAATACAAATCTTCTGCCCACCGATTCCTTTGCGTGGGATGAAACGATAATTTCATTTCATCCCACACGAATGAATCGGAAGGATTTATACAAATATAAAAGAAAAACAAACAAAAATATTCACAAACAACAAATTTAGATTCGGTAGTTTATTTTAAGTTTCTAAGACAAAACTTCTTTGTTTATTTATTTATTTATTGCACAATAAAATTTTGTACAAATGGCGAGCTTAATGCCATATGGCATTCTCTACCAGCTAACCATAAGGTAAGAACAGAAAGCGTGTGAAGGGTAGTGGGTGTGAAGAATTACCATTGATCCTTGTTCAAAATAAAGCCTTATCCCTTGGTAATAAAATACAGATTGTTTACAATATTGGAGTCCGTCATTATTATTTTTCTCCCACCTTACTTTAACAAATAAAAAAAAGTACTGACTGGATGGAGGCGTGTGTGCGGATGCTTGCTCCTGTAAAATAAATGTAATGTGTGTGTTTTAAACTGTATGTGCCCTGAAGAACCTGTAAGAATTTGTGTGTGCGTGCATATAAAAGTTGAGGAAGAACTGCCGGTCACCTACAGCAGAGAAAATCACGAAGCCGATGCCAGGTTAGTCCTCCTCGACAGACAGAATCTTTCCCTTATGAAACGCTTCCACTGCGGTGTTTTACCTTAAACAATCCTTATTACCATTGATGACCTTGATAATGGTGTATTGGTGTGGATATTTTCTATTCATAATTTGTAGGTATTTACAAAATAAAAAAATATGTTTTTTTTAATAACAAACGAGCATGCAAGTCACCTGATGGTTGGTGACAAACGCTATTGTAGGCGTGCTGCCGGCCTTTTTTTTATACAACTTAGAATGGCAAACAAGCTGACGGCCCACCTGATGGAAAGTAGTAACCGTCGCCTATAGACATGAGCAGTATCATGGACATAACAGAGTATACTGTTTCGCCCATGATACCCCCCATGCGTTCCCATTCCTGAGTACTCAGGTGTTATTCCTCTGTACTCTGTAAATTCACGTTATATCCTACCCTTCAAACTGAAACACAGCCATGCAAACACAACTGCTTTACAGTTGAAACACGAATGGGACAGAGGTACCCAAGCAAACGACTTTTGTACAAAGTCTCCCTCTGGTAATTATTATATATATCATCATCATCATCATCATATCAGCGATTTATTGTTCGCTACTAAACATAGGTATTACCATGGACATAAAAGAGTATACTGTTTCGCCCATGATAGCCCTATGCGTTGCCATTCCTGAGGACTCAGGTATTATTCCTCTGTACCCAGTAAATTCACGCCATATCCCACCCTTCAAACCGAAACACAGCCATGCAAACAACTGCTTCACGTTTGAAACACGAATGGGACAGAGGTACCCAAGCAATCGACTTTTGTACAAAGTCTCCCTCTGGTAGTGATGGTGTATCAAGATAAAAATACACCAGATTTAAAGTTATACCTTCAGGAACAGAACTCTGATGGTATACAATTTAGTGAAGTAGTTTTTTCGTAATCCGACACAAATATAAAAACAGACATATAAATATATACACACATAATATACACAGATAAATTTCTTTAAAATATTGTTCTGATATTTATTCATTACTAGCAATATACCGAACCAGGTCGATCTCCTCGCGGTTCTCCCTGGAAACTATCATGGTTAATTCCTGATGAATTCATCATGATGGGCTAACTGGCCTGCTTTCATTCTCATCGATCACCCTTCACTGGTGCTCCGCCAGCGTATCCCGTTAGCGGAGGCGGGGCTACCATACCATTTTCACCCATCAAAAAAAAAACTGATTCTAATAACTTACCCCCATCCCTTTAATTATCTCCTATGTACAAACATAGCGTAGTTACAATTTCATTATATCAGTAAAATAAGAGAACTTTAATGTTAGAATACCCGAATTAACTTACGTGTACATTATTCAATAATACTCAACTAGTTTCGGAACCATCCGGGCCCCTTAATCATGAGTGGTCATGATGTTTGCGGCTTTAACAATACCATATAATATACTCGTATAGTATTATTTTATGTATTTATTGTATGTACATATATATTTATTTATTTAATATATTATATGTATGTTTATATTATATGAATTTGTCAAGTATTGCTTTATTTTTCCTCTACTCAAAAACGCATCACCTACGGTTACTTCTCAGTTTGCCCAATGGTTGACTGGTAGAGAACACCGTCCGGTGTTAAGTCTGCCAAATGTACATGGAATTTTACTGTGCATTAAAGTTTAAATAAATAATAAGTTATTTCTAATAATAATGAGCAGGGATAATATTTATATTATTATATATATCACATCTCCCATATTTAGAAGTAACAAAATTTTTCATCGTACCTCCCACCAAATTGTTTATAATTACTCCTCTCCATCCAAAGGTTGCCTGGAAGAGATCGCTCTTAGCGATAAGGTCGTCCATTGTTTTCTCATTGTGATTATTTCTTGTAATTATTTATATATATAATAAGTTTACTATTGTAATCTTTTGGAGGAAACAATAAAGAGTATCTATCTATTCTTAAAAAGTCATTAATTGCGTTCCATTATATACAAGCTGTGAGTTCAATACATTTGTGAATGCTGCTTTATTTACGTTTGGCTTCTCTCCCGGGAGGCATTGTTGATTTTGCCCTGGTATATATACATACATATATAAATAAATAAACGCGCCACAAATACAGACAGAACGATTTTTCTCTTAATATTTGTGAATTTTATGAGTCGTAACTTTGCCATTTAATTGGCGGAGTGGGGATAATTGGCCCATTTGATGCTTGTTTAGGAGTTTTCAACGGTTCATTCCAACTCTACTGGGATACCTTGCTGTAAATTTTTATGCTTCTATTGGGAAAAGAGGAGAGAAAAATCTCTTATCATAAAATATACTATTAGAATCTTAACTTGGAATTTATATGTAACCATGGAATGTAAATCCAATTTATTGTATGACAAATCTTTATCACCATCATCATCATTTCAGTCATTAACCGTCCACTGCTCGACATAGGCTTGTAAAGCCAGGGTGGATGGTTAGTTTTTTTTTATACAACTTAGAATGGCAAACAAGCTGACGGTCCACCTGATGGAAAGTGGTAACTGTCGCCTATAGACATGAGCAGTACCATGAACATAACAGAGTATACTGTTTCGCCCATGATACCCCCCATGCGTTGTCATTTCTGAGGACTCAGGTGTTATTCTTCTGGACACTGTAAATTCACTGCCATATCCCAGCTTTCAAACCGAAATACAACTGCTTCACAGTAGAAACAGGAAAAGTACAGAGGTGCCCGAGCAAACGACTTTTGTACAAAGTCTCCCTCTGGTTTATAATAAAATTTAAAGTAAACAATATTTTGGATCTAACTCTTCTTTTAGCAATATTTATATGGAATTATTATGTTTTGAATATATATTTGACCTTTTGTGCCATAAACATTTAAAGGTCTACGGCCACTTACATCTAAAAGTCAAACATGGGGTCAGTACACAAAGGGGAGACTTGAGGCCTATTTTAACAGGCCTAATACACTTAAGGAAACGACCCTATGAGCTGGAATAAACAGACACTTATACTAACTGCGATACACTGTAGGACATGAAAATGGTGCTTTTAATAATAAAAAAAGATCTGACGGAAACTCAATTTTAGACAAAACAGAAACATACTTTTTTGTATTATTTTAATTTTGAATGGCAAACAAGCTTGCGATCGAATGGATGGATATTGGCAAACGTTGCTTATAAGCCTATGATATGAGCATCACCATGGACATTAAAGATTAATCAATATATGGTCTCCATATTGTGTAAATCATTAATGTATATCACCATAATATAGCCATGCCAGCACAACTGTTTGACGGTCGAAAGATGTTTCATATTTTGACATTGGATGAATGCAAAAATATTATAAATGTTAAAGTGTGAAAAAGGATTTAAATTAGATACACGTGTAGGTTATATTCTAACTTAGCATATAAGACTTTATATACTGATTTGCGTGGGCGAAGCCACGGAATACAACTAGTATTTAATAATATAATAGATAATTTGATTTAGAATGAGAATTGTATTAATATTCCTAAATAGATTTTGTTTTGTAAAATAATAGAAACTTCAACTTCAATTAGTATGGGACCATCAGGCGAGGAAACCCTATCGTATGCTTTATTAAAATCAGTGTAAAATTAGCATAAAAATATAAACTTTTTTAAACTGATAAACTCTTAAATAAAATTTCAAATGTTAGCAATTAATAATAAAAAAGAAATATATTTCTTTAGTCTGTCTAAAAAAATAGTCTTTGTTTTAGTTATAATTTTCCTATGTAACTACTAAACTAGAATTTGTTACTATAAGAAATTTATTTGAGAAAATATCTATTATTATATAAATTTTGATGTGATTGATTTTTAATATTTATTATTATTTATATATTATAAAATTAATACAAATGTTTTTCTTTCATATTTTTTTTATATAGAATTGTTTTTATGCACTGAAGTGTAAAGTGTCTGTAGTTGTAGTAGATAGTAAGTACGTATAGGTAGGTATATAGGATATCATAAAAACTTATTGTCCCAGTGTTAACTCTTGTCTTCGTGAAGTCACAATAATAATGGTTACACGCACATAAAAAAAAGGTTGCTTTAGTATTATATTGAACTGGAGGAAACATATTTATTTACCTTTGTACATTTATTCTTGTCACATATATGTAACTTACAAGTGCAATAAAGAATATATATATATATATATATATATATATATATATATATATATATATATATTCACTATGAATATTTGAAGATTTTAGGAAAAACATTTATGTATATTATAATAAATATTTTTCTTTGAATCTGAAGGTCGTATAAATCCGGTGCTCGCTTGCCAGCAAGAGAGTATGTGTTTTTTATTAAATGACAATGTAATAATAAACAATGAGGGATGATAGGTGAGGATGAAGCAGCCTAATTAGCGCACCATGACCAATTTAACAATAAATCAAACACGATGGTTTGGGGAAAAGGGATTGTTAGTAATGGGGTCATATAGGCCATTAGTAACAATATACCCTTACAGGCTGATCTCCACATGGTTCCCCCTGGAAACCATCGTGGCTATTTCTAGTTGAATTCATCAGGATGGGCTAACTGATCTGTTTTCATCCTCATCAGTCATCTATCACTGGTGCTCCGCCAGTGTATACTGATAGCGCAGACTGGGTTACCATATCATTATCACCCATTAAAAAAATGGTTTCCAAGGGGAACCACGAACCATGGCCTGAGAGAGTATATTGCTAGCAATGAAGCTAATTCTCCTTAATTGACAATTCCTTCTTCCCCATAGCGAGTATGTTACTGTGTAGCGTGGATTAAATTGAACTAAAATGGAAAATTGAAGTCTATACATATAAAAAAATTAAATAACCTATTTGTCATGTATTTTTGAGAAATTCATAAAACATAATTATGAATCATGAAGTTTTATCCACTTATTCCAATTATTTATTTAATTTTTATTGACTACGATACAAAAAATATTTTATTTGTATCAAATATTTTTTGGCGGACTTAATTCTATGTCTGCATATGCCATATAGAATTTCATTTAAATCCGTTAAGTAGTTTTTGCGTAAAAGACTAACAAATATTCATCCATCCTTACAAAATTTCGCATTTATAATAGTAGTAGATGAACACAATACAAATAGTGAATTAATGGTAGTAGAATTTGGTAGTTTTTTTCTATTTATTTATGGCAATACACAGTCACGTGTAGTAGTTTTTGGTAAAACGCACAGACGTTGTAGTAAGGTATTCTGTCTAAATATTTTAATCTGACCTACGAAGATATGAAATCGCCGCAATAATTCGTACTTGTATGTGGGTACACTACTCCACAACCCTTATCAAAGGGGGACGCGGTTGATCCGGGTCACTAAGTCAACCGTAAACTTAGCACCGATTTATAAAGTTTCTCTTTTTTATTTATTCACGCCTTCTACGAGTACGTGGTTTAAGAAGTAATTTTTATTAAAAATAAAATCTTTACCACCTTATTAATATTATAAATGTGAAAGTGTGTTTGTTGCATCTTAGGTGACAAAAAATTTGAAATCTCTCATACCATTTTATCTAGACACGCCGGGTAAGTATAGAGTTAGAGGGCTCATTTATCGAACTATGATCGTTTTGCTTAAAAAAAAAAGTTCATCTTCATATGTGAAATAGTTTTTAAAAATATCTTAAGAATTTTGATTTTATTTTGACGATATGATTGCCCTGTTAGTGTTGGACACTTGTTTGACACAATATAAAAAAATAACCAACTATTTGTCACACATCAAAGTTATTTATTTAAAATTTTTACACAGTGTTCTATTATTAACTTATTTACACTTACACTGGACTTTTAACTTATTCGAAGGTCCAGTTGACTTGTGACGCGCGAGAACCTTGGTTCATGATTTTATTGAGCCTGGATGATAAATCCAACTAGTTAATTTTACTGGACGGACCGGCGGGCAGAACCAGGTCCGTAGCTGGACAGTAATTTGTCTAGCTTTATTACGACTGACTGATTTAGGGTTTGTATGAGTTTATATAGGCATAATACTGTTAGCAGTTTAAATGGAAATAAATGATTAGCTTTTTTCCTTTGCGACTTCACTGTAAATTTTAATAATATATATTTTTTATTGCATTTGAGCAATAGATACAGTGATATTGCTATTGCTATATATATATTGATATTCAGCAATAATATGTCTACATGCTAGGGTTGTTACAACCTCGCATGCTATATGTTTATATATTATGTTACATATTATAAACCTGATATAATGATGACTGAACTAATTGTCAGCAGTTTAAATGGAAATAAATGATAAGCTTTTTGTTTTTGCGATTTCACTGCAAATTTTAATAATATATATTTTTTATTGCATTTAAACAATAGATACAGCGATATTGCTATTGCTGTATATATTGATATTCAGCAATAATGTCTACATGCTAGGGTTGTAACAGCTCGCATGCTATATGTTTATATATTATGTTACATATTATAAACCTGATATAATGATGACTGAACTAATTGATGTGATCTCGGTGACACTGCAGTTAATATAATATGGTGATATTATACCTAGCTCCATACCTCGCAGTATATTGCCATTGACAAGCATACGCCACTAATCTCGACAAATTGACTGACGAGTACACTGGCGGACAGAATTAGGTATCGACACATTTATTTTACCAATTCATAGTTTTGTGTCTGTAACCTGTATCAAATAAGTTTTCTATTAACATGATGAATTCTAATGAATTATTAGATGGATATTGAAAGCTATTATCGTTGTTTCCATCCCCGTTCCAGTTCACACCGATGTCTTCATGGGTTCTGCGATTTGCTGCTTAAAATGCGAGGCGAGAAGCTGTGACGTAAGCACTATACTTACACTGCAGAAAGTTTTCGGATGAAGTCGAAACAGTTATTGGAAATGACAAATATAGTAAATTCATAAAATTCCTATTACACAAATACATACACAGATATTTACACAATTTTAATTCTACAAATATTTTTTAATTATTTCATATTAATTTAATATTGCAATTTTTTTATAATTTAATATCAAATTACCCAATCTTAAAATCAACATCCTAGTTAGTATAAAACATAAATACTCTTATATTACAGATATAGTCAAGATTTTACTTGCTTACTAAAGCTATAAATTTTATTACAATACCCTTTGGGAAAAGTTATTTACCTACCTTAGGAAACTGCAATCAAATCTGCCGATAGATATATTTTGGCTATTGCATACACGAAAGAAAACGAGATGGCAATTAACGTCCTCCATCTTGTTTTTTCTTGCATTTCTCTTATCCTATAACCTCGGATCGTTCAAATGTAGCGTGAAAAAGCACTTAGTGAGCCAGCATAATGCGATCAACTGTTGAGAATAAATCATTCTCTTTTCGGTTGATCGTATTCATAGACCATATTGGCTTTGTACTCGCTCAGGATGGCGTGGTCACATGTCGTCCTATAAAAAAAAAGTATTCGGTAACTAGTACCGAAAGATACATTTTCATGTGTCTAAGTGGCGAGTTAATACTTATTTTAGGTTTGTTTATCTTTTGCCACTAGGAATGTTAGAATACTAAATAAATTACGATACATTTAATTTGGCTCTAAGTGTAAATACGGGAATGTAGCTGTCCGAGATACATTGGTAAGTACAATGCAATACACTGTCTGTCAATCGTCATATTAGCACGTATCGAGCTATTCAAGTACCAAGTCTAATGCCTGGAATGACCTAAATATTAACGTAAATAATTCTGTGGAATGTATTCGTGAAACTTCATCTCGATTCTTTATTTATTAAAAGAAAACAAAGGAAAGTTACAGAAAGTATAAAACTTTGTTAAATTAAATCTAACGACATCTAGTTATTAAAATTCATCAATTAGTTTGGATTATGAGTTACACTAACATCCGATTATACTTGTATGTATACAAAAACTTTATTTCTATACTCCATTATTAAAGGGGAATTTTGAACAAAAGTCTAATGTTTGGGTACTTTAGTCCCAAGTTTGTGCCTTCAAGCAGCTAAGTTTGTATGACTATGTTTCGGTTTGAAGAATGTGATAACGGTAGTGAAACTACAAGGTATGAAGTCATAAGATTTTAGTCCCCATGAATGGAAACGCAAAGACTGTAAAAAAACTTAGACTCTATATTGATTACTGAGTATTATCTAGTATAGTTTTTACACCAAAATCATGAGCATTTCAGTCATTAATCATCTACTGTTGAACATACGCATCCCCCAGACGCTGCTACAAGGGACAACCATGAGTTATTTGTACTATCCACTGACTTCCTGCATCATATTTGTGATTATTACTCCACTTGGAGGGAGGGGATCGTCCCACACTGTATTTGTTTGTATTTACAGGACACCACTCGAAAACTTTTATTCTCCATCGGCTATTGTTTCTACTAGCTATATGGTGAATCTACTGCCATTTCGATCTACTTATCTCTCGGACTATATCAGCCGCTTTGGTTCTTCTGCGAATATCCTCCTTTCAGATGTTATTAAGAAGTGTAATTATAAATTATTTTCCATTATCATTTTTACAACCCATTAATTGTTCACTGTCGAACCTTGGTCTACCCTATATTACCCCACATAGTAGGTACTATATAGCACCACTTACATCAAACAACTCCCTACAATACTCTTCCGATCTCTATAGTTCGTTAAAATATTAAAAAAAAAAAAAAACTAAAAACAAGTTGTTAGTTAATTTGGCAGTAAGTGTACGCACAGTAGAGTTCAAAGACACTCAATATTAATATTACTTGTAGAGTAACTCATTATATCGTGTCTAGCTGTCAGCATTATAGTTTGCGAAGTATTTAATACTAACTATAAGTCGTGGTTTTTCTCACGTGACTCGATAAGTATATTTTACCAGTACCAGAGGCAGACTTTGTACGAAAGTCGTTTGTTTGGGCACCTCTGTCCTGTTCGTGTTTCTACCGTGAAGCAGTTGTGTTTGCATGGCTGTATTTCGGTTTGAAGGGTGAGATATGGCAGTGAATTTCAGGGTTTTTTTATACAACTTAGAATGGTAAACAAGCTGACGGCCCACCTGATGGAAAGTAGTAACTGTCGTCTATAGACATGAGCAGTACCGTGGACATAACAGAGTATACTGTTTCGCTCATGATACTCTCCATGCGTTGCCATTACTGAGGACTCAGGAATGGCAACTTATTCCTCTGTACCCTGTAAATTCACACCATATCCCATCCTTCAAACCGAAACACAGCCATGTAAACACAACTGCTTCACGGTAGAAACACGAATGGGACAGAGATACCCAAGCAAACGACTTTTGTACAAAATCTTCCTCCGGTACAAAGGAATAATACCTGAGTCCTCAGAAATGGCAAGGCATGGGAAGTTCCATGGGCGAAACAATATACTCTGTTATTTCCATAATACTGCTCATGTCTCATATATGTTTCAATCTAAGTTGCATAAAAAAATACTTATGGTTACAGCATATAAATCTTAGTTTCCTATCGTATCGTACTATACGTGTACATAACAGTGACTGCATTAATTTTTAATTTATTAAATCGTATATAAGTGCACAGATGCACTAAACCTAATTAGCTTACACTATATTCTATGCACAAGATAATTATGCACTCAATGCAGGCGAGTGGTGCCATGTTGCAGATTAATAAGCTCCAGGTAAAGTATGGCCACAATGCAAGGGAATACCTAATATCACAATAACAATTTTATAGACCTTTACAGACCCTGCTACTATTCTTTCTTTGCTAATATTATAAATTTGAAAGTGACTTTTTTTATTTGTTACATTATAGCGTCTTAGATCGAATTAGCAATGAGGAGGTCCTGCTTAGGGTTAAGGAAAAAAGACAAATTATTAGAACTATTGAGTACAGAAGGGGAAAAATTTTGGGACACAAGCAATTATATACAACCGTAATTAAAATAAAATTATATATTTTAACTAATAGAATAGAAATATTCAATGCTCAACCGAAAAAACTACAACAAGTAAAAAAAATAGCTTTCTATTTTTTTTATTTCATGTGTTCTATCGTTAACTTTATTAAAAACAACGTTATTTCTATTTAATTTTTTTGTGTTGAGTATTTTGAATGAACGAATGAATGAAAATTTATTTCAATAGTTCACACTTACGTACATTTAGGCTATAAGTAATAATAACATTAAAATAATATAGAAAAAAAGTACATATACAGGGTGGAAGGGACAGGTTGGTCAAAACGAAAATATCTGATTCAGATGAGTGGTCTGAATCAGATGGCAGATTATTTACATCTACCGGAAATGCAACATAATATATAATTAACGATTCTTAATTTTGAAGCCGCGCAATGTATTTGAAATTTTACGATACACACGACACGGGCTACTTACACAGCGTGCGTCAATCGAGCTTCGTAGGTAGTTTTCATACGCTTGTGGCGTTGACCTTACATAGCTAATTCTGCGCATAGTGGTAGGATTTTAATACGAATATTACTTTTTTTTTTTGGTATTTCATAGTACTTCACTATAAAATATTATTATTTCTTTATATTGTGACGTTAAATTCTTTTAGCTTCTCAAAGGCTGACTGTAAAAGATCACTTTATGGGATAAGTCCGCCATTGTATATTAAATCTTTTAATGATGAATTATAAATGACAAAGATTTTACAATACAATATCCTAGATTACATTTTTTTTTAATGTTTTATAAAAAAAATATAAATAAAAAAATAAAAAGAAAACAGGAAAGAATTAAAATATCCCGGAAAGATGTACCACTAGTTTTCAGTTTAGAATTCACTGTTTCAGTTTTTCCCAACATGTCCCTTACACCCTGTATATATTATAACAAAGGCTAGTTGAATTCGGTCAGTACCATGAAAACGAAAAAGGATGCTAATTCAGCTTAAAGTGCCTGCAGAAGCAGCAACGCTAATTTTGAATTAGCACCTCGTTACCTTGCCAGGTCCATCAAGATCAACAATTAAGATTTTGGGTAACTATAAAGCAACATAAATATATGCAAAATAATAGATAAGCATTGAAAAATATCAGAAAATACGAGTAAAAACAGTAACAAAAGAAATACAAGACTCAAAAGGATTTGGACTCTACCATATATGTAGAATAAAACAAGTAACCAAACCTTGGCAGTGATTATAGAATAATTCAACAAATGACATCGTCGATAAATTCATGAGCTACAACATGTATTCTGATAAGACAACTTACAAAGAATTGGGGCTAAAAAATAGAAAACTCAAATCAAGCATCGCACAAATATTCATATACATACATATATAATGTCAGCCGTCAAGCCAAGAAGTTTTGCTAGTAGTTGCCACGTTTGGCAGGCGAGTAGTAGCTGCAATAGGCTTTTAGAAAAGTCTTAAGAGGGACATTGCTGCCCATCCATCGACAATAAGTTCCCTTAGTCGCCTGTTTCGACACCCACGGGAAAGGAAGGAGTGGCCTATTCTATGCCGTAGTTTATATATTTATTAGATATACATACATTATAATATTATGTATTTTTATTATATTTTTGTACGTATATAATACGTGTATAAGCTATAAAAAAATAAAAAGTCGAAGGCTATTTATAATCAATCCATAACCTAACATTATAACATTTACCAGAGGGAGACTTTGTACAAAAGTCGATTGCTTGGGTACCTCTGTCCCATTCGTGTTTCAACCGTGAAGCAGTTGTGTTTGCATGGCTGTGTTTCGGTTTGAAGGGTGGGATATGGCGTGAATTTACTGGGTACAGAGGAATAACACCTGAGTCCTCAGGAATGGCAACGCATGGGGGGTATCATGGGCGAAACAGTATACTCTGTTATGTCCATGGTACTGCTCGTGTCTATGGGCGGCGGTTACCACTTTCCATCAGGTGGGCCGTCAGCTTGTTTGCCATTCTAAGTTCTATAAAAAAAAAAAAAAAAAAAAAAAAACCACAGATAACAAAACTGTAATCGTGATCCCAAAACAATACAAGCTTAGATTTCTATCAACATCAGTTGGGATTAAGTATCGACAAAACATTGGAAAGTAAAGAGATATCTCAATTCCACGAGAGTCGGGGGGGATAGCATTTATTCGTCTCAGATTTGAATGGAGGCAAATTTGAAATTTAAATTGGGACGTTTACCCGAATTGATAGCGGATTCTAAATGAAAGCTTTCCCGTGGTACCTGAAATAGATACGGCTATTACGACTGATTGCTATTTTGGATATACGAACGCCTATGAGGAAAATTGCTTTTATTTAAACGTTGACAAATACTTGTAATTCGTTGTTGGATTGAGGGGGAGCCGATGTGGTAAATCTTATTTACCTAATGGAGCATTTGCACTTAGCTCTGTTTGTGTAGCTAATTCAAAAGATAATATTTATTCTGTACTAGCTGCCGGTCCCGGCTTCGAATGGGTTTGGTGAACGATTTATTAAATATCTATCATACAAACCTTGTACTGACCAAATATATGTTGTTGATATATAGAAGTATTGTGTTTATATATATTTGTATTTTTTTTCTTATTTTGATAGATACTTCTGAGTTTGATAGTTGTTTCTGATTTTGATAGTTGTTTTTGTTTTGATAGTTACTTCTGAGTTTGATAGTTATTTCTGATTTTGATAGTTTTTCTGATTTTGATAGTTGTTTTTTATTTGATAGTTACTTCAGAGTGTGATAGTTATATCTGATTTTAAGAGTTACTTCTGATTTTGATAGTTGTTTTTTTTAGTTATTCATTTGATAGTTACTTCAGAGTTTGCTACTTATTTCTGATTTTGAGAGTTACTTCTGATTTTGATAGTTATTTCTGATTTTGAGAGTTGCTTCTGATTTTGTTAGTTGTTCTGTGTTGATGGTTACTTCTGAGTTTGATAGTTATTTCTGATTTTGAGAGTTGCTTCTGATTTTGATAGTTGTTCTGTGTTGATGGTTACTTCTGAGTTTGATAGTTTTTTCTGATTTAGAAAGTTAGTTCTGATTTTGATAGTTGTTTTTATTTCATAGTTACTTCAGAGTTTGATAGTTATTTCTGATTTTGAGAGTTACTTCTGATTTTGATAGTTGTTATTCATTTGATAGTTACTTCTAAGTTTGATAGTTATTTCAGATTTTAATAATTATTTATGATCTTGATTGTTACTTTCGATTTTGATAATTACATCTAATTTTGACGGTTACTTCTGATTTAGTTAGAGTTTACTTTTATGTTGGTCTCGTGTAAATTTTGTTGAATATTTTCCAAAATGTAATCGGTGTAAAAATTAAAGAAAATTCAGGCCTGTGAAAACAATGTTAGAGAAAAATTGACGAAACAGATACACATTGTAAAAGTAGATCGATATAGGTACCTACATTAGCTAATCTATTATGATCGAATTGCTGTGCTTCTTGAACGACAGTGGAATAAATAGTTCGATTTAATAACGGTCTTTTAATAACTGAAGAGCTAGTAGGTAAATAAATTGACACTAAGTACACTCAGTATCCAACAGATACGAACAAGTCAGAAGCTAACGTTAAAATAGTATATCCTATATTATTAATGACAATATTTCTAAGGATATTATGTTTGTTACTCAATCACACTTTGACGACTAAACGGATTTGATTGAAATTTGCTACACGCGTTGTCTGTGTCCGAACTTAACACATAGGATGTTTTATATACAGATTTATGTAATCACAGCTGCTGGATAGATCTAGCAGTGTATTAAATATAACAGTAGACATTTTTCTATACTATTGTGCTGGTAAACAAGCATACGGCCTGTCTTATGTTAAACAGGTGTTACCGTAGTCTATAGACGCCTGTAACAACAGGGATGATACGCACGCGTTGCTGAATTTTAAGAAATCTTATTGTACCCTTTTTCAAGAACCACATACTGTAGTCTCTAAGAAAAGCATCAACAGGAAGATCAATCCACAACCTGAGTGTTCGCGGGAGGAAGCTCCTCTGAAACCGCACTATGCGTGACCATTCTGGTTCTAAGATGCAAGGATGGTATCCTTGCCGATAGCAAGTGATACGATGGTAAAAGTACATATAGTAATTATTCGTATTTAGCAGGAGGGACCATTATCCGCAGTCTATCCGATAAATAGTATTTCCTATCTTGTAGTTTTAGATAAGTAATGTTAGGATTTCGTGTTGAAAGCTCTAGTCTTCAGAAATTGATCCCTAGCTTATATCATTAGTTACTTACTTTAGGCGCCCTTGAAGCCCTATAAGACCATCGCCTAAGTAGCAGATTAACTTTATCAACAATAGAACTTATTAAACGCAGATGGAGTATCGAACGTCAAAAAACGCTCAAACTGTGGGCTCATGAGTTGATTTATCCGTACTGTAGAAAAGAAACTTTGAAAGTATTAATATTAAATTAGCTTTATCTTCTGATACTGAATAGTCTTTCATCTTAAGTGCGAAATGTGCTATCAAATAGTTTTAAAACCGACTAGTACTTCCAGAGATCAGTGTATTAAAACAAAACAAACAAATTTTTCTACTTTATTACATAGTTAAATTTTATGTTATTATCTTTAGGCTTCTCAATAGTTCAATCAATCCTTATGTTTAGTATACAGAGAATATTTAGAATAGAGAAGGATATTGAAGGCTGTTTTTTATATTAGTCAAATCCTGATTATGTGACGAAGTTACAGCTTAAATTTAATAGTTAAGCTAAAAGTAAATAGTATATATATATTAATAATGAATTTTGTTTATCTATATGGAAGTAATCTAATTAATATCATATCAATATTACAAGATTAATAAAATTTTATTTATTCAGAAAAGCGCGTTATCTTTTGTTTTATTAAAAGTCAGTTTTTGTAGTTTCGTATAGAAACATTCTATCTAGACGATAATAATCTATGTGCCAACCCTTCTTAAAAGATTAAGTAGAAAAACTAAAGGTTAAGTTTCACTAGGGTTTATAAATGAGGTAATTATTAGAACGGACGAAATGAATTTTTATTCTAGAAGCCTTTATAAACTACTTTAAGTAGATACACTTTACACATTTTTATGAAATTTTGTGTGCATATCGAGTAGGTCTGAGAATCGGCCAACAACTATTTTTCATACCCCTCTATCATAAGGGTGACTCACCCCTAAATATGTTTTTTTTTATTTTTTGACAAAATTTTTTATTTTTATTTTGTTATGATTTAGCATTGAAAAATACATACAAATTCAAATTTTCATACTTTTACGATCAACCCCTGTTTTCTAATCGCGATTTTTATATTCCGCAATAGGGTTGCAAGGTGGCAATCAAATATAATAATTGTAGTACGAGAAATTATCATGCATAGTTCTCGAAATAATGTATATGGTAAAACAACGTTTGCCGAGTCAGCTAGTATATATATATATATATATATATATATATATATATATATATATATATATATATATATATATATATATATATATATATATAATTATCTATCCACTAGGTTTTTAATTCATTTGTTTTTTTTTATATTTATATCAGTCATAGACTGATTTGGAAAATTCTTTTTCAATAAAACACATTTTACCCCTTTTGATATTGTTAACTTCAAAGTATAGATGGAACCAATATGTTCCACCATTGAACAATTTTTCCACTAAACTTTTCTAGGTGACTTGTCACCAAGCTAGATGTATTAGACCACTTCTCTTCTAATGCTTCCGGAACTTTCTACTATAAAATCGTTTTAGAAGCTCTAACCGGACTGTTACGGCTAACTGATGTTTATTGGCACAGTGGATCGATATATTGAACAGTTAGTTTTCATCTGTAACTAATATCATAAAGGGGTGATATGTTATTTATTTATTTATTTACTCTTTATTGTACCACTTAAAGAATTATATATATACCATTATATTATCACCCACTAATATATATATATATATGATAATATAATGGTAACCCCATCCGCGCCATCAGTATACACCGGCGGGGCACCAGTGAAGGATGATAGGTGAAGATGGAGTAGGTCTGTTAGCCCATCGTGACGAATTCAACAAGAATTGTTCACGATAGTTTCCAGGGGGAACCACGCGGAGGTCGACCTAGTAGGGTATATTGCTAGCAATGGGGCTGTCAAACTCCATTGCTAACAATCCCTTTCCCCTATAAATATATATTACACTTATAGAGTAATAACGGCGGTCTTATCGTTAATGCACTCTCTTCTAGACCTAGACCTAGGGTAGAAGAAGTGGCTGGGTAGAAGAGAAAGGAAAAAGATATATATATATATATATATATATATATTTTTTTTTTTTTAATTAAGTATATATGTTACAGTCACAACTCTAAATTGATTGGTTAAGAGTTTTGATAACATATAAAACATTACCAAAGCCTAACTGTGGTTGTCAACCAGTCCGCCAAGCGTGGTTATTACTGGCAAAACTCACCCAATAGAGGGAGGCCTACGTTCAGTAGCGGACAGCTAATGGCTGATAGGATGATAATGTGATGTGTGATGTGATG
This sequence comes from Galleria mellonella, assembly GCF_026898425.1. Classification (NCBI taxonomy): domain Eukaryota; kingdom Metazoa; phylum Arthropoda; class Insecta; order Lepidoptera; family Pyralidae; genus Galleria; species Galleria mellonella. Next base: position 4,696,709 of record NW_026441999.1, on the reverse strand, counting down.
GAAAGTGGTAACCGTCGCCTATAGACATGATCATTACCATGGACATAGTAGAGTATACTGTTTCGCCCATGATACCCCCCCCCCCCCCCCCCATGCGTTGCCGTTCCTGAGGACTCACTGTACCCTGTAAATTCACGCCATATTGGGATATGGCGTAAGGAAAGGGTGGGCTTTACAGTTAACACGAATGGGACAGAGGTACCCAAGCAAACGACTTTCGTACAAAGTCTCCCTCTAGTAAACGTTTTTTACGTTAACAATAAGTTTACTATTGTAATCTTTTGGAGGAAACAATATAGAGTATCTACCTATTTGTCTACATGTTCATTTGTAAAACATTACCTTCCATTCTTGGCATTAAGGATGGTATAATGAACGGAAAATCATCTCGTAACGAATACAAAGTCAGGTTTTCCCCTATCCCGGTTTCCCAGCGTTCAACAAACAAACATACATTAAACATGAGCGTTTAGCGCATACAAAGGTGCATTCAGAAGGCTAAGTTTGAATTTTCTGTTTTAAAACTCGCTTTACTCACGAGGTGTGAACACGGCAGTACTTCTTTTGACTTTTCATGCCAAAGATTATGAGGAACAGACAGGACAGTTGTGAGAAATGGAGAAAGATCTCGATTTGACATTTTATTACACAAATACTAATACATGAAGTATATAAAGGAAAAATTTAATTTGAAAACAAGACAACTCACTGGCAAAATCAGATTTTGATTTAAAAACTAAATTACTGAATCGATTTAAAGAGACGTATACGTATGAGGTTCTTCAAAAAAGAGGTAAAGAGGTTTGTTCAGGGCCAGCAACGCGCGCGTAATGCCTCTGGTATTGCAGGTGTTCATAGGATACGGTAACTGCTTACTATTAGGTAGGCCGTATGCTTGTTTGTTACCTTAGTGGTATAAAAAAAACTGAGTCTATTTTGATAAAATTACTGTGGGCCTAATTAGAAAGCATATCCTTTCAGGTAAACAAACAATTTTTAATTAGGTTTATATATACATATATATTGTACTAGGGTATAAGCAGTTGCTGCGCGTGGTTTCCTCTATAGATATGTAACGGGTTGTGGGATCAAACCACGACCGGCCAACTACGAGTGCCTAAACCAGAAGTCAAGTGAAACTTTCGCACTTTATAGGGGAAGCAACGAGGCTTTAATCACACTACACAATACAAAGGAATACAATACACTATAATACTAAGATAGAAATTATACGTAGCCACACTAGAGCCCGATAACAGGAGTCTCCGTTACCCGCCGGGACTAAGTCGTCTCCGGGTTCAGTTTTCCAGTAAGGACAAGTCCCGGAGATTGCCGCCACTCGTGTTGTTCTCCCAGCGCCCCTTTCAGATAAATTAAAATACATATTTGCTTATAAGACAAAAAAATCAACATTTAACTGCACCTCAGTCTATTAATTCGCAATTAGTAATTGTTACATTTTTTATTCTAAAAAAAGAAATATTTGTTTAAGTGAATTGACAGGAAACGTAATCATGAATTTTTATTCTTTACATACACATATTTTTAGGCACTAAGCTTTTGGTCATTATTTAAACTATCTGCAGATATTTTAATCTTTGTCACACTCTGTTTTTAACTCACATAGTCGTTTCCTAAGAGTCCTCGGGAGTTTTCTTCGACATTTCTTGAAAACAAATTGATGTTTTATATGAATAAAATTGTAGATAACACTAGCATTTACTCAGATAGATGCTCCGGAAGGAGAACGACATTAAGTTAGTTTAGCAGACTTGATAAATTCAAACGCAAAAGTAATATTACTATTATTTGTATGAGGGTGGCGCCCTCTTGTATTAAGAGTTTAGACCACCTATGTTATACATGAAGTACTCTAACTTGACTAAGCAAGTGTCAAAAAAATTTTAAAAGAACAAATACATAAACTGGTATATATATATTACACAATTGTATTTCGGAAGGTCTAATTTAAAACTAGAAGTGGTTTGATCCAGAGGAAGATTTTGTACAAAAGTCAATTGCTTGTGTACCTCTGTTCCATTCGTGTTTCAACCGTGAAGCAGTTGTTTGCATGGCTATGTTTCGGTTTGAAAGGTGGAATATGGCGTGAATTTACTGGGTACAGAGGAATAACACCTGAGTCCTCAGGAATGGCAACGCATGGGGAGTATCATAAGCGAAACAGCATACTCTGTTATGTCCATGGTACTGCTCATGTCTATAGGCGACCGTTACCACTTTCCATCAAGTGGGCCATCAGTTTATTTGCCATTCTAAGTCGTCTATACGACTCTTACGACTATACGACTTCCGAAATACAATTGTGTAATATATATATATATATATATATATATATATATATATATATATATATATATATATATATATATATATATATATATATGTGTATATATATATATAATATACTAACTAACTAAATAGCATATTTTAAAAAAGTATTAAATATGAATGTAGATGGCTATAAGAGCAGACATAAACCTAAAAAGACATGGATGGATTGTGTGAGGGACGATTGGCCAGAATGGGAGTAAATGCGGAAATGACTGAGAATGGAAAAGAATGGAAGAGGAAAACATATTACGCCGACCCCAAATAATAATTGGGATAAAGGTAGGAACATGATGATGATATAATATGCTAACTATAATAAATAGAATATATGTAAGGCTTTATGTGTGAATATACTTTTGTCGAAACACACACCGTCTGTAACAGTAGAATTAACCGTAGCACCACCCGTTTTATTGCGTGCACTAATTACTCCGGTATATTGCGATGCACCGTGCTTCTACATTATTACAACAGACATACAGACAGATTGACAGTTAATAAATTAAAAGTCTATGAGTTAATCTTTTAATAATTTGTGTTCCTGCCTTAAAAATCTTTTTATTAAAATAAACGCAAAAGTTTGAAACTACGGATAGATGGATATTTGTTACTCTTTCACGCAAAAACTACTGAACTGTTTTGAATGAAATTTCTTACACGAATAGGTTATTTCCTAACTTAGCACATAGAATACTTTGTGTGTTGATGCATGTGGGCGAAGCCGCGGGATATAGCCAGTATTTATGTAATTTAATTTAAAAATATATGTATACTATGTAATATTTTTATCCAAAACAAAAAAATAACTAATTTAATTGTGATTAATTTAGTATGGGATGAACAAATACTTATATAAGAAGTAGAATCCAAAAGGAAGTATCAAAATCGGTCCAAGAGTTGCGAAGATATCGCATAAATTACGTATAAATATCTGTGTTTCAGTTTGAAGGGTGGGATATGGTTGTGAATTTACTGGGCACAGAGGAATAACACCTGAGTTCTCAGGAATGGGAACGCATGGAGGGTATCATGGGCCAAACAGTATACTCTGTTATGTCCATGGTACTGCTCATGTCTATAGGCGACGGTTACCACTTTTCATCAGGTGGGCCGTCAGCTTGTTTGCAATTCTAAGTTGCATAAAAAAAATCTTGTTTAAGTCTGTTCAGTAGTTTTTGCGTGAAAGAGTAACAAACATCTATCGTCACTCACAAACTTTCGCATTTACAGCAAGTAGGAATAAATACCTAAGTCTATTATGCACAAATACACTGAAATGAATTAGCTTTCCAACTGATAAGTGTATAATGTACAGGTAAAGGTACCAGCCCACCAGATCGATATCTAGTTAATGTTGCTAAAGGTTAAAGCTGGCGCTACCACCACGCCCTCTATTAAATCTCTAGTGCAATTAGTGCTGTAGAGCTTTGTCGATAAAAGCAATTAGGAGTTAGTTGTTAGTGATAATTATATGTAATCCGCTTGTAGGTGGGTAGGTTCATTTAATTAAACAGTATTCTAGATTTGTTTCGTGTAGAAAATATGATAAAGACAGACTTTATATAGTTTCAATCGTCTTAAAATGGATATGGAACTAACATGGAAGTAAACTCTATCGATTGTTTACAGGCATATCAAAATCGGTTCAGAATGTATGATGTTGCTCCATTGCTAGCAATATACTCGAACAGGTCGACTTCTTTAATTACAGGTTAATTCTAGTGGAATTGTCACAATGGGCTAACTGACCTACCTTTCATCCTCATTAGTCTGTTATCAAAAAATAATATAAGGACCGTACCTACAGCAGTGGACGGATAATGGCTGAGCTGATGATGACGACTACGATAATTGTCACAATATGTCATATTTGTCACATATTTGTCAATTGTCACAATACACTCTACCCGAGGGGAAAGGGATTGTTAGTAATGGAGACTGAGAATCCCATTGCTAGCAATATACCCAACCAGGTCGACCTCCTCGCGGTTCCCCCTGGAAAATATCATGGTTAATTCCTGATGAATTCATCATGGTGGGCTAACTGACCTGTTTTCATTCTCATCGATCACTCTTTACTGGTGCGCCGCCAGCGTATCCCGGTAGCGCGGGCGGGATTACCATAACATTTTCACCCATCAAAAAAAATACACTCTACCCGCTGACATTGATGCTCTTTTCCACTTTGGGTTAATAAAAAATAAAAAGCATTTCTTGTATTAAAATTGTTTAAAAACAATCGATAATTTTCACTTCCCTAATTGAGCACCCATTGAAATTACGAGCACATGGACACAATCCTACTAACACATACGAGACTGTAAAAGTTAGTTATACGTCCCATTATTATAAATACTAGTGTTTATGAGGATATATGTATGTATGGATATTAGTTACACACACACACAAAAACTACTGAAACTACCATTCGATTTTCATCTATTAAAAAAATCTATCCAACTACCAAATTTTATTCAAATCCAATAATTTTTGGTAGTTGGATAGATTTTTTTAATAGATGAATGAATGAATGAATGTATGAATGAATGAATGGTTTATTTTCTCTTCACAAAAGGTAGAATAAAGTGACAACTTGAAGTACAATTTGATATGAAGACCAATTTTGTAAGAGACTGGTGCTAAATGAAAATGAAATGGTAACCTTGCCTGCGCCATCGATTTACGCTGGCGGAGCACCAGTGACGGACGATAGGTTGAGGATGAAGCAGATTAATTAATTAATCATATTTTTTTTATGGATGATAATTGAATGGTAACCCCGCCTGCGCTATCGGTATACACTGGCGGGGCACCAGTGAGGGATGATTGGTGGAAGTGAAAAGGCAGGTCAGTTAGCCCATCGTGACGAATTTAACAATAAATTAGTCACAATGGTTTCCAAGGGGTACCGCGTGGAGGTCGACCTGATAGGTTATATTGTTAGTAGGCTGGTTAGTACCGAGTATTAGTAGTTAGTGAGGCTGCTAGATTTCTAATACTAACAATCCAATTCCCCCCAATTAATCATATTGGCCATTAACTGTCCACTACTAATCATAGGCCTCCTCCCTCTAAAGGGAGGGTTTCTTTTTTTTTATAAAACTTAGAATGGCAGACAAACTGACGGTCCACCTGATGGAAAGTGGTAACCGTCACCTATAGACATGAGCATTACCATGGACATAACAGAGTATGCTGTTTCGCCCATGATACCCCATGCGTTGCCGTTCCTGAGGGCTCCGGTGTTATTCCTCTGTACCCAGTAAATTCACGCCATATCCCACCTTTCAAACCAAAACACAGCCATGCAAACACAGCTGCTTCACGGTTGAAACACGAATGGGACAGAGGTACCCAAGCAATCGACTTTTGTACAGTAGTTCTCATGCTTGGCAGGCGGATTTACACTAAAATAATAATTAATTAAATAATTAGTAATTGTAATAATTATTTATGAATTAATTCATCACCTTTAGTTATTAATTAACTTAGATTATATAGGTAGATTCAATGCCGTGTGTGCCCCAGCGTAGAATGAGCCACCGCTTCCTTTCCCGTGGATGTGGTAATATGTGGTAATAGATGACTAAGGGAGAGCGAGGGATGGGCAGCAGCGTCCCTCTTAAAACATCTCTAAAATCCTAATTGCAGTTGCCAACCCGCCTGCCAAGCGTGGCAACTACTGACACAACAATTGCTATGTATATCTTTATAATAGTTTCACTATTTCCTTATAGTACACTGAATTGCTTTAAATGTATCTTTTCTCTATCATTCTTTGAACTTACACTTTACTCGGTTTAAATGTGCAATTTGGCGAATTTAGTGAAAGATTTTCTTTTAGGGATCCGCAAGGAAGCGGTGCTCTTAAGAACACGGATACTTTAAGAACGAAGTCTCTATTTTGACTTCTGATAGAGTCCATTACACTTTGTAATGGACTGATGTTCTCGATGGTATGGCGGTAAAAAAGAAAAACAATTGCATAAATTAGAATGAATATTTAAATGTTGGTTGAACATACAAAAATAAATTTTCTGAAATTAAGTAAAATTTACACATTCCTTTCTGTATCTTCAAATGTTCTCAGATACCGTTAAGTGTTTCTGATTATCTATGCTTATAGAATCTTAACTTGAAAAACAGAGAATCTGATTGAAAAGTCATTCAAGAATCAACTAAGGGAACAAGTTACAAAACAAAATCATAAGGAGACATAAAGAAAGAATTATATATTTTTTATTCAAGTAAACTTAAATTTAAGCATATTTGTATAGTAATTTTTTTGTTCTTCCGTTCATTCGGAACGCAATTTTAGCTGAGAAGAACGGTCAAAAAACTCAGCTGTTTCTTTTTTATATTTATCCTTTATTGTATATGAACATATGTATATACAGTGATTGATTTAGCAACTTGTTAGCAGGGATGGGCTTATTTCTGATAGAAATCTTAGTTATTTATTATAATAACATTTTCTTTTTTAAAATAACATACAATTTACATGAAAAGGTTTGCTGGAAGGAATCTCTTATTAGAGACTAGCTGTTGTCTGCGACTTCGTCCGCGTTTCCGTCGTTTTTCGTAAAATAAGTAGACAGACAGACAAACAAAAATTTTACTGATTGCAGTTTTGGCGTCAGTATCGATCACTAATTACCCCCTGATAGTTATTTTGAAAGTATATTTCATGTACAGAATTGACCTCTCTACAGATTTATTATAAGTATAGATATAGATAAGCTCTCCTTTTTACATTATGTTTAAAATAAATTGTGGTTAACATTATATTTTGTGTACAATAAAGAATAAAGAAATCTCTTCCAATCAATATAAATCATTTACAGAAAATTATTAAAGATAATTATGAACTTGTATGAATACAAACTACCAGTCAGTATTAGATGAACAGATGAACAGATTGGTAAATAATTAGAACAAATTAATAAAATTAGAAAAACCCAAAAGTATTTTAATGATACGCTAATACCTTCATTTTAATAACAAGAGTCATACTCAGCTGTGGAAGATAATAAATTGTTATGGTGTATGAACTAAAGAACCATTATCATGTTACAGTGTTCACGCTTGACCTCAATTTGAATTTAAATCGACTGAGCGAGCAATCTAACAGGTCTTGAAGGTTTTATGCGTTCTTTCTCGTATCTACTTTAAAGGTAGATAATTCTGTAATAGAATATAGATAATTTCTATTCTACTCTTCGCTTCTCCATTTTCACAACCATCCACAAACTAGAAGTTGCATCTTTTATCTGAGAGAGACAAAACTTGTTTGCAGTGTGGTCCCGACATAGAATAGGCCACCCGTTCCTTTCCCATGGGTGTCGTAAGAGACGACTAAGGGAGTACGAGGAATGGGCAGCAGCGTCCTTCTTAAAACATCTCTAAAGCCTAGTTAGTTACTGTGGTTGCCAATCCACTTGCCAAGCGTGGCAACTATTGGCAAAACTTCCCAAAGGGGCAGTGGACGGTTAAAGGATGTTACGATGACTACTATTCCACACAGCATATTTGCTTCACACCAGAAACGCAGGTGGGACTGAGGTACCCAAGCTAACGACTACTATACAAAGTCTCCCTGTAGTAAATCACCGAAATTGTATAATAAAAATCTGTGCTTCATAAATAAACATAATAAGACTATGCAAGGACATAACAGCATAAAGATGTCGTATGAAAAATCATTTCCACACAACTTCCGCCATTGCATCCAGGAAATTATGCTCACGTGATTCAGCAAGATGGCGTGCTAGGGGCAATCAGACGCGCAACTAAAAGTTGCTGCTGTACATAATTACTCCTGTATTTTTTTTAAATAACGCCATCTAGTTGTTAACTGAGTAGTGTTTGTACAAAGGGCAGTAGATAACTGAGACACATACTTTTAAATATTTTAGTAAATACATGCATTCCTTGTTTTATCCGAAACAAAGAAAACGGTCATATCAGTACGAACAAATATAATGTTTGCACTGTTCAAGGACTGACCCTATAATTAACGAAATATAAAGCAGAATGTTAGTCCACTATACCATTAAGGTCAAAAGAAAAAGTTTCTTTAAGTTGAGTTAATACCAACTTAAAATTATGTTTAGTCACACACTAATCTCGTGGTAATTAAATTAGGATGATCTGGATAAAAAATGTATATTTGTGGGTACAACCATTAAGTACCCAAATCGGATATTTAGAATCAATTTACAGCAGCAATATTTCCGAACCAATACGACATCATAACCTTTAAGAAAGTAGCATATTCCTTTTTAAAAGGACGGCAGCACACCTACAATACCTGTGTTATAGGTGATCATGAGCGGTAGTCATTTACCATCAGGTGATTCACATGCTCGTTTGCCTCTTGTGTTATTAAAAAAGTCAAATAATATTCCTTGATATATTTATATTTGTAGTTATTTAATTATAATAAAATAACCAGAGATATGGACTTCTGAATAACACCTAGTTCAGTGAAATATTTATATTTTAGATATTATCTTTTTTGGTTTCCCTGTATTTAGAAAAAGATTTATGTTTATTAATTTAATACACAATTATTTTTTATGTTATTAGCAGACCTTAAAATGCGCATCTAATTTGGACGCACCTGTCCGTCTCATAGATTTTAGCGAGTTACAGGACATCTTAACTACTATTATATACATGAAAGAGTTTTCAATAGGTAAAAGTTATTTAAATCTTTTCTACATAACTTAAAGACTATTTAACAACTTCAATTATTATGTATTTGAATCATTATTATTGAATTGTTACTTTTATCTCGAAAAATCGACGAACGCGTTTACGTGGACGAAATCGTGGTGTTTTTTTTTTTAAATTCGTGAATTACTACTACCATTTTACCGAATCGCCAGTCTGCAACTTAAAGTAGCATAAGTACTTCCCAGCAACTCTGTGCTTTTGTCTGCATGGCAACTGTTTCAAGTAATTTGCGTACACTGTGCTAACCAATGTTGTTAAGTTGTATACTGTGTTAACGTTTGACGTCAAAGGATATTATTAACACTGCAAGTTTCAGTGTTCGGTAATTGTAGTAAACTATTTCTAATTTGCGGCTTTACTCGCGTGAATTGGGATAAAAGTACATTTGGCTTGTTCGAGTTTAAAATTTATTTTATATTCAAAAGTTTATTGGTTATTTAATTAGGATTATTTTACATGACATTAAATTTTTTAATTTAGGTCATTGTTTTCCAATCATTTTTATGTTACTACCCAAGAAAAAGCTAAATATTTAAGTAAAAAGTCTTAAGATCCCGTCGCTATAAAATTATATTAATATTTTCATTAATAATTTATTTATACGTGTAATAAGTCATTTAGTAATTACTAATTTTATAATTCAATTACTAAATAATTAGTAATATATTAATATTCGTATTCGAATTATTTTACTACTTAGTAGTCCTTTCCCTGTATCTACTAATACCACTACTTCAACAATAGGTAATAACAAGTGACGACCAAAAATAAATATAAGGAAGGAAAAGAAAGAAAGGAAATTGTTGTTTTATATATTATGCTTCTTGTTTTTGTTTTGTTGCTTTTTTGTTTTTCATTCTTTTATCTCTTTTACTGTGTATTATGTGTATGTTTGTATTGTAATTTGTGTGCTGTAAGTAATGTAAATAATTTATCTATCTATCTATTGTATATACATGAAGACTACTTATGAATGATTTTAGCTATTAGTAAAAGCGTATAGAGACTTAAATCAGTACTCGAATGAAATTAGTAGTCGAATGATTTAAAAATCATTCCAATAATCCGAATAAATTATTAAGTCGAATAATTAGTAGTCGAATTAGTAAAATCACGCATCGCTACGTTAGACACATCTTTCGAGGTCCTGTTATTTTTCAACAAATACCTCTGCCTCAGATTTTCCGCTCATTCTTCTTTCTTTTATTCTAAATCCTTTACTGTTCAGGCAGTTCGCCTATGCAACTCTCTGTCTACCTCTATTCGGTGCGCTCAAACTCTTACTAGCTTCAAAACCTCTGTTAAATCCTACTACCTTTCCCTCTAGTACTATTTTCCTGTGTTCTCTCTTCATTTTCCTGCATCATTTTCTTCTGTTTTATGTATATTTATGTATATATTTGTTTGTGTATATGTAGTGTATATATATATATATATATATATATATATATATATATATGTGTGTGTGTGTGTGTATATGTGATAATATCTATATAATCACTTCTCATTAATATTTACTGTATTTGTTATTTTTCTTTTTACTTGGTGCAATAAAGTGTAAAATAAATCAATAAATATTATATCTTCCACCGTGCGTTTTTCAAGGCACTTTCTTCCACGCACAACCATTCTTTGGAATCAACTTCCAGCAGCAGTGTTTCCGAACCGATACGAGGACATAACCTTCAAGAAAAGAGTATATTCCTTTTTAAAAGGCCGGCAGCACACTTGCAATGCCGCTGGTGTTGTGGGTGATCATGGGCGTCGGTAGTCACTTACCATCACGTGAGCCGCATGCTCGTTTGCCCCGTGATGTAAAAAAAAAAATATATGTATAACCCCCTTTAATGACAATAACACCGGGTTGAGAAAAGATGCTTTACGCATTATTGTTAATAATGAGGGTACTTGTATTATAGACGATAGATATCATACAATGGATCACTATTACCCGCAAAATTCAATATACACAAATCAAGCCTATCGGTATTTCAATAACATTAGCTATATAAAGATCAGGAGATGTATGTATGTACGTACATTTCATTGCCGGCGCGCCTCGGCGGCATACAAAATTGAATTTATACTTCATTTCCCATAAAATGCCTATGTCGAATTTATTTTCCACCATTAGCATATTAAAGCGGTTTTTACCTGGGTACGGTTAGCATAAAATGTGACACCCAGCATTTTATACTTTTATGTGATATTTTCTTTTATACCATGAAGACGCAAGCATACGTCCCGTCTTTTTTTTATAGAACTTAGAATGGCAAACAAGTTGACGGCCCACCTGATGGAAAGTGGTAACCGTCGCCTATAGTCATGAGAATGGACATAACAGAGTATACTGTTTCGCCCATGATATCCCCCATGCGTTGCCATTCCTGAGGACTCAGGTGTTATTCCTCTGCACCCAGTAAATTCACGCCATATCCCACCCTTCAAACCGAAACACAGCCATGCAAACACAACTACTTCACGGTAGAAACACGAATGGAACAGAGGTACCCAAGCAATCGACTTTTGTACAAAGCCTCCCTCTAGTCTGTCTGATGGTAAAGGGCCAGTGTAGCCTTGCTTGGGTACCTCTGTCCCATTCGTGTTTCAACCGTGAAGCAGTTGTTTGCATGGCTGTGTTTCGGTTTGAAGGGTGGGATATGGCGTGAATTTACTGGGTACAGAGGAATAACACCTGAGTCCTCAGGAATGGCAACGCATGGAGGGTATCATGGGCGAAACAGTATACTCTGTTATGTCCATGGTACTGCTCATGTCTATAGGCGACGGTTACCACTTTCCATCAGGTGGGCCGTCAGCTTATTTGCCATTCTAAGTTTTATAAAAAAAAAAAAAAAAAAAAGCCTATACACATGTAATACTTGGGGTGTCACGTGCACGTTACCAACCCTGAAGAAACGACTGGAAAAGGATTGTTAGTAATGGGGTCTAGCTAACCCATTGCTAGCTATACATCATATCAGGTCGACCTCCACGCGGTTCCCCTTGGTAACCATCGTGGTTAATTCTAATGGTATTCGTTACGATGGGCTAAATGACCTGCTTTCCTTCCTTTCCTGAGGACTCAGGTGTTATTCCTCTGTACCCTGTAAATTCACTGCCATATCTCACCTTTTAAATCGAAACACAGCCGTGCAAACACAACTGCTTCACGGTAAAAACCCGAATAGGACAAAGGTGCCCAAGCAAACGACTTTTATACAGTTTCCCTCCGGTGATTATAGTTTACTAAAGTTAATTTCGCAATAATTGATTCAATGAATTCATGGTGCTGTCCATGTCTATAGGCTGCGGTTACTCCTTTTTATCAGGTGGGCGATTAGCTTATTTGCCGTTCTAATACGTTTCATAAAAAAAAAAAACTTAAATCTCTGGTTTTTTGCGACTATAAAGACATGCATACTTCGTCTCAAGTAGAAATGAAGTGATCTCCATTCCTGCTGCGTTGACGATTATAAAGAAAATAAAGATGGCAATCGAATGTTCTGCGAAGGCGAGAATAACACGTAAGTTCTATTAAACGGAGCTTGTGAGCTGCGCTGATGCGGTGAAATCACGTTCAACACCTTTTCTGAGATTGTTACTAAATTTTATAAACAAACTATATTGTTGGCTGCATTCAGTCTATTGGAAATGTTAGACAATCAAGTTATAATATACTTTTTACTTTTATTTTCTTATTTATTAATTTGTATTTTATTTTACACACTAATACTATTTCATAGGCTACGGTAACCGCTTACCATCAGGTGGGCCATATGCTTATTTGCCACTTCAGTGGTATAAAAAAGAATACTACATAAAAATATGTCAAAGAGATATAAATGAGTTTTTCCTAAGAGACTACAGCAAGGGGTTCTTTAAAAGGGAGATAAAAAGATTTCTTCAGGATCGGCAACGCGCACGTGCGAGTAACACCCCTTTTTTTTTTTTTTTTTTTTTTTTTTTTTTTTTTTTTTTTTATCGAGGTGAAAATCTTCAGAAAGAGACCCACCGCCAGCGGGATGGCGATGGGTACTGTGGGATTCTTACCCACTAAAAACCACCTCGGTATTCCTCCCAGCGCCGTGTGCCGATGACGAGGGCTCGCGATTTGCAGTCGTCCGCGTCACCAACAGCGCTGCCCCCTTGACGGGACCTCTCCGAGTGGTGCGCTGGGAATACGCAGCGCACCGACTCCCGGATCTCCTGTCTCTCGGGGGCTTTGGATGATTCCCGCCATCCGCAGCCCGGAGATCCACTTCAGAGCCGAGGGACACCCAGCCGTGCTTAAAAGCACCGCTAGGTGTCCATCGACTCTCCGCCCCCGCGGCCATCTCGTGCCGGAGCACGAGCCTTCCGCGGTTGGCTGCACCTAGCCAAGCCACCCACCCTGTGGTCTGCCTTTCTGCCGGCCGCGGCGCAGACGCCGCAGCTCGGTGATGGTGCAACGCACTTTGCGGACTTGTGACCCGCTTGTCCGCAGCGGAAGCACAAGACGCCTCCGCTGGGGTCAACACTCGCGGTGCACCGCTGCGCCACGTGTCCGGAGACGAGGCAGCGATAGCACCGCATAGGCCGAGGGTCGAGGGACTGTACCCGCGCCATCACCCAGCCGACTCGGATCCGGCCTGCCTTGGCCAGAGTCTTGGCAGCACCAATGGGGCAGCGCACCCATATAGAGCCAGCACCTAAGGGAGAGCGACGGACCTCCCCCGTCTTGACGAGGGCCTCGTCGCATCCCCCTTCGCGCGCTACCGCGGCGACAACCTCGGCAGGTGTTGCCGAGTCGTCAAGATCCCCCAACCGTAGCTCGGCCGATTTGGTCGGCCTGGAGATCTTGACCGCTCGCTCCGGGAGGACTTCGGCTAGCCTCGCGGCCAGCTGGTCCGCCTTGTCGCCGCTGTCGGCGCCTGGCAACTCTAGGATGCGCGCCCCGGAGACGCCCAGCCTGAACCTCAAGTCGGTTATACCCAGTTCCGATGGCTTGAACTTGGTGTACGCCTCGGCAAGCACCGACTTGTAGGACATGCCCTTCTCCTCGGCCTCTGGCTGCAGAGACAAAACCACAGCCGATGAACGAGGCAGCCTAAAACGCCGCTTTTTCCTCTTTTTGGGCGCCTTCCGCCGGATTTGCGCCGCTTCTCTATCAGCCGCCTGCGTGGCGGGTGCCGCTTTTTGTCGCGCCTTAGCCGTGCGCTTGCCACGCCGGACTACCTCCGTCCACCCCTCGCGAACGTTATCAGTAGACGGTGGCTGGGCGTCGCTCGCGCCCGGCTCGACGGTAGGGGCCGGTTGGGAGACTGGGCCCTTCCTCTGCGGAACGTCCTTGACTACCCGCGATGCAGGTGGCTGCGAGGCGCTCTTTGCCCACTTCTTTCGTGGCGGCTTCTTGCCGCCCACCAGCAGGAGCCGTTCCTCAATTCCGGCGAATCGGGCGCTAAAAAGCTCGCCGATTTGCCGGACGATCCGGGCCTCGATGCCCTCGTCAGGTGGAGGGACCGCACCCGGCTGTAAAGGGGCCGGGGCGGTAGGCGATACCTCTACGGCCACGGGCGCCGAAGATATTAATACGGCTGCCTTGGCCTCCGCCAACTCCTGTCTTAGGCGACGCAGGTCTTGACGGCTAAGCGAGAATTCCTGGCGGAACTCGGCGTTCGCCGTTTGCGCCTCCTTCAGCTCGCGCTCGAGCTGCTGGTTGCGAGCCATAAGCGTCGCCGTGTCCGAATTAACGGACGACGACAGCGCCCTACGCAACGCCGCAATCTCCTGTCGCTGCTGTTCCACCTCCTGCCGAGTGCTGTCCAGGAGGACCTTTTGGTCGGCGAGCTGGGTGGTCAACCTCTCCACGGTTTTGCGAAGCTCCGCGTTCTCTTGCGTGGCCGAGCGCTCTACCAGGGACGACGAGGACTCACGGATGGCAGCGATATTCGCCTTTATGTCCCTGACGATCGTCCCCTTTATATTGCCCGACCGCTTTACCGCATCTAGGATCTGGTCTGCCCTCTCCTCGATGTCAGCACCCAAGGTGTCGGCCAGCAGCGCGTCCTCAAGGGAGCTACAACGAGTCACCTTGCTGGTCGAGGCCTTCGAGGTGCCGGTAACGGTAGCCGCAGCCAGCCTCTCAATTTCCTTTATGGAGGCGGTTGTCAGGACAACCTTTGCCTCCTTTATCTCCGCTTTCGCGGGCATCTTTTTCCGGGTGGCTGCAGATGCAGAGGACGGTACCTCGACAATCTCCACGTCCTCCTCCTCACTGTCGCGTCCATTGTTGCGTTCAACCAACCGGCGCTTGCGCCGGGACGTCCTGCCGACTGCTCTTGAAGTCGTCCCTTCACCTGTGACATCGCTCTCAAACTCTGAACAGAGTGAGAGAGACGACGCCGTGCGCTCGGTGTCAAGCTCCTCATCGTATAGCGCGAAATACTCTCCGAGTAACTTTCGACGCTCCTCGTCCTTCTTCCTGCGCTCCCTTGCTCCACTCCCACTACTACCTCCTTCCTGGCCTTTCGTGCCCCCCCCAGAGTACGCGGGGCAGACCACCCCCGGCTTACCCGGTGCGGTGGTGGAGGATTCTCCGCCCTTCTGGGCGGTACCTCCCTGGGGTATAATACCTTTTCTCGATGAGGCCATATCTAGATTTCCTTTTTTAGCGGGGGAGGTCCCGCAAGGAGAAAATGAAAATGAAAAGAAATGATAGATAACAAAAGAACAGAAAAGAGACAAAGGACAGAAAAGAAGACAGAAAGTGCAAACCAAAACAAACTAAACAAACATAACAATGAAGACAAACGAAAAGAAGACGAAACAAAACGAAGGGCAGATTGGACGACTCGCAACTCATCACGTCCCTGCGACCGTCGACTTTTGTCGACGGAAGAGGGAGCGAATCCACCAACCTCCAAAGTCGCCGTCTCGCCCAATCCGCGGCGTCGGAATATTAGCCGTCGGTAAGCGAGATCTCTAAAGAGACGTCGCTTACCGCCGTTGCCCGGGGTGCACCGTCCCCAGCCATTGTCAGCCACCGTTCCCGCCGGACTAATCCACCAGGACAAGTGACCATACAATGGCCAGGGCGCACTAGGAGGTTTTCCGACCCAACACCCCGCGAGTAACACCCCTGGTATTGGAGGCGTTCATAGGCTACGGTAATCACTTACCATCAGGTAGGCCGTATGCTTGACTGCTACATCAGTGGTGTAAACAAAATTTACCGTGTGGTACCGGCGTAGAATAGATCACCCCTTCCTTTCCCGTGGGTGTCGTAAGAGTCGACTAAGGAAGGGCGAGGGATGGGCAGCAGCGTCTCTCTTAAAACATTTGTAAAAGCCTAACTCCGGTTGCCAACCAGAGGGAGACTTTGTACAAAAGTCGTTTGCTTAGGTACCTCTTGGCCTCTCCTTTGGCATCTCTTTTCTTGAAGGTTAGAATATTACCTACTCGTGTACCAAATTTCATTCAAATCTGTTCAGTATTTACGTGAAAGACTAACAAACATCCATTTAACTATCCATACATCCATTGTCACAAATTTTCTTTTTTATCCAGAGAATTGAATAGAGGCCTTCACATAAAAATTACAATTATACTATTACTTACACTAATTTGCGAACCGTACTTTGTCAGTTTTGTAAAAATGGGATCAATATTCTGTATATCTTTGTAATAAGAGAATGATATTATTATTTATACAATAATATCGAAAATGTGCTCGCCAATTATTTTTTGTTTCCATGTTCTTTGTTCCACAAATGAGTACTTGAAGCTATTTGTAACCGCGACTAGCCGTTAAAAACTATTAAGGACCTTATCGCGTTTGTAATACGATTAATAATGATAAAATTAATATTGACTAATAATTCTCTCTTATCTATACTTATAATAAATCTGTAGAGAGGTCAATTCTGTACATGAAATATATTTCCAAAATAACTATCATGGGCGAAACAGTATACTCTGTTATGTCCGTGGTACTGCTCATGTCTATAGGCGACGGTTACCACTTTCCATCAGGTGGGCCGTCAGCTTGTTTGCCATTCTAAGTTGTATAAAAAAAAAATAAAGCACACCGTTATCTTCTTATAGTGCCTCTCCAATTAGTGAAGAATTTTTTTTTTAATGGATAATATAGAAATGGTAAAGATATACTCTGGTGGGAGACCAGTGAGGGATAATAGGTGAGAATGAAAAGGCAGGTCAATTAGCTTACGATGATGATGGAATTCAGCACAATGGTCTTCAGAAGGGGGGGGGGGGGCGAGGAGGTCGACCTGATATATATAGCATATTGCTAGGATTGATAGTCTGCATTACTAACAATCCCTTCCCCCTAACCAGTGAAGGTTCGCTATCAGCTAACGGAATCTGTTCTTGTCTTTTGCGAGATGATATAATTCTGCTGCACTCACAATGCCCGTCCAGTGTGGGGGGAAAGGGATTGTTAGTAATGGAGACTGAGAATCCTATTGCTAGCAATATATCCAACCAGGTCGACCTCCTCGCGGCTCTCCCTGGAAACTATCATGGTTAATTCCTGATGAATTCATCATGATGGGCTAACTGGCCTGTTTTCATTCTCATCTATCGTCCTTCACTGGTACTCCGCCAGAGTATCCCGTTAGCGCAGGCGGAGTTACCATACTATTTTCACCCATTAATAAAAAAATATCTATCGTGTCCAAGTACATGTTCAAGATACTAGATAGATATTAGATATGTATGTAGATGATAAAAAATATTTCATCTATTGAAATAAAAAAAAAAAAAAACTATCAGAGAATAACATGGGTTTTATTTGATTTAAAAAAAAAATAGAGGTATTTTTACCTATCGCTGAATCGAGGCGGAACGCTAGTCTAAATTAATTTATCTTCCCTTTTTAAGTCGGTTAGAAACTTTTAAAAAATGTTTGTTACCTCTGGTTTTCTATTGGATAGAAACTAGTGCATTCTCATATATTTTCTTCCATTACTGGAACTAGTTATATTGCCCTCTATCGGGAACTTTCGAGCCACGTGACATGGGAGTGATTAAGTAAATTACATTTTTCCTGTTCATACCACTATTACGTGATATTACACACTCATTTGTGATTCTCAACTTTATTGCTTTTATTTTAAAACATAATTTTCTTTAACCCCTTTGTGGCTGTTGAAACTTTTTGATTTTAAAATGAAGGTTCGCTTAATATGGATGATTTGAAAGTATTGTTTAGTTGATTGTGAAGGATAATATGTCATGTATGTATGTATGTCTTTTGGATCATTAATAAATAGATAGGACGTCTCTCTGTAAACGCTTTAATTAAAACGCTCAGCGTTTTTTTTAAACGACTTCAAAAGGAGGTTCTCAATTCGGTTGGATTATTTTATTATTATTATTACCTCATAACTACGACAGTTGTAAACCGATTTGGAAAATTCTTTTTTTATCTGAAAGGATATACGCGTAAATATTTACAGTTTAGTGTCATAGAAGTCTTATTAAAATTGGTTCAGTAGTTTTTTTTTATACCACTGAGGTGGCAAACAAGCATACGGCCCACCTGATGGTAAGCGGTTACCGTAGCCTATGAACGCCTGCAATACCAGAGGTATTACGCGTGCGTTGCCGACCCTGAAGAAACCTCTTTACCCTCTTTTTGAAGAATCCCATGCTGTAGTCTCTTGGGACAACCTCGGCAGGGAGCTCATGCCACAACCTGAGTGTTCGTGGGTGGAAACATCTCTGAAACCGCGCAGTACGCGACCATTAAGGTTGTAGGACATGAGGATGAACTCCCTGGCGATATCGAGCCGTACGATGGTAAAAAGTGATTCAGTAGTTTTTAGTATTTAAATACAAATAATTAGTTTTGCCACAATTTTTTTTCATTTTATTTTATTGACATATAAAACATCGATAGAAAACTTAAGTAATAAATACATTTGTGATTCGGCTAGGGTATAATCCAATTATATTATGTGCACAGCTTGAGTAATTCATGAAAAGCGAACACATAAAATAAAATAAAAAATACTTAAAATGTTTTATATAAATATATAAAAGATAAAACTATATAAAGTCGTTATTTTTGTGTAAACAATCTTAAGATTATATTAGATTAGATTTCTTTATTTGCGAGAACATTGTTTTTTACAGATATTGATCTATTAGGTGAAGTACAAATGTTCGCCTTATATTCTAAAGCATGCAAATTATTAATAGGTACAAGATACATCACATTTAATACATACATATATGTGCTAATTAATTATTTAAATGGTAAACTTTTCGGAAATGGACATCTTTGAAGGCCACTTTTAATTTCCGCTGCGAGTACAGTTACGAGGTTTATCATTATTATTATAATTATTACTACAATTTCCGATTTTCGTACAATATGAAAAAGTAAGGCATTGGTCAAAAAGCAGGCGGACCGTTTTTGTGAACTTTTTTGATACTGCACACTCCATCTAGATCTCTAGATGTCTGTTATTAGAGTATTAACTATATCTAGAAATATAATATGATTCATGTATTTATATCAGTATTACGGGAAAAGAGGTAGGGTTACTTTTAGGTATAATATGGAGAGTAGTATGATATCATAATTTAAAACTAAAGTTTTTCGAGGAAGAAATGTCGACACGATTTAATGGTAATTCGCTTGTTCTTTTTTTGTATGTTATATAACTTTGCCAATTTTTAATTGCTTCTAATAATTATGTTTTACATCGATACATGTAGACCATTATTTAAAAAACTAAAAATATTAACACTTACATCCATGTATATTTATGAAGTAGGAATATTTGTTAAACAAAACCCACAACTTTTTACAAAACTTTCAAATATGAATGAAGTCACATCAAGAGATCCCACAATGTTGAAACTGCCCATCTGCAGAACCACACTGTATCAACAAAACTGTGATATAATGACTATTAAAATATATAATAAAATACCAAAATCAATAAGAGAACTACCAGTAAGTCACTTTAAATTACGGTTAAAAAAATGGTTACTGGAATGCAATTTTTATTTAATAAATGACTTTTTAAAAAATTAAATGAATGTATGTAAATGTGTAATTTCATTTGTATTGTATGACATTTGTTATATTATTGACTTGTTATGTATTTGTTTTTGTTTAGTTTGTATTTGTATTTGTTTAGTCTGCTACCACTAGTATGTTTGCGGCTGCCAATATTTATGGATTGATCCTACTAGGCTATTAATATACGTAAGCCACTAAATTATAATACTAAATTTGCATGCCTTTAGATAAGGCGAAATGTGTAGATCTATTATATTTAAGACCATTATTATTACCACATTTCTAGCAAATAAATAAATTATTATTATTATTATTATTATGATAGAATTTATTATAAATTAATGGATAGGTAGTCTATTAATCCATGATCATACAATTTACACATACATATACACACATTCGCATGCACGTACGGACACGCACACATACACACATACGCACACAAACAAACACATAATACGAATACATGCAATATATACAGCACACTACACATACACACTTCCTCACATTCACATTTTTTCCATAAATCACCATTTATTCATCATTTGTCATTACTATCATTCCATTCAGTGCCTTTTTGTTTAGGAAAATGGGAGGGTCTGGTGATTCTATAACACAGGTATTAACATAGTATAGATACCAATCAATCACATAGACAAATTATATTTTTTTTTATTGTTATTGTTAGCTTGTTTTACATAATTTAAACTTAATGATGAGAGATTTGTGATAAGAGAAATAAAACATTTATTTTATTATAGATTAGTTGTCTTGTATGAGGGGTGTCACGAGTCTTATACTGTGCTCTTTTTATTTTTATTTTTTTATAATAGTAACGATAATAATGGAATGATATTCCTGCCTGCGCCATCGGTTTGTACTAGCGGGACACCAGTGAGGGATGTTGGTGAGGATGAAGCAGGTCAGTTAGTCCACCGTGACTAACAATAAATAAATCAATGATTTCCAGGGGAAACCACGAGGAGGTCGACCTGATATAGTAGACTGCCAGCAATGGGGCTACTAATTCCCATTACCTAATCTCTTCTCTTATCCATACTGTGCCCTATGATGCTCACAGCGCGATTTACGCCTATAGGGCGACGGTTCTTTTTAATAAGTGAAAATAAAATTGTGAATACGGACATGGGAAAGGAAGGGATGACCCATTCTACGCTGAGACCACATGGCAATATAAGTACAATTTTATTTAACTGTATATTTGTTTATGTATTCTAAATATTAATAGTTGCAGCAATTCAGTTGCCCGTTAACAATATGCTTTCTAATTGCATTGGGTTGACTGAAAGAGATCTCTGTCAGAGATAAGTCCACCCTCGCTCACAATATTTATAAATGCATTAAAAATGTAATTTACAAGTGCAATAAAGAATATATATATATATATATATATATATATATATATATATATATATATATATATATATATATATATATATATATATATATATATATATATATATATATATATATATATATATAATAATATTGTATGTATATTTATATGTATATTATAGATGGATAGTATATATGTGTGTTCAATAAATTAACAGAATGAAAACAGGTTCGCGTGTACAGGTAGTCAATATTAATATTAATCGCAGCATATCTGTAGCCTGTACTATGGCGTAATAATGATTAATCATCATCCACTGAAGTAGCCGACTAGGTATTCTAGTATATTTATGGTAGATTTACTACAAGATTATAGTTCGTTATTCATCCCTAAGTTCATTTTTTGCACGTATTTAGGTATCATTTATCTTTAATAATTGAATGGTTCCAGATTTTTTTATATAATTTTCATGACCATATATTATTGTTAAGCTTTAGTGTTAATTAAAAACTTTTTATATCTACCCGCACTATCAAGAACATAATATATACAGCTATAAGCGTCCCAAATTAAATTTTACTGCCAGACTCCCACAAAACTTAACTCTTGCCACTTCATGAAGTATGACAATAACTGGGACCGCGATCCCCAAGTAAGGGGTTAGAACTCCACTGTAAATATACTATAACTCAGAACAAGCTTACCAAAACTGCGAAAAAGTCGTTGGCACACTGAGTTTAGTTTTAAAAGTTTAGTGTTTATACTCGTAAAATGGTTTAAAGAGACTTTATACTAAAGCGTCTTAAAATGTACTCTTTTTTAATTATCAATTCGAGAAGTCATGCCTTTTTGATCCACGGTTTTGAAACTCTGGACACTAGAGGGCGTCACTTTCATCTCTTCTTCGTCTAGTAATTGTAGTAGCAGTTGTGTGATGATTATCATTAATTTATTACTATTTCTTATTTATTTTTGTATATCTTAAATATGACTGCGTATTTAGGGGAAAAATCCTTTGTTTAGAATTCGAATAATAATCTCCTAAGTTTACATATTTATCTTTTTTTTGTATCATCCAGGTTGTATAAAAAAAGAGAAAAATATTTATGTCAAATTATGCATTTTTCCCTTTTGATGCAGTCTGTGGTGTCTCATAGTGAATATGCTCTCAACAAATTATTTTAATACAATCTTAGATTCTCCAAGTTAATGGTGAGTAACTATCTTCTGAGTAAGAGTGTTTCATCTTAGGTCTTTCCATTTTTTTATCAGTTGGCAAAAGTCTGAGCACAAATTTATGGACCAATAAAAAAGGTAGTTATTAGGGTCTGTGGATAAAAGTGAATAATGTGAAAATTAACATGTCTGTAATAGAAACTTATAAAATTTTACCCAATTTAAAAATTGCCTAATGCAACTAAAGAAGTCACCTCAATAATTAAAGATTGTGTCTCTTAAAAAAACCGACTTGAATTGTGACAAAACTAGTTATTATGGTTAAAAATTTAACTACTGGACCGATTGAAAATCTCCTTTTTTTAAGACAGTTGAAAATAAAAAATACGTAGTGTATCTCAAACTTTGTCCATCATCAGAGCCCAACAGTAAAAGCAATCGAGCGGCTTACTACCACTAAATACGACGGCTTTTCACTAACAAATGTGTAGAAATTCGGACCCTACTGTTTACATATAATCCGGGATTATGAAGGAATTAAGCGTTACCCAAAAGTTTTGGAATCTTTGCGTGGCGGCGCATGTGCTAACAGTGAGTTAATGAGTATGGTGGTAGGGGCTTTAAGATCGTACCAAATATACGCCTTATATATGTTTGAATTGCTTCGAGACCCTATTAAATTTGATGCAGGGATCGTTTAGATTTCTTATAACTTAGCTTCTCCTTACATTAGCATGGAAATTGTTTACATAAACTTATTTTGTTGTCACATTACTATTTTGTTTATTTATGTCACTATTTTCAATAGATTTTAAAAAGAAAATGGTCCCCAATTCGGTTGCATTTTTTTTTTCTTTGTTACCTCATAACTCCATCAGTTCTAAACCGGTTTGGAAAATTATTTTTTTTATATGAAATGATTTACTTATAGATTGGTCCCACAGGAGTTTTATCAAAATCAATTTAGGAGTTTCGTTATAAATCAAAATAACTGATTTTATTACAGATGAAGTCGATTTTTTTATAGGACACATTCTTTAGTTGTACATTTGTTTTAGCCTTTCGTTTCACTATATAATTAGTATTCTTCACCATCATCATTTCAGCCATTATCCGTCCACTACTGGACACAGGCCTACCCCATATATTGCCAGAAAGAACGGTCCTAGGCCACTTGAATTCCTTGACTCCTTGCAATGCATCTGAGGTCGTCACTCCATGTAGTAGGGAGTCGTCCTACACTGCGCACCTTTCTTCCCCATCGGTTGTCGGTTCTTTGAGCTATGTGATGTGATATATATATATATATATATATATATATATATATATATATATATATATACATACATACTTAGTCATCGTAAAATGATCTTTTAAATAATTTTGTATATGGTTGCTATGTTTAAATATGTTATACCTTTTTTATCTTATAGTTTTTTTTGTTAGATTTTTTTTTCTAATTCTAACAAAAACAAATTCTGATCGTTTTATGTTTTGAATTAGATATCGTTGACATTCTCACTTTCGTTAGAGTTAAAAGTCCGAACGTCCACGAATTGCGATAAAAGTAACAACAAAAAAAAAATATATATATATATTTTAACTTCATTTGCTTACAGTCAGTACTTTCATCATCATATAATTACATCAGCTATTAACTGTCCATTGCTGAATATAGGCCTTGCCCATAATGGGAGCTTTGCTAGCAGTCGTGACGCTTGACAGGTAGATCGGCAACTGCAGTTAGGTTTGGTGGTGTTTTAGAGGGACGCTGCTACCCATCTCTCGACTATTAAGGTTCCCTTAGTCATCCCTTACGATACCCATGGTTAAGGAAGGGATGGTCCATTCTATGCCGGGACCACACGATGTAGAATGGCACAGTATTTTCACATTCATCAATTTCATTATTATTATTTCAGCCATTAACTGTCCATTCCTGGTTATAAGCCCTCCCCATAAGGGAAGTTTTGACAGTAGTTAGAAGTTGCCATGCTTGGTAAGCATGTTGGCAACCACTGTTAGGCCTTTGAAGATGTTTTAAGCTGCTGCCCATCCTTCGCCCTCCCTTAGTCGCCTCTTACGACACCCACGGGAAAGGAAGGGGTGGCCCAATCTATGCCCAAACACACAAGGCGATGTAATATTAATCAGTTAAAAAGAAATTTAGTAAAAAGTCGTTTACTTGAATACCTTTGACTTACTTGTGCTTTTACCTGAACATGTGAAGTAACTGTGTTTACATGGCTATGTTTGGCATTTGAAGAGAGAGAAAGAAAGAGAGAGAAGATATGGCTATAAAATTACAGACCACGGAGGCATAACACTATAGTCCTCAGAAATGGCGACGCGTAATACTGATCAGAAATGACACATCACAGATTCCTCTGGAGAATAATCACAGAGTATCCATGGAGGTATGATGCCTATGCCTTCATACAACGATTGTCTTTTCCCATCATATACGCCGTATGCTACCATTCTAAATTGCATAAAAGAAATCATAATGAGTTTTCGTGCCTCGATATAAGCATAAAAGTTGCTAATGTTCTTTCTTTAATATACAGACAGACCATTCATTTCCTACTCGAAACGCGGCGAACCTGTATTTCCAAAGTAAATAGAATTCAATTCGCGTAAAAAAGTTTCCAATACGGGCCAGCAGGAGTGTTTGCAATAAAAAAAAAAATATCGAAACTTTAAATTAAATTCTTTTTATCTCAATCTGTGTTGTTCTTATCAAGTTATTTTACATTTAAAATGGGAATTCGCATACTTTATGAGTGCAGTAGGTAATGCTTTCCAAACAACATAAACTGTGAGTATATAATACATCTATATTGTTTACTCACAGCTTCGAAACTGCATATTTTGATCGACTTTAGAAATAAAGAAGTTTTCAATTCGGTTGTATGGTTTTTTTTTTAATGTCTCTTACTGTACTTAATGTTTCACTGCTGAACTTGCCTTCTCTATAAGGGGATTTTGCCAGTAGTTGCCTAGCTTGGCAGGAGAGTTAGCAACCGTAGGCTTTTGGTGATAGTTTAAGGGAGACGCTGCTGCCAATAACTTGATTATTAGGTTCCTTTAGTCGCTTCTTAGATACTCACGGGAAAGAAAGGTGGTAGATTATGACGATAAACTTCAGAAAAAAGCTATGGGATTTTATTCACCTGCCTAGAAAACTTATTAGGAATCCTTACAATCCAGCAGAAGAGCATGCATTGACGGATATAGAAAGGAGAAAGTAGGGCTCACCAACCGAGTTAACTTGCTGAGTAGTTGAAGACCTTGGGTGCACCCTATGGCTTTGACTCCTTTTCCACACACGAACACTGGTTATATTCACAATTAGCATGTAAAAGGCATGCGAATTTCCATAGATTTTCTAGCCTTTTTTCACTTAGAGTATGAACGACACAAGCTCAGGTACTAGCGACCGCCATAATGATATTTTTCGTTTAACATTCAAACACAGAGGTCGCTAGTCGGCGCGAAAATTTGAATTAGAGCTATTAATAATTTAATGGGAATATATTATTACGAATGGATAAAGGAATTAGGAAAGGATGTCGAAACAGAAGGAGTGTTTTATTCTATGCCGGGACCACGCAGTAAATTTTGTTTACCTCTTACCTTGCTTACTTTAATCATCATAAATAATATATTGATTTAATATTAGTAGAAGTTTTGGTTCCTAGTTTAAAGTTCTTCATATGAGTAGACTGAATAACGGTCAGAGAAACAGAATAATTTTAATCAACCTTGACAGAGGAATAACACCTGAGTCCTCAGGAATGGCAACGCATGGGAGGTATCATGGGTGAAACAGTACACTCTTTTATGTCCATGGTACTGCTCATGTTTATAGGCGACGGTTACTACTTTCCATCAGGTGGGCCGTCAGCTTGTTTGCCATTCTAAGTTGTATAAAACAGAAGTTTTGGTTCCTAGTTTAAAGTTCTTCATACGAGTAGACTGAATAACGATCAGAGAAACAGAATAATTCTAATCAACTAATCAGTGACAGCGACATTTGTAAAATAACACTGAACTCAGTAAAATTTCAACATCCTCATATCTTATATTCCATCCTAGAATTCAGATATTCAGATCCAATACAGCTAGGCAAACTAGACGCAGGTGAAAATCTGTATGAAGTAATATAAACTGCTTTGCTCCAATATCAATATTGCTGGGTTTATTCAATTTCCACTTTTCTTTCAGTTTAAAGTTTCTGAAAGTATTTACTTATAGTATATAATATTGTTGATTATAGCTCGATCTGATTATCGATTAAGGAGAGACCTGTTTTTTATATTCTTTATTGCACTTAAACAATACATGCGACGATTAGTTCAACAACTTGTTAGCAAGGGAGGACTTATCTCTGAAAGAGATCTCTTCCAGCCAACCCAGTGTAGTTAGAGAGGAAATAATTTAATTTGGGTAATTCAATGCAGGAAAGTTACCGGTAAAAATAATGTAAATACAACAAACACAAATTGTTGATAAATAAATACGTAAATAAGTAAATAGATAAATATATATACATATGTATAAGTGCATAGAATTATCATGTACTATTGGTTAAAAGGTGTGATTTCAGTCTTCTCTCGAAGAAAGTAATGAAGTAATTTTTTTAAGAAGAAGAAAATGTAATAACTATCTTAACTGCTTAACTTATGTTTATTTTAAACAAGAAAGCTCAACTATTTTCGGGACCACTCGGGACCCTTAATAACCCTATAAATTAATCGAGTTTTTTCGACTATGGATGAAGGATGAAAATAGTTAAATGTTCCCGTTTGTACTATCGGCATATACTAAAAGGGTAACAGTGAGTAATGATAGAAGAAAGTCAAGTCAGTTGCTCTATTGCAATTCCTTACTAACAATTCAAAAATACTTTAAAAAAAGGACTCTAAAATGTTCAGATTTTAACCCAATCACAAATTTGTACCGTTTGTCACGACGAAATAACTATATTAAATTTGTCAATTAAAATATATAAATTTACATGCCTGTATGCGGGTTCAACACACTGAACGAATGAACTATTAAAACCTTTTGTAATACTGTATTCTTAAATTTTTGAAATAAAATCAAATACTTTGTGTATTTGAGTTTCTACTTTTAGTTTTTCTTACAATCTCCTTTTACCTATCCTCTGTTTTGCTACCATTCATATTAATTATTATACTTATTTTATTGAATTTATTAGTATTATATTATCTGTGTCTGTATACAATTCACAAACAAAAAAAGTCCCTAAATTTCTTTAAACCTAAACATTTTTTCAACAATTTTGTTTATCTAAAATTTCGGAAACAGCAAGTTTTATATCCAAAATTGAAAAAATAAAACTGGCTACCAATATACCCAACCAGATCGACCTCCTCGTGGTTCCCTCTAGCAACTATCATGGTTAATTCCTGATGATTTCATCATGATGGGATAACTGGCTTGTTTTCATTCTCATCGATCACTCTTCACTGGTGGCCCGCCAGCATATCCCGTTAGCGCAGGCGGGGTTACCATTCCATTTTCACCTATCAAATAAAAAAAGTTGCTGTTATGCCTCTGTTTCCGAAGTTGAAGTTTTATCTTTTGCTTCTGGTTATTAGCAGACATACAAAATTTCATAGCGATTGGTTAAGCCGTTAAGGTGCCATGAGGCAACAAAGTCGCTTTCACAATTATAACATTATTAGCTTTTACTCGCGACTTTATTCATTTAATCGGGATACGTTTATTGACCGGGGTTAAAATACATACATCCCATTTAGTATGTACATACCAAATTTCATAGTGATTGGTTAAACATAGTAAATGTTATTAAGTACTTACAGGTTTAGCTGGTGATCGTACTGTGTCAATTCGAAGGCTTGAAGGCACGATCCTTATGAGAAGCAATTGAATAAGAATACTCATTAAAATGCTTCGTCTCCATGTTTAAAGAGCCTCACAACATCTGGCGAACACAATATGAGTTCTTCTGGCGCCGATATTAAGGTTAGTGTTCATTACCTGTGTTGTTTTTTATAAGGTTGAGACATGGGTCATTCATTTTTAAGAGGCTCTTCAAAATATGATTAAGTTAGTACAGCTCTTGACGGATTTATTGTTAACAGTGTATTGTGTATTGAATTACAGATATGTTTAATTTGTTTTGTGATATGTTAAAACAATAAAAGTATTTAACGGTGTTTTATCGTATATATGTATATAAATATATTACTAATTTTGGTTATATATGGTGAAACGTGAAATGTGTAACTGTAATTTTTATTATTATAAAAATTTTGTTTGCGAATTGTATATAGAAAAATTAAATTTACTTTTTTATTATATATTATGACTATTATAAATGCGTTGAAATGTCGAAAAGTCATAGGACTCTATCCTAGTAAGACATAAATCTAATGTAATTTCATTACGATGATTAGCCAGGAAGATAAATTAATATTTCAGGAGTATATTAACTTTAATAGGCAAATTTTAGACACCACATTATTGATATTTTTGTAGGAATCATCATTTTTTTTTAAATAATATGTAGCCTGTATTAACCTTCTTGAAATTCTTTTACCTGAAGAATACTAATTCTACAGATGAAATAATTTTTTGTATAGTTTTGAATTTATCCATTATGAACAAATAATTTAATATTTCCTATTTAAAATATTAGTATAGATAGTACAGATTATGTAGATATATATTAAAGAAATTAAAATAAATCTGAACAGCTATTGAGCACCCACCTTTATGGAGACAGCGGACTGGTCAAGGAATGTACTTGGAGCGGCTTGTTTTTGCACCTGTCACTTGGGACTTGGGACCCGTTCCAGCGGATGTTCCGAGCGTTCACCCAGAGCGAGCGGGATAGGTAGATAAGCGTGCCGTGCGAAAGAAACGCCAATAGACGAGTGGCGTTTGATAGAAAGAGCCGAATATACCGTCGCGTGGCGTGGGAGAGAGATGCGAAAAGCAGTCCTGCAGTGCTTGTTTTATTTAATAATCCAGTTATAATAAGAAAGGTAACGCAGTTTGAAGGCTTCTGGGTTTCTTAGTAACTTTATAGATATCTACTCGCCTTTTGTTTGCGGCTGATGAGGGCTTATATTAATACATTATGCCTTTAATGTTCTGTGAAAGTGGACGCAACACAAATCTATATATACTTATAAAAAAATCTGTAGAGAGGTAAATTCTGTACATGAAATATATTTCCAAAATAACTATCAGGGGGTGATAAGTGATCGATACTGATGCCAAAAATGCAATCAGTAAATTTTTTGTCTGCCTGTCTGTATGTTCGTTATAGAAAAAAAAACTACTAGACGGATTTTAACGAAACTTGGTACAATTATTCTTCATACTTCTGGGCAGATTATAGCATACTTTTCATCACGCTACGATCAATAGGAACAGAACAGTGAAGGAAAATGTTGGGAAAACGGGAGAAGTTACTCCATTTTTAAGCTTCTGTCGCGTGTGCAGTCTTAATAGCCACTTTTTAAAATGTAAAAATGTCCACCCGTGCGAAGACGGGACAAGCCGCTAGTCTTGAAATATAAATAGACAGGTATGGGTGATATAGGTACTGCTTCAATATCTATATATTGGGTTTTTTGGACATTAATGGTGGCAAAAAGGTCGTCACCCATTTCGATATCGCAAGTACGGGTCGGATGTTTATATTAATTTCGATCGGGGGTTTCATTTCGACATTAAATATTGGATAGCAGACATATTCCTTATTGGGCCAATAAATAGACATTGTATCTAAAATATATAGATATTACCATATACCCACCTCTTATAAAAGAAACTAGTATTTATCCGCGGTTCGCGGGACTGAAATATATTTATTGGGATAAAAAGTTACCTATATCCTTCTCCTACCTATATACCTGAAACACAGTCCCGCTTGACATAAGATCTACCCTAAGCGAGCTAGCTTTTAAACACAAATTGCGCACTTATTTCTTAGAAAAATAACTTTCCCTTTAAGCTTCTCCTGCTGGTTACTCTGTTTGAGTCATAGATTACTATTTGCTCTTCTATTGCAGTTGTTTTATTTAATTGTTTTCTATAGTAATATTTTATCCATTTAGTTATGTATTTATTGTATGTATATATTTATTTATTTAGTATATTATGTGTATGTTTATATTATATGAATTTATCAAGTATTGCTTTATTTTTCCTCTATTCAAAAACGCATCACCTACGGTTACTTCTCAGTTTGCCCAATGGTTGACTGGTAGAGAACACCGTCCGGTGTTAAGTTCGCCAAATGGATTGAACTTGAATGAATTTGACTGTGCATTAAAGTTTAAATAAATAAATATGTTCAGAATATAAGGACTTAAGCTTTTTATGTTGATCAATCAACAAATCTAGTCACGCGAGCAAAGTCAACCTAAAAACTATTAATAAATAATTATGGCCACACCTTCGTGATTTTTTTTTATCACTGCATGTAGAAATTACATGATATTTCCTTCATTTAATTTAATTACAAGTTCTTGTATCTGTCTATCTATCTATTTAGCCCACATCAACTCACTGTTAGCTGTGTGGTCCCAGCATAGAATACGTCACCCCTTCCTTTCCCGTGAGTGTCGTAAAAGCCGACCAAGAGAGGGCAAGGGATGGGCAGCGGGCCCTTCAAAAACATATCTAAAACCTTACTGCGGTTGCCAATCCGTCTGCTAAGCGTGACAATTACTGGCAAAACCGCCCAAGGGGAGGCTTATATTTAACAGTGGACAGTTAAAGGCTGATATGATGATAATGATGATGATGATCCACTGTTAGGCATAGGTCTTCTTTTTGTCACGCTATTTATAGCAGTCCTGTACTAAGTTCATCCACTGCGTCCCCGCTATCCGCACTATGTTATACAACCATCAGGTTGGTGGAGGAAAGGGATTGTTAGTAATACGAAGTACCAGTCCAATTGCTAGCAATATATCCGATCAGGTCGACCTCCATGCGGTTCCCCCTGGAAACCATCGTGCTGAATAGGTGTATTCTCTCATTGGTGTTCCGCCAGCGTATACCGTTAGCGCAGGCGGGGTTACCATTCCATTATCATCTTTAAAATAAACTATCGGTTTAGTGGTCTACCGACTGTCCTCTGTTCCTGTCTTGTGCACTATTCCATCACGGCCTTGGTATATAATTTATAATTTTATTCCCCAAAAAAAACCGGCTTCACAAGTGGCGAAACCAGTTATTTTAAAAACCAACATGCTGGATCGATTTTGATAAGATTTCGATGAGATCGATCTGATTGCTCGTATATCGTTTCAGATAAAAAAAAAATATTGAAATAATATTTTGAAATGAGATTTATTCGTAAAAAAACATAACTGGAGTTTCTTAACTAGTAGTGACAGTTTTTAAGGTGTAACGTGAAATCTGGCATATGTTTTCTGAAAATCCATTCGTACGTAGTAGCAAAGAATTAATTCTTAGAAATATTATAAATTCAGCGAATCGAATATTGTATTACAATATGAACATTCCATGAATTGTATGTATTTATTATTTTATCAATTTAGTGTTTAGAATGAATTAACCCTTCTTTGCATACTGGTGGAAATTTCCATCATAACATTGAATGCCTAAAACTTAAAAAAAAAAACCAACTTCACTTTAAGTTGATTGTGTCTTGATATTTTTTTATTGTCCATTGCATAAAAAAAAAACATAGCTGTCAAATTTATTGTTTTAACCATTTTTCCTTTAATTTTAAACATGAATTATATCACTATGATTATATGACTTTAATTTCACCAATAAAAAAAATTATGCAAAGAAGGGTTAAATTTTTTAGGTAAAAGATATTTTTCCAGTTAAGAGCTAAGTAATTAGATACTTATCTTGTCATCATTATCATATCAGACTTTAATTGTCCACTAATGAACAAAAGCCTCCCCATGGGGGGTTTTACCAATAGTTGCCACGCTTAGCAGGCGAATAGGTCAATAGGTAGACTTTGAAGATGTTTTACGAGGGACGCTGCTACCCATCCCTCGCTCTTCCTTAGTTGCCTCTAACGACACCCACGGGAAAGGAACGGATGGCCTATTTTATGTCGAAACACGGGGATACCTATTTCATAATCGGAGTTTCTGTGGAAGCAAAATAAATAATAATAAAATAAGTACATGTAAAATATACTTATATTATCTATAGTAATATTATGTAGAGAAAATATATTTTTTTATGTGTGTTTAAGTATTTATATGCTTTTGTATATTCACTTATAATATAAATATTAGTTTATAAAAAAAATGTACACAGGTGGACTTATCTCACTTAAAGGGATTTCTTTTAGTCAACCTTGAGAACCCAAAAGGAGAGAATATTTATAAGGTTTGTATATAAAGCATAAAATATATGGTGCCTAAAATTATATGGTAAAAAATATTATGAATAAACTCAAAATTTTTTCACCTATAGAAAGCCTTTGTTAATGCCATGTTGACTTAACTTTTTTTTCACATTCTTTATTATTATTTGAACCTGTATTCCAACTCACAACTCACGGGGGAAAGGGATTGTTAGTAATGGAGACTGAGAATCCCATTGCTAGCCATATACCCAACCAGGTCGACCTCCTCGCGGTTCTCCCTGGAAACTATCATGGTTAATTCCTGAGGAATTCATCATGATGGGCTAACTGGCCTGTTTTCATTCTCATCTATCACCCTTCACAGGTGCTCCGCCAGCGTATCCCGTTAACGCAGGCGGGGTTACCATACCATTTTCACCCATAAAAAAAAACTCACAACTCACACTTGTCCGTTATTTTTGATATATCTTTACCCGTGGTTACGTAACTTGCGAGTACATCCAGTTATTTCACAATTCGTCGATTGATTGACAGTAACATATAATTTGCTGGTTGCATTGCTTTTAAAATGAACGTATGCAATATTCAATCTCAATTATTCGATTAATTTAATCAGACTTTTATCGAATAATGCTGAGAAATCGTGTGTACTGCAAAGAAACCAGTTGGAGTCAATCTAATACAATTTGCAAACAAATTTGAACTATATTTACTGTGCGATAAAGGTGATTTTTTTTTGTAGACACAAACGACAGGTGGTACAAAACGAGATGCCGAGAAAAAAGAGATGGACGCATACATAAAAAACCGAGATATATTGTGTATCGTTTTTAAAGTAGCCTGAGAATTACGCCAAGGAAAATGTTGTAAAGGATTTTTTTTGTTTAATATTCTATGAGACAATAGAGTTGTGGTGTGAATTTAATGTTTTTTTTTTGTAACTATAAAACCTTGGCGCAAGGTCGTTTCGTGTAGACCCCCGCCCGCTAGTTTATGGTCTCGCTTTTTCGGATACATTGTCTTTTTTACTGTTGTTTTAAAATTACATCTTCAGCAATGGTTTTTCTGTTTTTTGTGTTCTTGCTCAGTTGGGATTGTATAAACTCTGATGTTGATTAATTTCTTCCTTTTTTATCCGACTATGCAAGGTTTTGTGCGTTAAGTTGTGTAAGCACGTGTTAGTGAGAAAAGAGCATTAAAATTATTTAAGAATTCTTACCTTGTTTATGATTTTTCATTCCTTTTGGTTCTAGATCGATATGTATATCTTTAAAAATTATAACATCCTAGGTACCTAGCGAATTCAATTTATTTTTGTTATTGAATTATCACATGATTAGGCGGACGTCCAACTCATATTTACTATGGAGCAATGATATTCAGTGCTCGAAATAGTTTTGTCTTCATATGCCTTATTTGCAGCCCTAGATAGACCCTGATGACGTGATGCTTTGCAGAGAATCGATGGCTGTAAATGCCGCAGGATTGTTCCTTATGGCAGACTATAAACAAAACCTATGTTTAGCAAAAACAATGTAAAATTTTAAGTTAATTATGATGTAATTAAAATAAAGTGTAAATAATAATAATAATTATTATTATTATTATAATGACCAGTTACTAATTAATTGCCTATTAACATTAATAAATAAACTAAAAATTGCTAGTTATCTCTCCAACTCCAAAATTTTTTTTGTAATTTGTCTAATACATTTCTAGTTAAAAATATAAAAGTGAGAAGAGATAATAAGTATATGGTTATTTCTTTCTTTTTTTTTTTTATTTCATAACCAAACGATATTCTTTTCTTAAAATTATTAAGTTTTAAATTAAAAAAAAAAAAATTAGGATAAATTAACACAATAAAATAAATATAATTATTCTGAACTATTAGTGCAGACTTTGAAATGTTATGCATAGTTATTATTATATAAATTATAATATTGTATTTCCTACTGTTGTAATACGTACCTACTTAATAAAATTTCTAATTCAATTTATATTAGTAGAAATATTTAAAAAAAATTCTCAAAATTAACAAAAATTAATTTAAAATTCTTGCACATTTGCACTTTGACAAGCTTCAGTTTTGTATTGAATGCTCTTCAACATAAACTGAACTAATAAGTTTTAAAATATTTTGTACTTTAATTGTAACTAAAAAAAAGATTACTGATGATCAGGCTGTATGGCTTAGTTCCTTTACCTTTCCAATTGTGGATAAATTAATACTACTACTATTAAAAAAAGCATTGAATTTAAAAATCGAACATCTGGTAGCCATATGTCGTATTATAAGTTGTATTCGAAAGATAATAGCTAAATGTCAAAACCAATTGACACTCAAAAATTAGAGCAATTAAAAAAAGTAAACGTTCCAAATGTTGAGAGTCACTTAAGTGCTGAATGAAAAAAAATTGTTTTAACATTTGTATCCACTTGACATCTTGATAGTTGCAAAAAAAGTTCGACAGAGATTAATACGTATGCCACCTTCATGTTTATTTGCCTGTTTTTATTGGTTTAGGTGTTTTTGTTGTTAGTGGGTATATTTTTTTATACCACCGAGGTGGTAAACAAACATACCTCCACGCGGTTCCCCTGGAAACCATCGTGGTTAGTTCTAGTGGATTTCATCACTATGAGCAAACTGACTTGCTTTCATCGTCACCTATCATCCCTCTCTGGTGTCTCGCCAGCGTATACCCATAGCGCATGCGAGCTTACCATACCATTATCACCAATTAAAAAAAATCTAAATCAGTAGCACCATTTTAAAGATTGATAGATATGCTCACTGTGTTTTAAAAGCAAATTGATTTTCAATTAAAAAAAAATCTAATTCAGAATTGAAAATAAGACTTTAAGTTAATAAGAAAAAAAAAACAAAAAAGATATTGTATGCAATTTAAAGGTGCAAATAAGATAACAGTCTTCCTAATAGATGTAGCTTATAAATATAAATAGTAAGAGAACAACACAGAATACACTGTGACATCCATGGTGGCCCCTCATGCGTCTCTATGGTGAAGGATTGAGATGTTATATCTTCATAATACTAACTTGTACATATTACTTCAATAAATAACTTCGAGATATATTATTCAACATGCTAGCATTTCGTAATTGCTCTAGTAGTACGTAATGTTAAACCAGTTATTTTGTGTTTACAATATATACATCGGAAAACGCGAACAAACAAGACAGGTACACGGTTGTGCTGTTTGGCTAATAACATTTGCCAACAAAAGCTGAAAAGCACTAGGATTGAAAGCGCTAATTGTTAGATGCATTGCATCTGATGCATGCGCGGACTTATCAAACGTCACGCATACCTCGTTTCGATGCATTGTTACCAGTTGCTTTAGTTGGCCACAGTGTGCCGTAACCGTTGAGTGGCGACGCACGCCCGTCCTTACCGCTGACGGATGAGACGTTTCGCGCCTTATTCAAATTTCGAATCCGATTTTTGAACTCGTATTGTGACGTTTAACTTTTTTTTCCAAATTTAAAGTGTTTTTGTTTTTTTTTTAATTAAAAACTTTTTTGTGAATAGATATTACGATATAATAGAGTGGATTTTTTTGTGTCGTGGTAGTTAGTGGATTCATTATCGTGTACTTTAGTGACTTTTGGATTATTTGTTTATTTTGGATTATGTAAACAATTTCGTATGAGGTAAGATTATTATTTTTTTATTTTACAAATTTACTTTTTGAAATTATTAAATTGTTTTATCATGTTATCTTTTTGATATTACAAATGCTATTTTTTGTGTTTAATAATTTTTTTATTTAATAACGACTAATTATAATTATTTTTCTTCATAATTATCTGTAAAATGCAGTAAAATAAAAAAAAATAACATATTTGTATTAGCGAATTTCCACTGCACATGTAATGCAATTGGGTAGATAAGTGAAAAGTCTAACAGATGGCGCTAGTATGCAGTTTCTACGTATGAAAAGATGGTAACCGGTTGTTACATTTGAATTGTTCCGTGTTTTTGTAATATTATATTAATTTATTAATAACATGATTGGGAGAGTTAAGAATATGTGTTGACGTTCCTTCTCAGGAGGTAATAATTCTGATACGAGTAAAACAAAGTACAATATACTAGTGCAAGATAAGGAAAACTTAACATCAATTCTATATCAAACCGCCCTATTATCATACTACTAGCTATGTATGTAGTATAAACTAATACTAGTACTATATTTAGTAGTGGCCTATATTTTTCTGTTTAATTATTTTTTCTTGCTCTGGAGTGGGACATTAGTAGGTTGCTATGGTGTATTTAAACTGTTCTCGGTTTAAATTGGCATTCTTATTTTTTCAAATATGTAGAAGTTATTTTGTTTTTTTTTTTTTAATTTTTAATTTTACTTATTTATATGGGTAACAACATAGATATACATTTACATAAGTACTAACTATATCATTATGCCATAAAAGGCGATTACATCTACTTAGCTCACTTCTATGAGTGGGCAAAATAAGATAATTTCCTCAGACCTACAAGATAAATGAAAAACAAATAATCGATAGTTACGTTTTCGCTGCCACATTATATATATACTCTTTATTGCACTTAAACAATACATGCGACGATTAGTTTAACAACTTGTTAGCAAGGGAGGACTTTTATCTCTGAAAGAGATCTCTTCCAGCCAACCCAGTGTAGTTAGAGAGAAAATAATTTAATTTGGGTAATCCAGTGCAGGAAAGGTACCGGTAAATTCATGAAATAGTCGGTTGGCCCATCGTGACGATACGATAGTTTATATGAGAAACCCCGTGGAGGTCGACCTGATAGGGTACATTGCTAGCAAGGGGTCAGTTAGACTTCACTAATAATTCCCTTTTCTCCCAAATATACTAGTAAACCTATTGGCGGCATCCATTCACATCTATGTGACCCTTAACTACAATAGAATAAAACAAACATGACCTCAAATAAGCGGAGAACAAACTTTCAATAAAAAAGATATTATAAAGTAGTCTTGTATTAAAAAGAAAATGACCAAGATGCTGCAAGTTTCAACTTGTATTCACATGAATGTATTAATATTATTGTAATGTTATTCAATTTTAGACCTTATTCCTGGTCGTTAAGAGTGAAGGTGATTTCGATGAATGTTCAGATAAGTTGGTCCACTTTTTGTTTATAAACAGGTTTCGATGTTAGGGATTATAATTAGGGCAGGTGTTCAATGGGCTGTGTAGATTTCTTTTTGGTTTCTCTGGAAACAGTTTATTTTTGGTCGATCGATTTAGGATAAGACTTTGGACACCATTTTTTTTTAATGAATGCTAATGGAATGGTAACCCCACCCGCGCTATCGGTATACACCGGCGGGGCACCAGTGAACGGTGATAGGTGAGGATGAAGTAGGTCAGTTAGCCCATCGTGACGAATTCCACAAGAATTGTTCACGACGGTCTCCAGGGGGAACCACGTGGAGGTTGACCTAATAAGGCATATTGCTAGCAATGGGGCTGTCAAACTTCAATGCTAACAATCTCTTTTCCCCCTTTGGACACCGTTGTACCAACCAACTGGTGCCTGTAAATGTATGATGTAATTTCGATCATTAATGATTGACGGTAGTTCTTTATTATTAAACATCGCAATTATTTTAAAATCCCACCGCCAAAATAGTGGTTACACACAGTATGGTTTTAGAGGAGCTTCCTCGTGCAAACACTCAGGTTGTGGAATGATCTTCCTGCCGAGGTTTTCCCTAGAGACTACAGCATAGGGTTCTTCAAAAAGGGCGTATTAAGATTTCTTAAGGATAGGCAACGTGCACGTAATATTCATGGTGTTACAGACGTCCATAGACTACGGTAACCTCGTTTACCATAAGACGGGGTTGCTTGTTGGCCATCATAATTCTATAAAAAAAAATTTGTTTCACGGAAATAAATACTGGCATCAATCTAGGCAGTACTTTGATTTAAAAACTAAACTATTCGTTCGATTTTAATAAAATTTAAATAGAATCAATATAAAAGAATATATCTTTTAGATAAAAAATACATTTCCAAATCGGTTAATGAAGAGTTATGAGGTAAGAAATATATTTCTTACCTAAAAAAAGATACAATTAAAATGAGAAGCTCCTTTTTTGAAGTCGATTGAAAAGTTAAAAAAAATGAATCTTTTGTCTCTATTTGTATTTTACTGCAGTATTATAGTTTTTTTTATGCAACTGATAATGTCAAACAAGCTGACTGCCCATCCAATGGAAAGCAGCAACCGTCGCCTACAGACATGAGCAGTACCATGGACATAACAGAGTACACTGTTTCGCCCATGACACCCCTCATGCGTTCTCATTCCTGAGGACTCAAGTGTTATTCCTCTGAAGCCTGTAAATTCACTATCATATCCCACCCTTCGAACTTAAATACAGACATGCAAACACAACTGTTTCACGGTAGAAACAAGAATGGGACAAAGGTGCCCAAGTAAACAACGTTTGTACAGTCTCCCTCTGGTTTTCGTCGATTGAAAAGTTAAAAAGAAGTTTGAAGCTTTTGTCTCTGTTTATATTTTACTGCAGAATTACACCTCCCAGATGCATAAACCTATTTGAATACGATTTTTCATGGCATCCGATTATTTATTACAATTAATATTATAATTATTTTCATTATTTTTTTATAAGACTATAAAAGTCGAAATGTTTGAAATATTATACTCGTCTAATAGATTCAATCGAAAATAATTGTCGTTGCCACAAATTAATGTACCTTATTTTTATGGGACATCGTAAAATAAAATGTGACAAAGTATGGGGGTGCCAAGGGTGTGCCGGTTAATATAAACTATCACTTAATATATTATAGATGATATCTTTAATATCTTGCAACTCGCATATATGGCGATGCATGATCACTGTTCATGCATCGAAATACTTCTTCAATTCGGAATATAGTTCGTGGTAGCTGAATTAATTATTATCTACTAACGACCTATATTAAAGGTGTAATTATCTGTTTATCATCATCATCATCATCATCTCAGCCATTATATGTCCATTGCTGATCATAGGCCTCTCCGTCAGAAACTCCGTCCGAAAGAACCGTCTTGAGCCACCTGCAACCATTGACTCTCTACAATGCATTTGAGGAGGGGGGAAAAAGATTGTTAGTAAGGGAGACTTAAAATCCCATTGCTAGCAATATACCCAACCAGGTCGACCTCCTCATGGTTCCCCCTGGATAGTAACTGGATAGGCTAACTGGCCTGTTTTCGTTCTCATCGATCACCCTTCACTGGTGCTCCACCAGCGTATCCCGTGAGCATAGGCGGCACCATTCCATTTCCACCCACCAAAAAAAGGGGGGAAAGGGATTGTTAGTAATGGAGATTAAAAATCCCATTGCTAGCAATATACCTAACCAGGTCGACCTCCACGCGGTTCCCCCTGGAAACTGTCATGATTAATTTTTCATAATGAATTCATCATGATGGGCTAGCTGCCTGTTTTCATTCTCATCGATCACCCTTCACTGGTGCTCCGCCAGCGTATCCCGTTAGCGCAGGCGGGGTTACCAATCCATTTTCATCCAACAAAAAAAAAAACCACCAAAAAAAAAGTATATATAGATACGATTAAATATGATAAAATTCTTTTTGTTTGAAAATTGTCACAAGTACACCGCTCTACCCGCTGACATTGATGCTCTTTTCCACTTTGGGTTTGCTGGAAGAGAACATTTTGTTTTTCGAGTTAAGCTCGCCTTTGTACATTTACTTAGCTCTCTCATATTTTTATGAATTATCAGTGTATATAATAAAGTATAAATAAATAAATAAAATAAATTATTTCCCAATCTCACTAGAAAATTGACAGTTAAATGACTAAGTAGGTGTACATGAAAAATGTTCTAATTGTGCATAACAAAGATCAGATACGTGTGATTCGTGACAAAGAATTTAACATGCAGCCTCCACTTTTTCAATGCAAATAAATATGTCGAAATATCTAAACGCTGTCACAAGTCAATAACCCTTGTTTGTTAACGCCTTTTGTCACCATTTTTAATGATGCTAATATAGTTGATTGTGACATGTTTTTAAGATCAGGGCAGGGCCCGATCCAGGGAGCGTCAGGCGGGCAAATGCAAAACAACTACGAGAGAGGCAGAAGTAGCTCATTGTTAGTTAACATGGGCGTTCATTGTAAAGGGCGGAAATAGTTTATTTTTGCTCATAACGGCAAAGTTAAGTCACAACGATTTAGATGATCATTCATTATAATCATCATCATCATCATCATCATCTCAGCCATTATTTGTCCACTGCTAAACATAGGCCTTCCACAAAGACTGTCACAAGGTACGGTCCTAAGCC
The DNA here is from genome assembly GCF_026898425.1 of Galleria mellonella. NCBI lineage: Eukaryota > Metazoa > Arthropoda > Insecta > Lepidoptera > Pyralidae > Galleria > Galleria mellonella. The sequence goes on along the minus strand of NW_026441999.1, from coordinate 4,655,308 downwards.
ACCTGCATCCACGGATTGCCTGCAATGCATTTGAGGTCGTTACTCCATCTAGTGGGGAGTCGTCCCACACTGCATTTGCCCGTACAGAATCGCCACTCAAGAACTTTTCTTCCCCATAGGTTGTCGATTCTTCAAGCTAAGTGACCAGCCCATTGCCACTTCAGCTTGCTTATCCGTCGGGCTATGTCGATTGTTTTAGTTTTTTTCATTCATTTTAATCTGTAGTAAATATTCATTTTTGCCCACAGCGGCAAAATAGTGAGATCGGACATTTGCCTACTACTACTGGCTTTCGTCATCGTTGTGTTCTTTGTTGTGTGAGATAGCTATTATTCGGGGCTTCGCTCGCGTTATGGGTTTATTATTCATATTTTATGATCATTTATTATTTATGTAGTTATGTATATCATAATTATATATAGATAGAAGGTTGAAAAGTAATATACACGAGTATACACTATTTCTAAGTACTTAAATTAAATATAAGTTACATGAAGAATGTCAGGGGCGAAACTATAAAAAAGTAGGCTAATATTACAGTCCCTCTATCATCATACAATATCAGCTATTTACTGTCCACTAGTTGCTACGCTTGGCAGGCGAATTGGCAACTGCAGTTATATTTTGGTGATATTTTAAAATGGACATTGCTGCACATCGTTGGACCATTAAGTTTTTCATTTCTTTAGTTACCTCTTACAACATGCCCGGGAAAAGAAGGACGGGAAACATACTGTATTATGCTCTAAAATTAAACTAAAGATCGCCAGAACTCCTAAGAACCAATAAGAGGTGGACAATAGAAGCAATAGAGTGGAATGAACCACATAAAAAAAAAGGAACGATGTAAAAAATGATGGAGTAATAGCTATAGCTAAAATAGGTAAAGAATGGGAAGCAAGCAAGGGCGTAAGATAGATATAATTGGATAAAACTAGAAGAGGCGTAATTCTGTATTTGAGTGTAAACCCAAATATAGAATAAGCTAGTATTGCAGGCTATAGACAGACTACAGTGACCGTTTACAATAAGACATAGCATACAGCCCGCTTGTTTGCCACCTCTATGATATTAGAACAAATTAAAGTTAATTTAAGAAGACTAGAATAAAAGAACAGTATTAGGATAAATAGCAGAATTTCCGAACCGGTATGACATCGTGACCTTCGAGAAAAGAGCATATTTCTCTTTAAAAGGCCAGTTGCACACATGCAATGTCTCTGGTGTTGCGGATAGGCGACGGTAGTCACTTACCATCAGGTGAGCTGCATGCGTGTTTGTCCCTTGTGTTATAAAAAAAAAGTAAAAAAGAAATTGTTTATAAAACAAAATAAATGACTTTTATTATTTATAAGTACATGATTATAAAATTAGAGTTTTATACCGTTATTTGTTATGAAATTTGAGTACGATATACCACAGTCTCGCCAGATGTTAAATAACGACGTGGTCTAAGATAAAGCACGCAAACTCGAATAATGTCTTTTAATTTTAGTCTCATAAGACGACGTCTTTTTACTTATTAGGCGAAGAGGGAGGGGATTGGCGGTTAGGGATATGTAATATATTCTCTTATAATATATATTCCTGTATATTGTAGTTAAAATATATAGATATGGAACCAATAACAGATATATTGAATATTATAATATATTTTGTAAGGCATAGATAGATAAAAACCATGGATTTATTTTGTAAGGCACTTGAAATTGTTACTGTCCTTGAAAGAACATTTTGCACGCTAATGTTAGCAAAACATGTTAGAACTATACAAATCTTACAATGAATAAGAAGTGTCTTTACATTTACTATGTACACATGTTTGCAAATAAATTTATCTTTATCTTTTTCGAATTTGGAATTCGTACGATGGGCCAACAGACCTGCTTTTACCTCACGTGTGATCTCTCACTGGGGGGGGAAGGATTGTTAGTAATGCGGACTACCAGTCCCGTTGCTAGCAATATATCCTGTCAAGTCGACCTCCATGTAGTTCCCCCTGGAAACCATCGTGCTGAATTCCAGATGTATTTATCACGATGGGCTATCTGACCTGCTTTTTCATTCTCACTTATCATCCCTCCCTGGTCCCCAGCCAGCAACCTCACTAATATTATAAATGTGAAAGTATGTTTGTCTGTTACCTTACAGCATCTTAAAGGCATAACCAATTATAATCAAATTTGTTATATACGCACTATATAGAACAGAGAATGCTGTAGGCTATTTTTTTATCCTGGTTAATAAACATATTCCGGTAATGGAGACGAGATCGCGGGTAGAAGCTAGTATATTAAAAAAAAAAACAATAGCGCAGGCGGGAATATTTCATTAACATCCATTAAAAAAGTTCTTATCCCAAGATCCCTCTATCACGGGATAATGGGCCCCATGAGTGACGTAAAGATAATTCTCTCACTTCTGACCGTTGATACTAGTTCTCGCACTTTGAGATATAAATACATACAAACGTAGCATATATTACTTTATTAATTCTTGCAGAAGTCTTCCAACGTTATCAGAGGGAGACTTAGAACAAGACAAGAACGTTTGCTTATGCACCTCTGTCCCATTCGTGTTTCTACCGTGAAGCAATTGTGTTTGCATGGCTGTGTTTCGGTTTGAAGGGTGGGATATTGCAGTGAATTTAAAGGGTACAGAGGAATAACACCTGAGTCCCCAGGAATGGGAACGATGGAAAGTATAATGGGCGAAATAGTATTATACTCTGTTATGTTCATGTCGATAGGCGACGGTTACCACTTTCCATCAGATGGGCCGTCAGCTTGTTTGATATTCTAAGTAGCATAAAAAAAATTTGATATGAATGAATGAATATATATATATATATATATATATATATATATATATATATATATATATATATATATATATATATTATATATTCATTCATATATATATAAATTAAAAATCATAATAAAATTTTGAATATCAGACTGGTAGAGAAGTCCAGAACCTAATATATAGATATTGGAGCGGTACTGATATCACCCATGTCTAGTTTCATGTGTGGTTGTGTAAAAAATATAGAAACACCTTTGTAAATTCCCACATTTATGTATTAGTAGGAAGTGGGAGTAATATTTCTGTTATGCCCCGTCGTTCTTCGAAATCGTTGTTTTTTTATGAAACAGACTGTGCATATTGATATCTTAGATTTTTATGTCACAAGTATAGGAAATCGCGCAGGATGTTTCCAGTATTTTTTTTTATGGGCGATAATGTAATTGGTGGTAATATGCCTTATTATTTTTTAATTAGCCTGCGCTATCGGCATACACTGACGTGGCACCAGTAAGCGATGATAGGTGAGAATGAAGTATGTCAGTTAGCCCATCGTAACGAACTCAACAAGAATTAGCCACAATAGTTCCTAGGAGGAACCACGTGGAAGTCGACCTCCCTCGATGGTATATTACCAATGGGGCTGTCAAACCCCGCTACTATTCCCTCCCCCCCCTGTTCATAAATTATGGATTATTGATTACCTAGAATTGTGATGTGTTTTAGACACGTTGCTTTGTCTGACGCTGGTATTTTCCTTGTATCCGAGTAGATTTTCGTCCGACGTTGTTTATTATATATATATATATATATATATATATATATATATATATATATATATATATATATATATATAATATGATTGTTAAATGTATGTTATATTTAAATTACTGTATTAATTTAATATTCTTGCTTTTCTATTTATTCGCTCATTACGTTTCACCATTAGTCGATTGGTAGATAACGCCATCTGGTGTATACCCACAATTTACACTATTTAGGTGTTGTTGTTGTATCAGTCGTTAATTGTCCACTGTTGAACATAGCTTCCCCCATTAGGGGGATTTTTTCAGTAGTTGCCACACTTGGCAGGAGGATAGGCACCGCAGTTAGGTTTTAGAGATGTTTCAAGAGGGACGCTGCTGTCCATCCCTCGTCCTACATTAGTCGCTTCTTATGACACCCACGGAAAAAGAAGGGGTGGCCTATTCTATGACGGGATCTACACGGCGCTGGTCTAGGTATATGTAATGTAATGTAATGAAATGTAATGTAATATAATGTAATGTAAATAAGACTCTATTTTCCGCACTTAGCCTCTCATTTGGGCCGTTGTGCGTATGAGTCGTGACTAGTACAGCCAACCTAGCTCCGCCCAGAAGCACAGAAGCTTCCTGGGATCTTCACAGGCCTCACGGAGCGACCTCACCGTCCCGAGGATTTGTAAACGTTGATGGGCCACAGCTTCACATTCCAGAATTACGTGAGCAGCCGTCTCTTCGGTGTCGAAACAGGCTCGACATAGAGGGCTGTCTGTCGCTCCTATTGTGTATAAATGTTTGTTTAATGGGCAATGGCCCGTTATTGTCCCTATCATTATTTCGAGGTTTTTCCTATCTAGATGTAATATCCGTTTTGATAGTCGTTGATTCAACGTAGGCACCACAATTTTATTGGTCTAGGTATATTGAAGTTTAATAAATAAATAAATATGTTACCACCATCGATGTTTGAAAGTCAACGAATAAAACTGTGGTATTTTAATGATAAAACTCAATATCAGCAATAAATCATTAGACGTATAATAATGATGTTTAGTGTTCATAAATCTATAATCGATTGTGTTCTAACATATTTCTATATGGGGGCCACCATAAAAATTCTTACACTACCAAATTAACATTTTAAATAGCTCTTATGTCTCTCAAGATAAAGTATATAATTGCTTTGTAGTGGTAATTGTATGTACACCTACGCGAAATTTAGTCGCCAAACGAGATTCTATAGAATATATTGTTACAATAACATACGTTGATAATATAATGGTTACCAATGTAAGATGAGATCTCATATCTTAGATTTGTCAAAGTAGTGTTTGAATGACGGAGGTCTGTTTAGATTGGATACCTTTAAGCTTTGTTAGCTAATAAGGAATTGGGGAATACCTTATTCATTTGGCAAATATTATACTTACTTACAATCTTTTATATGTATCTACCTATGTTTTGGTTAAGTATGTATAAAAATATTGGTGACTTAATATTTATGTCATAGAAACGTAAAATTCTTGATTGTTTATTAAAACTATTTCATAATTTTTGTATAAAAAAAAAGTTTTACTGCCGGGCTGTACGGTTTAAACGGAATAAAAAGTGGCTTATGTCCTTCTCCATGGTAAATAATATGTATATAGTAAATTTTATCATGATTGGTTAAGTCAATAAGGTACTTAGACTTATTCAGTATATATACATACACAGCAGCTGTTAACTGTCCATTGCTGAATATAGGCCTCCCCCGTAAGAGAGTTTTGGCAGCAGTTGCCACGCTTGGTAGGCAGGTTAGCAAGCGCAGTTAGGTTTTAGTGATATTTTACGGAGGACGTTACTGCCGATCCCTCGACTATTATTTACACAATTACGACTTATACAATTGTATCGTTGTGTTTGTAAATTGCCTTGTTTATTTCCTATATTGTATAATGCAAATAAAGTATACTCATTCATTCGTTCGTTCATTTAGTTCACTTAATCGCCTCTTACGACATTAAAAGTAAATTGCCTTTCATTCAGAAATTACATTTCTATTATTAAAAATCTGAATATCTTTCTCAAAAAACATTAGTAATTCTGTGTATTTACAAAATAAAACAGCGCTTCTAGCTGTTAAGCTAGTAAATATAGCATGCTCAAAGTTGTAGTCATTTACAACAGTAGTTACAAAAATTATTTACAAAAGTTTTTCGCCATCAATTTAATTTAATAATTTCGGAATACAATTAGTTTAATTTAATTTTTAATAAATACTTATGACGCCGTGTGGTCCCGGTATAGGATGGGCCTATCCTGGACTTCCTTTTGCGTGGGTATTGTAAAAGGCGATTAAGAGAATTTTATGGTCAAAGAATAGTCAGTAATGGTCCTCTTAAAACATCACTAAAAGCCTAACTGCAGTTGCCAACTGACCTGCTAAGCGTGCAAACTGACCACCAACCCCCCACAATATGGAGAGGACTGTGTTCAGCAGTGGACACTTAACGGCTGATATGAGAAAATACTTATGCCAAAAAATTACATGCGAGAAAGAGTAATGCACTTTGTAAATTTGCCGTTGCGTCATCTGTCTAATTTGTGTCTGTGGACTTTTGTCGCGAATGATTCCAATATGATTTTTTACGACGCAAGAGACTCAAAGCTGTGTTTTCAATTGTCTTAATCGAGACAACAAATTTGGACAATTTTATTGCATGACTAATGAATGAGACAATTAAAATGCAGACACAAAATTATTGTAACCACGTGAGTCATTCAACAAGCTTTTCCGTTTCATTTGTTTAATTTTTGGTCCTCTGGTGACCGGACATTCCTCTTGGTACATCCCGTGTAGTAGTACATTTAATCTAACTTGCATGGAATAGAGGGTAATGTGTTTGATAATAAAATGGTAATCCTGCGCTCTCGGTTTACGGTGGTGGGGCACAAGTGAGAGATGATGGGTGACGATGAAAGCAGGTCAGTTAACCCATCGTGATGACTACATCAAGACAGTCGATTGTTGCTTTATTAAACACAAAAAAAATATACTTTTTTTAAATAACAACACTAACTAATTATAAATAGTCTCCCAACGCACCACATCGAGACAGCGTACCTTGCAGCATTACCTCTTTGACAAAAATGAGTTTTACAAGTTATATAAAACAATCTGTATTTCGTGCCTTAGTTCATAGATTTTTTTTTTTTAATGGATGATAATGGAATGGTAACCCCACCCGCGCTATCGGTATACACCGGTGGGGCACCAGTGAAGGATGATAGATGAGCATGAAACAGGTCAGTTAGTCCATCGTGATGAATTCAACGAAGAATTGTTCACGATGGTTTCCAGGGGAACCACGTGGAGGTCGACCTAATAAGGCATATTGCTAGCAATGGGGCTGTCAAACTCCATTACTAACAATCCCTTTCCCCCCGCTTCGTTCATAGTTATATCGTGATGTTGAATAACTTATAACTTTCCTCAAGAAAGGATCTATTAAAAGCAAAAAATATATTTTTTTAATCTTACTGGTAGCTCCAATAAATATATATATATATATATATATATATATATATATATATATATATATATATATATATATATATATATATATATATATATATATATATATATATGTTCCTATCTTAATGAAAATATAATGCGGTAATGCATCAATACATTCATACATACAGAATACATTCCTCAATTGGCGAACGATTTAATCGCTACTCAGTATCGAGTTGATTAATATTTATCGAACCAGTCTCCAAACGACCGGTTTTAGTCTATAACGAGTCTAGTATCATCTCGTCGTGTCTCCATATGGTATACTTCACCATAATTTGTATACTCATCCCTTATGTAGATACATATACTAGCTTTTATAGATTTTCTTGGGATAGCTTCGTATTGTGATTAAGTTATTCTGTTCTTTTTTTTTTTTAATTTTTCTCACGCTGAAATTAATAATAATAAGATCATGTTTTAAGTAGATGTTTAATAAAGTTTCATTTACCAGAGGAAGACTTTGTACAAAAGTTGTTTGTTTTGGGCACCTCTGCCCCATTCGTGTTTCTACCGTAAAGCAGTTGTGTTTGCATGGCTGTGTTTCGGTTCGAAGGGTAGGATATGGCAGTGAATTTACAGGGTACAGAAGAATAATACCTGAGTCCTCAGAAATGGCAACGCATTGGGGGGTATCATGGACGAAACAGTATACTCTGTTATGTCCATGGTACTGCTCATGTTTATAGGCGACGGTTACCACTTTCCATTGGGTGGGCTGTCAGCTTGTTTGACATTCTCAGTTGTATAAAAAAAAAGTTAAAAGGTAAGCTAATAGAGTAAAATTACAGGGTAAAGAAGGAAATATAATATCCAAGTACCAAGAAAGGCAACCAATGAGTTCTACTTCAAGGAAGAAATATACCTGCCATACTAGCTAGTTACCATTATAAATAATCTCTCAACCCCCATTGTTAGAGAAATAGGCATCTAGATTATTCATATCTTAGTAAATAGTTGGGACTAGTGAACGATAATGATTTCAAGGTTAAACAGTGTGATTGATTGCATGACGGCTGCTGACATCTCATCGAATCATTGAACCTAATAGAACTTGACCGTTATTTTTAAATAGACCAATTATATAATTGGCTGCTCAAATTTTGAATCTGTCATATAAAAGGTAATGAATAAATAGATACTTAATTTTTTTCATAAAAAAACTCCGTCTTCATACTTGACAAAATTTATAGCAACACAAATTAGTAAACGGTAACAAACGAAAGAATAATTAGCAAAATCGCTTTAGAATTGGCGCATTGATGTTAAGTACACACACTTAAATGTACATACAAATAAAATGTATGATGTACTTTCTTATGATACTCTATTTGGTATGGTAGGTCAATTTTAAATACATTGTTTTAAGCGTTTAGAAAAAAAAACATATTTTTCCAATTATTCACATTGCGAAATGTATGGACCAACAATTTATAAAAATATTCCAAATTTCAAATAGATAACATTAGCAGTTGTTGAGATATAGCGCCATGACAGACGGACGGACAGTCAAAGCTGCACCATAACGGTTCCTTTATACTTTTTTTGGCACGAAACCGTAAAAATAAAGTTTAAAAAATAATTTAATCTTGACGAAATTAATATAGGAATGACATGGGAGTAAACCATTCAATTAAAAAAATAACCATCAAACTTTTACTTCTTGTGGAGTAATTGCTGAACATGCAAACAAAATAACAATTACTCCATCAGGCCACGCCATCGCTCCGTTTTTGAAATCCATTGAAAACACATTTTCCTCGCGGTACCAAGGAAAGAAAACAACATTAGTTAAGTGGGGAAAAGATTTCAAAGTATTTAAGGCGGGGTCCAAACATTTTGGCGAAAGTGAACTAAAGTAAAAGTAATTAATCGAGGGGCACAAAAGCCGTTCATTGAAAAATACTTGCCCATTGGTCTGACAAATTAATTGACCTTATAAATCTTGATTAAAATACCTTTTGCTTCGTGAAAATTTCAGTAAAACATCCCTGTTTAGACTATGGCGTTTTTCTCGGTTCTAATTTGTATCAGATTTGTTTTTTTTTTTCACTCCAATGGTGTGGAAAGGAGGTGTGTAGTTCCTTGTTGCTACCAATTATAATGTTATCCCTACTATTGTTTGTAACACTTTGTTGTAACCATCTTAAATTACAAACAAAGTTCTTAAGAAAAGAATGAGTACAATGACGAACTTATCCCATAAAACGGTTTTTTTTATACAACTTAGAATGACAAACAACCTAACAGCCCACCTGATGAAAAGTGGTAACCGTCGCCCACAGCTGGCAGTGATCTCAAAGAAATTTTTTATCTTTAATTTTTTAATTACTTGTTCTTGATATTTATAGCACGTATATATATATATATATATATATATATATATATATATATATATATATATATATATATATATATATATATATATATATATATATATATTGTATCTGAGAACGCAATACATGTGGCAATATATCCTTCGTGTCATTATTTTTTTTTAAATATCTCCCATGTATGTTATAAACATTTTTTAGTTCGTTTTATTATATTAGTAAGACGGGGAAGTGTGTTAGTTTGTTACTTTTTGACGCCTTAACAGTATGGACTTAATTTTTTTTCATTAGAATTGAGATTTTGTTACGTTACTTCATCATCATCATATCAGCCGTTAACTGTCCACTGCTGAACATAAGCCTCCCCCATATGGAGAGGTTTTGCTAATAGTTGCCATGCTTGGCAGGCGGGTTGGCAACCGCAGTTGAAAATGGTATGGTAACCCCGCCTGCGCGGGAGGAAAGGGATTGTTAGTAATGGAGACTGAGAATCCCATTGCTAGCAATATACCCAACCAGGTCGACCTCCTCGCGGTTCCCCCTTGAAACTATCATGGTTAATTCCTGATGAATTCATCATGATGAGCTAACTGGCCTGTTTTCATTCTCATCTATCACCCTTCACTGGTGCCCCGCCAGCGTATCCCATTAGCGCAGGCGGGGTTACCATACCCTTTTCACCCATTTCAACCCCGCCTGCGCTAACGGGATACGCTGGGCAACCGCAGTTAGGATTTGGTGTTTTAAGGACACTGCTGCCTTCCCTCGATTGTTGAATCCCCTAAGTCGCCACTTATGACACCCACGGGAAAGGAACAGATGGCCCATTCTATGCCGGGACCACACTGGCCTCACGTCACTTATAAATCATCAATGGCCATTTTTGAATCACTACAGACACTATGCAAAGCAACGATAATACTTGATGAAGCATTAAAGGGTAAACCCGACGCCGTGAAGCGAATGAGACAGGTCGATTAAATCGATTACCGCACGCCCGTGGGAACGAGTACCGATTATTCGAGTAATGTTCCGATTAATCGATCGATGAATGCTTGCACGATAGTGCAATTATGTCTATTAGGTTTTGTTGAACGCACAGTGTTGAATTTTAATTGACGCAAATTAGCGTCACAAGGACTTGATATTTGAGATCTGTAACTATTTATATATATATAAACTATTGCTGTATGTGTAATGTAATTTTTTTTTAACTTAGAATAGCAAACAAGCTGACGGCCCACCTGATGGGAAGTGGTAACCGTCGCCTACAGACATGAGCAGTGCCATGGTCATAACAGAATATATTCTTTCGTCTACGATACTCCTCATGCGTTGCCGTTCCTCGAGACTCAGGTGTTATTTCTTTGAACACTGGTAATTCACTGCCATATCCCACCCTTCGAACCGAAGGGCCATGCAAACACAACTGCTTTACGGTAGAAACACGAATGGGACAGAGGTGCCCAAGCAAACGACTTTTAATTATGTTAATTTTATAATAATTTGAGATTACTTGAGATTACGATCACAGAAAAAAAACCTACTTCTATTCTATATATAAATAGAAAAATATTCTATAATAAACAGAAAAAAAAAACTACAACTAAACTGAGAACTTCTTTCTTTTTGAAGTCTGTTTAAAAAAATATTATAAAACTGTTAATCCTACTATTGTTCTCTCTTTTCATTTAAGAGTTTCCTCTTGTTGGTGCAACCAATTCATGCATCTTCCTCCAGCCAGCTCTATCCCAGGCCATATCCTTTATCTCCCTATGACGATATGACGCCTAGTGTTTCCTTTATCTGTCCCATGTAGTTAATCCTCGGTCTTCCTCTTCCTCTTTTGCCCTCTATATTTCCTTCTATTATGCTCTTAAAAAAATCGTCATGTCGTATAAGGTGGCCCAGCATTTTGCCTCTTCTATTCTTTATTATTTCAACTAATGTTCTCTTCTCGTTTACTCTTTTATAAACACAATTACTATTGTTATAAATACAAAAGTTTATGAGGCTATTTGAATGGATGGACCATTCAAAAATCCTTACTTTTATTTATTAAACACGCACACATGCATACATATATCATCGTATCATATCAACCTTTAACTGTCCACTGTTGAACATAAACCTCCCCCTTGGAGGGTTTTTACTAGTAGTTGCTACGTTTGACAGATGGTAACCACAGTTAAGCTTTAGAGATATTTTAAGAAGGACGCTGCTGCTCATCCCTTGCCCTCCTTAGTCGCCTCTTACGACATCCACGGGAAAAGAAGGGGTAACCTATTCTATGCCGGGACAACACGGCCTATATATATATATATATATATATATATATATATATATATATATATATATATATATATATATATATATATATATATATATATATATATACGTACAAATATACAAAAATACATTTAAATTAAGAATGCTTTTTTGTAGTCTTTTAAAAATAGTCAAGAAACTCTTCAAAAATCCAACGCGTAGCTACACTTGTATGAATTCTTCGTATTTCTTTAACGTTAATAAGATTTCGACATTGGAGTAGGTGCGTGGTTGAAGGGTTTCCTTACTTTGAAGGTTTTGAAATTTGAGATCTACAATAACCAAGTCTGGTTATTGTAAACTCGATTTCGTGACATCGCTTCTTATTTAATACTAGCTATATCCCGCGGCTCTACCTGCGTGAATCAATACTCGTACATAAAGTATCTTATGCATTAAATTAGGATATATCCTCCACGTGTACCAAATTTCATTCAAATCTGTTTAGTAGTTTTTGAGTGAAAGAGTAACAAACATCCATCCATCCATACACTCATCCATCGTTACATATTTTCATATTTATTATATTAACAGGACCGCTACTAAGTACTCTATTAAATACATATTTATGTGAAATACATTTACTCTACGCCGTGCCAAACTTGCTGTATTAAGTCGCAGCTTAATAAGTTTATATCCTGGACTACAAAAGATTGTGTACCAAAAAACCTATTTTGATTGTGACATAACTAGTTATTTTTAGTCTAAAAACTAAACTGTTGAGCCGAATTTGATAAATTCTCTATGGAATCTAGATTGGTCTCATAGTCTTTAGAACTGACGAAATCGTGAGTGACATAAAAAAAATACAACCGAATTGAGAACTTCTTTCGTTTTGAAGTCGGTTAAAAAGAAAGGAAACCAACAAAACAAATTTATACCTTTCTAAACTCAAAATATACTAAATCAATTTTAAAAATTCTTTCACCTATAGATAGCTACATTAGCAGCGAGAAACGTAAGCTGTATATTGTTTTAGAAAATTCTATCTACTCGTACGAAGTCGGGTCAGATCACTTGTAAATAAAAAATAATAATTGTGGATCAACCCACATTTGTTGTATACGAAGGCTTCTAACGTGCCCTCTAAAACACGATGCAACTGCACAATCAATTAATCATCTAATCTAAACATGAATTTAAAAATATAGTATTTAGTTTAGGCAAAATGCTTTCAGAATATATGTTCATACATAAATATATATATATATATATATATATATACATATATATATATATATATATATATATATATATATATATATATAGTAGGTTCACTACTGTCGAAAATATTGCGTACACAGCAAAACGCGTTCAAATTAAAATCTCCTTGCTTCAAAGTTGGTAAAAGTCTTCCGTAATACACAGACAGACGGTAAATTCACTAAGATTTCTTTTCAACCATTTAACTAAAGAATGCCGCAAAAAAGAATTGAGATTTTTGATATCGCTAAATCTGCCATAAATCTTGAGCAATATACGAAAAATACGTCCAAATTTTCGCCCCTACCAATCACGGCAAATTGCTTATTTTTCCACCGAGCCTTGTTAGCCGCGAAGTTATTTTATGCCGGTGTAAAAACGAAATGGGAGCGGGCAGCGTTTGTAATGCAATTTGCATAGATACGCGGTGCCACCGGGGTTTCAAGAAAAACACGGGCCTTGTGACACACGGGTGCTTAATTGTGCGAGCTTGTTCAGGTTATAAATTGTCTAATGAATTAAATCTTTAGGGATCAGAGGCAATGTATATATGTATTTGTCAATGTTTTTGTCAATATTGAAATGGTAATGCATAAATTTTATGTAACTACACCAGCTAATTATAAATATGAAATTTACGAGGGTTAAGGAAAAGAGACAAATTATAAGAACTATTGAGGACAGAAGGGAAAAAGTGTCGGGACACTTAATACGATACGACGAACTTATGAATATTATAATAGAAAGTAAGATAGAAGGAAGGAGGGGAAGAGGGATACGAAGGCACAGTTACATCACGTATATTAAGGAAGGAGTTGGTGTCGTGTCGTATCACGAGGTGAAGAGACTCGCTGAAAATCGTAGTGAGTGGCAAGAGCTCCACTGACAAGAGCACAGCTCTTAAAAAGGATAGATAGATAGATAGATAGAGATAGACTCGTAGATATTCAGTTTATTCATATACTATCTATGTATTGACAGACTATCTCTCTACAAACATTACACCAAAACCTTTCAACTAATTTATTTTTATATAACTGAAAAAAAAAAAAAATGTGCTCCCAAAAAAGCGACATCAACTAAGAAACGACGAGATATTTTGTAAATAACTTATATTGTAAATATTTGGATTTTTATTACAGAATAGTGTGTTTATCATGTCGATTTCTAACTGTGACTGTCAACCCTTCTGCCATGCGTGGTAACTGTTGGCAAAACTCACCTTACAAAGGGAGGCCTATTCAGCAGTAGATGATATGCATAAAAAATAACAGAAATGGTCGGTTTGGAAGTTTTTTGACTCTCTCTAGATATTTATCTATAACTAAAACTAAGATAGTATAAGAGATGTTAGGTTGACTGGAAGAGGTCTCTTTTAGAGATAAGTTCATCCTTATTTATATTGTTTCTAATTGTTTTTATTACTGTATGTTTTTGTGCAATAAAGAATCTCACTACATAGTATAAAACACAGTCGCTTCTCGTATGTCTGTCCCTATGTATCTTTAAAACTACGCAACGGATTTTGATGCGGTTTTTTTAATAGATAGAGTGATTCAAGAGGAAGGTATATATTTATAATACATGTATAATATAGTAGAGAAACACTGATAATTTTAGAGGTTTCTAATGTGATGTGATGTAATGTGCACCCGGGCGATACCGGGGCGGGTCGCTAGTATAGTAATAAATATTAGGTATAAATATTTGTGCGTGCGAGTTTGCAACCGTATATTGTAAGTAACATGACACGTTATTCTACCCTCGTATTCTCATACGACGTGTAAAATGCAACAAACTTTACATTCGTTGTATGTATTATACACTTTAAATAGTTTTTTATACATATCTAAAAAATGAGTAAGAACATTGGGCGAACATTGAGTTTATGTCGTGATGTCGTAAGAAGCGACTAAGGGAGGGCGAGGGATGGGCAGCAGTGTACCTCTTAAAACATCACCAAAGCCTAACCGAGCGTTGTCAACCTACCAACCAGGGGGGAAAGGGATTGTTAGTAGTGGAGACTGAGAATCCCATTGCTAGCAACATACCCAACCAGGTCGACCTCCTCGCGGTTCCCCCTGGAAACTATCATGGTTAATTCCTGACGAATTCATCATGATGGGCCAACTGGCTTGTTTTCATTCTCATCTATAACCCTTCACTGGTGCTCCGCCAGCGTATCCTATTAGCGCAGGCGGGGTTACCATTTCATTTTCACTCATCAAAAAAAAAAACCCACCTACCAAGCGTGGAAACTACGGGTAAAGCCCCCCTTATGGGGAAGGACTATGTTTAATAGACTGTTAAGTACTGGTATGATGGAAATATCGTAGTAGATATCTTACTTTTTTTTTAATTAATTTTCCCAATTGAAAATAAGCATAGTTTAAAATCTTACACAACATCTGTATTATTTGGCGCGACCTATAACGCTCTCAATATAAAATCTCTCATTATACACCAGTTACTATTTGGAAGAGGCCTCGAAACATGTTCTTTAATAGAATTTCAAACAGTTTCATGTAATGGCAGCAATTATTTTACCTCTTAGTAGAATCCAATAATCAATATAATATTCTTATAATGATCATATTATAATACAGCAGGTGTTTTATGATTGGTAGCTCTCTTAGGAATTAATTGTGTTGAAATTTCTCGGAAAGTATAGAGGTATTTTATAGACGATACTTTTTAGATTCTTTCCTATTTTCTTTTAACGCTGAATGGAGGTTGGATCTAGTTTTTATCTTTAAGTATTTTTGTGTCTACGTTTAATATATTTTTCTTTAATCATCGCTCTTTCGATACTTGAGCTGTTTAGTATATCCAAGTATTAATAGTAATTAAAGTAATAAAAAGCATTGTTTTATTATTTATTTACTTATTCATTAGTACAAATATGTGTACATGGTGGACTTAATGCTAAAAGCATTCTCTCCTAGTTAACCATAAGGAAGTGTCAGAATACCTACTCGAATGCGGTGCTAGTAATTATTGATATACATACATACTAAAATTATATATGTAAACGAATAAATATATATAAATAACAAGTATACTTACACATATATGACATATACTATATTATACACGAAATTGAGAATAATATAATATACTTACTGTTCGGATAAAGTAAAAAAGTGAGTATGAACGTTTTTTTTTTAAAGACGGTTTAGTCGGTAGTCTCTTAATGGTATCAGGAAGCGCGTTCCACAGTCGTGAAGAATGTAGGAGAAAAGAATTCAAAGCGAAATTAGACCAGTCTTATATCACAGCCTAATCAATAGATTTCAAAAGATATTTATAAAGGTATTTAATTCGATGTTTTGTTGGTCTATGTTACGCGATATACCATAAATAATGATTTTTTTTTATCTTCATTTTTTTTTAAGAATTTAATTTAATTTTGTAAAAGAAATATGAACATACCCACCATTGAACATTTATCTCTTTCATATTTAACCATAAAGTTTGATTCTATGCCATTTGCATCTGTAAATAATCCTGCAACAATTGAGCTCATCACTCCATCTTAAGGGGGTCGTTTCTTGCTACGCTTATTTGTACGGGATCTACTATCAAAATTCGAATATACTTTTATTGTTTCCGATAATTATTTAAACTTTATCTAAAAGTTGCTTTCAGGGTGAATAGTCGAGTACAATTTTTTAAACGAATATAAAAATTTAAACTTCATTAGACGCAACCATTACCAGCGTGTACGTTTCAACATCATCATCATCATCATTTTATGCGTAATTGAAATAATTGGCGTGAGTAAAAAATGAGATAATCATATGACTGTTTACTAGGCTCGGGCCGTGTGAAGTAATTGCAAATTGTAACAGCTTATTGTGCTACTGTGGTAACTCGATTGCAAATATGATTAATTTTTTATGCAACTTAAAATGGCGACCGAGTTAACGGCGTATCTGATGGAAAATGGTAACTTTTTTATACGACTTAGAATGGCAAAAAAGCTGATGGCCCACCTGATGGAAAGTGGTAACCGTCGCCTTTAGACATGATCAGTACCATGGACATAACAGAGTATACTGTTTCGCCCATGACATCCCCCATGCGTTGCCATTCCTGAGGACTCAGGTGTTATTCCTCTGTACCCAGTAAATTCATGCCATATCCCACCCTTCAAACCGAAACACAGTCATGCAAACACAGCTACTTCACGGTTGAAACACGAATAGGACAGAGGTACCCAAACAATCGACTTTTGTACAAAGTCTCCCTCTGGTAACTGTCATCTATAGACATAAGTATGGAAATAACACGATACAGAGTATTACTTTCCCATCATCAGACCGTAGTCATATCAGTCGTTAATTGTCCACTGCTGGACATAGATGGTCCCTTGAGAGTTGTTGCCAGTATTTGTTACGCTTCGCCGGCAGATTGGTGAGTGCAAATAGGCTTTGGCGACTTATTTTCTAAAACACCGCCATATTCCTGAAGAGTAAGATGTTTTTTTTTAAACGGTGCACATAAAATACTAATAGCACAGGTAATATAATATTATACTAGCTAATAGTATGTAAATAATAATAATAATAACCTCGCCTACGGGGAATGTGAGGAATGATAGATAAGGATGACAGCAGCTCAGTTAGCTCATCGTGATAAATCTTACAAGAATTAACTACAATGGTTTCCCGGGAAAACCGCGTGAAGATCGACCTAAAAGGCTAATTGCCAGCATAGGGACTATTAGAAACCGTTGTTGACAATCCCTTTCCCTCCAGACTAAGATATTGTGACTATCTTCTCTGTAATTTCTCTGCTATATCCGACCCTTCAATGGCAGTCTATATGGGAGGCCTATGTCCAACAATGAACGAATAATGATTGAAATAATGATGGTGACGATCTTACCCTTTCAACTGAAACATAGTCATTTAAGCTCAGCTGATTATCAGCAGAAATACGACTAGGATAAAGATACCTATATAAATAGACGATTTTCTTACAAACTCTTCATTTATTAATTAATTAATTTAATTCTTTATTGCACCAGAAACATAAAAATAAACAATGACATATAAACAATTCAAGTGAAATACCGTACCATAAAGCACAAATTAAAATATATACATAAAGGTACAAAAGGCGGTCCTATCGCTACGGCAATCTCTTACAAACAACCTTTGGTTAAAAGAGAATATTTATTCGATTTTATTCCGACTTCACTGTACGTACTTTGTCGAATTTGTATCGAGAGTTTGTAGTATCGATGTTTTATTATGTGCATATAACAGTCGTCGGTCTACTTAAGAGCATACTGTTAATCCAGATTAATATGCATCGGTCTTGTTGTCTTAAACAGCGTGTCAGTGACTTGTTACCAACAGGTTTATCGAATACAGACTACTGTTATAAATGTCGGAATTTTTGTTTTAAATATTGTGCCCATATTAATTTTTAATGGTCGATTGTAAATAAACGAATCGTGCTATTAACGTCTCGTTTGTTGATAAATGGTAATCGGAGTTTAGAAATAATATTAACACGAATATTTTAAATACACAATCAGGACTTAACGCGATGAAAAGTTTTTACAGGTAAATAGTACCTAAATACTTGCTTCTTATTACTTATTTAGTGTGAGGGTAGCCGAAGAAACTGCGCGAGCTGTAACACGCCGCTCACTTCAGTCCTGTCGTGACCATGACGTGGTGCAATCCACGTCGAAACGTCGACAATAAAGAATCAGGTATATAGGTACTATTTACCTGTAAAGACTTTTCCATCGGGTTAAGAATCGATGGTATATTTAAAATATGTGTAAACAACGCATAAGTTAAAATTGACATGAATATTACTATAATGATCACAGCCATTTTTTGTCCATTGCTAAATATAAGCCTCTTCCATAGACAAGGAATTGAACGGTTCTGAACCACTGTTGGTAACACTAAATTTAATATTAAACTATGGCAACTCTAAAATTGCCTTCGCTCTCTTCCGTTGCAACAATCGTCCAATTTACACACACACAACTACTTTCAAAACCCCCCAGTGGGAGACCTATGTTCAGCAATGGACAGCTAATGGCTGTGTTTCGGTTTGAAGGGTGGGATATGGCGTGAATTTACAGAGTACAGAGGAATAACACCTGAGTCCTCACGAATGGTAACGCATAGGGGGTATCATGGGCGAAACAGTATAATCTGTTATGTCCATGGTACTGCTTATGTCTATAGGCGATGGTTACCACTTTCCCTCAGGTGGGCCGTCAGCTTGTTTGTCATTCGAAGTCGTATAAAAAAAAGGAAAACAACATAAATAGATTAATACTAGATTATTACGACAAGTATATATAAAAAAAATCCCTTAAAAAATTGTCTGTTTAGGAACTTATTCATAGAATATTCCCATTTCTCGTAACTATAGACTTGCACAGTGTCTACAACAAAGACACATTATTAAGCTTCCACATTCGAGCTATTACAAATGAACATTTACATAGAAACAGAGGATATCCTATCCTATTTCTGTTTCCGTACATTTACCCTCGGTCCTTCCGTCCGTATGTCATCGCCCGCCTTCAAAACGACTTTGATAATTATAACCAACTGCCGACTGAACTAAATTGAATTGTGAATTAGAATTATTAGAGTGATATACATTATTATAATCATGATCATCATCATTTCAGCCATTATCCGTCCACTGCTGGACATAAGCCTCCCCCTATAGACTGCCATAAAGAATGGTCCTTAGCCACCTGCATCCACTGACTCCCTGCAATGCATTTCAGGTCATCACTTGATCTAGTGGGGTGTTGCCCTACATTGCGTTTGGTCGTACGCGGTCGCCATTTAAGAACCTTTCTTCACCATCGGTTGTCGGTCACACATTATTATAATTATGTACTATTTATTACATATAAATTATGTTTTCTTTCCTTCTAAATATATATTTACTTTTCAATAACGTGTATACCTTTTTTCTATGTATCAATCACTAAAGACCTTTTAGGTTGAGTTACAACAAAAAAAGGATCGGAAACCGTAAACTGTACTATCTAAGTAATCTGATCTCCCTATTTGGAACAAGTATCGATTTGGTATCGATAATAAATATCGACTAACGTGATAACATATTGTCGGGATCGATAACGAATAATTTATTGAACACTAAAGTGAAGTATATAAAATAAAACCATCTGTTTCAACTGTTCCATGAAAAGTTACTATCATAATTTGTTTGGATGTTTGTTACTTAATTACGCTTGAACGGCTGAATCGATATGAATGAAATTTGATTTGAAGAAAGATAGTTTTCTGGGTTAAAACACAGAATACATTCTATTCCACTTCAATGAAAATTAAAATAAAAAAAAACTGGCGGTCTTAAAGCATTACACATTTGTAATATCTACTTACATTTACCCGCGACTTTGTCCTTGTGACAAACGCTCACTGATCTGTCCTGATCAGAAACTACCTAAAAAGTAAACTATGCCCTTCTACATTTTAAATACTACATATATTAAATTTTGTATAACTGCTAACTTTGTACTCAAGAACTGCATGATCCTATCCCCCTCTTCACCCTTCGGTATCATACGGTCAGATGGGATAGAGTTTTTATCCTTACGCCGTAGACATACCATTTATAGGTTCGAAGTACTTTGTCTTCCTTCATCATGCATACGGCCAAGAAGTGGAACTCTTGCTCCTTGTGTTTTTCCATTAAATATAATCTGGATTAATTTAAGGCAAATGTGAGTAGGCTATTGAGCCCGCAAACTCCATCTTAGACCACATTATCGATTATTAATGCTGTAAATCTTTATTATTTTTTATTATTATTATTTCAGCCGTTAATTGACCACTGTTGAACATAAGCCTTACCAATAAGGGGAGTTTTGCCAGTACTTTCCACGCTTGGTGGATAGGTTGGCAATCGAAGGTAAGCTTTTCGTGATATTTTAATAGGGACGCTGCTGCCTAACTATTGACCTTTAAGTTCCCTTAGTATGACTTTCACGGGAAAGGAAGGAGTGGCCCATTCTATGCCGGGACCATACGACGATGAGTGGCGATACAATTTTTTTATACAACTTAGAATGGCAAACAAGCTGACGGCCCACCTGATGGAAAGTGGTAACCGTCGCCTATAGACGTGAGCAGTACCATGGACATAACAGAGTATACTGTTTCGCCCATAATAATTTACTTACTAATTTTTCACTCATTACGTTCATAACTTAAACCAAGCAGTAAATACAAAATACAGTTTATTTGCCGTCACACGGTAAACGTCGCATGTCTTACGAGGCTACCGTTGCTAACACTTGACAGTGGATTGAGTAAATTGCCCTGCCATTTACTAAATCGCAATATTAGAAAGAATTTAGAAACATGACTGGAAAAATATGATTGCAGTTTTTATGTGTGATTATTTTTAACTTCATAGTTATTATTTCGAAGCTTACTACTATTAGAAAGTTTGTATGTTTGGTACTATTTACCGCGAAAACTACTGAACTGATTTGAATGAAATTTGGTACACGGACAGGTTATATCCTAACAGGATATAATAGGATATATTTTATATATTGACTAGCTTTTACCCGTGACTTCGTCCCCGTGACCGGGATATGTTCATTGGCCGGGATAAACAGTAGTCTATATCCTTCTCCGTCCTATATAGTACATATATACTAAATTTTATAGCGATTGATTAAGACATTAACGTGCTATAAAGTAACAAACAAAATAACTCACATTTACAATATTAGTAATGATTGACGTGGACGAAGCCGTTGGAAACAACTAGTATCGTTTTAAAACGTACAATACTTAACTGAGGTTACCAATCCGCCTGCCAAGCGTAGCAACTATTGGCAAAACCCTTCAAGCGGGAGGCTTATGTTCAGCAGTGGAACTATCCACTGCTGAACAAGGCTGGTATGATGATGATGATGATGATGATATCAGTGTAGAAATATCGGTATATAAAGTGGTCAAGTGTGATCAGTATGGTATTTTTATGACATTTACAATGGCAAAGTTGGCGGTGTTCCTGATGGAAAGTGGCGACTGCCGCCTATAGGCATGACGGCACTATGACACGGACATACATTGCAATGCTCATTATACTTAATCATGCGTTACCATTCCAGAAAACTATGGCTATATTGGCTTCAATTTTTTTTAATTTCACTGTCTGAATCAATAGTTTATATCTATTTAAAACCGAAATATAGTCATACAAGCATTCTTGCTTTATGGCGGAAATACGAGTGGGACAGCGGTACCCAAGCAGATGAGCTGAAAAGCATAAATATATCTGCATATTTTTATTATATTTATACATCTAACGGGATACCAACAAAGGATAATAGGAAAAGATGTAAGCAAATCAGTTGGACCATTGTGATAAATTGGATTGATCGATTGGAGGTAATTTTAAAAGGGTATGTTGCTAATAATGGGCTTCTAATCTCGTGTTATTAAAATTCGTCATCACTATCGGAAATTAATTGAAAATTTAAAATGACACACAAACTTTTTGGTGTAAGTTAAATTCGAACCCACGATCTTTGAAAATGTATAAGTCGCAGTAGCATGCCACTGGGTCATGACACTCAGCTCTGTTATTCAAATTAAATAATAATATCAGAATTATACAAGAACAGCTTCCACGAACATTAACGTCACAGTATGACGCGCACCCAAGACAAATCTGTAGCAATTAGACAGCGCTCCGTGTTCCCTACAGACGGACAGACTGATGATAACACATTACCGTGTAGTATTAAATACTCGACGTGCGGCCGTAAATAAATGAAAGTATGACATTTATATAGATATGTTTTATTACATGAACTTTAAACATGTAGAATATTGTTCCGCAAAAACAGGCAACTTCAATAAAGAGCACACATATACACACGCACGGAAAATCACACGCACACGCACACAAACACACATACACACTCAATTCGATAAATAAAATGAGACGGAATATTACATATACACTTTACATTGTAAATATTTGAATTTAGAACGCGGAATTGCAGATTCACTTAATTTTACTTCATAACATATAGTTTTGTAGCAAAAATCAAAAGAAAAAATAGGAAATAGGCAGCTTCGATTTTCATAAATAACTGTAGAAAAATACTGAAAGTGCAAACCTCTTGTTTAGAAGTTGCTTAAAAATAATAAATTTATAGACATTATCTTAGTTTACAGACAATCAGAATCTGGAAAGTAGCATTAAAAAAAAATTAAAGTATGTATATCAATTGTCTAATATACATAATACAAGCTCCGCTTAATTCGAGACTAGATGGGCGTTATGTAAAATAACTAGGGGTATTTATTATTATTATTAACTAGCGACCCATTCCGGCTACGCATCGTTTATTTTAAAATACACACAACCCATGTTAATGTGACTTCTATAGGTAAAATAATTTATAAAATCGGTGAAGTATTTATTGAGCTTACGTATAAAAAAAAATTGTCCTCTTTACAATATTATTTTTATTTTTAATATATATATAAAAGTGATAAAACTTTCATATTTCTCCAAACAAATTACTGCTCAGTTTGTTCCCACTTATCAGGCTATTTCTCTGCTCAATTCTCTGATTGCTCAGCAGCCAGATATTGATATATTTAATGACAAAATAAATATATTTTTAAAATGTTGTACAAAATTTGTAAGTTTGTAAAATAAACCTATGGCTCACTACACGTTTTGGGAGACTGTAAGTGTGGTGAGTAAGTTTCAAATAAAAATAAATAAATAAATAAATAAAATACGCCGTCTAAATGAATTCACTCAACTGTTGCGACATTAAATCTATCATTCCACAATCTATCTTAAATCTAAGTCATTAACTATTAAATTTAATCAGATTTTAAACACAAATTGATACTTACTATATTATAAATCTTGATGATATATCTGATATAAATAATGGACTAGTATATGTCCTGTCAAGATGACTAATTGTTCACAAAGTCAATACAGCGTAAGACCGCTTGTATTTTTTTCAATTCAAATCACACAACGTTATTTAATTAGTCAGTTAATACGTCAAACTGGCTAACGATGACAATCCCGTTATTCTTGCGGTAGGATTCTGTCAATTGTAAGGGTCACGATTTGATGATGAAATGAGAAAAACGGTGAAGGCGTCCACGCGAGTAATACAGTGTTAACAAGTCGGAATCAAAATTGATAGAATATTTTTTAAAATAAAAAAAAATAATGTAATTTTAGACTCTAACGAAACAAGTTATTAAATGCCTTAATTTTTTAAATTCAAGGAGGGTAGATCAAAATTTTTGACCTTCTTTGACTCACATTTCTTTAGGAAAAAATGTACAGTGGTAGATTTTTTTTTTAAATCTGTACTAATAATTTTACCCAAGTTTACCCATATTTTTCTATTATTTTTCACGTTGTGTTATACCTTATATATATACATACATGCATAAAAGTATAGTTTTATAAAATATTTTATATTTTTGCTTAAGCTATTAAAAACTATATCTGTATTTTTAACATTAAGACGAGAGTTATTTAAATATTTGACAATCACTTTTATTAGCTTTTACTGTTAATAAAAGTATTGTAGAAAAAAAATTATACCCAAAGGTCAGTTACCTTATTTTTCTCGAGCACAAAATATGTTTCTGAATATTGCATCACTGAGAATTCCATTTAAACCAAATAAAATAGGATTTATTTTGTTTACAGTCCAGATAAGATTAATATAGTTGTTATATTGATATCATATCGTTTACTATCCTATTTTCAATCTACTGTTGACTTTAACAAGCTATAATCAACATAAATTATATGCTAATTAATTTAATAAGTGAAAAGCGGAAGCGGGAGCGGATTGATGTGTTTCTTTGGAACAAAATAACTATATTTTAGATTTTTGATAAGTTCCTATTTTAAATAATTTATTATATGCATAACTATGCTTAATTATTAATATTTGGTTCGTAACACCATTGATTCAAAAGGAAATACCATTTCACAAATTTCAAGTTCAAAACAAGTTTTTTTATTTGTTAAAGATAGCGGATGTGGATAATTATTTTCACGTTTAATTTTCAAACGATTCTTATCTTTTTAATTTATAGTATTAAAGTCATTAAAAAATATACTTTGTCTTTGTATTGTATTGTAAACAAATTTAATGAAATAGAAAAAAAAACATACGTCTTCTTTTTTTATTTACGATATTTATTTATAATTATACCATTTTATTTATTGTAATTTTTTATGATAATTATACCATTTGTTTCTCGATTAAAAAATAAAATATTTTCCAAACGCTGTTAATTCGTCAAAAAAGTCACACCTTAATCCTTTCAAATGTACAAAGTTACATAAATTATAACTGGTTCAGTGTCCAATTAGATTTAATTAATCTACGTTGTCACCTTATCACCGTAAAGAAATCTCAGTTAAAATGGTTACCTATCAAGTTACCACCGTCAAGTTATTCACAGCTTCCAATAAGAAATAGGCATGGAAATTATTGATACTTTTAACTGAACATCATTTAAAATAGATTATTTTCCATTTATAACTGTGATTTTTAATGTGAAATTATTTCACGATTGCTATTTTTTGCTACTGAAGTTGGAGTATGAATTATAACTAGTGTGTTTAGTCTTTATTTACGTGCTCTTTATTAAGATTTAATTTAATTTTGGTGTATTTATTAACCGAGAGCCGACCATAAATTACGATACGGTGATGTTCATGATGCTGGTTATTACATTAGCTGTACCGTCATCTTGTTTGCTATTTCATATAGCAGTTTATACAGAAGTAGCAAGTGTGATATAAAATTTCACATATCTCTTGTAAAATATCCCACTCTTAATCTGGGATCGTATGTTTAAAAATAGATTGTCTTAATTGTAATCAATTATGTTTAATTTCTACATACTTAACTTGTTTTCAAGTTCGTAATTGAACCGCTTTTCAAAGTTAAGCTACGCTTTGATCTTCGCTGAATTATTCAAATTGTCATTTGATAGACTTAAATTTATTGTGATTGCCGTACTCACGTTCGCATTATTAATAATCTTTGTTGTTTTATGAAACTAGCTAAAACTCGCGGGTTTGTATGTGTAAATTTAGACGTATTAATTGTGTTATAATGAGATAATGGTCGAGTCTCATAAAATTTATTTAGACTTATCAAATGTTAATAATTTTTAATCGCAATCGAGAAATAAACATCTTCGCAAAGTTCTACATTTATACTAATATTATAATCAGGAAAGATTTGTTTGTTTGTTTATAATGTATAAACTCAGAAACTACTCAACCAAAATTAAAAATGCTTTTATTTATGGAAAGCTATATTATAAGCGAGTAATATAGGATATATTATTCTCGAAAATTCTTTTTATGCATGCGAAGCCGGGCCAGAACGCAAGTTAAGCTATAAAGAATATCAAAATGCAACAATAAATACAATGAATCGAAAAATACATTGAAAATTTATTAGTGTACTTTCAAAGGAGTTTTAGTAAGTTATGTAAATTAATGACTAGCGATCCGACCTGACATCGCATGCATAGATTAATTTTTGAAAATAATATGCAGCCTATGTTACTTGGTGATGATGTAGCTAGATATACATATGTGAAAAAAAAAAATTAAAATCGGTTTAATAGTTTATAAGTTTATCCATTACAAAGAAACAAACAAATCTTTACTTTTTATAATATTAATATAGATATAGACAATGTAATTTTAAATAGCCAATAACTTCATATATTTGTTGGGAGCTTATTTTTATTTTAAAATAAATACTTGATTAAATATTCCACAAAAACTGGATGAAACTGATTCGACCAAAATTAATCAGCGAATTCGGTTCAACAATATATCGAGTAACACACAAACAAGAAATACGTGTACAGTCTAACCAAAAAATATCTTGCATTTAAAATTCTACAGTACACGGTAGTAAATTATAATATAACTTATTAATTTCATTTCATAATAATTAACATAAATGCTAATTAGACTGTCAACGCTAGGGCATGATTTATAGCCGTGATTTTGTACATGTTTAATGTTATATTTTTATAGCAGTTATTTATTAATGTTCCCATTACAAGTTACTAGTTTTTACCCGCGACTTTGTACGCGTAATGGGTACCAAAAGAAACCACAGGAATGGTAATTGGAAATATATGTATATTAATAGAAGGAATTTAGAAGGTCAGAACTGTAAAGAGAAGCCAAAAGGAAACAATGGAGATGCGTGCCAATTTCGAATTTGTTAAATAATAAGCTGGCGTGCTCACCCTACCACTCGGGGGATGCGCCGGTATATTAGCACATCCCCTAGGGGGGCTAAATGTCCTGCCTTTTCATTCTCACCTATCATCCCTCACTGATTACTCATATCTTTTCCCGTGAGTGTTGTAAGAAACGACTAAGGAAACTTAATAATACTCGTAATAATATTTATTTAAATAGACTACATAAGGTCCATTTTGTTAGTTATAAATTGTCTTAATCTATGTTACCACTCTTGCATTGATAACTTGTCCCACCCAATATTTTAGGATGGGACAGTCCATTTTATCAGCAATTGTCTTCAATTAATGATCGAAGGATGGGCAGTAGCGTCCTTCTTAAACATCACCAATGTGTAAGTGCAGTTGCCAACCTGCCTGTCAAGCATGGCAATTACTGGCAACACCCCCTAATAAGGGGAGCTCTATATTCAGCAGTAAATAGTTAATGGCTGATATGACGATGTTGATGACCCCTTACTGATGCCCGCGAACGTATACAATTAGCGCGGGTAGGGTTATCATTCCATTGCTATGCATTAAAAATAAAACTCATGATAGCGACATCTATTAGTACCTATGCGTAACTTTTATGAATAGCATGTTAATTATTTTGCAAATGTAAACAATAAATTCCTGCTCACAAAATAATTATTGAATACACAATAAATAAAATCGGATCGCTGAACACTGGGCCGTCAAAAGTAGCTTGTAAATCCCAATGTAACTGAATTAAACGCTTAAACAAAATTGCATTCAAAATGGATAACTAAAACATGTGCTTTAGCTATGCTTCGTTTAGTGTAGATCGAATTTGAACTCTAAAAATAATACAGTAACGGGGATTTTAGTTTATAACTACAATATTAGGTTAAAATCGTATTGTGTTGATAATAAAGCACATTTTCGTTTGTACAGCCCAGTGGTGCTCCGTCGAGACAGCGTGTAAAAAAATGCATACGATTGCACTGCGGACAAATTTAGCGAGAGGCGGGGAAAGCGTACAAAAGAACGCTCAGCTCAGACGCTGGCACCCCTTTTTTCAAGGTAAATTTTCCGGATGCGTCAAGAATTAAAAAAGGGTGTGTTTTTACGAGGATTTTAGGTGGCTACGTGTTTTAACGAGATGAATTTTTATAGTGGAAGTGAAATTTTTAAATGCTCGCATTCAATGAACCGTGACGACGGTCTAGTCTCCGTGGCGCGGTGGTAGGCACGGTACTTTGTGAACGATGACCCGAGATCGAAATCTGGTCGGGCAAATTTGGAAAATTTACTTTTCTGAACTGACTCGTGTGACCCCAGATATGGTTCTTGGTTTCTCATAAGGCATCGTGAGTTATGCGCTAATATTTCTTTCCTAGGAAATAAATCTACGAGTATTAATAGACACCGACCCCCTTCTTCTGAGGGGGGAATGGATTACAATGCCTACCAGTCCCATTGTTAGCAATGTACTATATCAGGTCGATCTCCACGTGGTCTCCCCTGGAAACCACTGTGCTGAATTCCAGATGTATTCATCATGATGGGCCAACTGGCCTGCTGTTTCATTCTTAGCTATCATCCCTCACTGATGCCCCGCCAGTGTATACCGTTAAAGCAGACGGGGATACCATTCCATTATCATCCATTAAAAAAAGACATCTTTTTTCATAAAAATATCAAGCATTTTAAGAACATATTTTAATTATTGAAATGTTTTGTCTTTTTCTTGTGCGCTAATTTTTCTATTTGCAAGACAGTGATAAATTTTTTTTTTTTTTTTTTTTTACAACACAGGGGGCAAACGAGCATGCGGCTCACCTGATGGTAAGTGACTACCGCCGCCCATGATCACCCACAACACCTACGGCATTGCAGGTGTGCTGCCGGCCTTTTAAAAAGGAATATGCTCTTTTCTTGAAGGTTATGTTGTTCCCTAATTGTTCAATATATATATTTTAGGTAGGCAGGTAGATTTGGTTTATACGGCGATTTAGTTTTTATGAATAAAGAGGTTCGTTATCATGAGCATGAGATAACACTAGACGGCGGCGTCAAGCGTTATCCTGCATTTGAGGTCGTCACTCCAGGTCGTCTAATGGGAGTTGCCCTACACTGAGTTTGCCCGTACAGTGTCGCCACTAAAGAACCTTTCTTACCCATCGATTGTCGGTTCTTCGGACTATGTAACCAGCCCATTGTCACAATTACGTTGTTGCTATATCCTTGTCGTATCCATATTTCATATATTCACAATTCTGCATTCTAAATTCAAATATTTTAGATAAACATATTGTGTCTATGAATCATATCGGAGAGCGTAATATTTATTTTAAAATTAGAATAGTGAATAATCTGTAGTTAGTGTCGTGATTGAAGTTGCTGCTTTTTTTGCACAGCAAATTCTATTTTCATTTCATAAATTTATATTTCATAAAAAAGTAGATTTTTAAATCCGATTGTAATTTTTTTTATATTTGTTAATTCATAACTCCGTTATTCATTATTCCAATTTGGAAAATGATTTTTTATCTCGAATAATATTTTTAGATTAGTTCCATGGAAATTTTATCTAAATCTAATTAGTATTTTAGTTTTTAAATAAAAATAAGCAGGTTTTTGACACGATTGAAGTTGGACTTTTATGGAGAACACAATTTTATTACGAAGATAAAGATAAAGATTTTGTAAATGTAAATCAACATATTATAATTGTAAAAAAGAATAAATAAAATCGACTTAAAATTGTCTTAGGTATTGGGTAATATATACGAGTATACATACACAAAATACACCCAAATTGAAAACCTCTTTGTTTTATAAGTCGCTTAAAAATAATAGTACAAAAGAGGTTAAATATTGTAAAGCTCAGTTGTAAACGATTTATGGGTGTTAGAGTAAGACAGAAGTACGTACGAAAGAGATGCGAAAGTCGGGATGGCTTTTTGTCCATTTTGCGTCTTCCGCTCAAGACTATGGCGGGCGGGCGGATACAAACTGAAATATAAACTGAATTCTAAAAATATACATCAGATATGCAAGAAATGTCAATTAGTCGCGACGGGATTTAAAAAAAGGTTACAAACAAACACTTTTAGTTAAAAATACATAAGACTTACCAGAGGGAGACTTTGTACAAAAGTCGTTTGCTTGGGCACCTCTGTCTCATTCGTGTTTTTACTGTGAAGCACTTGTGTTTGCATAACTGTAATTCGGTTTTTAGGGTGGGATATGGGAGTGAATTCACAGGGTATAGATTAATAACACCTAAGTCCTCAGGAATAGCAACGCATCCCCATGCGTACCCATGATACCCCCCGGTATCATGGGCGAAATAGTATACTATGTTATGTCCATGGTACTGCTCATGTCTATAGGTGACGGTTACCACTTTCCATTAAGTGGGCCGTCAGCTTGTTTGCCATTTCTATGTCGCATAAAAAGAAATTCTAAACTTTGCTTCTTAACAACTGTTACAAATTTTCAGTATATGTGGTATTAGTGCTAATCATATATATGTATGTATAGAGATAGCTAATAACGTGCTACGCTTAATGCTTATGTAGG
The DNA here is from genome assembly GCF_026898425.1 of Galleria mellonella. Classification (NCBI taxonomy): domain Eukaryota; kingdom Metazoa; phylum Arthropoda; class Insecta; order Lepidoptera; family Pyralidae; genus Galleria; species Galleria mellonella. The sequence continues at coordinate 4,624,440 of NW_026441999.1, read as the reverse complement.
AACGAATTGACCTTTTCGCATACACACACCAGCTACTTTCCACGAAGGTCGTCTGAGAAGCTTCATAACATTTCTAAAATGCCTGCCATTTCTGTGAAAGTGTGCTTAAACCGGTTTCTATACAAAATTTACAAAACACGGGGAATCCCATACCACCGATGAATTCAAAATTCTACACTAGATTTATCTTATATATAAAATTCTCGTGTCACGGTGTTTGTTACCAAACTCCTCCGAAACGGCTTTACCGATTTTTATGAAATTTTGTGTGCATATCGGGTAGGTCTGAGAATCGGCCAACATCTATTTTTCATACCCCTCAATGATAAGGGTGACCCTCCCAAAAATTTTTTTTTTATTTTTTGACAAATTTATCCATTTTTATTTTATTATGATTTAGCATTAAAAAATACATACAACCTCAAATTTTACAATCAACTCCTGTTTTTTAATCGCGATTTTTATATTTCGCAATGTATATGGTAAAACAACGTTTGCCGAGTCAGCTAGTTTATTTATAAGATAGTAAATATATGTAATTGTAATGAGAAATGATACAAAAGGCGGCCTTATCGCTAAGATTAGTAGATTCTATTTTAAAATGAATTAAAAACAGTATTCCATATTTAAATTCTGAAATTGTTCTAATACCGAGTTTAGTGATTGACGTAATAGCGTTCGAAACATTTGTCGATATTTATAGTTAAGTCAAATTCGATATTAATATCTTTCCGAACTTAGACGCTCGTACTTAAAAACATTATTAAAGTAGATTACATTTTGGAAATATAATGGAAAATCCTGTTAATAAGAATTTTCTAGGGATAATGTATATCGATATCGAGTTGTAGATTAATACCAATGCTATCTAATCCCTAGATTACAGGAATGTGTCAAGTTGACAGCTGTCATACGACTGATGAGCGGCGACATCCGGCCTCCGTACAAAATGCCCAATATTATCCATCTCCTGTATTGAAATATCTATGAGAAAGACAGTTTAAAAATTAATTCGCAATAGGATTTTTTATTTATCTAAACTTTATTGACCAATATAATGTAGTACCTTTCCTTATAGCAGTCTGTGGGGAAGGCCTATGGTCAGCAGTGGACAAGTGTGGTACAAAAGGTGGACTTAATACTAGGCCAGTGGTGCCCGACTTGAATAGACCCAAGATCTACTGTTTACTGACGAAACCTTGTTCAATCTACCAATAACGTACTTCTTGAAATCTAATGAAACAACAGTTCAGTACACAATTATGTAGTATTTTTTATTTTATTAAGAGTGAAAATATATAACTAAAAATTATTATTAGTAACTACTTATTTATGTTAGTGTGAGCATTGCGTCTGAGCATCTTCCGCTAGATTAGCAAAATATTATATTTTTTGCCTTGGCACGATCGACTGGATTAATAGTTGATTGAACGGTTGACCTCCTACTATAGGAATTCTCTACCAGTCAACCAGTCTAGTCTAGTCCCATTGATTCATAACTCAGTGTTATATTAGATTTTATATGTAAATTTACATAGATGCCTTCTTATTTTTATTATCGATTCTTAAAATAATATTTTTTAATTTCCTTTTCATACTTAAAGATAATTTTTTATGAAAAGTATTATTTTTAAAATGAAATTCATTCTTGTGTCTAATATAAAAACGATGGAAACAATGTTGTATTCTAAATTTGGTCAACATTAATTTTAAATATTATACTTATTTTTCTTTCTGAGAAAATATTAAGGAAAAAATTTCAATGCGTACCTAAAATTGGAATTTAATATCTGTGGAGCTATTATTAATAATAGCAGGATATATAATTTACACATTTATTTAAAAACGATATTACGAGATAATATAATGTGCACACAATTGAAAGTACTTATAATACGTTCTTGTATATACAAGAATATATTTTATTTTTTTCATTTCTAATATGAAATTGAACAAATTTACTTTTACAATAGGGAATCTAAAAATATTAACATTTTTCAACAAACACAATGAAAAAAAATGCAAATACCTTGCTTTGAAATTTTCTTTTTCTACTATCAAAGAACTTAAATTTCATTGTGTTTTCATATTTTATACTGGCATCTTCTAAAAGAGTGGCATTAAATGTTTGTGTGGCACCAAAAACACATGGATTGAAAAATAACAAAAAAGAAAAAATATACAGACGCAGTGCGTTATTGTAGCTCAAAATTTTGTGACAACTTCACTAACGTTTACCTGCGACTTTGTCCGCGTGATTGGGATCAGTGGGCATACTGATCTGGAGAAAAAGTATAGTACATCCTTTTCTATTCCAAAAAAAATAAATAAATTGATTAGTTAAAATGCTAAAAGGTAACAGACAAACAAACTCACTTTCAATTCTTATCTTACTTATATAATAAAATTCTAATTAGACGATATCTCTGCATGGGAGATGTATAAGAAAAAATGATACCCTGCTATCTGTAAAACTAATAGATGCCAAAACATATGGGAGATATTTAAGAAAAATATATTTTTTCTTAAATATCTCCCATGTACATACATGTACAAAGGTTACCTGGAAGACGTCGTTCTTAGTGATAAGGCCGCCTTTATTTTTTTAGTATAATATATTTTTGTAATTATTTGTATTTATAATAATTTTACTATTGTAATCTTACGGAGGAAACAATAAAGAGTATCTATCTGTATATCTATAGACAATGTCTAGTTACAATTTTAAGAGAAGTAATATTATAAGAGAAGATTAGTAAGATTTCTTGATCCATGGAACACTTCTTAAAACAATATTAGGAGGCGAACCGTGAAGTAGTTGTGTTTGCATGGCTGTGTTTCGGTTTAAAGGGTGGGTTAGGGCGTGAATTTACAGGGTACAGAGGAATAACACCTGAGTCCTCAGGAATGGCAACACATGGGGGGGTATCATGGGCGAAACAGTGTACTCTGTTATGTCCATGATAGGTACTGCTCATGTCTATAGACGACGGTTACCACTTTCCATCAGGTGGGCTGTCAACTTGTTTGCCATTCTAAGTTGTATAAAAAAAGGCTAATGATGTCTATGCCATCCAGGATAGGATATAACATGTGTGTTCCCATATTATTAATAACAATGACAATTGATGAGTCAAGCGTATATTAAAATTTAACCACATGCTGGGTCGCCATTAACGATACCATTATAAAACTATAATGAAGATGTATGTATATTGTATATGTATGTATGTAATTGATTTCTCAACAATACGTGTACATCCCACGTGGATTCTTGCAACAAAACTGTGAGGGGGGGGGGGGGAAGGGATTGTTAGTAATGCGAGTATGCCAGCGGTTCCATTTCCAACAATATATCCTGTCAGGTCGATCTCCACGTGGTCCCCCTGGAAACTATTGTACTGAATTCCAGGTGTTTTCATCACGGTGGGCTAACTGACATGCCTTTCTCATCCTCACATGTCATCCTTCACTGGTGCCCCGCCTGAGTATACCGTTAACGCAAGCGTGGTACAATACCATTATCATCCATTAAAAAAAGACAAAATTGTGCGCGTTATCACAAACCACATAACATGTTCTATTAAATTTTTCATGCAACTCCGAATGACAAAGGACTGAGGACCTATGTGATGGAAAATGGTAACTGTCACCTATCGGTAGCAGCATGGACATCATTGTATAAACTGTGACGCCCATAATACCGGTCATGTGTTATCATCATTTTTTATCATCATACCATCGCCAGGAATTTCATCCTTACACGCTTGAACCTAAATGTGCGATTTTAAAGGAATTTTCTCTCGCGAACGCTCCGATTGTGGAGTTAGCTTCCTACCGTGGTTTTCCCTAGACTAACCAGTGAGAGATGATAGGTAAGGATAGAAGCAGATCAACTGGCTTATGAATTCAACAAAAATTAACCATGCCGGTTTCCAGCGAGAACCGTGTGGAGATCGGCCTGATAGAGTACATTGCTAAATAGTTTAACCATTACTGACAGACAATCCCTTTCCCCCCTGTATGCTTTGTTATGTGGTCTTTTTAAATAGAATATTTATATCAGTATATATTCAGAGCATGCAAGATCAACAGGCAAATCTAAACATGTGGTACTTCAATTCAAATGACTAATAATTATGGAATTCCCAATCCTGTACTTGATATCGTATGGTTACTCTAACGTGACTCATCCTCATGAGAACTAAAAGCATAGTGTACAAGTCTGATCTTGTTCTCCCATGTACCGGATACAACCACGTGTTACCCTCTTTTAGTGGCCAGCATATGAGAATTTTCAATAAGGGGGCGTATTCTAAAAATAAGAGATACTCAACTCTGTACGCGCCCAGTGTGTTCGCTGCCCACCGACGCGAAAGCGCGCGCCGCGCACTTCGAAAAACCAAATCCGGCCCCCATTGTTCGAAAATGGCCGAAAGTGTTTGAATTTCGAATTACGGAGTGTTTATTTTTTTATGGATTTTTTTCGGTCTCGACAACATTGTGGTGAGTGATCCGCTTCAAAAATATTGTGCCAGTTTTTAGGATGTTTTTTTATAGATTTTAAATACCCATTGACGGCCCACTGATGGGCCTGGACCGCTTTCAAGTAGGGCATGATATTAGACTATATTACTTCAAAAGCAGGACGATTTGGTCTAATTCGAATAGAACTGAATCAAATATTGTAAGTACTATTTGCGTCCATAGTTATAAAAAATAATATTCTTCATTATTTCCTTTAAATGATTACAAGACCATATTTATATACTTGTTGAATTATATCAGATTACAAATGTGTAAGCAAAAATAGGTACGAGGACAAACAATATCACTCTTAAGGACCAAGCTATTAACTTATTTAGATTCTTGTAATAATTGGGTACTATCACAAATGAAGTTCATTCATTCATACCTACTGAGTTTCAACTAGATGACGCACATCACCTAAAATTATGAAATCGAACGCAACCTATTTCGATTTTCTCATTTCCTTTTTAAATGTTATCACGTTCTATAAATAAAATATATATTAAAACTAAAATGGGCTAAAATATTGTGCGTAGATAAAAAAAAACTTTTGAACTGAAGAATTAAATTTTGGGTAATCAACAATATGAATTGACGCAATCGAATTGGGATCAAATTGATATATCATCTAATAGACTTCAAATGTCACCAGGGTGACTGACACAATTGAATTGGATGAGCGCAATTAAATAAGTTTCAGATGTCACCAAAGTAACTTTTGACGCAGTCGATTTGGGATCAAATAGAAATCATATCGAATAAACATCAAATATCAGCTGTTAGCGAGGTAAAAAATAAAGGTAAAATTGGCGTAATCAAATTGAATTCCTTTCGGAATCACTACTAATAAACATTAAATATGATACAACTAAATAGATCCTATATGCGTCGGAGTGACTACGGATGCAATCGAATTGGGAATTGGGATAAATGGAAAATACATCAAATTCTTTTTTTTTTTTTCTCTCTCTCTCTTAATAAAAAAAAAACGATGAATTTTAAGTTAGGTAAATGTACCACAATAAAAAAAAAATATTTACTTTGCATTAAATCAAATAGGCATTACATCTAAAAGGAATGGCTTTGACGCATTCGAATTGGGAGCTAATCGGAATTATATCGAATAGATGTCAAATGTTAAACATGGCGACTGACGTAATCAAATTAGGATCAGATCGGAATTGTATCGAATAGACGTTAAAAACCTTTCAGTGAAGTTTAACGAATCAAATTGGGATCAAATTGAAATCACATCGAGTATATATCTAATATCAACGGGGTAACTTGATGTAATCGAATTAGTAACAAATACGAATCTCGTCGAATAGCCATAAAAAATCAGAAGCATAACATTGATTCACGCGAATTGGGATCAAATAGAAAAATGATTGAATGAGCGTCAAATTTCAGTGGAGTTACTTCGACGCAATCGAATTAGGATCCTATTTAATAGATGTCAAAACAACAATGGGATGACTTTGACGCAATTGAACTATAATCAAATCGGAATCACAAGGAACAGACGTCAAATTTGGGAGGGGGGGGATATATATTAATAACAATATATTGTAGTTACAATATCTGTATATGGGCTCAATATCAGTAATATTAAATATCGACCGATATGGGTGTGTGTCTTCGAGTGAAGGTAATTTTTGGTTATAATTGTCTAGAGAACTCTAATATATGTCTAGATTAGAGAAACATATAGCAATATCTATATATTTAACTTATAATATCTATCTACTGATCCAATAATGAATATGTTAAAAGTCTGTTATCCAAAAAATAATATCGGATAACAGACTTTTATCGAAATAGATGTTGACATATTTCCGTCATCAATGTCCAGACAAACCCAATATATAGATATCGGATCAAAATCATTATTGCCTATGCCTAATTTAGATAAGAGCAGAACCGATATTACTCATACCTACGTCAAATATTATCGATAATACTTTTAAAATAAAACTGCAGATCTATTATAAAATGGTGATACGTATTGTGATATAAATAATAATGATTGTTAGTCAAATTCACAAATCATCACTTCCTCAAATCGGTGGCATACCATATTTAATGAGTAACCAATATTTGTATTAACTATTTGAAGGAAAATCACCAGAATATTTAGTAGAAGTAAGTCCTGAAATTGAATTAATATTTTAATATTAATATCTCGTACAAACTTACAGTTACGTTTCAGATTTAACGCTGTGTTTCGGTTTGAAGGGTAGGTAATAGAAGGTTGTAAGCTTTTTTATTCCGATCAGTGAGCATATCTCGGTCTAATGGACGAAGTCGTGGGTAAAAACTAGTCTATATTAGTAAGGATGCCGATGTGTGTATAAACAAATATTTAATGTATTACTAAATGGCCGTATTTGAACGGTTTACCATGTTATTATCCAAGCGACGGCTGTCTGTATGGTAGATTGTAATAGCGATCCTATCTGGACATTGTTAATAACATAATAATTATAGTACTGCCAAACGTGATAAATATTTTTCCATGGGTAAATAATAAGCGGTGGATTTCTCCTCACCAAATATCTATAATCACATATATAAATGTTTGTTTTTTATATATATTTTTAACCGACATCAAAGACAGGAGGTTCTCAATTCGTTTAAAGTCTTTTATGTTTATGTTATTACCTCGTAACTCCGTTACTTGTGAATTTATTTAGAAAATTCTTTTTTTATCTGAAAGAATATACATACAGTTTGGTTATGTAGAAGTCTTATCAAATCAAATCAAATCATATTTATTCGCTTGCTACATGGTACAATAAAAAGTTACATACATATACAGGCACATAACATGCAGCAAGCACCCTGCAGAGGTATGCAAATGTTAAAATGGTTTTAAGTCTACATTATATTATAATTATACAGTCCAAACATTTTCCAAATTACAATATTCTTTATGTCAAAATATCATATAAAATTATGGTTTATATTTTAAGTAATTTTTAATACATTATAAAAATCATTTATAAAAATCAGTTCTGTAGTTTTCAAGTTAGAAGAAATAGTTTTGTCACGATTGTAGTTGATGTTTTTTTTTACAATGTGTAAAGAGATAATGATGAAGAATTTTATTTAAAACAAAATGGTGTACATATACGTAAAATATCTAGAGTTCACTTTAGAAATTGGCCCATAAAACACAAAATTTCGTAAGAGATTTGTAATTAAACATTCCTATGGAGGCCTCTTAACTCCCATACAACATTCTATTTATAAAGTCCAGGTGTAAACCCTCTTTCTCTTAAAATACGCGAACTTACCATCAATACATCACCACGTCAAATTATTCGAGAGGTGCTAAAAATAAAGCCAAATCTACCGTATACTGTCTACTGGCTTCTCTAAAATAATTTAGTTAACAATAGAGTTAAGTGTTGAATTTTTTATTTATTTTGCCATTTTCAACAAAAATACATGTCGCTAAAATTATATGTATTATAATATGTAATTGCATGTTAATTCAAACAACACAATGTTTGTCAATGTATTTATTAATGTTATAAATTCAAAAGTGTGTTTGTTTGTTGATTTATTTGATTATCTTATGCCTTAATGACATCAGATTCTTACAAATACATTATATTATTGTTATTTTTTTTTACAAATATTACTCGTAAGGACGATAAATGGCAAAATAAACCCCAGCGGTATAGAATTTATATTTAAGAATACACCTGGAATTTATATTTTTATATTACAGCTTTCAGCATTTTGTGATAAGTAAATCTTTCAGCCGTTAACTGTGTGCTGTTGAACATATATATGCTTTCCCCGTAAGGAGAGGTTTGCCGGTAGTTGTCACGCTTGCCTGGCGGGTTGAATGAGTTAATATTTTTTTTTTATTTTATTGATCAATAAAAATTGGTATAAATGACGGGGTTCGTGTAAAAAATGTCAGTGGTTTTAGTATAGAAGAAAATTACATAATCGTATTTAATAAATAATTACAGCAAAGTTATTAAATTAATATTTAAAAGCATTAAAGTATTATTAATTTCAGTCATAAAGAAATTGAAATTTAATAAAATAAATAGTTTGTTATTATTATAAATTCCTTAAAATGCGACAGGCAAAGAGCATAACCCGTACTGCCTAGACAGCGATGTCTTAATACTACATTCCACTACAAAATGCTCAGTATTATTTGCTGAACAATAAACAAACATAATGTTAATTAGTAGCAAATGAAAATAGTAGTTTTAACAGTAGCTGTGGTCACATTGTTTTATAATAAAACTCGCTTTTCAGCCAGAAAGTTCAACGTTCGAATAAATTTAGAATAGAATGGTAACAAAAGTAAAACATTTGTACCTGAAGCGAGTGTATTGTGTAGTTTCTAGTTCGCTTTCAGTTCTATATTTGAATACTTAACGGTTGAAGTTATTTCTTAGTTATATTAGCATTCCTTTCATGTACCGAGCATGCAGTTTCTATAGAATGCTTTCATGCTGTTTTCGTTTGAAGCATACAGTAAGCTATTTCAGTGTGTTCACCATAATACTGGCAATATGTTTAATATTTGACAAATTTGGAGTCTCTTTAATGATTGCATAGATATAAGTACTAATACAGCTGCATTATACATCTAAAAACATATATATGTGCATTATATATGTAAGTATAACACATACAACTGTAATACATGTGGAGTGTTTATGTCAATCTTATAGTATTACAAAATCGTGTATATATGTTCAATGTATATTTATGAGGTAGGAATATTTGTAAAAAAACATTTGTATTTATTTACAACAATGACAGAATATAATAAATTCACACCCAGAGACCCCACAAAACTGAAACTACCCACTTGTAAGTCAACGCTGCATCAATGACATTGCGGTGTAATGGCTACTCGAATTTATAATAAAATACCGAAAAAAATAAGAGAAATGCCGTTAAATTATTTTAAATGAAAACTGAAAACATGGTTAATAGAAAATAATTTTTACAATATTAATGAATTTTTATAAGCTATAAATGTATATATTAATGTTGTGACATTGTCTTAGTTTGAAATTTAAATTGTATTTTTAATTTGATTTGACATTTCTATTATTTTTATTATTTATAATAGCTTTATAGAAATCTTTGAAGAACACGCGGAATGCGTAATTCTGTTTTGACATTTTAAGTTGACATTTCATTATGACATTGACAATAAATATTGTTGTATATTTATACTATATATGTATATATAGGAAACATAAATTTATTTACAAGAAGAAATAATAACAAAATATTACTTAATCCAATATAACATTAAAAAATTTAAAAATATATATATTTAAAGATAAAAAATTTCTTTGAGATCGCTGCCAGCTGGTAGGGTGCCTAGGATACTTGCTGCATTTCCACGCTGAATAGCAATGGAAATGCGTTGACCAAAGTATAGGCCAGCCTTCTGGTCACCAGAGGTTTCCACCAACCGGCGTGAGATCTCTTTGAAAATAGCTTTATTGACTGCTTATTGCATGACCAAAGTGTGCACTTGGTACTAGTAGTGATTTATTGTATAATGTAGTAAATAATTGAAAATTAAATATATAATTGAAATTAAATAAAAAAAAAAAAACATTCATAATTCAGTTAGTCAGTCTTCCCTTTTACCTATATGACCCTATAAAGGTGAAAGTTTTACACATAATATACATAATAAGTATACACTTTGTTTTATAAATTATTTGTTGTTCTTAAATTTTTCTACCTTTCTGTGTTTTTATTAGCAGAGTCTCTAAAGAAAGCAATGATACAAAATGTTAAATATATGTTTTTGCTAAAAGCTAAATGTTTTTTTCTTAGCAACAGTATTTTGTATGCGTAAGTGAATAATTTTATACCGGTGAGTAAGTCTTCAATATGTTTTCATGCTAAAAATATATAAATGTAATGTAGCATTAGATTTATTGTATGTACAATTTTTATTATTATTTCAGCTGGTAACTATCCATTGTTAAATATTTCCTTCCTCTTAATGGGAGTTTTGGCAGTAGTTGCCACGCTTGGCAGACGGGTTAGCAACCGCAGTTAGACTTTCAGTGACGTTTTAAGGGGGACGTCCGACCATCTTTTGACCATAAATTTCCTTAGTCGTCTCTTACAATATCCACGAGAAAGGAAGGGAGGGATTTTTGTAATGCGGTCTATCAGCCCCGTTGCTAGCAATATACTCTGTCAGGTCACTCCACGTGGTCGCTCCTGTAAACCATCGTGCTGACTTCCAAGTGTATTCATCATGATGGGCTAACTGACTTGCCTTTTCATCCTCGCCTATCATCCCTCACTGGTGCTCTGCCAGCGTATATCGGTAGCGCAGACAGGGTTACCATTTCATTATTATCTATTAAAAAAAAACAGTCTATCCTCCCTTCTATGCTTATTTAGTTTACTTTTAATATAACATACCATTTCTCAGTAAAACCACCATATTGCCACCAGATCTCACAATTAAGAGAAGTGTGTAATTACAAAAAGTACGTGTTAAAATAACATTTGTCCCATACGTGGCCATATGGTCATGTTGTTAGTAAAGGGTGAAGATATAAAGTAAACGGATGTGGCATAGACTTTCTATGGCTAAGTATTGGAAATAGATGTATTTTATCTATTAATTGTTGTTCAACGTAACATAAATATAATATTAAAATAAAAATAAAATCATAATTATTTATGATTTATCTTATTAAATAAATTAACTAGTAGAGAATACCGTCCGGTGTTAAATCCGCCAAATGCACATAGAATTTTACTGTACATTAAAGTTTAAATGATTAAATAAGTAATATAAATTGTTTACTACTTTGCATATTTATATTTATGAAATATATCCTAAGATTATTTATTTATTTATTTAATTATAAATAATTAATAACTTATTGAGTAAAATAAATAAATAAATATTAAAATAAATTATATGTGTGTGAGCTCACTTCATTTACAGTTGTCATTATTAATAAAAGACATAATAACCCTGATATGTATTTTTACATATTTAACGTCCACATATATATTAATACTTAAATAATTAAAAAACGCGGTAAAAGCATCATGGCTGCGGTTTGAAGGGTGAGATATGACAGTATAGTAGAGTACAAGATACAAGTATAGCATTTTTATCCCTAAAAATGACAAAGCATAATAGTTATCAGGGGCATCATAGTGTATTCTAAAATGTGTATAGTACTGCTTATGTCTATAGGCTACAGATATACTTTCATAGTTAGTTTGTATGTTGTTCAAATTTGTATTAAAAAATGTAGAAGAAGCTCATTTACCTAGTAATTATATTAAATTAACGAATGACTAATTAGTAGTACCGCATTCGAGTATTCTGACACTTCCCTATGGTTGACTGGGAGAGAATGCTTTTAGCATTAAGTCCGCCATGTACACATATTTGTACTAATGAATAAATAAATAAAAAAAAAATTACGACTGGTTTATTCGTCATACTTGCGAACAGGTACTGCTTGTTTGGACTAGTTTGATTTGTTTACTTATATATTACACATTGTATTATATACATATACATTAATATATAATCGTTCTCATTTTCAATAGTTATTGTATATATTGAAACTAGTATAAGCTAACGCTGTGCGTAGCAATTAACGGTGTACAATTTTAAAACAATTACTTAGTTATAAAGCTTATTATAGTCAACGTAATGTGAATTATATTGCTGTTTTTTTATACAACTTAGAATGGCAAACAAGCTGACGGCTCACCTGATGGAAAGTGGTAACCGTTGCCTATTGCCATTCCTGAGGACTCAAATGTTATTCCTCTGTACCCTGTAAATTCACGCCATATCCCATTCTTCAAACCGAAACACAGCCATGCAAATACAACTGCTTTACGGTTGAAACACGAATGGGACAGAGGTACCCAAGCAATCGACTTTTGCACAAAGTCTCCCTCTGGTGTTGCTGTGCCTAAATAAATAAATAAATACGCAATTCTAATTATAGTCAGAATATGACTTATTTAAGTTAAACTTGTAACTGTACCTATGTTGATGCGTTAAACTTATAAATGTTTATGCAAATAAATGATTGATTAATTAATATCTACAAAAATGTAAAATTATCTTATTCTAAAATAAATTTAAAAGAGTGACTGTTGAGTTTCATGCGGGTCCTTCACATAACATCAACAACATTCCGAACTCAGCAGTAGAATCATAAAAAATGACTAATTAAAAAAAGCTAGTAAACAAGTTTATTTGAATAGAAAATATTTCTATTCTATTCTGACGCTACGTCTGTCCATTTATCGACTAACAATTGACTTATAACGTAATATATTTTATTTATTTATGTAACGGTATGTACAAATAAACAAATATTGAAGAACGAATAATTTTGTATTTATTATTATTATTTCAGTATTATACCGAATTCCGGCATACGTTTGAGTGAGGGATGTTTATATTCGTTTGTTTATGCTGGATGTTTTGGTTGTAACGAAGAATTTGCAAATTTCATGTATTTTTTTTTCTCCCGAGACAACGTAAAAAAGAGACACATGCATTCCGGGAAAAGAATATAAAGAAAACAACATTTTGTATTTCGGATTATTCCGTGAAATTTGGTTCTCCAAATATCATAAATTTTACAGTTTGTTAAACGGGCTATAGGCGACGGTTACCACTTTCCACCAGGTGGGCTGTCAGCTTGTATGCCGTTATACTAGATTCTCTCTTTGTAGGATCTCACTCTATCATCTCTAATCACTCTCTTCACTTGCACTAGTCCTAAGCAATTAGCGTATACTCGTAAAGTAACTTATGTGTTAAGTCGGAATATAATACATTGTATTTTAGACAGGTGAAGCCGTGGAATACAACTAGTATTTTATTTTATCTTTTGAGGATAATTGAGTATCAAACACACAAACGTCTTTACAAACTTTCACGTTTATTATATTATTAATTTATTTATTTACACTTTGTTTTACCGTTTATTAAAATAACAAATACAGTAAAATTTAATGACAAGCGATAGAAAAGGCGACATTACTGCTAAGAAATCTATCTTTGTTTAGGTAGAGGACATTGAGTAAAAAGACGAAGTGTAGGTGACGCTATATATATAATAGATATTAAAATATACATACACACACAAAAACGCGCGCGTACACACGAATTCATGCACGAACGCACACTCGAACATACGCACCCACGCACGCTCGCTCGCTCGCACGCACACACGCACGCACGCACGCATGCACGCACGCATGCACGCACATACACACATACTCACATAAACAAATATTAGTAGAATCTAAAGATTTTGTTTCATTACAGTGTAACACTAAGCAACATAACTTTTATTATTTAAACGTACACTCATTTAATTACGACTTAACGAGAGTATAAACGTTCCCCGTTCCCAGTTAACGTTCAGGAACTATGATTAGTACCCATTAATTGAGCAAATAAGTGGCGTTTTACAATCTTACAGTAACCATAACAGTAAACCGTACGGCTTCTAAGTGCCACTCAATTTAGTATTTACAAACACTTTTCATTATTACTATCATAATGTAAATACGACATTGTCTCAATTAAATCTATTTTGTTTTCTTGTATTTCATACAAATTCTTAGTAAATTGTAAGTGTATTTTGATAATTCAATTTTTAAAACTTACTCAATAGTAATAATTTCGATAAAATATAAACCAGCAGCTTTTTTTATTTAAAAAAAAAAAAATGTAATAATTAAAAAAAAAATAGATTTTTCAATCATGTCTATTATAATACTGTAGTAAATACTATTTATTGAAAAAAGAATAATTGAAATCGATTTTTTTATATGTAAGTACAGTGAGTCGCTAGCTCTTGACTAGTGAAGACACGTTATTGCTGATCTACGTAATTAAATTCGAAAAAATTATCTAAAGTTACTGTTTACATACCGGAGTTGTGTCATAGGTTGTGTAGTGAAACGACCACAAAAAAATATAACAAACCGAATAACCTTTTGATCTAAATTTAACAAAATAAGATAAAACATTCCCGTGACTGGTGTACGTTGAATTGGCTGCAGTGATTATTGTTGGTGAGACAATATCAACAAAATTAAAAACTACCCACAGAAAAAAAAAAAAAAAAAAAAAAAAAAAAAAAAAAAAAAAAAAAAAAAACCTGACGCACAGTATACGATCGACAATTTCGTTTACGACCTGTAGAAATTGGTGGCGCAGTGAGGAGAGTTACGACTTGACTTTGAAAGGTCCATGTTTCAAACCTGTCTACTGGCTCTGTCTTTTTGTGGATTGTAGGATTTGTGTATGTTCAGTTCATAGTTCATTTCTGATAGATAAATTATTGGTGTGATATACATATATTTTAGAAATGTCCTCTAAAAATGGGTTGCAATGTGGGGCCTGCCTAAAGGATATAATAGACAAAAATTACATAAAATGTTGCATAGATTCTTGTAAAGTGCCGTTTCACCGTGACTTATGTATAGGACCATCCCCTCCAGAAGACGTGCGTAAATGGGTGTGTCAAAAATGTCGTTGCAGTTTGAAAAAAGGAGGCGATAACACTGAGACACCGGTTAAGGCCTCCTCTACGAGCGTGAATGTTACCATACGTAATAAAAATAAAGCTAGCACGTCCATTGAAAAATCACCAGAACTGGAGAATAGTAGTTTGGGATCTTTAATTGCTGAAATTCGATTCTTGAGGCAAGATGTATCACAACTCACAGACAAAGTAACTGAAATATTTTCGGCACTCACCCAATGTTGTGAAAGGCTATCCGAAGTAGAAAATCATATGACACGAACTGATCAACGTTTAAAATTATTAGAGGAGCGTGAGGCTGAAGTGGCATCATTGCAATGTCAGGTACACACGCTCCAAGATCAGCTTAGTAATCAAGCACAGGCCGCATTGCGCAATGAGATAGAACTAGTAGGTATCCCCGAAACTTCTAGTGAAAACTTGTCGCAAATAGCAACAGTCCTTGCTACGAAAATTGGAGTTGTTTTGAATGAAACGGATGTTGATTGGGTGACCAGAGTTGGATTAAAGCGCGCTCCAGGTACAGGGAAATCATTGCCAAGACCAATTGTTATTAGGTGTGTTAGAAGGGGGAAGCGCGACGAAATTCTTAGAGCAGGAAAATCGCGAAAGAACTTGTCGACACAGGACTTGCCTATTAAAGCAGATGTGCAGAAGATCTTTATTAATGAACGTTTAACCAGCGAAAAACGTAAGTTATTTCGCGAATCACGAAGTCGGGCAAGCAATGCTGGATACAAATACTGTTGGACTCAAAATGGCAACGTATTCATACGAAAACGGGAGGGCAGTTCGGCAATACAAATTCGATCACAAGCTGAAATGGCAGAAAAACTTGCCGTTCCGGAGAATAATTAATGTAATCATTCATTGTATGCTTAATAGCGTAAATAAATCCTTTTCATTATTTTTTACTAATAGCATGTTTGTTCTAATATATATATTGATTTTACTATTTTTTACAATGTTAATAAGTATTATAAAAACATTTACTTTATTGTTACTTGGAAATATGATTAGTTTTGATGATATGTATAATTATGTGCTTTGTGTTGATATGTGCTTTACTGTTTATTGTATTTATTTTATTTTATGTAATTTGCAATATTTACATGCACTAATATATTTTGGTTATGCGTATTGTGCGGACATCAGTATAATAACATTTATGAGTGGACGTAAAGTGACACAAACTATATGCTGTTTTTTTACTTCATATTATATAAATCATAATAAACAACCACCATAGGAATTGAAGCAGAAGTTGACGAAATCTTAAATGTACCATGTCACTTATTCCACAATCTCGAATCATGTAAGAACATTTATCGGCATAATTACGGCTTCAAAGTTCTTAATTTCAATATAAGAAGTATTCAACGGAATTTTGATTCTTTCTACGTGGCTCTAAAAAGATTAGACATTGAATTTGACATTATTGTTCTCACAGAGTGCCATTTAGGTGTATGTTCTATAATACGAAGCATCCCTGGTTACTCAAGTTTTTATTCTAGAAATATCAATAATCAAGCTGGAGGTGTTGTTGTATATATTAAGGAAGAGTGGAGAGTACAAGTATTTGAACCAGATATAGAGGATGCTGATTGTCTAGCTTTGACGTTTCCAAACCATCGCACTGTTCTTGGAATTTATCGCTCCCCCTCTTTCAGAAATATAGATAATTTCTGTAATTCTTTAGAATCATACATTGTTAATAACTCTCGTGATTCAGAGGTTATGTTAATAGGAGACCTGAATGTTGACATCCTGAAGAATGGAGATGATGTAACAAAATACCTATGTCTCACAGCATCGTTTGGTTTAAAACCAGCTATTAATGTTCCTACCAGAGGTGTTGCATGTCTTGATCACATTCTTCTTGGTTCTAAGGTAACTGGAGTTGGTGCAGTATGTAAAACATCCATAACTGATCATGAAATGGTTATGGTTGGCATCTCGGAAACTCCAAGGATTTCGAGGCGTAAGCGATTGGTTAGGAAGTTAAATTTTGAGGCATTTGAAAGTGATCTTAACGAAACAGACTGGTCAGACGTTTTGAGCTCTGGTAATGCAACGGATGCAGCTGAAAAATATATGAAGAAACTACATGTAATGACAGTAAAGCATACAAAATTATTGAAAGTTAGCAGATCAAAATACGCTCTTAATGAATGGGTCACTCCTGGGTTGATAAAATGCATGAGACATCGTGACGCTCTTCATTTACAGGCAAAAAAAGAACCAAATAATTTAATTATACAGGTAACCTATAAAAGATACAGGAATTTCCTCACTGACCTACTTAAAAAACTTAAGATTCAATATAACGGTAAAAATCTGGAAACTAATAAAAATAATCCAAGAAAACTTTGGAAAACTATAAAAGATATCTGTGAACTGAAGAGACAAATGAAGAACAGTATTGATTTACTTCATATAAAAAATAACCCAGTAGAGTCTCTCTCTGAATGCAACAAATATTTTTCTAGCATAGGGCAAAATCTAGCATCAAAAATATTAAAAGATATTAATAAATCGGAACAGGACCTAGCTAGAGCAGTTAGCAATGTCAGAGGTTCAGCAGGTTCTTTTTTTATGACACCAACAGATACTTATGAAGTCAGGACAATAATAGGGCAACTAAACCTTAATAGTGCTCCTGGTTTGGATAATATAAGCACTAAGATGCTAAAAAGAGCATGCAATTTTATAATTGAACCCCTGACACATATAATAAATTTGAGTCTGTCCTCGGGGCAATTTCCAGAATGTTGGAAATCTGCTGCTATAATACCTATATACAAGGATGGCCTGCAAACTGATCCGTCAAACTATCGCCCAATTTCTCTCCTAAGTGTGTTCTCCAAAATTCTAGAAAGGGTGGTAAATTTACGCTTAACAAAATTTTTAGAATCTCAAAACGTTATAAGTCATAACCAGTTTGGTTTTCGTAAAGGAAGATCTACTGAAGAAGCAGCTAATTTCCTTATAAAAACTGTAACTGACGCTATTGATCATAGACAGAAATCTCTTGGAATATTTCTCGATCTTTCCAAGGCATTTGATACTGTTTCTCACTATATTCTACTACGGAAGCTCGAAGTTATTGGAATACGAGGCGTGACTCTTAGATGGTTTTCTAGTTATCTTGAAAGGAGAAACCAAATCGTAGTCGTAGATGAACATAAAAGTAATACATCATATATTTCTTTTGGAATTCCACAAGGAAGTATCCTCGGGCCTACACTGTTTTCTATTTACATGAATGACCTCTGCCATCTATTTGATGATGACAACAACGTCCAAGTAATCTGTTATGCTGATGACACTGCAATAATTTGCACACAAGAAAATTGGTTTTCTGTTTTTTCTGCAGCTAACTCGGCCATGAAGATTGTATCAAATTGGTTGGGAGCAAACCTACTTACTTTAAACACTGCAAAATCTAAATATGTTTGTTTTCACAACACCAAAGCTTCTAGTCCCCCAACGTCATTATCCTTGATTATCCATAAGTATTCATGTGATAATAACAAAATCTGCAGTTGTGATTTCCTTGATAGGGTTCATGAAGTGAAATATTTGGGATTAATCTTGGATCAAAAGTTGACTTTTGCTTCTCATATACAAGTGCTTTCTAAACGTATACGTAAACTTATACACGTTATGAAGCTTCTGCGTAACGGCGCGAGCAAGAATGTTTTATTACTTGTATACAAAAGCATAGCTCAATCACTGTTGATGTACTGCATCACAGTGTGGGGCGGTGCATCAAAATCATATATGATTGCACTTGAAAGGGCACAAAGATCTGTCTTAAAAGTAATGTTTAGGAAACCAATTCGTTTTCCCACCTATCTTTTGTATCAGGAGGCTGCTGTTCTGACAGTGCGTCAACTTTATATACTTAAAGTAGTAATGATGCACCACAAATCTCCTCTCCTCCCGCAAAAACCTTCGGACCAGAGAAGGCGCAAAATAATCATCCCTCGCATTAATACTGCATTTGCAAAGCGCTTTAGTTATTATTCGTGCCCATTTATATATAAAAAACTTAATAATCTCTGCAAACTGGATGGTCTTAACAATGCGGAAGCTAAACATAGGATACAAGGATATTTACAAAATCTTGATTACGATGCCACAGAATTAATATTATATACCATTTATTGATATTCGTATATAGTAGTGTATGTCTTTAGTATATTTAATTGTATGTATTTATTTATGTAATATTAGAGTATTTATATAATTTTCTGTTTTATGCGCATGTCTTCATGAAGCACTTCATTTTAACTTGTTGCTTTCGTAAAACTGGCTTAGTATTTTAATTTAATTTATATTTGTAAACCACCGTGTCTTGGTAATCTCATATGGACTCCCGCGATACAGGTTCTCCTAGTGCGGGGTCCAATGTACTCGCTGTTGTAATTTTTTTTTTTTTTTTTTTTTTTTTTTTTTTTTTTGTATTTAATAATAAATAAATAAAACACGTACAAAGTTATTCGATTTGAATAAAAAAAGTAAAAATGTTCCTTTATCATTTCAAATATACAAAGTCAAAATTAAAGTAAATTACATTCGAAACTGATAAACGAAGTTTTGAAATTTCGAACATCACATAAATCGGAATTATATTTTCAAATTTACATTACGATTTCATATTGTATAAAATAAGACCTCTAAAAAGAGGTTTACCAACGGGCATGATAAATTGACACACATATTGGCCATATCAAAATGGCGCTTCCAGCGGTGTCATATTCCTTCGATAGCGGATAGTGGCGCGCACATGGCCAACGCATGTGTGTTGCATATTGTTACGCGATATTTAAAAACTATTCCATGGTGTATTTTTTATTCATCCCGTTCTGGGTATTTGACCTTTTATTTGTTAAAACAAATATTATGCTCTATGCTTGTTTGTATTAAGTTTTTGCCCTTTTAGTTTCTTTTTTTTTTATTTAACGGGTGAAAATGGAATTGTAATTATGTAAGCGCGCCTTTGATTTACGCCGCCTGTTAAGGTCAGTAACTCGATTATAGGCGAGCGATTTTCTATCTCAGGTTGACTTTCACTTGGTCCTTCATAGAATTTATACTGGTTAATTTATGGCGAAATTATCACGATGGGTTAATTGATCTATTTTAATCCTTACTCATTGTACATAACTGGTATTCTGCTAGTGGAAACCGACAACGCAAGGATTAAACTGTTTTCAGTTATTAAAAAAAAGCAAAGTCCAGAAGCAATCGCTTGGAGGTCAACCTCACAGGACATATTGCTAGTCACAAAGCAACCTATCCCATTACTAATAACGGATAAATGAAAAAGACACAAATTATAATATTTATACAATTTTAAAAGCCTATTTTGGAAAGAAGTATTAAATCTACTATGGCTTTCAGTGGTGACCGCGTGGAGGTCGTCCTCATAGAATACATTGCTAATCACAAGGTAGCCTATCTCCATTAATAACAGTCGAATGCAAAAGTCAAGATATTTTAAAAAGAAGTTAGTTTATAAATGTGCAAACATTTGCAAAATGTCGTTAATAAATTCCTTATCTATTAAACATCCTTTTTTCTCGCTTATCTACTATTATAAATCAATGTGAATCCACTATCGCATATTAGAATCAAACTCTTACACTTTAACGTGACACCTAATAATACTAATCGAGATAACAATCTGGCTTTTTTATTTTTATTTTTAAACAAATAGCAAGAAAATGAACTCTGTTCTACAGTTTAAATAATTGCCTTTGGCGCCTTCCTGTCGCTAAATTAGATTATGTTAAACTTCAAATTAAAATAAAGATTGGCCGTTTTATTATTGAGGCAATTTAAAAAGTAATTTGAAATTAAATATGGAATAACCGAACGCAGGATTTGAATTAAGCAGCGGGGTGTATGTAGGTTTAGGTGATGTTATGTCATAAAAAAAGTATTTATTCTTTGTTTTATATTTTGAAAATGGAATGTTTGTTCATTTATGGGCATCGATTAGGATTATAAATGTATTTAATAATTAATAATTTATCTGTTCTGAATTAATTTAAATATCTACCTAAATGTGGAACTATATTCTTAGGTAGCTCTATGCGGTATTTTTCTCAATATACTAATTTGTTGACATAAATATTGGTATGAAAATTAATTTAAGTGGACTGTAGAAACTTAAAATAGGGCTTTATTACTGCTGTAAAATACCGGCACAAGTGAACAAGTACAGACAAGATGTAGAAAGGTAAGGACTTACGGAATATTCTTGTTGAAGTCTGCCTGGAGCTGCCCACAAGTGAACGGGTTGTCGATCGTCCCAGGTACACTTTTAGCCACAAATTTGTATGAATACCAAACAGAAGCACTTTAATTATGATTATTTTATTGTGAACGCGCGAAACGGACGCCATCGATGATATTTGTTTTTTTTCGAATGTTGTCATTTTGGGCAGCTCTGATTGGTCGCGTTCATTGACAGATTGAAGGAAAGGGAGGGCGCGGGAAATTTGAGTGTACTTGTTTTTATGTTCTAACAAATATTAACGGTTATTTTTTAAACAATTGATTGAGAGATTTTGAATCGATTTCAAAAAGAAAGAGGTTTTCAATTCAGTTATTTTTTTTATATTTTTTACAACATACCTTCGTTAGTTCTAAACCTATTTAAACAATTCTTTTTTTTATCTGAAAGGGTATTTTAAGGGGTAGTTATTATTAATTCCATAAAAATTATACCAAGATCTGTTTAGCAGTTTAGTTTTTACATCAAAATATTATAATATAACTGGTTTTGTCACAATCGAAGTCGGTTTTTTATGAGATACAATCTTTAATTTATTAATCTTGAAGACATACTAAAAAAAGTAAATGTTAAGGAAATAAATAGTTGTCTTATATTCTATAAGAAATAGATATTACGTAAATACTAAATTTAAACTATCGATAAAAAAGAATTAACAAATGACAATTAGCAAAACCTTGCGTAACATACATACAAAAATAAATAAAAAAATCAATTATATATTTGTTTTTTTTTTCTTTTTAATGTTAATGGAATGGTAGTCTCACCTGCTTTAACGGTATACGCT
The DNA here is from genome assembly GCF_026898425.1 of Galleria mellonella. NCBI lineage: Eukaryota > Metazoa > Arthropoda > Insecta > Lepidoptera > Pyralidae > Galleria > Galleria mellonella. The sequence goes on along the minus strand of NW_026441999.1, from coordinate 4,602,245 downwards.
GGTAGACTTGAGGGGTGATAAGTGAGAATGTAAAGGTAGATCAGTAAGCCCATCGTGATAAATACACATGGAGGGGGGAAAGGGATTGTTAGTAATGGAGACTGAGAATCCCATTGCTAGCAATATACCCAACCAGGTCAACCTCCTCGCGGTTCTTCCTGGAAACTATCATGGTTAATTCCTGATGAATTCATCATGATGGGCTGACTAGCCTGTTTTTATTTTCATCTATCACCCTTCACTGCGTTAGCTTAAGCGGGGTTACCATACCATTTTCACCCATAAAAAAAAATACACATGGAATTCATCATGAAATAGTTAAATATTTTTATTGTTAATTTTTTGTAATTCATGAAATATTTTCATTTAAATTAATTTATTTTTCTTGTATTGTTACAGAAAAACAATGAGAACCTCTTGAGATAAGAAACCTTACAAATGATAGATGAAACTGACCAATATGCGCCAATCATATAAGCTGATATGGCGGCAAAATTCAAATATTCATTTGAAAATGGAACGCCATTTATAGAGCGGCGCGTGCGCGGGGATGATTCGAAATTCGAAAATAGAACGGATATACGCAGGAAATGGCGGATGCCGGATGTTGGGGTGTGGATATTGACTGTGGCCATATTGCTGACCGGTTGTTATGGTAACCAAGAACAGAGATTTGCGATGGAGCCTCAAGATCAGGTATGTCATAATAAAATCAATAATATGCAATAATAACTGTTGTAGGACATCATCCCATCATCATCACCATCATCATCATATCGGCCGTTAATTGTCCACTGCTGAATATAGGTCTCCCCCTATTGGGGGGGATTTCAGTAGTCGCAACGCTTGTCAGGCGGGTTAGTAACCGCAGTTAGGCCTTGGCCAGAGAGAGACTTTGTACAAAAGCCGATTGCTTGGGTACCTCTGTCCCATTCGTGTTTCAACCGTTTGCATGGCAGTGTTTCGGTTTGAAGGGTGGGATATGGCAGTGAATTTACTGGGTACAGAGAAATAACACCTGAGTCCTCAGGAATGGCAACGCATGGGGGGTATCATGGTGGAAACAGTATACTCTGTTATGCCCATGGTACTGCTCATATCTATAGGCGACGGTTACCACTTTCTATCAGGTGGACCGTCAGCTTGTTTGCCATTCTAAGTTGTATAAAAAAAAGTTGGTGATGTTTTAAGAGGGACGCTACTGTCCGCCTTTTAACCACTAAGGTAACCTTAGGTCATACTGTATTGTTAATAATTCCTACCGGCTTTACTCATATATTAACTTCGAGGGTACCTAATTAGTTTGGAGTTCGATAGGAAATCATAATTATGGTTCACCCTGAAATAAACACGAGAGAAAAACTAATATAAAAAATATATCATATCATAAATATGAAAGTAAATATATTTGTTACCTCTTAGCGCTTTAACGACTTAAAGAATCACTATGTTATTTGGCATATAAGTATTACATATATTTTTTTTAAACTACAAAATTAGTAAACGAGCATACAGCCCGTCTGACGGTAAACGACCACTGTAGTTTATAAACGCTTACAAACCCTAGGGATGTCACTTCGCGTTATATAAGATGAAGATAGACATAGGTTACTTTTTATTTCAGTGGTCATATCAGACATATGGACTCTCTGATAAAAATTAGTTCATTAATAACGTAATGAGTAATAAAAAATATTAAATTTTAAATTAACACTTACAGATAAGGACCAACCAGATGGCTAGTGCCATAAACTTTATAGTTTAGATTAGTTTAATTTCAATAAGACTGAGACGTCGTATAGTTCTGGTATAGAATGGGCTCTTTCTTTTTTTTTATACCACAGAGGTGGCAAACAAGCATACGGCCCACCTGATGGTAAGTGGTTACCGTAGCCTATGAACACCTGCAATACGTCGCCCTCCCTTAGTCACCTTTTACGACACCCATGGGAAAAGAAGGGGTGGCTTATTCTATACTGAGACCATATGGCATAATTATTTCAATTGTTTATTTCAATTTAAATTTTTCAATTTATTTTTATTCGCTACAATACTGCATTGTGTTGAATATTTTTACAAGTAACAAGAAGACATCATAAAATATAACAAAACAAAAAAATATGAAGCAACAAAATAACCAATAATAATTGGCAAAAATAACATTACAATCAATTTACAAATGTCATTAGTAAGGCATAAAATTTTAAAAGAGTATTTTAAAATTCATCAATTGAGTAGATGCACCTTTCCAACAAAAGAGAATAAAGTTTAATTTTCAAAATTCTCTTAAAAAAAATATTGGAAATTATTGTGAGAAGTAAGACGTTTCTGTGTATATTTATTAAGTAAATTGTAATTTCTTCAACTCTATCTAAAATATTTTTCGTCTTTCTTCCAAACTTTAGAATAACTTCTCATGGAAACATCTCAATTGTTATCATTACTTATTACTACCCACTAAAACTTACTCAATCTAAGAAAATTAGACTTCTTCCAAAGTTTTAATAGAAAATTTGTAACAACTTGTTTACATAAATAGATATTTCTTTATAATTTATATTTTAAACATATACTGTTTTGAGGTTTTGTTCACTTTTCGTCATCTCATTGCTCGCTATCGACAGGGAATTCATGTTCACACGCTTGAACCTAAATGGTCGGGTACAGTGCGGTTTCAGAAGTCTCCATCCGCTCAGGCTATGGTCATTTCACAGCGTCCCTGCTTAAGTTCTCTTTGCAGGCTACAATTACCGTCTTTTTATAATAAATTTAACAAAACTTGATCACTTAAAGTGTTCAACATTATAAGTAATTACTTTGATAGTAAACATTCCATTTAGACCCCCATAGTGTAGTGGTAGGTGTGTTGGGTTGCGCAAAATTATGTTATGGACTTCGACTATTAAGTGATTCCACAGACATATATATATATATATATATATATATATATATATATATATATATATATATATATATATATATATATATATATATATATATATGTATATGTATATATATATATATATAAAATATCGAAATACTTCAGTAACTAAAATGGATTCGTAGGAGGTCTTAGTCTTTATGAATAAGGAAAATAGACATTCCAAGTAGTTTATATGAAAGATAAATATATATCTATTAAACTACTTGCCTTTCAAAAATGGGTATAAAGACGTCACATTCTTATATGTATTCTGTGATATCTGTGACGTTATGCTTTTGGTGATTGGCGACGTGAACACTGTATATTAAAAATTCGGAAATTTCTTCATTATTTATTATAATAATTTTAGTTTATTCACAATATATGAATTTTAATTTAAATTAAAATAAATTACTAATTATTAATTTATTCATAGAACGAAACCTAAATCCAGTAATAAACCTTAGACCATCTATTTTGGACATTTTGTAAACCCACTAAAGCCTTATTTACATACAACAAACCCTTTTTTATTATACACAGATTATAATCAACATTATTTAGCATTTATTAACAGAATAACAATCCGATATGAATATTTATCATACAAATTAGCGGTGCTATATATACGTATATGTATAATTATATCCACCGTAGTAAAATCGATTTTCATATAAAAAGGTTTACAGTTTCTGCCATTTGTTATTGTATACGAATTGCTATGTGGTGTGAGTGATAAGGGTGAGCGATTTGTAAATATCGATGTAATATTAAATTTTATAATAGTTACACGATAGTATAAATGATAAATGTTAATAATAAACATAAAAACTTTAAAAAGTCTGCTGCTGCTTCCAAATTTAGGACAATCTCGCTTTATTAAAATATTAAATAAAAAGTAACTTAATAATGTATTTATAGTATTTCGAACTCTTAGATAATATTGTTCAATATAGATAATACATTAACAAGGACAATTATTTATTAATAAAATTATTATTAATAAATAAAATTATTTGATAGTAAAAATATAGAAATAACTTTTTTTACTTCGAGGGTACCTAATTAGTTTGGAGTTCGATAGGAAATCATAATTATGGTTCACCCTGAAATAAACACGAGAGAAAAACTAATATAAAAAATATATCATATCATAAATATGAAAGTAAATATATTTGTTACCTCTTAGCGCTTTAACGACTTAAAGAATCACTATGTTATTTGGCATATAAGTATTACATATATTTTTTTTAAACTACAAAATTAGTAAACGAGCATACAGCCCGTCTGACGGTAAACGACCACTGTAGTTTATAAACGCTTACAAACCCTAGGGATGTCACTTCGCGTTATATAAGATGAAGATAGACAGAGGTTACTTTTTATTTCAGTGGTCATATCAGACATATGGACTCTCTGATAAAAATTAGTTCATTAATAACGTAATGAGTAATAAAAAATATTAAATTTTAAATTAACACTTACAGATAAGGACCAACCAGATGGCTAGTGCCATAAACTTTATAGTTTAGATTAGTTTAATTTCAATAAGACTGAGACGTCGTATAGTTCTGGTATAGAATGGGCTCTTTCTTTTTTTTTATACCACAGAGGTGGCAAACAAGCATACGGCCCACCTGATGGTAAGTGGTTACCGTAGCCTATGAACACCTGCAATACCAGAGGCTTTCTTTCCCGTGGTTGTCGTAAGAGGCGATTAAGGGAACCGCAGTTAGGCTTTACATATGTTTTAAGAGGAACGCTGCTGTCCATACGTCGCCCTCCCTTAGTCACCTTTTACGACACCCATGGGAAAAGAAGGGGTGGCTTATTCTATACTGAGACCATATGGCATAATTATTTCAATTGTTTATTTCAATTTAAATTTTTCAATTTATTTTTATTCGCTACAATACTGCATTGTGTTGAATATTTTTACAAGTAACAAGAAGACATCATAAAATATAACGAAACAAAAAAATATGAAGCAACAAAATAACCAATAATAATTGGCAAAAATAACATTACAATCAATTTACAAATGTCATTAGTAAGGCATAAAATTTTAAAAGAGTATTTTAAAATTCATCAATTGAGTAGATGCACCTTTCCAACAAAAGAGAATAAAGTTTAATTTTCAAAATTCTCTTAAAAAAAATATTGGAAATTATTGTGAGAAGTAAGACGTTTCTGTGTATATTTATTAAGTAAATTGTAATTTCTTCAACTCTATCTAAAATATTTTTCGTCTTTCTTCCAAACTTTAGAATAACTTCTCATGGAAACATCTCAATTGTTATCATTACTTATTACTACCCACTAAAACTTACTCAATCTAAGAAAATTAGACTTCTTCCAAAGTTTTAATAGAAAATTTGTAACAACTTGTTTACATAAATAGATATTTCTTTATAATTTATATTTTAAACATATACTGTTTTGAGGTTTTGTTCACTTTTCGTCATCTCATTGCTCGCTATTGACAGGGAATTCATGTTCACGCGCTTGAACCTAAATGGTCGCGTACTGTGCGGTTTCAGAAGTCTCCATCCGCTCAGGCTATGGTCATTTCACAGCGTCCCTGCTTAAGTTCTCTTTGCAGGCTACAATTACCGTCTTTTTATAATAAATTTAACAAAACTTGATTCATCATCTCAGGTATTATCTGTCCACTCTAGAACATAGGCCTCCCCCACAGACTGCCATAAGGAAACGGTTCTGAACCACCAACATCTACTGACTCCCTGCATTTGAGGTGGTCACTCTATCTAAAACTTGATTATTTTTGCATTTATTTTTATTAAAACAGATTATAGTAGTCCCGTGTGGTCACGGCATAGAATAGGCCAACCCTTCCATACCTGTCGGTGTCGTAAGATGTAACTAAGAGAAAGCGAGGGATGTGCAGCAGTGTCCCTCTTTAAACACCCCCAAAGTCTAACTGCGGTTACCAATCCGCCTGCCAAGCGTGGCAACTACTACTAAAACCTCACTAGGGAGAGGCTCGTGTTCAGCTGTGGACAGATAAAAGCTGATATGATGATGACGATGATGATGATAATAGGTACAATGTTTATTTTTTTTTTAGTTTGTATACAGTTATGAGATAACTATATACATTGTCCGTAGATAGATTCACACCGACAGACAAAAACGTTCATAAAATATTAAAAATATTAATTATTCAATATTTTAATGACCGTGCCGATATTAAGCGAAGTTTATGTGGTTTTTAATGAGGTTCTAGCGTTTATCAATTCTATTTTATGGCGGTTTTGTGTCGTCAACCCATAGTCCAGTTTAAATTTTATTACTCGATCACTTAAAGTGTTCAACATTATAAGTAATTACTTTGATAGTAAACATTCCATTTAGACCCCCATAGTGTAGTGTTAGGTGTGTTGGGTTGCGCAAAATTATGTTATGGACTTCGACTATTAAGTGATTCCACAGACATATATATATATATATATATAAAGTATCGAAATACTTCAGTAACTAAAATGGATTCGTAGGAGGTTTTAGTCTTTATGAATAAGGGAAATAGACATTCCAAGTAGTTTATATGAAAGATAAATATATATCTATTAAACTACTTGCCTTTCAAAAATGGGTATAAAGACATCACATTCTTATATGTATTCTGTGATATCTGTGACGTTATGCATTTGGTGATTGGCGACGTGAACATTGTATATTAAAAATTCGGAAATTTCTTCATTATTTATTATAATAATTTTAATTTAATCACAATATTCGAATTTTTAATTTAAATTAAAATAAATTACTAATTATTAATTTATTTATAGAACGAAACCTAAATCCAGTAATAAACCTTAGACCATCTATTTTGGACATTTTGTAAACCCACTAAAGCCTTATTTACATACAACAAACCCTTTTTTATTATACACAGATTATAATCAACATTATTTAGCATTTATTAACAGAATAACAATCCGATATGAATATTTATCATACAAATTAGCGGTGCTATATATACGTATATGTATAATTATATCCACCGTAGTAAAATCGATTTTCATATAAAAAGGTTTACAGTTTCTGCCATTTGTTATTGTATACGAATTGCTATGTGGTGTGAGTGATAAGGGTGAGCGATTTGTAAATATCAATGTAATATTAAATTTTATAATAGTTACACGATAGTATAAATGATAAATGTTAATAATAAACATAAAAACTTTAAAAAGTCTGCTGCTGCTTCCAAATTTAGGACAATCTCGCTTTATTAAAATATTAAATAAAAAGTAACTTAATAATGTATTTATAGTATTTCGAACTCTTAGATAATATTGTTCAATATAGACAATACATTAACAAAGACAATTATTTATTAATAAAATTATTATTAATAAATAAAATTATTTGATAATAGTAAAAATATAGAAATAACTTTTTTTACAGGTCAACTAAAACTCATGAAATTTGTTTTATATGTAATATCTGGGAAGGAGAAGAATATATAAATATATCAGTAGACATAGTTGCAATGGTCTATATTAACAAATGATGTATTTATTTTTCACCTCTTGGCTCCATAAGAGCTCAATCTATTTTTTTTTCATAATTTTTATTTATAGGAATAGTATTTGAGGTCGAAAAAAGATGTAGTTTACTTTTGATCCTGATCTGATATAACTAATTGATGTGTTACTGATATAACTAAAATATTGTAAATAATTGCTTATCATAATGTTATTTAGTTACTGTATGTACAAAATTTGTATAAATATAATATAGAAATAACAAATTAATCTGTTGAAGGTTATGCACAAAATATTTAAGAGATTTATATACCGAAACCGCTTGCAACTTGTAACTTATGTCATGGCGTCAGCAAATAAATTTGAATTTATAATTGTATCTTTCATTAGCATAGGTATTTTGTTACAAACCCGCCATTTTATCAGTATACCACAATCGGGATGTTTAATTAAAAGTAGCTGGGAATTATCTATTCGAGTCTCTAATCAGCTGTTTAATTTGAAATCTCGATATGAAACGCGAATATGGCCGTCCAATGTCGGTCGTTGACATCTAAACAAGTTTTTAAATATCTACACGATTTCTCGGAGAACAACGTATTTATGTAAATCTAGACAATCTATTTGATAGTCACATAATTTTAGTAATAATTTGTGTATAGATACCGTCCATCTTTTTTAATATTTTTATTATAAAAATTTATTGTAACGTCTTTGCAAATTTCAAATGTTTTAAAATTTATATTTATGTTTCTTTTTTTGTTCAGATTGTAACTGTAAAATTTTAGCAATTTAGGTATTGTAATTTAAATTTTGTATTATTAGAAAATACTTGTACCCTTCGACAAAAAAAAAGGTGTTATAGTAAATATCTGGCCATTTACGCAGTTAAGGGTATTTTCAAAGGTTAATCTTTATACTAGTTTTTTCTATGCAGTTAACTGAAGGATAGTTATAAATGGCGAAACAGGTCAAGTATTTGTTACAAAACTTTTTTTTTTGTGGAAGAAGCGTATTCTAATAATATACAAAGTTTCACAAAATGCCAACATCCGTAATAATTGACATAATTTTATTTTAATCGGTAATAATAAGATTTATTAAATAGACATGAGTAATATGGATACGGATCCGATATCTATATATTGGGTTCTTCCTGGACATCGATGGCGAAAAAAAGATCATCATCCATTTCGATACGGCCCATATCGGTTGAATCTATTTTCGAATATGTTAAAAGCCTGTTATCATATTCATTATCGGACCAGTGTATAGATATTGTAACTAAAATACATAGACATTGCAATTATGATTATAATTTATATTCTATGCAAAATACCGTTTCCTGTTTAAGACGTGTTTTTGTACGGTATCTTCAGAATTATTCTATTATTCGTTTATTTGAATTAATTGGCTAGCTATATCCTGCTGTTTGGTAAGCGACCTCGTATATCTAGTTACAATAGAAATTTCCAAATATTTCTCATCTAAAAGGAGCTGTGTACAACATTTTATGTTTGTATGTCAAGTTGTATGTCATGTTGACCTGTCAGTCAGTTTCTATTTTTATATTATAATAATAATTATTATTATTTGTTTATAATACTAGCAGTTAAAGGTCATGTACAAAATGTAAAAGTTTGTGCATTTGTTACATTTTAACAGATTAAAGAATATTTTTATGCAACTTAGAATGGCAAGCAAGCTATCGGTCCACTTGATGGAAAGTGGCAACCGTCGCCTATAGACATGAGCAGTACCATAGACATAACAGAGTATACTGTTTCGCCCATGATACCCCCATGCGTTGCCATTCCTGAGGATTTAGGTGTTATTCCTATGTACCTTGTAAATTTACTGTCATCCTACCCTTCAAACCGAAACACAGCCATGCAAACAACTGCTTCACGGTAGAAACACGAATGAGACAGAGGTGCCGAAGCAAATGACTTTTGTACAAAGTCTCCTTCTAGTAAAAGAAAAAAGAATATAACAATAAGTACTATATGAGGTAGAGAAGGACGTAAGCTACTTTTTATCTTTGTCAATAAATATATCTCATTTATGCCTATGAAGTCGCGAGTAATAAAACGGATAGTAATAGTATAAATCGCTCGACGCTCATCGCTTATGTACTTAAGGGCTTTAAAAGTTGAGCATTTCTGAGGTAAATTTTACATCCAGTACACGTCTCATCTCGTAAGTAGCTCTCGAGATGAAAACTTGAGTTGAAGTAGTGCCGCGTCCATTCTGAATTCTACAATATTTGAATTTCTTAGCATCAAAATGAAGATGTTTCGAGTATCTCAAAATAAGATGGGCAAACAAACTTAGACGTCGTAAATAGTGGCTATTTATTTAATGTTTGTTTTTGTTGTAACAACTTTAAGGTCAGAAGCCTGGAAAAATAAGTACAGTTAGGTCAGAAAAGTATTACAGAATCTTTAAAGAAGTAAAAGTTTATGGCAGTCCATGTAGGATGGATAGCTAAAATGACATTTTCTGATTTACTCAAATTTATTGTTAAAATTCGTTCGTAAAATAGCGCAATACTATACCATTTTTTTAATTCAATTATTAGTTTACTTACTTCCTAAAAACGCTTTAGGAAACATACTTGTACCACACCGATAGAGCACAGCTTTTTATCCCGTATACCATAAGTAATACTAAAAAAAAACTCTTTTATGTAAAATGAAGGACAAGGGACTATTAAAATATGTTGTCAACAATATAAGGTATATTGATGGCAATATAGACTAAATATCACGTAAAGGTCAGGTCGATCTTTACGTAGTGTCTTCTGGAAACCATGTGGCTAATACGTAAAGAATTCTTCATGGACTGGGGTTATACCAGTCGATTCATCGAAAAGAAATCCTAGTGATAATAGGTAAAGATGGATCTTTACCTATTATCAGTCATTTGTACCTCACCATTGTATACCGATTACGCAGGTGAGGTGCATTTTTTTTATACAACTTGGAATGGCAAACAAGCTGACGGCCCACCTGATGGAAAGTGGTAACCGTCGCCTATAGACATGAGCAGTACCATGGACATAACAGAGTATACTGTTTCGCCCATGATACCCCCCATGCGTTGCCATTCCTGAGGACGCAGGTGTTATTCCTCCGTACCCAGTAAGTTCACGCCATATCCCACCCTTCGAACCGAAACACAGCCATGCAAACACAACTGCTTTACGGTTGAAACACAAATGGGACAGAGGTACCCAAGCAATCGACTTTTGTACAATCTTCCTAGTATTAGATCGTTATCTTCTACTTCATATACGTAGACTTCAGGTGTAGATAAATTGATAAAATAAATTATTTCTAGATCACATATCAAATTAACATTTTAAATTATATACCAGATTTTAAATTAGGCCATCCGAACTACAAGTGTGAAAAACGTATCCAATTTGACGCAGTAGTTTTCGCGTTGTGCCGGACCAAACATAGAAAGTCAGACAAAATTTCAAAAAAATATCGTTTTGCTATCTATCGGTCTTATGAAGACCCCTCATATTATTTTTTCTTAATTATTTCTCATGTACAGACAATTGGTAAGATGATATATATAAAATAATTCTGTTTATCTGACCGCATATTTATTTGTTCCACATTCCGTAGTAACACAAAAAGGCGTGGTCGACTAACATATAAATTTTGTCCAACAGAGTGCTATAGTCGGCTCCAGGGTGACACTGCCGTGTCGTGTGGAGAACAAAGTGGGTGATCTACAGTGGACCAAGGACGATTTCGGTCTTGGCATACATCGAAACTTGAGCGGGTACGAGAGGTACTCCATGATCGGCAGCGACGAGGAAGGTAAATACAGAATATTGTTTTTAAATTTCTTTTAAAAAGAAGTCTGTTTGGTTGCAGCCTATGTACGCCTACTCTAACTCTCTTATGGTTTATTTTAACCCTTTTAGTGCCATTGATTTTTACTCATATCTACTTAAAAATACCAAAGAAATCTTTGTCGTGTTGATGTCGTTTACCCTTGTCTCTAAAAAAACTGTATCTCATCCAAAAATTATCCAATTTTAATATTTTTTTCTTACAGCAAGCTAAACAGCGACTGAGTTCACGAGCCGAGCGCTATGACGCTCGTGGCACTTTTAGTTGCAATGCTCACGAGCGCGATGGCGCTCGTCGGCACTCAAAGGGTTAATAAACTTTGTAATTTTAACTGGCAATGCCTTTACAATCTTTCTAATATTTAAATTGGTCAAGAATTGTCAGATTGTTTATCTAACAATAAAAAAGTACCAATTCTAAAATAAAAATTAATATTATTATATTCAATATATTAAATATTTTAAATACAAGTATTTTCAATTTAATATGTCCATGAAACATTATGTCATTCAAAAATTCATGTTTTGTTATGATTTAATTCATATTTTTGGTTTTGCTAATCTAAAATGTATCCACTTACAACGTAACCTTCTCTAATCTATGATACTTGTTCTATAAGTATATTACACAGTCTATAAATATGTTTTTTTTTAATGGATGATAATGGAATGGTAACCCCACCCGCGCTATCGGTATACACCGGCGGGGCACCAGAGAAGGATGATAGGTGAGGATGAAGTAGGTCAGTAAGCCCATCGTGACGAATTCAACAACAACAACGAACCACGTGGAGGTCGACCTAATAAGGCATATTGCTAGCAATGGGGCTGTCAAGCTCCATAGCTAACAATCCCTTTCCCCCCTCTATAAATATGTTACGTATATTGCATTGCCCCTTTAATACATAAAATATCTATGTTTACGTTTATAACAGCCGGAAAATAGTTACAAGAAACTAAACATCGATCTTAGTGCACAGTACACACACATGCACACTTGTTTTCATAAATAAAAGATAAAGAAAAGCTATTCCTCAGGCCCAAACACCCATAAACAAGAATATTTTAGTATTAAAAAAAATATTCTCCGGCGTAGACCGCAGAAAAATATTTAGGTAAATTATTTATTGTGAGGTAGTTTTTATTTTCAGCTACATGTATAACCTGTTTGTAGATGTTGAGTGAGATAAAGAAAAAATGTTAAAAAAAGTCTTCCTTTTCTTGCTTCTCGAGAAAACAATAATATCGTTTTTATTGCAATCAGTTACAGTTTTAATGTACCTAATAGCTACCGGTTTAACTTATATGTAATTAAACTAGTATTGGGACCAATTCGTGATCCACAATCATGAGCGGCTGTGACGCGAGCTGCGAACACACACGTGTGTATATATAAGTTAAATCGGTAATTATAACATTAAAATATAATGTGTGCTTACGAAATTTATAACAATAAAATTACAATTTTAATTTAGAAACTTAAACTGACTACATCTGATGAGGAAGAAAGGTTCTCGAGTAACGATCTTGTACAGGCAAACGCAGTGTTGAGTGATCTTCAACTAGATAGAGTGATGATCATTCCCTATGGTGATTTATGAGGGAGGCTCATGTTCAGTACTTCAATTATTATTGTATAAATGTACGTAGACTATAAATGGTCTAAAGGATGACGATGATAATGTCATCATCCACACCATAACAATAACGTCAATTCTAATAAGTGCCTGTTATCAGAATTTCTTAACAAAATCAGAATCGTAGAGCGTATTTTATTTTATTAATAATATATTATTTGACAATTTTAATATTTTACGAAAAGTAGCTCTCAGACTAAAATCCAAATATAGCGTTTTTATTATAATCTAAAAATTTTATATAAATAAATCCATCAAGACGTTAAACAAAAGACTACAAAGGAGAAGGTATAACGTAATCCGACTTGTACTTACGCGCCACTGAGTAATATTAAAAAAAAAAATAACTAAAAAGAAACGTATGTCTATTTTGAATTTTTGGTGGGAAACAATGGTTGGTTTAAATATAGAACAGATTCGCGTGACTTCTAATAAAAAAAAAAACATTATGTATAAAATCTATGTAACCAGTTCATTGCATGTGAAAATTTTATACTATAAATAATTAGTTCCTTCGTGATACCTATCGATATCGATATTTGGCCGGATGCATATTTTAAAAAGTTTTACAACACTACAAATACTTATTTATTTTGTTGTGTCGACACATTTAGATGGTTGCATAAATTCATTTTCCAGTTTGTCTATATAAGGGTGGTGTCGACTCTTAACTACACTATATATAGTGACAAGGAATACTACTTATGTTTAATAGATTATTTTTTTTATTAAATATTAAAATATGTTTATATATAGTTAGTTTTGTGTATATAAACTTTAACTGTGATGATAAACATTATTTATATTTGAAATTACTTTTTTGTCCGTCACTTCGTACGCGTGGATTTTTGAAAAAGGAAATAAACCACCTATGGCATATTAAAATTGTGCGCGAAAGGACTGTATGCTGGTATTGAAACACATGGTGTTTTTAGAAAGATAATATAAGCGACCGAAACAAAACTAACTGACGGTAACTTTAAATCAAAAACATAAAAAGGTACGTCGTGCACAATAATGTTAAAAAAAATACCAGATCTTGAGTTAGATCTTCAGGAATATAATTGTGAAAACTGCATTCAATTCAATGCAGTAGTTTTTGCCAGAACAATTTTTGGTATATCATCGAAAATTAGGAAAAAAATAAGCGAGTCCCATTCGACCTTGACTAGTTTTTTTTTTTATATGAAACTTAGACACGTTTAAAAACAATCTCTATTAATATATCCATAACTTTGTACAAAAGTCAATTGATTGGGTACCTCTGTCCCATTCGTGTTTCAACCGTAAAGCAGCTGTGTTTGCATAGCTGTGTTTCGGTTTGAAGGGTGGGATATGGCGTGAGTTTACTGGGTACAGAGGAATAACACCTGAGTCCTCAGGAATGGCAACGCATGGGGGGTATCATGGGCGAAACAGTATACTCTGTAATGTCCATAGTACTGCTCATGTCTATAGGTGACGGTTACCACTTTTCATCAGGTGTAGTTGTATAAACAAGTTGTATGAATAATAAAAATCCACACAACCTCCCTAGGTTATAGACTTCCTCTTAATACCAGATACCAAATAGATAAACCTTATTTTAGCTTATAAGAATGACAATCCCCTTTATGGAATAAGTTTGCAATTGTACTCATTTTTTTCTTAAGAACTCTGTATTATACAATTTAAGACTTTACTGTACAATAAAGTGTTACAAACAAACAAACAAAATAATTCATTAGGAGTTTGTATGTACCTTAAATTATTATATATATAGATTGGCGATGTTTTATAAAAGAAGGGAGACATAATAACATATATGTTAGAGCGAGATAGACAAGGTGGACATTCACCTGCACAATATAAGCTCAAAACTGATTTGGTGGGCGTATGAATAAAACAAGTTCTAATTATTTTTACGTTTTGAAGTGGAATTAATTTTAAGTGAATGTAGTTAGTTGTAATTAAGTAGGTATGCTACATCTTTAAAAGGTTTGTGTTCAGCAGTGGACAGTTAACGGCTGATATGATGTTTTTTTTTATACAACTTAGAATGGCAAACAAGCTGACGGCCCACCTGATGGAAAGTGGTAACCGTCACCTATAGACATGAGCAGTACCATGGACATAACAGAGTCTACTGTTTCACCCATGATACCCCCATGCGTTGCCATTCCTGAGGACTCAGGTGTTATTCCTCCGTACTCAGTAAATTCGCCATATCCCACCCTTCAAACCGAAACATAGCCATGCAAACACAACTGCTTTACGGCTGAAACACGAATGGGACAGAGGTAGCCAAGCAATCGACTTGATAATGAAGTGTAGTATTTTTTAAATGGATGATAATGGAATGATAACCCCACCTGCGCTATCGGTATACACTGGCGGGTACCATTGAGTGATAATAGATGAGGATGAAGTAGGTCGGTTAGCCCATCGTGACGAATTCAACAAGAATTAGCCACGATGGTTTCCAGGGGAACCACGTGGTGGTCATCCTGACAGGGTATATTGCTAGCAAAGGAGCTGTTAAACCCCATTAATAACAATCCCTTTCCTCACAAATGAAGTGTACTGTAACTGGTTATAATACAAATTAGAAAAAAGAATCACAAAATTGCACATCTTTTACGTAAGTTTGCACTAAACATTTATCTCGTTAAATGCAATATTATTTTTATTATTATATTATAAAAAAATATTATTTTATTTTTATTAATTATTATTATTATAAAAAAAAATATTATTTGACCTTAATAAAGTTATGAATGAATCCACGTATTGAAATTAAAATTATAACAAACCTTTATTTTTAATAAAATATTTTTGCATATACAATGCTTTATAAATTCAGACCCGTCATATGCACACATTTACAAAACACGCAAACAATAGTGTAACTATTTTTCGAACGTACACAATAGTGTAACTCGTTTTTGTTATTGCATTGCCAGTCTGTTAGTACATAGTACGTCATATTACGTGTATGGTACGTACCATCAACTGGTGATGTTTACGGTGAGGTATGGGTGGCGATTATCGCTTTCTATCAATCGACTAACAGCTTCTTTACCTCCTCTTGTTGTATAAAAAAATCACTCGACACTGGCCGAAATGTATATACACTGTTTATAAATAGGGCTTTCTACCAATTTATATTGATGGGGGCGCTATTGTGTTATAATATAAACAAACTTCTCTGCTTTAGTCTGTAGATATGTGAAGAAAAGAATATTAAAAACTTTACTTTCTCGTGTTTTTACATATTTTTTAAGTCAGCAGACTTTCAATAATTTATTTGCTTTGTTGTTGTTTACATTGTAAAATGGTGGCGCTACTTTCGCAGAACTTTGCTTCCCGCCATTTTTTAAGAAGAAAAATAAAAAAGTTTATTTTCTCGAATATTTTAACCATTTTAAATTTAGAATTAACATGTTTCCAATTATAAAATAGGTACAAATCTTGATTGTGTTTATTATTGGCGTGTAACTACGCAACTGTAAGTATCAGATCGTAAAGATTTATTATACGAAATCTGCTCAACGTTTTAACTAGCCGTCTTAAACTATTTACGTTGTTAGAGACCTATCAATTTTCTTGGATGTTTCATTATAGCTGTTTAAGTTACTTTTTAATTCAATTATTTCAGTGTTAGATACATTGGACAGTTCTTCATATTTTACCAAAACCTCTTATACAGAATTCCATACAAAATTAGAGAGAAACTTAAGCTAAAATTATTAAGAAAATTATACAGATTAAATTGAGCTGTCTTATAAATCGTTATTAAAAAAGTAATCGAATAGAGATTTAAAACCGTACAGCAAAGCCAAAGCTTCATCAGCAGTTCATTGTAAAAAGCCTTATAATAAGAATGAAAGTATTTCACTTTTTGGTGCTATTTTTATTTACATCGAATCGATCAGGTTTTTTTTATACAATGAAGTAGCACGCAAGCATACGACCTACCTAATCTAGCCTATGTAGGCCTGCAATACTAAGAATATTACTCGCGCGTTGCCGACCCTGAAGAAACGTCTTAGAGGTTTATTTAGCTATACACTTTTTTATGCAACTTAGAATGACAAACAAGCTGATGGCCCACCCGATGGAAAGTAGTAACTGTCGCCTATTGACATGAACAGTATCATAGACGTAACAGATTATACTGTGTCATCCACGATACCCCTCATGCGTTGCCATTCCTGAGGTCTAAAGTATTATGCTTTTCTACACTGTAGTTTCATTGCAAAATCTCACCCTCCAAATCGAAACACAGCCATGTATATACAACTGCATCTCGCCAACACGAATGGGACAGAGGTATCTAAGCATAATCAACACATACAAACAATCGAAGCCACAGTACTATCCGCCATATGCGAATCTAGAAAAAAGCGGGATATAATTAGACAAACATACGCACGAGATCAACGACCGATCCGACTTGGCTGATGATGACTTCTTGACTCATAGAAATGTTTTCTCAAGGTCAGTATATATTGGCAGACCATAGACAATAGCGGAAACGGTTTTATTTTTAAAAGACGATGAGAGAACGTAAATCAAATTGGGAATTGCTAAAAGATATTTTTCTATAAACAAAATATAAACAAAGATTTTGTTTTTTACTAACTAGATGTAGTAAGATCTTTAATAAGATTAATGGGAGTTAGGTTTGATGGAAAAAGAAATGTTGTACAGTGACTTTTGTACAGAGGGAGACTGTACAAAAGTCGTTTGCTTGGACACCTCTGCCCTATTCGTGTTTCTACCGTGAAGCAGTTGTGTTTGCATGGCTGTGTTTCGGTTTGAAGGGTGGGATATTGCAGTGAATTTACAGGGTACAGAGAAATAATACCTGAGTCCTCAGGAATGGCAACGCATGGAGAGTATCATGGGCGAGACAGTATACTCTGTTATGTGCAAAGTACTGCTCATGTCTATAGGCGACGGTTACCACTGTCCATCAGGAGGGCCATCGGCTTGTTTGCCATTCTAAGTTGCATAAAAAAAAGGATTAAGGTACAATAACCTTAAAAATAATAAGTGAAGCAATCCAATCAATTTTATAATTAAATCTTAATTATAAAATATTATAATATATTTATACCACCTGTCTTATTAACAATTCAATTTTACTAATACAAAATAGTTTTATTTAGCTTTTACAATAAGTAATTTCAATTTAATCAGTTTCATAATTAAAATTTAATTGCAAAATATTACAATATTTATTTTATTCGTTTCATTAATCATTCTATTTATAATTAAAATTTATTTGTAATGTATTTTTTTTTTGTAATCCCTATTTAATTAACAACTTGAACCAGATTAGTTGCTATGGGATCTAAAAAAAACGATTTGAGAATTTCCAAAAGTGAGCAAATACAAATTAAATTAAATATAGCCGAAGGGTATGCCCAAGTGAGAATAATTTTAATAAACAGATTGGACTAGGCGTTTCTATGTTTAATGAAAAACGAGGAATGAATCTTCAGATATTCTCTTAAGATTTGAACCTAACTATATTTTTAGCTTACTTCAATAAAGAAGGATTTCTGAATTCGGTTGCATTTTTTTATGTTTGTTACCTCAGAACTGCGTCATTTGTAAATCGATTTGAAAAAATATACTTACAGATTGGTTCCATAAAAATTTTAATCAAAATCGCTTTAGTAGTTTAGTTTTTAGGTCAAAATAACCGGTTTCCTCACAGTTAAAGTAGATTTTTTTGAGAGACACAATCTTTATTTCTATTTTTATTACTATTGGACAGTCGACTATGTTTTTAGTTTGTTTACATTATTATTTTATTTATTTAACATTTTATTGCACCAATATAATAAGACTTGTTGAAGAATTTTCAATAGGTATTGTGAGGTATAAAAGGCAGACTTATTTTTTAATGGATGATAATGGAGTGGTAACCCCGTCTCTGCTAACGGTATACGCTGGCGGGGCATCGGTAAGGGATGATAGGCGAGGATGAAAAGGGAGGGCAGTTAGCTTATCGTGATGAATATATTTGGAATTCAGCACGATGGTTTCCAGGGGGGACCACGTCGAAGTCGATCTGATATGGTATATTGCTAGGATGAGGACTAACGCATTACTAACTATCCTTTCCCCGGGTAGTTCTATTGCTAAGCAATCTCTGTAGTTTATTTTAAAATAATTAAATGATAATATAAACAAACTACACTTTTTTTTTATACAACTTAGAATGGCAAACAAACTGACGGCCCACTTGATGGAAAGTGGTAACCGTCGCCTATAGACATGAGCAGTACCATGGACATAACAGTGTATACTGTTTCGCCCGTGACACCCCCCATGCGTTGCCATTCTTGAGGACTCAGGTGTTATTCCTCTGTACCCAGTAAATTCACGCCATATTCCACCCTTCAAACGGAAACACAGCCATGCAAACACAACTGCTTCACGGTAGAAACACGAATGGGACACAGGTACCCAAGCAATCGACTTTTGTACAAAGTCTCCCTCTGGTAAACGTACAATTTATGATTTATATTATTCAACTTATAAATTTATTGTTACAGGAGATTACTCGTTGGATATAAAAAACGTATCGTTGGAAGATGACGGCAAATATCAGTGCCAAGTTGGTTCGGGGCTCAACGGTGAGTTTACGATGTTCCATTCTGTTTGTTGCGAATTGTTTATGGGATTTTGGTGAATCATGCGAACACACATGTGTAAATATAAAACCGGCAGTTTTCATAGTTGTGTTTATATTCGAACTAGCATTTATTCTTCGGGTTTGCTTGTATTCCTTGTATTTTATCTATAATTTACTATTATTATAATTGTGAAAATCTGTAAATATGCTTGTTACTAAATTGAGATTAACGACTCAATGAATTTAAATAAAATTTTGGTATATGAGTAGGTAGTGTATGACGCAGTGTAGGACGATCTCCCACTAGATGGAGTAACTATCTGAAATGCATTGCAGGGAGCCAGTGGATGCAGGTGGCTCAGGACCGTTTTTTATGGCAGTCTATAGGGAAGGCTTATGTCCAGCAGTGGACGGATAATGGCTGAAATCATGATGATGATGATATGAGTAGGTTATATTTTAACCCATTATGTTCTTTATATTTTGATTCACGCGAAACCACGGGAAATAGCTAGTAAATTATAAGAAAGCAGCTAAGTAATCATGTAATTTTTGACGTTATAAAGTTTTAACATTTGAATTTATGAACAAAAGTTCTCAAAGAGAAATATTTGAAAGCATTATAGCCTAGTGGTTTACTACTGTGACTTATAGACCGGAAAGGTGATGAGTTCCAATCTGTCGGACAACAAAACTTTTGTGTGTATGCGTAAATTTCCAACTAACTCTCTGATGACGGAAAACACTGATAACGAATCAAATTAATCCGAGCGACAGTGTCATGCTGACATGAAGGCATTACTACATTCACCACAATGGTTTCAGTCGACAAATATCTCTGGCTACTCTATTTTGGATCGTAGCCGTGAGCCTTATAGTATATATCGCATATTTTTCTTATTCCTAAAGGAATAGGGATTCATTAGGAAGTTAGGACTGATATAGTTCTGTTTTCCACCAGGTGAGCCAGGAATCCGTTCCCGGTACGCTCAACTGATGGTGCTAGTAGCGCCCGACCCTCCCAGGATACTCCAAGGTGCCTTCATAGATGCCACTGAGGACCAGCCAGTAGATATTGAATGTGTGTCTGTCGGTGGCAAGCCTGCTGCTGAGGTATCATCATCATCATCGCAATAATTCATCATCATTTTTACGGCTATCTTGTCCAGCAGTTAATTGTTGAATGGTCACGAAATCGATCCTCGTATAATACAAAAAAAATGTATTAATGAATATGTCTGTTTGTATTCTTTTATTATGGATAATAATGGAATGGTATTCACGTCTAGGCTACCGGTAAACGCTGGCGGAACACCAGTGATGATAGGCGAGGATGAAGCAAGTAAGTTGGCCCATCGTGATGAAACTTAAGTTTCTTCAGGGACGGCAACGCACGCGTAATACATCTGGTATTGCGGGTGTTCATAGGCTACGGTAACTGCTTACCATCAGGTGGGCCGTATGCTTGATTGCCACGTCAGTGGTATAAAAAAAAACTATTAAAAATTAACTGCAATGGTCCTAGAGGGAAATACGTGGATATCAATCTGATAGGGTATATTGCTAGTTTGTGATTCTGTCACTAATAATCCCCTGGAATTAGGTATTATATTTTTTTACCCAACAACAATTTCCCTACTAAATAGATATGGGTAATATGAATATCAATCATATATCTATATATTGGATTTCTCTGAAAATGTATAGATATTGTTATATATTATCTACCTCTACTACTAAATTGCACTCTTCAAACGAAGAGACGGTCATACAAGCACGGCTACTCGTACTTCGCTGTACAAATTCCATTAAGACAGACTTTTATGCAAAGGCTTTTTCTTTTTAAAATATATTATTTTTAATATAAGTTAGTTATTGCTATATTATTTCTAAACTACACTAGTGGAAAAAATTAAGGGATCAGAAAAATGCCAAATTTTTTGAGGTTTTTCAAGTAGCTGTATTTCCTTTAAAGAGGGTCGTATTGGAATAAAAAAAAAGGATTTTAAAGCTCAAAGTTTCTAGTTTTAAGATCTTATGATGAAAAAATTTTTTAAGCAACGTGTTCTGCTCATCCCTAATGATTACCGAAACTAAATTTTTTTCAGTGTATGTTATTTCTAAAGTATATTATTTTTAAAGTATTTGATGTTTAAAGTACGTTATTTTTTAAATTACGCTATTTCTTTTAGATAACGTGGGTAGACGGAAACCAGGCAGTGATTAAAAAAGACGTTAATAGTGAAACGGAGCCGTTACCAGACAAACAAAGATTTCAAACGAGGTTTGTACTAAATTGTTTGTTACTCACTAAAACTTTTATTATTTAACTGTTAAAATTATTTCTTTTTTATACCACAAAAGTAGCAAACAAGCCTACAGACACTAATCGTAAAAGGTTACCGTAGTCTTTTTGAAAAACCCCATTCTCTCTAGAGAAAACCTCGGCAAAACGATCGTTCCACAGTCTGAGTGTTGGCAGAGAAAATTCCTATAAAACTATACACCATGCAATATCTTTGACGATATTTTCAGAGCAGTAACAGGAACATTGCTCTGTTCTGTTCCTTTTTTAAACGAACTTTTTGAATTGGCTCGAATCTGGGTGTTCCGGATTATGTTAATTGTATAGTTTCTTCTAACTCAGAGTATTCTAGCTTTAGAATCAGGCAATTGGTGTGACCGAGTAACACTTTATTACAATTAAAATCTAGGCATGGATAATACTGGTACCGATATCTATATATTGGGTTGCTCTGAACATTGATGGCGAAAAAATCATTCATTTTAATTTCGCCCATACCAATTATTAATTTATTAATTTAACATAATATTAATTTCTGCTTTTTCGATACTATGTATTGGATAATCTAATGTAATATATAGGTTATTAGGCCAATATATAGATATTATATCTATAGTATACAGACATGACTATATATTACCAACTTTTATTAATATTAATCGTTATCATATCAGCAATTGTCCTCTGTTGAGCATAAGCCTTTCCCATAAGGAGGTTTTGCCAGTAGTTGCAACGCATGGCAGGCGGGTTGACAACTGTGTTTAGGCTATTAGTAACGTTTTAAGAGGGACGCTGCTGGCCATTGCTCGACTATTGAGTTTCTTTAGTCGCCTTTTCTTACAGTCACGAGAAAGGAAGATGTAGCCTTTTCTAATCTGGGATCACACGGTGATTGGATAATGTGATATAATATACTGGTTATGATTAAAAATTACAATTTACATTATTTATTAGACAAACTATTATTATTATTTTTAAACTACACATTAATTACAAAATATTGTTTATTATTGATTATTGGGCCAATATATAGATATTGTCACCAGAGGGAGACTTTGCACAAAAGTCGATTGCTTGGGTATCCTGTCCCATTCGTGTTTCAACCGTAAAACAGTTGTGTTTGCATGGCTGTGTTTTGGTTTGCAGGGTAGGATATGGCGTGAATTTACTGGGTACAGAGGAATAACATCTGAGTCCTTAGGAATGGCAACGCATGGGGGGTATCATGGGCGAAACAGTATACTCTGTTATGTCTATGGTACTGCTCATGTCTATAGGTGTCGGTCACCACTTTCTATCAGGTGGGCCGTCGCTTGTTTGCCATTCTAAGTTGTATAAAAAAAATATTGTAAATACAGTATATAGATATAGCTATATTATACTAGCTCCTATTAGTATATATACATATATATATATATATATATATATATATACATATATTAAATGGATGTTATTATAGTTCCTGTAATATTATACAGGTCAGTATTGCGGTTAACACCGACTAAGGACTACCATAACCAGACAATAACATGTCAAGCGCAGAATACTGCAGACAGGGCGTATAGGATGGCCACTGTTCATATAGAGGTGAGAAACTGTCGATACAAACAAGAGATCCTACGTTTATAATAGATTGTTAGCTAGAACTACGACCTGAGCATGTAATTTTATTTCATACAATATACATATATATATATTGTCACTCAGCAAGCTTTTATTTATTTATTCTTTTGCACATATTAATATATTTTTTTGGTTATCGTATTATTATTTTTTATATATATTATGCTTTATATAAAAAATCCCTATAGATACTTTCTGCTTTCTAGTTCTCAAGGTTGACTGGTTAAATCCCATTGAAGGATATGTCTGCCTGTGTACATTTTTGTTATAATCCAATATTTATATTTAAAATTGTTTTTTAGTAACAGAATAAAAAAAATAAGTTTTTTATTTTGTTATATATGTATATGTAAAATATTTTTTTGTTACGTTTAATACATTTATTAATAAATAAATTTCATAATTAAAAGTAGCATTTATATAATGATCAGATATTACTTATTATTATTTAAAATTAAATAATGTTTATTTATTATTTACACTTTTATATATAACATAAATATATAATATACAGATATATTATACTTATATTTGTAACATAAATGTACGTTTCGCCTTGTCTGTACAGGTAAAATATGCACCAAAGCTGAACGTATCAATAAAGTCCGGATTGATCAATGGCAAGATACCTGAAGGTACAGAGGCGAGGTTCTTGTGTGAAGTGGACGCCAACCCTCCCCCACAAGTGTACAGATGGTATTTGAATAACAATCCTATGATTGGGGACTATACTGAGGAAATGGTAAGTTTTTAATATAACAATATAGGGTGAAATCGAAATGTTTTGAATGCATTTTGTTTTGTATCTTGTTATACAAGTGATACAGAACATTTTCATAAAAAAAAAGTAATGAACTATAACAATTATATATTTTATTTAACTCCATAGAAAATGTTCAAGTTGAAAAAAAAATTGTACTCCAAATCAAATACAATTTAAGTTTATACCTTCGTATGCACTAGAATTTAAAGGTTTATGTGAAGCTGTAGTAAAGAGTTTTCAAATTGAGTCGAAAGACGACAATACATTTTGAGCTTTTAATGCTAGTACGCCACATCCAGCTGTTGAATTAGTATAGGAAAATATGGGTAACTGAATTTTTTATTTCTTTTTTTAATTTTTGACTTCTAATCATATCATTTCAAAATTATGTTCTATACTATAAGTAGATTTTTAGGTTTTACTCTATAAATATTTAGGTTAAGATGTATATTACTACGAACCGAAATATAATGGCGTAAGTGGAATTATAATTACATTAATAAACAAAAGAATTTGTCGTATACAATTTTTTTACATCAAATTTGAACCCATGATATTCATATTTTATAAGTCACGATAATCCAGTAGCACCCGACAATCTCAGCAAAACTACTCACAATATGAAGCCGGTTGAAAAACCAATAGCAACTCGGAAGTTCACTCGTAATTTTAATAAATGTACCAAAGTTGCATAACTAAGACTCCTATGTAACAACTATAAAGCACAATTGTACTGCAGATTGCACATTCTGTTAGTTCTGACTGCCCCGTAATAACATTCTCTAAATAGTTTTGCAGTTCTCCAGTTACCTGTTCTGTTACTAGAATTGCTCATATTTCATAAAATTATTTAATTAGCATTAAATATTCTAAATGTATGAATGGTTTATTAATTTCAATTATTCGTTTATTTCCACGAATTTATACATTTATAGATTTATTATTTATTTATTTATTCTTTTGCACATATTAAAAAAATTATACAGGGTATACACTTAATGCCTGATGACATTCTCTACTAGTCAACTGTTACACTAGATCAGGGGTTCCTAAAACTAATTTTGTCTACTGGCCACTTTGAGAATAAATTATTATTTAGCGCCCCCATTTTTTCACCTACTTAAAAATCATTATTACTTCAAATTATAAATCACTTCCCAAGCCTTTACACAACGTTATATTTCTATAACGTTGTGTAAAGTTTATTTTAAATCTAACTATTTAAAATAAATGGTTATTTTTCTAGATATCTTACTGACCCCCTTTAGGCCTGCAGCGCCCAAAGGCTGCACTAGGTGAAGATGTAATGTAGAGTAAATGATGGTGCATTGGACTAATAAAACCAAATTATAAATAAAATAAATATTTCGATAGATAAGTACATTAATAAATTTAAAAATGAATAAACATACTTACATAAATATAGAATAATATGCATACAAAAATTAAACGTACAAGTAAATTATTGAGTCAATGACCTTCGTCTATTTGAAACGAGTGCTTTCACTACAGCGAAAATAATCAGTAATTTTTCAATCTTTTTTGAAAGTCATGATAATCTATTAGTCTCCTTAGATAAGTGGTAAAGGAATCTATTAATACAATTGGTTCGATTAGCGCTCGCATAGAAAAGAACAAGACGACACACGCTACTATCTCATTTTATCTCATGGACTGTGATTATTTATAGGTATTTAATCTGAAGAAAAGTGGCAATCATTGCCTATAGGTATCAATAGCTTCATAGACATTACACAGTACTCTGATGCTCATGTCGCTCCTCATGTATTGTTATTAGCGAGCGAAAATCACTTTTTTCAGTTATATAATTATTAAAAACAAACGGTGATATCACTGTGATCAATGATCACCGTGATATCACCGTTTTTTTAATAATTAATTTTTTTTTATACCACTGAGGTGGCAAACAAGCATACGGCCCACCTGATGGCAAGTGGTTACCGTAGCCTATGAACACCTGCAATACCAGAGGTATTACGCGTGCGTTGGCGACCCTGAAGAAACCTCTTTACCCCTCTTTTGAAGAACCCCATGCAATTTCATTATATGCTAATGAATTAAATGTAGCAATAATTTTTATGCCTTAAACTTTACAAATAATAGACAGGCCAGCGTAAACGATTATATCGACAGATACGTTTACCTGTTATCTACAAGCTGTTTTATTTTCTGTCAATTATACTGTGAATTAAATAGGTTTATTAATGATTTAATTAACAGCTGACGATTGCAGTCGGATGAGACTCGTGACGACTATCATAATACGAATTTCCACCTTCCAGTTAATTAAAAATATTACGAACGGTTAAAATGGAACTGGTGCAGCAAATCACGTAGTGCAATTTTTATTGGAGTGATATTATTCGCAAATAGTGATATTTTAACTTCATCTAGATTAGCTATTTGATACAAATATATTATACTAATTGTTTCCTGCGACTTTGCCGATTTTGCGCTATATAGTCTACCCATTGAATTTTCCTTTCATTTTCTTTCATACAAATCTTGTTCTGACAAATACAAATATGTAAAAGAAAAAAAAAAGAATTAGCCAAATAAATACATTAGTTCTAAAGTGAAGCGCTTATATACATTAGGCAATTGATTTTATTTACATAGATTATTACATAAATCTCAATGTATGTAAAAATATGTTTATGTAAAAAATAAACGAATTATCCCGTATGTGTAAAAAATAAGAAAACATGTGTTATTTCAGTAATAAAAAACAAAAACAATATTTGTATTGTATCTTTTAAGAATTAATTCTTTTTGTGGTATAATTAAAAAAAAAAAATTGTACGCTAATAATATAAAAAAGGTTCAAACTGCAACATAGAAATTCATAGCAGTTATTAATATCAACATTAGGCCAGAACTGCAATCACAACGAAGAAAGGATATCTTTATTGTGTAATTTCTTTGATTCAATGAATCAAGATTTTAGAAGGATATTTAAAAAAAAATATTAAAACCAGTACGCTTCTAATAAAAAAGTAGATTCAATCTACAACATAGAAATATATAGCAGTCAATAAAATCAACATTATATCGGAACTGCAATCGTAGCAAAACAAAAATTTATTATATTATTTCTTTGGATTAATTCTTTTAGAAGGATATAAAAGAAGAAAAAAATATTGTATGTTACCAATAAAAAGTAGGATCAGTATACAAGATAGAAATACAGAGCAGCTAATAAAATCAATATTACGAGTAACTTGGCACTGCAATTACAGTAAAGAAAAAAAGATATCTTAACTGTATACTACTTTGGATTAAATATTTAAGAACGGTGATTTAAAAAAAAAAATGAATGGTAGAATAATAATACAAAGCAGGTTCAATTTACAACATGGAAATATATAGCAGTTAATAAAACCAACATTACATCGGAACTGCAATCGCAGCAAGCCATACAGTGAATTTTTCATTGGAGCGAACTTGATGGTTTATGCATGAGTGAATCGCTGCGTATGCAATTCTGAATTGCTAACGTAACGTATTGTATATCGTGATGTTAATGAGATGGTTTGCAGAGATTTGTTTCTGTAATATGCGTTTTTGCAAAGAGACTTCCAAAAGTGATTTTTCAATTCGTCTGTATTTTTTTTGTGTATACAAGTATGTCAAGAAAGCAATTACGTCGTTAGTTCTGAATAGACTTTGATAATTATTTTCGAAGACGACAGGGTTTATTTTTGTATTGGTTCTATATACTAGGTTTAACTCACGGCTCTACCTATGTGGATTAGTACATAAAGTCCTCTTATGTGTATCCTATATGTTAAGTTAGGATATAACCTACCCGTGTATAAAATATCACTCAAATCCGTTCAGTAGTTTTTGCGTGAAAGAGTAACAAACTTCAATCCATCCGTCGTTACAAACTTTCACATTTATCATATTAAAAGGATTTAAAATTAATAAAATTATATATTAAAGCATTAAAAGATTTCTTTAAAGTAAAAACATTTTCTTAAAGTTATAGCAAGTGGATAGCATACCCACGAGATTATGCTCTATGTCGAATAAAATTCGTTGGCTAAAATATAGCCCAGTTTTCTGGTCATCAAAGAATTCTACCAGCCGATTCTATATTAATTTTGTATAAAATTTACCTTTGATTTCCTTGGGATCCCATCATCAGATTCTAACTTGGTGACACTGGGCCAACCTCAGAAGGATACTCTTTCGAATAAAAAAATAATTTTTGAAATCGATCCACAATTGATGGAGAAATCGTTGAACATACATAAAAAATTACGCAGTCGAACATATAACCTCATCCATTTTTGAAATAGATTAAAGTGAACTGCTAAATCTCCAATTTGACTGTAGTTTAAGCAATTCACACCAACTTCTGTACGGTCGTTTCAGATTATCTTCAACGTGTCCCGTAAGCATAACAAAGCCGTTGTGAAATGTGAAGTCAGCAACTCAGTTGGGACCAGGGACAAGACAGTGACTTTAGATGTTACGTGTAAGTATTTTATTATCACTATAATGTTTTACACGTTTATTGTGGCCGATTCTATGGTGACATTTCTTTAAATTTACTTCTATATGTAATAAAAAAATTGTTATTACAGAGAAATCTATCTAAGTCTCGCTTTTAAATTCTGTTCTTAGGACCAATAAGAACTGAATTCTCATAGCTTTTAGTTGAAATTATTATAAATTTAGTTTATGATGGTACATAAGAAAGTAATATCGCGACACTATCTAATTAAAATACTAAGTTTAGAGAAATGATACCATAGAATCGATTCTTTTTCTCTTTATTAGGAACGATCATTTTTTAGCTTACCGAGGCATTGCAACGTCGCATTTATCTGTCAATTACGAAAAACAATTGAACATTATTCAATGTTTACGACTGATTATTTAAAATGTTCGCTGCTGACGAATTGTATCGTTAATCATGCATATATGTGAATTTATCTAAAAATAGTTACTGTGAATTAGATACGTATTACATTCCGGTCATGCAGACGAAGTCCAAGTCAAGGCTAGTACATATTATCATCGTCATCATATTAGCCATTAACTGTCCACTGCTGAACGTGGGCTTCCCTTCTAAGGGAGGTTGCTCTAGTAGTTGCCACGCTTAGCAAACGGGTTGGCAACCGCAACTAGTTCTTGGTGATGTTTTAAGAGGAACACTGCTGCT
Organism: Galleria mellonella; assembly: GCF_026898425.1. Classification (NCBI taxonomy): domain Eukaryota; kingdom Metazoa; phylum Arthropoda; class Insecta; order Lepidoptera; family Pyralidae; genus Galleria; species Galleria mellonella. The sequence goes on along the minus strand of NW_026441999.1, from coordinate 4,572,790 downwards.
CATCCCTCGACCATTTAGTTCCCTTAATCGCCTTTTATGACACCCACGGAAAGGAAGGGGTGACCTATTCTATGCCGGAACAACACGGTGAATTATATATATTATATCTATTGTACTGTAGACTTTTAATAAATTATTAACGGTACTCACAAATTCGTGCACGTGATCGGAATACATTCATTGACCGGGACAAAAGTAGAATATGACGTCATCGTAAGAGCTTACATGTGTACGCCAAATTTCATGGCGATTGGTTGAGCCGTTAATGCGCTCAGAGTGAAGTCACCGGCATCTTGGGAATATTTGCAACACAGATTTTTTCTTTATGTTTTTTTTTTTTATAATTAATTAAAGCTCTCTCTTAATGGGTAGATAGATAGAAAAATAATTTAATATTTTATATTAATGTTAATATAAAATATGAATGCTAAGGATCATTCCTTATGGTTACTTTATGGGCAACAAAAATAATATAATAAATTATATTAATTTAATATATGCAATCCACCCGCCATGCGTGGCAACTACTGGCAAGGGCGCTCTTACGGGGGGGGGGGGGCTATATTCAGCAGTGGACAGTTAACGGCTGATATGATGATTACGTTTAGCTTTAATAGGGATTATGAACGAAGTCGCAAGTTAAAACTAGTTTAATATCTATAATTATAAATTTTTAGATGCCCCAGCATTTAGAACTCGGCCACAGAACATAGCAGCTGAGGTTGGCAAGAGAGTAACACTCAGCTGCGACGTAGATGGCCAACCTCAGCCAGAAATCAGGTGGCTGTTCCATGAACCTGGACGTATAGGGGTAAGTGACTACCATGCTTGCATAATATTAAATATTATACATAATTAATTAAATGTAAACAATTAATTACTAGGTTCATACGTCATAATTGTAAATCATAAGGTCAAGTTAAAGACGACTTTGGGGATTATAAATCACAAGGGCACAACACTATGATCTTCGGTGTTCATAAGTCAAGGTGGTAAATCACAAGGTCACATTGATTATTGGAGTATGATTTTTGGAGTTTGTATGTGTGGCTAGTAAATCACTAGATTACAGTGATCTTAGGGTACCTGTGGATTCTATAAGTCGGTGTAGTAAGTTACTAGCTCAATATTCTCTATAGGATGACCTGTGATTTTATTTATCAAAGTTATAAGTTATAAGGTCACGGTATTTTTAAAAGGTGACTTTTGATGTTATAAGACAATTTTGAATCGATATTGATTACTTTGTTTTGATTGATTGATTACTGTCATGTTAGTTTCTATTAATTTTATTGTGGTTTAAGCATAAATTTTTTAATTTGTAAACAAAATATGAAATTATTAACTGGTAACACATTACTTTTTTAAATAATAATTATAACATGCACACATTCACATTGTATTAATTAAAAGGCAATATCTTTTGGATACATTTTATAAATGAACATTATATAGGATTAGAAAAATGGATTTTATAACAAGATAACGTATAAGGTGAAATAATAAAGGATTTCTAAAAATAGACTTGAAAGGTAGGCGAATCCATTTTTCAACGTATCCCTAATTTGTAGATGATTAAATTGTTTTTGACGTTGACCCTTACACTAATTGATGGGTATGTAGACTTTAAAAGAGCTCCCACTTACATTTTCATCAGTGATTCCTGTTAATTTTAAAATTCAGAAATATAACCAGAATAAAATCTGAATCATTATAAACGTTTTTTGGGGAAAAAATAATATTTTTCCAAAAGAAATATTGATAGGAAAACAACAAATAATTTAGCTGTTTTCTCTTGTCGTTTTTGACTCATGTTTCTCTGGATGCAAATGATTTTTATTTTTAATTTTTTTTTGTACATTTTTAAGAATAAACATAGAATATTTAATCAATGAATATATGTAAAATAGTAAAATATACATAATTAAATATATGTAGTTCAGATAAAATTATTTTATTAGAAATACTCATTTGAGTTCAAAACGTTCGTTTTTTAAATTTTGGAATGTTATATTTCTATTTTTGTCATATTTTTATGTGTTTCTGCAATTCTTCCAGCAGGTTAAAGGGAAGGCACCCAATTTAAACGTTTATGTTGATAATGAGACCGCTGGACGGTATATATGTAAGGCCACAGTGGAAGGTTACCCGGAGATTGAAAGTGAGGCTACTGTATTTATTAAAGGTTTGTATAATAATTAATATATAATCTTTCTTCCTGATATTTTATAAATTACTTTTTCTGATTTTTTTTATACCACTGAGGTGGCAAACAAGCATACGGCCCACCTGATGGTAAGTGGTTACGGTAGCCTATAAACACCATTTCATGAATTGGTCATTTTGATTCTTCGGTGAATATTAGAGTTATTTCAGCTTCTCTTAGATATATTGAGTATTATTCTATGAAGTTACGATAATATAATGAAATACTAAATTATCTATATATTTATTGAGCGATGGTGAAGTAAAAATATGACGGACCACCACTTCATTAGTATTAATTAGAGATGACTATGGAAACAAAACACCATATATCAGTCCAAAAGAATAAATTTTCAAAATAAAACTCTATTAAGTTGCTCTTAGAATTGTCAATGCGTTAGGGTACCTTTGAACATATGTGTATTTTATTCTGTAGTATCTATGTTTATAATTAATAGCACCCCTTTTTCGTGAATAGGCAAATTGTTTTCTATTATAAGTATTACAAAGAAAGTTTTTGTTCTACTTGTAAACAGTGTATTTTTATTTCAATTTTACCTAGGCGCACCAAAGATACTATCAAATAGGACCCAATTCGGAACTGAAGGAGAAGGTGTTACTGTAGAATGCGCTGCTCTATCAGTACCCAAGCCTGACGACATCAGATGGTACTTCGAAGGCCATGAGATTAGTGTAATACAAGACCCGGTATGCTTCACTTCAACTATGTTTCTTAGATGTACTAAATTATTTTTAAGTATAATATATGTAAGAGACTTACATATACATAGTTTCGGGAACAATTATTACAGTTATTACATTAAAATCTCACGTTTCTTTCAGAAAATTTCCATTTTTACTGTTTAAGAATTTCTTTAAAATGATTCTAATGATTTAAATTTCACTCAATTTGATATATTTATGCAGGATTACGCGATACAAGAGGAGATCTTACCAGATGGTATTATCAAATCATCTCTGAAGATCAGGGCAAGCCAGGCCAAACACTATGGCGTATACAATTGCAGTATTACAAACGAGTATGGAAACGCCAATGCTGCTATAATTCTCAAGCGAATAAGTAAGTAAGCCTTAAAAAAAGAGAGTTCAGAAAGTAGCCTGTTTGTCAATCATGTTACATATAATGTCATTCTATGTTACAAAAATGACATTCTATATTACATGTAATATCATTTAATGTTACATATAATGTCATTAAATGTTACATATATACGTAATAACTATATATTAAGACTATACTCGATATTCCTGTTGAATATTTAATCATGTGTCTTCAATTTTTGCTGTAGATCTTATCTAATTTTCAGTAAAGCATGTCAAATAAACATTCGACTGAACCAACCAGTTTTCGACATTTCTAATGCTCAAATACTATGATGATGTTATACATTCAGTTTCATGTAAATTATAGTGTAGAAAAAGATAAACGGTATTGTGATGTATATGTAAAAAATAATCTTTTATAAAAAAATATCGAGTACAGTAATTAATGTACAAATAATTTGTTTTATAGTAAATTTAAGTACGATATTGATCTAAATTTTGTTATACAGACAAAAGAATAAATATCTTATTTTCTTAACAGAAACCTTACCTCTCTTCATTATTCTGATTGGCGTTACCTCCGGGATTATAATCTTCGCTGCCTTTATCACCCTCGTGGTGCTCTGCTACCGACGACGTAGAAAGAGCAGCCAACAAATGAGTGAGAAACCCGACGTCACGGTTACCACCGGTGATATGTACAAAGGCAGTGATAGAAGCTCTAACATTAGTGATCTGAAAATGCAGTTACCTCAAGGCGATGGTAGTTACGAATTGGTAAGTTAATATTATTAAGAAACGTATTTCTCTATTTTTCTTCATCTATATAGGTTAACTCTGTGTAGAGAAGGTTTTTATTTTAATACTGATAAAGGAACGGCAGCCCCGTCTACGCTATCAGTATGCGTTGGTGGGGTACCAATGGAACATTATAAGTAAGGATAAAGTCACGTCTAGGGGAATTTTTATTTATAACACAGTGGGCATGCGGCTCACCTGATGGTAAGTGACTACCACCGCCCATGATCACCTGCAACACTAGAGGCATTATAAGTGTGCTGATGGCCTTTTAAACAGTATTATGCTCTTTTTTAAAAAGTTATAATGTGAAAGTCGATCTGATAGTGTATATTGCTTGTATGGTACCCTAGTCCCCATTACTAACAATCTTCTTTCTCTACTCTATATAGAGCAGGTTATATCGCCTTTACTTAGACATAATTTAGAATAACAAAAGTCATTAGTATAGTCAGAACCAGCTAAAGTAACAACAGGTCAATTAATTATTAGACATAGGCCAGTTAATTATATCGAAAAAATGGCAATATAAATTATTTAAGCATAATTTAGATTTAAAAAAGCAGTTCATAATTATTTAATAATAAATATCCATTAATTTTCAAAACTATTATAATGTTTGATAAATAAATTGAAATATTCCACCAGGACTATACAAGTTCAGATCGGTCCGATACAAAGATCCCAGCGGGATTGCCACTTGCTGGACCTGTGCAGCTCCCCTCAATCCGACATGACGATCCATTAATGCAGTTTAGATATAGCAACGATTACTCCGATCCAACGTACAGTGACCCTTATTTTAAGGTCAGTATAAATTTCCAAATCTCGGTTTGTGCAGGTCCCAATTGTTTCTTATTTTACCACCAGAAGAAGACTTTCTGTAAAGTTCGTCTTAAGTACCTTTGACCTATTTGTATTTTCGCCTCGAAACAGGTATGCTGGCATAGCTGTTTTGGTTTGAAGGGTAGGTCATGGTAGTGAAATTACAGGACACTGAGGGATAACATGACACCTCTCAGGAATGGCAACGCATAAAGGTTATTATAGGCATCCAAATGCATTTTGTTTTGATATCAATGCAATAAATACGCAATACTTAATATTGTAGTATTTACAAAATGGCTTCAGCAAATAACTTTCCACTGCAACATAACTCCCCTTTGGGGAGTTTTTCCAGTAATTGCCACACTTAGCAGGCGGGTTAGCAACCGCAATTAAGCTTTGGTGGTGTTTCAACAAGGATGCTGCTGCCCTTCTCTTTACCATTAAATTCCCTTCATTGCCTCTTATGACACCCATGGAAAGGAAGGGGTGGCACATTCTATGCTGGAACCACATTGCCAACAATGTTCATAGACAACGGTTACTATTTTAGTCACGTTTTTCGTGAGCTTATTTGCCATTCTATTATCATTTTCACTATGAAAGAGGCTTTTAATCAATATTGATTCAACAATATAGTTGAATTTTAAGAACATTATTAATTTGTTATTTTGAAGTGTCTTTCAAATTAACAGAATATATTAATTCGCATGTATTTTATTATTTTACAATGTATTCTGTTGTAACAATGGTTTATAGGGCAGCAAATTTACATTTTTGCCTCTAGCAGTAAAATACACCGGGCACTGACATTAACTATAATGTATTTATGGTTGATAGATTTAAGTGTTTTATTTTTTTAGGGTCCAGCTGGGTACGTATACGACTACCCTCAAGGCTATCCGCCCCCTCCGAATTTGAGGGTACAATCACCCACGCAGTTAGAAGTACCTCCGAATAATAGGTAAAATATGAATTGTTAGTATTAATATTCGGTAGAAAAAAATGTATACAATAGGGTAAAATTGACATGCTTAAGATCCTTATAAGGAAGTGTTAGAGATAAAAAATATAGGTTGTCAATGTAAAAGAGAAAAAACAAAATAACAAGGATGTTAAAGCGAGATAGACAAGAAGGTATTTCACTTACACAATATAAGCTCGAAAAGTGTTTGGCGGGAGTATGGATGATAAATAAATTATGAATATTTTTACTTGTTGAAGTGTAATTAATTTTAAGGGAAATTTGATTAGAGTTAAGTATTCTGCATCTGGATATAATATGAATTGGGAGAAAAACCATAAAAATATGTAACTTATACTACGTCTATATTTCTACCAATGAAGTCGGATATAAGAATAGGAAATATATGTCAAAAATCGAGAAAATATATCCTAATTCTTTAAATAATAAAAATATATTCACGACTTTGATTCGTAATGAAGTAGTCAGAGGCATACGTCGATTGTGGTCGTTGTGGTGAATATTACATTCGACTCGCTCACATTTCTCAGAGCAATAAAATATTATTATAACACAAAATAGTATTTTAAAAATTGTAATTATTCCATAGATAAATTAAAAAAAAAAGTTTTGTTTCTTTTCTCTAAACAGATCATTGCAAGGTTCATTGACCCGCAGCATTGATACCGCGTCAACGCTCCCGTTGTCGACCGGCAATGGATCGCAAAATAACTCTTTGCAACGAACGAACAAGTCTCCAGAGGAGACCGACGCTATTAACAATTTAGGGCTTCCAGTTGGCAGTGAAAGTAAGTTTAAATTTTATATTTTTAAAAGCTTTTATTTAATTTGAAATATGTGTTAACTTATATAGGTCACACGATGCAATCTGAAATTTGGTACATTTTTGCATAGATCTTTTGTTTTGATGTCCATACAATAGATACGCAATGCTTAATATTGTAATATTTTTCAAATGGCCTCAGTAATTAACTGTCCACTGCTGAACATAGGCCTCCTTTATAAGGGCAGCTTTTCTGGTAGTTGCCATGCTTAGTAGGCTGCTTGGCAACCGCAGTTTGGTGATGTTTTAAGAAGAACGCTGCCCATCTTCGACCATTAAGTTCCCTTAGTCGCCTTTTACGATACCTATGGGAAAGTGTAGGGTGGTCCATTCTATGCCGGGACCATACGCAGAAATTGTTAATAAATTATTGTATAATAATTATTACTTTTATTTTAGCACCACCAACGCCGATATATGCCCAGCCGAATAACAAGATAGGCGTTGACCTTAGGTATTCGGCGACATATGGAAACCCCTATTTAAGAAATAGTTCACTTGGTAAGTATTTTTATGATATTATTTTAATTTAAACTACAAATAAATGTGTGTGTTTTATACAAACACATACACATATACACGCACACACTCAAACACACACACGCACGTGCTCGTACGCACGCACGCACATACGCACACACTATTAAGGTATTTTGTTTTCAATTCCTACATTCTCATGTAAAGTAGTATAAGATATAATTATAAAAAGTTGGGGTCTAAAGTACGTTTACTTTTTATTAGGCTACGGCAGTCAAGTGCATACAGCTAAGCCGGCCGCGACACCAGCGCCGCCGCCGTACTCGGCTGTCAGAAGTTCCGTTGTCATACCAGCAGGTTTGTATTGCTGTTACTAATGATGATTTCTATCATACAGTGGTGAGCATTTTGCTTTGCACAAATGTGATCCCAAGTTCGAATCTCAGTCTGAACGACTAAAGAACGAGTGCTTAGGAAACGGACTTTTCTGAATTACCTCGGATGTGGGTATTTTGGGTTTTTTTTAACATTTTCTAAAGCTGTCAAGGTTATATGGGGGGGAAGCTCAATTTTTTTACATAGATTTATTTAGATTGACTGAAATTTCAACCTAAATCACTGAGGAAATATAAGTTATTTGTGTAATACGATACTTTATCCCAAATTGCCACGAGAAACAAATATCGAAATCAAACGAGCGAAACTGTTGTGAACGGTATTTGTAATTTCATTTCGCAATATGTCAGGAAATAATTGGAATATTAAATTAAATTTGTTCCAGGTAACGGCAACCAACCATCACAGGCCACTCACGTATAGCGAACAATTATAAGACTTGTATAAAGTGATGGACTCGTTTTCAAATACGACTATAAATTGCGATTATTATTTTTGACTGTTTCGTACTTAATGCCATTTGTTTTCATGTATGCAATCAATCCCATGTAAAGCTAATTTTAAACTTTGTTTGCCGTTGTTTACATATATTTTAAACATACTATTGAGACTTAATGCTATGCAATTGCAAGTAAATAGGAAACGTCTGCAGTAAAAATCAGGTATCTGAGTACTATTGTCTAAGAACAAGGAATTACATAGAGGGAATGATGAAATAAAAACTATAAATCATATGGTTGCCTACTTTCTTCTTATGCAAATATAATTAGTAAAAAGAGGATGAAAGATACACCATCAGTTGCTATTTTTGTCAATTCATAGCAGGCTAGTGTATAGAAAATGTTTGATATGTCAATTATTGTATCTGAATTTGGTAGGGTTATACGGCCGTATAACGTTTTCTATGCGCTAACTTGCTATAAATTAACAAAAATAGCAAATGATGGTGTCTCTTTTATCTTATTTTTACTAATTATATTTGCATAAGAATAAAGGAGGCAATCATATGATTTACAGCTTTTATTTTATCATTCATTCTATGTATTTTCTTGTTCTTAGTATAGTGTCGCATTAAGACTCGATAGTGTATTAAAAATTAAATTATCGATAAAAGAACATCGATAAAAATCGATTCACAATTGTATATTTTCAACTGTAATTGTATTTGACTAAAGTACATTGTAATAAAGTGTTTAATAAAGTACAAGCAGTCATAAATAATTAATACTGGTGTGTGTGTAAAATACTATGTTCCTAAATAGACTTTAAATATACGACTGAATGTAAATATGTGTTTTTAAGATTCCAATGTATTATTATTTCAAAATAGAACAGAAGATATAATTTGAAATGTAAATGAGAGAAATTTCTATAATCCTTTGTAATTTAAAAAAAATCACAGCGAATTATACAGTAAGTACTATTTATCTAATAGGCAATTATTTTCAAAATACAACACTAAAATAAAAACTTTTGGAAGTTTTATTTTTAAATTTCAAATTAAACAAGCATAATTTCATTATGAATTAAATGCCTACAAACATTCATGGACTATTATTACAATAGTATTTATTGAATCATTCGCATTTGATACAATCATTAGCATTGATCACAACGCCACCCATTGTTGTCGATTGAATTGTGGAGGTTTGTGTCCAATTATGAATTGTCGATAAAATATTATCGATTCAATTATATCACTGTTGCTATTCGGTTGTACTAACAGCCACGTTTAATTTATTGTGATTTCGTAAATTTAATGTTTATTAGAAAAAAGTCTTTGGTTAATAGCGCTTTATTTGTGATTTTTAATAATAAACGAACGTATAATCCTTGCATGAAATCTAATGTACGATCATGTATTTAAATACTTCTTCAATTTTTAGCAGATCAAATCAAAAATTAATATTATGTAGTAGTATAAGTATTTTGGGCATTTATCTGATTTTTTTCATTTATAGTATAATAGTTGAGTAATATGTCAATATTGTTTTGTAAATAGCTAATTATAATAAAATGCCATAATTGTAAATAAATAGTTAAGTTCTGTTCTTTTCAAGCTTTTTTTTTTCCAGAAAATAATTATCATGTATCAGAGTATAGTTTAAATTATTTATCACAAATAGTCCAGTCAAATGCTAAGTTATTTTTTTTATTTTCAAAAAAATATGATTACAAACGACATCTTAAATATATTAAATTCAAAATATGTATTTTATTTTAAAAGCAAACAGTTAATTTTTATCTCTAGATAGTCAGAAGATACCTTTAGATTCTGATGGATATGTGAATATAAATCTAGCATTAAAAATGCTTTGCTCAACAACAATCGATTGTCGATTTTTATAATTCCATTTTTCCTTATTAGAAGTAAAAGCAAGAGTTAACTATTACGTATTTAGAATTAAATAGACTGAAAGAGATATTTTGTATATTTTATACAAGTATAAACAATCGAATACTAATCGATGACGAATTATCGGTTGGCCTAATCGATTTTATTTGATTTATCTAATATACATAGATATTTGCTATATGAACTAGATAGCGTAAAATAAAACTTTTAGTAAAAATATATATCATTATTTCTGTGATATAATAGTGTTTAAAATGTCTGCATTTTTATAGCTCTGAGATAATTTGATATGCTAATTACTTGTGACAAATATGACTTGTTAGTAGTTTATTTAAAATAACTCTATTATTTCTTTTAAATCAGTCTGGGAATATAAATTTATAGTAGAATAGTAAACGTTACATCGTTTTCATTTCATATTATAACGAAAATTTTTATAAAAAAAATATACATTTTGACATTTTCAGTGCTTACAATATAAATATGCGTTTTGTTGTATAAAAAAAATGTTAAAAATGTTCAAAAATATTGCATGATACAGTGTTTTTTATTTGCATGCGACAATCTATATTTTGTCATTTTCACAACCATTCTGTTCTATAAATAAATACTTTACAATATACAGGTTTTTCTTTTTAACAAACATATTTCCTTCTTCATACTTAAAACAAAGATTTTATAGAATAATAATTCTAGCCACGAAATATTAACTAACTTATTAGCCATATTTCGCAGCTTTACCTATATTAAGTGTCAAATGAAATAAATTAGGATATAACTTACCCATGTATCAAATTTTATTCAAATCTGTTTAGTAATTTTTACATGAAAGAAAAACAATTAGAAGAAAAATATCTATCCATCGTTACAAACATGCGCATTTATAATATTAATAAGATTACCTACTGGCAGTAACTAAGTAATAATTTTTATCATCTGAAATACTTGAATAAATATTTTGTATAAATTGTATTATAAAAATGTTTTCACAGAAAAAATATGAGTTTTCCTATTACAACTATAAAATACATTATAACGAGAAAACTGAAATTTGAAAGACATTTATTAAAAATGTTCAAAATCCTACTCTCTCCATGATCAGAACAATTTCCTCTCTATTCCTATACGTACACATCTTATATCGTATAGGTACGTGTAATATCTTTGAGCAGAATCATTAGCAGGAGCGACCATCAAAAGCTCATTTTCTACTGTTTTTTGTTATTCACTAAGAAATAAACCGAGTGAAACTTCACTTTATGTTAGTGATGCGCCTTAGAAGAAACAGTTAATTATGTAGCCATTTACCTTTAATAATGTCTCAATATTGGGAAATATTTCAAGTAATAAAATATAGTTAAACAAAAATGTTTGGAATTAATATAAGTGTGTACTAATTAATAAACTCCATCAAGAGTAAAAATCTCCAAAGTCAACAAGTAGAGCTATTTCTTTTTCAATGTAGATTTAAAAAACGTGAAAAATAACTTAATTAGATACTTATAAATTACAATATAGTTAAAAAATGTTCGTGGTAACTACTGGTATCATCAAACGCTATTTTGCTTGGTTTCACTTGATGGTGAATGGTAACCATTAATCATACATATTATAAAACACATACACTATCAAAATTATGAAATTATTCTTTCTTTCTAAAATAAAATAACATATTTAATATTGAAGCATAGATTTCAACTATCACATTCATTTATAGTAGATATTTCTACATTGAATTAATAAATAATTAACAATAATAATGGAATATAAACAAAATAATTTATAAACAAGGAAAATTTATAATTATCCATGAATTTAATATTATATTTAAGTATATTTTCTGATTAATACAAATTCAAAATAGATTGCTTCTACAATGCCTACTATAAAATAGCATATTAATAATATTATTCAAATGCTTTTGTGTAATTGAAAAAAAGTACATATCGACAAATGTAATGTAACATCACTAGTTACGTACTATTAGAAAATGGTGACAAAATGATTTTGTGTTAATGACACTACATTATGGGTAGATGAAGAAAGTTTTGATCGATATATTCTAAAATAACTATTTTCCAATATTTATATATCGGCAATAGTTATTTTAGAATATAAATGATATGAAATGACCTTTAAATTTTATGTAGTACTTAATGGCCGAGGGATGGGCAGCACAAGATATGGCCATATCTTGGCAACTTGCCTGCCAACCGTAGTTGCTACTAGAACCCCCCCTTCCCTCAATAGGAGTGGCCTATGTTTAGCAGTAGACAGTTAACGATTGATTTGATGATAATGATGAAGCATTATTTTAAGGGAGTATCCTATCAAGCAAACAATTTTTTTAGTAGTATAGTATATATGTAGTAAGATGGATTGAAAAACAACTTTAAATTACTTTTTTATACCACAAAAAAGCTTTCCATACTAACTTTATAATTAAAAACACCGTATTAGTTTGAGATGCTTAATATAATTACATCACAAAAGTCGTTTGCTTTGGCACCTCTGTCCCATTCTTGTTTCTACCGTGAAGCAACTGTGTTTGTATGGCTGTGTTTCGGATTAAAAGGTGGGATATGGCAGTGAATTTACAGAGTACTCGTATAGAGGCATAACTCCTGTGTATTCAGGAATGGCAACGTATCGGGGATATCATTGGTACAACAGTATACTCTGTTATGTCCATGGCACTGTTCATGTCTATAGGCGACGGTTACCACTTTCCATAAGGTGGGCCGTGAGCTTGTTTGCCATTCTAAGTTGTAAAAAACGATATTTTTTATTGTTTTTTTACTTATGATTGTTTTTAGAGAAAAATGTTCAATTTTAGTAATAGAAAACTATCTTAAAATAAATCTATTAGTTTTTATTTAATAATACTAGATATTTATCGTGGTCCTGCTCGCGGTAAATATAAAATATTTTGTGTGTTAAGTTACAACCTACTCGCATACCAAATTTCATTTAAATCCCTTCAGCTGTTTATGCGTAATTGAATAAAAAACAGAAATATTTAAATATTTAAACATCTTTATAAACTTTCATATTTATAATATTAGTAGAATAACAAGGAAATAATGCAGTTGCAAATAGTCTGCCCGCAATGTTTATAGACCAGTCAGTCTGCATTATTGTGGATGGGACAACCACAAGACATCTCGAATGTTGCGGAGTCGATGGCCTCATGGAAGCTGAGAATTGTTTGGATTTATGCATACATACTTGAGTAGGCATGGATAGTATGAATACCGATCACCGATCCGACATCTATATATTTGTTTCTAGGTATTGATTGCGGTAAAAAGGTCATCACCCATTTCGATATCGCCCATATCGGTCGAACGTCTATTTTCGAATATGTTAAATCTGTTTACCAATATAATTTTTTGGATAACAAACTTTTAATATATTCGTCATCGGACTAGTATATTGAAATAGCAACTAAAATGTACAATTTTTTTTATATTACCCACACTTATACTAGGGACTACATGTGTTGTATAGTTAACGATTCTGTCCAATAAAAAAAATCTGTCTTCAGTTGTGACAAAACCAGTTATTATGGTCTAAAAACTAATCTATTAAACCAATTTTGGTAAAAGTTCTATGTGACGTATCTGTAAGTATTTATCCTTTTAGATATTTTCAAATCGGTTTACTGACGAAGCTATGAGGTAACAAACAAAAAAACAAGAAGAAAATACGATCGATTTCAGAAGCTTCTTTTTGAAGTCGGTTAATAAAAAAAACCATTAGTTAGATGAAAAATATATGACATGATATATTCGCAAAAGAACGATGTACCTACTTCTTACGACATTTTCATATATTTTTTTATAGGTACATATCTCAACAAAAATATTGCTTACATTTGTCATAACTGTTTTATTTCATCTCCAAATAATTTGTGAGTGGCTCACCTCTGGGACGCGGTTCAATGACACTTGCTAAATACCTACATGATCCCGGTTTTGAAGTATGTAGGTATTATGCCGATGTAAAAATTACATCTGGATGTGTTAGCTTAACTAAAATATAGTAAACCAACGTATGCCTAAATAAATATATAAATAGATATATAATTTATTTATATTATTTACAGCACACAACTAAGAATATACATAGATAGATATACACAAAAAAGAAATAAAAGAACATATGTGTACACATAAAAAAATAAAATACATAAAAGACGTGACATATTTTTTCCTTTCATGCGTGTGCCATGATAACATAAAATGGTTACAACCCAGTTTACGTCTTTGCCCTCAAAAGAATAAAACACTGCTGTTGTGGCCAAAAGCCAGCCGCGAGGGCAGGGAAGGGATTATGAGTAATGCGGACTACCAGTTCCATTGTTAGTAATGTATCTTGTCAGGTCGTCCTTCATGTGATCCCCCTGAAAACCATCGTGCTGAATTCCTAGTGTGTGCATCACGATGAGATAACTGACCTGCCTTTTGATTCTCACCTATCATCCTTCACTGGTGCTCCGCCAGTATATACCGTTAGTGCAGGCGGGGATACTATTCCATTATCATCCATTAAAAAAAACATATACATAAAAAAAGCAAAATACATAAAAGCAGTAACATATTTTTCCTTTCACGTAACACAAAATGGTCACAATTCAGTTTATTGCTTTGCCTCTCAAAAGAGCAAAACACTGATATTCTACTGAGGCCAAAAGCCAACCGCAAAATTCCTTAGTAAAACTAAAAAAAAAAAAAATATATATTAATTGGCACACGCACAAAAGGAAAAAATATATTTGGCTTTTAAAAATATTTGTTTATGCATTTCTCTTTTCTCGCTTTTTATGTATGTCTGTATCTGTCGAAATCATTGAATCGATTTTGATCAAATTTCTATTGCACTAATCTGAAAGTACATCTTTTATAGATAAAAAAATAATAATAATGATTTATAACTGACATAGTTTTCTTTAATGGGTGATAATGGAATGGTAATTCCACCTGCGCCATCGGTATACACCGGCGGGGCACCAGTGAAGGATGATAGGTGAGGATGAAGCAGGCCAGTTAGCCTATCGTGACGAATTCAACAAGAATTGTTCACGTTGGTTTCTAGGGGGAACCACGTGGAGGTCGACCTAATGACTGATGACCTGTCGAACCTGGGACTGTCAAACTCCATTGCCAACAATCCCTTTCCCCCTTTGTCTGTTTCTGTTGTGATTTGTATGCTGTAATGCAAATTATATATCTATCTATCTAAATATATATCAGAAAAACATACTTCGAGATTGGTTAAACTATTAAGGCTCTATACTATAAGGTAACAAACAACAAAAATTCACTTTCACATATATAATTTTAGCAAGGATTGCTTTAATACCAGTTTGGTATGAAAAAGTACGTAAGCTATTTTTTATTGTAGACAAATAACATTACCTGGTCACACGAGGTATGAAGGTGGTTAGTAAAAATGTTATTAGGTATTTATTCTGTGGCTTAAAGTTATTATAATAATCTGTTACTTTATTACTTTTATAATAATGTCTGCAATGTGTGTTGTGAAAAACAATTTAGTAGTGAACATTGTTTTTCGAAAGAACAACGGATTTGGCATCGTAAAGAAAAATAGCATCTCTAATTTATATATGGTATCTAAAAGCCCGTACATTGTACAGCCTTTGACTGTCCACTACTGGACATAAGTCTCCCCCTTAGGGGGTTTCGCTAGTAGTCGCCACGTTTGGCAGGCGGATTGGCAATCGCAGTTAGACTTTGGAGATATTTTAAGAGGAACGCTGCTATCCATTCCTCGCCCTCCTTTAGTCGCTTCTTACGACACTCACGAGAAAGAAAGGGCCTATTTTATATCGGGACCATACGGTCAGTACTATTAGCAAGGTTTAAGTAATAAGGAATAAAAGAACGAATAAAGTAAAATATAGTCATTTATCCAAACTCACGTTTACATTAATAGTATAACTAAGGACTAATAAGGATAATTTACTAAGCCGCACTGCCATTTCCAGAAAACTTTACTTCCCACTTTTATTATCTTGATATGTCCAATGTGTCGTACCGACGAAATATTTTTGTCGTAGTATGCTTTTATGGCCAGTAATATGGTATTATTTTATTGCTCATAACATGTTTATATGGCTGAATTCTCTTTTCAGCATCAAGCAGTTTATATAGATATTAAATATATATATGGACAAATTAAAATTAATTTAGTTTTATTAACTTTTAGACTTTCACGCTGTATGTTTTATGTTTTATAAGAATATGTTTAACTAGTAAAATCACCCTGATTCGCACGGATAGATGAAAATTTCCAAAATAATATATAGCCTATCTTACATGCTGTTAATTTAGCTTCCTGTAGGCGAAAATTTTTTTAATATTTTTTATAGTTTATTTTATGTATTTAATAGTTTTTGATAAAGTTAATTAATAACAATCTCAACATTACAAACAATCTTATATTTCCCTTTTATAATGTTAGTATAGATAAATGTATCGCATAAAGACACGGTTGTGTATAAACAACGTTGGCCACGTGGTCCCGGCATAGAATAGGCCACTCCTTTTCCTATGGATGGCGTAAATGGCGGCTAAGGGAACTGAATGATAGAGGGGTGGGTAGCAACGACCCTCTTAAAACGTCTCTAAAAGCCTAACTGCAGTTGCCAATCTACCTGCCAAGCGTGGCAACTACTGGCGACTACCCTTATGAGGATGGCTTATGTTCAGCGGTGGACAGTTAATAGCTGAAATGATGATGATAATGTGCAGAAGCAATATAGTGACACAATTAGTATAATAAGAGATAATGAGAGAGAGTGAGGGTAGAAGAAAATAATTCTGCCTCGAGAGCGGAGACATGACAGCGCTGTCAGTCTACTCGTGACCACGGCCGGTGTAACATGGTCGAGACGTCGAAATAATTCATGTAAATTATCATAATTTACCTAAATGATCGCATTAATTCCCGTCTCTAATAAAACATAATTAAGTTATATTTTTCTAAATAGTATTATAATAAAATAAACTTGGAGGAAAAGGATTTTTAGTAATGGGATGTAAATATACATCTAGTCAACTTACACGTGGTGATCTCTAGAAACTATCTTGGTTATTTTTTATCGAATTCATTACTGTGGGCCACCAGATGTGCTATCATTCTTATCTGACATCTTTCACTGGTATCCCATCAGCGTATGTCGGTACCTAAATCCGTAGCGTAGGTGGGGTTGCCATTTAATTATCGTTCATTAAAATAAAAAATCAATTAAACTTTAATTTTGTTTATTCCAGAATGACAACGTAATAATAATGATTAAAATTTACAATAATGTTGTGAGTGACTCATCAATTATAAACTTTAGATGAGTCACTCTATCTGTGACTCAACCCTATAGTAGCAGTGACTTGGTTGTTAGTCGCAAATTTATGTATTAAGTTCATACAACTTTTAAAATACTAAACCCATAAAATGAAGACTAAATAAAACCTCAATTTGAGCGCTAAATTTTTTTAATTAATTTCTAAATAAAATTAGCCGTTTATTGTTTAACTAGCTATCCCAGTTTTATATAGGTAAATAGTAAATAAGAATATTTTTATACAGTAAGCTATGTTATTCGCTTATAATGTAGCTTACATTATATATAATATTTTTTTTAATTAAGTAGTTTTTGAGATCAGTTTACAAACAAACATACAATCAAATAAAATTGTTCCTCTTTGTAATATTAGTATAGAAAAATAGAAACAGAAATTTGAAAAAAAAAATTGAATTTGCAGTCCTCATTTTTATACTTATAATTTTATACAAGTATATTTCCATGTTCTCGATTAATTTATTATTTTATTTATTCTTTATTGCTTAATAAAATTTTGTACAAGTGGCGAGCTTAATGCCATATGGCATTCTCTACCAGCTAACCATTGGGTAAAAACAGAAAGCGTATGAAGGGCAGATGTGATGAAAAATATGTGACATAATTATAGCAACATACTGAAATAATTATACATAGTAATATATAAGAAATACTCATTTTTAAAATAAAAAATGTTAAAAAGTGATTTTTATCTTTATTTCAACCGACTTCAGAAAGAAGGAGGTTGCAATTTGGTTATATATTTTTTTATATATTTGATACCTCATAACTCCGTCAGTTATAAATTGTAATAGATTTTTTTTTTATTCCAAAGGATATATATATATATAGATTGATTCCATAGATTATATTTTCATAAACCATTTAGTAGTTTAGTTTTAAATCAAAATAACTAGCTTTGTCATAATTGAATGCATTTTTTTGTGGAATACTATCTTAAATAAACTATAATCATTTAAAATATATGTTAAAAATAAATTATATTATTATTACTTATTAGAATTGTAACGCATGGGGGGTATCATGGGCGATACAGTATACATTGTACTGTAGGTCCATGGTACTGCTCATGTCTATAGGCGATGGTTACCACTTTCCATCAGGTGAGCTGTCAGCTCGTTTGCTATTCTAAGTTGCATTAAAAAAATATTTATAGAATAGCATAGTTATGGATAGACAATAATGATTAGTCGTAAAACAATGCTTTTTACATAATTATTCTGGCTTGCGGCCAGTATGCATTTCAGCGTTTTGAAGTTTTCCTCTTGAATGTATATTATACTTAAGCTGTTTAGGGAAATTGAAATAAATTTTATCTCATTGCTGAATAAGGGAGGGCAATAATTCTTAGAGACTTTAAAAAAAAAGAAGATTGGCAATTAGTCTAATTTTTTTTTGCGGGTATGTTACGTTATTATATCACCAATTCTGAAGGTATTTTACATTTATTTTTAAAATAAACGCCTCTTTTTCAAGCGACTTCCATAAAAGGAAATCCTCAATTTGATTTTATTTATATTTTATGTTTATTACCTCATAACTCTTTCATTTATAAACCAATTTGATTTTTTTTTATCTGAAAGGATATACTTTCAAATTAGTTCCGTAAAAATTTTATCGAAATCGGTTCAGTAGTTTAATTTTTAAATAAAAAAAAAAACTGGTGTTGCCACTACTGAATTCGGGTTTTTTTTT
This sequence comes from Galleria mellonella, assembly GCF_026898425.1. NCBI lineage: Eukaryota > Metazoa > Arthropoda > Insecta > Lepidoptera > Pyralidae > Galleria > Galleria mellonella. The sequence goes on along the minus strand of NW_026441999.1, from coordinate 4,553,781 downwards.
TGTGGAAATACATATTTGAGTGTATGGAGCCAAGAATGCATGAATATGTTGGTATATAGGACATACTTGCATTATATGTGCCCCCGAACCATTTCCATATCACTATTAAGTATCCACTGCTAAAAAGAGGCGTTTCCCTGTTGCGGGGTTTTGGCAGTAGTTGCTACGCTTGGCAAGCGGGTTGGCAACCGCAGTTAGATTTTGGTGATGTTTTAAGAGGGATGTTATTTTTATTTTTTAAGAATGATAATGGAATGGTAACCCCGCCTGCGCTAACGGTATATGCTGGCGGGGCACCAGTGAGGGATGATAGGTAAGAATAAAAAGGAAGGTCAGTTAGCCCATCATGATGAATACACCTGGAATTCATCACTATAGTTTCTAGAGGGGACCACGTGGAGGTCGACCTGACTGGGTATTTTGCTAATAATGGGGCTGGTAGTCCGTATTACTAACAACCCCCCCCCCCACTCCAGAGGGACGCTATTACCTATCCCTCGAATATTAAGTTCTCTTAATCGCCTCTTACGACACCCTCAAGTAAGGAAGTGGTGACTCATTCTATTATGGGACTGTTTTTTTAATGGGTGATAATGGAATGGTAATCCCGCTCGTGCTTTCGGTATACACCGGCGGGGCACCAGTGGAAGATGATAGTTGAGAATGAATGCAGCTCAGTTGGCCCACCATGATGAATTCGACAAGAATTAACCGTGATGGTTTCCGGGGGCAACCGTGTGGGGGTCGACCTGAGAGGGGACATTGCTAGCAATGGTGCTATTAGATGTCATTACTAACAATCCCTTTTTCCCCCTGTTGCGGGACTACATGACTTAACTAATTTTCACATTTATAGTATTAATAAGGACATCATGAATGTATTTGCCTCCAACTTGCTGGAGTTTCGTCGAGCGACCACAGAGTATTTGTGTTCAGACGTTTTTTTTGTTTTTTGTTGTTCTTTTTATATTATTATTCTTGTTTAATATTTTTTTTATACAACTTAGAATGGCAAACAAGCTGACGGCCCACCTGATGGAAAGTGGTAACCGTCGCCTATAGACATGAGCAGTACCATGAACATAACAGAGTATACTGTTTCGCCCATAATACCCCCCATGCGTTGCCATTCCTGAGGACTCAGGTGTTATTCCTCTGTACCCAGTAAATTTACGCCTTATCCCACCCTTCAAACTGAAACACAGCCATGCAAACACAACTGCTTCACTGTTGAAACACGAATGGGACAGAAGTATTTTTGTGTAATATTCCTTTTTATATGTTATTGTACTCATGCTTTCCTGGGTGAGCGTATTGGAAGATTGTAAGGCTCACCCAGTGGATGTAATAAATAAATAAATAGATTATGTTTTATGGGGTGAGTAGATTCTTAGTCTTAGAGATGGCTAACAATTTCGTAAATAAAGAAATACTCATGAGAAACTTTATAAGAGTTTTATAAAGTTTCCCACTAGTTGATAACTTGATTCTATTCACTTCAATTGTCTCCACATCCACACATGTCGCGTGATGACATTATGACAGTTAGGGCTACATGTTACCACGCCTTCAGTATACAATGACCGCATTAATTTGTTACCGTGCCATTAATTGAGGATGTGTTCATGCAGTATGTATAATTTTTAAAAAAATTTCTACAAAACTGACGAAGTTTAAGGGCATTTACTTTTTAATATATAAAAGTCCCGTGTCACGATGTTCATACATAGAACATCGTGACACGGGACTTACGTACGTAACGCATCGAATAGTTCAGTCGACTTTTATGAAATTTTCTAAATGTGTTTGACAACTCACTTACCTACTGTGAATGACATTTATTCTAATATGGGAGAGATAGATGTTCTTTATTGTTTCCTCCATAAGATTACAATAGTAAACTTATTATAAATACAAACAATTACAAGAAAATATTACACTGAGAAAAGAATGGGTGATCTTTTCGCTAAGAGCGATCTCTTTCAGATAACCTTTGGATATTGAAGAGTAATTTTGAAACAGAATACAAGAGTTTTTTGTTTTGATAAGGAAAATTGGACTCTGTAAGAAGTTAAACGTTTAACGGATCGACCATTTTTTTTGTATAAATTATCTTTTTATGGTTTAAAAAATTAAATAGATGAAAAATATCATTGTCAATCTTCGCTTTTCCTTACATTATAAAATTATTTTATTTTATTATAGTATTATTAAGAAATTTCGAAAATAACATATAGCCTATGTTTCTCGCAAATAATGTAGCTTTCTATATGTGAAAGAATTTTCAAAATCTGTTGAGTAGTTTTCGAACTTATTATAGTATAGTTAATATAATATATATAACTATAGTATAGATATAAACTACTAATAGTGTGAACGCAACGCCCTCTAGTGCCACCATTTTCTTATTATTTATAAAAGCTTCTGACAGCGTGTACTAGACGATAGGTTTACGTATCCTCTGAAATGCTAAGCAAGTGACAATAATTAAAAAAACAATCTAAATTCAGATTTGAAAAATTCACAACAAGAAATCGATCTTGGAACTTTTGAATCGCAATTAAACATTGTCTGAGCTATCACCTAGTCATCATTATCTTGCTGCCCTTAACCCAACTATTCGGGATCTGCGTATTATGTTTTTAGTCATAGTATAGAGAATTTTGGCTTTTGGTTTTACGACCAACTGCCTGCCGTCAGGCAACCCTCCTTGAGCTGTCACATTAATGATCGCATAACACCGTCCATTTATTCCTATGTTAATTTATTGAAGCTACATCAAAATAGGGGTCGACGGTGACGTTTTCTTGTAAAGATATAATGTATATTTCCTTCACATTGTTGCCATAAGCTTTTTAATTTGTACTGTTTGTATGTGTTGACCTTTCTCCTTATATCAGGTTATACTACTTAAAATATTTATTTATTTATTTATATGCTTTTGTACATTCACTTTTATTATAGATAATAGGGCTATAACAAAAATATACACAGGCGGACTTATTACTTAAAAGGATTTCTTCTAGTCAACCTTGAGAACCCGAAAGGAGAATATAGTAATTATTAAATATTGATTCAACTCTACTATAAGTAAGTCATTATTTATATATTTATTAAAATTTTAATGTACAGTGAAACTACGTACATATGGCGGACTTTAACACCGTACGATGTTCTTTACCAGTCCACCATTGTGTAAACCGAGAAATAAGTAGGCGGTGCATTTTTGAATTCAGTAAATATAAAAAGTAATAATTAATACTGTTACTGTAAGTAAATGAATTTTTACAGTATGTATATTTTTATTATGGAGCTTAGAATGGCAAAGAAACTGACGGCCCACCTGACGGAAAGTAGTAACCGTCTTATAAACATGAACAGTATCATGGACACAACAGAGCATTCTGTGTCGCTCATGATACTCCTCTTGCGTTGTCATTCCTGGGGACTAAGATGCTATGCTTCTGAACCCTGTAATTTCATTGCCATATTTCAGCTCTCAAAATGAAGCTCAGCCATGCAAACATAACTGCTTTATAGCAAAAACACGAATGGGACTGAAGTGCCCAAGCAGACGACTTTTGTATAAGTCTTGTGATTTGGATAATAAAATTAATAACACAGTAATTGAGGTAATCTAATTATAAAGCTGAAATAATTATAAAAAAATATATAATTATTTTAACTTCTGTTACTCTTATTTATTATTACTTTTCATATAATTTTTTTTTTATTATCTTTCACGTGTGGTTCCGGCATAGAATGCACATTCCTTTCCGTTCTCGTGGGTATCTATGTCTAGTAAGAGAACTTTATGGTTAAAGGATGAACAGCAGCGTCTCTTTTAAAACATCATCAAAGCCTAACCGCGGCTGCTAACTCACCTGCCAGGTGTGGCAAATACTGGCAAGACCCTCCTTTATGGGGCAGGCCTATGTTCAGCAGTGGACAGTATACGGCTGATATGATGCTATTGATGATCTCTCATGTTCATCTGATATCATCGAGTCACAATATTATTATTTTAATAAGATGAGAAGGAAGGTATACAATTACAGTCTGTATATGCAGTGATAAAGTTCCTTTAATCCAGTTCTCTAAGTATTCATAAACGCTTTTAGTGTCTTTGTTGTATCAACTAAAGTGCCAGAACTTGGCGAATATGGCGTAACTTGGATTAAAGCCAATAGTCCATTAGACCTTAGGCTTTCGCACGATATGTGAAGTCTTTATGTAATCAAGTAATTAGAGGATAATTCACATTTTCCTGTATTTTCTTTTAACTGATTAAGAGATTTAACTGGTTATTTATAATGTACTTTTATTTCTACAATTTAAACATTGTGTAGATTATTTTTGTTATTAATATTATAAATAATATAATAGTATATATTATGGGCGAGATATAGGCATCAGCGTCCCTCTTAAAACATCTCTAAAAGCCTAACTGCGGTTTCCAATCTGCCTGCCAAGCATGGCAACTACTGGCAAAAGTCCCCTTATGGGGACAGCAGTGGACAGTTAATCGCTGAAATGATAAATATATTATGAGCGAATTTAACATTGTTAATTGTAAAATATATTTATTATTAATATATTTATTATTATATAATTTTTTTTGTAATCATACATAATTTCAGACACAATGTATTTTTTTTTTATAAATGACTAATGACTATACTAATGGTATCTTGTGACTTCATCAGTATAAATATAAAAAGTATCCCGTGTTTTAAATTACGATAAAATCTATCCCTGTACCAAATTTCATTCAAGTCTGTTTAGTAGTTTTTTTTTTGTAAAAGACAAACATATATTTTAACAAATTTTCGTGTTTATAATTATGTGTGGATATGCACGTGAAGTTTTTCCTTTCAACAGCTTACCGAAACAACATAAAATTTGGCAAATATATACCTATTATTTGAAATAAGTAAGGACATATGTTTCTTATTACTTGGTCAATCAGTGTTGTAATGTAACGTACGAATTTATTTAAATACTAGCTTTTACCCACAGCTCTGTCCACGTTACCGCGACATGTACTTTTCCGGGTAAAATATCAGTCTATATTTTCTATTCTGTACTATATGAGTACGTGTATACCAAATTTCATAGCGATCGGTTAAGCCGTTAAAGCGCCAAGAGGCAACAAACAAACAACTTTAATTTCACATTTATGATATTATATATATTGCTATATTAGTATTACTAAGCTACATATGAAGCAAGCGTGTAATCTCTGCAGTTCCTCATCACTCAACCTTAATATCAGCATCCCATAACACCATAGTCCTCGTTGCAGGTAATCCTTTATTAGACTGAGCTGGATGCTGTCCAAGTACCGCTGTCGAGGCAAGCTCGCAGATTAATTGGTTGGATTTATGGTGGCCATTGTTCAGAGATATTCCAGTTATGATATGGTTATTGCAACGAGGGCATTCAGCTATTGAAAGATTAGATGAGGTTATAATTGTATTTTTATAACTAGCGGAATCATGCGGCACCATCCGCGTAAAACAGTTTATTTAAATCAGTAGTTTTTACATAACAACCATACATTCATCTATTCATCCATGATTGCAAATTATCGCATTTATAATATTAATAGATTTTTAATTGTTAATCAAGAAATGATAGTTGTGTATGTAAATATTGATGAATTAATTAAAAGGATCATATATTTATTTGAAACTTTTGCGCTGTTTACACATGTATGTAGGTACTATTTACCTGTAAAAGCTTTAAAAGCTTTTATTATAATTTAGGTCCCGGTTGTGTATTTAAAATAGGATCATATAAGACCAGCACCAGATTAAGATTTGCTTGAAATTGATAATCTCCTTCAATGCAGAGTCTAAGCTTATTTTAGAGGGTCATAATTATTCATTTCCCTGAACATGTGATGCGTAGAGAAGAAGAGAATGTAGCAAGAAAAGCATTACTTATGAATTTGGCTCGTTAAAAGTGCAGAGGAAAATCTAAAAATAGATAAACTATGTAAAAGACAACATGACCAAAAAGGGAGTTGTTGAATCAGTTGTTTACTGTTTACTGCTAAATATAGCTTCCCCCATAAGGCGGGAGGGGAGGATGAAGAAGAATGGGTATGAATGTTTGCCAGTAGTTGCCACGCTTGGCAGTCGGATTGACAGTCGCAGATCCACTTTTGATGACGTTTTAAGGGGACGCTACGACCCATCCCTCTACCATAAGCTTAGTCGCCTTTTACGACATCCACGAGAAAGGAAGATTTGGCCCTATTCTGTGGCGAAACCTACACGGTTAAACGACAAAAAGGTAGTGGCTAGTGAGTAAACTGCAAATAGAGATGAATGGAAGAAGGAAATATTTTACGCCGATCTCAAATAGATATGAGAAAAGGACAGAAAGAAGAATTATCTATCTTCCACAGCAATGACGGTTATCACATGTTGCTTAACTTTGGTCACCCTTTTTAATTTGCAAGAAAGTACAATTCCGCATCACCTGTTTAATTTAAATCCCTGCAACACTTTTGCGACCCTTACTCTATCACTTTAATGTGAGTCCATGCTTCGTTTGCCTAGACGGGGTCGCCACTTCATACAACTTACAACATTCAAGATTATTTATTTGTAAAACATGCGTATAAATACATGCAAATGTTAACAATACAATATCGTTCGATATGTTTAGCCTGTACAATATACAATCATATGTAGTTACACAGACAGTCCAAAATTCTATATCAAGTCAATTTCATAAAATTAATCGTCATCACATTCTAATTTTAAAACTTAGATTTGAATGAATGAATGAGTACATTTTATTTGCATTATACCATATAAGGAATAAGCAAGACAATTAATAAATATAACGATACAGTTGTATAAGTACAATAAGGTAGTCTAATTGCTGAAAGCAATTTTTACAAGATTTCTAGTTTGTAGAGAGACTATCTAATAGGAATCTCATTTATAGGAAGCATTAACGAAAATTGGGCATAACAGATTTGAGAGGATAGAGGCTGAGACAGTAGATAGCTACCGTCATAAAATCAACTACACACTACTAGAGAAATAGCAGATTTTCCCGTTAAGACAAAGGAATACTGCGGTGGACATCTAGAAAATAGAAATACGTGATCAGAATTAAATTCTAGACTGGTTAGCACAGTCGATTGAGCATCCAAGTTATGGCTCACATAAACATTTATTGTATTGTAGGATTTTAGAATTTAAATAAATTCCTGTACACGTGTGATACGAATCATGAAAGTCTATATATATCTAATGTATAAAGGGAATTATTTCGATTCCGATTCGATTAATCGGAAAAAGGAAACTTACGAACGAAGCTGAAACTATTGTAGGCTTAAAATTCCCGTTACATACATACATATCTGTCACGCCTGTCTCCCATTAGGGTAGGCAGAAACACTTCTTCCACATTCACCAATCTTTTCATACACGCTCGCCGGTTACGGGTACTTTTAATAAATTTGGCCTAAACTTTTAAAAAAAATTAATCTGGTTCTTCTTCAGCACGTCGCTTATTTGGTCAACATACGTCTGTCTAGGGCGGCCCCTTCTCCAAATGACCAAACCATATATTACATTATTCCATTATTATATATTACATTATTATTCAAGATACTATATATATATATATATATATATATATATATATATATATATAATATAGATATATATAGTATCTTAGTAATATAATAAAACTATGCTCGACTATATACATGGTAGAGTTAAAAAAAGAATGATACGAGGGGCCTTAATAAGACCAACAGAGGTCAAAAAGTAATAAGATAAAAGTAAAAAGAATTCTGTCTGCATGTCTGTCTGTATGTTTATACCGGCATCACACAAAAACTACTGCATCAAATTAGATGCGGTATTCAAAGTTTCATTTCTGAAGATCTAATATAAAATAAAAATCTAGTCTATGTTTTATCTTTATACACCATTCAGAAGTGGCCTTTTATTTTTTTATTTCTCAAATCACGCGTAAAAAGTAGCGGGCTAAAAGCTAGTTTGCAATAAATCCAAAATGAGGTTCTTTTCTGGCATTCAACCATCGATTTGTACTTTTAGAACATATCATATTACTTCTCAAACTTTTTATACAGTTAGTCGAGTTATGCATTTGTATGATTCCTGATGATATTAGATATTATACCGTATTTTCCTGTTTTCGTTTATATTCTTCGTCTGAAATTTAATTTTAATTTTTATTTAATTTTAATAAACGATCTATCAATGTAGCAAATTTCATTGCAATCTGTTTAGCTGTTGATTTAATATTTCAACTAATTACTTTCACGTTTTTACTTTCACGTCTAATAATAAACTATGTGTTCGCGTGTTTATCGATTTATCTTTTTTCAAAAATTCGTTTTAAAAAGTTTGTACTAAAATTTTCACTGTATCTAAAAATACTGAGTATAAATTAACATGTGAAAGTAAAAAAAATCACAGAAATACTTTATTTATACCTAATTATAAATTAAATTATTACCTTTTATTTTATTTGCTTTTGATATATTTTCACATTAAACTCCGTGGTTCCGTGGGGATAGAATATCACGAGAAAACAGTATGAAATTATCATTATTAAATAACATAAGAGTGTGTGTCCCAGCATAGAATGGGCCACAACTTTCTTTCCCGTGTTGTAAGAGGCGACTGAGGAAGGGCAAGGGATGGGCAGCAGCGTCCGTCTTAAAACATCTCTGAAAGCTTACCTGCGGTTGCCAACCCGCTAGCGAAGCGTGGCAATTACTCACAAAACTCCCCTTATGTGGAAGGCTTATGTCCAACAGTGGACAGTTAACAGCCGAAATAATAATAATAAAAAATAAGAGTAAATAATATCGATCCCGTAAGCTATCATTCTATTCTTTATAATAATAATAAAGAATAGAAGAGGCAAAATGCTGGTCCACCTTATACGACATGACAATTTTTTTAAGAGCATAATAGAAGGAAAGGCAATAGAGGAAGAGGAAGACCGAGGATTAACTACATGGGACAGATAAAGGAAACACTAGACGTCATGTCGTATAGGGAGATAAAGGATATGGCCTGGGATAGAGCTGGCTGGTGGAAGATGCATGAATTAGTTGCACCGACAAGAGGAAACTCTTAAATGAAAATGAAGCTATCATTCCTGATTATATACAAAACAGTAAATAACGTTTTTACAAGTTTAAAAGTAATATTTACAGAAAACTTACAAGCAATTTCTATTTTTTTTAATTTCTCTTAATTTTATATTATATAGATTATATAATATAAAATTAAGAGAATTATAGATATTAGATTATATATTTTTTATCAACCCAACAAAACCAATGGAAACACACCAAGTACCCAACCAGACTTGTACTTAAAATGTTCACAAAATGCCCTTAATGTAAAATTCATGGGAGTTGGTCGGCTGAGGGTTAAGAACAAAAGATGGAGGGTTGGAGAGCCATTGTCCTTACCTTGCTGTGTGGGAGTGAGGTACTTTAAGGAGTAGTACAAGGGTTGATTAATTTTTGGGGCCACGTTCAAATGACAATGGAAATCGTAGTAATATTTCAGTGATATATATATAATTAGTGTTCAATCACATATAATTAAATTAAATTTAGTTTTGCAACTGTGCTTAAGCGATAATCAGCGATTTATATTTAAATAATACTTCTTTAATATATTCAATATTTTGTATATTTATTATTTTTTTTTTCATTATAAATGTTTATTTATTTTTGAACGTAAATATATCTTTATTTTTTATACAACTTAGAATGGCAAACAAGCTGACGGCCCACCTGATGGAAAGTGGTAACCGTCGCCTATAGACATGAGCAGTACTATGGACATAACAGAGTATACTGTTTCGCTCATGATACCCTCTATAGTTTGCCATTCCTGAGGACTCAGGTGTTATTTCTGTGTATCCTGTAAATTCACGCCATATCCCACCCTTCAAACTGAAACACAGCCATGCAAACACAACTACTTCACGGTAGAAACATGAATGGGACAGAGGTATATATATATATATATATATATATATATATATATATATATATATATATATATATATATATATATATATATATATATATATATATAGGAGAAGGATATAGGTTACTTACTACGAATCAGTAAACATATCGCGATTATGTGGACGAAATCGCGGGTAAAAGCTAATAATAAATAGGTAAGTATAAGAGGAAGTATAACGTTTGGTTTAATTATAATATATATTTAGTTTTAGATAGTTAATAACAATACAAGTACCTAGATATTAAAGATTATAATGTTGTCAGAATAATGTAAGTACGCCAAGCTCATTATTTAGTAGAAATTGGCCGCAACTTTCTAGAACGGGAAGTCGAGTTTCCTTAATATGATAATACTTTGTAATGGCCAGCTCGTGTGTCATTTTTGAGTACAAAGAGTTGCGGAGGATGCCAGGAAAGTATTTTTAGTCTTTATGTTTTAACCGACTTCAAAAATGAAAAGGATATCAATTCTGTTGTATTTAGTTTTTTTAAATTTGTCACCTCATAACTCCATCACTCTTGCACCACCTACCTTATGTTCTCCTTTAACCAAAGGTTGTCTGTAATAGATTGCCCTAGCGATAAGACCGCCTTTTGTACCTTTATATGTATATTTTGATCTGTACTCCATGCTACTGTATTTCAGTTGAATTGTTTATATGTCATTGTTTATTTTTATGTTTTGGTGTTATAAAGAGTTAAATAAATAAATAAATAAAATAAATAAAAATTATTTTTTATCTAAAAGAATATTACAGATTATTTCCATAGCAATTGAAACAAAATCGATCCAGTAGTTATTATATTATATTTGCGGGCACAATTATAAGTGTAGGGGGAAGGGATTGTTAGTAATATGGGCTAATGAACCCATTGCTAGCAATACACTATCAAGTCGACCTCCACGTGGTTCCCCCTGGAAACCATCGTGAACAATTCTTGTTGAATTCGTCACAATGGGCTAACTGACCTGCTTCATCCTCATCTATCATCCTTCACTGGTGCCCCGCCGGTGAATAGCGATAGCGCGGGCGGTTACCATTCCATTATCACCCATTAAAAAAAAAATATAAGTGTAAAAATTTGCTATACATACTGTTAGTATACAATATATGGATAGAATAAATAGATTATATGCTAATATACAAAATAGAATACACTGTTTGGTATAGAATACTCTGACAGAGACTACATTTCCTTATAAAAAAAATAAAATGTATGACTTTTCAATTAAAAATGTACGCAACAGATGATATTATAGACTTCGTTAGCTTTTAATAAAACTCATCTTCCATTTTATACACGATATTACAGCTCTCTAGGGTTGTAACGTTACATGAAACCCGTTGATATTATAAATGCCAAAGCTTGTAAAAAATGTTTGTTACTCTTTTACGTAAAAGCTACTGAACAGGTTTTTTTAATGGAGATGGAATGGTAACCAAGTCTACGCTATTGGTATACACTGGCGGGGCACCAGTGAAGGGTGATAGATGAGAATGAAAACAGGCCAGTTAGCCCATCATGATGAATTCATCAGGAATTAACCATGATAGTTTCCAGGGGGAACCGCGAGGAGGTCGACCTGGTTGGGTATATTGCTAGCAATGGGATTCTCAGTCTTCATTACTGACAATCCCTTTCCCCCCAGTATACCATTATTAAGTACCAGTACCAGATACCAGTGAAGGTGACAGGTGAGGATGAAGGGCAGGTCAGTTGACCTATAGTGACTAATTCTAAATTAACCATTATAGTTAAAAGGAGCAACCGCGTGGGAGTCGACCTGACAGGGTGTATTATTAATTAGTAAGTTACTGCATTAGAGGTATCATGGGCGATACAGTATATTCTGTTACGACCATGATACCGTTTATATCTATAGGTGACTGTTACTATGTCCCATCGGGTGAGCCGGCAGCTTGTTTGCCGCATTCTAAGTTGCATAAAAACAGTGGTACTAACAAGAAATGATAGCAGTACATCGACGAAATGTGGTTATGTCGAATAACATGCTTGTCATGATGGCGGTAGTCGACAAGTGCCTCTGACTATCCCATTAGGGATTAAAGTCATGAAGGTATTTTTGAATAGTGTTGAATTGAAAATTATACACAAACTAGAGACCCGGCCTGGCTTCGCACGGTTGCAAGGCGGATACTTTATTGCTTTATTTTTTTTTTAAATTTACCACCTACGTGTTTGTTGGTTTGCCCAATGGTTGACTGGTAGAGAACACCGTCCAGTGTTAAGTCCGCCAAATGTACATAGAATTTTACTTGGCATTAAAGTTTAAATAAATAAATACTATATACACTCAGGTTATGGAATGAGCTCCCTGCTGAGGTTTTCTCAAGAGACTACAGCATGGGGTTCTTCAAAAGGGGGGTAAAGAGGTTTCTTCAGGGTCTCTGGTATTGCAGGCGCACATGTCTATAGGCGACGATTACCACTCTCCATCAGGTGGGCCGTATGCTTGTTTGCCACCTCAGTGGTATAAAAAAATAGCGCTGCCGGTCCATTAGAAACCTCTAAAATTATCAGTGTTTCTCTATTATATGTATTATGCATGTATAAACATATAAACCTTCCTCTTGAATCACTCTATCTATTAAACAAAACTGCATTAAAATCCGTTGCGTAGTTTTAAAGATTTAAGAATACATATGGACAGACAGATGGGAAGCGACATTTTTTTATACTATGTAGTGAGTAGTGATACGTTTGTTCTAAAAATTTTTTATCGGTGATCTATATTTTGGTTATATTTACCAACATAACAAATTGTCTACAGTGATCGATTACCATCAGACGGGCTGTATGCTTGTTTGCCATAATCGTGGTAAAAAAAGATTCATCATCATCATCTCAGCCATTAGCCCCATAGACTGCTATAAGGAATGCTAATGAGCCACCTGCATCCACAGATACCTTGCAATGCATTTGAATTCGTCATTTCATCTATTGGAGATCGTCGTACACTGCGTTTGCATATACGAGGTTGACATTCAAAAACCTTTCTTCTCCATCGGTTGTCGGTTCTCCGAGCTACAAGAAATTACTACCAAGTTTTATTTATACTAACCTGTAGGTTCTTCTGTAGAAGATAATACAATTTTAATACAAATAGCGGAAACCATTATATTTTATTTCCCATTTTATCTTCCCAAAAAACAGCGCCCTACAAATACGGGAAATGGCTTAACGCGGTAAAGTCAAAGGATATTTTTCATAGGAAATATATATGTACTGTTATTGTCATTAGCATATATACCAGAAGGAGACTTTGTACAAAAGTCGATTGCTTGGGTACCTCTGTCCCATTCGTGTTTCTACCGTGAAGCAGTCGTGTTTGCATGGCCGTGTTTCGGTTTGAAGGATGGGATATGGCGTGAATTTACAGGGTACAGAGGAATAAAATCTGAGTCCTCAGGAATGGCAACGCATGAGGGGTATCATGGGCGAAACAGTATACTCTGTTACGTCCATGGTACTGCTCATGTCTATAGGCGACGGTTACCACTTTCCATCAGGCGGGCCGTCAGCTTGTTTGCCATTCTAAGTTGTATAAAAGAAACGCTACATTATCATCGAGTATCATATAATTGATAATGAAATAATTTAATTCTATTACAAATCATTTTGTGTTGTAATAGTTTTTATATTGTGGTATAAATTTTGCTGAGAAAATTCACTTGTACTTTTTTAACAGTAAATAAACTTCTATGTTAATTATAAAACCCAAAACATATAATCATCATCACAACTCTCAACTGTTCACCGGTGAACATAGGCTTAAATAAAATATATAGTATATTTATTATTATATATATATTATATTATTTTGTTTATTTTCATGTACATAATATACATACTCCATAAGACGTTTTCTACCTGTCAACCGTGGGTCGTATAGAGAATATTGATGATGGAACAGAAAAAAAAAGTTTACAAAATAATTAATAATAATAAATGTTTAATAAAAGTATATAAATTTAATAATATAAATATATACTTAATTAATATATGAATATGCTAATATACTGGTCCAGTAACAAATATATTAAATATCTGTTATTCAGAAAATAATATTAGACAACAGACTTTTGACATATGCGAAAATATATATTCGACCAATATAGGCGATATCGAATTGGATTTTCCGCCTTTTTTCCGCCATCAACGAACCCAATATATAGATATCGGATTGGTATCCATATAACCCATGCCTAATTCACCATTCAGTCCTTTATTAGCCGCTGGAAAACCGTTCCGTGCATCATTAAATATAAAGATGAGCCTTAGTTGGAATAATAAAATTTTATTTCACTGTTATGGACAGCCCTAAGGTAAAGAGGTTACCCTTTGGCGGCGTGCTGGCGATTGTTCTAGACAGTTCTGATATTAAAACTTATCTGGATTATTTGTAAACAATTACCGTAAATGCAGTTTAATAGGTTGAAGCGCCCCCTGTTTAGGGGTTTCATTGAATTAAACACTGTCTGTAAAGGAGATAAAGTTTGTTTGAATTTGTTATTTATTCGTGAACAGTTTGTGTTCGTATTTTAAAATTATGAATATTTATAATATCGTTACGCTGGATACGGAAGGTGTATTTACATACAAGCTGACTCCAGTGGCTTTGCTTGCGTAAATAAGATCATAAAATATCCTATATCTCAAATTAGAATATTACTAATCAAAAATTGTATAAATTCTTTACGAACTTTTTTTTTATTTTACATGCTAGCTTGATGGAATGCGGTAAGCGTCATTGTCGGTGACTCCCCCAAGGGGTCGCGACCCACACTTTAGAAAACACTGACTAAGAGCAAAGTAGACAGAAAAATAGAGGGCAAAAGAGGAAGGGGAAAACCGAGGAATAACTACATGGCACAGATAAAAAAAACACTAGGTGTCATGTCGTATAGGGAGGTCCAATATGCGGCCCAGGATAGAGCTGGCTGAAAGAAAATGCATGAATTAGTTGCACCGACAAGAAGAAACTCTTAAATGAATAGAGAAAGAGAGACGATGTATTGAAAACTTCGTCGTTTCGAAAGCTACTTAAATTCTACACTCTTTTGCCCATCTATTCGTATATACGAGATATTTTTGCGAAAATCTATTATTAGATAGATGTTTTAGTTCCATAGCAACTAAGAAACCGCAACAACGTGAAAAATTACCAACAAACTAAAGCATTTTTCACCTTTCATAGTGAGCGAACGTCAGATGTTGACCTGGAGTTAAAGGAGTAATAGAAGTGGCGATAGTTTTGGGTGGCTGGTAAATACCGTCTCACCTATATCTATTAGGGATAAGGAATATTGCTAGCAATATACCCTGTCAGGTCGATCTCTAAATGGTCTTTTCTGGAAACAATCGTACTGAATTCCAGGCGTATTCATCACGATGGGCTAACTGACCTGCTATCATCCTCATCAGTCATCTATCACTGGTGCCCCACCGGTGTATATCAATAGCTCAGGCGGGGTTACCATAACATTATCACCCATTAAAAAATAAAAGACAATATACCCTTGCTTACAATGGGCTCGGTAGTCTGCATTACTGACAATCCCTACCAACCCCCCCCCCCACACACATAAAATTTATATTAGAAAGACAGATGGAAATACATACAAATGAAAGGAATTAAATAAAAGGTTATTGCAGTAAAAAATGGCAAGATTCGAAGAAGACACTTTAATTATGAATGTTTCAAAATAAAAGAGAGAAATTGAGACAGAATAATTTGTCAGAATTGATTATAATATTGATAATTGTTTTGATTTTCTTATAACCGTTTAGAGGAACTAAGCGAGTTTTAGAGAATGACTTGCGTAGGTAAAGATACTGGAAATGACAAATTTAAAGAATTAAAGTCTTAGTTTTGATCATTGAATTAGTAAACGCTACACTAGAAAAGAACAACAAACATTTTTGTTGTCGTACTTCTTCGTCTTACTAGCAATTCTCTCTCATCATTAGGTATTTATGTGGTTTTAACTTTAACATAGGACATGTTTTTTTATGGATTTCACTAGCGGAGCACCAGAGAGGGATGAGAGGCGAGGATGAAAATGCAAGGTTTTTTTTTATACAACTTAGAATGGCAAACAAGCTGACGGCCCACCTGATGGAAAGTGGTAACCGTCGTCTATAGACATGAGCAGTACCATGGACATAATAGAGTATACTGTTTCGCCCATAATACCCCCCATGCGCTGCTATTCCTGAGGACTCAGATGTTATCCCTCTGTACCCAGTAAATGCACGCCATATCCCACCCTTCAAACCGAAACACATCCATGCAAACACAGCTGCTTCACGGTTGAAACACGAATAGGACAGAGGTACCCAAGCAATCGACTTTTGTACAAAGTCTCCCTCTGGTAGACTAGGTAGGTAACTCTGGTAGGTTAGTTATCGTGATGTATGCACTTGGAATTCTGCACGATGGTTTCCAGGGGGGACCACGTAGAGGTTAACCTCACTGAGTACATTGCTAGCAATACGACTGGTAGTTCAACAATCCTTCCCCCCATAGGACATGTTTAGGTCATTCATTCTATCATGTCATAGAACATATTATTACTATCTTACGTTATTGACAGTCCTCTTCTTTTCAGTTTATTGCTTTCATGGACCACATTGATCCTCTGTTTGCTCAGGATTGTGTGGTCATACGTTGTGACTCTGCCATTATACCTGGATTATTGCATAGTAGGGAGGATTTTCCCCCATCTTTCAACTTCAGGAAGTCAACTGGACGTTTCAGTGTGCCCTTTCTATTCGAGTAGTTTTTTTTATGGATAATTATTAATTATATTATTTGAATAAATATATTATTGGACGGAGCTTTATCCATAAAAAAAGCAAGTCTGTATATTATTACCTATGTTAATGCCATACAATGGTGGGATACCAATGAAGGATAAGGCGATAAGTATGAAGTTGAGGTCGTTATACTGAGAAGGAGAAACATATGCAGCGTTTTCGGTCATTTCATTCTCTTTATTCTTTCCTTCCTTATCTTAACGACAGCTTTACGAGCCCTTCGAAGAACAATGCGAGTGACAACCCTTATTAAATAATTAAAATGTGAATTTAAAATTTTAGATGTTTAAAATGTGATTCGATTTTGGCATCTCTGGATCACAGTCAAGCTCTATCCGATTGAGTTGTCATAACATTTCTGTAATTCTAGATTGTTCTGGTATTCTATTCATCTATATGACCCTTTAAATCTCATTTGATATCGGAGAGAGAAGGGCTTGTTAATAATGAGCACTAGCCAACCAAATTTTATGAAAACACGTGAGTCCCCCTGAAAACCAACGTGGTTTTATTCAATGAAAATTACATGGTAAATCCGCCTGCGCTATCGGTATACACTAGCGTACCAGTAAGAGGTAATAGGTGAGGATGAAAAGGCAGATCAGTTAGCCTATCGTGACGAATTTAACGATAAATTAGTCTCATTAGTTTCCAGGGGGAACCGCGTGAAAGTCAACCTGATAGGGTATATTGATAGCAACGGGGACTAACCTCGCCACCACTAACAATCCCTTCCCCCCAACCAATGTGGTTAATTCTCGATATTCGTCACCATGATTCCAATGACCTGCGTTCATTTTTACCTATCATCTTTCACTCGTGGCCCGCTAGTGTATACTGACAGCGCAGGCGGGGCTCTTAAAAAATCCTATGAAATCGTAACACTCTGTAACTGCAACTGGTGTTGCTTATAGGACTGGTTTACTCTGGTCACTAGAACTGAATGTTCATTGAATTATTTTAATTATATACAATGTATTTTAAATTTTACGATCTGATACTGCTTAGTAGTTTGTAATCACACAAATTAATTATTTATATAATTAAATTTTCTGAAAAAAAAAACAGCAGCTGAGTTCTTACCCGTTCTTAGCTGGCATTGCTTTCCGAATGGACGGTAATAAAGAAAACATGACTATTCAAAAATGCTTAAATCTAAGTTTACTTGAATAAAAATATTTCTTTGTCGCTTTCTTTCTAACTGCGCTCAATTAGCTCTTCAAACGTCACTCGCCATTATATTTCCTTGTTATAGCCATGATTTATTAAGCCCACGCCTCGAACATTTCAATTAGAAGTTTGACGACTCACTCAACACTGGTGTATTGATTTATTTCCCATTTAGCCATGCTTTTCTTATTTATAGCCTTTTGGAGTTACGCAATTCGTGAATGACTTGTGACATTATTATGCAACTCCTTATTAAATTATTAAAGAAAATCCTTACTAATATTATAAATATGTAAGTCGGTTTGTTACTTTTTAGCACCTTAACAGATCGTTATGACATTTGCTGCACATTTGGTTCTAGGAAAATGGAGAAAAACATAGGTTTTTATTTGCTTCGGTCATTTAACATGAGCCCGACACGTAGACGAAGTTGCGTGCAAAAACTACTATAGTAACATTATAAATAAAGAATTGTTAATATAAATATATTGTAAATATCCCGTCTGATCCCGGCATAGAATAAGCCACTCCTTCCTTTCCTGTGGGTGTCATAAGAGGCGACTAAGGGAGGCCAAGGGAAGGACAGCAGCATCCGCCCCATAGGGGAGACTTATGTTCAGCAGTGGACAGTAAAAAGCTGATATGGCGATGATAAATATAAATATAACTCTGATACTGCAACAGATGGAAAATAATTCGACTAAAATAGAATAAAAAAGAAATAATCTTTATTGAAATAGACTTGTTTTCAAGCGCTTTTAAATGTCAATTTATTTATGATTCTACCGCTGGGTTCGGCGTGTTGTTATCTGCTTAGAAGAACTCGCAAGAAGCTCAACAATTATTCTTTTCAAATTATAATCTACAAGGTATTGTATTAAGTTCTATTTATATGTATTATTAATAATAATAATATACTTTATTATTTAGACTACAATTTGGTCCATTTTGTTAGTAACAGTTTTCTTACAAACTATGTTAGTAAAAAAGAAAAGCAAACTAATTAAAGCAGTTCACTCAGATGCGACCCAGCCGACTAGATCAGCATCTGAATGAAATGCCCAATTATAGGCGAGTTAAGTAGTATGTAATGAGTCTGGAAATCAGTAAATTGAAGTTACTTCTGCCTTTTAAATTGTGACTGTTGAGAAATTGATAAAGTCTTGATTAGCAAATATTATCGCGTTTATAAAACTTTCTTTGTATTAAATGGAGTTTCTTGTATAGTTTAAGTAAAGCATAGCTTTATTGATAGCAAGTAATATTTCCTTCAGGTCCATCTCCGCGCAATCATCTCTTGGATATCATTATGGTCAATTCATAATGAATACGTCACGTAACTGACCTAACTTCGTCCTTACCTATCATCATCCACTGATTCCCTGCCGGTAGTATGGAGAGAGATACCATTCCATTTTCATTCCATTAAAAAAACAACACTTCTCTGGTGTCCAGCCATTGAATACCAATAGTCTATATCACTCCTGCTAATATATACTTGGGGGGGGGAAGGGATTATTAGTAATAGAGACAGCAATATTGCTAGCAATTAAGGGGTATAGTAATGGGGTCTTATTTGTAGTAGTAATATATTAGGTCGATCTCTACGCGATTCTTGGAAACCATGTTGATTGATTTGTTGTTCAATTTGTTAAGATTGGCCAATAGAATTTCTTCGTGGAGACACGTATGTGGGCGTCCAATCTGATACAATACGATCTCTGCTTGGAAGACATCGTTTTGTTTATCCCACCCTTATTTTTTCTATAATATTAATAGATAACATATCTATTTATAGCTGTATTTATCTATATACTAGCTTGTTTTCCATTACTTTATACGTGTGTTTTTAAATACGCAATCGAGACTTAACGCGATGTAAAAACTTTTACAGGTAAATAGTAGCTACATACCTGCTTCTTTATTGCTGACGTTTCGACGTGGATTGCACCACGTCGTGGTCACGACAGGACTAAAGGGAGCGGCGCCTTCGTTTGGGTATAGGCTTTCATCAGCATGGAGCCCAATGATTAGTACACTAAAAATACGCGATAAAGAAGCAGGTATGTAGGTACTATTTATCCATTCACCACTGCGCCACAGAGGTCGTCAAACTAATACGGGAATGAACTCCATCAATTAAAAATATTAATAATAATAAAAAAAAGTCAGGACCGTTCTTGCGAACAAACCTGATATCATGGTGATGGATCGGGCACTTTCGAGGGTGTTTTTGGTGGATGTCACCATACCGCATGACGAGAATCTCGTGAAAGCTGAAACTGAGAAAAAGAGAAAATATCTCGACCTGGCTCACGAGGTGACCGAAATGTGGGGGGTGACATCTACCGAAATCATTCCAATCGTTATGTCGGTGAACGGTCTTATCCCAACCAGTCTGGAACAACATCTCAGACGGTTGGGATTCCGAGGCGGCTCACTCCCGGGAAAGATGCACAAAGCGGTGCCCTTAGATTCTGCCCGCATTATACGCCGGTTTCTCTCCCTGGGGCCCTGAACCCCAGCCGATTGTGCTTCTGCCGGGGGTTAGTTTGCCATCTCCTCTCCTTAAGAGGGGAGATGTGAATTTTGTAAAAATTTAAAAAATAATAAAAAAACTAATTGATAACTTCGCTACTATGAAAGTTGTTTAAGATTTTCTTCATTTAACAGAGAAATTTGTAAAATGTACAAAATATATTCAATTGCTAAAGTTAGAGAATACATTGGTACTCTGTAGACACAAACCAACGAGGTGAAGCAACATTCAGCGCAAACATTGTTTGCATGAATAATTGTTAACACTTATGTATTTGGGATCGCTTTTCGTCGGAATCATTAGGGGCTTTCGAGAAGTCGGCTTAACTCACTAACTTCGCTATAATAGGCTAAAAACTTTCACCCCCGTGAACTCATGTCGTTATCACATTTTCTCCTTATCGCAGTCCTTTTGCCTATTCAATTATATCAACGTATGACTCACTAAATATTAGATATTGGGGGGGAGGGGAAATGGAGATTAGCAATTCCATTGCTAGTAATATACCCTATGGGGAGAAAGGGATTGTTAGTAATGGGGTCTAATAAACCCATTGCTAGCAATACATCTTATCAGGTCGACCTGCACGTGGTTCCCCCTGGAAACCATCATGAACAATCCTTGTTGAATTCGTCACGATGGGCTAACTGACCCGTTTCATCCTCACCTATCATCTCTCACTGGTACCCCGCCAGTGTATACCGATAGCGCGGGTGGGGTTACCATTCCATTATCACCCATAAAAAAATACACGAAATGAGGTACCCGATCAAATATAGATATGCGATTGATATGGGCGATAATGAAATGGATGATGACTTTTACCGCCATAAATGAACAATGTAATCTAGTAAATAGATATTGCATCGGTACCGATATTAGCAATATCCATTGCTTGGAAGTTGACCTAATAGGGTATATCGCTTGCAATAGGGCTGTCCAACTCCATTGCTAACAATCCCTTTCCCCCCTCATTTCGTGTATTGGATAACCGATGCCCATTACTAGGTCAATATAGAATAGAATAAAATAGAAAATATATATTGTCAGCAAAAAAACATGGTTATAACAGAAAATTAGTAATATAATATATAAGAAATACTCGTATCTCATATTAGGCAAAAGGAACTGATTCAGCTGATGCTGCAAGTGCCCCAGTGCAATGTGTACAGCTGCAGCGCTGGTTTGCAGCCAATCCCTCTCTAAACAATATACAACAAAAATCGAATGGATACATCTAACTAAAATACATAGATATTACTATATAATATGATAATGAAATCCATTCTTTAAAATTAGCGTTACTATTCATTAGTAGGGTGTTAGATTTTTTGTCTAAAATAAAATTGAAAAAGTCTTTATATTACTAAAAACTAAAAGAAAAAAAAGAAAATTTTTGAAAAACAAATATCGAAAAATCGATATCTGTACCAACCACTACATAACAATATATACATTCTGTATACAGATTGTCCCTTTTTCAAGTTTTTTTTTTTTATTTTTTCGTAATATAAAGATTTTTCTCTAGAGGAAAAAAATCACTGAAACCCTATTAATGAATATTAATACTAGTTTTAAGGAATGGAATTTATTAATAAACATACTGTATATAACACAACCCTACTAAACGGTCATACGCCATTATACAGTCTGGTCCGGACAATTTTCACTTCAAAGACTCGAAGCTTTTCGAAGCTTTCGAAGCAGTTCCTTCGCCCGTCAAGTTGCAAGAGGCATTTAATTAATGGAGAAAACAGTTTAGTAATTAGTTCTCGTTAGAAAAGTCTTCGGGTGTAGTATAACAAAAATTTCAATGTTTCAGTTTGTGTCGCTTTCTTTTTCTATGCCACTGAAGTAGCAAACAAGCATACGTCTCACCTGATGGTAAGCTGTTACCGTAGCCCATGAAAGCTTGCAATACTAGAGGTATTACGCGCGCATTGACGACCCTGAAGAAACCTCTTTACTTCTTTTTTGAAGAAGCCCATGCTCTAGTGTTTTAGAAAACCTCGATAGAAAGCTTATTTAACGTAAGACTTTTTATTTGTGGTCAAATTAAAAAAAAGTTTTCTTCAACATAATATGATTTCCTGTACTTTTATTTAATAACAATCTTGTGTCAGTTTTCATTATGATTTACCATATAATAACTACCTGAACTACGTAAAACTATTAATTAAAATTCTAGAAAATTTTGGGGACAAAAAAAAATGTTTACCTAAAAGTGTCAAAAAAAAAAACAACAATCTGGAAGGTAATTTTTAGTTGAAAAGATAGTAAAATCTCAAACATGCTTATTATTGTTCGTTATTCGTCATTGAAGTTAAAAAGCAAAATTGTGTTTTTGATTTCCACACAGTGTTTGAGAAAAGTACTATACAAGCCTTGGCCACAACTAGGCATTGATGGACTCACGTATGTATGCCTCGGCAACGTCTCGGTCCACATTTGCACGTTCGTCCATCAATGCCTCAGTTACTAGCCGCTGCAGTAATGTACTATTATAATACCATTTAACTTACTATAGGTGCCATCTACCGTGTTATAGACAAATTAAGAGTGACATAAGGTTTAATGCTCGTGTTTAACAAAGATACGTTTTACCCCAATTTAAATGAAGACATTACTTAACCTTGTTGATCACTTAACTAACAAGTTCAACTTGCTAACGCTACCTTACACTGAATCAAGCTAAAATGAACTATATAGGGTCGTAGACTCGCCTAACTCAATTACACAAGAACCTTCAGTTATAATTAAAAGTTGACAATTTGCACTAATTGTGTAATTTTGTTGGTTGTACCTTCATAATATTTTATTAGCTCGTGCAAATTCAATTTTGTTTTCGTATAATTTTGTAATTTCCCTTTGAATACATGGGCAACTTTGTTCTTTACACAATGTCCTTATTAGAGGTCCTTTTTATTAATTTTACAAATAATAAACACAAAAAGGACATACTAAGAAGGGACCTTTGAAGTGGACAAATTGTTTTCCTAAAGTTTCATTTTTTAAATTTTTTCTAATTTGAAAAAAGATTATTTATATACACGACTTTATATTTTACACACAGCTAATGTTTTTTTTTTTTTTTTTATCTAAGATATTTTAAAGACATACACATTTCGATATCTTTTAATTCTCGATATTTTATTTCTGACAATTTTCTTTTTAAATGAAATTGTTCAACTTGAATTTTAAAAAATAAAACTTTGATCTCAGGTTTAGATATCTATTAAAAGAGTATGGAGTACATTATTACTTTTCATTACGTGGGTTCTCAGTTTGTTTGCCATTTTAAGGTGTATATAAAAATATTACTTCATTTTAACTAACTTCATTAATTTAAAACTAAACTGAGGAAAATTACACTGCAAATCGAAAAATATTTTTTGTTTGTATTAGAACTTATTTTGTTCATTTTCCCGCCAAATAAGCTTCAAGCTTATATTGTGTAGATGAGCTTTCTGTTTGCCTATCTTGTTTTAACATATATGTATGTTGTTATGTTTCCTCCCTTTTACATTGCTAATCTATGTACTTTATAATCTAAGGTACAATGTATTGAATGTTATGCATTGAACATTCTACGTATGGAGAGAATACGAACCTTAATATTTTAAGCATCGATGATCCATTGCAGTATAATTGAATACTCTTGATATTGCTTAAAGAAACAGATACAAGTACATATACTTGTGTAAAAAAATCAGTAACTTCAAATATATATAGCAATTATATGTTTTATAAATACATTTCGTTAAAAATGTTTGACTTTAGAATCAAATCGTGTAGTGAATTCTAAATTCAAATATTTCCAATCACATTATAATACGATAACACAATTATTTGTCAATGACTGGAATTTACTTCGTAACAAGCAGTTTATTGCTTTGCAATGCAAAATGACAGCTTCAATTGCTACAAAAATAATATGAGACAAATACTTTTAATAGTAACTCATTGCAAAAAAAAAAAAAATTAAAATTGGTTTAGAGTTAGTCATTATCAATAGTTAGTAATGTGTAAAAAATAAAATAAAAAAAAATATCTGGAAATTCTTTAAAAAAACAAAAATAAAGAATAAAACATGCAAAAAGAAAGAAAGAAAGAAAAAGATGAAAATAATTTAGGATTTTGTTCAACAATAAAATCACCTACTTCAATTGTTGCAACACCAGTTATTTTGATCTAGTAACGAAACTGCTAAACAGATTCTGATAAAATTTCTATAGATCTAACCTAAAAGTATTTCCTTTCAATAAAAAAAAAAAATCCATATTGGTTTATAAATGAAAAAGTTCAGAGACAATACCCATAAAAAAAAAAATACAATCGAATCAAACGCATCCTCCTTTTTGGAAGCCGATTGAAAAAAGACCGAAGATTCTTCTAAAGTTTAGCTGAATAAAGAGATATCTACCCGAAGAGTAACGGACCCCTAAATGTCATTTTATCAGCGCAAGTTAAATAAATCTGCGTTACATCAGATTCAATGTGCTGTAACAATGTCAAGCTTAAAAAACTATTGGCGCGGAAAAAAGGTCTATTGTGGACCGTGGCCGGGACATTCAGTCCTTTGCTTGATAATAGGTTATTTTTGTTAAATTTCCTTTGTTGATCAGATTTTACTACTCAGAACATGTTTAGTTACTGGTAATTCTTGGAGCCGATGATGGTTAATGGGAAATGTCTATGGTTCAGTAGCTTTACTATATTGTTACTATTATAAACGCCAAAGTCAGGATAGAATAGAATAGAATGGAAGAGAGTGGAATAGAATGGAACAGAATGAAATAAAAATAACAATTATTTATATAGACTTGATTATAAATAATGTTCGGAATGTTGTTATTTACTGAAAGGAATATGGAAGAAACTCAACAATTACTCATTTCAATTTGTACAGTATGTTAATTAATATAATCCAATCCTTGAAATTAGTGTAGATATTCATTAATATAACCTCAAAAATACTAGAAAAGAAATTATTATTACCTGAAACTAAAAATATAAAAAAAAATCTCTTTGTCTTTTAGCCTTAGTTTACCTTTAAAAATCTGACATCACGAGAGGAGTTTGAAAATTTCATTTAAATAATTTGATCCTATTTACAAATAAACTCATTGGAGTGAAGCGATTTGCATAGCCACTACGTAGTTCGAAATAAATTTTGGGAGCAACAAATGTTTTATCATGTTTACGCAATGTTTTAGTGCAAAATCCTTAACAGCGCGTGCTACGCAGAATTTCATTTAGGGGCTACGTAAATCCAGACCCTTTAATATCTTTGTCGGACATCAACCACAAAGTAATTAGTTTTATTTCTATATTATTTACTACCACTGAATATATAATGAACTATATTAAATTCCCGAGACCCTATAAAAAATTATAGTTTCCTATGATGTCAGAGCTTCTGAAGGCAAACAAGCTGATCACCCACATGGAAAGTGGTGCCCGTCACTAGCACCGTAGCATCTTTATGAATTGCCATTTCTGAGGACTAAGGTCTTACACCTCCGAAGCCTGTAATATCACTGCCATATTTTACCCTTCAAACTGAATCACATCCATACAGGCACAGCTGTGGGTGTCGACAAAAAGTGTTCTCGTTTATACAGTATCTCGAAATTGATAACGTTATTATAAATTCACTTTCAGAGTATACAGAGCAACGAAAAACTCGTAATACGCGTGTAAAAACAGAGTGATTAAACGCACATGTTTTTTTGAAGATCGTTAAGCGATCTCACATCTCGGGTGATTAAGGTTTCAACCATTTCAAACGGTTTTAACCTTTTTACGTTCTCGATCATTTGCCGTTTGTTTTTCGTTTACTTTTTTATTCATAAAAACACGACGCCACGGCTGGTGATCGCTTCAATCGATGGGAATTAGCATTTAAAACGAACTCCAATGAATTTACGTTTCGAAAATGATTTTTTAGAGTGCGCGTCCCGATATTTCGATTGCCGACTATAATTTTTGGCTGTACTGTTTTATTTTGGATACATATGTGGATAATATAGAAATGTGAAAGTAGATAATAAATAGACAAAAGTCCAAATGTAAAACTCAAATAAAATTGTTCATAGTAGAAACAAAGTTATAAATATGAAGAATTGGCGAGCTGTGATAGAAATGAGCCGGCCCTTTGATTCAAAGATCAGATAAGAGGACCTCCAAAAATTATGAGTGCCAGATTACGCAAGCTATGCAGAATTTCAGGAGAGTAAGGCGATATTTTACGTCGACAAATCGCTTGTAATTGTATAAAGCACAAGTTCGGCTACACATGAATTCTGTTCTCACTTCAGGGCTGAAGTACCACAGTACCAGATTCTTCTATTGGACTGAATGCAATGACAGGTGATACGAATGATTGATGATAGAAGCCTTATTATCCGAATTAACCTATAGAAACCAAGTAGAGATGTTGCATCTCAATGTGTCTTTTATCAGATATGTCATGGGGTGTGTTCTGAGGAATTATTCGAAGTGATACTGCATTTTACCATCGTAAAACCCACCATAAACATCCCAACTGTGATGAGTGGCAGTCTTCCATCGTGCGTTTTTCAAGGCACTTTCTTACATGCAGAACCACGCTTTAAAGCTTCTAGCTGTAGTATTTCTGAAAAGATGCGAGATCGTAACCTTTAAAAACAAACATATTCCTTTTTAAAAGGCCGGATAGGACACTTGCAATTTTTCTTGTGTTACGAGTGCTCATGGGCAGCGGTAGTCACTTACACACTGACACAACACACAACTTGATATTTTAAATCTTTACTAATATTATAAATGTGAAAGTGAGTTTATTGGTTCCTTTATACTGCCTTAACAGTTTAAGTAGTCTCTATGAAATTTAGTATATAGATTTTATATGAGAAGGTCATATTCTCTCTTTTGTCCCGGCAATATCTCGGATATATAAACAAAATCGCGGGTAAAAGCCAGTTTTGTTATAAAAATAAAAACATTTATACATAATATCCTACTAAGATAAGAATGAGATGTCGGTAGATAAGATGTTGCAAATAGAAAGAAAAATTTGCTTTTCAAATAAAAGTCTCAACCTTGTTACAGTGGGTTCGACCCACCCCCCGAATTAGGTCACACGCAACGATACAAATTTATACAGAGCTGTTAAAACGAACACAATATTTTGACGTTAAATGTTACGAAGAATTTTTTATTTTTATTATCCTCTTGATATTATTATTTCGGATTTTCAACCGATAGGGGTGTACACGTAAATTCTTTAAAACCTAAAAACTTTGTAATGAACTGAATTTAAAGCAAATTTTTATGTAGCTATAAAAGAATTAAATACTAGCTTTTCTCCGTCACTGGGTATGTGATTGTGTTATATTCACTGATCGGGATAAAAAGTAACCCATATTATTTTCCAGTCCACGTTATACGTGTATACCAAATTTCATAGCGATAGGTTAAGCTGTTAAGGCGCTAAGAGGTAACAAATAAATACACTTAATTTCATATTTATAATATAACGAAGGATAATGTATAATTTTAATGTATGTATAATATAAGCTGACACTATGTGGTTATGTTTAAAACACATTTCTACATGTAGGACGCCCCTATGGTTTAAAGGCACAAGAAACTAAACGGTCGTATGCGGTTTCAGAAGTGATTGCTTTAACGAAAACTTGTTTGTTCGCGGGATGAATTCCTACAGAGGTTCTCTAGAAACTACAGCGTGGGATGCTTCAAAAAGGGTTTAATGTGGCTTTTTAAGTGACATAACAGTAACTACCTGCACATACTTTTGGAGTTCATATTTTCATCTGTCGCAACATTTTTTCATCCACGAGATATCATACTTATAACCTATCTAGCGAAATTCAGCAAAATACACTAATGCAAGAGATGGAATAGTTTAATTAAGATCCTATACCAAACATTACAGTAAGAGATCTGTATGTGTAATCTTTTCTCTTTGATATTATTACTTTTAAGGGTTATATGAAAATATGTTAAAATATATTGGTTGTTAGAAGCTAAACTTCAATAAGTATGATACTGGGCTGGGAAACAAACCACCAGCTAGATGATTCGTTGCCACTGTAACAGCCGCAGGCATCCCATAGTATCGAATAGGCCATAGCCTATGCAAAGTGAAGAAGAACAGAAGGTATATATTTAACGGTGAGCTACTCCATGGTGTCAAAGAGAAAGAGAGATTCAGGGGATAAATAATATTTAGACATTTAATTTGTAACGTAGGAGGTTTTATCAACTCTATACAAAGCTGAAGTCCAGGAATTTTATTTTTCCAATTACGTATCGCAGGAAAAGAGGCAGATGCCCGAAAGAATAGAATAATTTAATTTTTGCCGCCTTTTGACCCCGCTCGACCTTCCAATATTTCAATTATTAACCACCTTTGATTTATACCAACATCTATTCAGGTTCACGCCTCTGTAAGGTGACATTTATTGTCGAAGAATTGTTACAATTTGAATTATTACTGTGATAGATTTTGGGGATTTGCATCCAAGGGTGACAGTATAATCCATGCTTTAGGATTCCTTTGCGACAATTAATTTATTTAACAGAAAATGAAGTAAACCTACTAATTTTATAAATATTAGTTTGTAAAAATGTTTTGGAGTTTGGATCATCGTCATCATATCATATTTCCACTGACGAACATAGGCCTCCCCCATAAACTATCATAAGGAACGGGGCCGTTGCTTATAGTAGTTTAGCATGGGGGGAGGAATTTTTGCCAGTCGTTGCCATGTTTGGCAAGCGGATTGGCAACCACAGTTTGACTTTTGGTTACGTTTTAAAAAAGACGCTGATGCTCATCTCTTGTTCATTACGTTCTCTTAGTCACCTCTTACGACATCCACGGGTATGGAAGGGGTGACCCATTCTATGCCATTCACGCTTAAATAGATTTAAATGGCATTTGGTACACGAATAGGATGTACCCTAACATTTTTTTTTATACAACTTAGAATGGCAAACAAGCTGACGGCCCTCCTGATGGAAAGTGGTAACCGTCGCCTATAGACATAAGCAGTACTATGGACATAACAGAGTATACTGTTTCGCCCATGATACCCCCCGTGCGTTACCATTCCTGAGGACTCAGATGTTATTCCTCTGTACCCAGTAAATTCACGCCATATCCCACCCTTCAAACCGAAACACAGCCATGCAAACACAACTGCTTCACGGTTGAAACACGAATGAGACAGAGGTACTCAAGCAATCGACTTTTGTACAAAGTCTCCCTCTTAGTAACTACATATAATATTTTATACAGTAACTCAAACAGGCGCAGCCGCGAGAAATAACTAGTTAAATATGAATGTTTATTAAATTTATAAATATGAATACTTTAATTTAAGTACAAAGTTTCAACAATAGTTATTATTACAATAGTTGTGAAATAGTATACAAATAGAATTGCGTATATTCGTGTTTTGAATACTTACTAGTAAATAAATATATTACTAAGAGCAATTAACAGCTAACAACATATGGCGTGAATTTACTGGGTACAGAGGAATAACAGCTGAGTCCTTAGGAATGGCAACGCATGGGGGGTAACATGGGCGAAACAGTATACTCTGTTATGTCCATGGTACTGCTCATGTCTATAGGCGACGGTTACCACTTTACATCAGGTGGGCGGTCAGCTTGTTTGCCATTCTAAGTTGTATAAAAAAAAACAGCTTCTCAGTAAAAAATATTAAATACATAATATTTGTTTGCTAAGAGGGTAATTAAGTACAATATGTTTTTTAAATACCAAATTCTATTTTAAGCGACTTTCGAAAGAAGTTTCTAATTTGTATTTTTTTTAGAGTATTTAATGTAATAGATATAATAAAATTGAAACTAGACGACGTCTGTGTATGGGAGATATTTAAGACAAAATAATGTCTAGTTTTCACGTAGTGATTTTGATTTGATTATTCGTCACAAGATGTCGTTGTGCTAAAGTTCATACGCGATATAGTTTTGTTCCCAGTTCTCTCCTGTATTTCAGTGCATATTGTTTTTTGTGAACCAACGATATCCCGCGTCAGCCCCGAATGCAACTTCCCCTTATTAATGATTACATAGCCCTATACGTGGATAGCCCGTCGGCATCTGTGCGCTCACTAGGCTCTGGCGGGCGGCCGATGAGCTGGCTCACTGGTTCAGGAAGTGGCGCATCGAAGTCAGTTCAGACAAAAGCGCAACCGTGCTATTCACAATTAATAGGAATTTATCCCCTCCCACTCTGATTAAGATGTTTGGCACGCCTATACCTTGGACAGCCGAAACCAAATACCTAGGAGTTACATTAGATTCTAAGTTCATCTTAAGTGCGTTCGAGGCATGGCCAGTTTTATACTAGGACGCCTCCATCCCTTTATCAATAAGCGGAGCAAACACTCGCTCAACGCGAAGCTGACATTATGTCTTATGTCTGTCTGTATGTTTATTATGGTATCACACGAAAAATACTACATCAAATTAAATGTGGGTTTTATAGTTATATTTCCAAAGGTCTAACTTCTATGTGGATTTTTTTATGATGAAAATGGAGTGGTAATCCCACCTGTGCTATTGGTATAGGTTGGCCAAATATCAGTGAGATTTTAATAAGTGATAGTGAAATGGTAACTCCATCTGCGTTATTGGTATATGTTGGCCAAATACCAGTGAGTTTTTAATGAGTGATAGTGGAATGGTAACTCCATCTGCGTAATTGGTATACGCTGGCTAAATATCAGTTTCTTTTTAAAGAGTGATAGTGGAATTGTAACTCAGCCTATGGTATTGGTATACGCTGGTGTAGCAACAGTGAGCAAAGCAGGTCATTTAGTTATATCTTAATGGTTTCAATTAGAATATACCACGATGATTTCCAGAGGGAACTGCGTGGAGGTCAACCTGACAGGGTGCATTACGGGGGAAAGGGATTGTTAGCAATGGAGTTTGACAGCCCCATTGCTAGCAATATGCCTTATTAGGTCGACCTCCACGTAGTTAACCTGGGAACCATCGTAAACAATTCTTGTTGAATTCGTCACGATGGGCTAACTGACCTACTTTATTCTCACTTTATCCTTCACTGGTGCCCCGCCGGTGTATACCGATAGCGCGGGTGGGGTTACTATTCCATTATCATTCATTAAAAAAAAGACAGGGTACATTACTATCGATGGGAACTAACCTCCTTATTACTAGCAATCCCTTCCCCTTTTAGTATGTACATTAGGCATCTACGAAACATTATATATACGATTGAAGTCGCTTTTTTGCAGAGCAATATAATACTTGTTGACTTCAAATTTAAAAAGCTACAGAACCATTAATTTAATTGAGATGGATCGTCTTTTATCATTTCACGTCACGATTACTAATGGACGCGATTTTTGTTCTTTTGTTAGCATTTTTATCCACCTCATGTATTTGAGCTACCAGTCATTTTTCATAATTGCTGCATAATGACAGTCATTTTAGGTAAGCATTGTTTCAACCAAACATAGCAATATTACACAACACCGTTTTTTTTTTTTTATTATAAAACACTGATTTGCTTTTAAAAATGTACGGTCATTATAATATTTCTCTTTATCTATTTGCCCGCCATTTTTACGAGTCATTTCCCTGTTTATTTTTCTTTTTAATTGATCACTTCTCCCGGTGGCCATTTTAAAAATATGCATTCGTAAATTATCTTTCTTTGTGTTTGAAAAATATTCGTATTATAAATTAAAGAGGGAATGAAAAAGTTAATATTTGGGAGAGATTTTTTAAAAATATAGTCACTTTTATTATGTTCAATTGCTTGTATTATTGTAATTTACAAATATTTTTTTTTTATTTACATAACGAAAGTGGTAATAAAGTTTATGATTTATCTGTTCGTCTGTCTATCTTTATATTAAATTTTTGAAAAGCTAGCAGCACATATACGATTCCTTTGGTGTTGTGGGCGATCGTAGACGGCGGTGGTCACTTACCATCCAGTGAGCCGCATGCTCGTTTGCCTCCTGTGTTGTAAAAAAAATATCTATGAATAATCACAGATCATATTTCCAAAACCAGAGGCATCACATTGGGATTTTGACACAATTTGGTCATTCCCGACCCCTCGAGACGAAGGTCACGAGTAACTCACTTGAATCAAAAAAATCTTGACAAATGGATAGTGTTTCTATTACGATATTAGTGGATTGTCGGGAGAGAGTTGAATGAGGGGAGGCGGGTTATGGATTATTAGTAATGCAGACTACCATATACGTGGTCTGTCCAGGAAACCATCGTGCTGAATTCCAGGTGTATTCATCAAGATGGGTTAACTTACCTGGCTTTTCATTCTCACCTATTCCTCATTGATTCCCCGCCAGCATATACCATTAGCGCAGGCGCAGTTACCCTCCCATTATCATCCATTAAAAAGATATTGGATTGTCAATGAAGTTATCCTTGGCAATTGAGGTCCTTGCAATACGTCTCCATCTATATTTATTCTCAGCCAAGGAAGAGTATTCTACAATGGACTGTAATCATAGTCTTTGATGCCCTCTACTGTGCAATAGTAGGCCTTATGTAGTTGAGGCCCCTTATTGGATTCTCCGTCGGGCCTATTTTGGAATCAAACTTTTCTAAATTGGCAAGAGTCTGAGTATTCTGAGTTGTACTCACATATGTTCGTTACTTGGTACCTCATAACAGATGTTATCTTAGCTTAAGGACTATGCAATTGGTGTGATTTTCTGGCAATAAAAAGAAGAAGTCATTATAAAACCTTTGTGATCTACTTTGAGAACGTTTGCCTTGTATTGAGCCTTTGATAAATTGGACGCACCATAAAGATTACATTTCAGATAGGCCAAAGTATGTACTTGAGGATTCGTATTTGTCGACGATAATCTTGGTGATATTGAGTTGAGAATATATATATATATATATATATATATATATATATATATATATATATATATATATATATATATATAACAAATACACGAAAAGGAGTTTATGTTTTTTGTACCATATTTTATAGGTCAATAAAGTATAAATAAATAAAGTTAAACTTAACTTACAATTCTAAAACTAAATAAAGAGAAAGCCTAACATTATCGTGATACAATCTCTCTATTTCGAATCTCACGTTTATTTCACCGAAAAATCTATTACCACGAATAGTAAACTCTTTAGTATAGATGCTCCGTTAACATTTAGACCGCCTTGCGAGTCTTTCGTAGCGCTCGAGAATTCAATTTGTATACCATCAACGTGATATACCTCGTCTCAATTCCGGCATTTGCATATTAAAATGAGTTCGCGGTGTTACTTAGTAGGGGTGCGCCGCAATGTGTACTAAATAACAAATTTGAGGTTAGGTCTCTGGCGTTTACTCAAGTCTTCACAAATGCGTGGGTGAAATAAAACTAAAATAAAACAATCGCTTAAAAGTTTTATTTTTTATTGAGTGTTTTTTTTTTATAGATGATGATAAAATGGTACCTGTGCTAAAGCTACGTTCGCATCCGTGGGTACGACGACCAGAGATTTCTGGAGTGGGCATGGCTCAATCGACCTCTTTCCAAATATGACTATGAATATAGAGAAAAGATATTTTTTTGTATGTTTGTTTGTTTGTAATAGATAAATCTAGAAAGTATGTATAATAATTAATTTTAAACACGCTCTCTATATACATTTATAACATGCAATCTCCCGAAAGGGAATAAAAGATAATCTGCCTTAGGCAAAAGCTAGTTATTTTAAGAATCACATACATTTCAAGAAGGGTCTGCGGATTTATAAAATACTTCTAACAATACTAGAGTTCATGTTTAATTCATGTATCTGTATAAGAAAAGGGACGTGATATTTTCTTTGTGAAGTCTAAATGACCTTTTGTATGTATGCTAAGTGGAAATATCCAAATACGAGCCAGTGACAGACATAGCACGAAGGATCAGCAAGCTGAAATCGCAATACAGTTTAAAAAAACAATTTAATGTTTTTTTTTTTTCTTTAATGTATGATAATGCCGGGGCAACAGTGAGGGATGATAGGTGACAATGAAAGCGGGTCAGTTAACTCATCTTGATGAATTCAACTAGATTTAGCCACGATGGTTTCCAGGGGGAACCGCGTGGAGGTCGACCTGGCAGGGTGTATTGCTAGCAATAGGTCAGTTAGACCCCATTACCAACAATCCCTTTCCCCCCACAATTTAATGGTTTAAATTGTGATGATGGTGTAGGTATGTTTTGTTATTCACATCTCATCATTATCATATCACCTTTTTACTGTCCACTGCTGGACATAGGCCTCCCCATAATTGAGAATGGTCACCACTTTCCACTAGGTGAAAAAGTGACAAAAAATAAATATAGTGGAAAATGCGAATGCCACTATCTTATCTGGGAGAAATAGTAATGGGGTCTAATTGGCCCATTGCTAGCAATACACCCTATCAGGTCGAACTCCACACGGTTCTCCCTGGAAGCTATCGTGGTTGATTCTAGTGGAATTCGTCACGATGGGCTAACTGACCTATCTTTTCATCCTCCCCTGTCATCCCGCACTGGTGCTCCGCCAGCCTATACCGATAGCGCAGGCGGGGTTACCATTCCATTATTACCCATTAAAAAAAAGTCATAAATGTTTCATTATTATAAACTTAATTTAGTCTATTCTAAATCAATCAACTGAAGCATTCACCTAGCGTTTAATATAAAGGAGAACCGCAAAACAAAGCCATTTGTCTGGCACAATCGAAACAAAAGCACATACAAGTATAGGATAGCTTTAATTTCCTGGGTCGTGTTCATTCAACACGGCTCTGTGAATGTAAGCAGTTGCTCTAACTCAGCTATTGATAGCGAACGGAGGCGCTTTGTTTAGTCACAAAATAGGCTGCCAGAACTTTATTAATAACCTTAATGGGTTCCTATGGAACCATGTACTGTACTCGTGTCAGAACATTCTTTTGAAAAACTATTGAAAGCAGTAAATAGATTAACGTACCACCATACTACGAATTTAATACACCATAATCTTTAGATCGGGGGAAAAGGGATTGTTAGCAATGGAGTTTGACAGTCCCATTGCTAGCAATACGCCTTATCAGGTCGACCTCCACGTGATTCTACCTGGAAACCATCGTGAACAATTCTTGTTGAACGTGACGATGGGCTAACTGACCTGCTTCATCCTCACCTATCATCCTTCACTGGTGCCCCGCCGGTGTGTACCAATAGCGTGTGTGGGGTTACTATTTCATTATCACCCATAAAAAAAACATTAACATCTTATATCTAGCTAAATGGTAATAGGTCAGGGGGGAAAGGGATTGTTAGTAATGGAGACTGAGAATCCCATTGCTAGCAATATACCCAACCAGGTCGACGTCCTCACGGTTCTCCCTGGAAACTATCATGGTTAATTCCTGATGAATTCATCATGATGGGCTAACTGACCTGTTTTCATTCTCATCTGTCACCCTTCATTGGTGCTCCGCCAGTGTATAGTTAGTGCAGGCGGGGTTACCATACCATTTTCACCCATAAAAAAAAATGGTAATAGGTCTTTCTCTATAAGATTCTCTATTTTAAGTATCATATTTGCAGATGAAGGAAATATATATACTAACATAAATCATCAATAAAAAAGATGTATTTGTAAATTTAGCCGTGTGGTCCCGGCATAGAATAGGTTACCCCTTCCTTTCCTGTGGGTGTCGTAAAAGTTGACTAAGGGACGGCGAGGGATGGGCAGCAGCGTCTCTCTTAAAACATCTCTAAGGCCTGATTGCAGTTGCCAATACGCCTGCCAAGCATGGCAGCTCCTGGAAAAACCCCCCAAGGGGGAGTTTTATGTTCAGCAGTGGACGGTTAAGGGCTAATTTAATAATGATGATGATTTATAAATTTGAAAGCAATTATTTCAGAAACTATTAGTTGGATTTGAAAAATTATTTTTGAATTTGATTATTCATTTCTTTAGAAAAATTATGGGCTATTCAATACGACGATTATTAGCAGAAGAAAAAAAGAGGCAACTATATGATTTACTGTTTATATTTTGTCGTTAATTCTATGTTATTTCTTGTTCTTGGCATTAGACAGACTCGACACATATTTTTTTAAATCAAAATAAAACTAGCCAGCATGTAATTAATTTAAAAATTACCCAAACCAAATCGATTTTGTAAATTTGATTTTGGAACTGTTTCTTATCAATTTATATGTTGCCATTGATCACAAATTAATACTCGTAATAATTAAAATTACGGTATTTTTCAAAAAATTTAAAATAAAAACATATTTTTAGTCTATATTTGAATATAAATTTAGCTAAGCATAAGTATAAATTATTATGCTCTGTTTATTTGAAAGATTTTCATATTGTTTTTTTTTTTATTTTTATATAAAATCTTCCATATACTGAGTAGTAGTAAATGTACATTGTAGTAACCCTAAGTATGCACACGTGGTTAAAAAAGTTGACTTATTTTTGGTGAAGCATTTATAGGGAGACATTGTCTAAATAATTTAAGATTATGTAATATTCATGTCGATGGCGACAGTTACCATTTATAATCACGTAGGCTGTAAGCTTATTTGCCATTTTAAGTAAATATATAAACGATCTATAATATTATGAGCACAGGTGAACAACAAAGCAGAATCCAAAACACCACCGGAATTTGTTTAGAATGAATTGTTTCGTAAATATGCTCTACCCAGAATCGATTCCGAGCCCTCATTTACACAAACACTCCGCTAATGGAGGCCATCATTAGCATACAAGTGTACTTTATAATGGTGGACTATGGCGAATGGGAACCAAAATTACCGACAAAGCTCAACGAATTTGCAAATGTTGGCAAGCAGGTTGTTTTTTACAAAATCGATAAATTCTATTAAGATTAAGACTCCAGAAATGCAAGGCCAACCTTAACCCATATGAAGCGTCTACACAAAATGCTGCATAGTAGCTTGGCTTAAAATAGTTACAGATACTTATTTTTTTTTATACACCTTAGAATGGCAAACAAGCTGACGGCCCACCTGATGGAAAGTGGTAATCGTCGCCTATAGACATGAGCAGTACCATGGACATAACAGAGTATACTGTTTCGCCCATGATACCCCCCATGCGTTGCCATTCCTGAGGACTCAGGTGTTATTCCTCTGTACCCTGTAAATTCACGCCATATCTCACCCTTCAAACCGAAACACAGCCATGCAAACACAACTGCTTCACGGTAGAAACACGAATGGGACAGAGGTACCCAAGCAATCGACTTGTACAAAGTCTCCCTCTGGTAAACTTAACTCGTTTATAACTTTACCCTGAAAAGGTATCGTAATGTCACATTAAATATCCAGTGTTCGAAAGACGACAAGAGACTTTCTTGTTGGAATTTGACGCGTCTCTTAATTCTGATACACATTTCATATTATATGTGTGATCATATTATCATGATCAGTAATATATTATAGGTTACCTATTTCTTTAATTGTATCATTACGTACTTAGTATATTTGTGGCATTTCCACAATATTGGTGAGTATGATGCATTCGAGCTTCTCTTTCTTGTGTTTGTCATTATTATCTCTTCGGTGGGATTGCTAAATATTTTAGTGCTAAATACCCTGCTGTCTTAGTATATTTATTGTTTGCATGCTTTACGCTTATTTGTTGTTATTTAATTGTCCAATAAATGAAGATTTTCTTGTTGGAGTTTACTGCGTCTCTGAATTCTAATACATATTTAATTCTTTGTGTATTTATAATGTTGCGGTCGGAAGTAGATTTTGGGATACGTTTATCTTTGATTTTGTAAGTTCTTGGTATTTATGACTTGGTTTTTTTTTGTAGTGGTTACAACTACTCTAGTCCTGTGCAACATAATAATATGTAAATCTACACTAATTTAAAAACATGCAGTCAAATTAACAATCTCCTCTTTCATGAAATCGGTTGAAAATAAAATTACAAAAAAAGTCTACAGACTTGGAATTATAATTAAAGATTTGGACCCATAATAAAACCGACTTCAATTGTCACAAAGCTAGTTATTTTGATCCAAAAACTAAACTACTGCACTCATTTTGATAAAACTTATATAGAACTAATCTGCAAGAATATTTTTTCAGATAAAAATAATTTTCCGAAACTGACGTAGTTATGAGGTAGTAAACATAAAAAAAAAATCCAATCCAATTGAGTAACTCCTTATTAAAATCACACTGTCGAAATTAGAGTCGAATCAATAGGCCACAAACATAGTACCCCATATATACGTGAGTGCCATAAAGGCGGCCACAATTACGTAGTTTAGCGAACAACAGACAAATTTAACGGTTAATTCGCCACGTCACGGTAACAAACTGTTATTGTACCAATAACAGTAAAACATAACGAATGATTGTATTTACGGTGTAGTAGGTAACGCGGCAGGTTTACTTCTTATGGGGGTTGTAATAACGCGCTCCATGATTTCTGGATGCCATTCAATATCCTTTTTGCTATACTGCAAGACCATAAAAACTATGGACTTTTTTTTATGTAGCAGTTTAACTGTAGGTCTGTTTCACAATATAAAGTTATTGGCAGTTATTGAGTGAGTGAACTCCTTTGACGTTTTGTTCATTATCTATGCAATGTAATACAATAGTTAACATTATCTGTGGTGTACACAATTAATATGTTGGCAGCACTGTTTATGAATATTGTCTGCACTGATCCTTCCTTCTTCTATCTTTTTCTAATGAATACTGTGTATAATGTTGCTTTTTTTTTATTAAAATTTGCATAGTTCAATTATATCTGCATCACGTTTAATCCTTCTATTAATACTTAGAATATGAAGTATATAGATTGGTAATGTAAAAGAGAGAAAATATAATAATCTATTGTTCGAGCGAGATAGAGAATAGGACAATAATTTGCCCAATATATGCTCGAAATGGATTTGATGAACAAAATAATTTCTAATTATTTTTATGTTTTGAAGTGGAATTAGTTTCAAGTGAATGTAGTTAGTTAGATTATTAAGTGTACTGTATCTGGATGTAATATAAGTAACAGAGAAAATACTTACAATTTCATGTTTTACGTGTCATATATAATATTAAAATATTATGTTATATTATAAATGTCATTTCACTTATTTTAATAAGTGAAATAACATACGAATACGATCGAGAACATTCGAAGTTTGGGGGAAAGGGATTGTTAGTAATGAGATTTAACAGCCCCATTTTTTTTATTCTTTTTTTATACTACTGAGAATGACAAACAAGCTGACGGCCCACCTGATGGAAAGTGGTAACCGTCGCCTATAGACATGAGCAGTACCATGGACATAACAGAGTATACTGTTTCGCCCATGATACCCCTCATGCGTTGCCATTCCTGAGGACTCCGGTGTTATTCCTCTATATCCAGTAAATTCACTCTATATCCCACCCTTCAAACTGAAACACTGCCATGCTTCACGGTTGAAACACGAATGGGACAGAGGTATTTAAGCAATCGACTTTTGTGCAAAGTCTCCCTCTGGTAAATTATTACTATGCAATATGTTGATGGTATTCCTATAAATAAATAAATAAAACTTAAATACCCTAACGATGAAGGATATACACGAAACAGCTGCTCGCAATTTCAATTCCCAAAACCTGCTCGTAAGTCATACATAAAGCAGCCATTCATTTCCAACTTAATCTAAGTTCTAGCAGCTTACACCTTATCTAGACAAATGTATAAGCCACAACAAAATTAGCTTAAGGCACGCGACCATGATAACTGTATGAAAATTACCCTAAAGAATGTTTTATATCACCGTCACATTCGTTTGATAGCTATAGAAAATGTATGGGGCTGTCTCGATGGGTTAGCGGTTTGCTATTTGGAGACCTTTTTAACTAAAATAAGCTACGTTCATAGGCTTTTTTTACCAACTTAAAAAAAAGAGATTTTCGATTCGGTCGTATTATATAAATCGGGGTTACCACTCCATTGTCGTCCATTAAAAAAAACCGTTTATAGGTGAAGCCTATGTCCAGCAGTGGACAGTTTTTTTAAGGATGATAATAGAATGGTAACCCCGTCTGCGCTAGTGATATACGCTGGCGGGGCACCAGTGAGGGATGATAGGTGAGAATGAAAAGGCAGGTCAGTTAGCTTATCGTGATGAGTACACCTGGATTTCAGCACGATGGTTTTCAGGGGGACCACGTGGACGTCGAACTGACATAGTATATTGCTAGCAATGAGACAAGTAGTCCGTTTTACTAACAATCCCTTCCTGTTTCTGATTGCATTTTTAGCATCAGTATCGATCACTAATCACCCCCTGATAGTTATTTTGGAAATATATTTCATGTACAGAATTGACCTCTCTACAGATTTATTATAAGTATAGATTTTTAAAAAACGGTGTGCGCCTATCTGGATGAATGTTTAAGATATTTATAACTAGCCATTTCCCGCGGCGTTGCCCACTTCTAATTATGTAGTTCCCGTATATTATTCCCATTGTAACTGGTATTATATTGTGTACTTAAATGATAATTACATACTTTCCTACTTTCTTACCTTCATAAAGTTTCAGCCAATTCAACTGATCGGTTATTTTATAGCATTTTATACGTGATTCTTTAGATTGATATAACTTTTTTATTTATGAACCGATTGAAATAAAACTAATACTAAATGTTAAGTAGAGCAAACCGCATTCAAATCGGTTAAGCCGTTTTTGAGATTAGCGTGCACAAATGTACAGATAAACAGACAAAAATTCTAAAAATAATTGTTTTGGGTTCTATTGCAATTATAAAGCCCCCATATAATATTTTTTCTTATTTATTAATAATTGATTAATATTGATGGAATTAATTACGATTGATTAATTACTTCGATCCCTTTATGTACTACATTCACTACAAATTCTATTTAATTTCAATTAGTACTCGTAGTACTTATCAATTAAATGAATCCAGTAGGAGTAAACTATAGATAACGCAATGAATAATGATACGTATTAGGTACCTTAATGCGACACTTCTAATCATCAGGGCCGAAATTAACATGTCAGGGCCCTTAGAAGGTGCACTTCTCGCTCATATAAAACTGCTGTAGGTAAAATTGTGAAGTATATATATATATATATTTCACAATTTTAAAATATATTAATTATAAGTAAACTTTACGTCTTTCTAATTTAAAAACTTCTTGAAATGACATATTATTATTTATATTATTTTTCTTGTAATTGTTTGTATTCACAATAAGTTTACTACTGTAATCTTATGGTAGAAACAATAAAGAGTATCTATCTATCTATCTATTGTATGTATATTATTTTGACATCTAATTCAATTGCGAATGCGCGCCAAATTTAATAAATAAATGAAGGTCGATAAATTTTAATACATATATATATATATATATATATATATATATATATATATATATATATATATATATATATATATACATAGATCTTAGATACAAATCCTCAAATAATTTCTCATAACAAAACCATCTCGAAGCAATTTTTTGTAGAGTCACAAGAACCCTAGCCGACGGGGGCCCTAGGCAATTGCCTAATGGATTATCCGGCCCTGCTAATCATAGACGTAGACAGAGAATGTGTTCCTAATGCTATTTGCAATTTAACATTGAGCTAGGTAAATATATAAATAGCAAGGCGAAAGGCTTCGCTGGATGAAAGTTGCTTTTGATCCAACGTAAATAGTTGAAGCAATTATCTCTACCTGAAATTCGGCAGTTCCATTTCAATGAAAATGTTTATTTGGAGACCACCGAAATAGAAACAGCTAGATGTGTTCTTTTTTTTAGAAATAGACAATGAATTTACTTTCATTTGCATTATACAATATAGATTATAATTTTGGATGTGAACGTTTTAAGGCGATATTGTAGAACATCTAGTATAACCCCATGTAAGGTCGTAGCGGCAATTGTACAAGTACAGTTTATACGTATAAGAATATTAAATATGTGTGAGTAAGCCGATGCTCCCGGGTATCTATCCACGCTGATTCTTAGCCTCCTCTTAGGGGTATTTCCATAAATTTAAGGCAAAACAAAAATGTTGTCCAATCGATAGGATTAAGAAGTAGAATTTAGAATAAGAATTTAGAATATTTAATTTAGAATCATAATTAAGAAACAGGGATTAAAATAAGAATTTAGAATTCGGAACTTGAAGTTTGGAATTTAGACTTAGAATTTAAATATGAGCGAGATACTAGAGATAAGATTTCAGAAAATTCAAAAGTGGTTAAATTTGCCACACACTCATTCAGAAACGATAATCATATCGAAAATATAAAAACAGGTATACTTAAATTAATAATCTCCTTGTTGTGAAGAAGGTTAAAAATAAACAAGGTGCTAAAGAACATCATTATCAAACCATTTAAAGCTATCTTCTGCTTTACAAATTTATTTGTGTATTATAAAAGTTTTATAACAAATAAAAATTAGAAATATTTTATCTTAATTGATCATTTGCCCGAATATTCTAACACTAGAGGTACTCCGCGGCATCACTCGTAATTATATCGTGATGTAGAATAGCATGAAAAAATAAGCTACTAAATGTAAAATAATATTTTT
This sequence comes from Galleria mellonella, assembly GCF_026898425.1. NCBI lineage: Eukaryota > Metazoa > Arthropoda > Insecta > Lepidoptera > Pyralidae > Galleria > Galleria mellonella. The sequence goes on along the minus strand of NW_026441999.1, from coordinate 4,510,513 downwards.
TTTTAATAGGATCTGTTCCAAAGGTTAGCGTGTTCAAACAAAGTTTCAAACTCTATTATATGAGTATAGTTTTTTTCCCGAAGCGCATAATTTTTAGTGTCCATTCCATTACACTTTATATCCTTGTAGTTACATTTACATCACAACTTTTACTAAAACGAAAGCCTAGTAGCGTCGTTGTAATAGAAAATTTTCGATGCGATTCCATCAAAGTTTTCAAATTTATCTCTGTCAAAGTCTAAAATTCTGACTTGTTTGCTAGAAATCTACCAAATATCACGTCTAAAATTTTGAATTTATGTAATTTAATTATAATACTCAAGTCGAGGTAAGTTATACCGGAATGATCACTGACGTATTTCCTGCAAAGTGCTAATGGGATTAAGTATGTACTCGTATTATACCTCTTCATCCAAAGGTTGCCTGGAAATGATCACTTTAACGATAAAGTAGATAGATAGATAGATACTCTTTATTGTTTCCTCCAAAATTTTTTTACAATAATAACATTACAATAGTAAACTTATTATAAATATCAACAATTACAAGAAATAATCACAATGAGAAAACAATGGGCGACCTTATCGCTAAAAGCGATCTCTTCCAGGCAACCTTTGGATTATTATTTTTATATTAAAGTGACTTATCGCTTTCCCGGTGCGATTTTTTCTTGAAATTATTTATATTTATAATAACTTTACTAACAATAATAATATTTATTTAAACTAAAAAGACACGTAACAATTATACGTTTAGTTCCCAAGACATATACATATACATACATATACATATAAATATTATCGAAAACGACAATATATACCAAATTCCTGATATTTCGCGTTATACATATATGGTTAAAATATAAGTTTTGAGAATAATAATGCATATTTTTATATTTTTCTATTTCATTTAAAATACTCTCCAAAAATAAGCATAGTATTGTCTGGTATACAAATTGGGAATCCGTAATTGGTTAATGTATGGCTACTAAATAAATATTATTAATTATTCTAAATAATCTGTTGATTCCAGATGTAATAATAAAATAAAAAAAAAATAAAAATAAATATTGTCCTGAAACCGCCATTTTTATTTGTTGTACAAAATTGTTTGTTGCGGTGCAAAATCTACATGTGAATAGATTTTACTTCGCGTTCTAAATTCAAACATATTTAATCTAATATTTACGAAATATCTTCTTGTCTTTCGATGTATTTTATAATGATGGGAAATTCTGTTTTTTCTTTGTTTACGAAGCGAAATGTATTTGTTAATCCACGGGATTTACCCCAGCGTTGGTTCCATATTTTTCCCATAAATTTTTATGGAATGGAATGGTTGTGATTTTCATTTCCTTTATCATTGTTAGATTAACTACACGTTTTCTTTGCTTTTAAAATGACATATGTTTTAGCGTGCACCAGTCACATTATATTTTTTAACCGACTTCAAACAGAAGGTTCCCAATATTTATGTATTTTTTTTGTTATGTTTGTTACCTCATATCATCCATCAGTTAAAAACCAATTTATAAAAATATTTTTTATCTGAAGGGATATACTTACAGATTACATGTTTGAATGGCTATGTTTCGGTTTGAAAGGTGGGATATGGCGTGAATTTACAGGGTATAGAGGAATAATACTTGAGTCCTCAGGAATGGCAACTCATGAGGGGTATCATGGGCGAAACAGTATACTCTGTTATGTCCATGGTACTGCTCATATCTATAGGCGACGGTTACCACTTTCCATCAGGTGGGCCGTCAGCTTGTTTGCAATTCTAAGTTGTATAAAAAAAAATTGGCTCCATAGATACTTTATTCAAATTGGTAAATTTACTCAAATTGGGTAATTTAAGTAAAGTAGTTTTTGAAATAAAAACAAACTGGTTTTGTTACATTTGAAATGTTTATTTTGTGGAACACAAATTTATTATTAATAAATTCTAATAAGTAGGTTTATTAGTGAGTTCTCTTAGGAAATAGAAAAAGTCTATGTCCAGTATCATCATCATCATATCAGCCTTTAACTGTCCACTGCTGAACATAAGTCTCCTCTTAGGGGATTTTGCCAGTAGTTGCCACGCTTGGCAGGCAGGTTGCCAATCGCAGTTAAGCTTTAAAAGAGACGCTTCTGCCCATAACTCGCCCTCCCTTAGTCGCTTCTTACGACACTCACGTGAAAGAAGGGGGGGGCCTATTTTATGCTAATGTCCAGTATATAATTTAATAATAAAATCAAAAGAAAATAACTCAAAATCACTGTTATTTGTATTTTTTACTGTAATAAAGATCGATGGAAATTTTATTAGTCTTTACACTAAATTTGTACTCATTCAAAAAGTTCGGATAGAAAAAAAAATTCAAAGCACGAATTTTTGCAGTCGCAAGAATGTCCTTAACAAATTAACCCAAAGGTTGGTGGGGTAAAGGTAACATTTCAAGAATAAATAATGAACCGCCCTTAGATCACAAGAATTCATCCCTCTCAATTAACGTGGAGTCGAAATTAATTTATTCTTACCAAAGTATGTGTGGTCACTATAAAAGGGATTCGCCTTTAACCATCATACTACATTCAGGATTCTGGTAATCCAATCATTCCATATAAATAAAAAATAAAAGATTTTTACTTATTTTTAGGATTTTGTATTACAAAAGTAAAAAAACGGAAAACTTATGGGGGCGTTTGTGTGTCTATTTGTCCGTCACTCTGTCGAAACTACTGGACCGATTGAGTTGTAATTTGTTACAAATATGTACGTCGGTGACTCAAAAATGGTGTAACGTAAATAAATGAACTTTAAACATATAGAGGTCATTTTTGGAGGTAAATTTGAAAATTATATATATCTATTAAAAAATAAATGTTTTACAAATTATATCGCATGTCATATAAAATGAAAGGGCTTGTTGTAAAAATATCAAATACATTTTTTAAATAAGTTTTAGATAATAAAAACTTAAATTCCATATTTAAGAAAATACGTAAAAAATTACCACTTAGGGATGTGCCGAAATGCAATAAAGTATCGATACATATGGATATCGATATTTTTAAAAATATCTATATCACTATTTTTATTTAAAAATATCGGTATATCGATATATCGGTACGACATGAAAAAATGGTCTAATCTACTTCAGTCGTCTTAGGTAGGTGCATTACTAGATAAGGACTAATCAATAGACATCATTTTTAATAAATCAAGAACAACGATATTAAATATTAATTATTTATTAACTGAACCAATATTTATCTGATACAGACATAAGAAAAACTTTTTGATTTATGTGCAACAACCAACATAACCAAATTGAAAAGCAGTTAAGCAGCAAATTGAGTCAAACAAATAAAAACAAAAAAAAAAGTAATTTATATATATATATATATATGTAATAGATATAACGATATATCGTTACAAAATATATCGCCTGAAAATATCGATACAATGAATTGAAGTTATCGATATATCGATGTTTCCATATTTATTCAACAAGCCTCTGACCATCCCGTCCTCCGTCTTTAAAATTACCGAGTATACTTATTTATTTATTTATTCTTTTTAAAATTTGTACAAATGAAGAGCTTAACGCCATATGGCATTCTCTACCAGCTAATAATACCTATTCCATTTATATTAAAATAAAATAATTCGAAAGTATTTATTATTGCAGCAACTAAATCCATTGATCGGCCCTATGTATGTACAGATGTGTGAGTGCGACGTTTATCAACAGTCAATCGCCTACGTACTTAGAGTTCGGAGAATTCATTAATTATTTAAAACCTTGCGAGTGGTTTTAAAATAAACCCCTTTTCACCATATCCATTATGTATTTTGTTATTGTTAGTCAATTTATTTTATTTGACCACTGTAGAAGACGTATTAAAATTAGATGGATTTTTAGTTTTTAGATTTCAGAGAGATTACAAGAGAAGGTATAATGGTATATGCCTGTAGTTTTTATGACAGTCATTTAGAACCATTTCTAATGAGTCTTTTTGTAAGTTAATGGCTACCCTCATTTTGTGTCCATACTAATTTTTGAACAATTAAAGCTACTTTTTTTGTAGAGCAAATACGTGATAGATTCGAAGCAAAATTTATTTTGAATTTTAAATTGATAATATTTTTATTTATTTCAATAATAGTGCCTGCATAACATTATTTATCATTTATGTTTAGTTACAATAAAAATCTATTAATTAATATGTCATCATCATATTATATCAGCTTTTAACTGTCCACTGCTGGACATAATCCTTCCCCATAAAGGGAGATTTGCCAATAGTTGCCACGCTTGGCAGGCAGGTTAGCAACTGCAGTTAGACTGTTCAGTCTAACTGCGGTCTAACTAAAAGTCTAACCCTTGACTATATTATTAATCATCTTTCGCTATAACCATCCCATCCTATATCTCATCCATCCCAACCATTTGGATGAGTGGCGGTCCTCCACTGTCCCTTTTTAAGGCACTTTTTACCACGCTCAACCACTCTTTGGAATCAACTTCCAGCAGTAGTATTTCTGAATCGATACGGCATCATAATCAATTCAAGAAAAGAGCATATTCCTTTTTAAAAGGCCGGTAGCACACCTGCGATGTCTCTAGTGTAGCAGGTGATCACGGGCGACGGTGGTCATTTACCATCAAGTAAGACGCATACTTGTTTGCCCCCTGTTATAAAAAAAAGTACAGTGCGCTTTTAAAGGAATTTTCTTCCACGAACGCTCAGGCTGTAGAATGAACTCCCTGTCGAGGTTTCCCCTAAAGACTACAGTATGGAGTTTTCCAAAAATGGTATATTATGCTTTCTTCAGAGTAGGCAACGCACGTCACACCTCTAGTGTTGCAAGCATCCATAGGTTACAGTAACCGTTTACAATCAGACGGGCTGTATGCTTGATTGCCACTCTTCCTGATATAAAAATAAATAAAGCATTCTCTTTACTAAATCTATAATAGAAGTTTCACTACATTGTATTTTCATATATTACAGTGTTGTTACTAAAAAAAAACTGTTAAAAACACTAATTAGGTATTAGATATAAAATTGTAACACCCAAAACATATATTAAGCTAATAAACACCCGTAAAAGATAAAATATATCAGCTCCCCTACTAAATAAAAGCTATTTAGGAGGAAATACGTTCGATTTCCTTTATTGCCAACCATAAAGGTGCTAAAGCTAGTGTATATAATAATAAACGATGAACGAGGTTTGAACCCTTACTAAATGTTCAAAATGATTTATAATTTTCGTGGAGAGGTTTTAAGAACAATGTCAGACATTTATTATATTTATTTGTTTCTTATACAGCTTAAAATGACAAACTGATGACCCGTTTGATGGAAAGTGATAACCGTCAGCTACAGACGTGAATAACATCACGGATGTCCAATAATATACTGTGACACCTATAGCACTCCACATGTCTAAAAGACTATAATTATATACATTTGGTTGAAGTGAAAAATCTCTCCTTTATGGAGGAGGTCTATGTTCAGCAGTTTACCGTTAACAACTGATTTTATGATGATGATGAAGGGAAATTGTTATGATCTTACCAACAAAATAATACAACAAAGATATTTTGCTAAAACAAACGATTTAAATCGTGAACATATCCACATACACACCCGCACGCACCCTTGCACGCACGTAAGCGCGTGCGCATCCACGCACGCGTGTACGCACGTGAACATATACACACTCACACACATAAAGATGCAATATGAAAGCATATGCATATACATACCATAGATATAGTGTGTATAAATAGTAAGAACATTAATACATATATATTAATTAGATTTTATTACGAAATAAAATATATAACATGGCGAAACAAATACAGCAGACGTGCGAATACGATTCTAGAACTAGCAGTAATAGCACCTAACAATTTATAGAGCAATAATATACGGCAATAAAAATAATTATGTTACCGCATTATAAATTAGTTGCCAGATCGTTATCACGATATTATATGGCTTAAATAGATATTTTATGTCATTATTAATCTATTTGTGAGTCTTATTTGCATATTTATGTAACATTTTAATAAATAAACCAAAGAGAAAAGATAATGTAAATATTTTCAAATAATATTTTCCTCCACTGTACCTTTTTCAAGGCACTTTTTTCTACGCACAACCACTCTTTGGAATCAACTTCCAGCAGCAGTATTTCCGAACCTTTCTATTCCTTTTTAAAAGGCCTACAGTACACGTGCGATGCCTCTGGTGTTGTGGGCGATCATGGGCGGCGGTGGTCACTTACCATCAGGTGAGCCGTATGCTCGTTTGCCCGCTGTGTTATAAAAGAAAAAGGGGGACAGAGGTTTATATTATATGGATAACTATTATTATCTAAATTAAAGAAATACCATTACTAATTGAATATTTATTTTTATGTTATAATTAAGTTTCAATTTCAGGATCGGAATAGAGTTGAATATTTCTACTATCCTATCGTCACTACAGTACCTAATTATAGTGATGTGCCGAATCGGCTTTTTCGTTTTCGATTCGAGTATTTCAGTATACGTTAAGAAGAAGAATCGAATTTGATTCAAGTATGAGAACTAACTGATCTGCTTTCATCCTTATCCATCGTATCCAAATAGTATCTCACCAGCACACATCTATAGCGCAAGCGGGGTTATCATTCCACTTTCACCCATAAAGAAAGTACCCCAGTGCTTTTTTTATGAGTGACATACTTGTATGGATATTTAAATGATTAAACTCATACTATCACCATGTCCTTGCTCTATCCCTATTATTTGGCACATACGTAATATAATTTTATTTATATTACATAAGGTTTTGGCTTTTGGTTTTACTACTGGCCGTCTACCTGAACTCGAAACTTATTCAAATTTCATCAAACTCGAATACCTTTTTATGATTTTATGATTCTTATTTTCGAAACTTATATATAAATAATATTCAAATATTTAATATTTTTCCTTTGTTAAGGAAAAAAAAATTTAAATAATGAATTAGAAGTATTTTTTAAGTAATGCAAATACTCGAAACTTGCATTCAAATTACGCGTATCCGAGATATATATCTATTGAACATATTGAAAACTCGAGTATAATCGAATTGAGAATATTCGAGTCAGTATTCGAGTCAACCTAACCCGGCACGTCACTACTCAATTACAGTAAATAACAGACCACAAACACTATTTCGTATCAGTACGATAAATTAATCTTGCCGTGAAACGTAACTTGAAGAGGGTCCCGTGTCAAGATAAGACTTTGGGCTCAGGTGGTTGAAATTATGATATTAAGCCTAAGAATTGTCATTTGAAATGTTTCGAGCAGATTCGAGAATTGTTATAATGTTATAAATGAACAATTTATTTGTTTATTCATTTATTTATTTTATTGCACATTATAAAATATACAAGGCGGACGTAATGCCCGATGGCGTTCTCTACCTGTCAACCGTTACGCTAAACAGGGAGAGTAAATGGCGGTGCATTGGACCAATATAATCAATTTGTAAATGAATTAAATATTTTGATAGATAAGAAAGAACCTTAATACATTTTAATATTATATATTCAATGAACATATACAAAAATTAAATGTAGATAAATCTCATACAATGCTATACTTATATAAATTACTTATTTATTTACATATACAAGTATATGATGTATGTATTAATATAATAAATATATAAGTGAAAGCTAATCGTGTAATAGAATCAATAATATGTCGCACATTGTTACAGGTACTATATTTTTTATAGTTATGACAAATATAATTAAGTTAATAAATTGAATAGAACAATTATTTGTTTAATTAAAACTACTTATTTAACCGTGAATACGTGTGCCATAACCCATATGTGAATCTCAAAAACTATGCGTACAACAAATTTAAACAAGGTAACAAACAAACGAATACGGTACTATATATTTTTTATTATTAATATAATAATATATAATTAAATAATAATTAATATATATATATATATATATATATATATATATATATATATATATATATATATACGTATTAAAATTTACATACAGGTATATAAACAAATAAATATGTATGTAGATATACTATATTATACATATATATATGAGAATAATAGATGGTACTTATTGCTAGGTTGTTATAAAAGTGATCATAAACTTTTTTAAGACGGTACATAGAGTCCTAAGGTTTCTGGGTTGACGAATGGGAAACCATTTGAGCCGAGCCGATAGAGAGAAATGTGATCAAACTTACTAAGGTTGAAGGTAAAGCATATGGCTTTGTTGACGAGACGGCCCAGCTTATTGAGATCAGGGTAAAATTTTTGTAGCGATAAGCAAAAACTTTTTAAAGCGGTATAAGGAGCGTAGAGTAACAACAACTGAGCGACTCACCTCTGCAACTTGATATGACCAGCTGAGTGCTGAGTGTATGTAAAGGCTAAGATCTTTAACGCAAGCTTTCAGATCTGTAACTGAATTGTTAAATGTGATTGGCACCATTGTGTTAACATTAAATTTAGTTAATTGTCTAGAACTGCCAATTACCACAGCCTGATACTTAGAAGCGTTATCAGCTAATCCATATTTAGACGATCATACCAGAATATTATTCAGATTGTTATTAATATTCGCTACAGCTTAGCATCTCTCTCTTCAATCGTACACTCTTGGCAGAGTGGTCGTGGTTTTCACAATGACGGTGGATCGTCGGTGAGGCTCTCCTTAGCGATTGAGGTCCTCGCAATATGCTTAGCAGCTTAGCATATATTGGTCTTATTAAAATCTATATATCATTTTTTCTTAAACATCTTCTATTTACAGACGTCATCTACATAGTTACTTTTTTATTACATACATACATACATATCTGTCACGCCTATCTTCCATTAGGGTAGGCAGAAACAATGGAACGTCAAATGCTTCGATTCAAACAAACCTCTTTCGCTTCTTCCACATTCATCAATCTTTTCATACACGCTCGCCGGTTACAGGTACTTTTAATTTGGCCCTTCTTCAGCACGTCACCTATTTGGTCAACATACGTCCGTCTAGGACGGCCCCTACCGACATCTCCATACATTCTTGCTCGACAAATCTCAAACCAACTATTTTATTATATTAATAAAATAATAAATATGATATCTCTTTCCACTTCAACTAAGGAGCGATAATGTACAATTCTTTATATTAAGGGTAATGCATGTGGTGATAAAGCAAGCATATAATAATGTCACAACTCAATTTCATTAAATTATAATTAATGAAATAATGATAATTATTAGCAACAATTATAAAGTGAGTAAAAAATAATGAATGAACAAAACGCAGGTCCGGAGCCAGTAAGATTTCCAAAAATGATACTCCGGTTACGCCCTCTGACCGTATAATTGCGTTGTTTAATTAGAGCAATCCATTTTTGTTTATAAGAGCCGATGTTTAATGAACCATTAATATATGGCGAGATGATTTATGTTAGGGTAATTTAACCCACTTATTATAATCACCTTTTTCTAACGCATCGCATAGTACAAGAGCTGGAAACATTTTGTCTTACTGACTAAAATAGAAAGAAAAAAAAAGAAAGAAAGTAACACATTTATTTGGCGCATAACAATTACAACAAGTTACAACTAAAACATAAAAAATTAAAGAAAAAGATAATACAAAAATAAACTTATACCTAATTAGGAATTATGCGACCAAAACGGTCACCACTCAACTAAGTGTTTAGACATTCATACGTAACGATAAAACGCTGCTTTTCTGTAGAACCAATAGGAATATTTGTAAGCAATATTTGTAATATATTATCATTTCGAAGGTTTGAAATGACTTCTTATACGAATCATTTAATAGAGAAGAATTGCTGTTGTCTATTTCTGTAATTGGTCTCTATGATTAAATATTATACAATTATTGATACATGGTCATGAGTTTTTATGGTGATAATATATGACAAAACTATGAATAAAACTTAAATAAAAATCTGTAAAAAGCTGACCTAAAAAATTTTGTTCTGCCATATAAATATTTTTTTCTGGAAAGGGACATCCTAATCTAATAAATCCTAATAAATCCTAATCCTAATATTTAACTGAACCTAAAATATGGTACGTACCTTTTCTTTTTTTGCACGGGATTTTTAAGTTATCTCACGGAAAATAGGGTAGTTGTTACCTTTTTTAAAGCAATTCTCAAAGAGAATTGTTTTCTGACCTCAGCTCCTGGACTATAAGTACTCAATGCTACTTCTATGATCGTGAATATCAATGTTCTCGAGTAATTATTATAAATCTTCTTAATAGCCTTTTTAAGATGTTGTTTTAGAGAAACACTCGTGCGTGGTACTCTCAAGCAACAATTTTTTTTCTATACAAAAATGTAACGGTAGATTTTTTACAACTCGAACTGACAAAGAAACTAGATCACCTGATGGAAAATAATAACCGTCACTTGTAGACCTGAACAGCAATTTATTAATCACAGAATATATTCCTTGTTATTCCGAGAACTAAGGTGTTCTGTTTACATACCTAGTAATTTCACTGCCAAATCCAATCCTTTTTTTATACAACTTAGAATGGCAAACAAGCTGACGGCCCACCTGATGGAAAGTGGTAATCGTCGCCTATAGATATGAGCGGTATCATGGACATAACAGTGTATACTGTTTCGCTCACAATAACCCCCATGCGTTACCATTCCTGAGGACTCAGTAGTTATTCCTCTGTACCCTGTAAATTCACTGCCATATCCCACCCTTCAAACCGAAACACAGCCATGCAAACACAACTGCTTCATGGTAGAAACACGAATAGGACAGAGGCGCCCAAGCAATCGACTTTTGTACAAAGTCTCCCTCTGGTAATATGCTACTAGCATTAACTCCTCCTTTTGTACCTTATTTTGGTAACTAAAGTTATTTAAATTCAACTAACATTGGTAACGTCTGATATTTAGGGGCATGCAAATTAGTAAATAAACACAGTTATGTAGACAATAGCTTCTTGTTGAGTTTGTTCGATCCATTCCATTCTCTTGATGTTAATGAAAAGCACCTAATATTCCTTATATATTAGAATTAAAAGTACCCTATAATCATTATCATCATTGTCAACCGTTGTTTGTCCACTGCTGAACATAGGCCTCCCATATAAACTGCTATAAGGGACAGTCCTGTGCCACCTGCATCCACTGATTCCCTGCAATGCATTTGGGTCGTCCTACACTGCATATGCATTTGCCCATACGAGGTTGTCACTCAAGAACTTTTCTGCTTTTATCGGTTTTTCAAAATATATCATTATATCAGCTGTTCACTGGTTGTCGTAGGCCTACCCCATAAAAAGAGGTTTTGCCAGTAATCGCCATGCTTGGCAGGCGGGTTGCCAACTGTAGCTAGACTTTGATCATATTTTAAAAGGAATGCTATATTAAATTAAAAAAAATGACAACCTAGACTTACATCTATAGTGCTACATTCAGAAAGATTTAATAGAAATACGTACATGGTCGCCCATCCAAATTATGACCGTATTCAACATTGCTTAACCACATCAATCGATACCATCGAATAGCAGGAATAATAATAATAATGAAAGCCTAACTCCGGACAACTCGTAAGGTTAAAAGGAAACTCGGTTTATCTTAGCCCCGTATAATTTTTATATCTGTTTCCTGCCCCCAGAGGGCGCGGACGTGATCCGAATATGAGTATCCTATATTACTCGCAGGATATTGACACGTCATTGTATTTCCTGCCCCAATTGTTTTCTTTTTGGTATTGGTATCAAAATTTTATACATGCTACATACTACCAATATTATAAACTAACCGTTCCTCGCGGCTTTCCCCGCGTACATCTTTTACTAATGTTATAGAATTGTAACTGGACGATATCTGTAGATGGAAGATATTTAAAAATAAATCACTTAAGAAGTTTAATAAGAACAATAGAAGCCAAAACAATATTTGATAGAAATTTTATCTGTCTATTTGTCTGTTTGTTCCGATATCACGTAAAAACTACTGCACCAAATTGGATATGGTTTACACTGTCGTGTTCCCGAAGGTTTTACTTAATAACTGGTTTATGTTTTGTTTTGATAGGACATCTAAACATCGACTACTTCTAGAAGTGATCTATTCCATTGGTTTTCCTGCTTCTATACTCCCCGCGTAAGAAGTAGCATGTAAAAAGCTAGTCGATATAAAAAAAAATCTTTCTATATCTGATACACGCTTACGCATTTTTTATATTACACTTAATTCATTAGTAATATTAAATAAAACGTCCTATATGTTAAGTTAGTATATGCCCGTGTACCAAAATTCATTCAAAACCATTTCGTTGTTTAAGTGGGATTCAGTAACAAACATACAAACAACTTGACTTTATAAGGCTTACCAGAAGACAAGTTTACATTTGTTCTTCCAATAAAAAAATTAATAAATAAAAAATTACCTGCTCACCGAAGCAAAAAAAAACGATCTTTTTTTTATACCACTGAGGTGGCAAACAAGCATACGGCCCACCTGATGGTAAGCGGTTACCGTAGCCTATGAACGCCTGCAATACCATAGGTATTACGCGCGCGTTGCCGACCCTGAAGAAACCTTTGTTAAATGATCCAAATATGGATTTGAAAATTCAAACTTTTTTGTAATGGATAAGAATAGAATGGTGACGATGAAAGATCAGTTAGCCCATCGTGGAGAAATCCAAAATAATTAATCAGGATGGCTTCCAGGGAGAACCGCGTGGAGGTCGACTTGATAGTAATTACTTTTCTCCAGATTCTTTGGTAGGTGTACGTCTAATACAGTGATGTGATAAATGTACCTCGCCATTAATCATTAAAGGAAAAGAGAGAGTAGCAACGAAGTCTACCACCCCCATTGCTATCAGTATACCTTGATACTACGCGGTCCTTATGAAAACCATCATGGTTTCCAGAAGGACCCCAGAAGGATCCCGCGTTTATTACTAACAATCCCTTTCTCTACAATTCAAGGTTCAGACTGGGATTCGATCCGAGGATAGTCTAGCATTGCATAAGTAAGTTGAAAGGAACGGGACACCACATGGATAAATATTTTTTTTTTAATGGGTGATAATGAAATGGTCACCCCGCCTGCGCTAACGGTATACGCTGGCGGGGCACCAGTGAGGGATAATAGGTGATGATGAAAGCAGGTCAGTCAGCCCATCGTGACAAATTGCATTAGAATTAACCATGATGGTTTCCAGGGAGAACCACGTGGAGGTCGACCTGATAGGGTGTATTGCTAGCAATGGGGCAGTTAGACCTATTACTAACTATACCTTCCCCCCCCCCCCATGGGTAAATATCATTTCAGTATGTATGTTGGAATAATAATTGGTGTGAATTTATTACAAAAGGGGCACATTTTTACCGCATATGCATAATTACATTAATAAGATAATGCCAGTGTTAATAAACAAAGGTTTAATGTACTTGCCCACTCATAAAGTCATTATCAGCCGCTTAAATTACACTGTGTGGTCTAACCCTTATTTAAATCTTTAGGGTTTATGTCCATTTTGAATTTGTTATTTTACTCGAGTTAAGCCTATTACACACTAAACGATTAATTAGATGACAAACGTGCTTAGAGCTATGTTCTACAAGAGACAGGAATTAATGCGATCGTTTTGGTAAACTGTGATAATTTACCTAAATTATTTTGATGTATCGACCAAGTTTATCACGTGGTCACGAGTAGACTGATATGGTGAATAAATGAATGAATGAATGAATGAGTATACTTTATTTGCATTATACAATATAGGAAATAAACAAGACAATTAATAAATACTAGTGGCCCGTCCTAGGTCGCACGGGTGGACATTTTTACATTTTACAAAGTGGCCATTAAGGCTGCACACGTGACGGAAGCTTAAAAATGGAGTAACTTCTCCTGTTTTCCCAACATTTCCCTTCACTGCTCTGCTCCTATTGATCGTAGCGTGATGAAAAGTATACTATAACCTGCTCAGGTGTATGAAGAATAATTGTACCAAGTTTTGTTAAAATCTATCGAGTAGTTTTTGTTTCTATAACGAACATATAGATAGTCAGACAAAAAATTTTACTGATTGCATTTTTGGCATCAGTATCGATCACTAATCACCCCTTGATAGTTATTTTGGAAATATATTTCATGTACAGAATTGACCTCTCTATAGATTTATTATATATATAGTGATCGATACTGATGTCATCAGTATCGATCACTAATCACCTCTGATAGTTATTTTGGAAATGTATTGCATTTTACCAGAAGGAGACTTTGTACAAAATTCGATTGCTTGGGTACCTCTGTCCCATTCGTGTTTCTACTGTGAAGCAGTTGTGTTTGCATAGCTGTGTTTCGGTTTGAAGGGTGGGATATGGTGTGAATTTACAGGATACAGAGGAATAACACCTGAGTCCTCAGAAATGGCAACGCATGGGGGGTATTATGGGCGAAACAGTATACTCTGTTATGTCCATGGTACTGCTCATGTCTATAGGCGACGGTTACCACTTTCCATCAGGTGGGCCGTCAGCTTGTTTGCCATTGTAAGTTGTATAAAAAAAATTTACAGACCTGACCTATCTACAGATTTATTATAAGGATAGATAACGAAACAATTGTATAAGTACAATAGTGTTGTCACATCTCCATTTTTTAAGCACAAGTAATTTTTTCTATTTATTCAAGCAAGTAAATTACCATATTAACAGTTACTGGCCACTGCTAAACTTAAGACTTAATAAGGGGATTTTGTCAATAGTTGCCATGCATGGCAAGCGGGTTAGCAACTGCTGTTACCCATTCCTCGACTATTAAATCCTTAAAGTTGCCTCTTATAATATCAACTGAAAAGAAATGACTGGCCTATTCTAAGCCGGGACCATGCATCGACATTTATATAAATTTTTTTATACAACTTATAATGGCAAACAAGTTGACAGTCCACCTGATGGAAAGTGGTAACCGTTGCCTATAGACTTGACTTTACGCCTATGACATTACTTTAATAATTATTATAATGATAATTAATTTAATAATTTAAAAGGTATATTCATACCTAAACCCATCGTGGAATAAATTAAATAGAATTCTATTTTGTTCTTGGATAAAATTTTTATATATATCAATTTTCTGTTCTCAATAATGAAAAAATCCTTTATTATTTCCATATTTCCGAACAGATACGACAATAAAATCTTCAATAAAAGAGTATATTCCTTCCTAATAGGCTGACAACACATCAACAATTCTTCCGATGCAACACTGGAAGAATTGCAGTGTTGCCAGGTGTGCAGGCAGTAGTTATTTACCATCAGGTGAGCTGCACGTTCGCTTGCCTTCTAATTTAAAAAAAGAATATTATGTGCAAGTGAAACCGCAGAATATAACTAATATAGCAAAACTACAGAACCTTTTAGCAGCAAAGTTAAACAGATAAAGGCATATTCATAACTAAATTCCGGCCAGGAACAAATTAAACACAAGTTTTGACTTTTTATTACAGTCCGCTAACCTTAGGTTGAGTAGGGGCAAATGTGACAACAACTTTCAAATAAATGCGACTTGTTTGTTCTGTGTGCGCAACGTTTTTAATGATTGCCCTGCAGCATCTCGTGGGTATTCCGCGCGGGACAACTTCCCCTCGATTTAACTTGCGCCTAATTTGGGGTATATGAGAAATGTTTGACTTTTGTTGCGTACCATTTGTAATTAGTGCTGTGTCATTTAGACGCGTGTTGTTTTTGTGACGAGTAAAAGAGAATGTAGTGGGAACGAGTGAGCAAAAAATACATTTATCTATGTAAAACACACATATATGTACGCACACACACACACACATACACGTACGCACGCACGCACGCACGCACGCACGCACGCAAGCACACACGCACGCACGCACGCACACACGCACGCGGGCACACACACACACACGTAAGCACACACGCGCACGTTCACAGAGTGAGAGAGAGAGAGAGAGAGAGAGAGAGAGAGAGAGAGAGAGAGAGAGAGAGACAGAAAGAGTAAGAGAGCTGAACGACGACAGATGGTTGATACAATTGTCATGAAATTTGATTAACGCATTGCACTTACTTGGGATGAAGAATAAATGAATATAATATAAATAACTTAGGAGTACATAAATTTCCTTACTAATCTTCCAACATTTCTTGCAATACGAAAACGGCCAAGAAAAACTTAGTATTATAAAAATAAACGGAGTACAATTTTGAAGCAACATCCACTGTTCTCCAAATAATGTAGCGCACAAAGCAACTGATTTCAGCTTTTGTTTTATCGTCAACGTGTTTACTACTCCCCTTTGTACCCGCTACTATTGACAATTTTCTTTATAGAACAGAACAATGACTGGAGTCAAAGTTTTATTCAAACGGTTGATTGTCTAAATACTGTTTTTGTCGCCGGCGTTGATTTCATAGTAGGATTAATTAAGTGGCAATATTGAAAAAGTTTCACAATTAATTTACGAGCAACGTTTTGAGTTATTATCATTATTGTTTGGATTCTTCTGCTGTTTTTATTAACTTTCAACGCAAAAAGGGGTGCTAGGATGCTCGAAAACTTTATTTTTATGTACGATTTCTTAATTGCAATCGTTAGCTGTAGGTAAAATTAAGAATTTACCTTTTTTTTTTAATAAACAATTTAAAAACGACAAAATATGTTACATGTAACACGTTGAATGTATGTTTAATTTGAAACTTTTGCGTTGTTTTTTTTTATACAACTTAGAATGGTAAACAAGCTGACGGCCCACCTGATGGAAAGTGGTAACCGTCGCCTATAAACATGAGCAGTACCATGGACATAACTGAGTATACTGTTTCGCCCATGATATCCCCCATGCGTTGCCATTCCTGAGGACTCAGGTTTTATTCCTCTGTACCCAGTAAATTCACGCCATATCTCACCCTTCAAACCGAAACACAGCCATGCAAATACAACTGATTCACGGTTAAAACACGAATGGGACAGAGGTACTCAAGCAAATGACTTTTGTACAAAGTCTCCCTCTGGTTATATACAATCGAAGAAACTGCTTACTATACTACATAACATACTAATTAAATTTTATAATATATGGTCCGCTAGAAAGATGCCAACGAGATGCTTGCCTAGGATGTTTTTAACATTTAATTCGCTTATTGTCTATGTCTTTTTCTATTCCATAAAATACCTGTATTCTAAATTTTATAGTAATTAGTGAAGCCATTAAGGCGCCAAGAGTAACAAACACGCTTTCACATTTATAAAAAGAAAGGACTTAGATGTAAGTTCTCAGGATTAGTATTGCATGAAGGTATCTTGGAGGAAACGGTATACTCTGTTATGTCCATGGCACTGTTCATGTCTATAGGAGACTGTTACCACTTTCTATCACGTGGGCTTTCAGCATGTTTACCATTTTAAGCTACATAAAAAAAAATTATAGTATAGAATATTCGCGTTATTAAGTTCTGCACACAGCTATTTAATTCAGCTCTCAATCACAAATAAACTGTGTTATTTTTTTATTATCAGTGTTCGAACACAAGCTTTTTCAACAATTTGCGCCATTTTTAATCTTTTGTTCATTCCGAGTTTGCGGGGAATGTTTTCCGCGTTGCTTTTTTAGTTCGCCGTATAAAGAGATATCTATTGAACTTGTATATAAAGTTGGGCAGTTATTAATGATCCTGCCGTGGCCTGTTTTAATAGCATTATAATTTATAGTTGACAAAAAAGCATTTCACTCGTATGTATCGCTAACAAGGTTACTCGTTTTGTATTTTGATGGTATCTGGGCCATCGGGCCATGTCATTCACGTTGTTTTTGCATGTCCTCGCCGAGATATAGAACCTAGTTAGTGCGCTTGATTGTATTTGTATGGAGTTTGTATTTTTATAGATATATAGATAGGTAGATAGACACTCTTTATTGTTTCCTTCAATATAATAGTAAACTTATTATAAATATAAACAATTACGAGAAATAATCACAATGAGAAAACAATGGGCGATCTTATCGCTAAAATCGATCTCTTCCAGGCAACCTTTGGAGGGAGAGGAGTAATTATAAACAGTTTGATCGGAGGCACGATGAAATTCTATTATTTCTAAAATACTCGTATAGAGATGTGATACATGTAATAATGTAAATATATATCCCTACTTATTATATACTGATATATACTGTCAAGCGTGGCAATTGCTGACAAAACCCCCAAGAGATAGGGTTCTGTCCAGCAGTGGACAGTTAAAGGCTGATATGAGGATGATGATGATGAAATGAAAAAGTTTTTTTTTTCTTCGCGAACTGTAACTCGAATTGTGAGAAAATTAACATAATTATTGATTATTTGATTACAATTATTTTGTTTAATTCCGTTACTGTTAGTATAACCCTTCCTTTCCCGTGTCGTAAGGCGACTAAGAGAATTTTATGGTCGTGGGATGAGCAACAGCGTTTCCCTTTAAATGTCACCAAAGGCTAACTGCAGTTGTCAAACTGCCTGTTAATGTTCAATGTAATTAAAATACAAATAATATGTAATAAAAATAATTAGAAAATTAATTATTGAGAAAATATCAAACAGCGTCTCTGCTACGACGATTGGGACGAAAGAAGGGGCGAGCGAGATATTGCATCGCCTTTTATAGCCGTTTGCCTCCGCTCTGCCTTCTACAATATATATATGTTCTTTTTGATTTCAAAGACTAAAAACTAACTCTACTAGTATACATTTTTTAATAGTTAGTAATCCTTATTAATATTATATTTTTTTTTACAACACAGGGGGCAAACTAGCATACGGCTCACCTGATGGTAAGTGACTACCGCCGCCCATGGTCACCCACAACACCTACGGCATTGCAGGTGTGCTGCCGGCCTTTTAAAAAGGAATATAATAATTGAGAAATTGAGTATGTTTATTTTTTACGAGGACAAAGTTGTGGGTAAAAACTAGTAATAAATAAACACCTACATGTCTGACAAATAATTAATTCATTAATTTGTTTATTGATTTGTTTTATCATTGTTTGTTTATTTATTATGTTTATTTGTTTTGATTTATATCAATTAAATTCATACCAGAGAGAGACTTTATACAAAATCGTTTGCTTGGGTACCTCTGTCCTATTTGTGTTTCTACCGTGGAGCAGTTATGTTCGTATGGCTGTGTTTCGGTTTGAAGGGTTATTGCAGTGAATTTATAGTCCTCAGGAGTGACAATGCATGGGGACACTTCCCAGCGACACACTATACAATATACTCTGTTATGTCCACGGTACTGTTCTTGCGCGACGGTGACCACTTTCCATTAGCTATACCGTCTGTTTGTTTGTCAATCTTGTTAAATAAAAAAATAATATAAGTAAAATAACAAATGAGACATTTCCCTATTTTTCTTTCTTCTATCGTCAGTTAAGAAAAATAAGGCAGACTAAATATGCGAATTCTTAAACCCGAAAAAGGGCTAAATAATAGGGAGAGGAAAGATTAAAAACCGCCCTATAGCGAACAAAAGGGTCTATAGAGGCCGCTATTTAGGGGTTAATTGTATTAATTATGTTGTAGATTACTTGTAAACAAACCCGTAAAACGAAATGGCTATTAATTTTTTCGGGAGTTCATTTTTCTTTAATGAAATATTGTTTATTTTTATACAATGAATTGTTAATTATATCGACAATAGGACCTATTAAGGGATAGGTAGAAATAATAAAGAAACTAATGTAAGAATTTTTTTTTATACAACTTAGAATGGCAAACAAGCTGACGGCATACCTGATGGAAATGTGGTAACTGTCGCCTATAGACATGAGCAGTACCATGGACATAACAGAGTATACTGTTTCGCCCATGACACCCCCCATTGCGTTGCCATTCCTGAGGACTCAGGTGTTATTCCTCTGTACCCTGTAAATTCACGCCATATCCCACCCATCAAACCGAAACACAGCCATGCAAACACAACTGCTTCACGGTAGAAACACGAATGGGATAGAGGTACCCAAGCAATCGACTTTTGTACAAAGTCTCCCTCTGATATTATTTCACCATTTTTAATCTACCATAAGTATAACAAATTTATTGACAATTTATAATAATAAATAATATACTATTATATTCACATATAATATTGATATCTCCTAAGGTTAAAAGTGCATTCCTAGATTTAATCCTGTTTCTCGAGTGCTACCTATCAAGTGGTGGCCCCACTGAAAATCAGCGCTGCAGCACTACACTGCAGCTTGTGCTGAGTGGGGCCCATTTCAGCTGCTACCAAATAATTATTATTTTAATGTATAAAGTTGTCATTAAGAGTGCTATGTTTTGTAGCTGAATAAATGACTTTATTATCATTATATTTATTTCCTTCCTCTTTCTTTTTCTCTCTGCTTCTCGGTAGTTAAGTGTAAGTGTTAATTACCATGTAGCCTGAGTATAGCATTTCCTCAATTAAATGGACAAAATGAATGACATCCCATTAGAAGTTATCATAATCCTTTAGCCTATACGTCTTGAACAACATTACCTTCTTTTTGACAGTCGGGTAAAAATACACGAACGCACAATTCCGCAATAAATATACAGTAAAATTATTTCAAGCTTATTTCTATGCAAATTCACTTATCGCGGCCCCGCAATAACGTAATCCCTATACGTCATGTAAGGACTTTCGCATGAGAATTCCGCTCAAATTACGAGAATTTCGCTCAAATTACGCGAATTACACAATTTTGTTTTGGGGTAAATATCAACAGGTGAAATTAAGAGCGGTCCATTTTGGATTTTTTTTTTATGTTGTATTAGCAACATGTAGGTTGTACTGTTCGGCTTTTTTATTAAAGCCTTTCAGCGCTAATGGATGGAATAAATTTGATCTAGGTATTTTATAATACGGCTGCAACGAATTTCACGCATCACATTTTTATTTTTGTACTTAAATTTTCACAATATATTGCCTTCAGAATCTTCAAATAGCACACATATTTATATTCATAGAGATATATTTTCACATGTTCATCATGTTCATCATATATATATATATATATATATATATATATATATATATATATATATATATATATATATATATATATAATCGAGTAGTCTTGCTAAAACTCAAAAACGGCTTGACGAGTTTGAAATTTGGTAGTAGGTGTTGTTGATATGTGATTCAAAATTATTTACAGTTTGTCTTAATTATTTTTATTTTCCCGCCATTTTTTTTTTATATATCACTCCATAAAAATAATAGAAGAAGATTTAGATAAAGAAAGAGAGGATAGAGAAAGATTAGCGGAGCACAATAAAGCGTAAGTGTAGGTAGTATGGAGCGACACAGCTATATAAGTAGCTTCTCTATCAAGTCTCAGTTACGACTGACTTATTGCATAGCTTGGTACGCGTGCACCGGCCGGCCGGCCAATCAGTAGGTAAAATTTTTACTTACTGTTTAGCCGGCCGGAAATACCCTTAAATTAAGCTTAAAAAAATCTTGAAAAACAAGATTTAATATGAATGGAATTTGTTTTAAAAAAAAAATTATGGATGATAATGGAATAGTAACCCTGCACTATCGGTATACGCCAGCGGAGCACCAGTAAGGAACGATAGGTTGGAACAAAATTAGGTCAGTTAGCCTATCGTGATGAATCCCACAAGAATTAACCAAGATGGTTTCCATGGGGAACCGCGTGGATGTTGATCTCATATTGCTAGCAATGGGGCATTACTAACAATCCCTTTCCATCTTTAATATAAATTCTACAAGGAGACTGTATAAAAGTAGTTTGCTTACGTACCCTCTATGTTTCTGCTGTGTAGCAACTGTGTTTCGCTTTAAAGTGTAGGACATGGCAATTGAAGTACAGAACGGAGACATGACATCATAGTCCTCAGGAATGGTAAACCACAAGGGATGCCATACAGCGTATTCTCTAATGTCTATGGTACAGCTCATGTTTGGGGATCATCAAGTACAATTTTAGCATTCAGTGTTAAAATTTTTTATGATATTATCACAATAAAATTCTTCAAGCCCCATTTCATAAAGTACTCCGCAGCATCAAACAAATACGTGCGCATAGTGTAATGGAAATGTTTAGTGTGAAAACGCCTACGTGTTATGAAAGCAAGTCTAGTCTAGCGTCGCTATTGTGGGACTCAATCCTGAGACCGTTTCAAGAGCAAACAACATGCACATGATGTACAGTCGCAGACACATTTAAAAGTTGTTCAGCAAAAAAAAAAAGAAAATAATAATAATACTGAGTAATAATTTGGTTTTTCCTATTTTAAAAAGAATAAAACTTACTGATCTTTGCCGAGATAGTTGTAGTTAAATTCAAATTTATAATATTTGAATTTGGAACATATTAAAATGCTAGGAGGTTTTGTTATTCAAATTCGGTAAAATAATAAATCTTTTAAAATACTGTTTATTACTTTAGAATTTTAATTAGAGGAATGAAAATTTATTTTACGTCTATGGTTGAATATGATTCAAAATATTTTACTAAACTAGGTGTTATCTTTCGGAAGTCCATATTATTGGTTATTTGATTGAAATTATTTTGTTTAATTCCGATACCATCGTCGATACCATAGTCGTGTGCGACTGCCAATATTCGAAGATTAACCAACACTATTACTATTAGAAGTTCCACAACCTTCCATATTAGCCATCAATCTTCGACTGCCATTTTGTTCACGCGTTTTGCGACATGTGTTTCACCTCTAAACGAGGTATCTTCAGGCAAATTATTAGAATGTTGCTCGGTGTCTAGTGTTAATCGGCGCCCAAACTGTATATATAAACTTTATTGTACTTGTAAATAACATGTAATAAAGGGTGGACTTATCTTTAACAAAATAGAAATATCTTCCAGTCAACCCAATACAGTTAAAAAGCATGTTGTTAGCGGGCAGTTGATAAATATATTATTTATTTAAAACACTGTTGTGTTCGCATGTAACATCATACATTCTAGTCAGTGAATGTTTATATCAACAGATACGTTAGTGCAGAACTATGCAACGACTGTGCTTAGCAAACACCGCGCTTAGTAGCGCTTATGTGCTGTAAAGTAATATAGTAATCTAAGAGCAGGTATATGTGGTGCATTTATGGTACAATGTTTAGATTTTCCATGTGGTACTGTTATCAAATATTTCTATTATTGGAAAAGGATAAAGGATATAGGATTAAGTACTAAGTTAATATTTATTTCTTTATTTATTTATTTTTATTGCACAATAAAATTTTGTACAAATGGTGAGCTTAATGCCATATGGCATTCTCTACCAGCTTACCATTGGGTAAAAATATATTATATGTATTTACATGTGTATGGACATACATAATATATACATATACAAATAACTGTGTGATCCTGGCAAAGATTTTTCCTGTGGGTGTCATAAGAGGTGACTAAGGGAACATAATGGTCGAAGGTTGAGTAGCAGCGTCTCTTTTAAAATACCCATAAAGCATAACTACGGTTGCCAACTCGCCTTCCTAGCGCCTTCAGCTACTGGCAACCACTCCCTCCCCCAATGTTATAAACGTGGAAGTTTCTTCATTTGTCTATCTACATGTCTATCTGTTCCATCTGTTCATTTGTATATTTGTCACTTTGAAACTTACATTAGTACTGTATAGGATAGAAAAGACTGCTTTTTATAACAGTCAGTAAGTGTACACCAGTCTTGTGGACTTAAGGCAGAAATTTTTCGAATCATTAATTTAAAAACGACTAGAGTTTAATTCATGAGAAAGCATTGCTTCACAAAGTAAGAATAAATTGCTCCACAAAATAAAAAAAGAACATAATCGCTCTGCTATAGACAAACTATATAGAAAAAAATTATATAATTTTTTATGTATTTGTATTATGTAATGCATCGCCATTTACTCTGTTTAGCGTAACAGTTGACATTAATCATTCAATCAGACATTAAGTCCGCCCTGTAGACATATTTTAATGTTTACAAAATTACAAATAACTAAATAAAATAGTATCACTTGAAATGATATATAAGGACACTAACAGAATTCTATACATCCAAATTTTGTTCAGGCATTTAAAAATTATAGTTGACTAAAGAAACTCACATACATGAACATTGAAAACATAATTACACACCGTTTTTGGGTGTAATAAGGACAATCTGAACTACGTATGTTTAATTATTCAGCGTTTCTCATCCCCTATCTCTGTATACATAACTGAATGTATATTGTTCTTGTAAATAAATAAATGTTACATCGGGTAATTAGCAAGGTGGAGATTGGGCGGTGTTATGAGTTATGACAAACGTAGACGGATGAGTTATGCTACTTATTTACTGTATAAATCACAATGAGCTACGAAGAATAGTAGGCTTGAAGGTGGACGGCTATGATGAGGTTTCACTGAAAATTCTCTATCGTTCTCTTCAAAAAATGATACAGATTAACAATCTCTCTCTTTTCATTTAACAGTTTTCTCTTATCGGTACAACTAATTCATGCATCTTCTTCCAGCCAGTTATATCCCAGGCCATATCCTTGACCTCTCTATACGACATGACACCTAGTGTTTCTTTTATCTGTCCCATGTAGTTATTCCTCGGTCTTCCTCTTCCTCTTTTGCTCTCTATTTTTTCTTCTACTATGTTTTTTAAAAAATCGTCATGTTGTATAAGATGGTCCAGCATTTTACCTCTTCTATTCTATATTAAGTATATGTACACAAAAAAAATTGTCGTGTGGTCCCAATATAAAATTTGCCACACTTTCCTTTCCGGGATAAATGGATTGTTAGTTATTGGGTCTAATATCACCATTGCCATTTTTGACATTCGGTGCTTTATCTATATAATCTAAGTCCCAGAATTATCTAATTCCCATCCTAGAATCCGATAGAAGCTGTTAGCTATTCACAGATACGTATCTGAAAGTAATATATACTCTCAAGTACATGTCTTTTGTAGGGACCAGGCCATCCCTAATAATAGGCCAAGGGTTATTATTATTACATACATATCCTAAACAAAATTCATTCTTTTCTTTCATCCTCGTCCCACATAAGCCGCCTACTTCAGATTCCCAGCGAGTAATAAAAGTAAACAACCCAGCATTGCTTTAATTTCCTCACAACCATTACCTAACGTACGTTATCTTGTACGCACTGAGAACAATAATTCGCGAAATGAAATTATAGCTTGGGGCCTCGCTATGTTGCTGGATGTATTGAAATTTATTATTATTATACATACATACATACATACATATATATATATATATATATATATATATATATATATATATATATATATATATGGCCATTTAAATTGTTATAATTCACGGTATTCTTCGTGAGTCAAAAAACCAGACTGTTAAATAAGTTTTTGAAAGTATAATATCACTCGATATGATATCAGACGCGAGGAGGTCGACCTGGTTGGGTATATTGCTAGCAATAGGATTCTCAGTCTCCATTACTAACAATCCATTTCCCCCCTCCACCATATAATTGTACATTGTAGTTTAAATAAATAAATATATTTAATTATAAGTAACTAGTTGAGAATGTGTTTGTTTGTTGTCTCTTGATGCTTTAACAGATTAAACGGCCTTTTTGAAATTAGGTTTACACGTAGTATTTAGGCTATAGAAGAATGCCTTCAACACACACAATGTTCCAAATAAAAGTTCGTATTTAAATACATATTTATTTATATTAAATATTTTAATAGGCTTTCGGTATTCTTTAATTTTAAATTGGACATTTAACTCTCTGACAAGACCATTCCCACGGGACTCGAATCCACGTCCCGAAACAAACTGAGCCGAGCGAGTTTGGAGAGTTAATTTTTTTCAATCTAAAATTTAGGTTTGCATTACCATCACCGAAGAGTCATCGTTAATTTATAGTATACTGGCTGTCCCCGCGGCTTTGTCCCAGTAAATTACGATAAAAGTACTATATGTGTTATTTTAATAGAATTATCATGTTTATTAAAAATATAGAACTTTTAAGCCTTCAGGGTTTGTCAATAGATTCTAGACACTACACAGGGCTATAAAAGTACAGTATAGACACTCCCTACTGCCCGCTGCAAGCTGAATTTACCAGAGGGAGACTTTGTACAAAAGTCGTTTGCTTGGGTTGTGTTTACATGGCTGTGTTTCGGTTTAAAAGTTTGGGATTTGGCAGTGAATTTACAGCGTACAGAGGAATAACATCTGAGTTCTCAGGAATAGCAACGCATGGGGGGGGGGGGGGTATATATGGGCGAAACAGTATACTCTTTTATGTCCACGGTGTTGCTCATTTCTATAGACGACGGTTACTACTTTCCGACAGATGGGTCGTTAGTTTGTTTGCCATTCTAAGTTGCATAAAAACCCCTTTTAAATACGCGTCAGCACCCAAACTCAAACCATTTTTTTTAATGAGTAAAAATGGAATGGTAACATCGACTGCGCTATCAGTATATGTTATCGGGGTACCAGTGATGGATGCTAGATAAGGACGAAGGCAGGTCAGTCGACTCATCGTGAAGAAATCAGCAAGAATTAACCACAATGGTCGTAGGAAGAACCATGTGGAGGTCGACCACGAAACGAAACGTGAAACAGGGTTTGCTATTATTTGTCCCGATCAACATTTATTTATTCACTATAACATTCTAACAAATAGTTAAATTATGTTATGATAGTAAAAACTAAATTAATGTTATAACTCTGAATCACGATGGGTTAACAGTCCTTCCTTTCCATTCTGACCTATCATCCCTCCCTGGTGCTCCGCCAGCGTATACCGTTAGCGCAGGCGGGGTTTCCATTCCATTATAAAAAAAAAAAAAAAACTAGTACATACATACAAAATTATATTAATGATATTTAATCCGACTGTAGATATTTCTGAGCCGCTCCTTATATCTTAGCAGGCTACTACTCAAAACATACCTCAGTCCCGCGAACGAAGTCGCAGGTACAAGTTAGTGAATGTATAAAAAACATAAATTAGTTAAATGGCTACATTATCATAATAAAAATTAGTATAAAGGGGTTCAAAGGATTTTATGAAACGCAAAGAGACTAAGAAAAAAAAAAACGAGAAAGTCTAAGGTATTTAACAAAGGCGAAGTTAGAATACATAAGACAATGTTATAATTTCTTTTTTCATCGAATATTCTCTTTTAAACTTCATTAATTAGTCGGTTTGAATAAATTCAGCTTTTAATAAAGCTCTTCTTTTTAAAAAAAAATCTGTATTATGATAATTGAAAACAGTAATTACTTCAATTGACCAAAGTAACGGATCTCTTTCCACATTTCAAGTGACTTGAAAGGAAAGATTCTCAATTTGCTGATATTTTAAACCGATTTTGGAGCGATTGAATTCGGTTGTATTCTTTTTATGTTTGGCCGAGTGGTCCCGGCATAGAATAGGCCACCTCTTCCTTTCTCGTGGGTGTTGTTAGAGGCGACTAAGGGACTTAAAACATCTCTAAAGCCTAACTGCGGTTGCCAATCCGAGTGTCAAGTGTTGCATCTACTAGCAAAACCCCCAAGGGGGAGGCTTATGTTCAGCAGTGGACAGTTAAAGGTTGATATAATGATCAGGTCAGATCAGGATGAGGTATTTTTTATTTGAAGGGATATTTTTTCAGATTGGCTCCATAAAAATATTATCAAAATCGGTTTAGTAATTCAATTTTTTTAAGCTTGAAGATCGTTTTCTTTATAATATATTTACGTTTAGATAAAATGTGTATTCAAATACATATAAAACTACTCATCGAAAGAAAAGTTTGTTTTACATGGATGGAGCCTGCGATATTCAGGATAGAAGATAGCGTGTTAAACCGCTATACCACTAAGATATTCGTTAAATCATTTTGTACTTAAAATTTTTATAAATAATACTAAAATTGCCGTATGATCTCGGCATAGAAAAGGTTGCCCCTTCCTTTCTCGTGGATGTCTAAGATTTTTTTTATACAATTTAGAATGGCAAACAAGCTGACGGCCCACCTGACGGAAAGTGGTAATCGTCGCCTATAGACATGAGCAGTACCAGGGACATAACAGAGTATACTGTTTTGCCCAAGATACTCCCCATGCGTTGCCATTCTTGAGGATTCAAATGTTATTGCTCTGTACCCTGTAAATTCACTGCCATATCCCATCCTTCAAATTGAAACACAGCCATGCAAACACAACTGTTTCACGGCAGAAACACGAATGGGACAGAGTTGCCCAAGCAAACGACTTTTGTACAAAGTCTCCCTCTGGTGAAGGGATTAAGGGAACTTAATTATCGAGGGAAGGGCAGCAGCGTCACACTTTAAACATCACCGAAGCCTAACTGCAGTTGCCAACTCGCCTGCCAAGCGTGGCAATTACTTGCGAAACTCCCCTTATGGGGGAGAACTGTGTTCCGTAATGGTCAGTTAACGTCTATAACTATTTACTTAAAACAATTTACAATATTTATCACTGCAAAATTACATTCATTTTTTGTCAAATGTTGATCGAGAGAGAATGCTATATAGCATTGAATTCGCCTCTTGTACCAAATAATTTTTTGTAATGTACTCAATAAAAAATAAATAAATTCACATTTCATTAACTCAGCAGCCCCCAAAATTGTGTTGCTCGTTCATTGAACGATTCTAACAAAGTAGTCAAATCTAACGAGTCAGAGTTGACGCAACTGTGTTGCCATGTTTAAATGTTATGTTGCTATAGCAATTAAAGTTTGCTTTAACGAGTATATCATACATTGTTACTGGCAACACTGGGTTTCAACTTGATCGTTAGATAATCGCGGCGCCGGGGGAATTCAGTCAGGGCTCGTATAATATCGTACATTTGAACAATTTCACTTCTATGAAATTAAATACCAGAGGGAGACATGCATGAAATTTGTTTGCACCTCTGTCCTATTCATATTTCTGCAATGATGCGTATCGGTTTACTGGAATATAGTGGTGAAATTACAGGATATGGAGGCATAACACCTTAGTCCGGGTAAAGGCATTGTTAGTAAGTTAATCAGATCGATCTCCATGCGGGTTCTTTTGGAAACCATCTTGGTTAATTCTTGTGGAATTCGTCATGATGGATAAACTGATCTGCTTTCTTTCTGATGAAGGTATGAATAAAAGAAATGATGAGAAAAATTAATTTTAAAAGTAATATACACGGACGAGCTCTCTCTAATAAGAGATTTCTTCCAGCAAACTTTTTCATGTGAATGAAATTGTGATTTAAAAATAAAAATAGGCAGTCGTACGATTTGTTTAAATGCTTTCATCCTCTTCTATCATTCCTGGTGCTTTACCAGCGGATACTAAGGGTCTAATATGAAATGTTTTCCGAAATTTCGGGCCCGAACGAAATACAAATATGATGTTAAAATTACATTATACATACAGTTTAAAGATATTAAAAATGTTAAAATATCATTCCTTTGGACTTTTATGGTAAGATTTATAACGAACGAAATGTTAAGCTCCATTTACTGGGCCGATTTCGGTATAAATAAAAACATGAAATTGAATCCGAAAATTCGGAATTTGATTTCATGGTAGACCCCCAGATAACACAAGCGGGGTTCGCAGGTGGGGTTACCATTCCATTATCACTTATAAAAAACATCTTCATTATCATTATTGTATCAGCAGTTATAGGTCTACCCATAGACTGCCATAAGGAACGATTCTGAGCTACCTGCATCCACAGGCCCTGAATGACTTATTAAGAAAAATACCTTTAGTTTTCAAAAAATATAATGTATGAGAGATACCATAAAAAACACATGATATTCTGTAATATCCATGGTGTAGTTGATGTCTATAAGCGACAGTTACCACTTTATAACAGATGAACTGTTAGATCGTTTGCCTTTCTAAGTATCATAAAAATTTTTGATAAATTACAGTTTGTTAAATACTATTTTTTCAAAATTATATTATGTCTGTGTATACATTTGTTTTTTTTTTTTGTTGTCCATATGGTTCCGACATACAATAAACTACTCCTTTTTTCCTGTAGGTGTCGTAACAGGCGAGTAAAGGAACTTAACAGTAGAGGGATGAGTAGCAGCGTCCCCCTTAACTAAGAACTAACAGAATTTTTCATCGTGCCTCCCACTAAATTGTTTATAATTACTCCTCTCCATCCAAAAGTTGCCTGGAAGAGATCGCTCTTAGCGATAAGGTGATTATTTCTTGTAATTATTTATATTCATCATAAGTTTACTGTTGTAATCTTTTGGAGGAAGCAATAAAGAGTATCTATCTATATATCTATCTCTTAAAATACCTCTAAAAGCCTAACTGCGGTTGCCAAGCCGCCTGCCAAGTATAGCAAGTACTGGCAAAATTCCCCTTATGGAAAAGGCTTGTGTTCAGCAATGGACGGTTAATGGTTGAAATAATTGAATGATATATTTGCGTCTTTAGTATCTAAACTTTAATATGAATTTTAAACTGTCTATCAGTATCCAGAAGGTAATAAAGTAGGTAAGTTAAGTACGGATGGCTAGGCTTTATAGGAGTTAGCCTAACACTAGTCTGGATACTAAGATATGAGCTTTATAGCTTTGAGAACTTTCCATTCCTATGTAATTCACTCAGCTGTCTTACCACAACGTAAATAATTTAAAATTAGATTGTTTTATTTTTATATTTTGTTTTTAAAATATAAATATTGGGGGGTGAAAGGGATTGTTAGTAATGGAGACTAAGAATCCCATTGCTAGCAATATACCCAACCAGGTCGACCTCCTCGCGGTTCTCCCTGGAAACAGTCATGGTTAATTCCTGATGAATTCATCATGATGGGCTAACTGACCTGTTTTCATTCTCATCTGTCACCCTTCACTGGTGCTCCGCCAGCGTATCCCGTTAGCGCCGGCGGGGTTACCATACCATTTTCACCCATCAAAAAAATATATAATTTTTTTTATAATTTAAGACTATGGACATGAGACGCACTATAATAAGGAGTATGTTTTAACATAAGTATAAGTATGAATGTGTTCCACAGAATGCTGGCGAAGTATACGTCATATCTTCCATTTTCATGGCATACCCTTGACTATACCCATGAGTAAGACTAAGGAAAATTAAAAGTCGAATGATGGGTAGCAGTATACTATTTAAAATATCACCCAAAACCTAACTGTGGTTACAAAACCGTTTGTTAAGCGTGGCAAATACTAGTAAAACCCCCCAAAGGGGCGGCCTGTGATCAGCAGTGGACAGTTAACAGCTGAAATAACATTATCCTCATCATCTTGGATCATCAAGACCTAAAAAGACATGGATAGAGTGTGGGAAATATATGAAGAGTTAACGGCTGATATTATGAGGATGACATATAGATAATGCTTCACAAAAAAAAATTTGTTCCATTAAGAAAATTTGGTTCAAATTTCAATTTATTTTTTCATTTTCCTATCTGGAGTCAGTCCTTTTCAGCTATAGCCAGATCTGATGTATGACCATTATGGGCGTTAGGAGTTGGAGCATATTCAATTAGACACCATTTCAAACAAATTAAATATTTAAATGTTGGCTAATCGTGGTTTTTGAAGACAAATGATCAGTTGTATTAAGTAATTGTGTAGGTTTTAATGTCTCTTCAGCAGTTTTCAGAACAGAGAAAAATCGGTCTCTCCGCAAAACTGTTCGGAATTATCACTCAATCAATAATTTCAAATTGAAACATAATCATTAAATGTATAAAAAACATGATGCATTTTATTAATATATTGACGTCAAATATGTATATTTTTCATATTTATGAACAATATTAGGTTGGGTACAAGCTTGCGATAGGCTTGCACGACATCCGAAACAAATGTATGCGCATACATTATTGTGTGTAGATAGGCTATGGGGTGATAAAATGCTGCACGGTAGTACGTGGGTTGTACTGCTATTAGGTGTTTTAATTGTTTAGCCACCTCATTGTTTATTTAATATACCTACATCAATACAATTTTATACAAAATTGAGACTTTGTTCAAAAGTCGATTGCTTGAGTACCTCTGTCCTATTCGTGTTTCAACCGTAAAGCAGTTGTGTTTGCATGACTGTGTTTCGGTTTGAAGGGTGGGATATGGCGTGAATTTACAGGGTATAAAGGAATAACACCCGAGTCCTCAGGAATGGCAACGCATGGGGGGTATCATGGGCGAAACAGTATACTCTGTTATGTCCGTGACACTGCTCGTGTCTATAAAGTTACCGCTTTCTATCAGGTGGGCCGTCAGCTTGTTTGCCATTTTAAGTTGTATAAAAAAAATCTATTTAACACCTTTTGAAAAATTTACAATTAATTAAGATTTTTCAATCAACTGCAATTAATAATAATGCAACTGCATTAGGTTGGCTGGAAAAGATTTCTTTTAGAGATAAACCCACTCTTAACTAACAAGTTGTTAAACTAATCGCTGTATCTTTTGTTCAAGAGCAATAAAAAATTATCATAAATAAAAATGTTTCATTAACATATTGTTATCTAAAAAACAATATGACAAATAATTAAATCAATACGAGAGGTAACATGAATAATCATCAAAATTGGCATAGTTGTAACATAAATATACACAAAAAATACTGTTAATTTGAGAAACTTCATCTATTTTAAAATTTTAGTGATGTGTCTTCGATATATCCACTATTTTGCTTGTGGTTCGATTTAGATGGATAATTTAACGGTAATTGTACGGTAGCCAGGAAATCTCTTCTAATGTTTGTCATTATAATATATGAGTTTACCACCACAACCGCTATTAGGTAACACGTGCATATCACTAATGGCGGGAAATTAAAAGAAAATGGCCGCCACAATTTGTTTTCGTCAATTACATAAATTTCACTTTCGAACATTTATATAAAATATCGTATGTTAAATAGCAAGGGATTTTAACTACATTTGTAAACATACTTCTAAAAAGTGGTTTACTATAGGACTAGATGGGGTGATGACCTTAAACGCATTGCGAGAAGTCAGTGGATGTAAGTGGCTGAGGACCGTTCTTTATGTCAATTTATGGGGGTGGTCTATGGTCAGCATTGGATGGATAGTGACTGTTATGGTGATGATGAACGGGACTACTTTCTTATTCGTGATAAAAATTGCTTTTAAATATGAGTACAACACTAGTTTTTTTTAGTTTTAACTTTTAACATATTACAACACCTACATCGTCTACACAATCGAGATGTTGATTAACTGGATGTATTAATGGGATCCGATTGACTTTTAAGCGTTCCTCTCCGAATGGCGATAAATTCCTTGAGACATTATCATGACAAACAAACTGAGCTGACTTGTCACTTATCATGTATTAGTGGTCACTTAACTCGAAGAACAGACAACCGATGCGGAAGAAAGGTTCTTGAGTGACGACCTCGTAGGAGAAAACGCAGTCTAGGACGATCTCCCACTAGATGGAGTGACAACCTCAAATGTATTGCAGAGAGACAGTGGATGTACGTAGCTCAAGACCGTTCCTTATGGTAATTTATGGGAAGGCATATATTCAGTAGTGGACAGATAGTGATGATGTCATCGTCAGCATATACAAATAGTGCAAGCGCGGTTACCATTCTCTTATCATTCATTTAAATACCAATAAACCAGTCAATAATCATTCCATTTTCATCCCTAAATGACATGCAGCATTTTATGTGCCCATGTCAGCGATGTCGATAGGCCGCGGCTATCATGAATACGTTGCGCGGCGGCAAACTCACACGGTTTTGTGCGGACACGATGCAAAGTTTGTTCAGAGCTGTTGTTTGTTTGTTTGAATTGAAAAATGGACGGCACTGTATATGAATGTTACTCTTGATGCAATGAATTCACGGGTGTGAAAAAACACCCACCGTGTAAAATCATAACAAATATAGTTTGCTGTTGAAATTAAATGAACTTGGCAATGAGAAAACTTGACGCGGTACTTTTTTACGAAATATTTACTTTACATGTGTGGTGTCATTTTTCCCTTTTAATTTAAAATTTTCAAAATTTGTGAAAAAAAAAAAACAGCGTAGATTGCACCACGACGTGGTCACGACAGGACTACGACGTGGTGCACTCCATGTCGAAATGTCGGCAAAAAAGAATCAGGTACGTAGGTACTGTTTTAAAATATGTGTAAATAACACGAAAGTTTAAAATTAATTATATTAGAGGATTTTAAGTTATAAAATAAATTTGTGTTTCAAATTTCAGCTTTCAAACTTCTCTTATACCACTGAGGTGGCAAATAAGCGTACCACCTGATGGTAAGCGGTTATCGTAGACTATAAATACCTGCATTATCATGGGATTAAGCGCGCGTTGCCGACTCTAAAAAAATCTCTTTTGAAAAACCTCATGCTGCAGTCTCTTGGGAAAAGTTTGGTAGGGTTTTTTTTTATTTCGTTTGTCCTGACTAACTATCAACATACGGCCAAAATAATTAAGTCTAACCCTACCAGGCTGGGGGGAAAGGGATTGTTAGTAATGTAGACTGAGAATCCCAATGCTAGCAATATACCCAACCAGGTCGACCTCCTCGCGGTTCCCCCTGGAAACTATCATGGTTAATTCCTGGTGAATTCATCATGATGGGCTAACTGGCCTGTTTTCATTCTCATCTATCACCCTTCACTGGTGCTCCGCCAGCGTATCCCGTTAGCGCAGGCGGGGTTACCATACCATTTTCACTCATCAAAAAAAATAGGGCATATTACTAGCAATGGGGCTGTCAAACTCTATTGCTAACGATCCTTTTCCCCCTGATAATATCTATTAAGATATGATCAGGTCAGTTGGCCCATGGATCGTGACGAATTCGTCAGAAATTATCCACAGAATATATAATCTGATATAATAGATACGGTAAACCGCGTGGTCGTATAGAGGACCAAAAGAGGACTTGCAGGACTTTGGTCCTGTAAGTCCTCTTTTGGTAAATATCAAATACCTTAATACAAAATAGGTTAACTGATTAAACAAGTTAACACAGTGAGATAGTGACTCATAAATTAAGCCAATGACTGCTTAATTTTATCCTAAGTACACAGTTTGCGTCTAGTTTAAACAATTCACAGCTCCGTGTGTACCTAACAGTCCAAGTGTAGACCTCGGAAGTTTTGTAAATTACCAAAATTCCATTGGATAAATACATATGTAAACTTCATAATTCCATAAAATTCCCGTTAATCTGTTATATATAAAGAACCTGCTTATATTTCTATCAGGTACTATTTACAATGGCTTCACCCATTCGAGACTATTCCTGATGAAAGACGAATGATGAATAAATAATGATCGATTAATAAATGATAAGTGAATGAAGAATAAAAGATAAATGAATAATGATCGAACGATAGACGCACGATGAAAGAACGAGGGACAAGTATTTAATGAACCATAAATGAGTGATGAATGAATGACGAACAAATAATAAACGAATAATGAATGAATAAACGATGAATAAATGAAAAATAATTGAATGGGATATAACCTACAATGTATACTAAATTTTGATCAAATCCTTTCAGTAGTTTTTGTGTGAAATAGTCATAAATATTCATCCATAGAAACAAATCCTAACAAACTTTCGCATTTATAATATTAATAAAGTTAAAAAATAAGATATATTTTGATGCAAATTACGAGTACATAATAAACTTTATAGTTTAATTCTGTTTTTCATTTCAAAGTCTTCAACGTAACCTGGGCGTTTAACCGTTCATCTAATCGTTTGTACGATCAACGTTTTAACTAGATTGCAAAACTTTCTACTGAGTTTATACGTATTTTTAGATAACAGATAAGAAAGAGGTTACGTATTAACTATTTTATTTTAATTACTAGTTTAAATTTAATTTGTAATAGTGTATCAGAACAAATAAAATATATGTACATACAAGATATTAAAAATTCTACATAGAATATTTTTTTTTATTATATTATTAATTTTGGCATCAGTTTTTTTTTATGGGTGATAAGAGAATGGAAACCCCATCCGCGCTATCGGTTAACACCGGCGGGGCACCAGTGAAGGATGATAGGTAAGAATGAAGTAAGCCAGTTAGCCCATCGTGACGAATTCAACAAGAATTGTTCACGATGGTTTCCAGGGTGAACCACGTGGAGATTGACCTAATAGGGCATATTGCTAGCAATGGGGCTGTCAAACTCCATTGCTAACAATCCCTTTCACCCTATTTTGGTATTAGTTAAAAAATCAAATTAAAGGAGAACAACTAAGAAGAAACTCAGTTATTAAATTTTTAAAAACATTTTTTGACATTTTGCAGTACTGTTAATATTGTGCATGACTGTGCCTTAAAATTTTAATTAGTCATATAAGTTGTATAATAAATTTTATTGTCTAAGTAGACAAGCAATTATAGTATAAAATTAGAGTATAAGAAGAAAAAAAAAACAATAATTAATATTATTACGAAAATATCAATGTTTCAACTTCATAGCGACTATTCTCTGTTCACTGCTGAATATAAGTTTCTCCCTAGACTACTATAAAAAATTGACCTGAGCTACTTATGTCCAATGACTCTCTTCAATGCATTTGAGGTCGTCACTCCGTCTAGTGTATCATGTAAATATTAGTTGTAATACATGATTCGTACATATTTCCAAAATTATAATTAATTATATAAATTCCATAATATAATACATAGTTATATAAATTCCATTAACGTCGTAACCAAACAGTGAACGCACTTGGGCCTGTTTTTACTGTCTGTCTGGCTTAGCGCCAGCGTGGAATTAACTTGGTGAGTTGAGAAAGTTCTAACGATATATTTCAAGGGTTGACAGTATTCCAGCTTTGAGGTTAGGAACATAGCGTGGTGTTTAGAGCTTTGGAAGCTTGTATTTAGTATAACATTAACAATTTATGCTCACAATACATACATGAAAACATTTTGTGTATACGCAGAAATCTTTAAATGTTTTTAAAAAAACAGCGATCCCAATAGTCTTAACACTTGATACAAATTCAAACTTGCTGTTCCAAAGTATCGTTCAGGAAAAGTTAATAGGACTTTATGGGAATGGGCATTAAATGTTATCAAACTAGAAATCTAAGGATATTTTGGATCTACAATTTAATAAATTTAAAATTGTTATTAAAAATACTTATTGATCAAAGTCTTTTTACACATTAAACGATTACTTGAATGACAAACATGCATTGTGCTAGTTGATCATGTAGAATCATTTTATTTATCATGTAATTTTAGACTATTTAAATGTCATTTAAATAAATACACATAATGTTAACAGAGATTTAAAACAGTAATTGTTGAGTTTCTTGCGATTTCTTCTCAACAAATATAACAACTTTCGCGCTGCGCTCATATAAAAATGTCGACTGAAAGTGCTTGTAAATAAGACTATTGAAATAAAGAATATTTAAATATGAATTTAATTTGAAATTTGACTTCAACCCCAATAACTACTTTATTGTTTTAGAGGCATTAGTCGAGTTACTGTTGTGGTGAACATAATACTGAACTGTTTTCGTCCAATATATTTTTATGGTGGATGTCGTAAAAGGTAACTAAGGGAACTTAGAGGTCAATAGACAGGCAGCAACGCCCCTCTTAAAACATCACCAAAAGCCTAACTGCGATTGCCAACCCGCCTGCCAAATATGACAAGTACTGGCAAAAAAATCTTATGGGAAATGTTTATGTTCAGCAGTAGACAGTTAAAGGCTGATATGATAATGATGATGTTTTTATGGCCAACACCATTATGTTTGAACCACTAGGGTTTCGCAATAGACGAAGCCAGTCTTTCAGTTTATAAATATTAAAACAAAATCCTTACTTTACAAAACGTATGTTTCACAAAACACAACGGAAATGCGTAGCTACGAAATAAGCAAATATTATGGAGAGATTTCCTTAAAGGGCTTTTCATGGAATAACATATGCAAAAAATCAAAGGGTAGCTTGTATCTAAAACATTACCCCCGGGACAGGAGCGAAAGGTAAGGAACTGTCATGGTTTTACGAGAAAATATCGTGAGTTTTATGTATAAAGTTGTTAATATTGGAATTACTTTATCTGTGAAAGCAAAGTCTGAGTTTGTTTTGAGAGTATTTTTTTTTGTATTTGTTGAGTATTCTTTTTTTTTATGCAACTTAGAATAGCAAATAAGATGATGGCCCACCTGATGATAAGTGATAACCTTCGTACAGAGGGAGACTTTGTACAAAAATCGATTGCTTGAGTACCTCTGTCCCATTCGTGTTTTAACCGTGAAGCAGTTGTGTTTGCATGGCTGTGTTTCGGTTTGAAGAGTGGGATATGGCGTGAATTTACAGGATACAGAGGAATAACACCTGAGTTCTCAGGAATGGTAACGCATGGTGGGTATCATGGGGATACAGTATACTCTATTATGTCCATGGTACTGCTCATGTCTATAGGCGACGGTTACCACTTTCCATCAGGTGAGCCGTCAGCTTGTTTGCCATTCTAAGTTGTATAAAATAAAAAACATAGACATGGGCATAATAGTGTAGGGAGAGATTAATACTGCATTGCTTATAATATCCCTCATTCGTTGCTATTCTCTGTATAATATTTGATCATGGACTCACGTGGTTTTAATGGCTTGGTAAATGAAACTGAAAATTACTGAATGCGGTCTTCTATCGTGTTTTTTTTTTTTAAGACGATTGTTTCCAATTTCGAAAAGCAGTATTTTTGAACCAATACGACATCATAACCTTCAATAGCGTATTCCTTTTTAAAAGGCCCGCAGCACTCCTGCAATGCACCTGGTGTTGTCGGTGATCACTTACCATCGGGTGAGTCGCATGCTCGTTTGCCAACTGTGTTTAAAAAAATCACTTTCTAATTTATTACTTGTAACACACTGACAAGTGTTGCGACTGTACAATATTAATATTATATCGTTATATTAATGATAATATATATCAACAAGCTGACGGCCCACCCGATGGAAAGTAGTAACCGTCGCCTATAGACATGAGCAGTACCATGGACATAACAGAATATACTGTTTCACCCACGATACTCCCCATACGTTGCCATTCCTGAGGACTCAGGTGTTATTCCTCTGTACCCAGTAAATTCACGCCATATACGCCCTTCAAACCGAAACACAGCAATGTAAACACAACTGCTTCACAGTTGAAACACGAATGGGACAGAGGTATCCAAGCAATCAACTTTTGTACAATGTCTCCCTCTGGTGATGGTGGTGACTTAATATAAAAACGAGATTTAGATATGTTGAAGCAATAATATTGCATAAATATATAACATAACAAACGCAATGTGGGACGACCTCCCACTAGATGGAGTAACGACATCAAATGCATTGTAGGGAATCAGTGGATGCAGGCGGGTCAGGACCATTCTTATGGCAGTCTATGGGGGAACCCTATGTTCAGCAGTGGGCAGGTAATGGCCGAAATTATTTTGTGATAATTTTGTGATCATATTGGCCCATTAACTTGTGTAATTGTTATCACTCGCTCGTTAACTTTCACCATTCTGAAATAAAGTTTTGTAACTTTCACAAAATAATTATTAAACAAGTTCTTTGTTGATTTAATGGAATAGATTCATTAAATTTCACAAATATAAACTCAAATAATGTTTAATTTGTTTGCATTGTATTCGTATAAATAATTCTACATAGGTATTGGATTGCGGATTAAGCCGGCCGGAAGGGACAAAGGGCAGAAATCAAATAGTGAAAGCTACGTAGTTTCAACACGTGCTATATTAGTTTATATTAAATGTAGACCTACACTCATATTCTACGTATAGGCTGCGGTAATTCCGTTTAATATCAGATGGGCCGTATGTTGGTTTGCCACCATAGTAGTAAAAAACAAAAGAGGAAAGATTTGATTTCTCAAAACTCAAAAACTGCTCAACCGATTTTTAAAATTATGTCATCAATAGAAAGCTACATACGAGTACATTATAATTATTACATCACCTCTTATCTATCCATAAAACTACATTATCAGTCAGTAATATAGATGAATATTACTTATAAAAAATTCTGAGATCCTTACGATCACTACGAAAGTACCTACCACTGTAAAAGTACCTATATCAAAGGCATCGAAATTTTCCTTACTAAAGCTAATACACATATTATCTATCTTTCTTACTACCCGTGCGATATCATGAAAACAATCATGAAGAAATTAATATTAAATTTATAATTATTTATATTTATATATTTATTAGGCCGTAAGGTCTCGGCATAGCTCTTTTCTCCTACATTCTTCACGACTCTGGAACGCGCTTCCTGATGCCATTAAGAGACTACCGACTAAACCGTCTTTCAAAAAAAGCGTTTACGCTCACTTTTTATCTTTATTCGAGCAGTAAGTTATTATCAATTTCGTGTATAACATAGTATATATCATATATGTGTAAGTATATTTGTTATTCATATATATTTATTCGTTTATATATGTAATTTTAGTATGTATGTATATCAATAATTACTAGTACCGCATTCGAGTATTCTGAACTTCCCTATGGTTGACTGGGAGAGAATGCTTTTAGCATTAAGTCCGCCATGTACACATATTTGTACTAATGAATAAATAAATAAAAATGAATAAATAGCATAGGCCACCCCTTTCTTTCCAGTGGGTGTCGTAAGAAGCGACTAAGTGACTGCGAGAGATGGGCAGCAGCATCCCTCTCAGAACATCTTCAAAGCTTAACTGCAGAAACTCCCCGAGAGCGATGCTTATATTCAGCAGTGGACAGTTAAAGTCTGACATGATGATGATGATACTTATCATGTTCCTTGCAAATAAATATTCCATAATTTCATCCGTTTTATATTTTCCATTAATTTTGTTCATTGTTTAATTAATTAAAGGAGCAGGTAATGATAAGTATACAGATGTTAAAATAGTTTAGTAGTGTTGTTTTAATGATTTATTTTTATTTGTAATTGTAGTTAATGTATACTGTGGCCATGTTTGTCAATTGTTTTCTGACCGCACAAAGTAGCTTCTTAAAAAAATATTGCCAGAAAGAAAATAGATTTCTAAGAAACTTGGTCTACGGTTCTATTAAAAGGTAACTCGAAGGGAATAGCTAAACAAAGGAAAACAAGCAAAGATAAGCAGTTTTATTTCGTTATCCCTGATTCGAGATATATTTAGACTTATATATAATATGGCCAAATATTTGCCATCCGAAACAAACCAAACTTAGACAATACAATACAAATCAAGCCACTGTGTCGTGGTCAGACAAGCGTTAAGCTCAAAGCTGTTTGTCTTGTCCGTATAAGTGGTTCAACGGACAGACAGACTTTGTTAAATTATGTAAATTTATTTGTCTACGTATCTATGTGAAATTATTGTTCGTTGTGAATCCTAAGAGTTCTCCTGGGAGCTGGATGTTTATCCGTTTACCAAATGATAATCTGATGTATTTGTTTCAATTCTGTATAAATTGACATTAGAGGGCGCCACTTTATCAAGAGTAATAACAGAATTCATTATATCAGCTGTTAACTGCCCATTACTAAACATAGGCCTTCCCTTTGTGGGTTTTTCTAATAATTTGTACGCTTGGCAGGTGGATTGGTAACCGCAGTTAGGCTTTGGTTGTGGTTTAAAAGGGATGCTGTTACTCATCCTTCGAACATTAAATTCCCTTAATTGCTTCTTACAATACCCATGTGGAAGCAAGGAATGGCTCATTCTCCACCAGGATCACACGGCTTAAGCCAGTTAAAAAAGGCTAAAAGCTAAAGTCTTCAATTAAAAGAAGTGTAAAAACTAGAACCAACTTGGGGCTTATTAAAAAAGTTACCATTAAAATTCCTAACTTCCTCTCAATTGAAGATCCAAAACGATAATAATATTATAAAAACGCGGGACAAAACGGTCCGAGGTATCATAGTAGCTCATTATAAATTCTGTACGCGGACCACAAGTTACTCTCAACTCGCCCCAAGTGTCCAGTTCAGACTTAGCACGATAGCCGACTTGGGAATTGGAGCTTTATAACCATTGTCCTTAGTTGAGAGTTGACCGACCCGTTTTTGCAATATAAACGAAAACTAATCTAATTGTCCTCGTACAATTGAAAAAGTTGTGCTTCCACGGTTTTTTAAATGTGGCTGAAATTAAGAAAGTACTTTCTGACTTTATGTAGCGGCTGTAGGAATACATTGTGCATTGAATTGACCCATATTTTTTAGATTATATATACCATACATAGTATACCAGAGGGAGACTTTGTACAAAAGTCGATTGCTTGGGTACCTCTGTCCCATTCGTGTTTCAACCGTGAAGCAGTTGTGTTTGCATAACTGTGTTTCGGTT
The DNA here is from genome assembly GCF_026898425.1 of Galleria mellonella. Classification (NCBI taxonomy): domain Eukaryota; kingdom Metazoa; phylum Arthropoda; class Insecta; order Lepidoptera; family Pyralidae; genus Galleria; species Galleria mellonella. Next base: position 4,468,059 of record NW_026441999.1, on the reverse strand, counting down.
TGAAGGATGGGATATGGCGTGAATTTACTGGGTACAGAGGAATAACACCTGAGTCCTCAGGAATGGCAACGCATGGGGGGTATCATGGGCGAAACAGTATACTCTATTATGTCCATGGTACTGCTCATGTCTATAGGCGACGGTTACTACTTTCCATCAGGTGGGCCGTCAGCTTGTTTGCCATTCTAAGTAGTATAAAAAAAAAAAAAAAAAAAGATTAAAAAAAGACGTTTTAATTTCATTTTGTGCTTCTTATTAATACATAGATTGATACTCTTTATTGTTTCCTCCAAAAGATTACAGATTACATTTTTTTTTATATTATTTTAAGGGCTTTTACCTTCTTCAGGTATATCAGTCCTATTGTACCCTGAACTGATTTCTCAAACAAAACTTTATCTACTTTCCCTAGACGCAAAAAGAGAAGAATTAATGGGCATTAATAATTTACAGAAATGTTCAAAAATTTCTGGTTAAAGTTCAGCTAACATAGATTGAATAAGATCAACATTAAATTTATTTAAGTTAAAGTGGCGCATGAATTCTTCTCTTTCCTTCGTGTATAGATACAAACAATTACAAGAAATTTTCTTATTTCAAGAAATGTTCGTATATTTGTATTTTGCGGAAAATATTAAATGACAATAATTTTATTATTTAATCTAATAAGGTTTATTCCCTTTGACTTGCAACCATTGAGGGCAAAAGAGGATTACAATTTTCCGTTAAATGCAGAAAGTGCTATACTCAACAGTGGGGTGTTTTTCTTACTTCTTGCTTTTACCCATTGGTAAAATAGTAACCATTGGTGTTTCTACTTTGAAGAAGTCGTGTTTGCATGGCTGTGTTTCGGTTTGAAGGGTGGGATATAGCGTGGACTTACAGGGTACATAGGAATAACACCTGAGTCCTCAGGAATGGCAACGCATGGGCGGTATCATGGGCGAAACAGTATACTCTGTTATGTCCATGGTACTCTGCTCGTGTCTATAGGCGACGGTTACCACTTTCCATTAGGTGGGCCGTCAGCTTGTTTGCCATTCTAAGTTGTATAAAAAATCAATAAATAATAATTTATTTGCATAAACATATGTATAGTTATAAGTTTGATGTTGTAGAAATGTAGAAAATATTACAATACTACATAATTGTGTATTGTGTTATTTTATTTTAGATTTCAAGAAATATGTAATTGGTAGTCACAATAGGGTTACGTCAGTAAATAATAGATCTTGGATCAAGTCAGCCACCCCTGCTATAGATGAATTTGAAAACGAGGTAATATAAACAAACAAAATGACCAGATCACCACATACCAAGCACTAACACGACACAGAGGGCTCTGTTTGGCCGACTACATAAGCCCCGTGCCTGCAATTCAGCTGTGAAATGAAAAACTTACAAAAGGAAATTGCGCTGCGACACGAAGCGTCAGTCAAACTTGACGAGCCATTGTTATACTCGGTGCGCTGGTACATAGCGATAAAGTCTATGGAAAAGTCATATTGAATATTATTTTTTCCGCAAGTCTGCGTTAAAAATGTCTCAAATCTCTCCATAGTATAAAATAAAGTTGCTTCCCGCCGTCTGTACACTTCAATATTTTAATGCAGTTTTCATCAATAGATAGAGTTATTTAAAAAGAAGGTTAATATGTGTAGTTTAATATTGTTTTGAATTAATTTGTTGAAATAGATAGATAGATTATTTTTATTGTTTCCTCCAAAAGGTTACAATAGTAAACTTATTATAAATATAAACAATTATAAGAAATATTCACAATGAGAAAACAATGGGTGGCTTTATCGCAATAATTGTTTAAGATGTCTGAAGAAATGAAGTTGACTGAGAGCTTTTATCGAAAATACCGAAATATAACAAAAAATATATGATGGAATTATTCTTTTTTATCAGAACTATAAAAAAGTTAGCATTGACATTCTTTATTATACAGATATATGTATATAGCTGACAGATATAGCTTACTACAACCATTTTTTTTCTTTAAAACAAATATACAAAATATGTGGAGCTTGGAAAGCTATTCAGGTGTATATATTAGTAATATTATTAATCGCTCCGCACTCACACCACATTGTTTTTACATTGCATTCATACAAAGCCAATTACGAATCGTTAGTAGTATAATAGAACTATACAAAATGATTGGTTAAGCTATTAAGATGCCATGACATAACAAACAAACTCACATTATAATTTATTATTATTTCAGCTGTCTACTACCTTCCCCTTTGTGTGTGTATGTGTGTGTATTGATAGATGGAGTTGATCATAGAGGACTTATATTGTTTTACCATCCATTGTTACCTATGTATCGTAAAATAAAATAAATTAATATATATTTTTTTTTGTTTTGCCAATAGTTGCTACGATCGACAGGCGGATTGGCGACCGCAGTTAGTCTTTTAGAGATTGTTTTAATAGGGACGCTGCTACCCACCACTCCACCACAAGCTTCTTTAGTCGCCTGTTACGACATCCACGGGAAAGGAACGGGTGGCCCGTTCTATGCCGGGGCATACACGGCGAATACTCTTGTATAAAATATTATATATACTATTTTATTCGATAGTATTCACCGTGTATTTATCATGTAACTTATCCGTGTACCAAATTGCATTCAAATCCGTTGAGCCATTTAAGCATGATTGAGTGACAAATGTCCAAATATTTTTCAAAATTTTTATATTTAAAAGGTAAGTAGTATTAAAATTTTGCTCTATAATAAGTGAGTATTCTGTGTTCGCTTAGAATGGTGTGTTTTTTTATTGTCACAGAGATAAAGGAGTAGACGGTCCACCTGATGGAAAGCGGCTACCGTCGTCCATAAAAATCTGCAACACGAGAGGAGTTGCTTGTACGTTGCCGGTCCTTTAAATGTTTGTATTATTAAGTTGTGCTAAAATAAAAAAAAGATGTGTTTTTCATTAAAAGTTTCATAAAAAAAATCGATATAAGGGAAACGCATCCAGTATATTTATATCTGTGTATAGTACTTTTTGTCAGACGTGTCACGCTGCCATCGGTGTAGCCGGTAAAAAATTAGCGAATCAGCGCATGTAGTGATGGAACCTGAAGTGCAACACAAATACAGAGAAAAATATGGGTATTATATATAGCTTAGTTTAGAACTAGATGGCGCTAATAATCTGTCTAGGCTTTTAAGTTATATTGTTATTACCGATATTTGTTTTCGTTCTTACAGTTAATCTTTAAAATATTACAAATGTTAAAAATTGTATAAGTTTTATGTTTGGATAAATTTTGAAGTTTATTACGCAATCGTGTCTAAATGATTATATCGTATTATATGGTTTTGATTACAATTTAGTGTATATCCTTACTTTATACATAATATACTTTACGTGAGCAAAGCCGCGAGAAATAATTAAAGTACCGTTGAAAAATTAGCGAACCACCTCATATAGGGATAAAACTCGTACCAAATAGTTAATTTTCAAGTTTGCATTGTGAGGGGAAGGGCTTGTTAGTAATGCGGGTCACAATCGGAACTATGCATTATACGAAACGTCAGCAATAAAGTAAATATGTAGGTACTATTTACCTGCAAAATTTTGCAAAAGGACGGTCTTGTTATAATTTATATTATTATTTTATTATTATTATTACTTCTCAAGAAAAGAAGGTTCTTCATTTTTCTAATTTTTTGTGTCTATATCACGTCATCAATTCTGAATCGATTTTCACAATTCTTTTCCAAACTATTGGCTTTAGTCCCGTGTTGCTTTCGTAAGAGTATTATTTTTGTATCGTTTGATGTTTTTTTTTTTCAAAACAGAAAGCACAGCTATTGTGCTCCGTGTATATGTGTATATTAACAAAAATACGAAAGACACGTTCATTTTCCTTCTACATTAGAATTTGAAAAAATTACTGATTTACACGTGACTCCGGAGATGTGACATTCAAAATAATAATTAATTATATTTTATATTACTATTACATTGGAGCATTATAAGTACAATATTTGTATTCTCCGAGAACTCCACGTCCCACGTCATGATTATGGGAAGTTAATTAAAGTTTGATTACTCTACGCCCCCGTAGGATATTATCCAATAAACAGCTCTCCTGAATCAACGAAACGTTAAATTTATTTAATTTTATTCATGGCGCGACATTAATAAACGTCGACTGTCTCACCTGTCGTATTAATTTTGCAAAATTTAATGACGGCCATTTTTAATCTGTGACGTGACGAAATTTATAGGCGCTTTTATAATTCACCGGAGCACGGCACGATATTGTACGATTTTATCGTTGCGATATAATAATATTGCAACGATCTGGTATTACAGAGAGGGACTTTGTACAAAAATACGAATGTATGTAAATGCTTGTAACTACGAATATACTGTTATTTTATGGTTTTGCTGGAAGAAATCTCTTTTATTGATAAGCTCGTATCTATGCACTATTATGTTTAATTATTTATTATTTATATTCTGTACAATAAAGAATAAAAATTGTATATTTGGGTACTTCTATTCGACATGTGTTTCTTTCAATAAGCAGCTGTACTTGTTTGACTGTGTTTACATCTGAAGGGAACATATTTGTGAAATTACAGAGTACAGAAATTAAGTGACAACTCATTAGTCCTTAGGAATGGCTACATATGAGCCTCACAATATATTGTATAATGACCACGATGCTGTTTGTCTCTTAGCGATGGTTACTGCTTTTCTTCAGAAGGGCCGTCAGCTTGATCGCTATTCTAAAATTTTGTATCACAAAATATGAAAATGCTTTTTCCATTCCATTTTTGAAAAATAAATGGATTTTAATAAAATATCTTTTATTACAGCATCATGTCCACGATATTGTCACATAAAATATATATATGTATATGTAATTGTACGATTCCATGCAAAAATAGACTTATTTTTAATTTCCGTACACATTATGATGGTCGCGATATCGTGGATGTGTTCAGAAATTAATGTATTGTAAATATTTTGCTCTTGTATCATGACGGTAAAATCTTACAATATTGTAGCGTTCTATGGTAAATTGAATAAAAAAATAGAATGTTTGGAAATATATGGAGACGATTTGAATTTTCCGCGATAAAATTGTGGACATCCATAGGACGTAGATATGCAGGGGAATATAAAAAAGATCTTCGTACAATTGCACATATTTTTCGCGTTTGCCCGTACAGGGTCGCCACTAATAGTAGTATATAGTATTAGTGGCGACCCTGTACGGGCAAACGCAGTGTAAGACGACCTCCCATTAGATGGAGTGACGACATAAAATGCATTGCAGGGAGTCAGTGAATACAGGTGGCTCAGCACCGTTCTAACCTTATGGCTTTATGGCAGTTTATGAGGGAAGCTTATGTCCAGCAGTGGACGAATAATGGCTGAAATTATGACGATGGTATAGTACTATATCGTAGCGGTAAAATCGAATGATATTTTGTTATTTACAGTACATTATAAAGCTTTTTTTGTATAATTGCATATCTTTATATTGCATATCTTTTTATATCAAAAAAATAAAAAAAAGCACTTACATTACGATATTTCGTGATGTAAGAGTCGTTACGATATCGTGCCGGGCTTCGGTAAATTATAAAAGCATTTAACGGAGGCGTTACAAATAGCTAAGGCTTTGGCATGGACCAATTTGAGTTAAAAATAGGGCTATTAGTGTGTTATTCCTAAAATTTGTATTATATATAATTTTGAATACTTTCACTAACATCTCCTCTATACTTTACCAGAGGGAGACTTTGTACAAAAGTCAATTGCTTAGGTATCTCTGTCCCATTCGTGTTTCAACCGTGAAGCAGTTGTGTTTGAATGGCTGTGTTTCGATTTGAAGGGTGGGATATAGCGTGAATTTACTGGGTACACAGGAATAACACCTGAGTCCTCAGGAATGGCAACGCATGAGGGGTATCATGGGCAAAACAGTATACTCTGTTATGTCCATGGTACTGCTTATGTCTATAGGCGACGGTTACCACTTACCATCAGGTGGGCCGTCAGCTTGTTTGCCATTCTAAGTTGTAAAATAAATGCTTGTAAAAAGAAGAAAATGGGACGGGCAGCAGCGTCCCTCTTAAACATCTTGAAAAACCAAGTTGCCAATATGTTTGCCAAGTGTGGCAACTACTAGCAAAACTCTCAAATGATGACGAAAATAATATATACAAAGCTTACCAATAGATAAAGAATATATCCTTTTATCCACGCACACAACCATTAGCGTCGTATTTTACTGACATTTTTATGTAGAAAAATGTCTCAATATGGCATAATTGACAATTTCTCTACGCGCACCTATTGATTCTTACTGTAGGCGTGTTGTCACCTTATGAGTATGATTGATGACTTACCTACACGCCACCTGCGGTTTTTATATACAGTTTCCAAGGCATAGACTGTAGCGATTTTTTTTTATTTATTTCTATGAAGTTGATCCGACAGATGTCGTTGTATTAAAAGATATACATATTTGGCATCAGCTAGCTATGTACATACATATATATGTGCTCAAGCTTTAATAATATTATATAGTAACACTTTACGGAATGCAGCGATACGATGCCTATTGGTATCTTTATTATTTTTATTTATTTCTTTATATTTGACAAAATTTTATAAATTAGTTCTTTACAAACCTTGTTACTTTTGAACTAGCTATTCTTTGCAGAGGAAAATCTTACTTTACTTTTAACATTAAACTAAGTTTAAATTCTTATAAGTCATAAATCGATAATTTTAGATTTATTAGATATCAATAAAAAAATTATGACGAGAGAAGATATTCTATTCGTTTTTCGCTTTTGTTTTATACCAACAAAAAAATAAGTGAACCAATCATAGAATAAAATAATCAGAAAGTATTGTTTTAAATAAAATAATTTAAGTAAAAATACAGTTGCCCTGTATTTGAACATAATTGTATGTACTAGTATAGTGTGTAATAAAATCTTAAATTACTTTATTACCATGTTATTACGAATTGTATAGTAAAAAAGTTGTTTACATTAAATAAAATTTCATTACAACCTTGGCAATGTAGCAATTTTATAGACCGCCTTACTCTGTGATGACAGCGTAGCTTCTATTTCCGCACAATATTATAAGTAATAAAATAAACAAATAAAAAACTTTAATCGCTTTTAAAGTTAAGTACGTTCAGTATAATATTTAAAACAAAAAAAAAAAATGTATTGCAAAGACGGTGCTTCAGTTTGTAAATTTGTGTTAAAAAAAATACTGTACTAGGTGTTATCGTGCGGAAGTCCACATCACTGGTTCTTTGTTTAGAATTATTTTCTTTACTTCCGCTAATTATTTTATTTTGTTTATACACATACTAATGGTAGCGGAATTAAACAAAATAATTCTCATTAAATAACCAACAAAACAAAAAAGTAACGAATGTATTTAATTACCTATTACTTATCACAATCGGTACTAGTACCAATAGTGCCAAATTTAATTTAATATAATTTTAAATGGCATTTATTTATTTTGAACTACAAAATTGATTTTTATTGTTAACTGTTTGGTGTCTTAATAACTCAATAATTCAGTCAATACTAGGCTCCGAGCAGTGATTTATTAATTTGCCTAAAGATGCCTCGATGAGAGATGAAGCACGTGTTGCAACCTGTGCGTAGACTCAATAACGGTCAGAAATAAATTACTAATAGGGAAAATTGTCCGCTTTCCGAGCGTGACAACCAATAGCGACACCAAGAGTGTTGCCAATAGTTGTTGTTGTTAATGTTGTTATATTCCTGCTATGGGGAAGGTCTATATTCAATAGTGGGCAATTAACGGCTGATATAATAATAAATGGAAGGTAATAGAACTTCTACGTATAATTATAGTAGTCAATTTTCAAATGTTAGCAATCGCACCTATACTGATTGTAACGGAATTAAACGAAATAATACTAACTGACTAACCAGTAATATCTCTAGATATACCCCCCCCCCCCTCCTCTGCCATATACAGACCTAGCTGTTTCACGCGGCTTAACCATATCAGTATTTATAGCATTCTATCTGTAAAGTAGGATATAACCTGTTTTAAATCCAAATTACATTCCAATTTACATTTACAAATCGAACGAATAAATAAATATTTAAACTCGCAAACTTTCTTTCCTTCATCCTTTCTTCCTTTCTTTTCTCTTTAATTTTTTCTTTCTCTCTCTCTCTTTTATCTTTTCTTTCTCTCTCTTTCTCTCCTTTTTTCTATTATATTTATAACATTTTGGTTGAAATAGTTTATCTGTCTGTTACAATACTAATTCTATGATACCATCGGTAATATCACTATAGGCGATCCATCATGTCGCCGATGAAAAGTTACACAAATATTATGTATCCACTTTTTAGGAAATAGATAGGAAATAGATAGAAAAAATCCATTATGTTGATTGACAATCTAATATCGCGAGATATTGCAATTCTATACCATAACGAGTTCGAAGATTGATTCTTTTTAATGGCGACATCTTAATATATAAAAATCTCGTGTCACGATATTCGTTCATGCTGATCACTGAAACCGCTTAACTGATTTTAATGATTTTTTTAATAGATTCTCTCTATTGTTTCCTCCATAAGATTATATACTATTATAATCTTATTATATTATATTATTATAAACTTATTATAAATACAAACAAATACAAGAAAATATTATACTAAAAAAACAATGGCGGCATTATCGCTAAGAGCAATCTCTTCCAGGCAATCTTCGGATGGAGAAGAGTAATAAATTAAATGTGTATTATTTACTCTAATCTAAGAGATTGGGTTGAAATAGTTTTTATCCTGATCAGAAGAAATAAATACAGTAGATGGTGGTAAGTGGAAAATATCGTTTGTAAACTATTTAGAGTCCATATTCTTACTTTTTTATTCACCGTATGGTCCCGGTATAGAATAGGCCAATCCTTTTCCGTGGGTGTCGTAAGAGGTGACTAAGGGAACTTAATGGTCGAGCAATAGACTTCACCGTCCCTCTTCACCTCCATCTGTCAAGCTCAATTGCAGTTGCCAATCCGCTTGCCAAGTGTGGTGACTATAAACAAAACCTCTCTTATGGAGAGGCCTATATTCAGCAATGGATAGTTAGCGACTGATTTGAAGACAATAGACCTATTATGTCATCTAATCTCAAACTAAGACTGTACCATGAATATTGCATAATTGATACATAAATATATTTTTGTAAATACATCATATATATGTATGTTACAAATAGATACCACCCAAATCAATACATAATCAATACAATAGACTTACGCATGAATACAAATGTGTGTATTATATGGAGGTTGAACCTACGACCAAGAACTTTACTTCATAATAAAAGTTTTATGTCACTATTTAAATAGTTATTAAACGGTCAATGGAATGCAAACGAATTTTGTTGCACGATAAAAGTGTTTGTTTACCATCAAAGTACTTTTTAAAGCGAGTCAGAAATATTTAAAAATATATCTTTTTAAAACAGTCAGATTATGTGGACTTAGCAACGTGTAAAAGAGTTTCATTTTAATTTTCCTCCTACGGAATCCTAAAAATAAACTTATTAAAGTGGGTAGTATTATAACCGCCTTTATCCGGAAGTGGCTATACAATCCCACTTGACACCACTTTCTATCCCATTGTCTAAAGCCCTCCGCGGTGAGACAAAGAAGTTATATTAATAAAAAAGCTAGAGGGATTCTCCGGCCATTATAAAAGCTTACATTTCGTATACTTCCTGTTTTATTAACTACTAGCTACATCCCACGGCTTCGTCCACTACAATCAGTACGTAAAATATCCTATGTGTTAATTTAGGATATAACCTACCATTGCACCCAAATTTCATTCAAATCCGTTCAGTAGTTTTTACGTGACAGAATAACAAACATCTATCCATTGTTACAAATTTTCGCATTTAATATATTAACAGGATTATATTTTTTGCTACCATTTACATGAAACTTTGAATTTAATAATCATCTCTAGATGATGATGATGATCATCATCATGTTAGCCGTTAAATGTCCACTGTTTAAGATCCTTAATCTCCTACCCAGGGGGGGCTTTTCCAGTAACTGCGACGCTTGGCAGATGGGTTGGCAACAACAATTAGGCTTTGGTGATGTTTCAAGAGAGATGATGCTTCCCATTCTTCGACCATAAGATTCCCTTAATTGCCTCTTACAACACCTACGGGAAAGGAAAGGGTGGTCTAGTCTATGCCGGGACCACATGGCGATTTATGATGTATTAAGATAAAATGTATCATGAATATACCAATTTTTAAGTGAAACATTTAGGAACACAATTATGGAAACCCCACCGGATAGGATAGTATAGCCAGATCTAACTTACAAATAGACAGATAGACAGACAATAATCCTAAAAAAAATATAGTTTTAGATTCTAACACTCTTATTAAGACTTCCCAAAAATTTTTTAGGAAAACCCATTCAATTGAGTGTAATGGTTATAGCGTATAGCTGGAACTAACATACAAACAGACAGATAGACAGACAATAATTCTAAAAAATATAGTTTTAGATTCTAATACTCTTATTAAGACTTCCCAAAAATTTTTTCTTTAATAATTTAATATGTACAGTAATATGTACTATGTATGTATGTAATATGTATGATTATCTAGTTATAAATTTATTATGTCTACAAGCTTTTACCCGCGATTTCGTGTAACTAAGACCTTTTTACTGACCGAGATAAGAAGTATAGCCCATATTTTTTTTCATTCTATGTAGTACATACATACAAAATTTCATAGTGATTGGTTAAACCGTTTAGGCGCTATAAAGTAATAAACAAACTCACTTTCACATTTATAAATTCGTAAGGAGTTGTATTAAAGAAAAAAAAAACTGACAATATTTCTATGAAGTTTTTTAATTTACTAAAAAACTTCATAGCATTTTATTTCGAGGTAGTTTTAAGCGTAAATGTAACTTAATAATGTAAATCTAGACTCGAGCAAGTAACTTAACTTACCGGCATGGTTACACGTGCAGAAGTCTTCCGAACGGTCACATCTGAACCACGAAAAAGAGGTGAGGTGAGCTCGAGGGGGGCAGGGAGTATCCAAATTTTATGAATTAGCACTGTTAGATTTACAACAATAAAAGCTTGTAATAAATTAATTACACAGTGGAAAGTAATCACAGGTATTATCTACTAAAAATAAAGCCTTCCTCTAACCAAACGTTGTTCCAGCCCACGCACGCCCTCTGTGTTTCATTATTATTTTTATTCTTTATTTTCTTGGATATTGTTCGAAAAGGTCGCGGCCTATTTATGTATTGTGTATTCCTTGAATTTCATTAAAATGTTTTCCCATTTTGCGTAAAATGTAATTAATTGAAATTATCCGTGTCCGTTAGTGTTTTTAATAAAAAAATAAAATAAAATTGAGAGTGTAATTTTGTAATATTATTTTTAATTAATTTATTAATGTTTCATATAACACTAACAAATTAAAATGCGAATCAGAAAACAGAGCCCACTTATTATTTTACTTTTTTCATTTGCTTTTATGATGAATTTTTATAATAATCGTGAGTATCACGTAAACCAAAATATATTTTATTTATTTATTTATATTTTATGGTATATAAAAATTACATTGTTCTAATTTATTTTAAACAAAGATGTACAACAGGCGAGCTTAACTCTGTAAGAGTTCTCTTCCAGCAAACACTGAATGGAGCATTAATTACTAGATGAATCGAGCATTAATTACTAGTAGGCAGTGTGCGTACAATAGGAAGAGGAAACAGTTTGATTGTTTTTACTAAGAAACAATAAATATGCTTACCTAAATAAAAAAATAACTTATATACTTACATCAAAATACACACATATCTGTATATTATTATATATATAAAATAGTATCTTTACATATAACTACAAAAAGTGTATATATACATATATAAACATAATAAGTTTATGAGGACAGAATATACTTTTTTTAATCTGTTCTTGAAAATATTCAGCGAATGACTTTCGTTAATGTGTAATATTTAATTTTAATAATTGCCTAAAGTATTATTATTCACTATACTTATGAACATGTTTTTTTTTGTTAATAAAAAAACAGTTTCATAAGATGAATAAAAAAATCTCAGAAAAGAAGAATAATTGAAATATTTTATTTCAGATAAAACGACATGTCTTTATATGATGTCATGAATAAGGGTTATGCATAATAAAAACACCGTCAAGTCTCTAGAATATTACAGCTTATTTTGTTCCTCTGACCCGTGGAATAAACATGGACATTTTCTTATTTGTTTCACAGGCAGCACTCAAAGTGGCCTCCGCTGGCACCGCTTTGTGTGCCATTGTCTAAAGTCTGTCTTCCTTCTTTTTTAAAAGGCCAAATACATAGATTTAAGTAAGACTGGAAAAGACAACTTCAGAAATGTTTCAAAATTGAAGACACCATTTTCTTTGAACGGTGTTATTAGAGTTTATTCATATCTATTTATTAATCTGATTAGTAGAATAAGCTTAAATGTTTATGTTTATACGTAAAAGAAGGCCATTTTAAGTAATACGTATTAAATAAATACGAATTACTCATAATGGCCTTTTTTATACAACTTAGAATGGCAAACAAGCTGACGGCTCACCTGATAGGAAGTGGTAAGCGTTGCCTATAGACATGAGCAGTACCATGGATATAACAGAGTATACTGTTCGCCCATGATACCCCCATGCGTTGCCACTCCTGAGGACTCAGGTGTTATTCCTCTGTACCCAGTAAATACACGCCATATCCCACCCTTCAAACCGAAACACAGCCATGCAAACACAACTGCTTCACTGTTGAAACACGAATGGGACAGAGGTACCCAAGCAATCGACTTTTGTACAAAGTCTCCCTCTGGTAACAGCTCCGCCTCCGCTGACAGTGATGTCAGCAGAAAATGATTTCTGCTCCATTGTCTAAAATCAGTAGAATAATAGTGAACAGCAGGCCTACTCTTGAATTTAATATCTATCTAATGTCAATTATAATTTTGTACTGCACTCATGAAATAACAATTAGAAACTAAGTAAAAATTGGGATCGGTTTATTTTATTTTATTTTATTTATTAGGCGCACATAACAGAAGTTTTCAAATAAAAACTTAAATTATAATATGCAAGTACATAACGGGTATCAGGTAAACTTGCCACAACATGTGCACACAGCATGATCCAATAATAAATGCGACTGCAACAAAATTAGGTTTGCAATAGTTTGCATTGGCAAGTGGCAATATCAGAATCAGAACAGTATGGAACCATTATGTCGTCAGTATTGCAATTCGAGAGTGTGAAACGTTTCAATTGCAACATTGATCTATTGGAATTTATTTCAGTAGTAACACACACCAAAGGTGCTTTTTATTTTATTTTTATTTGGTTCTATCTTTTTTCGTGAAATGATAATATCTACATCTTCCCAGTGTGGTCTGCTTTTCTAATGTTATTTCGCGTTACTGTGCCATAATTATTCTATATTCTACATAAATTTGATTACTTTCACAATATTGTATATTAAGTAAAAGACAAAATAGTATTTTTTTTTTATATTTCGCAATTTCTTTATTTTATCCACTCGTAATTAATCTCAGAATTTTATTTTGGACTTTGTTAATATACGAGTACTACCTATTAATGTTAAAATTACAATGTTTGTTATTCAGTCTTGCTTAAATGGCTAAATAGAATTGAATGAAATTTCGAATACAGGCAGAATTTATTCTTGAATGACATATAGAATATTTTATAGATTAACTAGCTTTTATTCGCGACTTCGCCCGCGTGACCGATTGGAATAAAAGTAACTATAGCCTTCTCCATACTATATAGTATGTGTATACCAAATTTCGCGAATAGGTAGAATATAAACAAACAAACTCACTTTCATATTTATAATATTAGTAAGATTATGAAACTTCTGGTAGTAATAATGGTTGTCAAACGACGAATGTTGGCTGTCACACATATACTAAGGGCAACGGAATCAAATAAAATATTTCTAATCAAATAAACATTAAAAGTAGCCGTGTGGTGCTGGCATAGAATAGGCTACCCCTTCCTTACTCCTGAATATCGTAAGAGGCGACTAAGGGAGGGCGAAGGTTGGGCAGCAGCATCCTTCTTAAAACATCACTAAAGCCAAGCATGGCAACTATTGGCAAAACTCCCCAAGGGAGAAGCTTATATTCAGCGGTAGACAGTTAAAGGCTAATATGATGGTAATGAACCAGTGACATGGACTTCCGCAAGATAACACCTAGTTCAGTAAAATATTAAGAATTCAAGTTAGAAACGCCGACAAATAGATGTAGTTTAAAAACGAGATGAAAAATCCTGGAATGTGAGGCTGTGGTCCATCAACGTTTAGAAATCCTCGGAACGGTGAGGTCACTCCGTAAGGCCTGTGAAGAACCCAGGAAGCTTCTGCGCTTCTGGGCGGAGCTAGGTTGGCTGTACTAGCCACGACTCATACGCACAACGGCCCAAATGAGAGGCTAAGCGCGGAAAACAGAGTCTTTCTCACATTCACATTCAACGAGATGAAAAAATAATATTAATTTTATATTTTGCCTCTTCCATAATCTCTAGTTCGGTTCACACTTGTCTTCTCCTGTTTGAAAGTAAACCAACCGTTGGTTATGTAGCAACGGTGGCATTTCGCGATGGACTTGTCACTGCTTATAATATAAAGGCTTAGACGAACGACAACGGTCTCTGTGGACATTATTGTACCTACCTGAAATTCTCAAATAGTTAATGGAATATTTTATTTATTTTGATTATGATTCTTATACTACTTTTAGGCTTCAAAAGTATGGTCATATAATATGAAGGGAAGATAGCTTCTCAGTAAACTGTATTGAAAATCCCTATAATACTCTAGCTACATGGTGGACCAATATCGAGAAGGAGAAAAGGACGGACTTTAGCTCCTCTAGCAATCCAGGTTAGATCATCCTGGCATCGCTGTACAAGAAGACCCAATCCTAAATAGAGCTGTGATTAAGGGTTGGAAGAAGAAAAAATAGAACATTTTTATACTTAACTAGCTTTTTGGCAACTATTTCGTACGCTTGGGTTTCAGAAATAGGAAGATCAATGAAAAAGATCACTTTTAGATAACGTAACAGGATAAACCATACGCTGGTTTTTAAGTTATACCTTCACATACACTATTATGGAAACTATACCTAATTTAATACAGTTAGATGCCAATTTATAATGATTAGTATCATGTTATTGTTGCTTATTATAATATAAATATATGGCTGGATGTTTCCGACACAGAATAGGCCACCCCTTCCTTTCACGTAGGTGTCGTAAGAGGCGACTAAGAGAACATAATGGTCGATGGATAGGCAGCAGCATCTCTCTTAAAAATCACCAAAGTAACTGCTATCGTCATTCCGCCTGCCACAGAGTACTGTTTCGTCCATGATACCCCCCAAAAACGCATGTACACCACTCGCAAATTTATTACTTAGTGAAATTCGAATTTGACTTTTTAAAATACACTACAGTTACTGTTGTACCTATTAAAATTTTGAAATTTTAAAACAATATATTCATTGATTTTCAAAAATTCAAAATATCATATAATTCTAATGCATCCACAGTAAGTAACCGAGATTATTTGAAATGAAAAATGACTAGTCATTTATATAACACCGCGTGCCTTATTGTGCAAAAGTTGCAAGATGAAAATAAATGTACGCAATCGGGTACCCGCAAAGTTTTGATTGGTGTATTTAATCATTTATATTTTCAACCACGACTGAACCGAGCTGGTTTTTCCACTCTTCCAGTCGTCATTCTGCCGTGAAAAATTCTGAAGCTTCTCTGTTTGAAGAGTGTGATATGGTAGTGAAAATAAGGTATGGATTACACCTTGGTCCTCAGGATTAAGTTGGTCGTCGTTGGTTGTGTATCCACTGTGCTTTACATGTTAACAGCTAACCAAGCCAAGTTTCTATTTTTCATCAGGCGGATCTTCAAGTTGTTTATCTTTTAGTGTTGTTTACTATCGTTGCACAATTCATTCGCTGCAAGAGCCGTCATCATCATCATCATAATAGCCTTTAACTGTTCACTGCTGAACTTGAGCCTATATATATAAATTTGGAGAGCTTTGTCAGTTTTTACCACGCTTAGCAGGTAGGTGGATTGGTAACCGCACTTGGACTTTAGAAATGTTCTAAGAGAGGCGCTGCTGCCCATCTCTCGCCCTTCCTTAGTCGTCTCTTACGACATCCACTGGAAAGAATGGATGGCCTATACTATGCCAGGGCCAAACGGCCAAAGGCTGTAGTACGAAATAAATGGCGATTTAGTGCTAAAATGAGATCCTCAATTCATACAGGCTAGGTAAAGTAAAGAGGTTTTTAATTTAACTATAATCTAATAAGACACGTATCTAATATTTACACCTCTTGTATAGTTCTGGTCTCCTAGTACTTTTCCATGTCATCTACATATAATACAGCGTATATTCAAATATATTATAAGAAAAAACAATAGCAATCGAGCGAGGGAGAAAATATAATGTAAATTGAATTCATACAACAACGTTTGTATGAAGTTACGTACGTACGCCGCCATACATTACATATTTTTATTCCCTAACAATTTAACAACATACGAAGATTTCAAAACTTTCTCATAATAACGTTTACGAACGAGTTTGTTGACTTTTGCCAATTAAATTATAATGTTTTCCTTTATATCAAAAAAGTACGTACGAAACATATAATAATATGTGAATTGCTTTACATTGATATAGGAAAAATCCAAGATAACATTTACACTTAAAAGTGTTATTAAATAAAATATATTAGTAGTAAGTTAAGATGAAAGTCCAATATTTAAAGAAAATATGTATGAGCGTTCATGTCTTGAATTTATATTTTTCACACTTTATAAGAATATTTTAGTATTTTAAATTCACAGTAAGGACTTAACGCGACATGATTATAGGTAAATTGTAGTTAGGTACATCCCTAATTTTTATAGCCGACACTTTGACGGGGATTGCACTATGTTGCGGTCATGGCAATACTGAAGTGAACTGCTTCTTCTTCTAACAGCGTGTACAGTTTCTTCGGTTTGGGTATATTTCAGTATTTCAATAGTGTTTTAGTAAGTTTCATGGTAAATACCATTGATTAGAAATGAGTGCATAAATTGGTCGAATACGTTCTATTTTTACTAAAATCCGATTGAAGTTTAAAGCTAAAGAACTCTAAAACTGTTTTGAAAAAAATCGATTTAAGCAATATAGCCGTGTTATTGTACATTCATAAATATATTTGCTATATTTATTGCTTATATTATTAAATACATTTAAATATTTAGGCAGTTTAATCACAAGTGATTCCAGATGTACTCCAGATGTAGTCACGAGAATAGCCATGACCAAACAAGCCTTCAATAACAAAAAACACCTTTTACAGGCTAAGATAACAAAAGATATTAGAAAGCGGCTTATAAAAATCTATATCTGGAGTATAGCTTTGTATGGATTACATCAGGCAGATCAAGGAAGGAGTTGGTGTCGTGTCGTATCAAGAGGTGAAGAGACTCGCTGAAAATCGTAGTGAGTGGCAAGAGCTCCACCGACAAGAGCGCAGCTCTTAAATAGGATAGATAGATAGATAATATTGTAGTATCTACGTTGTATAATCAAAATATATGTTGTCGTGTGGTCCTAGCATAGAATAGGCCACCCTTTCTTTCCCGTGGGTGTCGTAAGAGGCAACTAAGGGCACTTAATGGTAGAAAGATGAACAACAGCGTTCTTTACAAAATATCACTAAAGCCTAATTGAGGTTGCCAACTCGCCTGTCAAGCGTGGCAACTATTGGCAAAACCCCCCGATAGGGGGAGGCCTATGTTCAATAGCGGATAGTTAACGACTGGTACGATGATGATATTACAAATAATGTAGGATAAAATATTTTAAAGGCTTCCCCTAAGGAAATATACTGTTATATTCTTTATTGTACTTTCCATCAGGTGGCCTAAAGGTTTTTTTGTCATTTTAAGTTGCATAAAAAAATTCAATATAATCGAAACACAACAATATCATTTGTAGCTATTGACTCTTTATTTAGTTGTCTTTAAATTAACAATTAAACTAATAGAAACTTGAAAATATTTTATCACAATATGTATTTTAACGTTTTTTTTTTTAAATACGCTTATACTCTTTAATTCATAAGATTGTTAAATGCAAATAGACTATCAAAAGACGAATTGATCGTCTGAAATTTTTATTCCGCGAGAATTTATTATGCCTTTACGTTGCCAATTCTAAATAGATTTTTCACTATTCCTTTTTGCAAGTAATAGAGTTTACTTCCAAGTCGATTGCATTTTAATTTTTTGATGATTTTTTTGCTGCTTTCTCTTTGTAGAGCAAAAAAGTCGGTAGTTGCAAAAGGAAAATCTATAAATATGTACCTATATGTATAGTAAACGATTCTACTTTATAAATTATAATATTTTTAGAATAAGGTATCTATAAAATATCATGTCGTTTATCGATTTTTTTGGCTATTGTTTCATCTCTTTATTTAAAGTCGGTTTAATTTTTTTTTAAATGTTATTTATACCGAATAAAATGTACAGTTTTATGATGACTTAGAAAGTGGAGACCATCGTCTATTGACACGAACAGCATCATAAATATTACAAAATACACAATTATGCCGCAAATTATATAGTAGCGTTGTAAAAAATCACCAAAAAGTCAAACTACGGTTGTCAACCCACCTGTCAAGCGTGGCAAATACTAACAAAACCCCTTTCAAATAAAATAATTTTTAGCAACAAACAGTTAACGGTTAATTTAACAATATGATTATGCCGATGGTTCACCTCAAGCTTTCTCTTCCTGAGGACTATGATATTATGTCTCAGTGTCTTATAATTTCACTTCCATATTTCACCTTTCAAACTGAAATATAACCGGGGGGAAAGGGATTGTTAGTCTATCTAATTCCCCCATTACTAGCAATAGACCCTATCAGGTTGACCTCCACGCTTCTTCCAGGAAACTATCGTGGTTAACTCTAGTGGAATTTATTACGATGGACTAACAGACCTGCTTTCATCGTCACCTATCACTCCTCTCTAGGCCCCACCAGCGTATACCGATAGTGCAGGCGAGGTGACCATTTCATTATCACCCATTAAAAAAACAACACAAGCAAGCACAGCTGCTTTACGGCAGAACACGAATGGTAGAGACGTACCCATGCACGCGACATATATATATATTTTTTTTTACAACACAGGAGGCAGACGAGCATGCGGCTCACCTGATGATAAGTGACTACCGCCGCCCATGATAATCCACAACACTAACGGCATTGCAGGTATTCTGCAGATGAATAAAAGAACTATGCTCTTTTCTTAAAGGTTATGATGTCGTATCTGTTCAGGAATACTGCTTCTGGAAGTTTATTCTAAAAAGTGTATTCAGTCTCTCCAGGCCTCTTATTATTTTGAACAATACATTTATACAAAAAGTATGTGTAAATGACTCATTGTTTGAGTTACTTAAACAGTAAGTTCCATTCGACTGTTTACAAAAGTTAGTTTTGTTTGTTTTGTAACTTCAGGGGCTCGTTTTGGACGAGTCTCAAAGATCCCAGTTAATGATATACAGGGGGGCGATAAAAGAATGCTAACCCTTTTCAAGCCTGTTTTAATGATAAAATATATCTCGAGAGAACTGAGTTTTACACTGGGATTTAATTGTAAATATATTAGAGGTGGAAAAGGCTTTTCCATGCAATTTGGAATAATGATGGAAACATGGTACAAGGAAACCTTTTATGTCCCGTGGGTGTCATAAGAGTTGAGGGATATAAGCAGTAGCGTACTTCTTAAAACATCGTCGAAAGCTAACTGCGGTTGCCATCCCGTCTGCCAAGCGTGGCTACTGGCAAAATGCCCCCCTTCCCCCCTCCTCTTTATGGGCCAGACCTACGGTAAGAAGTAGACAGTTAAGGGCTGATATGATGGCTTAAACTGCGTGAATAGTCCTATATATATATATCCTATGTGCTTGGTTAGGATATAACCTGCCCGCATAACAAATTTCATTGAAATTCCTTCAGTAGTCTTTGCATAAAAGAGTAGCAAATATCTATACATCTATCCACCATTACAAATTTGTATATTAAGAATATTAATAGAATTTTATTACTATGTAAAAAAAATATCATATGAACTTCTTTATTATAATTTAAGTCAACTTATTTTCTTAATAAATGAAACTGTCAAATTTGACAGTGACTTTGTTACAATGGATGATACAAGAACATAACAATAAGAATATTTCCAAAATTACGCAATAAAATTAGAGCAATGCTACAAATCTATATGAAATAATTTGAGAACTTCTAAGAGTCCGTGATGACATGTCAAACTATTTACTTTCTCTAACAGTCAGTGAAGTTCCATTGACTTCGAAACTTCACGGAACTGAAATTCAAAAGTGATTTTCTGTGAGGTAGAACTAAGTTATCAACTTATCAACCTAATGGGTATTATTAATACCAAAAAACTTAAACGGAAAATAGATGAAGCAACCAGTAATACTAGGTAAATTTTGGTTTTTAATATTTATATGAATATAAATCAATTTCGATTACTTCTGAACGACTACAACTGTTTAGGTACATTTCTTCTTTTATTTTATTTTTAATTATCAGGAAAAGATTTAAATTTAGAAAATTAGGTTAAAATTAGATTTTAATTGTGGGAAAACCTTAATTTGAACTAAAAATTAAATTACTAAACCCATTTTTATTTCCATAGAACTAATCTGTAAGTTTTTTTTTTCAAACAAAAAAAGATTTTTTTAAATTTGTTTAAAACTGATGTAGTAATGAGGTAAAAAACATAAAGATTACAATCGAATTGAGTACCTCGTTCTTTTTAAAGTCGGTTGAAAAGGAAGATTAGGTTTTATTTTCTATATTAGTATATCCTTGTGAAGCCAGGACAGACAACTAAATTAATGTTAGTTTTTAGCTAAAACTGTGTGATGAGGATCTCTTGATTATTTGAGATAAAAAGCTGCCCTTTATAATCCCAAATGCTAACCAAGATACTTTAATTTTTAATTGATGATAATGATGATACCAGTTGTTAAGTATCCACTGCTGAATATAGGCCTACTTCGGATTTTCTAGTAACTACTGGAGGAGTACCTAGTAATGATTTTTTTTTATTTCAGTTTATCTAATTTAAGATATGTCGCCGTAAATAAAGCTAAATGGAAGATATTTAGGAAAAAAGTGTAAGTATTTTAAACTAATTATAATTGTACAATTCAGCATGTAACTTAATAATCCTAGATATAATATTAAAATAGCTGTTCGACTCCGATCTGGCCATTATCCATAAAAAAAATAGTATTAAATTAGCTGTTCGAATCCGCTCTGGCAATTATCCGTCAAAAAATTGCTATTAAATTAGTTGTTCGACTCCGTTCTGGCAATTATCCGTCTAAAAAATTGCTATTAAATTAGTTGTTCGACTCCGTTCTGGCAATTATCCATAAAGAAAAATTCCTATTAAATTAGTTGTTCGACTCCGTTCTGACAATTATTCGTCAAAAAAAATTGCTATTAAATTAGTTGTTCGACTCCATTCTGGCAATTATCTGTCAAAAAAATTTATATTAAATTAGCTGTTCGACTTCAATATGGCAATTATCCGTTAAAAAAATTGCTATTAAATTAGCTGTTCAATTATTCATCAAACAAATTTGCACATATGATGCAGAAGTCTTGGCCAACCCATTCTCAAGTTTGTGATACCATCTATGATGTGCAACATATACTGTTAGAGTATCGTATAAATTCGATGGAAAGAGAAGAATTAATGCGCCATTGTCACGTAAATAAATTAATTATTGGTCTTATTTAATTTGTATTAGTTGAACCCAAATCAGAAATTTTTGAACATCTCTGTAAATTGTTGATACTCATTAATTCCTCTCTTTCCGTGAGTAGGGAAAGTAAGTAAAATGTTACCCGAGAAATCAATTCAGGATACGATAGGGTTGATATATCAAAAGAAGGTAAAGACCCTTAAATTATATATTTTTTTTTTATTCAATAACGTTTCCTTAAGATTTGTCAGTTTATTTTTATTTCACAGCATGGTCCCAGTTTATGCCACAACTTTAAGGCCCATCAGAGGGTGCCCATGTGGGAACACTGGACCATGCAAGCAGAAGATTACACCTAGGGGGGTGACCATACATTATCCTCAAAAGTGAGTATTTCGTTTCAATTTATTTCAATTCTTTGGTTCGGTGTAAATGCAATGGTAATGGTAACCTAGCTTAGCAGGTATTATTACCGGGGTACTAGTGATTGATGATGGATGAAAATGAAGTCCGGTCAGTTTGTGTCATCATGACGAAACCCATGATGGTTTTAGAGGGGCATGTATGAAGATCGGTGAGGCAAAGTAACAAACTCAAGCAATGAAAACTAATTTCCCTATTATAAACAACTTACCCCCCCCCCCTCCTCTCATACATTAGTTAAATAAATTGTTTTTTTCAATATTAATAAATAATACATAAAAAACATGGACTTTAATCATGGCAATACCAATTATTTCTTAATTTCTAAATTGTGTAAAAAAAATCCAAATCGCATATAAATGACGGAGTTCTGTGGCAATAAACAAAAAAAAAAAACAAATTTCAAATTGAAAATTTTAAAATAAAAAAAAAATTTTATTTTAAGCACATCTGTTAATCTATTCCCGCAAACTAACATATTCCGGCTACGCGAACAAAGTCGCCAGTGACACCTAGTATTGGTATACATGGTACTGATTATTAACACCTTTCAACCGACTTCAAAAAAGGAGGTTCGCAATTCGGTTGTATATTTTTATGTTTATTACCTCATAACTCCGTTACTTGTAAACCGATTCGGTAAAATCCTTTTTTATCTGAAAAGAGAATCTTACAGAAGAGAGAATCCTATAGAAGTTTATCAAAATTCAGTAATTTAGTTTTAAAAATTAAAACAACTTGCATTGTCACAATTAAAATAGTTTTTTTTTTTGTGGAATGATTGTAAATATTTATTTAAATAAACTTATTTAAAATGAATATACCATATATGCCCAAAAACTATAATCTCTAATAGAATAGTCAGTATAATTCGACATGGTAGAGAGAAAGCCTACAGATGTCCTTGGTATCAGTTTGATTCATTATAGTTTTTTTTTATATACCACAAAAGTGGCAAACAAACATATAGCCTGTCCTAAGGTAAACGGTCACTGTAGCCTATGGACGACCGTAAAAAGGTGCTTTCCATCACATATGATTTAGTCGAAAATTTATATTGACACATAAAATTGGTGACAACCATATATCGTCATAGTCGTAGAATACTGACGGATCTTTATATATAATATTTGTCAGATCCGTCAGTATTCTACGACTATGACGATATATGTACATAATTTTATGACCTTAAATATTTTTAAATCAAAAGCGTATCAAAATTATAAAAAGACTGGTAGCTTATTTTTTTACAAATTTCAGAAAGAAAAAATTTGCAACTTTTAGTGCGAAATGAAAAACACTAAAAACAGAAAAATCGCGTGAATACTACGTAAGTAAACTTTATAATTGCCTTATGGTTTCGGCATAGAATGAGATATTTCTGCCGTTCCTGTGGGTGTCGTAATAGGCGACTAAGAGAACTTAATGGTCTAGGAAGAAGCAGCAGTATCCCGTTTAAAAAATAATCAAAGCCTTTCTGTAGTTGCCAATTCGCCTGCCAAGTTTAGCAACTACTGACAAAACCCCCCTTATAGGGGAGGCCTATGTTCAGCACAGTTAACAGTAAGACAGTTAACTATTGATACGGGAGGAGAAAGGATTGTTAGTAATGCGGACTACTAGTTCCATTGCCAGAAATATATCCTATCAGGTCGACCTCCACCTGGTCTCCCCTGGAAACCATCGTGTTGAGTTCCAGGTTTATTCATTATAATGAGCTAACTGACCTGCCTTTTCATTCTCACCTATCATGTCTCACTGGTGCCCCGCCGGCGTATACCGTTAGCGTGATGCTACCATTCCATTATCATCCATTAAAAGAAAAAAAACGCTTGATACAATACGACGCGATGCATAAATAATAAATAATAATCCGTTATTATATTGAAAAAGTAGAAATAGATTCATAAATGGTGACCTCGTATATACATTATAGACAAACGTAGACTAGGGTTATACTTAGCGGTCTAACTATAAATAATCTTAAGTATAAGTAATAAAAGGTAATCAAAGCCTTTTTGCGGTTGCCAACACACCTGCCAAGTGTGGCAACTACTGGTAAAAGACTCTTGAGGGAGGCCTATGTTCAACAGTGGATAGTTAAGGGCTGATGATGATTATGATGATATACAATTACTCTCTAATTAAATTAATAAACTGATTAATTAAAATAATTAATCGTTAATTAGTTTACACATATTTAATTATCTAGAGATTTTATCTATGCCAATGTTTTTTTTTCTGATGGGTGAAAATGGTATAGTAACCCGCTTGCACTAATGGGATACGCTGGCGGGGCACCAGTGAAGGGTGATAGATGAGAATGAAAACAGGCCAGTTAGCCCAACATGATGAATTCATCAGGAATTAACCATGATAGTTTGCAGGGAGAACCGCGAGGAGGTCGACCTGGTTGGGTATATTGACCAATGGGATTCTCAGTCTCCATTACTAACAATCCCTTTCCCCACACTATGCCAATGTTAGTTACACTTCATTCCTCTTTATTTACCATTCTAATCCTTCATGTAGGGATTGTGCCATAGAATAGTTTGTGATAGATGGCGCAAGTTAAATAACCCATAAGAAAACTTATTAAATAATAATAATAATAATAATTTATTTGCTTGAAATGTGGTACAAATGGTTTTAATGGCTAACGGTTTAATGGCTACACATTTCGCCTTATCTAAAGGCATGCAAATTTTGTCTCAGCACATGCTAGTCACTTTTTGGTGGCTTACATATATTAATAATACAAAAGTCAATTGCTTGGGTACCTCTGTCCTATTCGTGTTTCAACCATGAAGCAGTTGTGTTTGCATAGCTGTGTTTCGGTTTGAAGGGTGGGATATGGCGTCAATTTACTGGGTACAGAGGAATAACACCTGAGTCCTCAGGAATGGCAACGCATGGGGGGTATCATGGGCGAAACAGTATACTCTGTTATGTCCATGGTACTGCTCATGTCTATAGGCGACGTTTACCACTTTCCATCAGGTGGGACGTCGGCTTGTTTGCCATTCTATGTTGTATAAAAAAATAAATAGGAGTCAATCCATAAATATTGGCAGTCGCACACATACTAATGGTAGCGGAACCAAGTAAATACATAACAACTCCAAAATATAATAAATGGTATATAATATAACTGAATTATTTATACATTTACATACATACATTTAATTATTTCAAAAATTTCATTTATTGAATAAAAATTCTATTTTAATAACCATTTTTTTAACCGTATTTTAAAGTGACTTACTTAAAGAGGTACGCGTGAAGTTGACACGGTTATCGATTGCCTTTCGACTTGATTGGTCTCTTGTATTCTCTTCTCGCATTATTCGTTGTATTTTAAAAGATTGCATCAAAAGAAATTAAATTTTAATGACCTTGGTGTTGTAGTTGGTGAGTGTGTCTGTTTGTATTGGTCTGCGTGTTTTCTATGTATATTATATATTTATGAAAATAGTATTTGGGCGATTTTCAACAAGTACAACCCCTTTCCAATTTCAGTGAACCTTTCAACTGTGCTTTTACCTTCGATTCCCTACTAAAACCAATGTGTCTGAAATATAGAAGGAAGCACTTTATAAAATAGTTTCTGGGGACATCAACTTTTCTAAAAACTCAAAATAAAAAAGTTCACTGCAACGACGTAGAAATGCTTACACAGTTTGAATGAATGCATTGCTGAAAATCACCCATTTAGGTATTTCTGTTTTCTGTTGCCCATATTACAAGCTTTGCTTAGTTTAGCACTAGATGGCGTTACTTAATATGTATTCATTATTATATCAGATGTTAATTGTTCACTGCCGAATATATGCCTCTTCCATAGGAGGAAGGTGCCAGTAATTGCCATGTTTGGCAACATTTGGCGGGTTGGCAACCATAGTTAGGCTTTTATTTAAGGTCCATCCCTCGACCATCCTTTAAGTTCCTTGCACGGAAAAGGCAGGGGTGGTCCATTCTATGCTGGGACCACACGGCAGGGTTATTATTATCCATTAACAATTTAATTTTTTGTTACACTTTCACCCTCCCAGAAATATCCTTTTAATTCACTTAGTTTCGTTAAATAATTCATTCCAACTGTTCCAGCCAACGAGTACCAGCCAAAGTGAAAGTGATAAGACAAAGGAAATTCCCAACTTGGAGATTAGACAGGATTACTTATACTTCGCCGTATTTCAGGTACTCAATTCTACCGTCAAATGTGCACGGTAATGGAAAACCTATTTTATATTACAATAATAATATATAATAATTTCTGAATTTTAAGTAAGTTTTAATTTTCGACTGTTTCCCTGAAGCCCAGAATTCCGGCCGATTGTGCTTCTGCCGGGGGTTAGTTTGTTATCTCCCGTCCTTAAGGGAGATGTGAGTTTTGGAAGATAATTATAATAAAAATAAAAATAAACGTTTATTCGTAAACTTCAATTACACACGTATAAAATAAAACAAAGAAATAATAGTTTCCATAACAATATTATGAAAAAAAAAAGATTGTATGTATGTGTGTAATGTATATAATAATTGTATTATTTTAAGATATAGTTCCACAAAAAAAAATCGAGTACAATATTTTAAAAACTGATTTAAAAATTAAGTGAGAAAAGCAAAAAAAAAGGTATATCATTAGTGGTAGAACAAGTTATTTCAATTTCAGAACTAAACTTCCCTAACAGTTTATAAATGATGGAGTTATAAGGCAACTAACACACTTTATGTTGTAAATACTCTATAGACATGTTTATTAATGTTCTAAAATCAAAATATAAAATACAAAAATATAACAAATTATTATAATTTATCTGACAGTTTTTTTTTTTTATACAACTTAGAATGGCAAACAAGCTAACGGCCCACCTGATGGACAGTGGTAACCGTCGCCTATAGACATGAGCAGTACCATGGACATAACAGAGTATACTGTTTCGCCCATGATACCTTCCATGCGTTGCCATTCCTTAGGACTCAGGTGTTATTCCTCTGTACCCAGTAAATTCACGCCATATCCCACCCTTCAAACCGAAACACAGCCATGTAAACACAACTGCTTCACGGTTGAAACACGAATGGGATTGAGGTACCCAAGCAATCGACTTTTGTACAAAGTCTCCTTCTGGTGAAAAGTTTTCTATTCTCTTCTAAACTTCACAAAAATACAGACATTTTATTATTTATCGAACTGAGCATATTATTTTCAACACTTTAAACAGGGCATAATCAGTTATTTTAATTTAAAAACCAAACTTTTCAATCTATTTTTTTTTATTTTTTATAGAATCAAACTGAAAGTATATTTTATCAGATAAAAAAGAATTTTCAAAATGGGTATGCAAATAACGGAGTTCTAAGGTAACAAACAGAAATATATAATCGTATTAAGAACTTTACTACTATCCTTTAACATTCGCGCTGCATTCAAGTAAATTATCATAGTTTAAATGATCATATTAATTCCTGTTTCTAATAATCATAAAACACTTCTTTGAAGTCGGTTGAAATTTGTCATATACCTTCCCCGCATGAGAGTTGGAGTGAAGATAGATAAATGTAAAAAAAAAATTGTCTTTTACAGGTGACGAGGCCAAGGCCTTATTGAAATTCTTGTGAATAAATAATGTTATTAAATATTAAAAAAAAATGTAAAAATAAAGTTAATTAAATAAAATCAACTAATAAATAGTATTTTATTGTTATAAAATAATTTTGTCCATAAATTGATATATAATCTTAAATATATTTTAAAGTATTTATTTATTGATGTTATTTATTAATTAAATAAAAGTCATATACAATACTGTATCGCGGAATTCCATAAGGATATGTGTATGATATGGTATAATTGTACAGTTTGAAACGAGTCGAAAAAACGAAGTCAAAAAGTTTTTTTTTGTTCATTAATTCGTTCAAATAAAATAGAGAGTAAGCTATCAAACTATGTACTTATTTCTAACCAACATATATATAATATAACGTTTACCAGATGCAGACTTTGTAGTAAAGTCGTCTAGATGGTTCTGTCCTAGTTTACCATGATCTACCTTTGTTTATTTATTTATTTTATTTATTCTTTATTGCACAATAAAGTTTTGCACAAATGGCGAGCTTAATGCCATATGGCATTCTCTACCAGCTAATCATTGGGTAAAAACAGAAAGCGTATGAAGGGCAGATGTGGTGAAAAATATGTGACAATTATTGTAACACATTTTACAAGTTTATATGGCTGTTTTAGTTTGAAGGGCTGGTTAGTTAGGTTATATGGTAATGAAATTACCATAATACTCTTATTGGCGACATCATAGTGGTATTTGTATTGTGTGTGTTTTTTAATGGATGATAATGGAATGGTAACCCTGCCTGCGCTATCGGTATACACTGGCGGGGCACTAGTGAAGGATGATTGACGAGGATGAAAAGGCAGGTCCTGACCTGCTCGTCGTGACAAATTCAATGATAAATAAGTTACGACGGTTTCCAAGGCGAACTGCTTTGAGGTCGACCTGGTACATTGATAGCAGTGGGGACTAACCTCCCTATTACAAACAATCCTTTCCCTCCGGATTGTGTGTATTAGTGTATAATGCAACGTTCATATTTGTAAGTTGTTACACAAAATTGGACTAAAGAAAAACGAAAATTTGATAACAAAATATGTTGAAATTAGCCAAAGAAACCTGTATGAAAAGAAACGGGGAACGAGCCACCTGGAAAGTTAAATATTACTAATAATACAAACAACAGTTCCGAAACATTTCAGTTTGTTTCGAAACATTTTTTTGCTCGCGCAAATTTAGCGAGACTTACGAAGTAAAGAAGTAATTTTTAGGATTACTTACAAATGTTGTTTATTTGTAAAATTATGGATATTTTTTTGTTATATATGTTTAAGTCGCTTATATTCACGATGTTGTCCGCGTGACCGGGGTATATTCGCTAACAGGGATAAATAGAAGCCTTTGTTCCTTTTCCATCCCATATATTATCTATATACTATATTTGTATATTTATATATTTATATCTATGATCGGATTGGACTAACAAAGAGGTTACAGTTTGTAACAAAATATATTTTAAGATTACCGAATGTAGGGTTGACACAAAACAGTAATAATTAAAGTAATATATTTTTAAATTTGGATGTAATTCAACAGTACTACAACAATTATTACAATAGTTTATGTCAATGAAGCCATACGTAGTTACTGTTTTATTACGTTCACTATAATAAAACTTTACTAACGCTTATACGCCTGGGGTATTAAGTCCCAACCCTCGTAAAAGCAGCAGGCAATATTTTACCCCTTTCATGTCAAATGTCAAAATACGAATGCACGTAAATATTTTATGCCCTAAGTATATTTTAGTGGGTAATTTTTTTGGGTACATTGAGCAAATAAGCAATAAAATAAAGATAAACAAAACAATAACTGACTTCAGTTCTGGCAAAACCAGATATTTGATTGCAACAGTAAATTACTAAACTGATTTTGATAAAATTTCTATGAGAATAATCTATCTCTATACGTATATCCTATTAGATAAAAAAAAAAACAATTTATACATATGTAGTTTTTTTTTATTTTAAACTGATTTTCAAGTGTCCCTGTAATACAATGTATTATTGTAATGTAGAAAGTTATTCTTTGCAGAGTAAAATGTATTTATGAACACATAACTCAGCGTTCTACTTTAAACTCAACAATTTTCGAATATAGAACGTCAAATATTTATCCAATACCTAGAAGCATGTTGAGTAAATATTTGATTGAGAGTAAGGTAGTAGCATCCTTCTTAAAACATCAAAAGCTTAACTGCGGTTGCTAATTCGCCAGCCAAGTGTAGCAACTACTAGCAATAAGGGAAGCCTATATTCAGCAGTGAACAGTTTACGGCTGATATGATGACGATGATGATCCAAAAGTATAACCAAATCACCAAGATTTGATGCACCCAATTTAGAAAAATTTATATCATAAATTAGCTCTACTAGGATTCGAATTCAGTACATATTTTATACAAAAAAGCGAATGCACTACTACGCGTCAAAGAATCATCATCATCATCTCAGCCATTATCTGTCCACTGCTGAAGATATCCCTATTCCATAGATAAGGAACGGTCTAGCATAAATTCATTTATCCTATAGTACTCTGAAAATTGTAAAAAAACAACATAATGGAGGTCGAACTAAAAAAGGGTTTTTACAAATTATCTTGGGAATAGTATAAAATGGGCCAACGCGAACAAAATCTGTACTCTAATAATTATGTTAGAAAAATTGTAGAGAGAAATATAAAGAATTCAATTTTTAAAAGTCATCAAAAGCATTATGTATATATTCCAAGAAGAGGTCACATTACAAGAAAAATTTAACCTTTAAACCGCGAAAAAGAACCCTAAATACGTATTTAAACCGGTTATATCGTGGCGAAACAAATTATACGTCCTCTTTTCGAGGGAAATACGAATAGGAAAGTTTGCTTTTAATTTTTTTCGCACTTCACTTGCAAGCCGCAAATATTTTCAAAGGAGAATTTGCAACGAGGCGGAGTAACGATGTACCGTACCCTTGTCAGCTTAATGAGCTGCCCATTATCCTCAACGGATTTGCTGAACTAGTGTATTTATATTTACATATAAACAAATAATGAGTACAGAACATGATGAGAATATTAATTCTCCTCATTATGAAATATAATGAGGACATAGGCCAGATATTATACTCGTAGAAATAGGTCGTCAATACATACACTGATTGACTATGAATTCTTAAAAATCTACATACTGGAAATAATATACAGAAATTGTAATAATAATTATAATGATATTGGAATTTTGAGAATTTTCATCCAATTGGTTGGAAATAAATGACAGCAGGTACATTTCTACTAAAATAATTAAAAAATTTTGTCATTAAATAAAAAAGTTGAATTTTTTAAAATGTACCCAAATAATAATACGTATTCTAAGAAAAAAGTCACATTACAAGAAAAAATAAACCTTTAAACCCCGAAAAAGGACCCGACATACGTATTTAAACCGGTTATAACGTGGCAAAACAAATTATACGTCCTCTTTTCGAGGGGAATACGAAT
The DNA here is from genome assembly GCF_026898425.1 of Galleria mellonella. NCBI lineage: Eukaryota > Metazoa > Arthropoda > Insecta > Lepidoptera > Pyralidae > Galleria > Galleria mellonella. Next base: position 4,436,525 of record NW_026441999.1, on the reverse strand, counting down.
AGGAAAGTTTGCTCTTAATTTTTTTCGCACTTCACTTGCAAGCCGCAAATATTTTCAAAGGAGAATTTGCAGCGAGGCGGAGTAACGATGTACCGTACCCTTGTCAGCTTAATGAGCTGCCCATTATCCTCAACAGATTTACAGAACTAGTGCATTTATATATTTTTATGTAACCAAATAATGAATGTTTAATTCTGACATTATTAGTATGCGTAAAGTCAGAAACAAGTTAACAAAGAAATCACATTTTGCTTAAAATGAATCATTATTGTATTTTTTTCAAACATGCTTGGAAATGTGAGCATTATTTTGACAATCTTCTTCGAGATAAATCAAAATTGCCGTACTGGCCAAGATACATGCGGGCAGCGGCCGGTTAAAAGTTGTATGAAAATCCATATCAGTCGTGTTTTGCGGCCAGATAAATTACTATGTAAACACATATCTGTCTTGCAATTTAAAAATGGAATGACCTTTTACTTCGAAACATAGCTACCAAGGAGGTAACTAATACAAGGTTTTATTTAAATTTCGAACTGGCTAGCAAATAGAAAGCTGTTTATTGAAAAAAAAAAAATAAAGGAACATTATAGCGCGTGAAAAATTATTATTGTTCGTTATTCGTCATTGAATTTAAAAAGTAAAATGTATAAAAAAATAAAGTGTTTTTGATTTCCGCGCATTGTTTGAGAAAAGTACTAACCAAGCCTTGGCCACAACTAGGCATTGATGGACTCACGTATGTGTGCCTCGGCTACGCCTAGGCCCACATTTGTACGTTCGTCCATCAATGCCTCAGTTGCTGGCCGCTGCAGTAATGTACTATTATGTAGACATGAGTAATATGGATGTCTCTACAATATCTATATTTCGGGTTATTCTGAACTTCGATGGCGGAAAAAAGTCATCACCTATTTGGATATTGCCCATACTAATCGGGTATGTATATTAATTTGGAAATTAAATACTAGATAACTACAGTTTATATACATATGTAACGGGAAATTAATGAATTCACTGTGTTTTTGTCGTTTCCGACAATTGTTTCGAATTCATCCGGAATACTTCTTTATGGTGATGTCTTAAAAAGCAATTAATGTAAATTTGTGTTTCTACCATGAAGCAGTTGTGTTTGCATGGCTGTGTTTCGGTTTGAAGAGTGGGATATGGCGTGAATTTACTGGGTACAGAGGAATAACACCTGAGTCCTCAGGAATGGCAACGCATGGAGGGGATCATGGGCGAAACAGTATACTCTGTTATGTCCATGGTACTACTCATGTCTATAGGCGACGGTTACCACTTTCCATCAGGTGGGCCGTCAGCTTGTTTGTCATTCTAAGTTGTATAAAAAAAAAAAATTAAATTATGTGTAAATAGATTAAGTGAAGTAGATTATAGTCTATCTATATATTAAAGTTCATTCAAATTAACAAACATCTAAACAGTTTTACAGACTTTTACGTTTACGATATTGATAGCCAAATACTCAAGTCAGGGGCCTTTGGCGTGCAATGCCTACTCTTGTTCACAATAAAAAAATGTTATAATATTTTTCTACATAATTACGTTTTATTGCGTTATGAAATATCCTATTAATATAGTAAATGCGAAAGGATAGACGGTTAGATGAATGTTTGTTACACTTTCACGATAAAACTATTGAATGGATTTGAATGAAATTTGATAGATGGTTAAATTATATCCTTATTTAGTATAAAGGTCTTTATTTAGTGATTCACGCGAGTGAAGCTGCGAGATACAGCTAGTATTGAAGTATGACGATATAATATAAAACTTTATCAGGACAATATTTTCATTGAAGGTTCGTTAGATACAAATCTTCAAATGCTTCGAGGTTTTCTTTAGAGATTATAATATGGGGTTCTTCAAAAAGGTTATAACAAGTTTTCTTCAGAGTCGGTGACACACATGTGACACCCCTAGTATAGCAAGCGTCTATAAGCTACACTGACTGTTTACCATCAGATGGGCTGTATGCTTATTTACTAGCTTCGTGGTATAAAAAAAAATTTAATTTTCAATTAACAAAAATTTCTTGTCGAGACACTAAGTCCTAGCGAGTGGAAGTCCTCTAGACCTAAATTGCTCAATGGATAATCCTGATAATATTCATCATCATATCAGACTTTAATTGTCTACTGCTGAACATAAACCTCCCCCTTGGGGGGTTTCGCCAGTAGTTGCTACGCTTGGCAGGCGGATTGGCAACTGCCGTCAGGCTTTAGAGATGTATTAGGAGGGATACTGCTGTCCATCTCTTGTCTTCCCTTAGTCGCCTCTTACCACACTCACGGGAAAGGAAGGGGTGGCCTATTCTATGCCGGGGCCACACGGCGAATGCCTGGTAATATTACTATGATAAAAAATCAAAAGTTCAAAGACAAGCAATCAAAAATGTACACAATTAGAGTACAATAAATGTTTCACTTTCAAAATAATCTTTAGTTAGTTCACTTATACGTAAAACATCGGCAGAAATATTGTGGAAAAGGCCGCACGGCGTCGAACGTTTGCGAAGCAATTTGCCCATATAATCTCACAAAAAGATAAAACTGTGCAATATGTTGGCGTAGTCCACGACCGTCCAAGACCGTGACAAGGGTACCGCTCGATGGTGGATCTAATAGAAAATGATTTATATCTAACAGCTTCGGGTCTTGGATTTGTACTGATATCCTGTTTCGTAAGACGTGTTATTTTTTTTTATAATTTAATCGAAATATTTCGTGTATCATCTCTAAGATCATTTGTACTGTAACCAGAATTTAATATCGTACCAATTTTATTGAACCAGGTGTTATCTTGCGAAAGTCCATATCACGGATTATTTGATTACAATTATTTTGTTTAATTCCGCTACCATTAGTATGTGTGTGACTGCCAACATTCGAAAATTGAACGAAATGACAGTCTGAGATTGATAGCTCATATGGAAGGTTGTGGAACATCTGATAGTGTTATTTTGATAGTGGCGTTGAATCTTCGAGTGTTGACAGTCACACACGGACACACATACACGTACGTACGGTAGCGGAATTAAACAAAATAATTCTAATCAAATAACCAATAATGCCAATTATTGTATTTAAGTCATCAAATAACTAGCTGTGTTCCAGTTGTGTTTGCATGACTATGTTTCTGTTTGAAGGGTGAGATATGGCAGTGAATTTACAGGGTACAGAGGAATAACACCCGAGCCAGGAATGGCAACGCATGGGGAGTATTTTGGGCGAAACAGTATACTCTGTTATGTTCATAGTACTGTTCAGGTCTATAGGCGACGGTTACCATTTTGTATCAGGTGGGCTGTCAGTTTGTTTGCTATTATAGGTTGCATATTATTTTTTGCATAACAGATTTTTGAGATATTCGGTATTAGATCAATATTTTTTTTTTTTATAGAACTTAGAATGGCAAACAAGCTGACGGCCCACCTGATGGAAAGTGGTAACCGTCGCCTATAGACATGAGCAGTACCATGGACATAACAGAGTATACTGTTTCGCCCATGATACCCCCATGCGTTGCCATTCCTGAGGACTCAGGTGTTATTCCTCTGTACCCAGTAAATTCACGCCAAATCCCACCCTTCAAACCGAAACACAGCCATGCAAACACAACTGCTTCACGGTTGAAACACGAATGGGACAGAGGTACCCAAGCAATCGACTTTTGTACAAAGTCTCCCTCTGGTATATAGATATTGTAACTAAAATATATATGTAGATATTGCTGTACGTTACCCACCCCTACTCTAAGGTATCCTATATGATAAGTTAAGAAATAACGTATATAATATTTGTCCATATATAATATACATCTTCATAAACTCTCACATTCATAACAGTAATAGGATTTATTCGCATAAATACAAACTTACGTATTTACAAAAGAAAATAAGCTTCTTATACTGACGTCCAACTGTCAAGTTACTATGAGAGGTTCTAATTTTTTTTATTTTTCCGACCAGTCATTTAATGGAAATATATATAGTAAAATACCCTCCAACGTTAGTTGTTTAGGTTCCGGCATAGAATCGACTACCCATTCCTTTCCCGTGGATGTCGTAAGAGGCAACTAAGAGAGCTTATGTTCGATGGATTGACAGCAGCGTCCCTCTTAAAACATCACCGAAAGCCAAACTGTGGTTGCTAACCCGCTTGCTAAACTTGGCAACTACTGGAAAAACCCCTCTTATGGGGAAAGCTATGTTCGATAGTGGACAGTCAATGGCTGATATGATGATGATTATGATCTCTCATTGTAAAAACATAAATTTAAACTAAATAGATACTCTCCAACGATTTGAAATTTACCCTATATTTACTATTAGACTTTGAAACTTCTTTGTGAAACGAAACTTTCTAAGTAATTAATTAAAACTTATTCGTTAGTTGGTGGGAATGTTAAGTATTTGCTACTAATCAACCGGTGTTTTCAATCGAGCAAAGAACAAACTTAAATGGCTTTGAAAGTTAATTGGACGAGCCAGATCGATTTTTGTTTTAATTTAATTAAATTTAGCCTAAAAGAAATGGTCCCTTATAAATTAATATATTTAACACATTATTTATACTTATAAAATCGTCTGTCCTGACTGGCTACCAACGTTAAACACAGCTAAAACTACTAAGTCTAGAAAGCTTAAAATTTGGAACATTATTTCATAAACTTTTTGAAAATTTCAACTTTATGTCTAAACAGGACACGATGCACGCAACACCATGAGAAACAGCTAGTATAGGATAAATTTTAATTAGACAATTAAACCTCAATTTAGAAGAAAATAGGCACCCATAGGCTACAGTTACCATTTTTATGATATAAAAAAAAATAAACTTCGTATTCTGATAGAAAATTTAACTGTAAACTTAATTTCATAATAATATCAATATAAAAAATTTAGGCTATAACAAATCTCATCTCTTTTCGAAATCAAATTTAAGATCTTAATTTGAAATAACTAAAAGAATAAGATTCGTGTTTACGGCCAATGTTTTATACGGACAATTAAAACTAAGTTTGACTGTGTAACATAAGCACTATTCACACAGCGCCGTGTCAGAAAAATCAAAGGTACAGGTTATCTAAATTCTCTGCTTTGTCAGAGACGAGCTATCTGTACTTATGCACACATAATAAACGTAGTCAGTTAGTAATATTTATACTTTAATATAGATAATAGATGTAGTCAGTTAGTAAAATCTAAAATAACATAATACTACTTTACCTTTCTCTTTAGGAAAGATTTGATTTTTTTGTATGTTTGTTTGTAATTGTTAAATTGAAAACAACTTAACCAATTTTAGAAATTCTCTCATCTATAGAAAATTACATAATCAACGAATAACATTGGTTATATTTTATTTAAAAGAATAAATATTCTTAGAAAAATTAAAATTAAAAATGTATTTATTGGAACCATAAAAAAATACAATTGTAGGGTAGTGTACGATAACAGCCACATTAGTTAAAATTATAATAATATAACTCAAAGTGTCAGAAAATTTTCTACTAAAGCTAACATAAAATACTAATTTATCTTTTCATCTATATATCCGTGCGAAGTCGAGGCGTATCGTTAGTTAGATTGTAAATATGACACTTGCCATTACGCGGTATCGTAGTGGTTTCTGTGATATCCTTGGTGCTTTTCGTATATATAATTTCTATATATTTCCTCTTCTTACCTGCCAAGCGCTGACGAAGCCGAGACTCGACGTTGTATGAATAGTCCTTTAACTTTAAAGTTCGCTATACAATAGACATAAACGTGTCAGGTAGAAGAGCAGAAATAACTTGAAACTGAATCACTACCATTAGTATTGCTATAACACGAATTTATGGCAGGAAAACGTACTTAATGTTATAAATTTTCTTTAAGCCACTACTTTAGTATTCCGCGTAACTTAAACCATAATACGGTAGCCGGCTTAAGTTTTGCCTTTGCGAATACTTACCTGCATGATCACTGTTGTAAAATTATGGACATATTTCTATTTTTAGTTGAAGACAAGTATTGCTCTATAAAATTAACTTAAGAGCATTTAGAACTTTAGCTTTACAAAGTGTAGCAATTATTTGTCAATTTTCAAAAAGAATTGAATAATTTTCAATGTTCTTAACTTATTGTTTATAAAGTTCTGCTAACGAATTGAAATATTAATCATACAATATAAATAATCGTGTTTCAACCGTGAAGCAGTTGTGTTTGCATCGCTGTGTTTCGGTTTGAAGGGTGGGATATGGCGTGAATTTACTGGGCACAGAGGAATAACACCTGAGTCCTCAGGAATTGCATCGCATGGGGGGTATCATGGGCGAAATAATATATTCTGTTATGTCCATGGTACTGCTCATGTCTATAGGCGACGGTTACCACTTTCAATCAGGTGGGCCGTCAGCTTGTTTGCCATTCTAAGTTGTATATAAAAAAAAAGTCGTTGCTTCGAACCAATTAATAAGTTTCCAAAACGTTCCGAAAAGCAGAGTTTCCCTTTTTTATCTTGACAATTACTAATTACTTCTTTATAATGACTCTTGTTTCGCGACTCATTCAGCGAATTGGATGTTAAAAGTTTTTTTTTTTTTCCGTTCACATTATCTAAATGAGGAACTGTGAGGTGTTAAAATATTGGAAAGGTTTTTTTCTTGTTAAAACATCAATACCTATAAGTATACATTTAATAGAACTGTAGAATAGACCAGTCGGTACGACATTTTTAAAAAAATCCGTGTTACGATACTACTAGAGATGGGTTATATATAGCAATATCTATATATTTGTTTTTTTTTTTATACAACTTACAATGGCAAACAAGCTGGCGGTCCACCTGATGGAAAGTGATAACCGTCGCCTATAGACATGAGCAGTACCATGGACATAACAGAGTATACTGTTTTGCCCATGATACTCCCCATGCGTTGCCATTCCTGAGGACTCAGGTGTTATTCCTCTGTACTCATTAAATTCACGCCAGATTCCGCCCTTCAAACCGAAACACAGCCATGCGAACACATTTGCTTCACGGTAGAAACACGAATGGGACAGAGGTACCCAAGCAATCGACTTTTGTACAAAGTCTCCCTCTAGTAGATATATTTTAGTTATAATATCTATATATTGGTCTAATAACGAGTTTTTTAAAAGTCTGTTATCCACAAAATAATATTGGATATATGTACTTTTAACATATTCGAAAATAGATATCCGACCGATATTTAAATGAGTGATGATATTTTTTCCGCTATCAAAGTCCAGAGGAACCTAATATATAGATATTGGCAAATATTACTCATGCTAAAATAAAACTGCGACATTACAGAATCCAAATATTTCGAAACCCCTAGTCTCCTAACTATTTAAGCAGTAAATTCCAGTATCTTCTTGAAACTCACGATCGTAACCTTCGTTCCAGTAATACTCTCCAACTATCTTTTCCCTCTCACCGTACTGGTTATGCTTCAAACTCTTTTCCCCTACATTCTTTACGACTCTGGAACGCGCTCCCTGATGCCATTAAGAAACTACCGACTAAACCGTCTTTCCAAAAAAAACGTTCACGCTCACTTTTTTACTTTATCCGAGCAGTTAGTACTTTATACTATTCTCAATTTCGTGTATAATATAGTATATGTCATATATGTGTAAGTATATTTGTTATTAATATATATTTATTCATTTATATATGTAATTTTAGTATGTATGTATATCAATAATTACTAGTACCGCATTCGAGTATTCTGACACTTCCCTATGGTTGACTGGGAGAGAATGCTTTTAGCATTAATTCCGCCATGTACACATATTTGTTCTAATGAATAAATATTAATATAAAAAAGAGAAATATTAATAAAAAAAAAGATTTAATAAAAATATTTAAAAAAAAATCTCGAAATATTTAAAAACGTATAGATTTTAAAGCAATAAATAGACCGATTTTAGATAAAAAAATATATGAAACACATCATACGTGCCTATACAATTTGAGAGTTTCCTTAGATTTCCCTGGAATTCCATCATCATGTCCTGATTTGGTGACAATGGGACCGTCTTAGGACTCTTTGGAATAACAGTAAAAAAATATTAAAATTGGTTCAGAATTAAAGGAAAAAAAATAATAGCCACATATAAAAAAAAATACACAGTGGAACATAAAACTTCTTGTTTTTTTTAAGCCGGTTAGAAAGATACAACTATCAAAATCGAATCCAATTTATTGCAGTAGTCTTTACATTATGCCGAATCAAACAAGACAAACAGATAAAAATTCTAAAAAACCATTGTTGTCTTCTATTTTTCCTTATTATTTATTTATAAAGGTCCCTTACTATATCATTTTCCTTAAAATATCTCCCACTAACTTTTACCCGCGACTTCGTCTTCGTGACCGGGATATGTTTACTGACTGACTTCATCCCAATAAAGAGTAACCTATATCGTTCCCCATTCAAAGCGCCAAAAAGTAACAAACAAACAGAAAACAAACTTATATTCACATTTAAAATATTAATAAGGATGTACGAACAGAATGTTTAGCAGATCACATGAAATATTCAACAAATCGTTCGATAGGTCGAAACGGCAAAGAACTTTCTTCTTTCCTCATTCCCTCTATATAAGACAATAACGGGAAAGTATAACAATGCGAAACTCATCAATGGTATTCATGGTATTGAACAAGGATGGGTTGCATTGGTTAAAATATGGCAACAAACTTTGAATATTTCATAATAAATCATTCAGATGACCGCGCGGTTTGGGCTCGAATATTATTTGCCCTACATATTTCAATATGACATGGGCAGAGGCGAGACTGCCGCTGTCTCGCGGATTAAATTTATTTGTTAACGGTGTAACTCATTGCCAGAATTGTCGGATTTATATTCATTCTTTTTGGACATCATGTATCAGCCTTTAACTGTCCAATGTTGAACATAAGCTTCCTCCAAGGGGATTTTGCCAGTAATTATCACGCTTGGCAGGCGGATTGGCAACCGCAGTTAGGCTTTAACGATACGAGTATGTTAAGAAGAACGCTGCCGCCCATCCCTCGAACATTAATTTCCCTTAGTCGCTTCTTACGACATCCACGGGAAAGGAAGGGCTAGCCCATTCTATGCCTGGACCACAGCAATACGAATAAATTTTAGTTTTTTTTTTATAGCTGATAATGAAAGCAACTCTATCTTTGCTATCAGTATACGCTGGTGATTCACCAGATGACAGCTGAGGATGAAAACAGGTCTGTTGGTCCATTGAATGAAATCCCAATAATTAGCTAAGATGATCTCCAGTGGGAACTACGTAGAGATCAATTTGATAGGGTATCCCACATTACTAACAATCCCCTTCCTTTCAATAGATTTAGAGTTTAGTACCCAGTGTTGATCGATCCACCCAAAACTGTAACAAATGATTGATCGTAATATTTCTGTTATCTAAACCCGATATATCTATTACATATCTATCTATCTATCCTATTTAAGAGCTGCGCTCTTGTCAGTGGAGCTCCTGCCACTCACTGCGATTTTCAGCGATTCTCTTCACCTCTTGATACGACACGACACCAACTCCTTCCTTGATCTGCCTGATGTAACTATGCCTCGGCCTCCCCCTTCCCCTCCTTCCTTCTGTCTTACCTTCTATTATAATGTTCATAAGTTCATCGTGTCGTATCAAGTGTCCCAACATTTTTTCCCTATTTCATAGTAATCTAGAAACTTCCGTCGTGTACTGAACGCTTCTAAACCGATATACCAAGTCCAATTCTGATATATGTACAACTTAACCCGCCGCTGTCGCTTCTCAAGGAAACAATTATTCAATATTACAAGTTTATGTTTGACCCTTCATTTACATATGTAAACATACGGGTGATTAGTGCGAGCGTGCACGATGCGATTAAAAAAAAATTTTTTTATACAACTTAGAATGGCAAACAAGCTGACAGCCCATCTGATGGAAAATGGTAACCGTCGCCTATAGACATGAGCAGTACCATGGACATAACAGAGTATACTGTTTCGCCCATGATACCCCCCATGCGTTGCCACTCCTGAGGACTCAGGTGTTATTCCTCTATTAATTCTTCAATAATATTATACTAGTTGAATTTTTTTAGTTTCTATTGTACATTTTTATTCAGCTTCCTGCTGAGGTTTTCCCAAGAGACTACTGCATGGAGTTCTTCAAAAGGGGGGAGGTAAAGAGGTTTCTTCAGGGTCGGCAAAGCGCGCCTAATACCTCTGGTATCGCAAGTGTTCACAGGCTACGGTAACCACTTACCATCAGGTGGGCCGTATGCTTGTTTGCCACCTAAGTGGTATAAAAAAAAAGATTAATACCTGTCCTGGATTTGCACATTTTTTTTAATTAAATATAGCTCATGATACACGATGATAATGTAGCTATCTATAGAGTATGCTGATATTTGGGTTACGCTATTGTAAGCTTCGTAGGAATCCCTATTTTTATTAAAAAATAACACGTTTCATAGATAGAAGAATTTTAAAATTTAATTAGATATTTTTTTTTTAGTTCATCCATCATAAACAAGAATCTTTCCTCTTTAAGTTATTAGTTTAGATTAAATTTCTACTAAGAGATCTTGATTAAGCGAATTAAATTAATTCTTTATTATTCTAGTAGTTTAAATATTATTTTGCATGTTATCCGATATCATAATCACAAAATTACGTTTAATAAATGAACTTAATAGAAATATTTATATTTGATAAAGATCTTTTACTATTTAATGAATAGATCTTCTTTATAAGGTAGAAAGGAACATTTATTTGTCAGTGTTGATTTTCAGTTACCTATTTATTACTCAGCCGGTACTAAGTAGGTAAATAATTTGATATAATCAAAAATTTCAGATATTATAACAAATTACCTACACTATTAAAGAGATAACAATAGCATTTGCGTTATTTTAATTAACAAATTGAATATATTAATAAAATCATGTAATTTTTAATTCATGACTATGTTACTATACTATAATGTTTTTTGTCTCGATAATAGATCACTAGATGGCGGAGTACAGTTATTGAAAAATATTAAAATTTAATTTCAATATTAACATTTTTCTGCCATTTACTTTAAATTAGTTTACATATTTTAAACATCAAGTCAACGTGTGTTAGTATAAGTTTTATGTAAAGTGGCAAAACGTAGCGTGTGTTGGACAAAAACCTTTTTGGGGTTCCGTGATATAGATTCATGATAATCGGGCAGGGGCCCGGCGAATAAAACTTTATGTATATTGTTTACTTTGTGGGATAAGCATCGTAAATGGCAATTTCTCTTGAAGCAACCTATAAGAACGAATATAATTGTGTTCAAATTGTCACTTAGTCTGGAAATATGAAACTATTATTTTTTCTTATAACAACGACGAAAACCAAATAATAATAATAATAATAGAAATAAGGAAAAAATATATTTCTAGACCCAACAGTTACGTCTATATGTTTATTAGTCAATCTGACTTTTAATTATTCTCTTTAAATTTGAATTTTTTTTTGCTTAAAAATTTTAATTGGACTGTTAAGAGCGTTTAAGAAATGACAAACCGTTCCATAACTTTTTTTTAATTGATCGTCTTACAAACAAACAGCATTACTTAAATAGTAAAATAAATAAGTATGCTCACGATCATAATCCTTAATAGTGTATAGTTTGTCATATACTTATGGCATATTGTAATTAGAGAATGTAACACTTGATACACCTTTCACCGGGCATATTAGAATATATCTAGGGAAAGAGCGAGCCATAAAATATTATATAAATGTAAAATAAAAATATTACCAAATTCAGAACCTTCTGCTTTTTTTAAATCAGTTGATAAAGCACACGGCAATCTTTTTGAATTGTAAAAGATCTAAATACACACAGAATATTATAAAAGTTCAAGTTGAAAACCATTTTGAAGTCGACTGAAGGAATTTCTTTTTTATTTTTAACATTACATTCTTAGACGTGATATAGACCCGTATATTTCCTAACCCTTCATTTCTAACACGATAAATATCGATCTATCATACAGTAACAGGTTATTTGCTTAATTACTTTATCTGATTTCCTTGCCTCTGTAATTTCTCTAATTTAGGAGTTTCTCAAGGATTTCTTAATAATACAGTTTGTTTTGAATGTAAAGAAAAATTAAAACCTCTTTTTTAGAAACAATGGAATTTTTCTAGAACTGTGACTTGCGTAAATGGAGTCATGTGAAAATTCCTAAAGTGACGTAACACATTTTTTCGAATAATTCCATGTAAATTGTAATGTGAAATTATGAATAAATCATGTATGTGTGAATACTACAACGTTCGGGTAATTTTGATACGCAGAAAACTGTTTCAAATATGAATACATACATACCGATGAACGCTGAAATTTTTTATAGACACATCAAATGTCTACATTGAAAATATTTGAATTTAGAACATGTATCTACATGTAACGTAACAAACAGTTCTTTATAAACAAAAATAGCTTCAATCGTCACATAATTAATATGAAACCAATAAAGAAATATAAACCCAATACGCCAATTCTGAACGGATTTAAAAAAAATTTCAAAATCCGTTCAGAATTGGCGACGTAATTACGTATTATAAATAATCAAACTCTTTTTTGGAAATCGGTTAAACCAGGGATTCTCAAACTTATGACTCCATAAACCTCTATAAGGCTTTCTAGTAGTATTTGTTTTTTAGTGTAAATAATTTCGACTCTTGGAGAAATCTTGAATATGTACATATACATGAGAATCAGTTATGCTATCGCCATTACGTAAATTTTAGTTTACGTTTATTAGTATATCCCCTACAATTAATTGATGTATTCCGAGTGGTAGGCGTATCCCACTTTGAGAAACTCTGATTTTAACAACTAATACTCACGATCGACCAGTTGGCCACCCCTGATATATATTATATTATATACTTGCCAGTGATTTATAAAAACCCAGAATGTCATCCCTATACAAGTAACTTCAAAGATCACTAAATAAGATAAAGAAATGGCCCTCATCTGAATCAGCATCCCAATAAATCTCCATGGTAAACCTAACAAATGTCGTAGTGCTGCGTTTTTTCCTAGCGTTTGACATAAATAACACAATCGAACTACTCCTGGCTCAGTTAATAATCCTTTACAGATATACTATTGTATAAATAACTCGGACGTTAAACACGCCTTATTCTATTCGTTTTTCCCATTAAAATAAATAGTTATATTAGGGACGGAAATTTTAGCTATTTTTAATTCATTATCATTTAATGTTAATTATTTTTATTATAACAATAATTAAGTGTGTGAAATTTGGGAGACTGTGATTTTACCTTGAAAATTTTAATAAATAAAAACAAAATTGTGATTTTTTCAAATCGATGTATGCTTTTATGAAGTAAAGTTAGGCAATATTAAAGTGTAATGTATTTTTAAAGTTATTTGACACTAGTTTTTGCTCGCGACTTCATCCGCGTGACTATCATATATTAATTGACTAGATTAAAAGCAGCTTATACTATATCTGATTGGAGATTCTTCTCCATCTCATATAGTACGTGTAAACAAATTATAGTGTTTGGTTAAGCCATTAAGTTACCTCATAGTAACAAACAAACAAAGTCACGTTTACATTTATAATATTAGTAAGGATTTTGTTTTATTTACACATTACTTCTTTATTTATTTAGTAGAGAATCTTAACAAATCGTAAATCTACACTAATGCTACGGCGATTAATATATTTTATTCCAGCTTGCTATTCCCTTCTCGCTGGTCGTCGCTAATTTTGCTCTGCCAAAACAATGCTGTCTTTTTCTTGGCAGAGCAAATTTCAGTACTGTCTTCCTAAAACCTGTATATCAGAAAGCTATCCGCGATAATAAATAAAGAAGTAAACGAAGTAAGTAAATAAAAGTAAGTAAATAAAGAAGTAAATAAAAAAATAAATACAGAAGTAAACTCTTATCGCATATCAAAACCTATTCAGAATTATTATTTATATTAATAGACTATATAAAAAAAAAAAAAAATTTAAGTAGTTTTTCCAAAACTGCTTAAAAACTAAACGAAATGCTTTAAAATAACTCGTAAAAGAAAAATTATATATATTATATAAAAATTATACTCATAAAATAACAAACTAATTTAGTGCATGCTTTTTTCGAAAACCGTTTAAAAAAACTAAACGAATCATTTTTAAAATAACAGTCGAGTGAAAATAACGGTAAATATTCGAGAATCACGCGAGTTCAGCAGTAACTTGCGATAGTGATGTCCATCTTGACATATTGTCGTGATCGACAAATGGCCCGCGAATTCCCGCTCACACGGAAAATCTGCTTTTAACCCCCGGCGGGAAGGGTTAACCGTATTTGTCTTTGTATCTTTTCGATGCTTTATATCTTGAATAGGGGGAAAAAAGATATCATCTAAGTTACTATCGACCGTTACTTTTTTTATTTAGATTATCTTTATGCAAGATTGGTAACAAATATCTTGGAAAAAATATATTTTATTTTATTAGGAAATCATAAAATTCCTTGTTACCTAATAAATAAATGATTAATAGATTAAAAATATAAATCAATGAGGTTTTCACAAAAAATTTACATCTCAAATAAACAAAAGCAATTTTTGTTTTATACAACTTAGAATGGCAATCAAGCTGACGGTCCACCTAATGGAAAGTGGTAAACGTCGCCTATAGACATGAGCAGTACCATAGGCATAACAAAGTATACTGTTTCGCCTATGATGCGTTGCCATTCCTGAGGACTCAGGTGTTATTCCTCTGTACCCAGTAAATTCACGCTATATCCCACCCTTTAAACCGAAACACAGCCATGCAAACACAGCTGCTTCACGATTGAAACACGAATGGGACAGAGGTACCCAAGCAATTTGTATAAAGTCTCCCTCTGGTAGACAATATGAAAACAATGTACCATCGTAGCCTGTTTCCTTATAGCACGAAGTATTTTAGCTTGAGGATCTTGAGGATCAAGGGGGGGGGGGGGTATGATTGTATGCCACATATTTATATGTTTTTGAAATTATCTTAACAACCCGTAAAACTGAAATTTATTCCCAAAGATAGTAGGCGGGGCTACCATTCCATTTTCACCCATCAAAAAAAAAAAACTGTAGTTTGGCTCTTGGTAATGTTTCAAGAGAGACGCTGCTGCTACAACCACTTGGTTCCCTTGGTCGCCTCTTAACCACGGGAAAGGAAGGGGTGAACCATTCTATGCCGGGATCACACGGCATTTTTTTATTATTATTATATCAGTCCTTAACTGTCCACTGTTGGATACAGGCTTCCACCATAAAGGGAGTTTTACCAGCAGTTACCACACTTGATAGGTGGGTTGGCAATTATTAAGTATCCATCGATCAATTTACAGTGATCACGAATTTACAGTTAGATCCAGAGAATCTAATGTACTGATAATAATATAGATAAATGTGTACACACATGACTGGTAATGATACACGCTCTACATAAATGGAGTAGCAAAAAAACAGAGCTATCAAACCAAAAGAATATTCAACAAAAGAAAGAACGGGGGAATGACTTCACGGGTTGTTTCGACGAAAAATATGTGTTATTGTTTTCGGTGTAGACTGTAGATAGTGTAGACATTGACAAATGCCAATACGTTTGTCGTCACATGTCAATAACTGACGTACATACCGCGTGGTCCTTTTAGTATGCGACTCTCATTATATACATCGCATTAGACTGTATTATTTCTCACGCATTTTCCTCTTGACATGTTCCTATCAAGGAATTTATTATTCTATTATTTTGCATGTATTCTATAACATTAATCATTGAGTATTGTGAAAATCTTGGTGGGGAAGCATACCGCCTAAGTATTCCAATTGGCACGTATTCGATTCTCGCGCAAAACATTTTTATCTATTTGTATTAGTTTAGAGAGGGCTGATGTCAGGCAGGCGACCGGTCGTTAAACTAAAAGCCAAATCTTTTTCTTCTTTTTATACAACTTAGAATGACAAACAAGCTGACGGCCCACCTGATGGAAAGTGGTAACCGTCGCCTATAGACATGAGACAATCTTTTTGTAATATGGATAAAAACATATTACGTCGACCTTAAATAATAATTGGGATAAGGGTAGGAAGATGATGATGTATTAGTTTGGAGGTTTTTAGTATAGTTATATTCATCCATATTTTTATCAGCAGTACTGTTTATTATTGAACGTAGGCCTTCTCCCCATTTGGTGGATTTTTCTAGTAGTTATCACGCTTGGCAGGCGGATTGACAACCGCTTTGGTGATGTTTTAAAAGGAACTGTCGAGGGGTGAACCTGAAATTTCTTTAATCGCTTCTTACGACATCCACGGAAAAAGAGGTTTCTGTGCCGAGATAGAATTGAAATGGCCAACTTATATAAAATAACACCTTATACTCGTATAAAAAATCTTATTCCACTAATTTGACAGTAACACTAAAGTTGCAAAAGTAAAAACAAATATTCAAATAGAACCTCTATATCTTTCAATATGACAAAATTTATTGTGTGTATGTGTGTGTATAGCAGACTTTTTATCTAGATAACGTAGGATCGTATATTTTAATCTAAATATTATGACATATTACAGATTAGGTTCAATACGAAAGCTGTAACTGAAGTGTTACGTCTCACCAGCTCGGCCCTAAACCCCTAGGGCGCTCTCAATATTATCATTGTTCCAGGGCCCCACGGAGTATCTCCGACATTTCCCCGAGTCACGCAGCCATCTGTAAAGATATTCCAGATATTTGTATTTTGATAATGTCCCAGGGAATTCCGGGCACTTTCAATACTATCTATGCAGATTGGATTGGTACCCCCTTATATCATTCCACGTTACGACGTTGGGATATTTTGTTTTTGCCATTTTTTTAATAAAAGCCGGATCTTTTCGTTTTGTATTTGTAATGTTTCTTTGTAAAGTCTTTAATCTATATTGGATTAGGATTTATTTCAAGAAACCCATATAATTGGTTACTTAGTGTTTTTAATTATTTAAGCTGAGCTCTTGTTGTAAATCGTGGTGATTTTTTACATCTTGATATTTGACTCAATTTCTTGAGCCTTATGGAGCAGAATTCGTCCATAGAAACCCTCTATAGTCTCACCATTTGTAGTCTCGTGCTTCGTATTACAGTTTAGTTCATTTTCCCCCATTTTGTTCTATCAGTATCTAACCCCTTCTATCAGAACCATACGTCACCAGATTTGTTCGGTATTGTTTGGCCGTGTAGTCTCGGCACAGAATAGACCACCCCTTTCTTTCCTGTGGGTATCTGTATCTAAAAGCCGACTAAGGGAGGGCGAGGGATGGGCAGCAGCGTTCCTCTTAAAATACCTCTAAAGCCTGACTGCGATTGCCAATCTGCCTGCCAAGCGTGGCAAATACTGGCAAACCCCCCCAAGGGAGAAGTTTATGTTCAAAAGTGGACAGTTAAGGCTGATATGATGATGATAAATTGCTTCTTGATAGCGCTTTCATGAAAGCTTTTTAAATTATTTATTAGTCATTGTTAGATTCATATTCAAATATAAGAATGATCTTGATTCAGTACATAACGAGAATTCGATAAAAACATCGAAGAACGAAGACCTTTATCACGATATATATTTGCTTACTTTCCAAATTCAGATCGTTGTGTACATACATACATATCCATCATTCCTGTTTCCCCTTGGGATTGGTAGAAACAATGGAACGTCAAATATTTCGATTCAAACAGACCTCTTTCACTTTCTCCACATTCATCACTCTATTCTTACATGTTCGCCGGTTAAGAGTACTCTTAATTTGGTTCTCCTTCAACACGTCGCCTATTTGGTCGATATACGTCCAACTAAGGTGGCTTCTATCGACATCTTCATTCGTTTGTACTCGATAAATCTCTTTCGTAATTCTTCTTTCATCCATCCCATCTATATGGTCAACTCCTGTGCCAATTCGGTAAAATTGATCATATTTATGTGATCCGACTTATATCATTTTAGTAGAAAGTTTAATGATTGCGAAAAAAAAAGGATTTATTGAGCACTTATTGGAAGTCGAGTCGTAGGATGCTCCCATGGGAGAGCAGGGAGCTTGGTTCTTCTTTCACAGCGCTTCCAACTTCAACCTCGAGCACTGAGTTATCCAACAGGTCCCACAACTTGAATTTTCTTTTCTTGTTTACGATATTTATTAAATTAATTAGATAAGGTTTTTAATTATCACGTATGATGTCACTCATAGTATGACCAATTCACAAACAGATCACAGATTGGGGGTTTCAATCTACAAATACTGCGTGTGACAGCCCAAATATTAAACAAATAAAGGTAAAACAGAAATATTGAACGCAAACATGACATATATTTAATCAGCATTGTTTTAATTTATTACACAATTAAACAATTAATATTATTTTTAACTAGCGACCCGCTCCGGCTTCGCACGGGTGCAATGCTGATACTAAATATACCGACTACAGAACATCACTGCCATTTTTTCCCGTAAAATGTAAAGGATAAAAATGGTTATTGTGGGTTATCCTTAAGAGATAGATATATACCATTACGGACTTTTTGTTGACATTTTTAAGATGTGCAATACTGTAGTACATTATTTTGATTTATCTCGTGGGGTTCACCCAGCGTTTGCAATGTAAGCGCAAACAATGTGTTTATTTACGACATCACATTAGAAACCTCTAAATTTATCAGTGTTTCTCTACAGTATTATGCATGTATTATACATATAAACCCTCCTCTTAATTCACTCTATTAAAAAAAACCGCTTCAAAATCCGTTTTGAAGATTTAAGCATACACAGGGACGGACAGACAGAGACAGTGACTTTGTTTTATACTATGTAGTAATGATGATATACCTGCCTGTATTTGGTATGAAGGATTGACCAATTTGTTAATTGCGGCCTGTACATTGAGCAATTAGCACTAGGCTTCCAAGCTTTGATCTGCTCGTATTAATTGCCTGATGATACCTCGTTTATAGGTGAAACACGTGTCGCAATATGCGTGTAGACTTAATAACGTTCAGAGATTGATCACTAATAGACTTGATTTGTCTAATAATTTAAATAACACTTGTGCTAATGTGTTTTGATACAAATTTATAATTGTAATATCGACTTTTGTCGCAAAAAGTAACATCTGAGTTTCTTCCCCGTTCTTCTTAGTTGAAATTGCATTCCAAATGGGTGATGGTATCATAAACAAATGACTATTCAAAAATGCTTTTATGTTCGTTGTCTCAAAACTTCGTTATTTATAAACTGATTTGGAAATTTATTTTATTAACTGATTTTATTAATACTTTCAATTTATTCCTATTCAAAATTTTACCATAAAATTTTTATCGACGCATGTACTCATTATGTTGTAAAAAAATCATAAAAATACACCGTTTATTCAATAATTCTCTGATCTATATTAGGGTTGTCACTTTGTCAGGTGTCGTCAGAAATTTCTTATTAAATTATACTATGTCACGAGAGAAAAAGGTATTGGTGTATCTAAGAACATTTTCTATATGTAGAAGTCTTTCAGTCATCATCATGATTTGACTAAGATGTGTAACGTACTCTTTTTATTAAATTATAAGTTTTTTTAACTGGGCATTTATATGCCTGTATTTCTCACAACATAAAAAAAAAAACATATTACAGAAATATTACTAAAATATCAAAATCAGATTTCAATATGATTAGGATTTATTTATTTTTTATTGTTAAATAATTATTTGAACATTTTAAAGAGAGTAAGACTTGAGTCTGTTTTTTCTTATTTAGTGATATATCTTTAAAAATATGTAATTAATAAATTTGTCGAGTGTTTAAACATAAATAAGTATTAATAAATAATATACATACATTATAAAAAATTAATCTATTTGTATATATGTAGTTTTTGAGCCAGGCGTGTTCGGCTTTAGTAATTTATACGGTTCTAGAGTAAGGGTACACGAATTTACGACCCTGACTTTCCGAGCCACTGCATTTTCTGACCAGTATCCCCTTCACAACTGCAGTGTTCTCTTTTCCCTTATCCCCAAAAATCCTCCACTATTTTTCTACCAACATCCTTTACTTACACCCAAAATCTCCCATTCTTTTTTTTCTTAATTCTTACCTCCATGCCGTATATGACGATGCTACTAACAAATGCATTTCCAAGGAGGGTTGACGTCAGGCAGGCAGCCAGTTAAACTAAAAGTTAAAATCTTGAGAAGTATAGATAAAAACATATTATGTTGACTTCAAAAATTTATATAATTGGGTTAAAGGCAGGAAATTGATGATAGTAAGTATGTAGTTGTTTTTTTTCTTTAACAAAATAATAAGTAATTGAAAAAAAAAACAATCTTAGTAAGTATGTAGTTGTTTCTTTCTTTAACAAAATAATAAGTTATTGAAAAAAAGAAACAATCTTCTTTGTTGATTTCATTTTAAGTTTGTCATGATTAAACTACCTCAAAATTATAGATATTTCACTGAATTCGAAACTACGAAAGCACTACACAAATATTTGCTATCTTCAATAGATAATTCTGTATTTTGCTTGAAGATAGATAAATAACTATAGTTCTGTGATAATGAATCTCTCAATGTTGTTTCATTTATGAATAACTTATGTGTGAACTAATCATAACTAGTATTATGGCAACAATAAGTCTGCTAATGAACCAAACTAAAATAATAAAGCCATGAATATTCATGAATTATTCAAGTTGGGACTTGGATGGTAAATAATTAACTCACTACCTATGACTGACGATCTTAAGGCTTAATTTTACCATAAGTGTGAATAGAATATAGCTACATTATTATTTTTGATGGATATTATTTTTTTAATATGATTTTTAAAATATATGTTCGTTAGGATTCCGTACCTCTAAAGGAAAAAACGGAACTCTTATAGGATTACTTTGTTATCCGTCCGTCCGTTCGTCTATCAAAACCCTTTTTCTTAGGAACGCCTAGATGTATCAAGTTGAAATTAATATCATATACTCAGGTATATAATTTCTTAAAGCAGTGAAAAAATCAAACTTCTAAATCGATGCAATCAAAAGATACGGCCGTTTATGTTTCATTTATATCGCATATTTTGACATTCGCAAAAGGAATCAAAACCTATAGGGTACTTCCCGTTGACCTAGAATCATGAAATTTGGCAAGAAGCAATGTCATGTAACATGTAGTAACAAGTAAAGGAAAAAATCCGTAAACTGTAAATTTGTAGTTATTTCACAAAAAAAATTGATAATTTTGTATGGAACCCTAGTTGCGCGAGTCTGACTCGCACTTAACCGGTTTTTCTTTAATTTTCTGTTTATATACATATGTAACCGGAAATTAATGAACTTACTGTATTTTTACCGCTTCTGACAATTGTTTCGACTTCATCCGGAAGACATCTTCAGAGGGCGATTGGCGCTTTGCGTCATATCGTCTAGCATCGCACTGTGGGTCGCAGCTCACTTAGTTCGTGATTGACGTCAATGCGGACAGGGGTGGGGGCGGGGATAGCGGTGACTAAGTTGATTAATTTTTAATGAATGAATGGTAATCCTACATGCGCTTACTGTCAGTGGCTCAGGACCGTTCTTTATGGCAGTCTATGGGGAAAGGCTTATGTCCAGCAGTGGACGGATAGTGGCTTAAATAATAATGATGATCATGAACACAATATAACGCTTCTTACACACTACATATACGTAATTCGTGCATACTAGTTTTTTTTTTTATAAGAGAATTGAAATTTTAACTCTGAACCCTGACATAATAGGATGCGAGTTAGACGCAAACCGTTAGCGTGTTAATATGGTTGTTATCATGATTCTTGTCAGTGGCAGTTCTACCTGAATATTTCTTGTTATATACATGTCATGTTGTCCCATCATCGAATAGGCAAGCCCTTCCTTTCTCGTGGATCTCGTAAAAAGCTAAGAGTATTTAATAGTCAAGGGATGGGCAGCAGCATCCCTTTTAAAACATCACCAATTCCTAACTGCGGTTACCAATCTGCCTGCATGGACAATTAATGACCCGCCGGTGATTGGGACGACTGCAAATCGCGAGCCCCAGTCATCGGCACACGGCGCTGAGAGGAATACCGAGGTGGTTTTTAGTGGGTAAAAATCCCACAGTACCCATCGTCATCCCGCTGGCGGTGGGTCTCTTTCTGAAGATTTTCCCCTCGTTAAAAAAAATGGACAATTAATGATTGATATGATGATGATGATTTATTATTACCTATTATGAATAAAGTATACATATCTGAGTAGAAGTGACACATTCAATAATAATACTGCCATGTGACGTAAGCTGCTTGCTGGGTTTAATGACCTTAAATAGTCAGGGACGGGAATTCGACATTACAACCGTAGGTTCCTAGTCGAGGAAACTTTATGTAAAATATAAATTTCTATATTTATATTAATAGCATTTGCAAAAATTATTACACATATTTTCTTATAACTAAATATACTAATAAATAAAGGAAATAAAATACAACAAAGTGAAGAGAATTCAACGTAAGACAGACGTGATAGTTTATAAGTATATTTATACGAACTTCGAAATATTATATTAAGAACTTAACAATATCAAACAAGAACTTCGTGTTTTCCACACAAACTTCCTTTCTAAAGCAAAGAGAACTGAGCTGAAACATAAAATGGGGAAACAATTACAAATCTACGCCACGGTCCGCTTCGCACTCCATAAGTTCAGTAACATTGGACACTTGTCAGTGGCTACCTTTTTCTTTGGAAAACTTGTTGGAAATCTTCACTTGCGGTATGACAAGACTCTTTACTATCAAAACTAGAACTAATAAATTTCCAGGAAATTACGTAATATTATGATACGATTACATACTAATATATGTATATTTAAATATATGTATACATATATTCCACCTGCATACACAGTCAGTGGATGAAAGTGGCTCAAGATTGTTCTTTATAGCTGTCTATGAGGAGGTTTGTCCAGCAGTGGACGATTAATGGCTGAAATAATGATGATAATATATAATATATATTTATATATATTTATTAATCTATTTGTAGTTTTGTAGTTTTTGAGCCAGGCGTGTTCGGCTTTAGTAATTTATACGGTTCTAGAGTAAGGGTACACGAGTTTACGTTCCTGACTTTCCGAGCCACTGCATTTTCTGACCAGTATCCCCTTCACAACTGCAGTGTTCTCTTTTCCCTTGTTCCCAAAAATCCTCCACTATTTTTCTACCAACTTCCTTTACTCACACCCAAAATCTCCCATTTTTTTTCTTTAATTCTTACCTTCATACCGTATGTGACGTAATTGAGCAATCTTAATAATCGAAAGATAGGTAGCAGCGTCCCACTTAAAACATCATCAAAGTCTAACTGCGGTCGCTAAGCGTGGCATCTACTGATAAAACCTTCCCTTATGGGAGAGACCTACATTCAATAGTGAACAGTTGATATGATGATGATGACCCCTCGTATTAAATTTTCTTAATTATCTCCTGTTTACTTCTCTCAGAAGAGATCGCTCTTAGCGATAAGGTCGCCCGTTGTTTTCTCATTGTGATTATTTCTTGTAATTATTTATATTTATAATAAATTTACTATTGTAATCTTTTGGAGGTAACAATAAAGAGTATCTATCTACCTATCTATGTATACATATCATCTCGTTACAGTTAGATAATTCACTTGACATAAACGAATCAACGTACTTCCAAATATAAATCATAGTAGGGGTATAAAAGCCTTTAACAATAGACAGATGTTATTAGACGGTCCATTATCCATCCGGCAGTGGGAATCCTCCGGATCCAATTGTCGCTCAGTTGATTTATTGAGACTCATCCCTTCCATCTGTTTTAAAACTTAATCGTTCCCTCGCAACTTTATCGGCGATCTGATAATTTACAATGGTATCGATTTGTCTATCGAAATTCGAAAATCAACGAGCGGATATATATTCACTAATGGTGTTGGATTTTCGTCTATGGTTTTAAAATTTAATGGAGATTTCATAGATGAAATAAATTTTCATAGATTGAAAATGGAGTGCTGACACTGCCTGTGCTATTAGCATATGCTATGGTACCTGTCAGAGATGGGAGCCTATTTTTGCTTCTTTTTGTGGAACACAAATAAAACAAATAATTATTGTATATTATATTTGTAAAATTACTGTATTAACATTATTAACTAGTAATAAAGACTACATTTTATTATTATTATTTCAGACATTAACTGTCCACTGTTAAACATTAGTCTCCCATGAGGGAAGCTTTATCAGTAACCGCCTTGCTTTACAAGCGCAGTAAGGCTTTTAAAGATGTTTTAGAGGAACACTGTTGCCCATGCCTCGCACTCCCTTGATCGCCTTTTACGATTCCCACGGGAAAGGAAGGGATGGTCTATTCTGTGCTGAGGCACACACATCAACTACATATACTTTCGAAAATTCTGTCTATCCGTGCGAAGCAGGGCCAAATCGCTAGTGTTACATAACTTTAAATTTTTATTAAAGTACGAATAGATTGTTAAGATCGTATCTCACGGACCGGCTGTTCCAATTCAAAGAGAGTAGGTACTTCAGTATTCTACGAAGTAAAAGCTCTGTGCCTCAGCAGCAGCTTCAGTTCTTTATGTAATTACACTGGAAATCTACGTAAAATAGATGGCATTACAAACTATCTTCAACATTTCAACTGAGTCTTAAACTTGTTTACAATTTAAAACAAAATTAGAACATAAAATAATTTGTTGTTTTTTTTATGTGCCAATTATTGCTAATTTGGTACCAAATTGTCTTAAGATTGGACTCCCCTTGATGAATGAAAGTAAGTTGGTTGGATTCCTGTGATTTATTTATCAGAAATTGAACTTCACGCAGTCTTTCTGGAAACCATTATGATTTCCTGGGAAATGTTAAGTAGTACAATCCCACAGTGAATATTGCAGGAATAATTCAAGATTGTGTTCTAAAAAAAGCGACTTTAATTGCGCTAAAACCAGTTATTATGATCCACACATTGTTCACTAATAAACATTGGCATCACACACGCTTAGTGGATTCTGCTACCCATCACTCAACCAATAAAAAATAAATTGAAAGTCTCGAAAAAAAGGACGATCTGTATGTGTACCAACATAGCCATATAATAATGGGTATGAACATAACCTGTACTGTATTTTAATTTATTTTTTTGGTTTAAGCTTTAAGTTATATATGTATGTATAATATATATGGCAACAATTTAAAAAATTTAAAAGTAAAATGCACTACATATTGGAAAGTTCTATGTACGTTTTCCAAAAAAAAAAAAAATGTATTGCAAACAAAAAGAATTCACCTCTCGTGAATAAATCTCTTGTGTCATAGAAATACCCAAACAAACCTATAAAATACGATATCGCAAACACAACAAGCTCATCTGTATTCAATCTGCGACTTTACTTCAGTAGTAATAAAAACCAATTTCCTCTTTGGGAACAGCAAGCCTATCTTTGCCAATGTAAGTTATAAATATGAAACGGCAAATTTGTTTTTGCGGCCGCGAAGACCGTATTATTGAGACATAAGGTTAGTATTGGCCTAAATTAGTAGTAGATGGCGAGATATAAAAGCCTAAAGGGTACCTATAGACATTGTTTCGCGCGTTTTTGTTGGCTTTAATGGGCTTCGATGGATGGACGTGAAGAATATAATACCACAAGTATAGTCCGTCTGAGTTTTTTATTTTTAATGGGATGAAACCAAAATGGTAACACCATTAGCATTGTCGGAAAACACTGTCAGGATACCGGTATGTTATGATATTATTATATGATATATATCATGGGGAGTGTTCTGAGGAATTGTTCGGATTGATACCCGCTGCTGATTTTCACCATCGTATAACCCATCACAAACTAAAGTTTCATCCCAACCATCTGGATAACTGGCAGTCTTCTACCGTACGTTCTTCCACGCACAACCACACTTTGGAATCAACTTCTAGCAGCAGTATTTCCGAACAGATATGACACCTTCAAGAAAAGAGCATATTTGTTTTAAATAGATTTGCAGCACACCTGCAATTCCTCTTGTATTGCGAATGATCATTTACTACAGAGTGATCCTCGTTTTATTATCTTATCTAAGCAAACTACCGTCTACGAGTATCTTTCAAAACACATTTGCGAAAATATTTCAAAATTAATTATGCAAAAAAAAACTACGAGTATTAACTTGTTAAATTAAGTCTTGAAGACTATTTTCCATATAAGTTTATTAATAAGTAGAGTTTGTTTCAAAATAATGGGCTTAAAAATGGAATAGAAAATCACTTATTCCGATATAAACCAACTAAATCAATTTTGATAAAATTTCTATAGAACCAATTTAAAAATATATATTTCACACATAAAAAAAAAAGAATTTTCCTAACTGATTCATATACGACAGAGTTCTGAGGTAACAAACGTAAAAAAATTAAAACCCAATTGATAACCTGCTCCATTTTTTTAAATCAGTTGAAAATCAAATTCAATGATTCAATAACATAATGATTGATAAAAATAATCCAAGCAAAGCAGAAAATCGTGTTTCCGTTGGAAGTTTTAACTTAATTATAGAATAACGAATGAACAAACAAGGATAATTTTGAACACAATAAATCGATACTAAAAGCAAAGTTTTACAGTCAACGCTGAAAACTTCGAAAGTGCCCACTTATTGGACACAAGTTACTAACTTCGGCGTATGAGGGCACTCGTTAATGTGTGCTTAATACGTGTATTGTTTTTGCATAATGAACTAGTATCAAAACTATAAATATAAATATAAATTTTGTCGAAATTATAGTTTACAGAGATTATATTATATGAAACACTGAACTAAAAACGATACGATACTCCAATATTTATTTGTATTTTACAGTAATGTAACTTATTTATTAAGCTAATTTCAAGTATCGTAAGTAAACTGATTATAATAATCAGCCTGTTACTGCTTTTTCACAAAATTTCTGTAGTTTATATACCCGTACCCATATTTAGGTAAATAGAAAATTTTAAAAATTAACTCGCAAAAGGGTTAATTTTTTTACTATCAACTATTTTCAAATAGAGAAAATTAATAGACACTTAGAATCTTACACTTTTATCGTTCGTTAAGCAAACAAGCAGACGGTCCACCTGATGAAAAGCGGCTATCGTCACCTTTCATGGGTGGCAAAAGCCACTTTCCTGCAACACGTGTAAAGCACAACACCAGTATATAGTGCTTTATTACTTTATTTAGATCTTACAATATTCTCGAAAAGAAAGTATCAATTATAATAAATCAACGATATTATTCTCTTGTACTGGTCAATAGTAAAAGAGAAGGAACTTGAAAAACCTATTGGATTATATTTGGATTTAAGACTTTATCATAAATTCTGTGGATTGCTATTCCGTTTATCTGTTATAGTAATTATTTCTATATTGAACACAGCTGCGAGTTTCTCTGATACGGGAACAACTTTAAAGTTACCACGAATGGATTCGTCTCTAATTTAATTTTGCCTTAGTACCTTCCTGACTTTCTCAGCATTTTGCGCGTATCTTCTTTACTGACTAATTTCTGCTACGTGTATTATAACTCGTTTAATAACTTCCACTTATTATTCTAAATTCTATTCCTGTTCTTTCCGCGTTATCCATCTCATCTTTGGAATCCTTTACCTTTTTCTATATTTACTGTGTTTGACTTGCGCCACTTAACTTTCTCTGTGTACTTATCTACTATTTTATACCAGGTTGTTTGTAAGAGATTGCTTTTAGTGATAACGCCACCTTTTGTAATTACACATTCATTTTCATTGTATCAAATATTCTCTGTATACATAAATAAAATGAAAAAAACCCCTTATTTCCTTATCCTTAAAATTACTATTTCAAAATATGGGTATTTGTTTCTTAATGGTTAATTAGTGTTTTGCTTATTCTCTAAATATCTGTAAGAGTTCGTTTTGTTAATAGATATGAAACCCTTCTCGGGTGCTGGCCTCATCCAGTCCATTCCACTCATCTGTCTCCTTGCCGATAGTTTGCTAGTCCTTTCTTGTAAATTCAGTTATGTCGTCAGTTCCAGCCATCGTCTTTTTGGTCTCCCTACTCTTCTTTTTCCAATCTCTCCGTGTAACATATTGCGCGCAATAAAGGTTTTTTCTGTTCTGTTATAATAGCGACCCCTATAAAAACTATGTCATTGGTAATTAATACCATACAAAGGTGACCAGACCTGACTATTCAAGATTTGACTATTAATTTTACAAAGAAATTATCATTTTTCAAATTATCAAACCGTTAACTGTCCACTGTTGAACATAGGCCCCCGCTATTAGGTAGGGGAGAGAATCGATTGTCAGTAATGGAGATTAGCAATTCCATTGCCGTCAATATACCCTATCAGGGCTACCTCCACGCGGTAGGGGGAAAAGGATTGATAGCAATGGAGTTTGACAACCCCATTGCTAGCAATATTAGGTCGACCTCTACGTGGTTCCCCCTGGAAACCATAGTGAAAAAGAATTCGTCACGATGGGCTTACTGACCTGCTTCATCCTCACCTATCATCCTTCACTGGTGCCCCGCCGGTGTATACCGATAGCGCAGGCGGGGTTACCATTCCATTATCTCCCATTAAAAAAAATCCTCCACAATCCTCCTTGCAAACTACCGGAATCACGATCGGCCAGTTAACCTGACCTGCTTCATCCTCACCTATCATCCTTCACTGGTGCCCCGCCAACATATAACGATAGCACAGGTGGGGTTACCATTCTTTTAACATCCATTAAAAACAAAACCCCTATTGATCGCTACAAGAAACTGTCCCAAAACTGTCCTGAGATCTCATCTGTATCCATAGACTGATGTGAATGTTAATGATAATAATGAAATGAGGAGTAAAAATTATAAAATTATAGTAAAATTAATAGTACCTATCTGCCACTTCTTTCATTTGACCGGGATATATTGACTGAACGGGGTAAAATTAACCTATGACCTTTTCCATCACAAATAGTAAGTATATGCCAAATTTCGTGACGTTTAGTTGAGTCAAAAAAAGCACCAAAAAGTAACAAATAAACTCACATTCCCATTTATAACATTAGTACGGATAAAATACAACACAAATTAAGTTTACCGTTAATCTCTTATGAATTACACCATTTCACCCAAAAGTGGGCCAAGTTTCTTGAAAAGGTTTAAGCGTAGATTTAGCCTTCGCAAAGTCTGGAAATGGAGGTGGAGTGGTCGAGGTATATTACAGCTTTTTATGCGGTCTACAGAAGGTTGAAATTCGCAAACTCCCAGTCATTTGAAGTGCCTGACCAAATAAAACCCTGTTAAAAATGTGCGAAGAAAATGGGCTAGTACTGGCAACATTATGCGACTGTGATATTTCTATATATATAAGGCCAATTCGATGTTTTTGTTTATGGACTTAATAGATAAATAATATCTAAAAATTAACATTTGTCTAGCACTGTGCTGAACATTTTTAATTAAGATTTTAATCTTAAGGACTAATGCGTAAGCTCCTGGTATAGGCAGGCATTCATAGGTCACGATAACCGCTTACCATCGGGGGGAAAGGGATTGTTAGCAATGGAGTTTGACAGCCCCATTGCTAGCAATATGCCCTATTAAGTCGACGTCCACGTGGTTCCCCCAGGAAACTATCGTGAACAATTCTTGTTGAATTCGTCACTATGGGCCTACTGACCTGCTTCATTCTCACCTATCATCTATCACTGGTGCTCCGCCAGCGTATCCAGATAGCGCAGGCGGGGTTACCATTCCATTATCACCCATTAAAAAAAAACCGCTTACCATATGCTTGTTTGCCATCTCAGTAACATTTGTATAGAATTACCGAGAGTGTTATCTATCCCTATTAAACATACCATAAAATAATTAAAATAAATTTAATTGAAATAATTGAATAGATTGACTTTGTAGCTTTTTATCTTCTATTTTTTTTATTAAGGCAAATTTTGTTTTGTCATTTTATTCATTCCTATTTTTTTTTGTTGCAAGCTTATCTTTTATTTGAAAAAAAGCAACTGCTGTGTTTCTTGCCCGTACTTCTCAGCTGATTAAACTTACTACTTATTATTAAGTTAAATCGAATAAAAATTATTTATGATTACTGTTATAAATTTTATGAAAATATTTCACACACCGACATATAATACAGACAAATTAAAAATATTCCTTTTTAAAATTCGGTTAAAACATTTTCATACCTTAAGTAGGTATCAAGTAATAAGAATCCAGAAAGTTAAAAATATCTAAAAAAAACCTAATAGGTAATACATTTACTCATTGGAAAGTTTGCAAATAAAATACAAAGTAAATTAGATTTCTTCGGCGCACCCCTTACGTTGTTGTAGACACTGCTATAAAAAAGTGGAGGTATGTCTATATGTTCATATTTATACAAAGTTTTGTTAAAAAATTATAATACATATATCGAAATTGAAGTTTTTTAAACAAAATTAATATGAAGTCAATATAAAGATTCAACCATATTACTTAAAAAAATAATACATAAAATTGGTTCTATGCTAAAGAATATTTATATATAACTTATTTTATGATTAATGTTTTATGGAAATGAAAAACCACTTTTTAACTAAATAGATTAGATAAGTATTTAGAGATTTTGGTGTTTTCTTTTTTAATTCAAGTTTTTACGAGTAGCTTACTAGAAATTCTAGAGCGTCATTTTAATTACCTACCGACTTGCGAAACAATATCACAGTCAAAAACATAAAATTTAAACTGAGAGCTTATTTACTGTCCAACCTTGCTAAAACAGCAGAATATTAATGTAAATAGTGATATTTGAGAACCGAATGTAAAGTATCACACACAAGCCCAAGAGGTTTAAGTGGTATTAAAAATCCAATTTTTTTTTTAATGTATGATAATTAAATAAAAAAAAAAAATCTGTTCTAAAATTTTTATTTGAAATTATAGCAAAATTGTCATTCCAATGACAATAGTCATTCCAATGATTAGTAATTCTGTATTTGTATTGAGTGTTCAGCGAAAATGCCTTAATATACTCGCGTTTCGAACGGGCTTGCTTCGCAAATTGAGCTCTTATGAAAACAAGCTTGAACACTTTCATATTGCATCTTTAGAGAGGCGTCGTCAGCGTAGTGACATACTATATCTGTACAAAATCATTCATAACGTCATAGATTCTCCATCTCTACTGCTTAATTTAAATTGAAATACGAGCTACAAAGCACGTAATCCCACTCATAAATTGTTTACATTGTAAGTCTACAAAAATAACACTTCTTATTACAATCCTGTGGTAAGGATGTGTCGTCATTATAACGACTTACTGCTCGACCACAAATCCATCGACATATTCGGTACAAAATATTTGATATTTAGGAAACAACTTGTTTTCTATTTTGTAGAATACGATTGAAAATATGTTTTTTTTTTATATATAGTTTTATCTTTTATATATTTATATAACATTTTAAGTATTTCTTTTTATATTATGTGTTTGCTTTTAATGAATTACTCAAGCTGTGCACATAATGTAATTGGATTATAATCTAGCCGAATCACAAATGGAATTATTACTTAAGTTTTTTTATGATTGTAATCTGTAAAAAACAGATTACAATCATAAAAAATAAATTATGTGCCAATAAAAATAAATTAAAAAATAACTTGTAAAACCAAAATTTTATTTGATATTCCAGAGAAATTTCAGAGAGATTCCAAGAATCTATAATACAAATTGAAATTTCAATAATATGTTTGAATGTGTACTTTCAAATTTAGGTATTATGACGATACTTTTGTTAAACTATAAATTTAAATTAAATATTTATGCTGATATGATGATGGAATAAATGTTTTTTTATTCCATCATCATCATATCAGCCCTTGACCTTCCACTGCTGAACATAGGCCTCTCTCTATTAAGGGGTTTTGCCAGTAGCTGCCACGCTGTGCAACCGCAGCTATGCTTTTAATATTTTAAGAACGACGCTGCTGTCCATCCCTCGACTATTAAGTTCCCTTAATCATTTCTTACGCTCTCCACGGGAAAGGAAGGGATGGCCCATTCTGTGTTAGAACCACATGGCATAAGTAACATATATATATTAAAGGATACTATTTTTTTTATTACGTTTACGTTACCATTATATGTAGGTAGATATATTATAATATATTATGCAGAGCTAAAAAGTGCAAAAATATATACTATAGCTGCTGTCTGTACCAGTTTATTATATATAACATAGTATATAGCTTATAGATCTATCTATGATGGACTTATTGCACACTTTCCCAAAGAAAGTTACAGACAGAACACATATGCTCACTTGTATCATACATACATTTGGATGAAATTTACAGACAATTGGTACGAGTATAAATGTAAGACAAGGCGGCCTTATTTCTACCAAAGTTTGCCACAAGTTCGTAATAGAAACAATAATGTAAGTGTTCCTATACTTGAACGAACAAATCCACAGGACAATTTTAGTATCCACGTATATATTGAGAAGGCCCCAAAAGGGAATAATACATTTTCATTTGAAAAGATAAAAGGGGCGAACTTTCCAAGTAACCAAAACTTTGTTAACAGGCTAATCTTAACAAAAACAAATGCTTTCTTAGCGAATAAAATGGTTCTCGGTCTCTTTTACAATATATATTTACAATGTTTATATACAGTACTTGGTTTTGTTGATAACGCATTTCATAATAAAGGTATCATTGAAATACGCAATATCTCGTACTTACGCGGGACGTACTTGGGTCGGACTAAACGATGACCGCGTAAGACGAACTCGCGTAAGTCGGGGTATAATTGTTAACGTCTATGTATGAACTCCTGGCTCCTAGTTATGCATTCTTATACTATGCCTTACTAATTTGTTAATTTTATAATTTTTGGATAATTTTTATTGTTTATTTTATTACTTCATACTTTGCCTGTTTTAAAATTATTGTAAAATTATTTTATGATATCTCCTTATAACTTATAAAAAATATTCAACACAATGTAATATTGTTACGAATAAATTGAATTGAATTGAAATGAATTGAATTTATTTCGCGGGACACGTTTGAATATGCACATCAACTTAACAATAATGTGGATAAAATGTGAGTAATCTAGATTGGTGTGACATTCAAACAATAACATCTACAGTATCTGAAGAACGCGTAATTCCAGGTTCGCGTAAGTCGGAGTAGCGTAAGTCAATATATTACTATATTTAGATTCTCTTAATAAACGCTGTACACAGTTTCACGAAAAATGAACTTCACTGTGGATATTTTTAAATAACTGTGATGCTCAGGATTCCTCGTTTTTAACTTTCACACTATTTAATTATTTTTTCAGTTTATTGTTTGCAGAAAATGGAATGGCAACTAAGCCTGTGCCATTAGTATTAGCTGATGGGGTACCAATAAGCATCATTGTGACCAAAGATAATTATTAAAACACATATTTATTTAATTTGATATATAACTACTAATTGCACACAAGGTACTTTGACTGCAGTAATGCTACTAATCATGCAAACATCCTTATTTATTTAAATACAAAACTCTTAAGTAATATAAGTCCATCCCTTGATTTTATTATTCTGTTGCAAAATTGCTAATTAACTACCTAAACAAATTTTTATTTATATTGATACAGAACTTCTAATTAGTACAACAATTTTTTGTTTTATTGTCTTAAGTATCCCTTACTTAAGACAATAAAACAAAAATTTGTTTTATTGTATGATTCCGGATGCATTCGGAACTAGTCGAGTATTCTCGAATATTCTCGCCTAAAATAAACCAAGGTCAATTCGGGCCCTATTACATTAATATTTAAGTTTATTTTCATGCAAAACTAATTAATTAAATCTCTATGGAATAAGTTCACCATTGTATAATAAATCTTTCAATGTGTTCATATTAATAATGTATAATAAAGATTTTACAATTCAATATAATACAATTAATCCATTAAATCTTTGTTTATAATTAAAAATGCTCGATTTTCTATTTGTTATTTATTTTTATAGTATTGCTAATTACTATAACAAAACCCTTTTTGTAAAGAGTATCAAAATGTAAGAATGGCGGCATCTATTGGTGTATATTTGTAACAATGTGTATAGTCCATATTGTCCATGTATGCTTGTCTTTGGTTAAAAAAAAACCTTGTTCATAATCACTCAACCAACTCGTTTTATTTTAACCCTATTTATTTTTATGTTCTAATTTTTTATTTAAAATAAAAATTTCTTCGACTCCAAACTGCTAATTATCAAACTAATCCTTGTTTATTTTGATACAGAACCCAAAAATACAATCTCGTCCATTTATTATCTACACTCGTTTATTCTCAAGCTACCTGATACGATTACTCGATTAGATACTCACAGATATATGGTACCGCAATCGATTATCGATCGTTTCTCGTGTAAAACGATATTAATCAGATATAAATCGATACAGCTTGTATTCAATTTATCTGTTAACACTTATAATTTTTCTTTTTTTATTTTTTATTAAATTAACTAAAGATCACATTTCGTGAATGGTCGGGTTGGTTTAAACTTTTTATTTATCTTATAAGATAGGGATTTATAAACTCGTCCAAGTTGATTTGTTTCAATTATTTTTTTTTTTGTTTTTCAATCTTGACAGTAATTTGTGGCTTTGTCTGTGATAATTGGAATTAAAAGAATCTATAATGTTAACTTACTAGTGTAATTTATACATAACTCAAAATAAAATATAATTTTACGAATTTAGGTTACACAATCAAGTCTACTAATTCGTTTATATATTTAAATAATATTAACTATATTAGAAATATGAAAGTGAGTTTGTTTGTTTGTTGCCTCATAACGCCTTAATGGCTTATCACTATGAAATTTGTTATATGAATGTATGTACTACATGGGATGGAACAGGATATAGGCTAATTTTTATCTCGATCAATGAATATATTGAGATCACGCGAATGAAGTCAAAAGTAGCTTATGTCCTTTTCCATGTCAAATACTTCGCAAGTACTAAATTTAGTGACAATAGTAAGACTCAATAAAGAAACAAATATACAAACTCAGTTTCACGTTTAAAATCGTAGGAAGGATATTAACTAAGGATTATTAGGAGGCAAAAAATAGGCTTACTCTTCCTTTCCGTTAGGTATCGTAAGAGACCATTAAGGAAGCTTGTGGTGGAGGGATGGGCAGCAGCGTCCCTCTTAAAACATCACCAAAAGCTTAACTGCGATTGCTAATCCGCCTACCAAGCATAGCAAATACTGATAAAATTCCTCCTATGGGGAGGTCTATGTTCAACAGTGGCTACATGGCTAATAGAACAAGAATATTAACTAATATTTATTTTTAGCCATGTAGGTCCCGACACAGAATAGGCCAACTCTTTATTTTCCATAGGTATCGTAAGAGGCAACTAAAGGAACTAATGGTCGTGGGATGGGCAACAGCGTTTCTTTTAAAATATCACTAAAAACCTAATTGAGGTTGCCAACCTGCCTGCCAATCGTGGCAACTACAAAACTCCCCTTAAGGGAAAAGCTGTGTTCAGCAGTGGACAGTTAATGGCTGATAGAACAAGGATATTAACTAAGGATTATTTTTAGGTTAGATAAAGTTGACAGGTTAAAGTAACAATGCTGTCCTTTGCACGACCTCTTAAAAAAGTAAAAAACAAAAAAGAAAAATAAAACAAATGTTTTGCATTCCAATGAATCAATACTAAAATATTCTTTTGTCCGATTGTATTCACAAACACCCACTCAGCTGGTTAAAGTTAAGTTAAAGTGCAAACAACATTCTTGTAAAAAGTAGCAAATTAACAAAGAAATGTCAATATTTTATTAGCACATTTTTTTATTTTTAGCAACTCACCATAAGATAGAGGCTCTCAACTTGTGCATATTTATGTGTTGACTCTAACTATATCTACTATATAATATCAACAACAAACTCGGGTTACCACAGTAAAGATCATTTTCACATACTTTAATAATACGAGTACAGTTATCTCTACCCGCTCACATTGATGCTCCTTTCCACTTTGGGTTTACTGGAAAAGAATATTTACATTTATTTATTTATTATTTATTTAACTCTTTATTGCACCATAAATAAAAATATACAATGATACATAAATAAAAATAACAAACATAAATACAGATTGAAACATACACATAAAGGTACAAAAGGCGGTCTTATCGCTAGGGCAATCTCTTACTGACAACCTTTAGTTAAAGGAAAACAGATAGAAAAGGGCAGGTGGCGCAAGAGTGAATTAATAATTTTCGTGCATAAAATACAAAAACATGTAATGCACAATAATATCAAATACATACTTACTTACTTCTGTCATATTTTTTTATATATATTATTAGTGTATACAATAAAATATGAAATAAAATAAATAATCGAGTCTGTTTTTGTTCAACATTGTCCACCGCACTCGAACATAAATGAACAAAAGATTTTTTTGTTCACCCAGGATAGATAAAGTTTAATTAAAATAAAACAATGTAAAATAAAACAATAGAACAGAAAATAAAATTAAATGAGATAAAATTAGATGGAGTACGATGAAATGAGATGGGATGAGACGGAATGGATTGGATTGAGATGGAATGAAATAATTTAAATTAAATTAAATAAAAGAAAATAAAATGAGATAAATTTAGATGAAGTGCGATGGAATGAGATGCGATGAGACGGAATAGGATGAATTGAGAAGGAATGAAATGAAATAATTAAAATGAAATTAAATAAAACAAAATAAAATACTTATTAAGTAAGGATGTTGCATAATTTAAATAAAAATAATGCCCAGCAGTTTTTTATCCATTATCAGTTGTATTATAAACCACAATATTTACTTAGGAAAACATACATATTGCTATTTGCTACAACCACCATTGTTTCTCCAGTTACGATCCGGCAATGGATTGAACTATATTTTATTCATGTTACTAGACTCGTAAACAAAGACATGTATGTTCGGCACACATACAGGAAGCTACTATTGGATTCTCTATAGATAACAGGTATTTACAGCAATAAAGCTATTTAGGATAGAAAATGAATCCTGCGTATTTCCGACATATAAATATAAACATAATATTTACACAACATTTTGCAAAGAAAATCCACGAAAAAAATTTACTTCAATCGTGTCAAAACCATTTGATTTAAAAACCAAACTACTGAACCGATTTTGATAAAATTTCTATAGAAATATATGGCCAATTTGAAAGTATATCTTTCCAGTAAACAGAAAAGAATATTCAAATCGGTTTATAAATGACGGAGTGTTGAGGATAACTATGAGGTTATGAAACAAAAATATATGCAATACAAGCGAATTGTAAACCTCCTTCTTTTTTTGAAGTCGGTTGAAAAATACCATCTATTTTGTCAGGTCGACCTCTACGTGGTCCCTCATGCAAACCATCGTACTGAATTCCAGGTACATTCATCAAGATGGGCTAACTGACCTGCCTTTTCATTCTTATTGGTGCTTGAATAGATAATTCCTTATATTACATTATAATAATAATAAAAATTCAAAACAGAACAGTTTTTGAATTTTCAATTGTTACCATATAGCAACAGTAAGTCAGAAACAGTACAAAAAAATCCTTGAATGATATAATAAAAAACAAAAACTTTTTTATTATATCATTGAATACAATTAAAATGAAAATTATTATATAAGATTATACATAAATTTTCAAAAATTTCTATCATACGAATATTTTGTTTTTCTAATATCCGGGAACAATGTCTCAGAACACGGAAGGAATCAGTCAGTGTCAGTGGTTTTCAAACGTCATCACATTTAACAAAGTTTAAATTTATTGATGACATAGACTATAAGTTTATACTCCATAGAAACATATATTTCTTAATGATATCTAGACTAAGTATATTTAATTTTACAACCCTTCGAGAATCTCTTGGAAGGTAAATTTTCAGCGAATTCAGTTTTAAATACATTTTTAATTTGTTATTGACCTGACGGCTGGCACAGGTAGCTACTAAATGCGCACACACCCTTATTTCTTACTTCTATATTAATAATAAAATGAGTTTATTTTTCCGTTTATCATAGATAAATCTAAATTAATAAATTATTTCTTCATATATTTTTCACCGCAATGCCAATTATAACGAATAGTCCTATATCTAACCTTTCGTTCTTTCTACGTCTTTAATGTCATCAATTTCGTGAAGACAAATTCACAGGCTGTAGCTAGTACAATAAATAAGCTACTTACTTTCTTATATCAAGAAATAATGAGCAAAAGAGAAGGGAACAAGCAAAGATAACTCTCTATTTGGGAATTGTTCAAATCATAACGGGGGAGAGGGAAACGGTGACATTGACAAACGTCCCAGGCCTCGTGAGACGGGAGTTTGTCGTGGTACAAGTCATAAGCTGATATCTGAATATTTTTTTATACTACGATGGTGGCAAATAAGCATACAGCCCGTCTGATTGGAAACGGTCACTGTACCGTGTGAACACCTGCTATACAAGGGATGCCACGTGCGCGTTACCGACCCAGAAGAAACTTAAATATAAACTTAATATTGTAAGAAGGAAAGATTTGATTTTTGTTTGCAATGGATGAACTCAAAAAAACTGATTTTAAATATTTTTCCCCCAATAGAAAGCTATATTTTCAGCGAGCACCATAGGCTGTATTTTATTAAAAAAATTTAAAACTACTGCCTATCTTTCGGTAAGCCGGTAAGAAATAATAATTAATTTTGACAATTTGTTTCAGGTAAGAAAAAATGAACAACACAGACCAACCAAAATTAAAAGTCAAGTAAATTTGATAGTTGTAGAGTGAAGTATGTAGAAAAATTGAAATGGCAAAAAAGATGATATGACCTACTTTATGGTAACAGTATGAAAAGTGACACTTTTTATTCTTTATTTAAAAACACCATGAAGATACAAAATACAGTACCCATGTTATTTGTTATTCTTGCATTGTAACTTCTACCAACTAAGGTTTTTGTGCCTCTTTATCTTGTAATTTTATCACCACATCTTGTCAATACTTCAAACCGAATATGCCAAGCAAGTATAAGACAGTTACCATTTTCCATCATGTGGGTTTCCGTCAACTTGTTTGCGATTCTAAGTTGCATAAAAAAAACTAATTAACGACAGAAATATGAGTGGAAATAAGTACATAACAAGCATATAACTTTTGTATGATCCGTTTCAATGCAACTTAATGAAAATACAAATAAATGAATTGATCCGTCAATAATACAGTCTGCTAATGTCCAATAATAAGTAGTATAAATAAATAATCCTTTAATTGATTGGAACTATAGACGAGTAGGACGATCTCTTACAAGATGGAGTGACGACTACAAATGTATTGTAGTCACTGCATGCAGATGGCTCAGGACTGTTCAATATGACAGTCTATTGCCTACATTCATGATGATGATAGTTTTATTACTAATTTTGTTTACAAAATATTTTTGTGATATTTATTTGATTATATTGTATTGTATTAAAAGTATTTATATATACTGTAACTCCTTTAACTTAAACCAAGCAACAAACCATATTTCTTCGAGAATACATCTTATGTTTCAAAGGAATCTAGGATATGTTCATAATTTTACATTATCAAGTGATACAATAAAATTTTCCGCGATATTCTAAAAATATATGCGATATATAAAATGAGAAAAATATTACGTTCGTTTTCGTTTTGTATACAGAAATAATTTATTCTAAGCTATAAATAAGGATATAAATTAATCCAGTTTGTTGTTAATGAAAGAATTTTTTATTTTAATTTTCTTTAAATACTTACATTTACATTACTCAAAAATATAGTTAATTTTAAATTTATATTAATAAGAAAAATTCTGCGTATTATTATTTATTGAAATGCGATTTATTTCTACACGAACCTCAAATATTTTTTCACCATATTGATAGATTTCTTTTACTGTTACCCAATCACAAACTTGTGTCGGTTTTAGCTTGTCATCACTATGAGAATGAGACACAAAAACTCTATTCCATACACTTATTTTTAACATTATGGTCCAGGATTTAGGATTTAGTCCATCGACGTCTAAATATGTTTCATCATCATATCATCTGCTGAACATAGGTCTCTCCTCATAGATGGTAGTTTACCATTGGGGAGATTTTGCCAGTAGTTGCCACGTTTGTCAAGGTAGGTTGGTAACCGCAGTTACGCTTTACTGATGTTTTAAGAGGGATGCTGCTGCCCATCCCTCGACCATTGAGTTCCCTTAGTCGCCTCTTACGACACCCACGGAAAAGGAAGTAGTGGACCATTCTATGCCGAAATCACACAGCAAATATAGTTAACATATGACTCGATATGCCCAAATTTCTCCATAGAAATTAGAATCCAACGAGGCAACAGGTACTACCGTCTCGTCACTCAGTCTAATTTTGATTGTAATCGGTATTTTCTACTGGGGAGTTTTTCTAATTAGCTTTTTGCCCTCTATTTCATACGATTGATTTCATTTAATAAGGTACATCACTTTTAAATGGCTTATCCAAATGAAACATATACCAACTACATTTTAAATTAGACCTTCAGGGACACAACTGTGAGTCCAATATGGTGTGATAGTTTTTACATGACTGTACAGAAAATTAGATAAAATTTCTAAAAATTATTGTTTTGGCACTTATTGATCTTATTAAGATCTCTCATATAATTTTCTCTTAAATATTCCTCATGTACAGACATTCTCTAGTTACAATTTTATTATATTTGTAAAATAAAGAAATGGTAAGCTCACAGACGCCGTCGATCTACTCTGGTGGGGCATTTTTTTTTTGTACAACTTAGAATGGCAAACAAGCTGACGGCTCACCTGATGGAAAGTGGTAACCGTCACCTATAGACATGAGCAGTACCATGGACATAACAGAGTATACTGTTTCATCCATAATAACCCCCATGCGTTGCCATTCCTGAGGACTCAGGTGTTATTCCTCTGTACCCAGTAAGTTCACGCCATATTCCACCCTTCAAACCGAAACACAGCCATGGAAACACAATTGCTTCACGGTTGAAACACGAATGGGACAGAGGTACCCAAGCAATCGACTTTTGTACAAACTCTCCCTCTGGTATATCATATGGGCATCAGTGATCGCAGGAAAGTTAGTCAGAAAAACGTTGCGACAATTATTACGATCTTCGGGATACCTAGTATAACGCTGGGCCACCACGCTCTCATAATATATTATCGTATTAACTTATTATATTGACAAAATTTCGCATATGTATTTAACTAGCTGAACTATTATTTCGTCATGAGTGAGTAACCTAACCCCGAAACGCCGCGGGTGGTAAACTAATACGAACATACAGGATCCCAGAGGAATAAATGTGACTGCTTGACGTGTCAGAACCCTTTCAGGCTCTCCCATGCGATTCGGGCCTTAACCCTTTATGTTTTCCGAGATATTTCTCGCTTGGGAGTCAAATGAACTTTGCGATGGTTAAGTTTGTCGGGTACCTACAATACATTGTGTGGCAAGGATAAAGTTTTGTACCTACGCACCTATATAAAATTATAAATAATGAGAATGGGCAAAGCCGCAAATAATAGCTAGTATTATAAATTTGAAAGTGAGTTTGCTCGTTCGTTTGTTTCTTTGTTACCTCTTGGTGTTTTAACGGTTCAACAAATAGTCGTGAAATTTGATATACTTTTTTTTTATTTCTTTTTTATACAACTTAGAATGCCAAACAAGCTGACGGCCCACCTGATGGAAAGTGGTAACCGTCGCCTATAGACCTAAGCAGTACCATGGACATAACAGAGTATACTGTTTTGCTCATAATAACCCCCATGCGTTGCCATTCCTGAGGACTCAGATGTTATTCCTCTGTACCCAGTAAATTCACGCCATATCCCACCCTTCAAACCGAAACACAGCCATGCAAACACAACTGCTTCACGGTTGAAACACGAATGGGACAGAGGTACCCAAGCAATCGACTTTATACTTCTACACGTAATATTTTGGATTTAGAAGGTTAAATGCTACTTTTCATCTCAATCTAGACACTTGATACGACACGACGGACTTATGAACATTATAATAGAAGGTAAGATAGAAGGAAGGAGGAGGAGAGGGAGACCGAGACATAGTTACATCAGGCAGATCAAGGAAGGAGTTGGTGTCGTATCGTATCAAGAGGTGAAGAGACTCGCTGAAAATCGTAGTGAGTGGCAAGAGCTCCACCGACAAGAGCGCAGTTCTTTAATAGGATAGATAGAATATGGATATCGATCCGATATCTATATATTGGGTTACTCTGAATATTGATAGTGGAAAAAAGGTCATCAACCGTTTCAATATCGCCCATATCGGTCGAATATTTATTTTCGAATATGTTAAAAATCTTTTTATTATGTAATATTATTTTTTGGATAACAGACTTTTAACAAATGCGTTATTAGACCACGATATAGAATATTGTATGGTTATTTATATATATATATATATATATATATATATATATATATATATATATATATATATATATATATATATATATATATATGTGATTTATGTGTCTATATTTTTTGTAAGTATATTATTCTATATGTTTGCATGTTTATTAATTATAAATTGTTATCTCTTAAAATATTTATTTAATTTGCTATTTTCTTAAATCTGTGCACCGCCACTTGCTCTCCCTGTTTGGCGTGGTGGTTGACTGGTAGAGAATGCCATCGGGCATTAAGTCCGCCCTGTAGACATTTTTCAATGTGTGCAAAAGTATAAATAAATAAATAAGATATAGATATTGTAATTAAAATATATAGGTATTGCTATATATTATATATACCTATCCCTACTGTACTATAATATACGTGTACAGGTTACGTGGACAAAGTTGTCAGTGTAAACTAGTTGGATTATAAACTTAAATAGTTTCGGAAAGCAAAACATTCGCCTAAAATAATCCGCGGATAAATTTACACTGCGGTGATAAAAGGGATGCGATTTAATAGATGAACGACTCCTGTTCCCCCAATCGGGGGATGATACGATAAACTATGATTAAAAAAAAATAAGTGCCTTTTTATCGGTGTTATTCATCGGGATGAAATTACCCAGTACAAACTGCAGCCTCGAAATTGGTTCTCGTTAAAAATATTTGCTCTTTATAGGATTTATTGCTTTATTATCTCACCGTTCGTTGTATACACAAAATTAATCATCAGTTATTTTGCCTTTTTATCATAAACGAGGGTGATTAATTTTATATTCAGGACTTTATTTTGTTTTCGGACGTTTGCGCAGTTAATTAACGGTAATAAT
Source organism: Galleria mellonella (assembly GCF_026898425.1). Taxonomy (NCBI): domain Eukaryota; kingdom Metazoa; phylum Arthropoda; class Insecta; order Lepidoptera; family Pyralidae; genus Galleria; species Galleria mellonella. The sequence goes on along the minus strand of NW_026441999.1, from coordinate 4,392,971 downwards.
AATAAACCAAATTGGAAATGTTACACAACGCCATCTATTGACGATCTAAGCAAAACTTGTAATATGTGTACAAGATAACTGATAGATATACCTATTTTTTTTTCTGAAAGTAAAAAAAAAAACTAAAAAAATATAAATGTTTTTATTGTATGTGTATCGATTCCACGACCGTTGTTAGTAAGTGGGACACATTACTATCGAAGTCGTCGAATAAATGTTATTTTACATTGTGTCTCTTCTTTGTAAACATATGATACTAGGTTTTTCCTGCCACCTCGTAAGCGTGGACTTCAGGAACAGGAGAACTAATGAAATAAACCACTTTTAAATAACGTATTAAGAAAAACAAACCAGGTTTTAAGTTAGACCTTCTGGAATACAACCGTGAAAATCGCAACCAATTTTGTGCAGTAGTTTTGACGTGATACCAGAATAAGTATATAGACAGACAAATAAAGAATATTTCTAAAAAAAATTGTGTTAGCCTCTATTACTCTTATTAAGTTTTTTCATATTGTTCTTATTTTTTCATCAACATATTATTTTTTCTTAAATATCTTCCATGTACAGACATCACTTGGATACAATTTTATTTTATTAGTAAGATATATTATTGTTACTAATATTATAAATGTAAAAGCGAGTATGTTTTGTTGTCTTTTAGTGTTGAGAGGAAGGGATTGTTAGTAACGCGGACTATCAGCCCTATTGCTAGCAATATACTCAGACCTCCATGTAGACCGGAAACCATTGTGCATAATTCAAGGTATATTCATCACGATGTGCTAACTGGCCTGCCTTTTCATTCTCACCTATCATCTATCACTGGTGCCCCGCCAGTGTATACCGTTAGCGCAGGCGGAGTTACCATTCCATTATATTATCCATTAAAAAAAAACTTTTAGCGCCTTAACGGCTTGACCAATTGCTATGAAATTTGGTATACACGTACTATATGCTACTATTTATTCTGGTCAGTGAATATATCCTAGTCATGCAGACGAATTCGCGGGTAAAAGCTAGTTATTAGATATACTTTTAATAGAACATCAAATATAACAGAACACAAACAATTATAATAATAGAATATTTAAATAAGGTTACCTTATTGTTGAAAGCAGTTTTTTCAGCCATTATTTAAGAAAAAGGTAAAAAAATAAATATGTATACTTGATGTATTCACTACATAGTATAAGACAAAGTCGTCTGTCTGTACATTTAGATTTTTTAACCCTAGAAATATAAGTTAAAGTTTTTACGTATGAAATGCAAAAACGCTTTGTTTGGGGATCATCAAAATAAAGTTTGTCATAAATGCATGTAATGAATCCTTGTGTGAATAAAAATGTATTGGGAATTACTATTATGGTTAATTTATTTACCAGAGGGAGAACAAACGTGTACAAAAGTCGTTTGCTTGGGCACCTCTGTCCCATTCGTGTTTCAACCGTGAACCAGTTGTGTTTGCATGGCTGGTTTTTTTTTTCATTTCTTTCATTTTCAGAGTCCTCAGGAACGGCAACGCATGGGGGTATCATAGGCGTAATAGTGTGTTCTGTTATGTCCATGGTGCTGCTCGTGTCTATGGGCGACGGTTGCCGCTTTTCATCAAATGGGTCGTCAGCTTGTTTGCCATTCTAAATTGTATAAAAAAAATTATAACTCAAAAGTACCAAGTAAGTGAATATTAAGATGGAAAGTCAACTCAAATGTGCTATTGGAAAATAAGCTAAAAGTTTTATGTATTTGTAAAAGATTTTACGTTTTTATTTGTATTTTATAAAGTAAACTGTGTTTGGACTATTTTATTTTATTTTTCTAAATAGGATCTAAGAAATAATTTAAATACAATAATTTAAATATAATAACAAATATATTAATAAATAAATTAAAAATAATAACAAAAACAATATTTCATTTCATATACGAATTGAACTTCGTACGTCTCTGAGACGTCCTGATCTATCTTTTACGCGATTTCAAATATCACACTATGATTCTATGATTAAAATACGCTATGTAATTAAATGCAGTTTTCATCAATAGATAGAGCGATTCAAAAGAAAGATTTATACGTATATTTTAATATTATTTTGTGTTAAATTGTTGAAATACGACGATAATTGTTCAAGATGTCGGAAGAAATTAAGTTAATCGAAAACGTTGCCCAATTCGTTTGAGATATAAGAAAATAATGTATGTTTCCATTTTATTGGTTTAAAAAACGTCTGGAATGACATATATCTATTTTTTAAGGATAGCTTACTATAGCCATCTTATTCATACTGAACACAACTAGCTAAATAAGCTCTAAGAGAGAGGTGCCGTGGTCGACCACCAATGACCTGGTTGCAAAAAAAGAACAATATGAAATGTGTAAACGTGAGCGAACAGAGAAACCATAAATGTATGGTGTAGCGCAGGAGGGCAAATCTCAAATCCGCATCATCATCATATCAGCCTTTAACTATTCACTGCTGCACACAAGCCTACCCCTTGGCTGATTTTCCCAGCAGTTGCCACGTTTGGCAGGCGGATTGGCAACCGCAATTATACTTTGGAAATGTTTAAGAGGGACGCTGCTGCCCATCCCTTGCCCTTCCTTATTCACCTCTTACGACAACCAGGCGAAAGGAATTTTCAAGGCCAATTCTATGCCGGCACCACATGGCTAAGACCCCAAACAAAGGATCAAAAGAATATCCAGAAGAAAGAAGAAGAAGTATAAGCTCTAAATTTGAGCAAAGTTAGAGCGGACCACTAGTATATCTATAATTGGAAAAATAAAAGAATATATATATATATATAAAAGAATATTTCAACTCTAGCAATTTACCTCGCTTACCTGTAGGTATTCGTTCCTAAGTACGCTACGTTACCTAAGTGGCCTTTTATCCTTATACAATATCTAATGCCCTTCGGCAATATCTTGCCTTCAGTACTACGTTATATAATAAAGTAATTATTTACAAACAAGTTTGATAAAAGCATCAATTAATTGTTTATTTGCAGTTACTCTTTCAAAGGTCGGCAGTACACCTGCAATGCCTCTGGTATTACGAGTGCTCATGGGCGGCGGTAGTCACTTACCATCAGGTGAGATGCATGTGTTATAAAAAAAACTTACATACGACGAAACGGAAAAAATTGTAGCTTTAATAAATAAATAAAATTATAGTATTTTTTAATTCAAGTAAGGGTTTTTGAATAGTTATTCTTTTATGAATCCGCCGCTCAGTTCGGATTGAAATTTCAAGCGAGAAGAACGAGCAAGAAACACAGCTGTTGCTGTTTCCAACAAAAGTTGAGTTTAAAACAAAAATGTAAATATCTAAAATGACTATCACAAATTCTTCTTTTCATTTAAGAGTTTCCTCTTGTCGGTGCAACTAATCCATGCATCTTCCTCCAGCCAGCTCTATCCCAGGCCATATCCTTTATCTCCCTATACGACATGACGCCTAGTGTTTCCTTTATCCGTCCCATGTTATTAATCCTCGGTCTTCCTCTTTCTCTTTGGCCCTCTATCTTTCCTTCTACTATGCTCTTAAAAAAATCGTCATGTCGTATAAGGTGGCCCAGCATTTTGCCTTTTCTATTCTTTATTATTTCAACTAATGTTCTCTTCTCGTTCACTCTTTTTAGGACCTCTTCGTTTGTTAGTTACACAAATTACATATTGATAAAAAAAGGTACAATCAATCACAGTTTTATTTTAACAAACCAGTCAATACTAGAAGCACCTGTATACGTGTATGACGGATGAACCAGCCATGGGGAACCCAACGTTCCGGCACACCACGCCGCCGTCAATCTGGATATTATAGTGGAACATGACTTGTTTCAAAATACGCTATTATGTCAAAAATATCAACATGTGACAATCGGTATACCGACTCATTACAAAATTACAAAGTTATTTATATAACTTTAAGGTCATGATTAGAGAAGACTCTTCAAATTGTGATATGAATTTTTAATATAAGATATACCCATAGTTAATGCCCATAAAAGTACCCACAGGTTCCTTGTGGTCCCGGCATATAATGGGCCATCCCTTTCTTTCTCGTGGGTGTAATAAGAGGCCACTATGGGTACTTAATGTTCGAAGAATAGCAATGCCCCTTTTAAAATCACTAAAGCTCAACTTCGGTTGTCAACCTGTCTGCAAAGCGTACTGGCAAAACTTTTCCTTATGGGAGAGTCCTATGTTCAGCAGTGGACAGTTAATAGCTGAAATGATAATGATAGCCCAAGTCAGTAAATTTCGTATTATAATGTGTGGTTGCCCATATACTTATTTTATTTATTTTAAAAAACCAACAGCGTTTAACAAATAAAATTAACAAACATTTTATAACAGATTAGTATGGCCAATAACAAGTTTCAGATTATGTAGTTGACAATTGTTAAAGATGACATAAAGAACGGAGAATAGGTTCAGTTTGTAATTTTACTATGGTGCGAGGGATTGTCAGTAACGGGTATACTATATAATGGGTATAAGCTTACGAACGCCTGTAACACTAGAGGTGTCACGTGCACGTTGCCGACCTTGAAGAAACCTTAGTACCTCTTTTTGAAGAACTCCATACTGTAGTCTCTAGGGATAACCTCGGCTGGAAGCTCATTCTATTTATTCGTCTGGAGTTAAAGCGATATATTAAGCTACTAGATTACCAAGGTTAAGGTTAATTAATATTATTATTTCCTTTATATGAAGCAATATAACAATTTTCGAGAACAGTGGATTTGTTGACGCGAATCTATCTTTAATGTAGATATTCCAACGTAATAGATATATGGAAGAAAATAATAAAAATATAATGAAAAAGAGATAAAGTTTTACCTATAATGTATGATACTCTAAATATGTTTTTTTTAATGGGTGAAAATTAAATGGTAATCCCGCCTGCGCTATTAATATATGTACATTAGCGGGGCACCAGTGAGACATAATAGGTGAGGATAAAAACAAGTTTCCAGGGGGAACCGCGTGGAGGTCGACCTGATAGGGTCTTTTTTTGTTGGTGAAAATGGTATGGTAACGCCTGCGTTAACGGGATACGCTGGCGGATAACCAGTGAAGGGTGATAGATAAGAATGAAAACAGGCTAGTTAGCCTATCATGATGAATTCATCAGGAATTTCCAGGGAGAACCGCGAGGAGGGCGACCTGGTTGGGTATATTGCTAGCAACGGGATTCTCAGTCCATTACTAACGATCCCTTTTCCCCCAGTTATTAGTATTAAGATTCTGTTCCACAAAGAACCGACTTCAGTTGTGACAAAATCAGTAATCAATCAAAATATGATTTAAAAACTAAACAGCTGAATTGATCTTGATAAAATTTCTATAGAAACAATCTGAAAGTGTATCTTTATAGACAAACAAAACAATTTTCCAAATCGGTTCACAACTGGCGGAGTTAAGAGATATCAAACAAAATACAACCGAATTCACAGCATCCTACTTTTTGAAGTCATTTGAAATGTACATTAATTGTGTCATGTGTTTTTTTTATAATTTAATAATTCTCTCAAACTACATAAAACAATTAATAACTATTACTATTATATAAACCATTTCCATTCTGATATTTCATTATAACCAATCCATTGATTGCAAATCCAATTGTGAATTGAGCAATGTTCAATGAACATCGGAAAATACAACAACACAGAGTCTTCGTTGGAAACGAAAGAAAACCATTTTCAATTTACATAATAGCTGTTTCTACTTTATTAGGGAGTGGTAATGGTGATAAGCGATTAGCGTTTTCAATAGTAATTAAATGCTAATATAAATCGCTAATATACGTAATTTAGAGTGTGGTGCCGGCAGAGAAAAGGCCATCCCTTCCTGTCCCTTGGGTGTGTTAAGAAGCGACTAAGAGAGTTTGAGGATCGAGGGATAGGCATCAGCGTTCCTCTTAAAATAATACCAAAGCCTGTGATTGCCAACCCAAGCATGGCAACTACTGGCAAAACTCCTCTTATGGAGAAGGCTTATGTCCAGCAGTGGACAGATAATAGCTGAAATAATAATAATAATGTATTAATTTTGAAAATAAACTACCTGTGATCAAATTTTATCCATATTCAATTAGTCATTTAAGCGTGATCGAGCAACAAATTCAATACATCTTTATTCGAACAGATTTGTTTACAAGGACTTTTTAATTGTCATTTTTATAAATGCAGGGCTCGGAAATTTATTATCTGTAGAGAAGTACCCGCAAGAAACTCAACAATAACTCTTTTAAACCTCTGTTAACATTATGTATATTTATTTAAATGTACTATATCTAAAATTACATGGTCGTTAAATGCACGTGCATAATCGACTAACATTATGCACATTTGCCACTCGAGTAATCGTTTAGTGTGTAATTTGCTTTGTTCAATAAGTATTTTTTTTTAACAATTTTAAACTTATTAAAAGGTAAATCCAAAATATCCTTCGGTATCTTATAACATTATTAGCGCCTATTCTCATAATAGATTTATTAAAAATTTTTTATAAACTTTTATATTTACAATATTAATAGTACAAACGAAGAGGGAGACTTTGTACAAAAGTCGATTGCTTGGGTACCTCTGTCCTATTCGTGTTTCTACTGTGTATTCGTGTGAAGCAGTTGTGTTTGCATGGCTGTGTTTCGGTTTGAAGGGTGGGATATGGCGTGAATTTACAGGGTACAGAGGAATAACATCTGAGTCCTCAGGAATGACAACGCATGGGGGGTATCATGGGCGAAACAGTATACTCTGTTATGTCCATGGTACTGCTCATGTCTATAGGCGACGGTTACCACTTTCCATCAGGTGGGCCCTCAGCTTGTTTGACAATCTAAGTTGTATAAAAAAAAGTATATCAATTGGACCAACACCCCATAGGTACTACATGCAAATGAGTAAAAGCCTTAGATATCAAAGGGTAACATAAATAGACCCAAAGATGACTTCAATTTTCCTTTCAATGAATGTACTATGTATATGTATAAACACTAGGTATTTTTGTTATAGTTTTCCTTTAATAACTAGTTTAAATAGGTTTTTTACAACACAGAGGCAAACGAGCATGTAGCTCACCTAATGGTAAGTGACTATCGTCACCTATAATCACCCACAACACCAAAGACATTGCAGGTGTGCTGCCGGCCTTTTAAAAAGGAATATGCTCTTCTCTTGAAGGTTATGACGTCGAATCGGTTCGGAAATACTGCTGCTGAAAGTTGATTGCAAAAAGTGGTTGTACGTGAAAGAAAGTGCTTTGAAAAACTAGGCTATGGTCTAGTTTATATAAAAAAAAAACTGGTTCTATTATACAGGATCATCTAGCCACAAACCAAGCACTTGTAGTATTAAGACTAAACAAATAATAGATAACCTATTAATATTGTACATATAAAAGTTTGAAACAATGAACGTATGGGTGGATATTGGATGAATAGATGGATGTTTGTTACTCCTTCACGCAAAAACTACTAAATGGATTTGAATTAAATTTAATACACTAGTAGGTTATATAAATCTTATCACATAGGATACAGTATATACTAATTCACGCAGGTAAAGTCGTGGGATATGGTTAGTTTTATTTTAACCACGAAGGTGGCAAGCATATAGCTTGTTTGATGGTAAACGGTCAATGTAGCTTATGGATGTCTGCAACACTAGGCGTCGGATATACACACGTGACAGTGTATATCCGACACTGAAGAAACCTTAGCACCCTTTTTGAAGAACAACTAGTTTCTAGAGAGAATCTCTGCAGAAGTTTATTCCACAACCTGAGCGTTCGTGGGAACTTTTCTGAAACCGCATTATGTGTGACAACTATTATACCTATTTTTTACTAGGTTTTGCCCTTATCATTGGGGAGATTCTGCCAGTAATTGCCACGCTTAGCAGGTGAGTTGACAACTGCAGCCAAATATTGGCGACCTTTCAAGAGAGACGCTGCTGCCCATCTGATGCTTTTGACCATTAGGCTTCCTTAGTTACCTCTTACGACACCTACGGGACAGGAAGGGCCGGCCCATTCTATGCCGGGACCACAAGGTGAGTACTTACTACTTAGTAATAAAATATATCAAAATCTACTTAACAGAAACACGTAGACAAATGACATATAAATAAATACAATGTTTAATGTAGATAGTTAGACAGACGGATACTCTTTATTGTTTTCTCCAAATGATTACAGTACTGAACTTTTATAAATACAAACAATTATAAGAAAATAATACTGAGAAAACAATAGACGGCCTTATCGCTAAAAGCGATCTCTTCCAGGCAACCTTCGGATTGAGGAGAGTAATTATAAACAGTAATATAGTAATTAAATTAATTCCATTTATATAAAAAAAATACTGAAATCTTCGTTTACAGCCTTAAACTCCTGTAACCCTATTTAAAATTCAAATTCCAAATTCAAATTAACTTTATTCAAATAGACTTGTTTACAAGCACTTTTAAATCGTCATTTATTTTTTAAATCTACTGCTGGTTTCGGAAAGTTGTTATCTGTTGAGAAGAGCCCAACAAATCAACAGTTACTCTCTAAACATGACCTTGTTTTGCCACTTACTGCAATTTCTACTATCTTCTGTGTTAATTATAATCACAATATCCATACAAATGTAAAATTATCTTGTACAAAATATTTTTTAAAAAAGAGTAACTGTAGCGTAGCAGAAGAGTGATAAAAAATTTACGATTTAAAAATACTTATAAACAAGTCTATTCGAGTAAAGTTCATTTTTATAATATTATAGTTAATTACAATGTTTGGTAATAAAAAATGGGACGAAGGGTATTTAATTTATTTATATTTTATAGTATACAAAAATTATATTGTTATAATTTATTTTGAATAATTATGTACAAGAGGCGAGCTTAACTTTGTAAGAGGTTTCGTCCAGAAAATTCTGAGTGCAAAGAAGCATTAATTACCAGTGGGTATTGTGTACAATAAGATGAGAAAACAGTATAGTTGTTTCTACTTAGAAATAATAAATATGCTTATCTAAATACAAATTAACTTACATTCAAAATACATACAAATCTGCATATATATATATATATATATATATATACACAAACAATAAGTTTATGAGGACAGAAGATGCTCTTTTAATATGCCCTTAACAATATTCAGCGATAGACTTTCCCCATTGTGTAGTGGAAGAGTTTCATAGTCTAACCGCATGAACTGTAAATGATCCACTATAAATAAAATAATCAGATATGAGAAGGGATTTTGAGAATGAGGAACTTACTCGACTCACTGGACATTTAATTTTAACAATTTACACCCCATTCCACGCGAGAACAGCGGAGCGTTTCGTATTTTGATCACATGAGAATCTGTTGCCTGAGTAGGCACATGACGATACATTTAACATTCATAATTATAAGCACATCCGGAATGTAACATAACGTCTAATTGAATTTTAATGTCTACCGCGAAATTGCAATTATAGCACAATCTCCAAAGCCGCGAAATTGTTATCAACGTAGAGATTACAATGAAAATGAGAATAAATTGAGGTGGAATTATGTTTTGTGATGTTATTGCGTTCATTATTTAATATATTGTGTTTTATAACAGAGTATATTAAATCGTGCCTCCAATCAAACAGTTTATAATTACTCCTCTCCATCCGAAGGTTGCCTGGAAGGGATCGCTTTTAGTGACGTGGTCGCCCATTGTGATTATTTCTTGTAATTGTTTATATTTATAATAGGTTTATTGTTGTAATCTTTTGGAGGAAACAATAATGAGTATCTAGCTATAAATGTTTTTTTTTGTGTTATTTAATAACAGATAATCGTAAGTATATGTAATAATATGTATTGTATAGATAAGAAAGCCACATTTTAATCAAGTATTTATATTTTTTACTTTGTAATTCATTCGCTATTTTGTTTTTTTTTTTCATTCCTTTTGTTTTGTTTTTGTTTGTTGATTCCTATTTTTATTGCTTCGTGTGCAGTACTTTTATCTATCCTGTTATTATTTGTTCTAAACTGTCTATTTTTCTTGACCTGGTTTTCTTGTAAATAAATAAATATATAAGTAAATAAAACCACCTTACTATCCTTATACAACTGTATCGTTACATTTATTGTCTTGCTTATTCCCTACTTTGTATAATGCAAATAGAGTATACTCATGCATTAATTCATAGTAACAGGTGTTCTCCTAACTTTCTTAGGAGTACATATGTATTCCAGTTAGGTTAAAGAGAGTATTATATTTTGTATATTATTTTATTAGTTATTTAATATAATGGGATTTTTTAAAATATAAAAATCAAACGAAGACTTTGTACAAAAGTCGTTTGCTTGGACACCTCTATCCCATTCGTATTTCTACTGTGAAGCAGTCGTATTTGCATGGCTGTGTTTCGGTTTGAAGGGTGAGATATGGCAGTGAATTTACAGGGTATAGAGGAATAGCACCTGAGTTCTTAGGAATGGCAACGCATGGGGGGTATCATGGGCGAAACAGTATACTCTGTTATATCCATGGTACTGCTCATGTCTATAGGGGACGGTTACCACTTACCGTCAGGTGGACCGTCAGCTTGTTTGCCATTATTTTGTGGGAATCTTTAATTAATTGATTGTATATTTTATGCCAAATAATAATCGCCTTTTTTCTTTCCTTCTCCATCCAAAGGTTGTCTGGAAGAGATTGCTTTAGTGATAAAACTGCCTTTTATACAAGTGTAATTTAACTTTTTTGTATTATTCTTTAATTAATGCAATAAAGTGGAAATAAATAAACAATATTTTTTTATATGTGTTATAATCATATATGATAGGGTACAGTGTACACGGAATATTTCTGTAAAAGTGTTACCACCTTATCTGGTATCTCAGATACAGTTTTTTTAACGGATGATAATGGAATGGTAACCCCGCTTGCGCTAACTGGATACGCTAGCAGGTCACCAGTAAGGGATGATAGGTGAACGAAAAGGCAGGTCAGTTAGCCCATCATGATGAATACACCTAGAATTTAAATACAGAATGCCTCGTATATCGTTAAACTGCCATTATAGAAAAACCTTACAAGCAGAATGGGGAATCGACAAAAAAATAGTTGTAAACTGGCTAAATTTGCCACTATTATTCTGACTATACACGTAAATCGGCGAATAATAAATCAGCTGAGCCGACGTTGGCGGGGAGTGGATTTGTCACCGCCCGCCATTTCGGGCGTGATTCCGCGGCAATCGGGCTCATTAGTGCGTTTCCCATCCTTATTCAGACTGCGTTTGTACTGGAATTAACGATTTGTCGACGAGCACAATTTATTTACTGTCGACTTAGTGCTGTAATTGCTGTATTAAGGCCGTTCAGAACTCAAAGATTACAACTTTCAAGAGTGAGTTGCGTTCGTTGTGTTTATAAATTTTAACGGATTAACTTGTTATCGGGTTTGATAATTTTAATGCTACATTAATCGTCGAGGTGTGAAAACCCCAATTTAATATAAGTGTTTATAATAATAGACTACATATGAGACAGCGTCATCTAGTTCTAAGAGTTGATGATTAAAATTGTGTTCTACAAAGAAAAACGACTTTAATTTTGGCAAAATTAGTTATTTTGTTTTCAAAACTAAACAGTTTATGTTAAAATTTCTATGGGACCAATCTATAAGCATTATTTTTGGACAAAAAATAAAATTCTAAATCGGTTTAATGCTGACACAGTTGTGAGGTAAAAACAAATTACAAATAAGCGTATTAAGAATCAAATTCGGTATACGAGCACCAAAATATATACAATAATACAAGTTTATGTTTTTAGTTGACTAAAATGCACCATACAGAAATAAAAAAAAAAAGAAAATCTACGATAAATAATATATTAACCCTTCTTTGTATGACTTTTTTATTGGTAAAATAAATCAAGGTGACATAATTCATGTTCAAAATTAAAGAAAAAATGGTTAAAAAAATAAATTTGACAGCTATGGTTTTTTTCTGCAATGGACATTAAGAAGGTCACGACACGTCCAGACACGATCAACTTAAAGTAAAATTATTTTTTTATATAATTTTTGGGCATTCAATGTTATGATGGAAATTTTCACCATTATGCAAAAAAGGGTTAAAAATATAAATACACACAGAATTGTAGATATTTAATATCTATATATTACTAAAACTATTATAAACTATTTTAGCTAAAAAATATTCTTTAAACATAATAAAAACTTAAAAAAAATATATATAAACATATAAATAAAGTACTACAAAATATTTTATACATGTGAATATTATAAGTATTTCTGAATAGTATTTTTTTGGGAATCTATTATTTAATCTATATTTATTTTTTTATTAAAAATTAAATAAATAATTGCACCTTGGGACTGTACTTAATTATATATAAAGCATTTAACGCTATTTATTCTAAACACCGGACATTTAAGTTACGTAAATCCGGGTAACCGGAGAGTGCGGGCATTACCGGGATTCAACCGGTGCGGTGTTAACCGGGTCCGCTGTCCTGTTCTAAGCCAGGTGGATCGACAATATCCCCAGAGCTACAGGTGGTGTCTTGAAACTCTCTCATTCTAACTGCAGGCAGTTTGCAAATGTCTATTCCTTTCTATGAAGGATTTTCAGATTTACACCGCGTGTTGACGTGTCCATCACATTTAATCATTTGTTTATTGATGTTATTGTTCAAAGAATTTGTAAAAAAGTTTGTGTATTTTTTTTATTTGAGATTGGTTTGGGCCTGATATTTTTAGCTAGCTAGCTCGCTCAACCTGATGATGAAAAGATCTAAGATTATGTGTTTACTAGATAATATTACTTCATCAACAAGTTGAAGAAACTCAGGTTGTATTTTTGAAAAATGCGATATCAAAAGAATCAGCGAACGATGTAAATCCATTTTACAAGCGTCTTCTAAAATAAGGAAGTTATCAATTAGGTTGTATTCTTTTAATGTTTATTACTTCATAACTCCATCTATTCTAAACCGATTTGGATTTTTTTTTATCTATATTATTATAAATATTATTATAAATTGATCACAAAGAAATTTTATTAAAATCGTTTTAGTAGTTTATTTTTTAGATTAATTTAACTAGTTCTATTACAGTTGAAGTTGGTTTCTTTTGTGGGATACAATTTTTAATTATTTAAAAATAGACTCATGTGGGATTTTGTTTTACAAACAATTTTTTTATAGGATCAATAAAGGAATAAACTCCAGTGATTGTAAATGGAACAATTAAATTTTAAATTTACGTGCCAATTCGTAGTTGTAGCATACGCAATATGCTCCAGTGAACAATATTTTATAAGAGACGTGAGATAAATCGATCATTTAGGTAATTTGTAATAATTTACCACAATTATTACAACGTTTTAGCCACGTTGCACCGGCCGTGGTCACAAGTAGACTGACGTGGCGCTATCATGTCTCCGCTACCGAGGCGGAAGTATTTTTTTCTACCCACTCATTGTTACAGTTCTCATTAATTGTGTCGTTATATTGAGTATTTCTGCAATAACACTGACCGTAACTAAATAAATGCGTTGAATAGAGACATGGTCATTGTTGTGTGCAGAAACCCAACACCATGGATATCGTAGAACACAGTATAATATTCATAGACCCTTCGTGCATTCATTTCATGGGTTCTATAATATTTTAAAATACATATATAATTTTAATAATCAAATTCAAAAAGGAGATTGTCATTTCAGTGTATATTCTATATATTTATCATATCAGCTATCAACTGTCCACTGTTGAACATAGGTCTCTCTCTATTGAGGGTTTTTTTTATGGGTGAAAATGGTATGGTAACCCCGCCTGCGCTAACGGGATACACTGGCGGAGCACTAGTGAAGGGTGATTGATGAGAATGAAAACAGGCCAGTTAGCCCATCATGATGAATTCATCAGGAATTAACCATGATAGTTTCCAGGGAGAATCGCGAGTAGGTCGACCTGGTTGGGTATATTGCTAGCAATGGGATTCTCAGTCTCCACTACTAACAATCCCTTTCCCCCCCTATTGAGGGGTTTGCCAGTAGTTACCACGGCAAATGTATTGGAAACCGTAGTTAGGCTTTGGTGTTGTTTTAAGAGGGACGCTGCTGTCCATCCCTGAACTATTAAGTTCCCTTAGTCGCCTATTATGACATCCATGGGAAAAGAAAGAGCGGTCCATTTTACAGCGAGACCACAAGTCGATATTCTATATTACTATACATTACGAGTATAATCATAAATATCGGGTCTGTTATAGTAAAACCCGACATGCGGTTAATCAAAAATTTTCTATATTAATATATCTAGGTATGGATAATATATAGAGCAATATCTATATATTTTAGTAACAATACTTATATTTTTTATACTACTTACAATGGCAAACAAGCTGGCGGTCCACCTGATGGAAAGTGGTAACCGTCGCCTATAGACATGAGCAGTACCATGGACATAACAGAGTATACTGTTTCGCCCATGATACACCCCATGCGTTGCCATTCCTGAGGACTCAGATGTTATTCCTCTGTACCCAGTAAATTCACGCCATATCCCATCCTTCAAATATATTGGTCCCGTTTAATTTATCTGCAATCTTTTTAATAACATCACGGCACTACACTTTCACAATTCTACAACACAAACACACACATATAAATATATATCGTCACTGTAAATTACGGGGATATATGGAGACGCCTGCCCTCTGGTGTGAGTGCCGTGCAACAAAAACCAGTGTGTGACTTTGACGCGGGAACAAACATTGACCTCCGCGGCAGTTATTGAAAATATTAACAATCTTCGGTTATTTGGGGTGAGTTTAGGTTATTATTTATTATTTTTATTGTTTGCATACATATAAATCGAGGAAAAATAGACAACGATAACACGAATTATGGGAGCCCTGAACCAGCACCTAAGTGTAAGACGAAGTAGGTGATGAAAGTCAATATTCCACCGAAATTCGTTTATATAACAGATTTTTTTTATGCTACTTAGAATAGCAAACAAGCTGACAGTCCACCTGGTGGAAAGTGGTAACTGTCGCCTATAGACATGAGCAGTAGCATGGACATAACAGAGTATATTGTTTCGCCCATGATACTCCCCATGCGTTGCCATTTCGGAGGACTCAGGTGTTATTCCTCTGTACCCAGTAAATTCACGCCATATCCCACTCTTCAAACCGAAACACAGCCATGCAAACACAGCTGCTTCACGGTTGAAACACGCATGGGACAGAAGTAGCCAAGCAATCGACTTTTGTACAAAGTCTCCCTCTGGTCCAATTACGAATATGTTAAGTCTATTATCTAAAAAATAATATCGGATTATAAACTTTTAATATATCCGAAAATAGATATCCGACCGATATGGGCGATACCGAAATGGATGATGACATTTTTTCTGCAATCAATATATAAATATCGGATCAGTATCCATATTATCCTAGTGTAATATTTAGTGTGTGGTGTTCGTATTCTCGGTTAGAAAGGTAAGTTAGGTTTGGTATAATGAAAGGCTGAAAAATTCTAAGTTCTTTAAATCTTTATCAACTTATATAGATATAATCCAAGATTTATTAATGTACGGGCTTTTACAGTAACGTATAGAAATATTAGTTCCACCAAACTGCCGAAGAAAAGTGCATTACGTTTTTCAACGTCATATTTCCTTTATACGATATTAGGTCTATTTTACATGAAATATGTTCAAAAATGTGTGTACAACATGATTTATGTATGTCTGTGTACACATTTAGCTGAGTATTTCGACAATCCTCAAAGGGGATATAAAAGTTACTTGGACATATCCCCGGAAGTTTAATATCGGGGACAGCCCTGGCTGTATCCGTGAAAATAATATATCAAAAGAGTCGTAAATTATTACAGAAGTAACACTTACATTTTTTTTTTGTACGCGTACTATATTATTCACAAAGGAGTAAAAACTACAATAAAGTAAATTAGTTCCTTTGTTGCTTTGTTTCGAGTTAAGCTAGCAAAAATTTTTTTTAATGGATGATAATGGAATTTTGACTCCGCTTGCGCTATCAGTATACACTGGCATGGCACCAGTGAGAGATGACAGGTCAAAATGAAAGGCAGGTCAGTTAGCCCATCGTAAGAAATACAGCTGGAATTCAGCACGATAGTTTCTAGAGGGGACCACGTAGAGGTCTTAAACTTAAGGAAACGCATTTATAAAAATCAAAATATTTCATAGATACATTAAATCATTTGCATAGATGGAAAAACAAAGAACTTACTTTTGTTTGTAACATTCATAATTTAATATTTCTATTTCTTTGTTTGTTTGTCTTAATTGAGTGTGACTGATTTTTTTTTTATTTAGATCCTCGATCTAAAATTTTCTTAAAGAACAGATGCTTAATTTTAAATAATAAATTTAATAAATAATCTATCAATCTATCTAATAACAATAGTACAAAGAGAAGAAGGGGATTATTAGTAATGGAGACTGAGAATCCCATTACTAGCAATATACCCAACCAGGTCGACCTCCTCGCGTTTCTCCCTAGAAACTATCATGGTTAATTCCTGATGAATTCATCATGATGGACTAACTGGCCTGTTTTCATTCTCATCTATCACTCGTCACTGGTGCTCCGCCAGCGTATCCCGATAGCGCAGGCGGGGTTACCATACCATTTTCACCCATCAAAAAAAAAAACAATAGTACAACACATAATAGATTAGCAGTGAGATTTTGTTCTGTAACTACATTTGTATCTAAATAGTTTAAATAAAATCTATATTAGATTTTATACAATATACCATTCATATACCAACGTGTTTTCCTTACTTTCTGAATTGTACGATCAATTTAGATCTCATATATTTATAGATAGAGTCCAGTTTTAATAAACGTCTCAAAAGACCTGTTTATAGTCATGATTCCGGATTCTAAATTCAAATATTTTAAAACAAACGCTTTTACGAAATATCTCGTCATTGACCAGTGTCGTGTGTTTATAATTGGAGTCGCGTTTTTTGTGAAGAAAAATGTATTTAGTGTCAAGTCATTTATAGGAGATACTATATCTAGTTACTGTTGATCTATTACAGGCAAATAAAACTCCAAAAATATATGTAATTCTAATGCCACATTGAGTTTATGTCATCTTGAGAGTTAATGTCTTCGATCATTCTCATTTTTCCTCTTGGTATCTCGAATTACATTGATTAGCGGATAGTACTTAGTTCGAAACTTCGAGGTTAGTGTGAAAAAGTATACAAAAATAAACCTTTTGCCCCTTGTTACAAAGCACAAATTAATTACTGTATCGAACTATAAACTCCATGATGTGAGGTGTTTTATAGAATGCTTTAGCTTCTGTCGTTTGCGAGTTCGATACCAAAACGTTCATGCAGTTTAAATTTTAACTATTTATGTATTTGAGCTATTTGCATATATTAATAAATATTTATTTACAAAATGTTAAATACGTTTAACAGTCTTATTTAATTTACAGTATAAAGTTTGCTTAGCTTTGTACTAGATGACGCTGTATATATGCATTAGGGTCATTATATAATTTATTATTAGGTGATCTGGTATACGCTTTTTTGTCCCCTATCGCTGTATACAGGGTGACATTTTTCTTATCAAGATAAAAAAAAAGTATCATTTCAAATTAGAGTCCAAAATACCCATTTACTTTTTAAATTCGTCGGAGCGGTTTCGTATGATAGCATAGTGACATAGGACTAATATATAGAATGGAATATAATAAATATTTATTGTGAGCTGTACATTGTAATTATTCGTAAGATCTTATTAATGTATTCAAGGAAATTTAGACAGCCTACACATACATCGGTCATACAATACAATTACATAATATTATTTATTATACAATAAAGTCGTCATTAAAGTTGAAAATAGAATAAAAAACAACAATTAACAATAATAAATTCGCACAAGCTCGCAATTACAATATATTAATGATTATTTTATATATTAATAAAATTAATGTACACATTTTTTTGATATTGTAATGCCAATATAAAAAAAAATATGTATTTTAAAATGGAGTACTGTATTAGTTTTAAAGTGTGGTCTTAATACGTCCCTGTATAAACTGTAAAAAATGGCCACCCTCTGTTTTTATGTCATAAAACTCTTCTGATAAAGGAGATTAGCGAAACGCCCCCTAAAGCAATATTTTCGTGTGAAAATCACTTAAATTAAAACCGTTGGGTAGTGACAAAGTTTTAAGTTGGACATGTTATCGATAATAATAGGTATACGACTAGAATTCACTGCGTAAAAACATCGACATCGATAAAAAATCTATCCCTAATTGAGAGAGATTTATTATTTGGCAATTTGTTATTTTACAGTTGACAAATTAGAAGTGTAATTATGCGGTGATATCCTCATAAGAGATTTTAAGACATTTTTAAAGCAAATTTA
The DNA here is from genome assembly GCF_026898425.1 of Galleria mellonella. Lineage (NCBI taxonomy): Eukaryota > Metazoa > Arthropoda > Insecta > Lepidoptera > Pyralidae > Galleria > Galleria mellonella. Next base: position 4,374,491 of record NW_026441999.1, on the reverse strand, counting down.
TTACACATTTGACAGATTGATTTGATAAAGTATTCCAGAGTCGTGAGGTCTCAAGAGCAAAGGATTTAGAAAGAAAAGCAGAGCGGATGAAGTGGAATGGAGAGAGCAAGTGAGTTGAGAGCGCAATTTGCGTGTGTGACAATCGCAGAGATAGTTAAATGTGCATTTTAAGTATTTCGGTGATACAACATTAGTGAGAATAAAAAAAAATATTGCAAAGCAACCTCAATTGTCTACGTTGACGTATAAAGAGTATAAGTAAATATATTAACTTTATTTATATAATTTAATGAGTATCTATTGTAAAACAAAGTAAAAGTAAACTACAAGTAATAAGTTTAACGTTACTACGTTAGTAGTAGGTGGGTGGGTAATAGTTTATTATGTTAATATTATGTTTTTCACAATATTAAGCAAATATTTAATATTATAATGTTAGGTCCTGTATATTAAATATAATAAATTGTCAATAAAAAAGTTGAATAGAATAATTTCATCGATAAACGTTGCACCACTATTCACGACACTATTTTATATCTTATCACAAAAGCTTTAGGGAGAGTCTACCTATTAAGGAAACCTTTTTTGGAAATGTCCCATTCCCCTTTTCAATTTTCGACTTTATTCAGTCGTTGTAGTGTTGGAAATTGGTTGTTAGAATTGATATATTGTTGTGTTTTCCTAAGGCCGACGAAGCACGTGCGGCAAAATTGATTTATAACTCAATGTATCATAGTTTCAGTGAGTTCGAAGCGGTCCTGGCATTCCTTTATGTATGTCACAAATTTCAGTAGCCAATACAGTCCAATTGTTGGAATGTTCACCATTTTTGTTAGGACTGTTTTGTTATCTCATTATTTCCTTTTACATGTATTTCCGTTTTGAAATTAAGTGATTTGGAAAATTATTATTTTATTTATCACTTACACATTGGTCCAGTAGAAACTCACGGAAAATTCACGGTTGAAACACGAATGGGACAGAGGTACCCAAGCAAACTACTTTTGTTCAAAGTCTCCCTCTGGTGAAGGGACTCAAATTGGTTAAAAAATTTAATTTTTAAATTACAGTAATCGGTTTTATCATATTTGTTTTTTTATTTTTTTGGAGGCAGAATGTTTAAATGTAACATTATTGCTGGGGGCAATATTTAGTGTAATTCGAGAGAGAGACATGAGTACGACACTGTACAAATGTCGTCTGTTTGGGCATTTTTTTTTCTACTTATATTTTAATTGTGTTTACAAGGTTGTGTTTCAGTTTAAAGGATGGAATATGATAGAAAAAAATATAGGGTATTGCACCTTAAAATCTACGTCTGGGGGAATAAAGGGAAACGTACTCTGTCAGTAATATACATTCCACCATACATAGACAAGCGACTTTTTAAAGGATGCTAATGGAAAAGTAATCCTGCTTGTGCTGTTAGTATACACTAGCGAGATATTAGTGAGGGATGACAGGTGAGAATGATGTCAAGTGTATTAAGCCATTATAAACTACTAGTAATTATTCATGATGCTTTCCAGGAGGACTGTGTAGTGCCATGGCATATTGCTAGCAATGAGGCGTATGTTAAGATATCGTGAACCACTATTATTTAATCATGATGGATTCCAGGAGATCCGCGTTGTGTCACGCCATATTGTTAGCAATAAGGGTGCCAATTTCTCTTTTCCCTTGATGATCAACAGTTACGTACACCTATAGACGTAACATCACTCAAACCTACTAAAGAATCCGGGGAAGTGATTATTAATAATGGAGATTAGCAGTTCCATTTTTAGCAATATACCCTATCAGGTCAACTTTCTCGCAGTCCCTAGAAACCATTGTGAAATTCTATGTGAATTCAACACGATGAGCTAACTGATCCACATTTTCATCTTAATCTATCATCCTTTACCGATATATGCATGCAGAGTGCATATAGGTACTGTTAGCGCAGGCATGGTAACCATTCTATTATCGCCCATTAAAAAAACCATATAATAATCCGACAGGCCAAAGTGTAAAGTAAATATAAAACAAAGGTCGGTACAAAAATATTTGGACCTCCAAACGTTATTTCGTCTCACATCTATGACTGTCGAATTTTAGGTATTCAAAAAATATTACCATTTAAATTGAAAACCGGACATTGGTTTGTTAGAGATAAATTGTTGGAGTTTCATTGTTATGCGTTTTTGAAGCCTAATTTGATAACGATGAAGTTCAAAATCGAATGCAGGATTTGTGGAATGTAGATATAAATTGTGCAAAATATGTTATATTCGTCGCAATCTTAGATAGATATCCCGTCGCTCTTTTATAATTATAAATTTCTGCATTACTCTCTGAAGTTACAAAGTTTAGAAGTATCTAGACAGATGTACCAGGAGTTTTCTCCTCTAGTGATGTGTCTAATTCTAGAGAAAGAGCATACGGGTACGACCCTAGTCTTCCAAGTCGCTGCAGTTTCTGACCAATAACTCGAGAACTGCAGTATCCCAAAAGGGAAACCTTTACCCCATTAATCCTTCATTCCTTTTTGCCAACTTTCTTTACTCACTTCCAAATGTCTCCCTCTTTTTCTCTTGATCCTTTCCTCCATACTGCAGGTATTGGGCGTCACCAACAAATGTATTCCCAAGGAGGATAGGCGTTAGGCAGTCAGCAGGTTATAAAACCAAAAGCCAAAACTTTGTATAATTTAAATAAAATCATTTTACGCCAATTCCAAATAATTGGTATAAATGCAGGAAGATGAAATAAGATGATGAAGATGTATCTAGATGGAGTATCGAGGCTAATTAACGTCACAAAACGATGGTCAGTCAACTAGAGAACTATAAAAGAACAATAAAGTGATGAAAAACTCAGTGATATCACATTTATTTATATATATACTACGAAATAGAGCTACAACCAATCCGACCACATACAATTGCCACGAAAATGTTATATTGGTGAAAATGTGACTGTACCTGTATTAATTGATATATAGAGAACCTAAGGTTTACTACATACTTCACGGTTGGAAGACGTTTGAATATTATCATTGATGAATCAAATAATAACTCAAGTTTTTTTAATTTCAAGGTTATTTTTTTAATTTCATAGCGTTCAAATTTTTTTACTAGCTTTTACCCGCGGCTTCATCCACGTGACTGAGATATTTTCATTGAGAGGGATAAAAAGTATTTTATGACCTTCTCCATCCCATCTACCGTGTATATCAAATTCCAAGACGATTTTTAAGTTGTTTACGTGCTAAGAGTTAACAAACAATTAATCTCTCTTTCACATTTTATAATGTTAGAAAAGATTTTTTGTAGAAATACCATCAGTCCGTCCGTCTATTTGTCTGTCTGTCTATTTGTTGGTATTATGCAAAAACTAGTATTGCACGAAATTGCATGCAGTTTTTACAATTGTGTTTCTGAAGATTTTACTTAAAATCAAGCGTATGTTTTATCTTGATACGTCAGCTAGAAGTGATCTGTTTTACGAGCCTCGGTTTTCCTATATCTAAAATTCACGTGTGCGAAGTAACGGGCAAAAGCTAGTATATTATAGAAAACCTAAGGATTACTACACACTTCACGATTGGAAGATGTTCAAATATATTTATGAGCTTGTTCTGTCTTTATTTACTTATTTCGCATGTGGAATGCAATAAATGTGAGTAAACATACAATCTCAGTACAAAATGCAGTTACAAATATTTTATATATAGCAAAAATTAATAGACCATTACCTCGACTATCCTATTAGATATATATATGATGGGAATAAAATAAAAAAGAAAATGAACGTATTTATGTACTTTATTTATACATGTGTGCGTGAATATATTTAGAAGATGAATAAAAGAAATGAAAATGAGAATGAGTGTGATGAGTGAAAGAGATGTAAGTGTAAGTTATGTATTGGTTGACGAACGATAAAACGAAGATGGCGTTACATCTTAAAGATTTAATTAGTGTTTCGGAGCAAAAGTTTTAAAATAATATATTTATTTATATTTTATGATTTTTTTGCCAACTAGCTCTCACATATATTATATATATTCATAGATATACATATTAAAGTCTATTTTATTATCCGAATGAGACCAAAGTCAAAGGACATTTATTATTTAAAGCACACACATTGTAATTATTTACGTCGAATTAACTCACGTTTTAAATTCGGGGATGCCTGACTAATTTTGAGCTCAATAGAAGCTTTATTCATGAACTGATTGCATAATTAGCAATACATTATGCTGTTATCACCGCTGACCGTACGCGTGCAGAGAAACAGCAAGCTGGTCGCGCTTTGCTACTCGTGACACAGCCGTGAACCGCGCTCATGAATAAGGGCTCTTATTGAGTTCGAAACTAGTCGAGCATCACCGAATTTAGAACGTGAGTAAAGCTAATGTCAATAATAACAATACATTTTGATTAGGAAAGTACCCCCCCCCCCTCCCAGTAAACAGTTTACAGTTGATATGATAATGATGAGAGAGGAAAGGTTTTTAAATGGCAACTTCTGGGCTGACATATCCTTATAGGACAAAAGCCTCTAAATAAAAAAGATAAAAAAAATTTCGTACTGAAATCCGCAGTGTAGGAACACTGCGGATTTTAGTACAAGATGGAGTGACGACCTCTAATAAAGAGCTGGGAGTTGGTAGCTATAAGTGGCTCAGGACAATTCCTTATGGCAATCTATGGGGGAGGCCTACATTCAGTAATGGACAGATGACGACTGATATGATTATAATAACTATATATATTCTTTATTGCACTTAAACAATACATGCGACGATTAGTTTAACAACTTGTTAGCAAGGGAGGACTTATCTCTGAAAGAGATCTCTTTCAACCAACCCAGTGTAGTTAGAGCGAAAATAATTTGATTTGGGTAATCCAGTGCAGGAAAGGTACCGGTGAAAATAATGTAAATACAACAAACACGAATTGTGAATAAATATATAAATAAATAAATACGTAAATAAGTAAATAGATAAATATATATACATATGTATAAGTGCATAGAATTATCATGTACAATTGATTAAAAGATGTGATTTCAGTCTTCTCTTGAAGGAAGTAATGGAAGGACTATCCCGTATGTCAGCAGTAACTATGACTTACAATAGATAATCATTAGCACTCACATTATTAGGATTCTTTCAAAAGACTACATATGTCCAAAAAATTGCACATATTCCCCAAAAATAAGCTGAAAAAATTAAATTGATTTTTTTTTAATTGCTTCTGTAATGATTCCCAATTAATTTTGTTTATTTAGAAGTATTACAAAGACGTACTGGTGGAAAAGATAAGAGGCGGAAGTTAAGCGTACCTTCAATAGATGCAACTCATAAGTACAGGGGGGAAGGGATTGTTAGTAATGAGGAGCTTAGTTCCCATTACTAACAATATACCATATTAGATCGACCTCCACGTGGTTCCCCCTGGAAACCATCGTGACTAATTTATCATTGAATTCCTCATGATGGGCTAACTGATCTGCCTTCTCATCCTCATCATTCATCCCTCATTGGTGCCCCGCAAGTGTATACCAATAGCACAGACGGGGTTACCATTCCATTATCATCCATTAAAAAAAAAACTCAGTACAGTGCTAGTGTGTCTAAGTGAGTACTGCAGTTTTTTTTGTCGTCTATGCTGGTTTCCGCTGACTCCAAAGCAGGTATATCACGGAATACTTATTTTAATTTTACGACTCAAAACTGGGTAATAGGTTTACACTATTTATAATACGAGCGCCCGAAGGGTTCACTCGGGAAGCGAGATATGTGCAGCCTGTAGGTGCAGCGCTTGTGGTGCATTACTTGCACCGTTAGTGCTTAGTAAAAACAGGTATGGCAATGTTGCAAAATGCAAAAAAATGGCAACGCATATGGGGGGGGGGGTATCATGGGCGTAACAATATACTCTGTTATGTCCATGGTACTGCTCATGTATATAGGCGACGGTTACCACTTTCCATCAGGTGGGCCGTCAGCTTGTTTGCCATTCTAAGTTGCATAAAAAAAAAGGTAAAATTAACATTGAAGTAAACAACAACTGCATTCAAGTAGCGTAGTGAACTGGCTTTGACAAATATAATGTATTACGTTTCCCCCTTACTGCCTCATTGTTTTATTTAAAAAAAAAATAAAAAGTTCTAAAAATAAAATTAATAAGGGTCTACCGAGATTGAGTTAAGCCCTATCATTTTTTTTGTACTTCGAATTTTGCGTAATTTTTATTTAAAAACTCTGAACTGTGTCATTTATTCTGTATAAATGTAAAAACTTTGATAAATACAAAAAAGCATACTTCATTTGCGGAGAGCCTAAAGGAATTTCCTTCTGGGGGCGAGAGGAAACGTCTTTGCCCCGAAGCGGGGAGATAAAAGAAATTTATTGTCGAGATTAAACGGGCCCAGCCGATTGTTTGGTACCGTGTCAATCTGGACCAAAGAAAACGTTTGCGGTGTCGCATACGTGCGCGTTTTGCTTCGAAAACTATACGAAATTGAAGCATCTACAATAAATTTGGTATTATTAGTTTTAATCACAGCAATGGTTTTTAAAGAAAAGCCATGGCGTAGCTGGATAATATCTCTTTTAAGCGACACTGAATTTTAACTATACTCGTATATTGCTTTTCAATAATATTTTTATTTTATTTATTAGGCGCACATAACAGAAGTTTACAAATAAAAACTTAAATTATAACATGCAAGTACATAATGGGTATCAGGTAAACTTGCCACAACATGTGCACACAGCATGATCCAATAATAAATGCGACTGCAACAAAGCCATTAGGTTGCAACTATTAGTGAAAAATTTAAACATAAAAATAAACATAAACATAAAGAAAGTTAAATAAAAAACCAAAACAAAATTATTTAAGAAATTTCTAAATATTACATTATTTTATATAATTGTCTGCGAAATTTATAATAACTGAGTCCAAATATGTCAAGGTCATTTTGATGAGCGTCATTATATGATCTACACATATTGGCTATGGGGTTATTTAAAGAAATATTATTTCTATAAAAAGGCACAGTAAAAGTCCGTTTAAGACGCATTCGAATATAGATAATATCTATCTTTTATTTGGACTTATACAGACAAATCCGCAATTAAAGCTTGTATATTAGTAATGTTCAAATAATATTTCTGATATTTTACAATTTTGAAAGGCAGAGTAGGTAGCAGTCGACCGCAGAGCACTTGGAATTTTTGTCGAGTCAACATCTGACGTGAGTCGAATGTTGATACACGAAGCACGTTCAAACTAATACATCTACATTAGAATTGAATTTTCTAAATAGAATATAACAAATATTTGTTTTATATAGAAAATGTTCTACAGGAATTGTGTAAAAATTATTTAGTAAGAAAACATTTTAATCCAATTTTTTTTATTCTCAGTAAATAAAAATACAATCCAACGAATTTTATATAAAATATTAGTGATAGAAGCAAATGCAAGAACTTTTTGACTCGTTGTCTTTCTGTTTATATTTTTTTTACCGGCATCACTAAAATTACTGCACCAAATTGAATGTAGTTTTCACACTTATATTCTTGAAGGTATAATTTACGATCTGATGTATTTTTTGTCTTATTACGCCGTCTATAAGTGGCTACCTATTTCCAAAATCCATACTTATGAAGCGGGCAAAAGCTTGCTCCAAATCTTATTAGTGTTTTCGTCGATTAAAACCAGTTTTCATCCATTCCTATGAAAGTTTTGTTAAACTCTTTCATAATTATGATATAAAATTGTCTTATATGGTATGTAACAGACTTGTACGAAACCTGTTTAAACATTTTTATAATCAATGTAGACACGACGTTTTATAAGTGGATAATTGTAGCAGTCATTTCCTTCTTGTTTTCTATTTCTGTATTTTTTCACTACGTGAGATAACATACAAAACATATACAATTCGAAGCAATATTATCATTAATTATTTACCATCAGGCAGCTTATGCACGTGTTTAGCATTGTTTTAAAAAAAAAAAAGTTGATTGTTGAAAATGAAACCCAAATAAAAACTATATAATGCAACAATTTTACTTACTCTGTACGAACAGTAGAACATTGTCATTCAGAATGTTTCCATAACCAAATTGTAGGTCACGTGTACAATTCACCTTGAGATCTAAATATGTAACATCTTAAATAAAATTGAAGAGTAGGTTGCAACCCTAACAACCAAAGGATGTTTCTTGTTCTTCAGTGAAATATAGAGAATCCTGATAGATGGAAGAAAGTGACCAATGTAGTAATAGCTGGGTAACGAGACTAGTCTTCAAAGAATGTAATGCTCCAATACATAAAAAAATACAAGATATCGTTCACATTGTGCAAGGCTGCCCATTATATAATTACAAGGGTAATCCAGCAAATTTGTTGACTCTAGAGAATGACGCAATGCCTTTGATAAAGAAAATAATGACATTGCTACTTCTGTGATTATTATAAGAATGTCTGATATAATTAAATAAATACAAAGAATATATAAAAAGGTAGAAAATTAAATACTATAAAATACGGTACATTGCAGTGCTTGGGACACATAATATAGAAAAGAAAATACAGTCTTTTGGAGTTTATAATATAGGGGAAAACCAAGGTTGCCGAGGACTGGGAGAATGTCGGACCTTCCGGTTAAAAATATTAAGGCCATGGTTCGGGATGGTTCAAGATAGCGGTGAACAAATAAAATCTTCATGTTGATCACCAACCTCTGGTTTCATCTTAAAAATAAAGTCAAGAGAGTGAGGTGACTCGAGTTTTTTATTTATTTATTTATTTATTCATTAGTACATATATGTGTATATGGCGGACTTAATGCTAAAAGCATTCTCTCCCAGTCAACCATAGGGAAGTGTCAGAATACTCGAATGCGGTACTAGTAATTATTGATATACATACATACTAAAATTACATATATAAACGAATAAATATATGTAAATAACAAATATACTTACATATATATGACATATACTATATTATACACGAAACTGAGAATAATATAAAGTACTTACTGCTCGGATAAAGTAAAAAAGTGAGCATGAATGTATTTTTTGAAAGACGGTATAGTTTCTTAATGGTATCAGGAAGCGTGTTCCAGAGTCATGAAGTAGTTCATATTTTGTGATGAAATACTAAGGACAGTGAATAAGATGATAATAATGATATAGACATGTGTTCTATTAAGACTGTGTTTGCATAGTTGTGAATCAATGTGAAGCGTGGGTATGGCTGAGAAACAAGGTATAGATGTGTACCATAGTACCCTAATCTCCAGAAATAGAAATACGTGAAAAATACTTTGGGTCTATACCCATATTCTGTTATATCAGGAGGACCTATATTATTATATTTGCTATTTTAAGTATAACAAAAAAATAAAATAAATAGAATGTAGAAGCGTAGTCCTAACTTATATATCAGATTTTCAAAGGCAAGGCAATTAAACAATATTTTTTTTAGATATTTTTGTATTGTACAACAATATCTAAAAAGATCTTGATGCAGCAGATGGAAATTTACTATTATACTTTTTGCTAATTCAGTAAATATAAAACACCGTTTTTAAGTTTCTTGTCATTCAAACTGTAACACAAAAAGTCTAATAAATACAGCAGAAAAAGTGTTTAATACCTTTTTTATCTGCGCTAATACTAACATGACAGCGAACAAATTTTAAAGGAAAAAAAACTCGCTGCACGGAACAAGAAATGAGCTCGATCCATTTTTTAAAATTGACCTACTTTAGAGTAAATTGTGTGAAACAAGAATAAGGCTTTTAACGTTTGATCTCGGCGTTGTCTACAATGCTCTTTTCATACTATAAAAGCTTCATTTGTCTTCCAAGGAAAGCGTACGTGTAATCTTTTTGTGTTTATTGTCGAATTTATAGCGTAAACTGGATAGTGAGACTCTTTTGTGCTTATTCAATAGGAACTTATATATTTTTTACAAGTATTTCTTCTAGTTTTTTTTAACCAATTTACAAAGAAGAGGGTAATTATCTCGTTTTTATTTTATACTAGTTTTATCCCGCGGCTTTACTCACATGAATTGGTATATAAATTATACTGTCTATATCCATATGTAACGAGAAATTGTACATAAAGTATCCTGTGTGCTAAATTAGGATATAATCTATCCGTATACCAAATTTCATTCACATCCGTTCAGTAATTTTTGCATAAAGGAATTACAAACATCCACCTTTACAAACTTTTGCATTTATATTTTTTTTTATACCGCAAAGATAGTAAATTAATATAAATTATATTAGTAGGATAGTTACGTGATACCTTCGCCGTTTCTAGACTACAAACACATTTATAATATTAGTACGTTTGGCAATTTGAAATATGATTAAAACATAAAATTTTGTATACCCGCAATTTTTTAGAACTATTATATATAAAGGCGCTAAGCATTCTGATAGTTTTAACAAGGACTTCTTGTAAAAATGTATCTCAAATATTCAACTAATAAAAGCACTGAAATGAATATGTAAAGATAAAGGACTTTGGTTCGGTTCTCCCTGCCTACTTCGTGAAGGAATTGGCGTGATGATAGACTGTGTATAAAGAACCACTTTACGTCGCTTTTATTTCCTTATTACAAGTATTTTGAAGAAAAAAATCTATACTATATTCTATGTCATTTTCTTTTGTGTCATCATTGACGGTACGTTAAGCATCTGCATGATAGATGATGAATATGCTAATGACGCCTCAGATTAGAATAATATGCTCTACAGTTGACAGATGTCTAGGTACTCGACGAGATATTATTGTATGTAAATTTAGTCTTGCATGCATACTTAAAGGAAACACTTGAGCTAGATTGCGTTTGAACCGACTTCAAAAAGAAGGTTCTCAATTAGGTTTTATTTTTTCTTTTTATGTTTGTTACTTTATAACTTTGTCACTTCTGAGCTGATTTAGAAAGTTTTTATTTAAAAGGATATACTTATAGATAGGTTCAATAGAAACTTTATCAAAATTGGTTCCGTAATTTAGTTTTTAAATCAAAATAACTGGTATGGTCATAAGTTGATATTATATGGGGGATAATCTTCAATTATTAGAGTACTACTTTCTTCATTAATCAACCCATTTATGGACATGAAGGGAAAAGTTGTTAGGGTGTTTCATACATAAACATAAAATTATTGATGCTCGCTACAATTTTTAATTATGAAAAAGTCAACAATTTTTCATTTTCTTTTTCATTATCTAATTGAGTTCAAATGTATCGCACGTATCTTTTTATTATGACTTTAAAATAAGTAAAATACATATTTTACTTAACTCAACTTTGTTGAATTTCAAACAATGGGATTAGTAGCTCTCTGAGGAATTGTTCGGATTGATACCTGCTGCTGATTTTCACCACCGTACAACCAGCCACAAACTAAAGTTTCATCCCAATCATCTGGACGAGTGGCGGTCTTCCACCGTGAGTTTTTCAAGGCACTTTCTTCCACGCACAACCATTCTTTGGAATCAACTTCCAGCAGCAGTATTTCCGAACCGATACGACAACATAAGCTTCAAGAAAAGATTATATTTCTTTTTAAAAGGCCGGCAGCACACCTGCAACGTCGCTGGTGTTGTGGGTGATCAAGGGCGGCGGTAGTCACTTACCATCAGGTGAGCCGCATGCACGTTTGCCCCCTGTGTTGTAAAAAAAAATATAAAATTATCGATGCTTACTATAATTTTAATTATGAAAATCACTATCATCTCACTGGTACCCCGCCAGCGTATACCGATAGCGTAAGCGGGGTTACCATTCCATTATCATCGATTAAGAAAAATCTAATTATTCTTATGTATATAGACATTATTAAGAAAATTACGTCAACAAACTCGAAAGTTTCCACTTCAAATAAGTAATTCTTAAGTGATTAAGGGATTGTAACAAGACTTATAATGGGTAACATGTCGCTAACTTGTTCCCGTCAGTTTAGAAACGAAGTGATAAGTATCATGCGAACAATGTGAAGTTCAGGGAGACACATCTAATAATAATTAACAGAGTTTGAAAGCTTTGCGTTTTAGATTATTTATTTAACAATTTAAGAAGGATACACAAGTTAACGTGCCAATGTGGTCACATAGCTCGAAGAACCAATAATCGGTGGGGATAAAAGGTTGAGTGACGACTCCGTACGGGACAATGCAGTCGACAGTCTCTCACTAGATGTAGTGACGACCTCAAATGCGTTGCAGTAAGTCAATGAATGCAGGTGGCTCAGGATCGTTCCTTATGGCAGTCTGTGGGGGAGGCTTATGTCCAGCAGTGGACAGTTAACGGCTGAAATAATGATAATGTCACAGTAGCAAATGTCATGATGACTTTTCAAAACTCCCATCACAAGCAAACCCGTACGCGTCCGCTAGTTTAAACTGCCATAGAATAAAATGCTTTTCATTACCATTTCAGATGCGTGTCTCGTTTTACAAATGCCCGCAATAAATAAACAGTCCAATTTGCGTACAAATACGATTGCGTATCACATGGGAACTCTCACTACATAGTCATTAGTTAGTTTGATGAAAACAAAGCCTATTTCAGGCGGCACACACTCATAAATCGTCTGAAATCAACCCTTGTTTATTTCTATGCAAATTCGTCCTTTGTTATCTGGTTTGGACAATAATTCTGGGCGGGGTTGAGGTGATTTGAACCATATACGCGGGTGAGAAAGTATTGTTTTAATGGTTCAACTTTAACGACGGTAGGTTGCATGTTTTTGCATTTTTATAGTTTTGTTCGTATGGAAAAATACGCGTGTTTATCTTCACAGTAGATGTTGTATGCGATAAGCGGAAAGAAATAAGTGTAAAGGGTCTCAATATGTACATTTATTTTTCATTCATTTAATATGGAAAAAAATGCTTGGAGTTTCTTAAAGGGACCGAATCCAAAACGAAGTAATTCATCAGAGGACCAAAATTAGCGATATAGCTCAACGTATTTACAAGCTGAACTGGTAGTGAACTGGTCATGTCTGTCATAGAACCGATAACTGTTAAAGTAGACGTATTCTAGAGTAGAGACCATTAATAAACAAATGTAGTGTGGGTCGACCAGCGGCTAGATAGAGTGACGACACACGTAAGGTTGCAGGTAATAATTAGCAGCGAAGAACCGAAGATCATGCTCAGTGGTGTTCTTAGGAAAGACCTATGTCAAGCAGTGGACTGCAGTAAACTGATTGTGATGATAATGATAGTAATTGGGCACGCTGTATAAGAAGTCAATTTTATGTAGTTAATTGACTCATGTCTCGAGAAAAATATATAGTTTCCTCGTAGAAAACTCCCTCAAAAGAATGCTAACGACTATGACGCCATTTTGTATATAATGCTTAGGTAAGTACTGGGCGTCGTGAATATGTCGTCTCTAGAACGTCAGTAGAATAATTGTGTTAGGACGGCGCGAAAATAAACTTAATTATGAATTATTACGCAAACCCGGACGTCCATGTTCCTAAGGGGATTAGGCTCCCTTTGTACAGTTCCTCTTACTTTACCTATAGTTTCCTTGACACGTACCAAGTCGTATCTATATGGATTACGTGTGAAACTATTGCTAGAATTATATTCAAAAGCAATTTTCAAATTAGATATCCTTTTCATATTATAATAAAAAAAAAAATTAAAGATATTTAAAATAATGAAAAAACTGTTACACAACGTATTACTAACACGATTGGTGACAACAACATGGAAGACGAAAAGGAAGAATACAGATCTCAGCCGATCATACCCGAAGATGTCCGAACGCCGTCGTTCTTATCTGGGACAGTGCCACGAACACCTACAGCTCGCGCTTAGCCGGCCGAGGTGCGCAGTCAGGCCATCGCTCGCATTACGACTGATCAAGATTAAGGATCCCACATGGTTCCGAAACTAGTTGAGCTTTCTCAACCAAATTATAGGTAAGTTAAACTGTAGTTATTATATGAATATAATATGTACTTACGAAATTTTTAACAATAGAAAAGTTTGTGCTTAACTTGCAAAAATATAATAGTTTTTTTTTATGCTGCTAGACATGAACGGCACAATAAAGAACACAGATGTCGTTGTACCCTCATGTGTTTAACTCACTTTTGAAGTTAGGATTATAACAATATTATTAACAATTAAAATGCTATAATAATGTTAATAATAAAAAAAATATACATGGGCCATTAAAATGGTCATATTTACAGCTTGTCTTGTTAAAATAAAATTAAGAAAAAACTATTCTGTATATATGTAACTTGAAAATACTAATATAGTACTACTTCATATCATAACAATAATTTATCGTGAGTATTTGAAAAATAAATATATACATATCGTCATAGTCGTAGAATACTGACGGATCTGACAAATATTACATATATAGATCCGTCAATATTCTACGACTATGACGATATACATTACATCATTACATTGAATTACATCGTATTGTTGTTTAATTTATGTAAGAGATTTGTATGACGTTCATCATGGGCGGCGGTAGTCACTTATCATCAGGTGAGCCGCATGCTCGTTTGCCCCCAGTGTTGTAAAAAAAAAATCATAAAGAATTCATATTTTAAATACACTATCGGGACTTAACGCGATGAAATTTTTTTTGAAGGTAATTAGTACCTACATATTATTTCAACCGTCAACCGCTGAATATAAGCTTTCCCCATAAGGGGAGTTTTGCTTGTAGTTGCCATACTTAGCAGACGGGTTTACAAACGTAGTTAGGCTTTTACAGATGTTTTAAGATAGACGTTGCTGCCCATCCCTCCACCATAAGGATTTTTCAGCTAATATACTAAAAAGAATCGGCTTTTTTCCTATTTTAAGAAATCCACCTAATCTCTTAATTAAGCATATCATAACAGTAATCTAATATCCGTAAATTTTATTACGAAATATAAAAGGAAATCTCCGAAACGAGGGGATAATACAATATGGTATTTTCCTTTAATGCATAACTAGCAACCGGTCCCGGCGTCACTTCGCACACATATTTCATTAATTTCTGTTCAGTCGATAACTGTCCACTGTTATACATAAGCTTCTTCTACAAGGGGAGTTTTGTCAATAGTTGCCGCGCTCAGGAGATCCCTGGGAATAGGACGGCCATCCAGAAGACAAGTGTGCAGCGGTGCAAGGCTCCTTAAGTAGAAGTGCGGGCCGCTAGCGGCACTGGTGAATGCTTGTTCTACCATTATGCTTCTAACGAATTCCTCCACCAAAGGCACCTCGAGATCATGTCCTTTCAGATGTACCACTTCGCTTCCGTACAGAGTCGAAGGGTTACATTCTCCTTCTATACTATATTATATTCTATACTATATTCTATTCTATACGAAACCTGTGTCTCCCTCTCCCTCCCACCACTTCTGTGTATTAGTCCCCCAACCAGGAGAAGCCACTGCACATCTTGCGGCAATCTAATACTCGTATTTAATTTTTATCTCCTATCTATAAACAATTACAGTCGGGGGGGGGGGGTTGGCTTAATAAAAAAAATCAATTATAATCAATTAATCAACCATATTATTCTTAAAGAAATATACATAATATAGGTTAAGTATATCATTACGGCGGTCTCGCTCGCGACCTCGACACGCGTGCGTACGGGACGGTGGTTAGTGCCGACTACTTGCGTCTGCCCCTGCGCTCGGAGCGTCGAGGTGCGGGCGGAGAAGTATGCGGGGAGCGATAGGCACCTACCGTTGTCTTACTATGCGCGCCGGCTATAATAAATACTACTAAAGAAATATGGGTAAAGTCTACAATCCATTGAAGAAGTCCCATGAAGAAGAAAACAGAAGACCTGCCTGAAAAATGAAGGTATCGTCCTAGTAATCCGGGGATAATCGCCCCCGGAGTTGAAGCAAGGGCAAAGCAGTTCCACCCAAGACTTCCACCTGGCCTTCCCGAGAAAAAAGAAGAACTAAAAGCTTTCCTTACACTCAAGTTGAAGCGGACACATTTACAAAATTTCATTAAAATTAGTTCAACGTTTTTGAAGATTAGCGTGAACGAACTTTGTGACATGCGATTTTTATATGTTAATATTTAATGCTTACTGAAATAAGCACTTTATATATTCATACAGAAGTACTCATAATTGTTTGTCTTTGTAAAGTGACTTTATTATGAACACATTATTATTAAAAAACTAAATGTAAAGTGCCACACACAAGTCCATTATGTAAGTGTTACTAAAAGTTCTTAAGTTTTTTTTTTATGTATTTGCAAGATAATAAAAAAAAAAATAACAGGAAAGTTTTCCCAAACAGACTGTAGATGAAGTTATACAAAATTTGTCAGCTTTTAAAAAAGTTATTTATTTATATTTTTTTTAATTTTAACATTTTAATAACACCTGTGTCTGTCAACGAAAGTGTTTTTTAAGTACAATGTTAGAAAAAAAAAACAAAGAAAAAACTTTGAAAATCATAATATTCGTTCTTTGCGGCCAAAAGAAATTAATTAGACAAGGGGTTTTTTTAAGAATTTCGTTGAAGGGTTTCTCCGCAGAAATCCCTCAATAATATTATTTTTAGTTGAAATTAAATCAAAACGAACCAGAAAGACACCGAAATCACGGGAAACCTTGTAACGTGCAACCATAAATCATTGTAATACAGTCTATATTTGCTCGGCAAAAAATAATTTTTGCTTGGAAATAATTTTACACAGAGCGTTCATTAAAACAAAAAACAAATGAAAAACTTAAGGCCGACCCCTATAAGACCCATCTAATTAAGGGAATTTGCAACTTTCACTGTCTTAACCCTTGATTGGTGGTAATTTTTTTTATAAAATTCAAAATCGTATCTATTGCAGCTTCTAGTTACATAATTATTAAAATATTATTTTAATAATTTGAATCGCTACATAATAAATTTATCTTTTTTTTATACAACTTAGAATGGCAAACAAGCTGACGGCCCACCTGATGGAAAGTGGTAACCTTCGCTTATAAACATGAGCAGTACCATGGACATAACAGAGTATACTGTTTCGCCTATGATACCCCCATGCATTGCCATTCCTGAAGACTCAGGTGTTATTTCTCTATACCCTGTAAATTCTCGCTATATCAAATTTATTAATTAAAGGTTGAGAGCATCAAAAAGTTAAGCGAATTAGTTTAGTTTTAATTTGCTGATAATTAATTAGGAACATTGAAAATTTTCCTAATTGTTATTGGAAATTGACAGATAATTCCGACCAACACACGTCAAGAATAACTTATTAACTCTTAATAACATATTCGATACCTTATTTGCTAATTAGTTTTGCAAAAAAAAAAATATAACATTCGAATTTGGAACTCCTTTTCGAACTCGCCACTTAATACGATTAAAATCAAACCTACTCCAGAATACGGTACAATAGACAGATGGAGTTACACAAGAGACCGGAGTTACACGAGATATATCTACTCAGTATAACATACTGACGTATAGAAAATGGAGACGCCCAAATATATACCAGAAAGTAATAGGATTATCTCGAAACATAATAATGATCTGATTTTCCTCCGAGGGATCATGACCGGGAACTATGATGATGTAGAGTGGGCATACCATGCTACGCATATATTTTTTTTGTGATTTAAATTCAATTAATATTAATCTATTTAACAATACATATGTGTTAATATACTGGGTGAGCGTATTGGGATACTGTAAAGCTCACTCAATTGATCTAATAAATTAATAAATAAATAATATTTTTTTCTTTTTTTTTTTTTCTAGTCTGCTGATTGGCAATCTGTTCCTTATAGAACAATAATCCAATCTGCTGTTTGGATGTCAGGTTTAAATTTTGTCAATAAATGATGAGGCCAATCCATTAACCAGCTCTCAGTCTCTGCCTGTAAATCTTTCTACCAGTCCTTGGATACTGTGTCTTTTTAATCGAGAGAAACTAATGCTAAATAAATAATAATAGGTCACAAAATTTTAATTAAATTATCGGAGAAATACTATATAAAGGAGATTAGTAACAAATCAAAGTATTTAATCAATTAATCCACTATTGATTTGCATAGTCATTGAACATTGGCAGACTGTCTCATGGTTGGATAAATAATTAAGTTATAATGAAATAGACTATATTTTGTATAACTCAAATAATAATAATAATTTATTCATCCAGACAACATAAGGCCCATTCTGTTAGTTACAAATTTACTTAACCTACGTAAATGAGTTAGTAAACGAGCGATCATGACGCTCTTGTATTGATAACCTAATAAAAAATTTCAAATAAATAATTTAAAGATTGTGTCGCACAAAAAAACGAAAAATATTTGAAACTTTCATACCTACGGAGTGATATCGATAGAAGAGGAAGCAAGAAAGAGATCTATCAGATTCTAATGCATGTGATTATGAATTATATTTTCATCCGTGTCTTATTTTGAGGAAACGCTGACATTGATGCTCCTTTCCATTAAGGGTTTGCTGAAAGAAAATTCTATTAGAGCTCGTCTTTGTACATTTGATTACCTTTATCATATTCTTATAACTGGTGTGTACAATAAAGAATTAAATGAATAAAAAATATATTCGGTATAACTAATTAATTAAATGGTTTTTAATAATTCAATTTTTTTAAAAGTTTTCAAAATCAATTTCTTAACCATACTTTTTTTATGAAAATCCTATGTACCGATTTAAGATATCGTGAAACTGAAAGTGTATACGTTTATTTATTTTTTTATTATAAAACTTATGTCAATTTTTAATAATATCTATATATGTATAACGAGAATTTTATTAATTTTTTATTTATTTTAAGACTCGTGACGCAAAGCACCATACTCCTCCTAAAAAAGACTCCCAGATGAAGTAGAAATAACGTTTGAAACAGACAAACATCCTCGCAGTAACATATACATGTATTTTTAAATCTTTCTTTAATTAAAACTATCGTCTCAAAATGTTTATCGTTTCACGTAATGAAAAAGAAAATATTGCTAGCCCAACATTGCTGACATCTGGCCACATTCGGCTCTTCATTTATCACTGTCCGATGGGAGTGCGCTATAATACTGCGACAAATAGACGCAGATTGCTTATCTATCGATTCGTACATCCATCCACTTGGATGTGTTAATATTAGATTTTTTTTCTTCTTATAATATACGTAACGAATGATATTAATGATATAATGATATTCTGGATTAACTAGACTCTTGAATATCATTGACGGATGTTCAGATTGTGATTGACATTAAAAATATGTTATATATGTATGTAGGGAAGTAGATATATAGCGTGTGATCTCGGCATAGAATGGACCATCCCTTCCTTTTCCGTGGCTGTCGTCAGAGGCGATTAAGTGAACTTAATAGTCGAGGGATGGGCAGTAGAATCCTTCTTAAAATATCGTCAAAAATCTAACTGCAGTTGGCAACTTACCTGCCAAGCGTAGCAATTACTGGCAAAAACTCCTAATAAAGGAGGCAATGTTCCATGAAATAATGGATAGATTAATAGATAAATATTTGTTACTCTTTCATGCAAAATTTGAATGAAATTCCATACACGAGTAGATTACATCCTTACTTAGCGCGTAGGATACTTTATAATTTATTTATAAAAGATATACCAAGAATTTGTTCACAATAATTAAATAGAATACGTACGATGCTATAAGTAAGCTTAAGGTTCGATAAACATATCAATTAGAGGCATATACAGCTCTCACTCAATGCGTCAGGGGGATCCTTCTCTAGAAATCTGTCCGATTTTAGAATAAGGGCATACGGGTAAGCGACCCCGGCCTCCCGAGCCGCTGCAGTGTCCCAGTCTCTTCCGCAACTGCAGTGTTCCCCTCCCTTTTCCTTTCCCACATAAGTCCCTTATTCCTCTTGTTTACCAATTACCTTTAAGCATTGCCAATGTTCCCTTCCTTTTTTCCTCAATCCTCCATACCATAAGTGGCAGAAACCACCAACAAATGCATTCCCAAAGAGGGTTGACGTCAGCCAGGTGATCGGTTGTAAAACCACGCCAAATCTTTTTGTAATATGGATAAAAAACATATTACGCCGACCCCATATATATATAATTCGGATAAGGGTAGGATAAAGAAGACAGCTCTCATAGATAAGTGTTAATTTATACTAAGGTAACAATCACACAATTAGTGAAGATTTAATTATTAATCTATACAATTAATAAGCTTAATCGATTGCATTAAGGCATTGTTAACGACTTCAATGTCATGGTCAACGTACGTGTAATATAACGTCGCGGCCTACAAAGCCGCACGATACAGCTTAGATATAGGGAAAAAATTGTTAGTTCGATTGCTTGGGTACCTCTGTCCCATTCGTGTTTCAACCGTGAAGCAGTTGTGTTTGCATGACTGTGTTTCAGTTTGAAGGGTGGGATATGACGTGAATTTACTGGATACAGAGGAATAACACCTGAGTCCTCAGGAATGGAAACGCATGGGGGGGTATCATGAGCGAAATAGTAATATACTCTGTTATGTCCATGATACTGCTCATGTCTATAGGCGACGGTTACCACTTTCCATCAGGTGGGCCGTCAGCTTGTTTGCCATTCTAAGTTGTATAAAAAAAAAAAAAACTATTAATAAGCTTAATCGATTGCATTAAGGCATTGTTAACGATGCCAATGTCGCGCGTTGTATTACGTTGACCATCAACGTAATAGAACGCCGCGGCCTACAAAGCTGCACGATACAGCTTAGATACAGGGAAAGGATTGTTAGTTACACGGAGTAACAGTGTTATTGCTAACAATACGACTATATATCCCTCCATTAACAATAGGTCCCTCCTGGAAACCATCGTGCCGAATTCCAGGTGTATTCATCACGATGGGCTAATTAATCTGCCGTTTCATCCTCACCTATCATATCTCCCTGACCCCACCAGCGTATACCGTTAGCGCAGGGAGGGGTTACCATTTCATTATCATCTATTAAAAATATATATATATATATATATATATATATATATATATATATATATATATATATATATATATATATATATATATATATATATATATATATATATATATATATATATATATTTGAATAACATTACTTTCATTTTTTCAGCAACTTGATAAAAGGATAAAAGTCGATCGTGTGGTCCCGGCATGGAATAGGCCACCCTTTACCATGGGTATCGTAAGGAGACTAAGAGAGGGCGAGGAGTGGGCAGCAGTGTCTCTTTTAAGCGTGGCAATTATTGTTAATACCCCCCAAGGAGGAGACTTATGTTCAGCAGTAGATACTTAAAGGCTAATATGATAGTAATGATGGTCGATAAAAAGTCTATATTTACAAATAAATAGTTAAAATGAAAATGATATGGACTTATCACTTATAAAAACGTTTCAATAAAAACGTTGAATTAATTTGCGTTTACTCCGTTTGGAATATTAAAACGCTTTTCATATTTAAGCTGCTTTAGTTCTTGCCTTTTTTTTTTGATGTTATTACTAGGTATTAATAATTTATTTATTTATTTAAATTTTTTATTTTATTTGCTTTATTTTTCCTCTATTCAATAATGCACCGCCTTCTTTAGTTTGCTCAATGGTTGACTAGTAAAGAACACCGTCTGGTGTTAAATCCGCCAAATGTACATAGAATTTTATTGTGCATTAAAGTTTAAGTAAATAAATACTAACGGTAGAGGAATTAAATGAAATGATACTAATCAAATAACGAATCGGTGCCATATTATTAATACCAGCTTATACAGTTAATGTTCTAATTATATAGATTTATCCCGACCAGTTTGTCCTTTCACTATTATCTTACATCATATAAATCAGTCTGATAGTCTGTTAGTAAGTAGAAATGATGTGAACATATTGCCTAGTAATCAATAAATCCTTATTAGATCTGTAATAGACAAAGCTGTCGCCTTTATCGTGGGGCCAACAAGAATTTCTTATCACGCTTATTGATCCTTATACCATTATATCATTTATGAAACGTACAAAAATGCGAACGATTTATTAAAAAGGTTTCAAGATAATTTGTCCTAAATAGACTTTACTTCGCTAAAAAAATAGCAACGATCGAATAAATATTGTGTGGTTTACTATTTAAAACTAGCGATCCGCCTTGGCTTCACATGAGTAGACAGAAAATTATTTTAGATTAGTTTTAATAGGCAAATATTTTTACTATTGCCCCACCAGCGTCTGTAGATAGAGCAGACGGAGTTACTATTTTCATCTACATATTTATATATATATTTATAACACAGGTGTTCCTAGTATGAATTCTGTCCACTTCCAACGGCATCCCATATATACATATATATATTCGATTTTGTAAAATGTTTAACTTTCAAAGTTTGTATCATGAACCTATATGTTACTATACGTTTTGAGAAATTATAAGTGAAGTGAGCAATATATATTTAATTTTTTTTATGCAATTTAGAATGACAAATAAACTGAAGTGGTAACCGTCGCCTGTATACATTTACAGTAACATGGACATAACAGAGTGTACTGTTTCGCCCATGATACCCTCCATGCGTTGCCATTCCTGAGGACTAAAGTGTTACTCCTCTGTACCATGTGAATTCACTTAAATAAATAAGTAATAATGTATGTGATAAGGAGTTTTATATCATTCAACAATCTTTACAATGTTATATTAGGTACATAATTACTATTTTTCTGATTTTTATAATAGTAAATGTCATCATAATCATCATATCAGCCGTTGATTGTCCACTGCTGAACATAGGGCTCCCCCTAAACCGGAGTTTAATCAGTAGTTGCCACGCTTGACAGGCGGGTTCGCAAACGCAGATAAGCTATTCGTGGTGTTTAAGAGGGACGCTGCTGCCTATCCTTTAACAATAAAGTTTCCTTAGTTGCTTCTTACAAGACCTATGGGCAAGGAAGGGGCAGCCCACTCTATGAAGCAGAGAATGTTATGCAGAGTGATTATTGAAGTACAAAGAGTCTTGGCGTGTTTCCTTATGAAATCTGCACTGGCGATATAATATGGGGCTTTTAAAAAACATTTAAAATGCGTTATTTTTATTAATTGAAGTATCTATCGTATTACAGTACTCTGGAATTCTGAAAGTCAAAATTTCTAAGTTTGAAGTTGCAAGCCCGGTTTTCTAAAAACGTATAAAGTTAAAAGTTTGGTAATTGATCAAAAATAATTTCCAACGACTAGCAGTGTATTAAAGGCACCAGTGTTAACAAAAGGGGGAAAGGTATTGTTAGCATTGGAGTTTGACAGCCCCATTGCTAGCAATGTTGAATTCGTGACGATGGGCTAACTGATTAGCTTCATCCTCACCTATCATCTTTCACTGGTGCCCCGCCGGTGTAAACCGTTAGCGCGGGTGGGGTTACCACTCCATTATCACCCATTAAAATAAATGTCAACAAAGACATACAGTACAGGTTTCATAAGGAAACATCACGAGATCCATTGATGTTGTAGTATTTCTCTTAGTAATGAACGATTGTACATTTATATCCTGTTACTTTGCTATAAACAGATAAACAAGTCTGAAACCACGGCTATAAAAAATACAGGGTTCCTAACGAGCGAATAATTACTTGTAGTTTAGTAAATAAATAATAAATTTTCAATTGCATAATGCAAACATTCATTATTATCCAACTAAATTACTCTACTCAGCTAGCATTCTACTTGAAATGTTAATGAAAATCGCTATAAGCTCCGCTTTCCGCCAATTTACATGTTCTATATTCAACGCGATTTCAACGCTCCTGCGGTCTGTTAATCTTTTAATGGTATTAACCCGCGCCGACGATGTCACTAACGAAATAGCGTGCAACGTAGGTCTTTACGTGTCACTGGAATAGACAGATTTGAACACTGTCTTGATGGAATACGGATTGATTGATTCAGTGAAGTGGATAATTTATTATTTTACTTATATAATTCTTTATTGTACTCGTACACACTAGTTATAAGAATAAGAAAGAGGTAATCAAAAGTACAAAGGCGAGCTTAACTCTGATAGAGTTTTCTTCCATCAGACCCAAAGTGGAAAGGAGCATTAATGTCAGCGGATACAGCAGTGTACAGTATTGTGACAATTTTTAAACAGACAAAATTAAATAATAATAAATAAAGATAATGTGAATATTGTTAAAACAAAACGGAAAAACTTTGAATTGTAATAACCTCATTTAATTATTTTATTTGGAAAACACAACAGATAATAATAAAAAATACATACATAGTTTTTTTTTATGCAACTTGAAATGGCAAACAAGCTGACGGCCTACCTGATGGATAGTGGTAACCGTACCCTATAGACATGGACATGACAGAGTGTACTGTTTCACCCATGATACCCCCCATGCGTTGCCATTCCTGAGGACTCGGGTGTTATTCCTCTGTACCCTATAAATTCACTGCCATTATAGACATACATGACATAAAACAAGATTGATATCCTAAAACGTGTTAACACAAGAATGAGATACAGTCCAATTTAAGTTAAGAATTTTATCATTATCATCATCATCATAATTAGCTCATTTTTTACAATCGATGAAAATATTCCATTTACTTGATTGTAAAAAATTTGCTAATTATGATAGTAACAATATAGTAGTGCATATACCGATATACCAGTGAAAGATGATGGGTGAGAATGAAGTCAGATCAATTAGCCTGCCATGATGAATTCCACAAAAACTAACTACGACGGTTTCCAGGTAGAACCACGTGGACTATGACTTGTTAGGTTCTAAATCCTTTCCCCCTTATCAGCTCAGTTGGACAACGCTTAACTACGATCCGGAGATATCAAGATCAAATCCTAGTTTCATACTCCGTTTTTTTCAAATTCATATTTGGAACATCCTTATTGATATTATGTTTGTTTGTTACATCTTTTCTCTCTAACGGCTCAACCCAATCACTATTAAATACATTGACATTTAAACTAGCTTTTAGCCCACGGTTTCGTTAGTGTGACCAGGAGACAGACTGACTGGGATGAATAGCTTATATCCTACATCGTCCTCAATAACATGTGTATACCAAATTACATGACAATTGTTTAAATTTTAAAAACACTATAGAGTAACAATGGCACTAAGGAGGCAATAAGCTGGCCACATAGCTCGAAGAACCGACTACCTATGGGGAAGAAAGATTCTTGAGTAGCGACCCTACTCAAACAAACCCAGTGTAAAAGGTTTACTGAGGGCAGGTGGCTCAGGACCATTCATTATGGCAGTCTATGGTAGCCTATGTTGAGCAGTGGACAAATAATACCTGAGATGATGATGGTGAAGTAATAACAAAGAAATAAACTCACTTTTTTTATATATCAGGATTTATGGCCTCATTTCGGTACAGAGATTTGAAGTGAAACATTCATACCTAGTACTTAGCACCTACATTTACTTTGCAAACAAAAAGCCAAGCTATTGTAGACACATCTAGAGTTGGTAATTCCATTTTAGCTAGTAGATTGTTTCGTTCCTTGCATAATTACTTAGCTTTTGTTACATAATTATGGTAAGAGTAAATGAGCTTTTTAGCACAATGGGATGAACGGACCGGCTGATTTATGTTCTTGCATTTTACGAAGGAGAATCGCTAAACACCCATCTGTTTAGTGGATTGTGTTAATTTGAGTAAAAAAAAAATGTTATTTTCTTAACTAGCGGATTGTGAATTACATAAATTGAGGGTACATCTTCTTATAGGTGACTGCAGTGTCCCTTTTCCCTATAAATCTTTCATTCCTTTTTCCCAACTTTCTTTATTCACTCCCAACGTTACCCTTTTCTTTCCTAAATCCTTTCCTCCATACTGTAGGTGATCGATACTACCAACAAATGCATTACCGAGGAGGATTGAGCTCAGCCAGTCGGCTAGTGGTAAAAACGAAAGCCAAAACGTTGTGTAACATCAATAAAACTATATTAGGTGGACCCTAAATAATTTAATAAGGGCAGGAAGATGATAATAATCATGACGATAAGGGCATGTTTTCTGATAAAATAAAATAAGGGAAATCTATATAGCGTATTATATTTTATTTAATTTTAGATTGAAAGTAATAGAAAGTAATCTAACAACGCGTGGGCTTCATAGACTGTCATAATACATAAAACCAACTTCAACATCTTCGTATGGTTTGAGAGAGTGACCTTTACATGATTTCCAGAAAGACTGCCACTTTTTTAAAACTACACAAATTAATTCAAGTGACTGTACTACTCTACTTTAATATCTTAACAACTTTAATATCTTACAAATACTTTAATATCAGATTAGAGTAATACTAAAATCAACTCGTAAGGTGGCAAGGTATCATTATCATTCGAATTACTTTAGTACATACTGATATATTTAAATGAAAATAATGCTAAAGCATAAAATGTTGCAGAATGATTACTAATATTGCAAGTTTATTTATTACCTCTCAGTGCTTTACTAGATCATATTAGTCGCCTTAAAATTCGAAATTTACTATATTAAAAAATACACATGTAGTACATAGAATTGGAGAAGGATGTAGGTTGTGTTTTATATGGATCAATCATAATAATTATCTCTATCACGTAGACGAAGTCACGAATAAAAACTAGTATTTTTTATGATCTACACATAGCTATAGAAATACTGTGTTACTTTACAACAAATTCGCTCTCGCTATCCAATATTCCAAAAATTATTTTGTGAAATTTCATCTCTGTTGTAGTCCAGTTAATTTAAAAATTTATGTGTGTATAGTAATTTTATGTGATTAATCACTGTACATGCCCCGGTATAGAATGGGCCAATCCCTTCCTCTGGGGGGAAAGGAATTGTTAGCAATGGAGTTTGATAGTCCCATTGCTAGCGATATGCCTTATTAGGTCGACCTCCACGTGGTTCCCCCTGGAAACCATCGTGAACAATTCTTGTTGAATTCGTCACGTTGGGCTAACTGACCTACTTCATCCTCACCTATCATCCTTCACTGGTGCCCCGCCTGTGTATACCGATAGCGCGGGTGGGGTTACCATTCCATTATCATCCATTAAAAAAATCCCTTCCTCTCCCGTGGGTGTCATACGAGGTGACTAAGGAAGGGCGAGGGATGGGCAGCAGCGTCCCTCTTATAACATTCTCAAAGGCCTAACTGCAGCTGCCAACCCACCTGCCAAGCGTGGCAACTTCTGGCACAACTCTCCTTATAGGGAAGGCTTATGTCCAGCAGTGGACAGTGGTCAGTTCATGTGGGCTGCTAATGAAGATATCCAGCATCTGACTTTGCTCAATTAGAGATGCTATTATAATCACTCCATTAAGAATTTATGACGATTAAAAAGCAAATAAAAAATGTCGTATCCTTTACGCTTTTTAGCATCACCTCACCTGAGATGATAAGCAAAATCCTGGCAGCAGCTCGACTACTTTGAAGCCTTGAAGCTTCTAAATTTAATTAACATACAACACGCCACAAGCTACAGATGTATCCTGATTATCAGGGTGAGTGCTAGTCCTCCACCTTGCATTTCTGTAGGTATTTTCTTCCACGCACAATGTATAGAATCAACTGCCAGCAACAATATTTCCGAACAGATACGACAGGGGAGAAAGAGATTGTTAGTAATGAGGATCTTACAAATTTGTTGCTAGCTATATACCCTATCAGGTCTACCTCCACGCGGTTTCCCCTGGAAACCATCTTGGTTAATTCTTTTTGAATTCGCCATGATGGGCATACTGATCCATTATCACCCATTGAAAAAAAAACAGATACGACATTGAAACATTTAAGAAAAGAGCATAATATTCTTTCCTGAAAGGCCGGTAATGCACCTGTAAATTCTACAATGTTACGGGTGCCTATAATATACGGGTATAAAGTGACGGTGAACACTTACTATCAGGTGAGCCGCATGCTTATTTGCCCCTATGATATAAAAAAAAGCTTGTATGGAAGAAAATGTTATAAAAAATGTACGGATAAAGTACACCCATACGAAGTCAGGGCAGGCAGTTAGTTTATAATATAATAAGTAAGTATAGAGAGAAGTTTTTTTTATACAACTTAGAATGGCAAATACTTTTATTGTTTCCTTCATAACATTACAATAGTAAACTTATTATAAATATATGGGACTACTACCTGTATCCCGCCGCTTTGCTTGCAAGAATCAGTATATAAAGTAGTATATATAAAATGATAGGATAGATAGATAGATTAATATTATAAATTCGAAAGTTTGTTAGGGTGTTTGTTATTCTTTCACGCACAAACTTGTTTTTCCAAGAGAATACAGCATGGGGTTTTTCCAAAAAAGGAGTAAAGAGGTTTCTTCAGGATCGGTAACATACGTGTGATGTATTACAGGCGTTTATAGGCTGCAGTAACCGTTTACTAGCAGGTGGGCCGTATGCTTGTTTGCAATCTCAGCGATATACAAAAAAAACTACTGTATTTAGAGGACATTCTATCAGTGTATTAACCCTCTGACCGGGCACCCCGCAATTACGACGTGTTCAAATTTTTTACGTTTATTGACGTTGTTATCTTGCAATTTTTGTTTTAGTAGATTGATATTGTTTCTCAGAATCTCGCTAGATGGTTAAATACTCGTACTGCTATTTGTTGTCAAAGCGATGTGAAGCGATGAATGAAAGATGAATGAAATGAATGAAGCGAAAAAAATACGCAGTCAGAGGATTAAATGCATTTAAATTCATTCAAGTACTTTTTTCATGAAAAAGTAACAAACATCTGTCCATCAATCGTTACAAACTTTCACATTTATTATATTAATAAGACAATTATTTTTTCCATTTACAAAGTGTGAAATCACAAATTTGTAAATGGAAAATTTAATGATGTACACAACGATGATGTATGTATGAAGTTTACAAGGTTAATAAAATATCAGTACTTAATGACAAAAGATCTTGAACAAAGAATTAAAGAGATAAATTCTTAATTGTTGAACAAACAAATGGCTCGCACTCCATGTGAGCGGAAATTTTCTCTGCCATTTAACATTGCTGCAGAAAGGAAAGGTAAGTAAGTGGAAAATCCTTAGCCACAATACAATGTTTCATCGTAAAAAAATATAGTATCAAATACTTTTATTTTTTCGATTTTTAAAACACGTGTACTGGATTTCAGTTTGTATATAAATTTAAATTTTTGAAAAGAGAAAATATTTGAAATAGAATTTTATATAAATAAGTACCGTGTTAAAGAACTGAGAAATGATGGAGAAGAGAGGTTCTTGAGTAGCGACCTCGTACAGACAAATGCAGCGAATGACAATCTCCTATTAGATGGAGTGATGACTACAAATGCATCGCAGAGCACTCAGTGGATGCAGGTGGGTTGGAACCATTCCTTATAGCAATTTATAGGAGAGGTCTATGTTCAGCGGTGAACAGTTAACGGCTGATATGATAATGATGGTGAAGTACCGTACTAGATAATTTAGAAAATATTGTTCTGTTTATCTTTTATTTTAATAATATAAATATATATGTATTTCAAAAAAAAAAAAAACAAATCAATATCGGTTTAGAATAGCGAAGGTATCACGGAACGCATAATCAAAAATATAATGAAGTCGTTATCCTTCCCCTTTTTGAAGTCAATTTGAAATCCTATTCGATAACCTTTAATTAATTGGGAAAATGATGGATATTTGAATAATGGTAAGCTTAAACTCAGCACTAAGCTTAATAATATAGGGATGGGGTATGACCAATAAATAATTTATCGATTAAGTTATAATTAGTGTTCACTATTAAAAATTATAAACGCAAGTAATTGGTTGTTTTTATTACTTCACACGTTAACAGTCCACTGCTGGACATAAGCCTTTCCATAAAGAGAGTTTTGTCAGTACTAGTCTAGTACTGACAAAACTCTAGTACTAGCAACGACACCCACGGTAAAGGAAGGGGTGACCCATTCTTTGCCAGGGCACACGGCGATTTTGTTATTACTTTGTGTAAATGTATTTGAAATCTGTTTTTCTCAACAAAAGAGGGAAAAAACAATTTCAACTGTTTTTAGCTACACAATTATTCGGTTATTAATGAATATAGCTATCAATAATTTACCTATATTCACTTACGACAAAATGAACATAGAATCGATTGGAAATAATAAGTATATAAAAAAAAAACAAATTAAAATCAGTTTAAAACTGGCAAGGATATCGCGTAATATGCAAATACGAGTACACATAAGATAACAAGCGAACTGTGAACCCTTCTCTTTTAAAAATATTATAATAATACCTCAGTATCTCATTTTGTAGTTTAACGTTGTCTTGAAAACTATAAAATTGTAGTTTTTTTTTTATTATTTCAACTATCCATTACACAAACATAAGACTTTCCCATAAGGGAAATTTTGCCAGTAGTTTCCACGCTTGACAGATGGGTTGGCAACCGCAGTTAGGTTTTTAGAGATTTTTTAAGAGGACGCCCTCTCTTAGTCGCCTCTTACGACACCCACACGTGACCCATTCTATACCGGGGTACACGCGGCAGTTGATTGAAAATTGTAGTTTGCCAGACAACAATTTATAAAAGGAACAAGATAACAAAAATATTAATAATATCGGTATCGATTTAGTGAACTTCCAGCGTTCTAAATTTAAATAAATCGATGGTTATTGATTTTATCGATTACCGTGTCGTAACAACACTAACAATGCGAAGTCGTTACAATAATAATTGATATCCTATTAACCGACAATTAATAAATTGGTAATGTTATACCCCAACTACAAAAGGGTTAGTACCACGCCTTCCTGATATAAATCTTCTTATATTTTCTAGAAGTGGCATAAGAGTACAATAATATATGTAAGACTAGCGTTATTTTAGGTCGACTTTTAATCATCGTCAAATTATAATCAATTTGCTAATCGACTAAAAACAATCCGGCTATTCTTAAATTAAAATATAATGTGCATTTATGAAACTTGATAATAAAATTTGCAAAACTCCATCATATTCGACGAAAGCTCTGTCTCTACGTTTGTTTATCGGCGTAATGATCTTCGGCGACTGAAGATACGTTGAATACAAGGTTAATCTAATACATAAATTTACCAGAAGGACTGTAAAAAATGTCACTTACTTTTCTGCACTTGTGACTAAGCTGCGAAATAGCTATCTTAGGTGGTCTCGTTATTATTTGAATAATGGAATATATTAGTGAAATAACAAGGCATGGAAGATAATTTCATAGTTTTCAAGAATAGCAACGCATATGGTACATCATGGATAACATACTGTTTGTTTATAATACTTTATTGTACAATCAGTTAATATGAAACTACGCTCATCTCAACATCAAATTTTATGTCACTTCCAGAAAACTTTAGGTCATTGTACAGTTTAATAATTCCCTTTGTTGCAAACTAGCGCCCGTTTGTATGGGGTGTCCTAATTGAGGTCTTGTGTACGTGTGAGAGAGACGGCTGCACAGAAGGTCAGATTCTCATTGGAAGCATGATGAAACATGGACAATTAGATTTACCTTGTATATACGTTTAAGTACCTATATAATTCTATGATTTGTATTTTATTATTTAATGTGAAATTGAAATAAAGTGATTCAACAAAATTAAAATTTTCGAATATAACAAAAAAAAATCAAATAAAGGAGTTTCTCTATTCTTCTGTATTTTTTGTATGTGTCATGCGATATTATTTACCGATTTTTATAATTCTCTTTTTCCTATATTTTATTACATTAAGTGTTCCTTTGTTTTTATTGTTTTTTAGCACTAATAAGCGGAGTAAAAAATATATATTTTTCTTAAGATAATATTGTTCCTATTTTAATTTACTAGATATTTACTTTTTAAAATAATCATTAAAATTGGTTTGGAGAGAAGATTGTTTAATTAATAATTTAATTTAATTGTTCGTATTTTATAAAGTTTATTATTGTAATATTTTGAAGAAAATAATAAAGAATATCTATCTATTTATTTATTTAATCGTGTACCACACATAAAGAAAACATACTGAATTAAGATTCAGTTAAAAATGTTTGGAAATAATATCTAAGTCAACACACCATAAAACGACCTCATCAACTTTCCGTGCAAGAAGTCGCAGGTTCGACATTATCAAATTATCGCAAACACAAAAATTCTCAACTAAATTTAGGGCACAAGTACTTAATAAAGTCCAATTTTAGTCAAACATAATTGTATTAAACTCTTTGTACTTCATTTTGTATGCGTGAAGAGCGACCTTCTTTAGAATCCTCCGGGTGCCGTAACAAAAACTCGACAGCTCTTTGGAAATTAAAAAGAGAAACTTTATCCTGAACCGACCCGCCTAGTGATGTGCTAAGGCGGCTTTTTTATATTCGAGTAATTTGTCAAAACTCGAATCCTGACCAAAATCTGAAGAGGAGAGAAATATTAGAAATTAGATCTAATGGTCTTATCACTAGCAATCACAGATCTTTACATGGTCAATTAGAAACCATCGTGGTTAATTCATAATGAATACGTCACAATAAATCAACTGACATGTTTTCATCCTCACTTCATTGGTTCTATTAGCGTATACAGATAACGTAGGTGGGGTTACAATGTTTTTTTTTTTATTCAATTTAGAACGGCAAACAAGCTGATGGCCCACCTGCTGGAAAGTGGTAACAGTCACCTATAGACATGAGCATGGATATAACAGAGTATACTGTTTCTCCCATGATATCCCCATGCGTTGCCATTCCTAAAGACTCAGGTGTTATTCCTCTGTGCCCTGTAAATTCACGTCATATCCCACCCTTCAAACCGAAACACAGCCATGCAAGCACAACTGTTTCATGGTAGAAACACGAATGGGACAGAGGTACCCAAGCAATCGACCATACCATGTATACCATTTTCATCAATACAAAAAAAAGACTTGAATATTTATGTTCAAGTCGAGTAAATAATAGTATAGTATTTGCACGAATATTCGAATACTTTGTCAGAGTCGAGTAATTTTACAATGATTTCTGAAATTTACTATTATGAAAATAATAAATATTTCATAATTAAGGGAAAATACTAATAAAACGCTGAAACAATAAAAAAAAGAAAAACTTTTGATAAGCACGCGAATTGTATTCGAGTACTGTAAGTACCTACTCGAAATTGCATTCAAATGCCCTGTATCCGAGTACTCGAGTACGTAAGTACCTAGTCAGCCTGGCTCGGCACATCACTAGTCCCGGCTAATTACATCCGGGTGTCGCCAATTATTTCGCTGTGAGTTTTATCCGTGTATGCACAGGTCCGGGCAAACAAAATATGTTTTATAATGTTATTATTATTCTGTTTACCTGTCGAAGGGTTTGAATCTCACCGGAGACATTTCTTTCTATTTGTACTGTAATATAAATAAAAAATACTCGATCAAACACATGAAAATATTTCTTATATGAAATTTTATAAAATGTCCGACGTATCATATTTTCTCACAACCCAATAGTTGTGGGTTCGATTTTCTTTATAGCAAATACAAATATTTCTTTCTCACGAGATCACGTCTGTTTGTATTTGTATGGACATTTTTTGTATACATAATAATTATGGATTTACAAAAAAGTGTATGTACATTGTACCTTCTCTCGTATTGGTGGGTATATTACAAAGTCCGTTCAGTTGCCTCTTACTATATTTTGGAAATGAAATGTAGTAATAACATATTGTTATTATGTTTCTATACGAACATTTCAAATCAAGCTAATAATAATAATATTCATTGGACATATTACAAAGCCCCATTTAGTACTAAACTAAAATTAACCTGGACTATAGGTACTAGTCATCTGACAGACATACAAACATCCAAACCAATACAAAAAGTACTATGTAGGAATTAAACTCACGACCTTGATCAAAATACAAATGCCACGCTTGGCAAACGTGTTGGCAACTGCAGTTAGCTTTTGGCGGTATTTTAAGAGGGACGCTGCTGCCTATCCCTGGATCATAAATTTTCTCGCCTCTTACTACAGCCATGGGAGAGGGAGAGGCGGCGAGGTATTAGTAGCCAATCGCCATTCTATCTTTGGCTAGGATATTATCTTGGAATCTCCCAAATCACTCACCAATTACACTGTCACCAGTCATCGTCTGGTGACATCGCTTCACGTCAAGTTCAAAGACCCCACATCCGGATTGATTAGTTGGTTTACGGTCTATTCATCGAAATTGGGGTTCCGAAGTTGGGTATTTTAGAATAGAATAGAATAGAATAGAATAAATTTATTGTGAGCTGTATGTTACAATTTTTCGTAAGATGTTATTAACGTCTCAAAGGAAAACAGCTTACCCATACATCGGGCATACAATACGATTAATTACAAAACATTAATTATTTTACAGTCATACATTAAAATTGTCAATAAAATTGAAAATTAAATAAAACATGTCAATCAACAAACTAACTCATGGTCACCATTAGAACATAGTAGTATAGTAACATAGTAGTAACATAGTAGTAGAACATAATAGTAATTATCATCCTATATATTAAGTAAATTATTTATAATGTCAATGTAAAAAAAAAATGTCAAAGAGCGAATTCATTCATATTATAGAAAGCATTTGCAAGTAGCTATTTTTTTAATAATAATTTGAATTTTGTATTAGGCACTTCTTTTAGGTTATTTGGCAAATGATTATATATTTTGATAGCCATTATATAACTACTTTTATTGTATATCATTGAGTTAGTTTGCGGTAAATATAAATGATCATATTGTCTCATGGGTACATTTCTAAGACGAACTTCAGATTTCTTTGCAAATAAGTGCATGTTGTTTACTACAAATAAGCTGATTTCTAATATATATATGCATGTCAACGTAAGATATTCTTTATTTTTAAATAATGGAAATTAATAACACAATAAATAATTTAATTGTCATTAATCATAACCATTTTAATTTAGTTTCAAAATAGCAAATAAAAAGTCTTCAAATAAGTCTAGTACTAAATTATTTTATACATAACATAGACCATAAACCTAGAACCCTGAATATATAATAGATAGATAGATAGATACTCTTTATAGTTTCCTCCAAATGATTACAACAGTAAACTTATTCTAGATATAAACAATTACAAGAAATAATCACAATGAGAAAACAATGGGCGACCTTATCGCTAAAAGCGATCTCTTGTAGGCAACCTTTGGATGGAAAGGAGTAATTATAAACTGTTTGATTGGAAGCACGATGAAGATCCTATTATTACTAAATATGGAGATATAATACATAAGAAAATCTGTATCCAAATTCAAAACAGTAATTCTGCGACTTATAGACGGTTATTGTAGTAGTCTAATAGCTTGATTTACGCTTCCCAAAGTTAGTGAGTTCGGATCTAGTCTACACTAAAAACTCTAGGTGTCGATTTCCAACTTACTTTACGATAACAGAAGATAGTCTTAACAAATTAAATTAGTCCTAGTAATGGGAGTCGTGTTATGCTACGTTGGATTCGAATATGTTTGGCGAAACTTGGTCATATTAAATAAAATAGAATAGAAATAGAAACAGAATAGAAACAGAATAGAAACAGAATAGAAATAGAATAGAATAGAAACAGATCAGAAAGAGAATGGAAATAGTTAATTAATTCAAATAGATTTGTATATAAGCTCTTTTTAATTATCACTTTTTTATGGTTATACAGCAATGTTCTGATTATAGTTATCTGCTAAGAAGCTGCAGGAAACTCAACAGTTACTTTTCAATTCGTTTATGTAAAAGATAAATTTACATTTGTTATGGATACTGTGACTATAATTATGTTTTATTTATGTATAATTGTCTATTATCATTATAATCGCTATCAGCCGTTAATCAACTGTTGATTCCCCCTTAAGGAGGGGGGGGGTTGTTAGTAGTTGCTGTACTTGGTGGAAGGGTTGAAAACCACAGTTAGGCTTTGATGATGTTTTAAGAGTGACGCTGCTCCCTCGACTATTTAATTCCTGTAGTCGCCTCTTTTGAAACCAGCGGGAAAGGAAGGGTTGGCTGCTTCTATACTGGGACTACACGACGATAACGTATTATTTAATGGGAAATCAATGTAAAATAAACAAGCAAATATGAACAGACTAATCCTTACAAGCAGCACTCGTTCACAATATGATGGATGAGCCAGCTAGATACGGAATCATCTCCATTTAAACTGAGCATTTCTAATACCATAATGGCATCAGTTATCACGTTAAAACATCTCTGAGTATTTCATTAAGTATCTATTATATAGTTAAAAGAATTTTTTTTTATTATTTCATTTATATCCTAGAATTGTAGTTTTCGACACAGTTATACTCTTTATTATAATTCACGAGAGTGCGAGCTACGTGTTATATTTAGTATGAAACTAATTTGCGACACTTCAATTAAAATCTAAATATTCATACGGAACCAAACATAAATGAAATAGCCATTAATATAGTGGACCATTGTCACCAAAAAGGCATTAGAGCGTGTAGTAAACGAAATTGGTATTTAAACAAAAAAAGAACAGTAACTCATAAAGCGATAGCAATTTATAAAGATTCGGACTTAAGTATAATTCCTGATGCATATGTTTAACCCCCTACGCAAATAAAGGTATTATAAGTTTAACGTGTCTACCTGTGTTTCTATCTGTGGCATTATAACTCCCAAACATATCGATTTCGGAGTGACGGATATCTTGGTTACATGGACAAAGTTGCGGGTAAAACAAGAGTTAGATTTAATGAAGATATTGTAACTCGTAATAATGCAGATGAAATGAGAACCTCCTTGTTTACAAATTCGTTTAAAAACTGAGTTAAATCTCGAAATAAAATATTATTGTAATTATCATTAAATGGGCCGTTCGCTTGTTTGCATAAAAAGTATGTATTCTTCGAGAATGTATCGGCAGATATTATCTGCAAGACTTTGGGATTTTTCCATTCTGCTTTGATACAGAGATCTCGTCTTCTAGAACAGTCTAGGAGTAATACGTGATATAATGCAATCAGGATTTCCAAAATGCAGCCACAGTGTCCACGTAACCTTTGCAGAGGACGTGGCGCTGTTAAATATAGTACTGATTACTTCCTTTGCAGATCTTTACAGGCATTTACGTAGCGTCATAAGTTTTCTTATCGCAAAATTTGTATACTTTCGTGAATAAGCGTACGATGGACACCTGTTAGAATTGAAGCCCACCATAGGATCGCCGGAGTATTCAGGTAGATCCTTCGACGCGCTTATGTGGTTCAGTATTTGGCATGATGTGTCCAGTGAAATTGTTTATAGTTCCATGTAAGATTTTTATAGTATGATTGTGTACGCTGATCGAGGATTATGCCTGTACTGAGGCGGATATAATTGTAGCTTTAGGCACAGCTGCTGCTCAAGAATAAGAGAAAAAAATGAATAAAATATTATGTATTAATCTTGAGAGTAGTATAAATACAAGGCTGTTACATACTGATTCCAATATGCCACATATAAAGAGATCAGGATCACAGAAAAGTTGTGCATCATCACAATCGTCTCGCAACATGAAATAATGAGAAGTAAATTGAAACTAGAAGCAAAACGATAGAAGGCTGATATAAAAATGGCACTTATTGATGAAATGACAACAAACATAGTTGAACTTGGTGATGAGGACGGTTATTCGGAATACAGTAAGATAATTTTGATTAAATTCAGTTTCGATTCTAATTCGAATGCGGCAAAAATTAATCCATATTTAATGGTCATATTTTTGTATTGGGCTATATCAACTGTGCTATCCGAGAATAAATAAAGAAAAAAGGTGTTAAAAAAAAGGTAAACTGACCACACCTTGGTTAAAGTTGACAGCTTTGATAAGCGTGCCAGAAACAGAGACAGAAATACGTTCCACTATGAGAGAGACAAGGAAAGATGGTGTTTTATTTTAAAAGTCACGATCGTTAGTGTTTACCGTAACTAATTTGCTGTTGTTTCACTAAGATAGCAATTAATTGGTTGAGGTCCAAAGACTTTTTTGTAAATTGATAGGCTTTTGATCACGTTTAGGGAATTGATACCGAGTATGGAATTATTTAGAAAAAGCATAGAATTATTTAGGAGAAGAGACTCCGTATCTGGTAATACGTAGCGGTTGGAGGGTTAAATTTTTCAATATACCTTAGACTCCCGAATATACTCGTATGTCTTGCATTTTACAAGCGTTTTCAAAAATGTATCAGCCAGTTCCCATGCTAACTTGTCTACTGGATACGTCGTATTTTTTTAAAGAAACGAAAACGGAAATGTAACCCTACTTACGCTATCGGTATACGCTGCCAAGGTACCCATGAGGGATGATAGGTGAAGGTGAAGTCAAATTTAGTTTGTTTAGATTAGATTAGTTGGATCATCATAATGAGTATATCAGGTATGAACCTGTTTTCTCTCACGAAAGCTCAGGTTATGAAATGAGCTTCCTGTCGAGATTTTTTTAAGGGACTACAACATGGTGTTCTTTAAAAAAGGGATAAAGAGGTTACTTCAGGGTCGGCAAAGCACGCGTAATGCCCCTGGTATTGCAGGCGTTCATAGGCCACGGTAACCGGCCACTTCAGTGGTATAAAAAATAACCAAATAGCTTCCGGTGGAATCGCATGGAAGTCGACTTGACAGAGTATTGACTTGAAAGAACAGTAGGCCCTACGCATCGTATGTCTTTTTTTTATATTAAAATGTTTGTCAACGGTTCTCTGGAAGAGATCGCTCTAAGCGATAATTCCGCCCATTGTTTTCTCATTGTAATACGTCTTGTACTTGTTTATATTTATAATAAGTTTATTAATGTAATATTATGGAGGAAATAATAAAAAGTATCTATCTATCCATCTATTTACTTGTACGATATTCCCCTTAACGTTAATTTCTGTGTATTTCATTTCATTTTTTTTTCGATTACGCTATAATTGTATCTATGAAGCGCATAAAAAGTTACTTCAATAAAGTAAACGAACCAATTTCTCGCCAGCTATTTGCATCAATTTAATAGAGCGAAACGTATTCTACTTTTTTTTTTTTTTGTGAAATATCAAAAATTTGTGTGAAATTGCATTTTAGTGAGAGCCATAGTATTGACGTCGGATTAACTTTGAATTTTGCTGTCGCTTTGATAACAAATGGCGATTGTGCTAACGGTATTAATTCGCTTGTAGTGTTTTTTTTTTTATTTGTATATTTTGTGACGGGTTAATACAGTATAGGATGACCTCTCACTAGATGAAGTGACGACCTCAAATTCATGGCAGGGAGTCAATGGATGCAGGTGGCTCACTTGTTACTTGTGGCAGTCTATAGGGTAGGTCTATGTTCAGCAATGGACAGAGTGGCTGAGATGATGATGATGATATTTTGTAAAGAACTTGTATGTATATTTTTCCACGAAACTTTTAATAAAAAAAAAAGAATACGAAACATACAAAAATAAATTTAATAAAATCATAATACTGTATCCCGCGGCTTTGCCCATGTGAATCAATATAAAACGTATCCTATATGTTAAGTTAGATTATTACCTATATATATCACATAACAAGTCATCCGTTCATCAGTTTAAACGTAAACTTAAATTGTAACAAACATACAAATATCTAAAAATCCAAATTAAACTTTCAAATTTATATTCGTAACTAGATTTTACCCGCGACTTCGTCCGCGTAATCAGCATATATTTACTAACGGGGTTAAAAAGCAGTTTATATTCTTCACCATTCCATTTTGTATGTCACGGCTAATGCGCTGTCCTGTGTGGTCCCGGCATAGAATAGGCTACCACTTGATCCCGTGAGTGTTGTAAGAGCCGACTAAGGGAGGTCAAGGGATGGGCAGCAGCGTCCCTCTTAAAATATCTGCAAAGCCTAAATGCATTTGCCAATCCGCCTGCCAAGTGGCAACTACTGGCTAAATCCCCCTAGGGGGAGACTCATGTTCAGCAATGGACAGTTAAGGGCTAATGTGAATGCACTGTACGGTGACAAACAAACAAACAAATTCAATTTCACGTTTCTATAATATTAGTAAGGATATTTATTTACCTATTTTACACTTTATTGCACCAAGTAAAAAGAGAAATAACAAATACAGTAAATATTAATGAGAAGTGATACAAAAGGCGACCTAATCGCTAAGCAATCTTCTCCAGACAACCTTATTAGTAGGATTTTGCAAAATCTTTGCCAATTCTGTGCCAATTTTGAACAATCTTTTTATATTCAATAGAACTTTTATATCGCTCAATGTAGCAATGACAAAAAAATTGGATAGATGAATTGAGAATCAATTTTCCATATTTCTAAAATCTGTACTAGAAATACTCCTCTTTTGGTAGTTCCAACCGGCCATATCAATCTTTCTCAAAATTCAATAACTTGCCGTCTGATGAATTCATACAATAAACTTTTTTCATCAATGGACTTCACCTCATATCATACTTATTTACATATGTACACATATCTATATGTTTTTTTTTATACAACTTAGAATGGCAAACAAGCTGACGGCCCACCTGATGGAAAGTGGTAACCGTCGCCTATAGACATGAGCAGTACCATGGACATAACAGAGTATACTGTTTCGCCCATGATACCACCCATGCGTTGCCATTCCTGAGGACTCAGGTATTATTCCTCTGTACCCTGTAAATTCACGCCATATCCCACCCTTCAAACCGAAACACAGCCATGCAAACACAACTGCTTCACGGTTGAAACACGAATGGGACAGAGGTACCCAAGCAATCGACTTTTGTACAAAGTCTCCCTCTGGTAATCATTTATTTATTAATCAACCGACTTCATGGACACTCAATGTTATTATTTCTTTCAAACACGCCCACTCTAACTTGCCTTACTTGTTTTAAACTTATAAATTTTGTTTATAAAGTTAAAATTCGTTATTGACTGTATTTTTAAAAATAAGTCTCTTATGTAAGTTGCATCACATATAAGTTTGTAAGAGGGCTGTGAATTTTTGTATGAAATAAAAATAAAATAGTTTAAAAAGACAATTTAAATAATAGATTATAAGAACGAGAATAATAAGTCTAGAATATTCTTTTTAACGTTTCATATTTCAAAAGATGAAAGCAAAGCGTTCTATGAGATAGCTCTTTATTTAATCAAGAAATTGGTTTACAGTATTATACTTGAAACCTAAGTACTTTAACGTTACTTAAGTATTTTATTTATATTAACAATAACTTTGACCTTTTCGGGAAAAAATCTTGCCAGATAGAACAACATAATAAGGTATTACAGTAAAAATTATTTATACTTTTTTTTATTATAAGTTCATCTTGAACTTAGAGTGGCAAAAAGCTAACGACCCACCTGATGGAAAGTGGTAACTGTCGCCTATAGACATGAGACATAATAGAGTATACTGTTTCGCCCATGATACCAACCATGCGTTGCCATTCCTGAGGACTCAGGTGTTATTTAGACCGACCCTTCAAACCGAAAGACAGCCATGTAAACACAACTGCTTTACGGTAGAAACACGAATAGGACAGAGGTGCCCAAGCAAACGATTTTTGGTATAAAGTCTCTGGTATGGTTGGTAGGGATTTCGGGGAATTCTCCCTTACTCTGGCTTCAATTCCGGGAGCAACTACTCTCGTGTCACTGGCTCTAAGCTCTTTTTTTTATACCACTGAGGTGGCAAACAATCATACGGCCCACCTGATGATAAGTGGTTACCGTAGCCTATGAACACCCGCAATACCAGAGGTATTACGCGTGCGTTGCCGACCCTGAAGAAACCTCTTTACCCCCCTTTTGAAGAACGTGCTCAGCTCACTTTAGTACGTGGTGTGGTATGGTCTTCTATTTATATATTTTTTTCTTTTTTATTTATTTTTCTTCATATACATATAACGAAGATGATCTATAAACTCTTGACTCTATGTGCTAGAGGGCACCACCATTATACAAAAAGTTGTAATTTAAAATTGTAGAATAATAAAGATTGTATTCCATAAAAAAAAATCAGACTTCAATTGTGGCAAAACCAGTTATTTCAATTCAAAAACAAATTTTGATAAAATTTTTATAGTACTAATATGTAAATATATTATTACAGATAAAAAAAAATCGATTTATAACTGACGGAGTTTAACAAAGACAAAAAAGATGGAATTGGTCGAAAATAACGCATATATAAAAATAACAATAAAAAATAATAAATTGAAAATTATCTTCGTTTTGTAGACGTTGAAAATACACTACATTTAATACTACAATATCACAACTAAGTCGTATAACACAGCACTTAGGTAACCAAATATTATAAATGACTATTTGAAACACAAGTCATATATATAGAAAATAGATATTCCAGTACAGAAGCGTGGCGTTGCTATAATTTGCACGAAATTTATTTATGTGTACTTTATCGCACACATTTTGCCTCCCTCTCTACAGTTTGTACAACGGATTGTGTTCTCAGGAATTGTTCATGTCTACAATCACCCATTATTATCGCACCGCGCGCCATCAACAGGGAATTCATTCTCACGCGCTAGAACCTTAAAATGGTCGCATACAGTACGGTTTCAGAGGATTTCCCTCCCACAAACACTCAGCCTGTGGAATAAACTCCCTGTTGAGATTTTTAGTATAAAAAAAACTAATAAAACGTATAAAACGAGCTTAATTCCAGCAAACTTAATGTGGAAATGAGTATCAAAATCAGCATGTAGAACGATGTAGGTACATAGAGTACAGTGAAAATTTATAAACAAAAATAATTAAACGTAATTTTATACATAGCTGATTATATTATATTTAAATATAAAAAAACATGTCACTATTTAGCGCGTGATATATTATAGTGCGTTTATATCAAATTTCACAGTGATTTTTTAAGCTGTTAAAGCGCTATATGGTAACATACAAACAAACTCATTTTCACATTAAAAACTCTAAGTAATCTTTGCTTTCTTAATAATCTTACGAGTATAATAAATGTGAAAGTGTATTTGTTTGTTACTTCTTAGCACTTTTACGGCTGAAGCAATTATCATGAAATTTAGTACATATATAATATTTGAGATTGTAAAGGTATGACCTTTATTACACTATTTATTTTGGTTACTCAATATATCTCGGTTATGAGGACGAAGTCACGGGTAAAAACAAGTATAAATACGTATATTTATTTAGAATTTTAAAGTTTTGCTGACTAAGTGTAGATTCCTTATATTTAGAACGAAATTTACTAAATACCAAATGTATTAGTCACGTAAAAGCTTTTATTTTTACACACAAATCTTAATTTATTGCTTTTAAAAGCTATTTTCTTTTTAAGAATTCTATTTTAACACCATTCTAAATATGACTTTTAGTTTTAAAATGTATTGTAAATTCTAATAAAAATCCGTTAGTTGGTTACTTAAAATAAAAATATTTTAAAAATATTCAATTGCATTTATTTCGATTTGATGGATCATCATTATCATATCAGCTTTTAACTGTCTACTACTGGACATAAGACTTCCTCTAGGGGGGTTTGCCAGTAGTTGCCATACTTGGCAGGATGATTGGCAATAGCAAATTGGAAGGCTTATATTCAGTAGTGGACGCATTTGTTAACTCGTTTCTTGAGAAAGATTAAGCTGTTAAACATCTCGATATGTTTACAGGCGAAGCCGCGGGATCTAGCTAGTACTCAAGAGTTTACTATTTTGTACGTACAAATTCAATAAACACTACGCAACTCAGGTTTGCTCGTTTTTTTTTCTATTGTATACTTATCAATAAGACATTACACACAATAAGATTGGAGGGATGGTTCCTTATTGCAAAGTTTTGATCAACATTCTATTTTCATATCCCAGACTGTTTGTTGTATTGTACAGTGTGCAATAAAAGGAAATAATCAACTTTATTATTTGCAGTTTTGATCGCTACCACAATGCGAAAGTGGCGCCCTCTAATGTTAAGAGTTTCAAGTTATACATAACGAATGCCGTCTTGAAACTCTTACCGAGTAACGTGACCTAAAGATTACTTTACGTACCCTTTTAAATACGAATCAAGTGACAATCATTTTTAAATAATACAAAAACGGAAATAATTATACATAATTTTTTATATAAGTAGGTAATTGCAGCTATGCAAAGCTAAAATAAGTTGCTAGTTGTAGAATAAGTAAAGACTTTTTAATGCACTGGCGGGGCACCGGTGAGAGATGATAAGTAAGGTGAAAGCAGGTCGTTTGGCCTATCATGATCAATTCACCTGGAATTAAGCATGATGGTTACCAGGAATGACCGCGAAGAGGTCGACCTAATAGGTTATTAACAAAGTGTTATTAGTATTAATATCACCAGAGAGAAACTTTGTACAAAAGTAGCTTAGGTAACTCTGTCCCTTTTGTGTCTGTCGGGAAGTATTTCTATTTGCATGGCTGTGTTTTGTTTTAAAGGGTAAGATATGGCAGTGAAATTATAAAGTACAGAGATATAACAATTTAGTCACCAGAAATGGCAACGCATTAAATGTATCATGGACGACAGAGTATATTCTGTTATGTCTTTTATACAGTTCATGTCTATAGGCGACGGTTAAAATTTTCCATCAGGTGGGCCATCAGCTTGTTTGATATTTTAAGTTGCGTAAACAAATTTCTTGTTTTTTGCTATCCCTACAGTAACCCCTATAACAAATACTTGTCAACTACGCATCAAGTCCAAACACTGTTTCTAACAAAGCCCAATTTTGTCTTTGAGTGCCAAGTTTCTTAGTACCGCTGTTTTCATTCTCTACAAATGGTATTAGCGGCACTTTTTTATTTACTTCAGTGTTTACTTACTTATTGTGCAATTTACTTTGGAAAATCTATTTTTAAGCAATCCGAAAAGAGAA
This sequence comes from Galleria mellonella, assembly GCF_026898425.1. Classification (NCBI taxonomy): domain Eukaryota; kingdom Metazoa; phylum Arthropoda; class Insecta; order Lepidoptera; family Pyralidae; genus Galleria; species Galleria mellonella. The sequence continues at coordinate 4,329,508 of NW_026441999.1, read as the reverse complement.
AGTTCTGGATTCGACTTTATTATTTTTGTGATTACATTATTTTAATCTAGTTATGGTCTTTATTATATCAGCCTTTAACTGTCCACTGCTGAACATAAGCCTTTCCCTTTGACGGGTTTTGTTAGTAGTTGCCACGTTTAGCAACCGCAGTTAGGCTTTAGAGATGTTTAAAGAGGGACGCTGTTGCCTAACTTTCGCCCTTTTTACTTGTCTCTTACAACACCCACGCGAAAGGAAGTGGTGGCCTATTAGAATAGGGCCTATTAGACGCCGGGACCACACGGCAATTTTTTGTGTTTACATTATGTTAACTTATTTATGGTCTTTATTATATTAATTATTAACTGTCCACTGATTTTTTTTTATACAACTTAGAATGGCAAACAAGCTGACGGCCCACCTGATGGAAAGTGGTAACCGTCGCCTATAGACATGAGCAGTACCATGGACATAACAGAGTATACTGTTTCGCCCATGATACCCCCCATGCATTGCTATTCCTGTGGACTCAGGTGTTATTCCTCTGTACCCAGTAAATTTACGCCATATCCCACCCTTCAAACCGAAACACAGTCATGCAAACTCAGCGGCTTCACGGTTGAAACACGAATGGAATAGAGGTACCCAAGCAATCGACTTTTGTACAAAGTCTCCCTCTGATTTACATAGGCCTTTCCTATAAGGGTAGTTTTGCCAGTAGTTGCCACGTTTGACAGGCGGCAACTGGAAACCGCAGTTAATCTTTGGTGATGTTTTAAGAGGGATGTTGCTGCCATTCCTCAACTATTAAGTTCTCTTAGTCGTCTCTTATGATCCACGCGGGAAAGGAAAAGACCATTCTACGCCGGGACCACACGGCTAATCTAGTTATATACATTAAACAAATTGCGTTTGCAATTCGCTAGAAAAAATGGTTAAACGCTGCCTTATTTAATATTAGTCAATTTGATTAATTTATTTTAATTTGTCGCCGCCATTTTGAAATTGAATATTCGATTTTATGGTGGCACTGATTATTGAAATACAGTGATTTCCATATATTTTTTACGGTTTCCCTAATACTCTTTCAGGTTAGGGTTGTCACTTTTAAAAATTACCATAAGAACTTCAGATTTTTTAGTACAAAACGATTGAATTTCCGCAAAATAAAAAAAAAAAAATTACTAACTGAAACTTGTTTAATAAAAATCAAATAATATTCTTATTACTAAAAATTTACATAACAGCAGAAAGAAGATAATATTTTTGCCGTCAGTTTCTTTAGCACCCTGTTTTTTTTTTAAATGGGTGAAAATGGAATGGTAGCCCCTCCTGCGCTATCGGTATATGCTGGCGGGGTACCAGTGATAGATGATAGGTGAGGATGAAGGCAGGTCAGTTGGCTCATCATGAATAATTCCACAAGAATTAACCACGATAGTTTCCGCGTGGAGGTCGACCTGATAGGGTAAATTCCTAGCAATTAGATTGCTAATCTCCATTACTAATGATCCCTTCTCCCCCCTAAACATCCTTTTAGCCCATGCCACTAATATGTATTTTATATCAATACCCAGTATTTTTTTTATTGTAACAAAGACGTAGCCAGGTATTCCAAATAAACCAATGTAACAGGCAAAGTAAGAGATCTGCTCCTTAAACAATAATATGCAAAGATAAGGGAAATGTCGTTCGCCAAGGATTCAAGAAAACGCATGTGCATTAATTTGGAGGAGGTATTTTGTTCAGGTTGCTTAATGCATTATCATGTAAAAAAAAATTGTATGACTTAATCAGTTATACAATTCCTTATTGCAGTGTTATATTTAATATTAAGGGACTTCATATAATAAAGTCATTTGCATAGAAACCGTGATTTATTTTAATACTTCTGCCGCCAAGAAGTTTACTCTTAAACATTATGTAGAATATCAACATCATAAAATTTCATTTAAATCTAAAGTTGAGCTATTTGTAGTAATAAGTATATAGGCAACCAAACATCTTTATAAACTCTCACATCTGCCTCTCTCTTTTCATTTAAGAGTTTCCTCTTGTCGGTGCATCTGCCTATATAAATAAAAATATATTGGCAAATAAATTCAGCACGCATGAGGTTGCTTGGGTATTTTATTTTGTCATATTTGTAATTTTTAGAACAAAATTTGTAAGAAAGAAAAATATTTGAATGATCTTATGTAGAGATGAAAAGTTTGGGTTACAAAGTCTTCTTATAAAAAAAGTGAGCGAAGAACTAAGATAGCACATAATAGAGGATCTACCTATTATTTGCTAGCTAAACAGATTTGAATGAAATTCACAAATATTGACAGTATTAATAGATTAACGGTGAACGTAAATTTCTTAAATTACTTTCACTAGACACTCTCCATCAAATATGGCGTTAATTTATTAGACATCATTAATTCTATTCGTACAAAAAAAAATGCCATATCAAAATGATTAGATATCACATGGCTCCACGAAATGCACAAAGACATTTCGCAAAGTGGAGCAGTTCTCGAAATGTACGAATCCTTTGTGACTTCAGATTGTCTTATACACGGACCGAATGGAAAGTACTAGAATAACTATGCATATTATTATGCGGATGCAGTGGAATTTTTATATAAAAATAGGACACTGTATTATATTTTTTTTATACAACTTAGAATGGCAAATAAGCTGACGGCCCACCTGATGGAAATTGTTAACCGTTTTTTTTTAAGCTTTACTGCTTATTTTTTGTTAGTGAATTAAACGACAATGGCAAGAACCTGACAAGAAACTCAACTAGTAACTATTATCGACTCATCTAATAACGACTGTTAGAAAGGAAAAGATTATTAACAATTGCGTTTAGCTAGTAATTTTTTTTATTTTTAATTTTTTATGTAACCGTTGCCTATAGACATGAGACATAACATAGTATACTGTTTCGCTATTGATACCTCCCAAGCGTCGCCATTCCTGAGGACTCAGGTGTTATTCCTGTGTACCCTGTAAATTTACTGCCATATCCCATCCTTCAAACCGAAACACAGCCATGCAAACACAACTGCTTCACGGTAGAAACACGAATGGGACAGAGGTACCCAAGCAATCGACTTTTGTACAAAGTCCCCCTTATTTTCACATCATCTATTATTGCCACACCTAACGCTCACTAATATAATATTATAAATGTGAAAGCCAATTTGTTTGTTTGTTACCTCTAAGTGCCTTAACGTGTAAGTCCCGAGATAGAATAGGCTACCTCTTCCTTTCCCGTGGGTGTCATAAGAGGTGATTAAGAGAACTTAATAGTCATTATTATTTTAATAATTATAATTTCTATGCCTAGTCTAGGCGATACTACATTCCATCAGGTAAGCCATCAGCTTGTATGCTATTTATAATAAAAAATAAAGTCATGTACCACACTAATAAAAATAAAAAAATAAATAGATCATCTAATATATAAAATTCTCGTGTCGCGGTGTTTGTTACCAAACTCCTCCGAAACGGCTTTATCGATTTTCATGAAATTTTGGGTGCATATTAGATAGATCTGAGAATCGGCCAACATCGATTTTTTATACCCCTCAATGATCAAGGGTGACCTACCCGTAAATATATTTCTTTTATTTTTTCGTCAATTTTTTTTATTTTTATTTTACTATGATTTAGCATTAAAGAATACACACAACTTCAAATTTTCACGCTTTTACAATCAACTCCTGTTTTTTAATCGCGATTTTTATATTCCGCAATAGGGTTGCAAGATGGCGATCGAATATAATAATTGTAGTACGATAAATTTTCATGTATAGTTCTCGAAATAATGTATGTGGTAAAACAACGTTTGCCGAGTCAGCTAGTATTAAAATAAAATAATATACATACATACTAACAGAGAATATTCACTAATTTTATTTCTAAAAACAGAAACAAGTAAACCGTACAGACATTTATTACTGTTTAAAACGTTTTCATACATATCTTTACATAATTCCATGTTCCCGACAAGTAATGCGATAAAACGCCAACAAAGATAAGCTAAACTATATTATTTGCATCTAAATAACTTTCTTTAATACATAAGTTGTTGTTATGAACTTGAAATGTTGGTGAAGAGCCGAATGTTGTATATATATACTATCTAGAGTACAACATAATTTTCAATATATGATACAGTGCAAGGTGTGAGAGAAGAGCGGATTTAGACTTTTTACAAAGAATGTTTGCATGGATAATTCCATCTCACTAGAAACAAAGGATTGTTAATAATAGGGTCAAAATATCCATTTATTATGTCAGCCGTTAACTGTCCACCGCTGAACATAGGCTTCCTCATACTGGGGTTGCCACGCTTAGCAGGCAGTTTGGAAATCGCAGTTAGTCTTTGGTGATGTTTTAAAACGGACACTGCTGCCCATTCCTCGATCATTAAGTTCCCATAGTCATCTCTTACAACACTACGGGAAAGGAATCTTCATTTGTAGGAGTATACTCTATCAGTATTTACGTAGATATGATATATTGCTAGCAATAGAGTTGCTAATTCCAATTATTAACAGTCTCTTCTCCGTTCCCCCAAACCGTTTACGAGGTGTCTGTTAGTGAATTAGAAGTATAAAAACTAATAATTTAAAACTATGTTCTATGGAACATAGTCTTAAATTAGATTAAATTAAATTATTGTATGCACAAAGTCCGACTTTAATAATAGAAAAACAAGGTGTAATGATTTAAAAATTAAACTAATGAATCTATTTTAATAAAATTTCTATGAAACCAATCTGAAAGTTCCGTTCTGATAAAAAAAAAAATCATACCGGTTTACAACTAACGGAGTTGTGAGGTAACAAACACAAAACAAATACAACCGAATTGAGAACCTCTTTTTTTGAAGTCGGTTAAAAAATAAAATTATGTTCAGACTAGTGACTCTCTCATGACTTGCACCACACATGACTAACAGAACTATAGTAAGTGAACCCGTTAACTGCCCACATGGGTTTCGTTGCGAAGCGTGGAATTTGAAATTTGCAATGAGCACGTGTGCTTCGTACTAAGTTTGCGGCGTTACAGCTCACTTATCGTTTATGTAATACTGCATTGTTAACGTTAGCAGGTTACAATCTCTCGAGATTAGAGATAATGCGATTTTAAGGTAGTAAAGTTAGGTTTAATTTTCTTTTAGTCCCCTAACTGTAAAGGTATGCTGCATCTTTATGTTGTCTAGCCGAAAAGGTTATGACACTATGAGCACTTTTGAAATTGTAATTTATATATTTACTAGCTTTTAAACGCGACTTCGTCCACGTAACCGTGATATGTCCACTGATGGGGATAATACCTTATGTCTTTCTCCATTCTCTATGATACGTGTATACCAAATTTCATAGTGATTGATTAAGTCATTAAGGCGTTAAAATATAACAAAATCTTTTCCTCATTTGTAAGGTAAGGATTTTATTCTTTATTTTATTATGTATAATGAAATTGTAAAAATCTATACTGAAGAGGTATTAAAGAACAATTAAAAATTGTGTCCCACAAGTCCCAAATTCAAAACCGCCTGTGACAAAACTAGTTATTTAGATTTAAAAACAAATCTACTGAAGCGATTATTATAAAATTTCTATGCGACTAATCTGTAAGTAATTTTTTTTTATACAACTTAGAATGGCAAACAAGCTGACGGCCCACCTGATGGAAAGTGGTAACCGTCGCCTATAGACATGAGCAATACCATGGACATAACAGAGTATACTGTTTCGCTCATGATAATGGGGGGGTATCATATTTTTTGCCATATTTTTTGAGATAAAAAAAATTGCAATGATTTGCAAAATGTTTCTCAATTTTCACTAATGAGATATGTTTAATGAGAATTGTTTTTGAAGTCGGCCAAACAAATTAATATCAGGATTTTTACTAAGAGCAATAGAAGTCAAAAGAATCTTTTTTGAAATTTTTGTCTATCTTCCTGTATATCTGTTATGGCATCACGCAAAAAATAGTGAACCAAATTGAATGCGATTTTCACAGTTGTGTTCATTCTTATATCGGTACTTTTCTAGGTAAGCATATAAGGAAACCGTAAAATTCACTTAAGTCGATTAAATAAATAAATAAATTTTAAATTACACAAAGCGATGACAAAGAATTTTCTACCCTGGATAAGTTCTTGCATTTTTATGCAAAAACTGAGAACCAGTATGACATTGCGATCTCTCTACTTTGTAGGGGAACTACGTTACTTCACAGCTGAGTTCACTTACTTTTCTAGATAATATTTTAACACTGAATATGCCCGTAGTACCACTTTTTTTTTATTTTCCCCAACATGTGAAATTGGGAAGTAGAATATAAATTTATGACTTTAATACCACATTTATTATATGTAGTATTTTATATAAATGTGCAGTATTTATTTGATATTTACTTTAGTTAAGAGACAACAGGAACACTATTTATTTATTTATTTAACATTTTATTGCTTTAATATTACATGAATTGATTTTTAAATTATATAATTAAATAGAAAAATATTAAGCCTTTAACTGTCCACTGCTGAACATAAGCCTCTCTCTTGGGTAGTTTTGCCAGTAGTTGCCACGCTTGGAAGGTAGATTGGCAACCGCAGTAAGACTTTAGAGATCTTTTAAGAGGGAATTTTAAATTTTGCAAAAATTATAATTGTAGCACAAAAGGCGTAAAATTTAGTCCGAATAGGTATAATATAGCACAAAAGGCGATCTTGTTGCTAAGCAATCTCTTCAACTATTAAAAAAATAATCCAAGAATGAATAGGTAGGTGGCGGATTAAAAATATGCAAATTTATTTATACGTAGATATCTATAATTACGAGTATATCCATATACTAGTGTTTTGCTTGCTACTTCGTACGTGGAGATTTCAAAAGTAAAAAAAGTTAATTTAGTAGACCATTTTAAATTAAAACTTTAAGAATATATTAATGAAAACCGGATTCATTTTAGTGTAGTAGTTTTTACATGATGCCTGATTAAACATACATACAGACAGATAAAATTTCTAAAAATTATTATTTTGGCTTCTATTGTCTTTATCAAACACACTCATTTTAATTTTTCTTTTAAATCTTCCACGTGCAGACATCCTCTAGTTATAATTTTATTATAATTATATGGACGAAGCAAAGACTTGAAAAATCCATTGGTTTAGTAACAATGATAGACCATTTTTTTAATACCATTGAATTTATTACACATTTATCATTTAGTCTCCATATAGTCTTTTATTATCTAGCCCCAAACTAAGAAGAACTTGCACTGTGAATACTAGCAAATGATAGGCATTGAACGTTTTTGAGTAAAAACAGTAATTATGTATTAATAAAGGCTCTCATTGGACACTGAATACTAAATAAGCCCTTGGTCCAAATAGGCTTATGTCTAAAAGCCGTTTGCAGATTCTGTCGTGATGAGCAAGTAATGTCACAGCACATAATTTGTAGTCTACAGTCCACTCGTATACAAATGACATATCTTCTTTGGAAAATATACTCCAAATACAGAAGAGTTAAAAAACATCGCTTCTTAGAACTTGTTAAAATTCCTATCACTAATAGAAATTACCAGTGAACTTTAAAAAGGGCGAGCACAGTAAATCACTAAGAGCGCAGTGTTACAGGTTTTTATAGTTCTTCTAGCTGACAAAGATCATTACCCATTAATAATTCTCTTTTAATACACACATATATGTATGTTCATAGTCATCTAAGTTTTTTTTTTTTATACAACTTAGAATGGCAAACAACAGACAGAATGGACATAACAGAGTATACTGTTTCGCCCATGATACCCCCCATGCGTTGCCATTCCTGAGGACACAGGTGTTATTCCTCTGTACCCAGTAAATTCACGCCATATCCCACCCTTCAAACCAAAACACAGCCATGTAAACACAACTGCTTCACGGTTAAAACACGAATGGGACAGAGGTACCCAAGCAATCGACTTTTGTACAAAGTCTCCCTCTGGTAAGTATCTCTAGGTATTACTGGGCAATCACCTTCCATATTTTTTTTAATCGGATTCGAAATTATTCGTTGAGTAGTTCAATCTACATCGAATCACATAGAAAATATGCAGATCAATACAAAACAGATATACTCATAAATGTTTGTATTATTCGAGGATTAAACTCGCAACTAGCAAAATGTAAAACATCGTCTTAAGCTAGACATCCAAGGTCGTCGATTCACCGATCGTGCCTGAACTGCCTGCCGTTTTATACCTTTCCTGTAGCAATATTTCCTGCCAAACGTATTCGTGTAAAAGTAGAAACATAAACTAGGTCCACAAAAGGAGTCGAAGTTTTTATTCTTATTAAGAATTTAACGTTCACGGCGGTCAAATAGCAGTTTCTGTCCCTAGAGAAATCAGCCTCACCGCGAGGGCAAATTGTGAGAAAGATTTCGCAGTATCAACCCTTAATAATTGATGTGGTAGCGACAGGAATGCGGTTTCTTGTATAACTGTTTTTGTTCAGTAATAAAAATTTATACTTTCCAACGGTGCTACTAGAATTTATTGTAGACATTTATAGCGGGAAAGGTTTGAGCCCTTCTGTTCTATACCTATATATATATATCCTAAGATTTTCGAGAAAAATCTAAGATTTATCTATATATGGGCTTTCACAGTAACACATACATAGAGATTTTTTTAGGTTCAGAGAGATAATATCAAAGAAAACATTTATACAAAGTTGTTTGTATGGGATCCTCTTTCTCTTCTTTGTTTTTCTAGGATAAAGTAATTATGTTTGCATGGTCGTGTTTTAGTATAAAGAATGGGTGGCAGTAAAATGGCTGTATGGCATAGGTGGCACAGATTTCCAATACATCCAGAGGGAGACTTTGTACAAAAGTCGATTGCTTGGATACCTCTGTCCCATTCGTGTTTCTACCGTAAAGCAGTTGTGTTTCCATGGTTGTGTTTCGGTTTGATGGTTGGAATATGGCGTGAAATTACAGGGTACAGAGGTATAACATCTAAGTCCTCACGAATGGCAAAGCACGGGGGTGCAACAGTATACTCTGTTATGTCCATGGTACTGCTCATGTCTATAGGCGACGGTTACTACTTTCCATCAGGTGGGCCGTCAGCTTGTTTGCCATTCTAAGTTGTATAAAAAAATCTGTTATTGGGCCAATATATAGATATTGTAACTACAATATACACGAGTAGATATTGCCTTATATTACCCATTGTTAGTTTATACGCGTATATTTCAATTGAAGGATATACATGGAGGTGTAGCTTTATGACATATGAATTATTATGTACATAGATATAGAACATCATCGTCAAAAACGCGAGAACTACAAATCACACTGCAATACAAATGGACACGTCATGTATTGCCATTTCTGAGAACTAATATGCTATGTCACTGTACCTTGTAATTTAACTGCCATAAATAAATTAATACTACCTCTTCGTATAAAAAATATATACCGAGACATATAAAAACTTCAAACAGAATGGTTATTTGTGGTGTAGACTTACTAAGTTTCTAAGTAATTAATTATTGTACTCTTCGACTCTAACTGTATATTGCAAATCGTTTTCTCGAAGAAAAATTTGCTTGCAGGATGCAAGTTGATTTATTTTTGAGTAATCGAGACAATATATATGCGATTTATTTTTCTATAGCAAAAACATAATATTATGCTTACAATTTTATGTTTCTTCCTTCTTCTTCTCTGTGGCACAGTGGCGGACACGTAGCTTTGTGTAAATGAGATCTAAACTTTGATTCCTTGTCAGGCCAATTAAGGAAAGAAATTGTTCTAAATTGGCTCGAGTCAAAAGTTCCATCTCAACGGAACTCAACACAGAAAACCCGGTTTTTGCTTCCAAATGATCGTTGCCTGATTCCTTATAACTCAAGCTAACTCCTAGTTCGATACCATCCAATTCGAGCCAATTCAGAAAAGTTTATTTTTTAAATTGGCTCGACCGGTGGCGAACCTGGGTCCTCATTACGCGTTACGAGGATCTACAATTGTAAAAAAAAAATGTTTTCTGTGATTAATGTCGCTAATTACAAGACAATTCAATTGTAAAAGGGTACATTTAAAAAAGAAAGTCGAGTTATTTTTGTTGTAACGTTATTTTATAGAGACTCCATCTAGGGGTGTTTGATCTAGCCACGTCGTGGTCTCTACGCCTCAATTTATGGATAGAAGCAGACACATCAGTGCATACAGTTTATGTTTGACTGATTTATCTGATGTCGATCATTCGAGAATAATATGCAAATACATGCATGTATTCATTCATGCCTGATAGCACTGCAGCAGATATCGTTGGTCAATTTCGATTAAAGAAGTCAAGCAACGTTGAGTGCGGCCACTCGTTGGATGGGTGACCATGAATAGGTAGTTTTATTTTTATTCCATAAAAAGATATATGCCCAGATTTTTAACGCTGTCTAAAATAGATAATAAAAAGCTGTCGTTCTATTTATTTTAATCACAAGAGATCTATAATACATATCATATTGTCACAATCATAATGTTATATATAACAATAATGTAACAAAATACACAAACTGTCAGTTGTATTTTGTTATATTATCGAGATTAATCTGAAATTTTTATCACGTCACTGTGTGAAAATAATTATAAATAAATAAATACTGATAAACATGTTATACGGTTTACGGCTGTATGGCAAGTAGAACCGCGCTTATGAATAAGGGCTTCTATTAAGTTCGAAACTAGTCAGGCAATACTATATAATTTCATCATCATCATCATTTTAGCCATTATTCGTCCACTGCTGGACATAAGCCTCCCCCATAGACTGCATAAACCCCATAGACCCATATAGAACGGTCCTAAGCCACCTGCAGCCACTGATTCCTTGCAATGCATTTCAGGTTACCACTCCATCTAGTGGGGGGTCGTCCTACACTACGTTTGCTCGTACGCGGTCGTCACTCAAGAATCTTTCTTCCCCATTATTTGATTCATTCATATATTATGATTTACAGTAGTTATTATTCAACAATTATGTTTATTGTGCAGGGAAGATGAAATGGTATGTTCAACCCCTATATCAGCACGTTTACAAAAATTTACATCGTATACACTTTTACAAAAATTTCAAACCAATATAACCCACGAAAGGATAATAACCGTAAAAATATAATTATAAAACCAGAAATGAGATATATTATTGGATGGACGAAATCATTGACTTTGTTCAATACTGTTCCAAAACTTTTCACAATATTCAGTTTTAGTATTGAGGTATTATTATTTAATGACTCTAGTTCATCTTGCATCCTTTTTTGCATTCAATAATAATCAATCAACCTATCCTTTTTACACATAAGTCCACAAACTTTTAATCGTAAGCCGAAAAGGGTAGAATACAAAGCAGATTATGGTCTATATTTCCAACATATTCTATATGTAAGCGGTGCAATTATGTACGTAACGGGGTAAATAAATTACTGGCCGGGCGTTACCCAATAGTTTTCGTTTAATCCCTATTATTTTATGGTCCCACGGGATTAATCGAAGTTCAGTGGAAAGCGTAACGTTTTAAACAAGTTAAAATAAGCCCGTTTTTATGAATACCACCCCCCCCCCTTAATCCCTCCCACTAATCCTCTGTTAATTACGACTATGTTTAATTAAAAATAAACATTCTTCGGTGGTTTCATTAATAGCTAACTTCAGATTGTAGTGACGTTTACTTATAAATATTATATGTTTATGTTAGCAGGTTTATTTATTCATAATTTAAATTTATATTTGGAATTTAGAGCTAGCAGTAACTTCGTACGCATGGACTTTTTTTTATACAACTTAGAATGGTAAACAAGCTAACGGCCCACCTGATGGAACGTGGTAACCATCGCTGCCCATCCCTCCACCATATGCTAGTGCTGCTATATAGTAGTGAAGTTACAAGATAGGATTATTATGGACTGATGATGATAGCAAGAATGATGATAAGCTATGAAGTGTCGAAAATTTATAAAAAATATTTTAATTTACAAATTTTGAAATAAAAATAATCTGAGTCGTAGTGATGGATCTGGTATTATAGAGTGTGTTTTGGATGTCACTGTACCGCATGACGAGAACCTTGTGAAAACCGAAATCAAGAGAAAGAGGAAGTATTACTGTTATATAGAGGAATTGTCAATGTCACACACTGGCATTGTTGCACGGCACTCACACCAGAGGGCAGGCGTCTCCATATATCCCCGTAATGAGTAATTTACAGGGACGATATATGTGTGTGTGTCTCTCTCTCTCTCTGTGTGTCTCTGTGTGTGTGTGTGTGTGGGTATGTGTTGTAGAATTGTGAAAGTGTAGTGCCACGGAGTTATTAAAAATATTGCAGATAAATTAAACAATTACAAATTGAGTCACGATTTGACCGAAATATGAGGGATGACATTTACCGAAATTACCCAATCGTTCTGTCAGTGAACGTTGTTATGTCGTCTAGTATGGAACAATACCTCAGACGGTTGAGATTCCGAGACAGATCTCTTCCAGGAAAGATGCCCAATGCTCTTGGATACTCCCACATAGTACGCAGGTTTTTGTCTCTGGGGCCCTGAACTTCGACCGCTTTTATTTCTGCCGGGAGTTAGATGACCATCTTCTCTCCTTAAGAGGGGAAATGTGAATTTTGGTTAAGTAAATAAAAATGCAATTTATTTATTATTTAACACTATTGCATCACCACATATGTACAAAAATAATATATATATATATATATATATATATATATATATATATATATATATATATATATATATAGTAACTCAACTATCAATTGTATTGTAAAATGTTTTTGTTTAAGCTTTGAAGGCATGAACAGTCTGTATCATTCTGGTATCATTTGAGAGGGAAACCCAGAGTCAGCAGTTTGAACTGTTCAGGATTTGGTGTAAGAGTGGGAGTAGTGGATAGGTGACTCCAATATATAATGTTTTAGGTAACGCATACAGAGATCGGGAATTCTAAAGGAAAATCTCTCTCGGAGGTAATCTTATATTACCACATTAATAACGAATGATGGCGGATTTAAACAAAATATTGTAGTTCTAATCAATTAACTTAGTTATTATTACTTACCAGAAGGAGACTTTGTACAAAAGTCGTTTGCTTGGGTACCTCTGTCCTATTCGTGTTTCAACCGTAAAGTTGTGTTTGCATGGCTGTGTTTCGATTTGAAGGGTGGGATATGGCGTGAATTTACAGGGTACAGTGGAATAACACCTGAGTCCTCAGGAATGGCAACGTATGGGGGGTATCATGGGCGAAACAGTATACTCTGTTATGTCCATGGTACTGCTCATGTCTATAGGCGACGGTTACCACTTTCCGTCAGGTGGACCGTCAGCTTGTTTGCCATTCTAAGTTGTATATATAAAAAAAAACTTAGTACTCTGTTACATTGCATTTTTTTAAAAAAATAAAAATATTTTTTTTATCAGTAAAAATATAGTTCTTTATTTAATTAACACAGCACAAAGAAATTAACTCTATCCAGGTCAAAGCAATTAAGTGACTAGCTTTTATTTTGTGTTCGTGCCAAATTTTGATAAAAAAAAAATCTAGAAGTTTTTGAATGGCCACCCGCCAACGGTTAGATTAACTGATGCTAAAGTTAGCAGGTCTTGGCTCGGAGCCAGTTGCGGACTGATTTATATGATAGTCGAAGTGCGACTTTCGTGGATTAGTTTACATTTCTTTATATTTTATAACTAGGTTTTCTTTTTTATTGGATGATAATGAAATGGTAACCCCGCCTGCGCTAACGGTATACGCTGGAGGAGCACCAGTGATGGATGATAGCCGAGAATGAAAATGCAGGTCAGTTAGCCCATCGTGATGGATACATATGGCATTCAGCACGATGGTTTCCAGGGGGACCACGGGGAAGTCGACCTGACAAGGTATGTTGCTAGCAATGGGACTGGTAGTCCGCAATACTAACAATCTCTTCCCCTCCTTTATAACTAGATTTTACAGGGGGCAGGGATTGTTAGTAATATAAGACAGTTAAATCCCATTAGTAACAATCCTTTTCCCCTTGATTTAAGCAGGTTAGTTAACCCATCTTAACGAATTCAACAAGAATTAACCATAATAATTTCCTGGGGGAACCGCGTTGAGGTGATCCTGATAGGTATTTTGGTAGCAGTGGGGCTATAAGACCCCATTACTAACAACCCCTTTTTCCCCTTTTCGCTCTGTAATACTCGTATCAGTATAGATTAAAAAAAATCGCTGACTGATCCGTTCATCATCATCATCATCATCATATTAGGTTTTAACTGTCCACTGAAAATAACCTCCTTTTACGTTAGTTTTTCCAGTAGTTGCCACGCTTGGCAAGCGGATTGGCAACTGCAGTTAGGCTTTGGAGATGTTTTAAGAAGGATGTTGCTCCATGTTGCCTCTATGCATCTCTTGCTTTCCATTAGTAGCCTCTTACGACACCCACGGGAAAGGAAGGGGTCACTTATTATATGCCGGTTCCCTTAATTCTGGGGATGAAAAGTAGTGATAACACATTATACTGTCAGTCCGTAATCATACGATCAATTATAAACCTTATTGCTTTACAATTACATTTAGAATTACCTACTGTTTGTGAAAAAATTCCCTCTGAATAATGTTTCTTACAAAATTGAATCTTATCTCTGTTAAGCAATATGGTTTAAAATGGTTGTGTACTTAATATCTCTTTCATTATAAAACCCAACAAAAAGTTTATAAAAATATTGAATGTTTACAAAAACAAAATGGCCGACACGGTAGTAATTACGTTAGCCATTACCTATTTGATGCGGTGGCCGTGTGGCTTTTTACTTTTAAGTATGGCTAGAAGTAAGTACTGGGCTCGGGATGATAATTTAAAATTTCGTTCTACAAAAATGATTATTTCAATTTGGACTTTAATAATTGACGTAGCACCAACACGAGAATGAACGTTATTCATTATAAAAAGAATAGTAGAAATCGGTACATAATTGGTAAAGATAATGCCTATTATACAAAAAAAAATGCAATGATAATAAAATCGAATCGAGAATTTCCTCATTTTTTGTAGTCGGTTGAAAAATTTGACATTTGAATTGACTAAACTACGTAATTAGGGGATTTTGAAGCTTATATGGTATGTAATAAGGATGAAATTTATATAGAGGATTTCCTCAAAATATTTAAAGACTTCCGTGTTTTATTGGAAGATAAGTTGCGTACGTGAGGTTCCAGGTTCGACATTCTTTACCTGTTTTCCCATTTATAACATCGTGCCCTAATTTGACCATTATGTCAATAAAGCAGTTGATGTCATTGTATGGCATTTATTATTATTATTATTATTATTAACTAAATTTTTTGTTTGCATATTGAACATTTCATAAAAAATAAGAAATTATTGTAAAATGTTCCACATGCTTTTTACCCGCATGAATTTCAGAAGCAGGTAAACCAATTAAATTTAATGTCAACCCTTCGAGAATACAACTATGAAAGCCGCATCCAATTTAGTGCAGTAGTTTTCACGTAGTATTAGAATAAACATACAGACAAGCAAATAAATAGTCAAATAAAATTTCTAAATAATATTGTTTTTTCCTTCTATTAGTCTTATTAAGACTCCTTATAATATATTTTTTTTTTAAATATCTCCAATGACTACACCTAGTTACAATTTTATTACATTAGTAATACTTTGTAATATTGTGATATACTATATTGTAAAACGAAACAATAAAATCGGTAAATGGTTAGTCAATAAATCGCAAATTATAAACATAATAAAAAGATAAACAATCATATCATTATAATAAACTGCAGTGACGATGGGCTGGTCACATAGCTCGAAGAACTAAGAACCGATGGGGAAGAAAAATTATTGAGTGACGACTTCGTACAGGCAAATGCAGTATAATAGAACCCCTATTAGATGCAGAACGACCTCAAATGCATTGTAGGGAGGTAATGGATGCAGATGGTTCTTATGACAGTCTATGGGGGAGGTCTATGTTTAACACTGGACAGACATTGGTTAAAATGTTGGTAAAGATGATATATAGAAATATCCACTACTAAATGTATCAAAAATAATTTGATACATTATACATATAGGCCCGTACTTTCCACTATCTATAGAAAGGAATAGAACAACAAAGTTATTACACCGACGTGTCTACAATTGAATTAAGATGGCATCATTAGATCTGTGGTCGCGTTCGGAATGAACACATCACTCGTGTTAGAAAAAAAAAACAAACCTATGAGAAATTTCATCTTACACTGAGCGCAGTGGTAGATCACCTTTACAACGGCCTGATAAGTCTTGGGGGGGGGGGGGTGGAAAAGGTTAGTTTGTAATAGAGATCTAACAGCTCCATTGCTAGCAATATGCTCTATCAAGTCCACATTCATGCGGTTCCTCCTGGAAACCATCTCGGTTAATTCTTGTAGAATTTATCACGACCGGCTAACTGGCCTTTTTTCATCTTTACCTATTATCCTTCATTAGTGCCCTACCAATGTATAACAACAGCTTAGGGGGGGGGGGGTATAACGACAGTTTAGGGTTAGTTTTCCTTACTTTTGCCAACAGTTGCTTTGAATGATGTTTTAGGAGGGACGGTGTTGCCCATCCCTAGACTTTTAAGTTCCTTTATTTGCCCCTTACGATACCTACTTGAAAGAAAGGGGTAGCCCATTCCAAGCCGGGACCACACAACTAGATAGAAATTAATAAAACTTTACAATATTCTAATTATAGTTACAGTATTGTTACAGAAAAGAGGTTGGGAGGTAACAAACAAACTCATTTTCACAATATATTGTAATATGAAGTGAATTGACTGCGATAAAAGAATAAGAATATCTTTATTTCCTTAAACAAAATTAGCCTATGGTACAATATAGCTATGACCCCACACTAGGCAAAGCCTGTCTCGTGGAAGTCGAAGCAAGTCGAAGAAGTATATGTAATTTTAGTATGTTACATATATCAATAATTAGTAGTACCGCATTCGAGTATTCTGACACTTCCCTACGGTTGACTGGGAGAGAATGCTTTTAGCATTAAGTCCGCCATGTACACATATTTGTACTAATGAATAAATAAACTAAATCACAAATATATGGAATATGCCCATATTTCTATGTCCAACAGTGAACAGTTAATGTCAAATATGATGATGATGGGTAATGATGGTGTTAATTATAATAAGTTCTCTCTACCAGAAGGAGACTTTGTTCAAAAGTCGTTTGCTTGGGTACCTCTATCCCATTCGTGTTTCAACCATCAAGCAGTTGTGTTTGCATGGCTGTATTTCAGTTTGAAGGGTGGGATATGGCGTGAATTTACAGGGTACAGAGTTATAACATCTGAGTCCTCAGGAATGGCAACGCATAGGGGTATCATGGGCGAATCAGTATACTCTGTTATGTCCATGGTACTGCTTATGTCTATAGACGACGGTTACTACTTTCCATCAGGTGGGCCGTCAGCTTGTTTGCCATTCTAAGTCGTATAAAAAAAATAAAAAAATATCTGCTACGTAGGAATCTAAAAGGAATATTATATAACAAAAATCAGACGTTACAGAAGCACGACCGCCATTATACAACTACCCGCAATCAAAGGACTTTCATGAATAGAATTCGGACAATACCAGGTAGGTATTATTAAAAACCATTCCATTCCATTCCATTCCAAAATAACTTTGTATAAGCAATTCTTCTGATAGAGTTTATAGAGAAAACGTTATTTGTTCGTTAAACCAAATAAAATCCAAGTGGAAGCCTCAAATGAAGATTCTTAGGAAAAAAAATCACATATTCAATCACTGCTACATTTTCAGTTCCGAGTAGAGGCTAATCTAATTTGCTCAGGACCGTTTCTTTAACGTTCTTTGTCTTATAAATATTTTTAAGTTATTCGGAAAAAGATGATCCTATGTTACGTTATACGAGGTTATACGTTCAGATTACATAGATGGAGTATGTCTATAAAAATGTTTCACCAATAGCCTCTCAACTGTGTCGCGTCCGCTCAGCGGACATATAAATAATAATGTCATATATGGTATACTGTTTTGTCTAAACTAGCTTGGCGATAAGCTTAAATTATTGTAAACAAACCACCTCTTGTCTCTAACGCCAAGAATGTACGTAAAATAATGAAATAGGAGACCCGTGTCGATTGAAGTCAATTGAAGAGGGACTTTTTTTGGTCCATGATTATAAACATGTGCTGTATAAAAAAATTTATTTGAACATAAGCCATTTTATTTTTATTTTATCAAGTATATAATATTGTACAAAAAATATATAATTTTACATTCAGTAAGGTCTTAGTTTTTTAATAATTGAAAAATAAAAGGTAATTTATAGGTGACCCCATTTTATTTCTCATAGAAAAGTTGCAATGCAATTCGAGTGTAGTGTAAAAAATTACATAAGGAATCTAGTTGGAATATAAATCTAAACTGAATTTTGTATAATTCCAATTAGAATTCGGAAAAATCAGGTTTTTTAAACCTATACGCTAAAAATACCTAGTCTGTGTAAAGTCCGCAATTAAAACTTAAAAATTACTAACAATCCCTTTTGCCCAAAGTGACGTTTAGTTCTCTATCTTCAGTATCTAATGTTACCCAATATCTTTGACAAATATGAAATTATTGTTTATTGCTATTGATTTTATTTACTCTCTTGATAGTCTAATTTTTTTTCACAATCGCCATTTATATGTGAAATAAATCATTCAAAATGTTACGTTGTTTATGGGAATCATTTGTACAATTGTATCGCTTATATTTACCTCAACTTAGTTATATAAAAGTGGTATAGAGGTCGCGTTTGTTATCAAAACTTACTGATAGTAATTATATTAATTATATCACTTTTATATAGCTCAGTTAGTCACATCAGAAGCCACCAATGACAAACTATTACAGGGCGTTACTGCCGGAAAACAGTCCATTATTCCGAGCCGAGGCGAGGGTCCAAGGCTCCAGCAAAATCAATTACAGAGGGTATACGCTAGGATTACTTCAGAGGCGAATGTGTCGCCTTTGAGATTCTTCTGTTTTATTGTCAATGATTGTTTAAACGCTTTTTTTTATTGTCCTAATTTGGTCATCGGTTTTTCGAATACTTTCCGTTATCAGATCATGCTGAAACTTTGCAAATAATATTCGTTTTAATAATAATTACCAGAGGGAGACTTTGTACAAAAGTCGATTGTTTGGGTACCTCTGTCCTATTCGTGTTTCAACCGTGAAGCAGTTGTGTTTGCATGACTGTGTTTCGGTTTGAAGGGTGGGATATGGCGTGAATTTACTGGGAACAGAAGAATAACATCTGACTCCTCAGGAATAGTAACGCATGGGGGGTATCATGGGCGAAACAGTATACTCTGTTATATCCATGGTACTGCTCATGTCTATAGGCGACGGTTACCACTTTACATCGGGTGGGCCGTCAGCTTGTTTGCCATTTTAAGTTGTATAAAAAAAAAATTGTATGAATTGGGACGAAAAAGGACATAGGTAATTTTTATACTGGTCAATCAACATAATCGCAGTTACGCAAGCGAAGACGCTGTTCATCATATCATTACATCAATCGTTAACTGTCCACTGCTGAACATAGGTCTCTTCCATACAGGGGAGGTTTTGTTAGTAGTTGCCACTCCTGGCAAGCACGCTGGCAGCCGCAGTTAACTTTTAGTTTTGTTTTTAGAGCGACGCTGCTGTCCATACCTCGACTATTAAGCTCCCTCTTATGACACCCACGGGAATGAAAAGGAAAGTCGTTGTTAAATATTAGTAAGTCATAAAAGTGTTTTTACGTTTAAATATTCAAACATACGTTGTGTACTTTCACATTTTTTTTTATACAACTTAGAATGCCAAACAAGCTGACGGTCAACCTGATTGAAGGTGATAACCGTCGCCTATAGACATGAGCAGTACCATGGACATAACAGAGTATACTGTTTCGCCCATGATACCCCGCATGCGTTGCCATTCCTGAGGACTCAGGTGTTATTCCTCTGTACCCAGTAAATTCACGCCATATCCCACCCTTCAAATCGAAACCAAAAAAATCACATCCTACTAATATTGTGTTTGTAAAATTATCTATATATTTTTATTCAGTTACGCTTAAACTACTCAATAGATTTCAAATCAAATCATTTATTTGCACTAAGTTTAACACACACATATATATATATATATATATATATATATATATATATATATATATATATATTTGGCTTGCATGGTTAGTTACTTTAGTTTTTTATTAGATTTTCTTAGTTTGTTTTAATTTATTATTTCTACTGGTAGTTTATTATAGATTTGTATCGCCATGTAAAAATGGTTTAACATTCCTTTTCTGAAAGAGGATAAATTTGTTTTTATTTTTATGTCTTATTATTACGATTATGATTGTCTTTAACTTTTAAAAATGGATTACTAATTGAAGAAAGTATTAAAAGTTCAAAAGTTTTATAAATACAGATAGATCCAAACTGAATATAAAATTATCGTTTTATCCTTATCTACAATAGTAAACCCACGGAATATAGCAAATAAATTGTAATAACTCTGATTTTCTATTTATAACACATATACTATAGTTTTTCTTATATTCTCTGTAAGATGAGAAACTTTCCCAGGTATAAAATAATAATATGAGAAAAAAACTGTCATAAATAATATTATGGTATTACGGGGTAAATATAAACAGTTTCACAGAAAAACATTGGGCCTCCCATACTGACATGGCGCATCTAACTGTCAACTTAGTATCGGAGGCTTTACATTTTTTATGGTTTTTCGACGCATGTTACATTGAGAAAAATGTTTTATTTTTTATTTTTACGCTACAATTGTGGCGAATAAACATAAAATACAAGATTGTAAAAGGTCAAACGCCTGCATCACCAGTAGTGTCACGTGCGCGTCACTTTATGACCCTCTTTTTGAAGAACCCCATGTTGTGGTCTCTGGAGAAAACCTCGGCAGGGAGCTCTTTCCACTACCTGACTGTTTACAGGAGGATATATGCGACCATTTAAGTTATTTGGTGTGAAAATGAATTTCCTGCCGGTGGCGAGCGGTACGATGATTAAAGGTAGCTGCGGTGATCATATTTAGTTTTAATGGAACACTTCCTTAAAATGACACTAATGTTTCCGGTTTCATATTATATACTAGCTACATCTTGCGACTTCGCCCATAGTCGTATTATGATGTTGAATATCCTATAATCTTCCTCAAGGAGTGAGCTATCAAATGGAAAAATAATTTTTCAAGTTCATTTGAGAGTTCCAGAGATTAGTGCGTTGCCAGTTGCCAGCAGTTGCCAGTAGTTACCATGATAAGCAGGCGGGTTGGCAACTGCAGTTGGGCTTTGGTGATGTTTTAAGAGGGATGCTGCTGCCCATCCCTCGATTATAAGCTTTCTTAATCGCCTCTTACGAACCTTATGGAAAAGAATGAGGTGGCCCCTTCTATGCTGGGACCATGCGGCAAACTTTAGGTATTAATATATATATATATATATATATATATATATTATAATCATTATTAATATTAATACATGTTTCTTTGTTAGATTTTAATTAATGAATGGCGAAATGTGAACATCTCGAGTATTACGTTCAAAACAGATTTCTCCTGACTACCCCCATAAAGAAATATAGTCGTGAGTATAATATTATTATTTTCTTTATTTTATACAATACTAGCGACCCGCCCCGACTTTTCACGCGTGCACATTAGAAACCACTAAAATTATTATCTATGCCTATCGATTATTATGCATGTATTATACATATAAACCTTCCTCTTGAATCACTCTATCTATTACAAAGAACCGCATCAAAATCTGTTGGGTAGTTTTAAAGGTCTAAGCACACATAGGGACAGACAGACGGGAAGCGACTTTGTTTTATACTATGTAGTGATGATACATTTACTTACTAAAATAACTGTCGGCTCATATAGTAAATAAATACTAATGTAAACATCATTTATAATAACTTATTTACGTGAGTCATTAATATCACAAATATATGTTTGTTCCATTATTTTTACATTTACATTTCACCTTCGATTATATGGATAGAGCGTCGAGCCTCAAAAACGGGTCAACTTTTTATCAGCTAATTGTCAAATTAGTCGACTCGTGTTTCTTTTATCAGTGCTCTATATACTTACGCATAAAATGTATTTTGAGGTATTATCTAATAAGTAAAGTGAGTGTTTACACATTAGGAAGATGCGGAAATTATAAGACGAAATAAATATAGGAGTTATAAAGGAATCACTCATAACTATTTATCACGCAAAATTGTATGAAAAAGTTGATCCGTTTTTCTCGAAGCATTTCTATGGAGACACTATCTGTATAATCTAATTATATAGATCCGTATCAGCTGTCATATATTAAAATGTTAAAGGAAAATCAATCGATAAGTGATCCTATAGGTATTCAAAAACAAGTCAAATGCCTAACCCCAAAATAGGGAGTTCCGCAACACTATCGGATTGCTATGCTATCGACAATCAAGAGCTACTCGACAGTCCCCTATTCGATGAGTAAGACTCGACGTTTACCAATTTATCTAGATCTCTTCACTATCCAATATCTTCCCCTTTATGCCTTTATTTTCCAGTAAGGGAGAGGGCAGTAAGGGGTCGTACTAAATTTGCCCTTCGACAGGGCAAAAACAGTTCATTTGGTACCTGAATATCACGACCCGTTTTTTTTTTTATTTGACGCCCCGTTTCGGGTGGGCGTAAGTGTAATAGTTTTTTCGGAGTAGCGAATCGAATATCGGGTTTTTTTTAGTTGAATCAACGTTTCTTTGTTGATACGTTTTCATAGTGGTTGTGAAAAAATAGTTCGACGTTATATATTTACGTCAGAGGATTTTAATAAAACGTTTTTTTTTAATTCAAAAACTGTATATGGTAATTAGGCAGTCTATTTTTAGTTAAAAACCGTTAAATATGAATAATGTTACTAATTTATTTACCATTTACATACCATTACCAATTTACCAGAGGGAGATTTTGTACAAAAGTCGTTTGCTTGGGCATCTCTGTCCCATTTGTGTTTCTACCGTGAAGCAGTTGTGTTTGCATGGCTGTGTTTCGGTTTGAAGGGTGGAAAATGGTAGTGAATTTACAGACTACAGAGGAATAACACCTGGGTTCTCAGAAATGGCAACGCATGGGGGTATCATGGGCGAAACAGTATGCTCTGTTATGTTCATGGTGCTGTTCATGTCTATAGACGACGGGTACCACTTTCCATCAGATGGACTGTTAGCTTGTTTGCCATTTTAAGTTGCATAAAAAAAATCTACTAACGATCCGACCCAGCTTCGTATGAGTAGACAGAATTTTCGAAAACCAATACATAATAATAAAAAATTCTTAGCCAAATCAACTTATCGGTTATTTTATACCATTTTATATTTGATTATATAGATTGATATAACTTTTTTATTTAGGATCTGGTTGAAATAAAAGAAACACTATATATTAAGTGAAGCAAATCGCAACGCTTTAGTGAAAACCATATTCGAATCGGCTAAGCCTTTTTGATATTAGCGTGCACAAACGTGCAGACAAACAGACAAACCTTAACAAAGTTATTGTTTTGGGTACTATTGCGTTCATAAAGTTAGTCCCTATAATAGTTTTTCTTATATATCTTCCACGTACAGACAGCGACCATTTACGATTTTATTATATGTATTCATTGCTGGTTTATATATCAGACTGACAGTGTGACGACTTGATATATTAAAATATTCACTATATTGTGTTGCAATTATTTAACTCTTAATTTATTTTGTGTCATAAAACGAAACAAAATTATAAAAAAATATTAATTTTTCCTATGTTTTGTATTAGCTTTTTTTTATTACATAATGTACATTGGCAGGGCCCAGTTTCCAAACAATGTTGAAACATTTCTATCATGAGGCGAATATGTAGTAATATTTTTCATATCACTCATATGAAGGGCTTTTGTTCGCTCACATAAAAAAAAAACCTAGTAATTACCAACATTTACACATCCGCTCTCCACGACCTTTCCCATCTGAAATATTTATACCCTAGCGCGATGAAAAACGGGCGAGGCGAGGCGAGGGCGGTACCTATGTTCATATACATCGCAACCTTAATGAATTAATTATTATGACGTCACTTACGTATGCAAGTTTCCATGTTTTAATTAATTGGCTACTCACTGTTGACATTGCTTCATTATTTTATCGTGTCCCCCTGATTTATTTACTGCTTTATTCTCGTTGCATGTGAGTTGCTTTTAAAAGTGTATTCTTTCAGTTTGTAATAATTTTAAAATGGATTTTTTTAATGATATACCGTTGTATTTAATATTTTATTTGTTTAGTTATTTAAACTTTAATGTACAGTGAAATTTTGTACTTATGGCGGACCTAACAACGGACGATGTATTATTATTATTAAGAGACTAATCAGACTTATAAATGATACTAAGTAAAATAATACCATTAAAGGAATAATAAATGAAAACATTGTTTTTAATATATATATATATATATATATATATATATATATATATATATATATATATATATAGGTGTGGGTGTATATATATATATGGGTGTGTGTGTGTGTGTGTGTGTGTGTATATATTCAAAATTAATGATTGCTTATATTATAAAAATAATATAGATCTCGGCACAGAATAAGCCCCCCTTCCTTTTTCCTTCCCTTTCTCGTGGGTGCTGCAAGAGGCAACTAGTGGCGAAACCCTCCTTAAAGGAGAAACTATATTCAGCAGTGGACAGTTAACGGCTAATAGAACAATATTACAAATATGAAAGTGAGTTTGTTTGTTTGTTGCCTCTTAGTGCATTAGAGGCTTAACCAATCACTATGAAATTTGGTGTATACATATTATATGCCATTGAGAAAATTATATGCTATATATATACTTTTTATTTCGGTCATGCAGACGAAGTCGCAAGTAAAAACCTGCCAGTATTATATGAAATAATTGTTTTTTTTTTACAAAAACTAGACAAAGGAGTTAATTTTGTCTCTCTATTATATTAAGATCCTACTGTTGACAGAAGCTGGTATAAAGCTTTTTAATGAATCTTAGTTTAAATGGAAGATGAGAGAAATTGTAATACAATGCACCATAGTTGCCTGTTCTGAGTTAGATGCAACCTAAGGTTGCCAGGTGAATATAGGCACGACAATTATGGTACATTTCCTCAGATTTTGAAATCGAAAAAGTTTACACATTTCCCCTTGCCGCATACCTCGAGAATCTATAGATGCTTGGCAAATAGTAAACATATATAACTGTGTAAATACGTAGCAAGCGTTTACTCCAAACTTCCTTTGATTTGCGCATGAAGACCGAAGTGAATCGGTGCACACGTTTGTACATGTGGGCGCATGTTGTAGTCTGGCAATCGTGTAAATCCTACATTACGTTCCATCCTCTTATTTATTTGTTTTTTTCTGATACAAGGTATAAAAAAATCTCATTTTATCTTATTGCTTACTAATATAAGAAAATTGTAACTAAACGATATTTGTACATGGGAGAGAATAGAGTCTAAAAGAATAAATATTTAAAATTTTGTCTGAGTGTTTGTCCGTATCTTTGTTCCGATATCACGCAAAACTGCTTCATTTAATTGGACTATAGGATTGTAGTTTTTACAGTTTAGTTCTTAAAGATCTATCATGAAAATTATATATATGTATAATATATGTTTTATCTTGATTAATAGAAGAGGTAAAGAATGCACTATGTGAATCAACGATATTTGTTTATTTTTTGGATGTTGGAATGAAAAATTGACGAGAATGAAGCCGAATATATAATGTATATATATATATATATATATATATATATATATATATATATATATATATATATATATATATATATATATATATATATATATATATATATATATGTATATATATATATATATATGTATATGTATATGTATATGTATATAATGTAATTTTATTATAAACGTATTTTATTTATCGTCGAATTAAAAAAGCTATCAGAAATTGAACTCACACCATGCTAGAGCCCGTGCTTTTATCATTTGACCTACCGCTGTTGTAATTACTCATGCAAGGTTGACGCCCTCTGGTGATAAAAGTTTCTAGTCCACCTTCGTAGTACATGAAGGAATTAGCCGTGATTTATCAACAAACAAGAGATATACTAATCTAACGGACGTAATTTACTTGTATATATAGACTATATGAACTCAGTTAAAGTCAAAGTTGACTGTTTACTTTGCAATTAGACATTGCAAACACTTTTCCATATTAATTACCATTCGAAACGTAAGTTTCTTGAGTAATATGTTAATTTCTCGTATATTAATACAAATACTAACTACTCTATTAATTATTGTTAGAATACAGTAAATAATTTTAATAAATATACATATATAATACTATATATTTGTTTAATTTACGGTGAATGCTGACTATTTTTTTATGTAACTTAGAATGGAAAACGAGCTGACGGAAGCCCACCTGATGAAATGTGGTAACCGTCGCCTATAGATATGAGCAGTACTATGGGAATTACATATTTTATCTATTTCCCTCACTTCTTCTCTTCTTTGCGAGCTATTGTTTTTTATGTGTGTATCTCTGTACTTATTTTAGTAAATCATAAAAGGCGACTAAACAAACTTAATAGTCGAGGGATGAACAGCAGCTACCTTGTTAAAGTATCAATAAAGCCCAACAGCGGTTGCCAACCCGCCTGCCAAACGTGACAACCGTTGTGGACAGTTAACGCCCAATATGATAATCATAGTGGTCTACACAACTACCAACCTGGCTGTCATATTAGCAAGGTCACCAAATATTAATATTAAATTAAATATGTCAGAATGATTCATCATATAAGTAGATACAATATTTAATAAACGTCATATTTATCCAATATACAGCAATACTGCTCTTTCAAAGACAAAAATAAACAGAAATAATAACAGTGTATCCATGTACCACCATGTGTTACCGTGACAGATCGCGTGATGCCCTTTGATGTGCTAATATTGCGTATGTATTGATAAAATAGTAACGAGGCGGTAGCGGATACGAGAAAAAAATATTTAAATAAATTTCGCAATGACATGCTTGCCTATTTTATACTAGCTATTTGATGTGGCTTTATCTATAGGAATTGTATTGAGTACCTTATGTGTTAATTGAGTTTAACCATAACACCTTAGTTATCTGGAATAGTAACATATAAAGGTACCGTGTGCGTCACGGTATTATTTTATGATATGCCTTGTATTTTTCATATCTTTAAGTGATGTTTATCTACATTTATGTTTATTTACCAGAGGGAAACTTTGTACAAAAGCCGATTGCTTGGGTACCTCTGTCCCATTCGTGTTTCAACCGTGAAGCAGTTGTGTTTGCATGGCTGTGTTTCGGTTTGAAGGGTGGGATATGGCGTGAATTTACTGGGTACAGAGGAATAACACCTGAGTCCTCAGGAATGGCAACACATGGGAGGTATCATGGGTGTAACAGTATACTCTGTTATGCCCATGGTACTGCTCATGTCTATAGGCGACGGTTCCACTTTCCATCAGGTGAACTGTCAGCTTATTTGCCATTCTAAGATGTATTAAAAAAAACTACCATTATAAAATGAAAATTTATCAGACCCTACAAATGAGAATACATTTATTAAGAGATAATTAATTAATCTTACACCTTTTTTGCTCTTTTTGCTTTCTCTTCTTTTTAGTTGTAAATTGTAAAGCCTAAGCCCTAAAATTAACACATATTTTGGAATTGTAGATAGTGACATTTAGTAAAACTTGCTATTGTGAGTTTTTGATTAATAATTTACAAAATGTACATAATAATGTAAGAGTAGACAGATAAGTTTTAAAGATGTTCAAGCCATTATATGTTTTTAATTATCCGCTATATCAAAGTTACTATATGCAAATCGAAAAATTATATTCCACCATCTTTATTTACTTTCTCTTTGATAATTTTCGATTTTGAGAACATACTGGAACATTTTTATTTGCTGATATTTTTTATGATATCATCTCAATATGGGGTTTCATTTCTGCAGTATCAGGATCAAATTATCTTCATGTTATGGGGGCTGAATTATCACGCGCATTTTTTTGTATAATCAGTTATGAGATCGGTTTAATATATGTCGCAAAATGTGAAGCCAATAAATAATTAAGTCAATTATATCTATTGTTAAAGGTATTGTAAGTACACTTAGTATTTTAATGTAATGACTACCGATTTAACTTACGTGTAATTTGGTCGGGAAAGCTTGTCTAGTTTCGGAAAAATTCGGGATCTTAGTCCTAACCAGCTGTGATGAGAGCGCGTTAAATTAAAATATGTCTATCGTAGCAAAACATAGATGGATATCGAAATGTTTTGTACACAAATTAGATTGAATATAATATTTATTTAGAACGCAAAATTGTGTATTTACAAGTATATTTTAAGTATATTTGTTCACACACTAAAACTTAAATGGTCACGTACAGTGAGTATAATCGCATAAAGGTAAAGTAAGTTTTACGAAAAAGTATAATAGCAAGAACAATTCTGTGCCTCTATTGAGAAAGGGTATAACTCAAGTTATAGCCTTTTTCTTTTTTAGGCTACTTTAAATAAGCAAATTTTTCTCTTTCGAATGGTATAAGAATCGTAACGATATCTTTAAAAATAATAGAGATAGTAAACATGTAAAAGGCTACAATTAACAAAATATTTGTGGTAAAAAAGTCATAATTAGAAATAAAACTACAATATTTTACAAAAATTATTTTTGTAAAATGAATCAGTTCGATTTGAACCCTTTTACACCATTTAATAGCGATTATTTTTTATAGCGTAAAATACACAACATTGTTTTTCTTCAATACTTCAATAAAATAGTTTTAATTCAACTTAAAACTATTTTCACATGATAATTTTAATATTTTTGTTAAGTGTGATTAGGTATAATAGAATTATTTTTAAAACTATAGGTTTTACACAAAAACCGACAATTTCATAAGAAAGAGGAGGAAAAATTACTATAAATGCAATCATTGACTTGTTCAATTAGCAAATAATAAAAGCAGCAGAATTTTTTTCTTTATTTAAAATAGTTTTTTGGCTCTCCTGAAAAGTGACCATTTTGAATTGAACCCTTTCTCACTAGAGGCGCAGAATTATATATTATACAATTAGAATTATATATTCTAATTGAAGAATATAACTGCAATAAAACATATACGAATTGAGAAATTCCTCCTGTAGGAAGTCGCTTGAAACTCTAGTGATAGCATAAGTCAAAGTTGTGTAATAATATTATTAAATGGACTATATATGTAAAAGTGTTTTACAAGAAATTGTAACAGGATACGTGTAAATTACTAACTATAACTCCCGGTTTTACCCAAGTGAATCTGTATATAAAGTATCATATATGTAAAGTTAGGATGTAACCTACCTGTGTACAAAATTTCATTTAAATCCGTTCAGTAGTTTTTACGGGAAAGAGTAATATTCATCTATCGTTACAAGCTTTTGCATATATAATATTTTTTTATTATTATTATTTCAGCCGTTAACTGACCACTGCTGGACATAAGCCTTCCTCATAAGCCGAGTTTTGCCAGTAGTTGCCACGCTTGGCAGGTGGGTTGGCAATCGCAGTTAGGCTTTTAAAGGTGTTTTAAAAAGGACCCTGCTGTCCATCCCTCCCATATATTAAATGACTCATATTTATTGAAAATCTTCTTATAATTAAAACATACTGAATTTCTCCAGTTCAGTAAAGCATGCCACAGTTACCTGAGTTTACTTCGTGGTGTTTAAAGCTCCAATTACCTAAATCGGTTTAAAATGGACGAAGCCATGATAACAAGCCGAGATAACGAACTTAAAAAAAACAACCGAATTTAGAACAACTTTTGTCATTTTGAAGTCGGCTGGTAAGATACATTGGCACAAAATATAACTCAGTTGATAAAATAAATAAATAAATAACACAAGAGTTTATCAACAGGTACATACATGTCAAAGGTAAGTGCATCGCGAAATAGGAAAACATTTAAAATTGCTTGCATTATTAAAAAACTACGTAACTCCTAACAAGACGCCTATCTGAACTTTCAACAATCGCTTCGATATCGAATTGAAATCGGAAACCGACCCTTGAACATTTCCTATTATAGAACTAGTCCCGGACTCCTTAAGTGGGACTAAGTGATTCTAACTTAAACCACTTCAAGTTGGCTCGTTAAGTTGGTTCTGTATGCGCGAATTTGAAAGTAACAGAGTGATAAGTCAATCTGATTTCAATTTTAATTCGTTCCAATCCGTCTTTAATATCGTAACACGACACGATTATAGGAGAGAAAAATGTAAACAACCGTATGGAGATTCTGTTGATTTTTTCTATTTACATTTAAGGAAACGATTGGCCAATCTTACCCGAAAACTTTAGAATGCCCCCTTTCTCACTTG
Source organism: Galleria mellonella (assembly GCF_026898425.1). Taxonomy (NCBI): domain Eukaryota; kingdom Metazoa; phylum Arthropoda; class Insecta; order Lepidoptera; family Pyralidae; genus Galleria; species Galleria mellonella. The sequence goes on along the minus strand of NW_026441999.1, from coordinate 4,298,889 downwards.
TCCAAGTGCTGGACCGGTTTGTGATATCGGATTTTGATTCTCCACTGTCAGAATTTAAAGATTATCATTGAAGTGGAAACCTTTAGTGAACTTATTGAGAAACCAGTTGACGCCACTATTATTCATGATTAAGGTACCTGAATGCTTTGGAAACTAATTGAGCAAAGTCAACAAATATATACATAAGTCCATTCGGTTGAGGGGAAGAAGATTGTTAGTAAAGGGGTTTAAAAGTCCCATTGCTAGCAATATATCTCAATAGATCAACGTCTACACGATTTCTCCTGGAAACCTCTCTCATTCCTTTACGTGTACTCCGAAACACGGAATGAGTAGTAGTAAAAATTAGAGATTTACATTAGGGTTCGTAATTTAAGACTCCTAAATCGCAGGTATTATCCGCATTATCCGACCGAGCTATCACCACATTGCTTGATCTGTTAAAAATGATTAAAAAAATTATTTATTTCATTGATAAACCAAGTTAGTTAAGTTGTAAAAGTCACCTATATAACTAGCAAACCCATGAACTTCACATAAGCTTTCTACCATTTACGCCACCCCATGTGTTCCCGAAGTGTTCTATAGAAATTTCTAAAAAAAAAACAGCAAATCTCCAAAAGCCTGTTAAAAACGACCCATTATAACAAAACGACCGCACTAAAACTGTCCCAAACCGGTGTCTACCCTCTTTTATCCAACTAGATATTTCCATCCGATTTGCCGGTAAGATATTTTGCACTCATCTCGTAAGGTTATCCAATAAAAGACAGAAAATTGAATTTATACATCCCAAACCCGATCGACTAGCAAGTAAGTTTATGTCATTAGCATATTAGAATAAGTGTGTATTCAGCAAATCAAGAATTTAGACATCTAGACGACTTCCGTGGACTGTTATATATGTTCAAATCATCTTAAGATAAATTTGTTTACAAGCACTTTCAAATCGTTATTTTTTTTTAATCTACTGCAGGGTTCGGAAAATTGTTATCTGTTGAGAAGAGCCCGCAAGAGACTCAACAGTTAGTCTTAAAAATCTTTGTTAACATGTGTATTTATTTAAATGTACAATGTCCAATTACAAATATGAAAGTGAGTTTGTTTGTTCCTTAAGACCTTACTGATGACTCTAAAATTTGGTATACACGTACTTAATGGGATAGAAAAGGACATAGGCTACTTTGTATCCTGGTCAGTAAACATAACCGATCACGCGGACGAAGTCGCCGGTAAATGCTAGTCTTATACAAATAAAAGGCAACTCTCTGTCGAGTTAGTTTAAGAAGTATTGTTCGTTTTACAATTTTTTTTATACAACTTAGACTGGCAAACAAGCTGACGACCCACCTGATGGAAAGTGGTAACCGTCGCCTATAAACATGAGCAGTACCATGGACATAACAGAGTATACTGTTTCGCCCATGATACCCCCATGCGTTGCCATTCCTGAGGACTCAGGTGTTATTCCTCTGTACTCTGTAAATTCACGCCATATCCCATCCTTCAAACCGAAACACAGTCATGCAAACACAACTGCTTCTAGGTAGAAACACGAATGGGACAGAGGTACCCAAGTAATCGACTTTTGTACAAAGTCTCCCTCTGTAAGTATTTACAATAAGATAGTTACTTAATTTAACTTAACTACGCTTACCGATATCTACCAAACAGTGCAACTATTGGCAAAATCCTCCTAATAGGGAAGTCTATGTCCACATGTGGACAGTTAACGGTCGATACAATATAATCTATTTTTTTTATAGATTAACCGCCCAGTTTGGAGTGCGAGTACAGCTGTTAAAAATGAACACGAAACTCAGCTATTGTTTTTGTTTATTGCTAAGAATATAAATTGTTAACACATAAATCTCGCTACAAAATTTAATACTTTATTTCTAAAGTATAAATATTAATAAATATGAAGAATTGCAACATTGCAAGAGGAATGCAGGGATAATCAAACATTTACCTTTCAAACACAAACACAAAGCACAGCCATGGATTCTGTAAACAACGATGCTGCGCTAGAACATCTTATTTCTCAGTTTTTACTTATTTTCTCGTATAATAAATCATAAAATAAAAATAAAGACAGTTAAATACCTAACTGAGAAAAATATTTAAAAATATAACAAAAGATTAAGAGAGAGAGAGTTGTAGACTCTATCAATCTGCGTCAAGATCTTTGTCCAACTGTATTTTTTAGAGAAAACAATAAAGAGTATCTGTCTATCTATTTATCTATTTACTAGCTTTCGCCTATGACTTCGTATACGTGGATTTTGGAAGTTTAACCCCGTTTGTAGTTTAATTTTCAAAATTTCTTTCTTATAGTTTACCTACGACTAACTAATGCAACTGCTTCACGGCAGAAGTACAAATGGGACAGAAGTTTAGATACCTAAAGACCGTGAAATAAAGTAATTTTTTATGCGACTTATTTTTTTTTATACAACTTAGAATAGCAAACATTCCTGAGGACTCAAATGTTATTCCTCTGTACCCAGTAAATTCACGCCATATCCCACCCTTCAAACCGAAACATAGCCATGCAAACACAACTGCTTTACGGTTGAAACACGGATGGGACAGAGGTACCCAAGCAATCGACTTAGAATAACAAACAAGCTGACGGTCCACATTATTATATAAATAGATATTTTAAAAAATATTGTATAATATATAAAATGATGCCGTGTAATCTGTGTGCTGTGGCTGTCGTGAGAGGTAACCAAGGAAATTTAATGGTTGAGAGAAGAGCAGTAACATCCCTCTTAAAACATCATTAAAACCTAACTGCGGATACCAACCTGATTGCCAAGTATGGTAACTACTAGCAAAACCACCCAAGGATGTGGCCTACGTTCAGTAGTGAGTAATTAACAGCTGTAAATTGATGATGAAGACGACGGTGAAGATGATGTTGTTGATGATGATGATGAATAGATAAAATAATTAATTCACTAAATGAAGATACTTTTGTTGACTTTATAGCTAGTGGTCAGCACAATAGAGACGAAACAAAACGTAAGTATATTTATTTTTCGTTGTTTTTTTTCTTTTTTTCCAGAATTCCGAATCTGAATTTAGTCGAAATTCAAATAGATTTTATAAGTACATGCAGTTACAGCATCTATCATTGTAATACAATTTTTCTTTTCCGAGAACGAAGCCATAACATTCCTATATATTGCTCCTTTATTGCAATTTGACAACATTAAATATAGCTAGGTACATTTTATTACATTTTCAAATACTCTCCATTTATTGAGAAAAACTGAATGCATTTTCAAATTAATATCACAGATGGCATCATATTAAAAATGAGAACGAATGCTTCTGATGACGGTGAAAAGAGTCTTTTGTGTTCAAAGATTGTAAAAAATTCCATAGCAATCTGCAAAGGGGAGCGCAGGCTGAATATATCTACTTATTGTACGTACAGATATATATGGAGTCATCATATACATATACATATATATACTTTTTAAATATGCCTTTAAAATGTAATTCCCCACCTTGTGACTGCGGCGATTTTAAAAGATGTTTAATTAAATAGCCATATTAACAGAATTAACAAAATATACACCATCCGCCATCTTGTAGTGACGGCCATTTTGAAAAAATTATTGCGATATATACAAAATTAATACTACGGGTATTCTCAGATAATACATACAGATTAGGTATATAAATTGTCACCATCAAATTCACCTAATACAACTAAATCAATTGGTAATAAATTCACTACTTACCTCAATAACCTATCTGTATTAAACAAATTCTATGTATAGGTACATTTATTCTTAAGTCCATCTTCCATATTTCGGAACGCTCTGTCATTTATATAACCTTTAACTACCAAAAACTCTGTTATATTCCCCTCAATAAATGAAAATGTTCTTCATGTTTAATGAATTGTAAACTTAAATAGTTTGTCTTCTTAGAAAATCTTAAACCAAAATTGCCTTGAATAAAAATCTACTTCATAATGAAACATATTTATACAATATTACAAAATTTTAGTATCAAATTAAAATTACACTTTCTTTTTTTTTTTTGTTCAACAGAACTAAAAATTTAATGTGGCCACATTAAACTTAAAATTATGTTAAGAATAAATTTCTTTTATAAAATTAACACGTTTTTCTTTTATCAAATACCCCTCCTTCATAATCTTTATCTTCTGGATTAAGTCGATTAAAGTTGCAAAATATATAAAAAAAAAAATTCATTATAAAAATTACAAAATTATTTGATCCATTTAATTGCAAATTTTCAATATTTTCTTTTTAATATTCAATATTATAAAACTTATTGGTCGCTACAATGTGGTTTCAGAAGAGCTTCTTCCCGCGAATACTCAGGTTGTAGAATAAGCTCTTTGTTAAAGTTTTCTCTGTCTAAAGACTACAGTATATTCTTTGAAAAATATGTATTTAGGTTTCTTTAGGATCAGTAACGCGCACGTGATACTCTTACTGTTGCAAGCGTCCTAGACTTAGGCTACAGCTACCGTTTAACATTAGACGAGCTGTATGGTTGTTTGACATTTTCGTGGTACAAAACAACTTAATTATATTGCAACTTTAACTTTGAGATTTTCATTCCCATATTGCATATTTTTCGGTTTTCTATGTCTTACAATATATACAAATTAAAATGAAATGCGTTCTTACGTATTTTTTATTATCACAATTGACGTTTTCGTGATCATTTAAAGTGATAATCAATTTGTTCAAAACATTAGACTCGTGATAATTGACTGCAGTTCACGATCATGGAATGAAAAGTGTATACACTGGTTTTGTAATAGTGACAATTTCTATATTTGCTACATTTGAATAAAATGAATGAATGCATTCGGAAGTTGAAAAGGTATTACTAAAGTTTTTCGTATTTTTATTTGTATATCATTTGTGTATAATATACCTATATAAAATTCTCGTGTCGCGGTGTTTGTTACAAAACTCCTCCGAAACGGCTTTACCGATTTTTATGATATTTTATGTGCATATCGGGTAGGTCTGAGAATCGGCCAACATCTGTTTTTCATACCCCTCAATGATAAAGGTGACCTACTCCTAAATATTATTTTTGTTATTTTTCTGCCAAAATTTTTTATTTTTATTTTATTATGATTTAGCATTGAAAAATACATACAAATTCAAATCTTCACGCTTTTAAGATCAACCCCTGTTTTCTAATCGCGATTTTTATATACCGCAAGACGGCAATCGAATGTTATATAATAATTGTAGTAGGATAAATTTTCATGTATAGTTCTCGAAATAATGTACATGGTAAAACAACGTTTGCCGAGTCAGCTAGTATTGTATATTATTTAAACGTGTGATCCCAAAAGAAAGGAGTCGCCTCTTCTTTTCCTGAGGGTGTCGTAAGTCCTACATCATGTAATCATCATATCAGCCGTTAACTGTCCAATGTTGACCATAAGCCTTCCCCAGGCAGGCTTATGCTTGGCCGGCGGATTGGCAACCGCAGTTAGGTTTTGGTAATATTTTAAAAAGGATACTGCTGCCCATTCCTCGACTATTAAATTTCCTCAGTTGCCTCTTACTACACCCTCAGGAAAGGAAGGGGTAGCATATTCCATGCTGGAACCACACGGGTAATCTATTACAAATTAACAAATGTACAAAAAAAATCAAATCTTTCCTCTTTAAAATATTAGTTTAGAAGAACGGAGATTCAGTTTTTTTTTTATAGTGAAAAGTCGTTTGTTTTGGCACCTCTGTCCCATTCTTATTTCTACCATGAAGCAGTTGTATTTGCATTGGTGTGTTTCGGTTTGAAGGTTGGGATATGGCAGTGAATTTACAGAGTACAGAGTACATCTGAGTCCTTAGGAATGGCAATACATGGGGAGTATCATGGGCAAAACAGTATGTATTGTTATGTCCACGGTACTGCTCATGTCTATAGGCGACAGTTATCACTTTCCTTGGTTTATTGAAATAAATTTTCATTCATTAATTAATTCATTCAATAAAGTCAATATTAAAATGGCTGTTTTTTCTATGAAATACAATTTATTTGTACAGAAGTAATTACCCGTAGACACAGGGATAAGCCTTTTAATAGAATTTATACAGAACCTCCATTCTGTGTCTGAAAACTAAAATTTTAGTTCTATATTTCAGTGAAATCATAATTCTAGGTACCGGGATTGATTAAATTTATTACAGAATTAAGTTAGAACTACATTAAATTTCATTCTCGGTAGTGCGTAACTTATTACATTCGCTGAAGTGCCAAATTAGGGTTTTAGTTCAAGAGATAAGTTGAGAAAATGAATGCTCAAAATCGACCTCTCTTACTTTGTCTGTTCAAGAAGTTTTTGAAGGTTTCTTGTAGCACTACAAATTAATAAATCTTAAATATTTGCTCTTATTGTTTTTTTTTTTTTTTTGTTTAACACTGGCTTTTACCAGTGACTTCATCCACGTGACCGAGATACGTTGATTGACCGAGTTAACAAATTAACAAAATTTTTACCAAAAAATACCAAATTATTTCAATGATCGGTTGAGTTGTTAACGTGCTAAGAGATAAGAAACAAACTCGCTTTCACATTTATAATATCAGCAAGGAGACGACTCCTTTAGCAAAAACAACACGAGTTCTTCTTGTTAAATTGTCATCAGGTGTATTGTTTTATGATTATTTGTGTTGGCTTTACTCGTTGGTTATTTCTTTAGATTTTTTTTTTAATTTCACCACCATTAGTATGTGTGTGACTGCCAATACTTAAAAATTAAACCACCATTACCAGAAATTCCAGAACCTTCCATATTAGCTATTAATCAAGCAACAATAGTAGTAATAATAATTAATGAAGTATGTAAGTAGATGTTAGAGCTTTAACACTCAGGTTATGGAATGAGCTCCCTGCCGAGGTTTTCCCAAGAGACTACAGCATGGGGTTATTCAAAAGGGGGGTAAAGAGGTTCCTTCAGGGTCGGCAACGCGCGACCTCGATACCTCTGGTATTGCAGGCGTTCATAGGCTACGGTAACCGCTTACCATCAGATGGGCCGTATACTTGTTTGCCACCTCAGTGGTATAAAAAAAAAAAACTCTATTACTACCAATCCCTTTTCCTTTCACTACATCTTTTTACGTCTTTCCTTATACTTCTAACCATCCACAATACTTTTCTTAAAACATGTTCATTAGATTAAAACATTAAGCTTTAGTAAAACATAATTTATTTCTACATAAACATATTAATTAATTATGTTTAAGTAATTAAATATTCATTTTGTTTGTGTGCATATTGTTATTCTTTAGAGTTTGTATCATTCTAAAGGGTACAATAGAGAGTTTTCATTCATTCATTCATCTATTGTCTGATAAACCATTTTAACAATTGAATTGTTTTCTCTTTTAGTTTGAACTATATTATTAACTAGCGGCCCGTCCCGGCTTTGCACGGGTGGACATTTTTACATTTTAAAAAGTGGCCATTAAGGCTGCACACGCGACAAAAGCTTAAAAATAGAGTAACTTCTCCAGTTTTCCCAACATTTCCCTTCATTGCTCTACTCCTATTGATCGAAGTGTGATGAAAAGTACACTATAACCTGCCCAGAAGTATGAAGAATAATTATACCAAGTTTTTTTAAAATCCGTCGAGTAGTTTTTTTTTCTATAACGAACATACAGACAGACAGACAAAAATTTTACTGATTGCATTTTTGGCATTAGTATCGATCACTAATCACCCCCTAGATATATTTCAGGTACAGAATTGACCTTTCTACAGATTTATTATAAGTATAGATTTAAAAGAAAGTGATGAAACACTTCAATAATAAATCTTTGCAGAAGGTTTTACTCGACGGCCAGGGCCGGATTGACCATGTCGGGGCATCTGACACGGCTTTCAACTTAGGATCTTCTTTCCCAAAATTTAGGATGTAAGTGGGATACGATTTTTTTAGGGATATTATTAGGGATTTATTTCTCTTCATAACTGTTTCTTTTTATTGAGAAAAATAAATATGTAAAAATATAAGCTGCGAGACAATTCCAAACCAGTCCATCATACTTACTTGTTGACCTAGCGACTTAGTGACATCTAGTACAAATACATTACTAATACACTGCGGTGACCTACTCTGTGGTTATTGTATATATACTTACTGGAAATCCATATGTACGTTGATTGTTGTTAACTTGTTTTTAAAGATTGTTTGGTGTCTGGTTTATATATATGCATACACATATATACATATATATCATCATCATTGCCTTGTCTTTCCCAATTATTTGGCGTTGACGCAGTATATCTTCTTCGTCTACAAATTCCTTTTTTTGTATGCAACTTAGAATGGCAAATAAACAGATGGCTCAACTGATGGAAAGTGGTATCTGTCGCCTACATGAGCGGACAGTACCATGAATATAACAGAGTATACTGTTTCGTCCACGATAGCTCCCACGCATTGCCATTCCTGAGGACTTAGGTGTTATTCCTTTATACCCTGTAAATTCACTGCCATAGCCCACCCTTCAAAGTGAAATACAACCATGCAAAAATAATTTTGTTGACGCATGGGGCTCCTAACTGATGGGGAATACCTAGGCAGATACTTAAATTGCCTAATAAATAATCCGACCCTGTCAATATAAAAAAAAAGTATGAAAAAATATCATTACCTGACTTTTAATTCCGAAATCTACTAATGTATTTAGTTGTTACTGAATACGTCACTGGACGTATTTAGAGTACCAACCAGTTTTATTTTTAAAAACAATCCCAAACATTTTTATGGAGATTATCTGTACAATCTAAAATTGCACGTGCACCATAAACTTTTGGCGTTTTGTAAAGCAATTTTCTCCTATCCGATTATCAATAAAAATGTTTGGAGGGCCAGCTCGTAAAATTTGAATGGTGTTTTAAAACAGTCGTAAAACTCTTTACTGCATTGTTTTCGAATTGTTCACATTTGCAGAAAAAAATTGGCTGGATGTTTTTTAAGAGCTCAATGCAAATTATATGGTGGATCTTTTAATTAGTATTGTAAAAAGGAAGTAGAACAATTATTGCTGTCCAAATCTATTAAAAAATAGTTTAAGATTTCCACAAAAACAAAGACTTAATCAATGACAAAATATTTTTTTAAACACTAGACTATTGAACTGAATTAAAAAAAAAAAAATATCTACAGGACTAATCTGTAAGTATATCTTTTTAGATAAAAAAAGAATTTTCCAAATAGGTTTACAACTGATGGGGTTATGATGTAACAAATATTAAAAAAAAAATCGAATTGAAAATCTCCTTCTTTTGAAGTCGGTTAAAAAGAATTATTATTATTATTATAACTCCCAACTACCCGCATACGAGTCTTCAAATCAAGATATCAAAAGCCTAGCGCTTGTCACAAATAGCTCCACGAAAATATTTACTGCCAACATTTTATTCATGGCAAAAGACCTTTATAGGGGGTGTTGTCAAAAATATCACGTAGTAACTTTATGAGCAACCACATTTGCACATAAAAAGAAGTTTACGGGTACCCTGGAAACAGTGGGATATAAAAAAAAATGCGAAAAAACGAAACACGCCGCAATTCTGCATGCTTTTTATGCTATGCCTGGTAATATTTCGGCTGACGTATCTTGATGCGGGCGTGGCGTCATAACTTGTGCTTGCCAACTTCAAAAAAGGGTTATATTGTTGCGTTTAGGTTGGGAAATGTGATGTAAAATATTTGCATATGCAACAGGTCTGAATCTTTTGGAGTGAATGCGGCAGAAATTTATGCATTATGATAATTTAAAAAAATAAAAAAAATGGGACAGGAGAATCTCGAATATACGTGAGTGGAATTCCGTAGACTTGGATAAAATTATTTAGGATAATAATAAAATAATTATTTCAAGCAACAAGGATATTGGTTTTTCCATAAACAATTATAATTTTTGAATAATGTAATTTATTTATTTATTATATTTAGATTATATACATTTCATTATATATATATATATATATATATATATATATATATATATATATATATATATATATATATATATATAATTATAATAGAAAAATAATTTAATATATACCCGTAACTTTGTCTACGTAACCGGGATATATTTATTGGTTGAAAATGCAGTTCAGTTAGCCCATCGTGATTAACCGATCACCGCCATGAAAAACAGTCCAGAGCCACCTGCATCCATTGACGCCCTGCAATGCATTTGAGGTTGTTATTCCATCTAGTGGGGGGGTCGTCCTACACTGCATTTGTCCGTACGGGGTCACCTGTCAAGAACTTTTAATATTAATAACAATATTTTTCCTCTCAGTAATCGTAGTTATCTTCTTTAATCTCACCATACATTTGGTTGCTGCATAAATAATCTCCAGCAAGATTTAATACAGACAAACTAAAATGACTCGCTACCAGTGTAAACATTTCAACGGCATACGTTGGAATATTTACTCTAGGAGCTAAAGCTTAAAAGGTTTCCACTATGACCCATATAAATTCATGTCCCCGGGTATTTCTTGAAAGGCTGAGCAATCTCAAAATGTCATTATGCAAACGTGCCAGGATATAGGCACGACTGCCGAAGACAGTTTAGGAAACAATAGCGCCGAGAACGCCCCAATAGTTGCGTTCAACACAAAAAGGTCATACAGTAACGTAGAACACATACAGTCGGTTTAACATAGCGGGATTGGCATATGTTCGGAATGACCTTTATTGGGAATTTGAAAGGGTGCCACTTTGGGTTTAGATTGACTTGAAAATAGAAATGACAATTTTATTCTGCGAATCAAAACACGTGGAAATAAATGTAATAGTGAATTATATTAGTTTTATTTTGAATTAACTTCGTTACTATGTCTGTCTCTAAGCAAAGTCCCTTGAGGGGTAGGTAGGAAGAATTGGCCGCCAAAAAATCTCTTGTACCTAACCTTAATATACAGGGGGGAGAAGGATTGTTAGTAATGGGGACGTTAATCTCCATTGATAGCAATATACTCGGTCAGGTCGACCTCCACGTGGTTCCCCCTGGAAATTATTATTGTCAAATTATTGTCAAAGTCGTCGTGATAGGTCAACTGAATGAAGTCACATTCTCATCATATATAAAATTAAAAAAAAAACCTTAACATACATCTCTAGTTTCTTATACTTTCAAAAGTTTAAAAGCTTTGTTTTATACTCTAGATTAGCAACTTAATTTTTTCCAAAAGATTTTTTTTTATACAACTTAGAATGGCAAACAAGCTGACGGCCCATTTGATGGAAAGTGGTAACTGTCGCCTATAGACGTGAGCAGTAGCATGGACAAAACAGAGCATACTGTTTCGCCCATGATACCCTCCACGCGTTGCCATTCTTGAGGACTCAGGTATTATTCCTCTGTACCCAGTAAATTCACGCCATTTCACACCCTTTAAACCGAAACACAGTATGCAAACACAGCTGCTTTACGGTTGAAACACGAATGGGACAGAGATACCCAAGCAATCGACTTTTGTACAAAGTCTCCCTCTGGTGAAGAAGAATAATTGTTGAGTTTTTTGCGAGCTCTTTTCAACATTCTGAACCAAATAATAATCATAAAAAAGACGATTTAAAAAAGCTTGTAAACAAATTAATTTGAAAAAAATATAATAACAATATTTTTGCCGCGTAATCTCGGAATAGAATAGGCCACCCATTCTTTTTTCGTGGGTGTCGAAAGAGGTGAGAACGACGAGGAACAGGCAGCAGAGTCTCTCTTCTTCCAGAGGGAGATTTTGTACAAAAGTCGATTGCTTGGGTACCTCTGTCGCATTCGTGTTTCAACCGTGAAGTAGTTGTGTTTGCATGGTTGTGTTTCGGTTTAAAGGGTGGGATATGACGTGAATTTACAGGGTGCAGAGGAATAACACCTGAGTCCTCAGGAATGGTAACGCATGGGGGGTATCATGGGCGTAACAGAATACTCTGTTACGTCCATGGTACTGCTCATGTCTATAAGCGACGGTTACCACTTTCCATCAGGTAGGTCGTCAGCTTGTTTGCCATTCTAAGTTGTATAAAAAAAAATGTTACTATAACTATGTCACATAGTTTTCACCACATCTGCTTTTTATACGCTTTCTGTTTTTACCTAATAGTTAGCTGGTAGAGAATGCCATATGGCATTAAGCTCACCACTTGTACAAAGATTTATTATACAATAAAGAATAAATAAATACATAAAGATTAATTCTATTCCAATTTCTTGTTCTACGACAATGGCTTTTTTTTTTAATTTAAACAGTTGCAAGTGTTTTTTTTTTTACTCGTATAGAAAAAACTGAACATTTTAGATAAGTTTTTTAAAACTATGAATTTCTGTCTGTCGTTAAGTTTTTACAGTCCACATCTATGTAATTATCTTATCTACTGTAATAACTGAAGGGAAAAAAGAAAACAAGAATGGAAATCAAATGCCATCGTCTGGTTCCCTTTGTATCGTTGTGGCCATAAAACAATTCCTATATGTAGCTAGAAACAAAAGATATCATTAATTTACTGGCGCGAATTTACTGTGTACAGAGGAATAACACCTGAGTCCTCAGGAATGGCAACGCATGGGGGGTATCATGGGCGAAACAGTATACTCTGTTATGTCCATGGTACTGCTCATATCTATAGGCGACGGTTACCACTTTCCATCAGGTGGGCCGTCAGCTTGTTTGCCATTCTAAGCTGTATAAAAACATAATAATTAATTTAAATTTGACAAAATTATAAAAAAAAAACAGCATATATTTAACGTTTTGATTTTCATTTTGGATATAGTTTTAAGTTTTTACAACTATTTTACAATACAGCAATATTTATTTTACATACAATATTTTAATCAATATAAAAGAAAAAAATAAAATAGAAATAAAATCCTATATCGAGCTAGCGGATTAGTGTGTTTTTAAAATAGCAAACAATTGACGACCCGTCTGATAGAAAGTTAATAAATAAATAATCGTAGTCCCCTTCACCATCATCATCATCATCATTTTATTAGTCGTTAACTGTCTACCGCTGAACATAGGTCTCCCCCATAAGAGGAGACTTGCTAGTAGTTGCCACGCTTGGCAGGCGGGTTGACAACCGCAGTTTGGCTTTTGGTGATATTTTAAGAGGTACGCTAACCCATCTCTCCACCATAAGCTCCCTTAGTTGCCTCTTACGACACCCACAGGAAAGGAAAGGGTAGCCTATTTTATGCCGGGATCTAGACGGCTATTCAGTTGATTTTGAATTCAATGGATACTGTTAAATTGTTGTGGGGATATAAAATGTTATGGGGGAGGCCATAGCCTCCAGTGGACAACAATGGACAGTGGACAGTTAACGGATTTCAACAATAACAGTGTTATTGAATTTCAGTAATTCATTTAAGGTTATCGTTGTATCTTGTAGTATATTTATTTTATAGGTAGGTTATTATATATTATACATTTAGATGACCTTTGCGTCTTAACGGTTTAATACTCTGCCTCATCTTCGGATAGTTGCAGGTTCGATACCTGCATATATTAACATTTATATTTATAAGTATATCTGTAGTGGTCTAGTATATCATAGTATATCATAATATATAAATATATTTACAAAAAAATATATTTATTTATTTATTTATTCTTTATTGTACACAGAAAAAAATTACAACATATAATATATATATAAAATAAAGATGTACAACAGGCGAGCTTAACTCTGTAAGAGTTCTCTTCCAGCAAACCCTGAGTGGAAAGGAGCATTAATTATTATTTATATATTTTATATAAGTTTTATAGTACAAACTTTACCTATATAATGACTCAGGACTACGTAATATGCTCAGCGATTTTTACTACTATGTTTAGTTTTATAAGCTCTTTGATTAAGATTGTTTTTCTTTGAAGTTAATTTGATAAATTTCATTTTTCTTTTGATATTTTTATTTTAATTATAAATAAATTTTTGTCCCAAATGCAATGTTGACCTCCTCAACCTTTACCTGAATTTATGAATATTATCAACGCCTACAAGGTATTGTTAGAAATGGTAATTTGCTTATACTCGTATTTCAACTTTATACTAATATATAAATAATAGGATTGAAAATAAATTACCTTTTTACTTTTCAAATAATAAAATTGAATATTTTTTTAATGTAATTTTAGTCAACTATGTAGCTTCTCTGTATAATAAAGCTACGACTCGACAAGCAATTACGTAGCGTAGGATGTCCTACATTGTCTAATTGGGTCTAATCTACAAGAAAAAGAAGATTAATTTTCATATAAAATTGTATTTTATTTTACAAATAATTGTTTTTTTTTTTAATACAAAATATTAAACATTAACATATTTTGCTTCTCATTGTTTTCATTTTTCGTTTTTCTTTTTGTAACTTTATGAAATATTTATTAATTTTATTTTGTTTAAACTTAATAAAGAATAATAATAATTCGCGTCATACCAGATTTTTTTTATAAATAAGAAAAAAAATTATTTAAAAAAAATATAAACCTATATTTATTGTTAACAACCCAAAATTTTTTTAAGTTACTAACTCAATAACTTATGTAATTATCTAAAAGTTAACATCCTTTGACTTTTGACTACGTAAACTTTTTAACTTAAAGCAACAAAATTGCGTGGTGTAATCTGATCAGAACGTTAACCTTGACTCTATTGATTATATTTTGTCAACACTTAAAAACTAAAATAGACTTTATATAAATAAACCAACGAATTATAATTGGTAAAGGAGTAGAGAATAATTTAAACTACATTCTCTTATTCACTCATATATATTTTATACCAGAGGGAGACTTTGTACAAAAGTCGATTGCTTGGGTACCTCTGCCTCATTCGTGTTTCTACCGTGAAGCAGTTGTGTTTGCATGGCTGTGTTTCGGTTTGAAGGGTGGGATATGGCGTGAATTTACAGGATACAGAGGAATAACATCCGAGTCCTCAGGAATAGCAACGCATGGAGGGTATCATGGGCGAAACAGTATACTCTGTTATGTCCATGATACTGCTCATGTCTATAGGTGACGGTTACCACTTTCCATCAGGTGGGCCGTCAGCTTCTTTGCCATTCTAAGTTGTATAAAAAAAAACTGTCTCTTTTCATTCTCTTACGACATTCGAGGGAAAGGAAGAGATGGCCTATTCTATGCCGAGCCCACATATTTATTTATAGTTTCAAATATATATGTTTCTGTTACTAAATATATGGCTATTATTAACATAATTTATTATATTATTTTTGCACCATATATGTTATGCTTTATAAACAAACCCTATAGATACTGCCTTCTTTCGGGTTCTCAAGGTTGACTAGAAGAAATCTCTATAAGCGATAAGTCCGACTGTGTACATTTTTGTTATAATCTAATAATTTATATTAAAAGTGAATATACTAAAGTAAATAAATAAAGAAATACATTTTAAAACACATTTGTTTTTAAATTTATTTTTTATTTAATTTGACCAATTTGTAAATGAAAAATGAGCTTTACACGTCCTTTCGAGCAAACGTTTCTTTACATAAAAAACCTTTACTCCAGCTTCAATAAATATTTTAAAAGTATTAATTTCTATTTTCGGAGTGAAGTTTGAAAATAGTCAATTGTCTTTTTCTCATACAAAGCTTTCTTAGCTACTGATTTTAAACTAGTTTTTTAACAATCGTTATAAAATTTGATATACACGCACTATTTAAAATAGAGAAGATCATATGCTATACTATTCGCCCTTCGATCGACGTATTCCAGTCACGGAGACACACTCGCGGGTAAAAACTAGTCGGAAATAATATTGTACTGTATTCCGCCAACTTTGTGGCCATACATTAATAGGTGTGATAAACATTTTACGCGCATTCTCGTATAGCAGATGAATCAGAATTGCCTTATATCCGTGGTGGCTCGTAAAAATTCCTATCGCGTAGTTGAAATAATTTAAGTTAGGTGCAAACTCGGATCTTGCGCTTGCCAGGAACAAGTTCACGAAGATTTTGCTCTTAGAGGTATTTCACGCTATTAAATATACAGAATAACAGATAGATCAATTTATTAAAGCATCGATGCACTTTTAAATAGTTTAAAACTTTTGCAATATCTTTAATAGACTAGAAATAATTTAGTAAGTTTCTTTTCATTTTTTACACATTTTATTTTCTATTTTATATTTATAACTGTGTTTGCATGGCTGTGTTTCGGTTTGAAGGGTGGAATATGGCGTGAATTTACAGGGTACAGAGGAATAACACCTGAGTCCTCAGGAATGGCAACGCATGGAGGGTATCATGGGCGAAACAGTATACTCTGTTATGTCCATGGTACTGCTCATGTCTATAGGTGACGGTTGTCACTTTCCATCAGATGGGCCGTCGGCTTGTTTGCCATTCTAAGTTGTATATAAAAAAAAATATAACTGTATTTTACTAGTTGATCTGACAAATATTGTTTGCACTTCTTTGAAACATTCTGGGTCCATTTTTTATCGGTATTAAAACTATACCATCTCACAATTTGGAATAAACAATATACATTCACAGAGTTTTATTAAAATAGAGCTGTTTTGGAGATTAGCGTGAATAAAAACAAATGAATGAGCTGCACCTCGTGGCTTTAATTATTTGAATCAGTGAATATATAAAGTATCCTATCTATTAAGTTAGATTATAACCGATACGTGTATCAAATTTCATTTAAATCTGTTCAGTAATTTTTATGTGAAAGAGAACATTTATATTGTTAATAATTTTTTACATGTTTTTGACAGTGTAATAACGCTCTTAAATATATCCAGAAAATTTTCTTTGCTTTCCGCAAAATTTTAACATTCGATCATTAATTAAATTTGATATATCAAGTTATTTGCGTTACCTACCTTGAATTATCATCGTCCACTATTGGACAGGGCTTCTAAATAGACTGCCATAAGGAATAGTCGTAGCCTGCACCATAGTCGATGCATGTGAGGAGTCCCTGCAACACTTGAGATCGTCGTTCTATTTAAGGGTTATCTCACTTTAAATTTAGTTGTACGAAATTAACATTGGAGAACCATTCTTCTCCATCACTCATGGATTTTATACTTTGTTTATAGATAGAGATCGAATGGCTAATAAATCGAGAGCGAATTATTGCCACTGGTATATTGTTTCTAGATTATTTTTAATGAAATCATGGCATTTGAAGCTCCTAAGAGTACAGACTTGCACAAATAATGCACAGTTTTCATTTTGGATTAAATAATTAGATACAATTCACTGTATTTGCATAATTGTGTTTGAATGAATGGGATATGGTAGTGAAATTATATGATTATATTATTGAAAACGTATAACAGATTCCATGGACAACATAATATATTTTGTAGTATCTATGGTGCTGTTCATGTCTACAGACAATGGTTACCACTCTCCATCATGTGAGCTGTTAGCTTGTTTGCTATTCAATGCTGTATAAAAATAAAAACATCAAATTAATGTTGCCATAAAAAGTTATTCTAAATCTAGAAAATTTGCACTTTCTTACCTGAATGACGATAAGTGTGTTGCATTTTGTAAAATAATATGGATTTATCAACGTTATTGGTAATCAAATGCAGTGTAAAATTGGCTATATTTTTTAATATCTTTGAAACATTGGAAATACCATCAAAATTGCTAAAATGAACTTGTGCTAAAACCCTTTTCTTGTCTCATTAGCCAATATAGAATTCAAGGCCTCTTATCTTCTAAGACTGGGACGTGAACATCACATGGCTTTCAAATCTCTCTGTATGGCTTTTTACATCTATGTCTATATAATATATGAATATCCAATACCTAATATGGTTTCTGTAATTTTATATGGAAAAAAAAACAAACAAACTCACTTTAACATTTATAATATTTTTAATGACAAATGGGTATGAAGTGAGGTAAATTAGCTGGCGTGAAGCCAAAAAAATAGAGTAGCTTCTTTAATTATTATTAGAATAATACTAAAAATTTTATTATACAAAAAATGTTTAAGACATCTGGTATAAAAACAAATGTAATGTAATTTTTGACTCACATCAAAACGAAATATATTCTCAATTCGTTTGTATTTTTTCATGTTTCTTACCTTATAACTCCATCAATTCGAAACCGATTTGGAAAGTTCTTACTTACAGATTGGTCCCATAGATATTTTTACAAAAACGTTTCAATAGTTTAGTTTTTGAATCAAAACAACTAGTTTTATCACAATTATATCAAATTTTTATCAAAATTTTTAATTAACAAATAATTATGTAGCAATAAAAATCAAAGTACATAGGCCAAAGTTTGGTTTTATTTAGAAAAGTATATTTACAATGTAATTATTTACAAGTTTTAAACATTCTTCATTCCATAACACTATCTAGATTCTCACTCCAAAAATCATCAACTATTCGCTGAAGTTTAGGAATGGGTAATATACAGCAATATCTATATCATATAGTTACGATACCTATATATTGGCCCAATAACGGATATGTTAAATATCAGTTCTCTAATATACATATAATATCTAAATAAAGCACTCAATCGAAATGAATATAGATATACGATTGGTATAGTCGAAAACCACCATCGATATCAAGAGAAACCCAATATATAGATATCGGAATGCTACCGATATTACCCACGCCTACTGTAGTTCAAAGTCAAAAGCTTTATAAGTATTTTATTAATACAATCTCTTATTAAACACTCGTAGTAATTATAGCATATTTACAAAAACACTTTAATCTAGTTATCACAGAAAAAATAATTTTATATCTAGCATAATAATATTACTTGATATACTGACTCTCCGTAAACCATCCTACACATTTACTATCATTAACGCAAGTATGTAAGCAGCTTTATTTTTCACATGCTAATTATACTAATAAAAAAAATAAAACACTAAAGTATTATATGTTTTATGTGTCACTAATTATTATATATTTTATATTATAAAAAAAAAATGATGTATCTGATCTGACCAAACAGGAGCGTACTAAATTATAAGTGCTGATTTTTCAGTTCAATTCAATCTAAAACATTTTTATTCAAATAGACTTGTTTACAAGCACTTTTCAATCGTCATTTTATTTAAATCTACTGCAGAGTTCGGAAAGTAGTTTTCTGTTGAGAAAAGCCCGCAAGAAACTCAACATTTAGTATTTATTAGTGATGTATACGAAAATTACAATTTAATTATAAACTAGCTATGTAAATAGTGATTGTTTCATTTATTTATTTATTTTTATAATTAAGAAAATAATAAAAAATATATTTAAAACTTGTTCCGATTATATATGTAGATAGATGATAAAATACAAAAGACTATGAACATAAGAATATCATGTACTGTAACGATTGCAACGAATTCATTTTCACTTAATCTATGTGGCAATTTTTTTTTATTGTATATATAAGAGATTATATAAGAGGTATGCTCTCACCAGTGACGCTCTTTACATTCACCATGATTTTCGTTGTCTCTTTATCTCTTAATACGACACGACACCAAATTTTTCCTATATGTTTTTGTCTATTATTGTAATTATTGTAATTAATTTTCGGAATCTTTTATTATTATTTCTAAACTACATACCTGTACCTACGTAAACAAGACGAGACTACATTAAAATATACACAATAAAAAAAATATATAATAATATTGCGCAACTCTTTACGCTTATATAAGCAATTTACCTTTTGTAATTAGTCCGCACCTGTTTGATCCGAACTTAATAAAAACATAATACATTGAAAACATATTATACACACTAAATATATTGTGTATTAATTAATTCTCTAACAAAATTCGACGTCCTATTAATAAATTGTATATTTTCGAAGGAACCATAAAACTGTAAGCCGTTATTTTTACATTAAAGACGGATGAGACCCTAAGCGACTATTTTTGATATTCTATAAAATTTATAACTAGGCCATAAGAATGAAGGATAAATTATGTTAACAAATAACTGTTTTTCTTTTTTTAATATTTTATAGATGAATATAGAATCTGTTAATATTATTATAATATTAATTAACTATTAGTGTAAATATAACAAAAATAAAATACAGTATTTTTTTTCTGTTTTAGTCCATTTCGTAAGTATACATTGTATAAGTAACCAATTAAAATTACCAATATTTTATATATATATATATATATATATATATATATGCACACAAATTTTAAGAGAGTTATGCTGTAAGACTATCCAATTGCTCTTTTTTCGGTTTTTATTCAATCGAAACAAATATACGATATTTTAATGTAATAACGATTTTAAACTTAATTGCGTGTTACATTGACTAATTTTAAAATTAATTCGTGACCCTTAGTCATGTGCAGCTGTGACGCTAGCGCGGGCCTGACTATGCTATATGAAATAACGTTATTAATTATAACAACTGAAGTTTTATTTTGAAATACAATTATGAATAAAGAATAAAGCTCAAAATGCTATTTCCCGCGATCATAATTGATTACAAGTAAATTACAATCATCATTAATTTCCAGCCTGTTGTTGTTAGGTGATATAAAAAAATCAATATCATCAAGGTTGAGGCGGTTTCTTCGAACTCAACAGCAAGTATATGCTTGGTATTCAATCATTGATAACGATCGATTGATAATTATATTCGCCTTTAAAAATATTATTTTAACTATAATTAATAAATTGCATTTGATAGGAATTGTATTTTTTTATATGCAGCTTAGAATAGCAAACAAGCTGACAGACCACCTAATGGAAAATGGTAACCGTCGCCTATAGACATGAGCAGTACCACGGACATAACAGAGTATACTCTATTATGTCCATGGTACTGCTCATGTCTATAGGCGACGGTTACTACTTTCCATCAGGTGGGCCGTCAGCTTGTTTGCCATTCTAAGTAGTATAAAAAAAAAAAAAAAAAAAAAAAAAATACTGTTTCGCCCATGATACCTCCCATGCGTTGCCATTCCTGAGGACTCAGATATTAATACTGAAGTGGTAAACAAGCATACAGCCCACATAATGGTAAGCGGTTACCGTAGCCTTTAAACGCCTGCAATACCAGGGGCATTACGCGCGCGTTGCCGACCCTGAAGACGCCTCTTCACCGCTTTTTTAAAGAATCCCATGCTGTAGTTTCTTAGTAGAAGCACGACAGAGAGTTCATTTCATAATCTGAGCGTTAAATTTAAAAATATCTGTGATTATTATGTGAAACAATTATAAATTGTTACGGTCATAAGTTACACACGTTGATAATTGGTCGCATTTATAATCTTGATACTTTCTCTATTAACGGTTTATTACGAATTTATTCAATTGGGAGAAACCGTTTTTTTTTTTAACTTTCTTCTAAATAAGACTTACAATTTTTATATTTTATATAAAAGGATTAACTTAGATAGATACATTATGAAATGCCGTGTGGCCGTCGTAGAATGGATTACTTACTTTTCCATGAGTATTGCAAGAGACAACTAAGAGGACTTAATGGTCGAAAAAAAGGACAGTAGTATCTCTCTTAAAACATCACCAAAGCCTAACTACGGTTGCCAACCTGCCTGCTAAGCGATACAATTACTGACAAAACGCCCCTTATCGGGGAGGCCTATGTTCAGCAGCGGACAGTTAATATATAAAAATAACCTGACAGACTTAAGTGAATTTTTACTGAGAACGTTCAATTAGTTTTGGGGTTATCCAGAACCCTTAATCATGAGTGGTGGTGACGCAAATTGTTAATACAAAATTAATTTAATCAATAAGTTTCGATATCGATTTCGGTCATAAATATGAGTACTTGTTAAAAATAACAAAATTTTACACGCATTTAAAAATTTGCCTACTTTTTAATGCCAATACTATAACGTATACTAAATTTAATGACATTTGATTAAACTAAATGGAAAATGTAACAAATAAACAAATTCACTTTTACATTTATATAATTAGTAAATATTGGGAAACGTTGTTTTGTACGATCGGTCTATGGTAAATCTATGGAAATTGCCACTTCATGGCACTTTAGTCGTTGTAACAAGTTATTAGTGTTATCAGACATATTTTAAACACACAATCGGGACTTAAGGCGATATAAAAACTTTTACAGGTAAATAATACTTACATACCTTCTTCTTTATGTTTCAGACGAAGACGCCACTCACTTCAGTTCTGTCGTGACCACGACATGGTGAAATCCACGTCGAAACGTCGGTGATAAAGAAGCAGGTATGTAGGTACTATTTACCTGTAAAAGCTTTTACATCGCGATAAGTTCCTATTGTGTATTTAAAATATGTGTAAACAACGCGAAAGTTTAAAAGTTTAAAAATTAACTGTCACCAAACATATAATAATACAGATATTTATATAATATTAACATATTATTTGATTCTATATTCATCCACAATATATAATATGACAATTTAATAATTTCATTTCAAGAAATAATAGACCTGTAAGTGTTTATGTAGGTTACTCTAATCAGTCTTAGATCGAAATTTCTAAAAAAACATTTCGTTTATTGAGCATTAGTGACAAGCTGTAAATAATTTTTAAACTATATATTATATATTATTATAATAATAATTGAAATGTTATTTGATAAATATTTATCTTAGAGTATAAAAAAAATTGCCTCTAAGACATTTTAAAATAAATCTAAAATTGACATAATTGTGAAAACAAACGGAAGATCTGAAATTTGTGCTAAATTGAAGGATATATTGTAATGTAATTTTAGTATAAAACGTGGATATGTATGAGATATGAAAATGGCACGCTATAGTCATTAAATTATTGAATTAAAGCTTAATTAATAACAATCTAAAATATATATATATATATATATATATTTTCGTGAGAATTACGATTCTATAAAATCTGATAAATATACAATTAAAAGTAATTTCTAAAAGATATAATGATTTAAAAAATAAAGTAAAAGTAATAAATAGGCTACGTAACAGAATAATATTTTTACAGAACAGTATTTTATTTTTTATGTCGAATAAAAAAAAATTAGGAACAGTTTATAATCAAATGGCAAATAAGTGTAAATATCCATATAATTAATATTTGAATTAACTTTTATCTAAAATTCTAAAATACTTTTCAACATTTTAATATGAATTCAAAGGATTTCAGAGCACAGTGTAATAAAATGTGCATAACATTTGAAATTCCAAAAACGACAGATATTTACGAAACTGATTTCTTTTTTTTTTTTCAAGAAAGCCGGATCAAATAATGAAAACCATTTTGGATACATACAATTAATTGATCTTGTCATCGCACGGTTTAACCGAGAGTACTTTTCATGTGTACAAACTGTATATACTTTATAGTGGTAAACAGTTTTGTAAATAAATCACTGTGTCTTAAATTGTTACATTTTTCTGTAATACATAATTATCTATTATTAAATAAAGTAGGTGTTTTATATTAAACACCTGAAGCATATACATTGTAAATTTACTACTAGAAAATTTTATGCAAGCAATCCTTTCCTTATGCATGAATTAATTGCACCGACAAGAGGAAACTCTAAAATGAAAACAAGAAATCCTTTCCTTGCAATTGTTATAAAAAAATTACCACTATAAAAACAAAAAAAAAATACAAATTAAGTTTTATAATATATTTCATTAAACTGTATATTTTCAATTTAAAATAATTATTTTTCAAAATATAGATTTTATTACAGAATTAGAACCATTTATATTTTGAGGCCATTTGGAACAATACGAGGTCGTTGACGCTCACATTCTATTGCTTAGTACTTATTTAATAGATGGGTCAGATAAATTAATAAAAAAGACATAGAAAAATTAAATCATTTCAAACAGACTTATGCATCCGTTTTAATTTTCGATGGAAATTATTATACAGATAATAGCAAAGCGACATATAAACAAACAAATAGATACATTTAGTAATAGTTACAAATGGTAAGACCACCAATTTTATATACAATACCAAAATTTTTAATATATCTATCAACAAGAACAGTCTCAGTTGGATAGTTTAAAATTGACATCATTCTTTTATCATACTGACTTATGTAAAGAAAGATGGATTGTAATTTTCAGAGAAAATCTCAGTATATATATATATAAACGTTTCAATTAATTATTTTAATAAGTCATGTCGAATGTCGTCTGTTATATAATACTTATTTATCATATATTGATCACTTTAATTCAATTATATATTTCAATATTGAAGGGTTATTAATGGGATGGTAAAATAAAAATGTTTTTTGAGATCCATCTATACTTTTTGGTCTTTTCAAATAAATTTCGTGCATATACAATTTAGTACTATGTACACTTTAGTACGATTTAGTGCAGAATTAAGCTTTGTTCAATTAACAAAGGTCTAGATCAAGATTTTTCTTTTGTATGAATAATTTGTATATAAGACGGTAGTACACGCAATATTTTCACCTTGGCTTTGTTCTTTCAATCAAACTTGTTTTGATTAAAATCATTTGTTTTGTAACATTTATTTTAAGCATAGAAAACATTATTGTTAAAATTTTCATAATTATATATTATATTTTAATGTAATAACTACAGGTTTAACTTTTATGTAATTTGATCGAGAAAGCTTAACTAGTTTCGAGACCACCCGGGAGCCTTGCTCTTGAGTGGTTGTTACTTCGCGCCTAGGCTTGCTGAGCACGAGCTTTAGGCGTTCGAGACACCGACACAGATAAGGACAATGTTGTTTGGAGACCTTTGGCTGTTAAACACTAAAGGTTCTGGATGGCCACTAAACTAATCGAGCTTTCTCTAGCAAACTACATATAAGTTAAACCGCCAGTTATTAGATTAAAATAGTATTTAATCGCATTTTTAATTTTCATTCATTGATTTCTATAACAGTTAAAAGCAATTTAAAAATAATAATGACTAAGTATTTAACCGTTTCATATATAATGTATAAATAAGTAAAATATATCTCTTTTTTTAACGGATACTAGATAATCTAAAGTAGAAATTAACTTCAATGCAAGATATTAAAGATAACTATATTTTATCTATGAATTTCTCAGTAGAAATAATGTAGTAAATAATAATATAAATAATAACATGATTAAATTAAATAAACATATACATTCCATATCATTTGAAAAACATTTCAACATTTACTTGAATTAAACTTATTTACAAAACATTTATCAACCACAATAGAATCTCACAAAAAAAACCAGTTACACGATTACCGAAATACGTAATAAATAAATTGAGGTAATAGAAAAAAAAATGACCTATATAAAGTATTATAAACAAGCATTGAATAATAAAAAATAAAATTATCAATCTAATAACGTATTATTTGCTACCAAGTAACTCCGCATTCCGTGTATTTTAAAATTGGAAGCGTAATATTTCTTCGTATTAAAATTCTTAGAATAATTTCATTTCATAAAAATTCTATGATTACTCACCCATTATTGTTTTCATTGAGAATTAAACCGCTCATTATGTTCAAGATACCTAGAATTTATTAACACAATATCGAAGAAAGATAATCTCGACAGACCGAGGTCTAAATTAAATATAAAACAAACATTATTAAATGCTTGGGCATATTATTACAAGATCAATTGTTTATATCCAAGTATTAAATTAAATAATATATTTTTAGATTCCTATGAGAAGTCTTTTTTATTTGATTTATATTTAATATTAAAACCAAGGATGTTTTCCTTTCATTCAAAATAGGAAAGCATTTAGAATGTTTTTAACCGATTTCAAAAAAGAAATTCTAAATTCAGATTTTTTTTATGTTGGTCACTCCATAACTTCGTCAATTCTAAACCGATTTGAATTTTTTTTTATTTTATCTGTAAGGATATACTTACAAATTGGTCCCGTAGAAAATTTATCCAAATCGGTTCAGCAGTTTAGTTTTTAAATCAAAATAAATTTGTCATAATTGAAGGCGATTTGTTTATGGGACACAATTTTTAATTAATTACCTACGAGTATTTATTTCTTTTGTGAAATTTTGTTACAGTTACAAGGAATACGCAGTTAACTGTCAATTAAGGTAAGGTTAAAAATCTAGTCTTTTACATGTTTTAATATCAATTTAACTGCAACTTATATAAAACAGTTTTTTTAGATTTAACCAATTAAAACATATTTTTGAGACCTTTCTTGTAGTTGATAATTGTTATGTACTTATTACACTATCACGTTTATTATAAATATATAGGATCATATCATGTCAATCTATGACGAGCTATAATTATATACAAATTAAATAAAATTATTCTCTCCATTTATTTCTAAACTACATATTATAAAACTTTACAATGATATGATTTGATATTGAAAGTATGTCGTTGCTTAATAATTGTTATTAATATGATCCTATATAAATATATGACAGTGTGACAATCCCCTTATAAAGCCATTTTGTATCATAGTACAGAGTAATACATTAACTCGCGATTAATTTTACTTACTTAACGATATTACATCAGAAGAAAAAGTACATAAATACGAAAGAAACATTCAAAATCTCACAACACGTTCTCTTCTAGAAGAGTCAAGAAGTTTCACCATGTTAGCCTATTATATTAGACTGTCTTGCAAAAACCGCACTATGTTACATGAGAGATCGTACAAGTGTCACTTTGTTTATAATAAGTAAAAATAGTCAATAGTTTTTTTTTTAAATGACACCTTTCAACATTGGTTATACGTGAGTCGCTAATGGTGTCTGGTGTCCGTTACCTGAAAATAAATAATGCACTGAATCTAACATTGAAATCGGTTTCTCTTATACACATAACGTTGCATCCAAGCTTTTAACCGTTAAAAGTACTTTTGTATTCATAAATTAAAAAAATTACGGGAATTTTATGAACTTTTTATATTTTCATATTTTATGTTAGTCGTTTCCGACAATAGTATTAAATTTTATATTAAGGTTAATTAAAAAAAAACAATCACGAGAGTAACAATATTGGAATCCTTTTGATTACAATTTATTAATTATCTAAACTGTAATTCAATTTTCGTTAATTATATGTGGTAGTATATATAGTTAATTATTAAGTTATTACAACTGCAAGCTTCCTTAAAAAATAAAAAATAAATTAATTAATAAAAAATAATGATTAAATTTATCCAAAATATCGCGTATGCTTCGCGATATTATACAAAAGTAATTTAAAAAGTGAAGCACTTTTGATTTTTTAACACTAATGTTGCTTTACGCGGGTGTAATCTCAAATTCAACCTTATTAGTTATGATATACGATATAAAATTAATTTCGTATAAATCGTCCAAGAAATGTACTAGTCCATTAACATTATTTCCTCACTGCGAAATGCCTGTTCAGCAAGCATCAATCCACGTAAAAAGGTTTCATTCCTGAGAAGTATTTAAATCTATTTTTTTTTTTAATATTATGGCAATTTGTGTAGGATATCGAAAATTTTTTAACAACTTACCTTTTTTGGTAACAGTAGCATTACTTATCGTTCTATTTGACGGAGCTAATATATAATGAGCGCTAGGGGACTGCGGAGTAGCAGATGATGTAGCTACGCCAAC
This sequence comes from Galleria mellonella, assembly GCF_026898425.1. Taxonomy (NCBI): domain Eukaryota; kingdom Metazoa; phylum Arthropoda; class Insecta; order Lepidoptera; family Pyralidae; genus Galleria; species Galleria mellonella. Next base: position 4,271,260 of record NW_026441999.1, on the reverse strand, counting down.
CTGGACAAATAAATTCTAATGAACCTCTCATAAAGAGCATGTTCCTTTTTAAAAGGCCGGCAGCACACCTGCAATGCTGTTGGTGTTGCGGTTGATCATGGGCGGCGGTAGTCACTTACCATCAGGTGAGCCGCATGTTCGTTTGCCCTCTGTGTTGCAAAAAAAAATACTGATATTGTCTACGCAATATTATATGCTTCAACATGTATAAATCTCATTTTTATATTCAGTTCATTTGATCATACCTTATTTCTAATAGGCAGGATTTCAGTTTCTTATGGTCAAATTTATGATCTAGTATTTTTTGTTGTTTTCTCATTGTGATTATTTTTTGTAATTATTTATATTTATAATAAGTTTACTATTGTAATCTTTTGGAGGAAACAATAAAGAGTATCTATCTATCTATCTACGATTGTCTTTAATTTGATTTCTCTTCCGTTCGGCTCTTGATCAAGCGAGCGTGTCTCTGCGATTATATATCTGTTATTTAGTAAATTATAAAGATATAATTAATTTGATATTGTTTATTCACAATACTTGTTAGTGTGTTACAAGAAATAAAAGGTAAATTCAGTAATTTTCAGTTTCATTTATCAAGCATGAACAAATATGACGCGACTACTTTTCAAACTCAAGCCATTTTGGTTAATTCTTATTGAATTTCTCACGTTAGATCAACTGACCTGACTTCATCCTCACCTACCTGTTACTGGTATTCCACTAGGCGACGGAGTTGCCATTCTATTATCTTTCATGTAAGATTATGTTAATCAGTGTCTAATATGAACTGCCATTTTGTCAGTGATTCTTTTGCCTACTTAAATCAAATCAATGTTTAGTTTAAATATGTTTAAAAAATCATCAATTAATAAATCTAAATCACATTATAAACATTATATTTTCATATTTAATAATTTTATATACATTTTTTTATAAAATATAATCAATATATTTTCATAATAATAAATAAAACAAGTACTAGTCATTCAACGACTCGGTGGTAGTGATCAATGAATATTAAAATGGCGGCCTAAACGGTCTTTTAGAAAGAGCAGTCGTTTTTTGAACGTGTAAGCGAATGGAATTGTTAAATATAATATTACCAAGACAAGCAGAGTGGTTATTTTATATCGATCACTCTAAAATTTTATTAAAAAAAAAACCGTCATATACCTCTTAGGCTTCGCCGTAATTGAGCAAATTAAAACTTACCGCCGCTGGCTGTGTACTATCTGTAGACATTGTAGAAGTGGTGATAGGGCTCGTAGTACACTGCGGTGATGCGAGACTTGTTGGTGATGTTATTGAATGCGACGATGTACCTGTTAATGAGAATTACAATGTCTATTTTATACGCACAACGAGAATTTAATAAATTTGTTGTGTTCGTTGTTTCCGATAATTGTTTCAAATTAATCCCAAATTTCATTCTAATTTCCGTTGTGCATGTATATATATGTATATGGGCATTGTTAAAAAATTTATATAGAATTACAATTGTTGAGAATTAATAAACAATTACAATTATAATTGTTACCAATTTTTAACAATGAATTAGAATTACAATTGTTTACAATTACAAAAAAATACGATTTAAACATATTGTACAAAAGATTGATAAACTCGGAAGAATCAACACACGGAAGTGACCTACATAGCCAAAGAAATATACACAGAAGTAAATACTAATATTATATATGAAGAATGGTCAACAGATGAGGAGAAAAATTCTCGAGTGGCCATCCTGTACAAATAAAAAAGAGTGATCCCATCCTATATGACACGATAAATTCAAATATGCTGCAGAATATCGATAGACGTAGATCACTCATTTGTTCTTTTTATCTCTAAATTCAATTGATCAAACTCAAACTCAATCTTCAAAATCAAATCTTCTCAAACTCAATCGTTTCTTTTTATCTATTATTGGAGTTGTGGGAGATTATTTACAAAGTGAAAGGCTGAAATGATGATCCTATTCGAGTGAGAATGACGTTCTCTGATGCCAAGAAAGTCTATTATATTATAAAATCCTTACTGTACGTACTTTGTATTGGACTTAGATGATCATGTACAGTGTAGTTTCAAAAGATTTTTCCCGCGAACGTTCACGCTGAGAAATGAGCTTCCTGCTGAGGGTTTCCCTAGATACTATAGTATGGGGGTTTTCAAAAAGGGTATATTAATATTTCCTCAGGGTCGGCAACGTGTACGTGACTCCCATAGTATTGGAGGCGTTCAGAGGCTACAATAAACGTTTACCATCAGACGAGCTGTACGATGTCTTGCCATCTTTACGGTATAAAAAAAACTGGACATGTTAAAAAGAATTAATCTATAATGGTGGATTTATCTATTATAGTTAACCTTTGAGAAGCTGAAGGAAAGGTATAGAATGATTGATTAACAGAATTACATGAATGCATAATCTCAGTTGTGCACGAAAGCGATTGTTGATGAACTAGATTTAATTGCATTGAAGTCAGCCACTTGCTAATTGGGTGACCATATAATATACATTACACATCCAGATTCCAGGAATGGTATTAATTTGATTATGTAAGCCCCGTACTTCGAATGATACGTTAAGCTATGAACTGCCACTGTTGACGTAGAGTCAGAAAAGGAAATCCTGGGAAACTTGAATAATCCAATTAGATATTACTAACTCGTTTACTATGTAGTACTCGTATCAGATACAGTTACAAATAGAGTTAGTTTAACTCGATGTATTCCGCTAACTAATTAAATATACTATTTTTAGATTGTTTATCAAGGTAAAACATACACCAGTGGGGTTACTCTTAAAATTCTTTTTTTTTATACCACAGAGGTGGCAAACAAGCATACGGCCCACCTGATGGTAAGTGGTTACCGTAGCCTATGAACACCAGCAATACCAGAGGTATTACGCGTGCGTTGCCGACCCTGAAGAAACCTCTTTACCCCCTTTTGAAGAACCTATTCTTATAGATCGATATTGGAATTGGCACTTTTGAATTACAATACTAGCGACTTAATGGTTCCATATTGTTCTGATAGATTCATATTAGTGTTGCCATACAAAATATCGCAAACTGATTCGAATTCTAACTTAATTTCTAATTGTTATTTCATGAGGTATTACATGGCCATGTAGTCCCGGCATAGAATGCCATCCCTTGCTTTCCCGTGGGTGTCGTAAGAACCGACTAAGAGAGGGCACAGGATTGGCAACAGCGTCCCTTTTGAAACATCTTTAAAGCAAGTCTGAAGTTGCCAATCCGCCTGCCAAGTGTGCCAACTACTCGCAACCCCCCCCCCCCCTTATGTTCAGCAGTGAACAGTTAAAGGCTGATATGATGATGATGATGATGATTTTATGAGTGCAGTACAAAATTTTCATTAGCAATAGATTGGATTGACGTTGCCATTAAATTCAAGAGTGGACCCACTAATTTGAAGTTGGACCTTTAAAAATGTATTTGTGTTAACCGCGAATAATTTGGTGAAGTAGTTTTTGCGTGATGCCGGAACAATCACGCAGACAGACAAACAAACACAATTTCTAAAAGGTATTGTTTTAGCATCTATCAGTCTTAAGACCGCTCCTATAAAATTTTCTTAAACATCCCCCATGTATAGACATCGTTTACTTGCAATTTTATTATATTAGTAAGAAGTAAGATTAGTAAGAAGAAATAATAAATAACTTACCTGATGGTATCACCACAGAACTTCTGACTGAAGAATATGGTGGCGGTGCAGGAGTGGAAGCCGGTTTTGCTGTATTCACTGTAGTAGCGAAACCGAGCCCACCGCCCGTTCTCAAATGTGGATTGCCGTAGGTGGCAGCATATCTTACATCCACGCCTTGTATTATACCCCCATTTGGTATTCTATTAGCTGTGTCAAGAAAGACAAATATACTATTGATCGTTACCAAAAAAAAAACAGTATATACCATAAATAAATAAATATCATATTTTAATGTAATAACTACTGGTTTAACTTACATGTAATTAAATCGAAAAGTCTCGACTAGTTTCGGGATCAATTCGTGATCCTTAGTCATGAGCAACTGTGATATGAGCTCGAGCCTTTTCCGACCTAATTACATATAAGTTAAACGGGTAGTTATTACATTAATATGAATATTGGGCTTTAAAAATATAAATAAACCCTTTCAAGTCCATTTGGAGTAATAGGTAAATTTTGACTACTAGTTTTTGACCCCTGTTACAAATATATATATATATATAGTAAAAAAATACAATTGAATTGAAAAACACTCTCTTTTTGAAGTCGGTTGAAAGGAAACAAACCAATACACACTGTAATATATATATATATATATATATATATATATATATATATATATATATATATATATATATATATATATATGTAAGATACGGAAAAGTCGAAATAAAGCCAATCCGCTTGGTCACCATAGTAACAGCAGGTTATTATCCTCCTTATGAAGAGACATCCATTTCCAACAGTGAAAATTTAATGGATTGTCGTAAATTATGCAACATGACATAATTATACAATTTAATCTACTCAGTGACAACAATATTTGAAGAGAGTGACGGGAACGTGGTCACTGACCAGGATGAAAATTAATATAGCCTATGTACTTCTCTATTCCTTACAATATGTGTATACTGGGGGGGGGGGGGAGAAGGAATTATTACTAATAAGGATTAAACTAAACTAGGAGTAAACCTAAAGCTATATACCCTGTCAGGTCGGGGGGGAAAGGGATTGTTAGTAATGGAGACTGAGAATCCCATTGCTAGCAATATACCCAACCAAGTCGACCTCGCGGTTCCCCCTGTAAACTATCACGGTTAATTCCTGATGAATTCATCGTGATGGGCTAACTGGCCTGTTTTCATTCTCATCTATCACCTTTCACTGGTGCTCCGCCAGCGTATCCCGTTAGCGCAGGCGGGGTTACCATACCATTTTCACCCATACAAAAAATATCTGTATACTAAATGGCATTATATTGGTTCAGCTGTCAAAATGCTATGAGGCAAAAAGCAAACTCAATTTAGTATTATAAATGTGATTTTATTCGTATACTAGCGGCCCGTCCCGGCGTCGCACGGGTGGACATTTTTACATTTTAAAAAGTGGCCATTAAGCCAGCACACGCGACGGAAGCTTAAAAATGGAGTAACTTCTCCCGTTTTCCCAACATTTCCCTTCACTGCTCTGCTCCTATTGATCGTAGCGTGATGAAAAGTATACTATATCTTGCCCAGGAGTATGAAGAATAATTGTAGCAAGTTTCGTTAAAATCTGTCGAGTAGTTTTTGTTTCTATAACGAACATACAGACAGACAGACAAAAATTTTACTGATTGCATTTTTGGCATCAGTATCGTTCACTAATCACCCCCTGATAGTTATTTTGGAAATATATTTCATGTACAGAATTGACCTCTCTACAGAGTGTGAATGATGCAAATAATTTATCTATCTATCTATTTAGTAAGTATTAGTAAGGACTAATGGGGATTTATATAGAAGACAGTTTAAAATATATTATAAAGTTATAACTTTATCAAAATTGGATATCTTTAGACTTATCCTAAAAGTAGAACTGGTATATATCAAATAACTAGCTGTGCCCTGCGGCTTTGCTTGCATGTATCAGTAAGTATATATATATATATATATATTCTTTATTGCACTTAAACAATATATGCGACGATTAGTTTAACTACTTGTTAGCAAGGGAGGATAATAATAATAGCTATAAACATACTTTATATTATTTATATAAATGCAAAATACTTCAATTACGGTCAATATCTTACTATTTTATTAAAACAATTTATATCAATATCAACACTAAATTGATAAATAGTACATAGTCAATAACAAACAGAACACACAGTTATCCGATGTCTAACCACCAAAACCTCCTAACTGACATTTAACAGGACAGTTGTTTACACTTTTCCTAACCTATATTTCTATATTACGTAAAGAAATATTTTTTTACTTTAATATAAATATAATATATATACAGAGAATTTATCTCAAAATTAATTATTTTATTTTTGGGTTTCATTATATTCAATATTTATTTATTTGTATATTTATTTAACTCTTTATTGCACCATAAACAAAAATAAACTATGACAATTGAACAATTCAAGTGAAATACAGTAACATAAATACAGATTGAAATATACTCATAAAAGTACATTATGCGGTCTTATCGCTAGGGCAATTTCTTACAAACAACCTTTGGTTAAAGGAGAACATAAAGAAGTGGGTAGGTGGTGCAAAAGTGAATTAATAATTTTTCATGCATAAAATACAAAAATATTAGGATATATTCAAAATTAAGATGTTGTCTGTTAGGAGGTATCGATAGTGAAGAGTCGTATTGGATCGATATATGGATGCGTTACCTTCCCCGGAGGGTACTCCCAAATTATTCAGTGCATTACTACTGTCCTGCCGCTTGGTGGAGCGCTGTAGGGAATTATTCTGAGATCCGTTGCCCGGGTTGTATTGGACCGTTAACGGGGTATCTATACCCCTTGATAAACTACCGTTGACTGACCTGCAACATTCAAATACATGATAGGAATATTGGTCTGTGTTTTTTTTTTTTTTATTTTATTTGTTTCACTTATTTTCTTACTCTTATCGCTATCTGTACTTATTATTATTATTTATAAAATTTACTAAATAATTCTAATATCACTTACCTATTGGGGGTCAATTTGTCACTGCCCACAGTGGGTGAAGTGACCCTCAATGATCCAGGCGTGTAATCGTGCGCATAATGCACGTACGTCTGGTATCCGTTACCGAAACCATTTACCTGTTGACAACATTATTTCTTCATTAATTATATATATGAAATGTCATCATACCATGCCGTACTCTTAATTAGCTCTTAATTGTCCACTGCTGAACATAGGCCACCCTCTATTGGAGTGTTTTGCCAGCAGTTGCCATGCTTGGCAGGGTTGACAACCGCAGTTAGGCATTTGAAATGTTTTAAGGGATACTGCTAGACATCCTCGAGCATTAAGTTCCCTTAGTCGTTTCTTACCACGCCCACGAGAGAGGAAGGGATGGCCCATTCCATGCCAGGACCACACGTGGTAATGGTCGAGGACGGGCAGCGGTCTCCCCTTTAAAACATCACCTAACATCTATTTACGTTTGCTAACCCGCCCGCCAAGCATGGCAACTACTGATAAAGCCCCCCCCCCCCCATTTACAGACATAATTTAGTTACAATTTTATTATGTTAGTAACATATTTTTCAGGGATATTTATATTTAAAAATTCGGGGTATGATTTGCTTTACAGTATAGCTACATTAAAACGAATAAAAATATTTATTTACAGTATATTAAATTAGTTCTCAGTAAAAAGTTCGTCGTAGTATTTTTCCGCAGTTGTAGGTACTCCGGAAAAATATTTCAACTGCGAACATAGAAATTAAGCATTGAATTTATTATTATTTAGGACGTCGAAAACATCTTTTTTAATTATACATAAAGTCAGAATTAATTAATAAAAGTATAAAAATTAAGGACTAAAAGTAATTCGATATTTAAAAACGTTAAATAATTAAGCAATGTTATTTATATCAAGGATACATTCTTATCGTTATTTTTCCTTGCAAATTCTTTATAAGATAAATTCTAAGTTGAAAAGAAATAATAAACTCTATGTTTAATATACTTAGATTATTATTATATAGGTCGTGGTCCCGGCATAGAACGGACTAACTCTTTCTTTTCCTGTAGACGTCGTAAAAGGTAACAATGGAAACTTAAAGATTGAGGTTTGTGCAGCAGCGTTCCTCTTAAAAGATCTCTAAATTAAACTGCGGTTGCCAATTCGCCTGCCAAGCGTGATAATTACCGGCAAAATCTCTCAAGAGGGGGCTTATGTTCAGTAGTGGACAATTAAAGGCTGGCATGATGACGATGACTGCAATTCGAAAGTGTGAACCATCTTAATTCTAATATTTATCTATTGGAATTTATTTCAAAATTAACCCCACAGGTGGGCCGTCAGCTTATTTACGATTGTAAGTTGCATAAGAAACGTAACATTATTTTTTGGAATTATATATTATATACTGAATTGATTTTTGATATAGCAGAAAATAATTTCTCTGTCCCATTCGTGTTCCTACCGTGAAGCAGTTTTGTTTGCATGGCTATGTTTCGGTTCGAAGGGTGGGATATGACGTGAATTTACAGGGTACAGAGGAATAACACTAGAGTCCTCAGGAATGGTAACGCATGGGGCGTATCATGGGTGAAACAGTATAGTCTGTTATGTCCATGATACTGCTCATGTCTGTAGGCGACGGTTGTCACTTTTAATCAGGTGGGCCGTCAGCTTGTTTGCTATTCTAAGTTACATAAAAAAAATATAAAAGTACATCAATGAAAACAGAATGTTTCATAGACAAATTTATACTGAAAATAATTAATATTAGGGGGTATCGTAGGCGAAAAAGTATACTCTGTTGTATCCATGGTACTGCTCATGTCTATAGGCGACTGCTGCTACTTTCCATCAGGTGGGTCGTCAGCTTGTTTGCCATTCTAAGTTGAATAAAAACAAAAATCTTACCTTATAACAGTCAGCATAAGCTGGGTCGGTGTAATCGTTGCTATATCTATACGGCTGGTATGTGCTACTTTGATTTATGGAGGACAGTGGCACGGCCCCAGCTAAGGGCACCCCACTGCCTAATTTGGCGTTGGAACATAATGTGCTGTCCGATCCCGTGTTGGAGTAATCCTATGGAGATAATGAATACAATGAACTCTAGTTACGTTCCCTTTATAATAACGTTCATGGTGCGTGAGTTAGTTTTTCTCGTTTTGAAACAATGGACCTTTTTTATGGTTTTATGGGAGTGCTTAAGTATTTTAACTATTTGTTAATTGATGGAATCTCTTCCTTAAGATTAGTGTTAGTATTTGTTAATCTCTCAGATTTTTTTGTAGAATTTTTTTTATATCAAAATAAAAAAAAAATGTTTTTTTATTTAAAACTGAGAATTCATTAATTCATTAATTTAAGGAATGTATTTTGTTAACATATTGTATGTAACGTTTAGAATTAAAATTGGAAAAATCTATGTCAAAATTTATTAATATGTTTAAGCAATTTAAAATTTATAAATTGTATCAGAAATGACTGCATTGTGGTCCTGACATAGAACGGGCCACCCCTTCCTTTCCCGTGGCTGTCGTAAAAGGCGACTACAGGAACTGGAAGGAAAGGAGGAGGACTAAAGGAGAAAAACGCCGCTACCCCTCCCTCGACCTTAATGGTCGAGGGAGGGGTAGCGGCGTTTTTCTTAAAATGTCACTTAAGTAAAATGCCATAAGGAACGGCCCTGTTCCTTATGATAGTTTTTGGAGGATACTTATGTTCAACAGTGAACAAGATATTCAATGTGTCCATTGAGTATGTTCAGTTTACCTAAGCCTTAGTCCTTTAGTCCTTAGGAGTAACGACGCATAAAAAGGGTACTGTGGGCATTACAAAATCCGTGACATGTTATTGTGTATATCTATCTAATATATAAAATTCTCGTGTCGCGGTGTGTGTTACAAACTCCTCCGAAACGACTTTACTGATTTACATGAAATTTTGTATGCATATTGGGTAGGTCTGAGAATCGGCCAACATCTATTTTTCATATCCCTCAATGATAAGGGTGATCCACCCCTAAATAATTTTGTTTTAATTTTTTGACAAAATTTTTATTTTTACTTTATTATGATTTAGCATTGAAAAATATATACAAATTCAAATTTTTTCGCTTTTACGATCAACCTCTGTTTTTAATCGCGATTTTTATATGCCGCAATAGAGTTACAAGATGGGAATCGATTAAATATAATAATTGTAGTACGATAAATTTTCATGTATAGTTCTCGAAATAATGTATATGGCAAGACAACGTTTTCCGAGTCAGCTAGTTTTTATATAAAGGGTAAAATTTTAAAATAACTAAGATAAATTGTATAAGAAAAAGATAGACCCATTAATTTGTATGTCATTAACTTTAACACAAAAAGTATTGTAAAAACTATTTTATTGTTATAAGTTTCATAAGCACATATTTTATTGTAATATAATAACTTCTAGTTTAACGTACATGTAATTAGATCTAAAAAGCTCGACTACTTTCGGGATTATTTCGTAATCCTTAATCATGAGCAGCCGCAATAATCTGAATCAGGCTTGCGATCGTGTCACAGCCGCTTATGATTATTGAAAGAATTGATACCGACACTAGTCTAGTTTTCTCGATATAATTACACGTAAGTTAAACCGGTAGTTATTACTTAAAAAAAAAAAAAACTGGTTAAACATTATCGTGAACATTTTCCAACACCTTGCCGTGACAATGTTACAACAGCCATGATCACGTGTACTTGTGATAATGAAGTTTTAAATTAGCTATTTTCTATTTGTAGTAAGAAACCTGTTCTATGCAAATCATACTTTCTAACTTTTAACTACAAAGGTCCATTGTGAAAACGAAAACTTACATATTTGTCAAAATACAAAAACATATTTTCTACTTTTCAACGATAATGATGAAATTATGAAAAGAAAAAACTTGCTTGCTTGCATTATTCAGAAAGTAAGTCACTTTACAAACATCAATGTTAGGCTTATGACTCATATTATTTTCCAGAGGGAGACTTTGTACAAAAGTCGATTGCTTGGGTACCTCTGTCCCATTCGTGTTTCTACCGTAAAGCAGTTGTGTTTGCATGGCTGTGTTTCGGTTTGAAGGGTGGGATATGGCGTGAATTTTCAGGGTACAGAGGAATAACATCTGAGTCCTCAGGAATGGCAACGCATGGGGGGTATCATGGGCGAAACAGTATACTCTGTTATGTCCATGGTACTGCTCATGTCTATAGGCGACGGTTACCACTTTCCATCAGGTGGGCCGTCAGCTTGTTTGCCATTCTAAGTTGTATTAAAAAAAAATAGTAATATAATATAATATATATATATATATATATATATATATATATATATATATATATATATATATATATATATATATATATATACACAGAAATATCCACATCAGACTTACAATTTCACAACTTCCATTAGCCTGTCGCAGTTCCAGCTTCAAATCGCTTATATTTGAATTCCTGTCGTTATCTTTAAATAATTCTTCAGCAGTGACTGTCACATCTGGTTTCTCTGTCACTTGAGTCTGTTTATTCTTCCTCTGCTTCCTCTGACATAGGATTATAAGCATCACCAAAGCTGCCACCATAATCGTTCCAGATGTCGCCCCAAACAAAACGGGCAATAAGGGGAATGTTTCTAAAAATAAAAAAACAAATCTATAGACGTCAAGTTTAGATTAGAACACTTGAGATAAGTATATTTATTTATTTTAAAAAACCAACAGCAATTTAGAAATAAAAGTAACAAATATTTTATAACAATGTAGTATGGCCAATAACAGGTTTTTAATTTCTATTTAAAAATTAATTTCTAAATTAATTTCTTAAGTTATGTAGTTGACAATTGCTGAAGGAAAAGCAGAAAAGATAAACAAATCAAATAGGTAGGCAATCGTTGAACTCACAATAATATATTTACACATACGCAACAGATATATACATTCAATAATAAATATAATTTAGAACACTGTTAGGGATATAAATAAAGATTGGTTGCGATTTTAGTATTGGCGTTTAAACCATCGAGTAGCGTTGCGTATCCTAAAAGATAACTGGTAAAAATACCTATAGCATTAAGTCCGCGTTTTGTACCACATTTTTTGACCTTGGTCCCTAAAGTTTAAATAAATAAATAATGTTACATTATCAAGTTTTACGTTAAAGTTAAGTTAAGCGGCAACGCGCACATGACACCCCTAGTGTTGCAGGCGTCCATAGGCTACAGTGACCGTTTAACATTAGACGGGCTATATGCTAGTTTACCACCTTCTTGGTATAAAACAAAAGTTAAATTCGAAGTAAAAGAGCATCTTTTGTAGATAATTCCTACATTTACATTATTCAATGTTTGTTTATTTTCTTATGTCTTGGTCATTCTTATCTCAGATTATTAAACAAACGAAATAATGTATGAATGATTTATTAAATTAATTTCTTGGATTCTATGATTTTAATTATTAACAAATTTCTACTACTAGTTAAACAATTTAAAGATTACGTGGAAATAATTATGTAAAAGGACTTTATTAGATACTAGTTGCATCTCGTGACTATACCCACGTGAATTAGTACATAAAGTATTCTATCTTAGATTATATACATATACAGTGTCTCCATAGAAATGCTTCAAGAAAAACTTTTTCGTACAATTTTACGTGACAAATAGTTATGAGTGATTCCTTTATAACTTCTATATTTATTTTGTCTTATAATTTCCGCATCGTTTTAATACGTAAACACACATTTTATTCATTATATAAAATTTAAGATACATTTTATGCGTAAGTATATTGAACACTAACTAATAACCAACTAAAAAAAACGAGTCTGTGAATTGGACATTTAACTGCCGAAAAGTGAACCAGTTTTTGAAGCTCGCTTTATCTATATAATCTATGTATTCTATATGTTAAGTAAGGATATAACCTTCCCATGTGCCAAATGTCATTCCAATCCATTCAGTAGTTTTTGCATGAAAAGAAGACATCCATCTTACGTTACATATTTTCTCATTTATTAATAGGATTTATCACGCTTCAATATCTTAAAAACAACAAAAATTAGCATGAAATATTTTTATAATTTTATAAACACCCACGAAAATAATGATGCGTGTGGTTACGTGTGATCGACAGTACATTGACGGTAACATATGGCCGTCGCGGTAATTATGAGGCTTGACAATGTGTTCAGGACAACAATGGCATCCATCACAAATATTGCTGTTGTTAACGATTAGGGAAATTTTTGCTTCACAGAAAAAAAAAAAACAATTTCAATTGTGAATTATAACAAAATCAATATTTACTATTCTTAAGAGTATTTTTAAAAATATTTCAATTTAAATTACGAATAAAACGTACCAAAGAACGTATCAAATATTTGAATTTGGAATACGGAAGTAACACTTTAATATAATTTTAAATATAGAACTGTGCCCATAAACCACAAAATAAATATAGAACAATTTATAATTTATTCCTTTCGAATGTAAAAATTATTATAAAAATCAGTTCATAATTGTCAAAGACAAATAATATAAAAAATAACATAAAAGTATAGATAGCACCTTTTTTCCAAAATAGATGAAAAGTAGATGGGTATTATATTTTCAACCGACTTTAAAAAAGAAAAAATTCTTAATTTGGTTGTATTTGTATGTTTAACTCATAACTCCGTTATTTATTAACTGGTTTAGAACTTTCTTTTTTTTTTGTTTGAAAGGATATACTTACAGATTGGTCTCAGAAAATTTATCAAAACACTATTAGTAATTAGTTTTTAAATAGAAATAACTCGTTTAACTAAGATTGAAGTCGGTGTTTTCATTTTCTGATACAAAATCTTTAGTTATCTTTACCATAAGTCAAAATAAAAGAAACCATGTAAAAATTTACTTACTATTTGGTTTTAGTATTATCTCCAAAGTATCACTGCCATAGTCATTCGAAACATTGCATTTGTACACGCCAAAGTGTCTTGATTGACTCTCTCGAATAATCAACGTGGAATTAACAACACCTCCTGGTTGCAAATCTTCCAAGAATGCATAATCCTGCACAAAAATAAAAAAAATCAGACAAGTGCGAGTCGGACTTGCTTACCGCTGGATCCGTATGTTTTATAATTAAAAAATCGTAAAATATTTTTCTTGTGGTGTAATTACAAATTTGCGTCTTGTCAAATTTCATGGTTATTGGTCGACATTAAGTAAAGTTTAATTCTGTCGCAAATGTTAAAATATCGGCCATATTTTTTGATTGCGTTGACTTAGAAATGTATTTTTTTCACAGCTATAAGAAATTATAGACTAAAGTATTTAACATTAATTTCAGCTTGATACCTCCACACGTTCTCGGGAAAAAGGGTCTTGACAGACTTGATCCTACAATGATTCCATTTTCCCTTTCGAGGTGGCTTAAAAAGAACTATTCCAAATCTTACCTGATCGTGTATTGTGTCAATTTCTCTCCCTTCAAACGTCCAAATGATGTTGTCTATACGGGGTATTGAAAACGCTGCGCATTCTATGTTAACAATGTCCCCTTGTGAGCCAAATTGAGTTTGGTTAGACAGGATTTTTGGTGGTCCTGTTTACAATTAAATATAAATACAATTAATACGTGTTTTATTTTTAATATGGATGAAAATGGAATGGCAATGGCGAGGTCTTAGTGTTCATAAAAATACTTCTATCTCTTTCTATTTGTTTGTAAAGGAAAGGGACAGAAGACAACATTATTTGTATTTTATCTTAGTCTGCATTTACAATGTGTTCTCTATGGCATTAGTATGGTAAAACATAAATTTGTGTCTAGAAAAATGAAATTAATAAATAATAACTGTATCATCATCGTAGGAAATGACACTAGTTTTTCTTTATGTCACAGAAGTATTCTAGCATAATAAATAGGCGAGGAAAAAGCCGGGTCCGCGCTAAAGCCAGAATTTGCTAAATGGTTCCAACTGAAACACTGTGTCAACACACGTTTTACTTAGCAATAATCTGAACTGGATATCAGATGAAGAAAGAGATTGTTAGTAATGCGGGTTACCAATCCCACTGTCAGTAATATACCCTATTAGGTCGACCTACACGTGGTTTTTCGTAGAAACCTTTGTACTGAATTCCAGGTGTATTCATCACGGCGGGCTCACTGACCTGCCTTTTCATTCTCACCTATCATCCCTAACTTGTGCCTGCCAGCGTATACTTTAGCCCATTATCAGGCATTAAAAAAACTGGATATCATTTCAACACAGCTATAACTCTTTTATTAATTTTTTATTATTTCTAATTGATGTATTATTTGGGAAAAGGGATGGCTAGTAATGAGGTCTAATTAATTGTTAATAATGAGGTCTAAGTGACTCATTGCTAGCAATACACCCTATCAAGTCGACTACCAGGATTCCCCCTAAAAAAACATCGTGGTTAATTCTAGTGAAATTCGTCACGATGGGCTAACTGACCTGCCTATTCATTCTCACCTATCATCCCTGACTGGTGCCTCGCCAGCGTATACCGTTAGCATAACCGGGATTATCATTCCATTATCAATCATTAAAAAAAACTATATACCATTTCAGCACAGTTATAAACTTTTATTGCTTTTTTTTTGTTACATTTAATTGAAGTATTATAATTCACGTATTGTAATTTGTCATTTGTGTAATATGTACCGAATAACTTCTTGTTATTCATTAAAAACTTAGGTAAATTGAGTTCGCCTACGACATTATAATAAGAAATGAAACTATACAATTTTTACATTAATAAATTCACCATTTTAGCGTCATTTGTATAACACTACAAGGTCAAGTTACAAAATAGGTTGTCAACTTGTACTTCATGTATTATTCTACATGGTAATAACCCCAGTTAGACTTTTTGTCCATTCCCAACACAAGGTCATAGCTTTATCGACCTATCCAACCCCCGAGCTACACAAAAGGACTTTTTGTACGTACTCGTATTTGATTCTGAACCTTATGATGACCTGATATTTTATTATACTCTTATAAAAACTCAATAGAATTTAATGAAAGAGAATAATCATGTTACATACAAGATACTGATTCAAATTTAACCCATATTTAAAGAAATTTCAAGCATTTTTACACGCTGAACGTTACAGAAAATTTTATGAACTGTAATCTTCTAGTTAAATTTTAATTTCTTTTTTTTTCTTCATCCTGTTTATAATGTTTATATTATAACTTAATTTTGTTAATTGTATATGTACACATACATAGTAATAGTTCTTATGGTACATAAAACTATAATTCACCTTTAATAAACACTGAAGCCTCAGCCTGAATTTCAGGGTATCCTTCGATGGAAGCTTGGCATATATATCGGCCAGCCGTATGTGTATCAACTGTCAACGATAGATTTGCAGTTTTCCCAACACGCTGCAAGAAAACAAATATTTAAATAAAAAGTTACGTCAGTCTTATGAAACAATAAAAAAAAAATAGTGATAAAAACTAACAATAATTATTTTTCTTTTTTTTTTACAGTATGCACATAATATCTTATTAATATAATAAAATGGTAACTAGACAATATTTGTACACTTGAGATGTTTAAAGACATATACTATGGTCCCCGTGTGGTCCTGGCATAGAATAGGCCACCCCTTCCTTTCCCGTGGGTGTCGTAAGAGGCGGCTAAGGGAGGGCGAGGGATGAGCAACAGCACATCTTAAGACATCTCCAAAGCCCAACTACGGTTGCCAATCCGCCTTCCAAGCGTGGCAACTACTGGCAAAATCTCCCTAGGGGGAGGCTTATGTTCAGCAGTGGACAGTTAAAAGCTGATATAAGAGAAGATAAGAAAGAGAAAATATTAACTATTAACACTTTAATTTTTTTTTATTTAAGAGTTTCCTCCTATAGGGGCAACTAATTCATATATTTTCTTCCAGCCAGCTCCACTCCAAGTCTTAACTTTGAGCTCCTTATACGATATGACACCTAGTGTTTCCTTTATATGTCCCATGTAGTTATTCCTCGGATTTCCCCTTCCACTTCTGCCCTCTATATTTCCTTCTATTATGCTCTTTAAAAAATCGTCACGTCCTATTAGATAGCCCTGCATATTATCTCTTTTACTCTCTATTGATTTTATTAATGAATGAATGAGTATACATTATTTGCATTATACAATATAGAGAATAAGCAAGACAATTAATAAATGTAGCGATACAGTTGTATAAGTACAGTAATGCGGTCTTATTGCTGAGAGCAATCTTTTTAAACTTAGAGTAACGGACAATATTATTATATACAACTAATTGTTGTACAGACGGATATAATAATATTGTACAATTAAAACATTAAGGAAACTAATTAAAATACCTATTATCGAATTTAAAAAATAAAATTATCAACTAATATACAATATATAAACCTATACATATGGGTGTAATGCTTTAATTGAAAAAAACGCATTAATAAATGCATTTTTAATAATTCCATTATAAAAATTAAAGCTGCATTATAAAATAATCGAGTTATATAAAAGCTGTAGAGATCAATGGGTTTATGATGGTGGTTAATGATGGTGGTATAATTTCTGGTTCCTATCCTATTTAGTACTTCAGATATATTGATGCCCAAAGTGACCTATATATAAATACCCAGGGGGCGATTACGACCTATAAGGGGTTCGTGTCAGCGAAAAAGAAAATAAAACGGGGGTCTGTGAGATGTAAATGGGGTCCATGATAATGGATCTCATTCACGCAGGTCAAATTCATGAATAGAATAATGCACCAAAAGTATGTAAACATCTATTTGTCTATCTTTGGAAATTGTAACTTATTAACATCATAAATGAGAAACTGAGTTTATTAGTTGAAATAAAATGAAATGAGATTTATGAGAAGAATGAGACATAGTTGTGGATTTATTTTGTTTGTCTGTTACCTCTTGTAATTTTAACCCTTAAATACCTGAAGTTTCAAATTCAATATCGGGGTTATAAATCGCATTGGGTGCCTACAATCGATTTTATTTTAATATTTGACTGTTTACATGTTACCAAATATTTTTTTCAAAATAAATATATAAAAATATCATTGATATTTTTTTACTATTTTTCCCCATTAGTAAACACAGTAAAGGGTACACTTATATATTTTTTAATTTGATTTAAAAAGGCTTTTAAGGGTTAAGATTTCAACCCAACATCACGAAATTTGGGACACGCGTATTACTTAAAATGGTGAAGAATATAAGATACCCCAATCAATTAATATATTTCGATTAAACGTACGAAACACTACTCACAGCCTACTACCTATGAAGTGAATAAATAAAATTCAAATCTTCTAATAAATGACTAAGTATGATAAACGTTAAAGTTACAAATAAAACCTGATAAATTATCAAAAATACGAAAAGTTTACTCGAAAGTGAAAACTTGCCAAGTTTTTTCCTTTATGTGTAAGAGTGACTAAACTGCATGTGCCTGATGGTAATCAAACATCGCATGTTGTGTACAAGATAAAAAAAAAGTTTAATCACCTTTGAGATACGAATATTTCAGCTAGATACTGCAGATAGTAATGAAACTTACGTATTTTGTAATATACCAATACACACTTGGCTCTCCTTAACAATGTATCTGCATCCATAATTTACGCTATCAACAAAGAGATAGATCGTCTACCGCAAACTCTTATCAATTATTCATTGTAACTCACGGAAGCATATTTATCACATAAATATGGCGACAACGCGAAAGAAATATTCAATTTCATTAAAACGATTGCCATTTTCTGTACATAATGTAATGAGAAAACGAGATAAAAGCACAAGTGCCTTTATAACAACAACAGAATACGAAAGCGGGCCGTCTGAAATGGTTCCCACCATACAAATAAACTGATTTAATTTTATTCTACCCTTCATTTACACAGTAACAGTCTCTGTTCAAGGAATAATACAGACGAATGGCTCTGACAAAGCGTTAAACGATTAATCGAAGGCACACTCCCTTTGTTTCAATTCAACATAACAATATAGGTAATGTGTAGATACATTAATAACATGTAGAATGTTATTGAACATATGTATGATTTTAGATTATAATTATTATAGATTGCTCAGGAATGGCAACATTTCAAAGGTATCATGGGTATTACACAGTATTCTACATTCATAATGCTCGTGATGTTTTATAGGTGATGGTTACCACTTCCTTTCAGATGGGCCGTCAGTAAGGTTGCCATTTTGTTTCACAAAAACACAATCTAGAATAACAATTACAACGCACAACTTAGAATAACAATCAAGCAACCAATTATGGAAAAACCAGTTATTTTAATTCAACAACTAAACTATTAAACCAATTTTGATAAAATTTGTAAGTAGATTCTTTCAGATAAAAATAAAAAGAATTCTCCAAATTGATTTACAACAACGATAACCAACTTAAAAAACTCCTTGTTTATGAAGTTAGATAAAAAACATTTGAGGTTAGATAAAAAAGACAGCATTACCAGATAGGGTTATAGATTTCTCCCAGACTATATTTTTTTCCAAATAGACACAATTTTCTTTACTTATCTATTTACAAACTTTACATTTTACTATAAAACTATAATAAGGATGACAAAAATAATACTGTTATATTCTTTTCCACATCCCATTTTGGTTTCTACCAAATTTCATAGTGATTAGTTAAGCCATTAAGGTGTTATAAGGTAAGAAATAAATAAACTAACTCACTTTTATTTTTATAATATTAGTGAGAGTTCTATAGATCTATTTACTGTGTTATACGGTTTATAAATAACAAAACTGTAAAAAGATTTCAAATTTTCCCAATTTTCTCTACACCCATATGATTTTTCTCTAAAAATTGGCAGATTGGAATTTTTTGTGCAAAATCGCGAAAAATTTCCAATCTGCCAACGCTAAGCAGATTATGGTATAGATAAATAAGATAATATATAATGGAATAGAAAAGAACAAAATTATAAGAAATTTGAAATTAAGTGCAATTGTGAGAAGTAGAAAAATAAAACAAAGTGATAAAAGTAATAATTGATAACATTTATCAATGCTAATGAAGAGATATTTGATTAGGGAATAAACAAATCAGATAATATAAAATACAATAGTAAATAATATAATTTAAATAAAATGGGCACTTTGAACAAATATTTTCCGGAAGAAACAAATGACTTTTTGAGAAATAGGAAAAATAACAGTTGATTAATGACTAAAGTGATTTTCTTCTGATGATACGAGATAATACCAAAGTAATGGTATGACTTTTATTTTAATGTTTCCAAGCCATTTGTACTTTTTATATCAAATGCCATGGCAACGACATCAGGTAATTTTAGAACAATAATGGTCAGAACATTCAGAGTAGAATTCTTACTTATATTACAAGTAATTATTATTAAAAAGAAAGAAAAATTATTTAGTGATATGTATTATAAGGGCTAACAATAAAAACAAATTATAGTTACTAAAAAGGTTTGTACTCAGCATATACCGGCAGTCCTTACGGCTCATCGACGCTGGGCTTTCGTAAGAGCCTATACAAAGAGTACTGTATGCAATAATGAAATTAAATAATAAAAAATAATAAGACAAATATTAGTGTTAGGTTAATATATATAAGAATAATTTTGTTTGTTTGCATTTGCAATGAATGGTGTTAATTACTTCATCTTGACAATCAATTTGAAGTAAATATTGATTATGAATAAGATTTCGGACACAACTACAATAAATTCGTGATTCCATTAATTTATGTAAATAGTACTAAATTTTTTTTACAACACAGAACACTTTTTTTACTACTATTAAATTAAAATAATTTCAGACATTCTTTCATCTTGTTACTCTGTTCCTAAATATACCTCATACATAATTATTAATAGGTTCATTCATAAAACAAGTGCATTGTCTAAATTGGGTTACTTATGTGGTAACTACTTTTATAATATCAATTTAATTGTTCTATTTACCACAATTTGTAATGTGTGTGATTTTTTTAAAGTTATATACAAAGATTTAGGAAATATAATAATACTTCTTATTTCTTTGTTTATAACATCAAATAAATTATATACATTATCTTTACTCGTATTAAGGTAGTGTTTAGTTTATTCCATTCTAAAATTGTTGCAATTTTAAATTTAGGGCATTCAATATCTAATCAAATTGTCTCTACTTAAATAATGATATTTATTTATTTATTTAAATTTTATCGACCAATGAAATGTGGTACAAAAGGTGGACTTCTTTTTCTATTACCATTAGTTTTAGAAAAGTAATACGTTTTTGATATGAAAGTAGCCTCAAACTTAATAATAGTCCCATATTCAAAATTACTTTATTCCAAGACGTAAACAGTGGACAAGATTATTATATGCATTAAGGCACTATTATAAATCAAACCTGACATCAACATATACAAAAATACGTAAAGTGCCCGTATTAATGTTTCTATAAAAAGCTCGCGCCTAAAAAGTCAAACAATGTTTTTAGATAGAAGAACATGATAAGCCAAGTAAAACAATGAAGCTATTGTGAACTATATCGCTTTTGTAATAAAAGTTAAAATTTATATTCTTTTATCGAGCCTGTTGTAGCATTTGTTCTGTATCTCGCATTCGCTCTATTTCGTTGACTTTAGTTTGAATTGGATTGATTTTATAAAGAAATTTATTATAATTATTAATGTTAAATATAAAGTTAACGTAAACAATAAAATGACTAATGTTGTCTGCTAGGTTTGAAGGGTGGAATAGGGCAATGAAATTACAGGGTACAGAGACATAATACCTTAGTTCTCAGGCATGGTAACGCATAAAGGGTAACATGGGCGACACAGAATACTCTGTCATGGCAACGGTAGTGTTTATGTTTAAAGGCGACTGTTACTCCTTTCCATCAGGTGGATTGACAGCTCTTTTTGCTATTCTAAGTTGCATGAAAAAAAGTATAAAATAAATAAAATGTAGTTTTAGTGTATATTAATGAATCCCTTCCATATGATATCTCAATTGATATTGTAGGCCTATTTGGAAATTTTGAGATCACGTTATGACCTAACAAATCGAAAGATTAATTTGCAGTAACTACGCATTGGTGTCCGATAAATTTTACAGCTTATATTAATAATCTCTCTCTCTCTTCGTCCTCTTCATTACTGAAGGTCGTGTCCTTGAAAGGTATCTGTTGCCTCTCTTATGATTACTTATTATATTAATAATAAGTAACATTAAATTTATTATTATCAATCAATCGTTAATTGTTTACTGCTGAACTCTCATATCATTCCTGAATAAGGAAAGTTTTGTCCGTAGTTGCCATGCTTGGTGGTCGAATTAACAACCGTAATTAGGTTTTAGTGATGTTTTAAGGACTTTGCAGCCCATTCCTTGACCATTTAGCCTCTTAATCGCTTCTTACTATAGCCACAGGAAAAGAAGAGGTGATTAATTCTATGCTGAGACCACACAGCTATAATAGAATATTAAGCATTCCTATCAGTGAAGTAAATGATGCCTTTATGACAATGATCATGTGCATACAATATTGTTCGATTGAAGCTTCAATAGAATCTAATATCCATATTATTGGTAACATAGATATTTGTTTTCACATTACTTTATTTACAAACGTTGTTTATGCTGTATTATTGATTTGTAATTATTAATTGAATTTGTATTAATAAAGTTTGAGTTACTGGAAGATAAAGTATAATTCGTAATAATATGTCCTTAACTAGCTTAATTTTTCAAATATAAAATAACTATTTTTTATCACTCTCAGTGTATGTAAAGTGAGTAAAGGAATAAAGCCAATTTTATTCATGCAAGTGCTTAAAATTTCAAAATACAATACCCTATACCAAGCTAGTGTGATAATAATAAGCAATAATCTGCTATTTTGCATGGAGAAATCAATGGCCAGTAGTAGTATGTTAGTTTTGAAGTAAAATTAATTAATATATCAGAAAAATAAATAACACCTAACAATAACAATGACAAAATAAACCCTGCATTATCACTATCGTGATGAGAGTGATAATAATCATTTGCAATGGCTGACAGAAAATAAATTGAGAGAGCTTTAGTTTTACTTACGATGTTTTGATCCTCCTCGTGATGTAGCCAATTAATTTCTGGCACTGGATAACCATCAACATCGCAGCTGAGAGTTATAGGAGTGCCTACTTCTGCTTCTACGTCTTTTGGGTGACTTTTAAATTTCGGCGCATCTACAAGACACATTATTTAAGTTAATTCTTATAATGTAATATTAATTTATGAAAGATTAATAATTAAAACATAACTGATAGTTCTTTTATTAAAATTGAAATTGAAATCATTTATCTGCTGGAATAAGGTACATTTTTATAGGTGTAACATTACAAGAAAATTAGTCCAATCTTATTCTGCCACACTGTAGGCGTGCAAATATTAAAAATTATTATACAAGGATATATTAAAACTAATTATATTTAAGGAATATATGCAAAAAATTGCATGTAGCATTGTAGTTCGGTAAAGTTTTCTTACAAAGTTTGAAGTACAGCGAATTGAACGCTTGACTCCAACTCCAAAAAGTTTAATTATGTAAATTTATACAGTCAGTACATTATTATTACAATATAAGATTTCTTGTCTTTACACATGCACAATGGGAATTTCATGAACTTAGCGTTTGCCGTTTCCGACGATTGTTTCGAGTTTATCCGAAAGTCTTCAGGGGGTGTACAATATATTGGGTCACAGCATCTCATCTCGTAGTAAGTTCATGAAATTCACATAATGCATGTATATAGACATCATTAAAAATGAACATAAATTTAAAAAAATAATAAACTATCTTGATTAAGTCAAGTATGTTTTATTAATATACTTACAAGTAACTTCCAAAACATGTGATTCCTCGGTTTTCCCAACTTCGTTGTGTACTTCGCATTTTATAACATGATCGTGATACTGTCTTGTTATATTGTGAATTCTCTGTGGAATTAGATCAATGTTAATATCAATCTTGATATTAAATTCTTGAAAATTATTTAAAATTACAATGTGCTTAAAAAATATTTTATCAAGAATGTTATGGTATATAGTAATAAAATTACTGATTGAATTGAATACTTAACATTTAATACATAAAATAAATATACAAATATTAAATAATACTATTTGAATGACATAAATAGGATTGTCAATAAGCTTTCATTTGAAACCATATTTTATTATATCAAACGTTCACTGGATTTAAATAAATAATTCTTTTTATTGAAATTGTTTTGTATCACTGCTATTTTGTATTTTCATTTCATTTGTACAGTAAATTGTTACAAACAAACCCAATATAATTAAGTATTATTAAGCAATATAATTAAGCATTACCTACCAAAAATACACAATTAGCAGATTTACATTCAGCATAAGATCATCCGCTATCATCGAATAAGCTAATATTTAATTGTACTAAATTGGAATCAAAATTAATTCTAATACCACTCACCAATTCTGTGCTGTTCGCGGCGATGAGTTTGTCATTCATATACCATTTGTACGTCAGATTAGTGGGGTTCGCGTCGCCTTTACATGCTGTGGGGGGATTTGTACGATCAATAATATATTCAGATGTAAGAAATTATAGTTACACATGTATATACGCGTATTCTCTGTTCAGTGACGAAGGTTAAATAATACTGTGAATGCAATCCTTTATGTCTTCAATATGTCATCGGAAGCAATAAAGGGTACAAAGTATATGATGTGTACACCAGTACTGGATATATTTTTTATGATACTTAGAATAGCAAATAAACTGACGATCCACCTGATAGAAAGTGTTAACTGTAGACGTAAATAGCACCATGGAGAAATATGAGAAGAAATATAAAGAAGAAAAACTTGAAACAAAACTCTATAATGAGCTATTTAGTCAGCGTGGTTTAGCTTTATATACTTTTGCCAAAGGATAAGAGTCAGCTCAGTAATAGGACGTTAAGATTCCGGGTTTGATTACCGGTCAGACAAATTTAGAAAATGAAATTTTATAAATCGGTTCGAGTGTAATAGTTTTGGATTATGTCTCCAGATGATAATTGCCACATTTTCTCTTAACACAGGGTATCCTAGTTTTAAGACCAGGCCAATTATGTGATTGCATGACACTTAACACAAAAAAATAATAATTAATAAATAATGTTAATTATTTTCGTTTAATTATAAGCCTGAACAATTAATTCGAATAGTAGAGATATCATCCGCACGTTTTCAACTATAGAATATAAGGATCCTACTAAGTCATAGTACCTAGTAATCTGCTACTATATTATACCTCTCCAAACTTCAAACATATCTATTCTATAGCTATAACAACTTGACGACAGAAATAAACATTATAGATGTATTCATGCGGACAACGTTTTCCTTTTGGTAAAATAAATTATAGAATTGTATGCTTTATTTACTTTAGAAAAATCCATGAATTTCTTGTGTAAAAGTTCTGACAGAAGTTCTTAGTCTTTTATTTATACTCATACTAATAAAATATATTTTATTAATATAACTATATATAATAGAGCCATAACATCTCTCTAACAGTTCTCAGGAATGGCATTAAGGGTATTATAAGCGACATAGTAAACTCCGTTATATCCATGGTACTGTTCATGTCTATAGGCGACGGTCACCATTATCCATCAGGTGTTATATAAAATTCTAAGTTTTATTCAACACGAGTAATATATCTATATAAAAGTAAATTATAACATCATGTATAAGTAACGTCAAAAATTATATACAAATAGCACTTAAAGAGAATAAGAAAACTTAAGAAGTAGATTATTACCAATAACAACATCTTTCCCCTCAGGAAATCTTCCATTAACAGCTGATTTTAAGGACATTTTCACTCTGGGCGGATATTTTACCTGTTGACAAAAATAAAATTGTTGAAACATTTTCCTTTCCACAATTATGTTTTTGGCTTAAGACATAATAAGGAAAAAATGAGAATAAATTTCAAAGCGAAAAGGGTATATCCTGAAGGCTGTTTTTAAATTAAAAGTAATATAAAATGAAAGGAAAATTGCTTTTAACTCTTTTGTACCTTTTAAAATGGTGGAACGTGAGGCATCAATGTTATTAATAAATGATAATGTCCCTTTGATCTAGTTTTTTTACTCTGTTATTCTCAACATTGGATTATTTTATAAAAATACAAGCAAATTTCCAATGCTTCGTTTACATTTATTGATAACTTTCTATAATCTAAAGGTAATGATATTGTAAAGAACAAAGGTATAATATCTTTGTGGTGTTAATTCTCTATACCTGATGGCATTTTGAGTTCGTAATAGCAATTTTTATTTCCAATAAAGCATTATATTAGACTGTAAATATATTTTTTTTAATATATATTGTAAATTATAATATCATTATTTAAATTATGATACATTGAAATACAGTCGTGAACCCTCGAGAATACATCAAGGTTATAAACAAAATGTAAATGCGGAATAGTCATACCTTTTACATTTGAAACTTTTCTTATCAAGTGACTGCAGTTTTATTTCATTTGCACGTATCACATCATTTTCATTACGAAGTAAAAAATACTATCACTTTCTACTGACTTCAAAAGGAAGGAAACTTCAATTGTAACAAAATTTGTTATTTTGATATAAATGGTCGGTAATGAAAAAAATACAACTAAAAAATGCTCAAATCTAAGTTTCGTCGAATAAAAATATTTCGTTATTCCTTTCTTAAATAAAAAAAAACTATAAAATAAATTTTAATAAAACTTGTATGTTACCAATCTGTAGACATGTTCGAATTGAGAATCACCTTATTTTTGAAGTCGATTGATAAATAGAGTTTGTGATTTTAATTTTAAATAAAGAACGGTCAGGCTATTATGTTACTTTATTAATAAATAAAACAATCTAAACAAAACAAACGACAATGCCATTGTTACATCCATCGCTGATAATACACGTCATCCGGAACCCGTAACAGAAGATTATGAATAGGAGTCGTAAAAAAAATGGGAAATCTAATCGTCGATTTCGAAATTCATAAATAACCAAACAAAGCTACCGCCGATAAATCTGCCAGGAACGACTAAAACACGATTTATAGAAGTTTTAATAATAGACCGCTAAACAAGTGAGACTATAAACGGAATTCATTGCTTTGCTTGTAAAATAAAACAAAAAATGCACACCCTATAAATAAAGGGGAAAAACTGCAAAGCGGCTAAGCTATAAACTCGGAGAATAACGAATGAGAGACAGTTTTTGAAATTGTATTTTAATAGTTTGCACTGCAGTGGCTGCCTATTGGTGAGATGAGGAATGCACTGCGCCAATGTTTTCACTTGTATACACCTAACGCTGTTTATGTTACAGTATTAAAATTACCACCGTTAGGTCCCAGCATAAAATGGACTACCCCTTCCTATTCTGTGCGTGTCGTAAGAGGATACTAAAAGAACTAAATGTACAAGACATGGGCAATAGCGACTCACTTAAAACATCAAAAAAGCCTAACTGCGGTTGCCAACCTACCCCCTAAGCATGGTAACTATTGGTAAAACCCTTTTTTATGGGTGAGGCCTATGTCCAGCAGTGGACGGTTAATGGCTAATATAACAATAGTAAAAAATTAAATCACAGATTTTTGTCGAATTACCAAAACTTTAAACTGTATTTATATATCGCAGAACGACGTTTATATTTTTAGTTGTTAAAGAAATTGACGGCTCATATGGCTCGTACCAGAAAGGTACAAAGGAACCCTTATGGTACGACTTTATCCGTCCGTTTGTCCGTCTGTTTGTTTCAGCTATTTGTATCTCAGCAACTAGCAATGCTATTGATTTGAATTCATTTTAGAAATCACTGGACTGTTGCTAGCAATATAACCTGTCAGGTCGACAGCCACGCAGTTCTTTCTGGAAACCATCGTACTTAATTCTTGGGGAATTCTTCACGATGGGCCGACTGACCTACTTTTATACTCGCCTATCATCTATCACTGGTGCCCCGCCAGCGTATACCGATAGCGCAGGCGGGGTTATCATTACATTTTCACCCATTAAAAAAAATGCTTCGATAAGAAGTTACCATCAGGCGTATTATTTGTTTGTTAACTATATTCCTTAAAACACATTAGAACCTTGTTTTTCAAATTATAAGTATTAAATATATTTTTTATGTTACTAAGGTGGCATACAAGCATACGGCCCTCCTGATGATAAGCTGTTATCGTAGCCTATAAATGCCTGCAATACTTGGAGCATTACGCACGCGTTACTGCCTCTGATGAAACCTTTTTCCTTTTTTTTTTTAAGTGTAGTCTGTAGTCTGTGTTTCAGTTTGAAGAGTCGGATGTGGCAGTAAATTTACAGGGTACAGAGGAATAACACCTGAGTCCTCAGGAATGGCAACGCATGGAGGGTATCATGGGCGAAACAGTATACTCTGTTATGTTCATGGTACTGCTCATGTCTATAGGCGACGGTTACCACTTTCCATCAGGTGGGCCGTCAGCTTGTTTGCCATTCTAAGTTGTATAAAGAAGGCTCTTGGAAAAACCTCGACATTCTCATTCTATAATCTACTGTCATATTTATTTCAAAATAAACTGTTATAAACGGGGAAATGAGAATATGTTTCAAATATTTTATTATTTTCTCATAGAAGAGAAGTAGAAGTTTGAATCCACAAATATAAAATATGGGAGACTTTGTACAAATGTAGTTTGCTTGTTTCCTCTGTCAATTTCGTATTTCTACAGTAAAGCAAGATATATTTGCATGGTTGTATTTCAGTTTGAAGAGTCGGATACTGCTCATGTCTATAGGCGACGGTTACCACTTTCCATCAGATGGGCCGTCAGCTTGTTTGCCATTCTATGTTGCATGAAAAAAAAAGAAAAAAAATTAAAGATAGCAAATAGTCAGTATTAGTTATTTTATCTGTTTGTCACATCTAATATCTATATCAGATTAATATAAACTTTTCTTACAATTTTTATAAACACAGATAAGACTTTTTTATCGACATCAAAATATTTCTCACTTTTAATTTCTTTCTTATCTCTTATAATCCCAATGCAGCATTTTTTGCGTTTACTTTACACTGCGCAATTTTGTTTTTCCCAAAAATACCTTTGAGATAAGAAGACCTTTTGTTCCGTTGGACGTTTTCAGACGTTATCGTCTCCCATAAAACCAACATAGGTAATAATATAACACCATTAACATTCAATACCCCAGAATTGTATGAAATAATGAAAATTTATACTAACCGCCAGTGTCGTTAAAAATGGCCAAGCGCGAGATGGACACGTATATCGAGGGTTCTGTATTCTAGCGCTATGAAACAAAATTCGAGTTTTAACTACGAGTATAACTGTGAATAAAACATAGTCGGGATAATTTTTATATATACAGTTTAAAATTCTATAACACCTCTGTGAAGTATTTTTGATAATTTCTAAAAACAAGTATATTCTTTTACCGGTTAAAATATCAGTCTATTATTCCTGAAGTTTATCACGATCGTGTATCTTCATGTTTCGTTTCAAATTGTTCTTAACAAACTTTAGACATTAGGAAGGGAAGTGTCATTTTTCAACATAAATAAAAAATTACTTGGCGTAAACATACTTTTTTTTTTATAATACCATATATTGCATGTATTTCGCTTGCCAAAGCGTGGGAATTACTGACAATTCTTTCCTTGGGGGAGGGTCTATATTCAGCAGTGGTCA
The DNA here is from genome assembly GCF_026898425.1 of Galleria mellonella. Lineage (NCBI taxonomy): Eukaryota > Metazoa > Arthropoda > Insecta > Lepidoptera > Pyralidae > Galleria > Galleria mellonella. The sequence continues at coordinate 4,241,746 of NW_026441999.1, read as the reverse complement.
GTTAACGGCTGATATAATAATTTGTGTGGTCCCAGCATAGAATAGGCCACGCCGTTCTTTCCCGTGGGTGTCCTATGAGGCGACTAAGAGAGGACGAGGAAAGGGCAGCAGCTACTCTTAAAACATCTCCAAAGCCTGCGATTACCAATCCGCCTGTCAAGCGTGACAGTTACTGGCAAATACCCCCAAGGGAAAGGCCTATGTTCAGCAGCGGACAGTTAAAGACTAATATACTAATGATTATTATATGTATTTTAATCCATATATATGGATTATTATTATTAATAATATTTTAATTGTACTAATAATATAACTTTATTTACAATTTCAATATATAATTTTTAATATTATAATGCAATAAGGTTGAATTTATTAATAAATATTTAATTAAATCTGTTATTTTAACACTGCTTTAAATCAATAAATAACACCAGAGTCCTCAGTAATGGCACCGCATGGGGAGTATCATGGGCGAAACAGTATACTCTGTTATGTCCATGGTACTGGTCAAGTCTATAGGCAACGGTTACCACTTTCCATCAGGTGGGCCGTCAGCTTGTTTGCCAATGATTTTTTTTATATGCTACTTAGAAAGTAGCATATAAAAAAAATCATTGGAATAAATTCCATTTTGGCACGGAACCCTAAAAACGGTCACACAACAGTAACGTGCGCGAATACCAAGCATCTCAATATCAAAGCAATATCGGCATCCATCGGTAGGTATCAACATAAAAAGTAATTGGGTTGCCCATAAAAGGGTTCTTATTTTACGGCCACCGAAAAAATGTATGATAAACAAACCGACCGGTCCATAATACAACACATATAAATGTTAGTGGAACAGACAACTGGGCGTAGTTAAATAAATATAATTTAAATATTAAAGGTGATCCAATTACAAATTCTATGTTCTTTATTTGAATTTTGTTATACAATTTTGTATGTCAATTTAAATTTTTAACAAACTGTTCAGTAATGTAAAATGGCATTTACAAATCAAATGAATTCGAGTGACAGCGGCAGACTTTCCTTCAATCAAATCAGATTTTAATATGTTCGATGAGATGTGGGCGTGGCTAAAAACTATTAGTTAACCGCTTATAATTTGTATTTGGCTGTTTTACTGTATTTTTTAATTAACTACTAGAATTATGGGATGATAACTAAGTAACGTGTTATTACTTTAAATGATAATTTGCCTGAAGGTGCTTTGTTTAGGTGTGAAACACGTGTAGCAAAGCGTGCGTAAAGAAAATGGCAGTAGGAGACTGATGGATAATTTTTTTTATGCAACTTAGAATGCCAAACAAGCTGACGGCTCACTTGATGGGAAGTGGTAACCGTCGCCTATAAACATGAGCAGTACCATGGACGTAACAGAATATACTGTTTTGCCCATGTTATCCCCTTGCGTTGCCATTCCTGAGGACTCAGGTGTTATTCCTCTGTATCATGTAAATGCACTGCCATATCCTACCTTTCAAACCGAAAATTTGGATTTAATTTGAAAGGTTGTGAAACTTCTGGTAGTAATAATGGTGATCAGTCTTCGAGTGTTGGCAATCACACACATACTAATGGTAGCGAAATTAAACAAAATAATTGTAATCAAATTGATCGTATGGTCCCGGCATAGAATAGGCCACCCCCTCCTATCTCATACATCTAAAGCCTGATTGCGGTTGCCAATCCGCTTACCAAGCATGGCAATCACTGGCAGAACCCCCCAAGGGTGGGTTCTGCCAGTGATTGGGGGGCTTATGTTATATGTGTACGGTTAAAGACTGATATGATAACGATGATGATTCTAATCAGATATCCAGTACTTCAAATGTAATTATATTCAAAAAGTCAAGTTCCTTTTTGCTCCCGTACAAATTGCCTTTCCTTCACTTTCCAAATTATTCTCTAACAGAAATTAAACTTTTTTTTTTAAATAATATTTATTTTATTTTATATACAAGCAATATTCCTCATAGGGTAAATATGAGGTATAAGACTTCTATAAAAAAGTATCTTATATAATTAATTAAGGTGATGTTAATTTTCATAAAATCTAATGTTAAAGCATGACTAATGAATAACCAACTTCAGAAAAGTTCTTAAAAAACTTTAAAAGTTTAGAAAAGTATTTCGAACTTATAAAGATAAGACATGTTAATAAAACATGTTTAGAAACTATTTTACAATATAAGAAAGATAGTAAGGAAAAAAAAATATGTCACTTCCAGCATTCATATTTTGGTAACCGGAATAGTAATTTCCGTTTAACAGACTCTTGGTAGGACAATAATTCTTATAACATTACGATACATTGATCTTCTCTATTTATGTGTGTTTTTATGTCCCACTATCCGTACCGTCATAATACGTAACAGTATTTGAAAGATACTTATTTTTATACAAGTACAGTTATGGTATAACATTACCACGTAAGTATAGGCACTTTCTGTTCATCGTGCATGGATATGTCGAGCTTATTCCAATTTGTGTGATCTTATTTTAGTAGCTAATGTATATTTTATTCATCGGAAACGATTTTAGAAGTCGAAAATAACTCTACAAATGTAGTTAACAGCTGCGTGAAAATATTTTATTAGTAGGTGTAACTCGCGGCTTTGTCCGTAAAAATAAGTTTTAAAACTATTTTATATTTGTGTTAAAAGTTTCCTAAGTCCATATTATATTTGAACTGTACGACTAAATAAGTTGACTTACATTTATTTTCAACCGACTTCAAAAATGAGAAGAAGAATGTTGATTGTATTTTTTATATTTGTCACATCATAACTCTGTCAATTAAAAACTGATTTAGATTTTTTTATTAGTAAAAATATACTTATAGGTTGGTTCTATAGAAATTTTATCAGAATTGGACTTGTATTTTCGTTTTTAGATCAAGATAACTGTTTTGCCACAATGGATCTTTTTTTTCTTTGTGGAACACAATCTTAAAAAATATAGTTGCGATTGTTCCACTGTCAAAGGCAACTAGATTCTATATGTTAGTCTAAAATAAGACTGGATCATGTGTTTAAATCATCAAATATTAAGATATTTATTACCTGATTTCTCATAACTCAGCACTTAGACTTTATTCATTTTTTTCATAAACTTTGATGACCAGGCCATTTGTATGATTGTGTGGCATTTATTAAAAATCGATTAAAAAAATACCTTTTTCCTTGAACTTGGCTGGACACGCTGCCGCGTGTATAGATATGACAAGGAGCAACTAAAGGTGAAGGAATCCATTTTTCATTATGAATTGAAAACAAGGATAGATCTATCAATTATAATGGATAAATCTATTCGAAATTTAAGTATATTTGAACAAGAAACTGCAAAATTAAAAGATGTTTACAAACTTTCACAATTCATAATGTTAGGACTATCTATTAACTTTAAAAACGAAATTTTCTAAGAAATCGAAATTAGTTATATTAAACAAATACACTTTGCCACTATTGGACTTGGAACTTTGTTTTAATTGGGAGCAATTTGAACATCTCATTTGTTAAGGTTTCCAGTAATAAAATATTGAAACGAAAAGTTTTCAAATTTGTATTCGGGCTATTAGTCTTATATTAATCTTCAATGTAAACAAAGATAGAATGTCTGGATGTAACTACAGTTCTTTATTACTTCTAGATAATTTAAATTTAATAACATAAGCAAATAAGATTTTTAATATATATTTGTTTCTACGAAAATGTATTTTTCTCAAACATGCTTGGAAATGTGAGCATAATTTTGATAATCTTCTTAGAGATAAATCAAAATTGCCGTACTGGTCAGATACATGCGGGCAGCGGCCGGCAAAAGTTGTATGAAAATCCATATCTGTCGTGTTTTGTAGCCAGATAAATTACTATGTAAACTCATACCTGTTCTGTAATTTAAAAATGGAATGACCTTTTACTTCGAAACATGGCTATCAAGGAGGTAACTAATAAAAGGTTTCATTTAAATTTCGAACTGGCTTGCAAATAGAAAGCTGTTTATTGAAAAAAAAACAACAAAGGAACATTATGGCGTGTGAAAAATTATTATTGTTCGTTATTAACAACTAGGCATTGATGGACTCACGTATGTGTGCCTCGGCTACGCCTCGGCCCACATTTGTACGTTCATCTATCAATATCTCAGTTGCTAGCCGCTGCAGTAAATTACTATTATTTTTGCAGATTATTAAGATATTTTTTTTTATTATCAGTCAGTAAGATACAAAATTTTAAACATCACTAAAGCCTGACTACGTTTGCCAATCCATTTGCAAAACGTGGCAACTACTGGCAAAACCCTACTTATGGGGGAGGCCTATATTCAACAGCGGACAGTTAACGGCTGATATGATTATGATGATAAATATACAAAAATTTTAAATCGTTTTATTAAAAAAAATATTAACATGGAATAACTACAGGGAACAGATAAAAGAAACACTAGGTGTCATGTCGTATAGGAAGGTCAAGGATATGGCCTGGGATAGAACTGGTTGGAAGAAGATGCATGAATTAATTGCAACGACAAGAGAAAACTCTTAAATGAAAAGAAGAGTATATAGGTGTATAGTAATTAATTAAATATATATATATATATATATATATATAATAAATTGCAAAAATGAACTTCCCTAATACAATATAATTGTTCGACTTCGTATAATTGTTTAGTTACTTTTGTTTAGCAGTTTTAAATTGATTGACAAACATTCAAATGCAAAAATCAAAGAGTATATTCAAAGGTATAAAGATCATCATCAGCCCTTAACTGTCCATTGCTGAACATAAGCCTCCCCCTTGGGTGTTTTGCCAGTAGTTGCCTTAGCAGGAGGATTGACAACCATAGTTAGGCTTTAGATATGTTTTATTAGGGGGCTGCTGCCCTTCCTTAGTCGCTTCATACGACAGCCACGGGAAAGGAAGGGCTGGTCTATTCTATGCCAAGACACACGGCCATGAATATATTGTTATTTTAATAGTGAGTAAGAAACAATAATGGTATTGTTATTTTCATAGTAAGCCTATAATTGTATGTTCTATTCTAGTAAAGGGCGTTTAACAGTTTACAACTATATGGATGACTAATGTTTGACATTTTAGCCGCCCACTGACAGATTTTGTTGCTTCGATTCTAGTTATCAAGATAGCGTAGACGTTTGTGACTCATAAAATATTTTAAGGTTAGGCCAGTGTATAGAAATGGCCAGAAATTTAAATATTTAAACTAACAAAAGGGGAAAATTTTATATTTTTTGTTCGTAATGGATAAAATCAAAAAGTCTAGACCAATTTTAAAAAATCTTTCACATGTAGAAAACTAAATTATCAGTCAGTAACGTGAACTATATTTTATTTAAAAAATAATCGTGCAAATCGTAAAAAGACAGCTTCGTTTTTACATAGAATACGCGGGAGAGGCCACAGCATCCTGAATATATTTGTAAATAAATTAGATAGTCCTCTCGTGACAATGCTTACTGAGAGGACTAGATCATTATTGGTGATAAAGTATTAACATAGTTTTTAAATACACTTACTAACAAATACGGATCCAAGTTATCTAAAATAAATAAATAAAATAAAAAAAACCGGGATGGTTTACTAGTTGGCCAATAAAATGGTACAAGGCGGGCCTTTGGGAAGCATAAAGATCCTCGAAAGTGGATAATTCTCTATCTACTTTCAAAAGATTTCTGACTCAACTAATTCTTAACAGACTTCAAAAAGAAGGAGGTTTTCAATTCGGTCGTGTCTTTTTTATGTTTGTTACCTTAAAACTTTGTCAAATCTAAACCAAGTTAGAAGTTTCTTTGTTTTGAAAGGACATACTTACAGATTAATCCCATAGATATTTTACCAAAAACAGTTCAGTAATTTACTTTTTAGATCAAAATAACTAGTTTTATCATAATTGAAGTCGGTTTATTTGTGAAACACAATCTTTAATTATTTCGTGACTGTTATTATGAGATTTTTCGCAAATTTCTTCACCGATTTTCCTAATTCTTTTTGCAATCTATAGGGCATACTCTCGTGTGAGTACTATCGTAATTTTTTGACAATGGTAGTTGTTTTATTTTAGTAGTACATAAAACTAATCTCTTTCTATTTATGTACAATGATTAGATGTTTAAACATATATTGTTATTTTTATTATCTGGCAAAATGAAATCTACATGTAAATATGTGATTTTGCATATTATACTATTGTTCCTCCATAAGATTACAGTAGTAAATTTATTTTAAATACAATATATGATGTGATATATTTCAATATAATTACAGGTTAAATTAATTTCACAAATTACAATACTCATAAAACTAATATATTTCACAAAATCACAAAAAAAAAATTCAACAATCAGTCCCATTCATGATCCGTACCCGACCTAAAGGTCATGACACTTGCGGCATTTCCGCGTTGGATTGCCAGAGATATCCTTTGAGCCAAATACGAACCAAAACGGCGATCATGGCCCCGTTTATATTAATTATACTATTGTTTATATTAATTTTGTCTACTTTAAAATAGCTGTTATTTATTTTTTAAAATCCATAATTATTAGTATAAATAAAATAAAAAAAAATATATTAGAACTAATTGAAGGATGAATATGTAAATATTAATCGAATTGATAACATGTTTACTACTATGTCCTACTAATGGTAAAAGGAGATATAATGTACAAACGATACGAGAACTTATGCTTTAGGTATAGAATGCAATTTTAATGAACGACTTTTCAACTTGACAGTTTTCGACATTTTTTATAGGAATGACGGGCCGTAGAAACTGAAGCGTGATCGGAATAAACAACTAATAATACTAGTTTTGTTTTACGGATCCGAATTAGTTGTAAGGATTCGATGGTTTAATAATTATGTCCAAATATAAACGGAGGGATTGAACAAAATAACAAATCGATAAAGAGTGTGTGTGCACACGATTCATTCGAGTTCCGTAGCTTTAAAATTAAAGTCGCTAGCTGACGAGTATCTCAATTGATCATTTATTATTTTTAAAGCTTATGTACATTTTTATTAAATGTCTCTATAAATACGAGTGATTAATGAACTCACTCAACTCACGTATTTTAAAATATAATTATAATGAATTCGTTGATAATAGAATTATACGAATCATTGTACGTCGCATCATCCGTCTTATGAATGAGAACATATTGGCGACAATAATTTTATTTGCTCAAGTATGAGTTTTAAAGATGTTATACATTAGGTAACTACTCCTCCATATTTTACTATATATGGCGTGCAAATTTAATTTGAGCGAATAAAAAACACTGTGACGCAGAGCGCTAAACGCTCCCTTAAGAAGACTTTCGGATAAAGTAGTGACAATTGTCACAAACGACAAAAACATAGTGAGTGCATTAATTACTCGTATGTATATAGATATCGAATAAAAAAATAAACGTAAGTTTTAAAAATAAATTTAATTTGTAGAATGATTCGTATAATTCTATTATCAACGAAATCATTGTAATTATATTTTAAAATACGTGGTGGTTATAAAAATCAAATAATCATTAATACTAATAATTTATTAACACTGTAGATGACGTTTGCGTCATACTTTATGACGTTCAAAATGGATTGAAAAGTTTTCCATCTGATAGTATTATTTGTAAAGAGCATTGTAACTGGAATTGAACTTGGAAAAATATTTAAATATAATTGAAATAAAAAAAAGAGTCTATTAATAAATATACTTTTGAATGTAATTACTTTTGATTATTATTAAAAAGTGTTTGTTGAGTTTCTTCTTCTTCAATCTACTTCACCTTTTGTGCAAAGCAGCTCCCAGTTCTTGGGTCATCAATAACCTTGATGAGATATAAAGTTGATAATGTATATATTTGTATTTGTACTCGTACTCGTATTCGTACTTGAAGTCGTACTTGTACTAGTACAAGTTCGAGTACTAGTACTAGTACTGGTACTAGTACTAGTACTAGTAGTGTACTTGTATTTAAATATATTTGGATTAACCAAATACAAAATTACCATTTAGAAAATATTACCCAAAATTATAAATGTTACGGTTTTTTTGTGATTATCTGAGGAACTCTAAAAATAGAACATGTCCAAACAGCGAGCTTATGATAGCGTGAGTAACATAATAAGGGCAAGTAGAGATTTATAGTTTTGTTGTTTACTTAAGATGGGCTCGCGTGTTTTTCTTAAGGTAAGCTGCTTTTGATAATAATTCTTCAATTTTTCCTAGGGATCTGCGCAACCGATAAAAAAATTTTGGGCTAGATTCAGAATTTTCCGAAAAATAATAGAATGGTTTGTATCAAAAAATAACTATTCTAATCAATTAATGGTAGCACGTTGTTTTGTGTTGATGAGGTCCCGGATTTAACATCCAGCAGGATCAATTTAAAGAACAAATTTTATTGAATTAACTGTGGTCAGGGATACCGGGGTGTAGCTACAGATGCTAGTTGCCCGGTTTCTAATAACAGGGATTCCTAGATTAAAGATCTGGAAATTGGTACAATCATATGGTACTTATATTTAAAAAAAAACTACTTATTGTTATTCAGTGTCCTCCTTAAAAAATCACTAAAGACTAACTGCGGTTGCCAATCCGCCTATCACGCGTGACAACTGCTGCCAAAACTGAGGGAGGGGGGAGGTGCCAGTAGTTGTAAGGGAAAATCTACGTTTAGCAGTGGACAATTACTTGCTGGTATGATGATGATGATTTAATTGTAAAAGTGATTATTTCTAACACTCTCTTATATCCTACGTCTACAGTGCACATAGAAACAAATAGCAACAATGTTATATCTAGTTCCAGACAATGTCCGAAACATAGTATTTCCGGCAGTAAACTTGGAGCTACGTCAGGTGGACGTGTGAATGTCTATTGGTTTACTGTACAGGGTATAATCGAAATCATTGATGTCCGTTTTTTGGAAATTGTGAATGATGCATGCTAAACTGGAAACGTCCCTTAAAAGGATACTAAGTTGGCATCTAATGTAATATATATACATATATATTATTTCATATATTTCATATCAGAGGGAGACTGTGCAAAAGTCATTTGCTTGGGCACCTTTGTCCCATTCGTGTTTCAATCGTGAAGCAGTTTTGTTTGCATGGCTGAAAGGTGGGATAAGGCAGTGAATTTACAGGTTACAGAGGAATAACACCTGAATCCTCGGGAGTGGCAATGCATGCGAAACAGTATACTCTGTTATGTCCATGGTACTACTCTTGTCTATAGGCGACAATTACTACTTTCTATTAGGTAGGCCATCAACTTGTTTGCCATTCTAAGTTGCATAAAAAAAATATGAGAACATCCTGATTGAATCGAAGCATTTTGCATTCCATTGTTTCTGCTTACCCTAATAGGAGATGGGCGTAACATATATGTATGTAGGTATGAAAAAACCTATGTAAAAATTTTCCTTCAAAAAGTCCCTTCCTGAACATTACTTCAATTTATCACAACAATGAAAACAGAAACACAAAACAGATTGAAGTTTGTACTATTATATAATTAGTTATGAATTATATATTAATTAATGGAAACCATCGTGATTAATTCTTCTAGAATTCATAACGATAAGTTTATTGCTCTGCTTTTATCCTCACTTATCATCCTACACTGGTGCCCTACCAACATATATACCGATAGCGCAGACGTGGTTACCATAAAAAAAGCAACTTGTTTCAACAACAATAGCATTACTAGTGCGTTACCAATACTTGTGACAAAACATATCTCGCCCTTCAAACCAGAACACAGATGCACAAGTACTTGACAGCAAAATTAATAGGGCAGCTGAGACAGAAGCACCCGGGCAAAGTCTTCGTGCAAAGTCTCGTCCCAAGTTCACAATTTATGTACCTTTCGAACTGAAGTAACTTCTTACTTCTGTTTAAGAGCCTTGGTAGGTAGTGAACCAACTACGAGTACATGATGCATACGACGGTGTAAGTATGTTTTGTGGTTGGCTGTGTCCACAATTTTGTCTGTCTGATTGGATTTATCGATTGACCAGGATAAAAAAAGGCCCATTCTCTATTTGAACACCATGTCGTATCAACTGTTAACTGTCCTGGTAAATATAGGCCTCTCCCTATTGAAGGGTTTTGCCAATAATAGCCACGCTTAGCAGACGGAATGGTATACGCATTTAGGTTTTGGTAATGTTTAAAGACCTTTGCTCCATATTAGATATTTTTTATGTTACGTTTATTAAGTAAAGTATTATTGTTACTACCTACCCTAATAATGAAGTACCGCATTCGTGATTCACAGTTCATCCCAAAGATTGACTTGTAAAGAATGCTACTAGCATTAAGTCCGCCTTTTGTACCATATTATCATTTGATCAATAAAGTTATTTAAATAAATAAATAAGTGTATGGTCAAATTTCACAAAGGATTCTATTTTATATTAGGTTGTGACAAATAAAATACATTTTTACTTTTAAAATAACATTAGTCTTTACCCGCGACTTCGCACGCATGATCAGGATATATTGAATGGTTGAAATAAGAAGTAGTCAATGTCCTTGTCTATCTCAAATACTACAGGTACACTAAACTTTGAATTATTAAAGTGCCAAGAAGTGATAAACACTCGAATCTTAACCGATCAAACTGTCGGTAGTTTAAATTTTTCAATTCACTTTTAATTTGGAGCTAAACTAAGAAACTGCAATTCCTCCAGTATTGGGGGTGTTCATAGGCAGCGGTAATCACTTACTATCAAGAGTCATACGCTTATTTGAATGAATTAATGAAATCTTTTTAATGTTCCATTCATAAAATGATACATATTATAAAGATTAATAATATATATATGCAAACAAAACGAATATTTAATTACATAAAATTAAGATAAAGAGACAATAATCAGCGGCCTAATTGCTAAATAGCGATTTCTTGAATTCATTTTCCCAATTCCCAAAATGATAAAATAGGGTCTAATATGTAATGCAAGAATTGCAAAGTCTGTCTGTCTTTGCATTTGCTTCTTGTATTTTTTTTAATTGATGATAAAGGATGGCCTGGCCTGCGCTATTGGTATACATCGGCACTCACTGGCACCCAGTAAGGGATGATAAGTGAAAATACAAGAGCAGGTCAGCTAGCCCATCGTGATAAATACACCTGGAATTCTGCAGGATGGTTTCCAGGAAAGACCACGTAGAGATCGACCTGTCAGGGTATATTGCTAACAATGAGACTGGTAGTTCGCATTACTAACAATACCTTCCCCTGCTTATTGTATTATAAAAAAAATTTGCTTATTTATCATCACCAGTACGTACTATGAGAATAATTCAGAATTATTTCGCCACTAGGATTTCCGTACAATACCTAGTTTCCGTCTAATTCAGACTGAAACATTTTCAGTCCGTAATTTGTAACAGGGAGACCGCTTAGCCACATGGCGACACACTAAATCTGGACGAATTGCATTTACACGTAGCAGTTAGCTGAATATATATTGCATTACTGCTGTTTATATGAGCGTTATGTGTTACTACATTAGACTGTTTGAAAGTGTTAATTTAAAATCCTATATTCATCATCTTCCTACCCTGATCCCAATTATTACTTGGAGTCGACGTAATAACTACATTCTTCACGACTCTGGAACGCGCTTCCTGATGCCATTAAGAGACTATCGACTAAACCGTCTTTAAAAAAAAACGTTCATGCTCACTTCCTTACTTTATTCGAGCAGTAAGTACTTTATATTATTCCCAATTTCGTGTATAATATAGTATATGTTATATATATGAAAGAATATTTGTTATTTATATATATTTATTCGTTTATATATGTAAATTTAGTAGGTATGTATATCAATAATTACTAGTACCGCATTCGAGTATTCTGACACTTCCCTATGGTTGACTGGGAGAGAATGCTTTTAGCATTAAGTCCGCCATGTACACATATTTACACTAATGAATAAATAAATAAATAATATGTTTTTCTTTTCCATTCTTCTCTATTCACAGTCATTTCCGCATTCACTCCTTTTTTGGTCATATCATCTTTCACAGAGTCTACCCATATCCTTTTAGGCATTTCTCTGCCCTCATAGCCACCCACATTCATACTTAATACCTTCCGAAAAACGTGTTTCTCAACCTTGTAGATTACATGTCCATACTATATTTTCAGTTTTATTTAAAAAAAGATATTGTTTTTTGTGTTGTAATTTTTTGTATATTTGTTGTAATGTTTTATGTATGTGTTGTAATGTATTATGTATTTTTTGGTAAGCGTGTTGAGTCTCCCATCCGAGAAATAGGTATTGACGACCCGCACGCATGCTAAAGGTAAAGGAGTTAAGGGGCCACCTGAAAATCAGCGCTATATAGGTACATCTCGCTGGAGCTGTACATACATAGCAACAGCTGAGGCGGCTCCTATTACTAGCAACATTAATTGTTCTTTTTTTCTTTTTGTTGTTTTAATATTTATTTTCTTAATAATAGTAATAAAGGTCATCTATCTATCTATCTATCTTGGTTATATATATTGGTTTACATTATTTTTATATAGATCTCTGATTTTTTAAATAATAATATAAGCAATTAGTTTTTTCCTGCACCTTCATCTACATGACCGGGATATGTACATTGACCAGGATAAAAAATAGCCTAGTCTTCTCTATACCATGAAGTATATACATACATAATAATAATTCTTGTAATTTCCTAGTGAAACAAAATTTCATAGTGATCGTTTAAGTCATTAAGATGCTATAAAGTAACAAAAAACTCACTTATACATTTATAATATTAGTAAGCATCTAGCCGATGATATAGCTTTCTACATAATAAAAGAATTATTAAAATCGGCTGAGTTGTTTTTGAGTTGATCCATTATAAACAAACATACAAAAAATCAAACATTTCTACTTCATAATATTAGTAAATATCCAATCATATAGTTATATAAAAATGAACGGTGGGATTTGGTAGTGAAATTGCAGGGTTGTATCAACCTTTAACTGTCCACTGCTGAACGTAGCGACACCTATAACCATAATTGTCACACTTGGCAGTCGAGTTGGCAACCATAGTTTTGCTTTTGGTAATGTTTTAAGAGAGACGCTGTTTTTTTTTTAATGGATGATAATGAAATAGTAACCCGCCCGCGCTATCAGTATACACTGGCGGGGCACCAGTGAGGGATGATTGGTGAGGATGAAAAGGCAGGTCAATTAGCCCATCGTGACGATAAACGAGCAATTAACTCTAATTATGATAATATATATATATATATATATATATATATATATATATATATATATATATATATATATATATATATATATATATATATATATATATATATATATATATATTTAATATTTTTTAATTCAATTCACTCATAATCGTATTTTCTGATATTGCTCACAACTTAGGTTACATGTTTATTTTTATTATTTACTTAATTTTCTTGCACTGTATAACTATGTTAAAGTAAATGCTGTGAATACCTATAATAGGCATGTGCATTAATATTGTATTATATTTAATGTTTGCTATAACTATATGTTATAATGCAATATGCTGTTAGTGTTCCTTAAATAAATAAATAAACAATGAGGACTAACTTCCCCATTACTAACAATCCCTTCCCCCCGAGAGACGCTGTTGCCTATCCCTCTACCATAAGCTCAATTAGTCGCCTCTTACGACATCCACGAGAAAGAAATGGATGGCTAATTCTATGCCGGGACTGGCACGACTATATACGGAAATTGGAGGGTACGGATGCGTAAATACCTTAGTTACACCTTTGTCATACAATGGTCGTCATAATATATTCTGTGTAGTTCATGGTGCTGCACGTTTCTATAGACGATGATTGCCTCTTTACGTGGGCATAAGCTTATTTGACATTCCCAATTGTACAATAAAACTATGATTTTGATAAATTTATTAATTAAAGATTTTACCTTGGGGTTATTAAAAAAAGGGGTAAAGAGGTTTATAGGCGTTCATAACTGCTACTATATAATACCCACGTACAACCGCAGCTACGGTAACCACTTACCATCAGGTGTTCAACTCACACTTGACCGGTTTTTTTTTTTAATTAATTTCACACTCTTCAGATATTTAATTTTATACATGTTGCCACTCATAATATAACTCATGTTTAACCTGTATAAATCTTGAAATTCGATTAAAACTGAGATGGCAAACAAGCATACGGCACATCTGATGGTAAGTAGTAACCGTAGCCTATAAACGCCTGCAATATAAGGGATATTACGCGCGTTGCCCCCCCTTTTGAAGTATCCCATGTTTATGGTAAAATAATATAATTTATGGTAAAACTTCTAATTAAATACACGTAAATATTTATGTAATCAAAGCATAAGAATGTGTTACTACTCTAACATATTAACATACGTAAACAAACATTATTTCCATTAAATTAACTTTTAACTGTAAAAAAAAGTCGGGCCGATTTAAAAATTCTCCAAAGCATCTAATGTTTCCTTTAATAAAATTTAAATATTAGAAATGAATTTGAATTTAGATTAATCTACGCGGACCCGGTGTTCTACCGTACTGATCAACGGAATGGTATCTAAGATTTAATTTTACGACATCTGTCTTTTATTCTTGTTTTACACGCTTATCAATTTCAATGGAAAACGATTTTTAATGCTAATCATGTGGGGCAATGGGGAAAATGTAGAGTTATAACTTATAGAGCTTTAACACGCGACTTCGTTCGGGATATATTCACAGACTGAGATAAAAGGTAGTGATCCTTTTCCATTCTATATAGAATATGTATACCAACTTTCGTAGTGATTGGTTAAGCTGTTGAGGCACTATGACGTTACAAACAATTAATAATTTTTATAATAATTAATAATTTGACATAATTTGTTTCTACCGTTAAGAAGTTGTGCTAGTAATTCCAATATAGAGATTTTGCAAAGATTTCAGACCATAACTTTAAGAAACATTACTAAAGCTCCATGGTTTGTTAGAAATGAGGTGATGCATAACTATATGCAAATCAATACTGTTAAAGAAGAGACAAGGATGAACAGCAAAAAATATAAACAGCGCCTTATAAATCATACGAATGAGCTGGCTGGAGAACTACTCACAGCACAACAATCAACAAGACTGAGACGATGGCTTGTACTGAACCTTGACACTAGAGTCTGAAGAGCTTTACAAAATCATTCGGAGAGATCTGTCAGGGAACTGCTCCTCAAAACACTAATTTGTAATTTGTATCATTTTGACACTATCTGATTTTGTCTTTTATGGAAGAACCGATTGCAGATAACAAGAAAGAGAAAAAAAAAATACATAGAGAAATACTGTTTTGGTAGCAGACAAGTATACGACTCGTTTCATAATAAACGGGGTTACCGTAGCCTATGGACGTCTGTAACATTAGGGATGTCACGCGAGCGTTGATGTTTTTTTTTTTCTAATTTGACGACAACTAGGTATTTACATCAGACAAATGTCGTTACAACATCCAAAACTATTTCAAATACAGACGCAGTCTCGTTACACTATAGGTACAAACGAAAGTAATTATGTAGAAAATAAGCCTCTTTAAGGAAATAGGAATATTAATATGAAAAAAAAAATAGAAAAGGGAAAGGGGAAAAGCTTTTTCCAAATATCCAAATATTTTACTAACCTCAATGACGATACTGGCAGCTCTGTAAGCCCTGTCAGCTGTGTTCTGGGCTTGACACGTGTATGTTTGGTTGTTATGTTCGCGTTTAGGCTTCATTTTTAGTATGGACCTGTAAATAAATATTATATATATTAATTATATACATTTACTACTATCGTTTACTATTTGGGCAGTGTTTTTTTTTTAATGGACGATAATGGAATGATGACCCCGCCTATGCTATCGGTATACACTGGCAGGGCACCAATAAGGGACGATTGGTAAAGATGAAAAGGCATGTCAGTTAGCTCATCGTAACGAATTCAACGATAAATTAGCCACGATGGTTTTCACGGGGAACCGCGTGGAGGTCGACCTGATGTAGTATATAGATAATAATGGAGACTAAGCTACACATTATTAACAATCCCTTCCCCCGAGGGGCAGTGGTTAGGATAGATAGTAATTAGAGCAAGATAGCAGCGTCCCTCGTAAAACATCTCTAAAGTTCAACTGCTGTTGACAATCCACCTGCCAAGCATGGCAACTACTGACAAAACACCCTAGGTGGAGGTTTATCTTATATGATGATGATGCCAATAGTTGCTACGACTGGCAGGTGAGTTGGCAACCGCAGTTAGGTTTTTGATGATATTTTAAGAGGGACGCTACTGCCCGTCCTTCAACTATATGTTCCCTTAGTCACCTCTTGCGACGCCTACCCCATAATACATCCCTTATAATATATGTATATCAAATTTTGTCGCGATTGGTTAAGCAGTTAAGGCGCTAAGAAATTTAAAAAAATGTGTTCTACAAAAAAATCTTACTCGAATTGTGACAAAACCAATTATTTTAATATAAAAAATATTATGAGACCAATCTCTAAGTATATATTTTTAGATAATAAAAGACTTATCTAAATGGATTTACAACTAACATAATTAAGAAGTAACAAACATAAACAAAAATACAATTGAATTACGAATCTCTTTATTGTGGTTCAACCGTGAAGCAGTTGTGTTTGCATTACTGTGTTTCGGTTTGAAGGGCGGGATATGGCAGTAAATTTACAGGGTACTGAGGAACAACACCTAAGTCCTCAGGAATGGCAACGCATGAGGGGTATCATGGGCGAATCAGTATACTCTGTTACGTCCATGGTGCTGTTTATGTCTATAGGCGACGGTTACCACTTTTCATCAGGTGAGCCGTCAGATTGTTTGCCATTATAAATTGTATTAAGAAATAAAACCGTTTAAAAATTAAGTCGGTTGTGTATTGACTTGGTAATAAATGACATAGACTTGTTTAATACTTATTGGTTTAATTATACAGACCGACAGTAGTACAATAGTGACGACATATATATTAAGAGAGGACGCGACAATAGTGATGCGCCGTTCTATTAGTGATGTGACCTTAACTATTTAAATCTATATTCATAACAGGTTGAACAGACACAGTTTCACATTTATAATATTAGTAAGGATTAATGGAATATAATGAGTACTATTCATAATCATCTTGGCAGGACAAAGATAGAAATTTTCTTATTTATACACCAAAATATACAAACATTTCAACAAGCGAAATATTATACTCAAGACAAAGTTGTTTACAGACGAGTTCCTAATATAAGCATTATGCATGAACGTTATCTATGTTGATTCGCTTGAAGCAGCTAATATTATCGAAATGAATACTCCACCGGTTATGTGATACTTATTGCTTTTAAATTCTACATTATTAAAGTTAATAAGCAGTCTTCTGACAAAATTAAAACCATCTGGAGCATTATAAATAAAGAAACTGGAAGATCTAAAATAGCCTGTAATCAATTTACATTAAATTATGATAATAAATTAATAACAACAACAAAAGATGTAGTTAATATTTTTGAAGATTTTTTTGCTAATATTCCGATTGATATTACATCTTCTCTGGACTCATCTCAATCTCGAGCAAAAAAATTACTAGAGACTAATATCGGTTGTTGTTCTTTAAGATTTAAATTTTCACATGTTAGCCCCTTTCATATCATAAAAATATTCAAACAGCTAAATTTAAAAAATACGGAAGACCTTTGGGGCATGTCTGTAAAAGTAGTTAGTTCTTTCATAGATATTGTTGCTCCATATCTAGCCACTATTTTTAATAAATGTATTGATAATGGCGTTTTTCCACATTTAATGAAATTTAGCAAATTAATCCCACTATTTAAATCAGGAGATAAATTTGAGCCAGGGAACTATAGACCTATATCTATTTTGCCAGTTCTAAGTAAGGTGTTTGAAAAGATAATGTTAAATCAAATGTTACATCACTTCAGGGTTAACGGACTGCTTCACAGTCAGCAATATGGTTTCACCGCCGGCAAGTCTACCACTGACGCAGGTGTTGCGCTAATGACACATATTTTCGAATCTTGGGAGAGGTCACAGGATGCACTCGGAGTTTTTTGTGACCTATCAAAGGCATTTGATTGTGTGGATCATAAAACGCTTTTGTACAAGCTCGAACATTATGGTATAAGAGATAATGATCTAAAATTAATGAGAACTTATTTAGAGGATAGGGTTCAAACTGTAGATATTGACGGTGTAAAATCTAAGGGAGCTAATATTAAGATGGGCGTTCCACAAGGGTCAATCTTAGGCCCCTTTCTCTTTTTAATCTACATAAATGACCTTCCCTTTATGGTAGAGAAAATTGCAGATATAGTGCTGTTTGCGGATGATACTTCGTTAGTGTTTAAAATTGGACGTCAAAGTAATCAATTAGACGATGTAAATTGTGCTATGTCTGCAATATTAAATTGGTTTACATGTAATAACCTATTATTAAATTCCAGCAAAACAAAGTGTATAAAATTTACACTTCCTAATGTAAGACTAATAAATACACAGTTATTGCTTAATGACGAAATAGTAAATTTTGTTAATGATACAGTTTTTTTAGGTATAACAGTGGACTCGAAATTACAATGGGGGCCCCATATTTCAAAATTGGCCAGTAGACTCAGTTCTGCTGCATATGCAATTAGAAGAATTAGGCAATTAACAGACGTGGCGACGGCTAAACTTGTATATTTTAGTTATTTCCATAGCATAATGTCTTATGGCATACTGCTGTGGGGTAAAGCAGCCGATATAAATACTATATTTGTTTTACAAAAGAGAGCCATACGTTCTATTTATGGTATGGGTTCAAGAGAGTCATTACGTCAGTGCTTTAAAGACTCAAATATCCTCACAGTTACTTCACAATACATTTATGAAAATATTATGTATACACGGAAGAACTTAGCGAGTTTTAAAAAACTCAAAGACTGTACAAGTAGAAACTTACGCAATATAAATAAGCTTATTTTACCTAAATGCCGTCTGCACAAAATCAGTAATTCATTCTATGGTAATTGCATAAGATTTTATAATAAACTGCCGGAATCTGCATTAAATCTGACAGAGAGGCAATTCAAATCTTATATTAAACAATTTTTATGTAAGAAAGCCTATTACAGGATAGACGAATTCATAGATGACAACATATCAAGTAAATAATTAGTTTATTAGCATACAACGTTATAATTTTATTTTCTCATTGCTTTCTTGATTTAATTGATTAATTTTAGAAATATGAAAGCGTAGCGGTTTTTTGTATTAATTGCCGCATGCATTCTTATGTAAAATGTGAATACTATAACTATCAGATGGCAATTGTGAGTAGCTTTGACGTGGTCTAGTGTTTTGAGTAGTCATGCTCACTAAAATGTCCAGACTTGTGGCGGCGTGGTGGGCCGGGTCATTGGGCTCCCTAAAATATGGTCGAGCGCAGTGATGGCTGGCTCATCCGTCATACTCGTGAACGGGTGCTGCTTGTAGGGACTGGTCTGCTCTAATCACTATGACTGATTTCCTCTTATTAATTGTTTAACCAGTTGGTTATGTATTCAATTTTTTTTTTTTTTTTTTTTGAGTATTTAATTGAATTAGTGCTAATTGGTGGTTTGTATTCACACAATTAAACTTAAAAATGTAAAATAATAATAAAATTATTTAAAAGAGCATCACGCAAGTTTCTTGCTCGTTCTTCTTGTGATGAGACAGCTTTCCGAACGAGCGGTAAATTAAAAAAAATGTAATGACTTTTCAAAAGTGCTTCAATGTAAGTTTATTTGAATAAATGATTTCTATTCTATTCTATTCTATTCTATTCTATTCTAATAAATTAATAAATAGTTTCAATAAATTCATGGGCACATAAAATGACACAAAAATACGTAAAATGACATAGTATGTGAATATAGTAAACAAATTTCGTTTAAAAAAAGTATAAAATGGGATGTGGGATGAGCTCTCTGTGGAGATTTTCCCTAGAAACTACAGTATTAGGTTCTTCAAAAAGAGCATTTTAAGGTTGCTTCAAAGTCAGCAACGCGCACGTTGTTAGTGTTGCAGGCGCTCATAGGCTACAGTGACCATTTACCATTAGACGAGCTATATGCCTGCTTGCCACCTTTGTGGTATAAAAAGAAGCGTATAATATTAATGTTTTTATATTCACATAAAATTATACTAATCTTCTAATCATAGTGATTTTAATTTATATATCATCAACATTTCAGCTATTATCCGTCCACTGTTGGACATAAGCCTCCCCAAAGACTGCCATAAAGAACGGTCCTGAGCCACGTGTTTCCACTGACTACCTGCAACGCATTTCAGATCGTCACTCCATCTAGTGGGGTAAGGTTCTTGAGTGACGACCACGGGTTTACACATACGTGGTCGTCACTCAAGAACCTTATATTTATATATGTTATTAAATAAATGATATTGTTACACTGATTCAGAATTACACCTTGTAATTCAGAAATAGCGGGGTCAATTCTAAAGAGTTATTTATTCAAACCTATTTAGTGATAGAATTCAGTTTTTAATTAATTAGAACTTGATATCACAACAAAAAATTTATTGTAAAGACCAATAGTAATCAATTTTCTAATAGATTTAAGTGGAAATTTTTATAATTTTAGTTTTTAATGATTTATAGAAGAGTAATTTTGCAAAATTCTAAATTACAATGAACTGATAAATTTGATTTAACTTTTGTATTGGAAAAAAGAATCAGTAGCGTCAAGGTTAAAAACGTCAAACTTAATGTATGTATATTAAGTATGTCTTCTGTTTATATATCTATTTTAGTTTTTCACATAATCCTCATCTCATTACATGTATCAACCGACTTCAAGAAAAGGGGAGGTTCTCAATTCGTTTGTATTTTTTTTGTTTGTCACCATATAACTCCGTTAAATATAAACTGATTTGGATTTTTTTTTATCTAAATAACATACTTTTTTATATAACTTAAAATGGTAAACAAGCTAACGGCCCACCTGATGGAAAGTGGTAACCGTCGCCTATAAACATGAGCAGTACCACGGATATAACAGAGTATACTTTTTCGCCCATAATACCCCCCATGCGTTGCCATTCCTGAGGACTCAGTTGTTATTCCTCTGTTTTTAGATTGGCTCCATAGAAATTTTATTACAATCAGTTTAACAGTTTCATTTTTTAGACAAAATAACCGGTTTTGCCGCAATCGATGTCCGTTTTTTTTATGGAATCTTAAATTACAACTATCAAGTTAAACCGGAGAAGAATAATTGATTGTTATAAATAAAACTTACCTAGCTGTAAATCTCTGTCCATCTGATAGTGGTTCAACGGTATACGTAACACCTTGGGTCAAAACACCTCCGTTGCTATCCACCCACGTGATCTAAACAAAATAATGACAATATTAATGATGCCATTTAAATGGTTGTACATATTATAGAGTCTAATATATCTAGGTAGGTTTAGTAAATAATTTCCAAGAAAACAGAAGCTGTATTTGATATAGAAATTATTAAATAGTCAATTACATCATCATCATATTAGGTTTTAACTGTTTGTCAAGCTCCTTCGGTCACAGACGAGTTGGCAACAGTAGTTAGGTTTTGGTGATGTTTTAAGATGGACGTTGTTGCCCATTCCTCTGTCAGTAAAATCCCTTTGTCACCACTTACGACAACCCCACGGGAAAGGAAGGGATAACCCATTCTATGCCCGGACCACACGGTAAAGTCAATTATATATGAACTAGTAAATATTAATTTTATGTTAAATGTAATTGGTGATATTTTTTATAGATTTTTTTATGTAATTTAGAATGGCAGACGGGCTAACGGTACACTTGGTGGAAAGTGGTAACGTCGCGTATAGACGTAAATAGTATCACGAATATAACAGTAATATATATATATATATATATATATATATATATATATATATATATATATATATATATATATATATATATATATATATATATATATATATATATATATACTGTGTAATATTGTGATGTCAGTATAGAGTATCCCAAGAATATAGTTTTGATATTTTTTGAATGTTTATTACTAAATTAATACACAATACACGATACTTTTATTATAATAATGCATAATAATGTGTCAATCCATTGTAACCGAATTACTTATTTAGGGCCATATTGTGCCATATAAGCTTTTACGTTTAATAGACTGCATTATTTCAAATAAATCAATAACAAAACAGATATATTGTAAGAATTATAGTTCTTATAGTTTATAGTAGCAACAAGTAATTTCAAGGTTGCCATTATAAATACTGCTGACTTTGATATAATATTAAAGAGCGAGTCTCTTTCTATTATATCAAAAACTTTTTGGTTTTAATTCAAGTAGAATAAATTCAACTTTAAAATCACTTAATCCCAAAAGGACTTTATATTTCAACACGACATCATTTTCAACTTAGACCCTAATTGTGTGTTGTCCCATGAGCAACATACCATTGACTCCCACCTGAAAAGCTTAAATGGAATATTCTGAGGTAAATTGGGGGATGACACCAGTACAAAATAAATTGGATGTTAACATAAACAGTGTTATACCCGAGAGATTTATCGCAAGCTTTAGAATAAATTTGACTTGATCACAAAGAAGGTGAAAATTTTATCTATCTTATAAAAGATAAACACTTCATTCGACAAGGTTTGTTTATCGGATTTAGGATTTTGATATAAAAATAAAATACAAGAGCATTCTGGTGCTCGTAAAATTTTGCACATGGAATTTAATATTAATTTGTATAAAGCTAGAATAATACAGGTTGACTTATATTTTAATGCAAAATTCGAACTCGAAATTTTGCAGATTCTTGTTATTATACAAGGTATGTATATATTACGGAAAGGTTTTTGCCAAAACCCATGGGAACAAGAGATAACGAGTTTCGCATGGTCGCTGTTCTGTAGGGCTTCTCTCTGGTGCTCAATAAGTGAAAAACTTGGAACTTTTTGCTGTAATTTATTAAGTACTACAATCATATAAAAATAATCCATTTGAGATATACATATGCCTCAGAAAGATCATCAATTTGATAATTCTAAATATATATATTATTATATATTAAAAAATTGTGTAAATAATTAAACGAAAATAGATTTGAATTACATAAAATTTGGCGCTTAGATCCTGACTTAATTCGTAGTATAATTTTATTACTAATATCGTCATTATATCAGCCGTTAATTTTCCACTGCTGAACATAAGCTCCCTGCCCCCCGTATGAGAGGCTTTTTCAGTAGTTGCCACGTTTGGCAGACAGGTAAGCAAAGGCAGTTTGACTTTGGTGATATTATTTATGAGGAACGCTGCTACCCATGCCTCGACAATTCATTTCCCTTAGTCGCCTTTTACGACACCCATGGGAAAGGAAGGGGATGCTCATTCTATGATGGGACCACACAGTGATGTTACTAATAAGTATAACCTAATTTTCTTGTAAATACTTATAATTTAGAGTAAATAGCAGAAAATATAATCTTGTGTTATAAAGTATAAAACTTGAAGACTTAATTATCATATAAGAGAAATTTTGAATGATTGCAAAGGAAAGAAAAGTTAAATACGTAGTAAAAGTTGATCAGATTTTAATCATATTGTAACTATATACGTATATAAATGATATTCTGAATCAACATACTATAGAGTACCTCTCATTGTAATTCACGCAGTAATAACGCAATTTACAACTAATGATATTAAAACAAAATCTGTAGGAGTAACGTAATTTTAATTAAATGTACACTCATAAACATCTGAGAGAATAGCGCTATATTTACCACATAAGCTTGTAAGTATCGACTTTCAAGTCATATTAGAGCATCTCAAGGTAACCTAATAAAGCAATCATTCTCCTAAGCTAACAACCAAACTTGATATTAAGGATTATTAATGTCATCATTTGACGTAAATTTATTTAGGCGAATGAAAAATGTTGCTAAATAATTATATTAAAGGTGGAATTTAGATGAATCAGCTGTTTATCAGTAGTAATCATTATCATACCCATTGACTTCCCACAGTTAGACATGGGTCTTTCCGTAAAAGGATCGTTTAAGCGTATACATAGTAGCATAATCTGGAAGTCTACCATAAACCCTTTGTCTTTTTCTAAAATACTCTACCCAAAGGTTGTCTGGAAGAGATTGCTTAGCGATAAGGTCGCCTTTTATATTACTTCTCTTTAATATTTACGGTATTTATTATTTTTTTTACTCGGCGTAATAAAGTGTAAAATAAATAAATGAAAATTTCGAACTCAATTTCGTGGTTTTGTTCGTACCGAAATCGGCCCAGTGAATGGAGCTTAATATTTTGTTCCTCATAAATCCTACTATAAAAGTCCAAAGAAACGATATTTTTACATTTTTAATATTATTAAACGGTATATATTATAAAATTTTAACGTCTAATTTGTGTTTTGTTCGGTTGTGAAAATTCGGAAAACATTTCATAGTAGGTCTGACCAACAGGCTAGATATAACGTTTTATTTAGAGTTTTTGTTCTTTTACAATAGTGTATTTTGTTTTTATTTGCCTCGTGTGTCTGCTTGGGAACAAACAGAATATAGTAGTAAATTTAATAGGTACAGAGGAATAACACCTGAGTCCTCAGGATTGACAACACATGGTGAGTATCATGGGTAAAACAGTATAATCTATTATGTCTATAGTCCTGTTCATGTCTATAGGCAACGGTTACTACTTTTCATCAGATAGACCCTCAGCTTGTTTGCTAATCTAAGTTGCATAAAAAAACGGACAAAAGAGTGGTGATATATTGTATTAAAGCATAAAACCATTATGTCATGCCATAGATATTTATCAAGTTCAATAATTGCTTATGAAATCGATTACATTGTTTATTACACAATAAAATAATATCCAAGCAATAATAGAAAAATTATTTACCAATCAAGGTAATACGGTGAAAATAAACGAAATTCGTTGTAGGTAAAAATATAATTTGAGATAAGCCAGCTTTGTTCGGATAAAGTGAGAAAAACAGACAATTATAATAAATTCACAGATATAAAATCCATGAAATGGGGTTTAATTTCACAAGCGGAAGAATAAATTTTATTTTATACTTTCTTTTCAGATTAACAATAATTGATACATTACAAAGCAAATAGTTATTTTTATAATCATACTTAACTATCTACATGAATTTATGTATTAACAATGTAAGCAGTATCCCGAAATTACGAGATTAGTAGAACTGAGCGACAACCGCGTAAGTCGAATTCGCCTAAGTATAATTACGCATTTCTCTGTTTTCCTAGTTCCTATAGATGTGGCGATTTATATAAGCAATAGTATGTAAGAATTGTGCGGTGTATAAACAATTGAATTCTATTCAATTAATATCTAGTATTAAACGATTTCTTAAGACGATTAGATAAAGAAATTGTAAAGGTTCATGGTTGAGCCTTACTGAAGTTAACCATGTTTTATATGTTACACTTGGTTAACGTAATTAAAACAAAATTATTAATAAAAAAAAGTAACCAAAAAAATTAAATTTCATTGCTATAAATATAAGACTACCATTACTTATTATGTGCGTTTCAACACTTAATATGTAGGGAACATTATTGTTGGAGAAAATTCTGAAAGAGTAAGAAAAAAAAAAGCAAAGGAAAAACAAGGGTTGGTCCTCGTTAATCATTCATTTAAATGGGACTTTGATTAATTAATGTCATCATGAATAAGAACAAGGGAGGTGAAAATTTTAATGTTAATATATTTTTCGCTTTAGCTCCATGACTTAAGGAAGTATCAATGGCATTACTTCCGAGAAAAGAAATAACCATTTTTATTTATAGAGTGAGGAAAGACTGCATTTTTTACAATTAGATTTTCAACGCTGTTATTAGGTTGAAGTGTTTTATTTTTCGTATTCAAATTGGTAAATGTTTGTTTGTATTGTGTTTGTTTATTAAGATTATAAGCTTTGGTGCAGTATCAAAGTAAGGATTTGTCACCAATATTTTTTATTTCTAAAATATTCTAAAATGCAACTAATGGAATAAAGTACAGTTTCCGTTCACTTAATATTTTGCACTTCTTATAGCTTAGCTAGAAAGTATAGCATCAGCATTAAGTCCATCTTTCGTACCACATTTTATTGGTACAGTTTGAATTAATAAATAACATCGCAAGAGAAATAAAAGCCTATATCAGTCCACTTAACATGATAGTATGATAGCTTAGAATCAGTTTCTTAAAAAAAAGGGATGCCTGTCCAGTGAGATGTCAAATGTTTTATTGAAGTAAAATAAAGTATATTGTTTTAGATCTTAAATTAATTACTACTTTCAACTTGTCAAATATTGACTGTAAGATATGCCTCTAGGGATAATTCCGATATTACTACTATGTTGAATATTTTTAAATTGGTCAGTGTACAGTATGTATAATAAAGATAAAATAAAAAAAAAAACTTAAATATTGTAAAATCTTTATTATATATACAGTATGTATAATAAAGATTTTACAATATAATGTTTGTGTGGTCCTGGCATAGAATGGGCCACTCCTTCCTTTTCTAAGAGCTAAGCTAAGAGGACTAAGGGAACTGAATAGTCGAAGGATGAACAGCTGCATTCATTTCCAATCCTGTACGGTCACCACTTTCCATCAGGTAAACCGTCAGCTTGTATGCCACTCTAAGTTGTATAAAAAAAAAATCTTAAAACATTACCAAATCCTAACTGTGGTTGTCAACCCGCCGTAACTACTAGAAAAACACTACAAGGAGGAGGCCTATGTCCAACAGTGGACAAATAACGGCTGATATGATGATGATGATGATGATGATGATGATGAATGCAATACTACAATAATATGAAGAGTTCAGTAACCTAGTCTAAATATGGTCACAATATAGCTTATACAACAATATTCAGATATAAATAAAGTTGAGATATAAATAGAATAACTTTAATAAGCCAACCATATTCCAAAATAGGCATGTAAAACTATTCTGTCGAAATTCTGTTTATATTATATTAAGCATTTGCGAAGTGGCGGACTTTAGAACCAAGTGGATCGTCAGCCTGTTTGCCGTTCCGTATTCGTTTGTATACCACGTTTATTAACACAATTGGAACAAGAGTGTTTACCTTACAATACTGTTAGAATTGTAACTATACAATATTAGAGATAATGTAATTAATGTTGAAACAGAATTATGTATAAACATTAGAATGGACTTAATTGGATACACTGATAAATATGAATGTAAACTCGCATTCTTGATTTTTAATATATTTTCTTCCTAATATATATATACATATTTATTTATTTATTATATATCACATAAAGATAAAAATACATTTATTCATAAACATGTATGCATATTGAGTACAAAGACATACTAGTCATTGATGGATTTGTATAAATCTATCATGTTTTGTTAACATTAATGTGCAAAATGTTCTTCCAAGGACAGTGGCAGTTTTAATTAGCTTACAAAATAAATTTATGCTTTTTATTTACTTATGCCTTATAACATACAAGACTGGTGCGATTGTGTGATATTCATTCTCATAATACAGAATCCCTTAGCTTGAGGACTAGGATTGGAGTAATTCATACAATTACTCCAATAATAAAAAGTAATAATTCTCATAATACAATATCCCTAAGGTTGAGAACTAGGAGTGCTGTGATTGAGTAGTACTAATTCTCTTAATACACGGTCTCTTTTCTTGAGAACTAGGATTGCTGTGATTGTGTAGTACTAATTCTCATAATACACGGTCTCTTCTCTTGAGAACTAGTATTGCTGTGATTGTGTTGTACTAATTCTCATAATACACAGTCTCTTTTCTTGAGAATTAGGATTGCTGCGATTGTGTAGTACTAATTCTCATAATCCACGGTCTTTTTTCTTGAGAACTAGGATTGCTGCGATTGTGTAGTACTAATTCTCATAATACACGGTCTCTTTTCTTGAGAACTAGGATTGCTGCGATTGTGTAGTACTAATTCTCATAATCCATGGTCTCTTTTCTTGAGAACTAGGATTGCTGCGATTGTGTAGTACTAATTCTTATAATACACGGTCTCTTTTCTTGAGAACTAGGATTGCTGCGATTGTGTAGTACTAATTCTCATAATCCACGGTCTCTTTTCTTGAGAACTAGGATTGCTGCGATTGTGTAGTACTAATTCTCATAATCCACGGTCTTTTTTCTTGAGAACTAGGATTGCTGCGATTGTGTAGTACTAATTCTCATAATACACGGTCTCTTTTCTTGAGAACTAGGATTGCTGCGATTGTGTAGTACTAATTCTCATAATCCACGGTCTCTTTTCTTGAGAACTAGGATTGCTGCGATTGTGTAGTACTAATTCTCATAATACACGGTCTCTTTTTTTGAGAACTAGGATTGCTGCGATTGTGTAGTACTAATTCTCATAATACACAGTCTCTTTGCTCTAGAACTAGGATTGGTGTGATTGTGTGGTACTAACTCGTATTTAAAAAAATGAGAAAAAATATAATGTAATAATAATTACATTATATTTTTTCGGTACAATAATTTATTAGTCCAAATGTTTACTAAAGTGCATTTCAATGAACCGACTAATATAACTAAAAGCATTCGTGTTAATAAAGGAAATTATTAAATAAGTAATAATAGTAACACAAAATATCCCAAAACGTTCAACCCAAGAGATAATATCCCCGTTAAAACCCTTGCTCATAAACAATGTCATTAAGATTATAATCAACTATTAACTGATTCTATCATTTCGACAAGAATATAACATTAGATAGTTTTATGGGGTTTGTTATGATTTGTTATTCTACAGTTAGTGTTATCATTTCATGGGAAAGACGGACTTTTTAGTATATATCAAATATGAAATGAAATCATAGTGATACAACGAATAATTAAGCTTTTAACTTGTTTGTATCATTTATGTTATTTGAAGCAAGTAAAGATCATATAGTGTATAAGAATTTTAGTTCTTAAAATTGATAATAGATGGTGTTGTAAAGTTTCTACTATCAAAGCCTCTGTTATACCTAATACCAAATATCTTTGTTAGTTCCGGTATGAATGATAAAATAGTAATAAAATTACTAATCATCAGACTGTCATCATCTGTTATATCATGTTACTTACGTAGGATTAACAATGAGCAACTATCTACTATGATGTTTAAAATATTTATTGGCTTGATTCGTATCGTTGCTTACTTAAAGTTAAACCAAATATTTGTTTCTCAAACATATTACATAAAAGAAAGCTACTGAACCCTATTAATTAGTATATACAATATAGTTCTATAATTTATAACAATATTATAGTAACAATATGTATATATTGACTCAATAACTGGTATATTAAATATATCTTAGTGAAATATATATAGATATGCAACTTGTATAAGCTATATGATGATCCTTCCGTTGTCAATGTTGAGAGGAATCTGATATATAGATATCGGAACGATACTTGTATTGCCCGTATCTACTCTTAACTAGTTTTATTTCTTTTTATACAGTCATAATTTTGATTCACATTTTAAATTAATGTCCAAGAAATACAAATTGTCCGGGCAAACATTGAAGAAAATTATATCATGACCTTGCTAAATTCTTACCTCGGCCGGTGGCTTCCCACCAATAGACACGCATTCCAATTTGATATCTCGGTCTTCGGACGTAGAGAAGTAAGTCCCTTGCAGGATTTTCGGTGGCTCCGGAGGGACCAACACGGTGAGGCGGGCATATCGTGACCTAATTGCTAGTTCACCTGTACAAAAGGTTTAATTTATATCATGTACGGTCAACAGAGGAATTAGTAAAAAAGTTTTTATTACATTTACATTCTTATTAAGTATGCTTATTTAATAATTTACTACACCGGTGACTTTATGTAAACTAATATTATAAAGTGAAAAAAAAAATTTTTTTTAATGGATCAATACAGAACTAGTCAACTAATTTTAATAATTCTTTCACCTACAGAAAGTATCATTATCAGCGATTAATATAGACCATATATTATTTTAGAAAATTCTATCTACTCGTGCAAAGTCGGTTGAGATCACTTGTAATGGATATTATACAGTACATTATATACTAGAGGGAGACTTTGTACAAAAGTCGATTGCTTGGGTACCTCTGTCCCATTCGTGTTTCAACCGTGAAGCATGTGTTTGCATTGGCTGTGTTTCGGTTTGAAGGGTGGGATATGGCGTGAATTTACTGGGTACAAAGGATTAACACCCGAGTCCTCAGGAATGGCAACGCATAGGGGGTATCATGGGCGAAACAGTATACTCTGTTATGTCCATGGTACTACTCATATCTATAGGCGACGGTTACCGCTTTCCGTCAGGTGGGCCGTCAGCTTGTTTGCCATTCTAAGTTGTATAAAAAAAAATCAAAAATAAATAACCGATTTTAAAATTTCTTTCACATTATAGAAAACTACATTACCAGCCAAAGTAACATGGTCTATGTTTTATTTACAAAAAGATCGTGTGGAACTTGAGCTGGTAGCTAGTCTGCGTATAAAGTAACTAAGATTAAAACTAACTGATGCGTTGGTAACACCAGTTGTTGTTTTGAAAACATAGATTGGGTTTTGATATCTATTGAAAATTCTCATTAAATTTAAGAACGACCACGTATTTCGGTCCTGCACTTTCATTATGCAACGTGATTTAACTAACTGAACAATAAACCTGAATTATACTACTTTTCAAGTTTACACAAGAATAAAGTTTTATTAAAACCAAACATTTGTAATGAATCAAAAGTTTATATACAAGTTAGATTACTTTTGTTATTGCTTCGCGTAATTTAAAACCATAATTGCTTTAAAACACGACTCTGTATTTACATACATATTTTTGTATTCATAAGTATTCATCAAGAAAGATGATTGTTAGTATGACATCACATATCTAGACGGGTCTTATTATTTCCTGTGATTTGCTGTAGACGACATGGGCCTATGGACTCTTTGGGCTAGGGCTTTGCATTCATTGAGATTACTGGTGACCTTGTGGTGGTGAGAGCTGGTAGCTATTTTGAGCAAAAGGTAAGTTTTGGCAACCCAAAGAGGTGGGGGGAAAGGGATTGTTAGTAATGGAGTTTAAAAATCCCATTGCTAGCAATATACTCAAAAAGGTCGACCTCCCTCGTAGTTCCCCCTGGAAATTATCATGGTTAATTCCTGATGAATTCATCATGATGGGCTAACTGGCCTGTTTTCATTCTCATAAATCACCCTTCGCTGGTGCTCCGCCAGCATATCCCGTTAGCGCAGGCGGGGTAACCATTCCATTTTAACCTATAAAAAACCCAATGAAGTAAATCTGCCAGTATCTTGGGTACGTTGCCTCGATGGGGTGTATTGGGAAACTATATTTAATTGTAAGTATTGTTATTTAAAACATTGTATAAGTTAAAATTATTTATTAAATTAGTTATATTATTATTATATGGTATTTTGATTAAAAATGACAGTATGATATATTTGCAATTTCCCATCCAATTATCTTCGGTGCATATGAAAAAATATGCAATGCATACAAAATCAGAGGTAATAAATTTAACAGACAAGCGCTGTGTTTCTTTTGATTAATTTATATATTTTTTTATAGTTCTATAGTTGTTGTATGTTGTGTCAGCCGTAAACTGTCTACTGCTGCACACAGCTTTCCCATAAGGGGATTTTGACAATAGTTTCTATATGTGAAAGGCGAGTTAGCAATCGCAGTTTGAGTTTTGGTGATGTTTTAAAAGAGGCGCTGCTGCCCATCCCTTTGTCACCTCTTACGACATTCACGGGAAAGAAAGGGGTGGCCTGTTTTTTGCCGGGACTTACACGGTTACATAATTACATAGTGATATATATAAATATAGAATTATTTAAAATAATATAGATTTTGATTATTTATTTATCAATTTATTAAATACTACCTTTTTAATTACTAATAAATACGTGTAAATTAAAGAAGTAGAAAAACAAATAACATGGGCCATTTGTAAATAATATACCAAGACGAAACACACACCAGTTTTTAAATTATACCTTAAGAGATAAAACTGTGAAAATCACCTACAATTTGCTGTAGTAGTTTTAGCTTGATGCTGCAATAAACATTCAGACAGGAAAACAGACAAAATTTCTAAAATATATTGTTTTGACATCTATTGATCTTATTAAGATCCCTTATCTTAAATTTTCTCAAACATCTCCCATGTACAGACGTGGTCTAGTTACAATTATTTTCATTTTGATAAGTAAATAACAAGTAAGCCAGATACTAACATAGACGTTAGCGACTCCCATTTATTAAAAAAAAAAAAATAATTTTTTTTTCTAACCATACAATGTTTAACAACACTCTTTTCACCGGAAAATTTTTTCGTCCTATTTCCACTACAACTAATATAATAGAACAGTGTCAAGTTAAACTAGTTCAATTTCATGTTCTTATAGCTTTTAAGTACAGTCATCAAAATTAATTGCTTACATAAATTTACGTAATGTATTATTTTATTTTAATTCTTTTTTAGCATACTAGCCAGATTTGTTTGATAAAACATTGTATTTTTGGTAGGAAATTAATTTAACAAGTATTAAATTAAAAAGCGGTTAAGTGTAAATCGCAGTATTTAAGAATGATCATAATCAGACAATGTTACCAATAAGTGTCAATTAAAAAGGAAATAATCTTGTCTTAATAATATATATTATATAATATATATTACAGTAATAAAAAAATATCTATACGATGTCTGTACATGGGAGATATTTAAGAAAATTTATATAAGGGATATTAATAAGACCAATAGATGCCAAAACAATATTTATTTAGAAATTGTGTATGTCTAAAAAATGTTTGTTCTGGCATCACGTGAAAACTATTGCATCAAATTAAATGGAATTTTCACAGACGTATTACTGAAATTCTAATTAAAAAATATAACATTTGTTTTATCGTGATACGCTCTCTAGAAGTGGTATATTTCTTTTTTTTTCCTACTTCTGAAATCCACGCAAATGAAGTAGCAAGCAAAAAGCTATTTTTAACATATCTGTAATTATAAATAGTTTAACATTTGGTTTAAAGATTCGAACTTAACTTTAAACAAAAATGATAAACATAAATTTATCACAAAAAAAAAAAATTAGCAACTATGAAGATTCCAAGAACATTTTAACAACAAATTTTATAACTTCAGTGACAATTTACGTAGGTTTTAGTTAATTATAAGAGTATTTTTTAAATTATCATTAACAATCCTTATTTCCCATTGTTTAAACTATATAGTTTAAACAATCTCTTTGGTGCTCTAGCTTTATAACCCTTCATACAAGGATTTATGCAAGGTCATAGTGGAATGTAACATGTAGGATAATTTGCTACAGCACTTGAAACTTACTACAGAACTTGAAATAGCTTTACAATAGTATAATAAGTATCAATGATCCCAAGTATTATCAATGACTAAAGTCACGGATCATATCAGCTATTAACTGTCCACGGCTGAATATAGGCTTTCTCTTATTATACGTTTTGCTAGTAGTTGCATCACTTATACTCGGTAGTTGTACAAACGGGAACCCGGGATCCGACATAAGCGCCTCGAGGTACATCGTGTGGTTTTTAGTGGGTACGAATCCCACACACCCCAGCTGCCCTCCCTCCGGCAGATGGGACGGTATTTCCGAAGATTTTCCACACGTTAAAAAAAGAAAAAGTTGTTGCATCACTTAGTAAACGGGTTACCAACCGCAATTAGACTTTGGTGATGTTTTAAGCGAAAGGCTGCTTCCCATCCCTCGACCTTTAAATTCCCTTAGTTACCTCTTACGACACCCAGGGGAAAGCAAGAGATAGTTTTAAACCGGGATCACATGGATAATTTCTAAAATTTACTAATTTACGGATATAATTAAATTCAATATTAAGCAATGTCGAAATTAATGTACTAATACTGGCTTAATGATCAAAACTTACCGAGTAATTTTCCTTAGCCTAGACGCTTGGAATTTCTAACGAGGGTTTAACAATAGAATTCCCAATAGCAATTAGTTAAAGTGAGATATTATAATGTTTAATAAACGGCAAATAAAATTCGAGATCCTATCCAATACACTTGGTACCTGAACAAAACTAAACTTTATAAATTACTAAATAACCGGAATATTATGAAATTACTTTTTTTTGTCACAGCGTCTCCCCTAAGTAATGTAATCCAGGGGTTTCTAAACTTTTAAAATAACCAGACATCCATCAAAAACCTTTTATTTTATAAAACCCCATATCAAACGATTACAAATCAAAAACACTATAATTTAAATAAAAACAATGGTATTACACTTCATAGTTCCCTTTAATCTTTAATAAATTGTTTCACTGTGTAAATAATTTCGCGGATCCCTAGTGATTTTTTTAAAGAACCCTTAGGTTCCGCGGAATCCACTTTAGGAATCGCTGGACATTGTAATCGACGTAAGCACTGTATTCGCTCTGAAAAAGACTTCTAGGTAAAGTTAAAATAATCGTCGGAAACGACAAACATACAAAATTTATCAAATTTCCCTAATCTATTTATACATATGGTTAAAAAAACATAGGTTTTAAAAGTCTTGTCTAGAATAACATGGCATCCGCGGGGGGAGAAGGGATTGTTGATAATGGAGATTGATATCCCCATTACTAGCAATACATCTTGTCAGATCGATCTCTTCGCGATTCTCCCTAGAAACCATCGTGTTTAATTCCAAGTAAATGCATCACGATGAACTAATTGACCTGCCATTTCATCTTTACCTATCCCTCACTAACGTCCCGCCAGCATATACCGTTAGCGCAGGCAGGCTTATCATTTCTTTGTCATCTATTTAAAAATAAAACATGGCATACGTCTATCTCAAAATCCAAAGAATTAAAAATGTATGAGAAAATTTTTACAAGGTTTCAACCAAGGTATTTAATACTCCTCTGGCAGGACCGCTACTGAAGATGTTTCCTCACACATATTGAATTAAAATGAAATGAAAATAGGCGGATTACATAGCTCGAAAAACTGACGGGAAAGAAGGTTCTCGAGTGGCAATCCCTAGAACCAGATGGACGTCTCTAAATGCATTGCAGGGAGCCAGTAGATGCAGATGGCTCAGGACTGTTTCTTATGGTAGTCTATAGAGGAGGCCTATTCTCGGCTCGAATTTATTTATTTTTATTTATTTATTCATTATTACAAATATGTGTACATGACGGACTAATTATTAAAATTACATATATAAACGAATAAATATATAAATAACTATATTATACACGAAATTGAGAATAATATAAAGCACTTACTGCTCGGATAAAGTAAAAAAGTGAGCGTGAACTTTTTTTTTTAAATCTATTTTGTTTTTTTCGAATCTATTTTTATGTTTGTAACTACGTCAGATATAAACCGATTTGGATAATTATTATTTGTTTAAAAAGATATACTTAGAGATTATTTCTATAGATATTTTAACAAACACCATTTAGTAACTTTAGTTTTTAAATTAAAATAACTGGTTTTTTTCCAGAATTGAACTTATTTTCTTTTGTGGAACACAATCATATAGATCCATCAATTTGGCAAATACGTTTGTCAGTAGAAAGTTGCTATTGATTATGTAGTTCATTGGAATTTGTGGTGAATAATACATCAATGTCATTTAACATTGTCTCTCTTCTAGATTGAAGACTGGGATATAAGAAAATCCGCGACATGCAAATGGCTCCCGTATATAAACTACTTCATTCCGTATGTAATATCGTCAAGATATATTATTCGTAAGATTATTCATTCTGTCTTGGATGTGTTATATAAAAATAGTGATATGTCATGTCTGAATCTATTTTCTGTTATATTATGAGTGCCAGCATGATTTCTTTTAACCGCTCCGAAAAGATTTTACTTTTATACTACTTCTAGTGTTACTCACTTGTGGTAAAAATCTTTTTTTGAGTGATAAAATTGATTAAAATTTGGTGCACATCTAATAGAGAAATAGCAGCTACAGTTCTTCAGTATTCAAATTTTTAAGTTAACTGCTTACTTTATTTTTAGTTAATAATGTTTATAATAATTAAAATAAAAAGAATCAAATGATCATTAAAGTAACCAGTTAAACTCTGTGGTTCAAGGAAGACATTGTATTCTTAAATCCTTCCTTTGCAATTCATTTCCTAAAATAAAATTCAGACAAGTTTCCTGAAAATATTTAAAGTTAAATTGTTAAGAACAAATATTTTTATCATGCAGACGTCTAATAGTGAAAGGATACAAGCTAAAATGATGGTTATGAACTACTCAATCATTCTCCATTAACCTAACGAAATAAGTATATTAAAATTAAAAAAAGAAGCTACAATAATAACTTTAAAGTTAAAAATGAAGACACAAATTCAAAATAAAGCGGAAATAAGTTGCAAAACTTGTCGTCTTCGGGGACTCGCTTCGAAATAAATCTTACGTAATTCAATGAGCCACCAAACTAAGTTTCGTAAATTTGCGGCCGTCCCAACTAACTTGTGATACCCCGAATCACAATTTAATACTAAAAGGAGCGAAATAAAGACAATGAGGCCTGAGTTTCTCTTCAGATAGTTTCCTATAGAGAAAACTTCCAGTGAACTAAGTTTGCAAGTTAAATAGTGCCAACTTGTACAATTTTGCCGCAAGCGAGATGCCCATTGTGCTTTCGGTTGATAAAAAACAAAGTTTCATCCACAGTTATGTCCGTGTCGATTGTTAGTTTTTTTCACGATTCTGCAGTTTCATACAGTGTGGTTTTTAATGAAATTTTTTATTCATTTGAATAAAACTGTTCATTCACTTTACTTGTATGATGAGTCATTCCAATTCAAAGAACATTGTTTCGATTAGCAGTCAAATGAAGAAGAATTAGGTACGTTTCACTTCTTAATATAAAATAATAATAAATTTACTACGTATGTAATCCAACAAATATAATTTTAATTATATATGTATCCATACAAATTGTATAGAACTTTATTTGAAGATGGTCGTTGCTAAGTTTTTTTGTGGTTCCTATAATCAAATCAATATATAAACCCAGCGGTAGTATCATAAAAA
This sequence comes from Galleria mellonella, assembly GCF_026898425.1. Classification (NCBI taxonomy): domain Eukaryota; kingdom Metazoa; phylum Arthropoda; class Insecta; order Lepidoptera; family Pyralidae; genus Galleria; species Galleria mellonella. Next base: position 4,204,484 of record NW_026441999.1, on the reverse strand, counting down.
ATTAAGATTTAAAAGAACATGTAAATAAAACTATATGAATAAACATTATTTCTATTGTCTTAATTTATTTTCAATTAAAATTTTACCTTGATTAAAGATTAAAATAATTTCAGGACAGTTTAAATAAAACTTTAAATAATTACACAAAAGTTTTAATTATTAAGGCACAAAACTTAAAAGCTATCTAATCACTAAAAAGTGAAACTCGCAATTGGGCTGTTAAGTAAATTTGATCTTGAAAGGGGATCAAATTTACTTAATGGCTTAAGTATAACGATCAAAGAAGTAGACGGTAATGTCGATTACTTAAGAAATACAAAGTTTAACCTAAATCTTGAAACAAAAGCTGAATAGCCCATAAGAGCTCAGCTGAGTTAAGATAAGAATATTCTACTGTTATCTTAGCTGAGCCTACCAGAGACATTTCAAAGAGTACGCGATTTATCAAAAGGTTACATAGACGTTTACTGTCTCATAAAGGTCTATGTAAATTAATTTCACGGACCCTTTCGTTTGCATCTGAATAGGAGATATTCCACTTGACTCTAAAAGGATCGGAGCACTCACTTCTAAGACTGCTTATTATAAATACGCACAATTATAATCCCCAATTTAATTTGACTGAATAGGTCAAATAGCTAAAGAATGGGAAACAATCCTATTGACAAGATTTCGAGTTCGAATAACTTGGCATTGTTGGTGAAAATTTCTTTAAATTTTAATGGAATGCTCTATTATTTCTAAGCAGGAAATTGATAAATGATTTAAGTTTCAAAGTGTTAATCGACTCACTTTAAAAACATTTATGTAAAATTGTACAAAAGTAATATAAATATTTTTTTTTTTTTCATTAAAGGCAAGACGCTGCAACGACAGCACTATACTTACCCTGAAGAAGACATTTGGATAAATTTGAAACATTTGTCGGAAATAACAAACATAGTAAGTTCATAAAATTTCTATTACACACTGATATATTACATACATATATATGGCTGTGTTTCGGTTTGAAGTATGTGATATGACAGTGAATTTACAAGCTACAAAGGAATGACAACTTAGTCCTCAGGAATGACAACATGAGGGGTATCATGGGAAAAACAGTTAACTCGTACTCTATTATGTCCATGGTACTGCTGATGTCTAAAGACGTATATATATATATATATATATATATATATATATACATACATACATATCTGTCACGCCTGTCTCCCATTAGGGTAGGCAGAAACAATGGAACGCCAAATGCTTCGATTCAAACAAACCTCTTTCGCTTCTTCCACATTCATCAATCTTGTCATACACGCTCGTCGGTTACGGGTACTTTTAATTTGGCCCTTCTTCAGCACGTCGCCTATTTGGTCGACATACGTCCGTCTAGGGCGGCCCCTACCGACATCTCCATTCATTCTTGCTCGATAAATCTCTTTCGTAATTCTTCTTTCATCCATCCTCTCCAAATGACCAAACCAACGCAACATTCCTTTTTCGATTTTGGTCACTACATCGACTTTCAGTCCACACACATATATATATATATATATATATATATATATATATATATATATATATATATATATATATATATATATATATATGTGTGTATATATGTATATATATACAATGATGATGAAAATAAAATATGTAGAAACATAATCAAGATAAGTAATAAGAAAGAACATCGTAATTTTTTTAATCGGAAAAACATATTTCAAGTGAATAAATGCAAATTAAATACCATAAAGAATTTCAAGACACAGAAAATAAAACGAGAAAGGGTAAAAGGAGAAATTAAAAACAAATTAAGATGCCGAACAAACGAAATTAATAGGGCGATGGGCAAAAATATACATATAAAAGGGAAAAATTGAGGCTTGGACGAGGGCCGGTAAGACGGGCAATAAGATTTTTAATTTTATTAAAAGAAAATATTTTTATGAATGAAAACAATAGGTAGTTGTTTACGGGGAGAAGTCTTATAATTTCGTCTAAGCTTCGACATTTTTTTTTATTAATTCATAGACAAAGTTTACTGATAATAATGCTTACTAATATAATATGTTTCTCTTCTTTCCCGTGGGCGACTAAGGGAGGGCGAGGGATAGGCAGTAGCGTCTAAGCCTAAAGCCTAACTGCGGTTGCCAACCCGCCTGCCAGGGGGGAAAGGGATTGTTAGCAATGAGGCTGATTGCTAGCAATATGCCCTATTCGGTCGACCTCTACGTGGTTCCTCTTGGAAACAATTCTTGTTGAATTCGTCACGATGGGCTAACTGACCTATTTTATCTTCACCTATCATCCTTCACTGGAGCCCCACCGGTGTCTACCGAAACCGCTAGTGGGGTTGCCATTCCATTGTCACCCATTAAAAAAAACCCGCCTGCCAAGAGTGGCAACTACTGGGAAAACACCCCATTAATTATGTTCAGCAGTGGACAGTAAAGGCTGATGTGATGATTATAGTTTCTACACAATGACTGAATACACGAATAAAATATGATATCGATAAAGAAAATCTTTGTTGTTGTAAAATAAAAATATAATTAATATTGAATTTAAGTAAAAGCTAAAAAAAAAATATCTGAACAATCTTCAACAATGTGTATGTTGAACAAGTTTCGTTATTACGCACTTCCGAAGTTAGCAACCGTTTGTTTGTACAGTATGCACTATAATTTTCGTATGCATAAATGATTTATTGTTTTAAATTATTGATCCAAAATCGTGGGATCGCCGATGTATCTTGGATCGACCGTTCAAAAGTGACCTTACCAGTATCTTTTCAACCAATTTTAAACGTCGAACACTTGTTATTTATAAATAAAACAGTGTACTTTGTAATTGCTGTTATTACAAGGATAATGGTACCGTTTTTAACTTGTGAATCTGATGGTAGTCTGCTGGATATACGAGTAATTTATTGCTTTTTAATGTACCTTAATGTACTATCATTTTAACTGCAATTCATGCTATTTATCAGTAATTATTTTCTATGCTACTTTTATTTATATTTATACTATATTATCCTAGCTAGACGATCTACAAACATCCATTCAGAGGGGGAAAGGGATGATTAGTAATGAGGTTTAACAGGCTCATTGCTAACAATATGGTAGTACCTAGGAAAAAAATTATTGAATAAAAATTATTTCTTTTTTTTTGATTTGCTAATAAATAGTGTGAAGTGTTAAAATATTTCAATTATTTCATTAATCACAAAATTTTCGTCGTGAATTTATTACATAAATATTTTAAAATACAATACTGGCCTACCTCGAGAGATAAATAAAAATAAAAGTAATATTCATATATTTGAAAAAAAAAAAAAAACAGTGAAACATACCTCTTGCTCCTGAACTGACTTGGCACTGATATTGGGCGTCGTCTTCTAAAGTAACGTCCCTGATGTCCAATGAATAATCACCTGAAACAACAAATAAACATGTTAATTATTACAAATTAACGACTTTTCATTCTATATTATATCAAATAGCCATAACCCGCGAGTTTGGCTGCGTGAATCATTACATAAGATATCCTATGTAGTAAGTTAGGATGTAACTTACTCCACGTATCAAATTTCATTCAAATTTATTCAATAGTTTTTTATACAACTTAGAATGGCAAACTAGCTGACAGCCCACCTGATAGAAAGTGGTAACCGTCGCCTATAGACATGAGCAGTACCATAGACATAACAGAATATACTGTTTCGCCCACGATACCCCCCATGCGTTGCCATTCCTGGGGACTCAGGTATTATTCCTCTGTACCCTGTAAATTCACGCCATATCCCATCCTTGAAACCGAAACACAGCCATGCAAACACAACTGCTTCATGGTTGAAACACGAATGGGACAGAGGTACCCAAGCATACGACTCTTGTATAAAGTCTCCCTGTGGTAAGTATTTACTGTGTCTGACTTACGCCATCTACTTTTCTCTCTGTACTTATCTACTATTTATGCCAAGTTGTCTGTAAGAGATTGTTTTTAGTGATAATGCCGCCTTTTGTATATGCATATTTTGTATAAATACTCTTTGTATACATCTCTATTGTGTACAATAAAGAGTTTATTATTATTATTAAATCAATGGTACTGTTCATGACTATAGGCGACGGTTACCAGTTTCTATCAGGTGAGTTGTTAACCTATTTGATATTCTAAATTGTATAAAAAAAAATTATAGAATCATTTGTCCGGACTGAATTTTATCACACAGCTAAAACTATTAAATGTAGAAAATTGAAATTTAGAACTTAAGTTACGAACAACTTTATAAAATATAGCTTAAACATCCGCTAAAAAGAAATTTTGAAAACTTTAACTTTAAATGGAAACACGATGCCACGCGTGCAAAGTCACGGACAACAGCTAGTCTACGTCTATAATAATTTTTTAACTAACTATCGAATTACAAAGCGTCAAGCGAGCTTACTTCAAGGATAATAAAACAAGAATTATTAGTGAAAATAAAAAAAGTTGCTATCAGCACAGTTCATAAAAAAGTCAGGTCTGAAGATAATGATGGCATTAATTAGATTAACAGACATTCGGATCCAAAGACGTGCCGTGGCAAATGTAATTAACTTCTCGGAATATGGACTTTATTAAAATATATCTCGTAGCACCCTTGCAGACTCGACGATATCCTGAAAAGCGGGTAATCTAAATAAGTGGCCATTAAAAAGGTCTTGGCTGTGCACTTATAAATACTAGAGTTAGCTAATTTTTGTTAGTACATTTTTTATGGCTGTATTATTCTAATTTTATGTCGCGTTTTTATAGCGTAACACACAAATAAGCAAAGTCACTTTTACATTTATAATATTATTCATTAATATTATTATTTGTAAGAATTCTATCGTAAGTCTTTTCAAGAATTATGTACTATTTTTTTTAATGGATGATAATGGAATGGTAACCCCCACCGGCGCTATCGGTATACACCGGCGGGGCACCAGTGAAGAATGATAGGTAAGGATGAAGTAGGTCAGTTAGCCCATCGTGACGAATTCAACAAGATTTGTTCACGATGGTTTCCAGGAGGAACCACGTGGACGTCCTAATAAGGTATATTGCTAGCAATGGAGCTGTCAAACTCAACTGCTAACAATCCTTTTCCCCCTAATTATGTACTATTTATTTTACAGAAATCAAATGCTGGACCACCTTATAGGATATGACAATTTTTAAAGAACATACTAGAAGGAAAAATAGAGATCAAAAAGAAAGGAAAAGACCTAAACGACATCATAGGAAAGGTCAAGTGCTATGTTGTATAGGAAAGTCAAATATATGACCTCTAATAGAGCTAGTTAGAGGAGAATAAATATATTAATTGCCCCGACAAGAGCAAACGTTACAAGTAAAAATAACTTTTCGACATATTATCTTCAAAACGACCATTAAATGTTCACTGCTGAACTTAGGCCTCCCGCATAAGAGGGGGGTTCTGCCAGTTACCACGCTTGGCAGGTGGATTGACAACCGCAATTGGGCTTTGGTACTACTGCCCATTTTTCAACCACTAAATTCCCGTAGTCATCTTTTATGACACCTACGGAAAGGGAATGGGTAACCCATTCTATGCCTTAACCACACGGCAATTAATTGGTGAATTTACTGGGTGCAGAGGAATAATACCTGAGTCCTCAGGAATGGCAACACATGGGGGGTATCGTGGGCGAAACAGTATACTCTGTTATGTACATGCTACTGCTCATGTCTATAGGCGACGGTTATCACTTTCCATCAGGTGGACCCTCAGCTTGTTTACCATTCTAAATTGTACAAATTGTCCTGTTTTGTTTTTATTTAAAAAAAGGTGTAATATAGTCAGTGAATTATGTATAAGTTATCGAAATACGTATATTGTTATAATGGCACACTTAACATATGAGAATCTATACTAATATTGTATGTATGTATGTAAAGGTGAAGTGTTTGTTTGAACGTGCTAATTTCAACTAATTATTATATATAACTATATAATTTAAAATTGTTCAATTTGAACTAGTAGTTCAAATTGAAAAATTGTTTTAGTGTTGGATATTAAGGAAGGTTCTATAACCTTCCTTAGTATCCAATTCCATATTCTATAACCTTTCTTACTATCCAATTCCATATTCCGTAGTCTATACTACATACGAGTAATATCACGTTATGATCAAAAAGAGCGAATCGTCAATAAAAATATTCCAAAATAGAGGAAATGAATCCTATTAAGAGCTTTCGTTGCAGACGAAGTTAATATACCTACCGATCTTTTCCCAAGAGACTACAGCATGGGGTTCTTCAAAAGGGGGGTAAAGAGGTTTCTTCAGGGTCGGCAACGCGCGACCTCGATACCTCTGGTATTGCAGGTGTTCATAGGCTACGGTAACTATTTACCATCAGGTGGGCCGTATGCTTGTTTGCCACCTCAGTAGTATAAAATAAAAAATTATGTAATATAATTTATTTAAACCTCAAACACAAAATTTCAAACAGAATTTCACACTTATTGTTCCTAATAATAAACTATTAACATACCTTCTTCATCGCTCCCAATCATCTTGTATCGATCGTATCCACTGAGATCTCGATGTAGACCGAGTCCAAAATCGTCCTTTGTCCACTGCAGTTGACCAGCCTTGTTCTCCACTCGGCAAGGGAGCGTAACTCTTGAGCCCTCCACCGCCGTCTGGTGAAGAATTGTTTTTTTATATCACAGTAAATCATATTTTAACATAGTCATTAGTCTGGATGTTTTCTATATATTGTGGCATTGGAATTATATATATATATATATATATATATATATATATATATATATATATATATATATATATATATATATATATATAATACTAATGTTCAAACAAAATTTGTTTGTTTCACTTCTGTTCTGTTCTGTTATGCCCACGGTACATTGTTCTAGTTTATAAACGACAGGTAACTTCCATCAGATGGGCCATCAGCTTGCTTGTCATTCTAAGTTGCATAAAAATATATACTGATATCGTCTAATTACAATTTCATTTTTTTTAAGGATGATATAAGGTGCACCAATGAGATATGATACGTGAGAATGAAGAGGTAGGTTAGTTAGCCCATCGTGATGAATATACTAGGGATTCAGCACCATGGTTTCCAGGGAGGACCACAGGAGAGGTCGATCTGTTAGGGTATATTGTTAGAAATGGGGCTGGTTGCATTACTAACGATCCCTTAAGTTAAGAATGCATGGCAGGTACTAACCTGCCATGCATTATTAACCTTAAGAATTGTTTGGATTAAGCAAAGTTTGTTTTACGTGTAATAGACAACTGATGGAAATCCTTGCTAATTTTTTCTAATATTTTAAATGTGAAGGTGAGTTTATTTATTTGTTATCTGCTCTTCAGCCTTACCGGCTTAAACAATCACTATGAATTTTAGTATATACATACTATGTAGAATGGAAATGAATATAGGTTACTTTTTATTCCGGTCAGTAACATATCCTGGTCATGTGGATGAATTCGCTGATAAAAGTTAGAAAAATTTTGCCTCACGAAAAAAACAATTCAATTGTTATACAAAACCAGTTATTGTGATCTAAAAATTTAAATCTGAACCTTTGAATTGAATAAAAATTTCTATTGGACCATCATAGAAATTTTATCGAAATCGGTTCAAACTGAATATGAATCATAGAATATGAATGAGAAAAAAATATATAAATATCTAAAAGTATATCATTTTAGATCAAAAGTTTTGCCAAATCAGTTTATAACTGACGGAATTATGAGACAATAAACATAAAAACACAACAGAAATGGGAACCTCCTGTTCTCTGAAGTCGGTTGTAAAACAACATACGAGTTATGAATGAATGAATGAATATGTATACTATATTTGCATTATACAATATAGGGAATAGGCAAGACAATAAATGTAATGATACAGTCGTATAAGTACAATATGTCGGTCTTATTGCTGACAGCAATCTTTCCATAACACGTTACAACAAAGTTATGATGTGATACTAATATCGAATACAGTTCCAAAATTGCCAAGATAACAATCAGCTTGTGTTAGCAACTTGCGCTATCTGACAATCAATTGGGCTCAACTAAAGTTTCCATAATACTAACTATAATAGTTGATAACTTTAAATGAAGGATTTTACGCGTGGCGTAGTCGTGTTGCAAACATTCTAACATTGTAGGTGGTTCATGGAATTTGATATAACATTAATCTTGACAACTAAATATATCGTTCCTAATTAAAGCATGGTATTTCCATCTCTTTATTAATATAATAAGTGTATTTTGAAGCGACATCAAATAAGGAGATAATTCTCCATTGCGTTGTATTTATTTATGTTTGTTACCTCATGACTACGTCGTTAATAAGCGAACATACCAGAGGGGGACTTTGTACAAAAGTCATTTGCTTGGCCACCTCTGTCCCATTCGTGTTTCTACTATGAAGCAGTCGTCTTTGCATGGTTGTGTTTCGGTTTAATAGTGGGATATGGCAGTGAATTTGCAGGGTATAGAGGAATAACACCTAAGTCTTCAGGAATGGCAACGCATGGGGGTATCATGGGCGAAATAGCATTATCTGTTATATCCATGGTACTGCTTATGTCGACATCGACGACGTCATAGACGACAAGTTTCCGTCAGGTGGGCCGTCGACTTGTTTGCCATTCAAAAAATTTGGATTGTTCTTTTTTTTCTAAAAGGTTATACTTTCAGATTCGTTTCAGAGAATTTTCATCAAATTCGGTTTCGTAATTTAGTTTTCAAATTAAAATAACTAGTTTTGCTACGATTGAACATAATTTTTGTGTGTGTTCTAAATTCCATCACAAATTATACACTCAGTAACTAAATTATGTCTTCTTTTCATTTAAGAGTTTCCTCTTGTCGGTGCAACTAATTCATGCATCTTCCTCTAGCCAGCTCTATCCCAGGCCATATCCTTTATCTCCCTATACGACATGATGCCTAGTGTTTCCTTTATCTGTCCCATGTAACTTTAGTATGTATTGTTTTTATAATTGAAAAATAATACTCACACATTAATATCTAGGTTATACTTAATATCATTTTTTATTAATTGTATGTAGTAGCTTTTAATTAAGAGGAATAATTAAGAGGAAGAGGAAGACCGAGGATTAACTACATGGGACAGATAACGGAAACACTAGGCGTCATGTCGTATAGCGAGATAAAGGATATGGCCTGGGATAGAGCTGGCTAGAGGAAGATGCATGAATTAGTTGCACCGACAAGAGGAAACTCTTAAATGAAAAGAGAGCTTTTAATGTGATTACTGTTATTATATACATGTATATATATCTAATCATTAGGTAGACGAAAACTTTCTTCAATAAATAAATAAAAGTGTTAATTAATTAATGAGCGAGTGAATTAATGAATGTATCCTTAATTAATGTAATAACAACTTCGGACAAGGGTGACAAAATGCACCAATAAACGAGATGTATTGTAGACATATCACATGGACAATTTAAAACACGGCATGTAAAATATATTTTACTTGTCATCAAATAGTTTTTTGCTCCACAAAAAATAACTGCAGCTTTAATCACACAATATTAATATAATTTTAACACAGTTCTACAGAAAACACCAACTTTAAAGTCTAAACTACATACCCAATTTTGATTTTTTTTTATGGGACCAATCTATAAGGATATCCTTTTAGATAAAAAAATAATTTTTCAAATAGGTTTAAAATTAACAAAGTTTTAGGGTAACAAACATTCAAAAATATAACCTAATTGAGAAAATACTTGAAGTCAGTTGAGAATGGTCTGTTATAAGTCCATTAGTAAAAGAACCAGCTTCAATGCTAATTCAAAGCTCTTTAGCACGATATTTTAATTTACATTAAAGATTTTACGGAATTAGTTGAGATTACTAGCAGATTTTAATTAGATTTTTAAAGTTACACGACTCTAAGTGAAAATCATATAAACTTTTTGATCAATCAAGTTGTTGCCTGTATGTCCAATTATTATTATTGCTATTTCTCTCTAAAACAGCAGATTACCGAGTCATTATATTATTTTAGGCGTTAACTGACCACGGCTGGATATAAGCCTTCCCTATAAGGGGATTTTTGCCAATAATTGCCATGCAGGTACCGAGCCGTATTTAATTATAATTATCCCATGTTCAGAGGTCATAAAGTTTTGCTAAATTATTAAAATTAAAAAGAAAATTAGGAATATCAAGGACACAATTGAAAGAAAAAAAAACATAAAATTGTTTTTTTTTCAAGTTACTTATAAAAGCAGCTAAATTCAGCTGTGGTTTTTGGGAACGGTATTTACAACTAGTTCCATAATATCTATTTTAATAGTCTTGATTAAAATCAGTTAATTATGTAGATAAAATCTAAGTCGTTTAACCGTGAAAATATTACAAGGCAGACAGATAGCTCCGGAGATGACATTTTCGTTTTTTCTTTTCTTATAAATTGATATAAGAACAGCCTTTGACACTCGGTTCTATTTGTTCAATTATTTTTATGGTTTTATGCAACTTAGAATGCCAAACAAGCTGACGGTCCACCTGATGGAAAGAGGTAACCGTTGCCTATAACACAGATAATATAATACTATCCTGGCGTGGCGTGGATGGCGTAAATTTACTAGGTACGGAGGAATAACATCTGAGTCCTCAGGAATGGCAACGCATGGGGGGTATCATGGGCGAAACAGTATACTCTGTTATGTCCATGGTACTGCTCATGTCTACAGGCGACTGTTACCACTTTCCATCAGGTGGGCCGTCAGCTTGTTTGCCATTCTAAGTTGTATAAAAAAAACTATAGACATGAACAGTACCAATGCCTTAATGTGTCACCCATGATATCATTCGTGCTTTGCCATTGCTGAGGACTAAGCCGTTATACCTTTGTATCCTGTAATTTCATCATGTCCCGCCTTTCAGACAGAAACAGAATCATGCAAACACAATTATTTCACGGTGAAAACACGATTGTTTCAGAAGTACCCAAGGAAATTACTTTTGTACAATACAATACTGTACCCTCAATATAATAATAAAAATTGTTTATATAAGCGATTATTTAATATAATTTCTTTTATAAACAATATATTGATCAATTTCGCGGTGAATTGCTCAATTGGGTCAACATTGAACACCAATCTTATTAAATAAATAAATGCAAAAGTTTGTTGCGAAGGATAAATGTAAATGCTATATAGTATTAAGTCCGCCTTTTATACTAGACATTTTCTGTAATGTGGTTAATAAAGAATAAATAAATAAAATAAATAAATGGATGGATGTTTGTTACTTTTTCACGCAAAAACTACTGAACGGATTTGAATGAAATTTGGTACACGAATAGTTTATATCTTAACACATAGAATATCTTATGTAGTAATCCACACGGGCAAAGCCGCGGATAAAAGCTAGTGGATAATGAAAATTAAAAAATACAATGTCTTACCTGATCTTGAGGCTCCATTGCAAATTTCTGCTCAACATATCCACTACAAACACCAAACACTTGAAATAACACTAAAACAAAACTAAGCCACAACCCAATAGTCCGTAATAATAAGAACAAAGGCTTCACACACCTACTGGTAACTCTCAATCTATTTAAATTCGACATTATTCCAATGTATCCAACTACAATATAGTTCCGTCCAACATAAGGGAAGTAATGTAATATATCCGGAATTCTATTTTTAAATTACATTTTAAACGGAAGTTCAGCTTCCCCCTGCGGTGCGTACGAGCGTTGTTTGTTCTATTTTTAAAACATTTTTAGGCGCCATTTTTTTATTTTTAGAACATTTTTAAATATGATTAATTGGAGGTGCTGGCTGATTTACACTTTTTCACCGGTGACGGTGGTTCATATCTGAAACAAAAGAAGGGTTGTATTAGTGATCTATTAATAGGAGACATGATACTCATACAAGCTTTAGTAGCAAAGTGTCGACTTATATGAGGTAGAAAATTTATCGAGTGATAACCTTACGCAGACAAATGCAGAGTAAAATTATTTTTTACTAAATTTTAATATTAAATATGCATATATTGTGCCAGATGGAATAATAGAGTGATAACCTCAGACATGTTGCAAGGAATCAGTGAATGCAGATGACTCGGAAGATATTTAAGGTCTATAATCATCAGAAAAGTAATAATTACAATTTACAAAAAATAGTAGCACAAGTCAGAAGTAAATTTCACAGATAGAGTTTTGAATTTCAAGTCCAATACTAAATAAATTTGTCAAAATTTTTATATATAATGAATTAAATTACAATTTTATTTAAAAAAAAAATACTCAATTTATCTCAATATCATCTAATATTTAAAAAAAAAATTAAGATTATGAAAAATCATATAATCTAAATAAGCTAAGTGTCAAACAAAGGTACGAGTATATTCATTTAGGAGTTAAATTATTACAGGCTTTTTCGTTTAAAAAAGGCTCAAACTAATATCATACATTTTAGGTTGAGATTTAAAAAAAAAACTTTGAATGGTTTTCTACGTGCACCGTAAACTAACCGACAACAAAAGTTTTGCACCAAGATCAACATTAAACACAGTACCCATTTTTCCACAACAAGAGTTTAATGCAGAAAACTTGTACACTAAAGTATTATTTATAAACTTTCTTAAAGCTAGAAAAGTTTGATTCAAATTATGCTTGTAAGAAAATATGCAGTTGGTTTTCAAATTAATTACTATAAGATTGTTGATCAGTATTAAAGCGATAGCTTTGCGATGAGGTAATATAAAATTTGACAAGCTATCATGCTTAAAAATTTGATTAATAATATTAACGGTGTCTTATACATATATTTTTTTTTATTACAGCATGACATGTGACCACACCATCCTGAACGAATATAGAGGCAACATGTTCCATGAATACTATTATTATAGAATATTAGTATAATTAGATTCGTACATATAAAAAAAATGTTTTCGAGTGATGACCCTGCGCAGGAAAACGATTCTCACGAGATGGAGATTTTTTGGAAGATTCCATAGTTTTAATTTTAAAATATAATTATAAAACAATCTCAAATGAAAGTTTAATGAAACAGATATACAATACAAAAGTGGATTGATATAAGTATCGTGGGAGATAAAACTATTGTTCTATTTGTAAGGAAATTCTCTGGTATGTCAGCGACCATTCATGAGTTATAAAAATAGACGAAGCAACAGATGTATGTTAGTAAAAAGGCCTTTGACGACTTGGCATAAAGATAGATACAGGTTTAATACAGTGAATTGTATGAACGTAGCGATACAAATAATATAGCTAACACTGGATTACAAGTTTACCTAAGTATTTCTGGTTAATGAAATATAAACTTCACGAGAAAATACACGGATATTCTAGGCGTTTTAATGTTTCGTTCTTTCAGAGCTGTTACAGGGTTTTTCTTTGAAACTCTCACCCGGCACTTGGCAAGGAAGTCGGCGTTTCGCGTTTTTTATTCTTTATTTTAAAAAAAAAGTTTGCTCATTAAGATAAACGGGATGGATTCGTCTGGAAACATACTTTTTTGGCGCTTCCCGTAGTTATGAATTGTGAGGGAAATATTCTTGGATTTTATTCAAGTTTTAAAACGTATCTAATTACTAGCTTTTACCTGCAACTTCGTCCACATCCGGAATATATTTACTGACTGGAATAAAAGTAGCTTGTACCTTCTTCTGTCTCATATAGTACGTCTATACTAAATTTTCTCGAAAAAATTGATTGAGGCGCTAACAAATAAAAAAAAACCACGTTCGTCTTTATATATAATATTAGTAAGAATTCGTCAAAGTTATATTCATATTTGTGTTTTTTTTGCCATGTAATATATTGTAGAAATAAACCTTTGAAATAACCTTGAATGGCGAATCCAGTCAAGTATTTAATATAAAAAAGAAATATAGAAGAGCATTGATGTTTTTCTTACAAGATCACTTACAACTAAAGATAATCTTTTCCCAGCAGTGGGAATTTTTACAGTCCACACAAAACTATTTAAATTATTTTAAAATTACTCTATTGACTGACGTGTTTCGCAATTATAGAAGGAACGCACGTGAAAACATGCAGTCCACACACACCCAGTGTCATTAAATAGTTGAAGCAGTTATCATCAACGGAATATAATTATACAACCAGTGGCCACCTTGTGCCCACTCGACATTTTAAACCTTATGTCTATAGCGATAAGATCGAAGAACATCCACTCATTTCACATTCCCATAACACAAAACTGTATTTTTTATTGCCTATTATTGATAATCCTCTTCTATTAGTTAAATGATAGGGTAATTATTATATGTTGGTTAACTTTTAAATGTAACAGGGATTAGTTTAATTGAACTGAGTTTTTTTTTTTTTTAATATTCTGTTTAAGTATTAGGGTTATTAGATATATGTAAATTGAATGCATTATTTAAGTGATAAAGTTTTATTTTATGAATCAAATTTGATAAGAAGTTCCGAGAATGATAGTATTTTTTGTGTTGTATTCTCAACGGATTTTGTTCTTTTTTTTTGTAATAAGTAAAATAAAAAATATTTAAATAAACTTGATTATAAGCATTTTTGCCGTGTAGTTCCGGCATAGAGTGGGCTACCACTTTCTTTCTCGAGAGTGACGTAAGAGGTGACTAAAGAAACTTAGTGGTCGAGGAATGGGTAGTAGCGTCCCTCTTAAAACATCTTTAAAGCCTACCTGCGGTTGCCAATCTACATGTAAAGCGTAGCAACTACTGGCAAAACTCCCTAAGGGGGAGATTTATGTTCAACAATAGATAGTTAAAGATAAATATGATGATGATGATGATGATGAGCCTTCTTCAAATCATATAGTACGTGTAACATACAATAAAAAGGTAAAAACAAACCCACCTCCATATCTATATTTATAATACATCTGTAGAGAGGGTCAATTCTGTACATGAAATATATTTCCAAAATAACTATCAGGGGATGATTAGTGATCGATACTGATGCCAAAAATGTAATCAGTAAAATTTTTGTCTGTCTGTCTGTTCGTTATACACTCCTCGCAAAAATTAAGGGAACATAAAAATTTTTGAAATTTTTGGGTGATTTTCAACAGGCTGTATTTCAGTGAAAAATAATCGTACAGGAAATTTAAAAAAAGGGTTTTGAAGCTTGAAAACTCTAGTTTTCAGATTTTTTGGTGAAAAAATTTTTTGAGCTCCGGTTTCTATGGAATTCTTAAACAAAGCTGAAAATAATTTTTTTCTAAATTTTCTAGGTTTCGTTTTTCACTCTATGGGCATGGAAAAATTTTTTCGAGCTACTCCATTGTATAGGTCTCTTAGCGTGTTTATTCAGCTTCAAAAATCGCTTTGGATGGCTCAATTACGACCATTTGTCTCCGAGATATCGAACTTTGAATGGAAAAGCATCCTTTTTCATTCAACTGCTAATATCTCTGGAACTACTGGTCGCACAGCAAGCGGGCGCCGAGTTTCTTTATCTGCATAAAATTTCCAATTAAGCACAGTCAAGAGTTAGTGAAGAAAAATTTTTTTTCCACCTCTAACATTGAATTGAAAAAAGTGGAAAAAGTGCCTTTTTCTCCTTTTTTGGTTACTTGGCTGTATCTTCGCTAATATGGGCGGGAAAGCTAAGGTTTGAGGAAAAATTTACAGTCTATTATTCCTTAAAGAACCCCCTAAATCCCTGGAGCGATCGGTTCAACGGTTTTTCCCGGTACAGAGGAATAACACCAGAGTCCTCAGGAATGGCAACGCATGGGGGGTATCATGGGCGAAACAGTAGACTCTGTTATGTCCATAGCACTACTCATGTCTATACGCGACGGTTACCACTTTCCATCAGGTGGGCCGTCAGCTTGTTTGCAATTCTAAGTTGTGTAAAAAAATAATAACTAAAAATCTTAGTTATATTATTATTCATTTATTTAGACATTTTTCGTTATATATCTACTAATCTAAACAGTTCTAAAAAAATCAATTACACGAAATTGTTTTTTTATCTTCTCACGAAATTCATAATGCCATATGGCTTTCTATGGCTAATCTACACAAGGGCTCTCAACATTTTAATATAATCAGAGTCATTTAATTTTATTACTTCAAAAATGATGTTAATAATTATCTGTGTAGCGATAAAATAAATTTATATCCATGCGTTCGAACTAGAACATTGACTTTATTGGAAACATGTGAGTGAATGTGGTTTAACAACGTTGTTATAAAAAACATAATGCAGAGACCAAAAGATGGCATTAAGAATAAAACGCATTTGTTTGTATTGATTGCTAAATATCTAGAAATATAAAAAAAATAGTAGCAACCCGTCCGGGCTTCGCATGGATTCTTTATAGGAAATATAAAATAGCCTATGTGTTCAAAATTAGCCTTTTTTATAATACAAATACTGACAATTGTAGTTTTTTATAAAAAAGAAAATCGATAAACATTTGAAATAGAACAATCAAATATAACAATCAATAGAACAATCAATAGAAAATCAAATCAACAGACGGAATTTTCACTTACAATTAATATAATTGATAAATAATGTATGTAACAAGAACCAGCTTTCTTTTTAGGTTGGTTGTCTAGCAACCAATTTTACCGAATTGCTTTTTGAGTTAAATCAAAATGTTTTATATTTTGTTACTATAATATGTATTTAGTTCCCATAAATTTTTATATTTTTATATATATATATATATATATATATATATATATATATATATATATATATATATATATTATTGTAATATACTTTTATCTGATTCCCAAAACTGTATTTAATGTTTTTTCTGGACGCGGGTCGCTCCCCATAATGGAAGAATATTGCTCTAATATTGTCTTATGGATCAAGCGAATGGTATGGAGTTTTATTATGGGTTTTCCTTATGGTGTATTTTGTTTTCTTTGTTGCCTCTTACAATATCTTGTGTATGAGGAGTGGTTAAAGTTAATATAATGTAGTTATTTATACGAGATTAATATACGTATCTTTTTAAGTGAAAAAATGTAAGTCCAGTAGTGGGATATTAATTGGTTGTTATGAGTTTCAGTGGAGGTTGTGGACTGGACAAGAAGGAAAGAATCCAAGTTTTAAAAGTCTACAGTTTTTTAAAAAGAGCGTTATAAAAAGTTTCCTAAGAGATAGCAATGCGCACGTGGCACCCTTGGTGTTGCAAGCTTCCATAGGCTACGGCAACCGTTTAACATCAAATGAGTCGTATGTTTATTTGTCTCATTAGTAATATAAAAAATATCTTTTCTAAATTAAATACCAACCTAACTCAAAATTGATAAAAACTATATCTCTTTTTTTTTAGATAACACGTAAGGGATAATAGGCGAGGATGGGGGGGAAAGGGATTGTTAGTGATGGAGACTGAGAATCCCATTGCTAGCAATATACCCAACCAGGTATATTGCTAGTAACTAGTTGGTTATTATTTTTATTTTTGTAAGAATAAATTTTGTAGTGAGAAAAAACAATTTTTTACTTCTTTAATATGTACTTAAGCGTACAATAATTAGGTCCTTGTATCATAGACGAAAAAATTAGAATACTATTATCATTAAATCTACTTTATACACATTACTAGCGATTCGATCTGGCTTTACACGAATAGATAGATAGAAAGATAAATTAGTATTTTATATTAGCTTTAATAAATAAATTTTTGAAACCTTTTGTTACATTATTGTAATTTTCGTTGGAATCTCTAATTTTTTTTTAATTATATATATACTCTATGTTACTCGATAATAATTTAGTTTCCTATGGGTTAAATAATATTTAAAATCGGTTAAATAGTTTTTGAGTTTATCCATTACAAATGAACATACAAAAAATCTAATATTTCTTAAATATAATATTAAGTACAGATAATGAAAACTATCACTGGTTTTCGGTTTAATATATGCATTAATATTTAACTCTATTTCATTTCATCATCATCATTATGATGATGATTATTTGTATGTTAATTAAAATGATAATGATAATGACACTATTACGTGTATTATGTGTTAATAAGAGAAATCAAATCTCACCATACAATCTCCTGTGAGCAGCCAAACAACTTGTGATCACTGTATGTTAACATCAAACACCGAGTTGGGTGAACACACGAGCCGACGGGATGCAACTGTTGTATCTACCACCGACCTAACATCGGACTGCGTTATTTTTAACTTACCCCCTCGTAAGTCTGCTTTATAACTGTCTCGGGATGGTACAGTCGGAGCCGTTAATAAGTGAATATAATTAATTCGTTAAAATTCTCAAAATTTATGCGGATAAAATTAAATTGCACATTTCTTTTATTCTATGCAATATTAAGAATTACGTTTCATCAGGAATTGGGCGGAAAATGTAATAAGTGAATAATAATTTCCACTAACATTTGATTAATGCTCTGTTATTCAATTCATATAATTCAACCTTTCCCATGTTAATTTGTTTTAAGCATAATAGTATGTCTAAGTTATTTTTATATGATCAAATCTTTATATTATAATAATATAATAAATAAATATCTATTTATCTATCTATCTTATATATTACTTTGAAAAAAAAAAAGTTGGTTCATTTAAATCGACACTAACATAGACGTAAACTCTAAAGATTGCCAAAAACAAAATGAATCTCTTTCTTAGAACCAATACAAAAGCACTATTACTCATGTTATGTATGTACTAACAATAATATATAGTATATGAATAAATTTTAATACATTTTCTAGTTATTCGGTTAGATTTGAGTTAATATTTTCCTGTTCATGAACAGGAAATATGCGCATGTGTGTATTTATAATCTGTATCAGACGAAACGGGATGAGGGATGAGTCACAACGCCTAATTTAAATTGTCCGAAGTGTCCGACTCATCAACATAAAAGCGGAAAGTGTTAGTACAGTTAAAAAGCTTTACCTATTGTGCTGGCTATTTAATAAATAGACATTTTTAACGCTCTTAATCAAGTATTTTTATAGATCATAAATAACTTAAGTTTTATTTGTAGGACATGTCTACTAAATTTTAGATCAATTGTTTATTTTATTATTTCTTCATTTATTGTACATATACAAATTACATTAAAAATCTTAGAAAAATACAGTAATATAGGGACCCTAGCATTATAATCTTTTACAGTAAACCAAACTTATTATAGTTAAAAATTCATATAAATATCAAATTTTATCTATTTATTATAAGTTTTATCACACATAAATTAATTGAGTTATATCCTAATAATTTATTAATTAGTAAATATTTAAAAGTATTTATTTTTATGTAACTAGAAATGGAAAGATACCATCGGAAAGTAATGGTAACTGTCGCCTATAGACCCAAAAAAACCTACTCATGGTAGTAATAATAAAAATAATCATTATTTAAAACATAAGTTACAGGATTATTTAACTATAGTACCCATATAGGTCGAGCCTGTATATGAGGAATCTAATACATTATTTACACTTTTATAAATTTGACATTCATGTTACAGTGACTGGATAACTGGATTTAACATTACCCTTTTGCAAGCTCTGATATTATATTTATTTATTATATTTTAGTTCATCATATCATAGCAGTTATTAACTGTCCACTGCTAAAAATAGGCCTCACACATAAGGTCGGTTTTGTTAGTAGTTACCACGCTTGGCAAGTGGGTTAGGCTTTGATGATATTTTAAGAGGGACACTGCTGCCCATCCTTTAGCCAAATAAAATATCTCTCCTTTTTTGTAACACTATAATAAACTCTTAAATTATAGTGTAAAGAGTTCTTAAGAAAATAATGTCTTATTAACCGACTTCAACAAGAAAGGGTTTTTAATTCGGTTGTATTTATTTCATGTTTTTTACTTTGTAACACCGTCAGCTGTAAATTGATTAGGATTTTTTTTTATCTCAAAGGATATACCTGCAGACCGCTACCCCATAGAAATTTTATCAAAATCAATTTAGCTTAACTTTTAAAGTAAAATAACTAGTTTTGCTAAAATTTGCAAAAATCTTTTTTTTTTTTATTTTGTGGAATCCTAATTAAAAAATATAGACATGAAACGTATGCCAATTTAAAAATCAATTTGGCATAAACAAACTTATAATTCGATGCATTTCGGTGTAAAATATTTAAAATCCTTTAACGACGTCGTAAAAAAGTGATAACTGAAGCATTAATTCTGTTCGCCTCATTATTTCGAAGATATTCGGCGAAATCGCTTAAACATTCAAGTATGGCCGCCTACGCGGACGCAGCGTGCGGTCATTTATAGCAAAAAAAATATATATTTCGTTGTAAATATAAAAGGGAAAAAATATATTTTAGATACAATAATATATTTTATATAAAAAATACAAAATTCCAAACATAATACTCATGTAGTAGCTGATTATGGGATCGTAAACGACGATTTTGAATTTGGAATGCGCTGATTGATTTATAAATTAAATTGATTTTCGAATCTAATAAATTCAACTTATTAGATTATATAATAAAATGTTTCAAATAGAAATTTAAATAATATAATATATTTTATTTAAACAATAAAAATATTTTCAAGCTGTAGTCAGACATGAGATCACCAACGACGTTTTAAATTTGAAATGCGTAATGTGATTTGATAATTTTACAAAGTAAATTAAAGTACTTTAAAATACGAATTCATGTATGATATTTTGTATTAAAAAGAAACCACGGTATTATACAGTAACAACAAAAACTATTAATTATTTTTGAATTTCGAATGAATTTATTATAAGAAAAA
The DNA here is from genome assembly GCF_026898425.1 of Galleria mellonella. Lineage (NCBI taxonomy): Eukaryota > Metazoa > Arthropoda > Insecta > Lepidoptera > Pyralidae > Galleria > Galleria mellonella. Next base: position 4,183,658 of record NW_026441999.1, on the reverse strand, counting down.
AGTTTAAAATTCGAATTCCTAAATTATGTCAACAACTGTACAAAGATTACAATGCCATGGCGATGCAGACAATCGAAATTGATTGTTTACATAAGGTTAAAATTCCTTTACCTCGACTAGGGTACCATGAGACAAACAGTATCTATTTCCCAAAATAGCTGATACTGTAAACTGTACCTAATTGACTTTAATTCTAAATTCACATTTCGTTTTACATTTAAATAGTGCTCTAAATAAACTGTCTTGGCGCCAGGAAATGGGCAGAATTCTTACAAGGCTCGTACAGAGTAATCTAGTTTGAATCACAAATGTAGATATAATTAACAGTAGGAGAATGTATAGAGCTCGATTTATTTTTTCTATGCTATCATTATATTATAAATGTGAAAGTGTATAAAAGTATGTTTGTTTGGTTTTTTTTTCTCTTGATGCCGTATTACTTGTTAAGGATATATATATATATATATATATATATATATATATATATATATATATATATATATATAATTGTTTTTAACTTTTAAGTTCCGCGAATTAGTTTATTGTTTTCTTTCAAACTGAATCACTATACAAACTTCTACGAAAATGGAAAGAAAGAAAAAAATAAAATATAATTTTTCAAATATGAATCCTATTTATATTATACATAAATACGAAAGTTTGTTAGAATGGTTAGATGGGATATTTGTTACTCTTTCACGCAAAAACTACTGAACGCATTTAAATGAAATTTAGTTCACGGATAAATTATATCCTATCTTAGTACATATGATATTTAATATACTGATTCACGTGTACAAATCCACGGTATACAGCTAGTTAACTATATAAAAATACATATCTATCAACAATCACGTTTATTTACAAAGAACTCGGCTGTCCGTTAAAAGTGTACTATTAAAAGACCTACCCAATGTCCCATGAATGGCCAAGCCTAAAGTTTGTTGGGTGTAATTAAAAAAAAATCAATATGTAAAGCAGTAGCCACTAAGAGTGTGTATATACGGTACAGCAATACCTATATATTTTATCTATAACAGTATCTCGACTCAAAATAAAGTAAACAGAGGGAGACTTTGCACAAAAGTCGATTGCTTGGGTACCTCTATCGCATTCGTGTTTCAACCGTAAAGCAGTTGTGTTTGCATGACTGTGTTTCGGTTTGAAGGGTGGGATATGGCGTACATTTACTGGGTACAGAGGAATAACATCTGAGTCTACAAGAATGGCAACGCATGGGGTGTATTATGGGCGAAACAGTATACTTTGTTATGTCCATGGTACTGCTCATGTCTATAGGCGACGGTTAGCACTTTCCATCAAGTGGGCCGTCAGCTTGTTTGCCATTCTAAGTTGTATAAAAAAAAGATATATAGACTTATATGTCAATTTTAGTTTGATCCCGTCATAGAATAGGCCACCCCTTCCTTTTCCGTGGGTGTCGTAAGTAGAGACTGAAGGTGGACGAGGGATGGGCAGCAGCGTCTCTCTTAAAACATCCCCAAAGCCTAACTGCGGTTGACAACCCGCCTGCTAATTTTGGCAACTACTGGAAAAACCCTCTAAGGGGAGGCTTATGTTAAGCAGTGGATAGTTAAAGGCTGATATGATGATGATGATGATGATAAGAACCCTCCGTCCCTTATTTTGTAAATGATTTTCAAATATAATTCGAATAATTATATATGAAATAATTGGCTGTTATTATATGCCTTATGTTCTAAAGTAAAACAAAATTATATCCTGACTTTAAACTTATAATTATTGAAATAATGTTTGGGTACATTCTTTATGAGGACGAACTAGGGTTGTCCCAAAAACAAGTACATACAAGGGCACGCTAAGGTTTTGTCCTAATTTATGGATCAATATTTATTGTTTTAATATTGTAATATATATATTTTTTTTTCAAACGGCAAACTTCTTGATAAAGTGTTATAAAGTGTACCTTTGAATAAAATGATCCAGAATTCGATTATTGGTCCGTCCAATGAATATGGTTTGATTGAAAATTAAACATGGAATATTACTTCTCATAACACACAAACACATGCACATATATGTATGTATGTTACATATATATGTCATGTTATTTATTTATTATTATTTGATACTTTTTATTGTGACAGCCCTATAATAATCCCTATTATTTCATTCTAGTGCCGTATGGGTAGTGCATGCTCTCTCCAATTTACGCAATTAAAGTTTAACCTTATTCTCAAAACAATCTTGTTATTATTGAAACGCAAACATTGTTTTTGGTGCCTGCACCGAAGGAGTTATATGAGCTTGAGACATACCGCTGCAGAGATCGTCGAACGTGACGTTGAAATATTTTTTTTATTATAAGTAGTTATTTATCGTTTAATTTTTCCAAACTTATTTTTTTTTTAAATATGGATGATGAAAAGTGGTGATCACCACCTACTTACAGTTACATGGAATAAGGATTATGGAAATTACAGAATTTACTCTAATACTTATGAAATACTTAGTATGTTACCATTCCTAATGACTATGGTGTTATGCCTCTGTGACCTGCAATTTCACCACCACACCTAGATCAGAAGGCACTGGAAAATTAATATTTTTTATTATAGTCATATTTATATCACTCTCTTAATTTATTATTATTACTTGTAAAAAAGTGGTAACCCTATGATGTTAAGAGTTTCAAGCCCATCGTTAGTGTACATAGATGGATTAGACCTATTTAGGCCTATAAAAAAAATCTATAATATTCATAAGACTCCTTACTTTTATATTTTTATTTGTTATTTCTTGGTATTAACAACTTAAATAATCGTTGCGAAATATCGTAAATACGTATTTTATGAAACGGATAAAGATACAGACCACTTGATTCCGGTAAATATACAAGACACATGAACGCAGTCACGGGATAAAGCTAGTAATAAAAATAAATAAACGTTAAATTTGATGATACAAATTGATAATTCTGATTCATACTATGCATGCAATTATGCTCGACTCGGTTTTACAGTAGGCGCTTTCTCTGCTCAAATAATGTGAACCACATTTACGAGCGTATAGACAAAAAGAGTGATTAACGTTACTCAGAATTGTACAGTACAGTGAAATTAATGTCATACGTAGCTTCTACTGAATAATAGCTGTAGCAAGAAATACAAGTTCCGCAGTCTCTAATTATCTTCAGATGAATTTGGAAAAGGGAAATGTATGAAGTTAAATGTGTTTTGTTTAATGCTACCTCGTGTTTTGATGCTTGGCTCGAATAAGTTAGAAAAAAATATCTTTGCATTAATGTAGGATATGATTTTTATTTGTATTATAATTATAGTTTCATTGAAAACAATTTAGCTATTTAAATGTAATTAAGTAATAAGTAATAAAACATATTATATACTAACAAAACAAAGCGAATCGACGTGTATTCTTGGCATAGAATGGACCATCCTTTGCTTTACAGTGGTTGTCATAAGAGGCGACTAAAGAAAACTAAAGGTCAAGGGATAGACAGTAACCCGCCTACCAAGCGTAGCAACTACTGACAAAACCCCACCCCAAAAATTGCATACTTAACAGCTGATATAAAGATGATAGTAAAGCGAAACAATTTGCTTCTGTGAATCCGTTAACCTCTAAAAGAAACCAGTCGTATTTAATTTTTTTTTTTTACATTTGATAGTATACTTCTTGAGAGAGTTATTCAATATCATGATATGACCATGAAAAAAGCAGCGAAGTAATGTAAGTAAATTTATAAGATTTTATATTAATTACTATTACTAAATTTAATAAGTTAATTAAGTATTAATATACTTCCGTAATATTCCAACAAATAAATGCATTGAACTCAAATAATAATATAAAAATGCTAATCATTCTTGATGATCGTGTGTAGTATTTTTTTTTTTCACTTTTTTACCGCTCTCAATCCTTCTGGGAACGGATGTATCAGGCATCCGTTTAATCGAACGATGAAGTACCACCTTACCTGTTTCAAAAATAACAGGCAATATACTCTTTGTATAAATAAAATTAAGTTCGAAATCGCGTGGCAACATTTTTCAATACAAACACCGGCATGCGTATAGTTCGGTTTAATGACGAGCCTGCTGTTCAGACAAAACTTTAAATTGGATATGTTTAAAGTTAACTTTATTACTTCACCCGAATTTTATTTCTTTATCTCGATTCCTGCTAAAAAGTCTGGGTTCTTTTTAAAAGAAAAAAGATAATATAAGTACCTATAGGTAGGTATAAAATTAATTATATTATACTTACTACTCAGAAATGGCAACAACAACACAAGTGTGTCATGGGCGACACAGTATACTCTGTTATATTTATAGGCGACAGTTACCACTTTCCATCAAGTGGACTGTCAACTTATTTGTCATTTTTTTTTATTGTTTACTTTTTGACAATAATATTTATTATTTCCTATAAAAGAACGTTACATTCGAATATTTAAATTTAGAACACAGAATTGTATTTAAAATACAAAAGTGTAAAATAATACAATAATCAGAATTTAGCTGTGCAAAAAAACAGTGTATATGTAACAAAACTAATAAGGTATCAATTCAATAGAAATCTATTGAATTAAAAGGAGTCATCGAAACCGGTTCAGCATTTTAATTATATAACTAACTGATAATTGTCTAGGATAACCGAGCCACCTCCGCTCCAGTTAGCCTTCATATATCGAACATAAAAATTCTCGCCCTTTGAACCTGAATTATCGATTTCCCTTCAAACCGACGCCTTCCGAACTCACTTGTTTATTTATTTAAGGGCTAAACTACCAGAAACCTCAATAAATTCACCCACTTTCCCCGCCTATCTGTCACAGCCCTAACCTCTTCAACCCTTACGATTTCGCTTTTATTGAAATGAAATTTTGTGGGTGGATGCGGTCCTATAGCCAGCGAAATAAGAATGGAAAATAATGTTTCAAAACGGTCTATACAAATAATATTTTTTTTTAGAAAATATTTATATACATTTTTTAGGTGGTATTGAATTTTGTATCATGTTTTTTTTTTAATTCATAAAATAAACAGATAAATATCGTCATTATACTCGTACTGTCCACTGTTGAACATAGATCTCCTACACAAGAGGGTTTTGTAGTTACCACGCTTGGCAGACCATCTACCCATGCGAAGGCGGGCCAAATCACTAGTTCAGTATTAGTTAGCAAAAATATTATGCCTATTCTGAAGGTTCATCATTTTTTTGTCATAGGGACAGGTAATATGTAAGAATATCAATATATTACAGTTACTATATTTATATATATTTTTTTTTTGTTGAAAACGTACGGCTAAATTACAGGCAATATATAATCAAATTTATATCTATGTTAAGCCATGAATCGTTTTCACATTTGCGTAATGACACAATTGATAAATATGTACATATATATATATATATATATATATATATATATATATATATATATATATATATATATATATATATACGCATACATACACACATCTATAATATTGGCCCAATAAAGAATAAATATAATATTAAATATCGATCATATAATATCGAAGTGAATAATCTTTTAATTAAGAAGAATAATTAAGAATTAAAATTAAAATAGAAATTCAAAAGAAATAAGCGACAAAGAAATAGGTGATGACCTTTCTCTCCGACTTGAAAAAAGAAAGGGATCTCAATTCTGTGGTAATTTGTTTTATATATTTGATTGATGTCATAAAGATTTTCTTTAAATCGATTCGGTAATTTAGTTATTAAATCAAAATAAATCATATGCAGTCGGTTTTTTATGGAACACAATTTTAAATCATTTTTTCAATCACATATTGTGAAATAAAGATAGATTAATAATATTTACTATATAATAATTACTAAGATATAAAAACGTAATGGACGGATGAACGGACAGACTGACTTTTTTAGAAATTTTACAGATTTTTCTGATTGCGCAGTTTAAAGAATCAATTGTTTGATTTTTTTTATTTATTTATACATTATTGTAAACAAATATTATATAGTTTTTATATTAAATAAAGATGTACAACAGGCGAGTTTAACTCTGTAAGAGTTCTCTTTCAGCAAACTGAGTGGAAAAGAACACTAATTATGTTATTTTAGTAGCAGATCAACAGCTTTGGCCGGAACTTAAAGTTTTTAAGCTCCATTTTCCACCGGATGAGCTATCAACTTGTTTGCCATTCTTAGTGTAAATAATTAAAGATTGTAACCCACAAAAACGAGTTCAAATGTAACAAAATCAGTTATTTTGATCTAAAAACTTAACTGCTGAACCGATTTTGATGAAATTTCTATGAGACAAAACTATAAGTACATCTTTTCAGATAAAAAAAGAGTTTTCCAAATCGGTTTAGAACTGACAGAGTTATGAGGTAAGAAACGTAAAAAATAAAACCGAATTTAGAACCTTTCTCTTTTTGAAGTCGGTTGAAAAATCTTTAAAATTGTTTTTTTTTTATAACATAGGGCAAACGAGCATGCGGCTCACCTTATGGTAAAAGACTACTTACATATATAAAATCACCCGTAACACCAGAGGCTTGCAGGTGCGCTGCTGGTCTTTTAAAAATGAATGTGTCATTTTCTTGAAGATTATGGACTATATTCCATACAATACCTTAAAAGAGCATTCAAAATCGATTTATAATTGATAATAAATCGATCGACGTAACACGATTGAGGGTCACCCTCAAAATTGAAAATATGAAAAATTGTACTGATCAATAAAGCGATTGAAGTTGACAAAGTAAATAAAGACTTGCCATACGTCATCCTGGCGTTGCGGGTTAGTACCTATCACTCAAAATAGATGTATAATATATAGATGGAGCAATGAAACTCGAGGGGTTGGGAAATTTCATTAGTCCGGGTCAATTTTGACATCCGCAGCCTTTTTAGGGTTGACTGATGAAAGTGACTGTCATATATATGTTTATTGACTGTTTCCCTTACACGTGTTATGTTTTGTTGGCGCTCCATTGCTCTTCTGTTATTTATAGACGGTATTTACGGTACAGTGAATTATTTTTATTGTTTTCTCCGGTACGGATTTTGTGTTGTCTGCGTATTGTATTGAATTTTATATATATTTTATTATAATTATATTTATATATATATATATATATATATATATATATATATATATATATATATATATATATATATATATAAAATCGTAACAGGATATATGTTTTATTTAAAAGCATTTTTTTTTATACAACTTAGAATGGCAAACAAGCTGATGGCCCACCTGATGGAAAGTGGTAACCGTCGCCTATAGACATGAGTCCTCGTAGTACCATGGACATAACAGAGTATACTGTTCCGCCCATGATACCCCCCATGCGTTGCCAATCCTGAGGACTCAGGTGTTATTCCTCTGTACCCTGTAAATTCACGCCACCCTTAAAACCGAAACACAGCCATGCAAATAGAACTAACTGCTTTACGGTTGAAACACGAATGAGACAGAGGTACCCAAGCAATCGACTTTTGTACAAAGTCTCCCTCTGGTGATATTATAAACTAGCATCCCGTCCCGGCGTCGCACGGGTGGACATTTTTAACATTTACACAAAAATCAGTATAACGCAATATATAAGTAATACGTAGTGTAGTCCCAGCATAGAATAGGCCACCAATTCCTTTCCCATAGGCGTCGTAAGAACTGACTAAGAGAACTTACAATGTTTTCTTCCACGAACGAGAGAATGGAGTGAGCTCTTTATAGAGATTTCGCCAAGAGACGGAGTTCTTGAAAGAGGGCTAAAGAAAAAAGTCTTTATCCTCTAGCCCTCTCTACCCCTCTTTTATCCCTCTTCCGAAGCGTGCATAATATTTCTGGTATTGCAGGCATTCATGGGCTACAATAACCGCTTACCATTAGGTGGGTTTGTTTGTCACCACTGTGTACATTATCGAGGTAATGGCAGTAGCGTCCTTAGGTAAACATCACCAAAACCTAACTGCGGCTGCCAATCTACTTGCCAAACATGGCAACGACTAATTAAATAAAATAAGAAATCTTTTTATTTTTACATTTTACGTATTTTTACCTCAGTTAATAGAATTAATATAGCCCTTTAAATTGCATAAAATGTGGACTTACACGCACACATATACACTCGACTTATATACGTACATATATGCAGTTAATACCATAACACTTCTTTCTTCAATAATCGTGTAAAAGCACAAACGAGCCTAATTTACCGTCACGTTAAAAACAACATAACAAATGCCCCCCAAACACGCGTATCTATTGCATTGCCCCCCTTCCCATAATAGTCGTTAAATCACGCGCCATGTATTTTAATAACAATGGAAACGTTGACTAATTAAATTTAGACTAGTTTTTAACAGCGACTTCGTCCGCATGACCGGTTTATTATATAGATTGATTGGAATAAACAGTGGCCTATGTTCTTTACCTCGTATCTAGAATAAGAATATTTGTTATTCGATTAGCCACCAGAGGGAAACTTTGTACAAAAGTCGATTGCTTGGGTATCTCTGTCCCATTCGTGTTTCAACCGTGAAGCAGCTGTGTTTGCATGGCTGTGTTTCGGTTTGAAGGGTGGGATATGGCGTGAATTTACTGGGTACAGAGGAATAACACCTGAGTCTTCAGGAATGGCAACACATGGGGGGTATAATGGGCGAAACAGTATACTCTGTTATGCCCATGGTACTGCTCATGTCTATAGGCGACGGTTACCACTTTCCATCAGGTGGGCCGTCAGCTTGTTTGCCATTCTAAGTTGTATAAAAAAAAGTAAACTTAATTACAAGCATTTTCGAATAGTCATATTTTATACTCTGTCAAGTCAACCTTCATACGGTGGGGGAAGGGATTGTTAGTAATAGAGACTGAGAATCCCACTGCTAGCAATATACTCAACCAGGTCGACCTCCTCGTGGTTCCCCCCGCAAACTATCATAGTTAATTTCTGAGGAATTCATCATGATAGGCTAACTGGCCTGTTTTCGTTCTTATCTATCACCCTTCACTGGTGCTCCGCCAGCGTATACCGTTACAGTGACGGGATTACCATACCATTTTCACCCATCCAAAAAAAAAACCTTCATACGGTTCTCCCTGTAAATTGTCGTTATTAAAGGTTTCGATCACAATCGAATCGGATCGGCAAACGCAGTTAGGTTTTGGTGATGTTTTAAGAGGGATACTGCTGCTCATCCCTGGACCATTAAGTTCCCTTAGTCACCTTTTAAGACACCCACGGAAAAAACGAGACGTCTGGCAATACAATTTTACAGTAAAAAAAAATTTTTGAGGTAATGATTTGTAGAAATGTTAACAAAAAAAAAAAACACTTTTCTAAATTTAAAATTTTAATTTGTAATATGTAAAATGGAATTAGCGTGATTTTTGTTATCAACATCAATTGTATTATTTGTCAAAATCCGAAAAATTTATTTAATAACAACATAATTTTTCAACAACAATGAAAAAGAATTTGTAAACATAATAAGTTTTTTTTTTCATAATTAATTAAACAAATTGACAAAATTTATATTATTACAATTACATTCCAGAAACTACGAGAATTAACACACGCAAGTTTTTTTTTTACACGAAACATTTTATTTTTTTATTGGGTGGTTAATATGGCTCTTGCATCGTACGGTTACAGTTATAAAATGTTGGATTTATATTGTCATCATGCCAGCCATTATCCGTCCACTGCTGGACATAAGCCTCCCCCATAGACTGCCATAAAGAATGGTCCTGAGACATCCTGCATCCACTGACACCCTGCGATGCATTTGAGATTGTCACTCCATCTAGTGGATAATTTCTGTTCTGACTGACTATCAATGCACAGCCAAAACTACTGACTCTAGAAAGCTGGAAATTGAAACATAGATTTATTTTATAACATAAGCATCTGCTAAGAAAGGATTTTTGAAAATTTAAACTTAAAGAGAAAATAAGAGACCACGCGTGCAAAGCTGTGGACGATAGCTAATTTATTGTGTGGCAAGAGACAAAAAAATTATTAAGATATCCTTTCAGTTAAAAAATAATCTACCAAATCGGTTCACAACAGACAGAGTTATGAGATAAAAAACAATAAAAGATATAATGCAACTGAACTGAGAGTCACCTTAATTTTGAAGTCGGTTCAAAAATAAACGGAATTAATACTTCGTCAATTTATAAGTCCTTTGAAAATAGAGTTTAATTTTGATTAAGGATAAATGATTTTCCTGGCACACAAGGGTACAGTGGGAGATGATAGGATACGGAACTTGGGATGTATTGATCCTTTTTAATTAAGCCACGAAAGGGTAATTTCAGAGAGGTACAATTCGCTTTACAAATATATGCGGTGAAGGGCTACACTTTCACTTGACATCTCATTTTTAACCTTTTTCAAAAAGAAGCCAGCTTCCAAGTATGTTGTAGGTATATTTGCATATGTTTTTTTAAATATAGGTATAATTACGTGAAATATCTTCAGCAGGTATGAATCGATTCTGATTTTTGTTTTTATTATATATTTAATTAGGGCCTTATTTATTTCATGTTTTGCCATATATTTTTTTTTATAGAGGCTAGTCAAAGTGACTATCTGGTAAGCAGATAATATGGACGTAACGTAACGGTTGCCATCATTTTAATTCAGTATAATTTAAGATTAGGTTTCATAGAGCAGACTAAAATCTTGAAAACAAAAAAAAAACAACAGCAGAAGAGTGAATCCTTTTAATAAAAAAAAGTATCGAATAATTATTGAAATCGTAATGGCTTATTTAGACGCATTTGTTGACTGTTAGCGCTGTGATTAACTTGATACTCAGCATGCTCACATTTCACTGAGCATATTAGAATCCAACCTGGCAGGGGGTAAACCTACCGCCGTATTAATATACGTCGCGTAATATGATTTAATCACTATTTCGACATCTGTAACGGTGTAAGTTTTATCACAATCGATAACATAAAATCGATTACATATCGATTCATTAACATATTTATTGAAAAACATTACAGTGGCAGTGATCACTGTCAAGCATCAAAACAAATCAATCTATAACACGGTATAATCGTTCATTCGATTATTTTAATGTATCGAGAGAGTTTGAGCCGTGATAGTTTAATATCAACTTCATTCGAATGAGAATACGACTCAATTTGTATTACCCACCAATAAAACTACACTTACATAAGAATAAATAGACTCGGTCGAAGTGACACTCATATACTTACCTTTGTGAATGCAGCAATGCCGCCAAAATATTCCCTTCTTGCCTTTAGATCCCGCATAATTTGGTAGGGTTGTCACTACTTTGTAAGCATTTAATAAATAATTTTACGATATGACACGAGTCACAGCGATGTTTGTTGCACGCCCTGACTTATTAGAACGCGAGTCGAACGTGAAGCGTCAACGTAACAATTGAATTCATATCAGTATCAATTTTACTTGGATATTCATTCTTAATGTACTAGTCCATTATTTACCAGAGGGAGACTTTGTACAAAAGTCGATTGCTTGGGTACCTCTGTCCCATTCGTGTTTCAACCATGAAGCAGTTGTGTTTGCATGACTGTGTTTCGGTTTGAAGGGTGGGATATGGCGTGAATTTACTGGGTACAGAGGAATAACACCTGAGTCCTCAGGAATGGCAACGCATGGGGGGTATCATGGGCGAAACAGTATACTCTGTTATGTCCATGGTACTGCTCATGTCTATAGGCGACGGTTACCACTTTCCATCAGGTGGGCCGTCAGCTTGTTTGCCATTCTAAGTTGTATAAAAAAAAATTATCAATATAACGTTTTTACCGCGAGAGGCATATTACTTGGTATATTAATTAATACGATTCATAATGCGATTCATATTATGAGGCTATTTTAAATCATCTCTTTAATTTTGTGAGGAGTTCCAACTGTTTCTCGGATTAGTTGATACCCGTTTGATTATTTTATCGATCTAATTAACGAATTTCTGTTTGGGTAAATGATTTTGGATGGTTTAACAGATAATATCTATGTTAGTAGATTTTATTTTTAAATGGGTGATAAGGGAATGGAATGAAGCCCGCTTGCGTTATCGGTTTACGCTGGTTGAATACCAAATAGATATATATGTAGATAAATAGATAATTACTTTATTTTTATCAACTTACAGTACACAAATAACAACAAAATATGCACCAAAAGGGTAATAGAGAAAATAAGGAAAGTATATAATAAAAGCAACACGGATTGTTTCATAAAATATACAACTATGTCAGGGTCTACTCTCGATCACACTCAAGCATTCCAGCAATAAATATTTACATAAATTAGGTATAAGATATACTGATTTTTTTGTAGTAAGTGATAATATTCTAAGACCAAGTCAGGTCAGATGGTCTATCGTGATGAATTCATAAAAAAAAAAATTATACTATTACAAATAGTCCCTTCCCCTCCTAATGTGAATTTTCAATTGGGCTGTTTTAAAAAAAATTTGCTGACTTTTTGTTAAAGAATTTGTAGAAAGAGAATTGCTTCGACAAAAACTTTCGAAAAATCTCTATTTAGATTTAATTCATCCTAATTTGTGCAATTAATTCTTTTTAATGGCATTTTTCGTAAATCGTATTCAGTCCATTAATTATTTTCTTAAAAAAATTATCTATTATTCCTGTAAAAATAAATTTGTAATATCATTTAATTATTTGTAAGAACCGTATTAGTATCTTATCCATTTTACCAGAACTAAAGTTGTATTTTCATGTAAAAATAAATTGGTAATACCATCATTCAATTTGCAGAAACGAATATTCGTTTGCGAGGCGATATTAATTTATAAAATGTGACAGGCATAATATTTACTTATCGGGCGATAATAAGAAATAAAGATAAAAAAAAGAAACGTTTCTGACAGTGACATTATTCAATTAGGATCTTGAATAAAATTATGTTTCTCAGAGAAAATACTGGGCATTCCATTTTGAGACTTAACACTTCGGAAGTAAAATGAGAATAATTTCAAATATAGAAAATGAAACTCGTTTCGTATCAGGGGACGTTGTCAACGAAGAGGACAAGTTACATCCTTAACTATATAATAATACAACTACTTATTATTTATTAATATAGTGTAACTGCAAGATTTTTTTATCATAGTTTTATACGATTTTAAAAAGAAGGCGATAAGATAAATTCATCTGAGTATTTTCTTTGTGTATGTTTTATGAGTACACGGTATTGCCAATTTACCAATTTTAAGCCAGCTTTTATATATTAATTTTCGCAATTCATAATATTTATATTATGACAAATTTGAGTAAATACTGTTTTTTTTCCAGGATTTGTATTTCGAATTACTATTATGATATTGTAATTTATGACAATTGAAATAGATATTATTTTTTCTTAAAACTTACAAACAAATATTTTTATAAAATTGTTAAATTTAACAATTTGTTATAACATTTGTTTCTAATCAACAATTATTAGATCAACAATTTGATTAGAAGAATAAAAGTAATAATAATAAGTAACTATTTTTGGGAACAAATTAGATTTTGTTCCGTAAATATAAAATAGCAACACTAAAATTAGTATTTATAAACTTCGTCATAATTTTAACTGTTTACATAAGCCTTATCCATAAGTAAATTTTTCCCAGTAGTTGTCACGCTTGGCAGGCGAATTGGCAACCGCAGTTAGGCTTTTAGAAATATTTTAACAGTTACATCTATCGACCTTTAAATTCCTTTAGTTGCCTCTAACGACACCCACGGGAAAAGAAGAGGTAGCCTATTCTATATTGGGGCCACACAGCGGTTTTATAACCATTTATAAACATAAAAGAGTGAAACCTACCGATTACAATGAGAAACATCAAAATTAATACAGTGAAATACCATAACAAACACATCCAAAAATACCTTTTAACAATCCGTCTTTTGAAGTCGTTTAAAGAGCAATAATCTACAGTTACAAAGCTTTGTCATTAATTATTAAAATATTTAAATAACACCAATTTTATTGTTGGACATAAAATGGCCGCCATAACATTGTAACACTACACGCTACCAAAATATTAAGCGGGTCAGTGTATGGGTCAGAGCTACTGTATAAAGATTTCCTATACAACATTACTCACATTTCTGAGTTATACTGCTTACAAGATAATATTTGAAAGACAGCGGGAAGTAAATGGGGCCCTTTTATGATTTACCGTAGTATGGCAGGCCATGATTTTATCGTCACGATATATTTATTTTTTAATTTATTTATTCTTCTTTATTTATATATTAGCTTTTTAAATAAAATGAACAATTTCTGGATGACGTATATAAATCATACAGCATTTCTAAGTTAGGCCTTCAGGAATGCAACTGTAAAAACTGTTTGCAAAATACATACAGAGAGACAGACAAATAGATAAAAATTGAAACAACTCAGCTTATTTCTTTGCCCTGAAAATAGCAAAACATTTATAATCCTAGTTTTCATCGTGATTTTAAAATCATATGAAATCATATTATGCTACAGTATATTATCACAGTGTCACACTGTTATGCCCACTAACGGCTATACTTTTTTTTTTTGCAAATGCACGACAGGAAACATTTACGATTAATCGTTTATTTTTAATTACTTCATTGCTTGATGAAAACGCTTATTTATTAAAATAATTTATATCAAATCTTATTTGGAGCAATTTAATTAATAACTTGTTTGATAGTAACATAATTCACTGTTTGCGTTTCGACTTCTTAATGGAATTTCATTATATTGATTATATATATATATATTATTCAAAATAGTTGTACCTCGTTCCACTGGCTTTATTAAAATGCTCTTATTATTAACCTATACACGTGACTGATTTCGAAATTCAATCTTCAGGCATATTTATAACATTTAAAGTAATTAAATATGGGTGGGTTATTCTAAAAATCTTAAACACACAGAGCAATATGTTAAACAGAAACATCACATGTAAATGGAAGTACAGTGCTACATTTGTCAGAATATAAAATTAAATGAATTTATATCATGTAATTAATAAGAATTTATTATACAAAATTAACAAGTATTATCTCAGAATATCCTTTGCCTAATTTTATTCAATGAAATAATTATCTATGTACATAACATTATGTATTATAATCATTCAGTAACATATTAATATTGGGACTCTGAGATTAATATTTATAAAGTAATGTAAAAAAATTGTAATTTAAACATTTTTTGTAGTCAATTAACAATATATAAATGAAGGTTTGTAAATGTTTTACTTAATAGACGATAGATACATATTAATTTTTTCAATACATTATATATATATATATATATATATATATATATATATATATATATATATATATATATATATATATATATATAAAGATTATGACTAGCTACTATTGCTGTAGTGAGTTCATAAGGTGAGTTTGTAATTAAAAAAACCATTAGACAAGCATCACAAGCCCAAGAGGTTTATGTGGTACTAAAAATCCATACTTTTTTTATAAATGTATTTGCATGATAATTAAATAAATAACATAAAAATAAATGTGTTTGCTACCATAGTAGTATAAAAAAAAAAAAACTTTATCAGCGAGCAATGTATTCTATCTACTTGTGCGAAGTCGGAACGGATTGCTAGTGTTAAAAATAAATGTACAAATTATACAATACCTGCAAGAATAAATATGCGGCATCAAACATCTCGTAAACTTAACGAATACTTTAGAACCCGTAATAGTTCTAATTTATTCACAAAATGGCGCCTGCGAGGAGGCAATTTTGCATTAAAAAACCGTTTAACGTCTTAAAATAAACGCCAGATTGATATTTCAATAGGAAACGTTTAATAAAACCGACCATAGATATAAATTTAATTAATTCAAAACGGATTTCGTATTCTAGTTTCACTATCAAAGTTATTAGTATAAAAATTAATTTAGACAACTGACCTTTTTACCTTCCCCTAATTTTTTAACAGCAACTCGTATTAGATATCAAAGACACTATATATAAATGCTTTTTAATAATTTTAAATATTATTTTTATTACCGATTCACTAATTTAATGAATCGATAACAACTAATTAAAAAAAAAGAAAGAATTAATTGTGATATAATTAGTAAATAGTTTGAAGGGTGGGAATTTACTGGGTACAGAGGAATAATATCTAATTTATGTTTAAATCATGAAATGATGTAGTCTATTTTCTTTATTTTAGTACAAATTATTATAAATTATAATATTCTTTATTGTACACAAAAGTTATAGAAAAAAACAAACATAATATTGCACAAAGTCGAGCTTATCTCTAAAAGAAAAAAAAAATATTTGTTTGTATATTTACTCTTTATTGACCAAATTGCAAATTTCAGGGGGAAAGGGATTGTTAGTAATGAAGACTGAGAATCCCATTGCTAGCAATATTGGATGTATTGCTAACATTATTATATTTAGAACTTACGTGAGAAACTAAGTTATAAACAGTTGCTACCAGGGGGAAAGGGATTGTTAGTAATGGAGACTGAGAATGCCATTGCTAGCAATATACCCAACCAGGTCGATCTCCTCGCGGTTCTCCATAGAAACTATCGTGGTTAATTCCTGATGAATTCATCACGATGGGCTAACTGGCCTGTTTTCATTCACATCTATCACCCTACACTGGTGCTCCGCCAGCGTATCCCGTTAGCGCAAGCGGGGTTACCATACCATTTTCACCCATCAAAAAAATACTACCGAGTCTGGGGGAAAAAGATTATTAATAATGAAATTTAACAACCTCATTGCTAGCAATATACCCTATCAGGTCGACCTCCACGCGGTTTCCCCTGGAAACCATAGTGGTTAATTCTTGTTCAATTGATCACTATGGGCCAACTGACCTGCCTTCATCCTCACCTGTCACCCTTCACTGGTACACTACCAGTGTATACCGATAGCGCAGGCAGGGTTACCATTTCATCTTCACCCATAAAAAATACTACCGAGTTTTCTTTTACACAACTTAAAATGGTAAACAAGCTGACGGCCCACCTGATGGAAAGTGGTAACCGTCGCCTATAGACATGAGCAGTACCATGGACATAACAGAGTATACTGTTTCGCCCATAACACACCCCATGCGTTGCCATTCCTGTGGACTCAGATGTTATTCCTCTATACTCAGTAAATTCACGCCATATCCCACCCTTCAAACCGAAACACAGCCATGCAAACACAACTGCTTCACGGTTGAAACACGAATGGGACAGAGGTACCCAAGTAATCACCTTTTGTACAAAGTCTCCCTCTGGTGTCGAGTCAAGTGATAATACGAATAAAATAAGAAAAAAAAACAATAAACAAAAAATCCACTACTCGAAGCGGGTTGCGACCGTCGGTACTAAAGAGAACCGGTCAGGTTTCCGTTCTTGCACCTGCTCAGTGCTAGTCCCCGTACGTGTGACTTAAGATATAGGAAATTTGAATACACTTAAATGTTGAAAATAGTTTTTACGACAACCTCTATATGCAGTAAGGAGTTGGATTTGTATAAATGAGATCCCAGATTCGATTCTCGGTGGGGCCTATTGAGTAAAGGACCTCTGAATTGACTCGAGTCTGGGTGTTCTAGATTGTGCGTCTAATTGTTCATCGCCTGATACCTAACACAAGGTATCCGGGGGGAAGGGATTGTTAATAATGGAGTCTAACAGTCCCATTGCTAGCTTATACTCTGTCAGGTCGATCTTTACGTGGTTACCCCTAGAAACCATAGTGATTGTTGAATCCGTCACAATGGGCTAACTGGCCTGCTTTCATCCTCACCTATCATCGCTCACTGGCGCCCCGCCAGTGTATACTAATAGCGTGGGCAGGGTTGCCATTTCATTATCGTCCATAAAAAAAAAAACACAAAGTATCCAATCTGAAGGACCAGGTTGATTGCTTTAGTATCTCTGTCCCATTCGTGTTTCAACCGTGAAGCAGTTGTGTTTGCATGGCTGTGTTTCGATTTGAATGGTGGGATATGGCGTGAATTTACTGGGTACAGAGGAATAACACCTGAGTCCTCAGGAATGGCAACGCATGGGGGGTATCATGGGCGAAACAGTATACTCTGTTATGTCCATGGTACTGCTCATGTCTATAGGCGACGGTTACCACTTCCATCAGGTGGGCCGTCAGCTTGTTTGCCATTCTGAGTTGTATAAAAAAAATCTGATAGTGAACGCGAAGTGACCATTTTAGTTAACATGTATTAAAAAAAAAATCTTTTCAACCGACTTAAAAAAAATATTTCTGAATTCGGTTGTATTTTTTATGTTTGTAACCTCGTAACTCCGTCAGTTGTAAATCGATTTGGAAAATTCTTTTTTATCTAAAAAAATATACATCTATGGTGTGGTCCCATAGATTTTTTTTCTTTAATCGTTGCAGTAATTTAATTATAAAATAAAAATAATTGATTTTGTCACAATTGAAAGAAAGAAAGAATTGAATTGGGAAGAAAAGAATTCAATTAAAATCGGTTTTTTGTGCGACTCAATCTTTAATTGTTCCTGCACAACTGAGAATAATTCTCAAATATTTAGTTTTATAACGGTTTAAGTATTTATGTATGTATTTATTTATGTGTATATGTATGCTATAAATGATATTATAAGAAATTCAATGGCTGTAACTTTATATCTGGAACATTTAAAAGACGCGTTGACACCAAATAAAAGGTAGGAATATCTTTTTCCAAAGCAAAAAAAAAAAACATGAAACCAGTCACCTGTTAGAGTCAGCGGTTCTCAAACTGTCCTAGTAAAACATTATTATTTTACAGAGCACTAATATAAGTAAAATCTTATCTTATATTTTAATAAAACAGTATTGATTTCAAAGTTTAGTAAAAGTGTGCATAACAAAGTTCCAGTAAGTGTCAAGTGATAATCACCATTTTTAACATATTACAATATAACAGCCGTTAATTGTCCACTGCTGGACATAAGCCTTCCCCATAAGGAGAGTTTTGCCGGTAGTTGCCACGCTTGACAGGCGGGTTGGCAACCGTAGATAGGCTTTTAAGTTAGGTTTTTTCTTTAACCACTTTATTAAAATTGTTTCTATTTTATTGTTATAATAGTGAATAATTTCATAGTCACAATAGTAATTATATCTTTATTAATACAGGTGATTCCTTACCTGTTATCGTCAAGACGCTAATAGGTAACGAACAAACAAACTCACTTTTACAATTATAACATTAAAGATTACACGTTGTATTTGGATATAAGCTTTTTCTTTGAGATTTACGGCATCTCGCAGTGTCCATACAGTGGGCATCACCGAGAACACTTTGAGAACACCGGTGTTAAGTACATTACGCGTGGCGACTCTCTGTACACGGCAAAACAGCTTAAAGACAATTAGTTTTTCAATGTGAAACCGGTCTTATTTCCATAGCATAATACTTAAAATGGATACTTGGAATACTTTCGTGTTCGCGTGGCTTGTATATTTACTTTCAATGTAGAAGTGTCACAAGAGAATTAGAAAAAAAAATCCAATACTGAACCTTATTGGTTTTATTTTAAAGTTGATTTTTGTATTAGTACTACAGTATACAGTTTATTGCTTGCAATGTTTCAAGTCATCAGTTAGCTACCAGTTTTGCTGAGTGCGTTAAACTTAAGATGTGGTTAATTCTATGAGGTGTACATAGTAACTAGGTATATTTAGAACTTACGTGAGAAGCTATGTTATAAACAGTTGATACCGGGGGGAAAGGGATTATTAGTAATGGAGACTGAGAATCCCACTGCTAGCAATATACCCAACCAGATCGACCTCCTCCCGGTTCTCCATGGAAACTATCATGGTTAATTCCTGATGGCCAGTTAGCATGATGGTTCATCATGATAGTTCATCATGATGGTTCATCATGATGGGCTAACTGGCCTGTTTTCATTCTCATCTATCACCCTTCAATGGTGCTCCGCCAGCGTATCCCGTTAGCGCAGGCGGGATTACCATACCATTTTCATCCATCAAAAAAAAAACAGTTGCTACCTACTTACTATATAGAAATATAAAAGAAATGCCTGTAAAAATGAATATCATCATCTTCCTACCTTTTACTACCATCTAGCTACATACCAGAGGGAGATTTTGTACAAAAGTCGTTTGCTTGGCACCTCTGTACCATTCGTGTTTCTACCGTGAAACAGTTGTGTTTGCATGGCTGTGTTTCGGTTTGAAGGGTGGGATATGGCAGTGAATTTACAACAAAGGAATAACACCTGAATTCTCAGGAATGGCAACACATGGGGGTATCATGGGCGAAACAGTATACTCTGTTATGTCCATGGTACTGCTCATGTCTATAGGCGACGGTTACCACTTTCCATCAGGTTGACCGTCAGCTTGTTTGCCATTCTACGTTGCATAAAGAAAAACCTTGATTATTACAGTCGTTATTATTTACAGTCGGCCTAATATATTTTTCTACTCCATTCTTCTCTATTCACAGTTATTTTTACATTAATTTCTATTCTGGCCCCATTATCTTTTACACAGGATAACCATGTCTTTTAAAGTCTTCCTATGAAAACAAATCTAAACCTTATTGGCCTTTATCTCTATCAATAACAATTTCCAAGTAACAGACGAAGCTGTGATTATAGCTAATATTAACAGATTATTACGTAAAAGTTAACTAAAATAGTAATTTACAACATTATTAAAAATTTAAACTCATAGTTATTTAAACGTCTGACAAAAAATATTACCTTAACGTAACGTAATTGAAACCCGTTTTGGCAATGTTCGACACAGATAATAAAAAGAGAGACAGTACAGTCGCGTTCAAAAATGCAAAAAAGAAATAATAAAAAATTGGAATCACTGTGAGTAGTTAAAATTATTAATAAAAAGATAAAAAAAAACAAAGACTACGCTGCACATTCAGATTGAAAATACCTCAATGTGTGAAGTCCTTCGTCTTCTTAAAAAAAAAAAACAACAAGCGAATATGACGAATTATTTTATATGTCCTTTATATACCACATCTTGCATTGTTTTATAAGTCCCATCACAAAACCACAGATTATATAGTCTTATATGTCACAGCTTTAAAACTAAGGTTAAGATAAATCTTATTATATCCATTTATAAAAGTTATTATGTTTTTTTTTTATACTTTAAATGTGGCACACCACAAACAAGCATACAGCCTGTTTGATGATAAACGATCGATGTCAATTTAAACGATCAATGTCCACATGCCAATTTACTTTTTTTAATAGTAGGCTAAAAATAAATAGGTAGAAGGAGGAAAGGTTTGTTAGTAATTGGAACTAATTTTCATTACTAACAATATGCGTGCGTTATCGGGTTGACCTCCACGTGGTCAGGGAAATCATTATTCACTATTTCTGGCGAATTCATCACGATTAGTTAATTGAGTTGACATATCCTCACTTATCATCCCCGGTAATCTGCTAGCGTATACTGACGTGTTTTGTCGTGACGTGAAACGTGACGTGAAAGCGCAGGCGAGGATACTGTTCCAATTCCATGCTATTAATAAAAACTATAATATTGCGGCATTTTCATATCATTTTGCCAGTAGTTGCCACGTTTGGCAGGCGGATTAATAACCACATTTAGGCTTTGGAGATGTTTTAAGAGGGACGCTGCTGCCCATCCTTCACCCTCCCTTAGTCGCCTGTTATGATACCCACAGAAAAGGAAGGGGTGACCTATTCTATGCCAGGATTACACGCCGGAAAATTTTCATAAGTATATATGTATAAAAAAAATCTCCATAATTTAATAATAAAGTATTCCATAACAACTCTGTATGAAAGTGTACCGAACCCATCAAGTTGGTGTCAAATGAGTGTAACCGCAGAATTGCGTTTTCAAAATTTACTATAGTATATATATAAAAAAAAAAAATCTCCTTAATTTAATAATAAATTTTTTCATAACAACTCTGTGTGAAAGTGTACCGAACCCGTCAAGCCGGTGTCAAATGAGTGTAACCGCAGAATTGAGTTTTCAATAAAAAAAAAACTTAATTCTCTTCGTTTGTTCCGCGTCAATCGCGCAACGTATTCGGATTTGTTTATTTTAATATAAAATTTATTTCGCATACAGGCTGAAAACGAAATAATTATTTTTCTTTGAAAGTATTCTACCTGTGATATTATACATGTTTCCCATATAAACGAGGAGTCGAATTCAATATACAACAATAATCTATGGGTCGAATTCATAAATTATACCAGAGGGAGACTTTGTACAAAAGTCGATTGCTTGGCTACCTCTGTCCCATTCGTGTTTCAACCGTGAAGCAGTTGTTTGCATGGCTGTGTTTCGGTTTGAAATGTGGGATATGGCGTGAATTTACAGGGTACAGAAGTATAACACCTGAGTCCTCAGGAATGGCAACGCATGGGGGGTATCATGGGTGAAACAGTATACTCTGTTATGTCCATGGTACTGCTCATGTCTATAGGCGACGGTTACCACTTTCCATTAGGTGGGCCGTCAGCTTGTTTGCCATTCTAAGTTGTATAAAAAAAAATTAAGAGCATTATATTTCGTCTATTAAAAAAAAAAAAATTTTCATCTTCTGTTGTCGTTCGCTAAACAATCACGTTCGGATTTGTTAATTTTGATATAAAATTAATTTTACATACGGGAAGAAGTTGAATTCATAATTTTTTTTTCTACGAGAGTTTTGTTAGCCATACATAAATATTTTTTACAAATAAATATGGCGGATTTTTTTTTATACCACTGAGGTGGCAAACAAGCATATGGCCCACCTGTTGGTAAGTGGTTACCGTAGCCTATAAACACCTGCAATACCAGAGGTATTACACGTGCGTTGCTGACCCTGAAGAAACCTCTTTACCCCCTTTTAAAGAACCCCATGCTGTAGTCTCTTGTTAAAACCTCGGCAGGGAGCTCATTCCACAACCTGAGTATTCGTGGGAGGAAACATCTCTAAAACCGCGCAGTACGCGACCATTGAGGCTGTAGGACATGAGGTACAAAATTACAAAAATATGAAGCATTTGTAACACAAGTGATATGCAAAGTCAGTTTTGTTTACCATTCGAGTATTTTTCGTTTAAAAAAGAATCGGAACTCAAGTCTGCGGACTCAGACAACTAATCGAGTATTTGAGTATTTGACTGCTTCGTCAAAAATGAACTTTTTCAACTTATTTCAATAGGTAAAAAAAAAGTAATTAAATAAAAAAATATATAAATTATTTAATTGATTTTTTATAAATGATAGGTAATCTTATATTTTTTTTATTTAATAATTAAGTAAAATGTTATTAAGAGACTAAAGTAGTTAGGAAAAAAAACTTATGATATAATAAACATGTCAGTATTATTCGAATGTCATAAGTACTCATATCCATATTCAAATACTGAGTATCTAATTAAGTTTTGAATATTGAGTAATTGAGTATCTGAGTATCTATTAGTATTAGAACTCGAATCAATCTGACTCGGCATATAAAAAGCTCATAATTTTGAAAAGATTTTTTTAGAAAATATTGGTTTTGCTTTAAGCGAATGCTACTGATTTTTATTTCATCCTTTATATTATATTCATACTACTCGATTGGACAATGTTCAGGAAACTTCGCCATATCTTTTCAACTCTATTACCTCAAAGTTTGAAGACAAAACTCCTTAAGAGGGTTCATACGGTAAATAACTTCTGTATCACCTCTCAAAATTCAAATATAATAAAGCAATTTTACATATTTTTCAAATTAATTTAAAATTACTCCTATAAGGAGGGAAAAATCTAATAATTTGTTAAGTACTGAGTAAGAATTAAAATATAGTCATTTAACAGAATGCATTTAATTATTATTTTCTTTGAATTAAAATACAATTAAAAATTAATACGACGTGCTGTTTGAAATTTTTGTATCACATTATTATATTAATAAATAAATTAAATAATATATTACTCTAAGCCCCAAAAAAATATAAAATAAAGACAATTATGAAGATAATTACAGGTAGTCTGCTTCAGCAGAAATTAATAAATATGTAAACAAACAAAATAATGCTCTCGATCATTAGACGGTCTGCTAATACGCAGTTGTACTAAGTAATAACTAGCAGTTGTACCAAATTATAACTAGCGCTTGTACCAAGTAATAACTAGTACAAATTAAAAATGTTTGAATTATTATTTTATTTTAGACAGTTTCTATTTATTTATTTACAAGAAAAAAGAAAATCAGTCTTATTAATAAAATTTTATATATATTTATAAATTTTGATCTTTAGTTCGTACTATAATTATAATGATGCTGCATCATCTATTCGTTTATCCTAAACTAATTTTAAAACTTACATCAAGTACATTTTAGTTGCTTTTATGATAATTTCAACCAAACTTAGTTACATTTTCATAAATTCTATTAAATCACACGAGTACTATAGTAGATACTAGTTATATCACGCGGCTTTACTCGCATGAATCAATAAGTATAGAAAGTATCTTGTGTACTAAGTTAATATATAACCTATTCGTGTACCAACTTTTGTTCACATTCGTTTAATAGGTGGCGGTAGTCTCTTACCATCAGGTGAGCCGCATGCTCGTTTGCCCCCTGTGTTGTAAAAAAAAAATAGTTTTTGCGTGACAGAGTAACAAATATTTATCTATCCATCCGTTTATCCATCCATTCATCCTTACAAAATTTTGCATTAATATCATTAATAGAACTTTTGTCAAAATAACAATTGATTTGCTCAAATTGAACAGATAACCCCGTGGGTGGCAAACTATTATTCAAACCGTTAGACCATCAGGGACAAACCATAAATGTTAGATTTATAGAATTTGGTATATTTTACAAATGATTTAATAGTTCAATACCCGTATTATTTTAATGTCACCATAAAAATCAGTTGCCGCGCAATAATCAACCTTATTGTATCAGATTTACATCAAAGAAGCCGATATTTTGTGGTCGCAAAAAAATACTATATATTTTCCACGGTGTTCCGGTAATATTTTACCTAAAAGAGGCATTACCATCGTTACTCATTTATATGAGCAATAAACGTCAAGGATTTCCTTAAAACTATCTCGATAACTTTTTTAATACTTTTTTTTTTTATTATATTTATAAAAAAAATGGCAACAAGTAAGCCACGGCAATAATGGTCACTATTGGGAGAACATCGTCGTCTAGTGATTTAGTAGTCCCATTGGATAGGACCCTTTTCAAACTGCCCAACTACCGGGTCTTGAAATGTATGAACGTTAACACTTTTTATAGAAATATAATAAAATATTTAAAAAAATATATTTTAGTTATTAAAAGTGTAAAATATGCTTTGCTTTTAATAATTAAAAATTAAAAGTAGAATAAATTTATATTAAATAATTAAATATAATAAAAGTAAATTAAATTATTACATATAATAACAATTAAAGAGTATATTTAAGTAACATTATTATGAAAAGTAAAAAAAAACCTTTAATGTGTAATGATCCAATTCAGAAAAAAAAATTAACAAATGAACACATTATTGCTGATCTATCATCAGCATCTGTAGCGTGTAAGTGAAAATATATATTTCGCCGCGCCATATTATTTAATTTTAAAATTAACAAACAAAATTTGATAACTGTTAAATTTGATATTTCTTGAAAGATCAAAAAGTATATATTGCTTTGCAGATAGAAGTCACTCCAAATGTAAACATACATACCGATAAACTACATGTTCCGCAGATATCCCACACGCAAGTTAATACGGAGATAACCTACATTGTAAATATTGAATGATATAATTTTTATTCGTTTAAGCAGCCAGATAGATTACATTAACATATCCATGTAGATTAATTTCTGACATCTTACCAATTGCCTTATAAATTATTTATTATAAGTAATTTAAAATTAAACAAAATCAAAAAGTACCGTCTTGTTACTTGTATATTCAATAAATTTCATAATCAATATACTGTCTCTTTCTTTCTCTCTCTCTCTCTCTTACACATACACACATACGCATGCACGCACTCACGCATTCACGCATGCACGCACGCACGCACGCACGAAAGCACGCACGCACATACACAAGCCTATATTTATACATACATGTTAAGGAACATATAAAGGCCATGTTTTGTGTTTCAAACATTCGCGCTATATCTTTTGAGAGGACGTTGAAGATTTCACTATTGTACAAGTAATGAACAATCGCATGACGTGCTTACTGGAACACTGAGTGGATTTATGTAATGCCCAGACTCGAGGTAAATATTTGAGGAATTACACAAATATTTGTACCGGTGCGTAGACTCGCAGCCCCCGGGATGAAACGTAAATGACCCGTGAAAACAAAAATAGATGTAAATCTAAAGGTTTATAATATCATAGACAAGGGGGAAAGGGATTGTTAGTAATGGAGACTGAGGATCCCGTTGCTAGCAATATACACAACCAGGTCGACCTCCTCGCGGTTTCCCCTGGAAACTATCATGGTTAATTTCTGATGAATTCATCATGATGGGCTAACTGGCCTGTTTTCATTGTCATCTATCACCCTTCACTGGTGCTCCGCCAGTGTATCCTGTTAGCGCAGGCGGGGTTACCGTACCATTTTCATCCATAGAAAAAAAATCATAGACATGAATTCTTGAAAGGTACGACTTGTGTTAATGTATTGGTATAGAAAACTTAATTATAAGTTAAGAAGAAGTGTAGAATAACAATAAAATTGCTATTTCGAAAATGCTTAAATTTTAAGTTCACACAAATGGAAATATTTCTTTCTTTTAATTCACAATTGTATTTGAGGCTTCACCAGTAGCTGCCACGCTTGGCAAGTGGATTGGCAACCGGAGATAGACTTTGGTGATGTTTTAAAAGAGACATTGCTGACTATCTCTCAATCACTAAATTCATTTAGTCGCCTCTTACGACACCCACGAGAAAGGAAGGTATAGCCTATTCTATACCGGGACCACGCGACAATGTATTGTCAAGTGCTAATATCTTTGCATATGCAACAAGTACTGTACATGAAAAATCTTAATTCTATGAAATATCGTTGCAAAAGTTATTAGTAAGCAATTAAGAGAATTAAACCTCCGACAATGAGATCTCACTTAGATTTTCCGGCAATTAGCTACCAACTCGCTAACACGATTTTTAAACTTGAAAGTACCAATAATCTGTGAAGTTTGCCAGGGTATCTTTGAATTGGAAATATTGATTCAATTAAAACAATTTGTTCTGATTGGCGATTTGTATGAAGAGTGAAATGTTTGTAAAGTCGATCGATTGAGTGAGGTCCGAAGTCAATATGAAACTTTGATTGTGAAAGAAATTATAGGTCAAGAGCCCGCTGTTCACTTTTGCAGGTATAAGGTTCTCTAATTCAACTTAGTTTACGAAATATAAGTGAAAATATAATACAATGCACCCTGTATCGGCAAACGTAGTGTACTACGACCCTACCTATGTAATACGACCCTCCACTAGATGGAATGATGACCTCAAATATATTACAGGGAATCAGTGAATGCAGGTGGTTCATCATCTTTCTTTATGGCAGTCCATGTGGAAGGCCTATATTCAGCAGTTGATTACTCCAACGGGAATAGGAGGGGTAGCCCATTCTATGTCGGGACCATATGGTAAAAGATTTAGATGATAATAATAATTAATTAATAAAAACAATTTTATTTTTTACTAATTTAAGGATTACGTGAAATTTCTTTTTACTATTTGAAATCATAGCTGT
Organism: Galleria mellonella; assembly: GCF_026898425.1. Lineage (NCBI taxonomy): Eukaryota > Metazoa > Arthropoda > Insecta > Lepidoptera > Pyralidae > Galleria > Galleria mellonella. The sequence goes on along the minus strand of NW_026441999.1, from coordinate 4,155,857 downwards.
AAAGTAACGCCAATTTCAGGTATTTCTTATGCTATTTTTAAACCAAGTAACTCGATTTGACTGCATTTTAGGGAATATGAAATTATACATAAATTTTATTTTATCCGTCTAAGGTCTTAAATTGTTTCTTGGAATTGCCTTAATATAGAAATATTTATCTAGGATTGTGTAGGCGGTTGGCTGTAGGTATCATTTATAAAATGTCGTTTCATATTTTATTAGAGAACTAGGTATTATTTTTTATTTACGAAGTATTTATTTACTAATATTATGAGGAGCTAAAATTTGTTTGCCTGTATATTTTTTTTTATACCACTGAGGTAGCTAACAAGCTTACAGCCCACCTGATGGTAAGCTGTTACCGTAGTCATTTACAACTTATAATACTTGCAATACCAGTATTGTATTACGCAATGCCGATCCTGAAAAAACCCTCTTTACCTCTTTTTTTTAAATTACCATACTGCAGTCTCTTGGAATAACCTCGACAGGGAGCATTATGTAACATCAACAAAAATTCAAATTTAAAAGTCAAGTCGTAACAAATAAAAGTGAAAAAAAAAATTTTAAGTTACCTTGAAGTGTTAAACCGTAAATGCATTTTAAAATATTAATAAAAATATTTAATGGTTAAAATGTTATATTTTAACTATTTTATTATATTACTAGTTATTCTGTCAAATAAGATTAATCTATATCGGTGCGTTTCCTTTTTTTTTTAAAAAAAAAGATAATGGTCTCGTATTTGCGATACGAGTCCATTATCTTTTTAAAAAAAAAATCATCACGATCTATGTTTTAGGTCAATTTAAAAATTCATATCCAACTAGTTTTATATTGAATTACATTTCTATATATGGATAAAACATAAATAAGTCTTTATACAATTTATGGGTTTTAGCACGAAACACGTTTTAAACCAACCTTTCTCTTTTCAAACGATTTCAAATAAGGAGTATTTTTATACGTAATATTTTAACCATTTTATTTAATTTTTTTTTTTATTTGGCTACGGCTTCACACTTTTTTTTTTTAATAAAGTTCACAACCCATGTTGATCATCATATCAGCCTTTAACTGTCCACTTCTGAATGTAAGCCTCCCCTTGGGGGGTTTTGCCAGTAGTTTTGCAACGCACGCGTAATGCCTCTGGTATTGCAGGTGTTCATAGGCTACGGTAACCACTTACCATCAGGTGGGCCGTATGCTTGTTTGCCACCTCAGTGGTCTAAAAAAAAGTTGCCACGCTTGGCAGGCGGTTTGGAAACCGTAAGCTACCGAGATGTTTTAAAAGGGATGCTGCTGCTTATCTTTCAACTATTAAGTCCCCTTAGTCGGCTGATATGATGATGATAAGTCTAATTATCACAGTTACGATTACCAGCCACTACATACATTTCTGTTTATAAGTATGACTATTCGTATTGATCTAGGTGTTTTCTTATATATGTATTTATGAATCAAAAATAATTATATAATTTTTACAGTTGTCAAGTACCCATAATATTGATCTCTAATTAGTTTGTAACTAGATGGCGCTATGTAAATCTAAAGAAAAAGGGTATTTGTTTATTTTATTATTTATAAAAAAAAATTTCGATCTATTATTAATAAATCCATTGTAAGCAAAAAAATCAAATATTTCTTTATAATAATAATTTGGATAAAAGAGATTGCAATAACCTTTTATATATTAAATTTAACTGGATGCCTCTTTAGACCTCACGAAATAAACGCCCTGATTTCTGCCTCACAGCGGAAATAGGTAATACGGTATTTATATAAGCTTTGGCTTACTCATTACCGGGTAGCTCCGGTAATGACTAAATATCCGCTTTAGATCTCTACACCGCATGTTAGAAGCAGGTGAAATTGTTTAGACGAGATTCGACGATTAATAATGAATTAACCTTGATCGATACGCGCCGCAGATCTTATACGATCTAGATGGAGCATCAAAAAATTTTTTTTTATTAAAAAAAGATGCGAGGAAGGGAGTTTGGTAAAAAAATATAGATACACGTAGCCTATATATTATATATCTAAATGGAGAGTGTCAAAATAAAAAAAATATATTAAAATTGTAATTGAAAAAAAGGCGGGAGAATATCTTATAAATATTGGCTTGCTTGTAAGTCGTTATAGTAAACCAATATTATTGCTCTTTCATTTTTCATCTCAAAGGTTGTCTGGAAAAGTTTACATTAACGATAAAACCACCTTTTGTACTTTATTTTTCGTACTATATATTGCCGTGTGGTCCCGGCATAGAATGGGCCACCTTTTCCTTACCCGTGGGTGTCGTAAAAGGGTACTGAGGGAACTTAATTAATGAGGGATAGGCAGCAGCGTCCTTCTTAAAATATCACCAAAGCGTATCTGCGATTGCTTACCCGCTTGCTATGCGTGGAGATTACTGGTCTCCACTTATAAGGAAGGCTTCATATATATATATATATATATATATATATAATTATATATATCATTCGAGATGATATAAGACTTATTAAGATATCCTATAAATCCAAATCTCATTACGTATTGAGAAGTTATAGTAGAATAAATTAAGTAATGTACCCTGAAAATCTTGCACTCATTTTGTGGCCGTTCATTTAAAAAAATAGTTTACAAATTTTACAAAAACATCTGTACAATAAGATTATACATTCGACAAAAAAAATATCACTAAAAAGGTTTCGCCTACCAAAAAAAAAAAAAAAAAAAAACAGAAATGAGCAAACATCAAAGCGACCGCATCGCGTCGCGGTCCCATCTAATGAGGATATCTCAACTTAACAAGGTACTTGTACGTGACGGATCGTCTCGCAGTATTCGGACGACCTACCGTTGGGCTCGTGGGTGGGAAATGTTATGGTAGATTCTTCCCCTTGTTTATAAAAAACCTCAAACGCCACATAAACCTATTTTGAACTGACTTCAGAAAAAGAAGGCCTTCTAAATTCGATGATTTTTTTGTCTTTATTACTTCAGAACTTCATCATTCATTCATACCAGAGGGAGACTTTGTATAAAAGACGATTGCTTGGGTACCTCTGCCCCATTCGTGTTTCTACTGTAAAGCAGTTGTGTTTGCATGACTGTGTTTCGGTTTGAAGGGTGGGATATGGAGTGAATTCACTGGGTACAGAGGAATAACACCTGAGTCCTCAGGAATGGTAACGCATGGGGGTATCATGGGCGAAACAGTATACTATGTTATGTCCATGGTACTGCTCATGTCTATAGGTGACGTTTACCACTTTTCATCAGGTGGGCCGTCAGCTTGTTTGCTATTCTAAGTTGTATAAAAATTTTTTTAAAAAATTATGAATCAATTTGCAAAATTCTTTTTTAACTGAAAGGGCATACTTACGAACTGGTCTCACAGAAATTTTATCAAATTTGTTTTAGTAGTTTAGTATTTAAATCAAAATAACTAGGTTTTATCAAATTTTAAGTCTTTTTTTGTGGAACATAATTTAAGAGGTGTCTTTTTTTCTAGATACCAAGATGGCCGCCATTCGTTTTAAAGAAATTATCTCCATATTATTATTAAATTTAATCGTATGAATATGTATTGAAACACGAATGGGGAATTTGTATGAATTCGGAAATACTGCTGTTGGAATTTGCTTTTAAAGTGTGGTTGTTTATAAAAGAAAATTGTATATTCTGTTTTGTTTCTTTAGTAACCTCCTACGATGCCATAGGGATGAAAAGAAGTGGTGACACAGTATATTTTTATTCTGTCATAGAGAATGAATGTCATTATATAAAATAAATACGACTTAGTTAACACTCGTCAACACGAGTGATTCGTAATAATCATATTTAGTTGTGCGACACAGAAAAAATCTGTCAAGTGTGAGTTAGACTACAGACTAAAGGTTCTGTAGGTAGAATTATATTTAAATAAGTTTTTTATTTTGTTTCCGTGGGTGTTGTAAGAGGCAACTAAACAAACAAAAAACTAACCAGAGGGAGACTTTGTACATAACTCTTTTGCTTGGGTACCTCTGTCGCATTCGTGTTTCAACCGTGAAGCGTGTTTGCATTTTGGTTTTTGGTTGAATTTACTGGGTATAGAGGAATAACACCTGAATCCTCAGGAATGGCAACGCATGAGGGGGTATCATGGGTGAAAAAGTATACTCTGTTATGTCCATGGTACTGCTCATGTCTATAGGCAACGGTAACCACTTTCCATCAGGTGGGCAGTCAGCTTGTTTACCATTCTAAGTAGTATAAAAAAAAAACTAACGAAATTTAATAGTCGAGAGATGAGCAGCAGCGTCCTTTTTAGAACTTCACCAAAGCCTAACTGCGGTTGTCAACCCGCCTACCAAGCATGTCAACTATTAGCAAAACTCCCTTTCTAGGGAATGCCTAACAATAATAATATGATAATTATTCTTTATTAAGCAAATTGAAGAAAAATGTTTGATACAAAAGGGTTTTTTTCCCAGTGAACATTTGAAAAATCAGAAATGTAATTACGCCGTGGAAAATATTAAAAATTGTTGTTGGTAAATAGCTACATAGATTATTACGTTTTAAATTGAAATAACAATTATTATAATAATAATTAATGAAATTAGGACAGGACATAAATGTGATTTTAGAAATTTTAAGCAACTTCATAAACCTATCAGAGAGAACAAAAATATTTTTTCCTTTATTCAAAAAGTAACATTTATATAATGTTTAAAATAATTTCAAATTTCAGATAGTATTATTGATTTTTAATATGGATCTATAAAAGTTATTATAATATATTTATATATTTTTTTTAAGTAAATTTAATTACAAGCATTTGTCAATAATAATTATTTTATAATTTTATCATTTTAAGACGTTGATTCACAGAGCCATAAGCTCTATGACATTTAAACGAACCGAAGGATGAACTCTGCATCATAAAAATCATTTGTTTTCCTAGAAAAAAAAACGTATACCAAGAGATGCAGGTCACTGGTAAGTGAGAGATAATTATTTATGATGAGATGAAGATTTATGATGGACACTGCTGCCCATCCCTGCACCATACGCATCCTTGGTCACCTCTTAAGACACCTACGAGAAAGGCAAGTCTATTCTATTCTACGCCGGGACCTACACGGCTAAATAATTTCAGCACGGAACCCTAAAGAGATCTAACACGTATCGATGGCGTGAGGTGGCCCTATACTCAGGGTAGCGTGGGCGGACGAGATGTTTTCACTTCACGGGGCCACGTTTCGCAACCAACTTAATGAATATATCTAAATAGATATTATAAAGAGGAAAGATTTGAATTTTTGTTTGTTTGTCACTAATAAATAAAGTTAAACAATATTTATATTACTTTATTTATTCTTTCACTTATAGATAGCGTTATAAATGAGTAGTTTGGGTTTTATTGTATTTAAAAAAAAGAATTAGTACGAAGCCGGGGTGGGACGCTAGTCTCACTGTGAAAACAAAATAACATTATGTGTATTGGATAAGTTTGTATTGAATTGATTTTAGAAATACAGCCTCTTTTCAACCGACTTCAAGAAAGGAGTATTATATCAATTTCTATTATTTTTTTTATCTTTATTTATAAACCGATTTGAAAATTATACAAAATAGTCTGTTTTAGTAGATACACGATCTAATTCTTGCTAATTATTTTCTCTTTTTCCCTTCTTTTATGCTTCAATTAATTTTTCTTACGTAATACACGTTTATTGAACATCTGCTTTATTCTTAATCAATAATTAAATATGTAATTAATAATTAAGAAAAAAGTAATATAATAATAAATAATAATAATGCAGTTAAAGTACGACAGTTAAATTTTGAATGTCTTACTCGCCTTTAGTCTAATTCTGTTTTTTTAATTAATAATACATGTACTATTGATGTGTCTTAATAAATAATTAAATAAATCAGGCGGAAAAAAGAAATCTGTTGCGTATTTTAGAAAAATAAGAAAATTAAATTATATTATTGTTTTATTGCTTATAAAATTTCTTTGAATCTCTAAAAACGGAGGGTCAGAGGGAACTCTTAGCCCTAACGAACCTGTAATGTCATTATAACGACTCAATGAGACGATACACTGCACTCTACAAATCTTAGTTAGGGGCTTCTAAGATAAAGTATTAATTTATTTTTATTATTTTATTTTACTTTATTACGAAAATATACAATTCCTAAAACTTATAAATAATGATTTAATATTTATTTTAATTAATATTTTATTTTAAATTTATATTTGCCTAATTGAAGCGAAATATGTGGACTTTTTTTATTATTTTAACACCTGTATACTTACCATGTTTCTTGCAAATAAATATTCATTAATTTATTAAATAAATATAGTATTAATATATGTATATTAGTGAAGTTTCCACAATAACTTTACAAATTAAATAAACGATAGCAGATGATTAATATAAAAAAAGTACATAACATTACAAAAAGAGAAATATAATAATAATAATTTTGAAAATGATTTTTTTCTTTTTAATTACGATCTAAATATACTGTATAAGTACTTTATTTAAAAAACCTTATTAGAAATTATCAAAAAAAAATTCTTTAAACTGTATTTTCAACCTACTTCAGTAAGGAGGAGGTTTTAAATTCGATAGTATTTTTTTTTTACGTTTGTTACCTTATAAACTACTGCAGTTGTCAACCGATTGAATTTTTTTTCTATTTAAAAGTGTATACTTGCAGATTTATCTCATAGAAGTTGCATCAAAATCGGCTCAGTAATTAGTTTTCAAATTACAATATTTATTCACTATTTTCACTATCATTAGAAACAGGGTATAAGTTAGTTATAAGTAAGTGTGACACCACTAGTATTGCAGGCATAGGTTACAGTATGCATTCACTATCAGACGGGCTGTATGCTTGTTTGCCACTTGTAGTTTAAAAAAAAATAAGCTATAAATTCCTTGTCAGAACTATTAAGTACGTATATCGAATCGTAAAATTAGTAATGTGTTTTTTTATGTTTTCAAAACATAACAAATCAACAGCTACAACCAACTATCAACATGCTGCGTGAGGATTACGTGACCGATAAGAACTAAGTATTGGCTTACAATGAAAACTTTTATGACCTGATAAGAATGAACGAACAAACGGAATTAACAACAAGAGTTGTCAGGCACCAATGAAAACAATGTGTAATTGAGAACTCACTATTATTATTGCTTAATAAGAATTAATACGAGACAGGCTTCGCCTAGTGTGGGGCTGTGTGTAGCTATATTGTACCATAGGCTAATTTTGTTAAAGGATTTTTTTTTATACAACTTAGAATGGCAAACAAGCTGACGGCCCACCTGATGGAAAGTGGTAACCGTCGCCTATAGACATGAGCAGTACCATGGACATAACAGAGTATACTGTTTCGCCCATGATACCCCCATGCGTTGCCATTCCTGAAGACTCAGGTGTTATTCCTCTGTACCCTGTAAATTCACGCCATATCCCACCCTTCAAACCGTATTAGAATAAAGATATTCTATTCTATTCTTTTTATGTCATCATCATCATCATCATCATAGCCTTGAACTGTCCACTGCTGAACATAAGCCTCCATCTAGGGGGGTTTTGCCAGTAGTTTTCGCGCTTAATAAGCTTTGGAGATCTTTTAAGAGGGTCGCTGATGCCCATCCTTCGTCCTCCCTCAGTCGCCTATCACGACACCCATGGGAAAGGAAGGGGTGGCATATTCTATGCCGGAACCACGCGTTGTAAAGAAGAAATACTGGTTTTTTTTTTATTTTAATTGTTTATTTATTTATTTTATTTTATTTAATACTTTATTGTACACATTAGTTATAAAAATATGACAGAGGTAAACAAAAGTACAAAGGCGAGCTTAACTCTGATAGAGTTTTCTTCCAGCAAACCCAAAGTGGAAAGGAGCATCAATGTCAGCGGATACAGCAGTGTACAATTTTTAAATAGCCAAAATTAAATTAATTAGATTATATTATATAGTACAAATACACACATACATATACATAAATATATACCTACATCTATGCATAAACCTACATATACATACACATATACATACAATATACCTACACATATAGATAAATAAATATATGTTCATAGAGATAGAAGATGCTCTTTAAGTCTACTCTTAAAAATATTTAGGGATTGACTCTCACGGATAGATATGGGAAGAGAATTCCACAATCTAGCAGCATGGACGGTAAAAGATCCACTATAGCGCGTAGATGAGTGTGAAGGGAGTTTGAGGATAAGAGATTTCGTCGAACGGGAGGACACGTCATGGGGAACTAGAAAATCAAAACGTTCACGAAGATAGAAGGGAAAAGTAGGGTTATATAGAACGGAATATAAAAACGACATTATATGAAAGTCTCGACGCCTTCGAATTGGCAGCCAATTCAATTTTGTTCTATAAGCGGTGACATGGTCATATTTACGCAGACCATATATGAAACGTATACACAAATTCTGTAATCTCTCTAATTTGTTTAAAAGCTCTTCAGTTGCATCAAGGTAGGATATGTCGGCATAATCAAGAAGAGATAACAGTAGAGCTTGTGCCAAAGTAAGCCTTGTCTTAAATGGTAAGAATTTTTGCAATCGTTTAAAAGAATGAAATGAAAAACATAGCTTTTTGCTGACCCCATTAATGTGTTCATTCCAGGATAAATTGCAATCAATTATAACACCTAGGTTTTTTGCTTTCTTAGCATATGCAATTAATTCATTTTCATAGTAAACAGGAGGCAAAGCATCATGATCAAGCATTTTATAATTACGATGACTACCTATAATGAGAGCTTGGGATTTTCGCGGGTTAACTAGAAGCCCAAAGGATCTAGCCCATTCCGATATTTTAAGCAGCTGAAAATTCATATCGTCAATTGCTTCAGATATGTCGCAAAGATTAAAATGAAAATATAATTGCAAATCGTCTGCGTAGAGATGGTAGGAAGAAAAAATTACATGAGTTATAGCATTGATAAATGCAGAGAAAAGAAGAGGAGATAATACGCCGCCTTGAGGGACTCCTGCAGTAACCGCACACCAATCTGAGGTATCCTCACCATGGCGAACACACTGCAGTCGACCCCGAAGATAAGAGTTAAACCAATTGATTACAGGTGGAGATATGTTAAGGGATGAAAGGATATTTAAAAGAATATCATAATCTACAGAGTTAAAGGCACTGCTAAAGTCTAGGAGAACAAGGAGTGTGAGGGAGTGGTTGTCCATAGCCCGGCGTATGTCGTCAGTGACTTTGACAAGAGCACTGACTGTACTGTGACCAGGGCGGAAACCAGATTGCAAAGGACTTAGCAGATTATTACTAGACAGATAAACGGACAATTGTTTATGAACTATTTGCTCTAATAACTTTGACAAAGCGGGTAGAATCGAGATAGGTCTAAAATCAGTTAGAGTAGATGGATTAGATGTTTTAGGGACAGGAATGATGTAGGCTTTCTTCCAAAGTTCTGGAAAGGAACATGTATCAAGAGAAAAATTTATTATATGTGTAATAATTGATACAAGTTCATCCATAATAGGGTGTAACATTTGTGTGCCTACTCCGTCAGCACCCGTCGCTTTGGAAGAAATGGTAAGGAGGTGCCTCTTAACATCACACTCTGTAATCAAGCTGAAAGAGAAGGATTCGCACTCAGGCCTGGGCATTTTTGATAATTGATCTAAAGTAGTAAGTTTGACATTATCGTCAAGATGTGTGGATAATTTACAGAAATGGTTATTAATATCATTAAGATTAAACGAAATAGAGGATTCATCATTAGCCTTACCAATCCCGAGTGACTTTAAGAATTTCCACATTTGATCAAGACTGCGACCATTCAAGGAGTTATATATGTAGCGACGTTTAGCATCCCTACACATTCTACTACAGCGATTGCGTAAATTTTTATAAGTAAAAAAAGAAAAAGTGTTTATGTGTTTTAAGTGTTAAGTTGATAATGAACTTGTAAAAATTTCCTTAGATTTGGGAGATGTTTAAAAGAGAGACGCTGCTGTCTATCTCTCAACCATTAAGTTCCCTTAGTCGCCTCTTACGACATCTATGAGAAAGGAAATAGTGACACATTCTATGCCAGGACTGTACTGCGAATATTTACAATAATTCAAATTCAGTATAAATAGTAAATCAAATAAAAAAGGCTTGATTTGAGAAATTTTTAAACAAATAACTTGCAACACTGAAAAAATAGCGTGCATTGTTTTAGTTAAAAAAATGTGTCAAAATTAATTCGGTCAAGGTGACGTTTAGCTAACTTTTAACCTATTTTTGACACTCTATGACACTTTATTTACAATATTGTAAGAATGTAGGATATTTAAAAAATGTCTCGTTATTGATGTGTGTCTTTGTGGGAGTTTTAGTTTGAATTAGCGCCATTTGTTGGGCAAAATATACTCGTTACAAAATCACCGTGCTTGCCCAGAAGATATCGTGGGCGAATCCCTGATGCAGTATTTAATTAATTACTCGCTTAATTACATGAAAATGCAGAGGCGTAAAACTTAATACCTTACGCCTCCTTCAGAAAGAATAAATACAAGAGTTGAAACGGTATCTTTACCTGTGAAAGTAACAAGTATCTCAATTAACGTACTTCACGTTAATTAGGCTGTTACTTCTCTGCAAATAGGGTTGCCAAAACGAGGTCAGTGGATGAGAAAAAAAAGTCGTCTCGAATTTCATAAAAATACGATATTAAATTTAAAGCGAAAATACAGTGTTTTATGAGGCTCCATATTAAATATAGCATTTAAATTTTACTACGTAATTCGAATGTTTGTTCAGAAAGATATACAGGAGGGGAAGTTATTTTGCTATTATTTTGTTTTCTAGTAAGAAAAATAAAACTTTATAGAATGGAAGAGAAGAGAATTAATGAAGAGGTTTTTCGAGCACGCATGAGTAGATATCTTGGTAAGGGTTGCCCTAAACCGGACATATGGTATATCGATCCAATAAATAAATAGATATTAAAAAAGGACAATATAATAGTAGAATATACTCGTATCTAACGAGCTTGTATGAATAGATTGATGAATGTAAAGAACACTAAAGAGTTATGTTTGAAACGGAGTATTTGGCATTACATTGGTTCTGCTTACCTCAATAGGAAACAGGAATGAAAATCTGACCATACATATAAATGTATGGTCAGATTTTAGGCTAACGTGTGAACACAAATATAGCCACACTATAATCACCACGTTTTAGAAAACCCTCAACTGCGCCTAGAGATGTAATAAATAATAATCATATTTATTTAAAACAGTAAATACAAAATTGCTTAACTACGATCCCCATATGGGTCGAGCCTGTATCTAAGGAACCTATTAAACGCATATAACTCTTTACACTTATTATACCTTATAACTTATACATTATTATAAATTTTATATTCCTTATACAGTGACTGGATAGATATAATTTTAGTATAAGTATATATAATAATTTGTTATAGTTTGTGTGCGTGCGTGCGTGCGTGTTTGCGTGTTTGCGTGCGTGAGTACTTGCGTGGGTACGTACGTGAATACGTGCGTGCGTCTGTGCGTGTGTGTGTGTTCATTGATGATGATAATAAAGTGTTTCTGTACTTCTCTATCCCATACAGTACATGTATACCAAATTTCCTGGCTAAATTTCCTTGATTAAGATCCTAAGGCACCAAGAGATAACAAACAAACTCACTTTTACATTTATAATATTAATTGACAAGATATTAATTCATCATCATTATCATCTCAGCCGAAGACGAAGGTCTTTAACCAATGCATGTTTGTAAGCTTCAAGTTATTCAGCGGGCTATGGAGAGCGCTATGCTCAGAATCTTTTTGCATGATAGAATTCGAAACGAGGATATCCGCAAAAGAATCAAAATAAACGACATAGTCCGAAGAATAAGCAAGCTGAAGTGGCAATTGGCTGGTCACATAGCTCGAAGAAACGACAACTGATGGGGAAGAAAGGTTTTCGGGTTACGACCGCGTACGGGCAAATGCAGTGTAGGACGATTCTCTACTAGATGAAGTGGCGACCTGAAATGCATTGAAGGAAGTCAGTGGCTGCAAGGGGCTCAGTACCGTTATTTATGACAATCCATGGGGGAGGCTTATGTCCAGCAGTGGACATAGGTCGCTGAAGTGATGAATGATGATCATCTCAGCCATTATCCGTCCACTGCTGGACATAAACCTTCCTCATAGATTGCCATAAAAAATGGTCCTGAGCCACCTGCATCCATTGAATCCCTGCAAAGATATTAATTACTCAGATATAAATTAAAATTACAAATTGTTAAAATAAAAATTAAAAAATTTTCAATATGAAATATTGGCAACCCTATATAAAGAATCCCGCGCAAGTTTATTGGCTCCTTAGCATAGCATTAGCCTTTCCTTTACAGCAAAGATCAGCTGAACAGATACGAGATGAGCAATCGAGATGAAGTTGTATCGGAAACGACGCCTGATTACCGGGGGAAACTTTTAACGTAATCTTTATTGTACGTGTAAGTGGTTTTTCATGTTTATTTTTATCATTCGTCTCGTTGAATTTATTTTTTAGAGAACACATTTTTTTTATATTACTATGGTGACAAACAAGCATATGACACCTCTAATAGTAAACGGGGTTGCCGTAGCCGATGAATGTCTGTAACACTAGAGATGTCACGCGCACGTTGCCGACCCGAAATTATATTCAAATTCGAAATTCAAAAATGGAAAAGATTCTCATATTAAAGGTTTTTTATTAATTTATTTTACACGTTGAATAATTGAGTTGAGTATATTTATTATTGTTGTTTACATTTCTGTTTTGCACTACTGCTGCCCACTCACTAATTCCTATGTCACTGTGTTGAGTTGACTGAAATAGATCTTTTTAGACATAAGTTTGCCTTTGCTTACATTGTTTCTAATTGTTATTATTACTACATGTTTCAGTGTAATAATAAATATTATAAAAATAATTCTTTAAAATATGAATCTTTTCCTTGGTTACAATATAAAATTATAGATATTTGAAGGGTGGGATATGGCAGTGAATTACAGGGTACAGAGAAATAACACCTTAGTCCTCAGGAATGGTAATGCATGGGAGTATCATGGGCGAATACTGTTTCGCTCTGTTATGTTCGTGGTACTACTTATGTCTACAGGCGACGGTTATTTCTTTCAATCAGGTGGACTGTCAGCTTGTTTACCATTCTAAGTTGTATAAAAAAATATTTAAAGGCGTCACATTTATATCTTAGTATTATAATTAAGACTAACTATATATATAAAATTTCTTTTTAATAATATATATATATTAATAAAAAGAATTTTTTTGTAATAAATATTGCAATTTGATAAAAATTTCAGTATCTGGGCCCTTGTCTAAAAATATATTTAAGCCGTCTTATCACAATAAAATTAAACTTGCTATGGACAAGTGTTCAATGCATGTTTAGATGGCTTACTATTTTTATACTATATACATATTAATCTAAACAAAAGAAAAACTATGTCAAATAATATAAAAGGTAATTAAAGGACTATAATAATCTGCAGACTTTTACTCTGATTAAAAATTATTTAAACAAAGGTAATTTTGTAATAAGATCTAATATATGTAATGCGCGAGCAATGATACTTTAAGCTACATTGAAAATAAGGAGGTTCTCTGTTTTTTTTTTAATACTTGTTTTTGCGAGTATGTTACGCGATTACGTCATCAATTTTGAGCCGATATTATTTTCTCCTGTAAACAAATTATACTAATATTGTCAAAAGTTTTGTAAGTACATATTATCTTACGTGTACTTTGGTCGAGAAAGCTCGATTAGTTTCAGGACTATTCGGGACTCTTAATCTTAAGCGGCTGTGAACGCGAGCCTGATAGAACGCCCACAGCTCGTAATCAGCGGGCTGATGCGCGCTAGCGCCTCAGCCCGCTGAGTGCGAGCTGTGGGCGTTCACAGCACAATGGTTAAACCAGTAGTTAAAATATCACGGGAAGTACCCTGAAAATGAGGAGATACGACAAACGGCGTCATTTTTGCGGTGAACGCGCAGACTTGTGTCTTCTTAGGGTTAAATTGGACAAGATTTTGTTCACTCCAGATCGAAACTTATACATGGCATATTGCATAATATACATACAGTCATCATGGAGTACTTCAAAAAAGGGGTAAGGAGGTTTCTTCAGGGTCGGCAAAGCGCGCGTAATACCCCTGGTATTGCAGGCGTTTATAGGCTACGGTGACCGCTTACTATCAGGTAGCCTATATGCTTGTTTGCCACCTTAGTGGTATAAAAAAAGCGAAGCGTAGAAATACAAATTAATTGGGAATTAGTTTTCTTTTGTTTAGATAACCTTTTGTCTGTTTTAGTCATAATTACTTCGGAACTTAATTCTTATTCGACGAATGTATAATTATGGGTTGGTTATAAATTCCTCGAAAATTGGGAGAGCCGTATAATCTCATTTCATTATTATGTTTTAGTAAAACACAAGGGATAATTGTTACTGTAGGGGTAAACAAATATTAATAACTAGCTGTTACCCGCGACTTTGTCCGCGTAACTGTGTTATAAAAAATAGATAATATTTCTAATTAATACAAAACAAATTACCAATCCGCCTGCCAAGCGTAGCAACTACTGGCAAAACCCCCAAGGCTCCCCTTATGTTCAACAGTGGACATTTAAAGGCTGATATGATGATAATGATGATGATGACCTTACCCATCTACCTTTGTCTGTCTCTTCTTCAAAACCACGTTACATTTTTTGTTATGGGTATTACTTTTAAATACTTTTTATGTTTTTACTTACGAAACAATTTAAATACGTTTGTATGTAAAATTCTAATCCAATAAAAAAAATAACATCCTAATTTGCACACCTGCGAAGCCGAGGCAAATTGCTAATCTATAATAATTCTAAATGATGCTTCGCAAAAAAATCTACTTGATAAAATTAAAATGAGACCAATATGGGAGTAAATCGTCTTGATTACAAAAAAAGAATGAATGAAATCGGTTTATGAACCATTTAATATTTATTTAATTAATATGTATTTAATATGTATTTGTTTAGTTCTTAAAATGATTTTGCTATACGCAAATAAATAAACCTTTACCTCTCTAATTATTTATCATCATCATCATACCAGCCGTTATCTATCCACTGCTTAACATAGTCCTCCCCATAGATTACCATAGGGAACGATCCTGAGTCACCTGCATCCACTAACTCCCGACTCCTTGCAGTGCATTTGGGGTCGCCACTTTATCTAGTGGGAGGTCGTCCTACACTGCGTTTGCCCGTACCGCGTTACCTTTCAAGAACCTTTCTTCCCCGTTGGTTGTCAATTTTTCGAGATATGTGACCAGCCCATTGCCACTTGAGCTTGCTTATCCTTAATAATTATTACTATAAATAAAATTAAATGCAATAAAATCCATAAAAATTCATTTCAATCAAAAGCCAAATATATTTCTCGACTAGACTAGATACGAAAATAGACTCAGTTTGTCCGAATTGAACTTTACCACGATATAAATTACTAGCCAGAAAGCCGACAGTGTGACCTACTCGTCCGTTTTACCTTTCAGCCCAAGAGTTGAAGGGATCCACCAATTACTAACCTTCGAATACTTTAATAACAGTAATAAACACAACCACCGCTATTTTTTCAAACCAATCAAAATTAATTTGGAAATACTAATAGAGATTAAGAAGATTTGGATTTATGTAATTATTGTGCTCCCAAATTATTCGAGGACTTTAAAAGTACAATATTTTAGGTTTATGCGTATCACATAAAATAACCATCCATCACAAAATAATTTTGTACAGCGTAAATATTTAATTGTATTTACATACTTTTATTTTACAAAATTTACATACTTTTATTATAAAACATTTATATACTTTTTGCATTTGTATACATTATGTTCAGTCAATACACTATTTGATAACAATAGATAAATTTTATAAGTTTTATTTTTTGGACGGTAATTATAGAAACATTGCATGTTTAGTCAATGTATTGTAAAAATTTTATTACACAAATTAAAATAACAAATAATATTTATTCAAATAGACTCGTTTAAAAGCACAATTGTTATCTGCTGAGAAGACCCCATTAGAAACTCAAAAAATACTTCTGAAAATCTCTGTTAACATGTGTTGTGTGTATGTTTAAAATTACATGATTAATAAAAAGCCTGTGCAAGATCGACTAACACCATGGATATTTGTCATTTAAGTAATCTTTTAGTGTATAATAGGCTTTGCCCAATAAGTGTTTTTTAATAACAGTTTTAAATTTATTAAAAGGTTCATCCGAAATATTCTTCGATATCTATTACTAAATTGTCTATTAATTTAATATTAATATATAATTTAAACTATCTATGACTATTATAAAATGAATTAATAAAATCCATTCAGTGTTACAAATACAAAAAAAAAAAAAGATTGAGAATTTCCCTTACTTTGAAGTTGCTTCAGAAACTGAAGCTAAATCCATTTAAGAACCTATTTATAGGGGTTTATTTTTGTACCGACTTTTAATTTTCCTCTTTATCCTCTGTAATTTAAAACTATGGTGAAAGAATAATAAAAAAAAGCTATATTAACACTGAAGGGGCTTAAGATATGTTGGCAGTTTATTTTGAAAAAATATCTTTTAAAGGTCATTATGTAAATTAAAATTACAATTCATTTACAAAGAATACAATCCAAATATTAATTACATTGATGTATAAATGACCTAGATATATAATTAGAGATAAGTAATTAAAAAATAAAAAAATATATATTTAAAGATAAAAAATTTCTTTGAGATCATTGCTGCATTTCCACGCTGAATAGCAATGGAAATGCGTTGACCAAAGTATACGCCAGCCTTCTGGTCACCAGAGGTTTCCAAGGTCATTATTAAGTTCATTATTGTATCAATTAAAATAATTGTGACAAAATTGGCATTTTTTATATTATATAAATATAGTAATTTTTACTAGTGACTTCATTACCTTTATATGAGGAAGTCAGCGGATGCAGGTGGTTCGGGACTGCTTCTTATGTTATTCTGTAAGAGAGGCCTATTTTTTTTATACAACTTAGAATTGCAAACAAGCTGACGGCCCACCTGATGGAAAGTGGTAACCGTCGCCTATAGACGTGAGCAGTACCATGGACATAACAGAGTATACTGTTTCGCCCATGATACCCCCATGCGTTGCCATTCTAGAGGACTCAGGTGTTATTCCTCTGTACCCTGTAAATTCACGCCATATCCCACCCTTCAACCTGAAACACAGCCATGCAAACGCAACTGCTTCATGGTAGAAACACGAATAGGACAGAGGTACCCAAGAAATCGACTTTCGTACAAAGTCTCCCTCTAGTATGCCTATGTTCAGCAGTAGACAGTTATAAGGGGCCGCCTGAAAATCAGCGCTATATAAGTACTTCTCACTGGAGCTGTACATATATAGCAACAGCTGAGGCGGCTCCTATTACCAGCAAAATTGTTTTTTTTTTCTTTTTATTTTTTTTTAATTTTTTATTTTTTTAATACTGGTAATAAAGGTTATCTATCTATCTATAAGTAATATGATGGTGTAATATGCTTACAATAATAACAATATATTTACATAACCCTAAATATTATAACAACTTTTAAACGAATTAAAACTCAACCCTGATTGAGTGGAGAGCGTGTATAACCTTCTCTTGTTTTTTTAACCCAAAACTCACCTTGGCGAATGAAAATAAACACCGCCAGCACACCTGTTGGATCGATTACCCCGGACTCCGGAGTGGGATCATAACAAAAACCGGTTTTATACCTGGAACAGGTATTGTCATTGAGTAATTCTGGGAGCGTCCTGTTCTGGTCGCGGCAAATTTGTAACTTTTATTTTAATACGTTTCAGTTGATGACGGTTGTTGGGTTACATCTATATAAAAAGAATCAATTGCAGAATATATTTAAGCGCATCGCTTCAAAACGACTGCACCTATTTGATTGATTATTTTTTTTTGTTGTGTTTGTGTGTGTGTCAGAATAAAGTTTCTATGAAAGAAAATGTTGGGAAAAAAGTACGGAGAAGTGAAAATTTGGTCTTGTTTTCTTTATTAGTATACACGTACGAAGCCAGGGCATAGTAATCAAAATAAAACATTAATTCTTCAAGTTTGTTTTGTAATAACTTATTGTATGTAAAATAAAATTATGAGATAGAGAGTTCTTAAAAAAATATTAAGTAAAATAACGGACTTACCCCATATATTTTAATGAAGTTTTTTTTTGTGGTATGCAATATGCCATGAAAAAAATTACCTCAATGTAGCAAATTCAGACATTTTTATTTAAAAATTAAACCACTAAACCGATTTTGATAAAATTTCTATGGGACTAATCTGTAAGTAATCTGTAGACATTAGCAGTACTATGGACATAACAGAGTATACTGTTTCGCCCATGCTACCCCCCATGCGTTGCCATTCCTGAGAACTTAGGTGTTATTCCACTGTACCCAATAAATTCACGCCATATCTCACCCTTCAAACCGAAACACAGCCATGCAAACACAGCTGCTTCATGGTTGAAACACGAATCACAGTTATCTTTCCTTTCAGATAAAAAAAAATCCATATCGGTTTACAACTGACGGAGTTATGAGGTTACAGACATATAAAATGCAACCGAATTGAGAACCCCTTTGTTTTTGAAGTTTTTTTATATACTTTTCCAATCCAACATCAGTCATTTATATATAGTTTTAACATACTACACGTATATAGTTTGGATAATAAAAACTTGCTCTTTAGCGCGCACTATTTATTACCCCATTTCCGAATGAAAGAAACATTACAATTACCTAAACGACGGTGCTAATAATGTGCCGAAAATATGGGGAAATGGTCACTGTATAAATTCGTAAGCAACAAATAAGAAATGTCCATTAATTTTATACTTTATTGAAAGGTAGACAGCGACCAAAGTTGAGTTAACGTATGGATGAGTGAGCGTGGGATGATACTTGTGGATAATCTTTCGGAATAAACGATTGACCTTTTCGTTGGAATTGCAAAAAAAAAAAAAAAAAATTTTATATAACTTGTATTCGCAAACAAACGGATGGTCCACGTAATGGAAACTGGTAACCGTCGCCTACGTGAAGAGCGGAGCGGTTTATTGGGTGACAACGGAATAATAACTCCAGCGCTGATGATAAGAAGGTGATAATTAAAAACAAAAGCAAATCGAACCCTCTATACAAGTGGCAAGCAAATTCATCGACAGGATCGTCATTGCTAGCGAGTTCGTGAGATAGAATGAGATAGCAACGTTGGATATCTCATTCCAACTCATAGACTCGCTAGCAATAACGATTCCATCGATGGATTCACTTACCACTGATTTAGGCCATAGGAAAGTTCCTTAATAATTAATCACATTTCCAGGTGGAACCACGTAAAGGGTAGCTATGTACCCTAAATTGCTATCAATGGGTCTGTTAGGCTAGGAAGAGGGGCTGGTAGTAATGGATTACTAACAGCCCCTCTTCCTGGACAGGGGCGTTTGGTAATGGGAGTTAGTGGTCCCATTGCTAGCAACATACCTTCTTAAATCAATGCTGCAGACTTCACGCACTTTCTTCTGAAAACCATCGTAATGCATTCCTGATGAGCTCATTACAATAGGCCAACTGATTTGACTTCATCATCAACTATCTTTCCAAACTATCCCACCAGCGTACACCGACAGCCCTAAATAGTTCATGATAATCCTCATACGATAGGGGAATGGATTGTGATGAATGGAGACAAAGAACCCAATCACTCGCAATACACCCAGGTCGACCTCCACGTGGTCCCCCAGGAAACCATCGGTCTTACTTCTAGGTGTATTCATCACGGTGCACTAACTGACCCGCCTTTTCATTCTCACCTGTTATCCCTTACTGGTGTCCCGCCAGCATATACCGTTAATGCGGGCGGATTTGCCATTCCATTATTACCCATTAAAAAAAAATAGAAACTCTCATGTGATACCGTTACTGAAGACTGTAGTATTATAAATACGTACTCTTTAATTTTACAACCATATCATGTGAGTACAGCTGCTTGGCGATATAAACACAAATGGGACAGAAGTGCCCATGCAGTGTAAATGAGTTTTGTACAAAAATATAATTTACCACAGGGAGGCTTTGTACAAAAGTCGATTGCTTGGGTACCTCTGTCTCATTCGTGTTTCAACCGTGAAGCAGCTGTGTTTGCATGGCTGTGTTTCGGTTTGAAGAATGGAATATGGCGTGAATTTACTGGGTACAGAGGAATAACACCTGAGTCCTCAGGAATGGCAACGCATGGGGGGTATCATGGGCGAAACAGTATACTCTGTTATGTCCATGGTACTGCTCATGTCTATAGGCGACGGTTACCACTTTCCATCAGGTGGGCCATCAGCTTGTTTGCCTTTCTAAGTTGTATAAAAAAAAAATTGTGTGTAATACTGTTATAACATGAGCATGAACAGTAAAACTAAATATGGGCCAATGTATTAACTATAAAATATTAAACAAGCGGATGAAGTGGATACACAAACGAAGCCGTAGCCACAACTAGTCTTATTTATTAATGGCAGCTTGGCATTTCAAGGCGTACTAAAAAAAAAAATTACCGTCTTCTATTAAAGAAGTATTTCTGAAACATTATATAATACCACTGAACGCAATAACCTGGTAACTGGTTTATTAATATGTTTATTTTACTAATTAGACTAACTTACTTGGAGCTTTTCGTGCAAACAGATTTCTAATTGAGAAATATTATAAAATATGTATGTGTATATATAAACATATATAACATATATTTACATTATTACATGTATCACATCTCCATATTTAGAGTTAGTAGAATTTTCATCGTGCCTCCGATCAAATTGTTTATCTCTCCTCTCCATCCAAAGATTGCCTGGAAGAGATCGCTTTCAGCTATAAGGTTGCCCATGGTTTTATCAATGTGATTATTTCTTGTAATAGTTTATATTTATAATAAGTTACTATTGTATTCTTTTGGAGTAAACAATAAAGAGTATCTATCTATCTATCTATCTATATCTACCTAGATATATTCAAAAAGGAAAATTAATGTTTTAATGATAAAAACATATCAAGACTAATTCTGTTTTCTTGGAATGTTTAGGTTTTAATTATAGCTGTCTAATATAGTTTAACTTATTATTAAGTTGGCAAGGTTTCTCATCATATTATCATATCAGCTCTTAATTGTTCACAGCTGAACATAAGGGGAATTTTGTCAGTAGTTGCCACGCTTAGCAAGCGGGTTGGCAACCGTAATTAGTAGGCTATTAGAAATGTTTTGAGAGGGACGCTGCTGCCCATCCCTCGACCACAAAATTTCCTTAGTCGTCTCTTACGATATCCACGGGAAAGGAAAGAGTGGCCTATTCTATGTCGGCACCATAAGGTGTCTCGGTATAGGATTATTTTTTCTCTTACAAAAATTCGTTTGATAAAATAACAATATCTTATCCAATTCTACAGTAAAATAGAATAGAACCAAAATTTGTTATTACATGTTACAATAAAGAATTGTATAAGGTTACCGCAACCTTTTTTAATTACGCACCCTCGCTGCACAACCCTGTTACAATCCAAAGGAAATAAACCCCGAAAAGGAATTGAACAAATCTTCAGACATTCCGCCTAGCACCGCAGAATATCGATCAGAATTCCTTACGGCGACGTGAAAGCGTATTATTACGTATTACCACACCGCAACCGAATTCCAAATACCACGACAACTAAAAACGAAATGTTGTGAAAATGTTGTGACAACGTTTCGCGCACAATAACGTCGAGCAAATTACATCGCATAAAGATAATTTCCTCACGTGACTGGCACAATGTTTTGACGGATACCCAAATGTTGTACTTATGTTAATGAACGAACGGGACGCGTGATGCTTTTTGTTCAAGACGTGTCGCTGAGAAATTGCGTTTTTGTTACATAATTAGTCTTGTAGTGCTCTCATTTTATCAACCATTATCTCTGCAGATACTGCATTATTGTAACTACTGATATTTTTTTAACTAAATAACTAGTTTTTTTTTTTAATGTAATAACTTGCGAGTTATTAGATTGAAACAGCTCGACTAATTTCTAGATCAATTTGTGATCCTTAATAGTTAGTTAGTTTAGTTTAGTTTTTTTTAGTTTAGTTGTATTAAATCTGAATTAATTATAATAACAATCTTTATTCATCATTATTTTAAATAGTTAGAAGATCCTGCTCTTCCAGAATCCTTATCAGTACCCATGAATTATTTACATTGTGAAACTAGTTATATGCGTCATGAATAAAACTAGTTTCATAATGTAAATTAACCTCATGAAAGTATACATCTGAGAGTTAATTTTCCGTAGTGAAATAAAAACTACTGTTATAATCACGGCCCTGTTAGCTTTCAAAGCTTTCAGTACGCTAATTTCACGTCATATTTACATGCTGAAATTAGATGCAAGACACTAGTTTAATTATCAATCGCGCGAAATACAAGTAAGGAACTATTTTACTACTACGAAATTAATACATAAAAGTACAGATTTGTATGTTAGACTGTTTATAAAATTAGTATTTTTAAATTATTTATATAAAGCCATTTTAATTTGACTTTTTTAACTAACTTTCTTAATCTATACTTACAAAATTGCTAGCTCGAGTTGATTTAATACATAGCCAAAAATTTCAAATCTATGTAGCAAAAGTATGTAGAAATTTGAAACATTTTAATTTATAAAATTAGCACCGACTAAAAAAGGCTTTTTGTCGAAAATTCCAACTTAAATGAGAACACGACACTACGCCTGCAAAGTCGGGGGCAACAGTAAGTTACGAATACATTAATAATGAATACTTATATTTAAATTATTCTGTTTTATCAATTTCATTCGGTAGAAATATTTACGATTTATGTAATTATTATTTTTCAACATTTTATTTTGTTTTAATTTTCTTCTGTTTGTAAGTACTTGAGCTTGAAAATAATTTTAAAAATTAACATTTATTTTTTATGTGTATTTAACACGTTTCGGTTTTTAAAT
This sequence comes from Galleria mellonella, assembly GCF_026898425.1. Taxonomy (NCBI): domain Eukaryota; kingdom Metazoa; phylum Arthropoda; class Insecta; order Lepidoptera; family Pyralidae; genus Galleria; species Galleria mellonella. The sequence continues at coordinate 4,132,682 of NW_026441999.1, read as the reverse complement.
AAGATTTTACTATTTTGTAAATACAATGAGTACGTATCATTAACTATATACTTTTATTTTATATTTCTGCAGTACAGGAGACTACATTAAATAAGTTTAGTCTAGTTTCATATGTTATCTTCACCCAATCATAAGATATTTAAACTTAGGTAAAATAATATAAAACACCCCTGCCTTTAAATTACATTAATAATTTTCATATATGTTTTTATTATCTAATACTTAACATTTAAATGATTATTCAGTTTATAAAGTTTATTAAAATTGTCACTATTTTTCCATAATCATCAATAAACGCATATTTTTAAAAGGCTGATAAGACATTAGCAACTCTATTCACATTTTAAGCATGGCGATAGCAATTTGGCATCAGCTGAACTGTCATAATATTTATACAAATTCATGCCTGGGATAGCGTGGAACTATAATGAAACAATTAACAGCAATACCATTGAAAGAGATTTTGAACGCGTACTATTTTTAGACAGCATATTTAAGTGCTATTACTAATTACGAGATAGAAACTGTAAGCAAAATATATTAGAATTTGTTATATATATAAAAAAAAAGAAAAATTATACTGCTGAACTTTTGATTGAAACAGTAAAATATGAATCAATTAAGTCACAACGTATCTATTTCAGATACTGGTTTTAGAAGATAATTTATAACTTTAAATAGATAATTAATTCAAAATTTGACAAATGGAACCTAATTAGTAGATAATAGAAATACTGTCTTTAATATATTTAATTAATAATAAAGTCACATTTATTTGTACTACATTTGAGATCAATTTATTATTGATTACAAATTTATTCTATTAAGTATTAATATCTAAAACGAAAATATACTATTTATTATATTTATATTGAAAATTGTAATATAAAAAAGAAAAAAGATTGTTTTAGTATTTATTGGCAATAAATATAGTACTGGCCTCTTGCCTCCATAAAAAGTTCAAGAATAATTTTACCGCACAAAATATTACAGAAATTTTTATCGTAACAAAAAACCACTAACCTCCATTTGGCGTCACGTAACCAGAAATTAATCCTTTCAGATCAGCAATCAATCACATTAAAATCCAGCGCCAAAACACACAATTTTCACTAACGAAAATAATATCTGTCTTAAAAAAAAACCGTTAAAGAAAAACAGTCACTACCACTAAATCTAAATACCACGCTGTCTAAAATTACCACACTCACTAATTTAATTGGCTAGTGACGTTTTTCGCTGCGATTATACGACTCGTAACGTAGACGACGCGGTTTAAGCCGGCGGCATACGACACGTATAAACTTTGTGCCTCTTAGCTACTCACTGAGGGTGTATACTAAGCTCAGTTGGCCCGGCCAGGCTGCGTGGCAAATACCATTACATGCAGATGTGTCGAATAGGTGTTAATATATTGGGCGCGAAAATTATTATCAAATCAAAAATATAAAATATATAATATCAACAACATACGTATTTTCTACTGATATTGATGCTTCTTTATGTTTGCTAAAAGTAAAGCTCTTGCAGAGTATATATTTCTACCACTATATATTATTTCTGTGTACAATAAACTATAAATAAATAAATAGCTGCAGAATTGTAAATAAAATCTTTGTATGTTATAGTGTATGGAACACATTTAAAAATATCAAAAATTAATGTAAATCTTTTAGTTTTGTACTTCTTCATGGGTTTATTTTATATTCATTTTATAATCCAATTTTAACATATGAGGAATTAGAAGAATAACCAAATGTTAATATGCAATAAAATATTCAGTAGAGGACCCAAGCTAAACCTGTTTCACTTAATCTTTATTTTAACTTAAATATTTTCAAAAGAAAGGGTTTCTATTTTATACATATATATGATAGATATTTTTTTATTTAACTATTATTTAATTATACTATCAATTAGTATAATTTGAGGTATTAAAAAAGAAAAGACACATCGATGACAATAACAGCCAGGCATTCAACATAAACTTAGGAGTAGGAGTATGCAGGAATATTTACATAACATTGAAGTCAACAGGTTAAAATATAGTTAAAACTTCACAAAAGAAAGTAAACCCTCTGAGAAAGCTTACCACAAATTGAAATTATTTCTTAATAATCACAATGTTATTTTTAATTTCATATGAATCTAATATAATATTATTAATAATAATTAATAACTCTATAATTATTTTTTCATCTATTTTGTTTATTATTGCTTTTTTTTTCGTATATATTCTTTTACCTCTTTTTACTATATGTCTATCTATATCTATTGTTATTTGTACGTTGTAAATAATGCAAATAAATTATCTATCTATCTATTATCACTTTAGAATATATAGAATTAATACGAAATATCCAAATAGTTTTTCGATAATTTTTCCATCGCATAATAACAAAAAATCATATCTGAATTTTCCTTGCCACTTTATCTTTGACTCGACAACGACCTTAATCTGAAATCCCTTTTCAACTCCTCGTGCCTCTCATTATTGATCTCTTTCACTCCTCGCTACCGGTGCAATAATATATCCCTCTCACTTCCGCCGGCTAAAGCTCTGCTATCGCCGTTCCTTTCACTCACCACTGCAGAGCCTCAAAAACGAGGTAGTGGCGCCGTGCTATCAACGTGTGCGTTTGACATAAGGAATTTTTCCCTTACAATATTCACAGCGTAGCGAACAGCCGGTGATTTCGTTATCACACTGGCATTTTCTTTTGGATTCCCATTGTATTCTATTTTGCATATGGTATGTTGTTAAAAAGTGGAAACTTCAATGTATATAATAAACTGCTTATTTTATCAAGAAGAAAAAGCTTTTACAAATGGTATCGTTGTATTTTTGGGTTAGAATACTTATAGAGGGAAATGAGTTTAAAGTTGAAAGTGTAATAATAGTGTTACAATAGACTAGTAAAACTATTTTCAAATGGTCAAAGTTTATTTATAAGCCATTGTATTGACATGACCTGCGGTAAAATTCCGTTTGTGAAGTAAGTTAAGTGCAACGAAGTACCGGGATAAATGTTAGTGGGAAATATTTCGAAAAATAGTGTATTAATTAATACTACTAGGAATTGATCTTGCTTACTTTATTATGTTTTAAGTTATTCAATCTATAAAGGAAAAAAGATAGCTTATTCTGTGCCGGGATATATAATAGTTTATTTCAATTAAAAAAAAAAATTACCAGCTGACCTGTTGAACTTTGCACCGTCTTAGAATTAAATAATGTATCACAGTTTATTTATTTTTTATCTATTACATTATAAATATTTACCGATGTTTTACTAGCCCTTTGTTTCACCTCAATTACAAATTACTCGTATTTAATTCGCCAAATAACAATGGCTTTATTAACTAAGACCCTTATAAGGAAACAAATTCTATAACGGTCGTAACGTTGTCATTATACAAGACTAGTATATTCCAGGCAGTGTTAGTCAACCTCTTTGTTTTGTTGGACCGCTATCTTTCACTATGTGAAGTGGGCTGCAATGTAATTGATTGTTCTGTAGGCATTCTAAGAAGCTAAATGGCACAAAGCGTTACCTCATTACGATGGGAAGAGTTTACATTCTAGACTAAATTGTTTAATATGCTTTTGTCTATGTGGTAAAATTATTTGTTTTCACTTATCTATAAAACTAAACTGTTTAATATTTTAAAACTATGCTTAGATAAAAAAACTTTGTCGTTTTAATGAAGTTGTTTAGTTTATTAGGATAATTACCACACTAACTAAATTAGAACTGACGGGTAATTAACATTTTTATTCAAGGAATCAAGCTCCTTGAAATTGTTAAAAGAAAATGTATTTAGTTTTTAAATTTAGAGTTTGTGTATTCTAAATAAAATATTTATAAGTCAAAATAGAACATTTTTTTTAATTTTAAAGCCTCAAATACATAGTAGTATTATAAACATGAGTTTGTTACTTCTTGACACATTAACGGTTAAACCAATCGTCATGAAATTTGATATACATTTATGTAGTATCTTAAAAGAGAAAGACAACATTTTTTATTTCGGTCAATCTACATATCTCGAGCATACAGACAAAGTCGCGGGTAAACTCTACTTACAATATAATTTATTGTTTTTAACATTAAAAACATTTATTAATAGAGTCTTCATCATCGTATCAGCCGTTAACTATCCACTGTTGAACATAGTCCTCTCTCGTAATTGGGGATTTTGCCAGTAGTTGCCATACTTGGCAGGCGGGTTGGCAACCACAGGTTTTGATGACGTTTTAAGAGGGACGCTACTGCCCATCGCTCGACCATTAAAGCCCTTCATAAGATACCTATTGAAAAAAAAATGGTTTAATAGAGTAGTTATTACCAAAAGTTATTTTTGAAACTATATTTTTAATCTTGCGGGCCTTATGTCTTCAAATGAAGTAGTACTGGATTAAAAAGAAAAACACGCGAAATGTGGGCGTTCCGGATGTCAAGCGCTAACGAATAGTTGGTATTCGGAAATACCTTCTGTGGGATGAACATATGATTTATGTATGAACCAATATGAGTTTGTTTAGTGATCCAGCGTGGTTCTTGTAATATAACATATGTTATTCTCAGTTTCAAAGGCGATTTCAGAAATTTTCAACCTACTTTAAATAAGAAGGAAGTTCTCAAATCGATTGTATTTTTTTGTTTAGGTTTGTTATATCATAAGTCCGTCAATTCTAAAGCGATTTAGAAATTTCTTTTTTTATCTAAAAGGATTTACTTATAAATTGGTCCTATAGAAATTTTATCAAAATCGGTTAAGAGGTTTAGTTTTAAAATCAAAATAACCTTTTTTGCCACAACTAAAGTTTTTTTTTTTTGGTGGAACATATATATGTAAACTTTAATTATTTTTAAGACGCATTTAAAAAGTAATATAAAAAATCCTTACTAATGTGTCATATTATTGCGATAAAAATATTTAATTTTGTGACAGACAAAACCTTCCAGTGTAGTAAATACGGATAGGCTGAATCCTAACTTAGGACATAGGATACAATATGTACAGATTAATACAAACAAAGCTGCGGAATACAGCTAGTAAATAAATATGCTTAAAAGATACCAGACGGATGATAGGTGAGATTGAAAATGCAGGTCAGTTTATTGTGATGAACACACCTGAAATTAAACACTGTTTCCAGGAAGGACCGCGGGGAGATCAACCTGACAGGGTATATTGCTAGCAATGGGACTGCTGGACGGTATTTCTAATTCCCAATGGGGTAATGAATGAGACGACACTACTATTTGATTAATTTGATTATTAAAGCTATCTGTCCGCTACTTCGTATGCATAGACTATAGAAGTAAGAAAACTGTTATTATCTAAGCAATGTAATACAATAATATTATCTATGGTAATAGACAAAATGAATATGTTGGCAACATTCTTTGTCAATGTTGTTACTTCCTATATACTCTTTGTTTATGGATAATGTTTAACTAATTTAAAACTTTGGAGTATTTCTAAATGGTATATCTAGATAAAATATTTATTATATTATTCTAAATTACACCTTCAGGACTACAAGTATGGAAACTGCCATTTTTCGCAAGATCATTTGGCATCACGCAAAAACAACTAGCTTTTTGCGTTATGCCAAAACAAACATACAGACATAATAATAAACTCTTTATTGCGCACAGTAGAGATGTATACAAGGAGTATTTTACAGACATATAGATAGACAAAATTTCTAACAATTCTTATTTCGTATTTATTAGTCTTATTGTTCTCATATCAAATTTTCTTAAATACGTAATATGTAGTGTAATCATACGTGCGAACTGAAAATCAACGCTTAACACACATGAGTCCAACAAAGCTGAGTTTGTACCTATTTCCAGGTATATGGGTACTTCAAAATGCATTTATTAATATATGTTCAACTTGTAATAATTGTACCGTGTTTGTAAAAAAAAAATGGTAATAAACACATTTATTTTTATTAAATGTCTTCCATATACACATATTGGCGTGTGCCCCCGGCATAGAATGGGCCACCCCTTCCTTTCCCGTGGATGTCGAACGACTAAGAGAGGACGAGGGATGGGCATCAGTATGCCTCTTAAAACTTCATTAAAAGCCTAACTGTGGTAGCCAACCCGCCTGCCAAGCGTGGCAACTACTGGCAAGACTCCCCTTATGAGAAAGGTTTATGTTTAGCTGAGGACAGTTAATAACTGAAATAAATAATACAAATATCATCTATGTATTTACAATTTTATTATATTTATAAAATAAGGTTAGATTATATAAATAGAGTGTCTCCATACAAATTCGAGAAAAGCGGATCAACTTTTTCATAAAATTTTGCGTGATAAATTATTATGAGTGATTCCTTTATAACTGCTATATATATTTTGTCTTATAAATTCTGCACATTTTATATTTTAAATAATTAAACATAGACACGTCAAGATACATTGTGTGCGTAAATTAATAAAAAACAAGCGTCAACTAATTTGACAATTAGCTGATAAAAAGTTGACTCGTTTCAGAGGCTCGATACTCTATCTATATAATTTAAGAAAATAAGATTTGAATCTAACCTACTATTTATTACTAGTTTGGAATAGTTCTACCACCGAATGCCCTAGATTGAGTACTAGATATTGGTTTTATTCTGAAACTTTATTTGCATTATAATAAAAAGTATTTACCAGAAAAAACCTGGGTTTCTTCACCTTGTTGTTGAGCCGCGACGTGCTTCGACGTTCGTTTTAAGGATATCTAGTTAGAATCAGTTTACCTTAAGATAATTTATATAGAAGCGTGACAACTTTTGAAGAGTGGCAACATTACAACTAATTGTCAATTTTCCACAATAAACAATTTAATAATTTGTTTACTTGATTATTTAAAAAGAAGTAATGGAACCGGCCCCATAACTCCAAAAACCGATAACAGATGCGGACGAAAGGTATTAGAATGGCGACTTCATGCATACTAGTAGGACGACTCCCCGCAAAATGGTGTGATGATCTCAAAAATCTTATGCCACCTATGGGAAAGGAAGGGATGGCCCATTCTAAACCGGGACCAAACAATGTTGCTATAGCTCATACCAAATATTTTATATCAAAGTTTACCGAACGTGCAAACAAACTGCGATATAAATTAAATGTATCACTCTTCGTGACATAGTGGAGAAATCCACGTTATTGTTTCAACCGTTAACTGTCCACTGCTTAATGCTGCCTTCCCTATAAGGGGAGTTTTGCCAATTATTATCACGCTTGACAGGCGGGCTGGCAACCACAGTTAAGTTAATTAGAAATATTTTAAGAGAGACACTGTCCCATCCCTTGATCATAAGTTCCCTTAGTCGTCTCTTACATCACCCACGGGAAAGGAAGGCTTGCCTTATTCTATGCCGGGGCACACACTTTCTCCGCATAAGGCCGTCCAATCCTGAATAGGCTTAAGAATCTTCATCTACCATAACATACTGTTTTACAAATGTTTTTCACCAAGAAATCCTTATGTGTCCATTAAACTCTATATTTGTCTCATAATTAGAAACCATCCCCATAAAAGGTCAGTTTACTTTTTACTGCCACGCGACATCTTCCATCTCTTTCTTACTTCATTACAATCATCTATCTTATTCACTCGGCACGTATAAACGGCAAAGCGTTATCTCATTGAAACCTCAAATGAAACTCGATTTAAAACCGGTTACAGCATTTATCGGTGTAAATAAAGTTTATTTAAGTCATTCAAGAGTTTCGCGTTGTTGCTTTTTGCTTTTTTTTTTATTTTATTTTTAATTACTGCATTGAAATAAATGTTTCTTTTGGTGTTAATCTTTTTAATTCCACTTTGTAATTCAGACAGTTCTGTTCAAAAATTTGATCATTCTAAGGGTCGACAAAATCTATTTGTAAAATATTATGCATATTGGATAGCGTCAAACATTTTACTTGTGAATACTTTAGTGTTTTTTTTGTACGAACGTTTTGATTATTTTAAGAATCAACCAATGCAATAAATTTACGCATATGCGTATTATTTAGTGTTTTTTTTTATGCAACTTAGAATGGCAAACAAGCTGACGCCCACCTGATGGAAAGTGGTAACCGTCGCCTATATACATGAGCAGTACCATGAACATAACAGAGTATACTGTCTCGCCCATGATACCCCCCATGCGTTGCCATTCCTGAGGACTCAGGAGTTATTCCTCTGTACCCTGTAAATTCACATTTATCTGGATATGCATATTGAATAATGTCAAACTTTTTAACTGCAATTCAGTGGTTTTAGTTGAAACATTTGATCAATCTAAGGATCAGTTAATGCGTTAAACTTACCTGCAAACGTTTTAATACCTAAAATCATTGAATAAACGAAGATTATCATAAATCTCGTTGTTAGCGACTAAATAATGGTTGAAATATCAGAACACGGTAACTCGGTTTTATCAGCCAATAGTTTGGTCCAGCGAGTTTCGTGCGATAAATTAATCGCTTGTCCGATTATTATTTGCAAATTGCAATTTCTATCTTTAATTTAATGGGAGATAATTGATTTATGTAGCTGGTTGAGTGAGCTTTCGATAATATTATTATAGTGTTAATAATTGATCGATGTATGCAAATTTGTTAGTGGATTTTGTATTTTAATAAAATTGGTCGTAACACAAATGAAGCGTAGTCCATTTCAACAGAATTGAATGAGAGAGTTAATAAATAAACACATGATGCGACCATAAGACAATCTACTGATGTTCAATAGTATTATAAATCAAAAGTAGCTTAATTGATTGCATAATTTGATTTATTGCTAATTTCGTTTAGATAGTATTTCTATAATAATTTTAATAAACTAATTGGATTATTCAGGTTTTCAGATTATTATCAGGTTATTAGATTTATCAGAAAGAGAGAAAGAGAATATAATAATTTAGTGTTAACATTTAAATCGATAAAAACTTTTTTGTTGTGCCCAACAGATTATTCTGGAAATAGAATTGACGTCTAAATAATAAAAATATTTCTATTTATGGTCATAAAATTGTAGGATAAGTAAACCTCGTTCTTCATTATAAAATATTAAATATTTTGTTCAAATCGTATACTTATATACATATATATAAACAGGATATTTAGAAAAATATACTATTTATATAATAAATGCGAAAGTTTGTAACGATGAATGGACGTTTGTTACTTTTTCACACAAAAACTATTAAAGAGATTAAAATGAAATTTGGTATAGGGGTAGGTTATGTTCTAATTAAGCACAAAGGATATTTAATGTATTGATTTATGTAGGTGAAATCGCATGTTTAAGCTACTCAAATATAAAGCAGATTTTTTTTTAATAATAAACTAATCTAATAAGAATAGTGAACGCTCGAATCTTATTATTTGTCTTGTTTTTTTTAGGTCAGTGTTCTTGACTAGATAGGCGAGATATTACTAACCCCAAAAATCCTTCTCAAGCAATCATTTTTTATTGCTATTAGGTAAAGATTACACCTTGATATCTTGAAGGGAATTTTCTACACGAAAATGTATAAATTGGATGTTTTTGTCTCGTTTATCTCATAACCTTATCCAATTATATCATCCCTTTTCAAGATAACCAGAGAAAAAAGAAAACATCAAAAATTTACATACTATTAAAGCTCAGCTAGCTCTCAACCACAAAATTTTCTGCTAAAAAACCTATTTTGTAGATGGCGTCCTCTTTCAAATTCCCGCCTCGCCTACTTAGTGGTAAAATGTTTTTTTTTTTTTTTTTGCAAAATGAAAAAGTAAAAGAAAGCATGGGATAGTAGAATATTAGGTACACCTCTGTTCATAGGGTTTTGTGGCATAAAAGGCAAAATGTAACCCTTAGGATCATTTTGTAGACTGTCAAGACTCGTTTTTGAACAAGATATTATATTAATTTCAACTTGATACTTCGAGTATCAAGATAGATTTGTATTTGATATTAATTTCAACTTGATACTTCGAGTATCAAGATAGATTTGTTATTGATATTAATTTTAACTTGATACTTCGAGTATCAAGATAGATTTGTATTTGATATTAATTTCAACTTGATACCTCGAGTATAAAGATAGATTTGTATTTGATAGATAGATAGATAGATAGATACTATTTATTGTTTCCTCCAAAAGATTACAATAGTAAACTTATTATAAATATAAATAATTACAAGAAATAATCACAATGAGAAAACAATGGGCGACCTTATCGCTAATAATATAAAAATTATCCCTACTCATTATTATATATACATATATATATATAATAATGAGTAGTTGATATTAATTTCAACTTGATACTTGGAGTATTAAGATAGATTTGTATTTGTGCAACTATCCTTATACGATTTTTTCAGGTAGAAGAGAGATTTTATATTATTACCTTCATCATCCTCATATCAGCTGTTACTCTCCACTGTTGAATATAGATCTCCCCCACAAGGATAGGGGTTTGTCTGTAGTTGCCACGTTTACGCTTAATAGTTGTTACACTATTCCATTACCTTAATCCTCAGGAATAGCAAATCATAACGATACCACAGGTGTCAGTATATTCTGTAAAGCCCATGGCGCAGTTTATGGTAACTGTACGTAGGAATGGTTAACACTTTCCATTAAGTAAACGGGTTTTTTATGGATGATTATGGGTGATGATAATGGAATCAGTATACGCTGGCAGGGCAACAATGAAGGATGACAGACGAAAGGAGCAAGTCAATAATCAGGATGAATTCATTAAAAAAAACCACGATTGTTTCTAAGAAGAACTACGTAAAGATCGACCTGTTAAGGCATATTGCTAATAATAAGCTTGTTAGATCTCATTACTAGCAATCTCTCTCCTCCTCAAGTAAACGGTTAACTAGTTTTCCACTTCAAGTTGCGTGAAAAATCGATATTTTTAGGTGAGGATCTAATTGGGTCAAAAGTCCCCTGTTCTTAACAAATGACAAATCGTTTCTCGAACTATAATTGATGTGATAATATAGCTGTACCCCGTGGTTTTACTCACGTGAGTTAGTCTATAAAGTATCCTATGTATTATGTTAGTTTACCAAATTTTATTCGAATCCATTCTGCAGTTTTTGCGTTAAAGAGTAACAAGCATCGATTCATATCCATCTATCTATCTATCCATCGTTACAAACTTATGCATTTATTATATTAATTGGATATGTTTTGTATGAATGATTAGATATGGTCGTTCAATCTGTAATGACCTGGTATACAATGTTTTATTTGTTCTAACTTCAAAATGAAAATGATTGGCAATGTGACTTCTTCCGAAACTTGTTATTTTTTAAATGTAAAAGTTGCCAATAAGAATACAGCCTTTATGATAAACGATAATCGTTATGTCTTAACTAATGATCACTTGCTATACCATATACGTACTGCCAATCAAGTCAATAATGCTTCTTTATTTATTTTATATAATATATTATTTGCTTATGTAGCAGGACATGGAGATAATGTTTAACTGGTTTAATACCTTAACCCAACCTATGATGTACAATAAAGACATTTGTATTTGCCATTAAAGAACCCCATGCAAGAGTCTCTTTGGAAATGTTGCCGCATTTTCGACACCCGCAATTTGCTGGTGTCTCATTTGCGTGATTTGCACTGTAAATATTTGTTCCCAAGGGATTATTATACCTCTTAGATCCGTTCAAGTGACCGGGGTGTATTAATTGACCGAGATATTTATCGGGTTGGATTCAACCTTCAGTTGTTCCGTAGAATCTTCGTTGATTTAAAGTACCTTTAGAACTTATTCATACATATATTCAGTAACTCTCCAAAGTCTATCTGTGGCTGAAACCATTAGAATAAGTAGTTCAAAAATATTTAAATTCAAATTTAGTAATGTAAAATTTTAAGACAATTTGGGTCCTTATGTTTCTATTTAAGGCAAAAGAATAAAAAAAGCAATAAGGATATTTCTTTTACATTATCGTCATTTCTAGTTATGACCGCGATTTCGTCGGAGTAATGCTGACATATTGATTGATCACGATAAAATGTACCCTATATCCTTCATCTTAACTATTACTCGTATGCCAAATTTCATGATGATTCTTTAAAATGTTAAGATGTCAAAAAGTAACAAACAAACAAATATACATTCACAATTCTACGTATTACTAAGTGTACGTATTTGACTTGCCAGACACTTCGTACAAATTGTAATATTTTTTCTTTCTCTAACAACCTTAGCTATATAAGTATTTATAGGCGTTCACTTTACTGATCGTGACGTCCTGTGGTCCTGACATAGTATGAACCACCTCTTTCTGTCCCGTGGATGTCGTAAGAAGTGACTAAACTAATTTATTGCTCGACGAAAGGGCAGCAGCGTCGTTCTTAAAACAACAGTAAGGCTAACTGCAGTTGCCAACCCGCCTGCCAAGCGTGACAACTATTGACTAACTTTCCCTTATGGAGGAGACCTTTGTACAACAGTGGACAGTTTACGGTTGATACAGTACAATACACTTTTTTGATGGTGTTATTCTCGGCTCTAAGTATTTAAATTCCTCCATAACTCTAGATACAAATAATTTATGTTTAAATACCATTAACATAAATGCGTGACAAGGTCTCGACGAATGTATGTTTGTACTGCAAGATACAGTATACCTAGCCGAAGTGAAGGGTGAATTCTTAAAGCCTTGCCTAGCTCGTTTCCTTTGACACGTCTGCAGCTTTGATATTGCGATGTGTTGCTAAAATAACCTGTTTACACTTAAGGACAAAATATCTACCCAGTATTTTGTTCTCAAGATTAACATATTTTGCTGTAAACGTTAGATCCTGGCATGAGCATATCAGAATGCAACGTTTATCCAAATATGGGTATATCAAGCTATTACATTCTCTATCCATAGTGGTAATAGTTAACTAAATTAAATATCTCTGGCTTTTTAAGTATTACAGGCAGCATATTTATCTCTTTTATTTTTACATGAAACAGTTGATTTAAAAATATTGGAATGCAATTATTACGGGATATTTGTAATTACATTAGATTTAATTGAAAAATCAGTAAATCGAATTTGAAATCTCGGAAGAATTCTTATAAATGTTAATTTAGATGTAATTCTGAATTCATTTTATTACTTTATCTTTTATTCGATAGAGTTCAATTTCATCTCTGTTTTATAAAAACGTTTTCTCAATTAATTTTTTTGTTTTTCACTGTAGAAAAAAATCTCTCTCGTTTTCTCTGTATGGTCTATTTCATGCTAAAAGCTATTTTTTCAAGTGAAAATGCCATTTCTAGCGAAACAATAGAGAGGAGTAATTGGAACTAGTTCTATAGAAAATAGACACTTTACCTGGAATGTCCATAACAGATGTTTTCTGCATAATTTGCTTCAAATATAAATAGTTTCTCGACATACATTCTTCTGTCTTCAAGTGTATTTCCACTAGTGTCCGATAATATCAGTGCAGCAGGTACGTATAGACATTCAAAGAGATTTTGCATAACGATAAATTTACGCGGTGTATAGATCTAAACGATTATGGCAGCTTTATGGAAAACGTGATGTTATGTTTTAGTTTCATTTTCAACAAACGACTGTTACTCGTAAATGTAGGGCACTGTGTTATTTTTCCCCTTCCTTGAAAAAAAAATGTATCCATGTTAAAATTATAATCTGTATGTATGAAGCGAGTTATAAAAGTGGGTGTAGTATGTGTATATGAAATTACAAATTATACGAAGGCCTCATTACAGACTAGTTAATCCCTGTGTCTTTGTGTGCGTTAATCAGTATTTAAAGTATTCGATAAGTTAAATTAGGATTCTTCACTATCATCATCATTCGCCACATGATTATTTAAAAAAAAAATGAATTAAAAACTGTTTATCCGTTTAAGCGTAATTAAGTATTAAATATTCAAACTTCTTAAGGATATATAAAATAACAAAAAATAGAAATAATTAATTTAGTTATTTAAATTATATAGCTATAGTTTAAATTATAATTATTATATATAATTCTTGATGTCCTACTAGTAAAAATAAATAGTGCGTACTAACAAACAATAATGTTTTAAAATTATACAAAAACGTATAATAAAAACAACGAATTTGAAATATAACTATTGTCATTTAAATTTTAGCGAATAAAAGACTAAAAACAACATGCATAAATCCCCATTAACTTTTATAATGCCCCATTTTTAAAGAACCTCAACAAAATGTCGTTTAACTGTCATCACGTGTTCATAGGCGGCCATTTTATGGATTCACCTCGTGCACAAAATGGCCGCCAGTATTTGTGATACGAGTATTGCTCTCCTTAATGCGACAATAAATGTCAAATTGCAATCGTTATTTGTAAAAATTATGGTCTCCGTTTGCCCCTACGTGTCCGGAACCAGTAATTAGGCAGTTTTGTTTCCTCCCTTTATTTTTCGCGTTTGGTTTTTGGTTCAATTGTAATTAAAGCGTTGGTGAGTATGGGGAAAACGTATGTTTATGGGTAAAATGATCTGGCAATATATATTAGAAAGGTAAGCTGAAATAGTATATATAATATGGCAACATGTGTATGCTCTTTTATTTCTTTATTTCCTGTATCATTTCTAACCGACTTCAAAAATACAGAGATTCTCAATTCGGTTATATTTCTTTTATTAATTAATTAATTTATACTTTTGCACACATTTACAAGGCGGACATAATATCTGATAAACAGAGAGAGTAAATGGCGGTGCATTGATTTAACAAAAACAATTTTATGTTTGATACCTCATAATTAAGTCAATTATAAACTTGATTTTGAAAAATTATTTGTTTATCTGAAAAAAAAGAAATGGAAATTTTACTTAGAAATTAGTCCAATATAATCTTTATCAAAATTGGTACAGTAAATAGTTTTACCACAATTAATGCCGGTTTTTTTTTGTGAAATAAAATCTTAAATTTGTGAACCATGTGAACAATGAATAGTGATAATGATTCCATACATAATCTATAACAATCATTTAACGTCCCACGACTGGGAATGGACATCTTCCCACAAAGAGAAAGACATTATTCTACATTAATCACGCTGGCCTAATGGTTTGGTATACTATTTCATTTTGACTTTTTATTTTTTCTATAGCAACGGTTTAGTATGCCACAGAAATATTTACATGTATTTTGCTATAAAAACTTAATAGGTACATTTTTTACTTACCATCATTTTGGGTTCTGGTGGGCAGATAACTTTTTGTATTCAAAGTCGACACAAGGAAATACATCTCAGTAACACGATACCTCGTCAGTGTAGTGATGTGCTCATATCGGTAAAATTATCGATAAAATTGCCTCTTAAGTCATGCGGCCACAAAAAAATATACGCCAAGTCATCCGGTATGGAATGAGAACGGAAATAATAAAGTACGCGTATGTAGATAGTTACATAGCGACCGGTATTTACTTTTATTATGCTTAAAAATGTAGTATGTTGTGGTTTTATTTTTTTTTTTTTATATCGGTGTGCCTCTTGGTATTATAATTTAGTTGAATAACAACTGAATACTTTTAGCACAGTATGAGTTATTTTACAAATTGTCCATGGACTTAAAAAAAAAAATAATAATACGGTCTTTTTTTTATACAACTTAGAATGGCAAACAAGCTGACTGTCCACCTGATGGAAAGTGGTAACCGTCGCCTATAGACATGAGCAGTACCATGGACATAACAGAGTATACTGTTTCGCCCATGATAACCCCCATGCGTTGCCATTCCTGAGGACTCAGGTGTTATTCCTCTGTACCCAGTAAATTCACGCCAATTTATGTCTGTTACCTTATAACTACGTCAGTTGTTTTTGTCAAAACTGATTTGGAATATTCTTTTTTATCTGGAAAGATATATTTACGGATTAGTCCAATAGAATTTTTTAACAAAAGCATTCCAGTTGTAAAAAATAATTCATTCAAACATTTTGCGAAGCTATAACATGTCGAACGAAAACGAATGACTTGTTTTAATGTAGATGTTATTATAAATGATTATCACGATTGAAATAGATTGAGTGGTTTATTAAAAAATCAAAACAGGACCGGTCTATTAATAAACTAGTTTTTTTTTTTTTTTAATATCAATTTAATATCGTTATGATTACACAATGTTATCACAGATCTTTAAAGAGAATGTGTTATGAATTTACGCGTGAATTATTATGTAAATTAATAAAGGCTTTCAATACATAAATTAATTTTTGAAATTGTGACAACGTAAGCGCTCTTTTATGTGTGTGTATATGTGAGCGTATGCATGTGTATTCATGCTTGTAAGCGTCCATATATGTATGTGTGTGTATGTATGTATAATCGTATGTAAGTATGAGCGTGTGTACTCCTTTCCGTCATTATAATATCGCAAAAGGTGATTGTGGTAATAACTACTGTTTCCCCAGTATTGATTATATTATGTATTAAGATCAGTACAAGAAACGCAAATCGAAATGAATAAATGGTTTTTTTTTATACAACTCAGAATGGCAAACAAGCTGACGGCCCACCTGATGGAAAGTGGTAACCGTCGCCTATAGACATGAGCAGTACCATGTACATAACAGAGTATACTGTTTCGCCCATGATACCCCCCATGCGTTGCCATTCCTGAGGACTCAGGTGTTATTTCTCTGTACCCAGTAAATTCACGCCATATCCCACCCTTCAAACCGAAACACAGCCATGTAAACACAACTGCTTCACAGTTGAAACACGAATGGGACAGAGGTACCCAAGCAATCGACTTTTGTACAAAGTCTCCCTCTGGTACAATAGAAATCGAAAATATTGATATAAATGTTCGTTTTTTAATGTATGTTGTTAATGTATATGTATTGTTAACATGTCTAAACAAATAAATAAATAAATAACTTAGCTCTTTCTCAGAGACACGATTTCTACTGTCTAGTAATCAAGTATAAAATTTACTAGAACCCAAAACTGATGAGTATGCCGATTCGCACACACAATCACCGTACCATACTAAAGTTCACGCCAATCAAAACGGTGATTTTACTACCAATCAGCACTGAGGAGTGCGTGACACACGGCTCGCAAGGATCGGTAACAATTTTTGCCAGTAGTTGCTACGCTTGGTAAAGCTTAGTGATATTTTAAGAGGGACGCTGCTGGCCATTTCTCGATCAATAAGTTCTCTTAGTGGCCTTTTACGACACCAATTGGAAAGGAAGAGCTATCCCAATCTATACCGGGACCACACGCCAATTTATAAGTATTAATTTATAGATACTACTGTCTAGTAATTAAATATAGGGTTGACTAGAACATATTAACCCTTAAATACCTGAAGTTTAAAATTTGATACCGGGGTTATAAATCACATTGGGCGTCTACAATCGATTTTATTTTAATATTTGGCTGTTTATATGTTACCAAATGTTTTTTTCAAAATAAATATATAAAAATATCGTTTTGATTTTTTTTACTATTTTTTCCCATTAGTAAACACAGCAAAGGGTACACTTATATATTTTTTAATTTAATTTAAAAAATCAGGTTTTTAAGGGTTAAGATGTATTAAGAACACAAAAATGATAAGTACGCCGACTTGCATGTAGAATTACCGAAACATACTAAAGTGCACGAATACACGTTAATCATTTATTACAGTTGCAGTGATTTTACTGCTAATCAGCAGCGTGAAGGAGTACGTGACATACAGTCTGCTAGAATCAACGATAACATTTTGCTTTAAAAATTTATTATTTTATTTCACTTTAAAAGAGTTTATTGTTGAGTTTCTTATAGGTTCTTCTTAACAGATAATAATATTTCAAACCTAGCGACAGAATCATAAAAAAAGAGTATTTTTTAATTGTTACTTTTTCATGTACTATTCATTTACTATATACTTTTCCTTTTTATCTTTAGTTTTTATACCACAAAGGTGGCAAACGATCACTGTAGCCTACGGACGCTTGCAACACTAGGGATGTCACATGTCACAAACCTTAAAAACCTTTTGAAGAGCTCATTCTTTTTTACAACACAATGGACAAGCGAACATGCGGCTAATCTAATGGTAAGTGACTACCGCCACACATGATCACCCACACCACCAAGAGCATTGTAGGTGTGCTACCGGCCTTTTAAAAAGGAATATGCTCTTTTCTTGAAAGTTATGATATTGTATCGGTTCGGAAATACTGCTCATTCCACAGTTCAAGCATTCGAGGGAGAAAATTTCTCTAGAACCGAATTATACGTGACCATTTACCACCAGGTTCAAGCGCGTGAGTGTGAATTCCCTGTCGACAGCGAGCGGTGCGACGATAAAAGCTGTAGGTATCATTTCAAATAATTCTATTTATTCAAATAAAACAAAACATGTCGATATGTTTGTTTAAATTAAGATTAATTCTATTCTATTTCTTACTTCTAAGTAAATCTTATTCTTAGGAATAAACTTTGTCATGGTTACTTTGAATCCCAGACAAACAATAAGGTTTATTTATCAAATCCGGCACCAAAATTAAAAATAAACAGAAATAGGAAAGATCAAGTGAATAGATACTTGTCAAACTCGACTTAGTTGCTAAGGCGACAGAAAGGGACTGTAGTCTGAAAGAATTGAAGAATAATAAAGTGATCATTAATTGCTCACAAAGTAAGAGAAATAATACTAAATTCTGTTTTTTCTTGCAAAAGATTAAGGACACTTCTCGAATTTTGATGAAATTAATATTATACGAGTATATAGAAAATTCTCATGCGATTTTAACGAACAATGTTAACAACCTATAATTTAAAAATGATATATACTACACAAATATAATAAAAGATATATTATTATATAAGAAAAAAAAAACACAAATAAATTTGTCAGTCAAACGAAGTAGGCAAAATGCTGGGCCACCTTATACGACATGACATTTTTTTTGAGAGCATAGTAGAAGGAAAAATAGAAGACAAAAGGGGAAGGGGAAGACCAAGGAATAACTACATGGGACAGATAAAAGAAACACAAGGTCTACTGTCGTATGAGGAGGTCAAGAATACAGCCTGGGATAGAACTGGCTGGAAGAAGGCATGAATTAGTTCCACCGATAAGAGGAAACTCTTAAATGAAAAGAGAAGAAGTTTCGAACGATGATTCTGAATCTTTTATTTCTATCTTTACAGAAAAACACAGCTTATTTTACTGTTTTCCATCTCACTAACCACCAGGCTATAAATAGTATCAACTTTAGGGAGGTAATGAGGTCAGGACACACAGAATGTCATAAGGAACGGGGCCGTTTCTTGTGGCAGTTTACAATTGGGAGGGATTTACCAGTAGTTGCCACGCTTGACAGGCGGGTTGGCAACTGCAGGCTTTTGGAAATATTCTAAGAGAGACTCTGATGTCCAACCGTCGTGTGTTAAGTTTCCTTACTTACTTCTTACATACCCACGGAAAAGTAAGGGATGACTCATTCTATGCAGGACCACATGGCATTAGACTTGTTGTTTCTCATCAATCTTACTAATAATATAAATGTGAAAACTTCTAGACGTTTAGATGTTTGTATGTCTTTTACTCAATTACGCTTAAACGCCTAAATAGATATAAATGAAATTTGGTACACGGCTAGGTTATATTGTAACTTTACTCGTATAATTTTAATAGTAGTCTATGTGTCAAATTAGGATGAAACCTATTTGTTGCAGTTTGAATTTTTAATTGAGTCCTGTGATACTTTCTTTATAATATGTAGTACTGGCAGGCATTTTTTTTATACAACTTAGAATAGCAAACAAGCTGACGGCCCACCTGATGGAAAGTGGTTACCGTCGCCTATAGACATGAGCAGTACCATGAACATAACAGAGTATACTATTTCGCCCATGATACCCCCCATGCGTTGCCATTCCTGAGGACTCAGATGTTATTCCTCTGTACCCAGTAAATCCCACGCCATATCCCACCATTCAAACCGAAACACAGCCATGCAAACACAACTGCTTTACAGTAGAAACACGAATGGGACAGAGGTACCCAAGCAATCGACTTTTGTACAAAGTCTTCCTCTGGTATAGGCGTATAACATTAATGAATATAAACTATGGACATGTACCTGGAATAAAAATATTTTATTTGTTTATTATATTTTTCTACAGAAAAACAATATGTAATTTAGTTTAAGTCAATTGAAACAAAAATTATGTTGAAAACACCAGATTTTTATTTTTATATTTCTCTCTCGTCGTCTATTTGAATATATAATTGGAGAACACTTTCTTTTCAGTTTTTTTTAATGGCATGGCATGGTAAAAATGGCATGGTAACCCCGCCTGCGCTATCGGTATACAGAGGCGGGGTACCAGTAAGAGGAGATAGATGAAGATGAAAAGGCAGGTCAGTTAGGCTATCGTGACGAATTCAACCATAAATTTATTACGATAGTTTCCAGGGGAAACCGCGTGGAGGTCGACCTGATAGAGTATATTGATAGCAATGGGGACTAACCTCCCCATTACTAACAATCCCTTTTTCTCTATCTGTACAGTTATATTTAAATGCTATGTTCAACATTTCTTCCGTCCGTATGTCAGATCACGTAAGATTTATCGAATAAATGCCTTCATTAGGTGGAATTTAAGACAATCACTCTTGGGTCACAGGGGTTGTACATTTCTAATCAGTATAAATAATTGCATGTGACTGATTTTCCTCTATTGTTGGTAATTTTGTTGGAGTATTTTTAGAAATGAATGAATGGATGGAAGACCGAAACAAGGAATGAAAAAATTGAAAGAAATATGCGACTCATACAGTAGCATAAATGAAACAACTGAGTATAACAATATTAATTATAAGTCAAAATATAAACAAAACAAACAAAAAAAAAAACAGAATACAACTTAAAAAGAATCTACAATTTCCTGCTCAAATGTAGCTTAGATTTATAAGTTTTTCTTTATACTACTATGGTAGCAAATAAACATACAGCCCGTCTGATGGCAAATGGGGTTACCATCAGACACCTGTAACACCAAAAGTGTGACGTGCGCGTTGCCAACCCTTAAGAAATCTTAATATGTCCTTTTTGAAGAACCCCATGCTATCGTATCTAGGGCCTCGGCAAAAAGATCATTCTACAACCTGAGTGTTCGCGGGAGGAAGTGCTTCTGAAACCACACTGTTCGTGACCATTTTGGTTCTAAGGTGTGAGAATGGATTCCCTGCTGATGGCGAGCGCTGCGATGGTACAAGGTGGCTGTAGGCATCATATCGAAACGTTCTTCAGAACACAATCTGTTATACATACAATAGAAGACGCAAAGAAAAGTAAGGCCAACTATCCACCGCTGAACATAGGCCTCCCCTTTAGAGTTTTACCAGTAGTTACCACGCTTGGCAGGCGTGTTGGCAACAGCGGTTAAGCGGGAGAAGGGATTGTTAGTAATGGGGAGGTTAGATCCCATTGCTATCAATATATTCAGGTTCGACTTTCCCCTGGAAATCATCGTGACTAATTTATCATTGAATTCGTCACGATGGGCTGACTTGCCTTTTCATTCTCACCTATAATCCCTCACTGGTGCCCGCCAGTGTATACCGTTAGCGCAGGTGGGGCTACCATTACATTATCATTCATTAAAACATAAAACTGCGGTTAAATTTTGGTGATGTTTTAAGAGGGACGCTGCTACCCATCCCTCAAAAGTTTAATATTAATGACCCAAAAACTTAAATAAGGCAATATACATACGATCGTTTATTACAAAACCCCGATCGGAAACTGATCATACGACCTCATTTCTGCGAAACAGCGTTTCACACGCCAATATAATACAACGGGTTCCGCATACGAATAACGGTTTGAGAAAATTATGTGTAAAACTAGTTGTTTCCCCTGGTTTTGTTTTTATACATTAGTTTTTTTTTCAAACAACTTAGATTGGCAAACAAGCTGACGGCCCACCTGATGGAAAGTGGTAACCGTCGCCTATAGACATGAGTAGTACCATGGACATAACAGAGTATACTGTTTCGTCCATGATATCCCCCATGCGTTGTTATTCCTGAGGACTCAGGTGTTATTCCTCTATACTGCTTCACGGTAGAAACACGAATGAGACAGAGGTACCCAAGCAATCGACTTTTGTACAAAGTTTCCCTCTGGTAAATATATAAATGTTCATTTTTATATAATTAATAAGTCACCACGTAGTCCCGATATAGAATGGGCAACCCCTTCCTTTCCCATGGGTGTCGTAATAGGTGACTAACGAAACTTAATGCTCGAGCAACGGACAGCAGCGGCCATCTTAAAACATCACCAAAGCTTAACTGCGGTTGCCAAACTGCCAGCCAAGCATGGCAATTACTGGCAAAACTTCCCTTATGGGGAAGGCCTATGTTCAGTAGTGGACAGTTAATAGTTAATATAATAATAAAATAACTATTATTATTAAGTTTGATAAGAAGTGCCGCTTCTCATAAAACTTAATAATAGGTCCAATGTCTAAGGCGATATTTTTATCTATTCTAATATAATGAAGAGGAAAGATTTGATTGTTTGATTGTAACGGATAAACTACTTAATCGATTTTAAATATTCATTCACCTGTAGAAGCCTTACTATCAAAGAGTTACGTAGACTATATTTTATTTTCACAAAAACCGTGCAAAGCTCGGGTGCGCGGCTAGTAATATACAATCCAATTGGATACTGCGAGTGATATAACCCTACTTACTACTCGTGTAAAAGTGTCGCCCTTTGATGCCAAGTGTTTATAAGCCGCTTTCGTTGTACACGAAGTCCTTTGACGTGATTTACTGGACGACGGATATGCATGCTCTCCGAAGTACAAAGCAAGTGATAGACATTTTTAAACTTTCGCATTGTTTATACATATTTTCAAGTCACTTCAAAAAGAAGGAGATTTTCAATTCGATTGTTTTTTTTTATGTTTAATACTTTACAACTCCATTAGTTCTAAATCGATATAGATTTTTTTTATTTGTACAACTTAGAATGGCAAACAAGCTGACGGCCCACCTGATGGAAAGTGGTAACCGTCGCCTATAGACATAAGCAGTACTATGGACATAACAGAGTATACTGTTTCGCCTATAATAACCCCCATGGGTTGCCATTCCTGAGGACTCAGGTGTTATTCCTCTGTACCCTGTAAATTCACGCCATATCCCACCCTTCAAACTGAAACACAGCCATGCAAACACAACTGCTTTACAGTTGAAACACAAATAGGACAGAGGTATGCAAACGACTTTTGTACAAAGTCTCCCTCTGGTATAGATTTTTTTTTGTCTAAAACTATAGGCATACTTAGAGATTAGCCCCATAGCATTTTCTTTTTTCAAAATCAGTTCATTAGTTAATTATTTAGATCATAATAACTAGTTTTGTCACATTTGAAGTTTGTTATTTTTGTGACATACAATGTTTAATAAATTCACAATTAGAACTTAACGCGATGCGATTATGTTTAGTGTTGTTATGTAGAATGGATGTAGACAACGATAATGATAACCTGAGGGTAGTTGAAAATAACACCACTGGCTGCCAGAATAAGGCGCCGTTCACTTCAGTCCTACCGTGACCACGACGTGATGAAACCCACATCGAAGTGTTGTGGGTAATCATGGGCGGCGATAGTCACTTACCACCAGGTGAGCCGCATGCTCGTTGTGTTGTAAAAAAAATAAATAAAAAAAAATCTAAATGTCAGGTGACGAAATTAATCATAAAAATTTCTCTGAATCCTCATCATATCAGCCCTTAACTGTCCATTGCTGAACAAAAGTCTTCTTCTTGGGGGGTTTTGCCAGTGGTTGCCTCGCTTGGCAGGCTGATTGGCTACCGCAGTCAAGCTTTAGAGATATTTTAAGAGAGATGCTGCTGTCTATGCCTCGCCATCCCATAGTTGGCCTTTATGACACCCACGGGAAAGGAAGAGGTGACCTATTCCATGGCGGAACCACGGCCCAATATCACTGAATACTGCATGATATATGCAATAAAAAGTATAAAATTAATATAAATGACAACCGAGACTTAACGCGATGTAAAAGCTTTTACAGGTAAATAGTAAGTACATATCTGCTTCTTTATTGGCGACGTTTCGACGTGGATTGCACCATGTCGTAGTCATGACAGGACTGGAGTGAGCGGCGTCTTCGTCTGGTAGCTCGCGCAATGTCACACTGTCACCATTAGTATTAAGAGCCATCCTGTAGGTACTGTTTACCTGTAAAAGCTTTTACATCGCGTTAAGTCCCTATAGTGTATTTAAAATATGTGTAAACAACACGAAAGTTTCGGGGGGAAATGGATTGTTAGTGACGGAGACAGAATCCCATTGCTAGCAATATACCCAACCAGGTAGACCTACTCGCGGTTCTCCCTGGAAACTATCATGGCTAACTGGCATGTTTTCATTCTCATCTATCACCCTTCACTGGTGCTCCGCCAGCATATCCTGTTAGCGCAGGCGGGGTTACCATACCATTTTCACCCATCAAAAAAAAAAAAAAAAACACGAAAGTTTCAAATTAACTAATATAAATAAGTTACAATTCTTAAATTATGTATCGTGCTTTGGCTTTAATTTCTGACGTGTGTGTAATTAAGTAAATATAGTAGTAATACATTTCTTAACCACAAATATTCTCCAATGAATGTCGCATATCGGAATCTGTAAACCGATAGTGTTGGAACTGGTTGATATCTGTTGGAATAGCTTAATACCAACATTCTTAGTAATCACGGCTCGGAGAAGCGCCACACCTGCGGTTGCCTGTAGGGTTGTCAGATGCGAGATTTTACTTCTTTCTAAATATATCTTCTTAACCTAACTACTTTTTATAGAAGAATTATTATTAATAACGTCTAACAGCACCATTGCTAGCATTATACCCTATTAGGTTGGCCTACACAGAGTTCTCCCTGGAAACCATCTTAAATATATCTTGCGGAATTTATCACAATGGACTTACTGACCTGCTTTCATCCTCGTCTATTATATCTCAGTGGTGACCCGTCAGTGTATACTGATATCGCAAGCGGGGTTACCGTTTCATTACTATGCATTAAAAAAATAATATATTATTAAAAATGGCAGTAATAAACTCCATCGGGTTACTCTGTTTTAGGGTTGAAATATTTCACAAGCAGTATGAAAAATATTATTTGAGACACAAAATCATACGTCACTCTTGCTACTTCGCTACATATATGAGTAGGTTGCTACAAATAGCTCTAAATAAATTCAATGCTTTCAATTTCTTTCGCGAGACATGTGATTTGGATGTAAGGAATAAAATAAATGATAATTTATATTTCATTAAAATTAGGTAGTTGCAAACGAAAATCACTCCCCATCATATTTCACAGGAGCTGTGATTAATTAACAATAATTTCACTAAATGATATTGAATTAAAAGTAGCGATTATTACAACGTTTAACCTGTCTCATCCCGATGAACCGTGAAACCGTGAGCTAGTCACGAAGTAACAAAAGAACAAACTCTCTTAAACATTTATAATATTAGTAAGGACAGCAATGGTTAGTTTGGAAGACAAATTAACCGAAAACAATCATGTCTTCTTGAAAAAACAGGGAATTAGGTGACAACGACACAAAGGGCGCGCCGCACGCAACAAACGGAAGGGGATAATTTTCCAAATTGCCAGTTACCACAGAGTAATAAGTAAGCAGTTGATCAATTTGCCAATTCTATTTATAGCCAGTTACAAATTAGTCAAGATCATAATGAACTATAATAATATCGCATATATATAATAATATCATATATATTGTTTTATTCACAGCCAGTCACATATTATTCAAGATAATTATAATAAACCGCAATATTATAGTAATACCACTATAATGATAATCATTTACATAAGTAATGTGGTGTGTTGATTTAATAAATACCAGTTAGTATAACAATACTTATACTAATTTTACTTACTACATTATCAAAGATACATAGGTTATATAATTTTTTTGAAGATTCGAAGCACAATTCGAAAAACTTCGAACGGTGACGCCGCTTGCGTTATCGTTCGAAGTGATTTCCAGGCGACTTATTGATGTAGAAAAGCATTTTATAATGTGATAGTAGTCCTTAAATTGTTATTTTAATTAGTTCATCATTATTTTTATCATCATTTTTATTATCATTATTAGTTCATATTAGCTGTTAATTGTCTACTGTTGAACGTAAGTCTCCCCCTATTGGGGGGTTTAGTCAGTAGTTGTCACGCTTGGTAAGTAGGTTGGTAACCGCAGTTAGGCTTTAGTGATATTTTAAGACGGACGTTGCTACCTACCCCTCGACCTTTAAGTTTCCTTAGTTGCCTCTTACGACACCTGTGGAAAAGGAAGTGATGACCCATTCTATGCCGGGACCACACGGCGATTTTAATTAGTACATTTAATATAAAACTACTAATTATTACATTTTATATCCACTGTGTGACAAATACGAGGTACCGCAAATATCACAGTGTATTCTAAGATGTCCATAGTGCTTTTTTATATCTATAGGCGATAGTTATTAACTATCTATCAGAGAAGGAAAAAGAATTATTAAATTTTAGTAATGTGAACTACCAGTCCCTAGAAATATACCCTGTTAATTCGACCTCCCCGTCGTTTTCCCTGGAGACAATCGTGCTGAATTCCAGGTAGATGGGCTAACTGACTTACCTTTACATTCTCACTTATCATCCCTCATTAGTGCCCCGCCAGGGTATATCGTTAGACTAGGCGAATTTACTATTCCATTATCAACCATTAAAAAAACTCTCTAGTAGAAGGTTCCATAAAAATTTTTGAAAATTGCATGCATTTATTTATCAATAACGAGTTCCAAATTATTAAGCACTAATTTTTTAATTAATTTTTTCCATAAAAGAGTTTTAATATCATTTTGTGCTTGACGTACTGCACGTGATATTATTTTACACTGTGCCTCGCAATCGCCGCCATCTGCTGCTTCGAATTTCTTTGTCTGCTTTATTTGTGTTGGCTTTCATATCGACATATTTATCGGCAAAAATGTAATGTTACGTACTATATTTGATTTGTTGGTGAATTCCGAAGGTCGACCTTTAGAAATATATTAAAAAGACATTTTCTGGGCAGTGAATTAGTTTTGCTTCACTTATTTATAATAATCTATTATTATAGCTTTTTGCTCCCTATTTCGTACGCTTGGATTTGAGAAGGAAGAATATCAATGGATTAGGCTATTTATAAACGTTAAACCTACAAGAACAGTAAAAACTGCATCCAATTTGATGCAGTAGTTTTAGCGTGATATTGAAACAAAAATACAGACAGACAAAATTTCTCAAATATTATCGTTTCAGCATCAATTGGTTTAATTAATATTCCTTATGAACAACTAATATCTTTATCATCATCACCATCATACCAGCCATTATTTGTCTATTACTGAACATAGACATCCACCATAATGGGAATTTTGTCAGTAGTTGCCACGTTTGGCAGGCAGATTAGCAACAGCAGTTAGGTTTTGAAGATGTTTTATAAGGGATGCTGCTACCCTTCCCTCGAATATTAAGTTCCCTAAGTCGCCTTTTACGACACCTACGGGAAAGGAAATGGTGGCCTATTCTATGCCGGGACCACACGGCGACTAATATCTCAATAAGATATTAATAATAAACGTCTTCCATAAACAGACATCATCATAATAAGACCATCATCATTGATGATGATGATCTTATTATGATGATGATGATCTTCCATGTACACACATCACCTAGTTATAACTGTATTAGTAAAGTTATGACAGACAAATAACTGCAGTACATTATTATCGTTGACAAAAAATAATTTGATTTCTCATTAAATATGATGATACGACAAGTAATTTATTATATTTTTTTTTGTCTATTTTATTTCTTCCCTTAGTTAACGGAAATCTTTACTATTTCTATTAACCATGAGGGATTATTTTCACTCGTGACTACGTCCTCGTGACTGGGCTATGCTCACTGACCGGTATAAACAGCAACCTATTTCCTTCCCCATCCCATATAGTAGTACATGTATACTAAATTTCATAGATAGATAGATATTCTTTATTGTTTCCTCCAGAAAAATTACAATAATAACCTTATTATAAATATAAACAATTACAAGAAATAATCACAATGAGAAAACAATGGGCGACCTTATCGGTAAAATCGATCTCTTCCAGGCAACCTTTGTTTGGATGGAGAGGAGTAATTATAAACATTTTGATCGGAGGCACGATGAAATTCTATTATTTCTTAATAAAGAGATATGATACATGTAATAATGTAAAATATATATTCATAGCGAGTAATAAGTCATAAAGGCACTAAGAGATAACAAACAAACTCACTTTAGTATTGCAATTAATTTTTAACACTTTATAGTATTTGGACATTGGTCCCAGCATAGGATAGACATCCTTTTCTTTCCCGTGGGTGTCGTAAAAGACGATTAAGGGACGGCGAGGGATAGGCAGTAGCGCCCCTCTTAAAATATCTCTAAAGCCAGACTGCGGTTGGCAATCCGCCTGCCAAGTGTGGCAACTGTTGATAAATCTCCCCAAGGGGGAGGCTTATGTTCAGCAGTGGACGGTTAAGGGCTGATATGATGATGATGATGATTTTATAGTATCAATATTAAATTCGGTCAGGCTTGCGCTCGTGTTTGAACCGCTTATGATTGAAGGTCCCGAATTGGTTCTGAAACTTGTCAAGCTTTGCCAATCTAATTAGACGTAAGATAAACCAATTGTTATTACATTAATATAAAAAAATCTCTTCTACACATCTTTGGTTAGAAGGAAATATTATTTTATTATATCATTGGTTCATTGTCCACTGATGAACATAAGCCTTTCTGGGGGAGGCCAAACCCCTTTTATCAATAGTTACCATGTTTGGTAGGTAGGTTAACAACTACAGGACTTTAGCGATGTTTTAAGAGGGACGCTGCTGCCCGTCCTTAGACTTTAATGATCGTTCATTAAATTCCCTTAATCGCCTCTTACGACACCTACAGGAAAAGGTATGAAGGAGGAATAGATGGAGTTATGTGTTTTCTCAAATATCTATATTCATAGGCGACCATTGACACTTTCTCAATTCTTATAGATGTAGAAGTAGCTTACTTGAGCTTTTATCACCAGAATTGTTATCATTATCTATTCGTGCAGTCTATATCATAAATACCTATAGTAGTGAGTTTGTTTGTTGCCTTTTAGCGCCTTAACGGCTTCACCAATCTCTACGACAATTAAATTAGATATACTCTTATTATATGGGATGGAGAAGGACATAAGCTATATTTCGTCTCATTTCTAGATCTACATTTCAGTAAATATATCCTGTGGCCACGAGGACAAAGTCGCGGGTAAAAGGTAGTCATTTATGTATATCAAAATGATTGAACTTATTTTGCTGTGGAATGTGGTGGTGACGTGGTGGCATAGACTAAGTGAATTTAGTGTTCGAAGGATGGGCAGCAGCATCCCTCTTAAAACATTACCAAAGACTAACTGTGGTTAACAAAACCCCCTTATGGGGGAAGCATATGTTCAGCAGTGAACAGTTAATGGCTGGTATGGTATGGTATGAACTTATTTCCCCTCATTTCCTATAAAGCTATGGTCTAAAATATTTAAAACTATACGTTATTCACGTACTGGTCTCTATTGAGTTTGTAATGGGGTTCTACCATAGATATCTGTATAAATAGATATCGCATTGACGTCGCATGTTAAATGTTGACCTAAATAGAGCAAAAATCTGTATGGTAACAGATTAAAAATACAATATGTCACCAATTTTTGTCAAAAATGTCGTAAAGGCGACTAACGCAAAAAAATACAAAAATCAATGCAAGGTGTTCTTTTTAATGGATGAACATTCCTATAGGTATACGCCGGCAGGGCATTAGTGAGAGATGACACTTGATGACTAGTGAGGATGAACGCAGATCATTTCGTTCATTTAACAAGAATTAACCACTACTGGTTCAAAGGGAAACCGCGTGGAAGTTGACCTATAAGATACATTACTAACAATAAGGCTCTTATATCCCATAATTAACAACCCCTTCTCCCTTATCGGAAGTTGGGCAATAAACATAAAGAGAATCTTAATTTCTTCAGTTACCGGCAATCTTGCCTCAGATTAGTTCTAGTATTCTGCATATGCGAATAAAAATATGTACTTTAATTCTGGCACATTTTAAATAACGGTTCTATTCCTAAATTAAAATTTATGTCAAAAATAATTTAAATAATTGACATAAAGGGCGTTAAATTGAAGTGTTTAATGCGAAAAGAGATTTATCATTCTATCGTTATGCCTCTTGAGATTGTGGAGAACCGAGTGCCAAAGTTCATTTCCTTATATACACCTACCTTTCACATTAAAAAAGCTGTATTCTTCTACTTTCGGATTCTACATCTGTATCGTTAACAAAAAGTTTTTGTTACACCACAGCGAATAGTGTAGCAAATTTAGTTTTCACATACATTGTGGTACGTGCGTCGTCTATATTTATGTGAATCTATGGGCAGAGCTAACTAAAATTTACATCTGTGTGGAATATCCGCGTCTTGAATGCAGATGTTGGTATTATCTCACCTGATTATATGTAATATTTATTCGTACAATTAATTTCTGTTACTACAAAGAAAATAGGATCTTTTGTTTCGTCAAAATAAATATGTAAATGAAATTTTATTTATTTTATTAAAGGAAAAAAAGAAAGTACAAAGTTTACAAAGTTTCACTATACAATTGTAATCATCATAATTTAGTCCATGTTTTATTTATCGATTAAGACACCTGCGTCATCTATATACATTTATGTCTGTGAGCTGGACTAACAGGAAATTGCATCTGTGCGGAATATCCGCGTCTAGAATCCGAATGTGGGTATTCTATTACCGGATTGTCGATAGGTACTAACGGTTGATTGGGCACGATGTTTTCCAAAGTACTACAGTTTGCAAATTTTGGAAGCCGCAGTTAGTGCAATCGATTCAACGACTCACAGTCGGTGTAAATTGGACTTTTTAATATTTCAATTCAAAACTGAAATATTGCGTGCAATTTTAATTGATTTTTGTTCTTTCATCTAATAAGATAACAAGATGTATTTTAATAACACAAACAACAAAAATACATTTTTATTATGAATATGTAGTAAAGTTTGTCTAAATCAAGTGACAGTAGTTATTTTTATCAACCGAATTCAAAAAAGAAGAAGGATCTCAATTTGGTTATATTATTATTAAATAACTAAACCCCCTCGGAATTTATCGTGCTTAATTTCAGATGAATTGATAATGAGGTTGTCTGTAAGAGCTTGTCCTAGCGATAAGACCGCCTTTTGTACCTTTATGTGTATATTTCAATCTGTATATTTCAATTTTGAAAAAAGATTGCAAGTGGAACTATAAAAAATACCCATAGATATAGTAAATAACATATATACCTTTGCCATAGGTAAGTCGTTACTGTACAGGAAATTGCAGTATTATTTACCCTCATGATAAAACTCTGGCAATGAGAAATACATACTACGTTTAGCTAATGTTTTTACTTTGATAATTATTATATGAATAATAAACATATAAGTTTATTTCATAAGAAATTATTGGTTGAGTTAGAAAACACAATTACTTTGTAAAATAATTGTTTATTTACTGTTTACATTAAAATAACTTCGCAAATACGCTTGCTTAGGTTATTGATAAGTAAACATACCTATTTGAAAGAGCGTTTATTATACTATTGTTTTTTTATTTTATTTTGATTCATTATCATCATCAATAGGAGGGGATTTTACGAGAAGTTGCCATGCTTAGTGTGTAGCTGTGTGTGCGTACGTGTATATGTGCGTGCGTGCGTGCGTGCGGACGTGAGTGCGTGCGTGCTGGCGTGCGTGCATGCGTGCGGGGCTTGCGTGCGTGCGAGCATGTTTGCACGCGTGTGTGTGTGCGTTTTTATTTTGATATACCATCTAGAATTGGTTTTACTACTTCTAATATTTATGCGTATAAAATATTCAATTTAGTAGTTATTGCGTGATATCGGAATAAACATATTCAGGCTAACAAACAGACGTAAATTACTAAAATTGTTGTTTAAACTTCTATTGTTTTTACTAAGACCCATAATTTCAATTTTTCTTACATATTCCTCATGTACCGACGTCGTTTATTTACAATTTTATTAAAATATATAACTAATTAAAATTAAAATAATAACGGTCGTGAGCAATTATTAAAGTATTTTTAAAATTATGAGTAATTATTAAAGTATATATATTAAAGTAATTATTTATTGCTAATTATAACACAATCGTGAACCGTCCTCATAAACAGGGACTTCTATCGAGTTCGAAGCTAGTCGGGCAATAATAAAAATTAGAGATTAAAAAAGTTTAAAGATATATATATATATATATATATATATATATATATATATAATATATATTGTATTTTAAAATATACGACCGATAAATTATCTTCAATTATGTAAATATACACGCACACCAATATCTTTTCTTTTTTTTGTATCACACATACATGGCAAAAAGAAGTATAGTACAAAAAGTAGTTCTCGTAGTTTATGCACGCATCTAACTCCAGGCAAGTCACGTTCTTTTTACTGTCACTTTAGAAACCATAACGTACCCTTTTTTTAAGAACCCCATGCTGTAGTCTCTCGGGGAAACTCTAGGGGAATTTATTTCACAGATGATCTATATACCGAACTGGACGGTAGGGAAAAAAATAAAATTATAATGTAAAAATTTGACGTTCATAAGCGGCTAAAATGTCCTACATGAATAAATGATTTTTGAATTTGAATTTGAGGGTACACAGGAGGAAATGCCTCTGAAACTGCACGATACGCGACCATTTACCATCATGCGATCTTGTATATATGTTATTACCAGAGGCAGAGTTTGTACAAAAGTTGCTTGTTTGGGTCCCTCTGTCCCATTTGTGTTTCAACCGTGACGAAATTGTGTTTGTATGGCTGTGTTTTGGTTTGAAGGGTAGGATATGGGAATGAATTTACAGTGTATAAAGGAATACCACCTGAGTCCTCAGGAATGGCAGCGCATAGGGGCTATCATGGGCGAAACAGTATATACTCTGTTATGTCCATGGTACTGCTCATGTCTATTGGCGACGGTTTTCACTTACCATCAGGTAGGCCCTCAGCTTGTTTGCCATTCTAAGTTGTATAAAAAAATTAGGTTCAATTCCTCAACGCTGATAAACAGTACGATGATCAAAATCAGTCTTGAGTATTATCTTAAAGAATTCTTAAGCCCTTATATTGGCATATTTAAGCTTATTTTTATTAGGGGCCTGACTTCTTAAAAAAGGCATGCATGTGTACTCTCAGATATGTCTTTGCAAAGCTTCGCTCACATTCTAGGGTGGGTACTAGACGATTCTCGAGTGGGCATGGCTCACCTGACTCCCTATAAATACGTATATCATCAGCACCGTCATCGTCGTCGTTGTCCTCATCCTCATCATCATCATCAACAATAACTGTCTACTGAACTGAAAATAAGCCTCCTTCTGGAGGGGTTTTGTCAGTAGTCGTCACGCTTGGTAGGCGGATGGGAAACCGCAGTTAGGTTTTGGAGATATTTTGAAAGGTATATTGCTGCTTATCCCTCGCCCTCTCTTAGTCGCCTCTTACAACACTTACGGAAAGAGAAGGGGTGATCTATTCTATGCCAAGACCATATGGAAATACGCCTATGATCCCTTATCATCGTGCAATCAGTAGAATATACAAAGGATGTTAAAATCTCGTTTTAAACTTAAGCGCTCGTTACATAGCTTGTGAACAATTGATCCGGTGTCCAGGTACCTTTACTGACAGATGATAAAACATATACATATATCCTATTCCACTGGTTAAATTGACTAAAAGAAATCTATTTTGGAGATTTAGAGAGAGAGTAATTTAGCCTTTGCTAACATTGTTATTAACTTCTTGTTCTTACTGTATATACTGTGCAATATATATATATATATATACAACTGTGAACTGCTTCTAATTTGGTGCATTATATTTTTTGTGTAATACTGAAACTTATGTACAGACAAATAAAAATTTTAGAATAGTAATAGTTCTAGCCTCTATTGGTCCTATTAAAATCCTCATAAGTTTTTTTTCTTAAATGTCTCCTATCCACAAATATCGTCTAGTTACAATTTTATTACATTAGTAAGATTTTTATAAAGCAATTCAGGCCATATAATCGTGACATCGAGTTGCAGCGAAAGTGAGATACAGTGAAAGTATTCCAATTTCAAAAACCTACAATTATGTCCGTTTATCTGCTTCTGGGTTAATGCGAAAACCTATTAGAGTGATTGTTTCATTCTCGCTAGATTAGAATCAATTTCATTTGGAACATTTTTGTTGGCGTAAACTTTTACGAGCACTTTGTAACAATATGACTTGCTTTTTTTACCGAGCTATTGTAATGAAAAATGACCGCAAAATGTGTTGCCGTCTTAATGAATTTCATTAAAATGGTGTGTTATAGCTTCGAAAGGGTCTCAATTTGATGGTATGTATAACACTTTTTACGCGGCATCTTCCCTAATTTCGAGACTAAATTGATCATTTTTGCAATCAATTTAGGATAATGTTGATCTCATACCAATTTGGAGTATTTTTTTTTTATGTTGCCAGCGCAAATATTTCATGATTCTTTGACGCTGATGATTCATTAGAAGCTTTTTTAAAAATATTGTATGTAGAACATCACTTGTCAAAAGTTTATCTTTTAATTATTCATCCATTAAAATTGCCTTATTAGTTCATCTTTCACAGTGAAATTTATAAATACAGCGTTATTTAATTGAAATATACTAATATTTTGTTTTACAAAATATGTTGCTTGCGGGTTTTGCTAGTTTTGCTAGCCTTACTTGGCAAGCGAGTTAGCAAGCACAGTAAAGCTTTGGTGATGTTTAAAGAGAGGTGCTGCTGCCTATCCCTCGACCATTAGATTCCCTTAGTCGCTCTTACGACACCCACGGAAAGGAAGGGGTGGTTTCTTCTATGCCAAGACGATACGACCAAAAAAAATTGCAATATTAACCCACAAATATCCTTAAGTAAATATAACTATATAGATATTATCGTTCAATTCTGAATTATAATATATTTAAAAGAATACATGGATATATTTTTATAGGAATTATTATAATAACAGACAAACATAATATGTGTACATTTGTGGTTATTCATTCCTAAAATAATAACATTCCCACCCATAAAGAGGCGGTAATATAAAAGGTTTAAATATTAAGCCCGAGTATAGAACAGAATCTGACAATAAGATTTCAAAATTAATTATTCACATGGAGCAATAATAA
The DNA here is from genome assembly GCF_026898425.1 of Galleria mellonella. Classification (NCBI taxonomy): domain Eukaryota; kingdom Metazoa; phylum Arthropoda; class Insecta; order Lepidoptera; family Pyralidae; genus Galleria; species Galleria mellonella. The sequence goes on along the minus strand of NW_026441999.1, from coordinate 4,097,202 downwards.
AATATATATCAATGAAACAAAGACATTAAGAGTATCATTATAAAATCACTTAACTCCAAATATGGCGGTATAATGAAAATTTCAAAGCAAGAAACTCGATCAATAGATTGTATCATTAATCTAATCGTAAATAGAACTGATCATATACCACAAAAAATATTCGATAACTATTTTCGAAAACAATACATCCCACAATAATGATATACTCGTATTCCGTTATGAAATATTCGATTTGAATCTCTATTTTAAACTACATAAATGTTAAATTGATTAAATACAACATTTGGACAACGATAATTTAAAATTGTAAATTGAAGATACGTACAAAACAAAAGGTACGATCGATAACGAAGTCCCACTTAATAAATCACTTGCAACAAATTTCTCTATCGTGTTGGAATAACGATCTTAATGGATGAAACAGTTTATAAAACTTGTATAAGGAAATATTGGACTACTGCTAGTGAATCAAAAACAACGTTGCCAGTTACGTTGAGATGTGTATAACATTAATTACTATTGATTGTATAATAGGGGCATTAATTGCCTACTATGGATTGGCTCCATATTGTTTCACATTTTTTAAGTAGTAGCATCCACCTAAGGCCACGGAAGTTGATAGGAATCGAAATAATAATGGGTACATTTGCTTGGATTCTCATAGGAATTGTTGGTAGTTCGCCGTGGTATGACTGTACTAAATTATTGTTATCCGGTGCTGAATTTTAATTAATCATTGTTTATGGTTTCGCATATTATGTTCCTAGTTAAGCATGCTTCTAAAATTTCGTTCGCTAGTGTTTTGAACTGAATTATTGGAGTTCTTGTAGAGTGTGGAGCTGTGTATTTATCTTGGACTTATTTTTCTTTTGTGACAAAAGTTATTTCATCTATTTTTAATCGATTTCCTTGAAATAAATCTCAAAAATAATGATACTTATTTTCAATATTTTTCAAAATTAATTCTCTAATTATATAAAAAGTTGTTTATATACCCACGTTTCTTTTGTTTTCGATTTAACTGTATATATTAAAAAATAAAGTAACAACACTGCAATAGTTATAATAGATTTATAAGATGTTTGAGGTTTTACAAATGAGAGAGTAAATAGTACTCAGCTTTTTACTTCATTCTAACTTCCATCCTCCTATTAAAAAGGCGAAAGTTTGTGAAAAGATGTGTTATTCAATCAAGCACAACCATTCTTTGGAATCAACTTCCAGCAGCAGTATTTCCGAACCGATACGACAACATAACCTTCAAGAAAAGAGTATATTCCTTTTTAAAAGGCCGGCAGCACACCTGCAATGCCGCTGGTGTTGTGGGTGATCATGGGCGGCGGTAGTCACTTACCATCAGGTGAGCCGCATGCTCGTTTGCCCCCTGTGTTGTAAAAAAAAAAGCTTAATAAGCTGAACGGAATTGAAATTTGGTACACGGGTATTCTAATTTAATAGGTGAGATAATTTACACATCAATACATGTAGGCCAAGCGGCGGGAAACAGCTAGTAAATAAATTAATAAAAGTCTTATCTTTATGATCTTTTTCCTCACATGGATTTTCCGTTATGCAGCTTATTATTTGTTAAAAAAATAAATGCCAAAATATATACTTAAGTCAGTAATAATACCTGTATACATACACAATATATAAATTTTTTCTCAAAGTACATATAGTTGTGTACTTTGAGAAAAAAATTCAGTTTCATTCATAAAACACTTCCTTGCTACTCTTATTAAGGTTTCGCCTTTTAATATCAAGAAGTTTTACGTCATTTTCATTATGCACAAAGGCTTTTGTAATAGCTTACCGAATGACAGCTTTACGTGCCCTCTGTAGTTGAATGAAAAACAAACCGAATGATAGACCATTTTTAAATACATCCATTTGAAACATTCAAAGGTTTAGTTCAGGATTCGATATCGGAATCTTTAAACAATCAAGCTTTATTCTCCGATTCTCCGCTTGTTAGTGCTTTTTTTATAATAGATGAAGTGAAGGATGAGAAGTGAGAATGAAAAGGCAGGTCAGTTAGCCCATCGTGATGAATACACCTGGAATTCAGCACGATGGTTTCCAGAGGGAACCACGTGGGGGCGACCTGTCAGGGTATATTGATAGAAATGGGACTGGTAGTCCACATTACTAACAATCCCTTCCCCCCAGCTTGTTAGTGTTATCACAGAGTAATACTATGTATCATTTTTAAAACTTATATTCCTTTTTGAACTATCTATATATGTATAAATACTAGGATTTTTTTTATATATATTTTATATATACTTGTCGTTTCCGATAATCGTTTTGACTATATTTAAAAGTCTTAAACAGCAACCGTACGATACTTAAGACTATGTTGAACAACTCAGAAGACAGCAGCAGCAAGACAACAGTCCTTCATAGGGAGGAAAAGGATTGTTAGCAATGGAGTTTGACAGCCCCATTGCTAGCAATATACCTTATTAGGTCGACCTCCACGTGGTTCCCCCTGGAAACCATCGTGAACAATTCTTGTTGAATTCGTCACGATGGGCTATCTGACCTGCTTCATCCTCACCTATCATTCTTCACTGGTGCCCCGCCGGTGTATACCGATAGCGCGGGTGGGGTTACCATTCCATTATTATCCATTAAAAAATAAAAAAACAGTCCTTCATAATCAACTACAACGACATTTGATAAAGAAGATTTCCGGATAAAATCGAAGCATACGACAAACATAGTAAATTAATAAAATTCCCGTTGTATATATTTTTTATTTATTTAAACTTAAATGCACAGTAAAATTCTATGTACGAGTATATTTGGCGGACTTAACACCGGACGGTATTCTCTACCAGTCAGCCATTGGGCAAACAGACAAGTAGGCGGTGCATTATTGAATAGAGGAAAAATAAGTCAATACTTGATATGTTCATATAATATAAAAATACACATAATATATTAAATAAATAAATATATAAATACATACATAAATAAATACATAAAATATTACTATATAAAACAATTAAATAAAACAACTACAATAGAAGAGTAAATAGTAATCTATGACTCAAACAGAGTAACCAGCAGGAGAAGCTTAAAGGGAAAGTGATTTTTCCAAGAAATACGTGCGCAATTTGTGTTTAAAATCTGGCTTGCTTAGGGTAGATATTGTGTTAAGCGGGAGTGTGTTCCAGTGTTTAATAGCTTTAACAATGGAGAGTGTATGTATACACTACGTATAATTTAATGTTTATATTTAAATTTCAAAAAGAGTGCTATGTGATCCTGGTACAGAATGAACCACCCCTTCTTTTTCCGTAGGTGTCGTAAGAGACAACTAAGAACACTTAATAGTCGAGGGATGGGCAAAAACGTTCCTCTTAAATCATTATCAAAACCTAAACGCAGTTGCCAGTCCGCGTGCCAAGCGTGCCAACCATTTCCAAAACCATCTTTTTGGGGACGGCCTATGTTCAGGGACAGCTGACATGATGAATGAATGAATCTGAAAAGACGTCACAGTAAAAACGCTCTTTTAAAATAACCCTAAAAAATTCGTGCCCCGATTTTTATATAAGTAAACAAAGATATTTACAATTTTGAATCTTATTTCTACGCTCAATGATTAGCGTGTAGATCATTATTTTTAAAACAATGATGGATATGTAATGATGACAAGTGACAGGCTTAAGTATGTCGGTAGTTAAATTGTATGCTATCATTTGCGTTTCTTGATTGGAGCGTAATATTTATGTGTACTCAACATTTGTATTTAATGTATTGTTTAATATAACTTTCTTTATTTTTTATTCAACTTAGAATGGCAAACAAGCTGACGGCCCACCTGATGGAAAGTGGTAACCGTCGCCTATAGAAATCAGCAGTACCATAGACATAAACAGAGTATACTGTTTCGCCCATGATACCCCCCATGCGTTGCCATTTCTAAGAACTCAGGTGTTAGTCCTCTATACCCTGTAAATTCACGCCATATCCCATCCCTCAAACCGAAACACAGCCATGCAAACACAACTGCTTCACGGTTGAAACACCTTTTTTTTAACTGTAAAATGAGGTGGCTTCAATTTATGATACTTCACTAACATAATACCAGTCGTTAATTGTCCACTATTAAATATCGGACTCTTTCTATTGGGAGATTTTGCCAGTAGTTGACGCGCTTGGCAGGCGGATTTGGTAATCGCAGTTAGGCTTTGGTAATATTTTAAGAGGAACGCTGCTGTCTATCTCTCGACTTATGATAATTATAATGGAGTAAATAGACTGACAGCCCAACGCACAGAAAGTGGTAAACATTACTTATAGATATTGGCCGTGTGATCCCGGCATAGAATAGGCTACTCCTTCTTTTCTCATGGAGGCCGTAAGAATCGACTAAGAGAGGGTGAGTGATTGGAAGCAGCGTTCTCCTTAAAATATGTATCAATAAAGCCTAACTGCGGTTGCCAATCCACCTGTCAAGTATGGCAACTACTAGTAAAACGCCCCAAGTGTGAAGCTTATGTTTAGCAGTGGACAGTATGCGCGATCAGTGTACACGGTGGTTGTACATTGAAACCTCTGTCCCATTCGTGTTTCAACCGTGAAGCAGTTGTGTTTGCATGGCTGTGTTTCGGTTTAAAGAGTGGGATATGGCGTGAATTTACTGGGTACAGAGGAATAACACCCGAGTCCTCAGGAATGGCAACGCATGGGGGGTATCATGGGCGAATTAGTATACTCTGTTATGTCCATGGTACTGCTCATGTATATAGGCGACAGTTACCACTTTCCATTAGGTGGGCTATCAGCTTGTTTGCCATTCTAAGTTGTATAAAAAAAAAAGAAAACTAAATAAATTAAATATATCACCATTTCTTATTCCATTCTAATAAATAAAACGTAAATCTCTTGTTTTGATATTTTCTCTACAATACAATTTTATTTATGCTATAATTTCTCACAGAGTCTAATCTGGTCTATTATTCAACTCAATATAATCCTCTATATCCGAAGAGTCGTACTTAACTCTGCCTTAGATATAAAATATTACTATACTCATAAATATATCATTATAATATATAACATACAATTTCCCATTCGATCCTATCGATATTAGAGTATCGATAACAGCATCCGGAGCGAATAATTTGTTATTCACATGTAATTTCCGTTGCAGCTTACACGGAATTTTGGTAGTGGATCGATTAGTGTATTCGGTAAATTGAATAAGTAAATCGAGTTTTCTATAAACACATCGATTGTTGACTTATACACTAATCGATATGTTACATACTATATGGCTGTGTTAAACTTTTTTTTTTAATTTTTGTACTACTATGGTGGCAAACAAGTATACAGTTCATCTAATCGTAAATGGAGTTACAGTAGTCTATGGACGCCTGTAATATCAGGAATGACATTGAAGGACAGGAAACAAAGAATGGTGCTTTCGACTCTTGAGAAACCCTAATACATAATTTTTGAAGAACTCCATGTTTTAGTCTCTAGCAACAAGCAACTCCTCTTTCTCAACTAGTCGCTTTCCATCAGGTAGACCATCTACTCATTTGCCTGCCTAACAAATAAAAATTATCTCTAAAAAATTATGAGATTACCTACCAATGCGAAACCAAGTTTGTTCACTAGTCTTATTATATTTATAAAACACAATCATCCTATGAATCGCGCCTCGACGGAAACCAAAGCAATACAACCCCGTCTTCAAGTAAATCACAATTAAATGTCACCTTTCATTTAGTAACATGAGTTGTAATAAAATCACACCTTTTGTCACTTTGACTACGTCAAAAAGTTATTGTAATTCCCAAATTGCTAAGAAAGCAAGTTTTCCATGGGAACTTTTCAAATAACCCCGTGTAAACATCATTACTGTGCTCCTGTGATCTCCGTTTTACCCCTTTGAAGCTGTGAAATTTGGCCTTCTCTAAAAGAAAACTTTAATTGGACTTTTGTTAGGTTTGCCATGACTCGAATTTTCCTTCGCCAATTTCAAAGTTAAGAAGTTTATAATTTTGATAAATAAAGATTTTAATTTATCGTCCGATGGGCGATTTAATGTTACATTTCTTGGTATTCTACTCACATTTTGGAGCAGAGCAGCATATTGTTAATAACTTTATAAAACGCCGTAAGTTGCTGTACCTGGAATATATAATGCGGAAAAGAAAATACAGTCTTCTGCAGTTCTACAGGGAAAGATCTAAGGTTGACAAAGACGGGAAAGACGTCAAAATTTCTGGTTACAGAATCAAAGCCAGTGCTTTGAAATGAGCACCAGATCCTTTTGCAGGATGACGATGGATAAAATAAAGATCACTATGAAGATCAACAACCTCCGGTAGAAGATAGCACCTTAAGAAAATTATTATAATAAATACTCTGTCAGGTCCACCTTTACGCGGTTCACCTAAAAATCATCGTTGATTCTTTGTTACTTTTTAAGTATGGGCCAACTGGTCTAAATTCATGCTCATATTTTCTTAACTAGTTTTACGTAAACAATCATAATAGTTTCAAATTAGGGCTGGTTTACCATATTATTCCATTATTTGTGTGTTGTTAGTGATAAGTTATGAAACCAATACATGATGACCCGTATGTAAAAGCTGTAAATTTCTCAGCAAACTATGGAAAGGGAACTGAAACTGAAATGAGTATATCCGCAAAAGAACCAAAGTAACCGATATAGGATAAGCAAGCTATAGTAGCATTAGGCTGGTCGCATAGCTTGAAGAACCGACAACCGATGGCGAAGAAAGGTTCTTGAATACCCCGTAGAGATAAACGCAGTGTAGGATGACCCTCCACTGGATGGAGTGATAACTTCAAATGCGCTGCAGGAAATCAATAGATGTAGGTGGTTTAGAACCGTTCCTTATGAGAGTCTATGGAGAAGGTTTATATTCAGCAGTGGATAATGGTTGAGAAAAGATGACGATAATAATAATAATAATAATAATAGCCTTTATTAACAATCTTACAATGTATTTATATAATTTAGTTATTTGTTTGACACCGGTACGTGAAGATTGTCTTGCTGTCCAGCATAGGCCTCCCCTAGAGTTCGCCACTGAATGCGATTCTGCGCTTGTCTTTTCCAGGTGTGTCCCGCTATTTTTTTTTGAGAAAAGATGATGATAATGATTATTTAATATTTAAAAACAGAACGGTAATTTAACCCAGCTGAAATAAAATTCTCATTTCCAAAAAACATTGGAATCTTTAATATTTATTAATCAGACTTTGGTCATATTTAAATTAATTATACCATAAATTCACAAATTTTGGATCAAAATACGACAAAATATGTACATATCGAAAGTTTGTATCGAATTTTATTTATATTAAACTGTACACTACTATCACCTTGTGGTCCCGGTATAGGATACGAGTAGGCCATTGTGGATAGAAAATTGTGGATGATTCAACCCGTACTATATTGAAATTGGGCGTTTCATACCGGTGTGAAAAGCACCATTTAGTTCTCTTAAAAGATTATAGTGTGATTGATGAAACAGTATGAATTGATAATGACCAATACGATAATTGAAGAAAGGGGTGATGGAGAGGGTGGGGTCGGTTGTTAATTTGAAAATTCATTCGATATTGATAAATGATTACTGATTAATTGTTGTATAATGAACAATCGATATTATTTTAATATTTTAAACGTAATTCACCGCCTTTTGTTCTTTCTGTTTGTTTGTATTTTAAATACGCTGATAGTATATCTGTTATAATTCCTATTACTAAAATATCTGTCATCGTTACGTTAGCCTTTCTGTCCTGTCCTTTGTTTCTTGGGGAGTTTTGCCAGTAGTTGCCATGTTTGGCAAGAGGGGTGGCAACCGCAATTAGGCTTTTAGAGATGTTTTAAAAGGGGCACTGCTTCCCATCCCTTTACCATTAAGTTCCCTTAGTCACCTTTTACAACACCCACGGGAAAGGAGGGAGTGATCTATTCTATGCCGGGCCCTGCACGGCGACATGCACCAAATTTTTAATTTTATATTAGTCCTTTGAGTGCCGACGAGCGCCATCGCGCTCGTGCGCATTGCAACTAAAAGTGCCACGAGCGTCATAGCGCTCGTGAAATCAGTCGCTGTTTAGCTTGCTGTAAAAAAAAAATATTAAAATTGTATAATTTTTGGAGGAGATACAGTTTTTTTAGAGACAAGTGTAAATGACATCGACACGACAAAGATTTCTTCGACATTTTTAAGTAGATATGAATAAAAATCAATGGCACTAAAAGGGTTAAATTAGCTTCTACCCGGGAGGGGGGGGAGGACTATTAATAATGGGGATTAGCAATCCTATTATTAGCAATATACCTTATCAGGTCGATATCCTCGCGCTTTCCCCTGGAAACCATCATGACTGATTCATTAATGAATTTGTCACGATGGGCTAACTAACCTGCTTCATCTTCACCTATCATATATATCATCCGTTGAAAGAAAAAAAATGGTAAACAACAAACACCAAAATTAGTATTGCTCAAAGTATTTATAAAAAACTAACACTAAATAAAATTGCTATAAATAGCAGGTAATCTCATAAGCGCCTTTATTTTATCGCAACTTTAGGTGTCCTATTTAATATTCACTATTCGGTGCACGTGACCTCGTTAATGGTGTAAATTTATCAAGGATTAATAGCATACATATTAATAACTTTATTAAGTAAATATAAGATTTTTGTAATTATTCCATTATAACGCTCTGATAAATATCCGTCTAATCAAGGTCTGGAAATGAGATATTTATTTATGATGTATTAACTCCCACATATTAGTATTTATTAATATATATATATATTATAGTTATTAGTGCCGTCATCTGCATAACAATGAATGTCACCTAAGGGTAATATATAATGAAATACGAACGTAGTATTTCTTTATTGGGATAAATAAAAAAAAAACAAAAGTAATACACAATAAAAATACATACATAAATAATATAAAAGAATAATATAAAGATAAATATATAAAAGTATCTTGTGTTTTATGTTAGATATATTGTACAAGTATATATATATATATATGTATATAAAGCAAATTAAATTTCTTTAGAAATAAACATTTGTACAAATATATATTTCTAAAAAAATCCGCCGTGTAGTTGCGGCATAGAATAGGCTATCCCTTCCTGGTAGGTGTCGTAAGAGGCAACTAAGTGAGGGCGACAGACGGGCATAAAAAACAAATTACATTTCTTTACAACTAAATATTTGTACAAATATATATTTCTAAAAAACCCGCCGTGTGGTTCCGACATAAAATAGGCCACCCCTTCCGCGTGCGTGTCGTAAGAGGCGACTAAAGGAGGACAGAAAGGTACTTCTTAAAACATCAACAAAACCAAACTACGGTTGCCAATCCACCCGCCAAGCTTGGCGACTACTGGTAAAACCCTCTAAAGGGAAGGCTTATATTCAGCGGTTGACAGTTAAAAACTGATATGATGATAATGATGAGCTATGCAAATATATTTTGCGCCGAAAAAAAAAAACAGTAGTAATAGAATACTCCGAGAAATATTTTTTTTTATACATCTCTTTCAGAATGGCAAACAAGCTGACGGCCCACCTGATGGAAAGTGGTAACCGTCGCCTATAGACATGAGCAGTACCATGGACATAACAGAGTATACTGTTTCGCCCATGATACCCCCTATGCGTTGCCATTCCTGAGGACTCAGGTGTTAAACCCTTCAAACCGAAACACTAATAATATGAAGCATATAATAGATAGACAGTGGACACATTGGATTGAAAATATTTGAATTTAGAATACGGAATTGTATGTCTACAATCAGAATTTTGTTCGAAACGTGTTCTTCTTAAATTCTTCAATCGTCATATATTTAATTTAAAAGTCAATCATCAAAATCGGTCCTTTAGCGATGTAAACACGTATCTTAGCCACACAAAAGTAGATGAATTGAAATCCGTCTCCTTTGGGTAATCTTTTAATTTTTCCCTTGGACAACGTAAGAGGCAACTATGGGAATTTAGTGGTCAAGGAACGGGCAACAGCGACGCTCTTAAAACATCGCCAAAGCTTAATTGCGTTTGCCAATGCGCCTGCCAGGTGTGGCAACTATTGGCAAAGTCCCCATCAGTTGACGACTAATATAATAATGCTGACGTTTATAAATTAAAAAATCCCAAGAGCCAATAATTTTTTAAAATTCAATTACGAACTATTTTTTTTTTTTATAATATAAATATGTTTGAATTGCTTACAAATTAATATACATGTATTAATTAATTATAACCTAAGATAAAATGCTATCATTTTTATATATATAAAAATTGATTTCCTACACTAATGCCTATTGTATAAAATTTTGATAGAGATAAGAAATTATACAGTTATAATAATATATATGTTTAAAATTATATACCTATGAATTAAAGACAATTTCTTCTTTTTTTAACTCACAATATGTACCTACACGTCGGCCGTATTATGTAGTTACCGTCGTCGGCCATTCTAGTTGATTGTAGGTTACAGATCCCGAACTGTGCAGGCTTCCGTTTTGTCAAGCTAAAACAATATGGAAAGAACTTCTTATCTTAATATACATTATATAAAAATCCCGTGCCATGATCTTCGTTCACTGTAAACTATAAATTTACTCAACCAATTTTAATAAAATCTTGTAAATGTGTACTGCTCTAAATTGAGAGTTCGGTGGAAAGGGATTGTTAGTAATTGTAGCCTATTTGTGTCACTGCGACACATAACAAAAGATAAAATACGAAAAATATATTTTCATATACATATAGATACATTCATTTATCTTTTGTTTTATATTTGAAAAAAGTGTAATTAATTTGATTGTATGAACTCATTTGTTAATTTACGTGTGTCATAAATGGCTCAAATAAAGTGTTTATCTATCTATCTATTTATCTAATTGGGTCCAATAGCCGCATTTCTAGCAATATACCCTAAAATTCAGCCTTTCCCAAAGGGGGCGATAACGCCCCCTTGTGGGCGCTGCAGGCCTAATGGTAGGAGATCTAAAAAAAAAATGGGGGCATTGTGTAGACGCTTGTGAGGTGATTTGTTGATCTTGGAGTAATAGTGGTTTTTAAGAAGGTAAAAAAATGGGGGCGTTAAAAATAATTTATTCTCAAAGTGGGTAGTACACAAAATAAGTTTGGGAACCCCTACCCTAAATGGTTGATTTCTACCCGGTTTCCTCTGGAAACCATAATGGATAAATTCTTGTAGAATTGGTCACGATAGACTAACTGTATAACTATGTATTATTTTGGAAAGTTATATCTAACTTTAACTAACGACCAGCTTCAGTTTCGCATATATTTTATTGATCAATTTACGGACAGACAAACGCGTATCAAAATCGGTTTCATGCTTTAGATGAAATACCCCCTATTTCCTCTAAACTGAAAAACGTCTGTGTTTTATATGTACAAGTATGTACTGTAATATTTAGTGATTACATTTTGGTATAGTTTACAATCCCTTCCTTTCACGTGGATGTCGTAAGGGACAACTAAGGGATAAGGGAAAACTTAATAGTCGAGAGATAAGCAGAAGCATTTATTTTAAAACATTACCAACACCTAACTGCGGTTGCTAACCTGTCTGCCAAGCATGGCAACTACTAGCATAATCCTCTAATGGACAATCTATGAGGGGTTGCTAAACATAGGTCATGTTTAGCAATAGACAGTTAACGGCTGGCATGATGATAATTGTTTAGAATCAAAAAGAAAATAAAAATTAAAAAGTAACAATACAAGCATGAGACAAGACGATAAAAGCATTCTCCATGCTGTTTAACCACAAACAATCAGTTACCAGTGGGTCAGGTATCAGTAAAAAATAAAATAACCGGCGGCACGAAATGAAAGGCTTCCCACAAGGTCGGGTTTGTGTCCGATATTTTAATAGTTCGGTCCTCCAGCATCTCACGACACATCCTTATCAATATCAATACATATAATAAAATCGTAACTGGTCGCTGGAATGATGGAAGACATACAACAAAAAACTATTATAGAGGGATTTTATGAACAAAATAAAACCTAAAACGGCGATTTTTAGAATTTTGGTCTGTTTCTCTGTACGTTTCCGTGCGCTTATCTCAGAAACGGCTTAACAGATTTGAATGCAGTTTTCACCAATATATTGCGGTTTGCCCCACTTAACATTTAGTTTTTGTTTTATTTCAATCGGTTCATAAATAAAAAAAATATATCAATCTAAAAGTCACATATAAAATGTTATAAAATAACCGATCAGTTGAACTGGAATTCATAGGATCACGGGCGAAACAGTATACTCTGTTATGTCCATGGTACTGCTCATGTCTATAGGCGACGGTTACCACTTTCCATCAGGTGGGCCGTCAGCTTGTTTGCCATTCTAAGTTGTATAAAAAAAAACTAAGGTCTGAAAAGTTACAAATTAAAGCTGGTGATGACAAAAACTGATTTTCGCACAACTCAAATTGGTGTTCCTTTTTCTGTAAAACGAAATCTATATACAGCAAAAAAGGGAGTTCTGATTTTGTCTCTTATTTTTAGACTATCATTAATATTTTCTACCAAATGTATTGCAAGTTCTGTTTAATATTTTAATTTATCAGCCCCTTTTAACACATTCTAGTATTTTTGGTTAAATTATTATTAATATATATTTTTGAATGATTTGAAGACCCTAATGTCTGAGAAACTGTGTTAAATTGCTAATATAGCAATTTAACACAGTTTCTCTCCCAGTGGTAACGGATTCGATTCTTGTAAAATACAAACATTTTTATTCATCAGTATGACTGCAATAATCTGGATGTATTTTCTATATATAATATGTATGTATCTACAAAAATAAATATTTATTTGTTTTTATTAGTTATTTAATAATCATTGTACAAGTTCTGCTTCATTTGTCACTAGATGCCACTAATGTGTCAAAATTTTGGTATTATTTATTTATTAAATAAAAAAAACACATACACACACACACACACACATTTTACATATTTATGCAGTAAAGCAAATTTTATTGTACTGTAAGTAAATTTTCATACAATTTACATAGATTGTTATTTGCTCTTCTATTACAGTTAATTTTAAATATTTATATTTTATGTATTTATTTATTTATGTGTTTATTGCATGTATATATTTATATTAATTTAATTATATGTTCATAATATATAAATATATCAAGTATAGCTTTATTTTTATTCTATTCAATAATGCACCGCCTACTTACTTCTTTGTCTGCGCAATGGTTGACTGGTAGAGAACACCGTCCAGTGTTAAGTGCGCCAAATGTACTTAGAATTTTACTGTGAATTAAAGTTTAAATAAATAAAAAATATTATGAGAAATTACACCTCTAACTCTAAGTGACATGTTAAAAATAAAAAATATATATAACATACATATTCCAGCCAAAATAAGCTATTAATATTAATAAAAAAAAAGTGTCAGCTCTCCCTAAACTCATAACTTCCCATTTCTTCTGAGAACGAGCAAGTTATGTTTTGTTTAAATTAGCCGCGTCTCAAAGTGGGGAATCATTTTTTGTATACATTTACCCAGCGAGGGAAATGTTATGTTAACCTATTTTCCAAAAAGATAGGCTAAGTGTGTGATTTTAATAAATATCTATATTGCGCTTTTTCTGCCATACTTGTAAGCAAGTTGTAATTATTTCTTTTATTATTAAATTACTAAGAGTTTATTCCTAAGTTAATGTTAGGTGTTAAGATTGTGCAAATAGACCATTATGTATTAAAAATACTGTAAAAGTACTTAAAAATATTCAATGATAGCTCCATCGAAGTTCCGATGATTTTGCTATAATCATGAATCTATCACAATAATTTCTATGGGAGATTCGCATTGAAATCGATCTGTTAGAGTATATTTAGTCATATTTTACACAAAGTCGTAATATGGTATATATATATATTAAAATTTTTATTATTTTCTTTCAGCTTCTCAAAGGTTACTGTAAGAGATCCCTCTATAGGATAAGTCCGTCATTGTATATTAAATCTCTTTAATGTATCAAATATAATGTAAGTACAGTAAAGATTTTACAGTACAATACAGATAAGAAGCTCAGAGGGAGTAAATAATTATTATTTTGTATACGAATCATACGTGTGGGTTAAACATATAATTAATTTCATCATTTTAGCTTGATTTAATTATTTATTTTATAGCCATATGTATATATTAATAACTTTCGTAGTAGTTACAAAATTTAATTATTAAATAGAACATCCCTCGTATGATTTGTTATTAATATTTTTCAGTGCATAATTTTACACAAATTTACACAATGTCGTAATAGTACCCTATTACGACTTAGTGTAAATTTATGTAAATTTTCAACTAGTGTTGTAGATATATTTCTACAGCCACAACATTTAAAACTTTAATACAGCTTATTTTGTATGATTTCTTACTAATGTTTTTAGCACAACATTTTACACATATTTACACAAAGTCGTAATAAGCTAATCTAGTCTATTTAATAACGTAACAGACATATTTCTCCAAAAAAACCTTTTCCAAGCTTAAATAAAGGAGAGGCATTTCAAATTTGTACCAATATACAGGTACAAACCTCAGAGGGAGTAAATAATTATTATTTAGTATACGAATCACGCGCCCCAGCGTTAGGGGAAGGCCTTGGACCCACGTGTGAATTTCACTTGAATAACAATGATATTTTCTTATCCGGCGCCATATTTTTTTCCGTGTTTTAGGGTTGCCGCGTAACATAAAATATGGATTGACGTAAGCGTTGGTTATTCTGTTTGTTTATCCGATATTTCGGTATATGCTATAGTAGTTTTATAGGTATTAAATGTATTTGACTAGGGCGTACAGAGGTCGTAGCGTTTGTCGCATTGTGATACGTGTTGATGAGTCTTTTCTTTAGTTGCCATAACATATTGCGTATATGTATCTACCTATTACATGATTATCGAATTATTTGAAAAATACGATAAAAAAGTAATGTGTATGTTTGTACGTGGAATACAGTATTTTATTAGTAATTTAAGTATTTATTTATTTTTATTTATTTAGTTATTCTTTATTGACCACATTACAAAAAAGAGTTTGGTACAAAAGGCAGATTTAACTCTATATAGCCTTCTCTCCCAATCAACCTTTATTAAATCCATATTGACTTACAAATAATATAAAACATACAACGGAGAACTACTGCACAATACAATCATATAAAATATACTTACACGAATATATTATATGAATATTACTTACATATGCAAATATATATCGTAAAAACATATATACAAACATACATACATACATGATTATATACTATAACGCCAATATAGCAACGATAGAAATCGAAGGACGATGATGAAGACGATGATGAACTGCTTTCACAGCTTCATCATAAGATATCTGTAGACATTTTTTAAAAGTAAAATTTTAAATGAATAAAACGTACTGACAAATGACAAAAAAACATTTTAAAAATATTCTTATTATATTTAAAATAGCTGTTTATTTTTTTTATATATTTAAATTTAGAACGATAAATTATGCGTCTAACAATAAATTTTGTTTTGAAATAAATAAATTTTGATCCGCAAAAAAAATAGACAGTTTCAATAGCCATAAAATTAACATAATAATGATACGAACGTAAATTCTATCGATTGCATAAAGAACTATCACAATCGGTTCAAAATGAAATAAAATTTTACACTCGTAAAAAACATAACTGTAGTTTATATATGTAAGTTATTGTACTAATAATAATATTATAATTGTAAATAGCAATAATTGTGGTCTGAGAAAAGAGCACATGAAAAGATTAATATGTAATGGCAGTTGCAAAAGTACTGTATTTAAAGATCAGAGCATACAATACATACATACATACATATCTGTCACGCCTGGGAGACAGGCGTGACAGATATGTATGTATGTATGTATATTAGGGTAGGCAGAAACAATGGAACGCCAAATGCTTCGATTCAAACAAATCTCTTTCGCTTCTTCCAGAGCATACAAATGTAAACATAATTGCAAAATATTATTATATAAAAAAAATACAGAAATCCTCTTTATATTGAAAGTAGTTTAAAAAAAAATATTTTTTTCAAACATGTTTGGAAATGTGAGCATTATTTTGACAATCTTCTTCGAGATAAATCCAAATTGTCGTACTGGCCAGGTACATGCGGACAGCGGCCGGCTAAAGTTGTATGAAAATCCATATCTGTCGTGTTTTGCGGCCAGGTAAATTACTGTGTAAACTCATATGTGTCCTGTAATTTAAAAATGGAATGACCTTTTACTTCGAAACATGGTTACCAAGGAGGTAACTAATACAAGGTTTTATTTAAATTTCAAACTGGCTTGCAAATAGAAAGCTGTTTATTGAAAAAAAACAAAGGAACATTATAGCGTGTGAAAAATTATTATTGTTCGTTATTCGTCATTGAACTTAAAAAGTAAAATTGTGTTTTTGATTTCCGCGCATTGTTTGAGAAAAGTACTATACAAGCCTTGGCCACAACTAGGCATTGATGGACTCACGTATGTGTGCCTCGGCTACGCCTCGGCCCACATTTCCACGTTCTTCCATCAATGCCTCAGTTGCTGGCCGCTGCAGTAATATGAGTTTACATAGTAATTTATCTGGCCGCAAACACGACAGATATGTAGATTTTCTCAAACATGCTTGGAAATGTGAGCATTCACATTTCCAAGCATGTCTGAGAAAAATATATTGTAAATACGATTATTATACAAGTAAAGGGTAAAATGAGAATTTACAATTCAAATATATATTTTTTCTGCTTATCTAGAAAACAAAAAAACAACTTTATCTTTTTAATCTATACGTAACCTTATTTTTTTATACAAATGACTTGCATACAAATATTCGTCTGCGTATCATTAGCAGTGTTCAAGCAATGTGCCGGGAATTGTAAAAGGAAAATGTTAAAAAAAAATACCTACTACACGTTCCTTATTTTCCTGTCTTTTTCAACATATTTTTTAAATATGATTACGCGACGAACAAGAGAAAATAGTATTTATAGAGTTTCTACTTATATTTTTAATTTGTAAATTTGTCTTTGGTCGTAGTTGAGCTATTTTTGGCGCGTCATTAAATCGTGTCTCTATAAATAATTCATATTTACATAAACAAACTAAGGCCAGAGGTAATTTGTAGATACACAGTTTGACATTCCAAATTTAAATATTTAAAAAATTATATATCTCTAAGTATGTCACTTTTTTTAATGAGTAGTAACAGAATAGTAATCCCGCCTTCAATATCGATACACGCTGGCTGGGCACCAGTGACTGATAATAGGTATGGATTTTTTTTATGCAACTTAGAATGGCAAACAAGCTGACGGCCCACCTGATGGACAGTGGTAACCGTCGCCTCTAGACATGAGCAATACCATGAACATAACAGAGTGTACTGTTTCATCCATGATACCCCCCATGCGTTACCATTCCTGAGGGCTTAGGTGTTATTCCTCTGTACCCTGTAAATTCACGCCGTATCCCACCCTTCAAACCGAAACACAGCCATGCAAACACAACTGCTTCACGGTAGAAACACAAATGGGACAGAGGTACCCAAGCAATCGACTTTTGTACAAAAACTCCCTCTGGTAATTAATTAATACAGGTTAGTTGGCTCATCGTGACGAATTCAACAGGAATCAACCAAAATGCTTTCGAGAGGAAACTGAGTGAAGATGGACTCGATAAAGTATATTACTAGCTATTAGTAGGGGGAAGGGATTGTTAGTAACGTGGACTATCAGATCTATTGCTAGCAATATGTCCTGTCAGGTCGACTTCCACGTGGCCCCCCAGGAAACCATCGTGCTGTATTCATAACGTTGTGCTAATTAACCTGCCCTTTCATCTCACCTATCAACCCTCACTGGTGCTCCGCCAATGTATACCGATAACGCATGCGAGCTTACTATTCCATTATCATCAATAAAAAAAGCAAATGGTAGTTACCTTTAGTTCCCTTTATTAACAATCCCTTCTTCCTAGTAACAGGGACTAGATAGATAGATAATTTATTTGCATTACTTACAGCACACAAATTACAACATATATAGATATATATAAAAAGCAAGATAACATAAACGATTAAAAAAATACATAAAGCTAAATACAATTTTTCGTTTGTGCGTGCGCCATAACAATACAAAACGGTCACAACTCAGTTTATTGCTTCGCCCTCAAAAGAGCAAAGCGCTGATATTCTGTTGCGGCCAAAGGGAATAGGGTAACAATAAAACAATACTACCAGATTATCCATACAGTAAATAGATACATATACAGTAAACAGACAGATATGACAGTTTATCTAGCAGACAAATGGAACATAGAGGTAATTTGTTGGAATGTCTAACTTTTGCCTCTCAATTAAGAATTTTTGTATATTAATTTGGAAACTCGACTTAGTGGCTTAGTGACAAGCTTCTTTGTTACAAACAATTTTCATACCTGGAAGTCATCGCGTTTAATTTCCGTTTACAATGGGCCATCTGACCTGACTTTTTTTTTTACAACACAGGGGGCAAACGCTCATGCGACTCACCTGGTGGTAAGTGACTACCTCCGCCCATGATCACCCACAACACCAACGGCATTGCAGGTGCGCTGCCGGCCTTTTAAGAAGGAATATGCTCTTTTCTTGAAGGTTATGTTGTCGTATCGGTTCGGAAATACTGCCGCTGGAAGTTGATTCCAAAGTGTGGTTGTGCGTGGAAGAAAGTGTCTTGATGGTTGGGATGAAATTTTAGTTTACGGCGGGTTGTACGGTGGTGAAAATTAGTGGTATCAATCCGAACAATTGACTTCATCCTCATCTATCATCATTCACTGATGCTGTATCAATATATACCGATAGCGCAGACTAGGGTTACCATTCTTTGGGCCTCCCCCATAGACTGCTATAGGGAAAGGTTCTGAGGCACCTGCATCCACTGACTTCCTGCAATGTATTTAAGGTCGTTACTCCATCTAGTGTGGGATCGTCCTACACTGCATTTGCCCACTCAAGAATCGTTCGATTCTCCGAGCTATGTGACCTGCCCATTGCCACATCAGCTTGCTTATCTCTCGGGCTACGTCGTTCCCTTAGATCCTTTTTCAAATATAGATAAATAGATACTCTTTATTACTTCCTTCACAAGATAACAATAGTAAGCTTATTATAAATATAAACAATTACGAGTATAAGTACAAGAAAATATTACACTGAGAAAACAATGGGCGGCCTTATCACTAAGAGAAATCTAAAAGATTTTCATTTCGAACTTTGAATACCATTCTCATACTATCCATTAAAAAAAAATAGTGGTCAATATTTTAGAATGGCAATAATTATACGTAATACAGTCATCTAGTTTCGAGCTCAAAGCATACCTGTTGAATACTAGAGCGAAGAAGTGTCACGAACGCTTCCATAGTATTTGTATTCGTCGCATTTTCATGTAAATCTGTGGGTTATTTCATTTCTCTGCCCTTTTCTGCTGTTGCTATGAGAGAAATACAAAATATAGCACTGTTTGACGTTGATAAATTCCGTGGATATGTTATTTTCGACCGACTTCAAAAAGAAAGAGGTTGTTAATCCGTTTATATTTTTTATGCTTGTTATGTCTCCTAACTACCAGAGGGAGACTTTGTACAAAAGTCGATTGCTTGGGTACCTCTGTCCCATTCGTGTTTCAACCGTGAAGCAGCGGTGTTTACATGACTGTGTTTCGGTTTGAAGGGTGGGACATGGCGTGAATTTACTGGGTACGGAGGAATAACACCTGAGTCCTCAGGAATGGCAACGCATGGGGGGTATTATGGGCGAAACAATATACTCTGTTATGTCTATGGTACTGCTCATGTCTATAGGCGAAAGTTACCACTTTCCATCAAATGGGCCGTCAGCTTGTTTGCCATTCCATGTTGAATAAAAAAAAAATTGTATAAAAAAAACTACATCAGTTCTATACAGATTTGGAAAATCCTTTTTTTGGCCGAAAGGATATACTTATAAATTGGTTTTATAGAGATTTTATTAAAATCGGTTCAGTAGTTCAATTTTTAGCTCAAAATCACAATTGAAGTCAGTTTTTTTCTTGTAGGACACAATCTTTAATTCTGTTTGAACTAAAAAAAACTTTTTTTTATAAGAATGGTAAACAAAGTAACGGCCTACCTAATGGAAAGTGTGAATTGTTGCCTATAGACATGAAGACTACACTCTGAAGACTAGACCCTTTCCACCGAAACACAGCCATGCAAACACAACTGCTTTACGGTTGAAACACAAATGGGACAGACGTACCCAAGCAAACGACTTTTGTACAAAGTCTTTTCGATTGGCATAATTTTAGAAACGAACTTTTCTGTGTTGACTCAAATCTGTAGATTCTAAGTGTCCTAATCACTATATTTTCATCACATTAAAAATCATGGTGTTATTTAAGCCAATGCTTTTTTACATTGAAGCCTCTTACAGCAACATTTGTGAGAAGGCATGTGAGACATTAAGGTTTATAAAAATGGTGATCACCAAGTAATTATGAACTGTGTCTTCAGTTAAATGTTGGACATCAATTATAATCTAAGAGTTGTAAAGTGATCTCATTAGGTTGTGTTCATAAGCGATAAGCGGTAGCGATTTGTTAAAAAAACAATTTATAATATATTCAAATGATGTTACCAGAGGGAGACTTTGTACGAAAGTCGATTGCTTGGGTACCTCTGTCCCATTCGTGTTTCTACCGTGAAGCAGTTATGTTTGCATGGCTGTGTTTCGGTTTGAAGGGTGGGATATGACGTGAATTTACAGGGTATAGAGGAATAACACCTGAGTCCTCAGGAATGGCAACGCATGGGGGGTATCATGGGCGAAACAGTATACTCTGTTATGTCCATGGTACTGCTCATGTCTATAGGCGACGGTTACTACTTTCTATCAGGTGGACCGTTAGCTTGTTTGCCATTCTAAGTTGTATAAAAAAAATGAGAAAACATTTGTATTGTCTTTCATTAAGACTGCTTCTTATACCATATTCTCGTTTAATCACTACAATTGTTTAAATTAATTATTAATTTTTCAATGTACAAGTACACGTTAAGCTACAAAAAACCTAACACCAATTAATGACGCGATGTTTCGCAAAAAAAGATACAAACGAATTTATTGCCTCCTTATTTTTTTAAACAATAAATTAATTTTAACATATAGAGGGTATTATGGGCGAAACATTATACTCTGTTATGTCCATAGTACTCAGGATGTCCATCAGGTGGACCATCAGCTTATTTGCCATTCTTTCCAAGTTGCATATAACAAAAACTTTTATTCATGACCATTGCACCGACTTTTTTTTGTTATCCAATATTCTTTTTTTATTATTACTGATTTTTTTTATAGAACGCTACAGCTTATCTACTGTATTCTTGCATTATTCTCATCTGTTTGGGAGAGGCTATCCTTCATCGACTAATTTCTATGTGCCGTATGTTCCGGTTACGTTTATAACTTAGAATTTAAAGGTCATTTCTCTTACAAAATGAGGTATTAATCTACTAGTTACTATTTTGTGACATAATAGGTAAACAAGCATCCGGCTCACCTGATAGTAAGTGACTACCAGCGTCTAAGAGCACTCGCAACAACCGAAGACAAGTGTGTTGGCAACTTTTTAAAAAGGAGACTTTGTACAAAAGTCGTTTGCTTGGGTACCTCTGTCCCATTCGTGTTTCAACCGTAAAGTAGTTGTGTTTGCATGGCTGTGTTTCGGTTTGAAGGGTGAGATATAGTGTGAATTTACAGGGTACAGAGGAATAACATCTGAGTCCTCAGAAATGGGAACGGGGAATATTCCCCTTACTTGCCTCTTACGACATTCACGGCAAAGAAGAAGAGGTCGATTCTATGCCAGGACCACACAACATGTCTGTCTGTCTGTATATTAAATTTTATTTAAATTCGTTGAACTGTTAAACTGTGATTGAGTAACAAGCATCAAATATACAACCAAATACCCAAACTTTCACATTTACAATATTCATTTGTAAGATATATCATCTTTATTGTCCTCCATTGCCAACAAAGCAAAGATAATTTCTGGGACAACAAATCTGATGGCAGTATAATCCTGTCACCACGGACTAGATAACGCGATATTGGAATTAGTCATAGATTATTAAATTTAACAGATGGGGCTTCTTCGTTTTAAGAGAAAACATCCCAATATTTAAAAAACAATATTAGAATGCGTTGAATACCAAAAAGAAATAAAGACTTAGAGCAGAACAAGAATATGACTTATACTAAAGCTTATACCAAGTTACACTATGAAAAGCATTAGTCCCTAAACTAGGTCAGATCTGACTATACTACTGTAGGTGTGATAAGTTGGCTTGACTTTCGATTTTTTGACTTGTCTCCCCAAATTTCTCCTTAGAGAGAAGATAGCAAGCAAATTGTTTTTTATTTGGGATATTGTTACTTGACTTTATTATAATATATTTTCATAATTTTTACTAAAATTGTAAATATTGACCTGACGTTATGTGACGAATATTGTTACATAGTTTAATAAAAAAATATTAAACATTTATTGTCTAATTTTAGATAGCGTAGCATATTTAAGGACTAGATAATGGATGTAATTCATCATCATCATCGCTGTTCATATCATCATACTTTACTATTGACTCGCCATTATATGTCGTTGACGTAGGTGTTCCTTCTTCATCGTTAAAAAACTCAGATCAGAGTTTAACAAATATATTATGATTATTTTTTTTAACACTTCCTAAAATTTAATCACCTTTACCTATATCATAATTATTGTTTATGTATCTAGAGTTATGTTATGTCTACTGTTCATGTCTATAAGCGACGGTTACCACTTTCCATCAGGTGGGCCGTCATTTTATTTGCCATTGTAAGTTGCATAAAAGAAAAAGTTATAAAACAATATTATAAGTAGTATAGTAGTATTTCAGTAAAATAAAATATTTTTTTATTGAAATAACCTTAATAATAAGCATTTTTGAATAATCAATATTGTTAATTAACTCCTCGTGAGCGAATTAAAAAACATTATTCTCTGAGAGTAGCTGATTGAGAAATAAATAAATATAAGGCCTTTCGCCTCTGTTTTCGTCGTACTCTATGAAGTTAGTCATTAGATCTAATACAAGTCTACGGGTCAAGGTTCTATTATAAATGATAGCGATAATTAGAACTGAGAATATCTTTTTAAGTCGAGGTGATTTATCTTTGGTTTTGGACGTATTAGATAATAGTTTGTTGGATTCTTTATAAGAATAGAACGGTGTAGTGACTGAAAAGTTTTTTTAGTCAAAATTCTTTGGCAGAAAATATTTTGAACAGTTATAGTAATAATGAAATTCGTAAAAGGAAAAATGTGCTTTATTTAGAGTACCTTAAAGAACTGTTAAGGAGTTTAAAAAGAAGCCTTATTGATACGAATATATTAAACTATCTGCTTGCCCCGGCTTCGCACTAACACTAATGAAGAAAATCAGACCAACGTTTTATTTCATAGAAACCTTATCCTGGAAATTAAAAACATAATAAAAAATATTAGACACACAAATACTAATTGTATTCCGAAATGATATGCTTACATATATTCAGCAATTGATTTTTTATTCCTATTTATATAAATGTGATAGTATGTGTATTTTTCACCTGTTGGCGCCTTAGCTCAGCTTAACCAATCATCATGAAATTTGATATACATTTAGTATTCAACATAAAAGACATATCGTCATAGTCGTAGAATACTGACGGATCTTTATATGTAATCTTTGTCAGATCCATCAGTATTCTACGACTATGACGATATAATATTTTCAAGAGTAAAATAAAAGAGCATTTTCTAGTGTGTGTGTTTGTGTGAGTGTGATTGTGCATGTGCATGTGAGTCTGCGTGTGCGTGTGCATCTCTCTTTCTCTCTCTCTCTCTCTCTCTCTCTCTGTGTGTGTGTGTGTGTGTGTTTGTGTCTGTGAGTCTGTCTGTATGTCTGTCTGTATATATACGATTAAATACGATATATTTTGTTATGTATGAAATAAAGTATGTTTAGTTGTTTTGTTTGAAAATTGTCACAATATTGTAAACCGCTCTACCCGCTGACATTGATACTCCTTTCTACTTTAAGATTGCTGCAAGAGAACTCTTTTAGAGTTAAGCTCGCCTTTGTAAATTTGATTACATCTGTTATATTTTTATGTACAATTTATGCATTCAATAGAGTATTAAATAAATAAATAGCCTATTTTTATCCAAATCAATTAATGCACACCGATCACGTGAACGAAGTCGCGGGTAAAGAATAGTACCTAATTTATAATAGACATCCGCGCAGACGAAGTCGCAGCAACTTCTTATTTGAAAAACGATTGCATGCCCTTCAGAATAACAATAAAACGTTACGTAGATACGCTTCCGGCCATGTAATTAAAAAGTCAAAAGATTTGAATGTGACTTCGGTATCGCTTTGTGTCTGGAAGTTTCTCTATAATTTAAAAATATATATATTTTTTTTATTAATTGACATAAAAAAAGAGTATTTTAGAACTCTTAATTGCTGACTATTTTTTTGTGACTATTTCACCAATTTTAAAAGAGTTTTTTTTTGCAATCTTGAGGGGATTTTTTTTCTGATTGCAATTGTTTTACGATTTCTTAATTCAATTATAACCCTTAGCCTTTTATTTTATTTTATTATTGTTTACATAATTTTAATAGTTGTTGTTTTACAAAGTTTACATAAATAATAATGATTATCATATCTGCGATTATTTGTCCACTACTGAACATGATCCTCCCCTTTCCTTCTCTCTGAATTGTTTAAAAATGGACGCTGCTTATTCCTCGACTATTAAGTTCCCATAGTCGTCTCTTACGACACCCACGGGAAAGGAAAGGGTGGCCTACTCTATGCCGGGACCACACGGCAAACATAATTAATAATTTATGAATAACATTTAATTTCAATTTATTAATTTAATAAATTAATTATTTATAACTAATTATTTTTTAGCTTTTAGCGTATATATGTATGTATATGTGTGTGTACGTATATATATTTATATATGTATGTGTATGTATATATATGTATATATTTGTATGTATATGTTTATTTATGTATGTGTATATGACTATGCTGTCACAGATAATATTTTTTACAGATCTATTTCTTTTACGCGCCACCTACCTATTTATGCTTTAATTATTTCTACCTAAAGGATGTCTGGAAGAGATTGCTTAGCAATAAGACCGCCTTTTGTACTACACTATACGTATTGATAATTGTTCAACAAATCCTGTAATGTTGTTGTAATAAATAAATTATTTTCATAATTGTTATAATAAAAGCATTTAACTCAAATTTGGTTCGCTTATATTTTGGAAATTAAATTTGACGTCCTTTCAGTAACACCGAGCGATATATATATATATATATATATATATATATATATATATATATATATATATATATATATATATATATTATCACGATTAAAGTTGGGTTTTTTCCAACTCAAAATTTCAAGTCGTAGGTGTCACTTATCAATTTCTTTTGATGTTATATTAATTGTAATAATCCCCTTCTGATACAGCCTATGTTACAGACGCGGAGCGTTTAGTAAATTATCATCCGTTCGGATCTGTACACAAATTGTCTCTCTCTCTCTCTGATGCTTTCTTAAGCGGATTAAGTGACCATTTTCTCTAATTATCTTATTAAGGAGAAGGCTTAATGGAGGTTTTGTATAATAATCGTCAGCTTGGATTTTTTTTATGCAACTTAGAATGGCAAACAAGATGACAGCCCACCTGATGGAAAATAGTAACCGTCGCCATAGACATGAGCAGTACCATGGACATAACAGAGTATACTGTTTCGCCCATGATACCCCCCATGCGTTCCCATTCCTGAGGACTCAGGTGTTATTCCTCTGTACCCTGTAAATTCACGCCGTATCCCACTCTTCAAACTGAAACACAGCCATGCAAACACAACTGCTTCACGGTAGAAACACGAATGGGACAGAGGTGCCCAAGCAAACATTTATTGTACATAGTCTCCCTGGTGGCCATGATATGTTACCATAATAAGGCAGTACTCTGAAATACGAGTAGCAATGCATAAAAGATCATTGAGCATCATATTGTTTTCAGTTATGTCTATAGTACTATTTGTATTTATAGGTGACAGTTACTACTTTCCATCAGGTCGTCTGCCAACTTGTTTACCTTTCAAAATAACATAAAAATAGACCTAGCTATCGTTCGTGACTTCACTAGCATGAATAAGATGAAAGCGTCTTTGAATATTACAGTTTAATACACGACACTTACATAGTGGTCAACTTACAAGTTACAAGTACATTCCGGATCACACTGGATTGATCCAGAAGTTAATACGCATTAACGGAAACTTTTCTCTGATAGTATCTGTACAAAGTATGAAGAATATTGGGATATGGCGATTTTTTTTTCTACAAAATCTAACGTCTATTGTCGTAAATTAATATCCCCCATAACACTTGTGTAGTGATCGACTTACAAGTTACAAGTACGTTCCGTTTCACACCGAATCTATTAAGGATATAGTACGCGTTAGCGAAATGTAGCCACTGATATTATAATATTTTGTAAAGTATTTAAAATAGTATTGAATTTAGCGATTTTTTTTATGCAAAATCTATTGTCCATTTTCAAAAATTAATATCCCCCTTAACACTTGTGTAGTGATCGACTTACAAGTTACAAGTACGTTCCGCTTCACACTGGATCAATCAAAGGGCTAATATGCGTTAACGGAGTATGTCCACTGATACCATCTTTACTAGGTACGAAGAATAATATTGGATATGACTTTTTATAATAATGAGAAAGGCTTCAATATTCTATTTACTCGATTACTGAAACAAGGAGATTTTCGAAAAAAGAAGAGAAATAAACAATTTAGCAACTTAAATTCGGGAAAAGCGAATAACATTTGCCCAAAGGCTCCTTCTGGTGAATATTAGTGAAGATATTACAAACATTATTTGGCTATCGTTACACGCAATTTAAATACAGTCGATTTTTTTCTAAATATATAAATATTACATTAAATATATGCGAAATATAGACAAACTGAAGACGTTCTCCTTTCGTGTTTTATTTTATAAAAAAAGTGCAATACATTTTATTTATATAAACATTTTTTAACAGCGCTCATCGTATCCTTTGAGCAGACTAATATTTTGTACTCTGTGCCACTGACAGCGGTCGGGTAGCTGTTAACCCGTCTTACAAGTTTGACAAATCATATTTTTTTTTCACCAAAGAGCCCTCATTTGCGGTTAGTGTGGGTTATCCGAGATCTGGGGACTTTCGAAGTTCGTTGCGACACAAGGTCGGGCTGTTAGAAAAAGTTCGTCAAGTGTTATTGTGGAAACCTGTTTCGAAATATGATATATTTCTCTTAATCCTTATTATTTTTAGAAGTTTTTTTTTGTAATTTCTTTTTCTTCTTTATTTAAGAGTTTCCTCTTGTCGATGCAACTAATTCATGCATTTACTTCCAGCCAGGCCATATCTTTGACCTCCCTATACGACATAATATTTAGTGTTTCCTTTATCTGTCCCATGTAGTTATTCCTCGGTCTTCTCCTTCCTCTTGTGACGGTTCATCATATATATAAAATAGATTTAATGCCATCTAGTGACAAGGCGTTGAACTACGTAATTAATTGAAATA
Source organism: Galleria mellonella (assembly GCF_026898425.1). Taxonomy (NCBI): domain Eukaryota; kingdom Metazoa; phylum Arthropoda; class Insecta; order Lepidoptera; family Pyralidae; genus Galleria; species Galleria mellonella. Next base: position 4,069,350 of record NW_026441999.1, on the reverse strand, counting down.
GTAATTTAATATTTTACAGAAATAAATTTATAAAGCTAGAAAACAAATTAACAAAATTGTGACGTTCATTTAATATTAATTTATGATGCTTTGTATAAACAGATTATTGAATCGATTTTTTTTATGCCACTGAGGTGGCAAACAAGCATACGGCCCACCTGATGGTAAGCAGTTCAAATTTTACGCCATAATAGATATTTAAAAAATCGTCATGTTCTATAAGGTGGCCATGCATTATGCAATTTAAAATATTAAAAAAATACCATGGACATGGCTTTTTTTAAGCAACTTAAAATGGCTAACAAGCTGATGGTCTACCTGATGGGAAGTAGTAATCGTCATTTATAGACATGAGCAGTACCATGGGCATAATAGAGTACATTATTTCGCTCATGATATGCCCCATGCATTGCCATTCCTGAGGACTCTGGTGTTATTTCTCTATAACACTTACGGTATCTTTCATGATTTGTCATTTCTGAGGACAGTAAAATTAGGTTTAATTATAAATATGAAATGCATTTCTTTTCTTTAAAACTCATAGCATCTTAAAGGCTGAAGCAGTAACTATGAAATTTGGTATTCATGTACTATATGGAATGGAAAAGGCTTAAGGCTACATTTTATACCTGTCTGTGAATATATCCCGGTCATGCAGACGTAACTACAGGTAAAAACCAGTTAGGTCTAAAACCTGACATTACTAGCGAACTAGTTGTTAGCCATAATTTCATACACCTGTCCAGGATATGATGATAGATGAGATTAAAAAGTAGCTTTGGTCAGCAGCACACCTGCAATAACTCTGGTAGTGCGAGTGATCACGGTTGCGGTCACTTACCATCAGGTGAGCCGCATGCTCGTTTGACCCTTGTGTTATTAAAAAAAAACTTATGTCCCTTTGTATTCCATATACTTGCAACGTGTATCATCACCATATCAGCTGTCCATTGCTGAACATAGGACTTCTTTAAAATGGGGGTTTTGCCAATAATTGCCACGCTTAGCAGAAGGATTGGAACGGCAATTAGGTTTTCCTCAACGGATGATAATGGAATTGTTATCTTGCCTGCGCTATTGTTATAAACTGGTAGCCAGTGAGGGATGATAAATGATGATGAAGCAAGTTAGTTGGGCCGTCATGACGAATTCCACAATAAATAGATCACAATGATTTCCAGGGGGATCGCGTAGAGGTTTTTTTTTTTTAATGGGTGATAATGGTATGGTAACCCCATCTGCGCTATTGGTATACACTGGCGGGGCACCAGTGAGGGATGACAGACGAAGATGAAAGTATGTCAGTTAGCCCATCCTGACGAATTAAACTAGAATTAGTCACGATGGTTTCCAGGGGGAACCACGTGGAGGTCGACCTGACAGGGTATATTGCTAGTAATAGGGCTATTTGACCCCATTACTAATAATCCCTTCTGTTTTCGCAGTTAGTCTGTGATATTTTAAGAGGGACGCTACTGCCCATCCCTCGACCATTAAGTTCTCGTAGTTGCCTCTTACAACAGCCACGGGAGGGGGAAAGGGATTGTTACCAATTGAGTTTGACAGCCCCATTGCTAACAATATACCCTATTAGGTTGACTTCCACGTGGTTCCCCCCAAAAACTATCGTGAACAATTCTTGATGAATTCGTCACGATGGGCTAATTGACCTGCTTCATTCTCACCTACCATCTCTCACTGGTGCCCCGCCAGTGCATACCGATAACGGTCGGGGTTACCATTCCATTATCACTCATTAAAAAAACACTCTATTCATATATATATATATATATATATATATATATATATATATATATATATATATATATATATATATGACATTGTAAGCCGGGACTACGCGATAAATATATAAATAATTACTATATATTAAGTATATAAATCTATTTGCCGCCACACGAGCTGTGAATAACATAACACAAACAAAAATTGAATCGTGCATCACGACTACACCATTAGTGATGATATATCAAATACAGAGTACTCAATAAAGATGTATCGACACAATCAGTGCGGCATCTATGACAATCGACGTCTGTAACTGAATTGTATTTAGGTGGAATTCACAGTAACGACTGAGGTCAAGGAACCGACAATATAAGGCAGTGCTAAGAAATGTATCTTGCTTATATAATAAATCTCATCTCTCTCTCACTCATCATCATCACATAGTAATTAGCTGTCCACTGCTGAACATAAACCTCTCCCTTGGGGAGTTTTGTCATTAGTTTCCACCTTTGACAGGCGGATTGGCAATCGCAGTTAGGCTTTGAAGATGTTTTAAGAGGGGCGGTGCTGCTTATTCCTCGTTTTCCGTTAGTCGCTTCTTATGACACTTATGGGAAAAGAAACCAAGAAAAAAAAAGAAGAAAGGAAGAAGTCTACCAGAGGGAGACTTTGTATAAAAGTCGATTGCTTGGGTACCTCTGTCCCATTCGTGTTTCAACCGTGAAACAGTTGTGTTTGCATGACTGTATTTCGGTTTGAAGGGTGGGATATGGCGTGAATTTACTGGGTAAAGAGGAATAACACCTGAGTCATCATGGACGAAACAGTTACAGTACTTTGTTATGCCCATGGTACTGCTCATGTCTATAGGCAACGGTTACCACTTTCCATCAGGTCGGCCGTCAGCTTGTTTGCCTTCTAAGTTGTATAAAACTAAACAAACAAACAAAACAGAAAGGGGTGACTTATTCTATGCCGGGACTGCACGACCAACGATTTTATTATATTAGTACAATGATATGTATATAAATGTACAATTTGACGTCTAATTATGCAGATACTCGAATTTCCTATTGCCTAAAGGTGTAATTAGAGGAATCCAATTAATTTATTTGTAATATCTCAAATGTGCTTATAGAATATTTATTGGTGTTCCAAGTGACATAATGATCATATTAACCTGTTTATTTATTTGCGGAATCAATTACTGTCGCAAGAATTATTGACTAGACTTCACCGGCGACTTTGTACGCGCGACCGACAATATTACGTAAATGGATAGATACTTTTTATTGTTTCTTCCAAAAGATTACAGTAGTGAACTTATCTACACTAATATTATAAAAAGAAAAACTTTGTTTGTTTGATTGTAATGAATAGGCTCAAAAACTAATGGACCGTTTTTAAAAATTCTTTCGAAAGTTCCATTCGAAAGTTACATTATCCACGAGTAACATAGGCAAAATTTTATTTTGGAAAAAAATAGGGTTGAAAATCTTGAATATTTTTTTTTGGACCACATTTAAACGCATTTATATTACTCATGCGATTAATCCTTATCAAAATAAATTTAAAATTTAATATTTCATCACTAAGTACAGTTTATGTAGATAATATTTGGTATTTGAATGATAAAAATTGGACGTTTTGTTTTGAAGTTATGGCGAAATTAAAATATTACTATTTCCAAAAATTGCATATTGCGATAACCAAGATCCACGCGGGCGAAGCCGCGGGCGAAAGCTAGTTATAGATATAAACAATTATAAGTTATGATAACACTTTTCTTCGTGTAGTAAGAGGCGACTAAGGTAGGGCGAGGGATGGTTCTCTCTTAAAAGATCTTTAAAGTCTAACTGTGGATGCCAGCCCGCTTGCCAAACGTAGCAACCACTGGCAAAACACCCCAAGGGGGAGGCTAATGATTAGCAATGGACAGTTAAAGGTTTATACATAATGACAATGATGATACAGTTAGATTATTTAAAGAAAATAACATTATACTCGTATATTATTTTATTATAATACGTATATATATATATATATTGAAGGTGTATTGCCGGCCTTTTGAAAAGGAAAATTGTGCACTATTAAATTACAAATAAGTATTAATCCCGGTATAGAATAGGCCATCCCTTCCTTTCCCGTGGGTACCATAAGAGGTAACTAAGAGAGGGCAAGGGATGGACAGCAGCGTCTCTCTTAAAACAACTCCAAAGCCTAACTGCGGTTACCAATCCGTCTGCCAAGCGTGGCTATTACTAGCCTTTTGTCATTAATTGCCCCTAAGGGCGAGGCTTACGTTCCACAGTGGACAGTTAAAATCTGATATGATGATTAATAAAAAACATATTTGCCAGTATTGATTAATTGATTACGCTGTCAACGGTGAAATGGCCAGATTCTATTACAACGATCTATATCAAATATTGTAATGACAGCACGCTTCCGCCAAACACAATCTCACGCATGGATTCCATCACGAACTCGGTGTTCTGATTAATCGATAATGCCTACTGTCTTTTATCCATGCTCAAAAAACAAGGGGGCTACGTATTCGGAGTACATGTCTGTGGATTTTTTATATCTATTTATTGGTAACTATCGCTCCGCCCCGGTTTCGCGCGGCAGATAAGTTAGTATTTTATTGTATACTAACTGTTGCCCGCGACTTCGTCCGCGTTTTCGTCGTTTTTCGTAAAATAAGTAACCTATGTCCTTCCTTACGGTTCAGTGGTTTTGATGTAACAGACACATTTCCCTTCACTGCTCTGCTCCTATTGATCGTAGCGGGATAAAAAGTATACTATAACCTGCCCAGGAGTATGAAGAATAATTGTACCAAGTTTCGTTAAAATCCGTCGAGTAGTTTTTGTTTCTATAACAAATATATAGACAGACAGACAGACAAAAATTTTACTGATTGCATTTTTGGCATCAGTATCGATCACTAATCACCCGCTGATAGTTATTTTGGAATTATATTTCATGTACAGAATTGACCTCTCTACAGATTCATTATAAGTATTGAAGATAAACTAAAATAGGCAACTTTTTGATACTTTGCCTTATGTATTGTTGTAATTTTCGTGAGATTTCTATTTCTCTTTTTAAAAAGTAGGTTAATATTATTCGTTGATAATATCCTCATCATCATATCAGCCATTATTTGGCCACTGTTGGACATAAGCCTCCCCCATAGACTGCCATAAAGAACGGTCCTGAGCCACCTGCATCCACTGACTCCCTACAATGCATTTCAGGTCGTCACTCCATCCAGGGGGGGGGGGGGTTGTCCTACACTGCGTCTACACGAGGTTGCCACTCAAGAGCCATTCTTCCCCATTGATAATATGTAAAGAAATAATTATTAAAATCGGTTGAGCAGTTTTATTACTTTTTCCTTTAAAAACAGACATTAAAAAAAAAACAAATCTATCTTTATAGATTTCTGAGCCAAATTGAGTATGTAATTTTTTTTATTATTGTTGAAAGGAATTATTTTAGGGCGGTATTCTACAAACTACCGCCAGCAACGCCTACCAACGTTTAAAAAATACTAGGCTTTTTAGATCTACCATTTTACCAGAGGGAGACTTTGTACAAAAGTCGATTGCTTGGATACCTCTGTCACATTCGTGTTTCAACCGTTAGCAGCTGTGTTTGCATGGCTGTGTTTTGGTTTGAAGAGTGGGATATGGTGTGAATTTACAGGGTACAGAGGAATAACACCTGAGTCTTCAGGAATAGCAACGCATAGGGGGTATCGTGAGCGAAACGGTATACTCTGTTATATCCATGGTACTGCTCATGTCTATAGGCGACGGTTACCACTTTCCATCAGGTGGGCCGTCAGCTTGTTTGCCATTCTAAGTAGTATAAAAAAAATTAATTTAAGACAACCGCTATATTTTTATTCGTCACCGTATCTACTGTTATACCTTTCTCTTTCTTTCGTGCATTTCAAGGTACATAGTACGTAAGTGTCTCGAAGTGCAAATATTTACAATATTTTAAATATCACATTACTCTTTGCTTTTGACTAAATAACTCTTTTTGTATTCTTTTCATGCTGTGTTTTTCTTCCCTCTCATCTTTATAAGTTTATGAGTAATGATAGTCTAGGAGACAGATATCATCGGCATCTATAAATTTTGAAATGTGTCGTTATTTAAATACTTATAATATATAATATAGATAAATCAGTATTTTAATAGGTAATATTTGATACATTACATTTTATGGGGTATGGGATCTCAATTTTTTTTTAATTTTTGACGTTGAGTAGTGTTTGAGTTTTTCCATTACAAACAAACAAACATACAAAAAATCAAATCTCTCCCACTGTATAATTATATTATACATTATTTATAATATTGTTAGTGCAGATATGAGAATAAATTAGATTGTTTTCATCATACTATGTCGTAATTTCCGTGTCATTGTAAAGTTGTTGTAAGTTAATAATGAATTACTTAAGAAGCAAAAAAATGGCAGGTTAGCCTTAAACCATAAAAACCAGCTTTAGTTACAAGTTACTATATATAATATTAAGTATATACATATATTAATATGTATTATATGTGTATTTCTTATGTATTATGTATAATTATTTCAGTTTGTTACTTTAATTATGTCACATATTTTTAACCACATCTGCCCTTCATACGCTTTCTGTTTTTACCTAATGGTTAGCTGATAGAAAATGCCATACGGCATTAAGCTCGCCGCTTGTACAAAGTTTTATTGTGCAATAAAGAATAAATAAATAAATAGATTTATTATAAAACCAACAGAACTTTGACACGAAATGTATATATATTATTCTATTTAGAATTTCTCTATAATTTATATTCAGCATTTAAAGATTGTGTAATAGAACAAATGTCCGAGACTGTTACCTCATGCAATCTTCTGCTATATTATTTGAATATATATTTATTTATAATTATATAGTTAGATTATATAAATAAAATAACATTATATGTTAAATCCTCTTTATAAACCTTATATACAGTCTCGTTCAATGAACTTAATGAAATTTAAAAAAAATAAATGTATAATTGCTGTTTAATTGATTTCTTAATTCATTTTAGAGAGAATTTATGTAATTAAACAAAACATGCATGCATATATTAGTATTAAATTGAAACGGACTATATGTAAAACAAAGGTTCATAACAACATCAACATGATAATCGGAACCTCATCTCCGGTACTATGCCTCATAGCGTTTTGTTTTAGAGAAAATTGAGTTACGCACGATACAAAAAACAAATACGAAACACGTGCCTAGCCCCGGGACATACACAGTTGCCCCTGTCTTGTAATATTGCTTGACCGAGAAATATATAAATAAGAAAACAAAGGTTTTATAGCATATTTATGTATACATTTTGTGATGAGATGATGAGAGGGTAACTTAGAGTAACGTTATTTATTTTTATACTGTCAGCCCGGGGCTATATACTTTAGTACCGGCTTGAATTGAGCGTGGAGAATTTAGGATAGTCCCTTTTGTGAAGGTCAACAATTAAATTCTTGTCGTAAAAGGACATTTATGTTTTATTTCACCCAATAAAAAGCCGTTCTTACATAACTACGTTTGAATTAATGAATGAGTGAATAAATAAGTAAATGAATGAACGAACGGTAATTTTATTTGTTTGAAAGCAAGTTATTATAATAACAGAAGTATTTAAAGTGTGGACTGAAAGACGATAAAGTGACAAAAATCGAATAATGAATGTTGCGTTGGTTTGGTCATTTGGAGAGGATGGATGAAAGAAGAATTACGAAAGAGATTTATGGAGCAAGAATGAATGGAGATGTCGGTAGGGGCCGCCAGAGACGGACGTATGTTGACCAAATAGGCGACGTACTGAAGAAGGGCCAAATTAAAAGTACCCGTAACCGGCGAGCATGTATGAAAAGATTGATAAATGTGGAAGAAGCGAAAGAGATTTGTTTGAATCGAAGCATTTGGCGTTCCATTGTTTCTGCCTACCCTAATGGGAGACAGACGTGACAGATATGTATGTATGTATTACCTGCCTTTTGATTCTCACCTATTATCCCTCACTGGTGTCCCGCCAGTGTATACCGTTAGCGCAGGCGGGGTTGCCATTCCATTTACAACCGTTAAAAAAAAACTAAGGCAATATTATTACATAAGCCATTAACTGTCCACTGCTGTACATAGGCCTCTCTCATAAAGGATGTTTTGCCAGTAGTTGTCACGCTTGGCAGGTGGGTTGGCAACTGTAGTTAGGCGTTGTAGATGGCTTTTGATGATGTTTTAAGAAAGATACTGCTGCCTTTCCTCAACATTTAAGCATCTTTAATCACCTCATACGACACCCACAAGTTAGACGTGGTCCATTTTGTCCCAGGACTACAAGGCAATTTTTTGTAAACCTCACTAAAATTTAAAACTCTTGCCAATTTTAAGTTAGGTCGATATTTTGTTAAGATTGCGAATTACAAATGAATAATTTTGTGTTTCTACCGTGAAGCAGTTGTGTTTGCATGGCTGTGTTTCGGTTTGAAGGGTGGGATATGACCATGAAATTACAGGGTACAGAGGAATACCACCTTAGTCCTCAGGAATGGCAACGTATGGTGGGTATTATGGGTGAAACAGTACACTCTGTTATGTCCATGGTACTGCTCATGTCTATAGACGACGGTTACCACTTTCAATCAGATGGGCCGTCAGCTTGTTTGCCATTTTAAGTTGCATAAAAAACAGAATAACTTTTGTACAATATAACCCACATTTATTTATTAATTTGTCTGCGGAAATGTAATTAGGAGACTAGTAACATATTAATAGGAATTAAAAAAAAACTCGTTTTAATAGCTCCATTAATTCAATCCAGTTTTTTGCCACTTCCGATACTTACAACGTTTGATTGATACACATTTAATTAATATTTATAATCTATTATGTTTATAAAAAAAACTCAACAATTAAACTGTATTTGAAGGCACTAAAGTAGGGTATTTAATAATTAATTTAACAAAAAACAATAGTGGAGGCCAAAGTGATTACTTTTAGATAAGATCGACGTTTGTACTCTTCTAGTGTTTAAATTAATTAAATATTATTTATGTATTTTCATTTAATTGGTAAAGTGGTCAATCAATCGATCAAATACAAGAAATACATATTATTTTATATTAATTTTATATAATAAACCTGGCACACGAGGTGACCGAAATGTGGAGGGTGACGTCCGCCGAAATCATTCCAATCGTTATGTTGGTGAACGGTCTTATCCCAACCAGTCTGGAACAACATCTCAGACGGTTGGGATTCCGGGGCGGCTCACCCCGGGAAAGATGCAGAAAGCGATGCTTTTAGATTCTGCCCGCATTGTACGCTGGTTTCTCTCCCTGGGGCCCTGAACCCCGGCCGACTGTGCTTCTGCCGGAGGTTAGTTGCCATCTCCTCTCCTTAAGAGGGGAGATGTGAATGTTCAAGAACTTTAAAAAATAATAATAACAGTTATTGTGGTGACACAATACAGGAATAATGAAAGTAAATGTTTCATTCTACACATAGACTGTGCAAACTTTAAAGGAAAATACATTCGGCTTATAAAAAAAAAAAGAAAAGAGCATATTCCTTTTTGAAAGACCGGTAGCACACCTGCAATACCTTTGGTGTTGTGGGTGATCATGGGCGGCGGTAGTCACTTACTATTAGGTGAGTCGTATGCTCGTTTACCTCTTGTGTTGTACATATATATATATATATATATATATATATATATATATATATATATATATATATATATATAACTTGATGTTTGAGATTTCTTCATATCATATTAGCCGTCTACTATCCACTGCTAAATATTGGCCTCCCCCAAAAGGGGGATCTTGCCAGTAGATGCCACACTTAGCAGGCGCATTGACAACCGCAGTTAGGTTTGGTGATGTTTTAAGAGGAGCGCTACTGCCTATCCTTCGACCATAAGATCACTTAGTCGTCTCTTACGATATCCACGGCAAAGGAAGGGATGGCCTATTCTATGCCGGAACCTACATGGCATGTCTTATGTACTTGCCTATTATACTGCAACAACTGATCTGTATCAAGTGATATGCAAATAAATATAAATAAATAAATAAATATTTTATTATTATTTTCCTTCATAATTATCTTTAATAGTTTCCGTTTGTTATGTAATGAGGTGCATAAAACAATTTGCTCGATACATTTGGCGCCATGTTTCCGTTAAGACTGGACTTTCGAAATTTTTGATTTGTTACTTAATTAATAAATCCATTTTGGCAATAAATTTGTATTAAGTAATTTACTTAATTAAATTATTGAAGTACGGAAGTGTAAATAATTAAAATTATGGCTTCGTCTAACGTCATATTAGAACGATATATGCCTTTCTAATTAATACATCAAATTCGACCGCCACATCATATATAGGTTATGTACCTATTAATCACAAAATAAAGTGATTAATTGATTTTTTTATGCAATTTAGAATAACAAGCCGATGGCACTATCGCTTATAGACACGAACAGTAATCACAGACAAAATAGTGCATACTGTGTCGCCCATGATACCCCACTTGCGTTGTCATTCCTGAGAACTAAGGTGTTATGCCTTTTTACCCCAAAACTCACTGCCACATTCTACCCTTCAAACCGAAACACAGCCATGCAAATACAACTGCTTCGCGGTGGGGGGAAAGGGATTGTTAGTAATGGGGTCTAATAGCCCTATTACTGGCAATATACCCTCTCATGTTGACCTCCACGCGGTTCTCCCTGGAAACCATCATGTTTAATTCTTGTCGAATTCATCATGGTGGGCCAACTAACCTGCATACATTCTCACCTATCATCTTCTACTGGTGCCTCGTCGGTGTATACCAATAGCGTGGGCAGGGTTACCAATCCATTTTCACCCATTAAAAAAAACTGCTTCACGGTAGAAACACGAAGTCAGTGGATGTAGGTTTTTTTTTACAACACAGGGGGCAAACGAGCATGCGGCTCACCTGGTGGTAAGTGACTGACCATGATCACCCACAACACCAACGGCAATGCAAGTGCGCTGTCGGCCTTTTAAAAACGAATGTAGGTGGCTCACAACCTATCCTTCTAGCAGTCTATAGGAGAGGCCTGTGTTCAGCAGTAATTATATGATGTAGATTGATGATGATGGCTGATATGATGATGATGATGATTATACACTAACGAACAACTATTCAAATCTATAAAACACTTTATTCATTCACACTTCGTTCTATTTTATAATGAAATTTTTAAGTAACTCTCTTGCTAAGTAGACAAATCTTTCGAGTCCGGACGTAAACCATAGACTGCGACGTTCTCAAGCACCGACCTATAAATTAAATGAGAACCCGGCTAGTATTCTGAAACGAGCTTGGGCTTGCTAATATCACCTTAATAATTACACTGTCTGCCATTAATGTGGCTTGTTCACGCGATGTACTCCGCTAACTGTAAGTGTACAGGTATAGTTTATTATCTTTTAACTTGTAAAACTTTTGTTTTCTCCCACGACAACAACCAGAGCGCAACTCTACACTTTTTTTTTATCATCATTATGTTACAATGATGTAAATCATGCAACTATTTATGGAGGAGGCAAATTGTGCACAGTGAACGAGTGCTTATAAAGATGCATTTGACTGGATAAAACCCGGACACTAAGTGTTGCCAACACAATAGTATAAATAGATTTTCTAAATAATCAATATTTATATCTTTTAGTCTGGTTTACCATGCAGTTGAAGAGATTGTCATTTTAATCTCGATTTTAGTATAAATGTATGCTATTAATTTAAGTGTTGATTTTTTTAATTATTCCTCCTTTTACCGTTATAATGAGAGAATAACATTCATTGTTAAATATCTACAACAGAAGAGAAAGAATGAAGATATAAATATATTTTTTTTGTTTTAGGTATATTTGTTTGGACATTATACAAATATAGGTCAATAAAATATGAATTAAAATCATTTTGGTATAAATTTATTGACCATCAGCTATAAGTATGGAATACTGCCTATATACTATAACAATAGAATTACTTATTATAATTATTAAGTTTAATTAATTATTAAGCTTTACATTTACGTAAAATAGCAAATATTTCATAAAAATGATTATTAATTATTTTTAATAATAGCGTATTTATATATCTATTTATTCGTTTATATATATAATTTTAGTATGTATGTATATCAATAATTACTAGTACCGCATTCGAGTACTCTGATACTTCACTATGGTTGACTGGGAGAGAATGCTTTTAGCATTAAATCCGCCATGTACACATATTTGTACTAATGAATAAATAAATAAATATTATAATAGTATAATTTTAGAGCTTCATTGAAGTGTGCACGATCGAATTATATGCCTACTCCATTCCCATATCACTTCCTAAACCACTGGTTCATCAGACAATCGTGAGTGTGCTCTAAATACTTAACATTATGCGCTATTTGTTTGACCTTGCATTGTTAACAGTATCGTTGTAACATATTAATCGTTATAACTACATGAAATCTAAAATCGAATAACGGTTTTTGTATAATACTAGTGATTCCATTCGGCATCGCACGAATAAATAAAATTTTTCGAAAATAATTTACTCGTAGCTTTTTATAGGTGAAAGAGTTATTAAAATCAGTTCTCGTTTTGAGTATATTAATATAAATTATTATTTTATACCTACTTTTATAGATACTTTTTTATACTTTGGGTTATTATTGTAAGCTTGAACTTTCTTTATATTTTTTATGTCAAGTGGTGTTTCTGTTATGGTGTTGTAATTTTAATAGAAATCTGTATTTTTTTTTTATTTTTTATAGCCTATGTTATTCGCTGATAAGGTAAATATAAAAATAGTGAAATAATTTTTAAAATCGTTTGAATAGTTTCTTAGTTTATCTATTACAAACAACCAGAGGGAGACTTTGTATAAAAGTCGTTTGCTTGGGCACCTCTGTCCCATTCGTGTTTCTACCGTGAAGTAGCTGTGTTTGCATGGCTATATTTCGGTTTGAAGGGTGGGATATGGTAGTGAATTAAGAAGGTACAGAGGAATAATACCTAAGTCCTTAGGAATGGCAACGCATGGTACTGCTTATGTCTATAGGCTATACGGTTACCACTTTCCATCAGGTAAACCGTCAGCTTGTTAGCGATTCTAAGTTGCATAAAAAAAACAGTATGTACGTTTATGAGTCTACTACATTTTAATATAATACACACAGACAAAGTAGCAGAATAGAAGTAGTATAAAAATAAAATATGCACGCTTAAAACAATTAAAAATTTCGTTCACCAAATATCCTTGAAAAAAAAAAAAGGTTAACATCTGGTATCAGAAATCGTTATTGGAATTCATATATAAAACAATATTTAAAAACTCTGTTTTCAAAAAAATAAGGTTCAATATTAAAAGACATAAACTATTGGTAAGTATTATATATCCAGCACCGTGCTGTGCCATTCTCTTTAAATTCGATTTCTTTTTAAAATTATGTCAAAGAAAACCTGGCAACCTTGAAATTAAAATAAAATTAATAACAAATTAAATAGTATTTTCAACATTCGAAATTTAAAAATTTTGTATACTAGTATAACTTGTATAGTATCTGTGCAACTTTTTATGGGTATTTTAGACTTTTTTATTTCAAGTATATATATATATATATATATATATATATATATATATATATATATATATATATATATATATATATATATGTATGTATGTATGTATGTATATGATAAAAAGATACAAAACCGTTATCTTAATGTATTTCTAAATATTTAATATATGTATATAGCTATAAAAATCGAGCGACTTTGTGACGATTTGATTACAAAATTTAGACTTGAACATACAAAAGTAATGTATGTAACTAAGCAGAAATACAGACATTACTTGACTCTTTGTAAAGATATTAAGAAAAATGTCTAATATACTTAATACATCGTTATATTATATAAAGATTTGTAATAAAATGAAAGGAGGAACAAGGAAAGGATTGGAATAAAGAGCAGAAAACTCTTACGGGAATGTTTTGCTGCGCCATTTTTTAATTTAACTTCGAGTTGTTGAATCGTATAGGGAATTGGAAGGTATAAAGAAAACTGAATGTAGAATTAGATTTTCAGTGTTCAAGAACTTTATATTTTTCTTTGATATCAAAAATTGTGATTGCATGCATCGTGATAGACATTTATCATTTTACAAATGGAATAGAAAGTAAGCTGGCTCGACAGATGGAAATCGGTAACTAACTTGTACAGAAATGTATACCTCTTCTGAGATTTCTCCTGATTAAAAACAGACCTTTTAAAATGGTCACCTGCATCCGTACCTCTGTCCCATCCATCTTATATATTCATGTGGGATATGATAGTGAAATTACAGGGTACAGAGGCTAACACCATAGTTCTCAGACATAGTAACATGTGAGGATTACCATGAGCATCTTGGTGTATTGTATGATATCCATATTGCTGTTTATGTGTATGGGCGACGATGGGCACTTTTCATGATACAGGTTGTCAGCTTGTTTGCACAATTAATGATTGTGTCCCATAAAAAAAACCAACTTCATTTATGACAAAACCAATTATTTTAATTAATTAAAACAAAACTGTATCAATTTTGATAAAATGTATATGGGACGAATCTGTAAGTATTCTTTTAAAAAGTATTTGTAAATAATTTTCCAAATCGGTTTAGAACTGACGGAGATATGATGTAACACTTATAAAAAATACAATGGAATCAATAACTTCTATTTTGATGTCGGTTGAAAATCCCCTTTAATATCACTGCCATATCCCACCCTTCAAAGTGAAGTCACGCGAATAGGATTGCTTAGCCACAAAATCACATGTGGCACAGAATTTCTATTTTATGATATTTAGAATGGCAAACTAGCTGTCAGTTGACTTGATAAAAAGTAATAATCAACGCTTATATAGACATAAGCAAGGCCATCATCATTATAAAGGTATCAAGCAGATAAATTATACACATAGTCTTCGTTTGAAAATATTTGATATTTTTGGTCAAGGTTTTGCCCGTGGTTCTATAAAAAAAATATTCTATTAACAAAATACTCCTTTAAGAGGACGCTAATCGTTTTGATTTCAAACTGTATCTGGTAAACGATCTAGGAATAAAAAGGTCTAAGTTCGCAACACAGAATCTTCCAGTAATTACACCTAGATACTGATAATTACCTAACGATCCCCGCATTCGAGTAAAATGGGAAACGAAAAGAAATCCACCATTGACGCTGAATCACGTAGGGAAGTTGGTATCGAAAGTGAACTCGACTCATTATCCGATATAATTAATTGGAGTTCACAAGAAAAGTTCCCCCGTTGTCGGCCGAGAGTGTTGACTTTACGAAACTGGAAGAGAACAACCATTTTTAATACGAGCCTCTATTTACTTTCGCGATGTTTGTGCGTTGAAATTTTTATGGCGAAGTTGCAAGACGGTTTAGGCCAAATTCTGCGCGGAGAAATGCTTTAATCCCGATAAATGAGCTTAAGAATTTCGGATGCGTTAATGTAATAACTTATAATCTAAATCTTTTGAAGAACATATATTTTATTCAATTAAAAAAAGAAGCATAAAATGATGACACACTTAATATCATACGACATAAACATGAACATTATAATAGAAGATAAAATAAAAGGAAGGGAAAGGAAAAACCAAGGCATTATATCAAGCAGATTAAAGAAAAAGTTAAAGTCGTGACATATCAAGAGATGAAGAAACTCGCCTATTGTAGTTAATAGTAAGAGTTCCACTGATTCTGGTTAAATAATAAAAGAAGGAATTTGGGCAAGTCGCAACTAACCACAACAGTAGCAGTTCGTGTCTGGTTTCGCATATTAGAATTATAGTTATGAGTATTATTCAATTAGGTATCTGCCAGATTCAGATCTTTTAAAGATAGAAAGAAGGCTTTCTGTGAGAGTACATAATATTTAATATTTATAAAGATTGTAACACTTTCAAAGTTGACCATTGCACGACACGATATCATAAGATTTAACATTCATGATATAGTAATCAGACACTTTTATTAAAAGAGCAGGATGCATACATTTCCGTCTCTTAATAAAAATACTTTTTAATGCAATTACAAAAGTACCTTGAGACGATTAAAGCAAACAAAACCACTAATATATTATAGCTCGCTTAACAATAAAATAGAGAGTACATAATTAAAAAGTCGGCAACATATTAGCGATTTCTCTTGTATACCCACCTAGATCTCTTGTATAGCCACTTGGCTGTGGTCTTCCATAATAGCTCATGCGAGCTCAGAATCCGCCTGTAAGTCCCAGCTCCTTGACTTTTCCATAATTTTTTTTATGATACTTGCAGCTTACAGTACCTTGGCCATCACAAAATATTCTCTGATGCGCATGGTATTCCTCATGTTTTGCTATTCTTAAGGTTTGAGGTTATCTGTATGCTGATTTACAAAAACAAAAAATATTAACCATGGACATTTTCCAATAAAAAAAAGAGTTTAACCCTCTCGATCCCATCTAGAAAATACTTCTATCTTCGTTTCGAACGTTATTGGGCTGTGACTCAAATCGATAAGGAAACTTTAGTACCAAGTTTTTACACATTTTGAGTAAGGTTAAACGATAAAAGCGACTAAACATTTTGCGGTGGATTGATGATGATGATGGTATTATTCAAAATGTAATTTAATTCTTTTTATAGCCGATATAATGAGAAGACTGGTTAGTTGATTAGAATTATTTTGTTTAATTCCGCTACCATTAGTATGTGTGCAACTGCCAACACTTAAAGATTTACTACTATTTTTATTACCAGAAGTTCTTAAACCTTTCTTCTTTTAGATTAATCTCTAATATGGAAGGTTGTAGAAATTCTGATAATAATAATAGTAACTCAATTTTCTTTGAATTTTTTTGAATGTTATTGTTATTAATTTGTTGAGTGTTGGCAATCAACCGCATACTAATGGTAGTGGAATTAAACAAAATAAATCTGATCAACTATTCTGTGATGTAGACTTCCGCAAAATAACACCTAAATTTTGTAAAATGAGTACTGAAACTTAAAAGTATCATGGTTATAATAGAATATTTGTAACGCACACGGTACATTTATGACGACTTCCTTGGCGCTGTAGTAAGCACATTGCTCTGTGTATTTTTTTTTATACCACGAGGTTGGCAAACATACATACAGCCCATTTGACGGTAAACGGTCACTATAGCTTATGGACGCCTGCAACACTAGGGGTGTCACGTACACGTTGGTGACTCTGAAGAAATCTTAATATACACTATTCGAAGAACTCCATACTGTAATCTCTACGGAAAACCTCGGCAATGATCTCATTTCACAGTCTGGTCGAGTCAATTTAAGAAACTTTTCCGAATTGATTTGGGTTTAAGTATTCTAGATCATTCAGTTGTGTGGTAACAGGTTTCTCATAATTCAGGGTATCCTATTTAAATACACTATTGGAACTTAACGCGATTAAAAATTTTTTGCGAGTGGGTAAATAGTACCTACATACCTGCTTCTTTATTGCCAACGTTTCGTCGTGGATTGCACCATGTCGTGTTGTAAACACAAAGGACTAAAGTTACATCGGCAATAAGAAACAAAAGTATACTCAAATTGTGTAGACCAGGTGATTGAAGTGATTATGTGTTTTTTTTTTATAACACAGGAGGCAAACGAGCGTGCAGCTCACCTGATGATAAGTGACTACCGCAGCCCATGATCACCCACAACACCAAAGGCATTGCAGGTGTGCTGCCGGCCTTATAAAAAGAAATATGCTCTTTTCTTGAAGATTATGATGTATCGATTTAGAAATATTGCTGCTGAAAGTTGATTCCAAAGAGTGATTGTGCGTGAAAGAAAGTGCCTTGAAAAACGCACGGTGGAAAAGCGCCACTCGTCCAGATGGTTGGGTTGAAACTTTAGTATGTGGCGGGTTGTACGGTGGTGAAAATCAGCAGTATGTACTTATTATTATTATGCTTCAAGCGTTACCATTCCTAAGAACTAAAGTGTTACGCCTTCGCCATAAAGGGAGTTTTACCAGTAATTGCCACACTTAGCAAGTACGTTGGCTACTGCAGTTAAGCTTCAAAAATATTTTAAAAGGGACGCTGTTGCCCATCCCTTAACCATAAAGTTCCTTAGTCTTAGTTATACCCATGGAAATGGAAGGGGTGGCTTTTTCTATACCGAAACCATATTGCAAAATATGCTCTGTAATTTCACTATATCAAATATTTCAAACCAAAATAGAGTCATGTAAGCACAACTGTTTAATATTAGAATCGTAAGTAGACTCAAAACAAACGAATTTTGTATAATGTCTTCATCATCATTATCACCAATTACTATCCACTGCTGAATACGAGCTTCCCCCAAAGAAAGTCTTGTAGTTAGTCATTAATGCAAACAACAACACCTCACTGCTAATTAAAACTGTATTTTGATAAATCCGTAAAGAGAATGTAAACAGAACATCATAAAACTTCTCAGATCGTAGGTCGATCAAGTATGTACCTATGTGAAAGTGACAACTTTCGTTTTTACGTAAAACCCAGAAAATAATTTGTTCAATTCAACGTTGAAGATACGGTTACATAAGTATCTAGTTGTATATCAACAGATGACCTAAATGTCGACTCCTACGCAAAACTCGCAAGGTTTTCTATGCTGTGTTTACACTGTCGACATCTTAATATGGATACGTATTTTGTTGATCTATCTATTCTATTTAAGAGCTTCGCTCTTGTCGATAGAGCTCTTATTGCTCACTACGATTTTCTGCAAGTTATTTCCTCTTGATACAACACAACACTAACTTTTTTGTTGATCTGCCTGATGTAACTATGCCTTGGTCTCCCTCTTCCCCTCCTTTTTTCTATTTTTCTTTCAATAGAAGGAATGAATATTATAATAATATTGTTCATAAGTTCGTCGTGTCGTATTAAGTGTTCTAACATTTTTTTCCCTTCGGACCTCAATAGTTCTTATAATTTGTTTATTTACCTTATCCCTAAGTAGGGTCTCCTCATAACTAATTCTATTTCTCCAGCTAAATTTCTCCATCCTTCTCCAGCACCACATTTCATTAATATCTTTTATAAATAAATTAATATTAGATTAATCTTTTTTTTAAGATAATTACGCCTTTTTGCATTACTTCTAAATTAACATATAACTTTTTGTCTGTGTGCAACATTATATTATAAATGCGTAAGTTTATTCACTACCTCTTGCTAGCTTAATAGTTGTAACAAATTGTCATGAAATTTAATATACACATAGTTTTTGGGATGGATTCTTCGTCTCCAGAAAGTGTTCTCCTATACATAGGTAACTTTTTATATCGGTCAATTAAAATATCTCAACCACGTAAAAGAATCGCAGGCAATCGCATTAATTTTATTATTATTAGGAAGGTAAAAGTTGTTTTGTTATTCATACACACGTTATTTTATATATGTATATAGGCTCTCAATGTATCTTATTTTTTTGCAAATATTTCAAGCGATTACGTCGCCACTACTGCCACATTTTTACATTTTTTTTTTGAGCTATAGAATCTTCTCAAATTAGATTGTTTCTCTTTTCAAAACAATACTTATTGTTCCCATTATACTTACAATATCAATATAATCTATATCTAATACACACAAATTTACAATGTCAGGTATTCATGAAACATCTCTTCATCTGTCGATGTACAATTGATGTCACTTTTTTGTGGAGCAAGATACTTGTGGATTATCCACAGTAATCTCACGTGCAGGATAAGCTACACTTAGCTACCAGTGGCGCCAAGACTCTTGCGCAAGTCGACCCAACGTTACCAAATTTGAATTATTGAATACTTTATGAACACTAAAAACCTTAATATGGCCGTAATAGGTGCTATTGTTTGTAATTCTGCTATTTGGGTTCCGCAAACCTTCTCTGTGATAAAAATAGACAAATTTGTTTGTTTGTTTGTAGATAGATATAGATACATAGATACTATTTATTTTCCCTCCAAAAGATTACAGTAGTAAACTTATTATAAATAGATACAAACAATTTCAAGAAATGTTTGTAACATTGTATTGTATTGTAAAGTGTTAAATTAAAGGATACAGAGTTTTTAAGAAACAAATGAGTAAAATGGCGGACTTATCTTATTTTTTCGTTACAATGGCGATAATGGCGGATATCGTCCAATCAACCTTTGCTATTGTAAATTGGTAGAGACAAAAAAAATTATGATTAATTTAAAAACAAATATAAAAATAAGAGGGGTTACAGTATCAATACGAGCGCAATATTAATACTGGACGACATACGAGTATAAACACATCTAATATTGTAAATAAGGAGGTACATAAATCTCATGCTTAAAATTTACAAATATAAGAATACCAATAAACAATATAAATATATATATATACATACAATTTTTTTTATAAATTAAAAATCATTTAGAATAAAGCCATTGGTGTGCTTGTGTAACACTTATTACTGAATATCAGCGTTATGTCCACAAAGACATGGCATATGGCCATACTATTATAGTGCTTTTTTCTTTATGTTTACTGTCAAAATATTTTTTGTAATTAAGTGTACAATTAAGCACTAAATGAATATTTTTTCTTTCTCCCTCTCTTTCTTTCTTTCGTATTTCTATTATCATAATATTTTCAGTTTTGTTCGCGATTATCACACTTTTACATGATATTTACTCCAGCATCACGCTTTTTTTTAACAGCAGGATATAGTTAGAAATGATTGATAGAAATAAAGTGCGATATACCAATCTCTCTTTTCATTTAAGAGTTTCCTCTTGTCGGTGCAATTAATTCATGCGTTTTCTTCCAGCCAGCTATATCTCATGCCACACCTTTGATCTCACTATACTACGTGATATCTAGTATTTCCTTTATCAGTCCCATGTAGCTATTTTTCAGTTTTCCCCGATATGCCAATATAATAGACTAATCCATTAATTAGTAAATAAATTTCAGTTGCCAACCCGCCTGCCAAGTGTTGTAACTACTGACAAAACCACCATATGTGCGAGGCTAATGTTCAGCAGTAAATAGTTAATGGCTAATATAATAATACCAATATAAGTCGAGTAAATCTCAAAATGAAATCCTATACCAAACCGCATGGCCAGATTGACATTCATCATATCAGCCTTTAACTGTCCACTGCTGAACGTAAGCCTCCCCCTTAAAGTGTTTTGCCAGTAGTTGTCACGCTTGGCAGGCGAGTTGGCAATCGCTGTTAGGCTTTAAAGATGTTTTAAGAGGGACGCTACTGTCTATTTTAACATTACTAGATCAATATTATTCTCTTACAGAAAGAGACCTGCTCTTTACCATCAATACCATATCATACAGGTACATATCTTACAAAAATTTTAAAAGTAAATAAAAGTAAAAAATAAAAAAAATATTTTTAAAATTTTTAATTATTTGTTCTTGATATTTATAGCATGTAGATGTTAATTCTTAGTATAATTCCATCTGTAAATGTTATTTAATATTAATTAATAAAATATTACAGAAGTTAAAAAAAAAATACTTTCTTTAATACACATAAAATAATTGCAATTTACAAAAGATCAGTAATTTTCTACAAAATTTAATTGAGTTACCCTCTTATTTATAAAAACTACAACCTTTTACAAATCTATTTCAACTATTACACTGTTTTGACACTTTCTTTCAAATTTTAAATTAAACTAATAAGAAAGAGACAAAATAGTTCAATAGCTAAAATAGGTTTATGAGAAGTTTAACGTTTTTATTATTCTTAAATCAATTGGATTAAATTTCTTCTGCACTTGTGTACTGTATTCTGTTTTGCTTGATTTTTTGCTGGCGGTGTTACCGTTTTCATCCACTAAAAAAATCTTTTATATCTTTTTTTTCTGTACAGAACCTAATTTATATAATTAAATGTATATACTAATTAAAATCAATTTCAGAACGAACAGTGTGACTCAGATTAATGTTATTTCGCGTTAGTACTAATTCATTGTTGCCTCAGAAGGCGAATGCCCACATAAAACCATTTTTATTTTGGAATGGTATGATAAATGTTTTATAGTATTTTTTGGTAAATTTGTATTGTTGACTAAGATTTAATTGGAATGATGAATTTTTATATTGTTTTAATTGTGTTTTAATTAAGATTTTTTTTATGCAACTTAGAATAGCAAACAAGTTGACGGCCCACCTGATGAAAGTGGTAATCGACGCCTATAGACGTGAGCAGTAACATGGACATAACAGAGTATACTGTTTCACCCATGTTACCTCCTAAAGGTTGCCATCCCTGAGGACTCAGGTGTTATTCCTCTCTACCATGTAAATTCACTGTCATATCCCAACTTTCAAATTGAAACACAGCCATGCAAACACAATTGTTTCACAGTAGAAACACGAATGGGACAGAGGAGCTCAAGCAAACGTTGCCATTCCTGAGGAATAAAATAAGTCTTAAAGTAACTTAGTAGCTTCTGTTATTATCGTTTTGAAATGGAGAAAAAAAAAATGAAAGAAAAATTGTCCGAAAATTCACATTATTTGTCGTGTTGGGGATTGATGAGTTTTTTTTTTCTTAATAATAGAACAATTTCCGAGAAAACGGAGGAAAACTTCTTTTTGACTGCGGTCCTTGCGTAATTAGAGCATAACTCACGTTACGGGTCAAATGAGAAGAAAAAAACTACAGTTAAGTAAAACCGCAGGTCGGTTAACGTAACATAAAGGAAATTAACGGCGGCTCCAATAAACATAGCAACTTAGCAGCCCATAATGCCTTTTAACGCGTCTTGGTGAACATTCAATGAAAATTATTACTTATAGTAGTACAGTCATGTGGTCCCGGCGTAGAATGGGCTAAACTGTCGTGTCTTTTAAGTTCCGGAGCAAAATGTACTAGTACAAAACGTACCTTGACAACTCTTCACTTGGAACGTAGCGATAGGCACATTAAATAAATTGCATTTTGAAATAAGACCGGGTTCGATTCTCGTCTGCATAAATTTAAGAATGGAAACTATTATAAATTATCTCAGATTTGAGTTTTCTGATTTGTGCCCCCAGATGTTTGTTCCCTGATTGCTCATAACATATGGTATCCTGCGGAAGGTATTGTTTTTAATGTGGACTAGCCGACCTATTGCTAATAACATACCCTGTCAGGTTGACTTCCACGTACCCCCTCCCCCTGAAAACTATCGTGCTGAATTCCAGACGTATTCATTACGATGGGCTAACTGACCTGCCTTTTCATTTTCACCTATCATCCCTCACTGGTGCCTCGCCAGTGTATACCGTTAGCGCGAGCGGGGGTACCGTTTACCACTGTATGCTAGTTATTTATTTATTTATAATTCTTATCGTAATCAATGTTTCATAAAAGAATTTGCTCCGATCGAAGTGAAAAATCTTAAATTACAAAGAAACCGGGCACATAATATGGAATAATAACTTTTATTTTTTTGTTACCCCAATGGCCCCCCCTTTCTTTTAACTTTACCCCCACAAATGCTAACCCTGTAATTTGTTCCGTACGACTTTTCAACTTTTTGATGTTTACGCGTTCGCAGAAAACTTTTCTAATTTATTCTTCCAGCATTACGCCGTCTACTTAGTAATGTTTCGTTTGTTTAATTTGCCTTTTAAAATTATTTATGCTCAAGGAGTCGAGGGTGTGATCACGATTGCACCAGACATTAAATAATTTTGTCTGACAACTCGATTCTTACACTGTTTTTTTTATGCAACTTAGAATGGCAAACAAGCTGACGGCCCACCTGATGGAAAGTGGTAACCGTCGCCTATAGATATGAGCAGTACCACAGACATAACAGAGTATACTGTTTTACCCATGATAGTCCCTATGCGTTGCCATTCCAGAGGACTCAGGTGTTATTTCTCTGTACCCTGTAAATTCACTCCCTCCAAAACAAAACACAGCCATGCAAACACAATTGCTTCGATTGCTTTTGTACAGTCTCCCTCTGGTTTGGAATCAAATAGTAATTTTTTATACTAAGTCAATTCAAATGAGACTTGGTCACTTAAATAAAGCAATAATACTCTTAGACATGAAATTGAAACGATATAAAAAAAAAACAAATAAAATATATACCATCTGATATCATCATCATATTAGCCTTTAACTGTCCACTGCTGAACATAAAACTCTCCCTTCGGGGCGGATTGGCAACTGCAATCAGGCTTTAGGGATTTTTTAAGAGGAATACTGCTGCCCATTCCTCGTCCTCCCCATAGCCGCCTCTTACGATACCCACGATATAGGAAGGGGTGGCCTATTCCATGCCGGGACCATGCGGCCAACAACTTCTGATATGTCAAGGCTAAATTAATGATATTAGAAAGATTTCAAATTAAAAATACGTCACTGGTTTATTAAATTTCACTTTACCACGTAGAAAGTTTTAGAATATTTGTGCCTACAAATATTAACCCTATATCCTTCTTCGTGGCATACTCTGAGACTGTAGATAGGAAGCCTAGACGTATTTGTTTATAGTTCATATAATTTATTCACGAGCTCAGCTAATGGTAAGTGACATTTCGATTGACATGTGATTTGGTAAACAGCGAAACTGCATTACCAGTTTCTAAGTTTCTTAATTAAAATTATATAATTATTTATTTTAATTGCAAAACAAAACTGTCTATTAATAGACTTTTTTCTAACCGATTTCCAAAAAGGAGGTGCTCAATTCGGTTGTATAAATATTTTATTATATTTATGTTTGTCACCTCTTAACTCAATTGTAAATCTATTTATTGTAATATATATATATATATATATATATATATATATATATATATATATATATATATATATATATATATATATATATATATATATATATATATATATATATATATATATATATATATATATATATATATAGGAAAGAAAAAGGAAAATCCGAATTATTTTAATATTACAAAAGTAATAAATTTTACTTCCCAAAAAAAAAACAACGAATTCAATCATGAAAAAGTGAATATGAGAATAAATACGGGAGTAAATTTTAATGATAGCAAATAACTAGCTCTATCCCTTGCCTTCGTCCGCATCAATTTGAGCATACACTATCTATATACTGAGTAAAGATATAACATTCCCTTATACTGTTCATGAAAAACGAAAAACAAAAAAAAAGAAAAACAAAATTAAAAGATGTAATAAAAACTGTAAAAGAACTCAAGTAAAGACGGACAGGACATATTATGAGGAGACAAAATAGCACATGGACACAATCAGTCACAGACTGGTATCCAAGATATGCGACAAGAAAGATAGGACGCCAGAAAAAAAGATGGGAGGATGACATAAAAAGAACAGCGGGAAAGTTGTGGTATAGATTAACGAAAGATAGAGAAAAGTGGAAGGATCTTGAGGAGGCCTATGTCAAAGGACAAGCTGGAAGAGTTGATTAGAATTGTAGTGTTAAATGTTTGTAAAATGTAATACTTTCAGCAATAAAGGCTTATTATTATTTTTTAAATTTCTAGAAAATTTACATCTGATCAGATGGCAAACTAACCCCTTCATCACACAATCATTTAAATCCGTTTAGTAGTTTATGCGTGAAAGAGTATTTATTTATTTATTTACAAGCATTGGGATCCTTGGTGTCGACATCTCTAGTGACGTACAGTTCCGTGGCCACCTCGAAGATAAGGTGAAGCTGGCATCTAAAAAACTCGGTGTGCTTAATAGAGCGAAGCATTACTTCACGCCGGATCAGCGATTAATGCTTTACAAATCGCAAATCCGGCTCCATATGGAGTATTGCTGACACTTATGGACGGGAGCACCTAGATACCAGCTTGAACCCTTCGACTCAGTGCAACGACGAGCTATGAGAATTTTCGATGATCCCATGCTTGCAAGCGGTATCGAACTCTTAAGTATTAGGAGAGATTTTGCCTCACTCTGCGTGTTCTTCCGCTTGTACAATGGATTGTGCTCAGAGGAATTATTCAATATGATGCCTGCGGCCACTTTCTATCATCGTATGGCTCGCCATCGACAGGGAGTTCACCCTCATACCTTACAGCCTAAATGGTCGCGTACAACGCGGTTTTAGAGATGCTTTCTCCCACGAATACTCAGGTTATGGAATGAGCTCCCTGCCGAGGTTTTCCCAAGAGACTACAGCATGGGGTTCTTCAAAAGGGGGTAAAGAGGTTTCTTGAGGGTCGGCAATGCGCGCGTAATACCTCTGGTATTGTAGGCGTTCATAGGATACCGGTAACCGCTTACCATCAGGTGGACCGTATGCTTGTTTGCCACCTCAGAGGTATAAAAAAAGATTACAATTTATTTAGTAACATCCATCCATCCTTCCAACCATCCACCCGACCGACCGAGTTGTGAGGTAACAAGCATACAAAAAAATACAAACGAATTTAAAATCTCCTCCTTTTCAAAAGTAAATTGATATATTTTATTTTATTTTGGTACAAACAGTTCTTAAATGCGTATGTGTAAAAATATTATTGTGAGTTCAACGATTGCCTACCTATTTGATTTGTTTATCTTTTCTGCTTTTCCTTCAGCAATTGTCAACTACATAATTTAAGAAATTAATTTCGAAAAACCTGTTATTGACCATACTACTTTGTTATAAAATATTTGTTAATTTTATTTGTAAATCGCTGTTGGTTTTTTTTTAAATAAATAAGTAAATAAAAACTATACAGATAAATTTTTTTAAGTTATATACAAATATAGCAATAAATAGCAATTAATTAGTCTATCTTTAGTTACATACTTAACATTATAAATTAATAGAAGCTTCAATAGCATGATTATTAATTAATTGCTTCAGACTCGCGTGTATCGATATCTGATACCGAGTACTTAAATGAATTAGTATTCTAACAATTTCTAGGTTGAAGATAACATTTAACAATTACCACAATTTGTATAATTGTTAAGGAATTTTAACGAAGGTATAAATTTAATTAAAATCGCGCGCAAACTTCTCGATTGTTCCTCGTACTTTGTATTTACACTGTAATTATTTTTGTGTTACAGTTTACATGGCCGGAATAATTACACATTTGTAAAACAAATGGACATGAAATTGTTGAGAAAATATGATAGTTACGAGGTCGCTTCATCATATTAGCCGTTAACTGTCCACTGCTAAACATAAGCCTCCCCTTGGGGGGTTTTACCAGTAGTTTCCACGCTTTGCAGGCAGGTTGGCAACCGCAGTCAGAGATTAGAAATATTTTAAGAGGGACGCTGGTACTCCGCCAGCGTATCCCGTTAGCGCAGGCGGGGTTACCGTATCATTTTCACGCATCAAAAAAAAATCCCAGTTACGTTTAAGTTAGGGACGAAGTCGCGGGTGAAAGCCAGTAAATACAAACAGAAAATAGACTAGAGTATTCATTTACACATACAGCGAAATTACACGTATAATAACTGCATGTCGTATACATAATAAGCAGTAGGTATACGTGTGAAGCCGGGCACAGTTGCTAGTCATAAATAAATTCATATCGTTACTAACAAGAAGCGAGGTGACTCTGTGTAAGAACGCAAAACGCTGTCACTTCAAAGGGGCCGTTATTAACATATTAAAATGTAGAAGCGTGAACGCTAGATTGGGACATACGAGGTGTAC
This sequence comes from Galleria mellonella, assembly GCF_026898425.1. Classification (NCBI taxonomy): domain Eukaryota; kingdom Metazoa; phylum Arthropoda; class Insecta; order Lepidoptera; family Pyralidae; genus Galleria; species Galleria mellonella. The sequence continues at coordinate 4,041,818 of NW_026441999.1, read as the reverse complement.
TCTCTAAAAAGCATATCTGTGTCACTTTCAACTAAATAATGAGTAAAATAGAGTTTTAACTTCATTTCAGCCGTTAACTGTCCACTGCTGAACATAAGCCTTCCCCATAAGGAAGTTTTTGCAATAGTTGGCATTCCTGTACAGGCGGGTTTGCAACCGCAGTTAGGATTTTGGTGATATTTTAAATCCCTTGATCATTGAATCTTAACTTAAGTCTATTATTTTGTATGATATAGCTTTAATATAATAGTTTTTACAGGTTTTCATTGTATTTTCCTAATACTTATGTAAAAAAATTTGAAATAAAAATATATGAGTAATCTTTTAAATTAATGCTATGAGAACGGTCCTATAGCCGTGTAAAAAATAAACTCAAAACAAAAATCATGCGTACATATGTTTGAGAAATCGATGTGTATTACATGAAAAAAATCATCTAACTTGCAATCTCCTTGTTTTGAAGTTGGTAAAAGACAATTAAAGTCATCGCCTGACCCTATAACCTAGCCTCGTTCTAGCTCTTGTCCTTATAAGCTAGATAATTCAACCCACAGCGTTCACACCCGGACTAGCGAGGCAAGTTTATAATTCGAGACACCCAAGTTTGAAACTGCACGCTTGCCAAGCCTTTGGCTTGAATTTCAATTTTCTAGCAATACAGACTCGATTGAATTTGTAACTAGTTTTTAGTATCGGGCATTCAAATGTAATTGTGAATACCTTAAGTTTATGGACAAGGAATTCTCGTTGGTCTAGTCTAGATTGAACAATCGATAAAATCAATTTAGGAATATGCCGATATTTATTAAACGGGATTGAAAATGGAATTACTCGCTTGCGATATCTTTTATATGTTATATTAGCTTTTGTAAATGATAAAACTCTTTATTTCTCAACAATAGACTAAACCTAGATGTGACGTTTTAATGAATTATTCATAAAAAGTCATTATTAATTTATTTTTAATCAGAAGGCTAAAACAAAATTTTCATTTTTGTAACTTTTTTTAATACCACTGAAGTGGCAAACAAGCATACGGCCTACCTAATGGTAAGCGGTTACCGTAGTCTATGAACGCCTGCAATAGCCTGAAGAAACCTCTTTACCGCTCTTTTGAAGAATCCAATGCTGTAGACTCTTGGGAAAACCTCGGCAGGGAGCTTATTCCATAACCTGAGTGTTTGTGGGAGAAAATATCTCTAAAACCGCGTTGTACGCGACTCTTTAGGCTGTAGGGTATAAGGGTAAACTCCCTGTCGATGGCGAGCCGTACGATGATAGAAAGTGGCCGTAGGCATCATATTGAATTATTCCTCTGAGTATAATCCGTTGTACAAGCGAACTTCAATTATAACAGATTGTCTATTATACTAATTTGCAAAATTCTTGTCTTATTATTCGTCTATGATGAATAAAGAACCTATATAAATAATGACAAGATTCTAGATTCGGCGATTTCGACTTAATATAGGCCAATCAGCCAGTTCCTCAGTATCCTCTTTTATACATAATTAATGCTAACATTGAGACCCCATCATATACAGCTTCCTTCTCACTGATTTTGATAATCGTAGTTATGAATTATTTCTTTTTGTAATCTAAATTGTCTTGAAACGAGCAGAAGAATAAAGACTTGGTATAAAAAAAAAATTAAAACTTTAATATTATATAATATAAAATCCCTTTTACAGATTCAAAACGTAAATATTACGTAGCCAAATTAAAAGGCATAAAATAGAAATTTAACGCAACGGAAAACAAAAAAGCTTTGAATAGCGAAATCCTCTCCGTCATTTGTCATTATAACCCCTAGACATCGTTAGATACGCGGTTTCCAAAATGGCTGTCCCACCTCAGATTGGAAACAGTGACATTGTACTCTAGCGTAATAATAATAAAACTCATTTTTAAAAATCGAAGTCGAATAAGAACTTATATTCTTGCGTGACCGCGGATCGTTCTGCTACGTACCGTGTTGACATTTTATTGGTTTATCCAAATCTTTACTGCTCAGACATTTTACATTGCTGCAACAGTTTGCTAATATTTTTCGTCAGGCGCTACACTCTTTTCGATGAATTAACCACAATAAATTTTGCCATAAACAACGGATGTCTTCGTCGCTATTATGGGTGTGATTTTATTGTTCTGTTCACAGGTGTTATCTCTGTAAGTAATAGATATACGTATATCTTGGATTAGAATTGATTTTGTTGACAAACTTAGTGATGTAATGGGTTAACTTTGTCTCAATTTCCAACGGTTAGACATTCGATATCAAGAGTTCAGTCCAATAAACATTTATATTTATCAGTAAGTCAAAACGTTTATGTATTATTAAGCATGTCATATATTTTACAATGAAAATGTATTCTAGCAGTCTATCTACAACTTATTTTATTACGTACTACATTTTTGCCTGCTACTTCATACCATGTGGTCCTGACATAGAATAGGCCACCCCTTCTTTTCTGTAGTTCCCTTTAAGGCTTTCTTTTTGAGCCCAATATATCTTCCATGTTGTGTTTATTCTTCTATCAACTTCATTTTTTCCACTGTTCGTTTCGGTATATATATAATAATTAGATATAAATAATTAAATACAAAAATTTCAAATTTTCACTTCGGATAATGGCAGCGGAAACGTTTATAACACTGTCCTTAACCTCTTCATCTTTGCGGGAAAAAAAGTAAATTTAAAAATATAACCACTGATAACTTTACGAGAAGTTTGCGCGGGAAAATTGCGTGCCGTGATGGCGTTCAGTCATGTTAACCCCTTAAAAAAAATTATGGGATCACCAACGATTGCATATAACGATAGGTAACGTTCAAGTTTCTTTAGGCTGTGATATTCTTTATCATTATGAAAATGGAATGCTAACCCTGCTTACATTATCAGTATAAGCTGTCCAGGGTGTCAGTGAATGACAATAGATGAAAGGGAAGCCAGGTCAGTTTGTCCAACGGGACGAATTCACCAGGTATTCACGACGATGGTTTCCAGGAGGACCCAGGTGGAGATCGACCTGTTAATAAGGCCATTAGATTATATTGATATTAGTATAGATTATGTATTGAGTAAATATACTATACATAATAACAATACATTATATAATACTTTCTCTTGGCGGGAAAAGGGTTGTTAGTGATGGAGACTGAGAATCCCATTGCTAGCAATATACCCAACTAGGTCGACCTCCTCGCGGTTCCCCCTGGAAACTATCATGGTTAATTCCTGATGAATTCATCATGATGGGCTAACTGGCCTGTTTTCATACTCATATATCACCCTTCACTGGTGCTCCGCCAGCGTATCCCGTAAGCGCAGGCGGGGTTACCATACCATTTTCACCCATCAAAAAAAACTTCCTTTTTCTATCATATTTCCAATAACCTTGAACCTAAAATAAGTTTATATAGCTGACATTAATCCTTATTAATATTACAAAGATGTGTGTGAGTTTGTTTGTGCGTTTGTTTGTTTGTTACCTCTTAACACCTCAACGGCTTAACCAATCACCACCAAATTTGGTAAACACGTACTATATGAGATGGAGAAAGACATAAGCTACTTTTTATCCCGCTCAATGAACATATTCTATTTACGCGGACAAAGTCGCGAGCAAAAGTCAGTATTCATGTATTTATAATAATAAATCTGAGGATTTAATGAAGAAGAAGAGTGTGTATGTACGTATGTGTATGTATGTATTTTGCATATATAAAAACCGATCATTGTCATTACGCAAATGTAAAAACGATACATGGTTTAACATAGATATAAATTTGATTATGTATTGACTGTAATTCAGCTGTACGTTTTCCAAAAAACAAATAAATAAATAAGAAGAAGAAGAATATTAGTACCTTCCACATTCTCCACATCCGTGTAGCCCTTTAGGGCTGAACATCTACGGATAGTGTGCATAAAATGCGCACGTGAGTCGACAACTAATACAATGACATAATACACTGTGATAGTACACTTGCGGACAAAATTATGGGTACACAGAAGTGTTTTTGAGAATTCGAATTTATTTAATTTTGTGATTTGTTTCATTATTGACTCACAATTGTAGAATTTATATTATAATTAAATTTTATGAATTATAAGAGAGCGACCATTTAGATTTAGATAAACTATGATAATTGACCTGAGTTTTCTCGACGTTTCGACTAGATTACACTAGCCGTAGTTAAGAGTAGACCGTGTAGTACTGTCATGCCTCCGCTTCATAAAACATGCAGCGCGTAAGTCTTAAACTTAATAATTACATTTGTTTCAATAATTTTGTTGTAACTTTAAGATAGCAAACAAAACGATTAATTTAAGAAAGTTATATTACGGGTACCAGTATGAGACTTCTTGTCTTCATATATATATATATATATATATATATATATATATATCCATCGTATTTCTACTGCTAAACAGCTGTGTTTGCATGTTTGATGATTGAAATAGGAATGAACTTAAATTACAGGGCGCGTAAAAGGCGACGTAACGCCTTATTCGTAACAAATGAGAGGTATTTACCATTAGCATCATAATTTATTCTGAGAATGTCCATGGTGATGTCTATTTTTGATAATTATCCTTTTCCATTAAACAAACCGTCAGCTGCTATTTGAAATTGTATATAAAAAAAATGATGCACTTCTATAGAAAAAGCATATTCATATTATAATAGACAGTCCAAGGTTATAAAAGAAAAATAAGCCGGTTCCAAACGTAAAAAAGACGAGATGTTTCGTAAAGTATACTTCTGAATAAACAGTGCTGCGCAAAGAAAAACGTCAGCTACAAACTTTAAAAATTTAAAAGGAAACTGACGTAGATATATACTGTATTGACTACTGAAGCAATCATGGTAATCGGTATTGCATTGGTGATATAATTATGTAACATACGAGTATTTACAAAACAAAACAGCAAATTAAAAACTTTCTATTTTGAATTCATAGAGAATTAAAAAAATAATATAATATATATAAAATTATATATATTATATTATTTTTACACAATATATGTTATACTTCATATACAAACCCTATAAATACTTTCTTGTTCCATGTTCTCAAGGTTGACTGGAAGGAATCACTTCATGGGATGAGTCTACTTATATACCTACTTTATCATTTTCATATCCATTGTAACCTGATCATCATATCAGCCTTTAACTGCCCACAGCTGCTCATCCCTTTCCCTCCTTTAGTTGCCTCTTACAACACCCATGGAAAAGAGAGGGGTGGCTTATTCTATGCCAAGACCACACGGAGACATTGTAACCTGATATCTTTATTAAATTTGGATGTACAAGATTATTTATTTACTTTATATTATTTACAATTTCGTGTATAATATAGTATATGTCATATATGTGTAAGTATATTTATTATTTATGTATATTTATTCGTTTATATATAGTATGTAATTTTAGTATGTATGTATATCAATAATTACTAGTACCGCATTCAAGTACTCTAAAACTTCCCTATGGTTGACTGGGAGAGAATGCTTTTAGCATTAAGTCCGCTATGTACACATATTTGTACCAATGAATAAATAAAAAAAAAGTAAATAACAAACCGCTGTATATGTTACTTGTCTCGCAGTGTAATACATGCGTAATAAAGCAATGCCTCGGGTTGACGTTATGTATGAAATAGTAACTATAGATATGTCACTACGTAATGGAATTTTCCGCATAAAGTAACAGAGTTCCATCTTACTCCAGATTCGTTGGCAGCCAGGGAAATGACGTGAAAACGACGTGAAATGAAAAACAGTATAATTTATAACTTTTATTTAATAGGTAGCCTACTTAGAGTAGTTTTTTAATAAACAATAATGGAATGGTTACCCCGCCTGCTGTTTACACTGGTGGGGTACCAGTGGGGGATGATTGATGATGATGATGAAGCAGGTCAGTTAGCCCATCGTGACGTATTCATCAATAAATCAGTCACGATAGCTTCCAGAGGGAATCGCATGGATGTCGACCTAATAGAGTCGTAAATTGCTAGCAAAGGGATTGCTAATGACTGTTACTAACAATTCCTTCTCTCCCCTCCCCCTTAGAGTAGCAACGAAGTACTTTAAAATAGTTTAAAAACAAAAATTTCAGGATTGGAGACATACTTACCAGAGGGAGACTTTATATAAAAGTCGATTGTTTCGGTACCTCTGTCCCATTCGTGTTTCAACTGTGAAGCAGTTGTGTTTGCATGGCTGTGTTTCGGTTTGAAGTGTGGGATATGGCGTGAATTTACTGGGTACGGAGGAATAACACCTGAGTCCTCAGGAATAGCAACGCATGGGGGGTATCATGGGCGAAACAGAATACTCTGTTATTTCCATGATACTGCTCATGTCTATAGGCGACGGTTACCACTTTCCATCAGGTGGGCCGTCAGCTTGTTTGCCATTCTAAGTTGTATAAAAAAAATAACACTCTTGAGTGGCAACTCCATACGGCCAAACGCAGTATAGGATAATCCCTACTAGATGGAGTGACGGCCTCAATGGAAATCTCGGAGAGTAAGTGGATGCAGGTAGCTCAGGATCGTTCCCTTCCTTATGGCAGTCTATGGGGGGAGGCTATGTTCAGAAGTGGACAGGTAATGGCTGAATTGGCGACCATGGTGAAGAAATTCATCCATGTTTTTAACAACTTTGTAAATGTTGTGTATTTCCAAGTTTGTTATATTCACATATTTAAAAAAAATGTAACAGTCATTTAAAAAACGGGCCTGTATCCCAAAATTGCATTTTCAACTAAATTTAAAGGTCAATAACATTAGTTAGAATCTAAAACTGTCGTTTGTCAACTATGGGCTGCGGGTTTTGGGTTTTAGTCCCGCAAATTAGTGCGGCCTTGGCTTGGCTTATGAGGGTTAAGTGGACTCAAAGTTTAAATTTATCGATAAAGGTATTTGCATGGTTGAGTTTTAGTTATCGATCATCGATTGTAAATTAAGTGGGAACTTCACTAAAAGCATGTTAGTTATTTTTAGTCGACGTGACGTTGTATTGACGGTAACTAAATTTGGAATATATAAATGAAGTTACTAATGTATAAGTAATTAACTTGAAAATTGTTGATTTCATGAAATTTACTGCATGGGTGTGTTTAGTTGGTGTATTTTTTTTAATTAATGGTAATAGAATAGTAATAGGCATTAGTGAGGGATGATAGGTGAAAATGAAAAGGCATGTCAGTTAGTCCATCGTGATGAATACACCTAGAATTCAGTCCGATGGTTTTCAGGAGAGAGGGAGCACGTGGAAATCGACTTGACAGTATATAGTGCTTGCAATGGGACTAGTAGTCTACATTACTGACAATCCTTTCTCCCCCTTCTCTTATGGGCTTAACTTAAATGTTATTCAACTAAATGCAAACCGTTTTTTTTTATACCACTGAGGTGGCAAACAAGCATACGGCCTACCTAATAAGCACCTAATAAGGTAAGCGGTTACCGTAGCCTATGAACGCCTGCAATACCAGAGGTATTACGCGCGCGTTGCCGACCCTGAAAAAACCTTTTTACTCCCCTTTTCAAGAACCCCATGCTGTAGTCTCTTGGGAAAACCTCGGTAGTGAGCTCATTCCATAACCTGAGTGTTCGTGGGAGAAAACATCTCTGAAACCGCGTTGTACACTACCATTTAGGCTGTAAGGTATGAGGGTGAACTCCCTGTCGATAGCGAGCCGTACGATGATAGAAAGTGGCCGTAGGCATCATATTCAATAATTCCTCTGAGCACAATCCGTTGTATAAGCGGTAGAACACGCAGAGTGAGGCAAAATCTCTCCTAAGACTTAAGGGTTCGATACCGCTTGCAAGCCTGTTTAAATTAAATTTAATGCAATTACCAGGCTTGCTTTTTTTTATGCAACTTAGAATGACAAACAAGCTGACGGCCCACCTGATGGAAAGTGGTAACCGTCACCTATAGACCCAGTAAATTCACGCCATATCCTACCCTTCAAACCGAAACACAGCCATGCAAATACAACTGCTTTACGGTTGAAACACGAATGGAACAGAGGTACCCAAGCAATCGACTTTTGTACAAAGTCTCCCTCTGGTAGGCTAGCTTTTACTAATCACTATGAAATTTGGTAAACACATTGGATTGGATGGAGAAGTATATAGGCTATTTTTATCTCAGTCACGCGAACCAAATTACGTTTAAAAACCAGTATTACATATTATTCCAAACTTTACGAGCACCCACGCATGCAATGACAAATACATACTCGTGTTATCTCAGTTATTTGCGCATTATAAATCTGACAGAATGATGAGGGTAGGTACAATTTCGACTTAATTTAAACCATACATTCATACAAATATGATTTGTGGATGTGCTTAAGATTCATGCGTTCGTGTTGAAATGAAAGATATGAATTTCAAGTGTAATCTAAGTACTTTATTGTAGGTAATATTTTATAGTGAAATTTGAAGATACGTAAACATTATCCAGCCTACCATATCAGACATTATTTGTTAACTGCTGAAGAGATCCTCCCCCATAATTGGGGGGGGGGGGTTTGCCAGTAATTGCCACACTTGTCAGGCGGGTTGGCAACCGCAGTTACATCTTTGGTGATGTTTTAAGAGGGACGCTGCTGCCCATCCCACAGCCTTAAGTTCCCTTAGCCGTCTCTTACGACACCCAACAAAAGAAGGGATGGCCTCCCCTTTTTAAAAGTTGGTATACAGACTTTTTCATAATAGTTATACTATTAGTGCATAACAGACTAGGTGTAAGTCTTAGCTATGCTATGTAAGTTTTAGCATAGAATAGGCCACCCCTTATTTTCCCGTAGGTAAACTAAAATTTCATCCCAACCATCTGGACGAGTGGCGGTCCTCCACCGTGCGTTTTTCAAGGCACTTTCTCCCACGCACAACCACTCTTTGGAATCAACTTCCAGCAGCAGTATTTTCGAACCGATACGACAACATAATCTTCAAGAAAAGAGCATATTCTTTTTTAAAAGGCCGGCAGCACACCTGCAATGCCGTAGGTGTTGTGGGTGACCATGGGCGGCGGTAGTCACTTACCATCAGGTGAGCCGCATTCTCGTTTGCCCCCTGTGTTGTAAAAAAAAAACTAAGGTGTCGTAAGAGGCGACTAAAGGAGGGCGAGAGATGGGCATCGTCCCTCTTAAAACATTTCTAAAGCCTAACTGCGGTTGCCAATCCGCCTGCCAAGCGTGACAACTACTGGCTCCTTATGGGAAGGCTAATCATCAGCAGTGGACAGTTAAAGCTGATATGATGACGACGATGAATCAATATTCTCAGTCATGCGAAAGAAGTCGCCAGTAAAAGCCAGTATATCATAATTTACCTCAGATTTTTCCACCAAGGTGAAAACCTTTGAAATTCAAAAGGGCTTCATTAGGCGAAGGATTAAATCTATCTCAAACAGAAATCCCCGAATAACAAACAAATATTTCCATATTAACTTTAACGGGGTAAAAAAGACCCTTTCCTCGTGATGCTTTCAGAAGGGTTTTATATTTTGAGGGTTAACGTACCCAATTTCCTGTCTGTCATGGCTTGGTTCATTAACTAAATAATTTATTGTCCACCCAGGTAATATACACGCCGGCGTTTCAGGGTTGAGATTGTCTATGCTTTAATATTAAACCCTTTTACGGTGTGGTTTTAACCCTTATAAAGAGTGATATTATAAATCTTAGTTTCTCTTTCTGTTTGTGTTTTGTTATAATTAAGGAGTTCTTACTTCTATTTGTTTGTATGTTACTTCTTAGGGTCTTAATCAATCATCAAGTTTGGTATATACATAATCCTTAGTAATATTACAAATGTGAAAGTGAGTTTGTTTGTTGCCTTATAGCGCCTTAACAGTTTAACAAATCACTATCAAATTTGGTATACAGGGACTGTATGGTATAGAGAAGAAAATAGGGTACCAGCTAGTGACCATTACGGAGTTTTGCCAGTAGTCACCACGGTTGCCAAGCGGGTTGGCAACTGTAGTTTTTTTTTAATGGGTAATAATGGAATGGTAACCCCACCTGCGCTATCGGTATACGCTGGTGGGGCATCAGTGAGTGATGATAGATGAGGATGAAAGCAGGTCAGTTAGCCCATCGTGACGAATTCCACTAGAATTAACCATGATGGTTTCCAGGGGGAATCGCGTGGAGGTCGACCTGATAGGGTATATTACTAGCAATGGGTTCATTAGACCCCATTATTAACAATCCCTTCCCCCCTACCAACCGTAGTGAAGCTTTTACAGATGTTTAAAGAGGGACGCTGCTGCCCATCCTTCCACCATAAGCTCCCTTAGTCGCCTCTTACGACACCCACGGGAAAAGAAGGGGTGGCCCATTCTATGCCGGAACTGACACGGCGATAAAAGCTAGTAATGTTATAAATTTTTAAGTTCATAAATACAGTCGGATATTTGGATTTATGTGAATTATTCCTGCTTAAACTACAGAATAGATTTGATTGAAATTAGACAAATATTTTTTTAAACGAAGCAAATTTTTTGTTTATCTAATAGTAAGTGGCTACCACCACTCAAGCACCACTATTAAAAATAAATGTGCTTTTGTATTGTTCGTTACTATGTCGTATCAGTTCGGAAATACTGCTGCTTGAAATTGATTCCAAAGCATGAATTCCTAATGTACAATAACCTAGATTAATACATACTTCGTGTATTATTTCCTGTGGAAAATGTAAGATATGGTAAGTTTAAAATATGTAATACCAAAATATAGCTAACAGGCTTCTAGTTATACAATTTTATAACAATTTGATAACCTACGTGATGGAAATGATGACGTCTTTAGACATACCGTCTATAGGCGACGGTTACCACTTTCCATCAGGTGGGCCGTCAGCTTGTTTGCCATTCTAAGTTCTATAAAAAAAAAAAAAAAAAAAAAAATACCGTAAATTGTATGAATTATAGATTCTTCCTTATCCTCCTATACATATACAGGTTTCCCAGAAGCAATACACGTTATTTATAACGGATCGTCTGAGATATTAAGCTTCATTACGATTCGACAGGTAGACTCAAAAGTTAGTGCAGAATTGGTAGACGGAAGCTGTAGATATTTCGAGCACGTAGCTGGATGGTGTTATTCAGAAAGCAAAGTTGGTGATTACATAATTTAGTTTTATTTTTTTTCTTTTTTGTAATTTAAATAAGTAGGTAGTTATATTAATAACAAAATTATCTTTTATTACACTTCTTGCGTTACAGTTTTTTTTTTTGTTGGAACAAAAAAACAAAGGTTGTCTGGAAGAGATTGCTTTAGCGATAAGACTGCCTTTTCCATTTCGTAAGTGTAATAAATATATGCGGTATAATAAAGAGTGAATAATTTTTTTTATGCAACTTAGAATGGCAAACAAACTGACGGCCCACCTGATGGAAAGTGGTAGTGCTTATAGACATGAACAGTAGTACCATGGACATAACAGAGTATACTGTTTCGTCCATGATACCCCCCATGCGTTGCCATTCCTGAGGACTTAGGTGTTATTCCTCTGTACCCTGTAAATTTACTGCTATAATTTACCCTTTAAACCGAAATACAGCCATGCAAACACAACTGCTTCACGGGAGAGATCCGAATGGGACAGAGAAATGAATATACTTCAATCATATATTTCAGCAGAGATGAACAGACAAGAAACTCAAGCGTTGCTTTTATCAAACACTTGTGATCCATCTTGGCTTCGTACGGGAAGATTGAATTTTCAAATTATTATATTTCCTATGTCATTCACTGATAATATAGCTGTATATATTTAGGTATTTTTTTTTTAAATTACTTAAGTACTTTTTAAGTATTTAGATTTTTGGAAGAAATTTTATGATTATAATTTTTTTTTTAAATTCTAAGTCTTAAATATTAATAATATAAATAGTTTTTATAATTATAAATTTATGTCAATATATACTAGTAATTATTAATTAATTTAAGTGCATTTTTGACAAAATAATTTTTTTTTGCACATTTATTTATTTATTCATTAGTACAAATATGTGTACATGGTGGACTTAATGCTAAAAGCATTCTCTCCCAGTCAACCATAGGGAAGTGTCAGAATACTCGAATGCGGTACTAGTAATTATTGATATATATACATACTAAAATTACATATATTAACGAATAAATATATATGAATAACAAATATACTTACACATATATGATATATACTATAATATATTATACACGAAATTGAGAATAATATAAAGCACTTACTGTCTTGAAAAGCATAGTTTAGTGCGTACTATGTTTATTTAATGAATAAAGTGAATATTAAGAATAAAATATAGAAACTTAGTGTGCGAGTATCATTTTATTTATTTATTTATTTATTAGTACATCTATGACTTATCATCTGTTAAAAAAATTGTCCCTTCCTTACCATATAACTATGATATCTTATCAGGGGTAATATTTTCTAACAAGCAGAGTAAAAATAATATAGCTTCTTTTAATAGAAGATCTAAATCATTAAAAATAACATCGACATTCTCAAACGCTGGAACTTAAATGGTAGAGTACAGTGCGGTTTTAGAGTAATTTTCTCCCGCGAAATCTTAGGCTGTGAAATGAGCTTTTTACCAAGAGACTACAGTATGGGGTTCTTCAAAAAGAGTGTATTAATATTTCTTCAGAGTCGATAAAGTATGACACTTCTATTGTTGAAGGTGTTCATAGACTACAGTGACCGTTTACCATCAGACTGACTGTATATATTTTTTTACAACACTGACGGCAAACGAACATGCGGTTCACCTGATGGTAAGTGAATATCGCTGCCTATGATCACCCACAACACCAAAGGCTATGCAGGTGTGCTGTCTGCCTTTTAAAAAGGAATATGCTCTTTTCTTGAAGGTTATGATGTCGTATCGGTTTGGAAATACTGCTGCTGGAAGTTGATTCCAAAGAGTGATTGTGCGTGGAAGAAAGTGCCTTGAAAAATGCACGGTGGAAGACCGTCACTCGTCAAGATAGTTGGGATGAAACTTTAGTTTATGGCGGGTTGTACGGTGGTGAAAGTCAGCAGCAGGTATCAATCCGATCATAGTTATTTGCCACCTTTGCCGTTTAAAAAAAAATAATAATAAAAATCTATCAATGGACAATGATATTATTGTATATAGATAGAACATTTATAGAAATGGATTTCACTAACACAATGTTATTGTTAATATTAGAAATGTCAAAGTAGATTATCTGAGTGTGACCGCTTTCAATATAATATAGAATGACACGAGTAAAATAAATCTATCTTATCATATATTTTCTTTGTGTGGTTGAAATATAAAAGATTTTTCTATACGTCAAGCGAAATAATTGATACAAATGAATTTTTAAATAAAATACGTATTGCTGAAATAATATTTGTTATGTGGGTTTGCTCGTGGATTTCTCTATTAAGTAGATGGATAGATAGATAAACTCTTTTATGACGATTTAAAAGTGCTCGTAAACAAATGTTTAAACAAAGATAACTTGAATTTGAGTGAATTTATTTGCATAAAGAGTTTACTTTAATTAATTCAATTTTAAAAAATGTAATTACAAAAAAGCTAAAGATATTTAAAACACGCTAGCTTCTACTTGTGACTTTGCCCATCACTCTACCAACACCCACAGCAAGGGAAAGTATGTTTATTAATAATTTTATAAGTGTTGAAGTTTATATAGATATTCATTTATTAATCAATGTCGATTAAACGTCTGAACGTATTTGAATGAAATGTGGTACACAAGCAGGTCATATCCCCACTAAATATATAGGGTAATCCATGGAGACAAAGCCGCGAAAAATCGCTAGTAAATTATAACAACAGTCTTTTGAATTTTGATAAATAAGCTACAATTGATGGTACATGTTACTGGAAGAATTTCAGACTATGGGACGTAACGCAAAAAGCAAGATGGCGTCCGTAACAAAAAAAACCAACAACAAACAAACATATTTGTTTTTCTGCGAAACCCTTCGAACCTTTACTAGAATGTATTTATGCAAATGTTATATTTGTTCAAATAGGTAACAATAACCAAATTTCTCGAGCTATTAAACGTTTTGTTGAGAAATTTCTAAGAAGGGAATGGATCCCATTTTCTCAAAAAGCTGTGAAAATATTACATTAGTAATTTTATCTTTGACAGTTACTCCTAATATTAAGGGCGAGAATTTACCATCAAACGAGTTGCATGATTGTTTTAGTGCCTTTTTTATGATAAACAATTAACCGGCCCTGGTAGAAAGTGGTAACCGTCACCATACACCTCGCAGAATACACCGTAATGCTTACGGTAGCCATCTTGAGTTGAGAACTATGGACTAGGACTATCCTCACTATCAGCCACAAACTAAAGTTTCATCCCAATCATCTGGACGAGTGGCGGTCTTCCACCGTGCGTTTTTCAAAGCACTTTCGTCCGCGCACAACCATTCTTTGGAATCAACTTCCAGCAGCTGTATTTCCGAACCGATACGACAACATAACCTTCAAGAAAAGAGTATATTCCTTTTTAAAAAGCCGGCAGCACACTTGCAATGCCGCTGGTGTTGTGGGTGATCATGGGCAGCGATAGTCACTTACCATCATGAGTGAGCCGCAAGCTCGTTTGCCCCCTGTGTTGTAAAAAAAAAATCAGCACTTAATTGTGTCTACTGCTGAACATAAGCCTCCCCTGTGAGTGGTTTTTCCAGTAGTTGCCACACTTGGCAGGTAGGTTAGTAACCGCAGTCAGGCTTTAGAGATGTTTTAAGAAGCTGCTGCCCATTCCGGACTATGCTGGACTATGGATATGATAAAATAAAACTGGCTATAGCTTTATAGTTTAAAAAGTTGCCAATATACTAATTTCAGATTAGACTATCTGCGGGTCTACCATGAAATGAAATTTCGAAATTACGAACTCAATTTCGTGTTTTTGTTTATACCAAAATCGGATCAATAAATGGAGTTTAACATTTCGTTTATCATACATCCTATAATAAAAGTCCAAAGGAACAATATTTTAACATTTTTTATATTTCCAAACGGCATGTATTATGTAATTTTAACATCAAATTTCTGTTTCGTTTGGCTCCGAAATTTCGGAAAACACTTCATGGTAGGCCCTCTGTTTACTTTTATTAATTCGAATTTAAAAAATATAATTACAAACAAAGTTAACAAACAAAATACTTAAAACACGCTAGCTTCTGCCTGTGACTTTGTACATGGGACTGGAATATACTAATATATAATACTGGTCGAGATAAAACATAGTCTATATCTTTCTTTATACCCTACAGATAGAGAGATTGAAACTTTTTATTGTTTCCTCCAAAAAATTATAATAGTAAACTTATTATAGATACAAACAATTACAAGCAATAATCACAGTGAGAAAACAATGGCCAGCGTTACCGTTAAAAGCGATCTCTTCCAGGCAACCTTTGGATGGAAAGTAGTAATTATAAACAGTTTGATCGGTAGCAAGATGAAAATTCTGTTATTTTTTAATATAGTACCTACGTGTATATCATATGTAATAGTGATTATTTAAACTATTAAGGCGTTATAAGGTAACAAACAAACTTACTTTCACATTTATAACATTAGGATTTAAACAAACCTAGTATTGAGACAATCTATACAGGTTGACAGGAAATTGATTATATAAATAAATAAATGAATAACAATTTATAACAAAGTTGTAGGAAAGTTCTTCTATAGGTACTAACTAAACGAACTAACCTCGTCTTACATGAGATCTCAAAACTTTTTGTTTCAATAGAACTATATTACGAGACTTGGCATTTTTTTTTACATTGTATGTTTATTTTTTTTTTTATACAACTTAGATTGACAAACAAGCTGACGGCCCACCTGATGGAAAGTGATAACCGTCGCCTATAGACATGGGTAGTACCATGGACATAACAGAGTATACTGTTTCGCCCATGATATCCCCCATGCGTTGCTATTCCTGAGGACTCAGGTGTTATTCCTCTGTACCCTGTAAATTCACGCCATATCCCACCCTTCAAACCAAAACACAGCCATGCAAACACAACTGCTTCACGGTTGAAACACGAATAGGACAGAGGTACCCAAGTAATCGACTTTTATACAAAGTCTCCCTCTGGTTTTTTATTATAATGCATTCATGTACATATTTCGTTCATTAGTTCTTATGTAGAGTAAGTAGACGAACCCTGTTAGAGTGTAGCAAAATTATATTGATAGGTTGCTAATATACATGCATTTATGTCAATGTAGATATTAGATTAAATTTAATTATTTTACATATAATTGCTCGTTTTTACATAGATTTGCCTTACAGTGATCTCGATTTACATTAAATAAATGAAAAATAATTTAAAATATCACAATAATCACATAAAAATGAATTGAATGAAAATATGTTTTTGATAGTCGTAAGAGTCGACTTAAGGAGGACGAGGGATGGACAGCAGCGTCCCTATTAAAACATCTCTAAAAGCCTAACTGCGGTTGCCAACCCGCCTGCCAAGCGTGGGAACTACTAGCAAAACTCCTCTCATAGGGAAGGTACAAGGTTGAACATAAGTTCAACAGCGGACAGTTAACTGCTGAAATAATTATATTTTTGATAGGATAAATTATACTGTAATAAATACTCTCTTTAATATTATGATAAACTAAGATTCAACCAATATGTCTACCAAATTTTAATCAAATCCATTGAGCCGTTTAAGCGTAATTGAATTACAAACAATCTTTACGAATTTTCACATATTATTAGTTAGCTAATAGTTTGCAAACATTCTCAACTGGACTATTCAAACAGGAAAATAGATTTTCTTTTTAATTTCATCAAACTACTTTTGGTTCCGTACCGAATGAGTGTGATCAAAGTGAATTTTTCCGTCGATTGGCAAATTAGAACGAGCAAGTTCGTACGTCCGCTGATACCGGCCGATTGAACTCTGCCCGCCAGCTGTTCCCGATGGCTTTCAACTGGCTCCATATTGGACATTGTCTCGTGTCTTATAAGATCTTTTTATACATATATACACACATATATATATATATATATATATATATATATATATATATATATATATATATATATATATGTATTTCATTTGGGATAACAATAGCGTTTTACATCGTTAAATATATTTTGGAGATAAATAGTCATACAATGTAAAATATGTGAGTAGAAAAAAAGATTATTTATTATTATTACACATTTACTAAATGCTAGTCAATTACAATTATCCATTGCGTAATACATAAGCATCCGTTGAGCAAATAAAACCATAGTTTATATATTTTTTTTAAACATAGAATGACAAACAAGCTGACGGTCCATCTGATGGAAAGTGGTAATCGTCGCCTATAAACATGAGCAGTACTATGAACATAACAGAGCATACTGTTTCGCACATGATACTCCCCATGCGTCGCCGTTCCTATTCACTGATATATCCGACCCTTCACACCGAAACACCATGCAAACACAACTGCTTCACGGTTGAAACACGAATAGGATAGAGGTGCCCAAGCAAACAACTTTTGTACAACAACTCCCTCTGATGGTTTTTATTTATTCGTGCAGTATAATTTCGTGAGTGCAGTATAAAGTTGTCATTGGCAATAGATTGAATTAATATCAATATTAAATTCAAAAGTAGATCTGCTGGTCTATCTATATCTGTGATGTCTATGGCACCACCCTAAGGTGGTTATATTTGCATATACAGAGTATGTAGCTGTCTGGTGGCCTATTCAACTTTTCTATAGGCGGCGACGACAAAAACTAGTGGCACCTTTGTGAGTTTTCCTAGTAAGTAAGTTAGTCACCAAGTGCCCTCGAGTACACTCCATCGCTATTGTTTCCAAGCCCTTATTGTTTGGTAGCGTGGTTTTTCGGATACAAAAGCAGTAAAGATTTATACTTTTAAAGGTTTTAATTCAACACTGGGCTTGGTAACAACAGTACCTTACTTTATTTTTTTTTAAACCGTCATTAAGCAAAGTTACACTAAACCATTACTTACATGACAAAAGTGTATGGTGTTACTAGATCGTGTACAGGCTTTTAAATGTACGAAGATCATGTCAGTTTAGATATCATCATTTTATCATCATACTAGCACTTAACTGTCCACTGTTGAACATAAGTCTTCCTCAAAAGGGGAATTTTTCCAGTAGTTTCCACGTTTGGTAGGCAGTTAGACTTATAATAATATTTTAAGAGGGGCGTTGCTGCTAGCCCTCGTCCTCCCTTAGTCGTCTCTTACGACACCCACAGGAAAGGAAGAGTTAGCCCATTCTATGCCGGTACCAACACGGTATATTTTTTTTTTACACACACACACATTTATCCATAATACATTTATACGTTTTTGTTGTTGTTTGTTGAATGTTTACTTTCTTAATAGAAATTTCATATAAATGCAAAATTAAATTACATTTAATTAAATTGAAAAGAGAAACTGCTGAGTTTCTTATTGATTCTTCTCAGCAGACAAAGCAAAGCAACTACGCTACCGGCAGTGGAATTATACATAATAAAACGACTATTTAAAAGACTATTTAAAATCAAGTCTATTTAAATAAAAATGATTTATATTATAACAGCGATGAAAATAGAATGGTAACTCCGTCTTGTTGGCCGTTTATGAGTGAAGGATGATGTAAGGTCAATTAGACTATCGTAATGAATTTAGCCACAATGGTTTCCATGGGCGCCTGGATTGATTGATGATTGATCTGATGGGGTACATTGTTAGGAATGAGCTTGCTAGATCTTATTACTAAACTTAATTTTACTTAGCTTTTTAATAGCTGTTCCTAGTTGCTTAAAAAACTTGTAAATTGTAAGTTTTATTTATTTATTTATTTATAAGTTACAAAAAAATATTAAAAAAAAACAACAGTCGAATTTCTTCCCTGTTCTGTTTATTTCTAACTATTTTTCAACTTCTGTAGTAGATTTAATATTATTTAATATTTGTTTTAAATTCGAATTAAGAATTAAAACAAATGAAATTTAACTATGAAACTAATTTATTTAAATTTATAAATTACAATACATATAAAAATACAAGCACTTCAAGCGTGCTTGTAAGTATATTACTTATAAGTATATAAAATTATGTGATGCTTAAATTGTTACATAAATGTGAATTATGAATTAAAATATATAGAATTTGAACATGTATATAATTTTTATAAATTATTTTTAACATAAATTCTAATATAGGTGCACTTTTTAAATAGTTTTAAAAATGTAGGACTAATTATAAAATAAGTGATAAAATCTATTTATTTATTATTAATAAGTAGTGTGAAGAACGAGTACGCGGTCTTGACAATCTGCAAACAAATAATATTTTATTTTTAATAGCTGTATCCTGTCTTTACTTGCATTAATTAGAATAGAATTAATGACAAGTTGTAGTCGCCCCTTACGACGCCCCTGGGCGTCTAAGGGAGCGAGGGACGGACAGCAGCGTCCCTCTTAAAACATCTCCAAAGCCTAACTGCGGTTACCAATCCACCTGCCAAGTGAACTACGGGCAAAATCGCCCAATGGGGAGATTTATGTTTAGCAGTGGACAG
This sequence comes from Galleria mellonella, assembly GCF_026898425.1. Classification (NCBI taxonomy): domain Eukaryota; kingdom Metazoa; phylum Arthropoda; class Insecta; order Lepidoptera; family Pyralidae; genus Galleria; species Galleria mellonella. The sequence continues at coordinate 4,022,170 of NW_026441999.1, read as the reverse complement.
TAAAGGCAGATACAATGATGCGGTGGAAAATTGCCCAATCTGGCAACGAGGGATATGACTAATATATGTCAGGCTCATTTTGTATGCAATGGAGTAACTTTACTGGCAAGAGCTCCACCGACAAGAGCGCAGCTCTTAAATGGATAGATAGATAGGAGTAACTTTATTGTACTCACGAAAACAAATAATTCCATATCGAAGTCCATTACATTAAATATAGTCATATTAACGGGAAATTGCCATCTTGCTATCATGAAAACAATAATGTTCCTAACAGATTTGTCATAAATCTTCTCCCATCCACAGCTATAGATTAATGTTGGGACATCAGCAGCCTGAAAGATTTAGAGAAATTATATATGACTAAAGTCCTAGCTTTGATTAAGATAAGTCTTTTTGAAAATATTTGAATTTAGAACGCGGAATGTACAAGTGTTTGGAAACATTTGAATTTAGAACGTAGAATTTACAAGTGGTTAAAAATTCAGCCTTAACAATCTCCGTACAATAGATAAATTGAGCGTGTTACTGCTTTTCGATTCTAAAATAAAGTAATTTCAGAAAAGTTACTACGTAGGTTCCAGACACGGTTCAAAAATATCTTTTCCTCGTAATATTTTCAATAATATTTTTTCGAACTTTTTATGAACTTATTTCATTAAGAGTTATTTGAACTTTGCTTTACTGGCTTTTAATTTAAAAAGAGGTATTAAAGAACTTTTCATAAAGATACTTTTGCTCAGTGGAAAATTATAATTCTCATAGTAAGTCTCAAGTATAAATAAACTTGTTTATTTAGATTTTAAAACACATTTTTTTTATAGATAATATTTTTTTACAATCGATTCCAAAAAGCAAGAGACTTTTAATTATACTATATATATGTATATATATATATATATATATATATATATATATATATATATATATATATATATATATATATATATATATATATATAGCTGACACCGTAAACGTTGTTTTACCACTTCACTTATTCACTTATTGCGAAATATAAAAATCGCGATTAAAATACAGGGCTTGATCATAAAACGATGAAAATTTAAAGTTGTATGTATTTTTCAATGCTAAATTATAATAAAATAAAAATAAAAAAAATTGTCAAAAAAATAAAAAAAGTATATTTTGGGGTGGGTCACCATTATCATTGACGGGTATGAAAAACCTACCCGATATGTACACAAAATTTCATAAAAATCGGTAAAGCCAATAAAAAAAATTAAACAAAAAACAATTGTTGTTTATTTCATATATATATATATATATATATATATATATAATTGTTACGATAAAATCATAACATGCCATGACGTGCTGCGTATAAAAGGTTCCTATTTTAGCTTATCATAATATAGGTATTATATAATGCCATTGGGCCTAATATATAGTTTAAAGTACCAATTATCAACAGGACAGATAAGATCTCGAATAGTGACCCCGTACAGACAAATGCATGAGGATGACCCCATACTGTATGGAACAACGACTTCAAATGCGTTACAGGGAGTCAGTAAATGCAAGTAGCTCAGGACTGTTTCTTAAGGCAGTCAGTGAGTTAAGAACTCTGATTATAATGACTTACCATATTCTTGATTTTACCAGCATAATGGCATAACGTAAACATGTAAAGAACGATAGCAAGCGAGTATGAAACGTATCTTGCGTCAAATCCAAAGCCCTGTTAAAAATTTTTAATTAATTTTAATAATAATAATAATACTTTATTATCCAGACTACAATGCGGTCCAATTTTGTTAGTAACAATTTTCTTACAAACTATGTTAGTAAAAAAAAAAAAGAAAAACAAATTGATTTAATTAAGCAATTCACCCAGATGTGACCCAGCCGACTAGATCAGCATCTGAATGAAATGACCAATCATAGGCGAGTTATATTTCTCGCCTATTACTTTTAGAATTTATTAATAATAAATTTATTTAAGAATTTAATTACGTATTTACATGTAATAATGTAATATTTTTGTATAAATAAAATAAAATTCTATGCAATAATTTAACTAGTCATAAAAAACTCATATGATGTAATCGGTCATTTTATGTTTTTTTTTTTTTATTAATGATAATAGAATGGTAAACTCCACCTGCGTTACCGGTATACGCTGGCGGGGCACTAATGAGGTATAGGTGAGGATGAAAACAGGTCAGTTATCCCGTTGTGATAAATTCATCAAAATTTACCACGATGGTTTTCAGAGGGAGCCGCGTGGAGGTCGACCTCTTACAATATACCCTATATTGCTAGTAATGAACCTCTTTCTCTTTACTAACAATCCCTTTTCCCCGCCATCTTATAGTTGCGGTCATTTTAATATGACATCGTTTATTGTATCATAATCCACTCTTCAAGCTAATTAATTTGATATGCATATTAAAGGGGTTGACAAAAAATACATCTCGTTATGGCTATATCTCGCCAACCTATAGGGCAGAATTATCATTATATTTCTATGCCATGAAGAAAAAAAAACAAAATTAATCTATTTTTTTTTTTTCTACTGTCACAGAGGATCTTAAACAATATTTGGAAAATGATCAGAAGTAAAAGCTGCTATGAGAACCACATACCTGCGTGACATAGTACATACAAATGCACATTTCCATAATTGAAGCTGAACTTATCAAACTCATCCATATTTCGAAGGTCTGCCGAACTGCATCTATGTATCTGGAATATGTATGCATTTTTTTATATAACACTAATAAAGTGGCAAATAAGCATATAGTCCATCTAATGGTATGCGGTTACTCTACCTATGAACACCTATAATACTAGGAGCATCACACGCACGTTGCTGATCTTGAAGAAACCTCTTCATACCTTTTTGAAGAACCCCAATTTGTAGCCTTTTGGGAAAACTTCAATAGGGAGTTTATTTTATACCTAAGCATCCGTGGGAGGAAGCAATACTGACACCACATCGTATGCAATCATCTAAGTTCAAAGATATGGTGGTTAAATGCTCTCTCGTAAATTGGAGTAAATGAAATTGGATTAATAGTATTTTTTTGAAAATGTTTGAAAATGTTCGAGGATTTTAAGATCGAATCAACCAAAATCTAAATTTTCAAATTCCTGTTTGGTTTATACATTTTCTTATTGTTAAGAAAGCAAAGCATCAGGCAGTCCACCTGATCGGAAGCGCTGGGAAGAGATTGTTAGTAGTGCGGACTACCAATCTCATTGCTAGCAATATACCCTGTCAGATCGACCTCCACGTGGTTCCCCCTGGAAACCATTATCATTCATTATCAACCTGTTAGGAAACGATTACCGTACTCCGTAAACACTTGCAACACGAGGGGGGTTGCTTGTACGTTGCCAGTCTTTTAATTGTTTGAAGGAATGTTTTTTGAAATGCACTATGTTGTAGCAATACAACATCGTGCATTTTAAAAAACTTATATATAATATTTTTTGCCATTCGCTTCGTGTTTCAGAGGATATGTAAATCACGTCAAAGGTGTTCATGTATAACGATGATTACCTAAAAACTTTTGACATTCGAAGGAAAGTCGGCATAAAAATTGATCTAACTTTATTTATTTATAAACACAATTAAAGTTATGATCAAGAAAAAATTAGAATCTTACGAGAATGTTCTTATTTGCTTTTTACCAACCGCATCCTCGTTTTTGGATCTTCTGTACGGCACGCATCTTCCAACGCTGCACAAAAGAGTCGCATCTTGACACATGCGTGGCTCATACTAATTGCCATTAAACCTTCATATCCCATGAACTGTAGTATATACATAATACCACTGAGTCCTGTATAAGCTACTATGAATTCGAAATATGGGGAGTTAAACCTTTCTTCAAGTGGGCGAAAAGGATTTGGCAAATCGTTGAACATGTATCTCTGCTGTACCTTAACAATGATAAACATAATAAATGTTATTAAATCCAATTTGAGTAAACTGTTACGTTCAACATATAACTAAAATGATTACTTCTAGAAACATAATCAAATTAGAGAAATCATAAAACATATTAGAGTTCCTTAAATAATGCAAAAAACAAGCCTACTTTTTTCAAGCAAGCAAATCGGCGGTTCAACCTAAAAGAACTACCATCAAGATATGAACAGAACTATGGAGATCACTGAAGTAACGCCCGTTATAATCCTCATGCATTGCTGTTTATGTAGACTAAGGTTGTACACTTGTGTACCTTGTAATTTCACTACCATATTTCACCCTTTAAATTGAAATATATCCATTAATCACAGCTGATTAGTGACAGGAACATAAGTAGGATAGGTGTACCTATACAGATAATTTATATTCATAATCATCATCATGATCATATCAACCTTAAACTGCCCACTGCTGAATTTAAGCCTCCACCTTGGGACTTCTGCCAGTAGTTGCCACGCTAAGCAGCTAGGTTGGTAACCGTAGTCAGGCTTTAGAGATGTTTTAAGACTGACGCTGCTGTCCATCCCTCGTCCACCCTTAGTCAGTTCTAACGACATCCACGGGAAATAAAAGGGTAACCTACTCTATACCGAGACAACATGGCCAAGTACTAACTGTGTAAAATTTTTGATTAATCTTAGGGTACAGTTTTGGATAATACCGATTATGACATAGTGTTAACAAATCTGCGATATATAGTAATCAAAGTTGAACAAAATAAGTTACACAAGAAAATTATGATTCTGTCGGTGGTTCAACTCATTTGAATGTTATTATGGTTTCAATATCTGATATTGATACTAATTTACCACCTTTTAAATATAATCATCATCATTTCAGTCATTTACTGTCCACTGCTGAACGAAGATCTCCTCCATAGATTGCCATAAGGAACGATCCTGAGCAACCTGCATTCACTGACTCACTGCTATGCATTTGATGTCGTCCAGTGAAATATCAATCTATACTACGCTTGCTTATACAGGATCGCCACACAATAAACCTTCTTCTCTATCGGTTATTAATTCTTCGAGCAATGTGATCAGCTTACTTCTTCTTCGAACTATGCCAATATCAGATTAAAACAAATGTATGGACTTGAGATATTACTTACTCCATTCACGATATAATTATATGCAGTCAAATAGGCAGCTCTTGTTATAAATATGAAAGAAGGAATTAATAACAGAATACTCCAGCGAAACTCAAAAGTTTTAGCTTCAGCTATGGACTCCGTAATCAGATCGCTGTATCGCGGAGGCAGATTATTGCAAATGGTGTAGTCTCGATTGATTTCGTCAAGCACGTGTTTCGCTTCTCGTCTTTTCATGTAGCACAGACCCATCTGTTGACAAATTTTATTAATTTAGTTGTACGGTCTGCTACTAAATTGGAATTTTTAATTATCTCAATGGTCGCGCACTGCGCGGTTTCAGAGATGTTTCCTCCCACGAACACTCAGGTTGTGGAATGAGCTCCCTGCCGAGGTTTCCTCAAGAGACTACAACATGGGGTTCTTCAAAAGGGGGGTAAAGAGGTTTCTTCAGGGTCGGCAATGCACGCGTAATACCTCTGGTATTGCAGGTGTTCATAGGCTACGGTAACCACTTACCATCAGGTGAGCCGTATGCTTGTTTGCCACCTCAATGGTATAAAAATAACATTTCAGCATCATATTGTTATCAGAGAATAGGTATCTCTGTTTTGATACTAATATCTTTATACATTATTTTTCCTTCTTTCTTTCTCACCCTTTCTCTCTCTCGTAATTTTTTTTACTGCTAAACATGGGTTCTCCCTTGACTTTCATAAGAAACGGCAACATTTGAGCAATATGATCGTATGTAAGACTAAATCAAATCATTAAAGAATATTTTTTTACTACATATACCATGTGATAACAATTCGAGAATGTTCTTCCCTCATTGATCGCCGATTAAATGGACACATATAACAGGTTTAAACTGCATTTATAAAATATAGTAAGCATATTTGTAATTAGATAAATTCCGAGAAAAATATAAAAGCACCTTTTTTCTTTTTTCCATGCAAATTATTACTAGCTATCAATTCTAACATTTTAATCTAATATTGATTAAAATTATTAGGTTTCGATAGAACGACATCTGTCGGGTTAGATAGTAATTAATATTAGTAATTTTATTTATTATAAAACTTTAATACACCTAGAAAGTGTAAATGGCGCACTTAACACCATATGGCGTTATCCAGTTGACCGTAGACAGGAATAAGAGAAAATATAATTGACGATGCAACGTAATTTTTAATTAAAACAGTAATTCAAAAATAACATACGTATAATACTCATATTACTTACATTATACATATATATTTTATTATGATTTCTTGTACTGAATATTTTTTTTTTAATTCTTAGAATGACACACATTTTGTATACCTTGAAGAAACTGCCTGCAAATGGTCCAGTTATAATGAGTACACGAATCATATTTCCTATGTCACCTTCCATCCAGTACCAAGCTGTGTCGTAGAAGCTGATCAAGAGTAACGGAATGAATGCAACTGTGACAATTGCTGTGAAAATAAACAATTATTTTAGTCCGTTATTTTTTTTTGAACAAGCTCATAAAGAAATTAATGTATTTTTAATAATTATTACTCCTCCTTTCAATAATGATAACTCCGCATAAAAGATAGGCTCTCGACAGTCTCCTATCGGAGGATTCTTGGATACTTCGGTCATGTTGCACGACGACAGTCCGATAATTTGGACAAACTAATGGTTGTAAGCAAGATAGAGAGAAAAAGACCACGCGGACGATCGCCTAGTCGATGGTCGGACCAAATAACCGCCGTTACGGGACTGTGAATTGCAGCTGCCCTGCGAGAAGCTGAAGACCGTGCACAATGTAATAACATCATAAGAGAGGCAACAGACACCTTTCAAGGACACGACCTTCAGTAATGAAGTGGACGAAGAGAGAGAGAGAATAATGATTATTTTAAATGTAGAATGTATTACATACTGCTTTTTATTTTGGATATATACTTACTATTACTAATATTACAAAATGTGAAGTGAGTTCGTTTGTTCGTTATCTTTTATCGCCTTAACGGCTTAGCCAATCACTGTGAAATTTGGTATACCCGCATTTTTTACTTTTTATTTTTATCCCTTTCAATCAATAAATCCCAGTCATACGGACAAAGTCGTGGATAAATACGTCCTTACTTAGTTATATACATTATAAACATGAAAATGAGTTTGTTACCTTTAAGCATTAATTTACTGGGTACGGAGGAATAACACCTGAGTTCTCAGGAATGGCAACGCATGGGGAGTATCATGGGCGAAACAGTATACTCTGTTATGTCCATGGTACTGCTCATGTCTATAGGCGACGGCTGCTACTTTCCATCAGGTGGGCCGTCAGCTTGTTTGACATTCTAAGTTGTATAAAATAAATAAAAAAAACTCTTTACTCTCTTAGAAGCTACTTTTTATTCCGGCTATTGAATTTATACCAGACATGCAAACGAAGTCTTTTTTTTATACAACTTAGAATAGCAAACAAGTTGACGGCCCACCTGATGGAAAGTGGTAACCGTCGCCTATAGACGTGAGCAGTACTATAGACATAACATGTTTCGCCCATGATACCCCCAATGCGTTGCCATTCCTGAGGACTCAGATGTTATTCCTCAGTACCCTTTGAAGTCGCGGGTGAATACTAGTTATAAATAAATTAATAAAATCTTACAGATGGCCCATAGCCGCTTTCTATCAGTGGCAGGATCAGGATAAAACATTCCAAATACCATCATCACGGTTGTCCACCGGTAAATTTCTTCGAATGACTTGATTGGTTTTCGCGGTTCTGCGGCAAGGAAAATAGAATTTTGAAATGATATCATCATCATTATCATCATATTACCGGTAACTGTCCACTGCTGAATATAGACCTCAATCATAAAGAAGGTTTTGCTAGTAGTTGCCACGCTTGGCAGGTGGATTGGCAACTGAAGTTAGGCTTCGGTGACGGTTTAAGAGGGAAACTGCTACCCATTTCTAGACCCTTAAATTCCTTTAGTCGTCTCCTACAACACCCACGAGAAAGGAAATTATGATCCATTCCATGTCGGGACTATATCTCAAACGTAGAATTCAATTAAATGAAAAATACAGTTTTTCTTTCTGCATCTTCAATCTACGTGACAAATATAATAAAATACAAGGTATAAGAACATAGTCCTTAATATAGAATATATATCACGTAAAAACTACTGCACCAAATTGCATACCATTTTCATAATTGTATTCCTAGAGGTCTAAATTTAAATTTGCTTTATTTAGACCTTTATGTTTTGTAGCTGTTTAGAAGTCACCTATTTCTTTTAGTTTTACGACTGAAGTCCACACATAGTAACGGGAAAAAACTAGTATATAAATATAAATATGAAAAAAAAAATCTAAACTAATAGAAAAGTACCTCGAATTTCATCCGGATCGCGTTGAACATACGTTACAAAGTTCTCCATGGCGTAGTTGCACTATAAATTGAGGTGCAAAGAAGCAATTTATAGTGCTAGCGTTGGTGTTTTATATTATACACAGGGTGTAGACAAAATCTTTTATATCTTTTTATGCAATTTTAAATAAGAAATGAAATAATAGCTCACATCAGGTAACTGGTAACCGTCACCTATAGACATGACCAGCACCATGGACGTTACAGAATACACTCTGCTACACGCTAAGTACTACAGTATCTCTGAACCCTGTAATTTCACTGCCATTATTATAATTATTTCAGCCGTTAACTGTCCACTGCTAAATTGGAGATGTTTTAAATGAGAAGCTCCTGTCTGTCCCTCCCCCTCTCTTAGTCGCCTCTTACGACACCCACGGGAAAGAAAAGGATGGCCTATTCTATGCCAGGACCACCCGGCAATTACAACAAAATATTTTGAAAAATAGAATCTACTTATTTTTGAAAAAAAATTATAAATAAAAAAAACTAATTCTTAATAATTTCATCGTCAAGTGAAGTTGTTCGTTTGTTCGTTTGGGTACGACTGTTCCACTGATACTTTTTTTTTTTATTGGATGAAAATGGAGTGGTAACCCCGCCTGCGCTAATGGGATACGCTGGCGGGGCACCAGTGAAGGGTGATCGATGAGGATGAAAACAGGCCAGTTAACCCATCATGATGAACTCATCAGGAATTAACCATGATAGTTTCCAGGGGGAACCGCGAGGAGGTCGACCTGGTTGGATATATTGCTAGCAATGGGATTCTTAGTCTCCATTACTAACAATCCCTTTTCTCCCCTGTTCCACTGATACTACCGTGAAGCTGTTATTCTTGCATAGCTGTGTATCGATTTAAAGGAGATACGGCGGTGAAACTCGCTGCGTGTGCCCCGACATAGGATGGGCCACCGCTTCCTTGCTCGTGGGTGTCGTAAAAGATGACTAAGAGAGGACGAGGGATGGGCAGCAGCGTCCCTCGTAAAACATCTCGAAAAGCCTAACTGCGGTTGCCAATCCGCCTGCCAAGCGTAGCAGCTACTGGCAAAACCTTCCATGGAGAAGGCTTATGTCCAGCAGTGGACAGTTAACCCTTAAATACCTGAAGTTTCAAATTAAGATAATAATAAGAAGAATAAGAAGATACCGGGGTTATAAATCTCATTGGGCGCCTACAATCGATTTTATTTTAATATTTGGCTGTTTACATGTTACCAAATGTTTTTTTTTTCAAAATAAATATATAAAAATATCGTTTTGATTTTTTTTTTACAATTTTTCCTCATTAGTAAACACAGTAAAGTATAAGTGTATCCTTATATATTTTTTAATTTGATTTAAAAAATCAGGCTTTTAAGGGTTAAAAGCTGGTGTGATGATGATTATAAATCGTGTCGTAATTTTAAGGAAACAAAACTGCATCCTTTTCAATAGTATCCATCCTTTATATAATAATCGATTATCTAACAAGCCATATAAATAATATGCATATAAAGTCCTTGGGACGATAAAGTAAGTTATATGTCTTACTGATGGCGAAATAATGGCATACTATGACTACTTTTACGATAAATAATAAAAAAAAAAACAAAAAAAATATTACAACTGTTCCGTTTCGAAACAGTTTTCATTCTTATTTTTGTTAATATTGAAAAACGACAATCTCAAAAATCTATGTAACTTTATTTTAAAAATAATGGCAAACAAACTGATGGTCTGCCTGATGGCAAATGGTAACCCACGTCTATATCCATGGAAAGCATCATGAAAATCATAGTACTATACATGGTATCTAATACAGTTATATATTTAGATATATATTTGAGGGAGACTTTGTACAAAAGTCGATTGCTTGGGTATCTCTGTCCCATTCGTGTTTCAGCCGTGAAGCAGTTGTGTTTGCATGGCTGTGTTTCGGTTTGAAGGGTGGGATATGGCGTGAATTTACTGGGTACACAGGAATAACACCTGAGTCCTCAGGAATGGCAACGCATGGGGGGTATCATGGGCGAAAGAGTATACTCTGTTATGTCCATGGTACTGCTCATGTCTATAGGTGACGGTTACCACTTTCCATCAGGTGGGCTGTCAGCTTGTTTGCCATTCTAAGTTGTATAAAAAACATATATATATATATTTAGAAGCGCCATTAAAATTTTAATGCTATTTAACGTATTAATTAATTACTCACTTACTTCTTTTCCATTTTATTTCCACGCATTTTCCAGTGAAACAAGAACCTTTTTATACTCAAAGGGAAATTTAAAGTAACATTATTATTATAAATGGAACTTCATAATTTATCACAACCTTAATTGAAAGTGCTAGTATATTGTAGACAACCTTCGAGTGTAATTTATTAAGGGGCACCAAAGCCTTTGTACAAAGCGCCATGGTTTCCTATAGAACAGCCGTAACGTAAGCAAATTGCCTTACGCTGCGATGTTAAATGGTGTATCATAATGCCATAAACCACAGTGGTCTCTAGGGATGTCCGCTTCCACGGATGATAGAGATGATTTTACAGGGTATAATACTAACAGTGGGGACTATAGTCCCCATTGCTCTAACAGTCTTATGCCTTTGTTTAGTTATGGTTTGAATGGTTACGAGACAGTCAAGTGGGATTTCTTGTACACAAATTTTAAATTAATACAAAAATGAATACTTTTACCCAAATACTAAGATTATGCTGTTACCTCTATGATTTTATTGTTAAAAGTTTTGTAAATAAATATTATATAAAATAAAATAAAATACACATATGTCTATCGGGTTTTTCTATCATTACAATAAATCTGTACGATATATTCATCAGATTACAAAAAAGGCGGTTTAGTGAAGCATCATAGATGAAATCAGGCCTATTGCGACGAATTCACCAGGAATCAACCGCGAAGGTTTCCAGGGGGACCACGACATACGAGTACATACATTGCATACAGTACACTTTCAGATGCGGAGATTTTAAGCAACTTTTTCCCTTCATTCTATACTCTTTGTGGCCGTGTGGTCCGGGCATAGAATAGGCCACACATTTCTTTCCTGTGAGTGTCACAAGAGACGACTAAGTGAGGGAGAGGAATAGGCAGCAGGGTTTCTTTTAAAACATGTCTAAAGCTTAACTGAAGTTGCCAATCAGCTTGCCAAGCGTAGTAACTGTAACTGACAAAACCCCCTAAGGGGAGGCATATGTTCAGCAGCGGAGAGTTAAAGGGTATACATTTTGTGCAACTTAGAATGGCAAATAAATCTTTGCTAAGTAACAAGAAATATATATATATATATATATATATAAAATGGAATATATTGAACGTGGATTAATTTTTCTGCATATTCTTCTTTTATATGCCGATTTGGAATTAAACTGGCACTTCGACATTTATCTACCTGATATGCTAATACCGCTGAGTAACGTAATGTTAACAAGAAACCCCGCAGTAATCGTTCCTTTGGGAAAAACTCGGAAAATGCTTGTAAAATTCCAGATTTACAGACTTAAGCAGGATTTCTTCTATGATAAGTTTTTTTTTTGTGGTTATTTGATTCATCTTGTTTAATTTTATTTAATTCCTCTACCATCAGTATGTGTGTGACTGCTAACACTCGAAGACTGATTGCCATTACCATTGCTAAGTCTTAAACAACCTTCCACATTAACCATTAAATAATAATAATAATTCTAATTAAATAACCAGAAATATGGACTTCTGCAAAGTAACACCTACTTCAGTATTTTTTTTTATAACACAGGGAGCAAACGAATATACAACTCACCTGATGGTAAGTGATTACTATCGCCCAAAAGAGCCTGCAACATTAAAAAAAATTACAGGTGTATTAATGTTTAATACATAGTGTTTAGCGTATTTAAACTGATTTTTATGATATTTTTTTTATACAACTTATTATACATTCTAAGGAATGGCAAACAAGCTGACGGCCCACCTGATGGAAAGTGATAACCGTCGCCTATAGACATGAGCAGTACCATGGACACAACAGAGTATACTGTTTCACCCATGATACCCCCCATGCGTTGCCATTCCTGAGGACTCAGGTGTTTTTTTTTGATGAGTGAAAATGGTATGGTAACCCCGCCTGCGCTAACGGGATATACTGGCGGAGTACCAGTGAAGGGTGATAGATAAGAATGAAAACAGGCCAGTTAGCCCATCATGATGAATTCATCAGGAATTAACCATGATAGTTTCCAGGGGGAACCGCGTGGAGGTCGACCTGGTTGGGTATATTGTTAGCAATGGGATTCTCAGTCTCCATTACTAACAATCCCTTTCCCCCCGGACTCAGGTGTTATTCCTCTGTACCCTGAAAATTCACGCCATATCCCACCCCTCAAACCGAAACACAGCCATGCAAACACAACTGCTTCACGGTTGAAACACGAATATATACCTTTATCTACTAATCTCATATAAATAGCTCTCTAATATCTCTAGTAATATACTAATCTATTACCATCATCATCATCATATCAGCCTTTAACTGTCCACTGCTGAACATAAGCCTCCCGCTTGAAGTGTTTTGCCAGTAGTTGCCACGCTTGGCCGGCGGATTGGCAACCGCAATTAGGCTTTAAAGATGTTTTAAGAGGGACGCTGCTGTCCATCCTTCGCCCTCACTTTGTCGCCTATTATGACAACCACGAGCAAAAAGGGTGGCTTATTCTATTGAATTTAACAGTAGGAGGAGCCCAGAAGTTCAATAATAACAGTCATATACAAATTAATAATTTATTAATGATATTATAAGTACATACGGAAGCCACCATAGTTTGCAGAGAAGAGAGAGAGTGGGCGGCACAGGTAAGAAAGGCCAGTGTTGAATACAGATTTTTTTTGATGGGTGAAAATGGCAGGCCAGGTAACCCATCATGATGAATTCATCAGGAATTAACCATGATAGTTTCCAGGGAGAACCGCGAGGAGGTCGACCTGGTTGGATATATTGCTAGCAATGGGATTCTCAGTTTCCATTACTAATAATCCCTTTCCCCTTGTTGAATACATATTAAATATTATATAGGATATAGATTACTTATTCTAACACATTCTATGCCGGGACCATACGATTATGAACTTGCATTTGTTGGGTTATCATCGATATTGTAGTATATATACCCTTTTTTTTCATACAATTTAGAATGACAAACAAGCAGACGGCCCACCTGATGGAAAGTGGTAACTTTCGCCTATAAACATTAGCAGTACCATGGACATAACAGAGTAAACTGTTTCGCTCATGATACCCCATGCATTGCCATTTCTGAGGACTCAGCTATTATTCCTCCGTACCCAGTAAATTCACGCCATATCCCACCCTTCCAACCGAAATACAGCCATGCAAACACAACTGCTTTACGGTTGAAACACGAATGGGATAGAGGTACCCAAGCAATCGACTTTTTTACAAAGTCTCCTGGTGTACCCGATGTTACGCCATATCGTTTTCTGTGCTCTACTAATCTAGTTATCTAAAAATACAGTTATATTAGTTTGCTAGAAACACTTGTATATTTATAATATTAGTTGGAATATACTCAGAAATTTTCAACTGTTTCCTGAAACAGTAACAGCTCAATAAATTTAATACTCGATACAAATACAAACTTGTTGTTCTAAAGAAGAAATCGTTTTGAAAACATTTATAGGTCTTTTGTGGGAATGAACATTACATGTAATAAAATACCAAAGAATATTTTGAATCTACCTTTTAATATATTTTAATCTATTTATAAGCAAAGCTTATTAAGCACCAAACATTTATTTTAGTGCCAAATGTGCATGGTGTTAGTCGATCATGTATGACTTTTAAATGATCATTTAATGTTAAATATAGGAAATTTAAATTAATTTAAAAGAGTACTCTTTAAGTTTCTTGCGTGTTCTTCTCAGCAAATAACAAAATTCCGACCCAAGCAGTAGAATCATAAAAAAATTTATAATTTAAAAGAGCTTGTGCCCAAGTCTTTTTGAATAAAGATAATTTGAACGATTTTGTTGTGTAACGTCATTTTGAGCATCGAGTTAAATGATTCTTCAGAACAAACTATTATTCAAGCGATAGTTAATACAAAGGAAGCAAAGGTATGTGTTAACAAAAGTTTAATATAATAAAGGTTCAATATATGAGCTAAGTTTCCAGAAGCGTTCCCTTAAACCCTGAATAGTGGGTCAAATATGACGCAGAACACAGTACAGGGTAACAATTAACTAAATATATTATGCAAACGATTGCAGTGGGCGATGTGAACTAGGATTTGTGAATGTTAATGTTTCCCAGCACATAAAATGATATGGAGTAACACTGGGTCATACTCATTGGAGTATGACCCAATGTTACTATATACAACAATATATTATACACAACATGCATGTTGATGCATGTTATATCAGCCAATTAACTGTCCAATGCTGAACATAGCCTTCTTATAAGAGGGATTTTGCCAGTAGTTGCCACGCTTGCCAGGCGGGGTAGCAACTGCAGTTTGGCTTTGCTGCTGCCCATCCTTCTACCATAAGTTCCCTTAGTCAGCTCATACGACACCCACGGGAAAGTAATGGGTGGCCTATTTTATGCCGGGATTTTCACGATCTAATACTCATGGAACTCCAATATGCATAGTAACCCAATAAATGCAAGTTCGTTTAAAAACGTATTAAGTCTGTTTGAACATGTTTTTGGAAGTAAACTTTTAGAATGTAATCCGCCATCTTGTGATAGCAGTTATTTTATAGCTTCTTCTATAATATTAATTTTTGCACATTATATTAACACCCGATCTTAAGATGAATGCAAAATTTTAACAAACTCTGTTGAGAAGAACTGGTTCTCAGCATTCAAGACTTGATCCAAAACAAATGGGCTACTCCTTCCTTTCCCATGGGTGTTGTAAGAAGCGACGAATGGAACTTACCAGTCAAGGGATAAGTAGCAGCATTTCTCTTAAAATATCACCAAGCCTAACAGTGGTCACCAATCCGGTTTTTTTTTATGGGTCATAATGGAATGGTAACTCCACCCGCGCTATCGGTATACACCGGCGGGATACCAGTGATGGATGATAGATGAGGATGAAATAGGTCAATTAGCCTATCATGACGAATTCAACAAGAATTGTTCACGGTGGTTTCCAGGGGGAACCACGTGGAGTTCGACCTAATAGGGCATATTGCTAGCAATGGGGCTATCAAACTCCATTGCTAACAATCCCCTTCCCCCCCCACAAATCCGGTTGTCAAGCGTGGTAACTACTGGAAAAACCACTTATATGAGGGAGGCAGTGGACAGTTAAGGTCTGATATGATGATGATGTGATAAACCAACAAACATCTACGTAACAAATGACCTATAATATAGGATCCTTGTAAAACTTAACGTGAAAAAACACTTAGTGAGCCAGCATAATCAGCCATTGAGAGTAAATCATTGTCTTTTCAGTTGATCGTATTCCTAAACCACTCTTGCCGGGGGGAAAGGGATCGTTAGTAATGGAGACTGAGAATCCTATTGCTAGCAATATACCCAACCAGGTCGACCTCCTCAAGGTTTTCCCTGGAAACTATCATGGTTAATTTCTGATGAATTCATCATGATGGGCTAACTGGCCTGTTTTCTTTCTTATCTATCACCCTTCACTGGTGCTCCGCCAGCGTATACCGTTAGCGCAGGCGGGATTACCATACCATTTTCACCCATTAAAAAAAAAACCACTCTTGCCTCTATATTCACGCAAGAAAGTTTGGTCACATATCGTGCTATTTAAAAAAAAAGATATCAAATTAGGGAAAAACTTGTGTATGTAGACTCCATTCTTGCATTGTTCCACACCGCTATGTCAACGAGACAAACTGTCTGAGCGTATGTACTTAGTCGGATGGAGGTTCGTTTGTGGGATTGTAATTACGCGTGAACTCCTCACTTCCCGGATATGACGATGTATTAAACTTCGTGACGAAACTTTCTTCTCGTTTCTATCAACTTTGATGATTATTTGTTAAGATCAGTATGAAGATTTATTCGTTTCTATGTAGTCGTTTTTATATTAATCTAATTTCTATTGTGATGTCGATTTGCTCTGGAAAAGCAACTTTATCTGTGAATGGGCGTATGCTGACAGTCGACGAGATGTTTCATAGACACCCTACATCTATATAAAAATGTAAATCAAATCCTAAATATATGTAAACGCATCACTTCAGAATATCTGTATCTAATCCTTGTTTTTTTGTTGTATTTCTAACTGTTAGAATAATATTTATACGAAAGAAAATGTTTGAAAATTTTTTTATTTATTTCTTAAACTTTAATACATCTAGATAGTGTAAACGGCGGATTCAATTCTACAAGACTTTATTTACCAATTGACCATAAACAAGATAACAAAAAATGTAATTGACGGTGCAACGTGATGAAGTATATAAAGAAAAAAACAAAGACAATTATAAATCTTATTGTGGTGATAAAATAACTGGATTAGGTATACATAAACACATACACGGACACACGCACTCACACACATATGCATTCATGCACCTACTCACACGCACTTGCTCACCTTTCGATTGTCCTCTCACCCATACTAGTACATACACGTAGTTTATAAAATTATTCTAATTTCATTTATTAACTTGTATACTCCTACCTTTATAGAGCAAGTAAAATAGATGTCCTTGAGTTTGTGTATATGTATATATATATATATATATATATATATATATATATATATATATATATATATATATATATATATATATATATATATATATATATATATATATATATATATATATACACATTCACACTTCACATAAAAAGTAGACGAGTGGGTAGGACAAAAGAGGTATATATTCACGACTATAATCTCTAATGGGGCATTCTTTTTGGAAATCATCATGGTATACCGATTTCATCCTTGCCTACCCCGTATTCCCTACCATCGTTCACTGTTATCTCGTCAACATAAACCAATTGCACAGGCAGGATTACCATTCCATTTTCATCCAATAAAAAACCATTATTTTAGACTATCCGTTGACAGATCAATCGGTCTACCAGTGAGTTACAACAATACTTACAAATCCTTACTGATAATTATATTCTAATGTAAATAGTATATTCATTTATTTTAACATTTATTATATAAGTAGGTAGGTATTATATGTATCTATAGTGTATGTATTAATGTAATATTTTATTATATATTTTAATATTTATTTAACTGTTCTTTTTGTTTATGTATTAATACTTGTAGCACTTCAGCTGCCCGCTAACGAATTGCTTTCTGACTGTATTGGGTTGACTGGAAGAGGTCTCTGTCAGAGATAAGTCCATCCGTGCTTCCAACATTTATTATTACATTATTTTATATGTAACTTACAAGTGCAATACAGAATATGGTATATATACATATATATGTATATATATATAAATATATATATATATATATATATATTTGTATATTTTATTGTATATATATATTTGTATATATATATATATATTTTATTAAATGGGAAAAGGACTTTATTTGTTTATTTGTCATATTTTAATGGATCAACTAATAACTAACTAACTATATACTAACTAGCGTGTCCAGGTTATGATTCTAGTTTGCATCCAATAAAAAAAAATGCATAGAGTGACACGACAAACTAGCGAATTTCATTAATTCATCCCTTTAAGCAATATTAATTGTAAATACAAGTACAATGATAACATAATACAGCGCTTTGTATCTCTTATGGAATAAGAATTGAATTTACACTTAAGATATTAAATATAGAACGCTTTGTTCACCAAGTCAAAGGTTAATTACCAACTCTGAAAATGACGCGGCCTACGAAGAATGACGCTTTGTGGTAGGATACTGTTTGTTTCATATTAATTATTATATATAAAAAATATTATAAGAACCATATCTTACTTTTAAAGGTCTCTTTCGTAAGTCTTATTTAGTACATTACTGCAACGGCCAGCAACTGAGGCATTGATGGATGAAAGTGCAACTGTGGGCCAAGGCGCAGCCGAGGCACACATACATGAGTCCATCAATGCCTAGTTCTG
Organism: Galleria mellonella; assembly: GCF_026898425.1. Classification (NCBI taxonomy): domain Eukaryota; kingdom Metazoa; phylum Arthropoda; class Insecta; order Lepidoptera; family Pyralidae; genus Galleria; species Galleria mellonella. The sequence continues at coordinate 4,003,615 of NW_026441999.1, read as the reverse complement.
GCCAAGGCTTTTCTCAAACAATGCGCGGAAATCAAAAACACAATTTTACTTTTTAAGTTCAATGACGAATAACGAACAATAATAATTTTTCACGCGTGTAATTTTTCAAATGAATCAGAGAATTTTATATCTTTGTTCCGGAAATTAGTGCAATATTTAGAAATATGGCTAAAACTTACCTCAACGCATCCAAATCTGAGCCTTTGTCTTAGACAAGATACAAATATAATCGTACTTTTCGTGATAGCGATTTCTTAATAACACACATATCGATATTCTGTTCTACCTGCTGCGGTTTTTAAAAAACTCGAGACTGTACTTTAGCGTTTATCATAAAGGGTTATTAGTGATGGGGTCTCAATCCCATTGCCAATAAACTCTATCAAATTGCCCTGGTCCTCCTGGACACTATCATAGTTGATTCTAACTAATCTGAATTCATCTTACGTCGTATCATATATTATCTGGTACCTCGGCAGTGTATACTGATAGCGCAGGCGATCTTACCATTTCTTTACCACCGCATTAAAAATTAATTCAAATAAATGACGAAATGTTTAAATGAAATGTTCACTAAATCGAAAATCTTTAGTCAATCGTTACAAAGTTCTGTATGCCAAGTGTTTTGAACGCCCGCCTGATATGTCCGTAAAAAATTGAAAGTCAGTATTGAACAAGACAAATCTAAATTTTTTTTATGGTGAGGTAAGATGTAATTAGATTTTAATTATTTTTGAATTGAACAGTATAGGGAAATAAAAATACAAGAGCGACTGAAATACATACAATTGTTATATTCAACTTACCAAAGGGAGACTTTGTACAAAAGTCGATTGCTTGGGCACCTCTGTCCCATTCGTATTTCAACCGTGAAGCAGTTGTGTTTGCATGGCTGTGTTTCAATTTGAAGGGTGGAATATGGCGTGAATTTACAGGGTACAGAGGAATAACACCTGGTCCTCAGGAATGGCAACGCATGGGGGGTATCATGGACGAAACAGTATACTCTGTTATGTCTATGGTCATGTCTATAGGCGACGGTTACTACTTTCCATCAGGTGGGTTGTCAGCTTGTTTGCCATTTCAAGTTGTATAAAAAAAAATTGTCCGCCCTACTGGTACAGATAGTGTTGTGAAAATTACATTCTCTTGTTTCGTTGAACAGTCTCGTCAGCGGACGCGGTTATAAAACGCCAACGAATTCATAACCTCTGAATAAGTCTGACGATATTAAATATCACTAAAAACGGCAAGGAGAGTTTATGGTAAAGAAGTTATTTTATAAAACCGGCACCATATCATAGTCTAATAGTTCAACACCCTCCACGTGTGGAGAACAAGTTCTTTTTTTTTTATACAAATTAGAATGGCAAACAAGCTGACGGTACACCTAATGGAAAGTGGTAACCGTCGCCTATAAATATGTGCAGTACCATGGACATAACAGAGTATACTCTTTCGCCCGTGATACCCCCCATGCGTTGCCATTCCTGAGGACTCAGGTGTTGTTCCTCTGTACCCAATAAATTCACGCCATATCCCACCCTTCAAACCGAAACACAGCCATGCAAACACAACTGCTTCACGGTTGAAACACGAATGGGACAGAGGTACCCAAGCAATCGACTTTTGTACAAAGTCTCCCTCTGATGTTGAGTCATAACTTTCTTAATACATAGTCTTTTTTAATATATTGTTAATTGAGACAGATTGGAGTTATGTTGGAATATTATACTATTGTGTAATAGTGCACTACCAACTTAACATATGAAACAAACAGCATGCGATTTGCTTGATGTTTATGCATCAAGTAGATGCATTGGCGGTACGGGGAAGCAATGCGCTTAATATAATTGAATTACCTTCGCATACAAATTATGCGTATACTCTAGTCTGTATATTTTCTTATATTACAGAATCAATCATCAAATATACCATCTTTCAATTGTACTAACTCCAACTCTGAACACCTGATGATTTATTTATTTATAAAAGATACACCAACAATTTATTCACAAAAATTAAACAGCCTAAGTACAATATTATAACAAAAAAATTATTATACAAAAATGCTTAAACCTAAGTTTACTTGAATAAAAATATTTCTTTCTTTCTTTCTAAGCTTTAGGATAGATTAACATATCAATTACAGGCGTACACAGCTCTTACAGACTAAAGTAACAATAACACAATTAGTGAAGACTTAAGTATTGTACAATCTAACACTATGGTAGGGGTTTATTACTGCCCATAAAAATTCGAAACACTAGATGAATTGCAAGAATATTGTCGATCCTATGGAAATTTAAGAGGACGTAAGAAAGGACACATGTACGTAGTAATACTATTTTTTCTATGGTACACTCATGTTCTTCGTTGTACGTATCAAATTTGATTGGTTTCAAAACTGCGGCGGGCACGCTTCGAAAACGTTCCATGAATACGCAGTCTGCAGTTTATATCCAATATCATTATTATCCTTTTAAGTGAGTGTTCTACAAGAAAAACTATATATTACGAAAGGTTGATATTTTTTTTTTTTATTTACAAACATGTTGGTAAACAACGCAGCCAGTTATTAAATTAATGTTTTTAAGCTCAATTTTTTTTTTGCTACTTTTCGACACGTGTTTGTTTTACCAAATGTCGAAACTGTACACTTTGGTGTATAGTTTCATTTATTAATCACTTTTTTAATAGGATATCAATTATTTCGATTGTGATTGAGAGATATAATTTTATTTATGCAACTTAGAATGGTAAACAAGTTGACGGCCCACCTGATGGAAAGTGGTAACCGTCACCTATAGATATAAGCAGTACCATGGGCATAACAGAGTATACTGTTTCGCCCATGATACCCCCCATGCGTTGCCATTCCTGAGGACTCGGGTGTTATTTCTCTGTACCCTGTAAATTCACTGCCAAATACCACCTTTCAAATCGAAACATAGCCATGCACACACAATTACATCACGGTAGAAACATGTAAGGGACAGAGGAGCCCAAGCAAATGACTTTTGTATAACGTCTTCCTCTGGTAAATAATATTGTGTAAATAAACAAATAATAATAATATTTTGAACAAAAATAGTCAAAAAATGAATGAATGAATGAATGAAAATTTATTTTAATAAACCATAACACTCATTCATTCATTTATTTATTTATTATTTCAATTATTCATTCATTAATTTATTCATTCATTAATTAATTCATTCATTAAAAAAAATTGTATACTTCCACATTGTTTCTAAAATAATTCTGTTTTTATTGAACAAAATGTACCAGCAACATCTACACCAAATACTATAGGCTCTGACCTGAATACCACAAACAAAATTCATGCATAGTAAACCACAAAATATATCGAAAAATCCACCATACATGTAACGGTAACAAGATATTCCAGTGGCAAGTCACAGTCGGAAATTGGCATTAAATTTCGTTCTTTTGTGAACACATCCTTACTTGAAATCCTACGACACAGAAATGTTGGTTTTTTAGAGATGTGTTACTATGTACCTAATAAGTGTATTGTCGATTTTTTTTTTAATATATCTCTTATATGTCAACTTCATTATTGATTAAAATATAGCTAATTTAATAAATTCTATTGAATTTTCGATGTATGATAATTTCCTAATACGAAACGAAATATTGAAATAAATTTTCATTCATTCATTCAATAGTGATCATATTGTAATAAACATTAATTTATTGATTTAAAAATAATATACTTGGGATTTATAAAATTTATTTTGCACAATAAAATTTTCAAATTTAATATTTATTTAATTTAACGTTGGTCGTGTGGTCCCGACATAGAATTATATTTTTTTTGTATATTACAAGAAATTTTCGATGATTTTACATACATACATACGTATCTGTCACGCCTGTCTCCCATTAGGGTAGGCAGAAACATGATGATTTTAGTAATTCTTTTTTTTTTATTTATGTACTTATTTTCTAGACGTACATTAAACTATCATCATCATCATATCAGTATTTAACTGTTCACTGCTGAAGATAAATTTCCCCACTGGGGGGGTTTGCCAGTAGTTGCTGCGCTTGGTAGGAAAATTGGCAAACGCAGTTGGGTATTAGAGATGTTTTAAGAGGGACGCTGTTGCCCATCTCTCGCCCTCTCTTAGTCGGCTCTTATGATACATACGGAAAAGGAAGGGGTAACTTATTCTTGCTGGAACCAACAGGGCCCAACTAATAAAAATATTGCTTATTGACTATTTTTCTATGATAATCAGAAAAGCAAACAAGCTGACGTCCCTCCTTATGGAAAGTGGTAACCGTCACCTATAGACATGAGCTGTACTATAGACATAACAGAGTATACTGTTTCGCCCATGTTGCCATTTTTGAGGACTCAGGTATTATTCTTCTGTACCTTTTAAATTCACTGCCATATCCCATCCTTGTCACTGTCATAGAAAAACCTTTTCCTTGAGGGGTTTTGCCAGTAGTTGCCACGCTTGGCAAGCGGCTTGGAAACCTCGGTTAGGCTTTAATTAAATGAATAAAGTAATTTATTTCATCGACATTGTTAACTTTTAAGGATTTTCCACAGAAATTTTGACATTAAGTCCTTTTCTTGTAAAATATATTGAATTATCTCACTTAAAGGTATTTGTAAGGAAAATATTTTAACAATAATTGGAACAAACTCTGTGTAATTACAACGCAAAACTTATCGTGTACAGTTACAGCTTGGTCTGTTTAAAATAATATGAATCTACAATTAAAATGAGTTTATAGTACAGGGGATAGTGTTCATTTCGTTGTCATGGTTTTACATCGCTTTTTTATACAGTATAATATCGTAATTAAGCTGATGGATCATCTCTTATTGATAGAAAGAACTACATGAACATCAATGAATCTGTGACATAATTCCGTTGCGCGTTTCTATTCCTGAGCCTTAACATATGTATTCTTATCCTACCATATTCTACTGCCGTTATTGCTACTGAAAATAAGTTATTTAAATATATTTTTTTCGGTATCTTTGGATATTTTTCTTGATACTTGATCTAAACTTCTGATCATTTGTTTCAAAAAAATCTGAATTTCTCCATTAAATTTTACAACCTGTTTGTTTTAAAATCTGTTTCCAACATTAAATTTTACATAAATATAAGTGCAATTTACATATATAAAAAAGTAGGACTCTAAAGTTATTTTTCAAATCCCATGAGGTCTTACAAGCGAAACTAAGAAAATAAGCTAGTATTTATGAAAAAGGTATTTTTAGTTATTAAGTATTTATATAAACCCGTCATGTGAGAGTCTGACTAGTGTAAAAACACTTAGAGTTTTGTACAAATTATAATTAAAAAAGAATGCAAAAAAAAACTTTTTTTGCAATGTAACTAAAAATGTACCTTCAGTTTCGGATTTCCCCCGTACTTGCGGTATACAACATTGTTTCTTGCCAATCATGATTCTAAGTCAACGGGAGGTAGAACTTTTAGAGCTTTTGATTCTCTTGAATATGTTAAAATATATGCTATAATGTTGCTATAATGCTTACCAGAGGGAGACTTTGTACAAAAGTCGATTGGTTGGATACCTCTGTCCCATTCGTGTTTCAACCGTGAAGCAATTGTGTTTGCATAGCTTTGTTTCGGTTTGAAGGGTGGGATATGGCGTGAATTTATTGGGTACAGAGGAATAACACCTGAATACTCAGGAATGGCAACACATGGGGGGTATCATGTACGAAACAGTATACTCTGTTATGTCCATGGTACTGCTCATGTCTATAGGCGACGATTACCACTTTCCATCAGGTGGGCCAGCTTGTTTGCCATTCTAAGTTGTATAAAAAAAAAGACCATATATTTCAAATGCGTTGACTTAGATGTTTAATTTCTTCATAACTGCAAGAGGTTTTAGATTTAAGTAATTGATATTAATTTCAGCTTGATACCTCCATGCATTTTTTGAGGATAACAGTCTTGACAGATGAACAAACAGACAACAAAGTGATCCAATAAGGACGCTGCCATTATTTTACTAATATAGCTAGTTTTACGTAAAATAACACATTATTCAATAAAATAGACATAATCGTTTAGCTAATCTTCTTTCTTTCTAATCCTTTATAACAGCAAATTTAAAATGGAAATTTTTAAAATGACACAACTCTTTCCTATTTGCACTCGTTTAAAAAAATTAAAAATATTTTTAATATAGTGCAATAAAGAAGGAGGTTTTATGTTTAATTGTATAGTTTTTTATGTATCTACTGATTTCTCCGTCAATAGTGGATTTTTTATTTATAACCTATTGGACCTAGTCCCTTAGTCTAAAGGGTGAAGTAAGGGTTGAGGGGTGAAAATGGGGTGGTTAATGCTTCTCCATTCATTCCTAACCTCTATCTGGATAACTGGATATTTGAAATTTAAATCGGCCCAGTTAAATTACCGGTCGAAATGATTTTATAGGCGGCTAATGGTATACGAATTTTCACCTTGCCTCAATACGTTAAGGTTTAGTTTTAAACGATACGAGTTTACAGCAAATGGATCTAGATCATTGGCGAGTGAAACACTTATACGTCTTTTCGTATTGTTGCCAATTTACAGGTATTTTGTTTTTTATTGGATTTCCAAAGGAAAAAAATGGTTAAGCCATATTTAGTGCTTAGTCATTGGATGCAAAGGTGAATGTTTCTTTATGGTGGCTTATAGGGGCGATTTATGTTTACTTGTTAAATTTATAATATTATTATATTATGAACATAACGAAGTAAACAATTGCATATTAGAATCCAACGCAGCTGAAATAGAGTTATGTATTTTACATTTTGTATAATACACAACTCATAATTTGTATTATGTATTATTGATTTTTATTTATAGGTGTATATATATATATATATATATATATATATATATATATATATATATATATATATATATATATATATATATATATGTATATATATATATATATATATATATATATACATAAATATAGGACAAAAAATTACTCAGATACAAAGGAAACACGAGCGTCAGACAAAGCAGTGTTTAAAATATATAACGATTCTATGGATTCTAAATAAAAATAACGTAACTTATCTATTATGTACTATATATGTATAGCCGTGTGGTCCCGGCATAGGCAGCAGCTTCCCTCTTAAAACATCTTTATAGCCTGACTGCGGTTGCCAATTCTACTGCCAAGCGTGACAACTACTGACAAAACTCTCCAAGGGGTAGGCTTATGTTTAACAGTGAACAAAGGCTGATATCATGACTATGTATTATCACAGATAATATAATACTATACTAGGTATTATTATAATGTAGTGTGTATGTAAATATTCTTTTTATTATCTAACTTGTTTATAATTTAAGATATCTAATTAAATCAACTTACCAGCAATATGACACCTATATAAATCAATAATTACAATGAACAAAACTTCAGAATTTATAACAACATGTCAAACGCCTTACGAATAATTTATGTTCAAAATGGATAACAATTTATGTGAAGTAACACGTGAGTCTTACGACCCAATTTTGATTTCTCCAACCGCAGTTCTTAGTTATCATAATTTCTACTCAACTGAAGAATAGAAAGTAATATTTATATAAGTGATTGTCTTCGTAAAATAATGGCAAATAATAGTAAATGGTAAAATAATAGCATCTTCTATCTTTTGATTCATATGTGTAAATGCAATATAATATATTACATTTGCGCATATAAATTGGACACATATACACATGCACGCACACAAATACACGTGCACACGCGTACACACTCATTCAAGCGCACACATCCACACACCCACGCGCACATACACACACATTGTGTATATATAATTTAAGTAAATTGAAACGCATATTTCATATGCGTATCAAAGTACTCTGTGTAAATCTAGGATTTACACAGAGTACTTTAGTTAAACATTCATATGCTTTAATAAAATAAATTTAGACCATACACATACCGTACACATTCGCAAGTACTTTATATACTAATTTACATATAAAAATCTACTTTTTTTAAATTTAATATACATATACTTCGTATCCTACATTAACTAATAAAATTATTTACAAACATATTTTAATTAACTTTAGAAAACAGATACATCGCATCCTACAAACACATAATACACATACAAATCCGGTGAAACCACAAGATATATCCAGTATCTAACATTTCAATCGCACAATGTTGTTTTAATACGATTAAGATAAAATCCTTATACCTACTTCTAAATCTGTAACAGCGGGCAAATCTGCGGCACTCGGCCGTATATTTCTGTACTGACAATGACAAAATAGCGTTCAAGATTGAAAGGGAGATAGATTGGATGTTGGCTCTAAAGTCTATCAATAAAATTAGGATCTGGAAACAACAATGAAACCGTGAACCAAATTATAGGTGGGTTTACGTAGTTGTAGCATTGTAATTCATTTTCTATTTATTTACAAAAAATAGTCTTTAAATAAGATGTTCAGTGTATTTTAGTTGATCGAAATCTTTTGGTCAAATCAGAGATTTATTTATAGATTAGTCACAGTATTTGCGTAATGCAAATTTGTTGGTTAAAATAATTATATTTCTAGTAATATAGTTATTTTAGTGGACTTTGGAAGTAGTACAACTTGTATAGCGTTTTAAGATATCAAGTAAAGTAAATTTTAGGTTAAACCTTCCAACTTGTGAACACTTTCAATTTAGATTAATAGTTTTATCAAGATGTCGTGATCGATATATAGACAGACAATAATAATATAGCCTTTATTAAGATCAACTTAGTACATTAAAAACAAACATAAAATTAAAAAAACTTAAAATAACTTATTCTAATAATTGCTTTTTGCTTATTTTTTGAAGATCTGTTTGCCACTTGGCAAAGGCCTCCTCCAACCGTTTCCACTCTCGCCTATCCTGAGCCACTCTGTCTTACATTTTTCCAGCCACTTCCCTGATGTCATCATCCCATATTATGCAGACAGATCTTATATAGACAGACAAACAAAGGTGCTAAAATATATCATTTTTACTTCTATCGCCCATATTAAAACTACTTATATATTTTTTTCTTTAATAACTCCAATGTCATATATTGTATCATCTAGTTAAATATTTATTGTATTAGAAAAGTACAAGTAAGACAAGAATTTCATGTCGTGTGGTTTCGGCATAGAATGGGCTATCTCCTATATTGGGTGTTGTAAGAGGCGACTAAGGAACCTTAATAATTGAGATAAGGGCATCAGCGTTTCTCTCAAAGCATCTTTAAGGCCTAACTATGGTTGTCGACCTGCCTGCCAAGCTTGACAACTATTGGCAAAACTCCCATTATTGAGAAAGAAATACGTTCAGCAGTGGACTGTTAACGGCTGATATAATAATGATAAAACAAAAACTGAACGATAAATAAACAAAAATATTTATGTTCATGCAATGATCAACTGATGAAACATTATCTAAATTTTTTAATTACAAAATGAGTTTTCGCTTGATCTTGCCTCATCTGATGGTAAAAGACGATAAGATCTGGAATGAACCACAATTACCGAGAAGATACTTTTTCACTACCAATTTGAAGAGTTCCATATTCTCCGGAATTACTGAACCAGTTAGATGATTTTTTTTCAGTTATTAATAGTCCACTAATGAACATAGATACTTCGGCCATGTTGCTCGACGACAGTCCGACAATCTGGACAAACTAATGGTTGTAGGCAAGATAGAGGGAAAAAGACCACGCGGACGATCGCCTAGTCGATGGTCGGACCAAATAACTGCCGTCACGGAACTGTCAATTGCAGCTGCCCTGCGTGAAGCTGAAGACCGTGCACAATGGAATAACATCATAAGAGAGGCAACGGACACCTTTCAAGGACACGACCTTCAGTAATGAAGAGGACGAAGAGAGAGAGAGAATGAACATAGGTCTTACCTATAGACTGTAATAAGAAATGCTCCAGATCTATTTATAAATTCTTTGTGTGTGTTCACTGTGTTTGCATTTACGGAGTCTTACTCAGATTTATTACGTAACAAATTAAATTACCTGTAGATATCTAGTTATCTGTAGCTATATATAGATATGTAATGTTTCAAAAAAGTTCTGATTAAAATCCCCAGTCCCAGAGAGCCAGTTATAATTAATAGTAATTAATAATATTTGATGTCATAAAAAAATTCACATAAATTATTAGAAAACATAAAAAAAATATAAAACACCTTTTTTATAAAACAAGCCATTAAATATCACTTACAAGTGCTTACAAAGAATAAAAACGAACGACCTGGCTCATTCTAACTAGTTCACGTCGAAATATCCGCCATTTTGTTGTAACACCTCCGGCCGTAACCGCTTCGAACCGGTGGGAACTGCCCCGAACCAGATGTTGCATGACAAATAGCAATGTGGTTCAGAGATGATTTTGGGACTGCAATAAATCTTAAGTTCCATTGAGTATTGCGTTCCGAAGTACCAATAGTTCTAGCTTTATAAGACATATTTATATTAGATTCGTTGTCTTCGAATATTTAAACCGATAAGTGTAAAGATTTGATATTTTGCTTCTTATGGATGAAGTAAATAAATTACTTGACCGATTTTAATTATTGTTTTATCTATAAGAAATCTACATGATCAGTGAGTAACATAGGCTATATATTACTTTCAAAAAATTAAAGAATCCTCAGAATAATAATGAAAGATTGAAAGACATGAAAACATTTGCCTACTACGGTAAATATTTATTTCAAAATAAGACACAAATTTATCTTTTTATCCATTTACACATACGATGCCGGGGCGGATTGGTAGTGCTTTATTTTTTCTAAAACATAATAACTACAAATATTTTAAATATTAAATATTAAATGTAATTCTAAATCATATATTCCTATATGGAGATAATTTAGCAGTAAAGGTTAAAGCAGTTTTTATTCACGCCAAAAATTAAAAAAAAATGTGAACTAAACTGTTTTTTGGTTCGAATATGAATGTAAAATAAAGCTTGTACATGAAAGTTACCACTTTCCATCATTCATTCATTCATTTTGTTTCCCATTCTAAGTTGCATACAAAAAGAACAAACAAACGATGCTACCAAAATGACGTTTAAATATTCTGTATTATTTTGCACTGCAATTATACATTTATTTTGAAAAATTTGTAAGGTTGAGTACTTTGTGCCAAAAAAATATGCCCATATAATTAATCTTTTTACAAAAGTGTACAAAAAATATCTAGAAAGTTCACCTGTAGAATAAATTTTCTTAAACAATATGTATTACTAAGTAAAACAATAGTTTTACTATTTAAAAATATTTAACATTTTTTTTTTATTCTTAAGGACTTTTACCTCTCCAATAAGATTTTATCTACTTATCCTGCTCACGAAAAGAGAGAAATTAGTGGCAATCAATATTTTATCTATCTGTCCTATTTACGAGCTGCGCTCTTGTCGGTGGAGCTCTTGCCACTCACTACGATTTTCAGCGAGTCTCTTCACCTCTTGATATGATCCGACACCAACTCCTTCCTTGATCTGCCTGATGTAACTATGTCTCGGCCTCCCTATTCCCCTTCTTCCTTCTATCTTACATTCTATCTTCTATCTATTATAATGTTCATAAGTTCGTCGTGTCGTATCAAGTGTCCCAACATTTTTCCCCTTCTATCCTCAATAGTTCTAATAATTTGTCTTTTTTCCTTAACCCTAAGTAGGACCTCCTCATTGCTAATTCGAGCCCTCCAGCTAATTTTCTCCATCCTTCTCCAGCATCTTTTATAAAGATGTTAAAAAAATCTTATTTAGATTAAGCTAATTTAGAATTTTCAGTATTTAAAGCTAGTGCACGACGCACATTTTTAATTTATTTTTTAATTTTGTTAAATAAAATATTATCCGTATTTCCATACCAGTTTACAGTCCTTTCGCCCACCGAACTGTATTCTATATTTAACTCGATTTATTTATTATTACATACAGAGATAAATCTAATTGTTAGTGATTTTATATCAGGCAATTGTTTTCCCATTCAGCCGCCCACTTTGTTTCGCAATACCTATATTACATTGAACTATTGTATATAAGAAAGCATTGTTATCAAATTCACAATTTGTCTATAGCTTAAAATAATAGAGAAATAATAAGACATTATTGAACTTGAGAGATAACTCAGACGCGCCGTCAGTTTGTTTGTCATTTCTTAGAAAAAATATAGATTAAATTGGTCTACAATTCTATCAGTAGCGTAACTATACCATTTGGGGCCTGTGGCAAATTCTTTTGACACATATATAATTGATAGGACCTATCAGTAAAAAAAAACTTTTCAAGTAAAATAAAATACTCTGATACAAAGTAAAAAAAAAATCTGAGCTCGCGTCCTCTTGAGCCGGGGCCCTTTTGGGTCGGGGGCCAATGGCATTTTGCCAGCCCTGCCACCCTATTGTTACGCCACTGAATTCTATAATATTAAAGGCTAGCTATATCTCGTGGTTTTACTTGCGTGAATCAGTTAAGAAACTATCTTATGTGATCAGTTGGGATATAATTTACCTGTGTACTAAATTTCATTCAAATCCATTCAATAGTTTTTACGTGAAAGGGTAACAAATATCCATATATCCATCCATGCATCCTTATATGTTTTTCGCATTGCTTGGTCATTCGCTCCTTTCATGGTATAAAAACATTTTTTTTTATGCAACTTAGAATGACAAACAAGCTGACGGCCCACCTATAAAAAAAAGTTATTTTTAAAGAAATATTAATTTAGTTTAACGTTAATTTAGTTTACCTTTAGCTTGACTAAGTGAAGGTACTTGTGTGGCTTTTTTTAATAATATCTAGTCTTGTATCTGGATCTCATTAATTTTTTTTTTTATGTAATTTAGAATGACAAACAAGGTGACAGCCTACCTGCTGGAAAGTGGTAACGGTCGCCTATAGACATGAGCAGTACCATGGACATAACAGAGTATACTGTTTCGCTCATATTACTCCCCATGCGTTACCATTCCCGAGGACTCAGGTATTATTCCTCTACACCCTGTAAATACACTGCCTTATTCCACCTTTCTAACCGAAACACAGCCATATAAACACAACTGTTTCACGGTAGAAACACGAATGGGACAGAGGTGCCCAAGCAAACGACTTTATAAAGTCTCTCTCTGGATATCAATATTATTTAACGTATTCTTTGATTAGGTAATATTTCAGTTATTTAGTACTACTTAAGTTTTTTTAGCACTTTTTAAATCAATCAATCAAGAATTTTGAAAAATGTCAAATTGTTTTTGAAAATTGATAAATAATTGTGACGCAGCGACACTTTTGTTTTTTATTTATTATTACCAAATTAAGATATATTTTTTTACATTCTTAACCTACAGAGAAAATCTTCGAAAATTTTATGCGTGTTAGATAAGTCGCCATTTAGCTTATCTTTTTTTAAGAAAAAGAACAAAAATAAAAACTTGTATACAACATTTTGTATATATTATTATTAGGTTTCAAGGGCGACACAGTATATTCTGTTATGTCTACGATACGTTTATGTCTATAGGCGACAGTTACAATTTTCCAGCAGGTAGGCTTTCACCTTGTTTGACATTCTAAATTACATAAAAAAAAAATATTAGAATGAGATCCAGATACAAGACTAGATATTATTAAAAAAAGCCACACAATTACCTTCACTTTGTCAAGCTAAAGGTAAACTGAATTAACGTTAAACTAAATTAATATTTATTTAAAAATAACTTTTTTTTAATGCATGACAATGAAATGGCAACCTCGCGCGCGCTAACGGTATACACTGGCGGGGCATCACAGAGGGATGATAAGTGAGAATAAAAAGGCAAGTCAGTTAGCCCATCGTGATGAATGCACCTGGAATTCAGCACGATAGTTTCCAGGGGGGACCACGTGGAGGTCGCCCTGACAAGGTATACTACTAGCAACGGAACTGGTAGTTCACATTACTAACAATCCCTTTCTCCCAAAAAATAACACTAGTATCAATTACAATAAGAAACGTGGCGAATATCAAATGATACGCCAAATTATTCACAATTTACATAATTGCTTGTGCTGGGAACAGGACGCCTCCGTTCAATCTCTTTCAGCGTCGGGGTTGAAACGGTAATCGTTTTATTATAATAAAGTAAAAAATTGATGTTTTTAAGAAGCTTTCCGCTAAGCCGCTTTATTAAAATGGAAAAAGTCCAAAGAAAGGATAAAGTTTAATGGACAATGTAAAAAGTGTTCCTCTAAGACGTATAAGGCATAACATTCTGATGAGGAAACTTTGAGTCTTTGTGTATTTTTAATTGAGAAAATAGAAGAGACTGTATCATTAAGGAAACAACTAAATAGAAGGGATTCTTAATTCGTCTATAGATTTTTTGTATGTGTATGTTTAACATGAAATGAGCGTGTATACTTATTGAAAAATCGCTAAAAATTTATAGTGTATAATAAAAAAATTACTGGTATAGATATATTTTAATAATTCTTTTTTTTGGGGATTTTTGGGTAGTAGTTTCAGTAGTTATAAACTCTGTACAGATATATAAGGTAATCACAGTAAAATATATGACTGAAGGTAAAAAACGGAAAGAGAAAAAAAGAGAAAAAGGCCTTTTCCTTTTTTCGTCGTTAATTTTGTGATGTAAGCTAAAAACGTAGTGAGAAACGAAACAACTTTGTGATAGGGTGATTCGAAAAAAAATTATAACGTTTTGAAGAAAGAAATTTGCATCTGGCAACCCTGATGATATGCTTCAAGCCCTCACGGATATCGAAACCGTTCCTAAATGTATCTATCTATATGTCACAAACATCATTTCTTGGATTTCTGATCGAAAATGATTGAAACACAAAAACAAAGAATTGTAAACAGATCAGTGCATGAATCCCGCACGGATTTGAGTGATCTTATTTATGTTATAAAATATCTTTACATTGACATCTTTCATCCAATATTATTTGTATTCTGTTATTGCGTTAAATATAATAAAGATATGGCCAGAAAAGAAATGTATACTAAGATGACTACAATGGTGAATGGAAATAACATACTTCAATATTATATATTTCGTCAATATTTTTAAAACTTATGTCCCGTACCTCCAAAGGAGAAAACGGAAACAAAACTTTATAGGATCACTTCGTTGTCTATCCATCGTCCGTCTGTCAAGACCCTTTTTCTTAGAAACGCGTAGAGGTATCAAGTTGAAATTAATATCATATACTCAGGTCTGCAATCTCTTAAAGCTGTGAAAAAATCAATCTTCTAAATCTATGTAATCAAAAGATACGGCAGTTTATGTTTCATTTATATCGCATATTTTGACATTCGCAAAGAGAATCCAAACCTATAGAATACTTCCCGTTGACCTAGAATAATAAAATTTAGCAAGAAGCAATACCATGTAACATAGACAAAGGAAAAACAATCCAAAAACAGTAAATTTGTAGTTATTATACAAAAAAAAATAAACTTGATGATTTTCATGATGATTAGATGAAAGCTGCGGGCCACAGTGTGAGGCGTCCTGACGCTCCCTGACGAAGACTTCCCCATGAAGTCGAAACTGTCGCGAGAAACGGCAAACACGGTGAGTTTCGTTAATTTCCCGTTATATATGTACATAGGAATGTTTCATCATCATCACCATCGAAAAAATGGTTAAGATGATGACCTTAGTAGCGTAGTAATACACAATACGATATCTACCGATGTCTACAGGATCGTTCCTTGCATAATATGAACATTTATATTCATTATTATAAAATACAATAATTTTAGGAAATGGTCGGCCATATCATGCAGTAATTCTAAGATCTGGCCACGACACGTATGCCATAATGTATTTACAAATGAATTAATTAAAATCTTCTTGACCCTCCTAGGAGGGTTAGGTGGAGGCCTCGGGATGAGCCCCTGTGCCCCAGCTTCAATTCCGGGGTTAATTACCTCCGAGTCATTGGCTCCAAGCTCTCTCCTGATGGTGAGGCGTGATCTTCATTATTGCCTGTAGGTTGTATGGAAGTAGGACCTCTCTTCTGTCTTGCGAATTTTTTTCTTTTCTTTCTTTTTAATAAGTAAAGCCTATACCGGATTATGGTATTTACAACTGTTAATTAATCAGGCCTTCTCTTAACCCGCCAGTTGGTAAGGCTGGCGAAGTAGGGGCCTCGGGGCTTACTCCATTGCCCCAGCTTCAACTCCGGAGGCTACTACCTCCGAGTTACTTGATTTTAAGCCGACATACACGCGTGGTCTGTGTATGGCGTGGCATCTTGTCACTTCAACTGATATTATAGTCTCT
Source organism: Galleria mellonella (assembly GCF_026898425.1). Lineage (NCBI taxonomy): Eukaryota > Metazoa > Arthropoda > Insecta > Lepidoptera > Pyralidae > Galleria > Galleria mellonella. The sequence goes on along the minus strand of NW_026441999.1, from coordinate 3,987,255 downwards.
GACTAATTTGACAATAGATGGCGTTGTATAATATTCTCAGTATTTGTTAGTATAATTTGTATATTTGAAACAAAACAAATTCCATTAAGGCAGCATCCTCTGCCCAAAAGTTTTAAGTCAAACGTCACTTCGTTTTCAAGAATTTCAAATCCGGACTCAACAAATAATCTCGAAATGTTTTGGATACTTCAAAAGTTTCATTAGAACTGACAAAACGTGCATTAATCTTGCCAGAATTGACAGCAATAGGATCAGTTTAACGAGCGGCCCAGTCCAAAAGTATTAGATATTAATTCTACATTTACATAAAGATTACTACGTCACTGTTATCATTAAAAATTTATGTATAACTTTTCATACCATTTTCTTTATTGGATCCTTTCAAATTATTGTATTTTCAGTTTTTTTCTAATCAAATAGGTCACTTCTAAATTTTAAGTTGCATATTCAGAAACAAAAATATAATAACCGCTTTAGATTTGGTGCAATACTTTTGCATGATACCTACATAAACATACAGATAGACAAACAGACAAAATTTCTAAAAACTATTGTTTTAACTTCTATTGGCCTCATTAAAGTCCCTTATATAAATTTTTCTTAAATAATTTCTCCATGTACAGATATCAATTGGTTACAGTTCTATTATATTAGTAAGATACATTATGACGTATCGCCGTGTCGGTCCCGGCGTAGAATGGACCACCCCTTCCTTTCCCAGGAGTGTTATAAGTGGCGACTAAGGAAGGGCAAGGGATAGACAGCAGCGTCCCTGTTAAAACATCACATAAAAGTCTAACTGCGGTTGCCAACCCGCCTGCCAAGCGTAGAAACTACTGGCAAAAGTCTTTCTGGGGAAAGCTTATGTTCAACAGTGGACAGTTAAGGGCTGATATGATGATGATGATGATTATAAAGTATTGGCTACTCCTCTGGTGTCGTTCATATCTATGGGTTGTAGTGATTACTTACCATCATTCACGGAAGGGCGGTCAATGACCGCCTTTGTACATAAAAAAAATATAAAAACAATTATATAAATTGAGTTAATGGATGATAACTGTACGCTAACGATATACCCTAGCGAGGCACCAGTGAGGGATGATAGGTGAGAATGAAAACAGGTCAGTTAGCACATTATGATAAATATACCTGGAAATCAGCACGATGGTTTCCAAGAGGGAGACCAAGTGGAGGTCGACCTGATAGAGTATATTATTAGCAATGGAACTGGTAGTCCGCTTTACAAACACTTCCTTCCCCTCACATAAATTTGATTGAGAATTTTGTCCCTTTTGAAATCGGTTTAAAACTTGCCCCACTTGTCATGTGCTCTTATCTTGGCCAGTAAGACTTCGAACGGTTTCTCGTTAATCGAACCAAAGACATTCATTACCAAGTTCTAAAACTAAGACCCGATATACTTTTAGTAACACAAAGTATGAGCAACGGCAGGAACTTTTAGACCCTCCCTAACCTAATTCTCAGCTAAGAAAGTTTATTTCCTGAATTGACTAGTCTTTACTGCCAGATGATTACATGCTTGTATATAAGAAATCTGTTATGTCCATGGTACTGCTCATGTCTATAGGCGACGGTTACCACTTTCCATCAGATGGGCCGCCGTTGTTTGTCATTCTAAGTTGTATAAAAAAAGAAAGTACTTTTAGTAACTTGAAATGATAAGTTGATGACTCGTCTAATGAAATGTAGCAACCGTTGCCTATATACTTGTAAGCCAAATTCATTTTTACAATTAAATTTTAAATGAAAACTTAAATTTGAAAGTGAGATAATTTATTCCCTATTGGTGTCTTATCGGCTTAATTAATTAATTACTGTGAAATTTAATATACAGATAGACAATTATTTTCTAAAAGCCTATTTTCTTATTTATATTATTATTTATATATATATGAGATGGCTAATATATAGCAATATATATTGTAAATACAATCTATATATTAATCCAAAAATGAATATAGAATGTTATTGGTCATAATAACGAAATGAAAAATACGATCGACATTAATACAGACATCCGACTGACATGGAAAATATTAAAATTGGAATCGCTATCCGAAGGAAATTTTTTTTCGCCATCAATATCCAAAGAAACTCAATATATAGATATCAAATCGATACTGATATTACCCATGCCTACTATTTATATAAATAAGCCCTTCACCATGAAGTAAATATATTTTCGCTTTTTGGCTAATGATCAAACTGACCGTATCCGATCTTTCAGGCGTGTCACTAACAGTTATGTTTCACCGTCTCTACCGTGAAAACCTTACCAACTATGTACAGTTAGAAAAACAAATAAAATATCAGTGGTCGTAATATCGGACAGCGCCATCTAGTATTAAATTGAGAAAAGCCTAAGATATTTGTTTCTAATGGATGAGAATGGAATAGTAACCAGTTTGCTGACGGGACATCACTGAGAGATAATAAATGAGAATGAAAGCAATTCAGTTATACCATCATGACGAATTCTATAATAATTAATTACGATGGTTTTCAGGGGAAACTGCGTAGAGGTCGATATGATATTGATAGCAATGGAGCTATTTGATCCTATACTATTCGATACTAACAATCCCTTTCCCCCAAATTTAAGGTATTAACGACACATCTAATAAACATCATCATTGGAGAAGGTTTGATAGGTTTTGGCTTGCTGGTTTCATTCCCATAAGTTATCACTGGCAACACTCTCAGATTTGGCGTAGTTTTCCGAACGTTATCTAGCCGATTTGGATTTGTCGACTGACCACTCTATTCAAATTGGATTTACCCAGTCTTCAAGTTGTTCTAGGTGTACATACTCATCAACAACTTCGAATGAACTGTTGGACATATATACTTTTAAATACTGCTATTTGAAATGGACAGAGATCGAACTCGAAACCAACAAGATTTAACGACGGTTTCTTAGTAACCACGTGGATATAGCTTATATACATACATATCTGTCACGCCTGTCTCCCAAAAAGGTAGGCTGTTAGTTGTTAAACTAATATAAAAAAAAAAAAACGTTTACAGGAGAAAGGAACGTAATTCATAGCTCCTACAAACATATCGTCATAGTCGCAGAATACTGACGGATCTGACGAAGATTACATATAAAGATCCGTCACTATTCTACGACTATGACGATATGTATCTCAGTTTGAAATGAGTTTTTTTTGCTAACTGTACAACTTCTGCAAAGCAGCGAGCGTTAAATTAACCCTTTAGCGCTCGTCAGAATGACCCGGTCGCAATTACAGCGGACCGCGTTGGCCGTTCTCTAATAAATACGTGAATTTAACACAAAGCCAGCCTGGCAGCGATGTACGGGTTAAATTAAATTTTTTAATTTACCAAGTGCCGTTTCGTATCGAAATTTGTTAACAGGTAGATGTATGGCAGTTGTGTTTAGCAGGTGTGGCAGCAGTTGCAGTGTTGATTATATTTGACTTCTACAAAGAAGGTTTCCAATCCGACTAATTTTCAACCGACTTCAAAAAGAAGAAGTTACTCAATTCGGTTATGTTTCTTCAAGTTTGTCACCTCATAACTCTGTCAGATGTAAATCGATATAAAAATATTTTTTTATCTGAAAGAATATAACATATATATTTACAGATTGATCTTTTTTTTTTCAAATCGGTTATAAACCAAATTAAGTAGTTTTACCACAATTGAAATAGTTCTTTTTGTGTAACACAATTTAAATATTACTAAAAATTAATTCTTTATGGCTGTTTATAAAATTCTGAATGACGTCTAACAAAATCTAAATTAAATTTTTAACTCACTAATATTGTAAATATGAAAGTGAGTTTGTTTGTTACCTCTTAGCGCTTTGTCGGCTTAACTAATTACGATGAAACTTATTTCATAAGTGTTATATGGGATGGATAAGAGCTTATGCTACTTTTTACTCCAATCAATCAATATATCCCGATCTCGAGGACGAAATTGCGAAAAAAATCTAGTATTATTATAATACACTGTTAATTTTACAGAAGAAGAAATCGGTACCATTTAAATAATTAAGGTGCAATTATACTCTCTCTCAGAGCCGCTCATGATTAAGGATCATGAATTGATCCCGAAACTAGTCGAGCTTTCTCGATCTAATTACAGATAAGTTAAATCATTAGTTATTACATTAAAATATAATGTGTGTTCTCTATGTGCGTGTATGTATATGCGTGTATGTGTATGCATGTATGTGTATGCGTGTGTGTGTGTGTGTGCGCGCGCGCGAACTTTAACTTCTTTAGAAACTTTTAACAATAAAATTCTATCCTCATTTCAATCATTCCTTTATTAACTCTCGTGTCTACGTCACTTCATTCCGGGATGCGATGACATCAATTCAGAGTAAACGCAACGGAAAAAATGCTATTGTATGATCACAATAGTGGGAACAGACTGTTGTCATGTAAGCATTATGCACTTCACTTCCTACTACCTACAGTAATATTAAACAGAAAGCGATCGCGTTCATGTGAAACAATAATTTGATATCGCAAATAATAGAGCAAAATAAATTGGACTACATTTTATGCTTTAAAAGCGAATCTAACAGACAAGCAAATATTTTTTTTTATTAGAATAAATAAATGGTTTATTTTCTCTTCACAAAAGGTAGTAAAAAATAATAACTTGAGGTACAATTGAATGTGTGAAACCAATTTTATGAGAGAGTGATGCCTGCTGTAGTTTTTGAAAAGACCTGCGTTACAAGTCATCAGTTAGAATGTTTATATTTTATATTTTAATGAATCCAACTATGCTGTTGGACTTGAAACCTATCGGGTCTAAATGTGTACTTAAACTATCCACAGACCCACTCAAACACACATTTTTTTTATACAACTTAGAATAGCAAACAAGCTGACGGAACACCTGATGGAAAGTGGTAACCATCGCTTATAGATATGAGCAGTACCATGGGCATAACAGAGTATACTGTTTCGCCCATGATACCCCCATGCGTTGCCATTCCTGAGGACTCAGGTGTTATTCCTCTGTACCTTGTAAATTCACTGCCACATCCCACTCGTCAAACCAAAACACAGTCATGCAATTACAACTGCTTTACGGTAGAAACACGAATGGGACAGAGGTGCTCAAGCAAACGACTTTTGTACAAAGTCTCCTTCTGATTAATTTTATTTGACTATATTGTTACTAAATGTTAAACATAACCATAATAAATTCATTTATTACAATATACGTTATGGTCGAATTTCGACCACGGGGCGACCACTAATTTAGACCACTAAAGAGAATCATCTTCTTATGGTGTAAATACTTATTGAGCTAGCAATATACCCAACCAGGTCGACCTCCTCGCGGTTCCCCCCTGGAAACTATCATGGTTAATTCCTGATGAATTCATCATGATGGGCTAACTGGCCTGTTTTCATTCTCATCTATCACCCTTCACTGGTGCTCCGTCAGCATATCCCGTTAGCGCCAGCGGGGTTAACATACCATTTTCACTCATAAAAAAAAAACTTATTGATAATTCGTGTTTTTTTTTGTTACTAAATTAACTTATTAAAACTGTCTTGCCACTGAAAAAATCACTCGATTCCTATTATTTATATTCCTCTAATACTTAGCGCAAACACTCTTATTATCAAAAACTTCTTCTTTTTGAAGTTGGTCAAAAATAATTGCTTCACGGAAGGTAAAACTTTACGGAAACGGTATAAAATATGTGCGAACTGAAACTTTGTTTTTCCACAAACGTAATGATCGTTACAAACAGATGTTCATAGTGGAAAACTACCTATAGATGACAATTTACGTCACTAAACAGCAAAAGGTCCAAACTGCACTTTGTCCCAGCTGCAGGGAACGGGTTAATTTAAATCTGTTAATGACGCGACGTGATTGTGGTCACGAAATAATTAAATTTCTGAACGTTAAACAAAACGTTTTTGATATATATTTTTGGTGCAGTAAAGAGGAAATAAATATTTTACTTTGATATAGTAGTATAGTTTATTTCAATAGAAATTAATAAAAATGTAAACAAACGAAAAATCGACCCCACCATAAGACAATCGATGTCTAATATTTTTTTTTTCAATGGATGATAATGGAATTGTAACCCCGTCTGCGCTAACGGTATACACTGGCAGGACACCAGTGAGGGATGATAGGTGAGAATGAAAAGGCAGGTTTTTTTTTATACAACTTAGAACAGCAAACAAGCTGACGGTCCACCTGATGGAAAGTGGTAACAGTCGCCTATGATGAGCGGTACCATGGACATAACAGAGTATACTGTTTCGCCCATGATAGCCCCCATGCGTTGTCATTGCTGAGGACTCAGGTGTTATTCCGTTTTGTCGTCCTCCGTGGCGCAGCGGTCAACACGCTTGCCTGCGACGTGGAGGCCCCGGGTTCGATCCCCGGCCAGGTTATGATGGAAAACGATCTTTTCCTGATTGGTCTGGGTCTTGGATGTTTATCTATATATGTATCTATTATAAATATAGTACCGTTGAGTTAGTATCCCATAACACAAGTCTCGAACTTACTTTGGGGCTAGCTCAATCTGTGTGATTTGTCCGTATATATTTATTTATATTTATTTATTTATTTATTCCTCTGTACCCAGTAAATTCACGTCATATCCCACTCTTCAAACCGAACACAGTCATGCAAAAACAGCTGCTTCACGGTTGAAACACGAATAGGACAAAGGTACCCAAGCAATCGACTTTTGTACAAAGTCTCCCTCTGGTAAAGGTCAGGTCAGGTCAGTTAGCCTTTCGTGATGAATCACCTGGAATCCAGCACGATGGTTTTCAGGGGGGACCACGTAGAGGTCGACCTGATAGGGTATATTGCTAGCAATGAGACTGATAATACGCATTACTAACAATCCCTTCCCCCCAGCTTGTTAGTGTTATCACAGAGTAATACTATGTATCATTTTTAAAACTTATATTACTTTTTGAACTATCTAGGGGGGACCCTATAGATGTCTAATATTAGTACAAATCAAAACTAAATGCTGTGTGATCCCGGCATAGAAGAGGCCGCCTCTTTCTTTCTTGTGGGTGTCGTAAGAGGCGACTAAAGGAACATAATGGTAGAGGGATGGGCAGCAGCGTCCCTCTTGAAATATTTCTAAAAACCTAACTGTGGTTGCCAGGGGGAAAGGGATTGTTAGTAATGGAGACTGAGAATCCCATTGCTAGCAATATACCCAACCAGGTCGACCTCCTCGCGGTTCTCCCTGGAAACTATTATGGTTAATTCCTGATGAATTCATCATGATGGGCTAACTGGCCTGTTTTCATTCTCATCTATCACTCTTAACTGGTGCTCCGCCAGCGTATCCCGTTAGCGCAGGCGGGATTACCATACCATTTTCACCCATCAAAAAAAAACTGCGGTTGCCAACTCGCCTGTCAAGCCAAGCAACTACGGAAAGTTTTGCCAAAATTTCCTTTTGGGAAAGCTTATGTTCGGCAATAGACGGTTATCGGATGAAATGACTGAGATAGTCATTTCACTGTTGAACATAGACTTTTCCTATAGACTGCCATAAGGAACGGTTTTGATTTACCTGCATTCACTGACTCCCTAAAACACAGGGAGATTTTCTCTCCATCTAGTGGGGAGTCATCCTACCCTGCGTTTGCCCGTACAGGGTTGCCATTCAAGAACCTTACTTTTTCGAGTAAATTATAAATAATTATAATTTCTACTGAAACAAATTATATAGTAGTTTCGTGTAACTCTTGTATATAGTTATCATAGGCGACACAGTATATATTATTTTATACATGGCACTGTTTGTAACTCAATAACGATCATCACCATTATTCGCTGATTTTAATTCTCAGGTAGCAAGAGGCGACAAGAAGGACAAAGTATGATTGATACAAGCAACGAAAACGCCTGCACAGCGTGGTAATACTAGGCCTCCTCCGAGATGTATGCTACATACATTGAATTATTATTATATATTTAAAATAGGAATATAACATATAATAATATGAAATTACCATAGTCACGTGTTCTTATTTTGTTACACGTGTAGGTACGTCCCATCTGGAGATACAATAATTGGACCAAGATTATATAGATAGAGTGTCTTCATACAAATGCTTCGAGAAAAGCGGGTCATCTTCTTCATACATTCTTTACAACTTCTAAATTTATTTTATCTTATAATTTGTGCACCTTTTTAATGCACAAATACTCGTTTTGTTTATTAAATAAAATAATACGTCAAGATTTTATGCGTAAGTATATATAACACTATTAAAAAAAAAGAGTTAGCTAATTTGACAATTAGTTGACAAAAAATTGACCCGTTTTTGAAGTTCGAGGCTCTATCTAATATAATCTAAGAATTGTGCTAATCCCTATTTCTCCCTGTGATGGTCCCCCCCTTTGCCTATGTGTACCCCTTTATAATATAATAACTACCCTCTAAACTAAGCTACACATGGAAAACCTACAAAGCCTAAGAAAAGCCTACGAAGGCTTTACCTAATGAAATCTATGAAAATATAATGAAAACTTTCCCTAAAGAATGGCCTAACACCCTCAATATAACCCCATACCTATATTGCCTTATATACCCCAAACACCCTATGAATCATATAACCTTTCAATAAACACATAATATTGAACAGATCTTTAGTAGAACACTTGATCATCTGGCCAGATAAATAAATGTGTGATCGTCTAGTAATGTAGGACCCGTTGTGTGTGTAATAACCAAAAGGTTCTTTAATTGGTATATGATAGGAGTTAAATAATGAAGATGATTGATAAATATTTAAGGATTAAGAATAATTAATGAATTATACTCATAATTCATGTAACTAGGAAGTTAGAATATAATATATTAATTTAATAGCAAATTACAGAATAACTGTAATAATAAAAAAAATGGGGGAGCGGTCGGGCCCCTCACACGCCCGGACCAGTGGAAGACTTTCCAACTATCTATAACTCTTCCTCCTAAAAGGTAGGGAAGGGTATTTATTAATGCACTCTGATGGTAATAAGGGAATGAGTATTCTCAGTTCCAAACCAAACATAAGTACATTTACTTCAACATTACAGTGGCTCCACCAGCCCCACGATGCTTCCAGTATAAATTAGTGTTTGCCAGAGGCAAACGGATCGGAACTGAAATCCCAGGATCACTCCGACACGAGAGCTTACTCATGGGCGATGACCCTTTCAGTCCTATATGGCGACATAGAGATCACCCACTAACAGTACGAAACTGTTTCCCAGCGTCACCCTGTTACGAGCTTACTCAATGGGGGTTTCCCTTCGGCTCCACAAGAGATCAGACCAAGAAGCGAGATCACCCAGACACCAGAACTTACTTTGATGGGACATAACCCTTCGGCCCTATAATGTGACATTAGAGATCACCTGTGAAGACAGTCCGATAGAGATGAAGATTTGTGTGATAGGGGATACCTTCCACACCCTGGAATTGGCCAAGCCATATAATGTTGATAATTGCTATATCATAACATAGCATTGTCAATTTAATATTATTTACTTAATACCAAGAATACTCAAGGTTCAAGTTAAATCTGTTGATTAGGCCGGAGCCTAAAAACGAGTAGTCCAACCCATAGGTCGAGAGCTACTAAAAGTAATGAGTGCTATTGAATGAACTATAAGTCCAGTCAATTATATATAATATTATTGTTGATTAACCACATTGTGAATTAACCAATTATTTATTCAGAGAGATATATCTAAAGGAACTATAAGTCCTTTAAAAGACACTGATTAATCACAAGTTAACAACGTCTCGTGAAATAACCAGTTGGGTTTTCTATAAGTTTGAGGACACTAAGTCCAACAAGCTATTATTGTGTTGAGAGTAATAGAAATCTTTTGTAATATTTGTAGAGGTTTGATTAATCACATTGTGAAATAATCAGATTAAATAATTATGTAGCTTTATAGAGAGGACTATAAGTCCTAATTGGTTGTTGTCATATGTACTGATAAATTACACATTAAAGTGCCAGGTCAATTATTATATATAGGTTTATAGGAAGGACAATAAGTCCTATTTGTGTATGTTGTAGTAGTAGAGGCAATATATTGCATAATTATAATGTGAAAGATATAGATTAAATATATATTTGTATAGAAAGGACAGTGAGTCCCATACAATTATTGTAGCTGTACTATAGTTATACTATATCTACTTCCTTTTAGTGTCTTAATAAACCTATTTACTAAGAGGATTTCTCAGATAAACAAGTGTTTTAGTGTTTAAATCATCATGATTAAATCCCTAAGAAATTAGGTCTTTAAATAATTATCATATCATTTAAGTGAAATTTCTCATATAAATAATTCCAATATTTCCCCTACAGTTATTATAAAATAACAGAAAATTATATAAATTTTCTATAGACTTAGATATAGAATCATAACGTGTATAATCTCCTTTTGTTTGACATCTGTCACTTTAATGACGTATTGAATGACGTATTGATGTATTGAATTGAATTTTGATTATCTATCACAACTGTCAACGTAACAAATACTAGCAAGTTTGTTTATTTGTATTTGTTTAATATAATTAAATATAAAATCATCATATACCAACCGTAATATACAACTAAATTATCAGTGACATAAATAATCATGGTTTACACCAGAAATAATTAATAGTATCCAGTAATGCTGCAGTTTTATATTCATATCAGTAGCCAAGCTTACTTTCAAATTCAAGAATGAACAGAAGATTAGGAGTTTAACATTCTTATTGCAATTGTACTTACAATAATATATACATACAGTACTAATTATCAAGAACATTCCTCAAATACATGTGTGGTGAAGATTTCCCAATATGCTATCTATTTGATTCCTAACCTCTAATGTAAATTTATTAAAGAAGTGAATGATCAGTGTTAGTGTTTGCTTTATTAATATTTAAAGTAATTGTCCTAACTTGATATTAATAGAATAATATCTCCTTGGATACAGTCCGACATAAACATATAACTCAATAATTAAATTTATAAAATACTAATATTATATTTTACTACTTGTATATCTCCATACTAATCCCATAAAATATTCAAAACATGTATATTAAATATAAATCCAATAAATATTCACTAATATTAACCCTGTCTGAACTTGTCTAGTCAATATAACATGAACAAACAACACACATACAAACCTTAACGCCAGGACAACTTCCTTTCTATATATGAGTAAAATACATAGTCTCACAAGTGTCATACAGTACCAATTTTATACTGAACCTCATACCTAGTTAAGAGTAACTATAGTCAGAGAATCTTTTAGTACTTTTATTACCATTAGGAAATAAATCCACACCTATAATATCAGCATAATTAAATATTATTAGTAATCAGTAATACACACAGAATTGTTATTATCAGCTTGCTTACTACAACAAAATCAATATTAAAGTTTATAATAAATCAAGACAAAATATCTATTTAAACAATACAGGCTTGTTTACCATAAACACCCCACAGTCACATGAATTTATCTAGTAACACAATTAATAATGTATTAAAAGTATTACATTCACATAATATCACTTGCAACAGTTAAGCTGTCTCTTTGTACATCTGGTGTAAAACAAATCCCCACATGTAGTCATGGATAATCAAATATAGACTAAGAATCATTAATCTGGTCGACCGAGTAATGGTATAAAAACACTTCACCATGAAGCGTTAAGTATGAACAGATATTCCAAACCAACACTGTAATAGTGTAATAAATACAAATATTTCATCATCATCATCGTTTTAACCATCACCAACCCACGACTGAACACAGGCGATTTCCACCGACTGACACAAGGAACGGCCCCACAATACACATAAAACAGTCACTCCAAACAATGGAGGTAGCCCACACCGCAATTGCATTCACAGGGTCGCCACTCAATAACCCCTCTCTCTCATCAATGGTTGTTTCCCCAGCAATGAGACCAGACCATAGTCACTTTAGTCTATTATCCTCAATAAATAAATACTTTATAATAACTAGATATGAAACTAATTAGTATTGTAATAGTTCAATAGTTGATTCAATAAGTATTTTCCAAAACTGGACAATTAGAACATTGAATCAAATTGATGAAGTTCTATCAAACGACCATATAATTGGATTTTGTATATGAGTAGAATAACGTAAGTACGTAAATTATATTGATGTAAACTTTGTTCAAATGTGATTGCATTTAACGATATACGCATTACCTAAAGGTATATGGACTCGACTAAATACGTATTTTAATAGTTGTTGGGAAAAATATTAAGTATAGACTTTGCCTGTGATCACAGTCAAAAATCTAACTACGTAGTAATAAATGGAACAAGCTCACCGGATACTCCAGTCTTCTATTGATTAATTTCACACACTTAATCCATAGTGATACACTAAGATCTCAAACCCCTTCATCGAACCAGTCCCTCCTAGATCTATATCCTAGTTATTTTTTTTATTTTATTGCGCAGTTCCTTAAAACACGACTCCCGCGCCATCTTTTTTTTTCTTTTTTTTTTTCTCCTTATTGCGCAATTCCTAAAAAGCGACCCCCGCGCGCCCGCCGATCTGTCGTCTCTCTTTTTTTTTTTTCTCTCTATTCTTTCTCTAATAACGTCATAGATTATGTCACCGAAGGGTAGATATTTCAATAATCAGATTTAGCCTATTATTCGAACTGAACTTTTCTTTAAATTCAATTTAATTATATGTTAACGTATTTTGGTATTTTATATTAAATTGATTATCGAATTTATAAAACTTTAAAGGCTCTCATAAACCTTATTAAACTGTGTTGTATGTATCTTTTTTACACCTGATGATAAAAGGGTAAACTATAATTTGGTTATATATAAAATATAATATATTTTTGTTTAATTTATTTAATTTTCTTGTGACATCCACTACACTTTGGAAACACATCAAAGGAGTTTCCCTTCTGTGTCAATATTTCATATATGGTAACGTCTTCTCTGTACGCTATTGTGAACCTTGACTTTAAAGTTTGTTTATATTAAATAGCTCAGCTTTCGCAGCAGCCACCCATAGGAACCCCTGTTTCTTTTCCATGTACTTATATGGTATTAAACCTATTGTACTATAGGCGAACCGTCACATCCGGCCCCCTAATTATCAAGGAGTTTACCGGAGTGATAATTACAACAAGATAAGTTTATTGTTACAAATTTTTTTTTTTTTTTCAACCCTAAAAATGTACCTTACATATATGTATATAATTTAACTTTGCAGAGCTTAAGATCATCATTAAATTTTCATTGATTAATCTAATATTAATCATACTATCACAATATGAATCAGAGATACAGATAGCTAAAGCTAATGTTATTCAAAATTCTTAAGGCTCCCAGAATGTCATAGTAGAATCTCTCGTCGAATGCGAAGAAGTGAATGTGTTATAATAGTGTGTTCCAAACGTCAGAATATACAACACAACATGCATCCAAATTAATAATAACTTGTATTATCAACCCAGACGCACAAGTATGCCAGATAAACTGACGCTTAGGGTGCGTTACAAACAATAGTCTATAAAAGTGGCCATAACAACCGAATATTGAACAGAAAAATTGAGACTCGTTGATCTGTGAGAAACTCCATGGAGATCGTGACCTCTAGTCTCCTACAGCCATGACTAGACCATCCTCAACTAACGGAATTTGGCCTCATCAGTGATTCATGGATATAGCCTCACCCTCTCTCGATGAAATCTCTGATATACTTAAGACTCAAAACAATAAAAGTATATAAAAAAAAAAAAAATCTTTAAACCCGAAGTTATGTGTTGTTGTATGTTATGTGTATGAATAGCCTTAAAATTTCTACTCAATATATTAATAATTAAGCATAATATTTATTTATGAATAGATTTGTAAATAATTATTTATAATTAATCTGCATACGCTTTAATAATAGAGTGAATTCATTAAATTTCATAATTAAAATTTTTATACTCGTTTATTTTATATGTAATAAATTCAATGCATGTTATTACAATGTCATAAACAGCATAAATGAATACAATCCTAAGTGTGTGCAAAGGAATCTATAAAACCTAAATATTTGAAAAGCCTAAGTATGTGATGAGTCTAAATGTATAAAACCTGAATATGTGAAGAGCTTCAAGTAAAGAACCTAATAGATACTCTATTTGTATCAGTAAATTTAGATAAAGTATCTATTTAAAGATACAAGTTAAACATCTAAGTGGAAGCTCATAATAAAAGCCTAAATGTATGAGTGTAATGTATCAACAAAGCGAAAGAGCCTAAATAGAAAACCTAAAGCGAAATGAAGTGAAAAAATCTAAGCATTAAAATGTAAAAAAATGCAAAAAGAAAGAATCCTAAAATAATCGCCTAAGTGTAAATAAATGATTAGATAAAATCCCAAGTTAATTAAATATTAAAATGAAGATGTTCAAATAAATTTGTTAAAATAAATTTAAACAATACGAATAAAACTTTATGAAGCGTCTAAGTAACCACAAATACATATTTCATCTAAGAAATAACCTAGTGTTCATTGAATAAAAAAAATAATAGTCCCTAACAAAATTCAAATAAATTTAATTTTTATTTATTAATTTTAATCATAGAAGTAAAGCTTATATAAATAATAATTTATCACCACCGGCCCCCCTGTCTGACAAATTTTGCACGGCCCCCCAATTTTAAGACTCCTATAAATATGTTGCATAAAATAATACAAACGGCCCCATAGTTTAAAACTCTTATCTGTCTAACAAATTTTGCACGGCCCCCCAATTTTAAGACTCCTATAAATATGTTGCATAAAATAATACAAACGGCCCCCATACTTTAAAACTCTTATTATAAGAAATTCCTTTAATATACTTAAATTACCAATGACTATTTCTTAATACTCTCAGAAATAACATGATCAATAAGTTTTATAATAAAATATTATGTAACCCTATTAGATAAGTAGATAGACACCCCTCATCGCCTCCCCCAAAAGATCACAACAGCAAACCCAACATAAATACAACTAACTATATTAGATACATCAATTAATTTATTCCGTACAATAAATTATCATTTAAAAAGATACAAATGTCTTGTGTTATGTGCAATTACAAAGAGCAAAATAAACTAAGTGTGCGCAACATCTAACTAAGTATGTAAAATGCTTAGGTATGTAAAGAGTGTATATGTATAAATAACCTACAAAATCTCCCTCTGATATAAGTATAAAGTTTTTTTTTTTTTTATAATAAGTGTCTAAGTCAAAATAAGCGAATAATCAAATAAAATCTGAAATATAATTGTAAAGTGGAATAAAGAAATTATGTATAGAACCATAAATAAAATATTATAATAGCATCCTAATAAATTGTTGGAATTAAATTTAACAACATGAAAACACCTAATTAAATTTTCAAATTTAGGTAATCAAATAAAGTAACTAAAGGCCCTAACTAACCTTAATGATATTTTATGAAACGTCTAACTTTCAATTTGAAACCCCTATAAACATTATATAAGCTATTTAAACATCTTAGGATGATCAAAATCAAATCATAATTATTTAATATTTTTTTTTTTTATATATATAATCAATGTCACTGCATCATAAAAGTTTATGAAATAAAAGTCAATAATTTCCTCAGAAATAAATAATGTCATTAATTCATCTTAAATCATTTCTTCACAATAAAAAGAATTTAATAAATTTTATGTATAAGTCATTATAGCATAATTATTGTTTATAAAATTAATATAATGTTAAATTAATAGTTCAGTAAGAATTGAGAATTAATGAAGCAAAAGAATAATAAATGAGTCCTATAGCATAAAATTAGATCAGTGTGAACTGAGTATAACGTAGCAAGCTATCTTTGCTGCTATTGTTATGTACCTATTAGTGTAGTTCTTAATATAATTTATTCAATTGATATAGAGTAAATGAGAAAAAAAAAACAAATTATGTAATTTGTTGTACAATTGACTTCAATAGGTAACGATTAAATGAATTTGATAAATTAAATCCTAATAACATAACAGTAAAATAGGCTATTTACCTATAGACATAGAGATCATGAAATTAGGCCCAAATCCTAGATCTATATTAAATATAAGAATAAATGAATGGACTCCTGTATACCTAACCTACATATATAATTAAAATAATTCAGAGTAAAAGAATTATTAATATGGGCTTATTTACCATAAGGTAAACACTATAAAGCTCTGATTTTATAATAATTATGACAGTATAATTATTTAGTCATAATCTTCAAAGTTGGAGTTGAATTATATTATCAGCAGATATTACTGTTTAACTTTATACTCCTTCATATTTTAATAACCAATCCCTGAAGTCACAAACTCCAATTGTGACCAAGTGTTCTTATTGATCTGATATGTAAATAGCCATGAACCAATTATATCCTGGTCACGGCACCAATTGTGATGGTCCCCCCTTTGCCTATGTGTACCCCTTTATAATATAATAACTACCCTCTAAACTAAGCTACACATGGAAAACCTACAAAGCCTAAGAAAAGCCTACGAAGGCTTTACCTAATGAAATCTATGAAAATATAATGAAAACTTTCCCTAAAGAATGGCCTAACACCCTCAATATAACCCCATACCTATATTGCCTTATATACCCCAAACACCCTATGAATCATATAACCTTTCAATAAACACATAATATTGAACAGATCTTTAGTAGAACACTTGATCATCTGGCCAGATAAATAAATGTGTGATCGTCTAGTAATGTAGGACCCGTTGTGTGTGTAATAACCAAAAGGTTCTTTAATTGGTATATGATAGGAGTTAAATAATGAAGATGATTGATAAATATTTAAGGATTAAGAATAATTAATGAATTATACTCATAATTCATGTAACTAGGAAGTTAGAATATAATATATTAATTTAATAGCAAATTACAGAATAACTGTAATAATAAAAAAAATGGGGGAGCGGTCGGGCCCCTCACACGCCCGGACCAGTGGAAGACTTTCCAACTATCTATAACTCTTCCTCCTAAAAGGTAGGGAAGGGTATTTATTAATGCACTCTGATGGTAATAAGGGAATGAGTATTCTCAGTTCCAAACCAAACATAAGTACATTTACTTCAACATTACAGTGGCTCCACCAGCCCCACGATGCTTCCAGTATAAATTAGTGTTTGCCAGAGGCAAACGGATCGGAACTGAAATCCCAGGATCACTCCGACACGAGAGCTTACTCATGGGCGATGACCCTTTCAGTCCTATATGGCGACATAGAGATCACCCACTAACAGTACGAAACTGTTTCCCAGCGTCACCCTGTTACGAGCTTACTCAATGGGGGTTTCCCTTCGGCTCCACAAGAGATCAGACCAAGAAGCGAGATCACCCAGACACCAGAACTTACTTTGATGGGACATAACCCTTCGGCCCTATAATGTGACATTAGAGATCACCTGTGAAGACAGTCCGATAGAGATGAAGATTTGTGTGATAGGGGATACCTTCCACACCCTGGAATTGGCCAAGCCATATAATGTTGATAATTGCTATATCATAACATAGCATTGTCAATTTAATATTATTTACTTAATACCAAGAATACTCAAGGTTCAAGTTAAATCTGTTGATTAGGCCGGAGCCTAAAAACGAGTAGTCCAACCCATAGGTCGAGAGCTACTAAAAGTAATGAGTGCTATTGAATGAACTATAAGTCCAGTCAATTATATATAATATTATTGTTGATTAACCACATTGTGAATTAACCAATTATTTATTCAGAGAGATATATCTAAAGGAACTATAAGTCCTTTAAAAGACACTGATTAATCACAAGTTAACAACGTCTCGTGAAATAACCAGTTGGGTTTTCTATAAGTTTGAGGACACTAAGTCCAACAAGCTATTATTGTGTTGAGAGTAATAGAAATCTTTTGTAATATTTGTAGAGGTTTGATTAATCACATTGTGAAATAATCAGATTAAATAATTATGTAGCTTTATAGAGAGGACTATAAGTCCTAATTGGTTGTTGTCATATGTACTGATAAATTACACATTAAAGTGCCAGGTCAATTATTATATATAGGTTTATAGGAAGGACAATAAGTCCTATTTGTGTATGTTGTAGTAGTAGAGGCAATATATTGCATAATTATAATGTGAAAGATATAGATTAAATATATATTTGTATAGAAAGGACAGTGAGTCCCATACAATTATTGTAGCTGTACTATAGTTATACTATATCTACTTCCTTTTAGTGTCTTAATAAACCTATTTACTAAGAGGATTTCTCAGATAAACAAGTGTTTTAGTGTTTAAATCATCATGATTAAATCCCTAAGAAATTAGGTCTTTAAATAATTATCATATCATTTAAGTGAAATTTCTCATATAAATAATTCCAATATTTCCCCTACAGTTATTATAAAATAACAGAAAATTATATAAATTTTCTATAGACTTAGATATAGAATCATAACGTGTATAATCTCCTTTTGTTTGACATCTGTCACTTTAATGACGTATTGAATGACGTATTGATGTATTGAATTGAATTTTGATTATCTATCACAACTGTCAACGTAACAAATACTAGCAAGTTTGTTTATTTGTATTTGTTTAATATAATTAAATATAAAATCATCATATACCAACCGTAATATACAACTAAATTATCAGTGACATAAATAATCATGGTTTACACCAGAAATAATTAATAGTATCCAGTAATGCTGCAGTTTTATATTCATATCAGTAGCCAAGCTTACTTTCAAATTCAAGAATGAACAGAAGATTAGGAGTTTAACATTCTTATTGCAATTGTACTTACAATAATATATACATACAGTACTAATTATCAAGAACATTCCTCAAATACATGTGTGGTGAAGATTTCCCAATATGCTATCTATTTGATTCCTAACCTCTAATGTAAATTTATTAAAGAAGTGAATGATCAGTGTTAGTGTTTGCTTTATTAATATTTAAAGTAATTGTCCTAACTTGATATTAATAGAATAATATCTCCTTGGATACAGTCCGACATAAACATATAACTCAATAATTAAATTTATAAAATACTAATATTATATTTTACTACTTGTATATCTCCATACTAATCCCATAAAATATTCAAAACATGTATATTAAATATAAATCCAATAAATATTCACTAATATTAACCCTGTCTGAACTTGTCTAGTCAATATAACATGAACAAACAACACACATACAAACCTTAACGCCAGGACAACTTCCTTTCTATATATGAGTAAAATACATAGTCTCACAAGTGTCATACAGTACCAATTTTATACTGAACCTCATACCTAGTTAAGAGTAACTATAGTCAGAGAATCTTTTAGTACTTTTATTACCATTAGGAAATAAATCCACACCTATAATATCAGCATAATTAAATATTATTAGTAATCAGTAATACACACAGAATTGTTATTATCAGCTTGCTTACTACAACAAAATCAATATTAAAGTTTATAATAAATCAAGACAAAATATCTATTTAAACAATACAGGCTTGTTTACCATAAACACCCCACAGTCACATGAATTTATCTAGTAACACAATTAATAATGTATTAAAAGTATTACATTCACATAATATCACTTGCAACAGTTAAGCTGTCTCTTTGTACATCTGGTGTAAAACAAATCCCCACATGTAGTCATGGATAATCAAATATAGACTAAGAATCATTAATCTGGTCGACCGAGTAATGGTATAAAAACACTTCACCATGAAGCGTTAAGTATGAACAGATATTCCAAACCAACACTGTAATAGTGTAATAAATACAAATATTTCATCATCATCATCGTTTTAACCATCACCAACCCACGACTGAACACAGGCGATTTCCACCGACTGACACAAGGAACGGCCCCACAATACACATAAAACAGTCACTCCAAACAATGGAGGTAGCCCACACCGCAATTGCATTCACAGGGTCGCCACTCAATAACCCCTCTCTCTCATCAATGGTTGTTTCCCCAGCAATGAGACCAGACCATAGTCACTTTAGTCTATTATCCTCAATAAATAAATACTTTATAATAACTAGATATGAAACTAATTAGTATTGTAATAGTTCAATAGTTGATTCAATAAGTATTTTCCAAAACTGGACAATTAGAACATTGAATCAAATTGATGAAGTTCTATCAAACGACCATATAATTGGATTTTGTATATGAGTAGAATAACGTAAGTACGTAAATTATATTGATGTAAACTTTGTTCAAATGTGATTGCATTTAACGATATACGCATTACCTAAAGGTATATGGACTCGACTAAATACGTATTTTAATAGTTGTTGGGAAAAATATTAAGTATAGACTTTGCCTGTGATCACAGTCAAAAATCTAACTACGTAGTAATAAATGGAACAAGCTCACCGGATACTCCAGTCTTCTATTGATTAATTTCACACACTTAATCCATAGTGATACACTAAGATCTCAAACCCCCTTCATCGAACCAGTCCCTCCTAGATCTATATCCTAGTTATTTTTTTTATTTTATTGCGCAGTTCCTTAAAACACGACTCCCGCGCCATTTTTTTTTCTTTTTTTTTCTTTTTTTTTTTTCTTTCTATTGCGCAATTCCTAAAAAGCGACCCCCGCGCGCCCGCCGATCTGTCGTCTCTCTTTTTTTCTTTTTTTTTTTCTATTCTTTCTCTAATAACGTCATAGATTATGTCACCGAAGGGTAGATATTTCAATAATCAGATTTAGCCTATTATTCGAACTGAACTTTTCTTTAAATTCAATTTAATTATATGTTAACGTATTTTGGTATTTTATATTAAATTGATTATCGAATTTATAAAACTTTAAAGGCTCTCATAAACCTTATTAAACTGTGTTGTATGTATCTTTTTTACACCTGATGATAAAAGGGTAAACTATAATTTGGTTATATATAAAATATAATATATTTTTGTTTAATTTATTTAATTTTCTTGTGACATCCACTACACTTTGGAAACACATCAAAGGAGTTTCCCTTCTGTGTCAATATTTCATATATGGTAACGTCTTCTCTGTACGCTATTGTGAACCTTGACTTTAAAGTTTGTTTATATTAAATAGCTCAGCTTTCGCAGCAGCCACCCATAGGAACCCCTGTTTCTTTTCCATGTACTTATATGGTATTAAACCTATTGTACTATAGGCGAACCGTCACATCCCTAATATTTGCTTCCTACAATAGGACAGCGTATAATATATTAACATTATAAAGTGGAAAGATTTGATTGTTAGTTTGTTGTTTTTAAACTTTATTACTATGCCGATTTAGAAAATTTTTTACCTGTAGAATGCTACATTTTCAGCGAATACCATTAGCACAGGTGGGGTTACCAATACACTATCATCCTTTAAAAAATGTAATAAAAATGATTTCATCTCGTTTATATATCTATGCAATGAACCCTCCGCGTGTGAGTTCAACTTGCAACTGAGTTTTTTATTCTTATATCAAATAATCATCGTCATCAGATCAGTCGTTAACTGTCCACTATTGAATATAGACCTACCTCTTGGTGGGTTTTGCCAGTAGTTGCCTCGCTTGGCAGGCAGGTTGACAACCGCAGTTAGGTTTTGGTGATATATATATTTTAATATTTCAATTTTAATAGCGTTCCCAAAATAATTTCTCTTCTCTATTAATTTGTATAACAGATTTCACCCAAGCGTTGATTT
This sequence comes from Galleria mellonella, assembly GCF_026898425.1. Lineage (NCBI taxonomy): Eukaryota > Metazoa > Arthropoda > Insecta > Lepidoptera > Pyralidae > Galleria > Galleria mellonella. Next base: position 3,965,448 of record NW_026441999.1, on the reverse strand, counting down.
AGGCATATAAATCGTACTCCCATAAATAACCTATAACTACGTGAATTTATTAGCAAACACGCACACAAGGCGCCCCTGGTAACCCTTAATTTGAGTGCTGACACGTGACCAATTAGCGATTGAAGTCGGGGTGAAATCCTATATTTGTGACGACGTGACTAGTGGTTAGAAATCGGGGAGATTTGCTACAGAAGTACATAGACGGATACTTTTGTCCCACCTGTATTTTTTTTAAGCTGCTTCATGTTCATTCATGGAGAGCTATGTTTATTTATTTATTTATTTCTTATCGCATTTCATATTATCTTTTAAACTTATATTCTTTCTGTATCCAATGTCTATATACATATATAACGGGAAATTAACAAGCTCACTATGCTTTGCCGTTTCCGACAATTGCTTCGACTTCATTCGAATGTCTTCTTTATGAAGCGTTTGGTGCTTTGCGTTACAGCGTCTTGCCTCGCACTGCGGGCTGGCGCTCGCATACCGTGATGACATCGGTGCGGGCAGCGGCGGGGGCGGAGACAGCGGTGATCGAAGACAATGACCGGCGCCAAACGTCCTCTGAAGAAGCCTTTCGGATGAAGTCGAAGCAACTGTCGGAAACGGCGAAACAAATATCCATATTATGTATTGTATTAAATATTCAAACAGGTCTAATTATGAACTCTGTTGGATGCAGCAAGTAGAAGAGAGAAGTACTAACCTTTTCACTTTAAAAATAGTTAATGACTTTAAAACAATATTAATTATTGTTAAATCATTAATCTTTCACATTATTGTGAATTTTTTTCTGCAAATTTTTTTTTGTCAAATTTCAAAATTTACGTATGTAAAGGTAATTATTTTTTGTATTATATTATATAAGATATGATATTGAAATTGCAGAGTACGGTCCCTTGGGCGTCACAGTATATTATGTGATATCTACACCTATAGATGACAATTACCACTTTCGATTAGCTACCATTGTTTGTTATTGCCCAACCAAGTATCGATTCCGATTGTTATTTACGCAAAGCAACATACCTACGACTGTACCACGAAGATGTTTAAACAAATTTTACTAGATTGATGCAGGCAAGACCACAAGTTTTAGCTAGTATGTTCTAAATATAATCCCATTCAAAGATATATATCAAAATATTTGATACTCATACGAATGATGCTTGAAATAAGAGTCGACGCGTGACCAATTAGGAAGAAACGTAATCCGTGAGCCTCTGTTGATTGGATAGGGTCTTGTGAGGCTATATTCGATTCTACAACGAGGGGTTCAGGTACGCCTATAATTTCATCAGGGTTTCAAATGGATAAAAGATTTGCTTGTAGCAATCATTTATCAATTTGTTTCATATAAAAAGTCTGTATTCGAATGTATCTATTAATATTTACTTAGTATAATAAAGGTAAAAAAATCTGTTAATTACATCTTTACGCCTAAATGACTTTGCTGATCATTATGAAAACTGGGAGAAAGACAGTAGGCTATTTTTTATCCCGGTCAGTGAATTAATATGTATCAGATGCAGTGTGCATCTCAATGCAGAAAGGTGATGCAGAAAGACAGGGTGACGTTATATCTCCGAACCTCTTTACAGTTGCATTTGAAGATGTTTTTTCAAACTCTTGGATTGGATTGAACCTTCGATTTGTCGACGACATAGTAATTTTGGCGGAATCTCTGGAGAATCTGAGGGCCTACCATGAAATGTTTTCCGAAATTTCGGATCCGAACGAAACAAAAATTTGATGCTAAAATTACATGATACGTATCGTTTAAAAATATTAAAAATGCTAAAATATCGTTCCTTTGAACTTTTATGGTAGGATTTATGACAAACGAAATGTTAAGCTCCATTTACAGGGTCCATTTCAGTATGAACAAAAACACGAAATTGAGCCCGAAAATTCGGAATTTCATTTCATGGTAGACCCCCTGGATAGTATGCTTAATGACCTCAAAGGTGTTTCTTAACAGGTAGGTCTTAAGATGAATACCTGGAACAAGTTGTCCTAATGTGTAAGTCCAATTTCGACCAAGAGGTCCACCCATCCATTCATCAATGCAAACTTACGCATTTATTATATTAATAGTAGATATTAAAGTTTTACTCGTGTGTGTGTTCAGTCGTTTAAGTGTAATTGAGTAACAGACACTCATTCATACAAACATTTGAATTCTCATAAACAATTTTTACAACCACTATTATATTGTAAATATAATATATATAAAAATGTAACTGCTTTCTGTCATTCTATTTCGATGCCTTTTATAATAACAAATACTATATCAATCTAAGAAAAACTATTTTTGGCTGTTTGAATTCGTTATGTAATTTCTAAGGCAGCTTTACACTCCCCAAGGACTATACAGCTTTATCTCTTATTATAATGTAATACAGATACTAGAATATAGAAATCTCAATGGGAATATGTTGGGATATGGTCTCGATATCACAGAAGGAAGATACGTCATGTTACGATGATAAATCACTTCCGAACGATGCGTGAAACAAAAAACAAATGTGCTATTTTATTTACAAGAATACAATTGTGTAAATAGAAAAAAAACTAGTGATCTGTCCCATCTTCGCATGAGTAGATAGATAGAAAGATAAATTAGTATTTTTTTTATACAGCTTAGAATGGCAAACAAGCTGAGGGCACACCTGATGGAAAGTGGTAACCGTCGCCTATAGACATGAGCAGTACCATGGACATAACAGAGTATGCTGTTTCGCCCATGATACCCCCCATGCGTTGCCATTCCTGAGGACTCAGATGTTATTCCTCTGTACCCTGTAAATTCACGCCATATCTCACCCTTCAAATTGAAACACAGCCATGCAAACACAACTGCTTCACGGTAGAAACACGAATGGGACAGAGGTACCCAAGCAATCGACTTTTGTACAAAGTCTCCCTCTGGTAGTATTTTGTATTATCTTTAATATGCGATTTTTATATGAGCATTTGTTTATACTTTTGATTATATACTTGTGTTTGTAGGGTATAATTTTTTTTAATAATATATAACTTATGTTTCTGCCTACCCTAATGGGAGACAGGCGTGACAGATATGTATGTATGTAACTTATGTATATTACTGGCATGTAATGTAGCTTTCTATTGGTGAGATATGTTTTAAATTCGATTAATAAGTTTCGGTGTTTTTCCTTTAAGAACCAATATACAAAAAAAAATCACTCTTTATAATATTAGTATAGATATATTTTTATATATTATCTATATTAATATTTTAAATAGTAAATTTTTTAGTTTAATTTTTTAACCTTTTTAGGTTACATTTCGCTTTACAAAGAGAATTACATAGACCATTACAAACATTTTTAACTTTAGAAATAAGGTTCTAAAATTAGCCACAATTTCTTTTTATACCACTGAGGTGACTAACAAGCATACGGCCCACCTGATGGTAAGTGGTTACCGTAGCCTATGAACACTTGCAATACCAGAGGTATTACGCGTGCGTTGCCGACCCTGAAGAAACATCTGTACTTTTGAAGAACCCCATGCTGTAGTCTCTTGGGAAAACCTCGGCAGGGAGCTCATTTCACAATTTTCTTTGTATGTGATTATCGTCACTAATTCTTAATTGATTTTCGAGCGAATACTTCTTTTTTAATTGTTTGTATCATTATCAAATCGTCATAGTCGTAGAATACTGACGGATCTTTATATGTAATATTTGTCAGATCCGTCAGTATTCTACGACTATGACGATATCAGCCTTTAACTGGTCTCTGCTAAACATAAGTCTCCCCCTTGGGGAGGTTTTGTCTGTAGGTACCATGCTTAGTGAGATGATTTAAGAGGGACGCTGCTACCCATCCTTTGTCTTCTCTTAGTCGGTTCTTACGATACCCACGGGAAAGGAAGGAGTGACCTATTCTATACCGGGACCACACGGCTATTGTTTATATGATCTTTGTTTATTCCTTATATATCAGTTGTGGTATATTTGGAAATAAGAGAGTATGGAGCAAACTTGTCATGGACCTTTAATGAACAGAAGGAAAAGACACATCTACACCGCAGTCCAAAGAAACAACAAGTAGTGAGAACTAGCAGACCATTGCTAAGATTAACATTATATCAAATTAATCTGGAAACTATTATGGTCAATTTCTAGTAAGAAAAAGTCACAATGGACCAAATAACCCGATTTTATTTTCAACTACATTATCTCTGATTGGTACTTCTTCAGCTTAAAACATAAGCGCAGGCGGAGTTAAATTCTATTTATTTTAACTACTAAAAATATACTAGATTTTATGCTAGCTTTTTGCTTGTTACTTCATACGCATTATTGTAGGAGTAGAAAAACCTTATTGGTTTTCCTACTCCTAAAATGATGCGTAGTAGATAAATTTTAAATGACGTTTTAAGATAAAACATATAACTGAATTTAAAGATATATCTCCAGAAATACAACTGCGAAAACCATATTTCATTTGGAGTAATAATTTTTATAAGATGCCGAAACAGAAATTCAGACAGACAGATAGACAAAATTCGTAATTGTTTTGTTAGACGCTTATATTCTTATTAAGACTTGTTAAATTATTATTATTATTTCTAAATCTCCCATGTACAGACATCGTCTAGTTACAATTTCATTATATTAGTAAGAAGTAAGTACGAGATATATGCAAAGTGTAAAATAACCGGCGTTTTCCTCGTTCTATTTTTAAACTTGTTTGTGTTCTTGTTAACCCATACCTATTCAGTTCGAACCACATATTCCTGTGATTTCAACAGGTACCTAAAATTATACTCAATTATTTTAATTAAAGCGCCTTTCCCGAGAAAACTTTATTAATTTCCAATCGAAGACCCACAAAGCTTGTTTGATATTTGAATACAAAAATATAAGAATATAAGAAGGCTCCAAATACGATAACCCATCGAAACTATCAACTGAAAAAATATACTGCATCACTAGGGTCTCACTTCTGACAGCAATGTTTGTAAAACATAAGCCATAATACAGTCAAGTGACGAGCAATCTAATAAAATACACCGTTCGACCTTGCAAGATTACATAGAACCCTTTTTTGGACGTTCGGCTCAAGTAATAAGAGATGGAGTGCGTAAATATTCACGCTGAACCTAGTACCACACATCGTCCTTTCTTTATTTAATACAAAGATTGTATCCCACAAATAATACCGAAATTTCTATTGAGACCAATCAGCAAGTATACTTTTAGATAAAACAAGAATTTTACAAATCAGTTTACAACTGACAGGGTTATGAGTTAACAAACATAAAAAATACAATAGAGTTGAAAACCTTATTCTTTTTTAAGTCAGTTGAAAAGACAAAGTAATAACAATCCACTTTTTTGCAAAAAATATAATTTTTTTGTCTCTGAGATATATACAAATACTTGTTTGTATTAGATATAAAGTTAGTAAAATGTTATAATTAGGATAAAATTTTAGTAATTATAAAATACTTAACATTCATCACTAGAAATTATGAAATTAATGTAGAGAATGTCTATGACTCAATCACACAAAAAGGGCTGAACATGTACACATAACCTAGATATATATTACAAATAAAAATACTTTTTATCTTATATGCACAGCCAGGCAAGTAATTAAATGTTAAAATACTGATGTTGCTAAAAAATCCTATAAATTTAACCCAAATTAATTTCTAGTACTAAATGCGTCATCCGCTACCAGTCTATCGCTTAGACCGCCGCCTAAATAAATTGCCGCAATATTTTTGTGCGGAAAGTTTGGCGACAACTGGACTCCGATCAATTGGCTGTGACCGACCATTGACATTGGATATATGCCTTAGATTTAGATGTAGATTTGACGGTCAGCCGTAATGGCGCTGCGATTGGATGGCGTTTCACCAAATGGCTCGAACATTAATTTGCCGCGATGCGTAAAGGGTTGGCAATTTTGTTGATTTTTCTTTCCTGAAAACATAATAAATTTTGACTTTTTTAGTTGTTGTTCAGAAAGGTTAATAAACTAGTGACATATTAGATGATAATTCATAACTTAGCTTATGGGAAAAGAAACCACTATATAGTATAAAACAAAGTCGCTTCTCGTCTGTCTGTCCCTATGTATGTATCTTTAAAACTATGCAACGGATTTTGATGCGACTTTTTCAATAGTGATTCAAGAGGAAGATTTATATGTATAATACATACATAATATAGTGGAGAAACACTGATAATTTTTGAGGTTTCTAATGTAATGTCGTAATGTAATGAGGGGCCGGCGGTGCTATTAAGTATCAGCATTGCACCCGGGCGAAGTCGGGGCAGATCACTAGTTGTGAATAAATGATACTATCAATGCGACTGCTAAAGATAGAACCTGTTCGTTCAATTTCCGCCCATATTGCTTTAAAATGTTTTGTATCTTTTGTGTAAATTAATATACTAGATTTCAACTTTTACCGGGCATATCTTGATAGATAAAATAAATAAATTCTCCATCATCATCATATCAGCTTTTAACTATCCGTTGCTGAACATAAGTCTCCCCCTTGAGGAGTTTTGCCACGCCTAGCAAGCGGATTAGTAACCGCAGTCAGGATTTAGAGATATTTTAAAAGAGGTACTGTGGTTCATCCTGCGCCCTTCTGTAGTTACTTCTTACGACACCCACGGAAAAGGAAGGGGTAGCCTATTCTATGCAGGAACTAAGGCCAGCAGTTCTCCAGTTAACAGCTAAATAAAGCCAATACGTACAATAAACCCGAGCGCTGGATCTGACCATTTATTATTAGTAGAATTTCATACTTCCGAGTGAGAGAATTACAATCTTACGTATTCAGGACTACACCGCAATATAGTGGAGCAAAACAATGAATATTTTACAACAAAATACGGAACAGCGAAGTTTATTACTTTACCTTTCCTGGGATTGAACGTAGTTTAATCTGGCAATCATTAATTATATTATAACATACAATGATTCTAGTTTTTATCGTTTATTGTATGTACTAATGTGAGGAGAAAGGGTTCTTATCTTTTATTTGTGTATGGGATCATCTAAGTCGTGGCACGTCGAATAGGACGCCATTGGGATCTTTTGTGCTTCCCCCAACCGTATGCCGTCATTCTAAATATCCTATACTTCGCGATATCCTGCGATTTAAGATATTTATAGTTTTCTGGCTCTGGTTAAACCATTCCCAGTAGACTCATACGCATACTTTTCAACGAATCACAGTTGTACATCAGTTTTTACATGGATTCCGATTACTTACTTTAGAATCTGCACAGTGTCTCTGAAGATAGACCCATCTTGTATAGTATATGTTTTATATGTATGTGTCCTGTCAAGGCACCCATTATGTCTTATCTGTTGTCTGCCATCACTATAGATGAGTTTATCCCAGCCTTGTCGTTTAAAAAGTTTTTAAAATGCCTGAGACTCTTTAATTTTCTCCTTTTGCTCCCTTTTCCTTTTGTTGTTTTATTTCCACATATTTCTTAAAGGTAAAACGACACTTGATGCTAGTACAACATATGGTTCAGGACCTCTTTTTGATTCTAATCCCCTTTTCGCAACTTTTTCTTAAACTCAGCCACCTTTTCATTATCTTTAATCTCTATGTATCCAGAAACCCATACCAAGCTAACTCTATTATGCCTACCCAAATTATTTATATTTCGAATCGGCTCTAACAGGTTCATTGCTAATAATAACCTATCAGGTAGATTCCCAGTACACATTCTCTCCTTACTAAAATTTATTTGAGGTTATCATTCCATCAAGAAGAGTATTGACTAACAATGCCCCGCTGCCTTCGTACAATTGTATTACCTTTTATAATATTTTGAATGTAAAAAATCTTCATCACTTATTGGCCTTTTAATATTACTAATAACAGGGTTCGATAGCCTAGTATTGCTAGCAATATACATCTTGCAGTTCTTGGTAAATTCATAGTGATACGCCAGCAGAGCTGACTTCATAATCGCATCAAATATCGTCTCTCATTGTTAACCCACCAACGTATAGCAATAGCATAGACAAAACTATCGTTTTATTTTTATCATAAAAAAAAACTCCTAACATTCTTTCATGTTCCATAACTTTCAATAAAGACACAGAACCCCAACATTAAGTCTACCGCAAACACCTCTCACAACATAAAGGCACTCAAATTAAGGAAACCGCATTCTCTCAATCCACTAGATTTCGGCTTTGAAAATAAATAGGTATTCAGACTTGAGCTAGAAGAATGTAAAGCAATACGTCAGTACAGGGACGTCGTGCCGATTGGCTGCTCCCCGATAAAGCACTAGTGATGTTCTTTCAATTACGTCTAGTATCGATATCGATGAATATTAAGAAATAAATATATACTGTAATAAATAAAATAAAGAAAATAAAAATAAAAATGTTAAATTAAAAAAATATTAGAGGTCTCAGTTAATAGGAATTTAATGATTAGAAATAATCACTATCTGTTTTGGGATTTTTAAGATTTTCAAAAGAATGAAGTTTTTATTTTTTATTCCCTTTTGTTTTGAGTATGTTAAGTAAAATCTTCAACAAGTAAATTATTGAACTTTAGTAACACTCTTTCTATAGGTTTTCTTCTGTCACAGGTCATAATATGTTATTATGTTCCATATTAAGTTAATACTAGCGATACGTCCTATCTTCAGAGTTGATAGATAGGAAAGATAAATTAGTATTTTATATGATTTAATAAGATTTTTTTTGATACTATGGATTAAATTGATATCATTGTCATAAGTTCCTTTTTTTTTTTTTAAATATATATAGACTATTTATCGTTGATAATGTAGCTTTTCAAAGGTAAAAGAATTTTTAAAATCGGTAGAGTAGTTTTTGATAAATTCAATTTATTTCATTTTATTTAGCAATCCCATTGCTAGCAATAGGTTATAATATATAATATGAATAAAATATCTATTAGGTCGACCTCCACGTAATTTACGCTGGAAACCATCGTGATTAATTTATTGTTGAATTCGTCACGATGAACCAATTGACTTGCTTCGTCATCATCATTCCTTATTACGTACTACTACTACACCGCCAGTGTATACCGATTGCGATAGCGTGTTAATCATTCCATTATCATACATTAAAAAAATATTTGTAGTTATCGATATATTCAAGAGTTCCCATCACTAAAACTCCCACAGTGGAACGGACTAATTTTATTGGTTGGATTTAGGATGCTACGATAATATACAGATAGGAGATCCGGTGAGCTTATTTCGTACAATGGATTCCTCGTATGCCATAGACAGTTCTTTATTACATAGCCCTTAATCATATAGTTGGGTTTATGTTTATTTGGGCGAGGTCTTTGTTAAACCTAAAATCAAAGTGGTATCTGCATTAATAAAATCGCCATTTTTAGTACAAATACGCATATAAATAATAATTTTTAGTACATATATATTAGATTCCTCTGTATATTTATGGTGGGAAAAACCATTACCTATTTCGATAATGTACTGGTCTGCTTTATGAAGACTATTTGACTAGACTAAATAAAGTTGTTTTAATTTTTACTTTAATATCATCATTTCAGGCATCATCTGCCGACCTCTAAACACCTAGGCCGCTCCCATAGACTTCAAGAAGGAAGGGGCCTAAGCTACCTGCATTTCCGACTCTAAAGGTAAAGATCAGTTACGGCATATGTTGACTTATAAAATATTAATCATCATCATCATTATAACAGCCGTTAATTGTTCACTGCTGAACTTAAGCTTTCCAGGTTTGCCAGTAGTTGCCACGCTTGGCAGGCGGGCTGGCAACCGCAGTTAGGCTTTCAGTAATATTTTAAGAAGGGCATTGCTAACTATCTTTCTATCATTAAGTTCATTTAGTCGCGTCTTACAACGCCCATGGGAAAGAATGGGACTTATTCTATGCCAGGACCACATGGAAGTATAGATATTAATAATAATATAATATAATAGTACTTTTAAACCCAAAACCCACACAGTTTTTTTTTACAAATTATTACAATATTAAACAGGTTACAAAGAACAACAAAAAAAAAAAAACAAGAAAATAATACTAATGAAACAAAAACAAGGCAACAATACAATATTAATGTTCAAACAAATGTAAATACATTATATATTCGTATGTTTAAATAAACAAATTAATTTGAAAGCACTTTTCGGAATGAACTGTTGTATAAACTAAACAATTGGGCGTGTCTTAACTGCCTGTAATAGGGGAGAAAGGGATTGTTAGCAATGGCGTTTGACAGCCCCATTGCTAGCAATATGCCCTATTAAATCGACCTGTACGTGGTTCCCCCTGGAAACCATCGTGAACAATTCTTGTTGAATTCGTCACTATGGGCTAACTGACCTGCTTCACCCTCACCTATCATCCTTCAGTGGTGCCCCGCCGGTGTATACCGATAGCGTAGGTAGGGTTACCATTCCATTATTACCCATTAAAAAAACTGCCTTTAACAAGCTTGTATTATGCAGGTGTGTGTTACATTCGATTGAATCATTGATTGACCACAATTAAGGTCACTTGATCCTGTTTATCTATAAATATAGGAGCTTCATAAAGAATATTCAATAGATAACTTTAATATTTTGTTTTTTTTTTGTACAACGTAGAATGAATGACCGTCGTCTATAGAATGGAATAGAAATAATCTTTTATCTCAGCTATTTTTTGTCCAATGCTGAGCACAGACCTTTCCCATAAACTGAATTAATCTATATTCCAATAGATTTAACGCATTTTTATAGATCAAACGCAGTGTAGTACAATACCTATTAGATGGAGCAACGATTTGAAATGCATTGCAGGTAGTCAGTGGATGCAGGTTGTTCGGGACCGTTTCTTATGGCAGTCTATGGGGGAAGCCTTTGTCCAGCAGTGGACAGTAAAGGGCAGATATGATGATAATGTTTTGTTTCTATACTCTATACTTTAAATATCAATATCTCTATAATAATTTGAAATACAAACAAGCACAGCAGCTTCATGGCAGATACATGAATGTCACAAAGGTACCCATGCACGGTCAACTTAAGTTTTAAATATGTATAAAATATTATTTATTTAAAGGCTATTTACTATATACTGTTACCACTTTTCATCAGGTGGGCCATCAGCTTGTTAGCCATTCTAAGTTGCATAAAAAATGAATTGTAAAATTTCTCACTTTCCTTACAAGTACGTAGTATCACGTTCCTTATAAGTACCCATAAATGGGTATTATGAAGTTATATTTTTTTTTTATCTCGAGAACAGGAAATAGCATAAATATTATATTACGAAATAAAAACTTTTTTTTTGCGATATCAAATTGGAATTCCATTTCTGATATGCCAATAGGATTTTATTTAAAATTTTCTTTAATAAGATTATCCAAGGATTTTGTGTCGTTATCAGTAATGATGTTCGTGAAAATTTGTATGGCTTGCAACGTCTGCGAGGTGAATTTATTAGACGCGAAGCCATATAAAACCCACCCCAATAAAGTCTGAAGTGGCACAGTCTGGCCTAAAATGAGACATGAAGTTGTGTAAATATACCTACACAGGATTTTTTTAATGGGTGATAACGAAATAGTAACCCCGCCTGTGCTAACGGTATACACTGGCTGATCACCAGTGAAGGATGATAGGTGAGAGTGAAAGGGCAAGTCAGTTAGACCATCGTGATGAATACACCAGAGGGAGACTTTGTACAAAAGTCGATTGCTTGTATACCTCTGTCCCATTCGTATTTCAACCGTGAAGCAGTTGTGTTTGCATGGCTGTGTTTCAGTTTGAAGGGTGGGATATGGCGTGAATTTACTGGGTACAGAGGAATAACACCTGAGTCCTCAGGAATGGCAACGCATGGCGAATCAGTATACTCTGTTATGTCCATGGTACTGCTCTTGTCTATAGGCGACGGTCACTACTTTCCATCAGATGGGCCGTCAGCTTGTTTGCCAATCTAAGTTGTATAAAAAAAAAACTTGGAATTCAGTACGATGGTTTCCAGATAGACTACATACCTGACAGGTTATATTGCTAGCAATAGGATTGATAGTCCGCGTTACTAACAATCCCTTTGCCTCCACCTAAACAGGGTTAGCTGGACAGAATTTAAAAAACAAAACCAAAACCATACAACTTATACAACTAAATAACTTTCTCCAAGCAACAAATTACAAACAAGCAAGCTGAAATTTTTTTTTATTCAACTTTGAATGGCAAACAAGCTGACGGCCCACCTGATAGAAAGTGGTAACCGTCGCCTGTAGACATAAGCAGTACCATGGACATAACAGAGTATACTATTTTGCCCATGATACCCCCCATGCAATGCCATTCCTAAGGACTTGGGTGTTATTCCTCTGTACCCAGTAAATTCATGCCATATTCCACACTTCAAACCGAAACACAGCCATGCAAACACAACTGCTTCACGGTTGAAACACGAATGGGACAGAGGTACCCAAGCAATCGACTTTTGTACAAAGTCTCCCTCTGGTGAAATGGCAGTGGGTTAGTCACATGACTTGAAGAATCTACAATCAATGGGGAATAAGGTTCTTTAATGACCACTCCGTATGGGCATTCGTATTGTAGGACGACCCTCACTAGATGCAGTGACAACTTCAAATGCATTGCAGAGAGTTATTGGATGCAGGTGCCTCTGGAGCGTTTCTACAGCACTCTATGGAGAAGCTCATGTTTAGCAGTGGACAGATAATGGCAGAAATGATAATAATTAAGGAATAATTTAAAAATCATATTCTATCGCTTGTACAATGGATTGTGCTCAGAGGAATTGTTCAATATGATGCCCACGGCCAATTTCTACCATCGTACGGCTCGCTATCGACAGGGAGTTTATTCTCATACCCTACAGCCTAGATGGTCGCGTACAATGTGGTTTCAAAAATGTTTACTTCCTCAAACACTCAGGTTATGGAATAAGCTCCCTGCCGAGGTTTTCCCAAGAGATTACAGCATGGGGTTCTTCAAAAAACCTCTTTTAAAGAGGTTTCTACAGGGTCGGTAACGCGCGCGTAATACTCCTGGTATTGCAGGCGTTCATAGACTACGGTAACCGCTTACCATCAGGTGAACTGTATGCTTGTTTTCCACCTCAGTAGTATAAAAACAACTCTCTTCTTACATTTTAAATAAATTTATATAAATAAATAATAATATAAAAACTAAATGTTAAGCACAAAAGTCGGGAATGACTGGACTTATTTAGCTATTTTATTTTTTTAATGTTCGCTAAAGTCGGAGGTTTAAATGATAAGCAAAATTAGAAATAATTCCCAGAAACGCTTAAAAATTCCGCCCACTTTTGTTTAACCTATACAAACTGTTCCTAGATGGACTACGACAGTCTGATAAGTTTTGATAGAATGATGGCAGGCGGGTTTTTGTGCAAATTTTATGGTATTTTATTATATAATATTTTAAGATACATGTTGTAATGTATGTAAAGTAACATGTATAAACATTTACATATCAGACAATAATAATAAATAATTTAATAAACAATGGCCCGCAGTACAGATAAATAGTAACTACATACGTTACCGAAGCAGTGTGTTCCTCAACATTTTGACGTATATACATTTTATTATAAGCTAAATTCACGTGATAAATAATAATAACAATAAACTTTTTATTGCGCACAGTAGAGATGTATACAAGGAGTATTTATACAGAATGTGCAAATACAAAAGGCGGCATTATCGCTAAAAGCAATCTCTTACAGACAACCTGGCATAAAGTAACATATATTTATATGAATCAGATAAAAACGTTAATTAATTTAATAAAAATTGAACCACAGTGCCGATAAATAATAACTACACACGTTTTCGAAGCAATATATACCTCAACGTTTTTAACTAAATATTTATATGATTGATTCATATTATACAACAATATTAATTTATTTAACAAACATTCGTCCAAAGTACAGCTAAATAGTAACTGTACATGCTTAGAAGCGGTTTATTCCTTAACTTAATCAAACTGACTTTATCTTATGGCATGGCTAGACTCCGATACCATTCAATTTAATTGAAGAAGTTAGAACCAGCGTTACAATAGTGGTTGCAATGTTTGTATTAATGAGAGGTGCTGTGAAGTTACCATTGCCAGATAGGCTGGGATATCAGATTAGACGTATCATGTAGTTACTAGCTTTTACCCGCAACTTCAGCCGCATGGGAATAACTTTATTGACCCGGATAAAAAGTAGCCTATGTGTTTTTCCATCCCATATAATATGTTACCTGTATGTATGTACCATAAAGTATATTCCCTTATGGTTTCGGCATAGAATAGGTTATCCCTTCCTAGTCCGTGGGAGCCGTAAGAGGCGACTAAAGGAGAACGAGACATGGCCAGCCACGTCTCTCTGAAAACATCTCTAACGCCTAACTGCGGTTGCCAATCCGCCTGCCAATCGTGGCAACTACTAGAAAAACTACCTCTAGGATGAGGCTTATATTTAGCAGTGGACAGTTAAAGGTATCATGATCATCATCAATGATCATCATCAAGGCATCAAATGATCATCATCATCATATAAAATTTTATAGTGAATGATTAAACCGCTAAAGCGCTAAACAGTGCCAAAAAAATAAACTCACTTTCAAATTTATAATATTAAGTAATGATTGGTGGGCATGGGCCTTCCCTATAACGAAAGGTTTGTTAGTAGTAGCTATGATTGGCAGGCGGATTGGCAACCGCCATTGACCTTTGGTGATGCTTTAACAGAGACACTGTTGCCTATCTCTCAACCATTAAGTTCCCTTAGTTACCTCTTACGACACCCACGGGAAAGGAAGGGGTGGCCCATTCTATACCGGGACCACACGGCAAGTATTTATTTATTTGATAAATTATTTTAATATACACACCATTTTATGACTTCTTTTATAAATGACATCTAAAAAGGAAAATAATATTTCAATATAACAGTTCCTTGTTACATTTAAATATAATTAAAATATGACTTAAAATTACAGCCTCCATAAATGAGGAAATTGTATTTATGAAAGATTTGAATCTAAAAGAAAAATAAAAGCAATGTAAGTTCAAGAAATATAAAAAAATCACGTTCTGGCTAAAAAAATTAATACCAAAGATTTGCTTCGAAAATGTATTATTAATATTATATTATAAATTTTAGCGAAAGTCCCGGTACTTCGTATGTGTGGATTTCAGAAATAGGAAGAGCAATGAAATAGACCAGTTTTAATTGGCGTAACAAAAACAAAACAAAGAGAGAACATACACAAAATTTTAAGATAATCTTTCAGGAATATAACTATGAAAATTGTATCCAAATCGGTCCAGTAGTTTTTGCGTGATACCGGAACAAACATATAGATTGACTGACAAACAGATAAAACTTTAAAAATTATTGTTACGACACCCACGAGAAGTGGTCTATACTATGCCAGGACCATACGGTAATGTTATTAATATTAGATACTATGTATATAATACTAGTTTTTACCCGCAACTTAGTCTGTGTGACCTGGATATTTTACTGACCAAAATAAAGCATGTAACCTTCTATCTTACATAGCACATCTATACCAAATTTTATAATGATTGGTCAAGTTGTTAGGGTGTTCTTATAACTGCATTTGTTTGTTTATTTGTTGGCTTATCCAATAAATAAACAAACAAATGCAGTTATGCCATTTTTATACTAATCTATAGCATGATGAATGAATATATAAGCAGAAGGAGACTTTGTACAAAAGTCTATTGCTTGGGTACTTTTATCTCATTCGTGTTTCTACCGTAAAGCAGTTGTGTTTGCATAGTTGTGTTTCGGTTTGAAGGGTGGGATATGGCGTGAATTTACTGGGTACAGAGGTATAACACCCGAGTCCTCAGGACTAGCAACGCATGGGGGGTATCATGAGCGAAACAGTACACTCTGTTATGTCCATGGTACTGTTCATGTTTATAGGCGACGGTTACCACTTTCCATCAGGTGGGCCGTCAGCTTGTTTGCCATTCTAAGTAGTATAAATAAAATACTTTATTTGCATTATACAAAATAGGAAATAAGCAAGATAATTTACAAACATAACTATACAATTAATTTTGTATGTTAGCACACTAGATTTATAACATTGATTTGACTTTCGCTGTTATAATGTTATAATTATTTTTAATAAATAAATAAATAAAATTGTATAAGTACAGTAAGGTGGTCTTATTTCTGAGAGCAATCTTTTCAAGACAACCGTAAGGTAATGGACTAATTGTTGTACAAGTATTTTTGATAGAATTGTATAATTAAGAAAGTATCTTGGGCAAATTATATATTATATAAAAATATATATAAGTATACACGATATGAAGTAAATTGATAATTATTGTATCAAAAGTCCCTTTAATCCAAAACACCCCAACGTTGGGCTATTAAAAATTATTATCTCCTTATTTATTATTATTTATTTAAGCAAACGTGGCACGTAGATAAAATTTATACGTGTACGTGATGCAATTATTTAAATTAGATACGTGAGGGTCTTCCATACTTTAATCGGATAAAACTTTAGTATTGTGAATGTACTGTGTGGTTTACAATATAACGTACCCAAATGTTCCCGACGGTTGGGTCTTCTGAAGTTGTAAACTTCATTAGAGAAGACCTAAATGTAATATAACCTGTTAACATAACAATACGTGTGAATACACAACAAAAAGTATACAGGTAAGTATTATTATTACTCTTGTGCTTTTTAAACAATAAATACGTCATTATTGTTATCTAAGCTCTTACATTATGCATTTGACATATTACTTCATGGTTTTATAGTTATTTTACTGTAAGAAACATGACCTGAGTCCTGAGATGAGACTTGAGTCTTCAGGAATGGCAACGCATGGGGGTATCATGGACGAAACAGTATACTCTGTTATGTCCATGGTACTGCTCATGTCTATAGGCCGTCAGCTTGTTTGCTATTCCAAATTATATAAAAAAAGAACACAGATTGTAAAGATTTATTTATTTATTTATTCATTAGTACATATTTGTGTACATGGCGGACTTAATGCTAAAAGTATTCTCTCTTAGTTAACCATAAGGATGTGTCAGAATACTCTAATGCGATACTAGTAATTATTGATATACATACATACTAAAATTACATATATAAACGAATAAATATATAAACGGATATATATAGAGATTCAAACGGGATGCGACACAAAAATTTACTCAGAGCCCAGATCAACATCCAGAGGCGTCCCTCAGGGATCAATCCTTGGGCCGACACTCTTTATTCTCTGTACTTCTGATATTGTCGATTGTTTGCAACATTGCAAATATCGTCTTTATGCGGATGGCATGCAATTATACATTCATTTTCACCCAAATGATACAATAAACAGTATCAGAAAGTTAAATGTATATTTGCTTGGGTACCTCTGTCCCATTCGTGTTTCTACCGTGAAGAAGTTGTGGGATATGGCAGTGAATTTACAGGGTACAGATGAATAACACCTTAGTCCTCAGGAATGGCAACGCTTGAGAGTATCATGGGCTAAACAGTATACTCTGTTACGTTCATGGTACTGCTCATGTCTATAGGCGACGGTTACCATTTACCATCAGGTGGGTCGTCTGCTTGTTTGTCATTCTAAGTTGCATAAAAAAAATAAAAAAGCTAAATTTCTTGCCCGTTATTCTTGGCTGAAATTGCAATCTAAGTTTACTTGAATAAAAAGATTTCTTTATTTATTTCTTTCGTCGTCTACAGACAACAATGGCATGAAAGGCCTTACCATGGTGCCCCTCATACGTTGTTATTCCCTTTAATTCTCCGTACCTTTCAATTTCCTTACCATATCCGCACCCTTCAAGCTGAATAATAGCCATGCAAGGACGGCTGTTTTGGAACAAAAACACAAGCGGGACAGAGCATCATTTACAAGCATTTTACAAGTCGAATTGAAATTTTTTTTCTAAAAGATATATATCTTTCGAATGATTTTAAAATGACAATTTATCTTCTCGTAATAAAAATTGTCGTATTTTTCCATACGGATGTACAGCAGCGTCTCCCTTTAAACATCTCCAAAGCATAACTGTGGTTGCCAAGCATGGCAACTACTGGTAAAATCCATAAGTGAGTATGGAGGAGACCTATGTCCAGCAGTGGGCAGTTAACGGTTGATATGATGATGATGATAATTGTTATAACAAATACATATATTATGTTTTATCTATATATTTACAATGATATAAATTCTATAAACCTTAATATTACATAAATATTACACTTTATAATTTCGTTTGTGATTTCCAAGAAGTTTACATCCAATCATAATTCACAGACCCTCAACAGAAACTAATAACCAATTCGTTAGTAAGACTGACCGATATATGCGAACGTCCTTAGCTAGGAAATATCCAAACCACTGACACATTACAAAGATAGATGACGCAAGTGCAGCAATTTATTTTAAAAGTAGTTGAGACTTTCCTTAATAGGTAGGTAGGTTATGGTCGATTTATTTATTTATTAGTACATATATGTGTACATGACGGACCTTAAGGACATTAAGTCCGAAGATTTATATACTTTCTTATAAATTGTAAATATTGTATAAAAGAAAAAGCCAAAATAGTTCAAAAGTTAAATTAGGTTTGATTTTTTATAATTAAAAGGAATCAATTATTAAAGTCTGTTTTATAGTTTAGACGTAATAAAATGAAAACGTATAAACTTGCACATTTTCTTTATATACTTACTATAAAAGCAATTTATTAATTTCTTACCGGATACATCTTGATTTTGCTAGCAAATTGTTTACAATAATACGAACAGTTAGTTAAAGCTGCTGTTTTCGGTAATTTTCTAAAAAAAATTACAAATACAAAGACACATTGCGAATAAAAATTAATATAAATGAAGTTTTGGTGTTCTCATTCAAAACTTTAGACATAATGTAAGTCATATATCAGTATAAGTACAAATAAATTCGCTTTCAAACAAACACTATGTACCCAATATCTCAGTTTCCTCCAAGCCTAATTCTCTACTAACTAATAAATAAAAACCTAATGGAGAATACTCCATTCGGTTTTTTTTTCTTTTGCCATTTAAACTATTGATATTTTCAACCGACTTTAAAAAGAAGGAGGTTCTCAATTTTGTATTTTTTTGTTTTATATGTTACCTTATAGTTCCATCAGTTGTAAATCAATTCGGAAAATTCCTTTTTAGGATATACTAGCCTACTATAATATAGACTATAGAAATTTTATCAAAATCGGTTCAGTAATTTAGTTTTTAAATCAAAATAACTGGCTTTGCCACAATCGAAGTTGGTTTTTTTTTATGAAACACAATCATTAAAATCAATCAATTATTCATCATCAGCTTTATGTTTTCTATCGTCATTATCATATCAGCCGTTGACTGTCCACTGTTGAATATAGAACACCCCATAAGGGGAGTTTTGCTAATAGTTGCCATGTTTGGCAGGCGGACTGACAACCGCAGATTAGTTTTTGGTAGTGTTTTAAGAGAGATACCGCTGCCCGTCCTCCGACCAATAACTATAAAGCTTTATGTGCTTATTTGAATATAAATTTAATCTTGTGCTTGTAATTTTGTATGGTTTCTTTCTAATTTCGAAGTACCACCATCAAACATATCTATTTATGCTATGGTTGACTGGTAGAGAACACCTTTAGAACACATATCTGATATGTGTATCTTTTTTATATACATGAAGTTAATAAATACATAATTGTACTCGTAAATGCGACATCTAGTACACTTAGAGTCTGTGATGGAAACTTATTATACCTACTACGTAATTTACAATGTTTGATGATTGAAATTGAAACAGAATTGTTAATTTAAAATCAATTTCTGTTTGACTCAGAACATTGCTGTGTTAAGAAAAGGCGTAATAAGGCACGAATATTATGAAATTGGGTTAATTATACTTTCTTATAGGGGTAGGTAATCTATATATATATTTTAGTTACAATATCTGTATATTCGTTTTATAACAAATATTTTAAAAGTCTGTTATCCAATTTACCAGAGGGAGACTCTGTACAAAAGTCGTTTGCTTGGGTACCTCTGTCCCATTCGTGTTTTAACCGTGAAGCAGTTGTGTTTGCATGGCTGTGTTTCGGTTTGAAGGGTGGGATATGGCGTGAATTTACAGGGTACAGAGGAATAACACCTGAGTCCTCAGGAATGGCAACGCACGGGGAGTATCATGGGCGAAACAGTACACTCTGTTATGTCCATGGTACTGCTAATGTCTATAGGTGACTCTTAGCTTCAGGTAAGTCGCATGCTGGTTTACCACGTGTTACAAAGAAAAAACTAGCGCAAATAAGAATTTCTTTCCATACTCCGCTATCACACGCCGTTTACCGTATGTACCCTGATTATAATCATCATATAAACGCACCCTAATGATAATAATATGAACATACCCTAATATTAGATATTATATCTACCCGTTGAGTGATCTAGTATTTCGTGGACGTTCAATTTTACATAGTCATTATCAGCAATGACTTACAAAAGTCGTTGAAATATTAAAGTCAGTATTCCTTAATTACACTGTACCGTATCATGGCCACGAAACAGAGTTATAACAATTTAAAAACGCTAATATATAATATGTATACAGTATGTGGTAATGGGCCGTTTATATAGTTTATATAACCGACAACCGATGAAGTAGAAAGCGACATTGATGGAGAAGAAAGAGCAAACGCAGTTAAAGACGCCCCTCAATAGATAGAGTGACAACCTCAAATGCATTGCAAAGAGTCTGTGAATGCAGGTGGCTTAGGAGCGTTCCTTATGATTGAGTAAAAGAAATTTTTGAAATCTATGAAATAGTTTTGGAGTTTATCCATTACAAAAGAACAAATAAATAAATATTTCCTCTTTATAATATGAGTATAGAAGTATAGATTTAAAATACTTGTACTTTATCCTATTAAAATGTTTTATATTTATATTCATACACGTGATCGGTTTCAAGATTTGTTCACACCCAAAGATGCATTCTCGTACACAGTAGTTACTGTTTATCCTAAATAATTATGGACTAAACCAAATGGTACAACTAGTTAAATTATAAATAAATATTTCAGATATTTCTTATACTGTCTCGATATGACAGCAAACCCTTTGACACAATAATGAATACGTCAGAACATCATGAAAAACTGTGTTCGACGTCACGCGTGAATATTATTACCGTACTCACGAAACCCTTCGTCCCACTGGGTCGGAAAGGTCAACTTGTCCATATACACTATTATAAAAGGTCGTTTGTCATACGCGCAGCTAGTAAGATTCTAACACATTTTATTTCTTAGTAAAACAATATTTAAAATACTTTAAGATTGTGTTTTACAAAAAACAATCGATTTCAAAGTCAAGTAATAAGACAAATTTATAAGTATTATTATTATTATTATATCGGCTTTTAACTGTTCACTGTAAAACATAGGGCTCCACCAATTGGGGCATTTTGCCAGTAGTTGCCATGCTTGGTATGCGGGTTGGCAATCGCAGTTAGGTTTTGGCGATGTTTTAAGAGGGAAGCCTCTACCCATTGAGCATCAGTGAGGGATGATAGGTGAGAATGAAAAGGCAAATCAGTTAACCAATCGTGATGAATATACCTGAAATTTAACACTATGGTTATCAGAGACGACCATCTGGAGATCGACCTAATAGAGCCAGTATTGCTAGCAATTGACTGGTAGTCCACATTACTAACAATTCCTTCCCCCCACTCCCACCTCGGAGGCTTATGTTCAGCAGTGGACAGTGAATGGCCGATATGAACGATGATAAATGATTATCCAAATTAAATGTTGTCTAACGGTGTGACGGAAGGACAGAAGATCTCACTGGGCGTTGTCGATGAAAAATCACCTGAAAATACTTTCATTAGCTACCTACATCGCGATATCGTAAAAAATGACACGATCCATCGATTTCCTTCTCACTGACGTTCTATTAATATTAAATGGTACGAAGTTATTAAAAAAAAAAGTTACAAAGAGATCAAACATACGTACGTATTGAAAAGAATTCTTATGAAGGGTAAGTACGATTGGAAATTCTTTATCCTTGTTATAATATTCTGACAAACGTAAATATATAAAAATTAGCTTAGTGATAAGACCGTCTTTTGGACCTTAAGGTATATTTTAATTTGAACTTTATAATTTAAGATTTAGATTAAGACTTTATAGATTAAGTGTCATTGTATATTTTTACATCTTTGGTGCTATAAAGTGTTATATATATATATATATATATATATATATATATATATATATATATATATATATACATTCTGTTACTAACCACATAGCTATTAATAATTTATTCTTTATAGACACTCTCTTCTTTCGGGTTTTCAAGGTTGACTGGAAGAAATCCCTTTAAGGGTTAAGTCCGCCTATATACATTTTTGTTATAACAATAATATCTATACTATAAGTGAATGTACAAATGCATATCAATAAATAAATAACTTATTCTGCAAAAAACTAATTTAATCGTCAATATACCTAAACATACATAATTATATACACCGGTGAAAAGTAATATATTTCGTAGACATATTAAATCTTATCTTACTAATAAAATTGTAACTATACGTCGTCTATAGACGAAATATATTTAAGAAAAAAAATTATATAAAGGTATTAGAAGCCAAATCAATTTTTTTTAACAATTTTGTCCATCTATCTGTATATTTATGCCAGTATTACGCAAAAACTATTGCATTAAATAGGATGCGGTTTTGTAAAGGTTGTATTCTTAAAGGTTTAACTTAAAATCTGGTATGTATTTTTGAAATGGTTTATTTTAATTTGGTTTTCTGCTTCAGAAATCCACGCGAACGAAGTAGAAGAAAAAAACTAGTTGACATTTAGATTTAAAATGCATGTCTATATGATATCTAGATTTCGCTTGCTTAAAGTTAGATATAATTATTATTGCACAATAGTTATCCATTAAGCTATTATACAAATAGCATACAATGTTATATTTTTATTATATTACGGTCTAGTCTATTTAATTACATTCCATTCCGTTACGTTTCTTTTCATTTCGTTCCATTACATTTCATGCCGTTCCATTCTATTCCGGTAAGTTCCATTTCGTTCTATTTATGGACATATTTTGTAAGCGTTCCATAATTATAGACATTTCATACCCATTCCGTTCCATTACATTTCATGTCGTTTCATTCTATTCAAATAAGTTACGAGTAAATTTATAGACATTCCATTCTATTCTGTTTCATTACATTCCATACCGTTACATTCCGGTTCGTTGCATTTCATTTCATTCAGACTTGTTTTTCAAGTGTTCGAAATTTATCTATATTTTAATAATAGTCCACTATAGTTCGGAAGCTCGTTGAATTATAGAACTGATTCCAGAGCGCGACGCCGTAAATAACATGTCAACAGCACTGTACTGACACAGCATTTCTGAAATCGATTTTACACAATCGATTATTATGTCTGCACTGGCCGAGTATTCATGAATCGTTTGCTTATAATGTTATATCGAAATTAATTCGTAGAATTCAGTACAGGTCCTATAGTAGAGGGAAACTTTCTATTAAGTCTCCATACGTATTATTAGTAGATACATTTACCTCTATCCAAGAGAAAGTAAAAGGAAAAAAGGTAGACCACAAAAAAGGTGGGATGACGACATTTGACAAGTGGCAGGCGTCACATGGAACAGAGTGGCTCGGGAAAGAAGTGAATAGAAAAGGTTAGAGAAGACCTTTGCCGACTTTAAAATTCGAATAAAAGATTAGATTAAGGTTTACATTGTATTTGAGTTTTCCATGTATGGTTTTTTTTATGTAATTGTAATACGAACGTGAATAAAAGGTTATATTATGACCGCGTACGGATAAATGCAGTGTAGGACGACCATCCACTATATGGAGTAACGACCTGAAGTACATTGCAGGGAGTCAGTGGTTGCAGATGGCTCAGGACCGTTCTTTATGGCCGTCTATGGGGAAGGCTTAAACCCAGCAGTGGAAAGATAATGGCTAAAATAATTTTTTTTACCAAAAAAAAATATTAATAATATTATTTCTAAAGTCGAGGATATTACTTAACGTCCATATAATAAAAACAAGTGAATAGAGAATTTACTTTTTTTTTAATATCGCTTAAAAATAGTTTTCCACAAAGCCTTTTATATCAACTTTCGAAACAGCTTCAAAGGCTGAGCAGAAGATAAACGAACAAAAATCTATTGTGAAACACAAGCTGTAGTGTAGAAAAATGCAAACCACGTCATAGCCAGCACGTGACTACGCTTTGTCTGAGTCAAAATTGTAGCAATTTCTAAGAGCTTTCAAATTTTTGACTGTTGCATGTTCTATCAAGTACTCTGGCTTTGTGAAGTTCTTATGCTGACTTAAAAGTTTTACTTCAATAGCGATATAGTATCTAGATATAAAAAAAAAAAAAAAACTTGTACTCTTAACTTGTACAATAAGCAGGGAGTATATATATATAAATGTATTTTGGAAATTTGTGTTTTGTAATATGTACTTAATAATACGTACGTACGTACGTAATAACAAGTACGTAATATACTTTTGTATACTATTATGATAGTATTTTGCCCTTTCTATCCGGTATGGTCCCCCCATAGAATGGGCCACCCCTTCCTTTCCCGTGGATGTCGTAAGAGGCGATTAAGGAAACAATAATCGAGGGATTGGCAGCAGCGTCCCTCTTAAAATGTCACCAAAGCTAACTGCGGTTACCAATCCGCCTGCCAAGCGTGGCAACTACTGGGAAAGTCCTTTATCCCCAGACCTATATTCAGCAGTGATCAATTAATGGCTGATATGATGATGATGAGGATTGTATTTTAACTAGTAATGATTACCTATTAGTTTAGCTATTTCCCGCAGTACACCCGATTGAGTCAGTACATAAAGTCTACTGCCCATTTTTTGACCATTAAATTCTCTCAGTCACCTCTTACGATACCTACGCGATACTGTAATATATATCATTTTAAATAATCAAAATTTACAATTGTTGTGCGGAAAAAACAATAAAATGTAAACGGAAAGAAGTTCACCATTCTCATTGCATTTTAATAGGTTTAAATCACAATAATGTTGTTTAAAACATAAATGCATAAAAAGAGCTTATGTATACTTAATGAAATATCTAGAAAAATCCATGCTTACTTGTTGCGTTGTTCACATAAAGCACAATGCCCACAATGCCTCAATTGTTCGCAGATGTGATAGACACTGGTACCTTAGAATAGTGTATGGAATCATTTATCGATGATGTCGATAGGAGAAACTAACAAAATATTTATTTTATTTAACAATTTCTTGTTAAGTAACTTTCGAAAGAATTTTAATTAAATTAAATCAATAAAAGTAATTAAATATTTCTTTTTTGTTTTGTTACACTGTTTGTTTATTACATCGCCAGTTGTGAAGAGATTATTATTATTATTATTTCGTAACCAATACGGTTTACTGTAGTATTAAATCTATATTAACTTTGAAATGACTTAAGCTGCTGGTTTTCTTTGGGAAGCAAAAAACTTCTTGTTATAAAGCAATATTCTGTACTTCAAATATGTTCTACGTTCTAAATTTGAAATGTAATTCATCTACTACATATCTCGAAGTTATGTATATCTTTACTGTCGAAGTCGCTTTTATGTAAAGCAAAATATATTTAATATGACTCTTTTGTCTATTGCAGCTATAAATATAATCCTGTTAATTTATAAAGAAAATGAAAAATCTAATTCAAATCTTTAATGTACCAATAGGGATACAAATAATTATTTATATAAATAAATTTTAATTTTTTTCATATTTAATTTATTGAGCAATTTAATAAAGGAAACAAAATCATAATAAACTTTTATTGGTTTACTATTAATCAAATTTTATTA
The DNA here is from genome assembly GCF_026898425.1 of Galleria mellonella. Taxonomy (NCBI): domain Eukaryota; kingdom Metazoa; phylum Arthropoda; class Insecta; order Lepidoptera; family Pyralidae; genus Galleria; species Galleria mellonella. The sequence continues at coordinate 3,939,420 of NW_026441999.1, read as the reverse complement.
CAATTTTTAATATCATACAGGTAGAACAATTTAGTTCTCAATAATAACAATTAATGTTTGCTTTTAATTATTAAGCGATTAAACTGAAATGTACCGTAAAAATATTTAATTCAATTTATATAAAATTACTGTTATAAATTATATTAATACTGAGGTAATTTGTAGAACCCAATACTCTCTAGTTCATTGGGTTTTTTATTACCTTTAAAATATACGCAGCGTAGGAGTTGAAGATAATAAAAACCCAATGAATTGTTATGGTAAGTAAATTCGAGTTAGGTATCTAGTAAAGTGATAACTGAAGAGTGGTCAGTACTTAGTGTTAATACTTCTATTTAATGTTACAACTCATACAAAATCATCCCATACATACATCAATGTGATGTTATAATAAGTTAGAATTTGTATTTATTAGAAGGTGCGGATTCAAATCCTGCTTACTATAAAGTGTTTTTACATATAAAATACTTATTTTTTAGCAACATCGAATGACAAATAATTTGACGATTCATCTGTTAAAAATTCATAATAATTAATGCAATATGATTTACATATTGTATTAATATTTAATTTTCTAATGCTTACTCGCTAGTTTAGCATAATTAGTAATAAAAAATTAAAATAATCTTTTGTTTTAATTTTTTTTTTATCTTAATTTAATTTTTTATCGATATCGATTTTTATCGGTATTGGGTTATACGTCACTGAACCTGAGAAAAATTCGTAAGTACCTTACAATGGGAGCATTATAAGGTAATCTTTAAATCAACAGGATCCTTCTTAAAATAACACCATAAGCCTAACTTCGGTTGCCATCCCGCTCGCCAAGCGTGACAACTACTGGCAAACCCCTCTTATGGAGACCTATGTTCTTATTAAAATAAGATATTTTCACCTTTGTTTACTTAATAATTGGGATATTTTTATCTCGATAGGAAGGTAAAGGATAAAAAAAATCAGTAAAAATTACAATAGATAAGTATATTTAAAAACATTACACCTGACACCTGCATCATCAGGGGTGTCACAAGTGCGTTTCCAACTCTGAAAAAAGCTTCATTCGTTCTTTTTTAAGGTCCCTATACTTACTCTCTAGGGGAATCTCGACCGAGAGCTCATTCCACAGCCTGAGTGTTCTACTATTATTTCATTTTACTCTGTTGTGAGTGTTACTATAGTAGATTAACATAAGATCGTAACTTCAGCGTAGTGTTATGTTTATATGTTGTTTCATAACAACATATATAATATGATATAATCTATACTTATTATAAATCTGTAGAGAGGTCAACTCTGTACATTAAATATATTTCCAAAATAACTATCAGGCGGTGATTAGTGATCGATACTGATGCCAAAAAAGTAATCAGTAAAATTTTTGTCTGTCTGTCTGTATGTTCGTTATAGAAACAAAAACTATTCGATGGATTTTAACGAAACTTGGTATAATTATTCTTTATACTTCTGGACAGGTTATTGTATATTTTTCATCACGCTACGATCAATAGGAGCAGAGCAGTGAAGGGAAATGTTGGGAAAACGGGAGAAGTTACTCCATTTTTAGGCTTCCGTCGCGTGTGCAGCCTTAATGGGCACTTTTTAAAATGTAAAAATATCCATCCGTGCGACGCCGGGACGGGCCGCTAATATGTAACATAATATTGAGTAACCTTTTACTTCATATTATATTCTAGCTGTATCCCGTGGCTTTGCTCATGTGAATCAGTACATAACTTATCCTACATGCTAAGTTAAGATATAACCTACCCATAAACCAAATTTCATTCAAATCCGTTTAGTAGTTTTTGCGTGAAAGAGTAACAAACATACATCCATCCATCCTTCCAAACCTTTGCATTAGAAGCCATCTATCATATATTAGCACTGATATCATCATCATCATCATATCAGCTCTTAACCATCCAATGCTGAACATAAGCCTCCCCTTTGGGGTATTTTGCCAATAGTTGCCATGCTTGGCAGACGGATTGGCAACCACAGTCAGGCTTTAGAGATGTTTTAAGAGGGACGCTGCTGTCCATCCCTCCAGCAATTAACATGCAACAAGTTAATATAAAATCAAAATGTTTTTGGACTCGGTGACCCGGGGGTAGTCGCGATAGAGTCCAAGATTTTTTTTTCTTCTTTTTAAAGAGTTTCTTTTTAAGAGTTTTCTTGTTCTTCTTGCTAGTGATATTTACGTCGAGCCTCGTCTTTTTTCTTCCAGGTAAATATATATATATATATATATAAATTTAGCTTTATTTAAAACTAGATGGCGTTGTGTAATAGTATTCAGTTTTATTTACTACTTATTTATTTATTATATTATGTTACGGTTAATAGTTAAACACATTTAATAAACAAACAGATAAAGTGATAAATTAACACTAAATCTCTTTTTGAATACAAATAACAATAGTGGACTTTATTTAATTAAAGCTATATAAATCTCTCTTCATAATAACATGGGTGAACCAACCGCATTCAAATGAAAATTTAATGAATGCTACTAATTAAATTCAACTAATTTAAATTTAATATTAAAAACTAATTAGTTGTTTATCATACGAGTCGTTTAATTTTATTATTAAACAACACAACCGCATTACTGAAATTCAACAAAGCAATAAAGTCGAAAACCGCCTGCGTACAAACTAATTGTTTCATCAAACAGAATAACAGGGACTGCTCCCGAGTTCATGCGAAATAACACTTTATGGCGCATAAGCTTGTCCATTACCACATTTTATAAGGGTATGCACCGCGAGTATAATGCAAATTAATGCCCCGTGTGAGACGTTCAGTCGAGTGTTAGGGCTGGCACTTAGTTGATAACCATTAATTTTAATATATATTTTAGTAAATACAATAGCATTCATAGTTTATATTTAACTTCACCGTATAATAATAAAACTATATTAGTATACAAAATATTAATTAATTTATACTTTACTTTATAAAAAACTTACATTCTTATAATTTATATTAAATAAAGATGTACAACAGGCGAGCATAACTCTGTAAGAGTTCGCTTCCAGCAAACACTGAGTAGTTTTTTTTTAAACAACTTAGAATGGCAAACAAGCTGACGGCCCACCTAATGGAAAGTGGTAACCGTCGCATATAGACATGAGCAGTACCATGGACATAACAGAGTACACTGTTTTGCCCATGATACCTCCCATGTTATTCCTCTGTACCCTGTAAATTTACTGCCATATCCCACCCTTCAAACCAAAACACAGACATTGAAACACGAATGGGACAGAGGTACCCAAGCAATCGACTTTATATATATATATATATATATATATATTGTCAAAATTATATCAAAAAGTATGACATGCATCATTCATCACTTCTATGTAAGTAATGTAATAGCTTTTACCCGCGACTTTGTCCGCGTGATCGTGATATATTCATTGTCCAAGATAAAAAGTAATCTGTGTCCCTCTTCACCAGATATAGCATTTTAGGTTGCACAAGAAAAAACTCACTTTCATATTAATAATATTCCAGTAAGACAGAACACATTATATGTTACCATTTCTAACAACTGAGCTGTCGTTACTTTTATATTACGAGACTTCTTCGTAAATTACTTCAGCTAATCGTAGTCCGATTTTGGTAGTAAGCTAGTTAAAGCCTACCTACTACTAAATTTCTTACGAATTATCTTTAAATATACTAATTATATACGGAGCCATAAAAAAAATCTATAAACTAATACACTAACTAATCTCATATTCAAAGAACAATTACAAGAGTTATCTAGTCGTAGTCTTCAAGTCGAAACGCAATCTAATCTAATAGTTTTGTGACAACCCTACAAAGAGCGCAGAGTATCGAGCGCGCTCTAAGCTCTGTAGCCCCTCAGTGTATTACTACCCTTATACGCGATCCAATTAAGCCTAGACTAGACTATGCAAATTCAATAATACGCTTCACTTTTACTTAGACACTACAAACTTCTGTAATCTTACTAATCTTGTTAATATTGTGAATAGGGGAAAAGGGATTGTTAGTAATGGGAACTAAGCATCCCATTGCTAGCAATATACCCAACCAGGTCGACCTCCTCGCGGTTCCCCCTGGAAACTATCATGGTTAATTCCTGATGAATTCATCATGATGGGCTAACTGGCCTGTTTTCATCCTCATCGATCACCATTCACTGGTGCCCCGTCAACGTGTCCCATTAGCGCAAGCGGGGTTACCATACCATTTTCATCCATAAAAAAAAATTGTAAATGTGATAATTTGTAAAGGTGTCCATTATTATCATGATCAATTCAGCCATTATCCGTCCACTGCTGGGAATAGGCCTCCCCCATAGACTGTCATAAAGAACGATCCCGAGCCACCTGCTTCCATTGACTCCATGAAATGCATTTGAGATCGTTACCCCATCTAGTGGGGGGTCATCCTACACTGCGTTTGCCTGTAAGGGGTCACGACTCAAGAACTTTTCTTGCCAGAGGTAGTTGATCCTTCAAGCTATATGACCAGCCCATTGCCAGCTCAGCTTGCTTATCCTTTAGGCTACATCTGTTACTTGGGTTCTTTTGCAATTAGCAAAAGGACCAAACAAACAAACGCAGTAAAAATAGATAAAAATACATACACAAAATTGAAAAGGTTTGCTGAAAGAAATCTCTTATTAGGGATAAGCTCGCCTTAGTACATTGCGTTTAAATTAATTGTTCTTAACATTATGTTTGTGTACAATAAAAAGAATATACAAAAAAAAAGCACAAAATGCTGACAACTCAGTTCATTACTTTGCCCTCAAAAGAGTAAACCACATAAAACAAACACTAACTAATAAAATAAACGATCCGCCCTGACTCATAGGACATTAATTCACCAGAAAGATGGGACTAACGTGTGGAAGTGACGGAGTTATGAGTAAACAAACAAAAATACAGCCAAATTGAGAATTTCTTTTTTTTAAAGTCGGTTGAAAATTCGAATATATCGAATATTGTATTAAGTAATGAAATAGCTTTACAATTAAATTTTTCTAGGAAATAAAAGAAATGTCGAATAAAACCAAGGACATAACAGAGAAATGAGAGACATGCTCAAATATATCATTATCCCCATTACCTTGGGGTTGTGTTACAAGGGATGGACTAATTTACTACAAGCCTAGGGGTGTGTTTTCCAAAACAAACTTTTCCTTTAACATAAAACAACTGACATGGCAACATTATCAAGGATCCAGGATGTAAGGATCTGACTAGATGTGACAAAATGTAAGGAATTTCGAGCTGCAGCCCGCAGTGCGAAACGAGACGCTGTGATAGAAAGCGCTGTATGCCCCCAAAAGAAAATTTTCGGATAAATTTAGAAACAATTGTTGGAAACGACAGACATAATAGGATCATAATTGAACCAGGGGACTACAGATATCTTAAACCGCGAGATATCGTTAAGGTAACACAAAGGATCTATGAAATGATGGTATAAGGCAGGGGGAAGCACAAAAGATCCCAATGGGTCCACGTGCATCGGCTTAGCTGACCCCATATGCGAATATAAGATAATTATCTTATCCTAATTTTTTATTATATATATTTATTATTATTTCAACCGTTAACTGTCCACTGCTGGAAATAAGCCTTCCGTATAAGAGAAATTTTGCCAGTAGTTGTCACACTTGTCAGGCGGATCAGCAACCGCAGTTAGGCTTTTAGAGATATTTTAAGAAGGTCGCTGCTGCCCATCGCTTACCCTTCCTTAGTCGCCTCTTACGACGCCCACGGGAAAGTAAGGGTGGGCCATTCTATGCTGGGTCACACACGACGATTATATACACAGTGTTACTCTTTTGTATGAACTTTACAAGCTTCCCCCCCCCCCCTATATGCAAAGGTCTCTGTGGATTTTTTTTTATATACAACTTAGAATGGCAAACAAGCTGACGGCCCACCTGATGGAAAGTGGTAACCGTCGCCCATAGACATGAGCAGTACCATGGACATAACAGAGTATACTGTTTCGTCCATGATACTCCTCATGCGTTGCCATTCCTGAAAACTCAGGTGTTATTCCTCTGTACCCTGTGAATTCACGCTATATCCCACCCTTCAAACCGAAACACAGCCATGCAAACACAACTGCTTTACGGTAGAAACACGAATGGGACTATCCTTGCAAATATTGTCAATGTGAAAATGAATTTGTTTTGTTTGTTTGTTATCTTATGGCACCTTAACTACTTAACTTAACATCTACTAAATCAAATTTAGTAGATGTACTATATGAAATGGAAAAAATATAGGCTACTTTTCAGCCAGTTAACATGTTCTGGTCAAATGTACAAAGTCGCAGATAGAAGCTAGTGGCTTTATAAATGTGATAGTGAGTTTGTTTATTAACTCTTATTGCCTTAATGTATCAATCTAGCATTATGAAATCAAATGATCAAGGACTATAAAGGATGGAGAAGAATATAGGCTACTGCTTAATGCAGTCACGAGAATGAAATAACGGGTAAAAGTTAGTATAAACATAAATATGAAAGTTTTTTGTGACGCCTTAGTAATTCCACTATTCAACGAATCGTAGTATTTGGTATACACGTAATAGATGGAGAAGCAATTTTTTTTTTTTATAATAATATATATGTCAGTTAATAGGTCTCAACTACGAATCGCGGATAATTTTTTTTTTAATATTTAGTAATTCCATGATGTTCTGGTGAAAACTGTATGTCGCTTCCATAATCTAAACATCTTCATTTCTGCCATTAAATAGGCTAAGTAAAATTTAGAGTTGGTGCGTAAAGGGAGTTACATGTTTAATCCATTCTTTGTGCTCACAGTTTTATTGCCCCTAAGCTTGTATTCGGGTTGTCTTTGAACTTGTGGGCTGTCGGCAGATTGTTAGATTATTCAGCCTTTTACTCTTAATTACTGGATACTTTTTTAATTTTTAAATACTCTGTCTAGGATTTTTTTTTAAATTGTAACTTTTATTTTAGAATTTTTTTTTTTATGTAGAAACTATATTTATTAACAGTTACAAAATATCAGTTCATACATTTGTAATGAATTAAAATTGATTTATAACCGTCTGTTCTATTGGTTTACGATGTGAGAGTATTAGCGAAGGACGATAGGTTATGATTTAGTATGGGGGACTACCATGAAATGAAATTCCGAATTTTCAAATTCAATTTCGTGTTTTCATTCATACTGAAATCGATCTATTAAATGGAGTTTAACATTTCGTCATAAATGAAGCCATAAAAGTTCTATTTTAACATTTTTAAACGGTTTGTATTATGTAATTTTAACATGAAATTTATGTATTTTTTTTTTATGCAACTTAGAATGGCAAACAAGCTGACGGCCCACCTGATGGAAAGTGGTAGCCGTCGCCTATAGACATGAGCAGTACTATGGACATTACAGAGTATACTGTTTTGCTCATGATACCCCCCATGCGTTGCCATTCCTGAGGACTCAGGTGTTATTCCTCTGTACCCAGTAAATTCACGCCATATCCCACCCTTCAAACCGAAACACAGCCATGCAAACACAACTGCTTCACGGTTGAAACACGAATGGAACAGAGGTACCCAAGCAATCGACTTTTGTACAAAGTCTCCCTATGTTTCATTCATTCCCCAAATTTCGGAAAACATTTCATGGTAGGATAATGACGAATTTTCAAGATGCAGGCAGTAATACCTTATATACCAAATTTCATAATCATTTATCGAGCAGTTAATACGCTATAACGTAACATACAAACTTACTTTCACATTTACAATATTAATAATTATTGAAACGTAATCTTCATATAATTCACCTATCTTTCTATACTAGAAATTAAGCCGTTCTACAAACCATCTTCAATAACTATTTATTGAGTACAAAACTCGTCCTAAAAGGGTCCTAAAATCCTTCTAAACCACTATCTATTACATTAATCCAAAGCCTAAGTGCGCACTTCAAAGTATCGTTATGTGTTAATTCTATGAATTTGAGGTTATCCGTTTGCAGACTATACCTATACGTGTACAAATGAATACCTTTATAATTAATGAAGCAATCCTTTCTATATTCAACGTAATGATGTCTCCACTTTTTACACACAAACTGACAGACAAACAAACATAACAAGTTGATTATTATTTACCAGAGGGAGACTTTGTACAAAAGTCGCTTGTCTGATAGTATATGCTTTTAAATAAAAGAAAAATCCAAATCGATTTATAAGTAACGAAGTTCTGAGGTAACAAACATAAAAAATGAAATATACCCAAATTGAGGACCTCCTCCTTTATGAAATTGGTTAAAAATCGCTATCACTTAGTCCTACGTATTTCCAGCTTTATGTGTGTTATATATATATATGTATTAGTGGTATTATTTGTAGTGGTGATATTTGTATGTATTTATGTGTATATATGTATATGTATGTATATATATTTATATGTGTATGTGTATGTATGTGCGAGTATATATATATATATTTGGATGTAAGATAAGACCGCCTTTTGTACTACACTATACGTATTGAAAATTTTTCAACAAATCCTGTAATGTTGGTGCAATAAAGTGTTAAATAAATAAATAAATAAAAAATAAGTAAATAAAATCCCTTGAATATCGAATCTGATCAAGTACTTATTATAACCATTTCTGGAAGACTAAAAGTGTTTTATGAATAATATGAGTAAAAACGGCCATTAACTGTCCATTTCTGAACATAGGTTTCTTCCATAGGGGGAGGTTTTGCCAGTAGTTGCCACGCTTGGCAGGTGTATTGCCGCAGTTAGGTGGATCGAGCCCACCGCATAATTGGCTGTTACCAACCCTAGGATGCGAACGAAACTTCTCAAAGACGTGACAGAGGGGCGTGTCTTTTTATCGTGAACAACCTGTTCAGATATGCCTTTTTTAAGCAGCCCCTCCATTCCCCGTCTTCGCCGAAGACCAGCTGTGATCAATTTTGCTCTGGTTAAATGGGCGACCCCTTCCTTTTCCGTGTAAGTCGTAAGAAGGGACTAAGGAAACATAATGATCCAAAGATGGGTAACAGTATTCCTTTAGGAACATTAACAGAAGCTAACTGCGATTGCTAATCCGCCTGCCAAACCTGGCAACTACTGATAAAACTCTCCTCATGGAAAAGTAAGTATAACAAATAAAAGTACTCTATTTCTTACTATATTATCTTGTTAAAATAACTTGATTTAAGCACTATGAAATTTTAAATTCATTTAAAATAGATGTAACATAAAAATTTAATTCCGACATGTAGAAGACATATTTTCTTTTTATTTTTTTTTTTATTTTTTATTATCCAATTATAAATTTCGCTCGTAAAGCTTTTACGGCGATAAAATTCACTCGTGTGCTAGTATAATGGCGACGGAGGAAAAACTCCCCTAAATTACTTATTCTATTGTAAAACTTTTACCTCGATGAAATGTTCTGCAAATAGGCTCTTTGCTTAATGACCGAAATCATGATACTTTTATAGGTTAGCGCGTTCAGAAAAAAAGCCTTCAGCAGGTTTTCGACCTTATTTTTTATTTTTTCGTTAGCATCCACCCAGCCTGCTGTTTAAATTTCGGATTTATTGAACCCTCGAATCTCGCTTCTTCGAGTTTCCTTTGCCTAAGTGTTTTTAGTTGTGTAAAAAATCATTTTTTTAGTACATCTCGCTATTTTTTCCGTGATTACCAGTCTGTATATTTTTTTTTTTTTTACAACACAGGAGGCAAACGAGCATGCGGCTCTCCTGATGGTAAGTGACTACCGCCGCCCATGATCACCCACAACACCTACGGCATTGCAGGTGTGCTGCCGGCCTTTTAAAAAGGAATATGCTCTTTTCTTGAAGGTTATGTTGTCGTATCGGTTCGGAAATACTGCTGCTGGAAGTTGATTCCAAAGAGTGGTTGTGCGTGGGAGAAAATGCCTTGAAAAACGCACGGTGGAGGACCGCCACTTGTCCAGATGGTTGGGATGAAATTTTAGTTTATGGCGGGTTGTACGATAGTGAAAATCTGCAGCAGGTATCAATCCGAACAATTCTTCAGAACACTCCCCATGATAAATTCGGTAGAAAATGCACAGAGATGCAACATCTCTACGCAGTTCCAGTGGGTCGAGCCGGATAGTAAGACGCCGATCGTCAACAATTCGAGCTGCCCGACTTTGAATGCGGTCTAACGGAAGGAGTTGGTACTGTGGCGCTCCTGCCCACAGGTGAGAACAGTATTCCATGTGTGGCCTCACTTGAGCCTTATATAGTTTCAGGCGGTTTTCTGGCGTGAAATACCGTCTCACCCTATTGAGCACCCCCAACTTTTTGGAAGCTATCTTAGCTTTTTCCTCCAGATGACCGCAAAACTGGACGTCGCTAGATATATTGACGCCAAGAATCCCCAGACTCGACTTATTATCGAGGGAAGTGCCCCGAAAGTAAGGAGATACGACAAACGGTGTCTTTTTTGCGGTGAAAATTTGAAAATATAACTTTAGACTTTCATGAATTATATATATATTATTAATTTCGGTATCTACATAATTTAGTTAACGTAAAAAGTGGACGTCCTCATACAATTATAGATTACTAGCTGACTCGGCAAACGTTGTTTTACCATATATATTATTTCGAGAACTTTACATGAAAATTTATCCTACTACAATTATTATATTAGATTGCCATCTTGCAACCCTATTGCGGTATATAAAAAAATTTGAATTTGTATGTATTTTTCAATGCTAAATTATAATAAAATAAAAATAAAACAATTTTGTCAAAAGAATAAAAAAAAATATATTTAGGGGTAGGTCACCCTTATGATTGAGGGGTATAAAAAATAGATGTTGGCCGATTCTCAAACCTACCCGATATGCACACAAAATTTCATAAAAATCGGTAAAGCCGTTTCGGAGGAGTTTGGTAACAAACACCGCGACACGAGAATTTTATATATTAGACAAGCTTTTAACTACGACTTCTTCCGCTCGTCCGGGATATGCTCACTGACTGGAATAAAAAGTAGCCTATATGCTTTTCTATTCCATAGGCATGTATATACCAAATTTTATGGATAGTTACAAATTTCAGAGATGACTGATTAAGCTGTTAAGACGCTATAAAGCTACAAACAAACAAATCCACTTTCTCATAATATTATAAGTAAGGATTATTGCTGTTACTTGAAGATGGCACAATCATTAAAATTCTTTTTCAATATGAATCATAAAATGTTATTCTCAAACTCCTATTTTATTGAGAATTCCTTATTAATTGTATAACATCCCATAGAGGCACTATGGGATAAGTACACAGTTGTATATTAAATCTTTTTAATATACAACCCTTTTATTTATTTTTTTCATATTTTTCTACTAATAGTCTTAGTCAGTTATCACAAACACAAATAATCGATGTTTCAATAACCTATATTAAAAGCTAGCTTTTTACCCGCGTCTTCGTACGTATGGACTTTACAACTAGCAAAAACAATGAAAAAGACGATATCACGGAACATAGTCACAAACCTAACAAAAACATAACCCATTTTTTGAAATTCTAATAATAAATTCACTAGATATGTAATGTTCACCAAATCAAAGGCCTGTATGTCGTTTAATAGATCCATTCATTCCAATCAGATTGATTTACGCAACCTTCTGATTATCGGCAAAATTGAAAGTAATTAAATGAAACATCCCCTTAACTAAAACAACGATTAATAAGTGTTTATTTTGTGGGTATCGAATTCTCATTTCTTAATTTATATTCGTAGTGTATTTGTATGAGATTTTAGTGTTTTAATTAAACCAAATATTACTACTATTATTCAAATATGGGTGCTGCCCTCTAGAGTCAAGCTTTTGGAACGACATTAATAAAAATATTATAAGTTTTATTACATATATAATAAAACTTAATGGTCTTGGGATGGGCAGCAGTGTCCCTCTCAAAATGCATACATAAACACGAAGGTGGTGTGAATTGTGTGAATAATTGTGAAAAAAAAAACCATGAAGTGGTTTACCAGAAGATAAGTGTCTGTAGAAGATGGATATCTTGTAAAAATAATGAGTTCTCTCTAAGCTACAGGGATTTCATACATTCAGAGTGTGACTAAAACTGAATCTACGAAACTCTAAGTTCTCAATAGAAAACGATGGTATACTTTAAACTGGAGTATCGTCTTCTGCTATATAAAACACAGATAAATTCAGGTATGATGGTAGGTTGGTAGGTAGAAAATAAAATGATTGTCACATCGCTTCATACTCCAAAGGGCCACGTCGCGTCACGTCATTAGGCCACGTCAGAGACCATCGTACACAGTAAAGGCCACCGATAAACTATATCACAAAGAGCCACTTTTAGATGAGTAGTATTATACGGTGAGGAAAAAGGATTTCTTTTTTAATGAGTGATAATGCAATAGTAACCCTGCCTACGCTAACGGTATACGCTGACGGGGCACCAGTGATAGATAATAAATGACGATAAAAGCAGGTCTGTTAGCCCATCGTGAAGAATTCCACGAGAAGTAACCACGATGGTTTCCAGGGGGAACCACGTGGAGGTCGACCTGATTAGTAGCATTGCCAGCATTGGGGCTGTTAGACCCTATCGCTAACAATCCCTTTCCCCCCAGGAAAAAGGAATTGTTAGCAGTATTAAGTCGACCTCCATACAGTTTCTTCTGGAAACTATCGTAGTTAATCATTGTTGAATTCCTCGCAATAGGCCAGCTGATCTGCTTCATCCTCATTTATCCCTCACTGGGACTTTGTCACTAAATACCGATATAACAGATGGAGTCACTATTTAATTTTCACCCCATAAAAAAGGTACTATACGGTTACGCATCTAGTATACAGTATGTTCTCTAGTAGCTTCTTATTTGCTAACCCAAAATACCAAAGTTATTGCGCAACAATATAAATCACTCCTCGAATTTAGGTTTCCACTATCAACACCCTGTATATAACGGAGGTGCTTTATCAAGACGACACATAATCCATCAGCTAGTACTTCCATTCAATTAATTATAACGCCCTGAATGCCTTGTAGAACGATGCAATTTTTCAAAGATACGACAATAAAGGCATTTCTTTTATAAATTTTCTCTCAGATGCTAACAAAGGACTATTGAAATGTTGAAGGTCATTTTCTGATATTAGCGCTTGTACTATTTGAAAATTATATAGCATCATACAATTTTCTACTGTATGCCTTTACAAGTAAGTCGTTTATAATATATGTAATTAGTTTTTTACTAAAACGCCTATTTACGTCTCCGTTTAAAATACAATGTGTATGTACTAAGCGATTGGTTAGGTTGTTAAAGTGTCGATAAGTAAAAAACAAACTCACTTTCTTACATATAATATTAGTGTCTAAAGCTATTTTTTAAAATAAAACCATACAGGGCCGTTTAGTCTCAGACTAAAAACACTTTATTCACTTACTTATTTATTTAACTTTTTATTGCACACATAAATACAATGACAATTGAATAATTCAAGTGAAATACAGTAACATCAAACGAGAAATTTAAGGAAACAGATATTCTGACCGTAGCTTCACAATACATATACGCAAATATTTTGTATATACGCAAGTATCTTTAACTGTTTCTCCAAAACAGCGATCTTAATAATCTCAACACCAGATACAAATTCAAACTTACTGTTCCAAAGAATCGTTTAGAAAAAGTTAATAGGTCTTTTATGGGAATTAGTATTAAATATACCGATATATTTAGGACACCGAAGGTTATTTTGGATTTACCTTTTAATAAGTTTAAAACTACTACACTTATTGAACAAAGCCTATTACACACTAAACGATTACCTGAATGACAAATGTGCATGGGGCTAGTCTATTATGCGCGGGCGTTTAACGACCGTGTAATTTTAGACATAGTACATTTAAATAAATACACATAATGTTAACAGAGATTTCAAAGAGTAACTGCTGAGTTTCTTGCGGGCTCTTCTCAACAGATAACAACTTTCTGAACTCTGCAGTTTATTAAAAAAAAATACGATTTAAAAGTGCTTGTAAACAAGTCTGTTTGAATAAAATGATTTTAATTTATATTTGATGATGATGATGATGACAGACTTTCACTCATTTAACATATTAACCACCAGGTCCTCAAACAACGAGTAGGATACGTTTAATAATAAAATTTGTTAAATTCCTCAGGAATGGCAACGCATGGGGGGTATCATGGGCGAAACAGTATACTCTGTTATGTCCATGATACTGCTCTTATATATAGGCGACGGTTACCACTTTCCATTAGGTGGGCCGTCAGCTTGTTTGCCATTCTAAGTTGTATAAAAAAATGTTTTACTTTATAATGACAATGAATTCTAAAATAAATTAATTTCAACTATCCAGACGGAAGTGCTTTTGTCTATTTCTGTTATTACCAGACTGTGGAGTCTATTTTAATCAAGCCTATATCAGATTGTGGCGTTTAATATAGGGTTGCCTCGGATAGACAGAAATTAAAAATTAAAAAACTAAAAAATCAATGTAAAATTAGACTAAAACCCTATTTTAAATATTTTTACTAATATTATATATGACTTTGTTTATTTGTTAACTCTCTGGGAATTAACGGCTAAACCGATTTCCGTGAAATCAAATAATAAATATCTACTTCTTATCGCGGTCAGTGAGCAAACACAATTCACTGGGGGGAAAGGGATTGTTAGTAATGGAGACTGAGAATCCCATTTACCAGAGGGAGACTTTGTACAAAAGTCGATGGCTTGGGTACCTCTGTCCCATTCGTGTTTCTACCGTAAAGAAATTGTGTTTGCATGGCTGTGTTTCGGTTTGAAAGGTGGAATATGGCGTGAATTTACAGAATACAGAGGAATAACACCTTAGTCCTCAAGAATGGCAACGCATGGGGGGTATCATGGGCGAAACAGTACACTCTGTTACGTTCATGGTACTGCTCATGTCTATAGGCGATGGTTACCACTTTCCATCAGGTGGGCCGTCAGCTTGTTTGCCATTCTAAGTTGTATAAAAAAAAAAGCAATATACCCAACCAGATTGACCTCCTCGCGGATCCCCCTGGAAACTATCATGGTTAATTCCTGATGAATTCATCGTGATGGGCTAACTGGCCTGTTTTCATTCTCATCTATCACCCTTCACTGGTGCTCCGCCAGCGTATCCCGTTAGCGCAGGCGAGGTTACCATACCATTTTCACCCGTCAAAACATAATTCACTTGGATGATATTGCGGGTAAAAATTATCTCTAAATAAACAAAAAAAAATCGTACTTAAACAATGTAAAAGATTTTAGTTTGTTTACAAGTTATCTATCATTCTGTGTTCGTAAAATGCAGGTACAATTTTGATAAAAATTGTACCATACTGTTTTGTTATATCGGTCGTTTGAGATAACTTGGGAAATAAGATTACGAATAACTTTATTTCATTGTACAAGAGACGCCTTTGATACAATACAGCTATAACCCCACACTAGACAAAGCCTGTCTCGTGGAAGTCGAAGCAAAAAAATTTAATAGCAGTGGTACGGCAAACAGACAGATAGATACTCTTTATTGTTTCCTCCATAATATTACAATAGTAAATTTACAATAAATAATCACAATGAGAAAACAATGGGCGGCCTTATCTCTAAGAGAGATCTCATCCAGGCAACTTTTGGATGGAGAAGAGTAAACTGTGATTGGTGGCACGGAACTCTGTTTGTTATTTTAAATAGAATACAATAATACAAACGATAACGTGAATATATAAATGTACAATTTAAATTATTGATACATACTTAAATAAATATATATGTGCATATAAAATATAATTCATACATATACGAATTCAAAATAAAAAAAATACAAAAAAAGTTACAAAAATAAAAAATGAATATGAGTATGCCAATCAGACACAAATTACAAATATGCCAACTTGCTCAGCTGAAAGTCCTTATTCCTAATTCTTTTAGCTAAAAAAGAATTATCCAAATCGGTTTACAACGACGAAGTTATGGAGTAACAACTCATGTTGTAGTGTAGGGAATTAAAAAGGTTAAGAACATTGAAGTCGGAGCAAATTAGTGGCAGAAGGATTAGTTAGGATTAGGCTAACGATTTTATTTACGTGTGCAGTGTAATATCGTACGTATGCGTGACAACCCTATATAGACAGCAAAGGGCATTGCCCTCCGCAACGCGCCGCATAAATCCATGTAATTTCAACCCTATGCAGTTAGGGGGCGGGTATTAGGGTGCAAAAATATTACTTCAGTCGGCAAATTTTGCACAACAAGGAAAGTCACTTTGGTTAAAACAGAGATACAGTGTATGTTAACATACAAAATTGGTGATAACATACACATTTGGTATATTATGTTCTGCTAATTTAACTATATAATATGAAAGACTGGTAAGCAATTATCATATCTATTCAGTGCGTACTAAGGTAGCTTTTCGTACAACTTGGAAAGGCATGCTGACAGCTTACCTGATAGAATAAGATTACCATCACCTATGCCTCAAAAGCCATCAAGTAAAAACTACTAAACAGATTTGAATGAAATTTGGTATACGGTTAGATTATATCCCAACTTAGTACATAGGATACTTTATGTACTAATTCTCGCAGGTAAAGCCACGGGATACGGCTATTTCCTGATATGTAACATGTTATGCTTTCGTAAATAATTTCACTGGTATACCTATTCCATCCTTTAAACCAAAACATACAGTCTAAGCACATCTTCTTGGGGGAGAGGGGGATTGTTAGTAATATGGACTGTCAACCCCATTGATAGCAATATACTTTATCAGGTCGACCTCCATGTGGTCCCCCTTGGGAACCATCGTGCTGGTTTATATATCACGATGGGCTAACTGACCTGCCTTTTCATCCTCACTTATTATCCCTCACTAGTACCCCGCCGGTGTATACCAATAGCGCAGGCAGGGTTACCATTATTCCATTATCATCTATTAAAAAAAAAACATCTTCCTGGCGACAGACAAATGAACAAGACAGAGATAACCGTACCTCAATATGTCTGTCTCGCTGACGTGTGCTCTTGATAGCCGTGAAATGATGAATATAAACCTCGAACATATATATATGTATGTATGTGAATATGTGTGTGTGTATATATGTATGTGTGTATATACGTATGTATGTATATATATATATATATATAATGATTTATAATTTATAAATATTTATTTAAATTTCTGTCTTGCACCACTACTGCCCACTCACTACTTCCTATGCCACTGTGTTAAGTTGACTGGAAGAAACCTCTTTTAGAGATAAATTCGCCTTTGCTAATATTGTTATTAACTTATTGTTGTTACTGTATGTTTTAGTGCAATAAAGAATATATATATATATATATATATATAAAATTTTACCGAACTGAACCCTAAGTCGAATCCATAAAATTTAATTTTACGCAAACGAATCACAATTTTTAAATGCACTTTCGACCTGTCTCTCGTATTTAATAAAATTGTAACTAGGCAATGTCTGTACATAGGAAATGTTTAAGAAAAATTTATACAAGGAATTATAGCATAAGTAGCCAAAAGAATATTGTTTACAATTTTTGTCTGTTTGTTTATTCCGGTATTACCCAAAAACCGTTGCATCTAATTGAGTGTGTCATTGAAAGTAGTATTCCTGAAGGTGAAACTTAAAATCTCTATCTAAATGTAATCTATTTAATTTATTTTTTTATTTCCAAAATTCACGCTTACAAATTTGGGGTCAAAAGTTACTACTGTAACAAGCAAATTTTGCTTTACAGAAAAAGACCAACTTCAATCACGACAAAATAAGTTATTTTTATTCAAAACCCAAACTAGTAAACCGATTTTATTGAAATATCTATTGGACTAATCGAAAAGTTTATATTTCATATAATATTATATGCTTCGATATGTCTAAATATATTTTTTATATTCATTTCAATTAATCATAAATTATTTCTAATAGGCAGGAACTCGATTTCTTATAGTCTATGGTCTAGTAAAAAATGTAACTAGGATTGTCTATGATTATCTCTTCCGTTCGGCGCTTGATCAAGCAAGTGTGTCTATGCGATTACATATCTGTTATTCAGTAAACTATAAAGATCAAATTAATTTTGATATTGTGCAATCCGAATACTTATCAGTGTTACAAGAAATAAAGTCAGAAAATGAATTCAGTAATTTTCCCTTCAATTTACCAAGCCATCAAAACCATGTGTGCCCATATTTACCATATTTTTTTTATATACTATTTGCGTGGGCATATCGTCATCATATCAACATATCAGCCTTTAACTGTCCACTGCTGAACATAAGCCTTCCCCTATAGGTTTGCCAGTAGTTGCCAAGCTTGGCAGGAACGTTGGCAACTGCAATTAGTTGTTTTAGTTGTTGTTTTAGGAAGTATGGAGGAGTTAGATGTTTATGCGTGAACATATATTTTTAAATAAAAAAAGAACTTTCCAAACCAATTCAAAAACGGAATCGTTTCGATAGCGTACTCCTTTTTTGAAGTCGGTTAGAAATAAGGCTTCTTTCACGTCGAGTCAAATAAAAAAAAACCGGATAAAAACTCCGCCGTTGCCTTTAAAAGACGCCCCCTACATCGCTGATATAAATATTTCATTAGAGCAACTAGAACAGATTTCGTGTGATAAGACTTATTTTTATGCCTCGGCGAGACTGTAAAATGAGGTTTTATTAACTATGATGGTATTGCCATTTTTATTTTTTCTAACGATTTATTTTTAAATGTAAATTATGTACATTCAAATTCGTATAGCTGTTTAAGTAATATTAAGTAAGAAATTTACAAACATCCAAAGTTCTTTAAAAACTTTTGCATTTATAATATTAGTAGAATGCTAGTATATATTACTATGCATTATAGTACCAGCATAGAATAAGCCACTCCTTACTTTCCAGTGGGTGTCGTAAGAGTATGACGATGTATGTATATATATTATATACTAGCTGACTCGGCAAACGTTGTTTTACCATATACGTTATTTCGGGAATTATACATGAAAATTTATCGTACTACAATTATTATATTCGATTGCCATCTTGCAACTCTATTGCTATATAAAAATCGCGATTAAAAAACAGGAGTTAATGGTAAAAGCGTGAAAATTTGAATTTGTTTGTATTTTTCAATGCTAAATAATAATAAAATTAAATATAAAAAATGTTAAAAAAATGAAAAAATTAGGGGGAGGTCACCCTTATCATTGAGGGGTATAAAAATAGCCTAGACCTACCCAATATGCACACAAAATTTCATAAAAATCGGTAATGCCATTTCGGAGGAGTTTGGAAACAAACACCGCGACACAAGAATTTTATATATATATATATATATATATATATATATATATATATATATATATATATATATATATATATATATATATATATCGTCTGTCTCGATAGATCATAGATCCCTTGGGGAGGTTTTGAACATAATTGTCATGCTTGGCAGGTGAGTTGACGACCACATTTAGAATTTGGTGATGAATAGGGACGCTGCTGCCCATCCCGCGAAAATTAAGTTCCCATAGTCGCCTCAAGCACACAGTAATATGTAATAATTATATTTCTCGTCGTACAATGTAACAAAAACGAGAAACATTACTGGGAACAATTTGAAATATTTTTTATAACCTAGTTCAGATTTAATTTCGCGAGTGTCATACCTGGTATCAGATGAGTGGGGAACGTGATTTATAACTGTTACATTGTTACGGGATTCCATTACTTTATGTTACTCTGTTGCTTTGTTTACGCGCGTTACAATGACATGTAAATAATATAAAATAATTACATACGTACATAACTTGATGTAACCTAATACTTCTTTCCAGGGGGAAAGGGATTGTTGGTAATGGGGTCTAATTGACTTATTGCTAGCAATACACCCTGTCAGGTCGACCTCCACGCGGTTCCCCCTGGAAACCAATGTGGTTAATTCTAGTGGGATTCGTCACGATGGGCTAACTGACCTGATTTCATTGTTACCTATTATCCCTCACTGGTGCCCCGCCAGCGTATACTGATAGCGCAGGCGGGGTTACCATTCCATTATCACCCACTAAAAAAAATACTTCTTTCCTGTGAATAAGAATTAAAATTATCACCACACCAGCCTTTAACTGTCCACTGTCCAACGTAAGCCTCTCCCTTGGGGTGTTTTGCCAGTAGTTGCCACGCTTGGCAGGCGGGTTGGCAACCGCAGTCAGGCTCTGAAAATATTTTACAAGGGACGCTGCTGCCCATTTCTCGTACTCCCTTAATCGTCTCTTATTACACCTACGCGAAAGGAAATGGTGGCCTATTCTATGCCGGAACTACATGAATAATAAATATAATTTAGATATTATATAAATTTAAAAACTAGGCATTCTATATATTTGCACATGTATAATGGGTACTTGTGGGGGGAAAGGGATTGTTAGTAATGGAGACTGAGAATCCCATTGCTAGCAATATACTCAACCAGGTCGACCTCCTCGCAGTTCTCCCTGGAAACTATCATGATTAATTCCTGATGAATTCATTATGATGGGCTAACTGGCCTGTTTTCATTCTCATCTATCACCCTTCACTGGTGCTCCGCCAGCGTATCCCGTTAGCGCAGGCGGGGTTACCATACCATTTTCACCCTTCAAAAAAAAAATGGGTACTTGTGTATAAATATATTATATATATAAATAGTTAGGTGTAAATAGTATAAATAAATCCTAATTCTAATTCAATCAATCTAAATATTATTAGATAATGGGCCGTTCTTTTTTTGCGACTCTCACTTCGCTACAGTCGCGTTAAGTGTACAAAAATTGAACGCTATATACAAAACCGTATTGCACAAAATATTATACTTCCGAAACACCGTCCATAAACCGTTAATCTGACGGAACTAGCTCATAAAAACTGTATTATGAAACAAAAACCTACCAACGTGCAGTTACCATATCTTCTGCAATATTCGGATATTTTCTATTTGTGTTTTCGCTCAGCGTTATCTGCTTTTGGTTCTGTTATAGATTATGTTTATTAAATTAATTTTATGCCTATTGTATTCCTGATATACGTTAAGAATATGTTTCGTTTCAAATTTTTTTTTTAAATCGTTTTCTGTGTTCTTTTTTTACAGAATGAACATTTTTACTAGACATATTTCTTATTAATATTTTTTAAATAATAAGATATAATGACGACAAATAAGGAATTATGAATTGTAAAATTGCCTATTAATTTTTTATTTACCCTAATTACAAATTTCGGAAAGACTACAAATTATTTGATATGTATATACATAGTTTCTTCACTGCTCTTCTATTGAGAGGAAAACATGTATATAAATTCATACATTTTTCAAAGTATATACATATTTAAGTATATGTATATATACATATGGATGCCAAACCTAGAGCTTAACTAATCATAACATACATAAATTAGAAACTTACCAACACAGTATGGAACGAAGTATACTGAACGTCAAATTAAAAGATAAAGTAAAACTGGACACTATAAGGAAGAAAACTGGATTCACGGATGTTACTTACTGTATCAAGAAACTAAAATGGAGGTGGGCAGGACATATGGTTAAAATAAATGAATGAATGAATGAATGAATGGTTTATTTTCTCTTCACAAAAGGTAGAATAAAGTGACAACATGAGATACAATTTGATATGAAGACCAATTTTGTGAGAGACTGGTGCTTGCGGTAGGTTTAGAAGAATCTGTGTTACAAGTCGCCAGTGCCCCATCTCCATGGACTACACAAATACAAGGCAACCAATTAGTGTTATAATACAAAGATAACAATAATAAGATATAGAGTGCAAGAATAAACTTAACATTAAAACTTATTTCTAGTATATAAAAATACAGACTATGTGTGCGTGCGTGCGTGCGTGTGTGCGTGTGTGTGTGTGTATGTGTGTGTGTGTGTGTGTGTGTGTGTGTGTGTGTGTGTGTGTGTGTGTGTATAAAGAAAAATGGTCTAAGGATATTACAGAGTGGTGTCCGAGACAATATAAGAGAAATAAAGAGAGACAGCGTCGTAGATGGAAAAGACAAGCGCAGAATCGCATTCAGTGGCGAACTCTAGGGGAGGTCTATGCTGGACAGCAAGATAATCTTCACGTACCGGTGTCAAACAATTAATTAAATTATTATAACTATATTGTAAGATTGTTAATAAAGGCTATTATTATTATTATATATGTACATATGTACATACGTAGTATTTGGAACTGAAAAGGATATGGGCTACGTTTTAACTCAATTATATGAACGAAATCTCGGGCGCAGATAATATATCTTTGCCCTCTGGAACTCGAGCTTTCTGGTCTCTTGCCAAAGCTGCACAAGGGAATTTCTGTAAGTCATTTTTTCCACCATTGCGCAGGGAGGATGACTCGTTGGCCCAGAACGCTAAGGAAAAGGCCGATCTTCTTGGATCCATCTTTGCGTCAAACTCGACATTGGATGACGGGGAGAAATCATCACCGACCATCACGTGTTGTAGGAGCTCTATGCCTGACATTAAATTCACGCATAGCTCAGTGCG
Source organism: Galleria mellonella (assembly GCF_026898425.1). Lineage (NCBI taxonomy): Eukaryota > Metazoa > Arthropoda > Insecta > Lepidoptera > Pyralidae > Galleria > Galleria mellonella. The sequence continues at coordinate 3,916,784 of NW_026441999.1, read as the reverse complement.
TAGAGCACTTTTCTCCCTCGAAATCCATAAGTCGAGTGGGCCCGATGGTATTCCTCCAATTGTGCTTAGGACGTGCGCACCAGAGTTGGCTCCGGTTCTTACGCGTCTTTTCCGGCTTAGCTACTCATCGGGCATAGTCCCAAAGTTTTGGAAGACTGCTCTGGTGCATCCGATCCCTAAAAAGGGAGATCGCTCAGATCCAGCTAACTATAGGCCCATAGCTATCACTTCCTTATTCTCGAAGGTTATGGAATCCATCATTAACCGTCAACTGCTCCGGTACCTAGAAGAGCACCAGCTGATCTGTGATCGCCAGTACGGCTTTCGACAGGGACGTTCGGCTGGTGATCTTTTAGCTTACTTAACACACCGATGGGCAGTGGCAATCGAGAGTAAGGGAGAGGCCTTAGCAGTTAGTCTAGATATCGCGAAGGCCTTTGATCGGGTGTGGCATAGAGCGCTGCTTTCAAAGCTACCTTCATTTGGGTTGCCTGCGAGACTGTGCATTTGGGTCGCCAGTTTTCTCAAGGAACGTAGCATTAAGGTCGTAGTCGACGGAGCATGCTCTGATTTAAAACCTTTGAATGCTGGTGTCCCGCAAGGCTGTGTACTATCTCCGACTCTGTTTCTTCTGCATATCAATGATATGTTACAGATAAGTAATATTCATTGCTATGCAGACGACAGTACAGGAGATACATTATATACCGGTCATGCAAAGATCTCGCGGGCACATACCGATGAGTGCCGGAATAGACTTGTGTCTGAAATCGAAACTTCACTCCATCAAGTTTCGATCTGGGGTGAACAAAATCTTGTCCAATTTAACCCCAAAAAGACACAAGTCTGCGCGTTTACCGCAAAAAAGACGCCGTTTGTCGTATCTCCTCACTTTCAGGGCACTTCCCTTGATAAAAAGTCGAGTCTAGGAATTCTGGGCGTTGATATATCTTGCGACGTCCAGTTTTGCGGTCATCTGGAGGAGAAGGCTAAGATAGCTTCCAAAAAGTTAGGAGTGCTCAATAGGGTGAGACGATATTTCATGCCAGAACACCGCCTGAAATTATATAAAGCCCAAGTCAGGCCGCATATGGAATACTGTTCTCACCTGTGGGCAGGAGCGCCACAGTACCAACTCCTTCCGTTAGACCGCATTCAGAGTCGGGCGGCTCGAATTATCGATAGTCAACGCCTTACTGTCCGGCTTGATCCACTGAAACTGCGCAGAGATGTTGCATCTCTGTGCATCTTCTACCGAATTTATCATGGGGAGTGTTCTGAGGAATTGTTCGGATTGATACCTGCTGCTGATTTTCACCACCGTACAACCCGCCACAAACTAAAGTTTCATCCCAATCATCTGGACGAGTGGCGGTCTTCCACCGTGCGTTTTTCAAGGCACTTTCTTCCACGCACAACCATTCTTTGGAATCAACTTCCAGCAGCAGTATTTCCGAACCGATACGACAACATAACCTTCAAGAAAAGAGTATATTCCTTTTTAAAAGGCCGGCAGCACACCTGCAATGCCGCTGGTGTTGTGGGTGATCATGGGCGGCGGTAGTCACTTACCATCAGGTGAGCCGCATGCTCGTTTGCCCCCTGTGTTGTAAAAAAAAAAAAAAAAAAATATCTATATAGTATATATATCTCTTTGTCTTTTTCTCAATGTCCTCTATCCAAAGGTTGTCTGGAAGAGATTGCTTAGCGATAAGGCCGCCTTTTGTATCACTTCTCATTAATATTTACTGTATTTGTTATTTCTCTTGTTAATTGGTGCAATAAAGTGTAAATAAATTAATAAAAAAATAAATATAGATTATCTACCTCTTTTCTAATTAAAAAAAAATACAACATATTTATTTATCTATTATTTTAGATACTTTTCATGCAAAATTAATTAAATTAATACGAAGTCTCGCCAAAATTGGGAACCGTGGCCACCCTACCCAGGGGTGGTATAAAGCGCCACACAAAATGGCGTCGCCTATTATGCCATAGAACAATGAACTACTCTCGGCGAGCACCCTGGCGGTTTCAAGGGCCCTCGACGTAGAGAAGAGGACTGCATGAAAAATCTGCTCCTCACGTACTTTCCGCGGAGACTCTTAATTTTTGAATTTACCGACATCGATATATTATATGATATTTTTAGACATAATCCATTAATTGATTATATGTTATTATTTAATATATATTTCACTATATGTATAGTAAATTTTATATTGAACCGAAGCATTTGGCGTTCCATTGTTTCTGCCTACCCTAATGAGAGACAGGCGTGACAGATATGTATGTATGTATGTAAATTAATGTATTAAACAGATATAAAAAGTAGTCTACATCCTGCTCTATCCAATATTTCATAGTGATTGGTTATGCCGTTAAAGCACTGTAAGGTAACAAACAAACACACTTTCATATTTTATTTATTCATTTGTACATATATGTGTACATGGCGGACTTGATACTAAAAGCATTCTCTCCCAGTCAACCATAGGAAAGTGTCGGAATACTCGAATACGGTACTAGTAATTATTGATATACATACATACTAAAATTACATATATAAACGAATAAATATATATAAATAACAAATATACTTACACATATATGACATATACTATATTATATACGAAATTGAGAATAATATAAATATACTGCTCGGGTAAAGATATGATATTAATATTGTCTGTTTAGTTTTGTAGTAACGAAATTTATTATTATAAATATATATATTTTTCGTATGTATGTAAGCGCATCATTTCGGAACGGTTGCGCCTATTTGACATATTCTTTATTATATTTGTACTGGTATTTGTTTATATATTTTATAATTTGTGTGCCAATATACATACATCTGTAAATATTAACACAAAATAGTTTTCAATATTGTTTACCGCCTTATTATATTTCTGTTTTGCTAAAGATTGACGGGGAGAGAATGGAATGGAAACTATGTACATTAAAATCGCTTTTTGTAACATTTTTTTTTGTTTTATAAAATAGCCAATAAAGTATATATAAATATATAAATAAATAACTGAACTTAAAAGTTATAATAATTGAGTAATACACTTTAGGCTCTTTCTCAATTCTGCATCCCTCCTGTATTTCAATAACGGAGTGGAGGGTAGAAATCTCTGTGAAGTCTTAACAATTTTTCGTGTTATTAAAATGGAAGAATCTTTCAATTCCGATGCCTCCCCCGAGTTGCAAAGGGTCGAATTATGTAGATTACGAATAACAAAATGAGCTGGAGGTTCACTGTGGACGTTTCCGTGTTAAATTATATAATTAATGACAATGTGGTCTCGCGCTGAGATTTTGTCTGCTTTCTTAAATTTTTCTAGTGGCAATACCTTATATATATATTTTTTTATATTAAGAGATTTTTTTTATAACACAATGGTCAAACAAACTTACGCCCTACCTAAGGGTTAGCGGTTACCGTAGCCTATGAACGCCTGCAATACCAGGGGCATTACGCGTACGTTGCTGACCCTGAAGAAACCTCTTCACGAATTGTTTCCCTGTTGTGTTAGCTTAAATAGTGTCCTGAAGACAATATCCGATAAAATGGACTGTCCCATCCTAAAATATTAGGTGGGACAGGTTATCAATGCAAGAGCGTTATGACCGCACATTTACTTTAGGTTAAGTAAATGTATAACTAACAAAATTGGTCTCGTGTTGTCTAATTAAATAAATATTATTATTATTATTTACCCCTTCTCTAAAGAATCCCATGCAAATATAAGAGTATAAAAATATTTCTTAAATACAGAACTATGATCATAGTCAACAGTTGCGTTGTATGGTAACAAAATTTGATTAAGCGTGTAAATATTTATCATAATGAATAATTCATGAAATAAATGTATATTTATGAGATGAAATATTTACATTGTTGTTGGGTAAATTTATTTACTTCCAGGTAATGTTAAACGTTGTGTTTAAATACAAATTTGCTTGTAATAAAACAGTATTTTAATGGAATACTCGTTACTACTAGATATATGACTTATATTAATGTAACTACGTATTTCTGTACGCGTTTCTAAAGCAATTTTGTGTCTTAAACTGTTGTAGTTAGATCATAATTACAGTGTTACCATAGTACATGTCTACTACCAAAGTCTACCAGAGGGAGACTTTGGTCAAAAGTCGTTTGTTTGGACACCTCTGTCTTCGTGTTTCTACCGTGAAGCAGTTGTGTTTGCATGGCTGTGTTTCGGTTTAAGGGTGAGATATGGGATCTTCAGTAGAAACAATATATTGAAAATCCCTAAAAAAACCAAAAGTTTAAAATACATATTTGAATTTAGAACGCGAAATCTTGTGATAGATTGAGGTCATAATCGCTTACCATCAGCCAGCTATAGATTCAATGTGTCATGTTAGAATAGAAAAAAAAATACGCATAATAAGGCCTCACGTTATACATCCAAAAAATTTGAACAAAGAATTTTAACATTCTAACATTCTTCTTTCAAATATTCTGAGCTATCACAATAGAAGATTCCAATTACGAATTGAGAATTATCATTGTATTCGATACGGTTCATCCATTTATGCGGATAAGGCAATTATCGTACGGATTTTTTTTATAAAGGAACCATTAAAAAGGATCCGAGGAGATTGTAAATTTGATCTTAAACGTTTTCCCCGGTTTATCTTTTGTTAGCTAAACAAAATTACGCACGGTTTTTACTCGGATTTTTTTTTCCAAGTGTATTGTGCTATTTATAAATGTGGAACGTTGTTGCATTAGGAAAGATATGTGATGAGATCGTTGGAATAAAGTGGTGAATAAATAATATATATATATATATATATAGTGTTAACTAATATTACATGTAAATGTGACTAACTAACATCAGAAATAAAACATAAACCTACAGTAAATGTATAATATAGTTAATATTACAAAAATATGAAGGTAGTCGCATTAAAACATAGCGACAGAAGTAATAGTTCAAATAAAAGTAATAAAAACTAGCATTATTATAAATTATGATTATTATATTATTATGCCTCTCCATCCTAAGGTTGCCTGGAAGAGATCGTTATTTAGCGATAAGGCCACCCATTGTTGTCTCTTTATCTTGTTTTTATGTAATGAAATTTATGTAATTAAATAAAACAAACAGTTTTTTTTATAGAACTTAGAATGGCAAACAAGCTGACGACCCACCTGATGGAAAGTGGTAACCGTCGCCTATAAACATGAGCAGTACCATGGACATAACAGAGTATACTGTTTCGCCCATGATACCCCCCATGCGTTGCCTTTCCTGAGGACTCAGGTGTTATTCCTCTGTACCCAGTAAATTCACGCCATATCCCACCCTTCAAACCGAAACACAGCCATTCAAACACAACTGCTTCACGGTTGAAACACGAATAAAATACTGTGTTATGTCTATGGTACTGCTGCTTGTTTGCCATTTTAAGTTGCAAAAAAAAATAATCTTCATCAATGGTAAACCTATCCTCATCCATTTTCATGGTAGACCTAGCATGCAATACGTTAGAAATTCTTATCAGAATATTAAGGACGAATCCATGGGAATTAGTTAGTTCATTAACTGTAACTTATAATATTATGTTTAGATATATATTTGTGCCAACAAATAGATTATTAACTAGATATGCAACAGACCCGACGTCGAGATGTAAAAACAACTATATTTTTATAATAACACCAGTGACAAATTTTATCTCTCACAGAACATCTATGTACAGAATGTAAAAATAAGTGAATTTACTGGGTACAGAGGAATAACACCTGAGTCCTCAGGAATGGCAACGCATGGGGGGTATCATGGGCGAAACAGTATACTCTGTTATGTCCATGGTACTGCTCATGTCTATAGGCGACGGTTACCACTTTCCATCAGGTGGGCCGTCAGCTTGTTTGCCATTCTAAGTTCTATAAAAAAAAAAAAAAATCTATGTACAGGATGTTATTTTTTTAAACTTCGGAAAATATTTAAAATCAGAGTTAAGCAGATAAAATATAATGCTTGACATATTTTTTTTTTCTCTAAAAGCAACGTCGTTTGTTAAATTCCCAAGCCTTTTTGATGTGAAACTTCCGAGCGACCCAATAAATTACCTTTGGGAACTTTGTTTTCTTACTTTTGCTACGAAACTTAGGTAATTGTGAGCTCTCATTTCTCTCTGCCGATGGCGACGTTATGTATAATTTAATCTTAGTTCTGTTATGAAAAATAAAAAAAAAGCTTCATCACCATCACCATCATATCAGACATCAACTGTCCACTGTTGGCCTTTCCCAAGAGAGGGATTTTACCAGTAATTACCACGCTTGGCAGGCAGCTCAGCTACCGTAGTTAGACTTTTTTTTAAGAGGGATATTGCTGTCCATCCCTCGTTCATTAAGTTTTCTTAGTTGACTCTTACTACACTCAGAGGAAAGAAATGGGTAGCCTATCCTATGCCGAGACTACACGGCAAGGCAATAAATACTTATAAGCCAGTAACTTTTCTCTTCTTATCATAGGGTTTCCCCCATAAGCATATTAGTCTTCTAAAATATTTACGTATGCTGTAATTTATATATATATATATATATATATATATATATATATATATATATATATATATATATATATATATATATATATATATATAGATATATATATACAAAATAATATAATTAATAAAATAATTGCATCTGAACAAAATAAATTTAAATATTGTTAATTTTCCAAAAAAAAAGAATTGGATTATCTTGTTTTCTTTCTCAGTCACGCTTTCATTATTATTATTTCTGAAGTAATTATTTATTCTGAATTAATTTATTCCACTAGTGGCATTTTACAACTTTTAATTTGAGAACGAAAAAAGAAAATACCAATTCTTCCTTCCTCACTTTCTAGAAAAAAAAATGGGAAATATGGAAAGTGTTGTGGAGAGGTTAATGCCAGGTATTAATCCTGTGAGGGTGGCACTCAAATCTTAAAGAGTCTCAAAACTGCCTTTCTTTCAAATTTTCTACAGCAACTGTCGATTATAACTGAATAATTACAAAGAAAAAAAATATAATAAGAGTTCTGTTAATGCAACGAACTGCACATATATACTAATTTTAAAATGGTATAAAAATTGTTACGGTGAGAAAGATTTATTTAATTTAATTATAGTATATAGTGTATTAATATGGTTTCGATTAGGGAGTCAGTGGATGCAGGTGGCTCAGGACCATTCCTTATGGCAGTCTATGGGGGAAGCCTATGTCCAGCAGTGGACAGATAACGGCTGAGATGATGATGATGATGAATATGGTTTGTGCCATCGAAAATGCGAAGCAAGTGACAAATAATTTCATATCCAAATATGAATTTGAGAAATTGAGAATGTTTCACATTTTGCGTAGGTTTTTTTAATTATGAGGTATTTTAATTACGCTTATTTTGTCTTTGTTATTTTGGTACAAGTTGTCCTGTGTTGTCATTTAAAAATTTATAGATACGTAAAGAAAAGTTTAGTACGAAAAGTTTCGTAATATAAATGTAACTTTATAAGTTTACTAATAGACTATGTTTGTATATGGAAGATATTTAAGAAAAAAATACTATAAGTGCTCTCGATTTCTTTTTTTTTATTTTTATTATATTTTATACAAGAATCCACAGCTCTTAAAAAATAACTTACATGCTAAGTCTCTTATGAATACAGCCAATAACGGATTTTATTTATACAAACAAAAATTATGATTCCAAAGCGAGGTAGGTAAGTTAGAGTGGGAGTATGCAAGTAATAGAAGCACAAGTATGAAATAAACCATGAGTGTCCATAAAGTTATGGCAATAGAAGCCAAAACAATGTTTTTTAGAAACTTTATCTGTCTAACAACTACACCGAGATAAATGCAGTTTTCACTGTTGTATTTCCGAAGGTCTATTTTAAAAATTGATGTAAATTTTATCTTAATATGTTAACTAGAAGTTACATTATTTCATTGGTATTTTTCTACTACTATTACTTACTAACTTTTAGCCTACTACATGAAATGTAGTAGGCTAAAAGTTAGTAAGTAATAGATAGATAGATAATTTATTTACATTACTTACAGCACACAAATTACAATACAAACATGCACATAATACACGGCAAAAGAGATAAAAGGATGAAAATAAAAAAAGTAACAAAAAAAAAAACAAAATATATAAAACAACAATTTCCTTTTTTTCCTTCATGTGCGTACCATAGTAACACAAAATGGTCACAACTCAGTTTATTGCTTTGCCCTCAAAAGAGTAAAATACAAATATGTATGATCTCATCATCATCATTGGCATCATATCAGCCATCAACTGTCTACTGCTGAACATAAGCCTTCCCCATTAGGGAGAGTTTTACCAGCAGTTGCTTGACAGACGTATTGATAACTACAGTTAGGCTCTGGTGATGTTCGATTAAGGACGCTGCTGCCCATCCCTTTACCATTTAGTTCTCTTAGTCGCCTCTTACGACACCCAAAATAAAAGAAAGAATGGCTCACTCTATGCTGGGACCACACAGCAATGATCTATGTTTTATATCAATGATATTGCAATATTTGTGTATTAAATTTTAATCGACTGATCGATCCACCATCTTTGTAGGCACGATTTATAATGTACATAAGATTTTGCACCACAAAATGATTTTCCAAGATAAAATACCGTTCCATTCTCAATCTAATCCCTTAAAGTAAACAAAAATAAGTCTCCTGTAACATGAAACACGCTGTATGTGTTGGTTCACCGTTTTTAATTTCGCAGTACAAACATTAATTTCCTTCGAGGCACAGAGCTTACGGGCTGTCTTAGTTAAAAAAGCTGGTCAAGTCCGAGTTGGATCATAGATCGTGGATCCCGTATATAAAATAAACTATAATTTATATATATATATATAGATAGATACTGATTATTGTTTCCTCCAAGATTACAATAGTAAACTTATTATAAATATAAACAATTACAAGAAATAATCTACATAATATACATACATATATCTAAATTTTTGTTATATATATAAGACGCATATTTAAGTACTACCTCTTACTAGATGGATTGATGACCTAAAAGGCATTGCAGGAAGTCAATGGATGCAGGTATTTCAGGACCGTTCCTTATAGGCACTCTATAGGGGAGACCTAAGTTCAGCTGTGGACAGATAACGGCTGAGATGATGATGATGATGATATAAAATATGAGATAAAACTATTTTCTATTCAAATATGTTTGGTGCGTTTTATATTAAATAACAACCTAATATTTATTACACAAGTGAAAGTAAATTTGTTTGATTGCCGGCATAAATAAGGGACGTTTTATCCACGGACTTACTGCGGTTGCCAATTCGCTTGCCAAATGTGGCAACTACTGGCAAAAAGCGGCAGGCTAATGTTCAAAATTTAAGATAAAAAAAAACCCAAATAAAAAATAAACTTCAATTGTAGCAAAATCACTTGTTTATATTTTAAAACTAAACTATTCGAAATTGATATTATATCTATAGTAGTCCCATTTATATGTATTATTCCTATTTAGATAAAAAAAGAAATTTTCAAGTCGGTTTATAACTGGCTGAGTAACATAACAAGCATAGAAAAAAAAATACAACCACATTGAGGACGTCCTTCTTTGTTTAAGTCTGTTGAAAAAAAAAAACAAAAGCAGCTCTTAGTAATACATTAATATTGAATAACGTAACGTACATAATGCAACACATAACAGATATTTCGAGCGCTGTTTTACCATAACTTGTTATTAAATCACCTAATTGAAGTAAATGCCGACGCCAAGGAAATCGGCGGGAGTGACTTTTCTTGTAAGCTAGGTAATTGTGGGCGCTCTGACGAAGCGACCTTTTGCGTGTTTTGCGCCTACTTTATTATTAGGAGGTGGTACATTATGTAGACGAAACACTAAAATAACATAATAATAATATTTTTTACATTATTCATTTTATTATTTATTATTAGTATGTAAATTAGGTATATAGTCTGTCTTATTCTTGTCTATCTATATCTCGCGGCTACGCTTACGTTTATCAGTAAATACATAAGTATCCTATGTGCTAAGTCATGATATAATCTACTTGTGCACTAAATTTAATTAAAAACCATTTAGTAGTTTTTGCGTGAAAGAGTAACAAAAATTCATTCATTTACCTATTCATCAAACTTTCGCATATATAAGATTAATTAACTTTTATATCTTTCTCCATCCAATTTATTACTTATATACCAAATTTCACAATAATTGTTAAGCTATTAGGGCGTTATAAGCAAACAAATAAACCCACTTTCACATTTATAATATCAGTATAAGATTGTAATGTTAGTTGTATAAAAAAGCAGGTAATAACTGTTTAACAATAATTGTATAAAACACTCAATAATTATTTCAAGTTAGTTACATTTGTATAAAACATACTACTAATGTATATTATGCAAGGCATGCAAAAAACTACTAACAAATATTCCGTGCTAGTTATATATAAGAGCTGCTGATACTTTCTTACTAGTTGTATAACAAAATAAGTACTTGTAAGTATACCACGTTAGTTGTTTAAAACTACTAGTAAATATCCTATCCTAGTTATATAAAAAAAAACTACTAACAACTATTCTAAGCTGGTATATAAAAACTACCAGTAAATATTCTATGCTAGTTATATAAAAAAAACTACTAACAACAATCTTACGTTAGACGTATAAAAAATTATTAACAATTATTCTAAGCTAGTGTATAAAAACTAGCAGTAAATATTCTATGCTAGTTATATAAAAAAATACTACTAAAAACAATCTTATGTTAGTCATACAAAAAAACTACTAACAATTATTCTAAGCTGGTGTATAAAAACTACTACTAAGTATCCCACTATAGTTGTAAAAAAAATTGACGTCTATTTCGCGCAAGGTGTTTAAAAAATACTACGTAACATCGCTTGTAACTTGAACCAGTTCACTATCAAGTTATGCAAGTTTCTCACAAATAAGAAACTTTGGCAGTTGCCGATAAAAACTTAGTTTTCGAGCTGTCACAGAGAATTGTGACCTCTCTTTGTACAAGGACGTTGGTACTATTACTCAAATAACTTTACCATAGAAAATGTGACTAATTGTGAAAGTTACCTGAAGTTGTTTATATACTATGTAGGTATATTTTGTTTTGCTTACGCATTTCTCTTTCACTTACTTTAAGAGTACCTTTAGAAAATATTAGCTCTATTCTGCGATTCTACCTGCATAATTCGATTTTGCTGTGCAAAGTAATTAGTGACTTCAATACAGGTATAATAATGCAACACAAGAGTCTACTCTATAGGTTGAATCAGAATTAGCTGATACTAGTTCTATCCCGCTGTATCATTCGTTCTTACATCGTTAATATTTCCCTAAAAAAAATTAGCTATCAAATGCAAAAATATTATTTCAAATCCAACTAGCTTTTCTAGTGATTAATGCGTTTTTAGTAAACAGAATTTTTGGTTTTATTATATTAGTGAAGACAACTATAATTACGTAAAATAGATACAAAAATACAAGCTAATTAAGAATCTTCTTTCTTTGAATACCATTTTAAAACTGAGCTGAACTTTAAAAAAATGTGATAGTAACAGTATTATATATAACAAGGTTATTCTCGGACGTTACACGCCGTTTTATCTGTCCGCCATTTTGTCCTACCTGATCGTAAAAAATAATTGAATTGCAAGGGAAAACGGTCCATAATATTCGTACCTGCTGCCTTTATAATATAGGCTCGAGATATTTTTGTCTAATCGTGGAACGAGATAATATGGGATGCTTGGTAATAAAGGCAGATACGTCATGATCGTATACACGCATCGCACGCACGCACGTATGGGTGCGAACACGCAAGCACGCTCACACACACACACACACACACACACACACACACACACACACACACACACACACACACACACACACACACACACACACACACACACACACACACACACACGCGCGCACCACACATGCACGCACCACGCATGCACGCACACTTGCAAGCACTCCCGCACGCGTGCACAAACATGAGCACACTTCACCACACTAGATAACATTCATATTTCTATTTTCAAATTTTAAGTTATTTTTGATGAGATGTGACGTAGATTTTTTTTTTTAATGGGTGATGGAAAGGTACCACCTGCGCTATTGGTATACACCGGCGGGGCCCCAGTGAAGGATGATAGGTGAGGATGAACCAGGTCTATTAGCCCATCGTGACGAATTCAACAAGAATTGTTCACGATGGTTTCCAGGGGGAACCACGTGGAGGTCGACCTGATAGGGCATATTGCTAGCAATGTCGAACTTCATTGCTAACAATCCCTTCCCCTCGATGTGTCGTCGTTTATCGAACGCTGTTCAACCGATCTCATTGTTTATTTACATAAAATCTAATCATTAGTATACTTTTAAGAGAGTATTCTAGCTAAACATTTTTCTCAAATTGCTATAAAAAAAGAAAAATGCCACAAAATTGAATTTCCGCATTCCTTGTTAAATGATAACAATAACTCATTTTTATGTTTATTTGTGACTTGTATCTTTTATTTTTTCAGTAAAACGTTCTGTTTCACTAAACATTGATTGCAATTATATTCTGCTGTATAGCAGCGATCTCTAAGTGTATGCTTAGAGATCGCTCAATTCTTTTAACTATTACAAAATCGTTTCATATTCATTCCATGAATTTTCAATGTCGTCTCTGTGTACCTATACATATATTGCTGACCAAGGAAAATGGTGTGATAACATAGACAAATAAAAGCCAAATGTACATAAAAATTAAATTCAGATTCGTTTAAAATTTCCTCAAACGCAAACCAATTTACTATTACTCTCGCGTATTGACAATGCACTCTACGTGTTGGTTAAAATCGCATAGCACCGTCGTGCACCACGTGTTTGCAAACGACTTAATGCAATTAATATTTGTTGTGCCAATGTAATTTCTATTTACACGCACGAGACGCAATTGTGTTGCTTGCAGTTACTATGATAATGTATGTTTGCAAATTTGTGTCGAATTGCATTTTAATCCAGATACAAAGAGACATATGACATAGATGTTACTAGTAAATTAAAGATATTTATTTAGTATAAAATTTTATATTTCTCTATTTAATTTTTAATTTTTGAATCAGTCGTTAACTGTCCATTGCTGAACCTAGTCTCTCCATAAAGGGGGTTTTGCCATTACTTGTCATGCTTGGCAGGTGGGTTGACAATCGCACTTAGGCTTTGGTAATATTTTAAGAAGGACGCTGGTGCCTATCCCTCGCCCTCCCTTAGTCACCTCTTACGACATCCACGGGACAAGAAGAGGAGGCCTATTCTTTGCCGGGACCACATGGGATAGTTAATACTTAATAACTACTAATAATTTAGTCCTTATACTTAATTACTACTAATAATCTATAAAAAAAGGCAATAAATATAATCGCTCGTATTCCGCAATGGGAGTCTTGTAGGGACTTTTTTAAAAAGTATCGCATACTCACAATGCCCAGTCTATATGTATTAAGTGCTTTATATTTATTTATTTATTTATTTATTCATTAGTACAAATATGTGTACATGGCGGACTTAATGCTAAAAGCATTCTCTCCCAGTCAACCATAGGGAAGGAATTATATTATTCTTAATTTCGTGTATAATATAATATATATCATATATGTGTAAGTATATTTGTTATTTATATATATTTATTCGTTTATATATGTAATTTTAGTATGTTACATACATAATATATAATCAATAATTAGTAGTACCGCATTCGAGTATTCTGACACTTCCCTATGGTTGACTGGGAGAGAATGCTTTCAGCATTAAGTCCGCCATGTACACATATTTGTACTAATGAATAAATAATTGTCGTTGTAACTTTTGTTAAAAATCTACCCAGATATGAAACGACACAAGAAAGGGAATTGCGTACAAGTTCTAGACGTAAAGACATTATGAGTGACACACTGGTGCAACCAAGATTAAACGTAGTTATACATGGAGCGCAATTTCAGGGAAGGAAGTTGTATAACAGATAACTAATTTCTCTGAAAACTATCGAAAATTGGAGAATATTAAAAATCAAACTCCATGCTTTTCTGTTCTAGAAAAATGTATTTATAAAATAAATTAATTTTAGAAATATATTAATTGTGAGTTGCAGGTATACATTGTTACTTGTTTTTTCACTGAAATTTTTATTATTATTAATTTATTATTTGTATATATATATATATATATATATATATATATATATATATATATATATATATATATATATATATACATATATATGTATAATTGTTACAACTTTTTATTTCTTAAACTTTGAAACTTTCACTCGTAAATTGTTGAAGCATTTAATTAACACCCTTTTAGCGAACTGAAGTAAACAACAAATGAAAAAAACTTCAGCAAGTAATACAAATTATTTGATTTCCTTTTTTATGTTATGTTTTTCTTTTTAATAAAGATCCCGACTTTAGGCTCGCAAATTTCCTATATGTATCATATATGTAAAGTCTACAATCGCTAGTTAATCCGTCATACCATTTATCAGAGGAAGACTGTGCAAAAGTCATTTGCTTGAGTACCTCTGTCCCATTCGTATTTTAACCATGAAGCAGTTCGGTTTACATGGTACAGAGGAATAACACCTGAGTCCTCAGGAATGGCAACGTATGGAAGTATCATGGGCCAAACAGTATACTCTGTTATGTCCATGATACTGCTCATGTCTATAGGCGACGGTTACCACTTTCCATCAGGTTTGGCGCCACCTGGTTGCCATTCTATGTTGCATAAAAAAAATACTCGTGAACTGGTGCTCCTAGTAGCAACTAGAATAGAATTCAAGAATACTATGATTATAGCATTCTTTTATTTATATACGAGTAGATTACCTATATTATTTTCTGATATGAATTTTCTGATAGTCATGTTATATATTTACGTTATTTTTTTTTTTAAACTCGACTTTTGTTTTAAGAAATAACAGCTGTGTTTCTTGCCGGTTCTTTTCAACTGAAATTGCATTCCGAACTTCGTAGGTCCATAAAAGTATGACTATTCTATAATTGCTTAAAATTAAGTTTACTTTAAAAAATATGTTTCATCATCATCATTTCAGCCACTATCCGTCCACTGCTGGACATAGGCCTCCCCCATAGACTGCCATAAAGAATGGTCCTGAGCCACCTGCAATGCATTTCAGATCATCACTCCATCTAGTGGGGGGTCGTCCTACACTGCGTTTGCCTGTGCGCGGTTGCTACTCAAGAACTTTTCATCCCCATCGGTTGTCGGCTCTCCGTGCTCTGTGACCAGCCCATTGCCACTTCAGCTTGCTTGTCCTTATGTAATATTATCCTTAATAAAATTATGTTTAATATCTATTTATTAAAATAGGACAAAATATATTCCTATAATTATTAAATGATTGAATAAATTGAAAGGGCAAGATAATTATAATATTTCTATAACCAATTTTAATTAATAAATTACCAAGTGTTACTAATTATTTAAAACTAATGCAAGTTTCGATTCGATCACGAGTGAAGGGAATGTGACTAGGTGTGCACTATCATTGATCGTAAAGCTACGTATGCAATTCTACAAACGGCATTGATTAGAGAGTTGCATCGGGTCGGGTTTATGCATTAAGTTTTCATATACAGATTAATATTATAAACTAGCTATATCTTATTGCTTTTCCCACGTGAATCAGTATGTAAGCGCTAGGATATTACATTTTACTGGGTACAGAGGAATAACACCTGAGTCCTCAGGAATGGCAACGCATGGGGGGTATCATGGGCGAAACAGTATACTCTGTTATGTCCATGGTACTGCTCATGTCTATAGGCGACGGTTACCACTTTCCATCAGGTGGGCCGTCAGCTTGTTTGCCATTCTAAGTTGTATAAAAAAAAAAAAAAAAAAAAAAAAAAAGCTATTCGTGTACTAAATTTCATACAAATCCGTTCAGAAGTTTTTGCTTGAAAAAGTAACAAATATATATTTATATATCTTTACAAAGTTAATTACAAAGTTTCCTTACAATATGTTATACTATATTAGAAATTAAGTTTACATTGGTCCTGGCTATGGGATCGATTCTGAAGCGCCTATCTCTTAATTCAATACAATCCTCTGGGTACAGAGGAATAACACCTGAGTCCTCAGGAATGGCAACGCATGGGAGGTATCATGGGCGAAACGGTATACTCTGTTATGTCCATGGTACTGCTCATGTCTATAGGCGACGATTACCACTTTCCATCAGGTGGGCCGTCAGCTTGTTTGCCATTCTAAGTTGTATAAAAAAAAAAATATTCCGCAAAATTAGTGTTTTATAAAACATAATACACTAATTGTAATATTTTGCAATATTTTCAACTTCAATTTATTTGAATTTTAGTTCATATTGGTCTTTAGAATAAATACTCGTATTTTAATGCGATATCAAATTTTAATTTTAGATATAAATTTTGAAAAATGACGCCGCAGAATCGACCCTATTATCATTAAAATACAGAACATTTGTCGTATAAAAACATGAAGTGTCATTCGTTACGTCCATTGATCGGTAGTAAATCGTAACAAACTGCTAAACTCTAGCCGTAAATTAAACTATCCGAACCGTAAATCTACTGGTAAAGCGAACAACGGCTGCTTATAACGAAACTAGCAATAGGAATTAGTTGGCAGACAATCTGGCGTTTGCCATAGATTTCGGCTTTTTAGTGTAAGTTTATAGATAACTAGCTATACCGGCGATTTTGTTAGCGTTTTTTTTTTTTTTGATCAGCTGACGCAAACGAGCAGTATTACCAGATGCGAATTTTGATTTTTACCTGCACTCCACTTATTATATTTTTCCAACAATTCGATATGATTTTCTGGATTTTTACACTAACATTAAGTTATAAAGTTCGAAAAACCGACAACCCATGGAGAAGAAAGTTTCTTGAGTGGTGACCCCGTACAAGCAAACGTAGTGTAGGACGACCCTAGGTGGAGTGCCGATCTTAAATGCATTGCAGAGAATCAGTGAATGTAAGTAGCTCAGGGCCGTTCCTTATGACAATCTATGGGGGAGGCTTATGTCCAATAGTGGACGGATAATTACTGAAATGATGATAATGATGATAAAGTTGTATCATTTTTCACTTCATTTTGCCATGTGCTACAAAATGAGCGACGAATAAAAAAGGTCATTCTATTTCTAGTTTTCCCTCTACTTTTCGTTATGTAACTTCTGCAGTAATATATTTTACTCTAATTAAGGACCTGATATATGTATATGTATGCATAGTTTACAAGTACTAACACTATTACCTAAAATTTATATAAAAAATTACACAAATTCCTTCAAGCCAATTTCTCATTTTTCCGAAATTTTCTGTCAGAATTTTATTACTCCAAAATTTCGCAAATAGAAAATGTTTTACTCAAAATTAGGGGAAAAATACCCAATATAGCAACACTGCAAACGAGAATGCGACACACCTGATGGCAAGTGTCCGCCACCGCCCACGAGCACTCGCAACACCGGAGAAATTGCAAATGTGATGGCGGCCTTTTAAAGAGGAATATGCAAATTCGTGCTATGCGAGCCTATGTTCAGCAGTGGACAGTTAGTGGCTGATATGATGATTACCCAAAAGCTATTTTAGTTAAGAAAAATGGGTAAGAAACAAGTAATGTTTAATTCAAAAAGTTTAATTTTACTAGTCATGAATTTGTTTGTATTTAAACTACAAAACAGTATCGGATCAACAAAAAATTTAGGTATATCTAGTAAAAACCTGTGTCAATCAGAAGGCTAGCCGTATTTTGATCAACGCATTTCTACAATCTCTAGCGGGATAATGCAGCCATATTACAGAATAATCCTGGGTACGCTACTAGTCTGTGGTGGAAATTTTCTACCTATATACAAGAACCTTTAAAATCCATTTTGTACTTAATTTGAAATTATATATATATAAATATATATATATATATATATATTTATATTATATATATATATATATATATATATATATATATATATATATATATATATATATATATATATATATTATATATATAAGGAACTTAATAGTCGAAGAATGGGCAGCAGCATCTCTCTTAAAACTTCATCAAAAATCAAACTGCGGTTGCCAACCTACTTGTCAAACATAGTAACTGCTGACCAAACGGTCTTTATGGAGCTATGGCTTATGTTATATGCGGCTGTATGATGATAGTGAATGTTGTAGGTACATTTAAAATTAGAACATACAGTACATAAAAAAATACTATCTAGCATAACAATGTAAAAGTATTAAACCAATGTAGGGACACTATTTTTCTTTATTAATCATTCTCTTTTTTTTATTATATTAAAGCTGATTCTTTTTTTTTATACAACTTAGAATTGCAAATAAGTTAACGGCCCACCTGATGAAAAGTGGTAACCGTCGCCTATAGACATGAGCAGTACCATGGACATAACAGAGTATACTGCTTCACCCATGATACCCCCCCATGCGTTGCTATTCATAAGGACTCAAGTGTTATTCCTTTCTACAACTTGTACTGTCTTGTAACGAAAAAGTATAGTGTTATGTTGCAGTAATATTTCTAATATTATATGAAGTACATATTTTCACTCTACTTATATAATCATTGTGAAGCTATAAAATACTTTGTTTAGTTTTACTTTCTCTCTAGAAGGAAATTAAGGTATTGTGTATGTAACAATGGCTTGAGAGGTGAAGTTTTTATTACAAACTAGCTACCTGCCCCGGCTTCGCACGGGTGTATGGGAATGGGCATTAAATATTAATAATAAGATACCGAAGAATATTTTGAATCTACCTTTTAATAAATTTAAAATTGTTATTAAAAATGGTTATTGAACAAAGCCTATATAAATACTCTAAAGGATTACTTGAATGACAAATGTGCATGGTAATAGTCGATCATGCACGGGAATTTAACGTGTAATTTTAGACATAGTACATTTAAATAAATACACACAATGTTAGCTGAAATTTAAAAGAGTAAGTGTTGAGTTACGGACTCTTCTCAATAGATAACAATTTTCTGACTCTTGTAGTAGATTTAAAAAAAAATGGCAATTTAAAAGCGTTTGTAAACAAGTTTATTTAAATAAAAATGATTTGAATTTTAATTTAATTATAGACAGACTACAGTAAAGTTGATCATGCAGGTATTTTTTTTAATTATGTTGATGGAAAGTTTTAAAACAAAATTTGGTGGGCATAAAGTTGTGTAATAAAAATTAAGGGTTTTAATTATTTTGGATCCATCGTGCTGGAATGATTTTCAAATGAGGGGTTCACGTTAATTGCCTGAAGTATGCCGGACATGATATAGGGATTTTATGTTAGAATATTTTAACTGAGAGTTCATTAAATATGAAACATGGATAAATTCTATTAATACGAGTATAATGAACATGAAAGTTTGTAACGATTGATGGATGAGTGTATGATGGTACCCTTCCTGATGGTACCCTTTCTGATGGTACCCTTTCTGATGGTACCCTTTCATACAAAAACTACTGAATAGATTTGAATGAAATTTGTTACTAGTGTAGATTTAATCTAAATCTTTAACCGACTCCAAAAATAAAGATGAAGTTCTCAATTGAGTTGTATTTTTTGTTTGTTTTTGAATACATTTAAATTTTTTTTTTAATTTGAACAGATACACTTTCAGTTAGGTCTCATAGATTTTTTAAAACAAATTGATTCGGAAGGTTTGTTTAAAATCAATACAACTGGTTTTGCCAATCGTGGTAAAACAAGTCCGTTTTTTTTTTGATGTAGCTAAATTTATTTGTTGATTCTTAAAATATCTGTTTTAATATATTCTACAGTGGGTCTAGTTTTTTTCTTTTACGAATGATCAACGACTTTGATTTTGTCCCACAAATAATCAAACTAGCTGTATTCCCGCGGCAGTACTCGCGTGAATCAGTATATAAAGTGCCCTATGTGCTATTTAATCCAATTTATTTATAACAGTATTATATCGTGTTGAATATTTCTTCTCAGTTATCAGAAGATGTTGTAAAAGAATTATACTGTAAACAGAAAAAGTATGAAGGAATTAAATAATTCACAATTGTCCAAAAAATATGAAATTAACAAATGTCATTTGCTAAGTTAGAATATAGTAGGGTATATTCTAACTTGGTGTACCAAATTTCATTCGAACTTTTTCAGTAGTTTTTGCGTGAAAGAGCAAAAAACATCCATCTATCTGCACGAATTTTCGCATTTTAATAGGATTTAAATAATAAACTTTTCATTAGTCATGTTTTTAGGATTTTATTCACAAAGTATTTTCAACCAAGATTAATAGTCTAGACGTTCAGCTGGATGCTCATTTCAAACAAAAAAAACAATTTTAGAATTTTTGTCAATGGAATGGATTAAGAATAGAAATAATATTCAGTCAAAAAGACTTGTTTACAAGCTCTTTTAAATCGTAATTACTTTTTGGTTTAACTTTTTATTAGTGTAATTCATCATTATATCAGTCGTTAACTATCTACTATTAAACATAGGCCTCCTCATAATTTTGTCAGTAGTTGCCACGCTTGGCAGGCGGGTTGGCAACCGCGGTTAGGCTTTGGTCATATTTAAAGAGGCACGCTGCTGCTCATTTCTCAACCATACTCATGCCTCTTATGACACCGACGAAAAAGGAAGGAGGACCTAGTGTGATAATTATCACAAAGATATTACGGACTTAATCAGTTAATATTAATGAAAAGTGATATAAAAGGTGGACATATCGCTAAGCAATCTCTTCCAGACAACCTTTGGGTAGAGGACATTGAGAAAAAGACAAAGGGTAGGTGACGCACCATTATATATTGTAGATAGTACTGTATATAAACATACATACACACACACATACACACACATATATATATATATATATATATATATATATATATATATATATATATATATATATATATATATACAGTACTATTTAATAGCCCACATACAACAATATTATACATATAAGTAACTCAACAGTCAATTGTATTGTAAAATCTTTTTGATTAATAATCGTTACCATTACCAATTATCTCTTGCATTGTTGTTTAAACTATATAATATTTAGTAATAAACGGTAAACCGCTCAATCACAAATATTCCGTTTACACTAACAATGCGGCCAAATGATGGGAAATGACCGAGACGTTTCCGCCGCGTTAACGTTACGTTTCCGCTGCGTAGCGAATTAACGTTTGAGGTTTATTTATTAATACGTCAATTTTGGGTAATGCGATAGATATGTCACACACCAAGCTAACCGCAGACACGACTTGTGTTTCCGTTCCCTGATAATCAAGTTCCTATTTCAATTTTCAAGTTGAATTCTCGTATGTAGGTGTTAATATTCATGTAATATACCATTCGGGTTTTTGCTATAAAATAGTTGTGTTGGCGTTGAAATTAGAATTTACAGAAGCATAACACCTTAGCCCTTAGGAATGGTAACGCATGAGGGGTATTACGGGTTACCACCCGTACCGTGGACTTAACATAGTATACTACATACTATGTTATGTCCATGGTACTTTTCATGTTTATAGACGACGGTTCAATCAGGTAGGTCCTTATGTTGTTTGCCATTCTAAGTTGCATAATAAATCCAATTTACACTACTAGAATTTTCACCTGTATTAGTGTAATTTTTTTTTGTATTTTCTTGATGAATACAACAACATTATCTTTACTTTGTATATATATATATATATATATATATATGTATAATATAAAGAGGAAAGATTATATTTTTTTGTAAATTTGTTTGTTATGAATAAACTCAAAAATTATTCACTTTTTTTTAATATTTCATCTACATTATCAGCGAGTAACATAGGCTATATATTATTAAAAAAAAAAAAGTAGTAGTCCCTATGAAAATTACAATAATGTAACCCAAAGTGTCAAAAATGTACCTATTAAAAATAATATAAAGTACTAACTTATCTTTCCATGTGGCAGTTTATTATGGATGGGCAAAGTCCTGGAAGGACTTTGCCAGTAATTGCTACATTTGGCAGGCAGATTGCCAACCATAGCTTATGGTGGTGTATTTTAAAAGGGACGCTGCTAAGTATCTCTTGACCATTAAGTTCTCTTAGTTACTACTACAACACCTACAGGAAAGGAAGGGGTAGCCTATTCTATGCCGAGACCACACGTCATTATGTATCGCTAAGAGCGATCTCTTCCAGGCAACTTTTGGATGGAGAAGAGTAATTATAAAAAGAGTAATAATAAATAAATCGTTAAGTTTAACAGTTACCACTGACAAATTAATGCATTCTATCTCGTGATTATTACAGAATAAATTAAGTTTTTTATTCTATAAAAAAACCTAACTTCATTTAAAAAAAAATACTAAATTGAAATGGAATCGATAAAAGAGTATTGAAAAAAGCATTATTAAAAATACTATGATATACACAAATCTAATTTAAACCTACTTTTCTTTATAAAGTTATTCAAAATTGAGAATTTGTCTCCATCGTAGCAAGACTTAGTTGTGGTAAAACTAAGTTGTGAAATAAAATATGTAAGAGATGGCTCTCAAGTTAGGGACTATAAAATATTCCATATGCATTCCCATAAAAGAATGGCGCATAAACATAACAATGTGTGCACTCAATTACCTCTTGCAATTGTTTGCGCTCATAAAATTTCAATGTTTTCAAAATATATTTTTCAATACCAATTTTTATGTGAAGCAAAATCATGGTGCTACATATTTAATATTCTCGACTTAAACACTTGTAGCACAATTCAAGATAAACATTTTATTCTGTTTTTAAACCTACCTATACCTTAAATAATAGCTTAATAGCTTAAATGGAAAGAAAAAAATAAATGAAAGATGTTTTTTCTATAATACTTCGTATGGAAAATAAGTGACGGTCAAATTGAAAGTGGTAAAAAACGTTTTACTACTGTTTGTTCACACATGCACTGTGTTATTCTTTATTAACCGACTTCAAAGGGGGCCTAGCTTAAAGAGAACTAGAACAATAATTATAGTATATACAGCTTAAATTAATGAAAAAACATGATTCTTATGAAATTTGTTAAAGGAAATAAAGATATTCTTATTCTTATTCTTATTCTTAAATACGTAAATATTTTACGTATTTCATTAGAATCAGGTAAGGGTTAAAGATTTACCCATAAAAATATGTAAGCAGTAATCAAATTATAAATATTTATTCACAATAATATAACGCATCAACTGACACCAACTTCTAACAGATTTTGTCCTTTAAATTAAGAGTACATTTTCTGGTTTTTGTTTCATCTTTTACTAGAGAGAGACTTTGTACAAAAGTCGTTTGCTTGGGCATCTTTGTCCCATTCGTATTTCTACCGTGAAACAGTTGTGTTTGCATGGCAGTGTTTCGGTTTGAAGGGTGGGATATAAGCAGTTGACACAAGGCACAAAGGCATAACACCTAAGTCCTCAGGAATGGTGATGCATGGGAGATATTATGAGCGAACCAATATACTCTGTTATGTCCATGGCACTGCTCATGTCTATAGGTGACAGTTACCACTTTCCATCAGGTAGGCTATCGGCTTGTTTGCCATTCAAAGTTGCATTAAATAAATCTTTTTGTTTTTAAGTTTACTTAGTTTTTAATTCATGCATACAATACTATGTGTTTACATCAAGTGAAATAATTTGGTTAGGTGTACTTTAGACAGAATTTAATCTTATTATACGCAATGTGAATCAGAAGCGAGTCAAACGGTGACTTAGTTTACATAGCCATCCCTTTGGTATAACATCCTTTGAGATTGAATATAAACATCGCACTAGATTGCCTCGCCCTCAGTTTTGTTATACATTCTAGGAACCTCGTTGTGTATGGAAATTGCCTGTGTATGATAGTGGACAGGCCAAATATTGTCTTTGGAGGTTTCGACGTAAACTGAATAAGTCTCTTCCGCTGAGTACACTGTAACTCGAGAGGGCAGAGATTGTTAGTAATGAGGTCTAATAGTCTCATTGCTGGCAATATACCCTCTCAGCTCGATCTCCACACGGTTCCTCCTGAAAACCATCATAGTTAATTCTTGTCGAATTGATCATGGTGGACCAACTGACCTGCATTCATTCTCACCTATCATCTTTCACTGGTGCTTCGTCGGTATATACCGGTAGCGCAGGCGGAGTTACCATTCCGTTTTCAACCGTAAAAAAGTACACTGTAATCAGTAGGATATGGCCAGAAAAAAAATCCGAACTTCGATAGTGGCAAAACTGATTTAAGCATAATCACAACCAGAAACCTGTAATTTTCTATTAAAAAATAAACTATTAAACCATATCGGTTGTTGAAATGTATATGAAAATTCTTAAAAAAAACAACTGAATATACATCATAATCCTGTAGATCATATCAATCAGGCTATAGCGAATATTAATAACGATCTGAATAACATTCTGGCATGGTCGTCTAACTATGGATTAGCTGTTAACCCTTCTAAGTGTCAGGCTATTGTGATTGGATTAACAGTTCTAGACAATTAGCTAAACTTAATGTTAACACAATGGTTCCAATCACATTTAACAATTCAGTTACAGATCTGAAAGCTTGCGTTAAAGATCTTCGCCTTTACATAGACTCAGCACTCAGCTGGTCATATCAAGTTGCGGAGGTGAATCGCTCAGTTGTTCCTACTCTACGCTCTTTATACCGCTTTAAAAACTTTTTGCCTATCGCTACAAAGATCAATCTTGTTCACGCCCTAATTTTTTCTATTATTAATTATGCTGATGTGTGTTATCCAGATCTCAATGAAGATCTTCTCGATAAGCTGGACGGTCTCCTCAATCAAGCCATACGCTTTATTCACAACCTTCGGAAGTTCGGTCTCATTTCTCTCTATCGGTCTCAGCTCAAATAACTTCCCATTCGTCAACGCAGAAATCTTAGGACTCTTTGTACACTCTTTACTCTTCTTCGAAAAACCCAGTCTTCTAATTATTTAAGCAACAAATTCCAGTACCTGTTTGAAACTCTCCAACAATCTATCTGACAGAGAATGCTTTTAGAATTAAGCCCGCCATGTACACATACTTGTACTAATGAATAAATAAATAAACCGAATGATAACCACCTCTTTTATAGAAGTCGGTTAATAAAGTGACTTCAATCTTCAATCTATTCTATTTGAATTTAGAACGCAGAATCAAACAGCAATAACGACATTCTCAAAACTAATATATTGCAATCACTTTTATTTGCGGAAAAAAATGCACCTTGTTACGGAGCAATATCTGCTTGTAGACACATGCTTTCTTCTGCATTCTAAATTCAAATATTTCCTGACTAATGTGTCTACAAAACATCTCACCAATCAATATCGTTGCTTATTGAAGCGTATACATATAATTTATTACGATATTTTTGTTCTAATTAGCCCGAAAACTTCCCATCTCAGATTTAATATTAGATTTCGTGCGATATTTTAATAAATAAGTAAATAAGTTTACGTTACTTGTTGATAATATAGTTTTTGAGTTTATCTATTACAAAGAAACATCAATCAATCAATCAAATCTTTTCTATTTATTCAATTTAAGTTTAAATTAAAAATTAATTTATTGACATCCATAATGGACGTATCTTTCGAATTCACATTCTCGATACGATTTAAAAACGGAATTAGCTGCATACTCGTATACTCACTTGGTAGACGTTACGAGATCTTATTGTATCTGACATCGAAGCGATAAGACGAAGCTGAGGAGGGCTTGAAATACTTATCTCGCACCTCTTTGCTACTGTTTCAAGTTTTGGCTATGAAGCCAGCGTATTTGACTTCATAATAATTTATGCATTTCTTCTTAAAGTTATTTTTTGTACCTAATATTGCCCAAGAAGCTGATGGCCCAGCTGATGAAAAGTATAAATCGTCGCTTATAGACATGAACAATACCATGGGCGTAATAATGTATACTAGGATCTTAGATCATATAGATAGAGTCTCGAGCCTCAAAAACGGATCAACTTTTTGTCAGCTAATTGTCAAATTAGCCGACTCGTTTTTTTTATTAATGTTCTATATACTTACGCACACGCTTATTAATGTATCGTGAGATATTTGTATTTAGTTATTTAAGAAATAAAATGAGTTGCGCATTAAAAAAGTGCAGAATTTATAAGACAAAATAAATATAAAAGTTATATCATTCATAGCTATTTATCACCCAAAATTTTATGAAAAAGTTGACCTACTTTTCTCGAAGTATTTGTTTGGAGACACTATCTATATAATCTGAGACTGAAAATATATACCATATATATCCGAAACAAAGGACATAAACGTTATTTTACCATTTTTATTATATTGTTATTTTAAATGTTTAGCATTTTGCCTACGGACCACCTGATAATAAGTAGTTACCTTAGCCTATGAATGCCTGCAATATCAGAGGCATCACATGCGTATTTTTTACTCTAAAGAAACCACTTTATAACTTTTTTGAAGAACCCTGTAGTCTCTCATGGAAACCTCTGCATGGAGTTCACTTTATAACCTAAATGTCGGAAAGAAGCACCTAAGAGTGCTTACTTAATTTTGAACCGACTTCAAAAATGAAGATGTTATGAATTTAGTTGTATCTTTTTTTAAGTTGTTACCTCAGAACTCTGTAATTTGTAAACCGATATGGATTTTTTTCTTCATCTGAAAGGGTATATTTTTACATTAGTACCATAAATTTTTTTCGAAAATCGATCCAGTAGTCTAATTTTCAATTCAAAATAACTAGTTTTTCCACAATTAAAATTAGTTTTTATTACTGAACAAAATCCACCCGTCCGACAAATCGTCTCAAAGTTTAATCACTCGTAATTTTCGTGGCCCAACTCGTAGAAGAGCACTTGTGATCACAAAGTGTACAAGTGCCTACTGGACTGGCACCTCTCTATTGTTCTTGTCTCTTTCATCTCCCCTTTTCATGATAAAGACAGACCGTCTGATAATGGTGTCACTTTTAGAAGCGTTCATACCGAAACTTACCAAAATGTGACAACTTCGGAATTACCTGTCAGTTTTCAAAAACAATTGAATAATTCTCAATATTTCTGATTGATAATTTATTTAATTTTTTCTTATTTTAACCGTGTAATTCTGGCATAGAATGGGCCACCCTTTCCTTTCCCGTGGGTGTCGTAAGAAGTACCCAGGAAATGTACAGTATAAATTAATATTGCTAGGAATAGTGTAACCTCAATAAGGACTAGTTCACTCACCTCTGTACCCTTGCAAATAACATTATGCCCCATTCATATTCGCCGCAGTCGGGTAAGTGCCCCACAATACGGCAGAGCAAAACAATAAACCCGCTTACTGCTAGCTATAAACCTAACCTCTGGCAAGTAGCCTTGAGATATATATGGCAATATACGCAGAGTTACTGGGAATGGCACAATGTCAACTCAGCATATATAGCGCTTTATTGTAACCGCTTTCATGTGAGAAAAAACCATCCAATGAAAGTTTTTCTTCGTAACATCCTTATATTATATATATGTTAGTTATTGTAATATTAACCTTATATATAGTTGACATAGAATTTAATCTAATTTGTTATTGTACGTTGTTTCTCTTACTCTAATAAATTATATTTTTTTTTGTATAGTTATTCGATGGAATCATGATATAGTGATCGCTTGTAATTTTATGATTCATGTGAAATGTATTGTATTGTATTATTTGTATTGTTTGTTTGTGTATTTATCATGCTAAATCATGCTTAAAAGGCTGGTTAGATTTGAATCAAATTTGGTACCCAGGTAGGTTATATTTTAACGTAGAATATTTTACATATCTACGCGAGTAAAGCAGGAAACAACGAGAAGGAAACATTGTGTGTCACATGAAAAAAACCGATTTCAATTGTGCTAAAATCTGTTATTTTGATTTCAAAACTAAATTACTGTACCTTTAAGATAAATGAAGATTTTTTTAAATAAGTTTATACCTAACTGTGGTATATAAAAAATGAAATCGATTGAAAATACAACCTCCTTAAGAAACCTCTTTTTTGAAGTTGGTTAAAAAGATAGACACACTTTGAAAATATACAATATTTCTTCTAATATTATAATCATCATTGTCATCATAAAAACCATTATTTATCCACTGTCTTAATATGTAACAGTCAAGAGTTACCTACATCTATTGACTACAATACACTTAATGGGGAGGAAGAGATTGTTAGTAATGGAGAGGTTAGTCCCCATCACTATCAAAATACCTTATCAGGTCGACCTCCGCGCAGTCCAATTTAACGTTGAATTCGTCACGATGGGCTAACTGACCTGCCTTTTCATCCTCACCAATCATCTCTCACTGATGCCCCGCTAGTGTATTAAATTTTTTTGTAAAACGCATTTTTAATTGTCCTTCTTTTAGCAATTTTGCGCTGCACTTAATATTTGAACACTTTCATAAAACCCATTTCAATTGTAACATAATAAGACATTTTCTCAAAAACAAGTTTGGCCAAGAGTATGTAATATAAAGATAAGATTTTTTTTTTTAAATTGCTTAAAAAGGAACTAAATACTTTGATATCAAAATACCGACCACCTACAAATTTTTGTTTCACTTATAAATTTATAAATTATGTATTTATAATGGTCAATAAATAAATTATCTATCTATTTAAAAATGATATTATGAAATAAAACAACTGTTATTATTTAAAAGTTTATTTTTTATATCAGATTATTCCTATTATAATTATTATTACAATATAACAAGTAATTAAACCGTTCGCTGGCAACTTGAAGTAAACTCATGGCATTATATTTAATTATTGTAATTGTAATAAAAAATACATTATTTATAATAATCAGAAAACAACAGTGTGGACAACAGCTTAGCTGGACGACGCTTTTTTATACCACGAGGCTGGCAAACAAGCTTACAGCTCGACTGATGGTGAACGATCATTGTAGCATATGGTTTATAACACTAAGGGTGTCACGTGCGTATTGCTGAACTTGAAGAAACTATAATACACTATTTTTTTAAGAACCCCACACTGCAGTGTTTAGGGAAAACCTCAATTGACTAGCTCTAAATAGAATCTCTAACCAAAACCTGTGAATTTACAAATTTAAAAATTATTATCGATTCACTCCGTACTTCTGTGGACACGTGGACACGTAAAACGATGATCCAGTAAGCGACGTTAAAGGTTTTTCGTGTATTGTGTGTAACGAAGATGGTATAAAATCTCTTCACGGCAGAGGGCGACACTGTACTACGTATATTAGCAGCGAACGTGTTAATTACACGCAATCAACAGCCTGATTACCATCTAAAACATTTTTACAATTTCAGTCTCAGATAAAGAAGTAAACGAATACGAATTTTTATCTATGTCTAGACTCGTTTATATCAATACATTTTTTATACTTTCAAGTATATTTTTCTTTTTTTATGCAACTTAGAATGGCAAATAAGCTGACAGCCCACCTGATGGAAAGTGGTAATCGTCGCCTATAGATATAAACAGCACTGTGGACATAACAGAATATACTGTGTCGTCAATGACACTTCATGCGTTGCCATTCTACTGTAATTACTATTGATAATGGACATTAAACAGATGGACTAACAGTGGCTGAAAACATGAAATAACACCATTAAAGTAGGTTCAAATCTATCTAGAAAGCAGGAAAAAATATTACAACTGTTAATGCTATAATCGCCATATGTTTGTATCTACCTTAGTATGTATAACAGAGTAAATAAAGATGTATAACATAGCCATCCTCTACTAGTAAAAAACGAATTTATTGCAACTAACCCACATTCAAAACAGACGCATCTCTTCCATCTTTTCAATCGACTTTAAAAAGAAGGAATTTGTCAATTCGATTGTATTTTTTTTTTTGTTTGTTACCTCATAACTCTGTCAGCTCTAAAACAATTTAAAATATTTTTAAAGGATATACTTACAGATTAGTTCTGTAGATATTTTAACAAAATCGGTTAAGTAATTTAATTTTTAAACTCAAATTTTGTTCTGTCACAATTGAAGCCTGTTTTTTTTGGCCACAATCTTTGTTTACTGTCATTATGAGTATGACTTTATATTATTTTTTTTAAATACTACTTAAAAGTATAAAATATGTTCTAAATTTAAAATACACAATTATAAAAAACAATTCATTAAAGATACTTACAATTAACGAACAAATGTTATGTACATAATTATCTTAATGGAAAATCTACTTAAAATTAGTATTCTTTGACTTCACGCTTAAAGCTTCAACATTTTAGGCTCAATTTATTATTAATTCATACATAATGAAATGGCTTCATATTGTTATAATTAACAATTCCATAAAATTCTCAAAAAAAGTGTATGTTACAGAAACAAGCATTGTTTTCCCTGATAAATGATGAATGCCCTTACATACATTCATACACATGAATAAAACAGGTTGTTACAATACTGTAACTAGGCCATGGCTATGTATATATCACGCAAAAACTACTTAACTGGTTTTTTAAGTAATTTGGAAAGGTGTAAACTTGAGATGTAGGTCAATATATAGGATATTTTATACCGCGGGAAAGCATCTAATTCCCAAAGGACAATATAACGACAATATCGCCATGAGGACAGCAGTTTGTAAATACCAGACACATAAATCTACTTATCAGAAATATTTACTTACAGTACATTAACAAAAACATTTCAACTATACACCTACTTATTAATAACGATTCGAGAAACATTGTGGTGAGTTTAGACGCAATAGAATTGGGATCAAATTAAATTGACGTCGAGTAGACATTAAATGGACGTATCATGGACGTCGAATTTATTATTTTAATTAATTTAAAGCAATAATGAATTTTCAATTTTAAGATCAATATTTAGTAAATCCTTTTAAACATTTATCAAAATTGGCAAGTAAATTTTATATTAATAATTTTAAAAGTCTTAATATAAATGTATGTAACAATAACTTATGTATATACAATAATGTATTATATACTACTGGGTGAATTCAAAATTATTAACATTATTTTAAGACGATGTTCTATTAATGTAACTGAACATTTTTCAAATCCACATAAATTATAAAAAAAAAAAAACTCTCATACCAACGTGGCATGTCAAGCTATTAAGCCACTATGGGCGACTCACCTGATGGTAAGTGACTATCGTTGCTCATGAGCACTTACAACATTTATGTAATTACAGATGTGCAATAATTAGTATCTAATTTGCCCATATTGACCCATTTGCAACAATCCTGTGCTAATCTCATCCGCTGCTTCTCCACTATCCGCACTATGGGATATCTTGCATTTTTTTTTTATTTATAACTCATGTTTCTTTGGATAAAATGTTAAATTTCATTAATACAGAACACCCTTAGAAATTGCTAATATTTTTTACTTCACCTGTATAAATTTATTTCATATAATTTAATAGCAATTTATTTTATTGATCGTCACTTAATATAACATTCAATAATTTGTCTTTATAAGGCAAATCACATTTCAAATAGACATATTGGCTTAAATATAACTTTAGGAAATAAGTTTGAGTAATATTTTTATAACCTAATCGTTATATTACAGAATTATAAACATTTTAAAGAAAATAAACAATTATTTTTCTTAAGAAAAATATTAGACAATTTAATCGATAGTATTGTTCCGTGCTCACTAACGATATAATCGATACGATCTGTAATATTGCACGTTACGATCGATTATAATCGATATAATTGGAAATCATTCATATCTGTACTATGAATAGGCTGATCGATATTTAGATTATTCTGAATAAAAATTATCAATTATGAGGAATTTTTTAGAATATAAGGTATATTTAAAATTAATTTAATTATTAAATAAATTCATTTTTTGATATTATTTTTTATGATATTATAGTTAAATATTTAAATGAATAATTTCCCTTTAAGAATACTTTTACTTTTAAACGATTTAAATTTCAATTTAATATTATAATATCTGACTGGTTTTATCTTTGTGCTATTCTCAAAGGATAATAACACTCATTTATAATGAGTTTCGCCCGTTTATAGTATATCCTTTGAGACACCGGTAAAGTATTCGTAAAAATAAATTGTGTAAGAAGCAAGTGGTCTTTCAAATTAATAAGACTCTCGTATCTTTTCTACTTTCGTAGTAGATTAAATGTACCATTTTAAATTATCTGATATTCTTAAACGTAATTATTTTGTATTGTCCAATTATATTTAAATATCATGAATAGACTGCTATAGGGAAATCAAAGTAAATGCCATTCAAAAACAGGCTAGGATTCCAGACAGTACACAAAATTACATAGATAAAGTATTGCCTCCAAAAATTCAAGCACTACAAGTCATTTTCATTCAAGCATATTTTCATGGGTTAATGAAGTTTTTGTATAAATATGGAAAGATAGTGCTAATCCTTTTTTCTATACTTACTTCTGTGTCCTTAATACTGTAGTTTTTAACAGCCTTAAAAGGTTGATAAAGCCTATTTTTTCTGAAATTGTCCATGAAATACAAATAAAAAAATTCTGAGCTGCTCTTTTGCTCCAAACAATACTTTCGAATCGACGGCAAGTAAAATAATACAAATAATATATTTTGTTTCTTACATTCTTCCTTACAACAAAATAAGAAATTAATATATAAACAAAGCCTTCATACAAATGTTACCAAGCATAATCTAATTGACAAATGACATTAAATTTTCGTACAGATGAGTCTAAATGAATTCATACTTAGCATCTTAAAGTATAATTAATTCACAATTTTTTTCTAACTAGTTACAATTAAGTCTACATATAAATTTACACGTGCGTACCATTTGTTAACTGGGATCCGTTACCTGTGAATATGAAATAATCGTATGCAGTTAGCGATTCAAACAGTTAATTAAAGATAATGGAGTCCGTTAATTTGGCGTTGTTGCAACTAGGCGAGCTTTCGATTAAAGCAAATAAACTGATCGGTGAAGTATTGTGCAATATGACGTTATACTTGTATGCCATTTTAATTTGATTACATTTACTAATAATATAAAAAAATCTTATGTTCTTTACATCTTACTAATATAATAATATTGTAACTTCACAATTTTTACACATGGGAGATATTTCGGAAAAATGGTATGTGGGATCTTAATGAGAGAAACGAAATCCGAAAAAAATTTTTAGAAATTTTGTCTGTCTGTATGTTTGTTCGGATATTACACAAAAATATTGCACCAAATTAGATACATCCTTTACAGTTATATTCCTAAAAATCTAATACGGTACACCATTTAGAAGCGATCTACTTCATTAGTTTTCTAACTTCTGAAGTAGCGAGCAGCAGCTAACTAGATTAAAAAAAAAAAACATAGAAATAGCAGACAATCTAATATACTGCTTCATGAAAAGTAGTAACCATCGCCTATAAACATAAACAATACCATATATAGGTATCACAAAATCCACCATATGCTTTACCATTCCTGAGGACAAAGATATATGCCTCCGTACTCTATAAGTTTACTGTCATATATCTCTTCAAACCAAAACATAGCCCTGCAAGCACATAATACGATTAATCTAAATTTGCAATTATTTATGTCGGCTTTACTCATATTTGAAATTCGGGGATGCCCGACTAGTTAGAAACTCAAAAGACCCTTATTCATGAGC
Organism: Galleria mellonella; assembly: GCF_026898425.1. NCBI lineage: Eukaryota > Metazoa > Arthropoda > Insecta > Lepidoptera > Pyralidae > Galleria > Galleria mellonella. The sequence goes on along the minus strand of NW_026441999.1, from coordinate 3,882,931 downwards.
ACGGTTCACGGCTGTATCGCCAGTAGACTATATTAAATAAATAATTACAATACAATATGACTTACGATATATATTCATGTGAATCTATTTGAATGAATTTTTTATAAACAATAAAGGCAGTATCGTATGAGCTTTTTGTAAATCTAAAGAAAGGTACTCTTTGAGGAAAATAACTTCAATGATGAGACTTTACCTTTGGCAGTAATTTGTTTGGACTGGAGATTTCCATGGCTGGACGGCGGTAGTATATATAGGGCCCCCGAAGATAACGGAGATAGTTTAGGCACCTAATTGAATAAATATTAAGAATGTGAATAAACAAAGTAAAAGTAGCTGCTAAATGAAATGTCGGAAAAAAGTGGCACTCCAGTACTCGGGATTTTTGCTGTACAATAGAGATTTACTTAACAGCGAAAAGTTGAAATGATTGTAAGTAAAAAAAATAGTAATAACAGAACTTACTTGGGGTTGAGCGCTACTAGTAGATGACGATGATGCCAAAGGACTGGTGACAGGCCGAGAAGATGATGATGACGATGGAGACGTTGTTGCAACTGATTTATAAAATTAAACAAATTATACGTATGCGGAACATATGAAAGAAGTTAAAAGAGAAGCGTAATTGGTCAATTTAATGGTAGACCATTACTATTGTGTGCGTACACACGAAGAGAATTAAGTCATCAAATCCACTTTCATAGTTCATGTAATAAATACGACAGCTTCATCTCAATAAGAATGCCTAATTACTAAAACCATTTTATATCTCAATGCGCTCAAATCATAAAAATATAGAAATTTTCAAATTTGCCTTTTGCATTTGCATGGCACGCAAATATACCAATTGTCTAATCTCCAAGCTTGAATATACTGTGTTATGGAAACCAAACAGCAAATTTCTTTGAGCACACACCAGAATACTTACATTCACAATACTCAGACCCAGAATACCCAGACCAAGAATACCCAGATCCGAGACAATTCAGAAAAGTTCATGTCTTAACCTAAATTGGCCCGACCGAAAATCGAACTCGGGACCTTATTTACGTAAAGCATCATTAAGTTCTACATTTTTATGATTAATATTTAACCTTATTTAGTAACAGTATTATCATTATCCACACATTTAAACATACCGTCCAAATATATATCAATTTACTCATACATACATACATACATATCTGTCACGCCTGTCTCCCATTAGGGTAGGCAGAAACAATGGAACGCCAAATGCTTCGATTCAAACAAACCTCTTTCGCTTCTTCCACATTCATCAATCTTGTCATACACGCTCGCCGGTTACGGGTACTTTTAATTTGGCCCTTCTTCAGCACGTCGCCTATTTGGTCGACATACGTCCGTCTAGGGCGGCCCCTACCGACATCTCCATTCATTCTTGCTCGATAAATCTCTTTCGTAATTCTTCTTTCATCCATCCTCTCCAAATGACCAAACCAACGCAACGCAATTTACTCAGTTTTCTCTAAAAGAGTTTCCTAACAAATATTGGGCATATAACATTGATAAAACGCTTGTTGGGAATCCATTTATCTTGTATTAGTCGGGTTTTGATCTAGTGACGCGGAATATATTTTTAACATACCATTCGGGTGGATGTTCTGGTTTCTAGCGGTGTAGTAGGGCGGTGGCGCCGGCTTAGCTGATGGATTGGTATTCACTTGTTGCACGTACGCTAAGAATATATTTACTAGTATTAGAAAATATATATTGGCATTCTCGCTACAAATATTTCATGCATAACATAAAGTTTCTTTTAAATTTACAAGAGGATTTTGTTACTTGAAATAGTGATTTCGATTGCGACAATTTTAAAGTTGTCTAGTAATAGTATTATTATAATAAACCGACTTTAAAAAAAGGAGTGGGATTTCAATTTGGGTTGATTTTTTTTTATTTTTGTCACCTCAGAATGTCATCATTTATATACCGATTTTTAACGCACGACGAATTAAAAATTATTAATTATGGATTTTTTTACAAAAATTATTATTTGTTTGAAAATATATACTTTCAGATTCTTCTCATATAAATTTCATTAGAGTCAGTTCAGCAGCTTGGTTTTAAATCTGAATAATTCTTTTTGCAACGATTTTGAATGTTTTTTTTTAAATATTAAATACAGTAGTAGTATAGTAGATATATAGATATAATATTAATAGTAAACTAATAAATAAATAAAAACTATTACAAGATTTATTTTTTTATTTTAAGTAGTTAAATATAATGGAATGACTATATATTTAAGTTGCAAGTGAACGGGTTAAATACTTGTTATATTGCAATAACAAATACACTTGACAATTAAAATGTTGAACTAGTTTACTAGCACTTTCTCTTCCAATATTTATAGAAATACTAGCTGACTCGGCAAACTTTGTTTTACCATATACATTATTTCGAGAACTATGCATGATAATTTCTTGTACTATAATTGTTATATTCGATTGTCACCTTGCAACCCTATTGCGGCATATAAAAATCGCGATTAAAAAACGGGTTGATCGTAAAAGCGTGACAATTTGAATTTGTATATATTTTTCAATACTAAATCATAACATAATTAAATTAAAAAGTTTTGTCAAAAAAATAAAAAAAAAATATTTAGGGGTGGGTCACCCTTATGATTGAGGGGTATGAAAAATAGATGTTGGCCGATTTTCAGACCTACTCGATATACACACAAAATTTCTAAAAAATCGGTAAAGTCGTTTCGGAAGAGTTTGGTAACAAACACCGCGACACAAGAGTTTTATATATTAGATATAAAGGCAATATGAGATTAAATAGTATACTTACACAATGGTCCGCTTCCTCTCAAATAAGGGTTTCCATATGTAGCCGCGTATCTGACATCAACACCACCAGACATGCTCACACCAAGAGTCGGCATAGGTATGACTGTTGAAAACAAAATGCCAATTTTATTTTGAAAATTAAGAAAGTTTTATATTCTTTTTCTATTCTTAGACACCCCTACTGGTACCTTTCTTGATGGGTGAAAATGGTATGGTAACCCCGCCTGCGCTAACGGGATACGCTGGCGGGGCACCAGTGAAGGGTGATAGATGAGAATGAAAACAGGCCAGTTAGCCCATTATGATGAATTCATCAGGAATTAACCATGATAGTTTCTAGGAGGAACCACGAGGAGGTCGTCCTGGTTGGGTATTTTGCTAGCAATGGAATTCTCAGTCTCCATTACTAACAATCCGTTTCCCCCTCCCCTACTGGTACCCTAATAGAGTAAATCAGTAGCGTGGCAAAGTTACCACTTCATCTTTATTTATTAACAAAAATCAAATACTAGATACATTTTGTTATTACAGACGAAATTCGCTGATAATTTTATCAATTAAATTAAAATTTAAATCATATTTATTGATATATACCTATTTACAAGCATTTTTAAATTTTCATTTTTAAATGTTGTTATCTGCTGGAGAAAACCCGCAGAAACACTTAAAAATTTATATGATTGAGCAATTACATAATTTTAACAAAGATATGAAAATTTCTGTTAAAATTATATGTATTTATTTAAATGTATATATATCTTAAATTATATAGCCACCATATACGTTTTTCATTATATACTATATATATATATATCATGAGTGTGATCAAAGTGAATTTTTCCGTCGATTGGCAAATTAGAACGAGCAAGTTCGTACGTCCGCTGATACCGGCCGATTGAACTCTGCCCGCCAGCTGTTCCCGATGGCTTTCAACTGGCTCCATATTATTGGACATTGTCTCGTGTTTTATAAGATCTTTTTATATATATATATATATATATATATATATATATATATATATATATATATATATATATATATATATATAGATAATGCCTCTTTTTGTATCACTTCTATTATATTTATTGTTTTTTTTTTTTATAAACGGTAAAATAAAGTGTAAATAAATAAATATAATTTATTCCTACAAAACCTACCATCAGGTCCAATTATTCCAGCGAGTCCACTGCTTGTCTGGTGGGTAAGAGACCCACAGTTATTCATATATATAGATCCGTCCATGCTCCTGGACAATGATCCACTCTGGGACTCCGATGGCATTGGAGGGGCGTAATCTCTTGAATAATCCACGTAAGGTACATAACCGTTGCTCTGGCCTTGGGTCTAAACAATAAATACGTAATTAGTGTAAATTTAATTTATTCAATTACAATCTAATATTAATGTGCATGTCCAGAATTTTTTTAACATCTCTGTAAATTATTAATGCCCATTAATTCTTCTCTTTCCGCGTCTAGGGAAAGTAGATAAAGTTTTATTTGAGAAATCAGTTCCAGGTACGATAGGACCTAGATACCTAAAGAAGGTAAAAGCCCTTAAATAATAATAAAAAAAAATCTGTAATCAATGTTGTGGACACCTGCTATAGGTATGTAGGTATATCGGATTATTATACAAAAAATGTTATTTAATCTATTTATAGTATGTATAGGTACTGTCGGTGTGCCTATTTCAAATAAATAAAAAAAAATATTTTTATGTTGTTCAAATGGCAAAGAAATTGATGGCCTACTTAATCGAAAGTGGCATCTGATACTTACATTATTTATATAAAACTTGTACTATAGATATAATATATCACAGAATACATTTAATTTCATATTTTTTATTTACTTTCCCACCAAATTCTTAACAAAATATTTCAAGTGACAAAACCCTAAAACCCTCTATTTTTTATGCAACTTAGAATGGTAAGCAAGCCGACAGCCCACCAGATGATATGAATAATACCATGGACATAACAGAGTACTGTTTCGTTCATGATACCCCCATACATTGACATTCCTGAGGACTAAGTTATTATAACTCTGTACCCTGTAAATTTACTTTTATAGGATACAACAGTGAATTTACAGGATAGGAACTCTTCAAACCAAAACATAGCCATGCAAACACAACTGCTTCACGGTAGATACACAAATGGGACAGAGATGCCTAAGCAAATGATTTTTGTACAGTCTCCCTGTGGTATCTATCACTTATAGATATAACTGGTACCATAGGTAATAAACAATATACATAATACATTGAATTTGATATTTTTTTATCTACTTTTAAGTTATTAACGCGGTAGACAAAATTAAGTAATTAATCAAGTGACAAAATCTTTAAACACTCTATCTATCTAATATTAAAATAAACTCAAGTATAGAATAGAATAGAACGCCTTATTCGCTTCGAATTGATGATATTTTGTTACCTATTCAAAGCAAAACTATAGTTTAAAGTTTACGTATGCTTAATTATGGGCGACCAATACGTTTTTCTGATTTCTCCAAATGATGGATACCAAGAAAAATATTATGTAACTGAAATAAATTACATAATTATAGGTATTTGTGATTTTTGCTAACCGTACCATCGTTATCAAAATTCTACTAAGGAACATGAACAAGAAATATTAGACTTATAAAGAAGTCGTAACGTGATTCTGTTGTTTCTTGTTCTCTAATAGGGTTGTCGATTTAAAAAAATATGCAATTTAATTGTTGAAAAATCTCCATTGCGTACGATGTAAGAGAGACGGTAATAATCTAAAAAGATTTTTAAAAATGGAACAAAATATAAAAGAATAACAAAAAGAAGGAGGAAAAAAAACTCAAATATTTTTAAACAGTAATTTGTGATTCTATCATATATCTTTCTTTGGAATGCAATTTCAGCTGAGAAGAACAAGAAAAAATATGCAGAAAGTAAGACATGCGTGTAGGGAAAAAGGTCGTTAGCAATCGGTAATCGGTATTTGTCTACCTTTTAGTAGATTTGAAATAAATCGTAATAAATAAATAATAGTAAATGGAAACGTGAATTTATTAACAGATAGAAATAAAATTTTCATCAAATTTTTACCCGATTGCTCTTATTTCGAGAGACAAGACGATTGGCGTACTCCTAGTTTATAGGATAAGCATTGTAATCCAGGAATATACATTCTTGGCAACATTCTTGGCTCGTTGCCGCGCTATTACCCCTTTCGATAAAGTTTTTTAATAGATTCGAGCCTACCGTTGGCTTTATTTCGTTTCAACTGACATTTTTTTTAATATAGCATCTCATAAAATAAACATAGTAGCACGTTAAGTCATACATGTTAACTCACTTAAATAAAAATGTGTGTGTGTTATCAAGTAGCTTAGTATTTTATTTAACTTTTTTTATATTTAATTTAAATCATTAATTGTTGTAACCGAACGGCTTTGTCGCATTTATTATTATTTTTTCTAATGGAATGGTAATGCCTGCGCCATCAGTATACGCTAGCGAAGCACCAGTGAGGGATGATAGGTAAGGATGAAAAGGCAGGTCAGTTAGCCCATCGCATCGTGACGAATTTCATTAGAATTAACCACGATGGTTTTCAGGGCGAACCGCGTGGAGGTCGACCTGATAGGGTGTATTGCTGACAATGGGTCAGCTAGACTCCGTTACTAACAATCCCTTTCCCCCTCGCATTTATTATTGGATCATGCTGTGTGTACATGTTGTGGCAAGTTTACCTGATCAATACTTTAATGTACTTGTATTTTTTTTTGATGAGTGAAAATAGTATGGTAACCTCGCCTGCGCTAACGGGATACGCTGGCGGAGCACCAGTGAAGGGTGGTAGATGAGAATGAAAACAGGCCAGTTAGCCCATCATGATGAATTCATCAGGAATTAACCATGATAGTTTCCAGGGGGAACCGCGAGGAGGTCGACCTGGTTGGGTATATTGCTAGCAATAGGATTCTCAGTCTCCATTACTAACAATCCCTTTCCCCCACTGTACTTGTATGTTATATTTGAAGTTTGTATTTGTAAACTACTGTTATGTGCGCCAAATAAATTAAAATAAATAAGCACATTACCCAATGAGGAAGAAACGCCGCAACATAATTTGTGGCTGTAGCCCATTCATACATAAACGATATATCTGCTATGGGAAATACTCCTTATATCCTAAAGAGATAAAAAATATCGGAGATAAAGAACATTTTGAAATTCCTGTCCTGTGAATTAGCAGTAAACGAAAAAAAGGCAAGCACAAAATATCATTGAAGTCGCAGTGTTACGGGTCTTTCTGTCTAAGAAGTCCATCTTTCAGTAATTAACTGTAATTTGGTGTGAATTTACTGGGTACAGAGGAATAACAGCTGAGTCCTCAGGAATGGCAACGCATGGGTGGTATCATGGGCGAAACAGAATACTCTGTTATGTCCATGGTACTGCTCATGTCTATAGGCGACGGTTACCACTTTTCATCAAATGGGCCATCAGCTTGTTTGCCATTCTAAGTTGTATAAAATAATAATAATAATAATAAAGCCATATAAGAATATAAATCAACAAATATTTTAAACTTATAAAAAATATTTTAGAGTCATAATAATATTTTAACTTTTCAACTCCAGCATATGAAGTGACAAGTTCTATTAAAACGAGAGTAATAATAATAATAAAAAAATATAATAAGGGATGAAACGACACATTAAAATGTTTTTATAAGTTTAATAACATATCTATAAGTTCTACTTATTACAATTGTGCATTACTTATTACAGTTTTTACAAATGCACAGTCGACAACCCTATGTGCCTGTACCTATTGTTTACGGTAAATCAACTAATATTGCAGTCACGTAGCAAATGATTTCCCACTAGGTTGCTTTTTAGAAAGGTCCATTCGTATGTACCTACTGAACATAATGTACACTGTGTACCATTAAATGTTACGTAATGTGAATCCTCACTTTTCCCTTTGTCACAATAATAATATCTTTATTTCTAACAACAAAAGTTTACATATAAAAATATATATAAATAAATAAATAAATATAATACAAATTTTTTCCTCATCTATAAATCGCGTGATTTATAGAAAAAAAGTATAAAAGTAAAAAAAAAAAATATTAAAGTATTTTTTCTGTAAAAATATAATGTGGTAATTAATAATCAAATGTCACTGTGAGTGCATAATTCGAATGCACTTTTTTAGAGTCGCTTTTAGTACCTTTTTTTATAGATATATCAACGATTAATGAGATATGTAGATAAATACTCTTTGTAGTAATCTCTCCAAAAGATTGCAGTAATAAATTTGGCAAAACCAATCATTATCATCAAGTCAGCCATTATCTGTTCACTGCTGAACATAGTCATCCCTCATAGACTATAGCCTTGAACCCTGTATCTACTGACTCCTTGCAATATATTTGAAGTCGTCATATCATCCAATGAGAAGTCATCCCACACTGCGTTTGCGCATACAGGGTCGACACTCAAGAAACTTTCTTATGTTAAAACAATAATAATAAATAAATAAATAACACACGCCATGTTACACAGCGCCATCTAGTTCAAAATTAAGTACAAAATACTAGATCAGTGACAAATATACTTAAATCTTTAATTTTTTTGTAAATCCCTATATATAATATACCTAGACTAATACAAATAGACCATACCCAACAATGAAAAACGTTTGCATTATTCGGGAATTGAATCCGCGATCGTTAAAAAAAACACAATGTAACCGCTGCACTATGGAGGTTACAAATAAAATAAAATAAATAATAAATCACTGCATTAAGCTCTTAATGTTTTAGATCTATATACCATTATTATTCATTATATCCAATACTAAGAGTAAAACAAAACTTTCCGGCATCGCTCGTGCGTATCCGGCCCGATCCCGTGGGACCACCCGAAGATCTTTTCTTTGTGAATACTATATTACATAAGGAAAACGCGTGTAAAATTTAAAGTTCCAACATAAATTAGGTTGAACGTACTGGGCCAGAAGTCGGATAGTTCCAAATTAAAAAAATACAATTATAGGTTTTTTTCATGATACTTAAAATGGGAGATAATAAGACGGCCCACCTGATAGTATGTGAAAACCGTCGCCTATAGATATGAACAGTATCATAGATATGAAGACACACTGACATAGATGTTTGTTATTGCTATATTTGAGGACTAAGGTGTATCCAAAGGTTGAAATAGATTTTTTTTAATGGATGATAATGGAATGGTAACCCCACCCGCGCTATCAGTATACACAGGCGGGGCACCAGTGAAGGATGATAGGTGAAGATGAAGTAGGTCAGTTATCGCCCATCGTGACGAATTCAACAAGAATTGTTCACGATGTTTTCCAGGGGGAACCACGTGGAGGTCGACCTAATAAGGCATATTGCTAGCAATGGGGCTGTCAAACTCCATTGCTAACAATCCCTTTCCCCCCGGTTGAAATAGATTGCTCATCAATAAATCCCCCTTTATATTTAATAAATATATGCACATTCCTTTATTTTTATGTATGTATTATTTATTTTGTATAGATATATATTTTTAGTTGTTATCTTCTTTACCTATTCCAATAATGAAGTACTGAATTACTGAAAGTAAGTAGTAATTTAATAAATACTATATATAATTTCATGATTCATTGTTCATGCCAAAGGTTGACTGGTAGAGAATGCTACAAGAATTAAATCCGCCTTATTTTATTCTGGTCAGTAAAATTATTTAATTAAATGAAAATTGGTGCAATAAAGTGTTAAACAAATAAATAAGGTTAAATCTTTGTACGCTGTAATTTAGCAGACAACCCCCCCCCCCTTCAAAGTAAAACAAAGCCACGCAAACAATGCTGCATGATAAGAACACGGGTCAATAGAAATCTTATTAGACCAATTTGTAAAATAACGTTTACAGAGTCACTTTTAACCTGATTTTCGAAGAATGATGGGTAAAATGATAAAATGTTTCCCCTTCATAAATTTTACAAAAAAATAACAAGATAAAATTCAATAAAGGTATGTTTTTGTTTTACTAAAAAAGACAATGTACCAAAGGGCATAAGTGCCTCTGTTGTCTCGTTCGTGTTTCTATCAAAAAGCAATTGCTTGTATGGCTGTGTTTCTGTTTGAAGGGTGGGATAGAGTGGGATATGGCAGTGAGATTACAGGATTTGCCGTTACATTATTATGCCATTATTTTTGACGATTAGCAATTGATCGCGAAGTGATCGTATCACATATCATTTGCTAATTGCTAATTTATATACAATCTACGTATACTCTGTTATGTCTATGGTACTGCTTATGTCTATAGGCGACAGTTACCACTTTCCATCAGGTGGGCAGTCAGCTTGTTTGCCATTAAAGTTGTATAAAAAAAAATCTACGTATGTATATATACCAAAGCTACTTACGCAAGTACATTGTATATTGAATTGTATATTGGATTACAGAAATAAACTACAGTAAATCTCGATATTTTTCTTTTAAATGTGAATCGTAGAAGCAGGCATTTCTCAAGTGAACTAAGAATAGCTTGCAGTACTCAAGTTTCAAATGGTATCATGCATTTTAAAATAGTCCAGAGGGATCGAGTGCACGGGAATGGTCTACGTTCAATATTTCAATATTGCGTGAAATATATCCGTGCACGTTTTATTAGAAAGAAAGAAAGAAGAAAGATAGAAAACATTTGTTGCCAACAACAAAAAAAGTTACATAAATTATCAATAGCAAAAAAAAACTGTATTTTTATTATTGCCAACGTGGCCAGCACTCAGATTTATTATTTATTATTAAATTATATCTCACTATGAAAAGATGTTACTTTTTATTACTACTAGACTTCAAAGAATGAGGTGTCTCAATTCGGTTGTATTTTTTATGTTAGTTACCTCAGAACTCTGTTATTTATAAATTGATTTATAAAATTCATTTTATATATGAAAGGATATACTTCTATATTGATTCCTTAGAAATTTTATCAAAATTGGTTTAGTAATTTAGTTTTAAAGTCAAAAGAAGTAGTATTTGCCAAGATTGAAGTCGGCTATTTTTGTAGAACAAAATCTTAAATGATTACATAGTAATTTCATTAAATGTCCGCTGTCGAAATGCATTAAAATTATTTTTTACTTGTGTATGTTGTATAGATTATGCGACATCCTGGTTAATTGAAATGAAATGAAATTAGTTTATTTGCATTTAACAGTTTAAAATTATTACAAGTCACGTGGTATTATTTTGGCACCTGTTTAATTGCTTTAAAAGATATAGGCATGCAAATATTTTACATTTTATATAAAAAAAAAATCGGTAAACAAAATTATAATTCAATTACATTATTTAAATTGACCCTACATGTTAAAAGTCTAGATTATAGTACATTATGTCATTTATACATATATCTACACATAACAACTAATATAATAAATTTACAAAATAGAAAAATGTCAATAGAAGGAGAAATGTAGGCCGATTTTAATGATTACTCATTTATTCGAATACTTTTCGGTTTTGATCTCAAAATTGTGTCAAAAGCGTAGTCAGTCTGTATGTTAGTAAAAGATGAAATATATCTGATATTGCAAATAGACCTTGGATGACATTTTGAATACACTATTAATATTGAAGTTAGCAATTGTAAAATCGTGACCAAGAAAATAAATTAACATGCATAACATAGGACGTCAGCATTATGGCAAATAACTGTTAACCCTTTGTAATATATTTAGATTAACATTTAACAACGTTCATAAGACATGTAGAATTGTAATTCAATATTGTGAATTTGAAGGATAAAGATAACATTGTGAATGAAAATAAGAGTGGCAATACGCTGGTCACATAGCTCGAAGAACCAATGACTGATGGAGAAGAAAGGTTCTAGAGTAGTGACCACGTATAGGCAAACACATTGGAAGACCCTCCATTAGATGGAGTGACGATCTCAAATGCATTGCAGGAAGTCAGTAAGTGCAGGTAACTTGGGACTGTCCATTACTGTCCAACAGTGAACAGTTGACTGTAAAACTTAAAGTACTTCATAGAACTTTTTTTTTTACAACACAGGGGGCAAACGAGCATGCAGCTCACCTGATGGTAAGTGACTACCGCCGCCTATGGTCACCCACAACACCAACGGTATTGCAGATGTGCTGCCGGCCTTTTAAAAAGGAATATGCTCCTTTCTTGAAGGTTATGTTATCGTATCAGTTCGGAAATACTGCTGCTGGAAGTTGATTCCAAAGAGTGGTTGTGCGTGGCAGAAAGTAGAGGACCCCTTGCTGGTTTCCTTATGAATGCTAATACATTTACTAAAAAAATTACAATGTAGTCATCCAAAAATCCATTAACTTCGTTGGTACTAACCTTACAATGTAAGTTGCTTATAGGTTGGTTAAAATCCCCGCTATATCTCTGATACTGTTTCATAAGCTCATTGTCATATCCATTATCAGGTAATGACACGGGTCCAGCTAACGGCAGTCCAAGGTTCGAAGTCAGATGAAGACTCGGATGGAGGTCGGTCTCGGAGCCGTTATTTGAATTATCCTATAATTATATTCACATATTTAGCCAGCCGAATAACAGAAATCCACAGAAGAACTAAAGCGGCTGAAATGGTCCGAAAAATCTGTAAGCTGAAATGGCAATAGATTGGTCATATAGCTTGAGTAGCCGATAATCAATGAGATAGAAAAGTTCTCGAGTTTCGACCTCCTGCAAGATGGAGTAACAGTCTCAAGAGTATTGTAGAGTTGCTTGATACAAATAGGATCTTTATATGGAAATGTTCACAAGTGGACGATAGATAAGTTATAATAAATGAATAAATACTAATTCTTAATTTAATGAAAAAAGAGACTTGAAATAGAGTATCCTATTCTATACATACATACATATATATATATATATATATATATATATATATATATATATATATATATATATATATATATATATATATATATATATATATATCCTCCCGAGATCATTCAAGCTCCGAATTGAACTCTTTTCCTTTTTTAAAGACTACTGACTACCGTATGGGGTAATTCAAAAAGAGCGTATTAAAGTTTTATTCAAGATCGGCAATGCATTTAACATCCCTAGTGTTGCAATTGTCCATAAGTATAATGTTACAATGACCGATTTCTGTCACGCAGACTGTATACTGGTTTGCCATAAAAAATGCCTTTTAGACGTATTCCACCAAAACATAATATTAAAGTTATACATGAGTCTACTGGCATGATAGAACGTGATAAAAATCTTACCAAACCACAGCTACCTTCCACCTGCCTCAATTCTAGCTTCAGATCGCTGATATTCGAATTTCTATCGCTGTCCTTGAACTGATCGGCGCAAGTCTTCCCTATGTCAGTGATATCTGGTTTCTTTTCATCTGACTTACTTGTTCTTCGATGACACAGCATTACAATGAGCATTATTATGAGAACAACTGTTAGAACAGTGGCACATGCTGTTATGATAAGGAATATTGGCAGAGATTCTGAAAGCAAATTTGTTATTATGTAAAGATAGATAGTTTCCCAGCATTTTTTTTATACAACTTAGAATGGCAAACAAGCTGACGGCCCACTTGATGGAAAGTGGTAACCGTCGCCTATAGACATGAGCAGTACCATGGACATAACAGAGTTTACTATTTCGCCCATGATACCCCCCATGCGTTGCCATTCCTGAGGACTCAGGTGTTATTCCTTTGTACCCAGTAAATTCACGCCATATCCCACCCTTCAAGCCGAAGCACAGCCATGGTGACTTATGGACATAAACTTTCCAATAAAGAACATCACAAATATGTGGCACCCAATACGAAAAGCGAAGGATTGCACATATTGGAAGGAGTTGGGAAAGACATTGGGAAAGGCCTTTATTCAGCATTGGATAAACTAAATTGATGAACTGTTACAAGATGGTGATGAAAACAATTTCTTCACCACTACGTAATTGTAACAGTACATTTAATATTATCAATACATATAATAAAATCGTAACTGGTCGCTGTCTGTACATGGAAGATATATAAGAAAAAACAATTATAGATAGGGGCTAGCTTTATGAACGCAATAGAATCCAAAACAATGATTTTTAGAATTTTTGCCTGTGTATCTGTGTGTCTGTACGTTTGTGCACGCTAATTCCAGAAACGGCTTAACCGATTCGAATACGGTTTTCACTTATGCGTTGCGGTTTACTCCACTTAACATATAGTGTTTGTTTTATTTCAATTGGGTATATTGGTTATAAATAAAAAAGTTATATCAATCTAAAAAATGACCCCACCCGTGCGAAACCGGGGCGGGTTGCTAGTTTTAAAAATATATTTTTAATTCTTATCCTAAATACTTACTATCTGGTACTAAATTTATTTCTATACTGTCCATCCCGTACTCGTTGGTAACCGTACAATTATATTTTCCAAAATGCTTCGCTTCGCTTTTCCTTATAATCAATGTTGATTTTGTAAGACTATCAGCTAATGTTTCTTCTAGGAACGCATATTCCTATAAATTTCCAATGCGTATAAATATTTTGAGAATTTTGCGGATATGTATATAATAAAATTATTGACAAGAAATGTTACGATAAATTAATTTATTAATTAATATTTATTTACAAGAAACATACTAAATATAGATATAATATAATAGCTATTAATAATAGGCATAAGTCCATGTATTACGCCATAATAAGTCATGCAAAATTAAAAAAATATATAGTAGGTATAAATGTTAATAGAAATAAGTATTAAACAATAAAAAGTATATCATATACAATTTAATGTAAATAAAATACTTCATTAGACTTCATTTAATATTGTAAGTAAATATAAGTATGTATTAGTAGGTACAATTAGATTCAACAATATTAATATTTATTTTACTATTAACTTAATTAATTGAAAAGAAGTATCTGTAAGCCAATTTTGTAATTAGAATTAGGAAAGTATTGATAATTCTTTAAAATGCTGAGTTTTTTTTATAACCTTTTTATAGTCAAAACATAGCAATTCGTTTAATATAGAGAAGTTATACATTTTAGTACAGTTAATATATTTTTTATATATTGTATTTTCTTAGTATAGTATTATATTATCTATGGTACTATATTACGTTACTATAAAAGATATTCCTTTCTTACTTCGATTTTTTATGTTTATAATCTATATATGTACATATAATTACTCACTTGATTATGGAATGTATTAATCTCGCCACCGGCAAACGTCCACATAATGTAGTCTGGTTTAGGAATAGAGAATGAGACACATTCCACTCTTACACTGTCCCCCTCTACCCCATATTGTGTTTCATTGGAAGTTATTTTTGGTGCACCTAAAAGAATAATTTATTTAATTACTTAATTAAATAACAATAATAAACAGCCATTGGGCATAAAAATATACAATTATAAAAATACAATTAAGTAATTACAAAGTTTAATATGTAAATATTTATAAAATATTATGTCCAGCGCATTCGTGCCTAAATTGGGCCTAGTCTGTATCTTAGACACCAATAATTATTTAATTTCATTCCGTACATACACACATGCATATCTGTCACGCCCGTCTCCCATTAAGGTAGGCAGAAACAATGGAACGACAAATGCTTCGTATCAAACCTCTTTCGCAATTTCATTCCACAAATATACTAATCCAATAAAGAGGACCGAATTACAGAAGTAAAAAAAAATCAACAACATATTTAAAGTATACTTTTAGCCGATATTTGTAAACTGCTTGTAAGACAGGGTCACATTTTGTTAAAGAATGTGTTAATGATAATATCAAAGTAGTTTATTTATTTGCAAGTTGGTAAATTTTATTGATAAAAGTTTCGTAAGTAATTAAGTAATTAATTTTCTTCTAATTTAATGTAAGAATAACCGGACTTACGTGCATTTTGTTTAGAGAATACTTAAATCCTAAAACTTGGATCATTCGTGACCAGAACAAAAAAAAATTCAATCAATCAATTTTTAATAATAACAATTACCATAATAAATAATTTGTGTTAATTAATTAAAAAAAAAAAAAAATATATATATATATATATATATATATATATATATATATATATATATATATATATATATATATATATATATATATATAAAGATAAAAAAATTCTTTGATATCACTGCCAACCAGCTGCCAGGTAGTAGTGCCTAGGATACTTGCTGCATTTCTACGCTGAATAGCAATGGAAATGCGTTGACCAAAGTATAGGCCAGCCTTCTGGTCACCAGAGCTTTCCACCAGCCGGCGTGAAATCTCTTTGAAAAGATTCATGGCCTCGGAGCCCCACGGACCCAGAGTTTCAACTCCGTCAATCGATCAATTAAATCCGGTTATCCTTACATTTAATATTGTGAAGAATAAGGATTCGTTTGTATGTTTGTTTAAAATGGATAAATTTCAAAATTACTTACTCGATTTTTTAAATTACTACGCCTATAGAAAGCTAATATACAACTATTTTTATTTTTAACTGTTGAGTTTAATTGTTTGGTATCTCCAGCCTCCACAATTATTATTTTAACAATTGCAACATTACACATAGACAACGAGAGAGAAGTTACGGGAGAGGAAGCGAGAGGGCGCTGCATGATTCTCTCTGGGGTGTTTGTAACAAGTAATATATATGGCTGAGGAAATTGTAATAGATAAATATAATAAAAGTATAAGTGTATTTCAATACGTGTTTTTTATTGCTTGGCGCAAGTGCTCATGCTTCATTATATCAAACATAAATAAAATTATCAATATTAACAAGTAGCATAGGCTATATGTTTTTTTAAAAAAGTAGAGATCTCTATGAATATTACAAGAATGTAATCCGAAGTATCAAAAAATTGTCTATTAAAGCTAATATCAAATAATAATTTATCTTTCTATCTACCTGTGCGAAGTCGGGGCAGATCGTTAGTTAAAATATAAGTTAATGAAGTTAACGGAATAATACTATTTCAACTATGGTATTCTTAGTATAACCGGTTGGTATAAATTTTCATACCTCTTACATACACCATGGCGGAAGCCTCGATATCTTGGTAATGGTCGACGCTAGCTCGACACCAATACTGGCCGGCGGTTTCTTTCGTTATCTTTACAGTCAAATTTGAAGATTTCCCCACCCTCTGAATGAAGAAATAAATAAGTTAATAATTTAATTCATGTACCAATAAATATGTTTAATTTTAACATAGAATTAGATTAATTATACTACATTAAGATGAAAAATGTAACCTTATGACAGTTTGACTCGACGGTATTTAATATTTTAAAATTCACAAATACTGGATGATTATTAAAAAAAACCAAAATAGCCTTTATGTCCTATGAATTTTTTCATTGCAAATGTCCTTACATTTTTATACTCTGTTCAAAGAATTAATTTTTAAATGTTCCTTCTTAATTCACACTTACATTATTATTAACATCTAAGTGAATTTACACACATAAAACTTAATAAAACCTAGTTTTTTTTTCAACTCAGAATGGCAAACAAGCTGACGGCCCACCTGATGGAAAGTGGTAACCGTCGCCTATAGACATGAGCAGTACCATGGACATAACAGAGTATACTGTTTTGCCTATAATACTCGTACCTCCCATGCGTTGCCATTCTTGAGGACTCAACTGTTATTTCTCTGTATCCTGTAAATTCACTGACACAACATTCAAACATAATATAGTTAAAATTAAACATACTATTCTATACTTCTATTACAATAATAATGAATTGTTTACACCTATATAGTCAATACTATATTGACAATTTTTTTTTATTCTAAATTCGATTGAAATTTCATTACAGATATAGTGCGACTTACAATAACATGTTCATTGTCATATCGTAACCATAATATTTTGGCTGGTGGATGACCGTCTACCATACAAGTGAGTGTCGCTGTCGATCCAGACTCGCCTTCTACGTTCTGTGGTCTTATTTTGAAAGATGGTCCATCTACAAGAAATAAATATATTAGAAATACTAATAATGTTCGAATAATTATTAAATGATTTAAAAATAGCTTGGAGTGGTCAGCGATAATGTTGATAGTGATGATGATGATGATATTGATGACGTGATGATGTCTCGTATAGAAATGAAACAACTAATTATATACCTACTGAAAATTGATCACTAATAGGGAATATCATAGAGTCTTTACTAACTGACATCTTTCATCAACACAGAATGCTGGTGCTATCACGTCTATACATATATATTATATATAGTTACCTTCCATGTTACATAAAAATAGACAAATAGAAATAATTTTATTATTATTGACTTACTTAATCTATAGACAGAAAAATGTAAACACGTGGCAGTGTATCTAGCCAAGTTCAAAGAAAAAGGTAAAAAACTTACCAAAAACAGTAAAGACAGAAGGTATCTACTAATATTTTTTTTATACAACTTAGAATGGCAAACAAGCTGACGGCCCACCTTATGGAAAGTGGTAACCGTTGCCTATAGACATCAGCAGTACCATGGACATAACAAAGTATACTGTTTCGCCCATGATACCCCCCATGCGTTGCCATTCCTGAGGACTCAGGTGTTATTCCTCTGTACCCAGTAAGTTCACGCCATATCCCATCCTTCAAACCAAAACACAGCCATGCAAACACAACTGCTTCACGGATAAAACATGAATGGGACAGAGGTACCCAAACAATCGACTTTTGAACAAAGTCTCCCTCTGGTAATAAACATAAATATGTATAAAATATTAAAAATACTTAACAAACATCTATTTAAAACAGATTATTAATTAAAGTTATTTAATTAGAGAAATTCTGTAAACCAAGTTAACAAATATTAAATGCATTGTGCTAATTAAATTTAATTAACATTCTCCCAAAGTAAGATTGGGAGAGCAAAACAAGTATTACTAACCCACATTTGGCCACAACACAATAAAAGGTATTTAACGTTAATTCCACAATTACTGCTCTTGTTAACGATTTAGTAGTAATTCTTGCACCCGTTGTAATTATTGCTCAGTTTATTATTGTGTTGAGGGTTAAAGGTTAAGAGAAAAATGAGCTTTGAACAAATCTGAATACGGTTGTTATTAGGGTAGATTAAATGGACGAATACGCTTTAAAAATGATTCTATCCGAGAACGTATAAATGTTAGGTTAGTTGTTGTGGTGAAAGGAATCATTTTATTGTTAAAAGTTTCGTAATATGTAATTACTACCAGTTGAAGTTACATGTAATTATATCGAGAAAGCTTGACTAGTTTTGTGATCAACACGTAATCCTTAATCATGAACGGCTGCGAAGCAAGCGTGAGCTCGCACTCAGCGAACCGAGCCGCACAATCAAGCTCAAGTCAAGACTCAATTATGCATAAGTTAAACCGATAGTTATTACAATAAAAAGAATCATTGTAAAATATCAAAACTATATTTATCAAAACCACTAACAACAGTTATGGTGTTATTTTGATTCAAAAACCAAACTACTAAACTAATTTTAATGAAATTTCTGTACAAGTAATTTGAATGTATTTTCTTTTAGATAAAAAATGAATTTTCCAAATCTGTTCATAAATGACGGAGATTTGAGGTTACAAACATAAAACAAAATTCAAACGAATTCTTTCTTTGAAGTTGATTGAAAACTACTCGCAAGTGAAGAGATTGTATGGATACGAGTATTTTATCACTGCACGATGTTCAATTTTATCCATTTTCAAAAATAGCTCTGACTTGACTTACGGTATTACGTGTAAACGAACAATGAGTTACTGTGAATAAACTAAACTGTGCATACTTGATGCTAAATAATGTAACTACAAAATGAGGGTAGTTATAAAAAAAAACCAATGACTTTAACCATGTTAGGCTAAGAACTTTTCAAATGATCCTCGTAGAATAAAAAATTTTAAAAATGATTACTTTAAAACAGAATATTATGACTATAAATTGTTGCTGCCTACCTCAAAGGAAGATAGACGTGGTAAGTATATATTAAATAATGTCAGATCACCGAATCACTTATTCCATGCTTTTAAATCATAAAACTCTTCGAATAATACCGAAACATTATCATAAGTACTCGTTACTTAAGCCAAAGTTATTTCTACAATCAATTATACGATCAAAGCCTACGTTCCTAAAAGACAAGTAAGAGAAAATGAGAGTCCCAAACGAGCGAGTCATTTTATGGTCGGTGCTCGTAAAACGAAAGTAGTTCATTTTATGTAAGCCATAAGAGTTGCTTTCGTATATTTCTAATCGAGGCTTTGTTGTTATTACATCTTGATACTCTTCCATTAAAATAGATGAAAAAATTGATTTGATACTTAAGAATTTGGCTGCGTGACATATATTTATGAATTAGCAAATAGATAAGCAATCAAAACATTCTAATTTATTTGCTAAACCATCTATCTTCAGACCTAATTTTTAGCGAGGCAGACAGAGTGAACAAATTACCAAAGACTTTCCCAAAAATAAAATAACACCATTTCATCGTTTTACACTCTCCCCATAAGCGAACGGTGTTGATATGTCCATGGTGTTGTTAATTCCTAAGCGACGCGGTGACTTTCGATCAGCTGGTTTGCCATTTCAAGTCGCATAAAAATGTCACATTTAGTATTGGTCTAGTATATTGTCCTTTATTCCCATAAAGATTAAAGATTTTGAAGACGAGAAGTAACGGCGACACGCTATTCGTATTCTTACTCTCCCT
Source organism: Galleria mellonella (assembly GCF_026898425.1). Taxonomy (NCBI): domain Eukaryota; kingdom Metazoa; phylum Arthropoda; class Insecta; order Lepidoptera; family Pyralidae; genus Galleria; species Galleria mellonella. The sequence goes on along the minus strand of NW_026441999.1, from coordinate 3,862,340 downwards.
ATCATTATTTCTTCAATATCTCCCATTTACAAATATCGTCTAGTTAGTTATTTATTTATTTATTATTAATTTACAATGCAAATTTTTATTTTTAGGTATCAGTGTGCTAGAAAGCTGGCTGCTTTTTGCATATATTGCCTCGCCTTTCACATGTTTAGAGATAAGTTCACCTTTGCTAACATTGTTATTACTGTATGTTTTAGTGCAATAAAGAATATATATATATATATATATATATATATATATATATATATATATATATATATATATATTATTCCTCTGTACCCTATAAATTCACTCCATATCCCACCCTTCAAACCGAAACAGCCGTGCAAATATAACTGCTTCACGGTAGAAACACGAATGGAACAGAGGTACCCAAGCAATCGACTTTTGTACAAACTCTTCCTCTGGTAAGTATTCTAAAGTTCTAAGTTATTATGAAATAATTACGAACATGCCAAAGATATTGGACCATCGAATGTTCTACACTGTGCTTTATACTATGATACTCACATGCCACTTCTATGGTTTTCGTTTCAGCACTCTTTCCCACCGCATTGAACACTTCACATCTGATTGTAGCGTCATTGTACTTGCGGGAAATATTCTTTAGTATCTGTAAAAAAGGAGACTTCAGAATTGAGCTGTTTATTAATTTATTTATTACACCAAGAAAGTGTAAATGGCGGATTTTTTTTTTTTTTTTTTTTTTTTTTTTTTTTTTTTTTTTTTTTTTTATAGAACTTAGAATGGCAAACAAGCTGACGGATTTAACACCATATGGCGTTATCCAGTTGACCATAGACAGAAATAATACAAAATGTATTTTTTTTATGCAACTTAGAATGGCAAACAAGCTGATGGCCCACCTGATGGAAAGTGGTAACCGTCGTCTATAGACATGAGCAGTGTCGAGTATACTATTTCGCCCATGATACCCTCCATGCGTTGTCATTCCTGAGGACTCAGGTGTTATTCCTCTGTACCTAGTAAATTCACGACATATCCCACCCTTCAAACCGAAACACAGCTATGCAAACACAACTGCTTTACGGTTGAAACACGAATGGGACAGAGGTACCCAAGCAATCGACTTTTGTACAAAATCTCCCTCTGGTATTTGACGGTGCAACGTAATGAACAATACTAAATTAAAACGATGGTTTAAAAATAAGATACATATAACTTATTTTTTTGTTTTCTACTGTCTAGTCATCTTCATTGTCTTACTACCTTTATCTCAATTATATAATGATTGATTATCAGAATTTAACTAGTTAATTTTATAAATTTGCGCATAAATTATTTACGTACTCGGAATAAAGTCTATATGCCTAATAATTATATATTTTAAAAAAAAGAAAATAAAATGGTGGAAATTATATTTATTTCATAATACATACATGATTTAAACTTTAATATCTACTCTATACCTTGTAGAACATAATATACAAAAGGTAGAGAAACCATCTTAAATATTCAAAATTATAGCAACTCAGATATATAACCCACACATAAATTTCCCAAGAAAATGTAAACATGAGTATGGACTTTGTTAAGTTTACAAAAGTATAAGTTTACGACATATATACGACTAATGAAAAATGCATATTGCAGACGGTAGGTGTGCCAAGAAATTTGTACATTCCACGAAATATTATAGTACCCATACTTTCTGGAAGAACAGATGCAAATACGAATTGCAAAATTAATACATTCTTAGAATTACACGAAGTGTTTTATAACGCTACATGAAAAGGAAGCGAAAGTAAAAACCTTGCAGGTGATTAAAATCCATTTGAAATGGTGCTTTAAATTTTCATCTGTTACATTTATTCATACTTTTGATAAAATTTGTATTATTGGCAGAAGGCGCAGCAGTATTCTTGCCAAGTGGAGCACAGCTATAACCAAACGATACCATAATTATAAAAGAATAATCTATTTTCTTATTATCACAGGGGTAGAACGAGTATGCGGCTCACCTGATGGCAAGTGCCTACCGTCGCCCATAATCACCCACAACACCAAAAGCAATGCAGGTGCGCAGCCGATTTTTAAAAAGGAATATGCTATTTTCTTGAAGGTTATGATGTCATATCGGTTCGGAAATACTACTGCTGGAAGTTGATTCCAAAGAGTGGTAGTGCGTGGAAGGAAGTGCTTTGAAAAATGCACGGTGAAAGACCGCCACTCGTCAAGATGGTTGGAACGAAATTTTTGTTTATGGCGAGTTGTACGGTGGTAAAAATCAGCTGCAGGTATAAATCCGAATGCGGTCGATGGCCTTGTACGGGGTCCCGATAAGAAAGAGAGCCCTGAGTAAGCAAAATGTGGCCTATTTAAACAGATCATGGCGTTGATATATCTAACGAGATATATCAACGCCATGGACCCCTAGACTCGACTTATTACCTAGGGAAGTGCTTTAAAAGTGAGAAGATACGACAAACGGCGTATGTTTTTGCTGTGAACGCACAGATTTGGTCTTCTTGCAATTGCCAAGTTGTATTGTAGAAATAAAGATAATTAGAAAAGTTGATAGGTAATTGATTAATAACAATTTGTAACAAAGTTGAATAGGTGCTTCCTTTTTCCAGCTTTGGTGCTACACACTAACTAAAATAACGGAATGGAAGATATATATACAACATAGAAACATACTAAATAGAAATTAATACGTGTAATTATTTATATTATAAGTACTATATCTGCTTTTAACGGATATAATTTACTTATCCAATTAGAAACTTATGTACTTTAAACGCAGTAAATCCAATCAATTACTGTAATAAGCCAAGCAAATGACGTTCAGTTCAAGTAAGTACTCATATATCGCTGTATGAACTTCATCATACGTGGATTTAGAAATCTAGTTAAAGTAAACAAGATTCCAACAAACTACCATCCGAGTTCAGAGTACGCTGTGCAGGCAAAATTTGATTTTAAGTTTGCAGAAAAAATTCGATTCGCAGATTAGGTACGTATAGCGCGATGACGGAGTAAAAGTTCAACTTATCACAGGATTGCCAGATGCGAATTTGGATTTTTACCCAAACATTAAATATTTTTTCTCCAAAATGATACTATTCCCAGGTTTTTACCCATTATTTCATTACATTTTGCAATGTGCCACAAAGTGAACGACGAAAAAAGTAATCCGTATTCTGTTTTTAGACTTCTCTCTCTTCTTCTATTCTCCCATCATCTCATCTTTAGTCGTATACTTTATTCTTATTACCTAAATAAAACTTAAGAGTACCCAAAATTTCCGAAAAAGTCTCCAAAATTTAGCGAATAAAAATTTTTTTACCCAAAAATTACGAAAAAAATACTCAATCTGGCAACACTGACCTGTCACCTTCTTTTCTCTCCAAACTAAAACAAAATAACATACACAGCAAGATGACAACTTGAATTAAACCCCTGATGTGCCAAACTGCCAAGTTGTATAGCAAATGTAGCAATATTTTCCCCAGCGGTGGGACATTCCAACTTTATTGTGATAACCTACGTCTGCGTATTTAAGAATTTTGCTGCAATATAAGAAACCGGGTGGAGGGATATTAACTTGTAATATACATATATTAATATACTCGTATATTTTCTCCATAGATTCAATATGCATATATACATTCCATATAAATGGAATGTATATATATATATATATGTAACGTAGGATATACATTATTAAAAAAAAAATAGAGATTCCGTAGGAAAATAATAATAAATAATGTAAGCAAGGCATCAAAATCTACTTATTTAGTTTTAATAATATTTTTTTGATATTTGGGGTTGGTTATTTTTTTTGCATATTTTCAACTTACCAGTTCGTTGTTGACTGTGCCCACAATCTGATTATTGTTGATGTACCACTTGTAGGTGAGGTTGGTGGGATTCGCACTTCCTTGGCAACCTGTGAAGGTATTTACGTAATTAAATTTATACATATTAATATGTAATCCTATTATTTTCACATTTATGTATGTAATACTCGTAATAATAATTATTATTATTACATGGTACTGCTCATGTCTATAGGCGACGGTTACCACTTTCCATCAGGTGGGCCGTCAGCTTGTTTGCCATTCTAAGTTGTATAAAAAAAAACATGTATAAACATTTTTTTTTTTTTTTTTTTTTTATGCAACTTAGAATGGCAAACAAGCTGACGGCCCACCTGATGGAAAGTGGTAACCGTTGCCTATAGACATGAGCAGTACCATGGACATAAAAGAGTATACTGTTTCGCCCATGATACTCCCCATGCGTTGCCACTCCTGAGGACTCAGGTGTTATTCCTCTGTACCCAGTAAATTCACGCATGAAAATTGTGTGACAATGTATGGCTGCATGTTTGTAACTATTTCACATAATAACTGTAGAAAGGATTTCAATGAAATATGATACACAGACATTCTAAGATAGCATATAGATAGATAGATACTCTTTATTGTTTCCACCGAAAGAGTACATTAGTAAACTTATTATAAATATAAACAATTACAAGAAAAGATTACACTGAGAAAACAATAGTCGGCCTTGTCACGAAGAGTGATCTCTTCCAGGCAACCTTTGGATGTAGAAGTGTAATTATAAATAGACCGGAGACACGAAATTCTGTTCACTTTTTGAAATTTTTATACGATACTTTATATACTTATTTATAGAAGTAAATTCACTGTCTACAACCAGTGTATTATAAATGAGAAAATTGTTAGTTTATATATTTTGTTTTTTTTTTTTTGTTTTATTGCTTTTTTTATTTCATTCTTTTATCTCTTTTACTGTTTATTATATGTATGTTTTTTTATTGTAATTTATGTGCTGTAAGTAATGTAAATAAATTATCTATCTCCTAGCGCGCTAACAACTGAACACACAGTCAAGAAATTTAGTATATACGTAGTATTTGAAGAACATATACTTTCTACAAATACTACGTGCCGTGTGGTTCCAGCATAGAATAGGCTACCTCTTCCTTTCCCGTAGATATCGTAAAAGGTGACTAAAAGAGGGCGATGGATGGGCAGCAGCGTCCCTTTTAAAATATCTCTAAAGCCTAACTGCGGTTGCCAATCCGCCTGCCAAGAGTAGTAACTACTGGCAAAAGCCACTAAGAGGGTTGGCTTATGTTCAGCAGTGGACAGTTAATGGCTGATGATGTCACATAATGTCATATTTATCCCGATCTTGATATCTCACAGAGGAAGTCACGGTTACAAAACAAATGATAAATAAATAACCCTGCACAAATCACATACAGTTATCTAGTACCTAACATAGCGGAGCTACTAAGGACTACTATCAGGTAAGGCGTCAGGTATCAAAGAGCCTGAGAAATTTGCCATCAAATATAGTTTCTCTCGTAATGTAACCGGAATCGCATACAGGTTCGGATACCCGAGAGATCCGGGTTCGAATCCTTTCGAATCGATCTGTCGCAACTTGTCGTGTTCATCGAAAATCTATCTATCAAGGTTACCAGAAAGAGATCTTACGCGTGGATTTTAATTTCTGTCCTTAGGGATATAAATTTCTAAATTACTTTCTTATTATTCACTTACGCTGTTTAAAAAATCTAACTGTAAAATTTCAAGATTCTAGATTTAGCGCTTTCGACTATGCGTTGATATATGTATTTATGCTACTTTTTTTATGGTACTTAGAACGGCAAATAAGTTGACGGCTCATCTAATGGAAAGTGGTAACCGTCGCCTATAGACATGAACAGTACCATGGACATAACAGATGTTTCGCCCATGTACCCTGTAAATTCATTGCCATTCGGTTTGAAGGGTGGGGAACCCTTCAAACTGAAACACAGCCATGCAAATACAACTGTCTCACGGTAGAAACACAAATGGTACAGAGGTGCCCAAGCAAACGACTTTTGTACAAAGTCTCCCTCTGTCTCAGTCAATCAGTCAACTTCCTCTTATATATATATATATATAAAAAATTCTCGTGTCGCGGTGTTTGTTACCAAACTCCTCCGAAACGGCTTTACAGATTTATATGAAATTTGCCACGCTACTGATTTACTCTATTAGGGTACCAGTAGGGGAGGAGGAAACGGATTGTTAGTAATGGAGACTGAGAATTCCATTGCTAGCAATATACCCAACCAGGTCGACCTCCTCGTGGTTCCTCCTAGAAACTATCATGGTTAATTCCTGATGAATTCATCATGATGGGCTAACTGGCCTGTTTTCATTCTCATCTATCACCCTTCACTGGTGCCCCGCCAGCGTATCCCGTTAGCGCAGGCGGGGTTATCATACCATTTTCACCCATCAAAAAAGGTACCAGTAGGGGTGTCTAAGAATAGAAAAAGAATATAAAACTTTTTTAATTTTCAACAGTCATACCTATGCCGACTCTTGGTGTGAGCATGTCTGGTGGTGTTGATGTCAGATACGCGGCTACATATGGAAACCCCTATTTGAGAGGAAGCGGACCATTGTGTAAGTATACTATTTAATCTCATATTGCCTATATATCTAATATATAAAACTCTTGTGTCGCGGTGTTTGTTACCAAACTCCTCCGAAACGGCTTTACAGATTTATATGAAATTTTGTGTGCATATCGGGTAGGTCTGAGAATCGGCCAATATCTATTTTTCATATCCCTCAATGATAAGAGTGACCTACCCCTAAATATTTTTTTTTATGTTTTTGTCAAATTTTTTTATGTTTATTTTATTATGATTTATCATTGAAAAATACATACAAATTCAAATTTTCACGATTTTACGATCAAACCCTGTTTTTTAATCGCGATTTTTATATACCGCAATGGAGTTGCAAGATGGCAATCGAATATAATAATTGTAGTACGATACATTTTCATGTACAATTCTCGATAATGTATTTGGTAAAACAACATTTACTGAGTTGGCTAGTATATATATATAAACATTTCGCTGAATTTACTACCGTAATATTTGCAAATGAACTATAAAGACAAGCCATAATGTATCTTATTTATTTATTTAACTTTCATGTTTCCATAATCATAACATAAAAACTGTATGCAGTTAACAGAATACGTAAAGTATCCTAATAAATTTATACCATATATATCTAAGTAATCTCATTAAAATTAAAGTAAGATTTGTTGTGTAGAGAGTTCAGCTGTGTTTTAACATAACGAACGGTCTGTATATCTTGAAGTCTAGAAATTCTACAAGCTTCATTATTCCAAACTCGCATATGTGGAATCCTTGCTGCAGACTAATATGATGTATGTTCTTGCTAGAATATAAAAATAAATCGTCTGTACTTTACCGTGAGGTGTGAAATATAGTTGCTGCAATAAAAGATACAAGAGAGATTTTATTTTTTCGTAAAACTTGAAATAGGAATTTAATTTTTGTGTACTAGCTAAGGTGTTGAATTTATTTTCATTAATATATATTTGTGGTGCTGGCGACGGATGCTGAGAATTCCCTGGACAGTAAAGCGCACGAATATATATATATATATATATATATATATATATATATATATATATATATATATATATATATATATATATATATATATATATATATATATATATATATATATATATATATATATATATATATATATATATATATATATATATATATATATCCTGACGCGACTCCGCATAAGAGAATAGGCTCTCGACAGTCTGCTATCGGAGGATTCTTGGATACTTCGGTCATATTGCTCAACGACAGTCCGACAATCTGGACAAACTATTTTTCTATATAATCATTTCATCACTATATCATTTCATCACTCTATATACTTACTTTGTACGCGTGTGGTTCAATTTTGACAATTAACTACATAGATTTCTACTATTGTATATATTTCGGTACTTGTTGTCTATTTTTATATAACATAAAAAATATAACTATATTTTTTCTGTAATAGCTGTTTGTACCTAAATAAAATAAAAAGAAAAATCCTACTACAGAAGTCCACATACTTATTTTTATTTATTGGTCTTATGGTTGTTATGAAACTTGTAGATACCTCTATTTTGGAAAAGTTGCAAGCTAATTATTAATAAAAAATAGTATTTTCTTAATTTTATTTCGTTTATAGTAATTGTTTTCTATATAATATGTTTCTTATATTATAAATCATTTTAATGTGTTTATAATTTTTTTGTAATGGAATTTTAAAAACTGATAACGAATGTAATTTAACATACCCATGCAGCAAGTATCCTAAGCACCCTACCAGCTGGCAGTGATCTCAAAGAAATTTTTTATCTTTAAATATTTATTTTTTATTTTTTAATTACTTATCTTCAATTATATGTCTAGGTTATTTATACATCAATGTAATTAACATGTATCATTTTTGTACAGAAACACCTGACTCCTCAGGAATGGCAACGCATAGGGGGTATTATGGGCGAAACAGTATACTCTGTTATGTCCATGGTACTGCTCATGTCTATAGGCGACGGTTACCATTTTCCATCAGGTGGGCCGTCAGCTTGTTTTCCATTTTAAGTTGTATAAAAAAAAATTACACTTTGTACACTTACCCATAATCAATGTGTCTCCTTCCTGTATTTGACCCTTTATGTTTCCAGATTTTATGAACATTCGGACTTTTGGTGCATATTGTACCTGCAACAAAAAGAATACATTCTAAACAGCTCTTCTTTGCATCTTATTTTTCTTAGTTATTAAGTATATTTCTAAAAAATATATATCTATATAATGAGGTCACCTTTAAACTCTTGTTGCCAAATGGAAATGACAATACCAAAGTGACAATAAATTACTGCTACACGTAGCAATAAATTATTTGATAAGATATTTAATTTTTTTTTTTCTAATTTTCTCTATGGTAATATTAAAAATATTTGTCAATGAATAATTTAATATTAGTAATATTAAATTATTCATTGAAAAATAATATTAATTATTATTAATATAGCCGTATAGTCCCAGAATAGAATGAGTTATTCACTCTTTTTCTATGGGTGTCGTAAGAGGCGACTAAGAGAACTTAAATGTCGAGAGATGAGCATCAGCGGCTGTGTCAAAACATCACCAAAAGCCGAACAGTGATTGCTGGCCCACCTGCAAAGCGTGGCAACTACTACCAAATCTGTCTTTTTGGAAGCTCCTATCTTTAGCGGTGGACAGTTAGTTAATATCATAATGAATATTAACTATATTAAATATTATAAATCAGTAATTGGCTATAATTACTAAAAATAATACTATAATACTATAGTTTTTAAGAGCTGTGGATTTTGTAATAAATAAATAAATCTAACAACAACACGGTCTTCTCTTGCCCGCCGGATGATGTGCGGGCGGGCGAGGTAGGGGCCTCGGGGCGTACCCCGTTACCCCGGCTTCTACACTGATGGTCTGTGTATGCCGGCGTGGTGTCTTAAATTAATCTTAATTTAATAATCTTTACTTATATGAGGGTGTTGCTATTTGGTGACACAAATTTCTAGGCTACCGTCTTTTTACACGAAGGCCTCTTACATTTACAACTTTACATGCACTCGGAGTAAGTGACGATCATTTTACCATGATCCAAACATGAAATTGACTGCTCGAAGGAATCTTTAGGGTGAAAGATATTGTTAGTAATGGGGTCAAACAGCCCCTTTAAAAACCATATACCATATTTATAACCTTTTACATACAAACCCTATAGATACTTTCTCCTTTCGGGTTCTCAAATTTGGCTAAAAGAAATCCCTTTATGGCATAAGTGTAACTTGTCATTTTCTTTATAACCTAATATATATATTGAATATGAATACGTAATAAAGCTTATACAAACAAATATAATGTTTGTTTGTTTGTATACACACAGATCGACCTTCACTCGAATTCCTTTGTAAACCATCGTGGTTAATTCTTTGGAGAATACGTCAGAATACACTAATTGAATTGCTTTCATCCTCACCCTAATTTTCACTTTAATCCTTCAGTGGTGCGCCGCTAGCATATACCAATAGCATAGACAGAGTCAACATCTACTAAATAAATTATAAATTTGAAAAACAAAATTTTAAGCTGGGATACCATCTTAGCATCCCTGAACACAGTCAAGCTTTCTCCACCTGAGTTTTTCTCAAGCTCGCCTTTCGTACAATTATTATTACATAACTAAATAACCTTTCAAAAAATATGAAACAACATAAACCATGTTTCCTTTGATGTCCTTGTAATTCCATCATCAGAACCTGACTTGGTACAATGGGGACACCTCAAGAGTATGTTCTTTCAATAAAAAAAGAAATTTTAAAAATCAATCCACAATTGACGGAGAAAACGGTGGGTATGGATATATATATATATATATATATATATATATATATATATATATATATATAATTGAACATATAACCTCCTTCTTATTTGAAGTCGGTTAATAAATATAAAGAAACTCGAGTAGGCATATTATTATTGCTGGCAATTACTACTATCTCTTTAAGAAATGACGAAATAAGTCTCCCAGAAATATGATATTCAAATTAAAAAATAAAAATTAAACACCCAAGTGTGGGAGGTTTCATCAAAAACTGTAATAGCTCTTTAATATTCATTAGAATTTTTAACGGAAAACGACGTAATCGTATCAAACGAAATATTTACTTCTGATCGGCATTATTTCGAAAAAAGAAAACGGCTGTCAAAGGCTCATTCAAAAATTAGAACACTTCTCGGAATAAATAACATATTATTTTTGTAAATATTTTTATCTATTCTTTTTTATTTGCGCATGTATGAATGTGTACTTCCGTGATCTATTTTTTTCCACCCAAAATAGTGCAATTTTAGACCAGCTTAGTACTGCAACTGGCTTCCTTCGAGACAGCGGACCCCACGGCGATACTCTTGCAGGATAGCCAGAAAGAACCTTTTATAACTCGCCTCATGGTTGACTGCTTGCCCAGTGAAATATAAACGTACGATTGTGTATGTGTGTGTTATAATACGCAATGTTTAAAAAATTCAAATTAATATACTCGTTACTATAGTCTCTTTTAGAAGTCAGCGACATTTTTCAATATTGTTGTAGTGAAGGTATCGACAAACCCACATTAATTTTTTTTTTGTAATAATTTTTACGGCACTGAGTTCTTGCCTTTTAGAGCCTTTTTATGTTTTCAATTGTAACTGAATTTATGAATAGATCAATACATTTTTATAAGGTCTTCATAAAATTGAATAATGTTTATACTATTTGTAATAAATTTATGAATAGCTTGATAGTTTTTTTTTTTTTCTTGAGACTTTAACTCTTATAAGTTATTTAATATTTTATTTTTATATTAAAGTTCCTTAATTGTATCAGTAATCACCAGTCTTTGAATTCCAAAAACACTTCATTTTGAGCAAAAAGATACCAGATGTGGTTTTGTACTTTTACATAAGAAATTCCTTTTTAAAAACAAGGGCCAGCAAAACACCTGCCATTTCTTTCATATTGGAGGTATCAATAAACAATGGTAATCTTTTACCATCAGGTGAGTTGAATGCTCGCTTGTCTCCTGTGTTTAAAAAAAATCGACTCCTACCTATTGGCCTGCTCCTGTTACTAGGGTTAAATTTACAGATATCAGAGAATTACTCGAAACAAGTTTTAGACATCGGCTAAAATAGAATCCAGGATCTCTGTAATTTATAAGTTTATCACTCAACCGCAAATCTCTTAGCATTTTAAAGCACAAATTGTTATAGACCTTTATATATTTTCCATCCTCGTTTCCGGTGTCAACTATCAGATGTGACATTAGAACTAAAGAAAACACAAGCAAATCCCAAACCAATCCGAGAAATTCTCAACACTTATTTATCAAACTGGAAACTCGAGATAAAACCACCATTGAAACCGGCGTCGTATTTTTCCAACACAAGCCGAGAGCCACAATCCTAGAAAAATAAACAGCCAAGAAACCGCGAGACAGTTTCTGTCTGGCTAGAAACTTCGATAGCAACCGCCTTTTTGCTTTACCAATCTCTCTAATCTTTTCCTGATTGTTTTCTGCGAGGAGCATAAACTTTTGTACACCTGAGTACAAATAATACAATCCTAAATAATATTATAAATGTGAAAGAAAGTCGGTTTGTTTGTTTTATTGTTACTTCTTAACACCTTAAAAGCTCAACTGATCGTCATGAAATTTCGTATACCCGTAGTATATGGGGTGTAGAAGGCCATTGCTTATTTTTAAAGCTACTATTTATTCAGAGGACAGAAACTAACGCTACATATATACTATTTGGGTGGTTTTGCCAGTAGTTGCCACGCTTGGCAGACAGGTTGACTACCGCAGTTAGGCCTTAGTGATGTTTTAAGAGAAACGCTGCTGCCCATTCTTCGGCTATTAAGTTCCCTTAGTCGCCTCTTACGACATCCATGTGAAAGGAAGGATTGGCCTATTCTATGCCAGGACAACACAGCATATGATTAAGTAACATATAAAACAGACGTGGCCAACTTGACTAGACCCAAGATCTACTGTTTACTGACGAAACCCTCTGCGTTCTACCAATTACATACTTTTTGAAATCTCACGTGGAACAACATAGTTCAGTACACAATTATATAATATTGTAGTATTTTTTATTTTATTAAGAGGGAAAACATAAAACTGAAAATTATTCTTATGCCAACTAATTTATATTAGTGTGAGCATTGCGTCTGAGCATCATCCGATTAGCAAAATCAGGTTTGTAGTTGTAAATTGCCAATATTAAAGAATCCAATGTACATATGAATGTTTATTTTTTGTTTATTTTAAGTAGGAAAATGCTGACTCACATAAATATGTTGAATCAAAACAAGAATTCAGTTGTTCAACACATTTCTTCAAATTAAGATATTTCTCGTTAGATACCAATGACCCGAAATCAAGACCCTAAGAAATACGTTGCTTTTAAAAATATATTGCAGCGTAGAGTAATTTATTATTTTTGTCTTTTTTTATACATCTTAGAATGTCAAACAAGCTAACGGCCCACCTGATGGAAAGTGGTAACCGTCGCCTATAGACATGAGCAGTACTATGGGCATAACAGAGTATACTGTTTCACCCATGATACCCCCCATGCGTTGCCATTCCTGAGGACTCATCGGTTATTCCTCTGTACCCAGTAAATTCACGCCATATCCCACCGTATTCAAACCGAAACACAGCCATGCAAACACAACTGCTTCACGGTAGAAACACGAATGGGACAGAGGTACCCAAGCAATCGACTTTTGTACAAACCCTCCCTCTTGCCATGATCAACTGGACTATTAGTCGCGTTCGACCGGTTGGCCATCCCTGATATAAGATATAAGTAAAAACAATTATATCATTAGACTTCCAAGAATATTATTGGAATTGAATCCTGAATATCTAATCTCTAATCACTACATTATTAGAAGATTTTGTATGTCTCGTTTAAGCTTTGAGTCTAGACGAAGCCTTACATATACTATTAGTAGCAAAGCCTTTGAGTGAAGATAAACCTCTTTCAGACTTCCTATTGTGAAATGCGCTATAAACTCTTCATACAAGCTTATTACGCGCAGAGAATTTATTTAAACTTTCCTTAGTACATGTTTTGTGACGAGTTCAAACGATAAAGGATTCAGATTTTAATATTAGTATATTTATATTTTATATAAATATTAATATTATAAATATAGAAGTGTGTTTAATGCCTCTTAACGCCTTAACCGATTCATTCTGAGGAATTGTTTGAAAAGATGCCTACAGCTACCCTGTATCATCTCAATGCTCGTCATAGACAGAGAATTCATCCTTACATGCATAAACCTAAAGGTCACATACGATGCGGTTTCAGACAAATTTTCTTCCGTGAACGCTCAGCTTATGAAATGAGTTCCCTACCGAAGTTTTCCCCAGACTACAGTATGGGGTTCTTCAAAAAAGGTATATTAGATTTCTTCAGGGTTTCTTTTTTTTGATGGGTGAAAATAGCATGGTAACCCCGCCTGCGCTAACGGGATACGCTGGCGGAGCACCAGTGAAGGATGATAGATGAGAATGAAAACAGGCCAGTTAGCCCATCATGATGAATTCATCAGGAATTAACCATGATAGTTTCCAGGGAGAACCGCGAGGGGTTCGATCTGGTTGGGTATATTGCTAGCAATGGGATTCTCAGTCTCCATTACTGACCGGTTTCTTCAGGGTCGGCAACGTGTACGTGACACCACTAGTGTTACAGGTACACATAGGCTACAGTGACCGTTTACGATCAGACGGGCTGAATGTTTGTTTGTCATCAGTGTGATATAAAAAAAATCATATTTGTAATGGATAACCTCAAGAACTATTCAATCGATTTTAATTATTCTCTCTTTAAATTAGAGATTGCTAAGAGAATTACAATATACTTTATTTACCCAAAGTAATAAATTGTTTTTTATTAAACTGATATAAAATACTAATTTCTCTTTCTACCTCTCTGCCCATGCGAAGCCGGGGCAAGTCGCTAGTAATATTTTAAATTATAACATGCAAATTACAGTAGATACCGCTACTAAATCTAATTTATTCAACTAACTGTGATAAGCCTGTCTTTGTCATTAAAATATATATAATAATTAAGTAAAATACTAGGCTTCTCTTTCAAAATTTGTTGATAGCCAAATTTAATAGTGCTTCTTAATGAATTTCAATACTTAAGAGGTCCTACTGAATTCTAGTTTAACTACCAAATGTATCAATCTTAGACATTACAGCAATCGGAAAATTTATTAACTAATATATAAATAAATATATTTTTTATTATATATATATTATTATATTTAAACTTTAATGCACAGTGAAATTGTATATACATTTTGCGTACTTAACACCGGACGATGTTCTCTATCAGTCAACTATTGGACAAACAGAAAAATAAGTAGGCGGTGCATTATTGAATTGAGGAAATATATAGTAATACCTAATATATTAAAACATATAATTAGACTAATGTAAACATACACATAACATGTTAAATAAACAAATATTTATTTACTTACCAGAGGGACATGTACAAAAGTCGATTGCTTGGGTACCTCTGTCCCATTCGTGTTTCAACCGTAAAGCAGTTGTATGTGCATGACTGTGTTTCGGTTTGAAGGGTGGGATATTGCGTGAATTTACTGGGTACAGAGGAATAACACCTGAGTCCTCAGGAATGTCAACGCATGGGGGTATCATGGGCGAAACAGTATACTCTGTTATGTCCATGATACTGCTCATGTCTATAGGCGATGGTTACCACTTTCCATCAGGTGGGCCGTCAACTTGTTTGCCATTCTATGTTGTATAAAAAAAAAAATATTTTATTCTTTATTGCACAATAAACCTAAAATAAATACATATATAATACATTACTTAATATATATAAATTTTATACACATATAAAAAAAAATTATAAGCATTATGAGATACAGTAACTATTAAGTAACTATGTTATGTATATTACTATAACATACTATATGTGAAAGTATAGAGAAAAAAAAATACTTATTCCTAAACGCTCAAGATGGCATACACATAAATTACTCTACATATAAGCTGAGCCACCAATAAACGGATATAGAAAACGTAACGAAATAAAGAAGCAGACGGTAGAAAAAAATCCGAACCGCAATTCTGTTCTTCCTTTAGAAAATTCGTCGATTCGGCTCACTAACGCGTCAAATATAGGTTGAACTACGGAAGTTGGTAAGGCTCGTCTTATTTCTATACATTGTGAAGGCCACGAGGGGCCATTGTTATTTGGCCATTGTCTTATACCGGGGTGTAAGTGAAAATAAGGGCAGTGTAGGGCACTAATTTTGTGACGTCACTCGACGCTCGTATCAGCGAAACCTGTGTATCATAGGAATGTTCGAAAGGTTTTTACAACTTTAATAAAACTATGATAGTAACTATAGATCGTAAACTAAGATATAGTTTCTCATCTTTTGTCCCAACCTATATTTATTTTTATATATTTATTTAACACTTTATTGCACCAATATTACAGGATTTGTAGAACAATTTTCAATAAGTGTAGTGTAGTACAAAAGGCGGTCTTATTGCTAAGCAATCTCTTCCAGACAACCTTTGGGTAGAAATAATTAAAGAATAAATTGGTAGGTGGCACGATAGATAGAGTGACTCAAGAGGAAGGTTTATGTGTGTAATATATGCATAATATAGTACAGAAACACTGATAATTTTAGAGGTTTCTAATGTGATGTGATGTAATGTGAACCCATGCGAAGCCGGGGCGGGTCGCTAGTTGAGTGTATACTAGCAAGGTTCACATGTATTTATAATGGATGATAATGAAATGGTAACCCCGCACAGGCTAACGCTGGCGGGACACCAGTGAGACCAGTGAGGGATGATAGGTGAGAATAAAAAAGCAGGTCAGTTAACCCATCGTGATGAATACATTCCGTATGTATTATCGTAGTATCCAGCACGATAGTTTCCAGGCGTGCCACGTGGAGGTCAACCCGACAAGGTATATTGCTAGCAATGGGACTGGTAGTCCGCATCACTAACAATACCTTCCCTCTAGGTTCACATGTATTCACGTGCATCACAGTGCATTTTGTGATATTAATGGTATTGTTCATGCCTATAGACGACGGTTACCACTTCCCATCAGCATCCACCAAAAAAAGCATGCCCCATAAAAAAGCGTACACTAACTCGAAACGAAGTCACTGAGTAGAAACTAATAAATTCAGCAAACGAGATTTTCTATCGGCGGCTGGCTGTAAAATATTCAGTTCTTTGATTCATCTGTACGCTTCAACCTTCTCATTGCATTGGTTTCACTGTAATATAGTTGGTATTCGTGTCTCGTCGGCGAATAATATCGTTATCATAAAAAGAAATCCTCAGTAGGGTGACCAATGACGTCCCACAGTTCCCCCGGTTCTATATTCGGAATTAATAAGGAAAATAGCTTTCACTTTGTTTTAGTTTATGTGCCTACATTGTTTTATAGAATAAGATTATTATATTATGGTGTATAAAGTGAATTTAAGGTTACTAGAGGAAAACTTTTTACAAAAGTCTACTAGTCTGCATCAATTTTCATGTATTTCGGTCGTGGTTTTGTTTTCATAATTGTTTCAGTTTGAAAGATAGAAGAAAATTATAGTGAAATTACAGTGTACGAAGTGGATACATTCACAGGTCGCTGATTCATATCCGGCTCGAAGGACCAAAATCTTTTGAATAGTCCAAGAAGAAAATTCTTTTATTTCCGTGGACATTTCTGAGAAAAAATTTAATTCAGAAATTTTATTAAATAAAGACCACGTATTACACAACTCTTAACGGAAATTCTTATTATTTTTTATTTTTAATATTATTCTTATAGGTGTATATACATATATTACGATATAATAAAGATATAGCATTTAAGTCCTCAGGAATGGCAACACATGGGAGGCACTACGGACAATACAGTTTGTTCTATATTATCCATCGTGCTGTTCATATCAATAGACAACGATTACTGCTTGGTTAGCTGTCAGTTAGTTTATCATTTAGGGTTGCATAAGAAATATTTAACTTTTTTATGTGCCACTAAAAATAATAAAACTCGTATCTAGTTTCAATTACTCTTCAAATTAGGTAATCCTATTGACATAATAAATGCTAAAGTTTGTAACAGTGGATGAATGGATAAACATTTGTTACTCTTTCACGCAAAAACTTTCTTGTTCGGATTGATACCTGCTGCTGATTTTCACCACCGTACAACCCGCCACAAACTAAAGTTTTATCTCAATCATCTGGACGAGTGGCGGTCTTCCACCGTGCATTATTCAAGGCACTTTCTTCCACGCACAACCATTCTTTGGAATCAACTTCCAGCAACAGTATTTCCGAACCGATACGACAACATAACCTTCAAGAAAAGAGTATATTCCTTTTTAAAAGGCCGGCAGAACACCTGCAATGCCGCTGGTGTTGTGGGTGATTATGGGCGGCGATAGTCACTTACCATCAGGTGAGCCGCAAGCTCATTTGCCCCCTGTGTTGTAAAAAAAAAGTGCTGGACGATGGACGCAGGTATAGCCGCAGGATAGTTAGTAAGAATCTATGTCTCACCTATTAACTACTGTACCAAGTAGTTGCTATCATACTATATTCTCATTTAACGTAATTTTATATATGCACAAGAATTTCGCAGATTTAAATATAACTATTGAAAATTTAACCTTTTATTAACTGTACTACTTAACAGTTGCTATTAAAAACTGGATATTAATAAAATATTTTTTCTATCAAGCCTAAATTCATATGAGATCTTAATATTTTTTTTTATACCACTGAAGTGGCAAACAAGCATGCGGCCCACCTGATGGCAAGTGGTTACCGTAGCCTATGAACACCTGCAATACCAGAGGTATTACGCGTGCGTTGCCGACCCTGAGGAAACCTCTTTACCCCCCTTTGGAAGAACCCCATGCTGTAGTCTCTTGGGAAAGCCTCGGCAAGGAGCTCATTCCACAACCTGAGTGTTCGTAGGAGTAAATATAAGTGAATTCATGTAAAAAAAAAATTAAAATCAGCGCTGAATTAGCAAAAATCTCGCGTAACATACACCAGAACAAAAGTACCCCTCTTCCAGCATTTGCATTCCCGGTTTGCATCGTTCGAGTATTTAATAGGCAATTATATACCTAAGGCTCTGAGAGCTCGACACTTTTTCCCGGCAACCTACCTTTAATACTAAAATTATGCAAGCCAAATAGGCACCCAGGGGAACTTTCCCCATAAAATCTTAAATAACGTCGGTTTAATCGTCGTATCAAATTATCTCATTTTTCGCGAGGCTAAAATGTTCCTTATGGAAATAAAGTGCCAGTTAGACCAGGAACTTTGATAGTACATTGGAAATTATTATAGGTTCCGGTCTTAAATAGATTGCTAAATTTGTGATCCGTAATTTAGCTATTAAATGATATTTAATGCTGCCAGTTAATTATATAGTTTCTAATCAGGTATACAGGGGGAAGCGATTGTTAGTAATAGGGAGGTTAGTCCCCATTGCTATCAATATCAATGTAACAATTAAGATGTATTTAGAATAATTATTTGGACATACGTAATTAATAAATTTTTACTTAACATGTGCTAAGACAAAATTTGCATGCCTTTAGATAAGGCGAAATGTGTAGCTCAGTTACCATTTAAGACCTTTGTACCACATGTCGAGCAAATAAATTATCTTCTTCTTATCTATTATATTATATATTATATCTTATTCTTATACCCTATTAGGTCGACCTCCACTCGGTTTCCCCTGTAAACCATTGTGACTAAGTTATTGTTGAATTCGTCATGATGGGCTAACTGACCTGCCTTTTCATTTTCACCTATCATCCATCACTGGTGCCCCGCCAGCATATACCATTAGCGCAAGCGAAGTTACCATTCTATTATCATCTATTAAAAAAAAGATAAGGTATACGAGATAATTTTTAGTTACAATAAATAGTTTTATAACAAAAATATCCTCATGTTATTTTGAAAACTCATATTCATTTTTTAACAGCGTCTATTTGTATATACATATATATATAACGGGAATATAATAACTTTAGTATGTTTGTTGTTTCCGACAACTGTTTCGACTTCATCCGGAAGCCAAGAATCACGGAAGCGTAAAATAAGCGCGAGGCGAGACGCAGTGGCGTAAAGCACCGTGCTTAACCTGAAGAAGACTTCCGGAATGCGTAAAAATATATTTTTAGCAACACGTACATAGATAAACAATAAAAGTACTTCTTAACTATCTATTTTTAAACGATTTCCAAAAAAATCTTGATTTTTGCTCGACTTAAAAAAATATTAGAACTAAAATATAAAACCTTATATCAAGGATAGATTTTGTTTGGGCTAAGCAGTTTTTTTTTTACTTTTAAAATGAAAACTTAATCGTCACAGATATAATATAAAACCAACACGTGGATAAAAATATAAAACCTTAACTTTATAAAATTGACAGAGTTATTGCGTAACATGACTAATAATTAATTAAATTATAACCTAACTGATAGTTTAAGATTATGTACATTAAAACTGACTTCAGTTATAGCAGACTACGGTAACCGCTTACCATCAGGTGGGCCGTATGCTTGTTTGCCACCTCAGTGGTATAAAAAAAGCATAATTATTTTAATTTTAAAACTAAAGTACGATAAAAAAGTAAAGTACTGGATCGATAATTATAAAATTTCTCTGGAACCAATTTGAAAATATATTATTATAGATAAAAAAAATAATTTTCCAAAAACTAAATACAACCGAATTAGGAACCTCTTATTTTTTGAAGTCGGTTAAAAATAAGATAAATTGAGAAACTCATTCTTCTGAAGATCGTTAAAAAATGCATAGAACTTACCTGTAGTCTTATTGTGGCAGCTCTATACGCCCTATCAGCTGTGTTCTGGGCTTGGCATGTGATCGTTTGATTATGGTGATGTCGCCGTGGACGAAAATGAAGGACGGACCTGGGAAAACGATTATCATTATACAGGATGGTAACATTTTGATCTACTGAGTTAAATCAATATGTTTTTTGTATCCTTGCAAAAAAATGAAAAACATCTTTACCAAAGAGACATGAATCGATCATTAAAACATTGTCTCATTTAGATACGAGCTTACGGCTGGACGTATCGTGTTAATATTTATTACTTTTTCTTGTATAATTAAGATTGTGTTCCACAAAATAACCGACATCAGTTCTGACAAAACCAGTTATAGTGATTTAAAAACTAAACCACTAAACCAATTTTTATCCTCGGCATAGAATGGCCTTTCTTTCCCATGGGTGTCGTGAGAGGCGACTAAAGAAGGGCGAGGAATGGGCAGCAGCGTCACTTTTAAAACATCTCTTAAAGGCTAACTGTGGTTGCCAATCCGCCTATCAAGCGTGGCAACTACTGATACAAAACTTTATGGGGAAAGCCTATGTCCAGCAGTGGACAGTTAACGGTTGAAATAATAATTAGTTATAACAGGCAAATATTTGTCAGAATATCATAATCTTTGTAAGGATCTATAACTTTTTTAAAAATAATATGTATTAAAATATATTATAATTATTAATTGAAAATAAACTACGTTACTTGCTTATTATGTTGTAGCTTTCTATAGGTGAAAGTATGTTTAAAATCGGTTGAGTAATTTTTAACTTCATTACAAACATACCAAAAATGTAATCTAAACGAGTGGCGGTCCTCCACCGTGCGTTTTTCAAGGCACTTTTTTCCACGCACAACCACTCTTTGGAATCAACTTCCAGTAGCAATATTTCCGAACCAATACGACAACATAACCTTCAAGAAAAGAGTATATTTCTTTTTAAAAGGCCGGCAGCACGCTTGCAATGCCGTTGGTGTTGTGGGTGATCATGGGCAGCGGTAGTCATTAAAAAAAAATCTTTTCTCTTAATATGAGTAATATTAATACTGAACGAATATATAAAAAAGATAAACAAGAAAGATATATTAATATATTAAAAAGATTGATGAATGTGGAAGAAGCGAAAGAGGTTTGTTTGAATTGAAGCATTTGGCGTTCCATTGTTTCTACCTACCCTAATAGGAGACAGGCATGACAGATATATATATATATATATATATATATATATATATATATATATATATATATATATATATATATATATATATATATATATATAATAATAGAACTTACCTTGCAGTGTTCCTCCTGCCGTCAGACATCGGTTCTGTGGTGTAAGTAACACCCTGAGTCAAAACGCCACCTTCGTTGTCCACCCATGTGATCTAAGAAGAAAAAGGAAAAATACAGTATTATAAAACTTGTGCTTTCACGACATTTTTATTGATTTTTTCTATACTTCTGGGATTGGCAAGGAACCTAATGGTCCATTTTATGATAAATAATAACCGTAAAAGTAGATAACTGTTATCTATAGATATAAATTGCTGTGTGGTTCCACCATAGAATGGGCCACCCCTTCCTTTCCCATGGTGTCGTAAGAGGCGACTAAGGGAAATTATTAATCGAGGGATGGACAGCAGCATCCCTCTTAAAATATCACCGAAAACTAACTGCGGTTGCCAAGCGAGGCAACTACTGGCAAATCTAATTTTTTTAATATAATATAGAGCCTATGTAAATATAAATATGTGAAACAAATTTAAAATGGTTTGAATAATTTTCAACAGATAAACTACAATAGATAAACTATTATAAAAAAATTCATATACTAAAAATTAAATATTTTCTCTTAATAATATTACTAGTTTTACCGGCGACTTCATCGACTTTTTTTTTACATACAACTTAGAATGGTAAACAAGCTGACAGCCCACCTGATGGAAAGTGGTAACCGTCGCCTATAAACATGAGCAGTACCATATACATAACAGAGTATACTGTTTCGCCCATCATACCCCCCGTGCGTTGCCATTCCTGAGGACTCAGGTGTTATTCCTTCATACCCAGTAAATGCACGTCATATCCCACCTTTCAAACCGAAACACAGCCATGCAAACACAACTGCTTCACGGTTGAAACACGAATGGGACAGAGGTACCCATGCAATCGACTTTTGTACAAAGTCTCCCTCTGGTAAGAAACTGTACGACGTAACTGGAATATGTTACTATGTCCATTTCCGTACCATATAATATACATCTCTATACTAAATTTCATATTGATCAAGCCGTTAAAACACCAATTTGTAACAAACAAACTCATTTTTATATTTGTTAATAAGAATGGTACAAAGTTTTGTTTGCCATTTTAATTTGAATAAAAAAAAAGAACTTTGACATACCTCAGCAGCAGGCTTTCCCCCTACTGATACGCATTCCAAATTGACTTCTCTATCTTCTATTGCTTGTAGAATTGGACCTTGGAGGATCTTCGGTGGTTCAGGTGGCATTAGAACAATCAGCCTGGCGTATCTGGATCGAATTGCTTGTTCACCTGCAAACAAAATAGTTTAATTTAGAGAGAATTTAAAAATTTAATATAAAACAAATTCACTGTTTGACTATTTGATTGTACTCTTACTATTTCTAAACTACATAAGGGTTTCACTAAAATTAATATATTTTTTTATAGAAAATTTGTACGTACAAATTACAGCCATGCGAATCCAGGCCTATCAGGTATATACTCAGCTACATATCAGGTATGAAAAAAAATTTAAACAATTCTACTTCGATCCAATCCTTTTTTTTTAATAGATCATAATAGAATGGTAACCCTGCCTGTGATAACGGTATACGCTGGCGGGGCACATGTGAAGGATGATAGGTGAGAATAAACAGACAGGTTAGTTAGCCCATCGTGATGAATACACCTAGAATTCAGCACGATGGCTTTCAGGGAATACCATGTGGAGGTCGACCTGACAGGACATATTGATATATTGACAGGATATATAATAGCAATGGGACTCGTAGTCCATTGCTAGCAATATACGCATTAATAAAAATCCCTTCCTTCTCTATCCGATTTCTTAGGACTCAAACTTACTAACCGCTGTCACTTCTGGTTATCCGCTATAGATGGTTTCCAGGGGAAACCACGTGGATGTCGATCTGACAGAGTATATTGCTATCAATAGGACTGGTCGTCCACATTACGATCAATCCCTTCCTCCCAACTGTAGCTAGTAATAGCATAATTTGTTAACTCGTAACTTCGAATAATTTTGTATGGAGAATTTTAACATTTAGTAATATCCCAAATATCCATTTGCGAAATTGGATTGTCAACAATTATCAAAAGACAACAAAGTAACCTAATTCACTACCAGCAGTCTGTGAAAAGCGGAACATCCTGTGTAAACCATTAATTCTGCAATTGCAAACTATTAGAATAAATCAGAACAAGTTTGCGCTATAACTATACGTATAATATAATAGGGTTTAACGACTCCATTCACAAGTTTATGCGGGCACCCGGTACCGGAACTTTTGCGTGACCAAATGGGTTTTAGTTTGACTTTGTGCGGCGTTTTAATTGCATTTTTCAGTCTATTATTTCGCTTTGATAATTTTTTTTTGTAGTGGAATACAAAATTGGCCGACTGTTTTTTTTTTGTGCAACTTAGAATGGCAAACAAGCTGACGGCCTACCTGATGGAAAGTGGTAACCGTCGCCTATTAAGAGCAGAGCCATGGATATAACAGAGTATACTGTTTCGCCTATGATATCCCCATGCATTGCCATTCCTGAGGACTCAGGTATTATTCCTCTGTACCATGTAAATTCACTGCCATATCCCACCCTTCAAACCGAAACACAGCCATGCTAACACAACTGTTTCACGGTAGAAACACGAATGGGATATTTGTAAAGTATGCCGTATTAAAGACGCTCACTTTAGATTCCGCGGTATGGATAATCACGGTACTGATAAATCATTATTTTTATATTAACCAATTACTTTCCACTGCTGAACATAGGCCTTCCCTATAAGGGGAGATTTGCCAGTAGTTGCCACGCTTGACAGGCGGATTGGCAACCGCAGTTAGGCTTTAAGAGATGTTTTAAGATGGACGCTGCTGAAAAGAGGTTTAGTCAGTAGTTACCACGCTTGTTAAGTAGGTTGACGAACGCAGTTAAGCTTTTGATGATGTTTTAAGAAGGAACTTATTAAACCATTAAGTTCCCTTAATCGTCTAGCAGGCAGGTGGCCGGTCGTAAAACTAAAAATCAAATCTTTTTGTAATATGGATAAAATCATATTACGCCGACCCCAAATGATTGGGATAAGGGTAGGAAGATAATGATTATTAAAGATTTACTTCACTGCTCATTTAATTAGAATTATTTTGTTTAATTCCGCTATCATTAGTATGCGTGTGTATAATGATATGGTATGGTATATTATAAAAGTAGTGGAATTAAACAAATCAATTCTAATCAAATAACCAGTGATATGGACTTCCGCAAGATAACACCTAGTTCAGTAAAATACTTCATTTAATATATTAATAATTCACAGTACGAGTAGTACTCGTATATTATGTTCACGTACTGGCCACTAATAATTTTGTAAATACTGACAGACTTATTTGTTAAACAAAATAAAAAATAAAACAGTAGGCTTAGTTTCATATTTTATTTTATGATTTATTATTAATCTGGAGTGTTTTTATTTTTATTTTTAGTTATTATATTTGATGATGTTAAGTTCTTTTTATGTTAATAACTAGTCATGTTATAAACTTCTATACATAGATATCGAAATATTTGTTGTTCTTTAAAAAAAAAAGTAATACTTTTTTTTTCTTTATTTGTATAAGTCGTTAGTTTATTATTTTTTTCTTTCTAAGGAAAAGAGATGCAAATACTATGTTCACGTACTGGCCACTAATAAGTTTGTAAATACTGGCCGGTAATAATTTGTTCTATTTATTCTTTCAATGAATAAATTAGTGTTTAACCAACTCGCTAGCGTATCACTACAGTTATAATATAAGCAGGAACGGAAGTAGTGGAATTTAGAGTTTTATAGTCGAGGCAGTTAATAAATATTAATAGATAAGTGTGCTACAGTATCCTATATTATGAGAACGAGGGGTAATCCAGAGATATTCGTTGCCTGGTTTATAAATCAAGAGTGCCCACACTTGAACCAATTTATAAGTTCGTTTCTCAAAATTTACTCGACCTTTCTTACTGTGACAGTAACACGAGCGTTTACAGTTCTCGCTCAGCGGACCGAAGCGCGCAGTTAGGTTCCCGCCCACGTCACAGTCGCTCATGATTAAGGATCACGAATTGAGCCCAAAACTAGTCGAGCTTTCTCGATCTAATTACACGAAAATTTAGCCAGTAGTTATTACAATAAAATATAATGTGTGCTTACGAAACTTTTAACAATAAAATTTGCTCGATCTAGAATCGAAACCAGGACCTAATTTACGCAAACCAATGTAGCTATAGTTGTGCCTACCTACTTTTCACGTTATAAAGTCATCCATGAAGTATATAACAGTATTTAAACTGTGATAAAATGCACTAACTGCAGGCAAGCGCGAATAAACAAGCACATCGCCTGTGTCGCCGCTACGAAATGGTATAAACTTTCGTTGCTCCGCGCTGTTGTTTAAATTTACTTTAGTTCAGGAAGGGACAAGGCAAAGAAGATAACGGATAATTGGTAAATTATTATTTATATACCCGACATACATACATACAGTGTAATATGTTATACAGTTTTAAATATTGTTTTCACCAGTAAATAAGTTGCATGCTAAACCCAATATTTGAATGGTTTTTTTTGCACACAAGCAAACGGCCCGTCTATTGTAAACGGGGTTACCGTAATTAATGGACGCCTATAACACCAAGAATATCATGCATGCATTGCCGATTCTTAAGAAACCTTAAGCTGTAGTCTTTAGGGAAAACCTCATCAGGAAGTAAAAAGTTATACGCATGTAATCTATTAGTATTTCTTATAAATAAAATATATATAATTTTGTATCCCAAAAATATCTATTTACCAAACACAGTGAACCAAAGCGGCTTTTTACGGGTAAATAGGTAAAAAAAGATAAATCAGACAAAATATAGCCCATGATACTCTCTGATAATATAACTTTCTACAGCTAACAAAAATTTTAAAATGTAATTATTTATATTAGCAGCTAATTTTAAACTCAAAACCCTTATTCATAAGCGCGGTTCACGACTATGTCACTATATGTATATAGCAATAAATAATTACAATTCAACATGACTCACGATAAAAACTATTCAGCAATTTAAATTTGGTTACTATTTTAAACTTTAGCTATTAGAAATAAAGAAATAGATTTTTTCTTTTCCAATTAATACTAGTTTAAAAGTATAAACTTAAAAATAAATAAGCTAAAGAAAATTACAAAATTTTAAAGAGTTAACAGGTTTAGATCACATGATTACAATCCGGCCTATTTTTTCTGTGCCTTAAGCGCCAATTTGCAAGCCAGCTTAATTTAACCTATTAAAAAAGTTCTAAATGCTCATAATATTTCCCTGTTCTGATTTTCCTGATCAATTTCTTTTTTTTTTCAATAGCTAATGACTTAGACCCATCACTGACCCGAACAAAGCTGTTGCGGGCCGACAATTTGTGGCATGTTAGCTTTCGGTTGTCCAGCAGTGAATGTCTATTTTATTTCTTCTTAACTGGCCCCATGATGAGTGCTAGTTAGTCCATATACGAATATAAACAGACACCCTAAAAATTAAAGTTTTGTATAGAATATTACAAATGTCATAGTGTTTATTTTATAATTAATATGTGTGTGTAAACCTAACGATGGTGTTTACCAGATGCAGACTTTGTACAAAGGTCGTTTGCTTGGACACCTCTGTCCCATTCATGTTTATACCGTGAAGCAGTCGTGTTTGCATAACTGTGTTTTGGTTTGAAGGGTGGGATATGGCAGTGAATTTACAAGGTACAGAGGAAAAACACCTGAATCCTCAGGATTGGCAACGCATAGGGAGTATCATAGGCGAAACAGTATACTCTATTATGTCCATGGTACTGCTCATGTCTATAGGCGACAGTTACCAATTTCCATCAGGTGGGCCGTCAGCTTTTTTTGCTATTCTAAGTTGCATAAAAAAGCTTACTACATGTAAGTTTTTTATGCAAAAAAAACTCTCTCTGTAGCGCTATGAGAGATAGACAAAATTAAAGGATAATTTAAAATTTCTAAAGACATGGCTGGGTATATAGACTTGGCAAAAGGCCGTCATATTAATGAAGAAGCTGTAGTCTATTTTATATTAAGTTTTATGATGTTATTACAAAACCTGATGGTAATTAACTACTACAGACAATAGAGGTATTTAAGACCAGAGCAATAGCGATTTTCTACATTATAACCATAATACAAAGAGGTATAGAAACCATTAATGTGATATTAATGTTTCGAATCCAACTGTTAAATCAAGTTTCACTAATAGAACATTATTAATATTCTTTATTATATTAGCTAGCTATTATTATTATAGCTATATATTACTGACCCCTATATTAAATAGAAATTCTTAGTTTAAAAAAAAAAACAAAACTACTAGATACATCAAATCAAACGACACAGGATTTGGCACGTAAAAGCCATTGGTTTATTCAAGAATATTATGTATTCCCAATGGTATAATTTGGAGAAGCATAACGTGCCGAATGTAAGGAAATCTCGCTAGAGAAAGAACACGCCGAGATGACCGGATGCGATAAAGAACTCTGCTGGGAGCAGTTTCTAGCAAATACATGTTGTATTAGGAAACAAAGTTCGTAATTTGCGCATTCTTTTTTTTTTAATCATCATCATCGAACGCGTCAATTTTAAACATAGGAAAATGTACAAAATAAACCATATTTATATAACCATATCTTTTTTTTACAGCACAGGGGGGTAAACGAGCATGCGGCTCACCTGATAGTCTTCTTTATATTTTTTTTCTTTATACAACTTAGAATGGCAAACAAGCTGACGGCCCACCTGATGGAAAGTGGTAACCGTCGCCTATAGACATGAGCAGTACCATGGACATAACAGAGTATACTGTTTCGCCCATGATACCCCCATGCATTGCCATTCTTGAAGACTCAGGTGTTATTCCTCTGTACCCTGTAAATTTACGCCATATCCCACCCTTCAAACCGAAACACAACTGCTTCACGGTAGAAACACGAATGGGACATAGGTACCCAAGCAAACGACTTTTGTACAAAGTCTTCCTCTGGTAAGTGACTATCGCCGCCTATGATCATCCACAACACCAACGGCATTACGGGTGTGCTGCCGGTCTTTTAAAAAGGATATGTACGATACGTACAGATACGTACGATACGTACAGAGAGACGGCAAATATAATTTTGAATTTACTTTTTTCAATGGTTCATGATACAAGAATTTAGAATAATAAAGATATAGCTATAATTCTTACTAATATTATAAATGTGAAAGTGAGTTTGTTTGTTACCTTATACCGCCTTAACCGTTTAACCAATCACTATGAAATTTGGTATACACGTAATACGGGATATTACGTGTATAGACAAAGATATAGGCTATATGTTTCGGTCAATAAACATATTCCAGTCATGCGGACGAAGTCGCCGGTAAAAGTTAGTATACTATAAATATCGTGGACTATAAACGACAATAGCTTTCAAATAACACCCAACAAAATGACATTAAATTGCCCAAAAACGTAGCTTTATAAATTCTAATCACGAATCTATTTAACACTTCTTGTTATATCCATCCCTACAATTGACTTTTGAATAATTCAAAATGATAACGAGCCAGGAGCGTGGTGCTATCTCGTTTCAAATGATATGACATCGCCTTACCCTATTTTAAGTTGGAGTTTGTAATATAGCGGAAAAGAGATAATTGTACGAATGTTATTTTCGACTGACTTAAAAAATGGAGAACCTTTTTTTTTGTTATCTTAGAACTCCGCCATATTTAAACCTATTTGAAAAAAACTTTTGAAAAAAAAACTTCTTTATTAAAACGGCTAACAAGCATAGAGTCCACCTGATGGTAAGCAGTTATCGTAGCCTATGAAAGCCTTGAATTACCATGGGCATTACGCACGCGTTGGCGATCCTGAAAATACTTCTTTATGCCTTTTTAAAAGAACCCCATGCTGTAGGTTCTTAGAAAAATCTCAACAGGGAACTAGTTCCACGACCTGAGCGTTTGTGGTAGAAAACATCTCTTAAACCGCACTGTATGCCACTATCTAGGTTCTAAGGAATAGAAGTGAACTCTTTGTTAATGGCGAGTTGTACGATGGTAGAAAGTAGCCTTCTTCCTTCGTCTTTTGTACAATCGCGTGATCATAATGAGGAATTTGTTTGATATTTGGCAATTAAACTTATCTGTATGAATAAAAACAATACTCTAAATAGCAGCCACTTGTTGCCTATTTTAAGACATTACAAAGTCTAGGTAGCTATTATAAAATCTAGTTTAAATATTCTATTTTTAGGATTGTTATAAAAAATCTACTGCGACAGATAGGTAAACAAAATTATTTATGACTTCCATTCTATTCTTTCAAAGTAGATATGAAATAATGAACACCCTACGCCTAAATATAAATAGAAAACAAATAAACTTAAATACGGTTTAAACATTTTCGTTAAGGTAGTTCAACGAATAAAGAAATTAATTATTTAACGAAACGGTTAATTCGAAGAATCGACAAAGTTAGAGTCAAGTTCACTCAATGAATACTAAGTAAAATATCTATTTAATTCTATATTAAATTACCCAAAGAAAGAAAGCGTAAAATTGCTTTTACTTCGAAACAAAACCGTAATTTTAATTACAACAAAATTTATAGAAAGAAAAATTATCAGATATTTCGTAAAAATTAAAAAGTTATTTCTCTAAAATCTAAGACGAAGAAAAAGATTTTGTGTATCAGTGCATTTTACTACTTCTGAGGTTACACCTCATTAATGATTAAATATTTATCATTTAATTTAAATATAATAACAATTTTGGCTAGGTTCCAATCCGCTTCGCTGTCGCTTATACAATTTCGCTGTACTGCAGACCATTTCTTTTCTTTGTAACGCTATTTCAGTTACAGTACTAGGGTTTCAATGGAATAAATTGTATAATGATGTAAGTATTCCCATGGCTTCCACGCCCCTTGCTGATGGTGAATCATAGCTTATATGGGTGATTTTTTAGTTATTAGAAAAGGAATTTAGAATTTTTATGGTTTTACATTCTTTTAATTGAATTTGTTATCGAAGTTAAAAAAATATATACCACTTTTTCTTTCCATTCTCAGTTCATTACAAGCTGCTAAGGGAAAAAAATACTTATAAAGCAAGAGAAGGAAACCTCAAACATTATAATCATTACACTGACAAATTAATGAAAACATTTTGCCATATTCTAACATTATTTTTGTTAAAGCATTCATCATTAGCATATCAGCCGTTAACAGTCTATCACTGAACATAGACCTCCACTATAAGAGAAGTTTTCTAGTAGTTGCCATGTTTAGTAGATGAGTTCACAATCGTAGTTAGCGTTTAGTTATATTTTAAGAGAGACACTGGTGCCCATCCCTCGAGTTCCTTTATTACAAACTATTCTATGCAGGGACCATACGGCCAATTAAATTAATTAAAACATTAGTATTTAATCATTCTCCATTAATACAAGTTAATAATAATAAGTACTAACCTTTTGAAAATCTAGTACGCGTTAAAATTCCAATAATAGGATTATCTTTACGAATGAACGCCCAATTAAATTTGAATCGAATTGAAATTAACGAATACCTATTCATCTATAAAATCAATTAGAAAGTGTATTAATCGAATGACAGCTTTACAGTCAACGTACTATTGATAATCTTGTTGTCTGGACGCTATAGAGGTGAGATAGTCTGTTCGGGCCCAATGTAACATCCTTGGGGTACACCTGGCAATGATCGCGTCCCCGCATCGATTCTAAATATAACCAAACAAAAACACTCATTTGATGTAGACTGGAAACAATTTGAAGCACCATATGATTGTTTTGTTTCTGTTGTTTTATTTTTAGATGCGTTTTAGTTCCAAGACGGTAATAAACTAAATTTAGCTTGCAGTCTATATTACAAGTGCTGCTCTGTAGAAGAAATGTTGTCGTATTAGCTATTAATTGCCCACTGCTGAACAAAGCCTCTCCCATAAAGGGGGTTTAGCCAGTAGTTGCCACGCTTGGCAGGCAGATTGGCAACCGCAGTTAGGCCTTGTAGAAGGAATGTATTACTTGTAAATGACATGTAAATGCAAGTCACATGATTATACATAATAGCCGAATTAACACAGCATAGATTGGACCACAGATTCCTTTCTCATAGATGTAGTCGAGCGTTGAGCAGTAGCGTCCCTCTTAAAACATCACCAAAACCTAGTTGTAATAGTTTCTACATGATTGTGTGATAAACATACAAATAGGCAGACAGACAGACGAACAAACAAAATTTCTGTAAATGTTATATTATTTTGTCATTTATTGGTTTTATTAAAACTGCTCATGTTAATTTTTATATTTACGTTATTTATTTATATTGCGTATACATATAGATGTATATCTACAGACATTATCTAGTTATAATTTTATCATATTAGTAAGATAAGATAAATATTACGTACGGTGTTACGTTCACCACTATTAAATGTCCCTGGACATCCACCCAGGACTTATTTTTTTTATATTTTCTGAACCAAAACTACCTGACAATGAAAATCAATAAATATTTGTTGTATAAAAGAATCGATAACCGATGGGACAAAGTTCTTAAGTGGTGACGCAGTACAGGCAAATGGAGTGTATTGTGACTCCTTACTAGATGGAGCGATGACCTTAAATGGCCTTAAATATAGGCCTTAAACTATATACCTTGTGGTAATCTAAGAGAAAGACCTATATTCAGCATTGGACAATAAATAGCCAATATGATGATGGTAGACGAGAAACGTATTATTTTACGACTAAAAATCTGAATTTTAAGACCTAAGTTTCTCCTCCTACGCATTAACGAAAAGTACTTATATTATTATAAAAAAATTCCCCAAGTAACGTTGTCTAAGATATTTATAGAAGCAAAACAAAGAAAATATATTATCTTCTAAGGCACTAACTTAGTAATAAATATAAATTACACTGTAGGAGGAGAGATTTCTAAGAGATTGTGTTTTTTTTTTTGTTATTATTTGCTTTCAATGATATTTCTGTTTGAAAATAGATACATTTTGTTTAGAGAATAATTAGATGTGCCCTAAAAATTCTGACTTCAATTGCGACCAGTTACTATGATTTAAAAACGAGGTTTTCCCAAGAGACTACAGCATGGGGTTCTTCAAAAGGGGAGTAAAGAGGTTTCTTCAGGGTCGGCGACGCACGCGACATGGTATTGCAGGCGTTCATAGGCTACGGTAACCGCTTACCGCAATAATTAATAACCAATTATTCTCATCAACTAACTAATGATATGGACTTCCTCGAAATAAATCCTAGTTTCATATTTTTTTTTAACAATTTTGGGGTGTAAGACAATTTGGCACTACCTTACTTTGTTAAAAACTAATGGTATACGAAACGGTCTTGTGGGATATTTTTTTTACAACACAGGGAGCAAACGAGCATGTGGCTCACTTGATGGTAAATGACTACCGCCGCCCATGATCGCAACACCTTTGCAGGTGTGCTGCCGGCCTTTTAAAAAGGAATATACTCTTTTCTTGAAGGTTATGTTGTCGTATCGGTTCGGAAATACTGCTGCTGGAAGTTGATTCCAAAGAATGGTTGTGCGTGGAAGAAAGTGCCTTGAATAACGCACGGTGGAAGACCGCCACTCGTCCAGATGATTGGGATGAAACTTTAGTTTGTGGTGGGTTGTACGGTGGTGAAAATCAGCAGCAGGTATCAATCCGAAAAGTTCCTCAGAACACTAAATTTCTAAAAATCTCTAGTTGTTCATTAAATTTTGATATTGACTGTACATAATCATTGACTAATCTTCGTTTAATTCCGCGCTATGAGAATAAATCGCTGGCATTTTATTATTAAGTATTTCTAATGCAGGATATAGACTTCCTTTACACGTTAGCGGTAACGGTGTTGTCTAGTGGATAGTGTAATATTGCCGAGGTTTTTATGCGGTCCTGGTACATGCTGAGACAAGATGTATGCGATAATTGGTAATGCAAATATAGGATTTATGTTGGTAATCATAAAGTCTAAGTTGTTCTCTTCGTTTATATGTCGATCTAACCACAGATATAAATAGCGATAGATGGTGTAAGTGCCTCAAATTATATGAAAAGCACTTTGATGTTATAAAAGTTATTGATAGTAAATCTCCTTTCATACTAAACGCTTCTGAATATACCATTTGGAATTCTCAATTCTCAAGATTTATAAAATAAATTTTATGTAGTAAAACCTATTCGAAATTTAGCCGCAGTAAGATTTTTTATTTTATTTTTTTATTTATATTTTATTTTATACAAAAATCCACAACTCTTAAAAACAACTTACATGCTAAGTCTCTTATGAATACAGCCAATAATGGATTTTATTTATACAAACAAAAATTATAATTTCAGAGCGAGGTAGGCGAGAGTGGGTGTATGCAAGTAATATAAGTACATGTATGAAAGATTTTGTATTTAATTTAGATTTATAATGTCTATATTCTATTTATCATTTATCAATGTTAAATATAATTAAATTTCTCGATTACAAGAAATGAAAATTAACGCATTCATTTAAATAAACTAAAATAATTAATTTGAATTACCTTTTTTATTGTTTGCAGATACACTCAGTATAAAGAAACAATTTATGTGATGTGAAATAAAGAGTGAGTAGAAGAAAAAACTTTACAAACGAAGGCATGACAGCGCTACATCAGTCTGCTCGTGACCACGGCCGGTATAACATAGTCGATACGTCGAGATAACCCATGTAAATTATTATCGTCATCATATTAGCCCTTAACAGTCTACTGCTGAACATAAGCTTCCATCTTGGGGGATTTTGCCAGTAGTTGCCATGTTTGGCAGGCGGATTGACAACCGCAGTTAGGCGGGAAGGATTGTTAGTAATGTGGATTGTCAGTCCCATTGCTAACAATATACCCTAACGGGCCGACCTCCCCGTGGTCCCCCCTGGAAACCATTGTAATGAATTCCAAGTGTATTCATCACAATGGGCTAACTGACCTGCCTTTTCATTCTCACCTATTATCCTTCACTAGTGACCCGCCAGCATATATCGTCAGTGCAGGCGAGTAGTTAGGCGTTACTATTCCATTATCATGCATTAAAAAAAAACCGCAGTTACGCTTTAGATATATTTTAAGAGGGAGGCCGCTGCCTATATCTCGCTCTCCCTTAGATACCTCTTACGACACCCATGGGAAAGGAAGGGGTGACCATTTCTATGTCGGAACTACACGGCCATGGTTTACTTAAATGATTGCGTTACTTCCCGTCTCTTATAAACGATAAACCAGGCAACGCGAAATTTTAAAAGTTAACTCACCTCTAGGTCCTGAGCTAACTTGACACTGATATAATGCGTCGTCTTCCAAAGCCACTTCTCTTATGTCCAAGGAATAGTCCCCTGCAATGATATTCAAAAATATTATTTCTAGTTTTTAAATTATGTCTACTTGGTTATTTCTGACCTATTCGTGTACCAGTCATGAAGCTATGTTGCAAGGCTGTATATTTAAAAAAAAATTATAATTTTAAGATATGGCAATGATTTGATGGTGTAATAATTCTCAGGGATAGCAATGTAAGAATAATGGAAGTCATAGTATATTACACAATCGAATCATCATCGTCATCATAATATCAGCTGTGAACTGTCCAGTGCCGAACATAGGCTTCTCCTATAAACTGCCATAAGTACCAGAGGGAGACTTTATACAAAAGTCATTTTGCTTGAGTACATCTGTCCTATTCTTGTTTCTACCGTGAAGCAGTTGTGTTTGCATGGCTGGCATGTTCGGTTTGAAGGGTGGGATATGACGTGAATTTACAGGGTACAGAGGAATAACACCTGAGTCCTCAGGAATGGCAACGCATGGGAGGTATCATGGGCGAAACAGTATACTCTGTTATGTCCATGGTACTGCTCATGTGTCATGGCACGGTTACCACTTTCCATCAGGTGGGCCGTCAGCTTGTTTTCCATTTTAAGTTGTATAAAAAAAACGTAACGATCCCGAGCCACCTGCATCCACTGATCCTCTACAATCCATTTGAGGTCGTCACTCCATCTATTGAGGAGTCGTCCTATACTGCATTTATGGGGTCGTCACTTAAGAACTTTTCAGTCCCATAGATTGTCGGTTCTTCGAGCTATGTGACCAGCCCACTATCTCTTCAGTTTGCGTATCCTTCGAGCTATGTCTGTCAATTTAGTTCTTCTGTGAATATCCACATTTCGTATTCTATCATGCAAAGAAACACCGAACATAGTCCTCTCCAAAGGGAGGAAAGGAATGGAGTTTGACAGCCCCATTGCTAAAATATGCCTTATTAGGTCGACCTTCACGTGGTTCCCCTGGAAACCATCGTGAACAATTCTTGTTAAATTCGTCATGATGGGCTAACTGACCTACTTTTTTTTTTTTTTTTTTTTTTTTTTACAACACAGGGGGCAAACGAGCATGCGGCTCACCTGATGGTAAGTGACTACCGCCGCCCATGATCACCCACAACACCAGCGGCATTGCAGGTGTGCTGCCGGCCTTTTAAAAAGGAATATACTCTTTTCTTGAAGGTTATGTTGTCGTATCGGTTCGGAAATACTGCTGCTGGAAGTTGATTCCAAAGAATGGTTGTGCGTGGAAGAAAGTGCCTTGAAAAACGCACGGTGGAAGACCGCCACTCGTCCAGATGATTGGGATGAAACTTTAGTTTGTGGCGGGTTGTACGGTGGTGAAAATCAGCAGCAGGTATCAATCCGAACAATTCCTCAGAACACTCCCCATGATAAATTCGGTAGAAGATGCACAGAGACGCAACATCTCTGCGCAGTTTCAATGGGTCAAGTCGGACAGTAAGGCGTTGACTATCGATAATTCGAGCCGCCCGACTTTGAATGCGGTCTAACGGAAGGAGTTGGTACTGTGGCGCTCCTGCCCACAGGTGAGAACAGTATTCCATATGCGGCCTGACTTGGGCTTTATATAATTTCAGGCGGTGTTCTGGCATGAAATATCGTCTCACCCTATTGAGCACTCCTAACTTTTTGGAAGCTATCTTAGCCTTCTCCTCCAGATGACCGCAAAACTGGACGTCGCAAGATATATCAACGCCCAGAATTCCTAGACTTGACTTTTTATCAAGGGAAGTGCCCTGAAAGTGAGGAGATACGACAAACGGCGTCTTTTTTGCGGTAAACGCGCAGACTTGTGTCTTTTTAGGGTTAAATTGGACAAGATTTTGTTCACCCCAGATCGAAACTTGATGGAGTGAAGTTTCGATTTCAGACACAAGTCTATTCCGGCACTCATCGGTATGTGCCCGCGAGATCTTTGCATGACCGGTATATAATGTATCTCCTGTACTGTCGTCCGCATAGCAATGAATATTACTTATCTGTAACATATCATTGATATGCAGAAGAAACAGAGTCGGAGATAGTACACAGCCTTGCGGGACACCAGCATTCAAAGGTTTTAAATCAGAGCATGCACCGTCGACTACGACCTTAATGCTACGTTCCTTGAGAAAACTGGCGACCCAAATGCACAGTCTCGCAGGCAACCCAAATGAAGGTAGCTTTGAAAGCAGCGCTCTATGCCACACCCGATCAAAGGCCTTCGCAATATCCAGACTAACTGCTAAGGCCTCTCCCTTACTCTCGATTGCCACTGCCCATCGGTGTGTTAAGTAAGCTAAAAGATCACCGGCCGAACGTCCCTGTCGAAAGCCATACTGGCGATCACAGATCAGCCGGTGCTCTTCTAGGTACCGGAGCAGTTGACGGTTAATGATGGATTCCATAACCTTCGAGAATAAGGAAGTGATAGCTATGGGCCTATAGTTAGCTGGATCTGAGCGATCTCCCTTTTTAGGGATCGGATGCACCAGAGCAGTCTTCCAAAACTTTGGGACTATGCCCGATGAGTAGCTAAGCCGAAAAAGACGCGTAAGAACCGGAGCCAACTCTGGTGCGCACGTCCTAAGCACAATTGGAGGAATACCATCAGGCCCACTCGACTTATGGATTTCGAGGGAGAAAAGTGCTCTACGCACTGAGCTATGCGTGAATTTAATGTCAGGCATAGAGCTCCTACAACACGTGATGGTCGGTGGTAGTTTCTCCCCGTCATCCAATGTCGAGTTTGACGCAAAGATGGATCCAAGAAGATCGGCCTTTTCTTTAGCGTTCTGGGCCAACGAGTCATCCTCCCTGCGCAAAGGTGGAAAAGATGACTTACAGAAATTCCCTTGTGCAGCTTTGGCAAGAGACCAGAAAGCTCGAGTCCCAGAGGGCAAACTAGCCAGTCTCTTGCCAATTCTACTAATATGCTCTGACTTCGCTGTGGCTATAACTCTTTTGAAAGACCTAGAGGCAGAGTTATACTTCTTTTTAAGAGCACTGGTGTTAGGATCTCGCGACGCCACACCTTTAGCCCAGGTTAGGAAGCACTCCTGTTTCAGACGAGATGCTGTTCTACAGGAGGCTCCATACCAGGGCTGGGATTTCCCGCCGACGGGCACCACAGAGTTAGGAATAAATAATTCCATTCCCTGAAGCACCACATCAGCAATGGAATCGGCAATGGCGTCGGGATCATCCAGTGTGAAGCAAACCTGCCTCCATGGGTAAGATGCGAAAAAAATCCGCATCTCATCCCAATCTGCCGACCTGTAGTGCCAAATGCGACGTCTACCCGTAGAACGAGGTGGAGTCGGACTCGTAAGAGGCACTTCGCTCCGCACCAAACAGTGATCCGACGATCCAAGCGGGGCTTCGACGGAGATCACATAGTTGTCTGGGTGGGTGGTCAGCAGAAGGTCCAGCAGTGAAGGTGAATGGTCCAACACATCAGGGATTCGCGTAGGCGAGGAAACAAGCTGTGTCAGACCATAAGCCAAAGCAAAGTCATGAACAGATCTTCCCGCATAGTCGGTTGTACGCGAACCAAGCCATTCGGCATGGTGGGCATTAAAGTCGCCAACAATCACGACTTCAGCGGAAGGAATCTGCTCAAGCAGGGAATCTGTAGCCATTTGGACGTGCTCAATTAGTTGGTCGGTTTCAGTGTTACCGCTGTGGGACCTGTATAGGCACGCATAGATGCGGGGATGGTCATTGCAATCTACGCGCAGCCATAGAATGGACAGGTCCGTACCTTCAAGAGTCCCAAGGCGTCGACAGCAGATATCCTCTCTGACATACGCACATACACCGGCACGCGAAACAAAACAATGTTCAAGCTTATACCCCGGGTAGGTCAGGTATGATGTTTCGTTAGGAGGGGATATCTGTGTCTCCGTGAGGAAGAGCAATGCCGGCCGCGCCGTTTCTAGGTGGTGGTGGACAGCGTTCAGGTTTGAATGAATTCCCCTAATATTACAGAGGCTCACATTGAGCAAAGGGGATGCCGCAGAAGTCTTGCTCTGTTTGCCCTTGGTCCCATAGAGCGGAATTTTGCCCCCCAGAATACGCAGGGCAGCCCGAGCGTGGTTGCTCGAGGGAGGATTCTCCAGCAACATGGCTGCTGGTACCTCCCTGGGGTACGTTATTTTTTTTAAATTCCACTGCCATGGTATTGAAAGATGGGGGGACGGAGTTGGGGGAGGATTTTAGGATAAGGAAGGGGATGGGTATAGGATGGGCCTCCGGACTCCCTCACTCACCATACGGAATGTGGTCGCACTAAAAGTGCGGCCACTTAGCGTCGGTATTCTGTGAGGGTGTGGTACTTCCCCGGTCGAGCCGGCCCATTCATGCTGCAATACCATATGGTATTACAGCGTGGCTCTACCACCTATCTTCATCCTCACCTATCATCCTTCACTGGTGCCCCACCGGTGTATACCGATAGCGCGAGTGGGGTTACCATTCCATTATCATCCATTAAAAAAAAGAAGTCCTCTCCAAAGGCCGCTAAGTAATATGAAGCTTTTGTATGCGACCATCTGTGTAAAACATAATCGAGTTTTTAGGAGTTTCCGCTTGTCGGTGCAACTAATTCATGCATCTTCTTCCAGCCAGCTCTATCCCAGGCCATATCCTCGATCTCCCTCTACGACATGACACCTAGTGTTTCCTTTATCTGTCCCATGTAGTTATTCCTCGGTCTTTCTCTTCCTCTTTTGCCCTCTATTTTACCTTCTACTATGCTCTTAAAAAAATCGTCATGTCGTATATAGGTGGCCCAGCATTTTGCCTCTTCTATTCTCTATTATTTTAATTGACTTAAGTTACAAAAACAAAAATACGATAGAAAGTTTAACAATGAAAGTGTGTACTTTTTTACTTTTATTTCGATTTCTGATTCTATTTACCTTCTTCATCACTACCAATCATCTTGTATCGGTCATAGCCAGTCAAATATCTATGCGTGCCGAGGCCAAAGTCGTCCTTCGTCCACTGTAGCTGACCAGCCTTACTGACAACTCTGCAGGGCAGGATTACTCTGGAGCCTACTACGGCACTCTGGAAAAAAAATCACTATTATCCTACTTATATTATAATTATGATTTTTTTTTTATATTTTTGGGTATTTATGTCTTTATATGTTTTTTAATCAATCACGTTAAAATGGCTTTTAATGAAATTTAGGACAAGGAGTAGGATATTTTATATACTAGTAGCCGTATGGTCTGAGCATAGAATGAACCACCCCTTCTTTTCCCGAGAATTTAATGTAATGGTCGAGGAATGGGCAGCGTCCCTCTTAAAACATTACCAATTATTAGGGATTAATTACCCTTTATCTGTTAATCCAAAATCTTCAAAATACACGTAGACTCAATTAACCAAAATAAATAAGTTAACATTTTGTGTTTAATAATATTAAAACTTAAGGTTTTTTTTTAGATAAAGTATCTAAAAAGAGCTTATTTACTTTTCACCAATATCTAAAACAGTTCGAAATATATTAGAAAAAATGGGTTTGTGGGACCCAATAGAAACTAATACACAAAATCGAAACGCGACTTCTGAAGCATAAAATAGAATAGAATTTGAAACTGACAGTCTATCCAATTCTATTTAACATGAAAGAATCCACAAATAACACATGTGAACAAAATAAGGACACAAGGACATATGTACAAGAAAATTGCACATGTCTAGAGAGTTACGTAAGTGGGATCCACATTAAGAATAACGTTTTGTCATCTACAACCGTGCCTGTT
The DNA here is from genome assembly GCF_026898425.1 of Galleria mellonella. Classification (NCBI taxonomy): domain Eukaryota; kingdom Metazoa; phylum Arthropoda; class Insecta; order Lepidoptera; family Pyralidae; genus Galleria; species Galleria mellonella. The sequence continues at coordinate 3,821,392 of NW_026441999.1, read as the reverse complement.
TGGTTTTGTTTACACTGTACAAGTAACGTTCCAGTTCAAGTATTTAGTCCAGTCATGTTCTTTGTTTTTTTTTAAGTCTATGATGTGACGAAAAAATTATTACTAATAATACGCTATCTCATCTGTGTGTAAAATATACACGTAATTTGGGGGATTTTTGAAGTCAGTGTGTGGCACCACAATCTTCTAAAAACAGACAATTTGCTCACAAAAATCCAATTGAATTATGAACACAAATATTCTACTAAAGGATAAAATTATTTATGAATACCCTTCTTTATTAATATTTCTTTAGTAAGCGAAATTGAGTACTTGAAAGTAGTTTTTTTCCACAAAAAAGCTTCAAACGTCATAAAATTGGACCAATAGAACCAGTAAATACTATTAACTTAAAAAAATTATTACAAAATTCCATTCAAAATTAGCAACGTAATCTGCGACAAAATAACTTCAAACGAGCTTTCTGTTTTTAAAAATCACTTAAAAATTAAATGTCATTCTTTCCTAAAATTATTTGTATGGATTACTTTTTATTTTAATTTACAAAAACATAATATACAGATTAATTATATTATGTATATCTATAACGTCTTTTACCCACTACTTTGTACCAGTGTATTCCAGAAGAAAGGAAACTATTGAAATAGACGACTTTTAGAATACTTATCAAAGTAAATCATACCAGTTTTTAATTTAGATCTTCAGAATTGTAACTACAGAAACCGCACTCAATTTGATGCTGTAGTTTTTACATGATGCCGGAACAAATATACAGATAGACAGTTAGATAAACAGACAAAATATCTTTATATCTTTATTATTATTATTTGGCATATAATTTATCTTAAATTATTATTATTAAAGTAAAGTAAATTATTTAAATTAGAGTCAATAAATAAAATGTAGTTTCGATTCTGACTTATTTACTGCATAAATAGCTATTTATCTACTGAAACCAGTTATAGTCTGTTCCTGTGAGAATTTCTAGAATTTTTTTTAGATGTTTAAGTTAAAAGAAGAACTTAGTATTCATAATTTCAACCAGAGCGGTTTAGACACTGCTTTAATTATGTATTAAGTTAGTAAATCAGAATTTTTTATACAAATATCCTCAATATATAAAATTCTAATATATTATATATTGGTATTTTATACGATTTAGTAACTGTATCGTATTGTTGGCTTGATGTAAACCGTATATTGCCCAGGGCGAGGAATTTTTAATATCGTCAGATATTCTCAATACAAGCCGCTCTGTGTCAACTTTCTTTTGGATGGTTCAGAAAATAATAATATGAAAGATATATTAGGGTCTTAGTTACTTATTTATTTATTTTATTTTTTATCGACTTTAAAAAACGGTTTCCTTTTCAATTGTATTTTTTTTGTGTGTATGTACAAAATAATTGTAATTCATTTCACATTTATTTTTTATTGAAAGGATTTCTTTCTATAGAAGTTTAAAAGTATTCAAAATAGTATTTTTTTTTATTTTCTTTTTTAATTCGCCGTCGAGTATCTCTGCACTTCCTACTGGTTGACTGGTAGAGAATGCTAATAGCACTAAGTCTTTTGTGTGACTAATAAAGTCAATAAATTTTAAATATTTTTATATTATAAATAGTAATACATTTTGTTTCAAACCAATTTTATCTCTGTTCTTAAAAATTCACTTTATATCACACAGTACAGATGTAATAGATAAATATATATAAAATAATTATAAATGTATAACTTTATAAATATAGATTACATATGTATATATGTATGTAGATTACAGTCTAAAAATAACGTAGTTAAATTTTTGTTAATAAGAAAGAGAAATTTCGGTTTTATTTTTTATCTACAAAAGTTCTATTTTATAAAAAAAAACTTAGCGCAGTATTAAGATATTCTATGCTTAGGCTTCAAACTCTAATCCAATTATCAAACACTTCTATTTAATAGGACAGTCTATTTAGACAGGTAAATTCGTTAGAGATTAAAATTTAAGTTTCTAGTCAACATTTAAGAACAATAAATTTAAGTTAAATTTGTTTTGACATTATTAATATCTTCGATCAAAATGCCATAAACAGTCTAACCAGTAACGCGTCATTTACAGAATCGAGTCTCATTTTGATTTAGTTTACTTGAAATAGCGGTATCAGCGACAATTCTATCAGAATTATTTCTGTAATCTGACATAAGTAAATGTGGTGCCATAATAGAAATTATTACATAAACAATTACTCTAATAATATTATTTTCTTAACCATTCATTATTTTGTGATTCTGGAATAGTAAGGTGGATTTCGCAGCTCATTCTTATCTCCTAAAATCATTACTAACTACAATGTATTAAAAGTAAATTAATTATATGTATTGTACATATATATAAATTAAGTAAATAAATTACATGTGAAATAGATTTGAATCAAAATTATGGTCGTTTTCTACGTAAATGTTTAAGAAAGTCACATCCCTATAAATATTGTAATACTCTCCAATCACGTTATATTCTATCAAATTCCCTAACTTAAGACGAACAGACAAAATGGTCGGCTCAGTTTAAGGTCTACCGCGAGACACTGTACAACTAGTTGCTGTTTTTATGCCTACCTTGATCAGCAACGTACCTACTGTGTGGAGAACTTCTAAACCCCTGAACATTTTTTTTTTATACAACTTAAAATGGCAAACAAGCTAACGGGCCACCTGATGGAAAGTGGTAACCGTCGCCTATAGACATGAGTAGTACCATGGACATGACAGAGTATACTGTTTCGCCCATGATACCCCCCATGCGTTGCCATTCCTGAGGACTCAGGTGTTATTCCTCTGTACCCAGTAAATTCACGCCATATCCCACCCTTCAAACCGAAACACAGCCATGCAAACACAACTACTTCACGGTTGAAACACGAATGGGACAGAGGTACCCAAGCAATCGACTTTTGTACAAAGTCTCCCTCTGGTAAACATTCCCTATTGATCGCCTCTAAGTATCGCGAGTGATTACATACCTTATACAAAGTGTGGTTTTTATGACTGGACCAAAATAGAACGACGCCATTGTGATATTCACGTGGCGTGGCTTCCTGAAACCGGGTGCATCCTGAGCATTTACTACCTACGCTAAATCTGCAGTCAAGGTGAGTCTGTAACATTTTATGACCTACAAACTTCTTTAATGAGACCTAGAACCCGGGCTTTTCGATACTTTCACAAAAATATCTATTTAAAATTTCAATTTCAAGGACAAGTATAAGGACGCTTTGGAATCAATCCTAATACTAAATTGATAATTTACATATGTAGTTAATTGATAAAGCAGTGTCTGATTATAAACATTAACTCAAAGAATAAATTATTTATGACTCAAGGTGGCTGAAAATTCATCGATATAAAGATGAAACTAGAAATATTTATTATTCACCTTCATTATATCATCCATTAAATGTCTATTTCTTAACATAGACCTACATTGGGGGGTTTTGCACTGGCAAAAACTTACGTTTGACAGGCGATTTAGCAACCGCAGTTAGCCTTTGGTAATGATTTAAGATAAACGCTGCTGCTCATTCCTCGACTACTAAATTTCTTTAGTCACCTCAGGATATCCACGGGAAAAGAAGGGGTGGTCATTCTATGCTGAGACTACACGTTTATCATTATTACCATCAAATCGTAATTCCATAATATATTAAATGATCAACCACTAAAGAACTACTAACCTGATCTTGCGGTTCGATTGCAAACTTTTGCTCCTTAAATCCACTAACACAATTCACCATCAGACACAGCACAACACACTTCTGCACTAAAACATTGATGTCCAATACCATCCTTAATAAAAGGAACAGCGTGTTAGCATTCCTACTAGTAATTCTTGTTCTATGTTTTAAATTCCTTCTATTATTCTTTAAATCACCAAATATTTTATTTGGCCCCATTATTTGTTTCTTTTTTATGCCTTTCGCATTTGTTATCTCATTTTCTTTATTTTTGTTATCTGTAATTTCATTTGATATATTATACACATCTTCTCGTTCAGTTGTATTCGTATTTGCATGATCTTCCATATTGTATTGTTAAATGAACTCATTGAAGCCATATGTCGATGGCATTAAACAATATTTTTTACAAACTATTTCTCCAATCCGTGGCACATGTTTTCAGATCTGAAACAAAATAAAAACGATAAGTGTTGGTATTCATTGCTAAAAATAAGTATTATTTTTCAGTTTGAGATATACACATAAATGGATTTAATGATAATTTAAATGGATTTTACAAATTTTCGTAATTTTTTTTTGGGCTTTAAGTTAACCTAAATATCGATAAAGCCTAATGAACTCTCCATTTCAAGTAGAACGTTCCTACGTTAAATTTTGTTGAAAAAAAAAAAGGACTGACAAAAATAGTAGAGATATAGTTTATACTATTTTGGCATTAAAGCTCAAAATTCGGTACAATTTTTGTAGATTTTTTTTGTAATGTGATACGCTTTCTTTGGGTAAGTGAAAATTCCCTTCGCAATCTACAGTACAGGGTACTTTAAAAAGAGTATAGTATGGTTTCTTCAGAGTCGGCAACGCGTATGTAACTATTTACCATCAGACGGCCTGTACGATTGTTTGCCACTTTCGTAGTATAGAAAAAATCCATAAATTTCAAAATTTCTCTCCTAAACGATTCATTGGTGTTTTTATACCTAATTTTATAATATCTTTAAATGTAATTGTCATATACTTTTATTTATTATAATAAAAAAATAAATCAGACTACTAATGCCACATATATGAGAGAACTTTACACATACACACAAACTGATAACATTTTTAAAAATCTTTAATTCAAAAGATTCTAGATATCGCATCCAATGATTTACAGAAAAATAAAGTACATAAAAATATTCTGCAATAAACTAACTTTATATAAATACGAATGTCATACGACTTGTAAAAGTCCATAAAGGCTGCAAAACGCAAGCTTTGAAAACCCGTTGGCAGTGCTAACGTAAACACCGCTAAAGCAGAATGTATTATTAACGCGAATATAAATCAGTTGGAAGTATTGCAAAAGACGGCAACTCATACTGCACCATTTTACAGTTGCAGGAAGGAAACAGAACACATATCACAAAGCTCTTAACGATCGTATCTTGGCTCTATAAGGATCTTCGTGAGGTTTTATTTTTATTTTAAACCAGCTGTGCTTTGAAGCTTTATACAAAAGTCACCTGCTTGGACAACTCTATTCCACTCGTGTTTCTATTGAAAAGCAGTTCTGCTTGCATATCTATCATCTTCATCATACCAGCCGTTACTGTCTACTGCACAATATAGGCCCCTCCCTATTGGGGAGTTTTGCCAGTTGTTGTCATGTTTAGTAGGTGCGTTGGCAACCGTATTGTATAACACGTAGATTTTAAAGAAGGACGTTGCATAGCTGTGTTTTCGTTTAAATAGGTCATGGCAGTAAAATTACAAGATACTGAAGTATAATAACCCGAAGGCAAGCAAGCTAAAGTGGCAATGGACTGTATCACATAGCTCTAAGAAACGACAACCGATAGGAAAGAAAGGTTCTTGAGTGGCGGCTTTTTACAAGCAACACTGCGTTTGTTTTCCACTAAATGGAACGACTACCTTGAATGCGTTGCAAATAATCAATTGATGCAGCTGGCTCAAGGCCGTTCTTTATGGCAATCTATGAGGGTAGCCTATCTTTAGCAATGGACAGTTAACGGATGATCATTGTCATCATCGATGATGATGGTGAGGCATAATACAATAGTCCTCAGGAATAACAATGCAAAGGGTATTTTTACAATATAATATGTGTATTTTGTGACATCCATGGTGCTGACCATATGTAAAGGCGACGTTCCCATTTTCCACCATTACCTTGTTTGCTATTCTATATTACTTAAAAATAAATGAATTACTATTCCATTTTCTTTCTATTAACAACGTAATACTATAGGCAACTGGAAACTCATTGTATGAATATATGTTAGATGAACTAAACAAAAATATCTAGCTGTCTCTTATTTCTAACTTCAAGACACTTTAGATGTGAAAAAGACAGAAAAGTGTCGCATATCCAATCTGGAGCTTACAGTTGTAGTTCTCGAAATAGAATCTTTAAATCTATTTTGTAACATTCTAAAAAGAGTCACAAAGAAACGAGATACGTTATCACTACTTGGAGGATTTAGGATAAATGAAATGAGGTTTCTTTAGTAAGATTTGGAGTATGTTGTCTTATATTATGTCTTGAAAACTGAGTAAATTAAAATGAGTAACTAATAAGTTACTAAAAAATAATACTTCCTAATATTATAAATGTGAAAGCGAGTTTGTTTTTTGTTTTTCTGTTACGTTAACATAACTAATCATTATGAAATTTGGTATACACGTAATATATAGAATGAAGAAGATTATCCTTTTTATCCTGTTTACTGCACATATTACGATTACACGGATGAAGTTGTGGGGCAAAGGTAGTTTATAATATTAGCAAATTTTATAGCCTTTACTGTGTTATCTATCAATATATTTAACGAAATAATTTAAACATTGATTATATAGATTATTTATCACGCTAAATTGTATGAAAAAGTTGACTCGTTTTTCTCTAAGTATTTGTATAGAGACACTCTATCTATATAATCAATGTTTAACTCATAACCGATTGATTCCTTTATAACTTCTTTATTTATTTTATCTTATAAATTTTGCTCTTTTTTAATGCATAAAACTCAATGTATTTATTAAATAATTAAATATACCATAGATACATCAAGTTGCAATGTACGTGTATGTATATAGAACATTAATAAAAAAAACAAGTTGGCTAATTGTCTAAACGTTGACCCGTTTTTGAAGCTCGATGCTCTATCTATATAATCTAAGAATTAAAATATATATGTAATTGAAAATTTCCGTTCAAACATTCTACTATTGGGCTTTGTAACCGAACAGTTTATTATTCATATAGCTTAAATTCTTGGGTTATATTAATCTGGTCGAATATTGAATTTCATATAATACGTTTCATTTTGTGAAGTTATATTATCACAGTTGTGATCAAATATTTGATTCCAATAGTTAACGGAGTTTCAACCAATGTGCTTAAATATTAAACTATTTAATTATCTAATCCATCCAGTAGTTATATCTATTTCCCTTAGATTATATGGTTGGAGTATCCAATGTCAAAAACGGGCCAAAATTTAGTCTGATAAACTACATTTTTACTGACTGAAGTTTGACACATATTCTATAAACCAAAAGAGTACGCGTAATTTTTTCAATGTTGCAAATAATTTCATTAAAAATTTTCTAAGTCAGACCGATTTTATTTAATGTTATATAAATATATATATTTTTTATAAATTAATACACTTATATTAATTAAAATGGTAGTCCAATGATTTTGGCAACAAAAAATCTATTCTAAATCATATATACCTAAATCAAAAGCCTCAGTAAAGATAAGCTTCATTATGAATTACTGTTTAGTTGACTAGAATTATTTTGTTTAATTCCGCTTCCATTAGTATGCGTATAGCTAACCCTATTACTTTTACTACTACTACCAATATTTATGATAGCGGAATTAAACAAAATAATTCTAATCAACTAACCAGTGATATCGACTTCCCTAAGATAACATCTAGTTAAATAAAATCATTGTTAATCATTATGTTTTGTTTAAAATATATTCGTAAATATTTTGTATCGTTTTTTGGTTTTTCAACTTAACCATACGACATAAATTTCACCCAGAAACTTAATAACTATATAATCCTGACTTACACACACATAGATAAAAAGGTCTGGCCTGTTTTTGGCGAAGCGTTTGTATAGAGATACTATACATACATTTATATATAATCTAAGCTATTTTCTTATAAGAGAAAATAATAAGCTTTAATAAGTTTTATATTTTAAGAGATTTTCTGCGAATCCATTATCTACTACATGAAAAAAAAAATTTCCGTGACCGGCATCAAAAGTAGCCTGTATCTAAGTCTTTCTGGATCCCAAATGTTGAATAAATGAATGAGTATAATATTATTTATATTATACAACATAAAGAATAAAAGAACATAAGTAATAATAAATATTTCATTAAGAATACGATGTAATTCATCTATATACATATGTAATGGTAAATGAATAAATTCACTGTCTTTTAATTAAAAATGAATTTAAAATTAACAAAAAAAATTGATAAAATGATATGTTAATAAAAAAGGAACCATATTAATTAACATTTTTAATATATCCTGCCAGGTAGAAGGAACAGAGATTGTTAGTAATGAGATATAACAGAAACCATTGTGATTAATTTTTGAAGAATTCATCACGATGGGTCAATTGACTTGCTTTATTCTCACCTATCATCCTTCACTGGTACCCCGCCAGCATATTATAGCGATACCACATTAGGGGTTACCATTAAGGAATAACGCTGCCAGATAGACTTCCACGCTACCCTCACTGGTTTATTTCTAGTGAATTTGCTATTATGAACCAACTGACCTGGCTTCATTCTCGCCTATCATTATTTGGATTATCAAAGAAATTTGCTAACAGTTTTGAGAAACGAGAAAATTAATTTGTAGAATCTTATCCGCCTATGTTTGAACCAGTTTTGAATAGTACATTTTCAAAATATGATCAACTAAAATATTTTACAACTTTTCTCTTCGAATATTCATTAATTTGATCAAACCATTTCTAAAAAATAACTAATAATAACTAGTAATTTTGAGATAGAAATGCCTAATAAAATTAGTTCTTACATATTCTCATCAAAATCATAAAATCATGTTTCTTAGAATTAATTTTAAAACTTCTAATGATATACTTGTTTACTATCTTTGTGGTATAAAAAAATGTAGATGCCTTTTTAGCCTGATGGCCCACCTGATGTAATGTGGTAACCGTCGCATATAGACATGAGCAGTAGCTTAGACATAAGAATATACTGTTTTGCACGTGATACCTCCCATGCGTTGCCATTTCTGACGACTCAGGTGTTATTTCTCTGTACCCTATAAATTCACTGCCATATGCCACTCTTCAAACCGAAATATAGACTTGTAAACACAACTGCTTCACGGTAGAAATACGAATGGGACAGAGGTCCGCAAGCTAACGACTTTTGTACAAAGTCTTTCTCTGGTAACTATTACTAAAGTCATTATTAGAGAATTGAAGATTCAACAGACTGCCCTAAAGGCAATGTGTTGTCGGAATTTACTTCATTCGAGTTCACTAAAACCCCCAAGCTATCTCATCAAGTCGGAAGATTATTAAATAGTTTTAACATAGTTTTAACCACACAGAGACTTTGTACAGAAATAATCTACATAGACATCTTGTCTCTCTCTCACGTTTCTAAATACAATCAAGTGAATCACCATCTAAACAAGTGGCAAACGAATTCATCCATGGAATTGACATCGCTAGCGAATCCGTGAGATAGAATAAGATAGCAACGTCGCGGTCGGATGTTTCATTCCAACTTATGGGCTTGATTTCGATAACGATTCCATCGATAGATTCACTTGTCACTTTTCAAGGGGGGCTGCTTTACTTGAATAGTCGGATATTGCAAAAAAATATAAAGTACATAGTAAACTATAATATACATTTTGTATATTTATGGTATCCATAGAGAATAGTTATCATTTTTCACCAAGTAGACAATCAATTTATTTGACGGTCTATGTTATAGAATAAAAATCTTGGGAAGTACTTAGAAAGTTCAATTAAATTTAAAAGGTGTCAATTTGAACGAGTCACCTCTTCGAAGTACAGTAGGATTTTACGATGCCCTAGTAAGGTAGTGATAGTCCATTTAATGTTCTAATGTAACGCCTTTATGATTGAAATTAAGTAGTAATAATGATGGCTCTTAGTACTTTTTATTACTGGTAACTTTGATTAATAACGCCTACTGAAGTCTCAAGAATTAAAATCTAACTCAGTTATGGCATAATCTAACTATACAAGGTGTAAAAGTTAATCGAATGCATTAAATTATACTTAATAATATTAAACGGAACCTTAAATGGAAGGAAATATTAAATAATAGGTAATTTCGTAGTTTTACGTATGATTAACAATTTCGTTCATTTTGTATATAATCAAAAACGTATGGTCCCGGCATAGAATAGGCCCTTCCTTTCCTGTAAGTGTCGACTAAGGGAACATGAGGGATGGGCAGCTGCGACCCTCTTAAAACATCTCCAAAGCCTAACTGCAGCTGCCAATCCGCCTGCCAAGCGTGGCAACTACTAGACAAAACTTGACAAGGGGGAGGTTTATGTTCAAAAGTAGACAGTTAAAGGCTGATATGATGGTGATTTAAAACTAAATACTTAATAATACAGTATCTTTAATAATATAATTTGTGACTTTACAATGTGTGTTCGTAGAAAAACCTGTTCATCGAAGAAATTGTTCCAATTTCCCATAATACCAACTTGCTGCTCGCTTATTAATTTTCACGGAGACTAGAACACTACTCCATATACTGTGCTAGAACTTGTTTCTCGTTTAATCGCAGTCTAAGTATGATTCTGACTACTCCCTGTTTAATCTATAGTGTATTGTTTATTATAGTATAATCTATATATAATAAAATATTTTTTTTACATAGTAAAGAAGCTCAATCGTTAGAAATACTTCTTTACAGATACATAACAGGTAAATCTTATCTTTTCTCCCTTTTTTTATACAACTTAGAATGGCAAACAAGCTGACGGCCCATCTGATTGAAAGTGGTAATTGTCACTTATAGACATGAGCAGTACCATGGGCATAACAGTATACTGTTTCGCCCATGATACCCCCCATGCATTGCCATTCCTGAAGACTCAGGTGTTATTCCTCCGTGCCCAATAAATTCACCCCATATCCCACCCTTCAAACCGAAACACAGCCATGCAAACACAACTGCTTTACGGTTGAAACACAAATGGGACAGAGGTACCCAAACAATCGACTTTTGTACAAAGTCTTCCTTTGGTAAATCTTATCCTTAGTACTTGTATATGCGTAATTATAATCCTTACCCTTATTTCTATCTTTTCGTTTCTGTTTGCATAATTCCTTTAATAATAAATTAAGCTTTGATAAAGAGATTTATCGAGCAAGAATGAATGGAGATGTCGGTAGGAGCCGCCCTAGATGGACGTATGTCGACCAAATAGGCGACGTGCTGAAGAAGGGCCAAATTAAAAGTACCCGTAACCGGCGAGCGTGTATGAAAAGATTGATGAATGTGGAAGAAGCGAAAGAGGTTTGTTTGAATCGAAGCATTTGGCGTTCCATTGTTTCTGCCTACCCTAATGGGAAACAGGCGTGACAGATATGTATGCATGTATGTAAGCTTTGATAAAATAATTTCATTTCCACCCATAATATGTTCATTACTCTAAACTCACAATAAATCAAGAATGTAAAATGTATGCAACATTTTGTTAAATTTACGATTATATAAAATTACAAATAGCAAAATCATGTTAGTTAAATTCATTTCTGTAAAAACTAAACTTTGTCCAATATTCGAGAGTGTTCGACAAAATCCGACAAAATAAAACCAAATCTATAAATAGTCACTATTCGAGTAGCATCTGTTAAACAAAGCTTTTATTGGTTGCGTTTCAACTGTCCCCATACCAAATGACATAGTAAATTAGCCCTAATGCTTGGTAAATAGAGTTTGAAATGTCCAAAATTATATTTAAAATACATTAAATGCCTTTACTGGTTTCGCTCGATTTAGATTTATTTATATTTGTTTGTAGAAATGCACTCGGTTTAGCTATTTCAGAGAGTACCATATGCTTTTTACTAAGCGTGGGTGATATATAACAATATCTATATATCGCAGTTACAGTATCGGTTATCCAATATATAACATGAAAAAGAAGAACCCGCTCGTAATGAATATAAATTGTTGTATTGGGAACTATTTATTGGTGAAATAAAGATTAATAATAATAATAACAATGCACAAAAGGAAGTCACTACAAGATGGCGGCTACTCGACCAAAAACAATAAAATTAATAAATTAACAACCAAAGCATCAAACGCGCGAGAGGCTCGTAAACCGTTATGTGTCACAAATTCTAAGCCTAAACATAGATATTCAACTGGTATGGGCCATATTGCAATAGGTCTAGAAATCGCAATAATGTCCAGAACACTCAATATATAACATAGATATTGATATTAGTCATCTCTACTCTTTACAAGTATAGCAGTGATAGGGTGCCTTTTTTTTAATTACAGAATATTCTATGTGGCAGTATAGGTACTTTTATTTTAAAAAAGGCGTCGTCATAAAGTGATTGCAAAGTTGTAACATTAAAAAATTAACATAGAGTAAATTCGTTTTTCGCTTTAAAAAAATGATTTTAAATTCGAAAATATAATTTCAATTTAGTACATCTTGCATTTTTAAAGGAAGGTGTCATTTCGGTAATATTTATGTGAGTAAAATATGCAATATTTTTTCCAATTTTGAACCAATTTCGATGTTTTGTTGCATCAGTTGAATCCATTCTCTGAATAATGGTCCCATATGAATTATGTTACAATTTCACGATTGCAGTTACTATTTTTTTATAAAAGTTAACCTCACATTCTCTAAAAAGACAAGATTAGCGTCTTCATTTTTATAAATTACTAACATGTTCCAACGACTTTCTTCGCGTGACCGGGATATGTTTACATCATTCTCTATTCCATATAGTAGTTGTATAGCAAATTTTATAGTGATTGATTAAGCAGTTAAGGTGTTGTAAGGTAACAAACAAACTCACTTTCACACTTATGATATTAGTACCACATAAGCACATAAGCACTTTTAAAATACTTGACTACAGAATTCGTCATTTAAAATAAATGCATGAAAATACGACCAAACCAAGAAATAGGAGTATAATATTAATAAATATTATTATATATAAGTATAAATCGGGTGCAAATTTAATTACTAAAATAGAGTTAATACTTTACTTGAAGAAATCTTGAAAATTCACAAGAACGACGGGAACAAATTGGAATAACACTGCAATACCGAGCGCTTTATTTCAGCAAACTATGTTTTTTTTTCTAGCTGTCTATCTTTTTAGGCGTAATTGCACTACCTTTTCTGGCTTCTTAAAAATAGATTCTATCTACTTGGAAGTTAGTTTCAGTATAAAATTTTTTTCTTGAATCAATAGTTGCAATGGATTGTGAACTCTGGTGTAAAATGCGTAGGGTTCGGTATTCTTTGAAATTGTAAAACAAATTTGCTCCGTTCTCTTTTTGCGTTTGGATGCGATCCAAGCAATTCATTCACATGCAATAATTCTATCGCAGGATGAATTAGGGGATTATCTTTTGGAATTATTTCACGTGCTCAAATTTGCCGTGCTCCTGATATGTCATTAGCGAAGCGTGAATCGATTAAATGCCACTAATGAACTGTATGATTCTGATGGTGGACTTTTTGTTTGTCTCTTTCAGTTTCAAATATTGACCACGTAAATTTAAATCCTTTTTCCTGCCATTAATTTTAATTATTTTCAACCGATTTCCAAAAGTAGGAGATCATCAATTCGATTGCATTTTGTATGGGTGTGCGTACGTATGTGTGTGTGTGTGTGTGGGTACACGTGCGTGTGTATATTGTATGTGTGTGTATGTAAACATTCGATTCTCCCGACTGTATCCTACAATAACTACCTATTTTTTTTTTAATTAATATTGAACAGTTTTTAAATGTATTTTAAATGTATATTATATTCATTTATATTCCTAAACTCAAATATATATAACGTTATATATATATGCCACACCATAAATACAGTTGCCTATATCATTATCATGAATAATTCAATTTTTTATCACAATCCACGAGACGACCATCCCGGCTGAATGGCTTTGTAAAATAATTTTAATTAAAAAAGTTATTAATTTCCGTTGGTACTTGTAGGTGTTCTTTTCCAAAGCTCTGTCCCGAATGTGACTCGTGTGAAAATTAACTGTACCTAAATTTAGATGGACGCAAAATTCAAAGGCGATTTTAGCAAATTTGATTCAAATTGGATGAACAGTGTCTCCGCCGATAGGTGTAATGATAAAGTAATTATCTAAAATCACATACATCGTGTAGATAATCTGAAAATAATAGATTTTCAGATAATAAAGTTTATTTTTCTTTACTTAGTTTTTTTTTAATGCATGACAATGAAATGGTGAATCCGTCTTCGATATACGCTGGCGGGACACCATTAAGAGATGATAAGTAATAATGAAAAGGCAGTTCAGTTAGCCCATCGTGATGAATATGCCTGGAAATCAGCACAATGGTTTCCAGGGTCGACCACGTGGAGTCTACCTGACAAGGTATATTGGTAGCAATACTGACAATCCTTTACCCCCTTTACTTAGTATTCCAGGGGTGAGCAGCTTCCATTTTAAAACATTACCAAAAAGCAAACTGCCATTGCCAACCCGCCTGCCAAACGTGGCAATTTCTGCCAAAATCCCTTCAGTAAGAAACTGGCGTTAGAAACGGCTTCATTCCTTATGGCAATCTATAGGGGAAGCTTATATTCAGCAGTAGACAAGCGATGGCTGAAATAATGATGATGATATTATATTTTTGCAAAATTAAGTGACCTTGATTATGAAAAAAATTGTATCCATAGATACATAGATTCGCTTTAATTTTATTAGATTTCGTGGAACACTCTCGAATATTGAGCAGAGATTGTGTTTTACAGTAATGAATAAATTGTTTGATTAAACAGAAATACTCCGCAAAATAAAAACAGCAATATTTGTCGTAACAAAGTTAAAAATAATTAGATGTTACTGTATTATTATTATTTTTTTGTAGGAAAAAGGGTGACGAAAACGCTTGCTGATCACTTAATGGTAAGTAAACACCACTGCCCATGATCACCAACAGTACCGGAGGAGTTTATTATGTCCAAAATTAATATTACTGATTATTTGATTCTATTCGATTATTTTGTTTAATTCCACTAACATTAGCGTAATTAAACAAAATAATCGATTAAAATCGAATATTCAGTAATATTAATATATATATACGACTGCGCCAACACTAGAAAATTCACTACTGTTGTTATTACCAGAAGTTACCTCAATTAGATCCTATTAGTAACAATCTCTCCCCCGACAATATTTTTTAATTTTATTATAATGAAATGGTACGGCCGGGGCCGTGCTAACATTACGCGCTGGCAGGGCACCATGAGGAATGACAGATGCGAATGAAAAGGCAGGTCAGTTGAAATAAAAAGGTTTCCAGGGCGGACCACGTGGAGATCGACCTAACAGAGTATATTGCATGCAATGGGACAGGTAGTCCAGATTACTAACAATCCCTTCCCCCCCCCCCCTACAAATATTTTAAGAGAATATACAATGGAGAAAGTACCTTTGTTTAATAGTGGAGTGAACGATGAAGTACTAAAAAGCAGTCTTATTTCAGTATTGATTAATAACTTATCATCTATTAATTATATTCCATTTGTTATGTTTACCGTACACAAGTACCACTAAATACAAATATGCTTACACTTGAGTCTATGCATACATGTTGTAATCGACTCTATCTATGCCTTACTTGTGTAATGCTGTGTACTTGATAAAAATAACTATGCCCTTCGAACAGTAAGTAATAAGAGTCTTAAATTGTATGAAGAACGTCGGCTACATAAGGGTTTGGTAGCTGGCCCAAGTTATAAGAGAAAAGCTATAAATAAAGTAACTACTCGTATATTGGTGGCGGGTATAATATATAATATAATAGTAATTTACATACATACATACACATTTGTCACGCCAGTCTCCCATTAGGATAGGCAGAAACAATGGAACGTCACCATTTGAGAAATTAGTTCAGAGTACAATAGGACTGATATACCTGAAGAAGGTAAAGCCCTTAAAATAATATTAAAAAAAAATGAAATGGTTCGATTCAAATAAATCTCTTTCGCTGTGATTTACTATGTTTTTGTTAAGTTTTGGTTAATTTAATTTAGTATAATTGTATTTGACAAATAAATAATATAGCAATCTTTCATATTGTGAATCGATATCTTGAAGATATGTATAGATAGGATAGTTTAAAAAAAATAATTTCTTTATAATTTTATTCTGAATTTACCCAAATATTATTAAAGTAGAGAAATAAACATACAAACATCTTGTCACAATTTTGTTAAAATATTAGTAGAAATACTTTGAGAAAATATTTTTGTTACAATTTTGGCTATTTACAGATTTGTTATTCTTTCTAATTTTACTAGCAAATAACCTGTACTTTTATGATACGTTTATTTTACTATTTCTTAAATTTATTATTTATTTATTAAATTTTAATAATCTTTATACCATTCAACTGAGTACTCCCGGCGTATATTTTTTACGCCAATTATTATTGCTATGAATGTATGATTGACGCCTTCTACTTTCACGCTATTCTACACATCTTTGCGCTTATAACTTATACCACACACGTATTGAGAGAGGTCGCATTCCACAATGCCAGGTGCTATGGACTACCTACTTACAATTTATGTTCCGAGCTAATCTGGACCAGTGTGGGAAATTTAAGTTTTGTGGTTTGTATTTTTTTTTTTATTATGTTATGAAAAATTAAGAATAAAAAAGAGAGATCCGATTAAATTATTTAAAATTAAAATATATAATAATATTTACTATTATAATTATGATTTGCATATGTTTTGTAAACATGAGCTTTTTTTTTTATTAGATATTACTTCGTTCGCTAAACAACCGCCATCTTTTTTCTTTGTTCCTCTACCCAAAGGTTATCTGGAAGAGATTGCTATAGCGATAAGAGCGCCTTTTGTATTTCGTAAGTGTAGTTCATACACATTTAATTTAAATAAATATGGTAAGCGAAATTAGTGTGATTTTCATCATAACGGTAACAGCCAAAAATACTTGTGACTACCCCATCAGGGAATACAGTTGTGATTATAAATATTTATAATACTAGGTGTGTCCGTGACTTCTTCCACGTAAACGAAATAAAAAGTAGTCAATGACATATATTATACGTTTCATTTTTTTTATTTCGTAATTGATTCAGGTGCCAAGAGGTAACAAACAAACAGAGTTACTTTCATATCTTTATCTTAATAAGGTAATGCGTTACTATTGAATATATTAGGAATAAATGTATTACTATTGAATGATCCCGCGATTGATCACGATCTTACCTGAAGAAAAACAATGATTTGATATAAATTGCAGCTCACGAGGCCATGAATAGCCCATTCATATTTGCCTTAAATTATATTATATTTGCAGGAAGAGAGTTCCACTTCTGGCCGTATGCTCATTCATCATTGAAGGAACAAAAAATTTAACTTGACGATCTATGTTCACATAAGCGTATTTATGTATAGGCAGGAAGCCGGGTGGGTCATGCCCACCTTATAATTGTCTGTTACCCACCCTAAAATAAAGAGCGGAGTTTAGAGGTTTAAGTAAAGACAGGTCTGAGAGTACATAACGTACTTTATTTAAGGGGTCAAGTCTCCTCTGGAAAATAAGTTTATATGTGCCAAAGTTTGTACAAGGAATATATTAATTAAAAAAAAATTATATAATGGGTGCATTAGAGACCAAAATATGGTCATGAATCAATGGTCATAAAATCATATTGTAAAAATAACAGCTTTGTATATACTTCTAGATAAACAATTACCTGTACTATTAGAAAGCCTATGTTAATTTCTGTAAGCATGTATTTGGCAACACGATTCCCGGTTCCTACAGACGCGGCCTAGTGTATGAATCAATGTTAAACCTTGTGTTTATAAAAACATACTTTGATAATAAATACAATTTTACTTTTTTTTTACTTTTCAAAATAATATTTTTTAGAAATTCTGTCTATCTGTATGTTTGTTCCGGTATCAAGCAGAAACCAGCACCAAATTGCTTCACAGTTATGTTCCTGAAGCTCTAATTTAAAATTTGGTGTCTGCTTTATCCTGATACATCATTTACAAGTGATTTACCATATTGGTTTACCTTCTTTTGAAATACACGAAGTAGCGGGAAAAAAGCTAGTTTAAAATATTAAAGGGAGTAAGGGTTAAAACAGTTAAGGAATGGTTAATACATTAATGCTTTATTTAATTCACATTTCGCTCGTTCCATCGCTTCCTTAAACTCTTGACATTCAATATAATAAGTGGTTATGTACTGTAAGTAGTACTTAGTACAGCCAGAGGGCACCGCCCTTGTCCAAACCGTAGTATTTTAACTAGTAAATTATATATATAATTATATAGTTGTAAGTACTTAATTATATAGACAGAATTTGATATAATTAAATATCATTTTAAGTAAAGATGGGTAATAAATAAATATCTACGTATTGTAGTTATAAATCTATGTATTAGTCCAATAACGAATATATACTATCTATGTACTATTGTAAAAGTTTGAAGGAAACAACAAATAGTATAATATCTATTTATTTATACACAATTAAATTGTGTTCTACGAAATAACCGACTTCAATTATGGAAAAACCGGCTAGTTTGATTTAAATTTATTAAAATTTAGTAAGCTATAGAATTGATTGCAATTGAGACTTTGTACAAAAGTCGATTGCTTGGGTACCTCTGTCCCATTCGTGTTTCAACCGTGAAGCAGTTGTTTGCATGGCTGTGTTTCGGTTTGAAGAGTGGCATATGGCGTGAATTTACTGGGTACAGAGGAATAACACCTGAGTCCTCAGGAATGGCAATGCATGGGGGGTATCATGTGCGAAACAGTATACTCTGTTATGTCCATGGTACTGCTCATGTCTATAGGCGACGGTTACCACTTTCCATTAGGTGGGCCGTCAACTTGTTTGTCATTCTAAGTTGTATAAAAAAAAATAGAGATTCTATGAGACCGATCTGTAAGTATATCCTTTCATATATAAAAGAAATTTCCAAATTGTTTTACAACTGTCAGAGTTATGAGGTAACAAACATAAAAAAAAAAACAACCGAATTGAGTAACTCCTTGTTTTTGAAGTCGATTGGAAAATATGTAATATCGCAATGAAGAAAACGACTGAAATTAATATCAATTTGTAACAGGTATTGACTATATATATATATATATATATATATATATATATATATGCTACGGCAGATAATACAGAAGACCTAATAGTATAATCTAACACTATGTCTGGCATTTGTGGACTATGAGAAAGCCTTTGACTCGGTCAAGACATGGGCGGTACTATCTAATACAATCTCTCCAGCGGTGTCAGATTGACTACAGGTATATCGAAGTTTTGAAGTGTATTTTCAGTAAGGCTATCTGAGTACAGAACCAGAGTATGAAGCCCATCCCAGTGCAGAAAGGTGTAAGACAGGGTGACGTCATATCCCCGAAACTTCACAGCTGCATTGGAAGATGTTTTCAAACTCTTGGACTGGAAATGATATGGTATAAACATCAATGGCGAATACATCATTCACCTTTGATTTTCCGATGACATATCATTTGATCTGAATACTATGCTCAATGACCTCAGTGATTCTTCTTAACAAGATGGTCTTAAGATGGATAAAGGTTACAGTTGAGAACACTACGGTCGAAGTTGTCGACGAGTGACTTTTTTTATACCACTGAGGCGGCAAACAAGAGGACCGTAAGCTTGTAGGCCACCTCACTGGTATAAAAAAAATCGCACTATACGCGGCCATTTATGCCATATAAATTTCCTGTCGATGACGAGCGGTGCGATGATAAAAGCTTTTAATGTTACCGGTTATTTGACTAGAATTATTTTATTTAATTCCGCTGCCATTAATATGTATGCGACTGCTTACACTCAAAATTTGACTACAAATATCACCACCAGAAGTTCTAAAACTTTCAATATTAACCATCACTTTTCGACTACTATTTCGTCCACGCACGTTTTACAACAAATGTTTGACCTCTAAACAAGACATCCTTTTGCAAATTATTAGATTGCCTGCTAATCAAATAACCAATGATATGGAATTCCGCAAAATCACACTTAGCTGTCTTGTTTGAATCGAAGCATTTAGCGTTCCATTGTTTCTGCTTACCTTTTTTTACACCACTGAGATGGCAAACAAACATACGATCCGCCGAGGGGGGAAAGGGATTGTTAGTAATGGAGACTAAGAATCCCGTTGCTAGCAATATACCCAACCAGGTCGACCTCCTCGCGGTTCTCCCTGAAAACCATCATGTTTAATTCTTGTCGAATTCATCATGGTGGTTCAACTGACCTGCATTCATTCTCACCTATCATCCTTTACTGGTGCCTTGTCGGTATATACCGATAACGCGGGCGGGGTTACCATTCCATTTTCACCCATAAAAAAAAACATATGACCCGCCTGATAGTAAGCGATTACCATAGCCTATGAACGCCTGCAATAACAGGAGTATTACGCGCGCGTTGCCAACTCTGAATAAACCTCTTTACCACCCTTTTAAAGAACCCCATGCTATAGTGACTTGAAACAAACCCTAATGAAAGACAAGCATAACAGATATGTATTTAACACCTATTTCAGTAAAATAAAATGTTTTAACATTATTTGTAATGTTAAAAAAAACAGAAGTCACAAGCTCAAAAACATACCTCCCATACGATCCAAAGATTGGATCTTAATGTAAATAAAAAAAATCATAGAAACGTATAACAGCCGGCTATTGGCTGTTAGCAGCAGGTGTAACGCGCTCCCGCGGATGTGGACCGCTCAGTTTCCTAAGTCATGCGTGTGTGTACAGGCTGATTATTTTTTCTTTTTATTAAAATTTTAAATGGCAACCAAACCGACAGCCCACTTGATTGAAAATAGTAACCTTATCGTGTAGACCTAACAAAAAAAAAATTTGAAAATACATAAAGATCAATCCTGAACACCATAGATCCTGTAATACCCATGATAGATAGATACTCTTTATTTGTCATCATCATATCAGCCTTTAATTGTCCACTGCTTCTTTTTTTTTAAACATCTTGGAATGGCAAATAAGCTGACGGCCCACCTGATGTAAAGTAGTAACCGTCGCCTATAGACATGAGCAGTACCATGGACGTAACAGAGTATACTGTTTCGCCCATGATACCCCCCATGCGTTGCCATTCCTGAGGACTCAGATGTTATTTCTCTGTACCCTGTAAATTCACGCCATATCCCACCCTTCAAACCGAAACACAGCCATGCAAACACAACTGCTTCACGGTTGAAACACGAATGAGACAGAAGTACCCAAGCAATCGACTTTTGTACAAAGTCTTGACAAGCGGATTGGTAGCCGCAATTTGGCTTTAGAAATGTTTTAAAAGGGACGCTGCTGCCCATTCCTCGCTTTCCCTTAGTCGCTTCTTAAGACACTCACGGGAAAGAAAGGGGTGGCATATTCTATGCCGGGACCATACGACGATAATTTTATATGTAGAATAAATGAAATTAAATTAAAAGATGTTAGTGATACGTAAAAATTCAAATTTACCTATTATTTAATATTTCCGTCCATTTAAGATTTAATCTGTTTATTATTTTTTAAGTATAATTTAATATATTCCATGAACATTCACATCTTATATAGTTAGATTACGTCATAACTGAGTTACATTTTAGTTCTTGAGACTTCAGTAGGCGTTATTAATTAAAGTTCCCAGTAATAAAAAGTACTAAGAACCATCGTTATTACTACTTAATTTCAATCATAAAAGCGTTACATTAGAACATTAAATGGACTATCACTACCTTACTAGGACATCGTAAAACCCTAACTTCAGAGAGGTGACTCGTTCAAATTGATACCTGTTAAATTTCATTGAATTTTCCAAGTACTTCTCAATTTTTTTTTTCTAATACATAGACCAGACATAACTGTCTATGGACGTGAACAATGCCATAGATTTTTATTATTATAGAATTAGAACATAAAGTATTTATTACTGGAAAATTATAGTGATATTGTATATTAAATGTATTTACTATTTTATAAATGGTGCATTAAAGTGTAAAATATATAAATATACTTATATAAGAAGTGTTTCATATTAGGCAAAAGAAACTGGCTCAGCTGATGCTGTGAGTGTCCCAGTGTAATGTATACAGCTACACAGCGCTGGTTTTCAGCCAGTCCCTCACTTAACAAAAAACAACGTTTAGAATATATTTAGAAAAATAACATATTCTTACAATTATATATTTTGCATCTGCATTTTTTGTGTGTATGTTACATTACATTTACCATTGTCTGCATTTACATTGATAGAAATCTATGACAGACAAAAAGTTCCCGGATATTTTTTTACGTTTCATAAAAACTAAGTTGTGTGAAATTTAAACACCCTATACCGCGACCTAGCGCCGCCGTCTATCGATAATTGATAAGGTCGTCTCTCTCGCACTCTAGTTTATTGACCCCGACAAAAAATCCTAGGTGAACAAATACCAATATAAACGGGCCTCCACCCACATATATTGCGCTGATCAACATCGTTCAAATTACACTGGTCGAAAGTACCAGTACCAGTATAAGAAGATCTTTAACTGTATACAGAATGTAGTGAATTATGGGGTATATATAGAACTCACAGCGGATGGGTATACCGCTTTTTCACCAGATTGCGTCTACTAACGTAATAGCGTACTTACTCTGTGGTTGGCCGTATGTCTTAGCACTTAGACATTTCAAGCATATCCGATAATTTAAATTCAATTAGTGTAAACATGGTACATAACAAAATAAAAAAAATGCAAGCAATTAGCTCCTTGCATTTTTTTAACATTTTAATATATAAGTATGTACATTTTGCTAGTTTGCTGGAGGGGAACTCTTACAGAGTTAAGTTCGTCTTAAGTACATCTTTAGTTGAAATAAATGATATAAATGTAATTTTTGTATACAATACAGTATAAATAAATAAATAAATTAATAATTTTTCATGACATATAATATAGCTTTAATGATATATTGATTTTAAATATATTATTTTTTTTATATTTCGCACCAATTATCTAAACTAATATTATAAAGAGGAATTATTATTATTATTTTTTTTGTAATGAAGAAACTCGAAATATATTTAATCTGTTTTAAAATTTCTTTCGTCTACGGAAAGCCCTGGTATGGAGCCTCTTGTAGAACAGCATCTCGTCTGAAACAGGAGTGCTTCCTAACCTGGGCTAAAGGTGTGGCGTCGCGAGATCCTAACACCAGTGCTCTTAAAAAGAAGTATAACTCTGCCTCTAGGTCTTTCAAAAGAGTTATAGCCACAGCGAAGTCAGAGCATATTAGTAGAATTGGCAAGAGATTGGCTAGTTTGCCCTCTGGAACTCGAGCTTTCTGGTCTCTTGCCAAAGCTGCACAAGGGAATTTCTGTAAGTCATCTTTTCCACCATTGCGCAGGGAGGATGACTCGTTGGCCCAGAACGCTAAGGAAAAGGCCGATCTTCTTGGATCCATCTTTGCGTTAAACTCGACATTGGATGACGGGGAGAAATCACCACCGACCATCACGTGTTGTAGGAGCTCTATGCCTGACATTAAATTCACGCATAGCTCAGTGCGTAGAGCACTTTTCTCCCTCGAAATCCATAAGTCGAGTGGGCCCGATGGTATTCCTCCAATTGTGCTTAGGACGTGCGCTCCAGAGTTGGCTCCGGTTCTTACGCGTCTTTTTCGGCTTAGCTACTCATCGGGCATAGTCCCAAAGTTTTGGAAGACTGCTCTGGTGCATCCGATCCCTAAAAAGGGAGATCGCTCAGATCCAGCTAACTATAGGCCCATAGCTATCACTTCCTTATTCTCGAAGGTTATGGAATCCATCATTAACCGTCAACTGCTCCGGTACCTAGAAGAACACCAGCTGATCTGTGATCGCCAGTACGGCTTTCGACAGGGACGTTCGGCCGGTGATCTTTTAGCTTACTTAACACACCGATGGGCAGTGGCTATCGAGAGTAAGGGAGAGGCCTTAGCAGTTAGTCTGGATATCGCGAAGGCCTTTGATCGGGTGTGGCATAGAGCGCTGCTTTCAAAGCTACCTTCATTTGGGTTGCCTGCGAGACTGTGCATTTGGGTCGCCAGTTTTCTCAAGGAACGTAGCATTAAGGTCGTAGTCGACGGAGCATGCTCTGATTTAAAACCTTTGAATGCTGGTGTCCCGCAAGGCTGTGTACTATCTCCGACTCTGTTTCTTCTGCATATCAATGATATGTTACAGATAAGTAATATTCATTGCTATGCAGACGACAGTACAGGAGATACATTATATACCGGTCATGCAAGGATCTCGCGGGCACATACCGATGAGTGCCGGAATAGACTTGTGTCTGAAATCGAAACTTCACTCCATCAAGTTTCGATCTGGGGTGAACAAAATCTTGTCCAATTTAACCCCAAAAAGACACAAGTCTGCGCGTTTACCGCAAAAAAGACGCCGTTTGTCGTATCTCCTCACTTTCAGGGCACTTCCCTTGATAAAAAGTCGAGTCTAGGAATTCTGGGCGTTGATATATCTTGCGACGTCCAGTTTTGCGGTCATCTGGAGGAGAAGGCTAAGATAGCTTCCAAGAAGTTAGGAGTGCTCAATAGGGTGAGACGATATTTCATGCCAGAACACCGCCTGAAATTATATAAAGCCCAAGTCAGGCCGCATATGGAATACTGTTCTCACCTGTGGGCAGGAGCGCCACAGTACCAACTCCTTCCGTTAGACCGCATTCAAAGTCGGGCGGCTCGAATTATCGATAGTCAACGCCTTACTGTCCGACTTGATCCACTGAAGCTGCGCAGAGATGTTGCATCTCTGTGCATCTTCTACCGAATTTATCATGGGGAGTGTTCTGAGGAATTGTTCGGATTGATACCTGCTGCTGATTTTCACCACCGTACAACCCGCCACAAACTAAAGTTTCATCCCAATCATCTGGACGAGTGGCGGTCTTCCACCGTGCGTTTTTCAAGGCACTTTCTTCCACGCACAACCATTCTTTGGAATCAACTTCCAGCAGCAGTATTTCCGAACCGATACGACAACATAACCTTCAAGAAAAGAGTACATTCCTTTTTAAAAGGCCGGCAGCACACCTGCAATGCCGCTGGTGTTGTGGGTGATCATGGGCGGCGGTAGTCACTTACCATCAGGTGAGCCGCATGCTCGTTTGCCCCCTGTGTTGTAAAAAAAAAAAAAAAAAAAAAAAAAAAAAAGCTATATTACTTATGAGTACCATGAGCAGTACTTTATTTAATTCATCTGTTTAAATATGTATCTACCAGTGCGAAACCGGAGTGAGTCGCTGTTTATTATACAATCTATGTCAACTATATAAGATTTTTTTATATACTATTTTTTATACTATTTAGAATGGCAAATAAGCTGATGGCCCACCTGATGGAAAGTAGTAAGCGTCGCCTATAGACACGAGCAATACCATGGACATAACAGAGTATACTGTTTCGCCCATAATACCTCCCATGCGTTGCCATTGCTAAGGACTCTGGTGTTATTCATCTGTACCCTGTAAATTCACGCCATATCCCACCCTTCAAACCGCACACAGCCATACAGACACAACTGCTTTACGGTTGAAACACGAATGGGACAGAGATACCCAAACTATCAACTTTTGTACAAAGTCTCCCTCTGGCTAAATGATCTATATGCCCAAATTAACATAGTATGGCATCATTATCTTCATATCAGCCGTTAACTAAGATGCCTATGTTTACTCCTGGTAAACATAGGCTTCCATCATAAGGGGAGTTTTATTTATTTATTCATTAGTACATATATGTACATAGCGGACTTAATGCTAAAAACATTCTCTCAAAAGATTGGATCGATATTAGATTCAAGGATAGACCTAAAGATTGGTCATGCGATTCAACCTGGAAATCATTTGTATACCCGGTCAATGCCTCACTATACGAGTATGCCAAATGCCTTCATCCTCACTTATCATCACACATTGGAACCCCGTAAGCATATACCAAAGGAGTAATGAACACTTAGGGTATAGAATGAGCTCCATGCCGATGTTTTCCCAAGAGACTACAGCAAAAGGTTCTGCAAAAGAGGGGTAAAAAGATTTCTTCAGAGTCAGCAACGCGCGTGTAATAGCCTTGGTATTGCAAGCGTTCATAGGCTACGGTAGCCAGTTACCATCAGGTGGGCCGTATGTTTCTATACCACCTTAATGGTATAAAAAAAAACAATCGAATTTAGTACCTCCTTTTTGATGTCGATTGAAAAGTAAACGATAAACCTGAAGAGTTTAAAATATTAACAAAAAAAAAAAGAAAACAATAATTACGAGCAAAATATTTGGCAACAATTCCCCTCGATACAAACAATAGGAACAACTAATCACCGTATTTAAATTAATAAAATCGACAATTGTTCCCAATCGTCCGTGGCAAATAATTAATTTTATTTGATTGTGTTCACGGTTGCCGCGGACGCACTAAAAGAAACGGATAATGCACTAAATTGGTCAATTAACTGTTACGAATAACCGGTTTTCGTGAATGAAATCGGTTATTGTGAAATTTCATTGTGTTACATCTGTTTTTTTTTCGCATGTTCGTAACGCTATTTCTCAGTTCATTAATATAAAAACCGTTTATAATCTCTATGTAAACATGGTATGAAAGTGGCTTTCGTTAATTTGTAAGTATTTTCAATTTTTCGTATTCTTCTTTTTTAACCACTTTTTTTATTCAACTTAGAATGGCAAACAAGCTGACGGCCCACCTGATGGAAAGTTGTAACCGTCGCCTATAGATATGAGCAGTAGCATGGACATAACAAAGTATACTCTTTCGCCCATGACACCTCCCATGCGTTGCCATTCCTGAGGACTCAGATGCTATCCCTCTGTACCCTGTAAATTCACGCCATATCCCACCCTTCAAACCGAAACACAGCTATGCAAACATGACTGCTTCACGGTTGAAACACGAATGGGACAGAGGTACCCAAGCAATCGACTTTTGTACAGTTTCTTTTTTTTTTTTGTAGAATACAATCTTATTACATTATGTTGAAGGCGGGTATTTTGTGCCCAGAGGTAGTCAGCGAATAACTAGTTAAAATACAGGATTATTTTTTATATTATAATTTGTTTTGTGTTTGTTATATTCATATTGTAGTAATTACTACTAAATACATAAAGTATTACTTTATAAAATATTATGTAATTTTAATATTAAAATAATATATTTATAATAAAAACAATGGAAAATGAGAAAATTTTAATGAATTTGAATATAAAAAATAATCATGCAATTTCCGGTCATTTGCAAATGATTACTTAAATCAGTTAAAAATTTGTAATTTTACATTGTTTTTATCCCAATTATTGATTCTGTTATTTTGAGAAAAATAATAAATTAATTTTATTCCATAAAAGGAAATGAATTTAATTTTAATTTTCAAATAAATACAGCAGGTACGGTATTAACACGAAAGTAAACCCCATTAAAAATTTATGAAGCAATCCCTTTCTATTAATACCTAATGTGGGATTTTGTTTCACCAACCAACATCAACCGAGACAGAATTAGCACGGAACCAATACAGGAAAAAAAGTATGTTACAAAAAGAACCATAACATTTGATTCAAAATTAGAAAAAAATATCAGGTATATAAAAATATCGTTTTTTTTTAAACGGTTTTATTTTAATTACGTGATAACGATACGTGGAACTTTTTTTTATTAATCCTATTAATATAATAAAATTGTAACTAGACGATGCTTATGGAAGAACATCATATTCTATGATTTAAATGTTGTTAAACTTTATTCATGTTTTTTTGTATGCATATTTTTTTCTTTTATACATGGGATGAATCATTATTATCAATCAGCTTTTAACTGTCCACTGCTGAACATAAATCTCCTCCTGTGGCTTCCTATAGGGGTTTTACCAGTAGTTGCCACGCTTGGCAGACAGATGAGTAACCGTAGTTAAGCTTTGGAGATGTTTTAAGAAGAACGCCCCATGAGTTTTCTAACAATTATTTTATTTTTTGTGTTTTGAGTGGTAACCCCGCCTGCGCTAACGGTTTACATTGACAGTGCACCAGTGAATTATAATAGGTTAGATGAAAAGGCAGGTCAGTTAGCCCATCGTGATGAATACACCAGAAATTCAGCCGATGGTTTCCAGGGAGGGTCATGTGGAGGTCGACCTGACAGGGTATATTGCTAGCAATCGGACTAGTAGTCCGCATTACTAACAATCAGTAAACAGTTCCTATTAAAATGTGACATTTGCATGCTATACTGTAATGGCTAAATAGGCACGAGACTTTATGTAATATAAGACCACCGATACCTACCCTATTTAATGCAAATAAATTTATTAATACATATTTATTACTATTTATTACTAATTATCCCTTCCCCCACTAACAGTTATTAAAGCAATGTTTGTGACATACCTGTATTGTAATGTAACAACCTTATCAAAATAACTTTAACTAATGTTAGTAATCCTAAATTAATAAATAAATTTGGTACACGAGTAAATTATACCCTACATTAGCAAATAAGATACTTTATGTACTGATTCAAGTAGATAAAGCCGTGGGATAATGCTAGTTAAATATACAGATGACTTAATAAGCTTGTTCTTTTGTTTAAAAGCTTTAAAATGTTATTATTACAAGTAATACAGTATGCAGATACCTAATTAGAGCACTTGGCGTTGAGAATCGTGTAAGGCACAGTAATTACATGCTTGTAGATATTAAATCGTAGTAATTATCCCCTTAATTATTAAGTGTACATGTATTAAATATAATTATAATAATCAAATGGGAAAAACACTTATATATAATATGTTTTTAAATAATTGACTAGTAAAGAATGTTAACATGTTTTTCAAGAAAGAAACAGTTACTAACAGGGAGCATTTCAATTTATCGTTTTTTATTTTACTTATTTCTTATTTTTGCTTTTGCCTGCCACATCGTACATATAGATAGACATATACCAGAAGGAGACTTTGTACAGAAGTCGTTTGTTTGGGTATCTCTGCCCCATTCATGTTTCAACCGTAAAGCGGTTGTGTTTGCATGGCTGTGTTTCGGGTTGAAGGGTGGGATATGGCGTGAATTTACAGGGTACAGAGGAATAACACCTGAGTCCTCAGGAATGGTAACGCATATAAATTTTGACAGTAGCTTTTAGTAGTAGATGACGTATAAAGATAAAACTTACAAAAAATTAAGTTAGACCTTCAGACATACAAATATTTATCATCACACCTCTCGCTATCGACAGGAACTCATTTTCATACACTGGATCCCAAATGCTCATGTACGGTACGGTTTCAGATGTGTTTTCTCCCGCAAAGACTCAGACTGTGGAGTGGTCTACCGGGGTTTTCCCTGGAGATTACATTATAGAGACTTACAAAAAGTGTATATTAAAGTTTCTTTAAAGTTGGCAAGATGCACGTGACATTCCAGAGGGCCTACCATGAAATGAAATTTCGAAGTTTCGGACTCAATTTCGTGTTTTCGTTCATGCCTAAATCGGCCCAGTAAATGGAGCTTAACGTTTCGTTCGTCATAAATCCTACCATAAAAGATCAAAGGAATAATATTTTAATATTTTTAATGTTTTTAAACGGTAAGTATTGTGTAATTATAACATCAAATTTAGGTTTTATTAGGCTCCGAAATTTCGGAAAATATTTAATGGTAGGCCCTCTGGTATCGCAGGAGCTTATAAACTACAGTAACGATTACCATTTTAAAAGCTATATGCTAATATAGCATCTTCGTGTTATAAAAAAATTACCTACTCAAAACAATTTTTTTTTTATACCACTGAGGAGGCAAACAAGCATACGGCCCACCTGATGGTAAGCGGTTACCGTAGCTCAGTTAAGACAGATTATATAGATATTTATACTTACATATGAGTAATAAAAAATTGCACCCAAACAATGTTTTACTAAAGCAATTTGGTGCAAAAAAAAAATTAAATTGCGACCAGCATTTCTATAATTCATAATAATTATTACCAATTTCTTGTCTCATTACCGTCATTCGACTCGGAGTTGCAAAAATAAGAACCGTCATTATACATTCGTTTACTGGTAACACGTCGTACAGGTTGCAACTGGTTATTGCCAGGACATAGTTGCAACGTGGAAATTATTTCTAGACTGGCTGTTACCTGATACGGCCGCCATTTTTAATTTATCTTGAAGTCACATTCTGTACATGATAAAAAAATCTTAAACTTCTATTCTAGAAAAATAACAATAAATAGTTTTTATTATTATTGAGAGACAGGCTTTATCAGGCAAAAAAACCTCTTGTCACAGGTTTTTCTGATGAAGTGTCCTGTTACCTTTCTATGATAGAGATTTTGAGACGTTTTTTGTAGCGATGTTTTTATCTCCTCGGTATATAAAGTTATTTAAAATATAGTTAGTTTATTGGGATTATTTTATTTAATTCTGCTACTATTATACGTGCTATTGCCAGCACTCGAAGATTAACTGCTATTATTATTACCATAAGTTCTGTAACAAAAACATAATTCTAATCAACTAACTAATGATATGAAAATAACACCTAGTTAAAAAAAAAAAAAAAACAATAAATTCTGTGATGATTCCTAGTCACAATAGTTAAATTGATAATATTTGAAAATTACTTCAAAACAAGTAAATAAATAAATAGCGCCAATCGTGAACCTATTAATATAAATATATTTATTTGAAAATAAAAATAAATAAATAAATATTCGAATAATGCATAGTGTTTATTATCTCATTAGCCCTATATTGTCCTCTTTTATCACTACTGAAGTAACTTTCATTTTTTGGTGAGCAAAATCCTACTAGACAACTTAAATTCTCTTTAAAACATAAACGGCTTTATAAACATATTTCCTTTGCTTTATTGTGTAATAATTAAACGAGTACAATAACATAGAAGTCGTGTTGGAAACATAAAAAATTAAAATAATATAATTTAAGAATTGCATGTGGCAATAATTCATTTGCGGCAACACCGCCAAGTGCGTGTCTCCCGCCATTTTTTTCTTTTCAATTGTAATGCATACTGCATAGCGAATATATCAACATAGCACCTTATTATTATAATTAAGCGACTTGTAGCCAGTGTTTTCAATTAACCGTCATCATTTCAACTATTTACTGTCCACTGATAAACATTGGCCTCCTTTACAGATATCCATAATAAACTGTTCCAAGTCACCTGCATCCACTCACCCATCGCAATGTATCGAGATCATTGCTCCACCTTGTGGGGATCGTCCTACACTGCGTTTGTTCGTACAGGCTGAGGTTTTCCTAAGAGACTACAGCATGGAGTTCTTCAAAATAGGGGTAAAGAGGTTTTTTCAGGGTCGGCAACGTGCGCGTAATACCTCTGGTATTGCAAGTGTTCATAGGCTACGGTAACCTCTTACCATCAGGTGGGCCGTATGCTTGTTTGCCACCTCAGTAGTATAAAAAAAAAGGTTACCATTGAACCTTTTTCCAGTTCAGCTTGTTTATCCTTCATCATCAATCGTATCTCAAATGAATTTATTCCGCTTATTGGACAAGTGCTATGAATGCTTCATAGCACTTGTCCAATAAGCGGAACGAATCTAGTAAACTTACTTCACAGCACCTAACCTTTGCTAAAACCTTGACTGTTATTCTATAGAAAGGAGTCCTCCAGTTGACCCGTGTGATCTAGACTAAAGACACTCCCATCTCACGCCCAACTATGATAACGAGCATTGAAAGGTCATTCTAGTGTCCTTTTCCAGTACCTCTCACTATTAGGGAAGATTTATTGTTTGTTGTTATGGCTGTGTTGCAATCGCTTATAGACTACAGTGACCGTTTAATATCAAATAAACTGTAATTTATAATTGAAACTAATAATGCAGAAAACAAAACTCGGCCGTCTGGTCCCGGCATAGAATAGGCCCTTCGTTTCCCCTGGGTGACTAAGGGGAGGGGAGAAAGGTAAGGGACGACTGAGTGGGGACGAGGGATGGGCAACAGCATCCCTTAAAAACATCTCCAAATCCTAACTGCGGTTGCCAGTTCGACTGCCAAGCGTGGCAACTACTGGCACACCTCCAAGAGGAAGGCTTATGTTCAGCAGTGGACAGCTAAGGGCTGATATGATTAAGAAAACATAATATAATAAAAAACATATCCACTTTCGGCTCGTGCTTGCGTAACAGTCGCTCATGACTTACCGTATAGAGTAATAACACCTAAGTCATGAGGACTTAGGTGTTATTACTCTATACCCTGTAAATTCACTGCCATATCCCACCCTTCAAACCGAAACACAGCCATGCAAACACAACTGCTTCAAGGTAGAAACACGAATAGGACAGAGGTACCCAAGCAATCGACTTTTGTACAAAGTCTCCCTCTGTTAAAATAAATAGAATACTATAGTGCATTAACAAGTACTAGTTGTAAAGAAGGCAACTAATAAACAACTTGGGTCATATAGCACATCCTTGCGCAAGACCTAAGTTTCTTAATAGAAACTTATGACCGTTCCTCCACACGGTAACCCTAACAGTATTTATTTATTTAAACTTTAATGCACAGTAAAATTGTATGTACATTTGGCGGACTTAACATTCTCTACCAGTCAACCATTGGGCAAACTGACAAAAACGTAGGCGGTGCATTTTTGAATAGAGAAAAAAATAAAGCAATATTTGATAAATTCATATAATATAAACATACACATAATATATTAAATAAATAAATATATACAATATATGCAATAAATACATACAGTTGTGTTTGCATGGCTGTTTTTCGGTTTGAAGGTATATAGCGTGAAATTTACGGGGTACAGAGGAATGACACCTGAGTCCTCAAGAATGGCAACGCATAGGGGTATCATGGGTGAAATAGTAGACTCTGTTATGTCTATGGTACTGCTCATGTCTATAGGCGACGGTTACCACTTTCCATCAGGTGGGCCGTCAGCTTGTTTTCCATTCTAAGTTGTATAAAAAAAAATACATAAATAAATACATAAAATATTACTATATAAAACAAGTATTTAATGGTAGAATATCTTAAATTGTTGCACTGGTTAAACATTTAAGCAATTTTCAGAAGGGCATCAACAAGTTTTTTGTCTATCCTTGTTTGTTTGTTATCTTATAGCTCCTTAACGGCTTAACCAATTACTATGAAATTTGCTATTTACGTACTATGTGGGATGGAAAAGGTTATAGGTTTACCTCAGTCAGTATACATATCTCGATCACGGGAACCAAATTGCAAGTAAAAGTTTAAATTATATACTAATATTTATATTTGTTTTAAGGCAGTCTATGGAGGAGGCCTATGTTCTGTAGTGACCGAATAATGGCTGAGATGATTATGATGATGATGATAGATAGATAGATAGGAATAACACCTAAGTCCTCAGGAATGGCAACGCATGGAGGGTATCATGGGCGAAACAGTATACTCTGTTATGCCCATGGTATTATTGCTCATGTCTATAGGCGACGGTTACCGCTTTCCATCAGGTGGGCCGTCAGCTTGTTTGCCATTCTAAGTTGTATAAAAAAAAGATAGATACTCTTTATTGTTTCCTCCAAAAGATTACAATAGTAAACTTATTATAAATATAAGTAATTACAAGAAATAATCACAATGAGAAAACAATGGGCGACCTTATCGCTAAGAGCGATCTCTTCTAGGCAACCTTTGGATGGAGAGTAGTAATTATAAACAATTTGGTGGGAGGCACGATGAAAAATTTTGTTAATTCTAAATATATATATATATATATATATATATATATATATATATATATATATATATATATATATATATATATATATATTAATGACAGGTATTTTATTCATTTTTTTATTCAATTATTAATTCGCACAAATATAGGTAGGTACAGTTATAATTTTGATAAATAAACATAAATCACCATTTTGTGGTAATATTAACGTATAAAAAAATATATTTAAAAACTGACACGAGAATGAACCTTTCACTAAGAAAATTTTTCATTAAAATCGGTTTTGAGTGGTGAAGATATCACGTAACGTACACATAAAAGAAAAATACAAAGGAAAATAGATAAAAAGGGAAATTAATTGCCGCCTCAATTCCAAAGCCGGTTTGAAGTAAACATACAATCATATTTCCTTAAAACCAACTCATACCTCATTACTCTCTGAATATTCAGACCACGGTTTACTAGATAGAAATGCAGTGTCGACCGCATACAATGTGGTTTACAATAACTGTTCACTGGAAACGTAGCTATTTGTAATTTTAGATCCTGATCACGGAGAGGGAAGATGTACCTACTACGAGCCAACAATAAAAATATACACACATACAAGTATAAAATATATACATAAAATACATAAAAGTCTCATTAAAAAACTATTTAATGAAAATTTTAACTAAAACAATATAGTTAGATCTATTTTTATTCATACTATATGATTTAAAATAGTTTATTTATTTATTTAATTATTTAACTCTTTATTGCACCAAAAACGTTAAAATATACAATGACAATTAAACAATTTAAGTGAAATATAATAAGATAAGGTATAGATTAAAATACATATGTATATACATAAAGGTATCTACAAAGGGCGGTCGTATTGCTAGGGCAATCCTTTTACAGACAACCTTTGGTTAAAGGAGAACAGATAGAATAGATGAATTGATTGTTTCGATTTATTACCAATTACAGATATAGAGTATTTATTTGATAATTTCTATAAAATTTGCTTAGATTTTCATTAAATTCTGTTGAAAAACTGTATATATTACATATTGGCTACATATAGTTAAATTAGTCACAACTAATATATAACTCATATATAGTCACAAACAATAAGTACCTATATTGCTTTGCAATAAAGAGATGACTTTTTCATAACACAGGCAGCAAACATGTGGCTCGCCTGATGCTAAGTGACTACCGCCGCCCATGATCACCCGTTACACCCTTCTAGCCTTTTACTTTAATCATAAATGGAGTAACTATATTAACATATATATATATATATATATATATATATATATATATATATATATATAAAACATTTAATAT
Source organism: Galleria mellonella (assembly GCF_026898425.1). Lineage (NCBI taxonomy): Eukaryota > Metazoa > Arthropoda > Insecta > Lepidoptera > Pyralidae > Galleria > Galleria mellonella. The sequence goes on along the minus strand of NW_026441999.1, from coordinate 3,786,179 downwards.
TAATAAATTTGATGTGGGGATTGTTCAGAGCATAATGCATGCTCCTACTACCAAAATTGCTTTGTGATTAAGTGAATTAGTAAGTAGTATTGTTTAGTTATAATTATAATAGTAGATAACTTATTTAAATTTTATGGGATTGACATGTTAAAAAACAAAAATTCCAAATTAAATGTAGATTAAAAACAAAAAAAAAACAGTTCTTTGTTTTGCAAAGTAAAATGGCAGTTTCAATTATCATTGAACCGCATATTCTTATTTTTTACTGATAATTATCACAATGGCCGACACAAAAATAAATTCCATTAATTATAAAAAGAATTATTAAAATCAGTCAAAGATTCGCGAAGATATTGCCTAATTTAGGAACACATTGTAAAAGACAAAAATTTAGAATACATTTTTTACAGCCAGTTAAAAATATTATAATATTTTCAGTTTTAAGAATTAATGTGGTAATGAAATTACAGAGAATGGAGGTATAACAGCTTAGTCCTCAGGAATAGCAATGCATGAGGGATATCATGGGTAACACAGTATATTCTGTGATGTTCATCATGTTTGTCATATTTATCATCATCATCATCATCATCTATTAGTCGTTATCTGTCAACTACTGAATAAAGGTCTTCCTTATAAACTACCTTTGCGAATGTCATTGCGAAGCAAGGCAGTTAGGTTTTGGTGTTGTTTAAAGAGGGACGCTGCTGTCCATCCCTCTTTCCTTAAGTTCTCATAGTCGCCTCTTACACTCACGGGAAAGGAAAAGGTGACCCATTCATTACCGGGCACATGGCAAACGGTTCATGTTTATAGGCGACGGTTATCACTTTCCATCAGGTGGGCCGTCAGCTTGTTTGCTATTCTAAGTATCATAAAAAAAAAACAATATTATTCCCGACGTAAGCAATCATGAAGAGTGCATATAACTTGTAATCGAAAACATGAAAGCATTACACTGCAAAATATCGAATGCAGCTGTACGACTTTCTGTAGATATATTGAGTTACTTTTGCTATCTCAAACTTCTGTCATACCTGCTGACATAACAGAATGCGTGTGGCCTACAATTGTGTTTTGTATGCAGTTCTAAACATATACATTACTGTTCCCCGCAGCTGTACAGGCTCGATTTTTTTTTCTTTTTTTATTTTAAGAGTTTCCTCTTGTCGGTGCAACTAATTCATGCATTTTTTCCAGCCAGCTCTATCCCATGCCATATCTTTGACCTCCCTATACGACATGACACCTAGTGCTTCCTTTATCTGTCCCATGTAGTCATTCATCGGTTTTCCCTTCTTCTTTTGCCCTCTATTTTTTCTTCCACTATGCTCTTTAAAAATCGTCATGTCGTATAAGGTGACCCAGCATTTTACCTCTTCTAATTTCTATTGTTTTTAATACGTACATATAAATATAGTATAATAACATACAAAAATATTTAAAAAATAATAGATTAGCAAACAGTTACTTTAGAACTGTATATCCGTCTAATATTTTTTCACACCTAAACCTCTGAACCAATTTTCATGAATTTTTATATGGATATAGATTAGATCTTAATAAAGGATATAGGATATTTTTTCTCACGAAAATAGAACTTGAAAGGAGTGAAACCCAAATCATAAGCTTTCTTTTAATGTATTACTAGAATCGCATTCGATTATTCTAACACTTCCCTAAGGTTGACTGGGAGAGAATGATTTTATCATTAAATCCGTCTTATACAAATACATGTACTTATTAATAAATAAATAAATAAAATAGTGAGAGTCAACCCTAAATAGAAGACAAAATGATTGTCCTTGTCCCAAGTAGTCAACATAGTCAAGATTGGTCGATGGTTTCCGAGAAAACCTCATCCAATGTCGGCTGAAGTAATGACTTTTGTGATAGAAAAATAACCACAGGTAATAATAGCTTTTATTCATAGATCGGTGTAGACGATTTATTTTTTCACATTTCCTGTGTTCATTTTTATTTTTAAGGTAGTCACTAATCAAACTTAGACAATAAATACTAGATGGCGCTGGTGACGAGTCTTGTAATTTTTGTTGATTATTCTGTAATTAAATTAAAGATAGTTTGATGTAAAATTTCTAAATTGTCGAATGATCCTTTACAAAAATCTAAATCTTTTTTTATGCAGCTTAGAATGGTTATCCAATATATAATATAGAAATGAAGTATCAGATCGAAATAAATGTGGATATCTAATTATTATGGACGATATTGAAATAGGTGATGAATATTTGTCCGTTACTAATGTTATTAATTTTCACCAGAGGGCGACTTTGTACAAAAGTTAATTGCTTGGGTATGTCTGTCCCATTCGTGTTTCTACCGTGAAGCAGTTGTGTTTGCATGGCTGTGTTTCGGTTTGAAGGGAGAGATATGACGTAAATTTACAGGGTACAGAGGAATAACACCTGAGTCCTCAGGAATGGCAACGCATGGGGGGTATCATGGGCGAAACAGTATACTCTGTTATGTCCATGGTACTGTTCATATCTATAGGCGACGGTTACCACTTTTCATCAGGTGGGCCGTCAGCTTGTTTGCCATTCTAAGTTGCATAAAAACAGAAAGTTCAAACGAACCCAATATACTCGTATAGATATTAGAGCGGTATTGTTATTATCCATGTCTACTGAACACGTTCTAAATTAAAAAAAAAATTAAATCTAAATTACCATCTCGTTTTCCAACAGTTTTCCATATTAATTGTTTAAAAAAAAAATACTGAAATGAATAGACGAAATTTGTAAACTTTATTAGATTGAATTACAATAGCTCGGTTCATGACGTGACATAAATGTATATAAATCAATCTTTTTTTTTACGTAACTTAGAATGGCAAATAAGCTGACGGCCCACCTGATGGAAAGTGATAACTGTCGCCTATAGACATGAGCAGTAATATTTGTATAAAAAAGCAAACTGCTTCTTTGTACACATATTAAAAATACTTAGTTTAGTTTAGTTTAGTTAGTGACATCGAATAATAAAAAAGATAATTTTTATAATGAACAAAATAAAAATACGTAATAACATTTATTGCTAATTTCCTACTAGGTGTTGTGTCAGTTATTGTAGTTAAAAAATGAATAGGTGTGGCGCATAATTAAAACGTTAATGTTCCAAACTCAACTAAATGTTGCCAACATAAATAAAATGGAGGGGCGTTCTTTGAATAATTAAAAGCAAATAAATGTGATTATGTTTTTATATATTGGAGCATCCTTTTACATCGCTCCCATAACGAATTCGTACGAACTCCGCCCATTTTATACCTGTTTTAGAATTAGTAATTTTATGAATTTGTAATTTAAATTGGATCTTCACATCAAAAGAAGGAGGTACTGAATTTGTCTGTATATTTTTATGTATGTTACGAGAAGTGTTTGCCAATTTTTATACTGTTTTTGGAATATTATATAATTGAGCGAGCATGTAAAAGAATTGAAATGTTATCTGATCTACATTATTTCACGTTTCATTACGTATATACGTTTAAATTCCATAATGTCTGACGCAGGCACCCTTTGTAGTTCTCAGAATTATCAATTATTCTTACCTTGTCAGAGTTCTACCGTACATTAAAAAAATATGAAAAAATAAAAGTAAAATAAGATAATATAGATGGAAATTTATTATTATAATTTATTATTATTTTTATGTTATATTTAATATTTATTAAAGATATGAAATCTGTTTATAGAATAATTTATTTCCTATTTCGTCACACTTATATAAAATAAGAGCAGAAATTTATAAAAATAATATAATTTGTTTCTTTTTTTTTTGTCAATGTTACTACTTAAAGGTTGTCTGGAGGAGATTGCTTAGCGATAACGCCTTTTTTGTATCACTTCTTATTAAAATTAACTGTATTTATTATATTATATATTTATATATTATTACATATTATATATATATATATATATATATATATATATATATATATATATATATATATATATATATATATATATATATATATATATATATAATGTGTGTAAAAGATTTATTACAATTTAACATTAAAAAAATCGAAAATTAATAATTTTGTAATACTGTAAATAAGAAAATAAAGTGTAAGATTCTAATAATAAACTTCTAGGTTCATCTTTATCAAAATTTATTTACTGACTATTTAATTATCTATTTTCTCTCACTTCCACGAAATAAGGGTTAATAAAAGTGAAATAAAACGTATTCAAAAAAAAAAATTACTCGTCAGTTCTAAAATTTAATATTGAAAAAGAAAACTAAAAATAAACGAAGTAGCAACGCTCAAAATGTGAAAATAAGGTACATGACACAATAATGGTAAAACATTCAAGGGTATCAAAATCTGTTTACAAAATAACTTATTCCCTATTTCGTCACACTTCCACGAAATAAGGGTTTAAGATCAATAAAAATTATATAAAAACAAAAAATAACACAGTAGCCCTACCACCTGTTGGCCGGCGGCCCTTTCCCATGCCCTGATCGAAACCCGTTTAAGAAAAAAAAAGCCACAAAAAAATAAATTGGGCCGCAGGTTGGATGGATAATGATTATTTTGTTCCCAATTTTTGATGGTCACAGGTGCGATTGGATAAAAAAATGGTACGGATTTTGTTCCTTTTTACGGTGTTCTTGTTACGAAACTTGATTGTATTGCACGTTAAAATTATATATTTCTATCTATACTGCAACCTTGTATAAGCAAATACCGTGTAAGACGACCCTCTTTATGGAATAACGACCTCAAATGCATTGCATAATTTTATTTTATCCTAAATACCTATGTGTAAATTTAAGTTGTTTGTGAGGAGACATAAATAAATAAATATATTATTATTATATTATATTATTATTGCAGAAAATAAATGGATGCATCTGGCTCAGGATTGTTCTATATGGTAGTCTATGGGGGAGAATATATAGATGGAAGTTTGTTACTCTTTCACGCAAAAACTACTGAACGGATTTGTATGAAATTTGGTGCACGAATAAGTTATATCCAAACTCAACATATAGAATATTTTATATACGGATTCAAGTGGGTGAAGATACAGAATATACCTAATATATTTTCATATCTCCGGTTAGCAGAGAAAAACGTGTACCTATTCTTTTATGCTTTTTTTTTACATACATTCACATTTATGACCTGTATGATATTTATTTCGAAGACTTGTTTTCTTTTTCAGATAGAACAGAATTCGTCTAAGTATAATAGGTTAATCTTAGCTTCCCCCGCTACTTGTATCCCCCCCCCCTCCTTTCGCGTTTTATATCCGTTTTATTCTTTTTTTTTTACCTTTCCTCCACATCATTACCACATGTCTGTACTAAAATAGTCATTTGACATTTTAAATTATACTTCTTATACTACAAGCTAATATATAATACTTTAAATAAGCAATCCATTAACGTCCCACTATTGGGCTTTGCTGATAAGAATAGAATACTTACTAGTACCAAATTTGCAAAAATATTTTCTCCAAATTTTCCTCGACCGAAAATCGAATTTGGTATTTCATTTATGTGAATTACCAACTACAAGATATACAATATTTTATAATATTTTTAAGATAACCATAATATTTTATACTTACTTCACTTTTATTTAGAAGAAAACTACTTGAAATATATTTTTTCGGGTCAGTGGATACCCTTAGGGTTTGATTACTATATTTAGAAATGTTAATTAAACAAACTCAACATATAGGTTACCTTATATATTGATTCTGACTCATATTAGTGAAGCTGCTGAATATAGTAAATCGATTTATATATTTTTATATCTCAGATTAGCAGAAAAAAATGTTATAAAACACTTATACATATAGTAATTATAAATACACAAATAATAACAATAGTTGATTTCAAATGAAACTCACCATTAAAAATCTAAGCAAAAATCCATATAAAAAAGTTCAGTTACACTAAAATATCAGCACTAAGCTTAAAGTATAATAAAAAAAAATTACATATGTCTATTTCACGAAAAAAAAAATAAAAAATTATTTCAAATTCAATTTCCGAATGACTAAAAACGTTTACGATATTAAAAAAAAATCTTGTCAAAGGTTATTTTGCAATAAAATTCCGATGCACTAAAAGTCATATTTAAAAAAAAATAATTAAAAACTACGAAGAGCGTTCCCGGTATTCGATATTTGAATTGTATTGATCAGAATGCGCGCGTTTGTCGTCCGCGAGGCGTGAAGCCTGGCAGGTTACTGTCGGCCGAACACATTTTCCCGCCCAACGGTAGAAAGTAGAATTCGATAATATCCAAATATAGTAGTCATTTTAATACCTTTATGTCAATCACAGACTTGTCAAAAGGAATTTTAAGATATTTTTACCTGATTATCGCGAAACAAAAAGGAGAGTTATGCATGTTTTTTGTTCCCTCATATCTTTTAAATTACTAATTTTTTTGAGAGACTTGAAAGCAATTAAAAGTAAATTCACTGCTAATATTTATATTTATTTATATATAAAGGATAAAAGGATTTTATATATATATATATATATATATATATAATTTCGAAATTTTACTAACAAATAATATGTCACCAGTACCGTAGTAATCACCAGTAAGTATGTACGTAGCTATATCATACGAATGATATGAACTTACGAGGTTTGTCCGGAAAGTACGTATAAAAGTTTTTAAAAATTTTATTTTACAATTATTCAGGTAAATCAATTTTATCCCCTTCAAAGTACTCCCCCTGTGACATAATGCACTTGTGCCAACGCCGTTTCCACTGTGAGAAGGCTCCTTGAAAGTCCTCTGATTGTAGGTTTCTCAGCTGCCCCGTCGTAGCTTTTTTTATCTCATTTATGTCCCCCAAATGCCGCCCCCGAAGTACCAATTTGGTTTTTGGGAACAAGAAGAAGTCACACGGGGCCAAATCCGGCGAATAGGGGGTGTTCGGTCACCGTAATGGAACTCTTCGTGATTTTTGATCCGGGGACAAAAGCTTGGGAACGATCTTGGCGCAAATTTTTTTTTCATTTGAAGTTCGTTTCTTAGAATTTCGTGGACCACGGTTTTGCCCAAATTAAGCTCTTCAGCCACCTGTCTGACCGTTAAACGACGGTCCCCATTAACACAAGTTCGAATTCTTTCCACGTTTTCGTCGGAATGTGAAGTGGAAGGACGTCCTGAACGTGGGTCATCTTGAACGCTTTCTCGGCCCTCTCTGAATCTTTTTAGCCACTTGTGGACGGTTGGTTCCTTCACAGCATCATCCCCATAAACTGTTCTGAGATCGGCAAAAATTTCACGGCCATTCTTGCCGAGTTTCGAGAGAAACTTGATTACGACGCGCTGCTCTTCAACGGAAGCGGGCTCCATGCCGACGGGGTTTCGTTAAGAGGTAACTTCACAGATGGCGTGACAAGCCAGTTCGCACCGCACGGCGGTCAGACCAGAACTGAAGCATTGTTAGGGACATAAGGAAGGGGTCCTGCGCTTACCTGGCCTCCCCACTCCTCTTTCTCGCATTCCAGAACACTTTTATACGAACTTTCCGGACCAGACCTCGTATAATCATAATGATGCCTAATGGTCCATTTGCTGATAAACTTGTCAATTGTCAAACGTAAATGACAAAATGTCAAAACATTGATAGACATACTGTCATGACCCCCAGGGAATGATTCTAAGTACAAAAGTCGATTATAGCCAGGGACGTAATAAGGATAAGTATATCTTTTTAAAAGAAGATTTTTTTTATTCAACTTAGAATGGCAAACAAGCTGACGGCCCACCTGATGGAAAGTGGTAACCGTCGCCTATAGACATGAGCAGTAGCATGGACATAACAGAGTATACTGTTTCGCCCATGATACCCCCCATGCGTTGCCATTCCTGAGGACTCAGGTGTTATTCCTCTGTACACTGTAAATTCACGCCATATCCCACGCTTCAAACCGAAACACAGCCATGCAAACACAACTGCTTCACGGTTGAAACACGAAACACAGTAAAGTGTTACAAACAAACAGACAAAGAAGATAATGTATTTGACAGCAAATGGTTATGAAATCTATTTAATAATACTTACGTTTCATAATTGATAACAAATAAATTACCTTATAAACATTCATACTGAATTTATCTGTTAATTCCGATTATTAATATGTATGTTATGTCTATATATATCTGTATATACTGTCTGTATGGTATGGTATGGTATGGTCCGAAGCCTAATTGCAAATACCAATCTACCTGCCAAGCATGGCAACTACTGACAAAACCCGCCAAAAGGGAGGCTTATATTCAGCAGTGGACAGTTAAAAGCTGGTATAATGATAATTAATATTTCCATTGGCCGTGTGGTCCGGCATAGAATGGGCCACCCTTTCCTTCCTCATAAATGGCGTAAGAGGCAATTAACGGATCAAAATAGTCGAGAAATAGACAGCAATATTGGTTTTAAAACATCACCAAAGCCTAACTGCGGTTGCCAACCTGCCTGCTAAGTATAGCAACTACAGGAAAAACTCCATAACTCAAAAAAGTGGACAGTTAACGGCTGATATCATCAATATACTCATCGGGTCGACCTCCATGCAGTCCCATGTATGCATTTGCATATTAATTCTTACGGAAAAAATCCCGTGTCTTCCGCGCGATTGCAAGACAGATTAAACCAATGCAAACGTTGACATTTCTGTATGAAGGCTCTTAAAAAGTATTTAAAACGTAATATAAAAATTCTTTACCATATTTTAAGGAAAACTCCGCAGCTCGTTAGCCGTGATTAATTACGTTGGAGTAAAAAAAATTTCACTTGATACGAAACATGCTTTACGTTCTTCAATCGCGGAACATTTTAATGGACCTTAATAATGAATTTATATACTTCCTATTAATATCAATAATTTTACCAGAGGGAGACTTTGTACAAAAGTCGTTTGCTTGGGTACCTCTGTCCCATTCGTGTTTCAACCATGAAGCAGTTGTGTTTGCATGGCTGTGTTTCGGTTTGAAGGGTGGGATATGGCGTGAATTTACAGGGTACAGAGGAATAACACCTGAGTCCTCAGGAATGGCAACGCATGGGGGTATCATGGGCGAATCAGTACACTCTGTTATGTCCACGGTACTGCTCATGTCTATAGGCGACGGTTACCACTTTCCATCAGGTGGGCCGTCAGCTTGTTTGCCATTCTAAGTCGTATAAAAAAAATCAATAAACTAGCCGTGTCCTATGGTTTTGCTCGCTTGTATTAAAATAAAAAATCCTAAGTTTTAATCCAGAATATAGTCTATCCATATAGCAAAATTTGCCGTGTGGTCCTGGCAATGACAAGGCCACCTCTTCCTCTTCCGTGAATGTCGTAAGAAGCGACTAAAGGAACTTAATCGTCAAGGGATGAGCGACAGCGTCCTTCTTAACATGTCTTTAAGACCTAACTACGGTTGCCAAACCGCCTGCCAAGCGTGGCATCTACTGGTAAAACCCCCAATAGAGGGAGGCCTAAGTTTAGCAATGGACACTTAACGGTACAGTATATAGCAAATTACATTTAAAGCCATTCATTCCTTTATGATCGAGTAACAAGCATTATGTGGGGGGGAAAGGAATTGTTAGTAATGGAGACTGAGAATCCCATTGCTAGCAATATAGCCAACCAGGTCGACCTCCTCGCGGTTCCCCCTGGAAACTATCATGGTTAATTCCTGATGAATTCATCATGATGGGCTAACTAGCCTGTTTTCATTGCCGCGCCTGCGTATCCCGTTAGCGAAGGGATACGCTGTTCCCATTCCATTGTCATCCAAAAAAAAGCATTACGTGAGTTTGTAAAGTTGGATGTATTTTTATGCTTTACACGATATCTTCATAATTTTAATCGATTTATTTGTTTCTTTTTGAAATATATAGAGATTACTTCCATGTTGATTACACTCTATTTGGCAAGATTTAGTTATAAAGAATATTAAAAAGTTTAACATTATTTTATTTAAATTAAGATGATTTTTTTTTACATTTAAAAGTACATTAAAAAAAAAACTTCGAAAAAAAAATAGAGCACAGTATTTTATGGAACTTTCAATAGCAAACAAGATGTCAAAATTAAAAAAGGAAAATCGTAACCGGAGCCTATAAATACAACTATGAACAACATAGTGGGCAGCACAGTATACACTGTGACGCACATTTCAACTTTTATTTTATTTATTTCTTTTCAAATGGCACTTTTTACGGGTTGCTGGGAATTATTGTTTTATATATACCTTAAAAAATTCACTACCATATTAAACCCTTCAAACCGAAACGGCCATGCAAATACATCCTCTTATAGGCAAGAAAACATATGGGACAATGGTACCCAACCAGACTATTTTTAAAGGCACAATAATCATAGTCCAAATAGACAAAAACGCTGGAAAATAGCTATTATTAGTAAGAAACCCTTCGGCACCTCGACACGTAAGAACAGACCATGACAATCTTTTATTTTCTTGAAGATCCATTCTTCAATGTTGCAATAACAAGAATCAAGTTGTCTCTTTCTGGCCGCTACAAATAATTTACCTGTATCTCTTTCTACCTTGTCACCCGCTGATCTAACTTTTGATTCGATACAGGTGCATATATAGTATATCCTCAAGTTTCAGATTATTTTAAATTAATAAATAAACATTTCAGCACAGATAAATATATAAAATTTAAAAAATATAAGTATACGTTGTTTTCTTTTTATCTTTTAAGCGGCTTCAGGGTTTTTTATTCAGTATTTTTTTTTTTAATTTAAAACTCATAAATGTAAAGAAGAAGAAATGAGGAGTACTACAAATTTAAAAACCTTTTATATAGCGATTGATATCAAGATCTGGAACTGATCATTTTCTCAAAGAAATATGGATTAAATAACAATAAAATTGTTTTCGAAATCTCTCCCATATAAACTTAATACTTAGATGCACCATTTTATTATGGAGTGTACACTAAAAAGTAAGTAGAAGTAATTATTTATAGTTCCATAAATTCATTATGAATTCTTACTATTATTATAAATGTAAAAGTGACTTAATTTATTATCTCTTAACGACATAACCAATCGCTATGAAACTTTTCATACACATACTTTATGGGATTGGGAAGAACAGAGGCTACTTTTTACCTCAATACATCTACATATCTCGATAAAACGGACAAAGTCGCAGGTAAAAGCTAGTAATAAATTATACATAATTGTAATCCATTACAGAAATTATAACCGTATTTCTTATGATGTAAGCCATATCACAAGAAACAATATAAAAGAGGTATAACAAATCTTGATCCGAACTTATTTTTATTCGTGTTTTATCTTCCAACTAGACATATACTGCACAGTTACTGACCCTACTTAACTGCGTCAGGATCAAGTTTTTCAACTGGGAGCCACCGCGAGTCGATCAAATGATACCCTTTTGTTGCCGACACACTTGACGGGGCATCCTAGGCCGCTACTATTTTATTTTTATACTGTGACCAAAGTAATCCAAGGTAATTCAAGGCGATTTCAAATGGTCACAGCTAGAAAATTTTGTAGACATTGTTATAGGCATCTTTTTTGTACTATTTTACGGTACGATATTTTTTTTATAATTTAAAATAAAAAAACGAACTAGTGGTCCATCTGACAGAAAGTAGCGCCAGTAACGGTAACATCAAAAAGGGTATATTAAGATTTCTTCAGGATTAACAATGCACACGTGACACCCCTAGTATTGCAGGTGCCCATAAGTTACAATCACCGTTTACCATCAGACGGGCTGTATGCTTGTTTGCCATCTTTGTGGTATAAAAAATTACCCCATGAACACTACCGAGTATATTATGACACCGTCGCCTATAACCATAAACAGTGCCATGTATGGAATATAATGTGACGGCCATAATACCAGTCACATGGTGCTGTTCCTAACAACTATTTTTTTTATTTTTTCATTGTGCATTTATGTCTATTGTTGTTTGTATGCTATAAGCAATACAAATAAATTATAGATAGATATATCTATTTATGGTGGGATGCCCCCTTATCCCATAATTTTATTATCATAATATAGACATCCACTCGTCAAACATACGTCAAACATAATATAAATAATACACACACGAAACAGTATACTCTGTTATGTCCATGGTACTGCTCGGCGACGGTTACCACTTTCCATCAGGTGGGCCGTCAGCTTGTTTGCCATTCTAAGTTGTATTTTTTTATAATCCGTAGTCGACCCAAAGATCCTCATAACGTATTATATTATTGTTTGAATTTTGGCATATATATATATGTATATATATATATATATATATATATATATATATATATATATATATATATAAATATTGGCAGTGAATTTACAGGGTACAGTGAAATAACATCTGAGTCCTTAGGAATGGCAACGCATGGGGAGTATCATGAGCGAAACAATATACTCTGTTATGTCCATGGTACTATAGATGTATATAGGCAACGGTTACCACTTTCCATCAGAGTTGTATAAAAAAAAATAACAAAAATAAAAATTTCAATTTTGCTTAAATCATGAAATGAAGGTCAACAGATTATCATATCTCAGCCGTTAACTGTCCACTGGTGAACATAGGCCTCTATAATATGGGGTATTCTGCTAATAGTTACCACGCTTTGCAAGCAGGTTGCAATTTTAGGCTTTACTTATATTTTTAAAAGAGACGTTGCTCCCAATTCCTCGACCATTAGATTCCCTAAGTCGCCTCTTACGATGTCCATGAGAAATGAAGCTATAGCCCATTCTATACCGGGACCAAACGGTATGGAGAATGGAATGGAAAATGCAGATACGATAACAAAAGAATTATCAAAATCAGTTCAGCATTGAGAAAGATATTACGTAACGCATACATAAAAAAAATCGGGTGAATAAAGGAACCTCTCCTTTTTGAAGTCGGCCGGCAGACCTCGATTGATCCAGGATCTCAAGTATCCTAACCCCACCCTTCATGTATCAAGTACGTATTACGGGAAAAAAACGCCCCCGCCACTTGTAAAATAAAGGGCGACGTCTGAAGGGTTGCGTGCTGTGCTGTTACTGGCAAACTTTAAAATTGTACTCCTTTAAAATGTCTAAATTATTTTTTTTTTTTTCACTCCGCAAATAACTGAAAGTTTTACAATTAACTTGATTTAAATCTTGAAGTATGTAAGCACGAAAACAAAACACGACACTGGTAAAGGTCCATTATATTTATAAAATACATTGTTTTAATATATTACCAGCACGCTAATTGGCAAACAAGCTGACGGTCTACCTGATGTAAAGTTTTTTTTTTTATACAACTTAGAATGGCAAACAAGCTGACAGCCCACCTGATGGAAAGTGGTAATCGTCGCCTATAGACATGAGCAGTACCATGTAGACAGTAGTAGACAAAAACCACTGAACGTATTTGAAGTTTTTTTTTTTATAATACAAAGGGCAAAAGAGCATGCGACTCACCTGGTGGTGACTACCGCCGCCCATGATCACCCACGACACCAACGGCATTACAGGTGTGCTGCCGGCCTTTTAAAAAGGAATATGCTCTTTTCTTGAAGGTTATGTTGTCATATCGGTTCGGGAATACTGCTGCTGGAAGTTGATTTAAAAGAGTGGTTGTGCGTGGAAGAAAGTGTCTTGAAAAATGCACGGTGGAGGATCGCCACTCGTCCAGATGGTTGGAATGAAATTTTAGTTTATGGCGGGTTGTACGATGGTGAAAATCAGCAGCAGATATCAATCCGAACAATTCCTTGATAAATTCGATAGAAGATGCACAGAGACGCAACATCTCTAGGCAGTTTCAGTGGGTCGAACCGGACAGTAAGGCGCCAATCGTCAACAATTCGAGCTGCCCGACTTTTGAAGGAGTTGATACTATAGCGCTCCTGCCCACAGGTGAGAACAGTATTCCATATGTGACCTGACTTGAGCTTTATACAGTGTCAGGCGGTGTTCCGGCGTAAAATACCGTCTCACTCTATTGAGCACCCTCAAGTATATTTAGTATGAAGGTTAGTTATATTCTAACTTAATACATAGGCACGTGGGCAAAGTTATAGGACACAACGAGTATGTACAGAAACATAGTACCTTAATCCTTAGTAATGGGGGGAAGGGATTCTTAGTAATGGGGACTAGTAATAGGATTACTAGCAATACACCCGTCAGGTCGACCTCCACGCGGTTCCCCCTGGAAACCATTGTGTTCAATTCCAAGTGAATCTATCACGATTGGCTAACTGACCTGCCTTTTTATTCTCATCTATCATCATTCACTGGTGCCCAGCCAGCGTATACCGTTAGCACAGATGGGGTTACCATACCACTATCATCCATTAAAAAAAATCTTTAGGAATGAAAACGCATGAGGGGTATCGTGGGCGTCACAGTGTATTCTGTTATGTCCGTGATTCTACTCATGTCTACAGGCGACGGTTACCAATTATCATCAAATGAACCGTCAGCTTGTATACCATTCTAAGTATAAAGTTACCATAACCTACCACCCTTTTATTCATCTTGCATTATAACATACACTTTTCTTAGTTAAAGGAAAAAATACACTGAAAGGTCAAAATACCGGTGTCGAGTGACATTTGCAAGGGTGACACATGATTATTACATGTTGCATGCATAATATAACAAATGAATTAATTTAAAAATGTCTATATTTTTTTTAAATATAACGAATAATACTTCTTCTTCAGTCGATAAGGTTTCTCATATTATATCATATTAATTTTGTGATGTTTAAAGCTGCTTAAAGCTGCTGCTTTCTTTTTGGAGAAAAATTTCAATGTAATATGTTTATAAAACATCTTTCATATGAACAGCGCAAGTGCACGTTTGTGTGTGCGTGTGTGTGTCAGTGTGTGTATGTGTGCGTCCATGTACGTGCTTGTGCGCGACTGTGTGCGTGCAGGGTGTTTGTGCGTGCATGCGTACGTGCGTGCGTGCTTGAGTGCATGCGTGCGTGCGTGCGTGCGTGCGTGCGTGTTTGATTGCGTGCATGTGTGCGTGCGTGCATGCGTGCGCGTGTGCGTGCGTGCTTGCGTGCGTGCGTGCGTGCGTGTTTGCGTGCAGTGCGTGCGTGCGTGTGTGTGTACGTATGCAGATCGTGTTTGCAAGGGCTTGTGTATTTATTAATTGAGAAGATTTGAGAAGTCGATTTTTATCGTCAAGCTAAAAGCACTTGTTTTTATATATGTATTTATGCAATACAAAAGTACGTAACGATTTTGATTATCATTTAATGTTCACTATATTGTCATAATATTAGTTGCTTTAAGGACGAAATTTCTAACACAAATAAATATATAATTAATTACGTAATGTATACCTCTGTAAACAGAAAAATTTTTTATACCACTGAGGTGGCAAACAAGCATACGGCCCACCTGATGGTAAGTGATTATCGTAGCCTATGAAACTCTGCAATACCAGAGGTATTACGCGCGCGTTACCGACCCTGAAGAAACCTCTTTACCCCCCTTTGGAAGAACCCCATGTTATAGTCTCTTGGGAAAACCTCTGCAGTTACATATTTGCGAAGCTTAGATATATCTATAATACAAAATCCCTAACTAACATCAGCACTAATATTGTGTTATATACTGCCTGTTCTCACGTGACTTAGCCTATATGAATCAGTATAGGTACTATAAGTAAAGACTAAAGTGTTTCAAGTAAACACTAAGTTAAAACCTGCGTTAAGTTATGACCTATCCATATATTAAAAGTCATTCAGATCCGTTCCTCGATTTAAAAATGAAAGATTCACAAAAATTTATATTTATCTGTATACATAAATACTCACAAACTTTCGCGTACATAATAATACAAAGATATATGTAGGGCTCCTTTGTTTACACAACTAATACCCCCCCCCCCCCACCTCTGTACTGAAAAGGGATACCTCTACCTCAATCAGTTCAGCGGGGTGCATCTCTTGTGAATGGGGTTTTTACACGCAACCTTTGTTTTGCCTACATGTGTACACGTACCTACTGCATGACTAATATGTTTACAGACTGCTGTAAAAAAAGGAGTATAATGTGAAGAGAAACCCTGAAGGTTTATCTATGCTAGTTTCTCTGTTCCACTATAACTAAATGCCTGTACAGTTTTGGATGTAATCCCCAGATCATCCCGAGTGAAAATATCTGTATAAATATTTTTTAATAGTTTTTGGCGGGTAGTCTTGATATTTTTTTTCATTTACGAAACAATGTATCTGTTTTTGCTCATGACTTTATATTCATGGAGTTTGAAAATAGATTTGTTTAATTATATTTTACCTATGAGGTATATTCATTTTTATTGACTAAATTTAGTTCAAATCTCTTCTCGTTTCTGGGAAATAGTATACTCTGTTATGTCTATGGTACTACTGCTCATGTCTATAAACGACGGTTACCACTTTCCATCAGGTGTGCCGTCAGCTTGTTAGCCACTCTATGTGTTATAAAAAAAAATCGACTCCAATCGTGACAAAATCAATACTTTGATTTAAATACTTTATTACATAACCGAATTGGATAAAATTTCTACAGTAGTCCCATATGAAAGTATATCCTATCAAATAAAAAAAAAATACTAATCGATTTATAACTAACGGAGTTATGCCGTAACAATAATAAAAAATACCATGGAATTGTAAGCCTGCTACTTTTTTTTAATCGGTTGAAATATATCATTGTTAACTGGACCCTTAACAATACACAGTTAGTATAGAGACTTGTAACTTTGGAGTGAATAGTTAAACTTCTCTAAGAATAATTACGCTGCCATCATCATCATCATATCAGCCGTTAACTGTCCACTGCTGAATGTAGACTTCCCCTTTGAGAGGTTTTGCCTATAACTGCCACACTTAGCAGGCGGGTTGGGAACCGCTGTTACTGTTTGGTGATTTTTAAAGAGACATGCTGCTGTCTATCTCTCGACCATTAATTTCCCTTAGCCGCTTCTTACAATTAAGACTATGCTTCATTCTTAGATTATATAGATATAGTATCTCCGAAGAAATGCTTCGAGAATAATGGGTCAACTTTTTTATAAAGTTTTGCGTGATAAATAGTTATGAGTGATTCCTTTATAATTTCTATATTTATTTTGTCTTATAAATTCTGCATCTTTTTTAATGCGTAAATACTCATTTTATTAAATAATACGTCAAGATACATTGTATGCGTTAATACGAGGTTTGTCCGGAAAGTACGTATAAAAGTTTTTAAAAATTTTATTTTACAATTATTCAGGTAAATCAATTTTATCCCCTTCAAAGTACTCCCCCTGTGACATAATGCACTTGTGCCAACGCCGTTTCCACTGTGAGAAGGCTCCTTGAAAGTCCTCTGGTTGTAGGTTTCTCAGCTGCCCCGTCGTAGCTTTTTTTATCTCATTTATGTCCCCCAAATGCCGCCCCCGAAGTACCAATTTGGTTTTTGGGAACAAGAAGAAGTCACACGGGGCCAAATCCGGCGAATAGGGGGGGTGTTCGGTCACCGTAATGGAATTTTTACTCAAAAACTCACGGACAACAAGAGAGGTGTGGGCAGGGGCATTGTCGTGGTGAAGAATCCAACGCCCCTCTCGCGCCAATTCTGGACGAACTCGTGCCACACGAGCTTTGAGGCGTCTGAGCACATCGACGTAGAATTTTCCATCAACTGTCTGGCCTGGAGGGACGAATTCTTGATGGACAATCCCCCGAACATCGAACTCTTTCTCGGCCCTCTCTGAATCTTTTCACAGCATCATCCCCATAAACTGTTCTGAGATCGGCAAAAATTTCACGGCCATTCTTGCCGAGTTTCGAGAGAAACTTGATTACGACGCGCTGCTCTTCAACGGAAGCGGGCTCCATGCCGACGGGGTTTCGTTAAGAGGTAACTTCACAGATGGCGTGACAAGCCAGTTCGCACCGCACGGCGGTCAGACCAGAACTGAAGCATTGTTAGGGACATAAGGAAGGGGTCCTGCGCTTACCTGGCCTCCCCACTCCTCTTTCTCGCATTCCAGAACACTTTTATACGAACTTTCCGGACAGACCTCGTATATAGAATACTGATAAAAAAAAACGAGTCAGCTAATGTGACAATTAGCTTACAAAACGAGTCAGCTAACTTGACAATTAGCTAACAATACGCGTCAGCTATGTTGACAATTAGCTGATAAAAGTTGACCCGTTTTTGAGGCTCGAGGCTCTATCCATATAATCTAAATCTACCTCATACTACAAATAAAAATAAAATAGCAAAGTTATTTGTATATTGTATAATTCGTTATCATTATATCAAAACATTATTACGGCCTAAAGGAAGATACAAATTCAATTTAGCATAACATCTGGTAACGACTGAGTAATACTCCGACCTCTCGTCCCGAAGTAATTTAATTATTTAACGATCTTACCACCAAACTGAATGCTCGAGACATGTTTAAAGGAAATACTAGCATATCTACATAGTATAAAACGAAGTCACTTCCCGCCGTCTGTACGCTCTGATCTTTTAGATTACGCAGCGTATATTAATGTAGTTTTCATCAATAAATAGAGAGATTCGAGAGCAAAGTTTATATGGATAATTTAATATTGTTTTTTTTTTATACAACTTACAATAGCAAACAAGCTGACGGCCCACCTGATGAAAAGTGGTAAAAAACTCCGTGTTGCCCCGAAAAAGTTAAACTTGCGACAAAACCGCGTTCAATACTTGTTAAGACATTTTACTATAAGAATGTTTAACACCTGTTTATAGCAAAGACAAAAAGAAAAAAGAAACGGCGTGTATTTTTTTTTTTATACAACTTAGAATGGCAAACAAGCCATCAGCCCACCTGATGGAAAGTGGTAACCGTCGCCTATAGACATGAGCAGTACCATGGACATAACAGAGTATACTATTTCGTCCATGATATCCCCATGCATTGCTATTCCTGAGGACTTAGGTGTTATTCCTCTGTACCCAGTAAATTCACGCCATATCCCAGCCTTCAAACCGAAACACAGCCATGCAAACACAATTGCTTCACGGTTGAAACACGAATGGGACAGAGGTACCCAAGCAATCGAGTTTTGTACAAAGTTTCCCTCTGGTATTAAATTAGATTATTATAATTAAATAATAATCTTCAAATTTTGGCATATAAAAAGACAAATAAATCTTATTACATTGAGTAAACAATATTTCACTTAGAGTTTTATTAAATACTTAAATAATTCGCGTCACAGTCACTCATGACTAAAGATCACGAAATGATTCCGAATCTAGTCGAGCTTTTTCGATCTAATTACATGTAGGTTAAACTGGTAGTTATTACATGAAAATATAATGTGTACTTACGAAACTTTTAACAATAAAAATAAAAAGAGGTTTGTTTGAATCGAAGTATTTGGCGTTCCATTGTTTCTGTCTATCTTAACGGGAGACATACCACTTTCCATCAGGTGAACCGTCAGCTTGTTTGCCATTTTAAATTGTATAAATATATATATACATATATATATATATATATATATATATATATATATATATATATATATATATATATATACAATACATAAGCTGTATTTAAGAAAAAATAATATGAGAGATCTTAATAACATTAACTGATACCAAAAAAATAATATATTTTAGAAATTTTGTGTGTACGACTATTATTGGCGACCGGCCGATGCAAACTCTTTAGACGTTATTGTACTTTTTTATATACATTTACTTTTAGAATATTCTTATTATTTGTAATTTTATATTTTTTTGACATATTGATTTATTGTTCCTTGCTCGCTGTTCAATACATATATTTCGCTACTAAATTCCGTGTCTACATCATTTCATCACCTCATCACAGTCCACCGCTCCGTAATATTTGGTCCTTCGAGCCGGATCGGTTACACAACTCGTGGGCACCCCACGTTCGGTAAAAGCATTATCTCGCTGTACCAAGTGCCCTGGTGACCTCTCTAGCCAACTTCAAAAAATCGATGCCCGGGCATCTTCCCAAAACGTGCAAAGTCGTTGCGGCCAACAATCTACTAGTGAACATTCACGATCGTCATTATCATCGAAGAATGACACGATTTAGGAAAAAAAAATATACGATGAAGTCGTGTGAGATGAAAATGAAAATTTTGGAAAAAAAAATTAGAATGAAAAAGCAAAATATCGGTTCTTTATACTTATGGCTACGAATGGACCAAATATTACGGAGCGGTGGACTGTGATGAGGTGATGAAATGATGTAGACACGCAGTAAGAGCAAATCATTTGTGAATTTAGCAGCCACTGAAGTCGAGCGGTCGGGTCGCGAAAGCCCGGAGTCATCATCGCTACCGCCCGCCCGCCCGGCTTCAGCAACAGCGATCAAGGATGTTCCGTCATCATCGGCTAGATCGGTTACACAACTTGTGGGCACCCCACGTTCGGTAAAAGCATTATCTCGCTGTACCAAGTGCCCTGGTGACCTCTCTAGCCAACTTCAAAAAATCGATGCCCGGGCATCTTCCCAAAACGTGCAAAGTCGTTGCGGCCAACAATCTACTAGTGAACATTCACGATCGTCACGTTCGTCCGCCACCGTCCGTGCACAGAAGTTGGCCGTCGAAGCAGAAGTCTTACGGTGCCGAGTTGCCCGTGAGCGTGAACTCGCGCGTCTTCAGGCGAAACGCGAGCAGGAGCTCGCTCGCTTGGAATCTGAGGCGGAGGAGAGAGAGCTGCAAGCCAAACTCGCTGCACTGGATGCTAAAGATAAGTCTCGTAGCTCATGTTTTTCTAATCGCGATACTGAAATACGTACTGCGACATGGGTTTCAGAACAAAATGCAAACATGACCATGGCAACACATGTCGACATACCTGGTAAGCCACCGACTGTCACCTTGGAAAATACCCAGGGACTCAGTCTACAGTCGGCTGTCTTTACCAACGCGGTACCGTCTCATGAACCATATGTCAACCATGCAAACCATTCGAAATCCACACATGTCATTAGCAACGAAGACTGTGCAACAGTGGCACTGCAACGCTTACAACCTGATCGTCCATCGGCAGATCCTATAGTACAGCTCACTCAAGCTATTACTAGTTTATCTAACTGCCCAAAGAAACCAGAACTCGTCATTTTCTCGGGCGAAATTAGTCAATGGATGGCCTTTAAAAGTAGTTATGAAAGAACTAAATCTAGTTTTTCCGCAGCAGAAAACCTCACACGGCTGAATAATGCGGTTCGCGGACCGGCATACCAGGCCGTGGCGTCACTCCTGTGGACTTCTTGTGACCCACAAGACGTCATGAACGCATTGGAGCAAACGTACGCCCGACCAGAACTCCTCGTTGCTCGCGAGGTCGCCGAGCTACGCAATAGCCCTAAGTTAAGTTCCCCTGAACAATTAAATACATTAGCAAATAAATTACGTAACTTTGTAGTTACTTTAAAATTATTAAAACAAAATGATTATCTATATTCACCAGAGCTATTTCGCACTATTCTACTCAAATTAACCGAATACACGAGAGCTCGTTTTACAGACTTTGCCTCAACCTATATATGTGAGCAACAAAACGTGGCAAAATTAGACTTGCTATCGCAGTTTTTGCTAGTAGAAGCCGATAAGCAACTACGGTACAATTTCGTACAGGACAGTACCATTAAGCCACAAAATTCAACGTACCCTTCTAAGTACAATAATAACATAAAAAAGGAGACAGTACACGTAATGACCCCTAGCAATAAAGTATCAGAGTGTACATACTGCAAACAAGGTAGTCACAGTATAAAATCCTGTAAAATATTTTTATCTCTCACAGTAAATGATAGATGGCGTTGGGTTCGAGACGCGAAGGTATGCTACCGCTGTCTTAAATCAAATCCACGTAAATGGACTAATTGTCGTAGTAAACGTTGTGGTGTTGACAGATGTACAAGACGCCATAATTCGCTTCTTCACGGTACCACGCCTAATGAGTCTGGAACTAACTTAGCGACCAACACCCAACGCACCCAAATACTGACTGATAATTCAGATGGCCCAAGCAACATAGCTGATAAGACATGTAAAAATGAACCGATTAAAATCACAAATACGTCTGACATTTTAATCAATGCAGCAGATTCTTCTTCACGCCCACGCGGCCTCCTGAAAGTACTACCGGTTATCCTCGAGGGCCCCGACGGCGAATATGAAACCACGGCGCTACTCGATGAAGGTAGTACGGCGACACTAATTGACGACAAGGTAGCGATGCGTATCGGCGCCAAGCCCACCCGTCAAGAGCGTCTTCGTATTGAAGGTGTTAGCGGCATGTCAAAAGATGTAGATGTTGGTTACGTGAACTTCTACATACGTGGGCGTAACTTACCTGACCGCTACTTAGTGGAGCATGCACGCGCAATTAGCCCATTAAGTCTGCGCGTCCGGAAAGAAAACATCGTCAACTTTATGAAGTACCAGCACTTATCAGACCTATCTAATGAACTTTCCTACACTGATACCAACCCAACTGTTCTTATTGGAGCGCCCGACTGGTACCTATCTGTAAGCCGCGAGGTAAGATGTGGAAAGAAGAATGAACCTGTTGCCTCTAAAACACTATTGGGCTGGGTGCTCCACGGCGCACTGTCGGTTTCATCTCAGCCGATAGAATTTGTCAACCATATCTGTGACCACCTAGACTCTCTTATAAGAAAGCAGTACGAAATTGATTCCTTAGGTATAATGAAAAGCGTCTCACGCTTCAACAGTGATGATAAACGAGCGATAGATATCATCGAAACCTCGGCTCGTCAACTTGACGACAACCATTACGAAGTCGGTTTACCTTGGAAAAAAGACTTACCAACTATCATACCTGATAGCTACCCACAGGCATTATCTCGCTTCAGAGCTTTGGAACGACAAATGTCTAAAGACCAATCATTTGCCGCAGCTTATCATGACTTCATAAATGGCATTGTTACTAAAGGGTACGTCGAAGAATGCGACCCAAATACGTATTATAAACGAATGCCATCGAACGTTTCATGTGTTAACCCGGACGATACTATTCGTTGGTACCTGCCCACCTTCGGAGTATTTTCACCCCCAAAAAAAGAAGCTACGAGTGGTGCATGATGCGGCAGCAAAGACAAAAGGTGTAAGCCTCAACAGCCTACTCCTACAGGGACCCGATTTATTAGGTTCTCTATTAGACAATTTATTTCGTTTCAGAGAGGGCGCTGTGGCCCTAAATGCCGACATTAAAGAAATGTTCCCTCAAATAAAAATCGCTAAAAAAGACAGAGACGCCCAACGCTTCTTGTGGCGTAACAAAAACGGTATTCTCGTTGAGTACCGCATGAAAGCTATGATATTCGGCGCAGTGTGTAGCCCATTCATTGCACTTTACATTAAGAATAAAAATGCAAGGATAGCGGAAGCTAGATATCCTGCAGCATGCAAAGCTATAGTTGAAGATCACTATATGGACGATTACCTGGGTAGCCACCCTAATGTCACTGATGCCGCGCAGGTGGCATCTGACATAATTATGGTGCATAAAGCATGCGGTTTCGAAATGCGAGCATGGACTTCGAATAATTCACAAGCTCTCTCTCTTGTCCCCAAAGAACTCAGAAGTGAAGCAACCTCAGACGTATACTTACCACCAAACAATGATGTTGGTATTCTAGGCGTTAAATGGAATCCATTCCACGACTCGTTCAGCTTTCGTACAGGACTTCATATGCCTGATATTTTAACTAAACGTAGCCTACTATCTAGCGTTATGAAAGTTTATGACCCACTTGGCCTACTAACGCCTATTATAATTTCGGGCCGTATTTTGTTCCAGAAGTTATGGCGAGAAGGCATCGACTGGGATACCCCAGTACCTAATAAATATGTTTCTGAATGTACAGAATGGTTCACTCAATTACAGAGTGCCGCTAGCATCAAAATTCCGCGTTGGTATATGTTTAAATCAGATCCAATGGATATTCAGCTACACATAGTGGCTGATGGTGGTGAACAAGCATACGCCTGCGTAGCTTACTGGCGTTTCAATTACAATGATGGCTTCGTCTCTACAGCTCTTATAGGTAGCAAAGCACCATTGAAACCGCTCTCTATTCCCCGCCTGGAGCTACAAGCGGCGCTTATTGCTTCTCGATTCGCACAAACTATTTTACGCGCTCACCGTCTTAAACCCTCCGCAACTATTTATTGGACAGACTCCACCACCGTTCTTAAATGGATCCGAAGCGACGCTCGCACATTTAAACCTTTCGTTGCTCACAGGTTGGGAGAGATACTGGAAACCACCAATCCGTCCAATTGGAGATGGATTCCTACCTCTCTCAACGTAGCCGATGATGCTACTAAACCAAAGAAAATATTTTTGTCTCCTTCTCATAGGTGGTTTACTGGCCCACCATTTCTTTTAGAATCACCATTCTCTTGGCCGTGTGAAATTACCAGAGACGAGGATGAGACCTTACCAGATTCCGAATTAAAATCAGAACTTGTGGGGCTGCTCTCCTATGTCCCACTACCCTATGTTCTATGTTCTATGTTCCCGTACCTAACGCTACGCGATTCAGCTCGTGGCTACGTTTACTACGCACCACTGCCCGTGTTCTCCAAGGCGCACGACTTTTTCGGCTTAAAGTGTCTCGACCAATAATTTTAAATTCTAAATTATTTTTAGATGGCAGCATCACATCGCCCTCCCAGCTACATGCAAGAGACATCATACAAGCCGAAAAGATGTTATTTCAGGGAGCTCAAAAGGATAGCTTCCCTGAGGAGCTGAGAGCCATACAAACTATGCAGCCCGTGCCCAGTAATAGCCGTATTGCAACACTCGCACCAGTACTCGACGGAGATGGCTTACTTCGCGTGGATACCCGTACCAAGTCTGCTCCAGGAGTAAGCGAGAACGCAAGATCACCAATCATCCTGGACGGTCGCAATTACAGCGTACGACTCTTAATATTACATCAGCATATTCAATCAGCACACTCATTCAATGAGCTCATCCTAAATGAATTAAGGCAGAAGTTTTGGATTCTAAGGGCAAGAAGCACTATCCGAAGCGTAGTAAATACTTGTCTGCAGTGCCGACGATGGAAAGGCAAAACAATCAACCCAAAAACCGGCGACTTACCATCACACCGGTTAGATCACCATAAAAGGCCCTTTACACATGTCGGCCTCGATTACTTCGGCCCGATAATCATAACTATACATCGACGCCACGAGAAACGGTACGTTGCTCTTTACACGTGCCTAGTGACGAGAGCAGTACATCTAGAAATGGTCACCTCGCTTTCATCTGATGTGGTCATTATGAGCCTGAGACGTTTCATAGCTCGCCGAGGATCTCCATCTACCATACATTCGGACAATGGTACCAACTTTGTCGGCGCCTCCCGTGAGCTACGAGCATTATACAACGACTCAGTAGTCAGAAGAATTTGCGACAACTCACAAAATCGAGTGGCACTTCATCCCACCAGCATCTCCGTTTATGGGCGGGGCCTGGGAGAGGCTGATACGTACTGTCAAAACCGCCCTGAGAGCCTGTCTAAACGGTAAAATATTAAAGGAAGAAACCTTAACGACACTCTTACTCGAAGCAGAAGCCATCGTTAATGCCAGACCGCTCACGTACGTCCCATCATCACTACACGCACCAGAAGCACTAACGCCATTCCATTTCATACTGGGTACTTCATCAACAGAACCTTGGACATGCTCGTTAACAGATGCCGACTTGGTACGAAGATGTGACTGGAAAAGAGTGCTGCGTCTTGCCGACCATTTCTGGGCACGATGGCTGCGTGAATATTTACCCACGCTCCAACCAAGAGGATCGAACAAAGAGGCGTTAAAAGTATGTGAGGGTGATGTGGTGCTTATCGCGGACTCTACTCTCCCTCGTGGCCTCTGGCCCCTAGGGAGAATAGTAAAAGTTTACCCAGGCCAGGACGGAGTGGTCCGCGTAGCGGACGTCTTCACCAAAGGCGGTACGTTGCGCAGACCAGTCCGCAAACTAATTTTATTAGAGACTGAGCCTCGACCGGCCGCCACCAGTTATTAGTGTTCCACTGGGGATCCGGTATATTGGCGACCGGCCGATGCAAACTCTTTAGACGTTATTGTACTTTTTTATATACATTTACTTTTAGAATATTCTTATTATTTGTAATTTTATATTTTTTTGACATATTGATTTATTGTTCCTTGCTCGCTGTTCAATACATATATTTCGCTACTAAATTCCGTGTCTACATCATTTCATCACCTCATCACAGTCCACCGCTCCGTAATAACTATGTTTGTTCTGGTATCGCTCGCGCAAAAACTACTACACCAAATAAGATGCGATTTTCACAGTTGCATTCCTGAATATGTAACTTATAAATTGGTTTTCCTACTTTTGATTGATATTCGCGTTACCTGTTACTACAGGTAACATATTTTTTTTGTAGTAAGACAGTATTTGTTTGTTTTTATTGTAAACTCTTTGTAAGCCAATTTAAATATTTCCTTTGTTTTCGTTTACTTTATTTACATCGCTAATAATCCGAATTTGTTCAAAAGTAAACTGAAAAATTTTCCCCCTCTCCTTTTTCTTATAATTGAATTTGTTGAGGGTTTCAAAACAGAGTTAGATTTCCCCCGGGGCCTTTAAAGAAATATTCAGAGAGCCACTTTTGATTTTACTAATAATTATACAAGTAAACATTAGAACTGATTTTTCAGTTTGTTTCTTTTTAGTTCTTAAATTAAGTTTTGACAATTGATCTTAGTAAATTTAGGTAATTTACAAACGACTAGCGATCCAGACCGGCTTCACACGGTTTGATAACATTTTCGAATGAATGAAATTTGAAATGAAATGAAATTTGAAATGAAATGAAATTTAAAATGAAATGAAGTTTGAAATGAAATGAAATTTGAAATGAAATGAAATTTAAAATGAAATGAAATTTGAAATGAAATGAAATTTGAAATAAAATGAAATTTGAAATGAAACGAAATAAAATTTATTTTCCAGAAACATTGTAGATAATATGTTGCATTTGTTTATTGAAAATAATCTATATATAGCCTATTTTACTCAGGGATTATCATCATCGTCACATCAGCCTTCAACTGTCCACTGCTGAACATAAGCCCCCGACTTAGGGGTTTTGCCAGTAGTAAACACGCTTGGCAGGTGGATTGGCAACCGCATTGGTTTTGGAGATGTTTTAAGTGGGTCGCTGCTGCCAATCCCTCGCCCTCCCTTAGTCGCTTCTTACGACACCTACAGGAAAGGAAAGGGTGGCCTATACTATGGCCTATACCGGGACTACACGGTAAATCACCACTCAGGGATATGCTACATTTATTGCTGAAAAAATGTTTGAAGTCGATCCAATAGTTTTTGAGTTTATTCGTTAAAAACATACTAAAATACAAATCTTTCCTCTTAATAATATTACTATAGATATCCATAATACTTCTGTAGTAACTTTCGTTTGTGTAAGTGAGGAACCAACTTCCATTTTAATTTAAGAAATCAACTTAAATGTTTTTAATATAAATATTCCAGATAGACTGCTATTCTGAATTATAAACAGTCACTATGATATTCATTTTAATATCATGTATTTTTTTTTCTATATATTTTTTTACAATTGAAAATATAGTTCTATTTTTAGTTTCATCATCATTATATCTTAGCGCAGGCGGAGTTGCCATTCCATTATCATTTGTAAAAAAAAACACCATAATTCTTAGAAATAACAATACGCGAGGAGTATATAGTATGTATTTAAGCGCAATGATCACCACTTTCCATTAAGTGAACTTTTAACTTGATCGCTATTCCAAATATCATGAAATCTGTTGCAAAACTGAAACTCTCCCATAAATTTCTTTAAATTTATTTTATGTAAAACTTTAATGTATTAAATTAATAATATATAAAAAATATGACAGAGGTAAGCAAATGTACAAACGCGAGCTTAACTCTACAAGAGTTCTCTTCCAGCAACATCCAAAGTGGAAAGGAGCATCGATGTCAGCGGGTAGAGCGGTGTACAGTATTGTGACAATTTTCAAACAAAAAGAATTCGACAAATTTAAGATTGTACATAACCAATTATATCATAGTTATTCATATTATATATATACACACACATACATATATACATACATACGAATACATATATAAATACATATACATACGTATATTTCTCGATATGTGAGTTGCTAAAACTACTTACTAACATAAAGAATAACGATAAAACTCCTTAGAACAAAGGGCATATTGGAGACCAGTAAAAAGTAGAGTAGTGACGCCTCCCACCAGAAGCTGAATATTTCAGTGTAAGGTCGAGTTCGCACCTCATAAACGTCGTGCGAACGTCGCAAAAACTATCATAATTCAACTCGACCCGCCCGTGATTTGCCTCTAGTTCGTATAGTGCTATTAATGTAACAGATGTGGCAAACGAAAATTCCTAGTGAAGTAAAGATTATAGTCACCTTTATAAGAACAGCTGTATTCCATTTACAATGTTATATTTTATTAACTGTTTTCCGGAAATCTGTATATAAAATTCTAGGTGTAACATATCTGGGCAGTAAATTTCATTGAAATCCATTCAGAATATTTTACATGAAAGTATAACAAATATTCATCCATTCAATCCTTACAAATTTTCTATTTATAATATAAATAGTAATAAAATAAATATTTTACAAGCGATAGCATTTCAAAAAGATATATTAAAAACCAGTTTTAATCCGCAAGTTTATCTGTTCAGGATACATACATATAAATTAACAAGAATAAAAGTAACTTAAGACTATCTCCATCATAAGTATTCATAAAACTTCATAATAATTAGATAAATCATCACTATTTCAAGAAGTAACAAAAAACAAACTTTCTCTATTCTCTTAATATAACATTTTATATTATCCTAAAGACAAGCAAGAGATTTTTTTTTTTTAATTATAAATGATTTAGACATTCCAAGTTCGTAATACCATCTAACCGTTTTGTATTTTTTTTTATCCGATACAAAAGTATTTAATAAAAATTTATCTAGTAAAAAGATTTTTTTAATTAAATACCTTTTCATGGATATAAACCATAAGTAAGTCCCTATTGACCCCTTTTCATGCCCATTCTATATGTTTGAAAGCTTTTTTCATGGGATGCTCCGCTACAGTTGTTGAACATAGAAGAGTGAAAAAGGTACAACCTCCTTTCGCTTGATTTGTCACCGTCCTTTGAACGTATAGTAAAAATGTATTATAAAAATATTATTCCACGCAGGGCATGGAAATATTTTCTATCTATACAAATACTTCATTCTGAAAAGTTTGTAAGTTTTAACTTCACTTTGTGGACTGAATGCCATTTTCCTTTTTACTACACTATTGAATTTTAATCGTTCGATACAAAATAGTGGCTACTGAAATACGTTTTTAATGACTTCAAAAGGAAATAGATTTTTTTTTACAGTAATTTCAATCAACTTACTCGTAAAACAACGAGAAGGTTCCCGATTCGTTTAAATTTTTTTTTTGTCGTTGTTACCTCTTAACTCCGTCAGTTTCATTGGTCTCCGTTTTGGAAGTTTCTTTTTTATCTAAAAGGATATACTTCAGAGATTAGTCCCATAGAAATTTTGTGAACATGGGTTTATTAATTACTTTTTAAATCAAAATAAACTAGTTCTCCCATAATTGAAGTAGATTTTTTTGGAGCACAATTTTGAATGATTATAATACTTTTGCCAATTCTAAAATTATTTTAATAACTATTTTTGCACTCGACAAAGTTTAGTCTTTTATAAAATTTATCATCAAAAAGAAGGAGGTTCCCAATTCGGTTGTATTGATTTTTTTTTTTTGTTGAACCACATTTTAAATTGTGAAATGCCATTTCTATGAAAGGATATCCCAAAACTAATTAATTAAAATCTATTTTAGCCATATAGGTCCCAATATTAGACTTGTAAGTCTTGGCATAGAATTAGCCACTCCTTCTTTTCCTGTGGGTGTCGTAAGAGGCGATTTAGGGAGCGTAAGGTGGAGTGATGAGCAGCAGCGTTCCACTTAAAACATCACCAAAAATCAAACTGCCAACCCGCCTGCCAAGCATGGCAAATAATGGCAGAACTCCCCTTATGGGGGTAGCTATGTTTAGCATTGGACAGTTAATGGCTGATACAACTATGTGGCTGGCATTTAGAATGCATGTACGCATAGACTACTTTTCAATTGACTTAAAAAAAAAACTTTTCAATTCGGTTTTATTTTATTTATTTATTTAAAAGAACACCAACAGCATATTGCATTATAACATATATAACAAACATTAAATATAATACAATATTAATGCACATGCCTAATAAAGGTATTCACAGCATTTACTTTAACATAGTTATACAGTGCGAGAAAATGAAGTAACAGTTATAATGAATTAAATAACACTAGACTACAAATATTTTGACAGTTGCGTTTTTAGTTATAGAAATCTACATGTAACCTGAGTTGTGAGCAATATCAGTAAATACGATTTTTTTTTTATGTTTGTCAATTAACGATATACATAACGAATTGTAAGATGATTCCTTTATCTGATACTATATACTTACAGATTGGTCTCGCAGAAAATTTATGAAATGAAATGAAATGAAATGAGATGAGATGAAATGAAATGAATGAAATGAATTTATTTTGCTAGAATGTAAGTAGTTTTCGATGAAAGAGGTTTACATTTCCCATATACATTCTGCCTCTATGTCGGCGTGCAAATTATTAACAATGTCAGAAATTTATTTATTCTACGCTATATTTCTTTTCATTAGTCATATAAACCAAATACATACATAATTTATTACAATAAAGAGAAAATAAAATTTAAGAGCAAACGTGCCAATTACATCTTTAGTATAGGTTGTCAAGTACATTTGTTTTTTTTTAGTAAAATATTCATTGATATTATAAAAACTATTAAATAACAGCCAATCCTTAAGTTTACGTTTAAACACAGTATGAGTTGTTATTTCTTTAATGTAATTTGGTAGATGGTTGTAAACTTTAATAGCCATGCAGTATTTCTTTTATGTAAATCTAACCTACACTTTGGTACAAATAATTTATCAAAATAGGAAAATCATAATAACTAGTTTTGTCAAAATGAAGTCTTTATTTGTGAGACACAATCTTTAATTATTGACCCGTACACGTGTCCAAAGTCGCAAACAAAGACTAGTATATTATCTAAATAACATAATAACCCGATGAGCAAACACGCGATCGTTGAAAACAATACCATTTCATCATCAGCCGGGTTCATTTCACTTGACATCAATACTAGAGAACACAAAAGGCACAATAATCAATATCTGAATTAACTATTATTAAAGAAAACAAATGATTTATATTAATACATTCGTCGTTCAGTGCTTTTGTAATTAAATTTAGATATAACAAAAGCAAGCGATTTTGCAAGCGAGCGAAGCGAAGCGACCAGAGGGAGACTTTGTATAAAAGTCGATTGCTTGGGTACCTCTGTCCCATTCGTGTTTCTACCGTGAAGCAGTTGTGTTTGCATGGCTGTGTTTCGGTTTGAAGGGTGGGATATGGTAGTGAATTTACAGGGTACACAAGAATAACACCTGAGTCCTATAGAATAGCAACGCATAGGGGGTACCATGGGCGAAACAGTATACTCTGTTATGTCCATGGTACTGCTCATGTCTATAGGTGACGGTTACCACTTTACATCAGGTGGGCCGTCAGCTTGTTTGCCATTCTAAGTTGTGTAAAAAAATCGTTATATAATAGTCGATTAACGACTAACTTTTAACCGCGATTGTTCGCGTAACCAGTCGTTATTTGGAAAACAATAATTATGGAGTACAGGTCTTATATATTATTTATAATTTTTATAATATTATTTACCAAATTCATAATTGACAAGCATCTCTATTTTTTTCCTTTTGGCTTCCCTTCACGGTCCTACTCTTCTTCCTTTCATCCTTCTCCCAGTTCCTTTCATCATGATCATATCAGTCTTTAACCGTCCATTGCTGAACATAAGCCTCCCCCTTGGGGATTTTGGCAGTAGTTGCTACATTGGGTGGCAGATTGGCAACAGCAATCTTAGTAGCCTTCCCTTAGTCGCCTCTTACGACACCCATGGGAAAGGAAGTTGTAGTATATTGGAAATTATTGTTCCTAAGGTTGGCAACATTGGAAAATGTAATTAAGTAAGTGTCATGGCGTCCTTCAATAAAAGTGTGCATTCATTTCAAGCAGTTTTTTTTTATTATTATAAAGGCAAGTTATTTAAGCGTGCAAAGTACATCAAATGTTTTACAACATTATAAAATGGCGACGAAGTAAAAGTATTTATAATTCGCAAGTGCTATTTTTCATTTTTGTAATTTGTTTAAAAGTTACAAATTACAACCGACATGGCGTCAAATATTTCTTTTAAACCCTTTCAAGAAGGAGATGATATTAACTGTTTTTTGGAAAGGATGGAACAGCATTTTACTGCAAACCAAATAAATGAAGCAAGACAGCTACCAACCCTGTTAATTTCCTTACATCAAGATGTATACAAAATTTTGAAAAGCATGGTGCATCCATCTTTACCGAAAGAAAAATCATACAGGGAAATTGAAGAAGTTTTAAAATTAAGGTTTCAGCCAAGAGTTGCCCATTTCAGAAAAAGAATAAAGTTTTACAATTTACGGCAGGCGGAGGGTGAGTCATCATCCAAGTGGTTTGCTCGTGTCAAAGAAGCGGCAACAGAGTGCAATTTTGGAAGAGGAATAGAAGAGTATGTCAAGGACAAATTTATTACGGGAATGTTACCAGGGCCGGTACAAGATAGATTATGTGAAGAGCCTGTAACAAAGGATACTCAAGATTTATTGGAGATAGCTTTAAATAAGGAATCATCATTTCAACAAAGTGATTTAGTGTCAGTGAATAAAATTTCAAATAAATTTAATAGTAAACAATCTAGTGCACAGGTAAAAATAAAAACATTTAATAAACAGGAATGTGACAAGAGTCCCCAAGGTAATATTTTAAAATGTGTTCATTGTGGAAAACCTAATCATTCATTTGCTAGATGTAAATACAAGTCTTATAAATGTAAAATTTGTAATAAAATAGGACATTTAGCATTAGTGTGTAAAAATAAGCCTACAAATAATATAAATATTGAAAATAATTCAGTGGATATATTTACAGTAAAACATGAGTCACACATTAATTATATTTCTCCTTTTATGATAAAATGTTATGTAAATTCAATACCATTAGATATGGAATTGGATACAGGAGCGACTGTTTCTTGCATTCCTTATAAGATTTATAAAGAAAAATTTTGTAATGTTAAATTAAACCATACTGCATTGGAATTAAAAACATATAGTGGTCAATTGGTGAAGCCAAGTGGTGAAATTTCAGTTAATTTAAAATTAAATGGAAAAGAAGTTCATTGTTCTTTGTTAGTAGTGGAAAATGGATGTAGAAATTTATTTGGTAGAGATTTAATGAATCTTTGATATGGACATGAAAGAGTTAATAGGTTTGAATTCTGTAAGCGTTTCAAATTTAGAAAGCATTTTGCAAGAGTATTCAGATGTTTTTAAAAATGAATTAGGTGTTATTAAGGGTGAAGAGATTTGTCTAGAATTAAAAGAAAACACTAAGCCGATTTTTATGAAACCTAGACCCATTCCATTTTCATTTAAGGAAAAGGTAGATCAGGAGTTGACAAAATTAGAAAAAGAAGGCGTTATTTCCAAGGTGGATAATTCTGATTGGGGTACACCTTTAGTTCCAGTTATCAAAGAGAATGGTCAATTAAGGTTATGTGCTAATTATAAAATTACTGTTAATAAATATTTGAAAGAGTTTAATCACCCAATACCTAGAATTGAGGATATATTTACAGCTTTACAAGGAGGTGAAAAGTTCAGTAGATTGGATTTAAGAAATGCTTTTAATCATTTGATATTAAACGAAGCCACAGGGAAGTTGTTAGCTTGGTCCACACCAAGAGGTATATATAAATTACATAGATTGCCCTATGGTACTAAACCAGCTAGTGCTATATTTCAAGCAAAACTTGAAAAGATTTTGTTAGGAGCCAAAGGAGTAGTAAATTTCATTGATGATGTAGTAGTCACTGGAAATAATGACCTTGAGCACCTTCAAAATTTAAAGGAAGTTTTAAAACGCTTTAAAGAGGCAGGTATTAGGCTCAATAAAGATAAATGTACTTTCTTTCAAAAGGACATTAAATATTTAGGTCATATTATTTCTGAAAAGGGATTATCTAAAGATATGTCAAAAGTGAACTCTATAATTAAGGCACCTGCACCTACAAATGTTTCAGAAGCTCGTGCATGGTTAGGGATGGTTAATTATTATGGTAAATTCATCAAAAATTTATCTATTAAATTAAAGCCTATATATAATTTATTACAGAAAAATATTAAATTTAATTGGACAAAAGAATGTCAAAAAAGTTTTGATACAATTAAGAAAGATATTATTTCAGATAATGTGTTAATTAATTATAGTAGAGATTTACCTTTGCGTTTAGCTTGTGATGCTTCACAAAATGGAATAGGAGCAGTTTTAAGTCATATTTTGCCAGACGGGACAGAAAGACCCATCAGTTTTATTTCCAGAGTTTATACTAAAGCGGAGAAAGGTTACTCCATGATTCATAAAGAAGCTTTAGCAATTTATTGGGCTGTTCAGAAATTATATCAGTATTTAATAGGTAGAAAGTTTGAATTATTATCTGATCATAAACCATTATTGGCATTGTTTGGTGAACATAAAAGCTTACCACAAATGGCAGTAGGGCGTCTGCAACGATGGTCATTGTATTTGTCAAGTTTTGATTATACATTTAAACATATTAAAGGTATTGAAAATGTTAAAGCTGATTGTATGTCAAGATTGCCATTGCAGTCAACAGTGTTAAACAGTAATAATCAAGAATGTGATTATATTAATTTTATTGAAGATCAGAATATTATAGATATAAATTTAATTCGATCTGAAACTAGAAAGGATCCAATTTTAAGTAGTGTTTACAACATGATAAGGTATGGATTTCCTAAACATATGAAAAATGAAGCTTTTAAACCATTTATTAACCGTAAAAGTGAATTATATATTGAGAGTGGAGTTATTATGTGGGGATATCGCATAGTAATACCTAAGAAATTACAGAATAATTTATTAAAGGAGCTTCATGTTTCACATGAGGGCATTGTTAAAATGAAGAACAATGCAAGGTCTTATTTTTGGTTTCCAAATTTAGATAATAGTATTGAAAATTTTGTTAAGTCTTGTCAAGTTTGTATGTCTGCAAGACCAGAACCTCAAAAGTCTAAAATTATTTCATGGCCTAGAACTAATTTTCCATATGAAAGAGTACATGCTGATTTCCTAGGACCTATAAAGGGTAAAATGATATTATTAATTGTAGATTGTTATACTAAGTGGCCAGAGGCATTTATTATGAAAAATTTAGATTGTAATACAACTGTAGAAAAATTTCGTGAATGTTTTAGCAGATTTGGTTTACCGAAAGTAGTAGTAACAGATAATGCAGCTACATTTTGTTCTAAAGAATTTTCTGAATTTCTTTTTAAAAATGGGATTCAACATGAGACATCACCACCCTTTCATCCAGCTACTAATGGCTTTGCAGAAAATGCAGTAAAGAATTTTAAGAATTCTATGTACAAGTCATTAAGTGATGTCAAGAATAGAAATGTGTCTTTTGAAACTTTAATGTGTAGATATCTTTTTCATTATAGAAATTCAATACATTGTTTTACTAATGTTTCACCAGCTGAAGCTATGTTTAATAGAAAACTTAGATCCAGATTAGATTTATTATCTACTAAAAAGGAAATAAACCAGAAAATAACAGTAGGGAAAAGAGAGGAAAAATTTAAAGAGGGAGATTATGTTTATTGTAGAGATTATAGAAATCCTAATAAGAAGAAATTTGTTAAGTGTATAATTGATGAAGTTTTGGGTCAAAGAACATATTTATGTAAAGTTTTAGAAGAGAATTTAATTTGGAAACGTCATTTGGACCAAATAATACGTTCTTTGTCTCAGAATCAGAAGGAACATGTAAGTGAAACTGGTAAAAATATATTAAATGATAATG
This sequence comes from Galleria mellonella, assembly GCF_026898425.1. NCBI lineage: Eukaryota > Metazoa > Arthropoda > Insecta > Lepidoptera > Pyralidae > Galleria > Galleria mellonella. The sequence goes on along the minus strand of NW_026441999.1, from coordinate 3,749,918 downwards.
TGATTAATGATTCTCATGAATCTATTTACAATAATTATGATAAAAATGGTAATGATAATTCAGACACAATTGTAATTGATCCAGTTTCAGAGGTAACAGATAACATTTGTAATAATAGTAATATAGCCTCTGAAATTGTTACTAATCAAAATGAAGAAGTAGCTTGTGCTAGTAATTCTTTTGAAAGTTCTCATTCAAGTCAAATATTGAGGCGTTCTGAAAGACAGAGGCGAGCACCTCAACGTTTGAACTTGTAAAGGGAGAGTATTGTAGTATATTGGAAATTATTGTTCCTAAGGTTGGCAACATTGGAAAATGTAATTAAGTAAGTGTCATGGCGTCCTTCAATAAAAGTGTGCATTCATTTCAAGCAGTTTTTTTTTATTATTATAAAGGCAAGTTATTTAAGCGTGCAAAGTACATCAAATGTTTTACAACATTATAGAAGTGGTAACCAATTATTTATTGGTTACCACTACTTACTTGTTTATTGGTCCATAAAAGAGACAGTTGTACACTATATACATAAACATTAAAACACATGAATAATTTGTACTTTCGATTTGAAACTAATTATAGCGTTTGGCAACAAACTCAAAACTGCTCAATAATTAACAAATCACTACCAGGATTATTACTAACTAGGGCCGTGAAACCAATGGTTTAACCAATGATTATAAGTTTTAATCCTTCCTCACAGATTAAGTAAATGGTAAGTCCTGTATAATTTTGTAATATTTCTTTACAAATTTAATTTGTCAAATAAATACTCAACAAGATTATTGAATTATTTTTAATTGACACAGAGGAAATTTTGCTATCTACTAATAATATAAAAAGTACCAACATTAAAAGTGTCTTTTTTTATACTACTTAAAATTGCAAAGAAGCTGACGGCCCACCTGATAGAAAGTGGTAACCGTCGCCTATAGACATGAGCAGTACCATGGACATAACAGAGTATACTGTTTCGCCCATGATACCTCCCACGCGTTGCCATTCCTGAGCACTGAGGTGTTATTCCTCTGTACCCTGTAAATTCATGCCATATCCCTTCAAACCTAAACACAGCCATGCAAACACAACTACTTCACGGTAGAAACACGAATGGGACAGAGGTACCCAAGCAATCGACTTTTGTACAAAATCTTTATTTATTTATTACTAAAAATCCGTTCCGGTTTCACACTGATTCCGGTATTCGCTGATATTGTAGCTTCCTATATATGAAAACATTTTTAAAATCGATTCAGCAATTTTTATGTCTATCAATTCTATTCTATTCTATTATTACAAACATAAAATATTAACTCTTTATGATGTTAGTACAGGAAAGTGTTCTGTCTATCTTACTGGCATTTTAATAATGTCACATTTACGTATTTTGTGACTATAACGTAGAAATCAAATGCGTGAATTATCTGAATCATTATTATAAAAAAGTAAATAATATATTGTATTGCTACTAAACATGGGTAATATGAATATCGATCCGATATCTATATATTGGGTGCATCTGGGCTTCGATGATGAAAAGGAGATCGGCACCCATTTCGATATCGCCCATATCAGTCGGATATCTATTCTCGAATATTATAAGATATACTATAAGTGTTATCCAATATTTTTTATTAAAACTTTTATTCATTTTTATACTATATTTATATATTTATAATTATTTGAAAAAAATATATTATAATTTAAACAAACTAATGTTTAAACACTTATCGTGGCTATGGCCCAATAGTCAACTACGTTTAAGCGGCGTTTAAATATTACAACTACTATTGGAAACAATGCTTGAATGTTATAACACTTATCAGATAGTATGTAACGATATTTTAATTACACTATCATCAGTATGTAATTATAGAATTATAGAGTTGACGGTTTGTCTATGTTTGGAAAGTTTTCTTTTCCTAATGCTTAAGATAGCAATACAGAAATGGAGGTGAAGTAATATTATACTATAATCTTTTTTTTTTATATAACTTAGAATGGCAAACAAGCTGACGGCCACCTGATGGAAAGTAATAACCGTCGCCTATAGACATGAGCAGTACCATGGCATAACAGAGTATTACTGTTTCTACCATGATACCCCCCATGCGTTGCCATTCCTGAGGACTCAGGAGTTATTCCTCTGTACCCTGTAAATTCACGCCATATCCCACCCTTCAAACCGAAACACAGCCATGCAAACACAACTGCTTCACGGTAGAAATTCAATTAATTATGCGATTTTTTTATTTGAATTACTAATGGATATTATCAGAAAGATTTTAACATCACATTTTCTCTTACAATCGCTCAAGTTATAGAATAAGCTCCCTGTCGAGGTTTTTTCAAGAGACTACAGCATGGAATTCTTCAAAATAGGTGTAAAATAATGGGTCTAACTGATCCATTGCCAGCAATACTGGCAATATTTTATATAAATAAATACATATAAAAACACAAATTTTGCAAAACCCTTAACGCTTATACGCTCTTATGATTGTAGTCGCTTTTTTGTGTATTAATATATCCTTGTTGAAGCTGTATAATAATAAGAACCATTTAATAACCTCACTTGAAGTGTTGTAATCCATTTTTGTTATAACAAAACCAACATATCGTGACCTTGATACACCGAACTCGCAAACGTGACAACCCTAACATCACCAATTCCCAGAGATCGTGTTAAACTGGCCAATATCGCTCGAGGTACTACTGCTAGGGTTGCCGCGCGCCGAAGTTTCAGAGAGTATATTTAACTTTATACTCCAGCGAATTTAAATGTCTGGAGTGTTGTTAATATAATTTGAAATTCCGTGTCTGAAGTCGTTACTTTCATATCTATTCATAAATATTAAATGACTATATTAACAATTGTTACTAACTATACCTAACCCACGGCTTTGGGGGGGAAAGGGATTGTTAGTAATGGACACTGAGAATCCTATTGCTAGCAACATACCCAACCAGGTCGACCTCCTCGCGGTTCCCCCTGGAAACTATCATGATTAATTCCAGATGAATTTTTCATGATGGGCTAACTGGCCTGTTTTCATCCTCATCTATCACCCTTCACTGGTGCTCCGCCAGCGCATCCCGTTAGCGCAGGCGGGGTTACCATACCATTTTCATCCAATTAAAAAAACCCACCGCTTTGTTTACGCTGTTACGAATAAAAAGTTTCCTATTTTAATGTAATAACTACTAGTTTACTTAACAGAGGGCGACTTTGTACAAAAGTCGTTTGTTTGGGCATCTCTGTGTTTCAACCGTGAATCAGTTGTGTTTGCATGGCTGTGTTTGGTATGAAGGGTAGGTTATGGCGGTGAATTTACAGGGTACAGAGGAATAACACCTGACTCCTCAGGAATGGTAACGCATGGGAGGTATCATGGGCGAAGCAGTATACTCTGTTATGTGCATGGTACTGCTCATGACTATAGGCGACGGTTACCACTTTCTATCAGGTAAGTAACATACAACTAAGTAGCATAAAAAATAAGTTACGTGTAATTAGATCGAAAAAGCTCGACTAGTTTCGGAATCAATTCGTGATCCTTAGTCATGAGCGATTTAATTGCACGTAAGTTGAACTGGCAGTTATTACATTAAATTATAATGTATACTTACGAAGTTTTTAATAATAAAAAGTTCCTATAAAAATAATATAAGCTGAAAATCAGTCTTTAGTTCCTTGAACAATGCTACACGCTGAGCTCCGACCTTTTTGTATTGCTGCAGATCACACATAATAACACAATTTTATAAATCTTATGTTGTTTTATGTATTATCTATTCTTATGTACATGTTGTGTGTGATTAGTAACAAACAAATGAACGATATATCTATCTATCTATCTATCTATCTATAACTTAATCTATTATATGTTATGTATATATATGTTATGTTATGTATGTATATGTTATATGTATGTTATGTTCATTCGTATTAGTGTAACTGTTTAAGCGTGATTGTTTAACACACATTCAAATAGTTATATTTATATAATTAGTAGAATTAATATAATACATTTATGATTAGACAATACTATTATAATATAAAAATAAGTTCTGACGCCTAGTTTTGTGTTAGAATAAAAAATTCAAAATAGGCGGGACTTGAATAAGTCGAACTACCGCTTCATTCCGTTATATCCATTTTAACGAAAAGAAGAGACTCACATAATCTTAATTTTTTGTGTCTATATGTTACGCAATATCTTTGTTGATTCTTTTTCGCCGATTTTGATTATTACTTTGGAAATCTATAGAATATAATTCACTTCAACATTCAATGTATATATTCAATGGGTATACATTCAATGTGTACTCATGCTGAGCATTAAGTAATTTTATCACAATTTTAATATTAAAAAGTTATGAATATTTTTTATATATTTCTTTTTAGCGATTTAATTTTTTTTCTTTTTCTTCAATGACACATTTTTCATAATATACTGCTGTTATCCATTGCTTGTTTTCGTATGTTCACCTTGCCCTCGCAAAGAATAATATTTAAAAAAAAAACTTAACATCGTTATTTTGCTTGCTGACAAAATTTTGTTTTACAGATCAATACAAATCTAACATTAATTGATACAAAACTACTAGAAGATCAACATTGTAATAAAGTTTATGGATTGTAAAAGAATATTAAAATCAGTACCTAATTTGTAGCGATCGTATATACGTACAAAAAAATACAATCGAATTTTACAAGTATACCTTTTTGACAACTCTATTCACTTATCAAGTAGACTCCAATTCGTATGCCAGTTTTATTAGGTTTAGATATACGGGTCTGACCATAACAGCCTGCTAGGGTTCGTCCCGCGTAAAACTTCCAGTTTATAGCATTGTAAATTAATAGAGAGGTTCTTCCAGCTGGAAGTACCTTTAATTATTTTTTTTAAGAAAAAAAAAAAACAGACAGTGCTCAGAAGACAATATAAACATTGTTTGAAAAGGTTTTCTTCTGTTTCTTTCGTATATTATTCAAATTGAAATATATTTTATTTTCAGGTAACAGAATTCATTTTCATTTGACTTCAAAAAGAAGGAGATTCTCAATTCGGTTGGAATTCTTTTTATCTAAAATAATATACTTATATATTGGTCTCATAGAAATTGTATGAAAGACGATTCAGTGATTTAATTTTTAAATCAATATAAATGGTGTTGACACAACTGAAGTCGGTTTTTTTTTTATAGAACACGATTTATATTATTCGAAAAGCATTTTTACAAATCATGGTATTAAAACAGTTTAACTGTATTTCAACGAACATAACTATGCTGTTTCAAAGTTATTTAAATTTTTCCCTAGTGCTTATATTCCGATTCTCCGTTACTAACCTTTCCTGAACTCACTAGTGCGATTTTTAGATAGATAGATAGATACTCTTTATTGTTTCCTCCAAAAGATTACAATAGTAAATTTATTATAAATATAATTACAAGAAATAATCACAATGAGAAAACAATGGGCGACCTTATCGCTAAGAGCGATCTCTTGCAGGCAACCTTTGGATGGAGAGGAGTAATTATAAACAATTTGGTAGGAGGCACGATGAAAAATTTTGTTAGTTCTAGATTTTGTGTTTTTAACTCGCTTAAATATCATCATATCAGCCTTTCTGTCTGTCTCAACTGTCCACTTTTGAACATTATCCTATTGGCAGGTTTTGCCAGTAGTTGCCACGCTTGGCATATTGGCTTGACATTTAAATATATTTCACAGAAACTCGTATATCTATGCATTAAATAGAGCAAAAGAATAAAGACCATAATCTCGTTTTTCCAAAATAGGCCCCTCCATAGACTGTCGTAAGGAACAGTTCTGATCTACCTGTATCTGCCATTGTATACATTTGAGGTTGCGCTCCATCTAGTGGGGGATCGGTCTACATTGTGTTTACCTGTACGGGGTCGCCACTCAAATATTTTTTTCAGTCGTTTTCGTGACCATTATTACTTAAGCTTGCTTATCTTTTGGGCTTTGTCGATCACTTTAATTCTTCTGCGAATGTTCTTATTTCAGATTCTGTAAAAGTAATGTTTACTTTCATCTAAAATTATCTCGTAGCAACTTTGATCTAATTTACTTTTTAATTGATTTAACATTTACCAGTTATGTCCATAGTACTGCTCATGTCTATAGGCGACGGTTACCACTTTCCATCAGGTGGGCCGTCAGCTTTTTTGCCATTCTAAGTTGTATAAAAAAAAACCTACGTAGTGAAGCGTAACTATTTGGCACTACACTGTTTGCTACTTAAGTAAGTTATTATTCATGTCATATATTAAATACTCAAATATTAATCGATGCCACTTCCAGTAAACACGTATCTATTAAAAAAACAGTGGATAGGAACAGAATTATTGAAATGTTTGCGTTCGTTACCATATCTCTACTTATATGTCGTCGCGTGAGTAATATTGTAACTTAATATTGAAATTTTTTATCACTTATTTGGAGTAAAGTCGTAAAAACGAGATATATAATCTTTCAAGACGAAGCTGGAATTAGACTTTTTAATACTTAATGTTGTTTTATAGGTATCCAATATGAATGAAGCTGTAAGGGCCAGCCTTTACCTGTCTAAGGTCCCTGAGCAAGTTTTTTGCTTCTCCTCTCCCTCCATGTAGCATATAATTAATGGCTGACCTATTCTAAACTATCTACTGCAAAATATAGGTCATGTTCAGTAGTGGATAATTAAAGGCTGAAATGATGATGATGATGATGATAAATAAAAGTAACAAGGAGAAAGATTTTCAAATTCTCCCATATAAAATTAGTTCCCACTTAGATATTTCGTTTCTTCTAAACTTTCTAAATTAATTTGAACAAGAAAATATGAAAACATTTCGTCGCCGCCATTAAAAAATTTATATATTAATTTCATAATTAATTCCACTCTATAATTACATACTAGACTCGGTTTTATTTTCAAAAGCACAATGATAATAGCTACTTAATGTAAATGAGAACAGTATTTTGAGATAATTTCTTTAGAGGTAGACATAAACGCAATGTGAAGGGCAGACAGGTAATATGAAAGTCACAGTACAATAAAATATTAAGACTAAAATGTAGGTACAGAGGGAGACCTTGTACAAAAGTTGTCTAAAAGGTACCTCTGTCCCAAGGTGTTATTCCTAAATTATTGATCTTACCTTTATCTTAATGAGCGATAATAAAAAATGACAATTAAAAAATACTTAAATCTAAGTTTACTTGAATTAAAATATTCCTTTCTTTCTTAAACAAAAATAATTAAAAGTTTTGTCCATCTAAATAAAGTTTGACAAAAAACGGTCTAAATGATTAAGTATTATTAATCGCATGCTTGTTTGCCATCATAGTACTAGTAGTAGTAAAAAAAAAACACTCGGTGTAGATCATCGGAATAATGTTTATTTCAAATGTTATATACTAAATTCTGTTGATAATAAATATAATAGATTTTCATTTGTTCACATATAAGCAAATGAAATGAGTCATACAGGTATAGAACATCTGTCTGTCGTTAGCTTAACTTCATTTTTGTAAAACAGAATTCATTTAGATTAATTACTAAGCCTAAGTAATTGTAAGGGAGTTTCCGAACCTCCTTCAGATTCTCAACACTTCGCCAATTGTAAACCTTTTTAGCTGTTATACTTTCACGCTGTATGTTTTATATTTTTAAGATATACTGTAATAGTTTATTTGAATTATCTAAACATTTCGTTAGATTACACTGGCTGTAATCATGAGTAGTTTAATGTAGCGCTGTTATGTCTCTGCTTCCAAGATAGAAGTATTCTGAACCTATTTTTCAAACTATTTATTCATAGACACTATTCTGCGTACTAAATTAAAGAGTTTTCAATCATCTCGTCGTTCATTGATATTTGTATTTCTGTGTATGTATTTGTATGTTTACTTGTGTATGCGTATGTGTATGCGTGCGTACGTGCGTACGTGCGTACGTGCGTGCGTGCATGCGTGTGTGCGCGTGTGCGCGCGCGCGTGTGTGTGTGCATGTACTTATGCGGTTACATATATATGTGTTTAGTCTGTGCTTGATTGATGCTTTTACGAAGCAATACTTATTTAGGTAAAGTTATGAATATTACCATTACTATAAATTCTCTCATCTCCTCCCGCCTTCCATATTAAAACATTCGAGGGATATACGAACGGTAATATATCACCTTTACATAGAAACTGTGCTAAAAGAAACTACTCATACATACATATATAAACGTACATATCGAGCATTAAAAAGTGGCACAATCTAATAAATTAACAATAATTTTCTTCCAGTAGTAAAATATCTGTCTACAACATCAGTTTAAGGAACCGAGTGTGATTTATGAACATTTCGTACAACTTCGTTACAAAATAAATCAAAAGACAAGAGATTGAATTGGTGAGTAATTACTGGAATCCTCCCACAAAGGAATCTTCGAGAAGCTCAAAATTAAAACCACTAAACACCGCCCCGAGCATTTCCAAGCAACTTCCAACTGTGGAGCGTTGTATAAATATCACTTTTTCTTCTAAACAGTTTCAAATCTTTTGAGCATAAATTTAGAGGCAAATTTAAAACCCATTATCTTCTACACGATTAATTTCTTTAAAGTACCTTCTATAATTAATGTACACAAATTGTTATAAGTCAATATTAATGAACGATTGTGGAATAACAATTTTATTTCTTTAATATTACAGAAGTCTGAAGACTAAGCAGTTATCGACGCCTACACCAAGAGCATTTTTATAAATCGGTGAAAATGGAATAATAGCCCACCAATAGTTGGTTCACCGTGATGTATTTAACAAAAATCAGCGAGGATAGTTTCCAGGGAGAACTTGATAGAATATATTGATCACTGTGGAATTGTTAAGCTCTATTACTAATAATCTCTTTTTACCCTACCACGTTAGGTAATAAGGCAAGAAATAGATATATATATATATATATATATATATATATATATATATATATATATATATATATATATATATATATATATATATATATATATATATATATATATATATATATATATATATAAAATCCATAGTACATATCCATACAACCATACTCATTAATTTTTGTATTTATAATAGTTGTAGAATCAGTAAGGGTATTTTATTTACAACCGACATCAAAAAAGAAGAAGGTTCTAAAATCGGTGATATTTTTTTAAGTTTATTGACTTATATCTCCGTCAGTTTTAAACCAGTTAGGACTTTTTTTCACTAAACGACTTTCAGATTAGTGCTAATAGATATTATCAAAATCCATTAAGTACTTTAGTTTTTAAATCTAAATAATTGGTATTAACTGGTACTTTTTTATGAAACACAATCTTAAATTATAATAACATAGATAGATTAGATACATGAGAACTTCCGCCGCCATTTTCCATTAAGTGTAATGATAAGACGCAAAATGACAGCCTGATATGAATGAAAGTGTCAAAGTGCAGATGTTTGTTCTTAGTTACTGTCATCGTCTGAATTTAATTAATCTCAAAGTGATTACTGCCTTATATTACTCGTAATGTAATTTGCCGTGTGGTCCCGGCATAGAATCGGCCACCCCCTCCTTTCCCGTAAATATTGTAAGAGGCAAATAAGGGATTGGCAGCAGCGTGGTAAAAACATCACCAAAGTCTAATTGCGGTTGCCAATCCCCAAATAAGAGGTGACTTATGTTCAACAGTAATAGTTAACAGCTGATATGATGATGATGGTCACTTGTAATAATATATCAGTTCGGTAACTCCAGGTAAACTTTTCCTCACTGGAATAATCATAACAGCCGGCAATTTATTTGCTTAGTAAAATTTTAATGGTAGTTTAACGTGACACATAAATACAGACGAATAAATAAAAAAGATGTTGCACTTCTTTTATCCCATGAGATAAAAAGTAGTATAAATTGTTCTTTATTCTAATATCTATTATATATTTATTAAAGCTCAAGATGATTTAAATTTATTATACTAGTTACATTACGCAGCTTCATTCATGCCCTTCAATACATAAAGTATTCTACGTATTAAGTTAGGATATAACCTATTCGTGTAAACCAAATTTTATTTCAATCCATTCAATAGATTTTTGCGTGAAACAGTAAGTAAAGTAAGTAAATAAGTAAGTAAATATTTATACAAACATCCTAACAAACTTTAACATTTACAATAAATAAATAATTGATGCCTATTAATTCCTCTCTTGCCGTATCTAGGAAATGTAGATAAAGCTTTATTTGAGACTATGCGTTTTTGCGCAATATTTATACCAATAATATAAAAAGGAAAGTTTTATTTTATTTATTTATTTACTATCTATTGCATCACTTAAATAATAATACAAAGATATATTACACTTATGGAATACAAAAGGCAGTCTTATCTAAAGTAATCTCTTCCAGACAACCTTTAGGTAGAAAGAAAGAAATAAAATTATTATTTATTTGTAATTAAACTACTCAACTACTCAAGTAATTTTACAATTTTTATTTTACCTATATAAATCTATATAATCAGCAAATAACATAGGCTATTTACTTTATTATTACTGTACACACTAATAATATGAGTATATACAGAAATACGGCAGTAGAAAGCAAATGTAGAAATGTTAAGCGGAAAGACTATAATATTATTTTCGAATTATCTATCTAAATGTGCGAAACCGGAGTCCGGATTAATTAAATTAAATTAATTAATTAAATTCATCATTATCATCATTTCAGCCATTATCAGCCATTAATTTAATTATTCGTTATATATTACGAACATCGATAGATACACTGTCCCATCACTATCCTACACACTAATTCCGTACATGCCGCTCCTGCAGTGAAACTTCCATACAAAGATAGTTAATTTTTTAGCAAACGGCTTTTATTCGTTATAAGTGCTGAATAAAGCATAATAGAGTTCCATATTATACTCATTAATGTTAAAGCGAAGTTGTGTATTGTTTTTATTTTACTAGTATATCATTATCATCATCATCTCAGCCATTATCTGTCCACTGCTGGATACAGTGAATTTACAGGGTACAAAAGAATAACACCTGAGTTCTTAGGAATAACAACGCGTGTGGGGTATATTAATAATGTATACACATTAATTTAAACTGATGATTATAATATACATACATAAGTGTGAAGTAGAATATATACAACTAGATAAATAAAAGATGCTGACTAGCTACTACTGTTGTAATGAGTCCATAAGAACCAGGAACATGGACTTTACTGAACATCAATTTATTTGGAAGCTCTCGTATACCTTCAGACAGTGCATTCCAAGTCGTGAAGCTTAGATGGTGAAGGAATTTGACATCAAAACAGACTTGTAAATTAGTGTGAGAAGAGTAACAGAATTATTGGAACCATAGAGAGACTTTGTACAAAAGTCGATTGCTTGGGTACCTCTGTCCCATTCGTGTTTCTACCGTGAAGCAGTTGTGTTTGCATGGCTGTGTTTCGGTTTGAAGGATGGAATATGGCATGAATTTACAGGGTGTTCAGGAATGGCAACGCATGGGGGGTATTATGGGCGAAAGAGTATACTCTGTTATATCCATGGTACTGCTCAGGTCTATAGGCGACGATTACCACTTTCCATCAGGTGGGCCGTCAGCTTGTTTTCCATTCTAAGTAGTATAAAAAGAAAAGAAGATTGAGCTATACGAATATTCGTTATTCGGCTTCAAACGTCACAAAATTCTAATGAAAACCTAATTTTGTTATGGTGGCATTTCACTGTCTTAATGCCATTAAACTAATATGATCCAAAATCTTATTGAAGTCGGCCGATTATAAATAGAAAAAAACATATAGGAAAAAATATCCTAACAGGAAAATGTAAGAAAATAACGTGTTATCATAAAATCTCGGTTGGGGAAGTAAAAGATCCGAAACGAACGTAAAAGGTACGTGTAAGGTAATTTTTGTTCATATTGTAGCAAGTATTTTACTTATATTTATTTAGATATATCCATCTTTTAGAGAGAGTTATAAAAAAAAAACTATCTAGAAATTTAAAAGAGTAACTGTTAAGTTTCTTGCGGGCTCTTCTCAACGGATAATAACTTTCCAAACCCCGTAACAGATTTAAAAAAAATGACGATTTAAAAGTGCCTGTAACCAAAGGGAGACTGTACAAAAGTCGATTGCTTGGGTACCTCTGTCGCATTCCTGTTTCAACCGTAAAGCAGTTGTGTCTGCATGGCTGTGTTTCGGATTGAAGGGTGGGATATGACGTGAATTTACAGGGTACAGAGAAATAACACCTAAGTCCTCAAGAATGGCAACTCATGGGGAGTATCATGAGCGAAATAGTATACCGTTATATCCATGGTACTGCTCATATCTATAGGCGACGGTTACCACTTTCCATCAGGTGGGCCGTCAACTTGTTTGCCATTCTAAGTTGTATAAAAAAAACCAAGTCTGTTTGAATAAAGATGATTTGAATTACTGGCTCATATCAGCCGTTAACTGTCCACTGCTGAACCTACCTTTCCCTATTGGGGGATTTTGCCAGCAGTTGCCATGCTTGGTAGGCGAAATTAACAACCGCAGTTATACTTTGATAATATTTAAAGACGCTGCTGCCCATCTCGCAACCATCAAATTCCCTTAGTGGCCTTTTTACAGGAAAAGAAGAGTTAACCCATTCTAATCCGAAACTACATGACTGTTACTGATCAGTCAAGTAGAACATTTAAAGATTGAATACTATTATTATTAGTAGACGTTCTACTACTTTCCATATTAATCTATTTCCAACCGTTATTCAGTCCACGCACTAGTGCGACACGTGTTTCACTTCTAAACGAAGCATCTTTAGGCAAATTAATAGATCGCTGCTCGGAAGTAATATTGTCTTCCACAAAATAGTAACTAGTTTATTAAAATATTTATTTCTATTACATAATTGTAAACTGAAGGCGTGTTTCGTATCAAAGTCAACTTAAACTAATTGACATTTTGGAAATGAAATTTCAAGCACTCATTTCCGACGCCGTAGCGAAGAAAATAAAAATACTTATTAAACAAACTCTTTTGCAATAAATATAGATCAAGAATATCCAAAACTATGCCATATTTGGAAACCATAGAACAAGTAGTTGTTGACATATAATGACCGACAGACGGACAAAAAATTCGCACCAAAAGAAAACCCTAAAAAATCGATTAGAAATAGTTAATAATCATTCAAATATTGTCAAATTGGCCAATTACACTAAAATACAACTCAAATGATAATCTACTTCTTTTTTGAAGTTGGTAAATTCAAAGCAGTTCCAGTAAACAGAACCCCTAAAATGATCAAGTGTAGTAAAGTCCGTTCGCTCACCATACTTAGGCAATTTCCCCTACCGACAATATCCCCGACCGATCCACTCGGAAAGTAACATAAATCTAACTTAACCTGCTTTAACTTACCTCTAGTACAACTTGCGTCCAACTTAATTCTAACTTTAACTAGGTACACGGGTATAATACAATTTTAAGAGGTCCTGATGTATTTTTATTTGAGGATAAACGAATAAAACTACTTATTATTCAACTCACGTAAAAACAATAGCAATTGAGAAATGTAAAGAATATTGAGCTTTTACTTTTTTTTGTGGTTCATTTAAGTACTAAGAGGAAAAATCAAGAATTCCAAAATTGCCTGTAAAAATTTCTCAATCTATTAACATATTCAACTGGGAGGAAAGGGTTGTTAGTAATGGAGACTGAGAATCCCATTGCTAGCAGTATACCTAACCAGGTCGACCTCCTCGCGGTTTTCCCTGGAAACTATCATGGTTAATACCTGATGAATTCATCAGGATGGGCTAACTGGCCTGTTTTCATTCTCATCTATCACCCCTCACTGGTGCTCCGCCAGCATATCCCATTAGCGCAGGCGGGGTTACCATACCATTTTCACCCATAAAAAAAACCTATTTAACTTGACACAATTATTAATCAAATCAAACAATAACTAAACGTAAGTTAAAACTTTAGTTATATATTTATATTATATTTTGCCGTGTGGTCCCGGAATAGAATAAGCCACCCCTCCCTTTTCTGTCGGTATCGTAAGAGGTGACTAAGGAAACTTAATGCTCGAGGAATAGGTAGCAGTGTATCTCTTAAAAAACATCACCAAAGACTAATTGTGTTTGCCAACCCCTCTGCTAAGCGTTGCAAGTACTGGCCAAACCATCCTTTATGGGGAGGCCTATGTTCAATAATGGACAATTAATGGCTGATAATGGCTGATATTGGCTGATATGATATAAGACAATATTAAAAATAACAATTTAAAATTATCGACTTGGAAAAATATATATTTTTTTTAAACATTTTCTATTTTTATCATAACAGAAACATTCATTCTCTATACAATCTTTAGAATTTTACATTAGTAAATGTTAGACATATATTCTGAACAATATTTTCAAAGCCATAAGGACATCCCATTCATTGGAATGCCACAATTTTATTCACCCAACCTTCGGCCTCTTGCCAATATCTCAAATATTGCATCTCTTAAGAAATTATATCTTTAACAGAAAACGTATAGGCCTTCACTATGATAGGATGACCAATACTGAAATTTCATTTCAGGATATATATTCACGTATATCTGTGTATATGGCCTCCTTTTTCTTTCCCATGAGTGTCGTAAGAGGCAGCTAAGAGAAGGGAAGGCGAGAGATGGGCAGCATCTTCAAAATCTAACTGCGGTTGCCAAGCGTGGCAACTACTGGTACCCCTCTCCCTTTAAAGGGATTTTTTTTTATTTATTTATTTTATTCACCGTTATTATACAGCTATTCTTGAGATGATGTATTTAAAATACACACAGGTATAATAATATCAGCCATTAACTGTCCACTGCTGAACATAGGCCTTTTCTTTGAGAGGTTTTCTAGAAATTTCCACGCTTGGCAGGCGAATTTGCAATATTAGTTAATTTTGATGAGGGGCGCTGCTGTTCATCCCTCGTCCAGTCTTACGACACCCACAGGATAGAAAGGAGTGGCCTATTCCACGCCGGGATCACAAATATATCAATCGTAGTAAGAAATACCAAAATCGTTTATTACATATATTTTAACTTAATAGCCACAAAAAAACTGACTAATTGACAACCAACTTCTTTTGAAAGTTGTTTAATAATAAAGGTTTACTTCTCGTATACCAAACGTATGGCAACCCTACACTTACACGACGTAACAAGAGTGAAATTCAATTTAGGAGGCTTTGAGCAACCTCGCCTTTCAGCGCATTCACCAAGCTGGCCATTTATTTATTTCCGCACCGATAAATTATCGCATTATATTCGGAATGAATGAAAAGCTCTAATAAAAACGCTACGGCAGACCGTGAAATATTAATCTATCTTTATATTAAAGTATGCAGAATTGTTTTCTTGTTTGCGACTTGGGTTCGTTCGTTTAGACGATTTGCCTTCGTTATTATTTATTTATTCATTAGTACAAATGTGTGTACATGGCGGACTTAATGCTGAAAGCATTCTCTCCCAGTCAACCGTAGGGAAGTGTCAGAATACTCGAATGCGGTACTACTAATTATTGATATACATACATACTAAAATTACATATATAAACGAATAAATATATATGAATAACAAATATACTTACACATACATGACATATACTATATTATACACGAAATTGAAAATAATATAAAGTACTGCTCGGATAAAGTAAAAAAGTGAGCGTGAACGTTTTTTTTTTAAAGACGGTTTAGTCGGTATTCTCTTAATGGCATCAGGAAGCGCGTTCCAGAGTCGTGAAGAATGTAGGAGAAAAGAGTTTGAAGCGTAACCAGTACGGTGAGAGGGGAAAGATAATTGGAGAGTATTACTGGAACGAAGGTTACGATCGTGAGTTTCAAAAAGATACTGGAATTATTTATTATAACCTATCTATCGTTCACTATGGAATATTAAATAGAGGAGGGACTTAATAATCGTCACATATATCATTTTTAAGGAGAAAAATTGCAAATTCTACCATATTGGCTTAACTTTTTGTGGCAGGCATACATATATACTCGTGCTAGACGTCAAATGTTATTTGCCGTGCCTAAGGCCAAAACAAATTTGCTCCATCACACACCTTTCATTAGAGAACTTGTTTTATTAAACAATATTTCGAAGAGAGGTACTAGTCTCTTTATATGTTCTTTGACATAATTCACAAGGGCTGGATTGTTTACCATTTGTTATTGTAAAATCTAACCATTGTTGTTTGTGTGTACCATGTCGAATTGGGATGTGTCCTGTAAGAATATGGAGACAAGGAAATAAAATAAATAAATCATGTTTCCCTTATACTTCGTCACAAATTATGATCCTACATCACTTGTATCCAGCGATTCTCTGCAACCCTCTCGAGATAATCACGCCTCTCCTATTCTCTCGCGAGGAATCGCCACTACTCTTTTTCATACAGATATGTCAGCCACAAATATTTCTTCGGCAATAGGTTAATATGTTACTTGAACTATATTGTTCATTGCCACTTCGACTTGGAGACTTTACGGACTACCTTCAGATTTTATTACGCAATGAAATTCCTAGCATAGCCCTCTCCTTAGTTCACTGAGTGATTAGGAGTATCCCTATACAATTAATAAATAACGAAAGATGAATCTTTAAAGTTTAACTTTAATATTATAAATGTAAAAGTGAATTTACTCTGTTTGTTTTATTACCTCTTGATTTGCTAACGGGATAACCAATCACTATGTAATTTGGTATACACTTACTATTCATACATAGGCTGGAGAAAAACATAGGCTACTTTTTATGCCGATCTGTGAACATATCCCGGTCATACGAATGAAATCGCGCGTAAAAGTTAGTTATCTACTTTGTGGTCCCAGCATATAGAATGGGCCATCTCTTTGTTTATCCATGGCTGTCGTAAGAGCAATTAAAGGAATTTAATGGTAGAGGAATAGGCAGGTACTGCCCCTCTCAAAACATCACCAAAGTCCAACTGTGGTAGCCAAATCACATGCCAAGCGTTGCAACTACTGGAAAACCCCCCTTATGCTGTACTATCCTTATATAAGACTGTTGATAAGCAGTCGACAGATAACGGCTATTGTGTGTATGTATATAAATATTAAAATGTATAATAGTTTATAAATAGTTGTTTACATGTCTGTGTTTCGGTTTGAAGGGTGGGATATGGCAGTTAATTTACAGGGTACAGAGGAATTACACCTTAGTCCTCAGGAATGGCAACGCATGGGGGGTATCATGGACGAAACAGTATACTTTGTTATGCCCATGGTACTGCTAATATTTATAGGCAACAGTTACCACTTTCCATCAGGTGGGCCGTCAGCATGTTTGCCACTCTAAGTTTCATAAAAAAATTCCAAACCGCAGTGTAAAGGCGAGACGCTGCGAACGTATACGAACACTCATCGAATAAAACTTCCGGAAAAATCAAAACAATTATTAGAATCGACAAACATAGTTTATTAAATTGTCATTATCTAGTTATATCTCCTTACTAATATTGTAAATATGAAAGCGAATTTGTTTGTTACCTCTTAGCGCCTTACGGTTTGAACCGATTATCATGAAATTCATTTTGGGTTCCGATCGGTTAATACTACGCTCCGAACAGTAATCTATTAATTTGCTTGAAGACACCTCCTTTAAAGATGAAACACGTGTTGCAAAACGTCCGTGGCCGAAATGGTAATGGGAGATTGATGGCTACATAATAGGAGAGGTTGTAGAACTTATGGTAATAATAATACTAATTACTTTTCAAGTGTTGACAGTCGCACACATACTAGTGGTAGCGGAATTAAACAAAATAATTCTAATCAAATAAGTAATGATATCGTCACCTTTATGGTAAACTTACGAAACTGAAAAAGATACATTTTACAGAGGAACGTTTTGAAACATTAGAATGCAAATAACTTTTGACAGAAGACTAATGTAAAAGATTATGCTAACATTTTAGTTTTAAAATCTTGTTTTTTATTGAATGCGCTTAATTAATTATTATTATATTATAAATATCAGAAATAAATGAATACTCGTTACTTTGCACCTTCATACATGAGAGTTCCTAGGTATTGAGTTATACAACAGCAAATCTACGAAAGTGGCAGTTTCGTAAGTTGCCAAAGAAAATAATTTATTTTAATATCTGGCAAACTAACGAAAGTGCCACTTTCGTAAATATACCAAGGTATAAATCACGTATTTTGGAGAGAACTTCAGTTTAAATAACAACATTATAGCAATCATTCATGTAAAATAACTAAATTAGGATTGAAAAATTGATAAAATAATTATTGAAATTTTCAAATTAAAGTGTTTATTATAGAAAATACTATAAAAATATGCTAAGTAAGTTTACTTACTTTGCATAATCACAAATATATGGAGATTCGAGCTACTCGATTTCTTTAACCGTTAGAGATAAAAATTTGAAAATAAACCACAATAAGTAGGTATATGCAAAATGTAGATTTTTAAAGAAATGTCAAATTTGAAAAAACTACAGATTCGTAAATTTGCCATAGAGGTGACGACAAGTAATTCCGTAAAATCTCATCATACACTGACTATATGAGATGGGAAAGACGTTGACTAGTCTCGGTCAAGAGACATATCCCAGTCACCAAGCAAATAATTTATAAATAATATGTTTATCTGCTTATAAAGCAGATCGGACACTAAATCTCGGAAGTAGACAGCAATTACAGGAAGACCGCCTACGACATCAGTAACAAAACTTGAAAAGCAAACGGCCTGTTCCCACTGAATATTTTATGACGACTGTAAATCTAGTGGAATCGTAAATTTTGCAAGCGCCCTCCGCGACCCGGCGAAAAGGGTAGACCTTTCTCCCACGAAATGGATATTAGCGTTAACAGCCCATACTATGGTTAATCGGCGTTAAGTCGTAAAACCGGGTTTAACTGTAGATCGGCAATTCTTCTTTATTAATACCACTACAGTTTTCGTTCGTTCGTCTCCTTCCTGACACTTCTACGTGACTCCTAAATGTATAAATCTGTATTTTTTATAGCTATCGTCAATCGCTAATTCAGAATTAGTTTCGGTAATTCGCAACGCAATCTGTAGGGTTTATTTTTCCTGTTGGTTTCATATTAATTTTGTGGCTATCGAAGATGCCATTTGTCTTTTCTTGGAACAATTACTGCTATTTGTAGACAAGACCAGTATCATGGGTTTCTTAAAATTCACTAGCATTTTGATAATTATTATTGCAACTACTAGGGTTTAATCCCGTATTATTTTCACAAATTAATTTTACAGAATTGGATGTTATTTTACGAAAGTCCATATTAATAGTTAGTTGGTTAGAATGATTTTATTAAATTTAAAACAATTCCAATCAACTAACTATAAATTAATTGATACTATCAGTTTGACTGTTTTGTTTTTAAATGAAATCCTTAGATTAAATAAATTTCAAATAAAATAGTAGGGGCTTCATGAGCATGGCAAAGGAACGGTTAAGGTAGTGCGGTTTTGGGTCATTTAAAATTCCAATATTAGACATTTGATAGCTAAATGTGTATCACTGCCACATTATTCTTCTATAGAGAGTAAAAAAAAATTATAAATACACATTATACTACAATAATATGTATTTATACGACGTGTTACACATAATCCTTAATCATCAGTCAACAACTTAATGCAGTTCTTCCCTCGCCCTCTCTTAGTTGCATCTTACAACACCCACGAGAAAGGAAGGGGTGGCCTATATGCCGGCTGTTCTATGCCGGAACCACACGAGACCAGCCTACTAGCCATACAATAACTAAGCAATACACTGTTTACGGCTATAATCCTGGGTTATATCTAAAAAAAAATAGTCCAATTAAGTTTTTTTTTTTAAATTAATTGAAAAAATGTTTATCCATTATCAAACTCCAGCTCAGTAATGGTGGACGCACTAAGTGTTCCCCAAACATTGGAGTGAAGCGCGCAATAAACTTCCATCTAAATAAACTTTTCATTTATTTATACAAACGGAAAGTTTATTTTGAATTTTAAACGGATTCGTATCCAATCCGCTTTTATGAATAGGAAAATAAATGCGACTTCCTTTTTTGTTATTACCAATAGTAATGTTTCTATCTGTCAATTACATCGTTATCGTTATATCAACCTTTAAATGCCCACTGCAGAACATAAGTATCCCCCTTTGGGGATCAGTTGCCAGTAGTTGCCAACAATTTGACGAATCACTTAGCTTTGCCACTTTCGTGATATAAAAAGAAAATTTGTTTTCATGTATTAAAATATCTTTCTGTACGTACACTCAATACATAGGTACAATGAGGAACACGTCGTCTATTTTCTGTTCACGCTATGTTTGTTTTGTTGCAATTCTGTTTGCACAGTCCGGTCGTTCCAATGCCAGTGTACTAGTCATATTAGGGTTCCGCATAGCGATAAAATATTCCTTTTAACTTATAAAAGTCACATTATTTGACGTGAAAACTTAAAAAGAAATTAATACCAAGAAACCACAATATCTCTGTCCCACTCATGTTTCTACCGCTAAGTATCTGTACTTTCATGACTATCTGTTTCAATGATTTTTTTTTAAAACACAGGGGCCAAACAAGCATGCAGCTCACTTGGTGGTAAGTGACTACCGCCGCATATGATCACCCACAACACTAAAGGCATTGCAGGTGTGCTGCCGGCCTTTGATATGGCCAATATTTCAGGAATTAAAACACATATCGGTACCGTAGACATCTCCGGAATCAATTCTTAGGTACCATTCTCTTAATTTAATATTTAGGGGAAGAAGAGATTGTTAGTAACGGAAACTAGGAGTCCAACAGTACCCTAATATGTAATGCCCTAACATTACGCTATGTAATACCCTACCGGATCGACCTTCACGTGGTTGTCCCTGGAAACCATCGTAGTTAATTTTGATGAATTCGTCACGATGGGCAAACTGACCTGCTTTCATCCTCACCTAGCATCCCTCATAGGGCCCTGCCAGCGTATACCGATGGCGGATAGAGATTGTATGAAGATTGCCTCTTACGACACCCGCGGGAAAATGAAGGGATGGGAAATTAAATTTTAATTCATTGATTTTAATATATCTTTTTACGCATTGCATACTTTAAAATTTTGTTTAACAAAAAAAAAATAACAATATAACCGAATTGAGAACCTCTTCCTTTTTACAGTCGGTTGAAAATAGAAGTTTATGTTTTTTTATCATTAATTGATGAATTTCATAAAAGGGTAAACTCCGTCAACTGCAAAAATAATTATCAAAATAATTTCAATATTATGTGACAAATATAAAAAATTGTACGGAACTAATAATTTATAAGTCGACACACACTTGACTGTATTTTTTTGTTTTCACATTGAGTTCGTTAGTACAGAGTATGCTACTAGTATTGCCTTTTACATCTCAGGAGCATAAATTTAAAAGATAGCGATATATTGTATTCGACTTTCGAAATCACATAAACAATCTGACTGGGGGGTTACTATAACAGCCTAACATGGGGGGAAAAGAATTATTAATAATGAGATTTAACAACCTCATTGCTAGCAATTCATTCCATCACGTCAACCTCCACGCGGTACTCCCTGAAAACCATAGTGGTTAATTCTTGTTCAATTGGTCACTATGGGCCAACTGACCTGCCTTCATCCTCACCTGTCATCCTTCACTGGTGCCCCGCCAGTGTATACCGATAGAGCAGGCGGAGTTACCATTGTGTTTCTACCGTGAAGCTGTTGTGTTTGCATGGCTGTGTTTCGGTTTGAAGGGTGAGATATGGCGTGAATTTACTGGGTACAGAGGAATAACACCTGAGTCCTCAGGGATGGCAACGCATAGGGGGTATCATGGGCGAAACAATATACTCTGTTATGCCCATGGTACTGCTCATGTCTATAGGTGACGGTTACCACTTTCCATCAGGTGGGCCGTCAGCTTGTTTGCCATTCTAAGTTGTATATAAAAAAGAAATCTTCACCCATTAAAAAAAATTACAACGTGGTCACTTAATAACTTCACTTCCTTATCTTCACTTTATTTGCTCATCTAAGTTATCACCTCTGTGATTTTTGGTATACTTTGTTAAATAGCTTTTTATAATGAGAAATCCCATTACCTAGGACGTCATGTTTTCTGCTGAAAACAGCGCTACGAACGCTGCAGCAATATGAAAGAAAATAGGAAAGAAAGCCTTATTGATAACGGTGACGGAAGATTATTCCAGCAGAACGTAGCGAAGTAACGGAAAGCTATATTCTGCGAGACACACCCACACACTTGCACTTGTCTATCATTTGGGCAAAAATCCATGAATTCTTTTTATATTATTCTTTTGCCCTTTAATTTTGTATCCATATATTCGTTTTCATTTGTATATTTCAATTTTCACTTGTAATTTCTTTTTTTTTACAACGCAGTGGGCTAACGAGCATGCGGCTCACCTGATGGTAGGTGACTACCGCCGCCCATGATCATCCACAACACCAGCGGCATTGCAGGTGCGCTGCCGGCCTTTTAAAAAGGAATATACTCTTTTCTTAAAGGTTATGTTGTCGCATCGGTTCGGAAATACTGCTGCTGGAAATTGATTCCAAAGAATGGTTGTGCGTGGTAGAAAGTGCCTTGAAAAACGCACAGTGGAAGACCGCCACTCGTCCAGATAAAATTGCTACAATGACCGTGTAGTCGTCTCCACATAGAATAGGCCACCCCTTCCTTTTCCGTGGGTGTCGTAACGTCCCTCTTAAAACATCTCCAAAGCCTAACTTCGGTTGCCAATCCGTCTGCCAAGGGTGGCAACTACTGACAAACCCCGCCCCTCAAGGGAGAGGCTTATGTTCAATAGTAGACAGGTAAAGGCTGATACGATGACGATGATGATTGCTAGACTTAATTTTTTATTTATGTAACTGTAGTCGCATGATTCTATTCATATATCTATAAGAATGATTACTCTAAAAGCTATTGTTGATGTTGATCCTAATTGACAACTAAATGGATACTTACTTATATAGAAGTCAAATGTAAAGGCGTTCTCAAAACAAATTATCTCCGGTCTTGTTTGGAAACTTCCTGCCAGCTTTAAACTTGGGTGGAGTCCCACTGCCAGCGTAACTAGGTCAAAACACTCATGAGCGGGCGATCATTTTTAAACTTACAAGTATGTTTTGGAAAGTTATTAACCGCACGTGTTTCAGTTAACGAAAAATGTTGGTAGAAAAGAATCACAAGACTTTTGTTACAATGAAAGTTAAAACCATTATCTGTAAATTTTCTTAATTAAAACACAGTTCGTTGTTTACTATTTCTTGCGTCAATAAATATATCAAGTACTCTTTGTGGTAACTTAAAATATGGACTATTTATGTATTAAATTTATTTCAAATTTGTTAAGGTATTTAAGTGTGATTGAGTAACAAACTTACAAACTCATTTCATTCAATTTTTGGACAAATTTTCAAGTGGAACTTTTATGTGGGTATAATTTTAGGCTATATTTCTATCGAATTTAACAAAAGTACTTAGTTTTTATTGAAATTGTCACTGAAATACATTCTACACAAAATTAATAATAAATAAAAAAATTGAATCAATTGATTTTTTTATTTATACTGCTGTTTAATATCAACAGACTGTCTTCTAGTTGGGTCTACCTTTGGTTTGTTTACAGTTACATTAACTTCTATTAAAACAGAGCATAATTTGAGAATACCTATATTCTATAAGTATAAAAAATAAAAATAAATAAGATTCTATAAGTATGTTTACACTTGACTGACCCGACTTGACGTATACCGTTAGCGCAGACGGGGTTACCATTTTATTAAAAAAAATTGTTCTCTTAATAATGAAGATTGGCTACCAGCTCACGGAATCGATCCTTGTTTATTTATTATTATAAAAATAATAAGTACATTAAAAGTAATACATAAGACGGTCTTACCGGTAAAACTCTTCCAAACAACGTTTGGATTGAGGACATTGAGTAAAAATACAAATGGTAGATAACTAAAGACTATTAAATAAGTACTAAAATATACACATATAAATAAACATATACATAAACATACACATACTTAATAACATACATACAACAGGAAAAAATAAAGGAGGAAAATAATGAGGAAAATGACGTAGCTTATAACATGGATATAATAACACTTATTTAGTAAAACACAATTATACAAACTAAACATAAAAATAAACAAGTACAATAATAGCTAAATTTTCAATTCTCCGCTGTTATTCGGCCCGCACCCTTTTTGCCGCACACTCTGTCAACCATAATTACTGTTATAGTAATTACTACAGTTTGAAACTCCAGTATAGGATGGCTTCAACAACTTATAGCTTGAACAGCTGTGTTCACTATTATGTCAAAATACTTTATAGACGAGTAACAAACTTTGATAGTACAGTTATTAGTACTATTGCTCGTACGAGGATGGTGCCCTCTGGTGGTAATAGTTTTTAAACCGCTCGCGTTGTAATAGCCTGCTTAGTTTTATATACATATATAAATATAAATATTATATAAATAAAAATGAAGAGAATTACCAACTCCTACCCAACACTACATTTTTTTTTAATGGGTGTTAATGGAATGGTAACCCCACCCGCGCTATCGGTATACACCGGCGGGGCACCAGTGAAGGATGATAGGTAAGGATGAAAAGGCAGGACAGTCGGCCCATCGTGTCGAATTCAATAAGAATTGTTCACGATGGTTTCCAGGGGGAACCACGTGGAGGTCGACCTAATAGGGCATATTGCTAGCAATGGAACTATCAAACTCCTTTGCTAACAATCCCTTCCCCCCCCCCCAACACTACCATTAGGGGGAAAGAGATTGTATTAACAATCTGTATGGAGTTTAATAACCCCATTGCTAGCGATGTACCCTATCAGGTTGACGTGGTTAATTCTTGAATTCATCATGATGAGCTAACTGACCCAATTTCATCATCACCTATCATCTCTCACTGGTGCCACACCAGTGTATATCGATAGCGCAGGCGGTGTCACCATTTTATTTTCACCCATTAAAAAATAAAACACCGCCATGATGCTATCCACCTAAGCAATGATTTCAGAGATCCAGAGATAATCGAGCCTAACTAAAAAGAGCGAATTTAAAAACTGTTAAATTCCCATAGTTAGTAATATATATATTTTTGCAACTTAGAATGTCAAACATACTGACCGCCTACCTGATGGAAAATGGTAACCGTCGTCTATAGACATGAACAGTACTATGGATATAACAGAGTATACTGTTTCGCCCATGACACCCCCAAGCGTAGCCATTCCTGAAGACTCAGGAATGACTACGCATACGCATACGCAAATAATCCTCTGTACCCTGTAAGTTCGCTGCTTTATTCTACCCTTCAAACTGAAACACAGCCATACAAACACAACTGTTTCACAGTAGAAACACGAATAGGACAGAGGTGCCCAAGCAAACAACTTTTGTATAAAGTGTCCCTCTGGTAAATACATAAATTATCTGTGCTTTTTTAATAAGGTATACTATCTTGACACCCCTAATCCACAGTCAAGCAATGTCGACAAAAAGCCTGCATATTTCGTCGACGGAGAAAATTTCCTTTTATACAAACCGTATACCCGCTTGCAAAACAAGTGTGCGTTGTAGCATGCAATTTCAGGGGTTTTATTATGGCCGAAATAAAATTTATGGAGATGATTGTCTATGGAAGCGTAGGAAGATGAAATAAAAATATAAAGGAATTTAAATTTAGAATAAGTATTTAATTTTAGGGAAACGTAAGACAATGTAGGCAGAGGACCTACTAATTTCAATTTACAATATTTAATAAATCAGTTATTACGCAATATTATATTATTAATTTTTACCCATGACTTGACCCGTGATAGGAATATATTGATTGAGATAAAAACTAGCCTATGGCCTTTTCCATCCTAAATTGGTATATATCAAATTTTATTATGACTGGCTATTTATTATGAATCGCTGAATAGCGATGTAACAAATAAATAATCTTATTTTAACATTTTTAGTATCGATCTTATATTGCAATAAGTAATATAATATAATTATAATATATATATATATATATATATATATATATATATATAATTTAAAATTATATATTATAGTATAAGTTATTCTAATAAACATGGCCAAAGTCATAGGATACAGCTAGTTTGAATACAAGTAACTATACATATTGTCCCGCTATTCCGACTGTTGAAATATGGAGTGCACTAAAATATAGGAGTTATCTCGGCCGCAAACTGTGACGTATGGAAACAGCACTTCTCTTAAACATGCTCTTGGGAGTTCAGCCACGGATTATAGAAGCGTACCTATTCTTATTGTGTAATAAACAAACATACTCACTTTCACATTTATAATATTAGTAAGGATATTACATTACGTTACCTTACATTACATTATGTTGCATTACATTACGTTACTTCACATTACATTGTATTATATTATATTACATTATATTATATAATATATTAAATTGAATCTTACATATTGTCTTAATAAACAGCTTTATTTTAATATAACTCGCACTACATCTCTCTCTTCAGTCGTACACTCTTGACAGAGTAGTCGTGGTTTTTATGATGATAGTGGATTGTTGATGAAGCCCTCCTTCGCGATTGAGGTCCTCGCAAAACATCTCCATCTACTTCTGACCACCTCCGAGCAAGAGCATTCCACAATAGACTGCTCACTGTACATATTGTCCCGCTGTTGTTATTGTCCGACAAATATTATATTATTACCCGTAAAATATTCACTTGGAAATTTAACCACGGTTTATAGAAGCATACCTATCCTTATTATCTAATAAACAAACTCACTTTTACATTTAAAATATATTGCATTACAATAAATAAATTACATCACATTACGTTACATTACATTATATTCCATTATATTATAATACATTAGTCTACTCGTGACTATGGCTTATGTAACCTGGTCGAAACGTCGAGTTAACTCAGGTAAATAATCATGGTTTACCTAACAAATCGCGTTATTTTTCTTCTTTCACCTTCTTTAAAATGCAAAACGAAATTATAAAAGGTAATATAATACTATCATATTAACAGGACTGCCACAGCAAGCGTGGCAACTGGCAAAATTACTCTTGTAAGGGAGGCTATGTTCAGAGCGGACAGTTAACGGCCAATATGGATGGATATAGATTAACAGGGTTGACACCATCCATCATCACGGAGTAGCGGCCATTTTGAAAATATTAAAAGACTATTGCATATTGTATTGCATATTGTATGTAAAAAAAGTCCACATATCCATTCGAACCGTGTTGTGAACAGTGACCTTTAACTACCTCAGTGCAACAATCGCACAGCGACTGTATGTTTTTTTTTTATTGGATGAAAATGGTATGGTAACCCCGCCTGTGCTAACGGGATACGCTGGCGGAGCACCAGTGAAGGCTGATCGATGAGAATGAAAATTGGCCAGTTAGCCCATCATGATGAATTCATCTGGAATTAATCATGATAATTTCCAGGGGAAACCGCGAGGAGGTCGACCTGGTTGGGTATATTGCTAGCAATGGGATTCTTAGTCTCCATTACTATCAATCCCTTTCCCCCCAGCGACTGTATGTTTAGTTATATTATAAATTAAATAAAAACAAAAAGAACACATCCAATTGTTTTCTCTATTCGTAGATTTTAACCCGTTCATGGTTAATGTCATGAAGTTACGTTTCAGTAACAGCCACGTCGCCGGTGTATTCTGACCACAAATAATACATAATACGGACCATTCTGTTGTTAGTATGGGGGTTATTAGAACGGGGGACGCTAGTCCCCAGTATTAAAAATGGGATTATTGCTATAACATACACTTCATATATAATAAAAAAAAATCGACATACGCGGGCTAAACCGCGGGATACGACTAGTATTATAAATGTAAAAAATAATTTAAGATAATTTTTTTAAATTGGCGAGTAGTTTTATTTCTTTTTTATAGATATAGTAATAATTTATCATAATTTTTATCTTTATTCTCTTGTATTATACAACTTTAAAAAAAAAACACACACACACTAACAAAAATATTACCATTGTGTGGGTTATAATTCATCGAAGAAACTAGGAAAAGAAGAGACTGGAAGGATCGTGTATTGTCTGTTACTTCACATTCATATATAAACCAGTCGGATTTGAAAAATAGTTATTGCATTCGATAGCTCATTTTTTGTGGAATCAAGAAGATTATTTATTTGTAAAACATGCGTATAAATACATGTAGATGTTAACAATATAATTTAGTTTGACATGTTTAGCCTGTAAGGCATACATAAAGTTAATATAGTTAATAGAGGAAAGTTATAGAATGTTCAAGATCACGATACTACTACGAACGAAGCCGCGAGACACAGCTAGTGTTATGTTCGTTAATAATCTATACTCGAAAAGTAGTTCCTTCTTTTTTTAAAAAATAAATTACAATAATTTCCTTCCAGTTGTTTTAATTAAATTCTTTTATACATTTTATCTCAGTATTTTATCAAAGCAAAAATAACTCGTTTCCATCATCCGTTTTTATATCAAAGAAAATAAAATGAATCATTTCCTTTACAACATTTTAACGAGATTCTTGTACGATCTCAACCCGGACTGTATACATATCCACCCCTAAATATAAACCCCATGTGAATTAAACACCACCGAATCTGGGTAGATACGTTGCATCTCTATGCATCTTTCATTAAATATATCAAGGGAAATGCTTTGAGGAATTGTTAGGATTGATACCTGCTGCTAATTTTCACTATCATACAATCCGCCACAAACTAAAGTTCCATCCCAAATTTACTGGGTACAGGGGAATAACGCCTGAGTCCTCAGGAATGGCAACGCATGGGGGGTATCATGGGCAAAACAGTATACTCTGTTATGTCCATGGTACTGCTCATGTCTATTGGCGACGGTTACCACTTTCAATCAGGTGGGCCGTCAGCTTGTTTGCCATTCTAAGTTGTATAAAAAAAAATTCCAACTATCTGGATGAGTGGCGGTACTCCATCGTGCGTTTTCAAGGCATTTTCTTTCACGCGCAACCACGATTTGATATTACCAGCAGCCGTAATTTCGAACCGTTATGACATTGTAACTTTCAAGAGAAGAGCATATTCCTTTTTAAAAGGTCGCCAGCACACCTGCAATGGATTTGGTGTTGTGGATGCTCATGGGCGGCGATAGTCACTTACCATCATGTAAACCGCATGCTCATTTGCCCCCTGTGTTATATAAAAAGATCGTATTATGCATCTATATTGCTGATTACCGTATGGTCTCACCAAAGAATAGGCCACCGCATCCTTTCCCGTGGATGTCGTAAGAAGCGAGTCGCTTCAAGCGACTAAGGCCCTTCCTTAAGGCCGGGCGAGGGATGGACAGCAGCGTCCCTCTTAAAACATCTCCAAGGCCTAACTGCAGTTACCAATCCGCCTGCCAAGCGCCTGGCTATCACTGGCAAAACTCCCCAAGGGGGAAGCTTATGTCCAGCAGTGGACAGTTAAGGCTGATATGATGATTATAATGACTATGTATTTATGTTGTCAATCTTTATATTTTTGCTTCTTAGTTTATGTCAACTTCTAATCTGTCAATGTCACTTGTCATTCAATGTCATTTTGCCAATTGGTGGGCAGTCGTTGTGTCGTTCTTTCTAGAATCATGTAAAAGCTAAAAACAATGAATTAAATCTTTGTGTAGAAATCAAATAAATAGTATAGAAATTTTAATATACCAGACTTTTTATATACCAGAAGAGAACAGTTAACGACAGTTCACACTCGATTGTCCCTGCTTATCCCGCAAGGAACTTAGCATGAAGACAGATTGATAACAAATTAAATGCGGTTCATCCACGATATCATAGCGAAGAATTAAATACATCTCCATACAATTGCATAGGTACATTTTGCTCTTCTACTATATGGTAACGGTAAAATCAGACGATATCATATCGTGTTACGATAAATTTATAAGAGCGCTCATTGTGGAATAATTCATTCTGCTCGGACGATTTTAAATACGGCAATACCGCGGAGTTTATGTAGATTCCAATTATTTGCCTCGAATTTCGCATAAACGAGTACTCTGTTTACATTTCACCAACATCACGTGTATAGATATTTACATTAGCCGTTATTATTGTAGGGAATGAAAGTAAATATGATATATTTATTGCCTATTAAGATATATTTTTAACAAGCTCAAAAAAGAAATTGAATTTACTATGGGTGTGCTTTGGAGAGTTGTTGGAGTTGGAGAGTTCATCATCAACATATCAACAGTTAACTTTCTACTACTGAAATAAATGGTAAAGGCAGTGCCAGAGGAAGACTGTCTACAAAAGTCGATTGCTTGGGTATCTCTGTCCCATTCGTGTTTCAACCGTGAAGCAGTTATATTTGCATGGCTGTGTTTCAGTTTAAAGGGTGGGATATGGCGTGAATTTACTGGGTATAGAGGAATAACACCCGAGTCCTCAGGAATGGCAACGCCAGGGGGGGTGTCATCGGCGAAACAATATACTCTGTCATATCCATGGTACTGCTCATGTCTATAGGCGACGGTTACCACTTTCCATTAGGTGGGCCGTCAGCTTGTTTGCCATTCTACGTAGTGTAAAAAAAACCACATCGATTAAATAAAAATTGCCATAATAGTGGGTATGAATCTTAAAGGTTTCTCACTAAAAGAGAGAAAGCAGGGTAGCCTAATATTCCCACGTTGGCTAGTTAAATTACATACTAAATGAACATACTCTGTAATTTTACAGCCATATTCTTCAAACCGAAACAATGGCATGATTAGTACATAGAGATACCCATTCAAATTACTTTTATATAAAATCTTTGGCTTTTTTTATCAAACTTTAGCTTTATCACGAGGCTGTGCTCGTGTAATTCAATACATAAAATATCATCATAACCATACAGACATTCACATTTATTATACTAATGGCATGCTCGGTGACATATAAATATGTCCGGTATCGTTTAGCAGTTTTTACCATAATGTAACCTTTACAGTCGCCAAATGTTAGGAACCAAACTATACCATATCTACCATTCAATTGTCCATCCATTTAATTGTCCACTACTGAACATTGGTTTCCCTCTATTTGGGGGATAAACAAATGAACAGTACTATGTAAATCACAGAATACGTTGTGATACCGAAATAAGCCCTAATGGGTTGTCATACCTATCTGATAATTAAGAATTTACACATCCGTGCCCTTTAATTTTATTGCCATGTAACAAGCACTATTCAAACGAAATCATGCAAGTACAGTTTACTTCATGGAAGAAACTCGTGTGGAGCAAAGGTACCACAAACATGTAGACGACTTTTGTACAAAATCTTTTATTAAGTTTTCATTCATTTACAAATTTCTTTTTATTCCTTTTCTTTCTCCATTTTTATATACACACTGTCAAACTGCTAAACTTAGGTCTCTTCCATAGACTAACATAAGAAACGGTCCGAAGTCACTTATATCCACTAACTACCTTTGCACGGGCCTTCTGACATCTCGATCTGAGGGCCGATCGTAGAACTTGCTTCAATGGTTCCAGATTGGAGCCATGTTCATCTGATCGAGACTAGAAAATTACACAATAACATGCAAATAAAGAGGGGAAAGGGATTGTTAGTAATGGAGACTGAGAATCCCATTGCTAGCAATATACCCAACCTCCTCGCGGTTCCCCCTGGAAAATATCATGGTTGATTCCTAATGAATTCGGCATGATGGGCTAACTGGCCTGTTTTCATTCTCATCTTCACTGGTGCTCCGCCAGCGTATCTCGTTAGTGCAGGCGGGGTGACCATACCATTTTCCCCCATCCAAAAAAAAGGAGGTAACTAAGGGAGTGTGAGAGATGGGCAGCAGCGTCTCTCTTAAAACATCTCCAAAACAACGTCTAGCAAACTCAAAAACAAAAACAAAAGGCTTATATTCAGCAGTGGATAGTTGACGGCTGAAAAGAAAGAAGTAAGATCAATCTAGGTCCTAAACTTATTCATGCATTATCAAATATATTTTCAAATATTTCTTTAAAGGCATTATTTATAAATATTAAAACTATTCGCTTCAAAGTCTTATATAGGAAATCTAAAATGTCGCTAAGTTAAATCCGGAAATCGATGGCATTTTAAAGGTGCTTTCAAAGGCATTCCAACGATGAGTATTTCACGGAATTTTGCTACAGAAACTACCGGCGGAGTAACGATTTATACAATATTTTACATAAGCTCCATATCCAATATGGATATAACATTATATTTATCTAACAAAAAAATATACAACTTCATAAGCATGGTTCGTATATGTATTTATTTATTTATTAAACTTTATCACGCCTAGAAAGTGTAAATAGCAGATTTATCACCATATTTTTTAATACAACTTAGAATGGCAAACAAGCTGACGGTCCATCATAAGCAGTACCATGGACATAACAGAGTATACTGTTTCGTCCATAATACCCCCCATTCGTTGCAATTCCTGAGGACTCAGGTGTTATTCCACCGTACCCTATAAATTCACGCCATATCCCACCCTTTAAACCGAAACACAGCCATGCAAACACAACTGATTCACGGTTAAAACACGAATGGGACAGAGGTACCCAAGCAATCGACTTTTGTACAAAGTCTCCCTCTGGTACTTTCTCCGTTCAAAATACTATTATCATATCAGTTGGTAACTGTCCACTGCTGATCATAAACCTTATCCATAAGGGAAGTTTTTGTTGGTGATATTTGAAGAGGGACGTTGCTGCCCATCCCTCGACCATTCAGTTCTCTTGGTCGCTTCTTACAGCATCCGCAAGATATCGAAAAGTGACCCATTTTATGCCGAGACCACATGGCACAGTACAGTACATATAAATGTATGAAATTTAATTTTAGATTAACTTTCCACTAACATAATATCATTTTATAAACAAAACTCAATAAATTCCACAATTTTAATTAAATCTCACCCAAATTAAATTCATTGCAATAATGTACAGGATGTTTTTAAAAGCAATTAATAATTAATTGTTGGATTTGATTAAAATCAAGCATGCGGTGTTTACCTGTGATATATGGTATGGGTTGAGTAAAAAACATTTTTCGAGTAAACACAAACAAAGGGAAAAGTTCAAAATGGTGCCTACAATATCTCAGCTCAAGATTACTGTACATCTACTTATTTGGGTAGTAAGTAAACTATACATATAACTAGCTTTTACACGCGACTTCATCTACATGTCTGATATATATTCACTGACTGAGATATAAATAGGTTATGTCCTTTTCTAGTACTGTACCTGTGTACCAAGTTTCATAGTGATTGGGCACCAAGATTCATAGGCATGGGCACCAAGTTTCATAGTGATTGGGCACCAAGAAGGAAAAGAATTGTTAATAATGGAGCCTAATAGCCTCATTGCTAGCAATATACTCTATCAGGTATAATTAAAATATGTTTTCCTTAAAAAAATACTCCTTAAAATATTCATATTACATGTGATTTTATGATACCAGATTATACAATGGGAATATCCTTCACTATTGCAACGGCCATAGTTCCTATGTTTTTATTATTTTACGCTTTTACTTTTTACACTCAACTTTTTAAATATATTTTATTTCTTACTGTTATATTTCACTTATTTTACGGTCGTGAAGGCAAAATAGCCATAACCTGTGATTTTATTGTCTAGTATCATAAAACTACACATTAAAGGATTTTACCATGCAGATCTTTAATCTATGGATTTTACGAAACAATTCTATTATCTATTTTCTCTATAAAAAAACTAATGTTTGACAATGTCAGTTAATTATTACACAACTTAGAATCGCTTATTACATATTTCTGTAATATTATAATTAATATAAAATGGTATGTTAGAAGACATAATATGAAAATAGTAAACTTATTATAGATATAAACAATTACCAGTAATAATCACATTTAATTTATTATAATAAAGACTAGGCTAAAATATCAATTTTTTTTTTATAAATTTAAATAGCTAAAGATAAAAAATTTCCTTAAGATCACTGCCAGCTGGTAGGATACCTAGGAGACTTGCTGCATTTGAAAATAAATTTATTACGTATTTATACATTTCAGAACATAAATAAGAACTAATAGAAAACAAGAAGTTAAAATTTCTTTATTATATAATTTCCTTCGTCATATCATTTGAATATCTTATTTATATTTAACTAAACTTACTGAGTAAAAATTTATCTAACAATGTCAGCACCAGAAAAGGTAAATATTTACATTTATAATAACCATTTGGTAAATGTGATAATTTTTAAGTTTAAATAGGTATTTGTTATTATTTTTATTAACTCAGATATGGATTATTTCTCACTTAATTAGTTCATGATATTTTTGCTGGTCATTGACAAATATCATGGGCAAATGGACCTTGCCACGCCTGAATTGTCTTAGCTGTCTTGTGTCCACTCCAGGATGCAAAGCTTGGCCCCAATATGTCTGAGAGTGCGCTTTTTTTAAGGAGTCAGAGAGTCAGGCTCTCCCTGAATAATAATCTTAAATATACCAATGCCTTCTGAGCATTCCTATTAAATCTAATTTGTAATTTTTAGAATAATGAAGAGACGAATGAAAATAAAAACCAGAGCACTCTGGAACCAGCTCAAGAAGTGAGACAATAAGTTATCTTTACTAGTTTCATTAGAGGTTTTTTTCTGCAATTAAATTAATTCATTAATTCTGCATTTATTCATCCAACCTTAAACTGTCCATTGCTGTATAGAGGCCTCTCTAATAAGAAGATTTTGCCAATAGTAGCCACGCTTGGCAGGCGGGTTGACAACCGCAGTTAGGATTTTAGTGATATTTTAAGAGAAACAATACTACCCAGTCCATTGTTCCCTTAGTCGCCTCTTACGACAACCACGGAAAAGGAAGAGACAATTAAATTACCTGCTAATAATTTGTTCTGTATTTCTACTGAGACTTTCATAAGTTAAAAAAGGCTTCAAATATGTGCAGCAAAATTTTACTTTATCTTTCGATCTGAAATTATTAACAAACTTAATGAAAGTTTTTATTTCGATCCAAAATACAGATTATAATTTTCAGGATAATACAGAAGCTAATGAATACCGAAACAATCTTGATAAAGTTCAAAGAGTAAGTGAATATACTCGTATGGACTTAGATGTAATTAACTAATTATTACTTTAATCTACCGCCAATTTGAAACCACTTATCTTTGCATCCCTTTAATGTCCTACTGCTGGGAATACGTCTATTCCCTTTAGAAGAAAATAATTACAGCCCACTGTTTCAAAACTGGCCAGGCGACTTGTTACAGGGTTTTATTTCGGAAATTCCTTCTCTTTTATTTTTATATTATGCAATGTTTCCTTAGTCAACTCTTAAGTATTTTTAAAGCCTAAAAATGAATAAATAAAAGGTCAAGTAATGGAGTGGTAACTCTACCTGCACTATAGGTATACACTGGCGAAGCAAAAATGAAGGATAATGGGTGAGGTTAAAAGCAGGTCAATTGGTCATCAGGACGAATTTAACGAAGAACTAACCACGATGTTTTCCCGAGGCGGTGCTAAGGTACATGACTGTCAATGCGGTTATTTGTTCCCGTTATTAATAATCCCTTCTCAATAATAATAGAAAAAAAGATAAAAGAACGGTAACACATTGTATCCTTACACTGACACCATACGGAATAATGGTGGTTGCGTGGCACTTAATATAGTTTTTATGGTCCAGGATAATCCTGCGGATACAACAGTATACGACAACGACAATGTAAGTAAAATTGGTACCTGTGTTTCATTATGCTATAACTTTTATTGGTCTCAGAACTTACAAAGTTACAACCATTTGAAAACTTCCCGGAAAGTTTCTATGATTTCCTTGTTATAAATACAAACTTGTAATTGTTTGTTTGCTTTTAGTACGATGTTGCTTCTGTGTACACATTGAAAGGGGAATTATCACAATACATCGACAGAAGTGAAAGTTCACTGTACCATGAATATTACCCAGGAATTGAATCTGTACAATATAATTACATACTTGAAAGGCAAAATCCGTATTCGACTAAGTGAGTTCTGGATGGATAATAATAATCGCTAGCCCGAAAGATTTGAAGTGGTCTGGATCAGCTGCAAAAACTAAAGACTATCAACTAGTGGGGAAGAATTTTATTTGCATATTCCGGCCCATAGCGGTTTGCAACAGTTAATTTTAAACTTTCGCGTCATTTACACATATTTTAAATACTGTCGTGATCACGACGTGGTGCAATTCATGTCAAAATGTCGTCAACAAAGAAGTAAATATGTAGGTACTGTTTACCTGCAAAGGTTAAAAAGAAATTTTCCATCGCGTCAAGCCCTGATTGTGTATTTAAAATATGTTTAAACAACGAAAGCAGTAACTGTTGCCTATTGACATGAATTGTACGATCCCGTGTATTGCCATTTCTGAAAACTAAAATAAAACTCCGTAATCTGTAATTTCACTATGATATCCCGTCTTTCTAACCAAAACTCAATGATATATAAGAAACTTCTTAGTGCCTAAAATATGAGTGAATTAGAGATCCAAGATAACTCGAATACAAAGTCTCGCTCTTATATTACATATGACACTGAACTTTAATATTTCTTTTTTATTTAATTTTTGTAATATATTTACTAAAGCTTTAATAACATTGCAGTTTTCTAGAGTCTATGAGTCATCTAATCAAAAGCTGCTTAGGTGCTGGTATCCTGGGCATGCATGAAGGTTTTATGTATGCTGGAATTTGGACGTCCTTAGTCACAGTTTTCATTCTTGGATTATTTATACCTTATAGCATGCTAGTAAGTATCCATAATATTGATATCTAAAATAAAAAAAAGATTTTCATTACCATAATAATGTACTAAAATACCATTGCTGAACATAAATCTCTTCCATGAGAATGTCTTCAGGTGATTTTATCAAAAAGCACTCATTATTAGATAATGGCAGCCTTAATTAATCAGCAGCCAAAAGAAAAATTAACAAATAAAATTATTTTGCCTTCACTTCTTCCTCAAACTTCGTCATACGATTCACGTTAAATTACTCGCTTAATATATAACATGTGAATGATGTGGGTTGTATTGTAAAAAAGTTGCAGATAACTCAGGACTATTCCTTATAACTGTGGAGGAAGCCTATATTCAGGAATAAACTATAAACAGCTGAAATAATGATTATGAATATAAAGTATGTCCATCAGATGTATAGTCCATCAGGTGGACCGTCAGCTTGTTTACCATTCTAAGTTGCTGATTAATTGATTAGATTTGTTTAATTCCGCTACTATTAGTATGCGGTCGACTGCTAACACTCGAAGTCTGACTATTATTATTACCAGAAGTTCTACAACCTTCTATGTTAGCCATCAGTCTCCGACTGCTATTAAGTCCACGCAACGTCAACTAACCGATGATAAATATTTAAATCAGATGTTGGTGACTTGTGCTCAAAAGATGTACGTAAAAATTCGTGTACCAAAACTTACATATGCTGATTTAGCTGAGGCAGCTATAGCTACTGGACCACTTAAACCTTGCAGGCGACTTAGCAAAACGTTCAGGTCTTAATTCTTAACTAACTAAATAAGTTTAACTGTAACCTATATTTATAATATTTTAGAATAAATTTAAAATCCTTAGAAACATTTTTAGAAAGTATTCACTAGTGTAACAAATCATTTTTCCTTAATTTTTTTTTTTTTAGTCTTTTATTTTAAGCACATTTCATTTAAGTCAAGTTAGTATTTGAAACCTAAAAAACTACCAATATAGGTTACTATCTATAACTAAACTGAAAAACTACGAGTAATTTTAACCAGTCAAGGAATTTTCAACTGAGTTAACACTAATTTTATTTTATTCATAAATAAATTCGTAACATAAATTTTGAAATTTATATTTAAATCATAAAATATTTATTACCTAATTTATATTACAAAGTCTTACCTCCTCAGGTATATAGTGGATTTTTGCCTTTTCTTGCAATTATGTGGAACTTGTTGCATTTATGAAATCATGATAGCCGATACTCTTAAACAGGTAATGTTTCTGTCTGGTAATATTTTGTAACTAGCTCTTCGCCCGCTACTTCGTACACGTTAATTTCTGGAGTAGAATAAGCAATTACATATATCAATTCTAGATGGCGTATCAAAATAAACATAACTGTGAAAATCGCATTCAATTTGGTGCAATAGTTTTTGCATGATAGTAGAATAAATGTACAGATAGAAAGAAAAGCAAAATTTCTATAAATACTTGTTTTAGATTCTACTGCTCTTATACTTCTCAAATCGCATTTTCTTAAATATATTCCATGTACAAGCAACGTCTACTTACAACTTTATTATATTAGTAACATGTGTATACCAAATTTCATAGTGTTTAATTAATTCATTAAGACACCAAGAGGTAATAAACAACCATACTCACTTCCAAATCGGTAAGGATTTTTTTTATAAAAATGACAGTACAATTATCTCTGATATCATCTGACCTCTTGAACATCGACACGTAAAAGAGGATTACATAAATTTTATTGTAATATCTAAATTTGTTTTAGGTACTAGAAGCTACAAGTGAGACAGCATCGAAACAAAATTTTTCATTAAGAATTTACATCGTCATATCCATGATACCCCTACTGGTTTTAACTTTAATTAGGAGTTTGAAATATTTGGCACCGTTTGCTTTGGTCGCTGATTTGTTTGTTGGTAAAATATTATTGTTTATTATTAAAGGAATTCTAGCAGAACGCTTGCATACTTAGATTTTGAAATAATGTATTCAAATAAAATGGGTCGAAAACCAGTGGCTGGAAAGACCGAGGTCGTATGCCCGTGTGCCCTTACTCTAAAATTGGATCTAAGGACAGATAACTAGAAAACAACCCAAACACAATATGAGACAATACTTAGAATGGCCAACAAGGTGAGAGTCTAACTGATAGAAAATTATAATCACCTGTCAACCCTACATAGGTTTCATGAATAAAGCGTGTGGTAAGGCTGCGACCTACACCTAGAGAGTCTTTATAAATTATACCCGTGTGCTACAGACTAGCTTGTTTGAGTAACGCATCACGATTGCCCTTTTAATATTCATATTCGGGGGAAAGGGATTGTTAGTAATGGAGAGTGAGAATCCCATTTACCAGAGGGAGACTGTGTACAAAAGTCGATGGCTTGGATACCTCTGTCCCATTCGTGTTTCCCCCTGGAAACTATCATGATTAATTCCTGATGAATTACCTCCTCGCGGTTCCCCCTGGAAACTATCATGATTAATTCCTGATGAATTCATCATGATGGACTAACTGGCCTGTTTTCATTCTCATCTATCACCCTTCACTGGTGCTCCGCCAGCGTATCCCGTTAGCGCGGACGGGGCCCATTCGTGTTTCAACCGTGAAGCAGTTGTGTTTGCATGACTGTGTTTCGGTTTGAAGGGTGGGATATGGCGTGAATTTACTGGGTACAGAGGAATAACACCTGAGTCCTCAGGAATGGCAACGCATGGGGGGTATCATGGGCGAAACAGTATACTCTGTTATGTCCATGGTACTGCTCATGTCTATAGGCGACGGTTACCACTTTCCATCAGGTGGGCCGTCAGCTTGTTTGCCATTCTAAGTTTTATAAAAAAAAAAAAATTTTCACCCATAAAAAAAATTCGTATTCAACAATAGGTTTAGTTTTTGATCATGAACATCAGAGAATAAATTATGATGCCCATGGTATGTCTCATGTATTGCCATTCCTGAGGACTATGATGTTATACCTCCGTACTCTGTAATTTCACTACAAAAAGTTCTTTTTCTTCTTCAACTATACACTTCAACAATCATGCAAGCACAAATGCTTCATGACAACTACACGAATGGAACTGAAGTACCTAAGCGGATAACTTTTGTACAAAGTCTTCCTCGACATCATTCCTCGATATCAGCCCTTAACTTTCATTGCTGAATATAGGCCTCCCATAGAAGATTTTGCCAATAATTGCCATGCTTGACAAGTAGGTTAGCAACCGCAGTTAGACTTTAATGATGTTTTAAGAGGGGCACTGCTATCTATTTCTCGACCATTAAGTTCCCATAGTCGCCTCTTACAACGTCCACGTGAAAGGAAGAGGTGCTCCATTCTATGCCGGAACCATACGATGTTTACATTATTATTATCTGTTTATTATTATATTTTCAGCGGTATGCATAATAACGACTATGTACTACAGTATAGCAGTTGCAAGTGACATAAGAGATCGACCAGCTTGGAAAAATTTTCACGGTTTGATCGAATTTTGCGGAGTTTGTATTTACAGCATGGATGGAATACCAATAGTACTGGCGGTGGAAAATAATATGAACACACCTCAGTACATTAAGCATGTTATATTGTACGGTAAGTTATTCGTTTAATTCCACTAATAACTGATAATTTAATATAATAATAATAAAAACTACAAAACAATAATGGATTTCTACCGAGGCAAAATCAATATTGATAATCTTTCAGATAAAAAGGGAATTTTCCAAATCAGCTTACATATGACACAGTTTTGAGGTAACGAACATAATAAACTTTACCAGAGGGAGACTTTGTACAAAAGTCGATTGCTTGCGTACCTTTGTCCCATTCGTGTTTCAACCGTGAAGCAGTTGTGTTTGCATGGCTGTGTTTCGGTTTGAAGGGTGGGATATGGCGTGAATTTACAGGGTACAGATGAATAACACCTGAGTCCTCAGGAATGGCAACGCAGAGGGGGTATCATGGGCAAAACAGTATACTCTGTTATGTCAATGGTACTGCTCATGTCTATAGGCGACGGTTACCACTTTCCATCAGGTGGACCGTCAGCTTGTTTGACATTATAAGTTATATAAAAAAAAACTATACACAAACAAATTGACAACCTCTTTTTTTTAATCGGTTGAAAATCACGTCTATTAGTTATAAAAGGTATGTGATTCCGGCATAAAATGGTCCACCCTTTCCTCTCTCGTGGGTGTCGTAAGAAGCAACTAAAAGAGATTAATGGTAGAGGATTGGTCCTTCTTTAAACATTATCAAAGCCTAATTATGGTTACCAAATCGTCTGCCTAACTACTAGCAAACCCTCCCAAAAGGGGGAAGCCTATGTCCAGAAGTGGATAGTTAACAGCTGATATGGTATGGACTTAGATTATATAGATAGAGCATCGAATCTCAAGAATGGATCGACTTTTTGTCAAGTTAACTGACCCGTTTTTTATCAGTGTTCTATCTACTTACGCACATAATGTACCTTGACGTATCTATAATTAATTATTTAATAAATATAATGAGTTTTCACGCAAAAAGATGCAAAAAATATAAACCAAAATAAATATTGAAGTTATAAAAGAAACGCTCATAACTATTTGTCACACAAAATTGAACTAAAATTTTGCATTGCACTTCTATGGAGACACTCTATCTATATGGGGGGAGAAGGGATTGTTAATAATGCGGATTATCAGTTCCATTGCTAATAATATACCCTAACAGGTCGACCTCCCCGTGGTCTCCCCTGGAAACCATCGTGCTAAATTCCAAGTGTATTCATCACGATGGGCTAACTGACCTGCCTTTTTTTCCTCATCTATTACTGGTGCCCCGCCAGCGTGTACTATTAGCACAGGCGGGGTTACCATTCCATTATCATCCATTAAAAAAAACTATCTATATAATCTAGGGGTATAATATGGTTCTATTATTATGTACATGATTTATCGACCTTATTTTTAGAGATATAAGATCTCAAATATATATCTATATAACAATAGTGTCTAGCTTGTAAGGCGCAAATAATTTTTCGTCCGTCTAATTTAACATGAATGAAAAATCTGTCTAGACAGATTTTCTGTCAAAAGTCTGTCGTGGAATATTTTTATAAGGTTGTTATTTTTAAGCTAACATAAATGGATTCCGTCTTTAGGGTTCCGTAGATATCTGACTGCAATTTCGGTGTGTGAAAATAGATTCTATTTTTTACACTCAGTATTGTTTATTTTTAAAAGATTTCCTAAAAGTTCTTCATTCATTTACATTTATTACGTGTTATTTGAATCAATGCTAAAACGATTATAATAATGATTTTTGATTAAAAAAAAAATTTTTTAGTATAAGTTTTATTTATCATGACTAAAGTTCAATATTTTCAACCAACTTCAAAAAAATGAGGTTCTATTTTTTATGTTATTCGATGGTATTTTTTATGTTTATTACTTCATAACTCCGCCATTTCTAAACCGATTTGAAAAGTTATTTTTTTTTAACGGAATGGATATACATATTTATAGATTAGTCTTATAGATATTTTATCAAAATCGGTTCAGTAATTTAAGTTTTAGCTCTAACCAACAGATTTTGTTACAATTGATTGTTTTTTTTTGTATGATACAATCTTTAATCCATCATCATATCAGCCTTTTAACTGTCCTCTGCTGAACATAAGCCTCCCCCTTGGGGTGTTTTGCCAGTAGTTGCCATACTTGGCGGACGGATTAGCAACCGCAGTTAGACTTTGGAGATGTTTTAAGAGGGACGTGCCGCCCACTCCTCGCCTTCCCTTAATCGTCTCTAACGATACCCACGGGCAAGAACAGGGTGGCCTATTCTATGCCAGAACCAACGACCAATCATTAATTATTATGTATTAAAATATTAAATTATATAACGTACACTGTTATTTTGATAAAAATATAAAGAGAAAAATAAATTACAGATATTCATTGGAAGATAAATATTTACTTTAAATTTGTAATTTAGATGTATTAATAAAATTCGTTTATTCGCTGTCTGTGGCCCTGCATAGAATGGGCCACCCTTTCCTATCCCGTGGGAGTCGTAAGAGGTGACTAAAGGAGGGCGAGGGATAAGCAGCAGCGTCCTTTTTAATACATCTCCAAAGTCAAACTGCGGTTGCCAACTCGCTTGCCAAGTGTGGCCACTACTGTCAAAAGTATGGTTTATGTTCAGCAGTGGACAGTCAACGGCTGAAATATTAATAATTATAATAATTTACATTTATTAATAAACATTGCCACAGGGAGACTTTGTACAAAAGTCGATTGCTTGGGTACCACTGTCCCATTCGTGTTTCTACCGTGAAGCAGTTGTGTTTGCATGGCTGTGTTTCGGTTTGAAGGGTTGGATGTGGCGTGAATTTACAGGGTACGGAGGAATAACACCTGAGTCCTCAGGAATGGCAACGCATGGGGGGTATCATGGGCGAAACAGTGTACTCAGTTATGTCCATGGTACTGCTCATGTCTATAGGCGACGGTTACCACTTTCCATCAGGTGGGCCGTCAGCTTGTTTGCCATTCTAAGTTGTATAAAAAAAAACATTATATACAAATAAATCGCTTTGATATAAGTACGGAACTCTCATAATAAATGCTCTATACGCTCTTGGCCAGTTTTACTATTTAGATCAGTCAACCTCATTTTATTTTTCTATTTAAAGTATAACAGACGTACTTTCTGGTTTAAAATATTCATATTTATTTTAAACATCAAATAGCTTAAACCAAAACTAGACCAATGGGTCTAGTTTTGTTTAAGAATATGAGAAATATTGTATATTGTAAAAGGGGTTCTTAAGTAGAGACCACGTACATGCAAGTATGGTATAGGACGAACACCCACTACCTAGACAATTAATGATAGAGGGATGAATAGCAACATACCTCTTAAAACGTCACCAAAGTCTAACTGCGGTTTTCGACCCGCCTACCAGGGGGGAAAGAGATTGTTAGTAATGGAGACTGAGAATCCCATTGCTCATTTGCCATTGCAGCAATATACCCGACCAGGTCGACCTCCTCGCGGTTCTCCCTGGAAACTATCATGGTTAATTCCTGATGGATTCATCATGATAAACTAACTGGCCTGTTTTCATTCTCATCTATCACCCTTCACTGGTGCTCCGCCTGCGTATCCCGTTAGCGCAGGCGGGGTTACTATTTTCACCCTTCAAAAAAAAATCCGCCTACCAAGCGTGGTGACGATACGGTGGCACAAGTTCCCTTATAGGCAAGACCTATGTTCACTTGTGGACAGTTAACGGTGAATCCAAAAAACCACTGCTACAAAAACATCCAACTTTGATTGTGACAAAACCAGTTAAATTGATCTGAAAATTAAACTACTAAACCGATTATGATACAATTTCTATGAAACCAATTTAAAAGTATATCCTTCCTTTCAGATAAAAAAAAATAATTATCCAAATTGGTTCACACCTGACGGAGGTATACGGTAACAAACAAAAAAAAAATAAAAAAAACTATATATAGCCGAATTGAGAATCTCCTTCTTTTTGAAGAAGAAAGTGATCTGATGAGTATATTGCTAATACTGCTAGCAATGGGATGCCTGTCTCCAATATTTCTGAATCCTCCCTCTCTCTGAATTTTTTTTTTCATCAACGAAAACCAAATGGTAGCCCCGCTTGCATTATCGGTGTATGCTGGCAGGGTACCATTGAAGGACGATAGGTGAGGATAAAGCAGCTGGATAGTTGGCCCATCGTGATAAATTCAATAATAATTAACAATGATGGTTTCCAGGGAAAACCGCGTGGAGGTCGACCTGATAAGGTATATTGCTAGCAATGGGACACTAGTCCCCGTTACTAACAACCTCTCCTCTT
Source organism: Galleria mellonella (assembly GCF_026898425.1). Classification (NCBI taxonomy): domain Eukaryota; kingdom Metazoa; phylum Arthropoda; class Insecta; order Lepidoptera; family Pyralidae; genus Galleria; species Galleria mellonella. The sequence goes on along the minus strand of NW_026441999.1, from coordinate 3,705,004 downwards.
TGTAAATAGTAAAATAATTATGTTTCACTTTCAGGCATGACAATTGTGGTTATCGCTGTAACAATTACAGGATTCTTTGGATACTGGGCGTGGGGGGAGTCATGTCGTACCCCCATAACTACCCACATGCCAATGGAAATGTACGTAAAGATCACCATCTTTACCCATCCATAAAAATACCTATAAAACTACTCACAGTACCTAGTTTAGTTAGTCAACATGATAGAACATTGACACTGATATAATGTAGATAGATGAGAATGAAAACAGGCCAGTTAGCCCATCATGATGAATTCATCAGGAATTAACCATGATAGTTTCCAGGGGGAACCGCGAGGAGGTCGACCTGGTTGGGTATATTGCTAGCAATAGGATTCTCAGTCTTCATTACTAACAATCCCTTTCCCCCCAATCAGTGTATTTGATACTTACATAATATATATTTAAATGCACAACTACGCCGTCATTATAGACTCTCTCCTTTTTTGTACGCCAATCTACAGGACAATTTGAAAATCTGCTATTTTTAAGGATATATCCCTCTATTTTTCATAGCATCTATGTAGTTCCAAAATTTGTTAATATTGAATACTGTTAATCATTATCATATCATATCATTCATTAACTGTCCACTGCTGAAAAGGGCCTCCCCTATAAAGAGAGTTTTGCCATTAGTTGCCACGATTGGCGAACGGATTGACAATCACGGTTATGTTTTGGTGATGTTTTAAGACGGATACTGCTGCTTATCCTTCGACCATTAAGTTCCCTTGGTCGCTTCTTACGAAAGTCACCGCAAAGACAAGGGTTCTGCCATTCTATGCTAGGATTACACAGCAGAGTATGTCCAAGTATTTACCGACACATATATAATTTATTGCAGGCTTCCAATCATACTTAGATTTTTACTGGTAGGAATGTTGGCTGTGACTTTTGCTGTGCAATTCTGGGTTCCATTTCGAACAGTATGGCATTACATTGGAAAGAACTGCCTAAGGTAATTAATGCTCTTTTCCACTTAGATTTTTCTAGAAGAGAACTCTTACAGAGTTAAGCTGTTGTACGTCTTTATTCAGAATTCATTATAGCATGTTCAAGGGTAAAAAATCGAATTATATATAACAAATAAATACTATATTAATATGTATCTTTATTTTATGAATGTTTATATGTACGTAATTTATTATATTATACTAAAATATAAATAATTTTACTTTAAAACCGCCATCAAATATCTCTGCACATTCTAAAGGTTGACTGGTAGAGAACTTCAGTAACATTAAGGTCGCCTTTTGTACTCCATTTTATTGATCATTAAAGTTGAAATAAATAAATAAATATCTAAATAACATATATTCACAGATAGTGCAGTGAAACATTGCTGTATTATTATAATGTAAATGTCATTCCTTCTTATTCTAGGAAACGTGCCTGTTGGGAGAGATTTTATAGATTGTTGCAAGTAGTTGCAATCACAGCTGTTGCTCTAATATTTCCAAATATGATTAAACTAATGATTTTTGTAAGTATCAGATCTTAGAAACAAATCAATCCTCGTAAGATATATATCTTCAGCTCTTATATATATATACTGACTGGAACTGGGTTAACTGGAACTGAAGCTCTCTTCAGAGATAAGTCCACCCTTGCTCACAACAATTATAAATACATTACTTTATATGTAACTTACAAGTGCAATAAAGATATATGTATATATTGTTTATTTCACTTGAAAAAAAGATACAGCGATTAGTTTAACAACTTGTTGGCAAGTGTAAAAAATAATAATAATAAGAGAAGAAGTTTTGTTATGTTAAAGTTTTTCAAGAAAGAATGTTCTTAAAAGTTATTTTTTTATACCACGAAGGTGGCAAACAAGCTGTATATAAGCGGTCACTATAGGTCATGAACCCCTGTAACACTAAAGATGATATCCCTGTAGAAACCCCAACACACCCTTTTTGAGGAATCCCATCTGTAGTCTTGAAGAAACTACGACAAGGAGCTCGTTCCACAACCTGAATGTTCGCGAGACAAAACTTTTCTAAAACCGCACCATACGCAAAATGTCTTTATATTTTTAATCCTTCCAAAAAAAATCTAGTTCTCAATTTATCTGATTTTTTTTATGTCTTTATTACGAAGTTACATCGTTATTTCTGAACCGATTTCCACGATTCTTTTTGCAATCGATAAAATGTACTTCCGTTGGTTCCATTTTAATTTTGATTTCTTCTTTCTAATTTTGATTTGATTCTAACTATCATGTTTACCTTAAAAAGTGCATATTGTTTCAGATGGGTGATTTCTTTCTGGCGTTCATCACTTTTATATTTCCAGCGCTTATAAACATAAATGTGACTTGGAACGAACACAAACCTAGGACTATTAGGTATAATAAACTTTTTTTTTATTGTTAAGAAGCCAAATTAGGCTACCGTCGTCCATGAACACCTGTAACACAACAGGAGTTACTTGTAAAATTATTTTAAAATTATTTATTATTTTGCACTTGTAAATTGCATATAATATAATGCATTTATAAATGTCGTGAGCAAGGGTGGACTTATCTCTGACAGAGATCTCTTCCAGTCAACCCAATACAGTGAGAAAGCATGTCGTTAGCGGGCAGCTGAAGTGCTACAACTATTAATATTTAAAAGTACGTAAACAAATATACAGTTAAATAAAACATTAAAATATATAATAAAACATTACATATATAAATATTCTATAAATACATATAATACCTACTTATATAATAAATGTTACATATCACAGAAGGAGGGAAATATTAGTAATAGAGATGAACAGGAATATACCCCATCAGGTCGATCTCCTCGCAGTCTCGCGACTGGTTTTTGTACACAACACAAAATAAGTGTTTTGCTCTTTTGAGGGCAAAGCAATAAACTGAGCTGTGACCATTTTGTGTTACTGTGGCACACGCACGAAATAAAAAATTATGTTACTTCTTTTATGTATTTTCCTTTTTTTTTGTATATATATTCTTTTATTTAATTTTTTTGTATCTATTTGTGTACTATAAGTAGTGCAAATTAGTTATTTATTTATTTTTATTAATTATTTATTTACTGTTTCGCTCATGATACCCCCTATGCGTTGCCATTCCTGAGGAACCCAGTAAATTCACGCCATATCCCACCCTTCAAACCGAAACATAGCCATGCAAACTGCTATATTTATATATATATATATATATATATATATATATATATATATATATATATATATATATATATATATATATATATATATATAGCTTATACAATGAAAATACTTTTTTAGCTCTTTATACTTATTAAGATTTATTATTATATAACTCGCTGTGGTCTCAGCATAGAATTTCCCTTCCTTTCCAATGGGTGTCATAAGAGGCGACTAAGGGAGGGCGAGGGAGGGCGAGGGATGTCGACCTCCACGTGGTTCCCCCTGGAAACCATCGTGAACAATTCTTGCTGAACTCGTCACGATAAGCTGACTGACCTACTTCATCCTCACCTACCATCCTTCACTGGTGCGCCGCCAGTGTTAACCGTTAGCGCGGGTGGGGTTACCATTTCATTATCATCCATTAAAAAAAAAATCTATTCTGCATCCTTAATTTTACGTACAGCTATTTAAATTTTACCCTGTTTTTTTCTTATCACATAGGGGGCAAACAAGCATGCGACTCACCTGATGGTACCTGTAAATTGACTAACTTCTTTATATTTTATTTTTCCAGATGGAGTTGCATAAAGGATGTGGCCATAATACTGTTTGGTGTTGTTTTGTGTGTCGGCTCATTATATTCATTATTTGATTAAATTGGACTCCATTAAATGATAACACTGCATGTTTTATGGTATGGTGTAGATGGCAGGTCTCTAAATCTATAAAAAAAAATGCAACATACGATTTTTTTATTATTATTACATCACTCTGAGAAAATGGGGGGAAAGGGATTGTTAGTAATGGAGACTAAGAATTTCATTGCTAGCAATATACCTAACCACCTCCACGTGGTTCCCCCTGGAAACTATCATGGTTAATTCCTGATGAATTCATCATGACAGGCTAACTGGCCTGTTTTCACTTTCATCGATCACCCTTCATTGGTGTTCCGCCAGTGTATCCCGTTAGCGCTGACGGGGTTGCCGTTGCATTTTCACCTATCAATAAAAAACTTTTTTTTTTATACAACTTAGAATGGTAAGCAAACTGACGGCCCACCTGACGAAAAGTGGTAACTGTCGCCTATAGACATGAGCAGTACCATGAACATAACTGAGTATACTGTTTCGCCCATGATATTTATTGGGTACCTCTGTCCCATTCTTGTTTCTACCGTGAAGCAGTTGTGTTTGTGGCTGGCTGTGTTTCGGTTTGAAGGATGGGATATGGCGTGAATTTACAGGGTACAGAGGAATAACATCTGAATCCTCAAGAATGGCAACGTATGGGGGATATCATGGGCGAAACAGTATACTCTGTAATGTCCATAGTACTGCTTATGTCTATAAGTGCCGGTTACCACTTTCCAACTGGTGGGCCGTCAGCTTGTTTTCCATTATAAGTTGCATAAAAATATACCTCCTCCTTTTTAAGTCGGTTAAAAAATAAAAAGAAATTAGAGTAGTCTGTCACTGTACCATCCTACTCGTATAATGCTCCGAGTGTAGAATCATGATTTATTTTTTTAATCTAAAATGTAAATATAAAATTATTTTAAATATAATAAACAAGTTCACTTATTTCAATTCTGTTTTACTTGTAATTCTACTACGTACTATTATTATAAATGAAATTTTATGGAAATGTATGTATGGATGTTTGTTACTCTTTCAAACAAAAACTACTTAACACAACTTAAAAAAATACCATACAGATAGGTTATATTTAATTTAACATATAGCATACTCTGTATACAGATTCACGTAGACAAAGCCGCAGAATACAGCTAGTTTAGTTTACGTGTGATTTTTTTCACAAAATGAGCAACTCTACAAAATACAATAATGGTATTTTGTTATTATATCAGTAATAGGTCTTACGAAGTACTAAAGTGTATAGATAGAGTAATGATTCCATATTATTTATAAGATATAGCATGTTCAATTTATATCTAATTTTTACACAGATATTGTTATTTAATAATAGTAACATAGTATCGTAGATATACATAATCATAGATGACGCAAGTGCTTTTTTTTTTTTTTTTTTTTCTTTTTTTGTGGCGTTCACCCCGATATTAGGGTATTTTGCCAAGAACAAAACGGGGAAACGATAATAGTAATAAAAATACCTAACACAAACGAATTTAGAAAGGATAAGGATTAGGTCTAGGATATTTATAGGATATGAAACATATACTTGTACATATGAGAATATACTTATAAATATATAGGAAAAGCAATTGATGCAACTATAAATGTATTCATGTAATATAACTAAATCTTAATATTGTTATCATATATATATGAAGATAGTATTTTATAGATAATAGGATCATTGGAAGAAAGTAGAGTAAGAATAGAAGTTGGGAATGGAACACGGATGGATCGGAGATGATTAAAAAGGGAGGTGTGGTCAAATTTAGAACATGAGAAGAATATATGATTCAAGTCCGCCACTTCAGCACCGCAATTACACGACGAACTTTGTACAATACCAAGCTTGTATAAATGAGAAGGTGTGCATACGTGACCTAGACGCATACGAGTTATAATAGTTGTTGCGGTCTTTCCAAGCTTTAATTTACAAAACCATGGTTTGAAAGGAATATCGGGTTGTATAAGGCGATAAAATCTTCCTTTTATTGTACTTGTTTTTTTCCCAATATTCCTTCCAGGCATACCTTAAATATATTTTTGGGAGACAAGCTAGGTCGCTACAGTAATTATGATACGGATACATATCACCACAAGTTACAGCCTCTCTTGCAATAAGGTCAGCTTTGTCATTGCCGCTAATACCACTGTGTCCTGGTAACCAGGCAAAAGAAACGGAATAACCTCTCAACATGCAAAGATAAAGACTTTGTCTTATGTCACAAATAATGGGATAAACTGGTTTTGATTTAAACGGATATTTGGCTAGAGCTTGCAAAGAGCTCATAGAGTCAGTGAAAACTATTGCCTTATGTAATTTCATTAAAAGTATATATTCTACAGCTTTTAAAATACCATAACATTCCCCGGTAAAAACTGAAGACTCCGGTGGAAGTTTAATTTTTTGAACGATATTAAATTGTGAATGAAACACACCCACACCTACACAACCGCTATTGTCTGGTTTTGATGCATCAGTAAAGATGTAGTGCCATTCATTCCATTCAATGTCAGTTATAAACATAAATTTGGCATTCAATTCTGAATCATTTTTTAATAACCCAAAATCATATTTAATATTAGGAGATAAAACTAAAGATTGATATGAGCATTTATAAATGGGAAAACAGGACGATGTAAAAGTGGGAGATTCTATGGATTTATATTTTTCATAACTTTGTATTAAACATGGAGGTTTTTTATGTTTCCAATAAGATGAAGACGAAATAAAGATATGTAGTTGAGATAACTTTTGAATAAGCGGATGATCAGATAATTGTAAACAACGAAAAAAGAAGCGATCAGATAGATATTGTCTTCTTAAAACCAAAGGTGGATCACCGACTTCGAGCTGTAAAGCATTGATTGGACTTGATTTCATTGCTCCAGAGATAATCCTCAAGGCCTTTGATTGAATTAAATCCAATTTCTTAAAAGCAAATGAACTTCCTGGAGCTAACAAAAAAGTTCCATAATCAATGACACTCCTTATAAGACCATTATAAGCAAGTTTTAGTGAAACGGGATGTGCTCCCCACCAAACTCCAGCAAGGCACCTAAGAATGTTGAGGTTACGCTCACATTTCGTAGAAATATAATTACAGTGGGACAGACCTGTTAATTTATTATCTAGCACGATACCTAAAAATTTAATTTCAGTCTTTATAGGAATGTATGAGTTATCATAAAGCACCTTAATTTGTTGCGGTGATCTCATTCTTGAAAACAAAACTACACTACTCTTGGTTACAGAAAGATTAAGACCATTTGCATCTAACCACGTTTTTAACAAATCTAATGAATCAGATAATTTGGCAGAAGCAGATTCTATGGACTTCGCAATAAAATATAATAAAAGATCATCAGCATATTGTAAAATTTTGACGGATTTATCAAGGAATAATTCTAGATCGTATGTGTATATGTTAAATAAGATTGGACTGAGAACAGATCCTTGTGGAAGGCCTTTCCATACTGTTCTAGATAATTTGGTATCTTCATCTAAATTCATATATATTGTTCTTTCTGATAAAATATTAAAAATGAAATTAGAAAGCATTACCGGTACATTTAGAGCTTGTAATTTAGTTTTTAAAATAGAAATTATTACATTATCATAGGCAGAATTTATATCTAAAAAGGCTGAGAGGATTGACAAATTTTGTGAGAAAGCTATATGAATATCTGAAATAAGAATGCTCACATTATCTAAGGTGCTCTTACCTTTCCTAAAACCAAACTGGTTCGGGGATAGTAAGTTATTACTTTCTAAAAACCATTCTAGACGGTTTTTCACTAAATGTTCAGCTAGCTTTAGTAAGACAGAGGAAAGTGCAACAGGACGGTATGAAGATGGTTCAGAAGGTGGTTTATGAGGCTTTAGAAATGGTATAATAATCTGAGACTTCCATGAAGTAGGTATATTTCCCGAAATAATTATGGAATTAATTATATTTAAAAAGTAAATTAATGTCGCATCGCTAGCATTTTTAAAAAAGGAATACGGTATACCGTCTTCTCCCGGTGCAGAGTCTTTAATAGAAGCTAGAACACCTTTAAGTTCTACTAGAGTAAAAGGAGAGTCAAGTTCGAATAATTCGTCAGAGACGGATAGAGAAATATTGTAAAGGCATTCCGGCACATAACTAGGAGCAAGACGATCTAAAAATTTATTCGCTAAAGTTAAATCGAGTGCAGAACGTGATGTATGATCACTAAAGGCAGATCTGAATCTTTTAATATTATTCCAAACGACTGATGAATTAACTTCTGGACAGATAGAAGAACAAAATCTTCTCCAGCCTTCTAATTTCTTTTTTTTCAGTAGTTTTCGAGTAGAACGTGAAACTGCGGTGTAAATTTCAAAATTTTCTGGTGTCATGTAATTATTATAATTTTTTTCAGCCTCTTTACGATTTTTAATTGCTTCCGTACAATCTTTGTCCCACCAAGGTGGCGAGGGAATTTTCCCTGAAGCACTATTTTTAACAGGAAATAATAAATCAGCAACCTCCTTCATATTTATCATCAAGTCATTACAACATTGATGTTCATTTCCATGGTAAACAATAGGTAACTCCGATATTTTATTATCTAAATATTGTTTGTAAATATTCCAGTCTACATTTGATAAATTATATTTAAGCCGAGGACCACTCTTTCGACTTGAGGGAATGGAAATTGGAAAAGAAAGAATGAGGGGAAAGTGATCGCTTCCGAAAGTAGAGGAATGAGGATACCACGACAGTGAAGAAGCTAAATCAGAAGAACATATTGAAATGTCAGGAGCACTAAACCCTTCATTCGGTGCAGTTCTACGTGTTGGTACATCTGAGTTAATAATACATAAGTTGTAAGTGTCAATTATCGTCAGGAGTTTTCCACCATAAAAATTAGAAGTAGAACTGCCCCACGATTGGTGTTGAGCATTAAAATCGCCCATTACGAGAAAAGGTTTAGGTAAAATTGAAAATAATTGTTCTAGTTGTGAATATATTTGGCATGTAGGATCAGGAATATATAAAGTAACAAAACAGATACCATTTATAATTATAGCAGCTGCATTAATGCCGCTATATACAGGAAGCGAAAAAGAAGAAAAAGGAAGGGAGTTTTTGACCAATATGGCAACACCGCCATATCCGTCAGCTCTATCATCACGGAGACTTGTAAAGCCTGAAATCCTAAAAGGATATCCTGGCTTTAACCAAGTCTCTTGGAGAGCTATTATAAAAGGATTATATTTATTAATCAAATAAAATAAGTCTGATTTCTTGTTTGTTATGCTACGACAGTTCCACTGAATTATTAGGACTTTGTAATCCATTGTGAGAAGTTAATAATTGAGAAAATACATTGTAAATGGCATCGTTGGACGGTGGTAAAGTTGTTTGTATCATTTTCGATTGCGATAACACTTTAATAAGCATGAGAATAATATCAAAGATGGATTGATTATTGTCAATATTATTTGATGATAATGCACAACCATTAGAGGGAGCAGGAATATTATATTCCTTAACTATGGCTTCATGGGCAGAACGATCATATCCTTGTTGTGCTTTTTGAGGAGAGCGTGGTTTAAGTGTAACTGTTTTTTTATGTGATGATTGAATATGTGGTAATGATGATTTCTCTTTGAGGAAAGAAGATTGAAAATGAGATTTATTGACGGAGATGATGATGTTAATACATCTGAATATAGTTTAGAAGTGGGAGGATGAAATTTTGATGCTTCAGCATAAGAAACACAACTGTGGGCCATTGTTTCTTTAATGGCTTTCTGACGTGCATATTCAGGACATTTCTTACTAATTGCTGAATGAGAACCATTACACAAGATACAAGAAACATTTTCCTCATCTACTTCACATTTATCACCTGTATGATTTTGCCTGCATTTATAACACCGAGGATTTGAACGACACTGCATCTTGACATGTCCGAACCTACAGCAGTTATAGCATTGGATAGTGGGGTAAATGTACAAATCTACAGTTAATGATGTGTAAAACATAAATACTCTTTTTGGTAATATTTGTCCATCAAAAGTAATAACAATGGTTTCAGTATTAATAAAACTTGGTTGTCCTTCATTAATGGTCTTTTTCTTAATTCTTCTGGTTTTTAGAATTCTCCCACAACCTATAGGTACTGATATATTTTGGATTACTTCCTCTTCTGTCCAATCTTTAGGAATACCCCTCACAATTCCCATACGGGTTACATGGAAAGAAGGTATAAATGCCTTAAAATTATGTGTTTCTAAGTGACTATTATTTAAAAATGCATTTGCATTTTCAAAATTTGAGAAAGAAAGCGATAAACGGTTTCTTCCTATTCTTTTGAGGCTACCATTCACTATATTATTTATCTTATTAGTGTGTAAAAAGCGACCAAATGCAATAGGATGTAATGTAGTGTTATCATTAGGATGTGTTTCATTTTTTTGTACATGAACGACATAAGGAGCTACATCCTCGGCATTGTACAAAGTTCTGCTTAAAGTACTGGGTGGAGAAGCAGGTTTAACAGACTCGGTATTATTTACAACTGGTATTGATACTAGAGTTTGATTCTCATCCTCAATACATTGACAATCACTATCTTTAATTTTAGATTCGAGACCTTTGGTGTGCCTCCTTCGTTTTTTATTGCAATGTTTGCAAATGCGACGTTCGCCACGTACTCGCTTACGTTTAGAACTTGCAACGCTAGAACCATCTGTGTCCATACTAGATTCACCCAATATATCAAAACTATTATTAAATGGGATAGTTATATTTGCAGACACCTGGGGGGTTGTCCCCCAGGGTCTATAGGTGGATCCATAATGTCTAATTAATATAGGTAATTTACTTACCAATATTTACAGCAACAAACACTATTACTACAAAATATACAATTATATATACAATCTAATACACAATATATAAATAAGACTAATCCTTATATAATTAAAAATAAAATTAATTTAAAGAAGATCAAAAAACACTCCCGCTTTTTTAAACGTTTCCCGCGCTTTTTTTTTTCGACGCAAGTGCTTCAACATTATCACGTTATTACATTGTATGATATTACAAAAGTTATTGATGTCAATTAAAAAAATCTGCACGGATGCACTTGGTAGGGTCGTGTTTTAACATACTGACTCACCTTAAATGATTACGAATACAATTCTCCATCAATATGATCTTTTATATTTAAGAACTAGATGGCGCTGTTTAAAATTTTATTCGTCTGTCATCAATTTAAAAGCGTTGATAACTTCAGCTGTCTATCAATTTTCTAAAATAATAATTTTCAATATTTCAGGTCGATTATTTAAAAAATGCACTGCCTACAAACTAAAACATTAACAATAGGATGCAGCGTGTACATAAATCTACCACTAAAAACTTTGCACCTACTTCATTGTTTACTTTAGAATTTTTCAGATACTTTTAATTTGCTATCAAAACTCAGATTCTCATCCGTATTTGATACCTATGTTTACAAACGATAGGATTTATTTTCATGTTAAGACCTTGTCTCATTTTCCATTTCTTTGTGTAGCATAATGTTGATAAGCAAATTCAAATAATTTTTATCTAATATTGAAATATTTCATCGTTCCTTTACATATTGTTTGTGCTTACTTTCTGTTTTTTTTTTTTACGTTAAAAAATATATTATCGCTTAATAATACGTAAACAGATATATATATTCTGCCTACCCTAATGGGAGACAGGCGTGACAGATATGTATGTATGTATGTAATACGTAAACAGATAAAAAAATTCCACGATCCAATTTACTATTCAAAGTAACAGCAATTATCATTATTGCTCGAACTTTCCTGGAAGGGATTTCGAAACTAAACATTATCTGGCTGAGAGCTAAGAAATTGAAGTATTTTATACAAATTAACTACAACAAATCTTGTTGTAATTTATCGTCATCATGTCAGCAGAAAACTGTCCACTGCTGGACATAAGCCTCCTCCATAAGGAGGGTTTAGCAATAGTTTCCATGCTTGGCAGGCAGGATTGTAACCGCAGTTATACTGTTGTAATGTTTTAGAAGGGGTAGTTGCTCATCCCTCGATCATTAACTTCCTTTAATCACCTCTAACGAGACTCATGGAAAAGGAAGGTGGCATATTATTGTAATTACTTTGTATAAAAGTCTTCTATATGTATATCTCTGTCCCACTCATATCTCTGTTACCATGCAGCTATGCTTGCATGACTGAAAGTTCAGATATGATAGTGAAATACAAGAAGATATGACAGAGGATGGAGACATAATGAAAGACAGAAATGGTAGTACGTGAAAAGAACCAAACATTTTAAGGAAACCACCTCTTAAAGATATTTAAAGATATATCAAGTATTTGTATGTCAAAGTTTAGTTTAGTAAGTCCAGTTCTCCCACTGCACAACTATCTCTAACCTATCACTGGCTCATACATTATTATCAAACGCAAATATGTAAATTATTATCAAAGTCACCACATCCAAAGTTATCCTTCCGAACGCCTGTGCTTCGCCGGTGTAACCACAGGCAAGGACGATTTGACAAGTCAATGACACCCCTTTAGTGCTAAACTTGTTTTGCTTTAACAGGCGTAAGTTTCGTTGTTTGCTCACAAGTAATTAAACAGTTATGAGGAACAGCACAGATCAGGAACAGCGGCCAAAGGTCTTAAACGGAGGAAATACCCTCATACCTTTAGTGCTATGATTTGCATCAAGGGTCTAAATAAATATCTAAATTTGTGCAGCCAATGTCTTTTTTTCATCAAGGAAAAGATTACAAAAAAATCACGTACATGGATACTGTTATGTCTATCATCGTCATCATATTTGCCTTTAACTGTCCACTGCTGAACATAAGCCTCCCCCTTGGGGGGTTTTGCCAGTAGTTGCCACGCTTGACAGGCGGATTGGCTACCGCAATTAGGTTTTAGAGATGTTTTAAGAGGGACGCTGCTGCCCATCCCTCGCCCTCCCTTAGTCGGCTCTTACGACACCCAAAGGAAAGGAAGGGGTGGCCTATTCTATGCCGGGACCACATGGCCAACTGCTAACTGCTATGTCTATAAAGACTATTAATTTTCAACGAATATAAAATTACCGTACAAAGCATGTACTTTTTTTAGTAAACGTGTATGTATGTACAATTTTACTACAGAAAGACTTTATACAATAATTGTATGTATGACTACATACATATTGCTTCACTTGTACTTCGGCTACCAAGCACCTGTGCTTATATAGTTGTGTTTCGATTTGAAGGGCAGTAAAATATGGCAGTAAATTACAGAGTACGGTGGCATAACACCATAGTCCTCATGAATAGTTAAAATGACTTTGTTTGTGTAAATTGTAGCCTGTATCACCCGAACTATAATAAGGAATCGATTGACATCATTTCATGAAAATTGTATGAAACGTACGTAAATACACACATACATAAGCAGCTAACAATTCCAAGGTCCTACTATTTCTCCCTTTAAGAACTTTTATCCTGTGCGCTATCTACCTTTCTCTTTCCTTCAATTACCTTTTGTCTTTTTTTTTCTCATTGTCTTCTTCTACTCAAAGGTTGGCTAGAAGAGATTGCTTAAGAATAAGGCCACTTTTTGTATCATTTCACATTTAATTTTTATGGTGGAGTAAAAACTGACAATCACTCATAGTACTGTTTATGTATATAGACAGGTGACGGTTACCACTTTCCATCAGGTACCTACCTGATGAAACTTTACCAGAGGAAGACTTTGGACAAAAGTCGATTGCTTGGGTACCTCTGTCCCATTCGTGTTTCAACCGTGAAGCAGTTGTGTTTGCATGGCTGTGTTTCGGTTTAAAGAGTGGAATATGGCGTGAATTTACAGGGTACAAAGGAATAACATCTGAGTCCTCAGGAATGGCAACGCATGGGGGGTATCATGGGCGAAACAGTATACTCTGTTATGTCCATGAAACCGCTCATATCTATAGGCGACAGTTACCACTTTCCATCAGGTGGGCCGACAGCTTGTTTGCCATTCTAAGTTGTATAAAAAAAAATAGGCAGGTGACGGTTACCAATTTCCATCAGGTACCCACCTGATCTATCAGGTGGATCGTCAGCTTGTTTGCTATTTTAAGTTGCATAAAAAAAACATTACGCTCCTTACGATATCTATTTAAATTAAAGTCTATGGTTCGATAGCATCAATTCTTCCAATTGCACCCACCAATTGTTTACGTGAGTCGTTCAACTCAACAACACCTACCAATTAAAATGAAGGTTACACTTGTTCTCTTATTTTTATTTATTAAAACTTGCTTAGTACTTGTAAACTTTTATTTCTAATACAATTTTTAACATTATATTTTATATTATATTATTGTATATTATTCATTTATATTCTTTCCAAAAAAAAAAAGAAACGGTCCTCAATTATAGGAGGGAAAGGGATTGTTAGTAATGGAGATTGAAAATCCCATTGCTAGCAATATACCCAACCAGGTCGACCTCCTCGCGGTTGCCCCAGGAAACTATCATGGTTCATTCCTGATGAATTCATCATGATGGGCTAACTGGCCTGTTTTCATTCTCATCTATCCCTCTTCACTGGTGCTCTGCCAGCGTATCCCGTTAGCGCAGGCGGGGTTACTAATGGTAATTAATGTAAATAATGTAATGTAATTAAAGTAATTGCCATTGTGGACCGATTTTAATAACTAATTTTCAGCAAAGCGACCACCTTAATTATAATTAGTAAAAGCAATTCACCACAACGATAGCAATCAACGACAACGCACACATAATAGCCCTGGTATTGCAGGCGTTCATAGGCTACGGTAACAGCTTACCATCAGGTGGGCCATATACTTGTTTGCCACCTCAGTGGTATAAAAAAAATCAACTAACGTCTCCGACCACCCCATCACGGATTACAATCGTGAATATACCTACTTAGAGTTATTTTTTTTATCAACTGCCGTGCGTACAATGTACCAGACACAAGTACATCGTAAATATTCAAATTAAACGCGTTTCGACGGTAGTTGTTTCCTTATTCGTACTCGACGAGGAAACATCTTGTACTTAATAACGTTACTTATTTTATCGTATATTATTATATTTTATGTTCTAAAGGAATTCCCAAAGAGGTCGATGTAATATGAGGAAAATTATTAAATAATACAAAATTGTTTGTATCATATATTTTTTTATATTATACAAATAGGTACACAAGATAACTTTTTATGCAATTTAGAATGGCAAACAAGCTGACGGCCCACCTGATGGAAAGTGGTAACCGTCGCCTATAGACATGAGCAGTACCATGGACATAACAGAGTATACTGTTTGGTCTACGATACCCCCATACATTACCATTCCAGGGACTCAGGTGTTATTCCTCTGTACCATGTAAATTCACTGCCATATTCCACCCTTCAAACCGAAACATAGCCATGCAAACACAACTGTTTCACAGTTGAAACAGAAATGGGACAGAGGTGGCCAAGCAAACGATTTTTGTACAGTCTCCCTTTGGTATTTAGCCTCCTATTGCTACCCACTGGGCCCATTTTTTCCTACCAGGTTAAAAACTGTCTTATCTTTCAAATTGGAGTTATCATCACCATATCTACTTTTTAAACATAAGCCTTCCCCGTAAGTGGAGTTTTGTTAGTAGTTGATATGCTTCGTAGACAGGTTTTTTTTTCATTGATGAAAATGGAATGGTAACCCCACCCGCGCCGTATGTATACCGATACACCGGAGGGGCTCCAGTGAAAGATGATAAATGAGGATGAAGTAGGTCAGTAAGCCCATCGTGACGAATTCAATAAGAATTTTTGACGATGGTTTCCAGGGGGAACCACGTGGAGGTGGACCTAATAGGGCATATTGCTAACAATGGGGCTGTCAAACTCCATTGCTAACAATCCCTTTCCCCTCTGGTAGACAGGTTGGCAATCGTAGTTAGGTGGGCCGTCAGCTTATTTGTACAACATTCTAAGTTGCATAAAGAAACAACGTTAGTCGTGTCATATAGTTTTGATGTAAATATCATCGAAACAGGCAATGCTTCAATTTGCCACCACAATCAGATTGGTTCTACGATAAATTGGTGCTATTGATAGGCTATAATTTATGGCAGGGTCGACGAGTACGATCTACAAGTTGAATGAAGGTCTACATTCAAAGTAGATAACGATACAGATCTATCTATCTATCTATCTATATATATATATATATATATATATATATATATATATATATATATATATATATATATATATATATATATACGATATGATTTTAGTTTCAATCACTCGACTCCCGAATAAAAATAGATAAAGTTTTTCAATTGTATGAAGGTATAGTTCCTATATTTGCGTAAAGATTTTTATATGCATTTATATATATATATATATATATATATATATATATATATATACCGCGGTCTTGCCGGTGTGAATAAGTGTATATTTTTACCTGTACTAAGTTTTTTTTTTTGCTGGGTGAAAATGGTATGGGAGGTCGACCTGGTTGGGTATATTGCTAGCAATAGGATTCTCAGTCTCCATTACTAACAATCCCTTTCTCCCCTCCTGTACTAAGCTAGGATGTACCTACCCATGTATCAAATTTCATTCAAATCTGCTCAGTGATTTTTACGTGAAGAAGTAACAAATATCTATATGGCCATCGATTCTTGCAAAATATCACTTTTATAATATCAATAGAGTTCATTTTAGATTACTGCAATGTTATTGCATGTCAGTGCATCTTTTGTCATGATTGAGGTCATTGCTTCGTACAGAGCAACAGCTCTTTATCTAAGGCTTTAGTAACTTGTCATCCTCGACATTCTATAATGCGTGCAGTCTAGGTATTTATCCAAGAGCAAAGAATTACATACCAGAGGGAGACTTTGTACAAAAGTCGATTGCTTGGGTACCTCTGTCCCATTCGTGTTTCTACCGTGAAGCAGTTGTGTTTGCATGGCTGTGTTTCAATTTAAAGGAGGGGATATGGCATGAATTTACTGGGTACAGAGGATTAATACCTGAGTCCTCAGGAATGGCAACGCACGGGTGAAACAGTATGAGTGTGTACTGTTATGTCCATGGTACTGCTCATGTCTATAGGCATACAGTTACCACTTTCCATCAGGTGGGCCGTCAGCTTGATTGCCATTCTAAGTCGTATAAAAAAATCTATAATGCGTGCAGTATAGGTATTTATCCAAGAGCAAAGAATTACATAGAAATAATGATAAAATAAAAACTGTAAATCATACGGTTGCCTCCTTTCTTCTTATGCAGTTATAATTAGTAAAAAGCGACGAAAGATACACCATCAGTTGGTATTTTTCTCAATTCATAGCAGGCTAGTGTATGTTTGATACGTCAATTATTTGTCAATAACAAATGTTACATTACTAGATTATACATTCGACACAGTTTATGTTGAGGTTTTATTTAAATTATTTTTAAAGATAGAATTTATTATTTTTTCTTGTTATGTCAATTGAGTATTTTGTTTATTAGAGAAACGTCATTACCTTTTAAAACATCTATTTTTGTACTAGGGAACAATATTATATATCTTTATTCAGTCTCTTATATTTTTATTGTTTTATCCAACGAACCCTTCACATACTGGCGACCGTGCAGATAAATATGGATAGAGCAAAGGCGGAGAGGATATTAGCTCGTCGCAAATTTACATTATGTGCTCAAAAACTGGAAAAGCTTTTGGATAGTTGCGACGAATTTATTCCAGCCGAGTTTGAAAAACTGAATAAGTTGTTTGAAGACCTCACTCTAGTACAAAATAAAGTTGTAAGTGTTTGGCTCGACGATGACAGTCGTGATGAAGAGACATTCGACAAAGATATTGTAGAAGCGGATGTCTACGAATCACGTTATTATATGTTGAAACAAAAGGCAAGTAAAACTTTTATTTCTTCTGCAAAATCTACTGTTAAAGAAATGGAGGCAGAGCAGTTGTCGTTGAGAACCAATGGTAACCGACACTTTAAACTACCCAGGTTGGAGTTACCCAGATATAATGGTGAGATAAAAACGTGGTTAAAATTCTGGTCTCAGTTCAAAAAGATACATATGGATGACCAGATTGATGATGATGACAAATTTCACTATCTGCTCCAATGCATGGAAGTAGGGTCGGTAGCTAGAGAATTTTTAGAAAGTTTCCCACCATCAGGTGAGAATTATAGTATTGCTATAGAGCAACTTAAATATCGATTTGCGAAAGACGAAATGATAATAGAATACTATGTGAGGGAATTACTCAATCTTGTTCTGGCGCAAGCTAAAGGTGTACAGAAGGGATCAATTCGTAGATTATATGATTCTCTGACGACACAAATATTAGCACTAGAATCTATGGGAGTAACCCAAGAAAAATATTCCGCATTTTTATTGCCGTTAGTAGAATCTGCTTTACCAGAAGAGACGTTGAAGGCGTGGATCAGATCTCAGGCAAATGATAGAGGTAATGAAAAATTTAGTCCATTATCTAGACTATTGAATTTTGTCAAGTCGGAAGTCGAGTCAGAAGAAAGAATACGTTTATCTCGCTTCAAAGGTTTAGATAACTATTGTAGACAAGATTTTAATATATCTTCTGCTGCATGTTTAAACACGACGTATAAAGATACTAAGAAAAGATTAGGTGAAGGTAACCAATACGATCGTAAGGAAAAAACTTGTATTTGGTGCGATAGACTGTCACATACTAGCTCAGAATGTGCTAGTGCAATTGGTAAAAATTTAGAAGAGCGAAAAGAATTTTTAAAATCGAAGAATGCTTGTTATATATGTCTTAACATTGGACATTCTGCCAAGCGATGTAGGAAGTATCCTAAATGCGTCATCTGCACCAAAAGACATTTTCCATTAATGTGCAGTGATATAAAAAAGTCGATTGCAGGCACTACCATTGCTAGTACGTCACAAGAATCTCAGTCGGTACTAAAT
Organism: Galleria mellonella; assembly: GCF_026898425.1. Taxonomy (NCBI): domain Eukaryota; kingdom Metazoa; phylum Arthropoda; class Insecta; order Lepidoptera; family Pyralidae; genus Galleria; species Galleria mellonella. Next base: position 3,686,175 of record NW_026441999.1, on the reverse strand, counting down.
CAGAGTGATATTTCAAATAATAAAACAGTTTTATTACAAACTCTGAGAGTAAAAATCTGCAATGGAGATGAGAATATCACAGTAAGAGTTCTTCTGGATAGTGGTGCCCAACAGACATTTGTTACTAAAGATGTTGCTTCTAGACTAAAATTAAAAGCATGTGGTATGAAAGAAATGAGTCAAAATTTGTTTGGTGGAGCTACGACACAGAAAAAAATGTACAGAATTTATAATTTAAATGTCAGAAGTTTAGATGACACATATGAATGTTATGTTAGAGCATACGAACAAAATATAATATGTGGTGATATACCCCATATTAAAAAGGGCAGTAATATTTTGTCTATATTAAATGATAAAGGTGTTGTTGTTACAGATTCTATAGATGATGTTTCTAAAATAGATTTACTAATTGGTTCTGATTTTCTAGGTACCCTGTTAACTGGACGATCAGTACGTGTAGATGACTATCTTTTTGCAACAGAAACTAAACTTGGTTGGACTGTACAAGGGCCCGCGGTTAGTGTGTATTGCTCTTCAGAATCTGTAAGTGTTCTGACTTGTTCATATACTATAGAGGACTTTTGGAATTTAGAAACGTTAGACATAAAAGATAATGCACAAGAGAAAAGTCTCATCAAACGCGAAGAAGAGATAGATAATTTTTTCAAGGATACTATACAAATTAATGAGGATTTTCTTCTAGCTTTAAGAAGGTTTTTAGCTAGAAGAGGTGCAGTTAAGTTAATTTATAGTGATAATGGGACAAACTTTAGAGGTGCTACCCATATTATAAATGAGATTAATTGGCAAGAGATTTCTTCTCAGACCCTTACTCAGAAAATCGAATGGCGTTTCATGCCACCTTCTGCACCGTGGTGGGGAGGGTTTTGGGAGAGAATGGTGAGGACTGTCAAAGACATTTTATGCAGAATACTTGGGAAAGCATCACAAAGTTATTGTGATCTCAATACAATCTTATGTGGGATAGAAAATATGATCAATTCGAGGACATTGACATATATAGCGGAAAGTTCAGGAAGTTTAATAACCTTGACACCCGCAACGTTCCTAAAAGTCGATGAAAATAACCTAAGTCAGTTGAATGGCAATATCTTAGCATCTCGGTGGCGATATATAAAAAAAATTAAGTGGCGATTTAAAACAGTATTTTCGAATGAATATTTATCACTCTGATTCAAAGGGGATGTAAAGATAAGAATTAGACATATAAAATTGGAGATGTTATTTTGGTCGGATATGATAATATTAAACGTTTATATTGGTCATTAGGAGTAATTTTAAATATATATCCGGATATTGATGGATGTCCAAAAGTTGCTAAATTAAAAACTCCTAAGAGCGAGTGTATAAGGCCTATACAGCGGTTGTATGCGTTAGAGGTTGAACCAGGCGAATTTGCAGAAATTAAGAGCAATACACACAGTGTCGATACTATAAGTAAAATTTCTGAGCAATTGCCTCGTGTCACACGCACTGGTCGTTTAGTCAAAATACCTAACCGTCTGGATTTGTGATGTTGTGAGACTTGTAATGTTATATGAAATGTAGTTTTTGTATGTTTGTCTGTCTTGCGATATCATCGCAAGGGGGGGAGTATGTTGAGGTTTTATTTAAATTATTTTTAAAGATAGAATTTATTATTTTTTCTTGTTATGTCAATTGAGTATTTTGTTTATTAGAGAAACGTCATTACCTTTTAAAACATCTATTTTTGTACTAGGGAACAATATTATATATCTTTATTCAGTCTCTTATATTTTTATTGTTTTATCCAACGAACCCTTCACAGTTTATGTAGAAAGTATGCGAGCAGGTTGTGCCTGAATTTGGTAGGGTTATATTGCCGTATAAGATTATCTATGTAAATTCTTGTTCTTAGACATTTATCATACAATACCATCCTGTAGGTATACCTTTTTTTTATACAACTTAGAATGACAAACAAGCTGAGGGCCCACCTGATGGAAAGTGGTAACCGTCGCCTATAGACATGAGCAGTACCATGGACATAACAGAGTATACTGTTTCGCCCATGATACCCCCCATGCGTTGCCATTCCTAAGGACTCAGATGTTATTCCTCTGTACCCAGTAAATTCACACCTATAGGTACAATGTTTTCTTGAAAAAGTAATATAGTTTTTATTGCTTTTTAAAGATAACAATATGACGTGGACACTAAAATACTGTTTAATTATACCGTTAATTTACTTTGTTTCACTTTTACTAAATCATCTAAACAGTTGTGTTTTATCAGCTTGATGAGATTCAGTATTATGATTTATTTGAACAACGATAAATATATTTATTTATACATTTCGGTACAGTCAGACCGAATTTTTCAGCTAATTTGACTAACATTATATACTAGTTTTGCACGAAATGTCGCTTGAACGGCGTATTTTTAATTTTTCCATAAAAATAAGAACTTTAACCAAGTAAATATATATATATATATATATATATATATATATATATATATATATATATATATATATATATATATATATATATATATATGTATACATGATTATGGTTTTTTTATTTATTTATTCATTAATAAATGTATGTATGTATGTATGTGTACAAAGCGAACTTAATTCTAAAGGTATTACCTACCTATATATCTACCAGTCAACCTTAGGGAAGTGTCAGAATACTCTAATATGGTACTAGTAATAATTGATATATAGACATACTAAAATTTATATATATAAATAATTAAATATATATAAATAACAAATATACTTATGTTTATTGTTTTATTGTTTATTAATCTAATTATTTGTTTGTCTCATAGACTTTCACCACAGTAAATATAAAAATTTTGAATTGCTAATAATGGGAATTAGTCTAATCCGTATTGCTTGCAATACATCCTGTCAGGTCGACCTCCACGCTGTCTCTCCTGGAAGCCATGGTTTTTAAATCATTCATCATAATAGGCTGATTGACCTGACTTCATAATCATCATACTATATTCCACTGATGCCCAGTCATTGTATAACATAAGCAAAAGTAGAAAAAGAATCATCAAAATCCATTCAGCAATATCTTTCAACCTAATTTTAGTTTCAAAAAGGAAAGATTTGATGTTTTTATTTGTAATGAATTAACTCAAGATAAGAGTATCTAATACAATTTTAAGAATTCTTTCATCTATTAAAACCTGTATTATTAACGAGTAATATTATTTATAAATTATTTTTTTTTTTGTAAATAAAATATAGTCCCAATATTTTATTTACAAAAAATAAATAAATTGTTAATCCCATTAATAATTGCGACTAGATATCCCTATGAAACTAGAACGGATTGCTAGTTATGTATACATACTATTACAATATGTAAAAATTATAATACATGTATATATGTATGTATGCAAACGTGCATATAAAAGATGCCCGTGTGGTCCCGGCATAGAATAAGCTATCCCTTCCTTTTCCGTGGACATCGTAAAAAGCGACTAAAGGATGAGAGATGGACAGCAGCGTCCCTTTACAACATCTCCAAAGCCTACTGCAGTTTCCAACCCGCCTGCCAAACATGGCAACTGTTAAAACCCCCCAAGAGGGAGGCTTATGTTCAGCAATGGACAGTTAAGAGCTGGTATGATGATGATGCAGGCAAAGTTCTTTGATGAAGACCGTAATAGTGAATTGAAATTGAAGTTATACATCCAATTGATATTTTTATGAATTTTGTCGCGAACTGTACACCAATTTTACAAGGGCATTGAGAACAGACACGTAAGATGCGAGTTAATTGATATTAAGTGAAACATCTGTGCAAAGTGGTTGTGTTTCATACAGGATTGCTTAGCAAAATGGAGATGAACAACCGTGTGAGTGCAATTTTTTTTAACTACCAACAACTACCTTCAGTCCGCGTGAATAATCGTAAAATATGTATAAACTCTGCGTAATTTTTTAGACTTTCGCAAATATAAACGTTTTTTTTTTTATATTACATATTGTTAGAATTATTTTGTATTGTATCAGCCATTAACTGCATACTATTAAACATAGCCTCTCCCAAAATGGGGGTTTTGCCAGTAGTCGCCACGCTTGGCAAGCGGGTTGGCAACCGCAGTTTGGCTTTTGATGATACTTTAAGAGGGATGATGTTGCCCATCCCTCGACTATAAGCTCTCTTAGTCACCTCTTACGACACCCACGGGAAAGGAAGGGATGGCCTATTCTATGCCGGAACCTAAACAGCGACAGGTTTTTTTATGCAACTTAGAATGGCAAACAAGCTGACGGCCCACTTGATACTGTTTCGCCCATGATACCCCCATGCGTTGCCATTCCTGAGGACTCAGGTGTTATTCCTCTTTACCCAGTAAATTCACGTCATATCCCACCGTTCAAACCGAAACACAGCCATGCAAACACAGCTGCTTCACGGTTGAAACACGAATGGGACAGAGGTACCCAAGCAATCGACTTTTGTCCAAAGTCTCCCTCTGATATATAAGGTTTTTCCTTGCATTATATATTTGATTTAGTACTTACATTTGTCACTTTGTTATATAACTTCTACTCGATAGAGATAGAGTTATTTATTTACTCGTCATAACGAAAAAAATGTTAGTGTTTACACGGCTGTGTTTCAGTTTGTAGGATAGGTAGCATATAGCAGTGAAATTACAGGCTACGGAGGCATAGTACTTTAATCCTCAGGATTGGAGAATCAATATATTATAGTATATTATCCCGTTACTTGCTTTTTTTATGCAACTTAAAATGACAAATAAGTTGACGACCTACCTGATCCTGATACCTGGGGGCCTACCATGAAATGAAATTCCGAATTTTCGCGCTCAATTTCGTGTTTTTGTTCGTACCTAAATCGACCCAGTAAATGGAGCTTAACGTTTCATTCATCATAAATCCTATCCTAATAGTCCAGAGGAACGATATTTTAATATTTTTAATAATTTTAAACAGCATGTATTATGTAATTTTAACATCAAATTTCTATTACGTTCGTCCCCGAAATTTCGGAAAATATTTCGTGGTAGGCCCTCTGATTACATTATAGTATTTTTCGTAGGGAAATTTAAGTTTTTAAAAATAATATGAAGGCTGTGTTACTCGCTAATAATGGAGCTTTCTATAGGTGAAAGAATTTTTTAAATTGGTCGATTTGTTTTTGAGTTTATCCACTACAAATAAACATGGACGAAACAGTATACTCTGTTATGTTCATGGTACTGCTTATGTCTATAGGCGACGGCTACCATCAGCTTATTTATAAATAAATATAAATATATACGGACAAATCACACAGATTGAGCTAGCCCCAAAGTTAGTTCGAGACTTGTGTTATGGGATACTATATTTATAATAGATACATATATAGATAAACATCCAAGACCCAGGCCAATCAGGAAAAGATCGTTTTCCATCATGACCTGGCCGGGGATCGAACCCGGGGCCTCCACGTCGCAGGCAGGCGTGTAGACTGCTGCGCCACGGAGGACGACATTTATCATTTTAAATTGCATATAAAAAAAAACATACAATCAAAACTTTTTATAATATTAGTTTTGTAACAATTTATTGTTGCAACCTTTTTTCGTATTCTTAATATGAATTATTTTAATAGATTTGGTTGAAATTTTAAATTGATATCTTATCGAAAGAATAGAATAAAACATATTCTGTTATGGGATCCATAATAAAAAAAAGGTCAAGGTCAATAACACTGTAGCTTTACATATACGATGAAAAGTATTGTATATGCTTTCACGTTTGTTTACATCGTCGCAGACATTGCTTAATTGAATTATCAAAATGTATACTTGTTTGTTGTTTGTATTATGCATTTTTAAGTGTATTTTTTTTCAGCAGTGCAAAATATTTACCGTATGTCATATTATGACATTTAAGATAAAGTGTAAATTATTATCTCTTATCTATTTATAATTGATTGTTAGTTACGTAAAAATTAACATAAACCGTTTCTTGTTATTCATTTATCAAATAAATAAAACTGCCATAATGCGGTCGATACTTGGGTGGCATTTTATTAAATTTGCCGCCAAAATTAAAATTTCTATTTGATATTACAGCGAAATCTTTATTATATGGACCTATATGAACTAATTTTCTAATAATTTAAGTAAAAATTATTATGATTTTGGTATATGATAGTACACGATGATGATGACTATTTCATTATCATCATGTCAGCTGACTGCTGCTGAGCATAGACCTCCCCATAGATTGCCATAAGGAACGGTCCTAAGCTACCTGCATCCACTAATCCTTGCAATGCGTTTGAGATCGTCACTCCAGTTAGTGAGGGCTTGTCGTACACTTCAATTTTTTTAAATGGATGATTATGAAATGGTAACCACACCTGCGCTATCGGTATACACTGGCGGGGCACCAGTGAGAGATGATAGGTGAGGGTGAAGCAGGTCAGTTAGCTCACCGTGACGAATCTAACAATAAATCAATCACGATGGTTTCCAGGTGGAACCACAAGGAATCGACCTGACAGGGTATATTGCTTGCAATGGGGCTACTAATCCCTATTACTAACAATTCCTTCTTCCCCCCGTACACTGCGTTTATCCATAAGGGGTCGCCACTCAAGACCTTTCTCAACAATAAAACAGTAATTTTACGAAATTCTCAAATTAAAATATTAGTTTAAATTGTTTCTTGTAAATATATATATTCATTAATTCAAATTTAGAGAAATGGCGCCCCATATTTGGCCCCAATGTCAACTGTCACTGGCACTATATTACAACGCATAGAGTACCTATAACAGCTGACATTCACGTTAAATATATTTCAATTGATACTCATAATTTATAACACACTCCAATAAAAACAATAATCAAAAGCGCCTCTTCGAATGTCTCTCTCATTTTATTTTCGTCGCTTTAGGTACGTATGTACCCACCATTGCGAAAATTACACTCAGTGCATCTTTTTAACTTATAAGAAATTAAAAAAATGCATTGAGTTCCATCGCCTGGCCACCAGTGAACATAGGCCTTTCCAATAAGTAGGATTTTGCCTGTAGTTGCCATGATTGGTGAGCGAGTTCTCAACCGCAGTTAGACTTTAGTGATGTTTTCAGAGGGACGCTGCTATCCATTTCTTGACCATTAAGTTCCCTTAGTTGCCTTTTTTTATGCAACTTATAATGACAAACAAGCTGACAGCCCACCTGATTGAAAGTGGTAACCGTCGCCTATAAACATGAGCAGTACCATTGACATAACAGAATATACTGTTTCGTCTATGATACCCCCGTGCGTTGCTATTTCTGAGAACTCAGATGTTATTCCTCTATACCCTGTAAATTCACTGCCATATCCCACCCTTCAAACCGAAACACAGCCATGCAAACAGAGGACCATGGACAGAGGTGCCCAAGCAAACGACTTTTGTACAAAGTCCGTCTTTTATGACACCCATGGGAAAGGAAGGGGTGGCCCATTCTATGCCAAAACTACCATTCATAGATGGAGCAAACCTTTTCTCTTCATCTTAATACTTAGGAATAAAATTTACATTAACATTTAGATTTTTTGATTACACACATTAAGTTTTTTTTTCATACAACTTAGAATGGCAAACAAGCTGATGGAAAGTGGTAAACGTCGCCTATAAACATAAGCAGTACCATTGACATAACAGAGTATACTGTTTCGCCCATGATACCTCCCATGCGTTGCCATTCCTTAGGACTCATTATACATTTTTTTTGTCTTTCTAATCTGATTTTGGAAATTTGGAAATATGTATTGCATTTATCAAAATAAGTTATTATTATCATGAAGTTAAACATCAATATAACGATGATTGGAACCATTCGTTGTCTATTTAACATAAAATAGGGTAATTTAAATTTACGTATAATTCACTAACTGATAGTAATTAAATGAATTGGGCCATGCCATGTTCACTATGATTAAATAACCGTACAGTTTAGGTAATTACTATATACTTATATGAATTAAAACGTCAGTTGAATGTAAAATAAAATATACTACACATTGAGAACTATGGCTAATTGGAATAATAACTATTCATTTAAGAAATTTAAATGAAACCCATCGGTTACTTTCTCGTGATGAAATTACAAATGTAACGTATTTATTAACTTTCGCATTGGCATGCGTTTAAAAAATTAAAAATTACTAACACTTGAGAAAATATCTAGTCATTTTTTTCTTTACAAATTCAATTCATTATAATATATGTATGTGTATATATCTGTATATATGATTGTATCTATATAATAGTGCGCCACCTATCCTTTGTCTTTTTCTCAATGTCCTCTACCCAAAGGTTGTCTGGAAGAGATTGCTTAGCGATAAGGCCGCCTTTTGTATCATTTCTCGTTAATATTTACTGTAATTGTTATTTCTCTTTTTACTTGGTGCAATAAAGTGTAAATAAATAAATTCAGTTCAATTTATTTATTATATTCTACAATATTATTTTGAATGATCTTAATAATTAATAAAGTATATAATTAATAAACTTACGAGTAGCAGGCAAACGAGCATGCGGCTCACCTGATGGCAAATGATTACTGCAACATCAGAGAAGGTGCAGCTATTTTGCTGGCCTTTAAGAAAAAAATATGATCCATACTTGAAGAATTCAATATCGTATTTATTAAGAAATACTGCTGCTGGGAATTCATCTTCTTTGGTACCTCAGTTCTACATGTACTTCTGCTGCGGCACCAATACTTGCACGGCTGTTCGATATAAAAAATGAGATATGACAGTTAAATGATCATGTACGGGGCACAACGTCTCAGGTTAGCAACATAGAAATGGTAACGTTTGAGGGAACCATAAGTTTCACAGTTTTTTTCGATACCATCATCAAGTATACCATCAGCTTGTAACCATTGCATGTTATATAAAGAAAGAAGGGTTTTGCCCGTAGCCGGCACACTTGGCAGGCGAGTTGGAAACCGCAGTTAGACTTTGGTGATGTTTTAAAAGGGACACTACTGTCCATCCCTCGAACTTAATGGTCGAGAAATGGCGGTTCTCCTAGTCGTTCCTTGCGACTCATACGAAAAAGGATGGGGTGGTTTATTTTTTACCAAGACCACACGGCAATCTTATATTATCTAAGAATAGTATCATTGTTCTCGTATCATTTTTTTTTATTATCAACAGAACTGTACACAAACTCAAGTGGAAACAGAAGGACAAAGCATAAAGCCTCCGCCACAACCACCGCCAGAAGGAAACATCCAGAAGAAGTTTGTTCATTACTCAGAGAAGGAACCGTACGATTTCGTAGCTGAACGATGCGTACCGAAGCCTACCAAGTGAATAAAATAATTCTATTATTTTTTAGTACGTAGCCTAATTGGACAATAAACAAAATTTAGGAAAGAACAATGTACAAAGAATTTACATAATGAAAAAATAAGTTATTGTTCTCAAGTCATCATCATCATCATCTCAGCCATTATCCGTCCACTGCTGGACATAAGCCTCCCCCATAGACTGCCATAAAGAACGGTTCTAAGACACTTGCATCCATTGAGTCCGTGCGATGCATTTGACTTTCTGTATTCATTTCATATATTTATTTGATTATAGAATTTTTTAAATGAATTACAAATGAAATAAATTATATTTAACTTACTTCAAAAAAGGAGAAGGTTCTATGTTCCACTGTATACTTTTTTTTTTGTATCTCCAACGATTTTCTCAACAACTGTGGACCGATTTTAACAATTATTTTTTTTTATTCGAAAAAGTATACTCTTGAGGTACTTCCATCATTATATGATAAGATCCTAGAGAAGTCGAGGGCAACCCTCAAATTTTATAGGCACATTTATGATATTTCATATATTTTACTTTCAGTGTTCTAGAATCCATTGGCCATCTCATAAAAGGTTGCCTTGGAGGTGGGATCCTGGGCATACACGAGGCGTACATGAAGGGCGGTTTGTGGACCTCTTTAATATTGACTATCGTCTTTGGATTCTACATCACATATTGTGTGTATGTAAGTATATGATGTGGTTCCCCTTTTTTACTACTAGTACTATTATTTTACTACTTATTACTCTATTACTCGGGTCAGGTCATCGTCATTATAATAAACATTTTATTTCACTAGCAGAGCCCTGAATGTTTCTAATTTTTAGTAATCAATTGGAAACATTCAAAAATATTCAATTGTTTTTCGTCACCCAAATTCCAAAACGTATAGGTTCACTAACACACTAACACTAGGTTTCGAGTGTTATCTATTAGTTTGCCTGAAGATGCCGCGTTTAGAGAAGAAACACGTGTCTTAAAAAATGGACAGAATAGCAATCGGAGATTGATTACTACTCGTAATATGGAAGGCTCTAGAACTTCTGCTAATAATAATAACAGTGAATCTTCGAGTGTTGGCAGTCACACACATACTAATGGTATTGGAATTTACAAAAATAATTCTATTAAAGTAATCAGTGATATGGAACACCTATATCAATAATATATCTAAAGTTACAAACGCTCTTAGTGTCCTACTAGCGAGCACAGATTTCTCTATGTAACCTGAGGATATCAACCAACTGTTAGCACTCTAGTCATTTCAGTTGGTGTTTAATTTCAGAAATCTTTTCTTCGATTAAAAAAACAAATCTGAACAAATTTGTCATATTAATTTACTTAATACAACGTCTTAAAAGAAAAAATAAACAGTACTTGTTCCCATACGGTTTATATTATTACTAACTCTCTATAAAGCAATCTATGATATCCTTTTCTATGGTGAAAACTGTGTTTATTGATTTATTTACTCTTTACTGCTCCACTTAACTTGCATAATACACAAATGCAGTACAAAAGGCGGTCTTATTGCTAAAGCAATCTTTTCCAGATAACCTATGAGTAGAGGAAAAAAGAAAAAGGCGGTAGCTATTTGACGCAATAAATATATAAAACTATTGAAACTAAAATTACTCGTGTAAAAAAAAAAGATATATGCAAAATTATTCATACAAATGAATACCATACATACATTATGCCAAATCTCATGAAGATTACTTAAGCCGTTAAAAGTACCAAAGTGCAGCAAACTCTCTTACACGTTTATAATATTAATAAGGATGTAAAAATTTCCAGATTCTAGTAAAGTCAGCACAAGTGCTATACAAAAGGCTACACTTAACAGAGATGTCGTATCCAGACGTCGCTGAAGCCTCGTTGGAAATTGGACCATTCCCTAGTTTAAAGAAATACAGCAAATTGTTTAGGTAAGGTATTGTAAAAAAAAAAAATATTAATGTTTTATATTATTGGTAATATGAATTACGTGGACCTATGTATTGTATAAATGGTAGCTAATAGAAAGTGATTACAGTCTCTGGATATAAATATGATTATTTAATAGCATTCATATTAGAGAATATATTCTAATAATAGTACGTATTATTATTTTTTTTTATTTATTTATTTATTTATTCATTCTGATTCGATACATACAGCACGATTCAAGTATACACATAGATCTCACACAACGTGATGGCTTAACAACTAGAACATATTAAATCTTAAGATCAGACCAGAAAAATAAAGAAAGTACACTAGTTATTCTGTGAAACAAATAAATGACAATCGCCACCCACCAATGTTAGTTTTTTACATCAAAATAGACAGTACAAAAATGAAATGAAATGTATCTACTTTGTAACATCAACGCCAAGTAACGTGAGGGTAGTTTAGGCAACGAAAATGTTTTATGATTATGAACATATTTTATGTTTATCGTACCTACTCATAAAGATTCTATTTTATATAATGCAAAGGTAATAATAATATTTTTTTATTATACGTATGTACGTACATATATTATGTAGGTACACTAATGCCTATTATTTAACCAAAGTATTAGAGACATCATTTTGTTTATTTCTCCGATCCTTTCCCATAGTTTAAATGAAACTTAAATTTAAATTCTTCGACACTAACTAATTTCAAGTTTATATGAATTTAGATTTATACAAAGTGCTGAGGATTTTCTTCTACCCGCCGTATTAGTAGAAATACTGTATCACGGTCAAGTATGAATCCATGTTTGTGACAAGAAATGTAAACAACCAAAGACAATTTCATCCGTAAAAGTTCAAAAGTGAGTTAATGCTTGATTGCAATAAGGTACAATATTGTATACACTGTAAACAAAGCGAGCTGCATTTTTAGAACATAGTAAATGCGCAACTTTAAGATAATTCATTGTTAGAATTGTGTACATAACTTTATACGGATATGTATATATAATCAAATGCGCATGTATACATAATCGTCACAGTATCCTTTTTATGAATTTGGACTATTTAATTGTTTTTAAGTATACATTATTTTATTTATGACTAATAACTTAACAAAACTATAATATATAACTATAACCAAATAACCAAAACAAAACTATAAGAGACAAACAATTAATAAAGATTAAATATAGACATGCATGATTGTGTTCAAGATTTATATGTACATATTATGTAAAAAATGCGTGTGTGCGCACGCACGTGCATGCGTGTTATGTATGTATGTGTGTGTGTGTGTGTGTGTGTGTGTGTGTGTGTGTGTGTGTGTGTGTGTGTGTGTGTGTGTGTGTGTGTGTGTGTGTGTGTGTGCGTGTATGTGTGTGAATGTGTGTGTGTGTATGTGTGTATGTATGTTTATTCATACTCTCATTAGATTTTCGGTAGCATTATTATCCGTTTCCAATAAATAATTATCAACTATTTTTTTACACAAATACGTAGAATACTTATATATTTCAACACATGCTGATACTCTGTTGTATACATATGGCCCCAAAAAACTTATGAAATTTTGAGCAAATCTAGTCTTAAAACCAGGAACATAGTATATTTTATCTTTTCTTCTCTTTAATGTTTTTACGTCAGTTGGTAATCTGTGTTGGAACACAATTAAATATTTTATGTACAATTTACGAACTGATAATATTTTTAGTTCTTCGTATAATTTATGTGTAGGATACATTATTGGCTTAAAAGTCATAGTCTTTAAAACAGCCCTATGAGCCCTCTCTAATGAAGTTATAAGGTATTTAAAACAGCCTCCCCATATACGAATACAGTATAAGATGATAGATTGGCACAATGAATTATATATAACTTTTAATAAGTTTAAGTCACAGACATTTCTAATGTTTTTGAAAATGTATATTTGCTTACGTACTCGTTTTGTCAATAAATAAATATGTTCCTTCCATGACAAATTTTGGTCAAGAATTAAACCAAGATATCGTATGGAATTTGCCTTATTAAGACGATAACAATTACATATATTAACGGTATCTCTACAATGGTGTACCTTAATAACTATGGAGTCATTAAGAGGTTGAGTGTTATTTTTTATACTAAATGTCATAAATTTGGTTTTTTCTTTGTTTAATGTTAGTAGGTTGTTATTTAACCACTTTATTATTATGTTAAAAATTTTATCAGCGTCTCTGCCTACTTTTATCCAATTTTCACCAGATATCATAACAGCAGTATCGTCTGCGAATGTAGTGATTTCAACATTCGGTGAAGTTAATCGACACAGGTCGTCAATGTATACAAGAAATAATGTAGGTCCTAAGACACTGCCCTGTGGTATGCCATAGGTGTTCTGTTCTTCTTTACTAATGTAATTATCTATTTTAACCGCTTGCTTTCTATCTTGTAAATAATTTTTAAAAAGTTGTAAAGGGATACCTCTTATACCTTTATTTTCAAGTTTTTGGAGAAGTATTGGTATCGAAACCGTATCAAATGCTTTCTTGATGTCTAGAAATATGCCTAAGCATTTTTTATTAGCGTCTAGGTTTGACGACACATATGTTGTAACACGCTGTACTGCATCAACTGTGGATCTCTCTGATCGAAATCCATATTGATTAGAAGAAAGTAAATTTTGTTTTTCTAAATAGTTTATAAGTCTGTTATTAATTATTTTTTCTATAATTTTAGACAAGCTTGGCAGTAATGAGATTGGACGAAAGTTAGAAATACAATCACTGTCTCCTGATTTATATATAGGAATAATAATCGACTTTTTTAATGCATTAGGGAAAACGCCGCTGGAAAAACATAAATTACAAATTATTGTAATAGGAGTTGTAAGTATCGAACAAGCACCTTTTAGAAAAGATGTGGGAATACCATCCCATCCCGTTGAAGAGTTGTTAATCGTCCTAATGTAATATTTTTTACTTCCGTCTCATCTGTTGGTAATAACATAAATGAATTACCAGCCGTGGGTGTGGTATTTTTTAATTTGGAAGCTAATTCATTCTCATTGCAGTTGGTTTCGTCAAGTACATTCTTAGCTAAATTAGCTCCAATATTCGCAAAATATGTATTAATAAAGTTTAACGAAATTTGGGGACTAGATTTTAGATTGATCAATTCAGATGAGTTATTTTTAATTTTATCCAGATAGCAGAGATTTTTAATTATGTGCCATTGCTTTTTGAGGTTATTATTATATTTATATAATTGTTGTCTATAATATAGTTGTTTTTGTTTTTTTAAGAGGTTATTGCATGTATTTCGATATCTACTATAAGTTATTTTGAGAATCATATTATCAGGGTCTTTTTTTAATTTTTGTTGTAAATTATTACGATTTCGTATGCATCGTATCAACCCTGGAGTTATCCAGGGTTTAATAATTCTTTTCTTCCTAGATATTTTGTAAACTGTAGTGTGCTTCTCGAAAGCCTTATTTATTTCTGAAATAAAAATATTTGTAGCCATATTTACATCGTCAGTCAAAATTTGTTGCCAATCAATGAATTGCAACTCTTTAATTGCTTCTTCATAGTTTACTTTAGTAATTGTAGGTATTTTATTCTTTCTTGAAATTTGTGTTTTTTGTAATGTTGTTAATATACTACAATGGTCAGTTATTGAGGTATTACAAACCATTGTGGTTACTGAGTTTATCGTTTTCACAAAACAGTGATCTAAGCAATTTTTATCACGAGTAGGTAGCACGTGTGATGGAAGCAAACCATGAGATGCAAGTAGGTCCAAATAATCAGCTGTTTTAGTGCTGTTATTTTCGGGTTTTATATCAATATTTATATCGCCTAAGAGTAATATATTTGCATGTTGTTTTAATTTTGTGAGGACTTTATCCAGTGACTTCAAGAAATTTTCAGTATTTTGATAGGATGGAGGTCTATATACACAAATAATAGCAAAATTATTTTGGAGTGTGAGTATTAGACAGTTTGCATCTACTATATCTGTAGATTCGCTTACTTTAACAATTAAGTCGTCTTTAACGAAAGCAACTACACCATCATTCTGATTTAAATGGTTTTGTGTAAAATATGAGCTATAGGTCGGAATTTTTGGTATAATAGAATCTTTGTTCAACCAACACTCAGTTAGAATAATTATATCTTGTTGAAAGTTAATACGATCTAGTAAAACAGTAAGATTATCAAAATTTTTATTGATGCTACGTATATTTTGTGTAAAAATATTAAGAGCGTTTTCAGAAATGGGCAAAGACGTACCATAGAGCTTCTCTTCATCAACAATCATTGCACTTCCGACATTGACACTGGAGTCAATGTCATCTAATACCTCTAGTGTATTATTCATTATATTTAAAGTCAATAATGCAGTATTTAATGAACATAAGGAAGTACAATATTGAATCTTCAGATAAGCATTGGATGAGAGCTTTACTTGTGTGTGGTATATAAATGTAAATAAAATGTGGATATAATATGTACGTATGTAAATGTAATGTAAGTGAACTAGTTTGTGTATGAGTATATGTTAAAATGTAAGCAACAACACATGCAGTATCCATAAAAAATAATCTGAAATTAACAAAGTAAAGTATAAAATAAAAATAAATGTAACAGTATATAGTATTATGATTAAGAATATCAGAGCATAGTCAATTTTGTAAGCCTGGTAAATCCATTTTTAATGCCTCAATTTGGGTTAACATTTTGACATGTATGGTAGGAGTATTATCAGATTTTTTGATAAATACCTTACCATGTTTTATCCAGCAAAAATTATGCTACAAATCATCTATTTTCTAAGCCTACACTGTGTAACATTTTTACCGTGTTGTCCCGGCATAGTATGAGCCATCTCTTATTTTCCTGTGGGTGTCGTAAGAGGCGACTAAAAGAATATTTTTTTTTTTTATTTTTATTTATTCATTAGTACAAATATGTCTACATGGCGGACTTAATGCTAAAAGCATTCTCTCCCAGTCAACCATAGGGAAGTGTCAGAATACTCGAATGCGGTACTAGTAATTATTGATATACATACATACTAAAATTACATATATAAACGAATAAATATATATGAATAACAAATATACTTACACATATATGACATATATAATACACGAATTTAGGAATAATATAAAGCACTTACAGCTCGGATAAAGATAAAAAGTGAGCGTGAACGCTTTTTTTGAAAGACGATTTCGTCGGTAGTCTCTTAATGGCATCAGAAAGCGCGTTCCAGAGTCGTGAAGAATGTAGGAGAAATGAGTTTGAAGCGTAACAAGTACGGTGAGAGGGGAAAGATAGTTGGAGAGTATTATATAGTATTATATAATATTATAGTCGGAGGATAAGCAGCAGCATTCCTTTTAAAACGTAAAGCCTAACTGCGCTTGCTGACCTGCCTGCCAAACGTGCAACTACTGGCAAAACCTCCCTAGAGGAGGCCTATATTCAGCAGTGGATAATTAACAGCTGATACTGTGATGATGATACTGCCTCACATTACTGGGCAAAGTCTCTTACGTCTCCAAATGTCTCTATTTAAAGCTTGGTCGGACCATGTTTTTCTTTTTTTTTTTTTATACAACTTAGAATGGCAAACAAGCTGACGGCCCACCTGATGGAAAGTGGTAACCGTCGCCTATAGACATGAGCAGTACCATGGACGTAACAGAGTATACTGTTTCGCCCATGATACCCCCCATGCGTTGTCATTCCTGAGGAATCAGATGTTATTCCTCTATACCCTGTAAATTCACTGCCCACCCTTCAAACCGAAACACAGCCATGCAAACACAACTGCTTCACGGTTGAAACACGAATGGGACAGAGGTATTCAAGCAATCGACTTTTATACAAAGTCTCCCTCTGGTGAAATCTTCCATCTTAAATCAATCGGTCATCAAAAATCTTCAGACTTCTACAACGCCAGTATAAATTGGTCAGTAAAGAAAGTTAAAAGTGTTTTTAAAACTGACTGACAAATTGAACTTGTAACATACTGTGTAATCTTTGAATCAAGAATTGTAAGCTACATTCCATTCTTGACTATGTTGCTATGACGATGGTGATGATGATGACTACTTTTTAATTTAAAATAATGAAATTTCTAAATAGTATAAAATAAAATCTAAATCTGTTTGGTTTCCCGTTACCTTTTCTAAACTACACAACAAATTTCGATATATAAATTTGAATACATTTAAATTTACAAATATATAAATAAATATAATAGAAAAATATTTAAATGATATTGTAAATCAAAATTCATTATATAGTTTATTATTTAATAATTTAGTAGTAATAAATTGCAATGAATTTTATGTTCTCTTCAGATATGCTGTTGATTTAATAATATGCATTGACCTATTCGGAGCCTGTTGCGTCTACCAAATCATTATAGCGAAAACCATCAAGCAGGTCATAGAAGATGCATATGGAATGACTCCTGGAGATTTGGATCAGTTAAGACTTTATATTTTAGCACTACTGGTTCCAGTCTTACTATTATGCATGATCACAACGTTGAAGTATTTGGCACCATTTACTTTGATAGCTGATGTATTTATTGGTAAATATTTCTTTTTAAATAATTTAGAAAAGGTAAAGCAAGATATTGAGTTATCTTATGTTACGGATAATTTTATAAAAGGTTTTAAAGAAAATATAGAAGAAGATAAATTAAAAGAGGATAAAATAATTAAATGAGTTTAATTTAAAAAATGGCTAAAGGGTAATATAGTGCAGTCTAGGATATATTCTAAGATTTTCAGATCTAATAAGTCAGTTTCCTATAACTGAGGCAACTTTAAAACAGGAAAGAAGATTTTTTAACAAGCAGATAGTCCAATTTATGAAAAGTGATAACCGTCGCCTAATGTAAAAAGAATTTTGTAAAATTAATTCAGATTCTATTTTCTAAAGTTTTATCCCAAAAAGAGCAGTATCCGTCAAGTTAAAAACTAATAGCATAATATATTTTTTATGGTGCAAATAATAAAATAAATGAATAATTTCCAGTGGCTTGCGTAGTTGCAACTGTAATATACTCTATGGAGGTTGCACCGCCCCTATCTGAAGTACCGTCTTGGAAGGATGGTTTCGGATTCTTCGAGTTTTGTGGTATAGCGATATTCAGTATGGAAGGTATAGGTGTTTCGCTCCCAATTGAAAACAACATGAAAGACCCCATGAAATTTCCACTTGTGCTTTGTATTGGTGAGTACGCCTTTTTAAAATGACAATTTCATCTAAAACACATTTTAACAGAGTGATACGAATAGTCATCAGCAAAAATTTTGCAGCCAAGCATTTTGCTTGTTGTCAGGCTTTTAATATTATGACAACGTAATTATTAGTTGTTTATAATCAAACAAATGTTAAACTTGAAGGAATTGTATAAAAAAAAGCTGCAATGGAAATTGCATCTACAACTTAGATACTACTAATATTTGTAAATAAAAAGTTAGGGTTTAAATCCTAGTATTTTTTATTGTATTTCAAAAAGAAGAAGTTTCTGAATTACTCTGTATCATTTTCTTATATGTTACATCACACTATATATCCAGATAATATTTTTTACATTATTATTTTCGCAACTTATGTTCATTTTTTTAACATTATCCGTATATTATAATATTGATAGTAATATTATGAACTTAGTATGTTTGTCGTTTCCGAGAAAACTTCTGAATGAAGTCGAAGCAATTGCCATTATATACATGTATATACACGTATATAATATATATAGACATTTACATTTTCTGCATCGAGTAACTGTGTTAAGCTATCGTTTATGACTATTTGCTTAAGAACTTCGATTATCTATCCTCCGGAAAATATTTGAGAGTAGGTATTGATAAGAGCGTTAGTTATAATATTATCACTATTTTTCATTTCAGGTATGACTATCGTAGTATCTTTTCTAATACTTGTAGGATTCTTTGGATATTGGGGTTTTGGAGAGAGCAGCATATCTCCTGTTACGTTGAATTTTCCCACAGAAACGTAAGTTACTTATAGGATTTACAATCAACTATTCCATAGTTGTCTACAATAGTACATAGTTGTGTGAGTATGGTAGTATAAAATGGGTGTGTGACAAAAAGAATAAAAATGAGAAAAATATAATCAAAATACAAAGCAATAAGCAGAATTTTAAGAAACATGTGGATACCAGCTTTGTAAATCAATATTGTAAAAGTGAGTTCATAATGTCGATGTACAAATAATATATACATAAACAAACAAATATGTGCTGAAGTTGATGACGTGGGTACGATCCTCACAAAATACAGACTTGTGACTATGTCTGTTTGTATTGATCTGGGTATTCTAGGGATTTTTGATTGGCAATTTTTAAATAATTTTGAGTGACGTAAAAAGTACTAAATATTTTTTAACAATAAATACTACAGTTCAGACATAATCTTACTCCGATATGAACAATAAATTTTACTAGTCGCTTTTCACGACATCTTAGAAATTAAGAATTATAGTCTGATTTATTCAAACTTCATGAAATAGGAACCAAGTTTTGTTGAAATTATCAAAAAATATCGAAAAATACTCTCTATTAATTAATCTATTTTTTATTTAAACTAACCACTTGCTTTTACCTGCGAGATCATCTTCATAACCGTTCACTGACAAGATTAAAAAGTAACCTATGCCCTTTTAATTTCAAAATGATTGATTAACCCGCTAAAACGCTAAGATCAAACAAAGAAACCCAATCAATTTTTCATTCTCATTTTCATTAAATTCTATTGAAACAAACTTGTACACACAGTAATACTTCTCCACTCAATTATTAATTGGAGAAGTTTATACTCACCTGATGTAATATTATTTCTTTTCTCCAGATTTCCTACTGTCTTGAAATGCCTAATGGCTGTAATGATCTTCGTGACATTCGCTCTCAATTTCTGGGCTCCATTCAACTTGGTTTGGCACTATATGTCCAAAAAACATAATCCTGCAAAATACTGGATATGGGAGAGGGTCTACCGAGCCACGTTCATCATTGTCATCACCAGTATCGCCATTGCATTCCCCAATATTGGCAATTTAATGGGACTGGTATGTATAATTAAATCCCTTAGTTTAATAATACTTGTCACGTTTAAAATGTATTTTTTTATACCACGAAGATGGCAAATAAATATACAGCCCGTCTAACTGTAAAAGGTCACTGTAGCCTGTAGATACCTGCAACACTAAGAGTGTCATGTGCACCGACCCTAAAGAGACCTTAATACACCCTTTTTGAGGAACCAGATACGGTAGTCTTTAACCAGATAAGGTTCAGCCCAGAAACTCTCGGTAGGGTGCTCATTCCGCAGCCTAAGCGTTTGCGGTAGGAAACTCCTTTGAAATCACATTGTACCCGACTATTTAGGTTCTAGCGTGTGAGAATAAATTCCTTATCGATGGTGAGCGATGCGATGATAAAAAGTGAAGGTGGGTATTTATTTCGAACTGTTGAAATCCGCAATCCCCTAAAGAAACTTGCCGAACTTACAGACGTTGAGTTGTCCAATTTACGCTTTCTTTTCCTAAATATCCTCAATACCGTCATTACGAATATTATGAACAAGTACAGTTTACTCTGCAATTAAATAATTAAATTTTGTGTACCACAAAAAACAGACTTCAGTTGTGACAAATCCAGTTATTTTGGTCTAAAAACTAAACCAAAGAACCAATTTTGATAAAATTTCTATGAGACCAATCTGTAAGTATATTCTTTTAGTTAAAAAAAATCCATGTCCGTTCAGAACTGACCATGTTATGAGGTAACAAACATACAAAAAAATTAAACCGATTTGAAAACCTTCTTTTTTTAAAGTTGATTTTGATTAATCGAAAAAGATTGTCCTGTCAAAATACGAATCGTTTTTAACAAAAATATAACCAGTATCAATTAGCATAATGCAATGATTGTAACGATATCCAAAAATCCAAATCTGTTCAAGAATTTAGGAGTTATGGTTGAATAAAGAAACTCACATACATGAACCCTAAAAATATGATCTTTCTTTATCAGGAATTGTGTAAAAATACGAGTAAAAATATATATGTTAGTCAAATGAAAAATTTTATCATGTTAATTTTAATTTGAGGTTAATTGCATGAATGAATTTTACGTACATTAATATCCACTTAAAATCATACTTTCATACGGTTTTTTTTTGTTTATTAATTAGATCGCCTATTATACTAATTACATTTTGATATTTTGTTTACAAAGGAAAAATTGCATGATACAAAAGTTACTTTAACTTCTTTTTTAATATTTTTTATACAACTGAGAATCCCTCAATTTGTAGCAAAAAAGTTAAGTGTAAATTATTTGTTAGATTTCTAATACATTTTAATATGTTCAGAGGAAGACTCTGTACAAAAGTCATTTGGTTGGGCACCTCTGTCCCATTCGTGTTTTTACCGTGAAGCAGTTGTGTTTGCATGGCTGTGTTTCGGTTGGAAGGGTGGGATATGGCAGTGAATTTACAGGGTACAGAGGAATAACACCTGAGTTTCCAGGAATGGCAACGCATGGGGGGTATCATGGGCGAAACAGTATACTCTGTTATGTCCATGGTACTGCTCATGTGTATAGGCGACGGTTACCACTTTCCATCAGGTGGTCTGTTAGCTTGTTTGCCATTCTAAGTTGTATAAAAAAATATAATTAGCCATACCAGTAGATACAAGTACTTTCAGATCAGTCTCAAAAAAATTCGTCAAAATATGTTTTTTAACCAAAATAACTGGTTTTGATGGGATTATTTTTTTTTTCTTCTGTAGCAACCTCTACTTGTTTCTCATAAACTATTTTTAGTCTTTCTCCTTTTTAATTTTCAATGATATATTTTTTACAGCTGGGTGCGTTCTGTCTATCCAATATGGGCTTCATATTTCCCGCCATCATCGAAGTCCTCGTTATATGGGAAAGTCCAGGATTGGGAAGGTTCAAATGGCGACTGTACAAGAATATTTTAGTCATGATAATAGGCGTTTTATTATTTATAGCTGGTACTTATTCTAATCTTAAAGGATTAGTGAGCAATATATAATAAATTAAAAAAAAAAGTTTTACCGTTTTTGTTATTAACACTTCCCTAAGATTGATTAAAATTTATTTAAAAAATTTTTACCTCTAGTTTTTTTCATAAAGTTTTTTTTTACAACACAGGAGGCAGACGAGCATGCGGCTCACCTGATGGTAAGTGACTACCGCCGCCCATAAGCACCCACAACACCAGCGGCATTGCAGGTGTGCTGCCGGCCTTTTAAAAAGGAATATACTCTTTTCTTGAAGGTTAGGTTGTCGTATCGGTTCGGAAATACTGCTGCTGAAAGTTGATTCCAAAGAATGGTTGTGCGTGGAAGAAAGTGCCTTGAAATAACCCATGCGAAGTAGTGGCAAGTACTCAGACCAGGCCAGTATTCAGATATCTAATGAGATCTAAATTGATCATTATCATCATACTGAAAATAGGCCTCCCCAAAAAGGGGGTTAAATTGATCACTCATGATAATTTTTCATCATAGAGAAGGAAGGGATTGTTAGTAATAAATGGTAATCCATTACTAAAAATATACCCTGTCAAATCGACTTCCTCGCGGTCCCCTCTAGAAACCCATCGTGGTTTTTTTAATGGGTGATAATGGAATGGTACCCCGCCTGCGCTATCAGTATACTCGTATACTAGCGGGTCACCAGTGATAAATGACGATGAAAGCAGGTCAGTTTTTTTTTATACAACTTAGAATGGCAAACAAGCATACGGCCCCACCTGTTGGTAAGCAGTTACCGTAGCTTATAAACGCCTGCAATACCAGGAGCATAAAGTACGCATTGCCGATCCTGAAGAAACCTCTTTACCTCTCATTAAATTAATAATTAAGAATTTATAACGCAAAATCCAATTTTTGGGTAAATAAATAAAATATTTTGCTAATATAAAACTATATTAATATAGAAATTTCATTTTGCTATGCTACTTTGTCACGCTATTTGAGTGTTATCGGTATTTATTTATAAATGCCACTAGCTTTTTCCCACTACTTCGAACGCGTGGATTTCGTATGTAGGAAAATCAATAAAATACACACTATAGTTCACATGACGTAACACGAAAACATTTTAAAAAATTGTTTAAAGTTTAAAAATTTATTGAGTGGAAATGTCATTCAAATTTCACAAAAAAAAATTTAAAAATAAAAACTTCATTCTTCTCGGAATAATTTTTGCGTGATGCCAGAACAAACATGCAGACAAACGAAAGTTATAAAAATTCTTGTTTTAACATCTATTGCTCTTCGTATACATATTTCTTTAACATTGCCCATACGCTGATATCGTCTAGTCATAATTTATTATATTAATAATATTGCCGTGTGGTCCCAGCATAGAATAGACCATGCTTTTCTTTCCCGTGGGTGTTATAAGAGGCGACTAAGGGAGGGCGAGAGATAGGCAGCAGCGTCCGTCTTAAAACATCACCAAAATCTAACTGCGGTTGCTATTCCGCCTACCAAGTGTAGCATTTGTTTTATACCACGAAGATGGAAAACAAGTATACAGCCCGTCTGATGGTAAACGGTTACTGTAGCCTATGGACGCCTGCAACACTAAGGACGTGCGCGTTGCCAATCTTTCGAATCGAAGAAACCTTTATGTATCCTCTTTGAAAATACTGTAGTCTGTACTAGCAAACCCCAAGGAAGAGACTTATGATAACACCCAAAACACCCAGGAAAGGAAGGGATGGCCCATTCTATGCTGAAACTTTTAAACAGTTAAAGAGAAAGATTCAAACAATTAATTTTTATTAAAAAGCCAATTTTATTATCAAAATATAAAAAAAAATCTAGATATTCACAGTAAGTAACTATTATGAAATATTTAATTTACATTCAAAACCATTTTCTTAGGACATAAAATAAAAAAAATATATATCAAAAACAGATTTATTTTATTCATTATTTTTATTTGAGAGAATTGCAAACAAGTTTACGGACCACTTGAAATTGATAACCATCGCCCCTTAGAAATGAACAGCACTGTAAATGTTACAGAAGATACTGTAAAACTAACAGCCTAACCCACACTTCTTTTAATTTTCCAATAGGATGTACTAGAGTACATAAAATCTTAAAAGATTTTATTCATACAATTGACACTCCTATAAAAATTATGTAGATTTCCCATGAAAATTCCCAATGAGAAGGAAGTGTACGCTGACAAAGCCGCGATATATAACTAGTATTGAAATACACGTTCATACATTTCATATACGTTCTCCTAGTTATACAAATACCAACATCAGCTCACTCATATTGACGATGGAACCACATATTAAAATAAAAATACCGATGAATATTAAAATCAGCGCTCTCCATAATCTCCATTTATATTTGCCTAATCCAGGCCTGTCCCAAATTACGAGTAAATTGATTAAATTTGGCCAAATGAATGCCATGTTCGATAAACAGAAGGCGCCGAGCTGTAAAAATTATGTTACATTTTACTAATATAATAAATCTTGGCGTCCCCGCAGGCAAACGCAGTGTAGGACGACCCTCCACTAGAAAGGGGAAGGGATTATTAATAATGCAGATTACGTAGGTACAGTTAGCTACAGGTAGTCCCCCTAGAAATAATCGTTCTGAATTCCAGGTGCATTCACACACACATTGTACAAAGTAAACTAACTGACAAGCAACAGCCCTTCTGATGGAAAACGGTCACTATAGCCTATGCTGATGCCTGCAACACTATGGGTGTCACATGCGCATTTCTGATCCTGGTCGCTAGTAATAATGAGGCTAGCAAATCCCCACCTGGTACTAATAATCCACATTATGGCGACTACAAAGTTTTTTTTTTATTCTTTTTCGCCGATTTTGATTATTACTTTTGAAATCCTTTTTTTATACAACTTAGAATGGCAACCAAGCTGACGACCCACCTGATGAAAAGTGGTAACCGTCGCCTATAGACATAAGCAGTACCATGAACATAACAGAGTATACTGTTTCGCCCATGATACCACCCCATGCGTTGCCATTCCTAAGGACTCAGGTGTTATTCCTCTACACCCTGTAAATTCACGCCATATCCCACCCTTCAAACCTAAACACAGCCATGCAAACATAACTGCTTTACGGTTGAAACACGAATGGGACAGAGGTACAAGCAAACGACTTTTGTACAAAGTCTCCCTCCCTCTATCATATCATCATATCAGCCTTTAATTGTCCACTATTGGACATAAGCCTCCCTCATGGGGAATTTTGCCAGTAGTCGCCATGCTTGCCAGGCGGATAAACAACCGTAGTTATGCTTTAGAGATGTTTTAAGAGAGACTGCCGCTATCCATCCCTCGCCCTCCCTTAATCGCCTCTTACGACACCCACGAGAATAAGAAGGGTGGCTTATTCTATGCTGGGATCACACAGCCAAGATTTACACATAAAAAACATAATTTACTTACGAATCCCATCAGCGCATTAATATTTGGGAATATTATAGCGACAACTGAAATCAAAATCACGAATAAAATCCTATAAAACAATTCCCATTGAATTATCTTAAGCTGGTTGTGCTTTGGTTTGATGTAGTGAAAACATAGGTTGAAGGGTACCCAAAAATTGATAGCATGGGTCACGTATATCATCAATGCTATAGCACCTTTAAGAATCATAGGCCAACTGTAACAAAAAAAAATAGATTTATCTATGTATTTGTTGCAGTTTGTAGGAACAATCTCTGGAAATATTAAATCTCCGAAATTCCCAAATTTCTTTAATTTGTAATATCATTATTCCAGCCGTTAATTGTCCATTGCTGAACGTAAATCTTTCCCATAAAGAGAGTTTTGCCTGGAATTGCCACGCTTGGCACGCGGGTTGAAAACCAGTTAAGCTTTGGTGATAATTCAAGATGGACGCTGCTGCATATCCCTCGACCATTAAGTTCTTTTTTTTTATGCAACTTAGAATGGCAAACAAGCTGACGGCCCACCTAATGGAAAGTGACGACAGTCGCTTATAGACATGAGCAGTACCATGAACATAACAGAATACACTGTTTCGCCCATGACCCCCCCCCCCCTCATGCGTTGCCATTCCTGAGGACTCAGGTGTTATTTCTCTGTACCCTGTAAATTCACTGCTATATTCAAACCGAAACACAGCCATGCAAACACAACTGTTTCAATGTAGAACCATGAATTAAACAGAGATGCTCAAGCAATCAACTATTGTACAAAGTCGCTCTCTGGTAAAATCTCTACTGCTGAACATAACTCTTCCTTATAAGGGGAGTTTTGCCCGTAGTTGGCATGCTTAGCTTACAAGTTGGCTACTGCAATTAGGCTTTTAGTGATGTTTTAAGAGAGACGCTGGTAAACATTTCTCTTTCATTAAGTTCCCTTAGTCATTTCTTATAATACCCACGGAAATACAAGAGGTGATCTATTTAATGCCTACACCACACAGCAGAGTGAGATAATATAATTATACTAACGTTGTCATAGGAAAGTTAACTGTTAAAGGTGCATCGCTCTTTTCCAAAAACGCAACATAACCAAAGAATGATACCAAAAATGTGCACGAAACAATGAAAATCATACCTAAAAAATATAAAAGTCTTGTTATTTGATTAAATTGATATTATTTACTTTGGCTACCATTACGTATTCTAACTTCGGATACCGTTAGTATGTGTGTACTGCAAGAGACTGCCATTTTTTTCACGCACATTTTGCGAAACGTGTTTCACCCATAAACGAGTCACCTTCTGTCAAATTATTAGAGTGCTAACCGTTCGGCACCCAAAGTAGCATAAAACTTTGGAAGATGCCTCGTTTAGAAATGAAACATGTCGCAAAACGTGCGTTGACAAAATGGTAGTCGGAGATTGATGGCTAATATGCAAGACTCTGTAACTTACGATAGTAATAGTGGTCAGTCTTCAAGTGTTGGCAGCCATGCACATACTAATGGTAGCGGAATTAAACAGAATAATTCTAATCAAATAACCAGTGATATGGACTTCCGCAAAATAACACCTAGTTCAGTAAAATATAAAGATCTTATTTCAAGAAAATTTTCTGCCATTTTGTACTTTATAGTTCACATTATACAGTTGACATTGCATTGTAGCATTATCTTTAAAATTTGAAAAATTGTAAGTGCATTCCAAGTGATAGAGAAGGTTATAGAGTGCAAAGTTGCAGAGAAATTTTATAGAACAGGTCATTGTTCTTTATACTCATAAAGAATAAGATATCATCTGCATCATGTCAAAGATTGCTACCATATTGCACACCTCTTTTATTTTTATTTTGTGGTCTATTTTTTTTTTTTCTTAAAGAAGCTAGTCAAAGTGATCACGCCCCACCTGATAGTATGCACGTAATGTAGTCCAAAGGTGAGGGTTACCGTCACAGCGATTTTTGGATAACGATCGTTATTTTGGAAGTCTACAAATACATCTCCTCACGCCCCGCTTAATTTCAGCAGCATGAGTCCATACTATACCACATCAGCCATTAGCTGTCCACTGCTGAACATAGGCCTCCCCATGAGGGGGAATTTTACCAAGTTGCGACGCTTGGGAAGCGACAGTGCTGTCGTGACCACGATATGATGCAATCCACGTCGGCAATAAAGAAGCAGGTATGTAAATACTATTTACCTGCAAAATTTTTCATCGCATTAAGTTTTTTTTTTATACAACTTAGAATGGCAAACAAACTGACGATCCACCTGATGGAAAGTGGTAACCGCCGCCTATAGACATGAGCAGTATTATGGACATAACAGAGTATACTGTTTCGCCCATGATACCCCCCATGTGTTGCCATTCCTGAGGACTCGGGTGTTATTTCTCTGTACCCAGTAAATTCACGCCATATCCCACCCTTCAAACCGAAACACAGCCATGCAAACACAACTGCATCACTGTTGAAACACGAATGGGACAGAGGTACCCAAGCAATTGATTTTTGTACAAAGTCTCCCTCTGGTAAGTCTCGATAGTGTGTTTAAAATATGTGTAAACAACGCAAAAGTTTAAAATAAACTATGTGATCAATACTGTCTTCTTGTGATAAGTTCTCCAGAGACAATTAACTACATTTCAATTACACTGATTGTAAGGACTAAATCATTCAATTGCAGTTTTTTTGCAAATAAAAAGTTGTTCACGTAACAACAGCTTCAATTTTTTCATCGCACTAATGACCAGTTGAACAATGCAAAGCATGACATCTATTTTACTAATAATAGCACATTTTTTGATACAACATTGTAATTTATTTTAAAGATACCCTATTTTAGTAATATAAAACATATTGTTTACTGAATCTTGTACTATTGTAATATAGCAAAACTACACGAAAACATGTATCTAATTGAAGGCATTGGTGTCTAAGATACAGGCTAGGCCTAGTTTAGACACTAATGTGCGAGGCATAATGTTACATTTTATACATACATATTTCTTTGAAATTTCTGTAAGCCCATGACTGAATATTTTTATGTGCAATAAATCTTTTATCTTATATTTTTGGTTGCTTAAAAAAAAAAAAGAACTTACCAATAATCAAAGCAAACGTGAATTTCTTTGGCTCCTTCATATTATTTTCTATTGGGATCACAATTCCTGCACAGGACATAGTGAACACACTCATGCCTATGAATTCAAAGAAACTCCACACTGTCGTTACGGGTACCAAATTTGAGAATGATGGATTGAAATGTAACGCGTAATGTACTGCCATTCCAATAGCGAACACTGTATAATTGTGAAAAAAAAAATTAAGAATAAAACCTTATAAAAGATACATCATCATCATCATCATATATCATCATCAACCATAAACTGTTCACTGCTGAACATAAGCCTTCCCCAGAAGGACAGTTTTGCCAATAGTTAGCACTTATTGAGATGATGTTTTAGTGATGTTTTAACATAAGAGGGACGCTGCTACCCTCTTCCATTAAGTTCCCTTAGTCGCTTTTTACGACACCCACGAGAAAAGAAGGAGTGGACTACACCGGGACTACACGGTGAAAGCACACTTTAAAAGAAAAGTCTGGAAACCTAGATTGGTTTCCAGACTTCCACGGTTGATATTTATGCTGTCATTCCCATGTTCACGAGAAGCAATAATACGCCAAAGCTGCTATCTCATCTCTAAGACAATGGAAATGTATCTATCAATAGATTGTTTGCCATTTGTCTAATAGCGTTAGGCTGTGTAAAGTAAACAGAAATAGCCAAATTATGGAAATAATTAGATTATAATAATATGGGAATCAATAGACATAGTAGCAGGGAAAGACTCCTCTCGCTTTATTTTCATAATTTTCTGATATCGTTCTTTACTAGTTTTTACGCACGACTTCATCGGCGTGACCGAGATATGTTAACTGACCTATGTATAAAGTAGCCTATCTCTTTCTCCATCTCATATACTACGTGTATATCATATTTCATAGTGATTTATTAAGCCGCTAAGGCGCTATAAGGTGACAAATACATTTCCACATTTGTTATATTGATAAAAATTATAAATGTAATAATAAAATTTTACATAATAGTGCATTAGGAGAGTATGAGCCTATTAATGACGGGCAGGCGGCTTGGTATATGGTTTTATTTCTAGATCTCCCATGCTTGTACTGGTAGATATATTATGCTTTGTTCTCTTAATCAGGTCTTTAGATGACTTGGAAAAAAGACATACTGTATTATCTCCATCACTGATGATGAATATGGATTAACTAGCTATTACCCGCGACCTCGTCGCTGTGACCAGGACATGTTAATTGGCTATCTCAAAGTACCTACCTGTATTCCAAATTTCATGACTTGACCTTAGCCGTCAAAGCACCAATAACAGACGAATGAACAAACTCACATCACGTTTATATTGTTAATAAGTATTGTCATTTAGTTTTCTATTGTTATGTTTTATGATTCCTATTGTTGATGCAACGAATTCTTTTTCTTATTTTCAATAATTTTAATAATAAAATTAGCTTTTTAACTAACAAATAGAAATTAAACTTACATATAACGACATTGGCTGCTGCAGAAACAGGCGCCAACCATTTCAAATGTGTAACTAAACAGATCAGTATAATTGGTACAATTATTGCTGCCAAATACACCCGAAGGCTTGGATAACCTTAAAGATGTTGTTACTTTTTTAGAGACATGAGCACTAATGACGTTATGGTAATTTATTGATATATTTTAATATACGTATATAAGAATCCCTTATCATGATGTTGGTTCACGCTAACCTCCGAAAGTGGTTAAAGGATTTTAGTTAATTTTTTAAACATTTGTTGTTTACTTCAGCTTAAGAGATAGAATAGTTTAATCGTTAAGTATCCTAGGGGACATAAGAGCATTTTTTTATACAACTTAGAATGGCAAACAAGCTGACGGCCCACCTGATGGAAAGTGGTAACCGTCGCCTATAGACATGAGCCAGATCAGGTAGCATTACATAAGAAATAAATGCTGTTTTTCACAAACGTACTTCACTTGAAAACTGTTTTTCATTTTTTTAAATATGTAGTTTATCTTTCATTCTTATATGCTAACCATTATGATCATATTTTAAATAGTTCCTTTCTAGGCAAAAAAATACTAATGGCCCACCTGAAGAAAAGTGGCAGCCGTCGCCTACAAAATGAACACACACCACCACGGGCGTTGTAGAATACACTATGATGCCACTGGAATTCCTAATGCGTTGCCATTTCTGAGAACTACGAAGTAATGCCTTCATCTCTTGCAATTTCACCGCCACTTACCATCCTTCAAACCATGAAAGCTGCTTCGAGTCAGAAACAGGAATAGGGAATCCATTTTTAAAGTCATACGCACCTTTTGTGTAAAGGTCTCTCTGATCTTTCTATAAAAAAGTAAATACAGCTTACCTGATAAACCTTCCAAAGATGTCTCTTGAGTATTTTCTACGAGTTGTTTAATTGATTTTGCAATAATCAGCTGGTAGCAGGCACATGACCCAAATAAATCGAGACATATAATCCCATCTATCGTATACCTGTTCAACAAATAAGATCATATTTTATATTTCCTAATAAAACCAGAAAAAAGTTTAAAAACTTGTATTATTATAACAGTGCATGTGTTAATACTATAATAACAAACTAAAATTGGACTCTAATACTAATGTCATCATCGTCATCGTCATCTCAGCCAATATCCGTCTACAGCTGAAAATAAGTCTCCCCCATAGATTGCCATAAAGAACGGTCCAGAGCCACCTGCATCCACTGACTCCCTGCAATGCATTTAAAGTCGTCAGCCCATCTAGTAGTGGAATAGGGGGGAAGGGATTGTTATTAATGGAGACTAAGGGCACCATTGCTAGCAATATGCCCAACTAGATAAAACTCTACGTGGTCTCCCCTGGAAACCATCGTGCTGAATTGGATCACGATGGGTTAATTATCTTTTTATCCTCACCTCTCATCCCTCACTAGTGCCCCACCAGTGTACACCGCAGGCGGGGTTATAATTCCATCATCACCTCTTAAAATAAGTGGTGGAACACTCTTATACTTTCGTAAATTAGTTAATGATAAATATTGACCTGAATACTTTCGAATACTTCGCAACTTTTGGGTTTGAAAAACAAGCCACAGCTGCTTCTCCTACATCAGGATATGACATAGAAGGTATTCTGGTTCGCCTATATAAAATTTGTGCAGAGTGAACTAAAATCTGAAAAATTGTTTATGTAATCCAGGTATTAATTAATTCAAATCTGGAAGGGTCTTATTATTTCCTGCCATTTGCTGTACAGGTCATGGATCCATGGGGCCCAGTTGTGTTTTTATCAGATGATCGCAACGCGCCTTATCGAGGTTACTAGTGACCCAAGAGCTGGTAAATATTTTGTGCAAAAGATAAGTTTGCAATCCGAAGAGGTAATGCTATCAGTATCTTGTGTATCTTAGGAGACTATTTATAATTAATTGTTAGTGTTAAAAAAATTGTATAAGTTTAAATTATTATATGATGGTAAAATTAAGGTCCGATATATTTAGTTTTTATAAGTGGTTAAGGAAACAAACTTGAAAAAAATATTAAAGTACTCACGTATAAGCAATACGTCATGTAAAAACCACATATTATGTTAAAAGGTATAGCGATGGCAATACCAGCTTTCATATAAGCAACATGACCACCAAGAATTCCACCTCCTAAAGCACCTTTGATCATATGGGCTACAGATCCAATGACTCTACAAAAAAAATCAAGAAGTGTAATATTACTGAAACTTAAAGTTATTGAAATCATATTTGTGTGATTCCGGGAAGATCATTTTACTTTGGCCGTGTGGTCCCGATATAGGATAGGTCGCCCCTTTTTTCCCGTAGGTATCGTAAAAGGCAACTGAGGTAACTAAATGTTCGAGGGATGGGCAGCAGCGTTCCTCTTAAATTATCACTAAATCCTAAACTGCGGTTGCAAACCCGCCTGCCAAGCATGACTACTACTGGCAAAACCCTCAAAGTGAAGGCTAATGTTTAGCATTGAATAGTTAACAACTTTATCGTCTTCTCCACATAGTCTGAAACAATGTCGCTTCCAGTCATTTGTAGGCTTAGATCTTTATACAACGGTGGCACTTTTTCAATAGGAAGAGCAGTTTTCATCAATAGACAAAGTGATTCGAGAAGAAGGTCTTTATGTAGGTGTCGTTTAATATTGTTTTGTTACCCGATATATTACCCGGAAGATTAAGACTGTCCCTGGTTAAATACGGATAGAGCAGAATAATGGTTAATATCGAAATATGAAGGTGACTTGGCCGTATGGTCCTGGCATAGAATAGGACATCCCTTCCTCTCACATGGGTGCCGAAAGAAGCAACATAGGAAGGGTGACGGAAGGACAGCAGCATCCCTCTTAAAACATCTCTAAAGCCTAACTGCGGTTGCCAATACGCCTGCCCAGCGTGGCAACTACTGGCAAAACCCTCCAAGGGAGAGGCTTATGTTCAGCAGAAGACTGATATGATGGTGATAATGTAACATGATGATGAAATACACTCACCCACTCGGCTTAGGAACATCTCTGAACTGTGCATAGTCAAATGCATCTTCTTCTTGCTGATTTTGTGCTAATGCTCTAAAATTGCCACTTCCTCCCTCTGCCGGTTTAAGACCAGCCTAAAAAATTACAGAAAATTTAAGCTCTCTCTGTACCAAAAATTTGTACCTAGCTAATTGTTAGATTGTTAATAAAAAAGTTTAGCGACTACTACAACTACTAACAATGGACCCCATCAGAACGACCTTTACGTGCCCCAGAAAACCATCATAGTGATTTTTTTAATTCCATGTGAATTCGTTATAACGACCTAACCATAAGCGTATGGAGGAAAGTGATTGTTAGTAATATGGACTACCAATCCCATTGCTAGCAATATATCTTTTTTTTTAAAGAGAAACTTTGGAATTCCTTGTGTATTCTTCACGATGGGCCTAGTTAACTTAAATAATTATCTTAACTCTTCTATTTTAACTTATCATTCCTCACTGATGCTCCGTCAGCTAGCGATACTGTTACCGCATGCGGGGTTACCATTCCATTATCATCCATTAACAAAAACAATATGTGTATTTAAGCGAAGACCGAGATGACCTATTAACCATAAAACAGGATTACTTAGTAATACTTCTTCGACCACCACGGTATGTTCTATATTTGCTTGTTAATCATCATAATATCAGTTTTTAACTATCCACTGCTAAAGATAGGTCTCCTCTTATTGGGAGGTTTTGCCAATAGTTGACACGCTTGGCAGGTGGGTTGGCAACCGCAGTTAAGCTTCGTGATGTTCCGTGACGTGACGCTCCTGCCCATCTCTTGACCATCATTCCCTTAGTCGTCTCTTATGACACCCACGGGAAATCAGGGGAAATGAAGGGGTGTCTTCTTCTATGCCAGGACCACACTGCAGATGGGTTTACTATTCGTTGTTATTAAAAAAAAATGTTGAGTATAAAACCATACCAGGTATTATCATTAATCCATGGAAATTAGGCTTTTCAACCGAATTAAAAAAGAGATGTTTCACAATTAGCCGAATTGTTACTTTTTGTAAATTAATAGAAAAACTAAATAAAATTTTCTTTTTCCTTATTACAAAAAGATTTTTTGTGTCTTACTAAGAATTTTTTATCTTAGGTTTCCATTTTTCAAACATAATACTAAACTACCAGAACAGTGGGGAGAGGGATAGTCAGTAAAAGGGATTAATGACTTCACAGCTGGCAATATGCCCTAACATATTAATTTTCACGTGCTCACCTTTGGAAACCGTCGTGATTAATCTCTGGCGAATTAGTCATGATAAGGTGTTTTCATTTTCATCTATCCATCTCCACAGGTGCTTTGCCAGTATATACCGACAGCATCGGCAGGGTTACCATCCCATTTCCAACCAAATAGAACTATGTAACTATATCAAAATATGTAAACTAAGAAAACGTGAAGAAAAAATCTACCCAAAACATAATGAAAGACACAGAATGACTTTGGAACAACATATTATTACATTCAACATACCATTTCAATTCATACAAGTACAGAAATATAACAAATAATTTTTAATATAGACATTATAATAAAATACATATATAAAAAAATAGAATATTTTCTTAAATCTAGAAGTCAAACATTCTAAATCTTTTCTGACATTTTCAACTGACAATAAAAGAAGACATCTTTCGCTCTATAATAGATAAGGAGAATTTCATTAAAAGGTTTTCTTTATATTATATATTAATTATTCCGTTAATGTATATTTGTTAACAACCAATTAAAGTTATCGTTGCCCTCTGTTGGACACTGGTCTTCCTTTATAAGAGAACTACATAACCTATTATACTACGATGGCCAGATAGCTTGTAGCTTTAATTTTAAATTCCCTTCTTACAATGACCAAGAATTTGAAAGAGAGTAGTAATATTATTGTATTTTTATTTGATCGCCACACTGGCATCTTTTAACTAAACCAAATTTTAATGCAGCCGTAGATTCCTTGCCGTATGATCCCGAAATAGAATGGAGCAATCCTTTCTTTTTCGTAAAAGGAGACAAAGGGAATTTAATGGTTGATAAATGGCAGCGTCGATCCCTCTTAAAATATCACCAAAGTCTAATTGCGGTTGCCAACCCGCCTGCCAAGCGTGGCAACTACTAGCAATACCCCCAAGGGAGATTCCTATGTTCAGCAGTGATCAGATAGCTGACATGATGATGATGATGATGATTAATAGATCCCTAATCCATTAACTTACCAAACTTTTCCCCATTTTTTAAAAGAGAAACTTCGACAGACTTTTATATGTTTAATAAATAATCAACATTATAAATAATACACCTGATCATATAAGCAAATCAGTTGCTTAAACAACCCTTCATTAGGCATGCTCCCAGTTCAAATAATGGACATAAGAAACAAAGGGTTATGATAGAATTAGATCGTTAACATCAGCGATAAGGCATTCCTATAGTCCACTGTCAAACACGGCAAACAAGCGTAAACATTAATCAGCATAAAAACAGTGTGAGTGAAATATGAATTCTTAACGCGTACCGTACGATACCTAAGTATTTTATAATCGATTTCACGGCAAACCAATCTAAACGAGACCTTTTAGTTGACGCATTTAGTTCTTTTGTTTAAACTATTGAAGTAACACTAATAATTCTGAACAATTATATTATAATACCTTTAACCATGAACAAGTTCATTTATCTTATTTTTGCTCTGCTATGTATTGTAAAATTGACTAAAAGTGATGTGAGTGTACATTTTCAATTAAAAATCAGTCATTGATAGATCATTATTAAAATAAATAAGCATTACTAGATAAATAGTAATGATAATAAATTTCAATAACAAGAATGTGGTCTATACTGTACCTAATTGCGTTAAAACAATAAGCTCGTTTGCTAATACAAAATAAATCACCCACTATTAAAAGATAATAATAATAATCACCAACTTGGTGATGATAATGCTTACGAAATAGACACAACAAATAATATGAAAAAAAAAAATAACAAAATAAGTACAGTAAATGGTTTTTTTATGGGTGATAATAGACTGGTAACCCCGCCTTCGCTATTGGTATACGCTGACGAGGTACTAATAAACTAAAGGTTATAACAGCCTGTAGTACTCTTTGCAAATCCTATTCAGTACAATGCTCTTTAGAAATGTAAAATTTTTACGTGTGGTCCTGGCATAGAATAGGCCACCCCTTCCTTTTCCGTGGGTGTCATATTGGGGCAACTAAGGGAAAGCGAGAGATGGGTATCAACGTCCCTCTTAAAACATCTCCAACGCCTAATTGCAGTTGCTAATCCGCCTACCAAGCGTGGCAACAACTGCCAAAATCCCCCCAAGGGTGAGGCTTATGTTCAGCAGTGGACAGTTAAAGGCTGATATCATGTCCGATGATGATGATGACTATATTTTCATACTGTTTTTATTATGAGGAAATAACACCACTCCATTATTTAAAAAAAAACTGCAGCGAGTAGCATGATATTGTTTAGTTTAAGTGTAAAATGTTATAAATAACGTGATCGAATTAATTCATAGGAAGAAGGAGAAGAACGAATTGCCAAAGAACAAACTGACGAATTTAGTAAAACAAGTTCAAATGTTGCTGCGTCTCTGGATTCCATTACGGATGTTTTAAGTGATAGTGAATTTTTGGCAAAATCAGATAATGACAGAGATGCATCACGCACAGAAAGATCGGCAGTGAATGATGATAATGTAAAAAAAGCAACCGAAAAATTTGCAGACGAGGAATTAAAAACAAGTGGTGCTGTTGATGATTTATATAACAAAGAAAGCAAAAATGATAATGAGATGGAATCGAAAAATGACAATGAACGATCAGGTGACGATTCATCTGTTTCCAAATTAGATGATAATTCCGAGTCTAGAAATGCCGTAAAAATGGATGAAAATCCTGATAATGAATCTAAAGCAGATGATAGTTTGGATAATGTGCAAAAATCTGATGAACCGATAGACGTTTTGAACAAAAGTGATAAACAAGAAGAATCCAGTCTTGATAACAATGATTCACCCATACTTCGTGAGGGAATTTCAGCTCCAGAAAACTTAGTAAGAGAATTTACTTCAGAAGATACTATACAATTAGACAAACCAGATACCAGTCTATTAAATTTTGAAGGTACAAGAAGAATGTTAAACCCTGTTGTAGACGAAGCTGCTAAATCAGCTGTAAAAACTGCAGTAAATGTGGAACAATATGTGAAATCCGTAGCAGAGCCCGATTATATCTCAAGAACTATTAGTAATGTTAATGATTTTGGTATGACTACATACTTTTGCTTAAATTTCATCAATAAGTTTTATTACCTTATCTTCTTAGCATCTTAGACAGAGGGAGACTTTGTACAAAAGTCAATTGCATGGGTACCTCTGTCCCATTCGTGTTTCAACCGTGAAGCAGTTGTGTTTGCATAGCTGTGTTTCGGTTTGAAGGGTGGGATATGGCGTGAATTTACTGGGTACAGAGGAATAACATCTGAGTCCTCAGGAATGGCAACGCAGGGGGGTATCATGGGCGAAACAGTATACTCTGTTATGTCCATGGTACTGCTCATGTCTATAGGCGACGGTTACCACTTTCCATCAGGTGGGCCGTCAGCTTGTTTGCCATTCTAAGTTGTATAAAAAAAAAAAAAAAAAAAAAAAAAAAAAATCTTAGATTTTTTATGACACTTAGAATGGCGAACAAGCTGAGAGCTCACCTAATATAAAGTGGTAACCATTGCCTATAGACTTTAACAGTACTATTATGCCCATAGTACCCATCATACGTTGCCACTCCTGAGTAAGATGTTATGCATCCATGCTCCATGCATGTCATATTTTATTGGCCTTGACCTTCAGCTGCTTTGTACTAGAAATACTAGTGGGATAGAGGAACCCATGCAAACGACGTTTATACCTAGTTATAAAAAATAACAATAGTCTTAGATAAAGTAATTCTTACCGCTAGGAATTAATTAAATTAATTTCACATTCATTACTTTTTAGTAATAAAAAAAAAGTTTAATGCTCTTCCTGCTTCTGTGTTTACATAGATATGAAATCTAGGACTTATAAAATCGATAAAGAATAAATGGTTTTTTTTTCATGTTTTTTTTTTCAATAGGTGATAATAGAATGGTAACCCCGCCTGCTTATCAGTATACGCTGGTGGGGCACTAGTAAAGTATGATGGGTAAAGAATGCAGGTCAGTTGGACCATCATGACGAATTTTTTAAAAAAATTACTAAGATGATTTCTAGTGAGAACTACGTGGAGGTCGATCTGATAGGATGTATTGCTAGCAATTGGCCTATTAGATTCTCATTACTAATAATCCCTTTACCCACCCATATCACCAAGTTAAGCAATATCAACGCATTATAGGTATCAAGCATAAATAATAATAATAATATAATTGCGCAGTAAGCGCACAAAAGAGAAATATACAAGGAGTATTTGTACAGAATGTGCAAATACAAAAGGCGGTCTTATCGCTAAAAGCAATGTCTTACAGACAGCTTGGGAGAAATAGTAAAAAAATACAAAAAGAAAGGTATAGGGCGCAAGTCAGGGAAAACAGTAAACTAATAAAAAACCGACTAGAAATAAAAAGAAAATATCTATAAAAGTATTTTCCAACTCTTTCCAACATCAGTAATTTCAATTATCTTTTAATTTTTGTTTCAGACAGTCGCCGCAACTATGCAGGTGAAGTAGATACCCCGCACATATACCATACACGACTACTACCTGAAACACTTAATTATCCTGTACAGCATTTTCCTAAAACTGTAACACCTGTT
This sequence comes from Galleria mellonella, assembly GCF_026898425.1. Classification (NCBI taxonomy): domain Eukaryota; kingdom Metazoa; phylum Arthropoda; class Insecta; order Lepidoptera; family Pyralidae; genus Galleria; species Galleria mellonella. The sequence goes on along the minus strand of NW_026441999.1, from coordinate 3,646,893 downwards.
ATTGTACAGAAAATTTCCGAGAAAGATATTTTTAGTGCTTTAGATGCAAATTCAAGAAAACTATTAGAAACACCAATGAATGGTCTAAGTAAAGATGTAAGTTCGACTGAGGAAATAATTGGAGCTGATGATCTGATGCATAATGCTTATCCTTATGCATCTATGTCGACAAGGAGTGGTCATTATCCTCAAGTTAATATAAAACCTCAGTTACCATATAGTAATCCAAATGCAAATATATTCAGACCTAGTAATCAACATCAAATTCCTTATTATTCGGATTTTTACAAACCGTTCAATTCAAATTATTTTAGTCTTGGTCTCGGACAGTCTAATACCAATAGATTTATTCACTCCGTAACATAATAAACCAAATAATAATTTAGTATTAAAAATATTTGTAAGTAATAAATATTTTAATAAATTAATTGTAATTATTACTTTCCTTTGATTTTCAAATGAATCGTCCTCAACAATCAATGGAGAGAGCTTTTTTTTAATAGGTGATAATGGTATGGTACACCCGCGCTGTCGGTATACACCGGCGGGGCACCAGTGAATGATGACAGCTCACCTGTCATCATTCACTGGTAGTATTCACATGAAGTAGGTCAGTTAACCTATCGTGACGAATTCAACAAGAATTATTCACGATGTTTTCCAGGGGGAATCACGTGGAGGTCGACCTAATAGGGTATATTGTTAGCAATGGGGCTATCAAGCTCCATTGCTAACAATCCCTTTCCCCCAATGGAGAGAGTTATGCTCGTAGGCTCTTTGCGTGATAGAATCCGAAACGAGGATATCTACAATAAAACCAAAGTAACCGACATAGGCCGCAGGATAAGCAAGCCAAATTGTCAATAGGTTGGTCACATAACTTGAAGTACCGACAACCGATGGGAAAATTCTTAGCGTGTTAACGATTTAACGGTATACACTAAAAACCAAAGATTTTAGCTAAAAACCGTTTAAAAAGAATATTACGAATAGTAGATCAGTTGTGAGACACCAATTCTATAGAAGTTATATTTAAAATTAAAACTTTAATTTGAAATCACAGCAAATTTTTTTTTATGGGTGAAAATGGAATGGTAACCCTGCCTGCGCTAACGGGATACGCTGGCGGAGCACCAGTGAAGGGTGATAGATGAGAATGAAAACAGGTCAGTTAGCCTATCATAATGAATTCATCAGGAATTAACCATGATAGTTTCCAGAGGGAACCGCGAGGAGGTCGACCTGGTTGGGTATATTGCTAGCAATGGGATTCTCAGTCTCCGTTACTAACAATCCCTTTCCCCCCCAAAATTTTTATTATAAGGACCAATATAAACTTATGATTCTCCAAAAAAAAAAAACAGAAATTACGCGAAATTATCAAAATAAAACAGGTTAAGACATATGTTTAAAAAATAGCTCTTCAGAATCTGTCTAATACCTCAATCTCAATCAAATGCATGAAACCTGCAGTTGTCAATGTCAAAACTGTCATTAATTTTTTTCACTTTGACATTCAGGCTTAGCACTTTATTTTATTTTTCTCTGTTTAGTCTGTAGTTTTTCATATTTATCTTTTATATTTTTTAAACATTAGTTTAAAAATATAAAATATATCAATAATGGGTAAAAGATATCATTGTAATTACTGCGACAAAACTATGGTAGCTGCTCCAGCTATCGTGAAAACACACAACAAAGGGGTTGTTCATCAAAAATTAGTCCAGGAACACTATCAACAATTCAAAGGTAGGTCGATAAGTTTATTATTGAAACCACAAAAGTGGAGACCAGGGCGAAATCTACTTTAATTATGGATACTGAAACACAATAATATTATGTACGTAATTAAGTATTATAGTTAAGTAACTTTTATCTCCAACTTTCTTCTGTGTGACTGCTAATATGTACATTAACCGGAATAAAAACTAGCGTATATCCTTCTTCCCATATATAGTTCATAAAATGGATTGTTGAGCTACTAAGAAATGAAATCTTGTGTAAGATGATTAATAATATATTATGCCAACTTCAAATAAAGGCAAGAAGAAGATGACTGTTCTTAAGCATTTATTATTCATTTTTCATTTAGAAGTTGTGTATTTTAATAAATAACAATTGGGTGTATATTTAGTAAATGTGGAGCTATATAAACCTGCACTGTAATAAGTATCTCTTTTTTCTGCTCATTTGAAATATCCAGATGCATAGTTTTAAGAATTTTAATATACTTATATCAATATATGATAAGACATACATATGGGAACAACTTAAATACCTCACATTTTTAGCATTGTCATTAAAAACAAATGCTTTTTGACTTTATATCATCATGAACAAGACATAATACTAATATTACCATTGTCTATAGATATGAATAACACTATGGATATCAAAATAAACTGTTATATCTATGGTACCTCTCCAGTGGTGAATGTACAGATTTGTCGCTAGTAGACTATTTTGCCATCCCTACGAACCTCTACAATTTATTACCCTAATTTACAATTATATTAATTACAATTATTTAGTCAATGAAACTGTAACTTTTAGCCTCAAATTTGCTTCCCCTAAAATCTGCCATCCTAGGTTCCTACACAGCCTGCTGGTATATCCACCATTGTACCTCTCATACATTACAATTCTTGATTATAAAGGTCTTCTATAACTTCTAATTATTTTCTTTAATGAAGAATTTTTTAATTTTTTTTTCATTAACATGGAATAAAACCTACATCATATTAAAATTGTCATCCAAATATATAAAATCAATAATCATACAAAATTAATAAGCATAATATTAAATCAATTTCAGATCCTGAAACTATATTAGCTGAAGAAAAGACAAAAAAGCCATGCCTTAGATTTACCAAAGGAGAGTGCAAATTTGGTGGTATATGTAGATACTCTCACTATACGAAGGAACAAATAGAATCATTAAAAGAATATGGTAAGTAACATTATCAGACCAAATGAATTATCATCACATCACACTTTCCACAATGTAACATATCGATACCATACCCTGAAATTTCACTATCATATACCATTCTTCAGTAAGAAACATAGCAATGCAAATACATTTACTTACTAGTAGAAACATGACTGGGATAGAGTTTTTTTTTTGGTGGATGAAAATGGAATGGCAACCCCGCCTTTACTAATGGGATACGCTGGCGGAGCACCAGTGAAGGGTGATAGATGAGAATGAAAACAGGCCAGTTAGCTCATCATGATGAATTCATCAGGAATTAACCATGATAGTTTCCAGGGGGAACCACGAGGAGGTCGACCTGGTTGGGTATATTGCTAGCAATGGGATTTTTAGTCTCCATTACTAACAATCCCTTTCATAACTGGGATAGAGTTACCTGAGCAGACAAATTAATACCTAGTGTCTCTCTCTTTTTGTACTAAATAAAGGAGATGGATTGAATTCAACAGGTATTTTGTGTGTAGGTTTTCATACATTTAAAATATTTTCTCTTTTAAAACTATTATAGCTATATGATTCATTTTGTTAATAAAAAAGAATGTTAAGTACCTTATTTTGATATTTAAAAGATGGAAATGAATGCAATTATTTAGGTAAACTAGGTATATAATTTACCTGAGTGACCTTGACATTTCGACCAGGTTACATAAGACATGGTCATGAGTAAACTCATGTAACTATTAATTCTTGTCTCTTATAAACAATGCAATGCCAAAGTTTAAATATTAATAATTTATTTCGTACAAAATTTTTAAAATAATATCCTATCATATATTCAATATGTAATATATTAATTGATTTGAGTAACTAATTTAAAAAAAATGTTACATTAATGTTTAAAATCTGAAACATAATTTCATTGTAGTTGCTGCCAAACAGAGGAACAAAACACAAATCCACCAACCATCATTTGAGGATCTATATCAAAAACTACAAGATGAGAAATCGAACAAACCTCTGTCTGATGAAGGTAACACCATACTCTACGACAACAATGGTGTTACACATATACTGCCTTGGACATACAATAATGACTTTGATACTTATGGTGATAATTTACCACCTAGTCTTCGAAGATTTAAGATTGAAGACTTTGTAAATGCCAATGTTACTGAATGGGGATAAATAAAATGGCCTTTAAAAGGTAAATATTTTATTTTTTATTTTAAAATAGTCTGGCTGATACTGCTTGATCATGTATGCAGCTCATTAATGTAATGAAAAAAAGTTTTTACAGTACAATTTAGAAGTAGTTTGTCTTAGTCTCCCTTAAAGTAGGTACTATGTACCTGCAGTCCCACACAGTAATATTCTTTATCTATGTCTACAATCTTCTTGTCCATTTAAACCAGGTAGGTTTATATGATGCAGATGTATATTTTGGAAGTTCATACTGTAATGATGGATAATTTATAAATCTGAACTGTGGAGACACCTCGTAGCGTATAGTTTCTATCTAAAAAAAAATTTATTCTTAATACGTAGTTTAAATTCAATTCAATTTGTTACTGAAATATTTATTTGCCATTTGAAATCAAACTCCTTTCCACAGCCTTAGTATTTTTTACATGATGGCATGATCTAATAATTGTTGTGTGGTCCCAGCATAGAATACCACCCCTTCCTTTCCCATGGGTATCATAAGAACCGACTAAACAAAACTTAATGGTAGTGGGAAGCAACATTCCTCTTAAAACATCACCAACAGCCTAACTGCAGTTGCCAGTCCCGCCAGCGTATACCGATAGCGCAGGCGGGGTTAACATTCCATTAACATCCATTAAAAACTGCAGTTGCCAACGCCAAGTCCGGCAACTACTGGCATAAACCCATTTATGAGGGAGGCCTATGTTTAGCAGTGGACAGTTAATGGTTGATATGATGATGAGGGGATGATAATGAAATGGTGCTGGCGAGACACCAGGAAGTGATAATAGGTAAGAATAAAGTCAGATCAGTTGAGCCAGCGAAACCAGGAATGAACCACTATGGTTTCCAGGGGAACGTGGGTTCAACCTTATAAGGTATATTGCTAGCAATGAGGCTTTAGACCCTCTTTTCCTCCACATTATTTGTGTCGAAGTATCATTTCAAATTAGTGTGTTATACAACAATGACAGTTATTGTTCAATGATTAAGTTCAACCTAATGCAGTGGGGGAAGGGATTGTTGGCAACGTAGCCTGTCGAACGACTCTAAAGTCACAAATGTTAACCTCGCCACCTTTGAATGATGATTGGCGATGATGAAGTGAGGTCGAATCTTGGTGACATATTTACCAAAAATTAATCACAAAGTTTACTAAAGTTACCTAATAGGTTATTATATAATCCTATAATAAATATTAATAAAATTAAATTACTAATAAAATAAAATTGCAAGTAGACGACGTCTGTACGAATACATGGGAGATATTTAACAAAATTTATTTTAAGAAAATTTGTCTGTCTGTCTGTCTGTATGTTTGTTTCGGCATCACTTTCATGTTTGTGTTGCTGAAGGTCCAACTTAAAACTGGTATATGTTTTATCTTGATACGACGCTTAAACGGTCGTCTATTTAATTAAATTTCTAACTTCTGATATCCACGCGTAAGAAGTAATGAGCAAAAAGTAATAAATTATAAAAGTAATAAATTACCTGATTTATACATAAGTTTGAAATTAACAATAGTACAATTGATAAAGGAGTGACATAAAATAGACAAATAATTGGCATTCTTTATTATACAGATCGCAAAATATATAAATAAATGTATTTAATAAATGGTGATGATAATTTTCTATGAGAATTACCAGTTTTTTTTTTATATTTTTTTTTTCTATAAACAGGAGTGTTTTTACGGCTTTTTTATGTGATTATAATGTGATATATTATTTTACCTATATTAAATGAAAATATTTCATTAAACCCGTGAAGTGTTTTCCGAAACGTTTACTGTTTACAATAATTCTACTCTTTTATCAGGCACATAAAATGGTTTATATACTTACCAATCTCGTTATTTTTAATGCGCTTGACGAATTTTTATTTTTACTTCCATACAACCATCAAATAAACATTTTATAATAAACTAAATAAGGTGCCTATTTTTTATTAAGAATATCCACATTAATTTTAAAATAACGCTATTGTATATAAATAACGTTTTAACTGTGACAGAGGGATGGACAACCCCTCGATTATTAAATTCTCTTAGTCACCTATTACGACACCCACGGGAAAGAAAGGGTTGGCCCATCCTATGCGGGACCGCTTGGCAAAAAACACGGGTTGTGAATACTTAATAGCCATGATTCGATGATTATAAAATTATTTGCCTATATTTTTTTTACAGATTATGTTATTGTCATCAGAAATACATGGAAAATATATCAATGGTATAAAAAGAGAAAATTCAGTCTATCAGTCTCCTAAGTATATTATTGTTTTATCTCAAAAACAAAATAATTATGATTTACATAATATAAACAAAGAAATGTATACTGAAATTAATCCAGATTCCAATATGGCTAATCTTAACGAATTAAACAATAAAGGAATTTTTAGATTTGATATTAAAAAGGACAGGGCGGAAAGAGAAAAAGCCAAACTGGTAAAATCACAGCATGAACGTAAAATGAAAGAGATAACAGAATTTATGAAAGATCATTTATTAACTACAAATTATTTTTATAATGAAATAAAGAGAATTAAAAGCTCACGACAATTAAAAGATGATTTAAGAGAAATGATTAGTTATCTTGAAATCCCTACGAATAAGGATGTCAAAGATGGAGTATTGAAATGCTTTAAAAATTTCAAAGCATGAAAAAGAAACCAATAGATGTTTGGAGACATAAAACTAATAATTTAATAATAAATGTAATCAAAGATCCGTAAAATTACGGCTTCATTAATTAACTATCTATTAATACAATTTATGGGAAATAGTCAAGAATAAGGCAAGCCAAACAAGCAAGTTTCTGGCGTAGTATGAACATTATTATAGTTCAAGAGCCTAATTCTCATTATTTACAAATAGGTATCAATGGAGTCCTATTAATGTAAATAAATACATTTGTTTTTTTTTTTATCTTTATTTTTATTTCCAATATCATTTCCAAATATTGCTTTCATTAATAAGTCTAATCCAAATAATCTTCTTTCAAATTTACTTCTCACTAAGGTTCAAATAAAGCATATTCTATCTTATCGTGAAATAGTGTTCAGATAATTTAACCGTAGTCTACTACTCTCTCTCTCTCTCTCTCTCTCTCTCTTCGAGTCTTCGCTCTCAGATTTGGATTCAATATCCTAATTTAGGGATAGGATAGAGATATGGGTATTGGATCTTTCATGAATATACCTAAACGTACTCCTATCCACCTTCTTAGAGTCAACATTCTCACCTCCGGAAATGAAAAAATTAAACCTTTCGTTTAAACAACATTAAAGTTTTTTTTTTTATCGTTACTCATTAATTACATAAAGAAGTTTCGGCGAGTACCGCTTGAGAACAGATACCAACTGATAAAGCTTCGATCCTGGCATTATCTTGGTTTTAACGGATTTCTGAAAATTGTGAAACAAAAATCAGAAAAAAATGATCTTACATCTGGAACCGAAATTCAATGCTACATATAGTAATCAACGTCGTAGCAATTTAGCGACTAGGTACAGATCTATAATGCTATGGAACTGCTGCATCGAGCTTCTAAATTAACTTGGACTAATTGATGAGTTCGTACACAGCTTTGAATTTCCGAAATATGTACAACTAAATCTCCAGTTGTCATAATTAAAAGCATCGTACCTTTCTTTTAGGAATACCTTCAACTACTACTCGTGTAAGATTGTCTTAAATAATGCTAAAAAATCTGCTAGTCCATGGAAATTGTTTTATAATAATTCTATACATTGTTGAAAAGGATAGACAAAACCATTTATAAATTATTTATTGAATACTTACCAACACAAGAGACGAATCAATCGTATCTTGTCCCTATAATTTACAAATGTAAAGTTAAAATACTTAAAATTTCGTACAGATTTTCTCTCAATTTCCCAAATTTCGTAAATGGTTAAATCGTATACGACTGGATATGTGGCAACTATTAAAACTCACCGAATTTCTATGTTTCCCTCTGTAGTTTCTCAGTACTTCTTTCGGATTAACGTCTTCAACCAAAACTGAGTTCCAGTATTTCTAAAATTAAACTATTTTCTTTAGATTTCTAGACTTATACTTATTGTAACATCTATACACCATATTTCTTGTAAATAAATAAATAAAATGTCAATTCTTACGCCGGTTCTCAGTAGATCTTTCTTGAACAATTCGTCTGTTGGGTTGACAGGTTTCTCTGCCTCTAGTTGAGCAGATTCCTTTGCTATCGCCATTACTACCTCAGGTGGTGCCTGTGCCAAACGTTTAATTAAGAACTTTAAGATTTACATTTTAAGACAAAGATACATTTATTTGCAAACATGTGTGTAAAGAGATACTAGTTATTCATTGATGAATTTGATATAAATCTAAAATGTTTTGTTAACACAAGCATACAAACTATTCTTCCAAAGATAAATTCGATTACTTTTTATTTATTCCTAGTGATTCCGCTGAATAAACTATATAGGAACTAAAAATTTCAAACTTCGATTCTATCCCGATAATAATTTAAAAAACAAACCGATATTTTATAACACAAAATTATCTAAACTCTATTTATTTATTATAATTTATTGTATACAGTAATAATACATAAAAAATATAGCAGTTTAAAGCAAATATACAAAGGCGAGTTTTACTCTAGAAGAGTTCAAGATAGGTACTTAGAATGGCAAACAAGCTGAAGACACGCACGATAGAAAGTGGCAATTAAACTAGAAGAAGAGTAGCACTTACTTTTTTGGGTAACAGTCTACTGTCTTCATGATTGTCACTCTTTTGGAATACCTAATAAAAGAATCATCGATTAAAATAACTAAGAATAAAACGTAGTTTTTACACAACTAGAAATAGTAAATTATCGGACGGCTCTTTATAATATAAGAGCGCAAACAATCATGCGGCTCACCTGATGGTAAGTAATAACTGCTGCCTATAAGCATCCGTAACACCGAATAAATTGGTTTTTAGGAAAGAATATGCTCTTCTCACTCTCTTATCTGTTCAGAACAGTCTCACTTTCTTATCTGTTCAGAATACCTGAATAATATGAAGGTCACCAAGCGTACGAAATCGCGAGCACGAGGTATGTTAGATAACAAACACTGCAGTTCCATTGTTGGCATTGTACCCTTTGGCATTGTCAGGTTGATCTCTATACGGTTCACTCCGCAAACCAGTAAATTTGAATAATCCAGCTGACCTGATATCTTCATGTCGGTCACTCCTCACTGATGGTAAATATCTAAAAGTTCCATTTCCACTTTCATCCAATAAGAAAATTAGTAGGTTGCTACCTATATACATAGACGATAGATATTAGAGAACTAATATGACTGACTTACTTCAGCGTACGGATATTGAGGGACAAATCGTCTTCCAAAATCTTTGTAATGTGTTGGGTGATAATAATGACGGTTGGTGTTCAATAAGACGGTTTGATCTGCTACCTCTTTTTCCATTCCATACTGAGGATCTTTTTTCTATTAAGAATAATCACGGAAAGAGTTAACGTCTAATTACTTAATTGTGTTCAACGAAGTATTTTTTTTTTATACAACTTAGAATGGCAAACAAGCTGACGGCCAACTGAGGACTCGGGTGTTATTCCTCTGTACCCAGTAAATTCACGCCATGTTCCACCCTTTAAACCGAAACACAGCCATGCAAACACAACTGCTTCACGATTGAACCTGAGTCCTCAGGAATGGCAACGCATGGGGCGTATCATGGGCGAAACAGTGTACTCTGTTATGTCCATGGTACTGCTCATGTCTATAGGCGACGGTTACCACTTTCCATCAGGTGGGCCGTTACCTTGTTTACCATTCTAAGTTGTATAAAAAAAATATGAATTTTAACATTTAAAGTCATTAAATTTAATGTCAAGCATTGTTCGACTGAGTAACTGTCACATTAAAAACTTTTTTAACAACCAGTTATGTTCACGTGAATTAGAAGAAAATGTAGGTGTCATGTTCTAATTTAGGATGCCTTCTACCTTCTGATCAAAAGTACCTTTTTCATACATTCTGATGATTTTTTACAGCTATACCCTTCTTTACTTTCAACGCCGTCATCTTCTTTATTATATATTATATCTTCTTCATTATTTTCTTTATCCTCTCCTTTCTCAGTATCCTCTTGCTCCGTTGTTAAGTCTTTAATATCCGCATTGTATTCACCTGAGTCTTTTCTTATTTCTCTTTCTATTGATGCTGAGGATGAACAACGCTACAAAGACGGTAAATAAGTAATGTTTACATTAGTTTTTCTTTTTTTTAATTAACAAGGATAGATCTAATTTTTTTGAGTGGCGATCCCGTGCAGGCCAACGTAGAGTAGGACGATTCTAAATGAAGTAACGACCTTGTTACCATTTCATTATCATCCATTATAAAACGAAACTTATAAATTACAAATGCACCCCTATTTCATGCCTATCATAGATTGTCTAGCATAAACTTGATTTTAAAAAATGAAACTAATACGGCTACATTATCGGTATGCCCTAGCGGGGTACAATAAGGGATGGTAGATAAGCAGTGGCGTAACTATACCATTTGGGGCCTGTGGCAAATTCTTTTGATGAGGCTACTTGTAAATTGCTAGCAACGGGGCCGTTAGACCCCGCTGTTGATAAATGCATCACTAGTGAATTGACTAGACTATTTCGCCGACTTTTATTTCGAAATATTTTTAAAGAATTTTTTTTAAGATTAAAAAAATAAATAACTCGTCTATCGACTTGTAGATATTAAGAAATAATAAAACTAATCTTACACACATACCGCGAATAAAATATGTTGTAAACAAAAAAGAAAAATGACAATATAAAACTTCATGTTGTCATGCTGAACTATAGAAGTAGTTCTCCGAAACATCAAAAATCAATAAAAAAGTAAATACTTACATACGTAATTATATTTGCAATTTTAATCAGAATTAGTGATGGGATTTGTAACTTTATGTTTTCTTCAATAACGAACGGTATTTACCTATTTATGTTTACATGTATCTACGTATATACGTACGTAATAAGACTGAAACTAGGAAGGAAAAGAGATTGTTAGTAATGGAGACTGAGAATCCCATTGCTAGCAATATACCCAACCAGGTCGACCTCCTCGCGGTTCCCCCTGAAAACTATCATGGTTAATTCCTGATGAATTCATCATGATAGGCTGACTGGCCTGTTTTCATTCTCATCTATCACCCTTCACTGGTGCTCCGCCAGCGTATACCGTTAGCGCAGGACATACCATTTTCAACCATAAAAAGACTGAAACTATGTAAATAGTTTTTAATGGGTGAAAATGAAATGGTAACCCCGCCTGCGCTAACGATATACGTTTATGGGGCACCAGGGTGGGATGATAGGTGGGGATTAATACAAGTCAATTGGCTTATCGTAACGAATTCGACAATAATTATCCACGATGGTTTTCAAGGGAAACCGTGTGGAGGTCGACCTGATAAAGTATATTGCTAGCAATGGAGCCCGATTACTAACAATCCCTTTCCCCGGAACTATGTAGATACCTTATACATATATTACAAATCAGCAAATTTATTCGATGGGAAAGAAAATGACCGATTGACATGGCGATACCATATAGGCACTGTATTAAGACTCTACTCTAATTGTAGTTTTGAAGCTGATACACTCATAAATAAATAGTCTAGAATCAATGTCCTATCGATTGCAAAAGGAATCATCGAAATCGGATATAAAAAATTAGCTACTTATTTTTAAAGTCGGTTAATATTTATTAGAAAACTTAGATGAAGCTTGGCTTCGCTTTATTTTAATGGATGACAAAGAAATCAAGAATTTATTATTAATGGATTGCAATCAGAATCATCGAAATCGGTGTAGCTGTGTGTCATAGACAATGTTCATCTCTTATATATATGATTTTTTTATATCTATCAGCAACTATTCAGTGTTGCCAGTATTATATTACCTAGTTACATTCCTTGTTTACACTGCAGTAGGTAATTACTTTTTAAATCTTTGTGCACCCGATACTTAGTCTATTTTGAAGTGCCATCTCTCTAAACCTCATAACCTATTATTTTAATTTCATAGACCTGATGGTATATGATAATGACCTGATGATTTATGACAAAACAAAATTTATAATAATTAGTCCTTACTACTTCAGAAATTTGGTCCATATTGATCTATTACTATAAAGATTTCACTGTACTTACGAAATAAAACTTTAATTTTAGAAATAGGTAATAAATGCTGTCTCAGAGTCAACTACAATGATTAAACAGATTAAACTTACGACTGAGTAGGTACCTGTCTAATAACTTATATTTGTAAATGATATGGTAATACCAAAGATAATGCCTACCCAAAGATTTTAGTACCTATCTAACTACTTAATGACAACTAAAAAATAATTGTCTGTAAAAAAAAAAAAGCAGTTGCTTAATAATCGAGTTTTAATCGATTCAAATAATTGAATTAATAGTAAATCGATTGTATGATTTAAACCGATTTATATTATAGTTTTACGTAATTTAAACGAATATAATCCTACAATTATTACAGTACTACGTCTTTTTATTATCAATAGCTAGTTTAAAACATTACAAGCGATTTATTTTATTAGGTATTACAATTAATATTATTCTATCACTTGTTAGCAATTAATTTCACGATGAAGTCTTAACACGACACAATTACAGATAAATAGCACTTACATATCATGTGGATTAATAAAATCATGTTTTTATTTGTGAAAACCTGTAATTGGCTTTTGTCTTTACACTTTTTTTTATAAAAATTTTTAGTTATTGGTTTTTCTTAAATAAAAAATAAAATAAATATCTAATTTTTATCATCGACGTTATGTTTACCTTTTAATCAATTTATAATCGATTAATACATTATTATTATTTTTTAAACAGATTACACAATATATACCGATTATGTAATGAATATTTTTATTAAAATAAAATGATATTGGTCAAATCACGGTATTGATTATATGGATTACATAATGAATTTAACTATTAAAAAGAAATAATATTAGTCAACTAAGACTGTTGATTATTAATATTCTTTTATTCTAGCGCATATTTTGACAATATTCTGAGTGAACACAAAGATGACATGGTCCTTGAATATGATCAACGGATACGATTAATAATCGATACAAAACGAGTTATACAACACTAATTTAATTTGACAGCTCGAACATTTTAGTCAGCTGAAAAATGCATTTATGACTTTGTATTAAAATTAATACAAACAAATAAATTCTTCGTCTATTATTTACAAGTATTCATATTAAATATTATCATTGCAAAGAACTAAACATATACCATTTGGATGTGAATACGTTTAGTTTCTCCCGCGTCTCATTGTGTTGTTGTTTTGTTTATTTAATTTGAATAAAACTATCAAATAATGTTTGGGAGGCCCCGATGCAGAGAGTGGACTCCTCTTGCGACTCAACAACTTCGTTTACGGAGTCTCATACAGGTACGGAATCATTAAAACTTAATATAAAATAAAAAGTATGCATTGGAAGATTTACCAACAAACGCCTACACATTCCAAATGAGTTTCACAATATTTAGCTTATTTATGTGACAACACTAATGAAAATATTCAAATAATAATAATTATAATGACTTTGGCATTTTTGGATAATTACATTTTGGTAATTTTAACATTTCAGTGTTCAACTATGTTAATCTGAAAAAACAAAATCTTACCCCACGTTTTACGTCGCCTCTGCCAGTTTTGTTATAGCTTTTGTAACAGCTTTTTAAGAGTTTACCCTTTTAATATTGATGTTAGACAATGTCATATTTATCTGTCGAGTTTCAAAAACAATTTAAAATATTTTCCAAAAAATCTTAATTTATTATTAAGGATATATGTTCCATCATTTTTGTCAACTTTTTTTTTTTTATTATGCATCGCTGCTTGTCAGCATATACATGAATGCAAAGGTTCTAGATCTTTTAACTCAACACACACTAAGGAAGGTTTGTTATTAAACAAAAAAATAACTAACAAAATATCTACATATTATAAAACAAAGTTGTGTCCTGCCATCTGTATACTTAGATCTTATAAACTACACAACAGATTTTAATGTGATTTTCATTAATTGATAGAGTGATTCAATAATAAGGTTTCTTACATATAGATAGATAGATACTCTTTAATGTTTCCTCCAAAAGATTACAATAGTAAACTTATTATAAATATAAACAATTACGAGAAATAATTACAATGAGAAAACAATGGGCGACCTTATCGCTAAGAGCGATCTCTTCCAGGCAACCTTTGGATGGAGAGGAGTAATTATAAACAATTTGGTGGGAGGCATAATGAAAACTTTTGTCAGTTCTAAATATGGGAGACGTAATACATATAATAGTATAAATATTATCCCTACTCATTATTATATTTATATACATACACACACATACACATTTACAATTAAATTAAATTACAATTCCTACCACAGAATAAGCCACCACTTTTTTTCCCCGTGGGTATTGTATGAGGTGACTAATAGAGCTTAATTATTGAAGAATGGACAGCAGTGTCCCTCTTCAACATCAACAAAATCTAACTGCGATTACCAATCCACCTGCCAAGCGTGGCAACTACTAGACAAAACCTGACATTTATTTATTTATTTTTTTTTTTTTTTTATTTAGGGGGAAGGCTTATGTTCAACAGTGAATGATTAAGGGCTGATATGATGATGAAGTAGAATTTGGAAAACTATTTAAGTACATATACTAAGGTTAAGTTTTATTAAGTACATATATATTACATACAAGTACATATATATTTAGTATTAAGTACATATACATAAACTACGTAAGGTTATTGATCACTCTGCACTTATAACACATTGTTTCTGCATTGTACCCGTGCAAAGCTGGGGCCGCTTGCTAGTATTATATAATGTAAAAAATATTAAACTTTTATTTTATTAATAGATTACACAAACTAAATTTTGATAAATTCTTATCTTAGTGCATTTTTTTTAGTATGTCTCAGGCAAGAGATCTCTTTCAGAAGTAAGCTTGCTAAGAGCTAGAACCATTCCACAGTCCCTTTCTTTTTTTATAAATGTAATGAAGTATATAACACTTAAACATTCTCAGATTGTCGGTTACAACATCAGACCACCTGAGTGGTCCTTGAACCAGTGCAGTTTCTACTTGACCCTGCATCACACCACCATGTCCGCACCATTCTACACGAGTGAGAAAATATCCTCGCCACATCCTAAATGGAAGGAGATTGATTCAGGTACTATTACTTTTCTTTAACTATATTATAAATGAAAAATTTTTTCAGTATATAAGAACATTCATATATGATATAATTCTTTCATGCAAAAATTATAAATAGATTTGCACAAAATTTGGTACATGACTAGGTTTTTTTTAATGGGTGATAATGGAATGGTAACCCCACCCGCGCTATTGGTATACACTGGTGGGGCACCAGTGAGGGATGACAGATGAGGATGAAGCAGATCAGTTAGCCCATCGTGATAAATTCAACAAGAATTGATCACAATGGTTTCCAGGGGGAACCACGTGGAGGTCGACCTGATAGGGCATATTGCTAGCAATGTCGAACTCCATTGCTAACAATCCCTTTCCCCCTACATAACTAGGTTATATTCTAACTTAGAACATAGTATACTTTATATAGTGATTAATGCAAGTGAAACAACAGGATACAGCTAGTTGCTTAGCAAGGATAAGCATTTATGTTAAAAAAAGTCGATACTCACCTTATGAACTCATTACAACAGTAGTAGCTAGTCATCATCTTTTATATATTTATCTAGTTGTATAAATTATTACCACCACCAATCCGTCCTGAACACTCCTGTCAAGTTCAGTCCAGGATTCTCGACCTACCTTTGTATAGAACACATTTTATGGGCAACTCTTTCTCGTATCGAGCTGCCCAATTATGGAACAAACTCCCTTCCCACATACAAGAGAGCCCTTCAATTACCTCTTTCAAGAAAAGGTTGAAGTTACATTTTCTTTCGTTTGAGTCATAATCTTAATTTATTTATTTTTATAATTGAACTGTCAAACCTTAAAATCATTTAACTAAATTTCTATTGTAGCACTACCTAATATACTAATATTCATTTATTTCTACATCCATTGTATAAGTAGGTAGGTATTATATTTATTTATAGTATATGTATTTATGTAATATTTTATTATGTATGTTAATATTTTATTTAACTATATTTATTTATGTACTCTAAATATTAATAGTTGTAGCACTTCAGCTACCCGCTAACAACATGTTTTCTAACTGCATTGGGTTGACTGGAAGAGATTTCTGTCAGAGATAAGTCCACCCTTGCTCACAATATTTATAAATGCATTAACTATGTAATTTACAAGTGCAATAAAGAATATATATATATATATATATTCCTATATACAGTGAGCGCTCCGCATATAAACAACTTTTCCCAAGAGATTGGTTCAAATTAAATGCTTATATAGAGTGTTCACTGTAGATATAACAGAGGAATAACACCTGAGTCCTCAGGAATGGCAACGCATGGCGGGTATCATGGGCGAAACAGTATACTCTATTATGTTCATGATACTGCTCATGTCTATAGGCGACGGTTATCGCTTTCTATCAGATGGGCTGTCAGCTTGTTTGCCATTCTAAGTAGTATAAAAAAAGAGATAAATAAATTCATTCAAATTCATTGATTCATATATATATATATATATATATATATATATATATATATATATATATATATATATATATATATATATATATATATATATACATACTTTTGTATATTTTATTATAGGATATGTATATATATTATAATCATTATTTTATGTTATTTATATATACATTATTTGTTATTATCTTTACTTATCCTCATAATGAAGTACCATGATTCACTGTTCATGCCAAAGGTTGACTGGTAGAGAATGCTACTAGCATTAAGTCCGCTTTTTGTACCGCATTTTATTTGGTCAATAAAGTTATTTAAATGAATAAAATAAATATTTGATGCATTATATCTGTCGGCAGTCTGCTCAAATAAATGGTATAAATGTATACAGTCAACATTGAAACTTAATGATTGATCTTGCATTTGTGGTTGGAAATGATAAATGCTGACAAGACTTTTAAAATTTAAGATTTTTTTTTTTATTTATTAATTTGTAGATTCTTAATATGAATGAACGTAGGTTTCCCACATATAGGGAGTTTTGCCAGTAGTTGCCTCGCTTGGCACTTAGGTTGTAACCACAGTTAGGCTTTGGTAATATTTTAAGAGAAACACTGCCCATCCTTCGACAATTAAGTTCGCTAAGTCTCCTCTTATGACACTTACTGGAATAGAAGGGGTGGCCCATTCCATGCCGGGACCACACGGAAATTTATAGTATTACTATGGATCCATTATTGTTTATTTCGATTCAGCATAAAGACTTAAATAAATAAAACGTATCAGTGGCCTCTGATGTTTAAATTTAAACATCAGAGGGCGCCATTCAACGAATATATGTAGCACAAACAAAACTTTGGCCTTACTCTATCTTAGAAAAGTATTTCATCATCATCATCATCATATCAGCCTTTAACTGTCCACTGCTAAACATGAGTATCTCTCTTGGGGGGTTTTGCCTGTAGTTGCCACGCTTGGCAGACGGATTGGCAACCGCAGCTAGGCTTTGGAGATGTTTTAAGAGGCATGCTGCTGCTTATTCCTCGCCCTTCCTTAATCGCCTCGTACGACACCCACGGGAAAGGAAAGGGTGGCCTATTCTATGCTGGAACCACACGGGATAGAAAAAGAAAAGTATTTAATCAATCAATAATATTGAAAATTGTTTGTCCCATAATCATCATTTTAGCCATTATATGTCCACTGCTGGACATAGGCCTTCCCCATAGACTGCAATAAGGAACGGTCCTGAGCCACCTGCTCCCACTGATTCCCTGCAATGCATTTGAAATCGTCACTCCGTCTCATAGTAATAACTTTTAATTCGCGTTTATTAATATTGTACCTAAACATTTTAATTAGGTACAATGTCTCAAATTCTCAATGTCTTGGTTGAATATGGGTGAATTATCAATCAATTCACGTGACCTGGTGCCGGGTAAATGAATCATTGATAATAAAGTTGACTTACGTTATATGTGTCAATCATTATCAAATGGCGGTGTGGCGCATCGAACTAATTAAGTTATCGCATCATTAGCGTATTTCTAAACTGGTTTCGTATCATTTCTTTGTGATGTTGTCACTTAGTAGTCGTGTTTGGTTGTGTTTCGGTTTGAAGGGTGGGATATGGCAGTGAATTTACTGGGTACAGATGAATAATACCTGAGTGCTCAGAAATGGCAACGTATGGGGGGTATTATGGGCGAAACAGTATATTCTGTTATGTCCGTGGTACTGCTCATGTCTATAGGCGACGATTACCACTTTCTAATTCTAGTGGAATTCGTCACAATGGGCTACCTGCTGACCTGCATTCATCGTCACCTATTATCTGTCACTGGTGCTCCGCCAACATATACCGATAACGCGGACGGGGTTTCCATTCCATTATCACCTATTAAAAAAAAACACGTTCCGATACCTATTATTTTTTGCAGAGATAACACATCGTATGGCGTCCACTAACATAGTTATTCGGATATGGTGTCATCAGTCTCACACATCCAAGGTTAATAGCGAAAAACCACAAGACACTATCATACAAACGTGGGGGGTATATTTCAGTGGCCTAAGATATTTAGGGGCCAACTTAACTTTAAATTTTACATCCGATTGTTTCAAAAGTAACACTTTAGTATTTCAAATGCACGGTGGATATTTCTGTTCATATAAAAGTCTCAAATTAGACGTTATACCGCCTGAGAACGAGTTAGAACAAGGGTCCCTATCTTCAGACTCTTCTGGCAGGACGAATCTGTCAAAGATAACGTTAGAACCGAAATTTATACAGAATCATAAGGTAGTAAAAGAGACAAGGTCTGTGTCTCCTAGTATATTTTCAAGGAAGCACGAAAAAGAATATTCTAAAAGTAACAGTCCAGTTGAGAAGGGTTTCAAGCAGAATTTTTTAAAATTAAAATCTTCTGCCAGTTTAAATATAAGTCAAAGAGAATCTTACACAGAGAGAGAGTGTGATTTTGATAGAGACAGTGATGAAAGGATAAAGGATGATCCTAATTATATATATGAACATTCACCGGACAGTATGGATGTAAAGGAGTTTACGACGAGCGGTTTAAACTGTTTTGGTATATCCAAAACGTCATCGCAAGAAGATTTATCAGGCAGCAAGATCGATTTGAGCGAGATTGCTGAAAACTATGATCTAAGGAATGAAACGGTCGGCGTACCAAAGTACAGGTATCTGGCGATAAATTTCTTAAAATCCGAAATAAGGCCGAGTTACAATGCTACGAAACTACAAAAGTTGCATTTACTTCAGTATTCTATAAAGAAGAGACAAGAGGCTGTGCAAGAAGTAAAAGAGAGGATATATAGTAAATCCGCTGTAACAAACGACAGTTGGCCGAAATTTGATGAGTTTGATGTGAAAACCAAGCTAAAAAGTAGATCTCTAAGAAATTTGTTCTCTCCCGATGAAGATGACGTAGAAAACGGACAGTATTCCTCACATAGTGATATAAGTTTAAAAAATGGTAGAATAAAAGAAGAGAAGCCGGTAAGGCCCAATGGGCCACGTCTCGCTTTAAAATTGAATGATCTCCTTTCATTTAAGGTATGTATAAATATCGTATTATTCTAAATAAGTTTTAATTTGTGAAGTTTTACAAGCGAGTTTCAAAAGAATTTATTGTACCTATGTAAAGTGATTATATTGTCAAATCGATAGACTTTACTCCCTTGTTGTTTCCATAAATTTGAGAGTTGCATTTTATTTTTCTTGTAAGACTTTGTATACAAACATGGTATTCCACGTTTGAAATTTAAATATTTTTAATGTGTCTACGAAATATCTAGTCATTCATTAGTGTTTTACCATGATCGATGCCATTTTTTGCGCAGCAAAATGTATTTGTTCAGAGTTTTATACAACAAGGGTCTACAAAAGTTATATGTATCCATAACATAAATTATGAAAGTGGATGAAGCAAAAGATGTGGGTAAATTTAGAGACTTAGCACGCAGTGCTCTGTACCTACTTCGGAACAGACTTGGCGTAAAGATATTTTTTTTAAACTAGAACTTACAACTTTTTTCAGGCAAAACCTTCACCCTTCCAAAGGGCGGAACACGTGAGACTCACAAAACAATTAGAAATATTAAGGTTCAAGCGGATTATACTCTCCGATGAAAGAGATAGCAAGCTAGCTAATATAAGAAGACTGAAAGAGAGACATGCTAAACTTTTAGAAGAAAATCAAGATATTGGTGAGTTACCATTTCAATATTAGCGTGAATTAAGTAATTATTTTACAGAGCTAGGTGTTATTTTATGGCAGTCAATATTACTGGTTAGTCGATTAAAATATTTTGTTTAGTTCGTGCTACTATCAACATTTAAGAATTTACTACTAGAACATTATTATTAGCAGAAATTCTACGACCTTATTAATTCTAATCGACTAGCTAATGAAATAATTGTACATTTAAACCACTATCATTATATTTTAAATGTATAAGTATAAATATTGTTGGTGATACTTAATAAAATCAATAACAAAGTTGAATGACATTTAGTGCATAAATAATAGATTATGTATATAGAATACATACATTGATGCTCGTTTCCACTTTGGGTGTTTCTGGAAGAGAACTCTTTTTGACTTAATCTCGTCTTTGTACATTAGCTTATCTCTGTCATATTTGTTATATATTATTAGTGTATACAATAGCTTTATGTACTAACTAGTATTTGCCCATGACTTCGTCTTCTTGACCTTTTTTTATGCAACTTAGAATAGCAAACAAGCTGACGACCCACCTGATGGGAAGTAGTAACCGTCGCCTATAAATATGAACAGAACCATGGACATAACAGAGTATACTGTTTCGCCCATAATACCCCCGATGCGTTGCCATTCCTAAGAACTCAGTTGTTATTCCTCTGTGCCTGGTAAATTCACTGCCATATCCAACCCTTCAAACCGAAATACAGGAATTGACTGGAATATATTCACTGACTATTATAAAAGTTGACTACTATGTGTATAACTCATGGCCATTGATCGAGTTCTTGAGGCATCGAGACAAAACTAAATACACTTTTATAGGATTCACGCGAATTAAATTAGTGTTGAAATAAAGAAAGTGGATCTTAATTCCAGGTTTGGAACTAATGCAGAATTATCACACGCTGTCTCGATGGAACGAGTCGATGAAAGAAACCCGTCAATCCTGCGCAGCCATGCGGGACCTGGCGGCTAGGTCGCATGCTGCATTACTCAGTCAGAGGCATCAGCTTTTACTCCAGTTGCATCAGATATTCTATATACAGCAAGTGAGTAGCAATGGTTTTTATGTGACAGTGTATTCTTTTGTTGTGATGGATACATCAGGAATTAAACATGATGGCTTCCAGTAGGAACCGTGTGGAGGTCGACTAAATGAACTTAATCATCGAGGGATGGGCAACAGCATCCCTATTAAATCATCACCCAAAACGGTTGCCAATCCGCCTGCCTAGAATGGCAACTACTTGCAAAATCCCCCTCTATGGGTTAAGCCTATGTTCAGTTAGACAGTTAATGGCTGATATTGATGATTATGATGTAATCAGTGAATTTATTATATTAACATTTCACAGAAAGACACCTCTGTCTGGACGATATGTGGCGTTCGACTTCCCATTTGCGGTGACGAAAACCCCAGTCGGGCATCGAACCCAGTAAGCGACTCAGTAGCAGCCGGATTCGTCGCTCAAGCAACGTGCCTCGCTGCATCCTTCCTGAATCAGCCTCTTCGGTACAAGATCACCTTGCTGGGATCTGCAAGCAAGATTTTAGACATTACCCCAGAATTACCTAACCCTAAGTAAGTTTCTCGTTTTAATAAATGAAGTTTTATATTTGTTTCTCAGCAACGTATCTAGCTGCCTCTTTTCTGAATCGGTTTCTTCAGTACAAGATCACCTTGCTGGGACTGCAAGCCAGATTTTAGACATTACCTGAGAATTAATTGATCCCAAATAAGATTTCTAATTTTAATAAATAAAGTTATGTATCTGTCTCTCAGCAACATGTATAGCTGCCTCCTTCCTGAATCAGCCTCTTCATTACAAGATCACCTTACTGGAATCTGCAAGTAAGATTTTAGACATTACCCCAGGGCGACCTCATTTTGTTTTCGGACGGAAATTCAGTTTGTCTCTTTGCGAGATGTCTTCTTCCTGTAGCAATCTCTTCGTTATTCGATTATCTTACTGTGATCTGCAAATAAGATTTTGAACCCCAGAGCTGAGTTATTCGAAATTTACTGACTTCAAAACAGAATTGCCTGATTAGGCAATTCTGTTTTGAAGTTATGATTATAAGTAAGTTTTCTAACTTCAAACGTCTTGCCTTGCCTAGTTGTTACCTTCCTAAAGGAGGTATAAGACTACTTGCTGGCATAAGCAAACAAGATTTTGGACATTACCTTGGTATTACTTAATTCTAAGTAATTATTCATATCTCTGCAATTACCTATCTGTATACAAAATTTTATTCGAATCGTGTCAGCTGTTTGAGCGTGATTGATCGACAAACATGTAAACATCTTTACATGATATCAATGACATGCATATTAGAGTAATTCTTTTTGTTGTAATTATCGCATTTGACTTTATTTACAACAAAGGCGCGTTCATTGCAAACAATTTACTGATAACAATATTTATCTTCATTTAATAATAACAATAGTACATTATTGCAGCGGCCAGCAACTGAGGCATTGATGGACAAACGTGTAAATGTGGGCCGAGGCGTAGTCGAGGCACACATACGTGAGTCCATCAATGCCTAGTTGTGGCCAAGGCTTGTATAGTACTTTTCTCAAACAATGCCCGGATATCAAAAACACAATTTTATTTTTTAAGTTCAATGACGAATAACGAACAGTAATAATTTTTCACGCGCCATAATGTTCCTTTGTTTTTTTTTTTATTGTATATATTATTTATATTTGCAAGCCTGTTCGAAATTTAAATAAAATCTTTTATTAGTTACCTTCTTGGTAGCCATGTTTCGAAGTAAAAGGTCATTCTATTTTTAAATTACAGGACAGATATGAGTTTACACAGTAATTTATCTGGCCGCAAAACACGACAGATACGGAATTTTCATACAACTTTTGCCGGACGCTGTCCGCATATATCTGGCCAGTACGGCAATTTTGATTTATCTCTAAGAAAATTGTCAAAATAATGCTCACATTTCCAAGCATGTTTGAGAAAAGTATTAAACTACAGTATGAGGTTCTTTAAAAAGGGTATATTAAGGTTTCTTCGGGGTCGGTAACGTGCACGAGACACCGCTAGTATTGGAGGTGTCCATAAGCTACAATGACCGTTTACCAAACGGGTTGTATGCTTGTTTTCCACTTTTGTGGTATATAAAAAAAGTATTAATAATTAAATTGCCATATGGTTCCGACATAGAATGGCCCACCTTCCTTTTCCGTGGATGTCGTAAGAGGCGACTTAGGGTACGTAATGGCCGAGAGATAGATATCAGCATCCCTCTGGAAACATCACCAAAGCTTAACTATAGTTTCCAACACGTCTGCCAATCACGCCAACTATTGGCAACGTCCACCTATTTATATAATAAATGTTAAATTCATATACTACCTACTATTATTACATTTCTTTTTTTTTTTAGTATACCCCTCTTCACTCGAGGTGGTGATACCACACTGTTCCCTTACGCGATGTTTCTTCTCAACAAATGTATTGCCCAACTGCTCTGGGGTCGAGGGCTACCCGTCCCCGACATGCGACCGACTCTCAAGAACCTGGAGAGATTGCTCACTACGCCTAACAATCTGTAAGTATTGTTGATACAGTATTTTGAACCATAAACTGTAGTGGTTAGAACACATATTGGAATAAAGTCATCTACCTATAATCCATATTTATTTATTTATTCTTACCACACTTAGCGATCATCAAGTAGGTGTAGTTATTAAATAGGTATTTTAAACTTTAAATTGTAGAGGTTAGAATGCATATTTATTTAATTATTCATTTTATACTGTATAAAATTCATACATAATTCATTTCACAAAACATATACCTATTTCATTACTTCAATTAGAATGCTTTATGTCCATTTGTCCGTGGTTTCTTTATTTTTATTATAAGGTATTGTGGTTGGAAATAAAAAAAAAATACCGTTTTCTTTTAATAGTTTAGGAACCAATACTTTATGTCAACATATTTTATACGTTTTTACGCATATTACAAAGCATAACTGCAGTTGCTAAACCGTCTACCAAACATGGCATCGCCTGCCAATAATCCTTATGAAGGGCGGCTTATGTTCAACAATGGACTAATATGATCATCGTCATGATGATATTAAACTTCAAAAATATATACAATCCATTGATATAAAATACTATTGTATTATTTTATTATATCAGCCGTTAACTGCCCACAGCTGAACATAGACCTTTCCCATAAAGGAAGGCAGCAGTTGCCACGCTTGGCAGGCAGATTGGCAACTGTCACTCTATGCGGAGACAACTAGACATTCGATTAGATATTAATCTATAGCTTGTTATTATTATATAGTAGAAAATAGTTGAAGCTATATTTATCTTAGACCATCTTTTCTCGCGGGCTAAAGCTAGTGAATAACAAGCAAAACTCGACCATTTGACGTAGGTCGGACACGTCAAAGTTGTTTGGCACGTACAAGTGGCGGGCGGACGGGCAGTGTCCGCGGACGCAATCTCTACGGAGCTTGGTAGCTTCGGATCGCGGGAAGTATCGGCAATTCAACAGGTTCAAGGTATGTTCTAGAAACATTAACTATATTATTACCCACTTATTCATAAAAACTAAAACGTTCTACAAACCTACCAGAGGATGTCTTTATACAAAAGCCGTTTGCTTGGGCACCTCTGGTCCCATTCGTGTTTCAATCGCGAAGCAGTTGTGTTTGCATGACTGTATTTCGGTTTGAAGGGTGGGATATGGCAGTGAATTTACAGGGTACAGAGGTATAACACCTGAGTCCTCAGGAATGGCAACGCATGGGGGGTATCATGGGCGAAACAGTATACTCTGTTATGTCCATGGTACTGCTCATGAGCAGTATACTGTCTAACTGTCGCCTATAGACATGTCTATAGGCGACAGTTACCACTTTCCATCAGGTGGACCATCACCTTGTTTGCCATTCTAAGTTGCCTAAAAGAAAAAACCTATTTTAACTATTAGTGCTTTGTTACTGTCTGTCAAATTGAGAAATTAGTGCAATAGAAAAGGACAAAACACTTCAATGACTAAAATACGTTTATTTTAGGTTTGATGTTTGTATGAATAAGGGGGTAGTTATATAAAATATTATTATTCAAAAGTGATAATTATTTTGAGGACCTCGATAGTGTAATCGTTTAGGATATAACTTCATCTTCCGTAGTTGCAAGTTTGATTACCGCACAATACATATACAAGGGTATACCAAGTGCAACCTTAATAGTAGTTCCTTGAGGAAAATCTTTCTAATTTATGAATATGGTATTCATAAATCTAAGCAGTGATTTACGCAATATTATATGCTACAACATGTCTTAGTCTTATTTTAATATTCAATTAACCATAATTTATTCTTATTGGCCAGGATCTCGGTTTCTTATAGTTTATGATCTAGTAAAAAATGTAACTAGGATTGTCTTTGATTCAATCTCTTTTCCGTACAGCGCTTGATCAAGCTATCTCTACGAATGTATTTCAGTTATTCAGTAAACTATAAAGATATCATTAATTTAATATAGTTCAATTTAGAATATTTGGCAGTGTGTTCACAAGAAGTAAATCAGAAAGCGAATTCAGTAATTTTCAGTTTCATCTACCAAGCCATCAAAACTAAGTGTGGATCAAATATTATTTAAGTGGACAGTAATTTTCTCAAGGAATTAAATCGATATTTAAAAAGAAATCTATACAAACGCGGTCATGTGATCGATTTAGAACGAGAGGTGGAAAAAGAATTTTTAGATTTTGACTATTATTTTTATGTCAAATTGTTAGTTTTATTAATACTATCTTTGAATGTTGACTTGCTACTATTCCAGCATTTGTGTTCATGTTTCTTTGTATTGGTGTAATCTGGGTGCTTTTTATACACAATAAATATTATATTAAAAACAAAGCATTTAGGCGTGCCAATCACTGCCCATTGTTGCATATCTACCTTGCTTCTTCTAATGCTGATTATGCTGTTGTGTACATATTTTATGCAATTAAATATTCCTTTGTGAGCATCAATATAGGAGTTTTCATTCACTCATTCGCTCAGTCAGGTGTCAGTCATCAATTTCACTGTCATTGTCGATGTCATACCCCATCCTTCAAACCAAAACTCGGCTATGTAAGCACAGTTGTCTATCAGCAGAAACATGATTCGTAGGTACCCGAGCAGACGTCTTTTGTACAAAGTCTCCATCTGGTGGTTGTTATAATATTTCATTTGATTAACAGGATGCAGTGGACGGACAGTCACCACACTCTGCTATGAACCTCAAAAGACACCGGCAATCTAGAAGTGTTGGCAGTTACAACGATGATCAAGTAAGTATCTAATAGCTATTACGCTACAAAATTCTGAGGGACATAAATCCCTCGACCATTTAGTTCCATTAGTCGCCCCCTTACAATGCCCACGGGAAGGGAAGGAGTAGTCTGCTCTGTGTCGGGACCATACGGCCGAAGGCACGGTCAATCTCCGACCGCTTTTCAGTCCACGCAGGTTTTGCGACACATGTTTCACAAAGCGTCGTCAGTTTAGAGGAATTCAACTTTCGCATAAAACACCTAATTCAGTAATATTTGCCTAATAGTAATGTTCAAAACTGCGAAATCAATATGAGTACTTAAGGCGGACTCATGCTGATGATTTTGTAATCTTTACTGTCTCAGTGATGTTGTTGTTTTCCAAATAATATATTTTGACTTTATTTTTTATAGGAAATGCCGGCTTTAGACGCATCGACAACTTCAATAATGGGCAGCGAATCCAATATATACAACTTGAAATTAATAGAAAGCAATTCTAGTGAAAATCTTCCACCTTTGAAAAGCCATAATTCCGACTCTGAAATACTGAGATTACTTACTGAAGATAGAAATGATGTGAACACTGAAAACAAAGTAATTTTCACTTTAGGTGATGACACATCACTAGTTAATATAGAAAGTGAAAAGCTACTGCGAATATCAACGAACAACGACGACGAAATAACCTGTTCGACGTGTTTAGACGAAAATGTAAAAAGGATATGTTCCGAAATAGAAAACTTTTGCTCCACAAACACAGAAGTGGAGAAACGGGAAACGAAAGATCTACATGAAGGTTTCGACGTTGTCAGACATATAGAAGCTATGAACGAAGACATTGCCAAGTATATAGAACAAAAGAGCAATGATGTAGAACCTATTGATGTGACATGTGAAACTTGTGCGGATAAAGACGTGTGTGATATAGCTTGTGCCAAAAATGTCACAGAAGTGATTGTGATACCGAGCGCTGAAGCTATTTTAGATACATTGATGAAGTAAATGAAACGAGTGAAAATAAAACAGACAGTTAATAATATTTGTATGGTTATGCTAATTTATCTAAATTCATACTTGAAGCTTAGCTGTTTGATTTGTATGCCAATTGTAAAATTTTAAAGTATGTTTTTCTATGTGTTATGATATCGAGATTGATCTTTTTGATTTTTAATCAATTTCGTCAAAGGACTTTTTGTTTGACTGTATATTATGCGGTATCTTAGCTAATTCTGAACTCATTGCAACGTTTATCCTGTATTGGTCATATACTAATTTTATCAATAAAAGTTTTTTTTTTTTTTTTAAACCAAATCTGCCCAATAAATTATGTTTAAATCTCATTTGTAATAAGATTTGCATTACATATAGGTGTATTCAAATTAAAAATTCTCAGCCATTAATCTGTTGATGTAATGATACAAAATTGTTTATATGTCTTTTAGGTCGTTTATTTGTTTTGTATTACATTACAGAAATAGGTGACTGCAGAATTATTTTATGTTTGAACCTAATAAAAATGTATTAGTTTTTATTGTTTTATATTAATTGTTTCTCTTGTAATTATTGTCTCGCAAAAAAGCGCCTTC
Organism: Galleria mellonella; assembly: GCF_026898425.1. Lineage (NCBI taxonomy): Eukaryota > Metazoa > Arthropoda > Insecta > Lepidoptera > Pyralidae > Galleria > Galleria mellonella. Next base: position 3,618,365 of record NW_026441999.1, on the reverse strand, counting down.
TTCATATTATTTCTTATAAAAGTATTAATTGCCATCAATATTTTATTTAAATATAAAAAAAAAAAACAAAACTCATATTCGTGATATTAATATTTTTTTAACTGGTAATATTTTCTCTAAATAAAAGCAATAAAACCTACATTTACTGATACAACGATTATTATAAAAATATAGAAAATAGTAAACATATTTTAATGAAAAAATACATTTATTCGGTTTGATTTTTTAAATAATTAAACATAGCATTTGTAACTGGACTAAAAATAGAATTAGACGATGTAAATTTTAATCAAATAAATATAATTTATCGTGTTAATTTTTAAAACACATTTCGGGTGGCATATACAATAATACGCTTAAGCTAGTAAGTAATTTTATATGTAATATATACCTTACATTTATGAATTACTTGTAAATCTGCAAAAGAAATATTGAATCAAACTAAAATATCAGATTTGGTACAATCAGGCTAGTCCGTGACTTTAATCGTAAGTTACCCCACAAGGTATGCCTTACTGAGATAATTTCTATGCACTAATCCAGGATAACAGCCTATCTGTTCATCAAATTTCATACAAATATTTATATCTCTATATACATAAGATATAGATTAACATGCTCTTACTTTTTAATTCTTCATAAACATTTACAATTCTGTTACATATAAAATTAAACGTTTAATTTTTGGAAAGGGACAAAAAAATATAATCCATCTGTTAAGTGGTCGTAACATTAATAATGCTACTCTAAAAAATCTAACTCAAATTTCACTAGTATATTATACTAGAGTCCAATTTACATTTTACATTCATTAGTAAATTTGTAAATAAATATATAATAAAAACTTTAATCGTCCCTCTTAAAATATTACCAAAGGCTAATTGCATCTGCCAACCCGCCTGCTAAACGTTGCAACTACTGGTAAAACTCCCCTTTTGGGGAAGGCCTATGTTCAGCAGTGGACAGTTATTAGCTGATATGATATGAAGATGATCTGTAATAAGTATGATCGATGTAAACACTATTAGCATGCTTTTGATATTCAAAAGTCATTTTACTTGCAATTTCAAAAGGTTTGATGAAATGTGAATTTAAGTGAAGTAAAGTAGGTTGAAATAAACCCGAAATCATTACAGAATAGCATAGCAATGTCTCATATATACGTATTTCAGAACCTTAATTTTTCATATTCGTTTCTAATTGAACTATTATGATATTGGACAATATTAAAATGAGCATACATTCAATATTTACTTTACTGATTGCTGACCATCAAATATCATATAACATATAACATCAATCATTGTAAACCTATTGGTAAATTGATAAATTATAGCAATTAAATATGCAAAGTCTCTTCATTTAAGAGTTTCCTCTTGTCGGTGCAACTAATTAATGCATTCTCTCCCAGCCAATTCTATCCCAGGCCATATCTTTGACTTCCCTATACGACATGACACCTAGAATATGTAATATAAATTAAAAAATTGTCTAATTTGTTGGCTAGATTGTTTTTGTTCTAAGGATCACTACACCAACACATTTCGCATCTGTGATGGAATATAGTGGCCTTTTAAAGCTGCCACTCAGTTATTTTACTGTTAGTTTATAGAAAATATTATTTTAATTGCACCTATTGAGATTTTATCCACAACCCTTAGATTGTAATGGTATTTAATACAACAAATCAACATCATAGAAGGTATAAGATCACATTTTTTACGTTTCTGTTTTTTTTATTTATTCAATATGTTCTCTTTAATAATATTTTATGTATTATTATTGAGTATTTGAGTGAGATAATAATGTTTGTTTATTTACTTTACATATTGTTCTTGTTATTTTGTATTAAATTCATCTGTCTATACACATATGTTTTATAATTTATCACTGATTTGCCTTGTTACGTGTATTGATTAATATTTATTGAGTGCATTATTTAAAAAATGTATTAAAGATTTTACATAAGCATTTGACAATGTAGCAATTCCCTTGCATATGACTTTAGTATATAATAATTGTTTATAAAACAAACCGTAATCACTATGATGTTTAATCTCTAATTAAAATTTGATGAAAACGTATTTTTCACTCAGCTTTATTTTAATTGTTATTAATTACTAATGGAGTCCCTCAGGGCGCGATTATAAGACCACAAAATGTATTTGTAAATTCGATAAAAATTGTTAAATTAACATTTTGGCATATACCTGCCAATGTATTTAATGTAAATTGTTATTTGTAGTCGGAACATTTTATGTTGCATAAAACTCGTAATAATCCGTTGTTAAGTATATAAATAAATAAAATAAAATATTTATTTAATACCCTTGAAGAAGTTATTTAAATGAATTCATTCACATCCCTATGTGTTATGACCAACTAAGAGAATTATGAAATTATATATAATTATAACAATGCAAAGAACTTTTGGAGGAGGGTAGACGTCAGGCATGCGGCCGATCGTAAAGCTTAAAGCCAAATTCGTGTGAAATTTATAAAATCATATTACGTCAACCACGAATAATTGGAATATAAGATCTAAGCAAGATGATGATTATTATAAACCGTCTGGAGATGAAATAAATGTACAATATGGCATTTAAAATAAATAAATAAATTACTCCTTTTCATCTACTAGTTATCATAGAATTGCAGGAAATTTTAATATTTATTTTAGTTTCACATCTTTCTTTGAGGAAAATGTTTACTTTTACATTGGATCTATATTCACGCTATGTCCCGGTGCCAAGTGATATTATTTTAATATACTAAAACATTTAATTAATCTGCCATGTGGTCTCTGCATAGAATGGACCGACCACCTTCGTTTGCCGTGGATGTCGTAACAGGCAATTAATAGAATTGATTGGTCGAGGAATGCGCAACAGCGTTCCTCTTTATACATTAATAAAGACATACTGCAGTTGTCAACCCGCCTGCCAAGCGTGGCAATTACCTACTGGCAAAACCCGCCTTATAGGGGAGGCCTGTATTCAACAGTGGAAAGTTAACGGCCGATATGATGTTGATAAATGGAAACGTTTAATTATATACCTTTTTTTTCTATACCACTGAGGTGGCAAACAAGCATACGGCCCACCTGCCTATGAATGCCTGCAATACCAGGAATATTACACGCGCGTTGCCGACCCCTAAAAAACCTCTTTTTTACATTTGAAAACGTACTTTTTTACAACTACCCTCCCTTACGATTTAATTATAGGCAGTTTATTAATTTATGAATATACATGTATATACATGTAGCACCTGTATTTAAGTATAAATTGTTTGCTATTCATAATCAAATATCGTAGAACACCGCGTCACAACCGTTCTATTAATGGACTTCACTAGAATAAACGAAAAGATTTGTTCAAATAATCGAAACAATGCTACTCTACCGATGAAACGTTATTTTCAGTCGCAGCTAATATCTAAACTTGAATTAGATACATAACGTAATAATTAATTCAATGATCAATGATTAAAATAAAAATAAGTTTCTTTTTGTAATTCAAAATATTAACGATATATATAATTTGAGATTTTATTTATATGATACTTATTATATAAAAATATAGGGCGATGACTTTCAATTACGGAAGCAATTAGAACGATCAAGCATTTCGCCCGGGTACCGTAGTGTATTTATTTCACAGACAACATATAAACCGCTAACAACTATAAATTGAGCTCCAACTGGGTTGAAACGCAATATTTGCTATTCATTAAATTTTAAAATTGGAAGGTCTACTCATAATGGTTTGTGTTCTTGCCCAGCGAATGTATAAATAGCGAAAGGCCGGTACGCGTGCGCGAACGTTCCCAATTCTAAATTCAAGTCCGGCGCCCGAGCAGCCCGGACAGATTTGAAAATCGAACTCGGATTTTCAAATTCCGAATCCCCGATTCCGACTGGAAAGGCCGCCGATTAATTTAAAAAATTGTTAAAGAAAAAAAGTGTTTCGCTCGTTGTGAGTCTGGACGTTTAATTTTGTGATTCCCGAGTGTTATGTGAAAATGTGTGAACAGTGCGTTCAACGTTGATCGAAGGATGTTTATGCGATAGTAATCGCATGTGGTGAGTACATTTATTCTTATTTTATATTTTACACATTACTAAATTAAAGTTAATGTCAACGTGTTAAGAATCATTTTCGTCGAATACCTAAAATTGTTCTCGAATTTTCGAAATGAGCCTGCTTACATTGTTAATGCTAAAGTTATGTAACAAATCATTAATGCATAACTGCTATTTATCACAATAACAAGACAAATATTGGTCAAATGCCGGTATTTACAGTTTAAATAGGTATGCCCATATTTCTCTATAATTGGTAAGTAGGTGGGTAAATAACAATAGAGTACAGTAACCCTATTCTATTTAATTAACCTACGATGTCTCACTGCTGAGCAAAGGTTTCCATCACCTCCTTTAAAAAAAATTTATTATGCAGCACGTCAGTCCCTTTTAAATGCAGTGCCCTGTGCACTACAGTACAGATGAGGGAAAGGAATGCTAGTATTGCGGATTAACAGTCCCATTGTTAGCAATATACCCTGTTAGGTCGGCCTCCACATGGTTCCCCCTGAAAATCATCGTGCTGAATTCCAAGTGTATTCATCACGGTGTGCTAACAGAGTTGCCTTTTCATCCTCACCTATCACTCCTCGCTGGTTCCCCGCCAAACGTATCCCGTTAGCGCAGGCGGGGTCACCATTCCATTATCATCCATTAAAAAAAGGTTGCATCTAGGTGATCACATGATCCGGCCGGCCTCAGCGACGCGATCTTTACCAACCAATATATTACATAACCACATATCACAATAATCCTAACAAAATAAAACTTATTAAGTTAATTAACTAACTTACGTAAGGGTATTTAACTCCTTTGTTTGATCCTATGAATTATCACAAACATTTCGCAATGGGCCAAAATATCGCGTGGTATAAAAAATAGAGACAAAACGAGAATCTCCTCCCTACAGAAGTTTCTTAATTTTGCTAGCAAACAAATAATTATGGTGAAAGTCCTAGTCATCCTGCCCGTTAGACTAACTAGAACAAATGATCTATCGGTAAATGTCAGCACATGTACGAGAGAGAACACGACACTGGGTATTACTGTTTCCTTCTAATTCGTGCATGCGGTAGAGAAAACGTATTTATCGATGGATTCATTTGCTCCTTATCTATACGAGTTGTTACGATACTTAGAACAGCAAAAAAGCTAATGGTTAACCTGATGGGAAGTTTTTTTTTATACGACTTAGAATGGCAAACAAGCTGACGGCCCACTTGATGGAAAGTGGTAACCGTCGCCTATAGTCGTGAGTACCATGGACATAACAGAGTATACTGATTCGCCCATGATACCCCCCATGCGTTGCCATTCCTGAGGACTCAGGTATTATTCCTCTGTACCCTGTAAAGTCACGCTATATCCCACCCTTCAAACCGAAACACAGCCATGCAAACACAATTGCTTCATGGGTGAAACACGAATGGGACAGAGGTACCCAAGCAAACGATTTTTGTACAAACTGGTAACCGTCGTCTGTAGATATGAATAACATCTTATTTGTAACCACCATTCCTGAGAACTACAATCGTATCCTTCTTCACTTGCTGAACTGATGTGTTAAAATCCTTGATTCGCAGTCAAGAGTTGTCCAACTAATTTATCACTACCTTTTCTTTTTATCTACACATATTAAATAAAAAAAAATCTATTACACGACTAGCTTTTACAAGCAATTGCGTACTCGTCCATTTTGGAAGTTAAATAACCACTTTTAGATGGCGTACCAAGACAAAATATACAGCAGATTTTTAATTAGGGCTTCAGGATTACATCTGTGATTATTATGTCTAGCGTCATGGGTGCTCCGCATGCACACCTTACGTGGGAGCTAGAGGCCCCAAACATCCCACGGAGGGGGAAGGGATTGTTAGCAATATGAACTACCAGTCCCATTGCTAGCAATATACCCTGGCAGGTCGACCTCCATGTGATTCTCCCTGGAAACTATCGTGCTGAATTTCACGAATCATCACGATAGGTTAACTGACCTGCCTTTTCATTCTCACCTATCATCCTTCACTGGTGCCCTGCCAGCGTATACCGATAGCGCGGGCGGCATTACCATTCCATTATCACCCGTAAAAAAAAACTGGCCTGCTTTTTAATTTTCGGCTGTCATCCCATATTGGTGTCCCGCCAGCGTATACCATTAGCGCAGGCGGGTTTGCCATTTCATTATCATCTATTAAAAAAAACGTCCCGCGGAGTCGGCGCCACTGTGTATTCCCATCTTGAACAACCTTCAAACTAACTTTGACATTTCAATGATAATTTTACGAAATTATTTGCACGGTCGGTGTTCAGTTCGCAATTATTATTCTACTAGCTTTTACCCGCGAGTCTGTTCGCGTGACGGGAATTGTTCGGTCCTTGTCATTCTCTAAATGCTTTATATTTTGTGACAAGTGATTAAATCGTTAAAACGTTAAGAGGTAACAACAAATTCACTTACGAAATTTGTACAGATGAATGGATAGACATTAATTACTCTTTCATGCAAAAATTACATAAGAAATTCGAATGAATTTTGCCACACGGGAAGAGTGTCTATATATACAATATATTCAGCATATAGGAAACTTTATGAAAGGAATTGTTAGTAATGCAGACTACCGGTCTCATTGCTAGCAATATACCCTGTCGGATCGACCTCCATGTGGTCCCCCCTTGGTACCCTTGTGCTGAATCTCAGGTGTATTCACGATGGGCTAACTGACCTATTTTCATTCTCACCTATCATCCCTCACTGGTGCCCCGCCAGTGTATACTGTTAACACAGGCGGTGTTGCCATTCCATTATCCAATTCCATAAAAAAAAATTCCCGATCATGCGAATGAAGTCGCGTATTAGAAGCTAGTCTATCTGTAAATATAAAAAGACTGACTCATAGACTCTCTGAATTATCAACGTACACTTTAAACAGCTGGAGTTAGAATAGAAATATGTTGGGAATAGCTGATTTTATGTTATAACGGAACGCATCCGCTAACATTTCCTGAAATTTCCACACGCGAGGTAAATATTATGTAAGTACGTATATTGTTTTGTTTTGTAAAACAATAAGCAATCGTGCACACACACACACACACTGATGTGTAGAATCACGTGTTTTATATACATTTACTTCATAAAAAAGAAGCTTGAACCGTCACACTATAATTTAAGATAGTTATACAAAATAAAAATTGTAGTAAAACTAGGTCTTGTTTTTTATAATCTAAACTGACCCATTTTGATAAAATTTTTATGGGACCAATTTGAAATTGTATCCTGTCAGATAAAAAATAAATTTTCCATATCGGTTTATGAATGATGAAGTTTTGAGGTAACAAACATAAAAAAATACAACCGTTTAATTAAAAACTTTTTTTTTAATCGATTTAAAGATAGAAACAAAAAAGTTAGCTTTAACCGTAGCTAACATACAATACAAAATTGGGTAAAACTTCAAAAAGAAAATCAAACAAATTGAGAATTTGGAAATTGTTTAAAAAATATTTTGAAACCTATATGGAAGTAAACTCTATCAATAACAATATATCGTCATAGTCGTAGAATACTGACGGATCTATATATGTAATATTTTTCCGATCCGTCAGTATTTTACGACTATGACGATATGTATAAATATATATGTATATTAAATATATAAACTAAATAAGGCGTCTTTTAATTCATAATTCATTATTATAATATGTAGACATTAAATAAAGAAAGTAAACAGCCTGTTTAACATACCATTTGTGGTATAAAAAAAAGTCACTATAGCCAATGGACACCTGCAACACCAGGGGTATCACGTACGTCTTACCAGACCTGAAGAAACCTTAATACACCCTTCTCGTAGAACCCCATACTGTAGTCTCTAGGGAAATCTGCGACAGGGGAGTTACTCTGAAACCGCACAGTACGCGATCATTCAGTTTAAGGGGTAATATAAAAACGTGACGCCATGAAAAGTCAAAAGTTCGGTTTATAGCTACGTTTTTGTTACTGTTTCATTGTTCATTTGTTCGTGAGTGTAGTTATTGATCAGTCATATATAATTATATGCGTCACATTATTATACTTGACCCAGTAAGATGCAGTGCCAAATATGCAATATATTATTTTGATACATACACTATCCATTTAGATTGCTACTGATCGAGTACTTTATTTGAAACTTTATAACTATTTGAATATATATATATATATATATATATATATATATATATATATATATATATATATATATATATATCAGGGGGGAAAGGGATTATTAGTAATGGAGACTAAAAATACCATTGCTAGCAATATACCCAACCAGGTCTACCTCCTCGTGGTTCCCCCTGGAAACGATCATGGTTAATTCCTGATAAATTCATCATGATGGGCTAACTGGCCTGTTTTCATTCTCACCGATCACCCTTCACTGGTGCTCCGCCAGCATATCCCGTTAGCGCAGGCGGCGTTACCATACCATTTTCACCCATCAAAAAAAAATATATATATATATATATATATATATATATCAAGAACTATTAGAAACTTGATAAAAATTAGAATTTCTATTATATTATATAGATATAAATACAATTACATAGGTTATTTGATTACAATTATTTTTGTTTAATTCCGCTACCATTAGTATGCCAACACTCGAATATTTACCACCACTATTACTAGCAGAAGTTTCACAACATTAAATATTAGCCATCAATCTCCGACCGCTATTTCGTTCGCGCACGTTTTGCGACACGTGTTTCACCTCTAAACATGGCATCTTCAGGCAAATTATTAGATCGCTACTCGGAGCCTAATGTTAACGCGAGCGTATGAGCGTTCAGCATCCAAACGACGAAACTGAGTACAACATATTCAGCTTAAAATTCGATGTCTATATTTATTTATATCTCCAAAATGGTGAAAAAATCATACGACTCGCCTGATAGTAAGCGATTACCACAGTCGAGACTCAAAAGCATTCAATAATAATATCCGGATAATCAAAAATACGGATAATTGAATATACAAGGAAAAGAAACTTTTGTACACATTTTAGGTTATAGAAAGATAAGTGTTTATTCGAAACAACATAAACCAACTAAAACAAATGTTTATTAATAAATAAAATTAGACATACATTTTCATACTTACGATTGTACCTACATATTTTATACAGATTTATTTGATCGTTCGGTTGACAGTCCGGATAATCGCAAATCCGTGTAACTGACATCCGTAAATTCAGTCTCTATTCGCTATATTAGATTATATATCTATATTATATTAGACAAGACAAGACAAGATTATTTTTTTTATAAGTACCCGTAACCAAATAGGCGACGTGCTGAAGAAGCGCCAAATTTAAAGTACCCGTAACCGGCGAGCGTGTATGAAAAGATTGATGAATATGGAAGAAGCGAAAGAGGTTTGTTTGAATCGAAGCATTTGGCGTTCCATTGTTTCTGCCTACCCTAATGGGAGACAGGCATGACAGATATGTATGTATGTATGCATTATATTACTTAGTTATATTAGTGACTGTCACTATATTTTTTTTTAATGGGTCATAATGGAATAGTAACCCTACCTGCGCTATCGGTATACGGTGGCGGGGCACCAGTGAGGGTTGACAGGTGAATAGAATAGAATAGAATAGAATAGAAATCATTTATTCAAATAAACTTACATTGAAGCACTTTTGAAAAGTCATTACATTTTTTTTAATTTACCGCTCGTTCGGAAAGCTGTCTCATCACAAGAAGAACGAGCAAGAAACTTGCGTGATGCTCTTTTAAATAATTTTATTATTATTTTACATTTTTAAGTTTAATTGTGTGAATACAAACCACCAATTAGCACTAATTCAATTAAATACTCAAAAAGAAAAAAAAAATTGAATACATAACCAACTGGTTAAACAATTAATAAGAGGAAATCAGTCATAGTGATTAGAGCAGACCAGTCCCTACAAGCAGCACCCGTTCACGAGTATGACGGATGAGCCAGCCATCACTGCGCTCGACCATATTTTAGGGAGCCCAATGACCCGGCCCACCACGCCGCCACAAGTCTGGACATTTTAGTGAGCATGACTACTCAAAACACTAGACCACGTCAAAGCTACTCACAATTGCCATCTGATAGTTATAGTATTCACATTTTACATAAGAATGCATGCGGCAATTAATACAAAAAACCGCTACGCTTTCATATTTCTAAAATTAATCAATTAAATCAAGAAAGCAATGAGAAAATAAAATTATGAGGTCAGTTAACCCATCGTAACGAATTCCACTAGAATTAACCACGACGGTTTTCAGGGGGAACCGTTTGGAGGTCGACATGATATGGTGTATTGTTAGCAAAGATACCTAAAAGATACGTAATTTGTGCTAGGAATTTAATATACTTTTTTTTGTGCTAACGATTATTTTGCTAATTCTTTGCCGATTTTGATTATTCCTTTTGCATCGATATTTCTAGTAATAATAATTCCTTTTGTAAATATTGAATTGAAGCAGCTTTCTTTTTTTTACAGTAAAATCTTATTTGTTGCGAAATAAAATCTATTCGTTGACACAATTTCGCGTTTAAAATTCAAGTAGTTTAAATTAATGTGTCTACGGAACATTTAAACGTTACCCGCTGCATTTTATTTGTTTTAAAATATGAATATGAGGCAATAAAAATCAGACATGTGGGTACTGTTTATCTGTAATCGCATCATATACACGTATATGTTAAATACCGACCGAGAATATCATTTTTTTTATGCAACTTAGAATAGTAAACAAGCTGACGGCTCACCTGATGGATATGTGTACACAACGCGAAAGTTTAAAATTTACTACGAATAAGTATGAAATAAATTACTAGTCAATGTTATTTTTTTTTTACAATTATAATTAAATAATGAGCCCTAGAATCGCAATTGAACTTTTTTTTTTAACCATAATAACTATTTTGATTTAAACACTAAACTCTATAACCAATTTTAACTAAATTTCTATGAGACCAATTCGTAAGTATTTATTTATACTTTATTGTACATAAAAAGTTACAAACATATATTTTATATTAAATAAAGATGTACAACAGGCGAGCTTAACTCTGTAAGAGTTCTCTTCCAGCAAACCCTGAGTGGAAAGGACTATTCATTACGTTAGGCAGTTCTTTCCAATGTAATGCCATACTGTTCGAAATGGAACCCAGAATTGCACAGCAAAAGTTACAGCCAACATTCCTATCAGTAAAAATCTAAGTATGATTGGAGCCCTGCAATAAATTATATATTTATAGAAAAATATTTGATTTAATTACCAGTGGGCAAGGGGGGAAAGGGATCGTTAGTAATGGAGACTAAGAATCCCATTGCTAGCAATATACCCAACCAGGTCGATCTCCTCGCGGTTCTCCCTGAAAACCATCATGGTTAATACCTGATGAATTCATCATGATGGGCTAATTGACCTGTTTTCATTCTCATCCATCACCCTTCACTGGTGCTCCGCCAGTGTATCCTGTTAGCGCAGGCGGGGTTACTATACCATTTTCACCCATCAAAAAAAAATTACCAGCGGGCAGTGTGTTGTTCCTATTAAGAAATAATTACACATATCCTTTCAGATAAAAAATTAATTTTCCGTATCGGATTAGAACTGATTATTCTAAGTCGAATACCATAGTCATTATTTAACAAACACAAAAAAAATATATAACCGAATTGAAAATCTCCTTCTTTTTGAAGTCAGTTAAAAATAATTGTTTTTAGCGAAGTACTCATAAAAACAACAAATTTTCAAGAGATATTTTATATTTTTTATAAGCTAAGACATTTGTATAAGTAATAGAATATAATTAAACTAATTTAAACTGGATTAAGCTACCGTTGGTTTATTACAAAATAAACAGACACTGTTTAAAAATAAATCGATAACAATGAAAATTGCTGTATACAATATACTGACCCTTACTTAATTAAAGTGATTAAGCAAAACCCAATGAGATGATATGAAGTCGAAACACCGAACGAAAAACTGGCAATACCGCTTTTAATCTGAAAGCTTTGTTTTATTGCCTGCAGTTCAGCTTTCAGTTTTCAGTCGTCTGCGGTATTCGGCCGCAAATGGACGTACTGTGTGTTGTGAGGTGTTGAATATTTTTCAGTTTTATTTTTTATATACACTGCGCACGTGTGCCGACGTCGCTGCATTAGTGTGAGTGATATTTAGTGATGTGCGAGTGATTTGTTGCGTCTATTGAAGGCAGCGATGTATTCGAAGGTTTGTTTTGTTTATATACCATATTATTAAAAATTAAAAATATTTTTAATACTAAAGTCTTTGTTAAACGCTTGATTCCAGTAGCATTTTGTGGAACAACAAATCCTTTGTTTCCACAACACTAGATGCGTCCCGCGACTTTGCTCGCGTAAATATGATTCACTGTTCACCCCAAAGGTTGAATGGTAGAGAATGTTACTAATATTAAGCCCGCCTTCTGTGCCATATTTTCATTTGGTTAATAAAACTATTTAAATAAATAAATGTGATAATCCAAGACAAGATTAACCTATTTCAGTAACAGACATCTGAACATATAATTGTCCAAATTTTTTTATAAATTTACAGATTTATAATATTATTAAGATTTTATATAGATAAGTAATAAACCTATATTACAGTTGTAAGTATTTACTAATTAAATTAACAATAACATTTACTGTTCATTGCAAGAGAGAAAAAATAAAATAAAAAATAGCAAAATATGCGTGAGTAAATGGCAGTTGGAGATTGATGGCTAATATGGAAGGTTGTAGAGCTTCTGGTAGTAATAGTGGTAGCCAATCTTCGTGTGATGGCATTCACACATATATTATAAGTAATTTAAACAAAATAATTCTAATCAAATGTTCCAGAAAAAATAAGACTAGACCAAGCCACAACGAACGATTCTAAGCCATCTGTATCTACTGACTCTCTGTGACACATTCGAGGTCGTCGCTCCATTTATTGGGGGGGTTATCCTAACTGCCTTTACCTGTACAAGGCCGATACTCGATACTCTTTCTTCTCTGTTAATTATCGATTCTTCATACTGACTACCATTTAGCTTCTTCTTCGGATTATATCTATCGGTTACTTTGATTCAGCGTCACATTTCTCACACACAGTTCTCATATTTAGGCTTTGGAGATGTTTTAAGAGGGACGCTGCTGCCCATCCCTTGCCATCCCTTAGTCGGCTCTTACGACACCCACGGGAAAGAAAAGGGGTAGCCTATACTATGCCGGGATATCATGATATGATGACCGGGATCATGGTCAAAGTAATACAAAGCGTAAAATTGTATTTCTATGAATTAAATTTGAATTAATGAAATGACCATAAATATGATACTCGCTTAAATTGTGTAAGTATTACAAGTACATAGTGAGTATGTACATATATTAAAAACTAGCCGTATCCCGTGGCTTTACCCACGTGAATCTATATATAAATGATCCCATATGCTAAATTAAGATACGAACTATTCGTATAACAAATTTAATTTAAATCTGTTTAGTAGTTTTTGCGTGAAAGAGTAACAAACATCCATCCGTCCATTGTTACAAACTTTCACAATTATAATATTAATAGGATACTGCAAAGTGTATTAAAAATACTGCAAAGCATCATGCATAAATTAAACGAGTTCCAATATTACCTGGCTGCAGTAGTTACCTATATTTATTATTAGAGTACTTGCATTGTTGCATCGCTGCAAATAAATGGCGCGAAAATTAAATTCACTGAAAGAAACTTGAAATTTTTAATAATAACCAATTTTGTATTTAAGTTTTTAACCGTTTGGCTTTGTAACAATTGTCGTGCATCTAGCGTTTCATTCAAATGGGCAATCCTTACTAATATTATAAATCTGAAAGTGTGTTTGTTTGTTACTATATATGGTATACACGTACTCTATATGGGATGGAGAAAGATACAGCCTACCATTTATCCCGGTTAGTAAATATATCCCGAAATTTGGTAGCGTTTTTATTAGATATACTTATTGTACCAAATAGCTACCGCCTTTTTCTTTTCTCCTCTACCCAAGGTTGTGTGGAAAAGATTGCTTTAGCGATAAGACTGCCTTTTGAACTACATATGTGTAATATATATATATATATATATATATATATATATATATATATATATATATATATATATATATATATATATATGTTTGTATATTGTTTTTGTATTATTCTTTGAGTTGTGCTGTAAAGAGTAAATAAATAAAAGTTTAAAATTTTTCGATTACTGTTAATAATAAACTTGAAAACCTTTTTAATCAATGAAACCTAATAAATTATTGCTAGGCACATACTTGTAACAGTTACACCTAACAACACCTTGCCACAATAATTTATTAGTTTAACTAGTGTTTATAGACCGCCTTAGTCCATTATTGTGATAGAACATGGTAGAATGACATTACCTGTTATTATATAGCCGAGTACTAACATGTTGAATTAAACTAATTCGAATATTGACCCGAATAGTAGTAGTCACGTAATCGAGTATCTACTCTATACATAATTCGGATATACGACATTCGACATATTTCGAGTTTTTGCAATACTCGAAATATACAATAATAAATATTGAATTTATGATAAGTTTTTATGTATCTGTCTCATTATATTATTAATATTTTGTTTTTTTTTTTTATTTAATACTTAAGGAAAATTATATATATGTTTATAGTTTGCGACTATTGTTCAGTGCTTACGTCGACAATATACCCCGACCGGGGGGATAAAGAGATTGTTGGTAATAGGGATTAGCAACCCCATTATAAGCAATACCCTCACAGGTCGACCTCCTTGCGTTTCTCCCTGGAAACCATCATGATTGATTCATTAGCGAATTTGTCACGATGGGCTAACCTGCTTCATCTTCACTTATCATCCCTCACTGGTGCCCCGTCGATGTATACCGATAGCGCAGGCGGATAAAAAATACATTTTTTTTAATGAATGATAATTAAATGGGAACCCCATTTAATTATCATTCATTAAAAAAAATGTATACCCCGACTTCGGTGTACTGCCGCTTGTAAACCACAGTGATTAATTCCAGATAATTCCTCAAAATGGACCAACTGGTCGTTCTCACCAACCATCACTTACTGGTGCCTCACCAGCGTATTCTTATATTTCAGGCGAGGCTACTATTCCATCATCAAGCATAAAAACGTACAGAATACGGATACATGATATTCGAATAGCAGTTTCGAGTATTGACAGTACTCGAATACTAATCGCGTGATTACAATAAGTTTGATTGTTTCTGTTTTATTATTTTATTGTGATTTTCTTTAGTTATATATCGATAGAAAATTGTTATATTACTGAACATTTATTATTATCATTAAAATTAAGCTTCAGAAATTAATTGATAAAGTACCCGTAAAGTAATCGGATATATTGCTAGAATACTCATACAAGTACTCGAATACTAATGTAAAAGCATTATACCCTGCCAGGTCGACCTCCACGCGGTTCCCCCTGAAAACCATCGTGCTGAGTTCCAGCTGTATTCATCACGATGGGCTGACTGACCTGCTTTTTTCATTATTCACCTATCATCCCTCACTGGTGCTCCGTTAGCGTATACCGTTAGCGCAGGCGGGGTTACCATTCCATTAATCATGCATTAAAAAAAAATATTAATGTAAGTAATCGAATACTCGTACAAGTACCTATTCGATTATTTAATTCGATTCGATTATTCGATAGTCTGAGCTCTTAAACTGCAATAAGTACTAAATTACTCAAATATCAAAAACGCCGCCTCGGCACATCATTATATCTACAAGTCGACGCCCTTTAATCAGCCTATAATTAAGCCTGATTAGTCGACATTCTAATAAGATTTAAATGACGTTATTTCCTATTCATACACGAGTAGCATGAGGGTTCGCTGTTCATGAATACTTGTAATACAAGAGGGATAATTGCTAGTGCGTAGCTGGCCTTTTATAAAACTGCAATTCAATAAGCATTGTCTACATTGTTTTTAAATCAAATGTTCATTCTTATAATACTATATATATATATATATATATATACATATATATATATATATATATATATATATATATATATATATATATATATATATATATATATATATATATGATGCTAAAATTACATGATACATACCGTTTAAAACTAAGCTCTATTTACAGGATCGATTTCGGTACGAACAAAAACACGAAATTGAGGCCGAAAATTGGGATTTTAATTTCATGGTAGACCCCTAGATACTTACATTTGCTTGGTAGTGTATCGATTTAAAGGTGGAGTATGACAGTGAAATTACAGGATGCAAAGGCTTATTATTATCCTGATCCTCAAAGGAATACGTATAAGTATCACAGTGTATACCTGATACTTTTATTACACTGCAACTGATTTTCATTATTTATTGATTTAAACTTTTTGAATAAAGCAACAGCTGAGTTTCCTTCCTGTTCTTCTTGACTGAAATTGTTTCCAAATGGGCGGTTATAAAAAAATGACTATTCAAAAATGCTTAAATCTAATAGAATATATATAGAATAAAAATATTTTTTCTTTCTTTTAATGTTTCTAGGCGACTGTTATCATTTTCCATCAGATCGGTCATCAGTTTGTTTGATGTTCTAAGTATTCTAAAAAAACTGTCGTGATGCAGTATTTTTAAGCGACTTCAAAAAAGTTTTTCTATTTGGTTCTATTTTTTTATTTGTCGCCTCAGTCTCCTCCGTCCGTCCGTCTCTTATAATCCAACTTGAAAAATCTTTTTTTAACCCTTCTTTGCATACTGGTGGAAATTTCGATCATAACATTGAATGCCTAAAACTTATATAAAAGACCAAGTTCACTTTAAGTTATGTCTGGATAATTTCTTAATGTCCATTACAGAAAAAAAACATAGCTGTCAAATTTATTGTTTTAACCATTTTTCCTTCAATTTTAAACATGAATTATATCACTTTGATTATATGACTTTGATTTCACCAAAAAAAATCATGCATAAAAGGGTTAAGCTAAAATAAAATATACATTCAGACTGGTTCCATAGAAATTCTATCAAAAGAGGTTAAGTTTTTTTTGTTAAACAAAATCTAAATGTGACCTACAAGACTTGAGATAATAAATTCATTACATTCGATTGAAATTCCATAAATAGTATATTACGTTTGTGACACGACATAAACGAAGGTGTATTTAGACATACAATCGATGGAAATATCTTCTATAAGTAATTGAGTTCAAATATGTATTGATTTATTCATTTATATTTAAGAACTGCGCTCTTGTCAATATATCTCTTGCCACTTACAACGATTTTCAGCGAGTCTCTTAACTTCTTGATACGGCATGACGACATCTACTTTTTCCTTCATCTGCCTGATGTAACTGTGCCTTGTTTTTTAGAATGGCAAATAAGCTGACGGCCCACCTGATGGAAAGTGGTAACCGTCACCTATAGACATGAGCAGTACCATGGACATAACAGTACACACACATACTGTTTCGCCCATGATACCCCCCATGCGTTACCATTCCTGAGGACTCAGGTGTTATTCCTCTGTACCCCATAAATTCACGCCATATCCCACCCTTCAAACCGAAACACAACCATGCAAACACAACTGCTTCAAGGTAGAAACACGAATGAGACAGAGGTACCCAAGCAATCGACTTTTGTACAAAGTCTCCCTTTGTTCATGATTTTAAGCTGAGACAAATGTACCCGTAAATGAACGATATAACCTACTATTATCATACTGGTCAGACGGCTTGGTATACCTCTGAGTTTTTTCGCACTCGAATATATATTTTGTTTTTTTTTTTGAATGTGATAAAAATGCAATTGTAAACCTGCTTACGCTAGTATATATATATATATATATATATATATATATATATATATATATATATATATATATATATATATATATATATATATATATATATATATATGTATTTATCATTTTTATTGTCAGTTGTCTAATTATTATATTATATACACATTATACAAGCTCTGCTTTGTTTTGGACGCTAGATGACGCTTTATAGTACGTCAAGCGGTACAAGTACATATTTCTAGTTATTTATTAATTGAATTAATCCAACCGCTTAATATTTTTTCATGCTCTACATATTCATGTGCTAACAAACACCATAATATTATAGAATAAACTATGGTGAGGGCCAACGTACAAGGACACTCTATAATAGTGCCTAAGTCACTAGTAAAATGAATTATATAGTACAAGCACTTAATTAACTTTCCCATTTTCTAACAGAAGTACGTGCGAACGTTACATTTTATATTGAAAGCAGAATCTGCTGAAGTAACAAGTCGAAATTCCCACTGTTATCTAATATATAAAATTCTCGTGTCGCGGTGTTTGTTACCAAACTCCTCCGAAACGGCTTTACCGATATTTATGAAATTTTGTGTGCATATTGGGTAGGTCTGAGAATCGGCCAACATCTATTTTTCATACCCCTTAATGATAAGGGTGACCCACCTCTAAATATATATTTTTTTTATTATTTCGACAATTTTTTTTTTATTTTTACTTTACTATGATTTAGCATTGAAAAATATACACAACTTCAAATTTTCACGCTTTTACAATCAACCCCTGTTTTTTAATCGCGATTATATATAAAAAAACTTTGCCCGTAGTCTTATCATTATATTAAATAGCCTATAACCTTCAAGAATTAAGCGAATAAATAAGAAAAGAATGTTTCAATCGGACTGGTAGTTTCAAAGACATCATCATCATCATCATCATACCAGCCCTCAACTGTCCACTGCTAAACGTAAGCTCGCCCTTAGGGTATTTTGCCTGTTGTTTTTTTATGATGGGTGATAATGGAATAGTAACTCCACCCGCGCTATCGGTATACACCGGCGGGGCACCAGTGAAGGATGATAGGTGAGGATGAAGTAGGTCAGGATAAAGCAGGTCAGTTAGCCCATCGTGACGAATTCAACAAGAATTGTTCACGATGGTTTCCAGGGGGAACCTGACCCACTCGTGTTTGCTTCATAAAACTGAACTGTGTTTGCATGACACCATCTTGAGAAAAAAGGAAAGTGAAATTACAGGCTTCGGAAGCATAACATCTTACTCCTCCGAAAAAGCAATGCTGGTGTCACAGTGTAGTCTGTGACGGTCATGGTAATGTTTGTCTACTAGTATAGACGACAGTTATTATTTTCTATCAGAGTGGCCGTCAGTTTGTTTGTCATTCCAAGTTCTAAAAAAAGCTTACCGAGGTTTATAAGTCCTTCCTAAATTGTATACCTATATGTAAAATTATAGATTAATTTAACTACTTGTTAGCAAGGATGAGTTTATTAATAATCAGTCTAAATGAGACAGTTATAAATTCTATTGTTAAAAGTTTCGTAAGTACGCATTATATTTAACTGCAAGACTAGCTATTGTAACGGGGACAGACAACCCATTTCGCTGTTCGTTAAAAATAACCTTTTCTGAATGAGACGTAGTAACATTTATAGTTCTGCAGGTACCGGGGCTCGTGTAGTTACAGTGAGATATATTCGGTTAAAACTGATTCGTTACAGAATAGAATAGAAATAATCTTTATTCAAATAGACTTTGTTCACAAGCTCTTTAACTGTCTTTAACAATTTTGAAAATAAGCCCACGTCACTCTTTCTATGGGTAAAAGAATTTTTGAAAATGGAAAACTAGTTTTTTATTTTATCCATTACAAATAAACCTTAATATATATATATATATATATATATATATATATATATATATATATATATATATATATATATATATATATATATATATATATATATAGAGCATCGAGTCTCAAAAATCGAGTCTCAACTTTTTGTCAACTAATTATCAAATTAGCTAACTCTTTTTTTTTAATCAGTTTTCTATATACTTCTGCACACATTGTATCCTGACGTATTATTTAATAAATAAAATTAATATTTACACATGAAAAATGTTGACTCGCTTTTCTTGAAACATTTGTATGGAAAACGCTTTATCTATATAATCTAAGAAATAAACATACAAAATAATAAATATTTTCTCTTTATAATATTAGTTTAGATAATAAAATTTGTACTTGTCAATATTAATATTGTGTATTATTATTATTGTAAAAAGATATTATAAAAAGATACTTGTGACAGGGATTGAAAAGGTATGTGATGATTTAAAATTTATTAGGAGAAACTCTACAGTAGCAACGGAAGGTGCCGTAATAACATGACCTTAATTTATCAGTGACAATCAATGACAGTTCGGTGACTGATGTAAGTTGACAATTGACATTGACATTACAACCCTTTTCAATACTAAACTACTAAGAACAAGGAATTACATAGAAGGAATGATAAAATAAAAACTGTCAATCATATAGTTTTTTTTTTTAATGGGTGATAATGAAATGGTAACCCCACCCGCGCTATCGGTTTACACCGGCGGGGTACCAGTGAAGGATGATAGGTGAGGATAAAGCAGGTCAGTTAGCCCATCGTGACGAATTCAACAAGAATTGTTCACGATGATTTCCAGGGGGAACCACGTGGAGGTGGACCTAATAGGGCATATTGCTAGCAATGGGGCTGTCGAACTCCATTGCTAACAATCCCTTTCCCCCCTCAATCATATAGTTGGATCCTTTCTTTTTATGCAAATAAAATTAGTAAAAAAATAACGAATGATACACCCTCGGTTGCTATTTTTCTCAATTCATAGCAGGCTTGTGTATAGAAAATGTTTGATATATCAAATATTTGACAATAACAAATTTTACATTACTAGATTTTATATTCGACACCGTTTATGTTGAAAGTATGCAAGCAGGGTGTATCTAAATTTGGTAGGATTATACGGCCATATAACGTTTTCTATACACTATCCTGCTATGAATTGTCAATTTTATCACTTCTTCTATGTAATTCCTTGTTCTTATCTAAACTGTCATCAATTTAATTTGAACTATAGGAGAAAAGAAAGAACATAAATATATATTGAATCATTTTAAATAACTTTGTGATCTCCAAGAGTTCAATAAAACATATTGCTAAGCAATTTGTCTTGGTAAAAACATTACTAGTCATAAAAGCTTTCTCAGAGTGAGTAAGTACAGTGTTTTGCTGAAACGAATTGTTGTATAACAAATGCGAAGAGCTACACTTTTATCGCCTCTATTCGTGTACAGCGAGAATGCATTGCAAGCGACTTTATAAAATTTGCAAGACCATTAAATATTCAGATGAAATAAACCCTTTAAAAGTTAGCTATTGAGAAAATCAAGGGAATTATGATATGAAACATGAAACGTGTACAGAAATTTTATTAAAATCGATTCAGTAGTTTAGTTTTTAAATGAAAATAATTGGTTTAGCCACTGGTTTTTTTTTTTTGGAATAAAATCTTAAAGTTATTAGATTTAGATCACAGAAAAACCTATAAGTATAAAGCTATGGTATTTATAGTAATCTATATTCAATATTTATGCATATGAATTTCATTTGTAATTGTGCATACATACTTTTTTTTATTATTAATTGTTATCCGCAAAAGAACCAAAATAACCGACATAACCCGAAGGATAAACAAGCTGAAGTGACAATGGCCTGGTCACATAGCTCGAAGAACCGAAAACCGATGGGGAAGAAAGATTCTTGAGTGGCGACCGCGTACAGGCAAACGCAGTGTAGAACGACACCCCAACAGATAGAGTGACGAACTGAAATGCATTGCAGGGAGTCAGTGGATGTAGGTGGTAAGAACGGTCCTTCTTTATGGCAGTCTATGGGGGAATTTTAAGTCCAACAGCGGACGAATAATGGCTGAAATGATGGTGATAGCTTTTTGAGTTACCACAAACAAATTGGGGCTAGATTTAAAACAATTTATGGGACGTAGATAATCAGTGTACGGAACTCTCCGCGCGAGTTTAGCTCGCACTTGTCTGATTTCTTATTTTAGCAGTCGCTTGACAAAAGTTTTATGTCTAGTAATATTTCTACCAAGTCAAATGTTTGGTCATATATTTTGTCCAACTGTTGTAGCTCTCAAGGTTATCTACAAACAGAAATTATGTAACATATATTAATGTACTATTTCTTCTTCGATTTTTCAAACAGACTACTAGAATATTCTGTACCAAAAACTCCATATTTAAAATCAATTTATTTGTAAAAATTAATCACCGTAATAAAAAAAAAAACCATTACATTGTATTCTAAAATCTTTATTGTACATACTTCAAAGAGGATTTGATTTACAATACCTTCAAAATCAGTTGGCATTTGGATTAAACATACCTACATATTAAAGATGGTTAATATATGTATATCAAAATATTACCGGTAACATGTATTCATATGTTAACCCAATAACAGATATATTAACTATCGATTATCCAATATATAATATATTATTTTTATACAACTTATAATGGTAAACAAGCTGGCGGCTCATCTGATAGATAGTGGTAACCGTCACCTATAGATATGAGCAGTATCATGGACATAACAGAGTATACTGTTTCGCTCATGATACCCCCCATGCGTTGCCATTTTTGAGGACTCAGGTGTTGTTCCTTTGTACCCTGTAAATTCACTGCCATATCACATCTTTCAAACCGAAACACAGCCATGCGAACACAACTGTTTCACAGTAGAAACACGAATGGGACAGAGGTACCCAACCAATCGACTTTTGTACAAAGTCTCCCTCTGGTAAAAGTCTCTATTATCTCTAATGTTAATAATACTAACGTAATTTAAAGTTACAAAAAAACAAATTACAAAAATTGGAATGACAAACAAGTTGACAGCCCATGTAATGGAAAATGGTAAACGTCGCCTGTAGACATGAACTTTAGGTATTCACGTAGACCTGCTTTATATTGAACGCTGTTAACTTACAACATGACAGTAATATGCTGGATGAACTGTGTGGCTGTCAGTTCAGAGCTTTGGGGTACTCCAGCACTAAAGGGCGTAGTGATTTTTTGTAATGAGTGATAATGAAATGGTAATCCCACCCGCGCTATCGGTATACACTGGCGGGGCACCAGTGAAGGATGATAGGTGAAAATAAGGTAGGTCAATTAGCCCATCGTAACGAATTCAACAAGTTTTGTTCACGATGGTTTCCAGGGTGAACCACGTGCAGGTCGACCTGATAGGGCATATTGCTAGCAATGGGGCTGTCGAACTCCATTGCTAACAATCCCTTTCCCTCCTAACGGGCGTAGTATCGGAGTATACGCCATATATACTGATGCTGATGCTAAGTCCTAACGAATAACTAAATACCCACATGTATGAACACACGGGAGGACCACATGATAGAAGCTTCCATAGAAGTGGCCCATATAGTATATATATCCATTCGAAAAACTATATCTAAGCTAATTTCAAACCCTTAGTATGCGTGTGACTGTCAACACTCGAAGATTGTCCACCACCATTACTAACAGAGATTCTATGTTCTATATTAACCCTCAATCTTCGACTGTCATTTCGTCCATGCACGTTTTGTTACGCTTGTTTCACCTCTAAACGAGATACCTTCAGGCAAATTAATAGATCGCTATTCGGAGTCTAGTGCTAACCGTTCGGCACCTAAACTGTGAATGCTAATAATTTTCTTTTGAAATCGGTTAAAAACAACACAAACAGCACTAATTAAGGACACGAGGTATCTAGAAAATAAAATAAACATTTAAACAAATTAGAGCCATTTAATTTTCCGCCTTGAAATTAAGGGCGTAAGATTCCAAGTTCGCCGACAATAAGGATCGTGTCGTCGAATACGGGTCAAATTAATTATCTACCCAGCCCGTTTCGCCTTAATGGTGTGTCTATTGTTAACAGGGTATATAAACTATACCTGTATGATCATATGTCCTAATATCATAAATCATGACGGTTTCCGTATCTCAGTTTTGTTTTTTTTTTTTTGATTGACGTGGAATGGTGACCCATCCTGCGCTATCGTTATATGCTAGATACCCTGCTGGTACTCCACCAATGACAGATGGGTGGGGATGAAAAGACAGGTCAGTTAGCTACCATGAATTCGCTAGGAATTAAGCACAATGATTTCTAGGGAACCGCGAGAAAATCAACTTGCCAGAGTATATTGCTAGCAATGGGATTATTGACCTCCATTACTAACAATCCCTTTCCTCTCCGCATATCTTAGTTGTAAAAACGTTACTTTACGTCTTCGGATATGCTCACTTTCGAGCTAAAAGAAGGAGATTCTCAATTGGGTTATATATTTTTTATTTTTGTCAGTTTTAAACTAAATTGGGTTTTTTTTTTTTTGTTTATCCGAAAAAAATATTAGTTCCATAGAAATTTTATTATTAAAATCGGTTCAGTAGTAAACTACTTTTTAGTTTTTAATAATTGATTTTGTTACATTTAAAATCTGTTTTTTTTATGAGACACAACATACAATTTTAAGTAGATGATATCTGTGTAAGGAAGATATTAAAAATAAGAAATAATATGACGGGTCTTAATAACAATTAGAATAACAGAAGCGTAAACAATATTTTATTTTTATTTTATCGGTCTCTCTATCTGTATACTTGCTCCAGCAACCCCAAATCTACTGCACCGAATTGAATATAATTTTTACAGTTATATTTCTAAAGGTCTAATTTAAAATTAAGTATATATTTTATCTTGTTACAACATCTAGAAGTAGTTGGATTGCATTGCATTAGAGTACATTGGATTTTCTACTTCTGAAATCCACGCATACATAGTAGCGACCACAGAGCTAGTAACATACTATATGTAACTATGTAACACACTAAAGAAATAAAGTATATAAGTAAACGACTTGTAGTTCTAAAGACACAAGAAATAACCACAGCAGTACCTACATACCAGGGGTGGCCAACCGGTCGATCGCGACATTAGTCCTTTAGACTTTAGACTTTTAGACTATTAGTCCAGTCGATCGTGACAAGGCAACAAATATTTTGCTAATCTAACGGAAGATGCTCAGACGCAATACTCACACTAATATAAATAAGTAGTTACTAGAAATAAATTTCAGTTTCACATTTTCCCTCTTAATAAAAAGAAATACTACAATACTACATAATTATGTACTGTATTATATTGTTTCATTTGAGATTTCAAGATGTATATAATTGGTAGATCGCACAGGGTTTTGTCAGTACACAGTAGATCTTAGGTCTAGTCAAGTTGGCCACGCTTGCTATATACCTACTATATATTAGTTGTATAAATGAGTAAAATTCAAATACAAGTTGCATACAGCATAATAGTGCACCTGGTACCTGCCATAATACCGACCTGCAATCTCTATATGAACGTTTTTGTATGCAAATTGCTTCGCTACCGAGTGACTGCATTATGTTAGTGGGTGAAAGGTCAACCGAAAAATAATGTTTAAATACTTCTATATGTACAACCGCAATACTTAATTCTGATTATGTAAATACTAAATTGGATTTGCAGGAAAAATATTACTATACAATTTTTTACCCACAATTTGAACACCAGAGGGAGACTTTGTATACCAGAGGGAGACTTTGTACACCAGAGGGAGACTTTGTACAAAAGTCGATTGCTTGGGCACCTCTGTCCCATTCGTGTTTCAACCGTGAAGCAGTTGTGTTTGCATGGCTGCGTTTCGGTTTGAAGGGTGGGATATGGCGTGAATTTACAGGGTATAGAGGAATAACACCTGAGTCCTCAGGAATGGCAATGCACGGGGGCTATCATGGGTGAAACAGTATGTGTGTGTACTGTTATGTCCATGGTACTGCTCATGTCTATAGGTGACCGTTACCACTCTCCATCAGGTGGGCCGTCAGCTTGTTTGCCATTCTAAGTTGTATAAAAAAAAATATTTGTTTTGATCGGAATATATTGACTGAACGAGGTAAAAAATAGCTTTTGTATTTTTTTATGTAAAGTACTCCATACCATACCAAATTTCGTGACATATACTTACAGATAACAATCAGATAAATACAGCTGAACATTTATAACTAGCTTTTACCCACAACTTCGTACACATAAATTTTGGAAATATAATAGTTAACCATCCTTAAATGGTGTATGAAGATAAACAAATGTGGAATTTGCATTTAGTATTATTTTTTTATATTTGTTTATTTTTATATTAAGTGCAGTAGTTTTTGCGTGATACTGGCTGGATACAAATATCATCAACATTTCAGCCGTTATCTGTCCACTGCTAATCATGGGCCTTCTCTATAGACTGTCATAAGGAACGACCCTGAGCTATTTGCATCCACTGGCTGGATTTTGTACTCTGGTTCTATACTCAAATAGACATGGTAGCCTTATTGTTCACACATTTCAACCTTTCGATATACCTATAGTCAATTTGATACCGCTGAAGAAATTGCAGTACCGCCCATGTTTCGACCGAAGCAAGGCTTAATTATAATCAACAAACGCCAATGTTAGTAGCAGATAATACTCTTTGGTCTTCAGTATAATATTCCGTAGCATATATATGTGGTCTATGGTGATAAAACCCTTTCGGAAGCCAACTTGTTCGGGTAGCTAGAAGATTTCGATTTTCAAGACGATTGATCAGGACTGTCGAAAACAGAACAAACATACAAACAAATAAGAATAAATAACCAGGATAGTCACACGAGTTAACCGGGTGGAGGCCGATCTACTAGGCTATATTGTTAGCAATGGAACTGTTAAACTGCATTACTAACAACCCCTTTCTCCTCAATACAGACGTATCGAGAGCACCCATCTTTGTCTTCCTGAAAGGGGAATAAAAAATTCACTTATAAGTGTTATATCTTCTTAAATGTAAACAGCAAATCACCGCAATATATCCAGTTTTCTCACAAGAAACACCGACACAAACGCAGCAATCTCATATAAATTTAATACAATGGCGTATTCTGCCACATCGCGTATTCTGATCACGTTGAATCAACGAAAATGAACATTCCTAGGGATTTTATATCTATTTCATATATCAGATAAATAAATACATTCTAATAATAAAATTGTGGGCATTTTTATCTATTTACATGACTACAATAATTAATCTATTTATCTATACTCTGTTACTAACTATATATAACACATAGGATCTATGAAATGATGGTAGAAGGCAGAGGGAAACACAAAAAATCC
Source organism: Galleria mellonella (assembly GCF_026898425.1). Lineage (NCBI taxonomy): Eukaryota > Metazoa > Arthropoda > Insecta > Lepidoptera > Pyralidae > Galleria > Galleria mellonella. The sequence continues at coordinate 3,591,031 of NW_026441999.1, read as the reverse complement.
TGATGGGTCGACGTGCCATTTACCAGAGGGAGACTTTGCACAAAAGTCATTAACTTACCTAGGGTAACTACTACTAACTAGGGTACCTCTGTCCAATTCGTGTTCCAACCGTAAATTTGTGTTTGCATGGCTGTGTTTCGGTTTGAAGGGTGGGATATGGCGTGAATTTACAGGGTACAGAGGAATAACACCTGAGTCCTCAGGAATGGTAACGCATGGAGGGTGTCATGGACGAAACAGTATACTCTGTTATTTCCATGGTACTGCTTATGTCTATAGGCGAATGTCACCACTTTCCATCAGTTTCTTTGTTGCAGTCGCATTTATTATTGGATCATGCTGTGTGCACATGTTGTGGCAAGTTTACCTGATCAATACATTATGTACTTGCATGTTATAATTTAAGTTTATATTTGTAAACTTCTGTTATGTGCGCCTAATAAATAAAATAAAATAAAGTTGGGCCGTCAGCTTGTTTGCCATTCTAAGTTGTATAAAAAAAAACGTGCAACGACTTAGCTGACCCCATATGCCAATATAAGATACTAACTATATAGCTACTAATTATTTATCATATTATTTTTGCACCATATATGTTATGCTTTATATATTTTTATATGCTTTCTCCTTTCAGCTTTTAAAGGTTGACTAGAAAAATCCCCTTTTTCCACCTATGTACATTTTTTTTATAATGTAATATCTATATTAAAAGTTAATATACAAAAGCGTATAAATAAATAAGATAGGAGAAAAATCATTTGTGATTGACTATCATACTATAATTTTTAATGGAAATGAAAAATGCTGTTATTAGTGTTTTATATTTGGCGTAATCAAAAAGGAAAATTTATTTTCTAATCGTTTAACGTACTCGTAAAAAAGTATAATAATTAAAGATTGTTTCCGCCAAAAAAAAAACTGACTTCATGTGTGTCAAAACTAAATATTTTGATTTAAAAACTGATTTTGATAAAAATTTCTATTGCTCCAATCTGTAAATACAACTTTTCAGGTAAAAGTATTTTCCATAAAAAAAATATCTGAATTGAGGACTTCTTTTCCTTAATTCGGTTGTTTTTTTAAAGTCAATTGAAAAGTATAATTCCGCAATTATTTCTTTTTTTCAATCTAATGTGTCTACAAAACATGTCATCATTCATCATTGTTTCATCATTGTATTAGCTCTTTTTGTACAGTAATATGGTTCAGTCCAGTCCAGTCCCCAACAGAGAAAGCCGTTGAGAAATTTAAACCCTTTGTTTGTCTGTGTTATCGCATCTTCCAAACAGTTGAATAACTTATAAGAATCTCGGATTTATTACTTTCCGAGCAATTTCAGTGAAGATTAACTTTTCAAGGATTGTAAAAAGTATTATTAGTAGGATTGTAAAAATAGGATTTAATAATCTACAATTGTATTTTAACCACTGTTTTAACAATTATAAACAAGGGAGTTAGAAGATAATATTTTTCTTCTTAATTACGCCGAATATAAATTTTAATAATGGTATATTTGTAATATATATTGATAGTAAATCACAAATGATTTTTCAAAATTTCCGATTTTGATAATACTTTTTTGTCATCGATATAGTTTACGGGGCGTGTTGATTTGATATTTTAAAATCGCTACTCTATTAAAAACATATTTAATTATTTTACCTGTAGGTACTACAAGTGTACACTTAGGGTCTTTTTTTGTTTTTTTTTTTGATGGGTGAAAATGGTATGGTAACCCCGCCAGTGCTAACGGGATACGCTGGCGGAACACCAGTGTAAATAGATGAGAATGAAAACAGGTCAGTTAGCCCATCATGATGAATTCATCAGGAATTAACCATGACAGTTTCCAGGGAGAACCGCGAGGAGGTCGACCTGGTTGGGTATATTGCTAGCAATAGGATTCTCAGTCCCCATTACTAACAATCTCTTTCCCCCCAACACTTAGGGTCTGTTTCGATAGTAATTAATGAAAATATAAACAAATGAATATAATATGGGTCGCTAGTTATCTGAAAAAAAAAAAACAATTTCCGAGATTAAATCTATTTATTTCCTTATATACAATATTGCTTCGGTAGGTCGCTATGAGTAGATAACATAGCTTTAGTGTGTACACAATTTTATCTCAAACCACAAGTCAATCACCCCTGTCGTGTTATAGGGGTGCTCTATCGGCTATATAACAGCCTATCTTCGTACCGAGGGTGGGGGTAAGCCGAGACCATTTTTTTCCAATACATCGTTCATCGTTTATGACTTTTTTATACCACAAAAGTGTCAAACAAAAATAAACCAGAGGGAGACTTTGTACAAAAGTCGATTGCTTGGGTATCTCTGTCCCATTCGTGTTTCAACCGTGAAGCAGCTGTGTTTGCATGGCTGTGTTTCGGTTTGAAGGGTGGGATATGGCGTGAATTTACTGGGTACAGAGGAATAACACCTGGGTCCTCAGGAATGGCAACGCATGGGGGGTATCATGGGCGAAACAGTATACTCTGTTATGTCCATGATACTGCACGTATCTATAGGCGACGGTTAACACTTTCCATCAGCTGGACGGTCAGCTTGTTTGCCATTCTAAGTTATATAAAAAAAAAACATAGTTTCAGAATTTCATTTAAAATATTTACTTGATAAAATTCAAATAGGTATCTATTATCGTTTTTAGTTAAACTTTTTTAAGAGATATGAAATAAAAAATAAGCAAACAGCCCACCTGATGGAAAGTGGTAACCGTCGTCTGTAGGTACATATGAAATAGTGTAATGCCATGGTATGGCCCATTCGTTACCATTCCTGAGTAGTAAGGTTTGATCTCTTGAAAGTGAAACATAGCCATATTGCTTCACGGCAGATACACAAGGGGAATAGCCGTACGCATTTTAAACTGACATCGTGTAAGGGGAGGAATTCATAGTAATGAGAACTAGCCCTCGTATTGTTTACAAAATACCCTATTTTTTTAATGAATGCTAATGAAATGGTAAACCCGCCTGCGCTAACTGTATACGCTGATGAAGCACCAGTGAGGGATGATAGGCGAGAATGAAAAGGCAAGTCAGTTAGCCCATCGTGATGAATACACCTAGAATTCAGCACGATGACTGCCAAGGGGACCACGTGGAGATCGACCTGATAGGGTATATTGCTAGTAATGTGACTGGTAGTTCGCATTACTTAATACCGCTCCCCCCCCCCCCTCAATAAACCCCATTAGATAGATAGATAGATAGATAAACACTTTATTTGAGCCATTTAACACACGTAAATTAATGAATAAAATGATACAATTTGATTATTTACATTTTTTCAAATATAAAACAACATATAAAACATAAAATGAATATTGGAGATATGTTTTCACCAAGTGTGTCGCAGTGACCCAAAAAGGCTACAGCTCAGTGATACTTTTGCTTAAAAGCAAAGCACTGATTTTCAGCTGCAACCTGAAGCAAGGCTACACGGACGCGTGCAACAAACCCAGAGTGTAACCTGTGTAACCAATTTAATAGCAAAAGGTAAAATTATATTATATAGATACATACTTATATAGATGATGCATAAATAATATAATATAATATATTTCATTAATTAATTAAACATAATATTTTTCATTACGTCAACATCCACGCGGTCTCCCTGGGTATTATCGCGATAACATCCTGGTGAATTTGTCACGTTTGCTATTTCACCCATAAAATCTCATTGGTTCCCCTCCAACGTATACAATAGTAAAAAAAAATTGATAGAATTGACACGTACTGTGTCAATTCTGTGTCAATTTCTGTGATAATTTTGACAAACTTTGTTATATTTTCATTAAATTTTATTGAAATAGACTTTAATAAGATGCCTTTTACCGTATGGTCCCGGCATAGAAAGACCATTTCATTCTACCAAGAAATTCTAAGTCGTATAAAATAAAAAAATAAAAAATCCTAAAAATGTTGTTTATGATTTTGATTTCATTACAAAATAAAAAATAGGTAGATATCTATATAAAAAAAAGTCGTAATGTCGTGATATTCTGTTGTAGAATACATGAACAGTATAATAAAGCTGGTTTATAGCTTATTAGAAATACTGCAGGGAATTCTATTGGCCATTGATTTTTTGCTGACGTAAACTTATATATGATATAAATTGGTATTTATTCATTGGGTTTATTTTCAACTATTAGCTAAAATGCTATTGGCCGTGTGGTCCCGGCATAGAATAGGCCACCCCTTCCTATCCTGTGGGTGTCGTAAGAACTGACTAAAAGCGAGGGATGGGCAACAGCGTCCCTCTTAAAACATCTCCAAAGCCTGACTGCGGTTGCCAATCCGCCTGCCAAGCGTGGCAACTACTGGCAAAATCCCTCAAGGGGATGCTTATGTTCAGCAGTGGACAGTTAAAGGCTGATATGATGATGATTAGCTAAAATATAATCAAAATCTTGAAAGTGTTATGCGAAGACCAAAAATGGGAAGTGATAATTCACTTTTGAATCTTAGGCGATTATTAGCCATTCCATATTTATTATCAATAAAATAAACAAATTACACGTAATGTATTTAAAATGTATTGAATATATATGAATGTGTATTCGCCGTAATCGGGTAAAGAACTAATTTATTCTTAATTTACTTAAGAAAAAACTATGTTAAGCAATAAAATTTCATTGACATTTAGTTCCAAACACCAAAGCCAACTCTAAATTAGTAAATTGATAAATTACTTGATATCAAATACTACCTTTCTTTGCAACCATAAATCTTTAGAAAAACACAGGTTTCTATGTAAGCAAGTGTCTTACTCTGAATAAATGAATACATTTATTTTGACCTCATCTATCTTAATCATTTTTAGATTAATGGAAAATCAACTCATTACGACCAATACCCAAAGGTGTATGTATATATATAGGCGACTAGGCGACGGTTACCACTTTCCATTAGGTGGGCCGTTAGCTTGTTTGCCGTTCTAAGTTGCATAAAAAAATAACTAATAACTCTATTTGAAAGTTTCAGAAAAAGATTTTAAATCCTTCCGCGGCACAATTTATTCCACGAGGTGTACTAAAATAAATAAAACAAATTTATGTACACTAGGTTAAGTATTGAGGAAAACACGGCAATGTCTTTTTCACGGGAAAAACTCGCTTTTCGTTTCATTTTATAGCGGAAACGTGATTTGGGACTCGGCTCTGGCTAAAACATCGACACGTACAGACATCTCGTTCCGGTTAGTATATTATATATATGTAATCAGATGCTACGGAATTTGTAGCTGAGGTTTGTTTATTGACTGTCTGTCTGTTGCAGATCTTGTGAAAGCCAACAAGTAAAGACTTTGCAAAGAAAATTAACATTGACTTAAATTAAAATCACTATTATATAAATCTAATAAAATAACTAGATGTTTTATAAACATTCTTACCAATCCTTACATAAATATGTGAAATTGTGTGTATTTATATGTGTATGTTTATGTATTTTGTATGTAAGTTATGAGTATATATATTACAGGTTTTTGTATTACTTGTTATTGTTATTGTACCTTTATGTGTATATTTCAATCTGTATTTATGTTACTGTATTTCGTTTTAATTATTCACTTGTCATTGTATATTTTTATTTATGGTGCAATAAACAGTTTAATAAATAAATCAATGTGTTTGTTTGTTACCTTATAGCACGGTAATGGCTTAACCAGTCGTTATGAAATTTGGTATACACATACTATATGAGACGGAGAAGAATATAAGCTACTTTTTATCCCTGTCAGTCGGACAAAATTTGTTGTTTTATAAGTTTTGCATCATTTTAATGCGTAAAAACTCATTTTATTTATTAAATAATTATATATAGATACGTCAAGATACATTATGTATATGTATGTATTATATACAAGATATGTTATATAGGACGCTGATAAAAAAATGAGTCAGCTAATTTGACAATTAGCTGACAAAAAGATTACCCATTTTTGAGACTGGATGCTCTATCTATTTAATCTAAGAATAGATGATATTGCCAGACAATTTGTGATATACTAATCTAATTCCTACGTTCTTAAAGAATCCTTTTAATATCAAGGACGCATCTTAGTAGATGTATTGGCATTTCTACACTTATATAAAAAGGAAATATTTTCTTCATGTATCTACATTTATATACTGTAGGTACGAGTATATGTATATGAAGTGCCTCATGGAGATAGGGTAAAGTGGACCTCTCGCGTACAATTCAATGTCAAGGCTCGACAAGGGTAAACAATATACTGTAGTGTCTTAGCATGTAGGTATATACCCAAGTTCCGTTAAGTTTGATAAATATGAATTTATAAAAATACTATATTTCGTTGTTATTTTATTGTTAACTAACAGTTATTGTAAAATATTAATCAAAAATCCTACTATTTTGTACATATGAATTTACAAAAAAGTAGAAAAATTAACGACATAGACCTTCTTCTACATGACACCTGTACTGCTCAGTTTACTTCCACTTATCAGGCTATTTCTCTGCTCAATTCTTTGATTGCTCAGCAGCCAGATATTGATATATTTAATGACAAAATAGATGTATTTTTAAAATGTTGTTCAAAATTTTTAAGTTTGTAAAATAAACCCATGGCTCACTACACGTTTTGGGATACTGTACGTGTGGTGAGTAATTTATAAATAAATAAATATCAAGATAAAGTATATACCAGTTTTTAAATTAGGTCTTCAGAAACACAATAATTTAAACCGCATCTAATTTAGAACTTTATTTTTGTGTGATGCCGAAACAAAGATACAGACAGACAAAAGAAAACTTGACTATTAATAAAAACTTGAAAATTTTTCTTTAATATCTTGTATAGATATCGTCTTGTTACAATTTCATTATATTCGTAAGATTTTTTTTTACAGTAAATCATTTTAAGGAGAGAAAACAGATAATACCATACTTCTAGCTAATCTAGGAAATGTCATGGAAAAAAGCGACGACCTCTCCGCGATTTGCCCTGGAAGCCATCGTGATTAATTCTTGTTGAATTCGTCACTATGTCCAACTGACTTACTTTCATCATCACCTATTATCTCTGGGGAGGAAAGTGATTGTTAGTAATAAGGAGGTTAGTTCCCGTATACCTTATTAGCTCGACCTCCACGCGGTTCCCATTGGAAACTATCGTGATTAATTTATCATTGTATTCGTCTCGATGGGTTAACTGACCTGTCTTTTTATCCTCACCTATCACCTCTCACTGGTACCCCGCCAGTGTATACGAATAGCGCAGGCGGAATTAGTATTCCATTTTCACCCAGTAGAAAAAGACCTATCGGTAAACCACTATATATATAAAGATTATAGTCGTGAATATAATAATTAAACCAAAATTCCATTTAAATAATTAACACCAACCTGTTAATTTAGATTAAACGCTTTTCCGGGGTTTATAATTACTAAACGCTGTACAACGGTGTAGTATGTGAATTATTCAGAGGATTTCGCCAGAAAACTAGGTCATGGTTACGCTTACGCTAAAGCGCTAACTTTAATATATTACTGTACTGCAACGTTGTCATAAACTTGAAACTTCATTGAGGGCCTCGAGCGCAATGAGTATATAATATAATAAGTATCTAAGATTCTCCTAACAAGTTCCCAAGATAAAGATTAATGACATATCAAGTAGATGCGCCGCAAATAAGAAAGCAACTACAATCTAGTTGTTTTATATTTACTTATTTATTTTATTCATTAGTACATATATGTGTACATATACAGATAAGTTCGCCTTTCCTAACATTGTTATTAACTTATTGTTGTTACTGTATGTTTTAGTGCAAGAAAGAATATTATATATATATATATATATATATATATATATATATATATATATATATATATATATATATATATATATATATGTATGTATGTATGTATACTTACACATATATAAGATATACTATATTGTACACGAAGATGAGAATAATAGATACTACTTACTGCTCGGATAAAGCGAAAAGTGATCATAAACGTTGTTTTTTTAAAGACAATTTAGTCGGGAGTCTCTTGATGGTTTTTTGTTCCCCTTTTTTTACAGGAGGGCCGTCAGCTTGTTTGCCCTTCTAAGTTATATAGTTATAAAAAATATATAAAAATCTGTATATACGCTAGAATCTTAAACTGTTTTTTTTTAAAAACAGCTATCTAAATAATCTTAATGCTAGATACAAATTTAAAATTTCTGTTCCAAAGTATCATTTAAAAAATGTTAATATGTCTTTTATGGGAATGGGTATTAAATGTTATAATAAGATACCGAAGGATATTTTGGATCTTCCTTTTAATAAGTTTAAAACTGTTATTAAAAGACACTTAATGAACAAAGCCTATTACAATCTAAACGATTACTTGAATGACAAATGTGCGTCGTGATAGTCGATCATGATAGTGGTCGTTAAAACCATGTAATTTTAGACAGTACATTTAAATAAATTCACATAATGTTAACAGAGATTTAAAAGAGTCATTTTCGAGTTTCTTGTGGTCTCTTCTTAACAAATTCAACAGAACAACCTTCCAAACTCTGCAATAGATTAAAAAAAAATGACGATTTAAAAGTGCTTGTAAACAAGTCTATTTAAATAAAGATGATTTGAATTTGAATTAAAGAAACAATCTTTACGAAAATTATCAGAGGGAATTTCCAGTCTCAAAATGAAATTAAAAAGATAACACAAAAGATGGCTAGATGGCATGAAAAGGACTACAGGTCCATTGTGGCACGAGTTGTCAAAAGACAGCGAAAAATGTATAAAGCTGGAACTCCTTTGTGTTAACGTTGACACTGAGCTTGATGTGCTAGAATATTAATAATTACTTTATGTTTTTGAAAATAATCTTATTTAGGGGCATTATAAAGTTATGTACTCTTCACTAATATTACAAATGTTAAAGTGGGTTTGTTTAGCGCCTTAACAATTTAACAAATCACTATGAAATTTGGTATACACGTACTTTTTTTTTACACAACTTAAAATGGCAAAGTGGTAACCGTCGCTATAGACATAGGTAGTACCATGGACATTAGAGAATATACTGTTTGGCCCATGATATCCCCCTTGCGTTGCCATTCCTAAGGACTCAGGTGTTATTCGTTTGTACCCAGTAAATTCACGCCATATCCCACCCTTCAAACAGAAACACAGCTATGCAAACATATATATATATATATATATATATATATATATATATATATATATATATATATATATATATATATATATATATATATAGGATCGAGAAGGACATAGACTACTTTTATCTCGGTCACGCGGACAAAGCCATTGGTAAAAGTTAGTCGCAATTATCTATCAATAATCAAAAATAGTTCAATAATTTTCATTCTTTCCGAATTATTATTTAAAAATGTCTAGCGAACTAAAAGGTTAATCGTGTAATCATATTATTATTAAGCTATCATTGAAGTTTTAATTCTGTTGACAAAAATGTATTTGAAAAATTCCGAAGCAAAATTATTATATCCGTATAGTTCTACGACTTAGTTCTATCACATTACAGGCAGTAGAACAAAACAGACTTTTTGTCCGTTTACTTCTACTATTTGCAGTATGATTTTAATGGAAATAAACGAAAGAAAAATTCCATTTTTTGTTTGTTTTTATATTTTACTTAATACATGATTTATGTTTAATTCTATTTTGCAATTATGTAATTGAATTTTGATCCCACTACTTGAATAGAACTATTTCGTCAAAAGAGTTTAAGACGTTAAGATAAAATTGTTTAGGCTTTTATTGCATTGTTTAGGTGTAAAGTTTTTAGTGGTAGATTTATATACAGTATTTTAATATAATAATTAATGGTTTAACTTACGTGTAATTAGGTCGAAAAAGCTTGACTAGTTTTAGAATCAATTCGTGATACTTAGTCATGAGCGACTGTGATGCGAGCACAGGCCTGACACAGTCGCATCCGAAACTTTTTCGATCTAATTACACGTAAGATAAACCGCTAGTTATTGTATTAAAATATATATGATTACGAAACTTTTAATATTAAAATATATACAGATATTCAATGATTAACGTTTCAGTTCGCCAGCAGAGTATTTCTTAAATAATCAATCGGGAACAATGAAAAATTGTTTTGATAAATTGACAGATATACGCGACGTTGCCACACTCCGGTAAGCTTAAGTTACCAACGCTCCTAAAATCTTGTCCAGTGTTATATACAACAGTCCATGAATATAATATAAATATTTTATATATCCTCCTTGAATATTAACATTAGAGAGTTTGATTTGGTTTCGCTGAATTTTAGGTAGCTTGTAAATAATATTTACATCACAAATTACTTTTTTACAAAAATTATTTGGAGAGGGAGGAAAGGGATTGTTAGCAATGGAGTTTAACAGCCCCATTGCTAGCAATATGCCTTATTAGGTCGACCTCCACGTGGTTCCCCCTCAAACCATCGTGAACAATTCTTGTTGAATTTGTCACGATGGGCTGACTATCCAACTTCATCCTCACCTATCATCCTTCACTGGTGCGCCGCCGGTGTATACCGATAGCGCGGGTGGGGCTACTATTCCATTATCATCCATTAAAAAAAATATTGGAGAGAACTAGGATTATTATACGGTACGGTTAGATACAATAGTTTTTAGTGATACCTGATCATAGATAAAATATTTGATAACTGAATTAAAACCGGGAAAATAGTTTTTAGTAATATTAAATCATAGATAAAGGATTTGATAATGGAATCAAAACATTTGGCATTCCATTATTTCTATCTATCCTAATGGGGGAAAGACGTGACAAAATATATGCATTTTTATATTTAAAAAAAATTGAACTATAAACATTAAAATAATTACCAAATCCATAGTAATAATCCAACCATTATCAACTCACTAACAAACAGTATTTAAATTTTATTTCTTTGCAAGTAAAAGCGTTCCCCTGGTTTTGGTGGTTAGAATAAATTTGTATCAACTCTTTACAACGTGTAAACGCGTGGACGCTCCATTGTTATGAATAATTTTCTCATTTCTATTACCCGTTGACTTTTACTGTTGAAAATGCTGAAAAGTACAATGAACTCTAGCTATATTGTAATATTTTGTTGTTTTATATTGTATTTATATATATATAAATATATATATATATATATATATATATATATATATATATACATACACACACACCACACACACACACATGTATGTGTGTGTATGGTATATTATCAGGTTAACCTTCACGCGGTTGCCTCTGGAAACCATTGTGATTAAATCTTAATGAATTCGTCACAATGGGCCAACTGATCTGGTTTTATCCTCAACTATCATCTCTCACTGATGCCCCGCCAGCGTATACCGATAGCGCAGACGAGATTAGGCCATTTTCATCCATAAAAAACCTAATCTCATCATTATTGCTAACTCGCCAGATGGAGTTACCATTCCATAGACATCCCATTAAAAAATTGCATGCATACTTTATTTGGAATGAAGAAGGGCATTGATCGATTTCGTACCTCGATTAATCACTCGTATTGTAAGCAGACAAAGTCACAGCTGAAAACTAGTTGTACGTATCTGAGGTATGACGGGTCGGTAGCAGATACGGAACCGGAGTTTCCGCAAAAGTTAAACATGAAAGGAATAAGGGTGAAATGGTTCCTACCTAAATTCCGTGGAGCAATGTTTTATTTGGGCGTGACCTTCATGGATATTAAGTCACGCAAGTTGTACAATCTGATTTGTTAATTAATATATGTATATGTTTGAATCGAAGCATTTGGCGTTCCATTGTTTCTGCCTACCCTAATGGGCAGGCGTGACAGATATGTATGTATGTATGTACGTATGTATGTATGTATATGTATATAATTATTGTTGCCTGTCAGTAATTCCAGTAGATTGTTTTCCTTTAAATAAGTAATAAACAAATGACACTAGACATATAATATTACACAGCGCTTTTTTACTCATAATTGAAACTGTTTTGTTTATTTATTTTATGTTATTTGTAAAAAAAGGCGGACTTAATGCTAGTAGTATTCCCTACCAACTTTTGCGATGAACAGTCACAAAACCATTAATTCCCTTCCTTTCCCGTGGGTCTCATATGCAGCGTTCCTCTTAAAATATTATCAAAGCCTAACTGCGGTTGCCAATCCGGTTACCAAGTGTGGCAACTACTGGCAAACCCGCCTTCACACCTTATGGAGGAGGTCCATGTTCAGCAGTGAACAGCCAATATGGAATATAGGGGGGAAAGGGATTGTTAGTAATGGAGACTAAAATTCCATTGCTAGCAATATACCCAACCAGGTCGACCTCCTCTTGGTTCCCCTCTGGAAACTATCATGGTTAATTCCTGATGAATTCATCATGATGGGCTGACTGGCCTGTTTTCATTCTCATCGATCACCCCTCACTGGTGCTCCGCCAGCGTATCCCGTTAGCGCAGGCGGGGTTACCATTCCATTTTTATCCACCAAAAAAAAATATGGAATATAAGGTATCAACAAACTAATAACACATTTCTGTAACCTAAAAATTTAGAGAGCTAGATATATTTTCACTAAATTCAGATGTTATTATTCATACCTGTAGCACGACGGGACGGGTCCAGATACTGGGAATTCCTGCAAAACTTTAATATGAAAGGAATACGGGTGAAAGGGCACCTACCTAAATTCCGTGGAACAAAGTTTTATTAGAGTGTGACCTTCAAAAGTATTGTATCACGCAACTCATACAATTTAGTTTGGTATGTCTAATTGCTACTGGCAGTCTTTAGTTTTTATTTCTATTAAAAAGCAAAGAATGGCAGAAAAACATCGTGATCTTGTGGTATATTATCCTGCCTTATAAACTCGGAAGGGTAGTGTTTGTGAGCAATGGGGATTGTAGTCCCATTGCTAATAATATACCTGGTCAGGTCCACCTCCACAGTTTTCCCGCTGGAAACCGTTGTTTAAATGTTAATGTGGATGATATTAATTATGGTTTTTTTTTATACAACTTAGAATGGCAAACAAGCTGACGGCCCACCTGATGGAAAGTGGTAACCGTCGCCTGTAGACATGAGCAGTACCATAGACATAACAGAGTATACTATTTCTCCCATGATACCCCCCATGCATTGCCATTCCTGAGAACTCAGGTGTTATTCCTCTGTACTCAGTAAATTCACGCCATATCCCACCATTCAAACCAAAACACAGCAATACAAACACAACTGCTTCACGGTTGAAAAACGTTAATTTTAATGTGGTAAATATATGTAAGATATTGTTGTTGTAACGGTTACCGTTTCCCATTAAATAAGCCATCAACTTATTTCCCACTGCAAATTTTAATTAATAACCGATGTACTGATCTACTCTCTGTATTGTTACAGTTATGCATTTCAAGAGGCGCAAATACAATTTGATAGACTGACGGTGTAACAATTCAAAATGGCTGAAGCTGAGGGAGGAGCGAGCGAGCAGGATGATGTTTCATTCTTACGAACGGTAAGTGCTTTTTTAATATAAACCATAAAATTTGTTAATACAGTATTATATATAATACTTAGTTTGGTCATTTGGAGAGGATGGATGAAAGAAGAATTACGAAAGATATTTATTTATGGAGCAAGAATGAATGGAGATGTCGGTAGGGGCCGCCCTAGATGGATGTATGTTGACCAAATAGGCGACGTGCTGAAGAAGGGCGAAATTAAAAGTACCCGTAACCGGCGAGCGTGTATGAAAAGATTGATAAATGTGGAGGAAGCGAAAGAGGTTTGTTTGAATCGAAGCATTTGGCGTTCCATTGTTTCTGCCTACCCTAATGGGAGACAGGCGTGACAGATATGTATGTACTATAAATAACAATAATACAAAATAAATAATTGACCATTTGCTAATTGAACCAGTAATCAGCTATTTTTAATATATCTTAACTTTTCATAAATTAATATACAAATTAAACACAGGGACCCTGAAAATGGTAAACATTGTACTACTTTTAAACAATCATAAAAAAGCAAAACTGTTTCGAACTCAAATCGTATCGAGTTTTTATTTGTAGAAATAACTAACTACAACATAATTTAATTTTAGGTTAAACTGATTACATTTTCACGGTATACTCGTATCTTTTTTACTATACCACAACTTTAATTTTACTAAAACTCTTTCAAAACTTGTCTGGATTAAATAATGAAATTAACATTTGAAAGAAATAACGAATTCTCACGAGAAAAAGTAACAAAGCGAGCTATTTTTCCACCTACTTCAAAAAGAAGGAGTTTCTTGATTCGATTATATTTATCTATGTTTGTTGTTTTTACGTTTATTGTTGTTTTATCAGTCGTTAACTACTCTCTGCTGCTAAACATAGCCTCCATAAGGGGGATTTTGCGTGTACTTGCCACGTTTAGCAAGCGGGTTGGCAACCGCAGTTTGGCTTTTGGCGATGTATTAATAGAGACGCTGCTGCCCATCCCTCCACCATAAGCTCCTTTAGTCCCCTACCAATGTCCTTAGTTTTTGTCGATTACCTTATAACTCCGGCAGTTCCAAACCGATTTGAAATTTTTTTTTTATTTGAAAGGGTATACTTACAGATTGGTTCCATGGAAATTTTATCAAAAAAGTTTTAGTAGTTTAATTATTTCTATCTGTTCTCCTTTAACCAAAGGTTGTCTGTAAGAGATTGCTCTAGCGATAAGACCGCCTTTTGTACCTTTATGTGTATATTTCAATCTGTATTTATGTTACTGTATTTCACTTGAATTATTCACTTGTCATTGTATATTTTTATTTATGGTGCAATAAAGAGTTAAATAAATAAATAAATATTAGATCAAAATAACCGGTTTTGCTACAAGTGATGTCGGTAATTTTTATTAATTATTGAGCTTAATAATAATTAGAACGTACTTCTATCATTCGTATTTTAAATTGTTAAATCTCATTATTAACGGTCCCATCTCTCCGCTGATTCCTTCAAAACTTTATCCACCTTCGTACCGACAGGCCGGTGACTCATTTCCGATTCCCGTGCCGGCACTTGGCAGACGGATAGTCTGCAGACCGGCCGTGTTATTTATATATTCCAACCATAAGCTATTCATATGTGAACACATCTATCTATACTTATTATAAATCTGTAGAGAGGTCAATTCTGTACATGAAATATATTTCCAAAATAACTATCAGGGGGTGATAAGTGATCGATACTGATACCAAAAATACAATCAGTAAAATTTTTGTCTGTCTGTCTGTATGTTCGTTATAGAAACAAAAACTACTCGATGGATTTTAACAAAACTTGGTACAATTATTCTTCATACTCCTGGGCAGGTTATAGTAAACTTTTTATCACGCTATGATCAATAGGAGCAGAGCAGTCAAGGGAAATGTTGGGAAAACGGGAGAAGTTACTCCATTTTTAAGCTTCCGTCGCGTGTGCAGCCATAATGGCCGCTTTTTAAAATGTAAAAATGTCCCGTGCGACGCCGGGACAGGCCGCTAGTCAAGTAATAAAAGTTTTGATATTCCGCCAACAGAACTTTCTCTACGAGCAATGAATATTTTACGTTATCTTAATTGAAACTGGCTATAACAATTATGAAAAAATAAGTGGTGTGAAGTACAGGCCATATATATTATTTATAGCTATATATTATTATTTACCAAATTCGAAATTGACACGCATATCTATTGTTTCCTTTTGGCTTGCCTTTACGGCCCTAGTCTTCTAAGTTCCTTTGACTATTATACATATATTTCCAATTTCCAGTCCTGGTTTCCTTTGTCGCCCACTAGTGGATAAGAATATCGAATAGCCCGACATAGAATGGGCCATCCCTTCCTTTTCAATAGGTGTCGTGAGAGACGACTAATAGAATTTAATGGTCGAGGGATGAGCAGCAGTGTCCTTCTTAAAACATTGCCAAAACCTAACTGCAGTTGCCAACTCGCTTACTAGCGTAACGACTACTGGCAAAACCCCTCTTCATGGGGGAGGCCTATGTTCAGCAATGGACAGTTCATGACTGATATGTTGACGATGATTTGATGAATTAGATTTTTTTTATGGGTGAAAATGGTATGGTAACCCCGCCTGCGCTAACGGGATACGCTGGCGGGACACCAGTGAAGGGTGATAGATGAGAATGAAAACAGGCCAGTTAGCCCATCATGATGAATTCATCAAGAATTAACCATGGTCGTTTCCAGGGGGATCCGCGAGGAGGTCGACCTGGTTGGGTATATTGCTAGCAATGAGATTCTCAGTCTCAATTACTAACAATCCCTTTCCCCCCTGATGAATTAGATTTGATCGATATGTTTTAATACAATGACAGCTATATTACTGTTGAAGACATACAATTTAAGAGCATATCTTTTGTCCAACTTTGCTAAACAGGATATTAATATCAGTACTTATTATTTGAGAACGAAATGTAAAGTGCCACACACAAGCCCAAGTGGTTTAATTGATACTAAAAATTCTTGGTTTTTTTTTGTATGTATTTGCATGATGATTAAATAAATAAATACATGAAATAGGATTAATCTTTATTCGCCTAAAGCACGGGGTAGCTGACTTGGCTAGACCCAAGATCTAGTGTTTACGAACGAAACCTTGTGCCAATTACATACTTCTTGAAATCTCAAATGAATCAACATAGTTCAGTACAGAATTATATAGTATTTTTTATTTTATTAAGAGTGAAAATATAAAACTGAAAATTATTCTTAGTAACTACTTATTTATATTTTTTTTATACAACTTAGAATGGCAAACAAGCTGACGGCCCACCTGATGGAAAGTGGTAACCGTCGCCTATAGACATGAGCAGTACCATGGACATAACAGAGTATACTGTTTCGCACACGATACCCCTCATGCGTTGCCATTCCTGAGGACTCAGATGTTATTCATACAGGGTACACCTGTAAATTCACGCCATATCCCACTTTCCGAACCGAAACACAGCCATACAAACACAACTGCTTCACGGTTGAAACACGAATGGGACAGAGGTACCCAAGCAAACGACTTTTGTACAAAGTCTCCCTCTGGAACTGAAAATTATTCTTAGTAACTACTTATTTATGTTAGTGTGAGCATTGCGTCCGAGCATCTTCCGCTAGATTTGCAAATAATTTTTTGCCTTGCCACGATCGACTGGACTAATAGTCGCGATCGACCGGTTGGCCACCCCTAGTCTAGATAGTGAATCAACATTGTGTAAAATCAGCAGTAATTTGTAATTTAACATTTGCATAAACGATTCATTAAACTCACTATTAGAACCATTATAACCCTATTAAATGAAATAGTCAGTTTTCTATAAAACTGCTGTAATGAAAAGCTTTTACCACCTGAATGCCGCCGGTAATTGGACGCTGGGCTCACTTGTTGGTGGTTAGGGTTGCTGCCAAATCTTTTTTTTTTATGGAACATGAAATAGTAAACAAGTTGACGTCCCAAAAATATTGACGGCACAAAATAAAATTCTAAACAATTATCCGGTGATACGGACGTCCACAAAATAATAGAGTTCAATTAAATATGTATAAATTATTGCCACTTTAAATTTATTATCATTTATTAAAAATGATAATTTTTAAAAGCAATAATTTTCTTTTCCAAATACCAGTAATATACTACACAGCGCCATCTAGTGTCAAACTAAGCAGAGCTTAATAGAACAATAGGGTTTTTTTTTAATGGGTGAAAATGGAATGGTAACCACGCTCGCGCTATCGGTATACACCGACGAGGCACCAGTGAAAGATGATAGGTGAGAATGAATGCAGGTCAGTTGGCCTACCATGATTCATTCGACACGAATTAAACATGATGGTTTCCAGGGAGAACCGCCGGCCGTCGGCCTGGTTGTGTATATTGCTAGCGATGGGATTCTTAGTCCCCATTATTAACAATGCCTTTCCCCGAACAATAGGGTTTATACGAGTATACATTTATTATTAGGATTACTATGACAAACGCACGAAAGGAAAAAAATATATTACTTCTTTCATGTATTTTGCTTTTCTTGTATATGTATTCTTTTATCTCTTTTTTTTTCTTGTGTATCTATGTTTGTTATTATTTGTGTGCGGTAAATAATGCAAAAAAATTATGTATCTACTTATCTAGCAAATATTGAAGTGTATGTAAATTTTTAGAAAATCCCTACAAATCAACGATATATACATAACTTGTCGTTATTGACAGCCCTATGTTATAAAAAAGGACATTAAAGATTGAATAGAGGAGGTGGCGTGAGAATGGAAAGCGAAAGGCTTTATGCATTAAGGGCCTGCCCACACCAAATACAATTCCGGATGTACTTTCTGCCCCTCAAAATAGAACAGAGGAACGTTTAATAGAATAGTCAAAACGAAACAAATCAATTCAAAAGTATTCATTCATACATCATCAACATCATGTCAGCCGCTACCTGTCCATTGCTATGTTCAGCCTCCCTAGTAAAGGGGCGTTTGCCAGTAGTTGCCATGTTTGGCGGGCGGGTTGGCTACCACAGTTAGGCTTTGTTGATGTTTTAAAAAGGACGCTACTGCCTAATCCTCGACCATTTAGTTGTCATGTATAATTGTATAATATAATAAAGAAAACTCTTTATAATTATATAACAGAAGTTTAACATCCTTCTTTTATATATATATATATGTGTGTGTGTTCAATATAATTTCTCTCCACAAGCATACCATTTACTCGTATCTATAATCTAACCATTTATTATTAGACGGGCTGTCTAATGATAAATGATTATTGTAGTCTATGAATGCTTGCACCTAGAACTATCCTATAAGTATCCTATCTTTTAAGTACATAATAGAAATTAAATAAAATTACATGATTTAATGTCTTCCAAAAAAGAATTAACTCCAATAGCGACATTATTTACACACAAACTTTCTTATTTTTCATTTTTTTTCATAGGATTTATATTTAAATAGGGTATAGGATAGAGATAAAATTTATATCTAGAGGATAGTCCAAGGGATAGCTGCACACGAAAATAAAAAATACTCGAATTGAGAATCTATATCTTTTTGAAGTCATTATGTAATACTTTAAGATTGTGTTTTACAAAAAAATCCAACTTCAATTGTGGTACAACTAGTTATTTTGTTTTTAAATCTAAACTACTGGACCGATTTTGATAAAATTTCAAAAGGAACTAATCTGTAAGGGACTAATCTCCTTTGAGATAAAAATAAATCCGAATCCATTTATAGCTGACCGAGTTAAGAGGTAACAAACATAATTGTGTTTCCATGGCTGTGTTTCGGTTTGGAGGGTGGGATATGGCAGTGAATTTACAGATTACGGATACAGAGGAATAACACCTGGGTCCTCAGGAATGGCAACGCATGGGGGGTATCATGGGCGAAATAAAATACTCTGTTATGTCAATGGTATTGCTCATGTCTATAGGCGACGGTTACCATTTTCCATCAGGTGGACTGTATGCTTGTTTGCCATTCTAAGTTAAACAAAAAAAAAATTAAGAACCTCATAATGAAATCTTTTTGAAAACGGTTGACAAAAATACCTATCGCCGTACCTGCTCAAGGTACCGTGACAAGCTGTTTTCAAACATCTGCTTGCTAATAGCTTCCTAATATTAGATTCCCACATAATATTTTACGTCACGCCTAAATTCGGATCGAGTAAATAACAAACTATATCTAAAGCACGTATACACTTTTTTAATAGATAAAAATGATGTGGTGACCACACCTGAGCTATAGATTTATGTTTCTTTATTAAATGGATAATAATGGAATGGTAACTCAGGCAGAGTTTATCATCATCATCATCATCATCATCATCATACCAGAGGTAGACTTTGTACAAAAGTCATTTGCTTGGGCATCTCTGTTCCATTCGTGTTTTTACTGTGAAGCAGTAGTGTTTGCATGGCTGTTTCGCTTTGAAGAATGGGATATGGTAGTAAATTTACAAGGTACAGAGGAATAACACCTGATTCCTTAGGAGTCACAACGTATGGGGAGTATCATGGGTGAAACAGTATACTCTGTTATGTCCATGATACTGCTCATGTCTATAGGCGACGATTACCACTTACCATCAGGTGGGCCGTCAGCTTGTTTGCCATTCTAAATTGCATAAACAAAATCAGCCTTTAACAGTCCACTGCTAAACATAAGCCTCTCCTTTAGCGGTTTTACCAATAGTTGCCATGCTTGGTAGACGGATTGCCAACCGCAGTAATATTTCTAGGGAAAACCGCGTGCAGGTCGACCTCAATAGAATAGGTTATATTACTAGCAATGACGGTGTTAGATCCCATTACTAACAATTCGTTTCCCCTCGATGAGGAATATTAATGATATCAATATGACACCATAGTCAATGATATCAGGTCAGTTAAGCCATCATGACGAATTAAACAGAAATTAACCACGACGGTTTTCAAATAGGGAAGGAGGCACGTGGAAGTTGATTTGACTGTAAGGGGTAGAGTAAGCGTCACAATGTATTCTGTGATGTTCATGTTGCAATAGGTGTCTGTAGGCGACGGTTATCATTTTACTTAATAATATTCGTACCTTGAACCTTGTACCTTGAATACCAGGGAACTCTTCAAGGTTTGGTACTATGAATAAGCAGATTTAGCAATAGATGTCACTTTTACAGTTTACAAAGTCCAAACAAATTATACGATATACACAAACGAACACACAATATCACTCACAGTTTAAATGACACAATATTTACAACTACTACCAATTTTTTATTTCGTATCTAACGACAGTAAACAACAGTTTGCTAGGCAACACTCACAATACGTATCTATCACACCGCATGATATTCTCAGCTAAGAACAAGGAATTACATAGAAAGAATAATAAAATAAAAACTGAAAATCATATGCTTGTCTCCTTTCTTCTTATGCAAATATAATTAGTACAAAGAGGACGGAAGATAGATATATCTTCCTCTGATGATAATCAGTTGCTATTTTTCTCAATTCATAGCAGGCTGGTGTATAAAAAATGTGTATGTACAATTTTTGTTCATTTACATTATTACATTATATATTCGACACAGTTTATGTAGAAAGTATGCAAGCAAGTTGTATTTGAATTTGGTAGGGTTATACGGCCGTATAACATTTTCTATACCTATGTATTTCCTTGTTCTTAGATTCTTAAAATAACCAAAAAGTTCTGACAATTTTTCGTCACGTTAGCTGTCAGTATGTTTGTCTTTAACGTTCATTTAAAAAATATTATGCATGTATGTGCGCATTTTTACTGTCAAAATTTCAATTTCGACTTGCATTTTCATAAATACAATGAGCAACCACGCAAACACATTAATAAATTATGGCTGTTTGGTCTCGGCTGAGAAGTGACCACCCCTTCCTTTCCCGTGGATGTCGTAAAAGGTGACTAAGGGAATGCGAGGAATGGGCAGCAGCGTTCCTCTTAAAACACCATCAAAGCCTAACTGTGGTTGCCAGTCCGCCTACCAAGCGTGGCAACTACTGATAACCTGTTTATTACTGTTCATGTCTATAGGCGACGGTTACCACTTTCTATCAGGTGGGCCGTCAGCTTGATTGCCATTCTAAGTTGTATAAAAAAATACTTTGAGTTACATTATTATAATTTTCATAGGGATCCCAATTTTTTTTTTTTTTGAAAATGATTGTACTGATATTATTATCTCTGATGATATAAGTTATCAATATATATCCAAAGACGAAAGAATTTTTAAAATTGGATCAGTAGTGGTTTAGAGATAAGTTCGCCTTTGCTAACTTTGTTATTAACTTGTTGTTATTACTGTATATTTTAGTGCATTAAAGTATATATACTAATAGTTTTTAACATTATCTATTATAAATAAATATTATAATATTTTCTCTCTTACTACACTGGGTTCGCTGGAAGAGATCTCTTTTAGAGATAAGTCCAACTTGCTAAAAAATTGTTAAACTAATCGCTGTATTCTTATTTCAAGTGCAATAAAGAATATATACTCGTATATGCACATACAAATAATCAAATCTTTAGGGGGGAAAGGGATTGTTAGTAATGGAGACTGTGAATCCCATTGCTAGCAATATACACAACCAGGTCGACCTCCTCGCGGTTTCCCCTGGAAACTATGATGGTTAATTCCTGATGAATTCATCATGATGGGCTACCTAGCCTGTTTTCATTCTCATCTATCACCCTTCACTGGTGCTCCGCCAGCGTATCCCGTTAGCGCAGGCGGGGCTACCATACCATTTTCACCCATCAAAAAAAAATCAAATCTTTATAATATTCGTATAGATAATGAAGTTTCCCTCCTCATCCCTGTTTTTTTTTTTACATTTTCGCAGGAAGACATGGTGTGTCTCTCGTGCACAGCGACGGGAGAGCGTGTCTGTCTGGCTGCTGAGGGTTTTGGTAACCGGCACTGTTTCCTAGAGAACATCGCGGACAAGAATATACCACCAGATCTATCGCAATGCGTGTTCGTTATTGAACAGGTTAGTACATGAGATTTTTTATACAATACCTACTTGTATAACAATTAGTTCGTTACCCTAAGGTTGTTTTAAAAAAACTGCTTTCAGAAATAGGACCGCCTTTCTTTACTTATACAATTGTATCGTTACATTTATTAATTGTCTTGCTTATTCCCTATATTGTATAATGCAAATAAAGTATATACAATTTTTTATTCAATTTAACATCTTGTTACTAATAGGGTGAGGGTTGTTTAATGAATGATAATGAAATGGTAACCCCGCCTGCGCTAAATATGTACGCTGGCGGGTCACTAATAAAAAATGATAGGTGAGGATAAAAGCAGGCGAGTTAGCCCATCGTGACGAATTGCACAAAAAATTTCTATCATACAAACCTTGTTTTGGCAATCAAAAATTTAACATAAAGTAGGTAAAAATAGCCAAATAGGTACAGCTGTTCTGTAGTGATGCGCTTACATACATTATATAAATTATACTTCATATAAATAATCCAGAGGGAGACTTTGTACAAAAGTCGATTGCTTGGGTACCTCTGTCCCATTCGTGTTTCAAGCGTAAAGCAGTTGTGTTTGCATGGCTGTGTTTCGGTTTGAAGGGTGGGATATGGCGAGAATTTACAGGGTACAGAGGAATAACACCAGAGTCCTCAGGAATGGCAACACAACGGGGGTGTCATGGGCGAAACAGTATACCCTGTTATGTCCATGGTACTGCTCATGTCTATAGGCGACGGTTACCACTTTCCATCAGGTTGGCCGTCAGCTTATTTGCCGTTCTAAGTTGTATAAAAAAAATAAGTAGTCTACATTAATTCTTAAAGAAATTAATAAAAAAAAAATTAATTCATAAACCATGAAAAAGTTTAATAGATCGATAATATTAAAATGCTTTAATTGTTTTATCATTTTACAGGCGCTGTCAGTGAGAGCCCTCCAGGAGTTGGTGACCGCAGCGGGCTCAGAAACTGTAAGTATACGTTGACGTCTACAAAATGTAAATCAATATTTCTTATACGTTATCTGTATAATTAACAGTCAATACCTTTCCTTGAATTATTAAGTATATCTTGTTCATCAATAATCTTCAAAAACAACTAAACATACACTATAAAATTTTATAATAATTTTGGTTTTAATTAAAAAAGATTTTAAAGATCAAATCTCAAAGTTGATTTAATGAATTGTGTTTAACAAACTTTTTTTCTCATATTTGTGAATAATTACCCATAATAAGTATTGCTGTCGTGTTTCAATTTTACAGGGCAAAGAAAACTTAGTAAGTATAATCATGGTTGAACGGTAATGCATGTACATTCATTGGGATTTATCGATTTGATCATCAACATTTTGTTTTCAAAATTTTATCAAAAATACAAATCCAGGCTGATGCCTTCACTTGGCAAAAATCCAAGGTTGACCCTATAATTACATATTGTATGGCAAACACGCGTAAATTATACGAAGTTGATAACCACTGGGACTAAATATTTGGGCTAGATGACAATTTAATTGTAGTGCTCTGCCAAATATGTATGAGGTTCATTGATTCTGTGACCTGAATTTCTAAAAGGTTTGCCTTGTATGACATGGATATCAACATAATGATAATTATGTTTTATATTACAATCTATACTTATAAATACTAAACTTATACAAGATCTTTATCAGACAAGTTTTAAAAATCAGATATTTCCTAATGTAACTTGGGCCCCCAAAAACGCCACCGTGTAACGGCAGCGAGTAATTCCCCTTTCCGGTCGTCCTCCCCGCGCGCGTCGCCCTCCCGTGCGCTACCGTTAGCTTTTTTTTTGGACAATAGTGGAATGGTTACCCCGCCTGCGCTATCGGTATACGCTGGCGGGGCACCATAGGTGAGGATGAAGCAGGTCAGTTAGCCCATCGTGACGAATTTCACAATTATTAACCACGATGGTTTCCAGGGGGAACCACGTGGAGGTCGACCTGATAGGGTATATTGTTAGATCCCATTAAAAACAAGCCCTTTCCCCTGCTACCGTTTAGTTTAGCAGCGCCGACGCCGCTAGGCAGTCATCGACTGGCACTCAGATTGTCTCTATGCGACGCACTAGCTCGCGCAAATGGAATTCAAAATGTAACTCCGTTTCGATAGTAAACGTATGTTGCATAAATTATGGTGTTTCCATTCGATGCTCACACACTATACTAACGTTGTTTATATAATCAAATTTTCATACCAAATCTAGAATAAAATTAAACTATTAATTTAAGATTTTACTGTACAATAAAAAGTTACAAATAAAGAAATATCGCTGTAGGTACATGCTTATGAGCGTAACTTAAGACCTAACATCTAGTTCGAAAATAAGCAGAGCTTGTACTATATGTGTTAGACAAATAATACTTAGGAACAGCCTTTGCATTTAAACTTTGTAGGCCCCTAGGCTATATAGGTTGTACGGGGCCCCATTTTACTTATAAAATAGATTATTATATATATCAAAATTTTACTTGAGAATTACATATTAAATTTCTATTATTAAATTTTTAGTCATTTTAGCAGTACTTATATAGCAATTGAAATGGAATTGATAACATGAAAATAGAAAGAATTATTGATATTTTCAATATTGTTTATTAAATTACACATACAATGGCTAAGGGGGATCCCCAGTCATGGCAACATTATAATAATAAGATTTTAGCACACATTGATTGATATAAAATTGAATTCCCACTTTTCCATTTACGTTATTTTATTTATTTAAATTTTAACGCACAATGTATATGTACATATATGGACAACAATTTTAACTAATTTTCTAACATAATCTGCCTATTTGTGGCAAGAGTGCATATGTGGTGGGGGATTCTTTGTGGTAGAGACTTCAAGAGCATGTAGCCTGTGCTTAAATGGAGCGCAGCTTGAACATAGGCCAATATAAATATTTTTATTGTACGTAGATCAAAACTGTTGTCAGTAGATGACAAATGACTATTATGTTACTTTAAGCTCCTGATATGGCTAATATATTAAAACCCTTAATAATATCCTTGACTAGCTGACCCGATAAACGTTACACTGCTATATTAACATTTTTTCCTGGATAGGGGCACCCTAATTACGTACCGGTATAAAATATACTTTACGACTTATTTTGCAAACCTATCGAATATACATAAAAAATTTCGTAAAAATCAGTCGATCCGTTTCGGAATAGTTCTACCATAAATATCGTAACACGAGTTCTTTTTATGTAAAAGATTTACAAAAATCTATGCAAACTATACCGTATCCATTGTAAGCATTAAGCTATAAGTGCTAATCTTTTATAATTCGCATACCTAATAATAATTAAAATGACTGTGCCATACCCAATGGCCATAAAATGGTCATCTTTGGATTTTTGTCAAAATAAACAAATATCTAACGAAATAACGAAACTTACCCACCAGTACCATTGTCTTTTTCTCTTACTAAATTCGCATTGAATGGTATTCTACGAAATTTTATTGTGTACGCTTGCCTATTATTAGTTTAGCGTTTATTTGGTACAAACTAACTATAAAATATATATTTATATAAATGTATACAGGTTGAAATTAAAATTGATTGCATCTTTTTAAGGTAGTGTTCTACCTTTATCCCCATATTCATAAAAACTAATATCTTCTACAAACATATTTTAAGTATTACACTGTATTATCGGTTTCTTTCAAATTATGAATATAGCACAAGAAAAAGAGATAAATAGTTCAATAGCTAAAATAGTTTTATGAAAGATATGACGTTTTTATGAATAAAAACTTTAAATGTAAGTTAATGTACGTAGATTGGCAATGTAAAAGAAAAAAAAAAACATAACACATATGTATATGAGACTTTAAAATTGCATATTTTTTACGTAATCACGAAGTAAACATTTGTCTTTAAAAGCAATATTATAGAATCATTAAAAATATTTTGTACAAGAATCTATAGAAAAAAAATAATCTAATCTAATCCCAATAAAGCTATGAATGTACACCAATTGAAAAATTAAAACAGATATGTGATTTTTTTGCTATTTTTGCAACATTAATTCTGTATGAATTCAAAACTGTAACACGCATATATTTACAAAACCTGCACACTAGTGTAAATATTTTCTTAGTGTATATATTTACGATTGCATTGCCAGACTGTCAATACGTGAATAAGTTAAAGTTTACATTAAAAAAAAAAACATGAGCCAAAAAGCAAATTATTTTTTGGTTTCCCATATCTACAAATTTCGGCGGCAAATTAAACTGTTAAATTAGTAGTTTTAGATGCCCGTTTTTTTTAAAAAGGTCAATTCCACTGGTAAAATACCCCTTAAAATATGCGCTTATGATTTTGAATTCAACCTGTATTATCGCATAAATAATTTGTCACCAAGTAATAAGTACCTGCAATTTAAATTGTCTAAACAAATTAGTCTTCATGCCTCTTGCCTTATTTGAGTAAGGGCATTTGTTAATTTATTTAGCTAAGATTAATTTGATTTTTAAAACCAAACGCGCCTATGATTTGTTAAAAGGCTGGCAACACTAGCAGTTAAAACTAATTGTGTTGCAAGTGTTCATGACGGCAACGGCAACCACTTTTCGTCAGATGGAGACCGTCAGTTCCTTTGCTTCCCTAACAATTAAAAAATTTAAATCAAAATAAAGAATATCTTAGATAGTAGTTAACTATTAGGAAAAATCTAGCTACAGTAACCGATTACTATCAGACGGGCTGTATGCTTGTTTACTACCTTTTCATCTTTTGCCAATAAATATTAGGCATAACCCTTCGTTTAATCAATTTATTCTTATAGGTAAGTGTAAGTTTTTTTTTATGGATGATAATGGAATAGTAATTCCGCCTGCGCTACCGGTATACGCTGGTGGAGCATCAGTGATAAATTATAGGTGAGGATGAAAGCAAGTTAGTTACCTCATCGTAACAAACTCCACAAGGATCAATCACGATAGTTTCTAGGAGTAACCGCATAGAAGTCGACCTGATAGGGTATATTGCTAGCATTAGGACTTTTAGACACCATTACTAAAAATCCCTTCTGAATATGTTAAATAAAAAATAATAAAATAGTAGTAAAATAAAAAAAAATATAGTTTTATATTTTTTATGGAAATTTATTTCTATATTTGTATATACTATACAATGAATATCTGTTGTTATTTTCTTGCCCAATGTCACTGTTTTAAAATAAACATTCACAGAACTAATAAATAAAAGGCGGGAAAGATTTTTTTTTTTATTATTTTAACCTAGATTGAGAATAAGACTTGCACATTTTGAGTTATAATTTTTTTTTTCAGGGTAAAGGAACGGGTTCCGGACATAGAACATTGCTTTACGGCAATGCTATACTTTTACGACATCTCAACAGTGATATGGTGAGAATATTTTTTTTTTTATAATTAAGTACCTTTGTGTCATAGTAAAAACAATATCTAATAAATAGATATCTGTCTATACATAAGTAAATCACTTTCCTTTTTCCCACCAACAAACTACAATACGAATTGTCATGTAATCGTTCGGGATATGCCAAAAGCGTTGGACAACTGGTTGTTCTTTAAACTGTAAGTATATTACACATTAATAAAATTAATAGAGTTCAAATGTCCACAGTATCTGGCATGTCTGTCAACGTCGTCGTCGCAGGACAAACTAGCCTTCGATGTCGGTCTGCAAGAGCATTCGCAGGGTGAAGCCTGTTGGTGGACCCTGCATCCAGCTAGCAAACAGAGGTAGGTCTTTCTCCCTTCCAATATTCTTTCTTTCTCCCTCGTGCCATTTCTTCCACTGTATTGTTATTCTTGTATGGTATTATTCCCCCATACTCTGTAATTTCACTACCATATACCCTTCAAACTGTTACCGACATAGCCTGAAGGATAAACAAGCTAAAGTGGCAATGGGCTGGGTACATAGCTCGAAGAACCGACAATCGATCGATGTAGAAGAAAAGTTCTTGAGTGGCGACCACGTATGGACTAACGCAGTGCAGGTCGACTCCCCTTTACTACATGGAGGGACAACCAAAAATGCATTGCAGAGAGTCAGTGGATGCAGGTGGCTCAGAACCGTTCTTGATGACAGTCTATGAGGGAGGCCTATGTTCAGCAATGGAAGAATAATGGCTGAGATGATGATACCCTTCAAACCTAAATCCACGCAAGAACAGCTGCTTCAGGACAGAAACATGAGCGGAACAGAGACATCCAGACAATTTTTATTGTTAGCCTCTTTTGGATAAAAATGTATATTATTTAATCCTTATTAATGTCTTATACAGATCCGAGGGTGAGAAAGTTCGTGTTGGTGATGACTTGATTCTGGTGTCCGTTGCAACTGAGCGTTATCTGGTAAGAACATGTTTTTTTTTCCCTATATGATAAAACTCTTTTTACAGGGCTTTGTCTAGGAAGGGATTTAGTCAAGCAAATACCCAAAACATGAAGACGACAAGGCTGACAATATTGTCAGATGTCATATATCATTTTTCCACAAACTCTCAGGCCATAGAAAAGAGCTGTTTGACAAGATATTCTGTATAGATTACAGTGTGAGATTCTTTGAAAATCGAGTATTCAAATTTCTTTAAGATCGATAATACCAAGCTGAGCATGATGTTACAGGTGATTACTGTATATCATCAAACAGGCTTTATCATTGTTTGCGTCACGTATATGGTATAAAAAACGGCAAAATCTTTAGACTAGACCATGTTCCTATTAAGATAATTTCATGAATTAAAAAAAACAGCTTCTTAGATATTACATAATAAAAAAAATCCCGTGACACTGTATACATAAACCAATACGTAAATTTTGTCGAATGTATATAATTGGTTCCAATTTGAAAGAACAAATAAGTGGCATTATAATTCAGATCTTGCACCCGGCCGAAAGCGGGGTACATCTCTAATTTTTTTTAATTTATTTAACGTACAATGAAATTCTTTGTATATTTGGCGTAGTCAATACCCAACGATCTTCTCTACCAGTCAGCCATTGGACAAAAGGAGAAATACATAAGTATTATATACATTTTTTTTCAGCACACAACAAAAGAAAACGAGGTATCAATCGTGAACGCATCGTTCCACGTCACACACTGGTCCGTACAACCGTACGGTACCGGTATATCGCGTATGAAATACGTGGGCTACGTGTTCGGCGGTGACGTGTTGAGATTCTTCCACGGCGGTGACGAGTGTCTCACTATACCGAGCACGTGGACGAAGGAAGGAGGCCAGAAGTGAGTATACGCATGATCATCACATCAATTCATTTATCAATTGTACTAGAATGGTCTCTCGCCATTTAAATCAGCAGAAATGATATAAATTTGCACAAAAAAGTGCGTTGTAGCATGCCACTTTAGAAATCTTATCACAAATAAGTTAAACTTGCGACAGACACGTGTTCAATACATGTTTAGATGTTGTACTACAAAAGTGTGTTCAACATCTATTTTTGACTAAACAAAAGAAAGTCTGTCTTATTAAACATATAAGGCATTTAAAGTGTAAAAACTCTGGTACATAAAATAACAAAAATACACTGACTAAATAATATTCAGACACTTAGACAGAATTTTGTTAAACTCTGTTTAGATAGACAAGGTTTTAAATAATCTTTGTTATAAGAGCGTAAGGATTATATTATGTATCGATAGATCTATTTTCATTACCGCACACATGAGAAAGAGCAAAACACAAAATGTTACTGTCTCGACTACGTATCTATCGCCAGATTCATTCTCCTTTTATGTAGAAGATCTTTGTTATTTCAAATGCTATTATTGATGATCATTCCGCAGCATCGTGGTCTATGAGGGAGGATCAGTGATGTCGCAGGCGCGGTCGCTGTGGCGTCTGGAGTTGGCACGCACTAAGTGGGCCGGTGGCTTCATTAACTGGTACCATCCCATGAGGATCAGGCACATCACTACCGGCAGATACTTGGGAGTGAATGACCAGAACGAACTATATTTAGTTAGCAGGTTAGTTAATGCTTTATGATATTCAATAGCAACTATCACATGATTATTATTTTTTACAACACAGGGGGCAAACGAGCATGTGGCTCACCTGATGGTAAGTGGCTACCGCCGCATATGATCACCCACAACACCAGCGGCATTACATGTGTGCTACTGGCCTTTTAAACAGGAATATGCTCTTTTCTTGAAGTTTATGTTGTCATATCGGTTCGGAAATACTGCTGCTGGAAGTTGATTCTAAATCGTGGTTGTACGTCAAAGAAATTGCCTAGAAAAACGCACGATGGAAGACCGCCACTCGTTATTTATCCCGCGTTAATTATGAACGTTAATAGTAACTATCTATGTAATATCTATGTACCAAATTTCAAATCCATTCAGCCATTTGGGCATAATTGAATAAGAAATACTCAACCATCCAAAAATCTTTGTTACATTTATAATTAAAATGTAGATAGATTCAGCCGTTAACTGTCCACTGTTGAACATAGCCATCCCCCTTGGGGGGGTTTGCCAGTACTTGGCAGGCAGATTGGTAACCGCGGTGAGACTTTGATGATATATTAAAAGGAACGCTGCTACTCATCTCTCAACCTTTAAATTCCCTTAGTTTCCTTTTACGATAGCTACGGGAAAGGAAAGGGTGGCCTATTCTATGTCGGGACTACACAGCTTGTAGAATGTATAATATGTTCCATTGCCATAAGTATCCTTTTAGTTCAATGTAGAATTATTATATCTGGAACAGAGAGCTAAGAATTTAAAATGTTTTTTACTGGTCCCATTCACACAAGAGCCATTCAAGGATTGATTGCTCATATTTAAATGTTTGAAGCTGATATTTAATATTGACACGGTATTTTATTTTAAGTATTTTAATTTGACATAAATTAAAACAGAGAAGAGGCCACTACAGCGTCCTGTGCCTTCTGTCTCCGCCAAGAAAAAGATGATCAGAAAGTGGTGCTCGAAGACAAAGATCTAGAAGTGATCGGTGCTCCGATCATCAAGTATGGTGACTCCACTGTCATCGTACAGCATTCTGAAACAGGCCTGTGGCTGTCTTACAAGGTAATTTATAACATGAAATCGTGAACAAAAAGAAATCATGACTCCCGTTTATACAGGGTGAAATCGAGGTCGTCAACCGTCTTAAGAATCTACACGTAGAATATCTTAAGACAGAAATTTTCAGAATAAAAAAAATTGTAAACGATAAAGAATAAAAATTCCTACACTAACTAAACAGCTAGATATGATGTGTTAGGATGGCAGGCACAACATTTTGGCGTTCTTCAGTCCACTGTTTCTTTGGTGAAAACGTACTGTTTCACTGATGGAACATCCCCATAAATATACAAATAATTTGTATGTCACCCAGTGCATCTGTAACTTATTTTAGAATTTACAAGGCTGCTTCTTAACCTTTGCGTTAACGTTTAACGTTCACAAACGTTAACATTCTCACAAAGGACTGTATTTTTTCTTCTAGTCGTACGAGACTAAGAAGAAAGGCGTAGGTAAAGTAGAAGAGAAACAAGCGATATTACACGAGGAAGGCAAAATGGACGACGGCCTAGATTTCTCCAGGTCTCAAGAAGAGGAATCTAGAACTGCTAGAGTTATTAGAAAATGTTCGTCGTTGTTTACTAAATTTATTAAGTAAGTACAGATTAAATTAATACTTATGTGTTTTAGATGATTTCCTCAAAAAGTGCTTAGACGTAAGTTTTTTCATGTCTTTATTGATCCATATATGTAATTAAAAGAAATTATTATCTATGACACATCGTTCAGTATCTTTTAAAGTTTAGCAGTATCTTTTTAGTTTATGATTGATTACGATGTGTAGGATCTCGTTAATGAAGATTTTTCGCTAAGGTATAATGGAATGGTAACCCCGTTTGCGGTAACAGTGTGTGCTGGCGGAAGGAGACCACCAGAAGGAGACTTTGTACAAAAGTCGATTGCTTGGGTACCTCTGTCCCACTCGTGTTTCAACCGTGAAGCAGTTGTGTTTGCATGGCTGTGTTTCGGTTTGAAGGGTGGGATATGGCGTGAATTTACTGGGTACAGAGGAATAACACCTGAGTCCTCAGGAATGGCAACGCATGGGGAGTATCATTGGCGAAACAGTATACTCTGTTATGTCCATGGTACTGCTCATGTCTATAGGCGACGGTTACCACTTTCCATCAGGTGGGCCGTCAGCTTGTTTGCCATTCTAAGTTGTATAAAAAAAAAAAACATCAGTGAGCGATGACAGATGAAAACGAAAAAAGTGGGTCAGTTAACTCATCGTGATGGATTATTCTAGAATTAATCATGATGGTTTTTAAAGAGAACCGTGAAGAAGTCGACCTGACAGGGTATATTGTTAGCAATATGGAAGCTAGTCTCCATTATTAATTATCCCTTTCTCCTTCACCGTTCAGTGAAATACATAAGCTTTTCACTACCTCAAAATATAATTATTTTTAAAGTTCGACAAGTAATGTTGTTCATTAAATTTCTTCCTGTTTCTAATTAATATGGTATTGCAATAGATTTTGAGATCTATTTCAATCTCTGGTCAATATTAAAAATTAATTCATAAAAAAAATATTCATAAAAACTAAAACCTCCAACAAATCTATTTTAACTATTACAGTGTCTTGTCACTTTCAAGCTGGGAATTTAGCGTAAAAGTAAAAATAAAACATTTCCATAACTAAAATAGTTTAAAAATTTTATGAATAAGGGGATTAGTGTACTATATTAGTATTAATTTTAATAATTACCAACAGTGGCCTTGAAACTCTCCAAGAGAACAGACGTCACTCGATGTTCTTCGCTTCAGTCAACCTCGGGGAAATGGTCATGTGCCTTGAAGATCTGATCAACTACTTCGCCCAACCTGATGAGGATATGGGTAAGTGTAAAAAATATCTCATAGAGAACTAATTCTTTATAATCGAAGGAAGAATTTATATAAGGAATAGGTACTCCTGTCACTATTTCTACCGTCTAGCAGCTCGTTTACATGTTGTTCCAGTTTTTAGGGTGATATAATTATAATAATAAACTACCTATACTGTAATTCAAGATCTTCATAAAAGGCCACCCTCAATTAGACCATATGGCTATGACTATGACTTTGGTATGACTTCTGTGACAAAAAAATTAAGTAGGAGTACTGAAAATTTTATCTAAATTTATGTATACGCATAAATAAATACACATAAATAGAATACACATTCTATTTTATTTTAAAAGCATGCATGTTCGTTTGTCATTCTTATGGATAGAAAAAAATATGTGTAACTTGTCCTATGATTGTCATTTTAGTGTAATAATACAGAAAATAGTTTAAGTACTGTAAAGAAAATGATATAATCATTTACATCTGTTATTTTATTCTTCAACAGAACACGAAGAGAAACAGAACAAATTTCGAGCGCTTCGCAATCGTCAAGATCTTTTCCAAGAAGAAGGCATCCTTAACCTAATTTTGGAGGCAATTGACAAAATCAACGTCATCACATCCCAAGGATTCCTCGCTGGATTCCTGGCTGGAGACGAATCTGGACAGAGTTGGGATATGATATCAGGATATTTGTATCAGTTGCTGGGTAAGGAAAATCACTCTGTAAAATGTTACCTGCTAAATTCGACATGGCGAGAACACATATAATCTTCCATAGATTTTATTTTGTTACATGAACTTTCACCATGCTTGCGCATTATCAGAAATATAAAATCGAATGTCTTAAATAATAATATTGAATTATCAGTCACGCTATTGTTAGGATACAAACAAAAACTCATGGTTTTGACCACATACCAGTTATGCGATATTAAATAAGAGTTTCATTCAATTCAATGCGTTACGTTTCTACAGAAATTTTCCCCTCTCCTTCTTTATTCTTTTCCTTTTATCATCTATAAAAGCATAGAATTTATTAAGAATATTAAAATTACAGAAGTCTTAACCATGTCTTAATCAACATTTCAGCTGCCATCATTAAAGGCAACCATACGAACTGTGCCCAATTTGCCAACTCTAATCGCTTGAACTGGCTATTTTCAAGACTCGGCTCGCAGGCATCAGGCGAGGGTACAGGCATGTTGGATGTGTTGCATTGCGTGCTCATCGACTCACCAGAAGCTCTGAACATGATGAGGGTATGTGATTTCATATTTCAATGAAACAAAATATAGTTATTCTGAGACAGTCAGAATTATTTCGTCTATTGCCATTGTGGTTAACATAGTATTCAAATTTGATTTGTGATCTCGCTGAGTTTATTAAAATCACTGCTATGTTTTATTGCCATTCTGGTGATATCATAAGAGATGATTAGAAATATAAGTTTCCTTTTTTACCTTTTACAGGACGAGCACATCAAAGTTATTATATCTTTACTCGAGAAACACGGTCGCGATCCTAAAGTTTTGGACGTGTTATGTTCATTGTGCGTCGGTAACGGCGTCGCCGTAAGATCCTCACAGAACAATATCTGCGACTACCTTCTGCCCGGGAAGAACTTGTTGTTGCAAACTCAACTTGTTGATCATGTGTCTAGGTAAAAATAAATTGTTTTATTCTATTAGGTTTATTTAATGAATGGTGTCCAATAAAAAAGACTGATAGATTTAACAAAAATTGGCATACATTTAACTACGATGGGTTTTATATGATATTTGTGTTTATTGAGAGAATTCATTATTATTCATTTAACAAATAACATATACTTATTACTTCTATTACAGCGTTCGTCCAAACATCTTTGTGGGTCGTGTGGAAGGATCAGCAGTTTATCAGAAATGGTACTTTGAGGTGACCATGGACCACATAGAGAAGACCACACATATGATGCCACATCTCAGAATTGGATGGGCTAACACTACTGGGTGAGTACATGCCAAATTCCATTTTTCTGCACTACTCGTGTTTCTGCTGTAAAGCAGCTGTATTTTTTGCATAGCTGTGTTTCAGGCAGAATGCCTGTTCAGATATAGCAGTGAAATTACAGGTTACGAAGATATAACACCTTAGATCTTAGAAATGGCGATGTATGTGGTGCTATTCATGTCGATAGGTGACGATTTCCATTCTCAATCAATTAATTTGTTATTTCAAGTTGTATAACAAATACCTCTCACTACCGTTCTTTTTTTTTATTTTTAAAAATTAATTCCGGTGATCCCCTAGGTACGTACCATATCCGGGTGGCGGTGAGAAGTGGGGCGGTAATGGTGTCGGCGACGACCTGTACTCGTTCGGTTTCGACGGCGCCTTCCTGTGGGCCGGCGGCCGCCGCACGCCCGTACGAGCTGCTGGTGCGCTGCACGAAGAGGAGCCCTATATACGGAAAGGTAACATAACCAAATAGGCAGGTTATAACATTGAAATTACAGGGCACGGAGCTTTAACACCTTGGTACTCATACTCGTACTTGGTAATAGTAGCGCTTGAAGAATAGGATATGCGTCACAGTGTATTTTGTAATATCCATGGTGATTTTAATGTTCATAGACAACAGTTGTCAATTTGCATCGAATGGGCTATTAGCATGTTGGTCATTCCAAATTATATAAAGAATTTCCTTCCACAAACACTGAAGTGTATTTTCCCTTATTCTGTTTTTCAATCCTTTATTTGACTAAATTTTTCTAGTTCAAGATCTACCGTATATTTAACTTTTTTTGTGGTAAGATTCTTTCTATTGTATTAAATCCCTAAACTAAAATTTTCTTCAGGTGACGTCATCGGCTGCGCCTTAGATTTGACTGTGCCAATTATCAACTTTATGTTCAACGGTGTAAGAGTCACCGGCTCATTCACAAATTTCAATTTGGAGGGAATGTTCTTCCCAGTCATCAGTTGTTCTAGTAAACTTAGGTAAGTAAAGTACTATGTTTTATAAATAAAATATTTCCAACTTAAAAAAAAAAACAATGTACTAAATGATTGATTATATATTTTTAAGCGCCTTCGAAAATAATGAGGTTGTAAATTCTATTATACTCTTATATGTATATCGCGTGATATTTTCGTTAACTTTAAACCGATTTTGTTGATTCTTATTAAATTACGCATGGGGGGTATAATGGGTGAATACTCTGTTATGTCCATGATACTGCTCATGTCTATAGGCGACGGTTACCACTTCTCATCAGGTGGGTCGTCAGCTTGTTTGCCATTCTAAAGATTATAAAACAAAAGGTTTACTCTCGTAAAATAGTGTGGGGTAACACTATTTTTTGTAGAACAAAATTTTAAGTAATTTTTTTTATAATGGAACAAAAATTGATAAAAAAAAACGATAAAAAGTAGTAACCATCGCCTATAGATATAAACAGTACCATAATACATTTTACGAAGAAATTAATCATTTTCTTTCCCACACTAGTTGCCGCTTTCTCCTGGGCGGTGAACATGGTCGTCTCAGATACGCAGCACCTGAAGGTTACTCCCCACTAGTGGAGAGTCTTCTTCCGCAGCAAATCCTTAATTTGGAGCCATGCTTCTATTTTGGTAATTTGGCCAAGCGAGCGTTGGCTGGCCCACCGCTAGTACAAGATGATACCGCGTTTGTACCTACGCCAGTGGATACTCTATCTGTAAGGATTTTTTTATTATAACATGAACTACAACTATAATACTGTTACCAATATATTAAAATTACATTGTTTTATATAGAAAATTAACAAATATTTTCCACTTTTTAGTAAATCGATTCTAAAGAGAAATTTTATCTAAAAACTATAAGCTATATATAATAATGATATAAAGTAGTTCATTACAGGGAGACTGTAGAAGTTCAATGTCCAACAGTATATTTAATGGCTGAAATTATGATAATAACAATAATTGAAATATTATTTTAAATTTTAAAAGAAAGAGCCTTTTTAAAAAATACATGTATAAAAATCTTGATAATTTCAGATAACATTACCCACCTACGTTGAACAAATCAGGGATAAATTAGCCGAAAATATCCATGAAATGTGGGCAATGAACAAGGTGAGCTATTATAACTATTATATATTCTATATTAATCAAAAACCAACTAAATATAGTAATTAGTACTCATTATATGGACTTCATTTATTAGATCGAAGCTGGTTGGATGTACGGTGATCAACGCGAAGACCTTCACAAGATACATCCATGTCTTGTACCGTTCGATCGTCTACCGCCAGCGGAAAAGAGATACGATATCCAACTGGCTGTTCAAACTCTCAAGTATGTAATTAAATATCTTATCAAAAACATAAAATGTAAAAAATGGCAAGTCTCGCAATATCATTCTTCCACTACAAAAAGTTGTGAGATCTCATGTAAAACCAAGTCATTAGTTTCTATGACAGCATTTATTCGTAATGTTATAAATTGTTATCTAAATAATTACCTATTAACATTTATGGTTACCGTATCAATATTAGATATCTTTATTTCTATAATAATTATAATTACTTGGCAATTGCATGTTAATATGTTCTACTAATAAAATACTGTAGTAATAGATTTTGTATCAGGTTACTCTTTTATAGTTATGACACCTACGTACATCTACACGTACCTATATATGTCTATAAATAACTATACAAAACATTTATTTCCAGAACCATTCTTGCACTTGGGTACTACATCAGTTTAGACAAGCCACCAGCACGTATCCGTAACGTGCGCCTTCCAAACGAACCATTTATGCAGGTTAGCAATAATGATTACAAAAAATATCATCGATTTATATTTGGCTATCATTTTAACACTCTATAATATACATGTTAATATAATTTTAACTAATATTATTTACTTTTAAATGTCGCATGGATATAATAAACTATAAATAATAACATAAATTATAAGTAATGTAAATATTTTCATAATATTATTACATAATTGGTAATTGATGATATCCTGTCTTGAGATCCATGTTGTCATATTTGATTCTTCTTCTAATTTTTCAGTCCAACGGTTATAAACCAGCACCATTAGATCTGAGTGCTGTCACCCTAACACCAAAAATGGATGAGCTTGTCGATCAGCTCGCTGAGAACACACACAATCTTTGGGCTCGAGAGCGTATACAACAAGGATGGACTTACGGTCTTAATGAGGTAGGCATATAAGAACAATAGTTAAATTATTTTACAATTTGATTATCGTAAAACAAGTTGTTATCTATATGCACGTCATATCCTGTCGGTATAATTATTATTATGCCTAAAATATCTCCAAAACCTATATATTTTCTTATTTATCAAAAATTCATGTATTGTATTTTTCTTTCTTGTTTTTTTAACCACTCTAGTTCTTATAATATACAATATCATAATTTCAGTTTATATATTTTTTGCATTACATAAATAGAGCTAACTATATTAGTATTTATGTATATATTAGTTCTGCTATGTATTTATAATTATTAATATTATTTTGTGT
This sequence comes from Galleria mellonella, assembly GCF_026898425.1. Classification (NCBI taxonomy): domain Eukaryota; kingdom Metazoa; phylum Arthropoda; class Insecta; order Lepidoptera; family Pyralidae; genus Galleria; species Galleria mellonella. The sequence continues at coordinate 3,552,002 of NW_026441999.1, read as the reverse complement.
AGTAAGCAGAAAGATCTTATTGCAATATATCTCATTTTATTAATTTGTGCATTATTTGTGTAACATTCCTTTATATTTTTAGAATTCTTCCTCGAACTATCACAATAGCAGATCCAACTGCTGTGACTCTCACACTTAGTATCAAATTGGTATTATTAGGTGTGAGGGTCACAGCAAGTTGTGTCTGCAGAAATAATTCAACTACAAGAAAGAAGATGGTTTCATGGCTACTACAGTTATTTTTATTTTGTTTCTTGGTACTATGTTTTCTATTTTCTTTTGTTTTATCTGATTTTTATATTTGTTCAGTTGGTATTATATAATAGTGTGAACCAAAAGACTTATCTATAGTTTTAATATTGTAATACAACTTCAAAATTATTGACGGAATTTTGACACATAAATAATAATTATATACGTATTGTAAATAAAAAAAAATATTACAATATTAAACGAGCATACAATATACTTTATGAGACACGATACAGTAACGGTAAACGGTTATCGTAGCCTATAGACGTCCACAACACCAGCGTTTTTACATTTACATTGCTGAAATTGATATAACTTTTTTTACTGATCTGTGAATATAACAATAATTCTAATAGTATTCAGATAAAATAATTTCCCTGAATGTTCTCCTTATTGTTATAAATTTAATATAATTTTAGGATCCCGATATGCACCGCTCACCTCACTTAGTCCCATATGCCAAAGTAGACGAAGCAATCAAGAAAGCCAATCGCGATACCGCTTCAGAGACCGTACGAACTCTCCTCGTATATGGTTACAATCTAGACCCACCTACAGGGGAGCAGCATGAAGGTAGGTGGCGATATCTTGTAACAACCTAATTAAAGTTTAACGTATCCCCCTGATTTCGAAGCACAAAACAACTGACAACAATTTAAAATTATTCAAGTATATAAAAGTTATTAAGTTGTTTATTACTATAGAATTAACATTACTTAGTTCGACTAGATGACGATATCTAATATGTAAAGTGGTATTTTACTTTTATTTGCGAATTATAAGAATTATTAAATCTATGAATCTTCATACTTATATATCATATTAAATGAAAGTAACTTTCAATCTCGAATTCTTTTTACAGCTTTGCTGGCAGAAGCCTCGAAACAAAAGCAAGCCGATTTTAGAACTTACAGAGCTGAGAAAAATTATGCGGTCAGCTCTGGAAAATGGTACTTCGAGTTTGAGATTTTAACTGCTGGACCTATGAGAGTAAGTGTAAAGATGTTACACAAGACTTCAATTTATTGTAATAGATATATTATTTTCTGAAGATAATCTGTTGGATTATTTTTCTTTACACCTCTTTATTTTGAAGAAGTTCAGAATATTAACCATTCGTCACTATATTGGCTATTGCTGTTACAGATCGCTCCCATCAAAATTATTATTTTTATTTTTAAGTAACCCATTCCACTTAAATAGAATTATAAATCAGTGATTTCCGTTAATAATAGCTCAAAACCTCAAAATGAATGTTATACCTAATATTACAAAATTTAATGTTAATTCCTACAACTTACTCATGACAGAATTCAACATTATCGCAACAACAAAATTGTTAGAGCATACAGGTTTTTTGTTAGAAAAATCCGACTTTATTATTATTTTCTAGGTGGGTTGGGCACATGCTGATATGCCGCCTGGTATGATGCTGGGGCAAGACGAGAATTCCTGGGCATTCGACGGTTACAATGTAAGTATTGCTTCGTTAGAATAAATTTTAAAAATAAATACATTACTTGTAACAAAACTCTTAGTAACTTGTTTGCAATTGGTAAACATACTGTATTAATATAGTCTCTTATACATAAAAAAACATGAAGAACTATGAGCAACTTTAAAATATCAGTGAAGTTGTTCAGTTACGTAAACGACTATTATCACGGTTATTTCTGTCGAAGACCCAATTCTGCTGTCATTTTAATAATTATATTTACACATATCAAATGTGTAAAACTATCTTATAGATAATAACATCATTTTACACATTTGATATATTATGTTACACATTCGGTATATACAACTACTCTACTGACATTAAAATGGTATCAATCAATTTTTTCAATCAGTAGAATTGGGACCACAGATCAAGAATAGTACCTGCGGGGTTGGGCTCTTTTATTGACAAGTCGTCAGGCTTAATTACAAAATTATCCTAAAAATATTTACATTATATATTATATAATAAAATAATTATATTTATGTAAAATTTTAATAATATAAAGAAAAATATTGACTATATAAAATTAATTTTAATATCAATACAGTGCCTAAAAGTGCACGGTGGATCGAGCGACAATTTTGGACAACAATTCAAAGTGGGCGACATAGTGGGATGCTTCCTAGATGTTTGCGACATGACAATTAGTGAGTTACCACAACCAAGGACCACTGGGATGGTCACCTGATGTAATTTCTTATAAAAAAAAATATATACTGTAGCATTAATACTAAATGTATAAATGAAAGGTACCACTTTGCAAAAACTATAGATACCTATAAATATTAATAAATAATAGATATTGTTTAACTACTTGCTGACGTACGAGATTGAACCGAAATTTGTTAAACATTTTTATATATTTTTTTAAGTTTGGTGACATTACAATGTTATGGTACCATGGATCATTAAATTGATCCTATGAGGAAGACGGAAGTTCTTAATAACACATGACTCATGTGTTTGAGCTCGATTGATTTATCTTTATGGGTTCCCTTATTTTAGATGGTTTCCTGGGATAAATAATAATGATTCAATGAATGAGTATACTTTATTTGCAGTTGTTTACGTCTCAGTTTAGGTTTATTTTATAATATTTTTTTTTTTACTTTCATCTTATTTTACATAATCCTAATCAGGAAATTACATCAGTGAGACAACAACCCGGTCCATATGTGTACTTTAGTATTTGTGGTTTACACGTGGTAACATACTACCCAATTTGTAATAAAAATGTAATACATAACGCATCCTGTCCTATTTTGTAATACCCACTTGATATACGTGTATCTACTTTGTGTATAACTGTTCCAATCACTATATATGAATAGATAGTATCTGTATTTGACAAATGTATATGTGAGTACTGATTTATGTGTAACGTCACTACGTACTCGTACTCAAGATTATATACAGGGTGGAAGGCACAGGTTGAGCAAAACGAAAACAGCAGATACAGATTAATGGCCTGAATCAGATGGCAGATTATTTTCCCATTAAAAATGCACCACAACTATATAATTAACAATTCTTAGTTTTGACGTCGCGCAATGTATTTGAAATTTTACGATACACACGACGCGTGATATCTACAGCGCGTGGTCAATGGAGCTTCTTCGTTAGTAGTTTTCGTACGCTTGTGTTGTTGACCTTACACAGCTGATTCCGCTTGTCGCGGTAGGATTTTAATACGAATTTCACTATAAAATATTATTGTTTCTGTATATTATAACATAATTTCATAGATTACAGGATTTTAAATGAAAAAAAAATATATAGAGAAAATATTTAAAATTTTCCGGAAAGAATTTTTACTGGTTTTCAGTTCAAAATAATCGTGTGAATTCATTGTTTTAATTTTACCAACCTGTCCCTTACACTCTGTATATTAAATTAATATAAACAATGTAAACCTAACAAAGTACTTTTATATATTTTTATTACTATTATATTAAAAATAGTTATATTGTTAAACACCAAATACATAGTCAGTATTCACATTGCCATTAGTATTTGTGTAGTTTATTAGTAATTACATCTATTTTCTATGATATAAAAAGTTGAACATTACAAAAGTCGTTACTAGCAACTATTGGTACTTAGTGACACTTTAAATTAAGGATAAAACTTATTTCTTCTTTTCATTCTATAAATTTATTATTTCAATTATTGTTAATATTAATAATGTCTTAATTAACCTTTAGTGTGTACTTTCAAAATATTTTATAAAATAGTATGTAACGCTTAAATAACAAAATTGTCATGAACTTAGTTAATCACTTCTTTATTCGTATTAAATACGTGTCTTCAATAGCCTTACAAAAAAAAAGTTAAACCTGTGATAAATAGGTGTTCAAATAAATTTATACACGTTTTACTGCAAAAGCACGTGTATAATTTGTTTTCGTCTAAAACGAAACGAAAAAAGAAACACTTTGTTTTTAAAAATTAATAGCGTTAAAAATAAGAAATTTTATTATTATAAATATTTAAACAAACTTACAAATGTATTATATTAATTACATTAATTACAATGCCTAAACAATATTCAATCACTTAGACAGAATTATGTTTGTTAGTCACTGTTTATTTTAACCATAGGGTCGATTTTGTGACACTATATCTCTGATATATGTCATAGCTTCACGAAATTACTGTTACAAAATTGGTGTAAACATTTAATTTTCTTATTAATTTTCCAGTTAATATTGTTGATTATCAATCTCAGAAATAAGAGATTTAGTTTAGAGATATGCCCAACAAAATGCAAATCGAGTTAATATTTTCATTTTAATACTTGTTACAATCAACGAGGTATTATTATAATTTATAATGCTTTAAAAGTAAAACCGGATAGGTTAGTATGTATAATTGAAATAATTAATTTGTAGAAGAGTTGTTTTGTCCTTAATTATATTAAGAAAACCAATGTAAAACCTTTGTAAAGCAATAAGACACCTTAGTAACACCTTAGTCGTCGCAAATGGCAACACGTGAGGGGATATTGTCTGTATCACAGTATTCTATACTGTCCATGGTACTATTAATGCATATAGGCAACGGTTACCACTTTCCATCAGATGGGCTGTCAGCTTGTTTGCCATATTTAGTTGCATAAAAAAAGTTATATCTTGAAACGACTTTTACCGACTTTTCAAGGAGGAAAAAGTGTTCAGCGGTAGCACAGAGTCATTCGGCAAGCAATGGGCGGTCGGTGACGTTGTCGGAGTATTCCTTGATCTGATCGATAAGACGATAAGTAAATATCAATCGATTACTGATTGAAGCTTGTGCTGGTAATAGAAATTTGGCAGGAACATTATCTAAAAGAATACTAATACAATTTTTTTTTTTCAAAACTTGTATAAAATATGTATTGAAATTGTAATTTTATATTTTTTTGTTGTCCTCTTTTTTTATGAAATATAAAATTCTAAAAATTTATACGTAATATTTGACGAGAAATAACTAGAAAAAGTGTAACTAAAAGTTTATATTACTAATTATGTAACTTTTATTTATTACTTTTATATTACTATTTTTATACTATTTAATTTATAATTAAAATTATATATGTATACTTACTTAGATACTTAAAATTTTATTGTTTTAAATAATGCGGTATTAACTGAAATTTACTCTTAGTGAAAAGGAAGTTTTAAGGCAAGCGTACTCTAAGACTTGCCCAGTATGTAAATTATTGTGTAATTTTATAATTTATATATAACTGTATATAATATATCCATTAGGTTTCGATTTATTCTTGTACGGAAATGTTCCTGCCATACCGCTAAAAGCATATCAAAAATTAAAGACTAGCAAATTCATTACGAACATCTTTGCTTTTGAATCTAATACAGCCACCGCATCGCTTTGCTTGATTTCCGAAGTTTTGCACTAAATTCACATACGTATTTTGGACCTAATTTAGACATTATGGGGTTTCACATTTAATATAAACTGTTTCAGTCGCATTATTATTGAATGAGTTTGTATTCGCGCCAAAACATTCTTTTTTTTTTTATTCTATTTTAAATTGTGTTTAATTTTTTTTCATTTATATGGCATCTACAAAAAGTTATTTTGCCAGTTGCCCTGTTTAATTGATTATTCGTACAATCAGGTATCCTGAAACAATTTGTTCTTATTATATGATTTGATTTTTAATTTACTTTTTAATTTTAATTCGTTTATGGACTTTGTATAATTACATATATCAATTATAGAGAGATATTATTAAATAATGCGGTAATCTTTTAAAAATTGATCAGGATTCCTGAATTTAATGATTTATGTAATCATCGATCATAATCTTCATCAATTTTTTATATAAGTTAACACGCGATTGAAATAGTTTTGTTATATCACTTGATTAAATAAATAGTTATAAAATTATACTAGCATAGCATGAGTAGGTAAAGAAAGGTAGAAAAATCACAGAACTATAAAAAATATATACGATTACATATGAGTAATATGTTGCAGTTTTTAGTTAGTTATATAATAGATACATATACATGACGTCATTAAAGTACAGAACTAAAACACTGTATTTTCAATACCCGTTTCAACTAAAAGTATCGCTTCTTGCTTATGTTTGTTACTAACATACTAATTCAATACTAAAGTGTATGTTATAATATACTCATTAGCTTGTATGCTTTCAGAGAAATATTAATTATTTATTATTTATTTCATTACAATTGTAATTCGTTAAGACAATTTTTATATTTCACAGGTATTTACTCCACCTCCCAATTAATGGTAGATTAATTTTTATTGCAAATTTTTTAAATATTCATTTTATGTATTTTATGGAAAAATAAATAGATATTTACATTTAGAATTAGTAATACATTAATTTTTTATTGATATAATTATGTTCAAATTTTTAATCCAATGTACACTTTATGATTCCAATTTTTTTTTAATTTTCATATGCCATAACCTGCCAGAGTTTAATCTTTTTTCGCATACCAGGTTTTTCGTTGAATGGTGAATTGCTGATGGATGCTCTGGGTGGTGAGACCACATTCGCTGATGTACAAGGGGACAACTTTGTACCGGCTTGCACTCTTGGCGTAGGACAGAAAGCCAGGTAAGTCATACAACAAAGAATGGGGCAATTTTTACTTTAATTAATAAAGAGTCGCAGATGAGGTACAGTTTGATCGCAGACAGAATCACCTCCCACTATTTTTTTTTTTCAAATTAAACAGTAATTATTCTCTGGTAAAACATTTCAAAAACTATAAATATGAACGAATTTTATTTTATTTTATTGGCACATAAAACAGATCACAACCTTAAAAAACTTTAATAATTGTTACATTTGTGATTCGGCTAGGTTATAATCCAATCACATTATGTGCACAGCTTGAGTAATTCGTGAAAAGCAAACGCATGAATGAATGAATGAACAATACAAGGGGAACAACAAAAGAATAATTCTTTATTGTTCCCCTCAAAGAATGATACACAGAAAATAATATGTCTACTGTTATTTTCAGGCTCACTTATGGTCAAGATGTGAATACACTGAAATATTTCACTACATGTGGTCTTCAAGAGGGTTATGAGCCTTTCTGTGTGTAAGTATTATTATGTAATATAAATAAACTTATCCATATACTATTAAATATTGATTTATAAACCGTAATGATTGATGAATTTTATTTAACCGATACCAAAAAACTTAGTATATAAATTTTTGACCCATTCGAATTTTAGTATGCTCAACTAAATGAGTTTTAATTTATGTACACCACCACAGCCACAAATGCTTCCGATTAACTTATTAGTATTAGAGCGTATTATGGTAAGCTATTTATATATTTAAATTTTATTTATTAATTACACTGTGTAATTACACTATGTATTGTGCAGTTCGAGTATGACTGGAATTCCACAATAACAAATCGTTGAACTGTTATTGTGAAGTTCGAGTCATACTCGAACTTATTTTAAAGAAATATAAGAACAAATTTAGGAATATTATGAAATAAACAAATACTGATTTTTATGTAAGTATAATGATATAAAATTAATAAACATAGATATATACAGTAACAGCCATGAGCATAGATTAGTACTCAAGGATACATTTGTCAAATATATCTATTTAATGTATTATTCACTTGTAAAAAAGAAATATTTCTGAATAGAAACATGAAGAGAGATGTTACCCATTGGTATACCAAGGACCAGCCCATATTCGAGAATACAGATGAAATGGCTGACACCAGAATTGACGTTACTAGAATACCAGCTGGCTCAGGTCAGTCCTATTTTCTTATCATTATAATCATCTTCATAAGCGGTTCATCTTCATAATCTTTCATCAGCCGTTAACTGGCCATTGCTGAATATAAGCCTTCCTCATAAGAAGAGTGTTGCCAGTAGTTGTCACGCTTGACAGGTGGATTGGCAACCGCAGTCAGGCTTAAGAGATGTTTTAAGAAAGACGCTGTTGCCTATCCCTCGTCCTTCCTTAGTCGGTTCTTACAACACCCACAGGATAGAAAGAGGCAGCCTATTCTATCTATTTAATGCCGGGAACACACGACCAGTGGCTATTTTCTTATATTACAATCCAATTCGTCAAAAAGCAAGTGGCCAAAGTTACCAGGAACATACTTAGCATTAGAAGTTCATAGTGTTCCTGTAATATCCATAGTACTATTCTATATTTTCCATTTGTTACATGCCTTTAGATTGTTTGCCAATCAAAATTGCATTTTCATAATAAATTGATTATAATAAAGCTTTCCATGATATTTTTTCTTCATCCTATAACCAGGAAACGTAGTGTGAAAAACACTGATGAGCCGATATAATGCAACCAACTGTTCATGGGCCAACATGGTCCATGAATGCGATCAACTCTTTTCGATCGATCGCTTATTCACGAACTATGCTGTCTCTATGTTTGCTCAAGCCTGTTTCACATGTCATAATATTTTAAAAATATTAAAAGATATTAACAGTTTTTTTTATATACACAAAATGTACACAAAATTTGTTACAGATACTCCACCTTGTCTAAAAATCTCACACAATACATTTGAAACTATGGAGAAGGCTAATTGGGAGTTCCTAAGATTGTCCCTTCCAGTTATTTGCCATTCACAATTTATCGAGTAAGTATTGAGGTATTATTTAATATTTTTAGCTTTAAAACTCAACTTCTTTGTATTGCTGTGTCCACATAGAACAAATTTAATAAAACAAATAATAATTTAGTCAATTTTCGTTAGGAAATCTGTTGATTATGCTCCAATTTTTCGCGATGATTGATCATCGATGATTTGCTATTAGGTTTTCGTACTGTTGCATTTTGTTGTTGTAAATATTTCTAACTATTTAAATTTGTGATCATTAGTCATTTATTAAAAAAAAAAACAATGTACACTTTGTCTGAAATTGTGTGATTTTAGAAAAAAGCATTAAATTAAATATTAAAAATATTGTAATAATTATATTTTTAATGAGTCTGTAATGATTGGTTTATGATGCACGATGATTAGTTCATAGTTCACAATGATCGACTATTTAGTATTTGTTTGTCAAATATAGACATGATTTTAACGTTAATTTTTAGTCTGAAGAGCCTGCTTCCCAAAATGCAACTTTAAACTATTGCAATGAACTTTTTAAATTGTTTACGATCTAGGTGTTTTGGTTTGTCTCCAGTTAGTAAACTAGTTTTAAACAGCTTGAGTACCATGTAATTACTATTTTTGAGTGACAATTTCAAAATCTTTATTTCTGCAATAGTGAGACAGAGAAAGCTCGTCGCTGGGTAGAGATCAAAGAGAGGCAACAGATCCTAATGAAGGAAGCTACCGAAGCTCAGATGCCGGCACACATCGATCAGATCATGAGGAGTGGTTTTACCATGAATGATATCAAAGGTAAAAGTCCAATACGTTGCTATTTTATTACATTTTACACCACTTCACTAGTGGCAAATAACACTAGTGCGATAAAGTTATCAGTTTCATACAACTTGTTTTCTATAAGGCATAAGGCTTTATGCCTTATACAAGCCTTATTTTTATAATATTTATAAAAAGTTCCTATTAGGAGGTTATGATTTTCCATCATCATTATATCAGCGGCTATTCTATTTCTAAATACAATAGTTCACATCTGTAGTCGACCGGCACGAATATTTGGTTGGTATCTTCAACTTAAAAAAAAATGATTTATGATAACTTTTTTATGTAAAACTAAAAGGTTATTTTACAATTGTAACTCACTGATTCTTTTATACGAATGTATTGAATACACATGTTTTTTTTTTTTTTAAATCCCTATCTAACCTTTCCAAGCACAGTTTAAAAAACTTTTTCCAACCAGTCGTCAGACGGGCACGTCTAGACCGAGTGATACGTCCCGAATCGTCATATAATCATTCAGGACATGCTATAAGCTTTGGACGACTGGTTATTCCTTACACTGTGTTCCCAATTATTTGAAACCCTTTTTATTTTGCTACGCCAATACTGACGCCCGACCATATGCTTATTATTTATTTTTGATCCCCACAAAACCAAAGGCCTTCACTACGACGAGAACCAAGAAGAAGTAAGCAGTTCGAAGTTGAAGCGGCAACCGTCCAGGCCGCCTCGGAAGGGTTCCGTGACTAGAGGAGTTACAATACAGAATTACAATTTGCAACCAGCAGGTGTATTGATGCGTTTTTGGCTTAATATCATTGCCATTTCGTCTTCGCATTGTCGTTTTCGATTTTTATATTTGTACTCTTTGTAGACAGAGAGCTGACATTCAAATGAGGTAGGGCTATATGTACTTACATAGAAAGGAATAGATAAATGTATATATAACTAATTATATCATGTCATTTTATCGAACAACGTTTTTCCTAAACCGTAAAAAAAACTGTATCAAATATAATATATATTATTATTTATAATACATATTTGGAGACGTCAAATTGTAAAAATATTATCTATACATCATGCAATAACATTAGTTACTAAACTTAATACATATTCTAACTTATTTCAGTATAACTAACAAAAAAATAATATATACTTACATACACAACAGATTTATCATTAGTATAGGAAAAAAATAATCATGAAATAAGATTATTATGGCTATATATACTACAAATTGATCTAAAAAATTACCTCAGTCATTTAAAAAAAAAACATATTATCATGAAAAAAAAATTAAAGCCAATGTCAGTTTCACGTCTGTTAACTATATTATCTCAAATAATTGCCTACTCTACATTCTAACTTTCCTTTTCCGCGCTATCTAACTTTAAATTTAACCTATCTCTTTTGATTATAAGATACATATTTGTAAATTTCCAGGTCAAGTTAATGGTATGCACCGTTCTACTAGTGAAGCGGAGATGGCTAAGTACGAATTGGGTGTACAAAGCACTGAGGACAAAAAAGATAAACGAGGACGGTCACCATTCAAGTAAGTAAATTCAGATGTAACTACAATATATAGATAGTTCTATATATTAATCCACCTTTAATAAGCAGGGGTCTAATATGCAAAATGCTTGCATGTTGAAGTATTGCAAAAATATACGTTTTTTTTTTTATTAAATCTAAAAATAAAGCTTCATAAGTAAGCACATGCCGTTGATTGGTAAAGAACTTCTTTTGTTAAGTCCACGAAATATACATACAATTATACTGCGCATTCATGTTTAAGTACATAAATAAATATGATCCAGGTTCTTCAAGAGTAGACGCGGTGAAAGTGGTGACAGATCGAAATCACGAAAGTCCAAAACACCAGATCCGTTCAGTGATACTGAGGTCTCGCCAGAAAGAGGTCTCCGTAGACCTAACCCTCAAATTAGGGTCTCTCAAGTAAGTAATAACATTTTGTAAAGTTTTGTGAGAGAATCTACACTGACATGGTTTACTTAATCAAATCATGCAACACTCTATTTGATTTCCTTTGATTTTTATTATAAAGTGTTTTTTTTTTTTATCTGCTTCAGAAAAAAATAATTGGAAATATGTTTCCCTTTTACCGTATTTTTTTTTTGCATTCTTTGCCTATTCCTATATTAATAACTAAAAATACATGCATGAAATATTTTGAGATTTTTTTTTTGTTTCTATAATTTAATAATGAAACCCAATTTCCATTTAAGTTTTGTTTGATTTCTTCACCCAAAGGCGAATCAAAAGTATAACAACATGCTACCCAGGACTAGCAAGGCCAATCTGTATGGAAGCGATGGTGGTCTAAATGTAAGTTTGAAGAAAATACAGTCGAATATACTAAATAATTTAAATGTATGGAAAAAATATGTATGTAACGGCAAAGTTATCAATACTCTTTGATTTCTTTAATAAAAAAAAATTAACTATTTATGTTGTGAGATCTTAGACTATAAAAGTGTAGAAAGTATAAGTAAGTCGTAGTGTAAACGTAAGCTATAGATAGAAGTGTCTAAATTTTAAATAGCTTCTGCTGTATTAAAAATACTATATTTCTAATATAGCATATATATACATACTATATTTAATTATTTATTTAAAAAAGAAAAATATATATCTTATTAAAATATGTTTGTATAAAAACAGTATATATCTCTTCTTTCTCAATTTAATATATACTATAAATATATTTGGCCATAAATCTATATATAAACTTAAAATATATAGACAGATGTGAATCTTTTGACTTTACTAATTAGAATGCTTTTTTTATCCTTATTTTGTTTTAATTTCTTTACTAACCCATCTATTTATATTATAGTGTTATTCTTGTATATATAAAAATATGTGTCGTAGTTTAATGCTTTATAATTTTTAATGAACGTAAATAGATTAGTAACTTCGCTTCGCAATTGTTTGGTGAACAAAGAAATGGTGAGCGATGATAGATAAGAAACTAAATAAATAGATAGATAGATACCCTTTATTGTTTCCTCCAAAAAATTGGATTGAAAAACTTATTATAGATATAAACAATTACAAGTAACAATCACAGTGAAAAATGAACTAGACGGAGTATTTTTTTTTATTGGGTGATAATGCAATGGTAACCCCACCCGCGCTATTGGTATACACCGGCGGGGCACCAGTGAAGGATGGTAGGTGAGCATAAAGCAGGTCAGTTAACCCATCGTGACGAATTCAGCAAGAATTGTTCACGATGGTTTCCAGGGGTACCACGGGGAGGCCGACCTGGTAAGGTGTATTGCTAGCAATGGGTTCATTAGACCTCACTACTAACAATCCCTTTCTCCCCAAACGGAGTACTTGACAGGGTACCGGTGTGGAGAGAGTAAGAAGTCACGACAGTAGGTCATTTGTGATGAATTCACTAAAAATTAAGTGATCAGGTTTAATTTCTCTTCCATCAGGGTTATCAAGGACACCTGACTGGCTAACTCGTTCAAATCTGAACACAATATGCATGCATTGTTTCTTTATAACAATAAGTTCCGATTGGTATTTCTTTTAATGAGTGAAGATATAATGGTAACATTGCCTGCGCTACACTGGCGGGGCACCAGTGACAGATGAATGAAGATCAGTGACCAATTGAACAAGAATTAACGACTATGGTTTCCATAGGGAACCGCGTGGAGGTCGACTTGATAGCGTGTATTGCTAACAATGAGTTCCAATTGATATTAGTTATACAGCTACTACCATATTATTATTGGAACTAGATTTTATCCAAGCCAACCCAATTTGTAAGTAACCAAGCCTGGCAACTACTGATATTGGCAAACCCTCCCAAATAGGGGGAGGTCTATGTTCATTAATGATCAGTTAACGGATGATATGAATATTATCCAATGACTTAACTTCTAAAAACTTTACCATACAATAAAATATTTTAATACATAACGAGAAAAACATGTTTTTATTTCAGACTAACCTCACAATGGCGACTCCTACGCAAGATCGTAAGCAGATGACGACTAGCGCCCTCTCTGCTGCGACTACAGAAACAGTTGGCAATGAAATCTTTGATGCTGAATGTCTAAAATTAATCAATGAATACTTTTATGGTGTCAGGTAAGTTTAAGTCGTAAAAATGGCATAAGAGAGAGACAGAGAGAAGAATGGAGAAGGAGTTTAACTTATTTTATTTTTTTGTAACATCTCAACTGGATTGCATTTCGTTTTAAAAATTATGACTGTAAAATTATTTACGCAACTCAAAATTTTCATGTTTAGTTGAATAGTTATTCCCAGGGGAGGGAAACGCACTAATGATGCCTTAAAGGCATCATTAGTGCGTTTACTATCGTAACCGGTTACTATCAGATTGGTCTTAAGCTCTTTGCTAAATTGTTTAAAAATTATAATCATATCAGTCTTTAACTGTCCACTGATGAACATAATCCCCCCCCCCCCCTGCCCCCTTGGGAGGGTTTACTAGTAGTTGCCACGATTACGATATTACCGTATATTATGTAATCAATATCTTGGATTTGATTTCAAGAATATTCCCCGGTCAAGATCCAACTCACATTTACATCGGCTGGGTGACGACACAGTACCACCTCCATTCAAAGGACTTCAACCAAGGCAAGGTGATGAAGTCATCGGTCATCATCACTGATGATTACGACAGAGTTGTCGAGAGGTAACATTTAGATATCACTATTTTTTTCAACCTTAACTAATATTGGAAAGAAATAAGATTTAATTTTTTTGTACGTTCATTTCTTTATTTATAATGGATATATTAAGTATTCCATACTAATTGACTAACTTTAAACATGGGCTGATTTTATTTCCATAGAAAACTATGCGAAACTGGGGTGGGTCGAATTCACCTAAATTAATTTTCATTTTTAAATGATTGTTAGATAAACTATAAGAGTTATATTGAAATATTTATTAAATGTCTTTATAAATACGGGAAATTAATGAATTCATATTGTTTTTGTCGTTTCCGTCAATTGTTCCGACTTCATCTGGAAGCTTCCTCAGGGGGCGTTTAACGCTTTGCATCACAGCGTCTTGTCTCGCATTATTTATTAATTTAACAAAAATTAACATAAGCTTTTAAAATAATACTTATTGAAAACGAATCCAGGCCCTCTAGACAAGTGACTAGCGAATTCGTCGATGGAATCGACATTGCTAGCGAATCCGTAAGTTGGAATGAGTCATCCGGCGTTGCTATCTCATTCTATTTCATGGACTCGCTAGCGATATCAATTCCATCGACAAATTCATTTGCCATTTGTCTAGAGGCCCTGATCTAAATATGCTTAATGTTATTCTCGTCTAAGCTACCAAATTTTAACTCTCTATAAAATCTATACAAAAAATACGTAGTAAATTGGTAAATGAATACAGCGTTTATAAGCAATTACTTTTTTTTATTTTATTGTAGTGTAAACCGCCAATCCTGTTATATGGTGCGAGCTGACGAATTGTACAACGAAGTAATGGCTGAGGCGACAGGCAAGGGTGCTTCCCAGGGCATGTTCATAGGTTGCTCAGTTGACACCTCCACCGGCACCGTCTCGTTTACCTGCGAGGGAAAGGACACCAGCATCAGGTTCAAGGTGATTTGTATTCTATTTCAATGTAAAAAGGTCTAATATTATAGTTTTCCTAAACATTGCAACAGCCCAGTCATAGCTTTTTCATTTCGTGTTTGGTACATTTTAAAATTGTTAAGTGACTTCATGACAAGAGGGCAAAAGAGGAAGGGGAAGATCGAAGAATAACTACATGGGACAGATAAAAGAAACACTAGCTGTCATGTCGTATAGGGTGGTAAAAGATAATGATATGGCAACAAAGATATGGCATGGGATAGATATGGGATGGCATACGTCTCGGAGAATGTAAGAACATCATCCAATAGACTGCATCGAAGACTTTCATATTCATAACTTTGGTAATTCTTTTGTGCAGTTTACTAGGCTTATTAATAATATGGATGGTAATTAGATCTTCTCTAATTGTATAATTGTTACTTAGTATACATTGACGCTTATCTGTGAGAGCTGTATACACCTTTAATTGATGTGGTCATATGGCCTTAAGCTTGGTAGTGAGGAGTGAGATGTTTTTGTTCAAGTAAACTTAGATTTAAACATTTTTTAATAGTAGTTTTTAAATTTTTACTTACTTATATCATTGTACATTGTCTGCTTAATTGTTGTGAGCATACTGTTGGTGTGTCTTTTATAAATAAATAAATAACATAAACCATTGATATCAAAACCCACTACTTCACGGAATTAGTACTTAATTATTACCAAGTAATAAAATTCAGTAATTTTTACAGATGGAACCGGAAACAAAACTATTTCCGGCCATATTCGTGGAAGCAACATCCAAGGAGATCCTCCAAATTGAACTCGGAAGATCGAGCACTAGTTTACCTCTCAGTGCAGCCGTGTTGCCAACTAGTGACAAACACGTCATACCGCAGTTCCCGCCAAGGTTGAAGATTCAATGCCTCAAACCTCACCAATGGGCCAGAGTAAGTAACTTGCAGACACTATAAATAAATAAATAATTTTTATTCAAGTACATTTAATAATAAGCATTATGAACTTATTGGACAGACCAGTCCCTAGAAGCATCCGTTCACGAGTATGACGGATGAGCTAGCCATCGTTGTGTTCAACCATATTATAGGGAGCCCAATGACCCGGCCCACAAAGCCACCACCAATGTGGACACACTAAAATCGAATTAAACATATAATTTACTAAATGGTAATTAATTCATTTAGGTCAAATATAATTTGTAACATTATCTCGATGTGTCAACCAGGTTATACCAGCCTCGGTGACGAGCTGACTTTTTTAAAGGGAAACCCTAATGATGGCATTAACTCCCATCTTCTAAAAGCCAAATTATTTGTGTGTAACCCATAAGAAGCTAGATATTTTTATGTTACTCAAAATGTCTTATACTAGAGTCATTACGTCAGTGCTTTAAAGACTCAAATATCCTCACAGTTACTTCACAATACATTTATGAAAATATTATGTATACACGGAAGAACTTAGCGAGTTTTAAAAAACTCAAAGACTGTACAAGTAGAAACTTACGCAATATAAATAAGCTTATTTTACCTAAATGCCGTCTGCACAAAATCAGTAATTCATTCTATGGTAATTGCATAAGATTTTATAATAAACTGCCGGAATCTGCATTAAATCTGACAGAGAGGCAATTCAAATCTTATATTAAACAATTTTTATGTAAGAAAGCCTATTACAGGATAGACGAATTTATAGATGACAACATATCAAGTAAATAATTAGTTTATTAGCATACAACGTTATAATTTTTTTTTTTCATTGCTTTCTTGATTTAATTGATTAATTTTAGAAATATGAAAGCGTAGCGGTTTTTTGTATTAATTGCCGCATGCATTCTTATGTAAAATGTGAATACTATAACTATCAGATGGCAATTGTGAGTAGCTTTGACGTGGTCTAGTGTTTTGAGTAGTCATGCTCACTAAAATGTCCAGACTTGTGGCGGCGTGGTGGGCCGGGTCATTGGGCTCCCTAAAATATGGTCGAGCGCAGTGATGGCTGGCTCATCCGTCATACTCGTGAACGGGTGCTGCTTGTAGGGACTGGTCTGCTCTAATCACTATGACTGATTTCCTCTTATTAATTGTTTAACCAGTTGGTTATGTATTCAATTTTTTTTTCTTTTTGAGTATTTAATTGAATTAGTGCTAATTGGTGGTTTGTATTCACACAATTAAACTTAAAAATGTAAAATAATAATAAAATTATTTAAAAGAGCATCACGCAAGTTTCTTGCTCGTTCTTCTTGTGATGAGACAGCTTTCCGAACGAGCGGTAAATTAAAAAAAATGTAATGACTTTTCAAAAGTGCTTCAATGTAAGTTTATTTGAATAAATGATTTCTATTCTATTCTATTCTATTCTTAATTGTCAATTCAAATGTCTGTCTTTTTCAGGTACCAAATCAATCCCTCCAAGTGCATGCTCTGAAATTATCAGACATCCGCGGTTGGTCAATGCTATGTGAAGATGCTATATCTATGCTAGCCTTACATATACCAGGTATGAAAATGATAATATATATAATCCTTAAAACATTACCATAGGGAGACTTTGTACAAAAATCGTTTGCTTGGTTGCCTCTGTCCCATTCGGGTTTTAAACCGTGAAACAGTTGTTTGCATGGCTGTGTTTCGGTTTGAAGGGTGAGAAATGGGAGTAAATTCATAGAGTATAGAGGTATAATACTTCAATCCTCAGAAAAGGTAACGCATGGGGGTATCATGGGTGAAACAGTATATTCTATTATGTCCATGGGCGACGCCATGTCTATAGGCGACGATTACCAATTTCCATCAGGTGGGCCGTCAGCTTGATTGCCATTCTAAGTTGTATAAAAAAATCTGATAACTTTTTACTAGGTCTCCACCTGGTAGATCTCTTACTGGATCTTGTAGTTTTACGGCAATAACTAACGTTTCCAGAGGAGGACCGTTGCATAGATATCTTGGAACTGATCGAAATGGACAAGTTATTGAGTTTCCACTCGCATACACTCACGCTGTACGCTGCTCTCTGCTACCAGAGTAATTACAGGTAAAAAATATATATTTTTTAGTTATATATGTATAACAACCTCGTCCTAAAGCTTTTAGATGTAAGGGGTGATATGTTCTGTATGAAAAAAGCATGCTTAGCTATATTATAAATGGACTATTTATAGTTCACGTTAATGAATGGGAAAATCCTAAAGACTAAACCAAGATGGCCAACTTGACTAGACGCAAGATCTACTGTTTACTGACGAAATCCTATACCAGTCATATACTTCTTGAAATCTCAAATGAAACAACATATTTCACATATTTATGTAGTACAATACTACTACTACTACCAGTATTTTTTATTTTATTAAGAGGGAAAACATAAAACTGAAAATTATTTTTATATTATAAACATATTATATTTTTCGCCTTGCCACGATCGACTCGACTAATAGTCGCGATCGACCTGTTGGCCACTCCTGCTCTAAACCATATATTATATCATAATAAAAATATTTCTTGATACGCCATCAAAAAGAAATATACCACTATTTCATTGGTTGTCCTACGTCTGAGAATCATGCATACTTGCTCGAATTAGCGAACAAAATGTAATTGTTAATGTAATTTTTAGGGCTGCTCACGCATTATGCCAGCACGTGGATCAGAAACAACTACTGTACGCAATCCAGTCTCAGTATATGTCAGGTCCGTTACGACAGGGCTTCTATGATCTCCTCATCGCTCTACACTTGGAGTCTCACGCCACCACAATGTAAGTATTTTATCCTCGCTATCATCGTATTATTGGTATCATCTCTATAAAAGAAAAGGTGGCACCAGACTTTAAAAGAAGGTTATATTTTAATAATTTAAGAGTGTGAACCATTATCAAAATTTCAACCATTATCCATCCACTGTTAGACATAGGCGTTGCCTATAGACTATCATAAGGAACGGTTTTGAGCCACCTGCATTCACTGAATATTTGCAATGCATTTGAGGATGTCGCTCCCATTTAGAGGGGGTCCTACAACATTGCATTACGGCGCGCACGGGCGTACGGGGTCGTCATTCAAGAATCTTTCTTCCCCATGCATTGTCGGTTCTTTGACGAAGAGTGTGATTCTAATTTTGAAATAACAAAATGATAGCTTTATAGAATCACAGCAATCTATGCTACTTGGGGCAAAATTGTGTAGTCATCAGTAGTGTTAAATTATTCCAGAAAAAACCAGAGCAAAAATGTCACAAGTTGCCTTGAGACAACTTACCATCAGCCTTTCTTACCTCTCACATAGGTTAAAATGAAAAAAAATTTATTACTTGTAAAAAATAAAATGAAGTATTAAGATTCTCAAGTATAACTGTCAGTGATTTAGTAAAACAAATAGCACATGATCTACTTTTTACAGGGAAACATGCAAGAACGAGTTTGTAATCCCCCTGGGGCCAGAACTGAAGGCTCTATACGAAGATCCAGAGATGGGGCATTCTCTGCGCTCATTGCAGACTGAGAGTGTCCGTCCGCAGATGAAGATGACTGATATCACGTTAGTAAACTTTCATCACAATTTTTATAGTTTTCAAAGACTCGGCACATACATGCCTGATTATCTTCAAAAAAGGGATAAAGATGTTTCTTTAGGATTAGCATCGGGCGTAATAACCTCTGATATTGCAAGCGTTCATAGACTACGGTTACCGCTTACCATTAGGTGGACTATATGCTAGTTTGCCACCTCATTGGTATAAAAAAAAACATGCCTTGGCATTCGCAGAAGTACGTATATCTGCAATATTAGCTTGCTTTCCACAAACTGTGCTTCGGAATCACGAAAGAAATACTGTTAAAATTGTAAGGTCTCGTTCATTCGATCGCTTCATGATAGGTTTTATGATGAAAAAAACGTCACTCTGTCTATGAGCGTCACTTCAGTGTCTCTTGAACTGGCATACATGCATATGTGTAATGAAAGTAAATAAAGCATTATTATGTATTTTATGTCAGAGATCTTTGATGCTCATTAGTTATATTTAATGAACAATAATAGAATGGTAACACCGCCTGCTCTAACGGTATACGCTGGCGAAACACCAGTGAGGGATGACAGGTGAGAATGAAAAAGGCAGGTCAGTTAGTCCACCGTGATTAAGACACTTGGAATTCAGCACAATGATTTCCATGACCTGACAGGGTATATTGCTCGCAATAAACCTTAGTCTCTATTACTGCATTACAAGAGTAGTCATGATGATTGATGATGATGATATTGTAGAATCGAGCTAGTTATTTATGATTTTCGTAATAATTTGCAAGACAGCTAAATTAGGTCGCTTAAAATATTATAATAAACTTTTTAAACCATAGCTTCCGATATAAGAGACAGACTTAACCCACAAGAGGGATAACAAATCAGGTTTTTTATACTCTTATCATGTCTTAAATAAACTAAGTGAAAAGAAGATAGATGAAGATACATAAATGATTTTAAGTTTTTAATTACAGAGACAGCATAAATGACATTAGCAACCTCTACTCCCCCTACTTCCCGTTGGAGGTAGTGAGGGAGTTTGTAATGCAGGCATTGGCCGAAGCTGTGGAGACCAATCAAGTCCATAACAGAGATCCAGTGGGAGGCAGCAATGAGAACTTGTTCCTGTAAGCACCATTATAAGATCTATCTTATAATTGTCCATTCCCAATTATATTTAAGTATACTGGAGTATGGCCGTCTGGTCTCAGCATAGAATGGGCCCCCACTCTCTTTCTTGTGAGTATCGTAAGAGGCGATTTTATGATAGAGGGATGGACAGCAGCGTCCCTCTTAAAACAATTCTAAAAGTCTAACTGGGGTGCTAACCCGCCTGCCAAATTTGGCAACTACTGGCAAAACTCACCTTGTGAGAACGGCTTATGTTCAGCAGTGAACAGTTAAAGGCTGATATAATTATGATGATACTGGACAATACTGTGTTACATTTTATGTATGAACATACTACTACTACGTACTACATACTCCTTATTGTTCTCACCAAATGATTAGGTAGAATATTTATTATACTTGTTCTAGAATTATTGAAACTGCCCTACTTGTGTTTTTGTCGTGAAACAATGGTTTTTGCATAGCTATATTGGTTTTGAAGCTGGTATATATTCCAGGGTACGTAAATATCAATCAGTCACTCATCTCACTCACTCAGTCCTCAAATATAGCAACACAACGAAACTAAAAGCATCATCGTGTATTCTATGAAGTCCATGGTGCGGTTCTTGTTTATAGGCGACAGCTGCCACTTTTCATCAGGTGAACCGTCTGCTTATTTGCCATTCGGAATTGCATAAAGAATGTATAAGTACTTAGTATACAACACATGTATTGTTTCAGACCTCTTATAAAACTGGTGGATCGTTTACTACTAGTGGGCATGATGCGAGACGAAGACGTGGAGAAACTCCTCATTATGATTAATCCTGAGACCTGGGACCCTACCTTTGACAAAGGTTTTTACTATTTATTTACAACTAAATATAAATTCCCCAGAGATTACAGCATGCCATCAAAAAGGGCGTATTAAGGTTTCTTAAGAGTCTGAAATGTGCGCGTGACCATGACGTGATCTATGGTGTTACCAGCGTCCATAGACTACAGTAACCCTGTTCACCATCAGACGGGCCGTATGATTGTTTGCTACCATAGTAGTATAAAAAAAACTAGCTGAGAATGTCCTGGCTCAGTGGTGTACTATGCAGATATATAGAGAGGAATTGGAATTTTTACCTTTAGCTAGCAATATTCTCCACCATAAATTGATACACCACGCAATCTTTATGCATAAAAAATATCCCTATATAAAGACCTCAGGGTCTGTCGTATGATCCCGGCATAGAACAGGTTACCCCTTTATTTCCCGTGGGTGTCGTAATAGGCGACTAAGGGAACTCAAAGGTTAAGAGATAGACAGCAACTTCTCTCTTAAAACCAAAAACCAAACTGCAGTTTCCAATTTGACTACACTACTAGCAAAATCCCTCCAATGATAAATTACAATAAGGAATGCTCCCATTCCTTATGGCAGTCTATGGAGGCAGCATATGTTCAGCAGTGGACAGATAACGGCTGATATGATAATGACAATGGTAATGATATGGTAGATTTCAGAGTAGGACTTCATAATATACAGCAATATTTTGTAGTTACAATATCTATATATCGGCTCGTTAACGATTATATTCTCTTTTCATTTAAGAGTTTCCTCTTGTCAGTGCAACTAATTCATGCATCTTCTTCCAGCCAGTTCTATCTCAGGCCATATCCTTGACTTCCCTATACGACATGACACCTAGTGTTTCTTTTATCTCTCCCATTTCTCGGTCTTTCTCTTCCTCTTTTGCTCGGTTATATTAAATGTAGGTTTTTTAATGGGTGATACTAGAATGGTAACCTCGTCCGCGCTATCGGTATACGCTGGCAAGGCACCAATGAGAGATGATTGGTGACTATGAAAGCAAATCCGTTAGCCCATCATGACGAATTCCACCAGAATTAAACACGATGATTTCCTGGGGGAACCGCTTGGAGGTCGACCTGATAAGGTGTATTGCTAGCAATAGGTCAGTTAGGCCCAATTACTAATAATCCCTGTCTCACCTAAATGAATAATCCGATCAAAATGACTGGTATGTCGGTATTGAAATAGATGATGACCTTTTTCTTGACACATCAATATTTAAAGTAATTCAATATATAGATATCGAAGCGGTACCAGTTTGAAGGATGGGATATGGCAATGAAATTACAGTCTACAAAGGCATAACACCTTACTTCTCAGGAATGGCAACGCTTGAAGTGTATCGTGGACGATACAGTATGCTCTATTATGTCCATGGTGCTGTTAATGTCAATAGGCCACTTTCCATCAGGTGGAATTCATATCAAATAAATTTTCGTCAATTTATTTAATACATAAAATCCACTACATGAATGGAGATCAGCTTGAGATCTACCTGCCATATTTAGGCATTTATATTTCATACAAACTGTGCCTTCCTCCCTCCACCCCCTATCAGATGGGCCATAATTTTGTTTGTCATTCTATATTACATAAAAGAAATTAAAACTTACAGAAGGAAAAGATGAAAACAGGAAAGGTCTGCTCCACATGAAAATGGCCGAAGGGGCGAAGCTCCAGATGTGCTACTTACTTCAACACCTGAACGACATACAACTGCGGCACAGAGTGGAATCCATCATTGCATTTGCTCATGACTTCGTTGGTGACTTACAGACTGATCAGTTGAGGTATGTTTACTGAAGGCCATTGCCGTCATACCCGGGAACGGGTGATATATGTGGAATTATGTTTTTTTAATAGGTGGTAATGATACCCCGCCTGAGCTATCGGTATACACTGGCGGGTCACCAGTAGGACATGATAGGTGAGGATGCAAGTAGATCAGTTAGCCCATCCTGACGAATTCAAATAGAATTAACTACGACGGTTTTCAGGGGGAACCACGTGGAGGTCGACCTGAGAGGATATATTGCTAGTATTGGGGCAATTTCTAACAATCCTTTCCCCCTAGTGGTATTACGTTGAGGTTGTATGATTTGTATGAGTTGTATTTTTCATTTTCATTTTCATTTATATAATGATAATTATTCCATCATTAAATACTTTAAATACGTCACCAGAGGGAGATTTTGTACAAAAGTCGTTTATTGGGTACCTCTGTCCCATTCGTATTTCAACCGTAAAGCAGTTGTGTGTGCATGGCTGTGTTTCGGTTTGAAGGGTGGGAATGGCGTGAATTTACAGGGTACAGAGGAATAACACCTGAGTCCTCAGGAATGGCAACGCATGGTGGGTATCATGGGCGAAACAGTATACTCTGTCATGTCCAAGGTACTGCTCATATCTATAAGCGACGGTTACCACTTTCCATCAGTTGGGCCGTCAGCTTGTTTGCCATTCTAAGTTATATAAAAACAACTTTAAACAGAAGTAAATAAATGAAATTCAGCAGCGTTCCAAAATTTTGTAAAACCCCACAAGGGGGAGACCTATGTTCAACAGTGGACAGTTAACGACTGATATCATCATCATCAAATGAATTATTTAATGTGTTTGTCAAATTGTATGATGCCATTAAACCTCAATTCATTTCAGACGTTACACAGAGATCAAGCAATCCGACTTACCAAGTGCAGTCGCAGCCAAAAAGACGAGGGAGTTCCGTTGTCCGCCACGGGAGCAGATGAACGCTATACTCAGTAAGCGACTCTATTCTTTTATTTTCAACCGAGTTCAAAAAGAAATTTAATTATATGTGTGTAAGAAATCATAAACAAATCACAATTTGTTTTTGATTGATTAAAAATTTAAAATAAGAAAAAGAATAGTATAAGTACCGACTTCGCTCTAAAAGGTAATTATTGTCACTAATAAATATTATTTAATGGTTTAAGTAATCGGGAATTATATTCCACAAAAAAAACTACTTCAATCATGGCAAAATAATTTATTTTAATTTATCAGAACTAATTTTGATAGAATTTCTATGAGATAAGTTTGAAACTATTTTTTTTTTAGATAAAAAAAGAATTTTTCAAATTTGTTTAAACTAGCAGAGATATGAAGTATAGCGAACATAAAAAATATCACCGAATTAAGGAGCTACTCCTTTTTTTTAAGTTTATTGAAAATATTGCATACGGCATGATATTATACGATTTTATGGGAAGTGACAATTTGAAATGAAAAACAAATACCGACGTCATTGTAACATTCATAATTACTGGTATTACTTTAATTAAAAAAAAAACTATAAAACATATTATTTGCACCAGGTTTTAAGCATTTGGAAGAGGAGGACAAAGAGAACTGTCCATGCGGTGAAGAGCTGATCACACAGATGATGGAATTCCACGAGAGCCTCATGGCACATGTCTCTCTCAGCGCACTACAGGAGCCAGAACCTACGGTTAGTTGCCTAGGGTTGCCACACTGAATTAAAGATCAATTTCAATAAATCGGAATTAAAAGTTGACTAGAGAAAGAAGTATTTTTTATTTAGATGACATAAATAAACGCACGAATTATGCGTGAATGATGCACAAATAATTGATGCCCACAGCCACTTTCTACCATCGTACGGCTCGCTATCGACAGGGAGTTCATCCTCATGTCCTACAGCCTCAGTGGTTGCGTACTGCATGGTTTCAGAGATGTTTCCTCCTACGAACACTCAGATTGTGGAATGAGCTCCTTGCTGAGGTTTTCCCAAGAGACTACAGCATGGGGTTCTTCAAAAGGGAGGTAAAGAGGTTTCTTCAGGGTCGGCAACGCACGCGTAATACCTTTGATATTGCAGGTGTTCTTAGGCTACGGTAACCACTTACCATCAGGTGGGCCGTATGCTTGTTTGCCACCTCAGTGGTATAAAAAAAAAACGAAATACATATAGTTGCACTATCTGTTTAATTTTAATTCGTGATTGAATAGTTATCCCGGAATTATTCTTACAAAATATATTTTATGTACAGGAGTCCACAGAACCAGAAGCAAAACCGGGAGCGATTGGAAAATTGTACAATATCATAAATACTGTTAAAGAGCTAGAGGAAGAACCCAAAGTAAGTAACAACCTCCTTCCTTCCTTAATAAAATATGTTCCATTACTAAACAAAAGTCTTGCCCCTATCTATAATATTTTTGATGTCATAGATACCTCGTACAAATATTCTCTTATTTAATCAAGTCCAATACCAATAGCTAGGATATATATTTGAGTATAAGTTGATTGAGCTATCTGTACTCTATATCTTTTGAAGGTAAGCAAAGAGAATCGAATACTAATGTCATCTATCCTTACCTACGAGTATGTTTCTCGCTTTATTTACTTTTTTAAACTTATCTCATGGATGTATTCCGGATGCGAAGACATTCAAACAGACAAAAATTGGGACTTTCAACCACCCAATTTTGCTTTATGTATCTTTTTTTTTTACTACTTACAAAGGTAAACCTTCCTGATAGAATAAAACAACAATTGTCAGATTTACAGTATCACATGCTATCCACATTAAACGTCATATTAAAAAATTAAAAATTAAAATTGCTACTGTTAAATTTAAGATTGCTGTAGGTTTCTAGTTCTTAAAATCAAAACAAAATCGCAGCCATTATGTCTTTATTTCACTATTTGTACCAAACAACACATTTGAATTTTAAAAGTCTACTATCAGTAAATGCTCTTTAACCTTTAATCTTTAGGCTATAGAAGAACCACCTAAAAAAACACCAGAGGAGAAGTTCCGTAAAGTCCTGATCCAAACCATCGTGAATTGGGCGGAGGAATCGCAAATCGAAACGCCCAAATTGGTCAGAGAGATGTTCAGGTATGAATTAAATTAAATTTATTTAAACAACAACGTTATCGATAATAGTACATCACAAGTGGCCTTATGGGTTGCCCTTCATAAAGACTAGAGTATGCTTATTAAAATACAAACAAATTATTGATTGACATTGATGATGATGATTGATTGATTGATAGCCATATCACTCATACCACTTTTCAAACAAGAACACGGCCACGCAAAGACTTGTAATGCAACTACTTGGGGGCAAGAATTCTCAACTATAAAAATATTCCTCTATAACTGTTATTGAAAGCGCTAATGATATTATTATAAAAAAAATCTTCCAGTCTTCTTGTCCGGCAATACGATGCTGTTGGAGAACTAATCAGAGCTCTAGAGAAGACATATGTCATCAATGCGAAGACAAAACAAGACGTCGCCGAAATGTGGGTGGGGTTGAGCCAGATTCGAGCATTACTACCGGTGCAGATGAGTCAAGAGGAAGAGGAATTAATGAGAAAGAGGCTCTGGTAATTGTTTATTGTTTCTATGCTGATCCAAATGGTAAACAAGCTATCAGCCTGTTTAAAAATTATTGTTACTTGCTTTTTCCTTCGAAGGATACGTAAAGCTATCATCCGATAAGCTACGATAGATAGACAGATACTCTAAACACCAGAGTGCACCACTTTAACATAATGATAATCTGATACAAGAATGGCTTAGACCATAATGTGCCATCCATAGTATTCAATTCATATTATACTTCTTTTGACAACTTCACCGCAGAAAAGTGTAAGACGATAATATCTACATACATAAATCGTACATACTCGGTGACTGTCTGTGTAAATATCATTAGTATTTGTCTTTGGTTTCTAATATACGTGTACCTATCTTTTATTTGATTCGTAAGTTTCTCAATATTGGTAAATTTTATTGTCTCTAAAATTAATATCTTCTTCTCCAGGAAACTTGTGAACAACCATACCTTCTTCCAACATCCTGATTTGATACGGTAAGTGCGTTTGTAATATATCTTTAGTTTTAACTAGCGACTCGCCCCTGCTTCACACGACTGCGCATCACATCACATTAGAAACTTCTAAAATTATCAGTGTTTCTCTACTATACGAGGTCTGTCCGGAAAGTTCGTATAAAAGTGTTCTGGAATGCGAGAAAGAGGAGTGGGGAGGCCAGGTAAGCGCAGGACCCCTTCCTTATGTCCCTAACAATGCTTCAGTTCTGGTCTGACCGCCGTGCGGTGCGAACTGGCTTGTCACGCCATCTGTGAAGTTACCTCTTAACGAAACCCCGTCGGCATGGAGCCCGCTTCCGTTGAAGAGCAGCGCGTCGTAATCAAGTTTCTCTCGAAACTCGGCAAGAATGGCCGTGAAATTTTTGCCGATCTAATTCGATAAGACATCCGGGGAACCACGAACAAAAAAATCAAGAAAATCCCGCTCAAATGTCAAGACAATGTTGATTGTTTTTTTCGATGTTCGGGGGATTGTCCATCAAGAATTCGTCCCTCCAGGCCAGACAGTTGATGGAAAATTCTACGTCGATGTACTCAGACGCCTCAAAGCTCGTGTGGCACGAGTTCGTCCAGAATTGGCGCGAGAGGGGCGTTGGATTCTTCACCACGACAATGCCCCTGCCCACACCTCTCTTGTTGTCCGTGAGTTTTTGAGTAAAAATTCCATTACGGTGACCGAACACCCCCCTATTCGCCGGATTTGGCCCCGTGTGACTTCTTCTTGTTCCCAAAAACCAAATTGGTACTTCGGGGGCGGCATTTGGGGGACATAAATGAGATAAAAAAAGCTACGACGGGGCAGCTGAGAAACCTACAACCAGAGGACTTTCAAGGAGCCTTCTCACAGTGGAAACGGCGTTGGCACAAGTGCATTATGTCACAGGGGGAGTACTTTGAAGGGGATAAAATTGATTTACCTGAATAATTGTAAAATAAAATTTTTAAAAAACTTTTATACGTACTTTCCGGACAAACCTCGTATTATACATATAAACTTTCCTCTTGAACTACTCTATCTTTTAAAAATCCGCGTCAAAATCCGTTACGTAGATTTAAAGATGTAAGCATACATAGGGACATATATACGGGAAGTGACTTCGTTTTATACTATGTAGTTATAAATAAATATATAACATAAAAACCAGAAGTAACCAATACACCTACCTAATAAATAACAGTTGCTATTTTAAATATACCTAATCATTTGTATCAAAGATACCTAATTAACAATCTTTGAACATTTGATCTGCAGAGTTCTACGAGTCCACGAGAACGTAATGGCTGTGATGATGAACACACTGGGACGTCGCGCGCAGGCGCAGTCTGATGCTGCACCGGCCTCGCCTCCCACGCCTGAAGATAAGGAGAAGGTATACAGGACCCTTGATAGCCTTCCCCCATAGATATCCCTCATAGCTAACCAATCTACCAATAGGTACGTTTTCATTACCGCACGCATTTTTCATCAGATGTTCCGGTCTTTTTTCTCATACGAGTCTTAATATGTGAACAGAGAAATGACTTCTCATGTTTTCGAACTCTTGTTGTTGATGTGAAGCAGTTACGCTTGCATAACTCTTTTGATTTGAATGGTGGAATATGGTAATAAAATTACAAAGTATGAAGGGATAATACCATACTTCTTATAAATGAAGCATGACGAATTACATGCGCATCACGTATTTTTTGTGTTGTCCATGATATTGTTCATATCTAAAAGCGATGGTTTTATTGCCATCACGTGATGTCCAGCCACTTGTTTATTTTTTTAAATTGCATAAAAAACCCTCTTTTGCAGGTAGGTAACTAATTATGTATTTTCTCGCACCTACAGGATACATCTCATGAGATGGTGGTAGCTTGCTGTCGCTTCCTCTGTTACTTCTGCCGCACAGGCAGACAGAACCAGAAGGCTATGTTCGACCATTTCGACTTCCTTCTAGAAAACTCGAACATTCTTCTGTCCCGACCCTCGCTGCGAGGCTCCACGCCTCTAGACGTGGCTTACTCCAGTCTTATGGAGAACACTGAGCTGGCTTTAGCTTTAAGGTATGCTTTACAAAGATCCTCCAAGAAATTAATAACAATTCCTTGCTTAATTGTAAGAGTTGAAGTACAAAGGTAACAGGATTAACAAGTAATATTTGAAAACGATTTATTTGGATTTACAGAGAACATTATTTGGAAAAGATCGCGGTATACCTCTCTCGCTGTGGGCTGCAAAGTAATTCCGAACTGGTGGAGAAGGGTTATCCTGATCTTGGTTGGGACCCCGTGGAAGGAGAACGCTATCTTGACTTCTTGCGGTTCTGCGTATGGGTACGTGTTTTTCACTTCACTACATTTCATTGTCGTTTTTTATTGATGAAAATGGAGTGGTGACTCTACTAGTACTATTATTATTACACTTTTTTTTTATCGTGGGGAAATGCATCACGCAGATCCATATGCCCCAGGGGAGGTATATGGGTCCTGCCGGACTCCTACCGGCTAAAACCACCACGGCATCCCTCGCCGCGCCATAATGTTGAGGACCCGGATTCGCTTTCGAAGTCCACCGAGCCATTATTATATACATTGGCAGGAAAACATAAAAAGACGATAAGTTAGGAAAAAGGCTGGTTATTCGGGCCCACAAGGTGCATTCACTAAGAATTAACTACTATAATTTCCAGGGCGGATCGCAACTTGACCTGCAATGGTGGTCCATAATCTACATAATTAATATTCTTCCCCTAATTTCGCTATATTAGGTCAACGGTGAAAGTGTGGAAGAGAACGCCAACTTAGTGATCCGTCTGCTGATCCGGCGGCCGGAATGTCTCGGTCCAGCTCTGAGAGGCGAAGGCGAGGGCCTATTGAAGGCGATCGTAGATGCTAACAAGATGAGTGAGAGGATCGCCGATAGACGAAAACTGAGAGAGATGGAACAAGAAGGAGATGTTAATGTGAGTATTTTCTGAGAATACATAATAAAGTTGAGTACCTTTGAAGAAGTTTACATTATCAAAAATCATGAGCTTCAAAGGTATTAGACACTTTAAATTTGCTAGGCAGGCCATAAATATGCAATGCAATTTAGTCATTTTTATAATGATTATCCCCACTTTGTTACGTCAGTACAAGTAAATAGTTGAACGGATTTCAAGGAAATTTTAAAACCGATAAAAAACTTTTTGTATAATGTATGTTTTATTAGAATTAGATAAAAAATAAAAAGTTTATCAAATTTGTATATAGAAAGAGAATGAGAGAATAATAGTACCATATAACTTAAGTGAATCATAACATACAGCTTGAGCGCATACTTTTTATGAAGTTTCGTAGAATTAAGTGTAGGTTATCAGAAATTAAGGAGATCGGAGGCATAATTAGTGCATATAAATTGCATTGCAGTAAATAATAATGATTATTGATGTCTTTAAGCCTGGTTGGTGCCCTCCCTAGAATTATCTAGCGCGAGTAAAGTTTTAAACTATGCACAAAAATATATCTAAAAAAATACATGCGTCTTTTTTTAAGGAGTCCGGACGCTCCAAAAATACTCTTAAATACGCTAGAAATAAAGATCATAAAATACAAGTAATATTCCCTAATTTACTTTCAGTTCAGCCACCCACTGCCCGAATCAGATGACGATGAAGATTATATAGATACAGGTGCAGCAATACTCAATTTCTACTGTACCCTTGTAGATCTGCTTGGAAGATGTGCCCCTGATGCTGGTGTTATTGCTCTGGTAAGTATACAGAAAGTGGCTATCAAAGGAATATAAAATTGCTTATAAAGTAACGGGAGAAGCGAAACTATGAAACATATTCTATCGTAAATATTACACTGATTCCAGGACAGACAGATAACTCAACTTTTGAATATCTGCTACAAACAATTATAATATCTTCTATCACACAGGTCAATCATCTTTTTTATTCTCTATCCTTCTTCTTTTCCTCCTGTATCCATCTACTTTATTATTTATAATTTCAATGTACTCATGCCAAGTCTACCACTATTCATGTTCTTCATAATATTAATTTATCACCAGGGTAAAAATGAGTCGCTCAGAGCTCGAGCCATCCTGCGTTCTCTGGTACCTCTAGAAGATCTCCAAGGTGTACTCAGCTTGAGATTTACTCTCAATAATCCGGCTGCCGGAGAAGAAAGACCTAAATCAGGTAACAATAATAAATAGTAAGACTTATAAAATTATTCCTCTGTAGCATATCTGCTAATTTTAATAAATAGATTATATATGCAACTTAAAATGACAAACAAACTGACCAATTAATAAAAAGTCATGCAAGCAAAAAAGCCATGCAAGCGAGAACCCAGAATCTACATCTACTTCATGGCAGAAATACAAAACGACTTTAGTTCAAAGTCTTACTCTGCTAAACAAGTTGAAATCAATAAGAAATATTGAGTATACTAATACAACTCGTTCAGTTTTGGAATGCTTAAAATTTCATATCGTTTTTTGACTCACATTTCTTTGGAAAAAGTATTCTTCCTTTGAATATAGTCGTTATATCTACTTCACCTGTATAACTAAAGATATCGATATCCCCAGATATGCCATCTGGTCTCATTCCGGGTCACAAGCAAAGTGTGGGCTTATTTTTGGAGCGTGTATACGGCATCGAGACACAGGAGCTGTTCTACAGACTACTAGAAGAGGCTTTCTTGCCGGATTTAAGAGCTGCCACGATGTTAGATAGGGTGAGTATAACCTAGGTGCTATGTGAGGTCTAAAGCTATATGTGATCAAAAGAGAATGTTAGCGAGTACGATTTATAAAGTTATTGGTGCATTAGATTGGGAATTATTACACTGTAAGTAGGTATATAGATGGAAACATTGTCTATTACATTCATAAATACTCAAGTTCTGAAATACCCATGTCATATAAACTGAAAAATGATCGAGTCGATTGTTTGTAAACTACAAAATAATCCAATTCTTTATCCCAATGACCGCACTTTCAAACTGGAGGTAGCATTAGCACAAAGACTAATAGATTGATTGATCTACTTCATGGTCCTATTTATTCTTAACAACATATTGTCCATTCCAATGATTTTTGCTGTTTTAGTGTTCCTGATAGAAAGAAGTTATAGGCCCAGTTTTACTTAAATTGTTTCTTCTTCTGCACTGATATATTTCACCTTGTTCTCTTTGTCATCACTTACGACATTCTTAAAATTAAAAGGATTAGTATTGTACTCTTACTCCATCACGACACGGTCAGGCAGATCCATGATCTTTTAACATTCAAGTATTTCAAACGCTTGATCGTCAAAAGTCTCACAATCTTTAACTACAAGCTGCACTTCCAGAACGATGGCTGCGAGTCAGACATGGCTCTTTCAATGAACCGGTACATCGGCAACTCGATCTTGCCCCTTCTAATCAAGCACGCCAACTTCTACAACGAAGCGGAGAATTATGCTAGCTTGTTGGATGCCACCCTACACACCGTCTATAGGTAATTTAAATAATATTGTAATTCTATAACATAATAATATCTGGAACAACAAACCTCTTAATATAGTCTCAAAACCCAGAATTGTCATTTCTCGTCTTAGATCAAAAAATTACAGTCAACAGTTACATACTTTGATAGCATTTTATCTATTATTTCTAAAATTATAATTGTAAAAGTGAATTTGTTTGTTTGGTTCTTAATTACCTCTTGCTGGCGTTATAACTACTCAATCGTCTTGAATTTAAACATTCCAAATATTTTTTTATTCGTGACTTTTTGAGCTCATTGTTAACTCTCGACATCCCATTACATTATCTTATGCATAAGTCGAAATAATTACTAAATTAAAGAATTTACATTCAGGTTATCAAAGAACCGAATGCTAACCAAAGGTCAACGTGAAGCAGTCTCCGATTTCCTCGTAGCACTCACATCAGCAATGCAGCCGTCCATGTTGCTCAAACTCCTGAGAAAACTCACAGTGGATGTCTCCAGACTGTCTGAGTATACCACTGTCGCTTTGAGGGTGAGTTAGCCTTCGAAGTAGACAACTGCTTCGAACCAACCTAACGAAACTATGGAGAACCCTACTTTAAAAAAAATGGCTTCCGTAGGAGCCAGTAGAATTCGAATCCACATCTCTCTACTATCCGGGTCTAATACATTCCCAGTTACATCATGAAAAGAATACTATCAGTTGGTAAATTATCATTAATATTTTCCTTACATTTGATTTTAAAGTAGGATCGATCTAAACTAGCTTTTTTGTTTAGTTTGCTAGCTGATTCCTTATAACTTCTTTTATAAACTGATGATCCTAGCGACAAAAATTACTGCGCAGGACTAATCGAAGAACTATTTATTTTTCTTATTTAAAGGATTTTACTGCCATATTGGTCTGACATTAATTTTATGTTAATATTTTTCAAAAAAGTATTTGTAAAACAAAACCAATCTAGTATCAACTACACTACTACTAGTACAAACTATCTTGTTATACTTTGATATGTCAGCCACGAATGCAGTTACTTTTTTATGAAGCAAAATGTACTTCACAGTTGCTGACGTTACATTACGAGCGTTGCGCGAAGTACTACGGCAGCACAGGCGGCCAGGGTCTGTACGGTGCGTCATCAGACGAGGAGAAGCGTCTCACAATGATGCTGTTCTCGAACATCTTTGACTCCCTCAGCAAGATGGACTACGAGCCTGAACTTTTTGGAAAAGCACTGCCGTGTCTTATCGCCATAGGTACGTATACTATTTATCATCATTCTGCTGTAAACATAAAAATTTGTAAAGATGTACGATAGGTTTTTTTTTCCTTTTAAATAACTTAGAAAATATGGTATAAAAGGTGGACTTAATGCTAGTAGCATTTTCTACCAGTCAGCCTGATCTGAAAGAAGAAACAGATTTGAGTTTACTTGTGACATCAATTCTATTTTACAGGTTGCGCATTACCGCCTGATTACTCCCTCTCCAAGAACTATGACGACGAGTTCTACGGTAAAGAGACTCAATCCACTGGTAAGCATTAGCATTTTACTTTGTACAAAAGTCGATTGCTTTAGTACCTCTGTCCCATTCATGTTTCTACCGTGAATCAGTTGTGTTTGCAAGGCTGTGTTTCAGTTTAAAGGGTGGGATATGGCGTGAATTTACTGGGTACAGAGGAATAACACATGAGTTCTCAGGAATGGCAACGCATGGGAGGTATCATGGGCGAAACAGTATACTCTGTTATGTACATGGTACTGCTCATGTCTATAGGCGACGGTTACCACTTTCCATCAGGTGGACCATCGGTTTGTTTGCCATTCTAAGTTGTCTAAAAAAATTACATTTCTAATATATACCACAACATATAATAATACTTGTTAACAACGTTGTAATTTGTTATTGTTATGACAAATGTAATTATTAATTTTACTTGACTACATTGGACATGTACCTATATTCGTCTAAATTAATTGGTTTAATTTAAATTTATCTTTTCTTTAATCTTTATAATCGCCAATATTAGTGCTACTATATATCCTTATTTAATTAACACATTAATATTTGCATGTCTACAATTTCAAGGTAATAAAACAAATGCCAAAAAGTTCTGTTAATACGGCCTTTATTATGTCTGTTCAAAGCAAATAAATTTTTAAGTTAATTTAATTTCAATACTTAGTTCTCTGTGATAATAGATAATGGAATGGTAACGCTAACGGGGCGCCAGTAAGGTATTATAGGTAAGGATGAAGTCAGGCCAGTTGGCCAATGATAAAGTATTTAACAATTAACCACGTTAGTTTTCTCGCGAAACCGCATGGAGTTTAACTTGACAGGGTATATCCCGATAGTAAAAGGGCTGATAGATTCCATTATTAACGATTCCTTATTCCTTATTATAATAGGGTACTAGCTGTTAGATTAAATGAACTCGGATTACATGGTTCATCGTTACGAATTAAAAAAGAGTGATGATTATATATTTAACTGCATCATCACAAGTGACTGTATATTTAGTTTAAAATATCCAATAACAGGTGGCCCAGACAACCCACAATACGACCCGCAACCAATCAACACGTCATCGGTCGCCCTGAACAATGACCTCAATACCATCGTCCAAAAGTTCTCTGAACATTACCACGACGCGTGGGCGTCCAGGTAAGTAATGGTCTACTTTTTATATCCAATATTCTTGATAAATATGGTCAATAAGGAATAAATAATAAATCCCTACAATTGAAAGTCTTATATAAATTGAAAAATTAACATGCCAACAACTCGATGCAGTAGGATTCGAACCCACATCCGTCACGAAAAAATAGATTGCTAACAGACTGTTAGCAAATCTTTAAACCATCTTTTTAGAAATCATTGCGAAATTTTTTTTTACAAATAATCATCTTGTGATATCGTCATCTTATCAGCCGTTAACTTCCCACTGCTGAACATAGGCCTCCCCTAAAAAGGATTTTGCCAGTAGTTGCCACACTTGACAGACGGGTTAGCCACCACAATTAGGTTTTGGTGAAGTTTTAAGAGGGATGATGCTGCACATCCCTCGACCACTATGTTCTCTTAGACGCCTCCTACAACACTCACGGGAAAGGAAGGGATGGCCTATTCTATGCCGAAACCATACGGCAATGGCGACCTTATGGCATACTTTATTATTATTTAGAGAGAGGGAAAGTGAGAGTTCTTTTGAAAATAGGTGTATTATTGAGAACAACTCTTATAATTGCATTACGTTTCAGAAAAATCGAGAATGGCTGGGTATATGGCGAGTCTTGGTCGGACAGTCAAAAGTCCCATCCGCGTCTGAAGCCATACAACATGCTCAACGATTATGTAAGTGGTTTTTAGGAGGCAGAATAGCCTCTGCTCTTCCTAAGGAAGGTTGACGTCAGGCAGGCAGCCGGTTGTAACAACAAAAGCTAAATTCTTGTTTAATATCAATAAAATCATATTACGCAGATCACAAATAATTGGTATATAAAAGCTGGAAGGTGATGATAAAACGTTTGGAGATGGAAATATACAATGTATTATTTGTGGAAATATACAATAGTTGCCACGCTTTACAGGTTAATTGGCAACCGCAGTTAGGCTATTGGTGATGTTTTAAGAGGGGCGTTGCTTCCCATCCCTCGTTCATTAAGTTCCCTTTTTCGCCTTTTACGATTCCCATCAGAAAGGAAGAGTTACCCCATTCTATGCCAAGACCGCACTGCAATTGACACGACTGTAAATTACAGTTACCACTTTATATCTGTTGAGCTTGTTTGTTTACCAACTTGTGTAAATAAATCTCTTCCAATAGAAAGTAATAAATCTCTTCTCGTACATAAATATAGAATATATGCTCTTCTTCTATTCCTATTAAAGAATGTTTTCCCGTGTGAACAGGAGAAAGAGCGCTACAAGGAACCAGTTCGAGAGTCACTGAAAGCTCTGCTGGCCATTGGCTGGTCGGTGGAACATTCAGAGGTGGATATTCCCACCACTAATCGCAGCTCCATGCGAAGGCAGTCGAAATCTGGAGGCGTACGTATCTATTCTCCTTTACATCACATATACACACACACGTAGGTACACTCGCATACAAAGACTCACGCACACAAACTTCGTTTGGAATATTTCACAAGAAGCATTGGAAATATTTATGTAATATCTATATAATATCGTAGGTCAAACCTGCTATTTGTCATTCCACATAGACTGCTACAAAATAGCTTTAAATGACAAATAGCTGCATTCAAATTATTTGTGAGTCATCGCTGCGCTCGGTTAACCGACTTTACTGTACTAGTCATAAAAAAAAAATACATATTTCACATTCAATAATAAATAAGCAATGAAAGTGATATAGGTGTTGTTACGTATGAAAATCACAGCCTGTAATTTTGTCACAATGATAATACAAAATAAAGTGTTTTTTTTTTCTTAGTGAAATAAAAATGAACTGCCGTTCGGAATTAATTACATAAAAAATATCTTGAGATATACTTGATAGTTTTTTATGAATCTTATAATAGCAAAAAAGTTGACAGCCGAATTGGTTTTTTCAGTTTTTTCTGTGATCTCTATGATGCCGTATGGGACACCATAAAGATCAAAACTATGTTGTCCATGGTATCATGATATAATGATGTATTTATACCAAAAAAAAACCACAACTATCATTGTCTAAATTAGAACTGTTCCATTCACATACAGTTTATAAATTCCACGCAAACAGGACGCAGATTCCGAGAAACCGGTATCCCTTAGCTCATTGTATTACACTGCACTTTTTTGTATGCGCATGTGCACCTATTCATGCACTCTACCCCATACACCCACCGAGTATTGAATGTGTTAAATTGTAATGTTATTTTCATATCCCTGCACCCGTACCAGCGACCTCCCGATGTTGTGGTAAGTTTTTTAATAATGGCAACACTCATACCAATAATTTACTATATAACAATTCGATAGGGTTGCCAGATCGGGTATTTTTTTCTGCAACATGGAAAACAAGCAGACGAAAATTTTGAAAATTCGGATAAATGATTTTTTTTAAAAAGAAGAAGAAGTTACTTCTACTTCGTCGTTCACTTAGGCATGATAAAGCAAATTAAAATACGAAACAGATGTTGGTTATTGGATAAAAATGCTCTATATCGATTATGAGAACAAAAAATTTTGTTAAAAAATTGCATCTGGCAACCCTGCAAATTTAATTTAATATATTATACTACTAATAATAAAACCTTAATAATATGTGACGTCATTTTAATTAAAAAATTCCAATCTGCTACCTTGTATTCTCCTCCTTATGATATGTAGAGCATCCCCCGTTGTGACTCTTAGATTTATCTTGTATTATAATTTTTCCTTACATTTTTTTATAAATATTACTTGGTCTGTGTATAAAACTTTGTGTACTCATATTATCTTTACTACGTAACCACGTGTTTTATGTTGTCCTTGATTAATTAATGAATAAGTTTCCTTCTATCTATACTCAGACATTTGAGGAATGTTAATTTTTGATACACTTTTGTAGGAACAGTATGTTAATATACATATATATATATATATATATATATATATATATATATATATATATATATATATATGTATATTCAATTCGATTGTTTTTTTTATGTTTGTTACCTCATAACTCCGTCAGTTCTAGACCGATTTGGAAAATTCTTTTTTATCTGAAATAATATACTTACAGTTTAGTTCAATATAAATTTTATAAAAAATCAGTTCCGTAGTTTAGTTTTTAGATTATAATTACTGGTTTCGTCTAAAATTGAAGTCTGTCTCTTATTTGTGACACACGATATTTAATTATTCTGTAAATGTAAAAGAATATATTATAAACTAATTAAATCTAAACGCAACTAATATAACTAATGTAAATACGCTTACTTACCTTTTGTAAGAGGGAAGGAGTAATATTTAAATAAATTATAGTAGCTAATTGATCTCGTTGCATTTTTTTTATATCTTTTATGAAAACAAACTTGAAAAATTTTGTCAAACTTATTCCATATTTAATACGGAACCCTATACCCACAGACCGACTCTGCAACCCCGTTCAACTACAACCCACACCCCGTGGATATGACCAACTTGACGCTGTCAAGAGAAATGCAAAACATGGCAGAGAGGTTGGCGGAAAACGCCCATGATATTTGGGCGAAGAAGAAGAAGGAAGAACTTGTTACTAATGGAGGTAAGGACATTGACAATTATCAAATAAGTCATTTATTTCCTATTTCCTTCCTACACATTTTATATGTTTTTTTTTAAATATTGATATATATATTTTTAATGAAGAATATGCCTATATTTTACTTTTTAAACGACTTAAAAAAGGATGTTCTCGATTAGGTTGTATTTTTCTGTTTGTTACCTCATAACTTCGTCAGTTGTAAACCGATTTTGATAATTCTTTTTTTTATCTAAAAGAATATAGTTACTAGTTGGTCCCATAAAAATTTTATCAAAA
Organism: Galleria mellonella; assembly: GCF_026898425.1. Taxonomy (NCBI): domain Eukaryota; kingdom Metazoa; phylum Arthropoda; class Insecta; order Lepidoptera; family Pyralidae; genus Galleria; species Galleria mellonella. Next base: position 3,512,318 of record NW_026441999.1, on the reverse strand, counting down.
TCGGTTCAGTAGTTTAGTTTTTAAATTAGAATAACTGGTTTTGTCACAATTGAAGTCTGTTTTCTTGCGAAACACAATCTTAATTATATAGTAGTTCATTTAAACAGACTTTATCATCATCATATCTAACCTTAACCGTCCACTGGTGAACATAAGCCTCCCCCTTGCGGGGTTTTGCCAGTAGTTGCCACTCTTGGCAGGCGGATTGCCAACCGCAGTCAACACCATACATATTATTTATTTATATGTAATTACCGTTCTTTGTAGGTGGTATCCACCCACAACTAGTACCATACGACCTACTCACCGACAAAGAGAAGAAGAAGGACCGCGAACGATCTCAGGAGTTCCTCAAATATCTCCAATACCAAGGATACAAACTCCACAGGCCCAGTAAAGCTACACAGAGTGATACAGAGCAGACCACTACCGGTGTAGCAATAGAGCTCAGATTCGCTTACTCGTTACTGGAGAAATTGATACAGTACATAGACAGGGCAACTATCAACATGAAACTGTTGAAGCCATCGACGACATTCAGCAGACGTACTAGCTTCAAGACTAGTACGAGAGACATTAAGTTCTTCTCTAAGGTGAGTTTTAGAATTTTTCATTACTTAGTAATAGTAATAAATACTATTAGGTATCTTTCACAGTGCCATCTAGTCCAAAATTAAGTAGAACTTGTACTGTGGGTACTAGACAATTGATAGACATGAATATGTTTGTATTATACGGGAATCGATCCCGCCATCAACAAAAGGATAAACTACTATTCCACTACAGTCCTCATTAATAAAGTTAATATTCAGTTTTGTCTGTTAACTAATGAGATATGAATCAATATTGTTTAACTACATTTTTAACCCATTTATCTATAAAAACGTCAAACCCCTCATAAATCTATTTTAGCTATTGAACTGTTAATATTGAAAAATTAAAATTGGAAATAATTTTATTAATTAATTTAGTTTGTCTAAATTTCCAATTTCACTAAATTCCCAAGTTGAAAGATAGTGACAAAATATTTAAAATAGATTTATAAGGTTTTAGATTTTATGAATAAGGGGGTAAATGAGTAAACAGAATTTACTTATTTATACAGGTGAAATCGAAACTATTAGCAGACTTTTAAAAGATAGTTCTATCAATGAAACTGTACATTCTACCCAATAAAATTTTCTACTATGGCCCTAAGTTTTTTTAGTTTTTTATTACTTTTTTCCTCGTATTTCTTTGGGAGAAAAGTACTTCCATTGATAAGAATCTGTCCTTCAAAAATACAAAATTTAGAGATTTTGATTTCATACAGTATTATGTATTTCACTTATTATATAAAACCTAAAAACTACAGATAAAAAAATATAATACTTGCATTTTTAATATACTTATAAACTATATTAATATACTAAAAAGATTTGATTGTTTGTTTTTAATAGATAAACTCAAAAACTATAAAGCCGATTTTAAAAATTCTTTCACCTGTACAGATTACTAATTTATATATATTTAACGAATTATAATTAAAATAGATTATCAGCGAATTACATACACTACATAATATTTTTGAAAATTCTATCTGCCCATGCGAAGCCAGGCTGGATCGCTAGTTTTAAATATTTATGTGTTTTCTTATAATGTTGCAAGCAAAACAAGTCGGAACTAAAATATTTCAAGAAGGTACCTGCTCACTGGATAGCTTTACTGCCTGAAAGTCATAGTCAATGTCGTATACATTACATAAAAAATAAAAAAAAAAACTAAAAATGGATAAATACAAAATTGTTTTGTTTCATTATCTTGAGCATTTTTAAGGTTCAATAAACTTTTACAGTCTCATTATAAATAAGAAAATTATTTAAATAAATATTTAGAGTAATATAAACATACCTAGAAGAAATTATATCAGGAAATAAATTCCTATCTGCTGAGACGATATCGACGTAATTTGTGTAGACTATAGTAGACATAAAGATACTTAATAATTTTCCAAACTAGAATACCTTATACTCGTATCTTGATACTTAGACAAGTGGCAATCGATTCTATCAATAGATACGTAGTCGATACCACGTGTAGAATGAAAATCATGATGGAACAAGACAGCAACAATCAGCGTCTTATTCTTTTTCACGTGCTTGCGTTAACTGAAATATATGTATATCTCTGATCAATACTTCTGATTATTCTTCGAATTCCTTTGTACTAATTTTTTTTTTTTTAGTTTTAATTATCATTCAAATACATATAAAAAAAACTTAAGAATTTTATGTTCTTAAAAAATAAGTAGTGACATTAATATTCTGTTGTCTATGAAGGCTAGACAGAAAATATACCCTTAGTTTAAATTTTATGTTTTTAACAGTATTACTGTACTTTATTTTTTATTTATTTATTTATTCATTAGTACAAATATGTGTACTAATGAAAAATAATAAAATAATAATAATAATAAAAAAAATACTTTATTACTAGGATTGCAGATTTTGTAAAATTATTGATCTATTATTAAATAGATGTTCATATCTTTAAAATTCATTCTCATCGACTAATTTACGTATGCATTATTGAACCCTAAAATGTGCCTAGATATTAAATTTATGTTCTATAAAAAACTTAGCATCTAGCTAGATGTACAACCAAATCGACAAACACTGCTTGAATACCAAAAAATCTGTATGTTCATTTAGAATAAGAAATAAAGAAACTGAATGGAGGAGAACATTGCTTATGCATATGTGGCTTTTTGCTGTATAGATTCACACATAAATTATATACAAATATGAGTCTAAAATGAAACGCAGAAAATATAGGTTGAAAGTTGCTTACACCTTTACTTAATTATTAATTATTAAATTAAAATTTTTAATTTGTACAGTACAAATTGTACTCCACTATTTGTAATGCACCATTTATATGTACGGTCGTTCATATAATCGGTGCATTTACCTAATACATATAATCCACCTCGACAATAGATAGTATTCATCCATAAAAAAACTCTTTGAAAAAAATCATCCACGAATAACATTGACATAGTGTTGCCTCATAATCGAATTAACTATTATAGATAGTGCTCATTTACAAAAATTTAAATATCGAAATTATCTATCGATTTACTCTTAATTTAATCCAATTAACCTACAGTGTCGATATTATATTTTATAACCGATTACGTACAAGTATTAAATTTTTGGGGCACAATTCTAGTTATTGATTAATAGTCGAAATCTAACAATCATGAGGCAACACTATTTTACACAATATAGGAGGCAACGCATGTACATATGATACCATAAACTCGCAAAATACGTCTGCATGTACTTAGACATCGAAGTAATTGCCATCCGCTATTTGAAACGTCCTTTTAGTACCAAAACCAATATCAGTCTAAGAAACGCTATGCCCAGATCCACAGACACATTTAAAATAAATGTTCTTATTTCAAATTAGTGCCTAATTATGTACAGCATGCTATCATATTTGCATCGTCAACCTGAAATATACCATATACTGTCACCTTAACATTCATTTTGCTCCAGGTGGTCCTACCTCTAATGGAAAAGTATTTCTCAACGCATCGCAACTACTTCATAGCTGTTGCAACGGCAACTAATAATGTCGGTGCGGCCAGTTTGAAGGAAAAGGAAATGGTTGCAGCCCTGTTCTGCAAGTTGGCTAGCTTGCTACGGTCAAGGTATTTGCTAGCCATAGATCGTTAATAACTAGATTTAAAAACACTTTCATCATCATCATCATCATGATATCAGCCATTATCTGTCTACTGAACATAAGCCTCCCCCATAAACTACCATACGTAGCGTCTCTCTTAAAACATAATCAAACCTTAACTGCGACTCCTGCCAAGCGTGGCAAATACTGGCAAAACTCCTCTTATGAAGAAGGCCTATGTTCAGCAGTGGACAGTTAACGGCTGATAGAATAACTACATGTAATTTTAATTAGTATATTATAATAAAAAATAAAAATAATGGACCATAGCGTACCAAGATGTTACAAAGACTGATTCTAACAATAAATCTAAGGAAAGAACGTGATTATTAAAACAGCACTTACCTACATGAGCACTTGTTAAATATTTCATTGAAGTCTATTTTTTTGGATATAAATTATGAATTTGCTCGTCTTTTTTTGTACCACAATGGTGCCAAAAAAAAAACATAGATAGTAATTTAGCTACCATATTTGCATTCTTAAAATCGACCACCAAGCGAGTACACTGCTTGATGATATAAAATGTAAATAGTCTCTCACTTGTTTATTAAAATGACATATTATTCTAACAATAATATTATTATGTTCTTAGATTAGCTGCCTTCGGCCCTGATGTGCGGATTACCGTCCGCTGTCTCCAAGTACTGGTGAAGGGCATTGACGCCAAATCTCTGGTCAAGAACTGTCCCGAATTCATCAGGACCTCCATGCTAACTTTTTTCAATAACGTTGCTGATGATCTTGGTCATACCATCCTTAACTTACAAGAGGTAAGATACTTTTATATCTTTGTAGATTAAAAAAAAATGTCTTATAAAAAACGACCTTTACGATCGTGTAATATACACAAAAATTTAAATTTAAATTAGAACCTTCTTCTTGAGACATTTTTCTATTTTTTTCATTTCATTTCATGTGCAAAGCTTTGGAGTGGAATTCTCTCTTAGCCCCCAATTTTCCAGAACTTTACAGTTTAAACCTCTATAAATATGGCAGCTTCAACTTCAATTTTAATCACTTATTATCTAATTAGGTGGAGTTCTGTAGTAAATTACTTTAAAAGTAAAAATACTTCTTAATACCATGTCTATTTAGAACGTTTTATCTAAAATACAGACAAACAAACGCATCCTTCCTACGTCTGATGATAAACAGTTACTTAGTCTATGACTGCTCATAACACCACACTCATTACTGATCCTAAAAAAAACCTTAATACATTCTTTTTGAAGAACCTTATGCTGTAGTCTCTAGGGAAAATTTCTTCTTTAGTCCTAATTGTAATTTTTTGACCAGGGCAAATACGCGCATCTCAGAGGCACTCACTTGAAAACATCTACATCGCTCGGCTATATCAATGGAGTACTCCTACCCGTACTGACTGCTATGTTCGACCACTTAGCCAACTGCGAGTATGGAGCTGATCTACTATGTGAGTATATTTTTTGTTAGGTATACGTCTTTTCGTCAGTCTGCAATACCGGTATTGAGGGACCAAGGTAAACTTGATGGTCCAGGATAAACTTTTTCGTGCCAAATTTTATCAACCTATATGCTGGTGCAGAAGCCTCAGATGGTTTCTTTGCTTAATAAGGTCCCGAGTTCAATTTCTAATTATGGAATTGGAAAACGAAGTTTTCTAAATTAGCTCAGATTTGAACGTTTTGTATTATGGCCCCAAATATTCTTTACTTAGTTTCTCATAATACAGGTTGTCCTAAGCTTCAGGCAATTTATTGTTATTTTTTTACACTCCATTTCCATTGTCCATTTATTTGCTAACTGAATCAATACTTGATGTTATATTATGACGATTGTTTAAACCGCCAAAAGTTATTGAACTTACATACTATGTACTGCTTTGTCCTTTTCATTAAGATCCGTAACAATATTATTTTATCTATACAATAACATCACTGGCATTCTATCTAAAAGTCAATGACTTTACATTACAATCACAGCTAAAAAAACAAAAACTTCTTTGACTTTTTAAATAAAGTCTTTATGTTTATATTTATACGATCACGTTCTTCAAAAAACCAATCTACAAAATTATACTGTTTGTTTTAAAAATATTATGGGGCATTCAGAAACATTTGTCGAATGAGTACATATTTCATCGAGTAACATTCCAACACGACTAAATTCTTATTCTAACATTAATGAAATAATCCGTTATCCTGGTAAAGTGTTCAATTATTTGATAGGAAGACGCTGTCATCACTCTATCCACTATTGCTCGAACTGCTAGAGCTAGATTTGGAACTAGAACCAGATTTAGAACTGAAACTATGTTTTTTTCCATTCTTTGATTTATACGCTAGTTTACATTGCTTTTTACAATATTTCCGATAGTTCTTTTTCCTTTCTGAAAATAAAAACGATGATGGTTACTTATTTATTACTATTTAATTAATTATTTTGATTAATTACTATAATGACAGAAAATAAAATTAAATTAAACAGGGCAAAGCTTTTCTGGGTCAGCTAGTTTATATTTAAAATTCTTATTCTCTAATATCTACATCTACACAAACAATAGAACAAATATAAATTTAACCACGCCTTTATTGCAGTCATAAATGTTGCAGGTACTTTCATACGCAAATTTGCATGCGTTATTACATTTTATTGCTGATGCCTTTTGACAAGTACGTTCATAGCGATCTCTAAGTATGTTCACTTTGAAATCATCTTTATTATTTATTGTTTGATTTCTTAAAGAGTTCGGCTGCAAATAAACATACTATGACTAATATTTTAAAAAATATCATTATCTTCCTACCTTGATTACAATTATTATTTGGGATCGACGTAACTTGTTTTTCTCTTCCATTCTCCATTCTATTCCCAGTCATTTCCGCATTCACTCTTATTTCGGCCATATAAGTTTCACACAGTCTTTCACACAGTCTGTCCATGTCTTTTTAGGTCTTCCTTTGCCTTTGTAGCCATCCACATTAATAGTTTGATACCTTTCTTAAAACATGTTTCTCATTTCGTGTCTATATTTAATAAAAAAAGGCTTCATTAATAACCTAAATTACTCAAGTTTTAAAATTACAACCTACCCATTTATTTATTTATATATCCCGAAACAGGGTAACACATTTTAAAATTTGATGTTAGAGCTTGTTATATAAGTTAGTACATTTAGCAAATAATACTTACAAAACCTGAGATCTCAGGTTTGTTTTGTCTGAGGTTTGCTGGTGGGAACCGCGTGGAAATCGCCTTGATAGAGTATATTGCTAACAGTAGGGCTACTTTTTTTTTTTTTATAATGGATTGGTAACCCCGCCTGCGCTATCGATATACACTGACGGGGCACCAATGATAGCAATGGGGACTAACCTCCCCATTACTAACTATCCCTTCCCCTCAGTGGGGCTATTAGACCCTCTCAATCCCTTCCTGCTATCAATGACTTTGATCCTCCTACAAATATCTTCATTTCAGATCTTGTTTACAAAGTAATTCTAAGCACAAAATATAGCTTTACAAAAATATTGAAATCTTTGAAAATGTTCTGTTATTTCAGTGGACGAAATTCAAGTGGCATCATACAAAATGCTTGGCTCTTTGTACGCTCTCGGTACAGACGCGTCGCTCACACACGACAGGAAGTACCTTAAGACAGAAATAGAGAGGAACAAACCGGCGTTGGTAAGCTCTTGATTTATTTAAACTTATAATCTAATTATAAGTTAATATATAATAAATTTCACATAGATGTGTTTTATGGTTTATAAACAACAGGAATTAACACTATTATTTAGGTAAACTATAATTGTTTACCTGAATTAGTGTGGTCTCGGCATAGAATGGACCACCGCTTCCTTCCCCGTGGTTGTCGTAAAGGCAACTAAGGGAGCTTATGGTGATGGGATAAGCAGCAACGTCCTTAAAACATCTTTAAAGCCTAACTGCGATTGCCAACCCGCCTGTCGAGCATAACAACTACTGGCAAAAACCCCCCTTATTGGTAAAGCTAATGTTCAGCAGTAAACAGTTAACGGCTGAAATGAAAAAAAGAAAATGACAATATCCCTATTTCCAATATCCAGTTTTGGCACCAACCTTATTGAGCTACCTTTTTACGCAACAGTGTCTTCGGATTTTAGATATTTAATGTTCATTTTGATTCTAACTGTACAACTTGTATTATTTATTCATTACCAGGGTTCATGCTTGGGCGCATTCAGCTCGACGTTCCCAGTTGCGTTCCTGGAGCCGCACCTCAATAAACACAACCAGTTCTCACTGCTCAACCGCATCGCAGACCATTCCCTCGAGGCCCAAGGTGAGGAAACCAATCGTTTTAGCATTTATTGTATCCAGATCTCCTCAAAAATTCATATCACTAAAGACATGAATTTTGTCGATTTCTGCAGCTTATAACCTAAATTATAATTTATTATTTTATCCATATGTAGATATATATGTCCATTAATGACTTAAATGTGATCGAAATCGAAGGATTTCTTTTACTACTATGGTGGCAATTAAACATATATCCAATCGTTAGAATAGCCTATGGCCTCCTACAACATATTGATATTACAAACACATTATAAATGGTGTAATCAAAATTTACTTATTTCTCTCGTTATCCTGATTATTCTTTTAAGGGTAAGATTATTATAAGCTGCAGAAGTTGTTAACCCCACTGAAGACATGAACAGCATCATAGCATCACAGAATACACTGTATTCCCCAATACACCATTCATGTGTTGTGTTGTTCATGTAGAGAACGACGGTGTTACACCTCCGTACTTTATAATTTGACTACCACGTCTCATCCTTCAATTTCGGACACAGCTATGCAAGCATAACTGTTTCATAGCAGAAACACGAGTAGGACAGAATTATTAAAGCAGACGACTTTTGCACAAAGTCTCCCTCTAGTGATTCTTGACTAACCAAACGTCAATCGTTGGTTATTTGGTTAGAATGATTTTGTTTAATTCCGCTACCATTGGTGTGTATGTGAGCGCCGTAATCAAAGATTTATAACCACTATTACTACCAGAAGTTCCACAACCTTCCATATTACCGAAGATGATTCGTTTCGAAGTGAAACATGTGTCGCAAAACATGCATGATCAAAATCAGTCGAAAATTGGTAGCTAACATAGAATTTTGTTAAACTTCTAATAGTAATAATGATGATCAATCTTGGAATGTTGGCGGTCAGACATATACTAATGGTAGCGGAGTTAAACAAAATAATTCTAATGAAAAACTATTGATATGGAGTTCCGCAACATAACATCTAGTTCATTAAAACATTTATAAACGTCAATTCTTATACCCATAGACATAATGGCGAAAATGGAACAATCAATGCCGACACTAGAGACGATACTGAGCGAAGTGGATCAATTCGTGGAGTCAGATAAGACTTACAACGAAGCACCGCATATAATAGATGTGGTGCTTCCGTTACTATGTTCGTATCTTCCGTTCTGGTGGGCGCAGGGACCTGACAACGTTACGCCTACCGCTGGGTAATTTTTTATTAATTTATTTAAATTTTAATGCACAGTAAAATTCTATGTGTATACATTTGGCAGACTTAGCACCAGACGGTGTTTTCTATCAAATTTTTTTTATTTCTCATCAAACCGTTCACGAAACAAGTTAATTCTTTTTAAGCCCAATTAACCTTCATAGGTTTATACTTTCAGAGTGAACCTATAAAATACTTTCAATAGTTTCGAGTTTAAATAAAAGTAGCTAGTTTGGTCTTGATTAAAGTGTTTTTTTTTTTTTGTGGAATCTAAACAGTGTGGTCCCGGCATAGAATAGGCCACGTCTTCATTTCCTATGGGTGTCACAAGAGGTGACTAAGGAAACTTAATCGTAAAGGAATGGGCAGCAGCATCCTTCCCTTTAAAACATGTTCTCCTTAAAACATCTCTAAAAGCCTAACTGCGGTTGCCAACTCGCCTGCCAAACGTGCCAGCTACTGACAAAACTCCCTTTATGGGGAAGGCTTAGCAGTGAACAGTAACGGCTGAAATGATGATCTACAATTTCATTAACGACCCTATTTCCAATTATTAATTAGATAATGTGTTATATTCTGAACTATCTTCTAAACCAGGAACCACGTGACAATGGTGACAGCTGAGCACATGAACCAACTACTAAAGAACGTACTGAAACTGATCAAGAAGAACATAGGCAACGAGAGTGCACCATGGATGACTCGTATTGCCACTTACACTCAGCAAATCATCATCAATAGCTCAGAGGAACTGCTCAGGGACTCCTTCCTGCCATTGGCGGAGAGAGTCAGGAAAAGGACAGATAACATGTTCCACAAGGAGGAGAGCTTGAGGGGATTCATCAAAGTGAGTATTTTTTTTATAGAACACAGGGGGCAAACGAGCATGTGGCTCACCTGTTGGTCAGTGACTACCACCGCCCATGAGCACTCACTACTCGTACACCAGAGGCAAGGGTGCTGTTGATCTTTTAAAACAAAATATGCTGTTTTCTTGAAGGTTACCATCATATCGGTTCGGAAATACTTCTTTAGTATTTTATAGAACAAAAATTGTTGGATACGCTAGCATACTCGTAACACCATAGTCCTAAGGAATGATAACGCATGAAGGGTATCAAATATTGCATGAGCGTTAAAGTATATATCCTATAATGTCCACAATACCTCTTTTTCTATAAGATAGGCCATCAGCTTGTTTGTCATTCTCATTCATTGTTGCATAAAAAGTTGAGATTTTCAACAAATTAATAAATATTATTATTAAAAAGGTAGTATTTTTGCAATGAATGATAATATAAGGCCAAGGAATTGTTAGTAAATAGTAATGACTAGTAATAGTAGGGTTGTCATTCCATTTTCACTCATCAAAAAAATCTCCGTCTACGCTATCGGAATGCATTGGAATAGAGATGAGGTTGAATTCAAGTCATTTTTTTCTGGGTGAAAATGGAATGGTAACCCCGCCCGCGCTAACGGGATACGCTGGCGGAGCACCAGTGAAGGGTGATAGATGAGAATGAAAACAGGCCAGTTAGCCCATCATGATGAATTCATCAGGATAGATTCCTTGATAGTTTCCAGGGGAAACCACGAAGAGGTCGACCTGGTTGGGTATATTGCTAGCAATGGGATTCTCAGTCTCCATTACTAACAATCCCTTTCCCCCGAATTCAGGTCATTTGGTGACTATAACCATCATGATGAATTCGTTAAGAATTAACCACGATGGTTTCCGCGTAGAGATCGATCTGATATTACTGGCAATGGGATTTCTAGTCTCTGTTACTAACAAAAGTAGCGATAAAAGCTAGAGATTTACTACCAATAAATGAATAGTACTATACTATTCATTGTATTATGGTATTACTAAATTATATTTCAAGAAAGGTTCTTGAGTGATGGTCCCCATTATAGTGACGACCTCAAATGCATTGCAGAGAGTCAGTGGATACAGGTGGCTCAAGACAATTCCTTATGTAAGTCTATGGGAGAGACCTATGTCCAGAACTGGACAGACAATGGCTGAATTATATTTCATTCTATCTTATGGACTTATTATCGATTCCTTATTATTGTTTTAATGAAATATTTTCTAATCAATTCGTATTATTCTTTAGTCTTCAACTGACGACACTTCGCAAGTTGAATCGCAGATTCAGGAGGATTGGCAACTCTTAGTGAGAGACATTTACTCCTTCTATCCGCTCCTGATCAAATATGTGGACTTGCAGAGGAACCATTGGCTCAGGAATAATGTTCCAGGTTTGTATAGAATAGCAACAATATATATCATATTTATATGAATTAGCGACTTGCCCCGACTTTTCACAGGTAGGTATCTATCTATTTAAGAGCTGCGCTCTTGTCGGTGGCGCTCTTGCCACTCACTACGATTTTCAGCGAGTCTCTTCACCTCTTGATACGACACGACACCAACTACTTCCTTAATCTGCCTGATGTAACTATGTCTCGGTCTCCCTCTTCCCCTCCTTCCTTCAGGTAGGTAGGTAAAAATATAAGCTGACAAATTATATAAAAATAGAGCCCATGTTAGTCGCTGACAAGCTTTCTACAGGTTAAAAAATTTCTAAAATCGATCGAATAGTTTTTTAATCTATCTATTACAAACAAAATATCTAATCTATCCCCTTTATTAGTCTATTAAGAATGCTATACAGTATTAAGTCCATCTTTAATATCAACTTAATTCTTTAAAAACTTAAAAGCTTGTAACAATAGATGGATCGTTGTTTATTACTCTTTCACGCAAAATGAATTGAACGGATTTGAATGAAATGTGTTACATGGATAAGTTATATCCTAACTTTTATATATTGATTCATGCGCGACTCCAAATGTTTGAACGTAGGTATTTATTTTATATACCAATAAGCGTATCTACAAATAGATTTTGTGTCACAAAAAGCAGCTACCTTAGCAGCAGTTCAGTAAAAAAACTATAGTTACAGTAGTAACAAAATTAATATGAGCACTAACATTAAAATAATCTATTAAAAAAAAATCAAATAATGTTAATATTTAATTGGTATCATAATCTCATAGGTAACTTGATGCCGAATGCGAAATTATTAGTCGCACATGCAGTTAGGATCTACTACACAATATATAAGGACAAAAATAACATAAATAAAAATACAAAAATTAAAATAAAATTTAACTAACTTCTTCAACAGATTTTACCTGTGTATATCAACATATAATGTCTAATGTTTACAATATCAAAACTCTTTTTTCAGAGGCCGAAGAATTATATAACCACGTAGCAGAAATATTCAACATCTGGTCAAAGAGTCAATACTTCCTCAAAGAAGAGCAGAACTTCATATCGGCCAATGAAATCGACAACATGGTGAGATTTCTAACATTTTTAAAACGTAAACATTATTATTCACAAATAGCGCCATCTATTAGTAAATTATTAAAACAAATTTCAGTGATCGATAGAAGATAGAAAACCTGTAGACAAAATGAAATATGCATGACTATTTCATTCAGTTACTTCATACTAGTATAGTATATTATCTGTGATCATATATGTTATATGTTACATAAGGGCATTACAAATAACAGAAATGAATTTAACATGTATGATACCTTTATGATAGTAATAGTATTCTCAGCGGCTAAATTAACGATAAGTTAAATAAATGATTTTGCATACACTATAAAGATAGTATTATTATATAATTCTATATCTAATTATACATATATCTATACAGATTTTAAAACTAAATTAATCTTTTACTTTCTTTTTTTTTTGTTGTAAGCTTAATATAAAATTCATAGGTTATATTATAACCTATAAAACCTTAAGATAATAAAATTAATAATTTAAAATGTGCCTTTTTTAGTATAAAATTTATTTAGTGCTAATTAGGTCTTAACTGAACTAAATTCATTCTTGTTATTTGATTTCTGTATTACGAAATATAAAATGTGTTAAAACTGAATGAAACTTGTCGATAATAAACCCACACGCTCCGATATATTTTGTTTGCCTACCTTCATTTGTTATTTTGTGTCTCACTCTATCATATCCATGTCGAAACTAGGTGCTGATTATGCCAACAGCAACAAGAAGAGTGACTACAGTCACTGATGGGGCACCACAAGGAGGCGGCAAGGTATAGTAATATAGCATTCCATAGGTTTTTTCATAGATTATTAATAATATACAGGTTGAAATCAAAATCGTTAACAATACATAAAATTAACAATCTACCATACCATATCAGCCGTTAACTGTCCACTGCTGAACATAGGCCTCTCCCTATTAAAGGGTTTTGCTAGTAGTTTCCACGCTTGGCCGGTAGGTTAACAACTGCAGCTAAACCTTAGTGATGTTTAAAGAGAGACGCTGCTGCCCATCCCTAAACTATTCAGTTCCCTTAGTCGCCTCTTATGACACCCACGGGAAAAGAAGGTGTAGTCTATTCTATTCCGGAACCATGCAGCAACGGATATAGAACATATCAGGGTACAAATTTTTGTTAATCAAAAATTCGAAAACGATAAAAATTAGTTTAGTCTCCCATACAAGAGTTTCTTTGGTGGAAATGTTCAGTTTTGTTGGTAGAACACTTCCTTCAAAGGATCCTAAACATTTCGATTTCACCCTGTATACTGAGAGGCTTCACTCATTAAACTATAATTTTATTATGTAACTTCAACATATTATAACATATGTGGTAATGTTGTACCTAAAACAAGTCCAAAACAATACAATATCCAATCCGGCCTTCTAGATAAGTGGCAAGCGAATTCGTCGATACAATCGACATCGCTGGCGTATCCATGAGATAGAATGAGATAGCAACGTCGAGTGCCTCAATCCAATTCATGAACTTGCTTTCGATAACGAATCCATCGATGAATCCGATTGCCACTTGTCTAGGGAAACTGCAATAGTTACGCTAAATGCTTTTTGGTTTGCTTCCTATAATAGCTATCCTAAAGATCATATTGTCATATATTCAAATGATAGCATTCAACCGCCTGTTTTATATCTACCATCATGAAAGGAAAAAATAAACTCATGTATAACAGCAATTTTATACGTATTAATATAAAATTAACAGCTAATTACCCAGATGCAACGAAATTGGCAAATTCAACACAAACTAAAATAAAAATAAATGTATATAAAATAATAAATTTATATAATGTATGTAAACCGCATATTTACAAGAATACTAACATATCCCAGGTAGGAATTATTCGTCGTATTGACGTTAATATTGTGTAAAATGATTGTGTGAAAGACGATATGACCAGAATGGGAGTGAATGCGGAAATGACTGGGAATAGAAGAGAATGGAAGAGGAAAACATATTGCGCCGACCCCAAATAATAATTGGCATAAAGGTTGGAAGATGATGATTGACGTCAATATTCAGTCACCGACTCTAAAATGATTTAAAACTGACATCTTATTTAAGTCACAGACGTCACGTACCTGGGATTAGGTGTTTCATATACTGATAAAGTTTTTTTTTTTTTCTAATTTATATTTTTTTTTTGATATAAACTTATAAATATATGTTATATTTTAAACTATGATGAACGTAAAACTCAAGGCTGCCACTTTGAATACATTCGAATCACATATATTACTGAATATAAAATTATTAGATTCAAATATCTATAATGTCAATACAATTAGTATTGTTTTCTGTTATCCATAAAATTAAAACACACGAACGCAGTTCTCTTTTCGATGCTCTAAATAAACATAGCTACTCTCTTTATTAACATATACCTTGAACACAACAGAAAAAGAAGAAGCATCGCGATAAGAAACGTGACAAAGACAAGGAAGTCCAAGCATCCCTGATGGTAGCCTGTCTGAAGAGGTTGCTGCCAGTTGGTCTTAATCTATTTGCGGGCAGAGAACAGGAATTGGTGCAACATTGTAAAGACAGATTCCTCAAGGTAAGAAAGGTTACTTCTAGTCTATTCTCTATTATAGACGCGCCTGATGTCAAACAGCAATTACAGATCGGTTACAACACCAGAAGCATCATTAGCATTATGTTGTAGGCCATATTAGAAAAGAACTTGAACTGTAATACTCAGTAATTCAATTCCCATATATATTATCCTTAAAACTTAAACACAGCAAACAAGCAAATTGTTTCGTAGTAGAATTAGGAAGTACAGAAATAGAAGAAGAAGATTATTTTACTTAATCTATTGAAATAGATCTTAACGAAAATATAAATAAACCCATAATTATGTGCGACTATGATAATTTTCTGAAGACCAATAATAGTACAAATCAATTATTGATTCAATGTTTCAATTTGTTACTAATATCATTTAAACAGTGTTTTTATTATAATTTCAACAAAACTTTTCATTAAGTTCTGTCTGTTTATCAACCCTGATCCTGGGACTAGTTTAGTCGATTTGATACATAAACTACATTCGATAACTACAAAAATTTTTAACTTTTTCCTAAACTTTATAAATTAGTTTCAAATATTTATCAACCGACTTCAAAAAGATGAAGGTTCTCAATTTTCTTGTCTTTTTTTATATTTATTATCTCATACCTCAGTCAGTTATAAGCGGATTTAGAATTATTTTTATCTGAAAGAATATAAATACTTGCAAATTACTTCCATAGAAATTTTATCAAAATCATATCAAGTTTAGGTTCTAAATCATAATACCAGTGTTTGACACAACTGAAATCAGTTTTTTCTGAAACACCTTCTTAACACATATTTTATTACACTCACAAACCGAAGAAAAATCTTATATTTTGTTTTTGTAGAAAATGTCTGAGCAAGACGTATCGGAATTTGCCAAAACGCAACTAACACTCCCGGACAAAATAGACCCAGCGGATGAGATGTCCTGGCAACATTACTTATACAGCAAACTTGGCTCCAAAAGTAAAACAAACATTACCGTAGAAACTGCTGAGAACAAAGCCAAGATCATTGATGATACCGTGGAGAGGATTGTCGCAATGAGCAAAGTGCTGTTTGGACTACATATGGTAAGTTATATATTATATATATCAAATCTATGTTCGAATACCGATGAGTGAAACTTATATATGACTTATTAATTTGTTTAAAAATTTCCATTGTCCATAAAAAAAGATAATAGAAGGAACAGTCAATAGACTTTTTCACCAGTACGAAGCTAGGCTGGATCGCTAGTGTTCAAATATTAACTTCAATTTAAAGTCACAAGTTACACTAATGACGCAAGTCGTCAGAAACTATATCAGTGTTTGGACTTAGTATTAAAAGTTAATTAAAAAAAATTGCAACAAAATTATTTGTCTATTTATTTGTAACCATAGATCGACCATCCTCAACAAATGAGTAAAAACGTATACCGTTCCGTGGTGTCGATTCAACGAAAACGAGCTGTTATTGCCTGCTTTAGGCAGACCTCCATCCACTCTCTGCCAAGGTTCAAATGATTATGTGTTGTGTTCCGTTTGATATAAGAGTGATTTTGTTGTGTGGCACTAACATCGTATACTAAGTCCTTAATTTTTTTTACATTATTAAAGATGCGTTTTAGAATTTGCATATAACTTTGCTATTATAGAAACTTAACATGACAATAAATTCATTATATACTCATATTAACCTTATAACATAGACTGAAGTCAATATAAACAGTTTGGAATAGCATTACATAAGGATGCTATAGACCAGTATTTCCCAACCTTTTTTGTGCCATGCCCCACTTAAACATTTCTAAAATTTTTATTCCCCCATACATAATTTTTCCAGACAAAGTTTACTTGACGACTCTAGTCGCCCAGTTGATATTTTGATAACGTCAAATGAAATTATACCTAATAAATATTTACAGCATTTTTTTAATTCACTTTTTTTTGTTTTATTTGGTACTCGTAGCATTGCATTTAAATTGCCCGGAGCAAGAGAGTTAAAATCGCTTCGAGTCCATTTTTTAATTGCCCCCCTAAACTATCAAATTGCCCCCCCCCCCCCTGTGGGGCGTGAGACCCACGTTGGGAAACACCGCAATAGACTGTGTTATTTAGTAGACATAACTAAACCTAAATATAACAGAATGTAATCGATTTCTTTTATAATATCTTGATAGACATCATTTTGAGATTTACTCTGAGTAAATCATTCAACTAACTCGCGTTATTGTTGTACACTTAATATGAACATTGCAATACTCGCATGCTGCACTGGACTAATTAGGCAACTAAACCGAAACAACGCTCAACTAACTGGAAGCGAGTACTGTGCGCCGCTAGGAAACGTGCAGCCATAGCTTGCTTGAGAAGTACACATCTGTATAAAGTGAGCAGGTAATCCTATTACGTATCTCTACTATTCATAGGTTTAGGATATAAAATGTGTGCCCGAACTCTAGTAATAGTACTCTTCAACTAACATTGTATCAAAGTAAGTTAGAAGATAAGTCACTTACACTTAATAAATATCGAATTTTTCTTCCACTTTTCTCTATTTTAATCTGTTTTCTTCTGTTCTTTATACTCTATTCCTCTTCCTTTTTCTTCTCTTTCTTTTTTGCTTCCTTCCCTCATATTTCTTTGAAAGTATTTGAACAACAAGAGAGTAGAATATTCGGCTAAACATTGATAATAACTACATTGTTGCTTGCAGGCATCGTGCATGTAATATATTTGCACGAACATATTACGAGCTTTGGTTGGAAGAAGAAAACATCGGCCAAGAAGTCATGATAGAAGATTTAACGGTAAACACACATACATTTTTATGTGTTGTTATAATTATATATCAATTGCCAAACATAAGTTGTCACCAAAAAATTTATTGTTTTTTCTTTATTTTTAATAAGATTACAGATTTCGTCTAAGGATGTTCCAACTATAGCATCAAACTCGAATAACAAAAAGTTGAAATTAATTGGTTTAAAAAAAAATCTTGCAAATCTTATATAAGTTGAGCACCTTAAGAGCATCGTTAGAACGGAACAAGAGTAAATCTCTTCCTCCTCAAAATTTCCTCTGAATACCAGAGGAAATTTTTTTCATCAGTTATAACTAGTACTAATCCAATCAATTGTGATTTCAGCAATCATTCGAAGATGCAGAGTTGAAGAAGAGCGACGTGGTAGAAGAGGAAGGCAAGCCTGATCCCCTCACACAGCTCGTCACCACATTCTGCAGAGGCGCCATGACCGAACGTTCTGGTGCTTTACAGGTAACTGTACACCTATTGCTATATTCTAATATTAGGAACCATTTAAGAAAGTGAACTGTTTACTACTAAAAATGGCGGCGTGGTTGGCCGAGTCATTGAGTCCCCTAAAATATAGTAAAGCGCAATCATAGCTGGCCCATTCGTCGAGCTCGTGAATAGATGCTGTGTGTTGGAACTATTCTGCTCATGTTTGCTTGTTTATTTTCTATTTACACATATAAATAGAACTTAATGCTAATTATAGTTACAGTACATTTGTATGACAAATGTAAAATTATCTTGTGCATGGTAATTTGAAAAGAGTAACTGTTGAGATTCTTGCAGGTTATTCTCAGCAAATAACAACATTTAGAACCCTGCAGTAAAATCATAAAAAAAATTATGGTTTAGAGAGCTTGTAAACAAGTATATTTGAATAATGATTTCTATTCTATAATGCGACACCTGATATTAAATGTTTCTAACCCGCTTTTGGACAGAAACCCCGGACGATAGCTTTACATATCCTCCGAAACATGCAGCAAACGACAATCGTTTGTAAATAGTCCCAATATAAATTTGATAACTTCAGAAGTTGTTCAGAACTCCATTGTTTTTGCCTACCCTAATGGGAGACAGGCGTGACAGATATGTATGTATGTATGTATGTTTAGGACTCGATCTTTGGATTAATAAATCGTACTCCAGCGTATCCAATTGTACTGCCCCTGCCTATGTGAAAGGATACAGAGGATCTACCAAAACCTTCTTTAGCTTCTAATGTCAAATGAGTTTCTTTTGGTGTGCAAGCACTGTTTCTCCTGTTTTACTCGACTAACTTGTAGATTTTCTCATGTATTTTTTTTTTGTTTTTTAGGAAGATCCTCTTTACATGTCATATGCGCATATAATAGCTAAATCGTGTGGTGAAGAAGAGGAAGAAGGTGGTGACGAAGAAGAAGAAGGGGGTGGAGAAGCTGAA
Organism: Galleria mellonella; assembly: GCF_026898425.1. NCBI lineage: Eukaryota > Metazoa > Arthropoda > Insecta > Lepidoptera > Pyralidae > Galleria > Galleria mellonella. Next base: position 3,492,890 of record NW_026441999.1, on the reverse strand, counting down.
GGTGAAGAAGAAGGGCGTGCTAGTATACACGTAAGTTTCAATCCGTTTCAAGACAATTTTGATTGACATCTTATATACATAATTATTATTCTTTCTTTAAAAAAATAATTTTTAATAATTTTCTAATGAAATTTACATACCTTAATAATAAACCTCTTTCTGAAATATATTACAAGCAGAAAACAATGGAAACATTTATGGTGAGTATACTTACGCAAATAAATTTATAAAAGTAATAAAACACAATCATTAAGCGTCTTCCAATAGAGGGACCTCTTTTAAAAGAGTTCATAAATTTTCGTCATAAACTTTGCAGGAACAAGAAATGGAGAAACAGAAGCTTCTCTTCCATCAATCTCGGCTGGCCGATCGTGGCGTGGCTGAAATGGTGTTACTGCACATATCAGCGTCCAAGGGTGTGCCCAGTGATATGGTGATGAAGACATTACAGCTCGGCATCTCTATACTGAGGGGAGGCAATATCGAGATACAGATGGTATGTAAATGACTGTAAATGTAAACATTGATAAAGAGCAGTAGAGCATCATGAATGGTAAAAAAAAATAAGGTGTTGATCCACCTGATTTTATTATTTTAAAAAGTTGATGTATGGATGGAATGGTGAATGATGCCTCTATCTATCTATCTATCCTATTTAAGAGCTGCGCTCTTGTCGGTGGAGCTCTTGCCTCTCTCTGTGATCTCTAAATGGGTGATAATGGTATGGTAACCCCGTCTGTACTATCGGTATACAATGGCGGGGCACCAGTGATAGATGACTAATGAGGATGAAAGCAGGTCAATTAGCCCATCCTGACGAATTCAACTAGAATTAGCCACAATGGTTTCCAGGGGGAACCACGTGGAGGTCAACCTGACAGGGTATATTGCTATTTGGCCCCATTACTAACAATCCCTTTCAGCCCATTGAGATAGTTTGGCGGAGTACCAATGGAGGATAGATGAGGATGAACGCAGGTCAATTGCTCCATCGTAAAGAATTTATCAAAAATTGTTTCCAGTAATAATAACTTGTTCGTAATTGAGTATATTGTTTATAATAGAATCGCTACTCCCCGCTACTAATAATTCCTTTTCCCCTCTTCTCTTTGTCCAACCAAACTACGACCATACTACAATCAACTCTTCAAACCAAAATACAGCCATATATACATGATTACTTAATGAAAAAAAAGTATGTTTGCAGTAAGTTTTTAGTTTTATAATAATCCTACTATTATTATTAATGATTTTTTTTTTTTATATTTGAATGTTTGTTTCTCAACCACATGGAATTTGGTACACTTTAAACACTAATTCAGGAAGGCAAAATAGTACGTATTAATTTATTATATATTTTTCATCTATTCTTCATCAGGGCATGCTGAACCATCTAAAGGACAAGAAGGACGTGGGCTTCTTCACGTCGATTGCTGGTCTCATGAACTCTTGCTCTGTCCTCGACCTTGATGCTTTCGAAAGAAATACCAAGGCTGAAGGTAAGTACTGAAGAACGAAAGACTAAAACTTGAGATTATATATATATTGTCGTTTAAGTTGCAACTTCGCGAAAGTCAAAATTTGACAATCTATAGAAGAGCAAAAAACTGAACAAAATCTGAATTTCTAGTTCTATTGTATTTTTATTAATAAATTTCAATAAAGTTAATTATTTAAAATCAATATTACTGGTTAGTTCAGATGATCAGCGCTACTCTTACCATCGAATAAAATAAAAACATAAAAACTCCAAAGAAGTATGCAATATTGAAACTTCAAAACGATATTCCCAAATGATAAAGAAGCTTGATTTACGAGACTGAAGATTTTGAGTAATAATATCAATCGATTATTGATTTATAAATGAATATTTGTTTGTCCACTCGTGGGATATCGATATGCCGTTACTTTATTTATTATTTACTTCAGGTCTGGGCGTGGGACTGGAAGGCGCCGCCGGTGAAAAGAACATGCACGACGCGGAATTCACATGCGCATTATTCAGATTCATCCAACTCACTTGTGAAGGCCACAACTTGGGTAACATCACAATATGTGAACAGAATTTTGCTCTGCAAAGATGCACATTTTGCTCAGCTTGTACTATACTTATAAACGATATTACATTTCTTAGACACGTTACATTGACAATATATATTTTAATTTAAAACCACTAACAACCGTTTCGTTATTTCTATTTAAAATCCAAACTGCAGAACCGTTTTTTTTTTTAATCTGTAGAACTAATTTGTAAATATATCCTATCAGATAAAAAAAAATCTTCCAAATCGGTTTACAAATGACGAAGTTCTGAGGTAACAAACAAATTGGGAATGTCCTTTTTTTAAGTTGGTTAAAAAGTACAGGCGAATGGGACAGATTGTAACTCGTTGACTCGTCTACAATGGTACTCGTAGACGACTTTTGTAAAATATCGACCTTTTTATTTTATAGAAATATAATTCTGTTAAAATTTCTTTATACAGAATGGCAGAACTACCTTCGTACACAAGCTGGTAACACGACGACAGTCAACGTGGTCATCTGTACTGTCGACTACCTGCTGCGTCTCCAGGAGTCCATTATGGACTTCTACTGGCATTATTCCAGCAAGGTGAGTGTTATAAATGATAATGTAGTGCTAACCTTGCCTAAGCTATTGATAGAAACTAGCGGAAAACAATAAGCTATGATAAATAGAAATGAAGTCATGATATTTAAAGTCATGTCAATGAATTCACCAGAATTAACCTCGATGGCTTCCAAGATGGAGGTCGGGCTATCAGGATATATTGCTAATAAAGGGGCTGGTACTTTATAATGCACAAAATACTATTATTACTAATTTAAAAGACATACCAGTTTTAAAAACTAATTTAAATTTTAAATATTTTAAATTCATCATCGTCATCATCATATCATAGGCCTCCTTCTTGGGGAATTTTACCAATAGTTGGCACGCTTGGTAAGCGGTTTGGCAATCACAGTTAGGCCTTGATGATGATCCAAGATGGTCGCTGCTGCTTATCGTTTGACTATTAAATTCCCTTAGTCACCTCTTTCGTCACCAATGGGAAAAAAAAGGATGGTCCATTCTGACCAATAGTGATTCTATGAAATCACACAGCTAACAAATTTAATTATAATCCATTTATTATTATAAATTTGTAGAATATATTATTAGAAACTATCGATTAATAATCGATTAATAATCGATACATAAAGATTATTGCTACCACTGTCTCTCGCGTCCTCCTCATTCATCAATCCATAACAATTTTGTTTTTTTCATTTCAGGAGCTGATCGACCCGGCTGGCAAGGCGAATTTCTTCAAAGCTATCGGCGTGGCTTCACAGGTGTTCAACACCCTCACTGAGGTCATCCAGGGGCCCTGTACCCAGAACCAGCAAGCTCTCGCTCACTCCAGGTACATTTGCTCATTAAATCTTAATCCTATATAAAATTTCCATGTCATGATGTTCATCCACGCTAATCTTCAAAACTAATCAGTCGATTTTAACATTATTAATATTTTTTGCTCCAATTTGAGAAATAGTTTCAACTTAAACAACGTTAGTCGGGTCAACTAATATATCTTTTTTAGGATACTTAATATACAAAATAAGCTAGTGACCGACCTGATGAAGAGTGGTAACTTCTGCATATAGACATAAGCAACACCTTCAAGGTAACTGTAATCACAGAAAATATGTGATCTTCTGATACCCATGATACCCTCATATATTGCCATTCTTGAGGACTATGGTGTTACGCCTCTGTACACTATAAAATACGAGTATATAGCTAAATAGAAAAATCTATATGCAATCAAGGACGGAGAGTTTAAGTACAAATCAGCACCGTGGATATACAGAGTATTCTGTTATATCTACGGTGCTGTTCATATCTATAAATGACTGTTACCATTTCCCATCAGATGAGCCATCAGTTTATATGACATTCCAAGTTGCATAAAAAAATAAAACCTTCCAGATTGTGGGACGCAGTAGGCGGTTTTCTGTTCCTGTTCTCCCACATGCAGGACAAGCTATCGAAGCACTCCTCGCAAGTGGACTTGCTCAAAGAACTCCTCAACCTCCAGAAGGACATGATCACCATGATGCTGTCCATGCTTGAAGGAAACGTCGTGAATGGTATAATAGTTTTCAAACAACTTCATACTAACATCCTACTTCAAGTAGACGTATCTTCTTGGTAGATGAGGATATTAACCTACCTCATTAGACTAACAGCGCACTTTTATAACAAGTTTTCTTTTTCTTTTGCTGGTATATGGTGCTATGTCCTATGTCACCAGTTAGTATATCACTACTAATAAAGAAGAAAAGGGGAAAGGGATTATTAGTAATGCGGACTACCAGTTCCATTGCTAGCAAGACCTCCCCGTGGTCCCCCCTGGAAACCATCATGCTAAATTCCAGGTGTATTCATCACAGTGGGCTGACTGACCTGCCCTTTCATTCTCACCTATCATCCCTCACTGGTACTTTACCAGCGTATACCAATAGTGCAGGCAGTGTTACCATTCTATTATCATTCATAAAAAAAAAACCATTTCATTAAAATCTTTGTATGCAGTATTTTACCGAAATAAACTTCCCTCCTTAAATGGAGTCAATATGGAGCCTATATGGAGTAAAATCTCTGATTGTCACAGTAACCAATTAATTGTCTTACTCATAAGAGTACTAAGAGGGGAGGAGGAAGTGGCCTCTGGAGATTTGCGAGCGAAACTTTGAACTATCCGTAAAGACATGTCTAAGAAACCTTTATTTGAAACTATAAGAAACCTTTATTTGGGGGCTATAAAACAATCTTTTATATGCTAATGGGGGGCCATAAGTAGGAACTTATATATACGTAGGGTATGGGATTGTTAGAAATGGGAACTCTATTTCTCATTATTGACAATATACCTACCCAATCAAATCGACAGCTACATTACTAATTGTGGATGAAATTTCTGTAATAAGTAAACTAACCTGACTACACCCTCATATCATTTTCTACTGGTGACCTACATCTTTAGCATAGGAGGACAAACTGATGTTAATTCCTTCTGTATAAGAAGAACTTATGGCCTTATATCAAACATTAATTCCTTTACAGGCACAATCGGTAAACAGATGGTGGATACGCTGGTGGAATCTGCATCCAATGTGGAGCTGATCCTCAAATACTTCGACATGTTCCTCAAACTCAAGGACCTGACCTCCAGTGCCAGCTTCCAGGAGATAGACGCCAACAACGACGGTTGGGTGCTGCCCAAAGACTTCAAGGAGAAGATGGAACAGCAGAAGAGTTATACACCGTAAGTTTATATTAATTTATTATAACTTCAAGGTACCCGAAATCATTACCATACTTTCAAAATTGTACTCTACCAGGGAAGTGATTTTTTAATATGATATTTTTAAAATAATGTTAATAGAATATTACCGAAGAAAGATTTTGTACAAAAGTCGTCGGCATGGCTACCTCTTTTCCAACCGTGCTTCTATCATCAAGCAGCTATGTTTTCATGGTTGTATATCAATTTGATGGGTGGGAAAGTTAGCAAAATTTTAAGGTACAGAAATATAACTTATTCTTTAAAAATAGCAAAGGATGAGGAGTTCCACAGGTATTACAGTGTATTCTATGATTTTTGTGGTGCAGGCTATGATTACCACTTTATTATATAAATTATTGCGGAAATTATCATTGCGAAAAAAAACTAATTATAATAAATTGAACATTACAGCGAAGAGATAGAGTTCCTGTTGGCTTGTTGCGAGACAAACCACGACGGCAAACTGGACTACATCGGGTTCTGCGACCGTTTTCACGAGCCCGCCAAAGAGATCGGCTTCAATCTTGCCGTCCTACTTACCAACCTTTCAGAACATATGCCCAATGAACCTCGGTTAGTGGATTCACGCTAAACCATAAGCATAATCTTTGTCCTTTACTACTGATGAAATTAAAATGTTAGCCCCTCGCTGGATGAGGTGAGTTGGTTCCTTGAAACAAATTACCCAAAAAAATAATCGCAATACTTATAGTAGGACTTTGTGGAGGACACTGGCAGGGTATATAGTTACAAGGAGCTGCAAATTAGCTGGATAAACAATATTAAGCAAAATAACCCAAATTCAACCATTTTCCACATTAACGTCTATCTATTTATACAGCACCACGTGAAAATGACTTGTATGGATGAATGGATTGCAATTAAATTTTATTATCAAATAGACACTATTTTGATCACCACTCAGATTTAGTGTTACTCAGCTTCTAGTCAAATTGCCCATCAATTATAGTACCTATAAAGAAAAATATCACAGTGTATAAATAATAAAATCTGCATTCCACGTGGTCAGGTTGGCTCGTTTCCTCGAAACGGCCGGCTCCGTGCTCAATTACTTCGAACCATTCCTCGGCCGCATTGAGATCATGGGCGGCTCGAAACGCATCGAGCGGGTCTACTTCGAGATCAAGGAGTCCAACATTGAACAGTGGGAGAAGCCTCAAATCAAGGTACTGCTATCTTTTTTTGACTATCATTAACGCCCACTAATGCCTGAATGAAGACGGAGACGCACGCCCCGAAAAAAATAAAGAGAATATTAAGTTTCTATTACCATGGTGGCCAGTTATCTTGGAATACCTTCAATTTTCCTTCTTTAAGACTCTAGTGCTATTTACTGTACTAGGAGAACAAAGCATGATCCTATTATCTTAGTTTATTCTCCTAATCATTATATTATTACTTAATCACTACACTGAGTTATTAACCGACTGCATACCACGGAATGCGTGCTTAACCGACTGCGTTCCTCAGAATGCGCTTGCACAACCTGGTTGATTATGCAACGTTTCGCAGAGAATGCGCAAATACACAACTGCAATCCGTAGAATGCACATGTAACCGACGTCATTCCGCAAAAAATACGCACATAACCAATTGCATTCTATAGAACCGTTTAATAGATCAGATTAACAAAACACAAAGTTGCTATACAAATATATCATCATCATCAGAGGGAGACTTTGTACAAAAGTCGATTGCTTGGGTACCTCTGTCCCATTCGTGTTTCAACCGTGAAGCAGTTATGTTTGCATGGCTGTGTTTCGGTTTGAAGGGTGGAATATGGCGTGAATTTACTGGGTACAGAGGAATAACACCTGAGTCCTCAGGAATGGCAACACATGGGGGGTATCATGAGCGAAACAGTATACTCTGTTATGTCCATGGTACTGCTCATGTCTATAGGCGACGGTTACCACTTTCTATCAGGTGGGCCGTCAGCTTGAATGCCATTCTAAGTTGTATAAAAAAAAATATTTCGACCGTTAACTACCCACTGTTGAATATAAGTCTTTTCCATAAGGGGAGTTTTTTCAGTAGTTGCCACGCTGGCAGGCAGGTTGGCAACCGCAGTTAGGCTTTTACCATTAAATTTCCTTAATCACCTCTTACGACATCCACAAGAAAGGAAGCAGTGGTCTATTCTATGCCGGGACCACACGGGCATATTTGCAAACCAATACACACAATTTTATTTATATCATGCATTTAAAGTATTTAATAACCAGCATAACTATTTCAGGAATCGAAACGCGCATTCTTCTACAGTATCGTAACAGAAGGTGGCGATAAAGAGAAGTTGGAAGCGTTCGTGAACTTCTGCGAGGACGCCATCTTTGAAATGACCCATGCATCCAGCCTCATGGCCGCTTCCGAAGAGTCTGCTGGGGGACCCAAGAATAGAGAGGCCAGCTACATGTACATGGGAGATGATGATGATGAAAGGTGATGAAAACTTTAGACAGTAGTCTAGTAGCCATAATATAAGATCGACTTAGTAATACGTCCAGTAATATTAACAAGTCAAATAAAACAGTTTTATCTTTTTATCAAAGCTAACGGTTCACAGATAGTCATTCATTGTCATTCTTGATCCTGAGGACTGTACTGTTATGCCTCTATGCCCTGTATTTCCAGCCACATCCCACCTTTCAAACCGAAACGATCAAGCAAGTACAGCTCATACAGGGACAGGGGTACCCGAGTAAACGACTTTGTACCAAATATCTCCCTGTCATCATATCATTATCATACCAGCCTTTAACTGTCCATTGCTGAACATAAGCTTCCCCCTCAGGGGGTGTTGCCAATAGTTGCTACGCTTGGCAGGCGGTTTGGCAACCGCAATTAGGTCTTATTTAAGTAGGACGCTGCTGTCCCTCTCTCGCCCTCTATTAGTAGCCTTTTATGACCCCCACAGATAAGATTGATCACTATTCTATCAATACCGATTTCTTTCAGAGCTGGCAAAGACCCCTTCCGACGTGGCCTCCAATCGGTAAAGGATGGATTCGCCACAGCATTCTCGTCTTTATCGCCTTCAAACATAAAGGCTAAAATCGCCGATCTACACCAAATGCCTCCAGCGGAACTGGCCGTTGGTTTCTTTAAAATGTTCTTCTACATGTTCTACTATTTGGGATACGGTGCGTTGGTCGTCATTAGGTGAGTTTCAACTTTATTACGTGCGTGTAAAATGCTTTTTCGATTGGGATTATTTTTGTATTATTGTTGTTCTAGTTATTAGATATCGATATTTTGGAATTACTAATGGGTTCGAGACCCATGATATTATGTATATGTAAATAATTAGGTGTTCTTGCAGTATTTCTACCTGTTGAATAAGTGTATATTATTTTTTCAATGATGGTGTAACTTTCAAAGCACGAGTATGTAATTTCGAGTAAGTTTGAACTGTATTAACGCTATAAATGGCAACAAGTTTCAAATTAAAAATTAATGAACAATATAATAAAAAAAAAAATAGTACAATTCTAAATCTAAAAGTACCTAAACATTTACTCATAGAACTGTTTATATTAATTAATATCGTGAAACAAGTTTAATTAAATAAAAATAACTGAACTCTTTTTCTGAACCGCAGAACCATCAAAGCATGCCCACACATATTTATGCTTTATATCATAATTTAATAAACTTTTACTTCACCATAAAAAATACAGAAATAATCGTCAAATATAACATGAATAGAAATCTTATATTGCTTATCTGTACAATTGATAAGAAATACTTGTATCTTATTAAATGATTTTATTTATTTCACGCAACATAACGTTGGTGCACAGTCATTGGTAATGGCATCAATATACAATATATTTCATGTCATCGATGTATTTTAATTTTATTATAGAATTGTTATTGTGACGTCTTTTATTTTTGTTAGGTCTCTACTAATATTTGTTTATTTAATTTGTATCCACTTACGATGTTTACCGGTATTATATAACAATTCCGGGACTATCAGTATTAGGCTCGGATCCAATGGACAGAACCTCTAGACAAGTGGCAAGCGAATCCATCGATAGACTTGACATCACTAGCGAGTCCGTAAGTTGGAATAAGACATCCGACATTACTATCTCATTCTATCTCACTCTATCTCACGAATTCGCTAAGGATGTCGATTCCATTGATGAATTTGTTTGCCACTTGTCTAAATGATCAGGTTAGGCCGCGCTACAATAGTTGGCACGGATCTACTCGTATGAGTTGGTTGTTGTAAAAATAAATTATTCAAATATCCTTAAAAGTAAAAGAAGTCATTTGACAACTGACATATTGTTTGTTATATTTCTCTATATTGTGCTAAATATTAAACAAAAATAATTAAGATTGTGCTCCACAAGAAAACTGACATTTAATTGTATTAAATTTTTTTTTAAAGACAGTAATTTAACGAGTTTAGAATCGATAATGAAAAAAATATAGCCTCGATGCTTTCTTGTCGTAGCGCGGCCTTGCCTATTACAAATTGAGGTCGTAGGACTTGAGCTTTATATAATAGACTATCTTTAGCCAGTTGGCTTATAGTTAGCTAAAAGCTAAAGTCATTGCACCCCTTTTGTTTCTAAAAAGCTCTTATAGTATTTTTATTATTTATATTAATAATATAAAAAAAAAAAACAAAATGAAAAAAGTTACAAAAAAACTAAGTTTTACATTTATTTGGATTGATGACACGTGTTATTTCAATTAGAAATACTCATTATATTTGAATATAATTTTATATATAGTAATATCCTAATTGGTATTAGAAAAAAAGAATATTTTTTCTACTCTTTCACTTTTTCTATCTACTGGACACTTTTTCTTTATACTGTAAATAATTTGTGTAAGTAATAGATTTCTACTTGGCCCAATCAATAGGAAATCTAAACGAACTATAAAAAATAGGTTTAGATTCGGCGAATAAAAAATTTATGCGAGCACGTTATGTAATAATATTATATACACATGAAAAACAGATTAATTTACTATCTTCTCCCTTGTAAAGTTACTCAAAAATCTGATAAGGGTTAAAGATTAGGTGCCCACACATATATGTACTTCAAAAACAAATATTAATTTTCATATAAAATTGTACATCTTAAGCCCAAGTGGAATGCTATTGCATACACAATATTTTCTTCCTCCTTACTACTATAACTATTCTATCTTTAACATTTAAACAATTTTGCACTCTTATATTAGCTAGGAGCCACATAGAAAAGTAAATCGAATATTAAACTTAATAATATATAACTATTTATGTATAAATGGTATTGTCCAAAATTTCATAAGCATACTTTGTTTTTTAATTGCAAAAATAACCTGATTGACATTTTTTATAATAATCAAGCATTCTCAATAAAATACATATAAGTCTAAAGCTAAACGTAACACAATCTGGCTCTCTAGACAAGTGGCAAGCGAATCCATCGATGGAATCGACGTCGCTAACAAGTCCGTGAGATAGAATGAGATAGCAACGTCGGATGTATCATTCCGACTCATGGACTCGCTTCTGATACCGGTTCCATCGATGGATTCGCTTGCCACTTGTCTAGAGGGGCTGCGTCGTTACGAGCGTTTACCATACCATACCATACCATAACGGTAACAATATTAATGCCTCTATTTCATTAGTAATTACCACCATGACAATTTTTTTTTATTAATATTCTTTATTTTTTAATCTGGTCATTTTTACAATTAAAATGCAATGTAGGCTTACTTTTACAATACAATCAATAATATATTTACAAATATTTCTTGTAAAGGTACATATTTGGCGTGCTCCTTGGGTTGATGAGGGGTCCTCAGACGGAGGAGGTGCCTCCGGAACCAACTGAGGAAGAGAAAATCGGTCAGTTGAAGCACAAGTTGCTCGCAAGTCAAAGTAAGGCACAATACACGCACAGGTACCGACGTGTGAAGCTTCGGCTGTTGCGTTTGGTCACTGGACTTTAGTATTTATTTATTTGAAATTTAGTATTTGGAAAAAATACGTTTCATTTGGAAAATTACTTCTTTCATCAAGAATTGTTTACTTGATGATGTAAATAAATTAATGCTCCATATAAATAATATAACTTTTAATATCAAATATGACCATTTAATATTATAATGTTTTAGAAATTTTACCACAACACATTAACTCATTTTTGATTTTAAATATTTTCGAATTTCACCTAAAATAGTAGCAATAAAAACCCTTTTAAAAATCTATTTAATTAAAGCAAAAAAAAATATCTAGGTGCTTTACTGAAATTCTAAGAGCTTATAAAAAATAATATCCATCTAACCTAGTTATTTGTTTAGAATTATTTTGTTTAATTCCGCTACCATTAGTATGTGTGTGGCTGCCAACGCTTGCAGATTGATCACCACTGTAGTAATAGTGATTGTCAATCTTCTAGTGTTCCAGAAGTTCCACAACCTTCCATATTAGCCCTCAATCTCCGGCTATCTATCAAATAACCAGTGATATGTACTTTCTTAAGAGAACACCTATTTCAGTATAATACCTACCTAACCTATTGTTTACAAAAAAAATAGAATATCTTCAAATTATTTTTATACATATATCTGTCAATACCATGGAAAGCCTAGAATACTCCCACGAACGCTCAGGTTATGAAATGAGTTCTCTGTCGAGTTTTTTCCAAGAGACTACAGCATGGGGTTCTTAAAGAGATATCTTCAGGGTCGGTAACGCAAGCGTTCATAGGCTACGGTAACCGCTTACCATTAGGTGGGCTGTATGCTTGTTTGCCACCGCAGTAGTATAAAAAAATACACGACGCCATCCATAACACCACTAATGAATTACCAATTTTTCACATATAAAAGCTAAGTTTAGATATTGTAGGTATTGTAACAATTTACAACAAATATTTCTTGGAAATAATCATAATGTAAAAATATCGTACGAAAGAAAGTCCATAAAGTGATCAAACGCAAACACATCATCAACAAAAACTAAACCGCCAAACGCAGGTTTAACAATGTAACATTTAATGTTAATTTTCCAAATTACTGTAAGTGAAGTGTAACACATCGTGTAACATTCGTAACGCTGTCGTAACATAAATCTGCTTTTGGATGTTAATACTGCAGGTAACATTAAGAGGCTGGCCTTGCTCAAAATTTTAATATCGTGATATCTTATTAAATTCTGTGGTTCTTCGTTTATTTATTAATTTGGTGTAGAAATCTAAGTTAATGTTGACTAGTATTCTCTCCAGTACAAAAAAACAGAAAATTAAACATTTTTATTTTTATTAATTTTACTTAATTTGGACGGTATGATTTGAATCTGATATCATTATCGGAATTTGATATAATATTTATAAATTTAAGAGGAATTTTGGAATTACTAGCATAATATAATTTTAATTTAAATTTAATTTTAGAGAAAATCATAGTATACCTAATCGTAACATTTTTAAAATTTGTAAATTATATTTTAATATTCTTTTATGATTAAAAAAACATTGTAATCAGAGGAATTTAGCCTACATCTTCTACGTCGTATCGGCTCAATATCCATTACATGCATAAGTATTTTCATTTAAAGTTTATTATTTATGGCATATTATAGTTTTTAAAAATATTCTCTTATTGGTACATAAATATAGTATTAATTAAAACTTACGCATTGCTTAAATGATTCTAATAATTCAATTATTGAGCAGGCCAACTTATGAAACGGGTTTTTCTAAATTAATTTCAGACTGGATTATGCTCCAGATATTCACTATTTTGGTTCTTATTACACAGTGTTTAGAAGTTCTAAATCAAGTATGATTGTTTAGTTCATAAAAAAAACTACAAGATTTAATATGACGTAACGACGTTACTATTTTTAACAAGGGCGGCCTCTTAAGCTATTTACACATTCACACTTACTTGACAATTTCGATCAAGTAACTCAGTCATATGTGCAAACAGCTTTAATTTCCAATCGACTACACACTAAAATACATAAAAATCTGTGTTGTTATGTATGCATAACGATGTCAAAATAATTTTGTATGTACATAATTATAATATGTCCTGTCGATGTCATGTCTTAATGTTCTATGTGTAATAACAAATTATTTGATAAAATTGCCTTCCTCATATACAAATATTATATGTATTGCCCTTGTAAAAAAGATATACAGTAATTATTAGGTTAGAGTGGGCTTATAAAGAGATCTCTTGCAGCTAATCTAATGCAGTGCCTATAATATTACCTAAATAGAATCGTAATTTTCATCTCAAAATAATCTGCCTACTCAATATAGGACCTGCAGTGAATATATAGTTTCTATAACAATAACTATTAATGGGCCAAATAACTTTCTGCTCACTGGTCAACATCAACGATTTCAAAAGATTCAAATGATCATGAGTTTGGATATTTATCGGAATATCATATTCTTAATATGAATTTCCGATAAAATATGATTAAATTGTGTATTCTATGATTACCCTACTGATCTATGGTCAGAATCTATTCTTTACTAAAAAATGAATAATCGAAATTGTAGTACAGTACCAAGGGCAGATCCAGCTTTAGCGCCAGGAGGGGGTTACATAGTCGTGGTCAAGTCAAGAACTTATAATTTAATTTTGATAACAATATATATAAATAAAATCATTATGTTCAATTAGTGGTCCTGGAACCAGCTCAGCGGGGGAGGGGGGGGGGGGGATCCTGGATCCGCCATTGTACAGTACCTACCTAAGGATAGACATATTCTCTATCTGCTATTAATCGGATTATTATAGATATATTTATTTATATAGATGGAACTCATAAGAAACATTTTCCAAGTAACACCTGTATAGAGGATATATTTAAATGACTATATCAAAATTTTTATGAATGTCGCCATTATAAAAGGCACCTATTTTCAAAATTAAAAGTTTTTAAGACCAGTGGTTTAGATTTTATGTACCTCAATTAATCAGAATAAGTTTTATTACTGCACAAATTTTGAGTTGTTTTTTTATGAATATAGGTCCAACAAGACATCTGCCAGCATTACCACCGGCCGATGATACAGGACAAATGCAAGTTCAAGCGTTTGGTCTCGATATCACTAAAGAAGACAACGGCCAGTAAGTGTCATTTGGAAATATTGCTTCTTTTTATATATTGAAACTAGTAATCAATGTAATTAATCTAGTTGAAAGTAAATCGTGCTTCCAATTTCCATAACATAAGGAAGTTAAAATTTTACCTTTTCCGTTATGTGTCTGTTAAATAATTCGTTCGCTACCTATTAATTATTTTACAATCTTTTAAAAAATCAGTAAAGAATCTTTCCTTGTCGTTTTATGTCTGTTAAGTAAATCGATAGCTGTCTAATAATTTATCATTGTTAAAAAATCAATGACGAACCTATCTGTATTGAATTGTGTTTGTGACAAACTCAGTTTAACACAATCTAAGTTCGTAGCGAACTGAACAAATTAACTAACAAATTAAATAATAGGTTTTCTTTTAACGGATGATAATGAAACGGTAAACTCACCGGTATACACTGGTGGGGCACCAGTAAGCGATAATAGGTGAAGAAAAATAGGTTAGGTAGCCCATCGCGACAAATTTACCAATAAATCAATCACGGTGGTTTGCAGGGGGAACCGCGAGGAGGTCGAACTTATAGAGCAATATAACTGAGCAATATTGCTTAATATTGAGCAATATTGCTAGTAATAAAGTTGCCAATCCCTATTACTAACAATCCCTTTTGCCCTCTAAATAATAGGTTATGTGCTTACTTTAGAGAAATGGCGACTTGTAATCGGTTTTCTTGTTTAGATGATGTTGAGTCCTTACCTAATAAGAATTAAAAAAATATTAAAACTAATCAATCTCTCTTTGATGTACTTAACTGGAAACTCAATTCTGATCAGGATCCAAGTGAAACCGCACGAGTCTCCCAGTACGTCTACACCGTCATCGGGTGAAGAAGCGGATGTGTCGCTCGATGAAGGAGTCGAGCACACTGAGGAGCAACGACCGCCTTCGCTCATCGACTTACTGGGGTTTGTATCTTAAATACTCTTAGACGTCAATAAGACGTCACTTTTAGGTCACGACCTAAAAATGACTAAGAATAGTAACGTAATTTAAAGTTGCAAATATCTTACTGGAGTTTGTATATTAAATATTCCCAGACCATTTTAGAGTCGTTAAAACATTATTTTTAGTTATTTTCAATCGGTAGCTGAAAATGGCGTTTTTTTAGAGTTTTAGATATCGCTTTTTTTTTTTGTTATAAATTGTGATGGAATTGTAACCCCACCTATGTTATCGGCATACACTGACGAAGTACAAATGAAAGAAAATAGACGAGGATAAAGTGAGATCATTTAGCTCGTCTGACCTAACATCATCCTCACCTAAATCTCTGATTAGATCACCTAAATTCTCAACTAAATCTGTACCAGTACTCGGGTATACCTGATATTATACTTGAAGGGCTTCCGCTAAAAATCAATGCATTAAGTGCACATCGTCATGACTCTGCATTCTGCCAAATGGACTACACTTTCTTTATATCAATTCTAAATTGTAACGGCATTAGAATTATATTATATTAGAATCTTATGAATATATTATATATATCTTATAATATATATTAAATATACATAGTTTGGTATCTAAATTACATAAAAAAAATCATACTGCTACGTATTTCATGGCAAACAAGTATACAGCCCACCTGATGGTAAGCGGTTACCGTAACCTATGAATACATGCAATACTAAAGGCATTACGGGCGCATTGCCTACCCTAAAGAAACCTCTTTATTCCGTAAAATAATGTTTAAAATAATAATTTTTTTTCCTACTAATATAGTGGTGAACAAGCTAAGAAACAGGCGCAAGAAAGGATGGAAGCACAAGCAGCGCAACAGGCTGCCATGTCGGCCATAGAAGCGGAGAGCAAAAAGGTATTCTCATATACTTATATATATAGGTATAGGTACATATGTATAGGTAACTTTTGTTTAATTGGTGAAAATGAAATGGTAACCTCACCTGTGCTATTGGTATATGCTGGCGGGGCACCAGTGTGAGTTGATACATGAAAATCAAAGCATGTCAGTTAGTTCATCGTGACAAATTCCACAAGAATTAACTTCAACGATAAATATTTTACAGATGTTATCTTGCGGAAGTCCATATCACTGGTTATTTCATAAGAATTATTTTGTTTAATTCCGCTACCAATAGTATGTGTGTGTTGGCAGTCACACACATACCTACTAATGGTAGCGAAATTAAACAAAATAATTCTAATCAAATAACCAATCACAACGGTTTCCAGAGAAAACTGTGTAGAGGTCGATTTCATAGGATATATTGCTAGCAATGAAGATGTTAGGCTCCATTGTTAACTATCCCTTTTTCTCGTATTTAAGTTAGTGGACACCAAGAATTTAATGAACTGTTTGTTTGCCATTTCGGACTTGAATTCAGCCGGATTTTTTCTTCGATGTGAATGCAAGAAATGTATGTAAGAATACAGGCCTTTTGTCCTTCAGTTCTCTCTGCCTATCCTTTATTTTTACTGAGTACTATTTTCACGTAAGGCCATTGTTTTAGGTAAAAATAGATTTGTCAATCAAATTTTTATCACTTTATTTTTATCTCACATTAATATATACATGAATGTATTCAGCTTAAATATTATTTTTATGCCAATTTTCATTATTATGCCACCTAAAGTTTTATAATTTTATATGCAAATTTTATTTAAATTGTGAATAGTATATACGTTTATAACTATAAAAAAAATTATTCAAACAATTTGACAAGGTTTCATATATATATATATATATATATATATATATATTACTAGTTTAAGCTTAAAAATATTTATCAAACGAGCATAGAAATTTAATCACAATTTAGTAAGCTTCATTCATAATTCATGTTAACGCAGCGAGGATATTGTCGAAAGAAAGTAAGTCATTGTTGTTTTTCATATAAGCATTTGTGTTATATATATATATATATTTTTTTTCATTATAAAACTAATAATCAGGCATATGACTCAACTAATGATAAACAGGTTACCATAACTATAAAAACTTTGGATATTGACATAACATTAGATGGTATCTCTCAAAAATCTCGGTGCGGAATATTTTATTTACATGCCGTGAGGTCCCGACGTAGAATGGGCCAACCTTTCCTTTCTCGTGGTTGTCATAAGAGGGGACTAAGGGAACTTAATGACAGAGGCTAAGGAGACTTAATGGCTCTTGAAATATCATCATCATCAGCATATCAGCCGTTTACTATCCACTGTTGAACATAGGTCTCCACCTGTTGGGGGATTTTGCAAATAGTCGCCAAGCTTGGTAGGCGAGTGGTGGAGATCCTTTTGGGAAAAACCTATATTCAGCAGCAGACAGTTACTGGCTGATATGATAATGATAACACGATAATCTTTTACATAGTTACGATCTGATAGTCTACCTGATTGAAAGTAATAACTCGCCTACAAATATGGGCAGCACAATAAATATCTTAAAGTCTTAGATCATATAGATAGAGCATCGAACCTCAAAAACGGGTTAACTTTTGTCAGTTAATACTCAAATTAGCTAACTAGTTTTTTTTTTAGTATTCTATATATTTACGCATAAAATGTATAATATAATAAAATTAGATACAATTAGCTGACTTGTTTTATTTTTTATTAATGTTTTATATACTTACGCACACAATGTATCTTAATATATCTATATTTAATTACTTAATAAATAAAATTAATTTTTATGCATTAATAATTTGCAGAATTTATAAGACAAAATAAATACAGAAGTTATAAAGAAATCATTCATAACTATTGATCACGCAAAATTGTATGAAGTAGTTGATCCGTTTTTCTCGAAGCATTTCTATGAAGACACTATCTATATAATCTAAACTTGTACTACAACCGTTACTTACTTACTTACCGTTACCGTTTCACTCATTATACTCTTCATACATTGCCATTCCTAAGAACTAAGGTGTTATTATTCCTTACCCTGTAATGTTACTACCATATCCCATCCTTTAAGAGTACCTGACTATTTTTGTTTATAGGCGGTGCAAGGACCAGCCCCATCGGCCTTATCCCAGGTCGATTTCTCGCAGTACACTCGCCGCGCTGTTTCCTTCCTCGCACGCAACTTCTACAACCTGAAGTACGTCGCTCTTGTTCTGGCCTTCTGCATCAACTTCGTGCTGCTGTTCTATAAGGTAAGTCAGTATGTATACCTAATCATACTTTATTGCTGAGTTCATGTGTTTTTTTTTTTATTATTTATTAACATCAGCTAAAATATCCTAGAAAGTTTTTTTAGATGGTTTACGACTGTTCTTTAGGCCGCCTAAGAGCAAGGGTCTTATTCAGTAGAGAACAATTAATGGCTGAAATATGAATGATGATATAATTTTACCTACTGTTTTATATTGTATATTTCTAACACAATTTGTTATAAAGAATGTGCTCAAGTCAAACATAGTTACCAATTGCGTAAATTTTGTCTTAATACCAGTTAAAATGAAAATTTCTGCTTGAATTTAAAAAAATTAAAAGAAAATTAAACAAAAATCTTTATGTTTTAACTAGGATCTTGATGAAAAACGGTATTTCTATAATTACTACGCGTTTATATCTTAAAATACGAAATCCTAAAAATATCCATTATTGAATGAATGCAATTTTACGTCAACGTTATATATATTTGACCATACTCTACTGAAGCAATTTTTTGCAGGTATCGACCCTGGACGCCGAAGAAGGCGGTGAAGGATCCGGTCTGGCCGACATCATTGCTGGTTCAGGATCAGGACAAGGCTCTGGCAGTGGTGATGGTAAACATTTAACAAAAATAATTGTCTGTAGCTTATACAGGAAAATGGGCTACAACCCTCTAGAAGGGAAATGGACCTGTGATTATTGAAAGACACCTGAAAGATATAATCATTGGATGTAATTTTTATTTATGATAAATTGATTACTGTATTCTTTTGGAGGGAACAATAATGAGTCAATCTGCATTAGTTGAGCGATGTTGAGAAAAGTATATATCCTAAAATCCATAGGACATTTAGTAAAATGGATCTGTTTTCTAATCATTTCGATAAGAACGTTTTTACTATCTTTACCGTTAATATGTTTTCTGCGCTTATTGATGGATGTAAGAAAATTGTAGCAAAATAATGATGTTCGTTTAACTATGAAGCAACAATGCGCGCATTGTTGTTCGATTTAATCGGTAGTCCAAGTAAACAGGTAGATAAGTTGTTAGTGTAAACATTCACACAAGAGGTATGACCCCAAAAATATACATAACGCATTCACTGCTGCATGACACAAATATAGGAAAGACTACACAAAACATATTGGTGATTAAGACCAATTGCCCAATTTCAGATGTAGTTATAAAGAAACGAAATGTT
This sequence comes from Galleria mellonella, assembly GCF_026898425.1. Classification (NCBI taxonomy): domain Eukaryota; kingdom Metazoa; phylum Arthropoda; class Insecta; order Lepidoptera; family Pyralidae; genus Galleria; species Galleria mellonella. The sequence continues at coordinate 3,473,052 of NW_026441999.1, read as the reverse complement.
TCCCAGGTGGTAGCGGTGAATCAGGAGAGGATGACGATGGTCTAGAAGTGGTACATATAGACGAAGACTTCTTCTACATGGAACACGTGATCAAAGCAGCCGCTGTACTCCACTCAATCGTTTCCCTCGCTATACTCATTGGATACTACCATCTGAAGGTTAGTCGTTTTTACACATTGGATGTAAACTTTGCTAATTCATCCTCAGAGGGTACTTGATTAACGGTAAAAGAATCCTGTGTAAAGTAAGGTACATAGATTATTCGACCGGTATATTCATTAACCATTTTTAATCCAAATTCCTTCAGCCCTTTAGTAACAGAGTAAGCAGTAAGAAGTATTAAATAACTTGCCGTATGATCCGGGAATAGAATAGGCCACACCTTCCTTTCCGTAAACGTTATAAAAGGCGTTTACGGGAACTTAATAGTCGAAGCACGGGCAGCAGAGTCCCTCTTTAAATATTACCAAAGCCAGTGACGTACCAAAGCCAAAAACAGTGGACAGTTAACGGCTGATATAATAATGATGAAACAACAAATATTAATTAATTAAAAAAAAAAATACTTTAAAGAAAATGTTTCATTTCATCTTTGAAGAACACTGTGTCGTGATCTCTAGATCTAGATCTCTAGGTTAAGGATTTAATAGTTATTTTATCACAAGTTTCCTCACAATAAAAACCAACACAATTACAGGTGCCACTAGCGATCTTCAAACGCGAAAAGGAAATTGCTCGCAAACTGGAATTTGATGGTCTGTACATCGCTGAACAACCAGAAGACGACGATCTAAAGAGTCACTGGGACAAACTCGTCATATCTGCTAAGTTAGTAAAGTTATATTTGGTGGATTAATTAGCAATGTGCACTGTAAACTCAAACATCCAAATATATTTACAAATTTCTTTCTTTCTTTCTTTATTCTTTATTGTACACAAAAGGTTATTAAAATGTAAAAACAAACATAATAGTGCACAAAGGCGAGCTTATCTCCAATAGAGATTTCTTCCAGAAAACCCAATATGAGAAAACTGACAGTTCATTAGTAGTTAGTCATACATGTGTACCAATCGACTTAAATGTTATAGTAAAAATAAATAAAATAAAATGTCTTTATAATTGAAAAGACCAATAGGTGTAAATAAATAAATAAAAATATATATAAGTAAATACATATAAATAGATAGATATATATTATATATAATACACAAACATAATAAGTACGTACATCAGCATTGTGAGAGGTAATAATTCTTCAGACGTGATTTGAATTTCCACATTTAAATAAACAAGATGTCGATACTAGATATTTTCACACTTGGCGGAATTTGAGAGTCATATGTAAAAGTGAGAAGAGAACATTTTTAGAGTTTAAATGTTCGATTATTTGTCATTTTCGTAAACCTGAATACATATATTCATATCGTGCGGGAATCGAACCCCTATCAGGAGATACGACAGTGTGTTGAACAGTTACAATGTCACCGTCATCACTCACCCATATTTGCTGTAATTATATTAATTGTAAAATTTTCATTTCAGATCTTTCCCCGTAAACTATTGGGACAAGTTCGTGAAGAAAAAGGTCCGTGCCAAATACTCAGAGACGTATGACTTTGACAGTATATCCAACATGTTGGGCATGGAGAAGACTTCATTCTCCGCGCAAGAGGAAGAAGGGAATAAAGGACTTTTTCACTAGTAAGTACTTTTTCGTACAGCTTGTATTTTTTTAATGGATTAATATGAAATGGTAACTCGCCTGCGCTGTCGATATACGGGATGGAAGCAAGTCAGTTAGCCCATTATGACAAATTCATCAATAATTAACCGCGAAGGTTTTCAGGGGAACCGCGTAGAAATCGACCTGTTGGGGTATATTGCTAGCAATGGGGCTGTTAGGTCGTATTACTAATAATAATAGGCGACTGTTACCACTTCCCATCAGGTGGACTCCATTTTGTTTGCTATTCAAAGCACCATGAAGAATACATAGTCTCGAGAGCCTAATCCTAAATCCATCTTCTCCAGCATCATCAACATCGACTGGCGGTACCAGGTGTGGAAGGCAGGTGTGACGATCACGGACAACTCGTTCCTGTACTCGCTGTGGTACTTTTCATTCTCGGTGATGGGCAACTTCAATAACTTCTTCTTCGCCGCGCACTTGCTCGACGTCGCCGTTGGCTTCAAGACGCTACGTACCATCCTGCAGTCTGTCACACACAACGGGAAGCAGGTATGCTTAATTTATAACAGAAATCTGTTTGTATTGCACACTAGGTGTATACCCCGGCTATGCCTGTCATATTATGGTATTGAATACCCGATAACCATCCTAAAGATATGAGCTCACAAATGCAAAAAGATTTTTTTAAATTCTTTATTAGAATACTAGCTCAAAAGAATGCTAACGTACAGGTAATTAATTCGAATAGAAACTATATATCAGGGGGGGGTGGCCAACCGGACGATCGCGACTATTAGTATCGAATCCAGTCGTGGCAAGGCAAAAAATGTAATAATTTGCGAATCTAGCGGAAGATGCTCGGACGCAATGCTTACACTAATATAAATAAGTAGTTACTAAGAATAATTTTCAGTTTTATGTTTTCCCTCTTAATAGAAAAAAAAAAAAATACTACAATATTACACAACTGTGTACTGAACTATGTAGTTTCATTTGAGATTTCAAGAAGAATCTAATTGATAGATCGCACAGGGTTTCGTCAGTAAACAGTAGATCTTGGGTCTAGTCAAGTTGGCCACCCCTGGTCTATACCAATCGACGAAGTTCGTAGTAGAAAACCCCCGAAATTTCAACCAAAATTTTAGATTCCTACCTTCAGAACACTATATGACCTTGCGTTTCATTTCCAGCTGGTTTTAACAGTGATGCTGCTGACTATCATCGTATATATCTACACGGTGATCGCGTTCAACTTCTTCCGCAAGTTCTACGTGCAAGAAGAAGATGACGAGGTCAACAGGAACTGCCACGATATGCTCACGGTAAGCAAGGCATATGAACACTAGAACAAGCGTAATGGCCCTACGTAGATAAGGGACATTTTGCCTGTTAACCACTTAATGCGAGGGTTTTGTCTGTGACGTCAACTGGTGCACTGGCGCACGCACTAAATTCGAACGAGCATACAATAAATATACACTAAGCTCTATGAAATACAAACGGGCGAGAAGGTATCGCTCCAGATGAAAATATAAACATAATATTTATAAGTGGCGAGAGGTACTCGGGATAGCGCAAATCGGAACACATTTGATCCGCGAGAAAATCTCGTTCGAAATACTTAAGTGGTTAATAAAATTTTCCTTTACTCGCTTTTACCAGTGACTTCGTTCACATAATTGGGATATGTTCACTGAATGGAATAAAAGATAACCTGTGCATTAAAAAGTTGCAGAATTTATAAGACAAAATAAATATAGAAGTTATGAAGAAATTATTCATAACCATGTATCACGCAAAATTGTATGAAAAAGTTGACCCGCTTTTTTGGAAGTATTTGTATAGGGACACTCTTATCTATATAATCAATACAATTTAAATTTTTTTTTTGTTCATTTTTGGTGTGTTTATGTAATAATAAAAAAATAACTGTTATTTCGTAGTGCTTCGTATTCAACCTGTACAAAGGGGTAAGAGCGGGTGGCGGTATCGGTGATGAGCTGGAACCACCGGACGGTGATGACTCCGAGGTGTACCGCATCATTTTCGACATCTCCTTCTTCTTCTTCATCATCGTCATCCTGCTTGCTATCCTGCAGGGTGAGTACTGATTGTGATGGAGTGTATGAACCAATAGTAATAAAAGACAAAATTACTGTAACTAGTGTATGATGATCCTTCACTAGAAAATTGCTAGTAATGGGGGCAACTAACCCCGTTGCTAGCAATATACCCTGTCAGATCAACCTCCACGCGGTTCCTTCTGGAAACCATCAGGATTAATATTTGGTGCAGTGATTTATATAATCGTTTCTTTAGTTGCAAATGTTGCAGTAAATATTCGATGCTTGTTCGAAGTAATATATTTATTTATGAGAGATAGAAATTGTCAAAAACAGTGGTAAATTGCACGTGCAGTGTAACAATCAGATAGTCCAAGTTCGTCCTTGAAGTGTACAAATAAACCTTTTTCTAAAATAATATAGCAAAGAAAATTTTTTTTCAAGACAAGTATCAATGTAAGGCCTATTGATTAAAAAAAATTAAACTTATTTCAGAATGAAGATTTTATACACAAAATGAAAACCTAAATTGAACCTTTTCCTATTTGAAATCGCTTAAAAAGACACCACCAGGAAAAACTCTTTCGGTTAAATATGATTCAGCAAAATTTTTAAAATTATTTAAATATAGGTACCTGTAAAAATCGGAATATCTTCAATAAATGGTGATGATTGCCACAGGTTTGATCATCGACGCGTTCGGTGAACTCCGTGATCAACTGGAGTCTGTGAAGGAGGACATGGAGTCCAACTGCTTTATATGTGGCATCAATAAAGACTACTTTGATAAGGTAATTATATTAATATTACTAGACATATTACACAACGCCATCTAGTCACAAAGTAGACCTTTTACTGTGGACACTAGACAACTGATAGATAAGTATAGTTTTTTTTTTTTTTAATATTTCATTTTAAGCAATACAATTCTTGAATAAAATTATTTGTATAGTGTTGGAAATCATATAGGTATATTTACAACCAATTGTAGTAGTGGTAGCTGCGCTCTACCGAAGCATTTTCAAGTTTCAATGCAAATTATAGTTTTAAATTATTTTTATACAGAAGACATCAGACCCATTAAACGGCCAAAGAAATAACGCGAGGATCGTTGTCCCCAAAGATTGTCAAATCCAATCTTGACCTTTTCTTTTCTTTACAGTGATAGACATAATTTTAGACGTGTTCAGTGTATGATGTTCGTGCTCATGGGCAGAAAGGTAGATTAGGTTAAGTTTGATGAAAGGCACAAAAATGATCCTATTTTTATAAAATCCTCACATTTACCAACTCTCATTGGTAAATCCTAAGATTTGCTGGTAAAACTTAAGATTTACCAATGTACTGGCTTTTACAGTAACATTATACATCTCACACTAGGCTCTTAGAAAACATTTCGATTTAATTTAAACATTCCATTTGCAGGTACCCCACGGGTTCGATACGCACGTGCAGAGAGAGCACAATTTAGCGAACTACATGTTCTTTTTGATGCATCTCATCAATAAACCGGACACGGAGTATACAGGTACGATGCAGAATCTTATATTTTGGGTCTTCGTTACTCAATCATGTCATAACAGATGTACGGATTAAATGTTTGACACCTACATTGATCATACTGTAAATTTGAACATTGAGTAATTTTTAACCTAACTTGCGTGGAAAAATTTATAGAGTAGAGCTAATATAAGCTAAATTGTTTAACGTATAATACGTAAAACAAGAGTCAACTAAAATATCTAATAAACCCATCTAGGATTACAATTATATAGTAACAACTTTCCAGTCAAGAAATCAAAACATTAACCCTATTTTTAGGGAATGTTTTTCCTTGTAAACACTGAATAAATTGTTGCAAATATTTAAATAAAATTAACCATATCGGTTCAGCCAATTTCATTATTCAATTATTACCTGGCAGATATTTTCCTATTCGATTTTTTTTTCTATTACAGGTCAAGAGACGTTCGTATGGAATATGTACACACAGAGGTGCTGGGACTTCTTCCCTGTTGGTGACTGCTTTAGAAAACAATACGAGGACGTGATGGGAGAATAAATGTACATTGCATACCTAAGAAAAAAGAGCCAAATTGTATTTTGAAATCTATTTGTATGTAAATAAGATCTCAAATGAAATATTATTTCAAATATATGAAAAATTTTTAGGCAAATATTTGATAACTTCTATTTATCTAATCAGAAAATGACCTTAACCAAGGACACATAAAAATTTCACTATTCGAAATGTTAATAGAATTTTTTGATATTACCACTCTGTATGAATAAAAATACAAGCAGTAGGTACAATTCAAATAACTAGAAATGTAAAGAGTTGAAAACACCGTGCAATATTTAACGTAATTACATTTCTGTATTCTATTGTATTTTGCCATATATTATTTAAAACATAGTACAATTGTTTCAAATTTCAAATAAAAAATATATGTATTGCTCAAAAGTATAATACCAAAATTAGTTTACACACTCGTATGTGACAAAAATAAAACAGAAATAGCCAATAATGTTTTATTATTAAAAACATATTAATTCAGACAGGTTTTAAACTGAAGTTAATTTTTTTTTTATTTTAGTACAATTTTTGCACGCGAGTGTAATATAGGCCAACTATGGAAAATTTATTACACGACTTTGATTATCTTTTTTTTTTTGTAAAAATCTATATTAGAAACTTAATCGGTTGGGTCACAGATGTAGTGTTTACATAGTTTTATAAAGTGTTTTATTTTTTACGCATAAAGGATATATTTACACATAGACATATGGATATCCTTACATTGTACCTTTTTTGTGTAATATTTTGTAAAAAAAAAAGGCTATAAAAGCGTTGACAATATAAACAAAAGAAATAAAAGAGATGTATCGATATAGTTTTAGTGGTATATCTTTATTATTTTATTTACAAAACATACTGAACTATATTTTGATTCATATTCATATCTATGTGTAAATAATGTTATGTGTAAAAAAATAGAACCAATATAATTATAAAACTATGTAAACGTGTCAAAATATTTTTAAATAATAAATATAAAAATAAATGTGAACTAAGTTCAGAATATTTTGAACACTGATTTTATATCATTGTTTGAAACTTCATGAACAGAACTACTTTTAAAATCTAATAACTAATAGCATTTAAGTTTCGTACTTAAATAATTATTAGTTTAATAAAAAAAAAAACAAATTTATTAAACATATAAATATATATAAACGACGACTATCAAATATTTTTCCTATAATTAAATAAATAATTATACATAATTAAAAATTAAGGTGGCCTTTCCAAGTAAACTTTTCTATTTTAATTATTACGATATAGTTTATGTAAGATAATATAAATTGTTAATTAAATCTATTTAATTTATTAAGCACCTTTTATTCATTAATATTCCCTTTGTTGTTTTTGGATTAAAACTAATGTATAGAGGCCGGAGTCTCTTAATAACAGGGACTAATGACCTTTATTCTAACAATATACCTTTCACACGATCCCCTGGAAGATTTTTATAGTAGATGATGATGGAATGGCAACCTCGCCTGCGCTATCGGTAAACACTGGCAGGGTTACCAGTTAGTAATAATAGGTGAGAATAAAAAGACAGGTCAGTTAGCCCATCGTAATTAATACATCTGTGCGGGAAAGGGATTGTTAGTAATGGAGACTGAGAATCCAATTGCTAGCAATATACCCAACCAGGTCGACCTCCTCGCGGTTTCCCCTGGAAACTATCATGGTTAATTCCTGATGAATTCATTATGATAAAAAACGTAAAAATAAAACGAATTAATATTTATTTACAATTTATTTGCCGTTATAAAAAAATATATACATAATTTTAAAGTTTTACCCAACTGTTGATTGCATGGAATGTACGCTGAACATGACAACTTTATAATAAAAATTGAAATTCGAAATGACAATTTCATACTCTTTTAAACATCATGGTAGAAAAGTTTAAACTTTAAAACCCTCCTAATAGATGGGCGTGATTCTACTGTTTAAGAGTTTCCTCTTGTTGGTGCAACTAATGCATCTTCTTCCAGCCACCTCTATCCCAGGCCATATCTTTGACCTCCCTATACGACATGACACCTAGTGTTTCCTGTTAAGAATCATCTACTGTTAAGTAACATCAATATAATTTTAACACTTAAATTTCCAATACTTAGCTAATGCTGAAAACTGTTAATAAATACAGTATATTTATGTACAGGGGGTATATAAATAAAAAAAAATAATGTAAGTTCATGTACCTCTTTAACGTAGCTTATCAGTAGATTTTACTAAGTGAAGGATCATAATATTAATAATTTATATTTCGTACATTTTGGTCCATTAATAGTCCAGTAATAACTTATGACAAGTGTGTTATAAACTATACTAACTATTGGTAGCCATCTTTTTTTAGACAAACAAGCATACAGCCCACCTGAAGTGCTCGAAACATTGTTTTGCCAGTAAAAACAAAATTTTCCAAAATATGTCAATAAAAATCTTATTGCGTAGTTAACATTTTAATTCGTTCTAGAGCATTTTTTAAACAAACATTAATAAATATTGAAAACCGTTTATTTTTAGAAATATATTTTGATATTACGATCTCTTAACTAGAACTGATCACTATAGCACTAGACAAAAAGCCAGTCACATGAACTTTAACAAAGTAACAATTGAATCAACTAAGAGTAAATACCATATTTTAGGGTTCATCACAAACAATCAACTTGTCAAAGAGACGAAGATGCCTTTTGGGTGACTAGTATGTGTTATTACATTATCATACATATATAATTGCATCCACCAATTTATTAAGTAGTCATACACTATGAAACTCAAAATATTTTTTCTACTTCTTTTTATGCAACTTTGAATGGCATACAAGCTGACGGCCCACCTGATGGAAAGTGGTAACCATCGCCTATAGACATGAGCAGTACCATAGACATAACAGAGTATACTGTTTCGCCAATGATGCCTATGACATGCGTTGCCATTCCTGAGGACTCAGTTATTTCTCTGTACCCTGTAAAGTCACTGTCATATCCCACCCTTCAAACCTAAACACAGCTATGCGTTTGCATGGCTGTGTTTAGGTTTGAAGGCTGTGTTTACAGCTGTTTCACGGTTGAAACACGAATGAAACAGAGGTGCCCAAGCAAACGACTTTTGTACGAAGTCTCCCTCTGGTAAAATTGTCAATGTTCTTGAGGACTTGAAAGAATTGTCGAAATATATCTATTTTTTTTAATCTATTACTGTTTTAGTATTCCTAAATGCAGAAATAGGCATTAAAATAAGTTCAAATATATATATATATATATATATATATATATATATATATATATATATATATATATATATATATATATATATATATGTATGTATGTATGTATATATATACGGTATGTATGTATGTATATATATATATATATATATATATATATATATATATATATATATATATATGTATGTATGTATGTATATATATATATATATATATATATATATATATATATATATATATATATAGTATCTCGTAATAAATACAAGTATAATTTTAATAATATTTTTTTTTTATTTCGGACTTTTTTGATCCATTAAATATTTATAATAACAATATTAATTTTGTTGATATTTATGTGCAACTCTATAGATATGATAATGTAATAATTCCCTTTAGTATATTTATAAAATTTACAACTAAATCAGTTTCCTCATTAATTAATACATAATGATCATCAGTCTTTTTAAAAGCTAACAATCCTTAGGCGCTCATTAGACAATCATTTTTAAATTATTACAAAAAGAGTTTTTTAATTTGCTTGTTTTTTTTTTTGTTTTTACATAATATCTATGACGAGAAGGTCAAAAATTGAAATAAAATATAACAAGCAAACCAAGCAATAATCAATACAATTTGTAAAAACATACAAAAAATATTTTGAAAGTATTCAGTATCAATTGTAGATTATGTATATACATACATATATAAGTGCCAACTGAGTATTACTCAGGTGGCACTTAAAATGACTAAAAAATTACGTTTCTATAAAGTCTGGGTATTGACAATATTTTTTTTTTTTTGTAATTGATAGAATCCTTCTTTCATATTGGTCACGATTCAGGTTTCTGTTCTTTACGAGTACACAACTGCCCAAAAAATTTGTGTATGTGATTTTCTATTTCACCATAACTTCTAAATGCCTGAACAGATTTGAATGTACGGAGTGTCGTTGGAATCCTTATATCATCCCGAATAACACTGCCTGTATTTCTATTGAAAATATTTTCTTTTTTGGCAAGACTGTCGTGCTTTCTAATTTGCGGAGCAAAATGTATCTACTTGTTTGCGGATCAAATTCTTGAATTATAACAGATTTGCCAACTGCTTGCAACATGAATATAATGACTCGTGACAGTCTAATGAACGCCTTATCGCTTACAAAACGTTAAAATAAAATTAACTTATGCAACATTATTTTTAATACAAGTTTTCAATATTTTAAAACTAAACTAACATAATTAGAGTCGCTTTTTCTAGTAATCCAAACTCCCCAACCAATTTTTTGCAAATACAGTAAATATAACTCGAACTTACGCGATATATAAGACTAATTGATAATCGCGTAAGTCCAATTCTCGTAAATCGGAGTATATTTGCTCACACACTTCTGTGATCTCCTAACTGTGCGTCGATTTCCATACAATATGCATATTAACTCGACTATTGTATGATCAGTAGATGCATAGATTATTATTAATAAATTTGAAAAATGCGTAATTACGAGTTCGCGTAAGTCAGGATAAGTTCGCGTAAGTCGATATATATATATAATGTACAGACAGACCAATCTTACATTTTTATTATATAATATATAAATAAATCAATACAGATCGCAGTCAAAACATCAACTGACCGACGGCTGTTTGTGCGCTAAGTACAATGTGAAGATACTGGTCAAGGCACTCACAAGGAATATCACGTCGAACCACCGGTGATAGAAGTTAAACTGCAGATCACCGAGCACCTGGGTGATGATGATGCGGTACTCCGGGGGCATGTTCATGCGCATCAGCAGCACAGACGAACAGAAGTACATACCCATGATCTGGGCGAGGATCAGCACGATGATGTTCGATGATTTCGATGATGATATCTTGTTGAAGAACTGTAAGTAAAATGTTTCTTTTCATTTTTTTAATTTTGTATTAATTTTGCATTTCATTTAAATTTGTACGGACTGCTCATGTCTATAGGCGACGGTTACCACTTTCCATCAGGTGGGCCGTCAGCTTGTTTGCTATTCTAAGTTGTATAAAAAAAAATGACATTAAATGTAATTCTAGAAAGAGGTTGGAGTTTAAATAAAAGTAACAACTTTTTCTTTTGTATTTCTAAGCAAAATTTTATTTGTCACTAGAATTAACAAAGAGAAACGTACGGAAGCCATAATGGAAGACACAGATAAAAAACACCGTGTTCATTACAGATTAAACTTATACATAGATAAATTACTTATTATTTTCTAACAATTACTTTTCTAAACAACATGGCAACAAGATATAATATACAAAACTGTATAACTGAATACATTAAAAAGCATCTTTCTCTCTCTCTCTCTCTCTCTCTCCCTTTCTTATTCTAAAAATGGTAAACTATGCATGCATGCTATAATTCAGTTTGAAGGCAGTAAAATTACAGGCTATGGAAGTATTGTTATGGTACCATACCCACCTTATTCCTCAAGTATGGCAACACTTGAGACGTAGCAATTGGAATCACAGATGGGGATCTTTTCAGACTAGATATTCAAAGACTCACCAATACTAGTTCAGCAACCAAACAAATTTAATAATATAAAAATTCTTGCCTTGGTAAGCGTGAGCAGCAATCCCCTAATACTGGTTAGTACAATGCAGCCGACCAGTATGAAGGAGACGTGCTGCGACCAGAAGCCCACGTCGATACGCCAGCCAAGCCAGTGCACCACCAGCTCTAGACCTCGGGTCACGGGGTCCTTCTTGCCCACGCGGTCAAACACTATGTTTATTGTTGACTGAAATATTATATATTTCAAATTAAAATAAATAAATAAATGAATGAATGAAAACTCTTATTCGTTCCCATCAAAAAATTATACATATTTGAAAGATTAACAATATGTACACAAAAAAATATAAAAAAAAAACTTAACTGCATTTAAGCAGAATTATAAGAAGCTATGTCGTGTGTTCCCGGCATAAAATAGGTCATCCCTTTCTTTTCCATGGGTATCCTAAAAGGGGACTAAGAGACTTTACTGGTTGAGGGTGGGCAGCAGCATCCATCTTAAAATATCCCCAAAGCCTAAACTGCGGTTGCTACCAAGCATGGTAACGACTGGGAAAGCCACCCAATGGAGAAGCTTATGTTCAACAGTGGACAGTTAACGCCTGATATCAACATCATCAAGAAAAAGAGACAACAATGACTTTTTTTTAATGGTTTGAAATTAGAATGGCAAACCCTATGACTCAGGTCCATTGTGACGAATTCGTCTCGTCAGAATTTTATCACGAACCATTTTATCTAGAACGACCGCGTGTAAATCGACATGATAGGGTATATTACTAATAATGTGGGTATTAGTCCCTATGGAGTCATTAGTATGCCACAGTTCCTAACTTAGAGGTTTTTCCCCCCTAAATATAGGAGGTAAATAAGTGGGATGGGATTTTTTTGGGATTTTATTTTTTAGAGGTATTTATCAGGGGTGTTCTTCTCTAGAAATCTGTCCGATTCTAGAATAAGGGCATACGGGTATGCAACCCTGGCCTCCCGAGCCGCTGCAGTGTCCCAGTCCTTTCCGCAACTGCAGTATCCCCCCCCCCCCCCCATTTCCTTTCCCACATAAATCTCTTATTCCTCTCATTCACCAATTTCCTTTACGCATTTCCAACGTTCTCTTCCTTTGTTCCTCAATCCTTTCCTCCATACCGTAGGTGGCGGAAACCACCAACAAATGTATTCCCAAAGAGGGTTGATGTCAGGCAGGTGGCCGATCATAAAACTAAAAACCCAAATCTTTTTGTAATATGGATAAAATCATATTACGCCGACCCCAAATGATTGGAATAAGGGTATGAAGATGATGATGATTAAGAAAAATAAATATGTAAAAGTATAAGTCCCGAGACGATTCCAAACTAGCCAATCATATTTATTTGTTAACCTAGACACTTAGTGACATCTAGTACAAATATATTACAACTACTCTGCGGTGACCTACTCTGTAGTTGTTTTTTTTAATTGTACCTACACTTATTGAAAATACATATGTACGTTGGTTATTTACCTGTTTTTTAAGATTATTTGGAGTCTGATGTGGGTATGAATATGATTACACATATACATAATAAGCATACTCTATTTTTTTTTAATTTATTGCTAAGTATAATTTCGAAGAAAATATATCAAAATTTTGAATTTAATAAAAATTTTATGGAACCAATCTTTAAATATGTCAGATAAAAGAAGAATTTTCCAAACTGGTTGTTAACAGACAGAGTTTTTTTATTGAATGCATGGTAACCCCACATGCGTAAGCGCACCTGGAATTCAGCACGATGGTTTCCAGGGGGGACCACGTGGAGGTCGACCTGACAGGGTATATTGCTAGCAATGGGACTGGATTTGCATCACTAACAATCTCTTCTCCCCATTAACTGACGGAGTTGTGAAGTAACAAACATAAAAAATATATCCCAAATGAGAATCTACTTTTTGAAATCGGTTAAAAAAAAAACAAAATACTTACAATAAATATCTTCCATATGCAATACAGGGAGAAAAAGTAGCCGAGGAAGTTGAAGTATTTCCCCTGGAAGGTTTTGGACCACTCTATCTTCTCCCTCATGGTCCGGGCGTCGTGAGCCTCCAAGAATAATTGGCGACTCAGCTCTTCTAAGCCGGATATTTCTTGCCGGAGTTGATTTATATCTGAAAGGGGATTACATGTAACAATATGAATGAACGAATGAATGAAAACTCTTTATCGTTCCCCTCGAAGAATATACAGTATAATATATTTCGTAAAATACTAGTTTTATGAAAGAAATTATGCTAGTTATTCCATTTTACACTAGTTTTGTTGTATTGTTGTGTTGTTCTAACTATCTACTGCTGGGGGAAAGTTAAGAGAAAAGGAAAGGGATTGTTAGTAATGGAGACTGAGAATCCTATTGCTAGCAATATACCCAACCAGGTCGATCACTTCGCGGTTCCCCCTGAAAATAAAAAAAAAAACTGTCTACTGCTGAACATGGTCTCCCACATAAGGGGAGTTTTGCCAGTAGTTGCCACGCTTGACAAGCGAATTGGCTTAAAATAATATATATATATATATATATATATATATATATATATATATATATATATATATATATATATATATATATATATATATATAAAGTATCTTAATTCAAATAAAAAACAATTAAACACTAACTCTCTGATCCACTTAACGGATTAGCGATACTGCCAACACTGGACAAAATATTCGTCCAAAAACCCCTATTCTTCACGTTCGATTGGTCCAGCATGCTGTATTGCTGTCTGCCTCCCACACTGTTGGCTTCTGCTAATGCTATCCTTTTCTTCTTCACCAATATCATGTCCATTGTTTGAAGCAATTTCTTCTCAATCGACAACACATCTGATTGTGTCACTGGTCTATAACAAACAAATTCTTATTACAATAATCATCATATCGGCACCGCCGGTTCGCACCTGTACTGCTCAGTTTGCTCCCACTTATCAGGCTATTTCTCTGCTCAATTCTCTGATTGCTCAGCAGCCAGATGTCGACATATTTAATGACAAAATAAATATATTTTTAAAATGTTGTGTACAAAATTTGTGAGTTTGTAAAATAAACCTATGGCTCACTACACATTTTGGGAGACTGTAAGTGTGGTGAGTAATTTTCAAATAAATAAATATTAACCGTTATCTATCCACTGGTGAATATAAGCCTCCCCCATAGACTGCCATTGCCATTGGGGAGGTTATTGCCAGTAGTTGCCACGCTTGGCAGGCGGTTTGGCAATCGCAGTTAGGCTTTTAGCAATGTTTGAAAAAGGAACACTGCTGCCCATCCCTCGACTGTTAACCTCCCTTAGTCGCCTGTTACAACACTCATGGGACAGGAAATGGTGACCCATTCTATGCCGGGACCTACACGACGAAATTATAATACTAATTTAACTGATATTTTAATGAAAGCGTCATCCAAATTGGTGCAGCCGTTTAAGTGTATTTAAATAATAAATATGGAAATACATTTTATAAACTTTACGTTTATAACATAAATAAAATATAAGTATGAAATATAAATAATAAATATAAGTGTACAATGAGCTCTCTGCCGAGATATTCCCTAGAGACTACAGTATGAGATTCATAAAAGTGTGTATGAACACTTTGCTGACCCGTGACGAGTAAACTCGTCATTGCACTAGCGTGTAGGTACGTCCTCCCACCACCACGCACGCACCCACGCACGCACACACGCACGCACGCACACAAACTATTGCAAATTATATATATTTCTATTAAAATTATATCTATCCAGTCACTGTAAAAGGAATATAAAATTTATAAAATTATAATAAATTATATGTGCTTAATAGGTTCCTTAGTTACAGGCTCGACCAATATGGGGACCATAGTCAAGCAATTCTATAACTTAATGTTTTGAATAAAGACAGATTATTATAGATTATAGAATTAAACGGCGAATGTTTCTATTCAAACAAGCCTTTAATATAAAATACTAATATATCTTTCTATCTATCTATCCGTGCGAAGCCGGGGCGGATAGCTGGTTCATAATAATATATAGTTATACTTAGAACATGAACCTAAATCTATCTTAATAGAATAAAATTATATCTGGCGTTATCTATGCATGAAAGATACTTTAAAAAAAATCGATGTAACAGTAAAACTCGTATAGGAGCGACTGAAGTCTATATCTTTTAGAAATTTTGTCTATCTATCTGTTTTTTTTTTTATTCTTTATTGTACACAAAACATACTGGTAATTACAATTCATTATAAACATAATGTACAAAGGCGAGCTTATCTCTAATAAGAGACTTCTTCCAACAAAACCTTTTCATGTTAATGTGTTATTTTATAAATAAAAATAGGCAGTCATACGATCTACATATACTGTACAAACGCATAAGTATCTGTTTGTATGTGTGCTTGTTTTGACATAACGCGAAAACCACTGCACCAAATTGAATGCGGTTTTTATTATTGTATTTTTGAAGGTTTAACATAAAAACTGATGTATATTTCATCTCGGCACGCCATCTAAAAGTGGACAGTTACATTTGTTTTTTTTGCTTCTGAAAAATTACGTACGAATTGTGGGCAAAAAGCTTGTTACCTTATAAATATAGCCATAGATGTGTACGGATAGTTGACAGCACCAAAACCAGAGAGTAAGGCCATCACGGTCACTCCTATAACGCCTATACGAGACACGCCCTGCTCTATTGAAAATATTCCCTGTGGAAAAAAATTGATTTGAAGGATGGAAAAGACAAAATTGTGTTCGCCACAGATCGAAACTTGATCAAGTGAAGTTTCAATTTCAGACACATATGGGATATGGCAATTAAATTACAGGGTACATGAGCATAATATCATACTCCTCAGAAATGGCAACACATTAGACATATCATGGGCGAAACAGTATACTCTGTTATGTCCATGGTACTGCTCATGTCTATAGGCAACGGTTGCCACTTTCCATCAGGTGGACCATCAGCTTGTTTGCTATTCTAAGCTGTAAAAAAATTGCATACATAAAAAAGAATGGACGTAAATTTACAACAAAACTAAAGTTATATAGAAAACATTAGAAATAGGCAACCTTACAAAGCAACATCTAAAGAAAGAAATTTTGTAATCAACTCTATTTTTATCAGATACTTTCATCATTTCATATCACCCGTTAACTGTCCACTGCTGAACATACGCCCCCTACCCCATTATTGGGGAGTTGTCATAAGCAACTTAGTAAACAAGCTGACGGCCCACCTGATGGAAAATGGTAACCGTTGCCTATAGACATGAGCAGTACCATGGCAACAACAGAGTATACTGTTTCTCCCATAATACATAATGCATTGCCATTTCTGAGGCTTCAGGTGTTATTCCTCTGTACCCTGTAAATTCACTTACTTATCCCACCTTTCACTCTTCTTTACTTCCACCCATGGTTGGTAGGCAGATTAGCAACCACAATTAGGCTTTAATGATGTTTTACGAAGGGCCCTGCTGCCTATTCCTCGATAATTTAGTTCCCTTAGTCACCTCTTACGACACGTACCGGAAAATAAGAGGTAGCCCAATCTATACCGGGACCATATTGCAATAATCAATCAAACAGATAATTTAATCAATAGTAAATCTAATTAGAGAAAAATTTTAATTGAAAATTAATTATTCTCTCCTGCATTTTTTTTTATACAACTTAGAATGGCAAACAAGCTGACGGTCCACCTGATGGAAAGTGGTAACCGTCGCCTATAGACATGAGCAGTACCATGGACATAACAGAGTATACTGTTTCGCCCATGACACCCCCCATGCGTTGCCATTCCTGAGGACTCAGGTGTTATTTCTCTGTACCCTGTAAATTCACGCCATATCCCACCCTTCAAACCGAAACACAGCCATGCAAAACACAACTGCTTCACGGTTGAAACACGAATGGGACAGAGGTACCCAAGCAATCGACTTTTGTACAAAGTCTCCCTCCATCAGACACATTATCCCATAATAGTTTTATGAAGACTCAATAGAATAAAATAAATATTTATTATGAGCTGTACATTATAATTATTCGTAAGATGTTATTAACGTCTTAAAGGAAACTGACACAGCCTACACATACATCGGGCATACAATACAATTAGTTACATAACATTAATTATTTTACAATCATACAATAAAATCGTCAATAAAGTTGAAAATAGACTAAAGCATGTCAATTAACAGTAAAAAAACTTAATCATGGTCTCCATTAATGATCATCAGAAGAACCAGAATATATTAATTAAATTATTTATAAAATTAATAACATTTTTTTTTTTTTGTAAAATATTCTATTTTTAAATTAAATTTTTACTCATAATTCACTCACCTGTTTAGGACTTAATATAGGAAATGGATCACCAATCTTCCAAAAGAAATATAAATATATAAACCAAACAAACATTGTTAACGGCCTTATTGCGTTCTGTGATACTGGAAAAATAATATTTTAAATATATAAGAATCCCTCTTCTATACTAATATTATAAAGAGAAAAGTTTTGACAGTTTGACTACTGAATGTTAAATTATTTTCATTTATAGAAAGCTGCATTTATCATTGAATAAAGTATTAAAATATGAAAATTTAACAACCATGTAATTTTATACATAGTACATTTAAGTAAATACACATAATATTAACAGAGAATTAAAAGAGTAACTGTTGAGTTTCTTGTGGGCAATTTTCAACAGATTTATATAACCTTCCGAACCCTGCAGTAGATAAAAAAGACGATTTAAAAGTGCTATTTGAATAAAAATTATTTAAATTTAAATAGGCTATATATTATTTTTGAAATTTCTATACATCCATGTGAAGTCGGATCAGATCACTAGTATATTATAAATGTGAAAGCAAGCTCAATTGTTTTATTGAATTAATATATAAATGTAGAAATAAGCATATAATTTGAGAGAGCATTACAAAACTGTTTGTTCCACCACTGTTTATTCCTTACACTGTGTAAATTACAATTTATAATTATAAAACAAATTACAAAAGTAAAAATTGCAACACTTATAACTTACCAAATCTTACATTACTGATGCAAAAGTATGCTATATAAAACGGTATGAGAGCTATCACCATGAAAAGAAGTGAGTACAGTCCCAGGTTCCAGTGGAAGTATCTAGAGCTGGAAATAAATAAATCATGTGCTATTAGGCAGCTTGTACACAGATATAACCTGTAATATTCAACTTTTGGTTTAAAAAAACAACAGCCGAATATCTTCCCCATTCTTCTCAGTAAATGTAAATTGTATTATTCTAAATTGGATGAATCATAAAAAAAAATACTATTTAAAAATACTTGAAATTAAGTTCTGTGAATAAAAAATATTTTTATACCATTTTTATTTTCCATAAAGGTTCATAGCCATATAGCCATATTCATAGTAATTTAAAAATATTTACAAACATTTAGATTTCAAAGCCTTAAAAAAAATAAAAAGAACTGAACTGAACTGAACCTACATGACTTCTCTCATCTTCTCTTAGCCAATAATTTTTATTTACTGATTCAAACAATACAATCCAAGGGAATTAAAATAACAATTATTATAACAATAATAATCTTAGCTAGAATTTAGAAAATTTAAGCAACTCGAAAAATATGTAGGTACTGCCTTATAATAAACAAAATTATACCTTGTATCCAAATAGCCGATGATCTCGAATATGATCAGTTCAAACATGGTACAGCTGAGGGCAAATGTCACGGAGAATATCAGCTGAACAAGAGTGTGGTGAACCTCATAATCACGGAACAGCTGTTTCACAAAGAATATCCAACCACCCACGAAGAAAAATATCTGGAATTTTATTATTTCTTTTACAAAACAACCATAGTTATGGCCCTAAATAAGGAATTCTTAATTTAAATAATAGTAATAATTTCATATAAGATAAATCAGCTTTTTTTACATCATATCAACACATTTTACAAGAAAATAACAAGCAATTAAGGGATTAATTTATCTATGGAAACCACAGGGTGTCAGTTCAACTTACATTTGTCAAATATTTAACAATGAATCATAAGATCTTATGATTTCTATTACCACATTTAAATACTTTAATATCAGAAACAAAACATATGTTTTTTTTTTAATATATGAAGCTATTGATAAAATATTGCCAAGTGCCCCTTTTTTACTATCTAGGTGTATTAAGTTCAAATAAAATATATTAATTTTAAAAAGAGTAGCAATAAAGGATAAAAATGAAGCTATCTCAATTGGCCCATAGTGATAAATTTATCAGTAATAAACCACAACAAATTCCATAAGAGATTCCACATGGATGTCCAACTCGGACAGCTAATAATTAGCTAGCTTTGTTACTAACAAAGAAGTACCAACTTTCATTACAAATAATTCCCCCGCACCTCCACTTTGTCAGTAATGAAAAATAAAATCCAATGTATCATCTTAGAACAACCCACTGATCATCCAACCCTGTTTTTATTCTTATACAGCAAAGGACAATCCAGCATACAGCCTGCCTTATGGAAAGGAATTATAGTGAATACATTATCAAAGAAATTATGTATGCATTCATTGCCTACATTAAACGCTCTAATACTAAATGCTCCGGTAACCATATCGCCAGAAAGCTAATTATCAGTATTAATTGGAAGTGATTTTAGCACAGTTGTCTTACCATTCGGTAATTTATAACCTGCACATATAATTTTTACTTACTTGGGATATAAGAATTATGGAAGTATCTTCCAGAAACGTCATATTGCATTTTTAATTTGATAGATTCATATAAATCAGATATTGTTTTATAATTTTATAAAAAGAAATTGTAAATATTATTTCAATTTTTTAAGTTACCTACATCTGTCACTGTATATACAGTGAAATGACAGTGACAATTGACAGCTATAGCCAGTGCAACACTCATCACTGTTAACATTACCAACGAAATGCCATACACGATCATACTATTCCTTATCGCATATGAATTAAATCCCAATATCTAGGTAGTAAACCGATTTGAAACATCAATAATGAAATAATTTAAGTAAGGTTTACACTCGTTTAACCTATATTAGCAAAAAAAATACAACTGTAATCATAACAAAATTAGCACGATCCATTTCACATTTTCAATATTTTTTTATACAACTTATAATGGCAGACAAGCTAATAGCCTGATGGAAAGAGGTACATTAAAAATAGCTTTTATTAGTTTTTGCCAAACAAAATATAAAAATATATTAAACTTCAATAAAATCTCATATATCAGATTTATTGCTGGCCTATACCTGTTCCAGAGCATATATATATAAATATATATTGTATTAAGACTCCTTTTTCTGCACTTAACTTCTCATTTGAACCGAAGAATAGAGATGAAATAATCTTTTGTAATGGTCACCAGTATGTCGCCCCTTTTAAAAAGACATATCCTATTATCGCGCGTAGTTGAAAGCTGTGTTTAGAGCCTGGAGTGAACCAAGCCCTTTTTTACACCTATGGCCTGTGATATCCAATGGATCTGCTAGATTTGAAATCATGATTTGAAGTTTCGATTCGGCAGAATTTAAGAGTAAATAGTAATTATATAACAACTACAAATAAAGGAACAAAGAATATTTTTATAGAACTTGAAACAAGAAGCTGAATGGTCTCCAACAACCGTATAAATGACAGAACACACGTAACACTTTGGAAACCTATGGTACTCCCCTCATGCAGTCGTCATTCCTGAGCATTAGTGTTATAGGTGCGCTTGGACAGGTAACCTCTAATTTTGCAGATAAAAGAAATAAATAAAATTTTAAAACTATATATACATAGCATATATTATTTACAAATCCATCATTATACATTAATATTCATAGTCTTAATATTATTTATTTGCATGATTGGTCTACAATATTGG
Organism: Galleria mellonella; assembly: GCF_026898425.1. Classification (NCBI taxonomy): domain Eukaryota; kingdom Metazoa; phylum Arthropoda; class Insecta; order Lepidoptera; family Pyralidae; genus Galleria; species Galleria mellonella. The sequence goes on along the minus strand of NW_026441999.1, from coordinate 3,451,501 downwards.
GGTAGTAGTGAGTGATAATAGTTAAAAAATATTTAAGTCAGCTGGTGCATCATAATGATATCATATATTGTAATAAAGGACAAAACATCAACATTATTTACTTATATTCTTACTTTATGCCTGATATATGTATCATATAATCTTTCTTCTCATTTGATACAAGGTATATTTCTTCATCAGAGGGCATATGAGTGTCAAAGTCATTGTCAAAAACAGCTGGAAGCAGCTGGCGCGTCTGATAATCCTCTTGGTTTAAAAAAGATTTCACATCATTATCTCTTAATTGCTTTTCCTCCTGAAATTGATGAATATTTGTTGGTGCATTTTTCTCACCTTTGAAATGAGACTGCCTATGCTTCTGCAAGTAGTTTGTAGAGTTAAATTTACTCTGACATATGTCACATTGTATGGTGGCACCTCTGTGTTGTCGTTTTACATGCTCAGCTCGACGTGATGCAGACAGGAACCTAGCGTCACATTCTGGACATTCATATGGCTTCTCCCCTGTATGTATACGTGTATGATACAAGAGTGATTCCTTTGTAACAAAGTTTCTATTGCATATATTACAATTAAATTTCTTTTCTCGAGTATGTTTGACTATATGAGCCTTCAGTCTGCTCTGTGCCCAAAACTTCTTTTTACACCATTTACATTCATGCCCCTTATAATTACCATGCTCAAACTGTATATGAACACGTAATGAGACTTTCTGTGTGTATTTCTTGTTGCAATAATCACATGTAAACTTTGCTTCTGATGGAGAAGCCCTAGTTTTGCTACCACACACATTAAACTCTATGTGCTTTTTAAATGTATTTTTGCTTTTGTATATCCTGCCACAGTCCTGGCACACGAATCTCAAATGGTGACCCATTTCATGTATTCGTAATGTGTTCCGATTGTGAAATGTCTTACCACACTCACTGCAGACAATACTACAATGACTCTCCTCTTTGTGAGCATGTAAATATGATAATGACCCATATTTTCTTGGGCATTCTGTGCATTTGAATACTTTCGGAGCATGAACTCTTATATAATGGCTTCGTAATTTCCAAATTCCAGGATAAACTTTTAGACATTCCTTACATTTTATAGTTTCCTGGTCATTTTTATCATAAATCATATCTGAAGTTGGGATTGCAAATTGAGATTTTTCTTTTTTTGTTCTAACATCTTTTTTTATGCTTTGAGGACATAGTTCCAATTCTGACTTGTCTTCATTATTAAGCAATGACTGGTATCTTCGTAAAGCTGCACTTGTATTACATACTGGTCTTTTATTGTCATAATGTTGGTTATTAACAAATGTTTCTGTGTTTACAGACACAAAAAGTGTTTTACAATTTACTTGATCTTCAATTGTATCATCGATATTTTCTTTTAAACTACTTAGTACCTTACAGAGTAACTCTGAGTTTTTTTTGCTGAGTTTCATAAATGTATAGCTGTTGATTGCAGACTGTGTGCATTTAGTACACAGTGCTTCAAATGTGGAAATATAGCTAAGTACCTGAAACATATATAGAATACATTTTTTATTTATCCTCCACAAAATACTCAGTAATGACAATAACATTTTGGTATCTCAATTCATATATACAAAATTGGCCTATTTTTGGCAAAGATTTTATATTAGAAGACAATCTAGAGGTGTAATTAAAAGGTTTGTTATGTTCTTATTCTTTATACAACTTAGACACAGAAAAAATCTGATTGTGCCTATATTTCACATCCTTATGGCCAATAATGTAATCGGTCATAAGGATGTGATGGGAATAAGGACAGTGGATATCATTAGTGTAAAAGTGAGTTTGTATATTTGTATGTTATCTTATAGCACCTTAACAGCTTAAACAAATACTATCAAATTTGATATATACTATATGAGATGGAGATTTTTATGTGTGTTTGTGAATTTGTATACCTCGATAGATGAGGTTGATCATAGAGGACTTATCTTGTTTTATCATCCATTGTTATGTACCATCCATTGTTATGTACCTATGTATCACAAAATAAATGAAATGAAATGGAGAAGGGGCTAGTCTACTTTTTATACTGGACAGTAAGCATATCCTGGTCACGCGAACGATATTGCGGGTAAAAGGTAGACAATAAATATTACTTACTTCATTGCCTAAAACGGTTAAAAGTACATCAGACATTAATAGATTGTTCTGAGTCTGATTGACATTAATTATAACCTCGTTGTCAGGAGAAATTGCTTTATCATTTATAGTTTCAAAGCATAAGCAACAAAAATCACTGCTCCTTGATAATATTTTTCTTAGTACATGATTTAACGTCATCTGTAAAATAATAAAATATATTAACTAGTAAGCATATGAAAATGTAAGCTTTAGATTGTTTTAAGAAAACTTATCTATCAGTTATCACCTTAATTAGCCTTTTCACAAAATGAAGAAATAAAATGACCAAAATATATGTATACAAATACCTTAGATTATTTACACAGATTAGAGAGACTATGTTTAATAAAAAAATATATAAAAAAAGTTGGAACCACAGAACACTTTAGAAACTCGAGTGTAAAAAAAAGGTCAACTTTTAGTCAGCTAAACGTCAAATTTGCTGACACCACAGATTAGAGTGACCAGTGGCTGACACACTTAGGAATATGGAATTTTTGCTGACACAAATTTTTTTAATAATAACTTATATTCTGAAATCTTTGATGAAAACCTATAAAAACGCACGTTTTTCTGTGTTGCAAGTAATTATTTAAAAATATCCCAAATTTTTTAATTAGAATTGGGAAGAATTTTTTACGGCTTAGAAAAGTATCACGTAATATAACGTAGTTATTATTTCTTAATCTATGGTCGTAGCAATAACTTTATGTGTTATCTGTCTATATAATATTGACATTTTGTGTGTCATGCAAAACTGCAATAATTGACAGTGACATTTGACAATGCAGTGCATTCTGCATGCGTGCATGAGTGTAATTAAAATGAAACTAAATATATGACTGAAATTGAATATTAGTGTACTTTGACTGAACCTTAAGTTTTATTTTCATTTTTCGAACTGTATATAGATATCTACTTTACAAGTTTTTTTTTGTGAGTGCTTTGAGTTCTATACTTTAGTACCTTAAAAAAGAAACTATAAGGTAAGCCAATAATTCATCATTTTCTTATTTATTTAACATTAGAAATATAATGTTGTGAGAATTTCGACGTCTTTTCGATTATTAAATTAACTAATTATTGTTTCATTATAATGATTTACATAATTAAAAATTATCAGCGATTTCATCACGCAAATGCCTCATTATTCAGTAGGATAGCGGTGTTAATAAATTAATAAGTAGGTACCTACTTATATGTAAGAACACAGTTACTAAATTACTTCATTTGGTACCATAACCTAAAACAATAAATTGATAAACCACATCTAATATATTTTTTTTTTTTGCAAAGGGGTCTTGTGGCCCCATTATTAACAATCTATTTTGTCAATTCGACATTCACACGGTCACTCCTCGAAATCATAATGGTTAATTTGTAGTCATGATGTACCAAGTAATCTGGCTTTATTCTCATCTCACTGCTATCCTGCCAGCATATACCAATAAAAAAAAATAACAATAAATTTTAATTCAACGAGAATTATTAACTTTATTGCATTGTAGCTATGACCCTTTATTAGGCTAAGCTTGACTCATAAAAGGAAATACTTAATAAAAATATATAGATATATGTACTTTCTTAATAATATTCAACTGTACTTATTTCATATGTACATATACTGTCATAATTTTTTTCTTTTTTTAATTTAAATTTAGTAATAATAAATAGATTAAAATAAACCCCTTTTGGAATACCTTTAGTGAAGTACTTAACAATTTGAAACACTATTGTATATTCAGCATCATAATATTCTAAAAATAAATATTATGAAATTTTTTTAATGACCTATGAAGATTCTCGTTCATAATCCTATATTTAGTTTAGTTTATACATAATTTGACACATGGATTCTCGAAATTCTTGAACAGATATCAAGAGTATTGTTGGCTCTCATTTATTTCTTCTTACTTTGTATTTAAGGCAAAGGAAAAAACATCTTACTGATATAACAAAATCATAATTAAACAATATTAGTACATTAAATATATTTAAAAAAAAAAAGAGAGGGTCTTAATAAGCCTAATAGATATCAAAACAAATTACCAATATGGATGCAATTTTAAATTTGTGTTTCTGAAGGTGTAATTTAAATAATAAGAGTTTTCCAATTTCCAAAATTATTTTTTAGCCTTTTGTTTTTATATGCGACATAAGAAAAAGCTAAAAAAAATTAAAGGGCAGGAATTAATGTGATCATTTAGGTTAAATATCCGTAATAATATTATGAATGTGAAAGTATTGTTTGTTTGTTACTTCTTTAATGCCATGAAGATTTAACCAATCATTAATATAGTATGTGTTAATATACTATATGCAATGTAAAAGGGCATAGACTATTTATTCCTGTCCATTAACTGATCCCAATCATGTGGACAAAGTCACAGGTAGAAGCTAGTAAAATGATAAATCATGCAAAGGGAAGTTACTTAAGATAATATATGATCATAATATCTACTCAATTCAGATTGATCAATCAACATTATAATATGAAGATCAAAGGTCAATGTCCCTTTTATCTGCAGTGTCCATGAATTATTGTTTACATATATAGTCCAATGTATAATATGTCATTAGTACATACAATATCAGTTTAAAATAATGCTAATAATGAGTTAGTTAGCTGTATAACAATTTTTTATACAACTTAGAATGACAACAAGCTAATACATATATACGAATAGTATACTATTGTATTGCTTCTGCTTCATGACTATAACAAAAAATGTTAATATTACTATTCCTACACTACTATATTTAACAATTAAATAAACAAACAAATTGAGAGCCCATGGGATGGAAAGTGGTAACCGTTGTCTATAGACATGAACAGTATCATGTATGTACATGTTATGTAACAGAGTATACTGTATCATTCATGATACCCTTTGTGTGTTGCCATTCCTGAGTACAAAGGTGTAAATCCCCCGTATCCTTTAATTTCATTGCCATATTCCGTCCTTTAAACTGAAACACAGCTATGCAAACCCTGATTCATGACAGTAACACAAATGGGAATCAGGGCCCTGATGTTGCAGTTGTCCATAAATTACAGTAGTTAATCATTAAACATTAGGCAGTTTGTGTGCTTGTTTGCCACCTTCATGGTATAAAAATAGAGTATAGTAGAGTTGTAATAACAGGTCAAGATCACAGAAAAAAAAAGCAAAATTGAAAAGAGTAAATAATGAAATTTTTTGTTTATTTGTAATAGATAAACTTAAAGAACATGTAACTGTTTTTAAAAATTCTTTCATATGTATACATTAGCAGCGAGTAACATGAACTATATTTTATTTAAAAAAAAATATGCTTCACACTGTCAGAGTTGCTAGTCATATATATATATATATATATATATATATATAGATAGATAGATATGTGGGAGGAAGGGATTATTAGTAATGCGGACTACAAGTTCCATTGCTAGTAAAAAGCTTTCAGGTCGATCTCCACATAGTCCCCACTGAAAACCATTGTGCTTAATCCCAGATGTATTTATCACGATAGGCTTACTGACCTGTCTTTTCATTCTCACTTATCATCCCTCACTGGTGGCCAGCGTATACCATTAGCGCGGGTGGTTTGCCATTCCATTATCATCCATTAAAATATATATATATATATGTTTACATCAATATATACACCTTTGTAAATAATAACGTTTCTTATGTACTAACCCAGTTTAAGTTCGTAGTATTTTAATAACAATAACATGTTGTTGTGTTCATTAAATGGTAAATAATATTATGAATTGTCACAAGACTTGGCTATTGAATTGGCACTCATATATATATGTATGCATATATGTGTATTATTTAATAAATAAACCTGTAAATGTAAGTACAAAATCTGAGTATTCGACTGATTTATCAAACAACAAAAACCTTACTCTCCTATTCATGAAAAGGTCAAACTTCTCATAAACCTATTTTTAGCTACTGAACTGTTTTGTTTCTTTCTCTCTCTCTATTGTGTTTTTTTTTAATCGATGATAATGGAATAGCGAGCCCGCCTGCACAGGGGGGAAAGGGATTGTTAGTAGTGGAAACTGAGAATCCTATTGCTAGCAATATACCCAACCAGGTCGACCTCCTCGCGGTTCCCCCTGGAAACTATCATGGTTAATGATGAATTCACCATGATGAGCTAACTGGCCTGTTTTCATTCTCATCTGTCACCCTTCACTGGTGCTCCGCCAGCGTATCCCGTTAGCGCAGGCAGGGTTACCATTCCATTTTCACCCATCAATAAAAAAAAAGCCCGCCCGCACTAACAGTGTACACTGGCGGGGCACCAGTGAGGAATGATAAATGAAGATGACGCATGTCAGTTAGCCCATCGTAACGAATTCACTAATTAATCGATCACGACGGTTTCCAGAAGGAACCGCGAGGAGGTCGACCTGATAGGGTATATTGCTAGTAATAGGGTTGCTAATCCCCATTTCTAACAATCCCTTTCCTCTCTCTCTATTGTGCTAAATTCCTAGTTTGAAAATGGCAAAACAGTGTAATGTTAAAATGTGTTTGTAGAAAGGTTTTAGTTTATATAAATAAGGGATTTACTGTTTATAAGTTTAGAGTATTTAAATTTTGCATATAATTATGGTTTTATATTTCTTCAGTCATGTTTAATGAAAAAGAAAAACAAGACATGCTACGTCTTTTTTTAAACCAGTCAAGTTGTATGCATAATTATTTAGAATCCGAAACGGGTAATATTTAACGCAACTTGAATGGTAAACAAAATGATGGTATCTCTCTTATGGAGTGTTTATTTTTAATGGATTAAAATAGTACCTATACTCTAACTGCAAATGGTAATAATGTAGAATGGTGTCAATGTAGAGAATCAAATGGTCTATCGTGCAAATTCATTAGTAATTAACCACCCTGTCAGGTCGTCCTCCACGTGGTTCCCCCTGGAAACCATCTAATTCTAGTTGCATTCATCAGGATGGGCTAACTGACCTGCTTTCATCGTCATTAGTCATCTATCACTGATGCCCCACCAGTATATACCGATAGCGCAGAAGGGATTATATATATATATATATATATATATATATATATATATATATATATATATATATATATATATATATATATATATATATATATATATATATGTTTGTATTACTCTATTTATTTGTGTTTACATTATACATGTATGCATTTCCGAATCTTTTTAAATAACATACTTCTATCTTGTTATTTAGTACCTATGGTGTAAGCTCTTTCTAGTTTTAGACTAGATGGCGTTGTGTGACATGCCAAAGAATATTTATTTATTCGGTTTATGGGCGTAAAGGTACCACGCCCACATAAATAACTCATAAGATATATAAATCTTAGATATATTTATATGTTATGCACTGGTCGTTGTGCCAAAAGTTTTAATGACCGTCACTATTTGTATTTTAATATTATGACTGCAATTTATTATTGCAACGTGTGATCGGTGAATCAGATCATTTGACAAATTATGTTTAGGGATACCGACGTATATCATGCTGTATTTTGAGGACTTCCCGATTCGTTTCCTTTTTTTTTTGTATGTTACGCGATTACGTAGTCAAAATTGGTCTGACTTTTTGAAACTGTTACGCGATTGCGTCGTCAAAATTGGTCTGAATTTTTTGAAATTATGTTACGCGATTACGACGCTATAATTGGTCTGAATTTTTTGAAATTATGTTACGCGATTACGACGCTATAATTGGTCTGAATTTTTTGAAATTATGTTAAGCGATTACGACGCTAATAATTGTCCGATTTTTTTGAGACTGTTACGCGATTACGTCGCTAAAATTGGTCTGAAATTTTATGAGACTGTGTTACGCAATTACGTCGCTAAAATTGGCCTGACTTACGAATCATATAAAAAACGACGTAATCATATAAAACAATCCGTATTATGATTACGTCGTCAAAATTAGTCTGACTTTTTTAAAATGGGTTACGCGATTACGTTGCTAAAATTGGGTTAATTTTTTTGAGACTGTGTTACTCAATTGCGTCGTCAAAATGAGTCTAACTTTTTTTGGGACTATTTTACACGATTCGCCAAAATTGGTCTGAATTTTTTAAAATTGTGTTACGTGATTACGTTGACAAAATTGGTATGACTTTTATTTAAGACTGTGTCACTCAATTGCGTCGTCAAAATTGTCTGACTTTTTTGCGACTGTTATGCAATTGCGTCGCCAAGTTTGAACCTATTTTAACAATTATTTTTACAATAGTTAGAATTTGCTTCCGTGATAGTCTCATATTAATTTTGTGGCAATTGAAGTGGTGGTATATCATTGGAAAACAAAATTACTTGTTAATTGAAGCCTTTTGAAATTAATTCTGCAATTCAAATTCAAATATTTTTAAGCTAATGTTTCTACGAAACACGTGGGAACACCCAATTGTTTATTAATGTGTTATCATAGTGACATGGATATTGTGTCGCTGTTTTTTTTTTTCCTTTTTTTAATACAAAATGTATTTTTTTTTTGTTTAGTTATAATAAATTGCATTAATATTTTGTTTAGTTATAATAACTTGTATAAAAAAAATGTAGACAATGGCAACTCCGTTAATTTATGCTCCATAGAGCAAAAGTTTGTCCTTCATTTTGTCACCTCGAAAATTATATAGAAATTATTATCAAAATTATATAGAATTGGGGCTTTAGTTTGTATATTTATGAAGGGTATTGTTGTGATTAGGTATAGATTGCACTCCAGATATCCTTCATACAAGTCCGTAAACAATTGATAAATGTGTTTCAAGTGAATTCGTGAACATATTGATAAAATGGTAAGATTGGAGGTGTGGTTGCGGAGGTGTGTATCGATTACATTTTCCGAAAAAAATCTCAATTTTATATTGTTGTATTGGTTACAAAAATACAACAATGTTAGAAAAAAACACACCAACCTTCAAGAAAAGAGCATCATCATCATCATATCAGCCTTTAACTGACCATTGCTGATCATAAGAATAAGGGGAAACCCTTAGGAGGGGTTTCCCAGTATTTGTCACGATTGACAGGCGAATTGGCAACCGTAGTTAGGCTTTGAAGATATTTTAAGAGGGACGCTGCTGCCTATCCCTCGCTCTCCCTTAGTCGCCTCTTACGACACCCACGGGCAAGGAAGGGGTGGCCTATCCTATGCTGGGACCACACGGCAAGAAAAGAGCATATTTCTGCTTAAAAAGCCGGCAATATACCTACAATTTTGACTTATGTTGTGGGTGTTCATGAGCGGCGGTAGTCACTATCAGGTGAACCGTATCCTCGTCTGCCCCATAATACTATGGCACTTTCTTCCACGCCCAACCACTCTTTGGAATGAACTTCCAGCAGCAGTATTTCCGAACCGATACGACAACATAACCTTCAAGAAAAGAGCATATTCCTGTTTAAAAGGCCGGTAGCACACCTGCAATGCCGTTGGTGTTGTGGGCGATCATGGGCGGCGGTGTTCACTTACCATCAGGTCGCATGCTCGTTTGCCGTATGTGTTATAAAAAAAAATATATAAATAAATACGAATACTCAGAGCTCGTCTTTTTCTTTATTACGATAATTTGTTGTAGTAGCATAACATGATACCCACGATTCTAATTTCGCTTAGTCTTTCTGTAATTGGCGCAACGCATCATAAGGGATCATAACACAAATTTCGCAATGTCGATGTTTTGCAGTGACCACAACGTATTGTGAATTATTTTTTTTTTTATACGACTTAGAATGGCAAACAAGCTGACGGCTCACCTTATGGAAAGTAGTAACCGTCGCATATAGACATGAGCAGTATCATGTACATAACAGAGTATACTGTTTCGCCCATGATACCCCCCATGCGTTGCCATTCATTATTTTTCGCCCAATGAGCGTTTTTGATAATTTTTAGCGTAGCATAATTTAGTGTTAATATTACTTTGACTGTTATATAAAGAAACCGTTAAATATAAATATACCACTAAAACTTTACACTTCACATTTTGTTTTGGAATTTTTGAAATACATTTTGGCCATCATAATCAAAATTTTTAGTAACAATTTAATAATAATATTATTGTAGGGGTTACGTTTTAGATCGTTAGCTTAAGAACTTTTTTAATAATCAGTTATAATTATAGAAAATTGTTGAATTGTTTTTGAGAATTAACAAGTAATTGCGTCGTTGCCACACTTCAATAAGCTAATGTTACGATCAAGGGATGACTAATAAATAGGTATATGTATATATTTTAGTTACAATATATGGTATACTGGACCAACAACGTGGATTTACGTGAATTGACAGGGTACAGAGGAATAACATCTGAGTCCTTAGGAATGGCAACGCATGGGGGATATCGTAGGTGAAACAGTATACTCTGTTATGTCCATGGTACGGCTCATGTCTATAGGCGACGGTCACCTTTTTCCATCAGGTGGGCCGTCAGCTTGTTTGCCATTCCAAGTTGTATAAAAAAAAAGAATATGTTAAAAGACTGTTATCCAAAAAATAATAATGGATAATAGACTTTTAACATATTCGAAAATAGATATCCGACCGATATGGGTGATATCGAATGATGACCGTTTTTCCGCCGTCAATGTCCACAGGAACCCAATATATAGATATCGGATCGATATCCATATTACTCATGCCCGTTATGAACGTTCATAAAGCCTATCAGCGTGTCAATGTAGTTCTTATTATTTATTGAACGACGGGAGTGTAGCGTCTATCTTGATGTTTATTCTAATAGTAGGGATCGCAAAGTCTAGACAATAGGTAGTATTTCAAGCAGTCGTTTGATAAATTAGCTACTTATATGTATTATCGTTATCCGTGTATACATTTTACACAAGTCATTACACTTAGTCGCGATAATCATCGTAAATCAGTAGTTATGTTACATACTTTCATGCTTTAGTCAAGATTGATAAGTGTCACTATGTATCTTTGTACGATTTCCTATTAAGTATGTAAAAACTCCAGCTTTATAGTTCCGGCATAGAATGGGCCGCCTTGTTCCTTTCCCATGAGTCTTGTAAATGGCCGAGGGATGGGCAGCAGCGTTCCTCTTAAAACATCACACAAGCCTAACTGCGGTTGCCAATCCGTCTGCCAAGCGTGGCAACTACTAGCGAAACCCTCCTCATGGAAGAGGCCTATGTTCAGCAGTGGACAGTTCAGGTCGACCTCCATACATGAAATTTTTTCTAAGGGGCCCCTTAGTGCCCCGCCAGACTAGCTCAATAATTCAGGCAAGGTTACCAATCTATTTTAATGCATTAAATAAATATCAGTACTTAAAAAAGTATAAATAAATACAGTTTTAAATATACATAGGATAGTTGATTGCTCTAGATGGCATTTGCATATAATACTGGTTTGCTCCCTTTTAATTAAAGTTGCTCTCCCCGTCCGAAATTAATCTGATGTCAATTGCTAGGGCTTCTGACAAATTGGATATGTAGTTTAATGGAAAATTTATTTACTAGATACTGAACACGATAGACTTTGTGATATTTAAAAAGATAAGTCATAATTTATAAAAAAAAATCTTAATTTAAGAAAAATAATCATATATATTTTTCGTTTCTATGGCCAATTATTATCAATAATAACTTGTACGCACTCACACAAGTTATTGTTTTTGGCGTTGCGGGCAAATTTTCCAATGTTTTTGTCTCTAAAAATCTAAATCAGATTTATACGAATATTTATAAAAATCGGTCCATCGATTTTAGAGTGATTCACTTACTGACGAACTGTCCACTGTTAAACATAGGCTTTTCCCATAGGGTGGGGGGGGGGGGTTACCAGTAGTTGTCATGCTTGGCAGGCGGGTTGTCAACCGAAATTAAACTTTGGTGCTGTTTTAAGAGGGTCGCTGCTACCTATCCATCGACCATTAGGATTCCATAGTCACGACGTCCAAGGGAAGGGAACGGGTGGTCCATTCTATGAGGGGATTATACGGCTATAATATAATAGTAAATATGAAAATGATATTCCATTAATAAATTATCGAGTGAAGTAGTTTAACCGAGACACACTTTGTTTTTATGTAGGTATATCGACGTACTCGTGTAATTGATATCTCCATCTATATCTGTGATCTCTTTGGCACTGATGAATAGGCTTGTCAACCGTTCTTCATAATTCTATTCTATGTAACGTTTCCTACTTTATTTTTAGATAGAAGAAATTTTGTGTCTCTTGTACAACACACAAACGTGTTGGCAACTACAGCTTGAATTTGGTGATGCTTTAAGAGAGACGCAGCTGCCTATCCCTTAACTTTTAAGTTCCCTTTGGAATTCTATATCGGGATTACACGGCGAGTACAGTGAAAACCTTAGCGGATGTCACATTTTCATGGGCCACCTCTTCCTTTTTTGTGGGTGTCGTGAGAGGCGATTAAGGAAATTGAATGGTCGATGGATGGGCAGCAGTTGCCCTCTTAAAACATCACCAAAATCTAACTGTCAAGATTGGCAACTACTGGCAAATCCCCCTTATGGAGGAAGCCTATGTTCAGCATTCAGCTGATGTAATGAATATGTACTTGAAAAACGAACGAGGGAATTATTGTTTCGGTGGTTTTGAATTTTACCCGACTGTCAAAAATGAAGAATATTTTTTTCACTTCATTGCGATGCTTATCATTTATTATCTCTCTCTTTAACAAATAAATAATGAGTCAATTCATCGAGACACGTGCCATCTCATTCAAGACTAGCTCTATTTATATACAGTTTTAACCTTTTGTATGGTACTATGATTACTTTTAGCCGACTATTAGAGATTAGTATTGTTTAATTCGTCGCACATTGGTGTCAGTTTTAGTAGTGAATGAATTTTAATAGTAAATAACGAGTTTAATTTTAGTAATTTACCAAGTGAATTATGAAGAATTTAACCGTTCTCTGGAGGAAGCTGATTGACGCTGTCCATAAAATTGGTAAAGTGCTCTGATTGGTAGTTTCCAACTGGTGTATTTACTGCTACATAGTTGGATGTGGACCGAGCATCCTAATATTGATGCCAGCCCTAACTCACTGATGTTTTCGATTCCATATTTGAATAATTTCAAATGTGATCGTCACTTGTTTTGTGCTCCGGGAGGCACGTACAGTCGTCATCTGACAAGGCGCGTCAGTGACCTTCGTGTATAAATAATTAGTCTACGAAATTCGTGACATTAGAGGGCGCCATCCTCAAACGAATTGTAGTACTGTATAACCGTCCCGTGTTGGGGGGAAAGGGATTGTTAGTAATGGAGACTGAGAATCCCATTGCTAGCAATATACCCAACCGGGTCGACCTCCTCGCGGGTCTCCCTGGAAACTATCATGGTTAATTCCTGATGAATTCATCATGATGGGCTAACTGGCTTGTTTTCATTCTCATCTATCACCCTTCACTGGTGCTCCGCAAGCGTATACCGTTAGCGCAGACGGGGTTACCTTACCATTTTCACCCATAAAAAAACATGTCTGATTCCACAGCTTCGCCCTTGTAAATTATGATAAAAATCTTATAGTTATTTTGGAAATATATTTCATGTACAGAATTGACCTCTCTACAGATTTATTACAAGTATAGATAATAATAACAACTTAAACTTAACTTAAAACACTGCAATATGCTTGTAATAAGTAAATGTTTTTGTTTATCGCTTGACAAGTTAATTGGCAATTAAGTAATGCAAACACACACGAGTACAAACTTTGATAGGACTTTGATTTGACTTCGAGCGCCTTCTCGGCTTACGATATTTGAATGGTTTATTTTTAACTTGTTGACATTTCCGCATAGTGAATAAAATTGTCATCATCAGCCTTTAACTGTTCACTGTTGGGGGGGGGGGGGTTGTTAGTAATGCGAACTACCAGTCCCGTTGCTAGCAATACACTCCGTCAAGTCGACCTCCACGTGGTCCGCCCTGGAAATCATCATGCTGAATTCCACGTGTATTTATCACGATAGGCTAACTGACCTGCTCTTTCATTTCACTTATCATCCCTCACTGGTGTCCCGCCGGTGTATGCCGGCGGCGCGGGCGGGGTTGCCATTCCATTATCGTCCATTAAAAAAAAAATTCCTATTGCTGAATATAAACTTCCTCCTTGTGGGGTTTTGCCATTAGTTACCACGCTTGGCAGGCGGATTGGCAACCGTAGTAAGGCTTTGCAGATGTTTTAAGAGGGACGCTGCTGCCCATCCCTCGCCCTCTATTAGTCGATTCTTACGACACCCACAGGAAAGGAAAGGGTGGTCTATTCTATGCCGGGACCACACGGTCAAAATAATAAATAAATTTGTTTTAAAGCAATAAATTTGTTTTAAAGAAAAAAAGTATTATTTTTTTATCAAAAAGTAAAATAAAAACAAGAATAAAATTGAAAGAAAAGAAATAGTTGTTTATGAATTTTGCTTTTTTTTTCCTTTAATAATAAATATAGTAAATAATAGTTTTTGCTCAAGCATAAATACGGCGCAGACTTAAAGTAATTGCATACATTTACTAACTCGACCTTCGACCTTTATTAGGTCATCCGTACGTCTCTTGTGAGGAAGGTCCTCACGCTTAACGCTTTACTCTGTTCTTAACGTTAAATACTCATAGTTTATATAATTTATTTATTTATTTACACATACACATTACACATACATATATACATAGAGCATATGCCTTTTTAAAAGGCCGGCAGCACACCTGCAATGCCGTAGGTGTTGTGGGTGAGCATGGGCGGCGGTAGTCACTTACCATCAGGTGAGCCGCATGCTCGTTTGCCCCCTGTGTTGTAAAAAAAAATACACTAAAGAAACTTTTCATTTAAATAATCTCATTAATTAAATACAATCGCCCTTTAAGAAAAATAATATAAATTATACATATTACATATAAAAAAACAACATAATAATGAAGATTATACAATTATATAAAAACATTACTATTTTACATTTACATAAACTAGTTTAAGTCTAGATAATTCTACTAATCTCCTACTACTATTATAAATGTGAAAGTGTATGTGTGTGTCTGTGTATCCTTCCTTTCTTGTAAGTGTTGTAAGAGGCGACTAAGAGAACTTAAGTAGAAGAATAGGCAACAGCGTCCCTCTTAAAACATCCCTAACAGCTTTACCGTGATTTAAAACCTGCCTGCCAAGCGTGGCAATAGTAGTTGCAAAACTCCCCTTATAAGGATGGCTTTTGTTCGTC
This sequence comes from Galleria mellonella, assembly GCF_026898425.1. Taxonomy (NCBI): domain Eukaryota; kingdom Metazoa; phylum Arthropoda; class Insecta; order Lepidoptera; family Pyralidae; genus Galleria; species Galleria mellonella. The sequence goes on along the minus strand of NW_026441999.1, from coordinate 3,436,111 downwards.
AGTGAACGGTTATCGGTTGAAATGAATGAATCAGGGATGTAGACAGCCATAAAAAATCCCATGGGAAACATAAGATAAGCATATCTCCTACATTTATATAATTTGCTATATTTAAAAAAAAATGTACCTATAAGCTTAATTAGTACTCATACATTTTCCTCCTATAAATTTGTCTATGCCCTTTGATCTTTATTATCTTAGAACAAACGTGATTGTGGGCAATTGGCTTATGTAAAGAGGTAATTAGATTATTTATATATAATATGTAACACTATATATGTATATATATATATATATATATATATATATATATATATATATATATATATATATATATATATATATATATATATATATTATTGCACTTGAACAAAAGATACAGCGTTTAGTTTAACAACTTGTTAGCAAGTATGACATTTGTATAATAATACTAGCTAACTCAGCAAACGTTGTTTTACCACATACATTATTTCGAGAACTATACATGAAAATTTATCGTACTACAATTATTATATTCGATTGCCATCTTGCAATCCTATTGCGGCATATAAAAATCGCGATTAAAAAACAGTTGATCGTAAAAGCGTGAAAATTGGAATTTGTATGTATTTTTCAATGCTAAATCATAATAAAATAAAAATAAAAAAAAATTACAAAAAATAAAAATATTTAAGAGTAGCTCGCCCTTATCATTGAGGGGTATGAAAAATAGATTTTGACCGATTCTCAGACCTACTTGATATTCACACAAAATTTCATAAAAATCGGTAAAGCCGTTTCGGAGGAGTTTGGTAACAAAAACCGCGACACAAGAATTTTATATATTAGATAAGGGGGATAGTATTTGGGATGGAGAAATCATAAAATCGCGCGTAGGATCTAGTTCTATATAAATTATCCCTAGTAAAATGTACCCCTAAAATTTAAAATCGATTCATAGATTGTAACTTTTTATTTTTTTCTATTTTTTATTGGAGCTGTATAAAACTGCTCCACTTTGCACAGTATGCATTCTTGTTTGCTTTATTTTTGTAAATTTCCGTCTGTGATTTTGTTTAGAATATATATATTCTAAACTGAAACTTATAATCATCGTGTGTATTATGTTTCAATTAATTTTTTCAATTTATTGCTATAAAAAATATATTTTTTTTATACAACTTAGAATGGCAAACAAGCTGACGGCCCACCTGATGGAAAGTGGTAACCGTCGCCTATAGACATGAGCAGTACCATGGACATAACAGAGTATACTGTTTTGCCCATGATACCCCCCATGCGTTGCCATTCCTGAGGACTCAGGTGTTATTCCTCTGTACTCTGTAAATTCACGCTATATCCCACCCTTCAAACCGAAACACAGCCATGCAAACACAACGGCTTCACGGTTGAAACACTAATGGGACAGAGGTACCCAAGCAAACGACTTTTGTACAAAGTCTCCCTCTGGTAAATAAACTTTAAAAATTAATAATGCTTTGGACGACAAAACTAGTCAAGTTTTCAATTGACTTCAAAAAGAAGATTCTTATTTGGGTTGTATTTTTTTTTTATGTTTGTTACTTCACAACTCCGTCAGTTATAAACCGATTTGGAAAATTGATTTTTTTTTTTATCTGAAAGGATATACTTACATATTAGTCTTATAGAAATTTTATTTAAATCGATACAGCAGGTGCATTTTTGGTTTTTAATGGATGAAAATGGAATGGTAACCCCGCCCGCGCTATCGGTATACACCGACGAGGTACCAGTGGAAGATGATAGGTGAGAATGAATGCAGGTCAGTTGGCCCACCATGATGAATTCGACAAGAATTAAACAAGATGGTTTCCAAGGGGAATCGCGTGGAGGTCGACCCGAGAGGGTATATTGCTAGTAATGGGGCTATTAGACCCCATTACTAACAATCCCTTTCTAGAGATTTTTAGTAATTTTCTTTGAACTAGGGTTGTCACGTGCGCGTTTTCGACTCTGAAGTAACCTTAATATATCATTTTTGAAATATATTAAAACAGCAATAATAACTATTTGACGAAACTATAAATACCATAATGTTAGTATTACTAGTCTTATAATGGGTTGGTACAATTTTACTATCAAAATATAATCAATGAATGATTATGGTAATGACGTAATGTACGATAGTGGCAATGCTAGTTGAAGCGAACAACATAATTAAGACATAACTCCATGGTGATAATAATGGTTATCATAATATGATGGGAACAGAACGCCTTGATTCACATTTTAAGATCTGTTATAATTTAAGATTGTGTTCCACAAAAAAAACCGACTTCATTTGTGGCACAATTATTTTGATTTCAAAACTTTCTCTGTAAGTTAAAAAAAAAGAATTTTATAAATTGATTTACAACTGACGGAGTTATGAAAAAAAATACAACAGAATTGAAAACCTCCTTCTTTTTTAACTAAGTTGAAAATCGTATATTTTCATGTTTTTTTTTTCCTTATTAAATTGGATTAGGAACTTCACCTATGCTATTGGTTCATGGTATTTTGAATGCTTATTTTTTTAATTATCTACTATTTGGGGTCCCTCAGTAAAAGTCATATCTTTTTTTATATACTTTCTTCTTTACACAGTTTTGAATGTTCGGTCAAACTTTCATTGCGCTAACTGTAGCGAGGTATGAACAATAATACCATTTCCACGTCACACAGTTTCAACACTGATAACGCGATCGACTCTGAACCGGCCAGTGCCGCGCCTCCGCCAGTACAACTGTTTGTTTACGCGCGTAAGCGCGCCTCGCGTAGTTTGAATTTCGAATTAGACTAACTTTATTTTAAGAAGCCAGTGTTTCGATTAATAAAAAAAGTTTTTAATCACCATTTACCATGGATAGTGACGGTAATTTTTTTTTATTAATATTTTTAATTTAATTTAATAAATTGATTTCCTTTATTTGATTGGTATGTGGCTTATAGATTTTTTATAGCGACTCGTCTTTGTAATTTAATGATCTATTAGTAAGATCAAGTTTTAATAATTTTTGAACCATTATTATTAATGAGTTTAGACTTGATTTGAGAAGTTATTTCGAAATAGTATGGAGTAGTTCCCGTTACTTATAATCCCTTCTCTCCCCTCCCCTAAATGGTTTAACGCGTTATGAAATTAACACCTACATAATCCACATTATCAATATAAAGAGATAATAACTAAAACCTTGGTTAGATTAAGGAAAATTTTTCTCAATAAATACAAAACTGGTTTTTTAAGTACCTGTGCAGTGAATCTTAAGAGTGCATCTTACATTTTAAGATTTTATTGTACACTAGGGATCCGGTGCGGCTTCGCACGAATAGATAGAATTTTTGAAAATAATATGTTAGCCTATGTTACTCGCTGATAATTTAGCTTTGTATAGATGAAAATATTTTTAAAATCACTTTTTTAAGTTTTAAAATGAGTGGTTTTTGAGTTTATCCATTACAAACAAACAAACAAATTTTTCTTCTTTATTACCCATAAATATTTATTCATAAAAACTAAAACCTACAAACCTGTTGGGTGATAATGCAATGGTAACCCTGCCTGTGCTAATAGTATGTGGTAGCGGGGTACACGTAAATTATGATAAGTGAGGATGAAAGCAGATCAGTTGGCCCATAGCGATGAATTCATAAAAAATAGTTAAGATAGTTCCCAGGGGGAACAGCGTGGAGGGTATATTGTTACCTGACAAAGTATAGTCTTGGCGTCATTACCAACAAACCCATTCTCCCCCTTGAGGAGGTTGGTCTGACATAGTATACTGCTATCGATGGCGTTACTAAACCCCATTACTGGACATTACCTTGCACACCAATTACAGGATATTGTTCCGCAAAGAAAAGCGACAGTTTCAATCGTCATATATTTTATAATCAACCTTTATATTTTTTTATACAACTTAGAATGGCAAACAAGCTGACGGCCCACCTGATGGAAAGTGGTAACTGTCGCCTATAGATATGAGCAGTACCATGGACTTAACAGAGTATACTGTTTCGCCCATGATACCCCCCATGCGTTGTCATTCCTAAGGACTCAGATGTTATTCCTTTGTACCCAGTAAATTCACGCCATATCCCACCCTTCAAATCGAAATACAGCCATGCAAATACAACTGCTTTACGGTTAAAACACGAATGGGACAGAGGCACCCAAGTAGAGATGGGCAATCCACCTGGGTGGGTTTAAAGTCTGGTGGGTAAAAACCGGGTGTTTTGGGTTTATTGGGTTTAAACCCCATAAACACCCAAATTTTTGGGTGTTTATGATTTTGTACTTCATCATCGTCATCTCAGCCGCAAGACGTCCACTATACTGGACATAGACAATATTATTATGCAGCCTACAGAATAAAAAACTTTTAATTTGATTTTGAGTTTATTAAGAAAGAGATGAAAGTAAAATGTAAAACTACAGTCAATCACTGTCAGATTCAGAGTTATTACAAGCGATGAATTGTATAGGTTCGATAGGCTCTATTTCGTCTAAACTGTTATGTTCATTTACTTGCTCAATGAAAGCTTCTAAGGTATTTTCTTCATTAAACTGAATGTCCTCGCATTCAGCTTTATGTTTAAGATTCCAGTTATAACAAATGAATGAAATTTTTTCAGTTCTTTCAGTTGTAAGTCGATTTCTTTTGTTATTATGTATGTAGCCTTGGATACTAAAGGAACGCTCAGTGGCTGCCGAAGTACAGGGAGCTGATAGAATACGAATCGCTACTTTGCTTAACTCAGTGGAACCACAAATACCTTTCCACCATATTAGGGGCTCAATGCTATCTAATGAGCTCCATACAAATCCTCTGGCCCAAAAGTTTTCTTTAGCTTTATAACACGCCAAATCTGCCATTACATTTGACAAACTTAAGTGTTGGCTTAAATTGTAGATAAACTCCATACCCTTAAGTTCTTCCTCTTGAGTAAGTTCGACTCCTAGAGTCCTGGGGTCTAGAATATATGCTGCAAAATGTATTGGCCTCATTGCCATATTGCATCTTGAAGATACTGATGTTAGAATCTGCTGTTTGCTTTCTTCGCTCAATGTCGAAATCTCATTTAATGCAAAACGTATCTTAGCTTGTACATCTCTAAATGTAATGTATGTGCGATGCAAACGATTCTGGTCGCTCTCTAAGTAAAATATGCTTTCAGTGACTGGTTCCAAAATACTTATACATTCCCCTGTCTTCGTCCAGAAATCATCACTTAGAATTAAATCTTTAATATCTCTTGAAATTACCACATCTTCTCTAACTGTTAATATTTGCAAAGCTATCTTATTTGCTTTCAAACTTTTTAACGAAGTAACATGACTTCCCCATCTTGTAGCACAAGGCAATTTTAGTGTTTGTGTAGAATCTTCACCCTGCCTTGATTTTATCAACAAGGAACTTAATCGTTGACTCCTTTTAACAGTTTTTATTATATTTATGGCTTGCATAATAAACACAGTTACTTCTTGTATCTTTACAATATCTTGGCACAACAAGTTAAGGATATGTGCACAGCAACCGAGAGGAACAACATGTGGATATTTGAGTTTTGTTAATTCGAATGCCTTTTGTATATTTCTAGCGTTATCGCCAATAAGTACAAGAAACTTATTTGCTCCATACACTTTCATTACTTTTTCAACTTCTTGGCTAAGGTATTCACTAGTGTGAGGATTACTTTCTGTATTCAAACTTTTAACGTATGCAGGTTGAGGTTTTGATATAAGAAAGTTTATTATTCCTTCATTTCTTAAATTAGACCAGCCATCGCACTGAAGGTGTAAGTAACTACAAGCATTTAGTTCCTCATTTAACTCAAAACGCATTTCTCTATATATTTTATCTAAGTATTTTGTCGCTAAAGCTTTACGTGAAGGTATTTTAAATTTTGGTTGCAATTTTTCGAAAAATTGTATCCATAAAGGATGTTGCACCATCGATAATGGCGTCCCTGTTACAAATATAGCTCTCGCTAATTCTGTTTTTATATGATCATCGGTGTCTTGAAACTCAGCATTTATTGTAGTGTTAGCAGACGACGAGGGGCTTATAAAAGAATCATTTGTCTCTATCTCTGACAGTCCAGACATTTTGGTTTTGGACGAGCTATCTTTTATAAGTTTCATAGAGTCTTTTAATGTTTCTGGAGATTTTGGACAAGTGATAAGATGTTGAAGCATTTTGGCAGCATTACTGAATTTGTAGACCTTATTACAAAGCTTGCAAGAAACAGACTTGTTTGGTAAAGTACGGTAGTGCTCCCATATGCGTAAATCTTTAGGTCTCCCCATTGAACCTAAAAAAATGAACGATGATTAGTTGGTCTGACGAAAATTCAACAATAGAGTGCCTATTTTTTTACAATGATTATTTCTTGTTATTTACAATAAATTTATTAAAAAAATAATAAAATAAATACAAAAAACCTTTGTAAAATTACATCTCCTCGGAGGATTAAACGCAGACGCTAGTTTATTATCGTATTGTTCTGTATTTTTCTCAGCAACTTCTTTAATTCGATTAGGTACTTACGCATATTATGTTAAAAATAAATATCTAGTACACATCTTAGGCTATCCACCATTATTATCCAATGACGACTCTCAGCTAACTATGCACTATCATCCAAAATAAACGTGTATGGAAAATTTTATCCCAGTCGGTTGAGGATTGAGGATAATTGCATCAACATACGAACATACCTACATACTTTTATTTACATAACGCAAGCTAAATAAAAGCTTGTAATAATACATCTAATTTTAAGTTAAAATTGTTAAGTGATCATGATATAATTGTATCATTCAAAAATCCACTTACCTTTAATTATTTCTTGTTAAGTATAAATATTATTTCAAATCTGCTCCCTTAATATGCACTTTTTTACTGCTTTTCCTACCTAACACGTTACCAGGAAGTCACGTTACCAGAGTCAGAGTAATAGTGAACACGTTTGACAGTGATTGTCGTCGCCTCATATTCAGCGTCGACGAATAGGGGAATCCCCAGTCATAATGTATTGCATGCGTGGCGGTCTTACTTCAAATCCATAAACAAAGAGATAATTACAGAACTCGATACTAGATGGCGCTGTTTTTGTTTGAAGAAAGTTTGCGGGCTAAAATACATAGAATTTCATCAATGACTTCCACAAAGAACAACATTTCTGTTTTTTCTAAGTCCGTATCTCTTCCGTATATTTCATAAGATATAAGCTTGGGCTACATTGTTATGCAACGTGATTTTGTCGCTGTCTTGCTAGCAGGGTTGACAGATATACGATTTAAATCGTACTCATACTATTATTTGTCTATTTTTTAATGTACGATCGTAAAGATTATGATCGTAATTCGCACAAAAACATACGACTTTTTGGTTACCTGGCAACATTTTTATTATGAAACGAACATGCTCACATCATCAGTCACATGCAACAATTTATTGGGGATTTCCCCTTCACATCTGGCAGTCCTGCTTGCTAGAATATAGGTAAGTCAGCCACAGTTACTGACGATCGATATTTAAAGGGTATTGTTTTTGTGCTAAATATTTCATAAAAACGTTATTTAATACTTTGTGGATTATTAATTTAGTTGATAATCACTGGAAGTAAAATGGATGCTAATTTGAGAGATCAAGATCTTCGTATAAAACAGTTAATAAAAGAAAATCTACGTAAGTACTCTTTTTATACCTAGGTAGGTAAGGTATAATAAACACAAAAGGTACTTAGATCGCGTGTGTTCGAAGCATTTATTCTAATAAATTTAATTTAAAATTGTAGAAAGAAAAAAATGTCTGCCAAGCCGTAGCCGAAGCCGATCTCCAAATATATTTGGCGATAGTGAGACCCAGTGTCCAGATGATTTACCCAGCGTCGTCGCAACAAAGAAAAAAACGAGGATAAAGTAAAAGAAAATTTACTGAAAGAAGAAACAAACTGTTCTAAATGCTTAATTTATGGAGAAGAGGATAAAAGAAATGAGTATTTCGGACTGTTAGTGGCTCAAGAATTTAAATATATACGGCCATGTGTGCGAACGAGGTGTTATGAAGAAATTTTAAAGTATCTACGGGAAGCAAAAGGCCAACATGTTGATCAACTGCAACATGAAAACACTGAAAATTAATTACTTTCATTTTATTATATATAGATTTTTAAAATTTCCTGAAATATTATTAGTTAACGTTTTATTTAATATTGTAGAATTGATCAATACAATTTATAAAAATAATTTATTGGTATTACTTACATATTTTCAAAAAAATACGTAAAAACCTATTTTTTTGGGTGATTATGGGAGTTTATGGGTGTTTATTGGGTTTTTACCAAAGCACCGGGTTTAAACCCGGTGCTTTGCCCATCTGTACACCCAAGCAATCGACTTTTGTACAAAGTCTACCTCTGGTAATATATAATATATATACGTTTTCTTCGGAATAAACCTTCAGAAACACTTCCTTATAAGGATCTAGTGATTTCAAGTTTACCCTGTATTCATAGATTATTAAACGTATAGCCGTATAGCATCACAACTTGGCTTATCTTTATTTTTTATAAATGTTTATACCTGCAGTAAATAGATAAAAACATAACTATGCTTTAATCTTTATAATAAGAATTAAAACAGTTAAATTTTCCACGTATACGACATGTAGTAAAACTTTATTATTTTACTTGGTACAATATAGATTAATCTCGATCAAATGTCACCAATGAGGATGTTTTAAGGAGAGACTTTTTTTTAATTCTTTTTTTTTTTATTTTAAATTCTTTTTTTAAATTTTGTAAATCCTGTATCCAGCAATGCACCTTTCCTCACTGTTCCTCCTAGAATTCATTGCGATGGATTTATTGGTGAATACGTCACGATGGGCCAACTGACCTGCTAATGACCCTCACCTATTGGGGGAAGGAATTGTTTGTAATACGGAGTCCCATTGTTAGCAATATACCCCGTCAGGTCGACCTTCACATGGTTCCCCTGGACACCATTGTGCTGAATTTCAGGTGTATTTATCACGATATGCTAACTGACCTGCCTTTTCATTTTCATCTATCATCCCTTACTGGAGCACAGCCAGCGTACATCGTTAACGCTGGCGGGGTTACTATTCCATTATCATTACTTTTTTTTATACAACTTAGAATGGCAAACAAGCTGACGGCCCACCTGATGGAATGTGGTGACCGTCGCCTATAGACATGAGCAGCGCCATGGACATAACAGAGTATACTGTTTCGCCCATGATACCCCCATGCGTTGCCATTCCTAAGGACTCCGGTGTTATTCCTCTGTACCCAGTAAATTCACTGCCATATCGCACCCTACAAACCGAAACACAGCCATGCTAACACAACTGCTTTACGGTTGAAACACGGATAGGACAGAGGTACCCAAACAACTTATGTACAAAGTCTCCGTCTGGTTACCTCTGGTTCCCTCACTTAAAATAAAAATTCTCATCTATAATCACTCACTGGTGCCCCACCAGTGTATATCGATAGCGCAGGCGGAGAGCGGAACAGAGGGGGGGGGGGAGACTTAATAGACCAATCTCGAAATGGATATGCCAAGATTCTTTAAATAATAAATTTTACTGTACTGGGCTGGTTTGAAGAGATCTCTTTCAGAGATAAGTCCACCGTTGGTCACAAAATATATAAATATAATACCTATGTATTTTATAAATGTAACAAGGAACAAGTATATTAAATAACTCAAGTATAAAAAACTAGATTGTAGGCACATTGTCTCGCAAATCAATGTCGTCTCAAGTACTCTAGTCAGCCCTATTTACGTACTCCCCCTTTTATGATTGCAAGTGATTTACCAGTTTGTGTCTATTGAGGACAATTTTCCTTAAAGGAACCAAGGTTTTTGTCATTATCTCAAGTTGATAATACGGTGTGCCGTGTCTACGACTTTGTATAATCTATAGATTATTCTTATTAATATTTTAAATGTGTGTTACATATGAATGAGTGTAATAATATATGTGTGTAGATATTATATATGGGTCGGCAGCACGCGCCTAACATCTCTGGTGTTACAGGCTACGGTAGGTCTGTACTAGGTACTGTCCATAGGCTACGGTAACCCCGTTTACCATCAGACTGGCCGTATGCTTGTTTGCTACCATAGTAGTATAGAATATATTTGTTTATTTATTTAAACTTGTGGTCGCCCCGTGGTCATAATTTGACCATAATATAATAATAATAATAAATGAATTATGGTTATGTTTGACATTCAGTAAGACTATAGACAAATAATATTAATCTATTTTCAATTTGACCACAGACTAACAATAAACAAAAGTGTATATATGCGTGTGTGTGTCAAATACAAGGTAGTGAGTGTAGTTTTTTTTATTGATTTAATTGATATGCATAAATAAAAAAAAAATGCAAAACTGTTCTCCTCTATATAAACTATAAGTATGCGAAATTTCATACTCCTCACACAAAGTACAAAGTTTTTGTTTCTGTTTTTGTTGTTGTGTTTTTGTTTGTGTATTAATAAAATATATAGATAACTTTATTGACCAAAAGAAGATATGGTACAAACGGCGGACTTAATGGCAGCAGCATTCTTTACCAGTCAACCTTTGAGTTGAACAGTGAATCACGAACGCGGTACTTCATTATTGGAATAGGTAAAGAAAATAACTAATAAACACCAGAGGGAGACTTTGTACAAACGTCGATTGCTTGGATACCTAGATAGATAGATAAACACTTTATTTGAGCCATTTAACACACGTAAATTAATGAATAAAATGATACAATTTGATTATTTACATTTTTTCAAATATAAAACAACATATAAAACATCCTCTGTCCCATTCGTGTTTCAACCGTGAAGCAGTTGTGTTTGCATGGCTGTGTTTCATTTTGAAGGGTGGGATATTGCGTGAATTTACAGGGTACAGAGGAATAACAGCTGAGTCCTCAGGAATGGCAACGCATGGGGGGTATCATGGGCGAAACAGTATACTCTGTTATGTCCATGGTACCGCTCATGTCTATAGGCGACGGTTACCACTTTCCATCAGGTGGGCCGTCAGCTTGTTTGCTATTCTAAGTTGTATATAAAATAGTATAATGATGTATATTTATATACAATTATTAATCTAATACATAGTATATATTTATTCCCATATATCGTCTTAACGGTTTAACCGATTACTATGAATTTTGGTATACACGTAGGTACTCTATGGCATGGAGAAAGAGATAAGCTACTTTTTATCCCGGTCAGTAAACGTAACCTAATCATTCAATTTGAAATGGTCACGTAAACGTGACCATTTCAAATTAAAAACTATAGAGATTTTTTTTTTTTTTTGGGGAAAATGGTGAGTTTTATAATTTCATAAGTAATTTATTAATGACAGAGTCAAAAAGTATATTCATATTACGATTAGGTATGCTCTTTGGGGTAAGTCATTCACGTTCACGATTAACCATCACTGAATTTCAGCACGTCACACCCTGACTGTCGCGCCTTGTAAAGATTTATTGTCTAGACGAGTTAGTTAGTAAATTACATAGTTAACATTATTTTCCACGAAAAAAAATAGACTCCAATTAAGACAAAACCAGTTATTTTTATTTAAAAATTACTAAACCTATTTTGATAAATAAGTATTTACATAAACATTATATCTCATAATGCTTATCGTTGTTTTAATTTATGTATATGTATGTATATATATGTATATATTTCATATGTATTAGTTTATCCATATATATTAAAAGTAATGTTTATGTATTATATGTGCATTTCTTATCTGTATATTATATTTATATTGTGTCTTACCTTAATGTGTTACTATAATTGTCACATATTTTTTCACCACATCTGCCCTTCATACGCTTTCTGTTTTTACCCAATGGTTAGCTGGTAGAGAATGCCATATGGCATTAAACTCGCCATTTGTACAAAATTTTATTGTGCAATAAAGAATAAATAAATAAATAAACCTTATTAACTCCCCACTAGATGGAGTGACGACCTGAAATGCATTGCATTGTCAGTGGATGCAAGTGGCTCAGGATCGTTTTTTATGGCAGTCTATGGGGGAGGCTTATGTCTAGTATTGGACGGATAATGGCTGAGATGATGTTGATGATGATGATGATACCTATTTTGATAAAATTTCTATCAGATTGTTCCAATATGTAAGTCATCTTTAATCTTTCAGTTAAATAAACTATTTTCTAAACTTTAAAAAAAAAATTACAACTGATTTAATTATGAGGTGACAAACATAAAAAAATACAAACGAATTGAGAACCTCTTATTTTTGAAGTTGGTTAAAAATATCCACATTATATTAACCGCTTTGTATTTACATTGTTATTTAACTACTTGGCAGTCGTGTAACCTTGTTGCAAATTATTTGTGCTGACACGTTCGTTTAGCATCAAATCGTCAAACAAAATGGCAGCCGGCGATACAATCGCTCAAGTCATCTTGTTGGCGTGCCATTAAAACATAATTTCAGATTATTCAGAATTCGACAAACACCTGACTGAAAGTGATGGCTATCGCCTATAAACATGGACAGTATTTTATTTTTTATTCAACTTAGAAGGGCAAACAAACTGACGGCCCACCTGATGGAAAGTGGTAACCGTCGCCTATAAACACGAGCAGTACCATGGACTTAACAGAGTATACTGTTCATGATACCCCCCGTGCCTCCAGTCAAACTGTTTATAATTACTCTTCTCCATCCAAAGGTTGCTTGAAAGAAATCGCTCTTAGCGAGAAGGCCGCCCATTGTTTTCTCAGTGTAATATTTTCTTGTAATTGTTTGTATTTATAATAAGTTTACTATTGTAACCTTAGGGAGGAAACAATAAAGAGTGGGGGAAAAGGGATTGTTAGTAATGGAGACTAAGAATCCCACTGCTAGCAATATATCCAACCAGGTCGACCTCCTCGCGGTTCCCCCTGGAAACTATCATGATTAATTCCTGATGAATTCATCATGATGGGCTAACTAGCCTGTTTTCATCCTCATCGATCACCCTTCACTGGTGCCCCGCCAGCGTATCCCATTAGCGCAGGCGGGGTTACCACTCCATTTTTATCCAATAAAAAAAAAAAAACAATAAAGAGTATCTATCTATCTATATTTTTAGTACTTTATGAAATTAGGTCATAATTAAAATAAATAGTGGAAGGAATTACTATGTATTGAGGATTGATTGATAACAAGTTGCTAATCACAGCTTATTCCACATGTATCTTATGACAGTTTACGTAACGTGCTATTAATAACTAGTAGATTATTGGTTCTGTGCAACTGACTCGTGTAGGGTTTACTTTCAAAGACTAGCAACATACTGTGGCTTTAATCGCGTTGTTAGGTTTTTTTTTTTTATACAACTTAGACATTTATACGAATCAGAGGATAGTATGAAACAACGATTAATTACAAGAAAGATGGTGTTACAAAAGGTTATTATACCCAAATTTAACATAATACAACATTGTCCACGAAACCAAGCGGTGGTGTTATTTAATAAGCTGCCTTGAGGAATTAAAGTCACTGAATGATTTAAATATCTTTAGGACAAAATTGAAGTCATTACTGTTAGAAAGGTGTCTGTGTATAGTTATAGAGTTTATGAGAAGTGACTGTAATATTTTTTTATGCTTAATTTAAAATTATTGTATCTACTATGACATTCAAATACAAAATTTTGTTTATGAATAAATAAAATAAATAAAAAAATATATATATCGATTATACAAAATGGAAATATTGCAAAGTAAAAACAACCCGTGACCCAAATGCGAATAAGTGGTTAGTAAAACCAGTTTTACGAATACGTAAAAACCCTATCTTTGTAAGTCACTGTTGCCCGCCCTTTCATTTTCCTGTTAGGTGTCCTGTATGAATGTGTGCGTTGACGTTATTGCATGCGATAGAGTGAGCAATAGTCTGAAATAACCTCCTTCTTTTTTAAGTCGGTTGAAAAGAATACAATTTTTTTTTATTTTATTTTCTATATATTTTCTATCTACAAAAAAAAGGGAAGATTTGTATTTTTGTGTATGTATGATGTATGTTTGTAATGAATAAACTCAAAAACTACTTTGCTGATTTCAAAAATTTCAAAGATGAATTTGACTACTACGAACTATTCAAAAGGCAGATGCGTTTTTATATGTCTATCTCTCTCTAACGCATTGGCAATGTCATAAATACAACGAGCAACACACTATGTGAATTATGCATTCCATCTATTCTGTTCCGAAATCTTTGTCCTTACCTATTCATTTTTCCGATCAAATCTGGAATCACATTGGGGGTAGATGGCTACAGAATGAGTCTGTAGTCCAACTATGCGTCGAGCAGATCGACTTCCGCTTAGATCACAAATAAATCTCCACCAGTCGCGTACTACTCAATCAGCCGTGATCTCCGCGTAACATCCAGTGAAGCATCAGCAAAATCAAAAAAGTTTTGGCTAATTTAGAGTAAAACAAGAACGCATATAAAAAGACCTACGCTCGGGGATGAAGTGAACCAGGTTTGTCCTTCGCCCTTCTTTTTACCCAACAAACTGTACTCGTTTCATCTGCCTTACAACTGGTAATCTTAATATACTTATTCGCCGTACAAAAATAATACATTTAATATAACCTACCCAGTCACAGGTCAAAGATTAGTGATAAAACAATATGGAACTTGTAAGGTCACTAGAGTAACTAAATCCACTGTATTGTTCTGGGTCAGAAATTATATTGACTTGTATTTAAGACACTGATAACGCCATGTGTAAATATGAATGTGAGTTTGTTTATTTGTTACACTATAACGCCTTAATAACTCGACCGTTAGGTATACCCGTTCTATATGGGATGGAGAAGGATATTAACTGCTTTTTACCCCGATCGGTAAACATATCTAGGTTACTCGGACGAAGTCGCGGGTAAAAGCTCGTATTCCATACATACTGTTTTTTTTAATGGGTGATAATGGAATGGTAACCCCGCCCGCGCTATCGGTATACCGATAGCGCGGTCGACCTGGTTGGGTATATTGCTAGCAATGGAATTCTCAGTCTCCATTACTAACAATCCCTCTCCCCCCGCGCGGGCGGGGTTACCATTCCGTTGTATACACCGCCGGGGCACCAGTGAAGGATGATAGATGAGGATGAAGCAGGTTAGTTAGCCTGTTGTGACGAATTCAACAAGAATTATTCACGACGGTTTCCAGAGGGAACCACGTGGAGGACGACCTGATAGAGTGTATTGCTAGCAATGGGTTCATTAGACCCCATTAACTATCCCTTTCCCCCCATACATACTGGTTGGAATTAATGTGAATATAGTCTGTTTTAAGAGAACTTAATACAAATATAAACAAACGAATAACATAAAAATAAGACAGTCTGCTGATAGCCGATAAGTAGTCAAAGTCAATTAATTGGTTGAATGTTTTGATTTGTTGCTAATTATCGTTTAAAGAGTGCTTCTGTGATAATTTCAATAACATTTGGTTACTTGTTTCAACCGACTTCATTAAAGTTGTATTATTTTTTATGATTGGAATTGGAACGATGACGATTTGGATTTTTTTATCTGAAAGGATGTACTTACATATTGGTCCCACAGAAATTTTATAATAATCGGTTCTATAATTTAGTTTTTAAATTAAAATAACTGGTTTAATCTACGGTTGAAGTCGGTCTTTTTTGTGTAATATTATAAGATATATATGTAATGGGAATTTTATGAACTTATTATGTTTGTCGTTTCCTATAGCTGTTTTGACTTCATTTGGAAATCTTCAGGATAAGCACAATGCTTACCTACATCACAGCGTGTCGCCTCGCGCTTATTACAGTAGAATCTCGATTATCCGAACATCGATTAACCGAATATTCGATTATCCGGACTTATTCTTCACGGCCCTAATTACTAATTTAAAAATGGTATTATGTAGTAATTGAGTAAATAGGTATTATGTAATCTATTACCTTTATAGTTCGTATTACATACAAAATATTAACATTTTATTAGATATTATGTGATTTGAAATCGAAGTCGTGTATCCAGATTTTCGATTATATGGAATACCGTATATGATGTCGTATCATCATAACCTTCAAGAAAAGAGCATATTTCTTTTTAAAAGGCCGATAGCACACCTGCAATGCCTCTGGTGCTGCGAGTGATCATGAGCGACGGTAGTCGCTTACCATCAGGTGAGCCATATGCTCGTTTTCCCTCTGTCTTATAAAAAAAAATAACCCTAGTTTTATTTGATTCGTATAATCGAGATGTAGAATTTAAACGATCGCAACGCGCCTCATCGAGGTCACTGGTGACCCAAGAGCTGGTAGCTACTTTGCCCAAAAGATAAGTTTGGCAATCCAAAGAGATAATGCTGCTAGTATCTTGGGTACGCTGCCTCGGTGTGGTGCGTTGGGAGATTACTTATAATTAGTATTTAAATTGTATAATAACTTTAATTTATTGATGTATTTATTGTACATATAATTAAATAACTGCAGTAATTGTATTCCAGTTGAACTATGAAGAGATTTACAATTATACAAATCAATGTATCTTAAATTATGTCAGTCAATGTTAACGTGTATGTTTGATTATTCAATGATAAATATTTACACAGTTCGTAACACTGTTTTGTTGTCACAGTATTTTTTATTACAATGTACCATAGCCGTAGCACGCAAAGATGAACTGAAATTTTTTTTTTTTTATTATCAATGAATGTTTATTGTCTTATTTTTAACAGCGTTATGTGTTTTATGGACGAGACATTAAATTTTGAGATAAAAATAATTAATGATTAAAAATTTTATTGGTGTATGACAAAAAACGATTACAATGTTATATAAAAGTTATCTGAACGTAGTAACTGTATGTTACTGTGAAGATATTGTTTTATAAGCATAAGCATCATCATCATCACATCAGCTTTTAACTGTCCATTGCTGAACATAAGCCTCCCCTTGGGGGATTTTACCAGTAGTTACCACGCTTAGCAGGCGGATTGGCAATCGCAGTTAGACTTTACAGATGTTTTAAGATACGCTGCTGCCCATCCCTCGCCCTCCCTTAGTCGATTCTTACGACACCCACGGGAAAGGAAGGGGTGGCCTATTCTATGCCGGGACCACACGGCAGACTCATAGGAATACAACTATAATATTAACAAAATTAATATAAGACCAATATGAAATAAACTAAGGTTGCAAAAAGTACCGCGTAGAATGCAAATAAATAGAAATAAATAAAATCAGACGGTCTGTATGCTTGTTTGCCATCTTAGTGGTATAACAAAATAAATAAAGAAATAAAATTAACTCGATCTAGATTCGATCCTGGGATCTCTTTTTAAACGACTTTCATAACAAGGTTTTATTCGTTTTGAAATAAGAATAGTAAAGTATTAATATCTACATACAATATCTAATACAATTTTCTGTCCACAACTTCGTACGCGTAGAGTTTAGAAGTAGATAGATTTTTCTAGATGACTTGATCGATACATTTCTAAATGGTGTAAAACATACACCAATTTTTCTGAAGATCTAATATTCAGGAATACAACTGTGGAAGCCGCATCCCGTTATGTAGTAATTGTTGTCCAGTATTCCAGAACAAACATATACACAGATACACAAAAATCCAAAAAATGATTGTATATATTGCTCTAATAAACTCTCTTAATCTCTTGTCTCCTATGTACAAATTACGTTAAGTAAATATTGTATTAAAGTAGGTGTTATTTTGCGGAAATCCATATCACTGGCTACTCGATTAGAGTTAATACTAATTGTAGCGGAATTAATCAAAATAATTCTTATTTTTGTTTAATTCCGCTACGATTAGTATTAAATGAGAATTATTTTGTTTAATTCCGCTAAATTGACTATCATTAAGTAAATAGTTACAGTTATTTTAATCCTAGCAAGATTATTTTTATCGTAGCTTGTATTCGTCGTTAGAATGAAAACAAAAAATTGTTCTAATATCTACGTCTTAATTATGATATGACAAAACTCAAGGTGTCCGCGGTTCTAGATTAGATTTACTATGTTTACGAATTACCTATTTCTCTCACGGATTTACGATAAACGGCCTCTGTTATCTTTTAACACAAGTATAATTATTCTAGTAATAACTATATGGAAAATTACTTTTTAAGTTTGTTGGTAATTAAAATACCGGCTAACATTTCTGTAATATAATATGTGGTATCTATCCTGATGCCAAGTCTATATCAGAATAGATAAATAAATAAATGGAGAGATTAAAATAATTGTTTTAATTTTGATTTATTCCCTATTGTGCACAAATATAATGATAAAAACATTTAATTTTAAACGTAATGTACAAAAGAGAGCTTATTTATAACTAGCGGCCTGTCCCGGCTACGCGCGGGTGGACATTTTTACATTAAAAAAAATAGCCATTAAGGCTGCACACGCGACGGAAGCTTAAAAATGGAGTAACTTTTCCCGTTTTCCCAACATTTCCCTTCACTGCTCTGCTCCTATTGATCGTAGCGTGATGAAAAGTAGACTGTAACCTGCCCAGGAGTATGAAGAATAATTGTTATTTCAAAATATTTTATCACAATTCCTTCACTATTTCTAGCATTAGATTATGGAATTCATTGCCTGTTGTCATTAGAAGTACAAAATCCATTGATGCTTTCAAACGACAAGTGAAAGATTACTTTCTCTCTATCTGATTGGTTCTTCATTTGATATATTGACATCCTTTATTTATGTATTATACAATTATTTACATTTGTTCTAGTAATAGGTACATATTTAATATATATGTATAGGATTATATATTATATTTAGTAAATAATTTATTTTTAAATTTAATGAAGGTATTATAATTATATTTCTTAATGTTTTACGCTGTTAACTTTCTTAATTATTCATTATCATACGTACCTGTACAACAATTAGTCCGTTACCCTAAGGTTGTCTTGAAAAGATTGCTCTCAGCAATAAGACCGCCTTACTGTACTTATACAACTGTATCGTTACATTTATTAATTGTCTTGCTTAATGCCTATAATACAAATAAAGTATATTTACTAGAGGGAGACCTTGTACAAAATTCGTTTGCTTGGTTACCTCTGTCCCATTCAGATGTCCCAGACATGAGCAATACCATGGACATAACAGAGTATACTGTTTCGCCCATGATACCCCCTTGGTAATGTGAATTACCAAACCCATTACTAGCAATATATTCAATCAGGTCGACTTCCACGTGGTCCCCCTGGAAACCATTATGCTGCATTTCAGATGTATTCATCACGATGGGCTAACTGACCTGCCTTTTCATTCTCACCCATCATTCCTCACTGGTGCCCTGCCAGCGTATACCGATAACGCAGGCGGGGTTTTTTTTATACAACTTAGAATGACAAACAAGCTGACGGCCCACCTGATGGAAAGTGGTAACCGTCGCCTATAGACATGAGCAGTGCCATGGACATAACAGAGTATACTGTTTCGCCCATGATACCCCCCATGCGTTGCCATTCCTAAGGACTCCGGTGTTATTCCTCTGTACCCTGTAAATCCACGCCATATCCCACCCTTTAAATCGAAACACAGCCATGCAAACACAACTGCTTTACGGTAGAAATACGAATGGGACAGAGGTACCCAAGGAAACGACTTTTGTACAAAGTCTTCCTCTGGTAAATGGGATGTATCGTTAGTAAAGTGTAAATGTAATATGATTCGTAAAGTAATCATTTTACCCTTCCCTGCTCTTACACTACCGCTCGAGTTCATATAGCAACAGAATACGGATTGTAAAAATTGACAGTATCATCCAATTATGTAATACAAAGTGTGGGCAAGGTTCAAACGCTGACATTTCCTGATAACATTGTATTGTTTTAATTATTTCCATAATTATTTACCTTTTTTATGTGTTTTAGGTAATATCGTTAACGGATATATTTTTTTTTATTTGAGATAAATGTCAAGAGTTTTCACAATTTGATATATTTAAGATTATTTTTCAAAGTCAGATGAAGGGTATTTCTCATGGTAGGTCCACCATGAAATGTTTTCCGTCCGAACGAAACACAAGTTTGATGTGAAAATTACATAATACATATTGTTTAAAAATGTTAATATATCTTTCCTTTGAACTATTGTGGTATGATTTATAACGAACGAAATAAAATAATATAAGCTCCATTTATTGAATCGATTTCGATATGAACAATAAAACACAAATCGGAATTTCACTTCATTGTAGACCCCCTTAAAAGGCCACACCGGTCTTAGCTTATAATTGGAAGCTCCCCCCCCCCCCCCCCCCCCCCCCCCCCCCCTAAATAGGCCTACATATAATCTTTATAACTACTAGTAGTGAGAGTAGTACTCTCTTGTTTTAAAGAGTTTCTAGACGAGTATAACGAAGATGGAAGCTGTAAGCTTTTGTCGTTACTCGACCCCATATTTCATTGGGGAAAAATTTATTTATTCTTTATTGTACACAAAAAATTACAACATATAATATATATAAAATAAAGATGTACAACAGGCGAGCTTAACTCTGTAAGAGTTCTCTTCCAGCAAACCCTGAGTGGAAAGGAGCATTAATTACTAGCGGGCAGTGTGCGTAAAGGAAACACTAGGCGTTATGTCGTATAGGGAGATAAAGGATATGGCCTGGGATAGAGCTGGCTGGAGGAAGATGCATGGATTAGTTGCACCGACAAGAGGAAACTCTTAAATGAAAAAAAAAAAAGTATGCGTATAATATACGTAAATATGTTAGTTCTGCTGTCAGAATACTGTCTTAACGAGATGTTAATGCTTTTAGTCTGATCCTGTGCATCTATTTCATATCAGCCGTTAATTGTCCATTGCTGAACATAGATCTCCCCCAAAAGGGGAGTGTTGCCAAGAGTTGCCATGTTTATGCGCTTACGCACGCTGCGGCCCTTTCCTTGACCATCAAGTCCCTTAGTTGCATCTGACGAAACCCACAGCAGATGAAGGGAACTTTTCCATATACTTTTGCGCAAAAGACAAAATATTTCGCAAATATCTCCCATGTACAGACATGGTCTTGTTAAATTTTATTATATTGATAACAATGTGGTGAAATATCTATGTGTGCTGTCGCTGTGTTCGAAATATAATATTTTTAATTGTTTTCTAAACATATAACGTATCTTTTTGTTTATACCACTGAAGTGGCAAACAAGTATACGGCCCACCTGATAGTAAGCGGTTACCATAGCCTATGAACGCCTGCAATACCAAGGGCATTAATAACGTATCGTCCACCAGAGGGAGACTTTGTACAAAAGTCGTTTGCTTGGGTACCTCTGTCCCATTCGTGTTTCAACCGTAAAGCAGTTGTGTTTGCATGGCTGTGTTTCCGTTTGAAGGGACTAACCCTTTTGAAAATATGTTTTAGTGAATATACCGTGAATTTACAGGGTACAGAGGATTAACACCTGAGTCCTCAGGAATGGCAACACATGGGGGGCGAAACAATATACTCTGTTATGTCCATGGTACTGTTCATGTCTATAGGCGACGGTTACCACTTTCCATCAGGTGGGGCGTCAACTTGTTTGCCATTCTAAGTTGTATAAAAAAAAATCTTTTAAAAAGATTTACTTTTATGTCATTAATTATTTATTTTGTTCCTGTACATATTATTAATCTTTATAATCTATATCTTTTTTATGGGAACAGTAGTTTTCATTCATTCACTCATTATCTGATAATTTATAATATATAGTAGATATAATAAACTGTTATGATTTGTTTCAGACGAGATGCCAGTCAAGGACGGCACCAAGAAGTCACTTGTTGGTGTCATAGACGACGGTACAAAGACTGTTAGATTTGTGGTGAGTACATGAGCTGCTAATTTTTGTTTTATGTAAAACTTAGAATGGCAAACACGCTGACGGCCCACCTGATGGGAAGTGGTAACCGTCGCCTATAGACATAAACAGTGCCATGGACATAACAGAATATACTGTTTATAAGTGAACTAATCAGAAAGTATTATAGTCTCTGTCCCTCCTATATTACTGTCAGAACAGCTGTATTTCTATGCATACGTATTTTGTTATCGTCATCATCAAATCAGCGATTAACTGTCCACTGCTGAATATAGGCCTTTTTTTTATACGACTTAGAATGGCAAACAAGCTGACGGCCCACCTGCTGGAAAGTTTTCTGTTACGTCTTGACCAGACAATTTTAATTATTCCTCTCCATCCTAAGGTTTTCTGGAAGAGATCGAAGAGAGAAAGGCCGCCCATTGTTGCCTCTTTATGTTACTTTTATCTAATTAAGTTTATGTAATTAATTATTCATTTTTTATGTACATATTACATACATATATATCTGTCACGACTGTCTCCCATTAGGGTAGGCAGAAACAATGGAACGCCAAATTCATTCACTCGTTCATAAGTTTGTCGCATGTTCCAACAATATTTGCCTTCTATTTACGATAGTTTTCTTTTTTATTGGACAGGAAAACTTGTTGGACAGTAATATAAAAAAGTATTAGTTGGATATTTGTTACAGATATACGAAGCGGAAAGGTCAGAAGAATTGGCCGCGTACCAGCTAGACAAGACAGAAGTACAACCCCAGGAGGGATGGTCAGAGCAGGATCCACAGGAAATCATTCACCACATCAGAATATGCGCCGAAAACGCCATAGGAAAATTACCAGAATTAGGTGAGATAGATTATAATGAACTAAAAAGTATAGGAAAGAGACAATCTCTTTTGTTTGTTAGAAAAAATATAGATTTTTGTCGAAGAACCCTCAGCCATTTCAGTCTATGGCGCTCACAAGTTTTTTTTTTTATACAGTGAGCTGCTTTCAAGGAATAATTAAAAAAAAGATCTATTAACATTGTCTTGACATGTAATAATAGTCTGTAAGTTTTGACCGACTTTAAAAAAGGGAGAGCTTCTCAATTAAATTTTCAGAACTACTACGTATAAACTAATTTGAAAATGTCTTTTTTATCCGAAAAGATATACTTTCAGTTTCGTACCATAGAAATTTTATCACAATCGATTCAATAGTTTAGTTTTTAAATCGAAATAATAATATAATATAAATAATAATAATTATTATTATTATTAATTAATTATTATAATAATTATTATTATTTTGTCACAATTGAAGTAATTGTTTACTGAACAAAATCTTTTTTATTGTAAATTATTTATTTATTAATACTTAATTGCGCACAAAGCTTACATTGTTACAATTTTTTGGATAATTAATGAATAATTACTTTATTACTCAATTGTCTCTTTTCATAAATAGTAATTCTCATATATAATAAATAGATCGTGAGAACTTTGGTTATTTAACAAATATATTCTTTTTTTTTTTAGGTTACACAAAAGATGACATTATCACTTTAGGAATAACAAATCAAAGAGAGACAACAATAGCATGGGACAAGATTACGGGCCAACCATTGCATCCTGCTATAGGTAAACTGTTTTCACCTTACTTCCTACACATCATCATCATCATCATCATCACATCAGCCGTTAACTGTTCATTGCTAAACATAGTCATAAGGAGGGTTTTGCCATTACTTGTCATAATTGACAGGCAGATTGGCAACGACAATTAGGGTTTTGGTGATGTTTCAAGAGAAACGCTGTTGTTCATCCCTCTACCTTTAAATTCTCTTAGTCGCCTCCTACGACACCCACGGGCAAGGAAGGGGTGGTCCATTCTATGCTTTTTTTTTAATTGATGATAATGGAATGGTAACCCCGCCATGCGCTCTCGGTATACGCTGACGGGGCACCAGTGATAGATGATAGGTGACGATGAAAGCAGGTTAGTTAGCCTATCGTGACGAATTCCACAACGATGGTTTCCAGGGGGACCGCTTGGAGGTCGACCTGACAGGGTGTGTTGCTAACAATGAATCAATTAGACCCCATTACTAATATATAATATTACATATATACTAATATATATATATATATATATATATATATATATATATATATATATATATATATATATATATATATATATATATATATATATATATATATTAGTATATATGTAATATTATATGGTTATAGGTTATAGCAGGTTATAGTATACTACTAGTACATACTTTTCATCACGCTACGATCAATAGGAGCAGAACAGTAAAGGGAAATGTTAAAAATGTCCACCCGTGCGACGCCGGGACGGGCCGCTAGTACTGTAATATATTTAATGTTTGGTGTTCCTATGGATAAATAAATAAATACAAATATTCATATTGTATGGGGATCGAACCCGCAACCTTCGGAAAGTAACACTGTTCCAATGAAACACTTTTTTATCAGTTTATTACACGCGTCCGTCTAGCAAACAGGATGCTAACTTCAAGCTGCAACTGAAAATCAGTGGTTTGCTTTTAAGCAAAACTCATTGAGCTAGGCTACAGCCTATTTGGGTCACTGTGACACACATGGCGAAAACATATTTTCGTATTTTATCTTTTGATTTATATTTAAAAATAGTGTAATTAATTTGATTGTATGAACTCATTTGTTAATTTACGTGTGTCATAAAAAGGCTCAAATAAAGTGTTTATCTATCTATCTTTCTTAAGTAAATTTAACGAAATAAATGATTTTTCTACAGCGTGGAACGATATACGAACAAGTACTACAGTGGACGCGATATTAGCAAAAGTGCCAGACAGGAATAAGAATTACTTGAAACACATTAGCGGTCTTCCAATCAGCCCGTACTTCAGTGCGCTAAAGATGAAATGGCTGAAGGACAACGTGAAGGCGGTGAAGAAGGCCAGCAAAGAGAGGAAGCTGCTGTTCGGAACCGTGGACTCTTGGATAGTTTGGGTAAGTGGGATATAGGACCAGCTTACCAGAGGGATAATGTACAAAAGTCGTCTTTTGTAAATAAATAAATAAATATTTATTTATTCATAGGAAAACCAGGGCTACACTAGAGCAAAAAGATACAGTTTAGGATCACAAAATAAGCCACTAATAGGTTTTCACAAGTAGCAACAATATAGATACAAGGCGCTGTACACAAAGCAACAAAAATAGGAGTTAACAAAAAATATGCTACGTATCGTTGGTATCATATAAACTTTACCAAATAAAAAAATCTGTTGTTTTTAGACGTTAACCGGCGGACCAAACGGCGGTCTTCACATAACGGACGTCACAAATGCATCTCGAACGTTGCTCATGAATTTAGATACATTAAATTGGGACCCCATGCTGTGCCGGTAAGCTTTGATTTTTGTTTATTTTATTTATTTATTTATTCATTAGTACAAATATCTGTACATGGCGGACTTAATGCTAAAAGCATTCTCTCCCAGTCAACCATAGGGAAGTGTCAGAATACTCGAATGCGGTACTATTAATTATTGATATACATACATACTAAAATTACATATATAAACGATGATATATATCATGTATACTACTATATTATACGAGGTCTGTCCGGAAAGTTCGTATAAAAGTGTTCTGGAATGTGAGAAAGAGGAGTGGGGAGGCCAGGTAAGCGCAGGACCCCTTCCTTATGTCCCTAACAATGCTTCAGTTCTGGTCTGACCGCCGTGCGGTGCGAACTGGCTTGTCACGCCATCTGTGAAGTTACCTCTTAACGAAACCCCGTCGGCATGGAGCCCGCTTCCGTTGAAGAGCAGCGCGTCGTAATCAAGTTTCTCTCGAAACTCGGCAAGAATGGCCGTGAAAGCAAAGAGTGGAAGACATCCGGGGAACCACGAACAAAAAAATCAAGAAAATCCCGCTCAAATGTCAAGACAATGTTGATTGTTTTTTTCGATGTTCGGGGGATTGTCCATCAAGAATTCGTCCCTCCAGGCCAGACAGTTGATGGAAAATTCTACGTCGATGTGCTCAGACGCCTCAAAGCTCGTGTGGCACGAGTTCGTCCAGAATTGGCGCGAGAGGGGCGTTGGATTCTTCACCACGACAATGCCCCTGCCCACACCTCTCTTGTTGTCCGTGAGTTTTTGAGTAAAAATTCCATTACGGTGACCGAACACCCCCTATTCGCCGGATTTGGCCCCGTGTGACTTCTTCTTGTTCCCAAAAACCAAATTGGTACTTCGGGGGCGGCATTTGGGGGACATAAATGAGATAAAAAAAGCTACGACGGGGCAGCTGAGAAACCTACAACCAGAGGACTTTCAAGGAGCCTTCTCACAGTGGAAACGGCGTTGGCACAAGTGCATTATGTCACAGGGGGAGTACTTTGAAGGGGATAAAATTGATTTACCTGAATAATTGTAAAATAAAATTTTTAAAAAACTTTTATACGTACTTTCCGGACAAACCTCGTACACGAATTTGGGAATAATATAAAGCACTGCTCGGATAAAGATAAAAAGTGAGCGTGAACGCTTTTTTTGAAAGACGGTTTAGTCGGTAGTCTCTTAATGGCATCAGGAAGCGCGTTCATCATTTCCGCCGTTAACTGTCCACCGCTGGACATAAACCTTCCCCTAAAAAGGAAGTTTTCCATAGTTGCCACGCTTTACAGGCGGATTAGCAATCGCAGTTAGGCCTTTGGGGATGTTTTAAGAAGGACGTCGCTGCCCTTCCTCGACATTAAGTTCCCTTAGTCGCCTCTTACGACACTCACGGGAAAGGAAGGGGTGTTTTTATTTATGCGTGAAAATGGCATGGTTACCCCGCCTGCGCTATCGATATACAATAGCGGGGTACCAGTGAGCGGTGATAGGTGAGGATGAAAAGGCAGGTCAGTTAGCCTATTGTGACGAATTCAATGATAAATTGGTCACGATAGTTTCCAGGGGAAACCGCGTGGAGGTCGACTTGATAGGGTATATTGATAGCAATGGGGACTAAACTCCCCATTACTAACAATCCCTTCCCCTCGGAAAGGAAGGTGTGGCCCCTTCCATGCCGGGACCGACACGGCGATAATTATATAGATTTTGGATAGTAAAATGGTCGTATGAATAATAAAATTAATTAAATGTATTTACGGAGACGTCACTGTTACAAATAGACAAACTATCTCTCTAATTTGCTTTGACGTTTACTATGTGTGATTTATCTAGATTTATTTAGTATATTTATGTTTATGTATTATTATTTATATTATATATGTATGCTTATGTATTGTAATGTTATTTTTATATTTAGAATATTTTGCATTTTGTTTGACTCCTTTTATGTATTTACTGTGTCTGACTTGCGCCATCTACCTTTCTCTCTATACTTATCCATTCTTTATGCCAGGTTGTCTGTAAGAGATTGCTTCTAGCGATAAGGCCGCCTTTTGTATATGCACATTCTGTATAAATACTCCTTGTATACATTTATATTGTGCGCAATAAAGAGTTTATTATTATTATTATTAATAAACAACCTGCACCCTGTCGTCTTAGACATATTATGGGTAGCTATACGTTTACGAACTTATTTTGGGGACCTCGTTTACTACAGTTCATTATATTATATATTAGTCAATAAAACAATCGTGGATTGAATTTATGTCATAAATATTGTTTGCACTTTGAACTGAAACATTAAATTACGTATCGAATTTGTATTTGTAAATAAATATTTAACAGACTGATCTAAAAAGAATTGCGAAGTTTCTCGAACTGATCGAATGATGACGCTTACTTTAAAACAAAAACCATTAACTGTTTAGATTGTCTTCTCTTATTAAGTGCCTCATATCAGCTTTTTTAAATATTCCTTATATACTTGTACAGACATAGTCTAGTTGCAATTAGTTGCTATCACTATTAAAAATGAGATGTATGGATTGATGGATATTCGTTACTCTTTCACGCAAAAACTACTAAACGAATTTTAGTGGTATTTGAACGAAGTTGTACGTACACGAATAGTATATATCCTAATTTAGAACATGGGATACTTTTTTTTGTGGATAATAATGAAATGGTAATTCCGCCTGCACTATCGGTATACACTGGCGGGGCACAAGTGAGGGATGATTGCTGAGGATGAAAAGTAGATCAATTAGCCCATCGTGACGAATTCAATGGTAAATTAGTCACGACAGTCGACCTGATAAGGTATATTGATATCGATGGGGAGTAACCTCCCCATTACTAACAATCCCTTCCCCCAACGTGAGATACTTTATACTAGTTTAATTATAATAGAAATATAATATTAATATAAAATTTTTAACTACATTTCCAGGTTATTCAGTATACATCCAGACTCGCTACCGAACATATACAGCAGTTCAGAAATATATGGGGTCGTCAAAGATGGTTCCGTGTTGGATGGTATACGAATATCAGGTGTAAGTATGTGTATCTTTTGGGTGAAATCTCCTCAGAGAGTAGTATTAGAACTGCCTGCAAGTGGAACATGTTTTGAAAGTGTAACACAATTACTTCTTCCTGTGCAATATAGGCTAAGACTTAAGCCA
Source organism: Galleria mellonella (assembly GCF_026898425.1). Lineage (NCBI taxonomy): Eukaryota > Metazoa > Arthropoda > Insecta > Lepidoptera > Pyralidae > Galleria > Galleria mellonella. The sequence continues at coordinate 3,407,580 of NW_026441999.1, read as the reverse complement.
CATGACCAGCATGTCACTCCATCCTCCGTTTATGAGGAAATTCCTCCCCAATAGTGGGACATTATAATCCGCAGTGAAAATGACAAATGTATGCGATCTCATTTACAGATACTAGGCAATCAGCAAGCGGCGCTGGTTGGTCAGAACTGCCTGCAAGCGGGGCAGGCCAAGAACACGTACCGCAGTGGTTGTTTTCTGCTGTGCAACACGGGCTCCCGTCGGGTACAGTCCACCCATGGTCTCCTTACCACCGTGGCTTACCAGCTAGGACCAGATACGCCCGCTGTATATGCGCTTGAAGGTATTTATTTACTACTTTTAACACCTAACTTCATCCGCGTAACCGAAATATGTTTACTGACCAAGATAAAAAGTTGCCTATGTCCTTCTCCATCCCATTTGTTTATTATATATTTATAAAACACTTACATGGTGATTCAGTCGACCTTGGGGGGGGGGGGGGGGGGGGGGGCAAGGGATTGTTAGTAATGTGAAAATGTTCTATTTATACGTATTGTTGAATAGAGAATAAATAAACGAATACGAGCAGACTAAGAAGCATCCGTTCATGAGTATGACGGATGAGCCAGTCATCGTTTAACTTAATCATATTTTAGAGAACTCAACGACCTACTTGATCATACATACATACATACATATCTGTCACACCTGTCTCCCATTAGGGTAGGCAGAAACAATGGAACGCCAAATGCTTCGATTCAAACAAACCTCTTTCGCTTCTTCCACATTCATCAATCTTGTCATACACGCTCGTCGGTTACGGGTACTTTTAATTTGGCCCTTCTTAAGCACGTCGCCTATTTGGTCGACATACGTCCGTCTAGGGCGGCCCCTACCGACATCTCCATTCATTCTTGTTCGATAAATCTCTTTCGTAATTCTTCTTTCATCCATCCTCTCCAAATGACCAAACCAACGCAACATTCCTTTTTCGATTTTTGTCACTACATCGTCTTTCAGTCCACACTTCTCTCTAATCACACTGTTTCTTACTCTATCTTTTAAAGTAATACCACACATACTTCTCAAAGCTCTCATTTGTACAGCATTTATCTTACTTTCATGCTTCTTCTGCCATACCCACGATTCGCTTCCATACATGAGTGTACTTGATCACGCTGCCACTAATCAGGCCCTTACCTATATATAACAATTTGCAAAGAAGTTCGTTTATCTAATCTATTTATCACTCTTCCAGGCTCGATAGCAGTCGCTGGTGGTGCCATGAAGTTCCTCAGGGACAATTTGAAGCTAATTAAGGATGTAGTAAAGGATACGGAGCAAATAGCGGGGCAAGTGTTCTCGACTGGTGATGTGTACTTCGTCCCGGCGTTCAGTGGCTTATACGCGCCGTATTGGAGGAAAGACGCGAGGGGGTAAGTTTATTTATTCACCCATTTTTTTTATGCAACTTAGAATGGCAAACAAGCTGACGGCTCATCTGATGGAAAGTGGTAACCGTCGTCTATAGACATGAGCAGTACCATGGACATAACAGAGTATACTGTTTCACCCATGATACCCCCCATGCGTTGCCATTCCTGAGGACTCTGGTGTTATTTCTCTGTGCCCTGTAAATTCTCGCCATATCCCACCCTTCAAACCGAAACACAGCCATGCAAACACAACTGCTTCACGGTAGAAACACGAATGGGACAGAGGTACCCAAGCAATCGACTTTTGTACAAAGTCTCCCTCTGGTAAACATGAGCAGTACCATGGACATAACAGAGTATACTGTTTCGCACCATGATACCCCCCATTCGTTGTCATTCCTGAGGACTCAGGTGTTATTCCTCTATATGTATAAATCAATATAACTGGTTTTGCCAAGATTGATATCGTTTCTTTTCTGTGGAACACAATCATATATACTAGTATATATATACTAGACATCTTTTATTTTGTTTAACCCACAGATAAAACTGAACTAATCTTTTCTTATATATAATTAATAATATGCCTTTATCGGTCAACGGTGGGTTATACAAAATGAATCCTATTACGATTCGCATAAAGCTGATTTTTAATCCACAAATCAAAGATATAAAAGAATTATTTTTAAGATCTCCTTCATAATATTATAAACAATCATGATATAAATTGAACGGTATTTATGTATAATTTTTCGTTTTTCCCCAGAATTATCTGCGGTTTGACAGCGTTCACAACGAAGAATCACATCATTAGAGCTGCTTTGGAGGCCGTATGTTTTCAGACGAGGTGAGTTTACGGTATTAAACCGATTAATTACGGTATTATCGTCATGAACCGCTTCATAATAAATACCGCACTTACCCGCTTATTCATAAGTACTTAAATCTCTTTACAAATCTATTGTAACTGTTACATTGTTTTGTCACTTTCAAATTTACCAGAGGGAGACTTTGTACAAAAGTCGATTGCTTAGGTACCTCTGTCCCATTCGTGTTTCTACCGTGAAGTAGTTGTGTTTGCATGGCTGTGTTTCGGTTTGAAGGGTGGGATATGGCGAGAATTTACAGGGTACAGAGGAATAACACCAGAGTCCTCAGGAATGGCAACACAACGGGGGTGTCATGGGCGAAACAGTATACTCTATTATGTCCATGGTACTGCTCATGTCTATAGGCGACGGTTACCACTTTCCATCAGGTTGGCCATCAGCTTGATTGCCATTCTAAGTTATATAAAAAAAAATTGTGATAACTAAAAATATAAGTCATTGTAGAATACAGTTATTATTATTATTACAATCGTGAACTGTCCACTGCTGGACATAAGTTATAATACAATAGACTGGAATATAGTTTGGTAATAAAAAAATATTTATTCCACAGAGATATATTAGAAGCGATGAACAAAGACTGCGGGATGCCACTATCGAAGCTCCACGTGGACGGCAAAATGACGTCCAACAATTTACTAATGCAGTTGCAGGCCGACCTCATCGGTATACCAGTCTGTGAGTAATTTTATTAATATTTGATAATTTTTTTTACAACACAGGGGGCATACGAGTATGCGGCCTACCTGATGGTAAGTGACTACCGCCGCCCATGGTCACCCACAACACCTACGGCATTACAGGTGTATTTATTATTTATTTATTTACTCATTTATATCTACGATGCTATATAACATTCGGATAAAGAAATAATGACCTCAGTGGAATCGTAACCCCGTCTACGCTACAAGTTTACGCTGAATGGCATAACCCAGAACACACATTCACGAGGCAATTAAGAAAGGTTCATTTCTTAAATTGATTTGACTACGAATTAAACCCGATTCGTAGTTTTCCAGTTGATCATTTTCCCCTTCTGCTATATAGTGCGCGCCCATTCGTGGGACATGTCGGCGCTGGGCGCCGCCGTGGCGGCAGGGGGCGCTGTGGGCGTGTGGGCCGTGCAGAGGTGGCGCCGCCACCACACGCCTGCCGACACGTTCCTGCCCACCACCACTGATGACGGTAAGTTGTCCCAACCTTCCTACCACCGTTTGCAATAGTTAATTTATAGCATAGTTTCTCAACCATACCATTATACTTTGCCAATATGTTTTTTCTAAAGTTTCCCATTCATTTTACTTGTCATTTATCGCGAATTTCCCACAATTATATTTAAACCTTAGATTATTAGATAGAGTAAGTAGTAGTAAGTTTTTTTTTTTTTGTACAACTTAGAATGGCAAACAAGCTGACGGTCCACCTAATGTAAAGTGGTAACCGTCGTCTATAGACATGAGCAGTACCATGGACATAACAGAGTATACTGTTTCACCCATGATACCCCCCATGCGTTGCCATTCCTGAGGACTCAGGTGTTATTCCTCTGTACTCAGTAAATTCACGCCATATCCCACCTTTCAAACCGTAACACAGCCATGCAAACACAACTACTTCACGGTTACAAAAGTGAAACAGTTGAAATGTCAAAATTTTGTCAGCTAGTAGCTGACGCCATTTTTTTTAATTACAACAACCACGCTTTTTCAGTGTTGCGAGTAGTTGGATTAAAAATTACCCAAAACAGATAGTTTTTTTTTATTTGATAGTTATATTTTTTTTTCTGATATAATATACATACATACGTATGTATTATTTATAAATTAATGTACATACATATATTAGTTAAAGTGACAGCATTTTTAATTATTTAAGAACGAAAACATATTTTATATTTATATTTATACAAAAATAAGTTAAAAGTCATTACAAATCATGCACCGTTTATCTTGTTCTTTCAAATATATTCCTAAGAATATTTTATCGTTTTTATTTTGCAATTTAATTTTACAATATAATTTCTCCCGTATACTAAATAATAAATGTACATTATGGCAACCCTACTCACGCACATAGATAAAACATCGACCTTTTTTTGGCGAAGCATTTATATAGAGATACTCTGTCTATATAATCTAAGATCAAATTTGTAATATTATATTAATATTTATTATTTTTTCGTGTAATATGTGTTACACGTAATACTTTATTAATTTTCTCTGGGTCTTCTATTGCCCCCCTGAAAGTCTCAAATATAGTGTAAAGGGTATTCATATCTGTAGATGGTAGTTTAAAGTTTCCAAATACTATTTTACTAAACTTATTAAGACTTATTGTCTCTTTTAAAACTTACCTCTTAATTTAAAATGACATTTCAGATCGCGACGCGCGGTACACGAAATGGAAAATGGCCGTGCAACGCTCCCTAGGATGGGCGACGACTAAAAAATCTATCACGATGACAGGTCAGAACAAAAGAAATAGCATTATACAGCTTCCGAATCATAGCTTTGATAATATAACAGATAGGAAAAACTCGATCAACGATGAACAGACCATAGAGCAAGATAGTAGAAAGAACTCCCTCATAACTCATGTCATAGACAATCCAGTAAGTGTAGACGGAGAGATAAATGCGTACGAAGAACTACTTAAATACGCAGCGAGGAAATTCTCAATCCTAATCCCCTTTAGAACGCCTAAACACGAACATACCATATTGGATGACATAGATTACTTTATGAATAAAAAGGAATGTGACTATGGTATGTGTCAATGTTGTCCTATAGAGAAAAAGTTGCAAACAAATTGGCAATCCATAGAGGATATTATAGAGAACGATCCAGAGATAATATTCGATAGTGACAATAATCCTATTGTCGTTGAACGGGTCAGAAGTCATCTGTGATATTTAATAGTAAAAATTTAATATTTAAGCAGGTTATAAATAAAAAAAAATTTATTGAATATCATTAATACCAATGTTTAAAAATTATAATAAGGACAGAATAATAAAAAAGGTAAAATTAGATAATAATAAGGTGGAGCAAACTAAATACAAAATAAAAATTTTGCAGTTAGTTACTTTTGCAATTAGGCAGTTAGTTATGAATTAACTATTCGGCCAATAACTTAATATATACCAAAATATATAAGGTAAAATTGAAACTATAGAAAGGGGAAAAATATAATATTAATTCAATTATAAATATAGAGAAATAGAACAGCTTTCCTCAAAGTTGGGTGTAAATGAAAATAAATTCCAAACTTTGTAATGGTTTCGGAACGTTTCAAAAATTATTTTCGTGAATTAACACACAGATATGGATGAAATGTTGCAATTGCAACGTCTTTTGTATAATTTTTATCTCTAAATTTGTGTCGAAAAAGTTTAAGGAATAGACAAAAACAGCGTCAGAGCAGGCGGTAAATTCTGGAGGGTTTCATTCGGGAGAGGGCTTGTATAACTTAAAAAATATGTAAACGGGAACACAAATTAATTAGTCCGTTTCTATGACTGTGTTTTAACCAAGGTTGCCAGATGCAAATTTAAATTTTTACCCAAACATCAAAAATATTAGTTCCTAATCAGAAAAAAGGCTATTCCTTCTGTTTCTACTTTTAGTTTACCTACCCGCTCCTTATTTCATTCTCTGTTGTGCTACCTTCATTTATAGTGTATTTATATACTATAAAATATAAATACAGTAAAAATTACTATACAATTTATAAGTACCAAGACTATCCAAAAAACTGCCAAAATGTCTCCAAACCCATTCCTCCAAGAATTTAATTTCTCCAAAATTTCGCAAAATGGAATTTTTTACCCAAAATTGTGAAAAAAAATACTCAAGCAACGTTGGTTTTGACCCATGTATAGGATTGTTGTACCCTTTTCGTTATACCTTATTTATAATAAAAATTTTACATACTTGTGTACTTAAACATTTTTTATGAGAAGGAATGCTAATTACTGGTGTTGCCTATTTCAAAAACTATTTCAACAAGAATTTAAAAAATATTCTTTCGACTACTTCGGTAATCGGTCCATTTAATTGTTATATGGGCATAAAAGAAAAAAAAAAATATTTCAAATAAAAAAAATAGTAGAAACAATGTTTATAAAATCAAATAGACTTAATTAATTTTATAAAATTTAAATACAAATAGATTTATTACTCGCATCCTAAACTATAATTTATTTCTTATTTCTAGGTAGGAAATATAAAAAAATATATTACATGAATATAACCTCAAGGAGGTTCAAAACTTAATAATAAAACCAATGGATTATCAAAATAAAACGTACATATATTAATTTAAATTATATGTAGTTTAGAGATTATGTTTTTATAGCTAGTATTGTTGATCTGAAAATTTAATTATATTTTGATATAAGATTAAAAATATTTATACATTATTCAATTATTTGTATAAGTAGGATATTATTACTGTATTCGGTTTTTACTAACAAATATCTTAAGTTCTTATTAACATCTATCAAATAAATGTATTATTTTTTCCTCTACTGGGTTTTTCATTTCCACTCCTTGCATGAGATTTTTTTAATTATTTTTTTACTGGGAACTCATTGGACCTTTTTATTAATATTTTTCTTAATACTTATATGGGTTTTGCATTTTAAATTTGAAACTAGAATATATGTTACTTTTTATTTTCCACTCGTTTCGAAATTTAAATTCGTCCTAGATTTAAGAAGAAAAAACTTAGTATGGTGCCAGTGTTTTCAGATGTTCATTTGTAAAAAAAAATTGTTCTGTTTTAAAGAAAAGACGAGAAAATATATTTTTAAATATATTAGTTCGTTTACACTACACATATCGACATACTCAATCTCATTTCACATTTCATAACTTACGATTCAGTCATTTTTACACAAGCTTAGCAATATAAACATATGCTGTTTATAAAATAAATTTAAGGGCTATAAATTTGTTAGTCACTTGTACTGGCTGCCAAAAATTACAGATATATAACAATGCAAGTAACACGCTTACAAGCTTGTATCTATTTTTTTAATATATTATCGTCCACATATATACATATTACACAGGTAACTAGAATTTTTTATTTTAATTTGTATTGAAATTAATGTGTGAAGAAATAATACCTAATAATAATTACTAAATAAATAACGTATTTCTAAAATTTTACAGTTGTGCTCTTTTCTATTTCAAACTTTGTATTTATTTTGCAGTACAGATAAGTTTTGATTCAATTTTTTATTATTTAATTAGAACTAAAAAAAGTAATAAATGTATGTCTTGTGCTTGTCTAGCTGATTTGATAACCTTTACTATTTTTTTTAACTATTTTTTTATTTATTTTTTTCAGAGGAAAGATACAGACTTCTTGCATCGATACCAGCGACGTTATACATCATAGGCAGCTTTACAATGCTAGTCGTATCAACTATGCTCAACAACAGGTGAAAAACGAAATGCAACTTAATTGTTTATTAGATAATGTTCATTTTTAAATAATTGCAATCAAATGTTTTTTTTTTTCGACATTTCAAATTAATAAGTTTGACATGACATCAATTTGTGTAGATAGACTTGTGTAGGTAGACTTTACGAAACCAATGATAAAAATCAAGTCGCTAGCAAACGAGCTGCATAAGCAATTTCTTTTTTATAGTTAAATTGCTTTTTAATTGCCATTTAAAAGTGATTAGCTGTATAAGAGAGTTATAAAAGTTGTATAATATAGTTGTTATGCTATTTGCGTACAAGAATATTCTAAAAAAATTTAAAACCAAATAAAAATACAATATTAAATTTAGACTGCTAATAGATCGAGCGCCAAAGTGTTTAGTAAATTTATTTAAATGATTAAAAGCATGAGTATTTATTTGGTCAATATACAATTACATTTTTTAAATCTATCTATTTATTAAAGATCATATTCTTAGCGCAGATTATATATTTTAGTACCATAAAGTACCAAAGTGACATATAGTCTCTGTTCTTAGCATTACACTGTAAGTAATTCAATCGTTAACAGCCAAAGAATAAATATAATGTAAGTAAAAATTAAATATTAAATGTTATAAGATTGACAAATAAATGTAACACATTAATCATCACAATTTGTATAATAATTGATGTTCATACAAACAATTTTAAAATATACACAAATCACTTCCCTTATCGACTTTAGAAAATTGCATTTTAGCTTCGAAAGAAAATTAGATATACTTTTTTAAGCTATTAGGCATGGGTAATATCTGTACAATATCTATATATTGGATATTCCACTGGATATTGACGGCGGAAAAATGGTAAACATTCATTTCGACATCGCTCTTAAAATCCATATTTATGTTCATTCCGACTGGGTGCCTCATTTTGATATATATTGGAGAACAGCTATTTATTTTAAATCCGTTGTTGAATCAATATATAGATATTATTACTACAATATATAATAATATATATAATATAGATACCGCTGTACCCATTTACCATTACCATTACCATTGTTACCCATTCCTATTAAGAATACTTATTTTGACAACTAATATGTCACAATATGGCGAGTGGTCATTCCTATTCTTATTTTGTTTGTGTTGTGCAATAAAGAATCGTATATATAAGGTCTTAAATCATGAAAATTTACAAAATATAGTGATTTTTTACAATTTTTTTTTTTAATGTGAATACACAATATTAGACCGTAATACGTTATCAATAAAAACAATAACAAATATTTGCTTATATTATTTCATAAAAGATGTGCCGAGTTTATTTTTTAAATATTTCAATTTTTTTTTTTTTTATGTATAAAAACAGTGTGTAGATTCTTAAACAAATATTGTATGATTGTAATTGAAGTCAAAAAGACTAGATAGTTAATAAATAATGGCATAGATTGGTTGGAAAATGGTTGAAAATGTTGACAGAGTTCAAAATGGATAACTGGAATTAAGGTTTTAAAAAATGGAATTGGTAAGATTTTGGAATACTGAGAAAAAAGATTTATGCATAAACACTGGTATTATTATAAGTACATTTAAATTAATTTGAAACCGTGACAATGATTGAAAAAATTAGTTTTGGAATTGGAAAATTGATAATTTAAAATGGAAGATTTGGAATTGGATTTTGACAAATTAAGGATGATCGAAAAAATTGAACGTTTGTGTAAGCCATTGCTGAAAGTAGAATAATTAAGGAGAAAATGTAATATTTTATGTATACCATTAGATTATATAGATAGAGCATCGAGTCTCAAAAACGGGTTTGTCAGATAATTGTCAAATTAGCCGACTCTTTTTTTCATCAGTATTCTATATACTTACGCATAAAATGTATCTTGACGTATTATTTAATAAATAAAATTAATGTTTACGCATTAAAAAGATATAGAATTTATAAGACAAAATAACAATATAAAAGTTGTAAAGGAATCACCCATAACTTTTTATCACGCAAATTTGTATGAAACAATTGACTGGTTTTTCTTGAAGTATGTTATATCTATGGAGACACTATATCTATATAATCTAAATGTGTACCTTATAAAAGATTCCCATGAAGTAATTCCACTGTCTGTCAACCTGTTATAATTAGTAAAACCTCAACTAGATGAGTGGCAAACAAACCTGTCGATAGAATCGTTATCGCTACCTAATCCGTGAGATAGAACGAGATGGTGACGTTTGGTGTCTCGTTTTTTGCCACACATACACTAACAGAAACTATTTTATCGATAGTTCGTTTGTCTACAGAAATTGGACTTTAATCGTGTACAAAACTCCCATGTTAGATTTATTACAATGAATTTATGTGTTCTATATTGAGAGACAAAAAGTACGCTGCATAGTTCATTAGTGAGTAAGGATCTTATTTGTAGTATATAAGTTAATGGTTTTATTATATATATATGTTATATATCCAATTATATTTGTTCTTTTATATATTGCTCGTCATTCCTATTAATATATAAAATAATGAGTATAATTTGAGTTCATTCAATTTAGAATACCAAAACACTTCCATTTTTTATTACGATTTGTTGTACTTACCAATTGTTGTTGTATTGTAATTGTTTTTATATAGGTTTTTTAATATTATAGGTTGTAATAAATTAGGCTCTGTGTAAACGATACATGAATTATTATTCGGATGATGTTGCAACATTTTTAGTCAATTTAATTCGTTAAATGTTTCAATATACTTGTTTTGAAAATATAATAAAATTTTATGGAAATTATCACAGAAACACTCTCTAAATGTTTATAATTAATAATTTTAAATAACAAATCGAAACATACAGTCGTTAAATCGATTTTAATTTGTACTACTATTGAACATCAGCATACCATATCCATCATTATCATCATCATCATCATCATCATCATCATATCAGCTTTTAACTGTCCACTGCTGAACATAAGCTCCTCCCCCCCCATGGGTGGTTTTGCCAGTAGTTGCACCGCTTGACTGGTGGTTTGGCAACCGCAGTTAGGCTTTAGAGATGTTCGAAGAGGATCGCTGCTGTCCATCCCTCGCCCTTCCTTAGTCGCCTCTTACGACACCTACGGAAAAGGAAGGGATGGTCTATTCTGTGCCGGGATCATACAGATACTGTCAAGTCGGATAATTGCAAAACTAATGTTAAGAAAGTTCTATTAAAACAAACTATGTACACGATATTCCGTGCATTGTAGCACGATGCGAATGACAGCTCATACTTTGACAGCTTTTAGAGTAATATTCTAAAAGAACTATGCGTATTGAGTGACATTTCATGAATCGATCTATGGCCGCATTTACACTTGTAAATAGGCATAGGTAACATGGATACCGATCCGATATCTATATATTGGGTTACTCTGGAAATAGATGGCGGAAAAAAGGTTCATATCAATCTGATATTTATTTCCGAATTTGTTAAAAGTCCGTTAAATATTGGATAATATTAGTCTTTTTGAATAACAGACTTTTAACATATTTATTACTGGACCAGTATATATATATATATTGTAACAAAAATATTTAGAAATTGCTGCACATTACCCATCCCTACTTGTAAATTTGTTTGCCTGCTAATAACTGAGAGGCTCTGGTCATATACGCCTATGCCTGTAAGTGAAAATGTGGCCTAATGACATATGTTTCACTTTGTATACTTACCTAAACTTTTTTTTTTAAGATACGTTATTAGCTCAAGCAACAACTAAAAAATTATTACCCACCGACGGCACACATAAGCATTTCACATTGTCACACTATCAAATAATTTAAAAAAAGAATGATTATAACAATAAAAATAAATAAGATGGCCAGTGTTTGTTATTTGCGAAGTTAATGTAAATTCAATTCCGTTAATGTAAATTCCTTATACAGAAATGTTCGTATAATAAATTTTTGTAATGTATTTTGTTGCATGGATTCCCTGAACACATTTAAATATATACATGCCATTCATCGCAGTAGCCAACGATATTATAAAATTGACGATTTGTTACGTAGATACTAAATATATTTGTTGGGTTTTTTTTTTATTGTTTTATTTTTATATCCATTTATTACTGTAATGAGGATATCCGCAAATATAACCAAATTCACCGACATAGTCCGAAGGATAAGCAGGCTAAAGTGACAGTGGCCTGGTATGTGACTAGGCCACAGCTCTAAGTACCGACAACCGACGGTGAAGAAATGTTCTTGAAGGGGGCCCCGTACGAGCAAACGCAGTGTAGGACGACCCCCTACTAGATGGAGTGACAAATTTAAATGCATTTAAGTCAATGGTTACAAGTGGCTCAGATCCGTCTTTTATGGCAGTCTATGGGGGAGGCCTATGTTTCCTACTTGAGCTATTTAGTCAACAACTTTTCTTTTTTTTATGGAAATAAATTGTTTAAAAACAAAAAAGAATAAAATAATATTAGATATAATTATGATTAGTCAGATTAAAGGAACAAAATTATTATCAAATTTAGCCCTGTATACCTTCAAAACTATGATTTTCTATATTACATTGTAGTAATACTACCTCCATTATATTGTTTCGAATATTTATTGCCCTTGTCATTTATCAACAGTTATTATTTCTGCTCCTTATTTAATCACTTCTCACTCGTTCTCTCATTTTATTATTAATTCCTTTTCCTATTTCCATTTTCCTTTACTTCTTTATTTAATATCCCGACTCATTTCCTTATTTTAATAGCATAATGAGCAACAACCTCTACCAATTTGAATAAAAATAACAAAAACATTAGGGGCTATGTTATAATATTGAAGAAAAAGCGATATTCTGGTAGGGTCTCGAGCCTGTGAACTGGAACGTAAGTAATAATAGATAAACTACGAGAAAATCAAATTTAAAAGAGTAACTGCCGAGTTTCTTGCCAGTTCTTCTTAGCAGGAAATTGATTTTTAGGTTTTTCATAAAGTGGAATAGTGGAATGGCCTATCGGAATTCGCTGGCGTAGTGAGAAATGTCAGATGCGGATGCATCTGACATTTCTCAATGGCAGGCTTTTTTTATGGTAACCCCGCTTGTGTTAACGGTATAAGCTGGCGGGGCACCAGTGAGGAATAATTGGAGAGAATGAAAAGACAGGTCAGTTAGCCCATCGTGATGAATATATCTGGAATTCAGAACGATAGTTTCCAGAGGGAATCACGAGGAGGTCGACCTGACAGGGTATATTGCTAGCAATTGGGCTGGTAGCTCCCATTATTAACAATCCCTTCCCCCCATGAAAACGGGCTAGTTAGCTTACCTTGATGAATTCAACTAGAATTAATCACGATGATTTCCAAGGAACCGTGGGGAGGTCGATCTGATGGGGTATATTCTCTCTGAGTTTAAGATTTTATTAATTAACACACATAAGTTGCAAAAAATGAATATGATATTAATTTTGAAATCTAGAGTAAAAGGATTAATATCAAATATAGTGACAAAATCATGTTGATAAAGTAATAGAATCCAGAACTATTTTATTCACAGAATTTTGGTCTGTTTATCTATATGTTTGTTTCGAAATTACGCAAGAACTATTGCAGCAAAATGATATGGTTTTTATAGTTGTGTACCTGAAGGTTTAACTTAAAATCTGGTGTATATTTTATTACATATTTTAAAAGATTCCATATGAAGTTTGTTTTCGTCTGCTGAGATTAAAAGTATTTATCCAAAGCCGTAAAAGTTGCCTATTCAAAAAAGTTTGCAGCTACTGTCAAAGTCACGAGATGTTATTTTATCTGAATATAAACAAAATTTAAAATTAAAAAAATTATAAGTTCTTTCCAATATCTACAAAGTGATTATCGTCTGATAAAAAGTATAAACTAAATTTAAAACCGGTCAGTGGATAGGCTTATAGGTGACTCTAGAATTATGTTTCCGCTGATTATTATATAAAAATTAATTCTTATATTATTTATTTATTTTTTCTATTGAAACTAAAATGAGTGATATAAAAAGTTTACCTGTAGAGACATTCATAGAAATACTTATAAATACGGATGGTATCACAGTTGGTAAGTGTCGGAGAGTTTGTAAGGAATGGAAAGAAGTTATTGACGAGAACGACTTGATTTGGCAAGAAATCTGTCGAAAGGAATGTAAATATTCCTCCAGAATTGCTAAAAAGAAAGCAGGCAACGATTGCAACTGGTATCATGTGTATAAAAATCTCAGAATGTGGTCTCACGTTACATCTTATCAAAGAAATGTGAGGGAGTTTTATAATTTTTCTTTGCATGACAAGACTCATGCATTGCCAGTTGATTACAATATATTACCATTGAAAGATACTAGAGGTGTCGTTCTATATGATATGAGTACTTTAAAGTATATACCGGTATCAGTTCCTGAGAGAAGTTGTCTGAAAATTGAAAATAACAATTTTGTGACCATCATACTATTAAAGTCAGGCTTATTTTTGCAAAGGACTGTGCAAAATGACGAACAGATGAGCGAGGCATTTTTTAAAGCCGACAATTTCGTCCTAGCATATGACATTTTGTATTTTTTTAATAATAGAGATGTGTATAGATGTGATTTGAGAATAAATAATTTGTCCTCACATTTAATATTACATTGTGACTATGATATCAAAGCTATGCAATATGATAATGGTACATTGCATTTGTTTACTGACTGCGGAAGGATTGTTAATTTTGGAAAAGATAAGAAAGTGACTGTAAAGTCTATAGACTGTCCACCTGAGTGGGTGAAACAAATAAAACATGTATCTGTGATAAATGACAAGAACTTTGTTTGCTATTCACGAAATCTGTTTAAAATCGAGACAAATAAATACCAACATTTATATTTGGATTTCCCTCTGATTACGGCATTGTTTTTTTATGCTGATATAGTTTTAATAGGCACAAGGGCTGGGGAAATACTGCTATATCGTTTGGCAAGTCAAAAAAGAGCAATCAAACCTATTTTTGAAGAGATAGCTGTGTTGCCAGATGGGAAATTTGCTGTTCAGTTAGATGTGTGTGAGAGAAAGACAGGACCAGTTATAGTGGTGGCAACATTCTTTGAAATAATGCTTATAGAAATTGATTTCTTTTCACATGTAAGTTTTTACATTATATATTTACTTATGATTTTGAAATGAACCAACGCTGGCACTATTAATAGTTTTGTTTTGTTTTAATACCATTATTAAGAATCCCACTTCTTGAAATTCACTAATGTATGTTTTATTTGTAACTAAGTTTTATAAGCAACTTTTCTTGCTGTCTAGTATACATGATAAACAGTGGCTACTTTGCATGCATATGTGGGATGTAGAAGGAGCCTCTTTTGTATGCCCAATACTATGTGATGCCGAATTTAATAATGATTAATAATGATAGTAAGGGATGTAAATGTAAATGATGGGGTAAAAATATTTGGAATACAACAATAAAGGCTTCATATTATCTTGGTAACTCAAACAAAGTTGAGGATAAAGAGTCAATATTGGATTTATATATATAATCTAGTTGCCCAATTGCAATTAACTTTCATGTGTATCTGTGTTTGTTATTAATCTATATCTTTTTTTTTTTCAGGAGAAACAAGGGAAAATATCTTTTGGCTCAGATAAATTATGTATGTATAAAAGATTATCAAGATTAAAAGACAGACTGAATGTGAATTAAGTCATAGATGAAATATTTTTATTATTTTGAAGCCAAAAATTTTATTCTCATTTAAAAAAAAAATATTTTAACAATTATTTATTTATTGTTTAAGTAGATTAACATGAAATATTATTATTGTTTTTTTTTTTTGTAGTTTAACATAATATTTGTACATAAATTAATTGTAAAATATTAATTTATTTAAAAATTAAGTATAATTTAAAATGGTTATGTAATAGTATGTTGATGTTGTAAATGTTGATAAAAAATAAATAAAATGATAAATTGTTTTTAGTTTTTATATGAAATTGTAACTTAGTATCAATTTAAATCAAAATTTGAATACTAATGTGAACAACATAACATGATGTCTTGCAAATTACTTCTTTTATGAATGAAATATAGGAAATATTTTTTCAATTGCAATGAAAATTGAGAAATTAATATAAAACCAACACGGGACTGAATTCTGCTGATTTCATGATGAAATTTGATTCAGAATTCGTGAAGACAACACGTAATATAGGCGTAAAAAGAAACAAGTAAAATTAATAAGTAAAATTGACAAGGCGTCAAAGTAATTTAATTATTGCTTCATGCAACCAAAAAGTTTTTTGCCCTACCATAAACTTGAATTTACCAGACGAAGTAATTAACAAATTTATTTTCAATACAGTTTTAGTGTATTAAACTAGTATCACTAGATGGCGTTATATAAAATTTGAAACTCGATATGTTTATGTAAAGGTTAAAAATAATAGTTTATTAAGCTACTATTATGACATTGCATAACACCCCATTAGTCCGAAGGACGTGGCAATCAATATTTTTGACTCCCGACAGCTCTACGCATTTTATGCTAGTGCCTAGGGATGTGACATCGTTCCGAAAACATCGATGTTAAAAAATATCCTTAATAAAAACGATGTATTAATATTTTAATTTTTTTTTTTCACCATTACTCGTCTTAAAACATGGTTAGAGAAATTTTAATGAACATAAAGTAGGTAACTAGATTCACATATTCAATCAAGTGTTTTAGCTATAACTACGTCTTAAAATACGTATAGTAAACAGTTTAGAATTATACATGCATGTGTGTTACTTTTGTATCCCTAGTAGCGCCAGGAATTGCAATAATATGAAATTAAATGGATATAATAACAACATCTTATAATAAATAACAAATATATATTATTTCGCGGATTACAATTTATAAAATTACGATTACGTTTATAAAAAGTATTAAATTAATAATAATGTAACTATCCGCCGTCTACATATAATTCAATGTGACGGTTATGCACATGGTACCCCTTATGAGGTTACCATGCCTGAAGAGGAACCAGAGGGAGACTTTGTACAAAAGTCGATTGCTTGCGATTGCTGTCCCATTCGTGTTTCAACCGTGAAGCAGTTGTGTTTGCATGCTGTGTTTCGGTTTGAAGGGTGGGATATGGCGTGAATTTACTGGGTACAGAGGAATAACACCTGAGTCCTCAGGAATGGCAACGCATGGGAGGTATCATGGGCGAAACAGTATACTCTGTTATGTCCATGGTACTGCTCATGTCTATAGGCGACGGTTACCACTTTCCATCAGGTGGGCCGTCAGCTTGTTTGCCATTCTAAGTTGTATAAAAAAAAAAGACTAAGGTCCTGTAATTACACTACTTTCCTATTAGCCACTTATGCAAGTAATCCTTTAGACTAAAGCAAAGCTAAAATGAAGAATTATTTTTAGCAGTCCATGTATGTTTCTATTTATATATTTAAACTATTATACTTACCATTCAAATCTCAGTCCTATAGCTAGCAATATATCTTGTCAGGTCGACCTCCACATGGTTCTCCCTGGAAACTATCGTGCCTTTTCATTCTCACCTGTCAACCCTCACTGGTAGCGTATATCCTTAGCGCAGGTGGGATTGCCATTCCATTATCATCCATTAAAAAACCCATTCAGCTTTGGGAGAAAAGGGAATGGAAATTAGCCGCCTTATTGCTAGCAATAGCTATCAGGTTAACATTCATGCGGTTACCCCTAGAAACCATCTTGGTTAATTATTTATGAATTCGTTGCTAAATGCCAACTGACCTGCTTTCATCCTCACCTATCATCATTTACTGGTGCCCCGCAAACTTATAGCAAAAGCGCAATATATAATTCCATTATCACCCATTAAAAAAAGTCATTTAACTTGCAATTTCAGCTAAGAAAAATCTGGCAAGAAACACAGCTGATGTTCTTTTTTTGAATTACTTCGAATATCGAATACGGGATCCGAGATTCTGAAAGGTATTAAATTAAATGAAGCACGCGAAGCTTTGAACTTTCTAGACTAGTTTGAAGTAAGTATCTACTTATTCCTACATAGCCCCAAGCACAATCCTTTAAGGAACCAGAGATTTTCCTGTTTGCTAGTACAGACATCGAGTGTCTTTTTTTATTTCATGCTATTACCGACAGAAAATAAATCCGACTTTTTTATTATGTTTAATAATATTATTAATAATATAAAAGTACTCACGAATGTAATCCTAAACAGGATAGTCAGAGCCATTTGTCGACTGTTACCGTTGTAGTGCACGTAACAATAGGTCCATCCCAGAATTGTATGGTGTAGACATGAGTAATATGGTAACCAATCCAATATTTATACATTGGGCTTCTCTGGACATCGATTTGCGGAAAAAAAGGCCATCACCCATTTCGTTATCGTCCATGTCGATCGGATATCTACTTTAAAATACGTTAAAAGTTTGTTATCTATTATTTTTGGATAACAAACTTTTAACATATTCGTTATTGGGCTAATATATATGAGTAGATATTCGCGACAACGTTCGGCATTCTCTCCGACTCTATGGCCGCAATACAGACAGTAATAAATCCTGGAACTTTCCACCCATTAGCAGTAGAATTTCGAAAAAAGCATAAAATTGTAACAAAAGAACAAAATAAAATAATAAAATTGTATTGAATTGATCACATGCTGGGTGGGAAGGAAATGAGAGAGCCCCGTCTCATTTGTCAAGCGTTTGATTAGAGATCAAACGATTGAGGAGTGGGACGAGAGGTATCGGTCGGGGGGGGACGGCTTCTGGAACCAAAATGTTTTTACCAGATGTAATGAGCGCGTACAGGATTGTCGGTAAAACTCAAGCAAACATATACACAGCACAATTACTCACGGGACACGGTGGGTTCGCTGCGTATTTACACCGTTTTCGGTGTCGGGAGGACCCGTCGTGCCCTTGTGATCATACACAACCAGAGAGCAATTAAACATATAATATCAGAATGTCCTCGTTTCGGGGAAATGCGAAGGAAATTGGAAGTAGAAATTGAAATAAAACCAGACGAGGAAGAGTATATAGGAATAATGGCTAATAATAAGAAGCGTAAGCTATTCCTAGAATATAGTATAAAAATAGTAAATAGAAATTATGTTAGTAAATAAGTTATATTAAATAAGTATACTGAGTATACTCAGGCAATATAAATGTTAATGTTATCAACTAGAAATAAGGAAATAGCAATAAATAAAATGTAATAAGTCAGTCGAATATCAACAAAATAATAGAAAATAAATAGTACCCAAAAATCCTGAAATCCTACCTAAATCTGAAAGGTACATGTAAGAAAAAGTATGTATGAATGTCAAAATCCTGGAAATCAATATCAGGGTATATATGTATTTAAATATATATATATATATATATAAATATTATAACTAAAATACGTATGTATATATTGCTATATATTATATTACTCACTCCTTGTACGGTGCTCAGTCCCGGATGTGACCGAAGCATCGCAAAGATATCTCTGATAATACATATAATATGTGCATTTTTAAGAGACCAGATTACCTTTGGAAGTTAATATTAGATACATTGACGTATGTCAATGTATCTAATACTGTCGTTGTTGGATTTCGTTCTTGAGGACTATGGGGCTACATCTCCATATCCTGTAATTTTGCTGCTTTAACTCCCACTCTATGAACCGAAATACTCTCATAAAAACAGCCGTGTAGCAACAAAAATACGAGTAAGACAGACGTACCTGAATAGATAGGGAAGTTTTGTAGATACATAGTTTTTTTTTAACACAGGGGGCAAACGAGCATGCGGCTCACCTGATGGTAAGTATATGATAGATTATTTATTCACCATTGTTGTACCAGCTGTTAACTGTCCAATGCTGAACATAGCTTCCTCATAAGGGGGGTTCTGTCAGTATTTGCCACGCTTTGCAAGCGGGTTGGCAACCGCCATTAGGTTTTGGAGATGTTTTAAGAGGGACGCTGTTGCATATACCGCGCCCATTTATTTACTATTATAAGCAAATTCATGAATTATCATGAATTTTTAAGCAAAACAAAGTTTGTAGATGGTTTTATGTTACTCTATTGGTGAAAAGGCAACCACCTCATTAAGCTGCGGAGTACCCGTAGCGCTGATTTTCTGCTGGTAATTGGTGCAATTTCCCATTTGGTAAAATACGTAGATAGTAACTGAATATTGGTGTGCATTCGATTAAAATAACTAATGCAGCAACGTCAGTAACTGTCGCCCAGTAGCATTTATCAAACTGAAGTAAAATCCATTCGTTTTGTTAGAAAGATATTGTATTGAATTTTCGAATCCAAATTCCAACATTGGCTAGGTTTGGGGATTTTCTATTTTCTAAGGTGATCGAGATTGAAAATATTCATGACAAGGTTGGATAAGGCAATCCAGAAATGTATTTAATAGGATTTCAACTGTATTAAAAAATATGGACAGTCTTAATTCATTTGTAGGTATTTTTTTTATGTTATCTCATAACTTGTAAACTTATAAACATTTAGATTTTTTTTCAACCGACATCAAAAAAAAGGTGATTCTCAATTCACTTATTTTTTTTTTTGATGGATGATAATGGTATGGTAACCCCGCCTGCGCTAACGGTATACGCTTGCGGAGCACCAGTGAAGGGTGATAGATGAGAATGAAAACAGGCCAGTTAACCCATCATGAAGAATTCATCAGGAATTAACCATGATAGTTTCCAGGGAGAACCGCGAAGATGTCGACCTGGTTACGTATATTGCTAGCAGTGGGATTCTCAGTCTTTATTACTAACAATCCCTTTCCCCCAATTCACTTATAGTTTTTTTATGTTTGTTAACTCATAACTCCGTCAGTTCTAAACCGTTTTGGATTTTTTTTAGCCAAAAAGATATATACTATGCGCCGCAGTGGACAATTAACGGATGCTATGAATGTATGCATGAAAATACCCAAGCAAGTTACACAAAATGCTTTCAAACAAAATTCTGATACAACACCACAAAAAAACCATGTCAGCCGCGACAAAATTAATTGTTTTGAATTATAAATTACTGAGACAATTTTGATTGAATCCTTTCAGATAATAATTAAAGTTTTTTCAATTTCAAGTTTCCAGTCATTTTGAATTGAAAACTATACTACCTATTTATATTGCCATTAATATTTACATATTTAAAAATGAAACGTTTACAATGGAATATATTGAAATAGTTAAAGGTAAATTGAAATAGGGCAGGGTACCTAGGAGACTTGCTGCATTTCCACGCTGAATAGCAACGGAAATGCGTTGACCAAAGTATAGGCCAGCCTTCTGGTCGCCAAAGGTTTCTACCAGTCGGCGTGAAATCTCTTTGAAAAGATTCATGGCCTCGGGGCCCCACGGACCCAGAGTTTCAACTCCAAACGCCACAAATATATATGCATTTCCAACGGATGAATATTTACTAAACTACTGAATCGATTTCAATAAAATTTCTATGGCACCAATTTGTAAGTACCTACATATTTTCATTCAGAGTGCAAAAAGCTAGTAGTATTTAAAAACGAAACTTTTAAGTAATTACTAGCTACTCACTGACTCATTAGTGTTGCAATTTGTAGCTCGCGCAATATTCTCTTCAGGTACATATCTATGGGACCGGGAGACAAACGGACATACACATAAATACGTAAAGAAATACATTAGCTGCATGTCAAGAGTGCTGAATAGTTCATGCACACCACTCTTATAGTCTGGCCGTGTTTCAGTGTTTGGCACAGTTTATAAGCGCTAGCGGGTAACCTCATCAAAACAGCAAGCTATTACTGCTCGTGTGACGGTGTCGCCCTCTAGTGTCATGAGTTACTACGAAACGTTCGCGAGCTACGGAGACCACTTACCATCAGGCTGAACCTACACATCATATAAAACTCGTTAGATAAAAATCTAGGAAATGTTTCCAGAAAATTGAACGAAGATGGGGTACGGCAGTAGTTAGTCTCAGGGAAGGAAGGAAATGCAAGGATTTAGCGGTCTCGTAACTAGTAATAGGTATATTTTGTCAGATTGAACTCTTCATGGCCCCCTCTAGAAAGCTTCATGGTTAATTCTTAGTAATTTTTTTACTAATAGCTAACTAACCAGAATTCATCAACACTTAACACTTGTCATGGGTATTTTGTCAACATATACGCAAATTCAAATAAAAAAATACCTGTCCCATCAAAATGATCACACACACTTTATGAAAATAGATCTAGTAATAACTAGAGATGATGCAAGAATTATAATGATACCTGACACACCCAAATCGTGAGAAAGGGATTGTTAGTAATAGGGATATAATAACTCTATTCCTAGTTATCTACCCTATCAGGTCGACCTTCACGCGGTGCCCCCTGGAAACCATCGTGATTAATTTATTATTGAATTCGTTACAATGGGCCAACTGACCTGCATCACCCTCATCTATCATCTTTCACTGGTGTCCCGCCAGCGTATATCAATAGCACAAACGAGGTTTACATTCAATTACAACTTAATAAATAAATAAAGCTTATCTCTTATAAATTGCGCCATATCGTTGTGGCTATGTGCCGCCACGTACCGTCGCTTCTCCGACACGCGTGTTTACATCATGAGCCGAGTAAAGAAAGCTCAAACACTCCGACGCGTTTTGAGTGTGTTTTTACGTGTTTTTCACTGCTGTTCCTGCGCTGTTGTCCATTACCCATAGAATGTCGACACTACACTTAAATTCTTATTTGAAGTTAAGCTTAATTTGTAATTCATATTTTTATCTAATAACCATGGATTTTAGTATAATAAAGTAAAATTTAATATTCTCATAAAATAGATATAACATTGGATAGGATTAGGTGAAAGTTTAGCACAAATAACCTTGAATATAACGTTGACTTATAAGGAATAGCTCGACAGGTTCCAGTGAGCCAGCAAGATGATCCGATGATAATATTTGTTGAGCTGTTGAATAGTAAAAATAGTATACATAATAAGGTTTGTATATAAATGAACAAAAACATACTTAACTTTGATTGACTAGGCAAGGACCAAATAAAAATGTGTCAGCCCACTGAATGAACAAACTGCATTCATCATTTAGGATTTATAGAATTTTTCACATAAGATTTTATAGATTACTAGCTTTTTACCTGCAACTCCGTTTGCGTAAAGTTTTTTTTTTACACAACTTAGAATGGCAAACAACCTGACGGCCCACCTGATGGAAAGTGGTAACCGTCGCCTGTTGACATGAGCAGTAACATGGACATAACAGAGTATACTGTTTCGCCCATGACACCCCCCATGCGTTGCCATTCCTGAGGACTCAGGTGTTATTCCTCTGTACCCTGTAAATTCACTACCATATCCCACCCTTCAAACCGAAACACAACCATGCAAACACAACTGCTTCACGGTAGAAACACGAATGTGATGTTTTTACTGACCGCAATAAAAGTAGCTTATAACATTTTTGATTCCATATAGTACATGTATGTAATATTTCATAATAATTGGTTAAATCGCACTATCAAACTCACTTTTACATTTATAATATTAGTAAGGATGATATGTTTTTTTTTAATTCCCCAAACTTGGCACTGAAACTTGTTTGCTATATTATTACTAGACTAATTTATTTGAGAAGATACTGTTAAAAAATTATAATTTGTATTTATGAAGAATAATAAATTATCTAGCCCAATGTCATATAAGACAGTTTATATTTTATATTTGCCTATATAACATTAAAAAATACAAACACAAAGTACAAAGATACATTCTGGAGAGCAATTTGAATACTCATGTTCACATACAACTTCGTCAACGGGCAAGTGTGACTTTTGACAACATAAATTCTAAGACGAGACATTAAGTTTGTATTTAAAGTTTAAATTAATTTGTTGGCTTGAAAACAACGTGTCGACAATTGTGGAAAACATAACATCTGCAATTAGAGATCGCGCGTCGTTATGGCCGCGAGTGTACCTGTTTCACAAAGGTGCTCACACTATTGTATTGCAATCTATATATAAACACTGCGTATCCATAGCCACAATTTTTTTATAGTGTCTCTCTAATTGTTAAACTGCTCATGTTTGCTTATTTATTTTCTATTTAATAATACGTATAAATTTAATTACAATCACAGTATCCATGCAAATGTAGAATTATCTTATACATAATAATAAAAAGAGTAGCTGTTGAGTTTCTTACGGGGTTTTCTTAGCAGATAATAATATCCTGAACCTAGTTGTACAATCATAAAAATTGACGATTTAAAAGAGCCTGTAAACAAGTCTATATGGATAGAGATTATTTCTATTCTATTATATTGACTAGTAGTGGTTGGCTGTCATTTCGCTCACTTCTTGTATCTATGAGAAGTAATAGTTCTTTCCTTTTAAAAACGAAACTAGAATATATTTTAGATACTAAAAGATTTATTTTTCAACAAATAAAACTATTTAGGTACAAGTATTCGCCCTTATAAATATGAATTCCAAATTTTACTAATCTCTAGCATCGACTGCTAACAAATTTCATTCATGTCTTATCAGTTTCAGCCTTAGCCGGCGTTTCAGGCTCAAGTCACACTAAATTGGTTAAGACCAACGCCCATTCAGATGAAACTATTTATTTTTATATTTAGATAAAATTTAAAATGTTATGCAATAATAATTACTAGCCGCTGCTATGCCGGCCGTTGTCATTTTACTGTGTTTTGAGTGTACATTGTGTCGACAGATGTGGAAAACACAACATCTGCAATTAGGGACCGCGCGTCGTTATGGCCGCAAGTGTACCTGCTTCACTTAGGTGCTCACACTATTGTATTGTTAACTAAACATAAGCGGTGTACACATCTAAGCCACGTCTACGAGATGAGATTTTTCTTATAGTGGCCTTTAAGCTAGTGAAGGTTGACTACCAGCTTACAGAATATACGTGACGTTTTCAACTTTTTTATGATAATGTAAAAATAAAAGTATTTTAAATATTACAATTTCTTTTACGACATATTTATTTATTTTAACTTTAATGTACAGTTTAACTATGTACATATGGCGGACTTAACACCGGACGGTGTTTTCTACCAGTCAACTATTGGGCAAATAGACAAATTTGTGCATTATTGAATAGAGGGAACATAAAATCATACTTAATATATTCATATATTATAAACATACAATTAGGCTAATATAAACATATACATAATACATAAAATAAATAAATATATTATATAATAAGTACATACATAAATAAATACAATAATTTTATTGTTCTTAATTTCAAGAAGAAAATAAAATCTATTACAAAGTAATGTAACTGGGAGAAAGGGGTTTTTAGTACCATTACTAATAACCCCTGTCTTCTAAGATCTCAGTAGTGGTCTAATAGCCTCATTGCTAGTAAGTAATATACCCTATCAGATCGACCTTCATGCGGTTCTCCCTGGAAACCATTGTGGTTTAATACTTATAGAATTCGTCACGATGGACCAACTAACCTAACTTTATCCTCACCTGTCATCCCTCACTGGTGTTCACTGGATATCACTCCATTTCCATTCATTAAAAAAAAGGCAATTTAACAATGTAACGTGCTATGGAAGTGCGCGCGGGATTAGTGGAGTATCTACACTTTATTACACATCAGCTGCTTTCAAGTTCTCAGCAAATGAAAAAAGATTTTAGCTTAAGAAAAATCAACTTCAATCGTGACAAAATCAGTTGTTTTGATCTAAAAACTAAACCACTAAACCGATTTGATGACTGAAACAGCTTTTTTTAGTATAACAATAATTGTGTTCCATAAAAAACAACTATTTGATTTGTGGTAAAACCTGGTATTAAAAATTAAACTACTGAACAATTTTTGATAGAATTTCTATGGGATCAATCTGTAAGTATATCCTTTCAGATAAAAAAAGAATTTTCCAAATCGGTTTACAACTGACGGAATTGAGGGAAAGTGAATCGTGAATAATTCTTGTTGAATTCGTCATGTACCTCTCTCACTGGTGCCCCGCCGGCGTATACCAATAGCGCAGACGGGGTTACCATTCCATTATCACCTATTTAAAAAAAAAATTGACGGAGTTATAAAGTAACAAACATTGAAAAAAAATACGACCGACTTGAGAATCGCCTTCTTTTTGAAGTCAGTTGTAAAGTATTTCTCTTACATCTACAGTCTCAAAATTCTAAGCGCCTGAACTTCGTAGTCAAACAACACCGTGACTAGAAAAATAGCTGGAGAAAGATGGGAATTGACAAAAAGCAAAAACAATAGTTCAAACTAGACGTAGGCTGAGGGCTGTGTTTATAACTTGACAGATGACATAAAATCATCTGGAAGTGTCATTTCAAGACCGCAACTTGATTTTTAAAAGCAGTCTTGTTATAAGAACGAAAAGAAATAATAAAAAATTATGTCCCACAAAAAAACCAACTTCAATTGTGAAAAAACCGGTTCTTTTGATTTAAAGACTATACAACTACATACAACGGATTTTAATAAAAATAACATGGAACCAAACTGCAAATATATCCTTTTAGAAAAAAAAAAATTCAAATCGGTTTAAAACTGACGGAGTTATGAGCTAACAAACATAAAAAAATACAACCGGCTTAAAAACATCCTTCTTTCTAAAGTCGATTGAAAATGTTCCGAAAATACCTACAATATATTTGTATTGGGGGGAAAGGGTTTGTTAGTAATGGAGACTGAGAATCCCATTGCTAGCAATATACACAACCAGGTCGACATCCTCCCGGTTCCCTCTGGAAACTATCATGGTTAATTCCTGATAAATTCAACATGATGGGCTAACTGGCCTGTTTTCATTCTCATCTATTTACACTGGTGTTCCGCCAGCGTATCCCGTTAGCGCAGGCGGGGTTACCGTACCATTTTCACGCATCAAAAAAAAGTATTTGTAAAAAAATGTTGTTTATATAAGTATATGTGAAGATATCCCGCATTGCATCCTATTCTGAGACTTATCTAACCTATCTACTTATTTTTATTTACTTATTTAAGGCAAACATACAATTTTAAAAACACATAAAAAAAAAATAACACAACACTATTATTGAAAATTAAAGCATTAAAGCAAACACACCGATTCCGAAAAAACAAGTCGTAATGAAATTAATTAACCTTTTTGAATATCGAAGTACCAAGATTATAATTAAATAACTATAAAATAGGTATATTTATAGTTATTTAATAAAATAGGTATATTTCAATTTGATAATTTCACCAAATTTATTTATTTACTCTTTCATGGATCGTTATAAAATTTTATAATATTTTTTACTTAAATCTACTACCTACTAGAAATTTTATTTATATTGGTCCCTAATTAAAAGTATAATTTTAGAGATATGAGTAGGTATTGAACTTTAGTGGAATGGAGTTGCCATTGTCAAAGAATTGTAAAGGAATGGAGATGTAATAATGGATCGGATTAGTATCATCTCCAGATTTTATATTAGATGCGTTTGGAATATTTTTTTTATTTTATATGATATATCTTGCGCCAAATAGCTACCGTATTTTTTCTTTTCTCCTCTTTATATTAAATATTATTATTGATTAATAAAATTAATAATATTTATTATAATTAATAAAATATTATTAATAATTATTTGTATAGAAAAATTATCTACACCTCCAGAGGGAGACTTTGTACAAAAGTCCTATTCTTGTTTCAACCGTAAAGCAGTTGTGTTTGCATGGCTGTGTTTCGGTTTGAAGGGTGGGAAATGGCGTGAATTTACTGGGTACGGAGGAATAACACCTGAGTCCTCAGGAATGGCAACGCATGTGGGGTATCATGGGCGAAACAGTATACTCTGTTATGTCCATGGTACTGCTCATGTCTATAGGCGACGGTTACCACTTTCGATCAAGTGGGCCGTCAGCTTGTTTGCTATTCTAAGTTGTATAAAAAAAATGCTATCTGAAACATCAGTTTGTATGTTGTTTAAATATATCCAAAGAAATGAATGATATCGTTGCATAATTTTTTATTATTGTTACAAAATATTTACAAAATCTTATTAAACTATAAAAATTAACAAAAGATCGTCATTGTCGTTTCCATCAAACAATGTATCTGTGTTCTTAGAAAGGTACCAAATATACGTAACTAGGGTTGCCAATTCAAAACTGGTATAAAAAGTGCGGCCATTTTAAAAAGAAAGATTATAAAAATAAAAATAAGTCGAAAACCTTGCTGCAAATTGCTATGTCTTAATGGATACATATAACATTATATACATTATACATTTTCAAAATTATCTCAACGATAAATTGAAATGAATAAGTAATTATTTTGGTTTGTAAAATGAACGATAGATATACAATTGACATGCAAAAAGGACTATTATGCGTAAAGGACTTAGTTCACCATCTGGCAACCCTATCTGTGAGCCACTCAGTTGCACACGTACAGTTACTTCGCTTTGGAACTACCATAAACAAGACACTCGCGTCTGTGAGATGTCTGCTCTGCTTAATTACTCTATGAATGGGTCTAGTAAGTTCGAAAGAAAAGATACTCAGTACATAGAGCTTATGTTAAGATTCATTATGGAATATGACAAAGTTGCAATTATCTGTCAATTTTCAAAGGGAATTGATCATTTATCAATGTATATATTACTATATACATATATATTACTACCTTTTTATTCTCACCTATCATCATTCACGGGTGCCCCACCAGCGTATACAGTTTTTTTTTGATGGGTGAAAATGGTAACCGAACCGAACGTAGCGATGGTAACGTAACCGAAATAACTCGTTTTTTTTTTAATAAATGATAATGAAATGGTAACCCCGCCTGCGCTATCGGGATACACTGGCGGGGTGCCAGTGAAGGTTGATAGATGAGAATGAAAACAGGCCAGTTAGCCCATCACGATGAATTCATCAGGAATTAACCATGATAGTTTCCAGGGAGAACCGCGAGGAGGTCGACCTGGTTGGGTATATTGCTAGCAATGGGATTCTCAGTCTCCATTACTAACAATCCCTTTCCCCCCAAACACGATCGGGACTTAACGCGATGAAAAAAACTTTGCATGTATTATATTTAAATTAATATCATATTTAGTGTTATATATAATATATTGTATTTATTTAGCATTACATTTTTTTTATTTTATTTTAAGACCCGATTGTGTATTTAAAATAAGTGTAAACAATGCAAAAGTATAAAATTAACTAATATTTCAATGTAATTCAATAGGGCTACTAAAGTTTTAAAAGCAGCAATTAGATGGCGTTGCACAAAAATAAAACACGATATCGTTGTAAGATATATAAAATTGACATTAAATCATTGTTTTTTTTGTTCTAAGTGAAGAAAAGAAGAATTACCGTACGTGTTTTCCGGTTATAATTTTATGAACTAAACAAATTTTTGTATTCCCGCCAAGATAATAGAATGCCATCTTGTCGGGAAATAAATTGTTTAACTTTCAAATATTCATTCAACTATAATATTTAAAGTGTAGCTAATAACTCATTAGCGAATTAACTAAAATCACAAAACATCTCTGTGTGATGTTTGCAGATGATGCGACCATTTTTATTACAGATAATAGCAGTAACAATGACGTGTTTGAAAATGAAATAAATGAAACATTACAAACAATGGTTAAGTGGCTCAGAACAATTAACCTTAAAATAAATTTTAAGAAAACAAAATTTATTCGGTTAATAAAAAATAATTTGTAATATCGGTTTCTAACTGTAGGAGTTAAGAGGTGACGAAAATTAAAAAAAAAAATAGCTGAATTGAGAATCTCCTTTGATGTCGGTTAAAAATAACTAGAGAGCATTATAACTTAGTGGTATATTAATACAGACTTATAGATTACAAAGGCCGTGAGTTCGATACCGAAAACTGCGTGAGAAAACAGCATTATGAAACCAAATTATTGTTTTCTGTCCGTGTCTCTCAAATATTACGTTCGTGAGCATGGTTTGCTTATTTTATTTTTAACTGACTCAAAAAAAGGAGGGTATTCAATTGGGTTGCACTTTTTTATGTTTGTTATTGTTTCAGAACTCTGTCATTTATAAAAGGATTTAGATTTGAATGGTTATTTTCATAGAAATTTCATCAAAATCGATATAGTACTTTGGGTTATTAATCTAAATAACTAGTTCATGTTGTAATTATGCCTTGCTCTGTTTAGCCGTGACTGAAGTCGAGGTATTTTTTTTGGAAGCAAAATCTACATTGTTTTAAACAAAGATTTTCAATTCTATTATTTATATATACGTACATACTGCTGTGTAGGTCCCGTCTTAGAATAAGCCACCGCTTTCTTTCCCGTGGATGTCATAAGAAGCAACTAAGGGACCTTATGGTGGTACCAGAGGGAGACTTTGTACAAGCGTCGATTGCTTGGGTACCTCTGTCCCATTCGTGTTTCAACCGTGAAGCAGTTGTGTTTGCATGGCTGTGTTTCGATTTGAAGGGTGGGATATGGCGTGAATTTACTGGGTACAGAGGGATAACACCTCAGTCCTCAGGAATGGCAACGCATGGGGGGTATCATGGGCGAAACAGTATACTCTGTTATGTCCATGGCACTGCTCATGTCTATAGGCGACGGTTACCACTTTCCATCAGATGGGTTGTCAACTTGTTTGCCATTCTAAGTTGTATAATAAAAAAAATACCCAGCAGCGTCCCTCTTAAAACATCACCAAATGCCAAACTGCATTTGTCAATTTGCCTGCCAAGTGTAGTATCTACTGGCATAACACACATCTTACGGCCATGAGGCTATGTTAAACAGTGGACAGCTGATATAATATGTCACGTGACGGGTGAAAGGGATTGTGAGTAATGTGGACTAATGTAGCTCCATTGCTCGTAAGCCCTGTCAGGTCGACCTCCACGCGTCGTATGTTCCCTGGAACTATTGTGATTAATACTTCTTGAATTCGACACAATGGGCTAACTGACCTGCTTTTATCCTTATCTATCATCTCCCACTGGTGTCCCGCCGGTGTATACCGATAGCGCAGGCGGGGTTACCATGCCATTTTCACCCATAAAAAAACATATCACGTGATATCTTCTCCAGTTCTTCATTTGATTATATTTTGATTATTGTTTTTTTTTTGTAATCTGTAGAGTTCAATAAAGTTTTTTTTTTTATAAATTAATTTTTTGCGTAAATGATGCGGAATAGCACACAAATAATAAAAGAAAAAAAAAACATTACGAATTGGTAACTTGTTTTGAAAGTTGTTTAAAACAATACAACAGATTTCCTTGTTAAATCGCTCAACCCCTTCAAAGAAGTTCTTTATGAAGATTCAAAATTGGATTACAGCGATTTTTAATTAGTTGTAAATTTGTTTAAAACTTGCCGCTGCCATTCTTTCCCTACAGAAGTAGGTATATTACCTATCTATCTTTTATGATGGTCAAATGTTAATCTTAAATAAAGTTTGTTTAATTTCAAATGTTTCTATTTTAGTTTATAATATCGGGTGGGCAATTATGGTCCGATGCAATAGAATGTCGCCGTGTGGTCCCGGCATTGAATTTTTTTTATACAACTTAGAATGGCAAACAAGCTGACGGCCCACCTGATGGAAAGTGGTAACCGTCGCCTATAGATATGCGCATAACAGAGTATACTGTTTCGCCCATGACACCCCCCATGCGTTGCCATTCCTGAGGACTCAGGTGTTTATTCCTCTGTACCCTGTAAATTCACGCCATACTCCGAATACGCCAGCTTTTCTTTTCCCATGGGTGTAGTATATTAATATGTCATCATTTAACAATCATACATTTTTTCTAAATATGCGTTACAGTAAATCTACCTGTCTTTATGCCAGAGCTTCTTAAATTTTTTACAGTCACGAATTCAACTTTCACAATTTAAACAATTTCACAGAGCCCTCTCAAAAACATTTTAGTTAGTCCCTAAAATTTATAAAAATAAAAAAGGACCGAGGACGATGCATCTCGTCGAGTTTACTACACAATTTCCTAATAAATATTAATACAGTTAACTGATGTATTGCGGACCCCTGACACACATACTGCGGACCTCTAAGGGGTCCGCGGACCCCACTTTAAGAAACCCTGCTTTAAGTGATATTCAATAACACGTAATACTGTGTATAGGGATATATATATATATATATATATATATATATATATATATATAGTAACTATGTGCGAGCACGTAGACGGCACTTATTCGATGTTCCATTAAGAAGAACAGAATTGGTTAAGCAAGCTCCCCTATCTCTTGCATTGAAACTACTCAATGATATTTTGAGTCAGTATCCGCAATTGGATGTATTTTCCTCCAACTTGCTGCTGAGTTTCGTCGAGTGACCACAGAGTATTTGTGTTCAGACGTTTTTTGTTTGAGTTAAATCTTTATATATAGGGATTCATTTTTATTTATAAGTATAGACAGATTACATTATTAATAAAAACATATATTTCTTAGCCGCTTCTACTATTTATTGGGAATTAAAGTAATGGGTAGCATAATTATTTATTACGAAGAATGTATCAAATCGGTTTGATGTATAGTTTATTTAAAAACAAACGTTTGATATTTAACTAATGCTTTATATAGGTTTATATAGGCTTTATATAGGTTTATATAGGCTTTATATAGGTTTATATAGGCTTTATATAGCAACGATGTCATAATTTCATCCATAATTCTTTCACTGCTGGACATAAGCCTCCCCCATAGACTGCCATAAAGAACGGTCCTGAGCACTAACTCCACTAACTCCCTCCAATGCATTTCAGGTCATCACTCCATCTAGTGGATGGTCGTCCTAGACTACGTTTGCCCGTACGCAGTCGCCACTCAAGAAGCTTTCTTCCCCATCGGTTGACTCTGCGAGCTATGTGACCGGTCCATTAACACTTCAGCTTGCTTACCCTTCTTATAGGAACGATATGCAGTTTGTTAAAATAAAATATAATAGTGCCAGGCGTTAACAATAGCTTTGGTAGTAATCTACTAAAATATCATAATGGGAATTTTATGGAAAAACCTATGATATCCAGCGGTTGGCCGTAATATGTTTTGGAAGAAAAATAAACGTTATTGGCACTAGATTCAAATATTTGTAAATTAGTCTTTTTTGTATCTATTTATTTTTTATGGACTTGTAATGTTTTTTTTTTATGGGTGATAATGGAATGGTAACCTCTCCTGGGCGATAGCGCCGGTGTAAACTGATAAGTTTACACCGGCGGGGCACCAGTGAGAGATGATAGATGAAAATGAAAGTAGGTCAGTTAGCCCATGTTGGTTAATTCCACAAGAATTAATTACGACGGTTTCCAGGAGGAACCGCCTGGAGATCGACCTCGTATTGCTAGCAATGGACTTTTACACCCTGTTATTAACAATCCCTTTCCCCTCTGACAGACAGACGAGGTTGCCATTCCGTTTCTTTTATTAATTATCTATTTAGTGAGTCAAAATGTTTATAATTACTCTTCTGCATCCAAAGGTTGTTTGGAAAAGATCGCTCTTAGAGATAAGGCTGACCATTGTTTTCTCAATGTAATCTTTTCTTGTAATTGTTTGTATTTTTTTTTTTTATAATTTTACTAATATAATTTATTGTAGAAAATAATAAATAGTATCTATCTATCTGATATTAAGACCATTATTCCTATTATTTAATAAATATTAAGCTTTTAAGTTATTAATTTTCAATATGGTACTTTATCAAGATTTAACTCTAGCGCTCCGGTGCTTGAGCTGGGACTCCTAAAACCCTATGACCTGTTGTCATGCCCTTGCCCTCGGGTTAAGACGGATCCGTTTAGATATTAATTCATTAGACAGCCCGATCCTTTATTAGACAGAAGTCGCACCATGGACAATCGGATTTTTCCCTCGGAAGGGAAACGTGTCAAATAAAACACATCTTAGAATGCCACGGAGATAAGAAGACATTGTTTTCAATGGAGTTCCACGATACGAATACATTTATTTATTTATTTACACTGAACAAACTTTTCACTTAAATAATATCATTCATTAGATACAATCTCTTTTTAAGAAAATAATATAAAATATATATATTACCAGAGGGAGACTTTGTACAAAAGTCGATTGCTTGGCTACCTCTGTCCCATTCGTGTTTCAACCGTGAAGCAGTTGTGTTTGCATGGCTGTGTTTCGGTTTGAAGGGTGGGATATGGCGTGAATTTACTGGGTACGGAGGAATAACACCTGAGTCCTCAGGAATGGCAACGCATGGGGGGTATCATGAGCGAAACAGTATAATCTGTTATGTCCATGGTACCGCTCATGTCTATAGGCGACGGTTATCACTTTCCATCAGGTGGGCCGTCAGCTTGTTTGCCATTCTAAGTTATATAAAAAAAAATTACATATAACAAAATAACATAGACATTAATATTACACAATTATATAATAATTATATTATTTTATTTTGAAATTAGAATAAAAAAAGATAAATATATAAAAAAAAATGCATGATGAACTCATAATAATGTGTATAAATTTACACTATCGAGACTTTACGCGATGACAAAAATTTGCAGGCAAATAGTACCTATAAATCTAGCTTTTTTTATTGCCAATATTAATTTTTAGCAATTGTTTTTATCGCATCGAGTCCCAATAGCGTATTTAAAAATATATGTTGACAACTAACTAATATTAATGCCGTTTAGAAACTATAGAATCTGTATATTCCTATTATTTACTTTAATTATTATGTAATGGTAAACATTGACCATCTAATGTAAAGTGGAACTGTACCATAGACATGCGATATTCATGGTATCACAAAAATTGGTTCAAAAATGTCTAATTTTGAGACTGCCCGTTAAATTACATAGACTATTGTTACTAACATAGTTTTATTTCTGTTACTAAACAAAATAGATCGTGTTATCTGAAAACAAAAAAAAAAAACATTTGAATTTGGAATTTGTTAAGCTGCCAAGTTACGATGGCTCTTTAGAATTTTTTGTCGCTATTCGAAATGGACAGTATTTTAAAAGGAAAAAAATAGTTTTATATCGGAACTTTTTTGAAATTCTGTGTGGCATAAAAAACACAGTACAGTACAGGTAGTGTACACACAAACAAAGTTGCAGGAATAAATATTTTTATAAATAAAAATCATATGTCACCATTTTCAAAAAAGCTTTGAAGAGAGCGTGAACTATATTTGTACAGTAAAAATACTGATTATACAAAATTTATGTATTTGCATATATGTATTAAATAGTCATAGACCTTTTACCAGAGGGAGGCTTGGTACAAATCTAATTTGCTTGGGCACCTCTGTTCCATTCGTGTTTCTACCGTGAAGCAGTTGTGTTTGTATGGCTGTGTTTCGGTTTGTAGGGTGCGATATGGCAGTGAATTTACTGGGTACAGAGGAATAACACCTGAGTAAAGACTCAAGAGGAATGAATTCCTAAAGAAATTTCCTAAAGAGGAATGGCAACGCATGGCGGGTATCATGGGCGAAAGAGTATACTCTGTTATGTCCCTGGTACTGCTCATGTCTATAGACGACGGTAAAAAAAGCTAATATGTACATAGAGCGATCGACTATTTTAGAGTATGGACACCATTCTATCAATCAATCACTGGACTTCTGGCTTTCCTGGTGTCCCTTTAGTGTTTCAATCGTAAAGCAGTTGTGTTTGTATGGCTGTGTATTGGCTTGTATGTTTGGTTTGAAGAGTGAGATATGGCGTGAATTTACTGGGTTTTTTTTTTATACCACTGAGGTGGCAAACAAGCATACGGCCCACCTGATGGTAAGCGGTTACCGTAGCCTATAAACGCCTGCAATACCAGAGGTATTACGCGCGCGTTGCCGACCCTGAAGAAACCTCTTTACCCCCCTTTTGAAGAGCCCCATGCTGTAGTCTCTCGGAAAAACCTCGGCAGGGAGCTCATTCCATAACCTGAGTGTTCGTGGGAGAAAGCATCTCTGAAACCGCGTTGTACGCGACCATTTAGGCTGTAAGGTATGAGGGTGAACTCCCTGTCGATGGCGAGCCGTACGATGATAGAAAGTGGCCGTAGGCATCATATTGAATAATTCCTCTGAGCACAATCCGTTGTATAAGCGGTAGAACACGCAGAGTGAGGCAAAATCTCTCCTAAGACTTAAGGGTTCGATACCGCTTGCAAGCATGGGATCATCGACAATTCTCATAGCTCGTCGTTGCACTGAGTCGAAGGGTTCAAGCTGGTATCTACGTGCTCCCGCCCATAAGTGACAGCAATACTCCATATGGGGCCGGATTTGCGATTTGTAAAGCATTAATCGCTGATCCGGCGTGAAGTAATGCTTCGCTCTATTGAGCACACCGAGTTTTTTGGATGCCAGCTTCACCTTATCTTCGAGGTCGCCACGGAACTGTACGTCACTAGAGATGTCGACACCAAGGATTTAGAAATGTTAAGAGACGTGCCTTGGAACTGTGGGGCCACAGCAAATGGGGTTTTCTTAGCGGTGAACGCGCAAGCTTGTGTCTTAGAGAGGTTAAATTGGACCAAGTTTTGGGCACGGAGGAATAAAACCTGAGTCCTCAGGAATGGCAACGTCTGGGGGCGTTGCCATTCCTGAGGCGTTTCCTGGGCGTTGCCATTCATGGGCGAAACAGTATACTCTGTTATGTCCATGGTACTGCTCATGTCTATAGGCGACGGTTAGCCATCAGGTGGGCCGTCAGCTTGTTTGCCATTCTAAGTTGTATAAAAAAAATAAAAAAAAAAGGTGGCGCCTTTAGTTGAAAATAAATATATATTTTTAAAAATACATTCTGTTGCTAGCAACCAACTTTGTAGAAATTCTTTTATATAAATATATTGTTAATTAATATATATTTTAATGTACTGTGTTCTTCTCCAACTTGAGAAATAAGATAGTCCCCAGCAGAAAATGTGGACCCGGTAGGTGGCGGTAGGGGGCAAAATTTACCGGTTGAGCCTAGTTAAATAAATATAATATTATACGCTCCATTTATTCCGAGATCGTTGTACTCGTATTAGATAGCGGGTGGTACGGGTTGAAAAGGGTGCTAGAAATGGCTGATTAGAGAAAGAATCTTTTTCCAACGATATATTGCCTTTATTTTTCTTTTTTTATTATACCCTCTTAACGTATATTTGACTTTTATTGTACGCATATTTAAGTGAAATAAATACAGTTGGTATGCGAATTGTCGCGATGGTTGGAACTTGGTGGAACTATGTACACACTCTACTATAATTGTTTATATACACTTGACCAATTTCGCCGTTTGCCCAGATAGCGAAGTGACATCTCCGATTCAAATAAGACCTCAGTTTTAAGTCATTTTAGAGTCGGTGAATGAAAATCGAGGTCAATATGACGGATAGTTGGTACCTAGGTAAGGAATTGTCAACACCGTAATAAATATAAACTGTTCTTTGAAAATACCTTAAATAGTAAAAGCCCTTCGATGTCTAATGATGGTGGTGTAAATGGAATTATCACCGTTTATTAATCATCATCATATCAGCCGTTGACTGTCCACTGCTGAATTGGCCTTCCTCTTAAGGGGGGGGGGGGGAGAGGAATAATGGGTGATAATAGAATGGTAACCCCGCCTGCGCTAACGGTATACGCTGGCGGGGCACCAATGATAGATGATAGGCGACGATGAAAGCAGGTCAGTTAGCCCATCGTGACGAATTCCACAAGAATTAACCACGATGATTTCCAAGGGGAACCGCGTGGGGGTCGACCTGACAGGGTGTATTGCTAGAAATGGGTTAATTAGAGCCCATTACTAACAATCCCTTTCCAACAACAGAGAGGGTTTGCTAACATAACTAAAACCTAACTGCGGTTGCCAATCCGCCTGCCAAGCGCGGCAACTACTGAAAAAACACCCCAATAGGGGTAGGCCTATATTCAACAATGAACAAATAACGATAGATATGAATAAATAAAAATATAGCTTTCGCAGTTCCCTAGCTGAGAATTTTTTAAATAATCATTAATCAAAAAAAACAAATGAACAATTTTCAATGTTGGTAAACATTGAAAATTGTTCATTTGTTTTTCGGAAAATTGACAGATAATTTTTATGTTGGCACACTTTGATAAGCGAAAGTTATGAACGCTCTCAATTATCCATTGTAGAGTGTGTCTGATTTGAACCTGAATTAATTAATACACAAGCTGAACTTGTAAAGTCAAAAGTTTGCGGACACTGTTACAATTCTGAAGTTGCTTGCTCTTAACTCGGTAGACTGTTATATTTATCCAGTCACCATATATACTTGAAAGATTTTAAGTAGACGCCATTTTGTTGTTCGTTGTATCTTAATTGTAAAGTTCTAAAGTACTAGAGTATGATTTCGTACAAAATTAGTCTGTATGAATACTTTTGTCCCACTTCTGTTGTTGCTGTGAGGTAGCTGTGTATTTTTTTATTTTTTTTATACCATTGAGGTTGCAAACAAGCATACGGCCCTCCTGATGGTAAGCGGTTACCGTAATTTATTAACACCTGCAATCCCTATAATACGTTGCTGACCCTGAAGAAACTTCCTTACTCCCCTTTTAATGGGGGGAAAGGGATTGTTAGTAATGGAGATTGAGAATCTCATTACTAGCAATATACCCAACCAGGTCGACCTCCTCGCGGTTCCCCCTGGAAACTATCATGATTAATTTCTGATGAATTCATCATGATAGGCTAACTGGCCTGTTTTCATCCTCACCGATCACCCTTCACTGGTGATTTGTAGCACTATTTCTGAAATGATATAGTTAGAATGTTTTGGCTCAGCATATGAAATTTCACTTGTGAATTGTGAAATATTCCAAGTCTAGCCACAAAGCAGCTATTTACAAGACTGTCACACAAATATATGTTTTAAAAAGTTGACTCTCATTAAATAAACTTCTGTGTTAAACTGTCGCGACTGTAGGTACGTATCACGAGAACAAAATTGAGAAATGTAATCATAAAATGTCAGAAAAGTATAGACTATAGAGTACATTATAATAATAACTGGGACGAAATACATCGTATTTATTCTAAGTACTTTTCTTTGTACAGTTTCTATATTAGGTTCTCAAAGTAGCTTTTTTAATGGATGACAATGGAATGGTAACCCCGCATGTGCTATAACACTGGCACTAGAGCACTAGTGAGGGATGAGAGGTGAGGATAAAAGCAGGTCGGTCGGTCTTTCTAAGAATTAACCACGATGGTTTCCAGGGGGAGTGGAGTTTCCGCGTGGAGTTTGGTTTACTAGGGTATATTTATAGCAATGGGGCTGTTGAAACCCATTGTTAAGAGTAACTTCCTTTCCGATGATGGAATGGTAACATTGTGTGCATTATTGATATACGTTGGCGAAGCACTAGTGAGGTTTAATGGGTGAGGACGAAAGCAGGTCAGTTGGCCCATCGTGATGAATTTGCTGGGAATTATCTGCGATGATATTCGAGGCATTGCATCGAGGTATACCTGTCAGAGTATATTGCTTTGAAGATTGACGGCGACGCTAACATCCATTACTAACAATTCTTTTTTTCCCTAAAGCGGAATAAAATTCTTTTGGACTTCCACGATTTATGTGGTTTTTTTTTATGGATGATAATGGAATGGTAAATCCCGCCTGCGCTAACGGTATACGCTGGCGGGGCATCAGTGAGGAATGATAGGTGAGAATGAAAAAGCAGGTCTGTTAGGCCTCCGTAACGAAAACACATGGAATTCAGCACAATGGTTTCCAGGGGGAACCACGTGGAAAGCGATATGAGAAGGTATATTGCTAGTAATTGACTAGTTATCAGAATTACTAATAATGCCTTCCCCCCACGACTTATATGTTAACCCCCAATCTAACCTTGAAAACGATAGGTGATAAGAGTCGGGAAATACGAACATCAAGAAAAAAAATACTTTCCTTGGCTGTTATTTATTACCATTTGTAAGTTTTTTTTTTTTTTTTTATATACAACTTAGAATGGCAAACAAGCAGGCGGCAAAAAAAAAAAACAAAAAGACAAGCAAAAGTGTTAACCGTCATCTATAGACATGAGCAGTACCATGCACATAACAGAATATACTGTTTCGCCCATGATACCCCCCATGCGTTGCCACTCCTGAGGACTCAGGTGTTATTCCTCTGTACCCAGTAAATTCACGCCATATCCCGCCCTTCAAACCGAAACACAGCCATGCAAACTGCTTCACGGTTGAAACACGAATGGCGCAGAGGTACCCAAGCAATCGACTTTTGTACAAAGTCTCCCTCTGGTGTGT
Organism: Galleria mellonella; assembly: GCF_026898425.1. Classification (NCBI taxonomy): domain Eukaryota; kingdom Metazoa; phylum Arthropoda; class Insecta; order Lepidoptera; family Pyralidae; genus Galleria; species Galleria mellonella. The sequence continues at coordinate 3,367,474 of NW_026441999.1, read as the reverse complement.
TTTTTGTTGTTTTTATAGTATTTTAAAAAAGTAAAAACAGTGATGCACCTATAATGGTCTACCATTTATTATCATAGATATTACAGAATGTGTCTATTCGCTGTGAAATTTTATTAAATCAAACTAGCTTTATAAATTAGTTGATATAAAATATTAAGCCTAAAAGTTTGGGAAGCCCTGACTACATACTTAGATTATTGTTAATGGAAATTGAAAGAAAACATTTTTTATATTAGAAAAATATGTGAATTGTAAATGAGAGACAAATTACATTCTTTTTATCCGACTACACAAAAAGGAGGGTTATGTTTTTTAACGGTATGTATGTATGTATGTTTTTGAATTTGCTTTTAAATATCATTATCATATTAGCCATTAATTGTCAATAGGCTTCTCCTTATTGGGAGGTTTTATGAGTAGATGCTACGTTTGGCAAGCGGATTGACAAACGCAGTTAGGCTTTGATGATGTTTTAAAGGGACGCTGCTACCTATCCCTCAACTATTAAACTTCATTAGTCGCCTCTTACGCCACCCACGGGAAAGGAAGGGGTGGCTTATTCTACGCCGGGACCACACGGCATATATTTATTTTACTCATTGCTACAATTAAGTATGAAATCCCTAACTCCCGAGGTAGTTATGATAAACCTATATTTCAGGAGTCAGTGCCCTCTTCTATATGTTGTTGTATTATATATACAGTACGGTATAGATATACCGTGTGGTCCCGGCGTAGAATACACCACCCCTTCCTATCCTGTGGGTGTTTTAAAAGGCGACTAAGGAAGGCGAAGGATGGGCTGCAGCGTACCGCTTAAAACATTTCCAAAGCGATTGTCAATCCGTCTGTTCAGCATGGCAACATGGCAAAAACCCCCAAGGGGGAGGCTTATGTTCAGCAGTGGACAGTTAAAGGCTGATATCATGACGACAGATATAGATAGAATCAACTATAGAATTCATGAAAACATGTACATTTACCAGTGGAAGACTTTGTACAAAAGTCGATTGCCTGGGTACCTCTGTCCCATTCGTGTTTCTACCGTGAAACGCGGTGTTTTTTTTTGATGGGTGAAAATGGTATGGTAACCCCGCCTGCGCTAACGGGATACACTGGCGGAGCACCAGTGAAGGGTGATAGATGAGAATGAAAACAGGCCAGTTAGCCTATCATGATGAATTCCTCATTAATTAACCATGATAGTTTCCAGGGGGAACCGCGAGGAGGTCGACCTGGTTGGGTATATTGCTAGCAATGGGATTCTGTCTCCATCACTAACAATCCCCCCGAAACAGTGGTGTTTGCATGGCTGTGTTTCGGTTTAAAGGGTGGGATATGGCGTGAATTTACTGGGTACAGAGGAATAACATCTGAGTCCTCAGGAATGGCAACGTATGGAGGGTATCATAAGCGCAACAGTATTCTCTGTTATGTCCATGGTATTGCTCATGTCTATAGGCGACGGTTACCACTTTCCATCAGGTGGGCCATCAGCTTGTTTGCCATTCTAAGTAGTATAAAAAAATTTAGTAATAAAAATAATTTAAAACTTTTTATATGGAATTAAAACCAAACTACGAAGCTTTTACATTTCTACACTGAATAGCATAAAATGTAAGTACCCGCAGAAAAAAAAAAGTAAGTACATCCTTTGAACCGCTAATTAGCTGCTCCTGAATATCACAGCTATAGTTGTTCGTTCACAGTTCAAGAGAGCTGAAGGGAGTCCTAGTATTTTTGGGTCCGGGTCAGCTTAAAGAGTGTGGTACAAGTAATAAACGCACAGATACTAGTATTTTATTTCTTTTAGCGATTCTCAAAAAGAGGCGGTTCATAATTCGTTTGTATTTTTAAGTGATTTATAAAAGTACGAAGTCGCGGGAAATAACTAGTACTGTGTCATTAAAGTCGTTCACTCTATACATATCTATAGCGACTGTAATGAAATTTTGTAAATATGTATTGCTTCAATTAAACTCAATTTCTTACTTCAAATAACACACAGTGGAACCAGTAGGGGGCGGTTGGATGTAAAATAATGTTTGTCAAGTTTGATATATAGTAAAGTCATTGTCAAGATAAGTTCATCATACCAACATTATATCAACCGATAACTGTCCACTGCTGAACATTGGCTACCCTTACCCTCATAAAGAGGAGTATTACCAGAAGTTGCCACCTCGGGCAGGCAGGTTAGCAACTGCAGTTAGGATTTGATACTATTTTCAAAACGACACTGTTGTCCATCCCTCGATTATTAAGTTTCTTTAGTTGCCTTTTACGACAACCACTGGAAAGGAAGGGATAGCCAATTCTATGCCGGGACCATATGACACCAATATATCATAAGTATATAATAGTATCAATATATGTATATTTTTTATAATTATTACAATGTCATGTTGCATGTTACAATGCTATGTTGCATGTTACAACACGTCAAGGATTTAAAATATTTTTTCTACAAACAAATTGTACATTTTAAAAGATTTTGGCATCGAAAATATCGTTAAGTTTTACGCACGCCCATAACCGGTCATAAATTAACAATGCACGAGAAATAAAAGCATAGTACCTACGCGTTAAGATACTAATTGGCTCAACTCCTTTGGCACGTACCACGGAAAATTTTATGAAAATATAAAAACGAAACTTATTAGAGTGCTTGTACATTGGGAGAGAAACGTAGCTCTATCTGTGACTTTATGTCATGGATATAAAATAAATATTCATACTTTAGATTCCCTTACAATTTTTCTCGATATTCGATTATACCATACCATATCAGTCATTAACTGTCCACTGCTGAATATATGCCTTCCCTTATTGGGGAGGTTTTGCCAGTAGTTGCCACGATTAGCAGGCAAGTTGGCAACCGCAGTTAGGGGTTGGTGATGTTTCAAAAGGATCGCTGCTGCCTATTCCTCAAACATTAAGTTCCTTTAGTCGTCTCTTACGACACCAACTAGAAGGGGGGAAAGTGACTGTTAGTAATGGAGACTGAGAATCCCATTGCTAGCAATATACCCAACCAGGTCGACCTCCTCGCGGTTCTCCCTGGAAACTATCATGGTTAATTCCTGATGAATTCATCATGATGGACTAACTGGCCTGTTTTCATTCTCATCTATCACCCTTCACTGGTGCTCCGCCAGCATATCCCGTTAGCGCAGGCGGGGCTACCATACCATTTTCACTCATAAAAAAACAACAACGAGAAAGGAAGGAAACAATTTGATAATACTTGAATTTAAATAAATAAAGTTAAAAACTGTGTAATTTATACATCAAGTAATATTAGTAATTTCGTCCGCATAACCGCATTTGTTATATATTGATTGTCTAACATAAAAAATAGATATGTCCGTTTCCGTCCCAAATAAAATGTATATATTAAATTTGAACCATTTAAAATGCCTAAAAGCTATTAGTAAATAAACAAACAAACTTACTATCACTTTTATAACAATAAGTATAAGTATATTATTAATTAATTATTTTCGTTGCGGCATTTTAGTTTCTGAATATGCATCTTGGATATTTTGTACATCGATGTTTTTATATAATTAATTTTGTTTCCAACACTTCAAAGTACTTAAATAGTGGAATTAAATTCTTTATAAATATTTAACTACGCCATTTTTTAATCTTAGCCTCTGTGCGGTGACAGAGCATATCATAACTTCTTTTATCTCACTCTCATAAAATGCAAATATCAACCGCGTAAAAACATTATTCTTTTAAAGAAAAATTTATTTAAAAATATAAATGATGAAAATAGGAAATTGTAAAATATTTTTTAGAAAAATATATTTGATTTGATTTAGATTGAATTTGCAATTTTTATTTACAGAGCAAAAATTGCTTATTGTGAACTTAGATTACATATATAAAGTGTCTCCATACGATTTGTTTCCAAAAAACAGATCAAGTTTTTATCTACGTGTGCGTAAATCGGGTTACCAGTATACATATGTATGTAATGTAGCTGAGTAATAGAAAATATGTTTACGTTTTTAACTCTTTATAATATAAATTTAAATAATATATGTAATATATCAATGAATTTAAAGGCAATATCGATGTGATCTGGGAAATTCTTTATCCAATAACTTGCTACACTGAAAAGAAGCGGGTTTTGTTATGATTTAAAAGAAAAAAAAAAACTTATCAGCCAGATGTCAATTTAGCTTAGCTTTTGATACTTAATGGTCTATATATATATATATATATATATATATATATATATATATATATATATATATATATATATATATATATATATATATATATATATATCTTATATATAAAATTCTCGTGTCACGGTGTTTGTTACCAAACTCCTCCGAAACGACTTTACCGATATTTATGAAATTTTGTGTGCATATTGGGTAGGTCTGAGAATAGACCAACATCTATTTTTCATACCCGTCAATGATGAGGGTGACCCACCCCAAAATTATTTTTTTTATTTTTTTTGTCAATTTTTTTATTTTTATTTTATTATAATTTAGCATTAAAACATACATACAACTTTAAATTTTCATCGTTTTACGATCAACCCCTGTATTTTAATTGTGATTTTTATATTTCGCAATAAGTGGTAAAACAACGTTTACGGGGTCAGCTAGTATACATATTATATATATATATATATATATATATATATATATATATATATATATATATATATATATATATATATATATATATATATATATTGTAAACTAAAAATCTATTTCTAGATAGGAATCCATGATTCTAATTTCATATATTTTGCAAAACATATAACTGTTCTTTGTTACGTTACTCTTATTTTTACTAATATTTTAAACATTCAAGTTTGTTTCATACCTTATAGCGTTTTAATAGTTTTACCAATCAATATGAAATTTGGAATACACATACTATACGGGATGGAAAAAGATATGCTACTATTTATTGTCTCGATTAGTGAACATATCCTGGTAACGCAGACGAAGTCGCGGGTAAAAGCTAGTATAGTGGATAATTTAATTGGAAATTCAATACAAATATGTAACACGATTATAATTATAACGTGTTAATTGCCCCACATTGTAGTTCTACTGTCTAATGACGTCACACGTGTCTGTATTCCTGCGTCGAGAGTGGTGCATTCAGGGAACCTTTTGCGGATTAAGCAAATGAAATTTAAAGAGGCCATCTCAAGTTATTTCAACACATATGGCGTTTGACATTGTAGCAGCTTCATTCAGCGCTCTTTTATAATTTAAATTTTTGAGAACGTTCATACCTTAGACAGAGTGTATCCATACAAATGCATCGAGAAAAGCGGGTCAACTTTTTCTTACAATTTTGCGTGATAAATAGTTATGAATGATTCCTTTATAACTTCTATATTTATTTTCTCTTATAAATTCTGCACTTTTTTTAATACGCTAAAACTCATTTTATTTATTAACTAATTAAATATGGATATGTCAAGATATATTGTGGCTTCAGTGTATAAAATATTAATAAAAAAAAACGAGTCAGCTAATTTCACTAGCTGACAAAAAGTTAACCTGTTTTTGAAGCTCGATGCTTTATCTATATAGTCTAAGGTTTATACCAGATTCATATAAAAGTTTACTGATTGAAGTATGGAAACGTAAGAATTATGTGTTAATTTTTTTTTTAATTGTTGATTACTTTTTAAACTGGTTTAAATCGGTTCATGCAGAGAACAATTAATTCATGGATTTAATCAATTTATAACCTCATGATGTATTAATAAACATTTAAACAATCATACAAATTTTTGTGTATATTATTTCGTGATATTATGGTTATTTTTTTTTTATAAAGCAATTTTTTTAATTTTTTTATCAACTTCAAACAAGTAGACGCAGTAAATCAACAAAAATCCAACTGCTGTTGAACAAATAATACAGCGGTTTTTTTTTTTCTGTATAAAGTAAAAATTCTGTTCGTTGCGAACCGAAAACTATTTGCGGACACGAGTCCGCGTTCTAAATTCGAATTGCGTTTATCGGTGCAGTTTAAAATAAGAATAGTGAGATAGTAAATACTAGCTGTATCTCGCGGCATTGCCTGCGTGCATCAGTATATAAAATACTCAATATTCTTAAGTTAGGGTATAACCAATCATCATCATCATCTCAGCCATTATCTGTTCACTGCTGAATATAAGCTTCCTCCATAGGCTGCCATAAGGAACGGTCCTGAGAGATAGATAGATAGAAAAATAATTTATTTGCATTACTTACAGCACACAAACAGCAACAGACACAAATGCAAAGTGAAAAAGACAAAAAAAAAGATACATGTACAAAAAATTAAAAAAAAAAACAAAAACAAAATCAGAATGCATAAAATTAGTAACAATTTTTTTTCTTCATGCGTGTGCCACAGTAATACAAAATGGCCACAACTCAGCTTTTTGCTTTGCCCTAGAAAGAGCAAAACACTGATATTCTATTGTGGCCAAAAGTGAGCCGCCGAATACCAAATGAGACACCTGCATCCACTGACTTCTTGCAATGCATTTGAGGTCGTCACTTCAATTAGTGAGGGGTCGTGCTACACTGCCTTTGCTCGTACTAGGTCGCCACTCAAAATCCTTTCTTCCATATAGGAATATAGGAGGACATAGGTTATAACCAATTTGTGTAATAAATTTCATTTCATCAAACATCCATCTATCCATCCATCCTTAAAACTTTCGTATTTTTTTTATGCAACTTAGAATGGCTAACAAGCTGACGGCCCACCTGATGGAAAGTGGTGGAAACCGTCGCCTATAGACATGAGCAGTACCTTGGACATAACATATAGTCGAATTGATCCTGACATTTTCAAGTTTTGAGCTTAGCAACATATTCAGTGAAATATTTTTTATCATCATCGTATCATATCAGTCGCTTACTGTCCACTGCTGAACATAGGCCACCACCATAAGTGAGGGGGGGGGGTGCCAGTAGCTGTTTAGCAGGCGAGTGGGCAACCGCAGTAAGGATTTTAGTGATATATTAAGAGGAACGCTGCTGCTCATGCCTCGACCATTAAGTTCCCTTAGTCGCCTCTTACAGCCACGGGAAAAGAAGGGGTGGCCCCGTTCTATGCAGGGGCTTAAAAATAAGGAATTACATAGAAGGAATGATACAATAAAAACTGTAAATCATATGGTTGCCTCCTTTCTTCTTATGCAAATATAATTAGTAAAAAGAGGACGAAAGATACACCATTAGTTGCTATTCTTCTCAATTCATAGCAGGCTGGTGTAGAAAAAATGTGTATGTAAAATTTTTGTTTATATTGATATGTCAATTATTTGTCAATAACAAATTTTACATTACTAAAATATATATTCAGCACAGTTTATGTAGAAAGTATGTAAGCAGGTTGTATCTGAATTTGGTAGGATTATACGGCCAATAAAACTAAGTGGCATATCTTGATGAATTTTACTTCTACGGACTAGTCAAAAGGCAGATGTGTTTTTATATATCTATCTCTCTCTAACGCATTGGCAATGTCATAAATAAAAAGAGCAACACACTATGTGAATTATGCATTTCATCTATTCTATTCCGAAATATCTTTATTTATATAGAATTATTAGATATTAACGTTGGTAAACAAAAATACATAACCTAAAATTTCCTTTTCAGGTAAAACCGTTTAAAAAATATTCTATGTATGCAGGCAACATTATAATACTATACAATATTTGGAATTCTCGAGGAGTCAGGCCTCTAGTGTGTGAGTAGGTCTACCCATACATAACTACACATATTTATTTATGTTTGGGCAGTTTCGGCAAGCTTTTACCCTAATTACAGTAGCAAATATGTGTAACGAAGCAACCTTACCGCGTCTCCCGATGTATTATGTGATTAACCATTTGCTTTCATGTTTTGTGGCTCGGTAAGAGTTGCTAGATTAATTTCGGTGTTGCCTGTTACCATACGGATAGTGTTATATCGCACATCCTTTATTCTTGTTGTATTAATTTATTTTTGCAATTAATATGTTAATATTTAGTTGGTAGCGTTTGAATGCTATTAATCTTTACTAAATGTTAAAGTGTGTTTATCTACTTTTAGTTTACATAAACTATATGAGATGGAGAAGGAAATAGGCTTCTTATTCCGGTCAGTATTTATAATCCGGTTAGGCGGATGAATTCGCGGATAAAAGCTTAATGTAATAATTGCGAATTTTGTAAACATATTTGTATGTTTGTTACTCAACAACGTTTTAATGTTTTAATAGTTTAATTAATTTTAATAAAATTTTGTGCACTGGTAAGTCATATTCTGACTTAATACATTGATTAATGCGAGCAATATCATGGTAAATAGTTAATAATTTATAAAATATATTTATTAAATTTTGATATTTTTATCGGTCGTCGTATCGCAGGTTTAATCGTTGCACAATACAAGTATTTGTATTCAAAAGTACTCGTATGTCTATATAAATCAGTATGGGCGTTATCTATTGTAATCTAAATGTACCTATTTAAAAAACACACACATACACACACACACACACACACACACACACACACACACACACACACACGCACGCACGCACGCACACGCACACACACACACACACACACACACACACACACACACACACACACACACACACGCACGCACGCACGCACACACGCACGCACTCGCACACACACACACACACACATACACACACACACACACACACACACACACACACACACACACACACACACACACACACACACACACACACACACACACACACACACACACACACACACGCATACACGCACGCACATGCAAGCACTCACGCACAATACTTATATATATATAGATATAGATGTCTAGTGAAACCACAGTACAAACTTTGCATAGTTTAGAACTAGATGGTCCTATGTAACTTGACCAGAGGTGTTAACATTATTACATAGAGAGTGAATTTTTTTTTATGCAACTTAGAATCAAACTATATACGGTATACAAATAGTCAAACAAGCTGACGGCCCACATGATGGAAAGCGGTAACCATCGCCTATAGATATGAGCAGTATGAAAGCTAAGTAACTGGTATCTTTTATAAGACAACGTTCTATTAAAGATATTGAACCTTGTTACGAAATTGGGTCGAAAAATGAATAATTTTTGAGCCTCCTATATCTACTAAAACGGCCAGCTGTCAAGTTAGAATACGGAACGCTCAAGTTGTCAAGTTAGAATACGGAAGGCCGAAAATTATTTGTCATTTTGCGACCCATGTTTCTATGGTAAAATTTCATTAATAGAATAATATTTTGAAAGATACTGATCGTTTCTATTTTGTAATGTACTTACCTTCTTTATTTGTCATTCTGAGTTGTTTTTGATAAAAAAAAAAACTCGTGTAATGAGAGACACAAAATTGTTTAAAAAACCTCTATATTTTTAAGTGACATTGAAACTCCCCCTTAAGGGAAAGATTTATGTTCAGTAGTGAACAGTTAACGGTTGGTATGATGATGATGATGATGATGAAAGTGCCTTGTGTGTGCTATGTATGTATTTATATGTGTATGTTTATGTATTTTGTATGTATGATATATATATATATATATATATATATATATATATATATATATATATATATATATATATATATAGTAAGTATTTTAATAAATTATATGTATTTGATATTATTGTGCATTACAGGTTTTTGTATTTTATGCACGAAAAAATATTAATTCACTCTTGCGCCACCTGCCCACTTCTATCTGTTCTTCTTTAACCAAAGGTTGTCTGTAAGAGATAGTCCTAGCGCTAAGACCGCCCTTTGTACCTTTATGTATATATTTAAATCTGTATTTATATTACTGTATTTCACTTGAATTATTCACTTGTCATTGTATATTTTTATTTATGGTGCAATAAAGAGTTAAATAAATAAATTCAGTTTTTTTAAATAGATGATGTGGTAACTTCGCCTTCGATATCGATATAGGCTGGCGGAACACCAGTGAGGGATGATAGGTAAGAATGAAAGCACAGTCAGTTCATAGTGATGAATTCATCAGGAATTCTAGGGAAAACTGCATGGAGGTCAGATATATTGCTGCAATGGGGCCACGAGTCTCCATTACTGAGAATGAGCTCCCTGCTGAGGTTTTCCCAAAAGACTACAGCATGGGATTCTTCAAAAGGGGGGTGAAGAGGTTTCTTCAGGGTCGGCAACGCACGCGTAATACCTCTGGTATTGCAGACGTTCATAGGCTACGGTAACCGCTTACCATCAGGTGGGCCGTATGCTTGTTTGCCACCTCAGTGGTATAAAAAAATTACTAAAATTTATTCAAATTACATGGTATTTCAGTTTCTTTTAATTGCAAATTGTATAATTTTTTCTATGGTTAATTAAGCTGTTATGAACAGCTGTTAGGCCTGTGTCGTTTTGCACTATCCAAAGTTATCTTTATGTTTATTTTTATTTTATTATTGTTGTATCAGCTATTAACTGTCCACTGCTGAACATAGGCCATCCCCATAAAGGAGTATTTTGGTAAAAGTTGCCACGCTTGGTAGGAGAATTGGCAATCGCAGTTAGACTTTTGGTCATTTTTTAAGAGGGATGCTTCTGGCCATTCCTTGATCATTAAGTTTGCTTAGTCGCCTCTTAAACAAAGGTTTTCTCAAACATGTTGTTGCAATGCTTTGCTTGCGTCAAGGGGTGATCCTCTTCTAAATACGTCTATGGGTACGATAGGTCTGATATCCTATAATACGTATAATAAATGAGAAATTTTGTAAGGATGGATATATGCACGGATATGAATGAAATTTAGTACATACATAGGCCATATCCTAATTTAGCACATAGGATATGTACTGATTTAGGCTGCCGTGGATTTACTCGTAATATCCTTAAATTAAAAGTCTCTGTCCCACTCGCACCTGATATAATTTGTTTAGAGGGCAAATGTCAAAATAAATTTCAACTTTTTAATTACAGAGTAATAAACTTGAAAACTGTCCGAGTACAGATAAACTTTTCTTTTGGAATCACGATGAATCTCAGATATAATTAGCTGCGGTTGAGGAGTGACTTTTTTTTTTATAAGTTAATATAACGAGCTTCAACTTTTAATTATTTTTGTTCGTGTTTCTCGGTCCATATTGCGAAATGGTTGCAGTGAAGTACTTGGAGACTTCTTAGTTCTGGATCGTTCGAATTTATTAGATTGTACGGACACTTTGAGCTTATGTATTGGGCCAACATAGGCCATAATGTAATGTATATTACAATATTTAGAATAGAATAGAAGAAATAATACATAGTTACAACAGAAAATACAGAAATATTTAAATTAAAATCATCTTTATTTAAATAAACTTGTTTACAAGCACTTTTAAATCGTAAATTTTTTAATCTACTGCAGGGTTCAAAAGGTTGTTATCTGAAAGAGCTCGCAAGAAACTCAACAGATACCCTTTTAAATCTCTGTTAATATTATGCGTATGTAATTAATCGTTTCGTATTAGGTAGGTATACCAGAGGGAGACTGTACAAAAGTCGATTGCTTGGGTACCTCTGTCCCGTTCGTGTTTCAACCGTGAAGCAATTGTGTTTGCATGGCTGTGTTTCAGTTTGAAGGGTGGGATATAGCGTGAATTTACTAGGTACAGAGGAATAACACCTGAGTCCTCAGGAATGGCAACGCATGGGGGGTATCATGGGCGAAACAGTATACTCTGTTATGTCCATGATACTGTTCATGTCTATAGACGACGGTTACCACTTTCCATCAGGTGGGCCGTCAGCTTGTTTGCCATTCTAAGTTGTATAAAAAAAATGTAAAAGGAACTGGCTCAGTTAATGCAGTGAGTGCCCCAGTGCAATGTGTACAGCTGCACAATACTAGTTTTCAGCCAGTCCCTCTCTTAACAAAATATTTGTATAATTGTTCTCAATTACGCTGTAACGATTGAATGAAATTTGGTACATTCTTTGTATATTAATCATATACTAGATTAACAAAATGGAATGAATTTTTTTATCATAAATCACGCGGAAAAAGCTACGAGATTTATGGTAAAAAGCGAGCGGCTATAGAAAATTTTATGTATGGCGGTAGTCTATAAACTATAGACGTAGTATAACGTATTCACATACTGACATACTGGCAATGCAATCATAAAAACGAGACAAGAAAAATATTACACAAGTGTGCGGGTTTTATAAATGTATGTGTTATAGGTATAAATTTGTATGGAATTTAAGTTGCAAAAATGGCAAAAGATTATCACGTATTTTTGTTTTAATTTGTGTACATTCAGAACTTTATTTGGGTTAAATTAGACATATTTTTCTATCAATTAATTATTTATTAATTGTATTTTTTTTATACAACTTAGAATAGCAAACAAGCTGACGGCCCATCTGATGGAAAGTGGTAACCGTTGCCTATAGACATGAGCAGTACCATGAACATAACAAAGTATACTGTTTCGCCCATGATACCCCCCATGCGTTGCCATTCCTGAGGACTCAGGTGTTATTCCTCTGTACCCTGTAAATTCACGCCATATCCCACCCTTCAAACAGAAACACAGCCATGCAGACATGAAATATTAAAAGAGTAATTACGTAAAACATGTGCACGTTTGTAGTCTTTTTAATTTACCTTATAAAGCATACTCAATTCTAACTAACTACATTCATTTAAAATCAATTCCCTTTCAAAACATAAAAATAATTAAAACTTTGTTCATACTCCCGCCAAATCAGCTTCGAGCTTATATTATGTAGGTATACAACCTCCTTATCTATCCTGCTCTAACATACCTATATTTTAATATGCTTTTTCTATTTTACATTGCCAATCTGTACTTTATAATCTAAGATATAAACATTGTTATTTATTTTGACAAGAAACATTGGGCTAACGTCTACTGGGGCCTTTATGAAAAAAGGTCCATGCCCAACAGTGGGATATCAATGTGGTTGTTATAATGATGGTCATTAATACGTCCTAACCTCAATGACAATTTAAGTTAACGTAAAACAATGTTAGCAAGTAACGAGATCTCTTCAGTGGAACATTTCCCTAACGTGACAATAAATAAGTATTGTTATCATTATTTCTGGCACTAAGGCGCCCATTCACGGGGCTTATCTCGTTCTAACAAAATCTTATACGACTATTAGCGTAAAGTGTATTGGGGTCGGTAGAAATGAGGTTGGATGTGGCATTCGGGGTGAATAGGCACTCCCTTCGTTTGTATTGCGCGGATGAAATTTACGCAATGTTGTTAGGGATTTTTTTTTTTAATTTCTTTCAATGCAGAAATAATAAAAGAAGAATAGGATGCGTAATTATGTCTTTTTTGCAGTAAATATAAGCAAATATTTTTTTATATATTTTACATATTGGGTTCTGGTTAAACGATTACAATTATTTTAAGTACACTGTCGGGACTTAACGGGTCATGATCATAACATGGTGCAATCCACGTCGAAACGTCGACAATAAAAAGACTGATATGTAGATGCTATTTACCTGCAAAAAAATCTCATTACGTTAAATACCGATAGTATATGTAACATAGATGTAAACAACACAAAAAATTTAAAGATTGACTACTATTATTATTAGTAAATAAAATATATATATATATATATATATATATATATATATATATATACCGACTTCAATTATGACAAAGCAAGTTATTATGACTTCACAATTAAACTACAAAATCGATTAAGTTAAAAAAAATCCGACCAAATAAACAACCGAATAGAGAAACTCCTCCTTTTTTAAATTGGTTGAAAAATTTCATTGTCCAGTGTCGACAACTATGTATATATAGGTTTTCTCTGGACATTGATGACGGGAAAAGGTTTTTTTTTATACAATTTAGAATGGCAAACAAACTAACGGCCCACCTAATGGAAAGTGGTAATCGTCACCTATAGACATGAGCAGTACCATGCACATAACAGAGTATACTGTTTCACCTATGATACCCCCCTATGCGTTGCCATTCCTGAGGACTCAGGTGTTATTCCTCTGTACCCAGTAAATTCACGCTATATCCCACCCTTCAAACCGAAACACAGCCATGCAAACACAACTGCTTCACGGTAGAAACACGAATGGGACAGAGGTACCCAAGTAATCGACTTTTGTACAAAGTCCCCTTCGGGTTAGAATTGTAATAATCCTAAACAAAAACAAAAAAATAAAATAGAAAACCTCCTTTTTTTTACAACACGGGGGGCATGAGACGAGCATGCGGCTCACCTGATGGTAAGTGACTACCGCCGCCTATAATCACTCACAACACCAGCGGCATTGCAGGTGTGCTACCGGCCTTTTAAAAAGTAATATACTCTTTTCTTGAAGGTTATGTTATCGTATCGGTTCGGAAATACTGCTGCTGGAAGTTGATTCCAAAGAGTGGTTGTGCATGGAAGAAAGTGCCTTGAAAAACGCACTGTGGAAGACCGCCACTCGTCCAGATGATTGGGTTGAAACTTTATTCTTCGTGGCGGGTTGTACGGTGGTGAAAATCAGTAGTAGGTATCAATCCGAACAATTCCTCAGAACACTCCCCATGATAAATTCGGTAGAAGATGCACAGACATGCACGTTATATTACTAAATGACGTTTAGGGGTGATTAAAAAATTCGTGCGTTTTTCAAGTGCCTTGCATTTTTGAAACCGGTTGAAAACGTTTCTCTATCTAGTGTCGATAACGATTGTAACAATCCTATTGATCAATTGATATTATTACTCTTATTGGAAACAATTTTAAATGTCTACATAAAGTTTGTCTTTTGAAGCAAATTAAAAATGAATCGAGACCTTTCGAACATATACACTTTTACAAAAGTTTTATTTTATTCTAAATTATTATTATCAACTGAAACTAAGGCGGCTCCTACATAAATAATAGACAATACTTCTATAATAGAAACTGTCCCACGCAACTCGCAAAGTATGTGTTTATTGAACTTTGAATACTAGAATGTCATACTTTAATACAGCTAAAAGTGTGCATTTTTTTTTTGATGGGTGAAAATGGTATGGTAACCCCGCCTGCGCTAACGGGATACGCTGGCGGAGCACCAGTGAAGGGTGATAGATTAAAATGAAAACAGGCCAGTTAGCCCGTCATGATGAATTCATCAGGAATTAATCATGATAGTTTCCAGGGAGAACCGCGAGGAGGTCGACATGGTTGGGTATATTGCTAGCAATAGGATTCTCAGTCTCCATTACTAACAATCCCTTTCCCCCCAAAAGTGTGCATTTGAGTGGAATGTATTTATTGAAGCAATTAGTCCTTGAATATATTACAAGTATACAATATATTTCAAGTAGATTTTGTTGCTCAAAATAATAATACCAACATCAATCGTGGCAAACATCTGTGATTTTGTGTTTTAAAACTCAACTACTAGTGCTAAAGTTTTTATAGGAAAGTAATTCCCTAAAAATAAAAGTTTTAAAGCAAATCGGTTTATGAATGACGTAGTTCTGTAGTAAAAATAATAAAAAAAAAATACAAATAAATTGAGAATCTTCTCCTTTTTCGAAGTCAGTTGAAAAGGTGTAGAGATGTTATCTACATAGTAAAGAGGTCATGACCCTGATATTGACCTTTAAAGCCCTTTGAACTTCACTTTGAATTGGTAATACCTGCCTTATCTGAACCGCGTGTGATACTCTATACACCCTTCACCATAGACTTACAGATAGATAGATGACGCAATCACCTCTGATTTTATGAGAATTAAACTAGATTATTTATTATTCCTTTCAAAATGTCATAGTAATAATCATAGCAAAATAAAAAGTAATAAAGAAACAAGAAAACATCACACAGAGAAAACAATAGACGGCTTTATTGCTAACAGCGATCTTTTCCATCTAACCTTTTGATGGAGAGGAGTAAATATGAACACCTAAACTTTTATAGCAAAATACAAATTCCTTCTATAGAAAAAAAAAAAACAAAAACATCATTTCAAACACATTTTTTATGCAAGCGAGCTAACGACCCTGATAGAAAGTGGCAATTAGCAACCGGTGCCAATATACATTAGCAGCACCATGAGTGTCACAAAATAGACTAAAATGTTCATGGCGACGTGCTGAAGAAGGGCCAAATTAAAAGTACCCGTAACCGGCGAGCGTGTATGAAAAGATTGATGAATGTGGAAGAAGCGAAAGAGGTTTGTTTGAATCAAAGCATTTGGCGTTCCATTGTTTCTGCCCACACTAATGGGAGGCAGGCGTGACAGATATGTATGTATGTTCATAGCAGCTCTCATACGTTGCTACTACTGGAGATTGAGGTTTTATGCCTTCATACTCTATAATTTCACTGCCATATCCCAACTTTTAAATTGAAACATCCCAACGCAAACAAAGTATAAACAAAACTTGGTAATAAAAACACCAATAAGTGTTTTTTTTTTATTTGATGAGTGAAAATGGTAAGGTAACTCCGCCTATCCGCTAACGGGATACGCTGGCGGAGCACCGGTGGAGGGTAATCGATGAGAATGAAAACAGGCCAGGCCAGTTTGCCCATCATGATGAATTCATAAGGAATTGACCATGATAGTTTCCATGGAGAATCAAGAGGAGGTCGACCTCGCTGGGTATATTGTTAGCATTGGGATACTTAGTCTCCATTACTAAAAATCCCTTTCCCCTTAATAGTCAACACCAATAAGTGTTTGAAGTGTAGTAAATGAATATTTTTGTATATTATATAGTTTTTTTTTTTATATAAACTTAATTTAGAAACTTAGAATCGTTAGCCACAAGTCGTTTACTTACAGTGAAATAATTCCGTGGGAACATATTTTAGGGCCAAAAACTGACATCCTCATATGATATCAACCTTTAACTGGCCACTGCTGAACATCAACGGACGCTGAGGGACCCCTTGAGGGGTTTTGCCAGTAGTTGTCACGCGTGGCAGGGGAATTGGCAACCCCAGATAAGCTTTGAAGATGTTTTAAGAGGGACGCTACTGCCCATCCTTTGCCTTCTCTTAGTCGTCTCTTACGACACCCACGGGAAAGGAAGGGGTGGCTTATTCTATGCTGGGACCACACGGCCATTAAACTGATTTGCAAAGTACATATACTTGCGATATCTAGTTAAATTCACATCTGTGATTTCTGTTCAGTGAGAGATAGCTGCATATAATTTACATAGATAAGGCATTATGTATATCGTGGAATAGACTTCAATAAGTAGGTATATTTTACCAAACTTTTATATAGACGAAGTTGCTAAACTAGTCGTTTGTATGTTATAATATTGAAAACAAAAACTTTAGAATGAACCTTTTGAAAACTTTAGAATTTTTAAGTGAAAATCACAGTGTGTGATATCTGTGATTCAATTTCACTTATGAAATAACAGTGATAATACAAAAATAATATCACCATCTGATAATTAAATAAACCAGCAATTATTTCTAAGCCTACTCTGGTGTATGTATGTTTCCTGAAATTATTATTACACGGCGCTTTTAACACCTTTTGTCATTAATAATTTATATTCCTCGAAGGGATATAGTTGGAGAAAATTTGCCTATATCTATTTCCGTATCGTTATTTACCATATTGTTCATGCCCCAAACTTGTACAACTTTAGACAGAGCCGAAACTTTTCTATAGTGATGGACCCTTTCTATAACAGTTCTTGCACGCGGTTGCTACTTTGATAAATTATTCGTATCTTTCTAAACATATATACAGATAGGTATGTGTTTACGTGGTGTTATGCCTCTATATTCCATAATTTAATTGCCATGTCCCGTTCTCTAAAGCGAAATATAGCCATACAAACATAGTGCTTCGCGGTAGAAATTCGTTTTGATAGAAACAATATTACGTAAAATTTTCAGTACACGCACAAAATATAGTTTGTTTTGATTGAATCTCGTAAAAAATAATGGAATACCTACCCGGTGGATACTATCTTGAAAAATGTGCACATTTGTTTATCATTAACGTCCGCATTGACACTCGTTGGTGTACGCCACCATTTTGTTTTGGCGGGAAGCCACGCCATCGCCAATCGTCATTTTACTTTTTTTTACTTTTTAAAAGGCAGCGACCGCGCGGTAATTGACAGAAGCGAGTTCGATTTGCGAGCAAACTTTTTGCTCATATTTTTCGTAATTCATACTGGATTAAATTTAAAATGGCAACCGGAAAGTGAGTTTATTTATGATCAGATTAAAGATACCGGGATGGCGCTCGTTAGTAGTTGCCTGTATGAGATGTGACAGTTATTATTTTTTAATTGGGAATTCGAGGATATTTTGAGTCAATGTTGCATCTTGATACACAAAGCTTATCGTACAAATGAAATGACTTCATTAGTAAAAGCACTTAGTAGGTCGTTAAAAATTATTATAAACTGCACAGAGTAATTTATTTTTTAAAATATCACAAGAAACAGAGACTTCAGTGGTCACAAAATTAATACTGACTAATCATATTAATTATTCTTTTTAAAATAAATTGTTCTTATTTTGAAATAAGCAATACCAATAATCAGAGAGTTGTTTCGTAGATACATTAGATTTAAAATATAATTATTACGTGCATTATTGAAAACATTTCAATTTCCATAAAGTTTATATTAGACTAATATATGAGAGTAAACCCAATTGATTTAAAAAAGAATTATCGAATATATGGCGTCACATAAACATAAAAAAGAGATAGTGGATGCCACAAAAAGCCATAAAAATACTTCAACGAGGTTAACATCTAAAGATACTGATGAAGAGAGTCTCAGTAAAATTCATACATCTTGTCACTTTTAGGGGTTCATACCCATCTTAAGAACAGAACCCGTATAATTTTTATTAAGTGCTATACACATTTCTATGCAAATAAATAGCTTCAGAAACAGTGTATAAATCAACTTACACCTTACTCTTATATCCTCAAACCCTTATTATATGGAGAAAACAAGTGTTCTCTGCCCTGGGAAGGGTCTCGAACTCTCGACCCGAAGTGGGCCGGGGCGTTTGACAATGTTGAAAATATTTCGTTGTTGTTGTCCCTTTTTGTAGGGCCGTCTTAAGAACGTTTGTAACTTTAGCTTCACAAGGTGAGACAATGTCACAATTACTTGTCAATTTTTGTAAACAATTGAAGAATTTACAATATTTCAAATAAAATTAAATTCTCTATTTGCATTAAATACGGGTTATTATATTAGTTATATAACAGGTTATTATAATACATGTTTTTACTAACATTAACATAATTGTATATGTATATACATATATATATATATATACACACACACATATATATATATATATATATATATATATATATATATATATATATATATATATATATATATATATATATATATATATATACACTTAAAAAAGTCACTTATACAAAATATCTACAGTTTATCATCCAGAAATTGTATATACGAGTATAATACTATAATCGACCTAGTCAATGAGTAGTAGTAATATTTCTGACCGATTACTTAAAAAGTGATATAGCTATAAAATAGAACGTTTTATTGGAAAATTAGTTTAATATTATACCTTTCAAAAAAGAATTCGTAGTTATATCAAACTGACTCGTCTGTAACTGTTTATATACAACAATTTTCAATTTTTTCACCGCATAATTACATTTATGTTTTGCCAAAGGTTGACTGGGAGACAATGCTATAGTATCAAGTCCACCTTTTGTACCAGACTTTTTTATAATGTGGCCAATAAAGAGTGAATAAATAATAGTTTTTTTTTTTATTTACAGAATGTGCTGAAGTTGCCATTTTTCTTTGAAGAGCAAAATTTTAATTGTTGCGAAGCAAAATCTTATCATTTATCGGTATTGTTTTATTGGTGTTGAAATAAGAATAAGGACTATTGTTCTTTGTCACGATTAGAGTGTTTGTGTGTATTTTTGTGAAACAAAATCTATTAAACGTTTGTTGACACAAACGTTCTAGATAATATTCTAATTCAAATAGACTTGTTTACAAGCATTTTTAAATCGTCATTTTTGAAAATGTATTGCAGGCTTTGGAAGGTTGTTATCTGGTGAAAAGAGCCCGCAAGAAACGTGGATTTTGAAAATAGTTGCCACGCTTGGTTCGATTTGGATTCGGGCGGGTTGGATCGATTTTGACAGAAATTCAGATAAAAAAAGAATTTTCCAAATCGGTTTACAACTGACAGAGTTATGAGGTAACAAACATACAAAATACAGCCGAATTGGAAATCACTTTCTCTTTGAAGTCAATTGAAAATATAAAATAACTAAAAAAACGAATGCGACAAGTTCGCGTATTGCGATTTCATTAAGAGAATAATTAATTCGGAGCACAATAGACAAGCTGAGAGGTTACATCGGTAACCGAAGGTACTAATTGTATTAAATCCGGGGCATTGCACGAGTAATTTTAAACTTGTTAGACATCTCGATTGTTCATAAAGTTAGAGCAATTTGAATTTAACAGAGCAATTTGCGGTTGCGCACAGAGCATCTCTAAAAACATAATGTAATATAATTCCTTTCCCGTGGGTGTTATAAGAGGCGACTAAGGGAAGTTAATCGTCGAAGGATGGACAGCAAAATCGTCCCCCTAAAAACAACACCAAAGCCTAACTTATTGTGGCACACGCGATTTTAATCAGATTGGTTTTATTAAATAATGTCAGGGACTTCCACGCGGAGGTCGACCTTATTATATTGGTAGATATATTGCTAGCAATGGGGTCATTAGTCCTTATCGTTAATTATCCCTTTCCCTGGAAGACCTGTTGAACATAGGTCTTCCGGAGACGATGGATGGGTTGTAATGATGATGGTGATGATTGCGATGAAGAAAATCATGATGATGATGAAGACGGGACGAAAACTCCTCTAACTAGGTCTAACTCCACTTTTATTTAAGTAAAAAAATATTTATGATAATTGTGATAGAATAATAAATAGTAATTTTACCAGAAGGAGACTTTGTACAAAAGTCGATTGCTTAGGTACCTCTGTCCCATTCGTGTTTCAACCGTGAAGCAGTTGTGTTTGCATGGCTGTGTTTCGGTTTGAAAGGTGGGATATGGCGTGAATTTACTGGGTACAGAGGAATAACACCTGAGTCTTCAGAAATGGCAACGCATGGGAGGTATCATGGGCGAAATTATACTCTGTTATGTCCATGGTACTGCTCATGTTTATAGGCGACGGTTACCACTTTCCATTAGGTGGGCCGTCAGCTTGTTTGCCATTTTAAGTTGTATAAAAAAATAATAATAAGAAATAACCTATTCTTTTTAAACGACTACCCAAAAAAATAGGGTAACGTTTTCAGGGTCCATATATGCATGTGAGTTCCTTTATTCAACCATAACTTCTGAATGCCTGAACAGATTTTGATGTGTAGGGTATCATTAGAACCCTTAAATCATCCCGAATCTTACTGGACATAAATTGAATTGAAAAAATTCAATATGGCGGCTGTATCGCGCCATTTTTTAGCAGGATAGTCCTAGGGTTTCTTTTTTAATTATAAAAGTCTATGTTTAGACCAAACAGGGTTAAATATCGACCACCCATCCTATCTTTAATGTTTCCTATACAACCAGCATATCTTATTATACGTGGCACGTTATAGCCTGATGAGTTAACCAGAGATAATAAGATGCCGTTCATATCTGTAGATTCGATCTTAATATTAAAATTTCTGAACGCACACTGAATATTAAATACTAACCCTCGAGTTTGTTATGTGTTTTGAAGTGTTTACGAATAATTAGCAATTGCTGTTGTTGACTCGGCGATCGTAAATGTATATATACATATACACCAGAACACAAAGTGTACTGTGTCGTCCATTATACACTTCATGTGTTGCCATTCCTATGGATTAAGGTATTACGTTGTTATATGTAATTTAAAATGGCAAACAAGCTGACTGACCACTTGATGGTTATAACCGTCGTCTATAGACATGAATGGCGTCATGATCATAATAAAATACTGTGTCGTCCATTGTACTGCTCATACGTTTTCTCTCCCGAGGGTAAAGACTTTATATTTCCATACTCTCAGCTTTTGGTTGCAAATACAGCCATGCACGTACAACAAATACGGGTGGGACAAATGTACCCATACACACGACTTTAATATAGATTTCCTATATTTATTCAGTACTCAGCCCACACATTATGGAACCCAATTAATTTGATAAATTACCGAGAACATAAAATTATTTGTGGTAAATAGGAGTCAATAAATGGGCATACAACGAATTACAAATAACATTTAATGTAAACAATACAATTCACAGTAGTAAAATATCATTATTCAACGATATAAAAAAGCACTTCAATTTTGAACTTTATGCCGAAAAAGATAAGGACTTATTGCTATTTAAGTATATTTAATAATTCACACTAGTAAAATATCATTAAAATATTCAACAATATCAAAATACACTTCGATTTTGAACTTTATACCGAAAGAGATAAGGACTTATTGTTATTTAAATATAACTAATTTTAAAAGCACACAAATAACATCGTTTATTAAACATTAGTTTTAGTACCAATTTAAAATGTAAATATGAACATGCGGAATTATTGTACACTGGCGAGGGAGGTACATAAAAACAGTGGGCGCTTTTATGCAAATAATTGAGCCCGCGGTGTATACTTTTGCTTGGTATTCAGTGTAAGGGGCACTGAATGTGTACACAGATTAAAATATCGATGCAGTAGTTCGATTGTGACTTTTTGGGTATAAATTAATGATTAGGTGCATACACCATTACACAGATTTCTCTTAGCAGTAATAGGTAAGAAGAGAAGGGTCCTAAGAAAGACCAGCATGTTAGGGGTACCATGGGAGACGTAGTTTATTTTATTACGTTCCTGGTGCATGTCTACAAGTGACGGTTGCTACTTTCTATCAGGTGGACCGGACCGTTTATTTGTTTTTCAACCCAAGTTATATAAAAAACAATCTTTCGGAAAATTAAAATTCTAAACAAAAAAAAAATAGTTTAAATAATTAAGAAATAAAATTAAATCAATGGTTTGACGATATGTTATTTCTGTTGTGTCAAATTTTAATTATAAACTAACTTGCAAGTGTTTAGTAAGATGTTGATAAACTAAATCGAAAAAAGGTTTAGATTGCCATAGAGCAAAAGATTAAAGTAAAAACTAATTGTACTACTGATTTAGTTGGTTAATTCTCACTCTGTGTCGTTAAAATTTGCAGTGAATATTTTGATCAAAAAAAAAAGAAACAAAATCGGCAGTGATCATTTTCTTATTAGTGGAGCGAGAAAATAAGGGGTTTATTCCGATATCAATCATTCATCGAGAGTGAGATGTCATTTTTATGACTTTTTAATACAATAAAGTTCAATGAGCAAGAATAATATAATATTTTATATTTTAGATAGATAGATAGATACTCTTTATTGTTTGCTCCATAAGATTACAATAGTAAATTTATTATAAATACAAACAATTACAAGAAAATATTACACTGAGAAAACAACGAGCGGCCTTATCGCTAAGGGCGATCTCTTCCAGGCAACTTTTGGATGGAGAGGAGTAATTTAAACAGTTTGACTGGAGGCACAAAGCTCTGTTCGTTTTTTAAATACATATAGAGAGAGATATGCATACGTACAATAATGTGAATATATAAATTATGAAATAGTAGATTACACATACAAACAGGAATGGCAACGCATGAAGGGATTCATAGGTGTCATAGTATACTCTATGGCACTATTAATGGGTATAGGTGACGGTTACCATTTGCCATCAAGTAGGCTTCAGTAGGACGCCAGATTTATTGTTGTTCAACAATTTATTCACTAATGTTTTTTTAATTGATGAAAACTTGACTTTTTTCTAATAATAATAATATACATATATTACAATATATATACATATATATATATATATATATATATATATATATATATATATATATATATATATATATATATATATATATATATATATATATATATTCTCATATTGTTAATTGTCTTCGTATTCGTGTAACATACATTTAAAAATACATACGCCTTAAGAACTTCCTCCCTTTTGAAATACGTCCAAAAATATCTAATGAAATAAATAAATATATGTAGTTGCCAATGACAAAAAAATCGTTCCTTTAAAAAAAATAACAATGTAATAAATTTATGTAACTTATCCTTATTGTATACACTGGTCCACAGCTTAAAAAAGTCAGTATGCAAAGAGCGCAACCCAAGTAAATCGCTTATCATAAATCCAAGCTTTATTACTAAACGCGTGTAATTTTATTTATATTCTCATTTTTATTGGACGATCATTTGACGATTTATGTTATTTTTTTTTTTACAACTCAATTTCTTGTTATTTGCATATATTATTTATTCCGCCGAAATGCTCTTTTGTTATATTTATAGCTATGTTTAAGTTGAGAGATATTTTAGTTTTAAATGGAATAAGGCTGTCGTCACATTGCAATAGTTAACCTCCATTTACTAAGTAATATTTATATAATATGTAGTTGTAAACATTTTTTTATATATTAGAATACATTAGAAAAAATATTAAAAATTAAAATAAGTATTTAAGTAAGCATCTTTTATTAAAAATATTTAAGTATTTAAACAAGCTTTTACCCGCGACATCGTCCGCGTGTTTGTGCATATGTTTACTGACCGGGATAATAAAATAGCTTACTTCCTTATAGGCAAAATAGTCAACATGCACGTACTATATGAGATGGATAAGCTCCATTGTATGTAGCACTTGTAAATGTATACTAAATTTCATTGTAATTGGTTAAGCATTAAGGAGTTATAAGGTAACAGATAACCAAGTAAACTTACTTTTACATTTGTAATATTAGTATGAGTTTCTATTTGATGTATATATATATATATATATATATATATATATATATATATATATATATATATATATATATATATATATATATATATATATATATATATATCACCACCATCATCATATCATATATGGCCTATTATGTTTTTTAACTCTTGGTTGGTCCATAGTGATCAATTGATCAAGAATTTACCACTATGATATCCAGGAGGAACCGCGTTTAGGTCGATCTGATACCCTATCAGGGCGACCTCCATTGCTATTCTATCAATAGGGCTGTTAAAACTCATTACTAACAATCCCTTTCACCCCTCGCCCATATATATATATGTCTAAGAGTATTTATTATTTATTTCAATATAATATCCTTAAAACCTACTTAGTATCCACTTTAATCATTACTTAATGGTTAGAATTAATTAATGTTTAAGACTTCAGTAAATACGAGTAATTAGAAAATATTATGAAAGTTTAAATGGTGAATATTGCGTATTAACATGTCAAAAGGACGCAGTTGGAGGTTACATCAAAGGCGACAGGCGTATGTAATTTGTTTCTACATCAAATTACGAAATATAAATATAAATTGTAACCTAATTTTTATTTTAATTATAAGTATATACAGTTTAATAAGTAGATTAACGAAAATTGTACACTACTGTATTTATTTAAATCTTTATTGCACCAAAATCATAAAAATAAATATGAATGAATGAGTAAATTATAGGTAACAATAATAACATAATAATTTAGCCACTTTAGCATAATACGAATAAATTAAACTCCTATGCTATTCATATAAAAACAAAATGTAAAATCACAAAGTAAAGGGAAATGTAATAAAGTAATAACGCCGCCATTTTACATTCGTAACGTCAAATTTGCCGCCAACGTTAATTCATTTTTAATTGTCTATGGTGGCTTGGCGCCATTACAGGAACGAGGGCGAAATTGTACTATTGCTTTTATAACAATTAAATTATCGTTGACTTTAATTTGTGGTTAGGTTTCCGTAACTGAAAGATAATAAAATAATAAATTATGTATCTTCAAATAATTTTATAATCAATTTTTTTTTTTTATATTACTGTTAAATATTATTATTACCAGAATAATTTTTATCGTTGTCTCATTATTATTAGGTGTTACGAATTAGGTGTTA
This sequence comes from Galleria mellonella, assembly GCF_026898425.1. NCBI lineage: Eukaryota > Metazoa > Arthropoda > Insecta > Lepidoptera > Pyralidae > Galleria > Galleria mellonella. The sequence continues at coordinate 3,341,382 of NW_026441999.1, read as the reverse complement.
ATCTGCGGAAATCCATATCTTTAGTTTCTTTTTGTAAGTTGATAATGGAATGGTAAGCTTACTCTCAGCTGAAACTTACTTTACTGCTGTAATATATATCATAATTTGTAACATACTTAATGTTTTGTTAATATTGTATGTAGATAGTAAGATAGATACCCTTTATTGTTTCCTCCATGATATTACAATAGTAAACTTTTTATAAATACAAACAATTACAATAAAATATTACACTAAGGAAACAATGAGCGGCCTTATCGCTAAGAGCGATTTCTTCCAGGCGACCTTTGGAAGGAGAAGAGTAATTATAAACAATATGACTGGAGGCACGAAACTCTGTTCGTTTTTTTAAATACATATAGAGATATGTATACGTACAATAAATAATGTGAATATATAAACTATTAAACAGTAGATTACATACAAGACCCCGTGTGATGGAGTACCGAATAAAATCTCTTTATATAACTGTTATGAAGAATTTTTCGGTTTAATATATGCCATTGGATTTCACCATCGTACAAATTATTACAAACTAAAGTTCGGTTCCAATTACTTGGATGAGTGGCGGTCTTCTACCATACGTTTTTCAAGGCACTTTCTTCCACGCACAACCACGATTTGAAATCAACTTTAAGCAAGAGCATTTCCGAACCGATACGACATCGTAACCTTCAAGAAAAAGGCATACTCCTTTTTAAAAGCCACACGTGTAATACCTTGGTGTTGTGGGTGATCATGGGCGGCGGTAGTCACTTACCAACAGCTCATTTGCCCCTTGTTTTATAAAAATAAATAAATAAATACATCCTAATTTAGTAGTTAGTAAGTAATGAAATAAAAATGTATATCTATATTAAGGATATATTATGGCTTCTTCAGAGTCGGCACCGCGCACGTGACACCACTAGTGTTGCAGGCGTCCAAAGGTTCCAGTGACAGTTTATCATCAGATGGGCTGTATACTTGTTTGTCACTTTCGTGGCAGAAAAAAAGTAGTAAAAAATATTTTTCTCAAACATGCTCGGAAATGTGAGCATTATTTTGACAATCTTCTTCGAAATAAATCAAATTTACCATACTGACCATCTGGTCATGTATCTACATGCGGGCAGCGGCCGGCAAAAGTTGTATGAAAATCTATATCTGTCGTGTTTTGCGGCCAGATAAATTACTATGTAAACTCATATCTATTCTGTAATTTAAAAATGAATGACCTTTTATTTCGAAACATGGCTGCCAAGGAGGTAACTAATACAAGGTTTTATTTAAATATCGAACTGGCTTGCAAATAGAAAGCTGTTTATTGAAAAAAAAGCAAAGGAACATTATGGCGCGTAAAAAATTATTATTGTTAGTTATTCGTCATTGAGTTTAAAAAATAAAATTGTGTTTTTGATTTCCGCGCATTGTTTGAGAAAAGTACTATACAAGCCTTGGCCACAACTAGGCATTGATGGACGAACGTGCAAATGTGGGCCGAGGCGTAGCCGAGGCACACACGTGATGCTTCAGTTGCTGGCCGCTGCAGTAATGTACTAATTCTAACGAATTATTTGACCATAGAAGCCACCATATTACAAAATTAATACATTTTTTAAAGTGCGTCGTTTATTTATTTTTTAATCGAAATCAAAAAGAAGGTTGTTCTAAAGTCCGTTGTATATTTTTTATATTTGCTACCTCATAACTCCGTCAGTTTTAAACCTATTTGGATTTTTTTTATTTGAAAGGATATCTATCTATCTACCTACAGACCGCCATGGAAATTTTATCAAAATCGGTTCAGTAGTTCAGTTTTTAGATGAAAATAACAGAATTTATCATAATTGAAGTCGGTTTTTTTACGAGACACAATCTTTAATTATTAGTTTACATACAAACAGAGATTTGTGTCTTATCTATTCTCATTTATGTCTGTGGGCATAACCATAAACCCTCTGATTTCGTATTTTCATTACACTTTCCGATCTGATATGTTCTTAAGGCGGAAGTGTAATAAAAATTACTTTTTATCGATTGTAGATACGAATCTAAACTGAAGTGCAGACCGGAACCCAGCAAATGGTCGTATAATACAGCTCCAGATGTGTTATCGCACCGATGGGCTGTAAAAATAATAATCATAAACTAACAGGCGCATGAGAATCTTATTTTTATACCGAATTCAAAAAAGGAAGCTTTTTTTTATTATTTAAAAGGATCATGCAGCTCACCTGATGGTAAGTGACTACCGCCGCCCATGATCACCCACAACACCAGCGGCATTGCAAGTGTGCTGCCGACCTTTTAAAAAGGAATATACTCTTTTCTTGAAGCTTATGTTGTCGTATCGGTTCGGAAATACTGCTGCTGGAAGTTGATTCCAAAGAATGGTTGTGCGTGGAAGAAAGTGCCTTGAAAAACGCACGATGGAAGACCGCCACTCGTCCAGATGATTGGGATGAAACTTTAGTTTGTAGCGGGTTGTACGGTGGTGAAAATCAGCAGCAGATATCAATCCGAACAATTATTTAGAACACTCCCCATGATAAATTCGGTAGAAGATGCACAGAGATGCAACATCTCTGCGTAGTTTCAGTGGGTCAAGTCGGACAGTAAGGCGGTGACTATCAATAATTCGAGCCACCCGACTTTGAATGCGGTCTAACGGAAGGAGTTGGTACTGTGGCCCTCCTGCCCATAAGTGAGAACAGTATGATGATTGATCCCGATCTCACGGATAGATTATTCAAATTTGCCTTAAAGTGGTGCAGATTATATTTGAATGGAAAACAAAAGTAGGGAGAGAATTCCAGTCCTTAGCTGTGGGGGGAAAGGGATTGTTAGTAATGGAGATCGAGAATCCCATTGCTAACAATATACCCAACCAGGTCGACCTCCTCGCTGTTTCCCCCTGGAAACAATCATGGTTAATTCCTGATGAATTCGTCATGATGGGCTAACTGGCCTGTTTTCATTCTCATCTATCACCCTTCACTGGTGCTCCGCCAGTGTATCCTGTTAGCGCAGGCGGGGTTACCATTCCATTTTTACCCATAAAAAAAACTCCCTGGCCGTACGTATGATGAAAGAAGGTGCTTCGCAAAATGCTTCTTGTGTATAAGTCGAGGCTCGAATTTTATATCATTTTCAATGGAATTCAAAAAGCAGAAACTTCCCAATTTGGTTGTATTTTTTTTTTATGTTTATTACCTCATAACTCCATCAGTTCTAAACCAATTTAGAATTTTTTTTTTATCCGAATGGATACTCTTACAGAATGATTCTATTTAGAAATTTTATCAAAGTCGGTTTAGTAATTTAATTTTTAGAACAAAATAACACATGGTGATGTCACAATTGAAGTCGTATTTTGGTGACACGATCTTTAATTATTTAATTTTTGATTCGCGAAATCTCTGTTCTAGTATATTCTATAGCCTCTATATAGTATATATAAATCTCATCTCGTAGACATGGCTATATGTGCACCGCTTATGTTTAGTGCAGGGATTCCCAAACTTATTTTGTTTACTGCCCACTTTGAGAATAAATTATTTTTTAGAGCCCCCATTTTTTCACCTACTTAAAAACCACTGTTACTTCAAATTAAATTAATCAATTATTGTGAGCTATATTAGCGGAGATTAAACATTAATTCTAAACGTACCTCTATACAACGCCCTCATTTTTTTCTGGGTCTCTTACCGCCCCTCTTTTTTTATACAACTTAGAATGACAAACAAGCTGATGGCCCACCTGATGGAAAGTGGTAACGGTCGCCTATAGACATGAGCAGTACTATGGACATAACAGAGTATACTGTTTCGCCCATGATACCTCCCATGCGTTGCCATTCCTGAGGACTCAGGTGTTATTCCTCTGTACCCTGTAAATTCACGCCATATCCCACCCTTCAAACCGAAACACAGCCATGCAAACACAACTGCTTCACGGTAGAAACACGAATAGGACAGAGGTGCTCAAGCAATCGACTTTTGTACAAAGTCTCCCTCTGGTAGAGATCCCTCTTTAGGCATGTAGCGCCCACAAGGGGGCGTTATCGCCTACTTTGGGAAAGGCTGGTTTAGTGGTAGGAAACGACGTTCGGTGTAATATATATCTAGGAATATCATTACTATAATATATGACGGTTTTAAAATCTCGTTACGGCATACAGATGATTCCCATGTGTATATGGCACAATATCGGCCGCTAGGTCAAACGTTTATACACAGTTTATAATTTATGGCTGTATTTTGTCAACGATCGCCAGTAAAATTGTAATTATTACAGTTTTAATGGCTGCGTCATTAACGATCTCAGTCGTAAAATGGCCGTAAAATAATGGTATTCGGTTCGGGCCATTGATTGCGTTTTGGACGTGGTTAGATTGTATTGTTTTTGTATTTTTCATTTTTTTTTATTTATTAATTTACACTTAATAGTTTCAATTAAAAATATAATAATAGATACTGTAAATTTTATTGAAAAGTGATACAAAAGGCGGGCTTTAAGCAATCTCTTCCAGACAAGAGGACGTTGAGAAAAAAGACAAAGGATAGATGGCGTACTATTATATGAATACTAATATATACAAATACATTTGTTTGGGCGTCACTATCCCATTCGTGTTTCAACCGTAAAGCAGTTGTGTTTGCATGGCTGTGTTTCGGTTTGAAGGGTGGAATATGGCGTGAATTTACTGGGTACAGAGAAATATATAACACCTGAGTCCTCAGGAATCGACAACAACGCATGGGGGGTATCATGGGCGAAACAGTATACTCTATTATGTCCATGGTACTGCTCATGTCTATAGGCGACGGTTACCACTTTCCATCAGGTGGGTTGTCAGCTTGTTTGCATTCTAAGTTGTATAAAAAAAAAAAATTGCGAGGCAAAAAATGTTTGGTTGATTTTGAGGCATAAAAAATACTCAGTTTTTGGACAGCAGAAAAGTAGAAGGAAATTGCAAGCACAAATATTACTTATTGATATAAATGAACATAGGATCATGAAGAAATGTAAGAAAGAAAATCATTGATATATGAATGAACATATATTTCTGTTTAGCCATGAAAAGGTTTATGCCTGCATTGCAAGCATTCGTTTTGATTCACCAGTTTGTGCTAATGAAATTCGTTCTTTTTTGGGGTTCCGTAGCAAAAGGTATAAAAGAACCCTTATGGTTCGACTTTGTCCGTCCGTTTGTTCGTCTGTCACAGCGTCAATTCTCAGTAACTACTTTGTTCGATTTGAATTTTTTTTTATAATTTTATATATCATAAGCATACATATTGCTCCCTGTCGAGGTTTTTCAAGAGATGGGGTTTCCATGGGGTTCTTCAAAAAAGGGGTAAAGAGGTTTCTTCAGCGTCGGCTACGCGTGCGTAATAATGTCTCTGATATTGCAGGCGCTCATAGACTACAGTAACCGCTTACCATCAGGTGGGCCGTATGCTTGTTAGCTACCTCAGTGATATAAAAAAATACACATATAGCAATGAATATAGTTGAAAAATAAATTTTTATTTTCTTCGCTGGGGGGGGGGTCCAAAACGGATATTCAAAAGTTCAAAATAAAAAATTTGCTTTGTAACAGCCTTTTATTCTTACTAATATCATAAATATGAAAATGTATTTGTTTGTTTGTCATCACTTAGTACGTAAACGGCTTAACTATTCGCCAAGAAATTTGGTAGACATGGTCTATAAGGTAAACCTAGGCTTTTTTTTAAAGCGATCAACTAATATATTCTGATTACACGGACGAAGTCACGGCTAAACATTAGTAAATATATAATTATTAAGCCCAGCTATATGTGAGCATACAGAGTATTACGGTCACTACAATGACAACGGCCGTTTAATGCCTCTGACTATCCCGTCAGGGGTTGCAGTCGTGAGCATATTATTATGAAAAAACATAAGGAAAGAATCCTATAATATATCAACCGGCATATATTTGGTAAACGCGTGAAAAGGTTTAAGGTCCGCCCACACGATGGACATTTTATCCATTGAAAAAATCTTTTTTTACTATACTTTGAATAACAAAAACGCTGACGGTCCATCGATGGAAAGTGGTAAGTGGTAGTCATCGTACTAGCCATTTGTCCACTGCTGAACATAGGCCATCCTCTCCAAACCTCCCGTTTTGGTAGTTGTCACGCTTGGTGTGCAGGTTGACAACCGCAGTTGGATTTTAGTTATGTTTTAAGAGGGGCACTGCTTACCATGTATATAAGATTCTAGTGTCTGAGACAACACAAGCATAGCTGCGTCGCAGCAGTAGCACGCATGGGGAAACGGTATTCAAGCAATCGACTTTTGTACTAATTTTCCCTTTAGAATATTCTCCCTTTAAACGCAAACCGCGTAACTATACCAATACGTGAGCATTATACTTAATAGTCGAGGAAAGGTCAGCAGCGTCCGCCTGCCAGGCGTGGCAACTATTGTTAAAATCTCCCTATTGAACTATATTTTTTAAATATACTTTTCAAGGTACAGAGGAATAACACTTGAGTCCTCAGGAATGGCAACGCATGGGAGGTATCATGGGCGAAACAGTATACTCTGTTATGTCCATGGTACTGCTTATGTACTATAGGCGACGGTTACCACTTTCGATCAGGTGGGCCGTCAGCTTGTTTGCCATTCTAAGTTGTATAAAAAAAAGTCAGCTGTAGATAGTTAACGGCTGATATGATGAAGATAATGGTGTGAGCTTTGTAGCATACAAAATTTAATGGGTTTTATTATAATCAGACAAAAATTTACGTACAGAAATTTGTGTCAATAATTTATATGAATCTGTATTTATTTGTTCGCACGTTTCACAAATAATAATCTTGATTCTTTAGCCTGTACTGTATTCAGCAATACATGTGCTGTGTACGTGAATTTACCTATCTTTAATATACATATTACTATGTTTTGTATTATATTTTTAATGTAAGTCTATTGGAGTAAAAGACTAGGAAGAGAAGGCAAACATAAAAGGAAATTTTGCCCGCTATAAAAACGTCCCACGTGTGAGCAGGGCATTATGCCAACATCGTCAGATTTATCTTGATTCACTGGTTTACGCTAATATTTTGTTCTTACAATTCAGAGATCCATATGTAAATATTATTTTTGGCCGGAACTCAACTTTTGACCGGCTTCAAAAAGGGTGAATTCACTTAAATCAATTGTATTATTTATATATTTACTCGTATTTATTGCATTTTATCTAAATATTTATCTTTGTCATCCTTTATATACGTTTTTTTTATATTTTATAAGCTTTTTTTTTATACAACTTAGAATGGCAAACAAGCTGACGGCCCACCTGATGGAAAGTGGTAACCGTCGCCTATAGACATGAACAGTACACACATGCAAACACAACTACTTTACAGTTGAAACACGAATGGGACAGAGGTATCCAAACAATCGACTTTTGTATAAAGTCTTTGACTTTGACCGTGTGGTCCTATTAAAACATTTCCAAAGCCTAACTGTGGTTGCCAATCCACCTGCCAAGTGTGGCAACTACTGGCAAAACCCCTCCAAAGGGCAGGCTTGTGTTCAGCAGTGGACAGTTGAAGGTTGAAATGATGATGATACTTTATTTGAGTTTTAATGATTTTTTTTAATTATGTAATTATAGAATGGTATTGATTATTTCTTTGAAATGTTTGAAATGTTATTTTTGGAGCTATGCATAGAACATGTATTTTTTTATTGGGATATGCCTATGTCCTTCTCCATCTTATATTGTACGTGTGTAATAAATTTTATGACAATTGGTTGAGCCGTTAAGGTGTTAAGAGGTAACAAATAAACATACTCACTTTAACCGCTTACCATCAATTAGACCGTATGCTTATTTGCCATCTCAGTGGTATAGGGAGAAAAGGGATTGTTAGTAATGGAGACTAGAAATCCCATTGCTAGCAATATACCCAACCAGGTCGATCTCCTCGTGGTTCCCCCTGGAAACTATCATGGTTAATTCCTGATGAATTCACCATGATGGGCTAACTGGCCTGTTTTCATTCTCATCTATCACCCTTCACTGGTGCTCCGCCAGCGTATCCCGTTAGCGCAGGCGGGGTTACCATTCCATTTTCATCCACCAAAAAAAAATCTCAGTGGTATAAAAAAATAAAAATAAAAAAGCCTCACTTTTGCATTTAATACATTTGAAAGGATGTTGGCAAACAAGCATATGGCTCTTCTGACAGTAAACGGTTACCTATGGACATGCACGTGACACCCCTACACCAACCAATACTAGGGTTGTCACGTGCGCATTGCCGACCCTTAAGAAACCTTATTACGACCTTTTTGAAAATATGTTTTAGTGAATATAGCGTGAATTTACAGAGTACAGAGGAATAACACCTGAGTCCTCAGGAATGGCAACGCATCGGGGGTATCATGGGCGAAACAGTATACTCTGTTATGTCCATGGTACTGCTCGTGTCTATAGGCGACGGTTACCACTTTCCATCAGGTGGGCCGTCAGCTTGTTTGCCATTCTAAGTTGTATAAAAAAAATAGTTTCCTAGAAAAACCTCGACTGGAAATTTATTGTGAATACATTGAATTTTGATGATCCTTTTTTTTATGACCAACTTACTTTGATCTTAAAATCTGCCATTAATTATATTAAAAAGTAAAAACCTTCTTTTTTTAAATGTTGGACTTAGGTTTTTTTTTTGTACGACTTAGAATGGCAAACAAGCTGACGGCCCGCTTGATGGAAAGTGGTAACCTTTGCCTATAGATATGAGCAGTACCATGGACATAACAGTACACACACATACTGTTTTGCCCATGATACCCCCCATGCGTTGCCATTCCTGAGGACTCAGGTGTTATTCCTTTGTACCCTGTAAATTCATGCCATATCCCTCCCTTCAAACCGAAACACAGCCATGCAAACACAACTGCTTCACAGTAAAAACACGAATGGGACAGAGGTACCCAAGCAATCGACTTTTGTACAAAGTCTTCCTCTTTATTTAAACTCCCAATTTTAAAGTCTATTTTAAAACTTCCACGCGGATTTAAATAGAAATTATTTGCAACATTTTTTTTTCATTTATTTCGTACTTGTTTTTTTATTTGTGTATAACTTGATAAGTTAAAAAAAAAATAGTTTCATAAATTACAGAGGAAAAAATGCGCGGTCAGAATTTATTAACTCGATTTGGCTTGAATTCAACTTTTGCTAAGTATATGAAATTCTATTTGATAATTCTTTATGTAGTGAAAATGAAGAAATTTTTTTTAATACCACAAATGTGATAAACAATCATATAGCTTGTCTGATAAAAAACGACCATTGTTACAAATGTTTTTTTTTTAAAACACAAACTTTATTAAAGTTTCCTAAAAAAAAAAGGCCCCAACAAATTGGATGCAATTTACACGATTACGATTCTCAAGGTAAAACTTCTGGTGTGTTTTGTTGTATATTAGTTACCTAAAATATACATTTATATATTCACATTATTGTACATACGTACAATAATGTAAATACTTCTATATGTATTTAAAGAACGAACAAAGTTTCGTGCCTCCAGTCAAACTGTTTATAATTACTCCTCTCCATCCAAAGGTTGCCTGGAAGAGATCGCTCTTAGCGATAAGGCCGCCCATTGTTTTCTCAGTGTAATATTTTCTTGTAATTGTTTGTATTTATAATAAGTTTACTATTGTAATCCTATAGATATCTTATCGTAATCAACTTATTGTCACGGGTTCGAACTTCACGTAATACAAAAATTTGTTGATGACTGAGACAGTTTTTAATAGTCCAAATGTTTTCTATGTTTTATATGTAGGTACATATGTATTTACAAAAATAAAAAAACAATATTCAGGTTTTCTTATCAGTTGTCTAGTACCCATAGTACAAGGTCTGCTTAGTTTAGAACTAGATGGCGCTGTGTAATATCAGCATCATCATCATCATCATATCAGCCGTTAACTGTCCGCTGCTAAACAGGTCTTCCCTTATTGGGAGGTTTGCTAGTAGTTTCCACGCTTGGCAGGCGGACTGACAGCTATAGTTCGGCTTTGATAATGTTTAAAGTGAGATTCTGCTGCCTATTCCTCATCCTTGAAGATCCCTTAGTTACCTCTTATGACACCCACGGGAAAGGAAGGGATAAGACCTGTTCCATGCCGGGATCACACGTCGATGTCAGTATTATTTATACTATTATTATAAAAGGAAAAATTTGATTGTTTGTTTGTAATAAAAAAACTCAAAAACTATTCAACCTATTTTAAAATTCTTTCACCTATAGAAGGTTACAGTATCAGTGAGTGACATAGAATATATATTTTCGAAAATACTATCTACCCGTGCGAAACCGGGCTGAATAGCTAGTTTATAATAGAATCAATTATGTTAAATTTCAAAAGAGCATTAATAAAATCGACACGGAATTTACGAAGATATAGCGTAACATACAAACAAAAATGTGAGCGGATTGAAAAAAATACGGGTACCTTTTTATACGGAACCATAAAGCTTTATCTTTGTTTACGTACAGATAATGCGGAAATGGATTTCAGTACAGGTAGAGCTATGATCAGAGTTAATGGTAAGGAAAAAGGGCTTAAGGAGGAACATATATATATTCTGTTATATATAAATATATATATAATATATATTTGGTAGATTCGTGAATTCATTCGTTTTTATCGTAGTAGCTAGTAACTGGATGGTTTTTCGCGCCTTTACGGCTTTTAACTCGTTGTCTTTGGGTTTTGTAGTGCAGCAGTTTGTGAAAATCTTTTTTTTTTGTTTTGACCTCTTACTATTATGAGTGTTATCAATATATAAGATCTTTTTGGATGATATATATATATATATATATATATATATATATATATATATATATTCCCGTGTGGTCCCGGCATAAATCAGGCCACCCCTTCCTCTCCCGTGAATGTCGTAAGAGTCGATAAAGGGAGGCCGAGGGATGGGCAGCAGCGTCCCTCTTGAAACATTTCCAAAGCCTGGTTGTTAATCCACCTGCCAAGTGTGGCTACTATTGGCAAAATTCCCTTTATAGGGAAAGCCGTGGACAGTTAACGTCCAATATAATAATAAAAATATAAAAACACACCAATTGCCTGGTCTTCAGAATAGGATACTCTGAGTTGTGAGGTACCAGGCGACGAATATCTGTAGGCACAGACCCGAGACTATTAAGAAAAGTTTCTTTTCTAAATTTACCTGATCGAGAATCGAACACGGACCTCATTTTACGCAAAGCAGCGTACCCACCACTGTGCTACAGGAGTCGTCAAGATCAATTGGGAATCTTCGTTTTTCGGAAGTCACTTAAGAAACACGATAAGATTTTCAATACCCAACAAAAGCAATCGATATTTACCGTATCCACAGTGTGTATGTATCTGGTGAGTTTAAGTTCGGAACAGTGGTGTTCGGAGCCAGGGTAATTCGAGTGCTAACTCGAATACCAAACAGGTACTTAATAATTCGAGTACTCAATATACAGAAGTCGGATACAACAATATTCGGATACAGGTTTCGAGTTTATGATACGCAAATACTGCTCGTGTATTAGTTCGTCTTTTTCTGTTCATTTCATTAATCATCATCATATCAGCCACTTCGTGTTCATGGCTGAACATACGCTCCCCCCCCCCATAGACTGTCAAGAGGAACGGGTTTTATTAATGGTATTAATATTTTCCTTAAGTATAATAACCAAAGGAAAATTCTTACATTAACGAACACTTATTATCTTCATAAATATAAACTTCAAAAATCAATTGATAAAGTATTCGAGTCTGATAAACTCGTATTAGTAGTAGAGTACTATATTATTCGAGTACAAGTATATTCGATTACTTGTCAGAATTTTTCTATAAGGTAAAAATGGTATGGTATCCTAAATTACGTTATGGGATGGCGGAGTACCAGTAAGGAATAATAGATATGGAAGTGCCATATCTATTCTGTCCATCGTGATGAGTTTGACAAGAAATAATTACAATGTTTTTTAAAGGGAAACCGCGTGGAGATCCACCTGACATAATAAATTGCCTGCAATGTGGCTATTAGATCTCATTACTAACAATCCCTTTTCTTCACTCGTTCGAGTCCACAAACTGGAGTCACATTTCGATTCTTTTTTTAACGAATACCAAAATACTCGAACACTAATAAAGATCGACTCGGCACGTCACTAGTTCGAAAACGCCATACGTCTTGTCTAATTGACGTTATCTGCTCAGACAGCGGTCGAATTTTCTTTATATTTTCTTTGTGGTGCCGCGGGAAGTTGGGATCTTAGTTTTGGACAAAAAATAGTCTTTTTACAGTAGTCTGTATTTTACCGTTCATTCACAAAACGTGTCTGGTGTTACGTAACTTAGGTTATTCTTGAGAAAAATTAAATAAATAAATAAATATTTTCTCTTTCTTTCTTTCATTATAGGACTATAAAGTATAACTAGCTTTTACTCGCGTCTCCGTCCACGTAACTGGGATATGTTCGTTGTTTAGAATCAATAGGACCATATAATCTTTTCCATCCCACATAGTACGTGTACACCAAATTTTTAAAGTGATTGGTTTTTTATTTTCTTTTTATTATAAATACGAAGATTGTGATATAGTCATTTTATTCATTCATAATTCTTTTGTTGTAAACTTAACTTATATTTGAAAAAGCAACAGCTGTGTTTCTTGTCCTTTCTTCTCTGCTAAAATTACATTCCGAATTGGGCGGTAGTTTATAAAAAAATGACTATTCAAAAATGCTTACTTTTTAAGTTTACTTAAATAAAAAATATTTATTATTATTGATTGGCTAAGATGTTAAGGTGTTAAGAGATAACAAACAAACTCAATTTCACATTTCACACAGGAATATCTAATTTGTAAAAGTGTATATAATGTAATTGATTTCCCATATACAGGCTCGACATATATGGGGACCATAGTTAAGCAATTCTGTAACTGTTTTAAATAAAGATTATTATTATTATTTATTTTTACATTTATAGAAAATTATTCTTTTGATGATATATGTGAGTTATTGAGGAAAGAGGTCAGTCGCCTATTTGAAGTTATCTCAGTTTTAAACTTATTATTTTGCATCCAGTAATGTTTTTATTTACTGGAAGACTATTTTACATGTAACTATTTTTATATACAACTTAGAATGGCTAACAAGCTGACGGTCCACGTGATGGAAAATGGTAACCGCCGCCTATAGACATGAGCAGTACCATGGACATAACAGGTGGTCTACCATGAAATGAAATTCCGAATTTTCGGGCTCAATTTCGTGTTTTTGTCCGTACCGATATCGACCCAGTAAATGAAGCTTAACATTTCGTTCATAATAAATCCTTTGCTAATAGTCCAGAGGAACAATAATTTAACATTTCTAATAATTATAAGCGATATGTATTATGTAATTTTAACATCAAATTTCTGTTTCGTTCGTTCCCGAAATTTCGGAAAATATTTCATGGTAGGCCCTCTGAGTATACTGTTTCGCCCATGATACCACCCATGCGTTGCCATTCCTGAGGACTCAGGTGTTATTCCTCTGTACCCAGTAAATTCACGCCATATCCCACCCTTCAAACCGAAACACAGCCATGCAAACACAACTGCTTCACGGTTGAAACACGAATGGGACAGAGGTTTGGGTACCTCACCCGCAATCGACTTTTATACAAAGTCTCTCTCTGGTGTAACATTTTAAGAACAAGTTCCAAATTAAATATTTGCACATCACATAGTTAAATGCAGAGATTCTGTTTTCAATATTAAATATTTCTAATATAATAACCTGTATTCAAGCAAATATATTTATCATTCATTCATTAATTTAATGAAATTTAGCAAATTAATCCCACTATTTAAATCAGGAGATAAATTTGAGCCAGGGAACTATAGACCTATATCTATTTTGCCAGTTCTAAGTAAGGTGTTTGAAAAGATAATGTTAAATCAAATGTTACATCACTTCAGGGTTAACGGACTGCTTCACAGTCAGCAATATGGTTTCACCGCCGGCAAGTCTACCACTGACGCAGGTGTTGCGCTAATGACACATATTTTCGAATCTTGGGAGAGGTCACAGGATGCACTCGGAGTTTTTTGTGACCTATCAAAGGCATTTGATTGTGTGGATCATAAAACGCTTTTGTACAAGCTCGAACATTATGGTATAAGAGATAATGATCTAAAATTAATGAGAACTTATTTAGAGGATAGGGTTCAAACTGTAGATATTGACGGTGTAAAATCTAAGGGAGCTAATATTAAGATGGGCGTTCCACAAGGGTCAATCTTAGGCCCCTTTCTCTTTTTAATCTACATAAATGACCTTCCCTTTATGGTAGAGAAAATTGCAGATATAGTGCTGTTTGCGGATGATACTTCGTTAGTGTTTAAAATTGGACGTCAAAGTAATCAATTAGACGATGTAAATTGTGCTATGTCTGCAATATTAAATTGGTTTACATGTAATAACCTATTATTAAATTCCAGCAAAACAAAGTGTATAAAATTTACACTTCCTAATGTAAGACTAATAAATACACAGTTATTGCTTAATGACGAAATAGTAAATTTTGTTAATGATACAGTTTTTTTAGGTATAACAGTGGACTCGAAATTACAATGGGGGCCCCATATTTCAAAATTGGCCAGTAGACTCAGTTCTGCTGCATATGCAATTAGAAGAATTAGGCAATTAACAGACGTGGCGACGGCTAAACTTGTATATTTTAGTTATTTCCATAGCATAATGTCTTATGGCATACTGCTGTGGGGTAAAGCAGCCGATATAAATACTATATTTGTTTTACAAAAGAGAGCCATACGTTCTATTTATGGTATGGGTTCAAGAGAGTCATTACGTCAGTGCTTTAAAGACTCAAATATCCTCACAGTTACTTCACAATACATTTATGAAAATATTATGTATACACGGAAGAACTTAGCGAGTTTTAAAAAACTCAAAGACTGTACAAGTAGAAACTTACGCAATATAAATAAGCTTATTTTACCTAAATGCCGTCTGCACAAAATCAGTAATTCATTCTATGGTAATTGCATAAGATTTTATAATAAACTGCCGGAATCTGCATTAAATCTGACAGAGAGGCAATTCAAATCTTATATTAAACAATTTTTATGTAAGAAAGCCTATTACAGGATAGACGAATTCATAGATGACAACATATCAAGTAAATAATTAGTTTATTAGCATACAACGTTATAATTTTTTTTTCTCATTGCTTTCTTGATTTAATTGATTAATTTTAGAAATATGAAAGCGTAGCGGTTTTTTGTATTAATTGCCGCATGCATTCTTATGTAAAATGTGAATACTATAACTATCAGATGGCAATTGTGAGTAGCTTTGACGTGGTCTAGTGTTTTGAGTAGTCATGCTCACTAAAATGTCCAGACTTGTGGCGGCGTGGTGGGCCGGGTCATTGGGCTCCCTAAAATATGGTCGAGCGCAGTGATGGCTGGCTCATCCGTCATACTCGTGAACGGGTGCTGCTTGTAGGGACTGGTCTGCTCTAATCACTATGACTGATTTCCTCTTATTAATTGTTTAACCAGTTGGTTATGTATTCAATTTTTTTTTTTTTTTGAGTATTTAATTGAATTAGTGCTAATTGGTGGTTTGTATTCACACAATTAAACTTAAAAATGTAAAATAATAATAAAATTATTTAAAAGAGCATCACGCAAGTTTCTTGCTCGTTCTTCTTGTGATGAGACAGCTTTCCGAACGAGCGGTAAATTAAAAAAAAATGTAATGACTTTTCAAAAGTGCTTCAATGTAAGTTTATTTGAATAAATGATTTCTATTCTATTCTATTCTATTCTAATTAACTCAGTAATTTTACTGATATAACTCAGTATTCAAATTGAAAGATATACTAGCACTGCTATTAAATGCATGAAGATGGAATGGTGCGCCTGCCTGCGTTAATGGCACGTAATAGCGGGTCAGTAGTGGATGTGAGTTATTGAGGAAAGAGGTCAGTCGACTATTTGAAGTTAGTTCAGTTTTTAACTTAGAACGGCAAACAAGCTGACGGCCCACCTGATGAAAAGTGGTAACTGGTGCCTATAGACATGGAAAGTACTATGGACGTAACAAAGTATACTGCGTCGCCCATGTCGTTGCTAATGTGTTACCATTTCTGAGGAATAAGATGTTATAACTCTGTATCCATTACCATGTTATATTATTACCACCGCTAGGAATTAATTACTATATTTTCATAATAGTAATATTTATATATATTTGTATAGTAATAATAATTTCCATAGGAGACCACGTGGAGATCGTCCTGGATGTATTGCTGGCAATAGGACTAGGTACTGTCACACCATTATGAACAGTGATTAATTTCTGACAAATTGCTCACGATGAGTCAACTGGTCTGCTTCATCTTCACTCATCATCGTACTGGTGTCTCGCCAGCTTATACTGATAGCACAGGCGGAGTTACCATTCCATTTTCTCACATCAAAATAAATCCAAAAATTAGGGCACAATAATCATCAACCGTCATCTGACTGCTGCTGAACATAGACTTCCCACTATTGGGGGAGGGGCAACCGCACTTAGGCTTTAGTCGTATATTTAAGAGGGACACCACTTACAACACCCCATTCCTATATTATGCAGAACAATTTATATTATCAATTAGATATCAGTAACAGCTTTTATGTATTAAGAGTCCTCATGTACCTTTTGCAGAAAAAAGTCGAAGCGCCAAAAATAAAATGAAGAAAAACATATTTTTAATCAAGTAAACTTAGATTTAGGCATTTTGGAATAGAGGTTTATTTTATTACCGTTCATTCAGAACGCAATTTCAGCCAAGAAGAACAAGCAAGAAACTCAGCTATTGCTTTTTTTTAAAAGGTTTAACTATATAAATAATGAATTTGTGTAAATACAAACTACTAAGTAGTATCAGATTATAAAATTTAAAATATATAGTATATAATTAAAAGAAAGTAATAAAATAAATCAATTGCAGTGACCAGAGCAGACCAGTTCCTCCAGGCAGTATCCGTTCACGGGTATGACGGATGAGCCGGCCACCATTGCGTTCAACCATATTTTTTTTTGATGTCCTAAAAGTGATTAAGGCACGATGGGACTGACGTGCCTAAAAGGACAAAAGTCCGTAAATAAATAAAGATAAAAAAAAAAACATATTTTAGAGAACTCAATAACCCGGCCCACCGCGTCATCAAGAAAGAACAAAAAAAAAAAAGACAAAGTACACCGAGAATAAAATAATTTCTCACATTCTCGCGAAATGAAATTGCCGAAATAAATTCTCACTTGCACAGCAAGTTCCTGTGTATCTTTATTTATTACATATTATTTCAGTTTCGACATGTTACGATAAAAAATAACGCACGAGGCATTTTTATTGAGTTGTGTTCCTCCCGAGGTTATCCCCATATATCAATTATATTGAGAAATACCGTCGAAATAAGCGAACAAGGGGCGCGGAAACACGTGTTGTTGTCTATAGGTGAAGGAAAAGTCTGCGGTCAACTTTAGTTTTGTTAGAGATAAGCTAAAATTAAACCATGTTTACACCAAACAAAAGTTTAGTGTGTTATGTAGTATCCTGTGGGGGTGTTTTTTTTTTTGATGGGTGAAAATGGTATGGTAACCCCGCCTGCGCTAACGGGATACGCTGGCGGAGCACCAGTAAAGGGTGATAGATGAGAATGAAAACAGGCTAGTTAGCCCATCATGATGAATTCATCAGGAATTAACCATGATAGTTTCCAGGAAGAACCGCGAGGAGGTCGACCTGGTTGGGTATATTGCTAGCAATGGGCTTTTTAGTCTCCATTACTAACAATCCCTTTCCCCCCTAATCCTGTGGGGGTCATAAGAGGCTAAGGATAAGAAAGAGGATAAGCAGCAGCGTCTCTCTTAAAACATCACCAAAGCCTAACTGCAGTTGCTAGGGGAAGGAGGGATTGCTAGTAATGCGGACTACCAGTCCCATTGTTAGCAATATACTCCGTCAGGTCGACCTCCACGTGGTCCCCCCTGGAAACTATCGTACTGAATTCCTGGTGTATTTATCACGATGGGCTAACTGACTCGTTCTTTCATTTTCGCTTATCATCCCTCACTGGTGCCCCGCCGGTGTATACTGATAGCGCAGGCGGGGTTTTCATTCCATTATCATTATGGAAAAAGGGATTGTTAGCAATGGAGATTGGCAGCCCCATTGCTAGCAATATGCCCTATTGGGTCGACCTCCACGTGGTTTCCCCTGAAAACCATCGTGAACAATTCTTGTTGAATTCGTCACGATGGGCTAACTGACCTGCTTTATCCTCACCTATCATCCGTTACTGGTGGGGCATCAGTAACGGATGATAGGTGTATACCGTTATGTATGCCGTACGTATGCCGGTGTATACCGCGCGGGTGGGGTTACCATTCCATTATCATACATTAAAAAATACTATAGTTGCCAATCCGGCTGCCAAGCATATCAACTATTAGCAAAACCCTCCAAGGGAGAGGCTTATGTTCAGCAGTGGACAGAAAAAGGCTGTTATGATGTTGTAATGTAGTATGAGTTGGCAACGCGCATGATACCCCTAATGTTGCAGGCGTCCATAGACTACACTGACCGTTTACCATCAGAGGGGTTAATGCTTGGTTGCCACTTAAATCGTGGCACTATTATTTAGAAAAAAAAAAATTTTCTTTACCAATATTCCAAACTAGCGGCCCGTCCTAGCTTCGCACGGGTGGAAATTTTTACCTTTTAAAAAGCGGCCATTAAGGCTGCTCACGCGATGGAAACTTAAAAATAGAGTAACTTCTCCCGTTTTCCCAACACTTCCCTTTACTGCTCTGTTCTTATTAATCGTAGCGTAATGAAAAGTATACTATAACCTGCCCAGGAGTATGAAGAATAATTGTACCAAGTTTCGTTAAAATCCGTCTAGTAGTTTTTGTTTCTATAACGAACATACAGACAGACAGACAGACAGACAAAAATTTTACTAATTGCATTTTTGGCATCAGTATCGATCACTAATCACCCCCTGATAGTTATTTTGGAAATATATCTCATGTACAGAATTGACCTCTCTACAGATTTATTATAAGTATAGATGTGAAGTGAGTTTGTATGTTACCTTTTAGTTGATATGAACATGAAATTCAACATCGGTTGACTGTCCTATAGTCGAACTAGTTTTTTTTTAATACTTTTATTAAAATAGATACCAGAATATTCTCGAAAGTGACAATCGATGTGAAGAAAGGTTCTCTAATATGTTTCCCTAAGTATAAAATCTGTGAAGTCACTTTACTACAATCGGAAATGCAACTAGGTCAATTCGAATCGACCTGTGTTTATGACGTAGATTAATTGCTCGCAGCTTGCGCGCTCTAGAGTCAAGACTGTTATCTATTGTCTTAAGACTGAATATACAGTGGTACTCAAACTTCGTGTGTTCCGTAGGGTCATGATGTTCTATACGACCCCTACGAGTCTCAAAGAACAAAATACATAGTATTTCTCTAACATACAATTAAAAAATGTATAAATTGTCTATATATGTACATATGTAGCGGGAAGTTAATGAACTCGCTGTGTTTTTGTCGTTTCAGACATTGTTTCGTACATACGAGTAAGTGTATCGAATAAAAAATAAATATAAGTATTATAAATAAAATAATAATATACGGACAAATCACACAGATTGAGCTAGCCCCAAAGTAAGTTCGAGACTTGTGTTATGAGATATTAACTCAACGATACTATATTTATAATAGATACATATATAGATAAACATCCAAGACCCAGGCCAATCAGGAAAAGATCATTTTCCATCATGACCTGGCCGGGGATCGAACCCGGAGCCTCCACGTCACAGGCAGGAGTGTTGACCGCTGCGCTACGGAGGACGACATTTATTATTATTATTATACTATTAAAAATAATAATGTATTAAATTGTCGTTGTTTAGACAAACTGAGGCTTTATAAGGCCTCTGCAAGCGTTTCGCTGCAATAAATCCCAGAAAATAAAAGGTAAGGCATGTAATGTTGATGTCTTCAAAATGTGCATTTTCGTGAAAATACCATAAATCATTATCATAACGATGAAACGTAAACAATTTCATCAATTCACTGCGGAATCAGTGACAGCACAGTCGAAATATTGTAACGGAGATTCAAAATTCGAATCCCTGCATAAATCTTTGAATTATTCAAATTCATGTTTGAATCGCTTAAAAGTTATTTGTGATTTCCTAGTTTGTTGAATGATAATGGAATGGTATCTCCGCCTGCGCTATTGGTATGCTGGTGGGACAACAGTAAGAGATGAGGATTTTTTTATCATCATTACCATATCAGCCTTTAACTGTCCACTGCTGAACATAAGCTTTCCGTTTGGGAGGGTTTGCCAGTAGTTGCCACGCTTGACAGGCGGATTGCCAACCGCAGTTAGGCTTTGAAGATGTTTTAAGATGGTTTAAGAAGGATGCTGCTGCCCATTCCTCGCTCTCCCTTAGTCGCCTCTTACGACACCTACAGGAAAGGAAAGGGTGGCGTATTCTATGCTGGAACCATACGACAAATTGTTTTTTTTATCTACGTTTAATTTGGAATTTTTGTTTTTTTTTAAACATCAGCAAATTTTTAGGAATTAACCACGATGATCTTCAAGGGGACCGTGTCGAGGTCGATTTGGTAGTGCTCGCAATAACGCTGCTAGACCTGTTAATAATTTCTTTTCTCGCCCGTATTTCGGTGGGTTATCGCCAAAAGTTTGAGAACCCGTTGATCTAATAAAACCGTGCGCGGATTGTGCGAACGCAGCTTTATAAATGTTCATTACATATACCGTGTTAAAGACAATGATATTATAGCATAGTAGATTATACAGGGTGATGCAGGCGTCACCTGTATAATTATTAGCACCTTTCAAAAGATTGTTCTACTAGTGAAAATAAACCTATTTCGGGACAGCATGGCACACTATATACATAATAATCAGTAAAACTGTATACATAAAAATAAGTATGTCCATATCTTGTACTATGTATTGCTTATGCCGTTGGTACTTACCAACGGCATAAGGATAGTTTATTTATTTATTTATTTATACTTTTGCACACATTAGTATATGTCTACAGGGCGGACTTAATGCCTGATGGCATTCTCTACCAGTCAACCATTACGATAAACAGAGAGAGTAAATGGCGGTGCATAGATTAAAAAAAATGTAAATCAAATAAATATTTTGAAAGATAAGAATTTATGATAAATAAACAAACAAATATATACAATAATATACTTACAAAAAATATACACGCATCAATCACATAGAATACATTTTTTTATATAATTTAGAATGGCAAATAAGCTGACGGCCCACTTGATGGAAAGTGGTAACGGTCGCCTATAGACATGAGCAGTACCATGGACATAACAGAGTATACTGTTTCGCCCATGATATCCCCCATGCGTTGCCATTCCTGAGGACTCAGGTGTTATTCCTCTGTACCCAGTAAATTCACGCCATATCCCACCCTTCAAACCGAAACACAGCCATGCAAACACATATATAAATAACTAACTATACATAGTATGACTTTTTTTTGTTTTTTTTTTATGTTTAATTTTTATTACTAATAGTTGCGACCGAATGACTTTATTGCAGTCGCATTTATTATTGGATCATGCTGTATGCACATGTTGTGGCAAGTTTACCTGATCAATACATTAATGTACTTGCATGTTATAGTTTAAGTTTGTATATGTAAACTTCTGTTATGTGCGCCTAATAAATAAAATAAAATAAAAATACATACATATATACGAACTAGCGTACAAAAGTGAGTATAAACTAAATATCCAATGTTCCATATGTGGAAACACCTAGAATTTACCTCAATTAAAACGCTTCCTGTGTTAGTCACTGCAAATGACTAAAGGCTGGTAGTATTTGGTAGTAACAACATCAACTAACATCTCCTAATAGGCACAATTTAATTGGCGACTGCAAGGGGTACAATTTCTAGAGAACACGTGTGTTCCTTTTGTTTAAAATAGAGGTAAACGGTAACTTGCAACCGATTGACAATTAGACCGTTACGATTGCAACGGACTTGTTTCGTAATCTAAATTGTTAAGATTATGTACGGGCTTTTTAATGACCATGCAATTTTAGATGTAGTACATTTAAATAATTTGTTATGAATGTAATCTATGTTTGTGTTTCGGAACGCAACTTACAAGCTGTCAGTTTAGAATCGTTAGAAAATGTGAAAAAGAGATCCATTTCTTTAAACCTCAACATAATTATATGTAAACTTTGCTTGGCAGTCGAATTAGCAACCGCAGTTAGGCGGGAGACTTTGTACAAAAGTCGATTGCTTGGGTACCTCTGTCCCATTCGTATTCCTACCGTGAAGCAGTTTGCATGGCTGTGTTTCGGTTTGAAGGGTGGGATATGGCGTGAATTTACAGGGTACAGAGGAATAACACCTGAGTCCTCAGGACACTGAGTACACTCTGCTATGCCGGGACCACACGGCCAGATAATATATATGTATATGTTAACAGAAATTTTAAAAAGTACTTTTGATTTTCTTGCGGGCTTACCTCCACGCGGTTCCCCTTGGAAACCATCATGACTAATTTATCGTTGAATTCATCACGACTAGCTAACTGACCTGCCTTTTCATCCTCACCAATCATCCCTCACTGGTGCCCCGCCATTGTATACCGATAGCATAGGTGGGGTCATCATTCCATTATCATCCAATAAAAAAAAAACAGATAACCTTCTGAACCCTGCAGTAGATTAAAAAAATGACGATTTAAAAGCGGTCTGCTTCTATTTTCCCCTTTTTGTTAAACTTAACAAGCTATGTAAATTGTTAGCAATGCAGCTTTCGATAAAAGAATGATTAAAATCGGTAAAGAATTCCTTGCGTTTATATATAACAATACAATCACAAACAAACAAAGGTCGGCAACGTACAAGCAACTCCTCTCGTGTTGCAAGTGTTCATGGGAGATGGTAGCCGATCATATGTATCATCAGATGTACCGTCTGCTCGTTTGCCTCTTTAACAATAAAAAAAAAAACAAAAAAATAATAGTTTATAATATTAATTTAGCTGGACAGACATCGTCTAGTTGCAGATTTATTATATATGTATGTAGATTAAAAAACCTTACCTACCGACTTGATTTGATCCTTGTCTATGCACGGTAAAATTTCCAATTAAGTACCATCAGTTGGCCAATTATTAAATCTCCTTTGAACGTCATTGAGCTTGCATAAACAGCATTTACTTATTATAAGATCGTTGGACTTGGACAGAGATACACATAGAGACAGATGACGCAAGTATTTCAATATAAAGGGCGAGAACTTTCTAGCAGCTCCATAAATAGTAATGTACACTCTCAGAATGAGCTCGACAAAGCCTCGCTTAAAAACTAACATAGTTAATTCCTGGAAAATTATCATGTGGCTTATTATGATAATTTTTCATCATATTTACTTTGACAGTATAAACCTATGGCGCTGGGGGAAAGGGATTGTTAGTAATGGAGACTGAGAATCCCATTGCTAGCAATATACCCAACCAGGTCGACCTCCTCGCGGTTCCCCCTGGAAGCTATCATGGTTTTCATTCTCATCTATCACCCTTCACTGGTGCTCCGCCAGCGTATCCCATTAGCGGCGGCGGAGTTACAGTTACCATACCGTTTTCACCCATTAAAAAAACCTATGGCGCCCGTATGATTTTCAATCGCAAACAAGTACCCACTACAATGCATATACACGTATAAATCCATCACGTTGAACTTAAAAAAAAATCTCTAATCTTTGGTCATAAATTTTATATAATATATAAATTTCTTATCATTTATTTAATTTATAACAACAATGAAAATCTTCATCTGTTCTATTATACATATAATTAGTTATAATTTACATATTCACATATTTAATATGTGATTTATGTATGTATATATTTTGTTAGTATATTATTCTACATGTTTGTATGTTCATATATCTTAAATTGCAGTTATCTCTCAAAATATTTAATTTACAATTTTTTTTTTAAATCTATGCACTGCCATTTACTCTCTCTATTTAGCGTAACGGTTGACTGGTAGAGAATGCCATCAGGCATCAAGCCCGACCTGTAGACATTTTTTAATGTGTGCAAAAGTATAAATAAACAAAATTCGGACCAAAATTTAAATGATTTCGTGTTTGGTTTTACAAAAAGATATCTTTTTGAGCCTTCTTAGGACCAACAATCTGTACTTAAATTCCTTACATACAATTGCGACATCTACTTAATCGAAGTCCACGAAGAAATTTCGAAATTTAAACGAGTTAATTTGATCATGGGCGGCGGTAGTCATTTACCATCAGGTAAGCCGCGGACTCGTTTGCCCCCTGTGTTGTAAAAAAAAAAGAGTTACACTTTTACAAAAAAAATCTTTTGAGCCTACTTAGGACCAACAATTGATACTTAAAGTCCTTACCTACAATTGCGACATCTGTTTAATCCAAGTCTACGATGTAAAATCGTCCGTTAATCGAGACGCTGCTATTTACAGATAATTAATTATTACCATGCAATTTGCCACCGACATGGCCGCCATATTGAGCGTGTTAATCAATTTTCTAGTCTCATTATATTTATATAACTTTATGGGCTCGTCTAACCGGTATAAGATCAGGTTCAATGGCTGACAGTAAATAAAATATATATATATATATATTATTTACTTACTTATATAAGTATAATGTAATACGATTTCTATATTACTAGCTTTTGCCCATAAATTAGTGTGCATGGATTTTGAAATTAGGAAAACCAATTAAATAGACTACTTCTAGATATTGATTATTATTATTATTTCAGCCGTTCCTGTCCACTGCTGGACATAAATCTTCCTCATAAGGGGAGTTTTTCCAGTAGTTGCCACATTTGGCAGGCGGGTTGGCAACCGCAGTTAGGCTTTTAGAGATGTTTTAAGAGTGACGCTGTTGCCAATCCCTCGTCCTCCCTTAGTCGCCTCTTACGAAACCCACGGTAAAGGAAGTGGTGACCCATTCTACGCCTGGGCACACACTTCTAGATAGCATGTCAAAAATTGCATATAGATTTGTAAATATGGCTACAAAATTAGCAATCGCTTAACACTATCATAAATTACATGTAATAAGTACAATGGAGTCGGCAACGCACACGTGACAATCCTAGTGTTGCAGGCGTTTATAGGCTACAGTGATCGTTTACCATCAAACGGGCTGTGTGCTTGTATGCCACGTTTGTAGTATATATAATTAGCGACCTGCTCCGGCTTTGTACGGATGCACATTGCATCACATCACATTAGAAACCTATAAAACTTATAAAATTAACATATAAATCTTCCTCTTGAATCACTCTATCTACTGAAAAAGACCGCATCAAAATCCGTTTTGTAGTTTAGAAGATCTAAGCATACATAGGGACAAACGGGAAGCGAATATATTTTATACTATGTACTGATGACGATAAGCATAAATTTCACTAATTTAATTAAAAAAAAAATCCTACTACAGTTGTGACAAAATCGGTTATTTTGATTTAAAAACGAAATTCCTTAATTGATTTTAATAATATTTCTATGGAAAAAAAGAAAGAATTTTCCAAATCGGTTTAAAAATTATAGAGTTGTGAGGCAAAAAACATAAAGAAAAACAACTGATTTTACAGAGTACAGAGGAATAACACCTGAGTCCTTAGGAATGGCAACGCATGGGGGGCATCATCGGCGAAACACTATACTCTGTTATGTCCATGGTACTGCTCATGTCTATAGGCGACGGTTACCACTTTCCATCAGGTGGGCCATCAGCTTGTTTGCCATTCTAAGTTGTATAAAAAGAAAAAGAAAAAAAATAACTACTTCCTTTTCTTATGTCGTCTGGAAATCGGACAAATTAAGAAACTGCTTCTTTTGGAAATGGCTTATAAATTACTTTTGATACTATCACCATCATCATCATCTCAGGCATTATCTGTCCACTGCTGAACATAGGTCTTCCTCATAGACTCCGCCATAAAGAACGGTCCTAAGCCATCTGCGTCCAAAGAGTCCGTGCGATGCATTTGAGATCGTCGCGTCATCTAGTTTTCAACCCGCCTATCAAGCGTGACATCTATTGGGATCCCCCTCCCCCAATTGGTGGATGCCTTTGTTTAGCGGTGGACAATTAATGGCTAACATGATGGTGATGTAAACGGGTACCACTAGATGGAATGATGATCTGAAATGCGTTTTTTTGATGGGTGAAAATGGAATGGCAACCCCGCCTGTGCTAACGGGATACACTGGCGGAGCACCAGTGAAGGGTGATAGATGAGAATGAAAACAGGCCAGTTAGCCCATCATGATTAATTTATCAGGAATTAACCATGATAGTTTTCAGGGGGAACCGCGAGGAGGTCGATGGTTGGGTATATTGCTAGCAATGGGATTCTCAGTCTCCATTACTAACAATCTCTTTCCACCCACCTGAAATACGTTGCAGGGAGTCAGTGGATGCAGGTGGTTCAGGACCGTTCTTTATGGCAGTCTATGGGGGAGGCTTATGTCCAGCAGTGGACGGATAATGGCTGAAACGGTAATGATGATGTACTTATAATTTTATTAAATTATTAATATAACATTATAAAATCTGTAATTCCTAATGGCGTCCAATACGTGTGGTCGGTCTTATCCAATTAAAACTTTTTCTCATATCAGCTCATTATAAATAATGAAAACCCCAAGATTTCAATACGAACACGTCGAATTTGATTTACTTGTTAATTAGTGTTGTAATTTATTTTAGAATACTTGATAACTTCCTTTGCTTTGATGTAATTTCGGCCATTAGTGAACATGATGAAACTATGTTTTGTACATACATATAGGAAATTAAAGTTCTTTAAATTGATTAGTTGAAATTAGTACTAATTGGATTGGCTAACAAGTTTATGTCCCAACTGGTGGGATGTGGTAGCTGTCGCCTTTAGACGTGAACAGCACCTTGAATATTACAGAATATATCTACTCACCACCCAGAGTACTATGAATTCAAACAATGTTTAATCGTGGGCACACGTGGTTCTGATGGCTTGGTAAATGAAATTGAAAATTACTGAATTCACCTTCTGATTTATTTCTTGTAAACACACTGATAAGTATTCCTATTGAACAGTATTAAATAAATTATGTCTTTATAATTTACTGAATAATTAAAATATAATGGCAGAAACACGTTTGCTTCTCTAAGCGTCGACCGGAAGAGAGAGAAAATCGACGACAATTTTAGTTACATTTTTTAGGAGATCAATAACTGTAAGAAACTGAATTCCTGCCCGTTAGGAATAAATTATGATTAATTATAAACTCAATATAAAAATGAGATTTAGACATACACGTATTGAAGTATATAGTATTGTGTAAACGCATAGTATTTAATGTAATGTCATTACTAAAAACTATGGATTTTTTAATTTATGAAGATAGAATGGTGACATTTACGGTGGCAGGGCACCAACGAGAGATGACAGGTGTGGATGAAAGCGGAACAGTTGGCTCAGCTTGGCGAATTTGACAACAAACGATTACGATAGTTTCTAGGATGTACCAGGTAGAGGTCGACCTGATTGGGTATATTTATTATTATTAATAAAACCAAGATGTTATGCCTCCATGTAACTTCACAGTCATCTTCCACTTTTGATGCCGAAAAACTGGTAAACAAGCATAACTAATTGACGACAGAAACATGAATGGGACAGAGATACCTAAATACACCATTTTTATACAATACAGAGTCCTCTATCTCTTAAATATTTCATTATCATCATGTTAGCCGTTAACTGTCAACTACTGTACATAGACCTCCTCATAAGGAAAGATATTGCCAGTAGTTGTCCCGCTTGGCAAGTACGTTGGCAACCGCAGTTAGGCTTTAGTGATATTTAAAGAGGAACGCTGCTGCCAATATCTGGACCACTTGTTAACAAGTTTTAGTTTTTTTTTTATACAACTTAGAAAGGCAAACAAGCTGACGGCCCACCTGATGAAAAGTGGTAACCGTCGCCTATCTACATGAGCAGTACCATGAACATAACAGAGTATACTGTTTCACCCACGATACACCCCATGCGTTGCCATTCCTAAGGACTCAGGTGTTACTCCTCTGTACCTTGTAAATTCACGCCATATCCCACCCTTCAAACCGAAACACAGCCATGCAAACACAACTGCTTTATGATTGAAACACGAATAGGACAAAGATATTCAAGCAAACGACTTTTATACAAAGTCTCTCTCTGGTTTATTCTCTAGCACTTTTTTTCTGGTATAGTTATGAAGATAACAACAGTTGTGCCTACTTGATTGTTTTTTTTTTTAATAGGTGATAATGGCATAGTAACCCCACCTGCGCTATCGGTATCGTCTCTTACGACATCTACAGGAAAAGAAGCCGAGGCCCATTCTATGCCGGTTATAAATATCATGTTAATATTGTAAACTTTTCTTAAATAACTTATAAAGTCCCGTAACATTATCTAAGTAGTACTTTAAGCATAATGTGTTTGGTTATGTTGTTGAAATTACTTCGTTTTACGCCTGCATGCCCTTTTAGGGTTTTATCGACACTCGAGCATTTTATGTATATTATGCTTGCTTCCCCTCATTTTGGCCTGCCTCATTTTTCAACAATGTGTGTTTTATGACCCGTGGATAAATGTATTTCTTTCATGCATTTATTGGATGGAACGTACAACATATGGGGATATGTAACTTGTTTCTCAAATATATTTTTATACAATTAACGAACAGACTGGCCCTTTTTTTGACAATGGTTATCTGATCAGCTGTTATCGGTCTAAATTTAAAATATTCAACTTTTTGCAAATATTTCAAAATTCAATTCAATTCTTACACTTAACAGCATATTTGTATATGTATAAAAAACGACTAAGGAAGGGCGAGGGATGGGCAGCAGCGTCCCTCTTAAAAGAGCTCTAAAGCCTAAATGCGGTTGCCTACCAGCCTGCCAACTATTGGCAATTATTGGCAAACTCCCCCCTCCTCAAGGGGGAGGCTTATGTTCAACAGTGGACCCTTAAAATTTGATATGATGATGGATTTATTTAAGCATGTATCAGTAAGATAAAATATACATTTATATATTCACATTTCCGTACGTATTATACCTCTATATTTATAATATTTAAAATAACGAACAGAGATTCTTGCCTCCAGTCAAACTGTTTAAATTACTCTCCATCCAAAGGTTGCCTGCAAGAGATCGCTCTTAGCGATAAGGCCGCTCATTGTTTTCACAGTGCAATATTTTCTTGTAATTGTAGGTACTTATAATAATAAGCGATAAGACCGCCTTTTGTACCTTTATGTGTATATTTCAATCTGTATTTATGTTACTATATTTCACTTGAATTATTCACTTGTCATTGTATATTTTTATTTGTGGTGCAATAAAGAGTTAAATAAATAATGTTATGTCCATGGTACTGCTCATGTCTATAGGCGACGGTTATCACTTTCCATCAGGTGGGCCGTCAGCTTGTTTGCCATTCTAAGTTGTATACAAAAAAAAAATAGGAGTATCTGTCTTTTTTTTAAATAAATATACAGCAGCTTAATTTCTAGCCTCTCTGCTGAAATTGTGTTTCATAAAGGCGGTGGAATCAATTAAAGATGAGACGAATTAAAGAATTGTAGGTAGAACAAGTAAATTGTATTGAAAAAAAGTTAATATCTTAATTAGTTTGAGATGGCGAAGTTTGTAAGGAGATGGGGGAGACCTTTGCACAGCAGTGGGACATCGTGGGTTGATAATTGAATAGAATAGAACACCTTTACAAATATATATAACTTGTTTAATTATAAAGATTCACTTACACGTGGCTGTCAGAATTGGTTAAAATCGCGTAAACAAGTAAGTTATTAGTGAAAGTATCAAATAACCATACTCTTTGATGTAATCAAATTTCAATTGATATCAAATATAACTTATAATTCTATCAAGAACTATAAGTTACATATACTAGAGGGAGACTTTGTACAAAAGTCGTTTGCTTGGGCACCTCTGTCTCATTTGTGTGTCTACCGTAAGCAGTTGTGTTTGCATTGCTGAGTTTTGGTTTGAAGGGTGAGATATGGCAGTGAATTTATAGGGTACAGAGGAATAACACCTGAGTCCTCAGGAATGGCAGCGTATGGAAGGTTTCATGGGCGAAACAGAATACTCCATTATGTCCTAGGTACTGTTCATGTCGATAGGCGACTGTTGCTGCTTTCCATCAGGCTTGTTTGCTATTCTAAGTTGTGTAAAAATTAAAAATAATCTTTTATAGTATTTTAAAATCATGAATGGGATTTAACGCGATGTAAATACAGGTGAACAGTACCTCATCATCATATCAGCTATTATCTGACCACCAGTAGTTGCCACGCTTGGCAGGCAGATTGGCAACCGCAGTTAGGCTTTGGTCATGTTTAAAGACAAATGCTGCTGCCTATCCCTCGACCATTAAGTTTCCTTAATGGTGAAATATAAAGAAATAGTATCTACCTGATTTTTGACAATAATTATAAAGTGAGGGTAACCGAAGAATCTGCGCGAGTTGCCAAAAAGCGCCGTTCACTTCAGCTTTGTCGTGACTATGTTACATCGTGATATTTTTGCCCAAAGTCGGAGACCATACATCAAGGTCATCAAACTAGATAATAAGTTATTATATTAAAAGTAATGCAACCATACTAAGAGCTGTACTTATTATTGTGGCGTTTCCGTGGCAACGTCTAATGAATTATGAAACGCCACTCCGACTTTCTTTCCATTTGTAGTCCAGGAGACAGGCACCCTTGTAAAATTTATTTTGTTTCACTATAAGAGGAGCTCGCGCTTGATTATGGTCACCACCAAAGCGAGAATGGGTCTGCGTAAACAGTCAATATTAAAACATTACTTAAGTACTCATTACAATAAACTTAAAAAAAAGTCCTTATTCCATTTTGATGTCATTGGGTCTCATGTTTTTCATCATTCATCATTCATGTTATTTTACACTAGCTGTATCCCTCGATTTCACCCACATGAATTAGTATATAAAGTATCCTATGTGCTGAGTTACAATATAATCTACCCATTCATATCTATATATTCAGTAGTTTTTGCGTGAAAGATAAACAAACATCCTTCTATTATATATCTATTCATCCTTCTATCGTTTATATCCTACAAAACTTTGTAATTTTGCATTTATTATATTAATATGATAGGATTATGAAGTAAAAGTATGATTAATATAAATCTGTTATTGTAGGTTCCACTCTACACTCATATACCTTTAATTATATAAATTCGTACATAAATGTCACGTGTACTATTGTATTTTTATAAGCCCTTTGTTCCGGATTCATATTTTGGATCTACGACTATGTGTTCAAGCTGATAACTCTTTAATAATTAGTTGGTGAAATAATTAAATACTTTCACTTTCAAGATATCGTCATCTTCTTGCTCTTATCTCAATTATTTGCGGTCGGCGTAATATGATTTTATTAATACAACACAAGGTATTGGCTTTTGATTTTACGACCAGTCGCCTGTCTTATGTCAGCCCTCCTTCCATCTTGTACTTTCAAAATAATCAAAATTTTTGTTTGTTTGTTGTAATTAATAACTGGAATACATTTTTATAAAATTAAATTATTAAAATAACTTTAATAATGAATAACAATATAATAATAAATCGTGATTATCTTGAAACTACAAAAATTACATCTTTAATTTTAGGTGGTAAATTTAAAGATTACATTATAACCATATATTAATTTATTTTTTATATATATAAAATTATCCATAAAAATATTTATTTTTTTATTAAATTGGATTTATTTTATTAATCGACGAAATTGTAATATATTAAATATAAAATATGATAATGTACCATGTCCCCTAGTCAATTACAATGTACGCGAGTCAATGAGCGTTTTTGTATGAATGTATTCGAGAATAAATTCAAGAAATGAATTATTCACAACGTCTCAGTTATAAAGAAAAATAGCAAGATACCCTTAGGCTTCTTTGGCTCTTAATTTGACGAGTTTTAAGCACAGAACCGTGACAATATGTTCAAGGAATTTAAATGGAATATAAATAGACATTTTTCACTTGTAAAGTTGAAATCCTTTATATTAGAGCCATAGATCAATAATATTTAGATAGAGTTCAGTTAATATTTAGAAGAGATCTCCATACAAACGTTTCTGCAAAAACGGCCTAACAGAAAATGGCAAATTTGTGGTGAGCCGGGTCATTGGGCTTACTATTAATATGGTTAAACACAACGATCGCTTTTCCATCCATCATACTCGTGAACAGGTGCTTCTAGTAGGTACTGGCCTGTTCAAGAATAATCTGATATATTGTAATTTTTTTTATACCAATATTATGTTTGTGATGATCATTTCATCTATTCATATATTTTTTTGTTATAATCTAAATTTTTATTTGAAAAAAAGAAACAGCTGAGCTTCTAGCCCGTTCTTCTCAGCTGAAATTGCATCCCGAACTGGGCGGTAAATTCATAAAATTTAACTTTTCAAAAATGATTATAATTAAGTTTACTTGAATAGAAAAATATTTTTATTTTATTTGTTTTATTTTTAAATTAAACTAAGCTTTTTTTATACAACTTGGAATGGCAAACAAGCTGACGGCCCACCTGATGGAAAGTGGTAACCGTCACCTATAGACATGAGCAGTACCATGGACATTACAGAGTATACTGTTTCGCCCATGATACCCCCCATGCGTTGCCATTCCTGAGAACTCAGGTGTTATTCCTCTGTACCCAGTAAATTCACGCCATATCCCACCCTTCAAACCGAAACACGGCCTTGCAAACACAACTGTTTCACGGTAGAAACACGAATGGGACAGAGGTACCCAAGCAATTGAATTTTGTACAAAGTCTCCCACTGGTTTTTTCTCAACACTTTTTTTCTGGTATAGTTATGAAAATAAAAACAGTTGTGTCTACTTGATTGTTTTTTTAATGGGTGATAATGGTATAGTAACCCCATCTGCGCTATCGGTATATACTGGCGGGCCACCAGTGAGAGGTGACTGATAAGAATTAAGTCCATCTTGACGAGTTCAACTAGAATAACCACGATGGTTACCAGGGGGAATCACGTGGAGGTCGACCTGACAGGGTATATTGCTAGTAATGGGGCTATTTGACCCCATTACTAACAATCCCTTTCCCTCACCTTAGTTGTTTAAGTAGATGCACCAGCCGGCTCTATCAGCGCGTTTAAGCTGATCAGTATCGAATAATACATGTTACTTAGCATGGAGAGTTGGAAATCCAACTGTAAAAGCTTTTGTAATTCAAATGTATCTTGTAACTAATTTATATTGTTTCGCTGACAGAATAGAATTTATTCTAATAATATAAATTTAATTAGTGACTTTTATCATACGAACCGTTATTTATTTCATTTATATTTATCAATACATACTTTTAGAGTTTCATACAGTATAAAGAAACAACACGTCGGCCAACACTTGTCGTAGTTTGGGACGTTTTTCGATACACTTGCTACATCTAGATGCAAATAATCAATGGTTAAACTTACAAGTGAAAGACCAAATGATAAATTTGATAACTGAAGAGTGAATCTGATAGAAATCGATAAAACAATTATATTAATACAAATTATATACATAATATATATTACTTGGGTACATATTTCTCACATTTTAACCGATTTTAAAAAGAAGAAGATTGTATTTTTTATGTTTGTTGCCTCATAACTCCGTCAGTTGTAAATTGATTTGAAAAATCCTTTTTTTTATCTGAAAGGATGTACTTACAGATTGGTCCTATAGAAATTGTATTAAAATCGGTTTAGTGGTTTAGTTATTATATCAAAATAACTGGTTTTGGCACAGTTAAAAGTCTATGTTTTCGTTGAACACAATTTAATTATTACTGGATCCGTATTCGAAGGACATATTTACATTTATGAAAAAAAAAAACGTCATTTCCATTCACACACGGCTTCAAGAGGCAATTTGAGTTGATGAATTATAAAAACAAAATCAATTAATATTGTTTGGCTCGGGACGGATGTGACGTCACGGCGGAAATACGTGTCAATTAAGACCCTAATGGAGTCGTGTCCCGGCGGTAATTAACATGTAGATTAAATTAACATTTAATCCTATTGGACCAACGCGTTCATTTTCACTCCTTTGATGTCCAAATTTTGGTGATTGTCAACAAACTTGCGGAGGAAAATCCTAATAATAAATGACTTTTATATCGTACTATAATCATCATAAACGTATCAGCCATTAACTGCCCACCGCTGAACATAGGACTCTCCCATAAGAGGGATTTGACCAGTAGTTGCCACGCTTGGCAAACGGGTTGGCAACCGCAGTTAGACTGGTGATGTTTTAAGAGCTGTCCATTTCAACTTATACCAATAACGTAGGCTGGGTCACAATTCCAGTTTTCTCCCTTGACATGCAGCTAGCATCCTTGGCACACTGCCGCGTAGACTTCCATTATTGGGTTATTAAATGTACAACATACAAATATACAACGGGAATTTTACGGAATACTTTGTCGTTTCCGACAATTATTTCGACTTCATTCGGAAGTCTTCTTCAGGGAGTATTTTTTTAATTAATGAAAATGGAATGGTCATCCCGCCTGCGCTATCAGGATTCGGTAGCGGAGCACCAGTGAGGGATCATAGGTGAGAATGAAGCAGGTCAGTTGGCCCATCGTGACGAATTCAACAAGAATTGTTCACGATGGTTTCCAGGGGGAACCACGTGGAGGTCGACCTAATAGGGCATATTGCTAGCAATGGGGCTGTCAAACTCCATTGCTAACAATCCCGTTCCCCCCATCTTCACCCATTAAAAAAATAAAACTACATTTGGGAATTATGGTCGTAAGAATATTTTGTTTAATAAGTTCGCAGATTATGATTAATTCGTATAATTTTAGTTGGAAAAATTTTCCTATAGGTAACGGGCCGGTGAACATTATGTTATGGACTTATGGCGTCGTCGAATATGGTCGCGGCGGGCGGCGCCCCTCTCCCCTCCTCGCTTATCCACACCTCCTCCACCCACTCACAGTAACCGCCTCATCGTCAATCATGTCAATGGTGGATGTCTTCAAAGTCCAGAAGGAAATAGATAGGTATAACTGAAGGCATAATAAATATTCTTTTCAACCGACTTTTAAAAGAAAGAGGTTCTTAATTTGATTGTATATTTTTTTATGTCTGTTATCATATAACTGTATAAGTCGATTTGAAAAATTATTTTTTTATCTAAAAGGATATATTTACTGATTGATCCTATAAAATATTTATCAAAATCGGTTTAGTTGTTTAGTTTTAAGTAAGGTTATATGTCCAAAAATATTGCCATATATTGGCTGTTTTGTTTTAATAAAAAAATTTAAATTTGGCTCAAAAATAAATTGCATTTTTACGTGTTATGTAAATAACCTATACGAACCCATCAAAGTAACGAACGAAAAAAATATATATGTAAGCGGATTATTTCACGGAAAGTGAGGAGAAATAGTAGAACCTTAAACAATCTTCGATCAAAATATATCGGATTACTGAGGCCGAGATATCGAGTCGCCGATATGTGTACGCTGAATCGATATCTCAAACCCTCAAAGTTATCAGGCTTACTGCCGAATTATGCGGTCTCGAGCATCGACGAGCGCCCATTTTGTTCTCCCATCCCTATTCTCTGCCACAGAATATATGTTGTACGTACTAAATTTTATCAACGGAAGTACTCTTGTTTGCCAAGTTGTTAGTCTGGGGCGGCTCATAAAATTAGGGTTTCCAAACTTCGTGCGTATCTTTGATTGTCAATAGCGAGTTACTGTTCGTGTTTTACAACGGATATAAATTAAACGTTCGATCACTGATATCGTTTTATGTCGACAAATTTAAATTGAACCCTCGCTCGTGCTATACTGTTACATTTTGAAGGGTAACATCGACGAGGGAGAGACCTTTGTTAATTGGTTATGTTTACATTATCAAATAAGTACCATGTTCTGATTTAAATCCTTCGAGAGGTACACATATTCAAACATAAACAGACTGCCGCACCATAGCGCATTTTATCATTCATTTGAGCGTTTATTGCCTAACAATACTTGAACCGGTTTAAACCGGAAAATACTGGTTCCTCAAACCAGTATTTTCTGGTTTAAACCGGTTCAAGCGGATCATTTTATGAGTAGCAAGCGAGTAGAATTATTGCATTTGGAGAAAAATAAAACATTAACTCATTCTAGTTGCAAAGGGGAGGTGGTTTAAAATTGAAAATGTGTCATAATATTTTTAAAGACTAGATTTACGGCTTCCTCCCGACGGGTTATGTTTTCAGCATGTGGTTTAATATAGTGGTAGTATTTGCTACCTATTTAAATTCACATAATCCAAATACTGGAATGGATTTAAAAAAAATATTTATCGTTATTATTTGAGTCATCGTGATAGTTCAAATGACATATATATGTATATTTTTTGCCCATGAAATTGTGATGAAAGTTATCTTGTGTTTTATATTATATAGTCTATACATGCACCGAATTTAATTGAAATCCGTCCAGCCGTTCAAGCGTTATTGAGTAACAAACACTGAACAAATATTCATTAAAAGATCTTTATAAACTTTCATTTCATAATATTAATACAATAATAAGAAAAATAGTTACTTGTGAGCATAAATTCTTGTATCATTAGGTGTTAAGTCCGCCATACGTACACTTTCTTATATAATTGTGCATTAAAGTATAAATAAATAAAGAAATAAAATTTTAAAATCCTTGTAAATAAATAATAATAATAAAAAAAAACGATAGAGATTCATGAATTTCCATCGCGTTAGACGAATTTTTTATTAAACAAAAATACTATATACATATGTGTATGTACTAGTAACATGACTTCATTCTTTGTTGCGTACATTTCGCACTTGATCCGGGGCCTCGTTTTGCCCCACTCGTTCATTTCTCTCGACTGTTTTCGACCTCATTCGATCCCTACGATAGTTCCCTATACCTTTTCTTATCTACTTGTTTGTGACAACCTTCTTATTAAATGTATTAAACAACCAACCACCGAGTTACTTTTTTTTTCTAGCAATTTCATTCTTTATTTAAATAAAGTTCTTTATTTAATTTTTTTTCCACAACCTTGATATTATATGATATATATATATATATATATATATATATATATATATATATATATATATATATATATATATATATATATATATATCTAATATATAAAATTCTCGTGTCACGGTGTTTGTTACCAAACTCTTCCGAAACGGCTTTACCAATTTTCATGAAATTTTGTGTGCATATTTGGTAGGTCTGAGAATCGGCCAACATCTATTTTTTATACCCCTCAATGATAAGGGTGACCCACCCCTAAAATTTATTTTTTATTTTTTTGACGATTTTTTTTTATACAACTTAGAATGGCAAACAAGCTGACGGCCCACCTGATGGAGAGTGGTAACCGTCGCCTATAGACATGAGCAGTACCATGGACATAACAGAGTATACTGTTTCGCCCATGATACCCCCCATGCGTTGCCATTCCTGAGGACTCAGGTGTTATTCCTCTGTTTTTTTTTTGACGAATTTTTTTATTTTTATTTTATTATAATTTAGCATTGAAAAATACATACACCTTTAAATTTTCATCGTTTTACGATCAACCCATGTATTTTAATCGCTATTTTTATATTTCGCAATAAGTGGTAAAACAACGTTTACGGGGTCAGCTAGTATATAATATAATATAGTTATAAGGTAACAAACATAAAAGCCGAATTGTGAACATATTCAACTGAACTAGATGTTATCTTGCAGAAGTCCATATAACCGGTTATTTGATTAGAAATAACCAGTGAATATTTTGTTTAATTCCGCTACCATTAGTATGTGTGTGACTGCCAACACTCGAAGATTGATCTCCACTATTACTACCAGAAGTTCCACAACCTTCTATATCAGTCCTTAATCTCCGACTGCCATTTTGTCCACGCACATTCAGCTACACGTGTTTCTTCTCTAAACGAGACATCTTCAGGCAAGTTATTAGATCACTACTAGGAGTCTAGTGTTATCCTTTCAATTAAATAAATTGACTTCCAGGGCAAGCCACGTAGAAGTCTACCTGTTTTTTTTTTAAAGAATGATAATGAAATGGTAACCCCGCCTGCGCTAATGGTATACGCTGGCGGGGCACCAGTGAGGAACGATAAGTGACATAGAATGAAATAGCAGGTCAGTTAGCCCATCGTGATGAATCCACCCGGAATTCAGCATGATGGTTTCCAGGGGGACCACGTGGAGGTCGACCCTACGAGGTGCATTGCTAGCAATGGGACTAGTAGTCCGCACCACTAACAATCCCTTCCCCCCAGGTCTACCTGTTAGAATATATCCCAAGCAATGGGATTGTTAAAACCCATGACTAATAATCTCTTTCCTCTCTTATGTGCTTCTAAAGTGTTAATAATATAAATATAATAAATATTTACCATTGTAAGAGCGCAAATCTTACCACGAAGCAGGAATAGATCCCCGACCCTTTTTACACGACATCAAAGACAATACCTCAGAGGAGCTAAAAGCCTACCGGAAGTGGAGGGTGGCTTTCATAGCACTTCCGGTCGCATGCCGGATACGAGTGTCCGCACGTAAGGACCGGAAGTGTGGGTTTGTCGCCGTTCGGATATTTGCAGTCGGCAAATGTGTGAATTATTGCAATTTCGAAATTCTTGTATTAAATGAGTTAAATATAAAAATATTTGGATCTCAAAAAAACTAATTTAGTCTTTAATATACATACACACACACACACACACACACACACACACACACACACACACACACACACACACACACACACACACACACACACATCTATAAATGACGAAATGTTTTGTAAATAACTTATGTTACATGCTTACTAATTTTGCAAATATGTGAGTTTATTTGTTTGTTAGCACTTAGCACTTAACGGCTCAACCAATAATCATGAAATTTGGGGAAGAAAGGTTCTTGAGTGGCGACCGCGTACGGTTAAACGCAGTGTAGGACGACCCCCCACTGATGAAGTGATGACCCCAAATGCATTGAAGGAAGTTAGTGGATTCAGGTGGTACAGGGTTGTTTGTTATTCTAGTTTATAGGGTGCGCCTATGTTCAACAGTGGAGAGATGATGATGATGATATGATGAACAAGTGACATGAGTCAAAAAATAAAAAATAAAACTTAGTTTTTTAATATTAATCAACAGATAAACGTGCTGTATTAGTATGATTCCAAATTTCTTGTCGTTTTTTTTTTATATTTCT
This sequence comes from Galleria mellonella, assembly GCF_026898425.1. NCBI lineage: Eukaryota > Metazoa > Arthropoda > Insecta > Lepidoptera > Pyralidae > Galleria > Galleria mellonella. Next base: position 3,301,793 of record NW_026441999.1, on the reverse strand, counting down.
TTATTAACCAATCTAACAGTTTTCGTCACACAATGGCAAGTCAATATTTACATTATAATTTTGGAATTAATAAATTTTTACTATATATTTCAGTTTCGCTAGTAGAACATATCTTTTCAAAGGATTTTAACAGTTTCCATTTCTATCTATATTATTTACTATTTTATAAATTAGTATCGAAAACTCGTAAGCAAAATTTTAAGCATTATAACTACAATACATGAGAAATTCAGAATACAGACCTGTAAATTTTAGCCCCTTTGACTCGTTGTAGATCGTGTAGGTTGCCATAATTCAAGAACATCGCCCGAGACGCACTTGTAATGCGAATTTCTAGTGATAGCCCCTACCAGTTGTTCACAAGTCACAGTTGTTGAAACGTGACATTTATACAGGGTGAGGTGTTTTTTTAATGGGAGATAATGTAATAGTAACCCCGCCTGCGCTATCGGTATACGCTGGCGGGGCACCAGCGAGGAATGATAGATGACCATAAAAGCAGGTCAGTTAGTCCATCATGACGAATTACATTAGAATTAATCATGATGGTTTCTAAGGGAAACCACGTGGACGTCGACCTGATAGGTTAGCAGTGGGTCAATTAGACTCCATTACTAACAATCCCTTTACCCCCACAGGGTGTGATCGTCATCTTTTGAAGGGAATGTTTTTTTTCTATGGGTGATTAGGATAGTACTTATCTACGCTATGTATATATGTACATAATTGGGGCACCAGTGAGGGATGATAGATGAGAATGAAACCAGAAGGTCTACAATTAAATATTTTCCGAAATTTCAAGGTCAAACGAAACACAAATTTGATATTGTTAAAATTATATAACACATACGTTTTAAAATATCAAAAATATCCTCCGCCTTTTGTACCTTTGTCTATATTTTTATCTACACTTTATGTTACTATTAATTAAGATGTTTTAATTGAATTTTCTGACATTTTTTATGTTTTTTATGCAATAAAGAGATAAATAAATAAATAAAGTAGTAAGGGCTATCGAATTATTTGCGAGTTCGACCAGTCTATAAACTTATGTCAAGGGTCATATAAGAGTCTCGACCATCTTGTGTGACGAGTATGTGATATTTGAGATGAGATGTACTTGATGACAAAGAGATTGTTGCCACATAATCTGATGCTAAGATGCGGTCTCTCGAAACATACAACTGTACAGTCAGCGTCAAATATAATAACACGAAAGTGTGAGATAGATTGATAGATGATTTATTTGAATTACTTATAGCACAACAATCATAAAAGATATAGATAGACATACACAGAAAGCGAGATAGAAAAAATATATATACAAAAAAATACATTTTCAGGATGAACATTTATATCAATAAGGCGTTGATTCATATCTGGCTCGAAGGACCAAAATAACCTTTAGCGATTCGGTATTAAGTATCTATGTGTCAATTACATGTAGGTTATTATATATATATATATATATATATATATATATATATATATATATATATATATATATATATATATATATATATATATATATATATATATATATATATTATATATATATATATATATATATATAATATATCTTGCGACGTCCAGTTTTGCGGTCATCTGGAGGAGAAGGCTAAGATAGCTTCCAAAAAGTTAGGAGTGCTCAATAGGATGAGACGATATTTCATGCCAGAACACCGCCTGAAATTATATAAAGCCCAAGTCAGGCCGCATATGGAATACTGTTCTCACCCGTGGGCAGGAGCGCCACAGTACCAACTCCTTCCGTTAGACCGCATTCAAAGTCGGGCGGCTCGAATTATCGATAGTCAACGCCTTACTGTCCGACTTGATCCACTGAAACTGCGCAGAGATGTTGCATCTCTGTGCATCTTCTACCGAATTTATCATGGGGAGTGTTCTGAGGAATTGTTCGGATTGATACCTGCTGCTGATTTTCACCACCGTACAACCCGCCACAAACTAAAGTTTCATCCCAATCATCTGGACGAGTGGCGGTCTTCCACCGTGCGTTTTTCAAGGCACTTTCTTCCACGCACAACCACTCTTTGGAATCAACTTCCAGCAGCAGTATTTCCGAACTGATACGACAACATAACCTTCAAGAAAAGAGTATATTCCTTTTTAAAAGGCCGGCAGCACACCTGCAATGCCGCTGGTGTTGTGGGTGATCATGGGCGGCGGTAGTCACTTACCATCAGGTGAGCCGCATGCTCGTTTGCCCCCTGTGTTGTAAAAATATATATATATATATATATATATATATATATATATATATATATATATATATATATATATATATATATATTTCTAATTGTTTTCTCCCCTCATTTAAAAAGTTATCCTTCTGCTTCAAATATTAATAATTCTGAATTCGTCCATCTTTAATATCCTTTTAAACGAGTCAATTATCAATGAATCCGTATATGTCAACCAAGAAAGATCATGCTCATCATATCAGCTTTTAACCGTCCACTGCTGAACATAAGCGTCCCTCTTGGGAGGTTTTTCCAGTAGTCGCCACACTTGGCAAGCGGACTGGCAACCGCAGTTAAGCTTTGCAGATGTTTTAAGAGGGGCGCTGCTGCCAATCCATCGCCTTCCCTTAGTCGCCTCTTACGATACCCACGGGAAAGAAAGTGGTGGCCTATTCTACACCGGGACCATACTGCCCGCGTGATCCATATATCAAGTATCTTATATACATATATAACAAACATACAAACATCTTTACAAACCTTCACATTTCTAATATCATATCTTCGTTATCAAGGCGTTTGAATGCACTGAAGAGGTTTTGAACGTAGTACAATAACATTCCTCTAATTAGTGTATCACGACACTCAAAGATATCATATAGCGAGCTATATCTGATGTCGACTGTACATAGATTAACACTCGTCACACTGAGTGTATAACTCAGTAGCAGTTTGGTTTAAGTTGTTATTGACAGCTGAGTACAGTTGGACGACGTTAACGAACTTAAGCAATTCTGCTCTCTCTATGTCTAGTTACATTTAGCATGCTATATTGATTCTTGTCATCTATAATTATTGTCTGTATAAATCCATTAACGTTCCTGTACTAAATATAGTTCCAATTCTCTAGAGAGGAAGATTCTAGCCTACTATTGTTGACATGTTTGCGTTGCTTTTTTTAGTAACAAAAAGTGTTATAAAATCAATTCAATCGCATGATCTCTTAAATGACATAATAAATATTAGACATGAGTAATGTGGATATCGATCCGATATCTATATATTGGGTTTCTTTAGACATTGATAAGTGAAAAATGTATCACTCATTTCGATAACACCCATATCGATCGGATAACTATTTTCGAACATGTCACCAGAGGGAGACTTTGTACAAAAGTCGATTGCTTGGGTACCTCTGTCCTATTCGTGTTTCAACCGTGAAGCAGTTGTGTTTGCACGGCTGTGTTTCGGTTTGAAGGGTGGGATATGGGATATAACAGCTATATAATTTCTAGCTTTAATTATTTTTAAGCGCGCCTAATCTCACAAAAATAATCATTTTCATACATACTTGTACAACAATTAGTCCGTTATCTTAAAGTTGTCTTGAAAAGATTGCTCTCAGCAATAAGACCGCCTTACTGTACTTATACAATTGTATCGTTGTGTTTGTAAATTGTCTTGCTTATTCCCTATATTGTATAATGCAAATAAAATATATTCTCATTCATTCGTTCATTAATAAGTCTGTGTAATTGAGTAAAATTAATTAAAATAGAAATCTACAAACCTTTTTTTAACTACTAGAGTGTTTCGTTAATTTATTTTTAATTATAAAATGTAGTTAAATAAAACAAAGACAAAACAGTTTTACGGTTAAAATACACAAAGAAGTTATTATTAAATGACAAATGTTAAATAAACAATCATTTCTTTTTTAACAATAAAGGGTTGATTTTTAAATATTTAAATATGAGTAATCATCATCATCATCATATCAGCCTTTAACTGTCCACTGCTGGACATAAAACTCCCTTTGGGGGGATTTGCCAGTAGTGGCCATGCCTGGTAGACGGATTGGCAACCGCAGTCAGGCTTTGGAGATGATTTAAGAGAGACGCTGCCGTCTCTTACCGTCCCTTAGTTCTCTCTTACGACACCTTACGACACTGGAAAGGAAGGGGTGGCCTATTCTATGCCGGGACCACACGGGAAAATCATTAAATATGAATTATAGCGTAATCTTTTTTGTGCACATCATAAAAAAAAAATACACGGCTACATTCGAAGCAATATCAAACATGTTTTAGACAAACAACGATCGAATACAGATTAGGAATGTTTTAAGTAAACTTATTGTTAACATGGCAACGTTAAACACCAAGTTTTTCGCGTACATATATGCACAATAAATCACAATTCTTATTACCGTGAAGCAGTTGTGTTTGCATGGCTGTATTTCGGTTTGAAGGATGGGATATAGCGTGAATTTACAGGGTACAGAGGAATAACACCTGAGTCCTCAGGAATGGCAACGCATGGGGGGTGTCATGTGCGAAACAGTATACTCTGTTATGTCCATGGTACTGCTCGTGTCTATAGGCGACGGTTACCACTTTCCATCAGGTGGGCCGTCAGCTTGTTTGTCATTCTAAGTTTCATAAAAATAATCTGTGAAGACGTGATACGTAGGCACAGATAAATAAACACATTATTCGATTAATGTTTTCTTGTGTTTCTTAGTTAGAGTTTTAAAAATTCGCGCGACATGTAAAGATTATTGTACGGCATAGAATGGGCTACCCCAACCTTTCTCGCGGGCGTCGTAAGAGGCTTAATTGTACAGAGAAGACCAGCAGCGTCTCTCTTAAAACATCATCAAAGCCTAACTGCGAGTGCCAACCCGCTTACCTATCGTGGAAAAAAACTCTTCATGAGGGATTATTAGTAATGCAGACTACCAGTTCCATGCTAGCAAAACACCCTGTCAGATCGACCTCTACGTGGCCCCTCTGGGAACCATCATGCTGAATTCTAGGCTGGAATGGTCTAACTGACCTGCCTTTTCATCCTCACCTATCATCCCTAACTAGTGCCCTGCCAGTGTATACCGTTAGCGCGGGCGGGGTTATCATTTCATTATTATACTATCATCTAAGGCTTGACAGATCATTGATCTAGTTAGAGCCAGAAGAAAATAAATCTTATCTATTTAAAAAAAATTGGATAAGGAAAAACAAAGCCGGTAGATGGCGCTACGGGTGCAAAACAACGTTTGTCGGCCCAGCTAATGTAATACAATAAACCCGGCGTGTAGATACTTTCTCGGGTTTATTGCGTAATCCAATAAACTATTACTATAATCCAACCAGAAGTACCCAATAAGGGTTACTTAATTGCTACAACAATGGATTCAAACTGCCTACAAATTAACCACTTTATGTACACCGTTAATTAACAAATAGATACAAGTATAAATATTGCGTATACATTACATATGCTTCGATTGTAACATCGAAAATTATAAATTAGATAATAAAACTACTAGTTGATTGGAAGAAATACCTTTAAGGGATCCTTTAAGTCTGCTTGTGCTTGCTATGACTTAATACCTATACTATAAGTGAATGTACATATAAATAAATAAATTAATAAAATGAAAATAGTATTATTTGTTAATTTCCCAAATAAACTATCTCATTTGATAAATATTATTGATATAAAAAAAAAATTATTACACAAATCCATGCGTACGAAGAAGGGGGAAAAAGCTAGTCTATGACATTTATATTAAATTCTTATCTGAATTATTATAAAAAGCAAAGATTTTATTGTCTGTTTGTAATTAATAAAATTAAAAAATACTGTTAACCGATTTAAAAAGATACCTACATTAGTAGCGAGTGACGTGGTAATATATATATATATATATATATATATATATATATATATATATATATATATATATATATATATATATATATATATATATATATAATTGTAAAGCAAATGGTGGATTAAATTGCATACTTCCGATACATTAAAATTAGGATTCCATACATGAAAAGACGAAACCATCTTACCTCGTATTTTTTTATCATAAACTTATTTAAACAACTTAACATGCCAACAAGCTGACGGTCCACCTGATGGAAAATGGTAACCGTCGTTTGAAGATTTGAACACCATAATGGGCATCGTATTAAGATTGTGTTTCACAAAAAAAAAAAACTTTAATTCTAACAAAACTAGTTATTTTAATTTAAAAACTCAATTGCTAAACGGATTTTGATAATTTTTTTATAAAACCTAACTGTATGCATATCTTTTCAAATAAAAAAAGTATTTTCCATCGGTTTACAACTGACGACGTCACGAGGTAACAAACATATAAAAAATACAATTGAGTTACGAATTTTCATCTTTATTGAAGTCAGTTAAAAAACGTATTAAATAAAATTCTTAATCTTGTCAATGTTGAAATTTCAGTTTGTAATTGACCGAGTATTTAACTAGAGGGGGATTTTGTACAAAAGTCATTTGCTTGGGTACCTCTTTCCCATTCGTGTTTCAACCGTAAAGCAGTTGTGTTTGCATGGCTGTGTTTCGGTTTGAAGGGTTGGATATGGCGTGAATTTACAGGATACAGAGGTATAACACCTGAGTCCTTAAGAATGACAACGTATGGGCGGTATCATAGATGAAGCAGTATACTCTGTTATGTCCATCGTACTGCTCATGTCTATAGACGACGGTTACCACTTTCTATCAGGTGGGCCGTCAGCTTGTTTGCCATTCTAAGTTGTATAAAAAAAATTGACCCAGTTAAGAAGTAACAAGTGTAGAATAAAACTGGTGCCAGAGTTGAGAACCTCTTTCTTTTAACTCGGTTGAAAATACAAAGTAATACCCATGGTTGGTATCTTTCATGCGTTACAATTCCTGAAGACTATGATGTCCTTAGTACTCTCTATAATCATGATCATTATTTGCATATTCTGCATGTACAAATACAAAATATTAGTTCTTGTGTGTCGGAAGGAACTGGCTTACAAGGCCAAGGTTACCCTAATTTGTAAGCTAGGGCAAAAAATATGTAACAGTGCAACCCTGTATTTGTTAATAAAATTCTATTATTATTATTATTATTATTTCAGCCTTTATCCGTCCAATCCATCCGTCTTAGTACTCTTATAACTTTACTTAACTAACCTTTATACCATGTGGTACCGGCATAGAATAGGCCACCCCTTCCTTTCCCGTGGATGTCTTAAAAGGCGACTAAGAGATGGCGAGGGATAGGTAGCAGCGTTCCTATTAAAACAGCTACAAAGCCTAACTGCGGTTGCCAATCCGCCCGCCGAACGTGGCAACTACTGGCAAAACCTTAGGGAGGCTTATGTTCAAAAGTGGACAGTTAAAGGCAGATATGATGATGATGAAGTTAACTTGGAAACTCTTTTCTCCAAAACGACTAAACCAAATAATTAAAATACTATAAGTTCATTGACACTGCAAAGTAGTCAAGTTTTTGACTTAATTAAGAAAGTTATGAGTCGTTAAATGCGCATTTTTATATTAACTGGCGAGTTATCAAGATCTAATATGTGCATTTATTTCTCGAGTCTTCAAATTTAATATTTTATAGTAGCCTTCCTCTCTTGGGTGGAATTTGTGAATGGAATGAATGCCTCCTGCAAACAATTGTGGTAAAGTTCTGATGAACTCCTCATAGGATAGCTAACCTGCCTTCATCCTCACTTATCATCACTCACTGGTGCCCTGCCAGCGTATACCAATAGCACTGACGGAGTTACATTTTTATCCATAAAAAAAAATAGTCAAGCAGGTTCGACTCGCACTTGGCCGCTTTTAAAGCCCACTCTTCACAGTCCAGTGGAGTGATAATGGAAAAGTACTAATGCTTTCCGGAATAATGTTGAGAGCGTTGCTGCGCTTGATTCGTACCCGAGTTTAATTTCCTGCTCATTGCTTTCACCATTTCTTTTATTTTGCAAGACTCTTGGTGCTTTAGCAGCTGTTTGGTCGGATAACGCTTGTCTCGGGAGATTCCCAGAATTTTTCTACCCTACAATCACACCTCGGTCCTCGAACTACAATATACTGTTTTTTTTAATGGATGATAATGGAATAGCAACCCTGCCCGCGCTGACGGTATACACTGGCGGAGCTCCAGTGAGGGATGACAGGCGAGAATGAAAAGGCAGGTCAGTTAGCCCATCGTGATGAATGCACCTGGGTTTTAGCTCGGTGGTTTTAAGTGGGAACCACGTGGAGGTCGACCTAATAGGGTATATTACCCGCATTGGTCTTGGTCCACATTTTAAAAACCCCTCCCCCTCCCTATCCTGTGTTTTTAAGAATCAAGTAAAAAACATCTCGGTGTACAATCCAAAATACAGCTCGAACCAATTAAAAAAAAATTGTTTCCTATTGCCCCGACCGGGAGTCAAATACATTCATTTATGCAATGTGACCGTAGTGGCCACGGAACTCGTCATAAATAAACAGCCAATACGAATACAGCAACAGTAAGAGTGGTACTACTACTAATGTGAAAGTGGCGCCATCTGGTGGTAACAAAGTTTTCTAGAGTGGCCCACCCATTCCTTTTCCGTGGGTGTCGTAAGAGGCGAGTAAAAGAATTTAATGGTCGAGGGACAAGCAGTAGCGTCCCTCTTAAAACATCACCTAAGCCTAACTGCGGTTGCCAATCCGCTTACCAAACATGGAAACTTCTACTTCTACCTTCTGGTATGGAGACTTTATACAAAAGACGATTGCTTCGGCACCTCTGTCCCATTCGTGTTTCTATCGTGAATCAGTTGTGTTTGCATGGCTGTGGTTTGATTTGAAGGGTGGGATATGGCAATGAATTTACAGGGTACAGAGGAATAACACCTGAGTCCTCAGGAATGGCAACGCATGGGGGGTATCATGGGCGAAACACTATACTCTGTTATGTCCATGCTACTGCTCATGTCTATAGGCGACGATTACCACTATCCATCAGGTGGGCTGTCAGCTTGTTTGCCATTCTAAGTTGTATAAAAAAAATACTGATAAAATTCCCCATTGTGGGGAAGACTTATGTTCAGCAGTGGACAGAGTTAAAAGCTTATATAATCTTATATAATAAAACAATACATGGGTACAAGATCGCACTTTTTTTTGAATAATGTGTTTTTTGCCCATTATTATTTTTGGTTTGTTAATGTTTTTTTGTTTGTTTAGTTCTTGTTTTGTATGCTACTGTGTGAGTTGCATGATGCTTCAAATAATTTCTTTTTTTTTCTCTCTTTATTCTTATTTTATTGGAATAACGATAGAAATTCTATACCTTAATGTACCTATACAGTATTGTCATATAACAAGAACGTATTTTTCTTAGATAAAATGCCAATTAGCAATATAATCCAACAAGCAAGTTGGCCCATAAATTGTACCTTCACATAAAACTCATAATAAGCAACAAATATTATCAGAGCTCGTAAATCCAATAGTTACCGTTTTAGTAGCCCTATCCACTATATGGTTCGATGTAACATTCCTTATGGAGGCCTAGTATAATATACAAGGTGAAATATAAATAGAGTTTAATCAGAATGGAGCATCTCCGATAGAGAGAGGGGTATTGATAGTACTACGTATACATACTACCAGTCTCATTGCTAGTAAAATACCAATCAGTTTGTCAGGTCGACCTCCCCGCGGCCCACTTTGGTAACCATCATGCTGAATTCCAGGTGTATTCATCACGATGGGCTAAATGACCTGCCTTTTCATTCTCACCTATTATCTCTCACTGGTGCCAGCGTTGTATACGCTGGAGGGGCACCGACTGGTTAGCGCAGTCGGGGTTAAAATTCCATTTAAAAAAAGAAGCATAAGAAAGAGCTGTACTAGTGTAGGTAGCTCAAAACCTTCCCTTATGGCAATCTATGGGGCAGGCATATGGTCAGCAGTGAACCGTAAATGGCTGAAGATAATGATGAATTAGTGGAACTGAACATTTTGCTCCACATGAAAAATGAAATGAAAAGAAATGAAATTTATTTGCTATGAAATGAAATGAAATTTATTTGCTAGAAACATTGTAGAAAAGGTGTTGCATTTGTGAAGTTTATAAGATGTCCATTATGTTTCGCCACATCAAATGGCAGGCAAATATTAATTATTGAATCTAGCTACAGATAGGCCATTTTATACAGATAAATTATATATTTAATTTACAATTACATACATACATACATACATATCTGTCACGCCTGTCTCCCATTAGGGTAGGCAGAAACAATGGAACGCCAAATACTTCGATTCAAACAAACCTCTTTCGCTTCTTCCACATTCATCAATCTTTTCATACATGCTCGCCGGTTACGGGTACTTTTAATTTGGCCCTTCTTCAGCACGTCGCCTATTTGGTCAACATACGTCCGTCTAGAGCGGCCCCTAACGACATCTCCATTCATTCTTGCTCCATAAATCTCTTTCGTAATACTTCTTACAATTGTTTACTACATTATACAATAAATCACTACTAGTACCAAGTGCGCACTTTGGTCATGCATTATAAGCAGTCAATAAAGCTATTATAAATAAGGCTGTGGCCCATCAACGTTTAGAAATCCTCGGAACGGTGAGGTCGCTCCGTGAGGCCTGTGAAGAACCCAGGAAGCTTCTGCACTTCTGGGCGGAGCTAGGTTGGCTGTACTAGCCACGACTCATACGCACAATGGCCCAAGTGAGAGGCTAAACGCGGAAAATGGAGTCTTTTTCACATTCACATTCACATTCAGCTATTATAAATAATAAAAATTATAGAAATGACAAATAAAATTATTTGTATAGAGATGTTTTAATAGGTAGCGTAATTATTTAATAATAACGCTGCTGCCCATTCCTCGCTCTCCCTCAGTCGCCTCTTACGACATCTACGGGAAAGGAAAGTGTGGCCTATTCTATGCCGTTATCACACGGTAATATATTATACATATAAAATAGGAAAATTGAAAACCTCATCCATTTTGGAGAATTTTGGTGAATCTCAATACATATGGATAAAAATTGGTATGGATATAACTCAGTCCCTGGTTAAACATACGAGTGTAGCATAGTTTTTACTGAGGAAAAATATTTGACTCCCATGGGAGAAACATAAAAATTCACCGCGCGAATACCATAGCATGTCCGACTTCTGTTTACTGAAATATACGTATATTTGTAGATATAGTACGTTTTAATCTAATAACTGTGCCAAATTTCATGTATCTAGGTTAAATAGATTTCGAGTTGTGAGGGGTCAAAAGTAGCTTGAAATGGTTCGTGTAATATTACATACGGTTTTTGCGTCGCCAATTTCTTTTTCTTTGAACTTGGCTGAACACACTGCTGCTTGTCTAACAAATAAACAAAAAATTTACTGTCAATAAGACACTTTCCTGGTGTCCAAAAATAGTACAAATAAAAAATTACTATAATTTTTTTACTTATGTTAGCCGTTGATTTTCCATTGCTAAACATAGGCCTTTCCCATAAGGGGAGTTTTGCCAGTAGTTGCCACGCTTGCTAGGCAGATTGGCAACCGAAGGCTTTTAGAGATGTTTTAAGAGGGACGCTGCTGCCCATTCTTCTACCATTAAGTTACTTTAGTTGCTACTTACGATACCCACAGAAAATTGAGGAGTGGTCTATTCCATACGGCTACAATTTTTTACTTATTTCTACTAATTTCATTTGGAGGAAAAATTTATAATAATTTAAACTTGGTAACCTTTTTCATTGGTTAGTTTTTTAAAAAAAAAAATATAGTGTAATTTTATACATTTAACACTTGAAATAATGTTAGTCGAATTGTTTTTACTGTTTAAATGAAATTTCAAGGATTCCTTGTTCACGCAGATTGTTCAAGACTAGTTCAATTTGTGTTATCTAACCAAACCCCTGGATTCTGATTTAAGTTGATGCAAGACTCATGTTAGAGGTATAGGCGAATTAAACTAGAACTGCCACTGTAACTATGGTTTAAGTATCATGGTATAAATAATAGTGTCTAAGTATCATGTCGTAAAGAGAAGTCAAAGATATGGGTCTACCTTTCAAAACATCACCGAAGCTTAACTGCAGTTGCTAATCCACGCCAAGAAAGCATGATTAAAGTTTCATTAATGTAATGCATTTTAAACAAATTATTTAGGTACTAATATCTAATAGTTTTTTACAAAAAAAAAAATGTATTAAAAATTACTATTTGACAACTTAGTACTGCCAGAATAAGCAATTTTTAATCAGTCTTTCATATTTTAATAATTATTTACAAAGTTAAAGAAGTAAACAGAGTAATCCTAAAACGCGGAGCGTATTAATCCCCAGATTAATGAATTTCCATCGAAATCAGGCTGGCGCAACTCCGGTACTTTTCGACAACGCACTTCCTTCGGTTCGACGTACTTCGATAGATGTTCAAGTATTATCTGGAATTAATAAAGCTAAGTATTGTCTACCCTTATCTGAGTACCAAATCAAGGAGGGTAATGTGTTGCATGTGTACATATCAGAGACTTCACCACAGAAAGACTGTATAAAAGTTTCTGTCGTTAAGTAGCTAAACTTGCATGGCTATGTTTTGACATAAAGGATGGGATATGGCAGTGACTTTCAGGATATGGAGGCATAACGTCATGGTCCTCAGAAATGAGAACGCATGAAAGATACCATGAATGCCTATTGAGATATTACATTACAATGGAAATACTTAATGATCTCTTAAAATGTCTCCAAAGCCTAACTGCGGTTGCCAACCAGCCTGCCAAACGGGGCAACTAGTGGCAAAACACCCCATTTTGGGGAAGGCATATGTTTAGCAGTGGACAGTTAACTCCTGATGTGCTGATGATTATAATGGAAATACATTAGTCCAAATTGTGCAAAATTAATTCCCAATTCGTGTTTCTACTGTGAAGCAGTTATGACTGTATTTCAGTTTGAAGAGTTGGATATGGCAGTGAATTTACAGTGTACAATGACACCTTAGTCCACGGAAAAGGTAACGCATAAGAGGTGACATAATTGATACAGTATACTCTATTGGCTATGGTACCGTTCATGTTTATAGGCGACTGTTACCACTTTCCATTAGGTCGTCAGCTTTTACCATTCTAAATTGCAGAAAAGTTATGTAATAAACAAACAAAAGTCTGAATCACTTATTTCTTTAAATGAGTGTTCTAAATGCGAAATTAAACTTATTTCTCTAATAAGTAAGAGTTGAAAACTACAAAAAATTTTTCGAACATACTAAATAATGGACGTGTAGTTATCAAGTTAGTAACTTGAAAGGTTGTCTTGGGAGCTTTTGTCTTATGTCATTTTTCATACGAATGCCCAAACTCTATTAGGATTATAGTCGTGAGCATATATATATATATATATATATATATATATATATATATATATATATATATACTTTTCGCTAACTTTTCGCCCGCTATTTCGTTTTTTTTTTACAACACAGGGGGCAAACGAGCATGCGTCTCACCTGGATCGTACACGTGGATTTAAAACGTAGGCAAAGCCACTTGTAGATGGCGTATCGAGACAAAACGTACACCAGTTTTTAAGTTAGAAATAAGAAATACAACTAAGAAAACCATATCCAATTTCATGCAGTAGTCTTTACGTGATGGCAGAATAAATATACAGATAGACAGATTTTTTTATAAATTATTGATTTTAAGAATTGATATATTTTTTTTACAACATAGGGGGCAAACGAGCATGCGGCTCATCGGATGGTAAATGACTACCGCCGCCTATGATCACCCACAACACCAGCGGCATTGCAGGTGTGCTGCCGGCCTTTTAAAAAGGAATATGCTCTTTTCTTGAAGGTTATGTTGTCGTATCGGTTCGAAAATATTGCCGCTGGAAGTTGACTCCAAAAAATGGTTGTGCGTGGAAGAAAGTGCCTCGAAAAACTCACGGTGGAAGATTGGCACTCGTCTAGATGATTGTGATGAAACTTTAATGAAATGAAAGATATTTATCAATACTCCTCATTTTTATTTATTTATTTATTCTTTATTAACCAAATTACAAAAAAAAAACTTCTGATACAAAAGGCGAAGTTAATGCTATATAGCATTGTCTCCCAGTCAACCTTTGGCAAAACAGAAATGTAATTATGTCGTGAAAAAATTGAAAATTGTATATAAACAGTTACAGATGTATCCATATTGACTTACAAATTATATAACACATACGATGGAGAACTGCTGCATATTATGTTAATATAAATATACTTACATGAATAAAATAAACTAACATTACTTACATGTAAAACATATACAAATATAATTAACATTTTCTTTATTAATATTTCAACCGGTAACTATCCACGGCTGGACATAAGCCTTCCCCATATAGGGGAGTTTTATTTGATGGGTGAAAATGGTATGGTAACCCCGCCTGCGCTAACGGGATACGCTGGCGGAGCACCAGTAAAGGGTAATAGATGAGAATGAAAACAGGTCAGTTAGCCCATCATGATTAATTTAACAGGAATTAACCATGATAGTTTCCAGGGGGAACCGCGAGGAGGTCGATTCTCAGTCTCCATTATATGGGGGGGAAGGGACTGTTAGTAAATACATACATACACGATTATATACCATAATACCAATAAAGCAATAAATAGAGATCAAAGGTGATGATGATGAAGACGATGAACTACTTTCACAGTTTCTTCAAAAGATATTCATATAGACTTTGTTTCTTAAAAGTTTTCTTAGATACTTGTCTCCTAACATTTTTTTTTTAAATATCTCCCATGTTACATTGTGTATTGTGTGGTTATAATTTTAGTTCGTTTTTTTTATACAACTTAAAATGACAAACAAGCTGACGGCCCACCTGATGGAAAGTGGTAACCATCACCTATAGACATGAGCAGTACCATGGACATAACAGAGTATGCTGTTTCGCCCATGATACCCCCCCATGCGTTGCCATTCCTGAGGACTCAGATGTTATACCTCTGTACCCTGTAAATTCACGCCTTTATTACGTTGGCAAGATATTGTTAATTCGATATACGATCTACCTTAACGCACCCTCGTTATTAGACCAACACTGTGGAACATAACAGTAAATAAGAGAACAAATTGCTAGCAACGCCAGATGTTCGTTTTCCTTACCAATATATCAGATTTGGAGCAAATCTCATTTTATCCAGTTGTTGACAGTTTTTACCCGACTTCCAAAGAGGGAGGTAAAGCTTATTTATTTTAATGCATTCATGTATATAATATAGAGTTGTTACAATGTTCTTATCAGGAATAAATGTATGAACCCTGTTTGGGTATAGCAAAATTTGATCGATAGGTAATTATCCAGAGGGAGACTTTGTACAAAAGTCGATTGCTTGAGTACCTCTGTCCCATTCGTGTTTCTACCGTGAAGCAGTTGTGTTTGCATGGCTGTGTTTGAGGGGTTGGGATATGGCGTGAATTTACAGGGTACAGAGGAAAAACACCTGAGTCCTCAGGAATGGCAACGCGTGGGGGGTATCATAAGCGAAACAGTATGTGTGTGTACTGTTATATCCATGGTACTGTTCATGTCTATAGGCGACGGTTACCACTTTCCATCAGGTGGGCCGTCAGCTTGTTTGCCATTCTAAGTTGTATAAAGAAATAGGACTACAGATATCTTAAACCGCGGGACATCGTTATGTTAACACATAGGATCTATAAAATGATGGTATAAGGCAGGAAGTCCAAAAGATCCCTATGGGTCGACGTGCAACGGTTTAGCTGACCCCATATGCAAAAAAAAAAGATAAGATAATAAGAAGTTATACCGCCATACCCTGTTGCACTGCCATATCTCACTCTTTAAAACCAAACGCAGCCAAGTAAGTACAGCCGTTGTATGGCAAAACACGAGTGGGACAGAAGTACCCAAGCAGACGACTTTGAGATATATCAACAGCTGATGATATGTTAAATTAAAAAAGTGCATTATAACGAAAAAGTACGACGAAGAGAATATATCTTTCACTTATTTTGGAATCTTTTGAGATTAGCTTCAACAAATTCTGTAGTTAGAAAATGCACTTTAATTGTAATGTCTTTTGAATCTAATTTCGTTAATAGCATTTACAAGAAAAAGGTCAATCTGGGACGCATCGAGACGGATGTCGAGACAAACGACTCCAGAGATTCACTGCTCAGTCACCCATCCAATAGAGAGAAAAATCGTGTTTATTATACAATACTAGCTTTTACACGCGACTACGTCCACGTGACCGGGATATATTGATCGACCGTGACAAAATGCTGTATGAACAAAATAGAATCCAAAACAATTATTTTTAGAATTATTGTATGTTTGTTTCTAAGTTTGTTCACGCTAATCTCAGAAACCACTTAACCGATTTGAATGTGATTATCATTTGTACGTGATGGTTCGCTTCATTTAAAATTTAGTGTTTGTTTTATTTTATTATGTTCATAAAAAATTATATCAATTTAAAGAATACTTACCCGTGCGAAACCGGGACGGGTTGCTAGTATTTTTTTATACAACTTAGAATGGCAATCAAGCTGACGGCCCACCTGATGGAAAGTGGTAACCGTCGCCTATAGACATGAGCATAACAGAGTATACTGTTTCGCCCATGATACTCCCATTTGTTGCCATTCCTAAGGCTTCAGGTGTTATTCCTCTGTACCCTGTAAATTCACGCCATATCCCACTTATTAGTATATATTTAAGTAATAATTTAAGATTTAGATCCACAAAAATCCAAATTCAAAAATCCAAATACATAAAAAGAGGAATTTAGGAGACCAAAACGTGTCTCCAACTATTTTGTTTAAAAATATTGTCATCGTCAATCCACAAAGATTCTCGTCAAAGATATTGCATGACATATCGATGCAAATGACGCGGAATTGTAATTTATGGAGAAATGTGAGGAAAAACCTATGAATAAACCAGAGGAGGGTTGTGGTAATGATGACGATCGTCTGAGAAATATAAAAAAGTTCTGAACCTATTCGATGGAATATATTGTCCGTAGTTTATAAACACTATAGATATCATAGTACCAATGAGATTTCTATGACACCCTTCACTGACTTTTTTTTATTCAACTTAGAATGGCAAACAAGCTGACGGCCCACCTGATGGAAAATGGTAACCGTCGCCTATAGACATGAGCAGTATCATGGACATAACAGAGTATACTGTTTCGCCCATGATACCTCCCATGCGTTGCCATTCCTGAGGACTCAGGTGTTATTCCTCTGTACCCTGTAAATTCACTGCCATATCCCACCCTTCAAACCGAAACACAACCATGGAAATACCAGTTGTCTTTACGGTAGAAGTACGAATAGGACAGAAGTGCCCAAGCAAATGACTTTTGTACAAAGTCTCCCTTTGGTGACTTACAAAAAACAATACATTTTAAAATTAGAATAAAATTGTAACTGGACTATGTCTGTACATGGAAGATATTTAAGAAAAAAATATGTGAAGGGGATTTAATGAGAGCAATAGAAGCAAATTTTATCTGTCTGTTGGTCTGTATGCTTGTTTCGGTATCACGCCAAAGCTACTACACCAAATTTAATGCGGTTTCTACCGTTGTATTGCTGAAACTCTAACTTAAAATCTGGTATATATTTTATTGCTATCTAGAAGCGGTACATTTCGTAGGCTTTCCTTTTTTAAAACTCCATGCGTCCTGTTAGTGTGGGACACTTGTTTAATATAAAAAAAAATAAACTAACTAACTAGCTAACTGACCTGCTTCATCTTCACTTATCGTCCCTCACAGGTGTCCCGCCAGTGTATACCGATAGCGCAGGCGAGGTCACCATTCCATTATTACCCATTAAAAAAAGACCTATCTCGACTTTAGTGTTAACTTTAATGTATTTTTAATTGTAAAAGTTATACGAAATTATTGTTTAACAAACAATCTAATAATTCGTAGTGGTAAAGTTAGTTTTGAAATTTCACTCAATCTGTTGGCGCGTGAGAGAGAATCATCGTCCAACGGTTTTGGGACTAGAGTGCCCTTCAATTATGAACTTCAGTAGTTTATGCCGACTAATAAAATGGGATTATTTAATACTATTTGTGCTCGCGACTTCGATCGCGTCACCAGATCATATCGTCGTTGTGCAGCGAAAAATAACTAATTAACATTTTTAGCGAAACCTATTTATTGCCCCATTTGGTTTGAAATACAATAATGTACCCTATTTTAAACGATATAAGCATTTTTGGTAATATTTTTGAAATTACAGAATATCAATAAATATCTAAGTACCAATTTTACCGGACTTTTCTCCGCGAAACCTAATTTTGATTTTTTTATTTTAGTTTAAACAAATAAACAGCTGTTGGATTTCATTCATTATACGTAGTTTTATTAAACTCTAAGCTATATTTTCTTCCTACAAATGTTTTTGATAGCATTTAGAAGCTATATCGATTTTTACCTAAAAAAAATATTCAAACGCGATTATTCTCAGAATCTGTTCCTTATAGTTGATGAATTTTCGTTGTACAATAACGATATTGATTAATTCTGATAAAAAGTAGCCTGGAAACTACATTGTTTACTAAATTTCGTGATGATGTCAAATCATTAAGGTTTTAAGAGTTAACAAACAAAGTCACTTTTACATTTGTAATATTAGAAAATATTTTTTTTTTGAATTGTGACATTAATGAGAAATACAATAATGTGGCCAAGCATTAATTATTTTAGGTGCATTTTCTTTATTAATTTTTCCTTAAAAGTTAAAATAATTACTTTTTTTTTATTTTTTATTGGAAGTGGTATATTTGGTTATTTCTCTTCGCTTGTTAGCAAAATCAAGTTAGTGTGCCCGTTATATTTACAATCTGTTGCGTATATAAAATTAAGTAAATAAATGTGTATAACTTAATTTCTTTGTATATGTTAAATATACTTTTAAAATTTTATCTAAAACTAAGCTAATGGCTGATTTTAATAAAAATTCTATAGGATTATTCTGTATATATATCTTTTCAGATAAAAAAAATCAGTTTATAACTGACAGCGTTAAGAGGTAATAAAAATAAAACGCACTGGCAAGCGCAGTGTAGGACGACCCCCCACTAGATTTGTTTTTAATGAGTAATAATGATATGATAACCATGCCTGCGCTACCAGTTTACGCTGGCGGGGCACCAGTGAGGGTTGATAAGTGACGATGAAATCATTATTTGCTTGCTTTTTGCGTGATTAAGCTTCCTCAATCTAATTACACGTAAGTTAAACCGGTAGTTATTACATTAAAATACAATGTGTACTTACGAAATTTTAAATAATTAAAATTGTTAATATTATTTATTATATTTTATCTCCTACTATTAATTATTGCTTTTTATTTTTATTTTTGGATTATGTCATTTCAGTGGAATGTATTTTGTTTAATTATTATTTAAACACATATTGGTTGGGGGCCTGGTAATCTGTATTACCTATTACAGACACCAGCTCCTCACAGCAGAGTTCCATATTATTTTAATTTTCTTTGCTTCTATCCTAAATACCTATGTGTAAATTTAAGTTGTTTGTGAGGAGACATAAATAAAAATTTTATTATTATTATATATTAGTGGATGGGAGACTAGTCCAATTCAGCCGGCGCGTGGTTCTCAAACTTTTTGCTTGTTAAAATACTTGCGCGCTGTGAATGAACGTGGCACGAATGGGAGAACGGACTCATTTCACCGACGGACCCGTCAATTACGTCCACCGTGTACCGGAATGAAGAAGGTCGTAAGCGACAATAATTTTCTTTGCATTTGGCTCTTTGAAGTCGTCCATTTTTTTTAATGGGTAAAAATGGAATGGAATCCCCGCCCGCGCTATCTGACGAAGCACCTGTGGAAGATGATAGGTGAGAATGAATGCAGGTCAGTTGGCCCACCATGATGAATTTGATAAGAATTAAACATGATGGTTTCTATGGGGAACAGCGTGGAGGTCGACCTGCGACGGTGTATTGCTAGTAATAGGGCTATTAGGCCTCATTACTAACAATCCCTCCCCCCCCCCGAAATCGTCCATTAGATATTTAAAAAAGATTACGATTCCCACAGGTATCGTAATAGGCGACTAAGGGAACTCAATGTGCAAAGAATGGGCAGCAGCGTCCCTATTAAAACATCATGAAAAGCCTAACGGCGATTGTCAACCAGCTTGCCAAACGTGGCAATTAGTGGTAAACCCCTCTAATAGAGGAAGGCTTATGTTTAGCACTAGACAGTCAAAGGTTGATATGGTAATGATAATTATACTCGAATTTCATAATAAAATCATATTGTACTATAATTTATTTTAATAGTACTTAATAAAATTGTAAACTGATAAATAATTGAGTCAAACACAAAACAATCTAATGATTTATAATATTTTTTTTTATGCAACTTAGAATGGCAAACAAGCTGACGGCTCACCTAATGGAAAGTGGTAACCGTCGCCTATAGACATGAGCAGTACCACGGACATAACAGAGTATACTGTTTCACCCGTGATACCCGGAATAGCAACTCAGGAATAGCAACGCATGGGGCGTTGCTATTTCTGAGGACTCAGGTGTTATTCCTCTGTACCCAGTAAATTCACGCCATATCCCACCCTTCAAACCGAAACACAGCCATGCAAACACAACTGCTTCACGGTTGAAACACGAATAGGACAGAGGCACCCAAGCAATCGACTTTTGTACAAAGTCTCCCTCTGGTAAATACGTCATCTAGATGTGGCATTATTCATTAATAATTCTACTTCTGAAATTCATGCAGCCAAAGTAACGGTCAAAGAACAGATATGAATAAAAATCTTTAAAAGTAAAGTCGCTTACGCCATTATCTAAGAGGCGAGGTGCAGTATCAAACGACTGCGTCGAGTATTTCCTCGCGACCGAAGTCGGGCTAAGCGACTTTTTTGTCGCGGCCCATTGTTCTTACTGCAAGATCAATCAGTCCTCTTAATTTGCTTGCTGACATTTATATTGCTTTAAGAAACTGGAGTCTTTGGTTTTACGGACGAGAAATTGATTACATTTGTAAAGGAAATTTTACTTTCAAAAGAATGTATCAATTCAATTTGCTACTTTCTTTTAAATAGTAATTCTTAAGTCTATAAGAGAAATTTAAAGATAATAGTCTTGAACAAAACAAATGTATGCACTTGACAACTTATACTAGAGATGCAATTGGTGCTTTTGCTCTTGGTAGACTATGACGATAAACTTCAGAGCAAATCTATGGGATTTTATTCACCTGCCTAGAAAACATATTAGGAATCCTTAGAATCGAGCTCATCCCTCTTTTTACGAGATGAAATGAAAAAAAAAATGTAAATCTTTGTGGAACACAATCTTAAGTCATTGCGTTTTCACAATTTTCTATTCAAAGTAGTATAATCTATTTTAGTAAAATATATTTCCAAAGTGCAATATCAACTATTTGATTTCCAAGAAATCGGGGATACACAAAGATTTCCCGTCGGAATGGAATAGCTAATAAAAGGCCGAATAAGGTTCAAAAGACACTAATGTGATTCTTGGATTTACGCCATCTTTCACTTTGCATCTTATTAGAGTGGTCATATATTTAAAAAAAAAAAAACTTGCAACTTGGAATATTAAACAAAATTATGACCTATCTAATGGAAAGTGGTAATGGTAGTCTATAAACCTGAATAACATCACAGAGATTGCAGAATACACTTTTACCTTCATGGTATTCCTATATCCTACCCTTTACATTATTTAATATTCATGGGAGAGTGGCGCCCTCTGATGTCAGGATGTTTAGGCCGATTTCGTTGTAAATAAATATCGTTGTCTTTCTATCATCTTACTCTATTGTTTCCTCCATAAGATTACAATAGTAAACTTATTATAAATACAAACAATTACAAGAAAATATTACACTGAGAAAACAATGGGCGGTCTTATCATTTACAGAGATCTTTTCAATCTTTTAGATAGAGAAGAGGAATATAATGGCGAGGTACGTCAACTTTTTTAATTTAGACATGAACATAGAGTGACTATCAAAGCGAATATCAAGTTAAGGCTTGGTTTTTACAATACCATTATACAGGCACGTTATGCGGACAATAGGTGATTCGCGGCCCAAGTTTGTTCTGCAAGTTGCACTTTTAAATAAATTGCAAATATACCGCGGCACTCTACTAGGTGCATTGTATTCGAATTATTATATATTTATTGTTAAAAGTTTCGTAAGCAAACATTATATTTTAATGTAATAACTACTAGTTGAACTTACGTGTTTTTTTTTATACAACTTGGAATGGCAAACAAGCTGACGGCCCACCTGATGGAAAGTGGTAACCGTCGACTATAAGCATGAGCAGTACCATGGACATAACAAAGTATACTGTTTCGCCCATGATACCCCCATGCGTTGCCATTCCTGAGGACTCAGATGTTATTCCTATGTACCCTGTAAATTCACGCCATATCCCACCCTTCAAACCGAAACACAGCTATGCAAACACAACTGCTTCACGGTTGAAACACGAATGGGACAGAGGTACCCAAACAATCGAATTTTGTACAAAGTCTCATTCTGGTAAATAAACGTGTAATTAGATCGAGAAAGATCAACTAGTTTGAGTTCAATTCATGATCCTTATTCATCATATATAAATCTGGCTTCCGCTTGCGTCGTAGCCGCACATGATTAAGGGTTTGGCATTGATCCCGAAACCAGTGGAGCTTTTTCGATCTAATTAAACATAAGTTAAACCTGTAGTTATTATATTAATAATATTTAAGTACATATATACGAGATATATTTACAAGATTCACGTATAGTATGTTTTTTTAATGCCATAGTTGAGGGAGGGGAAGGAATTGCTAGTAATGGGGGTTACTCCTCACTGCTGTTCATATATCCTATTAGGTCGACCTCCACGCGATTCCCCTTGGAAATTATCGTGACCAATTTATCGTTGAATTCATCACGATAGGGTAACTGATCTGTTTTTTCATCCTCACCTATCATCTCTTACTGGTACACCGCCAGTGTATACCGATAGCGCAAGCGGAGTTACCACGCCATTTTCTCCCATTAAAAAAAATACCACAGTTGATTCTCGATTGTTCAACGCGTTGGTTCACCCACCTATTTTCCGAGATGCTCATTTAAACTTAATTTTCACTTTAAGTAAAACGTCGGTAACTTCTGACAGACGTTAGTTAAGCTAACTTGTTGTTGAAGACTATTAATTATGGAAACGTTTTACTTAACCAAATCGCCTGGTTGGGCAAAAACAATATTTTACTTACCTAAGTATTTAGTGTAAAATTATTTATCTTGTTAAATTCTGTAGACATTGATTGTTATTACTAGGCTGAAGTGTTCCCTGCCTATATTGTGTTACTATAAATATTATATTTCTAAAACATTTAAATAGCTGACTAGATATTTAGATACAAAGCTAATAAACACAAACCAACAAATATTCTTTTGAATATTTTAAATGTGAAATTTCTTTTTTTTTTATATTTGTTCATTAAACATTCATAATATATTTATTTATTTACTTATACTTTATTGTACACAAAACATTACATTCATATAATTTATATTACATAAAGATGTACAACAGGAGAGCTTAACTCTGTAAGAGTTCTCTTCCAACAAACCCTGAGTGGAGAGGAGCCCTGGTTGCCTTTATTAAAGAATAATAATAATTATTTTTTAAACTTCTAGAAAATTCACCCCCAGGGAGAGAAACCGGCGTACAATGCGGGCAGAATCTAAGAGCACCGCTTTCTGCATCTTTCCCGGGAGTGAGCCGCCTCGGAATCTTAACCGTCTGAGATGTTGTTCCAGACTGGTTGGGATAAGACCGTTCACCGACATAACGATTGGAATGATTTCGGTGCATGTCCCAACATTTCGGTCACCTCGTGAGCCAGGTCGAGATATTTTCTCTTTTTCTCGGTTTTATTTATTATTAATAATTGCCTATGATCATCATCACTATACAGCCGTTAGCTGTCCACTGCTGAATATAAGCCTTTCCCATGGGAAGAGTTTTGCCAGTAGTTGCCACGTTTGGCTGGTGGATTGATAACCGCAGTTAAGCTTTTAGTGATGTTTTAAAAGGGACGCTGCTGCCTATCCCTCGACCATTCCCTCTTTCCCTCAGTTGCCTCTTACGTCACCCAGGGGGAAGGAAGGGGTGGCCAAGTCTATGCAGAGATCAGACATACATTGAGTTATATATCCTTACTAATTCTGTTTTTTTTTTATACAACTTAGAATGGCAAACAAGCTGACTGCCCACTTGTTGGAAGGTGGTAACCGTCGCCTATAATATTCTATGTACAGTATTATATTATCTGTAAGTTTGTAAGAATGTATGGATTGAAGTTTGTTACTATTTCAGGAGGAGACTAAAGGAACCTTAGTCTCCTCTTACGACGCTCACGGGAAAGGAAGGAGAGCGCACGACACCACATTCGTAATACATGGTTTGTATTTAAATTTCATATGCTTCAGATATTATGAGGTGTCGTAAAAAACTTTGCAGGTTTAGGTACTAAAGTACGCTTTTTAATTAGCCTCCCAGGCAGGTGACTGGACGATTTAATAAAAAAGACAGTAATGAATACGTATTTACCATATATAGGGTTGTCAACTGGTCAGAGTTGCCAGATTTATTTTTAGTTTCGCTCGCAGTTTTATGTAAAAATTTAAGTCACGGAGAATTTTTCGAGAGGATTTTTTGGGGAAATATGAAGATGCAATGGAGAATTTTGAATAATATATTTGAGAGTTTTGATATTTATAACCTTTAGGTATATACAGTAAACCGTTTAAAAGAAATTTCCTACTATTTGCATAAAATTTTGTGGATTCGTATAATTTTTTAAGCGGTATTTATAATCAATTATTTTTAAAGGAGAAAAAATACGAATGGGTACTATCTATTATTCTCATCTTCCTGTACAATATAGTATATTTTATATATGTATAAGTATATTTGTTATTAAAATACATTTGTTTATATATATATATAAATTTTAGTATGTATATATATCAATAATTACTGGTACCGCATTCATGTATTCTGGTACATCCCTAAGGTTAACTGAGAGAGAATGCTTCTAGTATTAAGCCCGCCATGTACACATACATATATGTACTAATGAATAAATAATAAAAAAAAAATGCGAGGCAACCCTAACCAAACTGGTTATTGTTATAAATCAAAGGGCAGGTGCTCACAGCTCGGTCGGGAGTTATCTTGACACAGATATAATTATCGAAACGGATTGTCCGTCTGTGAATTTGGGGATAAATTGCTTTTAGATAATTTTTTTAAGTGGAGTGGCAAGTATTCGTGCTACCGTGGGCGTCACAGTATAATCTGTGAAGCTAACGATGCTGTTAATGTCTATTGATATTATTAAATGTCTTTTTTTATTTATTTAGTGATTTCTTCAATATTATTTTTTAGAAAAATATATTTTTTTTAATTCTTATAGCATCATCGTTATCATATCAGCCGTTATATGTCCACTGCTGGACATAAGCCTCTCCATAGATTACCATAAAGAACGGTCCTAAGCCACCTGCATCCACCGACTGCAATACATTTGAGGTCGCCACTCCATCTAGTGGAGGGTCGTCCTACACTGCGTTTGTCTGTACGCGGTCGCCACTCAAGAACTTTTCTTCCCCATCGGTTGTCGGTTCTTCGAGTTTTGTGAGCGGCCCATTTCCACTTCAACTTATTCTTTCTGTCTTAATATATTCCATTGCATCTTAATTTTACTTATTCTGTTTTGTTACCCCCCATGCGTTGCCATTCCTGAGGACTCAGGTGTTATTCCTCTGTACCCAGTGAATTCACGCCATATCCCACCCTTCAAACCGAAACAGCCATGCAAACACAACTGCTTTACGGTAGAAACACGAATAGGACAGAGGTGCCCAAGCAAACGACTTCTGTACAGTCTCTCTCTGATTAAATTACTAGTGGTACATTTATGTGAAATCTACTTATATTTCATTTTAGTTTACAATTAAAAAAAAAATCAAATTATCAAACAAGAATATAATACTAATAATTGTTGAGTGAAGGATAGGGATTGTTAGTAATGGGATTTAACAGCCACATTGCTAGCAATAACTCAGATAGCTCAAAATCCACGCAGTTCCTCCTGGAAACCATTTTATTAAATTCGTCACAAGTGTCTAACTGACCTGCTTACCTATTATTCCTCATTGGTGCCTCGTCAGCGTATACCGATATCGCAGGCGGAGTTACCATTCCATTATCAGCAATTTCATAAAAAAAAAATATAAAAAAAAAGCTTTGATAGGAATCCGAAAAGGACACTCAGGGCCGTGAACTCCATGTGTGCTCGGAAGCTTCAGCATCCACGGGAGGCAAATAGACGAAAATAGGGTGCAGAACATCCATGACGCTAGACATCATAAAACTAATGTAATCCTTATCTCATAATCTGTTGTTTAGTTTTAGCTTGCTTGTTCAGTAAGCAGTATACCTGTTTCGGCCGAAATAATGATGATGTACCAGTTATAAAAAAAACATGATCACCCTCGAAGTTTTCTAGAAGCTAGCGCCTAAATGCACTTAAAATATTTCACAACTACATATTTGAAATAGTTTTCAATAAAACAATGGAAAGGTGAAAATAAAACAATATAGTCGTCGTGTGATGTAGAACGAACATCGTTATTCATTAAACCATTTCAAATTCATTTCAAACGTACACGAATTTATTATTCGGAATAGTTTTGATTTTAAAGTAACAAATGGTGCACGAAATAATTGTATTTGTTGGGGTCTATAATGGCAGTGTTAGTCAAGCCTGTAAGCCAATGGGGCCGCAAGTCAAATGCGGCGCACAAAGCCGGCAATCGAACTCTTCCTTGTAAACGATTTGGGTGAGGTGACTTGCGAATTTGGTAAATTTTTGTTGGAAATATTCGGTTTTATTGCCAAACAATAAAATCGAAAATGATTTAAAATATTTTATTCAAATACGAGTATGCCTATTTATTTAAGAACATTTTTATACAGCTTGAAGTATTGACAATTAATTGTGAAGAAAGGTTCTTGAGTGAGACCACAGCTGTCACTATCGTATCTCACATCCTACCGCATAGTGAAATTCTATTCCTTCTCCTAAACTACTAGATCTAACTCCAAGATCCACTCAAAAGTCCTTCCAAAAATTCCAGTCACTAACCTACTTGCTCAGCGTGGTGAATTATGAGCATAAACTCTCTAATGAAAAGGACCAATAATGTGTAACTCTCAGTGCGAAAAGCGAAGGATCACACATGTTGGACATTATTAGGAAAAGAAAAGAGGTCGTGTTGGCTAATTTGCAGAGCCAATAAAAAACACAGTATCTTTTAACTTTTATTAATACGACAGTTTTAGAACAACCGACCAGTACGGGAGATATCACATTATTGGCAAAGGCTACAAACAATTGTTTACTCTGTAACTGTATAGTTTGATTACTTTGGCTACTTTGCTTTATATTGCTCTTTTTTCAGACATTCTTCAACTATCGTCACTAGATTGTTTACTTGTCTTTACTTATCCCAATAATGAAGTACCAGGTTTGTAATTCACTGATTAGTCCAAAAGTTGACTGGTAGAGATTGCTACTAACATTAAGTCCGCACATTGTACCATATTTTATTTTGATAATTAAAGTTATATAAATTAAAAATTAAATTGTCTAATAAAAATCGTAACACACTCGATATCGCTACGCTTATTGACTTGACTGATATTGCCAAATACTATTAAGATTATAGACATAATACTCGTACGTACTGGCAAATTGGCAATACAATCATAAAAACGAGACAAGAAAATAATTACACTAAAGGGCGTAAAATGTAAAAACGTTACAGTTTAAAAATTATATGGAACTGAGTTTTTTTTTTTTTTCAATTTTAATTATTCCTTTATAATAATAATAATAATTTATTTATTTGCTAGAAATGTGGTAATAATAATGGTCTTAAATATAATAGATCTACACATTTCGCCTTATCTAAAGGCATGCAAATTTAGTATTATAATTTAGTGGCTTACGTATATTAATAGCCTAGTAGGATCAATCCATAAATATTGGCAGCCGCACACATACTAGTGGTAGCAGACTAAACAAATACAAATACAAACTAAACAAAAACAAATACATAACAAGTCAATAATATAACAAATGTCATACAATACAAATGAATTACACATTTACATACATTCATTTAATTTTTTAAAAAGTCATTTATTAAATAAAAATTGCATTCCAGTAACCATTTTTTTAACCGTAATTTAAAGTGACTTACTGGTAGTTCTCTTATTGATTTTGGTATTTTATTATATATTTTAATAGTCATTATATCACAGTTTTGTTGATACAGTGTGGTTCTGCAGATGGGCAGTTTCAACATTGTGGGATCTCTTGATGTGACTTCATTCATATTTGAAAGTTTTGTAAAAAGTTGTGGGTTTTGTTTAACAAATATTCCTACTTCATAAATATACATGGACGTAAGTGTTAATATTTTTAATTTTTTAAATAATGGTCTACATGTATCTGTTGGTTTTACACCACAGATAGCTCTTACGCATTTCTTCTGTGCTATAAAGACCTTTTTCGACATTATAGAATTTCCCCAAAGCAGAAGCCCATATCTTAAAATTGAACCCACATAACCATGATACGCTATCAGTGCGGTTTGTTCATTGGCCTCTTTTTTTAATCGCCTAAGAGCATATACAAAACTATTTAAACGTTTCCTTACGTAGTTAGTATGAGCTTTCCAGTTACAATTTTTATCCAAGGTAAATCCTAAAAATTTAATTTCATTACATTCAGTCACTTTTTCATTTTTACATTTTATAACAATATTTTTTGGTGGCATGGAATAATTAGAAAATTGCAAAAATTTGGTCTTAGATATGTTAACATTTAAGTCATTATCCTGAAGCCAAGATACTATATTTTTCACTGTGTTATTGATTACAATTTCATAGTCACTTAATGTTTTTTCATCGTCTGGAATAAGAACAGATAAATCGTCAGCAAACAAAGTACATCGATATTTTGTTATATCAGGCAAATCATTTATATACAAAAGGAACAGCAATGGACCTAAAATGCTGCCTTGAGGAACTCCTGATAAAGTACAACGATAATTTGATGTAAATGATCTAGTCACACATATATTATTAATGCGATTTATCTGGACGCACTGTCTTCTATCTGTAATATAACTTGCTATCCAGTCTAAAGCACGACCCCTAATACCATATCGTTCACATTTGTTTAACAATACTCTATGATTTACATTGTCAAAAGCCTTTGTCATATCAAAGAAAATTCCAGTTATTCGTTTTTTACTGTCAATAAATTTTGTTACGTTACGGATGACAGAAAAGGCAGCCAAAGTAGTTGATTTATTTCTTTGGAATCTAATATGTTCTTCTTTAATTATATTAAATTTATTAATAAAGTCGATTAATCTTTTATACATTAATTTTTCAAATACTTTAGAAAATATTGAGTTCAGTGTTATTGGCCTATAATTTTTTAATTTATTTTTGTCATCTTTTTTATGTAATGGTTTTATAATAGAATGTTTTAGACGTTTCGGGAATTTTCCTTGTGTAAAAGAAGAATTTATAAGATAAGTCAACACCGGTGCAATTTTTTGAGCAACCAATTTTAATATAAGTGTTGAAATATCATCAAATCCCACCGAGCGAGTATTTTTCAAGGACTTTATTACTTTTATTATTTCATCTTCACTGCAAGGTATTATAAATATGGATGAACATAAATTTTTTATACTTTTATGTTGATTATAACTTTTTGATGTATTTATACCAGTGATAGAGATAAAGTAGTCGTTGAACGCATTAACAATTTCTTGAGGGTTGTTTATTTTTTTATTTTCGACCTCAATGCATCTTATGTCTTGTCTGTTTATAATATTACATTCCTTTCTACTTATTACATCCCAAGTAGCCTTGCATTTATTCCTTGAATATTTAATAAATCTACTGTTATTTATTCTTTTTGAACAATTAATACATTTGTTTAACATTTTTGCATATTTTAAATATTGTTTTTTATTGTAGCCTTTATTTTTTTATAAATATTAAATCTGAGTTTTCTTTTATATATACATGATAGTTTTATTCCCTTTGTGATCCATTTTACTTTATTACTTCTTTCCTTTATTTTGACTCTTTGTATTGGAAAGCAAAGATTATACATTAAACAGAACATGTCATGAAATTAATCAAATGCATTATTTATGTTTGTTTCACTTAACACTTCTATCCAAGATAAACTACTTAAGACACCTATGAATTTTCGTATATTGTCTTCATTAAAGTCTTTTTTAATTATATAATGATAACGTAGTATAGGTTTTTGAATATGTAATTTAAATGTCAAAGTTTGACCCGTATTATGATCTGACAAGAAAAGTTCATGAACCCTACCTTCAGCTGATGAAATATTGCTAAAAATGTGATCTATGCACGTGTTATGTCTTGTAGGGTTATTTATATGCATTTGTAAATTATAATTAAGAAGAACTTCCTTTAAATAGCAAGAATTTTTGTCATTTATAAGAGTATTAATATTAATATCCCCTGCAATAATAATTTTTTTGTTTCTTCTAAAAGATATTTTGTGTAATATATTTTCAAAATTTTCGAAAAATACATTATTATTAGTACCAGGTATTTTGTATATACAGATAACAATGCAAAAATAGTAAAAATTGACATAATTGCTATAACTTTTATTTCATTACAAACTTGCATTTTAAACTTGATTTGGATAGTTTTTTTATTACTTATAAAGTATTCATTTTAATACATATATAGAGTATTCACGTGAAAAATGTTCGATTTTGTAGTATTTTCCCTAATTTATTTTATGTACTACACTTTAAACTACTACGTTCACTTAAAACTAATTAATTATACGCAAAAAAATTAAAATAATATGATTTTTTTAATCATTCCCGCCACATCAACTTCGACTTTATATTGTATAGGTGAATGTCCTTCTTTCCATCTCGCTGTAACATATATTATATGTTACTATATTTTTGTTACGTTAACATTGCCAATCTATATATGTACTTTATAATCTAAGTTTTGAATTTATCAGCGAATTTCACATTTATGTATTTTCAAACAGGAAATTGATTTAACATTTCCCTGATTGAAATAAGGTTTTTAATTCCTATAACCTTCTGTAACTTAAGTAAATATTAGTGGTATTTACTGAAAATTACATTTTAATAAATACCACTAATATTTCAATGACAATTCAGCCTTTTACGATATCCAAAAGTAGCTCAATAATCGCCGTTATTCTTCATGTTAGATACATTTTTGTATTACATGAAAGCGATTATTGAACGAATGTATTAATGACGCCATTTTTGCTGTTTGTTAGGAAAAAATGCATCTAGCTCTTTGACTTTAACGAAGTAATATAGATCAATGTTTGTTATTTACTAATTAATTCGTAATAGACTGTAAGTTTGTTTACTTTTCACAGTCATGAAAATGGCGCTAAGTTGAGAAGCACTGAAGTTTAATTTACTGTTGCGACCCAACGGATGTGAGGTTGAGAAGAACTGTACTGAGTTTGAAATTTTAATAATACGTGATTTCAATAGACATCATAGTTAAATATTCATTTTGTTAATTCTACCGTTCGTTTCCATTCGATGTTTGCTTTAGTTACGGCTCCGTCGACCGTATGAATTGAAATTAATTTGTTTCAACAAATTATGTTTTATTTTAAGCTAACTCTAAAATAAAGGTTTAAAAAATAAATTCGTTTATTTTTGTCTTTATCCGACTGTAACGAAAGGAGGATAATACTTATAGGATATGTATGCACTATTTATACCCGTAACTTTGTCTGCATCATCGGTTAATATACGTTGACCGGGGGGAAAGGGATTGTTAGTAATGGAGACTGAGAATCCCATTGCTAGCAATATACCCAACAAGGTCGACCTCCTCGCGGTTCCCCCTGGAAACTATCATGGTTAATTCCTGATGAATTCGTCATAATGGGCTAACTGGCCTGTTTTCGTTCTCATCTATCACCCTTCACTGGTGTTTAGCCAGCGTATCCCGTTAGCGCAGCCGGGGTTACCATACCATTTTCACCCATAAAAAAAAAAACTCCTCTACGCTCATTTTTCTTCATAAATTTCTCCAAAATTACGAAAAACTTTTTTTTAACAAAATTGTGAAAAATGCACACAATATAGCAACGTCATACTAACGCAGTATTGTCATAGCAAATATGTTCGTTTCCATCACAGTTGGATGGATTAACGAATTTTACTAAAATTTTGTAGATTATAGATAGATAAATAATTTATTTGCATTACATACAGCACACAAACAACAGTAAACATAAATGCACAGTGAAAAAAGATAAAATATATATACAAAAAATAAATTTAAACAAAGTGTATAAAATAAATAAAAAATTTTCCCGTTCATGCGTGTGCCACACTTTTTACTCTCTGATAGATTTATATCTCGTCTAAAATTACTAACAATATTTAAAAAAAAAAAGAAAATTATTTAAAAAAAAAAAGAAAATAATATGCGTGTTGTATTTATAACAGATTGAAAGTGCTGTTTCCTGCAATTTATTGTCCAACGATAAATATAGATACAAATAAATTACGCCCCTCGTTAGTAAGTAATTAATATTCGTTCATTAAACGGTCTCTCAGTCCGATTAAGAGGCTTTGCTTAACTCTTGAAATGAGCCGACTCGATCGAAACAAAACATGGGTAAAGGAGATATAAATAAGTAAAAACAAGTATGGAACAGGTCCGTGGCGCCTCTTCATTGACGCGTGAGAGGTGAAAAAAAAATATTCAATGGACTCCCTGTTGCTATTGTAATATGTATTTTACGATGACGTGATAAGAATTAAAATCGTTCGATGCAAATATGTGACTTGGAACGATCAAAAATTGTATATCTTCAGAATCGCCGCCGTGTCGGATACGAAATGTCAGGAATTTCCGAACACGGTTTGATGCAATCATTTAATTGTCAACACATTTTTTACCGACCGCCAAACAATTAAGGTGCATTTTCGTGTGCTTTTCGTTAAGTGTTTTGAGACCGTTTAAAGATTATTAGGGGTGGTACCGTTTTAACAAGGATGCTGTATCGACAGTTAAATGCTATTGGCTTCTGTTGTAATAAAAAAAAAAGTAAACCTTAAAAGCGATAAATGTTCGCCTTGAATGGTAAACGAAAGTAAAACTGAACGGCGTAAAGTTAAAATTTATGTTACGTTAACTTAATTGAGTTACAATGAAAGATATCCGTGTATTAATTGAGATTTTTTAAACGACTTTCAAAAGAGGAAACGTCTCAATTCTTTTTTATCTGTAAGCTATATACAGTATCAGCTGTTTGCTGTCCACTGCTGAACATGTTGTCACGCTTGGCAAGCGGGTTGGCAACCGCAGTTAGGCTATGGTGGTGTTTTAAGAGAAACGCTGCTGCCCATTTCTTTTTTTTATACAACTTAGAATGGCAAACAAGGCTAGTAATGTGCGCTTTTTTTAATAGGTAAAAATGGCATAGTAACCCCGCCCGCGCTATCGGTATGCACCGGTGGGACACCAGTGAAGGATGATAGGTAAGGATGAAGGAGGTCAGTGAGCCCATTGTGACGAATTCAACAAGAATTGTTCACGTTGTTTTCCAAGGGGACCCACGTGGAAGTCGACCTAATAGGGCATACTGCTAGCAATGGGGCTATCAAACTCCATTACTAACAATCCCTTTCCCCCTTATAGGTGACGATTTTTTTTATGGATGAAAATGGAATAGTAACCCCGCCCGCGCTAACGAGATAAACTGGCGGAGCACCAGTGAAGGGTGAGAGATGAGAATGAAAACAGGCCAGTTAGCCCATCATGATGAATTCATCAGGAATTAACCATGATAGTTTCCAGGGGGAACCGCGAGGAGGTCGACCTGGTTGGGTATATTGCTAGCAATGGGATTCTCAGTCTCCATTACTAACAATCCCTTTCCCCCTTATAGGTGACGATTACCACTTCCCATCAAGTTTGCCGTCAGCTTGTTTACTTTTCTAAGTTGCATAAAAAAAACCAGTGATATGAACTTTCGCAGGATAACGTCTAGATCAGTAAAATAATTGCAGATTTATCAAATGCCCCACAGACAACATTACTCTAGTAATTTGACAGTACAAAAAAAAATTTAATTGAATACTAAAAGCCATAACCAACGATATTTCATGTTTATTGCTCGCTTTGACATGCAAATAATTAGTTTCGGAGCTGTAAAGTGACATCGGTGTAAACACGCGACCGACAGTCATTTGTCCGTTTTAGGGTTCCGTAGCAAATGAGCTTGAAAGGAAACCTTCATCATTATCATCAATTCAGCCGTTATCCGTCCACTGCTGGATATAGGCCTCCACCGTAGACTACCATAAAGAACGGTCCTGAGCTACTTGCATCCACTGACTCCCTGCAATGAAAGGAAATCTTACCGTTATAAATTTTAAATTGAGCTTTATTGCTTGTTACCTTTGAGAACTTTTTTTTTATACAACTTAGAATGGCAAACAAGCTGACGGCCCACCTGATGATAAGTGGTTACTGTACCCAAATGTTATATATAGTCCAAGATTGGACTGTAACATTCTGATGTGGCACGTATAAAAAATGTACCTTATTCTAGCAAATAACTTAATTTTTATAACAAAAAAAATATATATAATATAAGTTTAGACTATATTGCCGGCTCTATTTGGTTACAAGTTGGCTTAAAACCAACAGAAATATGTATATCGTGACCTTATTTCAAAACAGTAGACATACGAAGCCACAGTCGGCAACTAGTATCAAAACAAAAGCCCATGGCAATTGAATTATACCATTAATCAAATCCACTCATAAACAGTACATATGCAATCAAAATGTAATGAATATGCCACTATTAATTTAAAAGATGACACCTTAATTGAGATTGAAGGAATGAGTGAAATATTTATTGTAGTCTAAGATCCCATCACAAGGAATAGGTAACAACATCTAAACCGACTTCCAAAAAAAACGTTCTCTATTCGGTTGTATTTTTTTTTATTATCATCACCTCATAACTGCGTCATAAATCTTTTTTATCTGAAAGGAATCATAATTTTACAAAATTCAGTTTAGTTTTAGTCAGTTTAGTTTTTAGAGTACGATAACTGATTTTAAATGAATGATTGAGTATACTTTATTTGCATTATACTCGTATATCTCGGTTTGCCCAATGGTTAACTGGTAAAAAACACCGTCCGGTGTTAAGTTCGCCATGTGTATTTACTTTTACTGTGCATTAAAGTTTAATTAAATAAAAAAATATAAAAACTACATAAAATATATATAAATATAAAAATATAATAACTCATATATGTATAATATTGTATTATATTTTAGTTCACTGTCATTTAAACGAACCTTCGTGATAATTCTTATACCTGCACATATCGGTGGCGGGATCTCAAGCTATAACAAAAATATAATTTCCTGTTAGCCTCCGGTAGTAGCTTGAAATCGCCTAGCGAGTTTTGAGGAAGGCTATTTTCGTTGAAATTAAATCCTAAATCTACTGAAAAACCGGTGTCCGACACCATTCATAGAGGGATTTCTCGTTTCAAAATCTTAAATGAATAAATAAATATCATTTTATTTGCATTTCACAAAGTAAGTAATGAAGAATACACGCAATGTTTTTTCTATGTAACTTAGAATGGAAAACAGTCTGATGACTCACATGAGAAATCACTGATGGAAAATCGTAACCGTCGCATATACTCATGATACTGTCCATGGACATAACAGAGTACATTGTGTAGCCCACCATATCCTTCATGCAATGCCACTCGTGAGGACTAAGATATCATTTCTACTTACACTGTAATTTCACTGTCATAATTCACTCTTCGAACCGAAACACAGTCATGCAAACACAACTAC
Source organism: Galleria mellonella (assembly GCF_026898425.1). Classification (NCBI taxonomy): domain Eukaryota; kingdom Metazoa; phylum Arthropoda; class Insecta; order Lepidoptera; family Pyralidae; genus Galleria; species Galleria mellonella. Next base: position 3,265,616 of record NW_026441999.1, on the reverse strand, counting down.
TTCACGACAGAAACAGGAATGGGACAGAGGTAGCCAAGCAGACGACTTTTTTACAAAGTCTCCTTATGGTAAAATATATTAAGTACACTTGTATAAAGTACAATATGGAGGTCTTACTGCTAAAAGCAATCTTTTTAAGATACTAACAAGAATAGTTAAACAAGTTCTTTTGAAAATGAAATGGTAACCCCGCCTGCATTATTAGTGTACAGTCATAAAGATTATTAAGCGACTTAAAAAAAAGGAGGTTCTATGTTGCACTGTATATTTTTTTTTAAGTATTAAAAATTACATTCTGACGGGACTTGACTCCTTAAAAAAAACACATGTGTTTCCTGTCATGCCTGTACCCATAAGTAAAAGCTCCTATTGTGGACACTAGACAATTCTGTAAATACATATAAATAAATATAAATAATATTCTTTATGCCACTTAATTATATTAATTATTAGAAATAATCTGAGCAAGGATGAACTTATCTGTAAAAGAGATTTCTTCCAATTAAGCCTAGTTAATAAAGGAGATCAGAAAGAATAATGTAGTACAATAAAAAAAAAAAAAAACTAAAGTTCTATTGATTAAAATGAATGCAGAATATAAAATATAGAATACAAGGCATTTTTGTCCCATTTGTGTTTCAACCGTGAAGCAGTTATGCTTGCATGGCTGTGTTTCGGTTTGAAGCGTGGTATATAGCAGTGAATTTCAGGGTACAGAGGAATAACACCTGAGTCCTCAGGAATAGCAACGCATGGGGGGTATCATGGGCGAAACAGTATACTTTGTTAAGTCCATGGTACTGTTCATGTCTATAGGCGACGGTTACCACTATCCATCAGGTGGACCATCAGCTTATTTGCCATTCTAAGTCGTATAAAAAAATATTATTCGGTAAACTTTATTTTAATTATAATTAATAATTAATCATCGATATTGTATATTTATTATACCTACCTCCTTTGATAAATATAAATCTTTAAGCCGGCCTTTAATTAAGATATTCAATTAAAATGACCAACTGAAGGCGCTTGTAAATTACCATTGAAATATAGATTTTAATAAACATTTTTATTGCCTCAAACCAAAGGGCTTTTATTGCTTAACCTTTAAAAATAATTTATCATCTCTTTTTTTAAGCTCCGAGAAGCGATCTAATAACTTGCCTCGTGTAAAGGTGAAACACGTGTCGCAAAACATGCTTGGACGAAATGGCAATCGGAGATTGAGGACTAATATAGAGAGTTGTAGAACTTTTGGTAGTAATGATTGTGGTCAATCTTCGTGTGTTAGCAGTTACACACATACTAATAGTAACGGAATGAAACAAAATAATTCTAATCAAATAACCAATAATTTACTAGTATCAATGAAGAAATTATTAATTACCTAATACATTTAAATTTAACCCATTAATAAAGTTAATTCGCGAGTTTTTCCGCTTTTATTGCTATTAAAAATATATTAGTTTTCATATCTTTTCGATTGATCATATTCATTGACCTCTCTCTTTCTCTATCTCTATGTTCGCTCAGGATGGTGTGGTCAAATGTCGTACTGTATTAAAAAAATCTATAGGCGATGGTTACAACATACCATCAAGTGGATCGCCAGATTTTCTCCTACTCTGAATGTCATAAAAAATCAAAAGTCGAGTGGGCTTTGTAGAAAAGTCATCTGTCCGAATTACCTCTGGCCCACTCGTGCTTCAGCTGCGAATCAGTTGCTCTTGCAAGGCTGTGTTTCGGTTTGGTGGGATGTGAGTGTATTTATAGGATACTCCATATCCTATATATTTTTTTAGTACATTTGTTCCGTTGTGGAACAGGCTAAGGTCGGAGACCATGCTGCATAGTCTTCAATATTTTAATTTGTCTGGAATCCCATATTCTATAATTATACTGTCACATGCATAGTAAGGGACAACGTTTAGGCCAGAGTTGCCACTTTTTTATACAACTTAGAATGGCAAACAAACTGACGGCCCACCTGATGTAAAATAGTAACCGTCGCCTATAGACATTAGAGAGCAGTACCATGGACATAACAGAGTATACTGATTCGCCCATGATACCCCCCATGCGTTGCCATTCCTAAGGACTCAGGTGTTATTCCTCTGTACCCAGTAAATTCACGTCACGCCAGGGTGGGAACCCTTCGAACCGAAACATAGCCATGCAAACACAACTGCTTCACGGTTGAAACACAAATGGGACAGAGGCACCCAAGCAATCGACTTTTGTACAAAGTCTCCCTCTGGTAATCTCTTGAGATGTATCGAAATATCCATATTATTACATACTACTCAGTGTTAAGTGTTTTTACTAAATTTAAAATAAATTTTAATAAAGTCAAACTATAACCTTAAAAAAGTGTAATTTGCAATAAACCGGTAGTCAATACATGTACACAAAATTTAGTTAAAGTTTGGCATATAAAATTAAAAATAGACTTAATTAGACTGACTAAATAGTTTTTAGCTTATTTTACTAAACAGTCTTTAGATAAATAGCGTTTTAATATTTTGTTTTATAGTAAAACTGCAAAATATTAACTGATCCAACATTACTTTAGTTCTTTTAACTAATGTAAATAAAGTGTAAATGATTTCACTTTGTTGAAAAAGAGCTAGTTTAGTGGCAATTAGCGCATTGTAATGGGGGGAAAGGGATTGTTAGTAATGGATACTAAAAATCCCTATTGCTAGCAGCAATATACCCAACCAGGTCGACCTCCTTGTGGTTCCCTCTGGAAACTATCATGGTTAATTCCTGATAAATACATCATGATGGGCTAACTGGCCTGTTTTCATTCTCATTAATCACCCTTCACTGGTGCTCCGCCAGCGTATCCCGTTTGCGCAGGCGGGGTTACCATACCATTTTCATCCACAAAAAAAAAACACCTTTAAATTTAAAGCGACTTTAAAATGGAGGTTTTCAATTCGCCTTTATTAATTTAGTTTATCATCACAGATGTCGCTGTTTCTTCTACGGAACGAAATTGAACTGATTGGAAAGATTTTACAGACGCCACACTTCGGTTACGTAACATTGCGTACTACGGGTGGTTAATATATAGCAATACCTATATATTTTAGTTGCAATATCTATATACTGCTTCAATAACATATACATATATTAAAAGTCTGTTATCCAATATTATTTTTTGGGTAATAGGCTTTTAACATATTCGAAAATAAATTTACGGCCGATATAAGCGATATCAAAACTTTTTTTTTTACCACCAAAGTTTAGAAGAACCCAATATATACTCGTAGATATCTGATCGGTATCCATATTACCAATGCCTATTCCGTACATATTAGAATACTATTTCACTCCAGTGAAAAAATATTGTCATTGAATTCATAGACATTCAATTCTAGATCTTTTTCCTCTTCTCATGATGATTACTTGACTATCAGGGGAAGTCGCAAAAAGTGGGATTTTCGTTCTTTTTTTAAATATTAAAAATAATTTTATTATAAGTAAAATTGGCTTTATGAGGTCGTTAATAGTTAATTATAGAATATACTTCAATATCGGAATTTAAATATTATTTCAAAGCGCGATAAAGCTTAGTTGCACAATGCCTTGAAAAAATTATAAACAAATCTATCGATAGGTACGTTATCGACACCTCGTGTATAAGAAAGAACAAGACAACATCTGGTGTCTTGTTCTTTCTAATCCGTGTGCGCTAATAAAAACATATTTTACCGTTCGTTTATTACTTGTCTAGAGAGGCTTTATTGAAGATATGTTAAATAAAACAAACGAGCATCTATACTTAAGAAGAAACATAGCAACTATATAAGTAAATCTTTTGATTTATATTGTCTTTGTACCAAATAGTAGCGTTGCTAGATGCAATTTTCTATTTTTCCCCAACATTTCAATTTTTTTTTCAAAATAATACAGGTTTCTCCACATTCACCCAATTATAAATGGTTGTCCGTTCTGACTGCGGTTTACAAGGTAACTACTCTAGGAACGATGAAAAAAAAACATAATAAACAAGATAAAAAGACTCATAGCAATTTCATTTTTCTCCAAATATATTTAATTGCTCCAAAATTTTGAAGAAATTGGAAGATGTAAATTTTTACCCAAATTTGTGGAAAAAATATCCAATATGGCAACGCTGTATCTCTGTAGTACTTCACCTCATGAGGGCCTGACAACTGGAATCCTTATGACGTAATAATGTCAAAGTCTCCAGAGATGAACGACTTGTCACACCAATAAAAATCGCATGAGCGCTGAATAAGTAAAATTATTTTAAGTAAAAACGACCTATATCTTTAAATTTACCATAGAGAAACTTTGTACAAAAGTCTTTTGCTTGGGCACCTCTTTCTCATTCGTGTTTCTACCGTGAAGCAGTTGTGTTTGGATAGCTGTATTTCGGTTTGAAGGGTGGGATATGGTAGTAAATGTACAGGGTACAAAGGAATAACACCTGAGTCTTCAGGAATGGCAACGAATAGCGGGTGTCATGGGCGAAACAGTACACTCTGTTATGTCCATGATACTGCTCATGTCTATAGGCGACGGTTACCACTTTCCATCAGGTGGGTCGTCAGCTTGTTTGCCATTCTAAGTTGCATAAAAAAATCCAAATGCAAAGTTAGCATTTAAAAACTTATTTTTGAATAAGGTATTATATGTTTATTTGATTATATATTTATTATTATAAATTATATATTTGATCAGCCTTCAGCAGCATTCAGGACACACACACACACACACACACACGCTCGCACACACGCACACACACACATACACACACATATTTTTATAACAAATAATGGTCTTAGGTAACAACGATACTAAACTGAAATCATTTTTAAACTAGACCTCTCAAGGTCTATTTTTTTTTTATACCACAGGTGGCAAACAAGCATACAGCCCACTTGATGGTAAGCGGTTACCTTAGCCTATGAACGCCTGCAATACCAGAGGTATTACGCGCGCGATGCCGACCCTGAAGAAACCTCTTTACTCCCCTTTTGAAGAACCCCATGCAGTAGTCTCTTGGGATAACCTTGGCAGGGATTTCATTCCATAACCTGAGTGTTCGTGAGAGAAAACATCGCTGAAACCGCGTTGTACGCGATCATTTAGGCTGTAGGGTATGAGGGAGAACTCCCTGTCGATGGCGAGCCGTACGATGATAGAAAGTGGCCGTAGGCATCATATTGAATAATTCCTCTGAGCACAATCCGTTGTACAAGCGGTAGAAAACGCAGAGTGAGGCAAAAATTTAATAAATATAATTATATATGTATATTTGTGCAAACTTTTGTGACTGTTCAATTATTATTTTAGTATGTATGACGCCTATAACGTATTGTTATAGGCGTCAGTTTGCATTAAATAAATAAATAAGTTGTCATGAAGACACTGTTTTGTGAAGGTACTTTGTTTCTCTCATAGAGTTGCGTTCTGTGTAAATCCTCCTTAGATCTTTTTACATACAATCCATCTTTGTAACAAATAATATCCTTGTGTGACGTCAACACGAAATTCAACTTTGAGAGGTCTAGTTTGACACGACATTTCAAGTCTCGAAATAACTTTTTCCATCCAATGTAGGTCGTAACATTACTGACTTGATGGAAAATCTCTTCGAATCTCAGAAGTCGTTCAGTCCATTTTTAGCCATTTTAAACCAGAATTAAGTTCTCAATTCGATTGTATTTTTTTGTAGCTGCCTTTTTTGTGGGATTTGATAATTCTTTTCACAGTTTAATAGTATTTACTCCCGTGTTAAATTTGTGCTATTGAAACTGCCGTTTTCCCTTTGCAGAATCTACGTTCTAAATTTAAATATTTTTAATCTAATGTGTCTACGAAACGTCTTGCTGTTCAACGATGTTTTGTAACAACCGAACTGAATTGAATTTATGGCAAAGTAAATTACATTATTAAAACTATTATTGTAATCTATTTCAATAGAATTCTATTTCAATGAAGAGAGACTTTGTACAAAAGTCGATTGTTTAGGTACCTCCGTCCCATTTGTGTTTCTACCGTGAAGCAGTTGTGTTTGCATGGCTGTGTTTCAGTTTGAAGGGTGGGACATGGCGTGAATTTACAGGGTACAGAGGAATAACATCTGAGTCCTCAGAAATAGCAACGCGTGGTAGGTATCATGGGCCTAACAGTATACTCTGTTATGTCTATGGTACTGCTCATGTCTATAGGCGACGGTTAGCTTGTTTGCCATTCTAAGTTGTATAAAAAATAAATATAAAGACAAACAAATAACTGATTCGATCACACTACTTGAACTAGTATCAAGTGTTTTATTATTTTGATTCGTTACTAATTTCATTTTGAGAGTATCTCTGTGATTAACAATGTTTGGTTAGATCTATTAAAACAGTCGCTGTGTTGGCCCCGGCATCCACAGGAAAGGAAGGAATGGCCTATTCTAGGTCATTCCTTCCTTTCCTGTGGGTGTTGTAAGAGGCGACTAAGGGAACTTATGTACTCCTAAAATATCACCAAAAGCCCAACTGCGGTTGCCAACCCAACTTCCAAGCATGATAACTACTAGCAAAACCTCACCAATTATTGCAGAGACGTATGTTCAACAGTGGGCAATTAATAACTGAATTATTTAGCAATTTGTTGTTTCTGAAAATGAAAATGTTTTTACAGCAAAATAATAACCACTCAAGTAACTATCGGACCAATTGGGGTCAATTATTTAATTGAGCAACTTTAAACGCACTCGCATCAGTTAACTGTTAAATTAAAACTGAGAATTTAATAGAGTAGCAATTATGAAAATTTAGCCAAGCAGCATAATGAGTCACTTAATACAATTGGAAGTGACGATTCCTTTTTTCTTTTCAATTGCTCAATGCTCAGGAAGATTCAGGAAGTAAATCGCACGTTTGTTTAAATTATTTTCACAAAGCTTTATTTGATGGAAAAAAAATCTTTTATCATTTATGAAATTTTGCTAGAATTTCATCCAGTTACGGGAAATGTAGGGTGGAAAAAAATTGCAAATCTTATAATGAAATTGATTTTTCTTGTTCAAGGCATTGGTTTGAAGTCATAGAATTTTGACGACTTAACTAAGGTGGCAATCGAGCAAACGGCTCGTCTGATACTAAATCTGAGGTTCACGCCCTTTTTGAAGAACCCAACGCTGTAGTCTCTAAGGATAGTATTAAGTAACAGACGTACATTGCAATTTTACGGAAAAAAAATATTGCTAATACGACTGCCGTGGAAGGGATGCTTTCTAATGTTAAGAATTTCTAAGATTTGTTGTATAGAATGACCTCGGACGATCTTTCAAAAATTATTATCACGAAGCATGTGACAACGATATTCAAAGATGAAAGCTAAATTAACATATAATATTAATAATACGATTAAATACGAATCCCAATCTCAAACTCCCTACTCCAGCAGTGTCCCTCTTAAAACGCCAAAAAGCCAAACTGCGATTGTTAACCCGCCTACCAAGCATGGCAACTACTGGCAAAACTCCCTTTATGGCTATGACTATGTTCAGCAGTGGACAGTTAACGGTTGATATAATAACAAACAAAGGAAACTGAGTTAGAAACTGTTGGGGTGACACATTAACCCAGTACGTGCAGTGTTAAATCGACAATTATGGAATCTCCTAATAAATAACCTACTTTCTTACTACACTGCACGCACTAATTTATATATATATTTATTTATTTATTCATAGGAAAACCAGGGCTACACTAGAGCAAAAAGCTACAGTTTAGAATCACAAAATAAACTACTAATAGGTTTTCACAAGTAGCAACAATATAGATACAAGGCGCTATACACAAAGATATATCACTAATATAGATATGTCTCCATAGTGCCAGTTAGTAACAATCCCTCCCCCCCCCCCCCCGCCCCTGTGAAAGGAGGTAACAATGCCTAAGCGTTGTAAATAATAATTGCTTCTTTCATTTTCATAATTCATTCTCAAACGTGTACCTACATCAGGCCTGAAGTCTGTATTGGACATTTTTAATTTATACACAATACCTCTTTGTCATAACGAATTATGGTAAACTTAAGTGATTTCTTTTCTATATTATTTAATAAATAAATTACTATATAAAAATAGTTTTGATACTATGAATTTTGTTATTATTTTTATAAAAAATAAAAAGAACATTCTGCTTATGGAGTGAGCCTGTCGAGGATCTTCAAGAGACTACAGCACCGAGAGGTCAACCAACGAATCCAACTCAGCTGGGCAGCGTTCGAAAAACTACGCCACATCCTTTCATCCAAAATACCTCAAAGTTTGGAGACGAAGCTATTTAACCAGTGCGTGTTGCTAGCGATGATTTGTGAAACAGAAACATGGTCCTACACAATTGCCCATATGTAAAAGCTTCAAATTATGATGTGGGCTATAGAGAGGGCTATGCTCGGATTTTATTTGCGTGAGTCCGAAACAAGGATATCCGCAAAAGAACCAAAGTAACCAACGTAGCCCGAAGGATAAGCAAGCTGAAGTGGCAATGGGCTGGTCATATATCTCTAAGAACCGATAATCGATGGGGAATAAAGGTTATTAAGTATCGACCCCATACGGGCAAAGGCAGTGTAGCACAAACCCCCATTAGATGCAGTGACGACCTGAAATACATTGCAGGGAGTCAGTGGATGTAGGTGTCTCAGGACCGTTCTTTATGGCAATCTATGGGGGAGGCTTATGTCCAGCAGTGGACGAATAATAACTGAAATGATGATAAGATCCTATAGTAGTATCCTATAACTTTACACAATAAACATTATTACACCGACTAAATAGATAGAATTTTATTAAACTCTGTTTAGATAGACGGCGTTTTATATTATTCTTTCGGTAAGACCTGAGTAAGTTCATAAAAATCTCGTTATCCAGTTATATATAAATTTAAGTATAACATGTTATTTTTATTGAAATATCTTCCGGCAAAGTTGAAAGAAAAATAAACTTAGATACATATCGTAGTTGCCGAACTTTGTTAGCGTCGTAACAAATATTTTTCAATAAACCGTTATCTTATACTTCGCCGAAACTACAATACTCCAAACCCATAATGGTAAATAGTGGGGTTAGATTATGAAACTTACTCCCTAAATGGGCCATTAAAGGCCATATCTCGACCAATAAAATCTAAATTCTATCAGGAAATAGGATTCAGGCCAACTGCGACACTTCAGTTTTAGGTAGTGTTTTCGATGGGAACACGCAGCGATGGATAGATTTGTTGTGTTGATTTTATTGCCTGAGTTCAACTCGAAATCAGTTCACTGGTGTTTGATTAGTTACTAAAGTCGTAAATAATCATAAAGTTACTCCAATCAGATGGGACTATCAAAACTATTTGAACCGCAGAATTAACTGATGTAAACAAATAAACTTACTATAGTTATACCAGAGGGAGACTTTGTATAATAGTCGTTTGTTTTGAGTATCTCTGTCCCATTCATGTTTTTGCTGTGAAACAGTTGTGTTTGCATGGCTGTTTCGATTTGATGGGTTGGATATGGCAATAAAATTATAAGGTGCAAAGATATAACACCTTATTCCTTAGGAATGGCAATACATGAGGGATATCATGAGCGACATAGAATACTCTGTTACGTCCGTGTTACTGTTTATGTCTATAGGTATCAGTTATCACTTTCTATCACTTGGGCCGTCAGCTTGTATGTCATTCTAAGTTGGATAAAAAAGAGAAAAATAGTTAAACTGGTTGATTCATTAATACAAAATAATTGTTTAATTTATTTATAGGTATATTATCGGTTTAAAAAAGAATTAAAGATCCTTAATTGCTATATTGCAATGGATACTCCAGACATTTCATACGTAGGGGTCTACAATGAAATGAAATTCCGAATTTTCGGTCATAAATTCGTGTTTTTGTTTGTACCAAAATCGACTCAATACCTAAATGGAGCTTAAACGTTCGTCATTTTTCGTTTTTTTTTTTTCGTTCGAAAAAACGCATGGTAAGCCTTCTGATTTGTAATAACATTCTCTAGCTTGAAAAGTAGGCAACTGGTATAATTGAGTGGCACCTTTTTATCCGTGCCAAGCCAGATGGATCGTTAGTTGAGGATAAAGTCCTAACCGTCTTATTCATAAGAACTAAAATGGCCTACAGATCTATTTAATTATTACACTGGTTTGTCACTTTCATTCAAATTAGGAATATAGTATCAAAGAAAGAGACAAAACAGTTCAGTGGCTAAAATAGGTTTGACATTTTTATGAATAGAGAACTAAATATTCCGCTTCGCTTGTAACTCTGCCAGCTGTCTTATGTGACAGTGTATGAATATCTAAGCCGTGATATGGCTTTCCATTAATTCTAGGGTACTAATAGCTTTAAGTTTCCAGAACTGCAAATGGTGGAATCATTCAGTTGAATGTTGTATGTGACACCTGCGACTTTGGCGAGATTCACGAGATTACGTACGAGTTATAGGATTTTGGGTACGTTCTTATTAATGGAGGAAAAGGGTGTGGTAACCCGACTTGTATTATTTACTTTGAGAATAAAGAAAGGTCAGTTACCTTATTGTTACAAATTCTCCAGGAATTCAGTTCCAGGGTTTCCAGAAGGAACCGCACGTAGGTCGCCCCTATACAGTATATTTCTATCCGTGACGTCGTTCCGTTTACATACTGGGTTAAAAAATAGGTCTCCCCCATAGACTGCAATAATGAACAAGACTGTTTCTCATGGTTCCTTACTAATCTATATATTAACATTGTCGTAATCGCAGTAATGCCTTGTGGTCGCGGATAAAAATAGGCTACCTCTTCCTTTCCCATGAGTGTCGAAAGTGGTAACTAAAGGAACCCAATGGTCAAGTGATGGGCAGCAGCGTCCCTCTTTAAATATCACTAAAGCCTAGCTGCAGTTACCAATCCGCCTACCAAGCATGACAACTACTGCTAAGCCCCCCTATTGAGAGAGGCCAATGTTCAACAATGAACAATGTACGACGGACCTGATGATGATAATAGTAAATTGAAGTACATGTTTTTTATGGGGCAAATCTCGTAGGCGTATCTAACATGTCCGCCATAGAATTAGCTGACGCTAACCCCATTGAGAGTACATATTCCCCTATTTTAAGGAGCCAAGCCCTCCTAGAAAACTTTTCTATTAAATACGCCATTTCAAAATCTCCTTAAAACAAATTTATACTTATTCAGGTTAGATTCCCTTATTAAATATTCTTAGTTCAATTCCTTTCTTTTGCGAGACGTGAGTCCTTTGACTTGAATGGAACAATTGCTGCATTTTTGAACGGTTTGCATTGATTGCATCTGAGTCCACCTGAGATCAGGTCGTATTGAATATCATTGTCCAGGACAAAGGCTTCGCAAGGGTAGATAGAATTTTCGAAAATAGCTTTGTATACGTGAAAAAAATTTTAAAAATAGTTGAATAGTTTTTGGGTTTATCCATTATAAATCTATAAACAAACAAATATTTCCTCTACAATATTAAGTACAGAAAACTGACAATCTTATAACTAACGTCTTCCATTTATGATACTAAATACCAGAATAGCAAACTAGCTGACGACGCTCCTGATAGAAAGTGGTAACCATCTTCAATAGACATGATCAGTACCTCGGATATCGCATAATTCAAATTCATCTTTATTCAAATTCGACTTGTTTACAAGCACTTTTTAATCGCCATTTTTTTAACTTAATTCGCTGTCGTATTCCATCGTTTGTCTTCAATGGAGTTCAATAACCCCATTTCTAGAAACGTACTCTATCAAGTTGGCTTCCACGCGTTCCCCCTGGAAACCATCGTGGTTAATTCATAATGGAAATCTAGCTTACCAGCTTCCACCCGCTTCTGTCATCTCTCGTTGATGTTCCGGCAGGATATACTAATAGTGCAACCACCATTAAATAAATAAATATACCTGTCATTCCTCATTGGTTTCTTTTAATGGATGATAATAGAATGGTTACCCGGCTTTCGCTAAAGGTATACGCCAGCGGAGTACAAGTGAGAGATGAATGGCGTTGAAAAGGCAAGCCAGTTAGCTCATTGTAATGAATTCACTTGGAATATAACATGATGACTTCCAGGGGGAACCTCATGGGGGACGACCTAATAAGATATATTGCTAGCAATGGGACTATTAAACCGCATTATTAACAATTTCTTTCCTCCAATACATTGTTTTTTTAAAGGATAATAATAGAATGGTAAGTCCGCCTGTGCTATCAGAATACGATGATGGGGCACCAGTGAGAGATTGGTGAAAATGGAAGCAGATCAGTTGACCTATCGTGACGAATACATCAATAATAAATCACGATAATTTTCATGGGGACCCTGAATACATCAATAATAAACCACGATGATTTTCATTACTAATAATCCCCCCTCCCAATACACTGTTACATTAAATACATTTCCAACCTAAATGTCCTTATTTATTGTCCAAATATCAAATTTGGTACGATTTGTATTGCACAGAGCAAGTTAATACTTTCTGAGGTCGAAACCTTTTCACCTCAACATCTTAAAGGTTACAGGGTAATTAAATTTTCAACATTTAATCAGAACTAGTAATGGATGTATAAACCAGGATTATTTTTTATTAATAGCCAACTGGGCAAACTTTGTCTGACTACCAGTATTGGGTGTAGCCCGTGGCAAAATATTTTAATTATTTTTTTTTTTATAATATTTTAACTATTCTGTAGGGCCAAATTTAAAGTACCCGTAACCGGCGAGCTTGTATGAATTGATTGATGAATGTGGAGAAAGCGAAAGAGGTCTGTTTGAATCAAAGCATTTAGCGTTCCATGGTTTTTGCCTACCGTACAATGGGCGTGACGATTTTAATAAAATGCAAAAAAAACTATAAATTTGTAAAAAATTATAACAAAAACTTTATTTAAGTATTTTTTAACCGACTTCAAAAAGAAGGAAGTATTTAATTCGGTTTTTTTTTTATTAACTCATAACTCCGTCAATTGTAAACAGATTTGGACAATTCTCTTTTTATCTTACATTTCTCTATTTATTTTACGTTCTATAGAAATTTAATCAAAATCGGTTTATTTGTTAAGTTTTCAAAGCAACATAACTTATTTTGCTATAATTGAAGTCCTTTTTATTTGTGAAACACACGTCTTAATTAAGCTCAACTGATTTTAGTGAAATTTTACAATCTTTTACATCATTTGTTGCAAATTCAGAAATAGCATTGTTTTTATCCTGATAAGAAAAAATTGTGTGATAAGGGGTAACACAAGGTATGCCGAGTCTGCTAGTGATATTATAATTCCATTAAAAACATAAAATGTAAAAAATTGCCAAGTCACGCAACGCCAGTTCTTCCACTATGAAAATTGTGTATTTAAAAATACCTATGTGTAAACAACGCGAAAGTTTAAAATTAATTACGGCTTATGTACAGCAGTGGACAGTTAACGGCTGAAATAATAATTGGGATATTTAGATAAATTAAATATTTAATAAGCAATAATATTAAAGGTCAATATTTAACAATGTCTAAAAAAACATTAATAATGGATGCAATAGATAGACAGCCATAAATAATACAACATTACTTTAACGGTGACGTAAATTCATCAATTGAATAGTATATTGAAGGAGTGCTTCCTTCAATATTGATTTAATACAAAAAATACCAGAGGGAGACTTTGTACAAAAGTGGATTGCTTGGGTACCTCTGTCCCATTCGTGTTTCTACTGTGAAGCAGTTGTGTTTGCATAGCTGCGGTGGGATATGGCGTGAATTTACTGGGTACGGAGGAATAACACTTGAGTCCTCAGTACTGGCAACGCATGGGGGGTATCATGGGCGAAACAGTATACTCTGTTATATCCATGGTACTGCTCATATCTATAGGCGACGGTTACCACTTTCCATCAGAGGGACCATCAGCTTGTTTGCCATTCTAAGTTGTATAAAAAAAAATGACATTTTGTTAAGACGACTCTATTCGGTACCGTTCGAGAATGAAATACGAATGGATTTAACTAAATCGCTATGAGGTTTCTTTATGGGAAACGGGCTACAGCAATTTTACTGCCATAATTGTACCTCACCCTTCAAACCGGAAACAAGTATTACACCGCATTTCCGCTACACATACATCGTGTATTCCTTGTATAAGGTAGTGATGTGCCGTGTCGATTTAAACAGGTTTTCGAGTTTTGGTACTTAATACAAAAAGATTCGAGTTCTGACTCGAATTGAATGATTTGGACAAAATGCTCGAATACTCATGAAGGTGTTCTAATGCTTTAATAATAGACTCCTTATTATCACCAATAATAGTTAATAAAAAACTATTACTTCGTTAAAGTACATTTATTAACATATTTTTATATATTTTTCAATTGATTAATTATCAACCTGTAATTACCACAGTATGCATAATAAAGAATTCATAAAAACATACAATAAATATACGACGAGAACGAACACCGTTAGTACTCGAAATCTGTTTTCGAATAGTGCGAACCCGAATTCTGTACAGAATACTCAAGTACTCGAATAACGTATCTATGTGATTTGATATCCATGTTACCTTGATACGGCACATAACTAGTATATATATATATATATAGTGCCTTAATATTAATTTCTATGGAAATTGCGATAATATTACATAACGTGATTTTTTATAGCGTAGATGTCACGAAATTCATTTTTATTAATTACAATACCTTGTTGTTCCGTGTGGTCCCACCATAGAATTGGCTGCCCCTTTCTTTCCTGTGGGTGTTGTAAGAACCGACTAAAGGAACTGGAATGGTCGAGGGATGGGCAACAGCGTCCTTCTTAAAACATCACCAAACCCTAACTGCAGTTGCCAACCCGCCTGCCAAACGTGGTAACTACTGGTAAAATCCTCCAATAACAATGTCTATGTTCATCAGTACAAATAAAGGTTGATACAAAGATGACAATGATGATGATATAATGTTGTTTTATAAATATTTATTTAACTATACTTTAGTGTGTATGACACAAAAAAAAAAGTATAAATAAATAAATAGAGTAATACGACAGTGGAAAGCAAATACAAAGGCGAGCTTGACTCTGGGTTAAACAAGAGTTCTCTTCCAGCAAACCCAAAGTGGAAAGGAGCATTCATGTAAAAAATATTATAATATAAAATAGTAAAATAAAAAAAGACACCGACATCAATCGGGTAAAAACCACGGGTAAAAACCAGTTATTTTGATTTATAAACTACTGAATTTAATTTTTAATTTGTCTTTAAGCTTTAAGCGTTTTATAAATGGCGGAATTTTGAGATAATTAACATAAAAAAATACAATTGAATTGAAAAATTTCCCCTTTTTTGGAATTGGTTGATTGAAAAAGCGATTTCATACATATGTAAACACACACGCACACAAACCAATTAACAACAAGATGTCTTCTCTCTCTTCACCCTCTGTCATAGATTAAGCATACCATACTCGCTTATGTCTTATACACATTTGAAGTTAGGATAAGGCTTCGCGTATTTACTCGTACACGCAAGGTTAGCTTCAAAACAAGTAGTGATTTGTTCCTATAAAAACATTTGCTTCTTCAATTGTCACATAATTAAAACAGTATCAATACAAACACAACAATAAACCCTGTAAAGTGCAAAAAGAACTATTACAATCGGTTCAAAATTTGGAATGGTTGTTGCGTAACACAAAAATAATTTAAAAAATACTGTAATTGTGACAAAACCAGTTATTACTAAACTAAACGTTTTGAAATTAGGATACTGAACTGATTTTGATAAAACTTCTATAGGACAAATCTTTTTAAATAATAATTTTAATATATATAATAAAAAATAATATTTTTTTGAAATCGGTTTAAAACTAACACAATTATGTGGTGAGAAACATAAAAAAAAAACAACCGAACTGAGAACCTTGTTTTTAAAGTCAGTCAAAAAATAAATTGAGAAATCCCTTCCTTCGAAATGTCGCTATTCGTGTTCAATTGTTTTTCCTTTTATTTATATACTTCCAAACTACATGGTGGTTTCTATGTACCTTTACTAACTAAAGTTTTATGTAATTTTTTTATAACATAGAGGGCAAACGAGCTTACGACTCACCTGATGGTAAGCGATTATCGCGTTCATGGGCACCTGCAACATAAAAGAAATTACAGGTGTATTTGCTGGCATTTTAAGAACGGCTATGTGCTATTTATTTATATACTTTTGTACATACTTATAATATATCTATAGATTATAACAAAAATGTACAAAAGCGGACTTATCCCATGTTCTTTTGAAGGATTCATTCTCATATCGAATGGGAAATGCTGTTGCTAGGTGTTGGTTCCACACTTTGATTGTGTGTGAAAGAAAGGACTGTCCCATACATATAAAATTCAATATATTACAGGCACGTCCGCAAAATACCTATTTTCATGGCTTACGCTAGTTAAACCTTAAAAGATACGTCTATATAATCTACCGCGCGGAACCGGGGCAAGTCGCTAGTATATTATCTATATTACATGATTTTTGGCTATACAGTCGTCACGAAAAGGTTTACATCAAAATACATGTCGCAAAACATGTGTTGTTTTGGTGGAAACATGCGTTTTCTGTCGGCAAACAGCATGCAAACGACAGAGACGGTAAGACAAATGTGGGTTACACACGCAGACGCGTTTGTATAGAGACTCTTTGGTAAAACCATAAGAATTCCATTCTTATGGTGGAATTATATAATTTAAGATTGTATTCTGCACAAAAAAAAATTTTTTTGTGTGGAATAAATTATTTCATAAATAAATAAAAAAAATATTTATTAATTTATTTTTATTTGATTATTTTGTTGGTCTTATTCAATTTATTTTAGCTGAACTTAAACCAGAAATTTGTGAACATCTCTGTAAATTATTGATGTCCATTAATTCTTCTCTGTCCGCATCAGTTCAGGATACGATAGGACTAATATACCTGAAGAAGGTAAAAGCCCTTAAAATAATAAAAAAAATTCATTCTTTCTTTCTTTCTTTTCGATTTCAATTCTGGCAAAACCATATTATATTTTGATTTAAAATCCAACCTACGGAACCGATCTTGATAAAGTTTCTATGAAAATAATCTGTAAGTATATCCTTTTTGAAAAAAAAAAACACATGAAAAACTGTAAGTATATCCTTTGGTACTAAATATTACAAATATACCATCGAATTGAGAACCTCTTTGTAGTCGGTTGATTATTAAATTTAAAATAAATATCGTTACGGTTGCAATCCTTAAGGATTGCAAATTGGGACAAATGTCCTTGCTTATTTCATTAATGAAATAAGCAAGGACATTTGTCCCCTGTTACTTGATATACGAACATTTCGCGAAGCATATACACGTAACTCAACGCAACAGGAGGAGAGCCTACTGCCATCTCTTGATTATAATTGTAATTATTCTCTTATTTTGAGTTTTTCATTTGTGTCACATGATTCTATAAATAAATTCTTTCTTTCTTGAATTTATTTGATTTGTTACAACTGTTTCCCGTTACCAGAAGGTTAGTCGGTCACTAAATCAAACCAATTTTTTATAGTTAATATCACATAGTAACTACACATAATAATTATTTAGTCAATTGTAGTGTTTAATTACTGGAAAATTGTATCTGGTTGACGGAGTGGAAAGGGATTAGTTGTTATCCAACATATCGCGTTGCCATGGCAACCATTCAATATGGCCGTTGGCTTCACACTAATAGACGAATTAGACACGTAAACTGTCTCCCTGCCTATATCATCACTACTCGTAATTTTTTTTATGGGTGAAAATAGTATGGTAACCCCGCCTGCGCTAACAGGATACGCTGGCGGAGCACCAGTGAAGGGTGATAGATGAGAATGAAAATAGGTGAGTTAGCCCATCATGATGAATTCATCAGGAATTAACCATGATAGTTTCCAGGGAGAACCGCGAGGAGGTCAACCTGGTTGGGTACATTGCTAGCAATGGGATCCTCAGTTTCCATTACTAACAATCCCTTGTCCCTTACTCGTAATAATATAAATGTGAAAGTGAGTTTGGTTGTTTCCTCTTAGCCTTATAACGACTTAACCATTCAATATGGGTTCTAGTAGCTAGCAATATATCCTATCAGGTAGACCTCTACGTATTCCTTCCTGGAAACCATCGTGCTTAATTCTTATTGTTTTTTTCACGATGGGCCAACTGCCCTGTCTTCATCTTAACTTAAGATCTATTACGGGTGTCTCACCAACATATACCGATAGCGCAGGCGGGGTTACCATTAAATTTCCATCCATTAAAAAAACAATCACTGTGAATGGTATACATATAAATAGCTAATAATACGTGAAGCTCTTTAGTACATGTTAGTTTGCATGGCTGTGTTTCGGTTTGAAGGGTGGGATATGGCGTGAATTTACAGGGTACAGAGGAATAACACCTGAGTCCGCAGGAATGGCAACGCATGGGGGGTATCATGGGCGAAACAGTATACTCTGTTATGTCCACGATACTGCTCATGTCTATAGGCGACGGCTACCACTTTCCATCAGGTGGGCCGTCAGCTTGTTTGCCATTATAAGTTGTATAAAAAAAACTCCATTACTAAGTTTTCCAACTACTCGTATATAAACAAAAATGAATCTAATAATGTATTGCTAAGAGTAAAACTCGAGACCGACTGAACCAATTCGGTTAATTTTTTATTCAAATGTACATTGAAAAATACAATAAATAATAAAGAGTAAATAGCGACTTTAATTGTAGAAAAGCAAGTTATTTACCTTGAAAAACTAAATTACTAGATCAATTTTGATAAAATATCTATAGATCTAATCTATAAGTGTAAAGAAAAAAAAGAATTTTCCAAATCGGTTTACAACTGAAAGAATTACGAACTAATATAATAAAACTTAAAAAAAATACAACTAAATTGAGACTCCTTCTTTTTGAAGTCGGTTGACTACGCTATTACTTAAATATTATTTAGGTATATACTTAGTAAATATATCATCAACTCCGTTAATATAATATTCTGTATAAATGCATTTTTGTACCAACATACGTAAGAGCTCCCGGTACAAGTATATCAAGCCAACTCCCCCGGGAGCCTAGCAGAATGGAACACGCTCAATTATTCAATAGCATTCAATATTTAAAACGTTGGATCTGTTTATTTCTTGTAATATGAGTTATGTGTGCCTTTATCTTGTATTGTTGTCTTTACTGATTCAATATTCAATTAGGGGTCACGTTTAGTTTTAGATTTTTGAAAAGGGAAAAAACGGAGGTCCTCATTTCTTTTATTCATCTTTTGTCATTCCATTTAATTCGTCTCATTTTTTTTTGCTATAATTTTAAGCGATTTTTTTGTACCACTACAGTGACAAACAAGCATACAGCCTGTCTGATAGTAAACGATCAAACGCCTGAAGAGCAGAGCAGTGAAGGGAAATGTTAAAAATGTCCACACGTGCGACGCCGAAACGGGCCGCTAGTATAAAACAAAATTTTATTGCTAACTGTAAACATACTACATATCTGTAAACATTGCTTTGGGCTTGACATCAGAATCAACAATTATACCCTGAATCGGTGACGCAACTATTTAAAAATAGGATATAACAACTTATATATATATTCCTTTATTCTTTATTGTACACAAAATATAATGTTAACCACAATTCATTTGAAACATAATGTACTAAGGCGAGCTTATCTCTAATAAGAGATTTCTTCCAGCAAGACCTTTTCATGTAAATTGTATGTTATTTTAAAAATAAAAATAGGCAGTCATACGATCTGCGTACATTGTATAAACACATAAGATATGTATACACAAAGAATAATACAAACTACACATTATAAATTACATAAAATATTATGTATTTTAAACCCTGTAAACATACACATATATACTGTATACATATACGTATATGCATATAGGAACATCCAAAAAGCAACGAGTATACTACTGCGCTACTTGTTGAAAATGTATTGAAATATTTTTAAATAAAAAGCATTGTTTGAAAGCGTTTTCAATTTATATTAACCCATTTTACTATCACGGTAGCCACGGATACGGACGCAACTTCAAAGAAACCCGTTTATATTGATCTGGTCAATAAATTTCGTTCCAATTGTTTGTTTAGCGGTGATTTGTTTCCTTTGTAAGTGTCCGTTCGCACAGACCGGCTTAAAACGAAGTACGTATTTTGATCGAGATTAAAATGAGTTTTAAATTAGTTACAATAAGGTTATTTTTTTTTTGCCGTATGAACCTGGCATAGAAAAGGCCGCTCTACTTTTCCCGTAGGTGTCGTAAGAAGCGATTAAGGGAACTTAATAGTCGAGGGATGGTCAGCGTCCCTTTTAAAATATCTCCAAAACCAATCTGCGGTTGCCAACCCGCGTGTCAAGCGTAGCAACTACTGGCAAAACCCCCTAATAGAAGGAGACCTATGTTTAATAGTGGACAATTAACTATAGTATATTTAAAATTCACTTCTTTTGTTATGTAAGAATGATTGAGAGCCGACAAAAAAGTTTAATATAAAAATAACCCTTAATCTAGTGATCTAAAATTCTGTTTTAAACGCAATCAAAATCAGTTCTCCTTTTCGGGACGGTCTGTGTGAATGGACACTAAAAATTTGCTAGAATATGTTTTTTTCAATGGATGATAATGGAATGATAACCCTGCTTATGTTATACACTAGCGGGGCACCAGTATGAGATGTTAGATGAGAATGACAGAAGGTCAGTTGGCCCATCGTTAAAAATTAACCGCTATGGTCTCCAGGGACAAACGCGTGGAAGTTGACCTGGTAGGGTTACAATTATCTCTGGGTCTGTTAATTCCCGTTACTAACAATACGACTTGTAATGATCCCCTTCTTTAATTTAAAGAATTTTCAGGGGGAGGCGAGGATTATATATATATATATATATATATATATATATATATATATATATATATATATATATATATATATATATATATATATATATATATATATATCACTATTACTCCTATCATATACCAATAAAAGCATATATTATTATATATGCGGTTATTACATACATAACAGGTCCATTTGTACTAGACGATCACATATGTATTCATTTAATGTAATTTAATATAATAAATTAAAATTTAATTTAATGATCTAATTATATTTACATGATCAGGGTTTGAAAGGTCGATGACCTTTATTTACCTTACAAAAAATTCTTATTTTTAGTAGATGATAAAGGAATGGTAACCCCGCCTGCGCTAACAGTATACACTGCCGAGGCACCAGTGAGGGATGATACATAATGAAAAATCAGGGCAGCTGTCCCATTGTGATGAATACATCTGGAATTTAGCACGATGGTTTCCAGGGGAACCGCGGGGGAGGTCGACCTGACAGGGTATATTGCTAGCAATGAAACTGGCAGCCCGCATTACTAACCATCCCTTTCCCCCCTATCGAAAGAGTATCTAAATCATCCTGTTTCAAACATTTACAAATAGTTATACTATTTGTGTAGTATACATCTCAGCAATTTATAACGAGAGGGAAAGCTCAGATCTTGTGGCTCACCTTTGTATAGTCACGGGATGACAGGTCACTGAATAATTTATCGATACTAGACGCGGCGTTATTTTATCGACATTTCATAACTTACGGTTTACTAGAGATGGGAATCAACGTGCTCATAAACAACCTGTTTCTACAGAATTTTATGACAAGGTAATCAAGTTTTGTTGAAATTATCACATACTCTGTATTTTTTTTTATACAACTTAGAATGGCAAACAATCTGACGGCCCACCTGATGGAAAGTGGTAACCGTCGCCTATAGACATGAGCAGTACCATGGACATAACAGAGTGTACTGTTTCGCCCATGATACCCACATGCGTTACCATTCCTGAGGACTCAGATGTTATTCCTCTGTACAGAGGGAGACTTTGTACAAAAGTCGTTTGCTTGGGTACCTCTGCCCCATTCGTCTTTCTACCGTGAAGTAGTTGTGTTTGCATGACTGTGTTTCGGTTTGAAGGATGGGATATGGCGTGAATTTACAGGGTACAGAGAATTAACACCTGAGTCCTCAGGAATGGCAACGCATGAGAGGTTACTGAAAATTCTAAAAAGAACTTATTTTATGTAATTACTCTTCTCCATCCAAAGGTTGCCTGGAAGAGATCGCTTTTAGCGATAAGGTTGCCCATTGTTTTCACATTGTGATCATTTCTTGTAATTGTTTATTTTTTTTATACAACATAGAATGGCAAACAAGCTGACGGAAAATAGTAACCGTCGCCTATAGACATGAGCAGTACCATGGACATAACAGAGTATACTGTTTCGCCCATGATACATCCCATGTGTTGCCATTCCTGAGGACTCAGATGTTATTCCTCCGTACCCAGTAAATTCACGCCATATCCCACCCTTCAAACCGAAACACAGCCATGCAAACACAACTGATTTACGGTTTATATTTATAATAAATTTACTATTGTAATCTTTTGAAACAAACAATAAAGAGTACCTATCTATTTTTCTATCTAATCCCTCGTCGTGAACTAAATTGCCTATGTAACTTCTAATGTGTCGATATGACAATGCTGGTATTAGTTTGTATGCCACGTTATTGGATTAAAAGGTCATACAACAATTTTCGTGAATAGTCTCACATTAGTTACTGCTCCTAGCAGCACAATTAAGAGACCTTGAGCCCGCACAATGAGTTGTTCGCGCTCCGCTGGAATCGAATAGGCCACCACGCTCTAATAATATGTACTACGTATATTATAATATAAAATAGTAATACCTAATTACATTAGTATTTGAAGTGTGTTATTTAAGTATTTATTTTATTTATATCAATTTTTAGAAATCCTAACCAGCAAAGAAAAATAAGGGAACACTTACGAGTATAAGATCACTTCGTTGTCCGTCTATCCGTTCATTCGTTTGCCAAAATCTTTTTTTTTTTAAGAACGCATGGAGGTATTTAGTTGAAATTAATATTATATACCTAGGTCTGTAATCTCTTAAAGCAGTGAAAAAACTAAGCTTCTAAATCGACGCAATCAAAAGATACGGCCGTTTATGTTCCATTTATATCGCATATTTTGACATTCGCAAAAGGAATCAAAACTTCTCGTTAACTTCCCGTTAACCTAGAATCATGAAATTTGATAAGAAGTAATGTCATGTAGCATAAGTAAAAGAAAAATTCAGAGAACCGTAAATTTGTAGTTATTTCACAAAAACAAATTAAACTTGATGATTTTGTTCGGAACCCTCGTTTCGCGAGTCCAACTCGCACTTGACTGGTAAACGGTTACTGTAGCCAATGGACGCCTGCAACACCAGGGCTGTTTGCGCGTTGCCCTTTTAGAAAAACTCCATACTGTAGTCTCTAGGGAAAACTGAACTTTGTGGATTTGGCTAAAGAAAAAGATGGAAGGTGTACCATAGCCGTGACGCATAATACGCTAATTATCAAAGTAATTAAACAATTTTTTTACTAATTTACGCAAGAAATAATTAGATTCTTCCTGTGCTCGCGACCTCATGAACCGCGGGTCCCTCAGGCCGGGAACCCGTGGCATTTTGTCCGCTCTGCCACCCTATTGTAATGCCGCTGATGTCATTAAGATTCACGATGCTATAGAAATCAGTTACCATATCCTCTTAAGTGGACTGTTAGCTAATTTGCTATTTTAAGTATCACAAGAAATCATCTTGATTGTCGCATCATCTGTTCACTGCAGTGACTTAATGGATGCCTCAAAAATAAAGTTATCATTCATTCATTCATTCAAAATGCAGTTCAAATTCTGAACTATAGAAATTTAATTGTGATGCCAATGACTTGCAAATGTAATTTAGTACCCTAAGCTGTTAATAGATGGCTGTAGCTGTCATAATTTAGTCGGCGCTATGGTTTTATTTGCTGCGTGGGCTAATTTTAATGTAAAATTTATAAAACTTTTTTTTTTTAAAGAATCAGTGAATAATGGAAATTGTTTATGGGTCCTTTTAAAGAAAGATATAGTTATATAAAAAAATATTTACATGAAAAAAAAAGCTGAGAGACAACAATGGGCAGGCCTATCGCTAAATAATTACTATTTATCGATAGGGTTCCTCCAAACAACCTTAGAATGGAAAGGAATTATTAAACTTGCGTCTAACCAAGGCGTAACAATAAAATTGATAAGTTTATAAAAATTAAAGACACATTTAAACGTATAAACTAGTCTTTGCCCGTGACTTTGCTCGCGTGTGGTGTTCGATTATTCGCGTATTTTGTTTTAAATCGTGAGTAAAAAATTCACTTCTAAACTGACGAAATTATAAACAAATTTTCTATCCATATTTTATGCTCTTAAGAGTTGAAATTTGCAATTTCTTTTCTTATTATTCACCTACACTATGTAAAGAATCTATGTCCAAAATTTCAAGATTCAAATTATATATATATATAGATAGATAAGAATAATATACTGGTTGTTTCATTTATTTAACACCAGAGGGCGCTCGTTCATAGTTCAGTACTTGATTATACAAAATATAATTACACATTTTTAAGGGTAACTCAAACTAGTACCAAAAACAATCCGTAACCCTCTCATACGTTGAGTTAATTAATTCAAATTACCCAAAGTCCATCCGAAATTGAAATGTTTAGTAAATGTACAAAGCTACCCGTGGCGAATTAAGGTTGTTCTGTTACGCTCAATACAGAAATCCAATCAGGTAAATCTGGTGCCCAATTCGTGAGTCTGGAGTCGGTTATAAATTATTTAATGACTTCACCCAAATTAATAGGCTTAGTAGTGGTATTTTAGAAGTATATTTACCTAATTTAATTTAGTCCACTGTAGATAGCTTTATGTATTTTTTAATCATTTATGTTATCTCGCTTTTTATGTTTTTTTTTTCTTTATACAACTTAGAATGACTGACAAGCTGACGGCCCACCTGATGGAAAGTGGTAACCGTCGCCTATAGACATGAGCGGTACCATGGACATAACAGAGTATACTGTTTCGCCCATGATACATCATGCATGGTAAGTCATGCAAGATGGAAGAAGGAAGATGCATGAATTAGTTGCACCGACAAGAGGAAACTCTTAAATGAAAAGAGAAGTCATGCAAATAAATTATCTATCTATATTTGATAGTGTCTATACTGCGTAAAAAGCCGTGTAATGTCTTTGTTCCAACGTCATCATCATATCAGCCGTCTACTGTCCACTGCTGAACATAGTACTTTTTTTTTATACAACTTGGAATGGCAAACAAGCTGACGGCCCACCTGATGTAAAGTGGTAACCTTCGCCTATAGACGTAAACAGTACCATGGACATATCAGAGTATACTGTTTCGCCCATGATACCCCATATGCGTTGCCATTCCTGAGGACTCAGGTGTTATTCCTCTGTACCCCGTAAATTCACGAATTAATGTAAGTACTCTCCTAAAATGGGAGCTTTGCCAGTAGTTGCCATACTTGGCAGGCGGATTGGCAACCGCAGTTAGGATTTGGTGATATTTTAAAAGAGATGCTCCTGTCCATTCCTGTATCTTAAAGTTCTCTTAATCACCTCTTACGATACCCACCGGAATAGAACCACCACAACATCTTAACGGAAGGAAAGGGATTGTTAGTAATGGAGACAGAACCCCATTGCTGGCAATATACCCAACCAGTTTGACCTCCTCGCGGTTCACCCTGGAAACTATCATGGTTTATTCCTGATGAATTCATCATGATGGGCTAACTGGCCTGTTTTCATTCTCATCGATCACCCTTCACTGGTGCTCCGCCAGCGTATCCCGTTAGCTCAAGCGGGGTTACCATACCATTTTCACCAATCAAGAAAAAAAATCTGAAAGTATATCTTTTCGAATAAAAAAAAGCCTTTTTTTATTTGAAAAGATATAAAAAAGCGAAAAAATACTACTGAACCCTATTATAAGAAATGTCTGTGGAACTAATCTAAAGATAAAAAGTAATGTTTCAAATCGGTTTATAAATGAGGTAACAAATATATAAAAAACAAATACAATCGCATTGAGATACTCCTCCGTTTTTTGAAGTCGACTAAAGAGAGATTCTAAATTCGCCAGTGTTTGTGAATGCGTGCGTGCATGTGTGCATACGTGCTTGCATGCGTGGGTGCGTGCGTGAGTGCCTGCATGCGTGCATGCGTACATACGTGCGTGGGTGCATGGGTGCATGGGTGCGTAGGTAAGTTCGTGCGTGTGTGTGTAAATAAATTTTTATGCTAAAGAAATATTAGTCGAAAATTAAGATTAAAAACATACCCAGCACTCATGTTAGTAAAGCAAGTTAATAATAAGTATTTGACATTCGTGTTGCACGTTTTATAGTTTATAAGAGACATGATTTAACGCGATTATTTAGGTAAATAATGATAATTTACCTGAATTATCAGTCTGCTGGTGACCACTGCCGGTGTAACCTGATCGAAACATCGAGATAACTCGGGTAAATTATCATGGTTTAATTAACAGATCGCGTTAATCCCTGTTTCTTATAAACCATAAATCAAGTGAACAGTTAGTTAAGCTTAGTATAACAGAACGCTGACGTACTATGACGGTGACATTATTGTTTTACAAGGGGGAAAGGGATTCTAAGTAATGGGGTCTAACTGACCCATTGCTAGCAATACACCCTATCAGATCATCCTCTGCCTGATGAATTCATCAAGAATTAACCATGATAGTTTCCAGGGAGAACCGCGAGGAGGTCGACATGGTTGAGTGTATTGCTAGCAATGGGATTCTTAGTCTCCATTACTAACACTCCCTTTCCCCCTATACTTTCAGATTGATACCATAGAAATTTTATCAAAATCGGTTCAGTAGTTTAGTTATTAAATTAAAATAACTTTTTTTGCCTTGATTAAGGTAGATGATTTATTTGTGAAAAAAAATCAATTTAAATATAGTTTCACATAGTGGTCTCTAATACAACGTACTGGGGGGAAAGGGATTGTTAGTAATGCAGAATACTAGTCCCTAGCAATATACCCCCCACTTGGATCCTCCTCGAAATTATTGTGCTGAATTCCAAGTGTATGCATCACGCGCCCCGCCAGCATATACCATTAACACATTTACATTAACGCGGGTTTTTTAATGGGTGATAATGGAATGGTACCCCGCCTGCGCTATCAGTGTACGTTGGCGGGGCACCAGTGATAGATGATAACGAATCCCACTACGATTAACCACGATGGTTTCCAGGAGGAACCGCGTGGAGGTCGACCTGACAGGATGTATTGCTAGAAATGGATCAATTAGACCCCATTACTAACAATCCCTTTCCCCCTGCACAGGCGGGGATACCATTTCATTATCAAGCATTAAAAATGACAGCGTACTGTAAATAATGAAACGTAATGTATGCACAAACACAATATGCACTTTTATCAAATTAATTGCACTATTAGGACAAGGTTTCTGTCTGTATTATTCACGTTCAGTGCATTGGTGGTAACAATCGATTATCACGCTATTCTAGTCCGCAATTATTGGAGCATAGTGTCTATTATTCTATGTATAGCTGTAGAATAAGTTGACATAACTTTAGAATCTGTTTTCCACAACACTATCACAAAAGCTAGTGATTAAAATTTGATGGGATTTTAATTAGCTGATAGCAATACATCTGGTATTGCAGGTGTTCATAGGCTACGGTAACTACTTACCATCAGGTGGACCGTATGCTTGTTTGCCACCTCAGTGGTATAGAAAAAAAAGCATGTGGAGTGTAATCTGTATGAAGGAATGTATTCAGATTTTGGTAAGCAATAAAGTAATTAAAATGTGTCTTATTTTATTATACCAACCGTTAATTGTCCACTGCTGGACATAGGTTTCCCCATAAGG
The DNA here is from genome assembly GCF_026898425.1 of Galleria mellonella. Taxonomy (NCBI): domain Eukaryota; kingdom Metazoa; phylum Arthropoda; class Insecta; order Lepidoptera; family Pyralidae; genus Galleria; species Galleria mellonella. Next base: position 3,237,630 of record NW_026441999.1, on the reverse strand, counting down.
AGGTTTTTGCAAGGCACCATGCTTGACAGTCTTGTTCGAATAATGAGCAGCAACGTCCTTCTTAAAAAATAACTGCGGATGCCAATCCGCCTGCTAAGTTTGGCAACTACTGGCAAAACCTTCCAAGAATGAGGCCTATGTTCAGCAGTGGACAGTGAATGATTAATGTGATGATAACCATCGTGGATGGATGGGATTACATTTAGGTCAACTTAATTGGGTAACGGAGGGGGCAAAGGGATTGTTAACAATGGAGTTCGACATTGCTAGCAATATGCCCTATCAGGTCGACCTCCACGTTGTTTCCCCCTGGAAACCATCGTTAACAATTCTTGTTGAATTCGTCACGATGAGCTAACTGACCTGCTTCATCCTCATCTATAATCCCTCACTGGTGCCCCGCCGGTGTTTACCGATAGCACGGGTGGGGGTTACCAGTCCATTATCAACCATTAAAAAAAATTGGGTAACGGATGAATTGCTAGCAATTGCTAGCCACATAAAGGGATTCTTGAAATGGACATAAAGACATATAAATGGTTTCATAGATTTAGAATTTATATAATATTCTCTGTATATTATTACTTATGACTACACAAAGTGACGAAAGGAAAAAGCTCCTTTTTGTTACGGACACCTAAAAATGTTTTCACAAGTGTCGATCCACGATCACTCCGCAACTCGGCCGCCGGGAAGACGCCAAAAGACGTATAGCCGGCCCGGATGATCCGGATTACCCGGAATTTATTGTTTACCCACAACTCGGAGTCAGCACCGCGGATGGAAATGCAACGGTTTAGGAACTAGCTGCTTGGAAAATGTTGAATGAAATCGTCCCTGAATTTGTTTTAAGTATTTAATCTTTACTAACATTATTAATGTGATAGTGAGTTTGTTTTTCACCTCTTAACGCCTTAATGACTCTCTTATCATGGCTACTGTATGCAATAAAGGTGACCAAAGTAAGATAAAGTACTGCTTATGTCTATAGGCGACATATCTGATAGCCCCATTGCTAGTAATATGCCCTATTAGATCGACCTCCACGCGGCTCCCCCTGGAAACCATCATGATTAATTCCTGTCGAATTCATCATGGCGGGACAACTGACCTGCATTCATTCTCACCTATCATCTTCCACTGGTGCCTCGTCGGTGTATACCGATAGCGCGGACAAGTTTACCATTCCAGTTTCATCTGTTAAAAAAAATAACACATAACTAAAATAAAATATAATAGTATTAATTACATTTAAATCACATAACAATAATAGAAATAACATCTATATCTTTGAACACAAACAGTCTGTGGTCATCCGACGAAACTCCAGCAAGTTGGAGGCAAACACGTCTAATTGCGGATACCGTCTACATGTTTAATTGTACATACTACGCAGCGCCATCTAGTATTAGACTAAGCAGAGCTTGTTTAATGGAGTACTTGACAAGTGATAGATATACTTAAATACAACTTTTTTGGTAAATCGATGCACATTACATATAATATAATACTGACATCAATATAAAAAAACGTATTTATTAATATTGTATTGTCCAAGAACCGAACCCGTGACCATTGTAACTAGTAGAATCGTCAAAAAGAACCGCGGATAGCTCGTGACGTGAACAGAACATTCATTTACAGGCGAAGACAAAGTCAGCGAAATATTTTCCGTGTGATGGATTCCGATCAATAAATTCACTGGAAGAGATATCGCGTGTGATTCGTTATAATTTGTTTTGTAGATAGTGACCGATGCTTAGATCTGGGGATTAGGCCGGCCATGTTTATTTATTTAAATAACTTTATTGACCAAAAGAAGATATGGTACAAAAGGCGGACTTAATGCCAAGTAGCATTCTTCAGTCAACCTTTGAGTTGAACAGTGAATCACGAACGCGATACTTCATTATTGAGATTTTTTTTGATGGGTGAAAATGTTATGGTAAGCCCGCCTGCGCTATCGGGATACGTTGGCGGAGCACCAGTGAAGGGTGATAGATGAGAATGAAAACAGGCCAGTTAGCCTATCATGATGAATTCATCAGGAATTAACCATGATAGTTTCCAAGTAGAACCGCGAGGAGGCCGACCTGGTTGGATATATTGCTAGCAATGGGATTCTGTCTCCATCACTAACAATCCCTTTCTCCCCATCATTATTGAGATAGGTAAAGAAAATAACAATTTATAATGTATACATATACACAATTAATAATATATACATAAATAACATAAAATGATGATTATTACATATACATGAATTTACTGGGTACAGAGGAATATCACCTGAGTCTGCAGGAATGGCAACGCATGAGGGGTATCATGGGCGAAACAGTATACTCTGTTATGTCCATGGTACTGCTCATGTCTATAGGCGACAATTATCACTTTCCATTAGGTGGGTCGTCAGCTTGTTTGCCATTCTAAGTTATATATATTATAATGAAACCAAAACCTTAATGTTCAAGAAAAGAGCATATTCCATTCTGAAAGGCTGCCAGCACATTTGCAATTCCTCCGGTGTTTTGAGTGCAAATGGGAGGCGGTAGTGTTATAAAAAAAACCCCTAAAATCGACCAGGTATTTATTATAACACCTCTTTTGTAAAAGTACAAGTGTTTCTTCTAATAATATCAATAATAAACGACTAATAATGGATTTATCAGTTAACTGTGAAAGAGCGAGCACAGTAGATCTCAGAGGTCGCACAGTATTACAGGTTTTTTGTATGATAAAGCCCAACATTCAATAATAATAAATAACTTATATAGATTAGTACAGACTAGGCATGGAATATGCTACACTTAATTCGTTATCATTTAGTGAAATAGTTATTTTTATTCACTGTGAATGAAACTTAATGTCGCACTCTCTACTATTTGCTATTGTAAGTGAAATGTGTAATAGAGACGAAGAAATACAGACTTTAACGCAGTATGATAAAGGTGTTATTCATTCGCTATGTATTATCCAGTCGGCCGTCTGATATGAATTCACTTCACTGCTACTGCTAATCGAGAACGGTTATGACTATCTGCGATTTCATGTATTGTGATTTGTAGCTTTTTTTTTTTATACAACTTAGAATGACAAACAAGCTGACGGCCCACCTGATGGAAAGTGGTAACCGTCGCCTATAGACATGAGCAGTACCATGGACATAACAGAGTATACCGTTTCGCCCATGATACCCCCCATGCGTTGCCATTCCTGAGGACTCAGGTGTTATTCCTCCGTACCCAGTAAATTCACGCCATATCCCACCCTTGAAACCGAAACACAGCCATGCAAACACAACTGCTTCACGGTTGAAACACGAATGGGACAGAGGTACCCAAGCAATCGACTTTCGTACAAAGTCTCCCTCTGGTGTCTATACGAAGCGAAATAGCTAATGTAAAGTATGATTTTGCGTATCATATGATATTTCACATAACATGTGAAATGTTTCAAACCCAGTTCACACCTATTTAGGCACTTCTATTGACAGGTAATCTGTGTCGGTATCTCTCCCTCGTTGAAGCCCTGGATCCCATTTGTCTTGGAGTTTATTGAACTCGGCTTTCAGTGCGTTTGTTTCCATATCTGACGGTGTTACGCGTCTATATTGTGATAGATGAATACACTGGCTTTATGGATATGCTGGGTAGCTTCCGCAAACGAATGACTAGTGAAATAGAATGACACAGATACATTCATTAAAATATACTATCATACTAACACTGGGCCCATAACTTGATAACGAATCTTACTAATACCAATAATTGGCGGGAAATTATATTAATTATACTTATTAATGTTATAAATGTTAAAATGAGTTTGTGGTTTGGTATTTTAACGGCTCAATCAGTAAATATAAATCTGAATAGGCCGTAAGAAAGGGGAGAAGGGATTGTTAGTAATAAGGAGATTAATCTCTATTGATAGTAGTATATTTTATCAGGTCGACCCCCACACGGAACCTTGGAACCTTGGAATACATAATCTTTAATTCCTAGTGAATTCCTCACGATGTACCAATTGACCTGACTTCATTCTCATCGCTTCACCCCTCATTGGGTCTGATTTCATTTTCAATTTAAAAAATATAGGCTCTAAGATACGAGTTTTTTTTTTTATATTAAAATTAAATTCATCACCGAAAAGTGAATAGTGATCTTGCTTGCGCTATGGATTGGTTACCAGTAAATACTGTTGATACTAGGTGAGGATGAATCAAATCACGATAATCTCTAGGAAGGACAGCGTAGAGGTCGATCTGATAGGATACAGTATTAGCAATGAGGCCACTAGACTTTATTACAAGTAATCTGCCCTGCCCAGGATACGAATACGTATGTAACATATGTGTAGTGTCAAACAATTTGTTCTAAAAACTGTGTGGTGAAAATTGGCAGTAATGTTTTATTAATGAATACTTAACGTATCTATAATTTTATATGGCAGGTCCAACCACCACCAACCACCAACCTAATTCGAAATAAATTCGACAATTCGAATTTGCCAATCACAAAATAACGGTCAAAATTTAAATTGATGTTTAAAAAGTAATTCGGCTAATAGAGCTTACGCAGTGTATCGTAAATAACAATATCGATAAAAACAAGTCGATAATTTATTTATTTATTTGTAATTAACATATACTTACTTGTAATTATTTATTTGCCTCTATGTGTCTACTTTAATTAACGCACTAGGCAATGCGGTTGTGTAATTTAGTTCATCCTGGCAATGCTATACGCCGTTTGACTGATACCTATCGATAAACAATGTATTTGCATAGTAATCTCAACTATGAATTGGATTAATTTTATCTTATTTGCAATCATTAAAATACAGGGTTTAATTTTATTGGTGCTATGCCCATTTATATTAGTACTGTCAGTGCAAATATTTAATTAATTTGTTCAAGGACAACTTGATATTTTGTTAGCTTTGTGTTTAACCAATATTTTGAGAATTGGTGTTTCCAAGAAGGGAAGTGAAGAGAAGTTTGTATTTTTATTTACAGTTGCAAATGAGTAATCATTGTTTGTTTACGTTTTTATGAATTCAGAGAATTTATCTCATTAGAAATGTTGATTGAGTTAGATTTATTTGCTGCATACAGAAAATACATTTACTTCAAGATTTACTGTTTTATAATCTATATCAGTATTGTATAATTTTCAGTAAAATTCTAATGTTACTAACACAGGCCGTCAAAGGTACAAAACAATTGTACCTTATTATCACATACATACATATCTGTCATGCCTGTCTCCCATTAGGGTAGGCAGAAACAATAGAACGCCAAAAGCTTTGATTCAAATAAACCTCTTTCGCTTCTTCTACGTTTATCAATCTTTTCATACACGCTCGCCGGTTACGGGTACCTTTAATTTGGCCCCTCTTCAGTACGTTGCCTATTTGGTCGACATACGTCGTCTTATTATCAAGTACAGGGTATTTATATTTTAAGGTAATAATAAGTTTCTTAGCTCTCAAATTGGAAAAAAGAATACACATTTACTAACTGTCATTATTATAATATTACCGATTACCGTAAACAAACAGTGTGTTTGATTATTTCATAATTGTATGAAGATATCTTTATATTGAAGAAGGTATTTTACATTGCGTCTTCTAATAATAAAAAAATTAAAATAATGATTTTAATGTAAGGCCAATGGGATTGACTTACGTATATTTTAGTCATAAATGCTCGACTAGTTTTCAAACCATCCGGGACCATTAGTCATGTGATACATTCTCATAAGAGAATCCGGTTATTCTTACATTAATATATAATGTGTAGTTACCAAACTTTTAACAGTAAAATAAAGATTTTCAGTACGTTTTGGTAAGTTTTACAATATATGTCGCTGGTTTGCTATACTTGAACTTGCCTATCTCGCTGGTTATATCGACAACTCTCGTTCTAAAAATATCTTCATTTCAAATTCCATTACGTAGCGAAACTCTGAGCATATAACTAACTTTCGATGCTTATATCTCGAAAAATCTCCCTGATACCAAAACTTATTATGCAAATTTGTGTGTGACTCTTGGACTCTTTTGATGGATATAATAACCTGTGACAGATAGGGAAACTTATAAATAAAACTCTTATTAATTTTGGACAGTCCTTAGCATCAAAAATTGCCAGTAGCACGTATACTAATAGTAGCAGAAGTAAACAAAATCCAAAACTAATCCAGTAACCAAGAATATAATAATGACATTATTAATAGTAGAGATGGCATGGGTGCGCTCCTTGTCACGTTGGTTTCCAATATGCTCGGCAAAGTGTATCCATGTCAAGCATCTAGTAGAGTAACTGAATGTGACAGTTTATGTTTTGTTTTATGTGTGTCGTTGTCATCGCAATATCTTGAAATTGTTTTTACATAACATAAAAAACAACAAGTTGTTGCACAATGAAATAGATTAAATAAAAATATTAAATATTTTTCTTAGATCTGAAATCTTACAGAGATTCGAATAGATGGTTACCTAGAGTATCTATCGCCATATATTCAAATACTTTTGCAAAATCCAACGACTACTACTTATCCTTACAAATGTTATAAATGTAATAATTTTTTTACTTATTGGCGCCTTAACGACTCAACCAAATGTTTTAATAATTTGGTACGCATATAGTTTTTGAGATGGAAAAGAGCATACACGTAGTCTATGAAACTGGAAGTCAACTATAAAATGAAATTCCGAATTTTTGGACACAATTTTGTGTTTTTGTTCGTACCGAAATCGGACTATAGAATGGAGCTTAACATTTCGTTCATCATAAATCCTACCATAATACTCAAAAGGAATATTTTAACATTTTTATTATTTTTAAACAGTATTATGTAATTATATCATAAAATTTGTGTTCCGTTCAGCCGTGAAATTTCGGAAAATATTTCATGATAGGTCCTCTACTAATATAATCGCGATGATTACACAGACAAAGTTAGGGGTAAACACTACTTTCGAATAAATTAAACAAACCCAAAATCGTCTAAGACAATAATCTAACAGCCCATTTATAATGGAAATAACATGGAACAGTTCGCTTTGCCTAAGTTAAAATCCATTACAAGCTGACGCTAATAAAAACATAACGAGATGAGAACACAACAGAGTCGACGCTTACATCTGAAGCCAGTACAATCAAACGGCGCAATACTGAGAATCCAGCCTCTAATTACAAAAATATAGAATACCCGCTTTCCGATTCGTTAAATTGACTCGAGCATTGCCGACGGGGAGGAAATTAAACCGGCAGCAATCCAAATAGTTGCCGACACCTTGCCACGGTTATCGCTGTAAGTGGAGTTTGATTTTATGTTAGGTAATTAAACTTGAATAATATATATATATATATATATATACAGTAGGTATTTAACGACTAATATGATGATAACGATGACGTCAAAATATAAATAATAAATAATATAGCGTATCAGAAATTTACTATACTATCTACTTTCCTTCATTTTGTGGCAACAAAACAAAGTGACAGCAAACAGGTAAAATCTACATACTGAATGGTACTTAATATGTTTTGCTATTACAACGTCGACATATTTTCAATATTGCTAAATCTTTATTACAATGAATTACCGGTTTACTCGAGTTTCATACACGCAATATATATGCACGTGTATTGGTATATTAATATGAGAATTTAAGGAAATTCTTCCTTATTGAACAACACAAATAAGCATTGTAAAATACACCAATATACAAATAATTTGTTTGTTGTTAAATCCTTCGTTTTTAACCCTATTTTTATGATACAATCAAGGTAATCAAAATGTATAATGTATGTGTTTATATATTTGCACGTAGTAGGTATATGATGATGTAGCGGTTTACCCTGCATAGCATCATTGCTAGCAATATATCCTCTCAAGTTGACCTCCACGCGGTTCCCCCTGAAAAACGTCATGGTTAATTCTTATCGAATTTATCTTGGTGGGCTAACTGACCTGCTTTCGTCATCCCCTATTATTCCTCACTAGTACCCCGTCAACATATACTGTAGCGCATTCAATTATCATTCTTTAAAAAAGAACCTATGACCATGTGTTCCATTCCCGGAAATATGTCCATTTATATTAATTTTTAATTATTCTGGATGTTTTCTATTCTTTGCGATTATTTGTATAAATTAGGGGGTTTTTTTTATTAGGTAGATCTAATTTATATGGCATATCCATTCATGTATCCATGGTACGAGCTCCAATTAATTTTAAATTTAATAATGTCAGCAGTTATTTTTTTTTTAATAATTAGCTGATTTTTGATAAAGCCGTAGGCTTTGCTTGCGTGAACCTATTATGGGAATTTTAAAAACTTTCCTGAATATTTAATTTTTTGTTTTTAATGAATTCCTGTAAATAGTCATGTCTAGATTGAGTTATTTCGGCAATGTGTTGATCTCTCCTTGGTTTTTTTCTTTTAAATACATAAAAAGCGTATAGTAAAAAATAAATAGATAGAAAACATTTTGTTATAATATTTAAAAAAATAACAGTTATAAAAAATATCGATAATAAATCGAAAGCTCTAGTTTGGTTTGAGTTTGGTACTTCGACGTTGCGCCGCGCGTCGACCGTCGACTGTTCTAGCCGCCAGTCCGCCAGTCGAGCTTTATCGCTCGTGTTGTATGCATGTAATGAGAATGTATCCGCGTTTTATTCAAACCGAATCACGTTGAATCGTAAAGCTAGTGATGTTATCCAGACTTTAACATCTAAAACACTGATTCGGTGATCGAAAATACAAAACGTTGGGTTTTATTGTGTGCTTACTGATTTTATTGTGACAGTGTACGGTGTTAGAATTCAGTGTAATGTGTTTGTGTTGAAACTGGAATTATAGTGCATCTGGAATTGGATTTATACAGATTAATGCTAGCAGGTTTGTACTTAATCTATCGAATACCTAATCTATGTAACATTAAATATATTTCTCTTTTTCCAATGGTAGATAGGTATAACATTAATTTGACCGTTTGCAACTATTTTTTTTCTATAAAATTTAGGTATAAACATAGCGGTTTTATATTTAATGTTTATCATAACTGTCAAGTTATGTAGTAACTATATCCAAACGGTTTTAAATAATACATTTTTGTAACTTTTTGAATTGGGAAATACCCGATTGGTAGGGTTTTGCGTAAATTGTTCAGTCTGTTTTTAATGGATGATAATGAAATAGTAACCCGCCTGATGACAGTATACGCCGACGAGTCAGGTCAGGTCGAGGTCACTAGTGAGGGATGATAGGTGAAGATGGAAAGGCAGGTCAGTTAGCCCACTGTGATGAAACCACTAGGAATGAATTATGATGGTCTCCAGGTGGAACCGTGGGCGTAGGTCGAATCTATACGGTGTATTGCTAACAATAGGGTTGCTAGTCCCCATTACTAACAATCCCTTCTCCCCCTGTTTAGTAATGTTGTAATAAATTAATAGGAATTGTACCTAACCTAGTCTGCTACCCAGGGCTGGTGTATACCTACCAGCTGGAGGGGGGATTGTTAGTAATGCAGACTACCACTCCCATTGCTAGCAATGTACCCTGTCAGGTTGACCTCCACGTGCCCCCCACCCTGGAAACATTGCACTAAGTATCGTGTGCCAATCGTGAAGAATACACCTGGAGCTATATTTTTCACGATTGGCTAACTGACCTGCTTTTTTATTCTCACCTATCATCTCTCACTGGTGCTCTGCCACAATATACCGTCAATTATTAACTGTCCACTGCTGAACATATGCCTTCTCCATAAAGAAGGTTTTACCAGTACTTGCCACGTTTGGTAGGTGGATTGACAACTGTTGTTAGGTTTTTGATAGCCCATCCCATGACCATTAACCGCCCTTAGTCGCCTCTTACGACGCACATGAGAAAGAAAGGGTTAGCTCATTCTATGCCGAGACCACACAGCTTCCATCAGGAGGGGGGGGGGGGCATTGCTAGCAATATACTCAGTCAGGTCGACCTCCACGTGGTCCCCCCTGGAAACCATCGTGCTGAATTCCAAGCGTATTCATCGCGATGGGCTAACTGGTGACCCGCCAGTGTATACCAATACCGCAGGCGGGGTTACCATTCCATTATCATCCCATATAAAAAACCTTCCACCATTCTACCATTTTATTGTTATTCCTTAAAGTATGGTAATAAATTAATGGGATGCATCCTTTGTAAAGTTTGTTAAACATGGGATGCGGTTACTTCCATTAGTTATTTTCAATTAAAGTCGTAGTAGGTAAGTAACCTTGCTATTAATAAATAAAGGGTACTAGTAATGGTGAAAACCGCATCAAAATTCGCTTAAGCGTGCTTCGAGATTATATATCGGATATGGGAAATAAATAGGGATAGTTATGTAGGTACTTGATAGTGCTTGCATTGATTTTTTCTCCTGTTTTTACTAATATATATATATATATACCAAATGGAGGCTTTATATAAAAGTCGTTTGCTTGGGCATCTCTGTCCCATTCGTGTTTCTACCGTGAAGCAGTTGTGTTTGCATGGCTGTGTTTCGGTTTGAAGTCTGGGATATGGCATGAATTTACTGGGTACAGAGGAATAACACCTCAGGAATGGCAACGCATGGGGGGTATCATGGGCGAAACAGTATACTCTCGTTATATCCACGGTACTGCTCATGTCTATAGGCGACGGTTACCACTTTCCATCAGGTGGGCCGTCACTTTGTTTGCCTAAGTTGTATAAAAAAAAAATTGGGATAAATAAAATTTTACGCAGTTAATACAGTAAACAAAATTCCAACATTGCGCGTCGATGAAGCCGGTATGCTTTGAAGTTATTTCACTTTAGTTTTGTAAACGTTCCTAACTATATTGTGAAATATTATAAACTGCTTACAAATATTTCAACAACTTTAGTTTAAAAATTCTATTATTTTTAATACAATCAGAATATGTACCAAACAAGTACGGAATGTTTTTGAACTGTACGCTTAGTTTGTAATATTTTAGCTTTATTCTAATATTAAATCAAATTTATTTTTACTCCACGCAACTACCTTTTACTTTGAATTGTCACAACTTTATTGGAGGGGACCTGGTGTCTAAGATACAAGTTAAGACTTAGTTTAGTCTACAGATCTCCCACAAATTACGACACTTTTATTTTGTATTTTGTATAAAGTAAATTATATAGGGTCGGCAACGCACGCGTAATACCTCTGATATTGCAGGTGTTCATAGGCTACGGTAACCACTTACCATCAGGTTGGCCGTATGCTTGTTTGCCACTTCAGTGGTATAAAAAAGACACTGTAATTTGTGGAGATGAATAAACTAATTATTTCTTTTTCTAATTTTACTAAAATTCTCATCTCCCCTCTTAAGGAGAGGAGATGGCATACTAACCCCCGGCAGAAGCACAGTCGACCGGGATTCAGGGCCCCAGGGAGAGAAACCGGCGTACAATGCGGGCAGAATCTAAGAGCACCGCTTTCTGCATCTTTCCCGGGAGTGAGTCGCCTCGGAATCCCAACCGTCTGAGATGTTGTTCCAGACTGGTTGGGATAAGACCGTTCACCGACATAACGATTGGGATGATTTCGGTAGATGCCACCCCCCACATTTCGGTCACCTCGTGAGCCAGGTCGAGATATTTTCTCTTCTTCTCGGTTTCGGCTTTCACGAGGTTCTCGTCATGCGGTATGGTGAAATCCACCAAAAACACCCTCTACAGTGCCCGAGTTTTATTACAATAATAATAATTATTATTATTGTAATAAAACAATGTTTATAACTCAACAGGTACAAAAATAAAACTAATTGGAACTAGTTGAATCATTATTATCATATCAGTCTTTGCTAAACATGAGGCTTTGCCAGTAGTTGCCACGCTTGGCAGGCGGATTGGCAACCACAGTCATGGGCGACGGTAATCACTATATTACCTAATTGAGAAAAAATTGCACGTGTATTTGTTGGTCTTTCAAGAAAGAGTATGATGCTCTTTTCTTGAAAGTGTCAATGTTCGGGAACACTCTTTGTTCTTAGGAAATACTGGTACTGGGAATTGGTTTCGTATTTCGCTTAACTAACTAAAAAGTTAATAATGCAGTAAAATGTTTACCAGAGGGAGACTTTGTACAAAAGTCGATTGCTTGGATACCTCTGTCCCATTCGTGTTTCAACCGTGAAGCAGTTGTGTTTGCATGGCTGTGTTTCGGTTTGAAGGGTGGGATATGGCGTGAATTTACAGAGTACAGAGAAAGAACACCCGAGTCCTTAGGAATGGCAACGCATGTCTACAGGCGATGGGTACCACTTTCCATTAGGTAGGCCGTCAGCTTGTTTGCCATTCTAATTTTGTATTAAAAAAAAAATATATGTGATGATAAAAAATTTGGATAGCTACTTTGTTGATCTCGTATTAATTCTATTATGATTGATTCGAGCTCTACAAAAGACTGCCTTTTGCGAAGCAAAATCTGTTGGGTAACACGAATTGGCGTTGTAAATTCAAATATTTTTAAACCTATACAGGTTAATATGTAGTATACGAGTATATATGCCTACAATATTATCTTGCTGTTCATATTGTATGTATGTTTACAATTGAAGTAGTTTTTTTTTTTTTTAATTTGATCATTTGAAGACCTCGGGTGCTTATCTACAATACGCCCAAACAATAAGTCACAGTGACTAGTATTTTTTTTTGTATGCAACTTAGAATGGCAAAGAAGCTGACAGCCCACCTGATAGAAAGTGGTAACCGTCGCCTATATACATGAATACTCCGTGGACATAACCGAGTATACTGTTTCGCCCACGGTTCCCATCATGCGTTGCCATTCCTAAGGACTAAGGTTTTATAACTCTACCCTGTAAATTCATTGCCATATCACACCCTTCAAACCGAAACACAGCCATTAAACACAACTGCTTCATGGTAGAAACACGAATGGGACAAAGGTAGCAGCGGTAGTCCCTCCCAAGCAAACGACTTTTGTACAAAGTCTAAATAAAATCACAATTTAACATTTGTGTTGTTCTTATAAAAAAAATATATATATATATAAAGGGAACAGTCGATTACGTCTCAAGTGTATAAATCTTGCTACCTAACCTTTTCTAATCGGTGGAAACCCATAAAATCAATCCGCGCATTCGAACCCGAAAGGGACGGGAAGTCCCAAAAAATTTTATCACTACTAGGCACACGAGTTCGTATGAAAAATGGGTTAGCTAAGGCGCAACCGACGTTTTTATGGGGTTATGTCTTGTCGACACCTTTTGTTTTTGGGTTCATTTCGCTGATAAAAAGGTTTCAGGACTGTGCGCCACGTAAATGAGGAATTGTTTAGTTGGGATGGGTCCGTTGGATCTCAATTAGGCGGGGTTAGAGTTAACTTGGTATATAACTTTCAATTTTGGTACATTTTCTGTGATTTAGTAATAGAACAATGTAGAATAGAGTATATATATAGTAATAATAAAATAGAGAAAATAATTATACTAGGTATATATAATATATATATAGTACTAAGTATATTTAATATATAATAAACCGAATCGTGCCACGTCACGATTTTCGTTTTCGCTAATCTCCGAAGTCGATCGATTTTAATAAAATTTGAGTAAAATATTATAGTTTTCATCGCAATAAGAAAATGGACCGATAGATGGCGGTATATTTTTAATTGGTGAAAATGGAATGGTAACCCGGTCTGCGCTATCAGTATACACTGACGAGGCACCAGTGAAGATGAAAGCAAGTCATTTAGCCAATTGTGATGAATTTAACAAGAATTAATTACGATAAATTCCAGGGGGAACCGCACGGAGGTCGACCTGATAGAGTATACTGCTAGTAATGGGATTGTTAGATCCTGTTACTAACAATCCCTTTCCCCCCAATAAATGGCGGTAGGAGGTAGAACAACGTTTGCACAGTCAACTAGTTGACTATATAAATAAAAAAATTGTATGTAAACTTGTTGGCCGTGTGATCCCGGTATAGAATAGGCCTCCCTTTTCTATTCCGTAGGTGTCGTAAGAGATGACTAAGGGAACTTATGATCGAGAGATGGGCAGCAGCCTCCCTATTAGAACATCACCAAAAGGCAAACTGCGATTGCCCCCTGCTTGCCAAGCGTGACAACTACCAGCAAAACCTCCCTTATAGTGGAGGCTATGTGCAGCAGTAAACAAGTAAAGGATATATATATATATATTTTTTAAATGGATAATAATGGAATGGTAACCCCACCCGCGCTATCGGTATACACCGGCGGGGCACCAGTGAAGGATGATAGGTGAGGATAAAGCAGGTCAGTCAGCCCATCGTGACGAATTCAACAAGAATTGTTCATGATGGTTTCCAGGGGGAACCACGTGGAGGTCGACCTAATAAGGTATATTGCTAGCAATGGGGCTGTCAAACTCCATTGCTAACAATCCTTTTCCCCCCAAAGGTAGATATTATAATGGTGATTGTATATAGATACATACACATTCACACGGACAAACCCACACACAATTTTATTATATTTCTTTACCAATAATTACTATTCCTTTTTCATGTACATTACTAGTAATTAGTGATGTATGCCTCCAGGCCTCATATTAGGCTGCAAAGGATTATTTCACAAAATAATTTATTATGAATAAATTTGTACTAGCTTTTGGCAAGAATAAAGGCACGTATTATTAGTTTCTTTTATATTCTTGGCACAATTAGTAAATTATCTTGGCTTGTATTTTCATCTAAATACCATATAACAAAAGGAGGTATTATTATTATTATATATATATTCTTTATTGCACTAAAACATACAGTAACAACAATAAGTTAATAACAATGTTAGCAAATATATATATATATATATATATATATATATATATATATATATATATATATATATTGAAAGACACAATATTAATACATTATACAATATATTTTAAGTCGTTTACTGTCTACTGTTGAGCATAACTCGTCTTCGGTCGACCGGTAGATAACGCCATACGGACGTTTACGCCACCAGGCGACTGTTGGAATAACATCCGCTCCAATGAGACTAACTGCATCTGCATTACCAGAGGAAGACTTTGTACAAAAGTCGATTGCTTGGGTACCTCTGTCCCATTCGTGTTTCAACCGTAAAGCAGTTGAGTTTGCATGGCTATGTTTCGGTTTAAAGGGTGGGATATAGCGTGAATTTACAGGGTACAGAGGAATATCATCTAAGTCCTAAGGAATTGCAATGCATTGCAACGCGTATCATGGGCGAAACAGTATACTCTATTATGTCCATGGTACTGCTCATGTCTATAAGCGACGGTTACCACTTTCCATCAGGTGGGCCGTCAGCTTGTTTGCCATTCTAAGTTGTATAAAAAAAAAAAAAATAATTTTTAAAAAGTTATTAAAACAGCATTTATTAACTAAACAAAAACTTGGGTTGGTCGCCTGGTAGCGACTGCTTTCAACATAATAATTATTGTAGTGAATTATTTATATTGTATGTTTAATTAATTAATGAAATATATTAATTATGCATCATTTATATAAGTATGTATCTATATAATACAATTTTATCTTTGGCTGTTAAATTGGTCACACAGGGTTACACTCTGGGTTTGTTGCACGCGTCCGTGTAACCTACCTTCAGGCTGCAGCTGAAAATCAGTGCTTTGCTTTTAAGCAAAACCATCACTGAGCTGCAGCCTATTTGGGTCACTGTGACACACATGGCGAAACCATATTTTATCTTTTGTTGTATATTTTAAAAAGTGTAAATAATTTGATTGTATAAACTCATTTGTAAATTTACGTGTGTCATAAATGGTTCAAATATTTGGGGGGAAAGGGATTATTAGCAATGGAGTTCGACATTGGAATGAACCTTATCGATTGCAAAAACGACGATTTAAATCGGATCATGATCTTGACACACAAACACACATACACACACACACGCACACGCACACGCACATATGCACACACGCACACATGCACATATGCACACATGCACATATGCACACACGCACTCACGCAAACATGTACACACACACACGCGCACACGCATATACGCCCACACGCACACATGCACATATTCACACACGCACAAATGCACTCACGCACACGCACACACATGCGCGCACATACATTCAGAAAGAGAGAGAGAGAGAGAAAGAGAATCACAGAGAGATATGCGTACAAGGTATATAGACAAACTAGCTTGTACCTGCGAATTTGTCAGCCTATATCCTACTCCATTCCATATGGTAAGTGTACCAAATTTCATAGTGGTTGTTTAAGCCGTTAAAGCGCTATAAGGTAATAAACAAACAAACTCACTTTCACATTTATAATGTTAGTAAGCATTGACAACCTTTTCAAAGTCGCTTAAATATAAATAACAAACATGAAAAATACACAAAAGAAAAAGTTGTAATGCTAAAAATATTTGATGTGAACACGAGAAAAAAAAAAGGAATATGCCGCAAGGAATAAAGGAAATGTTTAAGAATTAAAATATAATAAAGATAAAACAGAGAGAGGTAGCTAATGCAACGCTGAAGCCGGGAAAAGTCGAGGTCCGAGTTAATGCTTCTGTATGACATGCGCGATTAGGGTTGTCACTTATCTGGATAATTTTATATATTTGTATTTCTTTCACTTTTCTTTTAAAAAGCCATATATTCTACTGTAGAATATTTTTCTATTTCTATTGTACAGTAGAATAGAATATTGTAACTTAATTAACTAACCGGAGGGAGACTGTACAAAAGTCGATTGCTTGGGTACCTGTGTCCCATTCGCGTTTCTACCCTGAAGTAGTTGTGTTTACATGGCTGTGTTTCAGTTTGAAGGGTGGGATATGGCGTGAATTTACTGGGTACAGAGGAATAACACCTGAGTCTCAGGAATGGCAACGCATGGGGGGTATCATGGGCGAAACAGTATACTCTGTTATGTCCATGGCAATGCTCATGTCTATAGGCGACGGTTACTACTTTCCATCAGGTGGGCCGTTAGTTTGTTTGCCATTCTAAGTTGTATAAAAAAAAACTGGTTTGTAACAAATTTGAGCTAGCTGTAGTAATCTTTATTAGTTTTTTTTTTTAGTATTGAAGGGTCCCGCGATTAATCACAATCCCACCTAATGGAAAGCGATAATGTGGTCTAATGTGGAGCTCGCGAGTTCACGAATAGACTATTCACATTTAATAATAATTAATCAGTTTACTAAATCATTGGCATACAATCATTGGCGTATTAAGAATATTCTCCAGAGGATGATGGGGGGGGAGGGTTGGTTCCTTACAAAGACGCGTATATGTACTTTTAGGCACCTCTTTACTCAGCTGTAAGCTCTGTCCCTGATCGGGCATTACTCCTGGGTTGGACATGATTTACCCGCTCCCCTCTTAAATATGCCCATACATATAATAGTCAAGATCATTTAAGATTAATTATTATATAAAAAAAATTACCTAAATACTAGTCTGCTATAATTCCAGATTATTCTCTGAACAGATCAGAGAACTACTGTTCACAATTGACATATATATATCGCGTAACATAGACAAAAAAAAAATAGATCCAGAAACTCATTTTTGAAACGGTTTAAAAATCGAACGCTCGTGGATTTTATTTTTGGTATTTATTCGTCACACACACATTGCCCGCTTCCGGAGTACAACGTGAATCGTTCAAATGCTGTCATTTATCAGTCTTTTTTATTTATTTTTTCTGTATTTTTTTTTACAACACTAACAGGGCCTTTGAATTTTATTTATTTTACACTTTATTGTAGACACTAATAATACATAAAAAATAGATAGATAGATACTCTTTATTGTTTCCTCCAAAAGATTACAATAGTAAACTTATTATAAATATAAATAATTACAAGAAATAATCACAATGAGAAAACAATGGGCGACCTTATCGCTAAGAGCGATCTCTTCCAGGCAACCTTTGGATGGAGAGGAGTAATTATAAACAATTTGGTAGGAGGCACGATGAAAAATTTTGTTAGTTCTAGATATGGGAGATGTAATACATATAATATACATAAAATATGACAGAGATAAGCAAATGTACAAAGGCGAGCATTTTCAATGCAACCAGACACCCTGTATACGTTTTTACTATATATGGTATTGATGATGTTTATTGAAAATTCTTGCTTATTGATAGTCCACTACAAAGAAAAAATAAACAACTTTTATAGCTTCGGTACTAAGTGTGAGGTTAGTCTTGAAATAAATTCCAATAAATCTATATTAAAATTGAGACGTTTCGCACTCTCGAATTGCGACACTAGCGACGTAATGGTTCCATATTGTTCTGATAGATGCATATTAGTGCAACTTTCCAATGCGAACTATTGTAAACCGATCCCAATTATGACCTTATTCCTGTTGTTTCATGAGTGTAGTATAAAATTGACATTGACAATAGATTGGATTTACATCGATCTTGGATTCAAGAGTAGACCTGAAGATCGGTATTTAATCAGTCAGGGCTTATCTCTGTGGCTTTAATATCAGTATGTATATATAAACTGCACAACAGTTATTTATATTTATATATTATATTTTATAGTTATTGATATTTGTATTTATGTAGTAGTTGTATATTTAATTGTATGTATTTATTTATGTAAAATTTAAAGTCATGATATAATTTTGCGGTTTTATGCACATGTCTTCACGATGCACTTTTATATCAGTTAACGATGTCATTCTAACATGTTTGTTTCCGTAAAATTGGTAATCTATATTTGTAAATCAACGTGTCTTGGTAATCCCTTATGGACTCCAGCGATTCAGGTTCGCCTAGTGCGGGCTTCAACGTACTCATGTTATAAAATTCTTGTGTTTAATAAATAAATAAATAAATAAACAGAGAGCAAATTGAATTTGTACAGAGCTTCCTTATGCAGTGCAACAATGAATTAGTTATAAATAGGTACTAAGAAATTTTGTTTATGTACATTCCCACGGAAATAGAAGATAATCGATTCCAGTAAGTGGTAATATAAAATTTATGCATTTTTTTTATCTCGATGTTATGCTAAAAATATATTTTTTTCACAACTGGGTATAGCAAACAAGAAGTTTCGTCTTAATTTTTTTATTTTTTATTTTATTTTATACAAAAATCCACAGCTCTTAAAAAATAACTTACATGCTAAGTCTCTTATGAATACAGCCAATAACGGATTTTATTTATACAAACAAAAATTATGATTCCAAAGCGAAGTAGGCAAGTTAGAGTGGGTGTATGCAAGTAATATAAGTACATGTATGACAGAAACCATGTATAATAATGAGTGTCCATAAAGTTAGGTTAATTGATATATAAAATAATTAAAATCCACGTTGCTAAAGTTCAGATATTGACAGCAATGATTAAATAATACAAATGTAATGTAAAAAATACAAAGTAGTTATTACGCTTGGCACACAGCTTGGCAACTGCAGTTATGTTTTAAGAGGGACGCTGCTGCCCATCCCTCGCCCTCCCTTAATTACCTCTTACGACACCTACGGAAAAGGAATGGATGGCTCATTCTATCTCGGAATCACACAGCAAACTATATTTGTTTATATTTTCTAAGTAGGTACTTTTGTTTGACAACATTACCATACGTAATGTAAGTTAATTAACCTGTAGAGGCCTCATAGGGGGGGGGGGGTTGCTAGTACTTATTACGTTTGGCAGGCAAGTTGGTAAACGCAGTGTTAGACTTTGGTGAGGCCATTAAGTTCCCTTAGTCGCCTCTTACGACACTCACGAAAAAGGAGGGGGTGGCCTATTCTATGCCGGGACCATATGGCGATAACTTAGCCATTTCGTACTTATTGCCTCTAAAATTCTATAACTTTGATGTTTCTGATCTACTGTATCTAATATTTTTAAATGCCGGCCGGTAAACTAGCTGACGGACCACCTGGTGGAAAGTGGTAATCGTCGTACAAGTGCTAACAGTGGTACTTGAACGAGGAAATTCTCAATTCAATTACCAGAGAGAGACTTTGTACAAAAGTCGATTGCTTGGGTACCTCTGTCCCATTCGTGTTTCAACCGTGAAGCAGTTGTGTTTGCATGGCTGTGTTTCGGTTTGAAGGGTGGGATATGGCGTGAATTTACTGGGTACAGAGGAATAACACCTGAGTCCTCAGGAATGGCAACGCATGGGGGGTATCATGGGCGAAACAGTACACTCTATTATGTCATGTCTATAGGCGACGGTTACCACTTTTCATCAGGTGGGCCGTCAGCTTGTTTGCCATTCTAAGTTGTATAAAAAAAAAAGATTTTTTTTGCGTGTATGCTACTCTATTACTTCGCCAATTCTATTTTGATTTTGATGATTATTTTTATAAGCAATAGTATCGTGTTCCTTTCATACAAATTTAGTTGATTTTTTTTTGTTTTTTTTTTTTTTGGAATCTAAATCCTTAATATTTGCGCTTTTAATCTAACTCTATTTGAGAAACTTGTGATAAAACAACGAGTCGTATTATCTTTTGCAAAGGGCTTGACGTATTTTGATGTATGAGCTACCCTCATTTATCAAAATCCGTCAAATTGTTTGGTCGTTGCGTCCGAGTAAATAAACTTATATATAAGTACTTAAATATATAAACATAAAAATATAAATTACATAGAATTATGTAAAAACAAAAAAAAAAAAGATTTAAATTTACAAATTTTTAATGGAATTTTATGTTGAACTGTACGAATATTATTATTTATGCACAAAAAATAAATAATTCACTCTTGCGCCACCTACCCATTTCTATCTGTTCTCCTTTAACCAAAAGTGGTCTGTAAGAGATTGTCCTAGCGACAAGATCGCCTTTTGTACCTTTATGTGTATATTTCAATCTGTATTTATGTTGCTGTATTTCACTTGAATTATTCATTTGTCATTGTATATTTTTATTAATAGTGCAATAAAGAGTTAAATAAATAAATTAATAAATATATGTAATAAATATTTTTTTATACAACTTAGAATGGCAAACAATTTTGTGGCAGCCCTATTCGAATCAATGTTTCGTGTTGAATTATGTTCTCGTACAGCCAAATACAATGACTGTTACATTTAAATTTGGAATCCACTCTTTGCACGGTGCTGTAGGTAAATGGGGGAAAATAAAGCCTTAAACTTTGTTTTATTCCTCATGTGACATACTGTCTGTTCTTATCCTTATCTCGCATTATATATATATATGTATGTGTATATTTAATATTTTATTATATATTTTAATATTTTATTTAACTGTATATTTGTTTATGTATTGATAGTTGTAGCACTTCAGCGGCCCGCTAACGAAATGCTTTCTTACTGTACTGGGTTGACTGGAAGAGATCTCTGTCAGGGATAAGTCCACCCTTGCTCACAACATTTATAAATACATAATTTTATATGTAACTTACAAGTGCAATAAAGAATATATATATATATATATATATATATATATATATATATATATATATATATATATATATATATATATATATATATATATTCAAGTATATTCTACATGTATCCTACAGCTCTGCCTGTGTCGTTCCAATGGGTAACTCTGTTCCATTCGTGTTTCTACCGTGAAGCAGTTGTGTTTACATGGCTGTGTTTCGGTTTGATGAGTGGGATATGGCAGTGAATTTACAGGATACAGAGGAATAACACCTGAGTCCTCAGGAATGGCAATGCATTAGGGGTAGGTATCATGGGCGAGACAGTTATGTTATGTCCATGGTACTGCTCATGTCTATAGGCGACGGTCGGACGGACCACTTTCCATCAGGTGTGCCGTCAGCTTGCTTGCCATTCTAAGTTGCATAAAAAATAAATACAAAGGTTATATATCAGTATGTATTATTCGAAAAAACCTCTCTAAGTTCCCACAGGAATATATTCCTTGAAAGGAAACGTCAAGGATATTTTTAAACATTATCAATTACTTACACCGCCTTATCCCTTCCGCGTGTTTATGCCTTGTTAGCTTAACGTGATTAGAACTGTCAACATAAATAGATAAACTTTTTAAGTCTACATACAGGTTATACGTGTCTGTCTGTCTGTCACGCTAGACCCCATAAGATAAGTGGTAAACTAATGATAGATACGTTTTCGATACCGCTCTTATCTTGTATGATAACTTTTAATTGGTAAATGTCTATTAGTATATTTCTTACATATATAAGAGATATATTTAAAGATATATATATGTTGCAGTCAAAACTCTTAACTAGTCAAAAGTACTTTTGACTAGTTAAGAGTTTTTTTTCACAATATATATATATATATATATATATATATATATATATATATATTAAAATTACCTCATTTTTTACAAAATATTTATTATTTATATTTCAATATCAAATTTAAACTAATGAAAAATTTAATTTAATAAATTTCTTCGGGATCAATTTGTAAGTCATTTCAAATAAAAAAAAAAATCAAATCGGTTCACAACTGACGGAGTTATGAGGTAACAAATATATATAAAAAAAACTGAATTAAGAACCACTTTTTAATAATTTAAGAACTTTATTTTGAAGTCTGTTCAAAAATTGTAAAAATTTTTTTTACTAGGTAAACAACCTACAACAATTTTTAATTTTTCACCACATATTTACATTTCTGTTTTGCCAAAGGTTGATTGGGAGAAAATACTATATAGCATTAATCCTTCCATTTGTATAAGACATTTTTTGTTATGTGGTCAATAGGGGGGAAAGGGATTGTTAGTAATGGAGACTAGGAATCCCATTACTGGCAATACCCAACCAGGTCGACCTCCTCGCGGTTCCCCCTGGAAACTATCATGATTAATTCCTGATGAATTCATCATGATGGGCTAACTGGCCTGTTTTCATCCTCATCGATCACCCTTCACTGGTGCCCCGCCAGCGTATCCCGTTAGCGCAGGCGGGGTTACCATTCCATTTTCATCCAATAAAAAAAAGATGTGGTCAGTAAAAAATAAATAAATAAAGCTCTTTTTTTTTGTTATTCTGCAACCATTGTTATTTTCGGAAAAATATTTAATTCACAGGTAGATTCCTTCGGAAGATTTCGACGCCACCTGCATTATCTGTGACCCCATATTTATTTTCCTTGTCACAATGGTTCCCTTATATTTCGCGATACGAAATCCCCATCAAGCTCCTCTCTCTACCCATATGCTAATGTTTGTTACCAAACATTCAAGTACAAAATAAACAGACAAGTCTTCGAAACATCTGCCTTTTAACTTTTCCGTTAAATGATAAGTATTTCGTAGTGTTTTATTGTAGATTAACAAAACAAAAACGTCTAAATTAATGTCTAAAAATCACTATTTTTGAAAGTTCTATTTGAATTGACGTAGCCGAATCGAGGTTAGTATAAGCTGAAAGATATTTAAGTCTTCTTACCTGCGTCTTTGGCCACATGCTGGATATGTTTACTAACCGGCTTTAAAAATAGTCTATAAAATAGTCTAATATATAAAATTCTCGTGTCACGGTGTTTGTTACCAAACTCCTCCGAAACGGCTTTACCGATTTTCATGAAATTTTGTGTACATATTCGGTAGGTCTGAGAATTGGCCAACGTCTATTTTTTATACCCCTCAATGATGAGGGTGAAACACTAAAAAATTTTTTTTATTTTTTTGTCATTTTTTTATTTTTATTTAAATTTGATTTAGCATTAAAAAATACATACATCTTCAAATTTTCACCCTTTTACGATCAACCTCTGTTTTTTAAGCGCGATTTTTATATTTCGCAATAAGTGGTAAAACAACGTTTACGGGGTCAGCTAGTATATATACCTATACATATACCGTTTTTTTTCTTCTCTACCCAAAGGAGAGACAAAAAGAGATTGCTTTAGTAATAAGACTGCCTTTTGTACTTCATAAGTGTAATGTATTTTTATCTATCTATTTTTCTTAAGGTGGTGCAATAAAGAGTAAATAAATAAATAGATATTTATTTTCTATGTTTAAGTATAACAGGTTTCTTTTTAATATTTATTTCTCTAGTAAATTATTAAAATTCGAAATAAATTAGAGAAATTCGGCGGCGGTAGTCACTTACCATCAGGTGAGCCGCATGCTCATTTATCCCTTGTAATTAGGGCTGCCATCACCTAAATTGCCGACACCGGATAAACACGGTCAAAATCCCGGACATTTGGCCGATATATGGTTTTTTCCCCGGACCTTCTGAAAAAATATTTTTTGTAATAAAAATAAAAACTGTTATACAAAAACAGGGTTATTATGGATGATTTTGTAACTTAGATTTACTTCAGTTGATCGCCTACCTATAAATGTAATTGGATTTCCCCTAATAACAAAAGTGTCCAGGTTATACTAGGACACTTTTCCAAAACCCTTCAAACTAGGACAAATCCGGGGACTTCCGGACGGATGGAAGTACTACCTATATATATATATATATATATATATATATATATATATATATATATATATATATATATATATATATATATATATATATATATATATATATTCTTCCCTTATATTTCGCGATACAAAATTCAAGCGCCTCTATCAACATGCTGTGTTTGGTATCAAACACACAAGTACCAAATAAACAGACAGGTCTTATCCGAAACATCTGCCCGAGTTTCCTGCGTTATCTTTCCTTTCCCTTCAAATAATAGGTATCAAGGCAATTTATTCCTTAATCGTATCAATTTAATGTTTCTTATCCGTCGCCGATATCTTCTAGACACGTTTGTTTAGATTAGAGATTCTCAAAGTTGACATTTTTTTTTGATCACTTCTGTGGTGTAGTGGTGTAATACATCGCTTCACATTCCGGTGATTACAGGTTCGTTTCCCGCTCAGTACAAATATTTGTATACATGAGTATTTCTGTTAGTCTGGGTATTTTATTTTTTTATTTGGAAAATAATCAGTACAATTAACAGAAGAAATATAATTTCGTTAAAAAAGTAAGTTATATATAAGTTCGTAAAAAAATTAAACAAAGTTCGATATACAGCAATCATCATCATCATCATCATCTCAGCCATTATCTGTCTACTGCTGAATATAAGCCTTCGCCTTGGGGGGGGGGGCGGGTTACCAGCAGTTGCCACGCAGGCGGATTGGCAATCGCAACCAGGCATTAGAGGTGTTCAAAGAAGGACTGCTTCACAAAGGAAAGGGTGGCCTATTCTATGCCGGGACCACACGGCCAATATTTCCCATGCCTAATTAGTAGTCCTCAGGAACGGCAAATGTTACGTAGATGTCACAGCGACATCTGTTTATTGTTATAATGCCACTTGTATGTTTTTCGAAATTGTATAAAAAGGTCGTGGCAAAATCAATTATTTTGATCTAAAAACTAAACTAAAAACTGAACCGATTTCGATAAAATTTCTATGGCATAAATCTGATAGCGTAGCCTTTCAGATGAAAAAAGAATTTTCCAAATCGGTTTGGAACTGAAAGTGTTGAGGGGAAAGGGATTATTAGTATTGGGGTCTTACTGACCCATCGCCAGCAATACAACCTATCAAGTCGATCTCCACGTGGTTCCCCCTGGAAATCATCGTGGTTAATTCTAGTGGAATTCGTCACGATGGGCTAACTGACCTGCTTTCATCCTCACCTATCATCTATCACTGGTGCCCCGCCAGCATATACCGATTGCGCAAGCGGGGTTACCATTCCGTTATCACCCATTAAAAAAAAATTACAGAATTATGAGGTAACAAACAGAAAAAATACAACCGAAATAAAAAACTTCTTTTTGAAGTCGATTGAAAATTAAACGAAACAAAACAAATAAACGAAAATCAAAATTATAGTAATAAACCGCAAAACTGTCACACCACTTTGACTACCACTGTTATGAGCTAATAAAAATCAACGAAAACATTTAGTCTTTATTGTCATAACAATAAAAGTCTTAATAGCATGTTTCTTATTTCGTCCAATTGTAACTTTACCGTCAATAAACTCGAAACTGTTGGTGGTCCAATTTATGTGTTAAATTTGAGATAAGCGTTGATGGATAGATAGGTTAGTATTTTTAAAAGGTACATTTATAACTTCGGATTTTAACATAATATATTAAAACAGCGGGTTTACCTTGAAATGAAATTCCGAAATTTCGGACTCAATTTCGTGTTTTTGTTTATACCAAAATCGGATCAATAAAATGGAGTTTAACATTTCGTTCGTCATACATCCTATCATGAAAGTCCAAAGGAACAATATTTTAACATTTTTAATATTTCCAAACGGCATGTATTATGTAATTTTAACATCATATTTTTGTTTCGTTTGGTTCTGAAATTTCGGAAAACATTTCATGGTAAGCCCTAAAGTTAAAATAAGATATGTACAGTATTTTACTGAACTAGTTGTTATCTTGTGGAAGTGGGATATCACTAGTTATATAATTAGAATTATTCTGTTTAATTCCACTACCATTAGTATGTGAACACGTGTCGCAAAACATGCATGAACAAAATGGCAGTCGGAGATTGTTGACTAATATGGAAGGTTATGGAACTTCTTGTAGTAATAGTGGCAGTCAATCTTCGAGTGTTGGCAGTCGCACATATACTAATGGTAGTGGAATTAAACAAAATAATTCTAATTGTTACTGCATCTAATCTATGGTTGCTGCAAGGATCGTGAAGTGTGAAGCAAATTGCGACGACCTACCAATCAGCAGCTACATTCAAGTCATTCGTCATTTTTTACTGGATGCACTACTTTCTTTTTTCTTTTCTTTTCATATATACAAACATATTTATAATTCATATTCTCATATATATATATATATATATATATATATATATATAATTGTTTCCGTATTAAAATCATACTTGTATCAAGAACAACTTACGTTATTACTGCAAACCCAGTAAACTTGGGAGTAAAGGGATTGTTAGTAATGGAGACTGAGAATCCTATTGCTAGCAATATACCCAACCAGGTCGACCTCCTCGCGGTTCCCCCTGGGAACTGTCATGGTTAATTCCTGATGAATTCATTATGATGGGCTAACTGACCTGTTTTCATTCTCATCTATCACCCTTCACTGGTGCTCCGCCAGCGTATCCCGTTAGCGCAGGCGGAGTTACCATATCATTTGCACCCATAAAAAAACCCAGTAAACTTGGAATAACCCATTTTGCAAGGGCAAGTCAACACACATGCCCAGATACTAATCAAATAACCAATGTACTTTATTGATATACTAGTTTTTATCCGCGATTCCGTTCGTGTGACCATTAATTAACCAGGATAGCACATTTATGCCCATGCCCCTTTCTACCCAAAATACTGTACGTATTTTAAAATTTCACGACAATTTGTTTTAATTGGACGATTCACTGAGTCGTTAATTAAACAAGAGGTAACAAACCAACTCACTTATACATTTATAATACTAGCTGCGTCCCCGGCTTTGTCCGCGTAATTAAATTATTTTATTATTTAAACCGCCATCGAGTATCTGTGTACATCTTAAAGATTGACTGGTAGAGAGAGTTTATGACATTAAAAACACATTTTATCGATTAATAAAGTTTAAAAAAATATAAATCAGTACATTAAATATCCTATGTTTTAAGTTAGAATATAATCTAACCGTGTACCAAATTTTATTCAAATCCGTTCAGTAGTTTTTGCGTAACAGAGTAACAAACATCCTTACAAACTTCCGCATTTCTAATAGGAGTAGAATTGCTAAGAATTTAGAATTACAGTTATTCTGTTGGAGTCATAGATTGTTTCATTTGCTCTTCTAATACAGATAATTGTTTATTGTAGGAACATTTATGTATTTCTACCCGAGGGAGACCGTACAAAAGTCAATTGCTTGGGTACCTCTGTCCCATTCGTGTTTCAACCGTGAAGCAGTTGTGTTTGCATGGCTGTGTTTCGGTTTGAAGGGTGGGATATGGCGTGAGTTTACTGGGTACAGAGGAATAACACCTGAGTCCTCAGGAATGGCAACGCATGGGGGCTATCATGGGCGAAACAGTATACTCTGTTATATCCATGGTACTGTTCATGTCTATAGGCGACGGTTACCACTTTCCATCAGGTGGGCCGTCAGCTTGTTTGCCATTCTAAATTGTATAAAAAAAAATTATTTATGTATATATATGTTTATTTATTGAACATATCATGTGTATATTTATATTAATCTAATTATATGTTTATAATATATGAATATATTTTTATTACTTTTTATATTTCCTCTATTCAATAATGCACCGCCTACTTAGTTCTCGGTTTGCCCAATGCTTGATTGGTAGAGAATACCGTCCGGTGTTAAGTCCGCCATATGTACATAGTTACACTGTGCATTAAAGTTTAAATAAATAAAAGTCAATAAATTACAGGATAAATCACATCAGCAATGATCACTATTTCAATTTTGTATTTCTTTTTTTATATTAATACCCGCCCACTATGTACTTTTTATTATAAACACATTGTGATTTGTTAATCTTTGTCGGGTGCCCACGATACAGGTTCGCCCAGTGTGGGGCCATATGTGGGGGTATATATATATATATATATATATATATATATTAGAATTAAAAAGTATTAAATTAGAAAGTTTTTTTGAATTTTTATTACTTTATATATCTGTATGTTACCGTTTTTCATGTGAAAACGGCCGGATTGATTATAAGGAAATGTTCACAATATTTAAGGCTGAATGTGGGTCAACAAGGCATTGTGGGGAGGGCGACAGCGTCCCTCCTCAGCTATGATATTACTTGGGAGCGTATATTTTTTCTTTTTTCCATTTAAATTGTAAATACCCACTCGTATTTTTACCGCGAAGCAGCTGTTCTTGCATTTTGAAAAGTGGGTGCGTTTCGGCTTTTTTTTTTACGACCGATCTCAAAAAGAAACAGGTTGTCAATTCAATTGTGATTATGTACTTATTTTTATGCCTTTGTACATTTATTTATAGATATTAGGTTTTTTTTTAATGGATGATAATGGAGTGGTAACCCCACCCGCGCTATCGGTATACACCGGCGGGGCTTCAGTGAAGAATGATAGGTGAGAATGAAGTAGGTCAGTTAGCCCATCGTGACGAATTCAACAAGAATTGTTCTCGATGGTTTCCAGGGAGAACCACGTGAAGGTCGACCTAATAAGGCATTATGCTAGCAATGGGGCTATCAAACTCCATTGCTAACAATCCCTTTCCCCCCATAGATATTAGGTTGTAGCAAAAATGTACACAGACGGACTAATCCGTTAAAGGGATGTCTTCCAGTCATTCTTGAGAAATCTTTTTGTTTGAGCTTTGAAGGCATGGACGGTCTGCGACATTCTGGCATCATTTAGGAGGGGGAATTCCAGAGTCTAGCAGCTTACACTATAAAGAATTTTAGTGCAGGAGTGGGGGTTATAGATAGATAAGTCGAATTTTAGACAATGCACGCGGGGATCAGGGATTCTGAGTGAAACTCGCTTAGGTAATTCTAATGTATGATGTTTTAGACAACGCACGCGGGGATTAGCCATTCTGAAGGAAACTCTCTCGTAGGTAATCTGGGGCCGAAGGATCAAACAAAATCTTGTACAGCAAGGATAGGACGTGTAAGTCGCCGTGCAGGTCCCGGCATAGAACGGACCATCTCTTCCTTTCCCGCGGGTGTCTTAAGAGGCGACTAAGGAAGCGTATGGTGGAGGAATAGGCAGCAGCGTCCCTCTTAAAATAACTGTAAAAGCTTAACTGCCGTTGCCAATCCGCCTGCCAAACGTGGGAACTACTAGCAAAACGGAAGGCTAATGTTCAGCAGTAGACAATTAACGGCTGAAATAAAAAGGATAGGATGTGTATGTTACGTCGGTACCTTATAGGGAACCAGTTGAGTTGCTTGCGATAGCTGGAGACGTATATATTTTATATTTGTTACTTCATAACTATACCGTAATTTGTAAACCGATTTGGAATATTCTTTTTCCTATTTAAAGGGTATACTTACAGATTTCTTCCGTAAAAATTTTATCAAATTTTATCAAAATTGAGTGCTTTAGTTTTTAAGTCGAAATAACTTTGCTTGGGTACCTCTGTCCCATTCGTGTTTCAACCGTGAAGCAGTTGTGTTTGCATAACTGTGTTTCGGTTTGAAGGATGGGATATGGCGTGAATTTACTGGGTACAGAGGAATAACACCTGAGTCCTCAGGAATGGCAACGCATGGGGGGTATCATGGGCGAAACAGTATACTCTATTATGTCCATGGTACTGCTCATGTCTATAGGCGACGGTTACTACTTTCCATCAGGTGGGCCGTCAGCTTGTTTGCCATTCTAAGTAGTATAAAAAAAAAAAAAAAAAAAAAAAAAAAAAACTGGTTTTCCACAAATGAAGTCGGTTGTTTTATCACAATCTTAATTATTATTTATAAATTTTTAAGGGTTTTTACCTTTTTAAGGTATATCAGCTCTATTGTACCGTGAACTGATTTCTCACAAAGGATTTTATTTACTTTGTCTATTCTTGGAAAGAGAGGAATTAATGGGCATCATTAATTTACAGAGATGATCAAAAATTTCTGTTTTAGAGTCAGCTATTATAGATTGCTGTGTGGTACCGCCATGGACTGGGCCACCCCTTTCTTTCCCGTGGGTGTCTAAATGGCGACTAAGTGCACATTTTAGACGAGAAATGGACAGCAGCGTCTTTCTTAAAACATAATCAACACCTACGGCAAAGGAAGGAGTGACTCAATCTACGCTGGGACCAAACAGTATGTTCAGAGTCATGATGAGTTCACCATGAAATAATTACGATGATTTTTAAGATAGACCGCGTGGAGGTCGGCCTGAGAGCGCACGTTACTTGGCATTCCCTTTGTCCCTATTACTAACAATATCTTGCTTTCAAGACACAAATATTACTTATACATTTAATCGACGTTTGTTCAATCGATCACAAACTTATTAAATTACCATACAAAGTTACTAAATTACCAGTAATTTAATTAAATACCTTCAGGCTACTAAATCACTCGAACCGAGTGTCAGGTTTAGATATATTATTAACTGCGGCCAATCTTACAAGACAAATTGACCTCTTTTCGATTAAATTCAGAGCTCAGTGTGAATAATTTATTTCTCTTGCCCACCTAACGTAGTTTATCAAAATCGGTTTAGTGATTTTAAGATTGCTTGGATATAGGAAGTGGTAGTGTTTTTGATATAAAATGAAAAAGGTAACATCGCCTGCGCTATCGGTATACGCTGGCGGAATACCAGTGAGGGATGATAGGTGAGGATGAAAGCAGTTCAGTTAGTAAGGAACACCGGGGGGTTTTAGCCGGTAGGAGTCCGGCAGTATCCATATATCTCCCCCGAGGTATATGGGTCTGCATAAAGCATTTCCCCTCGTCAAAAAAAAAAAAAGAAAAAAAAATAACCACGATAGTTTCCAGTGCAAACCACGTGTAGATCAACCTTATAGTGAAATTGATAGTAATTGGTCTATTCAAACTTATTACTAACAAATCTTTCCCCCCAAATCCTGGCAGGTTGACCCTCCACGCGGTTCACTTTGGAAACCTTGGGACCATCTTGGTTAATTCCTGAATGTTTCAATTACTCCATCGTGTCGTTCCACCACAACCTATAAATTCCTGAACAGATTTCAATGTATGGGGTAACGTTAGAATCCTTACATCATTCCGGGGTGACACTGCATATCAACCATATCGTGTTACTGGAAATTGTTCATGACAGGACATTTGTGTGTTTAATTTGCGCAGTAAAATATACTTGTCTTGATAATATTCATGAAATTACTATTATAATATCTTCTAAAATATACGACAAAACGTAAGAGGATCGATTTGTACTTTGTATTCTTGAACTTAAGTCTTAAACCAACAAAAGAGCATTGATTTCCTTCAAAAAAGGTCACGAACCAAAGCCGTGTCTGTGACACGAACGGATCCGAAACGTGTTATCAGAAATTGCCATTCTGTCCTCGCGCCCTAACAGTAAATTTAATTATAGCTAATTAATTTTTGGTGTGTGGTCCCGACAAAGAATGGGCCACCCCTTCCTTTCCCGTAGGGAGCTTAATAGCCGAGGGATAGGCACCAGTGTTCCTCTTAAAACATCACCAAAAGTCTAACTGTTTGCCAACTCGCCTGCCAAGCATGGCAACTATTGGCAATTCTCCTCCCTTATGGGGGAGGCCTATTCAGCAGTGGACAGTCAACGGCTGATATGATGATAATTAATTTTGCAAAGTTTTAAACGGGCTTCCAATCGAAAAGTTGCCGCGCAGTGGATTTTTGCGGA
Organism: Galleria mellonella; assembly: GCF_026898425.1. NCBI lineage: Eukaryota > Metazoa > Arthropoda > Insecta > Lepidoptera > Pyralidae > Galleria > Galleria mellonella. The sequence continues at coordinate 3,205,270 of NW_026441999.1, read as the reverse complement.
CCTGTCAGTGATTGATGCGGTCCGGTCGGGTCTATTGGTTCAGGCTACACGAGCGGTTCTACCGCTGCAGGAAACCGCTTGTAAAACGTCACATTCCGGTTTTATTCTCAACTAGCTGTATTCCGTGACTTCATCCTAATAAAATAGTATATTAAGTGCTAATTTGGGATACAACCTACCCGTGTACCAAATTTCATTCAAATCCGTCAGTTTTTTACATGAAAGACACAAACATGTATCCATCCGTCGTTATAAACTTGCGCATTTATAAAATTAGGACTAGTTTTTACCAGTGACTTCATTTACATGTTTGGGCTATATTGATTACCTGGAACTGGGTTAAGTAGGGTTTGTCCTTATTATTGTCAAATACAACAAATTAAAGTAGTAACTAATAAATAAACGAACTTACTTTCTAATTTGAAATATTAATAAGGATTAGTAAGTTTTACTTCGCAAAAGAACACCAGCTACTGTCATAATGTATTATATTGTTGTTGTGAACGATAAAATGTTTTGTAGACGCATTAGATTCTTTCCATAGGACTTTATGTTTTACAAGAGGAAAGTTAACGATTAAAATATAGTTTCAGACATGTCTTTATGAATGTGAATTAGCTCTCGTACTGGGATGGCCTCCTAGGGATTCTAGGTTAGGCACGGCTCAAATCCTTAAATATCACAAATCTATGTGCTGTTTTCATTCTGTGCTGAGTAAATTCGACGTAACCGGACTCCGCACCGCTCCATGTTAATCTCCTCTGTTTTTGGGACGGTCAAACCGTTCGTGTACAATCAATTAGTTTTGGTTACATCCACTAGTTCCGAATTGTGGTTAGTTTGCTTGATTGATGAGGTCTTCAATTATTGTCTTGGACTTTCTGTTTGTAACGTATAGTTACTCGACCCTCACGTGCTGTTTACTCGTCTGTGACCATTAATAAAATCGTAAGGAGTTAAATTAGAATTCTAATGTGTGTTTGTTTTGTACTGTTTTAGAGACATTAATCTTTTATAAATATGCTACTGGGAAGCTTGTAGGAAGTACACGATATTGTAAATCTGAAGAAGAAGATTCTTAGAAATGGGAATAACCAGTCTCATTATTCGCAATAAACCCTGTCACAAATAAAATACCACAATTGTGGCAAAGAAGACCGCCTTACTGTACTTATACAAGTGTATCGTTACATTTATTAATTGTCTTGCTTATTCCTTATATTGTATTCTGCAAATAAAGTATACTCATTCATTCATTCAAAACCACGTTATCGTACTTTAAAAATTAAACTACTAAATCGTATTTTGTAAAATTTTGTTTCCTTTCAGATAAAAAAAGAATTTTCCAAATCAGTTTATAACTAACATTTATATTTTATTATGAATTTATCAAATATTGCTTTATTTATTTCTCTATTAAAAAATGCACCGCATATAGTAATATTTTATATATTTATTGTATGTATATATTTATTTAATATATTATGTGTATGTTTATATTATATGAATTTATCAAGTATTGCTTTATTTTTCCTCTATACAAAAATGCACCGCCTACGTATTTTTCGGTTTGCCTAATGGTTGACTGGTAGAGAACACCGTCCGGTGTTAAGTCCGTCAAATGAAAATAGAATTTTACTGTGCGTTAAAGTTTAAATAAATAAATAACGGAGTTATGAGATATTAAACATAAAAAAATTCAACCGAATTGAGAACGTTCTTTGGGAAGTCGGTTTAGATGTTATTTCCTATTATCTGCCAGTCTGTAAATGTTACACCCGAGAGCTAGGCGTATTAAACTCAGCGGGTTTATACGTAGTATTTTTTATTATAATTCATGTAAAATGGGATTTTATACCCCTCTGACTTCATCCTCGTTTGTCATTCCTCATTGCTGCCCTTAATATTAACATTACCCAAGTTGATTGTTTTACTCATTTGAATCCTATTAATATTATTAACCGACCTCAAAAAAGGAGATTGACTATTCGGTTGTACTTCTGTTTATGTTTGCTACGTCATAACTTCGTCATTTATATGGTAAATCCATGTGAAAAATTATTTTCTTTACTGAAATTGTGTACTTTCAGATTGATCTCATTGAAATTTTATCAAAACCGGTTCAGTGGTCATCAATCACCGAATCAACATAACTGGTATTGTCAAATTCGAAATAGTTTTTTTTTTATTGTGGTTATAAAATATTAATTAGTAATAAATGGATATTAATTAGTTTTCTATTCTTTTTGTATTTGCGTTTCCGAAGTTTTTTTATTATTTTCTGTTCTTGTTTTGAAACATTATTTCTTGTTTTTCTGTTAGCTGATTTAAATTACGAAATTGTGTAAGTTAGCATAAATGTTTAGATATTTTTATTTCTGTTAATTAATCACGCTCAAACAACCAGTTCAGAATACATCCTTAAATTTCTTGTTTTTATATATTTTGCTTTTTGTTTTTTTTTTTTTTGTTGATTCTTTTTTTATTTTCATTCTTTTATCCCTTTTACCGTGTATTATGTGTATGTTTGTATTGTAATTTGTGTGCTGTAAGTAATGTAAATAAATTATCTATCTATCTAAATACATACATAGGATACTTTGTATACAGATTCACGCGGGCAGAACCGCGGGAAACGGCTAGTAAAAATTATTCTATATCCATACTTTTATCTGCCAAATTGAATAAATGCTTGTTTGACCAAATAACAAGGTTTGAAGCTACTCAATTGTAAATGTAACAATAGGTTATGTCCTGACCTGATTACTCAGCAGGTATACTTCCGCTCGCGTGCACAGAATTCATTGTTCTCCATCCAACTCGATTATGGGCAGATTGAGATTGTGGGATTCGTGTTTTTTTATCGTTACCTGTGCGGCCAATTTTAGGGTTTCATAACCGGAGTGATGCTAGTCTTTTTGACCGATTTAAAAAAAGTAGGAGTAACTCAATTCGTTTTTATTTAATGGGTGATAATGGAATGGCAACCCCAACCGCGCTGTCGGTATATACCGGCGGGACACCAGTGAAGGATGATAGGTGAGGATGAAGCAGGTCAGTTAGCCCATGGTGACGAATTCAACAAGAATAGTTTTCACGATGGTTTCCAGAGGGAGCCACGTGGAGGTCGACTTAATAGGGCATATTGCTAGCAATAGGGCTGTTAAACTCCATTGCTAACAATCCTTTTTCCCCCTACTCAATTCGGTTGGATTTCTTTTAATGTTTGTTACCTCATAACTCAGTCATTTGTAAATCGATTTGGAAAATTCTTAAGGCTTATTTTTAGCAGTGGTTACCAGTAGTTACCACGCTTGACAGGCGGATTAGCAACCACAGCTAGGCTTTGAAGATGTTTTAAGAGGGACGCTGCTCGCCATCTTTCTTCTTCCCTTAGTCGCCTCTTACGACATCCATGGGAAAGAAAGGGGTGGCCTATTCTATACCGGGACTATCGGGACTACTGACAGGTTGCTACCATAGAAATTCTATCAAAATCAGTTCATCAGTTTAACGTTTAAGTGGTTCTGTTACAATTGAGGTTAGTTTTTTTGTGGGACTTAATTTTTAATTATTTGTCTACCCGCACAAAGTCAGGGTATATCGTTTGTTACGTATATATTTACAGAAAAATATTGCTAAAAATATAATGCTTTTTGTGCTTATTCAGAAACATTTTTTTTGGATAAATAGACATATCTATTCACAGTAGAAGCTCTTCTTAGTTTGAAACTACATGATGCTGCATACTATATCATCACCATCGATCTCATAGAAACTTAGACCTCCCCCTGTTGAGGGAGTTTTGTTAGTAGTTGCCACGTTTGGCAGGCGGGTTGACAAACACAATTAGGGGGACGCTGCTGCTTATCCCTACGACCATTAAGTATCCTTAGTCGCCTCGTATTACACCTAGAGGAAAGAAAGGGATTGCCGATTCTATGCCGGGATCACATGGCACTATATGTTCATATACTATATATATATATATATATATATATATATATATATATATATATATATATATATATATATATATATATATATATATATATATATATATATATATATATATATATATATATATTACTAAGTATATTTAATATATAATAACCGAATCGTGTCACGTCACGATTTTCGTTTTCGATCGATTTTAATAAAATTTGAGAGAAATAGAATAGTTTTTATTGCAATAAGAAAATTGACCGATAGATGGTGGTATATTTTTAATTGGTGAAAATGGAATGGTAACCCGGTCTGCGCCATCAGTATGTATACACTGACGAGGCACCAGTGAGAAATGACAGGTGAAGATGCATATATATATATTTAGGAGCCCCGTTCTAAAGCCACTACTGTACCCTTTTAAATTTATAATATTAATATTGTAAACTTAAAAAATTACAAAAAATTATATTTAGTCGTAAAAAATGTCTAGCTACATTATATAAAATAAAATATGCCCTATATTTCATCCTGTGTCTACGTATTAAAGGACATTAATGGCTAATTCGCCCAAAACCGGTGCATTAGCTATGTCGAACGTTTGATTTGCGTGTATGAGCCTCATTTCTAAGCTCGTGCTATCGGGCAATGAATTGTGGACCGCATTATGCAGTGTGATTTGAGTATAAGCAGTTATTAATTAAAAAAAAAGTTAAGGAGTAATAAAATTCACTTTTTCTTGCCGAAGTATGGCAACGTCATAATTGTCTGTTAATTGAAAAAGAAGTATTAAAAAAAAGATAATAAAAATACTTACTGATTTAAATATTTGAATATTGAATAGACTAGAAATATTTTTTATTCAAATAGACTAGTTTACACGCTTTTGTTTTTATACAACTTAGAATAGCAAACAAGCTGACGGCCCAGCTGATGGAAAGTGGTAACCGTCGCCTATAGACATGAGCAGTATCATGGATATAACAGAGTATACTGTTTCGCCCATGATACCCCCATGCGTTGCCATTCCTGAGGACTCGGGTGTTATTCCTCTGTACCCAGTAAATTCACGCCATATCTCACGCTTCAAATCGAAACACAGCCATGCAAACACAACTGCTTCATGATAGAAACACGAATGGGACAGAGGTACCCAAGCAATCGACTTTTGTACAAAGTATCCCTCTGGAAGACGCTCTTTTAAATACTAAATTTGTTATAATTGTACTCCTGGGTTCGGGATGTTGTTAACTGCTGGGAAGAACCCTCAAGAAACTCAACAGTTACTCTTTTGAAATTTTTATGTACAAGACAATTTTACATTTGTATCGGTTCTATGACTATAAATGGCATTAAATTCTATTTATATGTATTATTAAATAGGAAATAAACAAGCAAACATGAGCAGATCAGCCCTACAAGCAGCAGCCGTTCACGAGTATGACGTATGAGACAGCTATCATGGCGCTCAACCATATTTGTTTTTTTTATTCCAAGACATTCCTTTCATTCATTTTATTTGATTTGGTGGTGTTTTTGATTGTTAAAAATTTGTAAAATTGTGAACTTTTAATTGTTAAAATATATACAATGATGTCCTAAAAGTGATTAAGGTACGATGGGACCGACGTGCCTAAAAGGACAAAAGTCCCTAAATAAATAAAGATAAGAAAAAAAACCATATTTGTAACCATATTGAACGCAAAATCGTCTCTAGATTTTGATTTATAACATGTATGTTTTTTTAAGCACAATATCAATCGAAAAGAAAATTTACCAATTGCAGCTTGGCTCTATCACACCTAATTAGAAGTAATTTGGCACTCAAATTGCATGTATAATGTACATTTCGCTTTAAAATATTCCGAAAGTACTATTTGCTATTTCTGTAATTTTTATAGAAGTACTTGTATTTGCTTTGATATATTTTTATAGGTACACCAGCGTCCAAAGAATTACACGGCGAAGTTTGTAGGTGTTCCGAATACCGGAGTGGATCTCAAGTGCCTGTGCGTACACGTGACACTTTGATAAATACCAGCGGAATTGGTTTAACAGGACCCGAATACCTGAACATTCCGTTCGGAAAAATGAAAAAAAAAGCGATTTATTTGGAAAAAAAATATAGAGAATACAGTATACAGTTTCAGGATTTATGTATTTTTTCTTTAAAAAAAAAGTTTTTGAGATTTATGTTAAAAAAAAACACTGCACTCAGTGTTTGTTGTTACAGCACACTATTCGATACGTAAAATCCGTAGAGATACAAAGACTAAAGATTTGACAGAAAATAGTGATATTTACTTAAATTTTTAAAAATTTCAATTAATCTTAATAATCGTTAATTTTGTAAAAAACAAAATACAAGACTTAGTTTCCTATTTGCCATAAATATCATACTTCATGAGGGACTTCGAGGGATGGGCAGCAGTGTCGCTCTTAAAACATCACCGAAGTTTAACTACAGTTGACAACCCGCTTGCCAAGCGTGGTAACTTATGGCAAAACCCTCCAATTGAGAGGCATATGTTTAGTAGTGGACAGATAACGGCTGATGTGATGATGATTCGATTCCACACAATTTTAATATTTATATGTGATTATTATTTTTTTTTCATTTATATAACGCATCTAGGTTGAAGAAAGGCTTAAAATTTTAATTCATATTTTTTATACGATGTCTATATGCATGCATAGTGGGAATTTCACGAACTTACTTTACCAGAGGGAGATTTTGTACAAAAGTCGATTGCTTGGGTACCTCTGTCATCATGGCTGTTTCGGTTTGAAGGATGGGATATGGCGTGAATTTACTGGGTACGGAGGAATAACACCTGAGTCCTCAGGAATGGCAACGCAATGGGGGGTATCATGGGCGAAACAGTATACTCTGTTATGTCCATGGTACTGCTCATGTCTATAGGCGACGGTTACCACTTTCCATCAGGTGGGCCGTCAGCTCGTTTGCCATTCTAAGTTGTATAAAAAAAAATGTGAACTTACTTCGCAGAACCCTTACGCCCCCTGAAGAAGACTTTCGGATGAAGTCGAAATAATTGTCAGAAACGATAAACACAGTAAGTTTGTTAAATTCCCGTTTTGCATGTATTATATATAGATAGGCAAGATGATTATTGTTTGATGCGAGAGCTGTATGAGTGCATGAGACAATATAGGCAACGCAGTATATTCTGTGACGTTCATATCTATAAGCATTCGTTACTACTTAACTAATACTTAGTAGTAGTAAAAACATGGGTACAATATTGACAGAAAGAGATAACTAAGTTAGTTCACGATAAACCCTTGGTTATCTATTACATAAACTAATCCAGTCTTTACGCCCTAACTGGTACACTAGACGAGCTTGTTGTCTAATCGGTGAATACATTAAATACCGTTACTAATTTATTTCCTATGAAAATAGAAAAAAAAACTACTAAATAATAGTACAGGGTGAAATCGGATTCGTTAAGGGAGTATTCTACACACAAAATTTAACATTTATATATATATATATATATATATATATATATATATATATATATATATATATATATATATATATATATATATATATATATATATATATATACTGAGTGAGCTTGACAGTTTCCCAATACGCTCACTCAGAAAAGTATCAGTACAGTAACACATATATAATATTAATTAACAGTATACTCTGTTATGCTCATGCTACTGCTCATGTCTATAGGCGACGGTTACCACTTTCCATCAGGTGGGCCGTCAGTTTGTTTGCCATTCTAAGTTGTATAAAAAAAAAAACAAAATAATTACATTTAAATCACATAACAATAATAATATTTATATCTTAAATCTTAGATCACAAACACTTTGTGGTCATCCGACGAAACTCGATACGAGGATATCGATGAACAAAACGAGCAGTTTCAATGCAAGAGAGAGGGAAGCTTGCTTAGCCAGCTCTGTTCTTCTTAATGGAATACCAAATAAGTGTCTTCTACGTGCTCGCAAGTAGTTAGCGGGCTCTCCTATTGATACCTGTACAGTTTGGTTACATTTTTCCCCTCTTACTAATTTTAATTAATTAAATTTCATTTTCGTCTCTCTTCAGGTAACAGAGTATACTGTTTCGGTCATGATACCTACCATGCATTGCCATTCCTGAGGATTCAGGTGTTATTCCTCTGTACCCTGTTAATTCACTGCCATATCCCATCCTTCAAACCGAAACACAGCTATTAAAACTCAACTGCTTCGCAGCTGAAACACAAATGTGATAGAGGTACCCAAGCAAATGACTTTTGTACAAAATAACTAAGTTTACTTGAAAAAAATTCTTTATTTCTTATAGGATATTTATTATCCCGGTCAGTTAATATACCCCGGTCATGTGTATGAGGTCGCGCATAAAAGCATTCACCATCTTCCACCCTATAAAATAATATCCATTTTATTTTTACGGAACCCTAAAGTTATCTTACACCTCCGTTGACGTATTTCTTGGAGCTTTTCCTTTTTTACTTGACCTGCGGGAACTTTTAAGCAATAAAGAGCAAATGCACTAAGCTGGCTACGACGCTGCAGAAATTGAATGACGTCAAGCTGAAGCATCCTTGTATTTTTAGATAAAAGCTGTTGAGTGAACATTTGGCTTACAATTTTTTTTTTATTTTCTACTATCTCCCGCCCCGGTTTCGCACGGATATAAGGATAGATCATACAGCCTACGTTAATCGCTGATAATGTAGTTTTCAATAGATGAAAAAAGTTTTGTAATCGATTTTTATCGTATTTTTTGGATTTATCCATTACAAATAATAATAATTGCGCGATAGAATCCGAAACGAGGGTATCCGCAAAAGAACCAAAGTAAACGACATAGTCCGAAGTATAAGTAAGCTGAAGTAGCAATAATTAGTCACATAAATCGATGAACCGACAACCGATGGGGAAGATAGGTTCTTGAGTGGCGACTCCATACGGGCGAACGCAGTGTAGGAAGACCCCTCACTAAATGGAGTGACGACCTGAAATGTATTACAGGGAGTCAATGGATGCAAGTGGCTCAGGACCGTTCCTTATAGCAGTTTATGGGGGAGGCTTGTGTCCAGCAGCGGACGGATAATGGCTGAAAGGATGATGATGATGATGAAAATGAAAAAAAAAACAATGATATTGATAATGTCCTCCTATTTTAAAATTGGCAAAAAAAAACTACCGTCCTTCAATTAAGAAACCCTAAAATTCGCCGAACAAATAACAATAAAAATGCACAAGTCGCACACAAGCATGCACACGCACATGCACACGCACACAAACACACATTCACACACACACATACACACACAAACATACATATGTAAATTAATAATGACAACATAATACTTATATTTCCTAAAATAATGCCTTTATAAAAATTGATGACTTGACAAAATCAATGTTAATTATAGTTAAATAAAAACTTTTAAGTAGTACCGTTGTTCACACTCATAAACTTTACGCTGATAACATGAAAAGTACATTAATATTTTTTTATGTAACTTAGAATGGCAAAGGTAACGGCCTACCTTAGATTCTATATAGTGTCTTCATACAAATGCTTCGAGAAAAGCGGGTCAACTTTTTCATACAATTTTGCGTGATAAATAGTTATGAGGGATTCCTTTATAACTTCTATATTGTCTTATAAATTTTGTACCCTTTTTAATTTGTAAAAACTCATTTATTATATAACTATTTATAGAGACGTCAAGTTACGTTGTGTGCGTAAGTATAAAGAACAGTAATAAAAAAAAAAAAAACTAGTCAGTTAATTTGACAATTAGCTGACAAAAAGTTGACCCGTTTTTGAAGCTCGATACTCTATGTTGACAGCGCCACTATCTTTAAATTGATTGCTTATATACTTTTATAATATTTTGTATTTGTACCTTACAAAGGGTTTAGTTAGGTTTACTTAACGATTTGTGCGGAGTTATAATTATTATTTTGTTTTAATTCTACGTTGACACTAGATGGCGCTGTGTTCTAAAACACGCTATATTTTAATTCCCTGGAAGTCAAGTTTTAGCATTGCTAAATTTGGAATATTTTGTATTGTAATTTTTTTTTTTTAATTGTTCTCGTTCTTTCGTATGTGGTTTTTCGTTTCGGCGATTTTTTGAGCTGCCTGATACCGCGGCATGTACCCCATCAATCTATATAGTCTAAGCGGCCTACCTGATGGAAGGTGGTAACTCTCGCCTATAGACAGGAACAGGATATAGACAGAGTATAATGGGGGAAAAGAGACTGTTAATAACTGGATCTAACAGACCAATTACTAGCAATATACCCTAACAGGTCGACCTTCACGCGATTCCCTCTGGAGACCATAGTGGTTATTGTTGAATTCATTACGATGAGCCAACTGAACCGACTTCATTTTTCCCTATCATCCTTTATAGGTGGCTCGCCAGCGTGTATTGATAGCGCGGGGTAGCCATTCCATTATCATCCATTATAAAATAAGAGTATACTGTTTCGCCCATGATACCCCCCATGCGTTGCCATTCCTGAGAACTAAGGTGTTATGTCTCTGTAGCCTGTAACATTATTGCCATTATTATACCATAAGGGTGAATTTTTTAATGATTAATAATTTTTTGATGATATTTAGTGAAAAAAAATGTATATAAGGTCTTAATATGAGCAAGAGAAATCAAAAGTACACTTGTTAAAATTTTTCTGTGTTTGCATGTTTGTGTGTGTCGACTGCTTGCCTGAGTACCGAGTGTTTAATGTACATTCGACAAAGTAAAAAATAAATAAATTGGCAAATAAAACATACCTCTTCGCCTGTCGTATGGAGGTTGTGATTAGAATAAAAAAAAAAATATGCAAATCATTCGGCAGTTTAATTTGGCGGTAAATCGTGCGGATTCGAATGGGCGGCAATTTTTAACACGTGTTTGACGTAAATCGCCATATTGGGGACGGAATGGCCCGGGGGCATTACGTCGGATGTCGTTTTTGTCCCGGCGTTTCCTCATTTTCCGTGACGCGTGTGTCTTTTATCTTTATAAAGTTAAGGTCATTATAATACGATGGAGTTGGGAAAATGTTTTTCGTGTCTATTCAGCGATGGAGTTTTGTCTAGTGATGCGCTGAACTCGGCTGATTCGAGTATGCACTTAAATAGTATTCGAATATTCTTGCTGGTTACTTGTCGGTATCTACTCGAATAATAATCCCTTGTTTATTTGTGTCAGCCGTTAATTGTCTACTTATGAACATAGCCTCCCCCACAAGGAGGGTTTTACCAGTAGTTACTACGCTTAGCAGGCGGTTTGGCAACTGTAGTTTGGCTTTGGTGATGTTTAAAAAAGGACGCTGCTGCTCATCCCTCGATCATTAGGTTCCCTTACTCGCCTCTTACGATACCCACGGGAAAGGAACGGGTGGCTGTAAATTATAAATTTTTATTTCTGTTTTATGGATTATTACAACGGCAAAATTATTTAAAGACGACATTTGTTATCTATACTAATATGATCAAGTTTTTTTTGTTATGGTTGTTTGTTTATTTATAATGAATAATCAAAAACCGCTCCACAAATTTGAAAAATTCTCTCTTCTATATAAGAATAAACGTATTCTTATTATCAGCGAGTAACATGGGTTATATATTTATTTTACAAAAATTTTAGATCCCTTATAAAATTTTAGTAAGATAACCCTCAAATGTATGAATAATGTATTTACCTATTAAAGCTATATGATATAACTTTGTACAAAAGTCGATTGCTTGGGTACCTCTGTCCCATTCGTATTTCAACCGTGAAGCAGTTTTGTTTGCATGGCTGTATTTCGGTTTGAAGGGTGGGATATGGCGTGAATTTACTGGGTACAGAGGAATAACATCTGAGTCCTTAGGAATGGCAACGCATGGGGAATATCATGAGCGAAACAGTATACTCTGTTATGTCCATGGTACTGCTCATGTCTATAGGCGACGGTTACCACTTTCCGTCAGGTGGGCCGTCAGCTTGTTTGCCATTCTAAGTTGTATAAAAAAATCAATATAATAATTTATCCTATCGTTCTAATCCGGCCAGATTTGGCTGACTTGGCTAACTTATCTAAAAGATTCGAATCATGATTCGAATTACTTTAATTCATACTCAAATACTCGAAGAATCGTCGAATATTCGAAGGTCGTCTCGGTCACGTCACTAGTTTCGACGTAATTTTCCTATTTGCCGAGAATAGGCGCGCCCAAAAATTTACCGTTGGAAGCGTGGGCAACTTTATGAATGGCAGGAGTTTTCCTACAAATAAGTATAAACTTTCACCTCAAGTCCTTCCGGATATTGTGAAATAGTTTCGTCATTCGAGTAGATTACCTTTTACAATATACTTCAAATAACCTTTCAAAACAGACTCTCATTTTAGCTGTATTTTTTTATGCATATATCACGCGATATCTTCGTCAATTCAGAGATCTTGGTGTTTATTTTTGTGATTATTAGAGTTTCTTTCCGAATTTGTCCCATATTTATTTTGTTACTGTTAAGTTACTGTTTTTTATTTTTGTTAAAATCAATTTTTTTTTATATGTATCCTATGCGTGCATTTTCCATTTATGAATCGGCTTTCATAAATATAATTGTAATTCATAAGGTTTATTCCTGTATTTCCCTTTCTTTCCCATGGATGTAGTAAGAGGTGACTGAGGTAACTTAATGGTCAAGGGATAGTCTGCAGCATTCTTACAACAACTACTGGCAAAACCCCCTTATGGGCGAGGCCTATCATCAGCAGTGGACAGTCAACGGCTGATACGATGATGACGATTCCAGTATTTGTTCCATATTAATTTTCTCTGTATTGAAGTTATTGATTTAGTGAAGTCTCAAATTGTTTTTTAAGTGAATTTTCAATTTTTGCTTTTTTTCACACACTTAAATTCACGATCAGGGCTTTGTAAGTATTATTTATTTGTAACTGCGTCAAATTAAGTTAAAAACGTGAAAATATGTTTTTTTTTTGGGTTTTAATATTTTTCCTAATTTTCAATAGACTTTTACCTATATCCTATTTTTTTTAATGGAAAACGATTAGATTTATCAGTCCTTATTGGTTTCATAGTAATTTTGTCGTTTTAAATAAACTCCAGTTTTTTTTGTTTTAATAAAACACTTTTTTAATAAATTATTATTTTTATATTATCCCGTAAGACGTACGAATGAAGTCAGGATTAAAAGTAAGTACAATCACCATCGTATCAGTCATTAACTATCTAAATTCCATTTTGGAGGTTTCTTTTCCAGTAGTTTTAAATTTAAAAAAATTAGCCTTTGATGATGGTTAAGAGGGACGCTGCTGTCTATTCCTCGCCCTCCTTAATCGCCTCTTACGATACCCACGGGAAGGGATGGGATGGCCCATTCTACAATACAATAAATATACCACATAACATTCATCTACCTATCATCTTTATAGTACCATTTCTAACTTCAATTTATCTTGGAAATAGTAGTTGAATAAAAGCTTTATTCGACTTAGTAGACAAAAGGCAGACAATGAAATATTTGAAGCAATTATATGTGTTCATATATCACATAAATTGGCTATACAGTCTAAAAGCAAGTGATAGTCTGCCATTTGTAACCGATGTCAAAAAAGAAGGTTATCTCTTGTCTACATTCTGGTTGCTAGACTTGTAATATAGGGGTGGGTAAAATATGACAATATTTGTATATTTTAGTTACAATATCTATGTACTAGTCCAATAACGAATAATTTAAGTCTGTTATTTGGGAAATAATATCAGATAATAGACTTTTAACATATTCGAATGGGAGATACTTAAGATAAATTAACGCCAGAGACCTTAAACAATATTTTTTTGAAATTTTGTCTCTGTCTGTATATCGTCATAGTCGTAGAATACTGACGGATCTTTATATGTAATCTTTGTCAGATCCGTCAGTATTCTATGACTATGACGATATCTGTTTTGTAATTTCTGAAAAATTTATTATCATTGCCGTCAGATCAGCGGCTGATTGTCCTCTGTTGACCATAGACCTTGTAAGTCTTTGATATTTTTTTTCTCTTTGCTGAACATAGGCTTTCCCATAAGGGGAGTTTTGTCAGTACTTGCCATGCTTAGCTGACAAGTTGGCAACCGCAGTTAGACTTTAACCAATCACTATGAAATTTGGTATACTGTATGTGCTAGAGAAGGAATATAGGCTACTTTTTTTGCAACACAGGGGGCAAACGAGCATGCGACTCACCTGATGGTAAGTGACTATCGCCGCCCATGATCACCCACAACACCAAAGGCATTGCTGCCGGCCTTTTAAAAATATGTTCTTTTCTTGAAAATTATGATGTCGTATCGGTTCGGAAATACTGCTGCTGGAAGTTGATTCTAAAGAGTTGTTCTGATGGTTGGGATAAAACTTTAATTTATGACGGGTTGGACGGTGGTAAGAATCAGCAGCAGGTATCTATCCGAACAATTGTGCCGACCACTAAGCACATCGCGGTCATGCAGTAAAAGTCATATGTAGAAGCTAGTATTTATGTAAATTTGGATTTAGAACATATTATTTTATATGCGTTTGAATTTAGAACACTTTATTTTGCTATATGTTTATCTATATTATACAAATTTTGCATAGCAACAAACATTTTTTTCTCTAGCCAAGACAATTCCACGGGAACTAAAGAAAAGAAACCTAATTTACCATGGACATAAACCGAATAGCGCTCACTTCGTACATAATAGATCGTAAAGGCTCTCTGTTCACGCCCCCGTTGAAACGGGCATTGTTCCTCGCTGTTCAGACCAATTACAGTTCGAGTGTTAATTGTTCTGTGAATTGGTATTAAGCAAACATTACATTCACTAGATGTTTGTGTGTCATCACACTGCGTGGATAATGCAACGGGTGCGGTGTTTTCATTCCCGAAAATGGGCTGAATGTTCGCAACGAAATCGCATGAATTTTGCCCTCTGTACCGTGCAACTTAAAATGGCAAACAAGCTGACGGCACACCTGATGAGAAGTTGCAACCGTCGCCTATAGACATGTGCAGTATCATGGACATAACGGAGTATACTGTTTCGCCCATGTTACTTCCCATGCGCTCCCGTTCCTGAGGACTCAAGTGTTTTTTTGTTGAATGAAAATGGATTAGCAACTCCGCCTGCGCTAACGGGATACGCTGGCGGAGCAACAGTGAAGGGTGATCGATGAGAATGAAAGCAGACCAGTTTGCCCATCATGATGAATTCATCAGGAATTAACCATGATAGTTTCCAGGGGGAACCACGTGGAGGTCGACCTGGTTAGGTATATTGCTAGCAATGAGATTTTTAGTTTCCATTACAAACAATCTCTTTCCCCCCTAAGACTCAGGTGTTATTACTCTGTACCCTGTAAATTCACTGTCATATCCCACTTTTTAAACCGAAACACAGCCATGCAAACACAACTGCTTCAGGGTTGAATCACGAATGGGACAGAGGTGTCCAAGCAAACGACTTTTCTACGTAGTCTCCCTCTAGTTAAATCTTTACAAGCATTTGTGTCCTTTTAATGGATTGTTTAAACAGTGAATTTAAATATTTACCCATGCAAATCAAATTTCACATTTATAATTTTAGTAACGATGTATTTTTAATGGATGATAATGGAATGGTAACTCCGCCTGCACTATCGACTGAAGAAGAGCATAGGCTGCTTTATAGGGCTCAATGAATATTAGAATCGATCACGGACGAAGTCGCGCGTAAGAGCTAGTATAGCATATTTGTATATATCTATAAAATACTATTTATAATCATAGTTATATAGAAATAATTCAAGACTGTATTCCACAAAGAAATCGACTTCAATTTATGCCAAAACTAGTTATTTTGATTTAAAAACTAAACTGCTGAACCGATTTTGATAAAATTTCCTTACAACCACTCTGTAAATAAAAACATTCTTTAGAAAAAGAATTTTTCAAATCGGTTTCATAACTGACGAAGTTATGAGGTAACAAACATAAAGAAATACAATAAAAATGTAAACCTCTTTTTGAAAGTCGGTTGAAAATGTATTTGATGGACAACAAAGAGGTCCTGTAAGCGTTCCCGGTGTACCTTTCGAGGCTAGGAAAAAATAATACTGGGAAGCTCGACAGTTAATAGAATTCCAGTTGTGATATGGCTTCGACGTTCTCTCAACTAGATGTTAGTATTCGAATAATAATTTGCAGAAATGTTATTCTATTTTATCCTTATTTGTACCTGAATTTTTATTTATTTATTTCCACACTTATCACTATCTTTTTTTACGCAGCTTAGAATGGTTGACAGCTCACCTAATGGAAAGTGATTGAGATTTGAATGAATGGGACAAAGGTGCCCAATCATACGACTTTTGTACAGTCTTTCTCTGGTCAAAGATCTCTTTTTATCGATAACACCACTCGTTGTTGCCGTGGAAGAGGAATCTGACAGAATATATACTGTCAGGTCGACCACCACATGGTCTCCCCTGAAAACTACCGTGATTAATTCCTATCGTACTCACCTCCAAGAATTAACTGTCCTGATTTCATTCTCATCATTTCATTCTGCACTGGTGTTCCGACTTGCATATAGTTAACATACGCGGGTGTACCATTCGATTTTTATCCGTCAAAAAATTGCCTCTTTACTTTTCTCTTTTATACCATTGAGTTGGCAAACAAGCATACGGCCAGCCTGATGGTAAGCACTTCCCGTAGCCTATGAATGTCTGCAATACTAGGGGTATTACGCGCGCGATGCAGATCCTGAAGAAACCTCTTTATCCCCTTTTTTGAAGAACCTCATGCTGTAGTTTCATTTATAATATTTACTAGTAATTTTTTGTGTATATATTTTTATACAACCTCTCATTGAGTGGAATAAAAGTTTACACAAGATATAGCTTATTTTAGTATAAAAACTAGTAGAGGTTGCAAAATTGTCCCAAGTCTAGACAAATTACACATTCAAACCATAAATCTAGCACATACAGAGTTTTGAACAAAACTGAAAACTTTCAAACCACCATTACTGAACGGTAGGTCTTAGAGCGCGACAGCCCTGAACGACATATTAATATAATGGGTAACCTAAATAAAACCCTACCTCGCCACAAACTAAGTCGGAAATAGCTCGCCATAGTTTTACATGAAAACAAGTTCGACTTAACATGGCCTTTAGAAAATCTCTCCCTATTGAAAGTGCCCTATAAATCGCAGCTACATTAGTGAAGCGAAGGGCCAGCACCATGAATTGCTCAATTTGAATAAGAGTCGTTTTTCTTTTCTCTTAGTGTTCCGCGAGCATTTATTCTATTTCGCCCCGTAAACATTAACACACACGGCACGGGAAAGTAACGCAATGTACGTTGATTTCGTAACAGAAAAAATTTGACAGGTAAATATTTCAAGCATTGTGGAAATAAGGAAAATACGTAAGAGTACCTTTTCCCCATTTCAGGTAACTGTCCACTGCTGAAGTCTTTCCCATAAGGGGAGTTTTGTCAGTAGTTGCCAGGCTTGGCAGGCGGGTTGGTAACCGCAGTTTCCCATGGGTGACGTTTGAAGCAACTAAGAGAACTTAACCCTTAAAAGCCTGATTTTTTAAATCAAATTAAAAAATATATGTGTACCCTTTACTGTGTTTACTAATGAAGAAAAATAGTAAAAAAAAATCAAAAGGATATTTTTATAATTATATATTTTAAATAAATATATATTCTGAAAAAAAAAAGCATTTGGTAACATGTAAACAGCCAAATATTAAAATAAAATTGATTGTAGGCGCCCTATGCGATTTATAACCCCGGTATCAAATTTGAAACTTCAGATATTTAAGGGTTAAAGTTCCAGGGATGGACAGCGGTGTCCCTCTTAAAACATCACTAACGGCTAACTGCGGTCGCCAATTTGCCTGCAAAGCGTGATAACTATTGGTAAAATCCTCCTTGTGGGGGAGGTATATGTTCAGCAGTGGACAGTTAACGGCTCATAAGATATGGTATCTAGTATTTTTTTTATACAACTTAGAATGGCAAACAAGTTGACGGCCCACCTGATGGAAAGTAGTAACCGTCGCATATAGACATGAGTAGTACCATGGATATAACAGAGTATACTGTTTCGCCCATGATACCCCCATGCGTTGCCAGAGCGAGACCAAAGTTTTCAAAAATGGTTACTATGTTGCCATAACAAAATTTGTAACTATGTATATATATATATATATATATATATATATATATATATATATATATATATATATATATATATATATATATATATATATATATATATATATATATATATATATATATAACGATAAAATATTAAATTACACATTACATTTACAATATTTGAATTTAGAACGTTTAGGAATTTCATGTACAGAAGTTGAACTTTTTGACAAAAACAAACAAAAACAACAAAAAGATAGTTTCAGTCGACGTAAAATTAAAATTGTTGCAAACTTATTTAATATATTTAATAATAGTTTACCATTAATTATAATGTTGTATCTGTGTTGTAAAGCACGCTTGTATGCCTGTGTTACAGAAGGGTGATATCTATATTTCTTTTTTTATTTATACATCTCTCTGACTATTCGCAGAATGTGATATATCACATTCTTCAAAGTATACTTTGATTACGTGTAGAGCATCGAGTCTAAAAACAGATCAAAGTACTTTTATTTGGATGAGCTGTCAGCTTGTTAGCCATTTTGAGTTTTATAAAATAATAAATAAAATAAAAACTGTATATTTGTTTATGAACTCTAAATATTAATAGTTGTAGCGCTTCAGCTACCCGCAAACAACATGTTTTCTAACTGCATTGGGTTGACTGGAAGAGATCTCTGTCAGAGATAAGTCAACCCTTGCTCACAATATTTATAAATGCATTAACAATATAATTTACAAGTGCAATAAAGAATATAATAATAAAAAATTGTAAATGAATAATCGTCATCATCTTCCTACCCTTATCCCATTATTATTTGGGGTCTGTATAATATGGTTTTATCCATATTACAAAAAGATTTGGCTTATAGTTTTACGATAGGCCGCCTGCCTGACATCAACCCTCTTTTGGAATATAAATAAATAATAATAATAAATAAAATATGTTTTTCTCTATTTTTTAACTTACGTGTCTCTTTACGACATTTTAATGGTTGTTTTGCTATAGATCAAATCGAAGATCAAACAAATTATAGATCATCAAAATTTGTCCAGCCGATTTGGAGTTATAAATAATGTAACTAATTTGACTTTATTTTATTTATATGGATTACTATTTTAGATAGAAAACAAAACCTTTGTTTCGATCCATTATAATTTGCTAGGCAGTCCGTTTTAATATAATTTCTATTGGTTTAACTTGCGTGTAATTTGGTCAAGAGAACTTGACTAGTTTCAGAACCATTAGGGACCCTTAATCTTAAGCGGCTTTAGTGCGAGCTCGAGATCGACCAGTAATCAGGGTAGTCAGTTTGCAAGGTCGTCCTTTAATACGTATAATGTAACCAGTGTCGTAGCAGTGTTGCCAACCATCGCTTCGTGCTGCACGTGACGAATACAGATTAAAAATCTCAGATCAATACGAATTTTCAAACGTCACACGTCACCTTTGCTGCAGTGGACACGAGTCGGAAATCAATAAACATTTTTTTTTCTCTCGCTCCAAGAAAATTTCCCTGCAAAGTATTCGAGATACTTAACTAAATGAATTGACTAAATCGAGAAAAAAACAGTTCGCACGATTGGACTTGTTGGCTAACCAGTTTCTTGTGAACGTAATAGAATTTCGCGGGCCAAGTTGCCTTCTAAAAAGTACAGAATTCATAATTGTGCAAGTTCTTTTTTCCCCCCTTATTTTCTCCTACATTTAAATCGTGTAAGGTTCATACCAGTGTTTTTAGAGATCTGCGCAAACAGAATGAATGAATGAATGAAAATTGTATTGTTCCCTTCAAAGAATGATGCAGATTACAAAATGCACATAAAAAATAGGTCAAGTGCGAGTCGGATTCGCGCAACAAGGATTCCGTACAAAATTATCCAAATTGTTTTATTTATTTTTTTATTTACGGATTTCAAATTTTTTCTTTAACTTGTGCTACATGACATTGCTACATGTCTAATTTCATTATTCTAGGTCAGCGGGAAGTACACTATAGGTTTTGATAACCTTTGCGAATGTCAAAATATGCGATATAAATGGGATGTAAACGGCCATTTCCTTTGATTGCATCGATTTAGAAGCTTGTTTTTTTTTCCTGCTTTAAGAGATTGCAGACCTGAGTGTAGTATATTAATTTCAACTTGATACCTCCACGCGTTTCTAAGAAAAAGGGTCTTGACAGACGGATGGACGGACAACAAAGTAATCCCATAAGGGTTCAGTTTTTTCCTTTAGAGGTATGGAACCCTAAAATTGAATAATTAATTACATCAAATCAAGATAAAGGGGCAACAATGGGCGGCTTTAACGCTGTATAGTGGTCTCTTCCAGGATATTTTTTTCTTTACTAGTTTTATGCTCGCGTGGATTTTAGAAGTAGGAAAATTAATGAAATAAACCACTTATTTCGCCCGCGACTTTGTCTACGTGACCGGGATATGTTTACTGATCATAATAAAAGTTACCTATAACCTTCTCCATCCCATATGCTACATGTATACCAAATTTCATAGTGTTAAGGAGCCAAACATTACTATTATAAAGTGGTAAACAAACAAACTCACTCACACATTTATAATATTTGTAAGTGAGCCGTTAAGGCGCCATAAGGTGGCAAACAAACAAATTCACTTTCACATTTATAATAATTGTAAGTAAGCCGTTAAGGCGCTATAAGGTGACAAACAAACAAACTCACACATAATAATTGGAAGTAAGGTATTAAGGTGCTGTAAGGTGACAAACAAACAAATTCACTTATACATTTATAATATTTGTAAGTGAGCCGTTAAGGTAAGGCATTAAGGTGCTGTAAGGTGGCAAACAAACAAATTCACTTACACATTTCTAATATTTGTAAGTGAGCCGTTAAGGTAAGGCATTAAGGTGCTGTAAGGTGACAAACAAACAAATTCACTTACACATTTCTAATATTTGTAAGTGAGCCGTTAAGGTAAGGCATTAAGGCGCTATAAGGTGACAAACAAACAAACTCACACATTTATAATAATTGGAAGTAAGGCATTAAGGTGCTGTAAGGTGACAAACAAACAAACTCACACATTTATAATAATTGGAAGTAAGGCATTAAGGTGCTGTAAGGTGACAAACAAACAAACTTTCACATTTATATTATACGTAAGAATTTTAATGTAATTGCAGAAACCTCCAAAATATTACTCCCAAAATTTGGCTGTTAAAAACAAAATTAAAAGTGAAAATAACAATTGGGGTCCTGGTGATGGCACACAATGTTTATGGAATCGAGTAGAATCAATTAGTAACTATTGCATGATAGGATGGGCTCTCTGAACCAGAGTCATCCTTTATTTTCTGTTGTGTAAGAAGACAAGGGAACTTCAAAGACAAGTGGTACTCTATTATCTATCTCTATTAATTAGTGACAAGTATATATTATTTGGTAAAAAAAGCGAGTCTAATTATGGATTAAAAATTAAAATAAATATTTACATAAATTATAAATCATTATATATATATATATATATATATATATATATATATATATATATATATATTATACTTATTCCCCTTTATTTATTATTTATTCGTTTATTTATTATTAAAAAGGACCTCGATCTCCAGGAGCATAAATGTGAAAAGTATTAAATTTGGTGCAGTAGTTTTTGCGTGATGCCGAAACAAACATTTTTAAAAATATTGTTTACATTTCTATTGCTTTTATTAAGACACTTTTTATCAATTTTTTTCGTAAATACCCTCTCATATACAGACATAGTCTTGTTAAAATTTTTATTACATTCGTAAGATACTGTGTTTTTTCATAAAAGTTTGCTTAAAAATTTCTCATTCTTGAATGAGATTTTATGCAGAGTTTTATGATATTACTACTTATATATTTATACATTATTTATACTTTATATTATATTACATGCGACGGTTTTGCTGCACGTGTTCTCTCCAAACAATATCCATAAGTGGTAACTAACAGTCATTCTGTATGGTTCCAGCTTAATCATATTAGCGGTTAACTGTCCACTGCTAAACAGGACTTCCCCATAAGTGTTGCCAGTAGTTGCCACGCTTGGCAAGCTGGTTGGCAACTGCAGTTAGCCATTGCTGATGTTTTAAAAGGGACGCTACTGCTCAACCCTTGTCCATTAATTTCCCTTAGTCGCTTCTTACGACACTTAGAGTAAAGAAGTTATGGTCTATTCTATGGGAAGACCATACAGCTACATACACAAACATGGTGCATTTTTTTTATTTATTCAACACTTTATTGTACCAACATTACAGGATTTGTTGAACAATTTTCGATAAGTATAGTGTAGTACAAATTGTTGCTATTTATCTTGCTTTTTGTAATTATTATTTGCTTTGTGTACATTTGTGTTAATTTGTTATCATTCTTTGAAGGAAACAAGGAAGATTTTTCATTAATTCATTCGTTCTTCCATTCATTTTTACATTCATTCATTCTTATTTACCAGTCAACAGTAGACAAGAGTTTTTCACAAGTTCATCTCTCAAGTAGATGTTAACGTAAAAAATACAATTTTGCAAAATTTTATCGCAATCGGTTGAGCAGTATAGCATATTATATTAACTTGGACGAACATAATGACATGTGCTTTTTATATATAATAAAGACTATCTTTTACCCACAACCTCGTCCGCATGAACGGAATATGTTTACTGACCGGAATAAAAAATTGCCTTCTCTATGCTCATCACGATATACGAGTATATGCTGTGTATAGAAAGTGTAAACCAAATTTTATGGTGTTTGGTTAAGTCACTAGGGCGCTAAGAGGCAAAAAATAGACAAAAAAAAACTCACTTTCATATATATATTATAAGTGGGATAGGGGAAAGGTATTGTTAGTAATGGAGTTTGACAGCCCTATTGCTGCAATATGCCCTATTAGGTCCGCCTTCACGTGGTTCCCCCTGGAAACCATCGTGAACAGTTCTTATTGAATTCGTCACGATGGGCTAACTGACCTGCTACGTAATCACCTATCATCCTTCACTGGTGCCCCGCCGGTGTATACCGGAAACTGATAAAAAATTTACAAGTACAATATATATCTATGTCGTTTTCCTTTAGATTATACGCAAATGATGTTTGAAAAATCTATATTACTAGCGATCCAGCATGCTTTCTCATGGGTAGATAGACTTTGAATGTAACATGGGTATAAACTCACTTATTCCCTGGTAATGTAAGTAATTAGTAATGTAGCTTTATATAAGTGAATTTTTAATAATAATTTTTTAATTTTACCTATGGACAAAAGGACTGTAAGCTGGTATTGAAACACGGTGTCTTTAGAAAGATAATATAATTATAAAAAAAAAGAATTATTTTTATTCAAGTTAACTTAGATTTAAGCATTTTTGAATAGTCATATTTTCATTTACCGGCCATTCGGAACGCAATTTCAGCCAAGAAAAACGGGCAAGAAACTCAGCATTTGTTTTTGTCAAAAAGTTCAACTGCATAAATAATGAATTTGTGTGAGTACAAACAACTGAGCAGTATCAGATTATAAAATTTAAAATATATATAATTAAAACAAATAAAGAAATAAATCAGTTGCAGTGAACAGAGCAAATCAGTCCCAATAGGCAACACTCGTTCACGAGTATGACGGGTGAGCTAGTCATCTTTGCGCTCAACTATATTTTAGGGAATACAATAATTCGAACTTAATTAAAATAAAAATATATACAAAGCAAATAAAAGGAGAGAAAAGCGAACCAACAAAATCATCCGAGAGTAAATTCAAGTCACAAACAAAAACTTTTTTTTTAATAAAATTTAAATGAAAACTACAAAGATGCATCGCGTACATTACCAGAGGGAGACTTTGTACAAAAGTCGATTGCTTGGGTACCTCTGTCCCATTCGTGTTTTTACCGTGAAGCAGTTGTGTTTGCATGGCTGTGTTTCGGTCTGAAGGGTGGGATATGGCGTGAATTTACAGGGTACAGAGGAATAACATCTGAGTCCTCAGTAATGGCAATGCATGAGAGGTATCATGGGCAAAACAGTATGTGTGTGTACTGTTATGTCCATGGTACTGCTCATGTCTATAGGCGACGGTTACCACTTTCCATCAGGTGGGCCGTCAGCTTGTTAGCCATTCTAAGTTGTATAAAAAAAAACCATTACAAATAAACAAATCTTTCCTCTTTATAATATTAATATAGATAAATTGGATGACCCATTAAACAATCATTACCAACTCTATAACCGCTCTTGTATATTTTTCTTAGTGTATTAAATTTTAACGTATCCAATGAAATAGGAGTCCCGACTCGTTCCCTGCGACCTTACATTTAACTAAATGATCTGGCGGCAACGTTGGCAGTTTGCATGATTAGACTTGTTCCGAGACGGTTGTCTACGATACGTAATGGAATTTCGCCGGGGGAGATGTTAAGATGCGAAAAAGTGTAGCCAGTTTTTGTGACAACCGTAGAACGGTGGCTGGCATTACTTCGGTGATGAGCGCATAGAATTTGAGACGTTAATTGACTACCAATGTATTGGGGCATTTAACATTTGATCAAGGGGGCGGGTTAAAATGGAGGTTGGGGGGGGAGGTTGAATTCAGTGAGTGAAGAATGATTAAATACATCAACGTATATAACATGCAAAACTTGTTATTTTGCCGATGTAATATAAGATTGTATAACAAACAAAAAAAAATACTTCAGTAATTAAAAAAACTGAACCGATTTTGATAAAATTTCTTTTTGACCAACTGGTTATTTCTTTTTGACCATATGCTTACACGTGAAAAAAAGAATTTTCCAAATCGATGTAACTGACGGAGCGATGAGGTAACATACATAAAAGAAATACAAATCGAATGGATAAACTCGAGATGGATGAAACGAGAGAAGCCGCGGCAAAAAGCTTGTGAAAGAATGAATATTATACAAGTGTACAGACGTCTATCTATTCAATTGCATTTCATTTCTTCTTTCATTTCCCTTCATAATAAAACCAGCGACCCTCATGGGAAAGAATAGACGGGAGTAAGCCCTGCCGATTGCAAAGGTATTATCGATTTTGACTCAGATCAGAATTGGAAAAGATATAGGGTAGATATAAAAAATTCATGAATTGAAAAGTTCCGCTTTTTTTTTAATCCTACTAATAATATAAATAATAATATATTTATGGATATATATGTATGTATCTATTTATTTATTAATTTATTATCTCCAACAAATTGTTACAAAAGCTACAAAAGGTAGTACAAAATTTATGCGAAACATCCTTAGGATGGATAGATGTTTAGCGAAGAAACTACTGAACAGATTTGAATGAACTTTGCTACATGAGTAGATTATTTCGTGAGATACAGATAGTTACAAATACAAACTTTGATATTTTAAAACATTTCCTAGTGATTGGATAAAACAATAAAACACTATTATGCAACAAACTCACTTTCATATTTATAATATTAGTAAGGATGTTTATTTTATATATTTATATATAGATTATGAATATATATTACATATATATTCATAAAACTTCAACCAGTGCGTGTTGCCAGTGACGACTTATGGCACCGAAACATGGGCCTACACGACTGCCCGTATGCAAAAGCTTCAGTTACTCAGCGGGCTATGGAGAGGGCTATGCTCGGAGTTTCTTTGCGTAACAGAATCCGAAACAAGGATATCCGAAAAGGAAACAAAGTAACCGACATAGTCCGAATTGAAAATGAGGGTATCCGCAAAAGAACCAAAGTAATCGACATAGCCTAAAAGATAAGCAAGCTGAAGTGGCAATGGACTCGTCACATAGCTCGAAGAATCGACAGTTTGAGTGACGACCCACGAGAACGGGCAAACGTAGTATAAGATGACCACCCACTAGATGGAGTGACGACCTGAAATACATTGCAGAGAGTCAGTGGATGCAGGTGGCTTAGGACCGTTCCTTATGGCAGTCTATGGGGAAGGCCTATATCCACCAGTGTACAGATAATAGCTGAAATGCCTAACTTCGGGCTGTAGCTGGAAATCAGTGCTTTGCTTTTAAGCAAAACCATCATCGAGCTGTAGCCTATTTGGGTCATTGCGACACACATGGCGAAAACATATTTTCGTATTTTATATGGTTTTATTTTGAAAAATTGTAATTAATTTGATTGTATACGAACTCATTTGTTAATTTACGTCATAAATGAATAAAATAAAGTGTTTATCTATCTATCTAAATGACGATAATAATGACTGTGTCTAAAATTATATGACCATTAAAAGCGTATGCATGATCGACCAACATGATGCACGTTCGTCATTCAAGTATTTTGTTTGTTTAGTGCGTAAGCTTTGTTCAATAAGATTTCCTTAATAACATTTTTAAATTTATTAAAAGTTGGCCTTAAAATAGTCTTCGGTATCTTATTATAACATTTAATTCCAATTACCGGGGGGAAAGGGATTGTTAGTAATGGAAACTGAGAATCCCATTGCTAGCAATATACCTAACCAGGTCGACCTCCTCGCGGTTCTCCCTGGAAACTATCATGGTTAATTCCTGATGAATTCATCATGATGGGCTAACTGGCCTGTTTTCATTCTCATCTATCACCCTTCACTGGTGCTCCGCCAGCGTATCCCGTTAGCGCAGGCGGGGTTACCATACCATTTTCACCCATAAAAAAAATTCCAATTACCATAAAACACCTATTAAGTTTTCAACCCACTTTAAAAAGGAGAGTCTCAACTCGGTGGTATTTTTGATGTTTGTTACCTCATAACCTGCGTCTGCTCAGTGAAGTAGTAGCAAGTTCCGAACTGGACTTTTTTCACTGTACTGCCACAGAGTTTCGTAAAGCGGTAACAAATTACGCAGAAATCCATTTTTAATATTTATTTTTCATAGCATAATTAGTTTTTTTTTTTTTATTATTATTATATTTTTTTTATTATTTTTCCATTCTTGTATCATTATAATGTTAATTTTTTTTTGTTTTAAGTGAGTGTATTGATAAACCTTTAAAGTTCGCCAAAAATATGTATATATAAATAAATAAATAAATAACTCCGTCAGTTATAAGCCAATTTGGGAAATTCTTTTTTTATCTAAAAGTATATATTTATGTATTGGTACTGTAGGAGTTTTATCAAAATCGATTTAGTGGTTTAGTTTTTAAATAAAAATCTGGTTATGCCACATTGTTATCGGTTTTTTGTGGAACACCTGAGGGAGATTTTGTACAAAAGTCGTTTGCTTGAGCACCACTGTCCCATTCGTGTTTCTACCGTGAAGCAGTTGTTTGCATAACTGTGTTTCGGTTTGAAGGGTGTGATAGGTAGTGAATTTACAGGGTACAGACTCAGTCAGAATAGCTGAGTCATCAGGAATGGTAACGCATGGGGTGGTATCATGGGCGAAACAGTATACTCTGTTATGTCCATGTTACTGCTCTTGTCTATAGGCGACGGTTACCACTTTCCATCAGGTGGGCCGTCAGCTTGGTTGCCATTCTAAGTTGTATAAAAAAATATGTATATATTGCAACACTACGGCCTATATATTGGCACTGTCAAACTTTTTCAATCCATCGTTGAGTACAAGTATGGGTACTTTGTCAAGTTTTAATTGGCACGGAAACTTGAGGCCGGCAATCGAAAAACTGCTGATTCAAAG
The DNA here is from genome assembly GCF_026898425.1 of Galleria mellonella. Taxonomy (NCBI): domain Eukaryota; kingdom Metazoa; phylum Arthropoda; class Insecta; order Lepidoptera; family Pyralidae; genus Galleria; species Galleria mellonella. Next base: position 3,177,435 of record NW_026441999.1, on the reverse strand, counting down.
CATCTTTTTTCAGATGAAAACTCATCATGCCCAAAACGTGTAATCATTAGGGAGGGGAGAATTTAATTAAAATTTTTGTTATGAATTCATTATGCTTAGTACCAGCGTGGGGAGAGGTCGTTTTTTTTATACGAATTATTAAATAAAGGTTTCATATGAATTGTTTAAACTCGTGAGAGCTGAGAATGTTTTGTTGGACTTAACAGATTGCGTTTTCATTTGTACATTACAATTTGTTTTTCGTATTCACTATTTTTTTTTAGTCTTAGTTCTTTTTACAGTTTTTTTTTTTGTATTTATAAAAATTAAGTTCAACTATAACAGGATAGAGAATAGGAGGATAGGAGATAAAAAAGAACGAATGTTCTTTCTTCTTTTGTTTTCAGTTTGGATCATGGTTTTTTTCGTTTTTCTGCTAACTGATAGTTAAGGATGTAATGAAAATGTTTTCAGTGAAAATAATAACTCGATTCAACAAAAAACTTATTTATATTATAAACTGCCCGCCCCGACTTTGCACTGGTGTACCTTCGAGTTTTCAAACACTTTCAACCGACTTTAAAAAAAGAGGTTTTCAATTTAGTTAAACTTTTTATTTTTGTTAACTTATAATTCCGTCAGTAATCAACTGATTTGGAAAATTCTTTTTTTATTCGAAAGGATATTTTTACAGATTTCTCTCATACACATTTTATCAAAATCGGTTCTGTATATTAGTTCTGAATTCAATATAACTGTTATTGTCATTCAACGTGGCGGGGGGGGGGGGGGAGCCTACCGCTGATAAAGTTTCCAAAAATGCCTACTTTGCTGAATTCAAGATTTGACTGTAATAGTAGCTTTTACCTTTGACTTCGTTCGCGTAGCCAGGATATGCTCACATACCTGAATAAAAAAATAGCTTATGTTATTTTCCATTCAATACTTGTATATTAAATATGATAGCGTTTGATTAAACCATTCAGACGCTATAAGATAACAAACAAACAACCTCACTTTCACATTTATAATATTAGTAATAGTAGATTCATGACTTAGCTCTGGAGCTAAATACCTCAAAATATTTTGCCCCACCTAAATTTTATCCTTATTTATTTATTTAAACTTTAATGCACAGTAAAATTCTATGTACATTTGGCGGACTTAACACCGGACGGTGGGGTGGGAAAGGGATTGTTAGTTATGGAGACTGAGAATCCCATTGCTAGCAATGTACCCAACCAGGTCGACCTCCTCGCGGTTCTCCCTGGAAACAATCATGGTTAATTCCTGATGAATTCATCATGATGGGCTAACTGGCCTGTTTTCATTCTCATCTATCACCCTTCACTGGTGCTCCGCCAGCGTATCCCGTTAGCGCAGGCGGAGTTACCACACCATTTCCATCCATAAAAAAAAACACCGGACGGTGTTATCTACCAGTCAATGGGTAAACTGAGAAATACGTAGGCGGTGCAATTTTGTATAGAGGAAAAATAAAGCAATACTTGATAAATTCATATAATATAAACATACATATAATATATAAAATAATTAAATAAAGCTTGTGTAATAGAAGAGCAAATAGTAATCTATGACTCAAACAGAGTAACCAGCAGTCAAAGTTTAAAGGGAAAATGATTTATTTATATATTTACAATTTAACAAATACAGCCTAAAGGCTCGTTATGAACTACTTAGAGCCCGCGTCGAGGTCTACGTTTCCAGAATATTAAGCGAGTCGAAAGACAAACGACACGCCGTTATTAGACCCCTGAACTTAATGATGAGGGCGGAAGAGATAATTGTTATTAGTTAGGGGGAGAAAAAATGGGAGTAATACATTTTTAACATTCGAGTTTTAATACCGGTTTGACAGGACTGCGACACTGCGAAGTTAACAGCTGTGGGGTCACTCTTGTAATAAATTCAAATAGATCGACATTGAAATTGGAACGTTTCGCACATTCGAACAGCAATCATCGTCTGAACCATTATCTGTCCACTGCTGGACATAGTTCTCCTCCATAGACTGCCATAAGGAACGGTCCTGAGCCACTTGCATCCATTGACTCCCTACATAGCATTTGAGGTCGTCGCTCTATCTAGTAGGGGGTCGTCCTGCACTGCGTTTGTTCGTACAAGGTCGCCACTCAAGAACCTTTCTTCCCCATTCCTCCAATTGCAATACTAGCGACATAATGCAACTTGCCAATGCAAACTGATGCTAATTTTAATTTAATTCCTATTTGTTATTTCATGAAAGCAGTACAAAATTGTCGTTGACATAAAATTGGCTTGATACCGATATTAAATTGAGGAGTAAGCCTGCAGGTCATGTATCCTTGTATATACGTATATAAATCTGCTTTTATATAAAAGTACACGACCTTTAGATAAGTCTTTCTAATCCTCTTTAGGAAGAAATATTATCAACATAATTAAAAACTAACTTTCGCCCACGTCTTCGTACGTATGTATATTGCTCAGAGGAATTGTTCAATATGATGCCCACAGGGACAGGGAGTTCACCCTCATACCTTACAGTCTAGATGGTCGCTTACAACGCGCTTTCAGAGATGGTTTCTCCCTCGAACACTCAGGTTATGGAAGGAGCTCTCTGCCGAGGTTTTTCCGAGAGACTACACCATGGGGTTTTTCAAAATGGGGGGTAAAGGGGTTTCTTCAGGGTCGGCAATGCGCACGTAGTACACCTGATATTGCAGGCATTTATAGGATATGATGACCGCTTACCATCAGGTGGGCCGTATACTTCTTTGCCACCTCAGTAGTATTAAAAAAAACTATATTTTAATATTGAACCCTCAAGAGTATAAAGTAAAGAGTCTATCCAATTCGGTCCCAGTTATTTGCATGATAGCGAAGAAATTTATAGACAGAAAATTTTGTTAGTGGGTACGGCAGTGCCTCCGACGAGTCGAATATTGACAGTACTTTTTACCTCTGTGATTTCATTGTGGATAAAGCGAGAAGTTTAAATTTTTAGTGATCAAGAGTATATTCTATAGAAACAGCTAGTTTATGAGACTAGTAAAAATATTCATCGATTTATGATCGTAGTGGTCATTATTCGACGCAGCAGAACGTAAAAAGATTTTATCAATTATAAAGAGTTAAAATTGAACGGATTAATTTTTATATTTTGGGAATAAACAAATTCAAAGTCACTTTCGTTAACCAATTTTAAGAGAGGACGTCGTTTTCAGTCCATTTGTATTATTAACCGACTTCTAAAAGTAGAGATTATGTCCTCGTTGCCTATCTTTCGTATATGTAAGCATGTACACTTATTTCTCCTAGATTTCTCTGTCTATTTAACCATATTTTAAATGATTGAATTGACAAACTTCCCGTTTTTTAATCCGATTTAAAAACAATTCAAAATTACGCTTGTAGCTGACGAACAAGACATTTTATTCGAGAGAGAAAATGAGAACAAAACTATAAAAAGAAATAAGAACCTATCGAATAATATAAAATGTAAAAAATGACAAGTCTCGCCACACAGTTCTTCCGCAACAAAAACTTGTAACATCTCATGTAAAACCAAGTCAGTTATTTTAGTTAGTGTCTATGGAAGCATCTATTCAACAACTTTGCAACATCTAACATATTACTTATCAACTTTTATAGTGACCGTATCAATATTAGACAACTTTATTTCTATAATAATTATAAAGACTTGGCAATTGCACTGCACCATAGTTATAAAAGAATAATCTAGTACAAAATCTGTACAATACAAAAACAGTGCACTTGAAAATAAAGTATTTTATTTGTAGAATACATTGTTTATATTGAATAATGCTTGGTTATTTGTAATTCTACCAGAGCAGGGCCTTTACATAAATAATAGCCATCCCCTTATTGGGCTTCTATTGTTGGTGCAAAACTTTTCTTCCTTCTTTCTCTTCTAATTATAGCTGCGAATTGATTTTGCAACATTGGAATACGAATATTAATACATTGTTACTTTACAAGTTCTCGACAAAACACTGTGTGTCCCACCAACTTAACGCAGGGGGGGAAACTCGAAGTAACTTTACCGGTCCCTGAATAAAATATTTGCCCGCAAAAGTTTACTTGCAAAGCCGAGTTTTGAGTAAAGCCACTTCTTTTAAAGTTAAACGAATTTAATTACGCTTGGTTTAATTTTGTGTGATTAGCTATGAATTCGGTTTGTTCTTGACCACGGATAGTCGAACGAGATAGAGTGAAATGTGGTATACTAGCTTTTACCCGCGACTACGTCTGCGTGTCCGGGATAAAATAATAATCTATATTATTCTTCGTTCACTATGCTAAGTATACTTGTATAAACGGGAAAGGATTGTTAATAATGCCGACTACCAGCCCCGTTGCTAACAATATACCCTATTAGGTCGACCTCCACTCGGTTCCCCCTAGAAACCATCGTGTTAAATTCCAGATGTATTCATCACGATGGGCTAACTGGCCTACCGTTTTATTTTCACCTGTCATCTCTCATTGAAAGCACAGCCAGCGTATACCGTTAGCGCAAGCGGGGTTACCATTCCATTATCATCCATTAAAAAATAATATACTTGCATATATGTTTATACGTCCCATGAAAAAACCTTATAAATATACATATATAGAAACTATGGTCTCGCCCTGACCTCGCATGCCTTTTTTTAATGTGTTTCACAAAAGCAAATACTTTAATTGTAGCAAAACCAGTTATTTAGAGTTAAAAACTAAACTACTAAATCTATTTTAATAAAATTTATATGGGACCAATCTGTAAGAATATTCTTTCAGAAAAAAAAATTTCGAAAACAGTTTACAACTGATAGAGGTATGAATTAATAAACATAAAAAAAAATTAAACCAAACTAAAAACATCCATTTTGAAGTTGGTTCAAAATACAGGCCAAGTTATTAAATACTATAATAGTGCAGCTTCGAACAAAAAATTTTCTTTTTAGTTTATTCATGACAAACAAAAACCCAAATCTTTATTTTTCTTTATAATAATAATCATCATCATCATCATCATCATTTCAATCATTATTCGTCCACTGTTGGACATAAGCCTCCCCCATAGACTGCCACAAAGAACGGTCCTGAGCCAACTGCATCCACTGACTCCCTGCAATACATTTGAGGTCGTCACTCCATTTAGAGGGGGGAGGTCGTCCTACACTACGTTTGCTCGTACAGGGTCGCTACTCAAACTGTCGGTTCTTTGAGCTATGTGAACAGCCCATTACCACTTAAGCTTGCTTATCCTTCGGGCTATGTCGGCTATTTTGGTTCTTTTGCTTTTATCTTCGTTTCGGATTACGAGTATATCACGCAAAGAGACTTCTAGCATAGTCCTCTCCATAGCTTGCTGAGTAACTTGAAACTTTTGCATACGGGAAATCGTGTAGGACCATGTTTCGGTTCCATAACTCATCACTGGCAACACGCTCTGGTTAAAGAAAGACCTTCGTCTTCATACTCTGAATACTGTCCTCATTGTAATAATACGGTAAATAAATAATATACTAAACGGAAAGAGCTAAAAATAACTATCCGATATGTTTGTTTATATATGTACAGCTACAGAGACTCCAAATCCCCAGCCGTGATCCGACATGGGTGGAAATAATTGCATCCTTGTCAATATCTAATTAAGATAAATTGCTCAAGCTCGCACAGATAAATGGCAGGAGTGTATTTTCCGATATTCCATCTATAGGCGTCAAATATAAGTAGACGTCTTGATGCCTATTTGTAATTATTAATACAAAGCCTGGCAACTACTGGCAAAACCTAATGGGGGGAAGGAGTTGTTTTTTTTTTGATGGGTGAAAATGGTATGTTAATCCCGCTTGCGCTAACGGGATACGCTGGCGGAGCACCAGTGAAGGGTGATAGATGAGAATGAAAACAGGCTAGTTAGCCCATCATGATGAATTCATCAGGAATTAACCATGATAGTTTCCAGGGAGAACCGCGAGGAGGTCGACCTGGTTGGGTATATTGCTAGCAATGGGCTTTTTAGTCTCCATTACTAACAATCCCTTTCCCCCCGAGAAGGGATTGTTAGTAATGGGAGTTAATAGGTGATAAGGGAATGGTAACCCCGCCTGCGCTAACGGAATACGCTGACGGGGCACCAGTGTGAGACGATAGAGTAGATGAAGATGAAACGGCATTTCAACTACCCATCGTGATGAATACACCTATTTCAGTACAATGGTTTCCAAGGGAGACCACGTGGAGGTCGACCTGACAGAGTATATTGCTAGTAATAGGTATGATATATAGACTGGTAGTCCACATTATTAACAATCCCTTCCCTCCCCCCCCAACTTCAGAACAATTCAAGATTATTGATATCGCTGTTTTCAAGAAACAGTTGAGATATATATATTGTTATGCTACGGATCATTTTTATTTGGTTGTCCACCACTATTGTTACCAGAAGTTCCACAACCTTCCATTCCACCGCATCAATTTCTGACTGCCATTTTGTTCACGCACATTTTGCTAGACGTGTTTCACTACTAAGTCGAGGCATCTTCAGACATTATTAGATCGCGGCTCGGAGCCCAGTGTTAACCGTTCTACTAGCAATCATATTATTTTTTTTTTTCTGGTTTATATACCTAATCTGCATAGTCACTGTTTTGTACTACTATGGTAACAAAAAAGCCCTGATCAGAAAATTACTAAAATATTATGTGTACTCTCATTGGACATGGGCAAACTAAACAAGCATATGGCATATAGGCGATTGCAGATTTTGTCACAATGAGGAAGGAACTCCGCAGCACTTAATTTGTGGATGTTGTTGGCCCCACTCATACATAAACGATAAATCTCCTTGGGAAAACATACATTATATCCTTACTTTATATACATATAGTAATAAATGGCAAAAATACATACGGCCCATCTGATGGTAAACGGGGTTATTGTAGCCTAATGACGTCTGTAACAACAGAGATGTGACGCGTGCGTTCCTTGATTCGAGACTTTTTTAATCTAGGGGGTTTTATTTCAATATTGTAAATAATTAGAATAATAAAACATTATTTTATTCCACGTACAAAAATAGCATATATATATATATATATATATATATATATATATATATATATATATATATATATATATATATAAACATATCTCTATGGGTCCAATTTGTAAGTATATCCATTCAGATAAAAAAGAATTATCCAAATCGGTTTATAACTAAGTTATGGTGTTACAAACATAAAAAAAATATAACCGAATTGAGAAACTCCTTCTTTTTAAACTCGGTTGAAAATGAAGGGCTTGAATCCCATTGTTGGACAGCTAAACTGCGAAGCTTCAATCATTGTATTAAAAGAAAAGAGAACATTTAAATAATTATATGTTGGGTTAGTGGAATCGATTTGTTTTAACAACGATACTTGTCGGTCTTTATCTGACTACGTAAAGTAGGATAGTTATGTTTTTCAAAATGTGTAGAATACTTTAAGTTGTATCGATGTATGTTTTTTGAGTCTATGAACGCTACATGACGGAGAAGAAAAGCGTAAGTCAAGAAATTGGTTAATTCATAATTTATTTATTTATTTATTCTTTATTGCACAATAAAACTTTGTACAAATGGCGAGCTTAATGCCATATGGTATTCTCTACCAGCTAACCATTGGGTAAAAACAGAAAGCGTATGAAGGGCAGATGTGGTGAAAAATATGTGACAATTATAGTAACACATTAAGGCAATACACAATATAAATATAATATACAGATAAGAAATGCACATATAATACATAAACATTACTTTTAATATATATGGATAAACTAATACATATGAAATATATACATATATATATATACATACATATACATAAATTAAAACAACGATAAGCATTATGAGATATAATAACTATTAAGTAACCCGTAACTAGAGCTGGTTTTATTGATTCAATAAATAACTAAAAATTCTTATTTTAAAAATATCCTTATTTGATGCTCTGCGTAGTTTTTTGTTAGTATGCTTTGAAGAAAAATGTGTGCTTATAACCGACTTCAAAAAAGGAGGAGACATTCGATTATCTACTTACACAGTTGAAAATTGGCTCATTTTACAACGCTGGCATGCGTTGAGGAAAAATTTTTTGGAAATTTCAGTTTAAAGGGGAAACACCACCCCACGCGTGCACAGCCGTGGTTTTTTTTCTTGGGTCGTATTTTTAATGTTAATTTATTAATGATGTATCGGTATACACCAGCGGGGCACCAGTGAAGGATGATAGGTGAGGATGAAGCAGGTCAGTTAGCCTATAGTGACGAATTCAACAAGAATTATTCACGATGGTTTCCAGGGGGAACCACGTGGAGGTCGACCTAATAGGGCATATTGCTAGAAATGGGGCTGTCAAACTCCATTGCTAACAATACCTTTCCCCTCTATTTATAACGTATTTAAAAAATTTTGCTAATTCCTAAATTTTCGTGCTTAATCCATATTGTTGAAGAAAAGGTCACACTGAATATAAATCTTTGAAAAAATTAAATGGTTCAGTAACCAACGCTACAATTAAAAAAATACCTTAAACAAAGCAGTTATGTGTGACATTATAATGAATTTCGGAACAAGTTGTAAATTAAAATTTAGCTATAGATTAACTTAAGTTTGTTTAGTTTTTGTTTAAAAATTGTCACAATATTGTACACCGCTCTACCCGTTGACATTGATGCTCCTTTCCACTATGGGTGTTGCTGGAAGAGAACTCTTTAAGAGTTAAGCTCGTCTTTATACATTTACTTATCTCTGTCATATTTTTTATGTATTATTGACGTGTATTATGGTACCAGTTCTTAAACTCTTACTGCTGAACATAAGCCTCAGATATGCTAGTGGTTGCCATGCTTGGCAGGCGGATTGGCAACCGCAGTAAGGCTTTGTGGATGTTTTAAGAGACACGCTGTTGCCCATCACTCGCCATCCCTTAGTCGCCTCTTACGACACCCACGAGAAAGGAAATTGTGGCTTATTCTATGCCGGGACCACACGGGACCGGATTATGACGGGATTGGAGCGTATAATAAAATAATAAATCTACAGTAAAATTATAAAGAGGAAAAATTCATATTTTTGTGTGTATGTATGTTTGTAATGAATGAACTCAAAAACTAATTTTGCCCATTTCAAAAATTCTTTCACCATTAGAAAGCTACATCCACCCTGAGTAACATAGACGAATTTTATTGCTAGAAAAGATTAGGGATCCTTACTAAAACTTTACTAACGTAGTTCAAGGTGTAAAAAAAATGCTATAAAATACCTTTCGTCGCGTGCGCTGCGAAACTATTGGTGATAGAACAAAAGTATGTTATTACAATATTGAAAAAAATATCGATAACTACAAAAAAACTTCGCGATACTACATGTCCAAATATTATAGTTATGTCACAATAATAACTTTTTAAAATGTTGTAAAAATTTCCACCCGTGCGAATCCGGGACGGGCCGTAAATAAATAAAAATATGGTAACAGCGGAACCCTCCGTTCACAAGCGCGACTCGTGTTTGCTCCTTCTTTTTATTGTCTCAGCGGAATGTGATAGTGGAGTCGTAATATGACGCTACTTCCTTATTCGCAAAATGTTTTGTGAGTTTTCCTAAATTTGTATGTGAAATTCAATGCCTGTTGTTAAATGAAATTTCATTTATTGGATATTGAAGATTTTAAAGTTATGCCAGTTTGTTATGTTGTGTAGAACGGTTCCGAAACAGCTTTTGCTCGAGACTTCAACCTTGTCACCGGTATACATTATAGAATAAGGTATAGGACAAGAGTAGTCTATATATCTGTGAGTGTGCGTGTCCGTGCGCGTGTGCGTATGCATGGTCGTGTGCTTGAGCGTATGTGTGTGCGTGTGCGTTCTTTATATTTCTTACAACGCATAAATTGGAAAATAGAGAAATTTTGAGTATTTCTAAAAGTAATTTACATGTAAATATATTAATATATAATATATTAATATATTTATAAATTTTTATGAGAAGTGACAACATAAAAGCGGCTATTTGCTTTTTATCAAAAAGATAACTTACCTGAACTATTTGCAGGTTGGGGGGAATGGGTTTGTAATGGGGAGGTTAGTCCCTATTGTTATCAATATATCCTATCGGGTCGACCTCCACGCGGTTCCCCCTGGAAGCCATCGTGAACAATTCTTGTTGAATTCATCACGATGGGTTAACTGACCTGCTTCATCCTCACCTATCATCATTCACTGGTGCCCCGCCGGTGTGTACCGATAGCGCGGGTGGGGTTGCTATTCCATTATAGTGATAATGGAATAGCAAATGAATTAGTGAATTAAAAAAAATCTATTTACAGGTACAGTAGGTTACCGTACCTGCAAATCTTATAAAAAAAAATACTTTTTTTCCTTATTTTTAAAGTATCAAGTGTACAGATTTTATTGTTTTTGTAATGGCAAAAAAGGAGATTGGCTTGATACCATATAATTACTTACAGTTTTATTATTGGGAGTTCGCAGTTTTCGTGTCCGTACATGCGGTGTAGACCCCTAATTTGTTTGATTACAGCCATTCGGGTTCCGTAGAATGCTAGCGGCTACTTTCCACACATTGTTCAGGCTTCGTGGCATTATCACCTTAAGTTTTTGTTGTGATGTATAATTACGTACAAAATTGTTCGAACGATAACAAAAAATAGTAATTTGATTCATTTGTTTGTATATTGTTTGTAGAAACTAATGTTGAATGAATGAATTAAAACTTTATTGTTCCATTCAAAGAATTACACAGAGATTATAAAGATAAACAATATGTAATTTGTAATACTTAATTACATAAACTTTATTACATAAAAGTAAAACAATGAGGCAACAATAGGCGACCTTATCGCTAAATAGTGATCTATGTTATTCCAAGCAACCTTAGGAATGTTATTTATTTTTTTACATGCGTTTTCTTAAATTTCAATAGAAATGTTATCAGAAATATGTTATTAAAAATAATTATTTATTAAAAACAAATTTCTCTCACTGTGTTAACTTTCATAATAATTTGCTAATAAAATGATTTTAAATTTATTTCCCCAATAAATCCAGTATTTTGTTTCTCCACAAAAAATTACACTTTCAAACACCATGAAATTTATATGGGACTAATATGAGAGTAAATCCTGATAGGGTTTTTCAAAATTCAAAAGAATTGTGGAAATCAATTCATAATTAATTATTTAAAAAAATATATGTTAATTTTTTAATGATGTCTATATAAATTCACAACGGGAACACTGTATTTGTCGTTTCCGACAGTTGTTTCGGCTTCATCTGGAAATCTTCCCTTGAAAATATATAAATATATATGTATGTATGCCGTCTGGTCCCACCATTGAAAGAGCCACGCTTTCTTTCCTGCAGATGTTGTAAGAGTCGACTAAGGGAACTTAATGCTCGAGGGATGAGCAGCACTGTCCCTCTCAACGTATCGCCAAACCCTAACTGCTGTTGCCAATCCGCCTACTAAGTGTTACGATCTACTAGAAAAGCCCCCCTTATAATAGAAGGCTTACGTTCAGTAGTGGAAAATTAACACCTGACGTGATGATGGTGATGAGATATCGATTCAGAATTGAGCGACGAGATCGCGTAATATAGTTATAATTCTTTAACCAGCAATATACTGTATTTGTCATTGTTTTTTTACATATTTTATAGAAAGGGATTAAAAAATGTCACGAGATAATAACATTTATCTCCACGACTGTACCTTAACTAGATGTAATTTAGTAAACTATAGTTAAATATGTGTTTTCGAACGTCAAATTATCCTGCCTGTCAAACCCATTTTGGAATTTAAATTGGATAAATTAAATGTATAGGCATTAAAACAACTTGTACATATATATATATCTTACTGCTTTTATTTCGCTGTTGGCAATTTTATATTCGCAACATGTTTTTTTTTACGTTTTGTGATTAGTTTTTTTTTTCTTTTTCGCATTCAAATTTTTAGTGCAGCAATGGACGAGTGCATAACTCATGCATATTTCATTTCATAATAGTTTTTTTTAGACATGTATACATATTAATTTACTAATCCATTGCAGTTTTTAACCAGTACCCTCTATCGGATATTACCAACAAATGCGTTCCCAAAAAGCATCGACGTCAGGAAGGTAGCCGGTTGCAAAACTAAAAGTCAAAATCTTGGGTATTTCAGCCAAGTTTTAATAATATCATATTACAACGACCGCAAATAATCGGAACAAATATTGGAAGATAATGGAAGATGTAGACATATTTAGTGTAATGCAATTATTTGTGTCGGTATTTATCACGTTTTAAATTCGTGTATTTTACTTTATAACTCAATGTAAGCCCTTATTCATGAGCGCGGTTTACGGCTGTGTCACGAGCAGCAATGTACGACCACCACTGTAATATAATTACAGTACAATATCACTCACGATAATTATTATATTTAGTCAATATATAATAAGAAGAAATTGTTAGTTGTTAGTTATCACCCTTCACTGGTGCCCCGCCAGCGTATCCCGTTAGCGCAGGTGGGGCACCAGTGAATGGTGGTCAATGAGGATGAAAACAGGCCAGTTAGCCCATCATGAATTCATCTGGAATTACCATTCCATTTTCATTCAATAAAAAAAACACGAATGAAACGGAGGTACCCAAGTAAACGACTTTTGTGTAGTCTCTCTCTGTTAAGCTTTCCATAAGGTATGCCATCAGCTTGTTTACCATTGCAACTTGCTTAAAAAAAAAGAAGAGAAAAAATATATTAATATTTGAATATTGTGAATTGTGTTACGTAATCTAAATTCATTTATTGGAGATTGAAGTATCAATATATAATATCAAATGGCATCACAATTGCTTATGACGACAACAATTCTAATATGATTTTATTTTGCGGATATGAATTTAGCCATGAATCGGATATTGCAATGTGAATACAGAATTGACGGCAATAAATTTGACTTTGACGTCATATTATCTTATACTGTGTGTGAGTGGGATGGATAACTCACTATTCTATGTCGTCGACGTAGGCGGGGAAATCGAGAAATAAACAACTTAGTTTTCAACCGCTTTCTAAAAGAAAAAGGTTCAGAATTCGATTTTTTTTTATTTATTTTCCGTTACCTCATAAATAACTCCATCAGTTGTTAATCGATTTGGAAGATTCTTTTTTTTTTTATCTATCTATAAGGACATACTTACAATTTTTGTTTATGGTATGGTAACCCCGCCTGCGCTAACGGTATACGCTTGCGGAGCACCAGTGAAGGGTGATAGATGAGAATGAAAACAGGCCAGTTAGCCCATCATGATGAATTCATTAGGAATTAACCATGATAGTTTCCAGGGAGAACCACGAGGTTATCGACCTGGTTGGGTATATTGCCAGCAATGGGATTCTCAGTCTCCATTACTAACAATCCCTTTCCCTCCCATACTTATAGATTGGGTCCATTGAAATTTTATCAAAGTGGATTTTTTAAATCAAAGTAACTGGTATTGACATAATTGAAAATGAGGGTATCCGCAAAAGAACCAAAGTAATCGACATAGCCTAAAAGATAAGCAAGCTGAAGTGGAAATGGGCTGGTCATATAGCCCGAAGAACCGACAACCGATGAGGAAGAAAGGTTCTTGAGTGATGACTCCGTACAGGCAAATTCAATTTAGGACTTCCCACTAGATGGAGTGACGACCTCAAATGTATTGCAGGGAGTCCGTGAATGCAAGTGGCTCAGGACCGTTCATTGTGGCAGTTTATTGGGGACGCTTATGTTAGCAGAGAACAGATAATGACTAGATGATGATGATGATGTTGAAGTCGGTTTTTTTTTGGGAACAAAATCTTAATTTTTGTAGTTTTCAGATGATTGATGATCGCGGGTGGGGTTACCATTCCATTATCACGAAATAAAAAAAACGAATACGGAACAGTGCTACTCTCACATCTCTAATCCCGACGACTGTCCTTAATTAGGGTACCGTGGCAAATTATGTGGAACCCTTGTAATTTTTGCTAACGACAGCGTCTGTCTTTGTAGGGAAATTGTTGTAATAATATGTATGTATGTAATATATCATTTCGTTCAGTTTCCTTGGTTCGCTAATTCCTCACAATAAAGAGCAAACTTCAGAGATTAATAATTCAAGATTCTCATTGTAGATATGTAAATGTTAAACTCGTTCACGTAAGAACGGCAACGTCGCTATCTTCTATCGAAATTTAACGTTCATAACCGACTTTGAAGAAGATAATAATTTAAAAATATTTCCATAAAAAAATTACGACTTCATTCGTTGCCATTTTTTTTAATGAGTGAAGACGAAATGTTAACCCCGCCTGCGCTATCGGTATACGCTGGCGGAGCACCACTGACAGATGATAAGTGAGGATAAAGACAAGTCAGCTGGCCCATAGTGACCAATTGAACAAGAATTAAACTATGCAACTAGACTATGGTTTCTAAGCAGAACTGCGTGGAGATCGACCTGATAGGGTATATTGCTAGCCATGGGCCTGTTACAACAATCCCTTCCCCACCAGGTGTATTCATTACGATGAGCTAACTGACCTGCCTTTTCATCTTCACCAATCAACCCTCACTGGTGCCCCGCCAGTGCATACCAATACCACAGGCGAGGTACCATTATTATCCATTAAAAAAGTAATGCTCTTATAAAAATCGCTCGTAATCATTTTCCTCAAATATATGTATCCCATATACAGATATCGTTTCATTATTTTGGTAAAATTAGCAATAAATATATAATAATTATATAATAGGTTGAGATATAATACGTGTAATAGGGAACGACCCGGAATAACAGAGACATCGTTATTAATTATTCCGGCCCGTTTTAAAGATAACTCAGTTGAGGTTTTGAATTCTTTATGATTATAATAATCGTTCTACGCCCACGTGGGCCCTTTGCCCCACCTAAATTATAATATAGCTTAGTAACATATAAAACATGTATGAAACATTTTACGTAGAGTCATGTTTAAGAGCATAGGCCTTTCCATATAGACTATTGTAAGGTTCGGCTTTGAGCCATCTGCCTCGACTTATTCCCTGCAAAGCATTTCAGATCGACACTCCATCTATTGGGGGTCGTCCTACACTGCATTTGCCTGTACGAGGACGCCACTCAAGAACTTCTTTTCAAGAAGTTATTCTTTACTTATATTGTATCATAACAATTTTAGTATTTTATCTAATTAAGCATAGTGTAAGAAAAACTCTACAAAATGTCTTAAGGTCAAATTATTCAAAACGTATATTATATACTGGCTACTCGCCCCGGTTTTGCACGAAATTCTAATGAAGAAAATGAGACCAAATCATCTGTTAATGTTTTTGAAGATCTGTCTTCTGAATGTTTGTTACTCTTTTAAGCAGAAACTATTGAAGGAATATTTTTTAATGGATTAAAATTGGAATTGCAACCTCGCCTGTGGTATAGGTATACACTGACAGGGCACCGGTGATGATAGATGAGGATGAAAATAGGTCAGTTGGCCCATTGTGACATTTTCTGCAAGAATTAACCACAATTGTTTTCAGAAAAAACCGCGTGGCAACACTAACAAAACTGACTCTGACTTTGTACAAAAGTCGATTGCTTGGTTACCTCTGTCCTATTCGTGTTTCTACCGTGAAGCAGTTGTATTTGCATGGCTGTGTTTCGGTTTGCAAGATGGGATATGGTGTGAATTTATAGGGTACAGAGAAATAACACCTGAGTCGTCAGGAATGGCAACGCATGAGGGGTATCATGGGCGAAACAGTATACTCTGTTATGTCCATGGTACAGTTCATGTTTATAGGTGACGGTTACCACTTTCCATCAGGTGGGCTGTTAGCTTGTTTGCCGTTCTAAGTTGTATAAATATATATATATATATATATATATATATATATATATATATATATATATATATATATATATATATATATATATATATATATATATATATATATAAATGGAATGGCAACTCCGCCCGCGCCAACGGTATACGCTAGCGGGGAACCAGTCAGTTAGCCTGTCGTGATGAATACACCTAGAATTCAGCATGATGGTTTCCAGGAGGAAGGTCGCCCTGATAGGATATATTGCTAGCAATGGTATTGATACTTCACATTACTAACAATCCCTTCCCCCCAGCAATGGGGCTGTAAAACCCCTTTACAAATGTCCCCTTTTCCTTCTACACGAATAGGTTATATTACAACTTAGAACATTGTGATTTACGTAGATGAAAACGCGGGATGTATGTTATAAACCCATAATTTAAGGACAGATTCATTTCGACACAATATACCTATAAAAATGTTATTTTGTTTCAGGTAAGCAATCTTCTTATTTTTACGACACCCTCGAGACGGCGGCCGCAGACGAAAACTATAAATCCAATGTTATTGCACAAAATTTTAATGTGGGCCGTTAAAATATAAATGACACCATAAATACTTAATTTACGTTAACCGGAATTCATTAAAAAATAAACCGGTTATGGTGAAAAAAAAAAACTACACATTCGACGACCAAGCTAATAGAAGGTTTATTTTCATGGAATTAACGTAGTAAAACTTTTTAACACCTCAACTGTTAACTGCGAGATAACTCGCAGATTGCTATCTTTTCTAGGATGCCAACTACGAGTTACCTCGTCCTGCCATTTTTGTGTAGTTACGATTAAACTCTGAGGGCCTACCATGAAATGTTTTCCGAAATTTCGGAACTAAACGAAACAGAAATTTGATGTTAAAATTACATAATACATGCCGTTTGGAAATATTAAAAATGTTAAAATATTGTTCCTTTGCACTTTTACGATAGGATGTATGATGAACGAAATGTTAAACTCCATTTATTGGTCCGATTTTGGTATAAACAAAAACACGAAATTGAGTCCGAAATTTCGGAATTTCATTTCATGGTAGACCCGCTGAATATATCAGTGCTGATATCGATAGAAGGCTTCTGGGAAAAGAAAATAAATAAATAAAAATAAATAAAAAATATATTTTGAAATACAGTGACAGGTCACTTGCTTATTTCGAATGACTTCTGACTGTATCATCTATCACAATCATCCGTCTCAATGACAATTACATTCATTAACTGGAGGAAACGGTCGGCGTGCGATTATAAATAATATTCTTACGTCATTTAGTTCTCACGGACACGAGTCATTCTCAACTTTACCACTTTATGAATAAGTTTAAATTCAATTGGAAAAGTTGTGTCGCGCGCAATCGTTTTTTTTTTTCTGAGTAAACAATTTCGCCTGAAGCCATTCCTTGGACTTGACACTTCCGTATTTTGCGGAGTCTCATAATAAGAGTCCGTCCTTGTTTTTGAAGAGTCGCAGCATGCCGATTTTAATGTTTTTTTTAAATATAACAGTTCTTTATATTATGCGAGTCTATAAGGGATAACTACATGGGACATAAAGGAAACATTAGGTGTCATGTCATATAGGGAGGTCAAAGACATGGCCTGGGATAGAACTGGCTGGAAGAAGATGCATAAATTAGTTGCACCGACAAGAGGAAACTCTTAAATGAAGAGAGAGAGAGATAAGGGATATAAAGAAATGATTGTTGAAGTTGTCTGCTTGGGGTTTTTTTATATAACTGTTTTGCTTATATTTCTATGAAAATATGGCTTCTTACGGCATGGTGTTTTTTTTGATGGATGAACATGGAATGGAACATCCCGCCTATGCTAACAGTACACAGTGGCGGGGTGTCAGAGGAACACGCAACAATGAGGATGAAATCAGGTCAGTTGGCCCTTCGTGACATATTTAGTACAAGTTAACCACGATGATTTTCAGGGATACCGCGTAGAGGTCGACCTGATAGGATTGTTAATGATTGAGACTAGCATACTCTTGCTATTATTACCAATGCTTCCCCCAACGTTATGGTGTATATGTAATATCTACTTATCCAATATCTTATTTCTGTAACAAATCTTACGTTATACATAAAATAGGATTAACCTTTTTCCGCTTCCATCAGTTGGAAACGCTTTATTTCCAATATCAGGCATCACGCGTCTTCAAAGGTGAGTTAATAAAGCGTTCGAGGAGACCTTCATTCAGAAATTCAGTAAGGGTAAGCCGAAAAGCTACATAAAGATTCAACTGTGCGCTAACCCGTTTGCAACTTCGTTTGAAAATGCCCGTTTTGGGGGATGTTTGTACAGTTCAGTAAATATGCGTGGATTGACATGACTCGATTATGGTGGATGAAGGGGGCGTATTGTTTTCAATGTACATAGCGCGGATGTGACCGGCCACCGAAAATTAAAGTTCGATTCGCGTTTAATTGGCCGCTGATCGAAACTGAATACCGTACTAAGTAATTTATATTTAGTTTTGTTGGCACTAGAAACTGGCTAAATATAGATTTTTTTTTCATATTAACTCTACTTGTAATTTATTGGCATTAGTACATTTTTTATTGGCAGTATCCATGGATTAAGAATAGTTTATAATCTGTTAAGAATTATCAAAGTATAAAGTAAAATCTCTAAGCTCTTTTTCCGAGAAAAACCCTTAACATAAATTTTTCTTTTTTTATTTAAGAGTTTCCTCTTGTCGGTGCAACTAATTCATGCATCTTCTTCCAGCCAGTTCTATCCCAGGCCATATCCTTGACCTCCCTATATGACATGACACCTAGTGTTTCTTTTATCTGTCCCATGTAGTTATTCCTCGGTCTTCCTCTTCCTCTTTTGCCCTCTATTTTTCATTCTACTATGCTCTTAAAAAAATTGTCCAATAATAAATACTAATAAATATAAATTGTAACTAGACGGTGTCTGTACATGGGAGATATTTAAGAAAATTTGATTAGAGTAGTTTTAATAATACCAATAGACACCCTTAGTGTTGCAGGCATTCAAAAGCTACAGTAACCGTTTATTATCAGACGGGTTTTTTTTAATGAATGATAGTGGTATGGTAACCCCGCCTGGGCTATCGGTATACACTGGCGCGGCATCAGTGATAGATGACTGACGAGGATGAAAGCAGGTCAGTTCGCCCATCCTGCCGAATTCAACTAGAATTAGCCACGATGGTTTCCAGGGGGAAACAACTGGAGATCGACCTGACAGGGTTTATTGCTAGTAATTAGGCTATTTGACCCCCATTACTAACAATCCCTTTCCCCCCTATCAGACGGGTTGTATGCTTGTTTGGCACCTTCGCGGTATAATAAAAAAGATGCTAGAACAATAATATTTAGAAATTTTGTGTCTATCTGTCTGTCGGTTTGTTCCGGCTTCACGCTAAAATCACTGCATCAAAATTGAATTCGATTTTCACACTTGTATACCTGAAGGTCTATCCTAAAATCTGGTATATGTTTTATCATGATACTCCATTCAGAAATAGTATATTTAATTGATTTTCCTACTTCTGAAATCCACGCTTATTAAACAGGGGGCAAAAAAGGTAATTAAAAAATAAGTCTAGACTTGACTTAACTGAGATCTCACAAAATGCGATGAAACAGTGGCGGTAATTGGCGTTGAATTTTAACATGAAATAGTTTTTAAAGGTACCTTTTTAGTAGTAGACACCTTGTTATTTGAGGTCAGATGGAATTAATTTTAATATTTAAAAAAATTCATCCTGCTAAGAGTATAACTTATACAACGTATAGATATTTCCATTTCCAAATTAAGCTCCTTTAACATCTTTAATCTTTATACTAAGAATAGTAGGTATTTTTAACAATTATGATTTAAAAAAAATGTTTTTTAAAAAAGTAAAAATATACGACCCTAATTGGATAGTTAATCTCTATTAATGTTATAGACGTGAGAGTTAGTTTATTCGTTGCCTTTTACCATTATAAAGGTTCAACTAATTATTATGAAATTTACTTTTTTTTTTAATTTATATTTTTTTTTCAAAATTTACTTATATGTAGTATATAGGAAAATCCATTTATCAAGGTCATTAGGACGATATCATAGATTTTTTTTTATACAACTTAGAATGGCAAGCTAAGTTGCATAAAAAAGTCCAGCAGTGAACAGTAAAAGCTTATATGATGAATACTCACTACACGTTTTGGGAGACTGTGTGGTGAGGAGTTTTCAAATAAATAAATAAATAAATACCAACCCTTATATTTCTGGTTAACAGACACAAAAATTTTCATTATTCATATCATAATGTAAATAATCTAATAAACCTTTCATCAAATAAGGGCTAATATTATACTTTGGATTTTTACGGTGCGGTTTTTTCACGGCGGATTTTAATCCATTTGTACGTAACAAATGGACGAATATGTTGAAGTTTTTGTGCGTATCTCGTATACAGTTTCCATACTTTAGTGTATGAAATGTATGAATCAATCATTTGTTTACAAAAACATTGTTTTTTACAGATCTTGATTTTTATTGTGAATTACAAATGATTGTGTATAGTTTAAGGCATGTCTAAGGCATAATGTATAAAAGTGGTTCGTTTGGATAACTTTATCACAAGATTGTTTCTGTTATGAAACATCTTTATTAAATCTGTTAGACTTGGTTCAGGCAATGTTGAAATAGATGTTGACCTTTTTTAGAAACCCATCATATAGATAACGGATTCGGTGGGAAATGGATTTAGTTTTTTTTGTCGTCTTTGAGGCAAGCTTGTCTTAGAGTGCTTACTACGCTGAGATCGGTCTTGGCTATATAATCGCTTCTGTAACAGACAGGTTACGCTTTCCAGGAGATGATTACCAAACGTAATGGTCAGACAAACATCAGGTGGACCGTTTCATAAAACAATTGGTTCGAAAGTAAAAATACTATATTTTATCCACGGACTCAGTAAATAACTCAAAACTTGACTGCCAAACCATGCGACTTAAAAGTGCACCAATAAAAACTTTAATGCAGCGAAGTTTTTCGACGGAGTTTCTTCAAATTTGAAATTCTCCAACGTTCAGTTACTTCGCGAGTAGTCCTGCCAAATGACTTAAGAGACCTGGCTTTGTTTCACTTTAAAGTCCTTGAGCACATTCAACTTACAAATAGTTTGTTTTTATGTGGATAATATTGGGGTGGTTAACTTTGCTACTGGTTAACTGCGCTACCGGAATACAAGATGAAGGCAGGTCACTTAGCTCATCGTGAAGAATTTAACAAGAATTAACCAGGATGGTTTTCAGGGAGAACCGTGTAGAGGTCGACCTGACAGGGTGTATTGCTAGTAATGGAACTGTTAGAACCTATATATTTTATACAACTTACAATGGCAAACAAGCTGACGGCCCACCTGATGGAAAGTGGTAACCGTCGACTATAGACATGAGCAGTACCATGGAAATAACAGAGTATACTGTTTCGCCCATGATACCCCCCATGCGTTGCCATTCCTGAGGACTCGGGTGTTATTCCTTTGTACCCTATAAATTCACTACCATATCCCACCCTTCAAACCGAAACACAGCCATACAAACACATCTGGTTCACGGTAGAAACACGAATGGGACAGAGGTAATTACGAATTGCTAATGCGCCAACAATATACTACTACTATTCGAAGTTAATCCTATGATCCTATTAATATAAATGCGAAAGTTTATAACCATGGATGGATGTTTGGTACTCTTTTACGCAAAAACTACTAAACCGATTTAACTGAAATTTGGACCACCGGTAGGTTTTTTTTTACAACACAGAGGGCAAACGAGCATGCGGCTTACATGATGATAAGTGACTACCGCCGCTCATGATCACCAACAACACTAAAGGCATTGCAGGTGTGCTGCCGGACTTTTAAAAAGGAATATACTTTTTTCTTGAAGGTTATGTTGTCGTATCGGTTCGAAAATACTACTGCTGAAAGTTGATTCCAAAGAGTGGAAATACCACGCACAAGTATAAATAAAAAAACATAAATAAAACTAGATACAAATTGGGAATTTCCTCTAATATAAAATCCGCGTATAAATTTGTATTATACTTTTCCATTAAAAAAATCTAATAAGACAATTTGTTCAGAATTACCCAGGATATCATGTTACGTACAAAAAATAAAATAAAATCTAATTGAGAATTCCTTTCATTTCACCGTCAATTGAAAATATCCTTAAACGCCAAGTTGTAAAGTCGTAAATTGATATAGGGGCATATGAAACACGGAAGGCACTTAACATTTTTACTGCTTCTTAAACATCGACGTTCAACATGCTTGATGGTGTTCATGTAAATCACGTGTGATCGAAAATAAATGGCTCCACCATCAATCATTCACGACCAAACGAATTCCCATCATTGCTATCGGCATTACAATGAAAAATGCTATTTTTCCAATGGCCTCTCGAACTATGTCACGTGAAAAATAGTGTTAGGGGTTCGGATGGTAGTTTGTTGGGGGAGTAATAATTTGCAGGTTTTGCTTTAGTTCTCTTCTATTTTTAACAGATTTGTGCAAATGTGTTTTTTTTTACTGAATGATAATGGAATGGTAAATCCGCCTCCGCTAATGGTATACGCTGGCGAGGTACCAGTGAGAGATGATAGGTGAGAATGAAAAGGCAGGTTAGCTCATCGTAATGAAAGCACCTGGAATTCAGCAAGACGGTTTCCAGGGGGGACCACGTGGAGATCGACCGGACAGAGAGTACATTGCAAGCAATAGGACTATTAGTCCACATTCTAACAATCTCTTCCCCCCCACAAATGTATTATGGGCGAAACAGTATACTCTATTATGTTCATGGTATTGTTCATGTCTATAGGCGACGGTTACCGCTTTCCATTAGGTGTGCCGTCAGTTGTTTGCCATTATAAGTTGTATAAAAAAAATCTATATACATATCTCATTAAAATGGACAGATAGATAGATACTCTTTATTGTTTTCCCCATAAGACTACAATTGTAAACTTATTATAAATATAAACAATTACAAGAAAATATTGCACTAAGAAAACAATGGGCGGCCTTATCGCTAAAAGCGATCTCTTGCAGGCAACCTTTGGATGGAAAAGAGTAATTTAAACAGTTTGACCGGAGGCATGAAACTGTTTTTAAAACATATACCAGTATTGATTATTAAGACTATTTTTTAACAAAAAAAAAATCGACTTCAGTTGTAACTAATCCAGTTATTTTTATTTAAAAACTAAACTGCTAGACCGATTTTGATAAAATTTTTGAGCAACCAATTTGTATGTCCTTTTGAATAAAAAAATCAACAAGGTTTATAGTTGACAGAGTTATGAAGCGACAAACAAAAAAAGTCAACCGAATTGAGAACTTCCTTGTTTTTAAAATCTATATATTATAAAGAGGAAAGATTTGTTTGTTCGCTTGTTTGTAATAGTTAAACTCAGAAACTACTCAACTAATTTTTTAAATTCTTTCACCTATAGAAGTATGGATGTCTATTACTGTTTCATGAATTCAAACACTACTACACACATATATATATGTGTGTATTTATAATTTAACATATATGATACTTTGTATACTGATCCATGCGAACGAATTCGCAGGAAACAGCTAGTAATGAATGTGGAAGTGTACCTGTTACCCAATCATGATGAAATTTGGTATACTCGTACACTTACTACATCATATACCACAATATAAAAGTAATAAATTTATGTATATGGACATCAAACTAATAACGGTAGAACAGGAAATCGAGATATTCAGCAAAAAATACATAGGCATAGGAATGAATTGGCCGCTCATTTACAAGGATCGGGAAGCGTTAGTTACTCTCGATTAAAAAGACACAGCATCCAAGGACAGGTAGAAAGATTTGCAGAGACTGAAAGCTGATTAATGGATTGGCCTCATCATATAATATGAAAATTTAAACCTGACATCCAGACAGCATTTTAGATTATTGCTCTTTAAGGATCAGATAGCCAACGAGCAGATTAGAAAAAAAAAACAACAAAAAAAAAATACGTACTACATGCGACAATGAAGGACATAGGCTACTTTCCATCCTAGCCAGTGAGCATATCTCGCTCACACAAAGTCACGCGTGAAAGCTAGTTCAAAATATTGCCACTCAGTTACACAAACCTTACAGTGTTAATATTTTCATTAAACTGAGCAAATGCTTTATCACTAAACGTTTGTGCCGTTCCGAAATTACATACAAAATATATATATTATTTCACTTTGAAAAAGAAACAAATCACAAACGATTTGGAATTCATAAATAAGAAATACGAAATTGTATATTTGATATAACTCTTGAATTTTATTGACACGGGAAGAATAAAGTTTCGCCCGTCTCGACAAATTTGTTTGAATTATAAATCAACTTCCTGTTAACGTGGAACTTCTTGCTTTATTTCGTGGTGGTGGAGAGTTTTTTTTTAATTCATCATTACATGCCACACTTGGTACATTAAGTTTTAGTGTTTAATGTTTTAAGGTTTCTTTTTATTGACTAAATGCAAATGTGGTGCAAAAGGTAGACCTAATGCTTGTAGCATTCTCCACCAGTCGACATTTGAGTTCATCTCTGTGAATTACGAATGCTCATTATTAGGATAGGTCATTATCTCTCCTAATAATAATTATTAAACTAAAAACTTCTTTACATATCCTCCGTTTACTACACGAAATCCTTCGCCATCACTGTGCGGCTATGGAACTTGCTGCCACCTATATGGAGTGCCCAGTCCTTATCTTTGTTTAAAGGACAAGTCAAATCGCATTTTCTTTCACTGTAGTTACTGTTTTCCTTTCTTCTGTAATATTTTACTGGATTCGACATATGTCATGTTATGTTATGTAAGGTTTATTTTTTATTGACCAAGTTAAAATGTGGTACAAAAAGTAGACTAAATGCTAGTAGCTTCCTCCAGAAAACTAACAGTAGCATTTAGGCTTTGGAAATGTTTTAAGAGGGACGCTTCTGCCCATCTCTTGACCTTAAGTAATCTTAGTCGCCTCTTACGACACTTACGGGAAAAAAAGAAGTGGCTTATTCTATGCCGGGACCACACGGCATATATGGTTTAGAGCAAGTATGCGTCCCAACTCCACATTCTTTAAGTTGTATCTGCTATTAACAGATCTGAAATTCATGTTAATCAGATTGCAGTGGACGTTTCAAAATTTTACTTAAACTGGGTACAGGCGAGCTGTCCGTAATACTGTTTTTTTTTTCTTCAACGGAAGACATAAATTTTTTTATGCGACTTAGAATGGCAAACAAGCTGACGGCCCACCTAATGAAAAGTGGTAACAGTCGCCTATAGACGTGAGCAGTATCATGGACTTACCAGAGTATACTGTTTCGCCCATAATACCCCTATGCGTTGCCATTCCTGAGAACTCAGGTGTTATTCCTTTATACCCTGTAAATTCACTGCCATATCCTACCCTTCAGACCGAAACACAACCATGCCAAGACAATTACTTCAAGGTAGAAACACGAATGGGACAGAGGTGCTCAAGCAAACGACTTTTGTACAAAGTCTCCCACTGGTGAATAAATATAAAAAGAGTTGTTTGTTTTCAAGGTATTCTAGAGGGAACTCGGAAGTTAAAATAAATTTTACTCATTTGACTAATTATAGATATTATGCAGACCCATCAGAGAAAACTTTTTTTTTTTAATTTAAATGTTTCATTTTGACGGAGCACATAACTCATGCGTCTTCCAACCAGATTTTTTTTATAGATGATAATGGAATGGTAACCCCATCTGTGCTAACTGTATACGCTAGTGGGGCACCAGTGACGGATGATAAATAAAAATGAAAGGGCAGGTCAGTTTTCCCATCGTGATGAATTCACCTGGAATTCAGCACGGTGGTTTCCAGGGGCACCACGGGGAGTTCAACATAAGAGGGTATATTTGCTATCAATGAAACTTGTAGTTCGCATTACTAACAATCCCTCCACCCCCCACCAACCAGTTGGAGGAGGCAAATGTTCAGCAGTGGACACTTGACGGCTGATATGATGGTGATAATGTGGTCACACAAAATGAAAAATTATCTTACTTCTATTATGTATTTTCATTTTTATTTTTTACTAGCGGCCCATCCCTGCGTCGCACAGGTGGACATTTTTAACATTTCCCTTCACTGCTCTACTCCTATTGATCATAGCGTTATGAAAAGTATACTGTAACCTGCCCAGGAGTATGAAGAATAATTGTACTAATTTTCGTTAAAATCCGTCAAGTAGTTTTTGTTTCTATAACGAACATACAGACAGACAGACAGACAAAATTTTACTGATTGCATTTTTGGCATCAGTATCGATCACTAATCACCCCCTGATAGTTATTTTGGAAATATATTTCATGTACAGAATTTACCTTTCTGCAGATTTATTATAAGTATAGATAGATGACTGCCATTTTACAATACCTTATTCATTAAACTTTATCTACCTTACCTTATCCCTTCAAACCGAAACACAGACGACATGTACATACGACGAATGTACAGACATTCGACCTCTGCAGTTTTATTATATGTATAGATACAGTAAAGTTCTATTCCACTTTTCATTTCGAAGATAACAGTTCAGATGATCTTGAAATTACTCGTGTATTTTACATTAAAATTCATACTAAACGAAAGGAGGAGACGGCGAAATGACATCTGAAACTAAGATCTATTTGTACAAACATAAAGTTGATTATCAAAGCCCCACTATATTGGTTATTACGTCTGTTTGTACATAGATTTACGACTATATTTCTGCTATGTTCAACAATTACTGAACAATCGCGAAATACATTTAAACAGGGCCTCCGAGCGATAAATTAGCAAATTCATTCCAAAATGAAGTATAAATAAAACTCACAAAATGGTTGCCTCTAAAGATATCGTTCGGTATCCACGTTCGAGACTCATTCTCGCAATTCCCCTCAATTTTCGGGGCAATCCTGGGTACTGTTGGGTAATCCTGGGTTTTGGGTTTGGGTTAAGTAATAAGAGACAGGATTTGTTAGTAGTGACAGATTTGAACTGCTCGATGATTTGGGCCGGTGTTTGTAGTAGGGGATTAGTGCTCCTATTGCTAGCAGTGTATTCTGTCAGGTTGGCCTCCACGCGTTCCCCTCTGGAAATTACAAAGTGACCTGTCTTCATTGTAACCTACTTAATCTCACCAGCGTAAATCATTGCAGTCAGCGATCATTATAATTTCAGTTCCTCACTTCTCAGATTTGTTGCGTTGTTGAAAACGTCGAAACATCTAGAAGTTGCAACAGAAACCATCTTCACCATAGAAGATAAAAGAATAGCTATGATAATGGCATTAACACAAAGAGTGTGAAGTAGTGTGATACGAGAGAAGTGTGGACTGAAAGATAATTATAGTGACAAAGGTGGATTAAGAGACATTGAATTGTATTTAATAGCTTTTATCTTGAAGTTAATGACCACGGGCGAAGTTATGGGATACAGCTAGTTTTTATATTTAAAATTTTCCCAATATTAATTTGGTATACACGTACTATTGAGAAGCCTTCTTCGTCCTTACATAGGTCTACCTTTTATCCCGGATATATCTCTGTCAAGCGGACGAAGTCACGGTAAATGCTAGTTTTATATATTCCTGCTATTCCCCGAAACCGTTAAACCGATTTTAATGAAATTTGGTAAATATGTATTGTTTGCTCCAACTTGAGATATAGTATAGTTTTTATTCCAATAACTGTTTCTCGACCCGGTAGATGGCGCTAGGGGCAAACAATTTTCGGGTCAACTGGCTATCCTTACTAATTTTTCAGATTAGCGCTTTAATAGCTTGACCAATGGGATGAAGAAGGACTTAGTCTACCTATTATCCCGGACATATCTCCGTCAAGCGAACGAAATCGCGGTTTAAAGCTAATTTATATATTTCTTCCACCATAAAGGTACGCGTAGGACTATCATTCTCGATGATTTCTCGGAAACTTCACACGAGATGTTCTTAACGTTACGTAAAAATCTCATTCATTAATTATAAACATGATCGATAGTCAATGTACGTTAATGTCAACAATTCTGCTGACATCATGGTATTAATGGGAAATAAATGGACGTATTTGCCGACAGCACTGAATCTTGAAATTTATACGCCTGGTCGGATCTCGAGTACCTACAAGTTATATATATATAGACACAATAATGTAAATATCATAAATCTTTGGGTGGTATAAATAATAAAGAGAAATGTTTTTTTTTTTTATTAAAATATCAACTTTTGCACGCGACTTGGTTTGAAGGGTGGGATATGGCGTGAATTTACTGGGTACGGAGGAATAACACCTGAGTCCTCGGGAATGGCAACGCATGGGAGGTATCATGGGCGAAACAGTATACTCTGTTATGTCCATAGTACTGCTCACGTCTATAGGCGACGGTTACCACTTTCCATCAGGTGGACTGTCAGCCTGTTTGCCATTCTAAATTGTACAAAAAAAAAATCACTCCGTATGCGTAGATTATGAAATGAAGCAATGCACTAGACCTCTTAGAGATTAACCATCTTATTCATAAAAACGTAAAATTTCTTATAAGCCCTATTTTAGCTACTGTAGTGTTTGATCCTTTTCTTTTGCGTTAAATTCTAAGTTTGAAAGAAACAGACAGAATAGTTCTATAGCTAAAATAGGTTTGTAGGATGTAAAACTTAACATACACATATTTGTCACGCCTGTCTCCCATTAGGGTAGGCAGAAATAATAAAACACCCAATGCTTCGATTCAAACAAGCCTCTTTCGCCTCCTCCACATATTTTTTTATGGTTAATTGAGTTTACCACTACAGTGTTACAAATAAAACTGAAACCTAACGTTATTTGTTTGTTCGTGGTAATTGAGGTACGTTAGAAGTATCTATCTCTTCTTGCTTTCCTTATTTTAGTCCGCTATCGCTTTCAACTTGCGCCACACTCGAAGACTAAGCACGTAGCTTCATAAATCCGCAAATTCTTAGGAAAACGCGCAAAGAATAATTTATATTAAAGAGTTAGAGGCGTAAGTGCGATTTGAGGATCTGCGAACACGGATTAAAGATTTGTAAATGTAGTAAGTACTTCTCTTGAGATCAATATTTTTTCTCTTACTCATTTGAAAAGCATAGACAAAGGAAACGAACTTCATACGGCCTAGTATTTTTTTTAAAAGATGACAATGGAATGATAACCCCGCCTGCGCTGACAGTATACGCTGGCAGAGCACCAGTAAAGGACGATAGGTGTGGACGAAGAAGCAGGTCAGTTAGCCTATCGTGATGAATACATCTGGAATTCAGTACGATGGTTTCCAGGAAGGATTCACTGGGAGATCGACCTGACGAGGTACCTACATTGCTAGCAATGGCATTGGTAGACCGCATTGCTAACAATATACCAATACCACTGTTGAACTTAGGCCTCACTTATAAGGGGAGTTTTGTCAGTTGCTACACTTGGCAGGGTGTTGGCAACTGTAGTTAGGCTTTGGTAGTGTTTTAAGAGGAACATTGTTGCCCATCCCTTCACCATTAAGTTCCCTTAGTCGCCTTTTATCTTAACACCCATGAGGAAAGATAAGGGTATATATATATATGTAGTAACTACCTATGGTATGCATCGCTTTTATTATATTTTATTGTAACAGATACCATTTTTGTTATTCTATGTTGCATAAACAAACTCCGCAAAGGAAAAGGGCGCCTTCAATCAGAATATTTGGCCGTGTTATTTCCGCGGCCCAATGAGCTTTGTTATTATTCTACATAATGTTTCTACCGTGAAGCAGTTGTGTTTGCATGGCTGTGTTTCGGTTTGAAGGATGGGATATGGTGTGAATTTACAGGGTACAGGGGAATAACATGCGAGTCCTCAGGAATGGCAACGCATGACGGGTATCATGGGCGAAACAGTATACTCTGTTATGTTCATGGTACTGTTTATGTATATAGGCGACGGTTACCACTTTCCATCAGGTGGGCCGTCAGCTTGTTTGCCATTCTAAGTTGTATAAAAAAATAAAAAAAAATTTGAAACTGTATTCCAAAAAAACAAACCGACTTCAATTGTGACAAAAGCGGTTATTTTAATTTTAAAACTAAACTGCTGAACCGATTTTGATAAAATTTCTACAAGACCAATTTGTAAATATATCCTTTCAGATGAATAGAGAATTTTCCAAATCGATGTGGAACTGACGGAGTTATGAGGTAGCAAATACAGCCGAATTGAATTGAAGCTCTTTTTTTTAAATCGGTTGAAAACTTGGTAGCATTTTAGCAAGCTAGGTATCTGTATGTAGATAAGTTTGTTAGGTACATAAATAATAACTATGTTTACCGAACTAGTACCTATCTCATATTGTCAACATTGATATACATATATGCAGAATGTTGTATTTGATTTCAACTAGGTAACTATCGAATTGCGTGTGATATGTTTTTTACTATCCGTATCCCACGGCTTTGTTTGCGTGAACTAATTTATGTACATATCCCATTTTCCTAATAAAGACTATGGTTCATCTATGTACCAGATTTTCTTTAAATCTATCCAGCAATTTGAACACGATGGACTAATAAACTACATACATAATATTGGCATTCAAGCGTAAACCACTCGTACGTTTTTTTTTTTTTATTAGATTCCATAAAATTGTAATTATTTTGCTTTGTCTAATACTGGATTTCCTGTATCTATAACATATGTGTATAATATAAGATTAACTCTAAGCAAACTAGCTTTTAAACATAAATTGCGCACCTATTTCTTAGAAAAATCACTTTCCCTTTAAACGTAATTTTGCTGGTTACTCTGTTTGCGTCATAGATTGCTATTTTCTCTTCTATTACAATTAATTGTTTAATATAGTAATATGTTATGTATTTATTTATGCATTTATTATATGTATATATGTTCATTTATTTAATATGTGTATGTGTATATTAGTCTAATTATATGTTTATAATATATAAATATATCAAGTATTATTTTATTCTTCCTCAATTTGATAATCCACCGCATGCTCGTTTGCCCCTGTGTTTTTTTTTATGGGAGAAAATGGTATGGTAACCCCGCCTACGCTAACGGGATACGCTGGCGGAGCACCAGTGAAGGGTGATAGATGAGAATGAAAACAGGCCAGAACAAAGAACAAAAAAAAAATAGTAATGGGATTCTCAGTCTCCATTACTAACAATCCCTTTATAATAATACTTATTCTCTGTTGGCCCAATGATTGACTGGCCGAGAACACCGTCCGGTGTGAAGTCCGTCAAATGTACATAGAATTTTTCTGCGCATTAAAGTTTAAAATATTAAATATAAATAAATATGTATATTTGTATAATATAATATAATATATATTAAATTATACATATACATATATAATGAAGGTAATATGAGTATTATCTGTATGTTATTTTTTAATTACGGTTTTAATTTTATAACGTTCATTACGTTGCATCGTCAATTATGTTTTCTGTTATTCCTGTCTACAATCGACTGGTAGATAACGCCATATGGCGTTAAGTCCGCCATTTACACTTTCTAGGTGTATTAAAGTTTATATAACTTTTCTAAAGTATTATATAACTTTTCCAAACCTTTTCATGCTAATATTGTTAGTAAAATTGTAAATTTCAAAGTGAATTTGTATGTTTTTTTATTTCTTTGTTACGTCAAATTTGGTTTACACGTAGTAATCAGTATGCATTACGCCGGTCAGTAGGACGAAGCAGCAGAATAAATCTAGTTTATAACATTGGTAAGGTAACCACATTTTGCTACAGTACGTATCAATTCCACCCTCGTCCACTCCGAACCAGATACAGCCGTGGAATTATCACATCAAAGGAATTATCTCCTGTTTTCATACCTCAAGGCTACCTACTCACCTTTCCAAGTAAATTCTATGTAACATGATATCCATAAAACATATCCTTCCTCCCATAACTTTATAAGAGCCATAATCACTACTAATTAGAATTATGATTGCCACTTCGGGTTGAGGATTTATAGAACAAATTATGGACTTTAACGACTTGACATAGAGATGCTAAATCTTGGGCAGATTTATCTTCATTTCATACTAAGTGTGATCTGCGGTTTTGCCTTTAAATTTGGATAAAATGTAACCTGCATACGTTCTATAGCCGCGCCGTGTGGTCCCGGCATAGAATGAGACCAATCCTTTTCCGTGTCTGTAAGATGCGTCTAACGGAAGGTCGAGAGATAGCCAGCAGCGTCCCTCTTAAAATATTACGAAAGCCTAACTGCTGTTGCCAACCCGCTTGTTAAGCGTGGCAATTACTGGCAAAACTGTTGATATGGGCAGCAGCGTCCTTCTTAAAACATCGCCAAAGCCTAACTGCGATTGCGGACTCGCCTGCGAAGAGAGGCGACTACTGGTGAAACCCTCTAAGGGGGAACTGTCCGCTACTGAATATAGGCCATGCTCAGCAGTGGACAGCAAGCAGTTGATAGCATCGTTATAAAACTATCAAATTTAATTTTTAGATTAAGATAATAGGGTTAAGGTTTGCTGTGCCCAACAGGCTCCATAATTGAAACCTTATGTACTAATTATGTATTATGTATTAATTAATTATTATGGAATGCAATAATAAATAAATAAATAAAGAAATGGCCCCTCACAATTGACCTCAGTATAACTAAAGGACACATTGCTAACCATTACACTTATGGCATGTCACTTTAACTGTTTATAGGGCAAATTGTAAATATTAACGAATTTTACATAGCCGTGTTAAATCTTGAGTAAGGCATGTCTTTATGTGATATAAGCGAAATGCTGGGAAGACGTTATTTGCATAATTAAATAGAATCCGATGCTCAAGTATTTCGCATATTGCCTTTGACATTTTGTCTGACAGTGTATGTTGTAACATATTAGATGAATTAATCAGTGATAAATTATATTACTGAAAGGTGCAAATGAGTCGCAAATCAAATATTTCACGTGGAAATTGTGTCAGTGTTCAGTGTTTATTTTCGCGTGTTTGGATCTTTACTTATAAATGTGGAAGTGAGTTTGTTTTCAATGAATGAATAAATAATTATTTATAATAAGAAATACGGTAAGTATATTAATATTAGGTATTTTAGAGTGATCGACATAAAATGCTTGTCTTGATAGTATTATATTTTACAATTCTATTCGTTTACACATTTCGGACACGATTGCTTTTTTCAAAAGGGTATCGCCATTTTTATTTTAATTGATTACTACCACTGAGTCGTTGAATGACTAGTACTTATTTTGTAAATAATTGTTATGTAAATAAATTGATAATATTAAAATAAAATGTATATATAACATTATGAAATACGAAAATATAAAACGAAAACAACTTGATTTAGATTTATTAATTGTTATTTTTTTAACATATTTAAAATAAACAGTGATTTGATTTAGGTAGGCAAAAGAATAACAGACAAAATGGCAGTTCATATTAGACACTAAATTAACGCAATCTTACAGGTATAAGTTCACATATTTTGCCATAATTAGGCATGAAAAATTTGTAAACCTAAATATTATAAATAAGGCGCTAAGAGGCGCCCTCTTACCGCCTTAACCACTTATACATTCTCTATGAAATTAGTATACACATAATATATGGGATGAAGAAGGAGCTAAACATATCCTAGTCAAGCAGACGAAGTTGCAGGTAAAAGCTAGTGAGTATAAGGGAATATCGTAACATTTGTTTTTAATGAAATGTAGGTAGAAGCTGCAGATCCAGAGGGAGACTTTGTACAAAAGTCGTTTGCTTGGGCACCTCTGTCCCCAATGGGTAATTTTGCCACTAGTTACTACACTTAGCATTCGTGTTGGCCACCGCAGTTTGGCTTTTGATGATGTTTTAAGAGGGACGCTGCTGCTTATCCTTCAACCATTCACCAACCAGATCTTTTATTGTCTCTTACGACACCCACGGAAAAAGAAGTGACAGTCTATTCTGTGACTGGATCTACACGGCTAATAATTACAATAATAATTGAGATTCTAAAGAAGTTCACTCCCGGGAAAGATGCAGAAGAGCACCTGAGATACTGTCCGAAATATTCGCCGGTTTCTCTCTCTGGGATCCAGAACTGCCAACTGTACTTCTGTTTTTTAAAAAATCTTAATAATAATAAATACACCTAGACATATTGCGCAGTGCCATCTAGTTCCAAATTTAGTAGAGCTTGTACTGTTACAATCAATAAATGTTTATTCTTGGTCATTTACTCGCATTTGAGCTAAAGCATTATGTTAACTTACATGCCAACAGGTACATGTTTTTCTTTCATGACAATACATGTTTTAATTTATAACTTTAGCGTCACGTAACTTTCGTGAGAACGCATGTTTCTCAGTCCATTTCAGCATAACGTGAACTTTGTTGTGTAAGAAACGAATACAATTCCCAAGGCATGAATTACCTCCCTCCTTTGGCTAACTTTATTTCTGTGAAGAATTGTTTTATCGCTTGCCAGATGTACTCGTAAATGTTGCTATGGGAGAACGTTTTAAATCGTTTTTACTTAAATTTCATGTGCTACTGTCCATGTATCCCGTACATTTCTAATTCGAACATCTAGATTATGGAATGAGCTCTCGTATTCAGTTTTTCTTTTACAATATAATATAGGAAATTTCAGAAAACGTGCTTACAAACATTTAACAGCCTGGCAACGCACGAGCAACTCCTCTCGTGTTGCAGATGTCATGGGCGACGTTAGCCGATTTCCGTCAGATGAACCGTTTGTTTGTTTGCCCCCTCCAATAAAAAAGATTTGAGTTAAAAATGAATTATCAATATCAGTTGTTGATTGATGAAGATATCGCGTACCAGAACTTCGCTCTCTTGAAGTCACTTAAAAATATGGAAATATGGATTCAAAATGTTGCGTGTTCATAGATAATGGTAATTTATAATGTGTAGTTTGTATTATTATTTGTGTATTATAAGTTTCAACCATTTAATTATAAGTTTCCCTAAACTTTAATAATTTATTTTAACAGTCAGCAAATGTTGCTCAACTTTAGTAATCATCATCATCATCTAAGTAATTACCCGTCCATTGCTGAAAATAGGGCTCCCATCCATCAACTTTAAGTAATGCTTACTTTTTTTTTATACAGTTGTTCTTAATTTAGAATGGCAAACAAGCTGACGGCCCACCTGATGGAAAGTGATAATTGTCGCCTATAGACATAAGCAGTACTATCGACATAACAGAATATATTATTTCGCTCATGATACCTCCATGCGTTGCTATTCCTGAGGACTCCGGTGTACTGCTCATGTCTATAGGCGACAATTATCACTTTCCATCAGGTGGGCCGTCAGCTTGTTTGCCATTCTAAATTAAGAACAACTGTATAAAAAAAAAGTAAGCATTACTTAAAGTTGATGGATGGGAGCCCTATTTTCAGCAATGGACGGGTAATTACTTAGATGATGATGATGATTACTAAAGTTGAGCAACATTTGCTGACTGTTAAAATAAATTATTAAAGTTTAGGGAAACTTATAATTAAATGGTTGTCCCCACAGGACCTATTATGGGTCCTTTGCTTTTTTAAATCACCTACTTACCCTTTTTAAGAATAAAGAGGACAGCATTCGGGAAAAAAAAACTTTGGTAATAGTTTTTTGAATTCTTAATTTATTAAAAAAAAATCCTTTAGCAGTATTACATATGTGAAAGTTTGTTAGCTCTTACTGGCGTAATTGGCATGAAACGTAAAATAATTGTCTCTATACTTCGATTTAGGTTATGACTTCTTTTTCTCTAGCGAATGGATTTAAAATTTTAGATCTACCACTGTTCTGCATAATTAAACGTTTCTGCTGTTCAAACTGAGTGTTTTCTACTTTTGATCGGCAAATGGGCTCTATTAAACAAAAGAATATTCAAATGGAAGTAAATTTACACATGTTTCAATTGATACGAACAAAAACAACTCTTTATTCTTTATTGTTCACAAAATATAATATTAACCACAATTCATTTTAGATGTACAAAGGCGAGCTTATCTCTAATAAGAGATTTCTTCCAGCAAACCTTTTCATGTAAATTGGATGTTATTTAAAAAAAAATAAAAATAGGCAGTCATACGATCTGCGTACATTGTATATTTCTGTGGTATATATCCAAATTATTTGAAAATGAACGTTTTTAAACACTCCATTATTTTTATTTTATAAAACTTGAAATGAGAAAAATGCCGACGGTCTACTTGATGGTAAGTGGTAACCGTCGCCTTCTATGGATTTGTAGAGTATACGGTCGTACCCACTTAGACGTATATTTAACAATCGTCATGTAAATTTAAGTCATTAAAGATTGTATCCCTTAAAAAACCTACAATTGTGACGAAATCAGTAATTTTGATTTAAAAATTAACTACTTAACGATTTTTGAAAAAAATTCTATGGGACCAATCTGTAAGTATATATTTTCAGATAAAAAAAATTCCTTATCGGTATTCAACTAACAAAGTAATAATAATGAATATAGTTAGAATAAACAACCTCCTTCTTTTTGAAGTCAATTGAAAAGGTAGTAAAGTAAGACAGTATTGGCCGATATCTATATACTGTAGTTACGATATCTATTTATTAACTAAAAAGTATATTATTTACATAGTACTTAACTTCACCCCCTCCCCCTTCTTCCCATATCACCCATGTCCAAAATGAAATAGTTTTTGCTCTACACGGCACTGTGATTGTTTGTAATCCCTACGAATCCTGTCTAGATGAGATTTAATCCCGAGTCGCTCCACCAGATTCAGATTGTACCGTTTTGGTAAAACTAATTGTGCTGGTACAGATAAGGCTGGCATCGTTATGTACTTAATGTATGTACGTTGATATGTTTTCAACTAAAATAGTCGAGATGCTCAATTCGATTATGTTTTTATGCATATCTCACAAGATATTTTTGCTTTTGATATTTTTTTGCAATTCATATATGTAGTTTATTCTTATGTTAATTTATATATTGCATTAATTTTATCGCGTTTCAAATACTATTTTTACCGACTTCGAATAAGGAAGAGGCTATCAAATTGACTAGTTTTTTTTCATGTTTTGTTACTTTATAGATAGATAGATAGATACTCTTTATTGTTTCCTCCAACAAACAAAAGGCTAACTCCGTCAGTTAGCCTTTTGTTTGTTGTATTTTTACGTAATATCGTCATTAATTTTGTACTGATTTTGATAATTATTTTTGCATTTAATACGGTTTAATCCAGTATTTCGTTCATACTCATTAGTTGTTGATTTCTTTGTAGAAAACTTGTAAGCCATTTCAAATTCGTGTCCAATATCTTTGGTAATTCTGCATGGATTTTCAGTGCTGCAATTTAGTACAAAATCTTGTATAATGTTTCTTTTTCTTACTGCTTTAATTTTATAAAAGAAATGAGGGTACATAGTAAACTCTTTAAATGGTTTACATTTCTGAATTTTGCTTTTATAAAAAAATACGATATAAGAAAAATACAGTGAAAGTATGTAGTAAACCCCGGTAATTGTAAATTGTTTTACATTTTAAACAGTCTGTGTAAAATATCAGAAAAAAAAAAACAAATAAAAGAACTAAATAAACAATACGATAAATTGTACAATTAATTTAACGCTTAACCGCAGATATGAAATTATAGTTCATTGTTGTTACTAGTTAACTAGCTCGCTCCATTCTGGAAGCATTGTATTCAATGTTTATAGGTGTAACAACTGTTTAACTAAGCCTTTGCCAGCTTGGTAAAGTAATAGACGTCGTTTGTAGTGGGAATAGAAGACATTTTATGCGAAATGTGGAGTTAATTACATTCTTTATAAGAGCGATGGGGATATTAGAAAGATTTATCTTTAGACTGGTATAAAGTATTCATTCAATCATGTAATCGAGCACGCACGCACACACGGACGAACACACACACACACGCACGCACGCACGCACGCACGCACACATGCATGCACGCACGCATCAATAGATTACGAGTTATTTCGTAAATATTTAAATTTGGAAATGAATAAATAGTGTTCCACAATAAGACTCGATTTCAGTTGTGGCAACAGAAATTGTTTTATAGGTTTATAGGTGATGGAGTTATGAGCTAACAAACGTAATAATTACAACCGAATTGAGTATTTCCTTCTTCTTGAAGCACGTTGAAAACTAAAATAGGATTAACACAAGAGTAAACCATATACATTTCAAAATAAATTGCGTAAATCATTCAGAATTTGAGATATAATCGTATTACACCGATGGTTCCAAAAATAATTTTTATATTGAAAAGTTTTTATCTTTTGGAAATTGATTTAAAATAATCAGTTTTTTTAGGTATCAGTTTTCTTTGCAAAAATACAGCTCGAATATCACAAAACGAAAATGATAACAGCACAAGAGTACTCGTAACCACTAACTCTTGCAAAAAGAACAATCAAAATTGTTGTAGAATTAACCTCCAAGATACACACAAAAAAAATATGTTCATTGTTTTTAAATTCGCTTAAAAGCCAATTTGCTCTCGCACTATTTTACGAAGGAACAAGGCTTGTTACCCTTACATTCAACATTTTAAACTCCAGAAAAAAGTCAAACAAACAACATCTTCTGTTTATTGATCCTTAAATTATACTTACCACATATAACTCGCCCTTTTTAAATCTGGAACCGCAAGACTGAATAAACTGCTTACCCTTTCAACAATTTAAACCGTAAAAAAGTTAAACATACGACATTGTGTGTTTATCAATCCTTAAATTAGCCCTGCCACATGTAGTTCGCGTTTTAGTTTCATTTTATCTGGAGCCACAAGACTGGAAAAATCGATTACAATCTAAGATCTCGCGTGTCTGATCACAACAAACCTTATACAGCCCTTGGAACATCCAGTCTCGTTAATTTATCTAGACAGTGTAATAAATAAGGACGACCATAAATAGGTCTTTTATTGTTAACAAAGCTAGATGCTTATAGGTTACTGCTATTACACGGGATCGAATTTGTTGGCATCCTTTTAAGAATGTTGCACTAGTGCAACTGTAGAGATTTTTATTAGAGAAACGTAAGTTGCAATACTGTAGTATTAGTGGTTATTTGATTAGAATTATTTTGTTTAATTCCGCTACCATTAGTATGTGTACTGTTTATTATTACTGGTTGTTTAGAATTATTTTGTTTAATTCCGCTACCATTAGTATGTGTGTGATTGCCAACACTCAAAGATTGCCCACCACTACCAGTCAATCTTGATTGATTATCAAAGTTTAAGTCTGGTGAAAGCTCCAAAAATTATCTTTATTTTTAATAAAATTCTTACATTTATCAACTAATGTTGATAAATTTCTAGGTTATACTAATGCCCCCGTAAAACCCCGTTTACAGTAACATATATATACTAGTAATATAATGTCCAAAAGTATTTATTTAAATCTTTAGTTTCGTCTATTTACATAATACGTCCAATACATATACGCCAGTTCGTTGACCTCTCAGACTCAGTATTATGATTTAAAAACGTTTATCTATATTTTATATATAAATACTAAAACTCTTTAACTGTTTACTTTAAAATTGAATAGATCTAATATATAAGACTACTATTATTTTAAAGAGAATTGTGAAACTATTCACTTTAGAGTATTTTCTTTTTATAGGTTTCGAAGTGAATTTAATGTAGCATGCTCCTTAGTAAATGGAAACTTAGTCCACGCTGTTTCACAATGAAATTACGGGAACGTAGTGTGGTCAATATACTATTATTTGTTTTATCGAAGAAAATTTGCAATTTGTTTGATTTTTCTTTATTATTATACGATTACGTTGCCAGTTTTGAACAATTTGCCGTATTCTAAATTCAAATATTTTGCATCTAATGCATTTTTAACTGTATTCCAAAAGAAGATTCTAAATTCAAGGTTCTTTTTGTGTTTGTGTTTATCTCACAACTACGTCAGTTTTGAAGCGATTTGGAAAATTTATTTTGTATCTGTAAGGATATATTTACAGTTCTTTTTAGGTCATAATAACTGATTTTGTCACAATTGAAGTCGGTTTTTTTTTGGGGACACAATCTTTAACGTTATTAAACAATTATTCAGAAGCATAGAAAATTGTTTATTTTTGTTTATTTATTTTTACACTATTGTTCACACTAATAATACATATAGAAGTAATGCAGTCAAAAGCAAATATACCAAGGCGAGCTTAACACTACAAGAGTTCTCTTTCAGCATACCCATAGTGGAGCATTAACATAAAGCAATTCTATTTGATAGATAATGTTGAGGTCATCAGGATTCAGTGGCAGAATGCTGTGAAAATGCCTAAGCGTAGCAACAGTCATACTAGGTCTTACTCCTACTGGATATATTATACATACTTATTTAAAAATATGCAAATAGAAATATTAAATAAAATAACTTCTGCAAAGAAATTCTGATTATTCAGCAAATAATCTGCCTCTTAAAGACGTTTCTACAAATTGTTGAATTTCATTATCCATCTTGGGTCCACAATTTTCCTAGAATATCAAAGTTAAGAAATACAACTTAAACGAGACAAGGTAGGTATATAATGAAACAATCTCGTCGAATATTCTTCTACGTCTGCCTTTATTGATAAACGGGATACTTTTAGATTGGACTTGTTTAACCCGTATCGTCCCTCTCGTTCTCGCGTCCAGGACCACCAATCGTCCATCCCGCTCCCGTCTCATCAGAATTCTTGTTGTCACTTCATCCCAGTTCCCTTATTTTATAAAGGGAACGAACATTTTTCGCCTTTTAGAATTAGGCAGCTTGATATTTACTGAGAAGTGACAAAGGCCCCGCTCATTGGAAAATCGTGTTTTGTAGACAAAAGATAAAATTAACAAAGCGTTAAGTAAAAGGAACGGATTATGTTTTAGTTGCGTGGTAGCTGCCAAATTGGTACTTTGGTATTCAATTGCAAACGCTGGATTCAGACGTGGCATTTTGAGTTACGGTTCGTCTTTGAAGAACTTAACAACGTAAGCTGAGTCAGCGATATTCCAAAATCGAATATAGAACACGTTGAGCTGTATTCATAATCGGTTTTCATAAGGCAACGCTCTCACGTCTCGTATTCGATGTTTCAATCGATTGTTGTATTTCGTATTCTCATTCAATATTATGAAAAGTGTAACGCGGGAATGGTAATAAAGGTGCTGTTTACATTTATCAAGCGTGTACTTATCTCAATCACACGATCTTGAGTTTCAGGCGATTGATATGAACGTTTGGCTCTTATTATTATTTATATGTATAAAAAACATGTTTGGACCTAAAGAGCAATGTGAATAACCAAAAACATAAACACCATACTGCAATGTCTATGGCAAGATTTCCTATCATCAGCCAATCAACTCATCAACATTCATACCCGGACGAATGACCCCATCTGTACCTAAAATCCTATACTGGCTGAATAGTCGGGCGGTTGTGGTCCGCCGGTTGTAGCTAGTCGATCGTTCTCTTCTTCATCCTAGAGTCATTTCCTAAAAATGCCGCGACTCCTGGTGTGCCGGTTTGGCCGGAACAGGCCTGTCCTGGTTGGGAATGATGCATCAAGTTCAAGTACAGATATAAAAAGAAAATGTTTGGAATATAGTCTGTTATGACACGTCAAAGTATTTAACTCGCATGAAAGCATCAGAATTTATAATTGTTATTATATTTAATGATGAAAATCTGGAAAGATGGTCCATCATGATTTCTCATACAATCACTCAAGTTTACATAATAGATCTAATGTTATGGAATGAAAGATAAACTCTTTTCATGAGTATTTCACTTCACTATTCAATGATCCACGAATGTAACTTTATTTTATACAACTTAAAATGGTAAACAAGCTGACGGTCCACCTGATGGAAAATGGTAACCTTCGCTTTCGCTCATAGACCTAACAGAGTATGCTGTGTTGCCCATAATATCCTTCATACGAAGCTAATCCTGAGGACTAAGATGTTATGCCTCTGTACTCTGTAATTCCATTACCATATCCCACCTTTCAAACCAAAACACACACAGCCATGTAAACACAACTGCT
Source organism: Galleria mellonella (assembly GCF_026898425.1). Taxonomy (NCBI): domain Eukaryota; kingdom Metazoa; phylum Arthropoda; class Insecta; order Lepidoptera; family Pyralidae; genus Galleria; species Galleria mellonella. The sequence goes on along the minus strand of NW_026441999.1, from coordinate 3,135,325 downwards.
TCACAGCAGAAACACGAATAGGACAGACGTACCCAAGCAGACATTTGTACAATCTGCCTCTGGTAAAAAATGATCAATCGACAAATATACTTTAATTAGAAATCTTATAGCAAATGTTTATTATTATTTCAGCTATTAACTGCCCATTACTGGACCTAAGCCTTCCGTATAAGGGGAGTTTTGCTAGTAGTTGCTACACTTGGCAGACGGGTTGACAATCGCAGTTAGGCTTTTAGGGATGTTTTAAAATTTAATGTATGATGTATTATATTATAATTAGAAACGAGTTCGTTTAAAAACATTTTCAAAAACAATTTTTAACAGCCTTTAGGCTTCACAGACTTTGGACATCACATATGATTATAGTTTTCAATCGATTTTAAAAAGAAGAAAGTTCGATTGTATTTTTTTTAATATTTGTTACTTCACTACTCCGTCAGTTGTAAACTGGATTGGAAGATTCTTTTTTATATGAAAGGATATACTTACGAATTGGTTTCATACAATTTTTATCAAAATCGGTACATTACTTTAATTTTTAAATCAAAGTAACTGGTTTTGCCACAATTAAACTTGTATTTTTTATGGAAAACAATCTTAATTATTGTCAAGACAAACCAAACGAGCCCAAACGACGGATTTATCATGCGGAATTTACGAGTTCCCTTGGCCATCTTTCGCCTTCATTACCAGACCAGCTCGATGGTACCATAATATTGGATTGCTACTTTGCATAAGTATGCAAATTTTAATACGATTGGATGCCAGAATATAGTTAATAATTAAAGATTGTGTCCCACTAAAAAACCGAATGCAATTGAAAGAAAGAAAGAAAAGTTTTATTGGCAACTAATTGCATTTACAAAATAAAACAAAATAAAGGCAATAATATTAATTTGCTACAATTAGTTGAAAACGTGACCTCAGCATTATGATATGACAGCTTATTTACTGCCACAGCGTTGTTATTCTGAGCAAGCCAATTGTGACAAAACCAGCGATTTAGATTAAAAAAAACTTCATAAAACCCATAGAAATTTATCAAAATCGGTCCAGTAGTTAATTTTTAAATTGAAGTAACTGGTTTTGCCAGAATATTGAATTATTTGAAAGTTTCTTAAACAGGATTAACATATACATATGTATGTAGATGTTTGTATGTTTTGTAGGCGTTAAAACTCGGCCCTTAAATGTGAAAGGTATATTTTGATTGGACATATTCGATGTCATTATCGATGGACAAGACACACCTACCAATAATTGCAATCCAAAAATGGTCTGCAGAGTAAAAGAGCCGCTTTTTCATCTGATCACAAAGAGAAGGTGTTTCTTCATTCTTGCTTGTAATTTTTTTTTATGTTTTAACTTCGTCAGTTGTACAGGGATTTGGAAGATTTTTTATCTCAAAAGATAAGATTATCTTAAGATTGGTCCTATAGTAATTTTATCAAAATCGATTCAAAATTTTAATTATAATTATTAATCGGTGTTTAAATCCACATAACTGGTTTTGTCATGATTAAAATCAAGCCAAATTTTAAGTTAAACCTTCAGGAACACGACTGCGAAAACAGTATCCAGTTTAATGCATTAGTTTTTAGGTGAAATATAAACTCTTAAAAATGATTATTCTGCTATCTGTTATTATAATTAAGACCCGTCATTAATTTTTCTTTTTCTCCCATGTACAGATATTGTCTAGTTACATTTTTGTAATATTGATATAAGATGACCCATGGAAATTGTACATAAAAATTATGCGTTCAAAAATATCTAAATGGCATTGAATTCCGCATCAAACTCGAGCATGGTTAAAAAAATGGAACGTAGTCTTGTTTATACTCATATTTCTATATATATATGCACATCTGTCATACAAATACTTCGATTCGAACAGATCTCTTTCGCTTGCTTATCAATATCTTTTCATACACGCTCGCCGGTTGCGGGTACTTTTAATTTGGCCCTTTTTCAACACGTCGCCTATTTGATCGACATACGTCCGTCTCGGCCCCTTCGAAATTTCCATTCATTCGTGCCCAAAAAAGTTCTTTCGTTATTCTTCTTTCATTTATCCTCTCCAAATGGCTAAACCAATACAAAATTCTCTTTTCGGTCTTTGTCATTACATCCTCTTTCAGTCCGTATTTCTCTCAAATCACACTATTTCGGTTTATCCTCACTAATATAATAAATGTGAAAGTGTGTTTGTTTGTTACCTTATCGCGCATTAACGATTTAACCAATTACGGTGAAGTTTGGTATATACGTAGTATATGGGATGGAGAGGAGGGTTATAGGTTTTTATCCCGATTAATGAATATATCTCGGTCACGCGGACGATGTCGCGGGTAAAAGCCATATATAAATTTATATTGATGTTCATAAATATATTTAATTGCATGTACTCTCGTAGTATTTATAATTGAGCCATGGATTCATATTCACCGACCGTTTAACAATTACATTTAGAAACAAAAAGTAAAAAAACTACACTTCGAGCCCTATTGTGCTATTACAGTGAACTCGTTTAAAGGAACTGTACTTTAACAATGTATTTAAGAGTCTTTAAATAATGTATTCCCCGACTTCACCTGCATGCATCACTATATACAGTATTATATTATACCAGAGGAAGACTTTGTACAAAAGCCGTTCGCTTGGGCACCTCTGTCCCATTCGTGTATCTACCGTGAAGCAGTGGTATTTGCGTGGCTATATTTCAGTTTAAAGTGTGGGATATGGCAGTGAATTTACAGGGTACAGAGGAATAACACCTGAGTCCTCAGGAATGGCAACGCATGGAGGGTATCATGGGCGAAACAGTGTACTCTGTTATGTCCATAGTATTGCTCATGTCTATAGGCGACGGTTACCACTTACCATCAGGTGGGCCGTTAGCTTGTTTACCATTCTAAGTTGCATAAAAAAAATTGTGCTAAGCTAGGACTATAACCTACCCGTTTTCCAAATTTCATTCAAATTCGTTCAATAGTTTTTGCGTAAATAAGTAATAAACATTCTTTTATTCATCATAAATTTTCGCATTTATTATAATAAAAAGGCCGGCAGCACACCTGCAATGCCGTAGGTGTTGTGGGTGACCATGGGCAGCGGTAGTCACTCACCATCAGGTGAGCCGCATGATCGTTTGCCCCCATGTGTTGTAAAAAAAAAAATTAGGATATTCGAAGAAACCAAAACAAAGCAGTTGATTTCAAAATAAACTATGAATATACTGAGAGAATTAAACGTCGTCTACTTTTGACGATCGAACCGACAACGAACCGTGATCGGCGTTATGGTGTGAATTTAGCCTAATCCCCTTATTTTTTATACCCCTTCATTTATTTTTTAATATTTGATAAAAACTAAAACCTACAGATCTAATTTAACTATTACTCTATTTTATTACATTTTTTTTTAAATTAGGAATTTAACATGAATGAGACAAAATAGTTCAATAGCTAAAATAACTTTTTGGGAGATTCGTTGTTTTTATAAATGGGAGGTTAAATATAAAGTTATACAGACAACTACAGCCTGTATATGATAGAAGAAGTTAACATTTGAATGCTGAATAAACCATAAGGATTCCTTATGATTTCATAAGCAGTCATTAGTATGCAACCCTAAAAAATAATTAAGGATTTTGTTCCACTATATCGTAGCAAAATTAGTTATTTTGTTTTAAAAACTGAATAATTGAACCGTTTTTTGATAAAATTGCTATGATCCCTTCAAATAAGAAAGACTTTCCCAAATATGCATTATAAATGTGAAAATGAATTTGTTTGTTTGTTACCACTTAGCGCCTTAACGACTCACCTAATTAATATAAAATTTGATATTCACATATTATGCCAGATGGAGAATGGTTTACCAAATTTGTTTACAAATGACAGAGTTATGATATAACAAACAGAAATAAAAAAATCAAACAAATTAAGAGTTTCCTCCTTTTTTTTAAGTCTGTTGAAACCCAGTATAAACATATCTAGTGAGAATCGGTGAATTTTTTTTTCTATACCACTGAGGTGGCAAACAAGCATACGGCCCACCTGATGGTAAGTGGTTACCGTAGCCTATGAACACCTGCAATACCAGAGGTATTAAAAGGTATTATTTCCTCTACAAGACCTTCAAATCACTTGAAAGTTTGTGATGCCTCCATTAGGTGCGGTCGGAAGTGCTCCAGTGAAGTGGTTTTCTTAGGATGCCTGTTTGCAGTCAGCCGTTTGCTCTTTCAGATGTCAGTAACATTTTATAATCCCAAATATAAGTGTGTATTTTATAACTGCAACATGGAATGTAGGTGAGATGACATTTTTTTTTCTTTTCTGACTGGTCGTTTGATTAGAATTTGTGTTTCAACCGTGAAGCAGTTGTGTTTGTTTCGGTGTGAAGGGTGGGATATGGCGTGAATTTACTGGGTACAGGGGAATAACACCTGAGTCCTCAGGAATAGCAACGCATGGGGCGTATCGTGAGCGAAACAGTATACTCTGTTATGTCCATGGTGCTGCTCATGTCTATAGGCGACGGTTATTACTTTCCATCAGATGGGTCGTCAGCTTGTTTGCCATTCTAAGTTGTATAAAAAAAAAAAAGATTAGAATTATTTTGTTTAATTCCGCTACCATTAGTATGTGTGTGACGGCCAACACTCGCAGTCTGACCACCACTATTACGACCAGAAGATCTACAATCTTCCTTATTAGCTACCACCTTTAATATTAGACATCCAAACTACCAGTTTGGGCGTCAAACAGTTGGGGCGAAACAGTATATTCTGTTATGTCCGTGGTACTGCTCATGTCTATAGGCGGTGGTTACCACTTTTGATTAGGTGGGCCGACAGCTCGTTTGCCATTCTAAATTGCATAAAAAAAAATAACACTAGGCTCCGAGCAGCGATTTAATAATTTGTCTGAAGATGACTCGTTGAGTGCTGTAAAACGTGCGTGGACGAAATGACAGTCGAAGATTGAGGGCTAATATTGAAAATTGTACAACTTCTGGTAATAGTGATGGTAATCAGTCTTCTAATGTTGGCAGTTACACACATACTAATGGAAACAGAATTACAGAAAATAAATTTAATCAAATAACCAGTGGTATGGACTTCCATAAGATATATATACTCATATTCTATAACACAGGGGTAAACGAGCATGCGGCTCACCTAATAGTATGTAACTACCGCTGCCCATGGTCACCCACAACACCAGAGACATTGCAGATGTGCTGACGGCCATTTAAAAAGGAATATGCTCTTTAAGGTTATTTATGTAACACCTATATCAGTAATATAGATGAGCTAAGACAAATAATCTCTATAATGAATCTTTGCATAATCGATTATCATTGAATCGATGAATATTTCATTCGGAATAATCTTATTAATTGACTTGCAGAAGGTATCAAATTATACCTACTGATTTATAGTTGATGCAATTAATCATTTCCTATCTAATAACATCGATTAATGAATGAAATGTTATCTATAATATTATAAATAGCAAATTCGAAACAATACCATCGATGAAGTGCGTACTTGCTTACCGAAGTGAGACAACTTTGTATATTTAATATTTAATTCAATTGGTACACATGTATGACTATAACTACTAATAAACTGTCAGTTTTCTCATATTGGGTTTGCTGGAAGAAATCTCTTTTGGAGATAAGCTCGCCTTTGTACACTATTATGTTTGTTTTTTCCATTTCAACAACCTTTTGTGTACAATAAAGAATAAAGAATGAACTTTGTAATTTCGAAAATCATTTAGCAGAACATTAAATGTTTCTTTTTTTTTTTAAATGCTCTGCTAGCCAACTAAAGCATTTATCGTACAATGCTGTAATTATTGCGCTGTCACAGAACATTTGCTCTTTGACGGCAAAAAGGTATTTAAAAAATTCAAAAGCAAAATAAGAGATAGATCTAAAATTTTTAGTAGTATATTTATATAAACAATCTATTCTATGATTTATGTTTTAATCTTCTAGCAAAATACTTTTAAATAATCAATTAGAAACATTGAAAATTGTTCTTTAGCTTTTTAAAAATTTCCAAACTATAATATTTTATATTCTTTAATCTATGGTAAGTACCACAGACAATAAAGTTACAGAGATACCGCAACTTACGCTGTATTGTTCTAATGTAACGACTGTGAACTAAATTATTTGTGGTAGGCAATAGATTATCATTGTTATTATGGAACCAACTTTAAGTTTTCACTTAGAAACTTTCACACTGACATTAAGGTATGCGGTTTTGAAGGAATGGAATAGAACCGCACGAATTGTCGGTGTGATTGCGTGGATAATTGCCGGTAATTTATATATGCCTTCAACACCAGTGTCTCGACTAACTACGAGCTGCAGTAGAATAGTTAATTGTACTATTTGTCTTACTATTACTAGGGAGACTTTGTAAAAAAGTCATCTACAAGGGACTCCTTAATAACTTCTTTTTTTTTACAACACAGGGGGCAAACGAGCATGCGGCTCACCTGATGGTATGTAACTCCCGCCGCCCATGGTCACCCACAACACCTACGGCATTGCAGGTGTGCTGCCGGCCTTTTAAAAAGGAATATACTCTTTTCTTGAAGGTTATGTTGTCGTATCGGTTCGGAAATACTGCTGCTGGAAGTTGATTCCTCTATGGCACTCCTGAGCATGTTACTGACGTCCCCGTAAAAAAAGAAAAAGGCGTACGAATTTGATGCTATCCTTTTATCTTTAATTATTGGTTTTAATTAATTAATAATTTCCTTGACCTGCTTTCCTTCTAAGGCCAATACTGGTGCCTCGCACGATTGATTAAAGTAATGTTTCTTTTTTTTTCTATCCCACGCGTATTTCTGCTGCCAACCTTTTTTTTTATACAACTTAGAATGGCAAAGAAGCTGACGGTCCACCTGATGGAAAGTGGTAACCGTCGCCTATAGACATGAGGAGTACCATGGACATAACAGAGTATACTATTTCGCCCATGATACCCCCCATGCGTTGCCATTCCTGAGGACTCAGGTCTTATTCCTCTGTACCCAGTAAATCCACGCCATATCCCTTCAAACCGAAACACAGCCATGCAAACACAGCTGCTTCACGGTTGAAACACGAATGGGACAGAGGTACCCAGGCAATTAACTTTTGTACAAAGTCTCCCTGTGGTAAAAGCTGCACCATATCTCGTGTACTATAGTCACGTAGTGAGTGGTTTGGTAGTTAATCGTAAAGGATCCTCTTTGCTATTGTTGTCCTCTAAACTGCAACGTAAGCTCAACTAAATGACCACGTACAGTGCTGTTTTAAAGAAATTTTCAAATTTAACAATGAAATTATTTATTATTGTTACGCCACACATTCATCTCATTCACCAAACGGAGACTTTGGAGGAACGGAGGAATGGCAACGCATGGGGGGTATCATGGGCGAAACAGTATACTCTGTTATGTCTACGGTACTGCTCATATCTATAGGAAATCTCAACATTCGCATTCGTAATTTTAAAATCAATTTCCCATACATTTTCAATTAACTGTACAAATTAACTCTTCATGAGACACTTTCATAACAAATTACCGGCTCGATCAACAGAACGCCCAATAAATTCCTCAATCAATCAGCTTTTTATTCCAAAAAATGTCGAGGTCCATTTCCCTTCTTATTATAAAAACAATTATTTCAACAAACATAGCTGGAATTTTTCGATTAACCTTATTTTCGTTTCTGCCACGGAACCTGATATTATTTTTGCGAAATAGAAATATATTTTTTTTTTAATAATTCCATGGTAATTTTGGTAACTGGCCCTTCAATTAAATCAAGTGATCTTTTGGCCTCCTTATAAAATATTTATGTTCAAACAAGTGATTCGTTTATCTATAGACATTTTGATTTTTCTCCGGCTACTCAATAAGTTAGTCCAAAATGAAGAATTCTTGATTCGCATCTTACGTAATATCTTTGACAATTCTGAGCTGATTTTGTCAGTTATTTTTGTAATCGTCATGTTTACTCCCATGTTGGATCCATATTTATATGACGATTGCAGTTGTTATTTTTTTTTTGTGGAGAAAAATTGTTTTTTTTTTTCCTAAGCGACTTGCGACGTTGCTATTTGTGGACACGATACCGCGTTTATTTGAATTTGGAAAACAACATTTGGAACATTTCATAATATTTATCAATGGGCTTATGTCCAGCAGTGGACAGATAACGGATGACATGATGATGATGATGATGATCATAATGATGATGATATTAATCAATTCTTAATTCATTATTATACTTATTCATTCAATCACAATCAAATTTGCTGCTTTTTTAAGCCATAAAATATTTTGTTAATATCCTATACATAGTATAAAACAAAGTCGCTTGTCGTCGTCTTTACGTTTAGATCTTTTAAACTACGCAACGTATTTTATTGAGGTTTTCATCAATAGATAGAATCATTCAAGAGGAATGTTTATACGTACAGTTTAATATTGTTTTATATGAAATTTGTTGAAATATGACAATATAATAATTCAAGATGTCAGAAGAAATCAAGTCGATTGTAAGCTTTCACCGAAAAGGCTGCCTAATCCTTTTGAAATATAACAAAACAATGTATAGTGAGATCGTTTCTCTTTTATAGTTCTACAAAAAAGTCTGCGATGGTATATGTCTATCTTTTAAGGATAGTTTGCTATATCTAATTCATACTCGACGCAATAAGCTGATGCAATCTGCTGCGCATTCCTCGCCCTCTCTTAGTCGCCACATACGACACCCACGGGAAAGGTAGGAGTGGCCCAAAAAACCAATTAGTACAAATTAATTAATTGATTTGTAGTATTAAATTTATTAGTGTCTATAAATACATACATACATACATACATATCTGTCACGCCTGTCTCCCATTAGGGTAGGCAGAAACAATGGAACTCCAAATGCTTCGATTCAAAGAAACCTCTTTCGCTTCCTCCACATTCATCAATCTTTTCATACACGCTCGCCGGTTACGGGTACTTTTAATTTGGCCCTTCTTCAGCACATCGCCTATATGGTCAACATACGTCCGTCTAGGGCGGCCCCTACCGACATCTCCATTCATTCTTGCTCGATAAATCAATGTATTGCTAAACGCAACATTCAAAAATGACTGGACCAATTTGGTATTTTATTTCGTTCTTTCAAACATTCGCTAGAAAATTTCCTGTGAAATAAAATAAATTGGAAATAGATCCCTCCCCCCCCCCCCCAAATAAAAAGGAAAAGTACTTTTCTTTTTTCCGCATATAAACAGTTCTTACCTGTTACTGCCAATGTAGGTTTAATATTATTATAAATTAGAACTCTCACTGAAATAATCGAACGGTAATAAGTTGTTATGGTGTTTGATGGTATTTTATAGAGGTAGATAGATGAAGCATAACATAAATAATTTACAATTAAACAATCAAGTACAATGTTTGCACAAAATTCCAAGCACAAGACACTCAATCTATTTGGGTTAAGATGCTTTTGTAAATCCGGAAATTAATAACAATGGGACCCTTCACTCGCAGTGGTTTTATTAATTTTCCATGGGCGGCGGTTATCATTGCTATTTTCGATCATTTCAGCTATTTCTCTCTGCCCATTTGCATATTTTAGAAGAAAAGAAATCGTTAAATTTGTAATGGATTTCGTACTAGCGCTTGATTCCTATTTTTTTTTAAATAAAATACAGATCAAATTACTAGCTGATAATGTAGTTTTCTGTTTATTATACATACTAGCTTTTGTCCGCTACTTCGTACGCGTGGATTCCAGAAATAGGAATCCCGAAACACCCATGTAAGCATAACTGCTTCACGACAGAGACATGAGATTTCTTAATAGTCAACAACGCGCGCTTGACTCCCCTGGTGTTTTTTTTAATGGATGACAACGGAATAGCAACCCCTCCTGCGCTAACGGTATACGCTGGCGAGACACCAGTGACGGCTGATAGGTGAGAATAAAAGGGCAGGTCAATTAACCCATCGTGATGAATACATCTAAAATTCAGCACGATGGTTTCCAGAGGGGACCACGTAAAAGTCGACCTGAGATGGTATATTGCTAGCAATGGGATTGGTAGTCCGCATTACTAACACTTTCTTCCAACCAGGGGTTGGTTTAAATGTGCCTATATATATATCATTCATAAATATGAGAGGGGTGTTGTCAATTCTCAATAGCTAGTTGCCAATAATAGCCACGTTTGGCAGGCAGGTTGACGATGTTTTGGTGGTTAACCTTTTGGTGATGTTTTAAGAGGCACGCTGCTGCCCATTCCTCGACCTTTAAGTTTTCTTAATCGCCTCTTACGATACCCACGAGAAAAAAGCAGCCTTTTATTATGCAACTTAGAATGGTAAGCAAGCTGACGGCCTACCTGATGGAAAGTGGTAACCGTCGCCTTTAAATATAAGCAGTACCATGGACATAACAGAGTATATTGTTTTTCCCATGATACCCCCGTGCGTTGCCATTCCTAAGGACTGCCATATCCCATCCTTCAAACCGAAACACAGCCATGCAAATACAACTGCTGCATGGTAGAAACCGCTTCACGGTAAACGAAACGAATGGGACAGAAGTGCCCAAGCAAACGACTTTGTACAAAGCCTATTCTATGCCGGGACCACCCGTCATCTCTCACCGGTGTTCCACCAGCATATATCGATAGCATAGTCGAGATTATAATTCCATTTTCACCCATCAAAAAAGCACACGAGTTGGAAAGAGGTATCCACGCTAAATTCTACGCAATTTTTTTTTGTAATGCTCCCCTAATGTATTTGTCCCGTATTAATATTATCACGATTCTGTCTTGTATCTTGATGGTCCAAGTCGCCATTTTCTTTTTTGTTAAGCGTAATCTTAAATTATAAATAGGCTACGTGAGGCAGCTGGGTTATAAATTAATAAATAATGTGACAAGACTTGCAGTTTAAAAACAATATATGTATGATAAAAAAAACAAAAACAAAATAATTGTTTTATTAATCTTTATCATCACTCTTAGCATATCAGCTGTTAAATGCTCATTGCTGCCTGTTGCAGTAACTTAACAGTCGAAAGATGGACAGCAGCGTCCCTCATAATACATCAACAAAGCCTTAGGATGCCAATCTGCCTACCAGGCATGGCAAATTCTGGCAAAACCCCTTTAGAGAGAGGCCTACTGATCTCCAGATGAAGTAGAAATTAAAAGAGAAAAAAGTAAACAAAATAGTAATAGAAAATTAAAAGGGTTCCAGACTTAAACATTTTTATACTAGTCACTCGACCCGACTTCTCACGTTTTTTTTTTTAAATATAGCCTGTGTTACTCGCTTATAATGTAGCTTTCTATGGGTGATTTTTTTTATCGGTTGTGTCGTTTTTAAATTTGTTCATTATAAACATAATATCAAATCTTTTTTCGTTTAAGTTTAGACTTTTTTTTTTACTTTTTTAAGTATTTATTACTTTTATTAAATTTATTTTTTAATAACAACTGTCCATTCACTTTAAATGATTAATTCAAACGTAACAAATAATTAAAATATGGTCCCTCAATTGAATTATTTAAAGTATTCACTGAAAGTTGTTCATTATCGAAATTGTCAGCGGCATCCTTTGTTCGTGAGCAAAATTCACTGGAGCGGAACCTCAATAACTGAAATGTTGTATCCGTTGTTAGATCAAAAAATATTTCATATTTCTGTTAATATTTTCTTAAGTTTTATTTTTAATTCTAGGGATACACACATACAAATACAATTCCACAAATGCACACACACATAACTACATACACAAGGGCGCGCGCTCCCAAACGCACGCAGGTTCGCACGCACGTTTGCACACACGCCCACAAACAAACACACATACACACACACACACACACACACACACACACACACACACACACACACACACACACACACACACACAAAGGCGAGCGCGCGCGCGCACACACGCACACTCGCACGCACGCACGCACGCACGAACGCACGCACGCACGCACGCACGCAAGCATACACACTCACATACAAACAGAGAGAGAGAAAGAGAGAAGCACTGACACGCACACGCTCACATACATGTGTATACACAATTCGTATACACACACATTTGTTTTTATCGTGTTCTTCACACATACATCGCCGTTTGGTCCCAAATTAACAGAGCTTGTACAATTAGCTTTAAATAAACAAGAGACGTACTTAATTTGTTTTTTTATTGTATTTACAAACATAGCAAACTCCACATCAGAATGAGAAGGAAATGTTAGTAATGCAGACTACCAGTTCCATTGGTAGAAACAGACCCTGTCGGATCGACCATCCTGTGGTCATCTTTGTACACTATCGTGCTAAATTCCAAACATATTCATCACAATAGGCTAACTGACCTGCCCTTTTATTTTCACCTATCATCCGATAGCACAGGCGGAGTTATAATTCCATTATCATGCCTTAGAGAAAATGCTTTAATCACTACAAACAATAACACTCATCATCATCTATCCAACCTTATCCCAATTATTATTTGGGGTCAACGTAATATGTTTTTCTCTTCCATTCTTCTCTGTTCTATATTCATATGTAATACTTTTTTTACCATATTATCTTTTTGTCTGCTCATCATATGCCTATACAATTCAATTCAATTTATTCGCAAAATTACTATATTATGTTGAATATTTATTATACATAACAAGAAGATATCATAAAACAACTTTACAATAAAACCAAAAAGAGTGTGAAGTAACAAAATAACCAATAATAATTGTTCAAAAATACAAAATTAAACGAGTGTCATTAGTAAGACATAGTACATATTAAAATTGCGTAATTAAACAAATGTCATTAGTAAGGCATAATACATATTAAAATTGCGTAATTAAACAAATGTCATTAGTAAGGCATAGTATATATTAAAATTGTGTAATTAAACAAATGTCATTAGTAAGGCATAGTACATATTAAAATTGCGTTATTAAACAAATGTCATTAGTAAGGCAAAGTACATATTAAAATTGTGTAATTAAACAAATGTCATTAGTAAGGCATAGTACATATTAAAATTGTGTAATTAAACAAATGTCATTAGTAAGGCATAGTACATATTAAAATTGTGTAATTAATCAAATGTCATTAGTAAGGCATAGTACATATTAAAATTGTGTAATTAAACAAATGTCATTAGTAAGGCAAAGTACATATTAAAATTGTGTAATTATTCAAATGTCATTAGTAAGGCATAGTACATATTAAAATTGCGTTTTGAAGGATTCTAGATCCAATATTTTATTTGATTAATTTATACCGAGACAAAAGATAACATTTCTACTTTTACTGGTACTACTTCTACTTTAAACAATTACACTCGTGAAATATTTTTATTTTTATCATATACAGTGTTCGAACCTGCACTTATTGGAAAGGCCATATTTTAAACCGCTAAAGCACTAAGGTAGTCGCAAAATAATTTACAATATTATCGTTTTGTGATTTGTTAGACTGAAATCTTTTTTAATTGTTCCCATCGCTCGACTTTTACTCAGAGGGCCAATTTTCAATTCCTTCAATATAATTTCGGAATTCAGATTCTAAATATTTCTCCACTATATAATGACGAAACTTCGAAGTATTTATTTGTCGATTAAATCATTTTCAGCAGTAATCTATGTACCTGCTTAAAAGTGTATAAATTTTACTGTTATTTAAAACCTGAAAATTTGTAAGGATGGTTCGATGTTTGTTACTCTTTCACTCAACAACTACTGAACAGATGAGAATGAAATTTGTTACATGGATAAGTTACATTTTAATTGTACATATATTTATTTGTTGAATCAACAAAACCAGCTCTAGTTACAAGTTACTCAATAGTTACTATATCTCATAATGCTTATCGTTGTTTTGATTTAAATATGTTTCATATATATTAATATATCCATAAACGTAATGTTTATGTATTATATGTGCATTTTTTATGTATTGTCTGTGACTATTTCAGTATATTACTATAATTATGTCACATATTTTTCCCTAAATCTGCCCTTCATACAATTTTTGTTTTTACCTAATGGTTAGCTGGTAGAGAATGCCATATGGCATTAAAAATAAATAAATGTCCTATATGTTTATTTAAAAAAATCGCAGGAAACAATATTATAATAGTAGCTAGTAATAAATACAAACTAAAACTAAATAAGTCAAGTGTGAGTTAAACTAACATACCGAGGAATCCGTACATAGATATAATAGATATAAAATTACCTTTTTTGCATTTTTATACAATACAGACACTTAATAGTAATTATTGATACTACAATTTGTATTTTTTTTATACCACTGAGGTGGTCAACAAGCATACGGTCCACCTGATGATAATCGGTTACAGTATCTTATGAACATCGCTTCTCGGTCTTTTGGCTAAGATCAAAGTGTAGTATCTTATAAACGCCTGCAATACCAGACGCATTACGTGCGCGTTCCCGACCCTGAAGAAACCTCTTTATCCCCTTTTTTAAGAACCTCATGCTGTAATCTCTTGGAAAAACCTCAATAGACAGCTCATTCCTTAATCTGAGCATTCGTGAGAGGAGAAACATCTCTATAACATCCTGTGCCCAACAGGGTCCATAATTGAAATGTTATATACTAATTATATTATGGAATGCAATAAGAAATAAATAAATAACTGCGCTGTACGTAAGTTTCTTATTTTAAACTATAATTTTTATTGAAAACTGAACCGTACAACTATGTTTGTTTATTTTTGATAATTTCTAAAAAGGTACGTTTTTGTAACACGCAATAACAGTTGTATCCGTTCTTATTTTTGCTGTATTTTATTAGGAGAGGGACTGGCTGAAAACCAGCGCTGTGCAGCTGTACATATTGCACTGGGACACTCACAGCATCAGCTGAGCCAGTTCCTTTTGCCTAATATGAGATTTATTTATTATATATTATAGAAATATATTATATATTTCTTATATATTATATTACTAATTTTCTATTATAACTATGTTTTTTTTTTTCTGACAAATATGTATTTTCTATTCTATTATATATTGACCTAGTAATGGACATCGGTTGTTCGGTTTACTATATTTTCTGTTGTAACTAAGTATGTGTTTTTCTTGCAATAAATATTTTCTATTTTATATTATTCTATTATTTTCTCAAAAATTGTATTAGAAATTGTATTGTTAAAAGTTTTGTAAGCACACATTATATTTTAATGTAATAACTACCTGTTAGAAAAATTATTTTTCCTATAATATTTACATATACCTTTATAAAATGTAATCATTTCAGATTTTTTGTTTCACTGACTTCAGAGATAAGGGGGTGAATATTTAGTCGAGAATGAAACACATTTTCGAGAACAAATAAAAATCAGTTTCCGAAATGTTTATTTGAAACTCATTTAGAGGTTCATTTTGAAATTTTGATTACCCTTTTTGGACCCCCTAGCAAAGAAAATAAAAATAGTTTCTTTCTTTTTATACAACTTAGAATGGCAAACAAGTTGACGGCCCACCTGATGAAAAGTGGTAACCGCTGCCTATAGACATGAACAGTACCTTGGACATAACATAGTATGTTTGACTGTTTCCCCCATGATACCCCCCATGCGTTGCCATTTCTGAGGACTCAGGTGTTATTCCTCTGTACCCTGTAAATTCACTGCCATATCCCACAGCTTTTCAATTATTTCTTATGCAACATGTGTACCCAGTAATATGTAAAACCACTAAAGTAAAAGCACTGAGATAAAGATATCGCTGTGACAGACGGACGGACGGACGAACAGCGTTACGTCACAAGGGTTCTTTCGTATCTTTTCCGTAAGGTACCCTAATTATCAGAACTTATCTAAATTGCACATAGCTCTATCGCTATTCAGAATTTCAAAGCGGATTAACTGAGTGATGAATCGATTCAGTCAATCAGTCAGTGGACTATTTGTTACTGTGAACTAAGTAGGGAATCCAATTGCTCGATGGATTCCGGGAATTCTCGTTCAATCTCATTTAGATTTATGTACATTATTGGGACAGTTTGGCCTAATTGGTCGTTTATGTAATGTATATTATGTATATGTCGATAAATTTTGCATCTATTTCGATGTTCATACTGTTAGCATCTTTACATTTAATATACCAATATTTTCTTTTATTTGTATAATACATAACATAACGTAATTATTGGTCAAGTACCACTGTTGCTGATTTGATTTAACTTCAAAATAGTGATTTGTCACTTCCGTTATAATAATTTACCCGCCAAAAGTAGTTAATAAATAGTTAATAAAAGAAGTAACGACCAATAGTTGACAGTTGTTGATCGAACATCGACCAGTAAAGACGTATAATCCCCTACAATGACACGAGATTTATTCCGTAACCACGACCTCTTAAAATACTAGTTTTGTCACTATACAAGTAGTTTGGAGTTGTAAAAAAATACCCATAATATTTAGCGTGAAATCAAAACATTTTACTGAACTATTTATATTGTATTTATATTTAATTAAATTCTATGCAAAGTGTACAAAAATATGATTAATTTGTTATATTTTCAAAGCGATCTATTGTTAAGTGGAGAATTGGCTCTACTGATTGTCTATGGCAACCATGCTGGCGCAGATTCTAAGAACAAGGAATGACATAGAAGTAATGATAAAATAAAAACTATAAATCATATAGTTGCCTCCCTTCTTCTTATGCAAATGTTATTAGTAAAAAGAGTATGAAATATACACCATCAATTGCTATTTTCCTCAATTCATAGCAGGCTAATGTATAAAAAATTTTTGATATGTCAATTATTTGTTAATGACAAATTTTACATTACTAGATTATATATTCGATACAGTTTACGTAGAAAGTATGCAAGCAGGTTGTATCTGAATTTGGTAGGGTTATACGGCTGTATAACATTTTCTGTGCACTAGCCTGTTATGAATTGTCAATTTTATCACTCCTATGTAATTCTTGTTCTTAGCGCGGACCTCGTTTTGACAATGGAGGCGCACACACGCATGCGTGTAACATGACATGCTGCGTTGACACAACACTAAAACAATTTATCAATTTTATAAAACAATACCTTGGTTTTTCTCGGTGCCATTTGATGATATCGGAGTGTGGATGATGTGCTGTATAATATGTAGTGTGTGTAATACAGTGATATATTTCGCTTACTATCGAATCCACGCCAGTCCAATGACGCCGGTTGCAACTTTCGAACGAGAGCACGCACTATTCGTCGTTTACACTCACAAAGAGAGGTATCTTGCAGAAAGTATATCAATAACCAAAATATTTATGATAACCAATGCACTTATGTACCTTCTTTTTTTAAATCTAACAAAATTAACAAACAAAATTCCTTTTGGCGGTAAACGTTCCACGGACGTATAGTAAACAATCTGTCAGGCCCTATCATATAAAAGTCAAAAGACATGACAGATATAATTGACGTAAGATATGACAATTGGAATGATAACAGCAGTTTCCTAAGATAATGAACGTTTAAATACTAAACAGTGGTAATAATAATATTTTCTTCTATTGTTACAGGTATGATGACATAATAATATTTTCTACTATTTATACTATTTATAATAATATTTTCTTCTATTGTTACAGGTATGATGACATCACACGTACATAAAAGAGGCATGAGTAGGGGTGAGAAATATTTATTTATTTAAACTTTAATATGCAGTAAAATTCTATGTAGGCGGATTTAATACCGGACGGTGTTCTCTACTAGTCAAACACATATATATATATATATATATATATATATATATATATATATATATATATATATATATATATATATATATATATGTAAGTCATATTTTTTCAAAACTACAAAACTAGATATTCAATTTAGATATTTTATAACATTAGTAAATATTTATGTACTGCTACCAAAAAAAAGTTAAAAGAAATATTTAAAAACCATTCAGAGCCTTTTTTACCCAATAAAAACCGTTTTTAAAGAGCCGCAAACCGGCCCCGAACCCCATATAATCGTAAAAAAAGATCTCATAATACCTCCTTCGCGCAATAATAGTACATTTCTTTAACTGCGTGTTTAAGGACTCTGTCCCTCGGTATCGTGGTCTCGGAGTCCGTATACTTTTCGATATTATTTAACATCTTTAGGAACAATCAGATATAACACAAGCTATTTGTTTTAACAGGTTTCACTTATATACTTTTATATTTTTTTTATATAACTTAGAATGCCAAATAAGCCTACGGCACACCTGATGTAAAGTGGTAACTGTCGCCTATAAACATGAGCAGTACCATGGACATAACAGAGTATACTGTTTCGCCCATGATACCTGCCATGCGTTGCCATTCCTGAGGACTCGGGTGTTATTCCTCTGTACCCTGTAAATTCATAGTCTATTAGAAAGGGCATCCTGTCACCTGTATAACCCTGCTAAATGAGGATGGGATGCCTAAACAAAGCAACTTTAACACCCAAAAGAAACCTATGTAGGTTTGAAATAGTTTGATAGCAAAACAAGTATACGAATATGGGGGGAAAGGGATGATTAGTAATGGAGACTGAGAATCCTATTGCTAGCAATATACCCAACCAGAGCGACCTCCTCGCGGTTCTCCCTGAAAACTATCATGGTTAATTCCTGATGAATTCATCATGATGGGCTAACTGGTCTGTTTTCATTCTCATCTATCACCCTTCACTGGTGCTCCGCCAGCGAATCCCGTTAGCACAGGCAGGGTTACCATACCATTTTCACCCATCAAAAAAAAAGTATACGAATATAAATATAGCTTTATGGGTTTTATGACCCGATGTTAATGACAGATAACATTGAAATATTATATTACCTTTATCGCTACAAACACAACATTTGTTTTTAATACTTCTCCAATTACTTATTGCCAATTGGTTTGTGTACCTTAATTATACCGGTGTTTGTATACCGGTATAATAGAATAACCCTTGTAGCTACCGTTAACGACGTCCGTTATGTAGTTAAGATATTTTTGTTTTAAATATGCTAATGACTTTCCGCGTTCGATTCTTGCTTTTTTACCGACTTCAAAAAAGGAGATGCTCCATTCCGTTGTTTTTCTTTTTTGTTTGTCCTTTATTGTCCGTGTTGATTTTTTTTTTATCTGAAAGCACATATGGTATGATTGGTTCCATAGAAATTTCATCAAAATCGGTACAACAGTTTGGTTTTTGACCATGGACATAAGAGAGTATACTGTTTCGCCCATGATACCCCCCCATGGGTTGTCATTCCTAAGGACTCAGGTGTTATTTCTCTGTACCCAGTAAATTCACGCCATATCCCACCCTTCAAACCGAAACACAGCCATGCAAATACAACTGCTTCACGGTTAAAACACGAATGGGACAGAGGTACCCAAGCAATCGACTTTTCAACAACAAGTCTCCCTCTGGTATATACTCATATTATATTATATTACATTATATTATATTATACTATTATATTTTATATATATATATATATATATATATATATATATATATATATATATATATATATATATATATATATATTCATATTAGACTAGTCTTTACCCGTGACTTCGTTCCCGTGACCGAGTTAAGCTGATTGACACGTCAAAAGGTAACAGGATTTATAATTAACAAAACTTTGTATGTTTATAAGTCTGGTTGTTGAAACGTATGGAAGTTTGTATCGGCTTAATGAAATTTGCTTAATATATTTTAATTAATTAAATATATTAAACAAATCTCTGTTTCCGCCTACCCTAATGGGAGACGGGCGTGATAGATATGTACGTATGTATATATATATTAAGCAATGGTATATCATGCGTAATGGTATTTTATTTAGTACTTTTTTTTAATAGGTTTGTATTTTCAAATTAATATCATCATTATTTAAATAGACTTGTTTACGAACATTTTTAACCAACTTCAAAAAAGAGGTTCTCAATTTGGTCGTATTTTTTTCTTTTTGTTACCTCATAACTCCGTCAGGTGTAAACTGGTCTGAGAAATTCTTTTGTTTTATCTAAAAGGATATACTTAAATATTGGTCTTCAAAATTTATCAAAAACGATTAAGTAGTTTATTATTTTTAATTAAACAACTAATTATTTTTATAATTAATGTCAGTTTTTTTTTTGTATTTCTTAAAAGCAGTTTTATATTTATTAAAAGGTATATCCAAAATATTCTTCGATATCTTATTATAACATTTATTGCCCATTCCCATAAAAGACCTATTAACATTTTGGAACGATAATGGAATGGGAACCCCTGTTAATGTAAGCTGTTAGTAAATAAATGCTAACGGAGTACCAGTGAGGAAAGATAGGTGAGGGTGAATTCATGTTAATTAGCTCACAATGACGATTTTACTAAGAATTAGCCACGATAATTTCCTGGGAGGACCGCGTGGAAATCGCTGTGACGCAGGAATACTGCTAGCAATGGGGCCACTCGTCCCCGTTACTAATAGTCCATTCCCTTAGCTGAATGGAATTCTTAATAGATGACAATTGAATGGTGAACCCGCCTGAGCTATTGATATTAGCCTGCCCTAGTGTCCCATCAGTGAGTGGTAATCGGTAAGGATGAAACTATGTTGTTAGCCCATTTTTGACGAATCCAACAAGGAATAAACATGATGGTTTTCAAGGAGAACCGCGTAGAGGTCGACCTAACAGAATATATTGCTGGAAATGGGGATTAACGTCTCCATTACAATCCCTCCTATCCTGGTATTAAGAAATTAATCGTCACTATTGTATATGTTAGTTAAATTTCCAACGAACTCTCTGGTTTTTTTTTTTTATTTTTTTTTAATGGATGATAATGGAATGGTAACCCCGCTTGCGCTATCAGTATACGCTGGCGGGGCACCAGTGAGGGATGATAGATGACAGTGAAAGCAGATCAGTTAGCCCATCATGACAAATTCACACACACACACCAAATATATATATATATATATATATATACGTTCCGTTACTTCTGTCTACCCCAATGGGAGGCAGGCGAGATAAGTATGAATATTTGTCATTTTATGTACAACTAGCGACCCGCCCCGGCTTCGCACGCGTGCTATATTAAATATACTACGGAATACAATTTCGAATATATATATATATATATATATATATATATATATATATATATATATATATATATATATATATATATATATATATATATATATATATATATATATTTTAATTTATCGTAGCGTACTTATAAATACGATAAAATTATTAGTGTTCCTCTACTATATTATGCATGTATTAAACATATAAACCTTCCTCTTGAATCACTCTATCTATTAAAAAAAATCGCATCAAAATCCGTTGCTTAATTTTAAAGATCTAAGCGTACATAGGGACAGACAGACGGGAAGCGTTTATATCTTTTACTTTGTGGCGATTTACTAAATGATAAACACATCACCCACCTTGGTGTTCGTGATCGGGTAAATAGTAATTGTCACGAATGTCTACAACGTTAGATAGTTATTTATTGGATATTCTCGTGACCGAATTAAAGCTTCATTCGGTCCACGTAGACGGACCATTTGCATGTGAAGACATTGTTTGTCTTAAATCCGAAGGTCTAGACTCCTTCATCTAATCTCTGTAATATGCTTTCTCACTTTTAGGGGGTTTTTCACTTGTTTTTTTTTTTTTTGATTGGCTTTTTCAACGAATTTCAAAATAAAGCTGGTAGAGTTTCTCAATTCGGTTGTATTTTTTTTTATGTTTGTTACCTCATAACTCGGTCGGCTATAAAGCGATTTGGATTTTTTTTTTATATATATGTAAGGATATGTACAGACTGATCCCGTAAAAATTTTATCAAAAACGCTTCAGTAGTTTAGTTTTGGATCAAAATAAATTATTTTGCCACAAATGAAGTCAGTTTTTTTGTGTAACACAATTTTAAATTGTGTTAATAAATAAAATATATAAATATATAGCCGTGTGGTCCTGGCATAGAATAGGCTTAATCCTTTTCCGTTGCTGTCGTAAGTGGCGACTAAGAGAGGGCGAGGGATGGGCAGCAGCATCCCTTTTAAAACATCTCCAAAGCCCAACTGCGGTTGACAATCCGCCTTCCAAGCATACCAGGTACAGGTACCCCCCAAGGTGGAGACTTATGTTCAGCAGTGGACAGTTAAAGGCTGATATGAAATAAAATTAAAAAAAAAAGCATTTAGAAATTGAGCATTCCACTGCCGAATATTACAAACGCTCTCCTGGGGCAATCTGAAACGAATCCTGGTGATTACATAAGTCTTTACACAAATTGCTGCCAGGGGACTTGTTTTACGATTCTATTTTTCGATATCACAATTCCGGGATTCTTAGGAATTATGTTCTGCATTTCTTATACTTACCTTATTTCTGGCAATTTTGCTCCGATATCGTTGATTTAAAATGTCATTTTTATTGGTCGATACTTTTTTAATTATATTCAATAATTGTAATGTTACATTTTATATTTCTATTTTTAAATCACCACAGGAAGACTGTTCAAAAGACGTTTGCTTGTCTCATTCGTATTTCTACCGTGGAGCAGTTGTTTACATGGCTGTGTTTCGGTTTGAAGGGTGGGATGTAGCTGTGAATTTACTGGGTACAGAGGAATAACACCTGAATCCTCAGAAATGGCAACGCATGGGCGAATCAGTATATTCTGTTATGTCCATGGTACTGCTCATGTCTATAGGCGATGGTTACCACTTTCCATCAAGTGTGCCGTCAGCTTGTTTGCCATTCTAAGTTGCATAAAAAAATCTTTGTAATTAACATTATTACGATACTACGAGTAATATTTGCCTGTGACTTCGTTCGCCTGAATGAATATATTGTTTAACCGCGATAAAAAGTAGCCATATCCTTCTCAAGATGGTAAGGTGGACAGTTTGTTGTGTTGTTGTGATGATAAATATTGTTTGAAAGATAACTAGTTGCTGATTATATACACACACACACACACACATACAGAGAGAGAGAGAGAGAGAGAGAGAGAGAAAGCAACCGCAAAACAGATCGTCATGAGATTGGATATACGGAACGTGACCAGACGTCCTATTTAGAACGGGATTGTCCCTTTTTATAATTATGAGTCTCGGTGCCCCGAAATGAACTCTGAGACGCGAAATTGTCCCATTTTTGGAAACCACAAGAAAATTTGAGTAGTAAAGGCAATGCTGATAATTAAGGTGAATATAAAAAAATGGCAACGAGTTTTAGGTTCTCAATTCCACTGATTATTTTTCGAAAATTTATTTATTTATTTCAGACAACTTTCAGATCATTTTTGTTAGTATGTGTACTTAAAAACTATGTTAATACATAATTACTAGTAATAATCTAGTCCTCTGATCGAGCATCCACATTAGAGGACTATCTGGATTATTTACAAACATGTTCAGGATACTTTTTTTTTATACAACTTAGAATGGCAAACAAGCTGACGGCCCACCTGATGGAAAGTGGTAACCGTCGTCTATAGACATGAGCATGCCAGTAGTTGCCACGCCTGGCAAACGGATTGGCAACCGCAGTTAGACTTTAGTGATGTTTTGAGAGGAACACTGCTGCCAATCCCTCGATCGTTAAGGTACAGGGGACCCACGGTAAAGAAAGGGGTGGCCCATTCTATGCTAGGACTACATGGCAGGTGTATATTGGATAATTGATATTTCTTATATCTAATATTGGTCCAATATGGCCATGTGGTCCTGATATAGAATAGGTCACCCCTTCCTATCCCGTGGATGTCGTAAGAGCCAACTAAGGGAGGCGAGAGATGGGCAGCAGCATCCCTCTTAAAACATCTCTAAAGCCTGACGGCGGTTGCCAATCCGCCTGCTAAGCGTGGCACCTACTGGCAAAACCCCCTCAAGGGAGAGGCTTATGTTCAGCAGTGGATAGTTAGAAGCTGATATGATTAGGGCCAATATGTAGATATTGTAACCACAATATATATATTACGCGCTTCTAATGTTCATGACTTTCATACCTTTGAATCCCTGAAGAGTTCTTCGTATCCATATATTTTTGTTATAATCCCAAAGGCGTTATAATTTAACCGAATACATTCGCTACAAGGTTACACTAATTAGTTACCTGTACTGTACTATATTATATGTATGTAGTGACTAAAATTAATTAATCTTTGATATATCTTTGTACAGAATCCTTACTTATTAATTCTATAATATAAAGTACGGACTGTGCTCAGAGGAATTGTTCAATAGTAACCCATGACGACTTTCTACCATAGTACTGCTCGCCATCGACAGGGAGTTCACCACCATACCTTAGAGCCTAGATGGTCGCGTACAGCGCGGTTTCAGACATACTTTCCCACGAATACTCAGATTATAGAGTGACTTTCTGTCGAGGTCTTTCCAAGTGATTACGAAATAACGTTCTTCAAAAAAGGAATAAAGAGGCTTCTGTAGGGTCGGCTATGTGCACGTAATACCCATGGTATTGCAAGCGTTCATAGGCTACGGTAATCGCTTATCATCAGGTGGGCCATATACTTGTTTGCCACCGTTTTGTTTGTATTCGTCGATTTAAAAAGCAGGAAAAACAAAAAAATAGACTGCTTCTAATTGGCTTATCAAGATGGTACATATACCAGATTTTAAGTTAGACCTTCCAATAAGTGTAGAGTTGTGAAAACCGCATTCCATTTGGATCGGTAGGTTTTGCGAGATGCCGGAAACTAGTTTCTCTGTCTAGATTGGGGCTAGATGGTACTGTGTGTCTTCTTCTTTTTCGTCCTAGCTTTTATTTCGGCTATAGCCAGAGTCAGTTTTTCTGCTATTTCTAGTCCTTTTCTTGCCGATCTAGTGCACTTCCCTCAGACAAAGCATTGGCTTGCATGATTTAGTCATGACGTCAAGCCAGCGTTTCTTGGGCTGACCAATATTTCTCATACCAATATTTATAATTGGCATTTTATGTACTTATAAAAAATGTTGTTCAGACTGTTCAAATACAATATACAAATTCAATAGAGACAAACTCCAAGACCTTACTACTTTACTAGCAAAATTTTGCATTCTTGTCAGTTTGTACTAAACCTTTTGTGGTCGAACCCTCTTCTGTGTGATAACCCTAATTTATAGCTTCACAAAATTAATTGCCTGTGACATTTTTGTTTTGTTTTCATTACGTTTATCCTTTTGTTGGATTTACGAGTAAAGGGATTAAAATTGTGCGTTAATATGTTCTTATATTTTCGGTTTATAAACACCGAATTGTTATATTTAATGTATTAATTACATTTGTTGTATTTAATGTATTATTTTCTAATCCTTAGCTAATATTTTAAATTAGCTCTTTGCCCGCTACTACGTACTCGTAGTTTTCAGAAGTAAAAAATCAATACCAATTTTAGATATCATCATATCAGACATCATACAGAGCGAGACTTTGTACAAAAGTCGATTGCTTGGGCGTCTCTGTTCCATTCTGTTGAAGGGTGGGATATAGTAGTGAATTTACAGAGTACAGAGGAATAATACCTGAGTCTTCAGGCAACGTATGGGGGTATCATGGGCGAAACAGTATACTCTGTTATGTCCATGGTACTGCTCATGTCTATAGGCGACGGTTACCACTTTCCATCAAATGGACCGTCAGGTTGTTTGCCATTCTAAGTTGTATAAAAAAATAAATAAAGAAAATGTAAAAAATCAGTGCACCAAATTATATGCGGTGTTCAAAATTGTATTCTTGAAGGTCTAAGTTAAAAACTAGTGTTGTTTTTATAACACTTTATTTGTGCTTTTAAATTACAGGATACAGAGTATTATTATATTTATTTTTTTATACAACTTAGAATGACAAACAAGCTAACGGCCCACCTGATGGAAAGTGGTAACCGTTGTCTATAGATATGAGCAGTACCATGGACATAACAGAGTATACTGTTTCGCCCATGATACCCCTATGCGTTGCCAATTCTGAGGACTCAGGTGTTATTCCTCCGTACCCTGTAAATTCACGCCATATCTCATCCTTCAAACCGAAACACAGCCATGCAAACACAACTGCTTCACGGTATAAACACGAATGGGACAGAGGTACCCAAGCAATCGAATTTTGTACAAAGTCTCCCTCTGGTTGCTCCCTCTGGTGCACTGATACTGGACATACAGATAGACAGACAAGATTTCTAAAAAATATAGTTTTGACATCTATTGATCTTACTTAGATTGTTCATATTATTTTTTCTTGAATATCTCCCATGTACACCGTCTATCTACAATTTTATTATATTATTTTTTATTTTAACAACGCATTATCGAAATGTAAGTTACTGTTTTCCATGAAATAACGCAATTTTAAGGCAATTTAAATTTTTATACGTGCACGGTAAAAAGTTAAAATTGGAAGGCACCCCGAGGCCAAAAACTCCAAAATGTCGAGTAAGGAGTCTTCAAATATTAAAAGATAATTACCCATTTGACATTTTTTAATGCACATAAAAACCTTTCTCAAGAAAAATAATTTGTGAAATGATTTTTTAATGACTTCCTGATGAAAATTTTGCTCATTATTTTTCAGACGCGATATATTCATTACATTATTTTGGGTCAAAAGATTTTAATGATGTTCGTTTATTAATGTATTTTCATGTCTGTGACATAAGCTTAAACAGCCAGACAGACAGATCGAATTTAATACTTTTTTTTATATAAAATTAATCATAAGAAACAAAATTAATAATAATATGTATACTTTATTGTACGCAATAATTACATTGTTATAATTAATTTTATATAAAGATGTACAACAGGCGAGCTTAACTCTGTAAGAGTTCTCTTCCAGCAAACCCTGAGTGGAAAGGAGCATTAATTACCAGCGGGCAGTGTACGTACAATAAGAAGTGAAAACAGTATGGTTGTTTGTGCTAAGAAATAATAAATATTTATTTATTTACCACTTTATTGCACCAAGTAAAAAGAAAGATAACAAATACAGTAAATATTAATGAGAAGTGACACAAACGGCGGCCTTATATATATTCTTATATAAATTTATTTATTACTAGCGGCCCGTCCCAGCGTCGCACGGGTGGACATTTTTACATTTTAAAAAGTGGCCAAAGGCTGCATACGCGACGGAAGCTTAAAAATGGAGTAACTTCTCCCGTTTTCCCAACATTTCCCTTCACTGCTCTGCTTCTATTGATCGTAGCGTGATAAAAAGTATACTATAACTTGCTCAGGAGTATGAAGAATAATTGTACCAAATTTCGTTAAAATCCGTCGAGTAGTTTTTGTTTCTATAACGAACATACAGATAGACAAAAATTTTACTGATTGTGCATTTTTGGCACCAGTATCGATTACTAATCACCACCTGATAGTTATTTTGGAAATATATTTTCATGCACAGAATTGACCTCTCTACAGATTTTTTTTAAGTATAGATAATTACTTTTCTAAAGCTGATTATATTATGTATGTATTAAATATCAAACAAGTGAAATCTAGTTTCTTCTAATTTAGTATAATTTTAATGGGTAAATATGGAATGATAATCACACCTACACTATTGGTTTGACGACAGGTGAAAATGTAGTCAGGTCTATTGGTCTATCATGATCAAGCCGGCAGCAATTAACCACGATAGTTTCCAGTGAGCACCACGTGGGAGTTGATTGACATATTACATGATTACTGGGTCCCATTAGTATTTTTTATTATCGAAGGATGGACAGCAGTGACCCTTTTAAAACATCACCAAAGTCTAACTGCAGTTGCCAAACAACCTGCCAATCGTAGCAACTACTGGCAAAACCCGCCTTATGAAAGTCTGTGTTCGACAGTGAACAGTTAATGGTTAATATGATGATGATGATGATTAGTACTTTGTATGAATATAGGGTAAAATATGATGTTCAACTTCCATTGAAGTTGAAACAGGTAAATTAAGTCAGGTAAATTAGCTCACTAGTATCCAATGCTGATAATTCACGCTGCCCACGCTCCCCACCTCCTTGATAACAGATATTAGGACTATCACTTTCTTTCCGTTACTGGAAGATTTATATTCTTAATCTAAGATGGTATTTCAAGATGGCGCTTAAAATTGTTAATCGATTGTTCACGACATTCAAACATTAGTAGTCATTAGTACTAGATTAGTGATAGCTCTCACGCGAGCACGTTGTTGACCGATACAAACAATAATATTATTTGCAACTACTAAACTAAATTCCTTTTTATAAAAGAAAATTATACCGTATGGATTTTCTCAAAAGGGAAATTGTGGGGTAATTTCTCACACAAGAAAATTCACATTGCAATTTGTTTTCAAGAAATTTATACTTCAACAATTTCCTACTGTAGATATTTCATACCGTAACTATTTCTCTCTCAACTTACTTCATACTGCAACAATTTCCTTCTGTAGATATTTCATACCGTAACTATTTCTCACTCAACTTACTTCATACTGCAACAATTTCTTTCTGTAGATATTTCATACCGTAACTATTTCTCACTCGACTTACTTCATACTGCAACAATTTCCTTCTGTAGATATTTCATACCGTAACTATTTCTCACTCAACTTACTTCATACTGCAACAATTTCTTTCTGTAGATATTTCATACCGTAACTATTTCTCACTCAACTTATTTCATACTGCAACTATTTTCTTCTTTAGATATTTCATACTGTAATAATTTCCTTCTCATCTTATTTCATACTGCAATAATTTCCTTCTGTACATATTTCATACCGTAAGAGTTTTTTTCTTAAGTTATTTCATACTACAACAATTTCTTTCTGTAGATATTTCTTCGGTAACAATTTCCCTTTCAAATTATTTCATACTCCAATAATTTCCCTCTTAAGAAATTTCGAAAGCCGGCACTTTCCGTGTAATTTAAAAATCGTCTGTCAAATTCTGACCAACATTAAAAAATGTAAAATTTGATTATTGTAATATAAAATATTACCCTATAATTTTACTACCATTACCAACCAAACTGAAACACAGCTATGAAACCACGGGTGTTAAAAGCGTATTTATTCACATAAATATTATAAATACAATCTATAAAACGCATCGTCCATCGGCGTGTTTTTATCGTTATAAAATAAGGATAGTGAGATTATTCCAAATAAATATAACTGATTTATTGACACTAGTAAACGTTAATTTTTATCATCATCACCATCTATCCACTGCTGAATATAGGGCTCCACCATAGACTGCCATAAGGAACAGTCCTGAGCCACCTGCATCCACTGACTCTATGCAATGCATTTGAGGTCGTCACTCCATCTAGTGGGGGGTCGTCCTACACTGCGTTTGGCCATACGGGGTCGTCACTCAAGATGCTTTCAACATTGATTTTATTACGATGCAAATCTGCTTTTTTTGCACAGGGATATCTATCTCTTTGTATACATATATATCTTATTTATTGACTGCTCTTTAATTTTAATTATATTTAACTTTGACCGCGTAATCGGGTAAATTGATTAAAGGATATAAAAAGTAGTCTATGTTTTTCTCCATTCTACAGTAGTGTAAGCAATTGCGATTGTGTAAATTTCTTTGCGATTGGTTAAGCGGTTAAATAGCTGAGAGTTAACAAACATACAAACAAATACGCTTTCACATTGAAAGTAGTTCAATATAATAAAATTGTAACTAAAAGATGTCTGTATATGGGTAATCATCATCATCTCAGCCATTATCTGTCCACTGATGAACATGGGAGGTATTTAAGAAAAATTAATAAATATATTTTTTTAAATCTTGTCTGTTTGTACGTTCCGGTATTAAGCAAAATCTACTGCAGTAAATTATAAGCCATTGGCGCAGTTGTATTCCGGATTGTACCTTAAAAAACTGGTGTATGGTTAATCTTGATACGCAAGGTTGACTGGTAGAGAATGCTACATATAAGGCATTAAGTCCGGCCTGTAGACATTTTTCAATGTGTGCAACAGTATAAATAAATAAACAAGCAGTCTTCCTACTTCTAAAATCCACGTGTACGCACAAAAAGTACTGTACATATATAAATTAGAATAATTTCTAAGGTATAAGAAACCTTATTTATATATAAACGACGTTAAGAAGGCCCATTATTTTCTCAATGTGATCTTTTTTCTTATATCTTTTTATTTTTAACAATTTTATTACTGTAATCTCTTGGAGAGTACATATCTGTCTAATTTGTCTACATATGTTTTTGCTAAATACAATTTACTTGATATATTTCTTCGCATAAAAATGGCAACTTCATTTGTGATAAAATACTTGATAAACTACGAATAATTTCTATGTACATTAGATTGAACATGTTTTAATTAAGAACGCAGAATCGCGTGTCTAAAAGTAAATTTTGCTTCGCAATAAGTTTTTTTTTTTTCTACAATTAAAAAAGGCAGCTTCAGTCGTTTAGTAAGGGATTAACAAGAAAATTAACTCTATTATGTTAGTAGTAAAAAGAAATAACAGAATCGATTCAAAATTAGCTACATAATCATTACAAATAGAACCGAATCGAGACACTTAACGTAACTTAGTAACCTATTTTTTAAATAAAAAAAACTACCTTTTACCCGCGACTTCATCCGCGCGACAAAGATATGTTTACTAACCGAGATATAAAAGTAGCCTATATCTATCTACGTGCATATCAAATTTCATAGTGATTCGTTATACCGTTAAGGCTCTATCAAACAAACTCACCAGAGGGAGGCTTTGTACAAAAGTCGTTTGTTTAGGTACCTCTGTCCCATTTGTGTTTCTGCCGTGAAACCGTTGTGACTGCACAGCTGTGCAGTCACAACGGTTTCACGGTTTCGGTTTGAAGGGTGGGATATGGCAGTGAGTTAACAGGGTACAGAAGAATAACACCTGAGTCCTCAGGAATGGCAACCCATGGGGTGTGGGAGGAAAGGGATTGTTAGTAATGGGGTCAAATAGCCCCATTACTAGCAATATACCCAATCAGGTCGATCTCCACGTGGTCCCCCCTGGAAACCATCGTGGCTAATTCTAGTTGAATTCAGGATTCGTCAGGATGGGCTCATTGACCTGCTTTCATCCTTATTAGTCATCTATCACTGGTGCCCCGCCATTGTATACCGATAGCACAGACGGGGTTACCATACCATTATCACCCATTAAAAAAACCAATGGTACTCCTCATTTCTATAGGTGACGGTTACCACTTTTCATGAGGTGGGCCGTCAGCTTGTTTATCATTCTAAATTGTACAAAAAAAAAACTTACGTTCACATTTATAATATTAGTAAGGTTATGTTAATTCGACCTCATTGTTATAATCTACAAGTCTATGCAAATTCCAGAATGTTCCGTGTTAGATAAGCCTAAAAAATATTTTTCTTTCGACGACAACCCTTTCAAAGAATCCGAAGCATGTTACAATATTAAATCGTTCAACATAAAATTCCACGAGTAGCTTGTCTGCTCGTCAAATTGACAAATCAAAGGGAAAATGCGAATAATAATATAACAAGGCATAACACATCGCAACACTATCCCGGCTAATTTGCTTCCCTTTGAACAATATATCCTTTTGAAGTTCTTTCTTATATTCTTTTATCCCTCTACAAGTTAGCTCTTAATATCTATAACTGTAATATAAGTAGATTTACTTCTCAAAAAAGCATTCAGTCGTGAACACACATACACATACACGGAGACACGCATACACGCACGTTTGCGAATATGCAACACGCACGATCGCACACACACAAGAACGCGTGCCCGCACGCACGCACGCACGCACACACGCACGCAAGCACACACGCACGCACGCATGCACACTGATGAATGACGTGATATTTCCTAGATATGGATATCTAGGAAATATCACGTCATTTATCAGTCGATGGATTGGTAAGGATGTTGAAACATTCTTACCAATATTATAAATTAAGAAATGAGTGTATTTGCTTGTATATTTTAACGCCTTATCGATTCATCCAATCGTTGCAAAATTTTGGGATGCACGTACTATTTGAGATGATTTTTGAATGTATTGAAGTCGCGAATGAAGAGAAGTTAAATTATTTTTTTTTTATTTCGAACGCGATGTCGCGTGTATATAAGTTAGCAGTTAGTAAGCAGTTTTTTGCTCTGCAATTAACAAGGCAAGTGCCATCTACCTAATAGGTATAATTCATTTTAATGACAAAAAAGTTTATTTTTTATTTTTGTTACTGTTAAAGAATTGTGAATATCGACTCAGAAATGGCAACGTGATCCGGTAACATACTAACACAAGTGAAAGAAACTTAGATGAGAATTTGAAAATTACCTCAAATAATAAAAATACTTTGCGGAAACTCAAATAAATCTCTAACTTTAATAAGTATTTTGGAAATAAATGTACTTTACTCAACAGCCTTAAGATATTTCTGTAGAAGGTAAATTAAAAATTTGACCTTGTTTCTGTGATCATCACCACTATTGCTTTTTAACCCATGATGTAAAAAGTCATGTTGTATTTTTTTCTGTATGTCTATCTCTGGCTTCATAGCTCCTAAACGAATGGACATTAGTCCATTCGTGCGATTTTTTGTTTGAAAGCCTACGTGATCGAGACGGTTCTTAGAAAGATCTTCAGGCATTTCAAGGTTTGTTATGCCTCTCCTAAATCAATAATCTAAATTAATGATTTTAATGAATAAGTTCAATTGAAAAAATTAAGAGGTTTGTTTGTTTGAACGCGCTAATCTCTAGAACTACCAATTGGATTTAAAATATTCATTTACATTTGGTAGCTCATTTCTTAAATAGGATATTTAACATCATGATGGTACTACGGGCGATGATGGAGAGGGATTGCTAATAATGTGGTCTAACTGACCTAGTACTAGCGATATCAGATCGACCTCCACACGGTTTCCCCTGGAAACCTTCGTGGTTAATTCTTGTTGAATTCGTCACGATGGGCCAACTGACCTGCTTTCGTCCTCACCTGTCATCACTCACTGGTGCCCCGCCAGTGTACCGCCAGCGTAGGCGAAGTTACCATTTAATTATCATCCATATAATAATAACTACGAGAGAAGCCGTAGGATAGAGATAGTTTGTTAAAATAAGAAGACAAATAAAACAGTCCTACCCGTGTCTCAGCAATTCGTCTAATAGTGCCCTTTTTTATGGTTTCGCGAAAAGGAAAAAACCGCAGGAATCGTTTTCCCCAATCAGTAAAGGTGGGGAAGTGGAACGTCTTATCAGGTGAGGTGTTAACGTTTGTTCAGGTGCCAGCATAGTGTTAAGCGGTAGCGGATAAAACAAAAACCAACTAGAGTTTGTTTCAATGAAATAGTTTTTTTATTTGTGGATCCAAAATAGTTTTTTACAGTGTGAAGCCTGGTTGATAAAGACAATTCTGTAACTCCATTCATTCATGTCACGATTCGTCATCATAATATCAGCTTTTAATTGTCCACTGCTGAGCACATGCCTTTCCTATAGGACGGGTTTTGCCAATAGTAATCACGCTTGGCAGACGGTTTTAAGAAGGACGCTGCTACCCATCTGTCGTCCACTAGAGTCTCTTTGGCGCTTCTCAAGACACCCAAGGGAAAAGAAAGGGTGGCCTATTCTATGTCTGGATCATACGTCTAATACAATTGCGCATTCTAAATTCAAATATTTCCAATTTTTATGTCGCTGATCGATGCGTTTTTATTCCTGATTATGTACATGGTTATGTACATTCTAATATTCTTGAGGTTATTTATTTCCAATGCTCTCATACATACAATCACATCACATTCATACACGCATACATCTTTCATAGCAATTTAAAATTAACATGTAAAAAAACATGACAACACAAAACACAAAATATTACACACATGTATAATCATATAATCCAATATATTTCCAAAAACCTGTTGAGACACACAATCAGCATTATTAATTACTACAACCTCCCCTGCCTAACTTATCTATATATTATATATGTGCCGTTTATACTTCGAAAAGTGGGGCCTGGTATCTGAGATACAGGCTTCATAACCTAGTTCAGGCTCCAACTCCCACAACCCCTCTAAAGAAATAAACTATTTAGTACAAATTTTCGTGGAAGAAATAAGCCATTTATTATTATTTCAGTGCATCATTAGAAAGTAGATTTAGCTAGTAACAAGAAGAGTAGTTAAAATATATATCTTTCTTAGAATCAGAAAACCACTAAAATAACTCCTAATCACCCGCTAAAGTGCCACTATTAAGCGATCACCCCAGCATTCTGTGACAAATCAAGGTATTGCAATACAAACTTGGCAACGACATATTGAATTTGTAGGGCTGTAAATAAAACGTGACTTCATACACCGTTATCTATATCGCGTTATTGTTATGACCAAATTCTTTGTTATCAAAAGGTATCTATTCTCCTAACTCTCCTCGTGTAACCCAAGTTTTATATGAAAAATACAATTGTTAATAGACTTCAAGGACGATAAGGAAAAAGGCATATTTATTATTTAGAATTATACAAAACAGATGAGGGGTAATTTTTGGTCTTTCCCTTGATATGACATGACGAATTCATGAATATTATAATAGAAGGTATGCCGTAAACTATCTATTGCTAAACATAGGCTTTTCAATAAGGAGAGTTTTGCCAGTAATTGGCACGCTTGGCTGACAGGTTTTTTTTTATGTGTGATAATGGAATGGTACCCCACCCGCGCTATCGGTATACACCGGCGGGGCACCAGTGAAGGATGATAGGTGAGGATGAAGTAGGTCAGTTAGCCCATCGTGACGAATTCAACAAGAATTGTTCACGAGGGTTTCCAGGGGGAACCACGTGGAGGTCGACCTAATAGGGCATATTGTTAGCAATGGGAATGTAAAACTCCATTGCTAACAATCCCTTTCCCCCTTGGCTGACAAGTTGGCAACCGTAGTTAGGCTTTGATGATGTTTTAAAAGAAACGCTGCTGCTAGTGTTGCCAGGTGTCCAGATTTGCGCGGGACGTCCCGATTTTCAGGGGTCTGGGGACGCGTCCCGATTTGTACCTGATCGGGACGCTAAATGTCCCGATTAATCAAAAATGAAAAAGCTTGTTTATAAAACAAAAATGTATATTTACGCTACGTATTATGTATATTTACACTTAAAGTACGTTTTTATTTTATAATTTCTATTAGTCCAACAAGACTGATTACTTGTTATGTAAGATTAAATACATATTTAATTTAGCTAATTAATATAATACTATACTTGCACTAGTAATTTAAAACGCAATAATTTGAACCTAGAATTAAAAACCCCTTTTTTTTGTTTACTGTCCCAATCTGAAACCCTAAATCCCGATTTTTTTACCTCATGTACTGATTTAGAACAAATCGGATCTGGCAACACTAGCTACTGCTTATCTCTCAATAATTAAGCTCCTTTGGTTGCCTCTTACGACACCCACGGGAAAGGAACGGGTGGTCCACTCTATGCCGGGACCACACGGCAAAATTAAATTTTACATAAATTAATTTTTCAATATATAATTATTTATAGCTTGTATAATAGATTAATTGTGTTCTAAGGAATTAATTAATATAATGCCCACACCCAGGTTTCATTAATACTGCTCGCCGTCGACAGGTAATTCATCCTTTACTCTAGAACCTAAACTGAACACGCACAGTGTGGTTTCTGAACAGTTACCTTCCGCGAATAATCAAATAGAATGATTTACCTGCAAAGGTTCTCCCTAGAGAGTAGCGTGGAGTCCTTCAAAAAGAGCGTAATAAAGTTTTTAAGGGCCAGCGAAGTCCCTGGCGTTGCAGGCTACGGTACCCGTTTAGTATTAGACGGATTGTATCGATACTTATTTGACACCATCTATATTTTTAGAATTTTAGTTTGTCTGTCTGTATATTTATTTCAGTTATTATTATTATTATCGTCCTTGAAGTATATTTGTATTACTTAAGGACAATAATTAAAAAAAGACTGGCCGTATGGTCCCGGCATAGAATAGGCCACCCCTTCCTATCCCGTAGGTGTCGTAAAAGCCGACTAAGGGATAGCGAGGGATGGCAACAGCGCCCCCTTAATACATCTCTAAAACCTGACTGCGGTTGCCAATCCGCCTGCCAAAAGTGGCAACTACTGGCAAAAACCTCAAGGCTTGTGTTCAGCAGTGGATAGTTAATAGCTGATATGGTGATGATGATTGAAAAAGATTATTTATTTATTTATTTATTAATTTAAAAAGTGTTATTTATTTATTTATTTACAAGAAACATGGTAAGTGTATAGATGTTACAATAAGTATAAGTCCTCACATTTCGCCATAATTAGGCATGCAAATATTAAAACTTAAAAAGAATAAATGTTAAATAAGTCATTAAAATTCGAAATGTTATATAAAAAAAAATACATCAAAAATGTCAGACACTTGTCAACAATAAAAAGAAAGAAATGTCACTGTCAAATCATGGACTATTGATAACAGCTGCATTGTACCACGATAGGTAATTCACGTAGGTTGTTTACCTTTTTGTATCAAAAACTCTTGCATACTGTAAAAGGACTCCTCAACAAGCCAATGCTTTAATGAATCTTTAAATTTTCTAAATGGGAGTTTTCGTATACTTTTTCAGAACAGAAAACAAAACTCTGTTCAGAACAGAAAAGAGGTAATGTTTAGTCCAACACTTAATATGACGTGACGAATTCATGAACATTATAATAGAAGGTCATTCTGTGCCGTGTGGTCCCGGCATAGAGTAATCCACCTTTTCCTATCCTGTAAGTGTCGTAGGCCACTAAAGGAACTCAGTGGTCGTGAAATGGGCGGCATTGTGGTTGTATGGGCGAAAAACTAAAAGTCGACAGAGAGGGCGGTTAACAATGACTTTCCTAGACCGGTATGCCGTTCGCAACAACTTAAATTAATCGTACCTCTTTGATGTGCTGGTTCACCTGCCTCCTAGGTTTGCTGTCTTTCTCCACGGCGCAGCTAAGGATCCTCACTGGCTCCGGAGCACGCACAAATGTTGTATTTGAATAGGGTGGCGTAATGTCGGGTACTTCACATGTCCATGACACACATATCAATTTTTACATTAATAGAAATTTAGTCTTATTATGAAATATAACAAGTTGCACACAAAACCACGTCGTAGCGAACTATGAATTTCACTTTATATCTCTTTTATTATAAAATAAATACAGAAAATAGAGCGTATGCTGCTAACAACCCGTCATCACTTTTCGCGCCAACGCCATATTGCTTTTTTTTTTCTTTTTATCAATCTGAACATAGTTGCGCTCAGGTGCGATGCGACAGCACTCTCTTATGTGGTGAAACGACCTTCAAGCCGTGCGATGCAACCGGTATCGGATTATCATCATTAAACTAGCCCAAACAGTGGTTGTTAAATCGCTTGCTGAGTGTAGCAATTACTGGCGAAACCCCCGCAAAATTAAAAACGTCCATACCAAATTGGATGTGCTTCACACAGTTGTTTCATAAGTTCTAACTTAAAGTTTGGTGTATCATACGACATCTGTAAGTATAAACATATAAATAGAACTTAATTCTAATTATAAGTACTCACGCAAATATAAAATTATCTTGTACATAATAATTTGAAACGATTAACTGTTGAGTTTCTTGCGAGTTCTTCTCAGCAGAAAACAACGTTCCGAACCCAGCAGTGCAATCGTTAAAAAAATATGATTTAAAAGAGCTTGTAAACAAGTCTATTCGAATAAAGATTTAGATTATTATTCTATTCTAATGTATTTGATTTATTTTCTTATTTCTAAAATCCACACGTACAAGGTTACAAGGAAATGTTAACTGTAGATTAAAAAAAAAAAAAACAAAACACGAAATACGTAAAAATATGTAATTTGTTGACTAGATATGACATTAGTAATTTTTTCTTTAATGAATGACAATGGAATGGTAACCCCGCCTGCGCTATTGGTATACACTGGTGGGGCACCAGTGAGAGATGATTGGTAAAGATGAAGCAGGTCAGTTAGCTCATCGTGACGAATTCAACAATAAATTAGTCACGATAGTTTCCAGAGGAAACCGCGTGGAGGTCGACCTGATATGGTATATTGATATCAAGTTCTAACCTTCTAATTACTATGTCTTTTCCCCCATCAATCATATTGGAACATGGTATCTTATATGTTATATTAGAATATGTTATGGTATTTATTTGAAATAAACCAGTTTCAGGTGTAAAAAAGTGTTTAAATTGACAAAAGTTGATAAAATTTAAACCCATTAGAATTCAGACAAGAACTTTGCACGTAGTTTGCACAAACTGAATTCTAGCTCAGTTAGAGTGGATAACCGTTGCAAACCATATCATGTGGGTCCTAATAAGAGTTTTCAACTTTGAGGTTAGAGGCAAATTTCCTAGATATTAAATTTGTAACAAAATCAGATGGTGATTTTGTACAAAAGTCGTCAACTTTGTGTACCTCTGTCTCATTAGTGTTTCTGCCATGAAACAATTGTTTGCATGCCTTTGTTTCGATTTGAAGTGTGGGAAATAGCAGTACAATTATAGGGTACAATTACACTTAAAGTTTCAATACACCTTAGTCCTCAGAAATGGCAACGCATGAGGATTAACGTGGGTGACACAGTATACTCTGTTGTGTTCATAGTATTGCTCATGCTTATAGGTGACACTCACCACCTACCAAGCGTGGCAATTATTTTTTTAAACAACTTAGAATGGCAAACAAGCTGACGGTCCACCTGATGGAAAGTGGTGACCGTCGTCTACAGACATGAGCAGTACCATGGACATAACACAGTATACTGTTTCGCCCATGATACCCCCGTGCGTTGCCATTCCTGAGGACACAGGTGTTATTCCTCTGTATCCCGGCAAACTACTGGTAAAACCTTTCTTATGGTGGAGGACTATCTTCAGCAGTATACAGTTAATGGCTATTATAATGATGGCGATGAATTATATATTAAACACTTAGGTAAACAAGTTTGCATATTTGGATTGCGTAAGAATCAAACCCACGTCCGTTGAACAGTAAGGCGGTGTGCATACCGCTATACCAGTAAGGTCTTCCTTAATTATATTGAATAAAATATGAATGTATCTAACAAAAAGAATCATCTATTGAATTCGAGATTCACAGACATTTCTGACGCAGTGCAACTCAATAAAGAGTCCCTTTCAATGCAAGATATTCTCTGGGAAATATGATTTTCGGAAAAGACGTTCTTGTTAAGCTGATAGGAAATTTGACGCCTCTGAAGGTCCAGCGAAGTCACGTTCTAAATCCTTCGACATTTTCCAAATGGACTGTTTTATTTATTGGCACGTTATTAATTCATTTATCTATTTATTTTGAATTTATTGTAACATGTGACAGCTAGTTTTTTTTTCTATGGAACATAAAATGACATGCTGACAGCTCACCTGATGGAAAGTGGTAACCGTCATGACATGAATAGTACCATGGACAAAACGGAGTATACTGCGTCGCTCATAATGCTTCATGCGTTGCCATTCCTGTGGACTAAGTTATGCAGAAAGCAACGATTTCTTATAGATATCCTAGGCAATGTGGCTTATATATATGATGCAGCTGAATAACTAGTGAAAAAAGACTAGTTCTTATTACTATTTTATTATTTCAGCCATTAACGTCCATTTGCTGAACATAAGCCTTCCTCTTTGGAGGGTTTTGCCAGCAATTGTCAAAGTACTGGCGAAACCTTCCAAGGGAGAAGCTTATATTCAGCAGTGGACAGTAAAAGGCTGATATGATGACTCAATGATGCAATGATTTTTATTTATATCGGCTTCTTCCGGCAACTTCTTACGCCCATATATTAGAAATGGGTAATTCTTTTAATAACACGTTGCCAATCGAGCATTTAGTCTGTCTGTTTTTAAATGAACCCTGTAGCTTATGGACACCTGCAATACTAGGGATGATGATGATGATGGATGGAATAAATCAAGTTCAAATCCGTTTACAACTAACGAAGTTATGAGGTAACAAAATAAAAAAATCTTTCCTTTTTTTGAAGTCAGTTGATGAAGTGATAATTTAAATAAACTTGTAAATAAGTCTATTTGAATAAACATCATTTCCATTTTATTTCTGAAATCAGGTCATTGAAGCAATGCCCTTAAAACGTCCTTTAACTGTTTTAAAAGTCATGTTGACGCGTGTAATTCCAAGTTTATTACGAGTTCAGTCGCTCGGTCGCGCCACTCATCAAAACTTTAACACACACGGTTAAGTTCCAAATTAAATAACAAGTTTATTCCATTTTGTTCACTAACGTTTGCTCTGTAAAATTTCAACAAAATAAATATATATTTTGTTCAAACGACATCAAACAAGAATAATTTAAATATTCCACAAAAAAATATCTATTTTTCAGTTATGGCACCACCAAATAGCTGGTGGTGGTAATTAAAAATAATACTTCACCAATAATAATAACGGAGATAAAAGGATTTTCCAAATCGGTCTATAAATGATGGAGTTCATGGCGTAATAAACACAAAAAAAAACATTGGGATTGTAAATTTCCTTCTTTTTAAAGGCAATACAATATTGGTTAAAAATTGGCGTAACATAATCACATAAATATCCAGACGAATTGAGAACTTCCGTCATTTGTAAGTAGCGTCAAAATTACCAGACTGACAAACAATTTTAATAATTTGTATTGAAAACGAAACTTCATGTTTAGTTCATAGACAAGTATCTTCATTATTAATACTAGACACCGATTTCTGAATTCATAGACAGTTCATTGTCAGAAACAGTATCTAACTTGTAACTAATTATGCTACAATTAATATGTATAAAGTTACAAAAGCTTGTCGTACTGTAATACCTGTACAGCAATATAAGTGTGTTTCAATGAAACTTAATGAAGATGTAAATAAATGAATAATTGATCTGACTATAATACAGTCTACTAATGTCCAGTAGTAGAATAGTACAAATGAAAAATAGATTAATTGGTTGAAAAATTCGATTTGTAACTAATTTCATTTGTTCCGAACATTTCTGTGATAATATTATCAAAAGCAATTTACCCAAGTTTATTAATTCCTATTAAAACAGAATATAGACTACACTATACTATCCACACTACACTACACTACATTACATTACACTACACTACACTACACTACACTACACTACACTACACTACACTACATTACACTACACTGCATTACACTACGCAGCATTACTCTATACTACACTATACTATACTAGACTATACTATACTATACTATACTACACTACACTCTTTGATTATATAGATAGTTTCTCCTTACATAAATGCTTCGCTAAAAACAGGTCAAATTTATTATCCATACTTCGTGTAGAGGGTTATCATAATTTATATTTTTTTACTAATTATATGGGGAAAATATATTAATGGGTTAAATTGAAAAATAAAAACGATACAAAATTCTTATAATATATTAGAAAGAACCAAATAAATAAGGGGGAAAAAGGATTGTTAGCAATGAGTCTGACAGCCCCATTGCTAGTAATATACCTTATTAGGTCGACCTCCACGTGGTTCCCCCTGGAAACCATCGTGAACAATTCTTGTTGAATTCGTCACGATGGGCTAACTAACCTACTTCATCCTCACCTATCATCCTTCACTGGTGCCCCGCCGGTGTATACCGACAGCGCGGGTTACCATTCCATTATCATTCATTTAAAAAAAAAAAAAAACAAATAAATAGTCCATAACGATTTGTTATGATTATCTTATTTTTACTGAATACTTTGATTTATATAATACTATATTTTGATTTATATATTATAAAATATACTGAATAAAGAACATAAAATATGTTTTGGTTTTTAAACAATTGAGAACGGCCGCTATTTTATTTATATGCACGTATTCTAATTTGTAAACAATACTTAATGTCGGCG
This sequence comes from Galleria mellonella, assembly GCF_026898425.1. Lineage (NCBI taxonomy): Eukaryota > Metazoa > Arthropoda > Insecta > Lepidoptera > Pyralidae > Galleria > Galleria mellonella. Next base: position 3,093,277 of record NW_026441999.1, on the reverse strand, counting down.
CACAACACTAGCGATCGGCTCGCTGTCCAATTGAGGTTGGCTCGCCTGTACCTCTTTCGACGTCCACTACATAGGACATGCGCATAAAATTTATTTGTAACTTTTAAAATATAATCATTTAAAATTGGAGTCAGATTATTATTCATATCCACCTCGAAACACTTAAATTTGTAGATTTATATTATAGAAAAAAAAATAGTTTCTAATTCTAGTCTGGAAAGTAAAATCTGGGAAATTTTTAATCTTAGTACTTGCAACACTAAAAATAAAGTGCGTTTATTTTAGTATAAATAAAAGTGTTTTTTATACAATTTAGAATGGCAATCAAGCTGACAGCCCACCTGATTGATAGTGGTAATCGTCGCCTATAGACATGAGCAGTACCATGGATATAACAGAGTATACTGTTTCATCCATGATACCCCCCATGCGTTGCTATTCCTGAGGACTCAGGTGGTATTCCTCTATACAATGTAAATTCACCACCCTATCACACCCTTCAAACCGAAACACAGTCATGCAATACAACTGCTTCACGGTTGAAACACGAATGAGACAGAGGTACCTAAGCAAACGACTTTTGTACAAAGTCTCCCTCTGGTAAATAAAGTGTAAACTAATTTACCTTTAGCTAAGTAAAAGTTGACGCGTTTTTTTACACTCGATACTCTATCTATATAATCTAAGACATTACTATTCTGTCATCCAGCATTATCCTTATTGCTATTTATTAAGAGACGGCCAATATTAACTTAGGTATTGTATTTCCTCTTCTATTCCAATATCTGGGAATCTTCTGCACTTAAGCATTGGTCTGAGTTTTAATAACACCTTTCTTGAACATTTAATTGTATCACATCTAGTATAGAAATATATCCTATACCAGCGATACGCCCCGGCTTTATACAACTTTTTGAAAATAAGATACAACCCATGTTATTCGCTCATAATGTAGTTTCCTGTGTGTAAAGGAGTTTAAAAATCGATTTAGTATAATCAAATCCTTCCACTTTTTTAATATACTAGTATTAATATATTTTCTTGAGGGGAAAGGGATTGTTAGTAATGAAATTTAATAGCCCCATTGCAGTACATCCTATTTATTTATTTTTAATCATTAGTACAAATATGGCGTACATGGCGGACTTATCAGGTCAATGTCCAAGCGATTTCCCCTAGAAATCGTAGTGGTTAAGTAATTCTTGTTCAGTTGATCACTATGGACCAACTGACCTACATTTATCCTCACCTGTCACCCTTTACTGGTACTCCAGCGTATACCAATAGCGCAGGCGGGATTACCATTCCATCTTCGCCCATTCAAAACATATTCAGTCATATATATATATATATATATATATATATATATATATATATATATATATATATATATATATATATATATATATATATATAGTATAGTATAGTATAAAGTAGATAGGAACTGGTTTTAGTTAGTAAGTTATTAAATTTATAGTATATTTCTAGTAGTTATTAAATTTATCTATTACAAACAAACAGTCAAATCTTTCCTTTTTATAATATTGATATTATACAGATCAGATTATATTTATTATTGTACAGATTACATTTTAGATAATATTTAAACTGTTTCAGTAAAGAAAATAAAATACCATGAATCATGATGGGACGCACATGATATGACCCCATAACTTTGATAACCGGATTGGCGCGATGGTAAAAGTGCTCGTTACCTCGTATTCCCCTCACTGTCACCGTAATAAACCCAAAACTGTAATTTATCCGGCTTAGGTAATTAAAGAAGTGATGCGACGCAGATGGGACCGCTTGGTTTAGTTTCATTTAATAGTCTCTCCAAAGGACCTTCGCGACCTACATTCCTGTCTCCCTAATATTGTATAGGAATTGTAATAAAGCAAATGGAATGCTCCAGATGGATAGTTCGCTTGCAAATATAATATAAGCGTGGTGCGACCTTTTGTCCGATTGATGTTTTGATAAAGGCTCTTTATAAGGAAAAATTGTTTTATTTTAATACAAAAAGTGCTTGCTGTTAAAAGTTTTGCTTCATTTATTTCAGTTATGTATAATTAGCCGTGTAGGTCCCGGCTTAGAATGGACTACCCCTTCCTTTCCCGTGGGTGTCGTAAGAGGCGACAAAGGAAGTTTATGGTGTAGGGAAGGGCAGCAGCGTCCCACTTAAAACATCTCTATAACATTGTAATCTTTTGGAGGAAACAAAGAGTATCTATCTATTTCTAAAAACCTAACTGCGGTTGCCAATTCGCACGCCAAGCGTGGCAACTACTTGCAAAACTAGCTTTATGAGGAAGGCTTATGTTCCGCAGTGGACTGTTATCGGGTGAAATAATAATAATAACAAAAAAAAAATTAACTAACTTAAATAATTATCTACTGCTAAACATTTCTTTTTAAGAACGATAAATGTATGGTAATTCTGGTGCCCATGTTTGAAATATTGGTATACGTTGGCAGGATATTAGTGAAGAGTGATCAGTGAGAAAGCATCACATTTCTTGTAGAATTCGTCACGATGAGCTAATTGCCTTACACTTTTATGGTTGCCTCACCAATGTAAAGTGATAGCGCTGGCGAAATTACCATTCCATTTCCACTCATAAAAAAACATTCCATTATCATCTATTTAAAAAAAAACCATAGATTATAAAAATTATTGTGTAAATCAGTACAAAATTGTCGATGCACTCGCATATCGGAATAAGAATTTTCCTATTCTAGAAGCCACATAAAAAAGTTTTGACCACTAACAAAAACAGCATTAAAGAAGGCATTTTCGAATGGGTTTAGTGTGGATGAGGGTTGCCAACAATAAATAACTTTTGTAACATGACAGTAAGTGGAAAGAATATGGTACGTTTATGGCATATGAATAAGGTATTATTCTTATGTTTATAGTCTGTACACAGAAGGCTCAATTCGCAGACAAATTTTCTTTTTCGGTTCTGTAAATCTTCATGTAGTTAGACTGAGGTACATTCTTTATCAATGTCCTTTTTTATGGTTGAAAATGAAATGGTTAACGCCTGCGCTAACGGTGAAGAAGCACCAAAAAGAGATAATAGGTTAGACTGAGAACAACTAACTTAGACAAGTGGAATCCATCGATGGAATCATTATTGCAAGCGAGCCAGTCACTTGGAATGAGACATCGGACGTTGCAGTCTCATTCTACCTTTTCTTTAAAGTCTATTAAAACAGAATATGGACTGTACTATACTCTTATGTACTACACTCTACTATAATATATTACACTGTACTACACTACACTATATCTATATGGAGAATGAAAGAAAGTGAACAGCCCACTTGGACAAATGGCGAACAAATTCATTGACGGAATCCTTATAACGAGCGAATCCAATGAGTTGGAATGAGATATTGGACGTCGTTGTATCTTTCTACCTTATGGTTTCATTACCTACACTATACTACACTGTACTTAACTACACTATACTATACTACACTACACTACACTACACTATACTATACTATACTACACTACACTACAGTACACTATACTATTATGCATCGTCGTCCTTATTACTTTATGATATCGTTAGCCATTACGATTCCATCGATGGATTCGTTTGCCACTCATTATTTACAATTATATTTATGATGATACCTTTATATTTATTTTATATATCTCGTTTTAAAAACAAATTTTCTTTTTGTCTTCACTTTGAAAATAAAAGGAAATATATGACAAGTATCATAATTTTAATGTAAGTATTGGGGGTAAAATAAAATTAACTCGATTCGTGTTTTATAAAGTAATGTTTATTCAAATTTAAGTCTGCAATTAAAGTTGATTAATTATATATATTTTTTTATATCGTCACCCCAATTAAAACCTGTCATGCAATCCTCATCTTTAATATCAAAGATTTTGAGTCTATTTCTAATTTAAACTTTTTAATTGCCTCGCCGTAGATCCGCCGTAGTGTCAGATGGTAACTAGTTGTATAAATTGAGATCAAAAGAAAGTTTTAAATTCTGTTTACATGACAGTTCTAAAGTTAATTTAACTTCGTGTTTTAAACGGAAACATCCTGGGACGAGTATTAGTATTGCTCGTTGATGGAATGTATAATGGCCACTGTAATCCCCATCATCATTTCGTTCTACATCATTTTAGTCAATAATTGTTACAGCACTGATGATTATTGTGTAAAGATGTTTGACATTAAAAAATAATAATTTATTTAATTATCTACACAACTTTTACCTTCTGCCAATTTTAAAAAAGGAGAAAGTTCTCAATTTAATTGTATTTTTTATATTTGTTATTAACTTCGTCATTTGTTAGAAAATTTGTTTATCTGAAAGGATATATGTACTTTCAGATTATTCAGCAGTTTATTATTTATTTATTACATTTATTATTATAAATTCCCTTAATAAATGAACTATCAAATACAAAAATATTTTTTGAAATCTGACGGATATATCCAAATTTTAGCACGTTCAAAAAAACTCTACTAGACGCTAGATGGCGTAAAAAAGAAAAGTGTGAATAGATCCTACAAAAATAATGTGACGGAATTTTTATAGTATATGTGAACGAAGTCGGAAGCACAAGTAGTTGATACAATGAAGTGGTAATAATAATATTGTCTTCTATTGTTACAGGTATGACAACATTACACAAAGAGGTATGAGTAAGGTTGAGTACCGCAATATCTATATCATCATCATCATCATCATCATCATCATCATCATCATCATCATATCAGCCGTTATCTGTCCACTGCTGAACGCAGGCCTCCCCTATAAACCACCAGAAGGAACGTTCCTGAGCCACCTGCATCCACTGACTCCTTGCAACGCATTTAAGTTCAACGTTCCATCTTGTGAGGGATCGTCCTACACTATCTATCTGTACAGGGTCGCCACCCCAAAACCTTTCTTTTCCATCAGTTGTCTATTCTTAGAGCTATGTGACCAGCTCTTCACTTCAGCTTGCTTATCCTTCAAGCTATGTTGATCACTTTGTTTCTTTTGCGGATATGCTCATTTCGGATTCTGTCACATAAAGAAACTCTGAGCGTATCCCTCTTCTTAGATAGCTGAGTAACTTAGAGCTTTTGCATACGGGCAGCCTGGACCATGTTTTGGTTCCATAGGTCATTTTTGGTAACACACATTGGTTAAAGATCTTCGTCTTCAAACTTTCAGGTATTTTGAATGAAAAGATATGGCATAGTTTTCCATACAACTACCCAGCCGAGCCAATATCTGTATATTTGCCCAGTAATGGATATATTGAATTCCTATATATAATATAGACGCGTGGTTCCAGTACAGAATAGTCCACCCGTTCCTTTTCCGTGGGATAAGAGGCGACTAATGGAGGGCAAAGGATGGGAAGAACGTCTCTCTTAAACCTTTTCTAAAGCCTAACTGCGGTTGCCAATCCACCTGCCGAGTATAGCAACCACTGGTAAAACTCCCCAAGGAAGGAGCTTATATTCAGTATTGGACAGTTAAAAAAAACTTATCATGATGATATAATATTCGTGTTTCAACCGTGAAGCAGTTTTGTTTGCATGGCTGTGTTTTGGTTTGAAGGGTGGGATATGGCGTCAATTTACTGGGTACAGAGGAATAACACCTGAGTCCTCAGGAATGGCAACGCATGGGGGGTATCATGGGCGAAACAGTATACTCTGTTATGTCCATGGTACTGCTCATGTCTATAGGCGACGGTTACCACTTTCCATCAGGTGGGCCGTTGTTTGCCATTCTAAGTTGTATAAAAAAATTTTTTTCCCTATTAAAGTAAAATAAAAGAAATACTTCAGAAAGGTCCCTAAAAAATATCACGTGAGATTCTCGAAGGTTCTCTGAAACGTAGGCGAACTTGAGAGCGGTTGTTACTTCAAAAACAAGTTTCTCCAATAACAATCCCTGTTCATCCAATGATAACAAATGAATTATAAAACTTTACAAGATTTCATTTGTAATTAAAATTCTATCGTTCGGACAGCGCTTGTTTTGTATTACATTTAATTTCATTCCAATGGAGAATAACATTTCTGTGGATATTAGAAGATTCCTCTCGGATCTAATTCGCTTTGTTAATTAGAATCTTTAACCGATTTAAAAAAAAGACGGTCTACTCAATTCAATTGTATTTTTTACGTTTGTCAACTCAGAACTGTGTCATTTAGAAATTGATTTTAAGAATTCTGAAACGATCTGACGACTTTTGTACAAAGTTTCTCTTCTGGTCTGCTTTCACATTTATTATATTAATAAGATATTATGTTACAGATATAACTTGTAGATATTTTCTAACAGCTATATATTAAGTGATTAAATACAGTTATATGTACTCAAGTACGTATGTATTGAGAGCAACTAAACCGCAAATATAATTCGAGGTAATCTATCAAGAAACTCTTCACTACTCGCTTAATAAATACTCGGCTTAGGACCATGAGCCTTCAGGAATTAAGCGGAATACCATATATCAATATTTGGGGTGAACTAACTGCTTATACACGTATCTACATAATCACTACGTAGTATAAACAGAATATATAAACAATATATATTATACACATACATACATGCATAATATTGTAGAGAAACACTGATAAATTTAGAGGTTTCTTCTAATGTGATGTCGTAATGTAATGGGGGTCCGGCGGTGCTATTTAGTATTAGCATTGCACCCGTGCGAAGCCGGGACGAGTCGCTAATTATTCTAAAGAGAATGTCAAGTCTCAGTTGACTATCCAGATTTATAACTGTAATCTAAATATTGCCAACTGGGAAGCTTAATAATCAGTTTTCATAGAACTTAAATGAGACTTAAATTAACCACTATACACTAGTGGGAAAAATTAAAGTATCAAAAAAACAGTCCAATTTTTTGGCAAAAAAGGGTCGTATTGAAATAAAAAAACAGCAATTTAAAGCTTGAAGTTTCTAATTTTGGAATCTTAAAAGAAAAGTTTTAAAATATTTGAAAAAAACATTCTTTGAACCGATTTTCAGAATGCGGAACTGCGACACGTGCGAAATAATGATCCATAAGTCATAAGTTGGAAAAAATAATACCAATCCATAAGGTAGAAAAATTTTCAAGTCCCCTACACCAAATAAAGGATCGAAAAAAATTTTGACAATTGTATTTTCATGATTAAGATAAGTGCGATATGCGTGTTACTTGATTTTTTTTTTTGTACTAAATTCCAAAATTAGAAACTTTAAGCTTTAAATCAATGTTTTTTTACTCCAATTTCTTCAAACTTTTGTCAAAAATACAGTTATTTGATAACTGGCTAAAAATTTTGACTCTTTTTCTATTCTTTAATTTTTTCCACTACTGTATATGTCATATATGTGACATGTAATAAATAAATAAATAAAATTGTGAGCATTTCATCCGAATAAAAATATTAAAGGTAAACAAAACGGTTTATTTGTATATAAATTATATCTGTATACTCGAATATTTGTTACAAAACTGTTTAATATTCATACCGGCGCGTATTGGTACAAATGACGTCATTAATGTTTGTTTGTATGACACGAAACGTGGCTCATATATAATTCCCCCATACAGTGAGTTCAGGGTTTTTATACCAACGATTTCAGGTCTAACGTAATTGAACTCTAAATCTATTCTAATAAGATCCAAAATCGAGACTGTCTCTCCATATATTCCTCTATAACTCCTGCAAACCAGGATCTACAGTAACTAGGATATTATAAAACACATTGTCCCGTTTTACCCTTTGGGTACGGAACCCTAAAACATAGGCAATATAGTGCTATGAACAACACAATGTATTTGAGGACTATGGTGCTTCATGTCTATGGGCGACGTCAAACATTTTCCATCAGGTGGACCTAGCAGTTTTGTTACCATTTTTAGCTCCAAAAAAAAACTTTAATTATCTACAACTGACTTAAAAATGATTTTTCGAATTCTTAATTTGACTGAATTTTTTATACTTAATACATTCATGCTACTAAGAATGGTGGTGAATTCCTGATAAAAAGTGATACCGTCATCTATAGACCATATTATGTCTATGTTTAGCAATGAACAGTTAACGCTGATATGATGATAATACACCAAAATGGGGAAAGGGATTATTGGTAATGGGGAGGTTAATCCCCATTGCTGTCAATATACCCTATCAGGTCGACCTCCACGCGGTTCCGCCTGGAAACTATCGTGACTAATTTATCGTTGAATTCGTCATACTGACCTGCCTTTTCTTTCTCACCTATCATTCCTCACTGGTGCCCCGCCAGCTTATACCCTTAGCGCAGGCGGGATTACCATTCCATTATCATCCATTAAAAAAAACCTTTGAGAATAAACATTTTCTTTTCGGTTGATCGCATTCATGGACAATACTCTTATTTTATTTGTGTTTCTTCAGGATGGTGTGCTTTTTTTATACAACTTACAATATAACCTTCAAGAAAAGAACATATTCCTTTTTAAAAGGCCGGTAGCACACTTGCAATGCCGTTGGTGTTGTGGGTGACCATGGGCGGCGGTAGTCACTTACCATCAGGTGAGCAGCATGCTCGTTGGCCCCCTGTGTTGTAAAAAAAAAACTTAAATTAACAAACAAGCTGACGACCTACTTGACGGAAAGTGATAACCATCGCCTATAGACATGAACAGTACCATAGACAACATAGTATATTGTGTTGCCCATGACACCTTTCATGCGTTGCTATTCCTAAGTACTAAGGTGTTATGTCTGTGTACTCTATAATTTAATAATAATAATAATTAAAAAAAAACTAATTTTGTTAAAGTTAAAACCCTTTTTACAAATATTATTCTGTGAAACGGAACGCAATAAGCGTATTATTTTTTTGCATTCCACTCCCTCAGTTCAGTTTGTTCCAAACGTCAAACAGATGAGCGAAATTCCGGTATTCCGGAGTCGTACACAGAATAATACATTAAATAAAGGATTGCTCAAAAGCAGACAAAGAATTGGAGTGACTCAGTTTTTCCTTTTCCATAAATATCAAATTCTTGACTGGATATTGGCGTAAGTGATGGACGTAAGGCGAGTTCTAATCTAGCAGAAAACGTAATCTAAATGTATATAGTATTTTCTAAAAATAATATGGCCTTAATGTATAATTTTTGAGAGAAATATGTAGTTGATGGATATGAGATAGTATGAGGATGAATATTTTTTTTTTGATGGGTGAAAATGGTATGGTAACCCCGCCTGCGCTAACGGTATACGCTTGCGGAGCACCAGTGAAGGGTGATAGATGAGAATGAAAACAGGCCAGTTGGCCAATCATGATGAAATCATCAGGAATTAACCATGATAGTTTCCAGGGAGAACCGCGAGGAGGTCGACGTGGTTGGGTATATTGCTAGCAATGGGATTCTCAGTCTTCATTACTAACAATCCCTTTCCCCCTAGGATGAATAGTTAGCTTAGTCTACTTTGTTGTGAAGGTAATTCCATCTTTGATTCATGAAAAATACTTCTTAATATTAGTATTACATAATTAAGAATTGTGATCCACAAAATAAATCGATTTCAATTGTGATAAAACCAGTTATTTTGATTTAAAAACATAACTACTGAACAGATTTTGATAAAATTTCTATAGGTAGCGCCATCTATAAGTATGTCCTTTTAGATAAAAAATAATTTTTAATTCGGTTTAGAACTAACGGAGTTATGAGGTAGCAAACATAAAAAAATACAACAAAATGAGAATCTCCTTCTTTTTCAAGTCGGTTGAGAATGATATTGCTCAACTTTAGGATACGCGCATTAGGAGTCGTGCAATAAATTTAAACAAATAACATATTACTACTGCTTATTTTATTTTTATACTCGTACTAGTTTGTAGAAGGCCGGCAGCACACCTGCAATGCCGTTAGTGTTGTGGGTGATCATGGGCGGCGGTAGTCACTTACCACCAGGTGAGCCGCATGCCCGTTTACCCCCTGTGTTGTAAAAGAAAAAAATGTATAACTTTATTATTATGTATTTTTATCCCTTTCAGACCTGAACGATACGGGCGTGAGTTGTAACTTTATAAAATTCTAAAACCGCGCGCACGAATTTTTACGCACGAAGCTGAAATAACATGATAGTGAGATTCTAAACCAGCCAATAAGAAATCATTTTAGCGGTTAGGTGGTGCAGTAGTCTCGTGCGTGCCGGCATGATGGCTTGGCTCCAAAACACGAGAATATATTTAATCTGAAAGAAAAAAAATCTTGGGTCTGAAAGGGTTATGCAAGTATAAAAAATGTCAATTTTATTTATATTTAGATAATTTTAATTTGTACTTATTTTTTTATCTAATTTTTTTTAACTGAAAAATTGTTGCAAAAGTTAATCAAGTGTATTTAAACATTTTTATTTCTCCTTATTTAAACTCTTTCCGCTTATAACTTGGACACCTAAGTACTATACATTCACCCGGCGTATCTTCCCCCAAGGGGTCAGTTAGACAAATGACGTCATCAATACTGACGGATCGCCCCTCCGAGAAATATTGGAAAAGCTGCCTATCTTTTTGACGTATGTTAGCCCTAAGAAAGAAATGTTTGAATGAATGGTCACGAACAATGCTTTATTTTCTTTTAACCTTAATCAAATACGTGGGCGTAAAACCTAAGCGTTAAGTTCTTCAACTCAATCGGCAATGAATTCGGGATATGCAGAAGTAAACGAGGAATAACTACTTGGGACAGATAAAAGAAACACTAGGTGTCATGTCGTATGCCGTTGGTGCTGCGGCGGCGTACGGAAGAGGTCCCGCAGCACTGACAGATGGCAGCAGAGGAACACCGGGGGGTTTTAGCCGGTAGGAGTCCGGCAGTACCCACATATCTCCCCCGAGGTATGTGGGTCTGCATGAAGCATTTCCTCTCGTTAAAAAAAAAGGTGTCATGTCGTATAGAGAGGTCAAGGATATGGCCTGGGATAGAACTGGCTGGAGGAAGATGCATGTTGTTGCACCGACAAGAGGAAACTCTTAAATGAAAAGAGAAGAGAAGTAAAAAAGCAGCATCATCATCATTACAACCTATCCATTGTTCATTGCTGAACATAAGTCTCTATCATTTTTTTTAATAGATGTTAATGAAATTTTAACCTCGCTTGCGCTATCGGTGTACACTGGCGGGGCACCAGTGAGGCATGATGAGTGAGGATAAAAAAGGTCAGTTGGTACATCCTGACAATTCAATAATAAATCAATCTCAATGTTTTCCAGCGGGACAACTATTGGCAAAAAGTAAAAAAATAGGCACTGGTACCACCCGTTTGGTATACGAGATATCAATATCGCAAACGAGCTCATTTTTACCATTACATTAATTTTTATTAGAAAGAAAGAAAACATTTATTGCCAACAACAAAAAAAAGTTACATAAATTATCAATAGAAAAAAAAAAATTAATAGTCTTTGTTCTATGCGATTTAATACAATTCTATTCTGTAATCTCACATTAATAAATGTAATATTTTATAAAAGCTATTGAAAAGAAAAAACCAAACGCAAACTCACTTCGCGTACTATTCTATTGTTATCATGGCGGCTCGCAAAAGGGCAGTGTTGCCATTAATTAAAAATTAGCGTTGTAATGGAAAGTAAATAACCCATTAACCTCTTGTGAAAATCCATTCGCTTTTATACTTTATCTAGTAATGTACTCGTGTAAATGCATTTCAGATGAATTTTTTTCCCCGGTAAAACGAATTTTATAAAGTTTACTTTAAAATTTGTTTTAAACAATAGAATGAAATGTTTTTATCGGAAATACGGAGAATTATTTACACAGTGCATATTATATTAGGTGAACTTTTTTTTGTAATTTGAAATGTTGTCTGGGTGTAATTATTGGTACAGAATAACATAAAATAATTTGTTTACACTGATGTGTCGAAAAAGTGTATAAAAGTTGTATCCATTTTGGTGTAATTTTTTTTTAAGATTGACGATGGAATGGTAACCCCGCCTGCGCTATCGGTATACACTATACGGGCACCAGTGAGAGATGAAAAGGCAGGTCAGTTAGCCCATTATGAATTCAACGATAAATTAATCACGATAGTTTCCAGGAGGAACCGCGTGGAGGTCGACCTGATAGGGTATATTGACAGCAATGGGGATTAACCTCCCCATTACCAATAATCCCTTACCCCCATTGGCTTTGGTGATGTTTGTGTGGAACGCTGCTTCTCATCCCTCATATATATATATATATATATATATATATATATATATATATATATATATATATATATATATATATATATATATATATATCTATGTGTAACATGTTTCTATGTATATTTAAATTTCAGTATGTACCGCATTCGAGTATTCTGATTTGCTTAAAATTAACTTATATACTTTTAACATAAAATCCGCCTTATATACATACATGTACTAATGAATAAAGTTTTGAGGTAACAAACAAAAAAACAATCGAATCTAGACCACCTTCTTTTTTAAAGTCTATTGAAAAACAACAAAACCCTCTGTCGTTGTACGCTTTATGTATAGATGTAGAATTACTTGCAATATTTATGTAAGTAGCAATACATTATTCAGAGGTTCGTAGCAAGCACCAAAACCTATAGCTGTATTATCTACACTGTATTATGTATTATGGTGACTCACCACAAATGTTCTCGTAAATTTATGGTTGAAATTATTTCGGGAACGTTCTAGTAAAAATACAAAAAATATATTGAAAAAACAATTTAATAACGTACCGTACGTTGAACCATAAGTACGAGTAGTTAGAATTCTTTCTGGAACATTCTATTTTATCTACTGTTAACCCACAAAGAGGGAGAAAGAGAGAGATTTTCTGCTTGCCCAGCAGTAGGCATCCCACTAGAAACTAAGGAAATCATGAGGCTAAAATTACTCCATCAAATTAGATGCGATTTTCACAGTTGTATTCTTGAAGGTCTAACTTAAAATCTGGTGTATGTTCTTTTTACTTTTATCTTAATACGATGGTCTATGGAGGAGATCCATGTTTAGCAATAGCCAAATAATAGCTGATATGATAATGATGATGGCGACCCCGTGGATTGCGTACATTTCACCATACAATTCTAGAATAGGCATTGCTTACACGGTCCTCCCTTACAAAGGTCTACGTTCATCGTAATGAAATCACCAAGAATTAACCACGATACTTTCCAAGAAAGACCGTGTGGAGGGCGATCTGATAGGCTGATAGGATTAGTATTAAGACCGGTGGTCCTCATTACTAACGATGCTTGCTCAAAATCGGGATAGTATAGTTTAGGTTTGACAGTCTTTGGCGCTGTAGTGAACACGTTGCTTTGTGTAGACGAGGTTGCTATTTCGATCGTGGTTGGGCTAATTGAGAAAAACTGACTGCTCTGAATTGGCTCAGGTCTTTTCGTCAGGTTTTCAGAATGTTTTGGGTTATGCAGACCAATCCGTTGTTTAGTTCCTGATAACGTACTGTATCTTAGCTCGAAGACGAGGAGATCGCTCTAACTGTGTTGCTCCTATTATTTCGAGTCCACAACACTCCTACATTCTGTAGTCAGTTGAAAATGGATTAAATTTATACTGCCATAACGTTCATTACTAAATAACTGCAGCGATAAAATTTGATTCAGTACAGTAATTGTGCTTATCTGTATGCTTTCCAAATAAGTATCCTGGATAAAAGCCAAGTTTGCTTATATATAAGATGCAACCGGAAAACTGGTGAATTTTGGTGAATTCCCCTAATGAAATGGTCGGATAGGTTTTAATATAAACTCTTTGAACTTAGACTGTCCACTGCTGAACATAAGCTTTTCCCATAAGACGAGTTTGGCCAGTAGTTGTCACGCTGGTCAGACGGATTGGCAACCGCAGTTAGGCTTTAAGATGTTTCAAGAGAGACGCGGCTGCCCATCCCTCGCCCTCCCTTAGTCGATTTTTACGACACCCACGGGAAAGTAAGGGGGTGATCTATTCTTTGTCGAGACCACACAACGATAAACTAGTTAATTCATTAATAATTTAGGACTTTGTCATTGTCATGAATATTTTTGGAAAACTATACAAAAGTGTGGGTTCGTCTGTCGTATTCGTATTTCATCCCTGATATCATCGTCATCATCATATCGGCCGTCAACTGTTCACTAATGAACATAGGTCTATCCATATTAATAAGCTTTGCCAGTAATTGCCTAGCTTGGCAAAAGGTTTGGCAACCGTAGCTATGTTTATCTTTGTGGAGCAAAAACTAATCATTACAAAACGCTGTCTATTTATAGACGCATATATCCCCGTTTTCTCTTAAAACAACTCCAAATCCTAACTGCGGTTGCCAACCCGCTTGCCAAGCTAGGCAACTACTCAAAACAACCCCCATATGTTCAGCAGTGGACAGTTGAAGGCTGTTATGATAATATCTGCGTTTAAAAGTACAGTAAGAAACAAAAAATGTGCAACCCAATTGAAAATCTCATTTTTTTTTTAAGTTAGTTAAGAAACCCTTAATTTTTTGGTTTGGAAAAAATTTTGAGGTTTAATATTATTATAATAATTATAAATGTAATGATAACGGAATAAAGTTTTCATCTCGTCGTCGCAAAACAAAGTTCAAACTTGTTGAAAAGTTGATGCGATTCCATTGTGTTTCTTATCGCAATGATTTAAATATCATTCTCCTTTGAGAAGTTTCGGCTTAAAGGCTCGTTTCATTGTGGACCTATTTTATCCAGAGTGCATTGACATAGAATTACTAGATATGTCTTAGTCGCGATCTCTCCATCTTTTATCTTCACTTGCCATCAAATGAGATCAAGACATTAAAGGAATCTTGTGATAATAACAAGTTTAATTTAACCAGAAGGAGAATTTGTAAAAAAGTCGTTAGCTTGGGTACCTCCATCCCAATCGTGTTTCTACCGTGAAGCAGTTGTGTTTGCATGGCTGTGTTTCGGTTTGAAGGGTGGGATATAGCAGTGAATTTACAGGGTACAGAGAAATAATACCTAAGTCCTCAGGAATGGCAACGCATGGAAGTTATGTCCATGGTATTGCTCATGTTTATAGGCAACGGTTACCACTTTCCATCTGGTGGGCCGTTAGCTTGTTTGCCACTTTAAGTTGAATAAAAAAAAGAATTATTAGTATTATCTAATAAGTTACCACATTATGGGATCAGGCAACACACCGTGCCCATAAAAATTTACAAACAAACAAATACCAAAATATATTAAAAAAAAAAAAGAAAAAGAATCAATTTTCATCACTAAATTGAAAGCTGTTAATAATTTAAAAGTTTTTTATACATTGTAAAAGTTATTCCGTTCTAAAAACGAAACGAAGAGTGGATATTAATTAAAAGATAAATTTTAATTTATATTTTCTAGATTGTGTTTATCTTTCACTAAATTTTATCATATATATATCATTGGTTATGATGATTATATGGGTAATCTACAGCACCCTAATGGAGTTCATGTAATAGGTAATTAATTAATGTACTTAACAATTTTATAACTTCATGATGCATTAATAAACAATTATAGTGGTCCGCAAAAAGTAGCTTTAAGGCGGTTGGCCGCTAATAAAATTTACGATACCAGATACTAGATGGCGCGGAATCGAGTCTTTTATGATCCTTTAGAAGAATCCCATGCTTGTAGTCTCTATGGAAATCTAGTCGTTAAAAATCTGTTTTACAACTAATACTAGTTGCAAATCAAAAATAAATAATATTTTCGATGTATGTGTGTATATATGTATGTAATATTTAACGGAACTTGTCTTTACTATTTGATGGAGTTCAGTAAATGAAGTGCCACATTTGTCTTGTTTTTAGGGTTCTGGCCCACAAAGGGAAAAACGGAACGCTTATAAGACACTTTCTTGTCCATCTGTCTGTCCGTCTGTCAAGACCCTTTTTCTCAGGAATACGTGGAGTTATCAAGCTGAAATAAATATTAAATAGAAATCTGTAGTATTGTAAACTGTACTCAAATTTAGTAGCTAAATCACAAAAAAGTTTTTATGCTTTTTTTTTAAATATATAATAACTTGCTCTGGTAAACTCTAGATGCACAAGTTCGACTCGCACTTGGCCACATTTTATTTGAGAATACTATAGGTTTTATTTTCCGTGTGGTCCCGGCATAGATTGGGCCACCCCTTCCTTTACCATGGGTGTCGTAAAAGAAGACTAAGGAAACTTTACAATCGAGGAATAATAGGGTTCCTCAAAAAACATCACCGAAATCTAATTGCGGTTAGCAACTCGCCTCGGCCAACTTGCCAAGCATAGCAACTACTGGCAAAACTCTCCTTGTGAGGAAGACCTATGTTCACCAGTGGACTTAACGGTTGATATAATAATAATAACGGTCTTATCCCAACTAGTCTGGAACAACATCTCAGACGGTTGGGATTCCGAGGCGGCTCACTCCCGGGAAAGATGCAGAAAGCGGTGCTCTTAGATACTGCCCGCATTGTAAACCGGTTTCCCTCTTTCTGGGGCTCTGAACCCCGGCCGACTGTGCTTCTACCGGGGGCTAGTTGCCATCTCTCCTTAAGAGGGGAGATGTGAATTTTTGGAAAAATTAAACAAAAAAAGGTTATATGATGATATCCTTATTAAACTGCAAACCAGCTGTTTACAAACACTCCAATTTTTAGATAAAATTTGGAGTACTTGTAAACGGCTGGCCGGATGAATGTAATCTAATACACAGAAGAAATACTTACCTTAAATTGACTTATAATCCAACTATTCTTTATACTAATTTATGTATAATTTAAGCTAAAATTAGGTAATTAAAAATCCTGTACACTAGCCATGGGTAATATGGATACCGATTCGATATCTATATATCGGACTCTATCTATAATCTAGACATTGATGGCGGAAAAAAGTCACGACCTATTTCAATATCGCCCATATCGGTCGGATATCTTTATTCGAATATGTTAAAAGTTATTGTACAATATAGATATTTTAACGAAAATATATAGAGATTGCTATATATTATCCACTCCTACTGTACACTAACTTCAGTTTTAGTACGGTTACTCCACCGTTTATTATTCTTTGTTTTTTTTTTTATGGATATGCTTTAGGTAGGGACAACTCCACTCGATCGCACCTGCTATGTACTAGCAATTTGTATCACCCGTCCAGATGTTTGCAAGTAACCCGTGTTTGGCGTTTTATTTTTACCCGAAACTGAAAACGCTAAGATAGGGTTATATTTAGTAGTATCGATATGGTACCGGTAACTCTATACACAATGGGGTTTTTTTTTTAAACCACTGAAGTGACAAGCATACGGCCCATCTAATACCGTAGTAAATACTTACCAACGCTTGTAATACCAGAGGCATTACTCGCAGGTTTGCTGACCCTGAAGACCTCTTTGTCCCTTTTCAGAAGAATCCCAGCTGAAATTTCTTGGAAAAACCTCGATGGAGAGAGAGTTAATTCCATAGCCTGAGCGGTCGTGGGAAGAAACATCTCCAAAACTGCGCTATACGCCACCATTCAGGTTTTAAGATATGGGAATGAACTTCCTATCGATGGCTAGCTTTATGATGGTAGAAAGTGGACATGAGCATCATATTGAGATTGTTTGTATTTTTTTATACAACTTAGAATGGCAAACAAGCTGACGGTCACGGTGACGGATAACAGAGTATACTGTTTCGCTCATGATACCCCCCATTGGCGTTGCCATTCCTGAGGACTCAGGTGTTATTCCTCTGTACCCAGCAAATTCACGCCATATCCCACCCTTCAAACTGAAACACAGCCATGCAAACACAACTGCTTCACGGTTGAAACACGAATGGGACAGAGGTACCCATGCAATCGACTTTTGTACAAAGTCTCCCTCTGGCGAGTTTAATGACCCTACTGTTATTAATATGCGATCTCCACGCAGTCCCCGTTGGAAAGTTGTAAATTTCTCGTGAATTCATCACGATGGGCCAAAAAACTTGCTTCCATTCTCACCTATCACCTCTTACTAGTTCCTCGCCAGTTTACACTAATAGCGCAAGCGTGGTCAACATTCCATTTTCATTCATTATTCATCCAAGGACGTCTTAGCCCACTAATGAGCTATCTTGAATTATATGCTACAAAAGTCACGTGTTCGAGTCAAACCCAAACACAGTCTAGCATACTTGCTAACACAGATTGGGCAAAGGTTTCCATGCAGTCGATATTTTTACAAATTCTCCATCTAGTAAATTGGGCCGATAGAAGTCAATTACTCTCGAAAAAAAAAATGTATTTCGATTCACCCCATTTTTCCGCAGCGAGATAAAACTGCCCTCTCATTTTAACACGAAAGTAATGGCTGTATGCGACAGAGCTCTTAGCTAAACAAACTTTTTAAATGACACTTTATTAGCGGCATCGTATTTTAATTACTCTGTGACATTACCCACCATAATTAAAACTTGCCACACCGGATTTATGTTTAATTAAGGGATAGATTAATAAGAGATAGATAGAGTATGTCAATATATAAACGCTTCGTCAAAAAGAGCTCAACATTTTTATTTTTGAAGTATTAGTGAATTTGTTCTGAAAGTTTTAAAAGATAGACTAATTAAATCCACACATATTTAGGTGTTTGATTAGACAATACCCTCTATGATGTCAAAAATAGACATATGTGGAAAACGTCACTGGAAAAAGGTGATTCTACATGGGAGTCGGAACCCTCAAAAATTAAGGAATGCGGAAAGGAGGAATGAATTTGTATCTTACCAAAAATTATAGTTACTATTTGCAAGACTTTGATCTCTTTTAAAAGAAATTATGTGAGCATATTTTTCTCATAAAATATTTCTTAATAAAATAATTTATTCTTACGTTCACTCTTTAGTAATCAAAATAGTGAGGATTTTTGATGTCGTGTCGTTGGAAAATCGTTATAATTATTATAGAAATAAAGATGTATAAATATTGTAATAAAGTTGTTATAAGTGCTTATATGCGATGCGAGATTTAGCAATTTTTTTTTTATATTTTATGTTTCTAATGGGATTATATTTTATGTAAAAATTATTACTTTATCTGTAGGTATCTGTCCACGCCAATAATGTTTGATCGTGGGCACACTTGGTTTTGATCGCTTGTTAAATGAAACTGAAATTTACTGAATTCACTTTTTGATTTATAATTTGTAATACACTGACAAGTATTCTGATTAAACAAGAACTTAATGCATTATATCTTTAAATTTTATTGAATAACTGAATAAATAAAATGGCAGAACCACGCTTGCATGGCCGAGCGTCGAATGGAAGAAAGAGATTCATAGACAATCCTAGTTGCATTTTTTACTTGATCATAGACTATAAGAAACTGAGATCTGGCCCTAAAATTATGATTAATTAAAGTGAATAATAGAATGAGATTTAGACATGTTGAAGCATATAACATTGTGTATCTATAATTAATTTTATAATCTTGAACTAAAAAAAGTTTATTCGCAAACCAAATCAACTTTAAAATACACGATTCCGCATACTAAATTCAAATATAATGAAATCTTTAGACGCTCTATCTGTAAAATCTAAGAATGAAACATCTCGATGTTCATCAGTATGTTTTTCCATGATTGGAATAGCTTTTTTTAAACGATGCGAATTAGAAGTGTTCAGAAATTACTGGACACTCGATGTTCTATCTAAAAGCATTTGATCATTGTTTTAGATAGAGCGTCGGGCGTTTGAGACTTATAATGAACTAAACTTTCAAATTTAAATTTCGAACACTAATATTTGCCGTGCAGTTGCAACATGTTTAATTACTCTGCAATTTCAAAGCGATTAAAAGTTTCATGCAGCGAAACAAGCATTAATTAAAATAGACAACATACGAAGATATACAGCCAAATGCAATATGCGGTTACAGTGCAGCGTTACAGGAATGGATCTGTTTTATAAAGCGATTCATTGATATTCAAACGGAATGTGTTTGCTCTGTGGACCGTACTGAACATATCTGGAAGTAGGTTAGACAAAGAACATTTTAACGTAAGATATATTGCTATATATAGCATGTAGAAAGTGTGCTTAATCTATGGCATGTTTAGTATCTGTATCTAACCGCTTCTCTGTAGTACTTTTAGGATACATCTACTATTCCAGCAGACGACTTTTCAACCGACTACAAAAATGAGGTTTTCTATTCGGTTGTATTTTTTTATGTTTGTTACCACATAACTCCGAAAGTTTTAAACGGATTTGGAAAATTTGTTTTATTCATTTTTTATCTGAAAAGATTATACGTACAAACTGGTCCCATATAAATGTTATCGAAATCGGTTCAGTAGTTTATTTTTGACCAAAGTAAGTAGATTTGTCACAATTGAAGTCGGTCTTTTTATGGGGCACAATCTTAAATTATGTGCAATCTCCTTTTGATGTGAGTTTCTTCAACTTCATATTTTCAACTTCATATTTTCAACTTATTATTTTATATGTATATAAAAGTCTCGTATCATGGTGTTTGTGATCGAACTCCTCCGAAACGGCTCGACCGATTTTTATGATATTTTTACATACATTTAGTAGGTATGAGAATAGGTCAATAATATATTTCATACCGTTGGGTTATTAGGGAGTCCCTGTCCAGAAAATTTTCAAAGAAAACTGTTATGTAATGTATTTTTTTTTTAAGGATGATAAATGGTGATGAAGCAGGTTAGTTAGCCAATTGTGATAAATTCAACAACAAATCAATCATAATGGTTTCCACGGGGAACCGCGAAGAGGTCGACTTGATAGGGTTTATTGCTAGCAATGGGTTGCTCATCCCTATAACTAGCAATCCCCACATATGTATCTAATGTATTACAATGTACTGGAAAAAAATTCATTTATTCATATTAAAATGTATTTTACTGACTGTTTCTCTGTAGTGTGACAACTTTAATTTGTCTATTACTATTGTATTTTACAATAGACAAGCTTAAACTGTTAGACGTTAATAAATATCAATGAATTAATATTAACGTGACAGCCCTAAGGTATCACGCTATGGAGCTCTCGTAAACACTTCTAAGAGTTTGCCGTAAGCTGATAATATTATCGTTGTAAACAGGTCGCTTATATAATATTTATTATTTAAGGGATAGTTTATAGTTTCCATTTCCATATATTTTTCATTGAATTAAAGTGTCAAATGAATATATGCTGTAATGCTATAACCATAAAAACAAATATCCAAATAGAATCGAGACTCCTGTTAAATCAATAATAGTAACTAAACTGTACGTTAATGCGCTAACGGGTCCGCGTCCTTAACGATCTAAATCATGGGTTCCCAAACTTATTTTGTCTACTGCCCACTTTGAGAATGAATTATTTTTTGGCGTCCACTATTACTTCAAAATCAACAAATCACACACCAAGCTTCAACACAACGCTCCCATTTTTTTCTGGGTCTCTTACCGCCTCCTTTTACGCCTGCAACGCCCACAAGGGGGCGTTATCGCCCACTTTGGGAAAAGCTGATCTAAATCAATCAAAGCTTGCAGGCAACAGTGCGTCTCACTAACGTATGTACAATAAAGGTAGGTAATATATAGTAATATCTATATATTAAAGTTACAATATCTATACATAGGGGGGAAAGGGATTGTTAGTAATGAAGACTGAGAATCCCATTGCTAGCAATATACCCAACCAGGTCGACCTCCTCGCGGTTCCCCCTGGAAACTATCATGGTTAATTCCTCATGAATTCATCATAATGGACCAACTGGCCTGTTTTCATTCTCATCAATCACCCTTCACTGGTGCTCCGCCAGCGTATCCCGTTAGCGCAGGCGGGGTTACCATTCCATTTTCAGCCTTTAAAACATATATTAACCCAATAACAGCCTTTGAAATGTGGTGTTGGAAAATGATGGTGAAAATTAGCTGGAAAGATTGAATTAGTAATGAGGAGGTCCTTAGTAGTAGTACTTAGGGTTAAAGGAAAGAGGCGAATTATAAAAACTATTTAAGATCAGACGTGAAAAAAAATTAGGGCACTTGATATGACACGATGAAGTTATGAACATTTTATTATAATAAAAAGTAAGATAGAAGGAAGGAGAGGAAAGAGGAGACCAAAGTATAATTACATCAAGCAGATCAAGGAAAAAGTTGGTGTCGTGTCGTATCAAGAGGTGAAGAGACTCGCTGAAAATCCTAGTGAGTGGCAAGAGCTCCACCGACAAGAGCGCAGCTCTTAAATTGGATAGTAATGAAAACATTTGTTAACTATCTGTCATTCAATATATACTATAGAATAGAAGAACCCGCTCGTAATGGATATATCCGATTGGTATGGGCGATATCACAATGGGTGATCATCAGTGTCCAGGAAAACTCAATATATAGATATCAGATATTATCCGTCTCCAGTGTACACGTTGTAAGTGTGTCGTGTGGGTTGCATCGGGCGTGAAATTGTTTTTTAAAAGCGAATCAATTTGTGGCAACTCTCTTTGCGTATGCGAGCTCTGAAAGAATGAATACCTAATGGCAGCATTGTCGTATACACAAATTGTACTGACTCGAATACATATCACGTTAATTTACCAGACTTTGTACAAAAGGCGATTGCTTGAGTACCTCTGTTCCATTCGTGTTTCAACCGTAAAGCAGTTGTGTTTGCATGGCTGTGTTTCGGTTTGAAGGGTTGGATATGGCGTGAACTTACTGAGTACAGAGGAATATCACCTGAGTCCTCAGGAATGGCAACAGTTTCCATCAAGTGGGCCGTCAGCTTGTTTGCCATTCTAAAAAATAGGATTTTTTTTTTATACCACTTAGAAACAAGCATGCGGTTCACTTTATGGTAAGTGACTTCCTCCGCCCATGATCGCCCACAACACCAAAGGCATTGCAGATGTGCTGCCGGCCTTTTAAAAAGAAATATACTCTTTTCTTGAAGGTTAAATTCATTTATAACTTATACTAACCTATATTTACTTACTAAAGACATTACGAGTTAAATATGATATCATTTTGAACTATTTAACAGTAGGTAATGTTTTGTATTTGTAGTTAATGTATCGTGGAGTTTGTTTGTTGATTCTTCACTAAAATTATTCAGCGTCATATGAATTTTTTAGTAATCGCCGTCCGTATGTCCTTACATTACCAAAACCAAATGATATTTCAATAGCCTCCTTGCTATAATTATGGTGTACTTAATACTCCATTTTATCTCCTTAATTCTGGTTATATTTTACTTGCTTTAATCTATAACTTCGTTTGCGTGACTCGGGTATGTTTAATGACTATAAAATAGCTTATGCCCATTTCCTTCCCATGCAATACTTAGGTACCAAATTTCATAACAAAGGGTTAAGATAATAAGAGGTAACAAACTCGCTTTTACATTTATAGTCAATATCTAATATATAAAATTCTCGTGTCGCGGTGTTTGTTACCAAACGCCTCCGAAACGGCATTATCGATTTTTATGAAATTTTGTGTGCATATCTGAAAGGTCTGAGAATCAGCCAACATCTATTTTTCATATCCCTCACTGATAAGGGTGATCCACCCCTAAATATTTTTTTTTTTATTTTTCTGACATTTTTTTATTTTTATTATATCATGATTTAGGATTGAAAAATACATACAAATTCAAATTACCACGCTTTTACGATCAACACTATTGTTTAATCGCAATTTTTATATGCCGCAATAGGGCTGCAAGATGACAATCGAATATAATAATTGTAGTACGATATATTTTCATGTATAGTTTTAAAAATAATATATATGGTAAAACAACGTTTACCGAGTCAGCTAGTATATAATAAAATAGTAACTTATCGCTAACTTTATATTGAAGATATACAAGAAAAACTATTACAGGGGGGCTTTATGAACGCAATAGAAGCAATAACAATGATTTTTAGAATTTTTGTCTGTCTGTACGTTTGTGCACGCTAATCTCAGAAACTGCTTAACCGATTTGAATGTGGTTTTCACTAATACGTTGCGGTTTGCTCCACTTAACGTTTAGTGTTTGTTTTATTTCAATCGGTTTTTAAATGAAAAAGTTATACCAATCTAAAGAATCACATATAAAATTCTATAAAATAACCGATCATTTGAATTGGCTGAAACTTTTTTTTTATTTTTATTACTATTTCAGTCGTTAACTGTCCGCTGCTGAACATAAGACTTTCCCATAAAGGGAGTTTTGCCAGTAATTGCCACGCTTGGCAGGCGGGTTGGCAACCGCAGTTAGGCTTTTAGAGATGTTTTAAGAGGGACGCTGCTGCCCATCCCTCACCCTTCCTTAGACGTCTTTTACGACAGCCACGGGAAAGGATGGGGTGGCCTATTCTATGCCGGGACCACATGGCGAAACTTTTTGTATTATATTTATATTATTATAGTATTGATTTTCGAAAATTCTTTCTACTCGTGCGAAGCCGGGTCGGTTCGCTAGTATTGAATAAGAATACTGATTAAAATGACAAACAAGGGGGAAAAAGAAAATAAAAATTTGTAGCTAACGGACTTACCATTCTGAATGTTGCGCGGTAAATTAGATTTGAAACAGCACCAGTGTAATTGTGAACTAAATTAAATAAAAATCATAGTACAGAATTTAATAAATGAAAGCTTGTGAAAATAACATAAATATTTGACGTAAATAACTGTGGTTTAATGTCCAATTCTCGATCATTATGTCAGCTATTATTAGTATGTACATAAATTATCAAGTCGACCTCCATACAGTCCTCCCTGTTTTTTTTAATTAATGATAATGTAATGTTACCGAATGATGACGTTAGTGGTTACCGAATGGTAAAAGGCATATTGAACCTGGATGTTAGGCTTGAAAGATTTCGTCTTATGAAATCTACGCTCCGATCTTCATATGCCCTTATCGAAAATCCTGAGAGTTTGTAACTCGAATTGTCGAATCGCTTTCAGTGCCTGATGAACTGTAAAGCAGCGGACCGGTATCAACAATAAGCAAGTGGAAACTTTTGATTGATAATTTACATTGAAACAAATTCATTGATATATTTTTTTTATACAACTTAGAATGGCAAACATGGCTGATGGCCCACCTGATGGAAAGTGATAACCGTCGCCTATAGACATGAGCAGTACCATGGACATAACAGAGTATACTGTTTCGCCCGTGATACCCCCTATGCGTTGCCATTCCTGAGGACTCAGGTGTTGTTCCTCTGTAAATTCCCAGTAAATTCACGCCATATCCCACCCTTCAAACCGAAACACAGCCATGCAAACACAACTGCTTCACGGTTGAAACACGAATGGGACAGAGGTACTCAAGCAATCGACTTTTGTACAAAGTCTCCCTCTGTTATATTCACTCATTGATATATTCAATATGAAACTGTCATCATTCGGGGGTGCGTGAGCCGTTTGGCATGAATTTGTACTTTTTACTGGTATTTACTAATGTACTTCATGTTTAGGATGGCTGGTCTTTTTTTACTTGTGTAGTGATAGTTTTATGGTATAAATTTCATTTAATGTAAATTATATATAATGTTTACTAAATATATATGTCTACCTATACAAACATACATTTTCCACCTGTCGAAATTTAAATGTTATGTCTAAATGTTAATCATGTTGTGTACACATGTTTTTGAATTGTAATCTAGTATAAAAACCATAATTACCTATAATATATATATAAAACTGTCATGGTTATAATTTGTTATTAAAGTTAACTAAAGTAAAAAAAATAATATAAAAATAAATAAACTGTCCAAGCAACTAAATTTTGCAAGCCCCAACGCTCAAAAAGAACCCAAAAGCTCTTTGATCGCACTCTGGATCTTATGAGGTGGCGTGAATTATGGTCCCAGTTTTCAACGGCTACGTTAGTGTGCAGCTTAATAGGCAATTCTCAAAATGCATATGGCATGACATACCCCAGTTCAACATTATATGCATTGAACAGGCAATAAAGCAGAACCAAGGCTCCAGAGAACCTGGCGAACATGCCAGACATTTGGCTATTGGGCGAAGTCAAATGACAAAGTTGAAGACTCACACCGGTGATATTATTTCTGTCACATCTGAATACCATATATTACGTATTATATAGCATGGAGAAGGACATTGGATACTTTTTATCTCGGTTGGTGAACTTATTGCGGTTACGTGGACGAAGTCGTGGGCAAAAACTACCACATATCATATCAGCTATTAATTGTCCACTACTGAACATATGATTTTTGACATTATATCCCCTACAATTGGGGAGGGGGTTGACAGTAGTTGCCACGCCTGGCAGGTGGATTGGCAATCGCAGTTCGGCCTTTGGTGATGTTTTAAGAGGAACGCTTCTGCCCATCCCTCGACCATAAGATCCCTTAGTCGCCTCATACGATACTCACGGGATAAAAAAGATTGGCCTATACTATGCCAGAACGGATAAAAACTAGTGTATTCATAATTAGCTCCACATGGAATCAAACCGCCAAATCATCTACGCAAAACAAAACCCATATTGCATTAATTATTGCAATCATTAAAACAAGCCGCTCGCCAAGAGCAACATGATCGCACAATTTGAATTTTGCCATCAAATTTTCAGGGCTCTTTGATACAATAGTGAATAATAATGGGTGGCGGACTCAAAATGGGACAATGCCATTACCGCTATATTAGCCTGATTAGTCGAACGTGAGTCGATTGGTTTCTGTGGTTTATCATTTGCTACTAGTGTTTACATTGCGAACGTTCAATTTTCCACTTTAATCATTTGTAGATAAAATGGCTTTTTTTCGCGACTTTCCGCGTGACCGGGATATGTTTTTTGGCCATGATAAGAAGGAACTTATATCCTTCTTCATCTCATGCAGAACGTGTATTCCAAATTTCATAGTGATGAAGTCAATTAAATCTTTTCTCCATCGTCATCGTATCAGCTTTTAAATGTCCACTGCTGCCTCCCCATAGCGGGTTTTTGCCATTAATTGTCACGCTTGGCAGGCGGATTGGTAACCGCAGTTAAGCTTTAGAGATGATTTAAGAGGGACACTGCTGCCCATCTCTCCCTTCCTTAGACGACTCTTAAGACACCCACGGGAAAGAAACGGCTGGCCTACTCTATGCCGAGGTCACACGGCATTTATTAAACCTTTTACTCCATACAAAACTGGCTTCAATGGCTGATGCACGACGAGACATTGAATTTGATTATAATTTTTGTATGTTATTGATATCATCATATTGGGAGGGGCGGGGGGGGGGGTGTTACTGGATGGCAGTGGAATGGGAACTCCGCTTGCGCACCAATACCAGTAACATCAGCGAGGGATGATAGGTGAGCATGAAAAGTCAAATCAGTTAGCCTATAAACTTTGAATTCAGCACGGTGGTTCCCAGGGGGGACCACGTGAAGGTTGACCTGACAATCACTTTTCGGGCGGGGGGGGTTCGGGTTACCATTAATTAGTCACCTTTTAATTTTTTTTTTATTTTTAGATAATTTTTAGTAACAACTACACTAACTGTTACAACCCTAGCATGTAGGCATATTATTTCTGAATAGCAATATCATTTACTTCTATTTAAATCAGCAGTATTATGCCTATATAAACTTATACAAACCTTAAATCAGGTAGTCGTATTTTAGCTAGCCAAATTAATGCTCAGCTACGAATCTGGTTTCTGCCCGCCGGTCTGGCCAATACAATTAACTAGTAGGATTTGTCATCCGAGCTCGATAAAACCCTTTTTTTTATACCACTGAGGTGGCAAACAAGCATACGGCCCACCTGATGATAAGTGGTTACCGTAGCCTATGAACACTTGCAATACCAGAGGTATTACGCGTGCGTTGCCGACCCTGAAGAAACCTCTTTACCCCCCTTTTGAAGAACCCCATGCTGTAGTCTCTTGGGAAAACCTCGGCAGGGAGCTCATTCCACAACCTGAATGTTCGTGGAAATCTGAGTGTGGTGGTTCATCTCTGAAACTGCGCAGTACGCGACCATTGAGGCTGTAGGACATGAGGATGAACTCCCTGTCGATGGCGAGTCGTACGATGCTAGAAAGTGACTGTGGGCATCATATTGAACAATTCCTCTGAGCACAATCCATTGTACCCTGAACCACGGGTCGCAATAAAGGTCTTCAATTAAGTTAAAAATGCAGTGTAAACTAAATAAGTTAATATTAGAACACCGTGTAAAAATATTAAATAAATAACTTTGGTATGTAGCAATTTTTTTTTATATCAAACAAGCCATCCACCCTAATGGAACGACAAAAAAGAACACCCTTCTCTACACGTAACTTCATCACCTCATTAATGAGTAATATTCTATGAATTTTTGTACTAGTTTAAGGTTTCCAAAATCTAAAAACTGTATAAAACAATTACTCGAATCTCTCCAAATTTCATTTCTCCAAAATTTCGCGGACGCAAAAATTTTTACCTAAAATTTCGAAAAAGAATGCCCAATCTGGCAACACTTAGCAATGGATATCCTTGTATCGCGATAATTCAACTGGGCTACATGCGGTTTTATAATAGATTACTTAGCATTAATTTGATATGTAGAATTGCGATTCTATGTTTCCGGTCGTTCATTACTACTTAAACGGATTAAGCAATTAAGTTAGAATTTATTTGACCACATTTAACTGGGTACTTAATATATTATATTTGCACATATGAGACTTCCTGATTTTTAATGAACCCCATTGCAGTGTATGGAATACTTTTGTATGTACTAATCCTCCGAGAAACAATCGGTTTTCAAGTGTATTTCTTTTATATTACACAATGTCTTTGACATGTTATGAGGAACCAGACTTCGAACATCTTGAAGTACAATCCAGAAAAGTCAGACCTGGGCGCCGATTTGAAAAAGTTTCTTCACTAGATTGGCGTAATTGAAAACTGAACCTGGGACCTTATTACGCAAAGCAACGTGCCTCCTACTGCGCTACGGAGATTGTCAAAATGGATGAAGATGGCCCTGCTGGAATTTCATTTACTACTAACCGAGCGAAACCGATGACTCACGAATAAATCTAATCAACAGTGATTTCATTTAGTGCTATTTGTAGCAACCTATTTGGAGTGGCATAGCTAGTGTGATGTATGATATTTCACTTGCTACGTATGAAATATTCCAAGCCTTTTTTTATACAACTTAGAATGGCAAACAAGCTGACGACCCACCTCAAAGTGGTAACCATCGCCTATAGACATGAGCCGTACCATGGACATAACAGAGTATACTGTTTCGCCCATGAACGCCCCATGCGTTGCCATTCCTGAGGACTCAGATGTTATTCCTCTGTACCCTTTAAATTCACGCCATATCCCATCCTTCAAACCGAAACACAGCCATGCAAACACAACTGCTTCACAGTTGAAACACGAATGGGTCAGAGATACCCAAGCAATCGACTTTTGTACAAAGTCTCCCTCTGGTGAAAAGCCTAAGCAGTATACATTGTTAATAATCGAATCACTAGTTATTTGTTTAGAATTATTTTGTTTAATTCCGCTACCATTAGTGTATCTATGATTGCCAATACTCGATGATTGGCCACCATTGTTACTACCAGAAATTCCACAATTCCATAAATATTAGTATTTACTCTCCGACTGCCATTTTGTTCTATGGCTAATATGGAAGGTTGTGAAACTTCTGGTAGTAATACTCTTGGTGGTCAATCTTCGAGTGTTGGTAATCACACTAATGATAGCGGAATTAAACAAAATAATTCTAATCAATTAACCAGTGATATGGATTTCTGGAATTTAACACCAAATATAACACCTAAATAAAAAAAAATAAAAAAAACAGATAATCGAATCTGTCTCACTGGAACAAATTAATTGTCTTCTCTTATCATGAGGGTAATTGAAAAACAAGATGTTACACGGGCTGTGATGCGGAAAACTAATCGAACTTATCCAATAAATGTTTATTAGACCATGACGTATGAGCCGGGACATAAGTCATCTTTATGTTTATGGGTTTATTTATCCAGCTTTGGCTTGACCTATATAAAGTTCTCCAAGGGGTGGCTTCCGCCAAGTTGTAAAGATTTTGGCAGTCTATTTATATAAGTGCTTAACTCTTCGTTGATACTTCCAAGTACTTTCCGGTTTGGAGAGCGACGCCGAGTACCAGAAAATTGGTAATACGAGTACAGTTACACTTGTGCGACGAGTTGAGCTTTTTAAGCCGCTTCCAAAGAGGAGATTTTTGATTGATCTCTATTATTTTTCTGGTCATGATTCTGTTTGTTTACTTAAAATTCTTTGTCATAATAGCTCTCTATTAGAGATTAATACATAAATGAAATACACAGTAGGTACATAGGTAGACTTTTTTATTTATTTATTACTCTGTATCCATATTCTTACAGAATACTTCGACATGGTAAACAACACACAACAATGGTTAGATTTTACAGTAACAAATAGTAAACGTTCCAGCCCTTGTGAATTCCTTCGTAGGACGTATAAAGAGATCAATACCTTAAAACAAGCAAACAAGCATACAGCTCACCTGATGGTAAGTGGTTATTGTAGCCTATGAACGTCTGTAATACCAGGAGTATTACGTGCTGTTATACCCTAGCACTGTACTGGTTAGTGCTGCGTTGGCGCTCTAACCCACCTTGGTCAGCATTTCTGCTTCCCTTGACGAACAATGTTCATTTTTAAGTCAGTCTGTCTCGAGCCTTCAAAGCGAACGTTTGCCTAAGGACATACAAAACTATTTTGTCCTAAGTCCTTTATTTTAATATATCGTGAGTGTGAACAATTCCTTTTTTTAAAAAACTCAATTGAGGTAATCCGCATAACAGTGCGCGTTGTCGATCCTGAAATTTCTCTATCCTCCTTTTGAAGAACCCTATTATTACTAGTACCTCTATTAGAAATATTATTTAATAAAACAAGTCTTCTAATAAAAGCTATTTATCTCTTATATGTCCTCTAATTTCGAATATTAGTGATATGTTCAGACATATACCTTCTTTAAATGCCAGGAACATATTAGCCACTCTTCTAGTGTCGTTAGAGTCTATGGACTGTGGTAATCACTTACAATCAGGTGAAGCGCATGCTCGTTTACCTCCCTTTCACATAAAAAAATAAAACCGGTCGGGTGCGAGTTATATGAGGGTTCCGTACACAAATATGTGTTAAAATGACCTTTGTCAAGTTCTTGTTTTATGAAATAGACATCTAGTATAAATGATAATGCAATTCGTAAATTTTTGGGGACAATTTTAAATTCTTGTCTTATGTATATTCTATATACATAGCATAGCTGTGTGGTCCCGGCATAGAATAGGCCACCACTTCCTTTCTCGTTGGTGTCGTAAGAGTCGACTAAGAAAGGGCGAGAGACGGGCAGCAGCGTCCCTCTTAAAACAACTCTAAAGACGGTTGTGGTTGCCAATCCTCCTGCCAAGCGTGGCAACTACTGGTAACCCCCAAGGGGGAGGCTTATGTTCAGCAGTGGACATTTAAAGGCTGATATGATGATGATGATGATATTGTATAACATGAATAGATTTTTAGTTTTTATATATTGCATCGCTCGCCATCGATAGAGAATTCATCCTCACACACTTGAATCTAAATGATCACGTACAGTGCGGTTTCAAAAGAGTTTTCTCTCGCGAATACTCAGGCTGTGGAATGAGCTTCCTGCCGAGGTTTTTTTAGAGACTACAGTATGGGGTTCTTCAAAAAGGTATTTTAAGGTCTTTTTTTATGGGTGATAGTGGAATGGTAACCCCACCCGTGCTATCTGTATACACTGGCGGGGCACCAGTGAAGGATGATAAGTGAGGATAAAGCAGGTCAGTTAGCTCATTCTGACGAATTAAACAAGAATCTTTCATAATGATTTCCACGAACCACGTAGAGGTCGACCTAATAGGACTAATTACTAGCAATGGAGCTGTCAAACTCCATTGCTAATAATCTCTTTCCCCCGTATATTATTGTCTCTCCAGAGTCGGCAACGTGTATACCCCTAGTGTTGCAGGTGTCCA
Source organism: Galleria mellonella (assembly GCF_026898425.1). Classification (NCBI taxonomy): domain Eukaryota; kingdom Metazoa; phylum Arthropoda; class Insecta; order Lepidoptera; family Pyralidae; genus Galleria; species Galleria mellonella. Next base: position 3,061,190 of record NW_026441999.1, on the reverse strand, counting down.
CAGGCTACAGTGACCTTTTATCATCAGACGGGCTGTATGCTTGACACCTTAGTGATATAAAAAAATATTGCTAACGACTTCATCTTAATATAATATTTGTATAGAATGTTGATGAACATTTATTTACTGTGTGTTATACAATCATCAGACAATCGCCCAATTTCACGTGCAATTAAACATATCTCCATGGCAACGTGATAAATTAATCTCCATGCAGGATAAAGGAGAAAGCGGCAAACTAATAAAGTTACTGCCGACATAGTTAACTCGTATACCATTTTGAATGACACTTCGCTAAGTCCTTTAACTGAGTAATGATAACGAATTTCGTAACTACATAGAGAGATATTCCTTAACAAGATTCTCATAATTCATCACCAGTAAAGACCTAGGTACCTTTGTGGCGCAGAGGGGAAAGAATGTTAGTAATGGGGACTAGCAGCCCCATTGCTAGCAACGTACCATATCAAGTCGACCGTCACGCGGTTCACCTTGGAAGCTTTCGTGGTTATTTCTTATTGAATTCTTCAGGGTCAGCTAACTAACCTGCTCTCGTCATCATAGACTGGTGCCCCGTCAGAGTACACTATTACATTAATAATTTGAGATTGTTTTCCAAAAACAAAACCTACTTCCATTGTGGTAAAACAAATTATTTTGATTTAAAATCTAAACTACTGAACTGATTTTAACAAAATTCTTATTTTTTTTTTATTTGGATCTTTTATTATTATAATAACATATATATTTTTAAATAGAATAAATTTTGAAAAGCTAAACTGTTAATAATAAAAATTGTGTTCTACATAAACCAGTAATTTTGATTAAAAAACTAAACTACTAAATCGATTTCGGTAAAATTTCCCTGGGACGGATATTCTTTCATATAGAAAAATAATTTTCCAAATACGTTCATATTTGATGGCGTAATGAGTATTACAAGTATAAAAAAAAACAATTGAATTGAGAACCTTTTTCTTTTAAAGTCGGATTAAAAGGGATTTTCCAACTCCCAAAAATGCACACTATCTACCAGAGACTTCGTACAAAAGTCGATTGCTTGGGTACCTCTATCCCATTCGTGTTTCTACCGTGAAGCAGTAGTGGTTTCATGGCTGTGTTTCGGTTTGAAGGGTGGGATATGACAGTGAATTTATAGGGTACAGAGGAATAACACCTGAGTCCTCGAGATTGGCGACGCATGGAAGTTATCATAGGCGAAACAGTATATCCTGTTATGTCCATGGTACTGCTCATGTCTATAGGCGACGGTTACCACTTTCCATCAGGTGGGTCGTCAGGTTTTGCCATTTTAAGTTGCATAAAAAATAAAACTAAATAACGTCGAGTGTGTTAAATTCTATAAAATACGGATATAAGTTGAAGTAGTTAAGTATGTACACAAGACACAGTTCGTTAAGCAAGCTCGCACTCAGATAACATTGTCTCCTGAACCGTAGTACGTTAATTGAAGAGATGCAAGCAGTCGGCGAGAGACACAGTATACAAACGTTGTAGGTACCTTCTAAACACCTATTTTTACCGACTCCAAAAAAAGAGGTCCAGAATTCGGTTATATTTTTTTTTTATTTCATCATATCAGCCTTTAACATAAGCATCCCCTTTGGGGGGTTTTGCCAGTAGTTGCCACGTTTGGCAGGCGGATTGGCAACCGCAGTTAGGCTTTAGAGACGTTTTAAGAGGGACGCTGCTGCCCATCCCTCGCCCTCCCTTAGTCGTCTCTTACAATACGGGCTAGGATGGGGTGGCTACTAGTACTACTACTAGTTACTAGCTTTTACCCGTAACTTCATTTGCGTGACCGGGACATGTTTACTGACTGAGATAAAAATAGCCTATAGTTTATCCTTCTTCATCTCATGTAGTACGTGTATACCAAATTTAATAGTGATTGGTTAAGCTGGCATGGCGCTATAAACAAATAGACAAACTCACTTTCACATCTATACTTATAATAAATCTGTAGAGAGGTCAATTCTGTACATGAAATATATTTCCAAAATAACTATCAGGCGGTGATTAGTGATCGATACTGATGCCAAAAATGCAATCAGTAAATTTTTTGTCTGTCTGTCTGTATGTTCGTTATAGAAACAAAATTTACTAGACGGATTTTAACGAAACTTGGTACAATTATTCTACATACTCCTGGGCAGGTTAAAGTATACTTTTCATCACGCTGCGATATATATATATTTATATATATATATATATATATATATATATATATATATATATATATATATATATATATATATATATATATATATATATATATATATATATAGTTTGTATATGTATATTATATATATTTAAGAGGTATCGTCGATAAATTACTGGGATTCACGAATTAAACGTGAAAGCAGTAAGTAGTCTTTGAAACTTTATTTTCTTTCAAATCACATACTCAACTTCACCAGCGTAGCGCACATTTCAGCTTAAAATTCAATCGTTTTCTATTTCTACTAGCGAAAAATACGGTTTGAACTATGAATTTTGGCACAAACTCATAACTATAACAGTTAATAGACCGTTTATAGTCCATTAGTGGCCGATAATGGAAATACCATAAATTCATAGTGCTTCGCTCTCCATTCCCATTTTGAATATGATGGCAAAAGTGCATTTTATTGTTTTGTGAATATATGGGCATATAGCCCGAAGATACTACAACCGATAGGGAAAATGAAGCTCTCAAATGGTACGTACAAACGTAGTGTAGACGAAACGACGACTTCAATATGGTCACTCAGAATTTACATGGTAGTCTGTAATATATATTTTTTATATAATCACGAGAATAGCCATGGCCAAACAAGCCTTCAATAATAAAAAACATATTTTACAGGCTAAGATAACAAAAGATATTAGAAAGCAGCTTATCAAAACCTATATCTGGAGTATAGCTTTCTATGGATGTGAGACGTAGACATTAAATCAAAAGGAAATGGATAAACTTTGAGCCTTTGAAATGTGGTGCTGGAGAAGGATTGAGAAAATTAGCTGGAGGGATCGAATTAGCAATGAGGAGGTCCTGCTTAGGGTTAAGGAAAAAAGACAAATTATTGTTGAGAACAGAAGGGGAAAAATGCTAGGACACTTGATACGACACGACGAACTTATGAACATTATAATAGAAGGTAAGATAAAAGGAAGGAGGGGAAGAGGGAGACCGAGACATAGTTACATCAGGCAGATCAAGGAAGGAGTTGGTGTCGTGTCGTGTCTTCAAAAGGTGAAGAGACTCGCTGAAAATCGTAGTGAGTGGCAAGAGCTCCACCGACAAGAGCGCAGCTTTTAGGTAGGTTAGATAGATATAATCTATACTATATTTAAAAAAACAAAGAATTACAAACGGTGGAGTAACCGAATAAAAATTAATATTAGTGTACAGTATACTATATGGCGTAAAAATGCCAACGGTATATAATGGCGAAGCACCCAGTAAAACCCGAAACGGTGATGAAGTCAGGCCAGTTGGTATGATATATAGCAATATCTGTATATCTTAGCTACAATATCTATATACCAATTTAATACGGAATATGTTAAATATCTATTATACAAATAATAATATTGGATAACAAATTTTTAACATATTCGAAAATAGATATCCGACCGATGTGGGTAATATCAAAATACCTCTTTTTCGCCATCAATCTCCGGAGAAACCTAATATATAGATATCGGATCGGTATCCATATTTTTTTTTAATGGATAAAAATGGAACGGTCACTTCACCTGCGCTATCGGGATACGCTAGTGGGGCATCAGTGAAGGATCATTGGTGAGGATAAAAAGGCAGGTCAGTTAGTCCATCGTGATGAATTCATTAAAAATTAACCACGATGGTTTCCAGGGGCAACCACGTGGAGGTCGACCTGTTAGGGTATATTGCTAGTAATGGATAGATCCAACAGACGGATCTCACTACTAACAATCCCTGTCCATCCCCTCCGTCCCCCGGTATCCATATTACCCATGCCTAGTCTGTAAAGAAGACACAAAGGAAACACTAGGTGTCATATCGTATAAGGAGGTCAAAGATGACATGGGATAGAGCTGTCTGGAAGAGTATGCATGAATTAATTGCACCGATAAGAGGAAACTCTCAAATGAAACAAGAGTCTGTAAAGATCTATAAATATAAGTTTATGAATATGGAATTTCAGCCATAAATTGCTGAATAGCAAGTGTTTTTTTATTCGCCGTTAAAACACGTACGTAGATGCAGGTAGAAGCTAGTATGTTGTAAAAGTAATCAGGTGCTTCAGTATTAACATATTCCAAGTTGCCAGATGTGCGTCGTCAAGTTCATAAATTGAATGCGGGTTTTTGGTAAACTTTTATCAAAATTTCAAACTTGTTTGAGGCGTTATTTGGATTTTGATTTACTGTTGTATTAACGGATAGCCCCGATTTCTCTCTAGTAGGTAGTTTTTTTTAATGGTTGAAAATGGAATGGTAACCCCGCCTGCGCTAACGGGATACGCTGGCGGAGCACCAGTGAAGGGTGATAGATGAGAATGAAAACAGGCCAGTTAGCCCATCATGATGAATTCATCAGGAATTAACCATGATAGTTTCGAGAGGGAACAGCGAGGAGGTCGAACTGGTTGGGTATATTGCTAGCAATCCCTTTCCCTCCCAGATCTAGGTAGTTTAAGATCCCAGTGATTTCTGCAGATATAAGACTTTTTAATGAATCTTTGTTTAAAGAAAAGATGATATGAACTCCAAAGCTTTCAGTTAGTCATAACAGGATTACCAGTTAACGATTTCCCCACACCATACTGTTTTGATTCATATCAAACGGAAGGCTATTCTTATTTAGATTTCAATAAGCAAAATGCCGCTGTTTCACTCTAAGATTTACGTATTTTAAAACCCCAGTGAATTTCGCAAATATGACTTTTTAATGAAACTTGGTTTAAATGAAAGGGAAACTAAAATTAACCAGTTTACAGTTATAATAGAAAGTCCCGAAAAAATATTATGTAAAAACAAAAAGAATCACACAAATCGACTGAGAGATCTAGGAGAAATAACTGTACATGCATACATTTACATGAAAGGTAGGCATCGAACACATAATCTGTAGTTTTAGAAGTCGAATAAAAACACAGACGGTCTGAGAACGTCGTCCTCTAGTATACGGTCAGCTAAAGTGACTTTGACTTTGTTTTTACTCAAAATATAAAAATTAATCCGTTAAATTTTAACTCTTTATAATTGATAAAATCTTTTTACGCTCTGCTGCATCGAATAATGATTAGTACGATCACAAATCGATGAATAATTTTTTTACTAGTCTCATAAACTAGCTGTTTCTCGCAGATTCGCCCGCGTGTTTGAAGGAATAAAACCTGAGTCCTCAGTAATTGCAACGCATTTGGGGGTATCATGGGCGAAACAGTATACTCTGTTATGTCTATGGTACTGCTCATGTCTATAGGCGACGGTTACCACTTTCCATCAGGTGGGCCGTCAGCTTGATTGCCATTCTAAGTTGTGTTGTTGTAAAGATTGCTGAACGGATTTTGTTCAGCAATCTAAGCGTGATTGATTAACAAACATGTACAAACTCGCATTTATAATATTAATAAGATGTAAAAGTAAGGTTGACTGTTTATTGTTTACTAGTCGTATCCTGTGGCTTTGCTCCTGTGGAACAGTATATAATGTATTCTATGTGCCAAGTAAGGATACAATCTACCTGTGTACCAAATTCATTGAGATCTGTTTAGTAGGTTTTGCGTGGAAGAATAATAAACAAACGTCCATCCATCATCACAAACTCGTACATTTATGGTAGATAGATAGATAGATACTCTTTATTGTTTCCTCCAAAAGATTACAGTAGTAGACTTATTATAGATACAAACAATTACAAGAAATGTTCACACTGAGATAACAATGGGCTGCCTTATCGCTAAGAGCGATCTCTTCCAGGCAACATTTGGTTATAAACAATTTGGTGGGAGAGGAGTAATTATAAACAATTTGGTGGGAGGCACGATGAAAAATTTTATTAGTTCTAAATATGGGAGATGTGATATATATAATAATATAAATATTATCCCTACTCATTATATATATATATATATATATATATATATATATATATATATATATATATATATATCACACATATACAAATACATAAAAATATATAAATACTATTCACAAAAAGTATGCAAGAAATAAGTATGCTAACCAGACATATAAACATATTAAGAAGACGACAACTTGCTTAAATAAAAGTTTTTAAATTTTAATTTAAAACTAGCCATACATTGGTATTATAATAGGATTACCTTTTGCTGCTTCTGACAGTATCCCCCCCCCCCCTCCCGGCTTTGCTACTATCCTTAGGGTCACATAAATTAAGAGAAGTTTCCCCGCGTCACGACATTCTAAGAACTCCATTGCAATTTACAGCGGTCAAATGGGCTTATTTAATTCATAACAAATCTACCAAGAGCTTCGCCGAAGACGAACGGCGTAGATCGAATAAGGATTTGTTAACTGTATTCCGAGACTTTGTCCGCGTAAATCGGTACCTATGTGCTAAATTTAGATACATCCTACACGTGGACCGAATTTCACTCATTTAATAGTTGCTGCATGATAGAGCAACAAACATCTTTACAAATTTTCGCATTTACGATATTAACTGAATAACCACAGAGTAAATATTCACTGTGTTACACAAGAGTCAGCACTGCCTTTATATTGACGAAACTGAAAAATGAATCTATGTTACCACTATATTTGTATAAGTAAATTTGATAAATTTTATTCCATGAAAAAATAAAAATAATTACTTCTGTCGAGCCAAACTCATATATTTTGATTTAAAAACCAGACTACATAACCGATTTTAATAAAATTTCTATGTCATTAATCTGTAAGTAAAGAAAACAAAAAAAAAAAAAATTTCCAAATTAGTTTACAGTTGGTATGAGATAACAGACGTCGGTAGAAAATACATTTAAGTTAAACCAGTGGTTATTACATTAAAACCCCATAAAGATCCATATAGACATTTGTTACGGAGATCAAACATGTAAAACCCTTAACCTAAAATAAAACCTTTTGATTCTGTGAATACCCGACCAATATACAATATGTCTCCATCTTGAAGGCGGTAAAAGTACCATTTGTTATCATATCTCAGGCTCGCGCCGGGTCGATTGATGACGTCATTTGTCCTTAGGGTTGGGAGGCGGCCCAGCACGTACTCAATTGTAGATATTACGTCTAGACATTAGTATGAATTCGTACAGTAAGTGTGCTTTTAAACCGACTTCAAAAAGAAGTAGATTCTTAATTCAGTTGTATTTTTTATGTTTGTCACCTCTTAACTCGGTCAGTTATAAACCGATTTGGAAAATTAATTTTTTATCTAAAAGGATACACTTACAGATTGGTTTTGAAGAAATTTTATCAAAATCGGTTCAGTAATTTAGTTTTGAAATCAAATTAATTGATATAGCCACCTTACTTTTATTTGTGGAATCTGTGAAAAATCCCTAAATTGATACATATCAATAAGGAAGAAAGGGATTGTTAGTAATGGCGACTACCGGTTCTATTGCTATAGAGTATATTCAGGTTAATCTTCCCGCGGTCGACCCTGGAAACCATCGTTCATTTCACCTATCTCTTCATTCTCACCTATCATCCCTCACTGGCGCCTCGCCATCCTATATATCCTACACTAACGGTATACTGTTAGTGTAGACGAGCTTAGTATTCTATTAACATCAATTTAAAAAAACAATCTCTTTTCGTTTAACTGTATTTATGGAATTATGGACCATGTTGTCTTTGTATTCGCTCATAATGATGTGGTATCTATTATCTATCTGTCACATGTCGTGATATATTAAAAAACACACACACATGTGCACGCACGCACACACGCTCACACGCACACCACGCACATGCAAACACACACACACACATTTACGCACACGCACGCACGCACACACACACGCATGCACGCACGCACGCATACACACACGCATCAATACGATATACTCATGAGTTATAGTCATAAAACTCCAAATGATTAATAGCAAAAACTTACACAACTTTTGGCACAAATAGATCATTATTTCACGCCTAATGCTTAGAAGTTGGTATTCATTATTCTTATGTTGTCACATCTAATTAAGAAGAGTGCTCTTCTTTTTGTATATTTGCTTTCATTTACTTCGAAATGTCACCAACTGAAAATAAATAATGATAATCCATTAAATGTATCTAGACGAGAGATGAGCAATAGCGTCTCTTTAAAAACATCACCAAATTCTAACTGCGGTTGCCAATCCGCCTATCAAGCATGGCAACTACCAGCACCTCCCCTCCCCCCCCTTCCCTTATGGAGGAGGCATACATTTACAAATGGATGGTTAACGGCTGGTATGATGATGATGTTGAATCCATTAAATGTGTAATAGAGATACTTCGGAGTTGACTGGATCTGATTCAGTTATTTTTTTAGGCAATTTTTTTTACACCTTTTTTATGCAAGAAGGGAGGGGCAAACGAGCATACGGCTCACCTGAAAGTAAGTAAATACCGCCTCCCGTAGGCAAGATCAGAGTAGTTCCAGATGTACTGTAGGGTGTAGGCTTTTAGCAAGGAATATGCTCATTTCTTGAAGGTTTCATATCTGTTCACAAATACTTCTGCTGGGAAGTAGCAGAAGTATTTGTGAGCAGTCTGGGGTTCCGTATTTTAGCTGTGCGTAGGTTAAAATATATGTACAGAAATGTACGACAGAGGACTGCCACTCATCCAGATGGACTGGATGGAACTTTACCTCGTGTCGGATTGTACGGTGATGAAATTCAGGAGCTGGTATTAATCCGAAGAATATATTTTTAAAAAAAGTAACAGCTGTGATTCTTACCGTTCTTCTCAGATAAAATTTTATTCAGAACAATCTGGGCGGTAGTTTCATAAATTAATGACTTTAAAAAAATCTTATAATTAAGTTTACCTGAATAAAAAATATTTTTAAATAAAAAACCATTGAACTCGGAACACTGTTACTGTGACCGTAACCGACACCTCTGTATATAAGTATGTACATATATTGTTAATGTAAGTACATAGATACACATGCGAGTATATATGTATATATTTGGCATTTTTTGAGATAGAAAAAAACCATTGCACTCGCGACATTGTTACCGTAACCGAAACCTCTGACGATTCAAAAATTAAACTTAATTGTTTAAATTTCCACTTCGGTACTCCCGGAGTGCTACTGTTATTTTTTTATTTCTTATTTATGTCATCGTTTACTGGTGCATTCAGAATTGAAGTCGCTTCATTTTAATTCTTAAAAATACTTCTTATTTATCTATTTATAAAATAAATAAAGATAAATATTAAATAAACAATCCCCTGCAATCAATCAAAGCGAGTTTGAAGAGATAGGTTTTAATTGATTAACAAAAACCAGCATCCATTCGCCCGTCCCCTGACAATTTGATGTCGGCGAGAACAGGGGAATGTTGGCTGAAATTTATTTATATTAAAACCACTGTACCTCAACCTACTTTTAAAATTTAACTTTATTGATTTAAATAAACTTTTGTAACCATATATATAACATAATAGAATAATGGTTTAATTTTTTTATATTTATTATAAATTCTTTAGGTAGGTATAGAAAGCTACATTGTCTTTATTTGTCGTATTTTGTTAAGAATAAAAGAAAAATAACTATCAGAAGTCGAGGCGCGTTGCACGTTGGAAGCGTGTAGACACGACTTCAGCACAAGGGTATTTTATATCTTGGAGTGTTTTGTCACTGTCTGACATATAAAGAAATCAGTAAAAAAGAAAAAGACAAAACATGAAAGGAGGTAGATAATATAAATCGCGTCCCTCTTAAACCATGACCAAAGCCTAACTGCGATTTTATAGTGGATGATAATGGAATGGTTATTGGTAAACACTAGCAGAGAGGGATAATAGATGATGATAAAGCAGGACAGTTGACCCATCATGACGAATTCAACAATCATTTAATCATAATGGTTTCCAGGGAAATCGCGTGGAAGTCCACCTGTTCGAGGGTATATTGTTAGCAATGGGATTACTAATCTCCATTACTAACGAGCCCTTCCCCCCTCCCCCTAACTGCGGTTACCAACTCGCCTGCCAAGCGTGGCAACTACTGGCAAAACTCTCCTTATGGGGAAGGCCTATGTTCAGCAGTGGACAGTCTACGACTGATATAATAATACTTTGTATTCCGGTCAATAAACGTCAGAACGTCATGAAATTTTAGGTACAGATTTAGAAAAGTGGCGACTCAAACAATCGACCCCAATGTCTATTCACTCTAGCCTTGAAAGTCGACAGCTTGTAAGATCCAGGAAATTATTACTACAAGTATTAACTAGCTTTTATCCGGGCTTCTTTTCTTTATGCAAATATAATTAGTAAAATCAGGACGAAAAATATACTATCAGTTGCTATTTTTCTCAATTTATGGCAGGCTAGTGTATAGAAAATGTTTGACATGTCAATTATTTGTACGGTCGACCTCCACGTGGTCTCCCCCCTGGAAAACATCGTGCTGAATTCCAGGTGTATTTATCACGATGGGCTAACTGACCTGTCTTTTCATTCTCACTTATCATCCTTCACTGGTTCTTCGCCAGTGTATACCATTAGCGCAAGCGCGGCTACCATTCTATTATCATCATTACTAAAAAAAAAAATACTGAAATAGAGGGGAGAAAGGGATTGTTAGTAATGGGCTCTAACTGCCCCATTGCTAATAATATGCCAGGTCGACGCGATCCCCCCTAGAAACCATCGTGGTTAATTATTGTTAAATTCGTCACAATGGCTCAACTGACCTACCATCCCTCACTTGACACCTATCATCCCTCACTGGTGCCCCATCAGCGTATACCGATAGCGCAAGCCGGGTCACTATATTATTTTCGACCATAAAAAGTACTGAAATTGTAAGTATGCGGTGTCTTATTAAATACTTAAAACCGCAAGCGTAGGCCTGCGCTATTTAAAATTTAATGTAATTTTCTTTTCTTACAGGTCCAAGAGTACCGCCAAGCAGCGAGGATTAAGGTAATTTTACGATTATTTTATATTTAGTAAAAAAAAATACAGGGTTGCTAATTATTCTTTTTAATAACTACCTGCATTATAATATAATTTTTTTTTTCTTATATAATTGTAAATTTGTATACCTCAATAGATGGGGTTGATCATAGAGGACTTATATTGTTTTACCATCCATTGTTAGCTATGTATCACAAAATAAATAAATAAATTATAAAAACTTGTAAAAAAGTTATTCAAATAGATAAATGTTCAAGCGAGTATGATGAAAGTTAAATAAAAATAGAACACATTTTACAAGAATCTTTTGTAAAAAATTTTTTTTGTTTTGTGACAAATTTTAAATTTTGATTTTTATATTACTACCTAGCCTTGATCACTCAGGTATCTTTAATTAATTTAATTATATATATTCGTATACGACACAAGATACTTAATAGAGGGAGCCTTTGTACAAAAGTCGATTGCTAGGGTACCTCTGTCCCATTCGTGTATCAACCGTAAAGCAGTTGTGTTTGCATGGCTGTGTTTCGGTTTGAAGGGTGGGATATGGCGTGAATTTACTGAGTACAGAGGAATAACACCTGAATCCTTATGTTTACTGACCTGAATAAAAAGTAGCCTATCCCCTCTTTATTTATTTAATTTTAATATAGTATATTTAATTCCCTTATACATAAAAACGTCAAACCTCTCATAAAAGTATTTTAGCTATTAATCTATTTCGTGTCATTCTTTTACACTAAATTCTCAATTTGAAAGAAAGTGACAAAAAAGTGTAGTAAAGATTTCAGTTTTTATAAATCATCATCATCGTCTCAGCCATTATCCGTCCACTGCTGGACATAAGCCTTCCCCATAGACTGCCATAAGGAACGGTCCTGAGCCACCTGCACTGACTTCCTGAATGCATTTGAGGTCCTGTCTCCATCTAGTCGGGGATCGTACTACATTGGTTTTCTCGTACGAGATTGCCACTCAAGACACTTTCTTCTCCTTTGATTGTTGGTTCTTCGAGCTATGTAACCAACTCATTACCACTTCAGCTTATCTTATCTCTTTGCTTATCTCTTTTTTATGAATAAGGGGGTAAAAATTAATAAAAGTTAGTCTTAATTTTTTTTTATACCACTGAGGTGGCAAACAAGCATACGGCCCACCTGTTGGTAAGTGGTTACCGTAGCCTATGAATACCTGCAATACCGGAGGTATTACGCGCGCGTTGCCGACCCTGAAGAAGCCTCTTTACCCCCCTAATTTAGGAATCAGTTTAAACTATCCATCAATTTTCATTATTTGTCGTGTCTGTGTGTAATTACTGGTATGTTATTTCGTTGGTGATCAAAGAGAGACAAAATGCTTATTTTTAGGATTCCATACCTTAAAAGAGAAATCGAAACGAATCTCTTTATTGTTCATCCATCAAGATCTGTTTCTTTGGAACTTGTGAAAGTATCGAGCTGAAATTAATATCAGATACTCAAATCGCCGTGCGTAGAATTGGCCATCCTGTCCTTTGACGACCCCAAATTGCTGCCCATCCCTCGACAATTACGACTTAGCATGTCTTTTAATATAGTTTTTTTTTTTATTACTTTATTTGTCTTTGGCATAATGTAGCATTAGTAAACATTATATAACACCTACTGGAAAGGAAGGGGTGGCCCCATTCTATGCCTGGACCACACGGCGAATTATATAATAAAAAAAATTATTTGTACGGAACTCTCAGTGCGCGATTTCGACTCGCACTTAACCAGTTTATAATAAAGCAATTACTGAACAAGTGAAAGATAAAAAACATTTCAGACACCCTTCAAAAAGTTATGCACGATATACGCGACCATCGTACGCAATTAAGTGCTGTTTCTCAGAATCTGCGACTAATTGTTATTCAATTTTAAACCTTAACGTAATGTTTATAAGATTGTAAACTCTGGAGTAGTAAGTAGAGCAGATGTCCGCAATTTGTTGGTATCGCTCCCTGTAACAGTTTCAATTGCTATCGAGTGGTTTACAAGACATTATATATTTTTGTTTTACAACGTTCATACGCTGGTAGCCATCTTTATTGCTACATGCAACACGAAAGTACGTTAATGTGGGTAAAGTCTACTAATATTTCAAATGCTTTTTTCTCAATCACTTTTAAACGACTGTACGGATTTTAATGAAATTTGTTGGTTATACTATGTACATATGAATATATGGGCAAAGTCGCAGGTAAATATTGCATGTTTACATTTAAATATTTTTTTTTAACAATAAATAGTTTTTTTAAAGTTATCTTCAACTGATACTAATTTTTTACGCAACAAACACAAACACTATTGATTGCAAGAAGAATCATGAAAATCAGTTTGGAATTGACGACATGATCGCATAACGTAATCGCAAAAAAGAATCTGATGAATCGAGAGTTTTTTGGAGGTGACTTAAAAAAAGGTAAACAATCAAGAAAATGAAAGGTCTTTAAATTTGAAAGAGTAAATACTGGTGTAATAAGAACAGTGACATAACAGAAAATGTTCATAAGCCTAAAGCGATTAGTGTCGTTCCGAGTCAAGCTGATTCGAGTACTGAATCGATACGAGTCGGGATTTTTTAATGGTTGAAAATTAATGGTAACTCTACCTGCGCTATCGGTTTACGCTGGCGGGATACTAGTGAAAGATGATACATGAAGAGAATAAGCCAAGTCAGTTAATCCATAGTAAAAACAATCACGTTCAATTCACCTGGAATTGAACGTGATTGTTTTTATAGGGGACCGCGAGGAGTTCGATCTGACAAGGTTTATTGTTAGTAATGGGGGTTTTAGACCCCATTATTGACAATCGCCTGACAAGCGTGGCAACTTTTGACAAAATCCTCTAAGGGGAGGCCTATGTTCAACAGTGGACAGTTAACGGCTGATTTAATGCTATTTTTTTAATTTTTTTCTATTCATTGTCAATATACATAGTTTTCGTTACAAGCCTTGGGTTTTGTTGTTCTCCCATCACATTCTTCATTAAAAGTAACTTTTGAAAACAGATTGAGAAAATAATCGAGTTCCATGAATTATGCAAATACTTATACAAGTTCTCGAGTACTTGTCCAAGTTCATGTTTTATCGGATTCGAGTTCGGATACGATTATTTTTTCATCGAGTACCAATAAAGGCCGACTCGGTACGTCACTCAGCGATTCCCAACTCGAGAACTTACTTGTCCAAGTTCGTGTCTTATCAGACTCGAGTTCGGATTTGATTATTTTTCATCGAGTGCTAATAAAGTCCGACTCGGTACGTCAATAAAGCGATCCCCCGCCTAATAGAATCTTCGAGAACACTCTGACCTCGAGAAATGCTTTACGTTACACAAAGCGGGGGTCTGTCATATATTTTATTCAATTTACTGCTACTTTAAAGTTGGTATTGCAACTGTTAGCCTCTTTACTACGGTCAGACTCAGATAGACATGTTGAATAATAAATCGAGTTTTCGTTTTAATGGCCGCCGTCATCTTTGTACCTTTTGTTACCATCTTGGCTTAAATTTTCAGAGAATTAGAAATACAGTGAATTCGGGGAAACCGGTGTATATAGCATTATAAATATCATTGAATATATTACGAGTACACAACGCCATCTAGTCTCAGACAACAGAACTTCTACTGAGGAAACGTATTAAAATACATATATATCCAAATACATCGGCCACGTAGTCCTGGCACAGAATAGTCCACCTATTCCTTCCCAATAAGTGTCGTAAGAGGCGACTAAGAAAGGGCGAGGGATGGGCAGCAGCGTCCCTCTTAAAACATGTCTAAAGCCTAACTGCAGTTGCTAATTCGCCTGCCGAGCGTGGCAACAACTAACAACCCAAAAGGGGGAGGGTTATTTTCAACAGTGGACAGTTAATAAGGGCTGATATGATGATGATGATCCACATATATTAAACTTATTAGTTGAATGCTTATCAAGTTTCTTGTCTTTTTTCAACGTATAATTTCTATTAATGGTAAAATACTCCCTTTAGACTGAAGTTATACTGTAGTCTCTTCATGAAATTTCTACAGGGAGCTCATAACCTGAGCGTTCGTAGAAAGAAACACTTCTGAAACCGCGCTGCAAAAAGTATATATTTAACCGACTTTAAAAAGAATAGATGGTTCTCAATCCTGTCACTTTTTTCTTTGTTTATTACCTCATAACTGTCAGTCGTAAACCGATATTTTTTTTATCTGAAAGTTACATTCAGATTGGTCCTATAAATTTTTTATCAAGATCAATTCATTAATTTAGTTTTTAAATGTAAATACATGAAGTCTTTAAATTTTTTTATGTTACCGACAAATTACAATCTTATAGAAAAGAAGGTAAACTACATTAGAAAATGCCAATTTTCAATCGAAAACTCGAAGACCGATTTCGATTAAATCGAATCGAGTGCGGAAACGCTGGTTTAAAAGAAATCGAATCGCTTCAAACCCTGGTTTAAAAGCAATTCTAAAGTTCAAACGGTGTTCTTCAATATCAGCCAATAAGTACGCGGATAACGTGAGTACTGTATTGCTACTTGCAATCTTTCGTTGGAAAGTGACGGTAGTTGAAGTACCAAACTAAATAGCTACCAACAGTGAAGGCTGCATTCCAGTGACCCCGTTTGGTCCTAACGTTTGAACTAGGTTCCAAACTGTCTCATTCGTGTTTTAACCGTGAAGCAGTTGTGTTTGCATGGCTGTGTTTCGGTTTGAAGGGTGGGATATGGCGTGAATTTACTGGGTACAGAGGAATAATAACACCTGAGTCCTCTGAGGAATGGCAACGCATGAGGGCTATCATGGGCGAAACAGTATACTCTGTTATGTCCATGGTACTGCTCATGTCTATAGGCAACGGTTACCATTTTCCATCAGGTGGGCCGTCAGCTTGTTTGCCATTCAAAGTTGTATAAAAAAAAAATGTTAAGACCCATCACACACCGTATTAATATTTCGTACAAACTTTATGGAAACACAAACTCCTGAGTTTACTTTCATAACTCCTATAACCTGCAAACGCTTTCATTGGCGAAGGTACCCCGAAAGCTCGATGATTAATGACGTCACGGTTTGCCGCCATTTCCGTATCCGAACGCTATCGTGCCAATAAACGCTGAATTCACAAAATCGAACGCCATTATTCGGTAAATATCCATTGATGTACTTAAGGTAAATCCATTATGCTTCATATTCTATTGGTACCTACAGAATTATATATTGTATGCAACCCTATTGAATATTAATACTGGGTTATACGGCTTTGATCTGTTTCACATCAAACCACTAGATGGATATGAATCAGGGTTGCCACGTAGGAAACATAATACTCATAAATATATAGAGTACATATACACCAATTGGCAGATTCTCAAATTACGATATCACCTTACATGAGAAAACAGTCACGGATACTTTAAAACGTATAAAAACAATTCCGTGTTGCAAGTATTTATGTGTGATATCGGTAACAAACGAACATTAACTAAAACAATAGAGAATAGGAGAGGCAAAATGCTGAGCCATATTATACGACATGACGATTTTTTAAAGAATATAGTAGAAGGAAAAATAGAGGGCAAAAGAGGAAGAGGAAGATCGAGAAATAACTAGATGGGACAGATAAATACTAGGTGTCATATCGTACAGGGAGATCAAAGAATGGCCTGGAATAGAGCTGGCTGGAAGAAGATGCATGAATTAGTTGCACCGACAAGAGGAAACTCTTAAATTAAAAGAAGAAAATCGGCTTCTCACTTGTCATTATGTGAACTATTTAGTCGTTGGTATTTCTACTAATAAAAAAAGCAAGAAAAATTTGAGGACACTTCTCAAACCATTCAAACCCGAATCAATTTAACTAAGTTCTTTATGGAAATTAATCTAATATATTCATCATCATGATCATATCAGCATTGAACGGCCCACTGCTGAACATAAGTCTCCCCCTTGGGGGAGGGGGCAATAGTTACCACGCTTGGCAGGCGGATTGGCACCGCAGTTAGGCTTTGGAGATGTTTTAAGAGGTAAGCTGCTACTCATCTCTCGCCTTCCCTTAGTCGCTTCTTACGGCACCCACGGGAAAGGAAGGGGTGGCCTATTCTATCCTGGGATCACTCAGCAATCTGTATCAATCTAATGAATTAATGTGAAATAAATTTTACAATGCACTTGAATAAAATATACCCCACCATATACACCACCATTCTTACTACTCATTTTCAAAGTAAGGAACGAATATAAGCAACAGTATAGTACAGGAAAAGGGGTTAAGATAAAATTCTTTATCAATAAAGTGTCTATTTGGGCATGTGTGCGTTGGTTTGCCCTTGCCGATTGGGTAGTTCCAAGTTTATTTTACTGGATTTGCAGTAATAACGAATTCGTTGTTCTTTAAGATATGATTTTAATATGTGAGCAACTAAAATATATAAATTTACAATAATTTGAATACATATGAAACGAAGAGGTGACGGTATATATGCAATTAAATTATAACGAATGACGTGAATGTGGCTGCTGATTAGTGGGTCGTCGCAATTTGCTTCACACTTCACGCTCCTTTCAGCAACCATAGATTATGCAGTAACAGTGTCTATCTGTCTAAAAATCCGCTTATCCATCATAATAATGTAAACTCATATCCTACCACTATTTAAACATGGTGTATGAATTGATGTTGGTTACTCTCACAAAAAATATTGAACAAATTTTAATGAAATTTACTACACCGATAGGTTATGTTCTAACTTAGAACATCTTTATATATTTTATTACTTCTACTTCACATTAGTGAAGTAGCAGAAACATTTTAATATATTATAATAGAGAGACTTATGTATAAATGGAAAGAATAACATACATATTTGAAAATAAAAATACTTCAAAAAACACTAGACATTGATAAAGATCTCCTACAATAGCAGTTATGGTAATTTTGGCTCGCACTATTCCCACTCCCAGTATGCATGATTGGTCTGTTTAGTATTTACGGAATTGTAAGCTGGCTTAAACTCTAAATAGGACAGCTGTCAAATTAATTTCGCATATCTCTGAACTCGATTTAGATAAGTAACATAAAAAGCTCGCAAGACAAATTTACAACATCGTAAAATATTGAAATTGGGTGTAGCGTTTGTAAAAGATTAATAAAAAAAAAGCTACTGAATTATACTGAGCTTCAAAGAAATTGAACTAAATGATAAATAAGTAGATAATTTATTTCTGCTATTTCTAGCACACAAACAGCAACAATCATAGCATTGGCATGCACAAGAGAGAGAGAGAAAGAGAAGGAAAAATTACAAATAAAAGGAAAGTATACATAAAAAAAAAGTATGTTTTTTGTGTCTATGCCGCAGTAACACAAAATGGCCAAAATTCGGTTTATTGCAAGTCTGGATTATAGCATGGTATACCTATATAAACAGAAATATAACTTTATATGTATTGCTAATGTAAACCCAAAAATGGCTCGATCAATTTGGCCGAATAATATTTTTTTTTTAAATTCGTTGAAGCCCAATATAGATTTTTATAAAACGTCGTAAAATATGCTCGGAATAACATGAAAACTTATTAAATATGTAACTAAGTTTTTTAGAAATTATCAGAGAAAGACTCTTTTAATTAAATTAATAAGAACTCAATTAATTGTTTTATTTTATTTTATTAAACTAAGTTTTATCTTGCGGAAACCCACATCACTGGTTAATTGGATACAATTATTTTGTTTAATTCCACTACGTACATATAACCACACACATACTAATGTTAGCGGAATTAAACAAAATAATTCTTATCAAATAACTAGTTATTTTTTTATTTGTACTACTATTGGAGATTAGCTGACTCTCACGGTCGGGTCGATTATTCGTTTATTTATATTTTCATTAAATTTTATTTAGACAGAGCAAAGCTCCTATCTCCTATAACTTCTTATACGTTGAGATCTGCAATCACAAAGACCAATTACAACCACAGCTTGGCCTTAATTCCCCTCTCATTTCTCATAACACACCACGTCTGTAAACCGATTGCGGTGTTTAACTCAATGTTTGCGGATTTGGAATGAAGGTTTAGCAGATATTTCGTTATTTATAGTAGTTTTGGACCACAGATCACGGTTTTAATTAGGAATCATAAATTCATGTACTTTGCGTGTGAATTTACCCTAATTTTCTGTGATAATTTTATATTACTGGTTTATTTGATTAGAATTATTTTGTTTAATTCCGCTACTATTAGTATGTGTGTGACTGCTAACACTCGCCACCACCATTACTTCCAGAGGTTCCACAACCTTACATGTTAGCTATTAATCTCCGACTACCATTTTGTTTTGTGACACGTGTTTTACCTCTAAATAAGGCATTTTCAAGTAAATTAACTTCCGCAAGATAACAGTAAAATATTTAGTCTTATTTTGATTTTGCCGTTGTTCAAGCTTCTAGTTGTCCTTTATGGATCAAAATTCTATTTGTAACAGAACAAAATCTGTCCGTAACGACACGATCGAGTGTTCCAAATTCAAAATTTTAAATATTATACCTACGAAGTACCGTGTCATTCGTTGGTGCAATTTTTCGTTTTAAAATAAGGACATGGTGATTATTATTCTTTTTTTTTGCATCGAATTTAGGTTTTGGTGATGTTTTAAGAGGGACGCTGCTGCCCATCCCTCGACTATTAGGTTCCCTTAGTCGCCTTTTATGACACCAACGGGTATGGAACGGGCGGCCCATTCTATGCTGGGACCACACTGCTACGTTTTGTGTGATGCAGGTACAAATATACAAACACAAAATTTCTTAAAATTATTGTTTTGACATCTATTAGTCTTATTGAGACTCCTTGTGTTAGTTTTTCTTAAATAACTTCCATGTCCAGATGTCGTCTATTTTTATTAACCTTATTAAGACAACCTGTTATAAAATTTTCTTAAATATCTCCCATGTCCAAATATCGTCTAATTTTACTAATCTTATTGACACCTGTTATTGATTTATCTTAAATATCTCCCATGTCCAGATATGGTTTAATTTTATTAAAATAAGACACTGTAGTTTACATATAACATCCTAATCTCCCTTTCACTAAGCCTTGCCTCAGTGTGTCACATAATTTTTCGACCTTATTAATATCCCACACAGAAAATGTACTGTGGCAGATGTTTTCATCGGGGAATAATTTATGTGTGCCATGTAAATATTTTTTGTTATGAATAATATTTTCATATTCCGTACTCGGAATATCTCTTTGTACCATTTTTGAAGTTACAACGGGGGAGGCGTTTCCAAGAATTATCTTGTGGATACAATATTTTTTTTAAGGTTTACGTATTATGGGAACTTATAGTTTTTCAAAGAGATGGAAATATACACGATCGTATGATCTTACTAATTCAAAAAAAATTGTAACTAGACGATGTTTGTACATGGGAGATATTTAAGTTAAATTTGTATGAGGGGTCTTAAATAGGGCAATAGAAGCTAAAAAATTATTTTTACTCTATGACATTGCTTTTTTTTCAAATTTCATAATTCTAGGTTAATGAAATCAAAATGTTCAAATTTATATATTATATCTAAATAGACGATTCTTTTGATTACGTTGACTTAGAAGTTTGATTTTTCACAACTTCAAAGAATTGCAGACTCGAATATAACATTAATTTCAACTTGATATCTCCACTCGTTTCTGAAAATAAGCGTCGGATTAGACGGAAAAGAAAGTAATCGTATAAGGGTTTTTCCTTTCAAGGTACGAAACCTTAAAAAATAATTTTTCAAATCGATTTAAAAACGCTAGAATTCTGACGTAACAAACATAAAGAAATACAACCAAATTGAGAACATTCGTCTCTTTTTTAAGTCCGTTAAAAAAAACTAAAATGGGACGGAAATTTTAATAATGGTGCTTAACTCCAATACGTTTTCGATACCAATCGTCTCACAATAAAGATCGACGCTGGATTCCCGAGGGATTGACAGGAGATCTCGTTGAAAACACATGCCCAGAAGTTCCAGCTGAGCGTAACTCGAAAACTAAAGGCTGCAAATTGATCGGACCCATGGGTACATTTCATAAAACAACGCTATCCGTATACAATTTATGTTTATTTCTCGTATTGTTTTTATAAAATAGTTTCTTACGATAAAATAAACAAAGTGCGTGACTTCAACTGTGTTTTAAAATTTCATATTCGCATCTGGCAACCCTGTACTAATACGAAGCGTTCAGATGTTACATTAGTATTTATTTATGTAACTTAGAATGGTAAACAAGTTAATGGCCCACCTGATGGAAAGTGGTAACCGTCGCCTATAGACATGAGCAGTACCATGGACATAACAGAGTATACTGTTTTGCCCATGATTCGCCCACGTTTGGCAGGCGGGTTGGCATCTATATTTGGTGATGTTTTAAGAGGGACGCTGCTGCTGTGTGGTCCTTGCATAGAATGGGTCACCCCTTCCTTTCCTGTGGGTGTTGTAAAAGTCAACTAAACATCATCTAAAATCCTCTTTAAACATCACCAAAGTCTAACTGCGCTTGCCAACCAGCCTGTCTAGCGTAGCAACTACTGGCAAAACCTGTCAATAGGGGACGCCTGTGTTTGATAATGGATAATTAATGGCTAATATTATGGTGTTACTATATCAGAAGGAAAACATTCTAGACTACTTTTTATTGGATCAGTGAACATATCTGGATCACGCAGATAAAGTCATAAGTAAAAGCTAATATATATATATATATATATATATATATATATATATATATATACACATGTTCGGTTTCAGTGATAGTAAGTGATCATCTTTTAGAATCCCTGCCGAGACTTTCCCAAGAGAATACAGCATGGGGTTCTTCAAAAGGGGGGTAAAGAGGTGTGTTCATAGGCTACGTTAACCACTTACCATCAGGTGGGCCGTATGCTTGTTTGCCACCTCAGTGGTATAAAAAAAAAAAGAATAGAATAGAAATGTTTATTGCCATACAATTACAATATAAAATATAAATAACATATACAAAAAGTGCCCCATATTTGGCAAAAGGAACCGACTCAACTGATGCTGTGAGTGTCCCAGCGCAATATGAACAGCTGCACAGCGCTGGTTTTCAGCCAGTCCCTCTCTTAACAAAACAACCAAAGTGCAGGGTACCACTGTAAATTGCTTCTTACAAGAATTATTTCTTAAATATACTAATTACTAAAAAATACGATTACTTTTATCTCTTAAACTGGGGGTCTACCATGAAATGAAATTCCGAATTTTCGGGCTCAATTTCGTGTTTTTGTTCGTACCTAAATCGACCCAGTAAATGGAGCTTAACGTTTCATTCATCATAAATCCTATTCTAATAGTCCAGAGGAACGATATTTTAATATTTTTAATAATTTTAAACGGCATGTATTATGTAATTTTAACATCAAATTTCTATTTCGTTCGTGCTCGAAATTTCGGAAAATATTTCATGGTAGGCCCTCTGATTCTGATTTCACTCTTCATAATGTTGTTAAGGAACAGCCTTATCGAGATTTGTATAAAACAGAATTCTCTGAAATTCCCCGAGACCTACACTTATCAACACAGATAATTCATAAGATAAATGTCTAAATTAAATTATTCTCTTTAGATTTTGTTAAACGCTTAAAGACGTAAATACGAAATGTCTGTTATTTAAAATGAATTTATGTAATCAATATACACTTGACTACTGCATCGTCAGTTCCTTTGTTTTAGAACTTGGCAAGACACGCTGCCACATCTAGATTTATTGTTCTTTTTAATATTGTGTAGGGAGGGGTAAACGAGCATGCGTCTCTCCTGATGGGTAGGTGATTACCGCAGTGCATGGGTACCCGCAACATGTGAGAAATTGCAGGCGTAATGCCGGCCTTTTAGGAAGGAATATTTATTTATTTTTTATTTAAACAGAAAAATTCTATGTACACTTGGTGGACTTAACACCGGACGGTGTTTTCTACCAATCAACCATTGAGTAAACCCAGAAATAAGTAGGCGGTGCATTATTGAATCGAGGAAGAATAAAACAATACTTGATATAAACATATAATTAGACTAACATATTAAATAAATATATATACATGTAATAAATACATACATACATAAATAAGGACATAAAATATTACTATATAAAACAATTAGATAAAACAAGTGTAATAGTAGAGCGAATATCAATCTATGACTCAAACAGAGTAACCAGCAGGAGAAGTTTAAAGGGAAAGTGATTTTTCTAAGAAATGGGTGCACAATTTCTGTATCAATATGCTCTTTTCTTGAAGGTTTCATCGTATCATATCAGTATGTCGTATCAGTTCGAAAATGCTGCTTCCGGGAGTTGATTCCATACTTTGGTTGTGCTTGAAACAGTCTACCGAAACACATGGTCGAGGATTGCCATTATTGTTTTGTTTTTTGATGGGTGAAAATGGTATGGTGACCACGCCTGTGCTAACGGGATACGCTGCTGGAGCACCAGTGAAGGGTGATAGATGAGAATGAAAACAGGCCAGTTAGCCCATCATGATGAATTCATCAGGAATTAACCATTATAGTTTCCAGGGAGAATCGCGAGGAGGTTGACCTGTTTGGGTATATTGCTAGCAATGGGATTCTCAGTCTCCATTACTAACAATCCCTTTCCCCCCGAATTGCCATTATTTGTTCTTTAATTAAAAGTTGTATCTCACAAAAAAAAACCAACTTCGATAATGATAAAATCAATTATTTTGATTTTTTTAGGCTACAATAACCCTCACCATCAGGTGGGCCGTATGCTAGTTTTCCATCTCAGTGGTGTAAAAAAAGAAAGTAAACTTCTTAACCGATTTTTATGTTTATTTATTTATGAGATAACAAATATATATAAAAAAATACAACCGAATTGAAAGCCTACTCCTTTATGAACTAGGTTGAAAAGAGATTGTTTACAGATAATTATTTCATTGCAAATTTACTTTCAAAGTCGAAGCAAATAATCTCAACCCCTCGATATTTGATTTTCTGCTTTTAAGCAACTGATAAAGACCCCGAGCCCATATTTGAAACTTTCGGCCGATCCAAGGGAACTTGTGAGTCCGCGAAAGAAGTTCCCTAACTGGTTTTGTGTTAAAGGACGCCTTTGTTCTTATTCTTTTACGCATAAAACTTAAATTCGAATGGAAAAGTAACTCGACCCTAACGGCTTGTACTACTTACTATTTGAAAGAGGTCCGCGGAGGGCACTCGCCAATTCTTTTGTTGGCTCTTTCTATAACTTTTTTTTTTACTTTTCTGTCTTTTTTTTTTTATTAACTTTCAAAAGAAAGAGCTAGTCATTTTGTCGGTTTTTTTTGATGTGGTTGTCTTACGTGGTTATTAATTACTCGCCTTTGTCCGCGACTTCGTCCGCGTGACCGGGATTTGTTTACTGACCGGTAAATAGTACCCTATTCTCCATCCCATATCCCGTGCCTTTTTCAAGGCACTTTCTTCCACGCACAACCACTCTTTGGAATCAACTTCCAACAGCAGTATTTCCGAACCGATACGACAACATAACCTTCAAGAAAAGAACATATTCCTTTTTAAAAGGCCGGCAGCACACCTGCAATGCCGTTAGTGTTGTGGGTGACCATGGGCGTCGGTAGTCACTTACCACCAGGTGAGCCGCATGTTCGTTTGCCCTCAGTGTTGTAAAAAAAAATATAGTACATGTATACCAAATTTCATAGTGACAATAACCATGACTTACATATATATATATATATATATATATATATATATATATATATACATATAATAATATAGTGGGTTATATATATAATATACAGTAAAAGCTCTTTATTCGCGGGCTATAACTTTCGTAAATATACCGCGAATATAGAAACCGTGAATATGGAAAACCGAACCACTTATACAGCGGCTATAGTCACCAGAGGGAGACTTTGTACAAAAAACGATTGCGTGGGTACCTCTGTCCCATTCGTGTTTCCGTGAAGCAGTTGTGTTTGCATGGCTGTGTTTCGGTTTGAAGGGTGTGATATGGCGTGAATTTACAGGGTACAGAGGAATAACACCTGAGTCCTCAGGAATGGCAACGCATGAGGGGTATCATGGGCGAAACAGTATACTCTGTTATGTCCATGGTACTGCTCATGTCTATAGGCGACGGTTACCACTTCCCATCAGGTGGGCCGTCAGCTTGTTTGCCATTCTAAGTTGTATTAAAAAAAAATAGCATTAGACAACATACTTTAGGTATAGTTGTAATAAGATCTGTTTCACTTTTTTATTAGTCCATTTGCCAACACGTTTACAAAGGATACTGAATCCTTTTTATTAATATGCAATGATTAGATTCGCAAATACAGAAATCTTTATTCACGAATATAGGAATTGGGTCGCAATTTTTTAAACTGCGAATAAAGGAAGCACGAATAAAGAGCTTTAACTGTGTAATAGTAGTTAGTCATATGTCATATGTTAGTCATAGTATATGACACACAACTGTTACTATAACCAAATTTCATAGTGAATATAAACCATTAAACGCTATAAGGCAACAAACAAACAAAATTCACCTTCAAATTTATATTAGTAAGGTTTACATTCAGAAGGTTACAACAGAATGGCAAACAAGCTGAAGGCCCACCTGATGGAAAGTGGTAACCGTCGCCTATAGACATGAGTAGTACCATGGACATAACATACTATACTGTTTCGCCTATGATACCCCCCATGCGTTGCCATTCCTGAGGACTCGGTGTTATTCCTCTGTACCCAGTAAATTCACGCTATATCCCACCCTTCAAACCGAAACACAGCCATGCAAACACAACTGCTTGACGGTAGAAACACGAATGGGACAGAGGTACCCAAGCAATCGACTTTTGTACAAAGTCTCCCTCTGGTACACGATTCACGTCCAATTTATTTTATAAATGCAAAATTTTATGATGATTCTACGTAAAATCTACTGAACGAATTTTAGTGAAATTTGATACACGTGTAGATTTTTAAATGCACTATCAGGACTTAACAGGTATCTGATTTTTATGTCGACATTTCGTTTAACTATTGCAAAACCATAACGGATAGGTTATTTATTAACCTAGCACGTAGTGTATTTCATCTACTAAGTTAAGCAAACAAAGCCGTTGGATATAGTTATAATCCAACTACAAAATATATAAAATATATAGTATAAAATATATACAAAATATGGTTTTAAATTAATTTTTTTTTTAAACATTAATTTTCAATTTCTGTACAAACTAGCATCGAAATTATTTCATCCTTAACTATTTTACAAAAAAATATAAATAATTTTTTAAATTACTATGGTGGCAAAACATACGGCGCGTCTGATGGTAAACAGGCTTACCGTAACCTATGGACGCCTGTAACATTAGGAATGTCACGCGCATTTTGCCAACCTTAAAGAATTATTAATACATCCTTTTTGAAGAACCTGAAAAAGAAAGTAAAATATGAAATGATATATTCAAATATGTTAGAAATACATTTTAAAAGAAAAATTAAATCTTCTATTAACTAACTAGCTGTTCCGGCTTTGCCTGCATAAGTCCATATATAAAGTATACTACATGTTTAGTTAGCATACAACCTACTCGTGTACTAAATTTCATTCAAATCCGTTAAGCCTTTTGATACAATGACAAACTTCTGAATATTCAAACATTTTTATTAAATTTATAATAGGTCGACGAGACTTCTCATGGATGGTTTAAAATTTTCAACTATTTTTCTACCCAAGTGTCTTTAGGAAAAATATTTAATAATTTGATTTACACCCTGTATATACATATACATTATTTATATAAATTTATGTTCCTCTATTCTCAATTTATACTAGACATTCAATATATAAGTAACATATATATATTATACATGGATTCCCAATTGAAATTCGGTGGCGGTATCACGCGGTGACGAATTGCGGGTAGAATATCGATAAATGAGATTAATATGGGCCGTGGTTTGTAGGGATCCCCGCATACAGACGTGTACGGCGTCCATGTATACATATACCTTAGAGAGTGCCTTAAATTCTATAGATAGGACATCGATCTTTACAGTAGTGTGAGAAACAAGCGCCCATTGCGACGAATTTGAAAATGGTTAACCACGATTTTATTTAGGGGAAACCGCGAGGAGGTCGACCTGACAGATATTTATATTTCTAGTAATGGGAATTAAGGTTTCCATTGCTACAATCCTTCTCCACCCAAACGACGTGTTTTTTTTTATGGAAGATAATGGAATGGTAACCCCGCCTGCGCTATCGGTATACACTAGCGGGGCACCAGCGAGAAATGTTTGGTGAGAGTGAAAAGGCAGGTCAGTTAGCCCATCGTGACGAATTCAACGATAAATTAGTCACAATGGTTTCCAGGGGGAACCGCATGGAGGTCGACCTGATAAGGTATATTGATAGCGATGGGAACTAACCCCCCCATTACTAACAATCCCTTCCCCCCAAACGACATGTTTACCACTGCATTGTGTAGGTTGTCAAATAAAAGTATAGAACTGTATCTACACAAAGGAACATCACCAATGATCCGTGAAGGGTGTCAAATAAAATAACCGGATTCTTGATATACTCCGCTCTTAAGGGACTTTAGAACCGCAGGAGCATTGACCCAATTCCCAATTCAGCAACATAACTCAAAGGTATGAAAACAGACATCGGATCCGCCACCGTCAGCGCCGCAAATCTTATGAAATATGTGATATATCCAAGCTCGGGTTACTTCTGAATTTATTTGCGTATATTCCCAAAAATATACGCTCAAAGATACTTCGTTTTTAAGCAATTTCCAAAAGTTTTATCTACACTAATATTATAAGAAGGAAAGATTTGTATTTTTGTGTGTATTTATGTTTGTAATGAATAAACTCAAAAACTAATTTGCCGATTTCAAAAATTCTTTCACCATTAGAAAGCTATATTCACCCTGAGTAACATAGGCTATATTTATTGCTAGAAAAGATTAGGGATCCTTACTAAAACTTCAGTAATGTAACTCAAGGTGTAAAAAAAAGCTATAAAATACGAGTATCTTTCGTCGCGTGCGCTGCGGAAACTATTGATGATAGAACAAAAGTATGTTCTGCAATATTGAAGAAAAT
This sequence comes from Galleria mellonella, assembly GCF_026898425.1. Lineage (NCBI taxonomy): Eukaryota > Metazoa > Arthropoda > Insecta > Lepidoptera > Pyralidae > Galleria > Galleria mellonella. Next base: position 3,032,860 of record NW_026441999.1, on the reverse strand, counting down.
ATCAATAACTAATTAATCTTAGGGGCCATCCCTTAGACTAATTAGTTATTGATATTTATTTTTTTAGTAGATAAGTAGACTCACCCTTAGCCATATTTTATTCTAATATGCTCGACTAAATTTGGATATATCGAATGTTAAATTTATAACAACGACAACCTGCTGACATACGGGATAGTCCTTCCATTACTTCCTTCAAGAGAAGACTGAAATCACACCTTTTAACCAATAGTACATGATAATTCTAAACATTTATACATATGTATATATATTTATCTATTTACTTATTTACGTTTTTATTTATATATTTATTCACAGTTTGTGTTTGTTGTGTTTACATTATTTTTACCGGTACCTTTCCTGCACTGGATTACCCAAATTAAATTATTTCTTCTATTTCGCTATAACTACACTGGGTTGGTTGGAAGAGATCTCTTTCAGAGATAAGTCCTCCCTTGCTAACAAGTTGTTAAACTAATAGTCGCATGTATTGTTTAAGATAAATAAATAACAATAAAGAATATATACATACATATATATATATATATATATATATATATATATAACAGTCTCACCAACTGTGGCTCTTAAGATATCCTATATTATGAGGTAAACGCAGCGAATATCTAGAAAATGTCTCTGATCACCACATTTGGAATTATAGTCGTGAACATAATATTTTTATTACGTATAATAAAAATCACCAATACTAAATGTAACCGAATCGAATCAAGTTAACGAAATGTCGCTGAAATCTACGAAAAATCGTGCCATTCTCCGGCTGCGGTGTCAGCACACCGTCGAAACATTGTTTTTACCACCAAATGACGATAAAAATATCCTTTATTCGCACTCCAAATTTTAGAACCTATTGGACATTCCGTTTTAGCATCAAAGCTGTGGAAATAATTGCGATTGTTCGCTTTCTATTCTGATTTGGCATAAAAGAATATGTTTTAGAATAAAATTTGCAAAGTACGTATCTCTTCACAAAAGAGCATCTTTAATTGTGAACACTTTTGCACTCAGACACGCATACATGTGTCCACGCATACATACACGAACGCACGACACGCACGCCAGGAAACCAGGAATTGTTTGTAGGTACTTTACATTGAAGTTTATTTGAATATAAACCTCGTGTTTTAAGATAAAAAAGAATAAAAAATATGTTTTTAGTAAATAAATTATTTATTTATTTTTTAGTCAATAAATAAATTTAAGTATTAAGTACCGCAATCAACAGTTATTTGCTCCGCAAAGTTAATACGGGAAAAGCCAGGAAGTAATCCAGGTAGATTGAAAAAGGAATTATAAAAATCGATTTAGAATAATTGCGTATCAAAATTACATAAAACTTACTAGAATCGAGAATTTCGTCTCTTTAAAAAGGTCGGTTAATAAATTACATATTTCAAACCTACCGCCAAAGTGTTAAAGAGTGAACCCGGTGATATGTGTTTTAATTTAAATTCCTCGTTGCCGCGAATAAATCACCCGGGTCATGCCCCGGATAACCGGGAACGGAGGAAATAAAACCGTGGATGGAGGGGATGAAGAAAGTTCAGCTTAATGAGCCGTGTGACAAATAAACAGACATATTTTCTTTATGTCTAGTGTTACGCGTTTTATTCTTTCTGTAATCTCATCTCAGAATATTGTTATTTTATATAATAAAACAATATCTTTTTATTGTAATATTGTGGCAATAAAACGAACAGGGCATCACAAAACATCGTCGTCAATTCTGCTCCAATTTCAATGATTCTTTATATAGTCGATACAATGTACTCCCGTGTTAGTACGTACCTAAATTTTGATTGATTTTGATTGTGAGACAATTATTATGCTATTTTTGTTCACAATAATGACTATTGTCTAGGTGTAAAAACAGTGATACATAGTTTTTTTTTTTTAATTAAACTTCTCGATATTTCGATACAAAATTTCAGGTGTTCTATATATTTTAATAAAATTATTTATATATGGAAGATATTTAAAATATATATATTAGGGGTCTTAGTAAGATCCAAAACAATATTTTTTTTTTATTTTCTTCAGTCTGAATATATGGTACATGGTCACGCAAAATATATATATATATATTCTTTATTGCACTAAAACATACAGTAACAACAATAAGTTAATAACAATGTTAGCAAAGGCGAACTTATCTCTTACTACATCAAATTGGATACAGTTTTGTTCCTGAAGATTGAACTTAAAAGCTAGTGTTTTTTTCATTACTAAAGTACACGTACAAATTCGGAGCGAAAAACTAGTCTATAATAATATTACATTACGGCTACCCATTCACCAAATAAGTAATTCCATCCCAATTTCTTTAACCGTTCACCCGGCCACCGCATATCTCAACTCGGCCTCGCCTAATGGAGCTTCACAAATGTAGTTTGGAACAGAACCAGTGCCTCGATTCCATAAACAACCATTACGCTGTAAGAGCTTGCGGACTGATGTGCCGCGAAATTGCTAAAGCCAATGGTGAGTGAGGTTATTCATGGTGTATCGCAGTATCACATACATACCGCATAAATACGTGCCATCTTTAATACAATATTATGAGTGTGAAAGTGAGTTTATTTTTTACCTCGTAACACCTTAACTCCTCAAATTATAGTTACGAAATTTAGTATACAGGTGCCATATGGGATGGAGACAAATGTTATCTACTTTTGAACTTGATTAGGTATATAGTTACGACTCTAAACCCTAACGGGGTGAGAGGGAAGTTATTGTTAATAATGGGAGCTAAAAGTTCCATTATCTATACTTATAATTATTTACATAATTATTTATATCTATAATAAGTTTACTATTGTAATCTTTTGGAGGAAACAATAAAGAGTATCTATCTATCTATCTATAATAAATCTGTAGAGAGGTCAATTCTGTACATGGCCGTCAGCACACCTGCAATGCCGCTGGTGTTGTGGGTGATCATGGGCGGCGGTAGTCACTTACCATCAGGTGAGCCGCATGCTCGTTTGCCCCCTGTGTTGTAAAAAAAAAACATGAAATATATTTCCAAAATAACTATCAGGGTGTGATTGGTGCCAAAAATGCAATCAGTAAAATTTTTGTCTGTCTGTCTGTATGTTCGCTACAGAAACAAAAACTACTCGACGGATTTTAACGAAACTTGGTACAATTATTCTTCATACTCCTGGGCAGGTTATAGTATACTTTTCATCACGCTACGACCAATAGGAGCAGAGCAGTGAAGGAAAATGTTGGGAAAACGGGAGAAGTTACTCGATTTTTAAGCTTCCGTCGCGTGTGCAGCCTTAATGGCCACTTTTTTAAATGTAAAAATGTCCACCCGTGCAAAACCGGGACGGGCCGCTAGTTAGAAATAATATGTTAAGGTCATGATAACGTTACACAGACTGTTTTCAATTTGCCGCCAAACCGTAAAACAAATGACAAACGAATAAATTATATACTCAGTATTATTCGTAAAGAGTTCCATTTTCAAAATTTTTACAATTTTTTTTTATTATATTGCTTTCAAGTAGCTAGTTCTAAAAATTTTCAGTGTAGCCCTCGTATACTCGTAAAATAGTGCGTGTGTGACTGTGTGCGTGCGTGCAAGCGAGAGGACGTGCATGCGTGACGTGTGTGCATTGTGAGCGTGTTTGCGTGCGTCCATACGAATGTGTGTGCGTCTTTACGAGCGTACGTGCGTGCGTGGTTGCGTATGTGTGTGTGTGTGTGTACAATTCAAATAGATTTAATTACGGAACAAAGTGGGCTTTTTACATTTGCTACAAAACTTTATACATTGCTATTATAACAATCCATAAGCCTGAAATAATAGCTTGTAGTTAGTTTATTTTTAGATGGTTAACAACGCAGTTAAATTAGTAACTCTGTGACCGTTAGAACGATCTCGCCAATTAATCTTTAATCACCGACTCGATGGAAGCGACCCTTGTCTCGAATTACAATAATTAACTATTATATTAATTAACGGCGTCTTGGGAATTTGTGATCAGATTTTTGTTGGAATTCCACTTGAGTTTCTTGACTTGTACGAATTACAAGCTCCTTTAATTACTTTTTCCTTGTTTTTCTATTTTGGAATTTTATTTTTCTTTGTTTTTTTTTTACGACAACAAACTCATAAATTATAATAAATTTTCTAATTTTATATGTTATTTTTGTAAATGTTGTTGTTTTATATTTTGCTTGTGAGAAATTTTCCTTGAAAAAGCATTAACAAATATAGTAACTTTAGAAATATTGTAGAAAATGTTTGAAAATAATATACGAATATAACGTAAAAAGAAAAAGTATATACCGCTCGGATAAAAGTTGCAATACATACTAACATTTAGATATAACAACATATACTAAAAATAAACATATTTTATAAGCAGAAAATAAATATTAAGGCAAACAAAGGACTTTTATTATCACATTTTGAGGGGAAAAAATGTCATCAAAACTCAGGGAAAGTAGCGTTTGTCGGCTTAGTATATGCTTCACCACTAACCCTGTGTAAATATTTGTCGTTGGATTTACATTATACTCGGAGTCGAATGTTACGAGTACATTCACCATAACGCCAACAGCCAACAGATGTCTCTGAGTGTCTCATCAAGGATTATAGGCGTGAGCATATGTTCTCTTATGTTCCGTTTCTTTTAGTAATTCAGTTACAGAAGAATGCATGTTTAATGCGTTACATATTTGTGTCGTTTCTAAGTCTGTTTTTTTTATATATATTTATTGCAAAGATGAAATAGAGTGAAGTAAATTTATATGTTTATAATAATGAATAAGGATATATATGTACATTTTTGTATGTATTACATTACCATATGTATTTTAAAATAATAGAATTTTCATCGTGCTTCCGATCAAACTGTTTATAATTACTCTTCTCCATCCAATGATTGCCTGGAAGAGATCGTTTTTAGAGATTAGGTCATACATTGTTTCACTGTGATCCTTTCTTGTAATTGTGTGTATATATAATCATTCTTTAGATCTTGTTCCGTTAATACAGTCAATAATATAAATACAGACAATAAATTTAATAAAATACTTTCGAAACATTCAACCAAATATATTCCGTTATTTCTACAATCCCAACGGAAGGAAACATTCTTAATTACATTAACACAAACATTATTTTATTGTGGAAAACATACATTAAGGGACAGTTAATACGTCCTCCATTAAAGCGATTTATCTTTAAAATCTTTTAACATAGGTATAATTCAGTTATACCTTTTTACCGTAGTCTCCCAAATTCCGCCAAAATTACATCCGCATACACGTTTAGTAGAGATAACATCATAATTATAAGGGCATTACGCTCAGAAATCCCATTTTCGGCTTCGGGGAGTGAAAGTAAAGGGCAATAGATCCCTAATAAAGATAATCCTAATTAGATTAGCCTAGCCGTAAAACAAGCACTTTGAATGGGTCGGTGCTGAGGTTCAGAGTTGTAATATAATATGAAGCCTATATAAATCTTATATAAGTAATTTTTAATGCTGTAAAATCCATACCAATTGCCTGGTTCTAACGCGAAGAGAATATTTGTTACGAGAAACCAGGTAATAGCCATCTGGGCGCATATGGGCATAATCCAGAACATCCGTCCCCGAGCTAAATTAGAAGAGTTTGTTGTCTACATCAGTCCGACTTCGAATCGAATCCAGGAACTAATTTACCCAGAACAACATGAATTAAAACATAACGGTGAAATATAGGATGGTAAATTTAGTTTTGGCTTAACATGGTTACCTGTATCCCAGTCGTGTGCTCCCATCTAGTAATTGTGTTTCAATCGCTGTGTTTCTGTGTTAATATAATACGTGATGTCTATATATATGACGGAAATTTTAAGTACTATGTTCTGAATTAAGTCTTCTTCAAGGGGTATATGACGCTTTCCGTCACAATATATAGTCAATATTGATTTACTATTTACCTATATTTATATTAAACCTATAAAACCATGGCGGGTGTTCGACAAGGTTGCATTCTTTCGCCGCTATTGTTCAACGCATATACAGAATGTATTATGAGACTGGTGTTGGACGGGTGGAATGAAGGCGTCTCGGTTGGAGGTCGACGGGTGTGTAACTTGAGATACGCTGATGATACTACTCTTCTTGCGCAATCTGAGAAAGACATGGAGTTGCTTTTAAGGCGCTTGGAGACTGTAAGCCTCTCCTTCGGACTCGAAATTAATAGAACCAAAACCAAAATGATGATCGTGGACAGAGCTGAACACAATAAACCAAATATAATGACAATCGGCAACTGTGAAGTTGTTACGAGTTACGTATACCTTGGTTCCACGATCACAAATACTGGAGGATGCGAGGACGAAATAAAAAGGAGATGTGCTATCACAAAAACAGCTGTGAGTAAACTGCATAAAATCTGGAAGAACCGCAATATTACAAAGAACACCAAAATGCATATAATGAGGAGTTTGGTTTTTCCAATTTTTCTGTATAGTGCAGAAACTTGGACGATCAGGCAACAAGAACGCCGAAAAATTGATGCTCTAGAGATGTGGTGCTGGCGACGACTGCTGCAAATGCCTTGGACTGCCTTTCGAACTAACGTTTGCATTCTGAACGAACTGAAAATCAGAGAGAGATTGTCGTCAACTGTTCGTATACGAATTCTCAAATACTTCGGCCATATCATCCGGAATGAAGATTGTATGGAACGTTTAATTGTCCAAGGAGCGGTACAAGGCAAACGTTCTCGGGGTAGATCGCCAACGCGATGGACTGACCTCATCAAAACGACCACACAGAAATCTATTGTGGAGTGCTCTCGCTCGGCGGCGAACAGAAGTAGATGGAGACATATTGCGAGGACCTCAATCGCGAAGGAGAGCCTCACCGACGATCCACCGTCATTGTGAAAACCACGACCACTCTGCCAAGAGTGTACGACTGAAGAGAGAGATATTAAACCTCAGAAACGGCGACGCATGGAGTCTATAATATCACAAGTCTGTAGACAATGTATTACCATTTGGTATAAAACGGCCCATCAGCTTAATTCTTTTTTATTTATGTAACTTAAAAAACTGCCTATCTAAAAGATTAACTTAAGATAAAACGCTCTGAAATATCATTTATTTAACGTATGTCCTAAAATTTGTTACCCTTTGCTAGAGTACTATTATATTATATATTAGAAATATATATATATATATATATATATATATATATATATATATATTGTTTTTAAAATAAAAATTTTATTTTGCTCCAATTATAGTCGGTGTTCTTTTTTTTTAAAACATAATATTAAATTATCTTCTGCCTCAATATTTTCTCATTCATCAAATTATGACTATATACATATATATATATATATATATATATATATATATATATATATATATATACATTTATATATACATTTTTTTAACTTGTGTTTATGAACGCCCTTGAAAAGGACTTCTGGATAAAGTCGAAACAATTGTCGGAAATAACAAAAACGGTAAGTTCATAAAATTCTCGTGTAACTAGATTTTTTTGAACTTACCACGATACTACTTATACAAATATATATGTAGTAAATATATATAGCATAGAAAACATTGTCTCGGGCCTTTTCTGCTAGTTTAAAATGAATTTAAATATCGTTCTATTTTTCTAAATTTAAACATTTCAACAAAATATATCATAGTGTCGCCACGTCGTCGCAACGTGAGAAAATTTTTAATTTGTTTTCACTACGCTTGCTGGTAACACAAACTGCTATACTATCTTACATTCTCGTTTATCTTGATTGTTATCCTTCATAGATACATTGTTTTGTTGTGATCTGAAGGGAAGATAACCACTAGAATGTTTTATATAAGCGAAATACTACACTTTATTTTCTAGTCTACAAACCTCTAGCGTCTAGACAAGTGGCAAAGGAATCTATTTGGTTTGTTAATATGTTTACGCTACCGCACACAATGGGATTGAAATACAAGATGCAGACAGCGATCGTCTTTGTCTTTCCAATGTTTTTGTGTAGCATCGTACTGAGTTTTTGAATTTGCATTAAATTTGAGTACTATCTGCGACGCTGTGATCCAAGTGGTATGTGTCTGTAATCAAGTATTAGTCCATAGAATACAGTGACAGTTTACCATCTGACAGGCTGTATGCTTTTTTACCGCTAAATTAAAAAAGTCTTCCAAAAAGAGTAGTTCTCAATTTATCCTTATTTTTTTAGCTATCTTAAACAATATCATTCTAAACCCATTTTAATAATAATTTTTACAATCGATAGGATTATCCCCAAGTTAGTGTCATATTAATTTTATATTTAATCTGTTGCCTTTCGTGAGATAAAAGTCTGTAGAATACGATTCCGGGTCTTAAATATAGCAGTTCCATTACTAGCAATATACCCTGTCAGGTCGACCTCCACGTGTTCCCTTCAGGAAACCATCGTGCTGAATCCCAGGTGTATTCATCACGATGGGCTAACTCATCTGCATTTTCATTCTCACCTATATGCCCTCGCTGGTGCCCCGCCAGCGTATACCGTTAGCGCAGGCAGAATTACTATTCTATCACCAATCATTTAAACCAAGACAACTATCTATAGTTTAAAGAATTAAAAAAATCGGCTATTATTTTTAGTACTAACCAAAAATCAAATCCTTCCTCTTTATGAAATTAGTACATATAAAAACTAAAGGTCTAAACTGTGCCATCCGGCCGCAGTTATTTCAGCAATCCCCCGTGTCCAATAAAAAATGTGAAGCCAATATATGTATTCATTACACGAATAGTTTTATTTTGTTCCCAGTATCCAGTCCACATTCTAATAAAACAAGAGCTTCACACTCCGTGGAATTTAATTTAAGCTTGATATCACATTGCAACGATATAAGGAAAGGATTCGTGTTTCCTTGCAGTAAACAGGAAGATCTTATATTGAATTCAATATGGTGTTTAAGCGACTTCCGAAAGATTAAAGCCGCAATTTTACTTTGTGGGACATAATCTTGGTTGTTGCGAGGCGAAATTGAAGACACAGGCTTCCGCATTCTAAATTCAAATACGTATCTACAATAACTAGCTTTTACCGGCGACTTCGACCGTGTGACTGTCATATGTTTACTAACCTGGACAAAAGTAGTCTATGTTCTTCTTAGACATAGTCCTGTTTTTTGCAAGACGAAATTGAAGACACAACATTTCGCGTTCTAAATTCAAACACATATATAAAACAACTACCCTTTTCCCACCACTTTGTCCGCGTGAATATTGCTTGTTCACTATCCGGGGCAAAAGTAATTTATGACCTTTTGGGAATCTTGAACGAGCATGCAGCTCACCTGATGCTAAGTGATTATCGCCACCCATAATCACCCGCAATATCAGAGATATTGTGGATGTACTGCCGGAAAGGAGTATTCTTTTCTTGAAGCTTACGATCTCGTATCGGTTTAGAAATACTGCTGCTGGAATTTAATTTACGGCGGGCTTACCATTGCATTAGCTTGGCGTGAATTTACTGGTTACAGAGGAATAACACCTGAGTCCTCAGGAATGGCAACGCATGGGGGGTATCATGGGCGAAACAGTATACTCTGTTATGTCCATGGTACTGCTGATGTCTATAGGCGACGGTTACCACTTTCCATCAGGTGGGCCGTCAGCTTTTTTGCCATTCTAAGTTGTATAAAAAAAAATCTATGACATCTGTGGTGCTAGTCATATCTATAGGAGACGATTATATCTAGGGTCCGATATGCAGTCAGCGTCTTTACCGTTCTAAATATAAAAAAAAAAACTCCACAATTAAGTACCACGTTAATTGAAACGAGTCGAATAATACCCCTATTTATGAAAACCCATCAATTTTGCATCCAATATCTCTGATATATATACACTCGAAAATACATTATCCTCATTTTTTCTGTATTCATATAAAAAGACCTCTTAAAATTTATAACGGGGTTCTTTTATCCAATGTTAATAAAATTCTCTTTTTTCATTCATATTTTTTATTCTCCTTCACATTTTTAATAGGTACTTGTTTGTTATTAAACCAACGAACATTATTGTAATATTACATTTATTCTGATATTTACAACAGATCATTAAATATAGCAATTTCGTTGTTCAATTAATAGGTATTAAAATATATAACGCAGCTTAAATAAAATCAGTCAAGTGCGATTTGGACTCGCACACCTAGGGTTCAGTACATAATGTGCAAGAGACGAAAAGTACGGGGCATGAGGAGATAGAAGTTTATCGTGGCTTTCAAAATGTTCTCAACTCGTTAAATTTAACAAGTCCAATTTATATTATATTACATTAATAAAACTAAATTATTTTTTTCGTGGCTAATTTAATATAATGTAAATGGGACTCTCTTTTTCCGCGCTTACCCTCTAATTTGATCCGTTGTGCGTATGAATGAGTCTTGGCTAGTAACGCTAGCCGGGAAAACGGGATTTTTAACAATGGAGTTTAACAGCCCCATTACTAGCAATATACTCTATCAGGTCGACCTCCACGTTGTACCCCTGGAAATCATTGTGAATAATTCTTGTTGAATTCATCACGTTAGGCTAACTTATCTGCTTCATCCTCACATATTATCTCTCACTGGTGCCACGCCAATGTATATCGATATACCGATAGCACTGGTGGGGTTACCATTTTATTATCACTCATTAAAAAAAAGTCAGCTAGTTTAGCTCCGCCCAGAAACACAGAAGCTTCCTGGGACCTTCACAGACCTCACGGAGCGACTTCAGTGTTACGCAATTATATTGCTTATCCTGATCCGATTAACATAATTCCTTTTGTGGTCGATAGGGTTTACTCCCCTATTTGTTTTTGCTAGCAAAAAACTGTTTGTTGCGATTTCGCATTCTAAATTGAATAAATATAATTATTATATATTTCATTAAATATCTATTTTATCGTAGCCAACTGTACCCATTATCACTTTGTTACATGTCAATCGTCCACTAGTGGACTCAATTATAATAATAATGTGGAAATTCAGCAAGTTTATTTTTCTCACATAAAAATGTAAAAAACAAAAAGAATTTTTTTTTTTATAATTTTTAAGAAACTTTTGTTCACTGTTAGTGAACGCCATTAGATGTTAAGTTCCCCATATGTACACTTACTTATATAATTGTGCATTAAAGTTTACATAAATAAATAAGTAACATTAATCCAAAAATGTAAATTAATTACATTTAATTTTGGTTTGTTGTCAATAGTACGGAACCCTAAAAGATACAATATTCCAGGTCAAAGAAAGAGCAAACGGCCAACAATCGTTCACTCGACATTCGCGGCAAGATGTTTTCTTTCAAAGCCTTGAAAAAAATATCCACTAAGTAACTCGTATTTATTCGTTCTGAATACATAATGGCGGCCTAAATACAGCGTCCTATTGTTGTTACATTTTATAAAAAGAAAAAACAACAATCAATCAACGAAGCGAGGAAATTTCATTTTTTTTCGACCAACTGTTATACAATCGCGCTATTTGAATATGTTAATACATTGCATTGTATCTGCTTACGCTATATGCCTATTTTAATGAGATCCGCAATCAAGTATACGGTTCGCCTGATGGTGAATAAGTACTACACTTCACATAAACTTTTGATCATGTATCGTCTGTAATTTGTTATAATTGCAGCTCGTTATATATATACGTAAGTTTTTATCATCATGATGATACCGCTAATTATTCACTGCTGAACATAGGCCTTCCTCAATTGTTTTGCCAATATTTGTCACGCTTGGCAGGCGGATTCGCAACTGCAGATAGACTTTGATGATGTTTCAAGAGATACGCTACTGCCCATCCTTGAACTATTAAGTTTCCATTATCACCTCTTACGACACCCACGGGAAAGTAAGGGGCAGCTCATTCTAGGTCGAGACCATATTATTATGGTAAGTTGTCATAGTACTTGCTTATCACATACGAAGTTTGTCAGAAACCCAGCTTGTCATATACAAAGTTTGTCATAAAATCAGCTTGTCATATACAAAAATAATTATAACTCCAATTTCTCATATACAAAGGTTGTTACAACCCCAGCATATCATATACAAAATTTGTCACAATACCAACTTGTCATATACAAAGATTGTCATAACCCCAGATTGTCATATACAAAGTTTGTCATAAGCCGAGTTTGTCATATTGCAATATGTCATAATTGCATAATTGCAGTACACACATTACACTGTAAAATTCTATAATTTTTTTTTTATGAAAAGCATTTGCTTTGTCTATTAGATTAGTTTTTTTATTAGAAGTACTTTTACGCACCTATTTTTTTATAGTAAATCTTAATATAGATAACCCGTGAACCCTTGCAGTATTAAAATCTAGAATGAAAACCATTGCACCGCCATCGCCCACTCGTTTCCGACCCTTGGAACATAAAGATTGAATCACGACAATTTCATGGCCAAATATTACCGGTTTATAAAGACTTATTTATTACTACTTACCATTATTTCCCCGGCGCTTTATCTCCTGTTTATCGTAGATTTTTTTTGCTTATAAATATAATCTACTTTCAAAATCAGTTTTATATTATCGAATATATATAGACAAACTAATGCTTGCCAAAATGATTTCTTTTTAAGTACTTTATATTATTCTCAATTTCGTGTATAATATAGTATATGTCATATATGTGTAAGTATATTTGTTATTTATATATATTTATTCGTTTATATATGTAATTTTAGTATGTATGTATATCAATAATTACTAGTACCACATTCCAGTGTTCTGACACTTCCCTATGGTTGACTGGGAGAGAATGCTTTCAGCATTAAGTCCGCCATGTACACATATTTGTAATAATGAATAAATAAATAAAATAAAATAAAATTAATATACAATTTACTAGTTTTTAACCGGGACTTCATGTGACCAGGATATGTTTATTGACCTAGATGTAAAGTAGCCTATACCCTTGTCCATCGCATATATTACATGTATACTAAATTTCGTAGTGATTGGTTAAACTGTTAAGGCGTTATAAGGTAACAAACCAATAAACAAACTCACTTTCACGTTTATAATATTAGTAAGGATAATCCAGGACATATACGAATACAACGCCATCTAGACCCAAACTAAGCAGATCTTTTTTTTTCGAGGTTTTCCCGAGAGACTACAGAATGGGGATCTTCAAAAGGGGGGTAAAAAGGTTTCTTTAGGGTCGACAATACGCGCGTAATACCCCTGGTATTGCAGACGTCCATAAGCTACGGTAACCGCTTACCATCAGGTGGGCCGTATGCTTGTTTGCTACCTCAGTGGTATAAAAAAAGATTTTTTTATTACGAACATGCTAAATTGACAATACAGGAGTATCAAGATTCCCAGTTCGGTATAGGCACTTTCTTCTCTCACTACACCCAATTGTGGAACAAATGTTTAATCAGGGAAGTCATAGATATCACTATCCTTCTTTTACATATAATGGTTCCAGATATCATTCATTATATTATATTAAAAAATTAATATATTAATAAATTCTTCCGTTTTATTTATTATTCCAATTTGGATATTTCATACCTCAATAAGGCATGAATTCCTCATCTCGCTTGTGGCAACTCCTATCGCGACGTCCGCCATTTTTCGCACCACTAGCGCCAGATTAATACACATCGCCTCCAGGGACGCCATAATTCGCCACACAGTACGTTCTCAAGCCAGATTGCGGTCAATTAACTGACAGGGACCAGGAAAGGCCTACTGTGGTACTGACTACCTGAAACAAGGCTACCTCCACAAATATCTAAACCGTCTCAAATGTCAATTCGATTAAAATTATTTTATTCACAATCTACTAAATATGACAAACTAAAATGGCTGCGGCTTAACCTGTGTCTACTAATGACTGTCAAGGAATTCCCTATTGAATTAAACAATTCGCAATTAACCATTTTGAAGGCGAATGTAACATCAGCTGAATAATTAATTTATTTGAGAAGCGTTATTTAGATTCCATTGATGCTAAATATTGTTGGTACTTGACGGAATTTGGTATTAATTTTATGGAGATAAGATGCATTTAATTAAATATGTAGATGCAATCTAATCTTTCGCTTTTTGATTAGAATGGACCATTCCTTCCTTTCCCGTGGGCGTTTTTTTATACCACTGAAAACTGGCAAACAAGCATATGACCCACCTGATTGCAGGAGGTTACCACGACCTATGAAAGCAGGAGGGGGGGGGGGAAGGGATTGTTAGTAATGGAGACTGAAAAGAAAAAAAGTCGTCGAGTGTCGTTAAAGGCGACTAAGGGAACTGAATGGTAGAGGAATGGGTAGCAGCGTCCCTATTAATACATTACCAAAGCCTAACTACGGTTGCTAACCCATCTGCCAAGCATAGCAACTACTGGCAAAACCTCCCCTAATGAGAGAACCACCCATTCTAGCCTTACGTGATTAATATACGCCGGTCCTCCACCGTGCGTTTTTCAAGTCACTTTCTTCCACGCACAACCACTCTTTGGAATCAACTTCCAGCAGCAGTGTTTCCGAACCGATACGACAACAAAAACTTCAAGAATAGAGCATATTCCTTTTTAAAAGGCCGGCAACACACCTGGAATGCCGTTGGTGTTACCATGGGCGGCGGTAGTCACTTGCCATCAGTTGAGCCGCATGCTCGTTTTGCACCTTGTGTTGTAAAAAGATGTGATTAATAACCGACTTCTAAGTGGGCGTTCGTATTGTCGCAGTATAAAGATAGGTAATCATGTTTTTTCTGAAGATATAGGTTTTTCCAAGCAAACGATTTCGCCCTCGGCGCTTACCTGTGGGACTAATGAATCTGTATTTCTTATAATCCCGTGTATTCGCTTCGTGATGATTAATCGCTGGTTATATGTTGCGTTCGTCTATTAGTTATTTTCGGGGACTTTACCTGCGCGAACCTGTTCCCTTCCCGTGGGATTTTCAAGAAATCCCCTTTTGCACATATAAAATCGTTCGTTCATATCAACGTTAAGCCAAAACTACTAAGTCCAGAAAGCTTGAATTTGGAACATAGATTTATTTTTATTAATTAAATAATTTATTTTATTTTTCCATGTCCTTACACGATATATCCCAATTGGATACACAAGATTAATTTATTTTAAATACACAATCGGAACTTAACGCGATGTAAAAGTCTTTACAGATAAATCATTGTGTTCTCTTGTATGTGATATTTATATGTTGTATTTAACGTATATATATATATATATATATATATATATATATATATATATATATATATATATATATATATATATATATATATAGTTATTCAGTTAACTAATGATTTATAATTCATGTAAATTTATTTTAATTTCTGTCTTGCACTACTACTTCCTATGCCACTGCGTTAAGTTGACTGGAAGAAATCTCTTCCACGACACGACACGACAGTACTGATGTGAGCAGCGTCTACGTCGTAGCATGTATGTAGGTATTATTTATCCGCAAAGGTTTTTCATCGCGTTAAGTCCGATTGTGTATTTTAAATACATATATTAGGGGGGGGGGGATATTAGTACGTACAACTAGCGGTCCCATTGCAAGCAATATGCTCTTATTGGGTTGACCTCCACGCGATTCCCTCTGGAAACCAATGTAGTTAACTCTTTATGTATTCATAATAGGAGCCAATATATCTGCTCTCGTCTTCACCTTTCATCCCTCACTGGTGCCTGTGTATACCGATAACGTAGGTGGGGTATCATTCCATTATCATCATCATCATCTTCCTGCCCTAGTCCCATTTATTATTTGTGGTCGGCCTAATATATTTTTCTCTTTTATTCTTCACTCTTTTGCAGTCATATCAGCATTCACTCCCATTCTGACCATATCATCTTTCACACAGTATATCAATAAAATAACGGTATAATTTATTTATTTAATAATATTTTTGTTTATTTACTTTATTTCTCGTAATCGTAATCATGTTACATTACGAGAAATAAAATAAATAAATCTCAAATCGTAATTCGTAAAACATAAATCTGCTACATCCATATTCAAAAGATCATGAAAGGTCGCAGTATCCCAGGCTTTTCTGTCTGAAAAAGTCCGTCTTTTAATAATAACTAGCAGCCCTTCCCGACGTCGAACGGGTGGACATTTTTACATTTGAAAAAGTGGCCATTAAGGCTGCACACGCGACGGATGCTTGATTGAAATGGAGTAACTTCTCCCGTTTTCCCAACATTTCCCTTCGCTGCTCTGCTCCTATTGATCGTAGCGTGATGAAAAGTATACTATAACCTGCCCAGGAGTATGAAGAATAATTGTACCAAGTTTCGTTAAAATCCGTCGAGTAGTTTTTGTTTCTACAACGAACAAACGGGCAGCTGGACAAAAATTTTACTGATTGCATTTTTGGCATCAGTAACGATCACTAATCACCCCCTGATAGTTATTTTGGAAATATATTTCATGTACAGAATTGATCTCTCTACAGATTTATTATAATAAGTAATAATAATACATCCATATTTGTTTGGATAGCTTCGTAAATATAAAAAGCGACGCTCGTTGTTGTTATTCGCAAACACTTCGCACGGGTCATATAGTTTTACGGTACAGTACTATAATATAAGTACCCCTAATCCCACATACGGTCGCTGTATTCATCTTGTTATTTGTAATCAATAGTAAAAAGGCAAAAAATATACCATAAAAACAAATTATTCCATGTAAAATTATATTATATTTATCAGACTTTGTACAAAAGTCGATTGCTTGGGTGCCTCTGTACCATTCGTGTTTCAACCGTAAAGCAGTTGTGTTTGCATGGCTGTGTTTCGGTTTGAAGGGTGGGATATAGCGTGAATTTACTGGGTACAGAGGAATAACACCGAGTCCTCAGGAATGGCAACGCATGGGGGGTATCATGGGCGAAACAGTATAGTATGTTATGTCCATGGTACTGCTCATGTCTATAGGCGACGGTTACCACTTTCCATCAGGTGGGCCGTCAGCTTGTTTGCCATTCTAAGTTGTATAAATCTACTAAGTCATAACTCACTACTAGTACTAGATAACTCAAACAGGGTTACTACATAAAAAAAGGCGCTGTAAGATCAGTAAAGGACCGCATCGGATTAAATGTCAAAGTAAACATTGCAGATGTCCAAAAAACATGGGAGGCGCTGGGCGACATAAAAAAACTTGTTCAGGTGCACCTCAGTACTTTTTTTTAATACCACTTAGGTGGTAAACAAACATACGGCAACATTAGGAGCATTACACGCGTTGCCGACCCTGAATTAAAATCTTTACCCCATATTTAAAAAACCACATATTTAGTAAAAACCTCGACAGGAAACATCTCTAAAACCGCGCTGTACGCGACCATCTAGCCTCTAAGCTATGGTAAATGTAATGTTTTTTTTTATTTACCCAAGTGCGCCAAGTAGGCTAAAGCCTGCCCTATTCCCATTTTACTCCTACACCACCAACAAGGACCGTAAATACATACAAAGTGTCATAACAAATTTGTTTATAACACACACATCAGTAAATGTGACTATCTCATAATATATTTTTATAGTCGCTCCAAACTTTGTTACACTTACGACCAAAATAATGTATCACTTATCGACATTTTGTATACAAAATATTTTTGTATTATCAAATCTTTTAAAATATGTATGAATTTTATTTATGAATACATTGTGTCACAGAATACAAAATGAGAATTATTTATCAAAATAAGAACTAAAGTGATGAAATGTCAATGGACTTGCTAACTATATGAGTTTGAAGAAACAAAGAAAGGTTTCAATTGGTTTCGCTGTACTTGATAAATATTTTTTTTTTCATACAACTTAGAATGGCAAACAAGCTGACGGCCCACCTGATGGAAAGTGGTAACCGTCGCCTATAGACATGAGCAGTGCCATGGACATAACAGAGTATACTGTTTCGCTCATGATACCCCCCATGCGTTGCCATTCCTGAGAACTCAGGTCTTATTCCTCTATACCCAGTAAATTCACGCCATATCCCACTCTTCAAACCGAAACACAGCCATGCAAACACAACTGCTTCACGGTTAAAACGCGAATGGGACAGAGGTACCCAAGCAATTGACTTTTGTACAAAGTTTAAAATGTTCCCCGCTAGATGGAGCAATGTATTCAAATGTGTTGTATAAATTAGTAAATCCAGGCTTAGACTGTTCCTCATGGCTGTCTATGGGCGAGGCCCATTAGCTATTTTATTACTAGCAACTCACTCCGGCTTCACACTGATAGATAGAAAAAAGGCTAAATTAACATTGTATATTAGGTATAGGCAAATTTTTGATAAGTTACTTTACATTATTTTAATTTTCGTAGGAAACTAATGTGCCTGTGTATATACTCACTAATAATCTAACTTTCTATAGGTGAAAGAATTTTTAAAATCATTTGAGTAGTTTTGTGTTTTTTCATTACAAACAAACATTTTTTTCTTAATATACATATATATATATATATATATATATATATATATATATATATATATATATATATAAAATGATTTATTAGATAATACATACATAATATATACAAAATAGTACATAAATAATTGACATTGTTTTCTTTACCTATCCCAATAATGAAGTACCGCGTTCATGATTCACTGTTCATCCCAAAAGGTTGACTGGTAGAGAATGCTACTAGCATTAAGTCTGCTTTCTGTATCATATTTCCTTTTGGTCAATAAAAATTATATTTTATATTTATTTAAATAAATCAATACATAGATGAATATCAAATAACGCAAGTATTTCAAAGAAAACAATTTAGAAATTTGACACCAAAGGGCGGCCGTTCTCTTACGAATAGTAGTAATTTCTAGTAAGTATTAGTAATGGTAGTTATAGTGGTATTACTACCTATTTTTTTAATGGATGATTATGGAATGGTAACCTCGCCTGCGCTAACGGTATACGCTGGCGGGCTACCAGTGGAGAATGATAGGTGAAAATGAAAAGCGGGTCAGTTAGCCCATCGTGATGAACACCTGGCATTCAGCACGATGGTTTCCAGGGGGGACCACGGTGAGGTCGACCTGACAGGGTATGTTGCTAGCAACAGGACTGGAAGTCCACATAATTAACAGTTCCTTCCCCCCAGTACTACCTATTTTTTTTTAATGGATGATAATGGAATGGTAACCCCACCCGCGCTATCGGTATACACCGGCAGGACACCAGTGAAGGATGATAGGTGAGGATGAAGTAGGATAGTTAGCCCATCGTGACGAATTCAACAAGAATTGTTCACGATGGTTTCCAGGGAGAACCACGTGGAGGTCGACCTAATAAGGCATATTGCTAGCAATGAGGCTGTCAAACTCCATTGCTAACAATCCCTTTCCCCCCTAGTACTACCTATTTATAATCTGTGATTACCACTAATATTAATGAAGTACAAACTATAAATAAATAATAAATAAGTGAAACTAGAAGAATCGATTAGCTTAATTAGTTTACATGATATAGCAGTCCCAACAGAATCTGCTAATTACAGTGACTGGCAAAAACATCTGTGATGTTTGCGTCTATGTTAATGACAATGTGTTATATAATTGATATTGTTTCTTCACTAGTTATTTCCCGCAACTTCGTATGCGTACATTTTGCAAGTAAGTGATTATTTTTAGATGGCATATCAAGATAATACACATCAGATTTTATGCTTTACCTTTAAGAACTCAACTGTTAAAATTGCATTCAATTTGGTGCAGTAGCTTTTTGTGATTTTTTATATTGCTACAGTGGCAAACAATCATACAGCCAGTCTTTTAGTTAGGAGGGATGGGGTAGTTAGTAATGGAGTTTAATTTCCTCATTAGTAGCAGTACACTCTGTAAGGTCGACCCCCACACGGTTCCCCCTGGAAACCACTGTGATTGATTTATTGTTGAATTAGTCACGATGAGCCAACTGACCTGCTTCATACTCACCTATCGTCTCTCACTGAGGCTCCGCCAGCGTATACCAACAGCGTAGCGTAGGAGTTACTATTCCATTATTACCCATAAGAAAAAATCTTATAGTAAACGACTACCGTAGCCTATCTATATAGCGATATGGCGCACGCGTTGCCGACTGTAATTCTGGTACTAGCGTACAGACAGACAGACAAATATTCTAAAAATTATTGATATGTCTTTTACTGTCATTAAGACTCCAGTCAGTTTTTCTTAAATACCTCTGGATATTTAGACAAAAATAAGGACTAGCAAAATAATTTCTATATCATAAAATATCACAAATTGTGATGACAGGATCATTATTATAATGCAGTAATTATTTAAAAAAAAAATTGTGTCATCTAGTGCATATTATTATATTTTATAGATTTTCAAAAAATCATTATGGAATAGAATAACAAAATTGATTCGAAACTTTTTTAATATTAGTTTGAAAATCTTGACACCAGGAGGCGCTGGTCTCGCACATGTGTCATTGTTATTTCTGTTACTATAAGTTCAATGAGAGTGTATCAATATATACCAACGAGTCGGGTAACACGACACAATGCAGATATTCTGAAGTACTTATACGGCCCGTATAGTTTTATGAGATGGCAGCCCCGGCACACTTCATGTTACAGTGGCGAGCATGAAAATGGTGCTCGTGTAATTTAGTTCTTAATCAAATACAAGATTACGGTTCATGCATGCGTAAATAAATTGCTTGTGATGTCTTTACATTTTCCTGGCGCGTGTATATTTAAAATGGGTTATATTTTTACTGTAAAATGTAAAATATTTTCATTTAAAAGCAGCGTGGTTGTAAAAAGATTTCATTTTAATATTATAAATGTGAAAGTTTGTAATAGTGTTTGAATTCCAAAAAAACAGCAATATTCATAATATTAATACTAGATTTAAAGACAAACTTGCTGTCCCCAAGTATCGTTTAGAAAAAGTTAATAGGTCTTTTATGGGAATAGGTATAAAAATTTACAATAAGATACCAAAGGATATGTTGGAATTACCCTTAAATAAATTCAAAACATCTGTTAAATCATATTTACTGAGCAAAGCCTATTACTCACTAAACGATTACTTGAATGACGAGTGTGCATGGCAATAGTTGTTCATGCACTGAATTTTCATTTAATGTTAGACATAGACACCTATATAAATATACATTGTAAATAAACTGGCTTTAAAAAAAAAAGTAATTCAATTGAGTTTCTTGCCAGTTCTTCTCAATTGGATCTATATACCGAACTGGACGGTAGGGAAAATATAAAATTATAATGTAAAAATTTGACGTTCATAAGCGGCTAAAATGTCCTACATGAATAAATGATTTTTGAATTTTGAATTTTGAATGTTTGTTACTCACGCTTAAAATGACTAGACAATTTTAAATTAATTATTATATTATATATATTTATTTTGGATATTTTGTTATGATTCAATTTTTAATTAAAAAGTTGTTCTATATTTTGGTTCAAAAAATTAAAAATGCGAATTTATAAGGGCATAACTCTCATACAAGAACGCAACTAATTTTAAATTCAGAGGATCTGATAAAACCTATTGTCTGTAATATGTATTGAAATGCAAACATAATATAGTTTCATATCACATAAATACACACGCACGCACGCACGCACGCCCACACGCACGCGCGTTCGCCATATAGTATCATAAACTGAATTATAAATATCCAGACACAGTAACAGGTATATCAAATTTGAAAAAGTGTATATAATTTAATAGGTTCCCCAGATACAGACTCGACCCATATGGGGACCATAGTTAAGCAATTCTATAACTTACTCTTTTGAATAAGGATTTTTATTATTATAATTACATGTTATTTTATTATTTTATGTATTATTACATTACTATACGTATTGTACTATACATAAGTAATATTTATTTAGTTAAGTACAAATTATATAATTAGTATACATCTAAATATTTGTACTTGCAGTTAAATTCTTATTTTTCATTTTCAGTCTCTACTGAATTTTTTGTTCACCGCTGACGTTGCAGTGTCCGAATGCTTGTGAAACGTATTTAAATATTTTATTACAATTACCTTATGAAAACAGCGAGCTACTATGAAAATAATAATTTTTTATAGAACAAAAAAATATAACCAGTTTTCCTGGCCGAAATTGTAAACATACACACATAGGTATAATAAACATAACAGCTCGAGTTTGCTCGTTTCCCTCTATGTGAGAAGTTTAACTTGTGTCCTTTAGTGTACTGTGACAATAGTTTCAGTACACTGTATTTTTCTTGTGGTGTAATAAAATGCGTGTTAATGTACCTCGTGTTACCCTAATACACGCTCACTGATCATCATCACCGTCACTTTAGTAACTCATTAACTACCTACTGCCGGACAGAAGTTTTTCCTTATATAGGGAACATATTATTTTTTTTTTTTTACAACACAGTGGGCAAACGAGCTTGCAGCTCATCTGATGGTAAGTGACTACTGTCGTCCTTGATCACCGACAACACCAACGGCACTGTAGGTGTGCTGTTGACCTTTTAAAAAGGAGTATGCTCTTTTCTTGAAGGTTATGTGCCAATAATTTTACATTTTCTCACTTGACACAGGATTTTATTTCGAACTAGCAATATACCGCGGCTTCGCTCATGTGAGTCAGTGTATAAGGTATACTATATGTTAAGTTGGGAAAAAGTGTATTGTGTGCGTATTATTTTGTATAAAGGAAGGAGTGTTTAAAAGAGTGTTTGTCTCTCTGCTAAGTTTTCTCTTATAAATTTTTACAATTTTTTATAAATATAATAATAATAATAATTTATTTATTTGTTAGAAACACCTAAAATTTAATGTAAGATATAATTTGAATACAGCGAAAAAGAACATACGCTAGGTTTAAAAAAAAAACACGAAAGGGTAAAATGAAACGAATGAAGTCGCAGGTGAAAGGTAGTATGTTTATAATTAAATATTCTGACTTTAATAAATAAATATAAATGTACATATAGTCTTTATGTATAATACGCATAATAACTAATAGGATATGGAACTCTATTTATTAGAATTTATGCGGACAAAGCTGCTGAATACAACTTGTACAAATGTACACACAGACATGCTAAAACAACTCTTAAACCGACCACAGAATATTCAGTATCGAACACAAAATTACTCATCAAAAAACAAAATAAATAATAATATTTATTCTATTTTTTGTGCCGAAAGTGTACAAAGAACTTGGAGCCCTCTCTTTTTGCTTCTGTTTACTGAAGTTTAGGAAAACTATTGTCATTCAGCTTACTATAGTTCGCTGTACTTTAGTTTTTCCCTGTATATTACTCTAATGATGTGGCTGTTTGAGGAAACTAACTAAGGAACTACTCAGTTAGTCAAATATATTAAGTATGTATTTGTTTTGACTAATTCCAATGAAGCAGAAGTGAATTGGATACAAATTAGTTGGGACTTCTTGATGTGATTACCTTACAAATATATATATATATATATATATATATATTGTTAGAGAGTCAAAAGGACAGACGGTCCACCTGATGGAAAGCGGCTTGTTTGTTGCCAGTCTTTTAAATGTTTGTAGACACATTTTTTCAAGGAGAAAAGGATTTTAGAAAGAAAGGTAGGAGAAAAGAATTGTAAGTAATGTGGACTGACGGTCCTATTATTAGTAAGCCCTGTCAGGTCGACCTCCACGCAGTTGCCCCTGGAAACCATTGTGAAGTAATATTTATTGCATTCATCACGATGGGCTAACTGATCTGCTTTCATGCTTATCTATCAGCTCTCACTGGTTCCCCGCCAGCGTATACCGATAGCGCGGGCAGGGTTACTATTCCATTATCGTCCATTGAAACAAAAGTATCAAATGTATGAAGTAATAAATGTTGGATGTTGCTAGAAGAGAAATGTTTTAGACTTGAGCTCGCCTTTGTACATTTACTTATTTCTGTCATATTTTCATGTATTATCAATGTGTACAATAAAATATAAATAAAATAAATAAAATTTAATTAATGTACCAACTTCTAGAGTTTGTGGGCATTAACGTAAAGATCATTTCATGGAACCCTGGTATTTTGTTTTTTAGAACCCCTAAGTTCCGCTGAATACACTTTAGAAATCGCTGCATTAACTATTCAAATTTGAACACAGACCCCCATAGACTGCCATAATGCCATAAAGTTGGACCACCTAACTTGACTTTATTCTCACCTATCATCCCTCATTGGTACCCCGTTAGGGTAAACAAACAAATAAACTCACATTTGTAATATTAGTAAGGAAATAAGGGTAAACAAAAGTGGTGTGTCACAGGCGTGAAGGATGAAGATTGAAATTTCGTATTACAATTACATTGCTCTTTCTGTTTGCAGGTAAATAACACCTTTTCATCAAAGAGTCGTTGGAATTTAGTAAGTATACACAGTCGTGTCGTCATAACTGCCCACAGCTGAGCATAAGCCTTCCCCATAAATGGAGTTTTTCAATAGTTGCCACGCTTTGACAAGCGAGTTGACAACATGGCTAATCTGCAGTTAGCAGTTTGACAACTGCTAACTGCAGATTAGGTACACACTTTGGTTACACTTTGGTAATTTTTTTTATGCAACTTAGAATGGCAAACAAGCTGACGGCCCACCTGATGGAAAGTGGTAACCGTCGCCTATAGACATGAGCAGTACCATGGACATAACAGAGTATACTGTTTCGCCCATGATACCCTTCTTGCGTTGTAGTGGGTCTTAATTTGTTATGGATCTTAAGATTTTTGGCGATATAGGTCTATTAAAATCGTAAGACTAAATTTAACTAAACTAAATAAAACTAAACTAAACGAACCAAAAATGATTTTTTTGTCCATTTACTTCTATTAAAATTATACTGCAAATAGTAGAACTAAACGGATAAAAAAGTCCTTTTTATTCTACTGCCTATAGTGTCTATCTATCTATCCTATTTAAGAGCTGCGCTCTTGTCGGTGGAGTTCTTGCCACTCAACGATTTTCAGCCAGTCTTTTCACCTCTTGCCTAAAATGTGGTAGAACTAAATCGATACGGATATAATCAGAATTTAATTAATATAATCGTAGTAGACTTGATGGACAGTTTTATTAGTAGAAGTAAATAGTTTTATCATAAATTTATAATTTACCAAAATTACTACATCCTATATATAGGGTTCCTACAATTGATTAAATAAATGAATATTTTTCCCAAAGAAAAATGAATCGAAGAATTACCAAGAAAATTAGGCTCTCCTAATGCTAATTTAACAAGCCGCATATGTATTCGAGGCTCAAAATGTATCTAATATATTTATAAAAGCTAATTTTCCTAAGTGACTATTAAACGGCCACCGAATTTTTACTGAAATAAATATTTACAGACTTCTGCACATCCCTGGTATTAAAATATTTCCCGGATGTGTAATTTATGAGGGGCAAAAGATTTAAAAAAAAAAGCTGAAAATACGGATTACGCACTAAGCCGTTTCGGTGTACCCATGATATTGTTAGGGTTGTCGACGCGCCGCCACTTTGATTAACATGTTAATAACATAGAGGAAATTACGGATATATTAGGGTCTAATGTTATAATAGAACCAGAACAAAAATAATGTGGTTTTGCGTGGAAATTAAAAGAAAAACGGGTACGCAGACTTTTCTAAAATTTTGTATATAAAACGTATAGAAAGAGAAGTATTTTTTTTATTAAAATTGATATGGTAATTTTGGACACATTTTTTGCTGGCAATAATCTCGAAAAAGGACAGGACCTTTTTTGTGATTAATATAATTTCAAAATTATATGAAACTTTTTGAATTAAATGCAAACGCTTCAAATTACTAAGCGGGCTATGGAGAAGTCTATGCTCGTTGTTTCTTTGCCTGATAAAACCAAACTAACCGACATAGCCCGAAGGATAAGCAAGCTGAAATGGCAATGGGCTGATTACATAGTTCGAAAACCGGCAACCGATGGGGAAGAAAGATTCTTGAGTGGCGACCCCGTACGAGCAATCGGATGCA
Source organism: Galleria mellonella (assembly GCF_026898425.1). Classification (NCBI taxonomy): domain Eukaryota; kingdom Metazoa; phylum Arthropoda; class Insecta; order Lepidoptera; family Pyralidae; genus Galleria; species Galleria mellonella. Next base: position 3,006,776 of record NW_026441999.1, on the reverse strand, counting down.
GGTGTTTCAGGACCGTTCCTTACAACAGTCTATGAAGAGAGCTACGTGTATGACCAGTAGTAGACGGATAATAGATAAACTTATGATCATGACAATTTGGATTAAAAGAAAAACCAAATAATTTGGTAATTTTGAAAAAAAGGATACTTTTTTTGGAAAAAACTAATAGATAATTATTCTAGTTATAATTTATCTCACCTTTTTCCTTTCGTTGGTAACCCTGTCGTGATTAAAGCCCCTGTAGGGTGCAAAAGATTAAATATCAGTACAAAAGAAGATTCGAATGCAAATCGTATCTGCGCTATATTTCAACGCTACTCCGTCTCGGAAATGAAATCATTCGGGCCTGAACACTCTTTGTATAATTTTTGGCTCTTCATTAGGCTGGACTCATGATGAATGGGCTCGTAGTACGTCTTGTCCTGCACAGGCAGTGATGCGATATTTAATTTATTTTCCAAATTTACTTTTCTCCCCCAATTCCTTACCTTTTTACTAAATGTGTACTTTTATCCGATTTTAGTACGTTTTACTAAGTACGTAACCAGGCGCCATGTTTAGTAAAGACGTAATATATTAAATGGAGAACAAAGACTGCTTTTATCTCGGTCGATTAAAATATTCTTATCATGTGTATAGTTATTTTTTTATGTAACTTAGAATTACAAACAAACTGACAGCCCACCTGATGAAAAGTGGTTACCGTCGTCTATAGGCATGAGCAGTACCATGGACATAACAGAGTATACCTACTGTTTCGCCCGTGATACCCCCCATGCGTTGCCATTCCTGAGGACCCAGATCTTATTCCTCTGTATCCTGTAAATTCACGCCCTATCCCACCTTTCAAACCAAAACACAGGCTTGCAAACACAACTGTTTTACGGTTGAATCACGAATGGGACAGAGGTACGCAAGCAAAGGACTTTTGTACAGTCTCCCTCTGGTACTTTAAATATCGTAACAGATTTATTTATAAATCTTTATACAATCGAAGTTTAAAACATATAAATTCTAAAGTACTAAAAAAAATCTATCTAACTAACAAAAAGGCATAACCGAAAACACATTCAAGCATTTATGACTAGGAACAGTAGAATTTTACAAGTGGCCATAGCTATTCTCATCAAGTCCGAGTGGTCACAGGTTCAATAAAATACGCCTTCCCAAGCAGAGATTTTATCTTTTAGTGGAATATACAGTCGGAAATTGCGAACAGATACGCGCTGAGTGGGTAATATAAATTATATTGCGCTGATAATAAAAAAAATATACTAGATATTGAAAATAATGTATGTAATTCAAAGTTGAACACATCACATTGAAAATGTATTTCGGTATAAGGAATGCGCTGTTTTGATTCGCAGTTCATTTTGGACGTTGGTTTAAAACCCTATTAGATATTTGAAAATGCATAGGATTTCATATTTTTTTAATGCAGTGTTTACAATGCAGTATTTGCCAAAGTATGTTTAAATCAATCGAATTAAAAAAATAACCAACCAATCCAACGCCTTTGATAAAAAATTGTTTCAGAATTCGCATAACATACACATCAATCAATACAGCAGTATTGATGCAACCGCTTTGAAATCGATTAAAAATAAAAATTTTATCCAACAATTTTTATACAATACCAAGTATTTTGAAAAATTGAAGCTGACATTTTCTTTTGTCTAAATATGTATTTATATTCTCATTTATCACTTTCTTTTCAGACATAAGTTAACCTAATACAGTAGATTTTGCATGAATTTATAAATCAACAAGTAATTGGATCATGGTACTGTTTTTTGCCGATGAACTCTATTATTATACAGTTTGACGAACTCTATACATATATTACGTGTAACAATTATAACTTGTCTCGAATAGAGCTGTCTTTGTGAATGCATTTAGTGAGCAAGCAAATAAACCGCAGACCTCTTGTACGTGAAATTTATTAAAACCCTGCGGTCCCGTTCGCAATATTCAACCGTGTATTTTCAGAATAGATTTATCGAATGAGTCAGCGGCTTCTGAATAGGTAACTCAATGCTTGGCATTGTTACTAGACTTACAGCTTTCTTTACTGATGGTCAGAGGATGTGAAAAATTGATGAATATATTAATATATAATTCGACCTTGGTCGTAGGCGGTTGAACTCACTGCATTGGAGGCTGGATGCAGTTTCGATCCTGAATAAATATATAGGTATATATATATATATATATATATATATATATATATATATATATATATATATATATATATATATATATATGGATATTTTTATACTAACCTCCCCTTATTAACAATCTCTGCTCCCCCCCCCCCCCCCCCCCTCGCCCATTACACTGTGTATTAATACATGCGTTTTAATATAGTTTCCCTTTAATGATTTGCCTTTAAACATCTTTATTTATCCAATGGTAAACTGGTATAGAATGTCTTTAGGTGTTAAATAAATATACCATAGCAAAGTTCATCATGTACTAGACAAATGAAGTGCAGTATATCAAGTGACCACTTGACATGTTTAGCCCAGCTTAGTGCACTGACGCTTCGGCGTTTTATCGCGAACGTATTATTAGTAACAAAACTGGATCAATATTATCTAGATAGAGTATCTCGCTACAAAAATAATTTATTTGCACAAATATGGTTGAAATATATCCTTAATTAACATTTGTTATAGAATCACATATTTAGCCACATTGTTTTAATAACAAATATATGATTAATAGGTATATTTCGTACTAACTGTATATCTAATGTGACCATTTATTCTTTGACTCAAAACGGGACATTGGATAATTTAGGTCAATTAACAGCTTGTCAGTTAAAACAAAACACTATTTTAAAGTTATTTATTCGGAATAAGTTAGCTTAAAAGTTACGAATTAAGAAATATTATATTTATCGGAGGAACAAATTTGCTTTATAAAGCTAGCTGGTAAAGATTTTAAGGAAAAATTAAACTCTTGGTACTTTTTTTTTTTATACAACTTAGAATGGCAAACAAGCTGACGGTCCACCTGATGGAAAGTGGTAACCGTCGCCTATAGACATGAGCAGTACCATGGACATAACAGAGTATACTGTTTTGCCCATGATACTCCCCATGCATTGCCACTCCTGAGGACTCAGATGTTATTCCTCTGTACCCAGTAAATTCACGCCATATCCCACCCTTCAAACCGAAACACAGCCATGCAAACACAACTGCTTCACGGTAGAAACACGAATGGGACAGAGGTACCCAAGCAATCGACTTTTGTACAAAGTCTTCCTCTGTTTTTTTATATTTATCTTAATTATCAATATCTATTATAATTATATTATAATAGTTTTTAGACTATTCAAATTTTCGCACGATTTTTTTTAATGGTTAACAGTGTTACCGATATTTAGTAAAAATTAACAACTTTAGTAAATCATTAGCTAATGTGTATGGAGTAAATAGCTAATTAAAATAATTATTGTTTATATTTTCCAAAAGTTTTTTTTTTATAGTCTAAAGGACATGTTTTTTTTATTATTAGTAGTTTAAATCGAATTACTAATTAGTAAAATTATTCGAATACTAATATCAGTGTTTTATTAATTTCATACTCGAATTATAAAATTAGTAATTACTACTGAATAATAAAATCATTCGGATTTGCACACCACTAGATGTTGGGTATCATCTACACATCTCATCGTTTATCGATATATTACTAATAGTCGTGATATAAAATTAGTAATTACTAATTATCGAATAACAAAATCATTCGTTTACGCGCACCGCTAGATTTTGGGTATCAACTACACATCTCGTTATTTATCGGCTCGTTCACTATTGAAGTCGTTTATTGCGATACAATATATACTCGTTGTATGAAGTGTCCGGGATGTGGTATCACTGTTTCCATGTAAAAACATACGTATTACCCATTCAGACGGAACTGTATACGGCCGTAACATAACTCGGAGTCGGTTCCACTCGGTCTGCCCATCACGAAGCTGAGGGCCCGTATTTTATGACAACCTTTTTTATGGGTACGTTTGGCGGAGATCCACGCCTGGCTTTTCGTTGTGTAATTCGGTTGTCATTCGGTAGTGATGCGACGATAGTGTCGTTGGAAATATCGATAAATTTAAAGTTTATAAAAATATTTGATACCAGTGATTTGGTCTGACTTCGCACTGGCAGAAAAAGTCTTCGATAATTAAGGATTCTCTCCCATAAATAAAAACTGACTATATTTGTGACGAAACCTGTTATTTTGATTTCAAAACTAAGTTATTAAACTGATTTTCATAAAATTTCTATGGGACCAATCTGTAAGTATATCCTTTCAGATAAAAAAGAATTTTCCAATTCGATTTAGAACTGACGGAGTTATGAGGTAATAAACATGTAAAAAAACACAACCAATTCGGCAAACGCTTTTTTTTTGAAGTGAGTTAAAAATATAGTATATGTATGTCGTTGTTAAATTAGCTTTCTATGGGTGAAAGAGTTTTTAAAATAGGTTTTTTTAATTTATTCATTACAAACAAACAATAAAAACTTGCCTCTTTTTTTTTAAAATGAAATAAAATGTATTTTCTAGAAACATTGTAGAAAAGGTGTTGCATTTGTGAAGTTTATAAGATGTCCATTATGTTTCGTCACATCAAATAGCATGCAAATATTTCTTTGTAATATAGGTATATTTTTTTATGCAACTTAGAATGGCAAACAAGCTGACGGCCCACCTGATGGAAAGTGGTAATTAACCATCGCCTATAGACATGAGCGTCGCATGGTATACACATGGTATACCATGGACATAACAGTGTATACTATATCGCCCATGATATGCGTGATTTTAAACCATTAATACTTTCGTAGTGAAGTGTAGTCGATATCGACAGTTGATTCGACAATTATATATATCGATATCGACAATTGATTTAAAATGTTCATACTTATTTTTATTATACATTTTTTATATTAAAAACAATATAAATAAATTTATTACTTTAAAAAAAATAGACTGACCTATAAATTAACATACAGCCAAAACCGCTTGAATCTAGAATCTTGAAATTTTACAGATAGGGCCTTTATATAACATAGGTAAGCAATAAAGAATAAAGTTAGAAAATTCAACCCCAAAGGGGCTGGAACTTCCATAAATTCATAAGGTAGTATAAATTGTATTATGCGGGGATCAAACCTGCAATCGCATATAGGCACCACTCTTTTAATCTATCTTTATCGTAAAGCACCAATGTATGTGTTGTTGTTTGATTAACACATGTGGACTATCCATCATACGCGTCACAGTATATTCTGTGCTACCCATGTCTATAATTACGAGCACCTCTAGCATTCCGATACCAGCAAGTGTCACCTCTAAAGAAAGCAAATTTGTATTCTTGACTTTTAATTTCCAATTAATGTCTCAATAAATATTTATTAAACAAATTGCATTGAACCTTCTAATTGAAAATATCCAATCCAATTTAATAGAACAAAAGATCGAATTCGTTTGAAATCAACGAATTCATGAGTTTCCATACTATTTTAATTAATATAATTTTAAATGAAATTAGGTTATGTATATTGCTTACATGTTGAATTTTATTTTACATTATTTTAATTAAAACACTCCTATATTTTTTTTTTTTGTTACTTTAATCGGAAAAATGATACGACTTTGTTCAAAGTGATGAGAATATATTCGTCTAATATACAATTATCGGGGGGAAGGGATTGTTAGCAATGGATTTTGACAGCCCCATTGCTAGCAATATACCCATCAAGTCAACCTCCCCGTGGTCCTCCCCCTCCAACGTGGTTCCCCCTGGAAACCATCGTGAACAATTCTCGTTGAATTCGTCACGATGGGCTAACTGACCTGTTTCATCCTCATCTATCATCCGTCACTGGTACCCCGCCGGTGTATATCGATAGCGCGGGTGGAGTTATTATTTCATTATCAACCATAAAGAAAATACACATTTTCTCAAACATGCTTGGAAATGTGAGCATTATCTTGACAATCTTCTTCGAGATAAATCGAAATTGCCATACTGGCCAGATGAATTTTTTCAAAAAATTTGTATGAAAATCTATATCTGTCGTGTTTTGCGGCCAGATAAATTAATATGTAAACTCATATCTGTCCTGTAATTTAAAAATGGAATGACCTTTTACTTCGAAACATGGCTACCAAGGAGGTAACTAATAAAAGGTTCTATTTAAATTTCAAACAGGTTTGCAATTAGAAAGTTGTTTATTGAAAAAAAAAAAAAACAAAGGAACATTATGGCGCGTGAAAAATTATTATTGTTCGTTATTCGTCATTGAACTTAAAATGTAAAATTGTGTTTTTGATTTTCGCGCATTGTTTGAGAAAAGTACTATACAAGCCTTGCCCACAACTAGGCATTGATGTACTCACGTGTGTGCCTCGGCTACGCCTCGGCCCACATTTGCATATTCGTCTATCAATGCCTCAGTTGCTGACCGCTGCAGTAATGTATGCTGCAGTATTATCATCCGACAATATGAAATATTAAAAAAATATCTAGTCTATTAAATATGTTCTCCATTGTATGTGTTGTGATTTGTAAGTATATCGATACGTACGTGTAATTGTTTATCTACAACAATTTTAAATTTTTTTTCACCGCATATTTAAATTTCTGTATTGCCTAAGGTTGACTCGGAGAGAATGCTATATAGTATTAAGTCCACCTTTTACCAGACTATTTTTTAAATTTTTTATAAATCTTTATTTTTCAAAAATAATATATAGCCTATAATATTTGCTGATAATATAGCTTTCTAGAGGTGAAAGAATTTTTAAAATCTGTTTAATAGTTTTTAAGTTTATTTATTTTTTTTTAATTATTATTTTTATAATTATATATTTTTTCTTTTTTATTATTATTAATGTAAACAACAAACATAATAATAATAATGATGGGATAACAAATTTAACGAATACCTGTCTTAGAAATAATATATGATAAATTGACTCCTATCCTAGTTGGTTTCTTGGTTTCTATAAAAGGTACTTCATAATACAATAACATTCATCATCATTACAGCTTTTAAGTGTCTATTGCTAAACATAAGTTTCCCCTTTGGGGTTTGCTGGTAGTTACCACGCTTGGCAAGCAGATTGGCAATCGCAGTTAGACTTAACAGATGTTTTAAAAGGGACGCTAATGCTCATCCCTCGTCCTCCCTTATTCGCCTTTGACGACACCCACGCGAAAGGAAGGGGTGACCTATTTTTTGCCGAGACCATACGGTGAATAACATTCATACAAAAGCAAAAAGATACTATAAATGAATATACTTTACGCATTTTGGCTCGTGAAGGCATTTACGAAAAATTATACGAATTGAGAATCGTAAATCGCTTAAACATCAAAATATCGATATCGACAATTACCGCCCTGTGCTAAATTTACGCAGGACTATCTAAGCGTCGCATAGACTTACATTTGCATGTAAACGGGCCATGAGGGAGTAAGTGGAAAAGAGACCATTCATTTAATATTTAATTAATTGCGTCATTCTAATGTAGTGTTTTACGCTGCTCTCTTAAAGCCGAGACGATGAGATTACTCATAGAATTAGACTGAAATATTTGAATTTAACAAGTCAAAATCGTATGTCAAATGTATAAGTATAACAAGAATAATTTTGTTACACAAGACAGATATCGTGTTCAATCATTACAAAATTAATACGTGATTACGAAAATATCATTCACCCTTTCGATTACAAAATTAGCGAATCAAGTAGTTTTCGAATCACACATTGTTTAAGAAATGTATTTTTTATGTCAAAAATTTTGTTTGAAAACAGATACTGGATGGCGTTGTTGACAATGTAAAAGTCGCTATTAAGGTTTGCCTGTATTTTGATGACCTGCCCTTAGAGAGAATTATTAAAAAAATCTTAGCATTCCTACTGTATTGTGTTGTTTCATTCGACACCATCGGTAGCAGATTTTAGACTGACGGTAGTTGTTCACACATACTAGTTGTTCACACATAAACAAAAAAATATACATTATTTTTTCCTTTTGCAACTTGCAAGTTTCAAATTAAAATATCGATATCGACAACTACCGCCCTGTGCTAAGTTTACGCAAGAATATCTACGCGTCGCATAGATTTACATTTGCATGCAAACGGGCCATGACTGCGAATAACGTAACACTAGAGGGAACAAGTGGAAAAGAGACCATTAACTGAATGTTTGACTTATTGTGCCGTTCGGATGTACTGCTTTATACGTCATTCGGTTTAGAGCCGCGTAAAATTTGTATCTGTTCGGTGGGAAATATCGCGTAATTTAATATAGATTGCGTAATATTTTGTTTCGGATTTGTTTATTGCTTTAGTACTAACGGGCTTACTAGATAGTGATTTTTATGTACTTGTGTATTTAGGTTTCTATTTGCATAAATCGGTTTTTTTTGCTATTGTATGCTCTTCTATCACTTTTTTTATACAACTTAGAATGGCGAACAAGCTGATGATCTACCTGATGGAAAGAAACAACTGTCGCCTATAGACATGAACAGTACCATGGACATAACAGAGTACAACCGGGGGGAAAGGGATTGTTAGTAATGGAGACTAAGAATCCCATTGCTAGCAATATACCCAGCCAGGTCGACTCATCTATCACCCTTCACTGGTGCTTCGCCAACGTATCCCGTTAGCGCAGGCGGTTACCATTCCATTTTCACTCAGCAAAAGAAAACAGAGTATAACCTGTCGCTCATGATACCCATCTTGCGTTGCCATTCCTGAAGACTAAGGCTTATTTTTTATTTATTATTATTCTTTATTATTTAAGGTTCATTGCCCTATTTCACCGTTCAAGCCAAAACACAATCTTGTAAACACAACTGCTTTACGGTAGATACACGAATGGGACAGAGATACCCAAGCAATCGACTTTTGTACAAAGTCTCCCTCTATAAATTCGTCAGTTGTTAACCGATTTGGAAATTTCTTTTTTTTTTTTCTAAAACAGGTCCAGGTATGTAAGTATAACCTTTTAGATACAAACACAAAAAAATACATCCGAATTGAGGAGCTCCTTTTTGTGAAGTCGGTATAAAATATAATAACACGCCGAAAACTGACTCGGCATTTAATTACCAAACTCCGTCTCGTTGATTTAAGTTCAGCTTGAAACTGCGTTTACTTCGCCGTAGATCTTAGTAGTCTGCACCCGACAGACGCAGTTTTGATTTAATGCACTAGCATATAGTTAGTTGAAAATTACAAGACAATCGCAAACTGTTTTAAACACACGGACCGTAATTGCGCACGGCCACGCTCGAAGAAATACAACGAGCGCTTAAGGCTATTGTCCGACTGGCGGCAATTGACGGATTGGACATTAAAAGTGGAATTAATTAAGGCTACTGTCCGACTGGCGGCGAATAACGGATTATACCTGAAAAGTAGAATCAAAATACTACTATTTATAATTGTATTTGATGATGATGATTTAGGTTAACCAAATCAGTTTTTTTTTTGTTAGGGAATACCGTTTCTCTAAATATCGAGAGCGGAATACATTTCGCTATCGGGATACCAAGTGTAATGGTGAATTTACATTTTATTTATTTGGTTTAATTTAAAGTTTTAGAGTTTCTATTTTCATACGTATGAATGTTATAATTTTAATCAGGCTAAATTATCATACGTCAAGATATAATGGATGGAGTATTCTTAAGACAAACTAGACATGTGCTTGAGAACGTGAGGTTTCAAAGAGGCGTGTGGACGGGATTTTTAAGTTAAGAAAAATAATAACATAAAATCAATTTTATCACTAAATAGTCCATACAAATAACATTACATACATACCCCCTTCAGAACAGTGAGACAAGTTCCTTATACCAGATATGTTTTTCCATTCGATAGAATGAGTCGATTTTATATAGTATTAGGAGGTTAAATACCTGTCGATTATTTACATATTTATATTGTTAGTACCAGTCACCCTCTCGGTACTAGCTAATCCCTTAAGTTCAGATATACGATTTTCGATTCTATTGCAGTATACATAGAGTAAAATTTAAATTATTATAGTCATAATATATATATATATATATATATATAAATTATTATAGTCATAGTATATATACATATAGATGGAACATTGGGTGTTAGAAAACGCCCAAAAAACGAACGACTGGCTCAACTGTCTTTACCGCTTTTTCATTATATACGAAAATATAAAGGTACAGTTTTATATTATTTATATTAGTATAGTAGCAAACAAGCATACGGCCCGTCTACTGATAAACTAGATTGTCATCGCCTATAGATGCCTGTAACACTATGTATGTCACGCGCACGTTGCCAGCAAATAAGAAACCTTAATATACTCTTTATAGTGTTGATAATACAACAAAAGAAAATAAATAAAATGGCACTTTATGAGATACAAGTTACCAATCACAAGATTAAAACAATTTCATACGATAATCATAATTACTACATGAAGTTTTGTGCAAGTATCTGTAGGGAGCTTCTATCTAGATGATAATGATATCTAGATTGATTTACAGTATATAATTTAAATATATAATTATGGCCATGTGGTTCCGGTATAGACTAGGCCACCCCACCCCTTTCCCGTGAGTGTTGTAAAAGGCGTCTAAGGGACGTCAAGGGATGGGCAGTAGCGTCCCTCTTAAAACATCCTTAAAGCCTAATTACGGTTGCCAATTCGCCTGCCAAGTATGGCAACTACTAGCAAAACCCCCAAGGGGAGACTTATGTTCAACAGTGGGCAATTTAGGGCTGATTTGATGATGATGATGATATAAATTATCATTATTACCACTGCGCTTACTTGACTGAAAGAGATCTCTCTCAAAGATAAGTCCACCCTTGCTCACAATATTTATAACTGCCTTATCTTTGTAATTTACAAGTGCAATAAAGAATATACAAATTGGTTAATCATCTGAATGTACCCAATCTCACGGCGTATCTTTTCACAGAATACGCCAGTGTTTCTCAAACTTAGTGAGAAATGCGCAAATTGAGAATGAATAAATTCACATTAATATCAATAGAAGCAAAAGGAGTGTTATTGTAATCTTAAGTTGGCCTCCTTTTGCCAAAAGCACGCTCGGTCTGAGTGAGATTTTGTTGTTTTAAAGCTCTGAACTCGCATGAATATCACACATACTTATTCATTATTTTTCATGTAAAACAGCGCAATAAATATAAATTTTATTACTATATTATTTTTTTTATTATTTCTTATTACTTGAGCCGTTAACCGTCCACTGCTGAATATAAGCCTCCCTCTTGGGGGGTTTTGCCAGTAATTGCCACGCTTGGCAGACGAATTGGCAACCGCAGTCAGACTTTAGAGATGTTTTAAGAGCGACGCTGCTGCCCATCCCTCGCCCTCCCTTAATCGACTCTTACGACGCCCACGGAAAAGGAAGGGGTGGCCCATTCTATGCCGGGACCACACGGCGACATACACTATATTAATACATTGACAAAATTGATTTCTGTTAAGAAATACTAGCTAAAAAAATATTAACAGCCCAAAAATAATGTTTACAAGATTTCAAAGCCAAGAAGTTTTCCCTCCTGGCATGCAGTCCTATGACTGATTCTGTTTTTTTTTTCTAACTAGATCCCACCATCCACTTTGTTTATGATGATGTGTTATTATATAATTTGGTTTACCTATTTACATATCATTTACCAAAGCTAACTTTAATAGCTGTGATTCGGCTTGAAAGGTGCAGAGCAATATTTTTTAAACGATACGACATCGTAAACTTCAAGAAAAGAGCATATACCTTTTTAAATAGCCTACAGTACCTGTAATGCCTCTGGTGTTGCTGGTGCTTATGGACAATGGTAGTGTCTTACCATCAGGTGAACCGCACGCTCGTTTGCTTTCTGTGTTTTGAAAAAAAGTTGGTAAAATTACAGGTTACGGAGGAGACAACTTGATCTTCAGGTATGCCAACGCATGATAAGAACCCTAAGCATTGGAGTGTACTAATTCCGTGATGTTCATGGCTATGGAAGACAGTTATCATTTACTATTAGATAAGTCGTTCAGCTGCGACCTGTAGACGTAAACAGTACCAAAAATATCGTATTAAACCGAGAAATCTATAGCATTTCTTGCACTGACTTTTTAAGAGCTAAGACATCCTGTCTCTATATTCAGTAACTTAACTGCCACATCTCACCTTACTCTTCAAACACAAATACAGAAATGCCAGCACAATTACTTGGCAGCCGAAACATAACTGAGGCAAAGATATCTCTGCAAACTTCGTGCTAAGCTTCCCTCTGTTATTACAATACAGTATACTCTGTGACAAAGTACGTTACTATTTCACCAACTTAATTAAATGCAATGAATAAATCAACAGATGCAGTAGACGACTTCAGTTAAACTGATATGAATAATTTATCAATGTTTCGCGGGCCAAAGTTTTTTGTTTAACAAATACAATATTTCATAGACTACCATTGCTATCAGAGGGAGACTTTTAACAAAAACCGTCTACTTGAGCACCTCTGATCTAGTTGAAATTCTCTCGTCAAGAACTGCTTTAACTCGTGCCTGCATTCGAGTGTTTCGGTTTACATGGTGGGATATATGGGGTACAGAGGCATAAAATCTTCGCCCTCAAGAATAGTAACGTGTGAGAGGTATTATGGAGGGTCGCAGTGTATTCTGTAATATTCGGGTTGACAAGCGACGGTTGCCACTTTTCATTAGGTGAATCGTCAACATGTAGACTATTCCATTTTCCATAAAACAAATTTATTTTGTAGCATCTAAACAGTATCTCCCTACAAATACTTCGATAATGACTTTAAATGATGCGTTTTTACAATTATGTTAATCTTGTAATTAGTGATTTTTATCACACAAATCATCATTCCTTTATATCTTAATAAAAATCCCTTGTTACTATATTCGTACCCGCTAATCTCCAAAACTACTCAACCGATTTCAATAAAAGCAAATTAATATTATTTGCTACAACTCGAGAGATAGTATAAAATGTCCTGGTAAAAAAAATGGATCTGTTAGATGGCGATATAGGGCAAAACAACGTTCGCCCGATTTGCGAGTTTACAACAAGAAATTGAGCATTAAAACAATGCATCAACAAACTTTGTTCATGCAACAACAAACAAATTGCCCGACTGTTGTTTGAGACATTTTTTTAACAGTCAACTCCATCTAAATGTATATGGTCCAGACCCCGATTAGTTTTTCTTACCTTTCAGTTTTTTCTTTTTTCATTTAAGAGTTTCCTCTTGTCGGTGCAACTAATTGATGCATCTTCTTCCAGCCAGCTCTATCCCAGGCCATATCCTTGATCTCCCTATACGACATGACACCAGGTGTTTTAGTGTTTCACCTTTCAGTATACAAAATTAAATTGTACCTCTGTTTATTACAGTTCATATTATACTATATATAATTTGGCCTATATATGGGGTTAAAGAAGCCGCGCTATGAAATATGATCATAATATATATTTCCAAGGCGCTCAGAGAAAATCTCAATACTCCAGTTTCCTTTGTGAGGGCAACTAGCTTTATTCTACTATTGCTTATATCTTTATAGATGAAACATGATTTTTCGATTCAATTTCACATTGGGTTTATCTGGTTTATAGTCGGGATTGAATTATTCCTTTGCCCTCGTTTTATGTTTTACTAGTCTTTATTCGCAACTTTGTCTACATAACCCGGATGTTTACGCAATATTATATGCTTCAACATGTCTAAATCTCTTTTTTATATTTAGTTCAATACATTCATTCATTTCAGGCATTATCCGTCCACTGCTGGACATAAGACTCATTCATAAACTGCCATAAAGAACGGTCCTGAGCCACCTGCATACACTGACTCTCTGCAACGCATTTCAGGTCTCCATCTAGTGGGGGCGTCGTCCTGTACTGCGTTTACCCGTACGTGGTCGTCACTCAAGAACCTTTCTTCCCCATCGGTTGACGGTTCTTCGAGCTATGTGACCAGCTCATTGCCACTTCAGTTCAATTAATCATAATTTATTTCTAACATGCAAGATCTCAGTTTTTTATAGTCTATGATCTAGTAAAAAATGTAACTAAATTTGTCTATGATTCAACTCTCTTCACGCTTGAGAAAGCAAGCGAGACTCTGCGATTGTATTTCAGTTGTTCAATAAATTGTAAAGATAAGATGCACTTTAATATTGTAATTGTGTTAGAAGAAATAATTCAGAAGATGAATTCAGTAATTTTCAGTTTCATTTACCAACCCATCAACACGTCGTGCGCCCACGTCCAGACACTATGCACTGTGCACACTGGATATGTTGATTGACCGGAATAAATAGTTGTCTATGTCCTAGGGAAAGGTAATACATAGCAATAACTATATATTTTAGTTACAATATCTATATACTGGTCCGATAATGAATATGTTAAAAGGCTGTTATCAAAAAAAAAATTGGTTAACAAACTTTTAGCATATTCGAAAATACTCGAGGATATCCGACCTATAATGGCAATATTGAATAAATGAATGAGTATACTTTATTTGCATTACACAATATAGGAAATAAGCAAGAAAAATTTACAATCACAACGATACAATTCTATAAGTACAGTAAGACGGTCTTATTGCTGAGAGCAATCTTTTTGAAACACAGCCATGCAAACACAACTGCTTCACAGTTGAAACACGAATGGGACAGAGGTACCCAAGCAATCGACTTTTGTACAAAGTCTCCCACTTAATAAACAAACTGTTTATTAAAGAGGTTAATTATTTGCCAATTTAGCACTGTACGTACTGGGTTAATGTGTCGAGCCATCGTTTCAAGCTTAATTTCCTTTGTTTGTATTTAGTATATATGTTAACATTTATCTTGGATTAATTGCTGTGTGGTCCCGGCATAGAATAGGCCACCCCTTTCTATACCGTGGGTGTTATAAGAGGCAACTAAGGGAACTTAATAGACGAGGGATGGGCAGCAGCGTCTCTCTAAAAACAACATCAAAACCTGTCTGCGGTTACCAACCCGTCTGCCAAACGTGGCATTTACTGGCAAATCCCCCCACCCCCTATGTTCAGCAGTGGACAGTGGTATTCTCTATTAAAACTAAATATTTCCACATTATTATTATATTAAAAAATAAAAATAGATTGGATTGATATTGGATTCAAGAGTAGACCTGCCGTGCAGTTTATAAGTCGGAGTAGTGCTACCACTGTGCCACTACGAATCATTGTGATCTTTTGACTAAATACACGGTAAGTCTTATTGCTAGTGTAGTCTAGTAGTGTGTCTAGGTACTAGCTTTTGCCCACTTCTTCGTACGCGTAAATTTTAGATGTAGTAAAACTATTGAAAAAATCACTCCTAGATGACGCTCAAGATGCAACATACACCAGATTTTAAGTTACACAACTAGAAAAACCGCATCCTATGTGATGCAGTAGTAATTTCTTGATGCACGAGCAAACATACAGACAAAGAAACAAAATTTCTAAAAAATATTATTTTGACATCTATTGGTCTTATTAAGATCTTCCATATTAGTTTTTCTTAAATGTCTCATATGTAGTATAGGCCACATGTATTATTTACCAAATTCTAAATTGACACGCAAATCTATTGTTACCTTTTAGCTTCCATTCACGGCCCTAATCTTCAAAGTTCCTTTGGCCAATATACATATATTGGGGGAAGGGATTGTTAGTAATGGGGACTGAACTCCCCATTACTAACAATCCCTTCAATATACCCTATCAGGTCGACCTCCACGCGGTTCCCCCTGGAAACTATCGTGATCAATTTATCATTGAATTCGTCACAATGGGCTAACTGACCTGCCTTTTCATCCTCACCTATCACCACTCACTGGTACCTCGCTAGTGTATACCGATGACGCGGTCGGGGTAACCATGCCATTTTCACGCATAAAAAAATATACATATATTTCCACTTTCCATTTCTGGTTTTCTTTGTCGCCTACATATTTTGGTCAATATATGGCGTATAGGCCACATATATTATTTACCAAATTTGAAACTGACACGCAAATCTATTGTTATCTTTTGGCTTCCTTCACGGCTCTAGTCTTCTAAGTTCCTTTGACCAATATACATATATTTCCACTTTCCATTTCTGGTTTTCTTTGTTGTCTACAGTCTTCCATATACAGACATCGTCCAGTTATAATTTTATTATGTAATATAATTGAGATATCGAACTCCATGCTTTGAAAGTAATCCATTTAAAAAGAGATCGTTTTACGTCCGTCCGTTCTCTATAAATGCAAATTTATCTTTTAATGCGTTAGCGCGGCGTTTTATAAAGAATGAGACAGACGTAGTTACAGAGTAGGCGTGATAGAGATAAAATTGTAGATTACTTACTCTATTTGGATCAAATAAGCGTATGTGTAGATGTAAATACTCAAATAGTAATGAGTATGCGGTTGAAGCCCTTAACATCAAAGATTTTTATATATTTCGTAGTAAACTTTGTCGACGATGACAGGTTTTCTTTACCTCTATCAGAGAGTTGGGTGGGGGGTCTCGGGGCGAACTCCTTTGCCCCAGCATCAACTCCAGGAGGGACTTTTTTTTAGTGGCTGATAATGTAATAGTAAGGCGCTATCGGTTTACACCGGCGGGGCACCAGTGAAGGATGATAGGTGGAGATGAAGCAGGTCAGTTAGCACATCGTGACGAATTCAACAAGAATTGTTCACGATGGTTTCCAGAGGGAACCACGTGGAGGTCGACCTAATAGGGTATACTGCTAGCAATGGGGCTGTCAAACTCCATTGCTAACAATCCCTTTCCCCCCTCCAGGAGAGACTATCCCCGGTTCACTGGGTCTAAACTCACAACATAAAGTGAGTTGTCTTCTTCCACCTTCTTATGAACACCTCCTGAGGGTCAACCATAAAATGAAATTACTAATTTTCGAGCTCAGTTTCGTATTTGTATTCGTACTGAAATCGGCCCAATAAATGAAGCCTGATGATTGACATAGTAAAATGTGTATGTTACTGTAATATAATAAATTCTCAATTTAGTAAAAAAATACAAGACATATTTTATAAAAGACTGTCACAGAACAAATTTAAATAACAATACATGTTCTAAATAAATCAATGTTAACAGCCAGTATTAAAACTCCGACAGGTGTACCTGCAAACGTCTTCTTGGCCTGAAAACATGGACAACGTTTCTATTATTTTAAAGCAATTTAGCAGAGTAATTATTGTTTATAGTTAAACACACTATTCATAATTATATATTTATTATTATTTTATATGTTATAAAATGTATTACAGACTCCATATTTCTTTTACTTTCAATTACCAGACCCTAGGCATCACCCTATATACATCAAAACATAGGATAATAAAGTTGTCATTATTAAGAAATGTGTGGATTGCTTTCTAAAAAGTTTCTTTTTCGTAGTAGGTATTTACCAACTCATTAAAATAACTGATGTCAAACTGTTTATAATTAGGTACTCCTCTCCATCCAAAGGTTGCCTAGAAGAGATCGCTTTTAGCGATAAATCCGGTTGTTTTGTCACTGCGATTATTTCTTGTAATTGTTTGTATCTGTCATAAATTTAAATCTGTAATCTTTTAGAGTAAACAATAAATTGTATCTATTTTATTTATGTATTTATTTATTCATTAGTACAAATATGTGTAAATGGCGGACTTAATGCTAAAAACATTCTCTCCCAGTCAAGGGAAGTGTCAGAATACTCGAATGCGGTACTAGTAATTATTGATATACATACATACTAAAATTACATATATAAACGAATAAATATATCTAATAATAAATCTATTTAATGTCCTAATGAAAAAATGGTATTATAATTAATTTTATTATAAAGAATTATTTTGTCATAACTTTTGTACTGACTGTTGCACGTCAGTTATGACAAAATGTGGGAAACCATTGTAATATTACCATATGACCTTAATGTACGACATTTTTAGCAATAAATTTTCTTCATTCTTATATTCATACTAATGCTAGTAGCATTCTCTACCAGTCAGCATTCACGCAGAGTACGGTTTCAAAGGAATTTTCTCACGCGAACGCTCAGGCTATGGGATGAACTCCCAACCGAGGTCTTTCCTAAACACCACAGTGTAAGGTTCTTTAAAAAGGGTATATTAAGATGTCTATAGGGTCAGCAACGCGCACGTGACACTTCTAGTACTGCAAGTGCAAGTTTCATTCCGACCATCTGGACGAGAGGCGGACTTCCACCGTACGTTATTCAAGGCACTTTCTTAAACGCACAACCACTCTTTGGAATCGACTTCCAGCAGCGGTATTTCCGAACCGATACGACATCATAACCTTCAAGAAAAGAGAATATTTCTTTTTAAAAGGCCGGCAGCACACCTGCAATGCCGTTGGTGTCGCAGGATGATCATGGGCGGCGGTAGTCACTTACCATCAGGTGAGCCGCGTGCTCGTTTGTCCCCTGTGTTGTAAAAAAAAGCGTCCATAGGCTACAGTGACCATTTACCATCAGTCGGGCTGTATGCTTGTTTATCACGTTCTTGGTATAAAAAAAAACTATCTATGTATAGGTATCTATCTCTTTTTATTATGTTATCTTTAAAGTAGTACAACATTTACTGTCAACATCAGTCAACAAAGCGCCCACCCGTGCAACGAAATAATAAAATAAAATTTACAATATCGCTAGTAAAAGTCCAAGAGGTCAGATTAAATTTATTGTTATTAGGAATTCTTTTTAAATTCGATCATTCCATACAGTTGTGGTATTGAGACGTTGGGAAACGATTTATTGTATGTGTGGGATGGTATTTAGATATTGTTCAATGGAAACACCATACATAAATGTGGCTTATCACTGTGACTTAGGTATTACACAGTCTCAATGCATTTTGAATTGTGAACGGGGAATAAATAATTCTATTTGTGTATGTATAAAGTTGGTTTTAGTGTGGCATATAAATGTACTAAATCTATCTTAACGTTTTTCTATTATTGTTGATACTCTCACTGTTGTTATGAGCTAGCTATTCGCCCCGGCTTCTTTCCGGTTTTTTCTAACAATTTCATCCATACGAAATGTGTTCTGACAGTTGCGAACACTACAAAAAAGAATTAGCCAATTGGATTTCACTTACCGTCAGGTGAGCCGCATACTTGTTTGCCCCCCCCCCCTCTATGTTTTAAAAAATTACTGTTATGAAGTGATGCGCTTAAATACATTTGGCATATGATTTTCATTGGGGCAAAGGGATTGTTAGTAATAGGAACTGTCAATCCCATTTTTTATTTGTTTTATTTAATGGGTGATAATGGAATGGTAATTTCACTTGCGCTATCGGTATACACCGGCGGGGCACCAGTGAAGGATGATAGGTAAGGATGAAGCAGGTCAGTTAGCCCATCGTGACGAATTCAACAAGAATTGTTCACGATGGTTTCCAGGGAAAACCACGCGGAAGTCGACCTAATATATATTGCTAGCAATGGGCTGTCAAACTCCATTGCTAATAATTCTTTTCCCCCCTGCCTGTCCTATTGTCAGAAACTATCAAATCGACCTCTCCACCACGTGGCTTGTAATAATTTTAAACTGTTTTCAGTGCAAATAAACTCATTTCATTTCATTTCATTTCACCTCTGCTGAAAATCACCGTGCTGAACTCCAGGTGTATTTATCACGATGGGCTAATTGACCTGCCTTTTCATTCTTACCTTTCATAGGGATGATAGGGCGCCATTAAGGGTACTTAATGCCCCGGCAACAACATATTGCAGTTGGCGCACCCGGGATTACCATTTCTTTATCATTCATTCAAATAATTATTTTCATTTGCATAGATATTAAGTGACCTTTTTTCTTCGTTACCTCTTGGCGTTAACGGCTCAACCGACCGTCATGAAATTTAGCTTAAATTATAGATCTACAATTTAGATCGAAGAAAGGCACAGAGCTACTTTCTATCCTGGTCACGCGGACGAAATCTTGGATAAAGACTAGAGCAAATATATAAATATATTGCCTAAATTTTCAATGACAGTTTTATAAGAATCATCATCGTCATCTCAACCATTATCTGTCCACTGCTGAACATAGGCTATATAGCCTGAATGTAGCCTCCATAAACTGTCATCAGTAACGATCCTGAGCCACCTGCATCCACTAACTTCTTGTAATGCATTTAAGATCGTCACTCCATCTAGTGGGGATCGCCCTACACTATGTTATAAAAATATCATTACATAATTAACATTTTAGAAGGGGGGAAAGGGATTGTTAGTAATGGCGACTGAGAATCCTATTGCTAGCAATATACCTAACCAGGTCGACCTCCTCGCGGTTCTCCCTGGAAACTTTCATGGTTAATTCTTGATGAATTCATCATGATGGGCTAACTGGCCTGTTTTCATTCTCATCTATTACCCTTCACTGGTGCTCCGCCAGCGTATCCAGTTAGCACAGGCGGGGTTATCGTACCATTTTCACCCATCAAAAAAAAACCGAAACATAGGTATACAAACATAACTGCTTCATTGTAGAAACACAAATGGAACAAAGATGCCCAAGTAAAGTATCTGGTGTCTCATTATGATATGTTTTTCTCTGCATTACTAAATTGAAAAGTACTAAGTTGAAGATCAGTCAGAAGCATTAAACATACAACTAAGGAGTTACTGCATATAATGAAGGCAAAATGATTTTTTTTATCATGTCTATATGAGGCCGCGAACATTTCAATTCTACCCTCATAATTCAATCGGTTTTGAAAATTGACAGGTAATTGCGACGTTGCCACGCTTCGGTAAGCAAAATTATGAACGCTTTCAAAACCATTACCTCATTTTTTAGGACAGTTGTAGAAAATCCCCAGTCTGTCCTATTAAGGCCTTCACAAAAATACCTTGTTGATACAGCTTTAATAAAGTTTGCTTGCGTGAAATTCGGCGTATACAGAGCGACCATTTTCGATGTAGAAAGCTTCATATTTCCAAATTTTACAGGCAGTATTTTAGATATACTATTTTCTTTGCTGGCCACGCTAAAACTGGTTAGTATTTTTTGGCTACTGGAAAATATATGCTCCAACCAACGCGAGAATTTTGAGTTTGCAGCCGTGTTCCAACCTCTTTTGTATTTCTATGCAAATTTTCAAGGAGACAAAGTTACTTTGTTATTCACACGACTATGTCATTTTAAATGTGGTAGACAAGCGACTGTAGACTTTCGTCAACATCCAGGGTTTTGATAAACACGAGTTTAGATAGATACTTTTGTTTTTTTTTTATTTATAATAATGTAATTGTAATCCTAGCGTAGCTATCAGTTTACGTTGACGGGGCACTAGAGGGGATGATATGTGAGGATGAAATCAGATCAGTTGATTACGACGAATTTATCAAAAATTTGCCAAGGTGGTTTCCAGGGCCAACGGTCGTAGATCGATCTGATGGGGTATATAGCTAGCAACGGAGCTGTTAGACATGGGGCCTCATAGTTCCCTTGTTGTTTAAACACTTTAGACAGATAGATAGAAAAAAATGTCAGAAGAGGGAATTCACAACAAATACGAACATGGAATGGATGTACGTTAGACTTATCATAAGGCCAGAACATTTTGGATTCTCCCAGAATTCCAGTCCCGGATTCTGAACATTAACTAGTTTTTTTTTTTCACAAAGATATGAGTATAATTGAAGTTAGCAATATGACACGCATGGTGTCCTTGACTTTTAGTATCCGCACCAGATAGTAAAAGCTAAGGACACCGTGATCTATCCTACCTCTACCCCTTTAGAATTGTCTTTAACCTAAACTAACCTGTCAAGTAGCGGAGGGATTGTTAGTAATGGAGATTAGCAATCCCATTGCTAGCAATAAACCATATCAGATCGACCTCTACGCGGTTACCCCTGGAAACCATCGTGATTGATTTATTGTTAAATTCGTCACGATGGGCCAACTGGCCTGCTTCATTATTATCTATCACCCTCACTGGTAACCCACTAGTGTATACCGATAGCGCGAACAGGTTGCCATTCCATTATCATGCATTAAAAAAAACTAACCTGTTATGATGAGATAGACCGTGTTATGTCTGAAGAAGAAGCAAAATATCCGGAACCGACGTGCATGCATGCATGAGACGAAGTAAGAAATCACTTTCAAGAGAAAGTATTTCAAGAGATGTGTATAAAGACATTTGACACTCGATTTTTTCTGCTTACCCTGCACAATAAGTAAATAGTGTTTATTTTGTAATAAAACTGAGTAAGTCTAAGTTCGCTTACCTATACAGAACAGAATTTCAACTCCCGGTGACGCCCTCTGGAGCGTTAAGCGATAACCAATACAACAATATCTCTCGCGGTAACCTTTGTATCGGACCAAAGAAACCTGCATCCAACTTTGTAGTTTACTGTTTACAAAACACAGTTCATATTTCTATAACCGTGCTCCAATTTTCTCAAGGTAAGTTTTCGCCGGCGCCACAAAACGAGCCAAGTACAGAAATCTGGTAATGACACATCCTCGAAATCAATACTTCAAGAGAAATTTATTGAAATGTCTAACGGGTAATGGCGGTGTCTCCCACTTATGTGAAACTAGCTTTTGCCCACGACTTCGTTCTCGTAACTGGAATAAAAAGTAGCTTATGTTCTTCTCAGTCTCGTATAGTAATTATACGTCAAATTTCATCATTGATTTTGATGTGGAAGAGCTAACAAACAAACAAACAAAGTGAATTTGTACACTTATACTATTATTAAAGGCTATTTATTTATTTATTTATTCATTAGTACAAATATGTGTACATGGCGGACTTAATGCTAAAAGCATTCTCTCCCAGTCAACCATAGGGAAGTGTCAATATACTCGAATGCGGTACTACTAATTTTGATATACTATTGTGATAAATATTTTTTTATGCAACTTAGAATGCCAAATCATGATTAATTATCATCATATCAGCCTTTAACTGTTCATTGCTGAACATAAGCTTCCCCCTAGCGGGATTTTGCCAGTAGTTGCCACGCTTGGCAGGCGGATTAGCAACCGCAGTTAGACTTTGAAGATGTTTCAAGAGTGACGCTACTGCCCATAACTCGCCCTCACTTATTCGCCTCTTACGACACCCAAGGAAAAGAAAGGGGTGACCTATTCTATGCCGGGAGCATACGGAAAAGCAATGATTAAGAATCACGAATTGTACCCAAAACTAGTTTAGATTTTTCAATTTAATTGCATGAAAGTTAAACTGGTATGTATGCTCACGAAACTTTGAACATTTTAATTCTTTGCAAGTCCTTTTTAACGTCAAGGTATTAAACAATGAATATAAAGTTTCATTGCTGCATGACCGCATAAACTTTTCAAAATAACGAATTTCACTAATTTGTAATTCAAATCGGCAATCATTCTGGAAATTAAGCGAATGCAATAATAATAAAATATTTATTGCATAATCCCTTTTTACTGCGGCGACCAGAGGCGGCAGTAAAACAATTATGTTTGATACCCAACGGGCACCGTTGTCGCCGTTGCAACTAGTGATGTGCCGAGTCGCGCTAACTCGAGTATTAACTCGAATACCTAATTAGTACTCAGATATTCAAGTAGTCAATATTCGAGATGCACATTATTCGAATACAGGTTCCGAATATAATTCGTGGGTTTATCATAACTGTTTCTGTTTCAGGATGTAATTATATGAATGTATTTTTTTTTACAACACAGGGGGCAAACGAGCATGCGGCTCACCTGATGGTAAGTGACTACCGCCGCCCATGATCACCCACAACACCAGCGGCATTGCAGGTGTGCTGCCGGCCTTTTAAAAAGGAATATACTCTTTTCTTGAAGGTTATGTTGTCGTATCGGTTCGGAAATACTGCTGCTGGAAGTTGATTCCAAAAAGTGCGTGGAAGAAAGTGCCTTGAAAAACGCACGGTGGAAGACCGCCACTCGTCCAGATGATTGGGATGAAACTACTGTATGTAATTATGAAAAATGCTCATCTACCCCAGCGTACCGGACTCTATTACTTGTCTTTGATAAAAAACTCGAATACTCAGATACTTATCGGAATCGTCAATTTCGAGTTAAGATCTGCAGATCTACAATTGAATCTAATATCGATATCAATCCAATCTATTGCCAATGACAATTTTATACTGCACTCATGGTACAACAGTTAGTAATTAGGTTATAATTGGAATCTGTTTACAATAGTTTGCATTGGTAAGTTACACTAATGTACATCTATCAAAATAATATAGAACTATTATGTCGCTAGTACCGCAATTCGAGAATGTGAAACGTCTCAAATCCAGTACCGATCTATAGGAAATTATTTCAAGAGTA
The DNA here is from genome assembly GCF_026898425.1 of Galleria mellonella. Taxonomy (NCBI): domain Eukaryota; kingdom Metazoa; phylum Arthropoda; class Insecta; order Lepidoptera; family Pyralidae; genus Galleria; species Galleria mellonella. The sequence continues at coordinate 2,982,333 of NW_026441999.1, read as the reverse complement.
ACCTTATTTAATGTGAACCGAAATACTCGAATACTCGAATACAAAAAAAGCCGATTTGGGGCATTACTAGCTGAAACCAATTACAAACATTGCTGGGTCAAACAACGTTTACCAGGTCAAAAAACAGGGAAATATTATTTAGTTCCCTACCTCAATTTCGTTTTCTCTTATTAGAATATGAACTAAATTATTCGTAGTGTTTCTTAAGTTCGTTCACGCTGATCTCCGAAACTGCTCGAACGATTTTAATGAAATTTTCTACATGTGTATTGTTTACTCACACATAAGATAAAGGATATTTTTTAGTCTTATTAAAAATTTGTCATGTGGTCCTAGTATAGAATGGACAACTCCTTCCTTTCCCCTTCCGACTACTGATATCTCCTGCCACCCTCCTCCCTTATGGGGGCGGCCTATGTTCAGCAGTTGATAGTTATCGGCCGATATCGTCATCATTATTATATTAAAATAAGAGGCGGTGACTAGTTGACTGAGTAACCCATATACTTTCTTACTGTACTGGGTTGACTGGAAGAGATCTCTGTCAGAGATAAGTCCACCCTTGCTTACAACATTTATAAATACATTATTTTATATGTAACTTACAAGTGCAATAAAGAATATATATATAATATATATATATATATATATATATATATATATATATATATATATATATATATATATATATATATATATATATATATCAACGCAATTGCTGAATCTGAATCTTTAAATTTTGTAGACAGGTTTTTTTTATTCACGTTTATTATATCAGTAGACATATATTAGTAGTATATATGTATATATATCAAAAATAATGTTTATGTATTCGATGTGTATTTTTATGTATTGTGTATAATTGTGTTACTATAATTATGTCACATATTTTTCACCACATCTGCCCTTCATACGCTTTCTGTTTTTACCTAATAGTTAACTGGTAGAGAATGCTACATTAACGGCATTAAACTTGTCACTTGTACAAAGTTTTATTGTGCAATAAAGAATAAATAAATAAATAAATCTAATTTCTAATATCACCAACAAACCTTACACCTTGAATGTTATTTTGAATTACTACATTCATAACGATCAAATCTCGACACCTCATTTCTATCTTAGAGCGACCACTCTAACGGTACCCAGTTTGAATACTAACAAGTTACGTAATAACTTGTAGAGGGTGACACAATTTGCGTAAATTCCCAACTATAGTCTGTTGGAGAGAAGGGTTTATTACTAATACCGACTACCAGTCCTATTGCTAGCAATATGCCCTGTCAGGGAGACCTCCACGTGGTCACCTCTGGAAATTTAGGTGTATTCATACACTATGTTGATAAGTGCGAAAGCGAATCCATGTTTCCGACATATGGCACATCGAGGGTATATCGTCTGGTTTTTGGTGGGTACACCCCGCCTTACTAGGGGATTCCCACAGTACCCATTCACCTCCCACAAGCTGTAAGGGTCTGCATAAAATATTTTACAGACGTTGTGTTTGCATGGCTGTGTTTCGGTTTGAAGGGTGGGATATGGCGTGAATTTACAGGGTACAGAGGAATAACACCTGAGTCCTCAGGAATGGCAACGCATGAGGGGGTATCATGGGCGAAACAGACACTGTTATATCCATAGTACTGCTGAAGTATATAATCGACGCTTACCACTTTCCATCAGATGGGCCGTCAGCTTGTTTGGCATTCTAAGTTGCATAAAAAAATATTTCCCGTCTCTTATAAAACGTATAATATGTAGCATGAAAGTTTAAAAGTTAACATATTTCAATTGAACTTTTTTTTATAACAGGGTGTAAACGAATATGTGGCTCGTCTGATGTTAAATGACTACCACTACCCTGAACTTAATTCTAATTAATAATTGTGAGAGTTTGTTTATTTGTTACTTTATAACGCCTTAACAGCTTAACCAATCACTATAAACTTTGGTATTGTACTATATGGAATGGTAAAGGATATAGACTCCTTTTTATTCCGACTACTAAACAGGTTTCAGTCACACAGACGAAGTCGCGGGTAAAAGCTAGTAATGAAATAAAGAAACTTACGTACTCGTATATGTACTTGAACATGAACCCTAATGAAAACGTTACTCGAAGGGGAGGGGATTGTTAATAATGGGGACGTTAATCTCCATTGCTAGAAATGTACCCTCTCAGGTCGACCCCCACGCGGTTCCCCCTGGAAACCATCGTGATTAATCCTAGTTGGATCCGTCACAATAAGCTAACTGACCCAGTTTTATTCTCATTTATCACCACTCACTGGTGCCCCGTCAGTGTATAACGGTATCGCAGGCGGGATTACCATTCCATTCTCACCCACAAAAAAAATACATCACTCTCCTTTTTTGTGTAATTGAGTAAAAATGTATCCTGCTTCGTGACTTTGTGAATTTAGGTCGTATAATTCATTGCTGTATCGCCTTTAGTAAAACATCGTTAAAAGTATAATATCTTCCGTCGCCGCAGTTTGGCACGTCGTGATTTGTATTAACAGCTTTTCGAATTTATAATCTGTTGGTACTGCGACATTAAAAGCTATGCCGCATTTTTAACCGACTTCAAAAGTAGGAGATTCTCAATTCGGTTATTTTTTTTAATGTTTGTCACCTCATAACCTCTGGCAGTTGTGAACCAAATTTGAAAAATTCTTTTTTTTTTTTATCTTAAAGGGTAAATCTGATATCAATACGATCTGGATAATCCTAATATACAAAATTTATATGTTATTCAGGTCTATAGTGTTTGGATTATAGTGAGTAGGTATTTTGAAAGATATCTTTTAAAATGAAACAACGATTTTTTTTAATTATATTTACAAAAAAAATGACTAACTAATTAAGTATTTTTGTTGTAAATTTAATTAATTTATTTGTTATTAAATTCAGTTGTGTTTGCATGGCTGTGTTTCGGTTTGAAGGATGGGATATGGCGTGAATTTACTGGGTACAGAGGAACAACACCTGAGTCCTCAGGAATGGTAACGCATGCTAATAGTTTAATAGTAGTTAGTAAACTAGGATTTGGATGTTTAAATCGTTCATATAAATTTATATGTAAATAAATATAATTTATAAATAAAGTTCCTTTTTTTTATTGAACTTAATTTTCCAAATCGATTTATAATTAACAGAGTTCTGATATAACAAACAAGAATACGAACCAATTCAGAATTCCTTCCTTTTCTGAAGTGATTTAGATATGTTAACTGACTAGAATAAGAGGAAAAGGGATTGTTAGCAATGCAATTTGACAGCCCCATTGCTAGCAATATTAGCCTATTAGGTCGACCTCCACGCAGTTCCCCCTGGAAACCATCGTGATCAATTCTTTTTGAATTCGTCACGATGGGCTAACTGCCCTGCTTCGTCCTCACCTATCATCCTTCACTGGTGCCCCGCCGGTGTATACCGATACCGCGGTTACCATACCATTATCACACATTAAATAAAATAAAAAACTGACCAGAATAAAAATTAGCCTATGCCCTTCTCAATATTTCTCAACATTTCATAATAATTTGTTAAGCCGTTAAGGCGCTAAGAAGTAACAAACAAACAGACTTTCACAATCACAATAATGGTAAGGATTGAATTACATACAAACTTAAATTTCTTAATATATGTATCTACGCCCACTAAAATATTTATATAATAAATGTACAATTAAGTTTATCTCGTGGTAGACGCGGACGGAGACATAGATTTCACATTTCCAAATAATTAAAAGTTCCACTAATTAAAACGAAAACTTATAATGCCACGGGCGTTATTAATTCGTTATCATGTTTAATTGTTAAAACAAACATGTAGACATGTGTTAGATAATGTTTACTTTTCGCTTGGTACAAGTGTATAAGAGATAGCGGTGTGATTTATTACATCTTAATAAAAATCACATGTTATCATGTTCGTTCGATTCAGTCTCCGAATTTGCTTGTATGATTTTAATAAAGTTTTATAAATATGTATAGTTAAGTTTAACTTGAGTAATAGTATAGTTTTTATTCGGATAAGTAAAAATAATAGGTAGGTAGGCGGTAGATGGCGGTAGTGGGTAAAACGTTTGCTAAATCAGTTAGTAGTTTGTAATTTTAAATTTGTTCAACAAAAAATCCACCTTCAATCTTGAAAAACTTAGTATGGGTGACACAGACACAATAAAATCATAATTTGAAAAGATATGGCATAATGGCTTACAGGTAGATAACTAACCGTTGCCCGTGACTGCGCCGCAACCGGAGTAAGTTGATTAACCGGAATAAATAATAACTTATGTGCTTTTATATAATATGTGTATATTAAATTTCATAATGATTGGTTATTATACCGTTAAGGCCCCAAAAAGTAACAAACAAACTCACTTTCACATTTGTAATATTAGTAAAGTTATCAACTCGAATCGTAGATATTAGAATTTTGTTTAATCATCAGTTCCCTCATCACCATAATTTCATTTATAGCGCCCTGAGCTCCCTCTAGCGTAAAACCTTTGTTTAATTGTCAAACTGCGCGAACCAGGATCCAACTCCATTTATCCTAACACGTGCAATGTACTGTCTAGAGCAATAAGCCATTGAAACGAATGCTAATGACCTCAGAAATGGTGCAGTGAATTTACATTTGCATACGCTTCCGTATATGCCTTGCGTCGTGTGATATATGGGCAAGAATAAGAGCCATGGTCATTAGTAGTGTATGAATAAATCAGAATGATTGCTTTGGTAATAGTAAAGCGTTTCTTGAAAAATGGTGAACGAGGGCGATATAATGTTTATTATGAGTTCACGAATTAACATAAAAAATTACCGTGTGTTTTTTTTAACATGGAAATTGGTTCACGAATGAATGACCGTGTGTTTACAATAATATACGGAGTATTATTTTTATTGTACATTTGTTTAATGGGTGAAAATGGCATGGTAACCCCGCCTATGCTATCGGTATACACTGGCAGGGTACCACTAAGAAGTGATAGGTGAGGATGAAAAGGCAGGTCAGTTAGCCCATCGTGACAGACTCAACGATAAATTAGTCACGATAGTTTCCGAGGAAACCGCGTCAAGGCGACCTGATAATATCCCTTCTTTGCATAATGGTGGAAATTTCCATCATAACATTAAATGCCTAAAAATTATATAAAAGACTAAGTTCACTTTAAATTGATCGTATATGGATACCTTTTTATGTCCATTACTAAAAACAAAACATAGTTGTCTGTTGTATTTTTTTAACATTTTTTCCTTTAATTTTGAACATGGGGTTACCATACCAATTTCATCCATAAAATAAAAATACAAAAAACCATGATAGTTTCCAGGGAGAACCGCGAAGAGGTCGACCTGGTTGGGTATATTGCTAGCAATGGGATTCTCAGTCTCCATTACTAACAATCCCCCAAACTATCATGGTTAATTCCTAATGAATTCATCATGATGGGCTAACTGGCCTGTTTGCATTCTCATCTATCACCCTTCACTGGTGCTCCGCCAACGTATCCCGTTAGCGCAGGCGGGGTTACCATACCATTTTCACCCATCAAAAAAAAAATTCCTAGAGGAGTGCCAGCACTAAGTTAATTATTTCTTTTATTTTATTTAATTCTTTATTGTACACACCAGTTATTTATAAGAATATAACAGAGGTAATTAAATGTACAAAAGCGAGCTTAACTCTAATAGCCTGTTCTTCCAGCAACACCCAAAATGGAAAGGAGCATCAATGTCAGCGAGTAGAGCGGTGTACATTCTTTTGTTAGAATCATAAAAAAAAACTATTAAAAAATCTTTGTAATTAACTTTACTTGATTAAAAATTATTATTATTATTATTCTGAGCAACGTGCAATTAGCTACCAGCTCTCGGGTCATCCGTTACCCTGATAGGGCGCGCTGTAATCGTCTTAAAAAATCTTTTGCATCTGAGCCCCATGAGCCCATGGTGAATGAATAATGTGTATTTACAACATCGAATCTCTTACAATATCTTATGAATGAATGAATGAGTATACTTTATTTGCATTATACAATATAGGGAATAAGCAAGACAATTAACAAATATAACGATACAGTTGTATAAATACAGTAAGGCGGTCTTATTGCTCAGAGCAATCTTTTCAAGAAAACCTTAAGGTAATGGACTAATTGTTGTACAAGTACGTATGATAATATTGTATAATTAAGAAAGTTAACAGCGTAAAACATTAATTTATTAACTTATATTATAAAAAGGATAAATTTGATTATTTTTTTGTTTGATTGTGAAGGATAAACTCAAAAACGTCATTATCAGCAAGTAACATATGCTATATTATCTTTCTATGCATCTACCTGTGCAAAGCCGATGTAGATCACTAGTTCTATTCTAAAATTAGAATTTTCTATTAATTTTTATTATAGCTAAAAAGTCCACTCTAACTACCTCATTATTAATTATGGTCGTGAGCATACTAACTAAAATTTTATTATTAAATTGTTTTCATTAAAAATAGATTACTATCGCTGTACATATTCGAAATGCGCAAATTTATTCGAAAACTTTGTGAAAGATGAAAAGATAGATAGATAATTTAGTTACATTACTTACAGCACACAAATTACAATACAAACATACACATAATACACAGTAAAAGAGATAAAAAAAAGTGAAAATAAAAGAATTGAACAAAAAAAACAAAAAGCAAAATATATAAAACAACAATTTAAAGTGTATATTAAGAAGAAAGGTTACACAGAAACCATTTATAGACATAGATTGGCATTGTAGATAGATAGATAGATACTCTTTATTTATTTATTTATTACATCCACTGGGTGAGCCTTAAAGTCTTCCAATACGTTCACCCAGGAAAGTAGAGTACAATAACATATAAAAAGGAATATTACATAAAAATATTAAACAAAAAATGATATAAAAAGATTTAACTGAAACAAAAAAGTCTGAACATAAATACTCTGTGGTCACTCGACGAAACTCCAGCAAGTTAGAGACCAATACATCCAATTGCGGATACTGGCTCAAAATATCATTGAGTAGTTTCAATGCAAGAGATAGGGGAGCCTGCTTAGCGAACTCTGTTCTTCGTAATGGAACATCGAATAAGTGCCGTCGACGTGCTCGCACGTAGTTACTGGGTGCTCCTATTGATATTGATTCCTTATTGTTTCCTCCAAAGGATTACAATAGTAAACGTATTATAAATATAAACAATTACAAGATACTACTACAGAAATCGTTACTACATAGCAATTAAAATAACAAATTACTGACAGAATACAGAGATATGGCCAACAAAAAATTAATGGGAAACTTTACAATTGACTTACTGAGAAATTTTCTTATTCACGTGAAGACAATTTTAATGTAATATTTTTAGAACAAGTTCCAAATTTCAAAAAACAGTTGAATCCAGAGATTCTATTTTCAATATTAAATGTTTCTAATATAAATATAAGGCAAATATAAATATATCGTCATAGTCGTAGAATACTGACGGATACATATATATGTAATATTTGTCAGATACGTCAGTATTCTACGACTATGACGATATCATTCTTTCTTTCATTATGTCTTTTTTTTTATACAACTTAGAATGGCAAACAAGCTGACGGCCCACCTGATGGAAAGTGGTAACCGTCGCCTATAGACATAAGCAGTACCAAGGACATAACAGAGTATACTGTTTCGCCCATGATACCCCCCATGCGTTGCCATTCCCAAGGACTCAGGTGTTATTCCTCTGTACCCTGTAAATTCACGCCATATCCCACCCTTCAAACCGAAACACAGCCATGCAAACACAATTGCTTCACGGTTGAAACACGAATGGGACAAAGGTACCCAAACAAACGACTTTTGTACAAAGTCTCCCTCTAAAAGTCTTACTACCTAATTAGGAATTGTGATTGTGAGTGTACTAACTAAAAGAAACTTAAAATTAAAGTACCATATCTAAAAGTCAAAATCGAGTATAACCGCTATTTAAAATGCCAAATTTCGCTGGTACCAATAATTTTCATATTTATCTCCGTCATCATTATCCAAGTATGGGCTTCCCCAAATTTCATTCACAAAAGGCGTTCATCTTTATACGCTGACTTAATTCTGGGCTCCTTTCAAGTTTGACACATCGATACCTATCAATGAACACAAAGAAATCCCATCGTACTGACATATACGGACTTGAGATTTCACAATAGGGGCTTTGTCACTTTTTTTTGCAAGTTCACGATGATTTGTTACTCACGCCATTTCTGGCGGGCCGTATTCGGCTGGGAGGATGTGATATAACCATTTGCTGCAGTGAACAGGTAAATTAGGTCGCGCCGAGTAATTTATCTGTTGAATCTCTCAACTTTTACAGTTAAAACTCTGAGCCAACTTCCAAAAGGAAGGTCTCGATTCGTGTGATTTTTGTGACGATATTACGTCGTTACGTATTTACGTCAACAATTCCGAATTTAATTTCACATTTTATTCTATTGAAATGTTTTTTTTATAACACAGTGGGCAAACGAACATGCGGCTCACCTGCCTGTAAGTGACTACCGCCTTGACTGTAGTGTAGTTTGGGTTTATTGTCGTGATGGTCACATTTTAATTTATAAATAAGTCCTGGCGCTCTAGAGTCTAGATAAATAGCAAGCGAATTCATCGATAGAATCGACATCGCTAGCGAATCCATAAGTTGGAATGAGACATCCCACGTTGCTACATCATTCTGTCTCACGGACTCGTTTTCGTTTTCTTTTGCCCTCTATTTAATTGTGTTCTTATACTTTCGACATCAGAGGACGCCCCCTTAATTTTTTTTATTTTATGCAACCTAGAATGGCAAACGTGACACCTGATGGAATGTGGGAACCGTCCGCTAAAGACATGAGCAGTACTATGGACGTGACAGTGTATACTGTTTCGCCCATGATACTTCCCATGTGTTGCCATTCTTGAGGTCTAAGATGATATGCCTTTGTACCCTGTAAATTCACTGCCGTATCCCAATCGTATTAATATTATCACCATAGATTATACCACAGCTAATGTTTTACATATACGTTATAAAGACACCGAACAATTGACCTCTTCATTCCAGTGACAATAAATAGTCCAATTGGAGAGCAATCGATTCGAGCCGCTATTGTGTGTTGACAGCCGACTCTACGGATTTGTTGTTCCTGTTAAGGACATTGATTTTGATACTATAAATAAAATATTACTTTTCAATTCTTATTAAAATTACAGAGGGCGCCACCTTCACTTATACTTGTATTATCAGCCGTACAGGCTTAAGGCTATCATATACATTATTACTAGAGAGACCGAATAATTGACCACTACATTCGAATAACAATAAGTAGTTCAATTGGAGAGTAATCGATACGAGCCGCAATTGTGCGGCGACAGCCGACACTACGGATTTGTTATTCCTATAAGGGACGTTGATTTTAATGTTATTTTAAAAGAATAATTTTTACTTTAACATCAAAGCGTAATATACGATTAGTAATAGATCACTTCCCATCAAGTCAGACTGAGGTTAGATGCATTTCTATTAATATATAAAATAATAAATTGTAAGTAACCTCCGAGCTAACGACCTTGAAACGCCAGAATATATCTTAATAAATTGTAGCTAAGACCTATCTCAATCACTTTATAATCGGTCCATTCGTTTAAGAGCTACAATGCTACAAACAGAAACACAGATATGTTAAATTTATAAGAACCACCTTTTGCGTCGGGCATTAATAAATATGATAGTACAATGACTCGTTGAGGGATATTTGTTATGGGATGAAAATGGAATGGTAACTCCACCTGCGCTATTGGTATACTCTGTCGGTGTACCAGAGAATGGTAGTGAACGAGAACAATTTTTTTTATGCAATTTAGAATGGCAAACAAGCTGACGGCCCATTTGACGGAAAGTGGTAGGTGACTGTCACCCATAGACATGAGAAGTACCATGAACATAACATACTATACTGTTTCGTCCATGATACTCCCCATGCGTTGCCATTCCTAATAGGTTACTTAGGTGTTATTCCTCTGTACCCTGTAAATTCACTGCCATTTCCCTTTAAATTGTAACACAGCCATGCGAACATAACTGCTTCATGGTAGAAACACGAATGGGACAGAAGTGCTCAAGCAAACGACTTTTCTACAAAGTCTCCCTCTGGTACTTTTTTTTTTGATGGGTTAAAATAGTATGGTAACCCCGCCTGCGCTAACGGGATACGCTGGCGGAGCACCAGTGAAGGGTGATAGATGAGAATGAAAACAGGCCAGTAAGTCCATCATGATGAGTGCATCAGTAATTAACCATGATAGTTTCCAGGGGGAACCGCGAGGAGGTCGACCTGGTTGGGTATATTGCTAGCAATGGGATTCTCAGTCTCCATTACTAACAACCCCTTTCCCCCCTCCCTCTGGTATTAGATCAGCTGACGTATCCTGACTCGGGAATTTACCACGTTGATTTCCAACACAGATCGCGTCGCAATCAACCTGATAAGGTATATTCAAATTCAAATATACTTTGATTCGATTTCAAAAAGAAGAAGATTTTTTATTCGGGTGTATTTTTTATGTTTATTACCTCATAACTCCGTCAGTTGTTAACGGACTTGGGAATTCTTCTTTGTTTTTAAATATATGCAACCGTGGAGCAGTTGTTTGCATGGCTAAAGCGTGAATTTATAGGGTACAGAGGAATAACATCTGAGTCCTCAGAAATGGCAATACATGGGGGGTATCATGAGCGAAACAGTAAACTCTGTTATGTCCATGGTACTGCTCATGTCTATAGGCGACGGTTACCACTTTCCATCAGGTGGGCCGTCAGCTTGTTTGTCATTCTAAGTTGTATAAAAAACATGCTTACAGATTAGTCCACAGAAATTTTATCAAAACCGATTTAGTAATTCAGTTTTTAAATTGAAATAACTGGGTTTGCCACAGCAGAAGCGTGTTTTTAACACCATTTTATTTTTTATTTTTATCTTTTATAACAAGCCCCATTTTATTGATAAATACTTATTATAATAATATATTAAGTACGTCATGTGGTGGTACGTCTTTCCCGTGGGTGTCGTAAAAGCCGACTATGGAAGAGCGAAGAATGGGCAGAGCAGCGTCCCTATTAAAACATCTAAAGCCTGACTGCGATTGCCAAATTCCCTTGCCAAGCTTTCAACTATTGGCAAAACCCCCCAAAGGGGAGGCCCATGTTCAGCAGTGGACAGTTAAAGGCTGATATGATGATTATGATAATAATATATGTATATCCGAAGGTTATCAATACACTATGTACTTGAGAGGTATCCCGTCAGGATGGCAACCAATAAGGTAATGATGAAAATTATTGAATGAAATATTGCTAGATATGGGGCCACTAGTCCCATTATTAATCCTGCCCCTCCACTCCATTCCCGAAGGGACATATTAAAGTAAATGACGTCACAAAGTGTGATAAGTCCTCGTAGCAGATCAATTGACGATCGTTTCAAGTTCCTATTGTGTTTAGACAGGCCACTATTTGGAGTAGAATGTGTTATTACCGTTAAGTACATTAGTTTTGATACTGTAACGTTAGTGGGATTAACAATAATACAGTAACAACTATTTATTTATATATATATATATATATATATATATATATATATATATATATATATATATATATATATAATTAAAAAATTTATAGTATGTCATCGTCTTAGATATGAAATTAAACAACTCATTGTTGTAATTATGATTTACTTTTTTAACCGACTTCAAAAAGAAGGAGTCAATTCTCAATTCGGTTGTAATTTTTTTTTATCTTATAATGACATCAATTGTAAATCGATTTGGCAGGTATAATTATATATAAATTGTTTAAATATACAGACAGACAACAGATAAATTTGTAAAAATTATTATTTTAGAATCTATCGCTCTTATTAAGACCAGTCGTAATTTTTTTCTTAAATATCTCTCTTGTACAGACATTATTTAGTTCCATTTTTTTATATTAGTAAGACGAGTCTTCTTTCAAACGAATCGTACATATTTGTCTTAAATATATTATATTATATACTTAGATTATGTAAATAGAGCATCGAACCTCAAAAACGGGTCAACTTTTTGTCAGCTAATTGTCAAATTAGCTGATTCGTTTTTTTATCAGTATTCCATATACTTACGTATAAAATGTATATTGATGTATTATTTAATAAATAAAACAAGTGTTTACGCATTAAAAATACGCAGAAATATAAGACGAAATAAATATAGAAGTTATAAAGGAATCATTAATAACTTTTATCATATAAAATTGTACGAAAAGTTGACCCGTTTTTCTCGATGCATTTCTATGGAGACACCTATCTACATAAATCTAAGAGTATATACCTATTGATTTATAGGTATCTACAAGGCTTATAATTAAAATCAATTTCCAATTATGTAGCCTTCTGAAAGAATTACCATGTCAATCGAAAATGTCAAGATTTGTCAATGGATTCAAGAACATTCATACCAAAGTTTGGTAACATCTGCATTATCAAATAATTTTCAATATTCAGATTTTTTTTTATATAATTCTGTTTTCATTGGACTGATTTACTTCAAATTTTATACATGTTTCGAATTTCGAACAATATTTAAGTCGGATTTTTTTTTCTGGAACTTATCAATCGAAAATGTCATCAATTGACAATTGATTGATTGAAAAGCATTCATATTGAATTTACACAACGTCTGCATCTTATGTCTGAATTATCACTTTTAAAAAAAAAATGTGCAGAGTTTTTTAATTGTAATCCTTCAACATATCAGCCGGTAACTGACAACTGCTGAACATAAACTTTTCACCTATTATGCGGTTATTTCAGTAGTTGCCATGATTGGTAGGCGAATTAGCAACCACAGTTAGGCTTTAGTGATATTTTAAGAGGAAGGCAACTGCCCATCTCAGGACCATTAAGTTCTGTTAGTTGGTTTTTACGACTCTCACAGGAAAGGAAGGACTGGCCCTTTCTATGCTGGAATCGCACGGCAATCCTACTCGTTATTAGCATTATAAATGTGAAAGTGAGTTTGTTTGTTTATTTATTACATCACCAATCACTATTAAATTTAATATACACGTACTATGGGATGGAGAAGACTATTCTTTATCCCAGTTATGCAGACGAAGTTGCGGGTAAACGCTAGTCTCTGTTGTTTTTTTTAATAAATTTGACTCGTATTAAGTATAGTTATGCTCGGTTTTTAATTAGTACAAAATCTTATTAAGTATAATTAAAAAATATTACATAAAATTAATAAATATGGTTTTTGAATAAGTATGCGTATTGTATTGAATGTCAAATGGTATTCAAATAAGTTATTTATGTTGAGATTGTATCCAATTATATTTATATAAATTATCACGTATGTAATAGTTGTACAAGTATTAATTAAGGGGGAGAAGGGATTGTTAGTAATGCGGATTATCAGTTTCATTGCTAATAATATACCCTAACAGGTCGACCTCCCCGTGGTCTCCCCTGGAAACCATCGTGCTGAATTCCAAGTGTATTCATCATGATGGGCTAACTGACCTGCCTTTTCATCCTCACCTATCATCTATCACTGGTGCCTCGCTAGCGTATACCGATAGCGTAGGGCTACCATTCCATTATCATCCATTAAAAAAAAAAGTATTAATTAATTTATTACCTACTCCTATTAAAAAGTCCCTATCCGTAACAAGATCGGCAACAGCCAATCAGGGACGAGCGCTAGCCGGGAATGTGTGCTGACGTAACGTGGTATTCGAAATTTGAAATTTCAAAACAGTCCGCCGCGTTGTTCCGGCCACTGCGCATGATTTGTGTTACCATTAATCCCGTATAGAGCATCGATTGTGATCGATCGATGTAAATACCGCGAAAAATAATGTTGAGTTACACAATTTGTTTAATATAAACTTTTAATTTAATGTATATGGTAAAAAAATATATATTTATCGAAACTTTGTGATTTTATGATGAATGGATTACAATTATTGTGATTTGTGATTGATTGATGTAACCGCATAAAATAGTGTTGTAGTAAGACAATGTTTTAAATACCGATTTTCAATTAATTGTATAACAATAAAAATCTTTTTTATCGATACTTTGTGAATTTGTGATGAATGAATTTGGATTATTGTGATTTATTAACGCAAATGCAAAGAAAAAATATCGACGGAATATTGGCCTTTTTGGATAAAAGTATGCCTTTATTATGCCTAATTTTAAATATCATAATAGTAGATTTTTTTATTTAAGTTATTAATAAACTTGCATATGTTTTAATACAATTTTGTTGTTGTGTTGTAAACGTATTTATTTATATATTATAATGCATTCATGTACATATTATAGAGTTGTTACGATGTTTTTATAAAAAATACATGAAATCCTGTTTGGGTGTAGCAAAATTATATTTATAGGTAGCTAATATACATGCATTTATGTCAATTTAGATGTTCGATTACATTTAATTATTTTACATGTAATTGTTCGTTTTAAAATAGATTTGTCATGCAATAATTTCGATTTACATTGAATAAATAAACAAGAATTTTACACTATATTGTTTTACATTTATTATATTTATTACATTTATTAAACGTATTGTGCTGTTTGATATCGTAATATTAAAATTTTATTAACTAATATTTATTTTTCCTTATTTCCAACATTTTAATTAGTGACACAGTATATATTTTTTTAATTTAAAATATAATAAAATATTGTAATAAAGAACTTGGTTTACATCGCTAAATTTTATGTTTATATTTATATATTCAATAGTAATTTATTTGATACTGGCAATTACCGGCGGCTTCGCTCGCATATATATTAATATTTTCTGTTGTTATTTTTTTGGATGAGATTTATTAATAATAAGCCTTTCTTTTGTATTTATTACTTTTCTAACTGGTAATTTATTTATTTTACAATTTATTACATAAATTGTAAAATAAATAAATATTTTTATAGGACTGTTCAAAAAAAGAGTAAATATGTTTTCAGAATTTATGTGGCTGTATTTAGTCCACCATAACTTCTAAATGCTATAATAGATTTTGATATATGTGGTATCGATAGGATCCTTATATAATCACGAATGATAATCGTAGCAATTATCTCTCTCTTATTTTATTTTTTTTAATACAGAACCAAATGAACATATGAATGAAAACTCTTTATTGTTCCTTTAAAAAAATAATACGGATTGTAAAAATTAATAATATGTACAAAATCAAAATTCATACTTAATTATACATATATACTTAATTATATAAAAGCAACATAAAGTGACAACAATGGGCGGCCTTGTCGCTAAATATCGATCGCTTCCAAGCAACCTTATGTGGTTACTGTTTTATAAGACATAAATTATTATTCCTAAATTATTATTATTACGCCTCCCTCTTATGGGGAGTTTGCTCATAATTGCCACGCTTGGCAGGCAGGTTGGCAATCGCAGTCACGCTTTTGGAGATGTTTTAAGAGAAACGCTGCTACCCATCCTTCAACCATAAGTTCCCTTAGTTGCCTCTTACGACACCAATGGGAAAGGAAGGGGTGGTCTATTCTATGTTGTGACCTATACGTCTTTTTTTATACCACTGAGGTGTCAAACAAAAGTTTGCTCATAATTGCCACGCTTGGCAGGCAGGTTGGCAATCGCAGTCAGGCTTTTAGAGATGTTTTAAGAGAAACGCTGCTACCCATCCTTCAACCATAAGTTCCCTTAGTTGCCTCTTACGACACCAATGGGAAAGGAAGGGGTGGTCTATTCTATGTTGTGACCTATACGTCTTTTTTTATACCACTGAGGTGTCAAACAAGCATACGGCCCACCTGATGGTAAGCGGTTACCGTAGCCTGTAATACCAGGGGTATTACGCGCGCGTTGCCGACCCTGAAGAAATCACTTTACCCCATTTTTTAAGAACTCCATGCTGTAGTCTCTTGGGAAAACCTCGGCAGGGAGTTTATTCCATAACCTGAGTGTTCGTGGGAGAAAGCATCTCTGAGAACATATCTAAGAACAGATTGAATTTAGTTCACGTCTAATAAAAAAAAAATAGTTACATATATATATTGTTATAATAAAGTTAATTGTCTTGTTACAGGAACTGATCGCCGGTGGAATGGTGTTGACTGCAATCGAGTGAAACCGTAAAGTGCTAGTGATGTGCAAGTGCCATTTTAGTGCGGTGCATTATATCGATAAATACCGATAGTGTTGTGCCACGATGCTGCTCTCCCGGGCACAGTTCGTACCTTGTGTGTTTATGTGTCTGTTGCTACAATACTGCGTGGAAAGTCAACAGGAGATCCTTATAGAGGAGTCATGTGAGTATTGTTTTTATTATAAATAAATGTAAACATATTTTAATTAGATTAAGATTAATTAAAAATGTATTTATTCGACAAACATAACACAAGAAGAATTACAAAAGAGATTTATCGAACAAGAATGAGTAGAGATGTCAGTAGGAGCCGCCCTAGATGGACATATGTCGACCAAATAGTCGACGTCAATGGGATTCTCAGTCTCCATTACTAAAAATCCCTTTCCCCCCATATTTTCCGATTACATAGTTATTTACTATTTAATTTAGCTATTTAATTAAATATTGATTTAAAACAATTACCAATCTATGTTCATTGGTCGGGTTAATATAACAAAAGCTAACAGACAAACTCACTTAAATATATATAAATACTTATATTTAACTCTTTGCACTCGAGTTAACTATAAACTATAAATTCCTGGGGAGAAGAGATTAGTAATGGGCATTAGCAACTTATTTTCTAGTATCTAATCTAACCCTATAAGGTCGACCGCCACGCGGATACCATTGTGATTAATTTGTTGTTGAATTCGCCACGATCAGCTGACTGTTTTGTTTCATCCTCACCTATCATCCCTCACTGGTGCCCTGTGTATACCGTTCGCGCAGGCGGTGTTACTATTCCATTACCATCCATTACAATAAAAGTATCAAATGCAATAAATAAAACTATAAGTATCATAGGTTTGCCAGAAGGAGATTTTGTACAAAAGTTTTTTGCTTGGGTACCTCTGTCCCATTCGTGTTTCTACTTTGAAACAGTTGTGTTTGTATGGCTGTGTTTCGGTTTGAAAGATGGCATATGGCAGTGAATTTTCAGGGTATAGAGGAATTACATCTTAGTCCTCAGAAATGGCAACGCATGGAGGGTATCATGGGCGAAATAGTACACTCTCTTATGTCCATGGTACTGTTCATGTTTATAGGCGATTGTTATCACTTTCCATCAGGTGGCCCGTTAGCTTGTTTGCCATTCTAAGTTGCATAAAAAAACCTATTGTTTATATTTTATGGTTAAATATAATATCTATCTAAATTCAATCATACCATACGCTCCAAGATGGCGGATAACCTTTTCTCTTAACGGCCTTTGTCCAATACCTTATTTGTTCGTAATTTAAAAATATACCGCCATTGTTTTCGTACAATTGAATAAAGTGCGTTATCATGAATAATACCTGCGAGGTTAATTAAGAAAACAAAGGAACATCATAAGAGCTAATCACATCGACTCGTTCAAGCACACACCACATGGTGAGCTAAGCTAAGCGAATTTAATTTCGATTAGTTTAAAAAAAAAAAGAACAAAAAGAAAAAAGTAACCTATGTCTTCCAGGAGTAGAAAATGTTGTAGATAGTGGATTGTACATTTTGAGTTGTATTTATGTATTTATGACAAACATACAGCTTTAAAAAACTCATAAGACAATTACGCAATTAAATATTACATCAGTCTCCAATAAAATTTGCATAGATGAAGGCATACAGACATAAAGAAATACTATTATTGAAAATTAAAGCTTAATGCTTTATTTTTTAAACGCATTTTAATTTATTAATCCTTTTAATGCCATTGATTTTTACTCATATCTACTTAAAAATGCCAAAGAAATCTTTGTCGTATTGATGTCATTTACCCTTGTCTCTAAAAAAACTGTATCTCCTCCAAAAGTTATCCAAATTTAGTATTTTTTGCAATGCTCACGAGCGCGATGGCGCTCGTCGGCATTCAAAGGGTTAATATTAATAAAAATACCAAATTATGACAGAGAAACTAAATTCGTTGCTTACAACTTATGACAAGAGAGTAAAAAAAGGTCATGGCGCAGCGTTGCCACACATAGGAGAAAAATATAAAAAAAAATATTAATAAACTATTAGGGTTGCCAATACCGTATATGTAATTAAATAATAATTGGTTAAGCGCTTAAAGTACCAAGGGGTGACATACAAACCCACATTCATATTTAGAATATTTTTCTGGGTGAGCATAATGGGAGACTATAAAGCTCACCTAGTTAGATCAAATAAATGTTACAAAGGATTTCTAAAGTGAGATTTTTTTTTCATCTATTTTTATAACTATTTCATGTAATTACATCCCTAATTCTGATCAGATTTATATAATTAATTTTGTAATCGAGAGATTTTTTTTTTTATGCAACTTAGAATAGCAAACAATCTGCCGGCCCACCTGATGAAAAGTGGTACCCGTCACCTATAGACATGAACTGTACCATGGGCATAACAGAGTAAACTGTTTCGCCCATGATAACCCCCATGCGTTGCCATTCCTGAGGACTCAGGTGTTATTCCTCTGTACCCTGTAAATTCACTGCCATATCCCACCCTTCAAACCGAAACACAGCCATGCAAACACAACTGCTTCACGATATAAACACGAATGGAACAGAGGAACCAAAGCAAACGACTTTTGTACAAAGCCTGCCTCTGGTTACTTTTCTATTAATGCCATAACAATTAGTTGACGTTTGAAGCTGCCGTTTTCCTTTGTGCAGCAAAACGTACTTGTCATAGGTTAGTTAGTTTATTGCAAACTGCAGAGCTAACACAATGCCAGTTAAACTAACTGTCGCTCTTTGTGCGGGAGTTAAGAGAGGTTTCCGTTCGCAACACTCCGTTAAAAAGCACTTATTGATCCGACATAGTGGCCAACCGTTGATACTAGAACATTCTCTATTCGATTGATCGCATTCAAGGAGATAACATGATCTCTGTGTTCACTCGGAATGATGTGGTCACATGTCGTGCTGTAATAAAGGATTTTCTCCCTCAAATGCTCAGACTGTGGAATGAGCTCCCTGCCGAGGGTTTCCCTAAAGACTACAATATGGGTTTCTTCTAAAAGTATATATTAAGGATTTTCAGGGTCGGCAACGCACACTTGACACCCCTAATGTTGCAGGCATCCGTAGGTTTACCATCAGATGGGTTGTATACATGTTTGCTACTATTGTGGTATTAAAAAAAAACATCGTCTAGTGTCTCTTTTTTTTATACAACTTAGAATGGCAAACAAGCTGACGGCCCACCTGATTGAAAGTGGTAACCGTCGCCTATAGACATGAGCAGTCAGTACCGTGGACATAACAGAGTATACTGTTTCGCCCATGATACCCCCAATGCGTTGCCATTCCCGAGGACTCAGGTGTTATTCCTCTGTACCAAGTAATTTCACCCCATATCCCACCTTTCAAACCGAAACACAACCATGCAAACACAACTGTTTCACGGTTGAAACACGAGTGGGACAAAGGTACCCAACTCCCTACTGGTAAAATTCAGTCTCATTATTACAATTTTCATTTACACTGAATTTTCAATGTAAGACCAGATAATTTAATTTGCATATCTGTACTTAGTTCGCAAAGTTATCTAAGCTAAACTCTTTTAGGTTTGCTTAGCGTAGCTCTCAGTGTGGTCAATGTTTTATATCACGGGGTTCTTATAACGCGACGCAGCAAATTAAAACACTCCCCCATGGCGTCGTAATTAGAGTTACTGACACGTGCCATGGTGGTCACGTGACTCCTTGTGCAGCGTTCAGTAATGGTTAGCGACTTGCTCCAGTACCGGATCGAGTACTCGATCACGACTAAATAAATGTCAGTTTGAGTCGAAATTCACACGGTCCCTAGAGAAATCGTCGTGGTTAATTTCTGGAAAACTTGTCACAATCATCTAACTGATCTGACACATATCTTCACCTGTCGTCTCTCGCTGACACCTCGCCAACATAAATTACGCATATATACCTACTTTCAAATTGCTCGCATAGAAATGTTATCAAAATCAGTTGAGTAAATTTAGTTTTTAAACCAAAATAATTGATTTTTCCAAGATTGAAGGCGGTTTTTTTTTGTGATGCAAATTACTGAATCAACATAACCGATTTTGAAAAATCTACTTGTATTATTTTTAACGCGATGAAATTTATTATTGTATTATTAAGTCTCAGTGTGTATTTAATATATATATAGTTAGTGTATTTAGTATATTATAGTTAGTAATGCAATGGCAATAGACTGGTCACATAGCTCGAAGAACCAACAACCGATGAGGAAGAAAGGTTCTTGAGTGACGACCCAGTACGGGCAGACGCAGTGTAGGACGACACCCCAAATTAGATGGAGTGACAACCTCGAGTGGTTGATGGGTGATAATGGTATGATAACCCCGCCAGCGCTAACGGGATACGCTGGCGGAGCACCAGTGAAGGGTGATAGATGAGAATGAAAACAGGCCAGTTAGCCCATCATGATGAATTAATCAGGAATTAACCATGATAGTTTCCAGGAAGAACCGCGAGGAGGTCGACCTGGTTGGGTATATTGCTAGCAATGGGATTCTCAGTAATTTCTAACAATCCCTTTCCCCCCTGTTATTAAGTATTGTGCAATAATATACGACATCGCTTTCAAATGTTGTGACACTATTGCCCTCCAACACTCAGCCACTGCCTACGTCTTGACCAGGTCAGCGGTTCACCCACGTATTTCCCCAAACGAAGTCACACCTTCATATTTTATATTAGAATCAGTGAATTTATTATTTCGATTCTCTGATTAAGTTGAAATCGCATCGAGCTGGATTTATTACTGCCTTCATTGTAATATCCATTGATTCTTGATTTGATTTATTGTACTTAACTGTATACTTAATATAGGTTTAAATACAAAAAAAATGTTTGTGAATAAAACCCCGTTTACACGAATCAATTTCTATTTTTATATTTATATATATGTATGTATATAACTATGTAACTGTGAATTTATCGCGTAACTAAGATATGTATACTCTGTTATGTCCATGGTACTACTCATGTGTATAGGCGACGGTTACCACTTTCCATCAGGTGGGCCATCAGCTTGTTTGCCATTCTAAGTTGTATAAAAAAAATGTATTCTTTTTTATTTTATATAAGTGACACCCCAAAAATAACAAACAAATTCACTTTCACTTTTATAGTATTAGTAAAGTTTCTTATGGCAGTAAAATTACAAGCAACATAAAAGAGCATGGTACATAATTCCATCCTCATGAGGGTCATAGCGCTGTTCATGTCTATGGACGATTCTTTAAAATTGGAGTAAAGAGGATTCTTCAGGGCCGGCAACGCGCGCGTAATACCCCTGGTATTGCAGGCGTTCATAGGCTACGGTAACCGCTTACCATCAGGTAGGCTGTATGCTTGTTTGCCACCTCAGTGGTATAAAAAAACGGTTTTTGCTTTCGGTCAGTTTATTTTCCATTAAAATTTACTTTAAAACAATTACTAATTCCTTGTAAAAACGCCTTCGACGTTATAACGGTGTAATAGTGTTAGTGAGCACGCATACGATTTCCTTATTTTAAAGTTACAAGTTGATTAGATTAACTTAATTGTTTTAATTAATATCTTATGTCGTGATTAAAGGAAATGTAATTTACCAGAGGGAGACTTTGTACAAAAGTCGATTGCTTGGGTACCTCTGTCCCATTCGTGTTTCAACCGTGAAGCAGTTGTTTGCATGGCTGTGTTTCGGTTTGAAGGGTGGGATATAGCGTGAATTTACTGGGTACAGAGTACTCCCTCTGGTAGTAGTAGTAAATATACTTTTATACACACGAAAAACATTATTTCCTTCCTTCTCTATAGTCGGCTACAAATATAACGCGTGCCAAGCTCATGGCGCTAGTTAATCATTATTTAAAGGCATTAAGATGCAATTAACAGCCCCTCCACCATCAATTCTAAGTACGAAACGGTGTCTTATTATCATTAAATCATACTTTAATAACTTTACAACATCGTTGGGCCACTTAATGTGGAATTATTAAAAGTTTTCTTACGATAAACAATAACAAGATGGTGGATAAAGGGTTGGGCGTTGAAATAGCTTAATTAGCCGTTTTAAAATAGCCGTTAAAAATAGCTATGCATTATCGTATCTGCATATTGTTATTAGGGTTTTTTTTAATGGGTGATAATGGAATGGTAACCCCACCCGCGCTATCGGTATACACAGTCGGGGCACCAGTAAAGGATGATAGGTGAGGATGAAGCAGGTCAGTTAGCCCATCGTGACGAATTCAAAAAGAATTGTTCACATTGGTTTTCAGGGGAAACCACGTGGAGGTCGATCTAATAGGGCATATTGCTAGCAATGGGACTATCAAACTCCATTGCTAACAATCCTTTTCCCCCTGTTATTAGGGTTGGAAACGCGCGCGTGACATCTTTAATGTTACTTGTGTTATAGGCTACGGTAACCTCGTTTACTATCAGACGAGCCGTATGCTTGTTTGCCGCCATATTTGTATAAAAAAATTAATGACTGAAGCAGGTTCTCAACTCGGTTGTACTATTTTTGTTATTTGTCACCTCATAACTCCGCCAGTTATAAACCGATTTGGATAATTCTTTTTTTATCCGAATAGATATACTTATAGATTACTGTGAGAGAAATTTTACCAGAATCGGTTCAGTAGTTTAGACTGAAGCAAAAAGTACAATTAAAAAACAAATAAAAGGAATGGCCCGTCCCGGCGTCGCACAGTTGGACATTTTTAACATTTCCATTCACTGCTCTGCTCCTATTGATCGTAGCGTGATGAAAAGTATACTATAACCTGCCCAGGAGTATGAAGAATAATTGTACCAAGTTTCGTTAAAATCCGTCGAGTAGTTTTTGTTTCTATAACGAACGTACAGGCAGACAGACACAAATTTTACTGATTGCATTTTTGGCATCAGTATCGATCACTAATCACCCGCTGATAGTTATTTTGGAAATATATTTCATGTACAGAATTGACCTCTCTACAGATTTATTTTAAGTATAGATAATTACTTTTCTGAAGCTAAGTATTAAATATCAAACGAGTGAAATCTAGTTTCTTCTAATTTAGTATATTTTTAATGGGTAAATATGGAATGATAACCTCAAACACACAATTGGTTTATTCTAATAAGGTACTAGTGAATGAAATATATTGACCTCTCTACAGATGTATTATAAGTATAGATTTTTTTAGGAAGCGATATAGAAATATCGTCTTATAATTTCGCTTTGTTTTCTCTCGTACAATGAATATTATCGTTCAATATTTCAACGAAGTCACACATGTCGAAACGACAACGTCATTTTGATTGACATTAGTCGGGGTAATGACTTATGAAAATCATTGACGCGTGGGTTATCATGATGGTGTTATTTTCATATAGAAATTCATGTTTGTGCCTTTTGCTACTTATTAAATTGAAATGTCCAAATTTACCAGAGGGAGACTTTGTACAAAAGTCGATTGCTTGGGTACCTCTGTCCCATTCGTGATTCAACCGTGAAGCAGTTGTGTTTTTGCATGGCTGTGTTTCGGTTTGAAGAGTGGGATATAGCGTGAATTTACTGGGTACAGAGGAATAACACCTGAGTCCTCGGGAATGGCAACGCATGGGGGGTATCATAGGCGAAACAGTATAGTTTATATTTAATTATTTTAATAAATAAAATTATTTTTGCGCATAAAAAAAGGTGCAGAATTTATAACACAAAATAAATATAGAAGTTATAAAAAAACTACTCATGAGAAAATTAAATTGTAGTAAAAACAAAAAGAGAAAATAAATTTTGATTATTAAGTATACGTGTCGTTATAATAATAAAAGAGAAAATAAACCAAAACTATTTTTGTGTTAGTAAATTATTATTTAAACGTGCCGTGTGGTCCCGCCGTAGAATGGGGCACCCCGTCCTTTCCCATGAAATCTTAAGACGCGACTAAAGAAATTTTTAGTGGTCGTGGGTTGGGCAGTAGCGTCCCTCTTAAAATATCACCAAAGCCTAATTGCATACCAACTCGCCAAGCATGGCAACTACTGGCAAAACCCCTTTATGGGGGAGGCATACTGCAATAGACAGTTAACGCCTAAAAAATTAAGTAATTACTTCATCATCATATCGATGATGAAGAAATTACTTCTATGTGTATTACTTCTATATAAATGATTCTTTTCTCTTTTTTCTGTAATCCTCCCAAGAACACTCAGGTTGTGGAATGAGCTCCCTGCCGAGGTTTTCCCAAGAGACTACAGCATGGGGTTCTTCAAAAGGGGGGTAAAGAGGTCGGCAACGCGCGCGTAAGACCTCTGGTATTGCAGATGTTCATAGGCTACGGTAACCACTTACCATCAGGTGCGCCGTATGCTTGTTTCCCACCTCAGTGGTAAAAAAAAAATATTCTTCGTATTAAACCCAAAAGAAATTATTTAGGTTACGGCCAGAACATTTTGTCTTTGTTACGTAAAATATCCTGGTTAGGCGAACAAGATACAGTCGGTTTTTGGTTACTCGCTGGCCTCTTTATTCAAGTTCACTCTAATTTGACACCTACACAATTAGTAAATAAGTGTTTTATTCGATCAACGTGTTTTTCTATACTATTTTTAGGTAGTACCCTACCCATGTGTGGGTAACTTCGCAGTACCGATTAACCGGTATTAACCGGTATTACGTACAAAATTGATTTCGTTTCCGCGTTATAATTAAGTTTAGACGCTCTCACATTTCTCTCTCTCGTTTTTTGATCCCTCTAACATTTTTGGGTACCAAATAGAATTTGTTAAATTAATCCTCCTGTATCTACAAAGGCTATTCAGATT
Organism: Galleria mellonella; assembly: GCF_026898425.1. Taxonomy (NCBI): domain Eukaryota; kingdom Metazoa; phylum Arthropoda; class Insecta; order Lepidoptera; family Pyralidae; genus Galleria; species Galleria mellonella. Next base: position 2,957,258 of record NW_026441999.1, on the reverse strand, counting down.
TTAATTTATTGACAGAGATTTGCGTTAAATATGGCGATTTCCTTTGCCATTTCAAATCGCGATTTGAAATCGCCGACGACATTTACAATTGTGGGTTTTTTGGAGTTATCTAGATGAAAAAGGAAGAAAGGGTCTCGGTATGGGCATTTTGGAATTTAATTCCACTGTGATTTGAATTTGTCTGCAAAATTAAGGGTCGAAAATATAATCGTGATTTTGGATCGTTTTTATCTGCGAAACTTATTAAAGGATAAATTTTATCCCTTAATCCGTTTGTTTGTAAAATATATAAGTACAATTTATATTTTATTTATTCATTAGTACATGTATGTGTACAAGGCGGAGTTAATGCTATAAAAGCATTCTCTCCCAGTCAACCGTTCAATCATACATTCTTTGTTTAGTTCTTCTCGAACTGAATATGTGCTTTATAATCGTCTATTTTTAACCTACTTCAAAAAGAATGGGGTTTTTGATTGAGTTGTATTTTTTTTATGTCACTCGGTAATCAATTTACAACTTATGAGGTGTTACCTCATAACTCCGTCAAACAAAAACCAATTTACAAAATTCTTTTCTTGTTTGAAAGGATATGCTTACAGATTGATGCCATAGAAATTTTATCAAAATAGATTTAATAGGTTTTATATTAATAATAATAAATTCTTTAATAAAGGTAACCATGATCCACAAAATTTTAACAATATATATATTCTTTATTGCACTTAAACAATACATGCGACGATTAGTTTAACAACTTGTTAGCCAAGGAGGACTTATCTCTGAAAGAGATCTATTCCAGCCAACCCAGTGTAGTTATGTAAGTGTTATGCTTTATTGAAATAAATTTTCATTCATTCATTTATTCATTTATCTCCTTAATAAGTACTTAATCACTAAAAGTCTAGATAATTTCATCGTAAACTACAAATATCTACTAATCTTGAAGAGAGCTTAGTCTGAATTCGTCTAATATTTCATGGGATTCCCAGCAAACGTTACTGCAAATCGACTCTATACTTTTGGGTCGCCATTATAAAATTATGCACAGAAAAATGATCTCTATTACTATTAGTGTAGGGTCTACCAAATACGAAAACTAGTCCGTTATTATTTAATCTCCTGGACTACCGCCAGAGCGCGCTTTAGAAATGGCAAAGCGTTTATTATTCATAAGGTTTTCTGAATTGTATAAACCGGTTTATTTAGGTTTAGGTTTTGTGTTTAGTTACTATTCGATTTTTTTTGTGATATTTTTTTTTAAACGACTTCTAAAAGAAGGTTCTCAAGTCGTTTCTTTTATTTTTGTTACTTCATAATTTCGTCAGTTGTAAATTTATTTGTAAATTCTTGATTATGTAAAAACATATATGTACTTACAGATTAGTCCCGTAGAAATTTTATCAAAATCGGTTCAGTAATTTAGATTTTAAAACAAAATAGTTAAGTGTATTTTTGTGAATCACAGTCTTAATTTGATTAATCACTAGTTATACATACCCTCGTTTTCTTTAGTTTTTTCTTTAATGGGTAAAGATTGAATGGTCACTCCACCTGTGCGGATGATGGGTGATCATGGAAGCAGGCCAATTATTAACACGATGATTTCCCAAAAAATACGCGTGGAGGTCGATCTGATAGAGTACATTGTTAGCAATTACTTATAGACCCAAATACTAACACTCTCCCCCCTCCCATTTTCTATAGTTAAAATTTCTTTCTTAACAAAAAAATATCCTGAAAGAAGCAGCAATAAGAACAGTGATAAGTAGCAAGGCTTTTACAACAAGGGGGAAATATAATTTTTAATAGAAGGGACAAAAGTATTTTCGGGGCTGCGCCAACTTTGATTAAACTTACACGATCTCGGCCACAGTTGGGCGAAGTTTTAATTAAATTAGTGATCTTGAAGTTTATACGGACATATTTTTGTTAAGAATTTTTATTTATAGCGAAAGGAGTTCACCGTTTTGTTCGTTCATTCATGGCTTTTTAAGACATGGAAATCCCATAGAATAGATTATGCGATGCCATCTAGTGTTAAACTAAGCAGAGCTCACTTTATGAATACTAGATAACTGTTATTTAAATAAACTTAAACCGTCCAGCTATCTGAACGAGTGGCGGACTTCCACCGTGCGTTTGTCAACGAACTTGAATGGTTGTGCGTTTGTCCACGCACAACCACTCTTTGGAATCAACTTCCAGCAGCAGTATTTCCGAACCGATACGACAGCATAACCTTCAAGAAAAGAGCACATTCCTTTTTAAAAGGCCGGCAGCACACCTGCAATGCCGTTGGTGTTGTGGGTGATCATGGACGGCGGTAGTCACTTACCATCAAGGGAACCGCATGCTCGTTTGCCCCCTGTGTGTTGTAAAAAACATTTTTTTTAATGCATGTAAAACAAAGAAAAAAGTATAGAAAAAGAAAAGATATGCATGTATACATAGAAAATACCATCAATCTATTAGCAGTTTACTCTGAACATAGTCCATAAGGGGAGTTTCGCCAATAGTTGCCACGCTTGGCAGGCGGACTTTTGGTGATGTTTTAAGAGGGACGCTGCTGCCCATCCCTCCCCCTTTAAGTTCCCTTAATTGCCTTCATTGTCGTGTAGATCCTGGCATAGAATAGGTCACCCCTTCCTTTCCCATGGATATCGTAAGAGGCGACTAAGAGATCTCATGGTGGAGGGATGGGCGGTAGAGTCCCTTTTAAAACATCGCCAAAAGCTAAACTGCGGTTTGGCAACCGCAGAGTATGGATAATTGCAAGTTACCACATTACGATAAACGTAAGTTACGCGAGTTCGTAAACTCGCGTAAAAGATATTAATGTTTTTTATTTCGACATATTTAAATACATATATATTTAATTATACTGTACAATAATAAACATGTTCAGACAGACACATCAAGCAAAGTTTTAAGTGTTAAAGTTTGTAATGAACTTGAGTATTTGAATTTATTTTGATCTTTAAACAAAATTAAACTAATTAAGTGAGTAGTTTTTGTGTTTGAACAAAGTTACGAGTTTTATATTGGACATAAATGTTTTTATTGCAACATTACTGCTTTCAATAGAGTTTTAACAAATTAATATTGAAATAAAATTTGAATAATTAATTTTATTAACGTCTGCAAACATTTTTATTAATGAGTACGTACCAATTAATACGTTTTATTACTTACCAACTTTTACAAATATATGTTCACTAACTGAGATAAAAAATACTAGCCTATGTCCTTCTCCATCCCTTATAGTACTTGTGTACTAAATTTCACCATGATTGGTTTACCCGTTTAGCCGCAAAAAGGTAACAAACAAATAAACTTAATTTCACCTTTATGATAGTAATTGGCTAAGACGTTACACGAGGTTACAACGTGACAAACAAGCTTGGTTTCCTATACTATTGTTATTAATACAATAAATGCAAAAATTTTAAACAATGAATGAATAGATGGCTGCGTAGATAAATGTTTGTTACTGTTTCGTGGAAAAACTACTGAACGGATTTGAATGAAATTTAATATATGGATAGGTTATATCCTAACTTAGCAAATAGGATACTTTATATAATTGAATATAATTTTATCAGAGGGAGACTTTGTACAAAAGTCGTTTGCTTGGGTACTTCTGTCCTGTTCGTGTTTCTACCGTGAAGCAGTTGTGTTTGCATAGCTGTGTTTCGGTTTGAAGGGTGGGATATGGCAGTGAATTTACAGGGTACAGAGAAATAACACCCGAGTCCTCAGGAATGGCAACGCATGGGGGTATCGTGGGCGATACAGTATACTCTGTTATGTCCATGGTACTGCTCATGTCTATAGACGACGGTTACCACTTTCCATCAGGTGTGCCGTCAGCTTGTTTGCCATTCTAAGTTGTATAACAAAAATACATATTTCTTCTTGGATTATTATATAGATTTTGTATCTAAAATACATACATAGATATTGGTATATATTACCCCTTCCTAAAAGTATGTTTGTACGATGTTTAGTTTTTATAAATAAAAGGGTCAGTTTTCGAAATCCGAAACTAAAACGCAGTATAATTAAATATATATAATATCTATAGGTAGGTGTTTTAACCTACGTTATAAATTAACTAGCTCGTATAGACGTCTTTCTGTCAAAAAATATTGAAGTGTTCGAATTGACAGCTAGGATCATTTTGTACGAGATGTAGAAAAATGGGGTTTTTATCTTTTTCCACCGGCAATATTTCTTATATTTTTGCTTTATAGGAACTTTCTCGGAACTCGAAAAAAAAAAACATTGACGTATTGATCAAACCGTATTAGAGTTTTGCGCATAGCAACATTAACAGCGATTTTTTTATTTGTATTTATATGAAACTGAGTTTGTTTTCCTATTGGTATGTGTCTTTTCCTATATTCATCATGTAATTTGGCATACATAATGGAAAAGCAAATGGAGTGCGTTTTATTTCGATTATGCCGACTAAGTTATGGACACAGCATTTATTAATAAATAGCATCTTCCAATGAATTTGAAATAACAGTTACGAAATTCAAATTTCAAAAAAGTAAACGTACTATGATTTGGTAGGTTTTTGTCGTATAATATGCCAGCTGACGTGATTTCAGTTATTAGAAATACAGATGATATAAGAAACATTACAAAAATCTCTTCGAATCTATGTCACAGCGTAAGAAAGGAGTTCAGACTATTATTGTTTTTTTTTTTTATACCACTGAGGTGGCAAACAAGCATACGGCCCACCTGATGGTAAGCGGTTACCGTAGCCTATGAACGCCTGCAATACCAGAGGTATTACGCGCGCGTTGTATTAATGGAAGAAATGTTTAAAAAAAGAAGTGCATATATTTTTCCCGCCAATTCTCACAAATATGGCGGCGGCACAGAACAAGCGACACATTCAATTTTAATAATTCTCACACGTGTGATTTACGTCGTACGCTTCCTACTAAAATAAATTATGATGTTGCGTTTTACGCACATATTTAGTGGCTGTAAATTAGAAATACGACTTTCCGGTCGCTAAGTTGTGGTTATTGCTTTTTGGCATAATTTTCTTTATTTCATACTATGCAACAATTTATGTCATACTTACTATTTGTACAGTATAAATATAACTAACTTTCTTCCGAAACATCGTACAGTAGAATCTCCATTATCCGATCATCGATTATCCGTATATTCGATTATCCGGACTTATTCTGCACGGCTCTAATTACTAATTTAGAAATGGGTTTATGTATGAATTGGTTAAAAATAGGTATTATGTAGGTTTATAGCTCCTAATGTTTTTCATATCATCTAAATAACATATATAAAATCCTTTACATAATAAAAAAAAAATCGTGATTCACTGTTCCCAAAGGTTGACTGGTAGAGAATGCTACTAGCATTAAGTCCGCCTTTTGTACCTTATTTTATTTTGGTCAATAAAGTTATTTAAATAAAATAAAAAAAATATAAATTTAATTATGGTTTGATTTCACTTTAAAATTGATTATCCGGATTTTCTATTATACGGAATCCTCCTGGTTTTGTATGATTCGGATAATCGATATTATATTATATATGAATTTTGAAAGGAGGTAGCCACTTTTAAAAATTGTGTATCGAGATAAAACATCCATAAGATTCGGAATTAAACATCCAATTTTATGCAACAGTTTATGCTTGATGCCGGAACAAACATACAGACAGATAGACAGACAAAAATAGCATGTGCGTTGTCAAAAGCATACGGCTCATCTGATGATGAGTACTCAAAACATTGGAAGAATTGCAGGTATGGTGCCGACCTTAAGTTTATATTTTGTTTTGTTTTATTAAGAAAGTAACTGGCTGCAAACCAGTTACTTTCTTAATAAAACAAAACAAAGTCTGTGCGTGCAGTTGTACACATTAGACTGTGACATTCGCAGCATCAGCTGAGCCAGCCTCTTTTGCCTAGTACAAGAAATGATAAGATTGTATATATAGATTGTCTACGTTAACATGGCACGTCGCTCCAACTTTCACTTCAATGTGTGTGATACAAACACAGACGCGGTGCTCTGTTTGTGTTTGTAAGGAAATGTCTTCAGTAGCGGTTCGGCCAGAGGAGTATTATACTCCTTGATCCAAGCATTGTAAATGTTTTTTCTTACACATTTTTAATTCTTTGGATTTTGGAGGGGCGTGTCAAGTAATCATAGACAGTTTATACTTGTAGCACTTTAACATTTTTTTTTCTATTAAGCAGTAATACCAGCCCCATTACTATCATTACTATCAATATGTCAGGTCGACCTCCCCATGGTCCCCCCAGGAAACCATCGTGCTGAATTCCAGGTGTATTCATCGCGATGGGCTACCTGTCTTTTTATTCTCACCTATTAACCCTCACTGGTGCTCCGCCAGCATACACTATTAGCGCAAGTGGATATACCATTTCATTATCATCTATTAAAAGAAAGACTGCAAAAAATATTATCAATATAGGTTCAAAGTTAGTGACAAGACCGTGTAAAGAAAAATATGAAACAATTGAAATTCCCATTACCTATGGTAAGTCGCTAAAAACCGTAAAAAACCGTAAAACAGAAAAATGTTCATATTAAAGAAGTGGCAAGGAGAGGATAAAACATTTTTAATGCAAGCATATAATGCTGGGGGCGAAGGAGGCTCGTTACAATGTAATGTGCCATTTCCACTGGCCCATACTCCAAATATGTCTTTGTTTTGCCCAAGCCAATATCAGCCGTAACGCTCAGTGTGTACAGTTCAAATTGGAATGGGGAATATGACAGTGAATTTGAATTCCGGATAGAAATTGGAGCTATCTGTGCCGGTGTAGCAAATTAATTTCATTGTTCGGGACGAAAGTGTCTTTTATTCAGTTACGCCGCTTTTCCTCCATTAAAAATACATAAAATGTTGGCCAAGGTTCAGTTACCTAGTGTTCCTTATTACAATGTGTCACTTTTCCTTTTAAAAGTTTAATGATGTCGAATTTTATTCGGGAGTGGGTGTCACAGTATATACTGTGACACCCATGACATGTATTATTCTTTGCTTCCTGATAATTTTGTTGACACTAAGAGTAAGCAATCATCAAGATTAAACCCAAAAGTTTGTGAGTTTTTAATTTTTTATTTACTCGCCAGTGATATGGCACACCGTTATCAAAACAAATTCGAGTGACGGTGATAGGCTCGTCCCTTACTAGGTAGTAGTAAAATGCCTCTGACAACTCTATTAAGTAATATATATATATATATATATATATATATATATATATATATATATATTACTTAATAGAGTATATATATAGTATATAGTTATAATCTTGAATATTAATCATCAATCAATCTATACGGCATTGAATATGGCAGTGAATTTACTGGGTACAGAGGAATAACATCTGAGTCCTCAGGAATGGCAACGCATGCTAATAGTTTAATAGTAGTTAGTAAACTAGGATTTGGATGTTTAAATCGTTTATATAAATTTATATGTAAATAAATATAATTTATAAATAAAGTTCCTTTTTTTTTATTGAACTTAATTTTCCAAATCGATTTATAATTTCTTTTTTTGGCGGTAGATCTAAATAAAAGTAACATAGTGCTCCCATTTGAATTTATTATTAAAATTAAAAAAAGTGTGATTTTTTTAATTTTTTATTTAAATTATATAAGTTTATTATTCCAATAACCTTCACAAGTGTTTGTGTAGCTTTACATGCACTAGTTACAATATATTCTGCATTGTCCTGTTGGTTTCACACTCAATCACACTGACATAAGAAAATGGCAAACTATACAGATATTCTTGAGACACAACATGCTCTTGAGGCCACTGTGCTTGACAAGATATCACGCTTCGAAGCACAATTGAAGGCTGAAGTTCCACAAACCAGCAATTCTATGACGAAGCTTGATGAGGAGTTCCAGGAGTTCAAGTCTCATGTGCATTCTGTACTTGGTTTGCTACAGCAACAGATTGCAGCAGTCGCTGGAGTGCTTGATAATATTGAGATGAGACATCGTAGGAAGTACCTTCTGTTCAATGGGATTCCTGAAGATATTAATCCTACATTAGAAGACTTCATAGTTCAAATCCTGAGAGACAGGTTCGAATTCAAAGAATTGAGCAAGAAGATGATTGCAGTCTGTCACCGGCTTGGTAAACCAGTTGAAGGCAAATGTAGGCCGGTATTACTACGATTCACTGAGCCGACTCTAAAGTCTGATGTCTGGAGAAAGAAGACAGCTCTCAAAGGTACCTCTTATTCTATGGCAGAGTTTCTCACACGCCACAGGCAGAGTCTGTTTATGCTCGCACGTAAGCGCCTTGGCACCAGGAGATGCTGGACTACTGACGGCAATGTCATAGTCAAGTTATCGGATGGCACTATTCAGAGGGTTTTCACAAATAAGGACTTGGATCATTTCGTCCCTGGTAACGCCGAGACCCCAGCCATTGTGAGTCAGGCGTCACCTACATCAGGCACCTCGGAGGCTCGTACAAAATCCAAACGTAGCGGCAGAACAAAGAAATAATTTAACGAAGTACTTTTATTTTAATCACTTCATTCTGTTTGTAACTAGGAACATTTTACTCTATATTTTTTGTCTTTCAGTTTTGTTATCTTGTTTGCCCAGCACCTAGGTTAAAATCCTGTTATTGTGTTGTCCATAAGTACTCATAACTAATATTATGATTACACCTCCCACTAAATTATCAAAATAGAAATTACTAATTATTAAAAAACCTCTTTATTTACAAATATATTGGAATGCCACTTTACGTTGACATATTATTGTAGCTGACATTTATTTGGTAATTGTCAACTGTCATATAGACAGCATGTGTACCATAGATAAGTTCTGAAAGTTAGAGATCTTAGCATTACCTAATGTAGTTGTATACAGTTGGCATATTAATTTTGCTAAATTTCTTGGCACTTTTAGAAAATGACAACTGTTATGGAGTTGTTTTTGGGGAGGGGGTTATAATCTATTAATCTGCATATGCAGTGATTGTTTGTTGTAACACAATATTTATTGAAGTATTTTTATTTATATCTTTATGCCTAGTTAGTATTTCTTATGTGTGATTATTGTTATCAATACTTTTTTATTTCTTTTTAGCCTGTAATATCTAGTTTAATTTATTCTCAAACCACACAACCGGCAGGACGTGCAGTTAATACTATAAACTTTAATTTTTATTATATTTATTTATTTATTTATTTATTTATTTATAGCAAGGCAACAGATTACAAATTAATACATTTATAAAATAAATATTACATGAAACGGCATTAAATTTGCACTCCAATAACTGCTCTGCATAACATTCGATATTATATACATTAAAAGAATGACGGCTATAAATTTAAAGTAACAAATTGGCAGCCTTAATGTAACATTGCAAGGATTGTTGGAAGATATCAAGGTCCTTGCATACATTGTTATATTTTCTGCACATGCGGATAATTGGATTGTGATACGATACATTATTATTACAAATCGGTATATAAAATAATTTTTGTATTCTTTTATTACCTGTACGAAATGAAACAAGGCTCAACAATGTGCTACTGTCCCATTTATAATTTATTATTTTATAAAGAGTAATGAAATCAGACATAGATCTTCTATTTATAAGAGAATTAATGTTAAAATGATTAAGTCTTAATTCATACGTATGAAGTTTCCTTCTCAGACCATACTTAGTGCTCAAAAATCTAACAAAGCGTTTTTGAATTGCTTCTATTCTGTCAATGTGGTTCTGATAAAAAGGAGACCAAATAACAGAACAGTACTCAAGTGAACTTCTAACTAGTGATGTATAGAGTGACAAGATAGCATGCGAGTTTTTAAAAGGTCTAGTTGTTCTAAAGATAAACCCTAGAGTTCTATTTGCTTTTGCAACTAAATAATCATAGTGTTGTATAAATGATAATTTTGAGTCAAGTATAATACCTAAGTCACGAATGGATTCCTTTTTTTCCAAACGCACATTATTAACACAGTATGGATAACTTATAAGAATTCTATTTTTAGTAAAAGATATGACGTGGCATTTAAATATATTCAAGTTCATATTATTATCAATGCACCACTGATGCAAACGATTGATATCTCGCTGCAGTATTTCACAATCTAGATCACAACTTATCGTACGATATATCTTTATGTCGTCAGCAAAGGCTAAATGCTCACATGTTAAAGTTTGGAGAAGATCATTGACAAATAAAATAAATAATAGAGGGCCTAAATTAGAGCCCTGGGGTATACCAGATTTTAATTCAAACGGGACTGAATCATAGCCGTAAATAGTTACGATTTGCGGACGATTCATTAAATAAGATTTAAGCCAAAGCAAAAGTGAGCCATGAATACCCAAATGATGTGCTTTAATGCAAAGTATCTCATGGTCAACCCTATCAAAAGCCTTCGCAAAATCCACATAAATTGAATCAACTTGTACTTTGTTATTAAAGGCTACGTTTATATAATGGATATATTCAAGAAGATTTGTCAATGTGGAACGATTATTTATAAAGCCATGTTGGCTGGAATCAATAATATGCCTAAGATGAGAATAGATATGTTTATACACTAGCCCTTCCAGGATCTTAGCAAAACAAGAAAGAATGCTTATTGGTCTATAGCTACTTATATCTGCTTTGCAGCCTGTTTTATGTATTGGCACAATTTTAGCAATTTTGAACAAATCAGGGAAACTTCCCGATGACAACGACTTGTTAAATAATATAGTTAGAGGCTCAACCAATGCTATTGCACAATTTTTAACAAATATTGGCGGTATTCCGTCGGGCCCTGCACCCTTAGTAGCATCGATAGATTTCAATGACTTGGTAACATCGTCTTTTGAAATATAAATATGAGACAGACATTGCGTTGCCTGAGAAAACTTTGGGGTATATGACTTGGCGGTAGACTGGTTGTAAACGGAAGAAAAATAACTTGCAAACAAATTAGCAACACTATAACCATCGTTTGCACGTTGCTCTTTGTAAAACATTTGGTTTGGAAGATCGTTTGTTAATTTTTTAGCCTTAGTATATCTCCAGAATGCTTTGATATTAGTCTTTATATTCTCTTCCATTTGTGATATGTAAATTTTAAAGTTTTTATCAAATAACTCTTTAGATCTGGATCTTAGTAACGAATACGTGTCAAAATCACGCGGGTTGCTAAACTTTTTATATTTGCGATGATATTTATCCTTTTCCTTTAATAGTTTTATCAGGGATTGAGAGAACCAGGACGGATATTTGGATTTTTTAGATTTGGCCACGGGAGTATATTTTTCTATAATTTCCCATAGGACATTATAAAATAACTGTAAGAAATTATTACAATCAAGATTCAAGTATTTATGCCATTCGACTTTCGAGAGATCCGCTGTACAACCTAAAAAATTGCATTTATGAAAGTTAAATCTTTTAATGATATTTTCCTTTAATGATGAAGTATTGTCTGCGGTAATATTAATCTCTAAAGGGGGGTGGTAAATATCGACACGACTAAGTGGCTGTGCGTCCATCACTTTACATACCAAGTCAGTACTCGCCAATACCAAGTCAAGAAGCTTCCCATTGCTGTTAAAAGTAAAGTTACGTTGAGCGAGTGAAGTTCGAGATACAAAGTCTCTCATAAGCAAATATTTCTCATTAATAGTTTTAAAATTTTTTGTGTTATCCCACTCATAATCTGGTAGATTGAAATCACCTATAATAAGAAAATGTTCACCAAACGACGATAACATTCTTTCTTCACAAATTTCTAGATAGTCAAAGAATTGCTCACTCGCAATATATGAAGGCATATAAGCTGTGCAAATATTTAAAGAAATATGTTTTAGCTTAATTTTAACCCATACATCTTCAAGTGACGAATTCCAATCATATCTACACTCCGATAAAATACTTTTATTTACTGCTATTAACACTCCTCCACCATGGGTTTTACTATATTTTGTTAAAAATTCAATAGGTCTATCTTTACGATAAACTTTATACCGTTCGTCAAATATTTCTGCTGAATATACCGTATCATCGAGCCAAGTTTCACATAGACATATTATATCATAGTTATTACAGATAATAGTTTTATAAATATCATTCGTTTTAGATTTCATACCTCTGATATTCTGATAATAAATCGTTACATCCATCTTATTCATTTTAAAAAGATAATTACAAAAAAAATAAAATAAAAAACAAAACAAAAAGTACACTACGAAGTTAAAAACTACAAATTCACTGCAGATTCTCTAACACCTGCAAATTTTTAACATGTATAAATTGTGAGGTTTCGTTTTTTCTCATAAATATGTGTCCATTTCGTACCCACACGAATCTATAAGCTAATTCCTTCGCTTTGAGTCTGGCTGCAGCATGCACAGATTTATTAAAAGGAGAAAGATGCTCCGATACATATATTGGCACAATATTACCACTGATACCGAGATTTGATGAGTTAAGTTTATTGTGGGGATGAGACTTATTATATCTAGCAATGGCAGAGTACAGTTCGTCACGACATCGTGTACTTCGTAATTTCGCGATTATAGCTCTTGGCCGCTTGCTATTCCTATTCATACTGGCAACTCTTGTACAATTCAAAACATCAGTGTCAGAAAGGTTGTAAGACACAGTTTCAGCAATTTTCTTAATAATACTAAGCGGGTTTTCTGTTTTACTTTCGGGGACTCCATGTATCTCAATATTAGAATCTCTTAGATTTTGGTCTATAGTATTAATGCGTTCCGTTAAAGATAGTACTGTGGATTCCAAATTATCACATTGACATTTCATCTTATTGTAGTCCGATGACAATGTTGATATTGTCTTGTTTAAATCTTCATACTGATTACTTATATACTGAACTGTGTTTTGAAGATCTTGTAGTCTCTCTTTAAGGGGGTATAGTTCTTTTTCTAACATTGGGCGAATCAGATCAGGAAGCTCCTCACGCAGCGAAGCTCGCATTTCCGATTTGATGAGTCTTCTCAATTCATCTTCAGAATGCGAATACAAAGATGTTGATTGCTTTTTTCGTTGAGTGACATAGCTGCTCTGAGAATCCTCGCTATCAGAAGACTTGTTTAGGTTTCCTAAGTTCCCTTGACGTATGGGTGTATTGGTATTATCTCCCTTAGGTTGTTTATTTCGGCATGCAGGGCATACCCAAGCCTGTTTATGTTCCTTGGTCATATTGTTGTTAAACCGTTTTTCAGAAACATTAGCACATGATAAGTCGTAAATATCTCTACACGTATGGCATTTAAGATACAGTTTGCCCATTATGATATTAAGACATCCAGCACAAGATATTTTCTTTGATGCCATTTTAATAGATTTGCACGTGTACTGAAGTTATAACGTAGTATAATTAAACTACAAATACTCAATATGTAGGTAGTTATAAATAATGAACAAATTATATTTCCCGAACGGCCGCTCAACATCAACAGGTAGGTAGAAATGCGTGACTGCGCTGCTGCAGCGATGACTCACCGTTACACTAAAATCACTGCATGAACGCAACGGAATTCATAAGTTGTTAATGTATTTTTATTCTCTGTTACACTTCTACAATATTAAGTTGTAATTTTGCAATGGAATGTAAGTTTGATAATTAATAAATGTTTTTGTATAAGTTGCACTACCGAAAATCAACTTTTTAATAGTATTTTAAATTAATTTACACGGACCGTATGTTTACACGTCTTACTTCCACAATATTTTTATTTATTCAAATAATATATTACATTTTTTATTATATTATATTTATATATTATATTATATTTAACTTATTATTTATTTATATAACTTATATTAATATCTATTTATATGTCAAATGATGATTCGTTCTATTCTGCTCGTGGTAATAGTTCTATCTCATTCTCATCTTGTGATTCTTTCGATGAACCTGAAACGCTGCGAAATAAACTAAATTGTTTAGTGCCTCACTCTCCTCATGGTTTTAACGTGTGCCATCTGAACGCTCAAAGTATACCTTCTCACTACTCTGAACTTCTTGACACATTTTCCTCTTCTACTCTACATTCTATTCTTATTTCTGAAAGCTGGCTCAAACCTTCCTTGCCCTCCACATCCTATTGTCTCCCGGGGTATGTTCTAATCCGCAACGACAGAATTGGTAAGGGCGGCGGGGGTGTGGCTATTTATCTACGCAGTGATATTCCCTACACAATTCTTTCTTCCTCTCCTTCTAACTATTCTGCAAGCGCTGAATTCCTCTTTATTGAAATTAAAATTAAAAACGCTAAAGCCGTTCTTGGAGTCGTTTATTGTCCACCTTCTATTGACTACTTCAATCAACTTGAATCAACTTTAGAAACAATTTGTTCGGATTATACACATCACATAATTTTAGGTGATTTTAATACTGACCTTATAACAGATTCCCTGCGTTCCCGAAAACTTCAAAATCTTATCAAGTCTGTTCATCTTAATATTCTCCCACTAGGGCCCACTCATGTTAATCCTTCTTCTTCAGATACATGGCTTGATTTAATAATCACTTCCTCTCCTAATCTCTGCATCAAGTACGGCCAACTACCTGCTCCTGGCTTTTCAAAACATGATGCTTTATACGTCACCTATAAACTTAAATCGCCTAAAGTTAAACCTACCTTAATTTGGATGCGTAACTATTCCCGTGTAGATACAATTAAGTTTGAAGAGGATGCCTCCAAGCTAGACTTTGCCAAGGTGCATGTGGCATCAACAATGAATGACAAAGTATCTAACTTTAATAATATAGTCTTAAAATTGTTTGATGACCATGCGCCTTTGCGTATGGTACGTGTCAAGCGGCCTCCAGCACCGTGGATTACCAGGGGGGTACGTATGGCCATGACCCGACGTGATAGAGCTTTTAGGGCCTTTAAACGTGATAGGTGTGATGATAAATGGGTACTCTACAAACTTGCACGGAATAGATGCAACCAAATGGTAAGGGCAGCTAAGAGACAACATTTTCACAATAATGTTTCGAATGCTTCTTCAACCAGCATTTGGAAGTTTTTACGTTCTCTTGGTCTTGGGAAAAGTAAATCTGATTCTACTTCCTACCCATTCACATCAAATGAACTTAACCGTCACTTTTCATCCACCAATTGTATCAATTCATCGACTAAATTAGCTACTATCTCCAATATAGTTCAATCGATTTCATCTGAAGATAATTTCGCTTTTTCTCCAATAACTCACGACGAAACCCGGAAAACTATATTGTCTATAAAATCTAAGGCTATGGGATATGATGGTGTAAGTCGAGATATGATCACAGCTCTATTGGATCACATTACTCCAGTAATTACTCACATTATAAACTTCTCCTTTTCGTCTGGTAACTTCCCCTCTCTGTGGCGTAATGCAATTGTTCTCCCTCTTCCAAAGGTCTCAGTACCTCAATCCCTAAATGATTTTCGCCCCATTTCTCTTCTTCCCTTTTTGTCCAAAATCCTGGAGAGTGTAGCAAATAAGCAGGTGTCCAGCTTTATTCATAAAAATAAAATTTTAACTCCTTTTCAATCCGGTTTTCGCCCTGGACACAGTACCACCACTGCTCTTCTAAAAGTCACTGAAGACATTCGATTTGGCATGGATGATAGTTTGGTCACTATTCTCGTTCTTATTGACTTCTCCAACGCTTTTAATATGGTAGACCACAAAATTCTCCTTGCCATTTTGCAAAGTAATGGGTTCTCATCTTCTGCATTAAACTGGTTCTCCTCCTATCTGAGTGGTCGACAACAGGCAGTTCGCATTGACCATAAACTCTCAGACTGGCAGGAATTGATTGCCGGAGTGCCTCAGGGTGGGATCCTTTCTCCTTTATTGTTCTCTATTTTTATTAATCTTCTTTCTCTTGTCCTTGGCTGTCATTACCACTTTTACGCAGACGATCTTCAGATATACACTCAGAGCACTGTAGATGATATCAATCAATCTGTAGCGAATATTAATAATGATCTGAACAGCATTCTGGCATGGTCGTCTAACTATGAATTAGCTGTTAACCCCTCTAAGTGTCAAGCTATTGTAATTGGCAGTTCTAGACAATTAGCTAAACTTAATGTTAACACAGTGGCACCAATTACATTTAACAATTTAGTTATAAAATTAAAAACTTGTGTTAAAGATCTTGGCCTTTACATAGACTCATCACTCAGTTGGTCACATCAAGTTGCGGAGGTAAGTCGCTCAGTTGTTGCTACGCTACGCCCCTTATATCGCTTTAAAAACTTTTTGCCTATCGCTACAAAAATTAATCTTGTTCACGCACTTATTATTCCGATTATTGATTATGCTGATGTGTGTTATCCAGATCTTAATGAAGATCTTCTCGATAAGCTGGACCGTCTCCTCAACCAAGCTATACGCTTTATCTTCAACCTCCGCAAATTCGATCACATTTCTTTATATCGGTCTCAGCTCAAGTGGCTTTCCATTCGTCAACGCAGAAACGTTAGAACTCTTTGTACCCTCTACACTCTTCTTCGAAACCCCCAGTCTCCTAACTACTTAAGGAGTAAATTCCATTATCTTTTTGAAACTCACGAACGTAACCTTCGTTCCAATAATACTCTCCAATTATCCTTCCCCTCTCACCGTACTGGTTACGCTTCAAACTCTTTTCTCCTACATTCTTCACGACTCTGGAACGCGCTTCCTGATGCCATTAAGAGACTACCGACTAAACCGTCTTTCAAAAAAAGCGTTAACGCACACTTTTTATTTTTATCCGAGCAGTAAGTACTTTATATTATTCTCAATTTCGTGTATAATATAGTATATGTCATATATGTGTAAGTATATTTGTTATTTATATATACGAGTATTTATTCGTTTATATATGTAATTTTAGTACGTATGTATATCAATAATTAGTAGTACCGCATTCGAGTATTCTGACACTTCCCTATGGTTGACTGGGAGAGAATGCTTTTAGCATTAAGTTCGCCATGTACACATATTTGTACTAATGAATAAATAAATAATTAACAGAGCTCTGATATAACAAACAAAAATACGAACCAATTCAGAATTCCTTCCTTTTCTGAAGTGATTTAGATATGTTAACTGACTAGAATAAGAGGAAAAGGGAGTTGTTAGCAATGGAGTTTGATAGCCCCATTGCTAGCAATATGTCTTATTAGTTCGACCTCCACGTGGTTCCCCCTGGAAACCATCGTGAACAATTCTTGTTGAATTCGTCACGATGGGCTAACTGACCCACTTCATCCTCACCTATCATCCTTCATTGGTGTCCTGCCGGTGTATACCGATAGCACAGGCGAGGTTCCATACCATTCCATTATCATCCATTAAAAAAAAGTCAATCAATACATATAATAAAATCGTCAGGTCGCTGTCTGTACATGGAAGATATATAAGAAAAACTATTATAGGGAAGTACAAAACTTACCGCAATAGCACCCAAAATAATGATTTTTAGAATTTTGCCTTCTTATCTGTACGTTTCAACGTCTGTAAACACTCCCGGAGTGCCACTGTTTTTTTTTTAAATAATCGTATAGCAGTAGTATTAAAAAAAAAACATTATTATTAAGCGATTGAATTTCCCCAGTACAGGCGAAGTTTAAATTAACCCCCAACGTTCCGGGCCCACAGAGCCTTTACCAAATGAGTACCTACGGCTCTCTTTTAAACTTTTCCAATCACAATAATTTATTATTTATTTAATTTAAACTTTATTGACCAATAAAACGCTGTAGTAATGTAATGCGAACTTTAGAAGATATTCTGGATGTTTTTTTTTATTGGATGAAAATAGAGTGGTAACCCCGCCTGCGCTAATAGGATACGCTGGCGAGGCACCAGTGAAGCGTGATTGATGAGGATGAAAACAGCCCAGTTAGCCCATCATGATGAATTCATCAGGAATTAATCATGATAGATTCCAGGTGAAACCGCGAGAAGGTCGACTTGGTTGGATATATTGCTAGCAATGGGATTCTTAGTCTCCATTACTAACAAATCCCGGGTGGGGTTACTATTTCATTATCAGCTATAAAAAAAAATCTAAAGGGATATAGTTACAGATTGATCCCATAGAAATGTTATCAAAATAAGTTTAGTAGCTTAATTTTTAGTTTAAAATAACTTTTTTTTTATACAACTTAGAATGGCAAACAAGCTGACGGCCCACCTGATGGAAAGTGGTAACCGTCGCCTATAGACATGAGCAGTACCATGGACATAACAGAGTATACTGTTTCGCCCATGATACCCCCCATGCGTTTCCATTCCTGAGGACTCAGGTGTTATTCCTCTGTACCCAGTAAATTCACGCCATATCTCACCTTTCAAACCGAAACACAGCCATGCAAACACAACTGCTTCACGGTTGAAACACGAATAGCACAGAGGTACCCAAGCAATCGACTTTTGTACAAAGCCTCGCTCTGGTAACTGAAGTTACAACTGGATTCAATACTTTTGTGGAACGCAATCTTTAATTGTTATACCGCAATAACTGTACACTATTCATAAAATAACCATTTTAATATTTGGTTATCTTAATTGCCTCTATTGGCTCTGATCAGGCTTGCAACAATTAAATTGGCAAGATAATCCCAATAACGATCCAGTCCTTAATTTTAACAGTCTCGTATCGCGTATCGTTACTGTATAGTTGTGAAACTATTCAGAACATGACAAAACATTCCAATGTTTTGTTGAGTCTCTAAATAACGAAATCTATACATATGTATTGAGCTGTACGTATGTATAACACCATAATTCAATTCTTCGTTTTCCTTCGTCATTTTTTCTGTTGTATGTGTGCTGTTAAGTATGTGTATGTTATGTATATATTTTATTTATTTATTTATACTTTTGCACACATTGAAAAATGTCTACAGGGCGCACTTGATGCCTAACGGCATTCTCTACCAGTCAACCGCCACGCCAAACAGAGAGAGCGAATGGCGGTGCACAGATTAAAAAAAAAACAGTAAATTAAATAAATATTTTAAGAGATAACAATTTATAATAAATAAACATATAAACATATAGAATAATATACTCACAAAAAATATACACACATTAATCACATAGAATACATATATATCGTACATAGTATATACTAAATTAATAAATATATAAATAATAACTTATTATATAACAGATTAAGGCTTTTCATCGTTGTGATAAATTGAAGTAATGTTTACAAAGGGACAAGATATTATATAATGTATGTGTATAAATGTATGTATGTATCTATATATGTTTGTATATGATAATATTTATATAATAGTGCGCTACCTACCCTTTGTCTTTATCTCAACGTCCTCTACCCAAAGGTTGTCTGGAAGAGATTGCTTAGCGATAAGGCCGCCTTTTGTATCACTTCTCATTAATATTTACTGTATTTGTTATTTCTCTTTTTACTTAATGCAATAAAGTGTAAATAAACAAATAAATAATTCAGGGAGGAAAACACTACAGCCCCATTACTAACAATATCCTATCAAGTCGACCTCCTCGCCGTTCCTCCTGGAACTACCGTACTTCTTGTTGAATTAGTCACGATGGGCTAACTGACCTGCTTCATCCTTATCTGTCATCACTCACTAGTACCTGTCAGTGTATACCGATAGCGCAGGCTGGTTTTTTTTATGGGTGAAGATGGAACCCCGCCTGCGCTATCGGTATACGCTGACAGGGCAACAGTGAAGGGTGACAGGTGAGGATGATGGCAGGTTAGTTGGCCCATAGTGATCAATTGAACAAGAATTATAGATAGATAGATACTCTTAATTGTTTCCTCCAAAAGATTACAATAGTAAACTTATTATAGATACAAACTATTACAAGAAATAATCACAATGAGAAAACAATGGGCAGCCTATTTGCTAAAAGCGATCTTTTCCACGCAACCTTTGGATGGAGAGGAGTAGTTATAAACAGTTTGATCGAAGAGATGAAATATATATATATATATATATATATATATATATATATATATATATATATATATATATATATATATATATATATATATATATATATATAATTTAATTAGCATGCATAAGTACATAAAAAAACTGCATTTTTAGTACTACTTAAGCCTCTTGGGCTTGTGTGTGATACTTTACATTTCGTTCTCAAATGTCAATAATTACATTAATATTCTGCTGTTTTAGCAAGGTTGGACAGTAAATAAGCTTTCAGTGTAAACTTTATGCAATAATATAAATGTATATATATAGTGATACTATTGAAATTGATCTATATACTTTATTGATGAAAATCTTAGTCTCGAGTATACATAATAGTTACATTGTATGCCACATACAATTATGATACGACGATAAAGCATAATATATCTTAACTCATAAACGTAAGGTAGAAATTCGTTCGTACTAAATTTTAGATGCACGCAATACTAGTAATATGTTATGCATAGAAACATAATATCCATTCGCATGTGATAAAGCCACTGCCACACATGTCCGATATATCGATAGACATTAACACATTGCGTTATTTATTGCTACTCGTATATAAGTTCTTAGTACATTTTGACCCTACTTTTATTATAAATATGAAAACGTGTTTGATACCACTTAACGGCTTGCATCTTAAATTAGTATGTATGGGATACATTATGTGATGGTATACACGTATTATATGGGAGGGAGATAGTGTATGAGTGACTTTTTATCTTTGTCACGCGAACAAATTGATTACTCAACATAAAAATAAATGAAAATTTGTTTTAAAATGTACAAATAGAGTAGTGTCATGTAAATGCCACTTAGACTCAATGACTCAAAGGTGAATGGACAAAGAAAAAAAAAATTTGTTTTTATTATTTCCATTGCTATGTTCCCAAAAATATGATGAATTTTTAAAGTTGGTAAATAGGTTTTATCTTGGTACGCCGTCTAGAACTATCTTTTTTATTGGTTTTTGTACTTCTAAAATTCACACTTATGAAGAAACGATAAAAAATCTAATTTAACTATATTATTATATTTATTACTATTAATTACTATATGAAAGAAGTAAAAATAGTAGTTATAGAATTATTTCTTTTTAAATCTACACGTAAAAATAGCGGACAAAAAGCTATGTATTATATGTATTATTATATTTATTATTATTAATTATTTTAGGAAAGAAAGAAAAATTATACATACAATATTTTTTTTTTAATCTACACGTATAAAGTGGCAAAAAGATAGTTTAGATATTATATTATATTTATTATTATTAATTGCTGTGTCGAAAAAAACAAAAAATAATATATTGATTTAATTATATCTTTTTAAAGCTACACGTAAAATGTAACGTGCAGGAGCTAGTATTGTTCAAATAATATATGTATTAGTTTGCCATATGCAATTGTATATTAAGTTATTTAACCATAATATCGGCCATGTGTGACAAGGCCTTTAGGCTTCATCACTATTTCATCATTTAATTCCTATATAGTACGGTCCTGTTGAATAGGCCATTGCACAATAGGTGGCAACTTTAATACGATTATCAGTACCGTACGAATCGTTTTGAGACAATGAAATACCATATTACGGTATATGAGGCGATGTCAAACAAGCTATCCTAAGTCAACACCGCTATGTGTTTAGTAGGGACCATCCGAACATTTGGGCCTTTGCCCTTTATTATAAGAGTTACATTCAAGAAATTCAGACAAATCCCTGAGCATTTGTTATAAATTAGATCCGAGTTGGCCGGGTAATTCTTGTGTAACATTCGTTGGAATTATATCTGCTCGGCGTATTTATAATGGATGTACGTAGATATATTTGTGCCTTCTAATTTTGTACACGCTCAAACTGTTTTAGTCAAATTAAGGTTATCAATTTGCCTGTGTTTATTTCTCGACCAACTTTGAAAAGGATGTTCTCTTTTCGGTTGTATTTTTTCCTTATGTTTGTTAGATCATAACTTCGTCAGATCTAAACCTAAGTCTAAATATATGAACATAGGATTTTAATATTTTTTTCTTTTTTTCCCAAATTTCCTTCAAAAAGTCTCATCGTGAACATTACCTACTTCAATTTATCACAACAAGGAAAAGCCTCAATCTGTTATATAATTCTTTATGATTTACATATATTTTAATTTATGTATACTATGTATAGTTATTTATATACGTATTATATGTGATTTATATGTGTATATTTTTTGTAAGAATATAAATTCTATATATTCGTATGTTTATTTATCATAAATTGTTATCTTACAAAATATTTATTTAATTTTAATTTTTTTTTCTAATCTGTGTACCGCCATTTATTACTCTCTCTGTTTAGCGTAACGGTTGACTGGTAGAGAATGCCATCAGGCATTAAGTCCGCCCTGTAGACATATACTAATGTGTGCAAAAGTATAAATAAATAAATAAAAAAATTCATTTGTACCACATGTTGACATGTAATACAAATGTAAATAATTTACATGATGTTCCTGTCGCAACATGTATTTTTACTTCACAAAGAAAAACAGCGTCATCAATCGTCATAACATTAAAATGGGACTAACACAGTAGTATATTACATAAATTTGTAAAAAAAATTAAAATCTATTTGAAAATAGCGATACGAAAAAATGATACGAATCAGTAACTTCCTTTTATTGAAAGTCGTTTTGTCATAAAAGTTTTATACATGTAATGAGAAACCTGTGTATAATATATGTATATTAAGGAGCAAGTAATCACTACGTTATATATGTATATAAATAAGTTATTTAACATTTACAGTACAAAACACATTCATACGATCAATAGCAAGTTCCTTCCTCCTCGTTTATTGGTAATTTCTAATTTACCAAAATAGTCTTTGTTAACATGTAACAAAGTTCAAAATTAGGCAATTTTCTTAGTATTATATTCTCGGTTGTCACTCGTTAGGGAGTTCGTCTGAATGGCGAACGGAAACCGATTATTGTTCTCCATTGGACTTCGAAACAATGGTATTTCGGAGCAGAGTTGCCAGATGCTCGTTTTGATTTTTACCTAAATATCAAATATTTTTTTCTCTAAATCGATACGTTTTCTTTTTTGTTTTACCCAATCACAAACTTGTATTGATTTTTGCCACGTTTTGCCATATAACCACAAAGTCAACGACGATAAGCAGCTTTCCTCTATGCTATGACTTTTGTTTTACTGTCTTTATTGATATATTATAATTAATTTATAATATAAAATAACAGTAATAATAAATATATAGCTGTACAGTTTATAACGAATTTATTACGAAAACTATAAAAAAAAACCCCAAATTGCCCCAAGCATATTTCATTTTTCTCTACATTTTTTTTTATACAACTTAGAATGGCAAATAAGCTGGCGGTCCACCTGATGGAAAGTGGTAACCATCGCCTATAGACATGAGCAGTACCATGAACATAACAGAGTATACTGTTACGCCCATGATACCCCCCATGCGTTGCCATTTTTAAGAACTCAGGTGTTATTCCTCTGTACCCAGTAAATTCACGCCATATCCCACCCTTCAAACCGAAACACAGCCATGCAAACACAACTGTTTCACGGTTGAAACACGAATAGGACAGAGGTACCCAAGCAATCGACTTTTGTACAGTCTCCCTCTGGTACATAATTTTCTAAGAATTTAATGTTCTCCAAAATTTCGGGAACAGAAAAATTTTTACCCAAAAGTTGCAAAAATATTTCCAACCTGGCAACACAGTTTCGAAGTTCGGAATAGCATGTCAGTATATACAACTGCCAACACATTTGTTAACGTCATTACAAAAGTTTCAACGGACCATTGACATATTTGCTGCTTCCATTTTCTTCGGATAACGATTTTTAAGTTTTCAATTCGATTGTACATTTATTATGTGTACATATATGAGTGATCGTATCTTGTTAACTATTTTGTTTATAACTATTATATAGAGCTGTTTTGATCCCATGTCAATTTTGGCACCATTATAGTCGTTTCAAACTGCATTAATATCAAAAGTTTACGAAATTTGTCATAATCGCAGCTTGTTATATACGTATTTTGTCATAACTACCAGAGGGAGACTTTGTACAAAAGTCGTTTGCTTAGGTACCTCTGTCCCATTCATGTTTCAACCGTAAAGCAGTTGTGTTTGCATGGCTGTGTTGTGGTTTGAAAGGTGGGATATGGCGTGAATTTACAGTGTACAGAAGAATAACACACGAGTTCTCAGGAATGGCAACGCATTGGGGGTATCATGGGCGAAACAGTATACTCTGTTATGTCAATGGTACTGCTCATGTCTATAGGTGACGGTTACTACTTTCCATCAGGTGTGCCGTCAGCTTGATTGCCATTCTAAATTGTATAAAAAAAACTATCGTAATAGTTATTATATATTCACTTTCTCATATAAATAATTTGTTATAATAGAAGCTCGTCATATACCTAGTTTTGTCATGATAGTAGCTCGTCATATACGCGGTTTGTCATGATCGTAGTTCTTCATATATGCATTTTGTCTAAATGACAAAATAATTAAACCAATCATAAAGATAAAATGTAACAATTTACCTAATTTTTTCTTAAAATTTCGACTAGCTTTTAACCGATTACAAAGGTTTTCAATTCGGTTATATATATATATATATATATATATATATATATATATATATATATAATAATAATATAAAATCAATGTCCTCAATAAAAAAAAAATTCCTTGATATAGAGTAATAAATTCCCCCGATCTTGAGTCGGTATAAAAATGGTCAGACGTTGAATTATTTATGATTCAATCGACTAAACTAACAGACCGGCTGACGTAGGAAAATTGACACTTCTCTTTAAGTGACGTAGGTAACAGACAAAGAAGGATAATATTGTACTAAGGGATAGTTTTGTTGCAAATTTCAAATGTCAATTATGTATAATTAAGCCCCGTGCATTTGGACCAATCAGTCAAATTAAAGTAGTAATAAAAATAAAATCATTTATTCAGCTAAAGAACAACAATATTATAAACAACTTTATAGGGGGAAAAGGGATTGTTAGTAATGGGGGTCAAATAGCCCTATTACTAGCAATAGCCCTGTCAGGTCGACCTCCACGTGGTTCCTCCTGGAAACCATCGTGACTAATTCTAATTTAATTCGTCAGGATAGGCTAACTGACCTACTTTCATCTTCATCTGTCATCCCTCACTGGTGCCCCGCCAGTGTATACCAATTACCGCCGGGATTACCATACCATTATCACCCATTAAAAAAAATAACTTTGTATATTAAAATAATAATTATGTGGTAACAGCTGAAATGGTCTCCATATAGCGTAAGCTGCAGCGTGGTGCTGCAGCGCTTATTTTCAGTGGGGTCACCACTCGATAGGTAGCACTAGAGAAACAGGATTAAATTTATTAACTATTAACTGGACCTTATAAAAGTATGTGTATGTTTATATATGTATATATATATATATATATATATATATATATATATATATATATATATATATTTGATTGTGTATATATAATATATGATGATTTATATAATAGTGCGCCACCTACCTTGTATCGCTTCTCATTAATATTTAGTGTATTTGTTATTTCTCTTTTTACTTCGTGCAATAAAGTGTAAATAAATAAATAAATCAATATTATATGTGATTATAATAATATATTATTTATTGTATAACATATATAAGGTATAATGAAGTGTTTACGATTTTCAATCGACATCAGAAAAGAAAGAAATTTTTCTCTGTTATAATTTTTTATGTTTGTTATCTCATAACTCCGTTATAATAAACCGACTTGGCATGTTCTTATTTAGTTTTAAACTTTCGCATTGTTTACATATATTTTAAATACACAATCGGGACTTAAAGCAATGTAAAAGACTTTACAGGTAAATATTATCCACATACCTACGTCTTTATTGCTGAAGTTTCGACGTGGATTGCACCACGTCGTGGTCACGACAAGACTGAAGTGTAAAAGCTTTTACATCGCTTTAAGGCCCGATTGTGTATTAATAAAAGTTCTTATTTGTCTGAAAGACTGTACTTTCAATTTGGGCACTTGGAAATTTAATCAAAATCTATTTAGGTGTTTTATTTTTAAATAAAAAAAAAAAAAACTAGTTTTGACACGAATTAAGTCGGTGTTTTTTGTGGACCATAATCTTAATTTGTAAAAATCTGGATAACATTTTTTTTAATAGATGATAATGATAGTTAGCTCATCGTGACGAATTCAACAAGAATTGTTCACGATGGTTTCCAGGAGGAACCACGTGGAGGTCGACCTAATAAGGCATATTGCTAGCAATGGGGCTGTCAAACTCCATTGTTAACAATCCCTTTCCCCCAGTCACGTATGGTTTTGAGTAGCATGTGTTATTTCACTTATTACATATGAAATAATCACCTATCAGTGAAGGATGATAGGTGAAGATGAGGCAGCTCAGTTGACCATGACGAATTCAACAATAATAACCACTATATTATCTAAGGGGAACCGCGTGTAGGTCGACCAGATGCCGTACATTTCTAACAATATATCATTAATAACAGTCTCTTTCCCTGTCAAGTGTTTGTAGTATAATTATTGGAAAAGAGATCTTAAATCATGTAGAAGATGGTTATAATTGCAATAAACTCTTCAAACAAAACACGCAACATTCATCATTATCATCTTAGCCGTTATATGTCCACTGCTGGACATAGGCCTCCCCCATAGACTGCCATAAGGAACGGTCCTGAGACACCTGCATCCAACACAGGATTAAAGTCTATTAATTGCAAAAAGAATCATCATAAACGGCGATGATATTGCGTAGCTTACACAAAACAAGCAGGCGAACTCGAAAAAACTTTTCGGAAGTCGCTTTCAAACTTATTTGTTGACAGAAACATCAGTAAATCAGAAATACTGACAGAACAAATGTTTACACAAACAGCGGCCCTATGTATATTATGGGAGGCGACATATTTGCATATTACATGCGCCGGATTTCAGAAATATGTACCCCGAACCTATGGTTCCCACCATAGAACTGGGAATATAAAAATAATTTGCATATTCCCCTGATATAAATACAATGATGCATAATAATTGAACCCTGTTTCCTTTATTGCTTGGATTTACCAAAAGAATGTAACTGTGAATAATCAATTAATTCATTTTATTTCATTTTGAGATAGGCACAAAAAAAACTAAAAAATATATTTGGTTTTTTTATGCAACTTAGCATGGCAAACAAGCTGACGGCCCACCTGATGGAAAGTGGTAACTGTCGCCTATAGACATGAGAAGTACCATGGACATAACTGAGTATGCTGTTTCGCCTATGATACCCCCCATGTGTTGCCATTCCTGAGGACTCAGTGTGTTATTCCTCTGTACCCTGTAAATTCACTTCCATATCCCACCCTTCAAACCGAAACACAGCCATGCAAACAACTGCTTCACGATAGAAATATGAATGGGATAGAGCAAACAACCTTAGTACAAAGTCTGGTAATTTTTTTTTCTGGTATTTTTTTAACAGAGATTTAATTTCTCTACAATGATTTGTTTTAACCACTTTGTAATTGGGTATTTCTAATTTTATTGTATTTTCGATATCTTTGTTGTATGATGTTGTATGTCTTTGCTATTAATATTATAAATGTGAAAGTGTATATGTTATCACTTGACTCCTTAACGGCTGAATCAATTTTTTTTTTACAACACAGGGGACAAACGAACATGTATGTGGCTCACCTGGTGGTAAGTGACTACCGCCGCCCATGATCAACCACAACACTAACGGCATTGCAGGTGTGCTGCCGGCCTTTTAAAAAGGAATATGCTTTTTTTTTAAGGTTATGTTGTCGTGCGGTTCGGAAATACTGCTGATGGAAGTTGATTCCAAAAAGTGGTTGTGCGTGGAAGAAAGTGCCTTGAAAAACGCATGGTGGAGGACCGCCACTCGTCCAATTTTAGTTTATGGCGGGCTGTACGATTAGGTCCCGGCATAGAATGAGTCACGCCTTCCTTTCCCGTGGATATCGTAAAAGACAACTAAGAGAAATTAATTGTCGAGGTATGGCCAGCAGCATCTCTTTTAAAGCACCACCAAAGCCTAACTACAATTGCCAATCTGCTTGCCAAGCGTGGCAACTACTGACTAAATCCTCCAATAAGGGAAGGCCTGTGTTCAACAGTGGACTGTAAATGGCTGATATGGTATGGTATCGTATGCCGTAGAGAAGGACACAGGGAAATTTTATTCCGATCAGTAAACGTATCCTGGTAACAGATGTAAAGGGATTTTTAGGAACGGAGATTCACTGGCACATTGCTAGCAATATAGGGTATAATCAGGTCAACATCATACAGTTTCTAGAGGAAATCATAGTGGTTAATACCTAGTGAAGTCATCACGATGGGCCAAGTGACTTGATTTCATTCTCACCTATCATCACTCACTGGTGCCCGGCCAGTATACTGATAGTACAGGTAAGGTTACCATTTCATTATCATATATAAAAAATATATCCTGATCACGCGGACAAAGTCGCATAAAAAGCTAGTATGGTATATAAATACACCGATTGAATACACATGTATGGAAGTATATCTAAACAGCACACACATCACGTTGTTGTCAATTGAGACGTCACAAAGTGAGAATTAACGGAATAGTTAGTGATGGACGACAAATTGTAATGTATCGATAAAAATCAATCGATAACTGACATGAATAATTCGATACAATTTAAAAAGAATTAATTTGTTTAATTCCTTTACCATTACTGTGTGTGTGACTGCCAACACTTGAAGATATTGTTGAAGAGATTGATGCCTAAAATAGAGTTTGTCAAACTTCTGGTAGTAATAGTGTTGATCAGTCTTCGAGTGTTGACAGTCACATATATACTAATAGTAGCGAAGTTAAACAAAATATTTCTATTCAAATAACCATATTAAAAGTAGACTTAAAGACCATCTTCTTAAACTTGTACATATATATTTTTATATGTGTATATTTATATTTATATATACGTAAACACAAATATATAGTTACACATACATACAGTATAAGTATATATTTATGTCTGTATATGTATGTATGTATATTATATATATAGGATTACTATCACTACTACTATAGGTTACTATCACAACTAGCTATATGTAAACTGGTCTAATTCTCTTTTGTTTGAAAATTGTCACATTGGTGTACACCGCTCTGCCCGCCGACATTGATGTTCCTTTTCACTTTGGGTGTTGCTGGAAAAGAACTCTTTTAGACTTAAGCTCGCCTTTGTGCATTTACATACCTCTGTCGTATTTTTATGTACTATCGGTATGTACAATAAAGTATAAATAATTAATTAAATGAAATCTCTTTCCTAGATTGACATAATAAGTACTCTGTTACTAATTAACGCAGGTTTTTTATATATTTATTGCATATATTACGTTATAATTAAAAAATGTTATGAATTACACAGCCCATTAATATTTCTAAGATTTTAAAGTCACATTACAACGATATGGGTTATGTTTATTTTAATTCTGCCACACCGTATTCCCAGAAGGGACTTGGAAATCGTATCTTTAGCCCACCGTATAATATCCCGAATGGCGAATTCCATATTTCGCCATAACAAAATGTTGGAGTCTCGAGATGTTCAACTTAATGGAAAAAAGTCTATGAAATGTTTGTACGATGAGTTTTCCATCTGAGATTACATTTGCGTTCTTTTATAAATAAATAAATAATTTATATAAATAAAAATCAATTATCGAATGTATGTTGGCGCATCACTCAAGAACGGTTGCACCTGCTTTGCTAATACACTAGTATCATATTATCTGTGCTAATACTTTGTTTTTTTTTTTCTGACATCAAGATTTTTATAAAAAAAAATATGTTTGAAAAATCATATAAAATAGTGTGAAATTTGTGTAAAATAAATCTTCCTGCAAAAAGTGAGCGAGTGAGACAAAATACAGAAGGGAAATTGTCTAAAATATTGACAGAACCGACAAATTGTTCGGTTTCATTTTCTACAACGGGTAGCTAATTTATGATATAATATTAAAACAATAAAAATCAAAAGGGAATCGAGGAATCAATTAGTGAAACCGTCGAATGGATCTTTTATTTAATACGCCATTTTAGGAAAATGAAGCGGAGATTTTGTAATACAGAACGCCTGTTATGCTGTTGCGACGTTAAGAAATATAATTCAATAAAGATATTTTAAAGTACCGCCCTTGAAAGGGAAACAAGAATTTGATGGTACATTTTGAAGGAAATTTATTAACATTATTATTAGTATTTATGTTGAAAATTTTGAATATCCTCTTAATATTCAGAAATGGATTGTTGTTACTATAAATAGGACCAAAACGTTGTATATATATATATATATATATATATATATATATATATATATATATATATATATATATATATATATATATATATATATATATATATATACACATATTTTATTCTTATAAAAACTGAGTTTGTTCCTATTGCCAGGCATACGGGTACTTAACAATGTATTTATTAATATACTCGTATGTATAACTAACATTATAATATTGGCCATTCTAAGTTGCATAAAAAAAATACTAATATTGTAATTATTGTACCATATTTATAAAAAATGGCAATAAATATTATGATTATTCTCGATTTTCTCAATGTGTTGCTGGTTTTGTAAAAATAAGGACAAGATTATCTTCCAAAATCTCTTGTTGTTATTATTGTAAGTTTTTATAATAATTATAGATAGATACTCTATTGTTTCCTCCAAAAGATTACAATAGTAAACTCATTATAGATACAAACAATTACATTATAATTAATTAGTTTTTATTTATAATATCGTCCAACACAAATTAATATTCCATCCCAACCATTTTAATGAGTGGCAGTTCTCTATTGTGTTTTTCAAGACACTTTCTTCCACGCACAACCATTCTTTGGAATCAACTTCCAGCAGCAGTATTTCCGAACCGATACGACATTATAACATTCAAGAAAAGTGCATATTCCTTTTTAAAAACCGGCCGGCAACACACTCGCAATGACTGTGGTGTTACGGGTGATCATTGGTGGCGGTAGCCATTCATCATCAGGTTACCATCAGCTGTGCCGCATACTCGTGTTAAAAAAAACAATTAAATCGTTCTCAGTTGATTTTTTTTTTGTTTATTTTTATAAGTTTTTATTTAATTCTCAACTCATTCACTCATCATGTGATCTTGTTCATTCATTCACTCAGTTCATAGAATTCATGCACCCATGTATGTTCGTAACAAGAACATATTTATATTTAATACATACTTTACCGGTAACGACCATCCCCTGATATTAAAATACGATTTATGATACAATTTAGAACATAATGGCGGCTTATAAAATTTACAATCAATTCGACGTGTCTGTGTAATACTTATTTAAAATATATATATAATGGGTATTGAGGTATGGCGGGTTATTTTTTATTTTATTTTTT
Organism: Galleria mellonella; assembly: GCF_026898425.1. Lineage (NCBI taxonomy): Eukaryota > Metazoa > Arthropoda > Insecta > Lepidoptera > Pyralidae > Galleria > Galleria mellonella. The sequence goes on along the minus strand of NW_026441999.1, from coordinate 2,925,698 downwards.
AATGGATGATAATGAAATAGTAACTCCACCCGCGCTATCGGTACACACTGGCGGAGCACCAGTGAAGGATGATAGGTGAGAATGAAGTAGGACAGTTGGCCCATCGTGACGAATTCAACAAGAATTGTTCACGATGGTTTCCAGGGGAACCACGTAGAGGTCGACCTAATAAGGCATATTGCTAGCAATGGGGCTGTCAAACTCCATTACTAACAATCCCTTTCCCCCCGAGGTATGGCGGTTGAGGTGCCCTAGTCTGTATTTGCCGGATAGGCCCCAGATTCAGAGAATTTGGGATGATATTTTATCAAGGATCACTGTTGAAGAGTCGTTACAGCGTTATTCTGGAGCTAATTCGGCGAGATTTAGGGCAGCTTCTTCACCTGAGTCTGGCTTGTGGCTCCATGCATTACCATCGCCTCAATTGGGAACTCTTCTCGATGACAACTCTTTGCGGATTGCAGTGGGACACAGATTGGGATGTACTATTTGTGACCAGCATCGGTGCATTTGTGGGGCACTTGTGGATTGCATGGGTCATCACAGACTGAGCTGCTTAAGGTGTGCTGGAAGGTTTCCTAGACACCATGCTATCAACGATATCATCCAAAAGTCAATGCGTAGTAGTGATATCCCTTGTGTACTGGAGCCACCTGGTCTGAATCGGTCGGATGGGAAACGGCCTGATGGTCTGACTTTGGTGCTTTGGAAGAGGGGGCGCTGTTTGATATGGGATGCGACTTGCGTGAACACGTTTGCTGTGTCTCATCTGCGGGATACGATTCGTGTAGTTGGTTCGGCCGCGGAAACTGCGGCTGGAATCACACATTCCAAATATAAGATTCTCGTTCCCGTTGCTTTTGAGACTACGGGCGTGTGGGAGCAGAAGCAAAATCCTCCATAACACGGTTGAGTCTGCGCATTGCGGATAGGGGCCATAATCGCCGTTCTGGTTCGTATCTGCCTCAAAGGATATCTCTGGCAATCCAACGCGGAAATGCCGCAAGTGTCATGGGGACTTTTGGGTATATATATATATATATATATATATATATATATATATATATATATATATATATATAGATTGTGTAAGTAAATAAGTTCATAATTAATTTCACTATGTATTAATTTTAATTCTATATAGGTAAAATGCTTTCTATTTTTTGTGTCCATTATTCTGTTAGGCTTTATATTTTTTTTTATTAATATCGAAAACGATGGTACAACACTATATATTATCTGACACCCGTTGGCTCACACACGGATATCGAATTACAAAGTATAAGCACCGCATCTTCGCCCACGCTAATACCATTACAGATATCGGTGTCTCCCTTCCACCTATTACATATGCGTTTGGAGCAAAAGTGCTGGACGAGTAAGGATATATCGAAAACTGTCAAGTGTGTGCCCTGATTTACGGGAAGTAAAAAAAAAAGTTTGTAATCTTGGTCATTGACGTGTGTACATAGAGGAAGATGTTTTGGATCTAAAATTTATTGTACACTAGCTTTCACGCGCGAATTCGTTCGTGTGGCTGGGATACGTTGCCCAATATTCTTTTCCATTCAAAATACTACATGCTACGGGTGGGTAATAATTTATACAGCAATATCTATATTTTTAGTTACAACATCTATATACTAGTCCAGTCACGAGGGGGAAAGGGATTGTTAGTAATGGAGACTGGGAATCCCATTGCTAGCAATATACCTAACCAGGTCGACCTCCTCGCGGTTCTCCCTGGAAACTATCATGGTTAATTCCTGACGAATTCATCATGATGGGCTAACTGGCCTGTTTTCATTCTCATCTATGACCCTTCACTGGTGGTCCGCCAGCGTATCCCGTTAGCGCAGGCGGGGTTTCATGGCATGGCATGGCTGTGTTTCGGTTTGAAGGGTGGGATATGGCGTGAATTTACAGGGTACAGAGTAATAACATCTGAGTCCTCAGGAATGGCAACGCATGGGGGGGATTATGGGCGAAACAGTAGGTATACTCTGTTATGTCCATGGTACTGCTCATGTCTATAGGCGAAGGTTACCACTTTCCATCAGGTGGGCCGTCAGCTTGTTTGCTATATTAAGTTGTTCAAACCGAATTCCCTTCAAACCGAAACACAGCCATGCAAATACAATTGCTTCACGGTTGAAACATGAATGGGACAGAGGTACCCAAGCAATCGACTTTTGTACAAAGTCTCCCTCTGGTAATATAATCATAATAATATATCATCATAATCTTTATAATCATTCCTTGAATGGAATAATAAATACTTTTCATTAATTCATTCATTTATTAAAATAAACCCGCTATTCTATTTGGAGAAATTTAAAAAGAAAAATTCTATTTTTCTCTCAAATATTTTATACTAATTTAAATAGGTCGTTTCAACCTTGACTGAAGGTCATTTTAAGGTTATCTTAAGAATTTGAAGGGTAATTGAAGAGAATTCCCAAAAGTAGGGTAATATCCAAAGGAACGCGGCGAAAGTAAAGCAAAACTCGATTTCCGTATTGATTCTAGTGACGTACCGAGTCGGGCTGACTCGAGTACAGATTCGAATCTAGCATCATCATATCAGCTGTTAGTTGTCCACTGTTGAATGTTGGACTCCCCTATAAGGGGGGGGGGGGGATATATTCGTCACGATGAGCTGACTAACCTGTCTTCATCTTCACCTACCATCGCACATTTATACCCCGCCTGCGTTATACCATTCCATTTTCATTATTTGAAAAAATGTATAGAACTTGGATACATAACAGGTACTCGAATAGATGTTTCGAGTATTTACGGTACTCGAATGCTACTCCTGTTTATTTTTTAGTTTATTTTCTGTATATTTTACATATTTTACTTTTGTTTTATATCTATCAAAATCAGAATTATTGAATTATTTAGCATTTAATCCTTACTAATATTATAAATATAAAGTTACTTTGTTTGTTTATTAGTTACCTCTCAGAGCTTCCTCTTTATATTTACCCTTTATACTTCTTACTTTTTATCCTGGTCAGTGAACATATCCCAGTCACTCGGACGGAGCCACGGTTAAAAGCTATATAGAATATACATTCATAAAAATCAATTCAAAATCAGAAATCAATTGAAAAAGTATCCTAGTAAATAATAAGGTACTCGATTATCCGTTTAAATATTCGACTACTAGTCCCGAGTTTTCAAATTCGAGTCAGGACTCGATTCTTTTTTTAACAATTACCGAAATACTCGAATACCGGAAAAAGTCGTCTTCAGTCGGTCGGCACACCACTTTTAATTCTCCTAACTGAATATCTCGGGCTTCGTGACAATAATTAATTAGGGGGCGAACTGCTACCCCTCTAGTTGGGGCGAATCAATCTTCAAACGAGATCCTTCGATTGGACTTGTTTTGAAACTTGTGACTGTGAACACCTAAAGCTGATATCTATCAAATTAGAGCAAAAAATCAGTACTAGTTTTCACACGCGACTTTGTCTGCGTGACCGGAATATGTTTATTAACCGGGATAAAAAATATCCTACGTCCTTCTCCATCTCATGAAGTATGTGTATACTAAATATCACGATTATTGGTCCAGTTGTCAAGATACCAAGTGATAAACAAACAAACAAACGCACTATCGCACTTATTTTCATTCTGTAGCTTAATTTTTAAATCAAAACTACTGGATTTTTTTAAATTAAAATAATCGATTTTGCCAGGATTAAAGTCAGATTTTTTTTTTTCATTTTAAAATATTGTACAATATACTGTAAAAAGTCATATTTTTAAGCGAATTCATCACTTAATTCCTCAGAAATATTAATTAAAAAAAATTCCAACGAATGTGAATTTTCCATTTGGCAACAGAAATTCGTGGAAACGCAATAGCGCAAACGATCAAAGCGATCGTGTATTTCTCTATACGTTCCAGTGTCGACATGAAAAATGGGGGTAACCCATAAATGTTCAGTTTTCGAATCGAAACTCAGTGTACCGTAGTACAAACAGAGTGTGGCAACGCGACCGGACGGGAGACGACGGGAATGAAACAGACAGACAGTTCACGTAACGCAATTTTTATTATTTTCAACCGACTTCAAAAAGGGGGTTCTCAATTCGGTTGTATAACTTTTTTTTTAATATGTTTGTTACCTCATAACTCCGTCAGTTTTTTTTAATGGGTGATAATGGAATGGTAACCCTGCCCGCGAGCGCGTGAGCCACCTGCATCCACTGACTCCCTGCAATATTATATATTACTAAGGAGTATTTACAACAACGAAAAATATTTCAATAAATTTAAAAAAAAAACAAGACACTTCTTACAAGAGCAAACTCTTAACACGTATGTAAAAATCTTCCAAAGAAATAATATCTTAATGACAGTGAAAATTCATTACGTGGTTTAGAAGAAGTAAACAACGAAACAAACCGACGCGGACTGACTTTCTTTTATGCTATGTATTTAAAGATGCGTCAGCCAACAGATCGGTTGACAGTTTCTTGTGATGTGATTTGACACTTGACGTGCCATCTACACGTATAAGATCATTGTATTTTTTGTATATGTTTTCTCAGTGTGATCATTTCTTGTAATTTAAGTTTATTACTGTAATTTTTTGAAGGAAACAATAAAGAGTATCTATCTATCTATGTAGATACAACCGACCTACCAAAATGGACAACTGTGACTGCCAAAAAGAGGAAATTATCAATTCGTATTTGTTTATATTTATTTTTATTTTATCTCCTCCCCGTGGTTGCCCCTAGAAATGATCCTGCTGAGTTCCATGTGTATTCATCACGATGGGCTAACTGACCTACCTTTTCATTCTCACTTATCGTCCCTCACTGGTGCCCCGCCAGCGTATACCGTTAGCGCAGGCGAGGTTACTATTTCATTATCATCTGTTATACCTGCTTTTATCCTCACTTACCATATCTTACTGGTATCTGCCAGGGTACACCGGTAACACACTTATTTGGTTACATTTCTGCCCAGTCGCCATCTTCAGAATTCGACAAGGCCATGAAATTTTTCATCAGAGTCTCTCTTACAAGTGACACTGTATATAAGATGTTTAGAAGAAGGAATTCATTGCTGTTTAGTGCCAAAAATATTTAGGCAATAAGCCAGCCGTAAACAGTCCTATTTGTGATCCATTATCCTGATGAAACAAAATGGAGGCCCTTTATTTCGTCTCCACAGGCCTGACTTACGACTAATATATTTCTTTACGTATTAAATGTAAGTAGGCATACATAGTCTATACTATACAAGTGCATTTACTTGTAACATTTCAAGAATGATTACAAATTAACAGAGACCTTTTTAAATAAACAAAAAATATGAAAGTTGTTATTTTTTTCTAAATCATAACACAAACGCACTTTTTTCAATATTGCCAGTAATTAGATTAAAACATTCCCAAATCAATGGGGTAACTCTTGAAATAAATTCCAATAAATTAATATCGAATTTGAGACGTTTCGCATTTTTTAATTGCGATATTAGCGATATAATGATTCTATAATATATTGTCCTGATAGATTTTTTCATGCCACTTAGAATGGGAAACATGCTGACGGCCCACCTAATGGAAAGTAGTAACCGTCACCTATAGATATGAGCAGTACCATGGACTTAACATGGCGTATACTGTTTCGCCCATGATACCCCCCATGCGTTGCCATTCCTGAGGACTCAGGTGTTATTCCTCTGTACCCTGTAAATTCATTGCCATATCCCACCCTTCAAACCGAAACATTGCCCTGCAAACACAACTGCTTCACGGTAGAAACACGAATGGGACAGAGGTGCCTAAGCAAACGACTTTTGTACAGTCTCCTTCTGGTAAGATGCATATTAGTAATCCATGGTACTGCTCATGTCTATAGGCGACGGTTACCACTTTCCATCAGGTGGGCCGTCAGCTTGTATGCCATTCTAAGTTGTATAAAAAAAAAATTAAAAATTTGTACTGTTTATCCAATTCTTTTAACAGTACTCGTCTTATAAGAATTTTTTATTGTTTTTATTTTTAAAGTTTACCTTACAATATATTTCCCTTTCCCCATATTATTATTTCAGCCGTTAACTGTCCGTTGCTGAACATAAGCCTTCCGCATAAGAGGGTTTTTGCCAGTACTCGTCACGCTTGGCAGGTGGGTTGGCATTCGCAGTTAGGTTTTTAGAGATGTTTTAAGAGGTACGCTGATCGTCGACGCCCATCACTCGCCTTCCCTTAGTCGACTCTGAGGACACCCACGAGAAAGGAAGGGATGGCCCATTCTATGCCGAGACCGCACGGCCACATGCTCCCCATATACTTAGTAATAAATATATATTATGGCAACCTTATTCACACAGCACACATAAAGTCGTTCTGTTTTTAACGAATCATTTTTATGACACTCCGTCTTTATACTCTAAGACTCTATGTTTCAACATGTCTCGCTCACGGCTCGAAACATTTTTTACCACTCCGCAAACCCCAGTTGGTACAAGGAAAGCCACTTGTGCGTTCGTGTGTGGATACACTTGTGGAAGGACTGACAGCCCACTGTCAGGTCGGCCTCTACGCGGTTCTCCTTGGGAACCAACGTGGTTAATTCCAGATAAATTTTTCGTGGAACTGTTGATCTTGGGTTGACAGATGTCAGTGTTATTTAGTGAAGCAGGTATCTTACAGCACTTTAACAGGAAATACGCGAAGGTTTTTTTTAGCTTAAAATGGTCAGATGGAAGGTGCTAACCGCCGCATATCATGGACATCACTGAATATACTGTGATGCCCGTGCTACCCCTCATGCGTTAACGTTACTGAGAATTATGATTTTACTAGCTTTTACCCGCGACTTTGTCCGCGTGACCGGAATATGTTTATTAACTGGAATAAAAAGTAGCCTATGTCCTTCGCCATCTTATATAGTACGTATATATCAAATTTCACAATGATGGGGGGAAAGGGATTGTTAGTAATGAAGACTAAGAATCCCATTGCTAGCAATATAACCAACCCGTTCGACCTCTTCGCGGTTCTCTCTAGAAACTATCATGGTTAATTTCTGATGAATTCATCATGATGTGCTAACTGGCCTGTATTTATTCTCATCTATCACTCTTCACTGGTGCTCGCCAGCGTATCTCGTTAGCGCAGGTGGGATTACTGTACCATTTTCACCCATCAAAAAAATTTCACAATGACTGGTTAAGTCGTTAAGTTACAAAGAGGTAACAGACAAACAAAGAAATTTTATTAAACCTTTAACGTTTTGTTTTGGAAAGGACTCCATCACACACTTTTAATACACGTATAAAAAATTGCTCGTATATTTCTGAGATTGATGATTTTAATTTTTTTTTATGGGTGAATATGTATGAAGAAGGACATAGGCTATACCAGTGAATCGGCATATCTAAAGGTAAAACATAATAACACAATTTTATAAATCTTATGTTGTTTTATGTATTGTCTATTCTTATGAACATGTTGTGTGTGATTAGTAACAAACAAATAAACGATATATCTATCTATCTATCTAAAAGTAAGGAATGAAAATCAGTCGCATAGCAAAATGCATGAGATAATACGTAATATGAATCTAGAAGACCTCCCATCGTATTCTTTTCCAAATATATAATAAAAAAAACATATTAATTAATTAAGTACATTTTAATAACATGAAAATATTTGACCGAATATTTTTAATGAGATTTCAGAAAACGATATGAAGGAAAATAATTAAACTGAAAAAGATCCGAAGATGCTAGCAAGATAGGTTGCCAAGAAAATTCCAAGAATATATAGTAATTATCCAATTTTCTTGTTCAAGGCTTAGCCAAGGAACATGTTAGTTAATTAAGCGATGTAGTCGTATTTAACATGCAATTAGCAATAAGGAAGTGTAAAGGGATATTTTTTTTTATTCAGTAAAGTAAAATCTAAAATTTTACAAGAGACTACAGCATGTTCTTCAAAAAAAAGGGGTAAAGAGTTCTCTTGAGGGTTGACAACAAGTGCATAATATCGCTAATATTGCAGGTATTCTTAGGCTACGGTAACAGCTTACCATTAGGTAGGTTGTATGCTTGTTTAACACTTCAGTGTTATAACAAAAACAAAAAGTACACTCATTCATTTATTCATTCACTTATCAATGCATCTCCCCTCTTGAGGAGGGAAGATTGCAAACTAACCTCCAATAGAAGCACAGTCGGCCAGTTGGGTTCAGAGCTCCAAGGAGAAACTGGCTTATTATGCGGGTAATATCCAAGAACACCGCTTTCTGCATCATTCCCGGAAGAGACCTGCCCCGGAGTTCCGACCGTCTGAAGTGTTATCCCAGACTAGGTAGGATAGGACCGTTCAACGTCAAAAGAATTGGGATGATTTCGATGGATGTCATCCCCACGTTTCGGTCACCTCGTGAGCCAAGTCAAGATACTTATATTTTTGCATGGTTTAATTGGACTGAGGTATTAAACCTGAAAAAAAGCATATTTATTTTTAAAAGGCCGGCACCCAAAACCAAAAAACCCAAATTAAAATCGGCTCATCCATCTAAAAGTTAAAATGTCACAGATCCATACATAAATGCACAAGTTAAACTTAAAACAGGCCGTCTGTTTGCGTCGGGGTTCGAAAATAAATACAATAAGGAACCCAATCCCTTTGCCACTTGAAAGAAATCGCATTCATCTCGGGGAAAAAGCGGGAAGGAACATGGCAACCACTCCGTAGGCTCTTCATAAGATTATTCGCCAAGATATCTCAACTGAAGAAAGGAATAGGGCTTCTATTTAAAATTTGGAAGTGAAGATAATGCAGCGACAAAGAGTAAATAATATGCAGACGCGATAAATGATATTGTTAAAATTTTGATTGAAAAAAAAGTCAAATAGTAATGCATCTGTGTTAGTGTTCTAGCTGTATTTTGCTTTTTTATATTTTAAATCTTTTAAATTTTATAAAATATAAGATATGTTGACAGCTAGAAAAAGAATGAGTTTTTATTTTTTATTAAATTTAAATTATAATAACAAAAAAGTTTTCATGTGTTAACAATCTGGGATATGACAGTTATCACTGCGTATTCTATTACGTCCATTATGCTGTTCACGTCTATAGCGACGGTTATCGCTTGCCATCAGATAGGCCGTCAGCTTGTCCTTCTGAGTACCTTAATTAAATCACATACAATACTTTCCATCTCGAAATTAAACCTCCTGGGTGCGCTACCAGTCGACGGTGACCATAAGGAAATTTTCTTGATGATCAAGATTGTTGGCACTTAGTGAAATTTAATTTGAAATTTATATTTTTGTCATTCATTTCATCCATTCATAGTTTCGCTTATTTTGCAAAACTCTTCAAAAGTTGCAGTTTTAAAATTACATGAATTCGTAACCTTTAATTTTACTGTCATATTCCACCATTCAAATTAAAACACAATCATAATCATAAGCACAGATACACGAAAAAAATACATATTATTTGCCACTATTTTAGCTAACACGAAAATTTAATACGTTTGGTTTTAGGCGCCAAAGGAAAACCAATAACTACCTTAATTAGTTTGTCCTCTCTGTATTTTTATTCATTGGCAAAAAAGGACCAATTTCATTCGAGAGCGTTCACGGTGGAGTGAAGAAAATTCCCGCTACGGAAAAGACAATTTTATACGTCGCAGTTGCTTACAACGAAGCTTTTGAGTTTTGAAGCGATTATTTCTCTCATCGCTCATAACTAGTAGAATTTACTTTATCAAAAATTACGACTTTCATTGTGACAATTCATATTGACAAGTAATCTTACCTTTTTTTAGAGTCAAGTAATATCCAGTATCTATATATTGAGTTTTTCTGAACATTCGAATACGTATATAATCATTACGAGCGGATTCTGCTTTTCGATATAACGTATTGGATAACCTATAAATATATAATATAGTTGTTGTTGGGTCAATATATACGTATATGTATAGATATTGTATCTACAATATATAGGTATTGCTGTATATTGTCCATTCTTATTACGTATTTTAAAACAATTAATACGCATCAACGAACGACGAGACGTTTTATGAACATTCTAAATTCAAATGTATATCAAATTGATAAGAGATTTTAAAAATTGGTTTGAATTTAGAACGCGAGCATCTGTAAATGCGTTTCTCTACAAGCAAACTGTTGTTACGTAAAAAAAAAAACAGAGAAATCTATCGTAAATCACATAGAATAAAAAAATAATAAAATCGACCTTTGTACGATTAAAGTGTAGAAGAATTTCTATACTGTCGCCCACAGATACGAATATTCAATATTAATGCGTCGAATTAATTCTAATGCTTGTAATTAACAAAATTGATCAAAACTTCTGCTTGTTCCGAAAAGTTGTGAAATATTTTAAGCTTGTATTTGCAGAAGTTATTTTGAACTCCATTTAGAATGGTATTAACCGGGTTGGCTAGGTAAAATTTCTCGAAACAAGACCATGGTACGGATAGCATATTATTTATGTAGGATTTGTTTGCAACTAAACTACAAAAAGGTCTTCAATTCAGCGGTTTTTTTTTGTATTGTGACTAATTGTGATTCGACTTTTTTTTTTCAATTGAAAATGTTTACTCTCGCCCATGTGTTAATTTACTATTAGGTATTATGTATTGTCGTGTTTGTCTCATGATAATGACTTGATTATTAATAAATTTGTCAAGATGAAAGCCAATTTATTAATTCTACAGATATCGTAATTTTCAATAAAAGAATGTATTCCTTTTTAAAAGGCTCGCAGTACACCTACATACAATATTTGAATTTAGAACGAATTTCTGTCCACAACTAAATATTGTTTCGCAATAAGCACTGCTTCTGAACTGCGTAAGATTTAAAAAAAAAAAAATTGAAAAAAAATTAATAAACCACCTCAGTTGTTTTTGTTAAGTGTTAGTCGGAGCTGAGAGAAACTGTTCGACACCAACGTCCACCCCGCATGTGGGGGTCGTGTGCAGCGATGTAGTATGCGATTCCTCGTATCTCAAATCTTGCTCTCATCTCAAAGCAAAATATCGCTCGCTTGACGGCTTGTATCTCAAAACACACCTTTATTAGGGCACTCGTATATCGATGTACCATTGTATGTATTAAAATCGGCTCAAAATTGGCGCAACAAACAAAAACAATCAGACGAATTGAGACTATTCTCCTTTGTGAAGTAGGTTAAATTATTACCAAAATTTGTTGTGACCACTGAAACTGAAATTAATGCCAAGTTTTTTTTACTAATAACACAAAAGCCAATTATAATTCCGTCACGCAAACTTAATTAAAAAGGGATAAAGTATCCATAAACAATGTCAGTACTCGATAAATTGGATACGTATTTCGATCACAATCAGTCGTAGTGTTAATTGGACACGAAATTTAACAAATGAACATGGAATCAACATTATGTGGACATATACATTTTTCTCATTTCCCTTTCTGTGAAAACAACTATTTTAATCGTGACTTTATTAAAATTTAATATTAAATTCGCTATTTTCTTTTTAAAATTAATAAAACTCACCAGCGAACACGAGATGTTTCGTTTGAATTTACAAATTTGAATTTAGAATATGAAATTGAATGTCTATACCACACAAAGCGACGACTTCAATCAATCGTAACACTATTCACTATTAAATATATACTCAATATTCACTAGTAATTTTATTGTCCTTATTCTAAAACGAATAAAACACACTACTGTTACTATTATTTAGTTAAAATTCTGAATTTAGAACACGAAATTCAATTTCTACACCACACAAAGCAGCGACTTCAATCAATCGTAACAATCATATTCACTAGTAATTTTTATGGTTCTTATTTTAAAACGAGTAATACACACTACTGTTACTATTACTAAATTAAAAATTCTGAATTTAGAACACGAAATTGAATATCTACACCACACAAAGCAGCGACTTCAATCAATCGTAACAATCATATTCACTAGTAATTTTATTATTCTTATTTTAAAAAGAGTAAAACGCACTATTACTATTACTAAATTAAAAATGTTCAATTAAGATCACGAAATCGTGTATCTAGAAGTACATTCTTCATCACAACAAATATCTATACACGAAATTTAACTAATGAACATCCAAATAACTAAACAAGTACTTACATTTTGCTTCACAAAAGTGGTGAGTCATGAACTCACACACACACACAAACACACACATACATGCACACACATGCACACCTTTTCCGATTCGTATTTATTACCACAGCATAAAGAAGTATTCTCTGACTCTTTACTGATATTACTAGTGCATTATAAATATTTGAATTCGGAACGTCCGAATCGCTTGTTTATATGCAAATTTCGCTTCGCTACATTCAGTTTATTTGTATAAGCTTTATTGTACATTCATACTTAAAACAGATAACGGTTAAAAAATGACAAAGTATACATTTGGATTTATCCATTGAAAGGTTTTCTTCAGAGCGTTTTTTTTTTTAAATAACTTCATTGATCAAAACAAAATATGGTACAAAAGGCGAACTTAATGCTGGTAGCATTCTCTACTAGTTAACCATTTGTACGTAAGACGTAACATACATAGTGCAGAAATAATAAATAATAAACTATTATTATAATTATACAATAATACTATACATGTAATATACTGTGTAACCATGTGCCACCCCTTCTTTTTTAGTAGATGTCGTAAGAGGACTCTAGTCAAGAGATAAATGTGAAGCAGTTATGTTTGCATGCCTGTGTTTTGGTTTGAAGGGTAGGATATGGCGTGAATTTACAGTGTACAGAGGAATAACACCTGAGTCCTCAGGAATGGCAACGCATGGGGGGTATCATGGGCGAAACAGTATACTCTGTTATGTCCATGGTACTTTTCATGTCTATAGGCGACGGTTGCCACTTTCCATCAGGTGGGCAGTCAGCTTGTTTGCCATTCTAAGTTGCATAAAAAATAATTAAACAAAATAAATTTAATCAAATAATCAATGACATGGACTTCCCCAAGAGACAAGAACACCTAGTTCAATAAAATAAAACTATAATTTCATTGCAAACTTGTGCTTAATGTTATTGTTGTATTCTGTAAGTAAAAGTTTTGTTTTTAATTTGTTGATGTGAGAGGGGAAAGGGATTGTTAGTAATGGAGACTAAGAATCCCATTGCTAGCAATATACCCAACCAGGTCCACCTCCTCGTGGTTCCCCCTGGAAACTATCATGTTTAATTTCTGATGAATTTATCATGATGGGCTAACTGGCCTGTTTTCATTCACATCTATCACCCTTCACTAGTGCTCCGCCAGCGTATCCCGTTAGCGCAGGCGGGGTTACCATTCCATTTTTACCCATAAAAAAAATCTATTGATGTGCGAAATACATAAGTAAAAAAATAAAAATAGTGCAGTTTTCTGTTCCACAAAGAAAGACGACAGCTTCATTCGTCACGCTTGTTTTCCACGACTTCTTCACGTCCGCATCGCAATTCACAAGTAAATATAATATCATAATTGCCACTAAGACTCCCTTTGACTCCCGAACCTTGACCAAGAATGGGAGTACAAAAAAAACTCATAAATCAACACCTACGCTCGCGCACAAAGAAGTGCCCAAAACGGGCGGGTTCCCACAAAATACGTGCATTGTTCTATGCTGTTCATTTTTTTAAGATAACTCCGTACATTTTAGTCGAGCCACACGTTATAGCAGGGACCCCCCGGAGAGCAGACCTTATTGTGAGATACAAAGGTATATTATGAGTTTATGAGGTCCACGTAAAAGAATAAATATTCTGGTAGAAGCGTCACTATTGTGAATTCAATATTAAAGACTACGTCAACGCGCTGATGGCTCGCGTCATCTTAAGAGCTAAAGCAGACAGGGTTGGCAAGTAACAGAGATCGCAGTGGTAGTGTGCGTTTTTTTCACTTACACTTGTATAACTTGAATGAAAATATATTTTATATTTTAATATAACGTAATGAAAATGTATATAAAATGTTGTTGAAATTATCACAGATTATAGAGGCAGTCTCTAAATATGATAAAAAACAAATCGAAACATTGAATCAGTTAATAATTTTTTATTTGTACTATTGAGCTTTTTGCCCGTGTGGTTCCGGCATAGAATAGGCCATACCTTTCACGTGGATGTCGTAAGTGGCGACTAAGGGAAGGTAACGAAAGGGCAGCTGCGTCCCTCTTAAAACATCTCCAAAGCCTAACTGCAGTTGCCAATCCGCCTGCCAAGCAAGGCGACTACTGGCAAACTCCCCAAGAGGGCTTATGTTCAGCAGTGGACAGTTAAAGACTGATATGATGATAATAATGATGATGTCTATTGATGATGCGGGCTGTCCTATAGTCGGTTCAGTTATTAATTTAGTTTGTTTACATTTCAAGTTGTATTGAAACGAAATTATAAAATAATTAATTTGTGACAACCCTTCCGACTTATTTAGTCTGACAGAAAAGGGCTACATATTGGCGGCGTCGTTGCACTCACAGAGGAAAATGCGGGTAACACTTCTACCCGATTTATTTAATCTTACGATCCATGTCAGAAATTAAAATAAGAACATGCTATTCCACACTTTCGTGTTTATTAAATTTTTAACTTACATTATTAGTGTCGTAACGGGCGGATTTGATTTTTATTGAGTCATTATTAATATTATTTATGGACTAGTTTTTTTTTTCTTTTTTGTTTTGGCTTACATTATACGGATTGAAATTGAATTCATAGCATCTTTTCAACCAAGTCGGTTAATAAAAAAAAATAGAGAGAAGTTCTCAATTCGGTGATATTTTTTTTATGTTGTTTACCGCATAACTTTGTCGGTTATAAATCGATTTGGATTTTTTTTTTATCTGAAAGTATATACATATAAAGATTAGTTCCATAGAAATTTTGTCAAAATCGGTTCTATTTAGTTTTGTAAAAAAATTACTGATTTTGTTACAGTTAAAGTCGGTTTTTTTTCTGGAACACAATTTAATTAACAATATTCTGTTAGTGATAATGACCAATTATAGGAATTGCGAGTCAAAATTACAATATTATGGACTCATACATTGCATTTCATGTTTTGATACTTTAATTTTTTATATTCCAAGGATAAATCGATTTAACGATCTTTAAAAAATAAACAAGTAGATTGATTTGCATGAAATCTATTATTTGAATATCGATTTTTTCTTGTATCGATCTGAAACTTTTCTATTTAATTGTGATTAAATGAATATGATTTTTTAATTTATCCATCATCGAAAACCCTATTCTATTATTTTACCTCCAAATACCGTTTCTGTAACAAAAACAACCACGCGAGTACAGCTGTTTGGAGTCTAAACACGAGTGGGACAGAGGTACCCATTCAGACGACCTTTGTACTACTCGTATCCCCCTCTGGCGAAAAGGATGAACGATGTACGTGTGTACACAAATGTCTCGGGGACTCACTAACGCACTTACAGAATATTGAACAATTCCCTGATGCAACATTAAATGAGGTTATTTTTGTTCTTTTGATGGAATCGTATGGCTGTGTACGAAATAAGAGATAAATAAACGTCCCGCCTCAGGATACCGTATGTGCTGTAATTTTGAATTCTTTTGTAGAGTAATTTATGATTGGGTTCCACAAATAAAAAGCCGATTTCAGTTTTTAATGACATTTGATATAACATTTGAATTTCGATAGGTGAAAAAAAAATGTAATAAATAGTACTCATACTCGTAGAAGATATTTTTTACAATATATCTTATACTTATATAAAATTCTCGTGTCACGGTGTTTGTTACCAAACTCCTCCGAAACGGCTTTACTGATTTTTATGAAATTTTGTGTGCATATTGGATAGGTCTGAGAATCGGCCAACATCTATTTTTCATACCCCTCAATGATAAGGGTGACCCACCCAAAAAAAATATTTTTATTTTTTTGACAATTTTTTCTATTTTTATTATATTATGATTTAGCATTGAAAAATACATACAACCTTAAACTTTCACCGTTTTACGATCAACTACTGTTTTTTAATCGCGATTTTTATATGCCGCAGTAGGGTTGCAAGATGGCAATCGAATATAATAATTGTAGTACGATAAATTTTCATGTATAGTTCTCAAAATAATGTATATGGTAAAACAACGTTTGCCGAGTCAGCTAGTAAAAATAAATTATATAAAAAATACAAAAAGCAAACCAAGTTATTTTGATTCAAAAACTAAACTATTGAAGCGATTTTGTTTAAATTTTTATGGGACCATTCTGTAAATATATCTTTTTAAATAAAAAAAAAATTGTAAACGGTTTATAACTGACGGAGTTATGAGGTAGGTCGCAGATGACACAAATGCCCTAGTTTCCGCTGTTGACATACCAGAACTAACGATAAAAATCAACAAATGAGTGGTGCTTCTTGATGATTGGTTTTCTGCTAATGGATTAAAACTAAACGTGGAAAAGGCGTGCGCCATACTATTTAAGTCTACTGCAAAAAATAAGGATACCTTAGATCAGTGATTCTCAACCATTTTTTTTTGTTGCGGCACATATTTAACGATTTCAAAATTTGGCACACAAAGAAAAAGGTAAAAATTATTTACTTACTACAACACACTGCATAAATAGTTTATGACAAAAATTTTAAATATAGGCAAAATTTGGCGGCACACTTTTAAAGTTTAGCGGCACACAAAAGTGCCGCGGCACAGTGGTTGAGATTCACTGCCTTAGACGTACTCCTAAATGACGAAAGAATTGCAATAGTATATTAAGTAAAATTTCTAGGGGTACAGATTGACTCAGCATTGAACTGGAAAAGCGAATTGCACTCCATCGGTAATAGTGTTAATTCATCGTGCTTTGCTTTAAGGAGTTTAAGGGACGTGCTAACTACAGATCAACTGAAATCAGTATATTACTCGTTAGTGGAATCAAAATTTAGATATAGTATTCAATTATGGGGAAACAGTTATAATTATAATATAGAAAGAGCTTTTAGACTACAAAAAAAAAGGTAACAAACGTAATAAAAATATAACCAAATTGACAATCTCCTTTTTTTTTATTTAAAAAAAAAGTTTATTGTCCCTACAATCCGGAAAAAAATAGGAAATTTAAAAACATAACTCGAACTATTAAATTTTATTCGAGTTATGTTTTTCGATATTTAAATCATGTGGAACAAAGTCTTATGTACAAACAACTGTAAGAACAATTCGCAAACGAAGCTTTTTCAGTTAACGTAACAAATAGAGATGTGGTAATTGTATTTGTCATTGTGAAGGCCGAATTCGTCGTCGAATTAACGATTCGATTATTTAAACGATCGAATGGTGAACGAATGAGTGATTATTACGCGCCACAACAATAATAAAACTTCGTTCAATTTTTGTTTGAGTTTGATTTACTTTAAAGTGACTATTTTTCGACTATATGTAATTAAATTAATTAATTCTGTATTATTTAAATAAAAATACACACATTTTTTTTATGAAAAAATATATAATATTTTTTTTATACAAGTTGACGGGCTATCTAATGGAAAATGGTAACCGTCGCCTATAGACATGAACAGTACCATAGACATAAGAGAGTGTACTATTTCGTCCATGATACCCCCCATGCTTTTCCAGTCCTTAGGACTCAGGTGTTATTTCTCTGTACCCTGTAAATTCACTGCCATATCCCATCCTTCAAAACGAAACACAGCCCCACACACACACACAGAAAGGTTCTAAATTATAATAATATTATAAAGAGACTCTTTTTAAAATAGATTTTGTAATGAATAAATTAAAAAAACAATCGATATTCTTTAACCAAAAATTCATTTACCTACTCGTATAATAACTTGCATTATCAACCAGTAAAATGCCGCATTATTTTATTTTCAATAAAACCGTGCAAATCCGAGCCGGGTCGCTAGTTAAAAATAAACGCGCTTGACTCGAGCGAAACATTAATCCTACAACGTCTAAAGTTGTAACTTGTAATGAATGACTGCCCAGATCTCGGATTCCATTATTCACCCGTTTACCTTATTTGGACTCCTTTGTACTCGGTTATTAATTTTTACCTCTTTGCGTGTCGTATATCATCCATACATAGATAGGTGTACAAAAACAAGATATTATATATACATACAGAGTGAAATTTTAAACATTAGCATATTTACTAAAATTATAAATGTGTTTGTTTCTTTGTTATTTTTTTATACCGCTGAAGTAAGCAAGCAAGCATACCGTAGCCTATGAATGGCGTAGCCTATAGGCGTACAATGTAAATAGCAGGCGTATTATATATATATATATATATATATATATATATATATATATATATATTATATAGGCAAATTTTTGTCTCGGTCAGTAAACATAACCCGATCACGCAGACGAAGTCGCGGGTAAAAGCTAGTTTTTTTTTTGTTTTTATAGACAAAAATACTTTAACATCATTCGAGAGTATTCCAACAGTGAATGTGCTTGTTTTAATCAAATGTTTCATTCCATCCGCTTGATTGTCATTTGATGTGTCTAAAAATAAATTCAAATCGAACTTTATATGACTGTTGACATCTATTATTATTTGGCATCTATTCAGTATTTTTTACTTCGATTTTATCCCAATTCGGTTGTTTGAATTATATAAAAATTTTGTTTTTGTTTTTGGTTTCGTGCTGTGGAGGGCATGTGAAGTTATTGTCCAGTAAAAAATTTCTTGTCCCAGAAGGTCACACCCTCACAAGTGTATTATGTACTGACTGCGTACCAATTTCAAAAATTGTTTAATCTATACAACTTGAAAATAGTCTGTTCTCTACCAATAAGTCTAGAAGGAATCTAATATTTTCTACATGAATTAATGAGTTATTTCAGGCCAAAAATTTTACTCCTATCTTTAATGGATGACAATGAAATGGTAACTCCGCCTGCGCTATCGGTATGCACTGGCAGCCCTGCCAGTGAGTAATGTAATGAGTGAGGATGAAGCAGATCAGTTAGCCCATCATGACGAATTTTTCAATAATTAACCATGATGGTTTCAAGGGGGAACCGCGTGGAGGTCGACCTGATAGGGTATATTGCTAGCAATGAGGTAGTCAGACTCCATTACTAACAATCCCTTTCACCCCATTTTACTCCTATCGTATCAGCCGTTAACTGTCCACTGCTGAATATAGGCGTCCCCTTTGGGATGTTTTTCCATAACTTGGCAACTACGCTTAGCAAGGTTTAGGCTTTGATGATGTTTGAAGAGGAACGCTACTGTCCATTTCTCGACCATTAAACATCTACCTCTACCT
The DNA here is from genome assembly GCF_026898425.1 of Galleria mellonella. Classification (NCBI taxonomy): domain Eukaryota; kingdom Metazoa; phylum Arthropoda; class Insecta; order Lepidoptera; family Pyralidae; genus Galleria; species Galleria mellonella. The sequence goes on along the minus strand of NW_026441999.1, from coordinate 2,906,362 downwards.
CTTAATACACAGCTCCAATCGCAACTACAAACCTCCGGGAAAAACAGCGAAGCAAGGAAATAGCGCTATAACTCTCTTATAATTGATTTATCGCAGCTCTTAGCAGTTGTCGTGTTCCATTATTGGTATAAAAGAACGTAACATTCCCATTTAACTTCAGATGGCGATTCTAAATTGATTTAGACTCCGTGGTCAGGTACTTGGAAAGCTATTTTAGGAGATCGCTTTAAAACAGCACACTATTTTTCAAGAAGGAATCCAAGTTGAAAATTTTAGCTCAGCACCTTAAGAGCTGCTCGCTACTTGTTTATTTTATAAATGTTTTCTGAATCATTTTTAAACGAATTGCTTTAAGAAGTGCTCTGTCTTTGTAGCTATGTTAGGCGACTACGTCACGAACTTTGAACGAATTTGGATATTTTTTTTGCAAATAATAACTATTTGTCCAATATAAATTGTGGGACTATTGATACTATTATTTGTGTTTGTTGAGCAAAAAACCGCTTGTTGCGAAATAAAATCGACTTTATTTCGAATTTTAAACTTAAATATTTTCAATATATCCACATATACATAATACATGGATTTATTATGTTATGTATTTATTGTACATATTTATATGAGGGGTATCGATTTTTCGTAAATATTTCGTACGTACAGACATCGTTTGATTTACAATTTTATTTATAAGTTTACTGTTGTAATCTTTTGGAGGAAACAATAAAGAGTATCTATCTATCTATCTATCTATATTAGTAACATAAGATTATCATCAGCTTCTTTAATTTCTCATTCACAAGATGTCAATATACCAGACACATCACAGGCAGATCCTGTTTTACGAGCCACAATTCCACAATAAATTATCCTCACAGCGCTTCAGTCTTCCACAGAATATTAAATGCCTTCCACATCATTTGGTGCGACCTCATTAGATTCACTCAGCAATAATCCACACTGAATCACGTTATTAACATCTTATTTATATAAGTATGTAATAGCCGGCATTAAAACCAGTTTTCCAACAAAGAGCAGGTTCCAATTAGCAGAATGTGGTTAGATGAGCACCCATATAATGAAAATACGGGATACACCTATGCTAGTTTTGGCGAGCTAGGTGGGGCTTCAGTTTAAGCGGATGAAATCGACTATCATAATATTTAATAATCGCCATGTGGGTCCTGGTATAGAATGGACCACCCCTTCCTTTCCCGTGGTGTCGTAAGATGAATTTAATGGTAGAGGGATGGGAAGCCTAATTGTGGTTGCCAATCTGATTGCCAAGTGTGGCAACTACTGGAAACACTTACTGGACCCTTTTTGAACCCTTTCTAGAGAAAGATTATGTTCAGTAACTGACAGTTAAAGGCTGATATGATGATGACGAAAATCTACACTATCTAGTGTTACACGATCATACAAATTGCCTAGTCCTCAAACTAGGATGCCTTGTGTTATGACGAATCAGGCAACGAACATCTAGAGGCACAACCCGGAACACCCCGAATTGAGCCAATTCAAAAAAGGTCGTTTTCGAAATTGGTCCGACCTGGAATTGAATCAAGGGCCTCATTACGCAAAGCAATGTATCCGCCATTGCGCCAATGACCTTTTTAATGTTATTTCTCTTATTCTCTGATCTTATAATTAGCCTCATTAGTCAAGTAGAAAACAAATCTATTGATCAATAGAATATGGTATGAGATCAAATAAGACAGCCAAGCCCGGTGTCTTGTTTATTCTCGTGCGATCGTTAGTGAAACGATCTTTTTATAGCGCCTTGTCAACTATTAAAGGTGTAGGTATTAAAGGCTCACAGAATCTCCTTCCAGCAACTTATAACAATTCCGTTTAAATTTTATATTTGTCGGGTTTAAAATTACATAGCTAAAATACGAAGTTCCTCCAGTTTTGGATTAAGCGAAATCGTCGTAACTTTACCAGTTACACTCAAGAGATTTATATTGTGTGTTCTTCTCACTTGGACGTTGGTAAAGTAAGTACTAAAGAAAAAAGATACGAAGATACGAATGTAACTATATATGTCGTTAGATTCGTTCATCACTTGTCTCGGTGGGTTGATTTCAGCGAAGGTGTCTGGCCAAGTGATTTGTCATATTGCGAATCACTTATACAAACTCAAATTAGGAAAGACGAAGAGAAAGACGTCGGTGACTAGCCGATCATATCCGAAGACCTCCGAACGATATCTTACTTATTTATGCTGATATCACATGCTTTTATAGCTCGCACTCAACTGGCCAGGGTTAGTAAGTCAGGCTCGTGCTCGCATCACGGCTGCTTATGACTAAGGTTTCCAGAAAGTAGTCGAACATTTTCGACTAAAATACAAATATAAATTCATGCTTTGAGAGATGTCGTGATCACATTCGGGTTATTAGTTTTATTTCATTGTATTCAATTCAAGCTCCTGCAAAGAATAAAAGAAACTGCAGGGCCTCAAGTATTCATAAAGGATTATTTTTGAGACAACTAAAATTTGAAATACAAAGTAAACATATTCGCTTTCACTGTACCCCCACAAGACTATACATTTCATAGGAAGATCTATTCTGAAGTTAGTAAGCCTCTATCTAACTTTTACCTTTACATCTGTTAAATCTGCCGTTTATATCAACGCCGGCTGTTTCAATGTATACTTCATTATGATTAAGTAGAAATGTGAATACCCAATATTATCCTATTTTGTAGATGCTGAATAAAGGCCTCTCCCATAATTAGGGGCTTTACAAGTTGTTACCGTGTTTGGCAGGCGGGTTAGCAACCGCGATTAGGCTTTGGTGATGTTTTAAGAAGGACGCTGCTGTTTATCGTTTGAGCATTATATTATTTTAGCTGCCTAACAAAACCCACTACGAAGGGAGTCCTAAATTCTACAGTGGACAGCTAACGGCTGTGATGATGAAATGACGACGATGATATTATCGATGATTTATCAAAAATATCATACAACACTATACTCAACGACTCGCATACTAAGGCACCAACAAATAACATGCTTATTGTGGTACAATGTTATGTCTCTCAACATATTTTAGTTTGTTAATTAAAACTACTGTTGTTTAGACGCAAACTTAGTTGAAGCTTTGTACTACCTTTGAGATACTTGTATTCTACAATTGCGAAATGTAAATGGACTACAGAGCATTATGCCGACTGTTCAGGGTTATGCCCCAGTTGTTTATTGTTTGGTTTCTTGTAACTAGTGATGGGAACAGCTATAAATGTATTAACGTTTAAACATTTAGAAGGCCGGCAGCACACCTGCACTGCCGCTGGTGTTGTGGGTGATCATGGGCGGCGGTAGTCACTTACCATCAGGTGAGCCGCATGCTCGTTTGCCCCCTGCGTTGTAAAAAAAAATTAACTTTTATTTAAAGCATGCTTAAAAAAACTATTCTAATAACTGACAGATGCTGTGTGTGCTCTGGTATAAAATGGGCCACCTCTTCCGTGGGTGTCGTAAGAGGCAACCAAGGGAGGGCGAGGGATGGACAGCAGCGTCCTTCTTAAAACATCTGCAAAAGCCTAACTGCGGTTGCCAAGCGTGGTAACTACTGGTAAAACTCCTTTTATGAGGAAGGCTTACACCAACCAGCAATAGACAGTTGATATAATAAAAAAAAAAAAAAACTAATTAACGCAATCATTTAGGTATACTATGGTAATTTTTTATACAACATAGAATTTCAAATATTCTGACGGTCCATCTAATGGAAAGTGGTAACAGTCGACTATAGAGTATACTGTGTCATCCATGATACACTTTATACGTTACCATTCCTGAAGACTAAGATGTTATATCTTTGTACCCTGTAATTTACCTGATTTACCTCGTTTCGACCAAGTTACACCTGCCGTGGTTACGAGTAGATTGCTTTGGTGCTGTCATGATTCCGTTTTCGAGGCAGAAATCCATGTCCCCATTGTCCCACATCATTCAAATTTTCTCACTATATTGCGACTTAATGCACACAATACTGACCGTGTCTTTAATCGATATATTAAATCCTATCTCTTACAAACCATAAATCATGCAAAGTGAACATCTGTAAGTTGATATTGTTAAAATAACTGTTATTTTTTTTAAGTTGTAATTTTAAGTACAAAGTGGAAAAAATATTTTTTATTAAATTAATTTTTTGGTGGTCAATCTTCGAGTGTTGGCAGTCACACGCACCCTAATGATAGCGGAATTAAACAAAATAATCCTAAACAAATAACCAGTGATATGGATTTCGGCAAGATAACTTCAGAAACTGAAAGACTTCTAGAAGGCTTCTATAGTATTGCAGAATTCTTAAAATATAAATAATTTCTAATGCTGAATTATATTAATGTAATTACAATTTGAAGTGACGTGATTATTATTGGTCTAAATTAATTATTACTTTTAAATAGTTTTTATTGTTATATAGAAAACAATATATTCTCGAAAGTAGAATAAAATATAACTAATTTGTAAGGGAAATATCATAATTAACTAAAACTAAACTTGTAATTTTGTAAATTATGAATAAATGGTATGTATCTGTAACATCCAGTTCAGTAAAATATAACATACGTTATATAACGTTTGTTATCAACTTCGCACGCAAGTTATATCTATCCATAGTAATATACGTAGAATCTGGGTTGTGAACTCATCCTCGCCCGAGGCGCAACTTCTACGTACAGACAAAACTTACAACCTGCAGGATCACTTTCATATAGTTACCGCTTCTCAAGGTGGAAAATATCGAACTACATTGTTCAAAGGTTTTCAAAGTTTCTATTCTCAAGAAGTTAACGGATAGTTAGGTTGATATGGGCATATTCAGAAGTATTGTTGAGTTTGCAACGCACAAGATTGGGCACGTGTTTTTATATACAATATCGACTATACGTATATTGAAGTACTTTGTTATAAAATTTATTTACAAAAACATATATTTTTTTTTTATTCTACTTAGAATGGCAAATAAGCTGACGGCCAACCTTTTGGAAAGTGATAACCATCGCCTATAGACATGAGCAGTACTATGGACATAACAGAGTATACTGTTTCGCCCCCCTCTTATTCCTCTGTACCTCTATATATAAGTATGTCATCTAAAAACAATATGAAAGCACGTTTAATTAAATTTCATGCTCATTACTAATCATTAACGTATTCTTAAAAAAATAATTTTCTAAAAATTTATGCAATATCTGATAAAAATTATATAAATATAATACTTGCTTACTTATACTTTCCAATCCGCTTGCCAAGCGTGGCAACTATTGACAAAACCCCCTAAGGGGAAGGATTATGTTCAGCAATGGACAGTTAAAGGCTGATATGATTATGATAATAAATACGATACTGAAACCTACAAGAAAAGGAAAAGGAAAAGGCCCCTTCTTGAAAGATCAGCAACACAAGTGCAATTCCTCTGATGTTGCGGATGCTCATGGGCGGCGGTAATCACTTACCATCAGGTGAGCCGCATACTCATTTGATTCCTGTGTTATAAAAAAAATAGAGTTATATTTTTATGTAGAACGCAATTAATTGAATTTTATTTATTTTCTAACCATATCAATAATTCTTACATATTTTATAATAATACGTTACTTGAATAAAAAAAAAAGAAAATATAGTAGAACGAATGCAATAAAAATTTCTAACCACTTAAATATTTAATAAATATAAAAATAAAACTTGTAGATTTATTTCTTTTATTTACAGAAAGTAAATTCCATTCCATTCAAATTTTGTCTATCGTAACTGTATTTTCTTTTTATTTGTATTTAGTGTAACTTTTATTCTATTGGATATTTGATTAGAATTATTTTGTTTAATTCCGCTACCATTAGTATGTGCGTTACTGCCAACGCTTAAAGATTGACCATCACTATTGCTACCAGAAGTTAACTTGTGCGAACAAAATTATATTCACACATATTACGAAGATGGCAGATGAAAGTGGTAGTCGGAAATTGACAGCTTATATGGAAGGTTATTGAACTTCTATTAATAATAGTGGTGGACAATCTTCGAGTGTTGGCAGTCACACACATACGCTACGGTTAAATTCAAATTATTTTTATTCAAATAGACTTATTTACAAGTACTTTTAAATCGTAATTTTTTTATCAATTCGGAAAGTTGTCATCTGTTGAGAAGAGCTTGCAAGAAACTCGAACAATTAATATTTTAATTAGTTTTAATTAGTATGTGTGTGACTGCCAACTCTCGGAGTTCCGCTGAATTAAACAAAATAATTCTAATCATATAACCAATGATATGGATTTCCGCAAGATAACACCTAGTTCAGTAAAATATTATGTTCCTTTTTTTTATTAATGTGTTAGGAATTTCATTTAGAACGATTCGCAAAGGAAAAAATCTCGAATGTTCCATCTAGTTATATTTAGTTACAAATATACTCTTTGAATTCAACAAATGTCAGTTACAACAGAGCATTCAAGCTAGTAATATATTATTGAAATGTCACAAAATAAAGACATTTCTAAATGTGTTGTGACTTTTGATCGGAATTGAATCCTACAGGATTCGTAAACTTTCTTATTACCTACGCTTTGCTCCATACATTTGTTTGCCTTTATTGACATACCAGTTATAAAGACTTTGTAGGAGAGGGGAGATTTTTTTTTAATGGACACATGTGTGCCTATGCTAACAGTATACAATGGCGGGGCATCAGTGCAGGATGAAAGAATAAGGGTGAAGTTAGGTCAATTGGTATATCGTGGCAAATTCCGTACTGAATTACCACGACGGTTTCTAGAAGAAGCTGCAGGGAATTTAACTTGATGGGTTTATTACTAGCAATGGAACGAGAAGGGGATTTGTTGGTAGGCAGTACTTTATAGGAAGGGGAACTTGTTAGTAGCGGAAACTAGATGCCCCAGTGCCAGCAAGCCCTGTCAGATCGACTTCCGCGCAGTCCTTTGTACCATCGTGATCAAACTCTTAATAACAACTGACTGGATTTCGTCACTTACTGACACTCAATGATAACTATTATATAAAATATGGTATATAATAATTGATTGGACGATTATGTTACGCAAAAAAAATAGTCTATTGCAAACCTTTTAGAAGTCGGTTAAAAATAACAAACAGAAATTCCAACTTCATTTATATGTATATCCAGATAAATTGCCAACGTCGAGTTTATATCGAAACTTTAAGCCCTCATCTAAACTAAAACAGACTGAGACCAAGCACAAAATTAGGGTCTCATCCCTTATGATATATTGATCAACCAGTTGATAATATTATTCATAATTAATTTATGAGGATTTATTCTGCTGCGTATGTGTTCTTAATCGTCCCGGATTTTCCCATGTTGAAGTTTGGCCTAGTTTGGGCGCAGGATTAATATTTCGTTTGAAAACTATTGTGAAAGGGATTTCCTTCTTAACTTTGAGGGTTGGCTACGCAAATACTTTAAGTCAGTGACTAGTCGCTTATCATAATCAATAGGGATGAAATCTCCCACTCACACTACTCACACAATAAATAAATACCACTGAACATATGTACATCACTATGTAAAATATCTTACATATTAAGTTGGGATTAACCTATTAATGTACTAAATTTCATTCAAATCTGTTCAGTAGTTTTTGCGTGAAAGAGTAACAAACATCTATCTGTATATCCTCACAAATTTTTGCGTTTATAATAGTAGTAGGATATTATATGACGGACAAAAATGTCCGCCGAGGATTATCCCTCATCTCACCGGCTTTGGTAGACCACACGTTCGCTGTTTAACCTTGAAATCGCTTTGACCAGAAAGCATCTCTACAGACCCCCTATTGTCACAAAAGAGTTTAATATAAATGATAACATCGAATCTCGAATATTCGATCCTTGTAACTGGTTAAAACGGTTTTTTTTTCTACGTAAATCGATGGCATAAAGTTAATAAATCTATAAGTCGATGGGTGGTTAAGTTTACAATCAAAACAAATTAAGTTTTTGATTGATGATAGCTTTAGTTCGAAGGTTTGTGTATTGAGTGGACCAGTTAAGTTGGACTAACTAATAGTAATTAGAATTAATTCAGAGTTAATTTGATTAGAAACGCAGTTAAAATTGTTATAGTTAGGTGAATATATTAAAATTTTTTACGTAAATTTGAATTAATCAGATAGACCTTGTTCTTTCTGAAGTAGGAGTCAAGAGTTTTTGGAACTGGTGTGCATTCGAGAAATGAGTTGTGAAAATTTAGGAAGTAAGATATGTATGTACATGTACATATTATCCTTAATAAAGGACTTTGGCGCTCGGTTATATCTGCCTTCCCCGAAAGGTACTTAGCGTGAAGATATTTATTTAGAAATATAACTATATCCTATATAAGCAATATGTCACTGAACCTTTGACAGAGTTCGTCGACAGTATAAAAATAATGTATAGTGAAATATTTTTTAATTTTTCGTAAAAAATTAATGAGAAATTGTATCATGCTGCTGTTTACCGATAAAGTTTAGTTATCTGACAATAATAAGTCCTTTGTTGAAGTATCAATGTAGAAAATTCAATCGTTAGAGGTTAATCATCATATCGTGTAAACCGTTAACTGTCCACTCCTAAACATAAGTTTGCCCCATAAGAGTTTTGCTAGTAGTTGCCACCCATGGCAGGCGAATTGGCAACCGCAGTTGGGCATCGATGATGATTTAAAAGGGACTCTGCTGCGCCTTCAGCTATTAAGTTCCCTTGATCGCCTCTTATGATATCCACGAAAAGGAACGATTGGATGCAGTATTATTTGCGTGATACCGAAACAAACATAAAGACACATAACATAAATATATATATATTTTTTATACTTTTCTAAAAATTTTCTCTTAGTCTTATAAAGATCCCTTATAGGTATTATTTTTTCTTAAACATCTCCCATGTACAGACACCGTCTACTTTATTAATAAGATATAAGTAAATATATCTATGTACATAACATCTTTAAATATCTCAACGTAATCTTATTAAGATATATTCCAACTTTAATTTAAGCCTCTTTTTTCTTCCTTTTTCTTACAATTATCCATAATTAACAGAAGTTTTACACAACTAAGACCTTTTCCGGGGTTAATTAGGGAGGGCAGGTGACAGTTCTAATTCCTTCTCGAGTTTATTAGAAATTTACTTTTAATTGCCCCACTTAGATAGGAAAACATTTTTTGTTTAAGCTCCTTTCTTTCGTTTTATTTTAATCAAGTTGTACCTCGACGTTTATTCTAAATAAGATTTCTTTAATTATATTGTTTAATACTTAAAAATAAATTGTGACTTTTTGATGAAAAATAACTGTGAATAAAGAGAAAAATATCCACTATTCACTATAATTCTCAACAAGGTAGTCAGAGGTGGCGAAATGTTTATTAAGTCACCAAGCATATTAGATGGTTAGCTGATAAGAATTATTTTGTTTAATTCCGCTACCGTTAGTATGTGTGCAACTGCTAACACTCGTTTTAATTCACTACTATTATTATTACTAACGGTAGCGGAATTAAACAAAATAATTCTAATCAACTAACCATTGATATGGACTTTCGCAATATTACCCATATTTCAATAAATTATGAGCATATTAGAATCCATCTTGTCAAGGGACGTGTCTATAGGCATTATCGTCACTTAGATTGATTTAATTTGTTGTCGGTGTTTTCCATCACGGGAAAATTCCAGTGTTAATATACAAAGTTTTGCCTACCACCTAGATGAAGCGACAAACTAAAATAAATGGGGGAAAAGAGGTTGTTAATGAAATGAAATGAATTTATTTTGTTAGAATGCAGGTAATTTTAGATGATAGAGGTTTATATTTCCCATGTACATTCTGCCTCTATGTCGGCGTGCAAATTTTTAACAATATAAAAAATTTATATATATATTCTACATTATATTTCCTTTTCTTAGTCATACAATACATTATTATTATTTATTTATTTATTTATTCATTAGTACAAATATGTGTACATGGCGGACTTAATGCTAAAAGCATTCTCTCCCAGTCAACCATAGGGAAGTGTCAGAATACTCAAATGCGGTACTACTAATTATTGATATACATACATACTAAATATACATACATATTAATTACAGTAAACGGAAAATAAAAGCCTGTACAATAGTTGACCAAATTAATAAAATATTTTAACAAACTGTGATATTAATTAGTAATGGAAATCAAACAATGTAACCTATCAGGTCGACCTTCACCCGGTTCCCCATAGAAACCATTGTAATTAATTCTTGGGCAATTGTTCACGATGGGCCAACTGACCTGCTGTCATCCTCATCTATCATCTGTCACTGGTGCCCCGCCATCGTGTACCGATAGCGGAGACATTACCATTCCAGTATCATCTCATAAAAAGACCTCAAAAACTTATTTTTTTTTAACCTACAATAATATTTTTCCTCGTGGAGTAATAATGATGAAAGGGTTTCAATAAATAGAGATTAAATTGTATGGATTCTCCTTGTACAGTGATATTACATATATTACAAGAGTTTCTCGTCCATGTAATGGGCCAAATGAAATTATAAGGGCGGTCAACGACTGTTTGACGGTCGAATACAAAGTGAAAATGTTACATTTTAACAGTACGTGATCGTTTCTTTTACTGTGCCGTAAATGTAAGCGATTAGCGGACGGATAAATATTTTTTTTAATGATTAAAAGTGAAATGGTAACCACGCCTGCCTTATTGGTAAACGCTGGCGGGGCACCAATGAGAGATGATAGGTGCGGATGAAAGCAGGTCAGTTGGCTCATCGTGAAGAATTCACCACGAAAGTTTCCAGAGAAAACCGCGTAGAGGTCGACTTGATGGAGTATATTGCTAGAAATTGGGCTGTTAGATCTTATTACTAACAATTGCCTATAGGCTACAGTAGCTGTTTACTATCAGACGGGCTGTGTGCTTGTTTACCACCTTTATGGTATAAAAAAAATCCTTTTTCTCCGACGAATAAGTATTATGCACCTCTAGATATGTAAGAAACGAATGCACGAGTATTGATGAATCGTCACTAGCCTAAGCTAATCAAAATGATCTATCGGCAAACTCATTTGCTACTTGTCTAAAGTCTAGTCTTTCTAACACTGCAATTAAATGAGTTAATTCTGTCTTTTTTTGTTTCGTGTAATAAGAGTCTTTATCTACATTTTGGCTCTAGTAAACGTAAATATGTATCTTTCTGCTTCGATAATAAATTAAGGATAGCACCTGCGGGTTTGCTTCAATTTTCTTTATTTATTTAAACTTTAATGCACAATGAAACTATGTACATATGTAGAGGATTTAACACCGGACGGTGTTTTCTATCAGTCAGCCATTGAGCGAACCGAGAAATAAGTATGTAGGCGAAGCATTATTGAATTGCGTTTTGGTGCTGTTAGACATTAATTTATAAAATCTAAAATGTCCTACATACCTATTTTAAGTATTGAAGTGTTTTGTCACTTTGAATTTAGCGCAAAAGAAAAGAACAAAAGACTTCAAAAGCTAATATTTTAGGTTTTGTGAAAGGTTTGACGTTTTTATGAATAAGGGGTTAATAAAATGAGATCTCAACTGACAGAGATCAGATGGCAATGTCCTCAGATGTGTTACTACGAATGTATGCAGTGACACACCGATGTCCACTTACAACTATAAATGAATAATATCATCGTCTTCCTGCTCTTAACCCAATTAAGTCGGCGTAAAATGGTTTAATTCATATTACACAAAGTTTTGACTTTTGGTTTTACGACCGGCCGCCTGCCTGACGTAAACCGTCCTTGGAAATACATAGATAGATGATGTATTAAATGATATTTGTTTATTATTACTAGTTTTCTAAATAGATCAAAATACAAGAATAAACACACCTGCTCGTTGAAAACTAATAAATCGCTTAAGACGTCGTATGCGATGGAGATACGATCTTGATCGCTTCCACAAAAACTGGTACAGCTTGGCCAGCGATCACGCGAATTGAAAGCGGTTGAAAGAAACTTTTTCCCAGCAGTGGAACACCATAGGCTATGACTGATTTATCAATTGATTGATCTGTTGATTATCACCATCCCATTTTAATCCATTAAAAACTTCTCAACGCTCATCACTTGCACCAAACAACGTGTAATATTAAATTTGCGCACATTCGAGTAGGCTTTTAAACTGGGCTTGTACTACGAAATTACTTAGTATAATTTAGTTCTGCCAATTATCAAGTTAATTCTATGAAGAAAATCTACCTAGATAGGGGGTGAATGTACCTATCCATAGCTAATGAGGGAATAATATAATTACTAGCACCGGTTCCCGCTTGAAAATCATTGGAAAATCTTTACTTAATATTATTCTAATTGGATATTAAGATTTCAAAGGATTTCGTAGCGCGGAAACATATTTATCTTGATATTGCGTACTTTTCCCCTAATCAATCAATATATTTCAGTCACGCAAACAAAGCCGCGGGTAAAAGCTAGTAAGTAATAAATCAAATATAATTATTATTATTGGCCACTTTATTCAAGCCACCTAGTGGAACTAGTCTAGTTCTAGTTCCACTAGGTGGCCCTGGATAATCTGTAGTATATAACTAAGCAAATATGTACTTTAAGTACTAGACAACTGATAAAAAATAATTCAATACTTCTTTTTTTCATAAGTACAAAAGAATATAAATGTTCGCATTGTCTAGGAGTCGAACCCGCGACCTTCAAGTGATTAGATAGTGAGCTAAATCGTTCGTAAGAAAATATAACAATTTTTTTTACGCGACTTAGAATGGCAAACAAACTATCCGCCCACCTGACGGAAAATTCAAACTGTTAAATGCAACTCACTATAGTTGTCCCACACTTAGGGGATTTACACACGAGCGACGCACAAGTCATTGGGACACGGGACATCGATATCAACTTTATGGGTGTTTAAATAATGAATTTATTTACAATTGTAACATTTTATGCTCGTTTTATGGCAGTGATATTCCGTATTGCTAAGTAACCTCGCCCACGAGTTAGTAGCGGTATGCTTGAAATAAACTTACTAGAGGCATAGGTACGAGTATATATTATCAAATATATATATATTTATAATGATCAAATTTATTTATTTAAAAAAATACATAAAAATGTATAAAAAGCTGTCTTTAAATATTTATAATTGATTTAACATTTTAATATTTAAAAAAGCTACTTTAACGGTGACAAAATTAATATGGGATTAATACGTGAGATAAAAAAAAATCGAATGAATATATTTCTGTTCACTTCGAAAGTTTTCAATAACTTGATAATTATTGGAATATGATTTTCATGTTTTAATAATTCTTATTTTCATTATAAATGTAAAAATAAGGTTGTTTGTTTATTTGTTACTTAGTAGCGCGGCTAAACCAATAACTCTTTTAGAGTTTAGCTCGCGTTTGTACATTTCCTTGTCTGTAATATTTTTTACGCATTATTAATGTGTACAATAAAGTATAAAATAAAAATATGAATATGAAATTTAATATACGCATTACGTATAGGAAGGAGAAGGATGTATGCTATTTTTATCTCCATTAGTAAACATATTCCGGTCACGTGGACAAAGCCGCGGGTAAAAGCTAGTGATATTTGTTAGCGTTAATTTGTGCGAGCAACTTTCAATTTCTCTTGAATATCTTTAAAATATACATTATTATGGTCATATAATATTTGACAGTGTAATTCAATACAAATTGAGAATAATTTGTTTGTTGTAATGGTAACTATAAATACATTTATTGACAAGATCTCTATCATGGCCGCCTTAAATTGGGGTGGGCGTAGTATGTTTTCATCTAAAATTGACGAGGTAATTAATCTTCATCTACATATATAAATAAAATTGAAGTATTTGATAAATTGGAAAATTTTCATTGCTATGATAACGACTATACTATTATATATAGTGATAACTATCTGTCTATTAATATTAATCTGTCTTAGCAATGGCTGAGTTTCTTGTCTGTTCTTCTTGACTGAAATTGCGTTCCAAATGGGCGGTAATAGAAAAGAATGACTATTCGAAAATGCTTAAATCTAAATTTACTTAAAAAATATTTCTTTCTTCCTTTCTATTAAATAAATGAATGAAATTTTATTATTATTATGGATTCAGATTCTGACAGCTTTTTATCTTTGCAAAATCCTAAAAAAATAATTAAATTAATAAAAATATTTTGATGTCTTTCTAATACTGTTCGTACATTATTTCTATTCAATATTTTTTATTACTATTTGCTGTGCTTAAATAATGTCAGTTATGAACGCAAATAAATTACAGCCCATTATGTACCATTATCTGTTATTTATATGAGGTGATAAAAAGTGGTAATCCTCTTTTACAAACGTTAACAACTCCGTGATTATCATAGATCATATGATTTACTTAATAACTTAATAAGCATTATAAAATTGATACTCTCCGTGGATTAAGAACGGATACTGAACTTTGTCCCACACTATACCAGGTCAACTAGGTGTTTGTGTAAACTAATATAAATACAACAAATAAACATAAAATGAACAGTTTATGGCAACCGATTGTTATAAAAACTGTTCATTACATCTAAATAGAAGCATTATTTAGCATAAAACTCACCGCACGATACTATTCTTATAACAATTGTGAATATAATTTACAATTTAAATTCCAATTTACATAAAGTACAGGAACAACGGCATAATTGTCATAAAATTTATCGATTCGAACAAAATTATGCGAGTTTTACGATAGTCGTTAGTTTGTGGATGGCCTAATGATATGATTAGACTGACGGGACAAGAGTAGCGGGACACAATTGCCCTCTAACAATGTAAACGCAAATTCTATCCCAAAGTGCGGTCGCAAATAAATATTATGAATTATGACCTAATGAATGAATTCTTGTCAACCCATTGTGAAATCTAGTAAAGTGCTTTTAACTACAAACAGTGACATGTACAGATTTTGATTGGATTGGATGAAAATATAATGAAAATAAGTGATACTGGAGTCATGTAGCCCATCGTGACAAATTCACCAACAATTGGCCATGGGAGTCTCTAGGTAAATAGTTGATGTGACAAAAATTTTTATTAATAATAGAGTCATTATTTCGTCATCACCCAAAATAAATTCCCGTTCCTAAAAAAAATTATTACAAAAATTAAAATTACAAAAAAAAATGGTTCTATGTATACAAATAAATATCTTTTTATAGAAATATATTTAATGTTTGAATTTATTTAAGAGTACTTTTAAGGACAGAAAATGTTATACAGGTAAATTTAAATACATGTGTCAGTTGTCCCAATTAATGGGACAAACTACATGGGGTCGTTAGACCAAGTGGGACACATGTGAGGCTCGCAACCGTTCACAATTTTGAATTTCGTGTAAAATAATCTGACGTAATTTTCTCTACGTGTTCTAGCAATCAAGCGTATTGGATGAAAATGTTTCATACACTCACACACCTCATGCCACACTCATACCGTTACCGTGATCCCAGAGGGGACGACCGCTGCCACTTGCTCGTTGTAACTGCGGCATATATCTCGTAAATTTATTATTCACTACTTTTAATCATGATATTGCAAAATGGAAGGTTCCGTAAATATTGAAGAAATATAACTGACTTTCTGTGATATCATGGGCGACACAATATATTCACTAAGTTGTTCATATTTTTTTTTTTATGAGTGAAAATGGTATGGTAACCCCGCCTGCGCTAACGGGATACGCTGGCGGAGCACCAGTGAAGGGTGACAGATGAGAATGAAAACAGGCCAGTTAGCCCATCATGATGAATTCATCAGGAATTAACCATGATAGTTTCCAGGTGGAACCGCGGGGAGGTCGACCTGGTCGGGTATATTGCTAGCAATGGGATTCTTAGTCTCCATTACTAACAATCCCTTTCCCCCCTGTTCATATAAGTTAATAAATATATTGTGTACATCGTTCCGTCATTTTTTTTCACACAATTAAGCTAGGTTACCCTGTGTTATGAAGAACTTTTCTTTTAATGGATGATAATTGTTTCCAGGGGGAACCGGGTGGAAGTCGACCTGATAGAGTATATAACATATTAGTATATTACTAGCAATAGGATTGCTTATTACTATTACTACCAATACCCCCACCCCCCCCCCCACCCCATTACGAATATCTAGCCAACAACTGAGGTTACAACCCTGAATCCCAGACACTAGCTAATTTAGAAAATGTATTTAAAGATCAAGAGATGAGCCAATTTTGTTTGCCTCATTTGCCAATCCACCAACCAAGCGTGGCAACTACTGGCATAACTTCCCAATAGAGAGAAGTCTATTTCCAGCAGTGGACAATTAAAGGCTGGTATGATGAGTACTTTAAAGTATCGTGCGACACCCTGATTGTACTCTAATGTTAGAAGTGCTGATTGTTGAGGAGATTTACCAAAGGGAGATTTTGTACAAAAGTCGATTGCTTGGGTACCTTTGTCCCATTCGTGTTTCTACCGTGAAGCAGTTGTGTTTGCATGGCTGTGTTTCGGTTTGAAGGGTGGGATATGGCGTGAATTTACAGGGTACAGCGGAATAACATCTGAGTCCTCAGGAATGGCAACGCATGGGGGGTATCATGGGGGAAACAGTATACTCTGTTATGTCTATGGTACTGCTCATGTCTATAGGCGACGGTTACCACTTTCTATCAGGTGGACCGTCAGTTTGTTTGCCATTCCAAGTTGCATAAAAAAAAGATGACAGTAAATCCCGGTAGTAAAATTAGGATTAGAAGTATGATATCGTTTCACGATAGGTATTAATGATGTTAATATTTGAAGTTTACATATAAAACGGCAAATAATTTGACGGTCCACTTAATAGAAAATGTTGATCGTCGATTGTAAATATCAACAGCTATTTTGTGCGTAGTAAAATTTGTTATTTACACGAGCAAAAAGTCCGTAGTTGATTTATTGAAACGAATGCCAACAAAGCCAGAGATAACCTAGTTTACAAAGCGAATTTAGCATTTCTAGGCAAAAGCTAGCGGGGTATATTATTTTAATCCTATTTCGTGTATAGACAGCTTTACCGGCTTTGTTTCGTGTAATACGGTTTGCAAGTTAGACATTTGAGCTCAGTGTTACAATATTGTTCGTAATATCTTGAAATTAATATTTGATAATAAACTAAACTATACAAATCTCTAGTACACGTCAATAACTATGAGCGATAGGAATTGCACAATTTCAATTCCTATCGCTCATAGTTATTGATTTCAGTGGCTTAATTTATTAATAATACTATTTTTTTTATATACAACTTATAATGGCAAACAAGCTGACGGCGCACCTGATGGAAAGTGGTAACCGTCTTACATCTACCAGATATTCTGTCTGTCTATACGTTCCGCTAAAAATCCCCGTATTTTTTCCTATGTGAACTTTTATGGTATACCATACATGGACTTTTTTTTCTGATGGGTGAAAATGGTATGGTAACCCCGCCTGCGCTAACGGGATACACTGGCGGAGCACCAGTGAAGGATGATAGATGAGAATGAAAACAGGCCAGTTAGCCCATCATGATGAATTCATCAGGGATTAACCATGATAGTTTCCAGGGGGAACCGCGAGGAGGTCGATCTGGTTGGGTATATTGAAACCATACATGGACTATCACCATTCATCAGTGTATGTATAAAAAGAGACCACAATGATATGGTTATTATTGGCGACAAAGTGTTGTGCATTGGTTTGTTAAAAAAGTAAACTTACTGTGAGTCAACAAAGGCTGACGATTATTTGAACTCTTTCGAGATTTGTCGATCTATCTAAATATATTATTTTTAACATTTTCTATCAGGGGGGAGGGGTCGTTAGTAATGCGGACTACCAGTCTCATTGCTAGCAATATACCCTATAAAGTCGACCTTAACGAGGCTCCCTTTGGAATCTCAAGTGTATTCATCACGATGGACCAACTGGTCTGTCTTTTCATTCTCACCTGTTATCCCTCTCTGGTACCCCTCCAATGTATACCGATAACCCAGGCAGCGTTACCATTCCAATATTATTCATTAAAAAAAAATCTTCTTTCTAAATAAATAATAATGAATCGCCAAACATGTTGCTAAGCGCAAAGCTCGAACTGGCTGGACCAATTCGGTTAACTTTTTTTCGATTGTTCATTAAACTTTAAATAAGTTTCTTACGTTAAATTAGAAAGATTGCCAGGTAAAATATAAAAAGGCCATTATACTTTTTTTTTTTCATACAAACTGTTTCTAGCCGCCTATTCAAACACTTCAATCAAATATTGACATCTTAGCTTTTGAGAGAAAAAACGTCTCTCGAGCCAGCGAGCATTGTTATTTATTTATTGTAACACTGTTGCTATTTGTAAAATAAAGCAACTGTACCAACTTCAGAAAAAGAGGGTGTCCTCAATTAGATTTTTTATGTTCGTTACCTCATAACGCCATAATTGTAAACCGATTTCGAAGATTATTTTCTTATCTGAAAGGATTATACTTTGGTTTCGGAATCTCGACTCCGGATTTTATTTCATATTTTTCTAAAATAAAAATATAATTATATAAAAGTACTTAGTACAAGATAATTTTACATTTGTATATGATGTACTATGATTATATTTGAGATTGAGTTCTACTCATATGTATTACTGTAGCTATATCTTGCGGCTTCACCTGTGTATTTCAGTATTTAAAGTATCCTCTACTAAGTCAAGACATAATCTGCCTATGTACCAAATTTCATTCGAATACTTTCAGTGGTTTTTGCAGGAAAGACTAACAAACATGCCTCCATTGTTACAAACTCTCGCATTTATAATGTTAATAGAATTCTCAATTTCTCTCAAGCTTAGCCTCTCATTTGGGTCATTGTGCGTATGAGTCGTGGCTAATAGAACCAGTCGAGCTCCGCCCAGAAGCACAGAAGCTTCCTGGGATTTTCACAGGCCTCACGGAGCGACCTCACTGTTCCGAGGATTTCTAAACGTTGAGGGGCATATTTTATCAGAGGGAGACTTTGTACAAAATTCGATTGCTTGGGTACCTCTGTCCCATTCGTGTTTCTACCGTGAAGTAGTTGTGTTTGCATGGCTGTGTTTCGGTTTGGAGGGTGGGATATGGCGTGAATTTACAGGGTACAGAGGAATAACATTTGAGTCCTCAGGAATGGCAACGCATGGGGGGTATCATGGGCGAAACAGTATACTCTGTTATGTCCATGGTACTGCTCATGTCTATAGGCGACGGTTACCACTTTCGATCAGGTGGGCCGTCAGCTTGTTTGCCATTCTAAGTTGTATAAAAAAAGGGGCCACAGCTTCACATTCCAGGATTAAATGAAAGCCATTTTTCTCAAGCTTATTGTAACATTGTTGCTGTATTTAATAAAGCAACATATAATATCGCTTCTCAGGCAGATTTTATGATTTTTTTGTAGAATATAACGATCCATCTCGTAGTAAAATCCTTTCAATTATAAAAATAAAGAATAAGATTACTTACCATCGTAAAACAAAGAATCCCGTGTAATTTGAACTATAATCCCGTGTAATTAAAATATAAAATTCACCGGCGCCGACGGTCGGTCGTCACTATAACGAGCCTGTTTTACAAGTAATGCGAAATGGCAGCGTAAACGGGCCTTATTATTGTCCCACGATTCTGTCCCAGGATATTAACCTGGTATTCAACGTTGCAAATAGTTGGGACAAGATGGATGAACTGTTTTTGTGTAGGATTTACCGTCATTAATTTAAACAAATTAAATGAATAAACTTATAATATGGTATTCGTGACCGTGTGGTCCTTGCATAGAATAGGCCATCCCTTTCCCTTGGGTGTCGTAAAAGTCGACTAAGGGAGAGCGAGGGATGGACAGCAGCGTTCCTCTTCAAAAACATCTCTAAAGAACAGTCTTAAGAGATGTTTTAAGTCATCCCAGTCAGCTAGGATTGCCAATTCGCCTTCCATGCGTGGCAACTTCTGCCAAAACCCCCCAACGGAGAGGATTATGTAGGCAGATATGATGTTATTTTCGTTTCAAGTATATGTTTGCACAACACCATCTTTTTTTTTTCAGAGAAATAATTGTAATAGACGTAAAATGATACCGTTCACCATAATTAGACCATATTTACTTACAACAAGCGACGAATGTATATACATATAATTCAGTTTTCCATAGGGATGGGACAAGTATATGTTTGCAAAATATTATAATTTTTTTTGTTTCCGAGATATTTACAATAAACGTAAAATGATACCATAATTAGACCGCATTTCCTTACCACAAGTGACAAATATACATATAATTCAGTTTCCCGTAGGGATGGGGTATGATCATATGTTTTAATGTAAAAAACATAAAATATCTGCTTACATATTAAATAGGCTCCCATAGGATACGACATATTATCAATTATGAATGATAAAGGTGATGTGAATGACAACATAAAGAAACAACACGTTTATATATATATATATATACATTATTTTATGATTAGCTTTTACCCGCGACTTTTTTCGCGTGATTGGGATATGTTGATTGACTGGCGTAAATTGATTGGCGTTTCCAATTTCATAACGATTGGTTAAACCGCTAAGGCGTCAAGGGGCAACAAACAAACTTACTTTCGCATTTATACTATTACTAGCTTTTACTCGCGACTTCGTTCGTGTAACCGAGATATATTTACTTGCCAGAAAAAAAGGAAAAGAACATAGGCTATGTTCTTCGTCCTCTATAGTACATAATAATAAATTTAAAATAGCGTTTGCTTAAGCTAATAACGCGATAAGAGGAAACAAATAAACATTTATTTATGAGGAAGAAAGTTTTTTGAAGGCGACCCTGTATGGGCAAACGCAGTGTAGGACGCCCCCATTGTATCGAGTGACGACCTCAAATGCATTGCAGGGAGTTAGTGGATGCAGGTGGTTCAGGGCGTTCTTTATGGCAGTCTGTGGAGGAGATATATGTTCACCAGTGAACAAATAGTTGATAATGAAATGATAATTCATATTTATAAGTATAGTAAGTATATAATAAAAAAAAAATAAAAAAAAACTAATACTAAAAATTCTAGCTAGATCTTGCTCAGGTAAACGATTGTAAACAAAAAGCATTAAATTGTATGAATTAGCTAAACAAGCGTTTACGAATAACTGGTTTTAAGCTTAAGGGCAAGCATACATCGACCTTATTTGGTACTTACATATTATAATTGAATCTCGACTAAAGATTAAATTTTACTCCCGGTGCAAACTACTTAAAATAATCCCATCCGATGAGTAGTGAAGTATTAAAATCCTTTGCTCTTTACTTAAATTATTTTTAAGAGATTCGAATTAATATTGTCTGTCTAGTATCTATATACAACTAAGTTGTATGTGAGATTTGAAAACGGTTCACTGAAGTGATTAATTATATAATTATGCTATATAAAGTAACTGAAAATAAGTTTTGTATTATTTAACTAGGTTTGTAAAGATGTTTTTGATGTTTGTTACTCGTTTACGTAAATCTCTTTTAGAGATAAGTTCGCCTTTGCTAACATTGTTATTAACTTATTGCTGTTACTGTGTGTTTTAGTGCAATAAAGAATGTATATATGAAATTTGGTATACAGGTAAACTAATTTCTTAAAATGGGGGCGTTTTAATATTACAAAACCCAAGTTTTTTTTAATAGTTGATAATGGAATGGTATCCCCGCCCGCGCTATCGGTGTACACTGGCGGGGCACCAGTGAGGGATGATAGGTGACGATGAAAGCTGGTCCAGTTAGCCCATCGTGACGAATTCTATTAAAATTAACCACGACGGTTTCCAGGGGGAACCGCGTGGAGGCCGACCTGATAGGGTGTATAGTTTGCAATGGGTCAGTTAGACCCCATTACTAACAATCCCTTTCCCTCACATAACGCAAGTTGGGGGGAAGAGGGGTCTTGTAAAACGTTACGATGCGTTACATTGGCGGGAAGGGAAACATCGTTTAAGTAACATTGTTTTTTTTTTTTTATTTAAATAATAAACAAATGAATTAAAATTATCTAAGTTGACAACCCTTTTTGTTTATGTTTTATGGGAAATCCCTTGAGTGCATTGTATGCCATTTTTATTTTGTTTTTTGTTGTCAATATTCATTAGTATTGGGACTTTTAGGTAAAAATGGTCACTTGGATGTTACATAATCATGTATATAATATATATCTGTGTGATCCTGGCATAGAATACGCCATCCCTTCCTATCCTGTAAACTGCGGTTGCCAATCCGCCTGCCAAGCGTGTTAACTACAGACAAAACTTTCCTTAACTAGGGCTTATGTTTAGTAGTGGATAATTAGTTACCATTCAAAATTGTAAAAAAAGGTTAAAAGTAAGCACAAACTTTTTTTTGTTACTTAATAAGTATTTAACTATTCGACCGTTTTGTTAGCAGATACGAGTATGTAGCCATACGTCCCTTGTTCGCAAGTGTGTTAATTGCAAGCTTTATTTAGATTAACTGCGGCTAACGACCTCTACTTTGTCTATTTGGAACGTAATCGCCTTAAATAACGAGGGAACCGTCAATTCATTCGCTGTTATTTTAACACTGGAAAAACTAGTTGCAATTAAGCCGTTCCATCACTACTGTGATTAGCTACATATTTAAGCCACTTTAAAAAAGGAAGATGTTTTAAATTCTATTGTAGTTCTTTGTCTTTATAATCTCATAACTTCGTAATTAGTTAATCGATTTGAATAATTCTTTTTTTTTTGTCTGAAAACATACTTTCAGATTAGCCCCTTAGAAATTTTATCACAATCAGTTCAGCAGTTTGGTTTTTAAATCAAAATAACTGGTTTTGTCACAACTGAAGTCGTTTTTTTTTTTTTTTTGTGGGACTAAATTTTACATAATCCAGCGTCTTTTTTTTTTTAATTTTCCTCCTAATGCTTATGTAACATACGAGCCATTCCTGAGGACTAAGGTATTATACCACTGTGCCTTATAATTTCAGTGCCATATCCCACCCTTCAAACACAGCCATTCAAACACAACTGCTTCACGGTAGAAACACGAATAGGACCGATGTACCCAAGCTATTATATGCGTGATTCACTCGTAACGCCGTTCATAGACTATGGCAATTGCTTGCCATCAGGTGGGCCGTATGCTTGTTTCCCACCTCAGTGGTGTAAAAAAATATACAACGTATTTTATGATTAACGTTTTAGTTCTCTAATAGATCACTTTTCAAAATAATCTATACTTATAATAAATCTGTAGAGAGGTCAATTCTGTACATGAAATGTATTGCCAAAATAACTATCAGGGGGTGATTAGTCGGTACTGATGCAAAAAATGCAATCAATGAATTTTTTGTCTGTCTGTATGTTTGTTACAGAAATAAAAACTACTCGACGGATTTTAAAGAAACTTGTTACAATTATTCTTTATACTCCTGGGCAGGTTATTGTATACTTTTCATCACGCTACGATCAATAGGAGCAGAGCAGTGAAGGGAAATGTTAAAAATGTCCACCCGTGCGACGCCGGGACGGGCCGCTAGTCTATCATAAAACTACAAATGTTCAGTTGTTTTTAAAAATTGACAATCGATTACGACATTGTTACATTTCAGTAAGCAATGGTCATGAACGCTCATAGTAAACGTGGGTAATATGAATACCGATCCGATATCTATATATTGGGTACCTCTGTACACTGATGGACTGGAAAAATGTCATCACCTATTTCGATATCGCCCATATCGGTCGGATATCTATTTTAGAATATGTTAAAAGTTTGTTATCCAATATATTTTTTTAAATAACAGACTTTTAACATATTTGTTATTTGGACCATTATATAGATATTTTAACTGAAATATAATATAAAATATATAAAACTATATAAAAAATATAGAATATATTGTTCATATAAAAGTTCATCACCCATTTCGATATCGTTCAATATCGCTCGGATATCTATTTTCGAATATGCTGTAAGTTGTTTAATATTTTTTTGAATAACAGTCTTTTAACATATTCGTTTATGAACAAATATATATATATTGTAACTAAAGTATATAGATATTACTATATATTACGCACCATTAGTTCTTAATTCTATTATAACTCACTTTTTCGAGTCAATCCATCATTTTGACCTGTCGACGGTTTAACCATAACCATAACGAATGATATAACGTGTTATAATACATCGGTTCGCAACCCACTAACTCCGTAACCTTAATAGGGCAACTTTATAATTTGTTACCTACGATATTAACTTCGGAACGGACCCGAGTTGGGGGTTAAAATAAATATGGGCCGCGCTTTCCCTTTACAAATTGATGGCCGAATACATGTGTCCCTTGTCTAATTAAATAGTCCACATTCTAAAGGTTCTGATATGCGATGTTTTTGACCATAA
Source organism: Galleria mellonella (assembly GCF_026898425.1). NCBI lineage: Eukaryota > Metazoa > Arthropoda > Insecta > Lepidoptera > Pyralidae > Galleria > Galleria mellonella. The sequence goes on along the minus strand of NW_026441999.1, from coordinate 2,881,875 downwards.
TGGAGTCTGTTATATAATAATAATAATTAATAATAATAATAATAACCCGAACTTCCTTACAACCGGGATCACTCATTTAGCTCCTAAGACGGACGATACCGCGGATCCATCTAAATATCGCCCCATCACTTGTCTTACGACAATATATAAGACGTTAACATCCGTTCTGAGCGCTAAGATCTCTCGTCATGTGTACGAGAATAAGATCCTATCTAGCGCTCAGAACGGATGCAGGGGCGGTAGCCGCGGATCGAAGGAGCTGCTCCTCATTGATGCTGTCGCTGGGCACGTGGTCAAGCGGAACCGTCGGAATTTCTCCGCCGCCTGGATAGATTATAAAAAGGCGTTCGATTCCGTGCCCCATTCATGGCTCCGGAGGATACTCGAGCTGTACAAGATCGACGGTACAGTTCGAGTGTTCTTGGAGGCATGCATGAGGCAGTGGACGACGATCCTGACTATCCAGGGCGAGCGATTGACGGATACCGCTGACCGGATAGAGATAAAGAGAGGAATATTCTAGGGCGATTGTTTGAGTCCACTTTGGTTTTGCCTGTCCCTGAATCCACTCAGTACTTTACTGGAGAATTCGGGGACTGGATTTCAGTATCGGAGAGGAGGTACACGAGTGTCTCACCTTCTGTACATGGATGACTTGAAACTGCTAGCTCCGAGCGTCGAACGCCTGACGGAGCTGCTAAATATCGTAAACGATTATAGCAGCTCTATTAGGATGGCGCTCGGAATAGACAAGTGCGCGGTCCTCCATGTGCAGAGGGGACGGGTCACTCAAACTGAAGGGATCGCCACAGATCCCTCTAATATTAAAACCCTCTCCGAGGCTGAAACATACCGGTATCTGGGCATGTCACAAAACATCGGTGTGAAGGAGACGGATATGAAACAGTCAGTCCGCGAGGAATTTTTTGCGCGCCTTACAAGAGTACTGAAAAGTTCTTTGTCGGGCGCCAATAAAATCCGAGCTTATGACGGCTGGGCCATGCCCGTACTCCTTTACACTTTTGGCGTGCTCAGATGGTCTCAAACCGAACTCGAAGCCCTGGATCGGAAAGTCCGCACAACTATGACCCTCCATAGAATGCATCACCCGAAATCGTCAGTCATGAGGCTGTATATCCCGCGGAAAGCTGGTGGTCGAGGCTTGTTAAGCGTTAAGACCATGCACAACCGCGAGATTGACAGCCTCAGGACATATTTTCTGGAGAAAAGAGACGAGGGCTTGCATAGAGAGGTCATAGAATGTGACAAAGGATTCACCCCTCTTTCTCTGGCTAAAGAGGACTGGCGAAAACCCGAAGTTTTGGGTACCTCTCAGCGGGAGGCCGTATGGAAAGAGAAGGAGTTGCACGGAAGGTTCTTCAAAGCCCTTCACGGGCCGTACGTAAACACGAAGACCTCCGTGCACTGGCTACAGTTCGGTGATCTCTTCGGAGAGACCGAGGGTTTTGTCTGTGCAATACAGGATCAGGTGGTTAAGACGAACAATTACCGAAAGCACATTCTGAAGGATGGCACTGAGGACATCTGTCGAGCATGTCGCCATCCTGGAGAGTCACTCAGACATGTGCTTTCGGGTTGTTCAGCTCTTGCCAACACAGAGTACTTGCACAGGCACAACCAGGTAGCCAAAATACTCCATCAAGAGCTAGCTCTGAAGTACGGCCTCGCGAATGAGAGGTTGCCGTACTATAAGTACGAGCCACAGCCGGTCCTCGAAAGCGACAGCGTCAGGCTCTACTGGGACCGATCCATCATCACGGACAGGACTGTTCTTGCGAACAAACCTGATATCGTGGTGATGGACCGGGCACTTTCGAGGGTGTTTTTGGTGGATGTCACCATACCGCATGACGAGAACCTCGTGAAAGCCGAAACCGAGAAGAAGAGAAAATATCTCGACCTGGCTCACGAGGTGACCGAAATGTGGGGGGTGACATCTACCGAAATCATCCCAATCGTTATGTCGGTGAACGGTCTTATCCCAACCAGTCTGGAACAACATCTCAGACGGTTGGGATTCCGAGGCGGCTCACTCCCGGGAAAGATGCAGAAAGCGGTGCTCTTAGATTCTGCCCGCATTGTACGCCGGTTTCTCTCCCTGGGGCCCTGAACCCCGGCCGACTGTGCTTCTGCCGGGGGTTAGTTGCCATCTCCTCTCCTTAAGAGGGGAGATGAGAATTTTGGTAAAATTTAAAAATAATAATAATAATCATCATCATCATCATCCTTTAGCTATCCATTGCTGAACATAAGCCTCCCTCTTGGGGTTTTGCCAGTAGTTGCTACAGTTAACAACTGTAGTTAGACTTCGGAGTTTTTTAAGAAGGACGCTGCTGCCCATCTCACGCTCTCACTTAGTCGCCTCTTACTACACCCACAAGAAAGGAAGGGGTGGCCTATTCTATGCCGGGACCACACGGCCATACTGTTATATAATATATATATATATATATATATATATATATTTATATGACATGTGTGAATTAGAATTAATTGTCCGTTTTTATTTCTAATAATTGTAATGTTTCTGTTTCAGGTAAGTTCCAGTGATTACACTTTACGCTTTTGACATTCTTTCGGTAAGTTTTATCTGGTCATTATAGCAACCAAGTTATGTGTTTTAGGTTCATCATCATTTCAGCCGTTAACTGTCCACTGCTGGACATAGGCCTCCCCCATACGCTGCTCTGGTATTTACTATTGAGAGAGGGGTTGCTTTATCTATGATTTTAGAAGAGTACGAAATTATTAGGAAATTAGGTTTTTTATCAGAAAATTGCATCTAGTAGCCCCTTTGCTTGCAGTACCCTGTCAAGTCACCAACCACGCAGCTTCCCTGGAAACCAATTTGTTTAATTCCTAATGAATTTGTCATAATGGGCCAACTGACCTGGTTTTATCCTCATTTATTACATTTATCATCCGTTACTGGTGCCCCATCAGCATATACCGAGAGCACAGGCCATTTCATTTTCTTATTATAAAAATCTGTCTTCCTATGTCACATTTCAGGTTTATAGCTATAGTAGTTATTTGATTAGAATTATTATGTTTAATTCCACTACTATTAGTATGTGCGTGACTGCCAACACATACTAATGGTAGCGGAATTAAACAAAATAATTCTAATCAAATAACCAATGATATTGACTTCCCCAAATTTTTTTTTATACAACTTAGAATGGCAAACAAGCTGACGGCCCACCTGATGGAAAGTGGTAACCGTCACCTATAGACATGAGCAGTACCATGGACATAACAGAGTATACTGTTTCGCCCATGATACCCCCATGCGTTGCCATTCCTGAGGACTCGGGTGTTATTCCTCTGTACCCAGTAAATTCACGCTATATCCCACCCTTCAAACCGAAACACAGCCATGCAAACACAACTGCTTCACGGTTGAAACACGAATGGCACAGAGGTACCCAAGCAATCGACTTTTGTACAAAGTCTTCCTCTAGTAACAGATAACACCTAGTTCTGTAAAATGCTTACAGCTACAGCTTACAAGTTATCTAAATTCAGTTCAGTTGTCGAGTAGTTTAAAAAAAGTTATAAATCGCAGTTTAACTAAACTGAATGGCGGCTAGTTGGGGAAAAACTCATGAAATTCAAATCGTAAAATGAATGCCTCATCATTCAAAGAGGAAGCTTATTGCAAATCCTTCCTTTAATAAAATATAAGACAAATTATTTGAAAGGATATTATTTTCACGGAGGCTCGTGAAAAGCGATAATCTTTCAGTATCTAAACCTCAAGAATATCAGGATGATATTTTTTTTAAGTAGTAAATGGGGAAAAATGACATTTTTTATTAAATAAGTAGGTATTGTTAATATTCACTGGCAGACAGCTGAGTGGGATGTTTAACTTGGTCGAAAATAGGTATCGAGTTCAAATCCCAGCCTGAACCTTTGAATATTTACATTCATATTTGGCTTATTTTAAAAGTCGTTGCCAATTGAGATATTTGCTTCGAGTGCGTTCTAACTACCGGTTTAATTTACGCGTATATTGGTCGAGAAAGCGCTTGGGCTCGTGTTACAGTTGCTCAAGACTAAAGATCCCGGATGGTCCCGGAACTATTCTAGCTTTATCGACCAAATTGCACGTAAATTAAACTGCTAGTTATTACATTAAAATATTATGTGTATGTGTGAAAATGATTACTTTTTTGAAAAGTTTTTGAATTTATCACGTCATAACGGTTAACTTTTATGTACTAGTCAAGTTTGGACATCTTTTTTAGGCTGGATAGTTGTAGGCAGTGATATATTTAATCTTTGTAAAGGTTGTTTTCCATTAATATTGCGATACAATAGCAATTTCGCATAACGTCAACTATAGTTTGCAATTTTGTTCCACAAAGAAAATTTTTTTTTATACAACTTAGAATGGCAAACAAGCTGACGGTCCACCTGATGATAAGTGGTTACGGTAGCCTATGAACACCTGCAACACCAGAGGTATTACGCGTGCGTTGCCGACCCTGAAGAGACGTTTCCCCCACTCTCAACGGTTTTTTTATGGGTGAATATGGAATGGTAACCCCACCTACGCTATCGGTATACGCTGACGGGGCAACAGTGAAGGGTGACAGGTGAGGATGATGGCAGGTCAGTTGGCCCATAGTGACCAATTGAACAAGAATTAACCACTATGGCTTCCAGGGGGAACCGCGTGGAAGTTGACCTGATAAGATGTCTTCCTAGCAATGAGATTGTTAAATCTCATTACTAACAATCCCTTTCCCTCCACTCTCAATGGTTGATAGTATCGCTTGTGAGATGGACAACGATCTTTATATACTTTGTCTCACGAACATCTGTTTTCTGTGTTCGAGTTGGCCTGAGTGGGTAGTAAGATAACATTATCACTTTCTCCATCTATAGAACCTTGTGAGTCCATGTATATTGCCTATTATTTATTAGCTACAAGTTTGAAACCGCCTCCGGAATTTCTTTTTATGGAACTTCCTAAAGTTCACAATTTGTCTAAATTTTTTTATGACAGTATTACGCGATTACCCTGATGACAATTTTGGACTTATTTTTACGATTATTTTTGAAATCGGTATTGTTGGCTCCATGTTTATGTGATGATTGATACTGATTTATGATTTTTTATATCTTTACAAACTTACGTTTTTGTATTAGTTAATAATAGATTTAATAGAAGGTCAAAGAGGAATGGAAAAACCGAGAAATAACTACATGGGACAGATAAAGGAAACGCTAGATGTCATGTCGAATAGAGAGGTCAAAGATATGGCATAGGATAGAACTGGCTGAAGAGAATTCATGAATTAGTTGCAACAACGAGAGGAAAATGATAAATAAAAAAAAAAAGGAAAATCTATATATTTTTTTATCTATTTTTTATTTATAGGATTTTTTATACTACTCGATATAAAAACATCACTAACTAACATTACTTACAATCCCTTTCCCCCCTCTAATAACATGGTTAGATTCTTAATTTTACGTTCCGCTGACAATGCCGTTCTCACCCTGTATAAGACTCCTTTTTATTATCAAAGATATCGTGGTATTTTTTTTTTTTAGTGGGTAATAATGGAAAGGTAACTTCACCCGCGCTATCGGCATACACCATTGGCATACACCGGCGGGGTACCAGTGAAGGATGATAGGTGAGGATGAATGCAGGTCAGTTAGTCCATCGTGACGAATTCCACAAGAATTGTTCACGATGGTTTAATAATAAGAAATAGGGCGTTTGCTAGCAATGGGGCTGTCAAACTACATTGCTAACAATCTCTTTCCCCCCGATATCGTGGTACTGGAAGCGCGCTGGGCCCATAACCTGTTAATTCAAGGCACAAACAATAAAACCACTATTTCCATACTAGTAAATATCACTCAGCTCAACAAAATAAACAGTACAAGATAAGAGAGATAGTATAAAACTATGGGATTAAGGTATAGACCATACTAAGTCACCTGGTTAGCATGCTATTGATTTGTTAATGTTTATTTATGCTGTTGTTAGTAATGGGATCTTAATGTCCCATTAATAGTAATATGCCTATAATATGTAATAGCCCTATCAGATCGACCTCCACGCAGTTCTCCCTGGAAATCGTTGTAGTTGTTGTAATTCTTGTTGACTTCATCCCAATGAGATAACTAACTTGTTCTTATAGCAGTTAGGAGGGTTTGTTAGTAATGACAATATCGTTGCTTGCAATCCTATCAGGTCGACTTCCACGTGGTTCCTACTTTAAACCATCGTGACTGATTTTTGTCGAACTCTTCACGACGTGCCAACTATACTGCTTCATTATCATTATCATCTATCGCCCTGCACTGGTACCCCGCCAGTGAATACCGATAGCGCAGGTGGGGTTACCATTCCATTATCATCCATTAAAAAATATGCTAATGTCTTATGGGAGGAAGGGATTGTTAGTAATGGGGAGTTGAATCTCTATCGCTATCAATATACTTTATCAGGTCGACCTCCACGCGTTTCCTCCTGGAAACCATCGTGACTAATTTATTGTTGAATTCGTCACGGTGGGCTAACTGTCCTGCCTATTCATCCTCACCTATCATCTCTCACTGGTGCCCCGCTAGTGTATACTAATAGCGCAGGCGGGGTCACCATTCCATTATCATCTATAAAAACAAAATGTCTTATGGGGAGTAATCCATACCCAATGTTTTGACCAACATTTTTTGTAGTAGTCTTACCCTAATTAGAAATGCAGACCACATGGTGTATCAGACCAGCATTTTATAAACGCTTCTTAGTGACGTTTTTTAATAATTTTCAAAACTGCGTTTTCCATTCTCCTGTATATTTTTTTATTCGTTTATGATTTAAATCGCTTGGACTATCGGGCATGTCCTCTTCAAACTTAATAGAGCAATACAAGTTCCCATAAAAATACCATAGGACATTAAAAATTAAAGAGCCATAACTCAATAAGACAATAACGGCTGCCGTCAAACAGTGGACTCCATAGAAACGTTCTCCCATAAAATATTGAAGTTTATCAAACCATCATCTATTGTACGGCTATAAAACTCCATAACGGTACCGCATGGGTTTGTAGGCTCCTTTTTACCTTGATTGTCCTGTCTTCGCTAGTTTATGGTCAAATTATAACATAAAATCGGGAGGTGGTCAGTACCATTTGTCCACGAATTTAACTCGAATTTATTTTCATATTCAAAATCATTGATTAAGTTTATATTTCTTTGTTTATCGATTGTTTTATTTTAGACACGGTTAACCTGAATTTATAATATAAACTTTTTTTTGTAATAAATTTAGTTATTTATTTTAATACTTTATTGTACACATTAGTTTATTTTTTTTATTAATTAACACATTTATCTTATTTATTAATGTAACATTAGTAGAAACAGTCATATTGTTTCCATTTTTATTGTACGCACACTGCCCGCTGGTAATTAATGCTCCTTTCCACTCAAGGTTTGTTGGAAGAGAACTCTTATAGAGTTAAGCACGCCTGTTGTACATCTTCATTTAATATAAATTATAACAATGTAATTTTTGTGTACAATAAAATATAAATAAATAAATAATTACAATATTGGAAGGGTATTTATTTATATTTGTATTTTGTAAGTAATCAATGTTTTTCGATAAAAGATAAGGTCATAACCTTGATGTTATGAATTGTTTTTTTTACAACACAGGGGCAAACGAGCACGTGGCTCACCTGGTGGTAAGTGACTACCGCCACCCATGATCACCCACAACACTAACGGCATTGCAGGTGTGCTGCCGGCCTTTTAAAAAGGAATATGCTCTTTTATTGAAGGTTATGTTGTCGTATCGATTCGGAAATACTGCTGCTGGAAGTTGATTCCAAAGAATGGCTGTGCGCGGAAGAAAGTGCCTTGAAAAACGCACGGTAGAGGACCGCCACTCGTCCAGATGGTTGGGATGAAATTTTAGTTTATAGCGGGTTGGTACGATGGTGAAAATCAGCAGCAGGTAGCAATCCGAACAATTCCTCAGAACACTCCCCATAGTAAATTCAATAGAAGATGCACAGAGATGCAACATCTCTACGTAATTTCAGTGGTCGAGCCGGACAGTAAGGCGCTAATCGTCAACAATTCGAGCTGCCCGACTTTGAATGCGGTTTAATTTAATATTATTAAGGTGTCTACGTTAACGTGGCACGCCCTACCAAGTTTTTACATCAATGTGTGTGACCATATACAGAGTGATGTTGTGTTTGTGTTTGTGAAAACACGTTTTTAGTAGCGATCCGTTCAGAGGAGGATTATACTGCTTGGTCGAAACCTTGTAAATAATTTATTATTCATACATTTTTCTCTTATGCTCGTACGGGATACGCTGACGGAGCACCAGTGACGGATGACAGGTGATAATGAGAAGGCAGGTCAGTCAGCTCATTGTGAATTCACTTGGAATTAAGCACGATGGTTTCCTGGAGGAACCGCGAGCAGGTTTATCTGACAGAATGTGTATTGCAATGGAGATGTAAGACCCCTTCAGGTGACTAAGTCTTCCTAATTTACATTACAAAAGAATACTCAAAATAAATTCGAACCAATATTTTCCTCTTAACCCTTCTTTGCATAATTTTTTTTTTATTGGTGAAATAAATCAAGATGATATGATTCATATTAAAAATTAAAGGTAAAATGGTTAAAAAAATAAATTTGTCAGCTATGTTTTTTTTCTGTAATGGACATTAAAAAGACACGATCCAGACACGATCAACTTTAAGTGAACTTGTTCTTTTATATAATTTTTGGGCATTCAATGTTATGATGGAAATTTCCACCATTATGCAAAGCATGGTTAAGAAAGAAAACCTCTGCCCAGCAGTGGGACGTTAATGGATACTAATTATTGTGACTACTCATGTAAAGGAGGCGTTCTCTATCGTCAAAACTTTCTAGGTAGCCTTAGTTGTATAAGGCCTCTGACGTGGCTTACCATTTGCTTACGAAATGACCGTTTTATGTGCCTTCCGAAGCAGGAAGCAAGTAATAATGGCAAATAAGTCCTTATTATTATGTAATACTAATGATCCTGTCCAGCTTTGCATGAGTAGATTGAAAGAATTTTTTAAATCGGTTAATTAGTTTTTGAGTTTATCTATTACAAACAATCAAAGAAACAATCAAATCTTTTCTTTTTATTAATATTACAATAGTAATAAAAAAAGTTTGTTTGAGAGTGCTGATCTCTGGAACTACTAGTCAGATAAGCAAAATTATTTTTGCATTTGATAGTTCATTCTTAAAGAATGTTATAGGTTTAGCTATTTTACATCACTAAGGTTGTCTTGAAAAGATCTCTCTCACCAATAAGACCGCCTTACTGTATTTATACAACTGTATCGTTATATTTATTAATTGTCTTATTTATTCTCTATATTGTATAATGCAAATAAAGTATACTCATTCATTCATTCATCACTATACGGCCGCGGATAATGCCGCGGGATACAACTAGTGACATAATAAATATACCTATTTGCTACATTAAAATCTCTACCCTGTTACTCGTAGTGTGAGCTGTAGCAACCAGTTCAATATATAGCCACAAATTACACCTTTGATACGTCACAGGTGTTAATTGACAAATGCTTAAATTGACTCCTTATTGGAGGTGACGCAATATACTCGATTCGCAATCGAGAATCATTGGTAACCATCGATTGGATATAGTAACGATTGCCTATTAAATCGGGCATAAATTTACGACCGCACACCCAACCCTTATTTATTTAAATGCTACATTTAAGAGACCGCGGTAATCCGAAACGCGTTGGGCGTTAGTAATCGATTTGTAATCGAGATCGGGTTGGTATCGTGTGAAAAATTATAGGCTTAGCCTACGTTAACAGTTTAACCTGTGATATACTATGTGATACGAACGTTTCGAGAAATTTCGAAGTGGTCTTAATTTGATGTAATTTTATTGATAAATTTGTATGCATTATCATATATTGGAGACTTTGTACAAAAGTTGATTGCTCGGGTACCTCTGTTCCATTCGTGTTTCAACCATGAAGCAGTTGTGTTTGCATGGCTGTGTTTCGGTTTGAAGGGTGGGATATGGCGTGAATTTACTGGGTGCAGAGGAATAACACCTGAGTGCTCAGGAATGACAACGCATGGGGGGTATCATGGGCGAAACAGTATACTCTGTTATGTCCATGGTGCTGCTCATGTCTATAGGCGACGGTTATCACTTTCCATCAGGTCCGTCAGCTTGTTTGCCATTCTAAGTTGTATAAAAAAAATATGTTGCCGTGTGGTTCTGGCATAGAATGAGCCATTCTTTTCCCGCGGGTGTCGTAAGCGACGACTAAGGGAACTTCATGGTCGAGGTGTGGGTAGTACTGTCTCTCTTAAAATACCATCATTATTATCATTCGTTCGGCCGTTCAGCCGTTAACTATCCACTGCTGAGCATAGATCTCCCTCATAAGGATTTGCCAGTAGTTGCTACGCTTGGCAGGTGGTGAAGCAAGATCAACAAGTAAACCCATTTTATAATAAGAAAAAAGAACTCAAAATATTCTGAAATAATTTGACATGGTACGGTCTTTTGGTTTGAAGGGTGGGATATGGCGTGAATTTACTGGGTACAGAGGAATAACACCTGAGCCCTCAGGTATCACTTATGTTATAATTGTGTATGAAATAGAGATGTCAAATGTTTCGTTTACCATTACAACAATAACAAACACCTCTGACTAGTCCATTAGGATTATAGTCGTGAATGTATGTGTTTTTTTCTTTCATAGAAATGTTGTTGAGTCGTGAAATTAAAAAGAAATAGACTGTTGACGCGTGTCAATTCCCCGTAAGACGTAATTCCGGTCGAAGTTTGTTCACGATCTCATCGTCTCCGGATCAAAGAGCTTGTTGGTCGAGTCTTATCGATGCCTCACAATGTGTTTATATACCTACGTGTGTGTATAAATGTACTTTAATTAACTTAGCAAACAAAGCAACATTATTTACCCGATGTGTTATAGAAAAGTGTGAAGGACTTCGCTTCTTGTCCATTTTCCTCGCCTTGAATTTGTTGTATAGTATCCGTAATTTTTTTATACAACTTAGAATGGCAAACAAGCTGACGGCCCACCTGATGGAAAGTGGTAACCGTCACCTATAGACATGAGCAGTACCATGGACTTAACAGAGTTATACCGTTTCGCCCATGATACCTCTCATGCGTTGCCATTCCTGAGGACTCGGATGTTATTTCTCTGTACCCTGTAAATTCACTGCCCTTCAAACCGAAACACAGCCGGGGGAAAGGGATTGTTAGTAATGGAGACTGAGAATCCCAGCGAAGCGGACCAGGAGAAGCGGTTCTCCCTGGAAACTATCGTGGTTAATTCCTGATGAATTCATCATGATGGGCTAACTGGCCTGTTTTCATTCTCATCTATCACCCTTCACTGGTGCTCCGCCAGCGTATCCCGTTAGCGCAGGCGGGGTTACCATACCATTTTCACCCATCAAAAAAAAAAAAACCGAAACACAGCTATACAAACATAACTGCTTCATAGTAGAAACACAAATGGAACAAAGGAGCCCAAGAAAACGACTTTTATACAAAGTATCTGGTGTCTCATCATCATCTCTGATATGTTTTTCTCTGCATTACTAATATGTAAAGTATTTTAAAGTAGGCAAGAATAATTTGGATACCGATCTGATATCTATATATTGGGTTCCTCTACGCATTGATAGCGGCAAAAAGGTCACCCATTCCGATATCGCCCATATCGGTCGGGTATCTGTTTTCGAATATGTTAAAAGTCTGTTATCTAATATTATTTTTCTGATAACAGACTTTTACCATATTCGTTATTGGAACAGTAAATAGATATTGTAACTAAAATATATAGATATTACTATATATTACCCACCTCAACTCTAAAGACGTCTTCATACCCAATATTACTCGTATATCTTTCATTATGTAATCTTTACTAATATTATAAATGTGAAAGTGAGTTTGTTTGTTTGTTATCTTAGCGCCTTAACGGCTTGACTAATCACTATAAAGTTTGGTATACACATGCTATACGGGATGGAAAAAGACATAGGTTACTTTTACATCATTCTCTGTTCCATTCGTGTTTCAACCGTGAAGCAGTTGTGTTTGCATGACTGTGTTTCGGTTTGAAGGATGGGATATGGCGTGAATTTACTGGGTACAGAGGAATAACACCTGAGTCCTCAGGAATGGCAACGCATGGTGGGTATCATGGGCGAAACAGTATACTCTGTTATGTCCATGGTACTGCTCATGTCTATAGGCGACGGTTACCACTTTCCATCAGGTGAGTCGTCAGCTTGTTTGCCATTCTAAGTAGTATAAAAAAAAAAATCAGTCAGTGAACACGTTTCGGGTAAAAGCTAGTATGTAATTAAAAAAAAAACAAATTCACATTAACATTGTATAATACAAATATTAGAAAAACCTCTATTTATGTTTGCTCGGCTGCCTAAGTAAAGAGAGTAACAGTTTTCAAGTATATGTCTTGTTTAAAAAAGAATGTTCTGGAATATATGTAGCATAGAAATTCTCTTATCTAGAAAATCGCACGTTCCGTTCCACGTGAATACACAAAGTTCAATCACTGTATACAGTTTACTTTTACCTGTGAAATTTAATATTTTTCCTAACAAACACCGCTCGAAAAGCGATTAAATATATTTTGAGCCTTTTGTACTAATACGTTGTGTCTAGTTATTAAGTTATAAGAGCACTATCTGTTGCCCGTGTCTTTGCACGCTTGATATCGTGCTTTCCTTTTAAGTTAAAATTTTTATAAAGCCTTCTTGAACATCGTCATCATTAAATCAGCTTTTAACTGTCCACTGTTGATTGTGTCAGTAGTTGGTAGAGCGCGTTTGGCAAGCGAATTGGCAACCGTAATTAGGCTTTCGAAATGTTTTAAGGGGGACGCTGTTGCCCATTCGTTGCCCTCCTTTAGTTGCCTCTTACGACACACTCGGGAAAGAATGACTTATTCTATGATGGGTCTGCACAGATACCTTTCTTAGTGGATGATTACGTTATTAATTTTTTTTTATACAACTTAGAATGGCAAACAAGCTGACGGCCCACCTAATGGAAAGCGGTAACCGTCGTCTATAGACACGAGCAGTACCATGGACATAACAGAGTATACTGTTTCGCCCATGATAGCCCCCATGCGTTGCCATTCCTGAGGACTCAAATGTTATTCCTCTGTACCCTGTAAATTCACTGCCGTATCCCACCCTTCAAACCGAAACACAGCCATGCAAACACAACTGCTTCACGGTTGAAACACGAATGGGACAGAGATGCCCAAGCAAATGACTTTTGTACAATCTCCTTCTGGTAAAAATAAACCTGTATTCTAAATGTTTGATGCCTATAGCCACCTTTTATCATTGTACTGCTCGCCATCGATAGAGAATTCATCCTAATACGCTAAAACCTAAATGATTACCTATAGTGCGGTTTCAAAGAAATTTTCTTCTGCGTATGCACAGACTGTGGAGCTCCCTGCCGAGGTTTTTCTTAGAGACTGCTACAGTATGAAGTTCTTCAAAAACGCTGTATTAAAGTTTCCTCAGGGTCAGCGATGCGCACGTGACACCTCTAGTGTTGCAGTGTGAATAAAGAACAGTGCTTTCGCTCTGCCCTATATTTTGGGATGATAGCTAAAAAAACTATGGGATAAGGTCGTCTGGTCATGGCATATACACCTTTTTTAGAGGTCGGCCTCTTTTAGGAACATAATCTTCTATACGGTAACTGAATGTTCTGATAACTGATAAGACACTACCTTTTAGGGATGCTAATTACTTTTATATCACCCTGTATATTACACATTAGATCGATTCCTTCACGAGGAGCTGTTTAACTATTGTTTTCCTTGAATCTCCAGCCATGTCTATATCGGGAACGCAACGGCGCAACGTATACATTGTTCGAATGCCGTACACAACATTGCGTTGTTTATTTTGTTGTGCGTTCCGTTACAGAAACCAACGGAAGTGAATTATGTTTGTTTACGCGCAAGTCAAAATCATCGTTTGTGATGCTAATTAGAATATTTTAAAGAGAACGCACCCAAATTGGAACGGGCCGCGTTTAAATATATTTTCAAAAATGGAACGCGTTTGTGATTACACATGAAATGAGACGTATTAGGGTCGATTCCGAAGCTAAGAACAAGGAATTACATAGAAGGAATGACAAAATAAAAACTGTAAATCATATGGTTGCTTCGTTTCTTCTTATGCAAATATAATTAGTAAAACGAGGACGAAAGAGATATACCATCGGCTACTATTTTTCTCTAGACTAGTATATAGAAAATGTGTATGTAAAATTTTTGTTCATTTAGATTGCTAGATTGTATCGTAGTATCATAGTCGTAGAATGCTGACGGATCTGACAAATATTACATATATAAATCCGTCAGTATTCTACGACTATGACGATATATTCGATACAGTTTATGTAAAAAGTATGCAAGCAGGTTGTATCTGAATTTGGTAGTGTTATACGACCGTATAACATGTCCATACACTAGCCTGCCATAAATTGAGAAAAATAGCAACTGATGGTGTATCTTTCGTCCTCTTTTTACTAATTATATTTGCATAAAAAGAAAGGAGGCAATCATATGATTCACACTTTTTAACATTCCTTCTATGTCATTTTTTGTCTTTTGTAAAAGGACAGACTCTCTCTCATAATTCTTTCAAATATTAATAAGTTATTAGAGAGAATCTCTCTATTTACAGTATTAAGTAAGGATATACATATATCTAGTAATATAGGATATATAGCTAGTAATGCGTAACTCGCAACGCTCATAACAACTTTTAGTCGCCACTGTACCAATTTCGGTGCGGTTGTAAATTGAACAACGCGTAAACCTTTGATATATTGCTGGGTACCCGGGTTACGGCGTGTCATAAAAACATACAATTACAAATGGTGGATACGGGACCGATTTGTTGCGTATCTTTGTCGTGTTAAAATATGACATATTTAGGATTGTTTTTATTGGTCTTTATGGCAACATTTCTTGTTACTGTCCGTTTGGAGATTATTACCTATTTTATTTTTTGGATGAATTTGATTTGATACTAGCTATATCCCGCTGCTTCGATCGAGTGAATAATTATATAAAGTATCCTATGTGTGCTATTGTGTGATTCGCATGATTCTTTGAATAAACTATTTATTTCTTTGTTTGTTTCTTTCTTCTATCTTATCTCCTCTCTTTCTATGTGCTAGGTTAGGATATAACCTACTCGTTTACAAAATTTCATTCAAACTCATTTAGTAGTTTTTGTACGATAAAGTAATTAAACTTCCATCCATTCATACATTAATCCATCGTTATAAACTTTCCCATTTATTAATAGTTTTCGAATTTAATATTAGTTTATAAATATCACATTTAATGCTCTTCATACATTTTAACTAACAACAATTTTACCTAATAATGATGTTAATAACATAAAATATTGAAAATAAATACGGAGAAGAAACGTTCTTGAGCGACCTCGTATACGCAAACAGTGTAGTACGACCCCCTTCCCTATAAACAGAGCCACACCACCAGAGGGAGACTTTGTACAAAAGTCGATTGCTTGAGTACCTCTGTCCCATTCGTGTTTCTACCGTGAAGCAGCTGTGTTTGCATGGCTGTGTTTCGGTTTGAAGGGTGGGATATGGCGTGAATTTACTGGGTACAGAGAAATAACACCTGAGTCCTCAGGAATGGCAACGCATGGGGGTATCATGGGCGAAACAGTATACTCTGTTTTGTCCATGGTACTGCTCATGTCTATAGGCGACGGTTACCACTTTCCATCAGGTGGGCCGTCAGCTTGTTTGCCATTCTAAGTTGTATAAAAAAAAACTGTCCACTGTTGGACATAGGCCTCCCCTCATTAGAGAGCTTTTGCCAGGAATTGTCGTGCTTAGCAGACATTTTGGCAGACGCAGTTAGGCTTTGGTGATGTCTCAAGAGGGACGCTGCTACCTATCCCTTGACTATTACTTTCCCTTGATCGCCTCTTTCGGCCCCCTCAGGAAAGGAAAGAGTGGTCCATTCTATGCCATCTAGCATGTCAGTAATTGAAAACGAATATGGGACTTTTATGTACTCATATTTGTCAAAGAGTTACTGTATGTAAATAAATAGCTATGAAATATCACGAGGTTTCATTTGCTAGAGTATCGTGTTGCGATTGTCAGTTCATATGATATGATGGAAAGAACAAGTTGCGGCCACTAAATCTATATAAATGATTTTTTTTTTAATAGGTGATATATGATAACCCCAGAGCTATCGAAATATGCTGGCAGAGCACCAGTGAGCCATATGTAAGGATATGTAAGGATGAAAATAGCTCTGTTAATCTATTGTGACGGATTCGATAATTAACTCCGATGGCTTCCAGGGAAACCGTATGGAGGTTTTTTTTTTTATACAACTTAAAATGGCAAATAAGCTGACGGCCCACCTGATGGAAAGTGGTAACCGTCGCCTATAGACATGAGACATAACAGAGTATGCTGTTTCGCTCATGATATCCCCCATACGTTGTCATTCCTGAGGATTCAGGTGTCATTCCTCTGTATCCAGTAAATTCACGCTATATCCCACCCTTCAAACCGAAACACAGCTATGCAAACACAACTGCTTCACGGTAGAAACACGAATGGGACAGAGGTGCCCAAGCAATCGACTTTTGTACAGTCTCCCTCTGGTATCCTATTATAAATAATAAAATATAGCAATAAGGCTGTTAGACCTCATTACTATTCCCAATGAGAGTAAGTAACTGAGAATGAAACAGGTCAGTTGGCCTCCGGAAAGAAAAACGACTAATATTCTCATTACTAACAATCCCCCTCCCCCCTAAATACCTCTTAGACACTTACGAATCTATCACTATGAAATTTGGTATATACATAGGTACTATACCGGATGGAGAAGGATATAAGTAAATTTTTTATACCGGTCAGTGGACGACCATTCACGCGGTCGAGTTTACAGGTAAAAGCCAATATACTATTTAAGCAACTGTCCCATTGCTAGCAATTCACCCTATCAGATCGATCTCCACGCGGTTCACCCTGGAAACCATCATGGTCAATTCTAGTGGAATTCGTCACTATGGGCTAACTTACCTGGGGGTCTACCATGAAATGAAATTCCGAATGTTCGCATTCAATTTCGTGTGTATGTTCATATTGAAATCTGCCCAATAAATAGAACTTATCATTTCGTTTGTCATAAATCCTATCATAAAAGTCCAAAGGAACGAAATTTTATCATTTTTAATATTCTTAAACGATATGTATTACGTAATTTTAACATCAAATTTGTATTTTGTTCGGCCACGAAATTTCGAAAAACATTTCGTGGTAGACTCTCTGATTACATCGTCACTTTTCATCACTCACTAGTGCTCCGCCAGCGTATACCGATAGCGCAGGCGGGGTTACCATTCCATGATTATCCATTAAAAAAATATCCTAGACTAGACGCTATTTCTGTGGCCACACGTTGAAACCGATAACCAATTAGTTCCACGTTGTATATTGAATCTATGTTCGCATTGTTTGTTTGTTTTCGTATAGTTAAGCCCTTTTATTATCCGTTGGATGGTTGATGTCGATCAATGAGGTCATACGATGTTGAGTGTGGTATTTTTATCTTACAATGTAAAGTAAAAAATTGTTTTCGGATGTTTTCTATACTAGGGCAAGCGCTCCAGCCCGACTCCACACATATATTTGTTTGTTTGTTACGATTATACTGAAAAACTACTGAAACTTTAAAACTGAAAAAAAAAATCTTTCCCACCAGAGGAAAACTTTGTATAAACTCGTTTGCTTGGGCATCTCGGTCACATTCGTGTTTCAACTGTGAAGCAATTGTGTTTTCATGGCTGTGTTTCGGTTTGAAGGGTAGGATATGGCAGTGAATTTACAGTGTACAGAGGAATAACACCTGAGTCCTAAGGAATGGCAACGCATGGAAGGCGGGGGGAAAGGGATTGTTAGCAATGGAGTTTGATAGCCTCATTGTTAGCAATATGCCCTATTAGGTCGACCTCCACGTGGTTCCCCCTGGAAACCATCTTGAACAATTTTTGTTGAATTCGTCACAATGGGTTAACTGACCTGCTTCATCCTCACCTATCATCCTTCACTGGTGCCCCGCCGGTGTATGCCGATAACGCAGGTGGTTACCATTCCATTATCACCCATTAAAACAAACGCATGGGGGGCGAAACAGTATACTCTGTTATGTCTATGGTACTGTTCATGTCTATAGGCAACGGTTACCATTTTCCATTAGGTGGGCCGTCAGCTTGTTTGCCATTCTAAGTTGTATAAAAAAATTGTGGCCTAATATCATCTTTTAGAAGCCTCTTCTGCTCACAAATGTTGTAATAGTAATAGTAAAATATTTTTTTATTCAAATAAACTTAATAATAAGCATTTTTGAATAGTCTTTTTTCTTATAAACTACCGCCCATTCGGAATGTAATTTCAGCTGAGAAGAACGGGCAAGAAACATAGCTGCTGTTTTTTTTTTCAAATATAAATTAAGTTTACAACAAAAGAATTATGAATGGATAAGATGATTATTACAAATTTCATATTTATAATGAGAAAAAAAAATAAAAATCTATTTTTTTTTACGTTACGTTCTATTTTTAAGTCAATAGTTTTGTATAATAACGATAAATACAAAATGTAACTTAATATTAAATGTTTACGTATTAATACGTAAATAAAGCCATCAATTCAAATTAGTCACGTCAAATGTAATATTCAAGTATTAATTATACACAAATTTGGGTCAAATTGCGTCATGGTGGTTGTTTGTTATGGGATCTCTTGTTGCTTCATTATGTCTATATTTGGAAACACCGATATTCCATCAAATTCACCTATATTATATCTTCTTAGATTATATAGACAGAGCGTTGTGTGTCAAACATGTGGCAACATTCAGCGAAATTGACATTTGGGTTACTCGATTTTTCAGATTTTTTTTTTATCTAAACAAATTATGCCATTTTTTCAGTGTTGGTAGAAAAAATTTGATTAAAAATTTATTATCGAATTACTTACCATGTTTTTTTTTTTATTTTGAATCGTGAATTATTTTTTAATATATATGTTTATATATGTGTGTGTGTGTGTGTTCGTATTAATTGGTCGCCATGTAGGTCCCGGCATAGAATGGGCCACCCCGTCCTTTCCCATGGGTATATATGAGGCAACTAAGGAAACTTATGGTCAAGGGATGGGCAGCAGTATCCTTCTTAAAACATCACCAAAGTTGCCATCGCTCTTGCTAAGAGTAGTAACTACTGGCAAATCGTCAACAGTGGACGGATAATAACTGAAATGATGATGATAATGATTGGTTATAAATTAATATCCATGTATTAAAGTGGTTATTCACTAAACAACATTGGACACGAAATACTAGATGGCGCTAGAATCGAGATTTGTGGTTTCGTTGATTATTTTGTAATTAGAGATAATTAGAGGCAAAATTTCAAAATTGAGGAATATTACGTTATTATTTATTTTTAGTTATGAAAGTACACATAATGTTAATACAATTTTAAATGAGTAACTGTTGAGTTTCTTACGGGGCCTTCTCAACAGATAACAACGTTCAGAGCCCTGCAGTAGCTTCATAAAGAGATAACGATTTAATAGTGCTTGTAAGCAGGTCTATTTCATTAAAAATTATTACAATTTAATTTTAATATTTCCTCTATTTCTTCTGTTTTTAATGTTGGTATATCTTGTCTTCACAGAAATTTAATTATTATTCCGTATCGTTTAAATAATAATCGAGTGCCGTCTCCCGCTAAAATTGGGTGTTGAAATTAACATTGACAGCTTAGGCGGCTTAGATATCTCAAATTGTAGCAATACCTGTCACCTCCACTCCGGGGATTATGGCTGTGTACGGTTAATTCGACGCCGGAGATTAGAATAATTATCGCAATTAATATCAAATATACTTTGTACACATGATACCTGTTTTTGTACCTAATTGTGACATTGGAATGTCGATAGATCAAAATAAAAAAGTATTTTGTTAAGTAAGAAGAAAGTAAATAAAAAAAAAATAGTTTGTATAGTACAAGTACATTTAAAAACTAGCTTTCATTCGCGACTTCGTCCGCGTGACCGGGATATATTTAACAACCAGGATAAAAGTAGCTTATGTCCTACTAGTTTTTTTTAAATAGATTATTATGGAATGGTAGCCCCGCCTGCGCTAACGGTATATGCTGGTGGCATCAGTGAAGGATGGTAGATGAGGATGAAAAGACAGATCAGTTAGTTAGTCGTGTTTCAACCGTGAAGCAGTTGTGTTTGCATGGCTGTGTTTCGGTTTGAAGGGTGGCATATGGCGTGAATTTACTGGGTATAGAGAAATAACACCTGAGTCCTCAGGAATGGCAACGCATGGGGGGTATCATGGGCGAAACAGTACACTCTCTTATGTCCATGGTGCTGCTCATATCTATAGGCGACGGTTACCACTTTCCATTAGATGGGCTGTCAGCTTGTTTGCCATTCTAAGTTGCATAAAAATATATATAAGCAAGGATTAATTTATTGAACGACTCTTGTTGTTCCCCCTCGACAAATACACAGACAGTAATGCAATAAACAATTAATAATACGTAACAACAACAAACGCCATTCTGTTGTATTTCAGTTTAACTGCTCTTATAATTTACAACAGTTTATTTTTGACTTCGTTTTCCTTTATTTACGATTGGCCCCTTATACAATGTTATTTCAAACGTTCTGTTATAATAAACATTGGATTAATGCGAAATGACAGCGTAATTTCGTTGCTAACTGTTGTTCCACGGTTTTGTCTGTCGTCTAAATTATTAAAGATTGTGTCGCATAAAAAAACACTAATTGTAACAGTTATTTTGGTTTAGAAACTAAACTACTAAACCGATTTTGATAAAATTTCTATAGGACAAATTCGTATGTACTCATTTACGTAAATCTTTTACAAACTTTTAACTACTATACTGTTTTGAATCTTTTTTAAATTTGGAATTTAGATACAAAAAAAAAAAAGAAAACAGTTTAATAGCTAAAATAGTATTATGAGGGTTTGACGTCTTTATGAATAAAATATATATATATAGATTATATCTTATATATAAATAATATAAACTATGCCAAATAGTAACATTGTTCGAAATGCTTCCGAAAATGACTATTAAATCGTCAGCTGTCGAGCTCGAATGTTTCTGCTGAATATAGTTCAGTCATTCCAGTCATTGAGAATGATGAATACGCAGGCAATACACAGGGATTAAATGAACACTGTGTGCCTCTGGTATTTTGATCATTGTTCGTGGTAACGAGTGTCTGGCTATCAGTATTTCGTTTTGACAAGTACATTTATTTGTCATTGGACCGAAAAAATAAACGAATACACACGTTAACACACTAACACACACTTGAACGAATGACGAAATGCTACGTAAGACAAATACATTTAAGAAGTATATTTTGTTTAGCAAAAACAAGGCATCACTTGTCACTCACACACACACACACACGCGCGCGCACACGCACACGCATATATGCACGCACGCACACTTACACACGCCCACAACCGCACACCCACACGCACGCACACATACATGCACGCATGCACATGCACGTACACGCAGACACAATAAAATAAAATTGTATATTTGTTAATTTAAAATGGTTTAGTTTTTAACCTAGAATCAATACAAAATAACGATTTTACTTTGTAGCAAACAGCTTTTTTTCCCGCAAAAAAATAGCAGCTTCAGTTGTCATAAAACTGATATAGCTATAAAACGAGATTGAACCCAGTGGATTGTAAAAGGAGAAATAAATGTGCTCACGGTTATAATTAACTGTTACAGTTACAGCAATAATATAATTTATTCATTGATCCATAATAACATATTCATTGTCCAATGCTATTTCGGTGACTTTAGTTCTATTGCGGATTTCCACGTTCCGGATTCTATTTCGCAATGAAACTCCGAACATAGTCCTCTCCATAGCTCATTGAACGATTTGGAGCGTCCTTATACGACTAGCAGTATTTGACCACGTTTCATTACATTCGTTCATTCATTCAGTACGTGTCGCCAATAATGGCGACACGTACTGTTTAAAGAAAAAGCAAGCTGAAGAGGCAACGGGCTGGTCACATAGCTTGAAGAACCGACAACTGATAGGGAAGGAAAGTTCTTGAGTGCCGACCCCATACGAGCAAATGCAATGTAAGATAATCCCCCACTAAAGTGACGATCTCAAATACATTGCACGGAGTCAGTGGATGCAGGTGGCTCAGAATCGTTCCTTGTGGCTATATATGGAGAGACCTGTGTTCAACAGTGGACAGATAATGGCTGAGATGATGATGATGGTGATTGTTTAAAAGTTTCGTTATCATACATACGTCACGCTTGTCTCCTATTGGTGTAGACAAGAATAACGGAACGCCAAATGCTCCGATTTAATACAGACCTCTTTCGCTTCCTGCACATTCATCAATCTATTCATACACATTTAAAATAAGAAATAAATAAAATACACGCTCGCCGGTAACGAGTATTTCACTACTTCTATAATAAATTAATACAAAGGGTCGTTTCATCACAGAACAAATTCAAAACTCAATTTCCTGCCATAGTATTGGTTATCATTCATTTCCCTGTCCTGTATACACAGACCCCTGGCCTCCCGGGGTCGCTCGCCCTAAACTGTGGTTACCACACTACCCGCATACTAATTTTACAACGCTCAGCGCAAATGTTTAGTAATTATGTATCACCATAATATACAGGGTTGTGAATACCAATTATTGAAATGCCCGTTTTCGTGGGTAGAATTAAAACGGGGTTACATTTTAAGCAACTTTAGACAAGAAAAAAATTTAGAATGAAGAGAAAAGAATAAAGTTCTCGTATTACCTGTATTTTTGTAAGTATAAATTAATGTGATTATCGTGCGGTCCCGGCGTAGAATGGGCTTCTTTTTCTTTTTCCATGGGTGTCGTAAAAGGTGACTAAGGAATCTTAATCATCGAAAGATGGGCAGTAATGTCTTTCTTAAGACATCACCAACATGTTTGCCAAGCGTGGCATGGCAACTACAGGCAAACGCGAAAGTTTCCAAGGATGGATAGATGTTAGTTACTCTTTGACGCAAACTACTGAATGAACTTAAATAGAATTTCATACATGGGTAAGTTATATTCTAACTTAGTAGATTGGGTACTTTATAAACTTCACACGAGAGAAGCCGCGGTATACAACTATTAAACTTTCACATTTATGATTAGTAGGTGTCACGTAACATGCACACGAAAAAATAAAAGGGCGCACACCCGAATTGTGACCTTTTTTTTTTAAGTCGGTTAAACTAAAATGTTACAATACACGTATTGCTTCACGGAATATACTCGTACAGGTAATAACGATAGTTCCTGTTTTATATTTATTACTTTTTCCTGTGTAGGTGGTTCATATAAGATGACCAGCATACATTTGAATAATTTGTATTGTGTTATGCGGATGAAATAATGTACAAAACTACTGCCCTGCAACGACAATAGTTAATAAAAACTGTAATGTACGTTTGTTTGTGCATTGTAAAATTACTTAATCTATCGTTGAGAAACAATGGTCGCAAAATAATAATTTTACCTCGCCTCCGCAGACATACATAACGATAGATGACGCAATTAATTGTATTTAAAAAATAAGCGCACCCTATTTCTTCTTTTATGCGATTTGGAATGACTATATGTCTGCTTACAATCATGAATAGCATCATGGAGATCACCTACTCACGATACTCCTAATGCGTTGCCATTCCTGAGTACTAAGGTATTTTTTTTTCCAAAATGATTTGGTTCGCGATTGGCAGATGAGTATTAAGCTTAAGCGTCTTAGTTGACTTAAGCTGCAATTTGTTACAGCATAAAAATAAGTACTAAGATATTACGTCACTATACTCATGTATTTCATTGCCATATTCCAAGCAATCATGCAAGTACAGTTGCTGAGTGATATAAAAATAAATAGGACAGAGATGCCACACAAATGGCTTTTGTATGGTTTGCCTCTGAAACCCTTTTTACTACAATATTAGAAAAGCTATCTGTCTATTGTCAGCGAAACTTCTACCGCAACTTTCCAAAGTACTATCAGCAATGTTGTTTTCTTTTTTTCTAAGGGTTTTGACAAATTAACGTATAAGTTCTTAATCGAAATTTAAATGTAATCCAAATATCTTGGGGGAGGGGGAAGGGAAGAGATTGTTAGAAATGGGGTTTAGTAACCCATACTAGCAATATACCTTATCACGTGGACCTCCTTGCGGTTCTGGCAGTGATAGATTTATTAGTGAATTTGTCACGATGGGCTCACTGACCTGCGTCATCCTCACCAATCATCCCTCACTGGTGCCCCGCCGGTGTATACCGAGCGCAGGCGGGGTCACTATTCCATTATCATTTATTAAAAAATCTAAATATCTCTTAAGCCCACTTATCACAAAAAAAAAAAAGTACATAAAGTGCACGCACAGCGCGACATCTATTTATAATAATGTCTGTGATCAATGCAGACAAAACTAATGAAAAAAAAATACAAATATTCATCTGGCCGTAATTTTTTTTTTTCCATTTTTTTTGCTTTCTTAATATGTAAACTAGTATTAACATGTCATCGAAGCTGTTCCTTTTAACTACTGACATGTTTCAAAACTCATTTAATTAAACAGTAACCGCGTTGCTGTACCGAAAGGAAACAAATTTTCTACTTATAAAGTCTTCAGTGGCAAGTATCAATTATTTTTAAAATAATAACGCCGCTCGGCCGGCAGCTATGCAGAGATGGTTTATAACTCACTATAAATGCCTCCGCGTCCGACAGACGCCTCGGTTATTAATTCTACTGCACTTAACACAGTGTATAAGTACTCAGTAGTGCAACAACGAGGTAAACTGTGTGATTACCGCCTAATGTACTGGCCTTTTTTTTAACTTCTGGAAAATGCTTTATGTAGACCCATACACCTTGTGGGAGGTGACTGGGTATTGTGAGAATTCCCCCGTTAGGCACGAGTGTACCCACCAAAAACCAGACGATATACCCTCGAAGTGCCATATGTCGGAGAAATGGGTTCAGTTTCGCACTCACCACATCTCCGACGTACTTTAATGTACTTTTTTTTTTCAATAGGTGAAGATGGAATAGTAACCCCGCCTACGCTATCGGTATACGCTGGCGGGGTACCAGTGAAGAGTGACAAATGGGGATGAAGACAGGTCAGTTGGCCCATAGTGACCAATTGAACAAGAATTAAACACTATAGTTTCCAGGAGGAACCGCGTAGAGGTCGACCTGTTAAAATGTATTGCTAGCAATGGGGCTGTTAAATTCCATTACTAACAATCCATTCCCCCTGGCCTAATGTCCTAGCCTAATGCTCCTATTGTGGAGGGAAGGAATTGTTAGTAATTAGGTCTAACAGCCCGAATGCTAGCAGTACCTTGTCAGGTCGATCTTCACTCGGTTTCCCTTGGAAACCGTCGTGGTCAATTGTTGTGAATTCGTCACGATTGGCTCACTGACCTGCTTTCTTCCTCACCTATCATCTATCACTGATACCTCGGCAGTGTATACCGATAGCCCAATCAGGATCATTGTTTTTTTTCCATTAAAAAAATGCCCCTATTGCTAGCAATATATCCTATCAAATCAACCTCCGCGTGGTTCCCCGTGGAAACCCTCAGTTCCAGAAATTAGCACATTCAAACAAACAAACTCTTCTGCTTTATTATATTAGGCGTAATAGATATACCAATCAGTCCGTGTGGTTCCGACATAAAATAGGCCATCCCTTCCTTTCCTGTGGCTGTCGTAAGAGGCGACTAAAGAAACTTAATAGTAAGAGGAATGGGCAGAAGCAGTCTTTCTTAAAACATCTCTAAAAGTACAACTACGGTTGCTAACCCGCTTGCCAAGCGTGGCAACTAGTGGCGAAACTCCCTGTATGGGGAAGGGTTATGTTCAGCAGTGGACAGTTAATGGCTCAAATGATGAATGATAAATAGACATACAAAACCGAAACCATAATAATAAATAATCCGGGTCCCTATTCTTACCCCGATAGATAACTTGCCCCAAGAAGCTTAGTCGAAATTTCAAAACAATTTGCTTCTTATACAAATCGCGGTTACGTGATAGATTTACCATGAAAGGTTCGACAATTATTTTCACATTTCGATTGGGGAAGGAAATGGGGGAAGATTATTTAGTATGTAACGGGGACTAACCGATTTATCGTCATTCAATCAAAATCACAAATTTGAAAAAACAATTTACCAATTAGTCCAAACGTTATCAAGTTTTACGCTTAGTAATTTATTTATAATTATAATAGCCGTGTGGTCCCGGCACAGAATGGGCCTTCCTTTCCCGTAAAGGTCGTAAGAGGCGACTAAGGGAACTTAATTGTCGAGGAACGGGCAGCAACGCCACTCACCTGCCAAGCTTGATTACTACTGGAAAGACCCCCCAAAAGGGAAGCTTTTGGGGGGTTTTTATTTATGTTTTTTTTTTGTTCATTTTATTTATGTT
The DNA here is from genome assembly GCF_026898425.1 of Galleria mellonella. Taxonomy (NCBI): domain Eukaryota; kingdom Metazoa; phylum Arthropoda; class Insecta; order Lepidoptera; family Pyralidae; genus Galleria; species Galleria mellonella. The sequence continues at coordinate 2,855,109 of NW_026441999.1, read as the reverse complement.
CATAGTATCTCGTGACTCATGTAAATCATTACATAATGTATTCCGTATTTTTGGCTATTCGTATCCCAAATTCCATTAAAATCCTTACAATACTTTTTGCATTTATTACATTAGTAAGATAAGTCTTTGACTTGGCCAGTCGATTACTAATTGATATACTGCATAAATAATTTAAGCTGTGGTATTAAAAATAATTAATACGCAGTGCTTTCCACATGCACTGTCTGTCCATGTATTTACTCACTTTGCCCGACGTCGTTCGGTCAGTTCGTGTTGACGTTGCGGTTTTGTGTGTATCCGAGCCACCGGGAGAATCGAGTGAATGATTAATTTCCTTTTTACTCGACTACAGCTGTAATGCCTAATAAACGATTAGCGATTAATTGATAGTCGATTTAGAATAATGTAAAGAATCGATAGTATCGATACAAAATTTACCCCTGTTTTAGTTTAGCAAAACGTTCATCATCGTCATTAACTTCAGTACGTAACTACCTTTTTGATTAATTGCTAATGAATTGTATTGTGATTATGACGATTAATCGATATTATCTTATGTTAATTGCTAATAATCGATTATATTAGTTAATTGATTTAACCGATTAATCTGCTCTATCTTAGTTAATTATAATTAGATATTTGCTAGTAATCGATTACATGGATTAATCTATATTGCTTTAATCAACTATAATCGATTATTAGCAATCGTTATGAGGCAATACTGACATGCACCTCTGCCCATAAATTCACTTAGTTTGCCCATCGTTCAGTCACTTTGTGTTGACGTTGCGGTTTTGTGAATATCCGAGCCACCGGGCAGAATAGGCGAGTGAATGATTAATTTACTTTTTGTTCGACTACAGACAGCTAAGCCTTAAATCTTGTGTTAGTGTTGTCTAACCATCGATTAGTTTATCGATTATCGATTGACCTATCGATATGAAGTATTCCACAATCGATTGCACCGATAGCTAATTAAAACAATACTACCCACTGTTAGTGTTATTATACCAATTAAACGTCAGTGCCTTTAGTCAATTATAAAGGATTAATGGATGGATTATTAATTATTTTGTAGCAATTATATCAATTCATCGATAGTATTTTAGTCGATTATAGTCAGCTAATAGCTCATGATTTATAGTTTATTAAGCTTATGCATGTTTAAGCATGTAGTGTATAAAGGCAGTGTCCCCAAACAATATTTCTTTTCATTTCCATTCCTTATCAATGTATGGATGAGTAAAAGGTCGAAGCACAGGGATCACAAATGTATCACAATTATATATATTTTGTTATTATTTATTTGCGGTCCTCCACGTCTATTGGCCGGATTCACATTCGGCTCACGAACTGAGTACACCCAAATCATAATATCGTAATATCAAAGCCGTATGTCCCTACAGGCTCGCTATTTCTCTGCCCGGGACGTTTTTTGGACAAATATAAGATTCCAGTTTTGTGGTGAATATGAATTAGATATTTTTTTTATAAAGACTATAACAGTCTAGCATACGATCCGCCTGATGGTAAAAGTATAGACTAATAACATCTAGATAGAGAACTTCTCTACAAATGATTCTCCAACAAGTTTTTTTAATTTTTTAATTAGACTTGTTTGATTTCAAACATCATTTGCATCATTTGATGCCCACAGCCACCTTTTATCATCGCACCGCTCACCATCGACGGGAATTCATCATCACAATTCATCTTAATACGCTTAAACCTAAATGATCACGTACAGTGCGATTTCAAAGGAAGTTTTTTCCGCAAACGTTCAGGCTGTGGGATGAGTTCTCTGCCGAAGTTTACCCTAGAGATTGCAGTAATGGGGTTTTTCATTTTCAAAAAGGATTTATTATGATTTCTTCAGGGTCGGCAACACGCACGTGACATCCTTAGTGTTGCTGGCATCCATAGGCCACAGTGACCGTTTACCATCAGACAAGTGATATGCTGGTTTGTCACCTTCGTAGGATAAAAATAAAACAAAAATACATTACATTTTTATTCTGATAAAACCCGAACCCGGAAAAAGAAACTGGTGGCTGTAGTGGCAAAACGTTCGCCGAGTCAACATTTATATTAGTCTGAAACGATAACGCATGGAAAGACAGAGAAATAATTATATTCAACGCTTACTTTGTTCACCCTTTCTTTATTATGTTGATAAAGTTATCCGCAACTTTGGAATAAGAGAGGAAATTGACTTTTAAAAGAAAGACAAGCAAAATAAAGTGCAGTTAAGTTCGACGTTTCTTCTCAGTGTCTAAGCATAAACTTTGGACTTTGTAAGTTAGTTTCATTATCGAGTTGATCGACGAAGTAATATATATTACCATGGTAATTAAATGGTAATTGTAAAATTAAATAAATATGTTTAAATGGCTAATTGAAATTTGCACACGTGTTTGATTCGAATTCACGATCTTTGCACGATCTTTCTTTATATATATACTATTAATGGGGCTAGGATCCACGATGGCACGAAGTTATCTAATAGTTATGTTAACTATTATGCAGGGTTAAATATAGATAGACTGCCATAAGGAACAGGAGCGTTGGCAGTTGACCATTGGGAGATTTTTCCAGTAGTTACCATGCTTGGCAGGCGGATCGGCAACCGCAGTCAGGCTTTGGTTATGTTTTGAGAAGGTTATGTTTTAAGTTCCCACGGGAAAGGAACGGGTGACCCATATTATGCCGAAATCACAAGACATGTACCGATTTTTTTACCATTAACATTCCTGTTTTTAACTGTATTTATATATATATATATATATATATATATATATATATATATATATATATATATATATATATATATATATATTGCCGTATGGTCCCGGCGTACTCGCCTCGCCTTTCCCGTGGGTGTCGTAAGAAACGATTAAGGGAGGGCGACTGATGGGCAACAGCGTCCCTCTAAAAATATCTCTAAAGCTTAACTACAGTTGCCAATCCGCCTGCCAAGCGTGGCAACTAGTGGCAAAATCCCCCAAATATATATATATATATATATATATATATATATATATATATCTATATATATATATATATATATATTTTTGGGGTGTCGAATGTGTAGGAAGGCATACTGAATATGCTACAGTGAATTAGAATAATTCTCTCAAAAGAGAATTCCGTGACATTAATTTATCTTTGCTGCTTACAAAGGGCCTCTGATAAGAACTAGGTCCGATACTTCGCTCGTCACGGTCCTTATCCGCCTCATTGTTGTTTGCTAATGGATTCTTTTTTTAGTTACGCACTTTTTTAAGCGTCTTTTAAAACGAACAGGTTCTCGATTCGCTTATTTTTTTTTTTGTATATATACAATATGCTATTTAATGTAAGCCATTCCTTAAAAGTCTTGCCGTGTGATCCTGGCATAGAATTTTCTTTTTTTTATACAACTTAGAATGGCAAACAAGCTAACGGCCCACCTGATGGAAAGTGGTAACCGTCGCCTATAGACATGAGCAGTACCATGGACATAACAGAGTATACTGTTTCATCCCTGATAGCCCCCATGCGTTGCCATTCCTGAGGACTCAGGTGTTATTCCTCTGTACCCAGTAAATTCACGCCATATCCCACCCTTCAAACCGAAACACAGCCATGCAAACACAACTGCTTCACGGTTGAAACACAAATGGGACAGAGGCACCCAAGCAATCGACTTTTGTACAAAGTCTCCCTCTGGTGAGTGAGAATGGGCCACACTTCCTTTCTCGTAGGTAATACTACTGCTGAAAGTTGATTCCAAAGAGTGGTTATGCATAGAAGAAAGTGCCTTGTAAAATGCACGGTGAAGGACCGCCACTCATCCAGATGGTTGGGATGGAACATTAGTTTGTGGCGTGTTGTACGGTAGTGAAAATCAGAAGCAGTTATCAATCCAAACAATTCCTCAGAACATTCCCTATAATATATTCGATAAAACATGCAAAGAGATGCAACGTTTCTACGCAGTCTCAATTTATGTCGCAAGTAATTTAAACTGAAATGCTTATGAGGGAACATTTAACGTTTAATTTCCAATCGTATTTTTTAAAACCCTAATCAAATAGGCAGCGACCATTTCGCTGGTAGATACCAGAAAATCGTTTCACTTTGCACGGGCGACGTTCGAATCAATTTACCATTGACCTCGTGACAAGGGTTGCCGCTATTTGGAATTCTGGTATTTAAAATTGAATGAAGCGGTCGATACTGATTCGGGCCTTTTGAATTAGAAATCTGTTCATTCGGACTCCTAAGTAGAAACTCTACTAAAATAATTTCTAAGTAATGTTAACATTGCCGTGTGTGTCCCAGTATAGAATAGGCCACCCCTTCCTTTCCCATATGTGTCGTAAGAGGCGACTATAGGAGGGCGAGGGATGGGCAGCAGTGTCCCTCTTAAAACATCTCTAAAACTCTAACTGCGGTTGCCAACCCAACTGCCAAGCGTGGCAACTACTGGCAAATCTCTCCTTATGGGGAAGGCTTATGTTCAGCAATGTTAATGGGTGAAATAATAATGTCTATATACATATGTGACGGGAATTTCATGAAGTTCTTGTGTTTTTGTCGTTTCCGACAATTGTTTCCACTTTATCCGGAAGTCTTCTTCAGGGAGCGTTTGGCGCTTTGCGTCATAGCGTCTCACCTCGCACTGTGGGCGACAGCTCGTGATGACATAGTGCAGGCGGTGGTGAGGGCGAAGATAACGGTGATCGGACACGATGCTGATTGTCTAATTGAGACAAAAATGATCATAAGTTTTAAAAGAAATAGTGGTAACTATAATATATAGATATTTAAATAGAAACAATAATAAAACATTGATACTGTCCGCATTTGTCTCTTTACTTACTTTTTTAGGGTTCCGTATCTCCAAAGGAAAAACAGGACTCTTATATGGTCACTTTGTTGTCCTTCTGCCTGTTGGTCCGTCTGTTAAGACCTTTTTTCTCAAATACGCGTAGAAGTATCAAGCTGAGATTGATATAAAATACACAAGTTTGCAATACATTGAAACTGTGAAAAAATCATACGTCAATGCAATCAAAAGATATGGCTGTTTATAGCGTATATTTGTGTAGACAAGTAAGGGAATCAAAACCTGTAGGGTACTTGCTGAAATCTGGCAAAAAAATAATATAGAACAGCTAAATTTAAAAGAAAAATCCGACAACCGTAAATTTGTAATTACATCACAAAAATAATATTATTATCTAAATATTTTTTGACACCAGATGACGCCACTCACACGAATATCAAATATGTAATTGTATCAAATATGGTTAACCATCTAAATAAACTAGCAAGTGGTAACCCTATAAGGAACTGTCATAATGAAGTATTGCCGCCGGCCATATTTGGCAAAAAGAATTCCTTTATTATTGGTTATTGCTAATTCGGGGGCACAAAGACTATGGATTTTACTTGTCAGTTGGCAACATTGAGCAAATGAATATAGTGTAATTTATCTGTTTTCACACGAGGTCACTTCTGTATAGATATGACGAATAGATAAAGCTGGTATGTTTAGGCGATTACTTTTTTTTCTATGCCTTAGTTCAGAATGCTTTTATCGTTAAGTCCGCCTTATACACATATAAGTACTAATGAATAAATAAATGTCGAACAAGCTGAAAGCCCACCTGATGGAAAATGGTCACAGTCGCCTAAAGACATAAGCAGTATCATAGATATAACAGAGTATATTGAGATGCTCATGATATCATAGGGTACGGAAGGTGTTTTACTTCCGTACCCCGTGATTTTATTGCCATATTCCATTCTTCAAAACGAAACACAGCCATATGCAAACATAACTGCTTCATGGCAGAAACACGATTGAGACAGAATTATCTAAGCAAACGACTTTTGATGACTACAAAACAGATGGTAAGATTTCCTATATGCTTATTTATTTATTCTTTAGTACCGGATATGTTTACAAAATGGACTTAATGTTGAAAGCATTTTCTCCCATTCAACCTTAGGGAAATGTCAGAATGCTCGAATGTTTATTTGCATCTTTATTTCTCTATATTATGATCTTGACTATGTAAACTTAAAGTGAGTATCCTACAAGTAAAACTAAACACTGGTTTGTCGATTAAAATTATTTTGTTTAATTCCACTACCATTTCGTTTAATTCCGCTATCATTAGTATGCATGCGACTGCTAATAACGCTGCAACATAAGTTGGGTGGACACCATTTCAGCTGCTACCACAGAATTATTATTTTAATGTATAAAGTTTAATTATATATATATATATATATATATATATATATATATATATATATATATATATATATATATATATATATATATATATATATATATATATATATATATATATATATATATATATATATATATATATATATATATATATATATATATATATATATATATATATATATATATATATATATATATATATATATATATATATATATATATGTTTTGTAATTGAATAAATTATTTTATCATTATTAATTACCTATTTTTATTAGTGACGAATTGAAATGCATTGCAGGGATGGTCAGTGGATGCAAGTGGCTCAGGTCGTTCCTTATGGCAGTTTATGCGGGTGGCCTATGTCCAGCAGTTTACGGATAATGGCTGAAATAAACATGATAATTCTACGACCTTCCATAGTAGTCATCAGTCTCCTGTTGTTATGCATAAAATATATAATTTTAATATATAATTATATATAATATAAGGTTATGGAACTTCTACTAATCATAATAATAGTCAATCTTTAAATGTTACTAGTCGCACGCAAACTAATGATAGCGGAATTAAACAAAAATGTAGTGAAATTAAACAAAATCATTCCTATTGACTAACCAGTGATATGAACATTGAAAAATAAAACCTAGTGTTTTTTTACTGTTTAAGGTTCTAGGGATTGACCATTATCTCACCCGATGGAACGTGATGATGATGATCTAAGATGGAGCTCGAGGGACCATAAATAGCTAGTAAAATATTTAAAATTTATAATTTTTTATAAAGTAAAATTAATGCTCCTTTCCACTCATGGTTTGCTGAAAGAGAACTCTTACAGAGTTAAGCTCGCCTATTGTAAATCATTGATAAAACAATTTATATCAATATAATTGTTGTGTGCAATTAAATATAAATATATAAAAAAAAAGTTAAAAACAATAATGGAAATTTCCCACATTAGAGAAGACAATCCCTCTATCTGTCTCCCATATGGTCATATTAGTATGTAAGAATCAATATTTACTACAGACGATATTTTCAAAGCAAAATATATCGCACTACGGCTTAGAAATTTTAACATGCCATTCGCTCGGACCCCTGAACACTTGGCTTAATTACACCATAGAGGTAATAAATTATAAAATCTCTTTTGTCAGGATGACAAATTTTACGCTATGCAGTGTTATTGGCAAGCTCATAGGCAGTTGATTTTATCGCCCTATTTCCTTTGTATGCGGGCGGTGACAGGAAATTATGAGCGTTTTTAATTAACCGAATACCAAAGAAGACGTTGTAATGTGTTTAGGATGTGTGTGGGTATATATGGTATTAGACAATTGATAGATATGCGTAATCTAAAGGTTGCTTAGAAGAGATCGCTCTTAGCGATAAGAACGTCCATTGTTTTCTCAGTGTAATATTTTTTCGTAATTATTTGTATTTATAATATAATTTTACTATTGTAATTTTATGGAGTAAACAATAAAGACTATCTATCTATTTTAATTTTACAACCGACTTCAGAAAAGGAGTTTCTCAATTAGGTTGTATTTTTTTATGCTTTACTGAAATAATATAGGTACTTATTGATTGGTTCTATAGAAATTTTATGACAATGTGTTCAATAGTTTAGTTTTTAAATCAAAATAACGGATTTTTCCAGAAATGAATTCGGCTTTTTTTTTTTGCGAAACACAATCTTAAATTATGTATTTAAAACTGCTTGTTTTGGAGCAAAATCTGTTTTTAAATACGCAGTATTTACATTTTGGGGTATAGTTTATATGTATATATATATATATATATATATATATATATATACTACGAAGATGGTAAACAAGCATACAACCCGTCTGATGGTAAACGGTCACTGTAGCTTATGGACATCTGCAACGCTAAGCGTGTCAGGTCCGTGTTGTTAACCCTGAAGAAACTTTAATATACCCTTTTTGAAGAATTCTGTACTATAATCTCTAAGTATAACCTCAGCAGGAAGCTCATTTCACATCGTGAGTGCTCGGAGTTGATACTCTTTAAATTCTGTGTTGCGACTTAACAAAACGCGAGTGCAGCTAAATAGAATCTGCATTATTATAATCCGTTAACAATCTATTACCGAACATACGCCTCCCCCATATAGGGAGATTTTGCTAATAGTTGCCACGCTTGGCAGGCGGGTTGCCAACCGTAGATAACCTTTGGTGGTGCTTTAAAAGGGACACTGTTGCCTATCCCTCGCCCTCCCTTAGTCGACTCTTACGACACTTACGGGAAAAGAAGGGGTGGCCTATTCTATGCCGGGACCACACGGCGAACTATTTTATTATATGCTGGTAATTTAAAGGTCTAATCTTTAACCAAAGGTTGTCTGTAAGAGATTGCCCCAGCAATAAGATTGCCTTCTTTATCTTTATGTATATATATTTTAATCTGTAAGTTTTTTTATACAACTTAGAATGGCAAACAAGCTAACAGCCCACCTGATGTAAAGTGGTAACCGTCACCTATAGACATGAGCAGTACCATGGACATAACAAAGTATACTGTTTCGCCCATGATACCCTCCATGCGTCGCCATTTCTGTGGACTCAGCTGTTATTTCTCAATAAATACCCAATAAATTCACGCCATATCCCACCCTTGAAACCGAAACACAGCCATGCAAACACAACTGCTACACGGTAGAAACACGAATAAGACAGAGGTGCCCAAGCAAACGACTTTTGTACAGTCTCTCTGTGATGCTTATGTATTTCACTTGAATTGTTTAATTGTCATTGTACATTTTTATGTTTCTGGTGCAATAACGAGTTGAATAAATAAATAAATTTGTTATTGTGATTTGTTACATAGAATTGATACCAACACAAACACTACGCCATAGATACCACTTATTTATCTTCATTTTTATCCAAATAATGTATTTGTTTTCTGCAGGTATTATGGTGACATTGAGTTGTTATGACGCAAAGCCAATAGTAACATGGAAAAGTTGTGATTTGTGGAAGCGAGCCATTAGAGTACAAAGTAGCGAAAATAATAAATACGTCTGAACATTATTACAGAGCGCCATCTAGGTCTAAACTAAGCAGACTTACAGAACTATTACATCTAGTTCTAAAACTGGATAAGTGGCTAAAGAATTTGCTAGATTATCAGATACAGACAGACGCGTGTTCGCTGTGTCGTTCTATCTTATACACGCGGTAGCGATAACGTGCCTATCGTTAAATTTTTGGGCGCTTATCTACAAATGCAAGTCGTAAAGCGCGACAACGCAATGAAAGGTACATTATCAGCGAATAACGTGACCTTTAATTTTAACTGACTCCAAAAATAGAGAAGGTTCTTAATATGATTGTATTTTTTATATGTCTGTTACCCCATAAATTCGTCATTTATTAAATATCTAAAGTTGATTAGATTTTTCTTAATTTGAAAGGTTTCTTATTGTCCTTTATAAATTTTATCAAAATCGGCTTAGCCATTTCGTTTTTAATTCGAAATGACTGGTTTTGACACGACTGAAGCCGGTATTTTTCTTTTTTTGGAATAAAATCCTAAATTATATCTAATTTCTCTCTTCACGTATCAACCCGTGCGAAGGCGGAGTGGGTGGCGTACTCTATAGCGTGGGTTAATTATTAGTTTTACGTAGAGCTTCGACATCACCCTGTATAAAATGTGTGCAAATTGAGTTAATCAGTTTAACTCAATGATCACAAATGTAAATTCCAATCATTCGTCAGCATTACAGCGACCTACGCGCATCGAGCCTATTCATGCGAAGCAACCGCTATTTTGGTCTAGTACGTAGTAAACTATTATAACAACAACTAGCTGTTACCCGCGGCTTTGCACGCGTAGTATCGTGTTTTTAAAGTTGAAATTACCGAAAGTCCTCTCTTAACCTTTCATCAATTTTAACTTTTTCAGTTTTTTTATACAACTTAGAATGCCAAACAAGCTGACGGTCCACTTGATGGAAAGTGGTAACCGTCGCCTATAGACGTGAGCAGTACCATGGACATAACAGAGTATACTGTTTCACCCATGATACCCCCCATGCGTTGCCATTCCTGAAGACTCAAGTGTTATTTAGCTGTACCCTATAAATTTACTGCCATATCTCACCGTCCAAACCGAAACACAGCCATGCAAACACAACTGTTTCACGGTAGAAACACGAATAGGACAGAGGTGCTCAAGCAATCGACTTTATATCACGTTAAATTCCGATAGTGTATTTAAAATGTAAGTCAAAATGTAATCAATTTACCATATTAACATACCTTTCTTTTAAATTTCAGCTTTCTAGTAATTAGTAATTTAGTTAGACTTTGTATTTTTGGCTGTATGTTGGTAATCAGTCAGGACAAACAATTTATATTTATGTAAATAGATAAAAAAATATTTAATTATTTTTTATTGTAGCCCACGACTTTGTTCATTTGAATTAGGCTAAAAATATTTAAACCAATAATCCTAATTAGGAGAACTTTTACATAAATAGTATTTTTTATAATTCTGCGCACCAGTTCATGAAACTCACCAGTCGTTTTTTTTTTCGAACTAAAGGTGATCTTTGTAATTTATATTTTAATTTTTAATATTTTTTTTGCCGTGTGGTTTCGGCATAGAATAGACACTTCTTCCTTTCCCATGGGTGTTGTAAGAATCGACTAAGAGAGGACGAGGGATAGGCAACAGCGTCCCTCGCAAAACATCTCTAAAAGCCTAACTGAGTTTGCCAACCTACCTGCCAAGCGTGGCAACTACTGGCATAACTCCTCTTATGGGGAAGGCTTATATTCAGCAGTGGAAAGTTAATGGCTAAAATAATAACCGAAATATTTTATTCATTACATACAGTAGTTATAGTTCTAGATATAATAAATAAAACGAAGTAATGTCATCAGTATTTACCGATAACAGTAATAGGATCCTGTTGATCATATTTCTGCACAGAGAAAAGGATAACGTTGACTCGCTGTGACAGGAAACCGATAACTTGAACAACTTGTAATTTGTCGTGGAGACCGCAAATACTCGCGGTCGGAACGACATATAAATAAACCTAACACAAATAACACTCATATTTACCATGGTGGTGAGTTGTGAATTACTATAGATATCTAAATAAAATTAACAACTACTTTTAGGTCCACTAAGTTAGTTTAGTCGTGAACACACACGTATACACGCACGCGTCCACGCACACGTACGAACATCCACGCGCACAATCACAATTAAGCACTCACACACGCTCACATTCACACACACTCGCATGCACGCACGCACACACTCACGCATTTATGTTTCTGTACACGCACGCATACACAGAAAATACAAACGTATCTGGAACTTTTGGATGTTATTTAAATATTTAATAGTTCTCAAAATTGATTCAGAATTAGTGAAAATAACATACGTACTGTATGTACGTACGGTGGACTACTTTATAGTCATTTCCTTTACATATCATACGATTTCAGTTACATACATTCAAATACATAATATATTTGTATAATCCGTATTCAGTAAAATTTAATTACTATGAAAATAACATAAATGTAGCTCCTCAATTTGACCACAAGATGAAGTTATTATTTTTATATATTATATGTATATACTACAGGGCCATGTTAACATTTTCTAACAGGTGTATATAAGCTTATATACCACAGGGTGACTTTGTACAAAAGTCGATTGCTTGGGTACCTCTGTCCCATTCGTGTTTCTACCGTGAAGCAGTTGTGTTTGCATAGCTGTGTTTCTGTTTGAAGGGTGGGATATGGCGTGAATTTACAAGGTACAGAGGAATAACACCTGCGTCCTCAGGAATGGCAACGCATGGGGGTATTGTGGGCGAAACAGTACGCTCTGTTATGTCCATGGTACTGCTCATGTCTATAGGCGACGGTTACCACTTTCCATCAGGTGGGCCGTCAGCTTGTTTGCCATTCTAAGTTGTATAAAAAAAAATAATAAGCTGAGTAATACATATGTATTGAACAAGAAAATCTCATTTGGTACAGTTCAAAGGTATATTTATGAATTGAAACGTTCTAGACTAAAACGTACTTAACGAGGATGTAAGTAAGGATGTGTTCAGATTACTACGATAATTCCTCTCGAAATACTGTCATAATCTTAAGGAAACTATTAGGAAAGGGTCTAACAGCTGTATTACTAGCGACACATTGCTAGCAATAAGTTTTTTAATGGCTGAAGATGGAATGGTAACTCCGCTTGCACTATCGATATACGCTGGCCAGGCACCAGTGGAGGATGATAGGTGAAGATGATAGCAGGTCAGTTGGTGTTCAGTCCCATAGTGTTCAGTGGTCAGTGGCCTAATTTAACAAAAATTAACCACTAAGGTTTCCAGGGGGAACCGCGTGTATTGGCTAACAATGGGCCTGTTAAACCTCATTACTAACAATCCCTTCCCCCGCCAGCAATAGGTAGTATAGGGTTACACCCTATCAGATCGACTTCCACGTAGTTTCCTATTCTTTTTTTTTATACAACTTAGAATGGCAAACAAGCTGACGGCCCACCTGATGGAAAGTGATAATCGTCGCTTATAGATTTGAGCAGTACCATGGACAAAACAGAGTATACTATTTCGCCCATGATACCCCCCATGCGTTCTTATTTCTGTGGACTCAGGTGTTATTCCTCTGTACCCTGTAAATTCACGCCATATCCCACCCATCAAACCGAAACACAGCTATGCAAACACAACTGCTGTACGGTAGAAACACGAATGGGACAGAGTTACCCAAGCAATCGACTTTTGTACAAAGTCTTCCTCTGGTTACCCCTTGATAGCATTATGGTTAATTCTCGTGGAATTCTTCACGATAGCTTTACTGAGCTGCTTTCGTCCTCACTTATCAGAGACCTGTGAGAGATCACAGGTGCCCCATCAGCCTATACCGATAGCGCAGGCGGAGCTACCATTCAATTCTCACTTATTAAAAAAAAACATATTAAAGTCTTAAGTTTTATATTAAAGGGAATGACTAGTGAGATGATTGCAAATAGAGATATGTGGAAAAAACGTGTGTAGTTCGTCCACCCCAAATATTTAGATATGAGTAAAGGGCAGGAAGAAAAAGTCTTACAGGATGATTCTTGCGTTTTTGCAAAAAATAAGCACTTCAACTGCCCTCTAACGACATGCTTTCTAACTGTATTGGGCCGACTGGAAGAGTTCTCTGTCAGAGATAAGTCCACCCTTGCTCACAATATTTATAAATGCATTAACAATGTAATTTACAAGTGCAATAAAGAATATATAAATAAATATATATTCATTCATTGAATTAATTCCAGAACGAACGGAAACGCATATAGAGTACTGTCTGTCTGTATGTGTACATTATAATTTACGAGCGTCAAGATCTCGTGCAAGTTATGAGCGCAAGGAAGCATATAAATTAACACGTACCGCGTCCTAGTTAAATGTTGCTATTAAAAAAAAAATCTAATAATAGTATTCACACACGTAAACTTATAATAATTTGTAATGTAAATTCATTACTTTTATGTACTGTTTTATCTACTGTCACGAAGGTTTTTTATGCAATACACAGTATATCTGACATAATAGTTAATGACAGATATGTTAAGGTGTGATTTTAAAGTGACATCTAAAAAAGAAGGAAGTTTTGATTCGTTTTTACTTATAACATTGTTATGCAATCGAGTGTTTACAACCTTGTTGATTGAATTGAGAATTAATATTAATAAATTAATTTTCCGACAATTTAAGTTGGCGATTTTATTTGTGAAGGTAACGAACTGCTTGTTGCGAAACGATGTCTACTTCGTGTCTACTTTTAGACATCTCCTAGACATGTCTAACTCTAATTATGTCTACATCTAGTCTTGTTACTTCTAGACATGTCTTCTTCTATATATGTCTATATTGAGACATGTCTACTTATAGATATTCTAGATACTTCCTCACAGCATACCTGACGACAAAAGATTTTATAATGAAATAATTTAAATCAGTATTTTATAATTAATGTATATTTTAAAAATAATAATAATAGTTTGTTTAATTAATAATGTAATAATGTAAACTATGGGTATATACCTGAAAATAAAAAGATTTATTATTATTATATATCAATTTCTAGACATGTTTCCTTCTAGTCTCATGATTTCGTGTGTCGTAAATTCAAATATTTTCAATGTAACGTGTCTACGAAATATTTCGTCGATAAACGTTGTATGTTTACATTCGAAATGTTCGAAGTAAAATATTAATTGTTTATCAATATACAAGTAATCGTTATTTAACCGTGAGCTTTAGATTGCTACTATTTTAATTATACACAAATAGAGTGTCGCAAATTAACCCTATCTCAATTTATCTTTGCTCCGTTGGCTGTCGCATCGCGTTACAAGCAACAATTGTTAAGATTTATTGCTCCGTATTCAGCGACCGGTCGCCTCAATGATTTAGCGTTAGATGGAAGCAATTTGTATAGACTTTGAAACGAATATTGCTCGATCAAAGTTGATTGCGTTGAATTGATTCCACTTCAAATATTTGCTTGTCGATTTATCGTAAGATTTACATCCAACGGACTAAGTTAGAGAATGGCAAGCGCATATTTTTTTATAATATCTACAAATTAAAGTATTGGTTGTATTATTTCTAGTTCTATGAAAAACAGATTTCATTGTTGAGTAAATTAGTACAGAATCAAAATAGCAATGAACGGGAGCAAAACTAAGCAGTGTCGGCAAAATCATCGGTTATGTATGCTGTACAGAAAAAAATACTCTGTGATTGAGATTTGCTTCTCATGGCAATCGGTTGAAAATCCATGTCTAAAGTCAACCTACATAAAAGAAGTAACCTAATTTATAATTAATTAATTCTTGTTCGGGTTTATTATCGACATTTTACGCATTTATCATTGCCGTTTAAAAATAATTAAGTTTTGAGTAATATGGACTTGTAAGTTCACATTGGCTTGAAACTTATATCTTGCACCTACAGGTTTAATAATGTGAGCAGTCTTCTAAACGAATAACAATGAAACTTTATTGTAGATATAAAAAAAAAACAAATACACATATGTGTACATTACACTTACAAACACATAACTACCAAACTTGAACTAAATACCTGCAAGAACTATATTTTACGTTCTGTAAAGCGCCGAGTCTCATCTTTTGATGTAAATCGTGCAATAGGCATTGAACTATACTGATTGTGGATCAATAAGGTTAAACGACCTTGTATGGCAACCCGTCTATTAATAATATGTATTAATAGATTGTTTTACAATATTATATTATAGGTATAATTTCGCGGGTTTTCCTGCATGATTTAGAGTACCTTTACCTTCTTCAAGTTTTATATAGAATTGTTTGTACATAGAAGTTGGGAAAAGTCAATGTGAAGGGTCTTAATAAGAACGGCAGAATGCAATATAAATATTTTTTTAAAATTTTGTCTTTCTTTATGTTTAATCCGGCATCACGCAAAAACTATTGTAGTAAATTTGGAGCAATTTTTACTATTTTATACTTGAAGGTTCTAGTATATAGTATAGTATCTAGTATACATTTTTTTTATTTATAAAAAAATTTACACATAATATTAGTACGTATATATTAATATATTACTATGTATGCTGTATCATATTTCATTATCCTCTAGATTTGTTGTTGTGTATAGATTATTGAATCCCGCTTCACTGGCGGAAGTTTGATTAAATTAATTAACCATAATCCTATCATCCCATCACGCTATATATAGAAGTGTTAATTAAAGTAATAGATTCAAATTATATTAGCTATCTCCCCCGGTTTCGTCTGCGCAATGTCAGTAACACATGGTCGCAGGGAATTTAACATATAGATTTTACTTCACGAAAAATAGTATACAATATTTTTTTTGTTTATACAACTTAGAATATACGGCCCACCTGATGGAAAGTGGTAACCGTCGCCTACAGACATGAGCAGTACCAGGGACATAACAGAGTATACTGTTTCGCCCATGATACCCCCATGCGTTGCCATTTCTGAGGACTCAGGTATTATTCCTCTGTACCCTGTAAATTCACGCCATATCCCACCGTTCAAACCGAAACACAGCCATGCAAACACAACTGCTCCACGGTAGAAACACGAATAGAACAGAGGTACCCAAGCAATTGACTTTTGTACAAAGTCTTCCTCTGATAATTAATTAGTGGGGAGGGATCTGCGTTTGCCTATACGGGGTTGCCATTAAAGAGTCCTCAGGAATGGTAACGCATAGGGGTTATCATAGTCAAAACAGTATATTCTGTAATATCCATGGCAGTGCATAGGCGATGGTTACCACTTTCCATCAGGTGGGCCGTCAGCTTGTTTGCCATTCTGAGTTGCATAAAAAAAAGCAAAGTAAACCAATTTTTATGCGCTTTACGCATGTTGTCTAAGATTATAAATCAGACAGCGGTATTGACAACATATCATACGTCATATTTTGGGGCAATTCGACATATAGAGAGAAAGTCTTCGAAACTCAGAAAAGATGTGTTAGATCTATGTGTAATTTGAAAATAGCTGACCTTGAATGAGGATTCAAAATACTGAATATTCAGACTTTTCCAAGCCTTTATATTCTTGTAACCGTATTGTTTGTAAGAATGAACAAAATTCTTTTTGAAAAGTTCTATTTTAAATGTAAGGCAGAAAAGAAGTTTTTATATGTAACAATGTGTTGTAATTTTTTTTCACCGCATATTATAATTTCTCTTTTGCCAAAGGTTGACTGGGAGAGAATGCTATATAGTATTAAGACCGCCTTTTGTACCAGACATTTTTTTTTGTAATGTGGTCAATAAAGCATAAATAAATAAAATACTTAATACTAACAATTTTATGTAATATAATAATATATATGATAAAGTATTGAAATAAGTAAAAATTTGTGTTCTATTTTTAAAAGTCGATTAAAAATTTTGTTTTTTAAATAATAATGACGATAAATATTTATAAACAGGTTGAAATGAAATTATTTATTTGCAAGGCTATATTTGGTACATATTAGTGGTCATTTTGCATCATTTTTCAAGTGCTTACATGTCCCGCCAAAACTATGATTGGCATGCAGAATAAAATGTATCCAATAATTTATGTTAATTCTATTTAATTTTGTGATAGTAATATATTCATAATTATTTATTGTAGTGAATTTTATTTAAGTAATATTATATAGTTAATTGATTTTCAGTCAAAATAACATAAAATTTAAGAATTTATTAATACTATAGTGTAAAAACATTTTTCTAACAGCCTTTTAAATAAGTCTATATTTATAAATTTTAAAATTTTACATTTTAATCTCAACTAGCAAATTATTTTCAACTTTGATCCTCGTATTATAACTGTTTTCTCAAAGAATATATTGTACTTTTGTATAATGGTTTAAATAATTGTGTTGGATGTCTAGCTCTAAGTAAAGGATTAGTATTTTACAGTTTAGAAAAATTTGTATGTATTTTTATAAAACAATCATATTGAAGAACAAAAAATTTTGTTACTATATATATACATGGAATGTTTTAAACTTAAAATTAATACTAAAAATTATTTCTCTATCATCACTACATATAATAAGTGTTCAAAATTAACCTTTTTATATACTTTAACAATTGTAGTTTTTTATAAAAAAAGAATATTTATAAACAATTGAAATAGAACAAAAAAAATACATAATTTACTTCAAGTCAACAGACGGTAATTTTATTTACAATATAATATAATAATAATATAATTAAATACTAAGAACCAGCACATATTACAAACAATAAGAATAATCGTAATTTATTTTAAATAATAATAATGATATAGTAATTTATTTCAGACTATAATTTGGTCAATTTTGTTAGCCATCACCATCATCTTCATCCTTCTTCATCATCATATCAGCCGTTAAATGTCCACTGCTGAACACAGGCCTCCTCCATTGGCAGGCGATTTGGCAACTGCAGTTAGCCTTTGTTGATGTTGTGAGGAACTCTGCTGATCACATCTCAACCATTAAGAACCCTTAGTCGCCTCTTACGACGCCCACGGGAAAGGAACGGGTGGCCCATTCTATGCCGGGACCACACGGCTAGTTTTTCAACTACCTAATTTTGTTAGTACGATGTATTTTCTTGTATTGTTTGTCATGTCGTATAGGGAGATCAAGGATATGGCCTGGGATAGAGCTGGCTGGAAGAAGATGCATGAATTAGTTGCACCGACAAGAGGAAACTCTTAAATGAAAAGAAGAAGATGTATTTTCTAGAATATATAATATCTCACGAAAAAACTGTACTAGGCGAACGAAGCCGCGGCTGCCCCTAGTCACTGATAATGACGGCATTGCTTTATAATATAACAATATTTGTTGAAACATCGCATTTCTAATACAATTAAACAAGAAATAATTGATTAACTTCTCAAAACTTCAGCATTACTTAATAACAAAGTAGCTAATATTAATTAAGAGTTGGAGACAGGTGTGTTTGTCAATACAGAGGTGGGAAGTTGTTTCTTTTGTACCGCTCCACTTCGCCGTCGCATGTTTGACTCGTTATTCTAAATTCTTGACGTGTAATATGGCCTAATGATATAATTTTGTTAGTGGGATAGAATGGAAATGTAAGTAAAACAAAAATAGGCCTGCATTGTTATTGAGTATTTTGTAACGAGATATGCAAATAACGAGAAATGCACAGGAATTCCCTGTGACATGTTATAAGTAAAGGAAAATATCAAATAATATTAAAGGGCGCAGGGACCGATTCGATTGCCGCCTTAAATGCTTTATTGCTCAAGAAAAGGGAATATTCACGGGCAAAATGTATAGGATTTTTTTATTACACGAAGGGACAGTATTGGGGAACGGAAGAAATCAAATCAACGGCCTAGAAGAGGTTGGTGCAAGTGAAAAGATTATGGCGGTATTTAATTTTTAAATGGCTAAAAGAGTTTTTATACATCTGTATTCTTTGTCGTCTTATGTCGTCAAACTGTGAAATAAACCTGCTTCGTCGCAGTCGGGTAATAAATCGTGTTATCGATACTTACGTGTAGATTTAATATTCATGTTGTATCGATTAAAGTTACCGTTTTCCTTATACTACAAATAACAGTATAATAATCATCCTATGGTCCCGGCATAGAATGGGCCACCTCTTCTTTTCCCGTGGGCGTCGTAAGAGGTGTCTCAAGGGACTTAATGGTCGAGGGATGGGTAATGAATAGTGTCTCTCTGTGTATGTATATATAAATATATAATAAATAATAAATAGGGATAATATTTATATTATTATATGTATCACATCTCCCATATTTAGAACTAACAAAATTATTCATCGTGCCTCCCACCAAATTGTTTATAATTACTCCTCTCCATCCAAAGGTTGCCTGGAAGAGATCGCTCTTAGCGATAAGGTCGCCCATTGGTTTCTCATTGTGATTATTTTTTGTAATTATTTATATTTATAATAAGTTTACTATTGTAATCTTTTGGAGGAAACAATAAAGAGTATCTATCTATCTATCTATCTCTGTTAAAATATCACCAAAGCTGGCAAAATCCCCCAGTAGGAGAAGGCCTATGTTTAGCAGTGGACAGTTAACGGCTTTTATATTTTACAGTGATGATGATAATGAACAATGTAATAAACAATTTAAGTTTGATAATGCTAATCAATTGTTACTAAAGACCTTGCATGTATTGATCCCACAACACTTACTTACAACAATATATAAACAAACATAAAGAGTAACAATATTTATTATAAGAATAAAAATTTGTTGAGCTAAAATAATAATAATAAATAAGTGTTTTATATTATTCTCAATTTCGTGTATAATATAGTATATGTCATATATGTGTAAGTATATTTGTTATTTATATATATTTATTCGTTTATATATGTACATTTTAATATGTATATATATCAATAATTACTAGTACCGCATTCGAGTATTCTGACACTTCCCTATGGTTGACTGGGACAGAATACTTTTAGTTTTAAGTCCGCCATGTACACATATTTGTACGAATAAATAAATAAATAAAGATAAAAAGTATTCTATGTGTTTATTTTAAGTAATATCAAAATCGGCATAGCATAAACACCTCTTAAATCGCTAACGCCCCTGACTTGAATACTATCTACGGTCACGTAAGCAAATCTTAGCACATAAAGCGGTAATACCCAATTTTCTTCATACAACCTTTATTAAAGAAAACACGTACATAATAAGAGAAATTTCAATTTGGGTTATGATTTCTGAGTATTTCTAATAAGGCACAATTCTTCTATTTCCTCTCATTGCGGCTTCTTTCGTTACGTTTCTTATAATATTTTGGCTTTTTAAATCTTCTATAATGTAGAAATAGCTTCCGTGTGAGACCAATATAGAATGGAGCACCATTTTGTTTCCTGTGGGTATCGTAAGATGTAACTAAAGTCCTTTTTAAAACATGTCTAAGAACCCAACTGCAGTTGCCAACCCGCCTGCCAAGAATAGCAAGCACTGGCAAAACCTCGCCATACTGGGAGGTCAGCAGGATTTAGTAAAGATTTACCAGAGGGAGACTTTGTACAAAAGTCGATTGCTTGGGTACCTCTGTCCCATTCGTGTTTCAACCGTGAAGCAGTTGTGTTTGCATGGCTGTGTTTCGGTTTGAAGGGTGGGATATGGCGTGAATTTACTGGGTACAGAGGAATAACACCTGAGTCCTCAGGAATGGCAACGCATGGGGGGTATCATGGGCGAAACAGTATACTCTGTTATGTCCATGGTACTGCTCATGTCTATAGGCGACGGTCACCACTTTCCATCAGGTGGGCCGTCAGCTTGTTTGCCATTCTAAGTTCTATAAAAAAAAAAAAAAAAAAAAAGCCTTTCCACTTTGGGTTTGCTGGAAGAAAACTCTATTAGAGTTAAGCTCGCTTTGGTACATTTGATTACCTCTGTGATATTTTTATAACTGGTGTGTACAATAAAGAATTAAATTAAATTAAAAATATGGTATGTCGCTAGAATGAACGCGAATATTATTTTTATACTAATTTGAATTAATTATATTTTTTATATATTATAAAAGTAAGTCTGTTTGTTTGTTACCGCTTCGTGTATTAATGATACAAAATTCTTTTGCAATAGCTTTTGACTATCAAACCCTAAATACTGTAAGAAGACTTTCAATAATTTAAAATTGCGTTACCTAAATAAAAACAGGTTTTTCAATTGTGGTAAAATATACTTTAATTTAAAAACTAAACTACAGAATCGATTTTGATAAAATTTATATGGGACCTATCTGTATTTACGAATATAATTATATTTACACTTATATTTATATATATATACTTATATCCTTTCAAATAAAAAAAAAGAACTTTCCAAATCAATTTATAACTGACGGAGTTTTAAGGTAACAAATATAAAAAAGTACCACCAAATTGAGACAGTTCTCCTTTTTTGAAGTCAATTGAAAATAACTTCAGATTCAGCGACATGATAGTCAGTGTACAGAATTTGTAAAAAAAAAAAGCACCAATTAAGAGTGTAGCTTTGTTTTTTTTAATTCGTTTTAAAAAATATATTAATGGTTATTTGAACTATTAGTATTCAAGTCTAATACTGTAACAATATTCGTAGTTTATTATTATGAATGTTGCCAACTATAGTTGATCGCTCAGGCGTTTATCTAGACTCGTACTAAATTCAACTATTCATGAAAATGTATGTTAATTATAATTGTTCAGTTAAAATCTATTAAACATTATTTCTCTATTATCATCTGTACAAGACTAAATTATGCATAATAACGGCTTAGAAGCGGATTAGGTTATCGACGTAGTTAAATATTTAAGGCTCTATCAAGGACCCCGACTACATTAATATCTGAGTAACACGAAGTATCTATTATTTTACGTTTAATTCATATTGAATTTATATATTATATATTACGACAACTACGGGAAATGAAGGGGTGGACCATTCTATGCCGGGGCAGGCACGGGGCACTCATATATTGTATATATATATATATATATATATATATATATATATATATATATATATATATATATATATATATATATATATATATATATATATATATATATATATATATATATATATATATATATATATATGCGTCCCTCTTAAAACATCTCTAAAAGTCTAACTGCAGTTTCCAACCTGCCTGCCAAGCGTGAAAAGTACTGGCAAATCTCCCCTTATAGGGAAGGCTTATGTCCAGCAGTGGAGAGAAATAATAATATATATTTATATTTAAAATAAATTTACTATAAATTTATTAACAATAAAGAGTATCTATCTATCTATCTATATATATTCGTATATAATACGGGTCTTTCATATATTAGGACAAATCATCATCATCATCATCTCAGTAATTATCTATCCACTCCTAAACAAAGGCCTCCGGTAAGCTACGTCATTAGTATACACTTTCTTTCGTATACAACGAAACCGGCCTAGGAACACTTGGCACTAGAGGGCAACAGCCACGAATAGTATCAATACTACTAAAGATTAGCTTTTATATCTGTCACATCAGTTTCCCACGATCCACCCGTTTCAAAGCCGAGATAATGTTTTATGAGATCCATTATAAAGGCGCGTCGTGTGTACCCAAAGAATTTCATTAGTGCGAAGTTTGTAAGAAAATTCCTAATGTATTTCAGTACAACCATTCCATACAATATGCAAATATAACGAGCTTTATGGCGTATTATATGATCAATAAAGCTTGTATTGCGAAAGGTACGTGTGAATTTTATTAAAGAGTCGACTCAGTTTTTATGTATTCAATTTCTGGTACAGCTTTATGTAACTCGGTTGCATCTAGACGTGGATATTGACTGATACTTTTAATCCGTTATCAAAGAGTGATATTATTTTTTTATTATCGCTGTGAAATCACCTGTTACAAAATGTTATTTGTGATTTTCGCTCGCAATGTTCAAATTTCAACTCTATATAATTTATTTTAAAAGTGATATATGAATCATGACTGTCATGATCAGTGTGCTAAAGTCTATACACTAGCTCTTAACAGGATAGTCAGTTGACTGCTGTAATTTCACTTAACTGTTATATTATAACCGAGCACAGCCGATAAATTCATAACCGATTTCAAAACTTGCTATTTGATAGCTGCTTTTATGAAGGGATGTAGCATGAGTGCTATGTGATTTTACATATCGTATGCTTGTTCACTAGCTTTTTATGAAATATTCCAAGCCTACTTGCACCCATTTAGAGTATATGATGGAAATTTGAGCATATTGTCTCGCAACCTGTCGTAGGCACACACTGGATAATCAATAACTTCGCTCTAATAATACCAGAGGGAGTTTTGACAAAGTCATCTGCAGCTTGTTTACATGTTGTTCCGGTATGAAGGGTGAGATATTGCAATTAATTTACTGAATACCCTTTTTAATACGAAATTCTATCGCTTTTGTCTGCTTTAAATTGATCTAAGACATTACATTTACAATTACAGTTAGTAATGGTTTCAGAGAAATATTTTGCTATGAACGCTCAGGCCGTTGAATGAGCTCCCTGCCAAGGTTTTCTCTGGAGACTACGGTATGGGGTTCTTCAAAAAGGGTAAGGTTTCGTCAGGGTCGGCAACACGCACGTAGCACCCCTGGCGTTGCCGGCGTCCATTGGCTTTTTTTATACAACTTAAAATGGCAGATAGGCTGACGGTACACCCGATGGAAAGTGATAACCGATACCCCCTATGCGTTGCCATTCCTGAGGACTCAGGTGTTATTCCTCTGTACCCAGTAAATTCACGCCACAGTTATCTTTTACCATCAGACAGTCTGTATGCTTTTTTGCCATCGTTGTGGTATAAAATATGTGGTATAAGGTGTAATAGCTCCATAATTAGCAATATACCTTATCAGGTACGTCCCTGGAAACCATCGTGGTTTCCAGTTGAATTCGTTACAGTGAACCGACTAACCTGACTTCATCCTCACCTATCAACCTTCATTGCTAATCTACTAATCATTACATCGACTACCGATAGCGCAGACGAGATTCGAGATCACTATTCCATTTTCATCCTCTAAAAATAAAGTCAACTCATGTTATAAGAGTCGTCAAAACTCCATAGATGATTGGCCAGACAAAATCGCATCTTTACCGTGGGACTAAGGAAATTTAATGTTCGAGAAATAGGCAGCAGCGGTCCTCTTAAACCATCACCAAAGCTTAGGTAACTGTGGTTACCAAACCATTTGCCAAGCGCGACAACTACTGGCTAACCCCCTTTTATGGGGGAGGCCGATAACAACCAATGTTCAACAGTGGGCAGTTCAAAGCCTGTATCATTATTATTATCACTCGATTCTTGAAGATTAAAGGAAATATAACATATCTTCATACACTATCGTAATTTGGCTGCTTGGTATTAATAATATACTCAAATTACAGGTATCATCATGATCATCTCAGCCAATATTCGTCCAGCACTGTACATAGGCCTCCCACATAGACTGCCATAAGGAACGATCCTAAGCCACCTGCATCCAGTTATACTCTGCAATGCATTTGAAGTCGTCACTCCATCTAGTGAGGGATCGTCTTACACTGTATTTGCCCGTATGGGGTCGAAAGTCAGGAAGCAGTTCAGTGCTACCACAGTATTAAATTGTCACCAAATTAATTTGAGTATGCCAAATTTCAACACAATTTCAAGCCGGCAATTGAATAAAAAATAGATTGTAAAATGTAAAGTTTTATTTATTAAAGGAAGTTAAATAAGAGCTTTAAAAAAAACATTCGAAAATTTCCGCATGACAGTAACCCTGTCAATAAAATAGATATTTAAATAGATTTTGCTAGCTATTTTTTTTAATATTACAGCAGAATTTGTTGTTGTTATTTTTTAGGAATTGTCCTTACTTGAGATTCTGTGTGTAACTTGAAAATCTGTGGCCAATAATCAAACTCCTCTTGAGACACTTTTCGTCCACAACAAAACGAGTTTGCCAAACTGTTTACTGACTTGTCGGTGGACTAATCGCGCTTCTGCTCGTCTTTTGGCTTATTAGGGTTCCGTGCTAAAAAAGAAACCCTTATAGCCCGACTTTGTCCGTCCATCTGTTACATTGCTACATCTTAGCTAGGTGCTAAGATGAAAGATGATGCCAATATTGAAATTGTGTCGCTAAGGAAAATGAATCTCTTATAATAAATTATATTAAATACGACAGATGTACTACTGATATTTTGAAGAAAATAAACTACTTCATTGTAATTATTTAAAATAATTTTAGATATTGTTGGAATTCAAAGCAAATTAAGTATTCAATGAATGAATGTGGAAGAAGCGAAAGAGGTTTGTTTGAATCGAAGCATTTGGCATTCCTTTGTTTCTGCCTACCCTAATGGGAGACAGGCGTGACAGATATGTATGTATGTATTAAGTATTCAAAAAATAATTATCTTTTCTAGTCTGATGAGTCCAAAATGGATATTCAAAATTTCAACATGATTTTACTACGCTATGTAAGGTATCTTATGAAAGAATTTAATTTGGACATTCCAAAACAGTTTTTAATCATATACGCTGTACTGTTATTTTGTACTTGTGATCAAAAATGATAAATTTTATCAAAATCGATTCAGTAGTTTAGTTTTTAAATCAAAATATTTGGATTTTTCAAATAAAAATATTTGATTTTGTCACGATTTAAGTCTTTTTTTTCTATGGAACACAATTTTAAATTAAATCTCATATATGTATGAACCCTCGGCATGTGAGCTCAACTCACACTTGACCCGCTTTATTTGTCATCATATTGCTCATCACGTTCGCAGCGGAAAAACGCGGTGAAAATACGTTATGAATGTCTATGTCATTAACTCGGCGTTATGTAAATAGGCAAACACGCATACGTCTCTTATGTGTTGGGTTGGTTTACATAAATTAAACATGGTGTTCTCCCGTGGAGTCCCAGTATAGGATAGGCCATCCCTTTCTTTCCCGTGGGTGTCGTAAGAGGCAACTAAGGGAACTTAATCCTAGAGAGATGGGCAGCAGCGTCCCTGTTAAAACATAACTGAAAGCCTAACTGCAGTTGCCAATCCCAACCCAAGTGTGGCAACTACTGGCAAAACCACAGTTATGAGAAAGGATTAGGATCAGCAGTGGACAGTTAACGGCTAATTTTATAATGAAGTAGGTGTTTGTTTTGCTGTATAATAAATACAGACAGACAGAAGATTAGTCCTTGAAGTGTTTAAAAAACAAAGTCTATATCAGCAAATAAGTAGATTAACGTCAATCCTTAAAGACTTCAGTCTTCTTGTTACAGGAATAATGATCCATACTTTGTAAATAACGTTGGCAGCTTTGTTTATTAGCTACAAGGATTTTCGCTTTTAAGACTTTCGAATGGAGGACATTCTTAATACGTCCCATTCTTTACGCGATTATGACGCCAATAGGCTATTTGACAGTATAAAAGTTATGTACCTTTTTTTTATTTTAACAGTATGTATGATAATAAATGGCATTATTAATTACGCATAAAACCTCCAAATAACGTATTATATTTTTATCTAGTACCACGTGATCGAAAACGATTTGGGATGTGTGATGACGTAATAAGGAAGTATACAACATGTCTTATTGATGCTCCTTTGCTTTCTTGGTGTGCGATTCCGAATGATTTCGATATTCGAATTGTTTTTTTTTAAATACTTATGTGACTTAAATATAACCACTTTTTAGGGACTCTGTAATCAAATAATTTGAGATGGTTTCTAGAAAACAATCAAATAACCTATTCTGAACTGATATTAACAATTCAATGGGGCTTATTCCAGTGATATTTTTTTTTAATTTTGTGGTAATAGGAGCTAATGTTGATAAAGCAAAACTGCTCCCAGCTATTGCTCTACAGGGGAGGAAACGGATTATTAATAATGGGGATGTAATAGCCCCATTGCTAGCAATATACCCTATTAGGTTGACCTCCACACGGTTCCCCCTGGAAACCTTCGTTAGTTAGTGGTTAGTTTTACTGGAATTCACCACGATAAACCAATTGGCTTGCTTTCAGCTTCATCTGTCATCCCTCACTGGTGTCCCGCCAGCGTATACCATTAGTGCAGGCGGGGTTACCATTCCATTATCATCCATAACAAAAACAATGGGGACGATAGTCCCCTTAATGCTTTCCTCCAGCAAAATGTACTTGTTGACTATAGATAATGACAAACAAACTGACGGTAGTACTGTTGTTAAAATTGATCACCGGCGCCCATAAACCCATTTGTCTATAGAAAACGATGATGAATTTCTCTTTTAGCTGCTTTGTTTACCTTTATTACATGATTTGTCGCTTTAGAGTGCCTACTGGGAACAACAAACAAACTGACGGTTCAACATAGATATAGATACATATAGACGGCGCATCTCAATTTATATTATAAAAAAACTGTGTCATCTACATCTACCAATCAGTAAGATTAATCATGTTATTTACGAGTGAAAGTTATTTATTTATTTATTTCGAACTAGCGGCCCGTCCCAGCGTCGCACAGGTGGACATTTTTAACATTTCCCGTCACTGCTCTGCTCCTATTGATCGTAGCGTGATGAAAAGTATACTATAACCTGCCCGGGAGTATGAAGAATAACTGTACCAAGTTTTGTTAAAATCTGTCGAGTAGTTTTTGTTTCTATAACGAACATAGAGACAGACAGACAAAATATGGTGGGATATGGCAGTGAATTTACAGGGTACAGAGGCATATCACCTTTCTCAAGAATAACAACGCATGGGGGGTATCATGAGCGAAACAGTAGACTTTGTTTTGTACATAGTACTGCTCATGTCTGTACGCGACGGTTCACACTTTCCATGAGGTGGGCCGTCAGCTTCTTTGCCATTCTAAGTTGTATAAAAAAAAGACCTCGCGAACTTATGCCGCCTAACAGTCGATTATTTATTTTTTATATTTATATATTTATATTTTGCATAAAAATTATAATTTGAAACTTACATATACGAATATTTTAATCACTGTGTGCCCCAGCATAGAATGGATCATACCTTCCTTTCCCGTGGGTGTCGTAAGAGGCGACTAAGGGAGGGCGAGGGATGGGTAGCAGCGTCTCTCTTAAAACATCTCTAAACGCCCAACTGCGGTTGCCAACCCGCCTGCCAACCGTGGCAACTACTGGCAAAACTCCCCTTTTGAGAAAGGCTTAACGTTAATGGCTAAAATAAAAAAAAAATTAATAATGCTTTAAAATTAAGCAAAAAAATAATAAATCGGACTTACCCAACGCTACTAGGATGGCCAAAAATTTTGCCAAAAAACCGGACAACTAGCAACAAATTATAAAGTACCAAGCTCTTGTAATCCTGTCGAAATTATAAAGTTTCTAACTCAATTTAGTAAAAGTTATGGCCCATCAAACACGCTACTATGTTAGCTATATGTTACTATGTACTCAAACACATAGTCGGTAACTAGGGTGTGTTCGCAGCCATTTTGCAAGGAAGATCTAATTATTATTGCTTAAGTCAACAATGTAATTTCTACATCGTATTATTAACCAACTTAAAAAAAAGAAAGTACTCATAAAAAGCAGTGTGTATATGAATTTTTTTATTCGTACTACTGTGATAAATTTGAAAGTGAGTTTGTTTATTTGTTTGTTACCTTATAACGCTTTAACGGCTTAACCTATCACTGTGAAATTTGGTATAAATGTACAATATGGGATGGAGAAGAATATAGGGTACTTTAAATTCTGGTCAGTAAACAAACCTCAATCACTTGGACTAAATTGCGGATAAAAACTGGTATTAAATAATGGTAATAATAGATAACCTTGAATATATGACACTAGCGCCATCTAGTAATAAATTTAACAATATTTATATGATATGAATGCTAAATAACTGATAGATATACTTAAATACTTTTTGTATATATATGCGTACATATAGAGACAACCGTGTTATGGTAAAACTACACCTCGAAAATACAACTTTCTTTTATATATTTACCAGAGGGAGATTTTGTACAAAAGAAGTTGCTTGGGTACCTCTGTCCCATTCGTGTTTCAACCGTAAAGCAGTTGTGTTTGCATGGCTGTGTTTCGGTTTGAAGGGTGGAATATGGCGTGAATTTACAGAATACAGAGGTACCTGAGTCCTCAGGAATGGCAACGCATGAGGGGTATCATGGGCGAAACAGTATACTCTGTTATGTCCATTGTACTGCTCATGTCTATAAGCGACGGTTACCACTTTCCATCAGGTGGGCCGTCAGCTTGTTTGCCATTCTAAGTTGTATAAAAAATATATATATACCCAAAAAATTAAATCAAAATGGTCACCCTACTCATTTTGACACGTTGTATAAATATAACCGCGAAAAGTTTTATTTTTAACAAAAAAAAAAACCAGCGCAGCACTGGATATAATACATTCATAGATCACATTAAACCGAAATGGAGGAAAAAGCCGCTTTTATAGGTCTTTGAATACGCTTTATTAGGTCCCCAAGGAAACCTCGGGTCGGGTAGTGTCGTAAATAAAAACGCTACGGCCTTATTTAGGAGAAAGGGGGGATAATCATTAGTATAACAACGTGTGTGCAGCGCAATATGTATTTTAAGACACATCGCAATAAGGTTCTAATTACCATTGACAAGTCTTGTATCTTTCTTATTATGCATACAATTTTATATTTTTATTAAAATATATAAAATAAATTACGGTGATATAATTTAAAAATGGAACTGAAGGCCAAGACGTTTATATCAGGACGCTGAGGCCTGATGAATGATCGAGAAATTTAAATAAATGGCCTATAAGCTTTCTGTAAGGGGATGCCACAATGTTCAGTATTGCAAATTGAGCCTTCCGCACAAGAAATTAAGATTAATATTTGGTTATATTACACTTAAAGTGGGCTGTAAAATTTCCGTGTTGAATTTTGAAATGTTTAACACAGTTGTAGCCATCTTGTGGTTTAAGATTAGTTACGTGTCGCGGTTTCGCTCGCGTGACTGCGAAAATGTGCTCTATATTCTGAAAACATCTGTTTTAATACATTCCGTAGAATGTTCAAGTTTATACCCTGATGCGAAATTAATAATAATTAAGGTAATTAATATTTCTTAAAAAAAAGTTTTCAATAGTGATAAAACCAGTTATTTTGATCTGAAAATCAAACTGCTGAACCGCTTTCGATTAAATTAATATGTGACCAATCTGCATGTATATCCTTTTAGATAAAAAATCTTAATCGGTTTAGAACTGATGGAGTTATGAGGTAACAAACATAAAGAATACAACCGAATTGAGAAACTCCTTTTTTTAAGTCGGTTAAAAACTTAAGGTCAACAACCTACATCAAAAGTGTAATACAACGATTTAATATAAACCTCTGTCCGCTTGTCGGCGATTTATGGTCGTGAACATAACGCATCCCTTTTCACTATTTGTTACGTCCAATGTGAATGAAAAAAGAAATACAGTATTTATTTTGTACGCTTTTTTTTGTTTTCTTGTCAAAGTCAAAATTATTAGCTACCCGCCCCGCCGGGGCGGGTAGCCCCGGCTTCGCACGGGTACAGATATATAGGAAGATAAACAAGTATATATATATATATATATATATATATATATATATATATATATATATATATATATATATATATATATATATATATATATATAAAACTCAATTTTGGCCGTGTGGTCCCGGCATAGAATAGGCTACCCCTTTCATTCCCGTGGATGTTGTAAAAGTAGTCGAAGAAGGATTACGAGAGATGGACAGCAGCATCCCTCTTAAAACATCTCTAAAGCCTGACAGCGGTTGCTAGTCTGCCTGCCAAGTGTGGCAACTACTGGCAAAACCCCCAATTAAACTTAATTATGTATAAGGATTATTGAATAGTCATTATTTATGAGTCTACCGCTCAGTTCAAAAAGTAATTTAAAATGAGAAGAAGGGGCAAGAAACTCAGCTGTTGCTTCCTTCAAACAAAGTTGAGTTTACATAATTTGTAAACTCAATTTTGTTATACCTAGATAAATTATAATTATATTACCAGAGGGAGACTTTGTACAAAAGTCGATTGCTTTGGTACCTCTGTCCCATTCGTGTTTCAACCGTAAAGCAGTTATGTTTACATGGCTGTGTTTCGGTTTTGTACCCTGTAAATTCACCCCATAT
Organism: Galleria mellonella; assembly: GCF_026898425.1. NCBI lineage: Eukaryota > Metazoa > Arthropoda > Insecta > Lepidoptera > Pyralidae > Galleria > Galleria mellonella. The sequence continues at coordinate 2,823,563 of NW_026441999.1, read as the reverse complement.
CCCACTATGGCGTGAATTTACAGGGTACAGAGGAATAACACCTGAGTCCTCAGGAATGACAACGCATGGGGGGTATCATGGGCGAAACAGTATACTCTGTTATGTCCATGGTACTACTCATGTCTGTAGGCAACGGTTACCACTTTCCATCAGGCGGGCCGTCAGCTTGCTTGTCATTCTAAGTTGTATAAAAAAATCTAAAAAAAGAATTAGCGAAATCGGTTCATCTGTTCTCAATTGATTTGCGTTAAGCCACACATATTATAGAAATAATGAATTTACAAAATGGAAGTTGTAAACGTGTTATTAAAAAATAAAAATAAAAAATGTATCCTTGTATTTATTAGGTAATAATAAATGTTATAGTAATAAAGACATCCATTTTTAAATAGAAAAGTTAAAAATGTACTTCTAATAATGACTGTGTTATTCAGGTACTCATTAGTATATTTTTTTTTTCATAAAATCCATCTTGTAGATGTTCAAGTAACAAAGAGAATAAAGTACATATTTTTGTCTATAATCCTTAAAATGAGTAATTGGGAACAAAGCAAATTTTCAATTCAGAATGTAATGAATTGAAATACATTATTATGTTTTCTCGAAAAATCTATTTGGATCTGGAGTATTGAATTACCTACTGTTTGTTAATTATTTAATTTACAACACAATATCGTCTCAATAGAAATAGAAAAAATAAATAAACCATTCTAAAATTGTATTTTTTATACCACTGAGGTGGCAAACAAGCATACGGCTCTCCTGATGGTAAGCGATTACTTGATTGATAATGGAATGGTAACCCCACCCACGCTATCGGTATACACCGGCGGGGCACCAGTGAAGGATGATAGGTGAGGATGAAAGCAGGTCAGTTAGACGGTTTCCAGGGGGAACCGCGTAGAGGTCGACCTGACAGGATGTGTTGCTAGTAATGGGAATATTTGACCCCATTACTAACAATTGCTTTTCCCACGCAATTGCCTATAACTACTATAATACCTAAGTATTCCTTTTTATATTTCCTTAATTCAGTAATCCGAGGGGAAAGGGATTGTTAGTAATAAAGACTGAGAATCCCATTGCTAGCAATATACTCAACCAGGTCGACCTCCTTGCGGTTCCCCCTGGAAACTATCATGGTTGATTCCTGATGAATTCATCATGATGGGCTAACTGGCCTGTTTTCATTCTCATCTATCACCCTTCACTGGTGCTCCGCCAGCGTATCCCGTTAGCGCAGGCGGGGTTACCATACCATTTTCACCCATAAAAAAAAAACTCAATAATGAACTGTCTACTTATTTCTCGGTTTACTCTATGGTTGATTGGTAGAAAACACCGTCCGGTGTTAAGTCTACCAAATGTACATAGAATTTTACTGTGCATTAAAGTTTAAATAAATAAATAACAATATTAAATTCTAGTATAAAACTTGCTCGTTACTGTAATCAGTACTTAACAAATGCCTACCTATTCAGAATATCATTGCCAAAACTTTTTTTTTCAATATTTTACCTCAAAACCTGTCTTTTTGCAATTACGATTTTATACAACTACCCACATTGGAATCTGATAAACGGATTGCTCGTGACGGTCGCCGGAACTTGACAGGTGCACAATCGTACGAGATTATCCAGTCATGTTCCTTTGCTTAGAAAAAAAAAACCCAACAAATTAAATGGTTTATTTTGTGTTCCTTCTCGTTTTTTCGACTATTGCGCGGCCATTTTTCTTTGTCACTGTTCCAAGTGCCGACAGATGGTGACCCGAGTGATTTATTCTAGTCGACTAGGATATGAATCTGGTTATACTTGTTTATTAAGTTAACGTAATTCATTCGGCGTTTTTTTTTTTCTTTTCAAAAAAAGAATGCCGAATGAAATATTGTGTTTTGTTGTAACTTTAAAGTACGGTGTTTTGGATTGAGGAGAGTGTAGTGTAAAATGAGACAGAGATAAGTCAATAATGTTTTTTTTTTTTATACAGAACGCGTATGTATTTGAAATCTTTAACAGGATGTCCTATAAAGGACACTCCTTTATAGGACATTCTACCAATTGCTACCAATGAAAACTACCAATGATCATTTTTTATATAAGTTGTAATAAAAAAAAATCTTTTTTATCCTATTTCATTTCGACCTGTATACGTTATTTTTATACCACTGAGATGGTAAACAAGCATATGATCTACCTGATGGTAAGTGGATACCGTAGCCTATGAACGCCTGCAATATCGAGGGTATTACGCGTGCGTTGCCGACCCTGAAGAATCCTCTTTATCCCTTTTTTTAAAGAACTCTATACTGAAGTCTCTTTGAGAAACCTCGACACGGAGCTCATTCTATAAACTGAGCGTTTGTGAGAGATAACATCTCTAAAGCCATAAGAGCTATACGCGACCATCTAGGCTCTAAGTTACGGGGTAGAACTTCCTGTCGATTGCGAGCTGTACGATGGTAGAAGGTGGCCGTAGGCATCATATTGAACAATACAAGCGGTAGAACACGCAGAGTGAGGTAAAGTCTCTCTTAAAAGTTAATGGTATTACCTAATTGATTAATAAACACGTTGATCGACTATCTGATGAAAGATAGTGACAGCCACCTATAAATACAAGCAACATCAAGGACATAATACACTGTGACACCCATTCTTTGCCACTCTCTAGCATTGAATATATGCCATCATAATTATTTGTTTATTTGTGTTTACGCCAAGTTTTTTCGTTTGTTTTCTCCGCACGAAAATTCCGAACCATCCTTTCATCAATGAACGATAGTGAAATTTAGAAAAAAGTGTACAAGATAAACAATCTTACCTTCTGAACTCGACTATAAAGATAGCGTGACAGATAAACATACACTTTGACTAGTGTAAACTGTTCTAAAAGCTTTGAAATTAAGCTTTGAACAACCGCGGCGTCTAAATATCGTTTTAATAGACACATTTATATAATAATATGGTCTTCAAAGACCTTTAATGAAGTGTGAAAGGGTCAACGTTTGTTTTTTTTTATCATATAAAAAAGTTTTTATTCAACTTTGGCATCTCTTTTTCCAAATAACTTTATTTTTTCTTTTTCTTAAGTGGAAACATTTGTTTTTATTTAAATGTAGTATTTGAATCGTTGGCGTTTATTCTATTTCACGTGTGGTCTCTTGATATCTTTTTTTAATTCAAATCAAATTGTTTAAATAAAAATTATTGTTTTCAAACATTTTAATTACTAATTCACGAAAAAATAAACACGAATTGTGCCTAATATTATTAGTATTAATAACTAATTTATAAACAAAATCATCCAAATATGTGAATACAAATATTCTAATGAACTTATTAATGGAAATAAATTTCCAAATTCGAAAAAAGATTAACACGTAAAATGTTTTAACATTCCAACAAAGACTACCTACCGAAACTAGTTCTGTTTAAATATAAGTAAATTCAAAAATTCCAAACAATTCATATGAACACGGACAACACTAGCTCGATACTTTATTTTTTCATCTTTTTTTCTTGACAGCCGCCGACCGTCAATGGCACCTCATTATTATTCCACAAAGTGATTGGACCGATCCTGGACTCTCGATTATCTCGATTCGGGGAACGATCGATAGATTACACGAGAAATGAACGGTCGCTTTGTTGGCTGAGAGATTTAGAACACCTGGCGGGAACTGCTTGGGTTTTAGTGTTGTAAGAAATCTGTAGAGTGACTTTAGTATCGATTTTTACTCGTTATATCCTGCCTAATATTATAAATGCGAAAGTGAGTTTGTTTGTTTGTCATATCAACAGGAAGTTTATCCCTATACCTTAGAGCCTAAATGGTTGCATATAGCGCGGTTTCAGAGATGTTTCCTCGCACCAATGCTCAGGTTAAGGGACGAGCTCCCTTTCGAGGTTTTTCCAAGAGACTACAGCTTGGAGTTCTTAAAAAAAGGGAAAAAAAAGATGCCTTTAGGGTGGACAACCCGCGCGTAATGCCCCTAGTATTGCAGGCGTTTATAAATTACAGTAACTGCTTGCCATCAGATGGGCCGTATGCTTATTTGCCACCACAGTGGTATAAAAAATCATAATAGTCCAACTAATTATTATGAAATTTGGTATACACATACAATATAGGATGGAGAAGGACATACGCTTATTTTTATCTCAGTCAGTGACAGTCAACATATTATGGTAACACGACTGATGTCGCGGGTCAAAGCTAGTATATCTGTATTAATTGATTTTTAACTTACAATACGAAGGTTCGCTAGTACTGTTTGTTTTTGGTGTATTTTTTACGTGATATGTTTTCCAATTCGTTCCCTTTTTTTCATTATTTTTTTAATCTCTAAAGTATCCTCGTATTGGTATCAATTATTATTTTTGATTGAAACTGCTTTATCTTTGCAAAAATTGTGCTTATGAAATCTACACTCCATTATATGTTCTAAATCGAAATATGGTATATTAAACGTAAAATTTCTCTAAGTCACCTTGTCATTTATCCATGCATTAATATTAACATACAATTCTACACAATACATAATTAATTCAGTACAATAAAGATTTTACAATAACACCTAAACATATTATTAATAAATGTGAATTATGAGCTTATTTACTTACATAATCTATATATAAAACTAACATATTTCACAGAATCACAAAAAAAAAATTATGATTTAATTCAATCTAAACATTTAATCCTTTTTTTAAAAATTTACATGTTTTGCGTCTTCCTTTTAAATAAAAAATTGAGGTCAACAGAAAAAGTTTATTTTTTATTTTTAACTAAACCAATTTTGAACTTAACTTTTTTAATTAACCATAAGTTAATTAAGAGATAATAGGTTAAAACTGTATAGAGATGTCGTAAGAAACTCCATAAATTAAAAAAAATATATATATAAATGCACTTGAAATAAATGACAAGAATATTCATTACTAGTATAGAAAAATAATTATTTTAAAGAAATTTAAGGAAAAACTCGCTATTAAAATATTTTAAAAATTTTAAGAAATAATATTTTATCGATAATAATGGGGCACGTCACTATCCAATAGACCGTCGCGTCATAAAAGCTCACACGTCACAATAGCATTCCATGGCCGGACTAAATTTGTGAATATTGCTGCATATGCACAAAGTAATCAGTTATTAGGCCTTAAAATAGCAACATGGAACTGGCTAATGGTAGTAGTGGCAAGCCGAACTCGTAAAATTATATATATATATATATATATATATATATATATATATATATATGCTAGTTTTATAAGATGTTGATTTTTTACTAATTAACATTTACTAACAATCCTTTCCTAATATCTTAATTTGTAATCAAGTTTAAATTGTAAAAGTCTCGATTGAAACGTACTTTTATTTTACATTCAAATGATTTTAAAATAGAAATTCTCAATGTTTAATATATATATATATATTAAACATTGAGATATATATATATATATATATATATATATATATATATATATATATATATATATATATAATATGTTACATGATATCTTCATGATCGTTACATGATCAGGTGAACAAAATAAAATATAAAATATTTTTTCCGTTATATGTATTTCGGATTCAATAGCTATAAAAGCCTTTGTTATCTACTGATTATGGGCATAGGCTGTATATTAGATTTTTTGAACATCGATGGTAGAAAAAGGTCATTACTCATTTGGTTATAGTTCACACTGGTTGGGCATATATATATATTAATTTTGATTGGCTGCTAAATATCGATATTATGTATTGAATAACCGATATTTTATATTTAGGTTATTAGCCCAATATATAGTTATTGTAGCTATAATATATAGTAATTGCTATATATTATCTAGAGGGACCCTTTGTATAAAAGTTGATTGCTTGGGTACCTCTGTTCCATTCGTGTTTCAACCGTAAATCAGTTATGTTTACATGGCTGTGATTCGGTTTGAAGGGTGGGATATGTCGTGAATTTACAGGGTACAGAGGTATAACACCAGGGGGGTATCATGGGCGAAACAATGTGCTCTGTTGTGTCCATGGTACTGCTCATGTCTATAGGCGACAGTTACCGCTTTCCATTAGATGGGCCGTCGACTTGTTTGCCATTCTAAGTTGTATAAAAAAAAATTACCCACCCCTATTATGTAGTCAGTTGGTGTTTCCACCAGGAAAAATATTCTTTTATCATTACCATAAGTATTGGACAATTAATGTTGCTTGCTCTATAAACCCATTACTCTATGGTACAACATAACGAGAATCCAACTACAGTTTGCTTTTAAAACTAGCAATTCACATACTAAGTTGAACGTAGTTTATAAGTAGTGTTAAAGAGTTGCTTAACAACTTCAACTGAAGTAGTTGTAAAATGTAGCAACACTAATGAGACGTTTTGGTCGTTTTTGTATAATTTTACGATTCGATTAATCGAATGGATGTCGTTAATATCGATAGTTTATATCGATTTAAATATCTATTTAAATTTTACCCGCTATGACCTTTAAGTAATTATTATAACTGTATCGACAGCTAACTATTATCACGCGGGGGGAAAGGGATTGTTAGTAATGAGATTTAACCCTTCTTTGCATGATTTTTTTATTGGTGAAATAAAACAAGGTGATATAATTCATGTTCAAAATTAAAGGAAAAATGGTTATAAAAATAAATGTGACAGCTATGTTTTTTTTCTGCAATGGACGTTAAAAAGGTATCCAGACACGATCAACTTAAAGTGAACTTGTTCTTTTATATAATTTTTGGGCATTCATTGTTGTGATGGAAATTTCCACCATTATGCAAAGAAGGGTTAACGACCTCATTTCTAGCAATACACCCCTATCAAGTCGATCTCCACGCGTTTCCCCCCTAGAAACCATAGTGGTTAATCCTTGTTTAATTGGTCACTATGAGCCAAATGACCTGCCATCATCCTCACCTGTCACCCTTCACTGGTGCCCCGCCAGCGTATACCGATAGCGCAGGCGGGGTTACCATTCCATCTTCACTTTAAAAAAAAAAACTATTATCAAATCTTTTTCTTTTAATTTAATTATCATGTGTATGATAAATTGTTGAGTACATTTTATCGTTTTCCAAATATCATCACCATCATTATATCAGCCGTTATTTGTCTTTTGAAATATTTTGAATATTAATTTTAGTTGTCTGTGTTTCATTACATCTAGATAGAAAAATCCTCAAAATAATGATAGAGACAATAACGCCATTGCCCATTAAACAAACATTTATACACAATAGAAGCCACAGACAGCCCTCTATGTCGAGGCTGTTTCGACGCCGAAGAAACGGCTGCTCACGTAATCCTGGAATGTGAAGTTGTGGCCCATCAACGTTTAGAAATCCTCGGAACGGTGAGGTCGCTCCGTGAGGCCTGTGAAGATTCCAGGAAGCTTCTGCGCTTCTGAGCTAGGTTGGCTGTACTAGCCACGACTCATACGCACAACGGCCCAAATGAGAGGCTAAGCGCGTAAAATAGAGTCCTATGTTATTCACATTTCACATTTAGTGTTTCTGCCAGGGGTTAGTTTGCCGTCTCTATTAAAAGGGAAATTGTGTTTTCATGCCGGTATTTCGATTTGAAGGCTGGAAAATGGCAATGAAATCACCAAGATACAGAAGCATGATACTTTTGTTCTCAGGAATAGAAAGAGGGGTATTACGGGCGACACAGTATACTTTATGAAGTCCATTGTACTGTTCATGTTTATAGACGACGGTTACCTCTTTCTATCAGGTGGGCCGTCAGCTCCTTTGCCACTCAAAGATGCTTAAAAAAAAGGAAACTGTTAATAATATATACTACTAAATATAATCATACTACGCTCTAAAGTCGTCTCTATTTTTTAAACATCTGTGGACTTTACATTCAAAATATTTGAAAAAAATATCGTCTTGGTGGGTCAAAAAAAGAAATTAAAAGAACAATTTTTTGCCGCGCGAATTCCTTTATTATGTACGGGCGTTGAAAATCACGTTAAGCTTTGAAGCCATTGTCCTTTACAATGTAAATTTTTAAAGCTCAAAATATCGACATGGTGAGTTAGTATCGATGCCAACAAGTTCAAAACACACGTACGAGTAGCAAAATAATTGTGGGTCGAAGTGATTTTTTACGATTATTTTACGGTTTTGTTACTGGGAGAAATGTGCTGGACGTTTAACGTGTTCGGATTTGAAACGGTCAAAAAAAAGCAGCCATTTTGCGCAACTACCGTAGAATGGATGTTAATATATTTCAGGCGAATGCTTTCCGCATAACATAAATATAAAACTTTATAAAAATTTTTGGATGTTTGTATGTTTTAATAGTCAATCACTCTTAAACGGCTGAACAGATTTGAATGAAATTTGGTACACGGGTGGGCTATATCCTAAGAGATAGGATACTTTATTCACTGATTTATACAAATATAGTCATAGAAATTCTACCTCGGCACCTCTATCCCATTCTTGTTTCTACCGTGAAGCAGTTGTGTTTGCTTGGTTGTGTTTCGGTTTGAAGGGTGAGATATGGCAGTGAATTTACAGGGTACAGAGGAATAACATCCGAGTTCTCAGGAATGGCAACGCATGGGGGTTATCATGGGCGAAACAGTATACTCTGTTATGTCCATGGTACTGCTCATGTCTGTAGGCGACGATTACCACTTTTTATCACGTGGGTCGTTAGCTTGTTTGCTATTATAGATTGCATAAAAAAATTACTGTAGCTCAGAATTTTATATATTTTTGTGCAATAAATCTTTATTATTATTATTATTTAATTACTTATTCTAAGAAATCGTTAAAGTATGATGCCCTTATTTTCGTCTTTATTAAAATATCTGACAAATCTCGTATCTTTCAGTACTTCAATTTATTCCCTAATTTCTCCGAAATACCCGTTTCGCAATATTTTCCTTTCATTTGCTGCTTAATTTAATTTTTTATTAATATTTTCCTATTATATTATTATGTTCGTATTCGATTTTAAATACTCCGCCATTAAGGTATTTACCTTTAGGACATTCTAGAATTTTCCTTTAATGGTCCTTAACGGAATTATCCGTTGTTTTCATCCCTTTATAATTCATACTAGTTTTTACCCGCGACTGCGTCCTCATGGTACCGGAATATGTTTTCTATTCGTGATAAAATGTAGCTTACATCCTTCTATGTCTCATATATTACTTATATTCTCATATAGTATACCAAATTACATAGTGACTGATTAAACCGTTAAGTCATGATAAGGTAACAAACAAACTAACTCACTTTCACATTTATAATATTAGTGACGATTAATCCTTAAATACCTGAAATTTCAAATTTGATACCGAGGTTATAAATAGCATTGGGCGTCTACAATCGATTTTATTTTAATATTTGGCTGTTTACATGTTACGAAATGTTTTTTTTTTCAAAATAAATGTATAAAAATATAGTTTTGATTTTTTTTTACTATTTTTCCCCATTAGTAAACACTGTAAAGGGTACACTTATATATTTTTTAATTTTATTAAAGAAATCAGGCTTTTAAGGGTTAAAAATATATACTAGTTTTTTGTTTGCTGCGAGAATTACAGAAATAAGGAACTCAGTGATATAGAGCACTTTTATATGGTGTTGATACACCATGTAAAAGTGAAACAAATCTTTTTTATTTTTACAACTTAGAATGGCAAACAAGCTAACGGCCCACCTGATGGAAAGTGGTAACCGTCGCCTACAGACATGAGCAGTACCATGGACATAACAGAGTATACTGTTTCGCCCATGATACCTCCCAAGCGTTGCCATTCCCGAGGACTCAGGTGTTATTCCTCTGTACCCTGTAAAGTCACGCTATATCTCATCCTTCAAACTGAAACAGCCATGCAAACACAACTGCATCACGGTTAAAACACGAATGGGACAGAGGTACCCAAGCAATCGACTTTTGTACAAAGTCTCCCTCTGGTAATAGTTAGGTTAGGTTAGGTAAGTTAGGCCTTCATGAACGCAATTGTAAAAACAGCAACTAATTCTGTATAGTAAGATTTTTTTATTGGATGATAATGGAATGGTAGCCCCGCCTGCGCTAACGGTATACGCTGTTGGGGCACCAGTGAGGGATGATAGGTGAAAATGAAAAGGCATGTCAGTTAGCCCATCGTGATGAATGCACCTGGAATTCAGCATGATCATTTCCAAGGGGGCACGTGGAGGTCGACCTAATAGGATACAATGCTAGCAATGTGACTGATATTCCGCATTACTAAAAATGATTCCTCCCCTCCGCCCCCCCAGTCTCGTCAGATTAGAATAATGTAAATCGAGCATAATTACTATAATTTCCAGAATAAATGGGGCTTCTCGTCCCCGTATTATCCCCCTTCCCCATGTTATTTTTTACTGGATGAAGATGGATTGATGTACCTGCCTATACTATCAATAATGATGAGACATTAGTAAAGGACGGAACGGCCAACCAAGTCTATTGACCCAACATAGGAAATTCAACAGCAATTAGCCATGAAGGTTTCTAGAAGGGACCGCGTGGAGGTCCATCTGACAAGGTTTTTACTTGTTTATATTTGTGAACTTGGTAACTAACTTCCCCATTACTCACACTCCTCTCCCCCATACTATTAAGCTATTTAAACCACATAACAGTTTATTCATACATACACTGAAAAAAAACATTACCCTCCTTTCCTGAACAGTTGGATAGAAGTTAATTCCAATGCGAAATGCTCATTGTGCATTTATGTAAACCGCATCCATTTAAAATTCCCACAAGAGTCATAAAATCCGATACAATCTGCATCGTTATTGACAAGACCGATATTTAAAAAGAGGGTAGGCAGCAATTAAATGTATTCTTTTATTGGCTCCACGCGCGAAATGGCTGCCGTGATACCAATCTGTAATTGCTCGAGTGCTTTCAAATTGTATGGGTGTCCATCTTAGGTCGGATCTATTTGTTTATAACCGACTTAAAAAAAGGAAATTAATTTTTATTTATTTAACTCTTTATTGCACCTAAAATATAAAAATAAACAATGACATGTAAACAATTCAACTGAAATACAGTAGAATGGAGCACAGATTAAAGTATACTTATAAAGTTAAAAAAGGCGGTCTTATCTCTAGAGCGATCTCTTACAGACAACCTTATCTTAGTATTTTTTACAAGCAGCACCCGTTCCCGATTATGACGAATAAACTGCCTTTTTTATACAACTTAGAATGGCAAACAAGCTGATGGTCCACCTGATGGAAAGTGATAACAGTCGCCTATAAACATGAGCAGTACTATGGACATAACAGAGTATACTGTTTCGCCCATGATACCCCCCATGCGTTGCTATTCCTGAGGACTCGGGTGTTATTCCTCTGTACCCTGTAAATTCACGCCATACCCCACCCTTCAAACCGAAACACAGCCATGCAAACACAGCTGCTTCACGGTTGAAGCACTAATGGGATAGAGGTACCCAAGCAATCGACTTTTGTACAAAGTCTCCCTCTGGTAAAGTAAGTATCTATCTATCTATCTTTGGTTAAAGGAGAATATTTTTATTATAAGTAACATTATCAGAGCGATCGTATCTTTTTGTAAATTGTTAACAGGTTATGTAGGTACCAAAGCAGTGATTATTGCCATATGGAAAATAATTTTAATTTTTACCCATGGCGAGAATATGAATAAGTTACCTATATGTAGGTACGACAGGGTTTAGAAATAAATTCGACACGAAAATGCTATGACGATAAACTGTTAGAAACTATCTAGATCATGGGTTCCCAAACTTATTTTGTCTACTGTCCACTTTGAGAATAAATAATATTTTAGCGCCCCCATTTTTTCACCTACTTAAAAACCACTATTACTTCAAGAACAACAAATCACCCTAGACCCTCTACACAACGCCCCCATTTTTTTTAATCTCTTACCCTTTAGGCCTACAGCGCCCACAAGGGGGCGTTATCGCCCACTTTGGGAAAGGCTGTTCTAGATTTAAACTCCACTTACCCTTTCTCAGTTTCCTAGACAATGCTAACGTTACTTGAGATTGTTTTTTTAAGAGATGATAATGGAATGGTTACCCCGCGTGCGATATCGGTATACACTGGCGGGGCACTAGTGAGGGATGATAGGTGAGCATGACGACAGGTCAGTTGGGCCATCGTGACGAATTTGACAATAACTAATTGCGATGGTTTCCAAGGAGAACCGCGTGGATGTCGAAAGTAGAAAGAAGAAAGTAGAAAGAAATTCGTTTTAAAGAACGGATACCAAATTTTTTTCTGTCTACCTCCAATGATTAATTTACGAAAATACAATTTTCCTTTTAGCTATTGAGAGTGTTGCCATGCAATTATTAGGTATAAAGTGAACACCCCCGAAAAAAAAATTTAGATTGTGCATGTTAATTTTTCCCGCGTGCGTAGCCGCGCGCTACAACCAGTCAATAATATAGCAAGTTATCATTTTAATAACAGTGACAAAAATATGATTTATTATAGAAACCGATCACAAACATGAAAATGTATTTTATCCGAAAAATTAATTAAAAGATGGCGGCGTATCGAAGGCGCAGCTGTCGTTTCATTACGTCATTATAGCACAAATTGTTTTGCCGACCGTACCCCATTGCATAGGGTTGCCACCAGTGAAATTATTGAATTATGACAGAAGTAAACATACGCAACTAAAAAAATTACAATCAGTGGGAACAAAATTATCTAAAATGGCAACCACAAGCTTCAAATGTATTTTTTTTAATGGATGATAATGAAATGGTAATCCCGTCTGCGCTATCGGTTTACGTTGACGGAATACCAGTGAGTGATGATAAATCTAACAAAATTTTGTATATAGCGTCTATTGGTTGAAAACATATGTGGCTTCATTGTTTTTTTGTAATTTTTATGTAAATATGCCTTGATTTTCCTTTTACAAACAAATAAATAAACAATCGTGACAGATATGTATGTATGTATGTATGTAAATAAACAAATGAACAAACATGAGCCCATTTAGTTCGTATTCGTTTCCTAAATTCCTAAATTTTCTTAATTTAAATACGTAAATGGTATAGACACGTGACGCATAAGGATGAGGAGTATGTTTTAAGAAAGGTATGAAGTATGAATGTGGATGGCTATAAGAGCAGAGGAAGACTTAGGAAGGCATTGATAGCCAGAGTAGAAGTGAATGCTGAAATGACTGCGAATAAAAAAGTTGGAGTTAAGAAGATAATTGGAATGAGGGTAGAAAAATAATGATAATTATGACGAAATACTTAAGTATTTAAAGCTAAAATAAACAATTATATGTCCAGGTATTCCATATAAACTATATCATATTTATTTGCATTCAATGGTACACTAAAAGTACGTGCATTTACAAAATATACCGACATATGAATATATTAAAAACTCACGAGTGGCAACCCTGATCTATATGCACATTTGGAATACATTAATTTAGCTTTTTACTGCCTACTATTTATGTAAATGTGTAATGTGTTTTCGTGCCGGCTTTATGGTGGAAATTAATGTGTATACGGATGATGACCTGCGCCATCTAGCGGTGAGGATTTCTTACGAGTTTCACGGATCGATTCACGCTTCTTGACAAACATTTTGATATTTTCAACCGACTTTAAAGAGAAGGACGTTCTCAAATCGGATGTATTTTTCTATGTCTGTTACCTCATTACTCCGTCAGTTGTGAACCAATTTGGGAAATACTTTTTTTATCTGAAAAGATATACTTACAGATTAGTTTCATAAAAATCATATCAAAATCGATTCAACAGTTTAGTTTTTAAATTAAAATAACTGATTTTGCCGCAACTGAAGTCGGATTTTTGTGGACTACAAACTTAAATTATTTTATGTGTATGATATTTATTATTCCAAATACCATAACAAAAATTAGATACATAATTATAACTCGAATAATCTATTCCTCACAAGCAGCACCCGTTCCCGATTATGACGAATAAACTGCCTTTTTTATACAACTTAGAATGGCAAACAAGCTAACGGCCCACCTGATGGAAAGTGTTAACCGTCGCCTATAGACATGAGTAGTATCATGGACATAACAGAGTATACTGTTTCGCCCATGATACCTCCCCATGCGTTGCCATTCCTGAGGACTCAGGTGTTATACCTCTGTACCCAGTAAATTGGCGCCATATCCCACCCTTCAAACTGAAACACAGCCATGCAAACACAACTGCTTCACGGTTGAAACACGAATGGAACAGAGGTATCCAAGCAATCGACTTTTGTACAAAGTCTCCCTCTGGTATCACTGCCTAACACTATCAAGCCAAAATAGCCTCGATATCACATAATGGGTATAAAACAATAGAATCCTACGTTCCTTAACCATAGATCGTTATCAACGTACCCGCGTACCGACTACCTTAATTCCGTTGACACGTAAAGTACTCTAATCAGAATCGATTCACCATAATGCGATCCCGACTCGTAACCATTGCTTACTAATCGTAAATCAATGTGAACCCGCCATAAAAACACCGGCGGCGAGCGGCAGCATCGATGATATCTCGCGATTGTGATGCAAATCGGTTCTGGAATCGATTATTATCGATTTATCAGTTGAGCGGCCGCGCTCGGGGGTATTGTTAGGATGTGTGCACGTAATGAACCTAATAAGTACTCTTCGGGTTTACAGAGCGAGAGAGGGTTTCACGCATTCTAATACATATTCTGTATGGAGATGCTAAGTTTTGTAAATGTACTTCGAAACATTTGTAAAAAAAAAATATTACAGTCAAGTCTTTAATTGGCAATTTTGAAATATATGTAAAAGGTATTAAAAAATTTTAAGATCAGAATAGTTTGATTGAACGGGAATCAAAACCACATCCCTATGCTATTTGAGGCAAAGGCACTGTACATTAGTGGGTCTACCGTGAAATAAAATTGTAAATCGATTTTAAAAAGAAATCTTAATTAGATTTTTTAAATACGAGTATTTGTTACCTCATAACTCCGACAGTTCTAAACCAATTTGGAAAATCTTTTTTATAAGGATATACTTACAGATTGGTCTAACAGCAATTGTATCAAAATCGATTCAGTGGTTCAGTTTTTAGATCAAAATAACTCATTTTGTCACAATCGAAGTCGGTTTTCTTTTGTGGGACACGATTTTTAATTATAAAATTTTTAATAAACATACAAAGTGAAATCGATATCATAGATAGATAGATAGATACTCTTTATTGTTTCCTACAAAAGATTACAATAGTAAACTTTTATAGATACAAACAATTACAACTCATTAGCAACCTTTTACAGAAACAGGTCAAAAAACGTCAGTCAGGAAGCCAAAAAAATATTAAACATAATAATTGAATTATACAATACAAGCGTTGTAGTAACTTTATTAGATTCTAATCAAGTAAGTAAAGAAATAAATTATACTTAGTCGTATTCAGCGTATTCTGCGCTAGAATGAAAAATATTGCAATGTCGACAAATAAATATTTGCCTCCTTACTATTTCATATACGATTTTCCGAAATTACCAAGCCTAATATTGCAAGAATTTTATGTTGAAATTACGAATGGTATCCTGTCGAAATGGCACAATTCCAATCGTTCGGACACTTTATGGTTAGGTTTATGACGCATAAAGCGTCACCCTCCGTCTATGAGCTGAACGTTGCGAACGTGTTTCATACGTACGAATTTCGTGTTCGAAACTTCGCAATTAGATTTCATGGTTGACCCACACAAGTTGTTATAAAACGCCACAGCACTCGAATACAAGTGGCAGAAATTATAAGCTTAGTGCAAAATTGGTTATAACAGAAAGACCATTGAAAAGGGTCATTATGATAACAACTGCCTTGTTCCTATATAATTTTAACGCAATAATTCTTAGCTCTATATTAAAAGCGTCATGCTTGAGACGTTGTTTACTGCACTGACTGGATTACGACGCTAAGGAGTTATAATGGGCGTTTATGGGTCCAAGTACTAAAACGGCTAAGGTTCTATTTTAAACTTTTTTTTTTTTTATTAGATGCCATGTTAGTTTAGAAACTGTTTGTTTTTAGGGTTCCTCGCCAAAGTGTTACAAAGGAACTCTTATGAGACGACTTCGTCCGTCTGTCAAAGTACTTTATCTCAGCAACTACAGACAGTTTTGATTTAAAATTTGAAATAGTTTTAATAATAATCATAATAATATAATTTATTTGCTGATGAAATAATAAAGGAATATGAAATAGTAACCCCACCCGCGTTATCGGTATACACCGGCGGGGCACCAGTGAAGGATGATAGACGAGGATGAAACAGGTCAGTTAGCCCATCGTGACGAATTCAACGAGAATTGTTCACGATGGTATCCAGGGGGAACCATGCGGAGGTTGACCTGATATATAGCATATTGCTAGCAATGGGGCTGTCAAACTCCATTGCTAACAATTCCTTCCTCCCATTCCTGAGGACTTAAGGTTTTTTTTTTAATGAAAAGATGACTAGAAAAAGAAAATAAGTTATAATGTATTTTTGTATAATAGTTCAATATATACTTACAATTTAATTTCCTTTCAGCTACGATCGAGTCGTTCCATGCGCCGACAGGGGGCGCTGTCGAGCTGCCGTGTGACGTCACGCCCGCCCTGCCAGATGACAAGATGGGCCTCGTGATATGGTACAAGCAAGGCCACGAAACACCCATATACTCGTAAGTTGTTTTCACATAAATATATTTTATTCCAAAATATAACAAATCTCTAATTCAATAGAACCACAGATAATATAATATTATATATTATGTAATAACTTAATGAAAATTTATATAAAAGAATAATTAACCCAACCATAAGATGGTCTACTATTGGCTAATAGTAGCATAAATCAAAAATGTATTAATTGAGTAAAAGATTTGACTTGATAAGAAAGACACACATACACACACTCATACCCACGCGTGCACACACGCACTCGCACACGTCCTCACACGCACACGCGCCCACGAACACGCACACGCCCACGCACACGAATAACATATGTAGCAAGACGTAGAGATATTGTTTAACTGATCTAATACTTTAATCTGACCTGTATAATAAAAAAATTTGCATTCGTATTCTGCGACTGTGCCTGCATGGTTTTAGTTAAAAAAAAACTTTATCATACTAATCTGGGATACGGTCTATCTGTTTGTCAAATATTTTGCAGATCTCGCTCTGCATCTATATGTATGTATATATTGGAATGTTGCGTTGGTTTGGTCATTTGGAGAGGATGGATGAAAGAAGAATTACAAAAGAGATTTATCGAGCAAGAATGAATGGAGATGTCGGTAGGGGCCGCCCTAGACGGACGTATGTCGACCAAATAGGCGACGTGCTGAAGAAGGGCCAAATTAAAAGTACCCGTAACCGACGAGCGTGTATGACAAGATTGATGAATGTGGAAGAAGCGAAAGAGGTTTGTTTGAATCGAAGCATTTGGCGTTCCATTGTTTCTGCCTACCCTAATGGCAGACAGGCGTGACAGATATGTATGTATATATACATATATATATATACATACATATATATATATATATATATATATATATATATATATATATATATATATATATATATATATATATATATATGCAACATGTAGATATTGTTATATATTAAGCTTTAATATTAAACCCTCTTAAAAGATGAACAAAATTACCCACGCCAATGACCGTTTCAGTCGACAGGTGATCCGTAATGGAATCCATTCACTCTTTGATACGGAGCCGATCTCAATCCACTCTCAGGCTTGTTTGATCCGCGTCAATGATCAATTGAAAACACACTCGAGATACTGAGTTGAGCATAATGTAATTTCAAACTGGGGATTGACCGTGCTAATTATGTTACTTCAATATGAATTCCGTATTGCACTCGAATCGAAATTTCTAAACTTAATTATTATTGTGCAATATATTTTTTTCAGTCTCGACGAAAAGTGATTATTTTATATATAGATTTTGAAAATTTAATTTGTATATTTTAGCGGAATGGTATCTCGTACCTCTCAGACAAACAGAGAGACTCCAAAATTCACTTTAGTTGAACGCTGGTTAAATTGTAGCAATATTTAGTTGAAATTTACTTTTATACCATAAAAATCGTGAAAATATATACGCTCTGATGGTTACCTAAAGTAATCTATAGTAATATTAACGCCAAAAGTATCTTTCGTGCAAAGAACTAAAGTTTCTTTTTCTGTTTCTTTCAAACATAAAGTCCAAAACTTAAACACAATCCTCGAAATATTTGGGATTAGATCAAATATCTATGTTATACAATAATTTAAGATCTTGTTCCACAAGATAACCGACTTCGATTGTGCCAGAATTAATTAGATTTAAAACCTATTGTTTATAATAAGTTTATTGTAGTAGTTTAAGTTTATTGTAATCTTTTGGAGGAAACAATAAAGAGTATTTATCTATCTATCTATTGCGCCATCATCACCATCATCATCTCAGCCGTTATCCGTCCACTGCTGGACATAGGCCTTTCCCATAGACTGCCATAAGAAACTGTCCTGAGCCACCTGCATCCACAGACTCTGTACTATGCGTTTGAGGTCGTCACTCCATCTAGTGAGGGGTCGTCCTACACCGCGTTAAACTAGTTTTGTCTCTTTCATTTGTGCTGAATTCCCTATTTGAAATAAAGTGACAACACAACGTAATAGTTTTTTTTTTGAAATTGTATGGTAACCCCAAAATGACGGAGCACCAGTGAAGGGTGATAGATGAGAATGAAAACAGGCCATTTAGCCCATCATGATGAATTCATCAGGAATTAACCGTGATAGTTTCCAGGGAGAACAGCGAGGAGGTCGATCTGGTTGAGTTATTGCTAGCAATGGGATTCTCAGTTTACATTACTAACAATCCATTTCCCCCCAACGTAATAGTTTGTAGTAGTATTTATCCGTCCAGTTAAAATAGAATTTTCTATATAGGTTTATAAATGACGGAGTTATAAGGTAACAAATAAAGAAAAAAAATACAACCAAATTCAAAACTTCCTCCTTTTTTTAAGTCTATTGAAAATAAAGTTAAATTGAGAACTGTACCCCTTTTTGAAGTCGGTTGAAAATATCATTTTGTCCTCATAACATACCGTCAAAGAGGACCTACTAATTTCCAATACAAGTGATTTACATAACAACTAACGCGGTGCGGATATCAGAGATCACCTGTTTAAACTACTTCGTACTAAATCATACGAGTGCGAGCGAGACACACGATGTGCGGCTCTGTACCACTCAATCCCGGATTGACCTAATTTGACGTAACAAACGTGCCGCTTATGAATTTAAGCTTCTTAAATCCTTAGCTAGCACATTTCTATTGCCAACAACACGCTAAGTAGTTAGATGTAATATGTACCAGACGAACATACAGACTTTTTTTAATATGCACTCTAACGGGACACCACGGAGGGATAATGGGATAGAGTTACACCTTTTGTGAGATTTTAATGGACGTGAATGGTATGGTAGCCCCGCCTGCGCTAACGGGATACGCTAGCGGCGCACCAGTGAAGGGTGATAGATGAGAATGAAAACAGGCCAGTTAGCCCATCATGATGAATTCATCAGAAATTAACCATGATAGTTTCCAGGGGGAACCGCGAGGAGGTCGACCTGGTTGGGTGTATTGCTAGCAATGGGATTCTCAGTCTCCATTATTAACAATCCCTTTCCCCCCAACGAATATAAATGATTTATTTCAATATCGCTCATACATCGGATATCTGTATTTATTTCGATCGGGCTCTTCATTTTGATATTATATAGATAGATAGATAGATAGATACTCTTTATTGTTTCCTCCAAAAGATTACAATAGTAAACTTATTATAAATAATTACAAGAAATAATCACCATGAGAAAACAATGGGCGACCTTATCACATCACTAAGAGCGATCTCTTCCAGGCAACCTTTGGATGGAGAGGAGTAATTATAAACAATTTGGTAGGAGGCACGATGAAAAATTTTGTTAGTTCTAGATATGGGGCTATATAATGCATATGTATTGGATGACCGGCATTTAAAATATCCGTTTTTGCGCTAAAATATTTAGATATTATACCTACGATTTATACATATTGCTATAAATAAGCCGCGAATTGTCCACTGTTGAACATAGCATATAAGGAGAGATTTGCCAGCAGTTCCCATGCTTGGCAGGCTGGTTGGCAGTCGTCGTTAGCCTTTTTTTTTATACAACTTAGAATGTGGCAAACAAGCTGATGGCCCACCTGATGGAAAGTGGTAACCGTCGCCTATAGACATGAGCAGTACCATGGACATAACAGAGTATACTGTTTCGCCCACGATACCCCCCATGCGTTGCTATTCCTGAGGACTCACAGAAATTCACGCCATATCCCACCCTTCAAACCGAAACACAGCCATGCAAACACAACTGCTTCACGGTTGAAATACGAGTGGGACAGAGGTACCCAAGCAAACGACTTTTGTATAAAGCCTTCTACTACAGCGCTACATCTTTTTCTTGTAAAACGGATAAGTCAGCAAAACACTGGTTTCTTAAAACAATTTCAGCAAATACAATACAAGAATGAAATAGAAAAGTTTTTTAATGTCCATAAAACGCAAAGCGGAACGCGTGCAAACATTATGGGACTCCACTATAACAAACTTCCCCCATAAAACCATTGTAGTTTTTTTTCAAAGTTGCAATAACATAAAAGAGATTGTAAGTTAAAAGAATATAGGTAAGTGATTATTTTAACTAACTTCACAACGAGGGAGACACTCAATTCGGTTGTGTTTTTGTTTGTTACCTCACAACTCATCTTACCTTAAGGTTGTCTTGAAAAGACCGCCTTACTGTACTTATACAATTGTATCGTTGAGTTTGTAAATTGCCTTGCTTATTTCCTATATTGTATAATGCAAATAAAGTATACTCATTCATTCATTCATTCATTCGTTCAATTCATTCAATTGTACACCAATTTGGAAAAGTCTTTTTTATTTCAATTTAAATATACTTACAGGTTGGTCTCGCATAAATTGTGGTCAAAATCGAAACAGTAGTTTAGTTTTTAAACAGAAAAAAAAACTGGTTTTGTCAAAATTGAAGTAGATTTTTTTGTTGAACACAATCTTGAATTATGTGTTTAAAAAATTTACTGTGATAGCGACAAGATATAGCCAAGATTATCACCAGAGACTGCAGTATGAGATTTTTCAAAATAGGTGTAATGAGCTTTGGTAAGGGTCAACAACGCGCGTCCTTTTATGTAGAAAAATAACTTATAATTTAGTATTTATTCCACAAAAAAAATCTAACTTCCAATGACAAAACCAGTTATTTTGATTTAGAACTAAATGACTAAACCTATTTTGATCAAATTTCTATGGGATGAACATCCAAGTCGAGGGGGAGGGATTGTTAGCAATGCAGAGTTCCATTGCTAGCTAGTAGCTAAACAATCGTGCTAAATTCATTACAATGCGCTGATTTCTGCCTGATCTGCCTTTTCTACCTTACCTATCATCATTCACTGGTGTCCCATCAGCGTATACCGTTAGCCCAGGAGGGGCTATCATTTCATTATTATCTATTAAAAAAAACCTACATATCGGTTTATAAATAACAAAGTTATGAGATAGTAAACAGGTCCTTTTTTGTAGTCGGTTTAAAAATACAATAAAATTCTAACTAATTAACCCCATACAGTAGACTTATTCTTGGAATAAATTCCAATAAATCTATATGGAAATTGAGACGTTTCGCACTCTGGAATTGCAACACTAGCGACATAATGGTTCCATATTGTTCTGATAGATGCATATTAGTGTAACTTGCCAATGCGAACTATTGTAAACCGATCCCAATTATGACCTAATTCCTGTTAACTGTTTTTACATGAGTGCAGTATAAAATTGTCATTGGCAATAGATTGGATTTATATTGATATTAGATTCAAGAGTAGACCTGCTGTTCTGTTACATAAATTTAATACTCATCATCATCGTCATTTCAGACATTATCCGTCCACTGCTGGACATAAGCCTCCCCCATAGACTGCCATAAAGAACGGTCCTGAGCCACCTGCATCCACTGCAACGCATTTCAGGTCGTCACTCCATTTAGTGGTGGGTAGTCCTACACTGCGTTTACCCGTACGTGGTCGCCACTCAAGAACCTTTCTTCCCCATCGGTTGTCGGTTCTTCGAGCTATGTGACCAGCCCATTGCCACTTCAGCTTGCTTATCCTTCAGGCTATGTCGGCTATTTTGGTTCTTTTGCGGATTTAATACTCATATCCCTTATTAATATAAAAGCCAAACGTCTCTTAAACTTATTTTTAAATATCAAAGTGTTTCATCTTTGTTCTTTATATTGAATTCTCCATTTGAAAGAGAGTGACAACACAGTTCCAACAATTAAAATAGTTTACAGGTGGTTTTAATTTATAAATAAAGGGTTAGTTACTTTGTACTTTGTACGAAAGTCGATTGCTTGGATACCTCTGTCCCATTTGTGTTTCAACCGTGAAGCAGTTGTGTTTGCATGGCTGTGTTTCGGTTTGAAGGGTGGAATATGGCGTGAATTTACTGGATACAGAGGAATAACATCTGAGTCCTCAGGAATGACAACGCATGATACCCTCATGAGCGAAACAGTATACTTTGTTATGTCCATGATACTGCTCATGTCTATAGGCGACGGTTACCACTTTACATCAGGTGGGCCGTCAGCTTGTTTGCCGTTCTAAGTTGTATAAAAAAAATTGGTTAGTTGGGAAACGCATTCCTAAAGAGGATTGACGTCAGGCAAACGGCCGGTCGTAAAACTAAAAGCCGAAACCTTGAGTAATATGGAAAAAAAAACATAGTACGTCGACCCCAAATTTTATATAATTGGGATAAGGGTAGGTAGAAGATGAAAGAGGAAAGCTTCTAGTTACAAAGCTTTTTAAACAACACACGAGTAAAATGGTATATTTATTTTTTATACTACTTAGAATGGCAAACAAGCTGACGGCCCATCTGATGGAAAGTGGTAACCGTCGCCTTTAGACATGAGCAGTACCATGGAAATAACAGAGTATTCTGTTTTGCCCATGATACCGCCCATGCGTTGCCATTCCTGAGGTCTCAGGTGTTATTCCTCTGTACCCTGTAAATTCACGCCATATATAATGGTATAATAGTATTTGACATCTCTGATGTTACCATTTTTGAAGACTAAGATAATGTACTTGTTTATAATTACTCCTCTCCATCCAAAGGTTGCCTGGAAGAGATCGCTTTTAGCGATAAGGCCGCCCATTGTTTTCTCATTGTGATTATTTCTTGTAATTATTTATATTTATAATAAGTTTGCTATTGTAATCTTTTGGAGGAAACAATAAAGAGTATCTGTCTATCTATTTACCTCACAGTCATGCAGTCATAGCTTCTGTGTAGAAACACAAGTGGGGGGGGGGGGAAGGGATTGTTAGTAATAGAGAATCCCATTGCTAGCAATATACCCAACCAGGTCGACCTCCTCGCGGTTCTCCCTGGAAACTATCATGGTTAATTCCCGATGAATTCATCATGATGGGCTAACTGGCCTGTTTTCATTCTCATCTATCACCCTTCACTGGTGCTCCGTCAGCGTATCCCGTTAGCGCAGGCGGGGTTACCATACCATTTTCATCCATTGAAAAAAAAAACACAAGTGGGACACAGGTACCCAAGCAGACATGTACAATGTCCCCCTCTGTAAATTGAGTAGTTTAATATCACTCGCCGCCATCAACTGCACTTAAGTTTTCAACATCTAAGTACAACTCCCTAGTAGTCCAAACTTTGAAACTTGAAACTTTACAATTAAACACTTAACAATTGTGATGAGTCAAGATTATTTCTTAGTATCGAACTTCTCCAGTGACGAAGTTGGACTTCTGTTTCTCTACTTTTTATTCCCAGGGGTTTTTTTATACAACTTAGAATGGCAAACAAGCTGACGGCCCACCTAATGGAAAGTGGTAACCGTCGCCTATAGTCATGAGCAGTACCATGGACATTACAGAGTATGATGTTTCGCCCATGTTATAGTCCATGCGTTGCCATTCCTGAGGATCCAGGTGTTATTCCCCTGTACTCTGTAAATTCACTGCCATATCCCACCCTTCAAACCGAAACACAGCCATGCAAACACAACTGCTTCACGGTTGAAACACGAATAAGACACAGATATCCAAGCAAACGACTTGTACAAAGTCTCCCTCTGGTGTGTAAAACACGATTAAAGAAACAAAGTTGTAATGTGCCAAGACCACGTTTTTGGTGGTTTTGATATTCCAGTATCATGGTCCTAATTATTAACTAGTAGATTTTGTTGCCGTTTGGTCCCGGCATAGAATGGGCCACCCTTTCCTTTCCCGTGGGTTTCGTAAGAGGCGATTATGGGCACTTAATGATCGAGTCATGGGCAGCACTGTCCCTCTTAAAACATCACCAAAGTCTAACTGCGGTTGTCAACCTGCCTGCCAAACGGGGCAACACCCCCCAACCAACCAACACAATACAGGGGGCAAACGTGCATGGGCCTCACATGATGGTAAGCGACTACTGCCGCCCATGAGCATTCGCAATACCAGAGGCATTGCAGGTGTGCTGCCGACCTTTTAAAAAGGAATATGGTCTTTTCTTGAAGGCTGTGATGTCATATCGGTTCGGAAATACTGCTGCTGGAAGTTGATTATAATTTATAAATGATAAATAATTTAGATAAATAGATAATTTACTTGCGTTACTTACAGCACACAAATAACAATGGACATAAATAAAAAAATACATATACAAACAATAAAGAAACAAAATGCATAAAAGAAGTAACAATTTTTCCCTTCATGCGTGTGCTACAGTAACACAAAATGGTCACAACTCAACAACAAATTTCATGGAACCCTGGTGTTTTTTTTACCACTAGGTTCCGCGGAATACACTTTAGGAATCCTTGTATTTTTTTTTATGGTTGATTATGGAATGGTTATCCCGCCTGCGCTATCGGTATATGCTGGCAGGGTACCAGGAAGGGATGATAGGTGAGGATTAAGCAGGTCAGTTAGCCCACCGTGACGAATCTAACAATAAATCAATTATGATGGTTTCCGGGGGGAACCACGACGAGGTCGACCTGACAGGGTATATTGCTAGCAATGGGACTACTAGTCGCCATTACTAACAATCCCTTCTCCCCCCGGAATCGCTGTCTTAGGCTAGTATATACAAGTATACCTCACTTTGAGAATAGATGGCGCTTTGTGTATTTTATGAACGACCTTTTATTTATACCACAGCCCGATATCGACCAGATGTTAATTATAATAATTATTATGTAAAACAACATTATACTGTTTCTAACATATAATATAAAATACGATACAAAGAAGAGATTTTGCCTTCGGGTTCCTTTTGTTAAACATGTTACTTTGAAAACAGCTGGTGGTCTATAATCTTTATTTAATAATATATAAATGTGAAAATGAGTTTGTTTGTTCCCTCTTAACGTCTTAACAACTTTTTTTTTAAACGGATTATAATGGAATGGTTACCCCACCCGCGCTATCGGTATACAGCGGCGGGGCACCAGTGAAGGATGATAGATGAGGATGAAGTAGGTCAGTTAGCCCAGCGTGACGAATTCAATAAGAATTATTCACGATGGTTTCCAGGGGGAATCACGTGGAGGTCGACCTAATAAGGTATATTGCTAGCAATGGGGCTGTCAAACTCCATTGCTAATAATCCTTTTCCCCCACGTCTTAACAACTGAACTCATTATTAGGAAATTTGGTACACATCTTATATTACATAAATAAAATGTCTCCATACAAATTCCTCAAGAAAAGCGGGTCAACATTTTCATACAATTTTGCGTGATAAATAGTTATGAGTGATTCCTTTATAACTTCTATATTTAGTTTGTCTTATAATTTTTGCATCTTCATCATCATCACGGACGATACAGTATACTCTGTTATATCCATGGTACTGCTCATGTCTGTAGGCGACGGTTACCACTTTCCATCAGGTGGACCGTCAGCTTGTTTGCTAGTCTAAGTAGCATAATAAAGAATAATCTAGCGCAGAAAAACTACAAAAAAAAAGAACTTAAATAGTTTTTTATGTAACTTTAAAAAGCTTTACGCACCTGATGGAAAGTAGTAAACCATATACATACATTCATACATACTCATCAGTTTTCGCTTTTATAAATTGTAATAATTAAATAAATATATATATCCGTGTGGTCCCGGCATAGAATAGACCACCCCGCTTCTTTTCCGTAAGTCTCATAAGAAACGACTAAAGTAAATAGTAGAGGGATGGGCAGCAGCGTCCTTCTTAAAGCCTAACTGTGGTTGCCAATCAGTTTGCCAAGCATGGCAACCACTCCCACAAGGAAGAGGACTATGTTCAGCAGTGGACAGTACGGCTGATATCATCATACGATACATAGATAAATGGAAGCATTATCAGTTAATTTTGATGTCACATACACGTCAGAATCGGACATGATCCTTGTACTCGATACGATCAGAACGCACCGACCGCTCGGCTGTCAGATATTGTACGTATTATTTTTTATAGACGCCAGGGTCCGTCGTGATGAAGAGATTCCGGTACGGACGTCGGCTGTATTGATGTGTAGGGGCAACGTATAGTGAGATACGTAGTTGTCCATTATATTTTTTTTTTATATTACTAAATTTTGTCACGATGGATTCTAATATGGCCGGCGAAATATAAACGTTTATAAATATTAGCTTTACACCCGTTACTTCGTACTGTTATAATGTCATTAGGGCTTTGCTTTTTTTTTTAAATTAATAATTTATAATAAAAAGTATTGAATTATTATTAAGTATTGAAGTAATTGATTATTTGAAGTGGCCATCCAAGATGGAGTCTGAACCCGAACTGCTTTGCGCTCCAATTGGGTGCCTCGCACCCAGCTACAACTAAGTATTGCAGCCCTCGGCATTTTTTATTACATTTTAGAGATGTAAGAATTTTTATGCCACTGAGATGGCAAACAAGCATACGGGCTTCCTGATGGTGCAATTCGGTAGCCTTTGAACGCCTGCAATACCAGGAGCGTTACGCTGAAAAAAGAAACCGTTTTACCTTATTTTTGAAGAACCCCATACTGTAGTCTCTTGATAAAACCTTTACGAAGAGCTCATTCCATAGTACATTTCAGAATAAGGAAAACCAAACGAAATGTACCATGTTTACTTGATGTGTTAAGATAAAATCTACATCTTTTATTAAGTAAGGCCTCCAGGTACGTACCTGTGACTACCACGTCCATTTTGAAGCGGTAGTTTTTGCGTAATGCTGAATAAACATACAAACAAAGAGACAGAGTATAAAACAATCGTAAAAAAATTTGAAAAATATTGTTTTGGCATCTCTATCTTCATGATTTCGCTTTCTAACTCTAATATTTTCAGTCTAATGTGTATACGAGACAAGTAGTCGTGTATCGGACATATTTTGACTTAGTTCATGTCTATATTTCTTTTTAGAATGAGCAAAATGTCTCCGTGTTACGAAGCTTTTTTTGTTTAGAGTTCAATATGCGTTACGGCTTAACGTAATAAAAAAATAACACTCTGTAACATAGAAATGTAATCAAAATTTGTACTCGTTGATAGTGTGACGGTTTTATAACTATATTATGATATACTTATATGTTTTTTTATTATGAAATTGGAGCACTTGTAACCATAATTTCACCATTTTATTCACAAATCTTGATGGGCTTTGTCCTATTCTACTAAACTATTTTTTTTATACAACTTAGAATGGCAAACAAGCTGACGGCCCACCTGATGGAAAGTGGTAACCGTCGCCTATAGACATGAGTAGTATCATGGACATAACAGAGTATACTGTTTCGCCCATGATACCCCCCATGCGTTGCCATTCCTGAGAACTCAGGTGTTATTCCCCTGTACATTACAGATTTACAGGGTAAATTCACGGCATATTCCTTCAAACCGAAACACAGCCATGCAAACACAACTGCTTTACGGTTGAAACACGAATGGGACAGAGGTACCCAAGCAATCGACTTTTGTACAGTCTCCCTCTGATAAACTAGCTGTTATCTTGCTGAAGTCCATATATATCACTGGTTATTTGATTAGAATTATTTTGTTTAATTCCGCTATCATTAGTATTTGTGTGACTGCCAACGCTCAAAGATTGATCACCACTATTACTACCAGAAGTTCCACAATCTCCTACTGCCATTTTGTTCACGCAGGTTTTGGCGATACGTGTTTTACCTCTAAATGAGACATATTCGGGTAAATTATTAGATTGCTACTCGGAGTTTTGTGTTAACCGCAATAACCCACTTGCTAAGTGTGGCAACTACTGGTAAAACCTCCCAATAGGGGGAAATCTATGTACACCAGTGGACAATTTACAGCTGGTATGGTGATGATGAACCAGCCATTGTTCTTTTTATGTTTATATCTATTTACCTGTTTTTCTGATTGTTAAGTATACGTTTTCCAATGGATAATATGCTTATAATTATAAACTTAATGGTCAAGAGATAGCCAGCAGCTTCCGCCTTAAAACAAAGTTTAACTTTTATATAAAATATATATAAAAGGCAATATCTACAGCTTTTTTATCCAAGTGTAATACAAATGTAAATAGTTTTTCAGTCATTTTTTGTATATGTGTTTAAATTCTTATTAGAATTATTATTATTATTTTACTTTTTCCGTACTTGGAAAATATTTTCCACAAAAAAATATGCATGAGGGACCAATCTATAAGTATATCTTTTCGAATAAAAAAAGAATTTTCCAAATCAATTTTTAACCTTTTTAGTTTTTAGTTATAAGGTAACAAACATAAAAAAATGCAACCCAATTGAGATCCTCTTTTTTTCGAATTCGGTTGGTATAAAATTTTTATTACTATTTTGTTCTATTTCTATTTATTTTGTCCACAGATTTGATACGCGGGAGGAAATGTCGCACTACTCAGACCCATCTATCTTGGGTAGCAGAGCGAGCTTCAGAAGCGAAACCAGGCCGGCTGTGCTGATTCTCACCAAATTAAGGTATTTGTAACATCTCATTTTCACAATTTTTTTTTTGTACAACTTAGAATGGCAAACAAGCTGACGATCCACCTGATGGAAAGTGGTAACCGTCGCCTATAGACATAAGCACTACCATGGACATAACAGAGTATACTGTTTTGCCCATGATACACCCCATGCGTTGCCATTCCTGAGGACTCAGGTGTTATTCCTCTGTACCCTGTAAATTCAAGTCATATCCCACCCTTCAAACCGAAACGCATCCATGCAAACACAACTAACTGCTTCACGGTAGAAACACAAATGGGACAGAGGTACTCAAGCAATCGACTTTTGTACAAAATCTCCCTCTGGTACCCTGTAAATACACGCCATATCCCATATCATTGATATTTATTTAAATCTCACCAAGTTAATATTATCTGATTCTCACTAAATTAAGTTAGATGGCTATTTTAGATGTCTGTCTAATGCAAACCAAATTATTTACGTTTATTGTTTTGGTGAGAGTATTAAAAATAAATGTCTATGCTTCCAATCCAGCATATGACAGTGTCATAGGTGAAACAGTATACTGTGTTATGTCCACGGTACTGCTCATGTCTATAGGCGACGGTTACCACTTCTATCAGGTGGGCCGTCAGCTTATTTGCCATTCTAAGTTGCATAAAAAAAAATATTGATAAGGAGGTGAGTAGTCCTCATTGCTAGCAATATACATTTACCAGGTCCATCTCTACACGGTCTCTGTTAGAAGACGTCGTAATTAATTCGCTAAAAGAAAAAAAAAGGAGATTCAATTGGTACATTTACCTAAGATATTACGTTTACATAACATAAAGTAAATAATTTACAATCGAGCTGCTTAGTATAGATTCAAATTCAAATCATCTTTACTCAAATAAACTCGTTAACAAGCACTTTTAAATCGTCATTTTTAGTACCCGAGAAACTCAACAGTTACTCTTTTAAATCTCTGTTAACATATACATGTATTATAAGTAGAGATGGGCAATCCACCTGGGTGGGTTTAAAGTCTGGTGGGTAAAAACCGGGTGTTTTGGGTTTATTGGGTTTAAACCCCATAAACACCCAAATTTTTGGGTGTTTATGATTTTGTACTTCATCATCGTCATCTCAGCCGCAAGACGTCCACTATACTGGACATAGACAATATTATTATGCAGCCTACAGAATAAAAAACTTTTAATTTGATTTTGAGTTTATTAAGAAAGAGATGAAAGTAAAATGTAAAACTACAGTCAATCACTGTCAGATTCAGAGTTATTACAAGCGATGAATTGTATAGGTTCGATAGGCTCTATTTCGTCTAAACTGTTATGTTCATTTACTTGCTCAATGAAAGCTTCTAAGGTATTTTCTTCATTAAACTGAATGTCCTCGCATTCAGCTTTATGTTTAAGATTCCAGTTATAACAAATGAATGAAATTTTTTCAGTTCTTTCAGTTGTAAGTCGATTTCTTTTGTTATTATGTATGTAGCCTTGGATACTAAAGGAACGCTCAGTGGCTGCCGAAGTACAGGGAGCTGATAGAATACGAATCGCTACTTTGCTTAACTCAGTGGAACCACAAATACCT
Organism: Galleria mellonella; assembly: GCF_026898425.1. NCBI lineage: Eukaryota > Metazoa > Arthropoda > Insecta > Lepidoptera > Pyralidae > Galleria > Galleria mellonella. The sequence continues at coordinate 2,792,790 of NW_026441999.1, read as the reverse complement.
TTCCACCATATTAGGGGCTCAATGCTATCTAATGAGCTCCATACAAATCCTCTGGCCCAAAAGTTTTCTTTAGCTTTATAACACGCCAAATCTGCCATTACATTTGACAAACTTAAGTGTTGGCTTAAATTGTAGATAAACTCCATACCCTTAAGTTCTTCCTCTTGAGTAAGTTCGACTCCTAGAGTCCTGGGGTCTAGAATATATGCTGCAAAATGTATTGGCCTCATTGCCATATTGCATCTTGAAGATACTGATGTTAGAATCTGCTGTTTGCTTTCTTCGCTCAATGTCGAAATCTCATTTAATGCAAAACGTATCTTAGCTTGTACATCTCTAAATGTAATGTATGTGCGATGCAAACGATTCTGGTCGCTCTCTAAGTAAAATATGCTTTCAGTGACTGGTTCCAAAATACTTATACATTCCCCTGTCTTCGTCCAGAAATCATCACTTAGAATTAAATCTTTAATATCTCTTGAAATTACCACATCTTCTCTAACTGTTAATATTTGCAAAGCTATCTTATTTGCTTTCAAACTTTTTAACGAAGTAACATGACTTCCCCATCTTGTAGCACAAGGCAATTTTAGTGTTTGTGTAGAATCTTCACCCTGCCTTGATTTTATCAACAAGGAACTTAATCGTTGACTCCTTTTAACAGTTTTTATTATATTTATGGCTTGCATAATAAACACAGTTACTTCTTGTATCTTTACAATATCTTGGCACAACAAGTTAAGGATATGTGCACAGCAACCGAGAGGAACAACATGTGGATATTTGAGTTTTGTTAATTCGAATGCCTTTTGTATATTTCTAGCGTTATCGCCAATAAGTACAAGAAACTTATTTGCTCCATACACTTTCATTACTTTTTCAACTTCTTGGCTAAGGTATTCACTAGTGTGAGGATTACTTTCTGTATTCAAACTTTTAACGTATGCAGGTTGAGGTTTTGATATAAGAAAGTTTATTATTCCTTCATTTCTTAAATTATACCAGCCATCGCACTGAAGGTGTAAGTAACTACAAGCATTTAGTTCCTCATTTAACTCAAAACGCATTTCTCTATATATTTTATCTAAGTATTTTGTCGCTAAAGCTTTACGTGAAGGTATTTTAAATTTTGGTTGCAATTTTTCGAAAAATTGTATCCATAAAGGATGTTGCACCATCGATAATGGCGTCCCTGTTACAAATATAGCTCTCGCTAATTCTGTTTTTATATGATCATCGGTGTCTTGAAACTCAGCATTTATTGTAGTGTTAGCAGACGACGAGGGGCTTATAAAAGAATCATTTGTCTCTATCTCTGACAGTCCAGACATTTTGGTTTTGGACGAGCTATCTTTTATAAGTTTCATAGAGTCTTTTAATGTTTCTGGAGATTTTGGACAAGTGATAAGATGTTGAAGCATTTTGGCAGCATTACTGAATTTGTAGACCTTATTACAAAGCTTGCAAGAAACAGACTTGTTTGGTAAAGTACGGTAGTGCTCCCATATGCGTAAATCTTTAGGTCTCCCCATTGAACCTAAAAAAATGAACGATGATTAGTTGGTCTGACGAAAATTCAACAATAGAGTGCCTATTTTTTTACAATGATTATTTCTTGTTATTTACAATAAATTTATTAAAAAAATAATAAAATAAATACAAAAAACCTTTGTAAAATTACATCTCCTCGGAGGATTAAACGCAGACGCTAGTTTATTATCGTATTGTTCTGTATTTTTCTCAGCAACTTCTTTAATTCGATTAGGTACTTACGCATATTATGTTAAAAATAAATATCTAGTACACATCTTAGGCTATCCACCATTATTATCCAATGACGACTCTCAGCTAACTATGCACTATCATCCAAAATAAACGTGTATGGAAAATTTTATCCCAGTCGGTTGAGGATTGAGGATAATTGCATCAACATACGAACATACCTACATACTTTTATTTACATAACGCAAGCTAAATAAAAGCTTGTAATAATACATCTAATTTTAAGTTAAAATTGTTAAGTGATCATGATATAATTGTATCATTCAAAAATCCACTTACCTTTAATTATTTCTTGTTAAGTATAAATATTATTTCAAATCTGCTCCCTTAATATGCACTTTTTTACTGCTTTTCCTACCTAACACGTTACCAGGAAGTCACGTTACCAGAGTCAGAGTAATAGTGAACACGTTTGACAGTGATTGTCGTCGCCTCATATTCAGCGTCGACGAATAGGGGAATCCCCAGTCATAATGTATTGCATGCGTGGCGGTCTTACTTCAAATCCATAAACAAAGAGATAATTACAGAACTCGATACTAGATGGCGCTGTTTTTGTTTGAAGAAAGTTTGCGGGCTAAAATACATAGAATTTCATCAATGACTTCCACAAAGAACAACATTTCTGTTTTTTCTAAGTCCGTATCTCTTCCGTATATTTCATAAGATATAAGCTTGGGCTACATTGTTATGCAACGTGATTTTGTCGCTGTCTTGCTAGCAGGGTTGACAGATATACGATTTAAATCGTACTCATACTATTATTTGTCTATTTTTTAATGTACGATCGTAAAGATTATGATCGTAATTCGCACAAAAACATACGACTTTTTGGTTACCTGGCAACATTTTTATTATGAAACGAACATGCTCACATCATCAGTCACATGCAACAATTTATTGGGGATTTCCCCTTCACATCTGGCAGTCCTGCTTGCTAGAATATAGGTAAGTCAGCCACAGTTACTGACGATCGATATTTAAAGGGTATTGTTTTTGTGCTAAATATTTCATAAAAACGTTATTTAATACTTTGTGGATTATTAATTTAGTTGATAATCACTGGAAGTAAAATGGATGCTAATTTGAGAGATCAAGATCTTCGTATAAAACAGTTAATAAAAGAAAATCTACGTAAGTACTCTTTTTATACCTAGGTAGGTAAGGTATAATAAACACAAAAGGTACTTAGATCGCGTGTGTTCGAAGCATTTATTCTAATAAATTTAATTTAAAATTGTAGAAAGAAAAAAATGTCTGCCAAGCCGTAGCCGAAGCCGATCTCCAAATATATTTGGCGATAGTGAGACCCAGTGTCCAGATGATTTACCCAGCGTCGTCGCAACAAAGAAAAAAACGAGGATAAAGTAAAAGAAAATTTACTGAAAGAAGAAACAAACTGTTCTAAATGCTTAATTTATGGAGAAGAGGATAAAAGAAATGAGTATTTCGGACTGTTAGTGGCTCAAGAATTTAAATATATACGGCCATGTGTGCGAACGAGGTGTTATGAAGAAATTTTAAAGTATCTACGGGAAGCAAAAGGCCAACATGTTGATCAACTGCAACATGAAAACACTGAAAATTAATTACTTTCATTTTATTATATATAGATTTTTAAAATTTCCTGAAATATTATTAGTTAACGTTTTATTTAATATTGTAGAATTGATCAATACAATTTATAAAAATAATTTATTGGTATTACTTACATATTTTCAAAAAAATACGTAAAAACCTATTTTTTTGGGTGATTATGGGAGTTTATGGGTGTTTATTGGGTTTTTACCAAAGCACCGGGTTTAAACCCGGTGCTTTGCCCATCTGTAATTATAAGTACACATATATTTATTTAAGTAATGATAAATAAGTAAAAATCACAATAAAAAAATTACTAATGTAAATTTTAAATCACTGTGCAGGCATTAATCCTTCGACCCTTGTGTGAGAATTGACAACCCTAACCATTGTCAACCCGTCCAAGGATATCGTATATAGACAGTACTATGTTCATTTGCTTTTACCTCAACACTGTCTTAACATCCGACATTGTTATCTTTGAAGGATCTAATGTACATAATTAATGAACTAGGATACTATTACGCTTTAATTGTGTAACAGTATCTTATAGGGTTGCCACCCGATTGGGACAAGTGCTTAAATGGGACATTGGGACAATATCAACACACTTTCCCACTATCAAATTAACAATTTACTTTTCAATACATTTAGAATAACAAACGATCAGACATTTAATTTATTACTTGCCAATATTAGGGATTGAGGTTTTGCCATATTACCCAATAATTTAACTAACTTAAACAATCCTGGAAATAGAAATACAAATAACCAAGCACCACAGATTAATAGTTAAAATACGAATGGGACACAGGTATTTATGTACGATTTTTGTGTAAAGATATATCCCCTCTTTAAATTTTTGATGGTTTAATTGAGTAACAAACATCTAAACATCTTTACAAATATTAATAATATACTCACAGACATGGTCAAGGTCAGTCAATGATTGAAAGGCTACGGAGAATTCGGTGACAGGATTCTAGGAGGTAATCCGAACGATTTTAATTTAAACCACGTAATTTTCAATACTGTAATTTACGTGGTTCAAAGTTAATCTCAAAACGTTATAGACATAATAATGTGCGTAAAACTTCGTCGTAAAAAAGTTATCCGTTGACATTTATTGATGTTGAAGGGAACAGGGAATATTTTGTTTTTCGCAGAATATACTCAAGATGTTACTACAAAAGAATATTTTATAGAATTCTGAGTAGTCATTACTGGTTCGGCTAATCGCTGACTTTGTCATTCTAAATAATATGCATTACGGAGATATATTTTTATTATAATATTAATTTATTCATGTAACCATAAACGTTAAGCGTTATATTGACCTTTTTGGTCATTCCTTAATGTAATTTATTAAGCTTATTTATATAGATTAAAAATAAGTCTTTATTAATTGCTTAATCATTACCATAGTATAAATAAACACTTGTGAGAGCTGTATACATCTCTAAATGATATATCTAGCCATAATCTTACGTATAGCCATGTATCTATTATGTATAAATGTTGTGAACATTTATCGTCCGTGTGGTCCCGGCATAGAATAGGCCAGCCCTTCCTTTTCTGTGGATTTTGTAAAAGCCGATTAAAGGAACTTAATAGTACAGAGATGGACAACAGCGCCCCTTTTAAAACATCTCAAAAACCGTGGCAGTTCCTGGCAAAACTTCCCTTAGAAATGATAATGATTGTGAACATTTTGTTAATGTATCTTATATAAATAAATAAATACAACCGAAAATTATGTCCTTAATCGCTATTGCTAGCAATATTCTGTCAGTATGATCTCTACGCAGTCGCTCCTAAAAAGTATTAGGGTTAATTTCTAGTAATTTTGTAACTTACCTAACTTTTGACTAGGTATTATCTGATTTATATTGAGCATATTTGTTTTATATTATATTGTTCACTATATTATGTAGTACGTACGCTTGACTCACGTATGTGGGTGCCTGAAATAAATAATCCTATACTCTTTAGGTTATTTGTCTGAGGCAAGCACTGTCAAGTTTTGTATATTGCGTCTATTGGTGAAAACCTATAAGTGGCTTTATTGTTGTTATCTTATAGTTATTTTTTATGTAAATAAATCGTAGGCTTCCTTTTACAAATAAATAAATTTCATTCTGATCGTTTCACCCTTTGCTGGTGTCCTCACCGTTGTCATAATTATACTTTTTTCCAATAACCATATTTCTCCTTCATTTTATTTTCATCCATCAAAAAGAAACCGAAAATATATTTTAGTACCTCAAAAGTGTCGCCTGCTTTTGTGCAAAGATTAAATTAATTTAATGCTTTGTCCCATTAACACTAACGTGTCCCAAATTTAACCTTGTCCCGCAACGTAATACAAAAAGCGACACTAATCTCATGCATTATTATGGGATTAGGCAGTATAAGCCTTTACAAATAATTCTATATACAATATTTCCCTCGTTACACCAATGGTTCACCGATTCATTATTAATTTGCGTTTTATAAGGATATTGTGTGATGGGATATATAAAACCGATTTACAGATAAATTGTGATTTATTTCTTCAAACCCATTATATGAAACAACGCCGTGTACCGTTTATTGTGTGGTCCACGCCTTGAGCTGACGATGAATTTAAATGTTTTAATCCAATTCCAAAAGAAGGCAGTTCTCAATTTGTGATTTTCGTGTTTCGTACATTTAAAAGAAAAATCTGAACTTTTTTTTCTTTTTTATGCAACTTAAAATGGCAAACAAGCTGATGGCCCATCTGATGGAAAGTGGTCGCCTATAGACATGAGCAGTGCCATGGACATAACAAAGTATGCTATTTCGCCCATGACACCCCCCGTGCGTTGCCATTCCTAAGGACTCAGGTGTTATTCCTCTGTACCCTGCAAATTCACTGCCATATATGCCATGCAACTGCAAATACAACTGCTTCACGGTAGAAACACGAATGGGACAGAGGTGTTTTTTGTAAGTGCAACAATGTTAATTGAATAAACTACTCTTTATTTAAATATTTATTTAAAAAAATTACAAGCGAATTAAGAACCCCCTTTTCGAAGTCGATTAAAAAGCTGACAACCCTAAATGCAGTCACAAAAAGTCACTTTTATCAGTTTCATACTTGCTAGCCTTTCTAGCAGCTTATTACCATAATCTCTGTCAACTCTTTACTTACACATCAGACTTGGTAAACAATTTTAAAAAGCAATCGATGCCAACATTCGCGCGTGACGCTCATCAAAACGATATTTCCTTTTGTTGCGAGAAAAAGGGTTTTACGGTGCGTCTAGGATTTTTAACGGCAGCCCCACTGAAGTAATTCAATATATATGAAAAAGACAAAGCGAAAGGACCTTATTGAACGAGCGCCAGGCAATATTTGATTTCACGTGTAAGAATCTCTTATTATTTAAGATGAAAGGCAGATATTTAACGGTCTAAACGTTGTGCTCCCTTACTGAAATTATAAATGTGACAATGATTTCGTTTGTGGCCTTACTAGCGATTCACCCCGGCTTCGTACTGTTGCAATGCTGATACTAAATGGCGTCATCGGTCCCAGATTTTATTACAACATTAGAAACTTCTAAATTTATCAGTGTTTCTCTACAATATTATGCATGTATTATACATATAAACCTTTCTTTTGAATCACTCTATCTATTTAAAAAAAACCACTTCAAAATCCTAGTATTTTACTTATTATATTGCGTAGTTTTAAAGATATTAGCATGGGGCTAGTTAGCCCCGCCTGCACTAACAGGATACGCTGGCGGAGCACCAGTGAAGGGTGATAGATGAGAATGAAAACAGGCCAGTTAGCCCATCATGATGAATTCATCAGGAATTAATCATGATAGTTTCCAGGGAGAACCGCGAGGAGGTCGACCTGGTCGGGTATATTGCTAGCAATGGGATTCTCAGTCTCCATTACTAACAATCCTTTTTCCCCCAGAATCGACTGTTAGGCGGTACGAAGTTCGCGGGGTCAGCTAGTATTATATAAAAATAAATAATGTCTGACAAAAATCTACTCAGACACAGGGGAAATATAAGTATCAAACAAAGCAAAACGTCTAAAACATCTAACGATTCTAGGGATTCCAAAAATAACGTAGTTTATGCTATATATTTATTTATGTGTATATATATATATATATATATATATATATATATATATATATATATATATATATATATATATATATATATATATATATATATATTGTACATTGACTTATATGTAAACATAGAATAACTATTGAATATAGAGGGGTGGGATATGGCGTGAATTTACAGAGTATAGAGGAATAACACCTGAGTCCTCAGGAATGGCGACGCATGGGGGGTATCATGGGCGAAACAGTATAGTACTCTCTTATGTCCATAGTACTGCTCATGTCTATAGGCGACGGTTACCACTTTCCATCAGGTGTTTGGGCTTTGAAGGCATGGACGGTCTGCACCATTCTGGTATCATGGAAGGGTATTCCAAAGTCTAGCAGGTGGCACTGTAAAGGATTTGGTGTAGGAATGGGAGTTGTAGATAGGTAATTCCAATGTATGATGTTTTAGACAACGCACGGATCAGGGATTCTGAAGGTAACTCTTCCGGAGGTAATCACCTCCGAGAGGGATTTACCTTAGTCCTCAAATTTAGGGACGAGGGGTAAAACAAATTCTTGTACAGTAAGGATAGTAATATTTCTTATATAACAAATCTTGTTTATATTATATTTTGCTAATGAAATTTTGCATTTCATTTCAGACCAGAAGACAGTGGCCAGTACCGGTGCAGGGTGGACTTCCTAAAATCCCCCACCAAGAACACAAGGCTGAACCTCACTGTACTCAGTAAGTATTTTATACCTAACAATTATATAATTGTATGTTTTATGTATATATATATATATATATATATATATATATATACATACATACATACATATCTGTCACGCCTGTCTCCCATTAGGGTAGGCAGAAACAATGGAACGCCAAATGCTTCGATTCAAACAAACCTCTTTCGCTTCTTCCACATTCATCAATCTTGTCATACACGCTCGCCGGTTACGGGTACTTTTAATTTGGCCCTTCTTCAGCACGTCGCCTATTTGGTCGACATACGTCCGTCTAGGGCGGCCCCTACCGACATCTCCATTCATTCTTGCTCGATAAATCTCTTTCGTAATTCTTCTTTCATCCATCCTCTCCAAATGACCAAACCAACGCAACATTCCTTTTTCTGTATATATATATATATATATATATATATATATATATATATATATATATATATATATATATATATATAAAACATACAATTCACACTGAGAAAACAATGGGCGGTTTTATCGCTAAAACGATCTCTTCCAGGCAACCTTTGGATGGAGAGTAGTTATGAACAGTTTTATCGGAGGTACGATGAAAGTTTTGTTATTATAAATATATACGAAATATAGTAATAATATAAATGCATATCCGTACTTTCTATTAAATATACATACATATATCTACTTAAATACATGTATAAATATATACCCACTGGAGGGAAAGGTATTGTTAGTAATGAAGACTACGTATCCCATTGCTAGCAATATTCCCAACCAGGTCGACCTCCTCGCGGTTCCCCCTGGAAACTATCATGGTTAAGTCCTGATGAATTCATCATGATGGGCTAACTGGCCTGTTTTCATTCTCATCATCGATCACATTTCACTGGTGCTCCGCCAGCGTATCCCGTTAGCGCAGGCACGGTTATTATTCCATTTGCACCCATCAAAAAAAACATTTTCCCTTATGTCTTACAAGAAGAAAACAACGTCTGCAAAGACGAAACCGCGGGAAATCTCTCGTTAAACAATATGGCTGATAAAATTGCCTATAACAACTAATATTTATATGGTTTGCGAGCCCAATTGTACTTGTTCAGCTGTGTTTAATTTACAATTGCTAATTAATCGTTGTTGACTTTAAAACGTGTGTGTTCAGAAAATATGAGTTATATTCGGTATATTGTACACAAAGGGCTATAAATTATGGTTATATTATTATATGTGAAGCTGGGTAAATAATGCAAAGGGCAATTTAAATGTACCGGTCGTAAAACTCCAAAATCTGGGAATGGTATTTAAGAAACAGGGCATAGGGTACAGTGACCTTTTACTATCAGAAGGACTGTATGTTTGGTTGCTTCGTGGCAAAAAAAAGCAGTCAGACACGAGTTGTACTCACACGCCAAGGGTTCCGTCCATAAATATAAAGGTTGTCTTGAAAAGATTGCCCTCAGCTATAAGACCGCCTTACTGTATTTATACAACTGTAGCATTATATTTATTGATTTACTTATTTCCTATATTGTATAATGCAAATATATATGTAATATAAATATACATTGTACATATTGCTTTCAAATTAATATTGTATAAATATTAATACAGTAATCAATTATTTTAAAACGTAAATGTTAATTTTAAAACATGTTTTATGCCTGTACTCAGATATAAATATAAATGATACTTTCATTTATATCTAAGTATATATATATATATATATATATATATATATATGAGTTCTTTCATCAGTAAAGATGATAATCATTGTGAATCATTACTCACTATTTAATTCTATTATTTCAAAATTTTTGTATTGTTTTTATTTTTCAATTTAATCTTACAATACAATATCCCCCATATTCTGTGTAATAAATTAACATTATGGTAACCCTATTGAGTCACACATGGATCAAAAAATAAGGTAACCTGTTTTTATCGAAGCATTTGAATTCATTTGAAGCATTCTTCAAACTGAAACACAGCCATGCAAGTACAACTACTTCAAGGTGGGGGGAAAGGGATTGTTAGTAAATGGAGTTTAATAGCCCCATTGCTAGCAATATGCCCTATTAGGTCGACCTCCATACGGTTCCCCCTGGAAATTATCGTGGTTAATTCTAGTGGAATGCGTCACGATGGGCTAACTGACCTGCTTTCATCGCCACCTATCGTCCCTCACTGGTGTCCCGCCAGCGTATACCGATAGCGCCGGCGGGGTTACTATTCCCTTATCACCCATTAAAAAAAATTACTTCAAGGTCGAAACACAAGTGACACAGATACAAACATTGGCACTACCAATACAAATATCTATGTATAATAATGTATAATGTATTGTTATAACAATGTATAATGTAAAATAATGTATTCCGTATGAATTATGTACAATAAAGATTTTACAATTACAAAATATCTCATCATCATCATCATCTTATCACTCGTTAACTGTCCACTGCTGAACATAGGCCTCCCCCGAGGGTATTACCAGCATTTGCCACGCTTGGCAGGCGAGTTGGACTCTAGTTTTTTATAAGGGACGTTGCTTCCCATCCTTCGACCATCAAATTCTCTTAGTCGCCTTTTACGACATCCACGGGAAAGGGTGTGGCCAATTCTATGCCGGGACCACACGGCTATTACACTATACAAAAGTTTCTATTTGCTAAAGATAATATTTTACTTACGATGCCGTCTGTACATGCATATTGGCTTAGAAATTGTGAAATGTGAAACGAGAAATATGAATGCAATATGTCTGAAGCATAACACGTCCGTGTGTCGCCGACGTCTCGCCTGCGGGGTGTCACGGATACCTCCCGTAGTTAGAGTCCGCTTGTTGCTAAATTGTCTACATTTTATTCAATTCGTAGGAAAATATTACGTTTTAGTGTTACCCGGGAATAATTTTGTCCGGGATTGCACTTGAGGTTGTATTCAGTCGCTGAATATAAACGGTCTCACTAGAAATCATATTTAAAATACAGTTTAAATAAAGCAGTGTTTAAAAAACGCTAAGTGATTAAATATTGTTTAGTCAGGTACATACTTTCAATACAACTCATCTATTATCCACTGTTGATTTTTTTTAATACAACTTAGAATGGTATACAAGCTAATGGCCCACCTGATGGAAAGTGGTAACCGTCGTCTATAGACATGAGCAGTACCATGGACATTAAAGAGCTGTTTCGCCCAACGTTTCGGTTGTGTTTTGTTTTCGTATGAATGTAGATCTTCCCTATATTATGCCATAAATATGACTCTGCGCTATTCTCATCTAGCAATTTTTTTTTTTTCTTGCAACTATTAACAAAAAATTTAAGGTTTTATTCCAAAGATAAAAAAACACCGACGTCAAACGTGGCAAAACATGTCTTTTTATTTTAAAAATTAATTTTGATAAAATTTCTATAGGACCAGTCTAAAAGTAATATCCCTTCAGATAAAAAAAATAATTTTCCAAATCGGTTTATAAATGACAGAATAATGAGGTAACAAATACAATAAAATACAGCCGAATTGAAAATTCGCACCTTTTTTTAAGTCGCTTGAAAAAACATATCGATCATAATCTTTACTAATATATATTTATTTGTTTGTTTGCTTGAACGCACTAATCTCTGGAATCATCGAATTTGAAAGAAATATACGCTCTTATCCCAATACAAATAAGGCCGAAGGCGCGGGATATAGTTAGTGGTTTATATGGTATGAATCATTTTTATGAATCGGCAAGAGTCAGCTTTTTTACATCTTTCCCCAATTCCTTAGCTTCAGTTTCTATACGGAACTGATAAAACAACAAAAGAACTAAGGAAAAAAAAAACCTCTAATCCAATAACTTTAGCAAGAAATAAGGAAGAGACAAACTGTATAGGGCTTAGTGGGTTCCTATTGATTTATGGTGACGTGCGATCACTATCTGTTACAGTGGTCGTGGCTTCACATTGCTAAGTTTACGACTGCGGCGTGTACAGAAATGAGAACATATAGAAAAATATTTATATACTCCCTTTTACCCGCGTATTCGTTTGCATAATGCTTTTTTTTATGTTACTTAGAATGGCAAACAACTGACGGCCCACCTGATGGAAAGTGATAACCGTCGCCTATAGACATGAGCAGTACCATAGACATAACAGAGTGTACTGTTTCACCCATGATACCCTCCATGCGTTGCCATTCCTGAGGACTCGGGTGTTATTTCTCTGTACCCTGTAAATTCATTGTCATATCCCACCCTTCAAACCGAAACACAGCCATGCAAACACAACTGTTTCACGGTAGAAACACGAATGGGACAGAGGTACCCAAGCAAACGACTTTTGTACAAAGTCATTTGCTTGGGTACCTCCCTCTGGTAGTTTGAGTAATAGTCTATGTTCTTATCTATTCTGTGTAATAAGTTTATACTAAATTAAACTACTAAACTAAAGAAAAATTAAGAAAATGGATTCAACAAACCTAAACACCGACTTAATCTTTCCATCTGGGAGGAATTGATTGTTAGTAATATAGACTACTAATCCCATTACTAGCAAAAATCCCTTTAAGGTCGATTTCCACGCAATATCCCCTGGAAACCACCGTGCTGAATTCCACGTGTATTCATCACGATGAGCTAACTGACCTGCTTTTCATTCTCACCTATCATTCGTTACTGGACCCTCACCAGCGTCTACCACCAACGTCTTAACGCAGGCGGGGTTATCATTATCATCCATTAAGTTAAAACGAATCAGTTAATTTGACAATTGGCTGACAAAAAGTTGATCCATTTTTGAGGCTTGATGCTCTATCTTTATAATCTAAGACCAAACCAAAGTGACTAATATAGCCCGAATTAGCATCATCCTATAGAGATCATTATGTACAAAAGTCATCATCATGGGACCTCCACCTTCTTTCCTCTGTACCACTCTTGACTTTGTCATGAGACAGCTATTTTTGCATGGATATATTTCATTTTGAAGCATAAAAATATGGTAATGTAATTATACATGGGACAGATAAAGGAAACACTAGGCGTCATGTCGTATAGGGAGATAAAGGATATGGCCTGGGATAGAGCTGGCTGGAGGAAGATGCATGAGTTAGTTGCACCGACAAGAGGAAACTCTTAAATGAAAAGAAAAATGTAATTAAAGGGTACAGTGACATTACATCTTAGTAATCAGGAATAGTAATACATAAATATTTTCATAAGAGTCACAGTATACTCTGCGATGACCACGGTACAGCTTGTTTGCCATTATAAATTACATAAAAAAAACCACAAATTTGAAAAATGACAAATAATATAACTACTGGCAAAACCCCCCATGGGGAGGCTTATGTTCAGCAGTAAACGGTTCAAGGCCTGATATGAAGACAGGAGGATGGTTCTTATTCTACCAGATGTTCGTGTCTAAAAGATTATTTTTTTCAACAGTTCCACCAGAACGCCTGATCATCCTGGACCAAACCGGCATGGAGATCAGGAATGGAGTCCTGGGACCGTATGATGAAGGCACAGAGGTCAACTTGACTTGCATTGCAGTGGGAGGTATGTAGAATGGTTATGTTACTTAAACATGGAAGTTAGTGAAGTGGTTTAAATATTTATAACGCTTAAATGGCTTAGCAAATTTGAATGGAGTTTTAAAATATAGATATAATCATACCTAAATTAGAATAATAAAAATTATATTATGTTTAGTAATATTATCATACCTACTTGTACAATAACTAGTCCATTACCCTAAGGTTGTCTTGAAAAGATTGCTCTCAGCTATAAGACCGCCTTACTGCACTTATACAATTGTATCGTTAAATTTATTAATTTGTCTTGTTTTTCCCCTATATTGTATAATGAAAATAAACTATACTCATTCATTCATTTATTCATTCTTTTAAATCCTAATAAGAGCAATAGAAATCAAAACAGTTTTTTGAACATTTATCTGTCGATTTATTCCGTTATCACTTAATCATTACTGTCTTTTTTTTATACAACTTAGAATGGCAAACAAGCTGACGGCCCACCTGATGGAAAGTGGTAACCGTCGCCTACAGACATGAGCAGTACCATGGATATAACAGAGTATACTGTTTCGCCCATGATACTCCCCATGCGTTGCCATTCCTGAGGATTCAGGTGCTATTCCTCTGTACTCTGTAAATTCACGCCATATCCCACCCTTCAAACCGAAACGCAGCCATGCAAACAACTGCTTCACGGTAGAAACACGAATGGGGCAGAGGTACCCAAGCAATCGACTTTTGTACAAAGTCTCCCCCTGGTGTCTTCACATTTGTGTTCCTGAAGGTGTAACTTAAAAACAGGGGGCCTACTATGAAATGTTTTCTGAAATTTTGGGACTGAACGAAATACAAATTTGATGTTAAAATGATATAATACATACCGTTGAAAAATATTTAAAATGTTAAAATATCTTTTCTTTAGACTTTTATGTTAGAATTTATGACGAACGAAATGTTAATCTCCATTTACTGAGCCGATTTCGGTATGAACAAAAATACGAAATTAGGTCCGAAAATTCGGAATTTAAATTAATAGTATACCTCTAGTGTATGTTTTACCTTGATAACCTATTTAGAAGTAGTTACCTACATTCAAAATCCACACATAAGAAGTTGCAGGCAAAAACTGTTTAAATAATAATTAAAATCGGTTTAAGTCAACAATCATATCACGTGACATGCACAAAAAATACATTTTAACTAAATACTTTTACCATTTTTTTATATAACGGTTAAAAATGTACTTGTATAAACAGAAAGAGCAGCGAAATATATTTTTTATGCTTACATGTCAAAAATAAAGTTATTTGTGGTCACGCGAAGCAGTAAATTGTGGAGAAAATTAACTTATCTCCAAGTTAAAGTATTACGTTTCAACAAAATAATGAGTCTAGAGTCTAGACTGGTTAATAGTTAATTATTTAGTTATTATTTAGTTTAGAGAGTTTGAGAGGTAATTAAGAGCACATTGCAATTTACGGTGCATCCATCTATTCATACAGATACCTAAAGATCGAATTTAAATTGATGAAGGGAAACACATAATATGTTTGTTTGTAATACATACACTAAAAAGGACTGGTAGAGAATGACATCAGGCATTAAATCCGCCCTGTAGACATATTTTAATGTGGGCAAAAGTGTAAATCAATAAAAATTCCTTACCATACTTACCATTTTAAAAATTCTCTCACCTATAGAAAGCTGCATTATCAGCAAGTAACATAGGGTATATATTATTTAAAAAATAAAAGATTTCTAAGAAAATATTAATTAATTAAATGTAACGTAAGATATAAAAATTTGATAATTAAAGCTAATAAAACCAGAGGGAGACTTTGTACAAATGTCGATTGGTTAGGTACCTCTGTCCTATTTGTGTTTCTACCGTGAAGCAGTTGTGTTTGCATGCCTGTGTTTTGTTTGAAGGGTGGGATATGGCGTGAATTTATTGGGTACAGAGGAATAACACCTGAGTCCTCAGGAATGGCAACGCATGGGTGGTATCATGGGCGAAACAGTATACTCTGTTATGTCCATGGTACTGCTCATGTCTATAGGCGACGGTTACCACTTTCCATCAGGTGCGCCGTCAGCTTGTTTGCCATTATAAGTTGTATAAAAAAAAATTAATTTATCTTTCTATCTATCTACCTGTACGAAGCCGGGGCAAATCATTTGTATAATTAATTAATGATATTTTACAAAATACAGCAAGCACAGATTAGCTTTGGTACAGCGACTACAAATAAGAAAAGACCAAATTAGAGAGACTGTCTAGGAGACAATAATATATTTATGGTAAAATTTAACAAAAATTCATATGGAGAATGAAATTTAAATTATTAGCATATTTTAAATTTCAACCTCTGTTCTACTAATAAAACTAATTCCCCCGAAACAAATATGAATCGAAAAACGTGAAAGAATTATAAACCTTTATATTAAATTGACAGCTGGACACTGCATTTTACTATGAGAGGGAAGGATAGCTCAGAATTGTATATAGTCTTAATAACATGTAATAAATGTTAATATTTGTGAAGATGTTTGTATGTTCGTTAGTCAAACATGTAACAGGTACATAATACATTCCTTATAAGAAATCAGTTCAACAAAGACCAAGGTTTACAGCTAATTGTTCATACAAACATTGCGCGTATTTTTCACTAAAATAAATTACTACACCATATAGAAACCAGAATCAGCAAACATTGCATGTTTACGGCACACAAAAGAACAGTAGTTCCATAAAGAAACCATAAAAATCGGTGGAGATAAACGGTAGCAGTTTCCGCAACCCTGTTTAGTGCTATGCAGCTTACATTGTCTAAGCTAACAAAGCTCTAAAATTGTTGCGAAACCACGAAAATACCTAAGGAAATAATAGAGCATCGAATGAGAACTGGGCATAAAAAACGTGTAAAACAAAAGGGTCTCGGCGGGAAGACCCTTGTCAAGCAGCATAGATAGTATGTGCCAATAGATGGACTGATAGCGTACGAAAAACATAGCCATCTATATTAGGAACCGCAGAAATTGGGAAATTAAAATTACAACGTTATATAAATTTTGTAAATTGTATTTTTCAAGAGAATAATTGTTTTGGCTTGATTTTTACATTTTTTGTTTTTTCTTGCTTGTTATTATTAATGCATGCGTTGCCATTCCTGAGGACTCATGTGTTATTCCTCTGTACCCTGTAAATTCACTGTCATATCCCACCCTTTAAACTGAAACATAGTCATGCAAACAGAACTACTTCACGGTAGAAACACGAATAGGACAGATGTGCCCAAGAAAACGATTTTTGTACAAAGTCTCCCTCTGGTAAATTAATTAATTAACGATCTATATTATTTGTGTAGCATGAATAATTGTGAAAATCGCTATCGCTCCCGCTTCCTCCTATTACTTGAGTCAAATCTCACCAGTATGCGTGAATTGGACATTTTTCGCTAAACACCCCACGGGAGTCCCCGACGAAACTGCATGACGTTTGATAGGGGTTAAACTTCTACTGTTATGGGCTTAGATTTGGACACGACCCATTCGGGTGGGGGGTGGGGGAAAGGAAAATAAACTGACCCGCGTTATCTCTAATTAGATATGTCCAGTTAATAAATGAAGAACTAATTAAGTAATGGCTGGTCTGATCTAAGAGGTTTTAATAGCGATGGATTGGGGGGAAGAGATTGTTAGTAATGGAAACTAAGAATCCCATTGCTATCAATATACCCAGCCAAGTCAACCTCCTCGCGTTTCTCCCTGGAAACTGTTAACGGTTAATTCTTTATGAATTCATCATGACGGGCTAACTGGCCTGTTTTCATTCTCATCGATCACCGTTCACTGGTGTTCCATCAGCGTATCCCGTTAGCGCAGGCGAGGTTACCATTCCATTTTCACCCATAAAAAATAGCGATGGATTGAGGGAAAGGGATTGTTAGCAATGGAGTTTGATATTGCTAGCAATATGCCCTATTAAGTCAACCTCCACGTGGTTCCCCCCGGAAACCATCGTGAACAATTCTTGTTGAATTCGTCATGATAGAGTAACTGACCTGCTTCATCCTCACCTATCATACCTTACTGGTCCCCCGCCGGTGTATATCAATAGCGCAGGCGGGGTTACCATTCCATTTTCACCTTCATTTTTATAGATGAAGGTCTTCCTTGGTAGTATACCGGTTCAACGTACTATTTCACTTTGCAGTTTTGTCTTCAATCTTTGCAATAAATAATTATCATGTAACTGTTCTGAGTTACTATCTTGGGTTGGTTGGATGGGTTGATTGTGTGGTCCTGGCATAGAATTGGCCATTTCTTCCTTTCCCATGGGTGTCTAAGAGGCGACCAAGGGAGTTTATGGTCGAGAGTTGGGCAGCAGTGTCCCTTTTAAAACATCTCTAAAGCCTGACTGCGGTTGCTAATCCGCCTGCCAAGCGTGGCAACTACTGACAAAACCTCTCTATAGAGGGAAATTCATATTCAGCAATGGACAGTTAACGGGTGATACGATACCATACGATATTCAGAAGTATTTATAAACAAAATATACAGAAAATAAATTAGAAAAACAGAAATAAGGAGTGCGAGAGGCGAACGATCGAGATAGAGAGGATAACAGCGAAAATGTATGTAAGAAGAAACGTCGCTGTCATGTCTGTGCGGATGTAAGTGGATGGGATTTTCGGTTGTATTCCTGAAGTTCTAGCTTAAAAATTGATGTATTAAACATATACCTTATAGTTTATATATCTTGATACGCCATCCAGAAGATATTTATTTAATTGGTTTTCCTACTTCGGTATTCTATGAATTCGAAGTAACAGCCAAAAAACTATTTTTCAATACAATGTGTCTACGAAACATCCCGTAGAATTTCAATGTGTGTGTATTTACATGTGTGTGTATTTGCTATTGTACGTTTACTTATAATATAGATATTAGGTTGCCGTGTTGTCCCGGTATAGAATAGGCCACTCCTACCTTTCTCGTGGGTGTCGTAAGAGTCGACTAAGGAAGGGCGAGAGATAGGCAACAGCGTCTCTCTTAAAACATTTCTAAAGCCTAACTGCGGTTGCCGATCCGTGGCAATTACTAGCAAAACCCCCTAAGGGGGAGGCTTATGTTCAGCAGTGAACAGTTCAAGGCTGATATGACGATAATAGTAGATATTAGGTTAAAACAAAAATGTACACAGACGGACTTATCCCTTAAAGGGATTTCTTCCAGTCAACTTTGAGAACCCGAAAGGAGAAAGTGTCCATAAAGTTTATTTATTTATTTATTTTTAAAAGGTACGTCAACAGTGTAAATATAGACATTAATAATTGATATACAGGGCTTGCATCTTGCATTTACACCAATTACAGATGTACACAACATTTTCTTAAGTCATCGATTACATATTAACAAAACTAACACCAAGAAAACAATAAAAAAACATACAGGTGATAACATAAGAATACTTAAAATATAAAGCACTCCATACATGGTGCAAAAATAATAATAATAAATTATTAGTAACTATATTATATATTTAGTAACAGTGTATAGATATTTTAATATAAAAACTACCGGTTTTACTTATCTGTAATTAAATTGAAAAAGCGACGACGAAGCCTGACATACAGTCAGGCTCGTGCTCACGTCCCAATCACTCATGACTAAGGATCACGAATTGATCCCGAAACTAGTCGGTCTTGCTCGATCTAATTACACGTAAGTTGAACCGGTAGTTATTACGTTAAAATATAATGTGTGCTTACGAAGTCTTTAACAATAAAGAGTATAGATTAATAAAATTATTTATAAGTATTTTTGTTTTTTGAAACGTAAAGAACAACTGTGTTTTTCCTTTTATTTTCTTAAAATAAATACAGACGAAATCTCTGTTCGATTAAAAGATTTAAAATCCAGTGAGTGCATTGTAAAACTCGCTCCACAACAATATATTTGCAGTAGAACAATAAATACTGTTGCATACTACACGGTGCTACCACAGTCTAAAAGATTTTCTGGCCAGTCACCCAACACGCACGTCCGGACAGAGCAATCTTGCGGATTGAGGAAAGGGCGGCGAATTACCATAGAATTGTTTGGGACATGTCAAAAAGGTAGCATAGCGCATCACCATTTCGGCCGTTAACTGTCCACTGCTGAACATAGTCCTTCCCCGTAAGGGGGGTTTTGATAATAGTTGCCACGCTTAGCATGCGGGTTAGCAACCGTAGTTAGTCTTTTAGAGGTATTTTAAGAGGGACCCTGCTGCCTTTCTCTCTAATATTTTCTTAGTCGCCTCTTACGACACCCACAGGAAAGAAAGGGGTAGCTTATTATATGCTGAAGCCACACAGAAAACATAGCGCATACATTAATATAAATTTCTAGAAATTTTTATTTTTTATGAATTAGAAGGTTAAAAATGTGACAACCCTATAAAAAACGCGGCATAATTACGAGTCTTCAAAGGCTGGACCACTGACTGTTCATTCATTACACTGTGGTTCCACAATACTACTTTTGATTACTTAAGCCAGTTTTGGCTTAATAAAATGCAAGTACGAGTATCAACAGACATTCTAGGTAGATCTACGAGGTCTGTCCGGAAAGTTCGTATAAAAGTGTTCTGGAATGCGAGAAAGAGGAGTGGGGAGGCCAGGTAAGCGCAGGACCCCTTCCTTATGTCCCTAACAATGCTTCAGTTCTGGTCTGACCGCCGTGCGGTGCGAACTGGCTTGTCACGCCATCTGTGAAGTTACCTCTTAACGAAACCCCGTCGGCATGGAGCCCGCTTCCGTTGAAGAGCAGCGCGTCGTAATCAAGTTTCTCTCGAAACTCGGCAAGAATGGCCGTGAAATTTTTGCCGATCTCAGAACAGTTTATGGGGATGATGCTGTGAAGGAACCAACCGTCCACAAGTGGCTAAAAAGATTCAGAGAGGGCCGAGAAAGCGTTCAAGATGACCCACGTTCAGGACGTCCTTCCACTTCACATTCCGACGAATTCGTCCCTCCAGGCCAGACAGTTGATGGAAAATTCTACGTCGATGTGCTCAGACGCCTCAAAGCTCGTGTGGCACGAGTTCGTCCAGAATTGGCGCGAGAGGGGCGTTGGATTCTTCACCACGACAATGCCCCTGCCCACACCTCTCTTGTTGTCCGTGAGTTTTTGAGTAAAAATTCCATTACGGTGACCGAACACCCCCCCTATTCGCCGGATTTGGCCCCGTGTGACTTCTTCTTGTTCCCAAAAACCAAATTGGTACTTCGGGGGCGGCATTTGGGGGACATAAATGAGATAAAAAAGCTACGACGGGGCAGCTGAGAAACCTACAACCAGAGGACTTTCAAGGAGCCTTCTCACAGTGGAAACGGCGTTGGCACAAGTGCATTATGTCACAGGGGGAGTACTTTGAAGGGGATAAAATTGATTTACCTGAATAATTGTAAAATAAAATTTTTAAAAAACTTTTATACGTACTTTCCGGACAAACCTCGTATAAATCAACTGAAATGATATAAAATATTCTCCCCGACGTCTCAGTAACGAATCGGATGTACTGAACAAATTGAATTGATTTCTAAACTAGCTATTGCCCGCCACTTTGTACGTGTGGATTTTAATAGTAGGAGATTTTTTTTTATACAACTTAGAATGGCAAACAAGCTAACGACCCACCTGATGGAAAGTGGTAACCGTTGCCTATAGACATGAGCAGTACCATGGACATAACAGAGTGTACTGTTTCGCCCATGATACCCCTCACGCGTTACCATTCCTTACGACTCAGGTGTTATTCCTCTGTACCCAGTAAATTTACGCCATATCCCATCCTTCAAACCGAAACACAGCCATGCAAACACAACTGCTTCATGGAAGAAACACGAATGGGACAGAGGTGAAAAAACATATCCAAATTTTTAATTATACCTTCAGGAATACAGTTATGAAAACTACATCAAATTTGGTACAGTAGGTTTTGCATGAAGTCAAAATAAAAATTCTGACTTCTATTGTTCTGATTAAGATCCCTCGTATTATTTTTTCTCAAATAACATGGGAGATATTTGGGATAAAAATATACGAGAAGTATGTTGTAAGTAAAACGGTTACTATTATTATTAGTAATATTATGTAAAAAAGAGAAAATTGATGTAAATACTCATATAATCCTACTAGAATGGCCGTGTGGTCACCGGCATAGAATAGACCATCCCTTCCTTTCCCGTAGGTGTCATAAGAGTCGACTAAGGGAGGCTGAGGGATGGGCATCAACGTCCCTTTTAAAACACCTCTAAAGCCTAACTGCGGTTGCCAATCCTGCTAAGCTTAGCACCTACTGGCAAAATCCCCCAAGACAAGGGAGGTTTGTGTTCAGCTGTGGACAGTTAGAGGCTGATGTGATGACGATGCTAGGATGTAACTGACCTTACTCGGTAGTTTTACAAACGGGAACCCGGGATCCTACATAAGCGCCTCGAGGTACGTCGTGTGGTTTTTAGTGGGTACGAATCCCACACACCCCAGCTGCCCTCCCTCCAGCAGATGGGACGGTATTGCTGTAGATTTTCCACACGTTAAAAAAAAAAGATGTAACTGACCTGCCTCCATCCTCATCGGTCCATCCACTACTGATGCTCCGCAATGGTATACCGTGAGAATACACCACGAGTACACCATTCCATAATTTCCCGCTACTTTTGATCCTAATTAACGAACATGTCTCGGCCATGCAGACGAATTCGCATGTATACGCTAGTATTTTAATGTTTCTTCCATATTTTTAGGTCGCCCAACAGCGAGGATATCCTGGTGGAAGTCTCACGCACTCCTCGCCAACTCCGAAGCGAGAGCCACCGTCTCCTTCAGGCTTCGGAGGTCAGACTTCGGCACCCACGTCACATGTCAGGTATGAAGTCACTATGTAATCTTTAGAGTGGCCAACAATTTGGTGGAAACTAACCATCACCTATAAACATAATCACCATTATTTCACCCATTACCTGTCCACTGCTGAACATAGGCTTCCCCCATACACTGCCATAAGGAACCTGTCTTGAGCCACCTGCATTCATTGACTTCCTGCAATGCATTTGATGTAATCGCTCCATCTTCTATAGACATGTACATTACAAAATGTACAGAGACCTCATGCGTTGCCATTCCTTAGGACTAAGGTGTTTTTATGGGTTAAAATGGAATGACAACCCTGCTTGCACTATCGGTGTACACTGGCGGGGCACCAGTGAGAGATGATAGGTGAGGATGAAAGCAGGTCAGTTTGCCCATCGTGGCGAATTTCGTGACAACCGCGATGGTTTCCAGGGGGTACCACGTGGAGATCTAATAGGGTATATTATTAGCAATGGAACCACTAGACTCCATTACTAACTATCCCTTTCCCCCCAGGATTAAGCTGTTATACCTCCGGACCAAGTAATTTCACTGTCATAACTCATCTTTCAAATGGGAACACAACTACGCAAGCACAACTGTTTTATATCATAAATACGAGTGGGACAGAGGTACCCAAGAAATAGTGACACATTGTATTCGTCTCCGTCACACATACAAATGCATTTGTTTGTAATTAAACACTTGATTGGTTATCCCGTAAATATTATAAATGCGAAAGTTTGTAACGTCGGAGGGATGGATATATGTTTATTATTCTTTTACGCAAAACCAGAGGGAGACTTTGTACAAAAGTCGATTGTTTGGGTACCTCTGTCCAATTCGTGTTTCAACCGTGAAGCAGTCGTGTTTGCATGGCTGTGTTTCGGTTTGAAGGGTGGGATATGGCGTCTGACGGCCCACCTGATGGAAAGTGGTCACCGTCGCCTATAGACATGAGCAGTACCATGGACATAACAGAGTATACTGTTTCGCCCATGATGTTTGTACCCCCTATGCGTTGCCATTCCTGAGGACTCAGATGTTATTCCTCTGTACCCAGTAAATTCACGCCGTATCCCACCCTTCAAACCGAAACTCGCTGTTTCAGTTTCGGCCAACCTGACCCTTACACCCTGTATATTAATTGACGCGAGTGACGTCGTGGGATACAGCTAGTTGTGTATAATTGTTATATAAATATTGTTTAAACATAATCGCCTAATACATTGCCAATCAGAATTTTTCTTAATAAATGTATTTCTTTTACAGGCCGTTACGGACCCTTCAATAACGCCAGTGTCCGAGAACATATCCATAGACATCAATTGTAAGTACTTATGATTTTCATTAATAAATTAACTTCTCATGAATGCAATTTATTAAGTAAATATTAGTTTTAAGAATATTGTTACTAATAAATATTTAATGGACCAAATAAATCCAAAATAAAAATTATTATTATTATTATTAAAAATTAGATTGTTCCACATAAAAAAACCCATCTTTAATTGTTTTAAAAAATAAACCAATGAGCCGGTTTTAATGATTTTTTTATGGTACCACTTTGTAATATCCTTGCGGACATAAAAATAATTATACAACTGACGGAGTCACGAGGTAACAAACATGAAAAAAATACAACCGAATCGAGAACATCCTTCTTTTTGAAGTTGGTTGAAAAATAATACCAATTGGGGGAGAGGGGATTGTTAGTAACGGAGCTTAGCAGTCCCATTGCTAGCAATATGATCTATCCGCTCGACCTGTCGCAGTTCCCCCTGGAAACCATCATGATTGATTTATGGCTGAATTCGTCACGGTGCGCCAACTGACTTGCTTCATCATCATCTGTTATCCTTCACTGGTACACATCCATTGTATACCTAAACAACAAACATGTCCAAAGCTTAACTGCGGTTGCCAATGTCAAGCGTGGCAACTACTAGCAAAACCCTCCAAGGGGGAGACCTATTCTATGCCGGGACTACACGGAACAATAAACTAATTTACTCACTAACTTTTAACCGCAACAAGCTAACGGCCCCCCTGATGGAAAGTGGTAACCGTCGTCTAAAGACATTTGCAGTACCATGGACATAACATAGTACGTCGCCCATGATACCCCCCATGCGTTACCATTCCTGCGGATTCAGGTGTTATTCCTCTGTACCCTGTAAATTCACTGTTATATCCCACCCTTTAAACACAGCCATGCAAACACAACTGCTTCACGGCAGAAACACGAACGGAACAGAGGTGCCCAAGCAAACGACTTTTGTACAAAGTCTCCCTCTGGTAATGTGGTATTCGTAACAATATTACTTCATGATGAATATTTTTTATAAGTTATAGTTTTGTCTATGGGTGTAAGTATTATAGGCCATAAATATTATAGGCCATAGGTCCATTAACTACAGTAATCGTTTATGATCAAGCCATATGCTATCGCCACCTTTGTTGTACAAAAACAACCGAGCCACAACGCTTTTATCTAGAACATTGTGTGCTTTTGTTTTACAATTATTTATTAATCTCGCCTTGTCAAGTCGCACTGTGAACACTTGGCATTACTACGCCGGGATTTATTAATTAAAGCAACTTTTGCCCCGGCTCCATTGTTCTAGGTTTTCCTTTTCTAGATCCATTTTATTATTCCTAGAATCTGTTTGTGATGCGAGAGAAAAATATTATATTCATCCGATTTAGTAAATAATGAAGATTTTATAAATTGGTTTTTACGAAAATATTTTGTTATCTGTCTAAAATAATGTTATAAAGAGAAAAAGTTAGATTTTTTTTGTTTGTAAAGACTAAACTCAAAAGATATTTAATCCATTTTATTTGATTCCATTTTTTTCTTAGAATGGCAAATATGTGTTTTGTTATTATATCTGCGTAATTCAAATTTTTTTATACAGCTTAGAATGGCAAACAAACTGACGGCCCACCTGATGGAAAGTGGTAACCGTCGCCTATAGACATGAGCAGTACCATGGACATGACACTCTGTACCTTGTAAATTCACTGCCATATCCCCCACCCTTCAAACCGAAGCAATAGAAAGAAATATAGATAGAAAGCTATTTTAACAATCTAAAAGATTTTTCTATTTTATTTTTACAAACACCGCAAAACGCCGGGGCAAATTCTTAGTATAACCGCTAAATATGTTGCTAAACGCAAAACTTGAAAAAGTCTAGACCAATTTGGCTCACTTTTTTTTCAAATATTCTTTGAAGACCGAGAAACGTTCTTATGAACAGAAAATAGGAAAAAACTGGACGAAAAAGCGTAATAGCTACATTTTTCTTTTTTCCTATACAAACTATTCGTAGACACTTCAATCAAATATTGACGTCAAAGCTAACTTTTGACAGAACGATGGCTGTTCGCATGGGCGTATCCAGGGGAGTAAGGCAGGGACCGGAAGCTGCCACTGAAAATTGTACGCCAAATAATATACTCGTATTATGCGTTAATTAAAAAAAAATCACGCAAACGCCACTGTCGTCACAAATCTGACGTGCCCATTCCTGGGTCAGAAGCTGTGTACTCCTTGTCTGGTCCTAGTCCAGTCATCGTCGTTATATCAGCCGTTATCTGTCCACTGCTGGACACAAGGCTCCTCCATAGACTGACATAAGAAACGTTCCTGAGCCACCTGCATCAACCAACTCCCTACTATGTATCGTCGTCCTACACTGCGTTTGCCCGTACGCAGTCACCACTCAAGAACCTTTGTTCCCCATCGGTTTTCGGTTTTCCAACTTAAGTGACCGGTCCATTGCCACTTCAGCTTTCTTATCCTTCGAGCTATGTCGGTTACTTAAGATTACGTCGTCTATCCGGTCAGTTATTATAAAATAAAAAATATATAAAAATACCTTATACATTTCCCTCCCATACATTATCAAACTCATCTGTGTGCCCTGATTGACGCGTCATTACCGCCAGAGAATATCTGTGCGTGACTTGCGTGTCTTCGCATCCGTCTCTTTCACTCATCACCTAATTACAATCCATCTCTTTCAAGCCGGGATGGGATTATTATGTCGATATTAAAGGCATGTTATGATATTGTGCTGATTTGTAATGTCAGCAATAAAAGTGTTATGTTTAATTATTTAAATACCCATCTATAAATATTTTATATGTCCATGTGGTCCCGGCATCGAATACGCCACCCCTCCCCATTCCCGTGGGTGTCCTAAGAGGCATGATGCAGATATATTTGTACAAAAGTCGTTTGCTTGGGTACATCTGTCTCATTCGTGTTTCTACTGTGAAGCAGTTGTAGTTGTGTTTGCATGGCTATGTTTCGGTTAACGGTAACCACTTTCCATCAGGTGGGCTGTCAGGTTGTTTGCTATTCTAATTAGCATACAATTTTGTTTTTTTTTATACAACTTAGAATGGCAAACAAGCTGACGGCCCACCTGATGTAGTGTAACCGTCGCCTATAGACATGAGCGGTACCATGGACATAACAGAGTATACTGTTTCCCCTATGATACCCTCCATGCGTTGACATTCCTGAGGACTCAGGTGTTATTCCTCCGTACCCAGTAAATTCACGCCATATCCCACCCTTCAAACCGAAACACAGCCATGCAAACACAGCTACTTCACGAAAGAAACACGAATCGAAAGTCGGTTGAAAATATTAAATCAAAACAAAGGTAACATTAAGTTATCACGAATACGAAACGTTTATTAAAATAAAAACCAAACTTTACCGCGTTAAAAAACACAAAGCAATCTCCGCATCTCACCTCGCCACAAACAAAGCCCGACCGGCTACCGCAAAAATTAAGCTAACATAAATCTTGCGGCGTTTAAAAACAAACAAAAAAAATGCGGAATCAAATCGTAGGTACATAACCAAAAGATTTCCATCTCTAAACTCGTTAATTGACAGTTTGATATACTTTTGTGGCCGACTGTACTGACACAGTTCGCGGAAGAGGTCGGCTTAATGTTGTATGCTGTGTTAGGTCTGTTTATTTTCCCATAATATCCATTTACAAATATATTTTCTTTCCATTTTTACATATCTCTCTTAAATATTATACCGGGAAATGTTATTTTTTATTAATATTTAAAAATCGAATTTTGTCGTAAAATTTAATGTCAAATGCCACGGTTTTTTTAATGGATGAAAATGGAATGGCAACCCCGCCTGTGCTATCGGTGTACACTAGGGGCCACTAGTGAGGGATGACAGATGAGGATGAAGCAAATCAGTTGGCCCATCGTGATAAATTCATCAAAAAATTTACCACGATGGTTTCCTGAGGGAACCGCGTGGAAAATTATAATGACGGAAAATAAATAAAGATATATATATATATATATATATATATATATATATATATATATATATATATATATATATATATCCTCCAACCTCTAACTGCTCACTGCTGAACACAGGCCTCCGCTCTTTTTCCATATTTCTTCAATAATATCCATTAACTAATATACAATTTCCATTTACGTACTTCTAATATCGGAATAGTTATTTTTTTCTATAGAAAAATATATGATTTATTTCCCTATATTGATTTATAACATGCTCGAATAAAGTTTAAAAGAAACTTTGAAGTATTTATCGTGAAAAGTCTTGCAAAGTTCAGCATGACACCGACAAAACATTATAAAGGAACGAAGCCCCTATTCCGTATGTTGAAAGATGCATCTCAGAGTATTGTATGAGAGAGGACAAATTTATTCCCAACTTTTTTAATATTAAGTTTCACATAAACGATAGTACCCGCCTTTGTTTTATTATAAAAATATTCCTTCATAGAAATGAAATACGTAAGTAATCATTCATATTTTAAGTAAAACGATACTGGCATTATTGTTCGCGTGAATTTGTTAAGCATTTTTTGTGACATTATTGCCAAAAAAAAAAAACAAGAAAATAATTTTTAAAAAATCTTAATGACTAGAATATGCTATTACAGTGGTTATAAATTAGTTAGATAAAAATAATTATTACAAAGAAATACAATAATAAATTATATAAATAAAAGAGTTATATAAATAAATAGAAAAATTATAAAATATATTTTTATATTATTTACATGTATTTATTGATCTATATATGTAAATTTTAGTATGTATGTATATTAATAATTACTAGTACAGCATTCGAGTATTCTGACACTTCCCTATGGTTGACTGGGAGAGAATGCTTTTAGCATCAAGTCTGCTTTACACACATACTATTAATGAATCTATTTTCAATTAAGAATTTCCTCTTGTCGGTGCAACTAATTCATGCATTTTCTTCCAGTCAGCTCTATTCCAGGCCATATCTTTGACCTCCCTATACGACATGACGCCTAGTATTTATCTGTCGCATGTAGTTATTTCCCAGTCTTCCCCTTTCTCTTTTGCTCTATATTTTTCCTACTACTATGCTCTTAAAAAATCGTCATGTCTTATAAGGTGGCCTAGCATTTTGCCTCTTCTATTCTTTATTATTTATAATATAGTTATCAGATAAATAAATATATTTTTTAAAATATTTATGATATTTTAAAGCCCTGAATACATATATTTATTTTTATTTTATTCTTTTAAGAAGAACAACTTTATTTTTACAAAATTTTAAATTTTAAATTAACAACTCATTTAATTTTAAAGTTGTACTTGACACGTCGAGAGGAAATGTTACATGTTTCCGCATGTAAATTTAGTGTACTATAGGAAATTGGATTGCACCACTGGTGCTTGGCATAGCATAATTTTTCGACTGTGGCGAAGTGAAACGGAGGATTATATATAAAAAATAACTATATAAAAAACAGTTATTTTTTGGCCGTTTAGTCCCGGCATAAAATAGGCCACCCCTTCCTTTCCCGTGGGTGTCGTAAAAACCGACTAGTAGGGGTGAGGGATGAGCAGCAGCGTCCCCCTTAAACATCTGTAAAACCTGACTGTAGTTGCCAATCCGCCTGCCAAGCGTGGCAACTACTGGCAAACCCTCCCAAGGGGGAGGCTTATGTTCAGCAGTGGATAATTAAATCGATATATTTTTCTGTTATTGGGAAAACACCACAAATGCAACGGTCAATAAATACCCCTAATTATTCTGTTAAGGATTCTATTTATGACTATATATTTCCGGTGATAGATAACACCTAAAACAAGGGAAGAGAAGGGATTGTTAATAATGGGGATTAGTAGACCCGTTACTAGCAAAACGCCCTGTCAGGTCGACCTCCTTGCGGTTTCCCCGCAAACCATCGTGTTCAATTCCAAGTGAATTCATCACGACGGGCTAACTGACCTGTCTTTTCATCTTCACCTATCATCTTTTACTGATGCCGTATATGTTATCATTCCATTATCGTCCATTTGAAAAATGCACCTAAGAAATGAAATTAAAAACACTACTTCCTCGCTCATATATAAAAAAATATATAGCCAGTGTCCCCCTCAGGATTATATGAGGATGCTAACGGTACCCCACACATACAAATCCGCTCAAACATTTATAAGTTATTATGAAATATAGAAATCCACATACATAAACACCCAAAGCATTACACACCTTTTTTGCGCAGTCGGGTAAAAATTTAAGACGGCCCGTTCTTCGAAAGAGCTTTAAAAAATTATGAGCAAGATATAACAAAAAAAAATGTTTTTAAACCGTCGAAACTTTCACTGTAAGAATTCAACGACCTAAATTAGATAACTTGAGCTAGCTTGCGACTAAAAATACTTAACACACAAAGCCGGCGGGCGGCACTAGTTTGAATAAATGAAATATGGATCAAGTTAGTAAACTTTGGGCCCTCGCCTGTTCAGAAAATAGAACGGATCATAATTCATGCTGTTGTTAAGTTCGCCATCACAAAATATCATAAATAATCACAATACACATTGCGTTCAAGATGGCCGCCTTCAAAACTGTTGGTAATCACTTACACTATCCAATTGGCTACTTTTAACCTAATAATAGCTAGCTTTAGCTAGCTATACATAGAACTAGTTTTTATACGCGACTTTATTCTCGTGATTATACACTAAACTGATTGTTATCTGTATGTAATTTGTTTTATTGAAATATCAAAATTAAGGATATTAAGTATACGAAATGCCGTGTGGTCCCGTCATAAAATGGACTACTCCTTTCTTTCCCATAAGTGTCGTATGAGGCGACTAAGGGAATTTAAAGGTCGAGGGATGGACAGCAGCGTTCCTTTTAAAACATAACCAAAAGCTAATTGCGGTTGCTAGCCCGTTTGCCAAGCGGGGTAACTACTGGCAAATCCTCCCCAATTGTAAACTGCTATAAAGAACGATTGCATTCCTTATAAACTATGCCAATAGTTGCCACACTTGGCAGGCCGTATGGCAGCCGTAGTTAAGTACTGCTGATGTTTTAAGACGGACGTACACCTATACTAGAAGTATTTTTTTTTATTCAACTTAGAATGGCAAACAAGCGACGACCCACCTGATGGAAAGTGGTAACCGTCGCCTATAAACATGAGCAGTACTATGGACATAATAGAGTATACTGTTTCGCCCTTGATACCCCCCATGCGTTGCCATTCCTGAGGACTCAGGTGTTATTCCTCTGTACCCTGTAAATTTACGCCATATCCCTACCCTTCAAACCGAAACATGTAAACGCAAACTGCTTTACGGTTGAAACACGAATGGTACAGAGGTACCCAAGCAAACGACTTTTGTACAAAGTCTCCCTTTGGAAACTAATTCTATGAAATGAAATGAAATGAAATGAAATGAAATGAAATGAAATGAAATTTATTTGCTAGAAACATTGTAGAAAAGGTGTTGCTATGTAACTATATTGAGACTAGAATAAATAAATATTTTACGGTCAGTCCTTTTCCCTGTTTATTTATTTATTTCTTCTTATTTGTCTTTTTATTTCACAATTTTTACAAATCACTTAATTTGCGAATTAAAATATATAAATATATTTATTTAACTCTTTATTGCACCAAACCCAATAAAAAAAGAAAACTCATTTAGTATGTATACCATCAGTTCCACTTTCGGAAAGTTTTGTAAACCTATTTTCATTATTGCATTCTAAGGTCCTATTCACACCGGTGATTAGATACGACATCCAGTAATAATTGACTTCAACCTTGACAAAGTAAGTATGAAATCAACATGAGAATACAACCTTTCAATTGAAAAAGTAAAATCAAAACTTGCTTTTATTTATTTACTAGCTTTTATCCGCAACCTCATCGGTATGCCTGGGATATATACTCTGATCGAGATAAAATGTACCTCTTTCTCAGTTCATACTAAAGTAATTAATTAAGCCGTTAAAGTGCTACATACTTTATATTTATTTAATACAAAAATCTTTTTTTTATTTGTTTAAGAGTTTCCTCTTGTCGGTGCATCTAATTTATGCATCTTTTTTCCAGGCACCTCTATCCCAGGCCATATCCTTGACCTCCCTATACATGTGTTTCTTTTACCTTTCTTTATGTAGTTATTACTCGGTCTTCCCCTTCCTCTTTTGTCTTCTATTTCTATTCCTTCTACTGTATTCTTTAAAAAATCGTCATGTCATATAAGATGTCCCAGCATTTTGCCTCTTCTATTCTCTAATGTTTTTATTAATGTTCGTTTCTCCTTCACCCTTTCAAGACTTCCTCTTTCGTTACTTTTTCTGTCCAGCTTATCCTTTCCATTCTCCTCCATGTGTACAAAAATCTACAGCTCTCTTAAAAAATAACTTACATGCTAAACCTCTTATAAATACAGTCAATGTCACATTTTAATTATATAAACAAAAATTATAAGTCTAAAACAAGTAAGGCAAGTAAAAGTGGGTGTATTTTAAAGGAACTATAACAATGAGTCCATAAGAACTATAACAATAATCCATTAAGTCGGTTGATTATTAAATAAATAAAATAAGACCTGTGTTGCCGCAGTCAACTATTAATAACAATTTCAACCCATTTTCTCTAAGAAAGTTTACAGACATAGCAACAATTAAATAATTGTAAAGAGGTATAGAGGTAATAAGGTAACAAACAAACTAACAAACTCGCATTCATATTTATAATGTTATTAAGGATTTATTAAACTTTAATACACTTAGATAGTATAAAAGACGGACTTAATACTTTTACCCGCGACTTCGTTCACATTATCGGGATTAATTAGTAAAATCGTTAAGATGCTGAAAAGTTCCCATTCGTGTTTCAACCGTAAAGCGGTTGTGTTTGCATGGCTGAGTTTTGGTTTGAAGGGTGGGATATGGCGTGAATTTACTGGGTACAGAGGAATAACACCTGAGTTCTTAGGAATGGCAACGCATGGGGGGTATCATGGGCGAAACAGTATACTCTGTTATGTCCATGATACTGCTCATGTCTATAGGCGACGGTTACCACTTTCCATCAGGTGGGCCGTTAACTTGTTTGCCATTCTAAGTTGTATAAAAAAAAGTAGCAAAAGAAAACATAACAGACTCAAGTTTCTGCCATTATATTATTAATAAGGAATAGCTACATACATATTATATGATGACTATCATATAACATGAATACAAATAAAATTTAATCATCTTACATTTAGTGAACGTGTCACATAATATGCATAAAAATTTAAAAATAAATTAGTTAAACTCAATAACTTCATTACTGGTGATTCGTACTATTAATATGAAAGTGAGTTTGTTACCTTTTAACACCTTAATGGCTTAAATAAATATAAAAATAATATTTTCAAGTAATCTTAATTATGGGCATTATAAATAGTCCTTTTGTATGAATTTAGCAAGCGGTTAATTCATACAAAAGTTTAAATTGGGATGAAAATGGATATAGGTTACTTTTTATCCTGATCAGTGAATTATGTTCACTCATGGTGTTATGTTCACTCCGGTCATGCAGATGAAGTCGCAGGTAAAAGCTAGTATATATAAATACACAAAACTTCCCTTTTTTAAGTCGGTTAAAAAGTAATCATTCTAATAATACTCGCCCCAAAGTAAACGTGTATATTTTTATATATATTTTATACGTTTTATTTTTCATTTTGTTTTTACGATTATTACATGCCTCTCAATTTGCAAATTTCTCTAAGTACCCGAATATAATGAAAAAGCTCCATCACCCCTCCTTAAATAATAAAGATAATGAATCTCTCATTTAGTAACCATCGCTTTCTCATTGTTTCGTAAACCTATTTTCATTATTGCAATCACATTTACAAGTACCATTCACACTCGTGGTGAGATACGAAATCTGGTACAATTTAAAAGAACATTAGTCTTCATTTACATTAAAATTCCACAATTTTAATGTAAATGAAGACAGTAGATTTGTGTTTATAAGAGTAATTACTTGGCTTAATTATGGCAGTAAAAGATTTGTCAGATGATTAATTTTTTTTCGATATCTTGCTTGGTACTGATATTGTTAGTGTTTCTTTTTTTTATATACAACTTAGAATGGCAAACAAGCGACGGCCCACCTGATGGAAAGTGGTAACCGTCGCCTATAGACATGAGCAGTACTATGGACATAACAGAGTATACTGTTTCGCCCATGATACCCCCATGCGTTGCCATTCCTGAGGACTCAGGTGTTATTCCTCTGTACTCAGTAAATTCACGCCATATCCCACCCTTCAAACCGAAACACAGCCATGCAAACACAACTGCTTCACGGTTGTGTTTGCATGGCTGTGTTTCATTACAAGTTTGTCTTTTCTTATACTGGTTCCTTTTTCTTCCTCTAGTAACCTTTTATTACATCCTAATAACAACCTTTTCGTTACGAAAACACTAAGAGTTTTTGTAGACTGTAATATAAATACAACTAAAATACTACTGTTATTTTAACAATACTTACTAATATTATAAATGTGAAAGTGAGTTTGTTTGTTAACTCTTAACGCTCTAACAGCTCCACTAATCACCATTTATTTTGATATACGTATAGTATTGGGAATGGAGAGTGTTTTTTATCCTAGACACTCATTATATTCTTGATCATGTACGTCTACGTAGCGCTCGCCCATTTATATTCGCTTGTAGCATTCTATGTAAACGGTACTTTAAACACAAAACGTTAACTTTATCAGAAACGTTGAATCCTAACTGGATTCTTATCGACCCTATAAATCTGCACCGGATTGGAACGCTCGCTAGATGCGGAATTGCTTCTTTTTATGTATTACGTAAATTAGGAGGAGTTTAAACATTAAGACCGGAGATTGTTTTAAATTTTTAAACGACTTTTGGCTTGTTTAATCATTAGTAAGTATCCATTAATTAGAATAACCATTCGTTAAACTGAGCTTTAGACCGATCGACTGTTATATTTTTTTTTTATACAACTTAAAATAGCAATCAAGCTGACGGCCCACCTGATGGAAAGTGGTAATCGTCGCCTATAGACATGAGCAGTACCATGGACATAACAGAGTATATTGTTATACTATGTTTTAATCAATTATGAATCAACTTTGACGATTCTTTTTTTTTACCAAAAAGATCTCCCATCTTGATCACAAATAGATTCTGTCATGATTAAATTGATTATTTTTTTTGTAAAATAAAATTGTAAACTGTCTAACTACTTACGAGTAATTTAATAATTCATCATCATCATCTCAGCCATTACATAATGTCCACTGCTGGACATAGGTTTCAAATTCTAAATTCAAAATATTTATTCATTCTACACAGTATTATATGAACAATTTACTTAAGAATTCCCCCATAAACTGTCATAATGTCATTGAGAGTTCTTCAAAAGTTAACCATGAGTGAAGACAATACTATTGTATTAAGATAATACTTTGTACAAAAGTCGATTGCTTGGGTACCTCTGTCCCATTCGTGTTGCAACCGTGAAACAGTTGTGTTTGCATAGCTGTGTTTCGGTTTGAAGGTTGGGATATGGCGTGAATGTACTAGGTACAGAGGAATAATACCTGAGTACTCAGGAATGGCAACGCATGGGGGGTATCATGGGCGAAACAGTGTAACTCTGTTATGTCCATGGTACTGCTCGTGTCTATAGGCGACGGTTACCACTTTCCATCAGGTGGACCGTCAGCTTGTGTGCCATTCTAAGTTGTATAAAAAAAAAGTGTATTATTTGATTCACTTATATAAAACTCTTTGGTGGATGCAAATAAACAGAAATGCAAGTAGGGAGCACAATTTATATTTTACATCGTACTAGTACAAAAGGCGATGTTATCGGATAGCTATTTCTTTGAAACTATTGTTGAATGAAAGAAATAAAGAAAAACAATTGTTATAATAAATACCATCTTACTAATTTAATAAGACTATACCTCAATAAGAGCAAGAGAAGTCGGAGCATTAATTTTTATAAATTCTCCACCTGTGTATCTGTTTGTCAGGGTTATAATTATAGTTTCATAATTATTACACACACACAAACGCACGCACGCACGCACGCACGCACGCATGCATGCACGCACACGCACACGCACACGCACACGCACACGCACACGCACACGCACACGCACACACACACACACACACACGCAGGCTCTCACGCACGCACGCACGCACATACATACACATATATATGTGTGTATGTGTCTGTGTGTATATATAAGTCAGCGATATAGCGAAGCGAGTCAGGTGGCTCAGGACCATTCCTTATGGCAGTCTATGGGGGAGGCCTATGTCCAATAGAGGACAGATAATGACTTAGATGATGATATATGTTTGAAAGGTGCTAATAAAACTCTTTCTTTTGATACCTGAGGGAGACTTTGTACAAAAGTCGATTGCTTGAGTACCTCTGTCGCATACACTCCGTATGTGTTTCTACCATAAAGCGGTTGTTTGCATGGCTGTGTTTCGGTTTGAAGGGTGGGATATGGCGTGAATTTACAGGGTACAGAGGAATAACATACGAGTCCTCAAGAATGGCAACGCATGGGGG
Source organism: Galleria mellonella (assembly GCF_026898425.1). NCBI lineage: Eukaryota > Metazoa > Arthropoda > Insecta > Lepidoptera > Pyralidae > Galleria > Galleria mellonella. Next base: position 2,756,216 of record NW_026441999.1, on the reverse strand, counting down.
GTATCATGTGCGAAACAGTATAACTCTGTTATGTCCATGGTACTACTGCTCATGTCTATAGGCGACGATTACCACTTTCCATCAGACGGGCCTTCAGCTTGTTTGCCATTGTAAGTTGTATAAAAATCGTTAAAAATTTAACTACTGGCTTTATATACTTTGGACTGTAGAGGGCGTCATACTAAATTTAATAAGCTTTTTTTTTTTAATTTTTTACATTTTTCAATATTTTTTCCCGGGGGGAAAGGGATTGTTAGTAATGGGGTCAAATAGCCCTATTACTAGCAATATACCCTGTCAGGTCGACCTCCACGTGATTGACCTTGGAAACCATCGTGACTAATTCTAGTTTAATTCGTCAGGATAGGCTAACTGACCTACTTTCATCTTCATCTGTCATCCCTCACTGGTGCCCCGCCAGTGTATACCAATAGCGCAGACGGGGTTACCATACCATTATCACCCATTAAAAAAATCATTTTTTTCCCTTCTGATCTCATACATTTGTACCAGTCAATTCATAACCGCTTTTTGCTTTAAAATATATACAGTGTCTTTTTAATTTAATTACGCGGTGCCAATTCTATGATGCTTATAAACACTTGAATCAGCATTCAGAATTACCCTTATCAATTATTAAAATCACAGCTCGTTCATAAGCGAAAAATTCACACTTATAGTTAGAAATTCTCACACTTACCGTACACAATACTACAATCTATATTTATATATATATATATTATTATAAAAATAAACTCTAAATCAGAATCGTAGAGAGTCTAGATTTGAACACGCTAGATTTAAAAGCTGCGATCTAAAAGGGGGTTAACAAAAAAAGCCGGTTAATTGTCTTAAGTGATATGAAAAGGGTTAGAAAAAAGGCTTTTGAATTGGTAGGCTGAGTCCTTTGTGGGATCAGTGGGCCAGACAAAGACCCGGCACAATGGGTTATTAACCGGGGGCACAACTTTTTTGTTTTAAAAATGTACCTAGCGTTCAACACAACGTTGATATGTGATATGAAATAAGCCGTTATTAGATTTGTAAGATAACGGTTTCTTTGAAGCGGAGAGTTATCAGAATTGTTTTTTTTTTTCTTTATTTTTTTTTTTATTGTAATAGTCTTTACCTGGTACTTCGTATATAAATATATGTATGTAATATGTATTGTGTTTCTAGCGAAAGCTTAATTTCTTATTGTCGACTAACGCCATCTGTCGTGGAATAGCAAGAATAAATTTTACTATTTAGGAAACAAAAAATAAAATACTCGTTAATAATAAGATATAAAAATGTTTTTCATATATGTATGTATATATTCTGTATTGTCACAGGCGTTTATTTAGTTTAGTACCTAACCAGTGTGTTTGTTTTGCTCTTTTGAAGGCAAAGCAATAAACTAAGTTGTGACCATTTGGTCTTACTGTGGCACTGAGTGGCACACGCATGAAAAATTTTGTTAACTATTTTATGTACTTTCTTTTTGTTTATGTATTGTTTTTTTTTTCTTTTTTTTTAAGTATGTACCAATATCTAAATACCTAGTATTGCACGCGTTCATAGGCTAAACTTACCACCAGGCGGGTCGTATGCATGTTTGCCAACTCAGTGGTAAAAAAAAACTAATGTTATTTGTGTGCTATAAGTTTTTTTTTTTATACAACTTAGAATGGCAAACAAGCTGACGGCCCACCTGATGGAAAGTGGTAACCATCGCCTATAGACATGAGCAGTACCATGGACATAACAGAGTATACTGTTTCGCCAATGATACCCCCCATGCGTTGCCATTCCTGAGGACTCAGGTGTTATTCCTCTGTACCCAGTAAATTCACGCCATATCCCACCCTTCAAACCGAAACACAGCCATGCAAACACAACTGCTTCACGGTTGAAACACGAACAGGACAGAGGTAGCCAAGCAATCGACTTTTGCACAGTCTCCCTCTGGTAAAGTAAGTGATTCAAATAAATTATATATCTATCTACCTATGTAATCTTTGACGCAGAAAAGCCCAATATTTTTATTATAAGAAATTCCCGTCCAGTAATACAATTTGCTAGATAAATACTTGGACGGACGTCAATATACGGTGAAGATCTAAATGAAGCCAGCTAAAGGCTACTCAGACCGTGAAGTTTGTTACGATTTCAGAATAAAGGATAATACAGTTTGAGCGAGTGTTCTTAGGTTGTTGCTTTGATGAGAGGAGCTGGAGGAAGCGATTTTCATTTCTAAATTTTACAATTTTTTTTTTATTTTAGTAACATTAATTATTTATTTATTTATAAAATATACACCAGCAATATGTTCACAATAATTAAACAGACTATGTACAATGTTGTAAGTAACTAAGTAATGAAAAAATGGTTATTCAAAAATGCTTAAATCTAAGTTTACTTGAACAGAAACATTTCTTTCTTTCTTTCTAAGCTTAAGGCTAGTGAACATATCAATTAGAGACGTAATACAACACTTACAGATAAGTGTTAATGTATATTAAAGTAACAATCATACAGTTAGTGAAGATTTAATTAATTAACGTATGTTATCGAAAAATACATAAGTATTTTAATAATATTGTAATGGGTTAAAACGAAATTCTAATGAAGTAACCGTTGCACGTTGTTTTGTGTAAATGAGGTCACGGGTTCTATTCCCAATCGGACAGACTTAAAAAACAAACTTCTCTGAAATGTCTCGAGTGTATTCTGGGTTATGATTTCAGATTATTTATTTTATTTATTTATATGCTTTTGTAAATTCGCTTTTAATATAGATATTTAGGTTGTAACAAAAATGTACACAGGTGTACTTATCCCTTAAAGGGATTTCTTCCAGTCAACCTTAAGGATCCGAAAGGAGATATATATATAATATATATATATACAATAAATTATATTCTTAATAACTATATAGTTAGTAAGGAAGTATAGATAAATAATTTTTTTAAGGCACTTTCTTCCACGCACAACCACTCTTTGGAATCAACTTCCAGCAGCAGTATTTCCGAACCGATACGACATCATAACCTACAAGAAAAGAGTATATTCCTTTTTAAAAGGCCGGCAGCACACCTGCAAATCCGTTGTTGTTGTGGGTGATCATGGGCGACGGTAGTCACTTACCACCAGGTGAGCCGCATGCTCGTTTGCCCCGTCTTAAAAAAAACAATAACATTTTTTTTTGTTGGAGCTTTGAAGACATAAACGATCTGCGGCATTCTAATATCATGTGAGAGAGTCCAAAGCAAAGTACCTAGTACCTAGATAGAGGATGGGCACCAGCATTCCTCTTAAAATATTACCAAAATCTAACTACGGTTGCCAACCCGCTTGCCAAGCATGGTTACTACTGGCAAACTCCTCTTTTAAGGGGGAGGGGGGCTATGTTCAGCAGTGGACAGCTAACGGCTGATAAGATGATGATGATGTATGTGAATCCTAAACGGATTGACGGATTTTTATATACGGAGTGTCGTTCAATCGTCTTACTTGCTTGGAATTACTTTAGGCGACATGAAGACACCATAAAATAAATATGGTGGTCATAAACCGTCAAAAACTAATTTAACAGTAGGATTTTTTTTACGACTTTGTCCGACTACTCGACGTTCCCTATTAACAATATCGGATCTGAAATTCAGCTATATTATGTTTATATGTGACTTTGTTAATAAAAGTGGACTTGTTTCTTGTGAATTTGAAGTATATTTTTTAATAAAAAAATAAATACAATCTCGTTAAAATAACCCATATAAAGACGTAACGAAAATAATTTGTCGGTTATCCATAGATTAAAAAAAAAATTGTATTAAAAAATTAATGAATTTGAATCCACGACCCCGAAGACATATCTTTCCAAATAGTAACATCCTATCCTTATAATAGAAACTTATTATAGATACAAACAATTACAAGAAATAATCACAGTGAGAAAACAATGGGCGACCTTATCGCTTTTAGCGATAAGGTCGCCCATTGTTTAATATATATATATATATATATATATATATATATATATATATATATATATATATATATATATATATATATATATATATATATATATATATATATATATATATATATATATATATTACATGTATATATATAAACATAGACATAAAACACAAAATATTTAGATATCTGAAGATATAAATATGCTAACCAAACAAATATACAACAAAACACATTTAACAAGGATATTAACAAGGATATAGTGTTACAAAAGTTAATGAACATAATAAAAAAAAAAACTTATCGCTTATAACCTTAAATGTAGAACGCCTTTGCCTCTACGTGATGTAACAAAAAAAAAAAGAGCCGACAGTTAACAAGACAAAAGGGACGTCTTCATTATCCACGAAATTTAACAATATTTTATCTGTCTAATGTTATATTGGAGCGTATTTTTCCCGCGCTCGCCTTGCTACGGAACCATGCGTTCAATCTTTATTTATATGGTGAAGCCCATTTATAATAAAGAAACAAACGCTAGAATGTAATATGTATACTAGCGTACCAGCCCGACTTCGCACGGATAGACAGAGTTTTGGAAAATAACATAAGCTAAATGGACGAAAGATTCTGGACTTTTTCACAGCTATATCTTAAGCAATTAATATGGGAAGTTCTTATTTTATTCAAATATTTTGGGATTTAGCAGTTTCTAATATTAATGGCGTAGAAAAGGACACCCCTTCCTTTCTCGTTGGTGTCGTAAAAATCGACTAAGGGAGGGCGAGGGATGAGCAGCAGCGTCCCTTTTAAAACATCTCTAAAGCCTAACTGCGCTTGCCAATCCGCGTACCAAACGTGGCAACTCCTGGGAAAACCTCTCAAGGGGGAGGCTTATGTTCAGCAGTGGACAGTTCACCCAGAAGGGTGCAAAGAATTGCATAATGGTGGAAATTTCCATCATAACATTGAATGCCCAAAAATTATATAAAAGAACAAGTTCACTTTAAGTTGATCGTGTCTGGATACCTTTTTAATGTCCATTGTAGAAAAAAAACATAGCTGTCAAATTTATTTTTTAACCATTTAACCTTTAATTTTAAACATGAATTATATCACCTTGATTTATTTTATTTATTTATCGAAGCATTTGGCGTTCCATTGTTTCTGCCTACCCTAATGGGAGACAGGCGTGACAGATATGTATGTATGTATGTATGTATGATTTATTTCATGAATAAAAAAATCGTATAAAGAAGGGATAAAGGCTCAGATGATGATGATGATGATCCTTACTAATATTATAAATGTGAAAGTATGTTTGTTGGTTTTTAAACTCTTCACGATTTACAGTTGAAAGAATCGTCACTATTCTCATCCGACTTTAAAAAGAAAGTTTTTTTTATACAACTTAGAATGGCAAACAAGCTGACGGCCCACCTGTTGGAAAGTGACCGTCGCCTATAGACATGAGCAGTACCATGGACATAATAGAGTATACTGTTTCGCCCATGATACCCCCCATGCGTTGCCCTTCCTGAGGACTCAGGTGTTATTCCTCTGTACCCTGTAAATTCACGCCATATCCCACCCTTCTAACTGAAGCACAGCCATGCAAACACACCTGCTTCACGGTAGAAACACGAATGGAACAGAGGTACCCAAGCAATCGACTTTTGTACAAAGTCTCCCTCTGGTAAAGTTGTTCTCAATTCGTCATAAACTCATAACTCCATCAGTTAATAGAAAACCTATTTGGAAAATTATTTTTTGTCCGAAAAGGATATACTTACAAACTAGTTTCATAATAATTAAATAAAAAAATTATTAAAGATTCAATAGTTCAGTTTTTAAATTGAAATAAATAGTTTTGCCACATTTAAGTCGGTTGTTTTTTGTGGAACACAATTTAATTTTTGTCATCAGTTACTAACACTATAAGGTACATTACTAATAATATCAGGTCGACCTCCACACGGTCTCTCTGGAAACTATCTAAGTTAATTACTAATACTCAATTAAAAAATTATTAAAACACTACTGTGGAGTATGGGAAAGTTGGGCGTTCGTTCGTTTCCTATAACCATAAGAATAAATAAAGGGATCCGATTTTTAATACGATATAACCCTACCACCCCGGTTTCCCTTTTTTTTTAGTACCCACTAATGAACAAACCCTGTTCGTTGATGGATGAACTTTTGATATGCATATGTAAATTCTTTCAATTAACTTAACAAGAGCTACTGCCCCTTAGGAAATTGTATATTACCTCTTTTTATTCAACAAGCTTATTAATATTCAATTTATTTTAAACGGGACACACGGACATAGAGATCGGTCAACAAAGCACGTGTCAAACACAGTGTGGAACATAACAATATGTTTGATAATTTGGGTGTGAATAAAACAGGTTGTTGAGTTAATTATGGTCATCTAAATTTTAAATTTTTGAAAAAAGCAACAGCTAAGGTTTTAGGCCGTTCTTCTTAACTGAAATTGCATTTAAAATGGGCGGTAGAATCATAAAAAAACTAATTCAAAATTCATAAACGTGACGTGAACTTAAATTCACTTGTATAAAAATATTTTTTTGTTTTAGAAAAGAAATAAAGTTGAAAATCCGACTTCAGTTAAAAGAAGTACATTTTACTCCTCAAAAAAAAAAAGCAAATTTAATCATAACAATTTTAAAACACACCAACAACATTTACAGTTTATTATATAAACGTAAACAGCCTTTATTTTCACGCAGATAAAGCTGCGATATGCAACCAGTTGTTATATTTATTTGTTGCTTTATCTTATTAGTTTTAGAGTCGATATGAGCTCTTTTTTCATGAGAGCAGTACCCGGCTGTCACTGTAAAATATACTGAGTTGAAATATATAAACATACTAGCTTTTGCCCGCGACTTCGTACACATAACCGGGATATTTTCACTGACCAGTACAAAATGTAATTAATGTCCTTCTTCATCCCATATCGTACCCGTATAACAAATTTCATAATGATTTGTTAAGCAATTAATGCACTAACAGGAAAGAAATAAACACCTTTTTACATTTATCTATACTAATATTATAAAGAGAATACATTTGGTTGTTTGTTTGTGATGGATAAACTTAAGTACTCAACGGATTTTAAAAATTCTTTCACCATAGAAAGCTACATAATCAGCGATTAACATATTCTAAATATGAAAGTGAGTATGTTTGTTTATTTATTACCTCTTAGCGCCTTAATCTTAGCGGCTTAACCAATCGCTATGATACTTGGCTGTAGGTATATTATTTTCGAAAGTTATTTTTGGTATTGGCGTGATTGTATGACAGTATTTGTTATATCATTAATGTAATTATTTATGTCGGCTTTACTCACATTTTAAATTCGGAGATGCCTAACTAGTTTCAAACTTAATAGAAGCCCTTATTTATGAACATGTTTTACGACTGTCTCGAACAGCACAGCGCGACCAGCACGCTGTTGCTGATCGCGTACGGTCATTATAATTTACCATGTCGTATTCTATTAGATGCTCTAGGTGGCTCAGGACCGTTCCTTATGGCGGTCTATGGGGAAGATCTATGTACAGCAGTGGACGGATAATGGCTAAAATGACGACGGGGATATAATTCAATTAGAATTTTATTAGGGTACAATGATTGCATGATCTTTGTGGCTGTGTGTCATACTAATGACACGACAAACGCTGCGGTGTCAGGAATTTTTAAATTAACTCCGGCGCAATTATTTATTTTGTTTGCTCTTTATTGTATTAAATTAAATGGTAACTTAGAAAATAGAAAATAGAGTATTTATGCTTTCTGCTCCCAACATGGAATGGGCCACCCCTTCCTTTCCCGTGGGTGTCGTAAGAGGCGACTGAGGGAACTTAGTGGTCGAGGCAGCAGCGTTCCTCTTAAAATATCACCAAAAGCCAAATCGTGGTTGCCAACCCGCCTGCTAAGCGTACCAATAACTATTGACCTTCACACGGTTTCCCCTGGAATTTTTTGAATTTTGAATATTTTGGCCTTTGAATCTGCCACTATGATCTAACTAACTTGCTTTTATCCTCACCTATCATCTTCCACTGATGCCCCGCCAGTTTATACCGATAGCGTATAAATTGCCTGGGTAAAAAAATAACCCTGCCTGGGTTACCGTTCCATTATTATTTACTAAGAATTACTTGTCCCGGTCAATCAGTATATCACGGTCATACGGACGAAGTCACAGGTCAAAGCTAGTAAAACAAGTAGATTTCAAACCGAAAAAAGTCGATTTAAAACATAAAAATAAATAAATGTCTTACATTTTGTTCTCAGTGCATCCGCTTTGGGTGAAACTGCAAGGCGGCAAGCGCCCTCTGGTGGCCGGACAGAGCACCGAACTGATCTGCCAGTCAGTTGGAGCCAGGCCTAAGCCTACGATTTCCTGGTGGAAAGATGGTAGCAGGCTGAAGACTGTTAAAGAATCGGTAAGTACCTACCATTTCATTGATAGTTTATTTATAACTTAGCAAACCTAGTGAATACCTACTTATTGCTGTGTAGTCCCGGCATTGAAGGGGCCACCCCTTCCTTTCCCTTAAGTGTCGTAATAGGCAACTAAGGGAATTTTTATGGTCGAAGGATGGGCAGTAACGCCCCACTTAAAACATCACCAAAGCCTAACTGCGATTGCCATGCCGCGTGCCAAATGTGGCAACTACTGTCGAAACCTCTCCTAAGGCGAGTGGCGGTCCTTCACCATGCGTTTTTCAAGGCACTTTCTTCTACGCACAACCACTCTTTGGAATCAACTTCCGGCAGTAGTATTTCCGAACCGATACGACAACATAACCTTCAAGAAAAGAGCATATTCCTTTTTAAAAGGCTGGCAGCACGCCTGCAATGCCTTTAGTGTTGTGGGTGATCATGGGCGGCGGTAGTTACTTGCCACCAGGTGAGCCGCATGCTCGTTTGCCCCCTGTGTTGTAAAAAAAAAAGGGGAGACCTATGTTCAGCAGTGGACAGACAGCTGACATGATGGTACTTAATGAGTTACTTTCTTTATTGATGAATATAGAAAGGGTAACTTGAATACAATGTACCTACTAGAGTGCCGCGGCATCCTTGCAATCTATTTAAAAATGCAGCTTGCAGAACAAACTTGGGCCGCGAATCACCTATCGTCCGCATAACGCGTCTGTATAACGATATTGTAAAAACCAAGCCTGAACTTGATATTCACAACGATTGTCACTTTGTTCTTTGTTCATGGCTAAATTAAAATGTTGATGTACCTCGCCATTGCATTATATTTATTTATAATTTAAAATAATTTAATTACAATTTTCATTATTTATATTATTATTGTATTATTGTATTTCATTATTGTTATTATTCATATTGTTAATATCTTTACTCATTTATTGACATTTAATAATTTAATTCTATTTTAATGTTTATCAAACACAAGGCATGCTGTGGTTGCCTATAAATGTAAGAACAGTTAGATCTAATCTACCAGTGTATTGTATTGAAATGTTTAGCTGTATCTTATGTTGGTGATCCTATAAATAAATAAATAACTCTAACTGCATTGTGTGACGATATTATGGACTGTATGTTGATATTTTTTTTATACAACTTAGAATGGCAAACAAGCTGACGGCCCACCTGATAAAAAGTGGTAACCGTCGCCTATAGACATGAGCAGTACCATGGACATAACAGAGTATACTGTTTCGCCCATGATACCCCCCATACGTTGCCATTCCTGAGGACTCAAATGTTATTCCTCTGTACCCAGTAAATTTACGCCATATTCCACCCTTAAAACCGAAACACAGCCATGCAAACACAACTGCTTCACGGTTGAAACACGAATGGGACAGAGGTACCCAAGCAATCGACTTTTGTACAAACTCTCCCTCTGGTAAAAGAACTATAAAAGAACTAAGAAGTTTGCAACATGCATTATAATTTTTTAGTAACGCAATACAAGTGAATGACAGTACATTGGGACAAATTCAACAACATTTAATCATGACAGTTTCCAGGGATAGCCACGCGGATGTTGACTTTGTAGGATCTATCAGCAATAGAATCTTTAGACCTCATTACAAATAATATAAGAATAAAATAGAATAGAAACATTTATTGCCAGTAAACTTACAATATAAAGTATAAATAACATATACAAAAAGTGTCCCACACCCGGCAAAAGGAACCGGCTCAGTTGATGCTAGGAGTGTCCCAGCGCAATGTGAACAGCTGCACAGCGCTGGTTTTCAGCCAGTCCCTCTCTTAACAAAACAACCAAAGTGCAGGGTACCACTGTACATTACTTCTTACAAGAATTATTTCTCGATACTAATTAAAAAAATACTAATAAAAAAAGGAAAGAAGTTTTAATTTGTGCCTATATTTAATATATAATATATATAAATAGTAAATATGGCATATAAATAGTAAAACTCACTAAAAAGAATCAGTTGCGATCCAAAATTTTAATAATAATTCTCAATTGTGCGATACTTTTAAACGTACTTGAGCCATAGACGATTTTCATGTGTGTATTTTTGTTTTATACGTCATAATGTTAATATTAAAAAAAAAGTATTCACATGAAAGAAAATATTTATTTTACAACTAGTATTACGGTACTAGTAGTTCTGCCATTACAAATACGGAGAAGTAAAACCTGGGTTTATCTATAAAGCTAGATTTACGACGTCTCCTACGTACAGGTAAAGCACCGCTACTATTACTATCTGCAGTGTGGTTTGTCCACGGACAGCGGTTACAGTCCTATCTTATTTTAACTTAACTGAACACCAGTTAAAATAACCGCTTTACATACATTTTTCGTAACATAATAAAATTTTAACCAAATCTGTACATGGGAGATATTTAAGAAAAATTTGCATGTCTTAATAGAAGCCAAAAGCATTAATATTTTGAATTTTTGTCTATTTGTCTATCAGTGTATCTGTCTGTATGTTTGTTCTGGTATCACGCAAAAATTATTACATCTAATTCGTGTTGTTGTACAAAAATTTGAAAATTTAATCATTTTGTCTTAAAAATTTATAGTGAAAGCAATTTAATTTCCCCATAATATCCATTGATATCCATTAAATCATGTAGTTTTCATTTTATTGTAAAAAAATTTGAAATATTATTTTTTAAAAATATGATAACTCGAAACTTTTCTAAAAAATTTATATTGCCACTTTAAAACTCTTTATTTTTTCCGTCATCGTCATCATCAACATCATTGAATTTTTCATCGTGCCTCCCACCAAATTGTTTATAATTACTCCTCTCCATCCAAAGGTTGCCAGGAAGAGATCGCTTTTAGCTATAAGGTCGTCCGTTGTTTTCGCACTGTGATTATTTCTTGTAATTGTTTGTATCTATAATAAGTTTACTATTGTAATCTTTTGGAGGAAACAATAAAGAGTATCTATCTATCTATCATATCACACGCCAACTGCCCACTGCCCACTGCTGGACACAAGCCTCCGCCTTCTTTCCGCATTTATTCCGTAATATCCATTAACTCATAAATTCAAATTTAAAATCATCTTTATTTGTTTGTTTTGTTTTGTTTTCAAGAGTTCTTTATTTATCATATGTGATTACAAATATATTAAATTCCAGTGTACGTAAGCCTAAAATCTACAATCAGCTATAAATCGTTTGGCCAGTATTATACACTCCTTCAAACATTTAAAATAGAGATACAAGTATCTATAATTCTACACAACATAAAAACTTACAAATACATGATGTAACTTATTAATTATAATCATTAAAATAAACACAAAATGCACATATTTGTAAATTATGCATAATAACGAAAATCATACAATTTTTATTACAAAATACATCTTTATTACAATTATACACAGTCTTGTTTACAATCAATTTTAAATCGTCATCTTTTAACGAATGCAGGGTTCGAAAAGTTGTTATCTGTTGAGAAGAGTCCGCTAGAGACTCAACATTTACTCTTTTAAATCTCTGTTAACATTATGTATATTTATTTAAATGTATAGTCTAAAATTACATGGTCCTTAAAAAGCCTGTGCATAATCGACTAGAATCAATGAACTTAACAATAAACTGGCAAAACTCCTTCTAAGGAGATGGCCTATGTTCTAACGACACTATGAATGGTCTATTCTATGTCAGGACCACTCTGCAAACCCTAATGGATACTTATCTATTACCATAAATACCGACCGACATAAAACTACATTATTGGCCGTAAAAAACCTTAATTATTCACCTTTAAAAAACTATACAAGAATTATCTATGTACTATTTAACCTATAAATCTTACGGCAAAGTAGTTGTATATATATGTTTAATGTTTATATTTATTAATGTTATTTTATTCTATTTTGTTCTTTCTAGTATATGTAATTGGTTTGTATTTATTAGTTGTAATTTTGTTTTAATTATTATCATGAATATTATAAATAGTGCCCTCTCTCTCCCCCCTTTTATATATATATTTTTGGTGCCACTGAAAACCAGCTGTATGTTCACCTAGGACATACATTAAAGCTGAGTGGAGCCATTTCAGTGCATTTTTGGATGTAAAAATGATTATTTTATGTTAATTTTTAATTATGGTAAATTAAGTTTAATTATATGTACATTTTATTTGCTCATTTTTTTCTCGTTTGTTGTTTATATTGTATTTTTTACATTGCACTGAATAAAATATTTTTCTTTCTTTCTTTCTTTCTTAATAATAATCTATTACCCATCGAAAAGCAGGAAACGGAACTAATAATAATGGTATATGAATTAACGTGAAACGGAACGTCATTTGTTACTCATTAACTCTACTTCATTCGGTTTATTAACTACACTACGTTCCGCCTGTGACTTTACTCGTGTTTTATATTATCCAGTCGTGAAGCAAAGCCCCCCCCCCCCCCACAAGGCTGTGAAATTATAGGGTACAGATTCATAACATCTTAGACCACAGGAATAACAACATATGAAGGGTATCATGGGCGACACAGTATACTCTGTTATGTCTATGATAACACGTACATGTCTATAGGCGACAGTTATCACTTTCCATCAGGTGGTCACGAGCCGTCAGCTTGTTTGCCTTTTTAAGTTGCATTTTACGAGTATATTGTCACGAAAGGTAAAGGTGCAAGCAAAAAAAACTACAACAAAATCAGAAGTAACTGGTTCTAACCTTGCAAGCTTTTTATATCCGCCTTTAACTGTCCACTGTAAATATTAATCTCCCCATTGACAGGGTTTGCCGGTAGTTGCCACGCTTGGCAGGCGGATTGGCAACCGCACTTAGGTTTTGGAGATGTTTTTTAACGCTGCTGCCTATCACATGATACAATACTATAATGCTACCCAATAGTACTACTAACCAGTAATGGAGAAAATACTACCCAGGGATAAGGATGGGGTGGCCTATTCTATGCTGGGACCATCCATACGATCTCTGGATATTGTATTACAAATTCTTAAATAATATGAAACAAATTCGCTGTCTACGTGTCTTTCCGCTTACTTCTAAACCACGCATCGAATTTGGTTGCGGGTTTAATTTTTTTTTAATACTACAACCGTAACAAACAAGCGTACGGCCCGTCTGATGGTTACCGTAACCTATGTACGTCTGTAACACCAGGGATGTCATGCGCGCGTTGGCGACCCTTAAGAAACCTTAATATGCCCTTTTTTGAAGAACCCCATGCTATATTCTCTAAGGAAAGCCTCGGCAGCAAAATCATTTTACAAGGTTTTTTTATACAACTTAGAATGGCAAACAAGCTGACGGCCCACCTGATGGAAAGTGGTAACCGTCGCCTATAGACATGAGCAGTACCATAGACATAACAGAGTATACTGTTTCGCCCATGATACCCCCTATGCATTGCCATTCCTGTGGACTCAGGTGTTATTCCTCTGTACCCTGTAAATTCACCGAATCCATCAAACCGAAACACAGCCATGTAAACACAACTGCATCACGATAGAAACACGAATGGAACAGAGGTACCCAAGCAATCGACTTTTTGAAGAACCCCATGCTATATTCTCTGAGGAAAGCCTCGGCAGCAAAATCATTTTACAACGTATTCGCGGGAAGAAGCTCCTCTGGATATTTTTTACGGAAGATCTGTAGAATTTGTACTAGATGGAGCGCGCCGTTTGCAAGTCATCGAAATCTCGACGGACAGATATTACAATTGCATTCGTATATACGGACCCGGACGTCCAATTAGCTATAGGTACGTAACGGAACAGTCATTGTTGTGGCTATAATACGCTCCAGCGGCCGCCCGTGTCAATTCTATTCCCAATAACTGATAAATTATCTATATATACATACATATATACATATATATATATATATATATATATATATATATATATATATATATATATATATATATATATATATATATATATATATATATATGACTGTTACGTTATTATACAGAGAGTATCCCTGTATATTCATTTTAGGTGGTTAATTTTTAATTAACATAATATAATAAGTAAAACATGCCATGGCGGTGTAGTGCGTCTGGCATGTTTGCAGAGAACAGGGTTAATGATTTTTTTTGCTATTTGACGTATTTATAAGGAAAAATTTCATAAAATATTAATGACAATAAGTAATCATATTGTAAAGACTGTATTCCTCACTGCATACCTGACGACAAAAGATTTTATAATGAAATAATTTATATTATAATAGTATTTTATAATTAATGTATATTTTAAAAATAATAATAATAGTTTGTTTAATTAATAATGTAATTGTAAACTATGGGTATATACCTGAAAATAAAGAGATTTATTTATTAAAATTATTATTATAAATTTTATCAAAAATATAATTAATATTCTTCGAAACCCCCAGTCTCCTAACTACTTAAGCAGCAAATTCCAGCACCTTTTTGAAACTCACGATCGTAACCTTCGTTCCAGTAATACTCTCCAATTATCTTTCCCCTCTCACCGTACTGGTTTCGCTTCAAATTCTTTTCTCTTACATTCTTCACGGCTCTGGAACGAGGTTCCTGATACCATTATGAGACTACCGACTAAACCGTCTTCCAAAAAAAAAACGTTCATGCTCACTTTTTTACTTTATCCGAGCAGTAAGTACTTTATATTATTCTCAATTTCGTGTATAATATAGTATATGTCATATATGTGTAAGTATATTTGTTATTTATATATATTTATTCGTTTATATATGTAATTTTAGTATGTATGTATATCAATAATTACTAATACCGCATTCGAGTATTCTGACACTTCCCTAAGGTTGACTGGGAGAGAATGCTTTTAGCATTAAGTCCGCCATGTACACATATATCGTCATAGTCGTAGAATACTGACGGATCTGACAAAGATTAAATATACATATCCGTCAGTATTCTACGACTATGACGATATGTACTAATGAATAAATAAATACATATATGGTTTATTCTTATACATATGTATTACTGTTAGATTATTATACAGAGAGCGTCTCTGTGTGCTCCTCTTAAGTGATTAATTTGGAATTGACAATTATAATAAGTAGTAATAAATTTTATCAAAAATATAATTAGGCCGTGTGGTCCCAGCATAGAATAGGCCATCCCTTCCTTTCCCGTGGATGTCGTAAGAGCCGACTAACGGAGGGCGAGGGATGGGTAACAGCATACATATCAGGTGGAATGCCGTGTGGTCCCGACATAGAATGAGCCACTCCTTCCTTTCCTCTATCGTAAAGGGCGACTAAGGAAATTTAATGGTCGAGGAAAGGGCAGCAGCGTCTCAGAACATAGTCAATGCCTTTTTTTTTATACAACATAGAATGGCAAACAAGCTTACGGCCCACCTGATGTAAAGTGGTAACTGTCACCTATAGACATGAGCAGTACCATGGACATAACAGAGTATACTGTTTCGCCCATGATACCCCCCATGCGTTGCCATTCCTGAGGACTCAGGTGTTATTCCTCTGTACCCTGTAAATTCACGCCATATCCTAATCCTTCTGGGAAAGGCTTATATTCATCAGTGGATAGTTAACAGCTGAAATAATAGGAGATATTTAAAAAAAAAAATATGTATGAAGCAACTACCGACAGAAACCCTTGCAGGGAAGGCCTACGTTTAGCAGTGGACAGTTATCGTCTAATACGACGATTAAAACAGACTACTCTTGTGTCAGCCATTTACTGTTCTTTGCTGAACACATCCTCCCACATAAGGGCGGTTTTGATATACCAAAGCAGACCATACTTATGACTAATGGCCATACTAATGATTTCGGATTCACCCTGTATATCCTTAGGAGTTTCTTTTTTAACCGTGAATTTTTCGACCTTATATATTGGCGACTGTTTCATATCAGTTGTCGTACCGCGACCGTTCCTGTAATATATCTCCGTATGTATGTAAATGTACAGCGATTCCCTCCAGATATTTCAGGTTAAGGCATTCTGTTTCCGATATTGCGCAATTTATGAGTTATGACGCATTATGTGGGGTCTCACTGTGAGCGGAGTCTGATTTTATTCATACCTACTATCTAGTTTAAACATGTATATGCCTTTAAGAGCATTAATAACTTTAGCCTATTGAGATGTAATTATAATCTAAAAGTAATATTCTAAAAGCTAATTGTCAATCATTCATTTAGTTAATTGATGCACTTGGTCAAAAAATAATAAGAAATAAAAATGATAAGCCGGTAAAATTGTTATCGCTGCCGCTGGCCGTGCGAGAACAGTAAGCGGGGCGCCGGAGGTGAGGTTCGCAGGAAAAACTATATAAACGTGCGCTAAGAAATTGCTAAATAGGCCGTCCTTTTTAAAATTAGTGCAGTACTTTCACACACGTCAAAATACCATATTGTATAAAAAAAGTTGTTATAAATAATATACATACCAAGTTGTATAAAAAAAAAATATAAAAAAATAACTTTACTAAAATGTGTTGGACATTTTAAAAGTTACACAAAGAAATATTGCACCCGTGCGAAGCCAAGGCGGGTCTCTAGTTTTTTTTTAACGGATGATAATGAAACGGTAACCCTACCTGCGCTAACGGTATACGCTGGCGGGGCACCAGTGAGAGATGATAGGTGAGAATGAAAAAGCAGGTCAATTAGCCCATCGTAATTAATACACCTGGAATTTCCAGAGGAACCACGGGGATATCGACTTGGTTGGGTATATTGCTAGCAATAGGGCCATTACTAACAATCCCTTCCCCAAGTTTATAATATTAATAAGGATGGCCCACCGTATCACTAAGCGCTCTCGTCGCGACCATACCCCACACGCCACGCCGTCACGTAGGCCATAGGCGGCGCGGATGCGTTTTATCGGCTAAGTGAAATTATCGCTGATCGCGACGCGGCACGGAGTCGATACATCACAGTTATCGTCCCTTTGTCGTTGGCACACGATTTTCTTATCTATCTTCATACCAGGTCCCTTATGGGGTAGACAGAGAGAAGCGAGTTCCAAAAGTCTTTATTCCTACACAATTTCTTTGCCTCATCTTCTTTTATCTCTTTGTTATCTTATTGAGGGTATCTAGCAGTCTCGATCTTTGGAAGTCACATTGAATAACGCAGCAAGCATTGTCTAGTAGAAATCTTATTAAATGCAAATAGATGGTTTTTTTTCAGTATTGAAGGGTCCCGTGATTGATCATGATCTCAGCTGATTTCACATTTTCACATTTCACATTTGCCTTAAATTAGGGCAGATTATATTTGAATAGAAAACCATAAGTATATGGATAACGTGTCGACAGTAAACCGCCTTCGATATTGTTGGAGGGGTAAGAGATGATAGATGAAGATGAACTCAGAGCAGTCGGCCCATCGTGACGAATTTACCAGGAATTAGCCACGATAGTTTTCAGCGAAAGCAGCGTGGAGGTCGACCTAATTATATTTCTTGCAATGTAGCCGGTTGTCCCCTTTACTAACCCTCTTCCATTGGGGGGAAGGGGTTATTAGTAATGCCAACTACTAGTCCCATTGCTAGCAATATACCCTATCAGGTCGACCTTCACGTGGTCCTCCCTGGAAACCATCGTGTTGAATTCTAAGTGTATTCATCACGATGGGCTAACTGACCTGCCTTTTCATTCTTACCTGTCTTCTCTTATAGATACCCCGCCAGCGTATACCGTAAGCGCAGGCGGGGTTACCATTCCATTATCACCCATTAAAACAAAAACCCCCTCCCGACGCTATAATCTTTATTGTTTATTCCACCAGACATCACAAGACGGGAATGTGACCAGTAGCATCCTGACCTTCGTGCCAGCCATTGCTGATGCTGGCAAGGAGCTGACCTGCCGAGCGGTCCAGCCCTCACTCTCCCGATTGCCTCAAGAAGATGGATGGAAGATGGAGATACAACGTAAGCAGTTTTTTGTCTAACTCCAAAAAAGAGTTTTATTCTTTTCAGGTATGTATATCTGTCACATTCATAACTTTTAAATAAAAAAGAAGTCTTGTCTTTTTAAACCTAAATAAAAGATATGTATTTTTTTTTATTCTAACCGGTTTGTTTAGTGTTTTGGGTCTAGCTTTTCTAAAATACTATATATAAATATGGTCCGACTATTT
Source organism: Galleria mellonella (assembly GCF_026898425.1). Taxonomy (NCBI): domain Eukaryota; kingdom Metazoa; phylum Arthropoda; class Insecta; order Lepidoptera; family Pyralidae; genus Galleria; species Galleria mellonella. The sequence continues at coordinate 2,737,612 of NW_026441999.1, read as the reverse complement.
TGGAGGGCAAGGGATTGTTAGTAATGGAGACTGAGAATCCCATTGCTAACAATATACCCAACCAGGTCGACCTCCGCGCGGTTCTCCCTGGAAACTATCATGGTTAATTCCTGATGAATTCATCATGATGGGCTAACTGGCCTGTTTTCATTCTCATCTATCACCCTTCACTGGTGCTCCGCCAGCGTATCCCGTTAGCGCAGGCGGGGTTACCATACCATTTTCACCCATAAAAAAAAAAAAAATAGTCCGACTATATATACTCGTAGATAAAGTTTTACTATATCTGTCAGTTTTTAAATTTTATTAGCGGAAAGAAAAATTAGAATTTTCTACACTATTGTTCCGTGCGAAACCGGGGTAGGTCACTAGTAACGAAATAAAACGAAACATCAAAAGTATGATTAGGTACAAAACAATTGCACAGTCATTAGCTCTTTCAAAACGTACTTTTTTAGTTTTTTTGCATAATTTCACACTTCTTCTCACATCATAACAATCCTGGTAAGCCGTTAGTTTATGGGGACACTAATGCCCAGTTTACACTATTCAAGTTGTTACGTTTATTTTAGTTTGTTATTGTTGTTAGCGAACTTTGTTTTCTGCGTGTAAACAACTATTTAAGAGGCAAGTTTGCCGTTAAGATATTAAGTATATAATATGTAGTCTATTTCTTAATTAACTAAACCAAATATTATACTTACTCGTGTAAAGAGTGCTCCAAGCAAATGATAAATTCATCTATCGATAGATACGTTATCACTATTGCATATATATAAGAGAGAACAAAACTGTTACGTCTTTCTTTTTTTACTACTATCCCGTACCGTACCGTACCGTGCCGTGCCGAACCGTACCGTACCGTACCGTACTCTCTATTACATTAACATAGTAACAAAATAAAGACAGAATACAGATATTTTCTGTTCCTTATGGCAGTCTATCGAAGAGACCTATGTTCAGCAATGGACAGATAACGGCTGCGATGATGATGATGATGATGATGATGATAAGAGAAATTTTGAAATTTTAAATCATAATTTTTCTTATTCAAATTCTTCACTTCTTGTTTTCCAACCAAAATACTGGACCGATTTTAATAAAATTTCTACGAGACCAATCTGAACGTATATCCTTTCAAATAAAAATAAGGAATAATACAAATCAGTTCATAAATGACGGAGTTATATTACACACATAAAAAAAGTGTACAATAGAATTGAGAACTTCCTTCTTTTTTGAAGTCGGTAAAAAATCATTGTAATTCTATATAAGTCTATTGAACTCTTCTTTGCATAATGGTGGAAATTTCCATCATAACATTGAATGCCCAAAAATTATATAAAGGAACTATTTCACTTTAAGTTGATCGTGTCTGGATACCTTTTTAATGTCTATTGCAGAAAAAAAACCACAGCTGTCAAATTTATTTTTTAACCATTTTTCCTTTAATTTTGAACATGAATTATATCACCTTGATTTATTTCACCAATAAAAAAAATCATGCAAATTATAGTAACGATTATAATTCTTTGCCAGATCTGCCAGTAGTAAAATTGGAGCTTGGAGCGAACCTGGACGCAACCAAGGTGGTGGAAGGATCCGATGTATACCTGGACTGCAGGGTGAAGGCGAACCCGTGGCATAATCATGTCTACTTCATGCACAATGTTAGTATTCTTTTTTAATAATTGATATGGTAAACTCGCTTGCGCTATCGGTATATGCTATCAGGGCACCAGTGAGGCACCTATGATAGTAGGTGACCCCCTCCTACTCCTTCCTTTCCCATGGGTATCGTAAGAAGCGACTAAGGAAGAGCAAGGGATGGGTAGTAGCATCCCTTTTAAAACATCTCTAAAGCCTAACCGCGGTTGTCAGTGCGCCTGCCAAGCGTGGCAACTACTGGCCAATCCCCCCAAGTGGAGTGCTTATGTTCAGCAGTAAACAGGATAGAAAGGTTGATATGATGATGATGATGAGTAGATAATAAAAAAATAAAAAAAAAGTATTTTAAAATAAAAAAATATTTTAAAAAAGTAAGTTCATAAAAGTATTTTACAGTAAACAGAAAAAGTATGAAGGAATGAAATAATAAATGATAATTGTCCAAAAATTATAAAAGTAATAAATATAATTGGTAATTGGGCGTCAAATAACAAAAAAATGTGATCAATTAACAAAAAAAAAAAATGGTCAATTGGTAATATTAGTAAGATCAACTACTTTACTAAATTGTACTCTATCTTTGCAGGGTGTAGTAGTGAAACCAGGACCTGGTGTCTTGCTCGCGAATCAGAGTCTAGTCTTGCAACGCGTCTCCCGAAGAGCAGCTGGCGCTTATGTCTGCTCAGCCAGGAACAGTTTAGGGGAAGGCTCCAGCGACAGTCTCGTTTTGGATGTTAAATGTAAGTAAAACAGCGTCATATTTATTTTTTTATTTGTTTTTAATTTATTTTAATATTACATCTGAAATCAACAGCTTATATCTTTAATAATTAAAAATATTACATCTACACCGTACATTAGCCAATTGCAGATTCCCAATTTGTATACCAGACAATGTTATGCTTATTTTTGAAGGGTAGGTTAAATTAAAATCTATGGAGATATTTATTTGAAACGTCGCATCACTGGCAATTCAGCAATAATTAGTGTAAGAATAAAAGTGTGTGTTAGTTGTGTGTGTAATATTTTTTTAATGGATGAAAATGGAATGGTAAACCCGCCTGCGCTATCGGTACACGCTGGCGGGGCACCAGTGAGAGATGATAGGTGAGGGTGAAAGCAGGTCAATTAGCCCCTCGTGAAGAAATTCATGAAAATTAACCACGACGGTTTCCAGGGGGAACCGCGTGGAGGTCGACCTGATAGAGACCATTGCTAGCAATGGAACTGTTAGATCCCATTACTAACAATCCCTTTTCCCCCTGTGTGTAGTGTTGCGTGAATGTTATTTACAAAGAAACAAAATGTCGTGTGGCGTAAAAATTGGCAGGCGTTCCACAAGGAACGATTCTTGGTCCAATTGTCTATATTCAACTTACATACTAGCTCCTTATATCGCCTACCCTGAATATTTTTCTCAAAAAACGTTGATGGTAAACCTACAAGATTTTGAGCATCTCCTAGCAACTTGAAAGTTGAATACACAGTGTATCTTACTAGTACTAGTATAATAAAATTGATGATGTACATTGGACATCGCCGTGTAGGTCCCGATATAGAATGGATCACCCCTTTCTTTCCCGTGGGTGTCGAAGAGGCGACTAAGGAAGGGCGAGGGATGGGCAGCAACGTCCCTCTTAAAACATCTTTAACTGCTAACTACTAACTGCGGTTGCCAGCCCGCCTGCCAAGCGTGACAACTATTGGCAAAACTCCCCGTATAGGGTAGACTTACGTTCATCAGTAAACAGTAAACGGCTGAAATAATAGGAGATATTAAAAAAAATTATGTATGTAGCCTAATAAGACTTTAAAACTAAGACAATATTTTTTTAAAATTTTGTCTCTCTGACTGTATGTTTGTTCCGATATCACGCAAAAATTATTGCACCAAATTGAAGCCGAAATCAACAGTTGTGTTCCTGTAGGTGTAACGTAAAATATAGTGCATTTTTTATTTTTATATGCCATCCAAAAAATAGCCCATTTTATTGGTTTCCTATTCCTAAAATCCACACGTACGACGTAGCGGACAAAAAGGTAGAAAATTAATAAAAAAAATATGCAGATATAATTGAAATGCGCAGATTTAATAAAAAAAGACAAAATATATTTTTATAAAAGCATAACAATATTACACAGTTTATCCATTAAAAATAGTTAGAGAAAGAAAGGAACAGCACTAACAATATTCATAAACAGTGCAGCCAATATATGAGTTTAAACAATTGCCACAGATAATGTTAATTATTGTGTTACACTGCATAGATAAGTAAAAAAAAAATAATAACATGTAAATTGTCAACGATAGAGGACTAATAATGAATGAATAATGCTTTTATTATTTAGAATTCTTTCTGTATTTTTATAGCAAATTTTGATATAATTTATTTCAGACTCGCCTACCTGCAAGTCCACACAGCCGTTGGTGTTAAGGGCAGCCAGAGGAGAAGTGGTCGAGATTGAGTGCGAGGTGGACGCCAACCCTAAGGTAATTTAATAATAATAATTATTATTATTATAGATTTTTATCCACTTCAGTGGTCCCCAAGGGTAAAAGCCTCCTCCATCTTTTTCCACTTCTCCTTATCTGTAGCAATATTTGTCCAGTTTTTTTCCTGCTGGACCACGCCATTTTGTTGTTTGGAGAGTCCACCTTTTATCTTTGTACCTCACTATATGACCTGCCCATCTCCACTTCTGTTTCATACTATACTGAAGAGCATCTTTTATTTTGGTTTTCTTCCTAATATCAGTGTTTCTTATTTTCTGTATTTTTCTTAATTTAATAATTAAATTTAATAATTAAGTACATCTAAATATTACACTTTTTATATAGTTTTCAGTGTTTTAATTGAGCAAAGAATATAAAGTTAATATTTCAGTTGGTCAGGAGTACTTTTAAATGAATTACTAAAAGGTCAAAAAATAAAAATATACGTTTTGTTAAATGTAAATTAAAGTATTTTTTGAAGTAAGTAGAACAATGCTTGCTGAATAAACTGTTATTTATTTGTTTTGTATTTTAAACGAGTCTTATGGAAGAGATCAATCCAATGTCAGTCAGATTCATGTTATGAGCTTTCCGATCTATAAATAAGGGTAATAACCACGAGCCTACGTCGAAATTTAAATACAATATTAATAAAAATGTAAAAAGACTGTATCTGTACATGGAATATATTATGAAAACAACGGATGTGAAGAGTCTTAGTAAGAGCATACATACATACATATCTGTGACACCTGTCTCCCATTAGGGAGACTTACTAAAAGCGATAGAACATAAAACAATATTTAAAAAAAAAATGTTTGTCTATCCATCTGTATCCGATATCTCGTAAAAACCACTGCACCAACCATCTATTTCAGTGGATTTCCTATTTTTTAAATCCACGCTTACGAAGTAACCCACTTCATAGTAATAACATATAATAATATATGTTTATCTCTCTCTCTGTCTCTCTCTCTCTTTAGTCGTACACTCTTGACAGAGTGGTCATGGTTTTTATGATGACAGTGCATTGTCGATGAGGCCCTCCTTCGCGACTGAGGTCCTCGCAATGCGTCTCCATCTACTTCTGCTCACAGCTGAGCGAGAGCATTCCACAAGATTCCACAATTTTTACCAGAGGAAGACTTTGTACAAAAGTCGATTGCTTGGGTACCTCTGTCCCATTCGTGTTTCAACCGAGAAGCAGCTGTGTTTACATGGCTGTGTTTCGGTTTCAAGGGTGGGATATGGCGTGAATTTACTGGGTACAGAGGAGTAACACCTGAGTCCTCAGGAATGGCAACGCATGTGGGGTATCATGGGCGAAACAGTATACTCTGTTATATCCATGGTACTGCTTATGTCTATAGACGACGGTTAACACTTTCCATCAGGTAGGCCGTCAGCTTGTTTACCATTCTAAGTTGTATAAAAAAAAGTGCATACGGGTAAACGTTTATATACACAATACATAAACCTGTTATCGGACATTGACTTCTGTCTACTGTTTTATTCTCCATACATTTTCCTATCTTTAATTTCGATATTCTAGTAAAACAAATTACGTATAGAGGTACCTTATCGACTCTTGATACGTGATTATCATCCTTATTCCATTTATTATACGGTTCTAATTTAAATATTCTACCGTGAGTTGGATATTAAATTTATTACTTAGTTACAAACTCATATTTTACGAATAGTTCTCTACAGTATTACGATTAATCGGTAAATCGAATTCATTTATCGGTAATATTTCAAACTATCGATGCTTTATTAAACATATTTCAGGATTATCTCCGGTTAGATTTGGTTGGGTTTAAATGGATTATAGTTGACAAATCTGGGAACTTTTCGCATGGATTGAGGTCGTGTCAGTCTCGATTACAACCGACTTCAAAGAAGAAGTTCTCAACTAGATTATACATACTGTCGACGACATATTATACATACTGACGGCCCACCTGATGGAAAGCGGCAACCGTCGCCTATAGACATGAGCAGTACCATGGACATAACAGAGTATACTGTTTCGCCCATGATACCCCACATTCGTTGCCATTCCTGAGGACTCAGGTGTTATTCCTCTGTATCCTGTAAATTTACTGCAATATCCCATCCATCAAACCGAAACACAACCATGCAAACACAGCTGCTTCACGGTAGAAATACGAATGGGACAGAGATGCCAACGACTTTTGTTTGTCTTCCTCTGGTACAAAATTATTATGAACTAGCGACCTGCCCCGGCTTCGCACGGGTGCAATACTGATACTAAATAGCGCCGCATTATTTGCCTCCCACATTATTTTAACCTATCTCATAGGATTCAGTCAGCGTTTGCAATGTAAGCGCAAAAAAATGTGTTTGTGTACGACATTACATTAGAAACCTCTAAATTTATCAGTGTTTCTCTACAATATTATGCATGTATTATACATATAAACCTTCCTCTCGAATCACTCTATCTATTAACAAAACCGCTTCAAAATCCATTGCGTAGTTTTAAAGATGTAAGCATATATAGGGACGGACAGACAGCAACAGCGACTTTGTTTTATACTATTTTATTAAACGGTTTTATTATTATGAATGAATACAATATGAAATCTGAATATTTTAATTGCACGCAATCAAAATTTGAGTATACTTATATTACGGGACAATTAGCTCGTTCTGCTCGTATTTAATGAGTAGAGAGTGACACAAAGAGCTTCGTCAAGACGTTCGCTTGCTATCTAAATTTAGTATATTATTCCAAGAGTTTTATTAATATTATATTAGATTTATATTTAACCAACTTAGAATGGCAAACAAGCTGACGGTCCACCTGATGGAAAGTGGTAAACGTCGCCTATAGACATGAGCAGTACCATGGACATAACAGAGTGTACTGTTTCACCCATGATACCCTCTATGCGTGGACCTTTGGTTCCCTAACTATGGTTCCCCCCCCCCCTCAAGGTGTGATATATCATGATTTATCACACACTTATTAACTATATGTGTTAACTAAACTATTATGGAGAGGAAGGATTTGGTTTTTTGTTTGTAATGGATAAACTAAAAAAGATAGGTAAGTACTTAAACGATTTAAAAAATTCTTTCACCTATAGAATGAATGAATGAGTATACCTTATTTGCATTTTTTTTTTTGATGGGTGAAAATAGTATGGTAACCCCGCTGCGCTAACCCTGCGCTAACGGAATACATTGGCGGAGCACCAGTGAAGGGTGATAGATGAGAATGAAAACAGGCCAGTTAGCCCATCATGATGAATTCATCAGGAATTAACCATGATAGTTTCCAGGGAGAACCGCGAGGAGGTCGACCTGGTTGGATATATTGCCAGCAATGGGATTCTCAGTCTCCACTACTAACAATCCCTTTCCCCCTACTTTATTTGCATTATACATTTGTATAGGAAATAAGCAAGGCAATTTACAAACACAACGATACAATTGTATAAGTACAGAAGGCGGTCTTATTGCCGAGAGCAATCTTTTCAAGACAACCTTAAAGACAACCTATAGAAGTTAAACAACACAAAAAACCGACAAATTTATTATTTATATAGTTAAACTTTTTGAAAAAAACAGCTGAATTCTTGCCCGTTCTTCGTGGCTGAAATTACGTTCCGAATGGGCGATAATGAAAAAAATTACTATTAAAAAATGTTTAAATCTAAGTTTAGTACTTGAATAAAATTATTTCTATTTTTTTTTCCGTACAAAGCCAGTGCGGGTCGCTGTTAAATAATTTTGTTTCGAATTAAACGTGAATACAACATTGTCACAAGCATTTTCAACTTGAAATTGTTTTGTTCGTACAAACAGCACGTGAAGCGTGGGTACAGTGTTTAAGTGACGTACACAGGAGAGCTGGCTGCCAGCCAAATCCCTACCTGCAATGTGTCTGGCTAAATCAGAGGACTTTCCACACACAGTTAGGGCCGCTCCTGAACGACATCATGCGCGTAATTTAAGCAAACAAGCGCACAGATTTAGTATGTCTATTTATTTATTTTGTGATACATAGCTAACAATGGATGGTAAAACAAGATATGTTCTCCATGATCAACCCCATCTATCGAGATATACAAATTCGCATTTATATAAGAGTAATATATGGTATATTTAAAAAAATTATAAATTTATGGAAATTTATTGCATTTATCTCTAACAAAATCGTCAATTGAATAGTACGTTCTGTTTACTAGGTATTCATACAGTTTAGTTTTGTGTTTTTTTATTTATATGTCATAGCATAAAATAGCAAAAAGTCTGATTTTGACTGAAGTAATGCGCGCAATTTTTGAAATAGACACATAAATATATTTGAATCATACTATTAATATATTAAAGGCAAAAGTTTACAGTTACATAGGATTTTTTAAATATTAATTTACGTGGGTTTTCACCCACTAGCTACAGCTAGTTTAAAAATAATTGTCACTTGCTTTCATGCTTTAGGAGACATGTAAAGCTGTCGTTCGGTAAATCACGTTAGAGACTTTCGTATATAATGGAAGCGACCTTTTATAAATAATTGATAGTAGAAGGTACTTCTCTCATATGAATAGTAGAGCAAAGAAAAATCAGTAGTTCATCATTTTTGAAGTCAAGGAAAGTTTTTTTACACTTATGTTTGTGTTGTTTTCTTAAATTTAATAATGAAATATAAATAAATTTATTAAAATTAAACAACTACTTTCACTAGCTGATATTCGATTTTTTTTAATGTGTAATAATGGAATGAGAACACCGTCTACGCTATCAATGTACGCTGGTATGGCACTAGTGACAGATGATATATGAGGATGAAATCAAACCAGTTGACCTAGCGTATAAAAATACTATATATGTCGCAATGTATTCTCTAATGTTAGTAGTGCTATTGATCTGTATAAGTGACAGTTATCACTTTCCATTAAGTAGGTGGAATATATTACAAATTGTTGGATAAAAAATATAATAATAATATTTTAAAGTATATAATAATCATGTACTTACCTTTTCAATTCATCAATCTATAATTAGCACAGTCTAGAATTAGTTGAATTAAAGTTGCAATATATTTGCACTAACTCTCAGTCTGAAATGGCCCTAACGATTGATTGTTCACGTAACAAAAACTGTCACGTAGAAAAAGTAAACAAACGGTTGACCTGCCCGTTTATATATAGATAAAAGGAACGTTTGTTTTTAAAGAAATAAAACCAATTTCAAAAGACCTTTGAGAGAGACTAGCGAATTACTTCTCAAATACAAAAATAAAAGCCTCTTTTGTTTTCATAAAATTTCTTCTTGATAATATTTTATAAAGATATTACTTTAAAGGTCCAATTAGCACCTTGTACAGTTGTACCTCTGAACATAACAAGGGGTACCAACATCAATTTTAAAATTTTCAACTCTAATTACCTCCCCTTCAGAACCATACATACACCCGTGTTTAATGTAGGGCGAAAGAAATTTTTGGTAGGACAGAAGCCATAATTGACTTCGAAAAAGCGAATCTGTCTAATTTTCTTGGGATCTTTCATTTTGAGGTAGGGCATTGGACCTTTTAAGGTAGGGCATTGCCCTTCAATGCCCCCTCCCCTTAGCTACAGTCATGCTCCTCTTTGTTAGTCAGTTTAAATAATTAAATTTGTTAAATATGCTAGCTAGCTTCAAAACCTCTGTTAAAGCCCATTATCTCTCCTTTTAAGTAACTATTTTTTGCCATGTTCTATCTTCATCTTCCAGTGTCACTCTCTCCTGTTGTATGTGTACTTTTAAGTTTTGTGTATGTTTATGTATGTATTTGTTTATGTATATATATGTATATACATATATATGTATATATCTTTGTATATATTTGTTTATATATAATAGTGCGCCACCTACCCTTTGTTTTTCTTTCTTTTCTCAATGTTCTCTACCCAAAGGTTGTCTGGAAGAGATTGCTTAGCGATAAGGCCGCCTTTTGTATCATTTCTTATTACAGTTAAATGTGTTTACTATTTTATAAATGGTGCAATAAAGTGTACATAAATAAATATGCCAATCTATTTTAAAATTAACGTGGTGAATTCCACAAGAATTAACCACGATGGTTTCCTAGGGGAACCAACTGGAGGTCGACCTAATAGGGTATATTGCTAGCAATGGGGTTGCTAGACTCCTATTACCAACAATTTCCCCAAACCATCATGGTCAGTTCTAGTTAAATTTGTCAAGATGTGCTAACTGACCTGCTTTCACCTGTCACTGATGCCTCGTCAGCGTATGCCGGTAGCACAGGTAGCAGCAGCAGGGTTCATCCGCAGCCCTTTACGGGGCTGCAGGTGCGGGCCTCGAGCTAGAGCTCTTTGCCCAGGCAACACAGGCAGGGTTACCATTCCATTATCATCAATAAAAAATAGACGTTTTGAAGTTCCATTAAAATAATTTGAATTGCCTAATAAGTTTATTCAGCAAATGTTGGTATATTTACAAAGAAGGTTCATACAGAGTAACATAACATGTATAGGAGGTAATGTTTGGCGAAATGGTCCCCTCTCAACGCTATGCTGCAGCCGAAGAGCTACAGCGCTGATTTTCAGCGGAAGCCTTTCTAGTAGAGCTTCATTTAAATTGATATACTCACATAATAATAATTCAAAGATTAACTTAAACAAAAACACGGGGTTTTTATACATTAAGATAATATAGTAAGTATATTTTGAAGGAGACATTGTACAAAAGTCGATTGCTTGGGTACCTCTGTCCCATTTGTGTTTCAACCGTGAAGCAGTTGTGTTTGCATGGCTGTGTTTCGGTTTGAAGGGTGGGATATGGTGTGAATTTACAGGGTACAGAGGAATAACACCTGAGTCCTCAGGAATAGCAACGCATGGGGGGTATCATGGGCGAAACAGTATACTCTGTTATGTCCATGGTACTGCTCATGTCTATAGGCGACAGTTACCATTTTCCATCAGGTGGGCCGTCAGCTTGTTTGCCATTCTAAGTTGTATAAAAAAATATGTATTTTTTACTATCATTTTGATTTTTTTTTCCAACAGGAGTCAATGGCATATCACTGGTGGTTCAACAGCTCTGCTCATATCAAACACGAGTTGACTAATTCGCCAATCACGTCATCACAGAATGCGCCCAGTAAGTATATGAATCCTATGGTCCCGGCATAGTAAGGGCTACTACTTCTTTACCAGTGGGTGTCGTAAGAGACAAGTAAGGGATAGGATATAGAATAGTCGAGGAATGGTAAGTAATGGAGTAGTATTCCTCTTAAAATATCACCAAAACCTAACTGCAGTTATCACCAACCAAGTGGGGCAATTGCTTTCAAACCCCTTTTATGGGGAAATTGTGACTGATACAATAAAATAAAATGTATATATTCCAAAATAACCGTGTAGGACCCGGTATAAAACAAGCCACCCCTTAATTTCTCGTGGGTGTCGTAGGAGGTAACTAAGTGAATGGTCGAGGGATGGGCAGCAGCGTCCCTCTTAAAACATAACCAATGCCTAACTGCTAAGTACTAACAATGCTTCTCTTATCTATATCTCTTATATATATATATATATATATATATATATATATATATATATATATATATATATATATATATATATATATATATATATATAACACTGTACAAGCAAAATTTAATGATGAATAGCTAAGCTGGCTAACGCCAAGAAGTAACAAAAACAGTTTCTCATCCTTACTAATACCAGATTACTATTACCAGAGGGAGACTTTGTACAAAAGTCGATTGCTTGGGTACCTCTGTTCCATTCGTGTTTCTACCGTGAAGCAGTTATATTTACATGGCTGTGTTTCAGTTTGAAGGGTGGGATATGGCAGTGAATTTACAGGGTACAGAGGAATAACACCTAAGTCCTCAGGAATGGCAACGCATGGGGGGTATCATGGGCGAAACAGTACACTCTGTTAGTACTCTGTCCATGGTACTGCTCATGTCTATAGGCGACGGTTATCACTTTCCATCAGGTGGGCCGTTAGCTTGTTTGCCATTTTAAGTTGTATAAAAAAAAAAATTAAAAAACTTTGTTTGTCTTAGCCTTCTTAACGACTCAACCAATCTTTATAAAATTATGTATACAGGTAGCATGCAGTCAGTTGGAAAAGAGCAATTGAAGCCTCAAACATTGCTGTTAACATATTGTTATTTCAACAGGTACATTTATGTATATGGTGAACACATCATCGGACTATGGGTGGGTCCAGTGCACCAGTATCAACACAGTCGGACCACAGAGCAAGCCGTGTCTCTTCCATATATTGCCCGCTGGTATGTTTTTTTTTTTTTTTAATGGATGATAGTGGAATGGTAATCCCGCTTTCGCTATCGGTATACAATGGCGGAGCATCAGTGAGCGATGATAGGTGAGGACGAAGCAGGCCAGTTAGCCCACTGTGACTAATCTAACAATAAATCAATCATGATGGTTTCCAGGGGAAACCACGAGGAGGTCGACCTGACAGGGTATATTGCTAGCAATAGGGCTACTAATCTCCATTACTAAGGACGTTTCATATAATAAAATCGAATATGCCAAAAGCATATACTGAACCGATTTTAATTATTGCTTTTTTTAAGTTTAGTTTTTACATCGATTCGCTTTCGCACTAATTTTGTTTCAATTTTAAGTCAATTGTAAAAAAAATATTAAATTATTTAGGCAATTTATTACCAGAGGGAGACTTTGTATAAAATTCGCTTGTATGGGTACGTCTTTCCCGTTCGTGTCTCTACCGTGAAGCAGTAGTATTTACATGGCTATGTTTTAAAAACGTAGAATATGGCAGTGAATTTACAGGGTACAGAGGTATAACACCTTAGTCCTCAGGAATGGAAACACATGAAGGATATCATGGGCGACACAGTATACTCTTATATCCATATTACTGTTCATCATGTCTACAAACAAACGGTTACCACTTTCAATCAGGTGGACCGTTAGCTTGTTTGCCATTTTAAATTGCATCAAAAAAAAAAAAACTGCATTACACATACATTAACGTCTTGTATGTAAGAGTACATAATTTCATAAATATTCAAAACATGCATTAATTAGTTGTCGAGACCTAATAAAAATACAAACCTTGCCTAGTTAATCGTTGATCTAGACGAAGCTTGCATTTTTTATTGCGCGTACATACTTTGTTGAAAGTTTTTTTTTTACTTTGTAAGAATAAATAAAATATGTATATAGAAAGCACAAGCGTTGTTCTATTACATTAGCATAGAAAAACATGCAAATAAGTACTTATGCCTTTAGTAAGATTTTCCATAAAAAATACTTCCTTGAATTGTGACTAAATCAGTTATTTTGTACTGTATGTCATTTTAGAAGAAAAATAATAATCTAAATAGGTTTATTAATAATATATGAGGTAACAAACATAAGTAAATAAAATTGTGTTGTGTAAAAAAAAATATATTATAGAAAATAGTTCTCTATTCACATAAAAAAAAAGTTGTTAATCAAATTTACTTGCAACACTGAATAAATGGCGCGCTTTGTTTTGCATTAAAAAAAAAAACTTGTTTTGGCTGATCGTTTTTAGCCCCTTTTTTGATATTCTTGAGGATTTAAACGTAAGACGTATTACTAATACTGAAAGTGCGAAATAATCTAAATCTTTCCTATAAAAAACCGCTATTGTAGCTAGATAGTTTTCGCGCCATTATTCTTCTTTTTTTTTCCAGACAAGCCATCAACGGTAAAGGCGTGCGAGATAACCAACGTGACGTATGACTCGCTAACCCTGAACTGCACGCCTGGACACGACGGCGGAATTCGACAGTCGTTTTTGCTACAAGTGAGTTTTTTTTTTTACAAAGGAACTCGCAAAGAAGCTTCGGTAACAATAAGATAATGCTTTATTTTATATATATAATGAAAATCTTAGATTATTAAACCTCAAAAACGGGTCAACTTTTTGTCAGCTAATTGTCGTATTAGCTGTCAAATTATTTACATTATTAAAATTTTATTGAATCTGAGTGTTTTATTTTCTGGGCCGTGTGGTCCCAGCACATAATTAGAGGTCGTAAGATGCGACTAAGGGAACTTAATGATCGAGGGATAGGCAGCAGCGTCCCTCTTAAAACATCACCAAAGTCTAACTGCAGTTGCCAATCTGCCTGCCAAGCGTGGCAAAACCATCCAAGGTTAAATACATACCTCCCATTTGTGTTCAACAATGGACAGTTAGTGGCTGATATAGTGTAGATATTTATTTTACATTTTTTTTAATACGTATAGGTGTTCGATATGACAACCGGCCTGCTACTGAGGAATATCAGCAACGATGAACCAGAGTTCGAAGTGTCCGGTCTCGCGGCTAGCAACGCTCTAGCGGTGTCCGTCAGAGCGTACAACAAGAAGGGGTCAAGTGAGCCCCTGACATTAACGTCGAGCTTACTGAAATACCCCCAGCGGCACACAGGTTAGTGTTACCATATATTTTATGTATGTTTTTTTTTAAGTTTCTTACTTCATAACTCCGTCAGTTCTAAACCGTTCTAATTCTTTATTTAAAAGTATAAACTTATATGATTTTATCAAAATCGATTCCGCAGTTTAGTTTTTAATTCAAAGTAACTGGTTATGTCGTAGTTAAAGTCGGTTTTTTACAGTACACAATCTTTGTTTTGACTTAAATCTATTAGAAATGTAGTTTTTATTGCTTCTTAGAATAAGGATTTGTATGTAATATCAAATAGGAATTTTTATTTTAGAAATATCTACCTTTAAAATAAATATTTCAATTTAATTAAATATAATTTAATCGGCGTAACAATGTTTATTTGTAATGTTATCCATTGTACTACGTTTCACTGTACGAGGTCGCCACTCGAGAACCTCTCTTTCCCGTTCTGTATGATCACTTAATTATTTAATTTGAACGTCTCTCTTCACTTGTAATTATTATTAACAACAAAATAGCTCAGTAACATCGACGTTTAAAACTTAAAAAACAAGAGTTTTGCCCCGTCCGGAACTCTGTGAAACAGATACAAATCATATTATACGTCAAAATAAAGTTGTAATTTGTTTGTCGCGCAAAAACAAAGTACTTCCTGATTTACTGTACTTTTGAAAGGAAAGTATTATAACTTTTGGAAAAGTTCTCGGAATGTTTTTAACACTTTCAATCATAGAAAGTTGTTAATACTGAAATGAGCTCGCACGGCTGTGTTCCAGTTTGTAGAGTAACGTATAGCAGTGAATTTACTGCATACTATTTGTGTAGCAAATTTAATTTAAATCTATCCAACCGTATAAACGTGTTTGCGTAATAAATATTAAATTAATTATGAGAAAGATAAAGAAATAGTTTTATTTAAGTCAACTTAGATTTAAGCATTTTTGAATGGTCATTTCTTTTCATTATCGAAAATAAAATTTAATAAATAAAAAAATAAAATAAATAATGGATTTTTGTGAATACAAACTAAAATATAATATATATATATATTTTTTTTTTGGCATTTCCTATTTAAGAGCTCTTGTCGGTGGAGCTCTTGCCGCTCACTACGATCTTCAGCGAGTCTCTTAACCTCTTGATACGACACGACACTAACTCCTTCCTTGATCTGCTTGATGTAACTATGTCTCGGTCTCCCTCTTCCCCTCCTTCCTTCTATCTTACCTTCTATTATAATGTATGAACATTATATTAACATTAGTTCGTCGTGTCGTATCAAGTGTCCCAACATTTTCTCCGTTCTAACTTCATACATCTAAATATATATGTATTTAAAAAACGAACAGAGTTCATGCCTCCGGTTAAACTGTTTTTAATTGCTCTTCTCCATCCAAAGGTTGCCTGGAAGAGATCGTTCTTAGCGATAAGGCCGCCCATTGTTTTCTCATTGTGATTATTTCTTGTAATTGTTTATATTTATAATAAGTTTACTATTGTAATCTTTTGGAGGAAACAATAAAGAGTATCTATTTATATACAGAAGTCTAGCTATAGAACGTCTGAATGTCCAAGCGCTTTTCTAATATTTCCCGTTCATTAGTAAAATGTGAAATTTTGTATTAATGTTTATTAGGCTAGAGTAATATGAATACTGATCCGATATCTATATATTGGGTTCCCCTGTACATTGATGGCGGAAAAAAGGTCGCCACCCATGTCTATATCGCCCATATCGGTCGGATATCTATTTTCGAATGTGTTAAAAGTCTGTTAATTAAATTATTTTATTGGATAACAGACTTAAAATATTCGTTATTGGACCAGTATATAGATATTGTAACTGAAATAAATAGATATTACTATATATTACTCATCCCAAATGTTTATTACCTATATTGTAAAAAAGCAACATACAATTTCCAATTATAAACAATTAAAATTTGTGTACCACAAAAACCGCACTCAATTGTGACAATACCAGTTATTTAGATCTTTAAACTAAACTGCTGAACCGATTTTGATAAAATTTCTATGACACCAATCTGTAAATATATCCCTTCACATAAAAAAAAAGAATTTTGCAAATCGGTTTAGAACTAACGGAGTTATGTTACCTCATAAACCAATAACCGAATTGAGAACGTTATTTTTGAATTCGATTGAAAATACAGCCAATTTCAGTCGCTTAGCTTGGTAAAGGAAAAAGAATTTTTAAAATCCCCTATATTTTTTTTTAAATTTATTCATTACAAAGAAACATTCAAATCTTTCCTCTTGATATTATTAGTTTTATACTAGCTATTTCCCTAAGGGAGCCTCCCTTAGGGAGGAGAGGAGAGGAGGAGGAGGCTGGTGTCTGATAATGTTACCTCGGTTCCAGCCCAAGTGCCTGTGAAAGTGGAGCTGACGACAGTTCTGATAGTGGTGCTGGCTGCAGTGGGAGTTATAGCCACTATGACGGCTATATCGGCCGCGGTGTTTTGCTGTAGATACTGCAGTAAAAAAGACAGTGAGTAACCCTTTCCTTACGCCGTGTGGTCCAGCCATAGAATGGACCACCCATTCCTTTCTCGTGGGTGTCGTAAGAGACGACTAAGGAAACATGATTGTTGAGGGATGGACAGCAGCGTCCCTCTTTAAACATCACCAAAGTCTACGTTTGTTAAATATAGTAACTACTGGCAGAACCCCCCTTAAGGGGGAAGCCTAAGTTCAACAGATAACGGTCAATATAATAATAATAAACCTTTCCTTTGTCCAGTGAGTAATTTTTCTTTTCTTTTACTTTGTTGGCATATATGTGTCTATTTATTGGTTTAATTTAATACACAATAACATTGTACGTACATTTGGTAGATTTTTTTTTATATATACAATTTAGAATGGCAAACAAGCTGACGGTACACCTGATGGAAAGTGGTAACCGTCGCCTATACACATGAGCAGTACCATGGACATAACAGAGTATACTGTTTCGCCCATGATACCCCCCATGCGTTACCATTCCTGAGGACTCAGGTGTCATTCCTCTGTACCCAGTAAATTCACGCCATATCCTACAAACCGAAACACAGCCATGCAAACACAGCTACTTCACGGTTGAAACACGAATGGGACAGAGGTACTCAAGCAATCGACTTTTGTACAAAGTCTCCCTCTGGCATACTTAACACCGGATTATGTTCTCTACCAGTCAATCACTGGGAAAACAGGGAAATAGATCCTGCATTGAAGAATTAAGGAAATGTAAACTAATATTTAGCATATTTATACATCATCATCATCATCAACATCTACATTACTGTTTTTATTTGCCCTTTAAATATTAGGAATACAAATTAATATTAATTTCTCACAGATAAGAACGAAAAAGTCAAACGGCGTCAAGACGAGACTTCCAATATACCACTTACGGGTACGAAGGAGTCGGAAAGCGTGGATAGTCTTGGTAAGTTTTGTTTTTTTTCTCCAATCATCCCACAGCTGGGTATAGATCTTCTTTTTGTCTCGCTTCTTAGAACGGTCCCGTGAATATTTTACAAAATTTTATCAGTCACGCCTGAATGATTTTTTAATGGATTATTGTTAAATAGTAGCCCCGCGTGCGCTGTCAGTGTACATTGGCGAGGCACCAGTGAGAGATGGTAGGTGAGGATGAAGGCAGATTTGTTAACCCATCGTAACGAATTAAAGAATCAACCACGATAGTTTCCAGGGAGAACCACGTGAAGGTCGACATATTTCAGGTAATGGGGACTAACATCCTCAATACTAACAAACCCTCCCCCTCCTAATATGATAGGACGACACAATGATAGGTGAGGATGAAATCAGGTCAACTTATAATATTCTTTATTAATATTCTTAACTCTTCTATCAGAACACAATCTATTTGATCATTATTACAAGATCATTCAAATTGTCTATAGCATTTTCGTTTATTTACAGACAAAAATCCAGACATCATCCCTCTAGATGGCAAAATAAGTGACAGTTGCTCAAATAAATCGTCCACGACAGACTACAGCTCGATCAGACCCCTCATATCGAAAAATCCATCAGAGAAATACGAAGTAACCAACTGCGACAGGTTTTACGACCACAACATAGATCCTTGCAGCCAATATATACAAGTACGACCAATGGACTATCGGATCCGACCAACGTATCAGACCAACCTAGCACCGATGCCCAACCTTGGACCAAGTATACAAAGTTTGGGACCAATGAGCAGTTTGCACATGCCAAATGTTGGTGCAAATGATTGCCACAGACAACCATATGATAAAGTGTACGAGGATTGGTTGAAATATAAGAATGCTTTGCCATTAAACACAACTGGTTTGGTAAGTTTTTATTGGTAATTTTATTGTTTACGGGCGATGGAGTAATAAAATAAGTCGCCATACTTTTTCACTTACTTTCACCTACTACTTGGGACTGTATCCTAAATGTCTTAAGAGTTCTTTATAGGGCTAATTATAATACATCAATACCCGTGAACTATTATAATTTACCAAAACATCTGGCGCAGTTCTAGTGAGCTAATATTCCCAGTCCAACAATGTATGTCAGTATATTGTATAAATGAGAAAAAGAGTTCATCAAGAAAGGATATTTATTTAGGTGCAATATGCAACTAACTGAAACATAAATCAAGAATTTTAATTACCCAATTTTGTAATCCATTTTTGAGCTACTTCAAAAAGAAAGAGCTTCTAGATTCCCTTGTCTCTACTTTTACTTTAGGATTTAAATATTGGTCACGTATTCGTTTTTGTGATAGATCTAAAATGAAAATGTTGAGAGACCTTTAAATATTATTTACAATTTATTATTAATGACACAAATGATAGGAAAAAAAGCTATTGTAATAAAAACTTTTTGGATGGAAATACCAACGATGTTGCCACAACTGTAGGTGATTTTTTAAAAAGCAAAATTTTTAATTCGGTTTATCTATACGCTTACAATACAAGTCTTAGGTTACAATACCCAGTGACTTCTCTCTCTACTTTATCTCACACTTCAAACTGGAACACAATATCACACACAAATCTGGCATGAGAAAGACAACAACAACTACTACTTACTATACAAACTCTCACAATAATAACTCTCTGTGAAATTAATAAAAACTTGTCTTTTCAGCTACCAGCAGAACAACTGATGCCACCAGAATTATACTCCACCCCTCCACCACCAGCACTCTACAGCAATCCGAACAGAAATCCACTCAATCTAACCCAAATGCCGGAGTTAGAGCCCAGATTTTCTCTAGATCCGAGGCTACAGAAACAACAAGACTCAAGAAGTTGTTCCAACTCCCCACCAGTTAGATTTAACACTGAAAATAACAGTGCATACTTCAGTAAAAGTATGCTGGACAGACCAACCAACACTCTACCCCATTTGAAACCATCCAGGTTGAATGGTATGTACTGTTTTAATTAATGAAAATGGAATAGTGCACCCGCCCGTTTTTTTAATAGGTGATAATGGAATGGTAACCCCGTCTACGCTATCGGGATGTACTGGCGGGGCACTAGAGAGTGATGATAGATAAAGATCAAAAGGCAGGTCAGGCAGCCCATCGTGCTAAATTCCACTAGAATTAACCACGATAGTTTCAAGGAGGAACCGCGTGCAGGTCGACCTGATAGGGTGTACTGCTAGCAATGGGTCAACTAGACTCCATTACTAACAATCCCTTTCCCCCACACCCGCCCGTTATGAAATGGCCGAGACTTATGAATCGTGACCAATTCGCCGGGAATTAAACACGTTTTTTCTGGGAAAACACATGGAGGTCAATGCGTGAAGAACATTGCAGGATTCTTATTAAAAAAAAATTTATAATCTGACAGATTGTATGCAGGTCAAAAGCAGGATAGAAAACGAAAATCCTTTCATTCGTATAATGAAGCTTCTTGCGCTGACGTGCTTGTGAAACTCGATTTAAAACTCAATCCGATTTATGTCTCGATTGATTTTTGAAAACTTTTTTAATCTTTTTTTTTTACAAATCTAAATCTAAATAAAATCGTTCAAAATAAACAAATCGAAGAGCTAGATCCGAGTAGATAGACAAGATATTTATCTCGAACGAATTTATTTAACACGAGAAGTGAAAAAATACTTATAAAATGTCTAGTTCTGATGGATGATTTGTTCATACGTCACTGCTTCTGCCTGGTTTAGGTTCTCGTCTATTGTTGCCAATTTGCAAAGCAGCGCAATTTATTCTGTAAAACTGTCTAGTTTTAAGCGCTCATAATAAGACCCCTGATAATCTCACTGCCATATTTCGCCCTTCAAACCGGATCACAGCAATCAAGGAAGTTTCTTTGAATACTGTTTCTCGGTTTCAGTTTTGAGGACAGAAGTAGGTGAAACAAAAGTACTGTGTAAGTGTGACGACTTTATGCCAAATATGTTTCGGATTTTCAAGATTTCCATGGAAATTTCGGGAATCTTTCCGTTGCCTAGTAAATGCTTTAATGAAAGTAGCTCGATTCAAAAGTTAGATAGATAGATAGATAAACACTTTATTTGAGCCACTTATGACACACGTAAATTAATGAATAAAATTATACAATCTGATTATTTACATTTTTTTCAAATATAAAACAACATATAAAACAAAAAATGAATATTGGAGATATGTTTTCACCAAGTGTGTCGCAGTGAACCATAAAGGTTACAGCTCAGTGATACTTTTGCTTAAAAGCAAAGCACTGATTTTCAGCTGCAAGTTCAAGTTTCTAACATTGACCATTTAGAATGTATTATCAGTAAATCAATCAAACTAAATAATTAGCATACTTTAAGAATTTAGTTATTGAAAATGAATTTTTTTATCTCGAAATAGAAATTTATTTCCAAAGCACGTGTGGTCGGAAAAAGCTTTCTATACTAATTTGGCAGCTGGACATTCCGTTTTTGTTGCGTTTCGTTTTCAAAATTTATTTATCATTTGTTGATCTGTTTTCTTGCAGAAAAATGTTCTCTATCATTATTAAGACAGATTAAATAATTGAAAGACCTTAAAAAGGATGACTGTTTAATTTTTAATGATATATTATACATTTATTTTTCTAAAATTATAACAAAACCTTATCAAGACCTTGCAATAATAAATTTTTATTGATGTGGACATAATTTTAATATTCAATCAAATTATAAATATTAAGCAAATTATACTGCTTAATAATGATAATGATTTCAGTTTTAAAATACAGCACGATAGATACTAAAAATAAAATCGATTGTTACAGAACAGAAAATTAAAAAAAAAAACCGATCAATTAGAATGTAAAAGTTACTCCGGCGCAATTGTTTTTTTAAAACTATTTTCTATTCCGCCTTAAAGCCACTAACAAATGTCAATTAGTTGTTGCAAAAGAACTAAAAAGTATTTCTATTTCAGGGAACTCGACGAATCCACACAGTGAACAGAAAACTAGTGCAACGAAATCGACCGAGACCAATTTAGAACATGTCAAAATTGCCAATCAAGAGTGCGGCTGAGCGATGTTGAAATAAACAAATGTTAACACGTTACGACATGAACAAAGTGATAGTGTAAATTCAAATTATTGTGACTACAATTGTGTACAGATTGACAGTCCCGTCCGTCATTTTCGATTGTGAAGTATGGCTGAATGTTGCTTTGTCTTTGCCGCCTTTGAGTGATACTTTTTTATTCTGTGTCCTCATCTTTACGTGTTTTATATTCTGTATCGGAAACAATACATCTGTATCAATGGGTTACAATTTTTCCCTTGGATTGACCAATAAAAAAAAATATCTCTCAAACTTATGTTGCCATATTGAAAAATTTCATTTTGTGTTATTTCAAATTATTATACACGAGAAAAAGAAATCCTAATGGTTGTAATTATTTAGAGATTTCTGTTCTATTTTTTTTTTTAATAATTGATTGACGATTGCCATAAATAATCTATTTTAACTGTTTTACCAAAAAAAAAAACAAAATGTCATAGAACTGAACTCGATTAGGTCAAACAAAAATTATTTTGGATGTTTTAAAAATAGCAATTAGCTGTTAAGGGCGTATTTGTCAATTTATGATTAGTAAATCGTTAGCTCTGCCGTTGCATCTTCCAGAAGATGTTTAAGACTGAATTTGTAACATATGTAATATGAAAAAATAGATAAAAAAAATATTGTTGGTGTCTGCTGTTACTAGATGGGAGCTTAGGGCTTCAACACCGATGACGAAAGCAAGCATGTGACGCGTCAAATTTTCATCTGATAATCTATCTTAAATATGTTATTAAGTGTTTAATTATAATAAAAAAAAAATCGAATTTTAGTAAAAAAATTACGCCATATTGGTCAAAAATCCCAATTATATTGGTAAAAGAATCGTGTCATTTTAAAAAAATGGACTGTTTTTCTTTTGTAGTGTTTAAAATTAAAACTAATATTCTAAGCATTTATAGATATACACTTTATTTGGACGTTATTTATATTAAAAAAATTAAAAGAGTCTCTTGAAAACCAAGACTTCAATTTTAGATGTACCTTTTAGAGTTTTCACATACTTTTTTTTTTATTAAAGTTTCATTAATTACGTAATTGTGATTGATGTATTTTTTTTTAGTTCACTAATATCTAAACAGCACGTTATATTTTTTTTTATTACGAGTTTTAGCTTGAATACTAGTCCTTAAGCCGTTTAGATGGCTAAGGACTTACTAAATACAAATGTTGCCAGTCTTATGGACTTTATTTGTAAATACTTTTGGATTTTTCCTATACGGGGAAAATAAAAAAAGGTCTATTGTTAATGGAGACATGGTTGATTAATTGCTAACAAATTATATTAAAAGATTGATCGATTCTATTTCAATCTCTTTACTTTCGTCATCATCATCGCGATGATAAATATCATCCTCTTGGGTCATGAGTCTTCTTTATCTAATAAGTTGGTAGATAGGAATGTCTATGGTCGTCTACTGTGTTGAAAGCTTTAAGTGTGCATGCGTTACTAATATTTTTTTTTATGAGTAATGCTTTAAAAATGTGTGTCTATGATTAAACGAAAACAAAAAAATATAAGTGTTCTTTTTTCAAAAGTTCAATAATTTTAACATGTTTGTGAAAACTGCGTGGGAATTATGCATACGGTCTAGGATATGTAGTTGTATTATAAATACATATGTTTTTAAATATTGTGTGTAAATATTGTATATACATAGTTTAAGTATAATATACAAAGAGTTGCCATACTAGTTCAACTTAATATAAGTATACATATAAATATATGTAACCTAAAATACCTATAATGTTACGAACAAACGAGCTTTTATGTTATTAAAAATTGGATATAAATAGTTTAAATTATTCTTAATTTTAATCATTGTGACATGACAGAGGATCATAATTATGTAAATCGTTTCTGTTGTAAACGATAGTCCTTTTAAAATTTGGATACAAGTATGTAGTAAAAAAAAATGTTGCCAACAAAGCAAATTGAGTCACATGTTAGAATTTTTTTCTTTTTAAAACGAAACGTTTGACCTTTTTACTGTTACCAGAAAATAATACAATGAAAAAAATACAATTTTACTAAAACTGACTTTAATTTGTTTTTATAATTATTTCTTTCAATTGGAATATTTTTTTATAATACATAACGGGTTAAAATACACTTAAAAAGTGAATATTTCATATGTGTATAGGTACGTATTAAAATAAATATACTTCTAAGTATATTTGAATTATTGAATCCGTTATATATATATTGAAAAAGTTTATTCAAAAAGCTTACTCGAAAAGGTTCGAAACAATGTTAAAGGGAATGTTTAAGTCTATGATATTTTATGTAGGTATGTGATAAATTGTGACATCGTGTTGATAATGAGATATAAATAACATGACAAGCATGTGAAATTGGATCAAAGTTCATATTTAATTAATTTTCAATGCCATAAAATACAATTAATTTTTATTTATTTATTTTTTTGCTTGTGTAATATCGGAAAATTATTATAAAATTCTTTCTACTCCACGTGATTGGTTGAATCAAAGTCAGAATTCTTTCTATGCTATAAAAAACTTTGTTTTTTTTTTAATTTTCCATTTTTTTTTTCTCTTATAATAATAGAAAATTATTTATTATAAACTACTTACTACATGACGTTAATAAGACATTACAATAGTAACGGCCTAAATTACACTTACAAATCAATTTCTTTATATCTCCTTTTATTTTTTATTTCTTTTATTTCTTTGTACCAAACAAAATTATGTATAAAAAATTATTTTTAATATAATTTTATGAACAAAACATAACACGTAGCTGCCTACACACCTACGTATGTTTACTATGAAGATGGTAAAAACATTTTGAAGTCATATTATTTTTATTATTAAAATAATCAGGTATTGTGATGTGTTCCCTATTTTTATTTCAAACGCGTGGACGTTAATTCATTAAAAAATAAATAACTTCACTCTTCACTACTAATTATAAATAAATAGCCGATTGATAACTTCACTTTAATTTTTTTTTTATCCAATTTTTTATAATACTAATATTCCGTTCAATAAATACAACGACGAGAGAAGTTTTGTCATCCAAATTATATTTGATATAAAAATTGTTAATTTGCAAAACAATAAAATAAAACAAATATATTAATAGCCCTCACCACTACCGACCGCACGCACAAGGCGACAAACAGCATGCTGGTCGCACAGTGCTGTTCGCGACAGCCGTAAACCGCGCTCATGAATAAGGAATTCTGTTAAGCTCGAAACTAGTCGGTATATTATATTGTAATTATTTATCTCTGATTGGGGTAAATTCAGGGATGTCCGATTAGTTTCAAGCTCAACAGGAGTCCTTATTCATGAGCGCGGTTCTTGGCTGCGTCGCAAGCAGCACTGTGCGACCAGCGCGCTGCCTGTTGCTGCTCGCGTGCAATCAGCGGCGGTGATTGTGATAGTGGGGCTGATTTTTATTATATATATATATATATATATATTCAATAATAAAATAAACATTATATTTTCTTCTTAACATTTTTCTGTATTTTTTTTATATTTTTTTTTTTTTTACTTATTGAGTCTAAAATTAAAGGCACTAAAACTACCATAAACTTAATTGATTATAATTAAGTGTCAATTAATTTGTAATAGAAAAAGTTTACGTTGTTAATAGGTATATATAATTTTCAAAGTGCTTAGTTTAACCATTATCAATTAAAAATAATGTTTTATGTTTGACAACATCTCTTAAACTGTATAAACAAATGATATTTTGATAACAATCAGATTGTGAACAGCTTGCTGGCCATTATTTTTATCTGTCAAAAATTGTTTCAATTCTTACCACGATTTATAAATGGCTGTTTCAGTTTTGTCTTTTGCCTGCAGATTATAACGATTAAATGTCAAAGTGACGTGCGTTACCGTTGTTTGGTGACTCTAGATTTCTCCATAGAGCCTTGTAATTTTTTATATTGTAATAACAAAGAAAGCATAATAAATTAAGTGAGAATTTTGTTTCTTGTGATGTAAAATTCCTTTGGAAATAATAAATGTGACTTTTTAACTTAAAAGTGTTTTAATGTCTGTTATTTTACATAGTTAACTGAGGGTAAACGAACTGTTAACTAAAATAATATAATAAAATTATTATTATACAATATTACATATATTGTCCATGAGAGATACAATACTATATATATATATATATATATATATATATATATATATTTATATTTATATACAACTTAGAATGGCAAACGGGCTGACGGTCCACCTGATAGAAAGTGGTAACCGTCACCTATAGACGTGAGCAGTACAGTAAAATAAACCAGAGGGAGACTTTGTACAAAAGTCGTTTGCTTGGGCACCTCTGTCCCATTCGTGTTTCTACCATGAAGCAGTTGTTCATGGCTGTGTTTCGGTTTGAAGGGTGCGATATGGCAATAAATTTACAGTGTACAGAGGAATAACACCTGAATCCTCAGGAATGGTAACACATGGGGGTATCATGGGCGAAAAATATACTCTTTACGGCGACGGTTACCACTTTCAATCAGGTGGGCCGTCAGTTTGTTTGCCATTCTAAGTATAATAATAAAAAAAAAAACAAACTAAGCCGTTAAAGAGTCAACAGGGAATAAACAAACAAACAGACTACTATCACATTTATAATATGTATAACTAAGGATGCTAGAAGTAAAACATGCAAATAATGATAGACTACCTAAAGCTAGTCAGACGTTAATGTAACCCAAACATCTTAATTCAACAACGTACAGGATCTATCCAATCAATATTGACCTTGTCGACGACGCCGCCCACGCCAAGTTTACGTTCGGTTCCATTCCTGTCACGTACCAATGAATTATATTATGGGAAACTCAAATAATAATTTGTACCATTCCCAACCGGGACCACAAATCTTACAGTTTCTTAAAGATATAATTCAAGATTGTAATGTAGCTAGCTGCCAGAGGGAGACTTTGTACAAAAGTCGATTGCTTGGGTACCTCTTTCCCATTCGTGTTTCTACCGTGAAGCAGTTGTGTTTGCATGGCTGTGTTTCGGTTTGAAGGGTGAGATATGGCGTGAATTTACTGGGTACAGAGGAATAACACCTGAGTCCTCAGAAATGGCAACGCATGGGAGGTATCATGGGCGAAACAGTATACTCTGTTATGTCCATGGTACTGCTCATGTCTATAGGCGACGGTTACCACTTTCCATCAGGTGGACCGTAAGCTTGTTTGCCATTCTAAGTTGTATAAAAAAAAGCACAGGATTCCTGGAAGACATTGCTATTTAAAAATATGATCGCCCATTGTTGCCTCTTTATCTTGTTTATATGTCATAATCATCACCATATCAGCCTTTAACTGTCCACTGCTGAACATAAGCAAGAAGAAGAACCACAAGAACCCTTGGTAAGTTTTGCCAGTAGTTGCCACACTTTGGCAGGCGGATTGGCAACCGCAGTTGGGCTTTAGAGATGTTTTAAGAGGGACGCTGCTGCCCATCCCTCGCCGTCCCTTAGTCGCCTCTTACGACACCTACAGAAGAGGAAGCGGTGGCCTATTCTATGCTGGGACCACACGGCAAGTTAATTGTAATAATATAATCAATCAAACATTAAAAATTATATATATATATATATATATATATATATATATATATATATATATTTCTGATTTATATAAATATTTAATTTTATTATAAAGATATGTCATAACTTTGTTGACTGTGGCATGCCAATAATGACAAAATGTGTTTTAAAAAAAACCAACTTTTGTAATATTACCATATCACCTTATTGTACTACATTTTTAACAATAAATTTTATTCATTCATTCAATCTCATACATATCACAAGATGCACTCACATGACATACGAACCCACAGTAACACCTTTATTTGCGCTCCAACCACTTCAGGACCCATAAGTCGACATAACTGTCGCAATACATAAAGTTACCCTAACTCATACCCATTAGGGGACAAGAAAATACTGTGCGAGCAATTTGTTTACTTCCAATTTTATCGTGTACGCCGTAGAGGTCATTTTACAGTGAGCTGTGACGGTCATCGACAGGGTTACTAAGTTGTATGCGTGAAATTACAGGACAGAAACATGTGTAAGCTATAAAGATAATATTCATAAAGATGTTAGCACAGTAAAGAATTAAATCAAAAACATTTTTTTTAATTTGATAAGCAATAAATAACAAATAATAAATAAATAACTTAAAAACATATTGATTCCAGTCAAAATATAAAAATATTTAAAATGTTTAACATAAAAATAGTGATACTATAAAACGATATAATTTATTTTTAAACTAAATACTTTAATACATTGAAATTTCATATTCACGTCGCTTGCTGACCTCTGAGGTCTACCATAAAACCAAATGACGATGTTTCTGACCGAATCTAAACCGAGTGTTTTAATTTTTTGCGACAGCTTTTCCTATATGCTTTTAACATCCAAAGCCTTGTTTTTTTTCAGCTTCAAAATTTCTTACAGATCCTACAAGACTTTGTACAAAAGTCGTTTGCTTAAGCACCTCTGTCCCATTCGTATTTCTACCGTGAAGCAATTGTGTTTGCATGGCTGTATTTCGGTTTAAAGGGATATGGCAGTGAATTTACAAGGTACAGAGGAATAACACTTGAGTCCTCAGGAATGGCAACGCATGGGAGGTATCATGGGCGAAACAGTATGTTATGTCCATGGTACTGCTCATGTCTATAGGCGACAGTTGCCGCTTTCCATCAAGTGGTCCGTCAGCTTGTTTGCCAATCTATGTTGAAAAAAAAAGTTTCTGACAGTTTTTATGGTAATAGACCGACATGATGCTGCAGATCTATTGCCATTATGAAACAATTCCAATGAAATGATATTTATTTCTTGTACAAGTAGGAATATATTGCACTTCAACAAAAAAGCAATTTCCATCGTGAACACACTGATATATAGCAAGATACCCTACAACGACTTGTTTCACAGAATACGGACATATATATTTTTTTGATGGTTGAAATTGGTATGGTAACCCCGCCTGCGCTAACGGGATACGCTGGCGGAGCACCAGTGAAGGGTGATAGATGAGAATGAAAACAGGCCAGTTAGTCCATCATGACGAATTCATCAGGAATTAACCATGATAGTTTCCAGGGGAAACAGCGTGGAGGTCGACTTGGTTGGGTATATTGCTAGCAATGGGATTCTCAGTCTCCATTACTAACAATCCCTTTCCCCCCAATACGGATATATTGTATGTGTTTACATATAGATTTTACTTCGCAACAAGCTGTTTTTGCTCCGTAATGAAAAACGGCACCTTCAAGCCTCGTAATATTAAACAAATATTAAAATGGTATCAACACAGGAGAAAATCCTATCGATTGCAAAAATAATCATAGCAATCGGTTCAATATTGGCAACTTAATTGTGCAACATAGTCACAAAAAATTAGACAAATTGAGAGCATTATTATTGATAATTGGATTAATTATATGTGTAATAGTTTTTTTTTTTAGGTGATAAAGAAATAGTAACCCCACTCGCGCTATCGGTATACGCTGATAGGGCACCAGTGAAGGTTGATAGACGAGGATGAAACAGGTCAGTTAGCCCATCGTGACGAATTCAACGAGAATTGTTCACGATGGTTTCCAGGGGGAACCACGCGGAGGTTGACCTGATAGGGATATTGCTAGCAATAGGACTGTCAAACTCCATTGCTAACAATCCCTTCCCCCCAATGTATAATAGTTTTTCTATTTTTTTATATATATAAATGTTTCTATATGTATATTTATTATTTTATTTATATTTTGTTATTTATACTCTGTTACTAATAATAAATCAGCTACTAATAATATATTTTGTTTTTTTTTTTTGTTTAAAGTATTATTTTTGAACCAAATATGTTATGTTTCATGTACCTATACTACTTAGAAACTTTGTTTCGGGCTCTCAATGTAGACTGGAAGAAACCTCTTTAAGGAATAAATCCGCCTTACTTTTCTGTACAATTTTGTTATAACCTAATATCTGTATTATAAATGAATAAAGTTCTTTTGATAGCCGCTTATAAATGGGAATATCCTATAAAAAGGGAACGCGTGGACGCACTAGCGGCCGCGTAAAGAGACCGAAGTGACAACATTAATCCCCAATTCCGTGGCGGGTTTTATAAATAACGAAGATACCGTTATCTTATCCCACGCAGTATTTCTGAATTACTTGAGTGAGGGTGGCCTCGCGCTGGATGCGGATCTTTCGGGGAAGCTAATAGCAACAGAACTTATTTATTGACACTAATACAGAATGCCAGGGGGTGATGACACCATAAGTGTATTTATAGGGTCGGGTGGACTATGCCCACCCCACAATTGTCTGGTGCCCACCCCGATACCATACTTGATGTATGGGCAAAGCATGTCTAATCGTACATTTGAGCCTTTTTAACTGTCCAAGTCAACCCTGAAAAATAATCTTAAACTCTATCAATTCAACCTCCAAGAAATTCGTCACTATGGTCTAACTGACCTGCTTTCATCATCACCTATCATCTCTCACTGGTGCCCCGCCAGCGTATACCGATAGGACGGGGTTACTATTCCATTATCATCCATTAAAAAAATACTCTCAGGTAGCCGCTATCTAGAGTTGCCAGATGGCAACCCTTACTTACCTGCTTATTTTAGCAGTAAAAGTCAGCGGCAGAATCTTAGGCTCATTTATTATTTATTTATTATACTATTTATTATTTTACTTATTTATTTATTTATTTTAATATTAATTTTATTAATGTCAAATCAATGTTTTAAAAAAATCTATAATTGATGTAAATGTAACAACTCTATATTATGTACATGAATGCATTATAGTAATAAATAAATAAATAAATGAAAGGTACAAGCCCTGTATATAAATTAAAAATAAAGTCTGTATTAACACTGTTGATGTACCTTTTAAAATAAATAAATACTGAATTCGTAAATTATTGAAATATCCCAAATCACAGTTTTTTTTTATGGGTAAAAATGGTATGGTCACCCCGCCTGCGCTAACGGGATACGCTGGCGGAGCACCAGTGAAGGGTGATAGATAAGAATGGAAACAGGCCAGTTAGCCCATCATGATGAATTCATCAGGAATTAACCATGATAGTTTTCAGGGAGAACCGCGAGGAGGTCGACCTGGGTGGGTATATTGCTAGCAATAAGATTCTCAGTCTCCATTACTAACAATCCCTTTCCCCCCAAATCACAGTGTGTCCTGCAATATCTGTAACGGAGAAGCACCCTTGTAGTCTAGAAGGTAGTCGCCGCGTCTGTAAGTCACGATTTTTGTTTTCTGTCGTACTGTGACTTTATCTAAACAAATGGACCGCTGACTCGTGAATAAATAAATATAACAGTTCATATAATGTATGTCTTTATTGTTATATTACTCGACAATACAGTATATCGGGGGGAAAGGGATTGTTAGTAATGGAGACTGAGAATCCCATTGCTAGCAATATACCCAACCAGGTCGACCTCCTCGCGGTTCCCCCTGGAAACTATCATGGCTAATTCCTGATGAATTCATCATGATGGGCTAACTGGCCTGTTTTCATTCTCATCTATCACCCTTCACTGGTGCTCCGCCAGCGTATCCCGTTAGCGCAGGCGGGGTTTCCATACCATTTTCACCCATCAGAAAAAAATACAGTATTTCGCAAACATAAGATTTAGATAGATAGATAGGTAGATAGATACTCTTTATTGTTTCCTCCAAAACATTACAATAGTAAACTTATTATAAATATAAACAATTACAAGAAATAATCACAATGAGAAAACAATGGGCGACAACAATTTATTTCGTTATTTAATTGGAACCCAAAATAACTCGACACAGTTTGGGAAAAGCGAAGCCAAATGTTTTTTATACAACTTAGAATGGTATACAAGTTAACGGCCCACATGATGGAAAGTGGTAACCGTCGCCTATAGACATGAGCAGTACCATGGACACAACAGAGTATACTGTTTCGCCCATGATACCCCCATGCATTGCCATTCCTGAGGACTCAGGTGTTATTCCTCTGTACCCAGTAAATTCACTGCCATATCCCACAATTAAAATCGAAATACAACCAACATCGTGAGGAATTCAACAAGAATTGTTCACGATGGTTTCCAGGAGGAACCACGTGGAGGTCGACCTAATAGAGCATTTTGCTAGCAATGGCGCTGTCAAACTCCATTGCTAACAATCCCTTTCCCTCCATAGGTGCAAATTAGTGGTTAGGTTAGGTTAGGTACTTTTAACTATTAATTTAGTTAAAAGTATTATTGACTAAAGCAGTGATTCTCAACCTTTTTTTTTGTTGCGGCACATATTTAACGATTTCAAAATTTGGCGGCACACAAAGAAAAAGGTATAAATTATTTACTTACTACAACACACTGCATAAATAGTTTATGACAAAAATTTTAAATATTTGTAAAATTTGGCGGCACACAAAAGTGCCGCGGCACAGTGGTTGAGAATCACTGGACTAAAGCATACGGTCAAAAATACTTTTAACTGAATTTTTTAATTAATACTACTTTTGACTGGTTAAGAGTTTTGACTGTAACTATATAGGCGATGGTTACAAACCATCAGGTGGGCCGTCAGCTTGATTGCTATTTTAAATACGATAAAAAACTTACAGTCATCCATCAAATATTTTATTGATTGATTATATAACAATGCCATAATAACACTTAGAAGTCGCCATAATTGGAAAAGAGATATATTCCCGTCATTCTATCTTTAATGCAAGTGATCTAAAACGGATCAAGGCAAAGGAGATAACGAAAGTAGTCGTCGATAGAGAATTTAGTGGCTTTAGTGACGAGAAAAGTGAGTTTCTGTGGTAATCCTCTGTTATCTTGAGACTTCGAAGCGGTCCACAGAGATAAATGTTGACGGGCGTCTAAAAAAAATTAAATATGATCATTACTGTAATCCATATTGGGGTAAAATTAAAAGATTAGATAGATTTTATTGTTACCTCCATAAGATTACAATAGTAAACTTATTATAAACTAGCCTATTCCCGCAGCATTGCCCGCTTCTAACTATGTACTTCCCGTATGTCATTCCCATTGGAACTCTACATGAAGCTGATCTTATATTGTATTCTATATTTAAATGATAATTACGTATCTAATACCTTCTTAAAGTTTCAGGCAATTTAACTGATCGGTTATTTTATAGCATTTTATATGTGATTCTTTAGATTGATATAACTTTTTTAAATAAAAAAAGGTATATATAATATTTATTATATATATAATATTATATATATTTTATTATATATACCATTAAATAAATATTTCAATCGGTTCATAAATATGAACCGATTGAAATAAAAAACTTATATCAATTTCAAAAACAAACTTAACTTTTTCATAGAATTTTGCGTGATAAATAGTTATGTTTCCTTTACAACTTCTATATTTATTTTATTTTATATATTTTACATTTTTTAATGCGTTTACATTTTTATTTATTAAATAATTAAATATAGGTATGTTAAAATACAATATGTGCGTAAGTATATAGAACAGTGATAAAAAACGAGCGAGCTAATTTAACGATAAAATGAGGAAAAGTTGACCCGTTTTTGAGACCCAATGCTCTATCTATATAATCTAAGGTTATATCATAGGATACTTTATGTGCTTATTCACGATTTTAATTTAAAAACTAAACTTTGATACAAAATTTATAGAACCTGAACCTCCTTTGATTAAAAAAAAAATACAAATCGGCTTATAAATAACGGAGTTTTAAGGTAACAAACATAAAAAAAATACACACAAATTGGTAAATCTACTTTTTTTGTTAAATTAGTTGAAATATGTGAATATTTTTTTTAACGGATGATAATGGTATGGTAACCCCGTCTGCGCTATTAGTATACACTAACGGGGCACCAGTGAGGGATGACAGATGAAGATGAAAGTAGGTCAGTTAGCCTATCCTGACGAATTAAACTAGAATTAGTCACGATGGTTTCCAGGGGGAGCCACGTGGAGGTCGACCTGACAGGATATATTGCTAGTAATAGGACTATTTGACCCCATTACTAACAATCCCTTTCCCCCCAATATGTGAATATTAATATTCGTATAATAACCTAAAATTCTTGCAACACCCATACCGATGTTCTCAAATGTCACATGTCACAAGAACGGAAGACATGTCACTATTTATAACTTGTCACGCTCGACTTGTCACTTATAATTGTGTTACAGTGACTACGTGGATAACACTTGCGTGCCTCCAAATGCAAAGGGGATATCATTAAAACTCCACGCCCATTGTAAACTCTACGACATTCATTAAAAGAAAATTATGTTGTAAATTGCGTGGACCGACCACAGATACAAACAAGCCACAGACAAGCATTTTCTTTTTATAAATGATAATGGAATGGTAACCCCGCCTGCGCTATCGATATACATTGGCGGGGCACCAGTGAGGGATGATTGATGAGGATGAAAAGGCAGGTCAGTTAGCCCATCGTGACGAATTCAACAATAAATAAGTCACGGTGGTTTCCAGGGGGAACCGCGTGGAGGTCGACCTGATAGGGTATATTGATAGCGATGGAGACTAACCTCCCCATTACTAACAATCCCTTCCCCCCACAGACAAGCATTGCGAACACACAACACAGTGAATGTTGCGTTCTTTATGATGCTATTCTCTAGATTATGTTTATACAATATTTTTTATATTGCCTTGCCACTAGTTGCCATTTTTGGCAGGCAGGTTAGCAACCGCAGTTAGGCTTTGATAATATTTTAAGAGGGACACAGCTGCTCATCCCTTGACCATTAAGTTCCCTTAGTCGTCTCTTACGAAACTCACGGGAAAGGAAGTGGTGGCCCATTTTATGCCAGGACAAGATATACTCAGAAAACAACTAGATAAATGTTTCGAACATACTGCAAGTGGAGGGGGGGAAGGATTGTCAATAATGGACCCATTGCTAGCAATATACCCAACCAGGGCAACCTCCAGGTGTATTCATTACGATGGACTAACCAACCTATCTTTTCATCCTCACCTATCATCACTCACTATACCCTTCAATGTATACCGATAGCGCGCAGGTTGATTATCATTCCATCATCACCCATTAAAAATATTACCACAGGTATTTCACTACATTGTCAAATAGGGGGGAAAGGTATTGTTAGCAATGGAGTTTGACAGCCCCATTGCTAGCAATATGCCCTATTAGGTCGACCTCCACGTGGTTTCCTCTGGAAACCATCGTGAACAATTCTTGTTGAATTCGTCACGATGGGCTAACTGACCTGCTTCATCCTCACCTATCATCCTTCACTGGTGCCCCGCCGTGAAGGATGATAGGTGACCGTTAGCGCGGGTGGGGTTACCATTCCATTATCACCCATTAAAAAAATATTGTCAAATAATTGAAAAGTGATGTGTATCCAGAATATAATGGAATATACGTGTACACTGGCAACAATTTTCATACAACTTCAAAAAGAAGGAAGTTTGCAATTTGGTAGTTTTTTTTTTTTTATATTTGTTACCTCATAACTCCGTCAATTGGAAACCGATTTTGGAAATTTTTTTTCATCTGATTTTTTCCAAATTAGTTCCATAGAAATTTTATCGATTTTTTTTTATTATTATTGTTTTAAGGGCTTTTACCTTCTTCAGGTATATCAGTCCTATTGTACCCTGAACTGATTTCTCAAACAAAAAATTATCTACTTTCCCTAGACGCGGAAAGAGAAGAATTAATGGGCATCAATAATTTACAGTGATGTTCAAAATTTTCTGGTTTAAGTTCAGCTAACATAAATTGAATAAGACCAACATTAAATTTATTTAAGTTAAAGTGGCGCATGAATTTTTCTCTTTCCTTCGTGTCAATACGACACTAATAGAATATGATGCACATCATCAATGGTATTACAAGTTTGACAATGGGGTGACTGATTCTATAGTTTAATTCTTAAATCAAAATAGCTAGTTTTGGCAATGGGACACAATCTTTAAATTGTGGCAAGATTGAAAACTACTAACAGGAGTAGGCAACACTTTATCAAGAACCTACATTTGATCAAATTAAAAAAATATATATTTTTAAATACTTTTAAAAAAAAGAAAATAGTCTAAATTTTTTTATTGTAAGACGCACCATTAAGTCATTAATAGATAGAGTTTACTCACATACAGATACTCACACACATTGACAGCATTCACATAGGAGGTGTTGGTCGTATATTTAATTTACGATGATCGAAGGGGCGGTTTTTCTGTGCCTTTCACAAAAGAAAATTAATAAAGTCTCTAGAATAAAATGTTATATTTATACAATTCCTATTTTTGACTGGAAGATATTAAAACTACTAAATATATCGTTCTGTAGGCTGTATATTTTCATAAATTAAACAGGAAAAAGTGATTACAACAATGTAAATAGATAACATATAGCTAATATTTGTCATAATTATACAATAGTTTCCTATTTTGTATTTCTATGTGAAATAGCCAATAAATCTTTTTCTATTACTAATAAACAAGTACATACATTGTGTTGTCAAAAAAAATATTTCAACAGAATTGTATAAATAGATGTTTTATTTATATTTACTTATAACACACAAGTAAGAACAAACATAGCTGAACATGTGTATATAAAAAGAGAGAAACAATGTGCCATGGTAACACAAAATGATTCTTATTGTAACAAAAATAAAACACTAATAATAATAACATATTTATATAACACAAAGAATAATGAGATATTTCGTAGACACAATAGATTGTAACTATTACTTTATAACATCGAATCATGTGTAGGTATGTGTGTACAAGCATGATTATGCACAGAAAAACCGCCCCTTCAATTATCGTAAATTAAATATACGACCAACACCTCCTATGTGAATGCTGTCAATGTGTGTGAGTATCTGTATGTGAGTAAACTCTATCTATTAATGACATAATAGTGCGTCTTACAATAAAAAAATATAGACTATTTTCTTTTTTTGAAAAGTATTTATTTTTTTTTTTTTAATTTGATCAAATGTTACTTTACATCTGAGAGAGCCTAATATCCATAGTATTATATACTTAAATTCAAAGAATTCGTCGAAAAACGGTAACCAAATTTAAAACACGTCAACATGTAAATCAAGGGCTCGAGAACTCAATTTGTTTCTTCACATTTTCTCGAGATTCCTTCCCTTAAAATAATCCGAATAAATAAAATATTATTTTTTTATATCTAAATATACACAACCGTGCCCTGTATCCTGTATTATATTATGGGAGGCCATTATCACGGGGTATAGATATGATGGAAACTTCCGTATTTCGATCCCATATAAATATTCACCTCACATCTGTCGTCAAAACACGAATATCACTCTTCATCATCCAGCATAATTTGATCCATATGTATCTGGTGAAATCCCTTAGTGGGATCCACGTAAATATGGGCTAGAAAGGGGGCGGTGGACTAATGTATTTTGGTGCCATTATAGTTAATGTGGCACTCAATTTGTCTACGTCACGTGCTCCGAAGACGATGATAGGTAACTGTAGGCTTAAGATAAATGCGCCCCATGTTCTGTACGCATATATTGATATTACTTTCATGTAGTATCTATTACAAACTATAGATATAAACATACTAATATATATTTTATATTTTGCAGATTTTGTCACAATGAGGAAGAAATGCTGGCGCACTTAATTTGTGGTTGTAGCCCACTCATACATAAATGATATATTTCCTTCAGAAAATACACTATATATCCTGACGAGATAAAAAACATCGGTACAATGAGGATTTTAAAGTTCCTATCATTGATAAGAATTAGTAACGAACTTTAAAAATCACAAAAGATAGAAAGGTCGCAGTGTCGCAGGTTTTTTTCTGCCT
Source organism: Galleria mellonella (assembly GCF_026898425.1). Lineage (NCBI taxonomy): Eukaryota > Metazoa > Arthropoda > Insecta > Lepidoptera > Pyralidae > Galleria > Galleria mellonella. The sequence goes on along the minus strand of NW_026441999.1, from coordinate 2,699,482 downwards.
GAAAAAAGTCCGTATCTCAGTAAAAATATAGGTATATAAATATATATATATATTTATTTATAATATATATTTATTAAAATAGATGTTAAAAAAAATTAAAGTGCATGCACTTTGCCTGTCAATTTTACATTTAGATGACCTAACTCTGCTCTGACTAAACAAAATATTTTATTGAAAATTCTTAAAAACATTTGGCGTTCCATTGTTTCTGCCTACCCCATTGAGTAACAGACATGATATATATATATATATATATATATATATCATGTCTGTTACTCAATGGGGTAGGTATATATATATATATATATATATATATATATATATATATATATATATAGTAGTTTATATTAATCGTACCTATTTTTTACAAAAAAAGAAAATAATATCTTAAACGAAACTGTATTTGCATTATACAATATAGGAAAGGAGCAAGACGATTAATAAATGTAACGATACAGTTGTATAAGTACAGTAAGGCGGTCTTGTTGCTGGGAGCAATCTTTTAAATATATTTTCCTAATGTTTATTATTGAGTAACGCTTTTGTTTTTCTTGTTATCAAGCAGGATAACAAGCAGCTTCTTTGTTGCTTTTGTAATAATGAATAAAATTATTTTGTAATATATTCCATTAATAAAAAAATTGCCATACCATAACGTACCATATCAGCTGTTAACTTTTAAACATAGGCCTCCCCCATAAGAGGGGTTTTGCTAGTGATTGCCACGCTTGGCAGACGGGTTGGCAACCACAGTTAGGCATTGGTGATGTTTTAAGAGATAGGGAGAGGGAGAGAAATTAAATTCCCTTAGTCGTCTTTTAAGACACACACGGAAAAATTTTTTTTTGCTGCGTGGTCCCGGCTTAGAATGGACCACCCATTCTATCCACACGAAAAAAATTGCAATTGCTGTAAATTCCTTTATTTACACTACATAGTTATAGTATTAATTTAAATTGATTTAACTAATTTTTTTATTAATTAAAAAGTAACAATAATAAATCAAAACATATGAGCTTGTATGACTACGTTTCAGTTTAAAGGATATGGCAATTAAATAACAGGGTATGGAGGCATAATCCCCCAATAGGAGTCGGGAAGGGATTATTAATAATGCGGACTGCCAGTTCCATTGTTAGTATATACTCTGTCAGGTGAACCTCCGCGTGGGCTCCCTGGAAACCATCGTACTGAATTCTAGGTGTATTTATCACGATAGGCAAACTAACCTGTCATTTCATCCCTCACTGGTGCCCGGCTAGCGTATACCGTTAGCTCAAGCTAAAAAAAAACCCCAATAGGGGGTGGCCTATGCTCAATAGTGGACAGTTAACGGTTGATATGATGATGATAACGATTTTTTTTATACCACTGAGTATAATAATAGTATATACGGCCCACCTGATGGTAAGTGGTTACCGTAATCTATAAATACCTGCAATACCAGAGGTATTACGCGCGCGTTGCCGACCCTGAAGAAACCTCTTTACCCCCCTCCTTTGAAGAACCCCATGCTGTAATCTCTTGGGAAAACCTCGGCAGGGAGCTCATTCTGAAACCTGAGTGTTCGTGGGAGGAAACATCTCTGAAATCGCGCAGTACGCAACCATTGAGGCTGCAGGACATGAGGCTGAACTCCCTGTCGATGGCGAGCCGTACGATGGTAGAAAGTGGCTGTGGGCATCATATTGAACAATTCCTCTGAGCACAATACTGAGTACAGGCGGTAGAACACGCAGAGTGAGGCAAAATCTCTCCTAAGACTCAAGGGTTCGATACTGCTTGTGAGCCTGGGATCATCGACAATTCTCATAGCTCATCGTTGCAACGAGTCGAAAGGTTCAAGCTGGTATTTAGGTGCTCCGGTCCATAAGTGACAGCAATACTCCATGTGGGGCCGGATGGAGGAAGCATAACGCTAATCCTTAGAAATAGCAAAGCATGAGGACTATCATGGACAATCTACAATATCTATGCTTTTCATGTCTATATACGACAGTTGCCACTTTCCATCTGATGAGGCGTCAGATTCTTTAGCATTCTCAGTATCCTAAAAAAACTAGGTACCTTTTTAACTGAACTCAAAATTATTTTTCAAGGGTATCCACTCGTATACAGGGCCGTAGCTAGACCCATGTTTCAGATAAAGCAAAAGAACTTTTTGGTAGGGCAGAAGCCATAATTCGAAAAAGCAATTTTTGTTTAATTTTCCTGGAGCCTTTCAATTTATGGTAGGGCATTGGGTCTTTCAAGGTAGGGCATTGCCCCTCAATGCCCTCTTCTAGCTACGGCCATGTTCGTATATGTATTTATGTATGTACGTACCAACGTAGTATTACGTGCCATTCTTTATTCGCACATATCGTCCAATCCGCTACGTGGTTTCCAATATTGAGGTATCGTTAATCAAATGTTCTAGCCGATATCGCTTTTTCCAGGATTTGTAGAATCATTTTACATAATATTAAAATCTCATGGATACTATTTTTTCATAATGCTAACTGCATGAGGATATTATTTAACTTATTAATTATTACTTTTTATACAACTTAGAATGGCAAACAAACTGACGGCCCACCTGATGAAAAGTGGTAACCGTCGCCTATAGACATGAGCACTACCATGGACATAACAGAGTATACTGTTTCGCCCATGATAACCCCCATGCGGTGCCATTACTGAGGACTCAGGTGTTATTCCTCTGTACCCAGTAAATTCACGCCATATCCCACCTTTTAAACCGAAACACAGTTATGCAAACACAGCTGCTTCACGGGTGAAACACGAATGGGACAGAGGTATCCAAGCAATCGACTTTTGTACAAAGTCTCCCTCTGGTAAAATTTGCCTTTAATACCCTTCCTTTCGCGTGGGTGTCGTAAGAGGCGACTAAGGGAATTTAGTAGTCGAGGAATGGGCAGCAGTATCCCCCTTAAAACAAGGCGGGTTGGCTTTTAAAGATGTTTTAAGAGGGACGCTGCTGCCCATCCCTCGCTCTTCCTTAGTCACCTCTTACGACACGCACTAAAAAGGAAGGGGTAGCCTATTCTAAACTAGGGCCAAATGGAATTTTACCATAACACAAAAAAAAATCTTTCCATCTTGAATGATGATTCAAATTAATTCATTCAAATAAAAGAACTTTTTTAGAACAGTTGTTAGAATAACATTGGTATATTGTACTTTTGTTGGTTATTGGTATATTTACTAATGCTCGAAGTTTTATAACTTTTCGGAAAGTCGCGAACTGCGATACAAAAGTTGGAACGCTGGATTTTAAATTGGTCGGTGTCGGCGGATAGCTTTTATAGGCCAGGAGCTGAATGCGATTCGTACTCGTTAAAATTTTTGAAACGATATTCAATATTAGTAATCCGTCCTGGGTAGATAAATTGAAAAATAAATTAGTATTTTATATTATTTTTATTCGCCTTATGCTCCCGGCATAGAATGAGCCAACCTTTCCGGGGTGGAAAGTATAGTTACTAATGCGCACTGCCAGTCTCATTGTCAATATATCCTTTGTTAGGTCGAACTGTAGGGTTGTGATCCCCTCTGGAAACCATACATACATACATACATATCTGTCACGCCTGTCTCCCATTAGGGTAGGCAGAAACAATGGAACGCCAAATGCTTCAATTCAAACCATGGAACCATCTGCTCTGGAAACCATCGTGCTGAATTCCAGAAAATTCACGATGGGCTAACTGACCTGCTTTGTCATTCTCACCTATCGTCCCTCACTGGTGCCCCGCCAGTGTATTACTACTACAGTGTATACTGATAGCGCAGGCGGTATTGTCATTCCATTATCAGCCATTAAAAAAAATACTAGGTAGGGAAGCATAATACCATAATGCTAAGGAATGGTAACGCATGAAGTGATAAGTAAGTACAACGGAATGTAGAATGAATGAGAATGAATGAATGTGTATGAGTGAGTAGAATTGACAGATTGAAGAAAAAAAGAGATTAACTTTGGCTACGGTTTGCTTTACAGATGTTTTGTAATTTTGATTTGTCTGATTTGAATATTTTTGAGAAAAGATTTAAATACATAAATCGTGAATCTATAGCAATCAATTTTCATTTTATAAACCTTTAATTCCTACATATATATAACGAACATTACACAAAAATGGTTAAATCTACCACATCGAATATTTTCAAACCTTTGTCACAACAATGACACAGTCGAAATTATGACAAATGAAGCGAAGCCCTCTGACTATATTCTTTTTAATGTAGTCTTTCCTTATCTTCTCTTATTATAATACTCTGTTTATTTTATGTTTTAAAAAAGTAATTGAATAATAATATAAAGTATTGTTCAATTAAATCAGAAATATTTTTGCGTTATAAAGATGAGACGTAGAGTAAAATAATAACTAATTATTTAAAAGTTTTTGTTTATTTATTTTAATAGGGCATATATAACTTATACAATTTAGAATAGCAAACAAGCTGACGGCGCACCTGATGGAAAGCGGTAACCGTCGCCTCTACACATGAGCAGTAGCCATGATACTCCCTATGCGTTGCCATTCCTGAGGACTCAGGTACTATTCCTCTGTACCCTGTAAATTCACTGCCATATCCCACCATTCAAACCGAAACACAGCCATGCAAACACAACTGCTACACGGTAGAAACACAAATGGAACAGAGATGCCCAAGCAAACGACTTTAAATTTTTACACTAATAATACTATTATTATACTATTTTCTTTATTAAAAAACGTGTACACAACATTAATTTAGAATTTGTTTACAATTAGATACTTTTGTGTGTCAATTTCGAATTTTGTTATTAGCAATTTATAACATAAATAACAAAATTCGAAATTGATATAAAAATATTGTTAACTATTCGTCATACACAAACAAAGTCAGAAGGAGACTTTGTACAAAAGTCGATTGCTTGGGTACCTCTGTCCCATTCGTGTTTAAGCAGTAGTGTTCAACCGTTAAGCAGTAGTGTTTGCATAGCTGTGTTTCGGTTTGAAGGATAGGATATGGCGTGAATTTACAATTTGGGTACAGAGGAATAACACCTGAGTCCTCAGGAATGGCAACGCATGGGGGGTATCATGGGCGAAACTGTATACTCTGTTATGTCCATGGTACTGCTCATGTCTATAGGCGACGGTTACCACTTTCCATCAGGTGGGCCGTCAGCTTGTTTGCCATTCTATGTTGTATAAAAAAAAAAGTCGCGGGAGTCAAAGATAGATGTTTAACAAATATAAATAAATAAATAATAATTCTAAAAATTGTTATTCCAATATCAAGCAACAGGGAGAAAAGGGATAGCTAGTAATGGAGACTGAGAATCCTATTTCTAGCAATAAACCAGGCCGATCTCCTCGCGGTTCCCCCTGGAAACTATCATGGTTAATTCCTGATGAATTCATCATGATGGGCTAACTGGCCTGTTTTCATTCTCATCTATCACCCTTCATTGGTGCTCCGCCAGCGTATCCCGTTAACGCAGGGGTTACCATACCATTTTCACCCATAAAAAAAAATCAAGCAACAGCAACGAATTGGATGCGGATTTCACAGTTGTGTTCCTGAAATATGTATTCCAAAATATACATGTGGAAACCAGCGAGCAAAAACTTATATTTTATGTAATTTATCGTACACACAATATTTATGGTGGGAACAAGAGAATTATCAGCAATAGGGTTTGCTGACCCCGTATATCCCCTGAAAATGATCTTGATTCGTCAAGTTGACCCTATCGATCTGCTTTCATTCTCATCTAAGATTCCTTACCGGTGCCCCGTTAGCGTATACCGATAGAACATGCGGGGTTACTATTCCATTTTCACCCAAAAATATGCCAGAATCACAGCTAGTAAATAAATAACCATAGACAATCTCCACCACAGAGCATAGAAGAAATATTAAACCAAGCCAAAACAGAAAACTCGGCATTCGTTAATTACAAAATTCCTTAAAACCAGGTGTTGCAAACAGTTCGCCATTAAAGACGACTTGAATCCAAGTTATAAATTGTCCCTTTAATTTATCTTGAAAACGTAATTTCGTTAAAATTCACCCGTGGAAGGTGACCAGGGAAGTTTCGCCCAATAAAATGTACCAAACAACATCATTTCAACTTTACGTTAACAGTTAAATGTCTTTTCTGTGTTAATGGTCCGTAAGTTTCGTGTACTATGTCGAAGTACAGTTTAGATTAAACACTAATATATATAAATCCAAAAAAGCAACTACAATCTAGACATGGCAACCTTGGATCGATTAATCGAAGAATAGATATTTCCTACTTCTTTAATAAATTTTTTGCATTGGATCGATCCAGCAATCCGATATTTTACCCTAGAAAATCGATATTCTATTGTTTTCTATAACCAATTTATTAATAATAATTATTATTAACAATTATTGACAAGTGAGTGTAAGACGACCAACTAGATTTTTTTTTTTATACAACTTAGAATGGCAAACAAGCTGACGGCCCACATGATGGAAAGTGGTAACCGTCGCCTATAGACATGAGCAGTACCATGGACATAACAGAGTATACTGTTTCGCCCATGATACCCCCCAATGCGTTGCCATTCCTGAGGACTCGGGTGTTATTCCTCTGTACCCAGTAAATTCACGCTATATCCCACCCTTCAAACCGAAACACAGCCATGCAAACACAACTGCTTCACGGTTGGAACACGAATGAGACAGAGGTACCCAAGCAAACTTTTATACAAAGTCTCCCTCTGGTGTGATAGATGGAGTGACGATCTCAAATACATTGCAAGCAGTCAGTGGATGCAGGTGGCTTAGGACCGTTCCTTAAGGCAGTCTATGGGGGAGGCTTATGTTCAGCAGTGGACGGATAATGACTGAGATGATGATGATGATCGTCATCATCATCATTTTTACATCAGTTTACATTTTTATTAAATTCTTTTGAAAACGACTGTACAACTGTTAGCATATTGGTTCCCGAGCAACCACATATCGTTTGAGACCGTAGAAACGACAAGTGTTTGCTTTTATTAGAATCCTGAGGTGTCAGATTGCAATGGCTACGTTCAATATGTGAATATCTATCTATCTGTCCTATTTAAGAGCTGCGCTCTTGTCGGTGGAGCTCTTGCATGTGAATATGTATAATGCAAAATCGGTGAAACAGAATGCAATTGGCTGGTCTATACGTTGTAGCATGAATGTGGATTTAAGTCTCCATAACTTTATAAACTTTATCTTACATAGTGTGGCAACTTGGCAATTACAGATCAATTTTAAAAATTTAAAAATATCTCTCCGATTCTAGAATAAGGGCATACGGGAATGCGACCCCGGCCTCCCGAACCGCTGCAGTGTCCCAGTCTTTCCCGCACTGCAGTGTCCCCCTCTTTCTTTTCCCACATAAGTCCCTTATTCCTCACAATTACTAATTTCCTTTAAGCATTTCCAACGTTCCCTTCCTTTTTTCCTTAATCCTTTCCTCCTAACCGTAGGTGACGGAAACCACCAACAAATATATTCCCAAAGAGGGTTGACGACAGGCAGGCGGCCGGTCGTAAAACTATAAGCTAAATCCTTTAGTAATATGGATAAAACCATATTACGCTGACTCCAAATAATAATTGGGATAAGGGTAGGAAGATGATGAAACAAATCCCATCCCACCTCAAATTACAAGATTAGTAAAAACAATAACTGCCAAATAATAAATAAAATCTGCAAGGAAATAGAATGGAATGGAATGGAATGAAATGGAATAGAATATAATAGAATGGAATAGAATGTAATAGAATGAAATAGAATGGAATAGAATGAAATAGAAATGAATAGAACGGATTACGATGGAACACAATAGAATTTTATTATTTACTGTATAGCTTTGGACATTGCTTTGTACTTGAGATCAGTATTAACAGGTATGCCCTTTAGGGCATGCGACAATTTTAAAAACAGGTAATTATATAAATATCAAAACATTTAAATACTCTTAACATTAGACATTTGAAAATAAATATGAATTATTTGGTAATACAATTAATATAATAAAAAGGAGAGTCTGTAAACGAAATATCATTATTTATGTCAAAATGAATGTACTAACAAAATCGTCCGTCAAACTTCGATCTATTCATCATTCGTCCGGTACCTTCTAAAGTAAATCCGTCATACATAACCGCAAACGTAACTTGGACAGTCGTAGAAACCGAAATACAAATAAATCTCAATCTTAACGCATAAGTAATAAAGATTACAAAACGTTAAATTCCATTCCAATGAGTACCGTTTGCGTAAATTTGTAAAACTTTACGCACTTGTCAATACAAAGGTACTAATTCTGTTCAGTTGATCCTTACGACCCTATAATAGGGTTTATTTTCGAATATTTTCGGGGATTGGAAAAAAATTGCTCAACTTTTACCAAGTCGGCAAATTATCGAAAGCCAATTTAAAGTTTGGTCCGTTTTGAAAATCTTGTGTTTTCGCCTTTATATCTGAGTATCGTATCTTTGTGATTTATTGCTTTTGAAGTAGAAATAATTAAGAAAAAGAGTGGGCTTAATGGAAGATGCTTTTTTTTTTTAAATAACTTGGCATTTCCTTCGTTCAACTGTAATTGTACTTCTTGTAATTCTTGTGAATGTACACATAAAAATATACATCAAAATACAATCAACAACAACAATGTACGGTTTACAAGTAACCGATTCTGATGATTCTATTTTTACTCCCGTGTTCGTTAGTTCTTTATTATATTTTGTAGTAATTGTAATCGGCTACTTTTTTCAATAATTTCTCATCATAAAATTTAATTCAAAATCACATTTGTGTAATTACGGCTAATTGTGAACTGATTTTCATGATTCTCTTTTGCAATTTTTTTTCGAAATCAATTCCTCCCTCTTCTAACCCCAGCTATTGAGCTGGTATCTTTGTCCTAATTTGATCTTCAGGTGGAAAAAGAATTGTAAGTAATGGGGTCTAACTACCCCCTTGGCTAGCAACATACTCTATCAGGTCGACCTCCACGCGATTCCCTCTAGACACTATGAAGATTAATAATTGTTGAATTTGTCATGATGGACCAACTGACCTGCTTCATTTTAACCTATCATCATATCAGGTTTTACCATTACATTATCATTTATTAAAAGAAATATGTTCTACAGCGTAGCATGCCTTTATTTTTTTATTATTATCATTCCCAGCTTAGCCATTCGCTCGTGCCGGGGAAACGAAGCCCCGCCCATCCACAAACCCGAGGTACAGGAATCATGACATCTATTTAAATTACACGTGTTACGGAAAATACCTACCAAGGGACGTCATTTATATCAATTTTTCCCTTCAAGACCCTCTAAAACATTGGTAAAAAATAGTTCAGTCTTTTAGTATAGCTGTTAACGATATAGCTGTATAAGATGGAATGGAAGTCGTTGGTATTTCTTTAAGAAAATATCATAATTGTATTAAGTACGTAATTGTAATAAGTATTAATAATCGATCCGCCCCGGCTTCACACGACTTTTTTTTAAATAAAATGCAGCCTATGTTATCATATCAGCCTTTTACTGTCCACAGTTAAACATAGACCTCTGTTTTAGGAGGATTCTGCCACTAGGTTATTTCTTGTTGAGTTCGTCACGATGGGCTAACTAACCTACTTTCTTCCTTACCTACCATGCGTCCCTGGTGCCCCTATAGCGTATACCGATAGCACAGACGGGGTTATCTTTGCATTCATTCGTATCACCAATTTACTGTCCACTGCTGAACTTAGGTCTCCCTCATTAAAAGGGTTCTGCCGACGGTTGCTACGCTTGGCTGACGGTATGGCAATCACTCATAGGCTTTGGTGATGATTTAAGACGGACGCTGCTGCCCATCCCTAAACCATTCAGTTATATTATTGAAGTCGGTTAAATGGGAAATCGGCCCGCTTACCATCAAGTAGGTCGTATGCTTGTTTGCCACCACAGTGGTATAAAGAAAATTACCTCAGGGTCCCTATCTCAGCATTAAGCCATCAACAGCGGCCATATTATTCATTAAATTTAAAATACTAAAGAAACCTTCGTTGGGAAAGAACTACGTGGTTTTTCAACCGACTTTAAAAAATAAGAAGGTTCTATATTCGATTGTATTTTTTTACTTCGTACTTACGTTTTTACTCCTGTATCGGACACAGGAGACATGATCATATTTACGCAGACCGAAGACAAATCTGATAGTCAATTTTGATGGTGCTCAAGTTTGTTCAATAGCTCCTCAATTCAAAAAGCTAAAGTCAGCATAGTCCAATATAGGAAACAGCAATAGGTAGATATTGTAAACACAATACATAGATATTGGTATATATTACTCAACCCTAGTTAAGGTAAAAAATTATAATCCACGCCTATAATGCATTATTTAAATTTTACACTTTAATATTTCTGAGTGGTACTAAAATTGTACAGCAGAAAAACGTTTGATAGCGTCGCGCTATAGTGCATAATTTTTTAGCTGTTAAGGCGTCATCAATCGCTTTTATGGACCAACAGGCGGTAATTATTTCAGGGTTGACAAAATATTAAACAGTAAATTATTAAATGTTTGTATGTTTATTATTTTTCAAATATTTATTTAATTTTCCATTTTTTTTTTAAATCTATGCACCGCCATTTACTCTCTCTGTTTAGCGTAACGGTTGGCTGGTAGAGAATGCCATCAGGCATTAAGCCACCCCTGTGGACATGACCTAGGATGTGCAAAAGTATAAATAAATAAATAATATTCTTAATGAAAATATTAAACAATAAATGTTTGTATGTTTATTATCTTTTAAAATATTTATTTATTTTACATTTTTTTTTTAAATCTATGCACCGCCATTTACTCTCTCTGTTTAGCGTAACGGTTGGCTGGTAGAGAATGCCATCAGGCATTAAGCCACCCCTGTGGACATGATCTAGGATGTGCAAAAGTATAAATAAATAAATAAATAAATAAATAATAAATATTCTTAATGAGCGCTCTTTCAACGGACATCGAAAAAAAAGGAGGTGCTCGATTCCGTTGTACTTTTTTTCTATTTCTTACTTCACAACTCCTCCATTTATAAACCGATTTGGAAATTTCCTTTTTCCTCTGAAAGGAGATAGAATATATTTTCATATTTGTCTCTTAGAAACCTTATTGAAATAGTTTAAATAGTTTGATTTTTTAATCAAAATAACGAGTTTTGCCATAATTGAAGTCAATATTCTTTTTTATGAAACAAAAACTATTATATTTATAGTTTTTAACACAAATCATCGACTAATTATTATAGTATTACTAGCTGACCCCGTAAACGTTGTTTTACCACTTATTGCAAAATATAAAAATCACAATTAAAATACAGGGATTGATCGTAAAACGATGAAAATTTAAAGTTGTATGTATTTTTCAATGCTAAATTATAATAAAATAAAATAAAAAAAAATTGTCAAAAAAATAAAAAATAATATTTTGGGGTGGGTCACCCTTATCATTGAGGGGTATGAAAAATAGATGTTGGCCGATTCTCAGACCTACTCGATATGCACAGAAAATTTTATGAAAATCGATGAAGCCGTTTCGGAGGAGTTTGGTAACAAACACCGTGACACGAGAATTTTATATATAAGATATAATATGTGACAAAGTGACTGAAATTTTGTATAAGAGGTAATTTTTTAACAACTACGAACAATAACAACGAACAATTTTGAATGCAATTTTTTTTTGATGGGTGAAAATGGTATGGTAACCCCGCCTGCGCTAACGGGATACGCTGGCGGAGCACCAGTGAAAGATGATAGATGAGAATGAAAACAGGCCAGGTAGCCCATCATGATGAATTCATCAGGAATTAACCATGATAGTTTCCAGGGGGAATTACGAGGAGGTTGACCTGGTTGGGTATATTGCTAGCAATGGGATTCTCAGTCTCCATTACTAACAATCACTTTCCCCACAATTTTATTTATTTATACATTTGCACACATTAAAATATTTCTACGGGATGTACTTAATGCCTGATGTCATTATTAATGATATAATAATAATAATAATAAACCAGTAATTATTAATAATCAACAGCAACAACAACAATCAACAACCAATTAAAAAAAAAACAGTAAATAGTTTGTAAATAAGCAATCATTACAAAATGAAAAACCAAACTAGAACATAACCAATTTGATTAAAGTACTAATGGACTTCTTTTATTAAAACAATACTGGCTAGAAAGTCTCCCAAATGGAAAAATGTAGATTAAAAAAAATATTAAAATAGGAGAAGAGAACTATCAATGCAACATTATCTACAATTATATTATGATATATATATATATATATATATATATATATATATATATATATATATATATATATATATATATATATATATATATATATATATATATATATATATGTTAAATAATGTATATATGAATTGAAATTGAAATCATTTATTTGCTGGAATAAGGTACATTTTTAGGTGTTACTTTACAAGAAAAATAGTCCAATCTTATTCTGCCACACTGTAGGCGTGCAAATATAAAAACTTATTAAACAAAACATTAAAATAATTTTATCATAATAACATAAACATTTGCAATAATATTTTGTCACTTTTTGTATCTATTCATGTCAATACATTGTAATATAAAATCATTAAAAATATACACAACACAAAATGAACACATATCTAATCATTTATAATTATTTTATCATTTAAAAACTCATTTACTGAGTTTATCCATAAATAGCTTGAAGATTTATCCATAAATAGCTTGAAGAGCTTTTTTTTGTAATAGGACAAATTATTACAATTCCTGATACTTTCAGGCAAATGATTATATATCCGTATTGCCATGCAGTAAGCGTTAGTACTCAATACATTTAGTCGTTGTGTAGGTACATATAATTTATTTTTATGTCTGTTACTGCGGCTTATAATATCTGTTTGTTTCTTAAATAATTGTGAGTATTTTTTAACAAAAATACACATTTCTAACAGGTAAAGAGAAGGCAAAGGCAGTATTTTATTCATCCTAAATAATGGTTTACAACTAACTCGGAAATGTGTATTAGACAGTGCTCTAATATATTTTTTTTGTGCCTTAAATACAATATCAGTGTCAACCGAATTACCCCACAGTATTATACCGTATCTTAAAAGAGATGATACATAACCATGGTATGCTAATAATGCTAATTCCTTGCCAGCAGTTTTCCACAAACGATTTAATACGAACACAAATTTATTAAGTTTAGTGTTTAATTTTTCAATATGAGGTTTCCAGTTACAATATCGATCTATTGTTATACCAAGAAATTCGGTATTGTCAACAGTATTTATATAGTCATTGTTTACAGAAGCTCTAATGTCAATTGAATTACTATTATATGTCAAAAATTCTATTAATTTAGTTTTGGATAAGTTCACTTTTAAATTATTCTCATCTAGCCATTTTATCACAGTTAAAAGCATATTATTAAGTTCATTTTCAAATTTAGATTTGTCTTTATTGTCATCTTTCACTATAAGTGTAATGTCATCCGCAAATAAAATTATGATATTAATTATGATATTATATTATATTATTTAAATATAATTGTTACTATAACCTAAGGCTATACCTCAGCATAGCCTTAGGTTATAGCAAATAAAATACAGTAAACTATATATTTATGTATTGTATGTATTTTTTTTTTAATAATAATAAATAATTAAACGTAAATTATATTCACATTTTGATAAACTTGCGTGGCAACCCCGAGTCAAGGGGAAGTATCATTAAACATTAATTTGCAACTCTTCCCTTTAAGTAGTCCTCTGTCGGCCGTTTTATTGATTTAAATTATACATCGCGGCTACAAAGCGCTCGTTATGACAAGTTGGTGTTGCCAGTAATCGTTATAGGTATTTTTTGCCCAATTGGCAGGATCAGATATTTTTTGTGATAAATCCTCGCCAATTTAGTACTTGATTATAATCGAGATACACGTTGATTTAAAATGTTCCTTCGAAAGAATTTTCTGATCGTATCGTTTTTGGTTTTGGTTTTGAAGAAAGGGGATGTGCCAATAATCTTTTAAGATTTTGTTTTATAAAAAAACAGCTACTTTTTTTAAATAATGTTAATGAATTGGTAACCCCGCCTACGCTAACGGTGTACGCTGGCGGAGCACCAGTGAGGGATGATAGGTGATGATGAAAGCAGGTCAGTTAGCCTATCGCGACGGAATTTAATAATAAATAAATCACGATGGTTTCCAGGGGGAACCGTGTGGAGGTCGACCTGATAGGGGTTATTGCTAGCAGTGGGGTAGCTACTCGCCATTACTAACAATTCCTTTTCCCATCTACTGAGTACATTTAAAGTCGGTATTTTATATGCTGGTTTATATCATCATCATCATCATCTCAGCCATTATCAGCAGTGGGCTGAACATAAGCCTCCCGGGACGAGGGGATTGCTAGTAACGCGGACTACCAGTCTCATTGCTAGCAATAAATTCTATCAAGTTGACCTCCCGGCAGTGCCCCATTGGAATCACCGTGTTGAATTCCAGTTGGATTCATCACTGTGGGCTAACTGCCCTGCCTTTTTATTCTAACCTATTATACCTGGTGCTCTGCCGTTAGCGCAGACGGGGATACCATTCTATTGTCATCCATTAAAAAAAAACATAAGCCTCCCCCATAGACTGCCATAAAGAACGGTCCCGTGCCACCTGCGTCACGATTGATTGGTACAGTTCGTTTTAATAGAATCTGATAAAGAAATAATCCAAAAACACACACTAAATGGTTGCCTGTTGTTTTGGTTGCCTGGAAGTAGAGAATACGATCCCGGGATCCCGAATGACAAAGGCAACGGGCCCTTTATTTATTTATTCTTTATTGTACACAAAAAATTACAACATACTATTTCATACCTACCATTTCATTATCATCCCTAAAAAAATGTACTCAGCAAAGACACTTTTCATAATAATTTAAAGCACATACATACATAAGTCACGTATGTTTTTGAGTAAAATTTTCCTTTGCCCTCACACGCCGAGCCGACCTAAAAGCTACACGTGCTGTTTCAATTGTAAGTTATAAGCGTAGGCGGTTACAGATTGAAATCGATTCTCTTCATAATTTCATTTAATCATTTAATGGTTTATCAATCATTAAATGAAACTATTGAAATTCAATAGAATAGTAACGCCGTCTGTATACGCTTGCGGGGCACCAGTGAAGGATGATAAATTAATATGAAAGCAGGCCACGAATTCTACAAGAATTGACCAATGAATCTGTTAAATCCCCATTAGTAACGATTTGTTACACGAGTGAAGTTTTTTTCGTAAACTGGAATAATGGAATTTAAACGATATATCTCACTAATATTAGTAAATTAAAGTGTGACTTAGCCCGCATAACTGGGATAAGTTGATTGACTGGGATACCCGGGACAGCCTATGTTCTTATCCAACCCAAGTACTGCATTAATAAATAACAAACAAACTTACATTATTATAAATAACTGCATAAAGCTATTAAATAATTTGAGTAGTACAATAACATTATCTTGAGATGGATCCTTGGACATTCAAATATTCATGATAATAAAACAGCTGACCAATAAGCAAAGGAAAGAGTAAAAAAGAGCGAACATAAAAGATCATGGAAAGATCGCAATGTCACAGATTTTTCTGTCTAAAAAATCCCGTTTTTTTTTCAATAATAATAAAATACTTTCACAATAACATTATTTTTTATTTTTAATAACAGCAAACAAGCTGCCGGCCGGTTAATGGAAAATGGTGCTTGTTTCCTCTAAACGCTCGTCACTTACACCACACAAGAATAACATTAAAGTGACTGCAGAAAACCATTACAACAGAATACGAATGCAGTGACCAAGTTTTGTCGTTGACCGTGGGGAGGCGCCGTTACATGTTACATTTATAGGTGTTTCCTCTTATACGCTCTACAAGATATCGGGCCAAAAATCTTTAAATAAACCTTTTATGCTAAAATAAATTACAAAATTAGCTATTCTTTGTCACATTTTATTGCGCTTACTCTACCATTCATATATTACAAAAAAAAAACTATAAGTTTAATTTTTTTTTAACTGTCCACTGCTGAACATGAGCCTGCCCCTTAAGGGGCTTTCCCAATAGTTGCCACGCTTGGCAGGCAGATTGGCAACCGCAGGTAGGCTTTGGAGTTGTTTTAAGAGGCACAAATTTCTAATTACATCTCCACTTCCTCATTTGCGAAAAGATTAATCACCTACCATGAATTAAAATGTTAACACCTAAGTTAAATACATTCACCATCTACATACGAATAAATGCTACAAATTAATACTAGACACCACCACTTAGTAAATAGTTCTCAAACAAAATCTTAGCTCTTGTCGCCATCTTTGTATATGGTACAAGTGATAAGAGTTGTGCTGTTTATATATTTCAAAACATGTTCTTGCTGAGAATTACAGCCAATAAATCAGTACTTTCTTTAATAGTAATGAACAGCAATATAATTTTAAAAAAAATTTAATGTAATTTTTTTTTTATTATAATCCAATACTGTTTAGTACTTTGTATTCACACAAATTCATTATATATATATATATATATATATATATATATATATATATATATATATATATATATATTTTTTTTTTAAATGAGCTACAATTGAGTGTCTTGCCCGTTCTTTTTGGATGAAATCGCATTCCGAATGGGCGATAATAAAATAATGACTATTCAAAATCTTAATTTACTTGGATAAGAACATTTCTTTATTTCTTATTTATTCGGTTGTTACTTCATAATCGCTCGAGAAATCATCATGGAATTAAGTATACTCGTTATATTTGTGACAAAGAAAAACATTTTTTTTATACCACTGAGGTGGCAAACAAGTATACGGCCCACCTGATGGTGAGTGGTTACCGTAGCCTATGGTATTACGCGTACGTTGCCGACCCTGAAGAAACCTCTTTACGCCCCTTATTCATAAAAATTAATAATTATCTTCTACAAAAAATCATTGTAACCGACCATATATACTTTAATTGAGATTTTCAGTTCAAAATGTGTATAAATCCGCTTTAAACTTGTACCAATCACAAACCGCGGCACGTTATAACTTACACCGTACACAAAGGTTCGCAAAAGCAGGCCAAGAGTGTCGCTTTACGGTGTCAAGGCGGTTGGCTTTCCTATACCTATACCCACTTTAGGTACCCACTTTTTAATATGAATATTAATTTGATGGATGAAAAAAAATAGTAACCCTACTTCCGTTATTAATATAAGCTAAGAGAAGGAACATTATCATCATCATCATCATCATTTCAGCCATTAACCGTCCACTGCTGGACATAAGCCTCCCCCATAGACTGCCATAAAGAACGGTCCTGAACCACCTGCATTCACCAACTCCTTGCAATGCATTTTAGGTCGTCACTCCATCTAGTGTGGGGTCGTCCTACACTGCGTTTACCCGTACGCGGTCCCCACTCAAGAACCTTTCTTCCCCATCGGTTGTCGGTTCTTCGAGCTATGTGACCAAGAACATGATTATGAATAATATATAATGATTTGTTATTTATGTGAATATTTATTTTTGCCCACTCACTACTTCCTATGCCACTGTGTTATTATTGGATGAAAATGGTATGGTGGGGTTACCATGCCTGCGCTAACGGGATACGCTGGCGGAGCACCAGTGAAGGGTGATAGATGAGAATGAAAACAGGCCAGTTAGTCCATCATGATGAATTCATCAGGAATTAATCATGATAGTTTCCAGAGGGAACCGCGTGGAGGTCGACCTGGCTGATTATATTGCTAGCAATGGGATTCTTAGTCTCCATTACTAACAATCTCTTCCCCCCTATGCCACTGTGGTAGGTAGACATAAAGATTTATATATGAATTGCGGGGACTAGCGGCCCCATTTTTTAGCAATATACTCCGTCGGTTATATCGTAGGTCGACGCCCAAGCGGTCGCCTTTCATCGTCACCTACGAGTATCACCCCTCACTATACCGATAGCCCAGGCGTGGTTACTATTCCATTATCACCAATAAAAAAAAACATATCTATATGTACTTGTATCTGTATATATATATATATAAATGTCCCAGAACTCAACGTCAAGTCGAAACGGGGTGACAGGATTGGTCGATCACCATTAAGAAAAAAATCAGAAAAAAAAATCTATGCAGTTTGAAAATTATAAGGCATTTAAAAAAAAACCTAGAAATTTGATCAAACTGTAACCATTTTTCGGTTATTGTGGTTAGTTTTCTATCTTAGCTTATTTCAAAAAATATATATTTTTTTAACTTTCTTGCAACCCATTGTCACCGCTGAACTTTTAGCATAGTTTTCTACAATTTGAGACCGTGCCAAAGCCTTGTCACTAAGCATACTGACATATTGGCTGGACAATCAGGCTCAATCAGGTATTCTACTCTGCTATGCTTTGTTTGACATATTTCGTAAACACTAGTTCTATCCCTCGACTTTACTGTCAATCACTATATTAATTCTATGTATTAAGTTAACATATAAGAAGTAAAGATTCATAGGACCACATTACTACCTCGTTGCTAGCAATATACACTGTCAGGTCGACCTCCACGCGGTTTCACCTGGAAACTATCATGGTTAACAATTGTTGTATACGTTACGTCACCTATCATTCCTCACCGGTGCTACGCCAATGTATACCGATAGCACAAACGGGGACACTATTTCATGTTCACCCATAAAAAATAGATAGATAGATAGATACTCTTTATTGTTTCCTCTAAAAGATTACAATAGTAAACTTATTATAAATATAAATAATTACAAGAAATAATCACAGTGAGAAAACAATGGGCGACCTTATCGCTAAATGCGATCTCTTTTAAAAAGACTGATTATATAACCTATCCGTGTAACAAATTTAATTCAAATCCGTTCAATAGTTTTTGCGTGAAAGAGTAACAAACATTAATTCATTCATTACAAACATTGACATTTATAATATTAATAGAATTCTTGATATGACTTTCCGAAATAACATAAATAAATAACAATTCATAAACTTTAAAGAAAACTAAAAAGGTACCTTTGTTACAAATACTCTAATTCAGACACTTTCGGTTATACTAGCAAAAATATTTAAGACACTGTCTGTCTTAACAGCTTCATTTTATATTTATCTAACAGTATCTGAGTGTTTAACAAAACTCTGTCTAAGTAATTAAATATTGTTTAGTCAACGTAATAATATTTATTTCTAATTTTATTTTCCAATATCCACAAATTATTATAAAATAAATAATAAAATAAATATAAAATTTAAAAACTTTAATATAATATTCCATAAATTATGGCACATAAAAACATTTAATATAAAAAAAAATGTTTTATTTATACTTTAACCGATATTAGACACGCTTTTTTGCGAGCAATCTAAACATGTATTAAATAATAAGCAATCTAAACACCTGGCTATCGCAAATTAGAATTTTTCGTGGTAAGGTTTTTTTAATTATTTAATTTAATTAAACATACAACTGTTTAATAATTTAAAAAAAAATGTATACTTTTTGCTGGCTGCTAAGTCACCACTGTTAATTGCGTTTAAAATAAATATAATAAAAACATTTGAAATGAAATGAAATTAATTTATTTGTATTAAACAGTTAAATTTATTTCCAAAGACCACGTAGTATTAAGTTTGGCACCTGTTTAATTGCCTTAAGCGATATAGGCATGCAAATATTTACACTTTATAAAAAATAAACCAAAAATAAAAATTATGATACAATTTTGTGTTATTGAAATTTGTTATATATTAAAAACTAAATTTATATTACATCTTTATACATCACATTACCTATATAGTTTATATTTAAAATGAGAATAAGCAATATTTAAAATGTAAATTAATAACAAATAATACAATGTTTTCGCATTTTGTTTGATTCCTTTTATGCATTTACTGTGTTTGACTTGCGCCATCTACCTTTCTCTCTGTACTTATCCATTCTTTATGCCAGGTTGTCTGTAAGAGATTGCTTCTAGCGATAAGGCCACCTTTTGTATATGCACATTCTGTATATATACTCCTTGTATACATCTCTACTGTGCGCAATAAATAGTTTATTATTATTATTATTATACAATAACATTATATATTAAGAAAATATAATCAAAGGGGTAAAATAATTGAAATGTCAAGATTACTATACAAGATTATGCTAGCTATTTAGTTAGCTCTTTTTTTTTAATTTAATAAGAAACAATACTTAAATGTCAGATAATAACTCGTCAAAAACTATTGTAAATAAATATTTTGCTATGTAAACAAGTAGACTTTCTCATTGTAAATGTAATGTTGGGTTGACTGGAAGAGATCTCTGTCAGAGATAAGTCCACCCTTGCTCACAACATTTATAAATGCATTGCATACATACATGCATTACATTACATATATACATATATATATGCAATGCATTACATATATACATATATATATATATACATACATATGTATATGTATATATATATATATATATATATATATATATATATATATATATATATATATATATATATATATATATGTATGTATATATGTATATATATAAATTGATATATTATCCTCTCTAATGTGTGGGCATTTAATGTATCCCACACTGATTACAGATTTGCTGAATTCATATCAAGTTTCTGTTAAGTTTATGTTTGCTTATATTGAATATACTAAGTTGGAATGAAACCGCAAAACTTCATTAGTACCCGTTTGCGCGTAGTTTCTCAATATTGCACGCAAACCCATATTTGTTAACCGACTTCCGAAGAGATTGTCAATCTAATTTCTTTTTTTTTTTAATGCTTTTTAGCGGTGACTTAGTTTATACTAAGTTTCATGACTATTGGTAGAATCATTAAGGCTTCAGAACACAATAAACGCACTTTATTCCAGCGACTTTGTTCCCAAAAGTTTTATTACGAACCACATATTAGTAGTTCCACTATTTCCAAATAGATGGCGCTTTCTATAAATTATTATAATAGATTATGTAATATAAATTTTCATAAAATAAGACCCTAATATACTTAACTTATTATAATTTTCTTAAGGTATGTTTTACCCTAAACAAACTTAAAAAAAATACAATCTACACACACTTCATGTGTGTGTACTTACATTACATATACCTACCTATAAATGTAAGGGGAAGGATTATTCGTAATGCGGACTACCAATCCCATTGCTAGCAATATGCCCCAACCAGATCGACCTCCACGTGGTCCCCACCCCTTCAACCATCGTGCTGAATTCCAGATGGGCTGACTGACCTGCCTTTTTATTCTCACTTACCTCACTGGTGCCTCTCCAGCGTTTACCGTTAGCGCAGACGGGGTTACTATTTGTGGTTACTATGTGTGGTACATAAATGTGATTTCGTCTTTCAAATGTTGAATTAAAATTAAATCAGCAGATATTACAGAAAAACAAATAACAATTTCAATTCTAAATTGTTAGATTTTATAATAACAAAATGAAAATATATAAAGTTGTGTCGCAGTAATTAAGCAGGGTAGCGCTTGTGGCCGTATGCATCGGTGCTTTCAGCGTCCCACGTGAGTTGAAGCAATTTTGGTACTGTAACAACTTTCGGGTCGGTAACGGTGAGTCGAAACTGGGGACTGAGGACTGTATCTCACTACGACAACGTGGTGGCGCCACTAGTCCCATAACTGTAGTTGCATGTGCATGATAATTGAAAAAAAAAAACAGAGCCACATGGCTCTGGCCTATTTTTTCCACCGATTTCCGAAAAGGGAAATTCTGAATTCGGTTCTATTTTTTTGTATGTTTGTTACTTCGTAACTTCGTTATTTATAAACCGTATTGGAATATTCTATTTTATCTGAAAGGATATTATACTTCATACCGGTTTTAATAAAATGTCTATGAGACCTCAGATTGGTAGCATTTTAACAAAAAACCAGTTAAGTTATTTAATTTTTAAATAAAAAAAGACATGTTTCGCCACGATTTTGTTTTTAATGGATGATAATGGAATGGTAACCCCACCCGCGCTATCGGTATACACCGGCGGGGCACCAGTGAAGGATGATAGGTGAGGATGAAGCAGGTCAGTTAGCCCATCGTGACGAATTCAACAAGAATTGTTCACGATGGTTTCCAGGGGGAACCACGTGGAGGTCAACCTAATAAGGCATATTGCTAGCAATGGGGCTGTCAAACTCCATTGCTAACAATCCCTTTCCCCCCGTTTTGCCATGGTTAAAGACTTTTTATGTAATTTTTTTTTGTCTTAAATTAGTTTGAGACTATAGTATAAGTTTAACAACACAAAGTCTATCATTTTTCTAATACCTATAGTCTCAGGGAGGAAGGGATTGTTAGTAATGCTAGTTATGGGGACCAGTGGCCCCATTGATAGCAATATCAATCATATGTAATAAAAATAATATATATAAAATAATAAATAATAAAAAAAATCATATGTAATAAAACGTAACAGAGTAAGTGTATTATAAACCTTTTTTCCGCGTATGCATGCATGCAACATTTACGCCATCTAGTGTAATATACGCTTTAAAGGTATAGAACAAAAGATTTCAATGGCTTATTCCGTTGTTGAATTAGACCACGTGGAAATGATAAGCGAGCTTTCACGCCATCTTTTATTGTGCCATTCGCAGCTGTTTTATACTCTTTTAAAGAAAAAATGTAACATTGTACGTTTTATATTATCTTCCTGGAACTATACTTACGTTGGAAGGAGTTGGGGTAAGGGTAAGTAAGTAACGGGGACTACCGGCACCTTTGCTCGCAATATACTTAGGTCGACCTCCACGCGGTTCCCACTGGAAACTGTCGTTATTAATTCTTATTTATTCGTCATAATTGGCTAACTGCTCGGGGCGGGGGGAAGGAATTGTTAGTAATGGGGATGTAACAGTTCCATTGCTAACATTACACCCTGTCAGGTCGACCTTTACACGGGTCCCCCTAGAAATCATTCCATTATCACACATTAGAAAAAATACCCCCGGTATTGCAGGCGATTAGCGCGTTCGAACAAACGAAAGTTTCAGCTTTATTCAATTAACAGATAGATGGATAACTTATTTGTGTTCTTTACAGCACACAAATAACAACAGACATTGACACACACACAAGAAAAAAAAGAAATAGAAGTATACATATACAAAAAGAAGGAAAATACATAAAAGAATTAATATAATTTTCCCTCTCATGCGTGTTCTACCGTGACACAAAATGGTCACAACACACTTTATTGTTCTGCCCTCAAAAGAGCAAAACTCTCATATGTTATTGTGGCCAAAAGTGATAAATAGTAAAATTTTACTTTGCAAAATCGTAGCCAACAAATCTATATAGGGGCTATAAAGTAAATTATATAGTATCCAAGGTGAATTACAAAATGCTTTACCATTAGGCAACCCTACAGAAGAGGTCACATGCGTGTACAACAAAATCCAATAACAGAAAAAGGTCCATAAAACAAAACGCTCGAAATCTTAGTAATTAGGTTAAGTGCACCCCTACACTGTCACTGTATTAGGACGGGTTATATATGTGTGTCAGTATGTTACAGTGTTGCCATATGCAAGTTTCTAAACTTCCCCAAAATTTCGATTATTTTTACCTCTGTCCCATTCGTGTTTCAACCGTGAAGCAGTTATGTTTGCATGGCTGTGTTTCGGTTTGAAGGGTGGGATATGGCAGTGAATTTACAGGGTACAGAGGAATAACACCTGAGTTCTCAGGAATGGCAACACATGTGAGGTGTCACGGGTTAAACAGTATACTCTGTTATGTACATGGTACTGCTCATGTCTATAGGCGACGGTTACCACTTTCCATCAGGTGGGCCGTCAGCTTGTTTGTCATTCTAAGTTGTATAAAAAAAAAAACCTCCTAAAGTACTGTTTGTTAATCAAGGACCTAATGTTACTATTCCCTAATTAAAGACATACGTTCGTTTTCACTACGTTTTGCCAAGTAGCTACTACTGTCATCGATGAAAAAATTCAAATCTAACACCATTTAATTTCCCATACGGACCATAAATAAAAATAAGCAAATAATTACTATTAAAAAATGACAAAATAAGTTTACTTAAAGGAAAATTATTCTTTCTTTTAGTTTACTTCGTTTATAAAATGAAAATGTTCCAAAAAAAAAACTTTGTAACAAAACTAGTTATATGGATTTCAAAACTAAACTAAAGTAAACAAAATAAACTAATCTGGAAGTTATCCTTTTAAATAAAAAAAACGAATTTTCCAAATCAATTTGTAACCTACGGAATTATGAGGTAAAAACATATAAATAATCCGAATTGGCAACCACTTTTTTTTTAAGTCTGTTAAAAGTTTTCAAATACTCTAAATCCTATACATATAATTTTCCTTAAACATTTCTATCTCCTATCACCCAGAGACAAATTTTTACCAAATATTGGGGAAAAATATCCAAGTTGGTAACACGAGTTTTTTTATCTTAATACATGATTTGGCCGAAAGGTCTTTGTGAGATGACGGAATTAAATACATAAGTACATTTTTTTTATTTTAATTAATAAATGAAATTAGAAGTTATAACCCAGTCGGCCCTGTCATCATACGCTGGAGGTCCATCAGGGAGGGATTCATCTCAATGGGCTAACTGACCTGCTTTTTCATCCTCACCTATCATAGTATAGTGTATACCGATAGCGCGGATAGGGTTACCATTTCGTTACCATCTATTAAAAAAAAAAAAATTAGGCAATATACAATACAATATATAACTTACAAGCGTACAATAAAGTTTGTTTTGTATCGCAGGAATTTATATTGTGTGTGGAGGCTAAACCAAATTATTCACATTTTTCCCTCCGATATTTAATGCCAGTGCTCCTGTAGGCCACAATTTGCCGTCGGAATTCGCGTTATTTGTTTCGTAAACAACGAAGTTTTGGATGGGCTCCTGAGAATCCGCACTAACATTATAAATGTGAAAGTGAGTTTTTATTTTTTTTGATGGGTGAAAATGGAATGGTAACCCCGCCTGCGCTAACGGGATACGCTGGCGGAGCACCAGTGAGGTGTGATAGATGGGAATGAAAACAGGCCGGTTAGCCCATCATGATGAATTCATCAGGAATTAACCATGATAGTTTCCAGGGGAACCGCGTGGAGGTCGACCTGGTTGAGTATATTGCTAGCAATGGGATTCTTAGTCTCCATTACTAACAATCTATTCCCCCCTATGCCACTGTGGTAGGTAGACATAAAGATTTATATATGAATTACGGGGACTAGCGGCCCCATTTTTTAGCAATATCGACCTGGTTGATTTAAAAACTAAACTTATTGATCGATTTTGATATAATTTCTGTGGAACCAAACTGTAAGTATATCCTTTCAGTAAAAAAGGATTTTCTAAACTGACGTAGTTCTTTTTTTCATTGATGATAATGGAATGGTAACTCGGCCTGCGCTTACGGTATACGCTGGCGGAGCACCAGTGAGGGATGATTGGTGAGAATGAAAAGGCAGGTCAGTTAGCCCATCGTGATGAATACACATGCTATTCAGCACAATGGTTTCCAGGGGGACACGTGGAGGTCGACTTTGTTTATAAGATCCTTTGTCTCTATCACTATTAATCCCTTCACTCCAATCATATCCCTTCGTTTCAATCATTAAAAAATTAAAAAAAAATACAATCGTATAGAGAACCTTGTTGTTTTCGAAGATGGTAAAAAGTGGGATAGAAGGGAGCCTGTTTGGATACAAACTGACGTCAGTTGAAACTGTCATTGGTTTTGTTTTATGGCAGCTATATGTCACGATGGCGTTATAACTTCCCATGCTCCCATAACATAAATAAGTTTAACGACATAAAACCATGCACACGTACACAAGACATAACTGGCAGCACGCGTGCAAAGCCGCGGGCAACAGCTAGTACAATACAACTGCGTGTAATTTGAGAAACTTTGTACAGTCAGCATCGAAAATCCATGTTAAGGACTAAATTCCCAAAACCTCAATATACTTTTTTTTAGATGGGTGAAAATGGTAATGGTAACCCCGCCTGCGCTAACGGGATACGCTGGCGGAGCACCAGTGAAGGGTGATAGATGAGAATGAAAACAGGCCAGTTAGCCCATCATGATGAATTCATCAGGAATTAACCATGATAGTTTCCAGGGGAAACCGCGAGGAGGTCGACCTGGTTGGGTATATTGTTAGCAATGGGATTCTCAGTCTCCATTATTAACAATCCCTTTCCCCCAACCTCAATATACTGTACACTCAATACACGCATAATTAGCGATACAATACTACAGATAAATAGATCCAGTAAAATTCCACTGATATTGTATATATATATATATATATAAATATATATACTACTACTACTACTACTGATATATACATATATTGTCTGATATTCAAATTAGGAATCTGTAATTATTAGTAATGTATTGTGTAAATATAAATATAATAATTTTAATTATTCTAGATATAAGCTGTTGATTTCAGATGTAATATTAAAATTATATAAAAAAATATATGTGTACTTAATATAAATTATTAAATTTATTTGTATTTAATACGTATTTTCTATAACAAAATATGTAAACTTGTTTCTATACTGCCATCAGTACTCTGTTACGTAAAGGAATTTCGATGGAATTTTAGCTCTCATCACCTACTCATCTCACACTAAGGTCGCTGTTTCTGAGCTCCCGAAAGGTACATTTTCAATAGCTATTTTCAAACATACATACATATATACTCGTAGGTACAGTTATAGAAAATAAACAAAATAATAAATTATCCCTAGACTCACTTCAAATAAACCGATTGCATTTTACACCAATTTTCCAAAAATATAGTGCCTGCAGCAGAGGGCAGGAGTGTCTATACATCTACATAGTTATGCGTTTATAGAAAACTATATATATATATATATATATATAAAATATTGCAGATAAACTGAACACACTTCATTATTCGTGCTTGACAGATAGAAGACGCCTTCTGTTAAGTCCGCCATATGTACAACTTGTCACTTTTGTACATTAAGATAAATAAATAAATATTTAGTACTAGTTTTTGATTATATCAATAAAAATACCAAATTGATTTCTTTATAAAGTTCTGCGCTAAGAAACAAAAAAAACACAACCGAATTGAGAACCTCGTCCTTTTTTGAAATCGCATTGAAAGATATTGTTTTATCTATGCCCTTATTAAACAACAAAACATTAATAATATAATACTGTTTATAGTATCGGAATACAAGATTTTATTCAGTGAATTTTTGTTGCCGACTGTACCGCTTGTATCATATCATATATTAAGGGGATCACATGACAGTGTACCCACTTGTTGCGCTGTAATTATCCTTAATTACACCATAATAAACACGGTACTAAATTTAATGAGGTTTATAGTAGAAATTGATGTTTACATTATACATAGGGGGGAAAGGGATTGTTAGTAATGGCGGTCTAACACTTCCATTGCTAGCAATGTACCCTATCAGGTCGACCTCCACGCGGTTCCCCCTGGAAACCATCGTGGTAAATTCTAGTGGAAGTCTTCACAATGGGCTAACTGTCCTGCTCTCATTCTCACCTGTCAAATCTCACTGGTGCCCTGTCAGTGTATACCGATAGCGCAGGCGGGGTTACCATTCCATTTTCAACCAATAAAAAAAATACATATACATAGGTATGCATATACAAACTCGTGGGTAGTCTAAAAAAAGGCAAAGGAATATTTATAGGGGGTTAGGTGAGCCGTGCCCACCCCAGTATCGTCCTATGCACACTCCAAGATACGAACGAAGTTTTTCAGACATGTCTAAAATTATACATGCACGTTTTATTAAGGAACCAGCCCTTCCCCCCTCCTTCTTTAGAAAATAATATTAAATACATCAATGAAAAGAGTATATAAAAAACTAATGATATGCCATATGAGGAAGACTTTGTACAAAAGTCGATTGCTTGGGTACCTCTGTCCCATTCGTGTTTCTACCGTGAAGCATCTGTGTTTGCATGACTATGTTTCGGTTTGAAGGGTGGGTATGGCGTGAAATTACTGGGTACAGAGGAATAACACCTGAGTCCTCAAGAATGGCAACGCATGGGAGGTATCATGGGCGAAACAGTATACTCTGTTATGTCCATAATACTGCTCATGTCTATAAGCGACGGTTACCACTTTCCATCAGGTGAGCCGTCAGCTTGTTTGCCATTCTAAGTTGTATAAAAAAAAAATTGTCTCAGTTACCATCGTTCACTATAGCCTAGTGAAAATAAAGCCGGATTAATTCGCGCATCGTGACGAATTCACCAGGAATTAACCGCGATAGTTTTTAGAGGGAACCTCGTGGCGGTCGAGCTGACAAAATATATTGCTAGCAATAGCAATACTATTCACGTGGATTTATTTAATATTAATTCATTCTTACGCCACCTACCCATTTCTATCTGTTCTCCATTAACCGCAGGCAATTTTTTTACCTAATTTATATCTTTTTATGTTTGTACTTTATCCTACGATATTTTAATTACCTTTTCCAATTGTCATTACATATTTATGTGTATTAGTTGAAATAAATAAACAAATAAATTACCAGATTTATCATAACGTTTCGACCATGTTACACCGACCGTGGTCACGAGTGGACTGACATAGCGCTGTCCTGTCTTCGTTTCCGAGACAGAAGTATTTGCTGCTACCCTCTCATTGTCCCACTTTACGCAAATTGTGTCCCTGTACTGAGGGTTTCTGCATACAACACTGGTCGTATATTTATTCGATGCATTTACCGATTGCACACTACATCGAGGTTTTCGGATTACTGAGTTCCAGATCGCTGAGAGTTTGAAGCCGTCTACTCGAATGTAATTTTTGCTTCTTGATTTCAATCGCTTCACGTACTATTCTCGAATAGAAATTTCGTTCGTGGAAAGGATATGCGGACGATGAAACTCGATCCGATGCTTGGCACCCGTTTCCAATAAATGTCGTACAATCGTTGATTTGCTAGTTTTGGTATTTAAATCATGCAACGCGGAAGTTTAAAGTACTTTTTTTTATATTTTAAGTGTTTTTTATTTATTTAGGTATATCAGCTCTAATGTACCCGAAACTGATTTCTCAGATAAATAAATAAATAAAAATAATTTTTATTCAAATAGTTTACTTAATTAACTTAATAATAAGCATTTTTGAATAGTCATTTTTTATAACTCTACCGCCCAGTTCGGTATACAATATCAGCTGAGAAGAACTGGCAAGAAACACAGTTGTTGCTTTTTCAAATAAAAGTTAAATGTACAACAAAAATGTGACTCGATAAAATGACCATCACAAACTTCGTATTGATAAAAGAAAGAAAAAAGCTACAACGCTACAATCAATCACAGTATTCATTGAAAAGATTTTATCTACTTTGCCTACACATGAAAAGAGAAGAAATAATAAATAGCATTAGTTTACAGAGATATTCAAAAACTTCTAATTTAGACTCAGCTAATACAGATTGAATAAGTTCAATATATAAACCATTTAGATAAAAATGACGCGTAAACTTACCATTTTCCTTCAGGAGGGTCGTCAGCTTGTTATTCTAAGTTGCATAAAAAAACTGTCCTCTTTCCATCGAGTTTATACGACTCTAACAGTAAATATCGTCATGGTATCACAATTTTTGACAATGGAGTGACCGAAACTGTCCTTAAAGATACATATTTGTCTAAAGGTTAACAAAGATGATGTCAATTAAATGATCACTGGCATAGTAAGAACAGTCTTTGATATCTTTAAAAGAAACCTAAAAACAATTTGTCAAAATTATTAAATGTCACTCACAAAATTCTCTATAAGTGACTGAGGTGAAATCGTATAATTTGTCTGAGCATAGCAAAATAAGTAAATCTCTCGTGACCTGATTAGTTAATATAATATGACTTAGCTAATATTTTTGTAAGTAATCTATACTTATATACTTATTATACATATATAATATAATATCTTTCTCTCAGGAGGACAGGAGATTGTTAGTAATACACCTTATCAAGTCGACCTTCACGCGGTTCCCCTAGAAACCATCGTGGTTAAATCTAGTGAATTTTCTCACGATTGGCTAACTGACCTGTTTTCATCGTCACCTATCATCCCTCACTGGTGCCCCGCCAGCGGATACCGATAGCACAGGCGGGGTTACCATTTCATTATCACCCATTAAAAAGAAAAAACCTTTCTCTTTCTCTCTCTCTCTCTTACACACACACACACACACATACTGAATAATACACATACATACATACCTTATACAATAAATAGATGATTTTATTGATTGTTACATGGGTGTTGGTAAAATTGCTGTACATAAACTAATAGTTTATTTACATTATGAATACAAAAGTATAAATATTAACTTGTACTTTTCCACAATAAAGGTGTTATAATAAATACTTGATGGGGAACAAAGGTCCTTGATTGGCGACCCCGTACGGGCAAATGCAGTATATGACAGCCTCCTACTAGATGGACTCAAATGCACTGCACTGCAAAGAGATGCAGGTGGCTCAGGACTGTTCCTTATGACAATCCATGGAGGAGACCTATATTTAGCAGTAGACGGATAATGGCTTAATTATAATTGTTTGTTCCACTAAAGTATTTTAATATCTCTAAACACGTAGAAGTATGGTAAAACGAAGTACAATTACTACAGAATAAGCTCGGCCCAGTTTAGAAATCAATGGAAAACTTTTGGCATAAATCGCCATTGTTAATATAAGATATGGTTCCTTATTGTAAGGAAAACTATATTTTAGCTTATGTATAAAAGAAAGTTACGGTAGAGTGGCCAGCAAATGGAAGACGAAAAATATTAAAATCGTCTCCATTTGTTGAGCGCTGGCGACCGACCGGAACTGCTATGTATGAAACACTGTTGAAATAACAACAATTTAAGTTATTTTTTTTTTATATACAACTTAGAATGGCAAACAAGCTGACGGCCCACCTGATGTAAAGTGGTAACCGTCGCCTATAGACATGAGCAGTACCATGGACATAACAGAGTATACTGTTTCGCCCATGATACCCCCCATGCGTTGCCATTCCTGAGGACTCAGATGTTATTCTTCTGTACGCTGTAAATTCACGCCATATCCCACCCTTCAAATCGAAACACAGCCATGCAAACACAACTGCTTCACGGTTGAAACACGAATGGGGCAGAGGTATTTAATGTTAATGATAATAAATCTTACACAAATATATACAATTTCCCTGAGTAGCTATTTATATTTATAACTAAATCTTATGCAAAGTCTCACAAAAAGTATATAAATTTTCAAACAAAAATCTATTTCTAATTTAAATAACAGTATATAATATAATTTAACAGAAATAATATTTGAATTAAACGACTGTATCAGAACAAATGGAAATTGACTAATTAATGCTGTAATAATGTTTCTTTAAATGATTCCATAAAGATTACCGAAACTGCGTTCAAATATGAAATAATTTTGACTATCATCTATGTAAACGGTATAAAGCTTCAAGTGTAACCATCAAACACTACCAGATCACGAAATTATTGGTCGTTAAAAAATTCAATTACATCTAAAAAGAGATATGAATAACTCAAATTATGAAGAATACTAATATTTCTGCTTACAGAAGACGACAAAGAAGTCCACCGATACGAAATACTCTAAATATGGGCAAAAGTAAGAGTAATAAAAGTAAGACGGAAGATACGCTTGTACTATTCAAGAAGTCAAACACCACTCTATTTACTCATTCCAGGACATGCTCAGGTGTGTCACATCTTTATACCAATAGTGCTATTCTACAAATCAAGAAAAATTTATCGCAAGCTAAAGAATATTATGTATACGATGACAAAGTTAAAAGAGATTTCAGTTTGGAAACTGATATTTGTGTTTTAAGACGGTATTATAGAAGTAAAAGGAGTAAATTAAGTCGAAAATCATCGTCAAGATTGAAATATTCAACAATTGCAGGCACAGAGATAAGAACAATTGAAGAATTTGAGCCAAATGCCAGTGCATGTGGTGATAATAGCAGTAAAACTTCTATTGTAATGGAACCTAATTTAACTAATATAGATATTACTTCCCTTATGATAGAGAACCTTAAAGTACTTCTAAATAATTGGATCAAGACACATGTATTGGAAAATAAAGAATTAAAACAAAAATTTGACGCTATTCTCGACTCTATACTGGTCAGACTTGAAACAAGGAAACCCGAGAGACTTTCATCTTGTACAACTTATGTTATGGATAAAGACAATAATAAACACAGAGGTAAAAGAGGTACTAAAAGAAGTACAGCTGTAACTTGCCAATATTGTAAACAGAAGCTAAGACCCTCAGTAACCAGTGGTTTATCTCAGGAGAAAACTCAAAGAAAAGACTCCTATTACACAGTACCTTTTCCTTACAAACACATAAAAATAATTTCGACTTTAAGTATACCTAGAAATTTTCATATGCAGACTACTGATTCTAATGTGTCAATGAAGAGAAAACAAAAGGTAAAAAAATATAACATCATTAATACATCTAAAAATAAAATACACAGATTATTTGTTACTACGTCTACTTTTAATCTATTAACAGTATCTTCAAATTCAGATATTAAATTTTGTGTACCTAATAAAGAAAATAATGAAAGTGAAGATAACAAAAAAGAACAAATCATATTTTTTCCAAAACCAGTTAATAATAGTGATAAAACTAAATCAACTACATCGTTTTGCATAAATAATATTTTGAATAAAAATCAAGTACATAAAGACGGATACTTAAATGTAACTCCGAGCCTTGTTAAAAGCATTTATGCCGCTGATCCTGCAAATATAGCCAGTAGCAGTAAATATAAAAAGAATAGTGACAATTTTACTATGACTGATGAAAATATGTCATACGAAGTAGCACAAACTATATTAAATAATTGTAATTCAAAAGTACAGTTTCATAAAGCAGAAATTTCAGGTGCTAAACGAAGTATTAACATATTAAAAATTATAGATGAAAAAGATCAAAGCGATCCCATGGTAGCTATTGATTTCATAAATCAAAACGTAGAGTTACCTACAAACGACGTATCTAAATGTTATAACAAGGAAACAATTAAGGATAGCCAAAGTACAAAAAATATTCAGCTGTTGAAAAGAAAACTAAAACGTCAAAAACGAAAAAAATTACGATGTAAATA
The DNA here is from genome assembly GCF_026898425.1 of Galleria mellonella. Lineage (NCBI taxonomy): Eukaryota > Metazoa > Arthropoda > Insecta > Lepidoptera > Pyralidae > Galleria > Galleria mellonella. Next base: position 2,666,113 of record NW_026441999.1, on the reverse strand, counting down.
TTATTTTAGTCGATATACTCATTTTAAAAAAGGTAATAATTATTTGTTGGAAAAAAGAAATATCTTAGGACATTTAGACAATATTTTAAACTATTTTTCCACGTATAGTGATCATAAAGATATAAAACTTGAGATACATATGAATATTTTACCTACGCATAAAAAGGAACCTAAAATTAATGTTAATAACAAAAATAATCAAAACAAAACATGTGCACTCAAAGTCTCCCATAATAAATTTACCACATTTGAGACTTCTTTGGAAACACATAAATCAAATAAAGAAAATACTTATATATTTTCTGAACATCATCCGAATATTATTCCTCTTCTTGATGGATCTATGAGTCAAAATAAGTATATATTTCATAGTGAGAAAGCAATGGCTGAAGCAAAAGATGTATTTAAAAATGTTTGTAATTTTACAGACCGTAGTACGACGACTAATGAATTTGCAATATCTCAGGAAATACGTGAACTTAGGGAAGTTGTAAAAGAGTTAGTAGTTACTGCTGAAAAATTAGTTAAAGACTATTTAAAGAAACAAAATATACCAAAAGTAGCCTTGATGTCAAATAACACAACAATTAATAAAGCAAGACAAGATAATAATAATATATCATCAAATCAGCAAATACAATCTAAAGGAATCCAAATTTCAAATATCATTGGAAAATCACAGCTTTCTGGCTTAAAACTAACAAAGAGCCCTAAGAAACCAGAAGTTTTCTTAAATGAATTAGCAAAACGGAGTACTTCATATCATATTATAGAGAGTGAATCAATATTAAAAGTGACTGATATGACTTCTGCTGCCATAGATAAAGCAAAAGAAAATAAAACCTTACAATGTTCGATTAGAAGATCTAAATCTCTTTTTGATATGACCAATTCGATGCGTAAAACACGATTACATACCTTTTTCTTCAGCGGGAACTTTAAAAAGAATAAGAGTAAATATCAAAACTTTTATCAACAACAACTAACATGTTCAAAAGAAAAATGTCTTCAGAATAAAACTTCAGGACAGTCAGGCAAACTTAAATGTAACAGTTCTCCATGTTTTCCTGAACCTCCACACGAATATAATTCCAAAGTTATTATTCCTATAGAATACGATGATCGCGATCCTGGTTGTTCGCCAGAGTTTCTAAATATCGACAAACCCAAATTTTCTGTTCGAAACCGAAAAGGTATAAATTTCTGCAAAGGTTTATTATACTGCATTTTGCTGTGGGTGCCAGTTATTATAATTGCTTACTTATTTTACTCATATGTAATACAAGATCTGATAAAACCTACTACTTCACCATCAAAACAGATAAATAAAACAACTAACACGTTAATTCCAATTAAAAATTCCTCTAGATTATATTTGAAAGTGTCCGATTTAGGTTTTTGATGATTTTATTCTCTTTATTATTCCAATAAAGTATTATTTAACATTATAATCAAACGCTTTATGTATTTCTTAAATAGAAATCAATATATTATTTTACCAAAGAGAGACTTTGTACAAAGGTCGTTTGCTTGGGCACCTCTGTCCTATTCCTGTTTCTACCGTAAAGCAGTTGTGTTTGCATGGCTGTGTTTCGGTTTGAAGAGTGGAATATGGCAATGAATTTACAGGGTACAGAAGAATAACACTTTAATCCTCAGGAATGGCAATGCATGAGGGGTATCATGGGAGAAAACCTGAGTCATTAGGAATGGCAACGCATGGGGGTATCTTGGGCGAAATAGTATACTCTGTTATATCCATAGCACTGCTCATGTCTATAAGTGACGGTTACCATTCTCCATCAGGTAGACCGTCAGTTCATTTGCCATTCTAAGTTGCATAAACAAAAAAATATGATTCATTATTATTAGTATAAGTAACATGTATATTAGATATTAGCTTTGCATTACCATTAAATAATGAGTTCTTTTTCGCGATAAAAGTATTTAAAAATGTATGTTTTATATTCATTTATTATCAAGCTATTGACGTTTTATCTATTATACTCGTAGATACATCGCACCGAAAGGAATACAGGCTATGATATTATGCAAGCTAAAAATATTGGAAAAAGGCCGAAATCCTTCACACGTTACCCCAAGTTTATGTCAACTTGTGTAGTATCATTAGAGGTGCAAAAGACTGATGATGACATAAACACAGCGCAATGTCACAAAAAATGTCCTGAAGCTAGTATTAATTCTGTAACACCAACTTTATCTTCAAAAACAATCACTTTGGATCCAACTAATGTCATCGACCGTAATTTAAATATAAAAGAAAATATAGACGAAACAAAAATTGTTATAGAAGACGACAATCTATGTAGTGATACAGAAAACTATCCCCATGATACGACTAACAATGAAGTTGAAAACAATATAAGGATAGATCATTATAACAAACAGCCAGAAATAGTTTTCAATACCACCAACTTTCGTGAAAATTATAAAAATAATGTTAAATACGAGTATATTTTTTCTAAAAAGAAATCTAAACAATTTAAACGTCTGTTTGAAAATAAATATAAAAATCATAGAAATAATAAGACAACGAAATTGAAAAACTATTATAGCAAAACGAAGAAGAAATGTCTCTGTACACAATTAAAGAAAGGTTCTAAATTAAAGGTTTTAAATTCTAACTCTATAACAAATATTGTTTCTAAGTCAAGGCTCTTAAAAAAAGTACTAGCAAAAGAAAAGTTACTCAATTCAGATCAAGCCTTATTTTCAGATGTAATAAGTTTGAATGAAAATGAAGGTGGATCTTTAACTTCTTCGCCTTCTACTGCTAAAGGGTCATTTTTTAGTTATTCGAGTCAAAACACTTTAATAGATACATTTAGTACAAAAAATAATTATAGTAATTTTGAAGCTGTTAATTCACATATTCAAATAACATCAGACAATCGAACGCCTTATAAAATGGATAGCCTTAATGTTGCTGTAGCTGTAACTTATAATGAGCCAAATGTTTTCAATAAAGAACAATCCATTGAAAATGGAGATATAAAAGAAAAAATACTATATGAAGAAAGTCTGAACAATGCAAATAACATAGCACAGCCTCATAATGGTTTAACCTCTCAAAATATCAGTATTTTATCACAAAATGACAATGAAAATTATTTTACTGTTACTAATTTAATAACATCTAAAACGAGTGATAAAACGCTAATCGGTATCCAAAACACCTCAAAATTAAACTTAAGTGATGATGATACTTATGTAATATCAAACACAAGCTTAGATTTTTATAAATCAAGTTTAAATTCTGACTACACTTTGACAACAAAGTCCGAAATAATACATTTTGTACCTCCTTCATTTATTGACATTTCTGCAAAAGATCCATCTAACAAAGTAACTTTACTGGATGCTGTTATAAATATGGGCTTGTTTCCAGATATTAAACCTTCAACTAGCTCCGTAAGTCATTGCACTGAAAAATTAAATAATGTTATTATAACTGATTTACAAAATAAACTACCCCTATCTAGAAGTTTAAAAAATAAAGGTGATCAACCCAATAATATAAAAAAGATAATGTCAAAAAATTTGTTAAAGAAAACCTACGACAGCGAAAAGGAAATTGGTATTAATAAAAACATTAACTTACCGAATGAGGCTACTGTTAAACATATTCTCCAAACACAGGATGATAAACAAAGAAATAATGACTTGAAATCAAGTCATCCGACTAATATACATGAACTTTGGGATAGACTTGTGATTATTTTAGATTTTACAGTGAAAAAACTTGAAGATACTTTATCAGAAAAAATCATTAAGGAATTAATAAAAATAATGCCCCTATTTGAGAAGTTATCACATCCTATACCTAATGTGAGTATACAAACTGATTCAATACATGTATTTACAGAAAAAATAGAAGCTGTTGAAGAAGTTTCCATTAGGAAAGACAAAATCGATACAATCGATGAATCATTACAATGTGATATAGTAAAGAACCGTGTTATTGATAATCTTATGTTGAGACTCAGCATTGAAAGCGCAAAACCTACTTGTCTGGAAACAACGAGTGAAACGATAAAAACACTTAAAAGTCCTGAACTTATAAAAGATTATCTAGAAATTCTGAAGCCTCCCATAAAAGACTCTCTAATAGAAACAAGTAAAGATGAAACAATAACGATATCTACAGAAGAGCCTGGTGTACATTCTATGGAATTTTCTAGATTACAACATTTGAAATTAATTTTTAACGGCCCCATAAATTTTGTTCGGGAAAACTGGTTAGTTATTAGTAGTGTCCCAACTTTTTTTGCTCTAATGTTGTGCATTTACAGTATTATTGTATTTTTAGTGAAACCTTGGTGACTTCAGAAATTGTCATACGTGTGTAGAGTCGGAAAAATATTGTTTTTAAAATATGAGGTTGATTTTATTACTGTGATAATTTGATCACAATTTTTTTTTTTATTATTCGACCTTATGTAGGTAAAATTCAGTAACTAGATTCCTTATTAAATGTATTAACCATAGACCGTCGCATTGCATTTTTTATAATCTTTGGATACAACGATACAATTTCGCACTACTCTGTGTTCTTTTTCTTATTTTTATTAATGTTAGTGTTCTGTGTAAAACGGCTAAGGCAACGTAATAATAACATAAATCTGGGTTAAACCATAGATAAAATAATAATACTAAACTCACTCTTGGGAATCGTTATGGGGCCTCTTAGGCCATAAGAGCCTTCACGTTTTACGCCAATAACTTATATTGAAATCACAGCTGCGCCTTTAGCGGATTATTTCAAAACTCATTTTACCGTAGAAATTTGACGTAAAAGTAACCAAAAACTAACATTACTGCGTTTAACAAAATATCCGTGTAAAGATCATAAACGTGGAATTGAGTTTGTTGGTTTTTTACCTTTTGGCGCGGACACTGCTTCACCATTCACTATAAAAGATTTACAGGTACTTTATGGGATGAAAAAGGATATAAGCTACTTTTTATCCCGGTCAGTTAACTATAGTATCCCTTTCTTGCGGAAGTAGTGGGTAAAAGTTAATATAAAAACAAATCTGTTTTGAATTTACATTCAGGGCTGAAGAATGATCTTGAAGACAATTTATAACTTGTATTTAAAATACCAACGGTGTAACCATTGGTATTTTAAACAGTTTCAAGACAATACGATTTCTATAGCATCGTATGAAGTTGCAACGTTGTTAAATGATGTTAAGGAATTATGATTTGTTTCAATTGTTCTTAAAATATAGAAAAAAAAAGTTTTGTTAAAATTGTCATGAAATTAGTGACAGATCGACACGTTTAAACAACTAATTGATTTTTTATTTATACAACTAGTGGATATTAATAGACTGTTTTATTGTCGGCCAATTGTTTGTTAACTATTTTAAACAGACTACGCAATGGAGAGCTTGTTTAAATAAAACGTCGTTTTTTTTTAATAAATAATAATTTATTATAATTATTATGGAATTATAAATATAGAATACTACCTACTATAAATATGTAATTTACTCATTGTCAGTATGAATGCAGTTATTACTGAGTATCCAACTTGACGTTTTTAAATCATAAAGGTGCTTACAAACCATCGATGTTACAAATTTGAAAATTCACATATCAATTCGTAGGTACCTTAGTATGTACTTAAGTTTTTTTTTAAAGCGTATTTTAATATCTTAACCCCTTACTTATTAATTATAAACGCAAATATATATTAATATTATAAAGAGACAAGTGTCAACATAATTCATTGTTATTTTTGCCTGCTAATTATTACATTTAAGTTCAACAGAAGATAAAAAAAAAATAAAAAAAATTACACAATAAACTATCCTATATCCTATAAGAGGTGAAAGATGAAACGCCTTTGGAAAATTAACAAAAAAATATTTTTATTTGATTTCCATTGAATTACGGGCAAAAAATGAAGAGCAATTGTTGGAGTTAAAGTTGTTTTGCTGTTTTAATGCTACGTTCAGATCTTTGGTATAAAACATAAGTAGTTTGATTTTTAGTAATCGGCTGTCGTTTATTCGTCTTATTTATGGGACTTTATTTTTCATCTATCATAATAAATGTATAAAATAAATATTACATATATACTGTCAAAAACTAAAAAAAAAACATCAAACGTATTGCTTATGCATGGCTATGCCATTCGTTTTATGTGGATTTACCATTTATTATTTGATTATTAATTATTGTAGTATTGTTTTTAAAAGACATTTTCATTTTTTAAATGTATATATAACTGAAAAATAGAAAATTAACATTTTATGTTTGTCATATCCAACAATTTTGTTTAAAACAACAAATATAGCAAATGCATAAAATTTTTGTTGTCCAGTTGTAATTATACTTTGTATACATGATTGTATGTAGTTTTAATAAGTAAGGGGGTGTCTGTGGTAATCATCGTCGCCGTATATAATTGACTATTGTACTCAGTTCTGTTCAGGCGCCAGCACTAAATGTCCGGATCTGTCCAAGGTGAAGACAGGACGTACCCGGCGGCTCCTAAAATTTAAATAAAATTATTTAACATTAATTCGCTCCATTAAAAAATAATATTCAATTATGTGTGTATTTCACTAGAGTACTCTGACCACGCATTTTTTTCACAACAATAAAACACATTGCTTTGACAACAAATAGCAGTACGAATATTAAGCCATCTAGCGAGATTCTGAGAAACAATATCAATCTACAAAACCAAAAATCGCGGGATAACAACGTTAATAAACATAAAAAATGCGAGCACGTCGAAATCGTAGAATGGCCGTTTAGAGGGTTAATAAAGATACTGCGTGACAAAAAATACCGTTGAATCGATATCCTTAGATTTTCTGCTAATTTGTATTAGATTATCATAGAGAAATGGCATGGAGAACAGTTCCAAAATACCGGAATCATGCCGACGAACTCGCGGGAAATAGTATTGTATTTAATTTTTTTTAAACTATTATCCTTGACCAAACAATTTATATGAAATTTTACATTTACATTTAGACAGATTCAGTGAAAAATCCAAAATTGTTGTTTTTGCCATTGAGGTTACTCTTAAAATAAATCCCAATAAATCGATATTGAAATTGAGACGTTTCGCACTCTCGAATTGCAACACTAGCGACGTAATGGTTCCATATTGTTCTGATAGATGCATATTAGTGTAACTTGCCAATGCAAACTATTGTAAATCGATCCCAATTATAACCTGTTTGATATCGATATTAAATTCAAGAGTAAATCTGTATATCCCGTTTAGTTGAGAACTAACATATCGAATTTCACATTAAATATATCTATATGGGCACGTTAATGTAACATTTGGCATAAAGATTTTTTTTTTGATGGGTGAAAATGAAATGGTAACCCCGCCTGCGCTAACGGAATACGCTGGCGGAGCACCAGTGAAGGGTGATTGATGACAATGAAAACAGGTCAGTTAGCCTATCATGATGAATTCATCAAGAATTAACCATGATAGTTTCCAGGGAGAACCACGAGGCGGTCGACCTGGTTGGGTATATTGCTAGCAATGGGATTTTTAGTCTCTATTACTAACAATTCCTTTCTCCTCTGGCATAAAGGTTAGACCGGTGCAGTGAGAGCAGGATTTAGTTTAATATTTTTACCTCAATTTAGCGCTTCGTCTCTTGCCATCAACAGCGACTGCACTCGCTTCCGCTACAGCTGGACCATCAGTAGTTGCCTGCAAAATAATATATTTTAATATGATTTAAATCAAAATTATTGAGCCTTTAAAAAAGTCTGTCCACTTGAATGCATCCATCCTACTCGTCTATCTGCCGCTGAACAAATGGCAGATGACAGTGTAATTAGAGGTTACGGAGGCATTAGAATATCTTAGTCCTCAAAAATACATGTAAACTATCATGATTAGATGACCGTTACAGTGTATTCTATATTATTCACAGTGCTATTCATGTATATAGGCGATTGTTACCATTTGTCATTAGGTTTCCCTTAGTTTGTTTGCTATTCTAATTTGCATAAAAGAATCGCATAAAGAATTTCATCTAACTTTTACCTGCAAACTACTAAACTTTCCTTTGCGTGACCAGGATGTATTGATTGACCGAATTAAAAATTATCCTATGTCCTTATTCATTCTAAACACTACGTATAAACCAAATTTCATGATCGTTGGTTGTCCTGTTAAAACAAAGCAAAGTGTTACAAACAAACTTACCTTTAACATTTATACTCATAATATATCACTTATCTTATATTCGCATATGGGGTGAGCTAAGCTATTGCACGTCGACCCATTGGGATCTTTTGTGCTTCCCCCTGCCTTATACCATCATTTCATAGATCCTTTGTGTTACCTTAACGATATCCCGCGGTTTAAGATATTTGTAGTCCCCTGGTTCTGGAGCCGTTCCCAGTAGACTCATACGCATACTTGCCAACGAATCACAGTTGCACATCAAGTGTTCCATGGATTCCGATTTCTCCCCGCATAGTCTGCACAGTGTGTCCGAAGATAGACCCATCTTGTGTAGTATATGCCTTATTGGCATATGTCCAGTTAAGGCACACATAATCAATAGTATCACTTACTTCAGCAGTAGATTCTGTGGTTGTTTGATAGTTTGGGTCCAATTGAGCTCGCGGTACCGGGACGGGCGCTCCGTACTGTGTGTACACACGAGGTTGTGTCCTGTAATAGCACATTTTAGATTTTAAAATATAGACCTTGATTTAACTTACATATTCTTTACAACTACAATAAGTTCCTAGACAAAAATTTTGAGCCTTCCATACCTAATAAGTAATATAATCTATCCTGTATCCTATTCTGGACCATGCTAACGTAAGTTTTTTTGAATGTGACTTTTTTATGCAACATAGAATAGAACCTGATGGAAAGTGGTAACTGTCTACATGTGTCTACATCTGTCATGATACCCCCATGTGTTGCTATTCCTGAAGACTAAGGTGTTATGCTTGTGTACCCTGTAAATCCGCCACCATATCCCACCCTTCAAACCGAAACACAGTCATACAAACACAACTGCTTCATGGTTGAAATACGAATGGGACAGAGCTACCAAAGGAGACGACTTTTGTACAGTCTCTCTCTGGTTAACTGAGAAACTAGTGACTGAGAAGTTACTGAAGAAACTTGTTAAACTAATCGCTGTATCTTTTTTTTTTAATGCAATTAAGAACATAATAATAAGAGATGGACGCGCCATGTTAATGTGTGGGACTCACTATTTCTTTTTTTTTTTTGTCGTTTGTCAACTCACAATACTTAGCATAATACTCAGTTTTACTTGCAGAATCTTAAATGGACGTTAATGATTTCAATATCTCATCCTCTATAAACTGAGTCGCGATAGCTGTGTATATTATCACATTAAATCAACCATTTATATGACACGATACCTGATCGAGTTGAAAAACAAAACCTACAATCGGCTTGCCATCCAGCATACATATTAATAAGATCAGAATTCATCATGTTATAGTGACAATATGGTAATGCTGGGCTTTGTTACACACTATTAACATATTTACGTGACTTAAATCATGGCACTTAATTTGAATTCTATAGGAATCTACTAACCTTGTGCCAAAGGCTGTGGCGACAGATGTAGCCGTCGAGCCGTCTTGATCGTCTGATTCATCATCTTCGACACCGTTGCCTTGTTGGTTCACGTCTAAACCGCTTTGAAGGAACGCATCCTGACCCTGGTAGCCCTGTTGAGGGAACTGGCCTGGCTGTTGACCCACAGACTGTGGCTGATTTGGAATACCCTGGTTTTGGTTAGGATAGTTCACTTGAGCTTGGGACAACAAGAGGTTCTGTTGTTCTTGAGGAAACTGCTGAATGTTTGGCTGCTGATAAAGTTGGGGCTGGTACGTTTGTTGGTACAGCAACTGAGGGTCTTGCACCTCAACATCTTCAGTATCGGGCCTAGGTTGTCCGTAAACATTTGGATTTACTGGTTGTGGTTGACCAAATGCGGGTTGCGCTTGGATTTGTGGAAACTGTTGCACTTGCGGAACCACAGGCTGATACTGATTCAATGGTTGCACAGGACTTGGAGCAAAACCTGTGGGTTGCTGCTGTGCTACCAACACACCAGGGTTTTGGAACGGTTGTTGATTCTGAACAACTCCTTGCGGTTGTAGCACTTGTCTTTGAGCTAAAACTGACGGTAAAGCTGCGAAGTGAGTCTGAGCATCATATCCCGATAGGACTTGTCTTTGAGAAACATCTCGAGTTGGTGGTACGAATAATGGTGCCCTTAGTTGTCCAAGTTGCTGTATGGGGACCAATTGCTGCTGGAGTTGCAATTGAGCTAAAGAACTTAAGAAGAATTCCCCAGGATACTCTTGCAATCTCTGTTTAGAAACTTCAACTGAGGTTTTTGCATTCTTTTGTGGTTTAGATTCTTCTAAAGTTTCCCCTTCATTCAGATCTAAAGCTTCAGTCGTTGATGGTGTCTCAGTCGTAGTGAATGTAGGTTCTGGAGTAATAGTGGTGCGTGGTACGAATTGTCTGGGCACAGCTGGGGTTGCTTGTCCGTTAGCATTATTTCTTGCCCGTGCAGTTTCTAATTCCTTTTGTCTAGCATACTCTCTGTACCTCTGTTGTTGTTGTTGGTACTACAATAAAATGTTCATGAAACTTTATAATTATTTTTTTTTAATAATCAAAGTATACAGAAAGAAGTATTATTGAAAATATTGCAATTATTTATGTTTTTATTAAATTTACCTTTTTTTAATATTTCTAACTATGAGAACTAATTTTAAAATCTTATAAACTTTTGTTCTGTACTTATTTTCACTATCCTCTTTATAATTATATTCCTCATTATATACACAAGTTTTCTGTCGGATAATTCCAGATGAGACGATTAAAAGGTTAAACGTGTAATTGAAGTGATGATTATTATGTAGCCTAGTGTGATATTAAATCTCACCTGACTTTGCTGGAAACTCTGATCCAAGTTCTTCAAATCAGTCTGCAGAGCTGGTCCTACATACTCCTGTCCATTTATTGGTGAACCTTGGAAGATTGGTAGCTGTTCCTGTGTAGGAAGACCTTGAACTGACACGTCCTCTTCTTCGGGAGGTCCATATTCATTGTTAGGAGTCAGCGGTCTTCGAGGATCCACTGGCAAGTATTGCTGTGATGGAGTATTCTGTAAACAACCAATATCAATTTACCTCTGCTCCTCCACAGATTTCTGTTTCGAAAGTTAATTGGAATGGATCTCTTTCACGTGCAAGTCGGGATGTTGCTATTCCTGTACATCATCAGGAGTGGAAATACATACTTAAGGGGCACTTTTAATATAAAGGGTATAATCATGGAGCTGTTCATACCTATAGGCGACGATTATTACCTTCCACCAAATTGTTGGCTGCTTTGTAAAAAAGTATTTTTATATCTATCTCTAAGATAGATAGTTTTCTTTTTTCTTTTCGTTCTTTAACGAATCGAGTAACGTTAGGTTTTATTCTAACATCTCTTGCTTCATCCATTTTCATAATTCTTACACAAATACACCAGTTCAAGATACTTCTAATATCTGATTATTACAGGCTAGTCTAAGCCTAGTCTCGTCAGTTATTTGAACCTTGACATTTAACAGATTGTCAACTATTAGAACGTACCTGTCTCTGTGGTAACTCGAAAGCTGGACCAGCGGGTCTGAACCCACTAGGAGGGTACGGCGCTGGCGCCTCCCCTAATACTCCACTCAGGGCCAGGAATATCACAGACAGCAGCTTCTAGACAGAAATGTAATTTATGTGAAAGTCCTTTTGATAAAGAATATTGCTAGTAAGTAACAAACTCTTCCCCCCTAGTGCTACTTCGTATATCTCTAAAGTTTACTTTTTTTATATGAAATTAATTTTTTTTATCGTTTTACGACTTATACCTTGATGAGAAAAAAAATTAATTAGACATTTCCGTTTAAATGGTAAAATTAAAATTCAGGGACTGTCACAGTGTAAGAACTACCAGTAACCAAAAGTCACATTCCTAGCTGAGTTGTTTATTTTCCTAGCACTTTATTTTCAACTAACTTCAAAAAACAGAAAGTTAGCCATTTGATGTAAAATGTTTTACAATTTGATATAAATACATATTTTTAATTTATCTAAATCAATGTTGTATTTAAAACAAATCGTTTTCGCCATATAGATATGTTTTAGTCTAATTTGGGGTTGCCGATTTAATTTTTTTTATCTTGATAGAAAATACTGCATTTCAAATCGTTTCACATTTTTGACCTTTGTTAGTTTTGTTAATAATAATTCGGATCATTTACTACATCCAATATCTCTGAGTACTAATTAGATATGCGTATAGTCACATGTATTCACGTCACGTCCCTTGCGGGGTAGGCAGAGGGATGTTTTATCCTAATTAAAATATTGGTATGAAATTATAAACTCATAATTCCTTTTCGCAAATTAAAATTCTATGATTATGAAATATGTACACAAATCACACTACACAACACAAATGAAACACAAAATGCGTGTAATCACCTTCATTTTCGTTCACTTTCGCTTTATGTCCTGCGCCTGCGCATCGCTTTTATAGACAATTGTATCCCATACATTGTCATTCGGATCGCGCGCAAAATCGACCTTACGGACATATCAATTGTACTACTGCCAAAAATAAAAATACCACTGGATTTCCAACTCTATGTCCTTTTAATAAGTGTCATATAAATTTTTAGGGCCTATCTAATTTGTTTGCTGGTGTTATTCCATTTGACATAAGGTTTTTTTTAAGGTTGCGTTATAGGACGCTACCATCATACTCTTAAGTTATGCTAGCTACACAATGCAGACAAAATTATTGTTAAGTAAAGTAAACCAACTTATTTATTTTGACTTAAAATTTTATACTAGCTAACGCTACAAACATTGTCCTGTCTCAAAATATCATCTGTTTCAAAATTCAAAAAAAGAATCAACCAAACATATCGTTCTTATCTCCAGTATATTTGAGAATGTATATAAAAATTAAGCTTTTTTTCTTTCTAGAGTTCTCGACTCTCTAATTAGTTTACAAATCAGTCTTCCTGATGGAAAGTGGAAAAAAGTATGAATAATCTATAAACAATTATCATCTATCTATATTTAAAAGAAGAAATTACCTGACGAATCAAAGTACATCTGGGACAGAAAGCTAACTCCAATAATTTAAAATAAAAAAAAAACAATTTCAGTCATGACTAAACCAGTTATATTTATTTAAAAACTATATTACAAAACCGATTTTTAGAACATTTCTATGACACCACTCTGAAAGTATTTCCTTTCAAATAAAAATAGAATTATCCTTATGACATATAAATGACGATGAAGGATTCTTATTTCTGACGGGATTAAGATAATAGGTTCTCTGAGCGAAGCCAAGAGAAATAATGGCGTTATAGTTAATCTACAGACACGTCGGTGTGTAGACAGCATAAAATAAGGATTGTTACAAGTCTATAGATTTTATTAAACCCTTTTAATTATTTTTAACACGTCCATCTGTGTTCTGTAGTTACGTTGGAATTATAAATTGAATTAGACAGTTTAATTACTTTTACACGTTTATACCAATGTCAGTGTGACTCTTTAGATTTGCACTAGTTGTCTTAAAAAAACTAGGTTAATTCAATTTTGTTTTTTATTGCCCATAAAAAATATATTCGAATAAACCTCTTTTTTGTTTTTTTTTTTGTTTCACGATATCAATACCAATCTTTTAACCAATCATGTTAGTCCTTTTCCCTCAATGCCAATGTATATCTCATATTTAGATTATATAGATTGTCTCCATACAAATGCTTCGAGAAAAGCGGTTCAACTTTTTCATACAATTTTGCATGATAAACAGTTATGAATATTTTTTTGGTTATACAATTTATAATGGCAAACTAGCTGACGGCCCACCTGATAGAAAATGGTAAATGTCGCCTATAGACATGAGCAGTACCATGGACATAACAAAATATACTGTTTCGGCCATGATACCCCCCATGCGTTGCCATTCGTGAGGACTCAGGTGTTATTCCTCTGTACCCATTAAATTCACGCCATATCCAACCCTTCAAACCGAAACACAGCCATGCAAACACAGCTGCTTTACGGTTGAAACACGAATGGGACAGAGGTACCCAAGCAATCGAATTTTGTACAAAGTCTCCCTTTGGTGTTTCCTTTATAACTTCTATAATTTTTTTTTTTACTACTGTGGTGGCAAACGAGCATACGAACCACCTGATGGTAAGTGGTTACCGTAGCCTATGAACACCTGCAATACCAGAAACATTACGCACGCGATGCCGACCCTGAAGAAACCTCTTTACCCCTCTTTTGAAGAACCCCATATTGTAGTCTCTTGGGAAATATTTATTTTGTTTTATAATTTTTACATCTTTTTAATGCGCAAAAACTCATGTTATTTATTAAATAATTAAATATATATGTACGTCAAGATCCATTGTGTGCATACGTACAAACATAGCACAATAATTAAAAAACGAGTCGGCTAATTTGACAATTAGCTGACAAAAAGTTGGCCTGTTTTTTAGGCTCGAAACTCTATATAATCTAATTCGACTCTTTTGTCAAGCTTTTTTATCTAAAAACGTCATGTATCAATGATTTACTGTCGCAACTTGTAGACCGCAAAAGTCGTGGGTTTGAATTCAACCGATATCAAAAATTTTCCCATCATCAATTTGATTAAACCATTATGTATGTGGTGTTATTGAATGTTATATAGAGGATTATGTTTTAAAATCATAGAGCGTGTGCCAATTTACATTACCTTTTCCCACTGGTAAGGATAAGCAAGCTGTAGTGCCAATAAGCTGGTTATATAACTCGAAGATTTATATAGCCCCTCCTTTTCCCGTGGGTGTCGTAAGAATCGACTAAGGGAGGGCGAGGGATGGTTAGTAGCGTCCCTCTTAAAACGTCTCTAAAGCCTAACTGCGGTTGCCAATTCGTCTGCGAAACGTGGCAAAACTACTGGCAAAACCCCCTAAGGGGGAGGCTTATGTTCAGCAGTGGACAGTTAAAGATTATGCTGATGTTTTAATGACTTTATTAGTCGTGTGATCCCGGCATGAGAAGAAAAGATTGATGAATGTGGAAGAAGCGAAAGAGGTTTGTTTGAATCGAAGCATTTGGCGTTCCATTGTTTCTGCCTACCCTAATGGGAGACAGGCGTGACAGATATGTATGTATGTATGTATGATCCCGGCCTAAAATAGGCTACCTTTTCATTTCCTGTGGGTGTCGTAACAGGCGACTAAGAGAACTTTATCATTATGAGATGGGCAGCAGCGTTCCTTTTACATCATCAATGCCTAAATGCAATCGGCTATCCGCTTGCCAAACGCCGCAACTACTGGCAACGCACGTTGTGCACGCTAATCTCAAAAACGGCTCTACCGATTTGAATGCGGTTTCACTAATGCGTTGCGGTTTGCTCCACTTAACATTTATTTTTTATTTATTTATTTATTTAATACATTTGTACACACCAATGATACGTAAGAATATGACAGAGGTAATCAAATGTACAAAGGCGAGCTTAACTCTAATAGATTTCTCTTCCAGCAATACCCAAAGTGGAAAGGAGCATTAATGACAGCGGGTACAGCGGTGTACAATATTGTGACAATTTTGTGTTTGTTTTAAATCAATCGGTTCATAAATAAAAAAGTTATATCAATCTAAAGAATCACATATAAAATGCTATAAAACGATGGACAGATGATTATTTATTACTCTTCCATAGTCAAAAATTACTTAGAAGTGATTTAGTACACGGGTAGATTATACCCTAATTTAGCACACAGAATACTTTATGTACTTACGCAAGTAAAATCGTGGGATACAGCTATTACTAAATACATTTAGGTAGTTCTGTGATAATTGCAACAAAACTTGATTATCTTTTCATTAAGTACAATTGAAATAAAACATAACAATATTTTTTTATTTCCTAAATAGAAACTTGCAGGAAGTCAAGTCAGTTGACACATCATGGCGAATTCATTAGTAATTAATAATGGGGATGTTAGTACCCATTATAAACTCTGTATTTGTATAAATATTAATTTGAACGATTTGACAGGAGTCTCGTGTCAATATATTTAAATCCAGAACAAGTCCGAAATTAAAATCCCAAAATATAATAAATGGTATATAGTATAGCTGAATTGTTTATACATTTACATACATACATTTCATTATTTTAAAATATACATATCAGTAAAATTTTTTCAAAAACAATTCTAAATTAAAATAATATTCCAGTAACCATTTTTTTAACCGTCAGGATTTTTTAAATGTTAGATCGATTTGTAGTAGCTAAAGAATTCCCTACGATGGACCAACTGACTTGACTTATAGAGCACTTTAGACAAGACTTGATATATGGGGCATATTACAATTTCTTTTTAAATGAATGATAAAGGAATGGTAACCCCGCCCGCAGTAACGGTATACGTTGGCGAGGTACCAGTGAAAGATGATCAATGAAGGTCAAAAGGAAAGCTTTTAAGGGTTATCATTTCATAGCGCAGGCGAGGTTACCATTCCATTATCATCCATTAAAAAAAATAGTAGATAACTATTGCATTGCATAAATTAGGTTTCAAATACAGTTCTCGGTCAAGCCAATTTTAATACATATTCCTCTTTCCATTAAAAGAATACTGTCAAGGTGAAAATCAATGTCTGAGTTCCAATGGAAATCCTTAACCAGAAATTAATTTATTCATGCATATACGTAGACTGCTAAAACCAAAACTCAGGGTTAACATAGAATCGATTTTTATGATAAAATTTCCTGTAACTATATAGGTACCTTTACAAATACAGGAAAAAGTGATTACAATCGTGATCTGAATCTTCAATGAATAGCAAGATATAGCTGTACAAAAGTCGACTGCACAGGTACCTCTGTCCCACTCGTGTTTCTACCGTGAAGCAGTTGTGTTTGCATGGATGTGTTTCGGTTTGAAAGGTGGAATATGACAGTGAATTTACAGGGTACAGAGGAATAACACCTGAGTCCTCAGGAATGGCAATGCATGTGGGGTATCATGGGCGAAGCAGTGTACTCTGTTATGTCCATGGTATGTTCATGTCTATAGGCGACGGTTACCACTTTCCATCAGGTGGGCCGTCAGCTTGTTTGCCATTCTAAGTTGTATAAAAAAAACACTCTATCTATATAATCTAAGGGTACCAATTCATAATCGGTTAATTAACCGTTTCGATTTATTACTAACTTCATTCAGCGAGTGTTCCCGTGATGTTTCCAACTAAGCTTGGTTGGAAGGAGGAATTATTCGTAATGCGGAATACCAGTCCCATTGCTACCAATATATCCTGTCAGGTCGACCTCTCTGAAAACCATAGTGCTGAATCCCAGGTGCATTCATCACGATGAGCTAACTGACTTTTCATTCTCACCTGTCATCCCTCGCTGGCGCACCGCCAGCAAAAAAATCTAGAAAATAATTTTATATTATCATATATAAAAAAAATAATAAGACGTTAATTTGTATCAAAGGCACTACATAAAAATAGAGGGGAGAAAGGATTGTAAGTAATGGGGATTAGTAGCCCCATCGCTAGCAATATACCAGGTCGACCCCCTCGTGGTTCCCCCTGAAAACCATCGTGCTGAAATCCAGACGTATTCATCACACTGGGCTAACTGACCTGCTTCATCCTTACCTATCATCCGTCACTGGCGCACCGCCAGCATACACCGTTTTCCGCGAAGACGGGATTGGCATTCCATTATCATTCATTAAAAAAAAAAACTAAACTTGGTTACCTTATCATTAAGTTCTATTGAAATCGACTACACATAAGTAGACATTTTATAGTGTCGGGGTCAGATTGTTTCCGATTACAATTCGCGGCTCGTCGAGGTCAATATAATACGAACGTGCACCGAATCTAATACAGAATAATTACACTCATGAAAGCTTTCCTTAATTACTCTGTCATTTATAAATATTTAATAACTACTCTGTATATATGACTGTTTAATAAGTTACTCTGTGACTTACAGGTGTTGAGTGTATATTAATATCATAACATTTTTTTTTATACAACTTAAAATGAACAGTTGACGGCCTACCAGATGGTAAGTGGTAACCGACGCTTAGACATGAACAGTACCATGGACATAACAATGTATACTTTATCTTAATAAATGTAATATGTGTAATAAATTATTCAAAGGGAAACTGTACAGTCATTCTCCGTCTACGTGGAACAGAGATCATGCTACCTCAGTCCCAGCCGTGGTTTTCCCGCGAAGCAATTATATTTGCATGCCCGTTACAGTTTGAAGGATATGAATAAATGGATGAATATACTTTTTCTCAAACATGCTTGGAAATGTGAGGTTTATTTTGACAATCTTCTTCGAGATAAATCAAAATTGCCGTCCTGGCCAGATACATGCGGGCAGCGGCCGGCAAAAGTTGTATGAAAATCCATAACTATCGTGTTTTGCGTCCAGATAAATTACTATGTAAACTCATATCTGTTCTGTAATAAAAAAATGGAATTACCTTTTACTTCGAAACATGGCTATGGAAGGTAACTAGTAAAATGTTTTATTTAAATTTCGAACTGGTTTATAAATAGAAAGCTGTTTATTGAAAAAAAAAACAAAGGAACATTATGACGCATCAAAAATTATGGTTCTTTATTCATCATTGAACTTGAAAAGTAAAATTGTGCTTTTGATTTCCGCGCATTGTTTGAGAAAAGTACTATACAAGCCTTGGCCACAACTAGGCATTGATGGACTCACGTGTGTGTGCCTCGGCTACGCCTCGGCCCACATTTGCAGTCCATCAATGCCTGTTGCTGACCGCTGCAGTAATGTACTATATTTACATTATACAACATAGGAATTAAGCTAGAAAACTAATAAATGTATAAGTACAGTATGGCGGTCTTATTGCTTATAATATTGTATGGTATTGAATATGATATTATATGATAGTGAAACAGGGTATGAAGGCATAACACTATAATCCTCAGGAATAGCTACTTTTCTACAATGGCTGTTAAAGTCTGAACGAGGATTTTGTACGATTTCTTATATAAATTGATTTTTACAATTTTTTTTTTTTGTTATATGTCATTACCATAGCAACGCGTGCATTTCTTACTCGCCAGTATTAAACGTTTTTTCTAATGATTGTACAATGGCAAACTAACCGATAGTTTGCCATTATAAACATCATTAGAAAAATTGTAAAATGAAATATAAAAAATAACTAATATTATTTACCAATTAAGTATCAGATAATTTTATAATTTTTAATATTTCTAAGAAACTACGCTATGCTACCAAGTTCAGGAAAGGAATTATATATAAATAATAAAACAGTAATATATTTACATTTTTTTAATGCTGAAAGGATATTGATTGACGGCAGACTACAAAAAAATATTTTCCATCGAGTTTATATACTTACTTCATAAACACAATTAAATTTTCGTTTTGTCAAAGGTTGACTGGGAGAGAATGCTATATAGTATTAAGTCCGCCTTTTGTATAGAGATTTTTTTGTAGTCAATAAAAAATAAATATATAAAATAGGAAAAATAAAAAGACACACAAAGTCAATAAAATATTTAATTTTATAGAATATCGCAATAATAACAAGTAATAATATTTAAAACAATAAAGTCGTTGTGTGTTACAGTGTTCTTTTAAAGGACACATATCCAGAATACTACCAGAATAATAAGAGGCCCCCAGGACCTCCTGTCCTCATCCACATTCTATGTATGTTTATTAAAATTAAAATTTCACTTGTAAGATTTTAAATAAATAAACATGCATACTTATACATATAAATGGGAACTGAATAAAACTCTTGTAAAATGACATCAACTTAAACCGGGGGTTACATTTAGTTTTGACACCTCAAGGCTCTCATCTTGGTCTTAACGGGCTTAATTTGCCACTGATTCCACTATAAAACAACAGATTATACAAATTTTGAAAATATTTTTTATACTCTCCATAGAAATACTAACTTGAATGATTTTTATTTTTATAAAAATATACACATTGTCTATGGATCTTCCAGATTAATTAATACAGGCTCTGTGGCCACGTCATTTATTTAATCTCATTTACAGAAAGACTTGTTTTAATTTTCATATTTTTTTTCTATTTACGTTGTTCATTAATTTTATTTAGTATTCAGTCGTTTTATCGAATACTTTCCAGATTATAATTTGTTATATGTGTTCCATTTAAAGTTTTTTTTTTTTATTCTACTTAGTATGGCAAACAAGCTGACGGCCCACCTGATGGAAAGTGGTAACCGTCGCCTATAGACATGAGCGGTACCATGGACATAACAGAGTATACTGTTTCGCCCATGATACCCCCCATGCGTTGCCATTACTGAGGACTCAGGTGTTATTCCTCTAAAGTTATATAACTTTTATACTTTGTAATTTTTATAATTTATAAAAAATATATATTTATCTAATCCAGTGATTCTCAACCACTGTGCCGCGGCACTTTTGTGTGCCGCCAAATTTTGCAAATATTTAAAAAAAATTTCATAAACTATTTATGCAGTGTGTTGTAATAAGTAAATAATTTTTACCTTTTTCTTTGTGTGCCGCCAAATTTTGAAATCGTTAAATATGTGCAACAACAAAAAAAAGGGTTGAGAATCACTGATCTAATCTTTCCAATAATAAAACACTATAAAATATTATATGAAAACAAAAATATATTAATTCTAGTAAATCTATAAACATATCAATACAACATATTAACAAATTTAACAAATGATATAAATTTTATTTATTCAAACTTATGTTTATTTTTTATTCGATGTCCATATACATATATAACGGGAAATTAATAAACTCGCCGTGTTTTTGTCGTTTCCGACAATTGTTTCGACTTCATCCGGAAGTCTTGTTCAGCGATGTTCAGCGCTTTGCGTCACAGCGTCTCGCCTCGTACTGCGGGCCGCAGCTCGCTTAGCTCGTGTAATAGCAAAAGACGGTGAGTTCATTAATTTCCCATTACATATGTAGTATTGAGATCGGATATAAATTTTGTAACAAATCTTCTATACTTATAACAAATCTGTAGAGAGGTCAATTCTGTACATGAAATATATTTCCAAAATAACTATCAGCGGGTGATTAGTGATCGATACTGATGCCAAAAATGCAATCAGTAAAATTTTTGTCTGTCTGTCTGTATGTTCGTTATAGAAACAAAGACTACTCGACGGATTTTAACGAAACTTGGTACAATTATTCTTCATACTCCTGGGCAGGTTATAGTATACTTTTCATCACGCTACGATCATAAGGAGCAGAGCTGAGAAGGGAAATGTTGGGGAAACGGGAGAAGTTACTCCATTTTTAAGCTTCCGTCGCGTGTGCTGGCTTAATGGCCACATTTTAAAATGTAAAAATGTCCACCCGTGCGACGCCGGGACGGGCCGCTAGTAATTAATAAAATTAACAATTATCAATTTTAATATGATCATAGCCATAATATTTATTTATATTATTTATTACTGTATAACAATATTTTTACAATTTTTAAACCAGTAACAAATTTAACAAACGATATAAATATTTTAAAATAAAAATCTTATATTCAAGACTTCAATGCCTGATGGGGTAGTCAGAGGCATTTATCGACGATTATCGATGTAGTGGACATAATACTCAGCATGTCGACATTTCACCGAGCATATTATTGTAAATAAATAAATAAATATACATTTTATATCATATTATTACAGTACGTTATTCTGACGTCACTATGTTGTAAAAAATAGTTTGTTTACTTTAAAATATACCTGTATATGTAAACCTAAGAATGCCAATATATAATTCTGTGCACAATAATATTCTAAGTGCATTACTTTTGTAATATTCCATCCATTGATTTTATTTTCTTTCTTAAAACTGTAATTTTGAACAATTTATTTTCTATTCTTTCTTTTTTCAATTTAGAAAAAAAGTCATCTCTTTTTCCTAGGGCTTTATGTTGTCTAATTTGTTTATATATTAACTAAATTGTAAAAAGTTTTTTTTTAGGTCAGTCTTCGATTAAAAATCATTTTGAGAATTTTTAATTATGTTGATATAATCACTTAACGCGAAATGTTTTACATTTTAGTTATTTTTTTTTTTTAGATATTTAAATCAGTCGATTTTTTATTTATGCTGCTATTGGATATCAGCAATTTGCTTTTTAAATACAGTAGAATCTCGATTATCCGAAAATCTATTATCTGAATATTCGATTATCCGGACTTTTCTTCGCGACTACTTCTTTTTCTTTTTACCGATTTAGTAATGTTATTATGTATTAATTGGGAAATTATAATTATTATTATGCATAGCTCATAATTTTTTATATAGTATTGTCTGAATGACGTATGTAAAACCTTTGCATACCTCTGCGGGGTGCTGCATGTTATGTGCCTGTATATGTATGTAACGACTTATTGTACCATGTAGCAAGCGAATAAATATGATTTGATTTGATTTGATTTTACATAATAAAAAAAAACATTACAATTTAATTATTATTTGACTTTGAAATCGATTATCCGGATTTTCAACTATACGGAATAATCTTGGTTTTATTTGATTCGGATAATCAAGATTCTACTGTATTTGTTTATTTTTGTAAATTTTTTATTTGCACTACTATTGGAGAGCGTTTTAGACTCGTTTCTATTGTTAGTTTTTTTAGATTTCCATTAATTAAAACAGACGTTTTTCCGTCCTTTGTATCAAATATCACTGAGAATTTATCATCGCCGCCAATCCATCGACGGCTGCCTTCGGCCGAACGAATGACCGATAAATAAAACATTCAATGGATTGAATATTACACTTTAGTGTTACAGTTACACCGTCGCTCCGTCCATATTGCGTGTATGGGGGCGAGCGAGTGTCTCTCGAGCACTCCGAGCCAGCCTTTACGACGCCTCTGTCTGAAAATTGGAGAGTTATTGATGCATGTATTAATTGTAGCTAACTACATTAAAAAAAATAAAAGGTAGTTTGTAAAACAGTTGTATATATACGTACAGTACACTGCACGTCCTGGCGGCTTTGGTTCGCCATTGTCTCAGGTTTGTATTCATTCTCCAATCCGAAGTGCTGAAATAATAATATTAATATTATTAGTAAAAAAGAGAAAGAGAGGAAGATACAAAGAGAGTGTGCGAAAGGGAGAGAGAGAGAGAGAGAGAGAGAGAGTACTAGATATGTAATTAGTTAGAAAATAACAGTATCATATTGTTTATTTGGAAAACCAACAACGTTTATACTTCGCAGTTTACGCCCCAAACGATTACCACTAGGCTGAGAACAGCAATCTAATAATTTGTATGAAGATGCCTCGTTAAGAAATGAAACACGTGTCGTGAAAGGTGTATGAACAAAATGGCAGTCGAAGAATGGCTAATATGAAAGGTTGTGGAACTTCTGATAGTGGTCAATATTCGAGTATTGGCAGTCATACACATACTAATGGTAGCAGAATTAAATAATTCTATTTAAATGTGATATGATATGAATTTCCCTAAGATAATTTCAGTAAAATATCAAAAAATTTGTAAGTTTTAACTAACGATTTCGATCTCATCCTGTGAAGATATTCGTACTATAACCAAGTACAATAGTCACTACTTGTTTATGGCTTCTCTAATACATTCCACAAGGGAAACACGAATAAAAAGTAAATTCAAAAATCGAACCTTTAAAATTTCCAAATTAGGCAAATGGTCGCCGGGCCCATGCTGCACAAAATGGTGGAGCAAGTTCCCGCCCTTTCCAACTAACAATGCACCGCCGGTCTGCCCCCAATCGCCTTTCAGGTCCCCGCCGAGTCCTAATTATAGGAAATAAAAAAAAATAAACCTCAAGAATTTCCGTGTTTGAGAGGTGATCAGCAGGACCGCATTGCTTGAAGTGATATAACAATATCCCGCCATTTCGTACAAGTAACGCGCCGCCATTTTGTAATCCGTCACCAATTAAATCGCTTTGCAGACCTGCGATTATCTTACTATTATTATTGGTAAATCTAGAAATATGATGATCTCTAGAACTATTTTTTTTTAACTTGGTGTAAAAAACAAGCGAAGTTTACCTGATGAAAAATAATAATCGTATACGACATATAGACATCAATAGTGCCAAAGATATCACAGAGATACTGTGATCACCATAAGGGAAGTAGTAATATCTAACAGTCCCATTGCTAGGTTAACTACCGCGCTGTTCCCCTTGGAAACCATTCTGGTTAATTTTTGACGATTTCGTCACGATGGCCCAACTGATATACTTTCATCCTCACCTATCATTCATCACCAGTACATCATCTTCCTACCCTTATCCCAATCATTTGGGGTCGGCGTAATATGATTTTATCCATATTACAAAAAGATTTGGTTTTTTAGTTTTACGACCGGCCACCCGCCTGAAGTCAACCCTCTTTGGGTTCATTCATGGGTGGTACATTCATCACCAGTACCCCGCCAGCATATACTGATAACACAGGACAGGTTAGCATTCGTCAGTTTTAAAATTTTACTAATTCTTTTTTTTTATCTAAAAGGATATTGCTTACAGATTAGCCGCATAAATTTTATCAAAATCGGTTCAGTAATTTGATTTGTAGACTAAAATAACTGGTTTTGTCACAATTAAAGTCGATTAAAGATTTTTCTTTTGTGGGACACAATATTTAATTGTGTTATTATTCACTTATTGTTAATTTTCTTTTTTATAAAAAAAAAAACCATACTTATCAATTTCTATGAATGCTCATTTTGAACATGTAGCCTTTTGGTTTCATCATCAGCTTCTGACATCACACAATTTTAAAAGATTTTTAAGAGAAATCCAACAAACCCAAACACGACTGATTTATCGAAGAGAATTCACGAGTTCGTATGACAGCCGTCCATTTTCATCATCAGATCAGCTCTCGATGGTACCATAATATTGTATTGTGTATTTACGTAAGTAAGTATGTCAAATTTTAATATGATCATGCGCCGGCAAATTTTAAAATATTTATTGCAAATTTTAAACGGAAAGACATACCAAAATCATTTAACATTAAAATTGTAACTGGAGGGTATCTGTATTTTTTTTATACAACTTAGAATGGCAAACAAGCTGACTGGCCACCTGATGGAAAGTGGTAACCGTCGCCTATAGACATGAGCAGTACTATGGACATAACAGAGTATACTGTTTCGCCCATGATAATTATTATATTACATATATATTATATTTAAATATTAGGAAGATATTAAGGAAAAATTGCTATGAGAGGACTTAACAAGTGCAATAGAAGCCAAAACAATTTTTAAAAAATCTATCTATTTATTCGTTCCGGTATCAAACAAAAACTGTACCAAATGGGATGCGGTTTTCACAGGTCTGTTCCTGAAGGCCTTACGTAAAAACTGATATATTATATCTTACGTATCGTTATGTGTATGATACGCCATAATTTTGTTCATTAGTTTTTCTAACTACATACATACAAAGTAACGGACAAAAAACTAGTGTTAAATAAAGGCCTGTAACAAAACACTCACCCATGCCTTGGCCTTTGAATATGGCATCCCTGGACTGCTTCCAAAACAGCGACGATATGATGCTCACCACATTAAACTTTTTGAAGCCAAGCTTCTGATACGTTGATAAGTTCTCTACGTAGTACAGATCTGTAATAGATACATCGAACATTGTTAAAAAAAAATACAAAGAAAGGTTTTGTCCTGTAATCCGAACATAAAATTTGCCACCCCTTCCTTTCCCAATCATAAGAGACGATTAAAAGAACTAAATGATCGACAGATGGGTTTTTTTTTTGGTGGATGACAATGGAATGGTAACCCCGCCTGCGCTAACGGGATACGCTGGCAGAGCACCAGTGAAAGGTGATAGATGAGAATGAAAACAGGCCAGTTAGCCAATCATGATGAATTCATCAGGAATTAACCATGATAATTTCCAGGGGAAACTACGAGGAGGTCGACCTGGTTGGGTATATTGCTAGCAATGGGATTTTTAGTCTCCATTACTAACAAGTTCCCTGCTGTGTTTCAGTTTGAAGGGTGAGATATGGCGTGAATTTACTGGGTACGGTGGAATAAAACCTGAGTCCTCAGGAATGGTAACGCACGAAGAGTATCATGGACGAAACAGTATACTCTGTTATGTCCATGGTACTGCTCATGTCTATAGGCGACGGTTACCACTTTCCATCAGGTGGGCCGTCAGCTTGTTTGCCATTCTAAACTGTATAAAAAAAACCTAAATGTTCGGTATCGAATAATTGTTACTGAAAATTTTATCGAAAACACCACAGTACAAATTCAATGGGACAATTATTTTATCAAACAAATTTAAATTGTATGAAGAATTATTTAAAAATACCCACAATTTTGTTATAATTGACTCTATTACTACAAATTACAGGATCGATGCTGATTTATAAAACAATAGTGCAATTATTTACAATTCTGTGACTACAATTAGTAATATAATTGTGAACATATGATTGGTTCACAATAAAATATCGATTGGACCAAACCTTAACAGACATTTAACCTTGATCGTATACCTGGTAATGATTCTAGAACCAAATTTTTCACAATCAAAATTAAACCAACAATAATAATTCTGTCCAACAAGCTGGCCAACAGTAGTAATGGAACTCGCTACCATCCTCTTTTTTTTTATCGTGGGGAAATGCCTCATGCAGACCCATAAGCCCCGGGGGAGTACTGCCGGACTCCTACCGGCTAAAACCACCACGGCATCCCTCGCCACACGCGCGTGTTGGGGACCCGGGTTCCCTTTCGAAATCCACCGAGCCCCAACTTCGTTGGCCCGCACCGGCTTGCGGGCCCCGACTCAAATATGGAGCAGGCACCTGATGTTAAGCGCCCGCCTATTCTTCAATGGGAAGCGCGCGGGGATACGCGCGCGACTTCCCAGGGCCATGTTAATTGGGGTGGGACCGCCCCCGCGGTCGGGACCCCAGCCCTTTGGCAAACGGCGGCTAGCCGCCCTGATCGCTGGAGTGAGACGTTGGACCTTGGTCCGGGTCCATCTCCTCTCTCCCGCGGCCTGTAGAGGGGGCCTGAACGGCTCGCCGCATCGGCTGTTTCTTTTTGGATGGAGTGCAAGTCGCTACCATCCTCTATACCAAGGATGGCCAACTTGACTTGTATATTCCATTCAAGAGCTACAACTCTTGTCGGTGGAGCTCTTACTCCTCACTACGATTTTCATCGAGTCTCTTCAAATTCAAATCATCTTTATTCAAATAAACTTATTTACAATCACTTTTAAATGGTAATTTTTAATAAATGCAGGGTTCGGAAAGTTATCTGTTGAGAGGAGCCCGCAAGCTCTTTTAAATCTCTGTTAACATTATGTCTATTTATTTAAATGTACTATATCTAACTTCACCTCTCGATACGACACGATACCAACTTTTATCTTGATCTACCTAATCTAACCAAGCCTTGGTCTCCCCTTCCTCCTTTCTTCTATCTTGCCTTCTATTATAATGTTCATAAGTTCGTCGTGTCGTATCAAGTGTCCTAACATTTTTTCCCCTTGTAACCTCAAAAATACACCCGACTAAGCAATAATAATAATAAACTCTTTATTGCGCACAGTAGAGATGTATACAAGGAGTATATATACAGAATGTGCATATACAAAAGGCTGTCTTATCGCTAGAAGCAATCTCTTACAGACAATCTGGCGTAAATAGTAGATAAATACAGAGAGAAAGGTAGATGGCGCAAGTCAGATGTCATGTTTAAACGTTTAGAATTTAGTTAAAAACAATGTAAATAGGAAGTGTTTTATTATTATTATTATATGTGGCAACACTAAGAAAATTGATATAGAAATTTCTAGATATTCGCAAATTTCAGCGAAAACTAACGCGTAGTAAACAGCTACGAACTATATACGTGACTGAACTTTGCCCACTCGCTTTTTATCTAGTACGAGTAAGTACAAAATATATCTGTGAGTAATATTCTACTGCAAAAATAATTTATTACCTAACAGATACTTTATCAGAGCAAATAATCTCTTTATCATAATTATTATAATATAAATCTGAAAGAATAATTATCATTGATTTATTTTATCGACAGTTTAATATAACTATTTAAAGACAGACATACAACACTAGCTACTGGCGGGAAAGGAATTGTTAGCAATGGAGTTTGACAGCCCCATTGCTAGCAATATGCATTATTAGGTCGACCTCCACGTGGTTCCCCCTGGAAACCATCGTAAACAATTCTTGTTGAATTCGTCACAATAGGCTAACTGGGCCACTTCATCCTCACCTATCATCCTTCACTGGTGCCCCGCCGGTGTATACCGATAGCGCGAGTGGGGTTACCATTCCATTATCATCCATTAAAAAAAAAAACACTAGCTACTAGTTTTTGTCCGCGACTTCTTCCGTTGTATCCGTAATAATCTAAAATAATATTAGTAAGGGGTAAGGAATTGTTAGTAATGCGGACTACCAGTCCCATTGCTACCGATATATCCTATCAAGTCGACCTCCACGTGGTCCCCCCTGGAAACCATCACGCTGAATTTCAGGTGTATTCATCACGATGGGCTAACTGACCTGCCTTTTCATTCTCACCTATCATCCCTCACTGATGCCCCGCCAGTGTATACCGTTAGCGCAGACAGGGTGATCATTCCATTATCATCCATAAAAAAAGTAACGGTGGTTATCATCATCATATCTTTTTTTTTTCAACTTAAAATGGCAAACAAGCTGACGGCCCACCTGATGGAAAGTGGTAACCGTCGCCTATAGACATAAGCAGTACCGTGAACATAACAGAGTATACTGTTTCGCCCATGATACCACCCATGCGTTGCCATTCCTGAGGACTCAGGTGTTATTCCTCTGTACCCTGTAAATTCACGCCATATCCCACCCTTCAAACCGAAACACAGCTATGCAAACACAACTGCTTTACGGTTGAAACACGAATGGGACAGAGGTACCTAAGCAATCGACTTTTGTACAAAGTCTCCCTCTGGTAAGATATCAATCTTTAACCGTCCACTGCTAAACATAAGTCTACCCCTAGGGGTTCCGCCCGTAGTTGTCATGCTTGGTAAGCGGATTGACAACCGCAGTTAGGCTTTGGAGATGATTTAAGAGGGACGCTACTGCTTATCCCTCTCTCTCACTTAATCTTAATCTTACGACACCCACGGGAAAGGAAGGGATGGCCTATTCTATGCCGGGACCACACGGGGAGCATTTATAATAGTAGATAATAAAAAACTGTAATACCTCCATCAAAGAATTTCTTATCGACAAATTCCTTACTGCCAACTTCTTCGACGCCCACGCCTACCAACTTGATATTATTATTCTGCAGTACAGGAGCTATTTCAGCCAACTGAAAATTAAACATACACAATAAGAATTTTCGAGTGACGACCCCGTACAAGGTAGCACAGTGTAAGACGATACTGTATTACACGGAGCAAATGAGGGGGGAAGGATTGTTTGTAATGGGAATTAGCTGTCCCAATGGTAGCAATATTTTTACCAGTGGGATATTTTGTACAAAAGTCGATTGCTTGGGTACCTCTGTACCATTCGTGTTTCTATCGTGAAACAGTTGTGTTTGCATGGCTGTGTTTCGGTTTGAAGGGTGGGATATGGCGTGAATTTACAGGGTACAGAGGAATAACACCTGAGTCCTCAGGAATGGCAACGCATGCGGAGTATCATGGGCGAAACAGTATACTCTGTTATGTCCATGGTACTGCTCACGTCTATAAGCGCTTGTTACCACTTTCACGGTGGGCCTTTAGAAAAATCTTAGGATTCAAATGGATTAATCAATGTGTACCCATTCCAAGATATGTCTTTACGAACCTCTCCCCCCCCGAAAGGGGGTAAAAATTAGGCATATCAGATATGACACTGATTTCTATCAGTTATCTAGTATCCATAGTATAAACTCTGTTCAGTTTAGGGCTAGACGACACTATGCAATATTTCCGACAGTATTTGTGTATATAAAACTACTATACCTCTCTAGCCCACAGCCTGCAAAGCAAGCAGCCCCAACGACGGAAGAATATGATGACCACATTCTGATCTTGCCAGAAACTTCTCAGCTCTGTGGACTGAAAATATACACACCTATAAATTTTTACTAATTACACAGTGTAAGAAATAACTAGTCATTCAATAGATTCTGCATGTCCATAATTATAACAATTCAGTACAAATCGCTGTGCCTAAACATGTCTATTGAACTTAGAGGACTGATAGAAAGGAATTTTTACTAGGCAATCATATTATTAACTTCTTATCATAAGCTGATTATAAATATATAACATTAAGTAACTATTAATAATTCTGCATGGTAATGGTAATTTAATTATTTTTTTTATGAAGGATATTACTGATTTTTTTTTTATAATTTTTGTTTCTTTTAACGGAAATTATTATTGTAATAAAGGTTGTATTAAAGGTCGATGGACCTCTTTTAAGGTCAAAGGTCCGAATTTGTTGTCAAAATGTATTAAAAATTAAAAGGCAAATTTGTCATCAAAATTATGACTTTTCAGTCTTTTTTGTCCAAGTCCTTTTGTTTTGTCCCAAGCTGTCAGTTTTTAATTGTAGAATATCTTAGCAGCCAGCGAGAAAACCGGTCAAAGAGGTCGCAACAAGGGGGAACTGAGTAATATTAGATACTATATATAGTAAATAATAATATTTAAATAGCTGTACCCAATATACAAATATATAATATGATTAAATAATCAATAAAATATAATATGATTTTTATGTAATAAGCATATCCTTACCATAACAACTAACAAACTGTATATTGGCAAGCATTTATAACATTAACAACATGTAAGCATGTATTTTAATAATAAACACCTACTGTGGCTTATGCAGATGCATGGTAAAATTAAGCAATAGTAGTTTATATTGTATGTGTTATGTATAAGCACTATAGATGGGTACTATATAGTAATATATATATATATATTAGTTACATCATCTGAAAGGTTGAAAGTTGGAAGGTCGAGGGACAGAATTTAGTTGTCTAAAGTATTTAAAATATAAAAGCAAACTTGTCATATCAAAATTGTCTGTCTTTTTTTCGGAACCAGTCATTTGTTTTTTCAAAGGCCATCAGTTTTGTCTGTAGAATGTCTTAGCGGCCAGTGAGAAAACTGGTCAAAGCGGCTGCAACAATATCTATATATTGGCCAAATAATGGATATACTAAATATCAGTTATCCAATAGATAATGTTGAAATGAAAAACCCATTCAAAATTCATTTAGATACCTAATGGGAATAGACAAGCGAAATGGGTGACGGCCTTTTCTCCGCTATCAATGTCCAGAAGAATCCAATATATATATATGGGAGTTGTACTGATATTACCTATCCCTAATAAGCATGTTATACCTATCTATGTAATGAATGGATGGACAAATATAAAAACTGTACAGATTAAAATAAAGAATTTAAATTTAACTTTCCTTTTCCTATTACCATTGTAGTGTTTTCAATTCAATTTTACACTCAGCTATAATTTCATATTCATTTATTCAATAATGTAAAAAAAGTTCATCATACAATGGCCAGCCAATAATAATATTACCATTTTTTAATATCACAAAAATATATAATAGTAATAAACCTTTAAATGGAAGAGGTTTGTAAAAAAATATTAATATTTATTATCATAATATTTGCATGTCAATAATAAAAATTGCACATTATATACGCAAAACTATACAACATATATTAATTTTTTTTTTTTTTTTTTATTTTTTTTTTACATCAAAAAAATTGAATATGTAGATGATGAGTATGTATATTTGGGTCAAATAATTTCACCAACAGACTTAACTACAAAAGAGATTGAAAAACATATAGGAAATGCTTGGAAACGATTTTGGAGTCTAAAGGAAATACTTAAAAGCAAAATGACAAACACAGCCTTAAAAGGTAAACTATTTGAAACCTGTATTTTACCAGTTCTTACATATGGTTGCCAAACCTGGGCTCCTACCAAATCCCACTTTAAAAAACTACAAAATTGCCAGAATGCCATGGAAAGAAGTATGATGGGGATAAGATTATCAGACAGAATTAAAACTAGCACAATTAAAAAACACATAAAAACTAAAGATGTCACAGTCACAGTTAAAAAAACTTAAATGGAAATGGGCAGGGCATACAATTAGAGGGAGAGATAAATGGAGTAAAAAGATAATGTTTTGGTACACGAAAGACAAAAAAAGGAGAAGAAGAAGACCACATAGAAGATGGGTAGATGACATTAGGGCTGAAGCAGGGGGTATTTGGACAAGAATTGCTAGTAATAGAGACCATTGGAGACAGTTGGAGGAGGCCTTCGCTAATAAGCAAACAGACAACAGTAATTAAATAAATAATAAGTTGTTTTAAAAAAAAAATGTCTGAATAAAGGCTTATATTATTATTTTTAAATTTTACCAAAATTCTCATCTCCCCTCTTAAGGAGAGGAGATGGCAACTAACCCCCGGCAGAAGCACAGTCGGCCGGGGTTCAGGGCCCCAGGGAGAGAAACCGGCGTACAATGCGGGCAGAATCTAAGAGCACCGCTTTCTGCATCTTTCCCGGGAGTGAGCCGCCTCGGAATCCCAACCGTCTGAGATGTTGTTCCAGACTGGTTGGGATAAGACCGTTCACCGACATAACGATTGGGATGATTTCGGTAGATGTCACCCCCCACATTTCGGTCACCTCGTGAGCCAGGTCGAGATATTTTCTCTTCTTCTCGGTTTCGGCTTTCACGAGGTTATTATTATTATTATTATACAACATATGTGCGTAATTAGAAAAAATAATTGAAAAATATTAAATTTGTTTGAATATTACTCAATTACACCCATAATAGTGCCTTTTAATTATTAAAAAAAACTCGTAGATTTTAATGCAAATAATTAATGCAATTAAAAAATAATTATACTTTTCTATTTACAATCTCTTGTATGAAAAGTTTAAATTACTTTTCTCCGCCTACCTTTTTAAGTATTTAGGGATTTATTGTAATAATAATTCATCTATATATAAACGCAGTTTGTAAAACAAATCAGATTTACTCTATCGACATTTAAAAAGAGATACAAAAAATATTGTGCAATTGAAAATTCACACTCGAGTGACGATCATCGTTGCGTGCATGCATGTAATAAAAAAACCGGTTTTGATTTTTATATGCGCAGAAATAATTTTATTAAATTGCTATGATCAATGAATATACAAGAGACTTTTAAGACTTTAGAAACAAAATTACTATTTCCGCAAACTTATTTTGCAAAAGGCCTAATTTTTAAATTGTAAGAATAAGTATGTATCGAAAAATATTTACTTACCTCCCCTGTGATAACGCTTTTCACTTTTTGAGATCCGATTTCATTAATATCGGTAGACATTTTTACAAATTTTACGAAATGAATCAAACTTTTCTTTCCGACAGAGATACAAATAATTATACAAGCGAATGAAGTGATTCAAATTACAAAACTGAAACTGTCTGACTGTAGAATTAGAATTAGGATAGCCAGATGCGAATTTTAATTTTTACCCAAACGTCAAATATTTTTATTACATTTCTTTTAAAACTTTTACCCTGTTATAAAATTATAACTACTACGAAAAGAAACTAGCCAATCCTTTTATTTCTACTGCGACTTCATTCCTTTTCTTACCCCAATCTCTGTTTTGCTACCTTCATTCATATTTTACTCTATTTATATACCTCTATACACTTAACAAACCTCAAAAAAATTATCAGAATTTTACAAACCCATTTCACTTTTCTTTAAAAATTTCTCGATAAATTTCATTTCCCTAAATTTTAGGGAATTGAAATATTTTACCTAAAATTAGGTAAAACTATACAATCTGGCAATAAAGATTCAAATCCAACAAAATTGAAGTTTGTTCTTAATCTAAGGGACTACCATGAAATATTTTCCGAAATTTCACTCCGAAAAACACAATTAAAATTACATAATACACACCGTTTAAAAATATAAATAAAATATTGTTCCTTTGAACTTTTATGACAGGATTTATAACGAACGAAATGTTAAGTTCCATTTACTAGATCTATTACGGTATGAACAAAAACTCGAAATTGACTCCGAAAATTAGGAATTTCATTTCTTGGTAGACTCCCTGAAATGAATGAACGAACCTTAGGACCAAACTTTAATTTCAAATGAAGCTGATTGAAAAATGAAACTGAATGTAACGAACTTAAACAAAAATCGAATCAAAGATATAGAAATAGAATAGATGGACTATTAAAATCTATACATGTTGTGTTGCTTGTTGTGTATGTACCAATAATAACCAATGTAAGAAAGAGATAGATATATAAAAACGCTTAGTATATAGAAAATGTGTATGAAAAATTTTTGTTCATTTCTATTACTAGATTATATATTCGACACAGTTTATTTAGAAAGTACGCAAGCAGGCTGTATCTGAATTTGGTAGGGTTATACGGCCGTATAACATTTTCTATACATGCCTGCTATGAATTGACATAAATAGCAACTGATGATGTATCTTTCGTCCTCTTTTTACTAATTATATTTGTATAAGAAGGAAGGAGGCAACCATATGATTTCCAATTTTTATTTTATCATTCCTTCTATGTAATGCCTTGTTTCTGGGGGAAAAGGGATTTTTAGCAAAAGGGGTTTGACAGCCCCATTGTTAGCAATGAACCCCAATTAGTTCGACCTCCACGTGGTTTCTCTTGAAAACCATCGAAATAATTTTTGTTAAATTCGTCACGATGGGCTATCTGATCTGCTCCATCCTCACCAATCATCTCTCACTGGTGCCCCGCCAGTGTATACGATACCACGGGTGGGGTTACCATTCCCTTATCACCCATCCAAAAAGCCTTGTTCTTAGAATGTCAGTTATCTAAAATGGGATCTAATTAGAGCGATTAAATAGCTTCGTACATAATCAATCACGACTGTTTTAAATTTACACAATAAAGAAGGTGAATATTTTCATCTCTATCCTATATGCACCAAAATTCAAATTATATATTTTGAGGCTATATTCTTACTGATCACCGATTTAGAAAAAATGTAAGTGATACTACTGTGGCTACTTTTCGATATCCCCATCAATATAACCCGTGAGGTCGACTTCTTCACAGTCCACCCTGGAAATTATTATGGTTAACTCCTGAATTTGTCACAATGGATCAGCTGACTCGCCTACGTCCTCATCGGTTCATCATTAACTCATTCAGGGTTAAGATATCGTATATCGTTAACATAAGCGAATGCACCGTTCCATTTACATCGTTTAAAAAAACTATTCAATATTTAATAAAATCTATGCACAAAAAATAAAGTATTGATATGGTGTCTTCTTTAAACAAAGAACACGTTGTCATATTTAATATATTTTACCAATGATGGCCTAGTCTCATAAAAAAGCGCAATATATAATCTTAGACGTGTCTTTTTCTGTCGCTGAAAACTTCGATTATTCTAAGGCACGGCCCATCTGGTCACCTCCCCCTGTATTGGTTCTAAAATGCCCTAAAATGGGCAACAAGACATCTTATGTTCTTAGAAAATTTTATACCAGATTCTATATGCGATATAAAATACATGGCAATCATTAAAATTTGAAACTGACACTTTAAGGGATTGTTTACAAATCTAAAAAGTACCTATTTCTACGCACATAAATCGAGATTTGAGAATCATTTCGAACTGATGTACAAAATTGCTTCTACGCTTTTGACTTGTTTATAAATTGAAATGGGAAATTTCTTCGAAAACTGGAGACGCTAGTGCATATATACTTAAAAGATCTATATATCTATCTCGCTTTAACCTAATTATATTATATTACGTTTTTCTCTCTTACATTACTAATATACTTAATAATTTTATAAACAAATTATGAAATAAGCATTTGTATCCAAGAATATTAATTTAAATATTGAATGACATAGAAATTGAATTGATCTGTACTTCGTTTTATTTTTCCTATATAATAATATTTGGCAATGTTTATGTAATTAATAATTTGTTTATATTTAATTTGTTAATTATAACAAGTTTAATGTCAATATTGAATAGTAATATTGTTTAAATAATTATAATGCGATTAGAAATCGATTCATTACGACAACGATTATTCAATTATTAAGCGACACTAGCGCTCGTTTCGTTTTGCTTTCGTCCATTCTGTTCTCCGCGTGTTCTGCCGGTCCAAAAAATTTATAATTTGATCAAGTCCAAGCCGTAAGTACTTTATTTTTTAGTAATTTTTGATTTTGAATATCAGTTGATTGTAATTTTTTTATTATAAATTATAAATTGAATATCTAGCAAGCAAGCAAATATTAATGACCTTGTCATAGCTTTTCCGCAATTGACTTTTTTTTGTTTATTGTAAATAACTATGTATTTATTTAATAGCATCACGATTTTACCATAAAAACTTTATTAGTAAGCTAAAATGTTTATTTTCATGTGTAATAATAATTAATTTATTGGACCATAGTTTGAATTGGGAGTACCTACAAATTTCCGATAGTTCGCTTCTAATTAGTCTATTAAAGGCAGTGCAAGTTGTATTGCTTATATTGTAATGTTAAAAATGTATTAGTAGTGTAAGATTCAGGATTCAGATGACTCCAAACGTTAAAAGTAGTAGAAGTAATTATGATGCGTCTTAGAATAAAGTTGTGAGAATATTCTAAATTCTGCCTACCCGAAATGTGTAATAATACAGTGTTACTACAGCAATATCAATCAAAAAGCGCTTAAACTAATCCTTCTAAATTTGATTCTGAACAATCAAATTTGGAACTCAATAAATTTAATTTTTCATCAAATATTTTCTTTTTTAAATATAGTTGATAAAAAATAAATAATGGCTAAATATGAAGGTAAGCTCTTCATAAAAATGAATAAGTAACTCCTATTTAGAACTTGATGAAATCAATTTAGTACCATGGAAATGGTACATTATGACAGTATGGATGTTTGAGGTGAGGAACTGTTAGTAATGCAGGCACCTCCATGCTCCTCTTGCTCCATGCTAGTTTGGTTCAGTTATATTGGTCTACCTTGGTAATCATCATTCTTAATTCATATTCATTACAATGTGTCAACTGACCCGACTATATCTTCATTTTTTTTATTTATTTATTCATTAGTACAAATATGTGTACATGGCGGACTTAATGCTAAAAGCATTCTCTCCCAGTCAACCATAGGGAAGTGTCAGAATACTCGAATGCGGTACTACTAATTATTGATATACATACATACTAAAATTACATATACTATATCTTCATTGTTTCCTGTACCCTACCTTTGTATACCCACATAATTGTCAAACTAATTCCATACTTGTTCTTGTTAGGTTATTTAATAAGTTTGAATGTTGTCTTATTGGGCTGTTGATTGACATACTTCACTGCTTACTGATTAATAATAATAATATTTATTGCCATTTTTTTACAAATATTATACATTAGTTACAATGTTACTACTACATACATTAATAAATACATTGTAAAGTATTTTTTTCCCTGGCAATAGGTACAAACTCGGTGTTAACTAGACTTATGTGTGTTTAGTACTAATTTCCAGTTTGCATCTTCATGTGGCACCATTTTTTTATTTAATTTGGTATCTTATGGCTATAAGTTTAGTAAGCTCATCATACAGAAGTAATATAATGTAATCCAATTTACACGTCTGTACTTATCCTCTTGTTTGAGCGGTTAACTCTAAAATAGCTATTTCATCGGACACAAGTACTTTGTTTGAATATAACATTTCATATTCAAAATTCAAATTCAAAATATCTTTATTCATGTAGGTCTATTCCAGTCTCTAATGATATGTCAAATCTACCTATATTGTATGTAGATAATTACTTCAGATTCCTATTTAAGAGCTGCTCTCTTGTTGATGGAACTTTTGTCACTAATTATTATTAATCCTTACTAATATTATAAATGTGATAGTAGAGTCAGTTATTTTTTGGTGCTTTAACAGGTTAAACAATTTTTATGAAATTTTGTATACACATACTATGAGATGGTGAAGGACATAGATGGTTTTTTATCTCTGTCAGTCAATTATATGGATAATGTCGCAGTGAAAAGCTAATACAATAATATTAGAAACATAT
Source organism: Galleria mellonella (assembly GCF_026898425.1). Classification (NCBI taxonomy): domain Eukaryota; kingdom Metazoa; phylum Arthropoda; class Insecta; order Lepidoptera; family Pyralidae; genus Galleria; species Galleria mellonella. The sequence continues at coordinate 2,627,718 of NW_026441999.1, read as the reverse complement.
GTAATTTGTACTCTCCTTTTATAAAAAAAGCTCATATCCAACAGTAACAATTACAAATTTATATTTATAAATAGTTGCTACCGTTATTGCATGAAAATGGCTGAACATTTTTCAAAATTATCTTTTTTTTATACAACTTAGAATGGCAAACAAGCCGAGGGCCCACCTGATGGGAAGTGGTAACTGTCGCCTATAGACATGAGCAGTACCATGGACATAACAGAGTATACTGTTTCGCCCATGATACCCCCATGCGTTGCCATTCCTGAGGACTCGGGTGTTATTCCTCTGTACCCAGTAAATTCACGCCTTATTCTACCCTTCAAACCGATGATAATAACTCTTTATTAATTGTCCTTTTCACAGCCAACATATTTAAATTTTAGACATTTTTTCTGTCTGTATGTTTGTTGTAGCATCACCCAAAAACTGCTGCTTTAAATTGGCTGCGGTTTGCACACTTGTATTTCTTAAGGTCTAAATTAAAAACTAGTGTATTTTTTATTTTGATAAACCATTTACAAGTGGTTTTCTACTTATGAAGTCTACACGTACGTAGTAGCGGACAATTGGCCGCAACAGAATATCAGTGCTTTGCTCTTTTGAGGGCGAAGCAATAAACTGAGTTGTGGCCATTTTGTATTGCTATGGCACACTCATAAACGAAAATTGTATTTAGCTTTATGTATTTTTTTTTTATCGTTTATGTTATCTCATTTTTTTTGTATATGTATGTTGTAATTTGTGTGCTGTAAGTAAGTAATGCAAATAAATTATCTATCTATCTATCTATCAATAAGTTAGTATCCTATCTAAATATTCCTTGTAATTGTACTTTCTGTACTTCGTCACTATTACCCGGAATGCAGTCAAGGTTGTGAGTCATTAGTACGTCATGATTAGCGATTATTATATACGTTTTGACAAGCTAAAGTTACGTTCTACGTCTCACTTCGGTCAGTTGAGGTGCAGACGCCGAAGTGAGCGGACGTCCATATTGTGCAGAATCTCTGTGATATTAATTTAAGACTAATTTACGGTGAGTGATTAAGTGGGTGTTTTTCTCAGTGTTAACTACCTACGTATTTAATTTGTTTTCGATGTTTTTTTTTTTCGTTCACACGGGAGGTAATAATGACACAATGTTTTGTTATCTTTCGGAACGATTAATTGTAGGTTAGGTACCTATCGAAAAGTTGATTGTAATGTATACTACGCAAATTGGTTGATTATCATTTGTGTACTACAAGCTTTTACCCGTGACTTTGTCCGCGTGACCAGGATACGTTCACTGACTGACATAAAGGTAGTCTATGGACTTCTTCATCCCATATAATACGTGTATACTAAATTTCATAGTAAATAGTTAAACCGTTGATACTATATTATACTATTGGTATAATTCGAAAAAGATTTTGATCCAATAATCTTTAATAATAATTTATTTATGCCTCATTGCACACAATGATTGCATTAATGTAAATTATTCTGATCAAGTATGTACAAAGGTCGAGCTTAACTCTGCATGAGTTCTCTTCCAGCAAACTCTGACTGGAAAGGAGCGTTAATCACCAGCGGGCAATAAAAAGAAAGTTTGGTTGTGGTGTTTAATCATTATTAATAAATTTACTGGGAACGGAGGAATAACACCTGAGTCCTCAAGAATGGCAACGCATGGGGGGTATCATGGGTGAAACAGAATACTCTGTTATGTCCATGGTACTGCTCATGTCTATAGGCGACGGTTATCACTTTCCATTAGTCGGCCGTCAGTGAGTCATCAGTGGGCCGTCAGCTTGTTTGCCATTCTGTTGTATAAAAAAAAAAAATAATAAATTACGCTTGATTAAATATAAATAATTTATAATAGAAGTATTCAAATATACCTTCATTAAAAGTACAAAATGTTTGTATAGAATAATATTATATGAAATGAAATTATTTTGCTAGAATGTAGGTAGTTTTAGATAAAAGTGATTCAAATTTCCCGTATACATTCTGCCTCTATATCTGTGTGCAAATTATTAATATAATGGGAAATTTATATTATATTTTCTAAATTGTATTTCCTTTTTTTAGTCATATAATACATACATAATTTATTACAGTAAACAGAATATAAAAATCTGTACAATAGTTGTCCAATTAATAATTTTAACGAACTATGAGAGAGTATTAATTAGTGCATAAGAGCAAAAAGCACCAAAAAAAAAATACGTTGTTAAGTACATTTGTTTTTTTAATAAAATATCCATTAATGGTATAAAAATCATTACATAACAGCCAATTTTTTAATTTACGTTTAAACACTATGAGCTATTACTTCTCTAATGTAATTTGGTACATGGTTGTAAACTTTAATAGCCATACAGTATGCATTTCTTTTATGTAAATCTAACCTGCATTTTGGTACATATAATTTGTCATTTGGTCTGGTTATACGCGTTCTCGAGTCTGATACTCTTTTGAAATAGCTAGCATGTTCCATTACAAATATACATAGGTCTCTAATGTGCATACATGACAGTGGGAAAATATTTATTTTTTTAAAAAGAGGGCGACAATTTTCTCTAATTTTTTCACCACAGCTTTAAGAAGTGTATTCTTTTGCGCAATAAAAGATCTGGAAATATACATATTATATACCTACATATGTAAAATACGTAATAATACATACACTAGGTATAATTATCGGATGCAAGATTGTACAACACATATCTAAGATTACTTAAATACCTATTCCATAGGTGCTTCTATCTTCAAGCCTAATCTCAGTGGTGTAGGCAGAGAGATCCAAATGTGAATCATCTTACATATACCTCTTTTTTCAATCACGAGTTATAAACTCGTGTCATGTCAACACGTAACTCCTAACTTCTCGTCAAGTGTATCTATCTATCGTATCTATCTAATCGTAAAATTTAAAAATCAGTATTTTTATAAACCAACTTCAAAAAAGAGGTCCATAACTCGTTTGTGTTGTTATTAATGTTTGTTACCTTATAATTCTATCATTTATAAACTGATTTGTAAAATTCTTTTTTTATCTGAAAGGATATACTTTAAGTTTGGTCCCGTAGAAATTTTATCATAATCTGTTTAGTAGTTTAGTTCTTAAGTTTAAATAACTGCTTTTGCCTTAAATTGTTGAATTTAGTGTTTTTTTTTATGAAGCAAAAAAAACTGACTGTTTTGACCCGTAGCGCCACCTATCCAATAATTTTTGTTCCCAACGGAATTATTTTCACTGGGCTGCAAAAAATTTACAAAATTTTATAAAATCAGTTTAATTGTTTCGGAGTTTTTGCTGTAGGTAGTTTTTTCGTGATGCCGGAACAAACTGATAGAAAAAATGTCTTAAAAGTTATTGTAAATATTAACATTAGATGCCATCTAATGGTCGTAAGATTTCTCATCTTATTTTTTATTCTTATCTCCCATGTACAGACATTGTCTAGTCACAATTATATTAAAAAGATGTAAAAATAATATTGTCTGTCTGTTACCACTTATGGGCTTAATTAGGGCAGAAAGGGATTGTTAGCAATGGAGTTTGACAGCCCCATTGCTAGCAATATACCTTAATAGGGCGACCTCCGTGTGGTTTCCCCTGGAAACCATCGTGAACAATTCTTGTTGAATTCGTCACGATGGGCTAACTGACCTGCTTCATCCTCACCTACCGCCTGGTGCCCCGCCAGTGTATACTGATAGCACGGGCGGGGTTTTTTTTTTTTTTTGATGAGTGAAAATGATATGGTAGCCCCGCCTGCGCTAATGGGAAACGCTGGAGGAGCACTAGTGAAGGGTGATAGATGAGAATGAAAACAGGCCAGTTAGCCCATCATGATGAATTCATCAGGAATTAACCATGATAGTTTCCAGGGGGAACCGCGAGGAGGTCGACCTGGTTGGGTATATTACTAGCAATGGGATTCTCAGTCTCCATTACTAACAATCTCTTTCCCCCCGCACGGGCGGGGTTACCATTCCATTATCACCCATTAAAAAAAACGGCTTAATCAATCACGTACTATATAGGATAGCCGTGTGGTCTCGGCATAGAATAGGCCACCACCCCCCTCCCCCCCTTTTTGTCTGTGGCTGTCGTAAGAGACGACTAAGGGAGGGCGAGAGATGGGCAGCAGCGTCCCTCTTAAAACATCTCTAAAGCCTGACTGCGGTTGCCTATTCGCCTGCCAAGCGTGGCCACTACTGGCAAAACACCCCCCCCCCCCCCAAGGAGGCTTAAATGCTGATATGATGATATAGAATGGAGAAGGACACAAGGCTACTTTTAATCCTGTTCACGTAGACCAAGTCGCGGTTAAAAACTAGTTTCGTGTAAGATCATTGCGTGCCCTATCTCTACGTGTAGATTACACGCTAGATATAGATTATATATGACAGGTATCATAGATTATTTTTTTTTGTCTCGTCACACCCATAAACTATAAACTACGCAGTGTGCTTACAGCCATCAGATTTGAAATGTTTCAATTTTTATCACGTGGATTATCCGACAACCAAATCTGTGATAGGAAATTACGTTACATGATAGATTTTTTTTTTACCATCAACAATTATAATAATTACAGTCAAAAAGTTAGTTTGGATTTGGGTGACTTTTAAGAGGGATGCTACTACCTATTTCTGCACCATAAGTTCCCTTAGTCGCCTCATAGGATATCCATGGGAAAGGAAGAGGTGGCCTTTTCTATGCCGGGACGTAAACGAAATTATAGAGGACGGAAATATAATACTAGGCCTTAAGATTGGTAGAACATAAGGGATATTTTAATCGTCACAGTGTATTCCATGTTAACTAATTATTTAAAACTAGTTAACAGTTACCATTTTTTTTATACAACTTTGAATGGCAAACAAGCTGACGGCCCACCTGATGGAAAGTGGTAACAGTCGCCTATAGACATGAGCAGTAACATGGACATAACAGAGTATACTGTTTCGCCCATGATACCCCCCATGCGGTGCCATTCCTGAGGACTTTGGTGTTATTCCTCTGTACCCAGTAAATTGGCGTCATATCCCACCCTTCAAACCGAAAAACAGCCATGCAAACATAACTGCTTCACGGTTGAAACACGAATGGTACAGAGGTACCCAAGCAATCGACTTTTATACAAAGTCTCCCTATAGTCATTATTTTCCTGCATATGGACTGACAGCTTGTTTGGAAACCGTCGTGGTTAATTTATAGTAAAATTTTCATGATGAGCTGACCTGACTATCATTTATCAGCTCTCACTGGTACCCCGCTAGTGTATATCGATAACGCCGGTAGGGTAACCATTCCATTACCATCCATTAAAAAATACCTATCTATCTAAGAACATTACTGTTCAATAGAAAAAATAGCAGTTCTTATGCAAATGAGCAGCGTTATAATGAGACACTGAAGGATATTTTCAATCTACCTTTTAATAAACAAAAAAATGTTATTTAGAAATATCTAGCAAAACATATTACGAGCACATACTAAACGATTACTTGAATGACAAACGTGCATGGTGTTAGACCATCATGCACGGGGTTTTTAATGACTACATAATTTTAGTTATACATTTAAATAAATACACATAATATTAACAGAGACTTAAAAGAATAACTGTTGAGTTTTTTGCGGGTTCTTCTCAGCGGATGACAACATTCCGAAACCTGCAATAGGATCATAAAAAATTACGATGTTAAAGAGCTATTTGAATGAATGAATACTTTATTTGCATTATACAATATAGGGAATAAGCAAGGCAATTTACAAACACAACGATACGATTGTATAAGTACAGTAAGGCGGTCTTATTGCTGAGAGCAATCTTTTCAAGACAACCTTAGGGTAATGGACTAGTTGTTGTACAAGTACGTATGATAGTGCTGTATAATTAAAAAAGCATCTTTTGCAAATTGAATAGAGATGATTTGAATTTAATTTGTTAGTCTGGTAAATATAACATCAAATCCACAACGTCTGCAACTAACCGTCTATATTTTTTATTCCCGCAAGGTCCTATCGATTGCTTTTATTGTGGAACCTTGACGGAGTCTGTTTTTTTGCGTTGCGCTGGTCGTTAATGTTTTGCTCGCCTTCTGTCTAGAGCTGTTTTGTTCACAGACAGTTTTTTTAGGCCGATAATGAAACGGTTGCCGTGTGGTCCCGTCATAGATTGGTCCACCCCTTCCTTTCAACTTTTACATTCACTTAGTCGCCTCCTATGTGGGTGTCATAAGAGGCGACTAAGGGAATTTAAAGGTTGAAAGATGGCCAGCAGCGTTTCTCTTAAAACATCAATAAAGCTTAACTGTGCTTGCCAATCTGCCTGCCAAACGTGGCAACAATTGACAGGACCCCCTCCCTCCTTATGGGGGTGACCTATATTCAGCAGTGGACAGTTAACGACTGATATGAATGAAAAAGTTAATCCTGTCTGCGCTATTGGTATACGCTGGCAAGGTACCAGGGAGACATGATAGGTGAGGATGAAAGCAGGTCAGTAAGCCCATCGTGACGAATTCAACAAGAATTAACCTAAAGTCCAGGGGGGAAAGGGATTGTTAGTAATGGAGACTGAGAATTCCATTGCTAGCAATATACCCAACCAGGTCGACCTCCTCGCGGTTCACCCTGGAAACTATCATGGTTAATTTCTGATGAATTCATCATGATGGGCTAACTGGCCTGTTTTCATTCTCATCTATCATCCTTCACTGGTGCTCCGCCAGCGTATCCCGTTAGCGCAGGTGGGATTACCATACCATTTTCACCCATCAAAAAAAAAACCTAAAGTCCATAAAAAAATACTTGTGATAAGATGGTTGGTATACGTTTATAATGATCACAACACCATCTAACTGGTCGTTCCTTTGCAGCCACTATGTCGATCCACATCAAAGACTCCGAGGACTTGAACACACGGCTGTCGGACGCCGGCGACAAGCTGGTGGTCATCGACTTCATGGCCACTTGGTGCGGACCCTGCAAGGTGGTCGGCCCGAAACTCGACGAGATCGCCAACGAGATGGCTGACTCCATTGTCGTACTAAAAGTGAGTATTTGTAATAATCTTATAACACGAGTAGTTCTGGGTGTCGTAAGAGGTGACGAAAAAATTTTATGATCGTGAAATGGGCAACAGCGTCCCTCACCAAAGGCGTACATCAGCAAAAGCCCTAACTGCGGTTGTCTTTTTAATGGAAGATAATGTAATGGTTACCCCGCCTGCGCTAACGATATACGCTGGCGGAGCACCAATGAGGAAACAACAAACAACTACTTCACGGTAGAAACACAAATGGGACAGAGGTACCCAAGCAAACGACTTTTGTCGGGGGGGGGGGTTGATTTTTTTTTTAATGGGTGATAATGGTATGGTAACCTCGCCCGCGCTATCGGTATACACCGGCGGGGCACCAGTAAAGGGTGATAGGTGAGAATGAAGCAGGTCAGTTAGTACATCGTGATGAATTCAACAAGAATTGTTCACGATGGTTTCCAGGGGGAACCACGTGGAGGTCTACCTAATAGGGCATAGTGCTAGCAATGGGGCTGTCAAACTCTGTTGCTAACAATCCCTTGGGAGGGGGGGTTTGTTAGTAATGTAAACTAACAGTCCCTCCGCGTGGTCCTCCCTGGAAACCATCGTACTGAATTCCAGGTGTATTCATCACGATGGGCCAACCGACATGCCTTTTCATCCCTCACTGGTGCCCCGCCAGCGTATACCGTTAGCACAGGCGGTTGCCATTCCATTATTATCCATTAAAAAACAAAATATAACAAATAATACATAAAAAATCACATTTATCATGAATCCAGCTAACACGTATACATTGATAAATAAATTTTATCATTTAAAGATAACGACAGTGTAAAGTGACTACTCGAAACGACACGGCGTAATTGTGACGACCTACATTCATGAAAGTCCAAAGTTACTATCGATTTTGTGATTAACAACTTGCACCTTGTAAATTGTACCATTGTAGTGTGTTGTGTAAATCAGCACTTTTGCACCTTCAGTCGAGTAAAACGTAGAACAATAGGGAAGCAGTTGTATGTGACGCTTTTGATAAAAATGTCTCAATAATGATCTGTATTTTATTGAAAATTTTTTTCTTTTTTTTTTAAACAATTGTTTTCAAAAAGAAAGTTGTCAATTCGGATGTATTTTTTTTTAAATGTAAACATTTTATCCGAAAGGTTTTACTTATAGATTGGCCCCCGTATAAATTTTATCAAATGTAATTCATTAATTCGGTTTTGCCACAAGTCAATTTTTATTTGAAAAATGCTTTCATCATTATCATCCGTTAATTGTCCACTGCTGAACATAAGTTTCCTCCTTAGGGGTTTTGCCAATAGTTGCTACCCTTGGCAGGTGGGTTTTTGATGGGTGAAAATGGTATGGTAACCCCGCCTGCGCTAACGGGATACGCTGGCGGAGCACCAGTGAAGGGTGATAGATGAGAATGAAAACAGGCCAGTTAGCCCATCATGATGAATTTATTTATTTATTTATTTATTTTATTTCTTTATTTTATTTCTTTATTTTTTGGAAAACGTCCAGCAGAATTACAGTCAATACATAATCAAATTTATAGCTATGTTAAGCCATGAATCGTTTTCACATTTGCGTTGAATTTCTGATGAATTAACCAGAACTGCCAGGAGGTCGACTCGGTTGGGTATATTGCTAGCAATTGGATTCCCAGTCTCCATTACTAACAATCCCTTTCCCCCTGGCAAGTGGGTTAGCAACCGCAGTTAGGCTTTAGTGATGTATTCTTTAGACATCTCTTACGACAGCCATAGGAAAGGAAAGTGGCGGCCCATTCAATGCCGGGACCACACGGACTATCACTTATGTGAGAACTGAACGTAAACCGTCAAAAATTAATTCTTTAACATTAACAAAAGATGCCATGAATTGAAGGAAAGTGAACTCTGAAATTACGTCATTGGACCTTGACTTTGACCGATTTATGAGTCTTTTGACACTTTCAACAGAGAGAATGTTTGATACGGAACCGTTAACACCGGTTATATGAGTTTGTAGCGTATAGTAATAATACAGAAATGATTTAGTACAGTCGCATATAAAATATAGTGTAAAAACCCATGATTACTCTATGAATCATGACACTTCAGAAATGTATCTATGATCCTTATTTATCTTAGAGACTTGAGTGTTTTATTTTTAATATTTAAAAATGGAATGATAATGTCTACGCTATAAACTCGCGTTAGGATGATAGCTGAATTTGAAAACAAGTCAATTGGTACTAGGCATAGGTAATATGGATGCTTGGTCGACCTTCACGCGGTTCCCCCTGCAAAGATGGTTTCCATGACTAATTTATCGTTAAATCCATAATAAGCTAACTGATCTGCCTTTTCATCGTCACTAATCATCCCTTTCACACGGGGGGGGGGGGGGGGAGGAATTGTTAGTAATGCGGACCACCAGTCCCATTGCTAGTAATATATGTATGTATGTGTATATCTGCGTGCGTGCGTGCGTGCGTGCGTGCGTGCGTGCGTGTGTGTGTGTGTGTAATGTCAGGTCGACCTCCACGTGGTCTCCCCTGGAAACCATCGTACTGAATTCCTGGTGTATTCATCACGATGGGCTAACTGACCAGCCTTTTCATTCTCACCTATTATCTCTCAGTGGTGCCACGCCAGCGTATACCGTTAGCGCTGGCGGGGTTACCATTCCACCATCAACCATCAAAGAATTATTCTTCCCTGGCGCCTCGCCAGTGTATACCGATAACGCTGACGGGGTTATCATTCCATTAAAAAAAAACTGGTTTTGCCACAATTGATGTGTTTTTTTTTTATAGAACACAAATAGTACTAGTGGTCACACTGTAATGTAGCAATATTTACAAAGTATCAATATTTGTAATTGAATAGCCATGCAGTCCACAGTCGGCTAATCATAGTTCTACAATATTGTATGTATTATAACCTATGCAATCATTATTTCTGTTCTCAATGACATCACGGCATGACATTGAAAGCGATACTCGAAGTAGGCTCACACGTCACCGCGCCTAAACTAAATACTCATATATAAATACCAATACCAATGTATAATAATGATGACGTCATAATTTTTTTAACCAACTTCAAAAATGACGTTGTCAATTTGGCTATATTTTATTGTGTTTGTTACTTCACAACTCCGTCAGTTGTAAACCGATTTAAAAGGGATTATTAGTAATGGAGACTGAGAATCCTATTGCTAGCAATATACCCAACTAGGTCGACCTCCTCGCGGTTCTGCCTGAAAACTATCACGGTTAATTACTGATGAATTCATCATGATGGGCTAACTGGCCTGTTTTCATTCTCATCTATCACCCTTCATTGGTGCTCCGCCAGCGTATCCCGTTAGCGCAGGCGGGGTTACCATACCATTTTCACCCATTAAAAAAAAACGATTTAGAAAATTGAAAGAAGACACAAAGAAAGAAAAATATTTATTTGGCGCATATCAAACTAACAATTTCCAAAGATAAGGATATGGTATATTGCTAGCAATGGGACTATTAGAACTTCGTTACTAACAATACAACCCCCCCCCTATAGGAGGTTGGCCAACTTGAGGGCAATCTTAATTTTTTAAGCTGCTACTCTGAAGGACGAGGTAGTACAACAGTCAAACCACTTCTGCAGAGGGGGGAAGGGATCGTTATTAATGCGGGGACTACCAGTCCCATTGTTAGCAATATACTCTGTCAGATCGACCTACACGAGGTCCCCACCTGGCAACTATCGTGCTGAATTCCAGGTGTATTCTTCACGATAGGCTAACAATTGTGCCGTTTAACTATCACCTGTCATCCCTCACTGGTGCCCCGCCAGCTTATACCGTTAACGCCCGCGGAGTTTACCATTCCATTATCATCCATTAAAATTATTATATGTATCACACCTCCCATATTTAAAACTAACAAAATTTTTCATCGTTCCTCCCACCAAATTGTTTATAATTACTCCTCTCCATCCAAAGGTTGCCTGGAAGAGATCGCTCTTAGCGATAAGGTCGCCCATTGTTTTCTCATTGTGATTATTTCTTGTAATTATTTATATTTATAATAAGTTTACTATTGTAATCTTTTAAAGGAAACAATATAGAGTATCTATCTATTTAAAAAAACGACCCCTGCAAGCTCTTCAGTCTAAAGTACCGCCTCTTCTCGGCACTTCTTTTACCAGCAGTCTTGTCCTGGATGCTTAGCTGAAATGTTCTGCAATATACTTTAGATTCCTAATAAGGTGACCAAAGTATCAAAATTTTTGATCCATCGTTAGTGTTCATAAGCTCCAATTTTTTCCTAATCTCGTCTAATGCTTAATAATTATGTGAACTAATGGACCTATTGTTACGACAGTATACCTCACTGCATACTTGACGGCAAAAGAATTTATAGGAAAATTATTTATATTATTTTATTAATGTTTGGTTTAATAATATAATAATAGCATGTACGTATAATATAATAATGTAAAATTTGTAATTAATTATATTTAAACTATAATCGCAATGATTTTAAACTATGGGTATATATATACCTGAAAATAAATTATTTATTATTATTAATGATGAAATAATAAGTGTGTGTATAATTAAGTATATGCTTGTGATGATTAATGTTAAACTTGGTTTTACAAAGAGAGCACTTATGCCTATATCACAGGTGTAACTAGTTTAGGCATACAGGGTCCTCACTTTACAAGGCGCCTGTAAGAAATCGCTGTTTAGCGATAAGACCGCCTACCGTTGCATATTTGTCTTACATTTGTATAATTTTGTTAATATTATTCTTTTTGTTTGTGCACATATTGTTAATCTTTATAACTAGTATAATTTGTAATTAATCCAGAGGGAGACTTTGTACAAAAGTCGATTGCTTGGGTACCTCTGTCCCATTCGTGTTTCAACCGTAAAGCAGTTGTTTGCATGGCTGTGTTTCGGTATGAAGGGCGTGAATTTACAGGGTACAGAGGAATAACACCTGAGTCCTCAGGAATGGCAACGCATTAGGGGTATCATGGGCGAAACAGTACACTCTGTTATGTCCATGGTACTGCTCATGTCTATAGGTGACGGTTACCACTTTCCATCAGGTGGGCTGTCAGCTTGTTTGCCATTCTAAGTTGTATAAAAAAAAATATTGATAAATTCAATAAACGCTATAATAATAATAATATAATCAAATTTTTTTCTATTTACAGGTGGACGTGGACGAATGCGAAGAGATTGCAACAGAATACAACATCAACACCATGCCCACCTTCGTGTTCGTGAAGAACAAGAAGACCCTGGAACAGTTCTCCGGCGCAAATGTCGAGAAGCTGAGAACCACCATCTTGAAACACAAGTAAAATGGCGGCGCGGGTCGTACGCTATCCGCAGGACGCCCCACGAACCGAGAAGTTTCGACCCAAATAAATTAGCGGATGCATTTTGCAATAAGGTTTATGTGAAGATATAATTTTAATCGCATTATAATTTAGCCAAACGTTTCTACTGTGCATAATATTTTTTACCTTATTGCCTTAAATTTACAGAACAATGTTGGTGCTTAAAACAGTTTTGAATTAGTCACAGCGAAAATGCATTTCAAACAATATTGTAATGCTGGTCCCATTTCTGAATGTTTTACACATATTTTTTTAACGTTCCGGGGGCCTTAGAGACGCAAGTCTCCATCTCACGTTTAGATCGCGTTCAGAAATTGGATTTTGCAATTAAAAAAAAACATCTTCAAAGATAACAACGTTCCATGATCTGTGGAATTGTGTTTGTGACTTATTGCCCCAAATAATTGTCTATGGATATATAGCTGTATGTGCGGTAGGCAGAATATCATGTAAAGATGGCGTCTAGTGTCTTATATAAGTGAAGGTATGCATTTTTTTTTATGTAGTTGCCTGGTACATCACGCGCGCTGGTAACGCACTAGTGGTGGCGGATACGCGTACACCCACAATGCATGTTGTATTTAATTTCTGCATATTTTTAAATGTACGTTACAAAGTATTGTTACTTCAGTAAATATTGTGAGTAATGTGACAGTTTTATTTCAATTTCCCGATTCCTTTTTTTTGGGTTCCGTACCTCCTAAGGAAACACAGAACCCTTATAGGATCACTTCGTGTCCGTCCGTCAGATCTGCAATCACTTAAAGCAGATACGGTCGGTTATGTTCTATTTATATCGCACATTTTGACATTCACAAAGGGAACCAAAACCTATAGGGTACTTCCCGTTGACATAGAATCATGAAATTTGACAAGAAGCAATGTCATGTAGCACAAGTGAAGGAAAAAATCCGAAAACCTTGATTTGTAGCTATTACACAAAAAAAATAACCTTGATAATTTTGTATGGGACCCTCGTTGCACGAGTCCGACTCGCACTTGATCGGCTTTTTTTACTAGAGATGGCGACTCTTATGATTCCAATGGGGTCGATTCTGAAGCACCATTCCTTTGAACCTGTTTCTATACAGTTTGATATCACATAAAAAAAATTATTGTAAATACCAATATGAACTCATTTTCTAATAGATTTAAGCCAAAATTATTGGAAAATTAGTTAATGGTGGCCCATAAACATTAATTTCGTGATATTATCTATTTAAAATATAATGTTAAAAAATAAATTCAGAGAAATGGCACCACAGAATGGGTCACATTGTTATGGAATTAATGAGTATTATTTATATATAGCACTTGAAAAATAAAAAGATACAGTGACAAGTTTAACAACTTATTAGCAATGGTGGGCTTATCTTTAAAAGAGATCTCTTCAAGTCAACTCGGTGTAGTGAGAGAGAAAATATTAAAACTGAGAATTTAACTCAAAAGAGACAAAACAGGTTCAATAACTAAAGTAGGTTTATGTGATTTTTTTAATTGGTGAAGATGGAATGGTATCTGCGCTGTTAGTATACGCTGGCGGCATACCAGTGAAGGATGACAGGTGAGGGTGAAGGCAGGTCAGTTAGTCCATAGTGATTAATTGAACAAGAATTAACCACTGTGTATCGCTAGCAATGGGCTTGTTAAACCTCATTACTAACAATTCCTTTCCTCCATGAATCGACTGACCTCCTTGGTTAGTCGATTTCATTTGCAGCTACATATCTTCACTGGTCATTCCTATACGGTTGGCAGTATGCAGATCTTTCAAGTTACTCGGCGAGCTATGGAAAAGACTGTGCTCGGAGTTTGTATGATAGAATCGTAAATGAAGATATCCACAATATTCGAAGTGACCAACATAGTTTGAACGATAGGCAAGTTGAAGTGATAATGGGTTGGTTACACCTGGGTATAATGGGTTGGTAACTGACAACAAATGGGGAAGAAAGGTTCTTGAGTGGCGACCCCGTCCATGCACAATTGTAGGACAAATCGCACTAAATAGAGCGACGACCTCAAGTGACAGGGGTCAACTTCGATCGGTCAACATCGACGACCTCAAGGACAGTCGATGAAAGTGGGACTGGACCGTTCCTTATGGTGGCCTATGGGAGAAACCTATGTTCAATAGAGAATAGATAAATAATGATGGCGATTTATTTTTATGCCGTGTGGTCCCGGCATAGTTCCCTTTCTGGTAGGTATCGTAAGAGGCGACTTATGGAATTTAATGTTCAAGGGATGGACAGTAGCGTCCCTTTATAAACATCGTCAAAGCCTATCTGTGGTTACCAATCCTCATGCCAAGCGTGGCAACTACTGGCAAAATCCTCTTTTATGGGGAAGGCCTGTGTTCAGTAAAGGACAGTTAACAGCTGATATAATAATACCCTTTTATGTCATTCCATCAAATATTTTTTATTCATAAAAATCATTTTCATACAATAAAAATTTATTACAGTCTTATATCTATGAACAATACAGATAACGTGCGATGTATACAAGCTGTCCAGTGTCTGGAACAAAAATAAAAACAACTTAAGAATGTAGAAAAAAGACTTCTTGGAAACAATTTTATACAACTTAGAATGGCAAACAAGCTGACGGCCCACCTGATGGAAAGTGGTAACCGTCGCCTATAGACATGAGCAGTGCCATGGATATAACAGAGTATACTATTTCGCCCATGATACCCCCCATGCGTTGCTATTCCTGAGGACTTGGTTGTTATTCCTCTGTACCCAGTAAATTCACGCCATATCCCACCCTTCAAACCGAAACACAGCCATGCAAACACAACTGCTTCACGGTAGAAACACGAATGGGACAAAGGTACCCAAGCAATCGACTTTTGTACAGTCTCCCTCTAGTATTTTGAAAAAAGAAGTACATAGACTACTTTGTAATCTCAGTCACGCAGTCAAAGTCATTGGGAAAACTATATATTCAAAAAGCAGACGGCAAAACTGATTGGCCTTTAGTATCACAAACATCATTGTCATTATCAGCCTTTAACTATCTTTTCTATGCGTTCTCATTTCTCATTAATGCTCTGCCAGCCCTATACCACAATTATCATTCCATTTTATCCATTAAAAAAATAGTAGGTCTATACCAACCAATGTGTCTAGTCGCGCCTCTTCTTCCCGTGCTGATCGTGGCGGTCGTGGTGGTCCCGCTTGCGGCCGGACTTGTCCGCCCGCTTGGCCTCGGTCAAGAACCGATCTAGACCGAACGGATCGAAGTCCGCGTCTGGTTGGCTGCGCGTCTGTAAACAATATTTACATTTAACTACTCGTAAGGGGGTAAAGGGATTGTTAGTTATGGGTTCTTGCTAGTTTTTTTTGTTATGGATAAAAATAGTATGGTAACCTGCGCTATCAGTATACACTGGCGGGGCACCAGTGAGAGGTGATAAGTGAGAGTAAAAAGGCAGATCAGTTAGCCTAGTTAGCAGTACCATACTGCTCATGTCTATAGGCGACGGTTACCACTTTCCATCAGGTGGACCGTCAGCTTGTTTGCTATTCTAAGTTGTATAAAAAAAAATGATAAAATGCTGCTGAATTTAAAGAATTTTTTTTATACAACTTAGAATGGCAAACGTTGCCATTCCTGAGGACTCAGGTGTTATTCCTCTGTACCCTGTAAATTCACTGCCATATCCTACCCTTCAAACCGAAACACAACCATGCAAACAACTGCTTCACGGTAGAAACACGACTGGGACAGAGGTGGCCAAGCAAACGACTTTTGTACAAAGTCTCCTTCTGGTAATGTATTATTTATTGCTTTAGAAGTACTAAAAATTTTACCACATTCATCGCAATAGATTTAGTTTAATTTCTTATTTAATAACTGTGGCCTTATTTGAAGTCGGTTAAAAGGTGAATGCAATATACTCACGGGCTGTTCCTCTCTAGTGTGCGGTGCGTCCTTTTCGAACTGCACCGGTCCGGACCGCGTGTTAGTACTGCTGGTACCTGCAAACTCCTTGTCGGCCACGAATCTAATGCAAACAATATGACAAATTAAATTTACGCATAAAGTTTATAGGCGACGGTTACCGCTTTCCATCAGGTGGGCCGTCAGCTTGTTTGCCATTCTAAGTTGCATAACAAAAAAAATTTAAACTTTGTATTTCAACATAACGTCATAGTCGTAGAATACTGACGGATCTTTATATGTAATATTCGTCAGATCCGTTAGTATTCTACGACTATGACGATAAGACTTCAGTTTGGCAAAAATTTTGATTTTAAAACTAGACTACCGATTCAGTTTTGATAATATATATATTTAAGTAAAAATAATAATAAAAAATACAACCGAAAAGGGAACCTTCTATTTTTTTGAAGTCATTTGAAAAAGACAGAATATTCTATTACTTTGGCAATTTAGTAAAGTGTGAAAGAGAAAAGAGAGAAATACATACTACTAGTTACTACGACTTTGAAATAAAATGACATAAAAGTGTATTTGATATATATATATATATATATATATATATATATATATATATATATATATATATATATATATATATATATATATATATAACGCTTACAAGTCTCCGAAGAATTATGTAAGTGTATAATGACAAAAGCCCTTTGTACTCTCATCTCTCTGCCTACCAAAAAAAAAAAAAAAAAAAAAATATATATATATATATATATATATATATATATATATATATATATATATATGTGTGTATTACGGCCGGTCGCGAACGCAGCTTGTTTGTTGTACCTACTCGTATGCGCGCCCAGGCCGCGCATGCGTATATCGCAAGGAATGTTGTTGGCGCCAAAGCACATACATGTCGTCTTAACCCTACAATGCATTCTGTACCATATCTGGTCAAATAAAATAATTAAGTCTACTGTTCGTTTAAAGACACCTAGCGTCATTTGTCGACCGACAGAATAATCTTTATACATTTAGCAACGGTTTAGTAACGGCAATTGTCACCAGTACGTGTTAGCTATCGATTGATATTGTATTTCGTACACAATTTCAAAGATCGACGCGAACATTCTTAAAAAAATAGCTTTTTGAATATTTGGAAGCGGAAAAAATACATTTACATTGGAAATAGTGTATATTAAATGAAGGTAAGTAATTTTTTGAAATATTACTGTTTTATGTTCTAACATATCAACTTATTTAAGAGTACCAGATATGGCACATCATGCATTAGTTCACTTCTAACATTTTGTTTCGGTTGGATTTTATTACAGATTATGGTGAAAAAGGTATTATCTAACGAGTTGATTGAGCAGTATTTAGGTATACCGTCAGGGAATGCAGACGGTCAAGGCTTTTTGGGTGTGGAAAATGATGATAACATGGCGAGAATCAGAGAAAACTTGCACCAAATGAATAAAGATAATGACTCTTAAAATTATATTGAGCCTACCAGGTATGCATCATTTTCTTCTACTAATTGTGGTACTACCTTCGCTGAAAATGAGAATGAAAAATCAACAAATTCTCAAGCTAGCATTTCAGGGCCAAGTACGTCATGACACCAAAGTAGAAGTTTTTTCACTATGCCAGTTTTGGAGTTCTTTCTTGGAAAGTATAAAATAAAAATACATACTAAAAGATGGTATCTGCGTTTATTTTAACATTTTCTAGACATTGTCACCATAAATTGCTGGCTGCTGCACAAAAGGGTAAGAGAATAGAAGAATGACTTAAAACATTTTAAACTGGAAATCGCTAAAAGACTTTGTATGAGTGGTCCATCGTTACAAAGAAAAAGAGTAAGATCGCCTTCTACCACAGACGACATGATCGAGAAGAAGAAAAAAAGAGTAATCTTTCCCCCTCGAGATGTAAGATTTGATAAATTTGATCATCTTCCTATATGGAATGAGAAGAGACAATGCTATAAGTATCCACAATGTAAAGGAAATACATATATATTTTGCGAAAAGTGTTGTGTTAAGTTGTGTTTAAACAAAGACAATAATTATTTTAATAAATTTCATTCATAAATAAAGCTATTCTTAATGTAAAACTAAATATATGATTATGTTCATTGTTCCTAATTAAAATCCAAATATTAGTGTTAATGCATACAGTACCACATATGGAACAGAATTGAAAAACTAAATATCTACAAAATCAATGAATTTTAATTGTTATTATTATCATTTACTATGTCTAGACACTATATAGAACCACATATATTTTTTTGACACGATTTAAAAAAATCATGCATTGTAGGGTTAATACTTATACCTTTTTTTATTTTTTTCTATTGTTCTCCTTCTGTACTTGTTTATTTATACTTTTCTTTTAAAAATTACTGTATTAATAAACATTTACATTCTACAAATATCATTGCTTTAAGGCTATTAAAGACGGTCTTTATTCCTGCCATCAAGTATGCAATAAACTTGTTTGAAATGTAGTTCTAAATTATTACCTGCGCTGGTTGACGATAGAGTCGATGTCGCCACCGTAGTTATCCTTGTCCGCGTGCCGGGTCGGCCGGTAGATGTGAGCGCCCACGGAATCCTGGTTACGCCACGGTTTATCATATACCGTATATGCCTCGTCATCACCGTAACCTGTGAATGAAATAATGTTATATTCATTCAACTAAAATTATTTTGTTTAATTCCACTACCAAAAGTATGTTTGTAAATGTCATTACATGGGAAGATAAGGGATTGTGATTAATAGAGATTAGCAATCCAATTGCTAGCTATATGCTCTGTCAGGTCGACCTCCACGCGGTTCCCCCTGGAAACCATTGATTGATTTATTGTTGAATTCGTCACGACGGGCTAGTTAGCCCGTCGTGACGAATCTGCTTCATCCTCATTTATCATTTCTTACTCCTCCCTCCCTATTATTGTACTCCTATTATATCCCTTATATTTTTATGCAACTTAAAATAGCAAACAAGCTGACGGCCCACCTGATGAAAAGTGGTAACCGTCGCCTATAGACATGAGCAGTACCATGGACATAACAGAGTATACTGTTACGCCCATGATACTCTGAGGACTCAGGTGTTATTCCTCTGTACCCAGTAAATCCACTGCCATATCCCACCCTTCAAACCGAAACACAGCCATGCAAACACAACTGCTTCACGATAGGAAACATCTTATAATTATGGTAGATGTATAAATTTTTTTAAAGATCTCTTATGTCTCTTATCAGCGTCTTATAACAAATTAGTAGGATAGGATATTATGGAATCCAACTGACCGCTGTCCATTCCCTTGCTGTTGTTGAAGAGCCGCTGGTCGAACATGCCCTCGCCGCCCTGGTTGGTCTTGGCGGGCATCCCCAGCGCGATTTGCTCGGAGATGTCTCTCTCACGGTCCTTCACCAGCTTCGACCTGGTAATGAAAACAACTATGTTATAAACGTAATTAGTATGGGTGTTGTTCAATTAAGTTTTTTTTTTTACAACACAGGGGGCAAACGAGCATGCGGCTCACCTGATGGTAAGTGACTACCGCCGCCCATGATCACCCACAACACCAACGGCATTGCAGGTGTGCTGCCGGCCTTTTAAAAAGGAATATACTTATTTCTTGTAGGTTTTGTTGTCGTATCGGTTCAGAAGTACTGCTGCTGGAAGTTGATTCCAAAGAATGGTTGTGCGTGGAAGAAAGTGCCTTGAAAAATGCACAGTGGAAGACCGCCACTCGTCCAGATGGTTGGGATGAAACTTTAGTTTGTGGCGGGTTGTACGGTGTTTATTTGCATTACTTACAGCGCACAAATTAGAATATACATAGATATACATAAAATGCGAGATAACATATATGATTAAAAAAAAAATACATAAAGCCAAGTACAATTTTTTCTTTTGTGCGTGTGCCATAACTCAATTTATTGATTCGCCCTCAAAAGAGCAAAGCACTGATATTCTGTTGCGGCCAGAGGCCAAATTAACTACTGTTCAGGCAATAAAATATTTATGTTGCAAATGTATTTCGTACTATTCTTATAAATACAGATTATTTCTAATTGTGCGAGAGTGACGCCCCCTGTTGTCAAGGTTTTCCTTTTAATGACTGATAACGGAATGGTCTCCAACATGTGAGGCACTAGTGAGGGATGATAAGTGAAAATGAAAAGGCAGGTCTATTAGGT
The DNA here is from genome assembly GCF_026898425.1 of Galleria mellonella. Lineage (NCBI taxonomy): Eukaryota > Metazoa > Arthropoda > Insecta > Lepidoptera > Pyralidae > Galleria > Galleria mellonella. The sequence continues at coordinate 2,607,131 of NW_026441999.1, read as the reverse complement.
TATCGTGATGAAAACACCTGGAATTCAGCATGACGATTTCCAGGGGGGACCGCGTGGAGGTCGACCTGACAGGGTATATTGCTGGTAATGGGACTGGTAGTCTGCATATTTACCAATCCCTTCCCTCTCTCTTGTCGCCAAGGGTTTCTAAGCCGTCATCATTGTACATGATATTGTAATTTAGCGACTAGGTCGACCTCTAAGTATTCTTGTTGAAAACCATTTTGGTTGACTCTTGATGAATTCGTAATGGATTAAGTGACTTGTTTTCATTTTCACGTATCATCTTTCATTGATGCTCGAATCGAGATGATTAGAAAAGCTGGCAGATATAGTTGGGGAGGCCAGAATGGCTGGGATGGTCAGAATGTATGGCACGGCGGCGGCAGCACCTCTTGTCGGGCGCGGCGCGCGCGAGGTTGCGGTCGCGCTGCCGCTCGCGGTGGCGCTGCGCGCGCAGCTGGTCGCGCTCGGCCGCCGACAGCGCCTCGCCCTCCTCCGCCGCCGCCTCCTCCTCCGGCCCGCGGATGCCTGCAACACCCCGCGCCGCACGACTATCACTCACTACTCACTACTCAACAACATTTACATTTCTCTTTTTCATCCGTAACAAATAAATTACACCGCCTTTTTTTGTTGTATTTCATTTGATTAGAACTTAAAATCATATTTTTTGTTTTAACACGTTTAATGAGACAAAACAGTAGTTAAACATAGATAACGATTCGACTTTTTGAAGTTACGGACATCAGTCAGATTTTAGAATTAAAATATATGCATTTTCGTAAATCCCAAGACACGACTTGTCCCAAGAAGACATTGAAATTTGTAATGGATTTTGAAATACGGACGGTTGACAATGCTAATAATTATATATATTTTGCTCTTCTCTTGAGAAAAAAAATCAGATAATTTTGTCTATTTAAAAATTGTACACTGCTGTATCCACTGACATTGATGCTTCTTTCCACTTTGGGTGTTGTTGGAAGAAAACTATCAGAGTTAAGCTCGCCTTTGTACTTTTGATTACCTCTGTCATATTTTTATAACTAGTGTGTACAATAAAGTATTAAATAAATAAATATTATCACATTAAAAAATATTAAATTGAAAAGAACAAATACTATACTTTGATCTTAGCCAAAAGGCCAAGAAGCGAAACTGTGTGATCCAGACATAGAATGGGTGAACCATTTTCCTTTATTTTCCATGAACATTATAAGAAGCTATTAATGAGACTAGAAGAACTCAATGATTGAAGGATGGGCAGCAACATCCCTCTTAAAACATCACCAAATCCTAACTGTGGTTGCCAACACAACCACCATGCATGGCAATGTAACAGATGATGATATTAAATAATTAATTTGTAGCGTCTGTAAATAAATATTGTACATAATTCACTTCATAGCCACATATCAACATCATTACTTTCTTTTCCATCAAGTAGGTTAATTTGATTGTACATAGATATTTCACTTCTTTCTTTCTTACAGACTGGTCGTACAGACATGACAGTGATGTTTACTTCTTACATTCGTTTCTGCTGTCATTCTCTCCATCTCGATTGCTCTCCTCTGGCAATTCTAATTTCCGTTTTTATATATTAATTTCTACATATTCCTTTATTTTTAATATTTACCTTCTGTATATATGTGATTTTTTTTACAACACAGGGGGCAAACGAACATGCGGCTCACCTGATGGTAAGTGACTACCGCCGCCCATGATCACCCACAACACCAGCGGCATTGCAGGTGTGCTGCCGGCCTTTTAAAAAGGAATATACTCTTTTCTTGAAGGTTATGTTGTCGTATCGGTTCGGAAATACTGCTGCTGGAAGTTGATTCCAAAGAATGGTTGTGCGTGGAAGAAAGTGCCTTGAAAAACGCACGGTGGAAGACCGCCACTCGTCCAGATGATTGGGATGGAACTTTAGTTTGTGGCGGGTTGTACGGTGGTGATTAGATATAGTTAGTTGTTATACTTATTTCCTCCGAACATATTAATGAACTCACCAGCCCTATGATCCCTGGCCCTCTGCGCCAACATCCTCAGGTGTTCCTCTTTCTTCTCTTTCTCGCGTTGCGCCAGTCTCCTCTCCAGCTGTGCTCTCGCCTCGACCGCTTCTCTCGCCTTCCTGTCGGCTATGTATAACGCCTCAGCCAGCTTGGAGAAGTTCTCGTTTATGTGAACTTGCTGGAGTCCGCGCCCGTCCGCCGCCAGACGTTTGTCTAGTGGTATTGTGTAACCTGAAAACCAAACATAAATTTTAATGTTACAAGATTCGTAAGTACACATTGATATTTTAATTATCTATTTAACTCTTTCTTACCCCAAAATTTTTAAAATATATAATCAAGTCAAATACAGTAGCATAAAATACAGATTAAAATATATAAATAAAGGTTACAAAAGGCTAGTCACTAGGCGGTCTTACAAGACTAACAGTCCTAGCGATAAGACCGCCTAGCGACTAGCTGTTTGCACTGCTTTGCTCGCGTGCATCAGTATACTAAGTATCATAGGTTATATACCTGCCACTGTACAAAATTTAATACAAATTCGTTTAGCCATTTAAGAGTAATAAAGCAGCAAACACGTTCATAAACTTTCTAGAATGTAGTCAAGCATTCTGTCCATATATATGTAGTAGCTTTTACCTGCGACTTCGTTCTCATGGCCGAGATATGTTCAGGGAGAAAAAGTAGCCTATAACCATCTCCAGAGTACCAGGTGATAGATGTGAAACTTACAGATTAGTTCCATAGAAATTTTATCAAACTTGGTTTAGTTGTTTTGATCAAAACAATTAGTTATGTCAGAATTGAAGTAGGTTTTTTCATATTTAATTACTTCCTTCTACTACAGTCTTCCCCATAAGGGGATTTTTGCCAGTAGTTGCCACTTAGCAGATGAGTTGACAACCGCAGTTAGGCCTTCGGAGATGTTTTAAGAGGGACGCAGTTGCCCATCCCTCGCCCTCCCTCAACCGTCTCTTACGACACCCAAGGGCCATTGTATGCCGGGGCAGACACGGCGACAGTGAGTTTGGTCGAGTTCACCTTTGGCGTTCTTCCAGTGCGAGACGCAGGGCGGCACCTTCCAGTCGCGCTGCTGCTTGACGGAGACGCGGCGCGGCGGCGAGTGCAGCACGGGCGCGGGCGGCGACGGCGCCGCGCGCGGGATCTTCTTGTTGATCTGGAAGCGCGGCGGCTCCATCGGGTCCACCTGCGCCTCCACCATTCTGAATAATATCCGTATAATACTATTATATACTTGGCATATTTGTTTTTTCCAATAAGTAATTTACCATTATATAATAAGTAAAAAGGTTCTTGTCTATACTAACCCAGAGAGGAGGGGGGGGGGAAGGGATTGTTAGTAATGGAGACTGAGAATCCAATTGCTAGCAATATACCCAACCGGGTTGACCTCCTCGCGGTACCCCCTGGAAACTATCATGGTTAATTCCTGATGAATTCATCATGATGGGCTAACTGGCCTGTTTTCATTCTCATCTATCACCCTTCACTGGTGCTCCGCCAGCGTATCTCGTTAACGCATGCGAGATTACCATACCATTTTCACCCATCAAAAACCCAGGGAGAGGGGATAAGGATTCATATAAACTAAAATCTATCACAAATCTATTATATATTAAGAATTTAACATCAAAGAAAGAGACAAAACAGTTTATTAGCTAAAATAAGTTTGTTATGAATAAGAGGGTTACATTATAAATAGGAAAGATTTGATTGTGTTTAAATAATCCAGACTGCAAAATGTATTTGAATCGTTGCAGAATGATTCACATACTGGCTAACATAAAAAAAAGTAGGTTAAGTTAATGTTATTTATTTATAAATGTAAAAAAAAGTAATTTAAAATTTGATATAATAATTTATAGTGGGTGCAAATTAATATTGTTAAAATTTTGTGGGCCCTGGTTGCCTTTATTAAAGAATTATTATTATTATTATTATTTTATTTTTTAAATAATCTTTAACTATATTAAAAGATACCTTTATTGAAAGGACCGTAATTATTTCGATTGTGCCTTGTAAATAATTAGTAGAAGAAATAGACAGAGCAACTTCATTGCAAGAACATACCTGATGACCCTCTGCTTGGCGCCGGAGTTGAATGCGCCGCCTTGCTGCGCCGGCGTATACCTGATGTACTGCGCGGGCGCCTAAAACATTGGATAACTATTAACGCGCTCGAATTATAAGTTCTTAGTATTTATAATGATAAATACAAAGCTACAGCCACCTTTTATCATCACACAGCTCACCATCGACAGGGAATTCATACTCACATGTCATGTACCTCAATGGTCATGTACAGTGCAGTTCTGAGGAATTTTCTCCTGGGAACTGTTATATGGATTTCTTCAATTAGATTAAAAAAAAAAAAAAACTGGGTATACTCGCGATAGTTTAATTAAAATAAAGAACTTAGGACAAATAGTTGCGTATGTCCTTAGGTAACCGTTCACTTTGAAGGCTCGAGGCAGACTCACTTAAAAATGGCCATTGATTGTCAAGAGGAGCAGAAATGCTGACCAAGGTGGGCAGAACGCCAACGCAGCACTAACCCGTACAGTGTGGGGGAAAAGGGATTGTTAGTAATGGAGACTGAGAATCCCATTGCTAGCAATATACCCAACCAGGTCGACCTCCTGGCGGTTCTCCCTGGAAACTATCATGGTTAATTCCTGATGAATTCATCATGATGGGCTAACTGACCTGTTTTCATTCTCATCGATCGCCCTTCACTGGTGCTCCGCCAGCGTATCCCGTTAGCGCAGGCGGGGTTACCATACCATTTTCACCCATAAAAAAAAAACCCGTACAGTGCTAGGGTATAGGTATAACAGAACGCTTAGGCTGTGGAATGAGCTCCTTGCAGAGGTTTCTTTAGAGACTATAGTATAAGTTTCTTCAAAAAGGTTATATTAAGGTTTCTTCAGGGTCGACAACGTGCACGTGACACCATTAGTGTTGCAGGCGTTTATAAGCATATCAACCGCGCCATACGTTGCTTAAAGCAGTTGTGTTTGCATGGCTGTGTTTCGGTTTGAAGGGTGGGACATGGCGTGAATTTACTGGGTATGGAGGAATAACACCTGAGTCCTCAGGAATGGCAACACATGGGGGGTATCATAGGCGAAACAGTATACTCTGTTATGTCCACGGTACTGCTCATGTCTATAGACGACGGTTACCACTTTCTATCAGGTGGACCATCAGCTTGTTTGCCATTCTAAGTTGTATAAAAATAAAAAAAAAATTAAGGTTAAAATAACAATATCAAAATTAAAACCTAAAAATGTAACTATTACACTGTTTTATTATTTTTACCAAATTGGGAATTTAGTAGTAAAAGAGACAAAACCTTGTGAGATGTTTGACATTTTCATGAATAAGGAAGTAAGGGACAAAAAGAAATTTACAGTAAAAAAAAGTTAAAGTATATATGAGACAGAAAACACGAATTAAAACCCCAACCAGAAGGAGACTTTGTACAGAAGTTTTCTACAAAAGTAACACTGTACCATTAGTGAAATAGCTGCGTTTATATGGTTGTATTGTATTATAAAATCTTTATAATTTATATTGGACAGACAAAAAGGTTCAATACACAATGGCAGATTTATCCCATAGAGGGATCTCTTACAATCAACCTTTGAGAAGCTGAAAGAAAACTATAGAATGTTTGACAGTTAAAATTGTATAGCTAAAGATAAAAATAATACCTGGTTAAAATTAAATATACATTTTAAAATAAAAAGTAATTGACTATGGGGGTCCAAAGTACATTTCATTTCAGAAAAAGAGTTCCTGGGCCAAAATAGTTTGAGAATTTATGATTTAAACAATACCATTCACCACTCCCTAGCCTAAAAGTTCTTTATCCTAGAGATCAACAGTGAACACCTAGTAATTAGGGATGGGTAAAATATAGCAATATCTATTTATCGTAGTTACAATATCTATATATTGGCTCTATAATGAATATATTAAATATAGGTTATTCAATATATAATAGCGTAATGAAGAGCCCGATTGATATAAATATAGATATCTGAATGATATGATCAATATTGAAATAAGTGATGAACTTTTTTTCCTACATCATTGTCCTGCGGAATCCAATATACATAAGGCATAAACATCAGAGCGGTACAGATATTTTTTTAATGGAAGATAATGGAATGGTTACCCTGCCTGCACTGTCGGCATACACTGGCGTGGTACCAGTGAGGAATGATAGGTGAAAATGAAAATGCAGGTCAGTTAGCCCATCATGATGAATTCGACAATAAATCAATCACAATGTTTTCCATGAGGAACTGTAGGAGGTTGACCTGACACTGACCTGACAAAGCATATTTAGCAATATACCCTATATTGCTAAATATGCTATAATATTTGTAGTATAGTAACCTAAACAGGTCAACTCACAGCTTTCGGGGCAGCTTTAACTGGCATGGCGGCGGATATTTTGGCATTAGTCAACTTCTCCAAGGCTTGTTTGGTCTTCTCTGTCAATTCTTGTATATCCTCTTCATTGGGCTTCTGAAGAGATGGATCATCCTCTGCAAGTACTTCTGATGGCAGGAGGTCTGTGAGTTTGGAGTAGATGACCTGAAAAAAAGAATAATTACATTACATAGATAAATAAATATTATAATTTATTTGCATTATGTACAGCAATTTGCATTTACAACACAAACTAACTGCAGTTGTCAACCTGCCTGAATTTGATGTAAACATAATTCTACACATGAATAAAGACTTTAGGTAATTTACATTTTAAACAGCTTCTTACTTTTAACTTAACAGTGATATAATATTATCTGAACATTTTCATGCGAGTGATTCAGAAATGATAATAATGATTTTCTATAAACAAAAAACTAACCTTATCGGCACTGTGCCCCTGTCGTGCAATAGCAGAGTATTTCACATGTCCCGATTCATCCAGCTGAACTGCAAGGGAATTGGATGTGCTCTCCTTGCCTCGTGCACCCATGTTGAGGGGATACTGAGCCACATGGATCTCAGGGAATGCTCCTCCATCTATAAAAAATTATATAAGAATTCTAATGTGTACTAGCCAGGGAATGCTAAATTTGGGAGAACATGCATGTTCACTCACATAATATAAAACCAAATGGGATATTTCTAAGTACCTTCAAGCATAATACATGACAAATTTAATTATCGGGATTTATGGATGTTGTTTCTTTATACTACATGCAGTTGATCAAGAAACTTGGCAAGTTTGTCATTAGTGGATACCCATATTCCCCTTGGAAACTATAGGCCAACTGGTCTGATTTCATCCTTACCTATAATCACTCATTATTACCCTGCCAGGGGGAGAGGGGATTGTTAATAATAGAGACTAAGGATTGCTAGCAATATATCCAACCAGGTCAACCTAAACATGGTCCCCCGGGAAACCATTGTGCCGAAAACCAAGTGGGCTAACACAATGGGCTAACAGACCTGTCTTTTTATCCTCATCTATCATCCTTTACTGGTGCTCCGCCAGTGTGTACTGATAGCGGAGCAGGGTTACTATTTCAACATCACCCATTAAAAAGTACCCGCCAACATATATTGATAGTGGAACTAGGTAATACTGACTTAACAGTTTCTTCCTATATAATGCACTAAGTACTACTTATCTATAACTATACATTTTGTGGAATATTTAGAACGGAATAATACTGTATTACATACCACCAAAATCTTCTGCATTGCGGGGTACCCATCCTTTTCTTTGTCCATAAGGTGGGACACTACTTTGTGAAACAACCAGGGCGCTCCCGACACGTTTTGCTTTAAATTCATCATCGCGATCCCAAACTTGTTGTGTGGGGGCCGGCAATAAACTGTAAATTAAAGAAATTCCATTATATTTAACCGAAAACTGAAGCTTAGCAGCTTCGTATGTGTATAGAATTTAATTATTCGTGTTGTTTTATAATTTATAATATAATATTTAATATCAAACCAAAGTACTGAAATAAAATAATTAGATTCAAAACTAAATAGTATCTAAAACTGAAATGTAGAAAATAATAATTTAGAAAATAAAATCAACACACCTTGCAAGAGACGACATTTTGACCTGTTTTGATCGAGCACAGATTAGTTATAGTTAAACATTCAGTGCGTATAGCTATAGAGTACACACACGTTAATAACTACCGTAGACTGTCAAGTTTTCTATCTATAACCACTTGCAAAACAGAGATAGGAGATGGAACTCGTCTTTGTTTTTTAAATACCAGTTGATCTTGTACGAAGGCCATATCAGTGGAAAACAGTAATGGAGGAGAATAGAACTGTCAGATTCGTATATAAATGAAGTAGGCTGCGACTGTCTCCCTTTTATAACCTCAAAAATGCGCGAGAACTATCACACTCTGATGGCGATTTGAGCTTATTTTATTATTTAATTGGTGTTAAAGTGAACGGATTATCGCCATGCCATCAAAGAAAAGGAAATACAATGCAAGGTTCCCTGCGGTAAGTGTATTAGAGACTCTAATTGACGGGAATAGTGAAAAAAAGAGTGTTGTTTTCATCTACGATTTTGAATAAATAGGTGATATCACAATTTTGTTTGTTTGTAGGGGCGAATTAAGAAGATTATGCAGACAGACGAGGAAGTGGGGAAAGTAGCCCAGGCCGTGCCAATTATAATCTATATCCTTTTTAAATACTATGAATTTTAGTAAAGCTACATAGGAAAACATAAGCTAGATATATTTAACTATATGGTGGATTAAATCTTATTACTATTACCTAATGTACCTACATATTTAGGATTCCATCATCCTCCACATAAATTCATTCTTTGGCCTAAGTTATTAAAAAGATATAACATTGACTATAATTTTCTTATGATATACTAAAAAAAATATTAATATAATATACATTAAGGTATTCTAAAATAAAAAAGCAGCTCTGAAATACCTAATATTGTCTTATTATTTGAAATAATAACTACAAATTTTTATTCTTTTTTAATATTGCATGTACATTGTTTGTAGTATTTACAAATTGTTGTATAATTATATGGGACAAAACTTTCTTTGTTTAATCTGTATTTTTATATTTGGCATGTTTAGTAAACAATCTTATCATGTCTCTTTATTATATTTGACTATTTAAAATTACAAACAAAAGTAATTATATTTTATAGTGTAAGGAGGCATATCACCTCACCTGTGATAACATTTATTGAGTACTATAGCCATTACATTCTATATTGTGAAATTCATGTTTGTTGGTGATAGTTGGCACTTTCAATGAAGTGAGCCATCAGCTTATTTGCCATTCAACATTTAAAAAAAATGCAATAGTATACAATTAATTAATACAAAAATGTTTATATCATTAGACTTTTGTGGTGCATTATGTATGATTTTTTTATGCTAGATAGAATGGCAAACAAGCTGATTATGATTAGAATGGTCCACCTGATGGAAAATGGTAACCACCACCCGTAGACACAGACATAATGGATAATGTTTCACCTATTCTTGTGTTGCCATTCCTAAGGAATATGGTGTTATGCCTCTGTACCCTGTAAATTCACTGCAATATCCCATCCTTTAAAACAAAACACAGCTGCTTCGTAGTTGAAATACGAATGTGACACAAGTACTAAAACAAACAAATTTGTACAAAGTGCTGGTAAATGATTTATAATAGTTTTTATTTCAGACCTTTGTTAATTTACACAGTTATGTCAATAAAGACCTGCTATATATTTTTAATGATTATACTAAGAAAAAATCATTATACAGGATAGATGAGTATTTAGTCTCATTTTTATATTATCAAAGTTATAAATTGCACAGTCTTTACTATTCATATACATTTTTATATATACTTTGTCCAGCAACTTCCTTTAGAATTTATTAAACATGCTTTACATTTATCCATAACTTTGTTTCCTTTTTTATTCAAATTTTTATAGAATCCTTCAGTATATCTAGTTGACTATACCAACTTTATAGGAGATGTTGCTTGTAAAGTTTCTCAAATTAATATGTCAGGGACTCCTTTTGGCATTGCGATAGCTGGGTTCTTTCATGGGTGAAAATGAAACTATAACACCGTTTTTGCTATCGGTTTATACTGGCTTTGGGTATGAGATGAATTTAGGTTAGTTATCCCATTTTGATGAATTCGAAAATAATTAACCACATTAGTAACTAGGAGGTACCACATAAAGGTCAACATGATAGAACATAACTGTGTGCTTTGTAGACCCCATAACTAATCTTTCCCCTCACCAGCTTGGCCTTGCCTTTCCTGTTAATTATATACTTTCTAGTTATTACCCGCCATTTCCTCTGCACGATTGGGATATATTTACTCGGGATAAAAAGAGGCCCATGTCCTTTTTTATTTTAAATAAAATGTATGCTAGATAAACAAACATCTCATCTATCATCCCTCTGGTACCCTGCTAGCATGTATCGATAACACAAATGAAGGTTACCATTCTATTTTCATACCATTGGAAAAATCCCATGTCAGTCCCAAATTTATTTATTTATTTAATTCTTTATTGTACACACTAGTTATAAGAATAAGACGGAGGTAATCAAAAGTACAAAGGCGAGCTTAACTCTGATAGAATTAATTTACTTGTTTGAATATTTTTTTTGCTGATCAAAATCCAACTTATGCAATAATACTTTCTACTAGCTTTTACCCGCGACTTCGTCCACGTGATGATTAATGACGATTGGCTGAGTGATTACAATGCAAACAAATAACAAAAAAAACACAAATTTATAATATTAATAATGACTACATTTATAATAATAATAATTTTATTTGCAATGATTTTGGGTATAAAACATTTGATCTTATAAATTAAAAAGTACCTTACAAAATCTACTTAGATTGAGCGTGCAAATATTGAAAACAAAAATTACAATAATTTAGTTTTAAATTTATTCATAATTAATAAATTGTTAAATGTCTTATCGTAATAAATGTAACACAAAAGGGCTTTTTTTATACAGTTTAATTTCATGCCATGATATCATTGTTTTATCAAAAATGTTCAGATGAAATACACCCACATAGTGTAGTCAGATAAGATGACAGATTTAGTTGTGTATATTTATTATCATTCAGTCCAATTGCAACATATCTCTCTATATCTTATTTATACTAGCTGTCGCCCACGATTTTGCACGCGTGATGTACTATTTTCCCTTTAAAATAAAAAAAAAAATCTTAGGTGTCCTATGTTCAGCAGTGGACACTTAAGGTCTGATATAATGGCGATGATGAGGTAACTAATTAACCCTTCTTTGCATAATGGTGAAAATTTCCATCATAACACTGAATGCTTAAAAATTATATAAAACAACAAGTTAACTTTAAGTTGATCGTGTCTGGATACCTTTTTAATGTCCATTGCTGAAAAAAAAAAAAACATAGCTGTCACATTTATTTTTTTTACCATTTTACCTTTAATTTTGAACATGAATTATATTACCGTGTAATAATCACCAATAAAAAAAATCATGCAAAGAAGGGTTAATAATTATGCGAATTGTAACTGTAATTATCATCGTCATCATTAGTACCCTTCATCAGCTTCTAACCACTGGTCTTCAATGCAGACATTGGAGACTAGTGCCTAGAATTTTAGAAACTAGTGTTTGTCCGCGACTTTGTACGTATCATAAAATAGATAATTTTTAGATGACTTATCACGATAAAACATACACCATATCGCTTCAGTGGTATCTAATAACACTTGACGCCAGAGGGCGATATCCTCACACAATTAGTAGTTGTAATAAGTACAAAAAACTTATGGTTAATTTGTTTTTTGACTTGACATTATTAATTTGTTTTATTATTTCATGTAATATTATTTTTAATACGAAATTTATTTACTAATGGGAACATTTAAGTTTATGCCATTTTGTTTTATTGTAACAGCCTGTAAATAATTTTAAAGTTCTTTTAATGTTGAAACAACTAAGACTCATGCATGTCATTTATAATATTAGTAGGGCGTAGGATTTCATTGAAATTGATACTTTAAACGCCTTAACTCAATGCTGTTTTTCGACTACACCTCGCACCCTCGAGCTATTTGTGGAGTCACTACTCACGAAGGCGAAACAAGTGACCATGGCGCGGAACGCGAAGACGCTCAGCCCGTCGCACGTGAAGCAGTGCATCTTGGCAGAGTCCAGGTTCGACTTTCTCAGGGATTTGGTGAGTGCTACTTTTTAAAATACGGTGTAGCAGAAGGGAAAATGGGGTTGATAATATATTTTTTAATTGATGATAATGAAATGGTAACCCCGCCTGTGTTACTGGCATACACTGGGGTGAGAATGAAACAGGTCAGTTGGTTTATAGTGAAGAATTCGTCAAAAGTTAATTACGAGGGTTTCCAGGGGGAATCGCGTTGAGGTCGACATTTATAGCTCTACAAAACATTCTGCAACGGCATATATATCTATTTTTTTAGGATAGCTTATTATACTCTTCTAATTCATACTCGACGCAATAAGCTGATGCAAAAAATGTAAACATATATCCTCTATTTTAGCCATGCGAAGCCGGGGCGGATATCTAGTTATAAATAAAGGAACCCACAGCCATATTTTTCCGGTCTCGAAATATGCCCAACCGTACAGATAATCCGGTCAGAAGGATCATCACGCGATTGACTTCCATCTATAATTAATATGCACTGGCTAATAACATAATAACAATATTAACATGTAATTCACGTCATATCTATTCTGGTAACCTTATACGCCATTGCCCATTGTTATCTTTTTAAAATTCCGATATGGCAAAGGCATCGTCATGAAGGTCACAGGATAAAAATCATTTGATCAAACATATTTGTTGCGTTTAAAAAATACTAGCTTATTCTCGTGGTTTTGTTTGCGTAAATCAGTATTTAATGAGAAGAATAGTGAAGAATGATTCTCCGCAAGTAGCAAGTATCCCATAACAGTTTATGGGAAAGGCCTATGTTCAGCAGTAAGCTAGTAACGGTTGATACAATGATGACCAAGTATGCTATGTATTAAGTTAGGATATAATCCCGAAATGACAGCTGACAAGAATTTGTGTAAGAAGAAGACATACTGCATCGACCCCAAAGAAATGGGAAAAGGCAACGCAATGTTGATGATAACCTACCAAATTTAATCCAAATCTGTGTAAACGTTTAAGTGTGATTGAGTAACAAACATCCAAACATCTTAATATACTTTCACATTTTAATATTAGTAAGATAATTTCTTATTTTTTTTTTATTCTGTTAAAGTAAAGATATTATGAGGTTTTGGTTTTTCTTAGCAACTACAAAATGAAACTTGATATTTAGTGCTATAGTTATGGGATTTGCTTACCATGTCAGAGGTTTTCAGATGCAGCGACGGTGGTCTAGAAATCCTTGATAATTAAGGACGCCATTTTCATATAGTCTATGGAACCCATAGACTCTATGAAAATAATAGAAAAAGCTAGACCGTTGATGAGTAATAATTTATTTTTTTATATTTCCAGGTAAAAAATATTCCAGACGTGTCGGCAGCGGAAGAGAAGGAGATGGTTAGTGCCGAAAGTTCGCCTAACTCATCAAGGTAATATATAATTTATATATATTTATCGGTTTCCCAAATTCGGCTATATTTCCAAAGAGGGTTGACATCAGGCAAGCGGCCAGTCGTAACACTAAAAGCCAAATCTTTTTGTAATATGGATAAAACCATATTACGCAGATCCCAAATAATAATTGGGATAAGGGTAGGAAGATGATGGTGATATATTTAGCGGCTTATCTGGCAGTCGCAATGTAAAATACCTATATCTGTGGGTAAAACGTCCTGATAAGATACCCTAAAAGGCTAGCATTTTTTAATTTTATTATATCATCCCTTAACTGTCTGCTGCTGAATATAGGCCTTCCCCATAAGAGGAATTTTGCCAGTAGTTGCCACACTTGGCAGATGGGTGACGCTGGTGCCCTTCCCTCGCCCTCCCTTAGACGCCTCTTACGATAACTCCCACGGGAAAGGAAGGAGTGGCATATTCTATGCCAGGATCATAGGGCTGAAAAATTAGAATTAAATATATAGTGCGAAACTTTTTTTATGGTGTATTCCGCTTTGAAGGGTGAAATATGGTGACGTCATTACTGTGTCAAGATCATCATATCTAAAAGGTTGGTAACTTCCGACTGTTACCTTTAGTAATACAAGGCTACAGTAGCTTTATACCATTAGACGACTTGAATCCTAGTTTGTAACTTAAACATAATAAGTGTTACACAATCATACCTATCACCTGATCCTCAAGGACACTTGACGGAACCGTCAACACCCAGACCCGAGACAATTTACAAAAATTCGGTTCCTAAATTTGCCCAACCGAGAGTCTAACCTCTTTACCCTTAGCAATGGGCTTACGATTGACTTGCAGAGATCATCTACTGTCATAGCATAAACAATCATTTACGAATTAATGTCACTTTCAGGTTTTCAGATATGACAGTCCCACCTCGTAGGATAGTTAGAGAAGATTCAAGTAGCTCTAGTGGTTCCGACTTCAAAGTCCAACAAATCCAGTCCCAAAGGGAGACGATTCGAGCACTGTCATCGGAAACGGAACTCCCAAACCGAACGCCAAAGACAGAACCGCCCACAGCAACTGTGGTGTCCTCAGAAGCTGCTATAGACCTAACCAAGAAGACAGACGAAAAACCAGTTAGGACCGCGAATTTCTACCAAGAAACCCTATTGATAGATGAAGTGCAGCACAAGAGTGTGATCACAGCCAACCCGACGTACATCCCGCAACCTTCAACGAGTTACAACTTAACCCCCCTACAACCAGTTCCAAGAATAGAGGTGGCTGTACCAAAGCAACAACCTATGTTCTATGTAGACTTACAGCACAATAATAATCACCCGGAGCCCGCGCCCAGAACGCCCGTCACTCCGATATTAAATATAGACTTTTCAAAAAACATCGCCAAGCCAGAAATAAAGGTTTTGGACACAGCGGTGGCTAAAATAGTGGGGGTCTCAAAGCCAGAAGTTCATAAGAATTCAATGAAACACTTACCGAGACAGAATTCGAAGCCTAAGGAAATAAAGAAGGTAGAAATCAAGCCAGTTACGCAAACACCCATAAATATAGACCATTTAAATTCTGGCAACTTACAAATAGACGAAGATTACGACACTTGACTTTGTCCGTTGTTGTTTGTTTGTTTTTGTGTTTCGTATTTAGATGTTTGTGAGGGACCGTTATTGAAAGCAATGAACTGTTTTGTGTTGTTTTAGTGCATCAGTGTTACTGTAGACTGTAGAGTATATTGAGATGTTTCACGCGAGAGTTAATTGTAAATCTTTGAACAAAATGTTATGAATGAAACTATTGATTAAGTAAACGCTATTACACTGTTAAGATTGTAGTAAAGAATATTCTCACGACTGTAATCCCTGATAGGGTAGTCAGAGTCATTTGTCAACTATTATCGTTGTGGTGAACGTATCATTCGACATGCGAACTGTCCATCGCCGTCTTCTGATTGGGTGGTTTGTTAATAGTGTTTTCTACCATTTAAAGGTTAATCCGATGCTTTTAAATGACACCCAGAAGTCATTTGTATCAACCACAAATAGACTCGTGACTTTTGTCTGTAAATTGAGATACCCTTAAACCACGACGCTTTCTTAAACTCTAGTTATATATTATTATTACTTATTTATTTACTTACAATTACAATCGTAATGTATTAATCTTTTAGAAAATTCCGCCATTTGCAGTAATATAGCTATTATATATATATATATATATATATATATATATATATATATATATATATATATATATATATATATACAGGGTGAGATTGATACGAATAGTAATATGTATTTAAAAATATTAAATATATAACAATCAAACATATGTTTGTGAATATTTTTTTGTTTACTGACATGTACTGACAGAATAATTTGAGAATTATTTAATATATAATGAAAATTTTGTCATTTTTATAAAAATATAACGAGCCTGGTTGGTTGATTAAAATTATTATGTTTTATTCTGCAACTGGCAACACTCGAAGATTGATTACTACTATGCAAACTTTTCAGGCCAATTAATAGACCTATATATATTTGCAATTATGGCACCGTTCGGTTAACATTAATCTGCGAACAGCGATCTATTAATTTGCCTGAAAGAACCTCGTTTAGAGATGCAGCACGTATCGCAAAACGTGCGTGGGCGAAATAGAGGTCGGAGATTGATGACTAATACGGGAGGTTCTAGAACTTTTAGTAACCATAATAGTAATTAATCTTCCGAATGTTGGCAGTGGTACGCATACTAATGGTAGCGGAATTAAACAAAATAATTCTAATCAACAATCCAGTGATGTAGACTTCGCAAAATACCACCTAGTTCATTAAAATATAAAGAGACATCTGTTATGTAATTTTAGTAGTATAATATTTTAAATAGCGCTTATGACTTGATCGTTTGCTACGTCGTATAACTGTTATTTAGTGATTTCATTTCTATAATCAATGTCAAACTAATTGGCATTGACGTTCCACCATCTTTAATTCGGTTTTGTGTTGCAAATGTTGAATACGAAATTAATTTTGTTTCATAAAAACCGTGCAGAATTGTAAAAAAAAGTTACGTAACGCCTTATTTGAATTCTCCTTCCGCCCCTGCACGCATAATTAAACCCTAACGGATCGTAACGTTTTACAACTCCTTTCACCCCCTTTCTTTCATATGAGAATTGTAATACAAATTGAAGAGATAAACACTACTATAGTTAAAGTAAGGTTATGACACGTTTTGTGAACAAGGATAGGTATATCTTTCTATCTCACCCTGTATTCAATTTTGATCTGGTGCTTAGGCTAGTCTATCTTGACTTTTCATTTTGCGTAGTATTTGCCATGTATTAGTTTAATTTGAATATTCAATACCATCTACTTGTTTTTTTTTTTTTATGATGGAACTCGGACTCCTTAGCTAGGAACCTAATCTATGTTTCTTACTGCATTATGACCAAACAAAAAAAAAAAAAATAGAGCCACACTTTGTGTTATAATCGGATATAATTTAGTAAACAGACTTTAACCCACAAAATTGTCAAAATTGAGACAAAACGTTGTAGATACGAACTTACGTCATTTAATACACTATCTCATTTTAGTTTTATGGGAGAATTTTTTTTCTACTAAATTGCTTCCGATTTAATAAACATTTTTAGAAAAAAAAAGTATTGGATAGATAAACCAAAATCATTGTCTATATAGACAGAAGAATGTTAATTTAATGAAAACATTGTTAAATAATAATTTGAAATTGTAAATTGTTTTAAAAATATATATGAAAATGTATTAAATATTTGAAATTGTATTAAATAAACAATTACTATTCATTTCACAATTTATTACATATTCGTTATATATTTATGTGTGTGTGTGTGTTTACGTTAGACATGCTCCTATTGTCTGTGGTCGTTGAATAATAGATAATTATCTTTACCTGATAAGCTTTTATGTTTCGCTTAATCTGCTGTTTAAATTTTTTCAAATTAAATATTTAAGATATCACTTTTTGAAGCTGTAAAAAAGTCACTTGTATGTGTGATTTTTGAATGGATACGAACATCACATTTAATATTAAAAATTATGTAAACAAACATTTCTGTATGTTACCGAATAAAATAAGGTTAGTCAGGAGAACGATTCTAGATTGTCTGTCTCTAAAGTATCTTCCTTAGTTTTAGAGATTCAGTAACACATTCGTTCTAAAATTAGTCAATTTTAGAGTTACTTTAGAGCAGGACTTTCTAAAATTGCCCTCCAACCCACTAAGTTACTATACATGTACATAGTAGTTTCTCTATCATAGGTAAGTAGTTTTAAAATGGTTGATATACATCTGTGGATTGTAATGTATTTAGATGTTTAATGAAGAATGAAATAGTCTGATGCACTGACTTTGCAATGCGTATATTACACTATGAAATATATATATATTATCATATATTGTACAAGCTGCGACCGGCTTTCTCTAACAACTCTAAAAACTTAAACGTTCCAATTTGATTATCATATCGAAATCTTTATCATAAGATCGATAGTACGCACAAATTTTATAATGGATCCCATTTTTCATAATAATATTAAAACTTCCTTATTGCACAATAAAACCATTAAAATGAGAATATTAACACGTTCACGCCGGGGCCGATTATAATTTGTTTTGCTATTAGGCGGCGTTCAAATTAATATCGCGTTTCATCTGGCGGCGCGTGATTATTGCCTGTTCAGACCTGAATACGCGTTGTTTGTTTCTCTGCAGTACAGCCAGCACTTTGCTTGAATTGTTTTAACAAATTACACAAAAAAACAATAAATAATGAAGTTATAAATAAAACAATATTAAATTTTTGGTATTTAAACCGTATTTGATTTTTTTGTATAATACTCTATTTTTATGTTTATGTTATTGAACAAAAATTATGTTTCTGATACATTATTGATTATAATTATCATTAAAATTAAATGTTTAGTGCGGGTCACCGGTGACCCACGCCGCCTGATAAGACGGTTTAGTGCGGGTCACCGGTGGCCCACGCCGCCTGATAAGACGGTTTAGTGCGGGTCACCGGTGGCCCACGCCGCCCGATAAGACGGTTTAGTGCGGGTCACCGGTGGCCCACGCCGCCCGATAAGACGGTTTAGTGCGGGTCACCGGTGGCCCGCGCCGGCGTGAACGTGTTAAAAAAATAAATGCTTTACAAAAGGATGTCTTATTGCTAAATCTCTTAATCTTATAATAGATTGAACAATCTAATTTCGATTGTTTAAACTAAATAGTTTCTAAACAGAAGTGTTTGTTTAGGGAAAATCTTTTTTGGAATTCAAATTAATTGTTCCACTTTTAATATAAATTAAAAAAAAAATACAATATCTTGTATAACTTGACAATACTCTAGGGCAAACAATATTTGCTTATCCCTGCATTTATGACTTAACCATATGATCATATATATATGACAGTGTAGTATTTAAGCAACGAGAGTCGAGGCGAACTAAGTAATCGTAAGTTTATTATATCGTTAAATGTTAATGTTAGATATGTTTGCACTGGTTTCTTATTAAATTCATAAAAAAAAAAAGAAATTATATTCAACTTAGGATGTGTTATGTATTATTAGAATGGTATGTAAAACACAAAGTATCCTAATATGAGAACCAGATATTCAGTGTTATATTGCAGCTAACAAAAAATAAATTCGATTTCAATATTGTCTTCTTTGTGGCATGAGAGGGAGAGGAGAAAGGGGGCAAAACACAAGAAACCCGTTATAACTATAAAAGAATAAGGCAAAACTTTTTACACTATAGGAGACATTCCGGAAGATATCGAGTCTTATAAAGACCATGTCTGTTTAAATCAATTAAGGCCCTCTAGATAGGTGGCAAGGGACATCACTAGCGAATCCGTGAGATAGAATGAGATAGCAATGTCGGATGTCTTATTCAAACTCATGGACTCATTAGTGATGTCAATTCCATCGACGTATTCCTTTGTCACTTGTCTAGAGTGCAAGGAATAATATAGTATTAAAGAATTTTATTTGTATGACATTCATTTTAAATAATCACTTTTTAAATGTGAAGATTAGATAGCCGGGCTAGTTCTGAGATACCATTTTTCTATACTTATCTCTTACTAAATCGTAATATTTTAATTTGGTAATTTTGCGAATTCACTATTTTACGGATCATTTTGACTTCTAAGATTGCTCTGTCAGCAATAAGACCGCCTTATTACAGTTATACAACTGTATCGTTTTGTAATGCAAATAAAGTATACTCACTCACTCATTCTGTTATAAAATTTGTTAATATTTATCCTTACAACAAAGATGTCGCTGTGATACCGAATCGTAATTTTATTTTAGAGATAGGATCAGAGAAATGGTGCTCCAGAATCGACCCCATTATTATAAAAGCATACCATTAAACTATGATCCCTTTTATGGGAAAAATGCTATTACTCCATTATAGACTTACTGGTGATTAACGTTAATACTAGAATTAAAAAATAAATTTGACATATATATTATAGTTGAAGTTGATATTGTTGATTGTGTAATATATTTACTATTGTTATTCAATACTTCTAATATTCAATTTAATGCTTTTTGTAAGATCATATATAATTTCAGACGCAATATACATTGTTTTTTGAATAAATGACTAATGTTGTACACACCATGTGTCCCGAAAATATCACAATATTCGTGATGAAGCTGTGTTAATCACCAGAACATGTAGTATGTAAGAAATATCAATTGATTCGCCTCAACTCCCTCTAGAAGACCTGTACCTAATTACATTGGCCAGACATGAGCAAATTTGCAGAAGTACATTATTAGCTGTCATTTTATCGCCTTGGAATTAAGGTTTCGCGCCAAATTCACTCATTCTGGATAAAGTCACGTGCAATGTGTAATAAAATTATTTTCTACCGCAAACAACACATTATACTAGTTACAATTTATTATATTAGATTATATAGATAGAGCATCGAGTGTTAAAAACGTGGTAATATTTGCCAGCGAAATTGGCCGAGACTCAATTTGTCACATATTTTTTTAAATCAATACATGCCAGTTATTCAGTTGCAAGTAATTAGATTAAAAATTTCCCCAAGTCTATTTTTGTAATTTAAACTGGGAACTATTTCTTTTCATATTATATAATAATAACTATATTTGCATTGGTAACACATTAATATACATGTATTATTCAAATTATGACCATTTTTAATCAAATTTTGCATCAATTTTTCAATTCATTTTAATTTTATAACATAATTTCTCCTATATAGTAAGTAGTAAATGTACAATATGGCAACTCTGTTCACGCAAAATGGATAAAACAGTTGATGTGTTATTAATGATGCGTTTTGTAAGGAAACACTCTATCTATATAATCTAACCCCTTATTCATAAAAACTGAAACGTCTTACAAACATATTTTTACTGTTGCAGTTTTTCAAAATGAGAAATTAGTGTAAAAGAAAAGGGCAAAACACTTTAAAGGCTAAAACAGGTTTATGTGAGACAGAGAGGTTCGATGTTTTTATGAATAAGGGGCTAAATCTAGAATACGTGAGCGGTGAGCCGTGTATTCCTATATGTGCGGTTAAATGTGTAGTGTTTATGTATAAATATTTAATGTTAGTGATGGTACAAAGTTGTTTTGAGTGATTGTGCGAGTTCACATTTTGTATTCAACAAAAACATTGAAAAGAGCTTAATGTTTTAATTGTCTTAATAGCTGTATCCTGCGGCTGAATCAATACATAAAGAATCCTATTTGCTAAGTTAGGATATAACTTACTTGTATACCAAATTTCATTCAAATTTGTTAAAGCTATATACCGCGGCTTCGCTCGCGTGGATCAATACATAAAGTATCCTATGTGCTAAGCTAGGATATAACTTACCTGTATACCAAATTTCATTCAAATTTATTAAGGCTGTATACCGTGGATCGATTGCATGAGTTAATACATAAAGTATCCTATATCCTAAGTTAGGATATAACTTACCTGTATATCAAATTTTGATTCAAATTTTTAATGCTGTACACCGCGGCTTCGCTCACGTGAGTCAATACATAAAGTATGTGCTAAGTTAGGATATAATTTCCCTGTATACCAGATTTTATTCAAATTTATTAAGTAGTTTTTGCGTGAAAAAGTAACAAACATCGATTCATCCATTCCAACTTTTGCATTTATTACATTATTAGGATATATATAAAGTAATAGGAAGTCCATTAATTACGTAAGCTAAGTGTTATAATAGGGAAGAGAAAATCCGAGTCTCATTTCTTGGATCATGGCAAATATAATTTTTATACTGCTCTTGTTCAAAGGAAAATATAGTATACCTTCATAAATAACTCAGGCTTTCGTATTTCAGAAATAACCCTCTCGAATAAATGTAATGTTTTACCCATTATTGTCTTGCTATCCTTATCCCAATGATTTGGAATCAACGTATTACGTTGACTCTGGCCGATATGCTGACGCTGGCCATGCGAATATATTAAGCGGGCCGTAGGAGGAACTATATAAACACGCGCACAACAAATTGCTAACCAGACAGTTCATTTTAAAATCTTAGAGAATATTAGTGCAATACTTTCACACACGCCAAAATACCAGCCTTACTAAAATGCGTTGAACAAGTTACACCAACAAATATTATAGGCTAGTAGTAAAATATTTTGTAGACGATAGAGAAAACCTCCAAATTAATATAACCTAAACAAGAGCTCATGTATGATGATAGATATTCAATTTTTTTTATTAGAATCAAAATGACACCAAGGGAGTAAATAAAAAATAATTTACCATGTACAAAAATATTTCGTTTTATTGTTTCGTTATCAAATTAATTATTGTTACTTAATATTAACAATAACAATGCTTATGATTATCTTAATTACAGTTTGGCTACAATATTATCGATTCTACACGTAGGTACTTAAAACTAAGTACGTTTAGAGACCTATTACATACATTTCTATATAAGACATTTAAACTCTGTTAAATAAACAATAGTAATCCAATAATAATCATATTATAATAGTATAAAGTGGTTAATTTAATCACCCAGACATTTTGCTAGACAGAGATGCAAGTGCTTACACGCCGTTTAGCATAATTCATAAAATAAATATCTTTAGTAAAATATAAAAATGTTGCGTATAAAAATATTTCGGCTATTTTTTATACCATTGATACTATAAATGATATATGACAAAAATTATACAGCCCACTTGATGGTAAACGGTTACCATAGTCTATGAACGTCTGCAATACATGCACGTTGCCGACCCTGAAGAAACCTCTTTACTCCCCTTTTGAATAACGACATGCTGTAATCTCTTAGAAAAACCTAAGCAGGGAGTTAATTCCATAATCTGAATGTTCGTGGGAGAAAACATCTCTGAAAGCGCGTTGTAAGCGACTATCTAGGGTGTGAGGGTAAACTTCCTGTCGATGGCAAGCCGTACAATGGTAGAAAGTGGCCGTGGACATCATATTGAAGAATTCCTCTGAGCACAATCTGTTGTACAAGCGGTAGAACACGCAGAGTGGACAAAATATCTCCTAAGACTTAAGGATTCGATACCGCTTGTAAGTCTGAAATCATCGACAATTCTCATAGCTCGTCGTTGCCCTGACTCGAAGGGTTCAAGCTGGTATCTAGGTGCTCCCGCCCATAAGTGACAGCAATACTCCATGTGGGGCCAGATTTGCGATTTGTAGAGTATTAATCATTGATTCGGCGTGAAGTAATGCTTCGCTCTATTAGGCACACCGAATTTTTTGGATGCCAGCTTGACCTTATCTTCGAGGTGGCCACGGAACTGTACGTCACTAGAGATGTCGACACCAAGAATATCAATGCTTTAAGAAATGTTAAGAGACGTGCCCTAGAATTGTGGAGCAAAAGGATTTTTTAGCGGTGACCCCGCAAACTTCTGTCTTATAGGGGTTAAACTGGACTAAGTTTTGTCGTCCCTAATCAGAGATTTGTTTTTTCCGAACAGTATTTTTTTCGAAAATGAAGTGACAAAACCTAGTTTTGTTGGCTTTAATATTTATGAACAATAGTATAAATAGCTTGTCGTTCCAACTGTTCGTCACGACCGCTCGCTTTATTATTTAAGCCTAAAACAAACATTCCAAAAACTAGTCATGACTAGTGGGAATTTATGTGAAGATGAATATTTAATTACAAATCCATTAATAAGACTGTGTAATTAGTTGGGGCAATACAAAATATACGATTTTGAGACGACAATTCTATAAACCTAATATTTAAATTTTATTATTTCGCGAAATTATTATAAAATTAGTTCACAATGGCCCGGATTTCGCTGTAATATCAAATTGAAATTTTAATTCCTTCGGACATTTCGGGACGGGTTCTCTGGACTTAATGGCCGAAAAAGTCATCATTCCTTTGGATATTGCCTATATCGGTCGGATATCTATTTTCCAATATATTTAAAGACTGTTATACAATATTTTTTGGACAACAGTCCTTTAACATATTCGTTATTGGACCATTATATAGATATTGTAACTAAAATGTAGATATTGCTATATATTACCCACTCTTACAGAATCGACTCCAATAAATTGAAATTAAAAATATTAATTATGCATATTTTCACAATAGAATCGATAATACCATAGTTTAACTTATTGTTATTTTGCAAGAACGTTAATTTTATTACAACTTTTAGCTGTACATTATAGAGGTATTTATGTATAAGTATAATATATGAGAAATAGTTAACATTTTATTGGCAAGATCTATCTCTGTTAGTAAAGGTTACTTTAGTGGAAACTTAAATCATGAGAATTATACCTAGAGGTAAACATGAAAATAAATAGCAAACAGGATCTCATTTAGCAACAGCTAAAGTGCATTATAACCGAATCCATTGAGAATTCCTTTTTGCCTATTAACACTTTCAGATATGAAAAAAAAAGACAGTACAATAGTTATTAAATATTAAATGTATGGTTAAGATAGTTCTGTTATTGTAATGAGAATACCAATTCCAAAACCAGGGTTAGTATCTACCTATTTATGAAACTAAATAAAAGCAAAATTGTTTTTGGAACTTTTTGTCTATTTCGGAAACGTAAAATAGCGACTTTGTGAAAAGTTAAATAAATAATTTTGAGATTTGTGCTAGCGTAACGTTTCTTGAGAGGTGTTTGTTCAAGTTTTAGGAATTATCATCGGAGTTTGGTTTGATAAGTAAGGTATTACAACTAACCCTGTATAATTTATGACGGAGATGTTAAGTGTTGAAATATTTTTTTTAATTTGCACTATTGCAGTGAAATTCAGTTTATCTACCTGTATAATTAATTCATTCTCTAAAATTATTCTCAAAATCCCATTCAATTATATTTTGTAAAAAAGAAATTAGATACATATGAAACGATAATGTTCAATTAATAGCTTAATAGATCGACAATTAATGTCTTTCTCTGATGCATGTCCTTGGCAGCACATTGGCTGTTCGAATTTATTTTATTATGACGCAAACACAGTTACAGACTTTTAATGCGTAAAAATACATGAAGATTGCTGTAATAGTTTACTAATATTAAAAAAAAAAACAGTATCTCTATAGATAGAACGGAAGAAGAGACGAGAATAGAGAGAAAGACTAAAGGAGACAATCATATCATAAAAAATCAATGTTCATTGGAATAGAGATAGTTTTAGAGAATGACATCAGAATCTGCCTCAAATATACCAACTTATATGTAAAAATTGAGTCCAATGATGACTAACAATTCCAGATTGAGATTCAACATAACTACAAGAATAAATATCCAGATAAAAGTGACACTGATGAACTTTACCAGTGCAGCATTGGCGGCAAAATGTACCTACACTTCTTCCTTTTAGATACTGTATTCTGAATAGACTTGTTCCTGTTTAGAACTTTTTATATTTTTTCTATTATCTATTTTCCATTCTCTTTTGTGCAGTAAAGATTTAAAGGCGCATGCTTGTAGTTTTTAATGTTACGATCTAATACAGTTTTGTACTAGGGTTGTTTTAAATTTATAAGATAAAGTATCGTGTTGTCACTTCGTACGTGCAGCTTAGTGCAACTTTCCTGCAGTTTTTTATTAATAAAATAATTAGGAGTACACACTTTGAGAATTGTACCTTAGGTTATAGATTAACAGGCCTTATGGTCCTTCGAGCCGGATATGAACCAAGTATGAATATTATTTCCAGCAGTGTCACTTCTATTCAGTTATTTATTTTTATGACAATAAGGTTATAATGGAAAATCAACAGCTTACCGCTAACGAATAACAAACCGATATCTACTCGCAGAATATTTAACAGTCTGTCGCGATTTACTAACTTAAAGCTAACTTACATCGCAAATAGATCCCGTAACTGAATTTAATTTGTTGTCTTGGCAAACTTATTAACGACCCCATGGTATGTATGTTATTCAAGTGATATTTTTTTCGAATAGTTACTAAATAAACTGGGTGAAATTAAAGTCATGGAGAATGATATTGTTCTCCGGTGAAACTAAACATACGATACTTTCTCGGAGAATCATACATTGACATTTGTTTTTCCTGACCTTTTTTGTAAAAAAATGTTCAGATTTATTCTTAGGAAAAAAAACAACAAAAAAGCTAATAATTTTGAATACACCCCATATTTATAACCTTTTTATAATTTGATTATTATTACATACATTTAAATGTGAGGATTTTTGAAAAAACGTTTAGATCATGGGCCTTAATAAGTTCACCAAGATGTGTCATTACAATTAGACCTTCATATAAATTAGGATATTGTATTAATACTGATTACATTACTTATGTGTACTATGGTAATTGATGGCGATATTTACATTGTGGCATGAAACATAATTTAGTAAGACATTTAGACCCGCTTTTCATATATGCAACACAAAACTAACTACAATGTATAATACAACCAATGTTTTATAATAAATAAATTCTAATTTGTCTAAAATCTAAATATAAGTACAATTAATCTTTTGATATATTATATTTAAAGTAAATGGCGACTAATTTTATTATAAATAGTTGCATTAACGCATTTTTTTTTTTAACAAGCACCCATTCGATTGTAAGGCACTATTTTGAAGATTTTTTTTTAGAATATTATAGCAACGCACAGACAGTTAAACATATTTTGCTATCAAATTGTATTTTTTATACATAACAACAGCCTCAAAGTTTTCTAAAACTATTACATAACTGAGTATCAAATATATTTAACCCTCCGCCAACCATATGTTTTTTTTTGCACACCGTCAACCGGCACGGACGATATCGTCCTAGACGATAATATAACCTACTTCAAGGTAGGGAAAAATTCCAAAAAAATCGGGGAATATGCTCTAGATTTCTTTTTTCTGTTTCCATAGTTTTTGACTTGAATACTTTACCCCCTGATGAAATAAAATTTTGTAATCTCTGCAAAAACCGTAATTTCCAAGATTTCATTCAAAAATCGATACCTTGGATATAAATTAGTATTAAGAAGTAATGTTTTGAAGATTTATTCTTCATATAAGCTCTTACACCACTCAAAAAAATATATTTATTTTAACACCCGAAAATGGTATATTTTTAAAAGGAACGTTTTTCAAGAAAATAAGTATTTTATTGGATTAGTATTTTCTTAATAATAATTATATATAAAATATAATTATTATTAAGAAATTAATACAAAATTGGTTTTTAAATTACAATATAATATGAGAATAACAGAAAAAAAAAAGAGTATTTAAATAAGTTTCGCTGGTGGAGGTTGATCAGGATTAGATTCACCTTCCTCTTCAATTTCTTGTTTTTTTTTTAATGAGTGAAGATGGAACGGTGGCTCCGTCTGCACTATCGATATACGCTGGCGGAGTACCAGTGAAGGGTGACAGGTGAGGATGAAGGCAGGTCAGTTGGCCCATAGTGACCAATTGAACAAGATTGACCCACTATGGTTTCCAGGGAGAACCGCGTGGAGGTCGACCTGGTGTATTACTAGTAATGGGGCTGTTAAATCTCATTACTAACAATCCCTTTCCCCCCTCAATTTCTTGGTTATCGGAGGAGTGATGTTCACTTTTACATGCAATTTCAGATTCCGATTCACTAGTAGATAATACTGATGTTCGTGTAAGGCTTCAGCCATAATAACAAATGAAAATTCTGAAAAAATTACATCTAACAATTATTACACTAAATTTTCATTCAGAACACTGATAATGCAATGAAAAATATTTATATTTCATATGCCTAAACGAAAGAGGTTTGTTTGAATCGAAGCATTTGGCGTTCCATTGTTTCTGCCTACCCTAATGGGAGACAGGCGTGACAGATATGTATGTATGTATGTATGTATGCCTAAATATTCGTAAAAGTTACGTCATCAACCGTACAGGACGATATCGTCCACCTGCAAACTTGCACACATTCATACTCAATGATGTTGCAACGGATACTGACGTGCTTGTGCCTGTGGGGTACGCGCGTGTATAAGTTTTTTTACAGAGGGGTCCGAAGCCAGCGAAAAAAAGGGTTTCGTACAAAGATATGCATCAGGTCGAAACTTGGCGCGGACGATATCGTCCTATACGGTTGGCGGAGGGTTAAAGATGTATTTCTCGCATCTCGTCATTTCGCGAGCTGTCAAATTTTCTATTAGTTTTATTATTATCATTTTACATTGAATACGTAACTGATAGATTTTATATACAGTTATAACAAAATCCTATTCAATGTTTCAATACAAATTATTTAATAATGACCTCAATTTTGAAAACTATGAAATTATCTTTTTCCTTCTTTTATTTTTTTTTTTTCGACAATATTCCAAAATTTGCAATTCATCTTTAAAATGAGACATATTTTAACACGTTTCCGCCGGCGCGGGCCAACGGTGGCCCGCGCTAGACTGTCTCATTGGACGGCGCGTACCACCGGCGGTACGCAATAGACTGTCTTATCTGGCAGCGCGTACCACCGGTGGCCCGCACTAGACTGTCTTTTCTGGCGGCGCGTACCACCGGTGGTACGTATTCGATCATGAAGCGTAGCATCAATTAGAGCGCCGCCTCGCAGCAAAAACATTAAAGTCGGCCCTGGCGTGAACGTGTTAAAGTCAAAATAGGACATTTAGTAGTCAGTAAAGATAAATTTTAGAATGTCATATTTAAAATGATAATAAAAAAAACCTTTATATCGAGCAGGCGATAGGAGTTTTTTTTTTTTATTACAAATGTTATCAAAAGTGGCACTGTGCATCACTAAACTTCTATAATGATATAGTAATAATGTATTCCTATGATTATTCTTAAAGGAAGACAATATAACAAATTACTTAGTCTAATTAATTACAATGCCATTATTTAAATTATTATAAAAATCTACAGTGAACATAAATTAACTTAATTATTATTAATTATAATATATGAATATAGATAATTTGGAATGTAAATTAAGGATTGGCAGTCTTTGTAGTGTGAAAAATGGGAATGAACCTAAAATGTTATTTTATACATTAATGAAAACAAAAATCTTTGAATTTATTATTAATGTTACATATATATATATTTCATAATTACATGTTTGATAAAACACAAATCTATATGTTGTGCTTGCTTTTTGTTCTGAGACATTCATAAGCACAATGAATAATATGGCTTGAACAATACACAAAACCAGAGGTTTTTAAAACTCAGCTGAACTCATTACCTTCATACAAGCTTTCGCAAACATCCAACAACCTCAGTACTGGACTGATGTTATATGGGAATAGCGATCTGGACACCAATCTACTTATTTGCAAACGCAACCTTATTAAAACCCGCATTGTATCCTCTAAACCTCGTGTGCCCCCATAATCCTCCTGTTGACATGTCTCTAGAAACTTAGGCCAGTTCCTTCGCACATGTTTTAGAAATCGTAGCAAGTACAATAGAAAACAAGTTTCATTACTTACCAGGTAGTCTAATAAGACATCACTGTCATGCGAGACAACTTTTAAGAACTCTATGAATGAGGATACAGGATTTAACATCGGTACCAGGTCTGGGTACATAGAATTCCTATAAACAATACCGACCGTGATATCCAGAGTACACACCATAGATTCTATGAGGTAATCATCTTGTTCACTGAACAAATGTATTAGCATCTTAGTAAAAGCAGTCTCAGGATGGAACTCTAAACTATTCCTGATGAAAACATCCAGCTTCTTCAATACATCTCTGATGGATCTCTCAACAATTTGCATGTCTTGTATTGCGTTATAATCTGATGAATCTATTGAACTGTCCGAGGAATCACAACGCATCTCCTTCACAGTGACAGCTATTGATTTAAGAACCAACAGAGACATTCTTTGCAGCATTGTTTTATCCACTTCACTCCTTGACTGAGATGAATCATCATTATCATCTTCACCATAACTCTGGTCTACCAATTGTATTGAAGATGATAAAGGCACTACCTCGGGTCCTAGTGAATAGTCTCTTATCACCTTACATTCATGCCCTAAAAATCCAAAACCACTGCGGCTATTCTGCACACGAATGTCACTTAACAATCTATAGTCTTTCACAAATCTAACTATAGAGTGAGCAAGACAGCAAATCTCTTCAGGTAAAATGTCTTGTAATGCTAGTGTTGAACCATAGCAAAGCACTTCATTGAATAAACTCAACAATTGAGTGTAAATTAGTGTTGGTAAGGTTGTATTTCTGAGTAAATCCACAAAACTCTGCAGATCTTCATAAAAAGGTTTGGTATCAATCACTGAGAGATTTGCTTTGACACTTATAATGTTCTCCCACAAGGAGAAAAATGTGAGTATGCAGTTTTCAACATTAGCTAAGTTCAGGTACGTGTGTAGGAGGAGTTTCATGTTTTTCACCAAGTCTGGCCAGTTATGTTCCAATGTTTTGATTGTTAAGCACTTTATGTGGGATGTGTCGAAAGATTCAGAGTCTCTTAATAAAATTGTCACACAACCATGCTCATTAACTCTCTCTATCCTCGATGGAGGACGCTCAGGAGAGCCAGGCTGCTCTATATCTTCTATGGGCTGCTGCATTGGGAACTTTAACACTGGTTCATGAAGTCTGAATGTTGTTGATTTATCTTCTGAATGTCTCTCTCCTGAAGACGATGATGCACTATGAGTTTGTAAATTAGAGAATGCACTGTGCAAGTTATTGCTTTGAGAGCTAGATGAAGGTATTTCTGTACTGCTGCTATTACCATATCCAATACTACTTCTGAATGGGTTATCTTCTTGAACATGCATGGTCCCTGCTGTGTTTATATAATTGCTATCTTCTAAAGGATGCTGCTCCACATCCTTCCATTCTACTATCCTTTTTATTATATCTAAACTGAAGTTAATCTTTTGTACTGTTATTCTATTTATGCTTTCAAATGAATATATATTTTCTGCTATCTGGTGCAACCAGTTCTCATCCACCGTATCTTTTGAAACAATAAGGAAACTTGCTAAAACCCTGCTGGCCACAAAAATCACAAATCTACTGTGATGATCAGCCAAATCTATAACCTCAGTGATCCAATCATGTCTGTTCCTAACAAATATGTCACAGGCTTGCATTAACTTTGAACATATGGTGCCTGTGTTGTTTTGTTTTAAATAAATGTCAAACATAAGTTGCATTGTAGATAAATATGTTAGAGAACATGTTAATGGCCATGATACTATGTTCAGACGTCTATCGAACAGATTTAGGACAATATTTTCATCAAATCTACACAGGCACTGGCTAACAAGGGCATCTTGTAATATTCGTAACTCAGAGAGCAGTTTATCATCTTCAGAACTCCAAAGTGGTTTTGAGCATGTTGGTATAATTTCCACACTAGAATTGTTGGGAAGTCTGAGGATGGCTGAGCAGTCTACAGCATCCTCACTTACAGTGCCACTGTCAGGAGACTCCCCATTCCTGGCTGGAAATGCCTCTGATGTCTCAGCAGGGGTCTCAGAATCAAATATATCTGTTAGGACATCCTCTGCAGACCTGTCACTACCATCATCTATGTCTGGGGCGTCGATCCGCTGCTTCTTTTTCACGGGTTGATCTGATGCCATAGTTTCATCTGATGGTCCACAATATTGTTGCTCCCTCCAAACCATTAACTCGGATCCACCGAAACAGAACTATATTTTGCGTTGTTCGTTTGCTTGTTGCTTTTTTAAATCATAAACATTTCTTATACCGCTGCAGTCATCATACTGGAAAGAATAAAGAGAATATGAATGCGTGACCTTTCAATTTAGCTACCCAATTACGCGGGCGACAAAGCTTTCGTATTTTTAGCTGATTATGACATGGTACAGTGAGATGGTGATTAAATCCTACTGTAATGAAGTTAGATTCAACTTATATCAGTCAAATATAAAGTGAAATAATAATATAATTGGGATTTTCAATGAACTTTCCAAAATATTATGATGGCATACATACCATTGACAGAACAAGGTTGTTTGGATACATTCCCGCAGTCGAATTTCGTAAATAAACTAAAATCATTCACCGCAATCCAGATAGACACAATTATAAACAGTTTTATGTGATATTTCATAAAATAAAGATAATTATTTTAATTGACGAATCGAACATCGACTCCATTACCTACATGACGCTCTATCAAATGATATACTTATAAGATCGGAATTTCAAAGATATCTCATAAAAACAATTAAAGTAATAATAATATTGTACAAAATAAAATAAATTATAATTTATAATATGTACATAAAAATTCCTTTTTCATGATTTAATAATTTAATCGCAGAAAAACTAGAAAGTTATAAATTTATTTTAAAATTTAATGATGTTTCCGGTGTGGCAACGTTGCAAGTTTGACGACTACCGAATTTAGCAATATTTATATAATAAAAAATGAGTATGCGTTTCACGAAATAATACAAAACATAAGTATAATGTGTACCTATATGTAATTCTATGAGATATTGTTTTATTTTTTATTGTTATGTAGATAAATAGTTTATTCGCATCTTTAGTGAAAACGTAGGATATACAAATAATTTTTTTATCTATTTATTTGTTTTACAAATATTTATTAATAAATTTGTGTAAATTAAAAAATCGATTTAACTTGTATTATGGAATTAATAATGATAATATTCTTTTAATAAAAAATAAATAAATTACCAATAATACCACTTCTATTTTAATATCGTAGTTATTTATTAAATAAACTGGCAACACTGTTAATGCCCCCACTACCCCCTTTGAGTGTAAAAATGTCTGCTTTGAAAGACTTGAAAAATAATTTTTGTACAATGAAATACAATTCATAATTGAAATCAATTAATAGTTACGAAATAATCAGGTGAATATCATAATATAAAATGTGTGTTGTGTGACTACAGTGCCAACGATGACTCATCCCAATGTTTTTGCATAACAATCGATAGAATATATTTAGGTTAAGATCTTCGCTATTGTATTCGGAACAATACATTATTAACTAGATAACTAAAATCTGTGCCGGATCATATTTCCGTCCCACGCAAGTACATGTTATTGTTTATTTATAGTATCAATACGGAAACGCATATATCGATATGTCATTGGTTCTGTTAGTTTTTTTGGGAGTGAAATGTAGGTATAAAAGTTCATTGGAAGGGTTGCGAAAGAGCTCCAGTATTGAATGACACCCGCAACCTTGTAATAAACGAATAGAAAGCATTAGTTGCCTATTCAATAGATAGACAATGGGGAAATTAGTCGATTTCCTGCCGCTGGCTAGTTGTGACTACACTGACAATTTATCGCCACCCTGAATGGAAATGCTGATCTTATTTATTATTAAATATTAAAATAAATAATTATATCACGTTTTGCTACAGTCGTGCTGTAGATTATATTTGTTATTCACACACATTTTTCTTATAGTTCACTTAATCTAACTAAATCAATGAACTGTAAACAAACCCCTATAAGTAGGTAGTTCCAAATCACGCTATTTACTAATCAGTGATTACTTAATTTGACATTTAACGCCAAATAAGAAATACACATTATGTATTACTAAATAGAGTCCCTTTTGCCAACTTTATAGTTGATACCTTTCATGTTACTTATTGAGTAATTTTATCAGTAGCATTTTATATATAGACTAGTTTTATATCTGTTAAATTGTTAATAAATAAATAAATAAACATAGAACATAGGACTCCCTCATAGGCTGTCATAAGGAATAGTTCAATAAAAAAAAAATTGATAATGGAGTTATAATATTGACTATACTGGGAGAAGGTGTGCCTTTTGCACTTTTTTATTCCAGTTAGTGTCATATAATGTGTGTTGTTTGTTATTTCAGAAGGTTATACCAATTAGAACTACACCAATATTCTTATAAGACTAGTTATTTAGCTTGTTTCAGTGAGATTCTAACTGTTATGCCCTTCATTATATTAGACAGTCTGAATGGATATCTTTAGAAACAACCTTTCTTGAACCAGACAATTTTATTTTGCTTCTCATAAACAACACACTAGTAATTTTTTTTTTAATTTAAATGTGCTTTTCATGTCGGAGATATTTATACTTTATAATAATAATTTAGTCATTAACATATTTAAGATTATTTTTCAAGGGGATAGTTGGCACCTATAAAAGGCACATTACATACTTTGAAATGTGTTTGGACATAGTTAAAATCTTTATTTGTATTCTGGGATGAGACCAGACGATTTTGCAGTGGACAGGGCCCATTTGGCAAACTTTTTAATACACCTATGAATTTATTATTATCTATTTTTTGATACTTAACATGTTTAATAGATAATCTTTACATTTATTATTTTTTAATTAATAATTGGTTATGGAATGCAATATCCCTCCTAAACATCACCAAAGTTTAACTGTGGTTACCGACCCACCTGCCAAGTATGCCAATGGCATGTTTACCAGTGGACAGTTAAGGGCTAAAATGATGATGATGATGATGATATTTTTTAAATAGGTTAAACACTAATACATCATTAACATTGAAATCCTTTTATTCTAGGTAGGTATTTGTAAATTTTATGATTTGTTAGTTTAATAAAATACTTATTATTATTAAATTTATCAAGTTAAAAAAGGTATTTTTTGTCTTATATACTTTACACAATATTGTATAATTTTACACAATTTTGTATATAAAACATAGTTTTTAAATAATAATTGATAAACAATTAATATTTTAAAACTATGTTTTATATACATACAATATTATCAGTGACTTTATATTATTTATTTCGGCCGTTAGTTAACGGCCACTGCTGGGCATGGACCTTTCCCATAAGAGAGGGTTTACCAATAGTCACCAAGCTTGGCTGGCTGGTTGGCAACTGCAGTTTAGGCTTTGGAAATATTTTAAGTTTAATTTATCTGTGACTTGAGTATGTCTAATCTATTAATTATACTTTAATATGAAAGTGATTTAAATAATTAATGCCACAGATACAGAACATGAGGCACACTTACTTAGTCTTAGCACAAAGAAATGTACTTTCTATTATAATTAATTTGAAGTAGGTAATAAGGAAGAAGTTACTCATCCACAATTGATGTTAATGTTTTAATATATTTTTTTTTTTTACCATTTATTCATTAATATGTAATGTAAGGAAAATTGTTATATAAAGAATATAGCATAATAAAAATTGAATGTGTATTCAGAAGTAAATAATTTTCACAAGATTATGAAAGTTTACTACTATCCTATTTTATACTATTGTTATGTCATTGCTGTGTGGTCCCAGTATAGAATAGACCATTCCTTTATTTCCCATGGGTGTTGTAAGAAGTGACTGAGGGATTTAATGGTCGAGGGATGGGAATACCTTTTAAAATATCGCCATACCTATACGGTAGACTCTATTGCCTCTATACCCAATGGTCCTGCTAGTCTTCATTGTTAATAACCCCCCCCCCCCCCCCCCCCGTCCCTCGCCACCAATAGCACATTCATCGTTATCAATAAGCTGTCATTAACTGTCCACAGCTGAACATAGGTCTCCCTCCTAAAGGTAGTTGCCAACCTGTCTGCTAGGTTGGTAACCATTTAGATTTATTTGTCCCTGTAAACTGTCATGGTTAATTCCTGATGAATTCATTATGATGGGCTAACTGGCCTGTTTTAATTCTCATCTGTCACCGTTCACTAGTGCTCCTCCAGCGTATCCTGTTAGCGCAGGCAGGGTTACCATACCATTTTCACCCATAAAACAAAAACCATGAAAGTTTCTAGGGAGAACCGCGAGGAGGTCGACCTGGCTGTGTATATTGCTAGCAATGGGATTGTCAGTTTCCATTACCATCCCTTTCCTCCCTGGCAACTGTAGTTAGGTTTCGCTGATGTTTTTAAGAGGGAGGTCTACTGCTCATCCCTTGACCGTTAAGTTCCCTTAGTTGCCTTTTACGAGGGGGGGAGCACATGGTAAAAATGAGCACATTCTTACCTAACCAAGGCGTTTTTTTTTTTCAGATTGACGACAATGGAACTCAAACAAAAGACGGCCACAATAAACTACTGCATGCCTTAATTTTTTTAAAGTAGATTTTTTACGAATCTCATAGGACATAAGTGTGAGTGTGTTGGACATGTGTGATCATTGAAGTGTGTGTGTGTGTGTGTAGTGAAACATGTCGGACGAGGAGGACTCATCGCCTGACCGCGCCCTGGCGCCCACCAACAATGTACCAGGTATGTCTTTTCCAGTAGTAACCGTTTGTTTTGTCCCATTTTTTATTAGATGAAAATGGAATGGTAGTCCCATGGGGGTAATGATAAGTGAAGATAGATGGGGATGAAGTTAGACCATCATGGGTAAGTAATCAGACATTGACCATAATTGTTTTATGGGGGGGGGGGGTGTATGGAGGAAGACTTTACGGACTACTATATATACATATTACCGATAGGATACTAGTGGGGTAGCTACTAGTTCCATTAGTAGCAATGTAACTGTTAGACCCCAAATGCTAGTTTCTAGTAGAGACTGCGTCGAAGTCATCCCTGTAAACCATAGCGGTTTACCAAATTTATTTAAATAAAAAATATTTATAATTTAATATATAAAATTCTCGTGTCGCGGTGTTTTTTTACCAAACTCCTCCGAAACGGCTTTACCGATTTTTATGAAATTTTGTGTGCATATCGAGTAGGTCTGAGAATCAGCCATCATCTATTTTTCATACCCCTCAATAATAAGGGTGACCCATCCCTAAATATTTATTTTTTATTTTTTTAACAATTTTTTTATTTTTATTTTATTATGATTTAGCATTGAAAAATACATACAAATTCAAATTTTCACGGTTTTACGATCAACCTCTGTTTTTTAATCGCAATTTTTATATTCTGCAATAGGGTTGCAAGATGACAATCGAATATAATAATTGTAGTACGATAAATGTTCATGTATAGTTCTAGAAATAATGTATTTTTGTTTTATTGTTGCCGAGGTTTTCCCAAGAGACTACAGCATGAGGTTCTTCTAAAGGGGGGTAAAGAGGTTTCTTCAGGGTCGGCAACGCGTAATACCTCTGGTATTGCAGGTGTTCATAGGCTACGGTAACCACTTACCATCAGGTGGGCCGTATGCTTGTTTGCCAGCTCAGTGGTATAAAAAAAAATGGTAAAACAACGTTTGCCGAGTCAGCTAGTAATTAAATAAAAATTTTAGTGATTTATTCATTTTATACAATGTTATTTCCATAAAAAGACATCCAGCCCAAGTTTACATTAGATGGATTATTGTGTGCCTTAGAAGAAAAAAATAAAACATACATATACAAACAAATGATGTTCCATTCCACTATTTTGTTTGGAGAGAACTCTTTTAGAGTTAGGCTCGCCTTTGTACATTTGATTACTTCTGTCACGTTTTTATGTATTATCATTTTGAATAATAAAGTATAATTAAATAAATAAATAAAAACAAACATAATGTTACCTCTTCCTTCATATGCATTATTGGTATAGATTTCCCCCATGTGTAGCTACGTGTGTTGATTTATTGAGGAAAAACTTTATTTGTATACGTACATAACTAACTTGTTGCCCGCTACTTCGTTCGCGTGGTTTTCAAAAGTAAGAAAACCGATGAAATAGAGCACTTGTAGATCACCAGAGAGAGACTTTGTACAAAAGTCGTTTGCTTGGGCACCTCTGTCCCACTTGTGTTTCTACCGTGAAGAATTTGTGTTTGAATGGCTGTGTTTCGGTTTGAAAGGTGTGGTATAGCAGTAAATTTACAGGATACAGAGCTATAATATCTTAGTTCTCGGGAATGACAACGCATAGGGGGTATCATAGGTGACACATGTCTCTGTTATGTTCATGGTACTGCTCATGTTTATAAGCGACGGTTACCACTTTCCATTAGGTGGGCCGTCAGCTTGTTTGTCACTCTAAGTTGCATAAAAAAAGATGGAGTGTTAAGATAAAAGACACCTAATTTTAAGTTAAACCTTTAGGAATACAACTATGAAAACTGCATCCAATTTTGTAAACTAGTATGAGTAGCTTTTCTTTGATGTCGGAACAAACTTACAGACAAAATTTTCAAAAAATATTGTATTAGCATTATCGTGTGGTCCCAGCATAGAATAGACCAGCCCTTCCTTTCCCGTGGCTGTCGTAAGAGGCGAATAAAAGAGGGCGAGTTATGGGCAGCCACTTTTAAAATATCTCCAAAACCTAACTGCCGTTGCCAATTCGCCTGCTAAGCGTGGCAATTAATGGCAAAACCCTTCAAGGGGGAGGCTTATGTTCAGCAGTGGACAGTTAAAGACTGATATGATGATGTTGAATACATACATATAAATATATAACCAAACATATGTATGTTTGATACATAAAGAAAACTAAATTATTTAGTGCATACTTGTTTTATCTTGCGACGAATTCTAGAAATAGTTAAGTATTTGTAAAATCGACGCGTACGAAGTTGCGCGCAATAGCTAGTATATTCTGTTTCAATACGTAATGACAATATTAACAAAGGAATAATTGACCGAACCATACAACAGTCCGCTGATGTCCAAATAGTAGTACAAATCAAAAGTCAATTAATTGATTGAACGTAACGAATTGTTACAATTTCAAGTAGAGAGTGTTTCTGTAATAGTTTCAACAAAACTTCATTAGTTTTTTCAACGACTTCGAAAACAAGCACAGGGCCTACCATGAAATGTTTTCCGAAATTTCGGGGCCGAACGAAGGAAAAATTTGATGTTAAAATTACATAATACATACCGTTTAAAAACATCAAAAATGTTAAAATATAATTTCTTTGAATTGTTACGATATAGGATTTATGGCGAACGAAATGTTAAGCTCCATTTACTCGGCCAATTTAGGTATGAACACGAAATTGAATCCGAAAATACAGAATTTTAATTCATGGTAGACCTCCGGGTTCTCAATTCGGTTGGGTTTTTTTTTTGTAACTTAATGTATCCGTCAGTTGTTTGAAAAATTTAGAAAATTCTTTTTTGTCTGATAGAGTATACCAGAGGGAGAGTTTGTACAAAAGCCGATTGCTTGGATACCTCTATCCTATTCGTGTTTCAACCGTGAAGCAGTTGTGTTTGCATGGCTGTGTTTCGGTTTGAAGGGTGGGATATGGTGTGAATTTACTGGGTACAGAGGAATAACACCTGAGTCCTCAGGAATGGCAACGCATGGGGGGTATCATGGGCGAAACAGTATACTCTGTTATATCCATGGTACTGCACATGTCTATAGGCGACGGTTACCACTTCCCATCAGGTGGACCGTCAGCTTGTTTGCCATTCTAAGTTGTATAAAAAAAAATTATAGATTGATCCGAAAGATATTTTGTAATTGTATTGTAAAATTTTTATTGCACATAATTTGTACTAAATACAGTAAAATATTTAATAAGTACAATGGCGGACTTATCCCATAAAAGGATCTCTTACAGTCAACCTTTGAGAAGCTGAAAGAAAACTGTTGAATGTACAAGGGTAAAAACCGTACAGCTAAAGATAAAATTTTGTCAAAATAAATATGGTAGTTTGGTTTTTAAATTAAAATAAACTGGTTTTGTTACTACTGGAGTCGTTTTTTTTTAGAACACAGTCTTTATATAATATATATTTATTGAAACAGATTATGTACAATCGATCGTTGTACGTTCGACTATATTTGGTAAAGGGAAGGAAGACAATATATTAGTAAGCGATTTCCTGCTTATTCCATATTAATAGAGCTGGCTATTGTCATCTATGTATCGTTATTATTGTTTTTAATTAACTTTGGTCTCTGTAAATTTTTAACTATAATCGTCCCAACATTATTTAGTAGTGTAGTAGATTTTGCTTTAAAAAAAAACTTAGACGTGATATATGTTTTTTGTAGGGGGGAAAGGGATTGTTAGCAATGGAGTTTGACAGCCCTGTTGTTAGCAATATACCCTAT
This sequence comes from Galleria mellonella, assembly GCF_026898425.1. Taxonomy (NCBI): domain Eukaryota; kingdom Metazoa; phylum Arthropoda; class Insecta; order Lepidoptera; family Pyralidae; genus Galleria; species Galleria mellonella. The sequence continues at coordinate 2,566,914 of NW_026441999.1, read as the reverse complement.
TAGGTCGACCTGCACGTGGTTCCCTCTGGAAACCATCGTGAACAATTCTTATTGAATTCGTCCTTCACTGGTGCCCCGCCGGTGTATACCGATAGCGCGGGTGGGGTTGCCATTCCATTATCACCCATGAAAAAAAATGTTTTTTGTACTAGTAATCTTGCTGTTCTTATTTCAAAACGAATAAAATGCATTTATGGAGAACGAGTTTCATAGATAGACAATATTTTACATTATACATTTTTTTAATCTACTACGGAGGGGGAGAAAGGGATTGTTAGTAATGGAGACTGAGAATCCTATTGCTAGCAATATACCCAACCAGGTCGACCTCTTTGCGGTTCCCCCTGGAAACTATCATGGTTAATTCCTGATGAATTCATCATGATGGGCTAACTGGCCTGTTTTCATTCTCATCTATCACCCTTCACTGGTGCTCCACCAGCGTATCCCATTAGCGCAGGCGGGGTTACCTTACAATTTTCACCCATCAAAAAAAAAATCTACTACGGTGACAAACAAGCAAATGGCCTGTCTGACGGTAAACGGAGTTACCGTAGCTTATGGACTCCTGTAACACCAGGGTTGTCACGCGCGCGTTACTTGCCCTATCATATATGATTGCTTTACACTTCAACATATCTGATGGCAAGGAATTAGACCGGCTCCCTACTAGCACCTGCCTAATAGCTTCGTAGTTAGGAACCTCCCTGTTTCATAGACATATTAGAATCATTTTTATTTGAATTTAGAACACGGGATATTTGTCATTAAATAGTTTTTTCTTTATATTATACTCGAGTAAGAGACGGGATTTGTTCCATATGTAACGACAGAAAATTAATATGGGTAATCATCGATTACTGGAATATGGCTGAGTGGGAGTTAACCAAAATGGTCTCCATGAGGGTCCACTTGTATATCGACTTGGCATGGTATATTGCTAGCAATGGTTGGTAGCACACTTGGTATTCCGCATTACAGTCAATGTCCCCCCCCCCCCCCTACCGATACTTATATCAGTAACTTAACAACACTTCTTCACCAACGCTATATCTGGGTCACCTAGATTTTTATTATCATAAACCCAACACCAATACCCAAGCCGCATTTATCGAGAACAGTTAACTTATTCTGAAACATGGGGAAGTCCCCTGAAATATCCGTTACATTATCTCATGATATGATTAGATTTGACAAGCAAATAGTTTATCAAAGTTTACCTTATTATTTATTTTACTTCATCTCACCATCTTAGAGGGCTGATAAGATAGAAGAGACGACTGGCTTATATCCTCTGAAGTCTATATCGTTATGTAGAACTTCTTCTAATTCCTTTATTATTATTTTTTTCTGTGCGTTCGAGAATGACAAGTAAAAGTTTACCACTTTTAATTTAAAAATATTAAGTGATGTTCAAAAGAAGATATTTATTTTATACCAGAGGGAGACTTTGTACAAAAGTCGATTGCTTGGGTACCTCTGTTCCATTCGTGTTTTAACCGTGAAGCAGTTATGTTTGCATGGCTGTGTTTCGGTTTGAAGGGTGGGATATGGCGTGAATTTACAGAGTACAGAGGAATAACACCTGAGTCCTCAGGAATGGCAACGCATGGGGCGAAACATAATATATAAATATATATTCTGTTATGTCCATGGTACTGCTCATGTCTATAGGTGACGGTTACCACTTTCCATCAGGTGGGCTGTCACCTTGTTTGCCATTCTAAGTTGTATAAAAGAAAAACTAGTTTTTACCCTCGATTTCGTTCACGTGACTGGCATATGTTTACAGACCAGTGTAAAAAGCAGCCTATATCCTTCTCCATTCCATATAATACGTGTATATCAAATGTCCATAGTGATTGGTTAAGTCGTCAAAGCGCCGTAAGGTAACAACAAACATAGTTTCACATTTATAATATTAGTAAGGATGTATTCTTGTGTATGTTGTTATGTAATTGTCTTGCCACTTTTGAACCGATTTTGATAATTCCTTTCACAGTCGTTAAGATTTACTTCCGTCTTCTTCTTCGAGTTCCACTCCTATCGAAGGTTGGACAACATAAGGCCAATTCTAATTTTTTATTAGAATTTGCTGCCGCTCTGAAGAAAGAGGTGATGCTACACCCAAATCATTCCCGCAGGTTCTTCAGCTAGGAGTGTCTTCTCCTCCCAGTACTTTACTCTCGTATGAGACCCTCATATTTGTTTTATAACTATTGTGGCTGATGTTTTGTCTTTATAGAGAACTTTAAATAATTACAGTGTTTGTTTATCACTGCGGTCATAATTGAAGCTATTTGCGGAACATATCCTTGGGACATAGGCCCCTTTTTATCGCAGTCACCAAACACATGACCGGATGGTCACGCGGGCGAAGTCGCGGTTAAAAGCTTATACTAATATACTGTGTTATAATTTGCTGTGTATATATGTTGAACACGAACGATATAAAAATATATGAATTCAATTTATTGATATCCCAACTATTCCATTGCAGTGCTGGGCTTGAAGCGTCTGAAGCAGATGGAGACGATGTTCCTGTCGCGGCGCGTTCAGATCCCGCGCAGCCACGGGCTGAGCGTGGAGACGCTGCTCGACGTGCTGCTCGTGCTGTACGACGAGTGCTGCAACAGCAGCCTCCGCAGGGAGAAGGCGGTTGCCGACTTCATACAGTACGGTGAGTGGTTTTTTTTAATGTATGATAATGGAATTATTACCTCGCTTGTCGTGAAGTCCCAGCATAGATTTGACCGCTCTTCCTCTCCTGTGGGTATCATAAGACGTGACTAAGGGAACTTAATAGTAAAGGGAACTTAATAGGGAGGGGTAGCAGCGTCCCTCTTAAAACGTCACCAAAAGATAACTATGGTGGCAATTACTGGCAAAAAGGAGGAGGCCTATGTTAGCAGTGGACAGTTAACGATGGATAACATGAACGAACTGTCCGACTCGACCCATTGAAACTGCGTAGAAATGTTGCATCTCGGTGCATCTTCTACTTAATTTATCATGGGGAGTGCTCTGAGGAATTGTTCGGATTGATACCTGCTGCTGATTTTCATCATCGTACAACCCGCCATAAACTAAAATTTCATCCCAACCATCTGGACGAGTGACGATCCTCCACCGTGCGTTTTTCAAGGCACTTTCTCCCACGCACAACCACTCTTTGGAATCAACTTTCAGCAGCAGTGTTTCCGAACCGATACGACAACATAGCCTTCAAGAAAAGAGTATATTCCCTTTTAAAAGGCCGGCAGCACACCTGCAATGCCGTTGGTGTTGTGGGTGATCATGAGCGGCAGTAGTCACTTACCATCAGGTGAGCCGCATGCTCGTTTGCCCCCTGTGTTGTAAAAAAACCTTTGCTGTTGGTGTGTACTATTAGGGCACCAGTGAGAAATAACAGGTGAGGTGATGATGAAAGGAGATCTGTTGGCTTATTGTGCTGAAGTTAACAATAAATAACCATGATAGTTGCCAAGGGAACCGTGTAGACGTCGGTTGATGAGATGTGTTATTAACAAAGGGGGTTTTTTATGGGTGAAAATGGAATGGTAACCCCGCCTGCGCTAACGGTATACGCTGGCGGAGTACCAGTGAAGGGTGATAGATGAGAATGAAAACAGGCCAGTTAGCCCATCATGATGAATTCATCAGGAATTAAGCATGATAGTTTCCAGAGAGAACTGTGAGGAGGTCGACCTGGTTGGGTATATTGCTAGCAATGGAATTTTTAGTCTCCATTACTAACAACCCCTTTCCCCCCTAACAAAGGGGTTGCTATAGCTGACTACTAAAAATCCCCTCCTCCCTTATTGTAGCTTAGTTGTCCATTAGCAGCCCGAATCAATTTGCATAGAAAAAAGATAAATGGAGCGTCATAATTTATGGAAGAGTGAAAGAAGCGATAATCAGTAACCAGTGTGCTGTATGTAAGGTCATTCACCCTGCCTTTTTTTCAATGGATGATATTTTTTTTTGATGGGTGAAAATGGTATGGTAACCCCACCTGCGCTAATGGGATACGCTGGCGGAGCACCAGTGAAGGGTTATAGATGAAAAATAAAACAGGCCAGTTAGTCCATCAGGATGAATTCATCAGGAATTAAGCATGATAGTTTCCAGGGAAAACCGCGAGGAGGTCGACCTGGTTGGGTATATTGCTAGGGTTCTCAGTCTCCATTACTAACAATCTCTTTCCCCTCCAATGGATGATATGGGAATGGTAACAAACTAGTCTTGATAATAAATAAAAATGTCTTAATAAATTTAAAAACATAATTTTGACATATTTATAACGCATATACTCCCACTTGGATTTATTGCAGTAAAACCAGTAGCCACAGCACTGAAGCGACTGCGACTGTCGCGCGATGACTTCGAACTCGTCAAGGTGATAGGTCGCGGCGCGTTCGGCGAAGTGTGCGTTGTGCGAGCGTCTTTTATGCAGGTCAGTACTAATTGAGAATGGGCACAGTCTAAGGCTAGCATTACATAAGGCCGATTTTCGGTCGCCGATTATCCGCGACAGAACGTCAACACGTCAAATTGTACACAATTTGCTACTCTAGGTTTTTTTTATGAGCGATAATGGAATGGTAACCCCGCCTGCGCTATCGGTATACACTGGCGGGGCACCAGTGAGGGATGATACGTGACGATGAAAGCAGGTCAGTTAGCCCATTGTGACGAATTCCACTAGAATTAACCACGATGGTTTCCAGGTGAAACTACTTGGAGGTCGACCTGATAGGATGTATTACTGGCAATGGTCAATTAGACCCCATTACTAACTATCCCTCTCCCCCCTACTACGCTACTCTAGGTCATACGCCGCAGAACATTACGGTGTGGATCTTCCACTGGCGGAAGATCGGCAACCACGATTGTACGTGATGTGTCACTTGGCTGACGGTTCACTTTGATTGTCGCGTTGCTATTTATTCACACGACTGAAAATACGCAGAATGTAGTACTAGCCTAAAGAACTCTCCTATTACTTAAACAAACATTTTTATACAGGGCGTAAGGGACAGGTTGGCAAAAACTGAAACAGTGAATTCAGACCATTATTCTGAACTGAAAATAAGTGTAAATTCTTTCCGGATATTTTATTGTATTTTTTTTTTTGCTTTTTTTCATATAAAGTCATGTAATCTATGATGTGTCATAACATGAAGAAATAATAATATTTTTTTAGTGATCTTTCACTATGAAATAACAAAAAACAGCAATGTAATACACATATTAAAATTTTACCGCGACCCGCGAAATCAGCTGTGTAAGGTCAACGCCCCAAGCATACGAAAACTACTTACGAAGAAGCACACGTTTTAGGGTTAACGCGTCGTGTGGATCGTAAAATTTCAAATACATTGCGCGGCGTCAAAACTAAAAATCGTTAATTATATGGTTGTGGTGCATTTCCGATGGGAACATAATCTGCCATCTGATTCAGACTATTCATCTGAATCAGCTGTTTTAGTTTTGGCCAATCTGTCCCCTTCCATCCTGTATATCGAGTAGCATTGTTGCATAAAAAAATGTTTTTTTTTTTTTTACACAGCATCCAACAGTGTAAGGAACAATCAGTGTTCCAAAAAATGTTATGTATTTTCGATTGTAAAAAAAAAATTTTCTTTAAAGAAATGTTCAATTTCGTGCACCCTGTATATCGAGTAGCATTGTTGCATAAAAAAATGTTTTTTTTTTTTACACAGCATCCAACAGTGTAAGGAACAATCAGTGTTCCAAAAAATGTTATGTATTTTCGATTGTAAAAAAAAAATTTTCTTTAAAGAAATGTTCAATTTCGTGCACCTTGTATACACATAATATTTTTTTTGTAACTGTACAGGGAACAGACGGCGGTGTCAACATGCCGGTGGCGGACGGCACAGTATCGACGACGACGGGCGAAAGGGTGTACGCTATGAAGATTTTGAACAAATGGGAAATGCTCAAGGTCAGATCGTGTGTTATGTGATCTATTTACACGAGTTAATTTTTAACCAACTTCAAAAAGAAGTAGGTTCTCGTTATGGTTGTATTTGTTTTTTTATATTTGTTATCTGATAACTCCGTCAGTTCTGAATCGATTCAGAAAATTTTTTTTTTTTATCTGAAAGGACTTACAGATTGGTTCCGTAAAGATTTTATCAAAATCGCTTCAGTAGTTTAGATCAAAATAACTGGTTTTATTACAATTGAAGTGTTTATTTTTTAGTTTTTTTTTTTTTTTTTTTTTTTATTAATTAGTTATTTGATTGATAACGCTAACTGTGGTAATCGCATCGCATCATAGCATGGAAGGTGTAAGTTCAAATTCCACCTGTTTCGAAGTTTTGAAATATCTCAATAACTGTAGTGTAAAGGTAAAAATGTAGGTCAAAATCTACATATTATAAACTAATTTTTACCTTTATACCAAAAGATTCTCATATTTCAAAAAGGACATAGCCTTGTTTTTATTCCAGTGAATATACATATGCCGGTCACGCGAACGTAGTCACGGGTAAAGATTGTAGTAGTAAATCGTTCATCCCATCTGTTACAGAGGGCGGAAACCGCGTGTTTCCAAGAGGAACGAGATGTGCTAGTGTTCGGCGATAGGAGATGGATCACAAACTTACATTATGCCTTTCAAGACGAACACAATTTGGTAAGTAACCGGCATGGGTAATATCGGTATCGCTTTGATATCTATATATTAGTTTCCTTTGAACATTGAAGGCGAAAAAAGGTCATCACTCGATTCAATATCGCACATACCAGTCCTACATTTATATTTATTTATATAGTGTTCTTAATTTTGTCATTACATATTATATAAATGAAATTTATCTCCATTATTTGCCCAATATATACATATTGTAATATATAGAAACTGGTATACAAGTGTCCCGTAAGTAGTGGACCAACAGATTATGGGGGTAGTTAGACTTATTATCTCACAAAAATACTAAAATTTATAGTCCTAGGTCTTGTTGTTATTAAGTTATGCTTTGTTTTCAAAATGTGGTGAAAATATCATCCATGTAAGCTTATTTAGCTTAAATTTTACCATTTTTGGTTTTTTTTTTTTTATTTTATTGTTGTTTTTTGTTCAAGGTAGTTAAAAATACATAAGTCTTCCTAATTAAAATGATATTCAAGCATATTGCACAATCATTTCGTATATTACATGTAAATTAATAACATTAGTAGCATTACTTTTTGATTAATGTATAAAAAAATGTACATTATTAAAGCGTTCAATCAAATCAAGCAATTATGTGTCAATTTTCAAAAATAATTTTTCATTTTTTTACATTTTAAGGATTATTTAATAACGCTCCTTTTTGCTCCATCGTTGTGGTGTAAAAAGTTCTCTGATAACTAAAAAGCATGAGTTTATGTAACACATGAGGGAATACCACGTGGTCACAGAATGTTCAGAGTGCTGTTCATGTTTATAGGCGACGGTTACTACCTTCAGCTTGTTCACATTTGTAAATATCATAAAAAAATTGTTTTCCAGTACCTGGTAATGGATTACTATTGCGGTGGGGACCTGCTGACGCTATTGTCCAAGTTTGAGGACCGTCTGCCCGAGGATATGGCCAAGTTCTACATTGCGGAGATGGTGCTCGCTATACAGAGTGTGCACGAGCTCAGATATGTACACAGGTGAGTCAAAGATTGAAGGTTATGTGATGTGTGTAATGTAATATTCGTGTAATTGTAATGTAATATTAGTATAATTGTAATGTTACTTTAATTGTAATGTAATATTTATTATATCAGCAGTTAACTTTTTTTATGCAACTTGTAATGACAAACGAGCTGATGGCCCACCTGATGGAAAGTGGTAACCATCGCCTATAAACATAAGAAGTATTATGGACATAACAGAGTATACTGTTTTGTTCATGATATCCCCCATGCGTTGCCATTCCTTAGGACTCAAGTGTTATACCTCTATACCCTGTAAATTCATTGCCATATTCCACCCTTCAAACCAAAACACATCCATGCAAACAATTGATTCACGGTAGAAATACGAATGGGACAGAGGAACCCAAGCAAACGACTTTTGTTCAAAGTCTCCCTCTGGTAACTAACTGTCCACTGCTTGTTCAGCAGGCCTTTCCCATAAGGGAAGTTTTGCCAGTAGTTGCCATGATTGGCAGGTGGTTAATATTAAAGTTATTGTAACGTAATATTAGAGTTATTTTATTGTAATTGTAATTTTTAACTAATATTGTAAATACAAAAGTGAGTTTCTTTATTACGCTATCAAGTCTAAACCGCTGAATCGATGAAGATGAATTTTGGTAGAGATAGATGGGACCCTGGAGACAGTTATAAGCTACTTTTTCTCCCGTCAGTCAGTGAATATATCTCGTTACGCGGACGAAGTCGCGGGTAAAAGCTAGTTATATATGCAATGTAATTGTAATCAAATTATAATGTAGATAGATATATAATTTATTTCATATAAAATGGTTTTGCAGAGATATCAAGCCAGATAACGTGTTATTGGACGCTAGCGGACACATTAGGTTGGCTGATTTTGGATCATGTTTGCGGTTAGGTGATGATGGAAAGGTAAGTTTATTTTTTTTTTTAAATTGTCTAATGGTAATTAAATTATTTGTCTCTTATTCTTAGTGTACAGTCTAGCTAGTCTATTTATGCTTTGTCACTCTAGGAAATAAATAAAATTGCTATACTTTATAATAAATGATCATAGCTTCGTTTTGACCATTTGTTCCTTATCAAACATGAAGTTTTGGACACAGCCCTCTTAGATAAAGTACAAACGAGTCTATAGGTAGAATCGTTATTGCTAGCCAGTGGAAGTAGAATATGAGGATGATGCTGTCTTGTTTTTTTGTTTATGTTAGCGCTAATAGAAATGATTCTATCGATATATTAGATTCATTCGTATCTCGTCTAGGGCAGCTTGACAGATTTAACAATGGTTGTTTTATTTATTTATTCTATATTGTACCATTTAAAAATAATATAAATATATTTTTATATTACACAAATGAAGTACAAAAGGCGGTATTATTGTCGAAGCAATCTCTTTTAGACAACCGTTGGGTAGAGAAGAAAAGAAAAATACTATTTAGCGCAAAAAGTACATCTTTTAAAAAAACGTTCATGTTAATAAAAACATGCAAATAATCATATGAATACCATACATACTCATACACCTAAATATTTATAATAATATATATTACATAAATAAATATATAAAATATATAACATACATTTACTTATATATTAGTTTTAATTTATGAACACATACAGACTTGGATAGAGTGTTGGGAGGAACATTAGACGTCTGGGAATCAGACCAGCTCCCCGATACACTGGCTTACTGTGTAGCATTGCATCAGCCATATTGTAATATTATATATATATATATATATATATATATATATATATATATATATATATATATATATATATACACAATTAATTTACACACAATAACGAGACAAGTAATTATGGAGTGCAAAAATAAGAAAAGAGAAAAAGAAAGAAAAAATGTATGTATTTTAATGTATTATCAGGTACAAAGTAACGTGGCGGTTGGCACCCCTGACTACATTTCGCCTGAAATCCTGCGCGCTATGGAGGACGGCCAGGGTCGATATGGACCCGAGTGTGACTGGTGGTCGCTCGGTGAGTCCTCTCTTTTATTCTATGACTGTTCAAAGAATTCAAATATATTGTCGACTAACTTTTCTGACTTAGTAACTTCGGTTTAAACAAAAACCATCTTATTACAATAATTTATCCAGTAAAATATGTTATAAATTTCATAAGAGCTATATTGTTATTAACACACTACTATATTATGAAAAAATTACTTAAATAAATACATGTATATATATCCAGGCGTATGCATGTACGAGATGCTGTTCGGCGAAACGCCATTCTATGCGGAGTCGTTGGTAGAGACGTACGGCAAGATTATGAACCACGCACGCTCCTTCCACTGTCCGCCGCCAGACGAACACGCAGCGCAGGTAACATTATCCATCACACTACAATACCATAACACTAATTTTCAACACATTAAATCACACCTATTGAGGTGTAGTATAGTGTATTTACACTACACTACACTACACTACCACAACACAACACTACACTACACAACACTATACCACTACACTACACCACTACACTACACCACTACACTACACCACTACACTACACTATACTGCATTTCACATCATTGCATGACACTTCATGACACAATATCTACATGAACTCATCACACTATCTGTGCCACACCGTAGGTACATAATAAATCACGCGCGGTGATCAAACAGTTTTTTTTTTTATACTACGCTACGACACGCCATTCCTCGTCATATTAAATTACACTTTATTGCACTTTACTACACTACATTTCATGTTATTACACTACATCCACATGTCGCCGCACTAAACATCGTCATATTACACTAGCTATATCAATATATATCTTACTGTATGTGGATTAATAACGAGAATTGTTTTTATTATTTTGCAGGTCTCTGAAGAGGCAATAGATCTCATCCAAAGATTGATTTGTTCATCTGAAAATCGATTAGGGAAGAATGGCTTACAAGATTTTAAGGTGAGTCTCTATATCTGTATGTTATTATAAAGGAATAATATTTAGAGTATTTTGTTTCTTCGTCCCTTGTTTATTCTGTGAATGTATTGTTATATATTTTATAGAAAAAGAGAACCAGTCTTGTATTGTACATACTTTATTGACTGACTGACTGACTGACATCAGTATTACGACATTTACTATACGATACGATAGATATCATAGACGATTACATTATGTAACAGGTATCATTTAGATAAAAATCATTAGGAATGAATTCTACTGTATCCACATAGGTATGTGTGTATAAATCCGGTTATCGGTTCGCTCTCGATCAACCCTCGGTTGACTGAAGATGACGCACAAGATCGTCGTAAATAAAATTTCCTTCTATTATAGTCTAATTTATCTATATTTTAATTCTAAATTTAAAAAAATAAAGAAAAATTTATAAAAGACAATTATTTACAGAGCCATCCATGGTTTGCGGGTCTCGATTGGGATAATCTACGCGAAATGCAAGCGCCGTTTGTACCGGACGTGTCGAGTCCAACGGACACATCCAATTTCGACGTTGATGACACAGACATCAGGTAATTGTGGTTTACTTGAATGGCGATCAAGCTGATGGCTCACCTTTTAGAAAATACTAATCGTCGCCTATAGGCGTGAACAGCATTTTAGCTATCACAGAATACGTTATGATTCCTATGATATCCTTCTAGCATTGCCATTATATAGATTATGGTGTTTGTCTCCATAATTTGTATATTCCCTGTATTATGAATTATTTTATTACATTGCTCTAATAAAATTTTTAGTTTTTTTATTATTTTTTTGCTTATTGGTGGTTTGTATAAGTAACTTAATAATTTTGTAAAAATTTATTTTTAATTAAAAATAATCGTAGTTATATTTCTTGCCCATTTTTCTTCTCTGAAGTTAATTTTCGGTTTGGGTGGTAGAGTAATAAAAATGACTTTAAAAATACTTAAATTAAAATTCAATTGAATAAAAAGCTTTTTATTTCTAGGGTATTTTGTTGTTCTACGATTTGGTTACAAATTATTTTTTGAGAGTGCAAGACAAAAATAACTAAAACACGTTTAGTCAAGTATTCTGATTTACCTTAGTGGACGTGTTCCTACATGAATATGAAACATTTTTTAAAAAGGAATTTACATTAAAACGAATGAGTTTCAAAATTTCAAAAATTTCGATATTCGAAATAATTTTCCTCTCAAGCGAGTATAATGATATTGTCCATTCATTCTCTTAGCAAACATATGATAATGTAATCTCAGGTGTAAGCTGCGTGAAAGATTTATTTGAACGTTAGTAATGGAGAGTTCAAGTCTGTTGTTGTTGACGTGGGTGGTGTGTGTCGTGTTGCAGGGTGTCGGGCGCGGTGCCGCCGCCGAGCGCGAGCGCGGCGTTCTCGGGGCTGCACCTGCCCTTCGTGGGCTTCACCTTCACGGCCGGCTCGCGCCTCTGCGACCGCGGCGCGCCCGCGCAACCGCTCAGCCCCGCCAAGAACGCGCCACGCCAGGTCGCTGCACTACACTACACTACACTACACTATGCTACACTGCACCACACTACGCTTCACCTTCACGGCCGGCTCGCGCCTCTGCGACCGCGGCGCGCCCGCGCAACCGCTCAGCCCCGCCAAGAACGCGCCACGCCAGGTCGCTGCACTACACTACACTACACTACACTATGCTACACTGCACCACACTACGCTTCACCTTCACGGCCGGCTCGCGCCTCTGCGACCGCGGCGCGCCCGCGCAGCCGCTCAGCCCCGCCAAGAACGCGCCACGCCAGGTCGCTGCACTACACTACACTACACTACACTATGCTACACTGCACCACACTACGCTTCACCTTCACGGCCGGCTCGCGCCTCTGCGACCGCGGCGCGCCCGCGCAGCCGCTCAGCCCCGCCAAGAACGCGCCACGCCAGGTCGCTGCACTACACTACACTACACTACACTATGCTACACTGCACCACACTACGCTTCACCTTCACGGCCGGCTCGCGCCTCTGCGACCGCGGCGCGCCCGCGCAGCCGCTCAGCCCCGCCAAGAACGCGCCACGCCAGGTCGCTGCACTACACTACACTACACTACACTATGCTACACTGCACCACACTACGCTTCACCTTCACGGCCGGCTCGCGCCTCTGCGACCGCGGCGCGCCCGCGCAGCCGCTCAGCCCCGCCAAGAACGCGCCACGCCAGGTCGCTGCACTACACTACACTACACTACACTATGCTACACTGCACCACACTACGCTTCACCTTCACGGCCGGCTCGCGCCTCTGCGACCGCGGCGCGCCCGCGCAGCCGCTCAGCCCCGCCAAGAACGCGCCACGCCAGGTCGCTGCACTACACTACACTACACTACACTATGCTACACTGCACCACACTACGCTTCACCTTCACGGCCGGCTCGCGCCTCTGCGACCGCGGCGCGCCCGCGCAGCCGCTCAGCCCCGCCAAGAACGCGCCACGCCAGGTCGCTGCACTACACTACACTACACTACACTATGCTACACTGCACCACACTACGCTTCACCTTCACGGCCGGCTCGCGCCTCTGCGACCGCGGCGCGCCCGCGCAGCCGCTCAGCCCCGCCAAGAACGCGCCACGCCAGGTCGCTGCACTACACTACACTACACTACACTATGCTACACTGCACCACACTACGCTTCACCTTCACGGCCGGCTCGCGCCTCTGCGACCGCGGCGCGCCCGCGCAGCCGCTCAGCCCCGCCAAGAACGCGCCACGCCAGGTCGCTGCACTACACTACACTACACTACACTATGCTACACTGCACCACACTACGCTTCACCTTCACGGCCGGCTCGCGCCTCTGCGACCGCGGCGCGCCCGCGCAGCCGCTCAGCCCCGCCAAGAATGCGCCGCGCCAGGTCGCTGCACTACACTACACTACACTACACTACACTATGCTACACTGCACCACACTACGCTTCACCTTCACGGCCGGCTCGCGCCTCTGCGACCGCGGCGCGCCCGCGCAGCCGCTCAGCCCCGCCAAGAACGCGCCACGCCAGGTCGCTGCACTACACTACACTACACTACACTACGCTATGCTACATTGCACCACACTACGTCACACCGCACCACACTACGCTACACCGCACCACACTATACTACACCGCACCACACTACGCTACATCGCTCCAATAATATGAAATGTATATGAAATACAATCGAAATAAAAAAACAAAATGTGTAATGAATTGAAATATTAATATTTTTAGGTGCCGAGCAATGCTGGTGATCGGGCAGCGCTTAAAGCGCTCGAGCGTGAGAACGCGCTGCTCGCTCAGACTATCGCCGAGTTGCGGGCCGGCGGGGAGCCCTCTAGTGGTAAGTAACGCAATGGATATTTATTTATTACAATGTTTTTGTGACACTGCGACCTTCCATGATGTTGGGCTATAAGATTTTTTTTATTTCCTCAGGATATAAAGTATGGTTTCTAAAGGATATATATTGTTTATGCATGAGTGGGCTACAGCTACATATTAAATGCTGCGGCGTATTTTTCTCGTTGTGACAAAATCTGCGAAAACTTTTTTGACATAAGCCTCAACTGGGCTCTAATACTTGTTTAGTTTGCAGTGTCCATGAAAGCCCTTGTTAATACACATATTATTGTTACTCAAAAGAACTAATTTCTTAGAGAAATTTGCTGAAAACCCAGAACTTTTGAGTGATTTAAACCTGGCAACAGGAGCCAGATATTGTTTGCTGCTTCTAAGCTTTTAAGTTTGGATGTCTGAACTTTAGGCTTCGAAGTATGTCGCTATAAGTTTCTGGCCCTGTTTGGGCATTCTTTGCCTCTTCCTTTGCTAATTGATTAGCTATTTCATTTCCATGAATATTTGAGTGACCAGAGATCCATCTCCAAGATATACAGTGAATAATTACTAAATCGATTGTGATACATGCAAATTAAAAACGATACCCCTCTATAATTAAAGTAAGACAATATGGCAGAGATAAGGGAATTATGTAACTACAAATACATAATTAGGTGTAGGTAACTTCTCTAAGATATTCCCTGTAGGTAAGGATATTACAGTTTAATAGATCTATTGGACTATAGGTGTTGAGTGTGGAATCTTTATTGAACAGATGATGTGATCCAACTGAAGGAGGAACTAGCGACGGTGACCAAGAGGAACGCGGACCTGGAGGCGCAGATCAGGTGTTACGAGCAACTGAACAGCGGCATCACGGCACAGGTACTAGACCGATTTCATAAAAGGTGGTGTGGTGTAAATTTTTTAATTGACTTCAGAAAGAACGAGGTTCTCAGTTCGGTTGTATTTAGATAGATGGATAGATAATTTATTTGCATTACTTACAGCATACAAACAGCAACAGACACAAATGCACAATGAAAAAAGAAAAAAAAGAGATATGTACAAAAAATTAAAAAAAATCTTGTTATTATCTCATAACTCCGTCAGTTGTCAACTGAATTGAAAAAATCTTTTTTTATTGTATTGAAACCTAAGCGGTTTCAATAAAATAAAAAAAAATAAAAAAGAATTATTAATTTTCAACCGACTTAAAAAAGAGGTTTATTTTTTATTTATTAATTAGTACATATATGTGTACATTTCAGACTTAATTCTAAAAGCATTCTCTCCCAGGCAACCATAGAGAAGTGTTCTCAATTCGATTCTGTTTTTTTAATTAGTTTCCTCATAACTCCGTCATTTCTTATCTGATTTGTAAGTCTTTTTTTTATCTAAAAGGTTATACTTATAGATTTGTCCCAATGGAAATTTTATCAAAATCGTTACAGTAGTCAAGTTTTTCAATCAAAATAACTTGTTTGGTCACAATTGAAGTCGAAAAACAGATTTTTATCAATTCTATTTTTGGTTTCTATACTATTGTCGTCTTCTTACTACATTGTTTTATTGCGAACTGAAGTAACAATCCCTTTTTACTAATACTTATATTATAAAACGATAGTTGACGGCGTGTTGTGTGTTTGTGTGTTTGTGTGTGGTATATTAGAATGGATTGGTGTGTGAACTGTATGTTAATATTTAATTATTAAATATAATGATATAAATTTTAACAAGATAAATAAAGAAATATCTTTATCTTTATGAACAATATACCATAATTAGCTACAACAATTATTATTGTAAAATATAGATTTATAGGTCACTTCGTGGAAGAAATTCTGATTTGTCTGTAGTTATTTTTTTTCGAATGTACACCCAAAATCTTCATCTAAAATCTACATGTAAACAGAGAGGTAAAGAATGATTCTAAATTCTCTTTCTCACTCACCCAGGACGTGCAAGCAATAACTGGCGTACCGCAGGAGACGGCGGCGCGGTTACGGGAGATGGAAACGTTGATCAACAATCTCACCGCGGAGAAAGAGGAATTGGTGAAGGACAAAATGGATACGCTGGAGAAATTGACGCTGCAGGTGCGTGGAGTTATATTTTACTCCTACCCAATTTATAAAAGCCGTCTAGGTGCTAATATAGAATAGACCAGCCTTTCCTTTCTCGTGGGTGCCGTAAGGGGCGACTAAGGGAGATTATGGTAGAGGGCTGGACAGCAGCATCTTTTAAAATATCACCAAAAGCCAAACTGCTGTTGCAAACATTCCTTGTCAAGCGTGGCAACTAGTGACAAACTCTCCTGGGGGGGGGGGGGGGGGGGGGGGGGGTTATGTTCAGCTGTGGACATTTCAAGGCTGATACAACAATTCATAGAAATGTCAAACTTCTCATAACCCTTTCAGACCTGAACGAACTTAAAAAAATAAAAAAAATCTAAAATCGCGCGCAATTCATTTTTATGCACGAAGCTGAAATAACATGATAGTGAGATTCTAAACCAGCCAATAAGAAATCATTTTAGCGGTTAAGTGGTGCAGTAGTGTTGTGCGCGCCGGCAAGATGGCTTGGCTCCAAAACACGAAAATATATTTAATCTGAAAGAAAAAATCTTGGGTCTGAAAGAAATAAACCTATTTTAGCTATTGGACTGTTTTGTCTTTCTCTTTTGCACTAAATTCTTCATTTATAAGAAAGTATTTTTTATTTGAATTAGGCACTACTTTTTCTAGAATAATATAAGAGAGGAGTTACTTGTGCGTTGCCGGCCTTGTGTGTCATTAATTATGCCTATTCTCATTTATGAAAGATTCATGGAATGTATGTTCTAACCAGGATAAAGAACTGAAGGATGCGCTGTCGCAACGTAAGCTGGCCATGACCGAGTACAACGAGGTGTCCGACAAGCTGTCAGAACTGAGGCGGCAGAAGCAGAAGTTGTCGCAGCAAGTAAGTGTGGGATTTTTTTTTTATTTTTTTTTTATATATACACATTTGGTCCGTATGATGGTAAACGGTCACAGTAGCCTATGGACGTCTGCTACAATAAGAGATTGTATGTATACCAGTGTACCGTAATACTGTGGTAATAAAGACTCTTTAGGGTTAAAACTAAATGGTAGCTCCGACTGTGCTATCGGTATACGGCTGGCGGGGCATTATGAGTGATTAGTTGAGGTTGAAAATGGGTCAGTTAGCAATTGTGATGAATTCAAGGATTAACCAGTACGGTTTCTATGGGGAAACACGTGTAAGTCGACCTGATAGGGTATATTGCTAGCAATGGTTGTTACACTCTATTACTAACAATCCTTTCCCCTCAATTACTGGTATCTAGATGTTTCTGTAAAGTAGATTACTCTGTACAGATTTTTTTTATACTTACAGCAATTATCCACATCGTCAAATCGTAATGTTTATTTATTATATTCTTTATAGCACTTGTAAATTACATTGTTAATGCATTTATAAATATTGTGAGCAAGGGTGGACTTATCTCTGACAGAGATCTCTTCCAGTCAACCCAATGCAGTTAGAAAACATGTTGTTAGCGGGCAGCTGAAGTGCTACAACTTTTAATATTTAGTGTACATAAACAAATATACAGTTAAATAAAATATTAAGATACATAATAAAATATTACATAAATACATGTACTATAAATAAATATAATACCTACCTACTTATACAATAGATGTTAAAATAAATTAATATACTACCAACAATAGAAATTTAGTTAAATGATTTTAAGGTTTGACAGTTCAATTGTAAAACAAAAGAAAAACGAAAGAAAATGTAACTTCAACTTTTTCTTGAAAGAGGTAATTGAAGGGCTCTCTTGTATGTGGGAAGGGAGATTGTTCCATAATTGGGCAGCTTGATACGAGAGAGTTTATGTATATGTTTTGAAGCAAAGTGTATTTAAGTAGCCGGTCTTTTGGTGCTTTTAAGTTCTCAATATTTATACAGTCTAAGTAAATGACATGGAAAGTGCATTTTCCAATACAGGTCCGCGACAAAGAGGAAGAACTAGAAGTGGCCATGCAGAAGATCGATGCACTGCGCCAGGACATCCGGCGCGCTGAGAAGGGACGACGCGAGCTCGAGGCGAGGCTCGACACCGCTATCGCTGAAGCTACGAAGGTAAATAGCATTTTTTATCCTATATCCTTATCATATTAGCTATTCACTGTCCATTGCAGAACATTGACTTCCTCTATAAGGGGGTATATGTTATGGTTTCGGTGCGCAGTTTCCGTCAGCTTGTTTTCAATAGTCTATTTGGCTATGTAAAAAATAATGCCTTATTTAAAGCTATTAACATAGTCTAGGGGTTTTAAAAGCGGTGTGTGTTAATTTGATTGAAAATATATTGTTAATTATACATAGGAACCCTTAAAAAATTATCACATTTTTTTTATTTATTACCACGTGATTGAAAACGATCTGGAAAGTATGATGACGTCACATTGAAGTAAACAACATGTCTGTCGTTGATGTTCTTTTGGGTTTTTCGTAAGAGTGCATGAATAGGAATGATTCTTTATTGAATAACTGATACTATTATTTACTACTATTATTTATTTTATTATTCAATTGCTAAATTATTGAAAGCGTAAGGCATTTAATGTTTATATTAAATTGCAACTTCAAATTGGTTATTAAGATCTTTATAAAATGGAAACAACTTTAAAATTAAATACTCCTAAATTTACATAAATAAAAATATGTTTTATTTACTTACATCAAAATTGGTTGAATCAATTACTGTAGCGTTATGATTTCTATGAATTTTATTGAATGTTTGCGCGGTGTTTGTCGCAGGAGCGCAAGCTGCGCGAGGAGACGCTGCGCGGCGCGCGGGCGGAGGCGGGCGGCGCGGCTAGTGCGGCGGGAGTGACGGCCGCGGCGGGAGTGACGGCCGGCGCCGCGGCCGAGGTGGCGCGCCTGCAGCACGAGGTCGAGGCGCTCGAGGTACCGCTCGCATACATCCTACTCTCCCGCACTCTAGCGCCTGCCACACTGAGCTGACGCACCCGACGGTGATTTCTTTTAAACAACTTAGAACGACAAACAAGCTGACGGCCCACCTGACGGAAAGTGGCAATCGTCGCCTATACACATGAGCAGTGCCGTGGACATAACAGAGTATATATACTGTTTCGCCCATGATACCCCCCCCCCCCCCATGCTGGTGTTAATATTCTGTACCCTGTAAATTCACTGCCATATCCCACCTTTCAAACTGAAACACGGCCATGCAAACACAACTGCTTCACGGTAGAAGTATGAATGGAACAGAGATGGCCAAGCAAACGACTTGTGTATGAAGTTTTCCTCTGGTAAATTTGTAATATACATATTCTGTCACAACAAGGAGTACGCAATGTGCCGCGTTAAAAAGAAAAAAATAATATAAAATTAATACAACGTTCGTTACAAAAATTATTTACTAGTATCATAAAATAACAAATTCATTTTCATATCTTTACTAAATAAATATGACGTAGGCTACTTTTTATCCAGGTTAGTGGACATGTCACCGTCACGCGGACAAAGTAGCGATTAAAAGCTAGTTTATATTGTTTTTTTTTTTGTTAAATGAAAATGGATTGGTAACCCCGCCTGCGCTAACGGGATACGCTGGCGGAGCACCAGTGAAGGGTGATCTATGAGAATGAAAATAGGCTAGGTAGCCCATCATGATGAATTCATCAGGAATTAACCATGATAGTTTCCAGGGGGAACCGCGTAGAGGTCGATCTGGTTAGGTATATTGCTAGCAATGGGATTTTTAGTGTCCATTACTAACAATCCCTTTCCCCCCAGCTCATATTAGTTAGGATTGCTATTGTACCGTGTGGCCGCAGATGCAGTACGCGGAGTCGCTGTCGCAGCAGCAGGCGCGCTACGGCGCCGAGCTGGCGGCGCTGCGCGACCAGCTCGTCGAGGGCGACGCGCTGCGGAACGTGCTCAGCAGGGAGGTACGGACCCTAGCTTCGCTTCCTACGTCTACCACCGGGGGGAGGGATTGTTACTAGCAATATATCCTGTTAAATCGACCTCCATGCGGTCCCCCATAGAAACCATTGTGCTGTATCCTAAGGGTATTCATCATAATGTGCTAACTGAGCTACCTTTTCATCCTTACTTGTCATCCCTCACTGATGCTAGATGTGGAAACTAGCCTGAACACCATGAAAACTTTCAATTCATAATGACAAATACTTATCAATGGTGTTTGCTATAGACATGAACATTCACCATGTATATCATAGTATATACTGTGGTAATCGTTTTTCTATTTTTTCTTTATTCTTTTTTCTTTATTTATTCTTACCAGAGGGAGACTTTGTACAAAAGTCGATTGCTTAGGTACCTCTGTCCCATTCGTGTTTCAATCGTGAAGCAGTTGTGTTTGCATGGCTGTGTTTCGGTTTGAAGGGTGGGATATGGCGTGAATTTACTGGGTACAGAATAACACCTTAGTCCTCAGGAATGGCAACGCATGGGGGGTATCATGAGCGAAACAGTATACTCTGTTATGTCCAATGTGAAGCAGTTGTGTTGTATGACCGTGTTTCGGTTTGAAGGGTGGGATATGGCAGTGAATTTACAGGGTACAGAATATTAACACCAGCATGGGGGGGGGGGGGGGGTATCATGGGCGAAACAATATATATACTCTGTTATGTACATGGTACTGCTCATGTCGATAGGCGTCGGTTACCACTTTCCATCAGGTGCGACGTTAGCTTGTTTGCCATTCTAAGTTGTATAAAAAAAATGCAACTTTGAATCAAAGCATAACCATCACCTATAGACATGAACCATGGACATAACAAAGTATAGTGTGCCACTCATGATACTCCCCATGCATTGCTATTCCCCAGGACTAAGTTGTTATGTCTCTGTACCCTATAATTTCATTGCCATAACTCACCCTTTTAACCGAGACACACAAGCAGCATAGCACGACCCCTTACTTAACGAAGCGATTACTTCAAATCCATTGCAGGAAGCTAGTGGATGCAGGTGTCCCAGAGCCGCTTCTTATGGCAAGCCTAATATTCAGCAAAAAAATAATACAACCAAATTGATAATCTCCTTCTTTTTAAAGTTGGTTAATATAACAGACAAGTACATACCATTAATTGAATTATTATATGTTTAACAGCTACAAACATCCAAAGAGAAGCTTGAGAGCCGCCGTCTTGAGCAGCTATCAGACACAGAGGATAAGCAGATGCTCATTAACGAGAACAGAAAACTAGCCAAGGATCTTGATGCGGTATGCCCTCATATGACTCTCCTTCTATTAAAGTACTACTAGTATAATAGTATTTTTAATGGATGAAAATGGAATTAACATCACCATTTATTATGATCCTAGGCTTTAAAATTCATATGGATTAAAGATTTTTATCTTGAGTCTAATTGAACAAATACATAATAACATTTTATTTGATGTACAGATGGCTGAGAATGGACGGCGGTGGCAGTCGGAGCGGCGGCAAATGGAGATGGAATTAGAAGAACTGAGAGCTAAACGCGACACCATGCAGCACTGGGAGACTCAGGTACAATTACGTGTTTAATGTACTATTGTAGTCGAATAAATCCTTTGTCTGAACTAATATTACAAAACGAAAACGTTTAATTTTTTGTATGTTTTATATTATTTTTTTGTTTCGATATGGATAAACAAAAATCTGTTTACTGTAACTGATTTTTAAAATATTTCAATTTATGAAAAGCTATATTATCAGTGAGTAACATGGGCTCTCTTTTATTTATAAAAACAGCCACACGTTGCCATGGCGGGTTGCTAATTTAAGAATATACTTAGTTAATATCCGGCTCGAAGGACTAAAAAGCAAAGGACCAAGTTTTATATATATAGTATAAACGAAAATTTACAGCAAATAACATAAATACAGCTAACTCATATCCGACTCGAAAGAACAAAAAATTAGAGGGACTTATGGGGGGACCCATATGGGCGGGATAGTAGTGTATGTAAAATTATAAATAATGTGTCTATATTACAGATTGCTGACATAATACGATGGGTTGCGGATGAGAAGGAAGCAAGAGGCTATTTGCAGGCGCTCGCCACTAAGATGACGGAAGAGCTGGATTATTTGAAACGAGGTGAGCGAATAATGTCGCCAGCTTATAGAAATAGAGTGATTACTATATACCAAATAAGATTTTTTTTTTTGTTCAATATATTCCTGAGCTTACATACACATGTTAGAAAATTTTATCATAGCGTAGTAGCACACACATATACTAAAATAATAACTCCATCTAGTGGAGTCCTGAGGAGTATTTTTTGTTGTTTTCATAGTTACAGAATTTTACTTAATACGGATTATACAGTATTGTTACAAGGATAGAAATGTATGCAATATGTAATTTCAGTAAAATCGAGAAATCGGTCTTAATATAGCTTACAAGATATATTTAAACCAACAAACAGTAGGCTAAATAATAAATTAAAAAAAGCTTTGAGAATACACGAAAATCTTTAACATAAATTGTAAAACTCATTTCCGCACTAAACCTCTCATTTGGGTCGTAGTACGTGTGACTGAACTTCTATTTTTTTAATGGGTGTAAATGGCATGGAAACCCCGTCTGCGCTATCAGTATACACTGATGTGATATCAGTGATGGTGATTAGGTGAGGATGAAAAGGCAGGTCAGTTAGCCCATCGTGACGAATTCAACGATACACGAGTCACGATAGTTTCCAGGGGAACCGCCGTATATAGCCGTATATTGGTAGTAATGGGGAGTAATCTTCAAATTACTAACAATCCCTTCCCCCGAGAACTTGTATTAAGATGGACAACGTTGGTCCGTAGCGAGTGGTCCCCGCGCGGCAGGCGCCCCGTCGCCGCCGCCGGCCGCGGCGGGCGCCGGCGGCGCTGGCGGCGCGGGCGGCGCGGGCGGCTGGCGCAACCGCCGCTCGCAGAAGCTCGACAAGATGGAGATCCTCACGCTGCAGTCGTCGCTGCACTCCGAGATACAGGCCAAGCAGGCCGTCGGCGAGGAGCTCAGCCGCACGCGCGCCGAGCTGCTGGCCAGCCAGAGGTGCCGCCCTTACATTCTGTACTCCCTCTACTCCCTGTACTCCTGCATACACGCTCTCCATGCAAATGCATAGAGAAACGGCTCAACTTTTTCATACAATTTTGCGTGATAAATAGTTTTAAGTGTTTCCTTTATACTTCTTTTTTGTCTTATAAATTTTTGCACTTTTTGCGTAAACACTCATTTTACTTGGTATACGACAAAATACATTTTATGCATAAGTGTATAGAAAAGTAATATAAAAAGTTAGTTAAATTCTGATTCTCTACTTGAGCACTGAATCCTGTTCAGTTTTGAGGCTCGACGCTCTATCTATATGATTTAAGATAGCAAGAAATAAAATTATTTTATACATAAGGAAATTGAAATTATTTGGCCATTTAAAGGAATAAATAAAAGAAAAATACAGAAAGAGGTTTATTCAACATGAATGAATGGAGATGTCGGTAATAGCCGCCCTAAGTGGATTTCATCTAAATAGACGAGTTTTAGAACAACAGTCATATTAAAAGTACCGGTAATTATTACCTAGATTAATGAATGTGAAGGAAGCGAAAGAGGTCTTTGTGTATCATAACATTTTTTGATGGGTGAAAATGGTATGGTAACCCCGCCTGCGCTAACGGGATACGCTGGCGGGGCACCAGTGAATGGTGATTGATGAGGAGGAAAACAGGCCAGTTAGCCCATCATGATGAATTCATCAGGAATTAATCATGATAGTTTCCAGGGGGAACCGCTAGGAAGTCGACCAGGTTGGGTATATTGCTAGCAATAGGATTTCCAGTCTGTATTACTAACAATCCTTTCCCCCCTATCAAAGCATTTGACACTTCATATTTGTGTCTACATAACAATGGGAGACAGTCATGACTGATATGTATGTATGTTCTTTTCTAGAGATAACATCCTGAATCCAACAGTATAATCATAACCGTGCACATTTTACTTTATAAATTGAAAAAAAAAACTGCCCTTTTAATAAATGAACTATTTAAAAAAATATATATTGGAGCAGCGTCATTCGAGATGATATAAGAATTATAACGATCAAGCATTTAGAAAAGCATTTTCAAGCATATGGTGGAATAAAATGCTCACACATAAAACCTATAAATTTTACCTTCATTTATTTGGTCATTTAAAATGCATGTAAATAAGTCTGCCTGAATAACCATGTATTGTATTGTATTTATAAAATGTTGGCGGTGTCGACAGAGAGCTGCTGGAGAGCCGGCAGCGGCTGGAGGCGCTGGCGCACGACCTGAAGCGCAAGGAGCAGCACATCCGCGACATGCAGGCGCGCCTCGACGCGCCGCACCAGCCCGGCAACTCCTGTGAGTACGCACGCGCACGCACCACCACGCACGCACACGCACCACCACGCACCACCACGCACCACCACGCACCACCACGCACGCACACGCATACACATACATTATATATTATTATTGATTATGTTTATTTTATTTATATTCTATTTACATTGTATACCATTTTTCCTGTACCTTTTCTGTTCTCATAAATGAATTACTATCAATTGACAAATATCTGGTTTAATTATGTTTGAAAAGTGGTTAAAAATTTTTACAATTGAGTTATATTGCATTCCACATATGAAGTTCCAAGTATTACAAAATTCACTATAACGGGACATAAATAGATATTTTATGATTATAATTACTTTTTTTTTTATTTTCTCTAAGCAATGCTCAAATTCATTCGCTTGCTTATATTCTAAAATACCTCCATTACTTTATTATTATTTCATTTAAGTAATAAAAATATTATGTGTATTATTGCTCTATGTATAAACAGACAGACGACATCACATTTTTTTTACAGATTTTTCAATTGCACTTGAAATTCTAAACATTAATTTATGTTATTTGTATCTTATGCACTTAAAATATAATTTAATAGTATATTTATTTTAAAAACAATCTTATTGATATTATAAATAAGTACTATTTTTAATATTACACATATACAATTTATAGTGTTAATAATATTAACTGCTACACTATTACAGCGCACATTACATCTTAGTTTATAATATTTTTATTTAGTGCACTTTTTCTTTTTGTTTTCGTTACATGTGTCCGCACAATCTCATCCAAAACAAAAACGAAACGTTACCCCTATGTGACGTCACAATACGCACGTATCTTACCGCCCTAATGTCGAATGGATTCTGGGCTCCCACCACAAAGTCCAACGTCGTCCACGTCGGAAAAAACGAAAATAAATCTATATGAATTTATCTATTTGCCTATGCACGGCATTCACTATGGACATTAAAACGTGTTTATATTTTTAATCTGTGAAATTTTGAAATTGGAACTGTGATGCGTTATTCCAAATTGTTATTGTTGGCTGTTTTGAAATTATACAAAAAAAAAAAATATGTTGCATTGGTTTTGTTAAAATCGTTCAATATTTTGAATACCTGTGGTACAACGATCATGTATTATCTGTGGCATTTATTTAACGCGGCCTGGTACGCGGTTTATTTATGTTCTTGTGCTATTTTTTTTTACTATCTTCCTGTGTTGTGTTTTTAATATTCGTATGACAGTCCGAACTTGGTTGAGACCGTACATACCGCTGTTCATTGGTGTAACGTCATGCTTATGGGGTGTAGCTATTCTTGTGTACCATCAAATAAACGATTGATTGTAGTTTTCTCTGGTACGTAATATAAATTTAGTAACGTAAATTTATAATAAATATAGGAAAATAATGTACCAACGGTACTAACTACGTTTTATACCATTGTACCGCTCGCCATCGGCAGGGAATCCATTCTTACATCTTAGAACCAGAATGGTCATACATAGTGCGGTTTTAGAAGAGTTTCCTCCCACAGTTTTGGTCGTGGAATGATTTTTCTGCCGAGGTTTTCCCTAGAGACTATTGGTGTTACAGACGTCTATAGGCTACGGTAACCCCGTTTAACATCAGACGTGCCGTAAACGTGTTTGCCACCAAAGTAGTATAAAAATACACCACCGCTGTTTTATTGTAAATATCTTATAAAATATACATATATAAACAATGCGGTTATTAAGTCTTATATGGGAGGATTTAGTCTCAATTATTAGAGTACGTATTACAATGTATATGTAATAAAGATTCGAATATAGTGTAATCTCGTTTATACAGATTTAAATATTACCTTTTTTTTTATGAAAAATGTAATGTTCATATGATGTCATAACTTTGACAGCACCCGACGATAATCACCAAATGTGTTTAAATATTTTCTAGTCTCCATGTGTCAGTCTAGTCTAAAGTTTTACCAAAGATTTTTAATTAAAAAAAAAAAAAGAAAAAAGAACAATCAATAATACTCGACCATTCGTACTAGTCATTAGAATTTATTAATGTTTACGAATTATCAATTCATAATTTTTGTGTGTTGAATGACAAGATACAGCAATATTATATGCTCTTATGTATTGAATTATTAAATAAAATACTAAACAATTTTAGACATAATTAATTTATCGGTTTATTTAAATAAAAATCTTATTATTTTTAAACACAATGATCAGTTAATGAAATATAATATCTGTTACAAATTTATTTATTATAATTATTTGTAATTTCATTTTTATCTTTTAACTGGTAATAAAAGATCACACAAAAGTAATGAATAATAAATAAAATGTATTAAAAGATTATTTAAAACACAATGCAGGAATAAATAATTTTATGTATTTATTTTAATAGATTTTAAGTTTTTTTTTATTTTTGTTTTTTAGAGCGGGTTTAGAATCTCAGTGTTTCCTTCTAATGTTTTATTTATTAGTTTATATTTTATTTTGTTTTAAAGTTACTTTTGATCCGGTGTTTTTGATTTGAAATAATTTAAATACTAGGAGTTAAAAATATATATATAAAAAATACTTGTTATTTATATTGATATAAAAAACAACTATTTTGAAATTAATTTATTCTCAATCTGAACACCGGACCCTATATTTTTCCATAATCTAGGATTTTAAAATCTGATTTTATTTACTTATTTTTAAGCTATTTCCGGCACATTTACTCTGCATTTATGTTTTATCTGTAAGTTATACATTTCACTGTTGTAACTTTGTCAACTTTTTGTACAGTACATTTGTACATAAGTTATTAAATTCTGTTAATTTATGTGGGTATATTTATTTTTAGTTTTTACCCTTTCCAACACATCATATAATATATTGAACTAAATATTGTTTTTAATGTGAATATCGAAGCGAACTGGTCTGGAATTCTTTATATATTTAGTAAAAATAGAGTTCTGGTTGTGATGTATTTTTTTAATTTTTTTAAATCTTTTGTTTTTGTATTCAAAATTATTATTTTTTTATATTGTATTAGTTTTTTATATTTTATTTTTATTCGTCCAAATATTTTTTGCAAATTTTTTTGATTTATTGAGTAGTGGGGAAGAGGTCTAGTATCAAGTGGGATTCCTTATATTTTTAATTATAATAGAAGATATACAGAGTTCTAATTCAAAGTGTTCAAGTCTTTTTTATATTATTAACATTAGGCATTATTTAGATATTACATATTGGATAATAAATGTTACATATCGGATATTCAAACAATTTTGAGCATTAAAGTAGTAAGTTATGCGCAAGCAGCGAGGCAAGGATCCACCAAATCGTCGACATATTGGAGCGGCAAAGAAGAGAATGGTTCGTGTCTTTTACTTCAAATAGACTTAGTAGTTATCGTATGTGATTGTGCGTTTTGTTTGTCCTTGTAACATTGTCTTTTGTATAGATAAAATTAAGAAAAAATAGAACAATTTATTTCTCGGCTTGTCGCCCAATGAATGATTGGTTTAAATAAATAAATAAGACAACTATACTTTATTTCAAAAAATTAATTTGAAGTATTAACTGACTGCCAAAGATCTGTTTTTATGGTATAAGCATATATCATGCAATATATATAACGTAATGACGACTTCGTAATAGTTGTGAAGATTTGTATTATTTACATACATAATAATAAAACGTGTACGGTTTTTACCCTTGAACATTTTATCGTTTTCTTTTCACAGGTTGACTGTAACAGATCCCTCTATGGGATAAGTCCGCCATTGTATATTCAATCTTTTAATGTGTTCAATATACATAATTATACATGGATTTATAGCTAATGTAATAACAGCTAGTAAAATAAATTTGTGTTAAACCTATATTGGGAACTCTGATTGTGAGACTTAGCTCCCAAGATGGTCAGAGGCATCTAATAATACTTGTAAGTAACATTCACTTCATAGAAAATTGTTCCATAATTATGAAATATTACAGATTACAGAAGACAATGTTACAATATCAAAGAGGTGTAAGTTTTCATGAATTTAATTACCCATTTATGTGCTGCGTTCTTAGTATAACACATTTTCCGTTGATAATTGAAATTTTATTGTAAATACGAGCAAGTGTCAAGGAAAAATTGGACTTTTTATGACATTGCGGTATCACTGTTTTGCGGGTATGGAACATCTATATGTAACGAGATATTGTATTTTTATAATGTTTTACTAACAAAATAGAATATTTTAGGTGGTTTTCCATTGTTTTTATGGTTTGATATATTTTCTTAATTTATTACTTAAGATAGTATAACTTTTTTCTAATATCTTTCTTTTACGAGAAGATATCTGTTCCCAACAGTGTTTTTTTTTTTATTGTTATTATAAATTGTAACTAATCAATGTTAAAACATACTCCAAAACAGTGATGGTCGCTGGCAATTTGGCGATTTAATATTTTCAAGAGCGTTTCTTTTTTTTCTGTAAATCGCTTCGCTTCTGCTTGAGCTTGTTTGGGGTGGTATGGATGTGACAGTGAAAAAGAAAAAATAAATGGAACAAATAAATAGTAGACAAAAAAAAAGTATGGAAATGTCCATTCATAACGCCACATTATGCGCTGAGCGACATGGTTTTCTTTAACACTTGTTTGTATACGCACATAGGTTGACTAATCAGTTTTATTGTAAACCCTACGTACCATTGTACTGTAATACTAGTACAGCGAGTCGCAACATTAACGCAGCGTTTTGTTTTTTTTCCCCCTTTATTCTACGCTTCCTTTTACTTTTTTTTATATGGCCAGTTATGATTGCGATGATTTTGTTGTTAAATAAGTTTTATTAGCTATGAATTTATTGTTAATTGTGAGAATTCATAATTAATAAAACAATATACTTAGTAGAATTTTGATTATCCAAATTAAATAAAACTAGGGATATTCCGTTTAATCGAAAATCCGGATAATCGATTTCAGAGTCAAAACAATATTTTTTTTTATATTTTTTTTTTTTATGTAAAGTGTTTTACATGATGTCATTTAGATAAAAATTATGAGATATAAAGATATTCCATTACTTAATACATAATGCTATTTCTAAATTGCTAATTAGAGACGTGACAAATAAGTCCGGATAATCGAATATTCGGATAATCGATGTTCGGATAATTGAGATTCTACTGTGTTCTATTTAAGAAATGCAACATTATTTTTAATAAAAAAAAGGGTATTTTTCTATTAGCTGCCAGCAAGAGTAAGAAAACAGTAGTTATAGGTTTATAAAGTATGTTGTGATAATGTTGGCTCGTGAAATAAGGGCTTAGTTAGTATAGTCACTTGTAAGCGTCCATTGCATGTAAGTCCCAGATTTTCTTGACTAAAATATTGCTTTGTGCAATAGACAGTTGCAAAAGTGAAATAGACAAATCTCAAGATTGACAATCGATTCAATTTAAATATTTTATTGTAATCTTTAAACTATGTTAATAAATAGTATCAAAATTTAACTGTTTATATATGTTTAATATTTTTTTTTTATTCTAAAACCATTGTACTCAATAGACTATTTATTATCACTGTGATATTAGCCGTTAACTGTCCACAACAGAATATAGACTTCCCTCTTGGGCGGGTTTATCAGTAGTTGGCGGGTTGGCAACCGTAGTTTGGCTTTGGTTACAATTTAAGAGGCGACGCTGCTGTCCATCCCTCGACATTTAATTTCCCTTAGTCGCCTCTTAAGACACCTACGGGAAAGAAAGGGGTTGCCTATTCCATTCTGGAACCATAAGGCTAAGATATAAAATAGACTATTATGAGTGTTTTATAATTTGTGATTAAATGATTATGGCTTCGACATTAATTGATAGGAAAGTGTATATTAAATTTTTTGTCTACCCTGACAGGGACACTTTCATGTTGCACTTTCACTTAAAAGGGTGGGTGATTTTGTTGAGAGAGAATAAGTATTTTTTTTTATATGCGTCTATATGTATATTATTGAA
Source organism: Galleria mellonella (assembly GCF_026898425.1). NCBI lineage: Eukaryota > Metazoa > Arthropoda > Insecta > Lepidoptera > Pyralidae > Galleria > Galleria mellonella. Next base: position 2,536,460 of record NW_026441999.1, on the reverse strand, counting down.
TTTTCTTCAATTATTCAATATATAATTGTAGCCCTTTTGCACCTGTCTATTATGTTCTTATATTAATTGTACCCACCTTTTGTACATTGTTTTGTGATGTGGTTTCGGTTGAGGTTGGGTAATGGGTTGTCACCCCGTTTTACTTAGATGCATTCAACACTGTAACGTTTATCAAAATTGTGATTGGTCTTTAAACAGAGTCGCATATGAAAAATTTGTTGCATTTGGCCTCTATTCTCAGTCATTTATGACAAATTTGTTGTTGTAGAGACCAATCCTCTATTCTCAGACGTTTATAACAAATTTGTTGCGATTGGTCTCTATTCTCAGTCATTTATGACAAATTTGTTGCGATTGGCCTCTATTTTCAGTCATGACAAATTTGTTGCGATTGGCCTCTATTCTCAGTCACTTACAACAAATTTGTTGCGATTGGCCTCTATTCTCAGTCATTTATGACAAATTTGTTGCGATTGGCCTGTATTTAGAGTCACTTATGACAAATTTGTTGCGATCGGTCTCTCGTGTATGAAAAATTTGGGCAGTCGTTTGTAAATTGTTCAGTGTTGAATGCTCTGAACTGTTGTATTTATACCTGTTATGAATTATATTTATTTTTTCATGTTAGTGTTCCGTACGTGTACTTGTAATTAATTCGTAATTTATTCATTATTTCTATACTGTATTAAAAATATAGATAAGTATACCAAATATAATAAAGGAAATGAGTTTTTTTTATTCCGTTAGTATTTACGTAACATCCGAATCAAATTTTGTCTTTTTTTCTAATGTATTTATATTTGTAATTTTGTGAAGTAATTTGGTAGTATATAACGTCCACAATTTCGTACGGAATGCTAAAAATATTTTAGTTTAAAATCAAATTTCAAATGGTTATCTTTAAAATCACATATCTAATTTCAGTCTTGGATCGGCCGTCGTCGCAGATGAGTTATCTCGACCAGTTCCTCAAAGAAGCGCCGACGGAACGACACTACGACAACGTGCCGTCGATCAACAACGAACAAAAGGTATTTTAGGTTCAAATGACAGCTTCCGTCTTGCTCTAAATACCTAATATATGTATATATATACACGCCTATAACACTTGAGTCCTCAGGAATGGCAACGCATGGGGGGTATCATGGGCAAAACAGTATACTCTGTTATGTCCATGGTACTTCTCATGTTTATAGGTGACGGTTACCACTTTCTATCAGTGGGCCGTCAGCTTGTTTGCCATTCTAAGTTGCATAAAAAAATTATTTAATTAAGCATTTTAACTGCAGACAAAGTGTAAAGCAGTTGGCACTAAGAATATTTATTGTCTGTGTAACTATTTACTTGAAATAAATTTAAAAAAAAAAGTATTCTGATATTTGTTCACTAACTTGTATAGAGACTTATAATTTTTCTACGTACAAAATGTGTCAGATTCTTTTGTGAATTAAACGGTTGTGTTCAGTTTTAAATGTTGCTGTACGCGTAAGTGGTGTGAAGGTTTAAATTTTTAATGTCACTAATCATGGTAATAGGACATTTATTTCATGTAACAAATTAGTGTAAGAATACATCAATTAATTTTTGTTTTTATATTTTGGTTTTGTGTCAAAAGAAACTGTAATTTTTTTTTTATATAACTTGAAATTACAGTCCACCTTACTATAAATAGTAGCCGTCGTCTACGGGAGGGGGGGGGGCTGTTAATAATTAGGCCCTATTGTTGGTTATGTGTCCTGTTAGGTCGACCTCTATCCAGATCCTCCTGGAAACCGTCACGATTGATTTATTGTTGAATTCATCATGATGGGCTAACTGACTTGCTTCATCCTCACCTATCATCCTTCACTGGTGCCCCGCTATTGTTTACTGTTAGCGTAGGTTGCGCTATAATCCCATTATTATCCAATAAAAGAAACCGTCCCCTACGGGCATGTACAGTACTAAAAATGTCACAGGAGTCTGACGAAGAGCACCAGTAAGAGATGATAGATGAAGATGAAAGCAGGTCAGTTGGCCAATCGTGATGAATTCAAGAATTAACCACGATAGTTTCCAAGATAATCCACATGGAGGTCAACCTGATAAGAGGGCATGTTAGATCCCCAACAATCCTTTATGGATTAATGCCCCTATATTTATTAATTTCACTGTTACATTTCATTATTCAAATTGAAACAGCCTTACAAACATATATATATATATATATATACGTTGGCAGAAACACGAGTGAGATGGAGATAATAATTTACTCTGTAAAGTCCAGTGTATTTTAAACCGACTTCCAAAAGAGGAGGTTCTCAATTCGGTTGTATATTTTTTTTATGATTGCTACCTCATAACTCCGTCAGTTGTAAGCCGATTTGAAAAAAATCTTTTTTTTATCTGAAAGGAAATACTTACAGATTGTAAATTTGTAAATATTGATAAATTTTACAAAAATCTGTTCAGTAGTTTAATTTAAAGGTCTAAATAACTGGTTTTGTCACAATTGAAGTTGCTTTCTTATTTCTGTGGCAAAATTTTTAATTATTTACGTTTGAGATAGTTCGCTACCACATTTCATGCAGTGACTTATCAGATTTCAAATAAAGAAAAATAATATTGACTAATACCTGTTAGGTAATTTAGAAAGTATAAACGTGATATAAATTAATTGATGTATTTCTTCGCTATGTAAAATAACAGTACGTCATTTTGCTTTTGTTTCTTTTTTTTTTGCGAAATTTTCTGTTTCCCGCACAGATGTCGCCGCAGTATCGTTACAGAAATGCGCAGTATTGTTGCAATGCTAAGGTTTGTTTTAATTTTATTTTTATTTACGCTTTTTAATTTGCTTTTCTGTGTTAACTTTTAACATTTTCTTTTAATCTTTCAACACATTTGCATTCATTAGTAACAAATCATATCTTGCGATTTCGACGTTTCCGTTTAGATAAAACTTATACTTAATTTATTTTATTAAATAATTAATTTATTAAGTAACAGTAAACATCTCGTCTTTTAAAATGTAATAAGTCAAGCTGTCTCTTGGACAGATGTAAGATCAGTATCGCCCTGATATTTATACAGGGTGGAAGGGGACAGGTTGGCCAAAACGAAAACAGCTGATTCAGATGAATGGTCTGAATCAGATGGCAGATTATTTTCTCACCGGGAATGCACCACAACCAGCCATATAATTAACGATTCTTAGTTTTGACGCCGCGCAATGTATTCGAAATTTTACTACAATGCGGGCTCAATAGCGCTTCGTCGTAGGTAGTTTTCGTACGCTTATGACGTTGACCTTGGCTGATTCCGCGTTTCGCGGTAGGATTTTAGTAAAATTATTGCATTATTGTTTGTTTCGGTATTTCATAGTATTTCATTCTAAAATATTAATATTTCTTTATATTATGACAATGTCGTAGTTTACATAATTTTAAATGAAAAAAAAATCAGAAAAAAATATTGAAATTTAAAATATTGAAAAGTATATCTATTGGATTTTCAGATTTTTTATATTCAGAATAATGGTCTGAATTCACTGTTATAGTTTTTGCCAAATTGCCCCTTATAACCTGTATATTAAGTTCCTCGATATTGAGGGCTAAAGAAAGGTTATAAATATTTCTATATAGCCCATACCCGTCAAATGTATATATTTATTTCGTTCGAGTTCTTCGTATATCTATTGTTGGGCCAGTACATACATATTGTAACTACAATATATATATTTATTAAAATAGCCATTTCTATATTAGTGACCCCAACTGGCTATGTTTGTTTACAATGACAATTAAAAATTACAAATCTTAACAATCATTGTGATATATTAGTTTTATTATTTGTTTTATTTTTAAATTAATTTAAATTTAATAGAAGTGATTTGAAATGTTAGGTGTCATCAAATTAATGAAAATTATTAATATTTTTATTCATTTAATAACATATAATAGTTTAATAATTTGATTCTATTTTAATATTTTTTATGTTAAACACAAAAAATGCTGTGGTTACCTCTAAATATAAGAACATTTAGGTGTAATCCACTAGTGTTTTGTATTGAAATGTTTTGCTGTATCCTATGTTGGCGATCGTATAAATAAATAAATAACACAATACCAGCGTCGTAGCAATTCTCAGCATGTGTATTAAAAAAATGACGAGTGTTGTTCACATTGGCAATTGGCAATGTGTAATTTTTCTTATTTTAAAATTGTAAATTAATGTGTTTTATCTATATAATAATAAAGTTTAATTCATTCGTCAATGTATTCGTATATATGTTTGCAGATGATGTACGGGTCGCAGCAGTCGGCGGCTTTAAGCGGGTCGGTAGAGTCGCAAGACGAGTTGGAGGGGAGAGCTGCCTCTCCGGCCTCCAGCAAGAGTTCGCCCAGCGAAATGTCTACAGTGAGTGATACAATACTTACTCACTCGGATATGAATAGATAGATAGATAATTTATTTACATTACTTACAGCATACAAATTACAATATATACACATAATACACAGCAAAAGAGATAAAAGAATGAAAATAAAAAAAAATTATCATGGATATCATAGGATATCATGGGCGAAACAGTATACTCTGTTATGTCCATGGTACTGCTCATGTCTATAGGCGACGGTTACCACTTTCCATCAGGTGGGCCGTCAGCTTGTTTGTCATTTTAAATTCTATAAAAAAATAGGTTTAATAAATATTATTATTTGTATTTTACATTCCACAGGATCCATCAATAGGTCCTGCCGTGCCGGGCAAACAGAAGCTTCACCAATTCCTCGTGAGAACGTTCAGCAGTCCGACCAAATGCAACCACTGTACTTCGCTTATGGTATGTGCTTTTACATAGGTACTACGCTAGCTAATACGCTTATATATTATCATGTGGTCCCGGCATTGATTGGGCCACCCCTTCTTTTCCTGTGAGTGTCGTAACAGGCGACTAAAGGAACATAATGGTCGAGGAATGGGCAGCAACGTCCCTCTAAAAACATCACCAAAGCCTAATTGCGGTTGCCAATCCGACTGTTATGTGTGGTAATTACTGATGAAACTCCACTAATGGGGCAGGCCTATGTTTTTTTTTGATGGATGAAAATGATATGGTAACCCCGCCTGCGCTAACGGGATACGCTGGCGGAGCACCTGTGAAGGGTGATAGATGAGAATGAAAACAGGCCAGTTAGCCCATCATAATAAATTCATTAAAAATTAACCATGATAGTTTCCAGGGGGAACCGCGAGGAGGTCGACCTGGTTGGGCATATTGCTAGTAATTAGGATTCTCAGTCTCCATTACTAACAATCCCTTTCCCCCCCGGAGGCCTATGTTCAGCAGTGGACGGTTAACGGCTGAATTGATAATAATAAATACATTCTACTGGTTACCTTTGCATTCCAGTCTAATAACTCATAGAGGATACCAATAACTCTAGCACTTTATAAGTTACAAGTACATACTTGTGATGTAAAAGAAAAATGGAGTCGTTGCAATAAATCAAAATATTTATTTCTTAGTTATAAAGGGAATTTTGATAATGTACAAATAGCTCAATAAATAATATAATAATAGTATAATATATATAAATAATATAAAAATAGTCGTTATAATTTGTCGTCACTATCTGATCGATTTGGTAGAAATAAATCAATAATATCGATTCAGTGCAACGACGAAGTATAAAAATTGTCGATGATCCCAGACTTGCAAGCAGTATCGAACCCGATACGACTTAATCTTAGGAGAGATTTTGCCTCACACCGCGTGTTCTACCGCTTGTACAACGGATACCATACAACAATACGATACCATACAATTATTTCTGTGTGAAAAGAAATGTTCAATTGTTTGAAAGTGGGTTTTCAACCGACTTAAAAGAAAGTAGGAGTGTTTGAATTGGATCGCACTGAGAGTAGCGGCGGTGTGGCGGGCGCAGATCGGGCTGACGCGGCAGGGCGTGGTGTGCGAGACGTGCGGGCTGTGCGTGCACACGCGCTGCTGCGCGCGCGTGGCGCCGCGCTGCCCGCTGCCGGCCGAGCGCGAGCGCCGCCCGCTGGGCATCGACCCCGCGCGCGGGCAGGGCACCGCCTACGAGGGCTACGTCAAGGTACCTCCGCACCTTCTTCACAGTATCTACTAAGTAATCCTCCTCGCATACCTTACATTACATTACCTTATATATACATATATATTCTATTTAAGAGCTGCACTATTGTCGGTGGAGCTCTTGCCACTCACTACGATTTTCAGCGAGTCTCTTCACCTCATGATACGACACGACACCAACTCCTTCCTTGATCTGCCTGATGTAACTATGCCTCGGTATCTCTCTTCCCCTCCTTCTTTCTATCTTACCTTCTATTATAATGTTCATAAGTTCGTCGTGTCGTATCAAGTGTCTCATCATTTTTCCCCTTCTGTCCTCAATAGTTCTAATAATTTGTCTTTTTTCTTTAACCCTAAGCAGGACCTCGTCATCGCTAATTCGATATATATATATATATATATATATATATATATAGCGACCGTTCTAGTAATAACACTGCGATGATATAGATTAAGATGCACCCATCGTAACAATTTTACTACAAGTGTAATAATCGACTAATATTTCTTTCTAATCTATATAGAATAAATATATGAACGTATTTATTTTTATAGCAAAACGTGCAGCCTCATTCAATCAATACATAGTCAAATTACATCTATGTTGAGTTCTTAAATAGTTTTTTACAATTGCATAATTGCACAATCGATAAATTTTTATATATGCAAAAAAATTATTATTATTACAATAATTAATATCCATATAATCTCTCTCTCTCTCTCAGAAAAATATCTTTTTTTTATACATTCTTATTCAACAACTCTACAGTATTTACTGTTGTTTTTTGTTTAAACTATTGAATAATTTGTTTAAACTATTGAGTTTAAACAAATTTAATCTTTTCTGTTTTTAGGTACCAAAACCCGGAGGTGTGAAGAAAGGTTGGATGAGACAGTTTGTAGTCGTGTGCGACTTTAAACTGTTTTTGTACGATATATCACAAGATAGGTGAGAATTTATTAGTTAACACATATGACATTATTGACGTGTAATACATGGTTAAAAATAGTGATTAATATAGTTCTATTTTTTTGGTCCTTCGAGCCGGATTAGAAACAAACCTTTGATTAATCGAAGGAATTTCTGGAATTACTAAACCAATCAAAAAATATTTCTCTAATAGTTGCATTATCTCCGAGGCTATGTTTGCTTGCCAGCTTACTATCTCTTGCCTCATTCATTTTTATAATTACCCTCATACATGCATCCGGTTACGCCACTAGTCTAACTGTTAGAATACTCCCTTAAAAGGATCTTTTTAACTGTATGTTCTTGTGTACAGGAATGCTTTACCATCGGTTTGCGTAAGTCAAGTACTGGACATGCGTGACCCCGAGTTCAGTGTGACGTCAGTCAAGGAGTCTGACGTCATACACGCCAATAAAAGGGATATACCGTGCATATTTAGGGTGAGTATATACATTTACAGGGTGGAAAATGGCCAGGTTGGCCTAAACGAAAACAACTGATTCAGATAAATAGTCTGAATGAGATGGCAGATTATTTTCCCACTGGAAATGTACCACAACCATCCATATAATTAACGATTCTTAGTTTTGAAGCCGCGCAATCTATTTGAAATTTTACAATGAAATATCAATAACTATAAAAAATTTAGCGATACTATATGTCCAACTATTATCGTTATGTCACAATAACCACTTTTTAAAATGTTGTAAAAATGTCCATCCGTACGAAGTCGGGACGGGCCGGTAGTGTAAAATATATATTTGTATGCGTACTATGATTAATTTATTTTATATTTTGGTTTATATTCTTGTTAATATATTTTTAATCGAATTCTGTATTAATATTCAGATATCAACATCTCAATTGGAAGGCGGCAAGCGTTCACACACGTTGATGCTGGCGGAATCGGAGTCGGAGAAAACAAAATGGGTGGTGGCCCTCAGCGAGCTGCATAGAATACTCAAAAGGAATAATCTGCCAGACAAATATGTAAGATATTTATTTATCGACTCTTTACTGGTCACATTACAAAAACATGTCAAGTATAAATGGCGGGCTTAATGCTGTATAGATATATGCTGTTTCACCAGAGCGAGACTTTGTACAAAAGTCGATTGCTTGGGTACCTCTGTCTCATTCGTGTTTCTACCGTGAAGCAATTGTGTGTCCATGGCTGTGTTTTGGTTTGAAGGGTGGGATATGGCGTGAATTTACAGGGTACAGAGGAATAACACCTGAGTCCTCAGGAATGGCAATGCATGGGGGGTATCATGGGCGAAACAGTACTCTGTTATGTCCATGGTACTGCTGATGTCTATAGGCGAAGGTTATCACTTTCCATCAGGTGGGCCGTCAGCTTGTTTGCTATTCTAAGTTGTATAAAAAAAATCTCTACTACTCAATTTATTTTATTAGAAAAGGATTTTGAATTTATGTGGTATATAAATTTTCTTACAAAATACGACTCACTAGAGTGATTGTGTGATATAATACAGGGAATAAAAAATAGTTATAATTAAAAATTACTATTATTATATTTATTTATATGATGTTTATTATTAATTAATTATTTAAATGCAATTATGCCCGTGTTCAAAAGTCGCAAAATAATATAATACACTAATAAAAAAAAAATGAAAGGATCGAAAAAAAATTAAAATTTTTAAATGAGTTATAGGCTGTAACTTAGAGAAAAATCATCGTAGAAACATTTTTAAAAATACAAATTGTAGCTCTAAGTGTCTAGTTTTTGGATCTAAAATGTATAGTATTGTATCTATAATATAATTATAGATATATATATATAATTTTGAAAAAACCACAGACCAAAAAGTTAAAAAAAAATTTTGATTTTTTTTTACGTCTATGGTCTTTAAATTTTTGTTTTTATATAATCACTCTATGGACTTGTTTATTCAGCTTCAAATTCCTTTTTTTAAATCCTCGATACCATCATTTTTCGCGGAGATATCGGACTTTGAATGGAAAAGGATAATTTTGTTTTTGATTAACAATATTTTTGTAACTAATGATTGCATAGAAAGATGAAGATGGGTTTTGGAAACTTGAATAAATTTTCTACAAGAATAAGCCTTTATTTTTTGAAAAATTTTTTTCTTCATTCTTGACATGTTTTTGAAAATGCAACAAAAATAGGGCTTTTGGTGGTTTTTTGCAAAGTAAAGGGCTAAATCGAAAATATTGAGGATACCCCTAATGTTAAGTGTGCCTCTTACAGTTCAAGATACCCACGAAACTTCCACAAAGTTTCTATTTAATCCATTCAGCCGTTTCTTTGTTTTACTCGATAAAATTTAAAAAAAAATTGAATGATCACATTTTTCGTACTAACAAAGCTGATAATTAAAAAAAAAATAAAAAATAAAATCTCGGCTATTTATTTGCATATTTTGATTGTAAACAGCGTGTAAAAATATTAAGATTGTGTGTGTGTGTGTGTGTGTGTGTGTATGGACGCGACGCTCGGCAGGTGTACAGCGCGTGCGTGGTGGCGGAGGGCGGCGCGGCGGCGGCGGCGCTGCGCGGCGCGGCGGCGGCGGCCGTGCTGGAGCGCGCGCGCGTCGTGGTGGCCGGCGACGCGGGGCTGGCGCTGCTCGACCTGCAGCGCGCCAGCCTCACGCCGCGCCGCCACCTCGCGCCCGTGCACGCGCTGCGCTACGTCGCCGCCGAGCACCTGCTCGGTACGTACACACCCACACCACACTCACACGACACCTCGCACCACTTGCACTTGTCGGTGGTTCCAGCCACCTCTATCCCAGGCCATATCCTTTATCTCCCTATACGACATGACGCCTAGTGTTACCTTTAACTCTCCCATGTAGTTAATCGCTACACTACGAGCACTAAATAAACCACCAATAGCTTCTCACAACTAGAAACTATATAGATACAAAGCAACAAAAATAGGAGTTAACAATAAAAAAAAAAAATTCAAACAAACAAGAGGAACGAAAACAAAAAAAAAATTATGTTAAATTATTTGCAAGAATTTGATTAAAATATGGCCTTGTCCATACAATAGCTATTCAAACTGACTATGAATTAAAAATTGCCTACTCAGTTGGTCTCTCACTGATATTATATTTTTCGAAAATAAATCTATATTAAGAGTTTTAGAAATAGTATTAAAGTTGTTGCTATTGAAAGACCGGTACAATTTTACTTTTATATTTTTTTTTTTGATGGGTGAAAATGAAACGGTAACTCCACTTGCGCTAACGGGATACGCTGGCGAAGCACCAGTGAAGGATGATAGATGAGAATGAAAACAGGCCAGTTAGCCCATCATGATGAATTCATCAGGAATTAACCATAATAGTTTCCAAGGGGAACCGCAATGAGATTTGTGTATGTTGCTAGCAATAGGATTCTCAGTCTCCATTACTAACGATCCCTTTCTCCCTAAATAAATATTTAGATCTTTAAAAAGTTTTATATTTAATAATAATAAATTACCACCAATTAATAACTAAGACGAAAAGAAATTGTTAAAAATCGTGAATTATGCTGTATTATAATTATTAATGTCCAATTTACTCATGTTTTAAATGCGGAAATACCCGACTAGTTTCAAAATTAATAGGATCTCTTATTCATAATACATATATACAAGCTCATGAATAAGGGCTCCCAATGATTACGAAACTAGCCAAGTATCCCCGAATTTAAAACATGAGTAAACCCGACATAAATAGTTACAATACATTTTTTCGTTATCATTGCTGTTTCTGTAATAATAATAAAAAAATTATATATAAAAACAAAATACCAAACGTTGCTGTGTTATTCCATCTGTTCAGATGCTGTTAATTATATCACTACTATTTTTCACATGTTCAGGCTATTAAAACTAGTTTCGTGAAAATAATTAGATTTAACTAGTTTTTGTTTCTAATTAACGGTTGTATCTGTTCACAGTTGTGATAGCTGGTCGCGGACGACACGTGCGATTAGTGCCCATCCGCGCTCTAGAATGTTCCGAGGTGGAGTGCGTCAAGTTAGCGGAGTCCAAAGGTGCGGTAGACATCGCCACCGGGGAACTTACGGGCAATACCATGGGTTTCGCTGTCGTCTGCAAGCGGCAGGTACATACTTTATATACAGGCCTTTATAGTTAGGGTGACCATAAGCTATATTCGTATATAGGTAGGTTCACCATTGATTTTGCATAAATCAGACTAATTTTTAAGCTATTGTATAGCTTTTATCGCGGGCCTTGAGCGCGGAGACCGAATGTAAAAATTCCGTAACGGAAATGGACCCTAACACCCCCCACTCTTACGGCGGCAGAGCGGTGCGAGAACGGAAGCCGTGCATCGTCTAACGTCGTTTCAGTTCGGCAGACTTCGGTACGGTGTTTGTGTGCGTGCGAGTAGACGTATACGTGTAGACTAGCCGCTGACTGCTCATAACTGATTCTATCTCTTTTATTAGATACAATGCTAGGTGAGACAGCGTGCTTTTTGCGAGCTGCTCCGGAATTGGACGAATACGTAAGCAGCTGTTGTGAGAATGTATATAGGTATCTATCATCTATGTCCAACAGTGAATAGCTGTACGCATAAAATTTGTGTATAAAGTGTTAAATATGAATAAACAAAGTGCATTTATTAATGAAGAAAGTAATGAAAAAACAGTGAAATAAAATGAGTGAGTACTCTATATAAATACATTTTATTTATTATCACAAATGCAGTGTTTTTGTTTTTGAATTTATATATAATACTGCTATAAAAATACATAACCTAAATTTTGGATTTTGAAATGAGCGATTTTAAAAGTAGCCCTCTTTTATACACATAAACACACACCCATATAGTTAAAATACTGCATAAATAAAATAAATAAATAATTATAAAATTGCATAAGTTGATAAAAAATGCTATACAATAGCTTTACCGCGGCAGTCCCCGACTGCCACACGTCTTTTTTTTATACAGAATAATTATAAGTTATTTTTATATACAGGTTGACTATACGTTGATTTTATATACAGAGTGATCATAAGTTGTCTTTGTATACAGAGTGACCTTAAGTTGCCTTTGTATACAGAGTGACCTTAAGTTGCCTTTGTATACAGAGTGACCATGAGCTGCCTTTGTATACAGAGTGACCATAGGTTGATTTTATATACAAAGTGATCATAAGTTGTCTTTGTATATAGAGTGACCTTAAGATGTCTTTGTATACAAAGTAACCATAAGTTGCCTTTGTATACAGAGTGACCATAGGTTGATTTTATATACAGAGTGATCATAAGTTGTCTTTGTATACAGAGTGACCATAAGCTGCCTTTGTATACAGAGTGACCATAAATTGATTTTATATACAGGTTGATCATAGGTTGTCTTTGTATACAGAGTGACCATAAGTTGCCTTTGTATACAGAGTGACCTTAAGTTGCCTTTGTATACAGAGTGACCATAAGCTGCCTTTGTATACAGAGTGACTATAAGCTGCCTTTGTATACAGAGTGACCATAGGTTGATTTTATATACAAAGTAATCATAAGTTGTCTTTGTATACAGAGTGACCTTAAGATGTCTTTGTATACAAAGTAACCATAAGTTGCCTTTGTATACAGGTGACCTTAAATTGCCTTTGTATATAGGTTGATTTTAAGTTGCCTTTGTATACAGAGTAATCATAAGTTGCCTTTGTATATAGATTGACCTTAAATTGCCTTTGTATACAGGTGACCATAAGATTCCTTTGTATATAGAGTGATCTTTAGTTGCCTTTGTATACAGGCTGTTGTTGTATTAGTATAGAATATTTGTTATGAATTGTCGTCAGAACTCGTACGTAGTGAACGTGTACGAAATAACGCGGACGGCGGCCCGCCGCTGCCGCATCGCAGAGCTGCGGGCGCCGGGCGCCGTGCACTGCGTGCAGCTGACGCGCGGCCGCCTGCTGCTCGGCTACCGCGGCGGCTTCGCGGCGCACTGCCTGCCCGACCCGCGCCGCCCCGGCAGCGACCAGCCCGCCGTCTGTGAGTGCCGTCTCTTGTGATACTGCCACAGTCATACTTCAGTATCATTGTCCTAGTGTAATATAGTATCTTGCTACTACTATTTTTATAAAGAAATCCTCTGTTGTCAGAGATTATAAAGATAGATACTCTTTATTGTTTCCTTCAAAAGATTACAATAGTAAACTTATTATAGATACAAACAATTATAACAAATAATCACAGTGAGAAAACAATGGGCGACCTTATCGCTAGAAGCGATCTCTTCCAGGCAATTTTTGGATACAGAGGAGTAATTATAAACAGTTTGATATATATTTTTAAAAGCATAAAGCAAGTAACAATAAGTTTTTAATGGTTCAAAAATGAATTTGAAATTTCATCGTCAAATTATTTTTAAATATAATAATAATAGAGAATGTTTGATATGTCAATTATTTGTCAATGACAAATTTTAAATTACTACATTATTTTCTCAAACATGCTTGGAAATGTAAGCATAATTTTAACAATTTTTTTTTCGAGATAAATCAAAATTGCCGTACTGGCCAGATACATGCGGGCAGCGGCCGGCAAGTTGTATGAAAATCCATATCTGTCGTGTCGCGGCCAGATAAATTACTATGTAAACTCATATCTGTTCGGTTATTTAAAAATGGAACGACCTTTTACTTCGAAACATGGCTACCAAGGAGGTAACTAATAAAAGGTTTTATTTAAATTTCTAACTGGCTTGCAAATAGAAAGCTGTTTATTGAAAAAAAAAAAAAGGAACATTATGGCACGTGAAAAATTATTATTATTCGTTATTCGTCATTGAACTTAAAAAGTAAAATTGTGTTTTTGATTTCCGCGCATTGTTTGAGAAAAGTACTATACAAGCCTTGGTCACAACTAGACATTGATGGACTCACGTACGTGTGCCTCGGCTACGCCTCGGCCCACATTTGCACGTTCGTCCATCAATGCCTCAGTTGTTGGCCGCTGCAGTAATGTACTAATATTGGACACAGTTTATGTAGAAAACGGGCATATAACATTTGCAGCGGTGGTGCACCCCGAGAACCAAGTGAGCGTGTTCCTGGCGCACTCGGGCGCGCGGCCGCTGGCGGTGGCGGGCGTGCCGCGCTGCGCAGACTCGCTGCTGGTGTTCAGCTCGCTCGCCATCTACGTCGACCGCGCCGGCCTGCGCGCGCGCGACACCGAGCTCATGTACACCGCGCACCCCACCCACCACGGTCAGTCGCTACTCGCTACTCGCTACTCGCTACTCGCTGCGCAGACTCGCTGCTGGTGTTCAGCTCGCTCGCCATCTACGTCGACCGCGCCGGCCTGCGCGCGCGCGACACCGAGCTCATGTACACCGCGCACCCCACCCACCACGGTCAGTCGCTACTCGCTACTCGCTACTCGCTGCGCAGACTCGCTGCTGGTGTTCAGCTCGCTCGCCATCTACGTCGACCGCGCCGGCCTGCGCGCGCGCGACACCGAGCTCATGTACACCGCGCACCCCACCCACCACGGTCAGTCGCTACTCGCTACTCGCTACTCGCTACTCGCTGCGCAGACTCGCTGCTGGTGTTCAGCTCGCTCGCCATCTACGTCGACCGCGCCGGCCTGCGCGCGCGCGACACCGAGCTCATGTACACCGCGCACCCCACCCACCACGGTCAGTCGCTACTCGCTACTCGCTACTCGCTGCGCAGACTCGCTGCTGGTGTTCAGCTCGCTCGCCATCTACGTCGACCGCGCCGGCCTGCGCGCGCGCGACACCGAGCTCATGTACACCGCGCACCCCACCCACCACGGTCAGTCGCTACTCGCTACTCGCTACTCGCTACTCGCTGCGCAGACTCGCTGCTGGTGTTCAGCTCGCTCGCCATCTACGTCGACCGCGCCGGCCTGCGCGCGCGCGACACCGAGCTCATGTACACCGCGCACCCCACCCACCACGGTCAGTCGCTACTCGCTACTCGCTACTCGCTGCGCAGACTCGCTGCTGGTGTTCAGCTCGCTCGCCATCTACGTCGACCGCGCCGGCCTGCGCGCGCGCGACACCGAGCTCATGTACACCGCGCACCCCACCCACCACGGTCAGTCGCTACTCGCTACTCGCTACTCGCTACTCGCTGCGCAGACTCGCTGCTGGTGTTCAGCTCGCTCGCCATCTACGTCGACCGCGCCGGCCTGCGCGCGCGCGACACCGAGCTCATGTACACCGCGCACCCCACCCACCACGGTCAGTCGCTACTCGCTACTCGCTACTCGCTACTCGCTGCGCAGACTCGCTGCTGGTGTTCAGCTCGCTCGCCATCTACGTCGACCGCGCCGGCCTGCGCGCGCGCGACACCGAGCTCATGTACACCGCGCACCCCACCCACCACGGTCAGTCGCTACTCGCTACTCGCTACTCGCTGCGCAGACTCGCTGCTGGTGTTCAGCTCGCTCGCCATCTACGTCGACCGCGCCGGCCTGCGCGCGCGCGACACCGAGCTCATGTACACCGCGCACCCCACCCACCACGGTCAGTCGCTACTCGCTACTCGCTACTCGCTACTCGCTGCGCAGACTCGCTGCTGGTGTTCAGCTCGCTCGCCATCTACGTCGACCGCGCCGGCCTGCGCGCGCGCGACACCGAGCTCATGTACACCGCGCACCCCACCCACCACGGTCAGTCGCTACTCGCTACTCGCTACTCGCTACTCGCTGCGCAGACTCGCTGCTGGTGTTCAGCTCGCTCGCCATCTACGTCGACCGCGCCGGCCTGCGCGCGCGCGACACCGAGCTCATGTACACCGCGCACCCCACCCACCACGGTCAGTCGCTACTCGCTACTCGCTACTCGCTGCGCAGACTCGCTGCTGGTGTTCAGCTCGCTCGCCATCTACGTCGACCGCGCCGGCCTGCGCGCGCGCGACACCGAGCTCATGTACACCGCGCACCCCACCCACCACGGTCAGTCGCTACTCGCTACTCGCTACTCGCTGCGCAGACTCGCTGCTGGTGTTCAGCTCGCTCGCCATCTACGTCGACCGCGCCGGCCTGCGCGCGCGCGACACCGAGCTCATGTACACCGCGCACCCCACCCACCACGGTCAGTCGCTACTCGCTACTCGCTACTCGCTACTCGCTGCGCAGACTCGCTGCTGGTGTTCAGCTCGCTCGCCATCTACGTCGACCGCGCCGGCCTGCGCGCGCGCGACACCGAGCTCATGTACACCGCGCACCCCACCCACCACGGTCAGTCGCTACTCGCTACTCGCTACTCGCTGCGCAGACTCGCTGCTGGTGTTCAGCTCGCTCGCCATCTACGTCGACCGCGCCGGCCTGCGCGCGCGCGACACCGAGCTCATGTACACCGCGCACCCCACCCACCACGGTCAGTCGCTACTCGCTACTCGCTACTCGCTACTCGCTGCGCAGACTCGCTGCTGGTGTTCAGCTCGCTCGCCATCTACGTCGACCGCGCCGGCCTGCGCGCGCGCGACACCGAGCTCATGTACACCGCGCACCCCACCCACCACGGTCAGTCGCTACTCGCTACTCGCTACTCGCTGCGCAGACTCGCTGCTGGTGTTCAGCTCGCTCGCCATCTACGTCGACCGCGCCGGCCTGCGCGCGCGCGACACCGAGCTCATGTACACCGCGCACCCCACCCACCACGGTCAGTCGCTACTCGCTACTCGCTACTCGCTACTCGCTGCGCAGACTCGCTGCTGGTGTTCAGCTCGCTCGCCATCTACGTCGACCGCGCCGGCCTGCGCGCGCGCGACACCGAGCTCATGTACACCGCGCACCCCACCCACCACGGTCAGTCGCTACTCGCTACTCGCTACTCGCTACTCGCTGCGCAGACTCGCTGCTGGTGTTCAGCTCGCTCGCCATCTACGTCGACCGCGCCGGCCTGCGCGCGCGCGACACCGAGCTCATGTACACCGCGCACCCCACCCACCACGGTCAGTCGCTACTCGCTACTCGCTACTCGCTACTCGCTGCGCAGACTCGCTGCTGGTGTTCAGCTCGCTCGCCATCTACGTCGACCGCGCCGGCCTGCGCGCGCGCGACACCGAGCTCATGTACACCGCGCACCCCACCCACCACGGTCAGTCGCTACTCGCTACTCGCTACTCGCTACTCGCTGCGCAGACTCGCTGCTGGTGTTCAGCTCGCTCGCCATCTACGTCGACCGCGCCGGCCTGCGCGCGCGCGACACCGAGCTCATGTACACCGCGCACCCCACCCACCACGGTCAGTCGCTACTCGCTACTCGCTACTCGCTGCGCAGACTCGCTGCTGGTGTTCAGCTCGCTCGCCATCTACGTCGACCGCGCCGGCCTGCGCGCGCGCGACACCGAGCTCATGTACACCGCGCACCCCACCCACCACGGTCAGTCGCTACTCGCTACTCGCTACTCGCTGCGCAGACTCGCTGCTGGTGTTCAGCTCGCTCGCCATCTACGTCGACCGCGCCGGCCTGCGCGCGCGCGACACCGAGCTCATGTACACCGCGCACCCCACCCACCACGGTCAGTCGCTACTCGCTACTCGCTACTCGCTGCGCAGACTCGCTGCTGGTGTTCAGCTCGCTCGCCATCTACGTCGACCGCGCCGGCCTGCGCGCGCGCGACACCGAGCTCATGTACACCGCGCACCCCACCCACCACGGTCAGTCGCTACTCGCTACTCGCTACTCGCTGCGCAGACTCGCTGCTGGTGTTCAGCTCGCTCGCCATCTACGTCGACCGCGCCGGCCTGCGCGCGCGCGACACGGAGTCATGTACACCGCGCACCCCACCCACCACGGTCAGTCGCTACTCGCTACTCGCTACTCGCTGCGCAGACTCGCTGCTGGTGTTCAGCTCGCTCGATAAACTATACATTTTTTCAGTTTTCACAACTCTTTAAATTCTTTTTTAAACAGATAGTAATATTTTCAATCTAACGCTGTACATATGTTATTATTAATAGACTTAAAAAATGATAAGACTCTCTAATTTTGTTGTATTTTTTTAATTATTTCTCCGTCAGTTCTAAAGCAGTTTTTTTTTATTTATATTTTTTATTTACTTACAGTTACAGTGGTCCCATTGAAATTTTTAAATTTTAATCGATTCATTAGTTTAGTTTTCAGATCAAAATTACTGGTTTTGTTACAATTGAAATCGGTATTTTTCTTTTGTGGTACACAATCTTTTCTTTGTATTTTATATGTATTTTTAAAAACACCTATTTTTGTCGTGTACAAGTTTTGAATCTTATTTCAAAGTGCGTGTTTGTGTGGTTTCAGCGATAAATGAAACGCACCTATTGATATTCACCGCGACCCATATTGATGTCTACGACATAGAGTCCGGGGAGTGGGTGCAGACCATCAATATACGTAAGTAACATTGGTTCATATGAAAAAACAAGTCCTTGGACTCATCACCAACAATGTTCACTAATCACTTTTAGGTAATAAAAAAAAATTAATAAATAAATAGATACTCTTTATTGTTTACTCCATAACATTGTAATAGTGAACTTATTTATTTATTCATTGGAAAACCAGGGCTACACTAGAGCAAAAAGATACAGTTTAGGATCACAAAATAAGCCAGTAATAGGTTTTCACAAGTAGCAACAATATAGATACAAGATATATAGATATAGCATATAGATATACAAACGAACGAGGCATATAGATACAGAAAGGCAAAAAAAGGAACAAAAACAAAAAAAAATGATGTAAAATTAATTGCTAGTATTTGATTAAAATATGGCCTTGTCCATACAATAGCTATTCAAACTGACTATGAATAAAAAATTGCCTACTCAGTTGGTCTCTCACTGATATTATATTTTTCGAAAATAGATCTATATTAAGAGTTTTACAAATAGTAATAAAGTTATTGCTAGCTCGCCAAAGGAACGAATTTTGTCCATAATTCGATGACACTAGTGGGATAAATAGAGTAGAATTATGCCTTCTATCTAGACTTAATTTATTTTATTAATTATCCAAAAATTAAAATTGGATAACAGATTTTTAACATATTCGAAAATAGATATCCGACTGATATGGGCGATATCGAAATGGGTGATGACCTTTTTTCCTCCATCAGTGTCCAGAGGTACCCAATATATAGATAGGGAGGGAGAGTTTGTACAAAAGTCGATTGCTTAGGTACCTCTGTCTCATTCGTGTTTCTACCGTGAAGCAGCTGTGTTTGCATGGCTGTGTTTCGGTTCGAAGGGTGGGATATGGCGTGAATTTACAGGGTACAGAGGAATAACACCTGAGTCCTCAGGAATGGCAACGCATGGGGGGTATCATGGGCGAAACAGTATACTCTGTTATGTCCATGGTACTGCTCATGTCTATAGGCGACGGTTACCACTTTCCATCAGGTTGGCCGTCAGCTTGTTTGCCATTCTAAGTTGTATAAAAAAAAACCTCACAGGGTGTATTGTTAGCAATGGGTCAATTAGACACCATTACTAACTATCCCTTCTCCCTCTGTACAATACATATTAGGCACACCGTTCACTGGTCGTCACAATAAGTTTCCTAGTATCGAGCTCCATATTTTATGGTCATTTCCAGCGAACGCGCGTCCACTAGACGAATGCGGGTGGGTGGTGCTGTGCGGCGGAGGCACCAACGGCTTCCCCTTCTCCAGCGATGCGGCACCATTCCTCGTCTACCTGCGTCCACTTACTACCCGTGAGAATGCTTTTATACGTATTTTTGTTTCGATAAACACTTTATTGTACACAAAAAGTATATTGTTATAATTTATTTTATATAAAGATGTACAACAGGCGAGCTTAACTCTGTAAGAGTTCTCTTCCAGCAAACCCTGAGTGGAAATGAGAGGGACTCACCAGCGGGCAGTGTGTCTACAATAAGAAATGGAAACAGTATGGTTGTTTCCACCAAGAAATAATAAATATATACTATTTTATATACTTACATTCAAAATACACACATATTTGTATGTTTTGTTCTCACAATATCATGTTAGGGTTTTTTTTTGTTTTTAATGGATGATAATGGAATGGTAACTCCGCCTGCGCTATCGGTGTACATTGACAGGGCAGCAGTAAGGGATTATAGGTGCGCATAAAAGCGGGTCAGTTAGCCCGTCGTGACGAATTCAACGATAAATTAGTCATGATGGTTTCCAGGGGAAACTGCGTGGAGGTCGACCTGATGGGGTATATTGATAGTATCATGTTAGGTTAGCGTCACGTTACGTCACGTATCTTCGATGGAACTCCATCAGATACTGTTTGTATTGTAAATATAAAAGTTTGTAAAGATGAATGGATGACTAGACAGGCTTTGCCTAGTGTGAGGTCATAGCTATATTGTACCATAGGCTAATTTTGTTTAAGGAAATAAATTCTTATACTCTTTTCACGCAAGAATCTTCTAAAATGGCGTAACGTGACCGGTGACCGTCCCCTAAGCTATTCATGCCATCGAAATTAGTAGATAGAAGGTATACTACATGTAATTTGTTATACTAAATACGCCGAAACAAAACTCGTCATTTGGGCAAGTGATGATTGTTTTTTTTTTAATGGATGATAATGGAATTGCAACCCCGTCCGCGCTAACAGTTGCAGTAATAGTACAGTAACCAGTGAAGGATGACAGGTGAGAATGAAAAAGCAGGTCAGTTAGCCCATCGTGATGAATACATCCAGGATTCAACGTGATGGTATCCAGGGGGACCACGTGTAGGTCGACCTTGCTAGCAATGGGACTGGTAGTCCGCATTACTAACAAACCCCCCCCCCCCCCAAGTGACGATTGTTATAGTAATGTAATATTTAATTAATTTGTGTTATGCCCATGTCGACAGAGGGTCCACTGGCTCCGGAGCATGTGTCGTCGTGGGGCACTAAGCGGCGCTTCTCAGTACGCGAGCAGTCTCACCAGGCCGTAGAGGCGCACAACCGCCTGTGAGTTCTATGCCATCATGCACCAGCTTCCCACGATACACCAACTTGTCAATATCACACTAAAATCCAAGTTATTAACTACTTTGTGTATTAGTCGACATTTGAATTTTTCTGTACATCGTAAAAACAATGCAGTGATTTGTTACTTATTAACATTTAATGCGGATAATGTAATTGTTAAATGTTAGCAAATTACAGTGAAATCGTAACATCGTTTGTGCTGTAGGTATGTACTGTCAGGGTAGCCTTAAGGGTTGATAGTTGAGGATAAAGTCTGGAAAATTAGTCCATTGTGACGTATCCCTTTGGAATTAACCACGATGGTCTCCAGAGGAATCGTTATAGAGATTGAACGAACATGGTTTAATGGTGGTAATGCAAAATCTTGTCTGACTTCAGAATGATCGCTCTTAATTACGAGTATTATGCCTAAATAAATACTGCTATATTGGGCCTTAAACCTTTTCGGTCCTTCGAGCCGGATCTACCTATATAATAAAATAGAAACATATACCAGTCTGTGAATGATGTTAGGATTATAATAACAAGTTTAAACACAGCTCGGAGCGGCGGTCGCGGCTCCTTCGAGCCGGATCTACCTATATAATAAAATAGAAACATATACCAGTCTGTGAATGATGTTAGGATTATAATAACAAGTTTAAACACAGCTCGGAGCGGCGGTCGCGGCTGATCTCGGCGCCGACGAACTTCGCCCACCTGTCGCACATGGGGCCCGGCGACGGCATCCGCTCGCAGCGCCTGCTCGACCTGCCCACCACCCTCGAGACGGCCGACGAACTGCCGCAGGTGCCCATTTTTATTTGCAACTTGTACTTGGGACGTTCCACTTTTGGGATTGTTTGCCCACTAATTAGAAAATGGTCTATTTTAGTAAAAAACCTAATGTCGTGTTAGTAGTTTTTGATTGTGAATAATTTATTGTTACTTTTTTTTATGTATCTTGAAAACTGTAACTCTGCTGAGCAAAATAGGCTTTCATTTGTTTCGTTACCAGACTGAAGTTTGTTCTGCATTTTCAAAGTTATTGATTAAGTATTCTTGTAAAAATTAATAAAAATTTCAGTCGTATATTTAATATTTTGGATGAAAACATTTTTTTTTTAATGTTTGCTCAATTTAACAGTGGGAAATGTGTGTTGCAGCAAATATATAGCAGTAGAGAGAGCAGTAAGCGGACGTCACCACTTACGATATCGCACGGGACCGGCTCCTATAATGGTTAGTACGGTCGTCATACTCGGGAATGAGATAATTTTCTTAATGTGTTATTACAATATAATACAGAGTGAAAGTTTTAAAATGTTTTGATATTTGACACCCAATTGGCTTAAACGGTTGAACAGATAAGAATGAAATTTGATATTTGATTGCAGCCAATATATTGGATAATACAGTATACATTTATAAATTCATGCGGACTATGCCACGGGATACAGCAATTTTTTTTTACTAAAAATATTTTATCTTATTTTATTTATTTTTAATCTTCAATTACTTCAATTACTTTTTAGTTTATACTTAATTATCTTGAAATGCTAGCGTTGTGACAGCGTGTATAAATGTGCGTGTACTTGTCAGGGTCGTGGCGCGGGCGCGGGCGCGACGACGCGCCGCCGTCGCCCGGCTCGCACCACCGCCCCATGGAGAGGTACGCACGCACACGCACGCACGCACGCACGCACGCACGCACGCACGTACGCACACGCACTGCATGCACTCGCACAAATTCGTACACAATTGTATACACTCGCTGACACTCGCACGAATTCACACTACACACGCATACACGCACACGCATGCACACGCACAATCACACATACTCACTCGCATACTCTCATACTCACTCGCTCATGATCACAATCTTTCAAATAAAGAATATTTCTATTTTAATTACCAGAGGGAGACTTTGTATTAAAGTCGTTTGTTTGCTCACCTCTGTCACATTCATGTTTCTACCGTGAAACACTTGTGCTTTCATGGCTGTGTTTCAGTTTGAAGGGTGGGATATGGCAGTGGGCCGTCAGTTTGTTTGCTATTCTAAGTTATATAAAAAGACTATTCTATTTTAGTAAGAGAAAACTTTTAAATTTTTTTTCCTATGTTTGTTTTAGCATCACGCCAAAACTACTGCACTAAAATCAATGCGGTTTTCACAGTATGATTCCTAATTCCAGTATGTTTACTATTACAATTTCCCTTACAGATCGATAGGTGGCGGTTCACAAGGCAGCGGCTCTCTACTGCTGGAGAGGTCGATCACTCCGCTCAGCCTCGGCAGTATGAGCTCGTTGCACGATGTACTTAAGGTTTGTGTAAGTTATTAACATCTTTTATTTTTCTTTTTCAAGTCATGCTCTGTTAACATATTATTATTTTGTTTATCGGTTTTTTATATAAAATGTTAAATATTTGCATGCCTACATCTTTTAAGGCAGTTAAACAGGTGCCAAAATAATACCACGTGGCTTGTTATAATTTTAAACTGTTTAATGCAAATAAACTCATTTCATTATATACATACATATTAGTCACGCCTGTCTCTCAATAGGATAGGTAGAAACAATGGAATGCCAAATTCTTTCGCTTCCTCCACATTCATCAATCTTTTTGTACAATCTCGTCGGTTACGGGTACTTTTAATGTGGCCCTTCTTCAGCACGTCGACTATTTGATCGACATATTTCCCTCCAGGGTTGCCTCTACCGACTTTTTCATCCATTCGTGTACGATAAATCTATTCCGTAATTCTTCATTTATCCTCTCCAAATAGCCAGGATAAATGAAACCTGTGTTAATACGTCCTAAGTTATCAATTTTGATCTTGCATCTTTCATATTTGAATTATAAAAAATCACTATCAAGTACAGTTTACACACTAACAAGTACATATTCGTTTACGATTGTTTTGTCTAGTTTTTTTTTTTTTTTTTTTTAAATAAAAAAAATTAATTAAAATTAAAACATTTTCTATCATTTTTTTTTAAATATAACACGATTATTCTGAACCGATTTTCACGTTTTCATCAACATCTAACTGTGGTTGCTGACAGGTCTGCCAAGCGTGGCAACTACTGGCAAAACCCTCCTTATGGGGGAGTCCTATGTTTAGCAGTGGAAAGTTAACGGTTGATATTTTTTGTTGTTGGCAATAAACGTTTTCTTTTTTTTTTTCTTTCAACTATGGGTATCTGTATATTAAAAGTACTATTATTTGTGGTCAGGTGGGTACGGACATGGGGGAGGGGCTCCACTCTGAAGACAGCAGTTGTGGCGCATCTCCGCCGCACCCCATGGATCCCTGATGGTAAGTGATGGTTATTGGCAATAGTAGTAATTGATTTCTATAATACTGGATGTCCCGTGGGTGTCGTAAGGGGTGACTATGGGGCGAGAGATGGGTAGCAGCATCCCTCTTAAAACATCTCTAAA
This sequence comes from Galleria mellonella, assembly GCF_026898425.1. Taxonomy (NCBI): domain Eukaryota; kingdom Metazoa; phylum Arthropoda; class Insecta; order Lepidoptera; family Pyralidae; genus Galleria; species Galleria mellonella. Next base: position 2,511,989 of record NW_026441999.1, on the reverse strand, counting down.
GCCTAACTGCGGTTTCGAATCTGCCTGCCAGGAGCTACACGGCTTTTATGAATTGGGTAATATAAGTTATAGGTCCCGGTATAGAATAGGCCATCCCTTCCTTTTCCATGCGTGTCGTAAGAGGATTAATGGAGGTCGAGAGATGGGTAGCAGCGTCCTTCTTAAACATCACCGAAAGCCAAACTGCCGTTGCCTACCCGCCTGCTAAGCGTGACAACTACTAGCAATCTTCCCCCTCCCCTCCTCCCCTTTATGGGAGTGTTTACTATATACGTTTTTAAATTTATATACATTCGATAAATAAATATATAAAATATTTTTTGAATTGCAGAAACCAGTTGAACGCGTACTGGACTATAGACATGTCCCGTTTCTACGCTTGCTTCTGTTAATGTTTTATTGCTCGGCGGCATATTGAGCACGAGGCTAAATTGTGTACGGTCAGCAGACGCTGCGACGATTATTATTTTAAATGTTGTTTTATTGAAGTTTTGTTGCTGACCGTACAACATGTATTGCGTCCGTTTGTCACCGTTTTGATAGACTGAGTTTTTAATACATTGAAATATAAATAAACATATATTAGTAATTTATTGTGCAATTGAAAAATTGGGAAACAGGTGTGACAGATATGTATATGCAAGTATGTATTGAAAAATTTCGAAGCGAGCAATATTTGAACCAGTACTATTGAGATATAATATAACTATTTATTTATTTGCTTGCCTTTATCAATAACACCGTTTTGTTATATTCATACTATTTGTTTGTGTGTGTGTGATGCATTTATTTTTTTTTCTAAACATTGCTAAATAACATTTTTCTCGAAATTTTGTGTTGTATTAATTTAGGCTATATAGTCTATCCGTGTATTAAATCTCATTAAAACCCGTACAGCCGTTAAAATGTGATAAAGTAACAAACATCCAAAATATCTCGGTAATGTTATTTACAATATTTGTGGAATTACCGTTTGTAATGCATCCTTCAATTTTGTTCAGTTACAGGGCCTGTAGACAAGTGGCAAGCGAATCCATTGACGGAATCGTTACATCAAGCAAGTCCATGTGTTAGAATGAGACGTAAGACGTTGCTATCTCATTCTACCTCATCCACACGCTGGCGATTACGATTTCATCAATAGATTCGCTTACCATTTGTCTAGACGGCCAGGGCAGTATTGGAAAATTTGTTTTTTTTTTTTATCGAAAATAATGTTAGGGCTTTTTATTTACATAATTATCTGTCTATCACGGTAAATTCTTTATGGAGTAGGCAGAAAGAGATGTCGAATCATGATTTATACTAAACACGTAGTAGTATAAAATCAATTAAAAGCATCAATTTGCAATATTAAAAACTCAGTACCTGTCAAATCTATATAAAAAAAAATCTATTTAATTATAACGTACGCATAATAAATTTTATTTAAAAATTTGGTTCCTAATATAAAATGAAAATTATAATTTGCAATATATTTATATCAATATATTTAATCAAACTATACGACACAATACCTTCCATTATGATAATTATGATGGGATATCTTAGGTGTAAAACAGACGTGACTTTTAGGTCAATTAGTGTCGGCTGCGTGGGGCTCGCTGCGAAGTGTATTGCGTACGATGACGGTACGGTCAGCGTCCAAAGTCTACGAACATGTTAAAATTGTCAAAACTCCCACACGAAGCGTACATATGCCATTGTATATATTCAACTAATTTAGGTCTTATACAATGTTCATCCAGTTGTGATTTTGATCTTGTTTAGTACGTTTATGGTTGTCTATGGGTTTTGGAAATTTGTCGATGTCGATTTTTGTTGCCGACCGTACTGTGGTAGTTTTATTTAACACCAGTACAATCGGTGATTTCGTTCAGACACACGAATAGATAGACAATCGTATAATTTTATATTTATAATATATTTCGCAGTGATTTAGCCCCGACATCGCAGAACGCGTGGTTTTTATATAATATAACAAATATATAAATATAATAGCTGTAGTGTAATTAACCAAATTGTATTTATTTGCTTTTAAGTATACGTTATGTTAAATACTCTGGACGCCATTTTGTTCTTTGCTGACACCGCCGATTTAATGTATAAATATATATATATTTTACGTATTTAGGAAATGGCGTTCATTTTTTTTTATATTGTAAGAAGTTTCTTTTTTATTATATAAAATTGTAAATTTATTTACATAAACCGTTTTATATACTGCCTTACTAGCGTAAACATTAAAGGCTGACCACTGCCAATCCATAGATAAAGTTTAGACGGCATAGATTAATTCATTGAGACTGGCATAATAGAAGCGTTGTATAGCCATAAAAAAAATGAAAAACAGTCATAATATCTGAATACAGGTAAAAGTTTTTTTTTTTTGCCTATGGACTTGTCTTTACAAATAGTCAAGCATATAATTTATGTGTGTGCTTAATCGTTCTTCTCTTTTTTTGCTCGGTCTATCTTTTATAGTGTCTCTCTCTTTTATAGGCTCTCTCTTTTATAAGGTCTCTCTCTTTGTGAGGATCTCTCTCTTTACAAGGGTACAAAAGGGGTTAATTTGACAATTACACAATGTAACTTTGTATTTACGACTGTATATTAGATGTGAAAGTTAAATGTTGACTTTTATATAATATCTAATACTATGTTTAATGTTTGCGCTAGATAGATAAATAGTTGTAAAAATAACAAATAGCAAATAACTGGAGTACGTCGTGGGTGAACACCGAGTAACCAAACAGATGGGCATCGAATGGTAATCGTTTTCAATGTATACGTCTCTTTTATATCAGTATTCAACAGTTTGACCGTTTCTCGATTCGTCTGATTCCTCAATTCGTTTGGTTACATATCAGATGAGAAATTAGGTCCTCTAGACTAGAAGCGAATTCATCGATGGATCGACATCGCTCGCGAGTCCGTGAGTTAGAAATAGACATCTGTCGTTGCTATCTCATTCTATCTCACGGATTCGCTAGCGATTTCGATTCCATCTACGAATTCGCTGGCCACTAGTCTAGAGGGCCAGTTATATCGATCAAATTGTGATTTATTTTTTAATGTCAGATTCTCCATTTTCACTAAAATGAGACTACTTATAAATTTGAAAAACTTCTCAATTTATTACGCTCTCTTATTGGATTTTAAATTATATCTAGAATTTTTCTAAAATGTCTAATTAATGGAAATTTATTTAGAGATTTTAAGAAAATTAAATAAATTGTTTTTTTTTTCTTTAAGATTTATAAAAGACAGCAAAAGTAACTCTCTAAAATTGAATCTCTTTGCTAGAAGTGTTACTAGTTTTAGTATTGTGTTTCAGATATAGCATTAAATAAAAAAAAGTCCAATTGTATTTCTAGCACGCGAATTTAGATGATAATAAAGAACTTGTTAGGAGTTTGTAACTTGGAAACAATACCGTTCGATGCCCACTCTGTACAATGCCAATAGAACACGAGTCTATTGTAAAATTTATATTAATTGATATACAATATGGTGGGGCGACAACATATCATTATGATGCGACATCCCGTTACGGTATCCACATGTTTGCGTTGGCATATTTTAAAAGTATTCGTCAGGAGGGGCCTGCCCCTTTAAAAAAGTCCTATATGTACTCTCATGTCTTTGTGAAGCTTAGGGTGGGTACCAGAGGGTGGAACCCCCCCCCCCTACTCTAAATATGCCAATGCATTTGTTATCAAATCTGTCATTTGTACGAGCTGTCGTCGGTTGAATAAATACATACGCTCCGATGAAATCTAACAAAACAAAGTATCAATAATCAATGCATTAGAATCTTTTTAGGGGACTGTTTTATTTTTCCTAAAGGAACGAGCCCGAAAAATGACAAAAAGATTTGAGTCCCATATACTGTTAAAACTTGACAGCTAAAATGCACAGTGTTAGGATGGGAGGCGCGATATTTTTTTTTTAATATAAGTTGTCATTTTTCTAACTAAAACTATTTTTCTCGAATTTGGTAGTAGTATAATAAAAAATCGCATTTAAAGATGAATAAAATTAATTTTATATCAGTAAAAATTATTTCTATTTCGAATCTTGTAAGAACACGTTTTGAATTATTATTGATTAGGTATCTTATATGCGGTTTTTGTATTTTTTTTTTTTTTTTACTAAATTTACTACTATAATCTTTTGGAGGGAACAATAAAGAGTAACTTTTTAAATTGGTATTAAGAAATGTGTAAAACATGACGTGTTATGTTCAAATTTTGACAAATAATATAGACTTCGCTGGTTTTACAGTATAAATCATCTTATTGATAGTTGTGTTAAACTGAATGCGCTTATAACTGCATTGTATTGCATGATGATGATGATAATGATGATGGTGATGATAAGCGAGAGTTTTGTTATATTTTGTCGCTGCGTACACGTTTTGACGTGTAGAAATGGGCACGCAAAATAGATGCAGCTACGGTTACACTTTAACACTCATAAAAACGTCAAACTGGATTTCTAAATAAATCTATTTTTAGCTATTGAACTGTTTTGTCTCTTTCTTTTTCACTAAATTCCCAACTTGAAAGAAAGTGACAAAACAGTGTAATAGTTAAAATGGGTTTGTTTTTAGTTTTTATGAAAAAGAGGGTAGTCGTACACGTCTGTCCCAACAGTGCGTAGGCGCCATTTTGTGACGTCATATTTGATCTATCAATACTTGTACAGCTCTACAAATTTAATATACATAAAAATGTTTAAATTACTTCGATAACGTACGTTGGCGGATCGGATACAGTATTATTTTGTGTTTGATTTAATCGCCTCAATGTGTTATGTTATTGTCCTTGTAATTAATATATTTACACATATTATTATTAATATTTTTTACCAAAATGTCACGTTTAATTTAAGCTAAACATATTAATTGTATATTTAATTTTAATATACATATTTTTATCGCTTCTAATGTTAGTAACAGCACAAGTGACGCTTCGCTGAGTTTAAGTTTATTGTAGAATTGTAAAACTAGAGGACGATAATGTTTAAGAGGAGATTTGATTTTCTTTGGTAATGCTAACTCATTGTGAGGACTTTTTTTTTTATCTAACTTGCAATGGAAACAAGAAACAGAGAAGAAAAGTTCTTGAGTGGCGACCCCCTACTAGATTATGACCTCAAATACAAAGCAGGGAGTCAATGGATGCAGATGGCTCTGGAGTGTTCCTTATGGCGGTCTATGGGGAAGCCTATGTTCAGCAGTAGACGGACAATGGCCGAGAAAGTTTATGGAAACAAGCTGCCAGACTTTCTGATGTAAATTGACAACTAATTAATGCCAATGACGTTCTTGTCTTCTTGTCTATAGACCACGGTTATTATGTCCCATTTTCCATGGATAATTCAATGGATAAATCGATTACTTGTTGTACATTTCAAGATTTATAAAAAAAAAATCAATATCAGTAACAGATCTCTGCTCTCACAGATTATAAATTGAAAAAAAAAGTTATTCCTACCTATTTTAAAGATATAGTCGTCCTCTAGTAATGTAATGGATTTATTTCGCATTCATTGAAAATAAATGATACATGAGGATGGCTTTGATCGCTGTGTACACTTAAACTTGGTACAAATTGTGCGACATGTATTTCTACGTAGTGTTTTTGGGTATGGTGTCCGAAAAAAAATTATAAAAATTTCAATATAAAATTAACTCTTATGTGGGTAGTTACTAAAGTTCAATATTCATACTAAAGCTTGTCAAAATTCAGCGTTTACTTTATGTTATAATATATGTCATATAATACATATAGCGTGGAATTTTACTGAAAAATTTGACTATGGAAACACGTGCAGCTGGCGCCATCACTATTCGAATACGGTGTCAAAGATACTCTAGAAATTATGTTTTCATATTTAAGGTTTCAGTGAAATCATCACATTGGTGCAGTGTAGTAACCACTGAATTACGGCATCTCTATATTAGGTGACCAATTCACTCTATATAAGTGGTAAATGAATCCATCGATACGTTCGTTTCGTTTAGCGCTCGCACGAGAAAAAAAAACAAGACACCAGACATCGCTGTCTCGTTCTATCTCACAGAATTGATACCGATAATGGTTCTATCGACATCGACTCGATCTTTCATTCGACTGTCACTTGTTTTTGGGGTAAAGTGTTCGCATAATAAACATGTTTTCAAGTAGGAATGCAAAGTATTGAATTATTTTCATCGCATACATTTTTCATCATGCCTCCCACCAAATTGTTTATAATTACTCCTCTCCATCCAAAGGTTGCCTGGAAGAGATCGCTCTTAGCGATAAGGTCGCCCATTGTTTTCTCATTGTGATTATTTCTTGTAATTGTTTGTATCTATAATAAGTTTACTATTGTAATCTTTTGGAGGAAACAATAAAGAGTATCTATCTATCTATATTTAATAGATAAACACTTATTGTACTTTGAAAGGAGATGTCGCACTCTTTGTATCACGTGTTATTCTCTCATGTCGACTAATTAGTGGTGAGATGTATGTTTAACTGTAAGCGAGTGATGTATGTATTCGTTATTTAACAATCTAGTCTTTTGTTTATACAACGTAATGTATTATTGGTTTAGTTTCGTCCCTTGTATTTTTATGTAAAATTAGTTTTTAATTTAGTTTCGTCTAGTTGAGACTACAGAGATTTTAGCTTAATACTTTAATGGGAGTCGTACTGCGTATAATGGTCTCGGCTCGTGTCGACGATCAAACGAATTGCACAATATTCGTAAGTTTTCGTTAATATGTGTTTATTTTTCTATGGATCCGTGGATAAGGGTTCGGGGGAAGAGGGGAGTTTTATTATGGGAGATAAATAACTTTGAAATCGTACAAGGTTTATTTAAAAATCATTTATTAGTTAAAAAACAAAATAGTAGTGCATAATTCAATACTCAAACACAGAAAAAAATTGTCATTAAGTGTAAGGTTAAGCATGAATAATTTAATTGGTCGACTTATCCTCCTCCTTATCCTCCTCTTTCACCCCCCCCCCCCCTCCTTATTCGCGGATTCTTATTTTAATATCATTGTAACGTTCCGTACTTTAAAGACTTGCTCCATTTTCAACCGACTTCAAAAAGAAGGAGATTCCTTATTCCATTGTATGTTTTTATGTTTGTTTACCTCATTACACCGTCAGTTGTAAACCCATATGGATTTTTTTTTTCTTTATCTAAAAAAAGATACAGATTGGTCCCATAGAATTTTTTTATCAAAATCGGGGCAGTATTTTAGTTTTTAAATTAAAATAACTGGTTATATCACGTAAAAATGAAGTCGTTTTCTTTAAACACAATCTTGAATTATGTCTAATTATATTTTACACGTGTTTCGCTATGTATATTATAAGAAATCCAAAGATCTTCGTCGAAATCGAATCTTATAGTATCTATCTAAAACAGATTTCTATATAAATTCTCGTAACTTCTGTCACACGTATGAAACAATTAATGCGCCGAAGAGGTTATTAGATCTTTTATTATTATTTAAATTAGCGTATATATTCTTGACTATAAATTATATTTGAAATTTATAAATTGATATTTTACGTTCAGGAAACAATACAACAAACATAACATTCCTTTTTTTTTTTACTTACAGACCAGGCTATTGTTAGTGCATGATTGCTCTCCTGTAGTAATTTACTGCTTTTTTTTTTAAGAAAACAGGATTTTGTGATTCAATTATGTGAGTTTACTACGTTATCTACAATTTGGCAGTCTGTGCTAAAGCTATAGATGCATTTATATACCAACATTTGACCGTGATAAAATGATATAATAAATTCAAAATAAGAATAGAAAGATCTTGATTTGTCTACTGTCATTTAAGTGACAGAATAAAAAAATTAAACATACATAGACTTCTCTACATTGTGTCATTAAAGTTTTTTTTTTTTAAGTTAGCTTTTACGGCTTTGGACGTTAAGTCTTAGAGTTAGGGGTGAGTAATATATAGCAGTATCTATATATTGTAGTTATAGATAATATGTATATATTGCCTCGATAATGGATCTATTAAGTGTCGGAAATCAAATATTTAATATCAAAATGAAGATTGAAATGCGTATTATATCCAACTGATATCGGTGATATTAAAATGAATGATGACATTTTTTCCGTGATCAATGTCCAAAGGATCTCAATATATAGTTATCGGTTCGGTACTAATATTACCCATTCCTACTTAGAATAAAAAACTATTGAACTAAATCTTTTTTTTTTTTACTGCTTGATATGACAGTATGGCGGGAAGTAATTTCTATTCTTATTTCTATCACATCATTTACAGTTCTTAAAAAATGATATCAGTTTAGAAGCATTTGTTTATCATTCCAAATGCATTTTATTGCAGTAACGTTGGACGCGATAACGCGTTTACTGATCAACCACTACGCATTTATATTGTCAATTGATATTATTAGTATTTATATATTTATGAAGAACAATGTACCTAAGAATGAAATTGGCCGAAACCTAATAATTGTGACAATCAAAATTTGTTGATACATATATCGTAGTCTAGACACTATTGTTAAAACGTATTTAATAACGAAAATATCGTATCGGATCGAAGATAGGTGTAGATTTTGCTAAATTGATATGAAATTTTTGCATTGTATATTATACATATATATCAAGAGAATTATTATATTTGTCGTTGGATATTTAGAATCTCTATAGATTGTAACCTCAACATAATATTTACTTATATATGTATATATATATATATATATACCAAACCAATTTATATATTTTATACTTATACATTTTTATTGTGAATTGTATTGATTATACTTATTTATTAATATATTATGTTAATTGTACTAAAATCAATAAACTAAAATAATATATGTTTAATATAAAATTTTCTTTAAAAAATTAAGAGATTCTAGATAGTCAGCGACAGTTCGCTTGATCACGTTACAGCTGTGAGTTTACTTTATCTGTCGACAATATCTTTATAGATAGCTAGAGATGCGCATAATAGTGGCGTTTAATTCCCATTCCCAGTTATGTATATACATGCAGGAAAGCATGCTTCAGTATTGTTCAGCGTGCAAAAACAACACGAGCTCATTTCTAGCTATTATAGGTAGAATTTGATAACAGTGCGCATTATGGAGGGTCTAAATATTCACGCCGGTGATTATTAATGCATTCCTAAAATAAATAACAAATTTTTATTTGATTCGTTAGAGATTCAAATATTTTTGGGTTTTTATTAGCAATCACCAGACTGTCAATTTTAGATCCTCCAGATTCTGAAGGGCTTGTTTATTTCTAGAGCGTTCAACACTGGAGTTGACATTATACATTTTAAAATTTCCCGCCATTTTTTTGGCGGGTATTTTGTGACTGCAGTAAAGGAGATGTCGCTACCTGTGTTGAACGATCCAAATATTTAGCAACATTTATGGCAATATCTATGCTTTGTATAAATGAATATTATTTAATGGTACCACTAGTTTTGTTCAAAGCAAATGTGGATAAATTCCAGCTCTGTTTAATACCAATATAGTTTGGTATTTATCTACGTTTGTTAACAGTTGGGAATAAAGTTTTATAACACGAAACTAGAAGTATTAGCGTCTCGTAATATCTTCCTTGTATTTAACAATTGTACCCTACATATAATTTGTATGTAAATCTTAAATTATTGACTAATATTAAATTGCTATTACGTAAATTACCTTGAACACTTATTTTATGTAAATATCTAAATAAACAACATTTGAATGAATAGATTTGTTTTATTTGAATGACGTAGCTATATCACTGACGACTCCTCTAAATATTTGGTAAAATCATCCATTTTCACAATCATTATTTCTTCAGGATAATTGAGTTATTTTTTACAAGTGCGATTTCTGTCTAATTTTGGTGAACTTTTTTTGTTTTGAGTCTTCAAAAAAGTTAATGTTCCCAAAAAGTATTTTATTAAATGATTCCCGGATATTTCGGGGAAAAGGGCTTTTCTGGCGGCTAGATGCAGAAAGGTTCATTAAAGTTGGACTTGGCACTTGCTGAAAATCACCCAAATATAAGCATACCAGGGGGAGACTTTGTACAAAAGTCGTTTGCTTGGGTACCTCTGTACCATTCGTTTTTCACCCGTAAAGCAGTTGTGTTTCGGTTTGAAGGATGGGATATAGCGTGAATTTACAGGGTACAGAGGAATAATAACTAAGTACCTACTCAAGAATGGCAACGCATGGGGGGGGGGGTATCATGGGCGAAATAGTATACTCTGTTATGTCTATGGTACTGCTCATGTCTATAGGCGACGGTTACCACTTTCCATCAGGTGGGCCATCCATCGGCTTTATTGCTATTCTAAGTTGTGCTATCATATACAGGTGTGAGGGTACAGTGGCGCCATACGAGAACTGAATGACTTGTCTTGGTTGTTTTACGTGTTCTACGTGTTAGAGCAGGTAGCGGATAGTTTGTTTAATTTTGTCTTTATTTTCTCAAACAAAATATAACGTGATACACATAGGCTTAATTATATGGAGTGAATAATTGATTTTTTTTAGTATCTTTAAAAAAATATTTCAAGTAACTTTAAAAAAACATGACAAATCTACAATCCTTATGGTGTGCGTACGTGCGTGTGTGCCTGCGCGTGCGCACATATGTATTATACTAAATTCTGCTAGTTTTATATCGATTTTAAAAACTTCTTGCAATTGAAATAGCTTACTCCCCACCTTGGTTTTATAATATTTTTGTCAATATTGAAATCATTATGAAATGAAACAAATTTGTATAAATACAATTTTATTCAGCAAGACACTAAGTCTATAGTTAATATAGACGCAACACTTAAAAACAATCTTAAGTCTTTGTACAAGGCAATTTTGTGTTAACAATATCGATGAGGGCTGAAAGAAAGCAGTATGTTAATCACTTGCAGTGTATTGAATACATTGCTTTTATACGTAACTATAAAATAATAAATAGAAATATGATCAAAAATTATGGACAAACTTACAGCTGGCTAACATTGACGTCTTTATGTCGCGTTCCAGAAGGATCTATGTAATAACCATACCTTGGAAAAGTTCCTTGGATAAAAAATTTGGTGCAATGACCAAGATCTGTACCCTAGTCATGGCATCAAAACCTTCAATGCATTAGAAATGCTGGAATGTCACGCCATACTAGAATTGGTAAATCAACCAATCCCGAAAGCTATGAACTATTCTTTGCATACTTCCATTTTTAGTATTTGTAATGCCATAGTAAACAATATTAGCTAAGCAAATATAAATAATCATCAATTTAGTGTATCTGAGTAAATTACTTTAGAATTAAATTATCTTTCTAGGATTCATTTAGGACCTTTGTTGTGAACGATAGACTAAATCTTTCCAAGAATACAAGTCAGTAAGAATTACGAGATCTAATTATAGAATGCTGACATTTAGATTAGTCTCCATACAAATGTTTCAAGAAAAGCGGATCCAATTTTCATACAATTTTGCGTGAAAAATAGTTATAAGTGATTCTTTTATAACTTCTATATTTATTGTCTTATAAATTTTAATTCTGCACCTTTTTAATGCGCAATAAAATATTGTATTTATTAAGTAATGAAATATAGATACATCAAGATACATTGACGTAAACACTAATATAAAAAAAGAGCTATTTTGACAATTAGCTGACAAAAACTAACTCGTTTTTGAATCTCGATGCTCTATCTATATAATATAAGGTTGACATATTTAAATTCTACGTTTCACAAACATATATTTATAGTTCAAACGTTAGCGTCAGCTGTAAATTTGTCGCCGATTAGAAATGTAGGATTTATATAAAAAAAAAAAGATAAGTCGTCAAATTATCTTGCAACTACAAATATATCTAATTTCTATAATTATATTTATTTTTACTATCAACGAGATAATTTTTATTTCAATAATTCGCATAGTATTATTTATTTCTTACTAAATACGTGGTATGTGATTATCATTTTGCGGAAAATATGGATTATTGAATTAAAACATAAGCGAATTAATAACTGAGTATTTTATTACAAATATATAAAATACATATACAAATGTCGTAAGTACGTATCGTATTGTTATTTATATCATTGAGCCTTTAAAAGGAATGTGCAATTGTATTTTATCAATGATTCATTGGCTTCATAATTATCTTCAAATTTCTCAATATTTCTGCGGAAATAAAATATAAACTTACAATTAACGTAAAATAATTATTAAATTATAATAGGTACAAAGAGATATAATACTTTCAAACGTAGAATAATAATGGACGATTATAACTAAAAATTATCAATTTAATAGTTCAAATTTATATATTGAAGTTAGTTTCCAGCAATATATTTATATAATACACATAATTCAAAATTAGAACTTTTTTTGTTTTGATTATTAAAAAATATAGAGGTAGTTGAGGCAGTTATTAAATATAGTACATACATGGAAAATTAGTTTTAAATCTATTAAACGAAGAGCCTTGTATTATGTGTGTGTGGAAAAACATTGCAAAACTTAATTGGAAATATCTTCAATATCTAAACTCGAGCCTCGTTCGTACACTAAAATTTGGTGCGACAAAGTTTCACTCGTGTAAATACAATAACTAAATATAATATAAATGCGTATCAAAAGCATAAAACAAACAAAAAGAAACTAATATAAATTATTACATAATTTAAAGGAGTTGAACCAAACAGAAGAAATATTTAAATGCAACTTAAAAATTGTTTTGAACCTAAACCCCAATTTTCATTAATATTCTAACAGTATTTATTTCGTGGTATTCTTTTAGAAAACTGAAAGAAACCTAAAGGTCTTAATAATTGGCACTATATTACAATAAAATGGCTGTTTAACGAATATCTTCTATTTAGTTCACTCAGTGGTATTCCAAACTTAATTTGATACTACTACCTACTCTAGAGGACGAGAAGAAAATCAAGTGGAACTCGGGCAGTTTTCTCGTATGAAAGTTATCGCATTTATGCTATCAAAGTATTAAATTAATGTCTGTCTACCCAATAAATATATAAAAACTGCAAAACATTGAAGCTTCATTACTGTCTTTTATCACTTTAATTATTAAAAAAAAAAAAAAAAAATCGATAGTTTATGTTCGTCGTTTATAATCAGGGGTCGTAATCTTACACCTAGTTGTAAGTGTGGGTAATATATAACAAATATCTATATATTGCAGTTACAATATCTATATTGATGCAATAACAGATATATTAACTATTGGTTATTCTAATATGTAATATCAAAATGAAGAACTCGCTCGTTATGAATATAGATATCCGACTGGTATGGGCGATATCGCAATGGGTGAACATCAATATTCAGTACTCAATATATAGATATCGGATATCACGCAGTTGCTCAAGAAATTAGAGCAATTGTGCCCTCTTTTATCTTTCTATATTTATACAGAATAATTTTAAGATAAAACTGTGTTTTAACAATAATGATTATACAGGCAGTGGGGTCGATTCTGAATAGGTGTGGCTAATATATAACAACATCTATATATTTTCTTACAACATCTGTATACTGGTGCAATAACGAATATATTAAATCTGTTCATATATGATATTTATATATTGGGTACCTCTGTACATTGATGGTGGAAATAAGGCCATCGCCCATTTCCATATCGTCCATATCGGTCGGATATATATTTGCGAATATGTTAACCCTTCTTTGCATGATTTTTTTTTATTGGCGAAATCGAAGTCACATAATTCATGTTTAAAATTAAAGGAAAAATGGTTAAACCTATAAATTTGACAGCTATGTTTTTTCTTTTTGCAATGGACATTAAAAAATTATCCAGACACAATCAACTTAAAGTGAACTTGGTCTTTCATATGAGTTTTAGGTATTCAATGTTATGATGGAAACTTCCACCAGTATGCAAAGGAGGGTATATATATATATATATATATATATATATATATATATATTGTAACTAAAATATTGCTATATATTATCCATTCCTATTGTAGTTTTTACGAATAAGAAGTTTAATTGTCGGAATTACTTTAAATTTAGTTCTTGATGGCAGTGGCGTAACAATAGGGTGGCAGGGCTGGCAAAAAGCCACGGGCCCCTGACCCAAAAGGGCCCCGGCTCAATAGGCCTAGTACCTGAGCATTTTATTTTACTTGAAAAGTTTTTTTTTCCTGATAGAGCCCCATCAAAAGAATTTGCCACATGCCCCAAATGGTATAGTTACGCCACTGCTTGATGGTACTTATTATCAATTTAAATTTTAGTAATAGATTTACGGGAATGGCGTCTTTTAATCGGCCCCATTAACTTCGGGTCATAAACTCTATCAAAAGTGTATGGTCCACCTGATGGAAATCGGTAACAGTCACCTATAGATATGAACAGTACCATGCACATCACAAATACATTTATATCTAAGGTGTCCCTCTCACGCGGTGTAAATTAACATGCTATGGTCTCTCCCATCACAGATTTACCTTAGCCAAAGCAAGGTGAAGTTTCTTGTGAGCATTATTTTTAAGTAAGCCATTAGGTATATCCCTACCTACTGGGAAGGTATCAAATCCTATTTCGACCAAATTCATTCAAATCCTAGTTTGTTACAAACATTTTAAATGCGTACATGAGGATGCGTTCGCATTGTACGCATTTCAATTTTTCATAGTGTTGTACCTTTATAGCGGACACTAGCCTTCTTCTCAACACTAAAATTACCACAAAAATAAGTCGCGTTCAGGTATTTAAGAAATTTCTATAAATTCAACATTTTGAGTTTGAATATTGGAGTATATTTTGAAAATTATTGTATTATGAGACACATTAATACATTATATTTACTAATGACAATGTTTGGATTATTTCTTTATATAAGCCTTAAAATATTTACCTACAACAGGTGTATACGAGGTTTTAGGGGTTTTATTTTATTACGTTAGTAAGGTATTATATATCTCAATCTTTTTTTTCTATCAATATCAACACTTTAATTATTAGTATATGTTTTTCATATTTATTTAAATATTTCATTATAATACAGGAAGGAGTTGGTGTCGTGTCGTATCAAGAGGTGAAGAGACTCGCTGAAAATCGTAGTGAGTGGCAAGAGCGCCACCGACAAGAGTGCAGCTCTTAAATAGGATAGATAGATAGAATACATTGAAAATATTTAACGAACAAAAAAAAATCTGCATTAACCTAGCATCTACATAATCGACAATTCGCTGGAATAATAAAAATGCTGTTTTTTTTTTGTAAAAGTAAGTAAAAATTATATCTTTTTATTGAAATAATGCATAAAATTAATAATAGAGTCGTCATCAATCATAAAATAGAATTAACAGTTAAAAAAACTCTTTTTTATTAACTTTTCAAATCGCCATTTTTTATGTTTCTTAGATTTGTATTAATATCTTGGCTATAGTAATCGTTTACAATCAAACTGTCTATAAGCATACATTTTATATATATTTGCCACATTCGTGGTCTAAAAAAAAAATGTATTTTGGCTAGTACACAAAAATTTTGTGTTAATTCATTATACATAAATGTAATCAACCTCATTCTTCAACAACGAATTTCAGTAAAAAAAAAAATTGAGATTGTCTATTAAATATGCAAAGAAAGAAAAAAAAAACAGCGGGTCTACCATGACATGAAATTCCGAAATTTCGGACTCAATTTCGTGTTTTTGTTTATACCAAAATCGGACCAATAACTGGAGTTTAACATTTCGTTCGTCATACATCCTATCATAAAAGTCCAAAGGAACAATATCATAACATTTTTAATATTTCCAAACGGCATGTATTATATAATTTTCACATCAAATTTGTGCTTCGTTTAGCTCCGAAATTTCGGAAAACATTTCACGGTAGGCCCTCAGGTCATAATCCTATTTCGTTGGAACATATTAAAAATGCAATCCGTACATTGTCATTAGGCTTTCGTACAGTTATCTAATTCCGCGGTTTAATATTATTGCCCAGGTATCATAATAGAACTCGTGTAACTCGCTTATGTAAATATGGTATTAAACTCAGCGGGTTATGTAAAGTGAAACCTGTTGGTTCTGCAAAATTGATTTTTAACTCTCCACCCGTCCTAGATAAGTGGCAAAATAAATCTATTTATCTATCTAAGTTTACTATTGAATTTTTTTTTGTAACCAACAATAAAGAATATTCATCTATCTATATTTTTTTTATACAACTTAGAATGGCAAACAAGCTGATGGCCCACCTGATGTAAAGTGGTAACCGTCGCCTATAGACATGAGCAGTACCATGGACATAACAGAGTATACTGTTTCGCCCATGATATCCCCCATGCCTTGCCATTCTGGAGAACTCAGGTGTTATTCCTCTGTACCCAGTAAATTCACGCTATATCCCACCCTTCAAACCGAAACACAGCCATGCAAACACAACTGCTTCACGGTTAGAACACGAATGGGACAGAGGTACCCAAGCAATCGATTTTTGTACAAAGTCTCCCTCTGGGAGATGTATTTATAGAATCACTGGTTAGCTAGTACTAGTAGGCGTGTGACTGGCAACACTCTAAAATTGTCTACTATTATTATACTATACATATACAACAAGTTTTACAACCTTCCATCGATCTCCGACCGCCATTCCGTTCACGCACGTTTTGCGATACGTGTTTCACTTCTAAACGTCATCTTCAGGCAAATTAATAGATCGCTGCTTGGAACTTAGTGTTAACCGTTTGGCGGTAAACCTAAACTACGAATGGACGAACGTGCGTGGAACCATCTCCAATCCAACTCCGACCGCTAGTCGGAGATGGATGACTATTAAGGAAGATTGTAGAAACCCTGGTTATAGTAGTCAATTTTCGACTATTGGCTGTCAAGTGCATACTAACGGTAGCAGAATTAAACAAAATAATTCAAAACAGCTAACCAGTGATATGGAGTTTCATAAAATAACGGTTTCGCAACAAGATACCAGATGTCGCAACCTCATGAACATGTTACCAACAAAGATTTTATAAATAGATATGTTCCGGTCAGCATTCGCATGAGAAAGAATAAGACACCGGATGTCGCTGTCTCCTATCTCTTCTATTCGGTAGTGACAACGACTCTATCGATAAACTCTTTTGCCACCTAGCTAGGAACGAATTGTATATGAGACGGGACTTATTTTTGCGTCCTCCCGTACTTAATCGGCCTTCCTCGGCCTCCGCTTGCGGACCTCGCTCGGCTTCTCGTCCTTCTGTTCGGCCTTCGCGTCGCCCCCTTCCACTGGTTTCTCCTTTTCCTCGTCCGATGTCTGAAAGGGAATCATTTTTTTATGCAACTTAGAATGTCGAACAAGCTGACGGTTCACGCGATGGAAAGTGGTAACCGTCGCCTATAGACATGAGCAGTACCATGGACATAACAGAGTACCATATACTGTTTCGCCCATAATACCTCCCATGCGTTATCATTCCTGAGGACTCAGATGTTATTCCTCTGTACCCTGTAAATTGACGCCATATCCCACCCTTTAAACCGAAAGACAGCCATGCAAACACAGCTGCTTTACGGTTGAAACACGAATGGGACAGAGGTACCCAAGCAATAGACTTTTGTACAGTCTCCCTCAGATGCGGTTTTCAATGATATTCCTGAAGGTTCCTCTCGACACTTTATCTAGGAGTGTTTTATTTAATTGGTTTTTCTACCTCTGAAATTCATGCCTAAGAAATAGTGAGCAAAAACAGCAAGTTAAAAAGTAAAAACAAACAATACTTACATCACTGGGCGAGTTCTTCTCAGCATCGCTGTTGCCATTTTCAGCATCATCCACGATGTCGTCGTTCAGTAGCTCCTGGAAATAATAGATGGCATATTGATTAAAATTAATTGTTCAAGTCGCTAAAGACTATTCCTTGTGGCAGTCTATGTGGGAGGTTTGTTTTTAATGGGTGATAATGGAATGGTAACCCCCCCTGCGCTATCGGTATACGCTGGCGGGGCACCAGTGATAGATGATAGGTGAGGATGAAAGCAAGGCCCTCTAGACAAGTGACAAGCGAATTCGTCGATGGAATCGACATCGCTAGCGAGTCCGTAAGTTGGAATGAGTCATCCGGCGTTTTTTTATAATGGATGAAATGGTAACCCCGCTTGCGCTAACGGGATACGCTGGCGAAGCACCAGTGAAGGGTGATAGATGAGAATGAAAACAGGCTAGTTAGCCCATCATGATGAATTCATCAGGAATTAACCATGGTAGTTTCCAGGGGGAACCGAGAGGAGATTGAACTGGTTGGGTATATTGCTAGCAATCGGATTCTTAGTCTCCATTACTAACAATCCCTGTCCCTCCAGTCGTCCAGCGTTGCTATCTCACAGACTCGCTAGCGATGTTGATTCCATCGACGAATTCGTTTGCCATTTGTCTAGAGGCCCAGGTCAGTTAGTGACGAATTCCGCTAGAATTAACCATGGTGTATTTCAGGGCGACCCGCGTGGAGGTCGACCTGATAAGATGTATTGCTAGCAATGGATCAGTTACGACTCCATTAGTAACAATCCATTTCCCCCCTATGGGGGAGGTTTATCTTCAATAGTGGACAGTTGACGGCAGAAATGATGATAGTACCTGGACATCATCAGGCTTCTTCTGGTCTCCCTTGGCGAGCTTTTCTGCTTCTGTACGGGAGATGAGCACTTTATCGGAGCGTCGCGGCGGGTACAGCAGGTCGATGATACACACCAAGATCTAGTAATAAAAAATTAGCCTAGTTAGTCCTAGTTAGTCGGCAAAATATGTGTGTTTGCGTAGCGCAGACGGAATAGATATTGTTTTTGATATATTTTCAAAAAATACTCACCAATCCGAGTATAGCACCAATGAATATTGTAGCGACGGCGAAGATGAGGTACGAGCCCCATGTGGGCAACCCATAGGTCTCCATCAACGTGTTGTGTACACTCTGTAACATATATTTATATTATGTCAGCTGTGGTAAGGAAATCTCGAAATGTAATTGAATTATTATCCAATTATTTGATTTTCGTGTGGTCCTGGTATAAAATGGGCCGTCCCTTCTTTTCACGTGGGCGTCGTAAGATGCGACTATGGGAACTTAATGTCGGGGGATGGGCAGGAGAGCCTCTTAAAACATCACTAAAGCCTAACTGCAGTTGTCAATCCACTTGCCAACCATGGCAACTGCTGCCAAAAGACCTCAATAGGGAGACCTGTAAAGGTCTTTTGGCAGTATTGGCCTATGTTCAGCAGTGGACAGTTGATGGCTGATGTGATGATGAGAATCATTTGATGATCTTGGTGATATTTATATTGCCCATAGTGACATTGATAGCCCTTAACACATAACATCACTAGGGTTTTTACATTACACGTCTAATCTTAGTGTAGCTCTATGAAGAAAAGGATTCTTAGTGGTGGGGAGCTGTGGCCTCATTGCTAGCAATATACTTTATAAGGTTGACCTGCACTCTTGGAAATTATCATAGTTAATTACTATGAATTATTCATTACTATTAGTCAACAGAGCAGATTTCATCATCACCTATTATCCTTCACTGGCCCCCTAACGTATTGATATACGCTACAGAGACGCATAGGTATAGTTCAAATTTAATTTTCATACAGTTTTCATGAATAAAAAAAAAAATGTATTCTGCAGAGATAGAATCTACAAGCATAATGAAAAGCAATATTAAGCTGTTCTTTAAATGGATAATAATGGAATGGTAACTCCGCTAAATATACGCTGACGGGGCACCAGTGAGGTGAGATAGGTGACTATGAAAGCAAGTCTGTCCCATCCCATCCCTGTCTGTCCAAGCCTATCGTGACGAATTCCACTAGAATTAACCACAATAGTTACCAGGGGGAACCGCGTGGAGGTTGACCTGATAGGGTGTATTGTTAGTTATGGGGAAATTAGATCTTATTACTAACAACTCCCCCCCCCCCCCCTGTATTACACAATGAAGGTACCCAAGGTCTAAAAGAAAAAGCACATACCCTGAGCGCCTGGCTCAATTTGAAGAACTCAGCGACGAGGCTCATCTGCAGCGAATGCGGCGCCTTCCAGCTGGGGATCGGCTCAGTCTGCTTCCACCGCTGCTGCTCCACGAAGGACAGCATCGCGTCCACGTCACGCGGACCCTTGTACTGGCGGAATTCACCGTCTTTTACGCTGCAAATTACAGTCGATTTTTATAAAGACTTTTTTGTTTTTAAAGCTTATGTTCATTTTTATTCAACTTCTACGTAAAAACGAGAGTTTAATGAACAATAGTCGGAAACGAAAAAACATAGTGATTTCATTCATGTCCTGTTTTTACAAAGACATACTTTATACGGGACAGAGGTAGCCAAGTAGACGACTTAAATAAAGTCTCTTTCTCCCATAGATCATCATCATCTCAGCCTTTAGCATTATGTCTACTGTCGGACAGGGCTACCCCATAGACTACCACAAGAAAAGGTCCTAAGCCACCTGCATTCGACTCCCTGTGATGCATTTGAGGTAGTCGCTCCACCTACTGGAGGGGAGGACGATGCCCCATCGTCCTACACTGCGTTTGCTCGTACTTAAGGCCTTTTCTCTCTCAGATATGGCAATGATGTTTTCACCTCTTTCTCTCACAGTACAGAGGCATAACAGCATTATTCAGGCAAGTCGGTAATTTATGTGAAGGGTACCTTATGGCACCCATGTTATCCATCATGCTGTACATGTCTATAGGCGAAGATTATTTCTATCAGGCGGACAAAAATAAGTCAACTTACTGAAATATAGTTGGCAATGCGGTGACCACGAAGCGCCCGCTCAGGCCTGGTGACTTGGTGACGTCGACGGCTGCTGCCCGCATGGCGAGCGACTTGCGGGACGCCCGGGTCGACAGCTCCCGCCACGCGGGCGCCAGCGCGTTGCACGCGGGGCACCATGGTGCGTAGCTGACAGAGATTGTAATTATAGATTGACTACGATAACAAGGCACGCCCCTCCAAAATACAAAGAATTTAAAATGTGGAATAAAATTATTTACAAGGATTCTATCAAGAAATATATATATATATATATATATATATAACACCCAAGTCCTCAGGAATGGGGGGTATCATAGCGAAACAGTATACTCTGTTATGTCCATGGTACTGCTCATGTCTATAGGCGACGGTTACCACTTTCCATTAGGTGGGCCGTCAGCTTGTTTGCCATTCTAAGTTGTATAAAAAAAAAAGGTACATAGATTTTACTTAAATATCTCCCATCATCATCATCATCCTCATATCAGCCTAAACTGTTCACTGCTGAACATAAACCTTCCCTATGAGATGAGGTTGTGCCAGTAGTTCCCATGCTTGGCAAGCAGATTGGCAACTGCAGTTAGGCTTTAGTGATGTTTTAAGAGAGTCGCTGCTGCCCATCCCTCGCTCTCCCTTAGTCGTCTCTAACGCTACGCACAAGAAAGGAAGGGATGACCAATTCTATGCAGAGACCACATGGCTATCTTGTATCTTCCATGCTTTTCAAAAATTCTTAAAATCAAGTATAAATGTATACAGTTAATGAGGCATGACTTCATACACACTGCGGTGATATCATCCATTGTTTTGCATAATTATGACAACATTAACTATAGAGGTACGTCTTGTTTATGAATGCATTCAAAGTTCACGGAAAACATTCAGGTAATGATAACCTCCGTATGTAAATAAAAAATATCTCTTATACAAAGAGACCTCTGACGTTCTTATGCTTGGAATAGATATACAAATGACCTATATGATTAAGTATAGTTTATAATTGGGCAAACACATTTTTTTTTAATTAAGAAATTAACAAACACAGAGTCATCTTATAGATATACCAATCATTTTATATTTTATTTTTAGTTGCATGATATTAATCTGGATTAGAAATATGGAAATATTTTTTTTGAAATTGACTAATTGTAGAATATTTTCAAAAGAGTTTGTTCCTAAGTAAGGGTTTTTATAAAAATAGATGAATAAATATGTTTACTACAGTAATCCGAGATGGGGTAGTCAGAGACAATTGTCAACTATTATCATTGCGTTCATTTATCTTATATTCGCATATGGGGTCAGCTAAGCTATTGCACGTCGACCCATCGGGATTTTTTGTGCTTCCCCCTGCCTTATACCATCATTTCATAGATCCTTTGTGTTACCTTAACGATATCCCGCGGTTTAAGATATCTGTAGTCCCCTGCCTTTATTTAATATTTATACTATATTTAAATAAATTGTATTATAGTGTTTAAGTGTAAATATGTAATACTTTAACAAAAATATGTGACTAGTGTTGGTATATATATAGTTAAGTTTATTGTGGAAATATTTAAAGCATGTGCAAGTCACCTACAAAATGTAACACTTGACTTTTTCACATTTAATTAAACATATTTGAATTTTAAATTTTTTAGTTTGCTTTGTGTCTGATTTTTTTTTTATACCACAAAGGTGGCAATCGAGCATATAATTCGTCTGATAGTACACCCATTATAACCTATGGACAGCTGCAACAGTAGGGGCGTCATGTGTGCCTTGGCCACACAGAAAAAAACTCTATACACCCTTTTTGAAGAACCTATATTACAATGTAACTGCTTTAACAAAATATAATTGTAACTAACGTTGGTAATACTGGGGGAAAGGGATTGTTAGTAATGGAGACTGAAAATCCCATTGCTAGCAATATACCCAACCAGGTTGACCTCCTCACGGTTCTCCCTGGAAACTATCATGGTTAATTCCTGATGAATTCATCATGATGGGCTAACTGGCCTGTTTTCATTCTCATCTATCACCTTTCACTGGTGCTCCGCCGTAAGTAAGTTACGCCGTAATATACCGTAAGCACAGGCGGAATAACCGTACCATTTTCACCCATCAAAAAAAAAAAATGTTGGTAATACTAAATAAATAAACCCTATATTGTTTGGGAGGAAAAATATTGTTAGTAATGGGATTTGACTATTTTAAATTGCTAGCAATGTACCTTATCAGGTCACTTCCACATGGTTCTTCCTAGAAACCATAGTGGCAAAATTTTTGTTGAATACATCACCTGTTTTATCCTCACCTATCATCACTTACTGGTGTCTCGCAGGATGTGGTTACCATTCCATTATCACCCATAAAAAAACCCTATATTATAGTCTCTACGGAAACCATAAGCAGGGAGCTAATTTGTAATGAAATAGCATACTGAATAATGTCCAATACTACAGTGTAACTGATAATATCATGCACCAATAGCTTCAATTGATCGTAATTGGAAGTATGAGACATTGGCTGGTCTGTCAATTAAACTTTTTAAAGTTCAAACTGAAACATTTAAGTTGATAGTGTTTTGTGATTTAAAAAAATAGTAGAGAATACCAGCAATTTAAAAAAAAAAAATGTTAATATACTAGCTCTACTCAATGGATTCAAATTCTGTGTATGATTATTTTAAATATTATTTTTTTAATATTCCACTGAACACTATATTGTATGGTTTTTTAAACCATAGATGTGGATATGCAAAGAAGTAATTTTTGAAATATTTATGGATAAATACTCTTTATTGTTTCCTCCAAAAGATTACAACAGTAAACTTATTATAGATACAAACAATTATACTAAGAAAACTATGGACAATTTTATCGCTAAAAGCAGTTTCTTCCAGGCAACTTTTGGATGGAGAGGACTAGTTATAAATAGTTTTACCATAGGCAGGATGAAAATTTTGTTATTTTAAATACATTTAGAGATGAAATATATGCAATAATATAAATGCATATTACTATTAAATACCTACTTTCTATTAAATATACATACATATATCTACTTAAAATATATACAAATATATACTCATTTACTTATAATAAATACTCTATACTTATAATAAATCTGTAGAGGTCAATTCTGTATATGAAATATATTTCCAAAATAACTATCGAGGTGTGATTAGTGATTGATACTGATGCCAAAAATGCAATCAGTAAAATTTTTGTCTATCTGTCTGTATGTTCGTTATAGAAACAAAAAGTACTCGACGGATTTAAACGAAACTAGATACAACTATTCTTCATACTCCTGGGCAGGTTATAGTATACTTTTCATCACGCTACAATCAATAGGAGCAGAGCAGTGAAGGGAAATGTTGGGAAAACAGGAGAAGTTACTCCATTTTTAAGCTTCCGTAGCATGTGCAGCCTTAATGGCCATTTTTTAAAATGTAAAAATATCCACCTGTGCGACACCGGGATTGGCCGCTAGTATATACATAAAACTATAAAATTGTTAGGTATGTAAAGAAATAAGTATGCTAACCAGACAAGCAAATTACGATGATAATAGCTTGCTCAAATACAATCCTCAAGTCTTGTTTTAAAACTTGGCAGACATTTTATATTCTGTAGAAATAATTCATAATCACTAGTTTCTATATCATTTATGTTACAATTATGCATTCTGTATAATAATGGTATATTTAAAGTTAGATATAAATTTGTTTTAAATTTGGAACATTTCAAAATTTTTGTTTTTATTGGCTATGGTTCGAAGCCAGCAATATTTAAGAGCTAAATATGCATATCTGTATTATCATATATTATTAGTGCAAAGTTATTATTCCATTTTTATCTCAAAAAAACTTATTTGTTTTTCTAAAGATGTTAAAATTTTACTTTCCAACATAAAGGACTATATCATTAGTAAAGTTACTACTAATTAGCAAATCATTATTATCAGTTATCAGTAAATCATTAGATCAATCATTACAAGGTTACCTGTTTTAGGGAATGATAACAATGTATGTATTTAAGATTACACTAACTAATTTAGGTACTCACGTGTATGATTAAAATTTTAAAAGTATTATGCCTTGATGTAGTGCTTCACCTTATAATAGTCTCAGGCTTGATACCCACACAGTACAATTACTTGTATTTATGAGTACAGACAACTGTTATTTATGTATGTATTTATTTATAATAGAATTGGGTACTTAAGCTTTTTTGTGAAGTAAATATCTAATGTAATAATAAGTAATATCTATAAAAATAAAAATAGCTTCTGTCAGATACAAATTATAATTAACAAGTCATGATAGTTATATTGCAAAATATTGGGAAACTATTAGACTTTTTTAGTGTAAGTATTCATTACTGAGTCTAATTAAAAAAAAATATAAAAAAGTAGAATTGTTGTATAATGTTCCAAATTTAAATATGTAAAAAAAAATATTTGTTTAGCCAGCTATCGAAACAAATAATGAACTATCACGAATACAATAGTTAATAGTCAATGCGTCACGGTTTTCAAAACGGTCTACATACAGACCTCGATGGCCTTGCATGGTTTATTGAACTTGTATGTGGGATGAAAAATTTTCATTATATTAATTACAGTTCTACTGAAGACAACGTTGATACATTATGGCATGTTTACGATAAATATGTAAATTTAAGAAATAAATAAGTTTTCAATACAGAAAATAAGAGTAACACTTTATGACACGTTTTTCGAAGCCGACAAAGGCGACCGGCTAGAGAAAAATACTCACAATTCCACCATCCATTCGCCTTCGAGGATTTCTTTCCAATTGTCCTCATTGAGTTCACGGTTTGCACTTACTAAACATGTTAAACAAGATAATAGAAATGAAAAAAATAAAATTTTTTGTAAAATTTCAGAAACCGTGTATACACGCGCCATGTCTAATTTAGAGATAATATTACCACATACAACATTTACAATTCTTCTAAATGAATATTTATTTATTTTATTGCTGGCAACTCTTAAATCATTAAATATTTTAAAAACAATCTGCTTCTAACTAAAATATACTTGTAGAATCAAATATGAGAGTAAACCTAACCGTTTACAAAAATATTTAAGAAAATTGTTTACAAACGATTCAAGTAGCCAGCGCAAAATTCTAGTACATAAATTGGAAATTGAAGTAAAGCAATGTTCACGAATACAAATTTTAAGATAATAGCAAATATGTACATCGATTTTTTTACCAACCATAAAACAATTAATTACGCATTACCTAATGTGCCTCATTATTATTATGGTTTCATCTAATTTAACTCAGCAATTGTCACATCTCTGACATGTCTAGTTTGTAATTATGGGAGTAAATTACATATAAGTGTGTGGATTAACCAAAAAATAGTTTTGTTTAGTTTACTATTCATCACTTCAGTAATCAGTAGACAATATAAATAATTTATTAAATTACGGTCACTACAACAAAAAACAATGACATTATTTATCTTAAATTATAACATTTTATGTTTATACATATAAATGTGTATTACTTTTTGTTTAAATTTAATTAATCTACTAAATATGGTGTACATTAAAATAATGGCAATTTTACTATTTTTAATTTCTGCTGGTAACAAAGGAATTAACACAATACAGCTATGTATTTGGTGGCGTCAAGTGCCATCTATTGGGTATTAGATTTATCATAAGAGTCTACGCACTTGTGACAACAGTTAGAAGTCTTTGTTGTTAGATGGCAGTATGAGACAATTTTTAGATAAGAACAAACAAATGGAAATTATCAGAAACATAAATATTATTTTTAATCATCATCTTCCTACCCTTATCCCAATCATGGGGTTGGCGTAATATGATTTTATCCATATTACAAAAAGATTTGGTTTTTAGTTTTACGACCGGCCACCTGTCTGACGTCAACCCTCTTTGGGAATGCAGTTGTTGGTGGTTTCCGCCACCTACGATATGGAGGAAAGGATTGAGGAAAAAGGAAGGGAACGTTGGAAAAGCGTAAAGGAAATTGGTGAATGAGGGAAATAAGGGGATTAATTAATAATAATAAATAGGAGTGATTAATAATAATAAATTATTTTTAATAAATCCTATTAATTAATATTCAAAATAAGACATCACACCCGTGGTACCCTATAGCCATAATGTGGTGATATTCATAGTACTATTAAAGTGAATAGACCTCGGTAACCACTTTCTTTCAAGTAGATCGTCGACTTGATTTAAGCGGATGGTTTAGTAATTAAGCGGCTTGATTGGCATTCTGAATTGTTTGTAATAAATATTTAGGTAGGTACTCCATAAGTCCACATCAAGAGTTTTCATGAATCTCTCGAACCGGTCTGTATACATACATGTGATGAACTGACGAGTTATAAAAGAAGGAAACAAGAGATGTAAGGATTGAGATGTTTGAGTGTCGAAGGTGTTTTTTTTTTATAGACGATAATGGCACCAGTGAAGAATGGTAGGTGAGGATGAAAAGGCAGGTCAATAAGTCCAACATTTTTTTTTTTTTTTTTTATTCAACTTAGAATGGCAAACAAGCTGACGGCCCACCTGATGGAAAGTGGTAACCGTCGCCTATAGACATGAGCAGTACCATGGACATAACAGAGTATACTGTTTCGCCCATGATACCCCCCATGCGCTGCCATTCCTGAGGACTCAGGTGTTATTCCTCTGTACCCAGTAAATTCACGCCATATCCCACTCTTCAAACCGAAACACAGCCATGCAAACACAACTGCTTCACGGTTGAAACACTAATGGGACAGAGGTGCCCAACATACATGGTAAATACACCTAGAATTAAGCACGATGGTTTCTAGGGGGGACCATTTGAAGATCGACTTAATAGGGTATATTGCTGGCAATTGGAACTTGTAGTTCACATTACTAACAATCTCTGCTCCTCCTGTCAAAAGTGATACTCACTACCGACCATTTGAAAGATTTTGCCTGAAAATAGACAGGTAAATAGAATTACCTAAAACTTTTTTGCTCAGCTCGGAATGACAAAACGGCTAATGGCTCACCTCGTAAGAAGTGGCAACTATTGGCACCAAAAACAGTGAACAGTGGAATAGTTTTAGCGAAAATCTGTGATGGAAAATACTTTTCAGTCATTTAATTGTGTTTGAAGGGTCATTCGATTTATTTATTTATTTATTACATCCACTGGGTGAGCCTTGCAGTCTTCCAATACACTCACCCAGGAAAGCGTGAGTATAATAACATATAAAAAAGGAATATTACACATATATAAAAAAAAATATAAAAAGACTTAAACAAAAACGTCTGAACACAAATACTCTGTGGTCACCCGACGAAACTCCAGCAAGTTGGAGGCAAATACGTCCAATTGCGGATACTGGCTCAAAATATCATTGAGTAGTTTCAATGCAAGAGATAGGGGAGCCTGCTTAGCGAACTCTGTTCTTCGTAATGGAACATCGAATGAGTGCTGTCGACGTGTTCGCACGTAGTTACTGGCCGCTCCTATTGATATTGATTCCAGTATAGTTTGGTTACACTTTTCCCCCCGCACTAATTTTAACACATACTTAATTAAATTTAGTTTTCGTCTCACTTCAAGTGTATTATAGCCCACCATACCCAACAAAAACATACTCGGGTATGTATGGGGATAAGACACTTTGAAACCATACTGTTTTTATCTCCCTCTACGTAGGCATCTGTGCTTATTAATATAAAACTACCAGTATCATATCAGCCTTTAGCTGTCCCCTGCTGAACGTAAGTCTCCCCCTTGGGGGGTTTTGCCAGTAGTTGCCACACTTGGCAGGCGGGTTGGCAATCGCAGTTAGGCTTTAGAGATGTTTCAAGAGGAACCCTGCTGCCTATCCCTCGCCCTCTCTTAGTCGACGACACCCACGGGAAAGGAAGAGGTGGCCAATTCTATACCGGGACCACATGGCCAATATAATACTATACTAAACATAGACATTGAATTAAAATGTAACCGTTGGACATACTTATCGAAGAGTGACATCTAGTCGAAAAACTAAATAAAGGTTGTACTATGTGTATAAGAAATTTAAACACACTTTTTTGGTTTGTATCTAAGAATAAGGAATTACATAGAAGGAATGATAAAATTGCCAATTCACAGCAGGCTAGTGCATAGAAAATGTTTTATGGCCGTATAACCCTACCAAATTCAGATACAATCTGCTTGCATATTTTCTACATAAACTGTGTCGAATATATAATCTAGTAATGTAAAATTTGTTATTGGCAAATAATTGACATATCAAACATTTTCTATACAGTAGCCTGTTATGAATTGAGAAAAATAGCAAGTGACGGTGTATCTTTCGTTTTCTTTTTACTAATTATATTTGCATAAGAAGAAAGGAGGCGACCATATGATTTACAGTTTTAATTTTATCATTCCTTCTGTGTAATTCTTAGTTAGTTTTGTATAGTTACATAATCTATAGGTACTTATAATATCTGTAAACTTATAAAATCTGTAGAGAGGTAAATTCTGTACATGAAATATATTTCCAAAATAACTATCAGCAGGTGATTATTGATCGATACTGATGCCAAAAATGCAATCAGTACAATTTGTGTCTATCTGTCTGTATGTTCGTTATAGAAACAATAACTACTCGACGGATTTTAACGAAACTTGGTACAATTATTCTTCATACACCTGAGCAGGCTATAGTATACTTTTCATCACACTACGATCAATGGGAGCAGAACAGTGAAGGGAAATGTTAAAAATGTCCACCCGTGCGATGCCGGGACGGGCCGCTAGTATTAAATATAAAAACATCCACTCTAATACAAATTAAAGACATTAATAAAAAAAGATTGTGATGAGCGTATTCGAACCTGTAACCAATGAAAGGTAAATCAGTGATAATTTTTTTTATACAACTTAGAATGGCAAACAAGCTGACGACCCACCTGATGGAAAGTGGTAACCGTCGCCTATAGACATGAGCAGTACCATGGCCATAACAGAGTATACTGTTTCGCCCATGATACGCCCCTTGCGTTGCCATTCCTGAGGACTAAGGTGTATCCTGTAAATTCACTACTATATCCCACCCTTCAAACCGAAACACAACCATGTAAACACAACTGCTTCACGGTTGAAACATGAATGGTACAGAGATGCCCAAGCAAACAACTTTTGTACAAAGTCTCCCTCTGGTAAATTGTGAATTTGGTGAATTCTAGTGAACTTAAATTGAATTAGAAAATTTACTCATTTTATTATTCTCAACAAATATCTCATTTCAGAATTTCCCATATGTCTAGTTAGTTGTATCCAGGGCCGTAAAAACCATGAATAAAATAAAAATTGTGCAGTGTGATCGTAGCTGTTTATTGTGGTGTATTTGGCCTGTCTAAAGATAATAAAAAAAATATATTTTGCATTTAGAAAAGAAATCGGAAGAGACAATTTTTCGTAATAGTGCTGGAATCCACTAAGTATTGAGTGTCGATGGTGTGTCGCGTTTGTAAGGTTTCGTCCTTCGGTGCGCGGCTTCGTCTACTATTGATCCGGGTCGCGGGTTCGAGACTTGTTACTACTGTATATATCTTACTGTATACACGAGTATTAATATATTTCAAATATAAATTTAAATACATATTCGAATATGTAATAAAATTGTATACGTAAAAATACTTGCAATAGCGAGAAGATTAGGTGCACTACTAATCGTGTGCGACAGGCGCTCTCTGGTGCTTTTGTTAATAATTTAAGATTTTTCTGCAAAAAAAAAAAACAAATATAGTACAATCAGTTATTTTGATTCCAGAACAGAACAAAGCCGATTTTGTAACAATTTCTATGGGACCAATCTGTAAGAGATGAAATCGATGTATAATTGACGGAGTTATGAGGTAACAAGTATAAAAAAAAATACAACCGAATCGCAAACCTCTTCCTTTTTAAAGTCAGTTAAAAATCGATATATTTATTTTTTTCCTCTGAAACTTTTTAACATTTTCCCCATTATTAGAGTTAGAATTAAAAATTGGTTGTGTATTAAAAAATTGATCCCTCGAGCTTTGTGAATGGCATAAGCATTTAAATAAATAAATAGATATCGATCAAGTCCACCGTGACAGTTGTCACGCATCAAAATATTTTACGCGCGCTTTTTGTGGCTTGGAGGCCGTGACGTCTATGATCAGGGTTGTCAATGACATTAAAATTATTCTTTTAAAATGTATATTATATTAATGTATTATATAAATTATAGACCTAGTAAATTTGGTTTTGCCCCCTACCGCCATCTACCGAATTTCTTTTTTCTTATCAGGATAACTATCCTATCTCTCAAGTTGGAGTAAACAATACATTTACAAAATTTCACTAAAATTGGTTAAGCGGTTTTGGAGCGAGAACCAACATATTGATACGGGATTTTTATATATTAGGATGAAATAAAATCTAGTCTAGATTTAATTTAATTTGATGACGACTTAGACAAATCTTCTTTTTTATTTTATGGCTTCCACCGCAGAAAATGGAGATTGTCTGTAGATAAATAAGTGGTACGCTACCGAACTCTCGAAAGGAGTTGATATAATCTCTGAAATACGGAAATACAAAATTTACGAAAGCAGTTAAGGCGGTTAGGTACCAATCTTGATCTTAGTTTATTTGCCATTTCTAATAATGCGTACTATAGCTATTGTGGTGAACGCAATAAATTATGTCTCGTCCAAGTACATTCGAATCAAATGTGTATACTACTGTCTTTAAGAATATTAGAATTTTAACAGTATCAGAAATGTTAATATTGGCTCGTATTACAACGGATACGTGTACACAAACATTGTTTTATAAAGTCTTAATTATCCCATTACCAGCCTATTTCGATCCACTATTGGATATAGGGTTTCCTAAATGCCTATCAATCAATGAGGTCATCTGTTTTTTGTATCTAATTTCTTCCTGATGTCTTGCGGAGATTGTCAGGTCATCTGGAGGGAGGTATGCCCACAGGGCGTTTTTCTGCACGCAGTTTTCATTCTCACGATTTTCTATCCCGTCTGTCGTACCATACTCGACAGTGACCGTGTGATCGGTCCACTGCCACTTCAGCATGCAGACTTTGAAGTCTGCATCGGCCACTTTGCTTCACCGTGTGATCTCTTCATTTTGGATCTTATTCCATGATTTTAAAGTTCATCTCTAGTCTCGCGCATCTAGAAGTAATATTCTTAATATTGCTTTTATATGCGCTTGTGTCTTGAAAACTAATGCTAATGTCTTGAAAACGTCTTCCAAAGGAGCAATAAACAATTTCGCAGAATGACATCTCCCTATATTTGGGTAGACTTTGTGAACGCGCAGTCATCATAAAGGTGTTTCAGCATCTCTATATTGTCAACTTGAGAATTTAAAATTACTTATCGATTATTCAATTAGCTATTTTTATACACTTTAGTTTGAAATCTAAATTAAAATTGATTGTTAATTGATTTTTTAAATATATAATTTTATTTGATATACATACTTTTAAAATGGTCAACCCTATCATCACGTGGTCCAGTTTCTATCGAATTGTGAACATGCCGCCGCCGTGTCTATGGTGCAAGTTTTATTTTTTTTATTTTCGTGTATCGAACGGCGAATGGAAGCTTCAAAATGGTTGTTTATTTTCATAAGAATAATGGCATTGTTTGTAGACAAGATTCTGGTATCTTGATCAAGTGAGGAATTTGGGGGCATGTTTGTAACATAACATTGTATTTCAATTTCTAACATTTCATTACATGACTTTGCGTTTTGATTATTCATTGCTGTCCTCTTTTAATCTATGACGTAAGTATGAAGATAGTGCAATACTTTTTCGTTTATTACTTGTTATTCATTAACAAATTTAATATAGGCATATTTTAAAATAAATATGCCTATATTAAATGTGGTACTTGTTCATGATACATTCATGAACAAGTACCACATATAATATATTATACGATCATTTCGCTACTTATGAATCGATTTTATTAATTCTTAATAGATAATTAGATTCTCTTTTTTTAATAGTCATAAATTATATATTAAATGTCATAGAGTTGTATAAATACGTAGAACTATAATAATGTTAATTTTGTAACAAAAGCAAAGTTTTCATGTAACGATAGGTAAGATCTTTTACGTGGATCTTTACTGATTTCATTACACAATTACTAGTACTATTATTAGAGCACAGATTATCTACCTGTCCGTAGGTACAAATCGTGTCAATCAATTATACAATAGCTACCTATCTACCTACCTGACGCTACAGCGGTGGTTCAAATTGAAAATTAATAAAGTGTATCGAATATTCTAAATGCCATTCCATATCCCACGCCCGCGACAATGTTTAAAAAATAATCGATAGAAAAAAATATAATAATCCACATCCCTAGAGGATTACACGACAAACGCATTTTGGTTCTGGCCACACTGAATTGGACGCTTCCAAATTCAAATTACAATAAAAAATATCGTAGTAAGGCACTACCCGGATCGTGGATTTTTTTTATGAAATAAACTATCTAATCATGTACTATCTACATATATATTATTATTTAAATGATAGTCTTTGTCTGTCAAATTTCTAAGTATGGTATAATTACCATACCATTATATTATAATTAATAAAATCTGTTATTGGCAGTATTTAAGATTTAAGAGACTAAGTATGTAAGTTATTTTGTAAGAGCGCTGTGGATTTTTGTAATAAATAAAAATAAATATATATACGGTAGAGTTTTTAAGGAATTCTTGTCAATATATAATAACATTCTGTATTTAAACGACAAAATAGTGACAATTTACAATTACTGGAAAAGTTTATTTTAAGGTTATTTATTTTTTATTATATTTATATATTCATAATAAAAGAGTTTCTACACACTAATCAAGGTCAAAATAAAGAGAACCTACAGAAGTGATGGTCAGGAGTTCAAGATTGACGTAAAAACTAAAATGCAACCACTTGATTGCATTTTACTAAATTATAACATTATTGTTTTCAATGTGTCTTCCATAAATAAAACCTTGCTACTGAAATACCTGTGCGTATTAAAAAAAATATTTCGTTGACGATGACAACGCGGTGGACGCAACAGCGCATCGACAGCAAGTTCCATTTTCAAAAAATTGAACTATCGTGATTCGATCGATTCAAACGTCATTGTGACATACGCGCAAGTGCCGTCACCTGTCGCGTTTCAGCGTGTGAATGATTCAAATAGATCTATATTTATCGTTGATCAATGATTTGGCAGTAATATTTACAATGAACTACTTGGGAAGCCCTTTTATGATTTGATGCGGGTCACACCATGCCCAAAGATGTATGGACAAGTGACGTTGCAAAGATAGTTTTGACAATGTAGGCGTATGGCGTGTGAATGCGTTAGGATGACGCAAAAGTCATAGTTTATTATGTGAATACTTATATACTGCTAGAGTTTATTTGTCTCATCTGAATATGAGCCCGAATTAGTTGTTTTACTCTACTAGCATAATAAGTGTTATGTTTGACAATCATACCTGAAATATAAATTATAATGGGTTAGGTAAAATACTTTCTTTTCGACACAGTACAATATTATAAATTCCAACATGTCACATAAGTGTCTACCTCTAATGAATGCTTACGTTTTGCCCTATATATAGGGCCACCCTCAATCCCAATTTTGCCGCTCATCATTTCCGAGCAAAGGCTCGGCTCTACTGATCGTTTTAAATAAAACAAATTATTATCTACATTTACAATTACAATTACAATGTATTTTCTCTAAAGATATAGTTTTCTATAATATTTACAATTACAATTACAATGTATTTTCTCTAAAGATATAGTTTTCTATAATATTTACAATTACAATTACAATGTATTTTCTCTAAAGATATAGTTTTCTACAATATTTACAATTACAATTACAATGTATTTTCTCTAAAGATATAGTTTTCTACAATATGAAGTATAGACTATTTGGGTACTATTGTCTATTACTTATTCCAAAATTCATGTTTTGTTCAAATGTATGTATGCATGCAAAAGTTAGCTATATGATATATAGCACACTGGATTTTTTTATAAGAAAAAATAAAAAATTATAACAAATATTTGACTTTTTTTCTAATCAAAAATATTGTAACACAGGTTACGTTTCTAAATTCGATAATTGTACCGATAACTAATAAATAGTCAACTATATCTGAAATTAGCATCAAATAACAGACTCCGATAACATTTTTTTTACTCCAAACGAGAGCTTCAAGTGTAGAAATATGATGCAAGTTATTTACTAAGAGCCCACGTTTAAAAGGATTATTTATTGGCGGCCATGACACTCGAGAGCTTCGAAAAAAAATAAAAATAATTGTTGGGGGATTAGCTGCCAGTGTCAAAGTGTTAAATATCGAACACACGGCGTCTAATTTGACAAGTGTGGTCGAAAAACTTGAGCCCGGAGCGTTGGACCTAAGAAAAAAATGTAATTAAAAAAAAATTGACATGTGTGTCGTATTTCTTTCTGTTGAGATGTGACATTTCGATTTGATGTTATGTCGCCGCTTCTGACAGTACGATGGGACGGCTTAATGTTTGATTGTATTTTCAACAAAAATTATACGATTAAATTTCATTATTAATTACGTTCGAACTAGAAACTCGTTCGGAGATTAGTTTCAACTGATTCATAAAACTGCAATGATTGTAACATCGTAGAGCCACACACGTATCTATTTGCAATTTATTAGTAATGTACGTACCCAATGAAATCATTTATCCTGATGATAATAAAAAGCTATGGTATATTCATCGTTTTACCCATGGCGATACGATATTATACTCGTATTTGTTTTTTTTTTATACCACAGGTGGCAAACAAGCATACAGCCCACCTGATGGTAAGCAGTTACCGTAGCCTATGAACGCCTACAATACCAGAGGTATTACGCGCGCGTTGCCGACCCTGAAGAAACCTCTTTATGTATTATTTGTATGTCAATGGTCACAATTCAGAATATCAAACTTATGTTACACTTATGTTAAAAAAAAAACCAACAATAGTAGTTATCGTACTAATCTCTAAAGCGAATTGTCTGTGTGGCCCGCTCTCTTGGGAGATTGTCTATGGTTAGAACTATTATATTAACAGTGTATGTTATGTTTGTTTTGTGCTGCGTAATTTTGGACATAGAAACAAAATATATATTACTAGTTTTTATTTGTAACTTCGTGCGCATGACCGGGATATGTTTACTAACCGAGATAAAAAGTAACCGAAATCCTTTCCGTTCCATATAATACCTACATGTATACCAAATTTCATAGTAATTGGTTAAACTGACAAGGTACTATAAGGCAACAAACAAACAAACTCACTTTCACATTTATAATATTAGTAAGTATTTAACTAGTATAACATTATCTATGGCTTATTTATTAGTTTATTTATAGTAGTATATTTATTAGTGATGTAATTAGGTACTGTCGCTAAAGAAAATGTCGATCGTTTAATTTTAGCGGTTTATCTATATTGAATATCTTCTCATTATTATCGATTAATTATTTTAAATTCCATATTAAATACATGTGAAAGTGAGTCAATATCCACCTTTTAGTCTCTTACCCTGACATTTAAATTCACACCTGTGTTTAAAATTTCACTTCGAAACTTCGTTCATTCTTTTCGCGCCCATTTGTCATATATTTTGCTACCGTGGTCATCAAATGCAAAAAAAAGGTAGAATTTGTCTACGGTATGGAAGCGACGATTGTCCAAGATGGGGTACAGTTCCGCTTTTTGAATGAACTTTTGTAACTTTTTTTTTTAAAGTCCTGTGTACACAGGTGTATTTGTTTGTAATTCTTGAGAGACCCGTGTCTGTCATTTTTTTTAAATTTAACATTTTGTTAAGTTTAAATTTGTTATTTCAAACGTTGTAGTTATAGTATAAAATCATAAATGTAACGTTTCTTATTTGTTTATTCTATGTCGATACAGTTTGAATCACAAATACGTAGATGCTTCTATTAAAGGTTCCGTTTTCTCAAGTTTCTATCTTTCTATCTTTACCAACAAGACATTTTCTTATGCAATTTAGTATGTCAAACAAGCTGACGGCCCATCTGATGGAAAGTAGTAACTGTTGCCTATAGACATGAGCAGTACCATAGGCATAATAGAGTATACTGTTTCACCTATAATACTCTCCCTGCGTTGTCATTCTGGAGGACTCAGGTGTTATTCCTCTGTGCCCTGTAAATTCACTGCCATATCCCACCCTTCAAACTGAAATACAGCCATGTAAACACAACTGCTTCACGGCAAAAACACGAATGGGACAGAGGTACCCAAGCAAACGACTATTATTAAATATGTTCTATGATATCTAGTTGATTCCTAATTGGACCTTTATTGTGTAAAAGCATGATACCTAGACTTGTATTTAACTGACTTCAAAAAAGAGGCTCTCAATTCGGTTGTATGTTTTTTATAGTTCATCATCATCATCATATCAGCATTTTACTATCCACTGCTGAACATAAGCCTCCCTCTTGGGAGGTTTTGCCAGTAGTTGCCACGCTTGGCAGATGGGTTGAAAACCGCAGTTAGGCTTTAGAGATGTTTTAAGAGGGACGCTACTGCCCATCTCTCGCCCTCCCTTAGTCGCCTCTTATGACACCCACGGGAAAGGAAGGGGTGGCCTA
Organism: Galleria mellonella; assembly: GCF_026898425.1. Lineage (NCBI taxonomy): Eukaryota > Metazoa > Arthropoda > Insecta > Lepidoptera > Pyralidae > Galleria > Galleria mellonella. The sequence continues at coordinate 2,474,390 of NW_026441999.1, read as the reverse complement.
TTATAACCGGGACCACAAGGGTGGTCCCGGCATATAATAGCTGCGTCAGTTTGGAACCGATTTGGAAAATTCTTTTTTTTATGTTTTATATGAGTCAGAAATTAACGTGATCATATAGGTTCTATGATAATTTACCTGACTTAACTCGACGTTTCGATTTGAGGGTCTACCATGAGATGTTTTCTGAAATTTCGAGGTCGAACGAAACACAAGTTTGATACATAAAACATAACGTTTAAAACCATTAAAAATGTTAAAATATCCTTCCTTTGGACTTTTATGGTTGGATTTATAACAAATGAAATATTAAGCTCCATTTTCTAGGCCGATTTCGGTATGAACACGGAATTTAGTTAGAAAAGTCGTATTTTCATTATATGTTATTATGTAAATCGTGAACTATAGCTGCAATTTCATTCCGCTAGAGCTGTAAATTGTCAAACGATGGCAATCTGAAAGTTATATATACTATTTATGATATCTTCTATCTACATACATATATTTACATAATATATATATATATTTACATATAACAACAAAGTGAGTCCATTTATAGGTCATAGTTCACGTATAATAAAACACAAATTAAAGAATTAGTCTGGCCAAAAACTTAAAAACGACTTCTCCAATTAGATTTTTTTAATCGTTGTAATACAGAGGTGGTTTCAAGGAAAAAAGTTGGAAAAGTCCTAAAGTTCAGCTGAAAAGCCAAAAAATTAAAATAGGCAATTTTGTATGATAATCGATACTTCGGGTTATTTTTAATAGATGGCGTCGTAGGTGATAAAAACTTCGCTGGGTCATCTAGTTAATTAATAAAAAATTACTAAGAATCACCATGATTTATAACAGATTTTGTTTCACAAAAAAAAAAAAAACACACCGACTTCAATTGCACCAAAAATAGTTATTTTATTTTAAAAACTAAATTACTGAACTCATTTTAGTAAAATTCAAATCGATCTAAAAGTATATCCTTTCAGAGAAAAAAAGAATTTTCCAAATCTGTTTATAATTGTTGAAGTTATGTGGTACCAAACAAAAAAAAAACCGAATCGACAATCTCTTCTTTTTTTAAATTGGTTGAGAAAAGAGGAAGATTCAAATAAAAGAGCATATTAAATTTATTGTTCATTCACCGAATGTCAAACTAGGGACCTTACGACTTATACCGTGCTGGAGAAGTCTTCGAGTAATTTAGCCCAACTAATAACAATATGACCGAACGCATCTCGAGACGAGCTTAATCGTGATCTACAGTGATAGTTTAAAAGCCTCGTTACAAAAGATTATACTTTGACGACTAGGATCATCCACAGTCGTTGCTACCGAGCTTTAAAAATTAGAATTCCAAATTTAAAGTTTATACACGGCGTTGGCGGCAAAATGACCATAAACAAAACTTTACTTTTTTCTCACCGCGCTCGAGCCTGTCCCGGCTTTTGTGCCAGTATCCTGCTCTTTTCAGTTGAACCTTTTTAAGAAAGATATTTATTATATACATTTTAGGCCATGACCAGTAGCCGTTTTTAATTGTGAATTATGGGTTTTAAATCTTTTTTTTTAATATTTTTTTACACGTGTAGATGTTTCCTGGCCTTTCCGAAGGTCACCTTTGTGTTTTTATAGATCTGGATTATTTATATGGGGTCGTTACTTTTCTAATTGAATTTGTAACAGGTTGTTTAGAAGCTTAATCGGCTGGAACACTATTTTAATGTATTTATCCATAATGGAGCGGATGTTCTTCCTGAAGGTTTAGGGGAATTTGGATAGAAATTATATGTTCGGTATTTATTTACAATATATTTTGGGATTAGTATAAATTTAGGAAAGCGAAAGATTGCTCTGTAGATATTTGGAAAGACATTAATTTGACAACGATTTCCCAAACGTAAGTGAAATTCGGTAGATGTACAGTTCGGTATATTACATACCGTCGTGTATTTTGTTAATTAGGACGCCCTTGCCTTAATAACTATTAAAGAACAAATCAATTAAATAAACTCGAATAGATTCTGTTAATTAATCTATATTAATATTACACAGAGTAAGATATTTAATTTTTTTTTACAACACAGGGGGTAAACGAGAATGCGGCTCACCTGATGGCAAGTGACTACCGCCGCTCATGATCATTTGTATGTTTGTTTTTTTTTTTTAATGGATAATCTCAAAAACTAGATAACCGATTTTTAAATTGTTTTCACCTATACGAAGCTACGTTATCGGCGATTAGTATATAGGTTATATATTATTTTAAAAATAAGGGATTCCTATGAAAATTAAGATATCAAAAATTTGTCTATTTAAATTATTATAAAATACTTATTAATTTATTTTTCTATGTACCCGTAAGTTGATCACTAGTTCAGTATGAGTAGGTACAGACGATTACAATATATTTCAATTATATAAACTTTTATATAATATATTATAAGGGAATAAATAAGGGTAGATAGGCAATCTTGAACGCAAGGAATGCCAACGTACGGTGCCATAACGAATGCCCACGGTGTTTTTTTTGTGGGTTACAATGGAATGGTAACCCCACCCGCGCTATCGGTATACACCGGCGGGGGACCAGTGAAGGATGATAGGTGAGGATGAAGCAGGTCAGGTCACGATGGTTTCCAGGGGGAAACCACGTGGCGGTCGACCTAATAGGGCATATTGCTAGCAATGGGGCTGTCAAATTCCATTGGTAACAATCCCCTTCCCTGCCCACGGTTTTGTTTATGTTTATAAGTGACGGTGACTTTCCATCAGGTGGGCCGCCGACTTGTTTGCCGTTTCTATTTTTAATTATTTGTTAATTATTATCATTGCTTTTTTCAATGCATGACAATGGAATGGTACGTCGCCCGCGCTACTGGTATACACTGACGGGGCACCAGTGAGAGATGATTGCTGAGGATGAAAAGGTAGGTGTCAGTTAGCCCATCGTGAAGAATTCAACGATTAATTAATCACGATGTTTTCTAGGGGGAACCGCGTGGAGGTCGACCTGATAACGTATACTGATAGCAATGGGGACTAACCTTTCTATTACGAATAATCCCTTCCTCCCGCCGTTTCTAGTTAGATAAAAGAAAATAAAAAAAAATATATTCAAATACATGACGACACAATAACATTGCATAATTATTGTTGTTAGATTAATAAATAGTTATAATATATGTATACTCAGATAATAATATTTATTTATTTTTTAATTAAAATAATTATAATATTACGACAGTAAAAACCAAATCATTGTTATGACCCTGTGTAATGTGCTTACATACATTATGTTTACTCGGCAGCACTGTCTATCGTTCCCAATGGTTCCACAGAAAATCAGCGTTTAGGCGATTAAAAAAAAAATATATGGGAGACTTTGTACAAAAGTCGATTGCTTGGGTACCTCTGTCCCATTCGTGTTTCAACCGTGAAGCAGTTGTGTTTGCATGGCTGTGTTTCGGTTTGAAGGGTGGGTTTATGGCGTGAATTTACTGGGTACAGAGGAATAACGCCTCAGTCCTCAGGAATGGCAACACATAGGGGGTATACTCTGTAACAGTGTCTGTGTGGAAACAGTATACTCTGTTATGTCCATGGTACTGCTCATGTCTATAGGCGACGGTTACCACTTTCCATCAGGTGGGCCGTCAGCTTGTTTGCCATTCTAAGTTGTATTAAAAAAAAAGAAAGTAGAGGAGACCTACTCTACTGCCACCCAGCAAGAAAGATGTCAGAAGATGCCATGCCGACATACATATAGCATTCGTGTATGTCGGCTTAAAACCCAGTGATCCGGAGCTTGTGGCCTCCGGTGAAGATGCCGCTGTTTGCCCTGATGCCCCTACCTCATCCGCCCTCACTATCATGGCGAATAAAAAAAGAGATGTCCACACATCCAGAGCGTTTAGGCGTTATGTATGAATGCTTAGACATATCTAATTGGTGACCAATTTAGTTGAATAGTTCCTGATTAGGTATAAATTATAATTATTTATGTTTTATTTTTAATTGTTATTGATATGCGCCAAATAAATTCTTTCTTTCTTTCTTTCAAATAAAGTTATTAAGTAGTTGTTGTTCTCAGAAGAATTGTTCAATATGATGCCTGCGGCCACTTTCTATCATCGTACGGCTCGCCATCGACAGGGAGTTCACCCTCATACCTTACAGCCTAAATGGTCGCGTACAACGCGGTTTCAGAGATGTTTTCTCCCACGAACACTCAGGTTATGGAATGAGCTCTCTGCCGAGGTTTTCTCACGAGACTACAGCATGGGGTTCTTCAAAAGGGCGGGTAAAGAGGTTTCTTTAGGGTCGGCAACGCTCGCGTAATACCTCTGGTATTGCAGGCGTTCATAGGCTACGGTAACCGCTTATCATTAGGTGGGCCGTATGCTTGTTTGCCACCTCAGTGGTATAAAAAAAAATGATAAAGGTAATAAGTACATACAGCATGGCATCCGATCGAGTTACAAACTCATATGTAAACTCATTGGTTCACATATGACAAGATTTAGATCCCCTACTGTGATTTTCTTTGATATTGTTCAATCCAATCTGATGATTTTTTTAAGGATTTAGCCTCATCTTTGTACATAAGACATCCCAATTAAAAAGCATTCAGGGAGACATCTGGTCTTTGCCGTTTATAAAAAAGTTTGAATAGAAAAAAAAGTAAAAAAATATCTATGGCAATTCCGCTTGGTAAAAATTATAATCGGCAATGGAGCGTGCTCTTTAATCCATCGACGATGTTTTTTTTTTTCTATTTTTTTTAAGCCTTTGCATCGACGGATTCTTGTTATTTAATAGATATTTACGTGTTAAGATACTTTTACAGAGATACTTATTTAAAATTTTTAACATTGTCCTGTGGTACTTATAGTATCCTGGTTTATTGACCTCAGATGTAGTGAGTTCAATTATCACCGACATAAAAATTAGTTTTTTTTTTAATAACATACGGCGCAAACGAGCATGCGGCTCACCTGATGATAAGTGATTGAACCGTCGCAAAATAGAGAAATTGCAGGTGTAGATTATAAAGTAACGTGCTTTTTTCTTAAACGACATTGATATCGTTGGTTATTATATAAAAATCTGTTGGTTCCACAGTTTGATTGTGTGTGGAGGAAAAAATCTACAGTGTTGCCACTTTAATTTCTGACAAATTTTCCGATAATGGAAAATACCGATTTTGCAATTTTTTTTTAAATTGTTATTTCGATATTAAGTAACAAATACTTTTTATATAACTGGTAATTCCAGGCCAAAGATAAATTTTAAAAATAATGTTAAAATTTTGTCACGATTGGGAAATAATGAGTATTGCGCGGCCAAAGCTAGCTGTTTACCGCGACTTCACCTGCCTAATATGGAAGACTAATCCCAACTAACAAGTAGGTATGTATTAGCGAATAAATTTACCCATTACCCATCGACAATAATGAATTTTTAATATCAATACCGACGTTGGTTTATAAAATGAAGAGCGCGGGAACTATTGTTTTCTTTATTCAAAAGGGTACCACAGACAAAACATTCGATTATGCAGTAGATATCGAGGCATAGACAATTGAATGAGCAGGGCGGCAGGCGCGCGGCACGCGACGACGGAAAAGTGGCGCAAATTGAGTGCTCCAATTACCGTATCATGTTCTAAGGATATTTTGTCTACAGCATGATTACATTTAGAATTAGCTTTTTGTTCGCGTGGATTTCGGAAGTAGGAAAGCCAATGAAGCCAAGCCATTTTTAGATAGCGCGTCAAGATAAAATATACCTACATCAGTTTTTTTAAGTTAGACTTTTGAAAACGTAACCGTGAAAAAGTAACTAATTTAGTGCAGTAGTTTTGCGTAATGTCTTGTCTTGCGTAATCAACAGCTTTATATCTAGAAAAATTAAAAATATTACATTTACACCATACATTAGCCAATTACAGATTCCCAATTATGCTTATCATACATTATTATCATGCTTATGCTATCAGACAATATTATGCTTATTTTTGGAGGGTTTTTAATTTTTTTTTTTTTGTAAAACTTAGAATGGCAAACTAGATGACGGCTCGCCTTATAGAAAGTGGTAACGCGCTCGTCTATATATAGTCATGAGCGGTACCATGGACATAACAGAGTATATTGTTTCGCCCATGATACCCCCCATGCGTTGCCATTTCTGAGGACTCAGGTGTAATTCCTCTGTACTCTGTAAATTTACTGCCATATCCCACCCTTCAAACCGAAACACAGCCATGCAAACACAACTGCTTCACGGTAGAAATACGAATAGGACAGAGGTGTCTAAGCAAGCGACTTAAATTTTTTATTTTACAAAGCTTTTAAAACATCACTAAAGCCTAGCTGCGGTTGCCCATCCGCCTGCCAAGCGTGGCAACTACACATAAAACCCTCTAAGGGGGATGCCTATGTTCAGCAGTGGACAGTTAACAGCAGTGTCATCATCATCGTCAATACAAATTAGTATTTCGTAAGTATAAGTTAATGCAGTAATTAAGTATACTTATATAATTCTATAATAAATAAATGGATGAGACATTTCATTAATACATTTTTTTTAAATCGCCAACAAAAATTATGCAATGTAAAAATATGTTATTTATTTACGATAATAGACAAAGCAAATCAGCCTGTGAACAACTATCGCCGGCTCCCGCTCTATTTGCAGTGGTCACGTGACCCAAAATGGCGTCGTAAATCGAATAAATCAAGAGGATTGGCGGCTAATCGTCCGCTCCAGGCGGGAAAACATTGGAAGTACGAATGGTGAAGCAAACCACTTAGGTGGTGATGCATAGTAATTCAATGTAAACAAAATTAAATTTACTATTAAATGTTAAAATAATTCTATTTTTTATACAACGACATTAGAATTAAACAATGAGATTTGTTTGATAATGAGGCGTTAATATAATCAGCAACATTTACGCATAGTTACACACACACACATTAAATGACTATGATATAGTTATTCAAAGTCATTCATTTTCATTTAAGAGTTTCCTCTTGTCGGTGCAACCAATCCATGCATCTTCCTCCAGCCAGCTCTATCCCAGGCCATATCCTTTATCTTCCTATACGACATGACGCCTAGTGTTTCCTTTATCTGTCCCATGTAGTTAATCCTCGGTCTTCCTCTTCCTCTTTTGCCCTCTATCTTTCCTTCTATTATGCTCTTAAAAAAATCGTCATGTCGTATAAGGTGGCCCAGCATTTTGCCTCTTCTACTCTTTATTATTTCAATCAACCCTCTCCTCTCGTTTACTTTTATTCAAAGTATATTATATTTAATCAAAGTATATTATAGGAATATATGGGAATAGAATGCCCTATTGTTACCGTATACCATAGTTACCGTGTGGTCCAGGTATAGAATAGGCCACTCCTTCCATTGCCGTGGGTGTTGTAGGAGGCGATTAAGGGAGGGCGAGGGCAGCAACGTCCCTCTCAAAACATCTTCAAAGCCTAACTGCAGTTGCCAATCTGCCTGTCAAGCGTGGCAACTACTGGCAAAACCCCCCAAAGTAGAGACTTATGTTCAGCAGTGGACAGTTCATATCTGATATGATGATTCTTACATACATACATATGTGGAAAGAATGTTGGGTAAAAGAAGGACGAGAAATACATATAATGTAAAACTGGAAGTATGCAGGTACTAAAAGAGGCCTAGAGTTACCTATAGTGATAAGAAATCTAATGTTTTGTCTGAAAAAAAAATCAAGAGTTTTCGGAACCGTCGTGTATGAATGAGACAAGTCTGGAAAGTGGGTGAAATAAAAGATGTATGAAATATATATATATATATATATATATATATATATATATATATATATGTTAGTTACCTACAATATCTATATATTGGACCAATAACTAATATATTTAAAGGTCCGTTATCCGAAAATAGTATTAGATAACAGACTTGTTACATATTTGAAAATATATATCCGACTTATATAGGCGATATCGAAATGGGTGATGACCCTTTTTCCGTCATTAATGTTTTTTTTTTTTTTTTTTATACAACTTAGAATGTCCAGAGAAACCTAAAACCAAATATATAGATATCGAAACGGTACCCGTATTACCATACATATGAAATATACCAAAGAAGGTTATAATATACCAAAATTTTTTTTTATACAACTTAGAATGACAAACAAGCTAACGGCCCACCTGATGGAAAGTGGTAACCGTCACCTATAGATCACCCATGGACATAACAGAGTATACTGTTTCGCCCATGATACCCCCCATGCGTTGCCATTCCTGAGGACTCAGGTGTTATTTCTTCAAACCGAAACACAGCCATGCAAACACAATTGCTTCGCGGTTGAAACACGAATGGGACAGAGGTACCCAAGCAATCGACTTTTGTACAAAGTCTCCCTCTGGTAAATATTAATAGTATACTGTTTTCTTGTTTTTATTGTACGTACACTACCCACTAGTAATTCCGTCAAATAGCATGTTATGTATAGAGTTGCAGTTTTTACTCATAGGTCTTTTACACGCACAATCATATATGGGATTATGATTTAAAATATTTTAGTTACACTAGTCAGTGAGTATAAATTTTTAATATGGGTATATATAATTCATTGTTATGTTACAATATACAATATTTATTAGCTTGTATACTCTTACCTTTATAGATCAAGTAAAATAGATGTCCTTGAGTTTGGGAGCCTGGTGATCTGTAAGACGGGTCATCCTAGTACCGATACCAGTCTCTCACAAAGATTGTTTTTAAATTGTAACCTATATAGCTGTAAATTTTATTATTTTGTTATTTTGTAAGAGAAATAAATAAATAAATATGGTAACACAAATGTATACAATATTATTTATGTTTATAAATTGATGATTATGGTCTATGGTTGCGAAAAGTAAAATAATCAAATCTAAAATGCAACAACGGTAATTATTAAAAAAAATTGTATAGATAGATATTATATATTAGAGAATAAATCTTGTACAGTGAATCATAAATACAATCCAATTCGTTCCCTGCTTACACCAATAATTTAATTCACGTAAAAGATAAAAGAGACAGTAAATTGAAAAGTCGAGTCCCTAGTAATCGAATATTCGCGATTCTCTCAATGGCCGCCCACATCAAAGAATTTTTCAATTTAATATAATAAATCGTTCGAAAATTACAAAATAGGCAGAATTGGCACCTACCTAGCTTACACGGAAATGTCATTTAGACGTTTGTTTATGGTATTTAAAAGTATTGCTGTGTCTATAACCTGGAGCGGAAAAACGGCGGCGTAATCGGAGTTGTTTGGTGTTAACATTATTTGCCAAGAAAAAAAAAAATAATACGAGTAATTCGATCGACATCCATGGTGCAAAATTGAAAAATAGCAATAAAAATTAATTCAAACATCGAATGAAAACACATATTGAGAAGTATAGGTATAGAATAGAACTATTAGTTTGATTACAAAAAGAAATAAAAAAAAAATAAAGATGAAGAGGTATTAAAATAATAATGGTTCCGAAACTGTTCCATCTTATTGAAATTATTTTTTTTTTTGATAAGCAAAAAAGGTTTGATTTATGCTGAGTGTAAGAAATTGAATTTTGTAAATTTGTAAAGGAGTCGTCGCCGTGTTCCTTCGAGCGTCCTATTCAATTTGGCGCCATGTTAGGCCCAAGTCCGTTCGAAAAGTGAATTTATTATGTTATTAACGCATGAATTTGCGTCGTTATTTCCCTCTTTGATCTATTTCCTTGTTCTAGAGTAACCTACTGATTGCGTTACAATTTTTCCATTCTCGTTAGAGTTATTAAATAAGATGTGAGTAGGTTTTATTAATTGCAAGATTATTTGTGCAGCTTTACCATAAACTATTGTTTCTTTTTAATTTATTATGCTTTCGCTAGATGCTATCAATTAAAAAAAAAATTATTGTTATCACAAATGTGGAGTAAACTAAACGAAATGTTTATTGGTAGTAATGTTATGTTTTTGTAATAGTGAAAAAATGTAAGAAATCAAATATTTTCTTGTCTCAATTACAATTATCACTTTTTGTCATGTGAGTATCAGATATTTACTATTTTCTATGACAGTATTTACAAATAAATAATTTTCAGGACAATAACTAATAAGGGACGTGACAAAATAACTCCACTATTCAATTTGTTTCCATAGACAATTGTACATAAGTTAATCAACACACACAGTTTAATGCAGGTAAAATATATATTCGTCTCTTGGAGAAATATTAATTTTTATACAACGAATGGCTTATTTTGTAAATAATTATACGATTTAATAAAATAAATTTCAAGTACAAGTCAAAATATAAATATTGTTTTTTCTACATTTTTTATATATATTTTATATATAACATAACATTGGAACAATGTTAAATCTAACAGTCTTCTTAGATGCTTTATAATTTTTTTTTAATATATTCCGACAAAATACTTAATCCAAAATTTTTCCGTGATCTCGAAATATTTCAACTGATGACTTCATTGTAAACTAAAATATATCGAGAGATTAAAATTATGATAAACTTAATTACGGCTACTAAACTCACTTTTCTCATTTGAAAACGAATAAAAACCATAGAGACGTGATATATTAAAAAAAATGTCTCCATTTAATTTGGGATTTAAAAAAAAAATGTGGATGCAAGGGTAGCATAATTATATGAATAGTGTCAGATTGTGTTTTTATAAATTACCTTCATATACAATATTGTTTATTCACAAACAGTATTGTACTCGGACTAGCAAGCTTGTATTTCACTATACATGTATATACCTACAAGTAGTTGAGTTACAAAGAAAAACAACGGCTTTTAACGTTCACACAACTACAGTAATAAATCTTATATTTCTTATACAAACAAGCATACAGGCCATCTGATGATAAAGGGTCACTGTAGCTGATAGACGATTGCAAAAATAACTCGCAAAGATGCTGCACAACTTTTTTTTTATTTAACATAGAGGGGCAAACAAACTGACGGCCCACCTGATGTAAAATGGTAACCGATGCCTATAGACATGAGCGGTACCATGGATATAACAGAGTATACTGTTTCACTCATAAAACCCCATATAAAAAAGCGAATTACTTACCATTATTTCTTGGGAATCGCTTAAGAATCCACTAAAAACTCATTAAAGTTTTCACTAACATCAAAAGGAAACTTATAATCATGCATTGTATTAGGAAAATGAATAATAAATCCTACATGCAGACAAAAGCAGCATTAGGTGTACCATAGACAAGGAGTGATCGCAATTTAGGGGTGGGGTAACACAATCCTCACGTCAACTCTATTATTTATGGATTCTTTAACATGTAAGGACTATCGTATGAGGGTTTAGGGGGCGTGCAAACGAACGAAACGCACATTTGGCGAGGAAGTGTTTCTTCTGCCTCGGCGGGCCTCGAGAGGGATTTGGTTTTTTTTTTCGAAACATATTTGGGGTGCAGGTTCACAATAATGGCAATGAAATGAATGCACGTGTTTATACAAATTGATACGTATTGAATTAAAAATATAAGAAATTGTTTATGATTATTTTGATTTTTCAATCTGACTATCATCCATTTAATAGACATATCTGGATAATAGGGGTAAAAAAAAAAACAAGAAAATTCCTGATCTACGTACATACTTATGGCGTTACATGTAAACCAAAATAGAGTCAAAATTAGACTCTTCTCAATAGGTTTAAAGAATAATGGAAAAGATAAGGTATACCTAGAACTATGTATCTATCTTCACGCTTATTTCATTGCGTACCTACAGAATGTATGTATGTATCAGAACAGAATACATAGAATTAAATGAAATAAGTAAATCATCATAATGTTGTTATTTTTCTCTGCTTTATACTAAATAGAAGTTTAAAAAAAAGCAATACAAATATCTAGAAATATTCAAATTAAAATAAATTTAAGATAAAGTACGGTAATAAATGCTATTGCACGGGGGGAAAGGGATTGTTAGTAATAGAGATTGAGAATCCCATTGTTAGCAATATACCAAACCAGGTCGACCTCCTGGCGGTTCTCCCTGGAAACTATCATGGTTAATTCCTGATGAATTCATTATGATGGGCTAACTGGCCTGTTTTCATTCTCATCTATCACCCTTCACTGGTGCTCCGCCAATGTATTCCGTTAGCGCAGGCGGGCTTACCATAACATTTTCACCCATCGTAAAAAAAATGCTATTGCATAAAGAATTATATGAATAGGTTCAGATTAAGAATATGTTACAGTTGAGTTGAGTACGTTCTAATTTTAAAGTCTTTTAAAGAAGATAAAATAAGGTAAAAACATTATGGTTTAAAAAAAATTAAAACATTTGATTGCTTTTTTTATTTGAATAAAGAACAAATTAATTAGGTATTCATACTTTTTAACATTTGTGCAATGATTTGCCGCGTGAAGTGGCCACATGCCGACCGTTTATTAAATACCCCGCTGTTACTTTTCACGCTGCTTGTGTTGTGTGGACTTTATTAACATTCTCATTATTTGAGGAGCTGTTGTAAATTTATAATTTTAGCTGGAAATTGCTATCCATAGATTATTAAAAAAATATTTTTTTAAAGAGTTTATGATTAAAAATCAATATTCTATCAATTCATAGCAAAAAAAACTTTTAAATTAGTGGTTTAATACATTATCAAGTTTAAGAAGGTCTTTAAAAAATAAAAATAAAATATTAAATCAAAGATTAATTAATTGTTTTTTTAATTTTAAATAATTAAAGTAAGTAGTTTGTGTTAAAAGATTTTTTTTATAACACAGGGAGCAATCGAGCATGCGGCTCACCTGATGGTAAGTGACTACCGCCGCCCATGATCACCCACAACACCAACGGCATTACAGGTGTACTGCCGGCCTTTTGAAAAGTAATATGCTCTTTTCTTGAAGGTTATGTTGTCGTTTCGGAAATACTGCTGCTGGAAGTTGATTCCAAAGAGTGGTTGTGCGTGGAAGAAAGTGCCTTGAAAAACGCACGGTAGAAAACTCGAAATGTTTTAGATACTCTTTCCTATTTATAAATATATATAAAAGGCATCGAAGAAACAATAGATTAAAGATTATGGTTTGTAAGAGACAGGGTTAAGATGATTATGTATTTTTATTTACTTGCGACCACGGCCGAAGTAATCAGCGAACTAAGTAAAAGTCTACCATGAAATGAAATACCGAAATTTCGGACTCAATTTCGTGTTTTTGTTTATACCAAAATCGGACCAATAAATGAAGTTTAACATTTCGTTCGTTATACATCCTATCATAAAAATGCAAAGGAACAATATTTTAACATTTTTAATATTTCCAAACGGCATGTATTATGTAATTTTAACAACAAATTTGTGTTTCGTTTGGCTCCGAAATTTCGGAAAATATTTCATGGTAGGCCCTCTAGTCGAAACGTCGAGATAACTCACCTGAGTTACTATTTGGCATGTACCATTCAAAGACTGTAATGAAAGTTTGTACCGTGCTGGCCTGCAGTGTGGTCCCGGCATAGAATGGGCCACCCCTTACTTTCTCATAGGCGCCGTAAGAGGCGGATAATGGGACTTAATGGTGAAAGAAAGGGCAGCAGTTACATTGCTAGCAATATACCCTCTGGAATCCCCATCCATCAACCCTCACTATAGTTCCATGCTTAGCGTTATCATTCCATTATCACTCAATAAAAAAGCCTCGGTTTGGTAATTCGAATTATAATTCCGTTTTCATATTTTAAAAAAATATCTTCTCGTCTTCTTATTGTCTTGTTATTAATTGAATAAATAGTTGATGAAATGTTAAGTCGCTTATATGTATGTATTAAATGTAATGTATCTTGTACCCAATAATAATTTTGCACGCTTTAAAATATAAGGCGAACATTTGTACTTCACAATAGATTAATATCTGTAAAAACAATGTTCTGGCAAATAATCTAATTTGATCTAATCTAATCGGGTTCAATGCTCTCACAATAGTCATTTAGAGTACATTTGATTTAGGCGTTTTCTATGTAAATATTATTACAAAATATAGGTATTTAAATATATGTAATTTACGTAAAGAAAAACAATATATTATTTTTTTGTTATATATATTTATCAGTTGTTTATTACGTAGCCATAAGTACAAGGTATGCTTATTTTAGGTCTTTATTGTGATGGTGATATGTTTAGTATTAAATTAATTTGTCTGTTATTTTTAGTCTATGGTATCGTGAATTTTATAGGCGACAGTGATTATTTTAGATCAGGAAAGAAGTAAATTTTATTTGGTTTTTATTCATTAGTAAAAAACGATCAATGCGAAACGTTTTAAGAAGAACGAAATCCGAAATCGTCGTTTCCTTTGCCTCGATTAATTTATTTAGAAACTTTCATTGTCTATGGACCGTTATAACATCCTTATTCTGTGACATTTCAACAACAGTACCCCTTGTATTTTTAAATTTCGATATCGAAACAGAAATATCAACGATATTTCGCTGTCAAACAAGATAGGCTTTTGAAATTCAGCGGCGAACCTCTAAAGCGTATATATGTAATTATATACGTGTATATTATATGTACGGGAGACATCGAGTGAGAGTGCCTGTTGTAGACGCTTCTTGTAATATATATCGTTGGTGGGTTATTCTGAAACTGAATTTGGAGTTGTTTTGCTATTATCGCGCTAGGTTGGTATCATTGGATTTAGAATTTGCTATATTTTTAAAGTTTAAACGTATTCGAATGAAAGAAATAAAGGTGTAAGTCGACTTTATTTTTTTTAAATAATTTTGTCTTTGTTTCTGTTTTATTGTTTTTCTGTTTCTTTATTCTTAATTCAAAACTTTAATAAGATACCTATTATAATTATAAATAAATATTCAAATAGGCCAGTTAAATATAAAACGCAGATTTTAAAGAATGTTCATGTAATGAAAAAAAAAATTAAACAAGACTCAGATATGGGCAACGCGTTTTACATCTTTTTCTTAGAGTTTTCTTTTTTGTTTGGTAAAATAAAGAACGACAAATCACAGTTAATTTTTCATAGATTTTATAAGACTATACATTCCTGTTCTTATGATTCTTGTTTATACATTTATAAAAATGTATATTTATTTCTGTATACTTATTCAAATTCGACAGTGATAAAAACAGTGATTTTTTTTTATAAGTTAATAAAATGGTAACTCTATCTGCGCTATTAGTGTATACTGGCGGAGCACCAGCGGGAGATGATAGGTGAGGATGAAAGCAGGTCAGTAAGCCCATCGTGATTAATTTAACAGTATTAAACCACGATGTTTCCAGGAGGAATTGCGTGTAGGATGACCAGACAGGATATATTGCTAGCAATGGAGCTGTTATTTATTATCCATTATTAGTTGTCTCTTTCCCTCTACTTGTTATGTTAGTTACTGGTTCGTTTTAAGAATATGCAATTTTATTAGAGTACGTATTAATAATTATAGTTCTTAGGTTTATTATTTCTTGAATTATGGCGGAAAGTTTTCTTCGTTGTCATAGCCAGATGCAGAGGTAATATTTGTATGGGATAGAGTAGTATAATTAAATTAATTATACTTAAATTGTAATAAATTTATTTTCTCTGTGTTTGTTATGAAAAAAATATAATTTGTTATTTTAAATTTGGAAATAAATGAAAAACCAAAAGATTTTAGAATTGGCCACTTACGCGCAGCAGCCGGCAAGGGTGGCGGGGCGAGGCGTGCGGGCTGAAGATAAGCAGCTTAACTCCGCACCCAACTGAAACAGCACTATATGGCATCTGTTTAAGTAAGAAAGAGAGAGCACCACATCCCTATATACAGCTGCAAACATTACTGCGTACGTTCGGACGCTGGCGTTCTTAATTTAAACGTTCTATGACGTAGACAACGTTTCAGAGATGTGGTATTTGCGTGTATTGAAATACGGTTGGTTTTTACATGTTCGTTCTCTGAGGGTTACCCAAAACAAGGTTGCCATATTAAAATAAAAATACATTTTCCAGGGAATATCTACGACGACGGTACAAGTAAAGTTTGCGTTTGGCGAGGCAGCTATAGCTATGGGTGTACGGAGGCACAATTTACCGTGGCGTCTAAACAGCTAATTTCAAAAGAACTCTAACAGAGTTTGTTGCGTGCAAATTTCTCGAGTTTTTAATACAGATGACTGTTTTTATTGTCATACAATTTTCGTAAGTTGAAAAATAAATCTGTATTCATTTGTATGCACTATTTAAACTTTAAATTGTAAGAAATTTTATTTTTAAATTATTTATTACATGAATATGTAAGTAGTAGAGCTATAAGTCTAGACTTCTAGCCTGACTTTTCTCCTTTACTTTGACGTATATATGTACATAGGTATGTGTAGGAGAGGGAGGGGGGAAATTGTTAATAATGGCAACTAGCAACTCCATTGCTAGCAATATATCTTATCAGATCGGCCTCTATGCGGTTTCCCTGGAAATCATCATGGTTAGTTCTTATTAGAAATCATCATGATGGGTAACAGACCTGCTTTCCTGCTTACATCGATAACACAGGCGGTGTTACCATTCAACACCCATTAAAATAAACAAAATCCAATTATAGTCGTAATGGGTACCTATACCCTATACCCACTAATTTAAAATAGTGTGATATATCCATCAAACTGAGCGAACTACGAGAACACAGACAAAAACTT
Source organism: Galleria mellonella (assembly GCF_026898425.1). NCBI lineage: Eukaryota > Metazoa > Arthropoda > Insecta > Lepidoptera > Pyralidae > Galleria > Galleria mellonella. The sequence goes on along the minus strand of NW_026441999.1, from coordinate 2,457,666 downwards.
AAAATATTTGAACAAATGTTTCAACTAATTGCGTTTATGTTTTTCTTTTTATTCTAAATTCAAAGTAAAATAGTAATGTTATTTTTTTTTTATACAACTTAGAATGGCAAACAAGCTGACGGCCCACCTGATGGAAAGTGGTAACCGTCGTCTATAGACATGAGCAGTACCATAGACTTAACAGAGTATACTGTTTCGCCCATGATACCCCCCATGTGTTCCCACTCCTGAGGACTCAGGTGTTATTCCTCTGTACCCAGTAAATTCACGCCATCGGACATAGAGGCTCAAGAGAGGTTCTTGAAGATATCTTATAGCGGGTGTTTTTTTTTAAAAAAAAACTCCATTCTGTATCACTTGATATTGAAAACTCTGCTTTTCAATTTAAATTTCTAGTTAATTTAATGATCATCATCGTCATTGTAGTGTAGTGTCTGTAAAATCCCAACTCCGGGCAAAAGACTCTACTAATTGTTTCCACTTCCCAAGTCGCTGAGTAAATCTTACCAATTTTCATTGAAACAGTTGAGATAGTCTGTTAATCATGCGAGGTTTTTTGGCACTGCAGCGTACTAAGATGAACTTAAGATGATGCCGTGTGATCCCGGTATAGAATAGGCCATCCCTTCCTTTTTCGTAGGTGTCATAAAAGGCGACTAAAGGAATTTAATTTTTTTTTATGCGACTTAGAATGGCAAACCAGCTGTCAGCCCACCTGATAGAAAGTGATAACCGTCGCCTATAGACATGAGCAGTACCATGGACATAACAGAGTATACTGTTTCGCCCATGATACCCCACATTCGTTGCCATTCCTGAGGACTCAGGTGTTATTCCTCCGTACCCAGTAAATTCACGCCATATCCCACCCTTCAAACCGAAACACAGCCATGCAAACACAACTGCTTCACGGTTGAAACACGAATGGGACGAGAGGTACCCAAGCAATCGACTTTTGTACAAACTCTCCCTCCCTATCTATATATTGGGTATCTCTGGACACTGATGGCGGAAAAAAAGGTCATCACCCATTCCGATATCGCCCATATCGGTCGGATATCTGTTTCGAATATGTTAAAAGTCTGTTATCCAATATAATTTTTTGGGTGATGTTTTTTGTTTTCGCCATCAATACGTAGAGGAACCCAATATATAGATATCGGTGCGATATCCATATTACGCATGCCTACTTAGAATGGCAAACAGGCTATAGATATCGTAACTGAAATATATAGATATTATATTATCCACACCTAGCAGTGAGTACTCGGGCGTCAGCGATCGCTAGTAACCCGATAGGTAGCGGGTTCGACGACTGAAGCCGCACGCGTTGTTTCGTGTCACAACACGGATGCACGACCGACGAGGGGTCAAAGATCAGTTCAGTCTAGTATTTGTTCACGGCTTCGTCTATTTTTTTAACAAGTTTACGTTGGGTTTTTTTTAATGAGCGATAATAAAATGGTAACCCCGCCTACGCTATCGATAGACACTGGCAAGACATCAGTGAGGGATGATAGGTGACGATGAAAAGAGGCCAGTTAGCTCAACGTGAGAAAATTCACTATGTTTAAACACTTGTATTACTAACAGTGAGACAGTTAGACCACATTACTAACAATCCCCTTTGGAAACTATCATGGTTAATTCCTGATGAATTCATCATGATGGGCTAACTGGCCTGTTTTCATTCTCATCGATCACCCTTCACTGGTGCCCCGCCAGCGTATCCCGTTAGCGCAGGCAAGGATACCATACCATTTTCACCCTTAAAAAAAAAAACATTTTTTTTAATGGGTGATAATGGTACGGTAACCCCGTCTGCGCTATCGGTATACACTGGCGGGGCACCAGTGATAGATGACTAATGAGGATGAAAGCAGGTCAGTTAGCCCATCCTGACGAATTCTACTAGAATTAGCCACGATGGTTTCCAGGGGGAACCATGCGTGAAGGTCGACCTGATAGGGTATATTGTTAGTAATGGGGCTATTTGACCTCATTACTAACAATCCCTTTCCCCAAAAAATACCATTATCACCCATTAAAAAAAACACAAGTAGGTTTCACAAAACCAGGGATTGAAGATCTGTTCAATCTAGTAACCATTTACCCACAGTTTTAGCTATTTTCATAACAAGACCAGCTTTTTGCTCACTTCTATCTCTTTTTTTAGTGTTTTCATTTCGGACATCCCCGTGGTCATAGCTCGAACTTAGTATTTTGCTCTCTGAGTAAAATTCCGCACTGAGCTTTAACCCCACTTTTTTTTTGCAGCATTGAGACACGAGCAGGCATATATTTTATTTTGTTGTTTTGTGTTCCAATGCCCTGTGGTCCCGGCATAGAATAGGCCACCCCTTCCTTTCCCGTGGGTGTCGTTAGAGCCGACTAAGGGAGGGCGAGGAATGGGCAGCAGCGTCCCTTTTAAATATATCTTCAAAGCCTAACTGCGGTTGCCAATCCGTCTGTCAAGCGTGGCAACTACTGGCAAAACCCTCTAAGGGGCAGGCTTATGTTCCGCAGTGGACGTTTAAGGACAGAATATGATGATGACGCTCCAGTAATGATTCCTAATGATTATTGTTGATTGTATTTTAACTATAATACGATATGTGTATGCCTTAGATATAAATATTTGTTTTTGCTAACAATTTTTTTGTCTTTAAGTAATTTTTAAAGGAGTTGTTTTTGATATTCATAGCACGTAGATGTAAGGTACATATAATACATAGATTATATTTTTTACATATTTGTATATAATATATATATAAAATTTTATATATATAATTAATTAATTATATATAATTATATATATTATATTATATCAATAATTAATTAACTATATTCAAATGTCAAAATGTAAATAAATCTTCCATTTTTTATTTATCTATCTACATCGTGCACGTGGCATTGACAAGTGGGAAAATCAGTGAAATAGCCCAATTCTAGATGGCGCATGGCATGTCAAGTTGAAACATACACCAGAATTTAAGTTACACTATTAGAAGCATAAATGTAAACCGCATCCAATTTAGTCCTAGTCCTTTTTGCGTGATGTTGGAACAAACATACATAAAGACAGACAAAATCTCTATAAAATAATGTTTTGGCTTTTTCTGCTCTTATTGAAATCACTCATATAAATTTTTCTTAAGTATTTCCAATGTACGGACAGTATCTAGTTACTTTCTTTTTTTATTATTATTTATTAACTGTATCGTTCGGCTCTGCCTGTGTTAATTAATATATAAATTATTCTATGTGCTAAAGTTAGAACATAACCTACCCGTTAAGGGGGGAAACGGATTGTTAGTAATGGGGTCTAACTGACCCATTATGTACATTTATTTATTTATTTATTTATAGGATTACCAACATAAGATACAGCCACAATAAAGCTAAATTTTAATACAGTACACTGGCAGATTAGATCTTACTGTTCTTACATTGATAGGCGACCACGGCATGCCTTGTGTTTGACGAACATTAAAACATAACGTACATTTACTTATCTCTGTCAAATTTTTATGTATTATCAGTGTGTAGAATGAAGTACTCTTATAAATAAATAAATAAAACAAGTATTATAGAAATAAAACACGATACCTTTGTATTTTATATGCATATATTCGGATTCATTAATTCAATAACTATTAGTTAATAATTAATACAACTTAAAAAAAAAATACACTGACTTTCATCGAACGCCGTACAATTAGATACTTAGAATTAACTTAGCTATGTCCAAGCTTAAAATTTACTATAAATTACAGATTTCGTTATATTTAAATTCTAATATGGAAATAAAAATATATAAATCAACTATTAATCTCTTCAAAGTTTCAATACTTCCATGATAATTTACAATGTCATTGAAAAAGTTTCTATATAACGAAATCATTCATTCACGATTGATTTTTTTTTTAGTACGCTTGTTCCGTTGTGGAACAGGCTAAGGTCGGAGACCATGCTGCCTAGTCTTCAATATGATAATTTGTCTGGAATGTTCACGACTGAATCGTTCGTTCTATCTTTTTTTTTTATTAAACAGAGGCGGCTAAATCATACACCGGTAAAGCCATACTCGTGACACATCATAAACGGTAGTTATAAATTGCATTTGAAAATGACAATTTAAAAATAGAATCATGAAATTACGTTAAACAATATTGTTGGATCATAAAAACACGATTGTACATTGTAATAACGACTTAGGAACACTGGATTAGGGTCGGAATTGTACAATTTTTTTTGCACAGAGTACACAACTAATTTTATAATTCTTTGTTTATCATTAGTACTATAGATTAGGGGTGGGTAATATACAGCAATATTTATATATTGTAGTTACAGTATCTATATATTGGCTCAATAAAGGATATAATAAATAGCGATTATCCATTATATATTTAAATCGAAATGAGGCACCCGGTCCAAATAAACATAGATATCAGACTGATATGGGCGATGCCAAAATTGAAGGCTGACAATTTTCGCCGTAAATATCCAGTGTAATATCCAATATATAGATATTGGAGTGATACAGATATTACCCATGCCTACTATACATGGTCGATATCAGATTTAAGGATTCCGGAATTAGTAAGATTCGTGTTGCAGCTCTTTTTAATCGATATTCTATTGTTAATTGAGATAGTAATCATATCGACAATTACAGCTGTGAGGATAAATATGTTTTGATTTTAATAACAAGTCATAGACAATAATAACTGGTCATAGACTAACCCCCTTATTTATAAAAACTTAGCTATTGAAGTGTTTTGTCATCTTCTTTCATGCTTCTTTCTCGACAGAAAGTATCCAAACATTTTAATAGTTAAAGTAGATTTGCTGGACATTTTAGTTTTTATGAATAAGAGTGTATATGAATCTAGATAGAGCGTCGACTATAAAAAAAAAACATCCAAGAAACGGTTAGTGAACTATTGGCTGATTTTTGACTCCGTTTTTTAATACCGAGTGTTCAGTTCAAATGGTCAATCTTTTGTTAAGATGTATCAACAGTCTGAAAACGGCATTGATAAATAAATGGCAGTACGTGTGATAGGTCTGTTGTAAACCGTAACTTTTTTAAATTAGGATTGTTTTTTATACAACTTAGAATGGCAAACAAGCTGACGGCCCACCTGATGGAAAGTGGTAACCGTCGCCTATAGACATGAGCAGTACCATGGACATAACAGAGTATACAGTTTCGCCCATGCGTTGCCATTCCTGTGGACTCAGGTGTTATTCCTGTGTACCAAGTAAATTCACGCCACATCCCACCCTTCAAATCGAAACACAGACATGCAAACACAACTGCTTCACGGTTGAAACACGAATGGGACAAAGGTACCCAAGCAATCGACTTTTGTATAAAGTTTCCCTCTGGTGTTTTTATTGAAGCGTTTGTTTGCAATTAAGGTTCGAAATTCCATATTTGTAATAGCGAAATGCTCTATCTAGATGTGTTATAAATCAATTATTTAATACAGGTGTTTTAAACGTATGGCCACAGAATATATAATAGTATGTAGAGTATTTAATAATATAGGTATATAATAAATCTGCGACACTTCATCAAAACATGTTTGAAATCTATGTATCAGCAGCAGCTTAGTCTTTTATGATATCTGTCGATATCGATATTTTGAACAGAGGTATATTGCAAATAGTTGTACAACACTATGAATTAATCATATATATTATTACGTTGATGCTTTTAAATGGTTACATAGATTTATTTTCCAGTACCGTTAATGTAAGGGCAGTGACGATTGTTAAATAACGTAATGAAAATATATCCAGTGATATATCGGAGTATACTAAAGGACAGTAACGTTAGATTTTCATTATTATCATTTTATTTAAGTTATTATGTATTTTTAGACATTACAACAAAATCTAGTCAATAGAATTAGACACGTTAGCGGTTAAAAATGCGTTGATTACCGACATAGATATAAAAAAAAAACCTTAGATTCACACTTACAAAAACATGTTACAAGCTTATTGCCACTTCAGCTTGCTTGTTCTCCGAGCTATGTCGGTTACTTTAGTTTTTCTGCGCATACCCTCATTTCATATCACGCAAAGAAACGCTCCATAGCTCGCTGAGTAATTTAAAGCTTCTGCTGGTCAACTGTGTAGAGCCATGTTTCGATTTCGTAGGTCATCATTGGCAATCTAGAGTGCGATTAGACAGTTTTTGGGTTCTTTTTGAGCGTTGGGGCGTGAAAATTTTAGCTCCCACTGCTTGGACAGTTATCATTGTTCGTTATTTTGCAGTTCACTAGACACTGAAAGTGATTATTAATTTATTTACTGTAAATATGAAACTTTGCGTCTAGACTTCATATTATTATAAAAAATTTGGAAGAATATTTCAGTATGTTTGATTAAAAATGTCACTGAATATTTAAAAATGATTATATATATTTTGAATGCACTCTATTTTCACAGTGGTTTTTAATTTTGTCTAATTGTGCATCTTGGTTTTTTGTATATCAATGTATGAATAACAAGTTATTAGGAATATTTGCACTGGTTATCTCAATTTTAAGATCCGATGATAATATTAAAAATAAAATAATAACAGTATTAATATGATGGTTGGCATGTGAGGTAGCTAATAAAGCGATTTCAAAATTTATATAAAATTGTGTAGATATCACAGAGAAATCATATAGAAATTATCTGTTGACTAGATTTTGAGATAAATAAAAAAAAAAAAAAAAGAATTATTGATACAGGCTTCGTGCTGCGGAGGGCGCGTAAGCGATAGTGTACAATGAAGGCGGCCTAGAATCTAGTTGTCCATAGAGGGCGCCACCACTAAATGAGTAAGAAGTAGTGGTAAAAGACAATAAAATGATAAAAAAGAAGATATTAATTTGATAAGATATTGCGATTTTGCAAATTATTGTATAGTACTTTTAGTCTCACACTCAATGAATAACAAATAAATGTTATTTTGCGTAAAAAACAGGAATACAATATCTATATATTGACTCAGCAGCGGATATATTAAATATTGTTTATCCAATATATAACATCGAAATGTATATAGGTATCACACCGGTATGGCTGATATTGATATGAGTGACGACTCTTATTTCCAATATTAATATCTAGAGAAACTCAATATATAGATATCGGTGTGGTATCGATATTACTCATGCCAAAGGAATACTTCAATTATTTGAATTTAGAATTCGGAATTGTATTTCTTCAAATATATATATTGGAATAAGTCTAATTTTGCACAGCGAAGAGAAAATACGTATTCAATCGTCACAAAATTAATATGGGACCGAGACGGGGGTAAATCCTATCTTTTGAAAAAAGATATTGGGACGTAATCGTGTAAAAACATGCAGACGAATCGAGAACCTTCTCCGTTTGGAAGAGTCACTGAAAAACGGAATCTATTTTTTGACATTGCAATAATGGCGATATGATATCGCAAATAGCTAACAGCGTGAAGACTATTATCGGCTTTATGGAACTGTAAATCTGTAAATGTTGATTTCCAATTCCGTCCTTGTACTACGAAGCCGACGGTATACAGGGTGATATCGACAACCTTTTAAGGGAGTAATTTACTAATAAAACTGAATATGTCCGCTTAAAACATAAAGGTAAAAAAAAACAACAAGAAATGTCAACCCCTCTCTTACTAATTAGACAGCTCTGTTAGTTTTAATAATTGATTGTTTTTCTTTTTGAGAAAAATATTTAGTTTTCCATGTTGAACACCCTTTGAAAGGAGATTAACGTCTTCGATATCATCGATATCGATACCTGTATTATCGATATCACCTTCTGTGTTCACGGCATGCTCCTCTATGTATACACACAGCTTTATTCTGTTACCGGTAAAAACTGTTTAATACCAGATTTCAGATACTTATTGAATCTTATACTACATATTAATAGTCACATATACATCCGGAACACACACATTTACATTGTTTTATTTAAATAAAAATCTCAAATACGTATATATTTACAAGAAAACTATATTTAATATTAATGTTACTTTAGTGAACTCCATCACTAAGTATAACCTAAAAATATATTTTTAATATAAGTGATATGACTCAAGTATTTATACATAGGAATTGGGAAGCAATATGAAAAGAAATATCTATACATACACCTAAATAAATGGGCTTTTTTTTTTTTTATAAACAATCAACACTAACTCGATACACGCATTAGGCCTTTTTACAATATTTCGTTGAGTTTACAATCTTCATTTGGCATCAAGTTGGAACAGGTTGATAAAATTTTATAGTATACAGTAAATAAAAATACTTAGCAAGAGGTGGGGGTATAATGTAATTACTAATTACGATACTAAGCTACTTATAAGAAGGTACAATTTAGTAGTCAAGCATCAAGTAATGTTTGAACGATTTCATGTCGGCTTCCCCAGATAGCACTGTCATAACGTTATCTCTAGATTGGCAAACACGTCCGGGGAATCATACATATCGGATTGCAAAATCGTTCTTAAAAGATTTACCCAGTGGCAAGACGATATTTTATATTAATAACATGACTTTCGCGAAAGTATTACCTTTTTTCCAAAACATAAAATTTAGTCCCAGATGTAATATAAGATACAGCTTTAACAAAATGCTCATTTCTGACTTAAAAAAACTATTAGTTTACTACTATATTGTATTGTTTTAGCTCCAAGTCTTGCTAAGGATAATTAGTTACATGTATTTGAAAAAATACTAACAGCCCAGTTACCTGCGATTTACAAAGAAATCGATTGTTTCGTAAAAAAATAGGACTAGTTAATAATTAATTAATTAATTAATTAATTTTACTCAGTGATATGTACACATATTGCATTTTCACATGTTTTCAGATATCAAAAATCATTTTTATTTTCTTAATGAAATTACAATTAAACTAAATAGAATAAATGAAAACGATTATTAAGAACTGAAAACTATGGGAAGTGCAAATAAAGATGGCCACAGATAATATAAAGAAACCGTTCGGAAACGCGCGAGATCTTTGTAAATTGTACATTGAACAAATATCGATTTAAAATTGTACAATTATTTACAATCTACAAATAGAGGACTAGAAACACTAAACCATGTTGATTCCGTATTTTTCAGGTGCAAAATAACTGTTACCTGAATTAGGAAAGTTCGTTATTTGGGACGCCTGAAGCATGCTTAGGTGAGGTGAATTTTGCGATTGGTTTTCTGGTGATTCGGCGCCAGAGGTTAGGATATTGTGGTGAGATGGCCACGCGGACGGTGACGACGGGTTGCCAAACGACACTTGGTTGTAAAGTTGGTTGCCGTTGGCGGTTAAGTTGTGGCTGTGGTGGCCACCATGAGCCTGGTTCACCGACGATCCATTGAAGTATTCCATCTGAAAGAAAGTATTTGTCAGTATCTTACAAATATAATTAAATTGTAAGGCGTTGTCTGTACATGGAAGATATTTGAAGGGTCTTATTTATATATAAGGGGTCTTAATAAGAGGGATAGAACCTGAAATATTTTTTTTTGGAAATTTTGCGTCTTGTCTTTGCTGTTCTCATATCGGTTGTCACAATTGTGTTCCTGCAGGATTAACTTCTAAACTGGTGTATGTTTTATTTTCATACGCCGTCTAGAAGTGGCCCATTTCATTGGTGTACCTATTTCTAAAATCCAAGCGCACGGAGTAGCGACGAGAAAGTTAGTTGTTGTATTTTTATGCTACTCGGATTGGCAACTAAGTTCACTTGATGGAAAATGATAACGACTGTCTATAGATATGAAGAGCAATACAGACACAATAGATTACACTGTGACAATCATAGTAACTACTAATGCGTTGCCGTTCTTGAAGTTTCCGTACTCAGTAATTTCACTGCCAAATCTTTTATTTTAAACCAAAACATAGCCATATAAATATAGCTAACTGGCAACAGAAGAGTGGGACAAAGGTATCAATTCAGATGATTTATGTACAAAATCTCCTTCTATTACACTTAAACTTTTTCCTGGTCTTGGTAGCAGATAAGTGGCTTCCATAGCCATATTTACTATTAATATATAATATAAGCATATAACGATATAGAACGGCGTGTGTCGTAAGAGGTGTCAAAGAGAATTAGATGTTCGAGGGGCGGACAGCAGCGTCCCTCTTAAAATATCACCAAAGTCTAACTGCGGTGGCCAACCTGCCTACCAAACTTGACAACTATTGGAAGAATCCTACTTATGAGGTAGGCCTATGATCAGTAATGGATAGTTAACGGCTGATGTGATGATGATGATGATGATGATAAAAGCATATATAAATAAAAAACCTCATACCTGACTCGGATAATACGGCGAATTGTAGGCACTCTGCCCGTATCCTTGATGGTGATGGGTACTTGAGTAGCTCCTGATGTAGTCCGAGCTTCCAGGCCAGTGGAAGCTATTGTAGTTGTCAGGATGATACACATTCCCGGGACCATTCAAGCTCTGAGGAGTTATAGGGGGAGAAGGAGTAGTCATGATCGAGGAATTTGACCCTAGCGGCGTCAAGTTACCTGTAAGTCTTGAGCTGTATTGGTCTTTGACCAAACTGCTCCCGAAAGACTTTTCCGAGTAGTCCAATTTACTGGAATAGTCCAGCCTTTTTGGACTATTGTACAACTCTTGCTTAGGTGTTACCCCGTAGCCGTGGACGTTTGATATAGAATCAGACGGTGAAGACTCTTTCCCGCTGATTCTTAACGTATCATTTGAGTTGTAATGGTGACTTAAAGAACTTAAATTGTTCTTATTGAGTGGTGAAGAGTCATAATTAGAGGGAGCCGACTCTTTTTTACATATAACGTTTATGGGAGGGCTGACAGATGTGGTTGGGGTGATGGGAAGATTTGGTGAGGACGTGGTAATACTCGAGGTATTTTGAGTGTTAGCTATACTAGAATTCGTGGAGCCAGTTAAAGATTTCGAAGTAGTTATCTTTGTTGATGAAGAATTGGAGCTATTGCTGCCTTTTATGTTAGAACTGGCTGATATGGATGAGGTTTTGGAACTGGAGGACTTGCTTGATATCTGGGTGTTGGTTTGCTGTTGGAGTTGCTGTCTGCATTTCGCTCTTCGGTTCTTGAACCACACCTGTTAAGAGTAATAATTCATATATTTAATTTATAGTCTACCAGAGGGAGACTTTGTACAAAAGTCGATTGCTTGGGTACCTCTGTCCCATTCGTGTTTCAACCGTGAAGCAGTTGTGTTTGCATGACTGTGTTTCGGTTTGAAGGGTGGGATATGGCGTGAATTTACTGGGTGCAGAGGAATAACACCTGAGTCCTCAGGAATGGCAACGCATGGGGGGTATCATGGGTGAAACAGTATAGTCTGCTATGTCCATGGTACTGCTCATGTCTATAGGCGACGGTTACCACTTTCCATCAGGTGGGCCGTCAGCTTGTTTGTCATTCTAAGTTGCATAAAAAAAATTTATAGAAATTAGATTTTTTTTTTATTTGTAAGAAGTGAGGGTATCTAGTAATATAATAAATAATACATAGTTGAATATATGTTATTAATGAAGACACATTTTTCTCAGAGTTATTTAGAGAAATAGACCAAATTTGTACAAAGGTACAAGCAATGTTTTTCGAAATTTCGGGGAGGAAAGAAATACAAATTTGGTGTTAAAATTACATAATACTTAATAACAAATATCTTTTCGACTTTTATGATAGGATTCAAGACGAACATCCGGAATTTAATTTCATGGTAGACTCCCAGTTTTTGTTAATTAAAAGGAGTAACTGTGGCTGCATTTATCTGGCGAGTACTTTGAGTCCTGTTTTTGGAATATTAATAAGGAATCTTACACGTATGCAGTATTTCCGCATTGAAAGGTTGCGCTTGCATTAGCGTTGCTTTGGATTACGTGGGCGATGGGATAATGGGGAGCCGAATGAGACTTAAATACATAGATGATGTTATGGTATAGTTATGAACATACTGATGATTATTATGATTTGTATTTATTTTTGTTGCTTAGTTTCATGTTTTGTACCGCAGCTGCTCACTCACTACTTCCTATGTTAAAAGATATATATATATAAATTAGACTGTGGTTAAAACATGGCGTTTTAAAATTGAAGCAATCAATTGATTAAATAAAAAAAAACGTATAAATCCCAAGTGTTCTCACTTACACAAATTACACGTAATTACTTGTAGTCGGTAACCCCGCGCGTGAGTAGTGCGCGGAGTGTGCTGGTCAATTATATCATTCGCGCCTGCTATTTGTACTGCGGCTTATAAGTGATTTATAGTTTGAACAGGAGAAATCGAGAAGCACCGCGGTCGGGGCCATTTTCATTGTGTTCTGTTGGCGTAATTTCATATTCGATATCTTAATATGTATATAAAAATTTCGTGCATTTATCGGTCGCGTTAATTTTAATGAAATTTTATAAATTTGTATTGTAACTTGAGAGATGGAATACTTTTTTATATTGATAAGAAAAAATGGATTCACTAAGTGGGAGTACGGAGGAAAAAGAAAAAATTACATTTGTCGGGTCTGGTTTTTATATAAAATTACGTAATAATTACTTACATAATAATGCTTAGACGTAATTTTCTTTTTGTGGATGAAATTATAAATACAATTCTTTATACAGATTAAAAGCAAAATCATCAGTTTAAGGAAGTATTCTATCAGGAAAATCAAATATTATCCTAAAGAATTAGAAAAAAGAGATAAAAATTGAGTCTTCAATATAAATTAAGGATTTTTCAATGTATTATGACTTTCCTATATTGTTATGGAGAAATTATTTTTTTACTGACAACTGTTGATGATATGTTTTAAATAGTTATGATTAAAAGAAACTTAGGATTTATTCTATAAATATTATAAAATGACAAATTTTTACTTTTACTATTTGTCCGCCCGACTGAGATATGTTCACTGACCGGGGTAAAAAGTACACTTATCCTTTTTTTTATACCACTGAGGTGGCAAATAAGCATACGGCCCATCTGATGGTAAGTGGTTACCGTAGCCTATGAACACCTGCAATATCAGAGGTGTTACGCGTGCGTTGCCGACCCTGAAGAAACCTCTTTACCCCCTTTTTTCAAAATATCTATCTAGTACCTATATAATTTCAAATTTATCTCTTTATATTGAGTGAAACTTACAGCTATAATAATTTAATAATTAAATATATATAAATGAACAGTAAGTTAATTATAGTTAACGAAAATTTAATTATTAAAGTTAAAAGTCTAAATATGAATAAGTGGGCAAACATAAGCTAAACATTATTAAAATCACTGAGAGAATAATTTTCGACGGTTTTTCTTATATAACTGCTGCTACTATTAAATATATCGACCTCATTATCCCTATTACGTTCATTATTAATTAAAATAATGACAAAGGCTACTGTTTCTTTCCATATAGTTAATGTGTACCAAGTTTTATAGTGAAAGGTTCACCCGTTGCGGCACACACACATTTACTTTACTACGTATAAGTAAGGATATCAAAACTAGGACTATTCAAGTTGATGATAAATAAGTATTTTTTGGTTTAGCTGCTGTGTTTTTTATGCAACTTAGAATGGCAAACCAGCTGATGGCCCACCTGATGGAAAATAGTAACCGTTGCCTATAGACTTGAGCAGTACCATGGACATAACAGAGTATACTGTTTCGCCCATGATACCACCTATGCGTTGCCATTCCTGAGGACTCGGGTGTTATTCCTCTGTACCCTGTAAATTCACTGCCATGTCCCACCCTTCAAACCGAAAGACCCATGCAAACACAACTGCTTCACGGTAGAAATACGAATGGGAGCGCGGAGAAACACGAATAACAGAGATGCCCAAGCAAACGACTTTTGTACAAAGTTTCCCTCTGGTTCATACTAGATCTTATCATCATTTACCATTTTTTTTGATGGGTGATAATGGTATGGTAACCCCGCCTGTGCTAAAGGGATACGCTGAGGGATACGCTACACTATTAGGTGAGTAAAACACAAACACACATCTCATAATAAAAAACAAAATATTCATGCCTTATTCCACGTTTTAATATTATTATTACATTAATTTACCTTCTATAAAATTAGGTAAGAACACGTTACAATTATTATATCGGTTACCCAACATGTTACCACTACGCACACATTGCAATCACCGCATCTGTTACACGTTGCACCCGAACCGTTCAGCCGTTCACTCATTCATTTTGCTCATTTTCTATAAAACTTATTAACTCATTGACAATAGCGAGCAAATGGTAGGGGTATAATCCCGGGGACGTTTGGCGAAGCACGAACCGGTATTATGCTGTTTGCTGAATATGTATATATTAGTGATTGCTATTTTTCTTATTTTTTTTTTTGTTTATTTTTTTTTTAAGATAAGGTCTTGTAATAGGTCATTTCTGAATTGAATATTGGTTAGCTAATTATATTGTTATTGGTCACTTCATAATTTTTTTTTAATAAGTGATAATGGAATAGTAACCCTGCCTGCGCTATCGGTATACACTGGCGGGGCATCAGTGAGTGATGATAGGTGATGATGAAGTAGGTAATTTAGCCCGTCGTAACAAATTCAATAAGATTTAGCCACGATGGTTTCCAGGGGAATTACGTGGAGGTCGACCTGATAGGGTAAATTTTTAGCAATGGGGCTGTCAAACCCCATTACTAATAATACCTCCCCTCGCCCCCCTATAGTAGCCAAACATCATCTTTTATATTTTACTTATTTATATATTATTTATAGTTACCAGAGGGAGATTTTGTACAAAAGTCGATTGCTAGGGTACCTCTGTCCCATTCGTGTTTCAACCGTAAGGCAGTTGTATTTGCATTGCTGTGTTTCGGTTTGAAGGGTGGGATATGGCGTGAATTTACTGGTTACGGAGGAATAACACCTGAGTCCTCAGGAATGGCAACGCATGGGGGGTATCATGGGCGAAACAGTATACTCTATTATGTCGATGGTACTGCACTTTCTATCAGGTGGGCCGTCAGCTTGTTTGCCATTCTAAGTCGTATAAAAAAAATTATATAAGTATAAATTTTTAAATCTATTATAATATACATGCATATTCCTTTATATTTATATATGTATTGCTTATTTTGTATAGGTATACATAATTAGTTGTTATTCTCTTTACCTATCCCAATAATGAAGTACTACGTTCGTGATTCACTGTTCATCCCAAAGGTTGACTGGTAGGGAATGCTACTAGCATCAAGTCCGCCTTTTGTACTTTATTTTATTTTGGTCAATAAAGTTATTTAAATAAATAAATAAAATTGTTTCTAACAATTTAAGAGTTTTCTTTTATAACCGAATTTAATAGAACAGAAATAATTTTTATCCAACTATACTTTATTTACACGTTCTTTTAAATCGTAATTTTTTTTTTCTTCACTAGCTCTCTTGACTAGCGACCCGCCCCAGCTTCGCACGAGTGCACATTACATCACATAATTTTTTTTTTATCTTATTTATTTAGAGGCTTTTATCCTATAAGGATATGTCAGCCTCATCATACCCTAATTTAAAAAAATACTTAACATACTTAAAATATTGATACATAAATAAATAATACATAATATCTTAGTAATCTATTTTGATAAAGGGAATTATTGATATAAAAATATCACATTTGAAACCTCTAAATTTATCAGTGTTTCTCTACAATATTATGCATGTATTATACATATAAACCTTCCTCTCGAATCATTCTATCTATTAAAAAAACCGCTTCTAAATCCGTTGCGTAGTTTTAAAGATTTAAGCATACATAGGGACAGACAGACAGCGAAAGCGACTTTGTTTTATACTATGCAGTGATTGTTCTGTTGGGTTTGGGATGTTATCTGCTGAGAAGAACCCGCAGGAAATTATTATAATAATTCTAATGTGGCCCCGGCATAGAATAGGCCACCCCCTCCTTTTCCGTAGGTGTCGTAAGACGCGATTAAGGAGGACGAGAGATAGGCAGCAGGGTTCCTCTTAAAACATCTGTAAAGCCTAACTGTGGTTTCTAATCCGCCTGCCAAGCGTGGCAACTACTGGCAAAACCCCCCAAGAGGGAGGCTTATGTTCAACAGTGGACAGTTAAAGGCTGATATGATGATGATGATGATGATAAATTCTCAAATAAAAAATTACAATTGCATTGAGATATATTGATTATAGTTGTTTTTTAAATCGGTTAAAAGTATAATGAAATGATTATGTATTTTTGTAGGTACTTATTAGTTATTAAATAAGAAACAGACATTTTGCATTTATTAACGAATCATTTAACATTTAATAAATTATTAGGAAATTGAATCATAATTTTAGTTTTTCCGGTCAATAGAGGAAACCAGTTGCAAAAAAGACCGGATAAGAAACTGAAAGTTATTATATAACTAAATAATTAAAAGGGAACAAGTAAATTAATTTTAATAGTCCTATCCGTGTGCTCCCCGCATAGAA
Organism: Galleria mellonella; assembly: GCF_026898425.1. NCBI lineage: Eukaryota > Metazoa > Arthropoda > Insecta > Lepidoptera > Pyralidae > Galleria > Galleria mellonella. Next base: position 2,441,150 of record NW_026441999.1, on the reverse strand, counting down.
TAGGCCATCCCTTCCTTTGAAAGTTATCTATTGCCCCAGTTATGGTCTCCTACGTAATTTAACATCTCCTCTTATAAATCAAAGACAACAAATCTTGTTACTTCGCCCATTATTTGACGCTAACGGAACAATTGAATCATTCCATTTTCAAATTCGTATTTCGAATGTAATTCGATTGCGCGCGCTAATGCTGAACCCGTGTTGATATAAATTGAACGTTTGAACGCATTAGAATCCAGTCAAGCATCGACTGTCGCCAGTGATGGATCGCTAAGCTTTTTTTATTAACTTTATTTTTAACGGCGTTTTGGGTGGTTTTCCATTATGACGGATTATATATTTTTTTTTTTCGATGGCATATCTTGAGTTAATTGAAACTTACTTGGTAATCTTGGGATTTAGCCGGTGTGCTTGATAAGACTAATAAATGGTATTTTTATTTTGTTATTATACATTATGTTAATGGAATTATGCGTGCCTGACCATATTAGACGATGGTAAACAAGAGAGAATAGTTTTTTAATATACTTTAAAAAAATATATATATCATCTAACGATTGTAATAAATAAGAGGATTAAAAAGTGATTTTCTATTACGAAACTAACGAGTTGAAATTAGGAAATATTTTTTTTAACTTTATTAAATTAATCAAGTGACCGAATGATGAATGATTGAAAAACTAAATGATCAATTTTCAAATTGAGATTATTTGTTCTATATGTCAATTTAATCGACGACCAGAAGGCTGGCCTATACTTTGGTCAACGCATTTCCATAGCTATTCAGCGTGGAAATGCAGCAAGTCTCCTAGGTACCCTACCAGCTGGCAGTGATCTTAAGGAAATTTTGTATCTTTAACTATTTAGAAAACTGTCTTATTTTTTTTTTTACAATAATTTACTTGTATTTTTTAGTGCTGGTAATTTTGTTCATTCGTGATTTAATCGAAAAGTCTACGAACTTCTCATGTATATACCAAATTTCATAACGATTGGTGAAAGCGTTAAGGAGTTACGAGGTGATAAACAAACTCACTTCCACATTTATAATATTTGTAAACATTTAAGGTAAGTACAACTGAAATTTTATTTAAATAATTCAATTAAACCAATCGCGTGGTCCTCAAGCTATGATATCTTGCGTTATGAGGAACCAGGCGATATACATCTGCTAGCATAACCCAAAATACTCACACCCGGGCTAATTCAGAAAAGATCGTTTTCAAAATTGGTCCAATAGGGAATCGAACACGACATCTTATTTATACAAAGCAACGTGTCTGCTACTGCATCACGGAGATCAGCTTTTCCGTGTGGTTGACCACTTCTTTTTCCTCATATGTCATAGGTTTTTTTTCTATAGACTATGGGTTCGCGCTTTCGCGGTTATTCTTACGATATTCTGATGATATGGACCCTTATTCAATTTTTTACCAAAACACTTGGTAGCAGAACCACGAGTGGGACATAAGTACCCAAGCCGAAGACATTGTACCAAATACTTTTGTAAAATTTAAGGTTGAATTGCAACTGACCTGTACTCTAGACTCGGGCAGGTTGATCTTCAACGCTACCTCCTCCCTCATGAAGATGTCAGGGTACCTGGTCTTCCCGAATAGAGCCTCCAGCACGTCCAGCTGTGCCCTGGTAAAAGTGGTCCTCTCCCGCCGCTGTTTCCTCGGGTTCACACCTGGGGACGAAGGACAGTAATTTAAATAAAAGATTTTTTTTTATATACACACACAAGTAAATAAAATAATATTATTTATAAAAATCAATTAAAATTCTTCGAGCGGTCCCGCCATAGAACGGGTCACCTATTCCTTTCGCGTGGGTGTCGTAAGAGGCGACTAAGGTAACTAAATGACCAAGGAATGGGCAGCAGCTTTTCTATTAAAACATCAACAAAGTGTAACTGCGGTTACCAATCCGCTTGTCAAGCGTGGCAACTACTGGCACAACTCTCTAATGAAGCGAGGCTTCTTCACCAATCATCCCTCACTGGGGCCCCGCCAGCGTATATCGATAGCGCAGACGGGGTTATCATTCTATTTGAACATTCTTTGTTTTGCTCTTTTGAAGGCAAAGCAATAAACTGAGTTGTGACCATTTTCTGTTACTATAATAATAAAGAAGGAAATTGTTGTTTTATACATTTTGCTTTTTGTTTTTATTTATTTATATTAAAAGGTACATCAACAGTGTAAATACAGACATTAATTTTAATTGAGATACAGGGCTTGCATCTTGCATTTACACCAACAGATTTACAGATGTACACAACATTCTCTTATGTCATCGATTACATATTAACAAAACTGACACCAACAAAACAATAAAAAAAAAAACATACAAGTGATAACATAAGAAAACTTTATTATGTGTATGTTTGTAATGTTATTTGTGTGCTGTATCACGCAGAAACTGTTCCACTAAATTGGACACAGTTTTCTCATTTAAATTCTTGAAGGTCTAACTTAACCCTTTTTTACATGATTTTTTTTTATTGGTGAAATAAATCAAGGCGATATAATTCATGTTCAAAATTAAAGGAAAAATGGTTAAAAAATAAATTTGACAGCTATGCTTTTTTTCTTCCTGCAATGAACAATGGACATGGAATGGATGGACAAAGGGTATCCAGACACGATCAACTTAAAGAGAACTTGTTCTTTTATATAATTTTTGGGCATTCACTGTTATGATGGAAATTTCCACCAGTATGCAAAGAAGGGTGTAAAAATTGGTGTATATTTTCTCTTGTTACGCCATCTATTGGCCTACTTCATTAGTTTTCCTACTTCTGAAATCCACGTGTACAAAGTAGCGGGCGAAAAGCTAATCTAAAATGTAAATGTATTTAAAAGGTAACGTGAAATGTTACGTTGATACCAGTATCGTGTATTGGTATATGCTAATGAATGCACCTGGTAGTAAAAGCTGCCAAATATCTGCTGGAGAGTCGCACGCTCTATATAATACACTTTACAGGCTAATACAGTATAATATGGGAGAGAAGGGATTGTTAGTAATGGAGATAAGTAATCTCATTGCTAGCAATAAAACCATAAAAAATGCAATATAACCATGCGAAAATGTATGATGTCGTGTATATATATATATATATATATATATATATATATACTAGCTGACTTGGCAAACGTTGTTTTACCATATACATAATTTCGAGAACTATACATGAAAATTTATCGTACTACAAATTTGAAGTTGTATTTTTCAATGCTAAATGTTAATAAAACAAAAATTAAAAAAAATTGTCATAAATTTAGACCCACCCGATTACCCTTATCATTGAGGAGTATGAAAAATTGATGTTGGTCGATTCTCAGACCTACCCAATATGCACACAAAATTTCATGAAAATCGGTAAAGCCGTTTCGGAGGAGTTTGGTAACAAACACCGCGACACGAGAATTTTATATATTAGATATATATCTATAATATTTATTCATCTTTTGATCGTCCGGCTCTTGTAGTGAGCAGTTGCGTCCCGTAAAATTAATATAAATTTAAAAATCACTACAAAGTAATTTACACCTAATTATTTCCAGTGTTGTGTCGATAATTGATTGCAGCTTTAATATAATCTTTAACTAAAAAATACTTTGACGTCAAGTGCTTGCATAGTATATGCTACGAGTTAAGACAAAACATGTCCGTTCAACGTTCGCCTCCCGAAAGAAGATCTTCATCACAATCCGATTTATTTAATCTAACGGACAATGCTTTTGTATCTTTGAGAAAGCGCAAAGAACGTGATGACATTGACAGACTTGAACTTCGCGATGAGTTAATTATGATGGTGTCTAATATGAATAAAAACCAGGATTGTATGTATAGTCAACTACATAAATCTTTGGAAGAAATAAAAGAACAAAACAGAACTATAGTAAAGGCACAGAGAGGAATTGAGGAAAAATTGGAAGTAATAACGGCTTCACATAATGATCTAAATAACAAAGTGATCTCTGTCGTTAGAGATCATGAAATAATGTTAAAGAGAATACAGAATTTGGAAGATACATTAGAAGAAAGCCTACGTATCCAAAACGCTACTTCAATTGAAATACGCAATGTTAATATAATTGAGCAGCAGGAACTCCCAGAAATTGTTAAAAAAATACAAGATTCCTTAAAGATTACACTAAATGATAGTGAAGTACGGCAAATCTCCTTAAAAAAAGTTGGGAAAAATCAGCATAATATAATTGTTCAATATCAGACTATAAAAGCACGTGAAGAAATTTTAGCAGCTGTAAAGAAATATAATATGGATCATGAGGATAATAAACTAAATAGCTTAACATTAGGATTAAAAGGAGAAAAACGACCACTTTTTATATCGGAACTCCTCACTTCGAATACGAGGTTACTTCACTATCAGGCCAGAATGCTGAAGAAAAACCACGGATTCAAATTTTGCTGGATAAAACATGGTAAGGTATTTATCAAAAAATCTGATAATACTCCTACCATACATGTCAAAATGTTAACCCAAATTGAGGCATTAAAAATGGATTTACCAGGCTTACAAAATTGACTATGCTCTGATATTCTTAATCATAATACTGTATACTGTTACATTTATTTTTATTTTATACTTTACTTTGTTAATTTCAGATTATTTTTTATGGATACTGCATGTGTTGTTGCTTACATTTTAACATATACTCATACACAAACTAGTTCACTTACATTACATTTACATACGTACATATTATATCCACATTTTATTTACATTTATATACCACACACAAGTAAAGCTCTCATCCAATGCTTATCTGAAGATTCAATATTGTACTTCCTTATGTTCATTAAATACTGCATTATTGACTTTAAATATAATGAATAATACACTAGAGGTATTAGATGACATTGACTCCAGTGTCAATGTCGGAAGTGCAATGATTGTTGATGAAGAGAAGCTCTATGGTACGTCTTTGCCCATTTCTGAAAACGCTCTTAATATTTTTACACAAAATATACGTAGCATCAATAAAAATTTTGATAATCTTACTGTTTTACTAGATCGTATTAACTTTCAACAAGATATAATTATTCTAACTGAGTGTTGGTTGAACAAAGATTCTATTATACCAAAAATTCCGACCTATAGCTCATATTTTACACAAAACCATTTAAATCAGAATGATGGTGTAGTTGCTTTCGTTAAAGACGACTTAATTGTTAAAGTAAGCGAATCTACAGATATAGTAGATGCAAACTGTCTAATACTCACACTCCAAAATAATTTTGCTATTATTTGTGTATATAGACCTCCATCCTATCAAAATACTGAAAATTTCTTGAAGTCACTGGATAAAGTCCTCACAAAATTAAAACAACATGCAAATATATTACTCTTAGGCGATATAAATATTGATATAAAACCCGAAAATAACAGCACTAAAACAGCTGATTATTTGGACCTACTTGCATCTCATGGTTTGCTTCCATCACACGTGCTACCTACTCGTGATAAAAATTGCTTAGATCACTGTTTTGTGAAAACGATAAACTCAGTAACCACAATGGTTTGTAATACCTCAATAACTGACCATTGTAGTATATTAACAACATTACAAAAAACACAAATTTCAAGAAAGAATAAAATACCTACAATTACTAAAGTAAACTATGAAGAAGCAATTAAAGAGTTGCAATTCATTGATTGGCAACAAATTTTGACTGACGATGTAAATATGGCTACAAATATTTTTATTTCAGAAATAAATAAGGCTTTCGAGAAGCACACTACAGTTTACAAAATATCTAGGAAGAAAAGAATTATTAAACCCTGGATAACTCCAGGGTTGATACGATGCATACGAAATCGTAATAATTTACAACAAAAATTAAAAAAAGACCCTGATAATATGATTCTCAAAATAACTTATAGTAGATATCGAAATACATGCAATAACCTCTTAAAAAAACAAAAACAACTATATTATAGACAACAATTATATAAATATAATAATAACCTCAAAAAGCAATGGCACATAATTAAAAATCTCTGCTATCTGGATAAAATTAAAAATAACTCATCTGAATTGATCAATCTAAAATCTAGTCCCCAAATTTCGTTAAACTTTATTAATACATATTTTGCGAATATTGGAGCTAATTTAGCTAAGAATGTACTTGACGAAACCAACTGCAATGAGAATGAATTAGCTTCCAAATTAAAAAATACCACACCCACGGCTGGTAATTCATTTATGTTATTACCAACAGATGAGACGGAAGTAAAAAATATTACATTAGGACTAAAAAACAACTCTTCAACGGGATGGGATGGTATTCCCACATCTTTTCTAAAAAGTGCTTGTTCGATACTTACAACTCCTATTACAATAATTTGTAATTTATGTTTTTCCAGCGGCGTTTTCCCTAATGCATTAAAAAAGTCGATTATTATTCCTATATATAAATCAGGAGACAGTGATTGTATTTCTAACTTTCGTCCAATCTCATTACTGCCAAGCTTGTCTAAAATTATAGAAAAAATAATTAATAACAGACTTATAAACTATTTAGAAAAACAAAATTTACTTTCTTCTAATCAATATGGATTTCGATCAGAGAGATCCACAGTTGATGCAGTACAGCGTGTTACAACATATGTGTCGTCAAACCTAGACGCTAATAAAAAATGCTTAGGCATATTTCTAGACATCAAGAAAGCATTTGATACGGTTTCGATACCAATACTTCTCCAAAAACTTGAAAATAAAGGTATAAGAGGTATCCCTTTACAACTTTTTAAAAATTATTTACAAGATAGAAAGCAAGCGGTTAAAATAGATAATTACATTAGTAAAGAAGAACAGAACACCTATGGCATACCACAGGGCAGTGTCTTAGGACCTACATTATTTCTTGTATACATTGACGACCTGTGTCGATTAACTTCACCGAATGTTGAAATCACTACATTCGCAGACGATACTGCTGTTATGATATCTGGTGAAAATTGGATAAAAGTAGGCAGAGACGCTGATAAAATTTTTAACATAATAATAAAGTGGTTAAATAACAACCTACTAACATTAAACAAAGAAAAAACCAAATTTATGACATTTAGTATAAAAAATAACACTCAACCTCTTAATGACTCCATAGTTATTAAGGTACACCATTGTAGAGATACCGTTAATATATGTAATTGTTATCGTCTTAATAAGGCAAATTCCATACGATATCTTGGTTTAATTCTTGACCAAAATTTGTCATGGAAGGAACATATTTATTTATTGACAAAACGAGTACGTAAGCAAATATACATTTTCAAAAACATTAGAAATGTCTGTGACTTAAACTTATTAAAAGTTATATATAATTCATTGTGCCAATCTATCATCTTATACTGTATTCGTATATGGGGAGGTTGTTTTAAATCCCTTATAACTTCATTAGAGAGGGCTCATAGGGCTGTTTTAAAGACTATGACTTTTAAGCCAATAATGTATCCTACACATAAATTATACGAAGAACTAAAAATATTATCAGTTCGTAAATTGTACATAAAATATTTAATTGTGTTCCAACACAGATTACCAACTGACGTAAAAACATTAAAGAGAAGAAAAGATAAAATATACTATGTTCCTGGTTTTAAGACTAGATTTGCTCAAAATTTCATAAGTTTTTTGGGGCCATATGTATACAACAGAGTATCAGCATGTGTTGAAATATATAAGTATTCTACGTATTTGTGTAAAAAAATAGTTGATAATTATTTATTGGAAACGGATAATAATGCTACCGAAAATCTAATGAGAGTATGAATAAACATACATACACACATACACGCACATACACACACACACACACACACACACACACACACACACACACACACACACACACACACATACATAACACGCATGCACGTGCGTGCGCACACACGCATTTTTTACATAATATGTACATATAAATCTTGAACACAATCATGCATGTCTATATTTAATCTTTATTAATTGTTTGTCTCTTATAGTTTTGTTTTGGTTATTTGGTTATAGTTATATATTATAGTTTTGTTAAGTTATTAGTCATAAATAAAATAATGTATACTTAAAAACAATTAAATAGTCCAAATTCATAAAAAGGATACTGTGACGATTATGTATACATGCGCATTTGATTATATATACATATCCGTATAAAGTTATGTACACAATTCTAACAATGAATTATCTTAAAGTTGCGCATTTACTATGTTCTAAAAATGCAGCTCGCTTTGTTTACAGTGTATACAATATTGTACCTTATTGCAATCAAGCATTAACTCACTTTTGAACTTTTACGGATGAAATTGTCTTTGGTTGTTTACATTTCTTGTCACAAACATGGATTCATACTTGACCGTGATACAGTATTTCTACTAATACGGCGGGTAGAAGAAAATCCTCAGCACTTTGTATAAATCTAAATTCATATAAACTTGAAATTAGTTAGTGTCGAAGAATTTAAATTTAAGTTTCATTTAAACTATGGGAAAGGATCGGAGAAATAAACAAAATGATGTCTCTAATACTTTGGTTAAATAATAGGCATTAGTGTACCTACATAATATATGTACGTACATACGTATAATAAAAAAATATTATTATTACCTTTGCATTATATAAAATAGAATCTTTATGAGTAGGTACGATAAACATAAAATATGTTCATAATCATAAAACATTTTCGTTGCCTAAACTACCCTCACGTTACTTGGCGTTGATGTTACAAAGTAGATACATTTCATTTCATTTTTGTACTGTCTATTTTGATGTAAAAAACTAACATTGGTGGGTGGCGATTGTCATTTATTTGTTTCACAGAATAACTAGTGTACTTTCTTTATTTTTCTGGTCTGATCTTAAGATTTAATATGTTCTAGTTGTTAAGCCATCACGTTGTGTGAGATCTATGTGTATACTTGAATCGTGCTGTATGTATCGAATCAGAATGAATTTCTGTATAATTTCTCTAATTAATACAGGTAATTAGGATTTGAATTACCTAATTGAAAATTCAATATTTTACAATTTTAATATGCTAAATATTTTTTTTATTTTTATCTATGATATTATTAATTCAATTACGGTACAATGCGAATAGCGTGAACTGGTTCAGAGTCTAATTCCGAACTCTTCGTTTCAAGGATTAACATTAATTAGTTTTAGCGCCATTCATAAACACATTTGTCTATTTAAATGATTCTTTTTTGTTTAATACTGTGTGTAGATTTTATGTAGATTAGATAAACTGAATGCAGAATCTTGACTTTGTTGACATTAGATTATTTAAAATATTTTGGCATTTTGTATTTGACGTGAATGGAATGGTAATTGCATAACACTGCCGCTTCATTGTATAATATGAAGACCCACAATATAATGTTGTTATATTATTATTGTACATATCTGTATGGGTATATCTTGTCTTTTAAGTGTGTATATGTATGTGTGCATGTATATGTATGTATATGTGTATATATATGTTTGTGTGTATGTATATATGTGTGTGTATATGTATGTATGTATGTGTATATGTATGTATGTATATATGTATATATATATATATATATATATATATATATATATATATATATATATATATATATATATTTGCTGTCGTCGTTCGTGACGTCACGCATGGGCACCACAGAATATCAGCGCTGTAGCAATTACATTGCTGCAGCACATGCTGAGTGGTGGCCACGTTGGCAATAACAAATGTAGTTTTATTTTTTCAATTCATAATTTATGTAACTTTTTGTTGTTGTCAATAAATGTTTTCTTTCTAACCTCGCTTGCACTGTTGGTTTACAGAGCATCCATGAAGTATGATAGGTGAGGATGAAGTCAGCTCAGTTGATCAATAGTGACAAATTTGCCAGGATGTAACTAGGATTGTTTCTAGGGAGACCAATTGATGGTCGGCCTGATAGGCTATATTAATGCTCGTCGACGTTACATTACAAAATCTTTTGAAAAAATAATAAAAACTTGAAATTTTATATATTCTTTTTGTATCATAATAGAAATTAAGAATTTAAAAACTGTTTTGGGCTTATCAATCAAATCAGCTATTATTAATATTATAAATGTTAAAGTTTGTGAAGACGTCTGTATGTTTGTATATTTGTTACTCAATCACACTTAAACTTCAACAGATGTGAATGAAATTCGATGGACGGGCAGGTAAAATTCTAATTTGACACATAACAAAGTATAATTTATATATTGATTCAGGCGGGAAAAGCCACAGGAAGCAGCTAGTAATGTCATAAACGCACGACCATTTCCTTATTAGTACAATACTAATTAAATACTAATTCATACACTTAGTTTACACATATCGTATAATTTAACCATTAATTAGTAACAGAAGCGTGTCTCGGAAATTAACATAATATCTCGAATATAAACGATACAAATTTTATGACAAACGCCTATAAATTATTTTTCGTGTCTACGTCATTATATTTATGTTCTTGCATTCTTAAAAAATAATTTTATGACACATCTTAAATAATTTACTCCTATTCCAGACAAATTATCATATTGAAGACTAGGCAGCATGGTCTCCGACCTTAGCCTGTTCCACAACGGAACAAACGTACTAAAAAAAAATAATTTACTCCGCTTTTAACCTAGAGGGCGCTGGATAATATGTCCAGATGTACTTATTTATAAATATTGCATTCAAAATGTGGATATGAATGTATTGACTTGGTAATAAATGACAAAGACTTGTTTAATACTTATTGGTTTAATTATAGAGACCGACGTTACTACAATGGTGACGACATATATATTGAAAGAGAGGACGCGCCAATAGTGATGCGCCGTTCCATTAGTGATGTGACCTTAACTAGTTAAATCTATATTCATAACAATGAAGGAGATGTGGAAGCATAGGCTGGACAGAAAAGAAAGTGACGAACGGGGAAGTCTTGAAAAGGGTTAATTAGAAAAGAACATTAATAAAAACAATAGAGAATATAAGAAGGAAAAAGCTGGGCTACATTATACAAAATGACGATTTTATAAAAAGCATATTAGAAGGAGAAATAGAGGGCAAAAGAGGAAGGTAAAGACCGAGAAATAACTACATGGGAGAGATAAATACTAGGTGTCATAATGTATAGGGAGGTCAAAGATATGGTCTGGAATAGAGCTGGCTGGAAGAGAATGCATCAATTAGTTCCACCGACAAGAGGAAACTCTTAAATAAGAAGAATAAAAAATTGCATTCAAAATAAAAGAGACTCTTTGATTTTTGTAAAAAAAAAATTGTGTTTCAAGTTGATATAAGTAAGTATCATTGCTAACTAAATCTAAATAAAATTAATAATAGCAATCAATTCTAAACGACACTGTTCAAAGTTGTAACGAAAGAATTTATACTTCATTATTCATATGCTACTCACAAGCATAACCCTCGAAAGCAGGTCATAAGTCAACTGAAGTTGTAATCCCTATAGAAATTAAAAATCATTAACTAAACACACATTACTCAAGCCAAATTACATTTGTAACATTTAAAAAACATTCTTCAGCGTCTATTTAATATGTGTATAAGAGAGAAAATTCAATGATAAATTGCTACGAATGTTTTAAGTTTTTAGACGTTGTTCGATGAATGGTCAAAGACAGACTGCGTGTCGCTTGCTCAAAACGCGCGCTTTTGTTTGCCATAGACAACGACAGTGAGCATAGATAGACTAATACTCTTTATTTTTGGTAATGGAATGCCACGGTTTTGTGCCAGTTGTTTTGGACTATATGGTACGTTTAAATGTATTTGGTAATCATTATATTTCATATGAATGGAGAGTATTAAGACTTCACTTTCACTGAAGATAGAATATAATAATACTTTTTTTTTGTATAAAAATAAATGATTAATTTCTAATATAAACTTTAAAGTACAGTACAAATATATGCGTATATTATGGCGGACTTAACACATGTTTTCTCTGCCAGTAAATCATTGAACTTACACAGTTAATTTATCTTGAGGGTTATCATGTCGTATCTATGACTCTGTGGTCATAAATAATCGATTCAGTTTTTTTTTTTTTTGATAATTAATAGAAATCTATTAAACATCTGAGCGATTTAGGTTAATATTTTCGATCATAATGTCCATGAAAATGGAAAGTAACCAATTTGTATGGGTAAATCCACTGCAAACAAGTGTTCTAAACTCGATAGAGGAATTTAAAATTTATCGAGTAATAATTTCAACTTTCCAGCAGTTTTGACGCGTTTTATAGTGCTTCAAACTTGTGTGGTTACAAAGTTTTAGTTTGCTCAGGAATAAGTATCTATTAAAGAATTTTCAATAAAATACTATGTAGTAAGTATGTAATATAAATAATTTATTATTAAACTTTTTTCGAACATGGTCACGCTAACGGATTAAAAAATAAAATAATACAAAACCCATTTTGAAACTGTTCGGATATCGGTCCCATTGAAACTTCTATTCCAAACAAACATTTCATACGAAAACTGTCACATTACCTATCTATAGTAAAATGAAAATAAATAGATAGACATCTGTCTCTCTCTGTTTTCAATGACAGACGTGTGCCAGACGGGGATAGATAGATTTCAATTGTTCCCGTCGACAATGGGGGCTCGAACTAATCCGCATGACATGGCGGGAGTTTTTTCTTTTTTTTTTCAGCGTTGGCTTCGATTTTATCTCTATGGTTGATTTCTGATAGGGCTACTGCGTAATGCTTGTTTATGGTCGCGCTTGTCTATGACTGCTAATGGTATATTCGTGTAGAGATCTCGTTACAGCGTATCGATAATTTTGAAAGGTGGTTTAGATTGGAACGATAATGGTTAAGCCTGGTATTGGAGGCGATTTCGCTCCGTTAGCTTATTTGTGTCCTATTTGTTGATTTTCAAAATATTGTAAACAGATTTACTAGACTGGGATCAAGTTGTGGTTTAGCTTTACGGTTTACTATAATATGGTTGATAACTCAGTAGATATATATTCCTAGTTACAAGACTAGTATATACCTATAAAAAAAAAAAAAAACTTTTGTGAACGGTTGGAAAGATATTGTTGTTTAAAGGTAAAAATTAATTTGGACAGAACATGTCAGATTATTGATTGAGGACCAATTTGATTAATTTAATTTAATTTTTTTGGAGAAAAAGTTTTGGAATACAGACAATGTCTGTTGGGTTAGCTGGATTATATGAAACAAAGACGAAAAATAGATGAATTTTGTAAATTAAATATTACGCTATCGATATATTTTTTTTCTTTTTGTTTTACCACTATCTGATGCCCATGACTTTGTCCGCGTGGTTTGAATATTTCTGTTTAGTATGTATCGATGTATGTACCTACCTTTTATTATGTTTGGGAATACTGGATCAAAATTAACAAATGACGTATCGTTCTCACTCTTCGTTTTAGGTCAAAATGACATAAGTAGGTTGTGCACTAAACTGTTATTATAGTTTTTAATTATTCCACTGGGACTCTTTAATTTTCCGTGATTAAAAATGTTGATATGGTCCAACAGTTTCGGAGATTAGGCCGTACAAACAAACAAACAGAGAAATACACAGAGAAACAAAAAATTAAAAAAAATCTGTATGTGTACTATTTCACTCCTAACATCCTCCTGACTCGGTTTTAGCATTTTTTTTCTATGTACATTCCATCTCTACAGTTTTATTATATGCGTAGATGGATAAATTTATCTTATCAAGAGAATAAATATTAAGTAATGGTAATGTTAAGGAAAACACTCTGTATATAAATTAAATTAAATGAGCCAATCAACTAAAAAATTAGAATAGAAAATATTTATTGCTAGAAAAACACAATTACAACAGAAAATACAGTAATATTATATGTAAAAAGTGTCTCATATTAGGCAAAAGGACTGACTCAGCTGATGCTGCGAGCGTCCCAGTGCAATGTTTACAGCTGCACAGCGCTGGTTTTCCTCCAGTCCATCTCTTAACAACACTATTTTAAATAATAGTGAAATATTACAATAAATAGATAAAACATCTTTTTTTTTTTATTTCAATAAGTAATTATTTATGTCTATAAAGTGGCTTCATAACATTAAAGATGCTAAATTACGCGTCAAATTGTCAGCAAATACCAAAATACAAACAAGCCATATACAGCGGTAAGAGACTTATTATTTTCCCGTTTTCCACGGTGTTTGACCCCGGGGCGTCCCTGCAGACATCTCTTTTAATGACCTGTAAAATACTTATAGGGGATGCACACAGCTGCGGGCGAAATAAAAAAAACTAAACATTCTAAACTCTATTCCATTGAAATAGACAACATAGAATTATCATGGCGCATTACAAATGTGGCGGGAACGTCAACTGTCAAATTGACAGCTCCAGAGGGGCCATAATGGGCAAGTTCGGATTTTAAACCGGATTGTTGTTTTAGCGTAGTGCGTTCCGGAGGGTTGATTCACTAACTTTCAATTAGTTAGACGCATTTGGGTGCTTTTGATACTTGTTGAGAGTATACGTTTGAAATGTATTTGATTTTTTTCGTTACAACCATTAATTATATTTGTTTTATTTTTATAAACTAATTCATACTAATATAATATAATATAAAATGTGAAAATGAGTGTATTGTTACCTCTTAGTGCTTTAATGGCTTAAGCAATCACTATAAAATGTATACAGGTACTTTATATGGGACCAAGAATATCGTAGTTAGACAAACGAAGTCGCGGGTAAAAGCTAGTATAATACTACTATTTTTTTCTGTACCAATAGTTCCACTTATAAATGTGAAATAATAGTTTTTGTTTCAAACCTATAGAATTTCATTATCTATATTTTCTATATAAAAAAGCCTAATAATATATACTTACCTAATGTGCTATTTACACCATAAAATATACGGTAGGATGGAACGTTGAAGCGAGGGTTGCCAACTCATAAATCATGTTAACACATAAATTGTACTGGCAACAACCCTTGGGGTGGATACGACAAGTTGTGACAGATTACCGAGGCGGGAAACAGAATATCACATCCATTTTCGACCTTGTCCAGTTGAAATAGATATCACATTCAGGTACAGTTATAATACCGTATGCAATGAGTTATTTTATTACCATGATAATGTTGGTAGCACTGCGTTAGGGTTGTGCTAACCGAATTGTTGCAAATTGAAATTTATCTAATAAATTATTGGTTATTTTCGTAGTGAGAAATAGGGGTGGATTCCAGTTGCAATACATTTATTTTATGATAATTGTTTATTTCTGTCCAAATTTTTAGATAGGTAATAAGTATGAGTGTGAGGTATTAAGTATGGCTATAAGGGCAGAGCAAGACCTATAAATACACGGATGGAATGTGTGAAAGATAATATGGTCAGAATGGGTGCATATCTTTCACTTCAGAAATAATAATGTATGTATGGCTTGTTTGTATGTATGTATTATTACATTGGAATAGAAATAAATATCATCATCTTCGTTATCCCAATTATTATTTATGGTGGGCGTAATATGTTTTTCTCTTCCATTCTTCTCTATTCGCGGTCCTTCCGCATTCACTTCCATTCTGGCCATATCACCTTTCACACAGTCCATCCATGTCTTTTTAAGTACAAAATGATTTGGCTTGTTAGCAATTCTATATGGCATAAAAAGTATAAAAGGTTTTTTATTAGAGGGAGATTTTGTACAAAAGTCGTCTGTTTGCGTACTTCTGTCTTATTCGCGTTTCAACCGTGAAGCAGTTGTGTTTGCATGGCTGTGTTTCGGTTTGAAGGGTGGGATATGGCGTGAATTTACTAGGTACAGAGGAATAACACCTGAGTCCTCAGGAATGGCAACGCATGGGGGGTATCATGGGCGAAACAGTATACTCTGTTATGTCCATGGTATTGTTCATGACTATAGGCCACTTTCCATCAAATGCCGTCAGCTTGTTTGCTATTTTAATGATACATTATCATGCCAAACGATTATTTTAAAAACTTTCTTTGTTATTTAAATAATCAGCTGATTAATTGTAGATAAGTGTATAATTTTACATAAATATGTAAATTAATATTTAAAAGATAATAAATTGATTGTTTGTTTGTTATGGATTAAATTTATAATGTATAATGTAAATTTAAAAAATATATAATGGGATTTAAAAAACCTTTCACCTGTAGCCAGGCTGTATTTTACTTAAAAAAGGGGTAGATCCAGGCGACTCTCTAGTATTATAAAAAACCATACCCTATCAGCCGTTAGCTGTCCACTGTTGAATATAGGCCTCCCCCTATTGGGGGAGGTTTTTGCCAGTAGTTGCCACGCCTGCCTGGCGGATTGGCAACCGCAGTAAGGCCTTGGCGAAGTTTTAACAGGGACGCTGCTGCCAATCCCTCGACTATTAGGTTTCCTTAGCCGCCTCTTACGACACCCACGGAAAAGGAAGGGACGGCCTATTCTATGCCGGGACCACACGGCAAATAAACCATAGCTGGGTGAAAATTTCGAAAGAATATTTTTTCGTGCAAAATACATTTAACGTCAATTATAAATTTTAATAATATTATTTTAAAAATAGAATTCTGGTAACCATCGTGGTTGTTTCTTGAATTCGTCACATTCGTCACGGTGGGCCAACTGACCTGCTTCCATCTTCACCTACCATCCCTCACTGGTGTTCTGCCAGCGTATACCAATAGCGCAGGCGAATATATATATATATATATATATATATATATATATATATATATATATATATATATATATATATATATATATATATATTATATCTTCCAGTCAACCTTACACAGTGGCATAAGAAGTAGTGAGTGGGCAGTAGTGCTTACATAATCATCTATTAAAAAAAAAATTCCCCCTCCCTAGCTCTACATATAGAGTCATCGTGCAGTGTGCCCCACACGCGGCCCGCACGCGACCCGCTGTTTATCTTATATGCACAGCAATTCACACTCGCACTCAGAAAATAATGGTCACAATTTTCGTAGGCGGCATTTGATATTTATCGTCCCGGCCTATGTAGGCAGGAGACTTTCACGCTTCACATTGTTCTGTAACAAGTTAGAAACCGGCGTAGTATAACTAACTATAGTAATATAACTGACTGCTATTCGTGTTTCGTTTGTAGGCACGAGTAATATGGATGTTGCGGGGGGAAAGGGATTGTTAGTAATGGAGACTAAGAATCCAATTGCTAGCAATATACCCAACCAGGTCGACCTCCTCGCGGTTCCCCCTGGAAACTATCATGGTTAATTCCTGATGAATTCATCATGATGGGCTAACTGGCTGTTTTCATCCTCATCTATCACCCTTCACTGGTGCTCCGCCAGCGTATACCGTTAGCGCAGGCGGGGTTACCATAACATTTTCATCTAATAAAAAAAATATGAATGTTGCAGTCAAAACTACTTAGTAGTTAGAAACAATCTTGTTTAAAAAAAAAATATAAAAGAAAAATTGAAGATATTTTTCTACCCTCTAAGTTTTATAAACTTATAATGTGAAAGTGGTTTACTTAATATAATTGTTTTGTCGGTTTGTACGAACTCCGTCAACACTCCACTGTCTGTAAACACTTGACGGTGATACCGAGTAACTGCCGTGGGACGAGTGGCGCCACGTGCTGACATTAGTGAGGTGCGTATTGTATCTCAAAATTAATTGTGAGAAACGGGTTAGATTACATTATTCTACATCAAAAAGTATATTAAAATTAATTAAAATTAATTTAAAATTATTCAAATGTAATAAACCAAATATTTATTAAAGTAAATTTGTTTTTACATCAACGATACGTTTTATTTATTTATTTAATTAAACTTTATTGCACGCACTACTTGAAAATATATATATATATATATATATATATATATATATATATATATATATATATATATATATATATACTTCAATTATGAAGTATAAAAGGCGGTCTTATTACTAAAGCAATCTCTTCCAGACAATCTTTGAGTAGAGGAAAAGAAAAAGACTTATAAAGAAAAAGAAAGAAGTTTTATACTTGTTTGTACATTTTAATTTGTTTTAGTACCTTTATGGTGCTCATAGATAAAACAGGACTTTGGAACTACTACTAAAGGATGAAATGAAATTTATTTAGTGACTTTAAAGGGAGTGTTCCACCGGTACAACGAAATATTTACTACTCCCAAAAAACAAGTTTTGGAAAATAGAAAAAAAAATTGGAGACCCCCATCTATAAATATAATAAAACTATAGAGGTGAAATGTCTGTACATAGAAAAAAAAAGATGTTAGAAGTCAAATAGATTTTTTCAATTTTTTTGCTTCTCTGTCTCTTTGTTTGTTTGTACGGTTTAATCTCCGAAACTGTCGGAGCGATCTAAATGAAATTTTGCATGGTAACACCTTACATCCCCGGTCAACATTTTAAATACTTTTATTCACGGAAAATTAAAGAGTTCCCGTGGGATAGTTAAAAAACTATAGTAACTTACTATGGTCAGGTGTATAGTACAGTTTAGTACATAACCTACTTAAGTAAAGTCATTTTGACCTAAGACAAAGAGTGAGAACAACACTTTATTTGTTAATTTCCACATGCAGTTACCTTTATCTAAGCGCAATATGTGTGATGTGAATAAAACATAATTTCTCTCTTTTTCTCTCAAATTGTATTTCCCTCCCTACGTGGCTCGTCTCACACTAATTGAAAAGTCAACAGACTCTGTTTACACACAACACTGTTTTACTGTTTGTTTGTGTTTTTTGTTGAGTGCACGCTTCACGCCCTCCGCCCTGGGGGCCGGACAGAGGGAATGTGCTAATGTTATCATTCTCACACCAGGAAGTATACACTTTTAAATCGATTAGGTACAAATAAGAATTCAATTGTAAGCGTTCAATTTTACTCGGCATCGCCATCACGATATCAGCCGTTAACTGTCTGCTGCTGAACAAGTCTTCCCCTTGGGGGATTTTGCCAGTAGTTGCTACACTTGGCAGGTGCATTGGCAACCGCAGTTTTAGCGATGTTTTAAGAGGGATGCTGCTGTCCATCCCTCGGCGATTAAGTTCTCTTACGACACCCACGGAAAAGGTACAGGTGTCCCTTTCTATGCCGGAACCACATGGAAATAATCACATGGCCTGACTTCATCCCCCACCGTTTCAACCTCCACTAGTGTTTCGTCATTTCATATCATTGTACATACGAATTTACAGAATAGAAGGGACAGATTGGCTACAACGAAAACAGCTGATTCAGATGAATGGCCTAAATCAGATTAGATTATTTTTCCACCGGGAATGCACCACAACCAGCTATATAATTAACGATTCTTAGTTTTGACGCCGCGCAATATATACGAAATTTTACGACGTACTGTGCTCCATTCGACGCGGGATATCTAAACCGCGCGGTCAACGGTGCTTCTTCGTAGATAGTTTTAGTACGTTTGTGGAGTTGATCTTAAACCGCTGATTCCGGGTGTCGCGATAGGTATTTGGTATTTCAAAGTATATGACTTCAATATATTATTACTTTATATTATATATATTACTAAAATCATGTAATGTTATGTCACATAACATTACATGATTTTAATTGAAAAGTTTGAAATTTTCTGAAAAGATTTTCCATTAGTTTTGAGTTCAAAATAATGGTCTGAATTCACTGATCCAGTTTTTGCCAACCTGTTCCTTATACACTGTATATTTATATACAATTGTTGTGTATAGTTTAATACCCATTAATCCATGGAAATTAACACAATAAGAACCCCTAAAAATGCAATAGAATGTATTAGTACGATAAATTAGGATTACGCAAACAGCATGGCAAAACAATGCAAAACCAAATCAAGCGAGCGCAATCTGCAAAACGTCTTCGTTTGCGGCTAGTTAGACAGGGATGGAGATATCTCTTGTCGTAGGGTTGTCACTAACTTACCAGAGGGAGGCTTTGTACAAAAGTCGATTGCTTGGGTACCTCTGTCTCATTCGTGTTTCAACCGTGAAGCAGTTGTGTTTGCATAGCTGTGTTTCGATTTGAAGGGTGGGATTTGGCGTGAATTTACTGGGTACAGAAGCATAACATCTGATTCCTCAGGAATGGCAATGCATGGGGGTATTATGGGCGAAACAGTATCCTCTGTTATGTCCATGGTACTGTTCATGTCTATAGGCGACGGTTACCACTTTCCATCAGGTGGGCCGTCAGCTTGTTTGCCATTCTAAGTTGTATAAAAAAAAAACTATGTGGATGGAAAAGTAAAAAAAAAAGTAACCATCTATCCATTAGGTCGATCTTCACGCGGCTCTCCCAGGAAACCGTCGTGGTTAATTTCCGGAGATTTTTCAAGATGGACTATTAGATATAATTACATCTTTATTTATAATCTCTCACTGGTTTATATAAACATATACCTAGCGCAGGTGACAGTACTATTTCTTTTTTATCTCAAAAGAACAAAAATTTTAAATCAAAATAACTGATTTTGCAACAAGATTTTGAAGTCGATTTTTTTTTAACACAATCTTAAATTATCTATAATAAATTTCAAAACTTTTTTTAAACCTTTTTTTTTAACAAATACGGGGTTGTACTGTTTTATATTTTTTGCCCTGGTTTACAAATTAGGGTATCCTTAGGCCGGTGTCTTGCAAGCCAATTCCTTTCAAAATTGAGACAGGTTTATATATGTCAAAATTGAGAATCGAGGGAACCCGTTACAAGAGTCATTATAATTTTTTTTTATTTTATTTATTTATTTATTTTAGACAACTTGGATCCATTTTTGTTAGTAAGTGTACTTAAAAATTATGTTAATACTTAATCACTAATAATGATCTAGTCCTCTCGGTGAGCATTTCCAGGAGAGGACTATCTAATAATATCTAATTTATTTACAAACATGCAATTTTGGGGGGAAAGCGATTGTTAGTAATGGAGACTGAGAATCCCATTGCTAGCAATATACCCAACCAGGTCGACCTCCTCGCGGTTCCCCCTGGAAACTATAATGGTTAATTCCTGATGAATTCATCATGATGAGCTAACTGGCCTGTTTTCATTCTCATCTATCACCCTTCACTGGTGCTCCGCCAGCGTATCCCGTTAGCGCAGGCGGGGTTGCCATACCATTTTCACCCATCAAAAAAAAAAACATGCAATTTTTGTAAATAAATTAGATAGTAGTTGCATTAAATTACAAAAACACAATAATGCAATAAAATAATTTACGGGTATTTTATAATGTGACAGTGGAGAGCCTTAGCGACAGCCCTACGAGCGGAACCCCGCGGGGTTCTGAGAGACGGAGCGTGAACACAAGTGACGATTTTCACACGAATCACTTTGGGGTTTTTCAACGGTGACATTCGAGGGTTGGACTAGTCTAGTATGAAAACTTTAAGCCCTCAAATCATTAATGATTTATATGGGAATAATGTAATTGTAGAAACTTACAGATTGAGTTTTTATTTATCCCTTTTATTATTATAAATATAAGCTTTTTGTCCGCTACATCGTACGCGTGGAAATCGGAAGTAGAAAATTAATGTACTTTACTCCTCCTAGATGGCGCATCAATATAAAATAAACACCAAATTTTTAATTACACTTGCTAAAATATAATTTTGAAAACTACATTCAATACGGTGCAGTAGTTTTAGCGTGATGTCGAAACAAACAAACATACAGACAGAGAGATAGATAGATAGATACTCTTTATTGTTCCCTTCATAAGATTACAATAGTAAAGTTATTATAAATACAAATAATTACAAGAAAATATTACACTGAGAAAACAATGGGCGGCCTTATCGTTACGAGCGATCTCTTCCAGGCAACCTTTGGATGGAGAGGAGTAATTATAAACAGTTTAACTGGAAGCACGAAACTAGATATACATATATAGAGATATATAATTTTTTTAATTATTTTCGGTTTATATTGATCGTATTAAGAATAAGAAAAAACTTAAATTTAACTCTCAAAAGGCCTGTAATATTATGTAATCTATTTCAATTGAATTTATTGAAAATGTAAACAAACGGATAAATAAGCCAACAATAAGAATCTCCTAATGTCAAAAATTTATATAAAAAATCGATCGATTATTTTATTGAATATTTCGGTTTGTTACTAATTTCATTTAAAGAGTGTTATAATCGTGAATTTACTGGGTACAGAGGAATAACACCCGAGTCCTCAGGAATGGCAACGCATGGGGGGTATCGTGGGCGAAACAGTATACTCTGTTATGTCCATGGTACTGCTCATGTCTATAGGCGACAGTTACCACTCTCCTTCAGGTGGGTCGTCAGCTCGTTAGCCATTCTAAGTTGTATAAAAAATCAAATCAAATCAAAAGTATACGGGATACTGTTCACTATTGAACATAGGCCTCCCTCGTAAGGGTGGTTTGCCAGTAGTTGACATGCTTGGCAGGCAAATTGGCAGGCTTTGGTGATATTTTAAGAGGGACGTTGCTGCTGGTCGAGGAACATTAAGTTCTCTTAGTCACCTCTTACGACCCACGGCAAAGGCAATGATGGGCTATTCTATACCGAACCACACGGCAATTTATGCATATAACTTGGCAGTGTATCTGTGGTAAATTCAAAAAAACTCGGTCACATTTTCATTACATTCATGGTGACTTGTGATACGGGTTCTTCGGATACCCAGTTCAGGCACCAGTTCTCTACAACTTTGATGTATCTATGGTATTATTTTAAACATTTCATTGTACTCAAAAAAAGTTGTGAGATAAAAAAATAAATATTATTATTATTATTAATTATTTTTTTCCAATAATTCACATCTCCCCTCTTAAGGAGAGGAGAAGAACCCGGCAGAAGCACAGTCAACCGGGGATCAGGGCCCCAGGGAGAGAAATCGGCGTACAATTATTATTATTATTCCATTAATAACAGACTATTATTTTTTTAAACATCGAAATAAGATATTAAAAAAAATAAGATATTAAAAAAAAATATTAAAAAAAATAAGATATTAATTTTAAAGACAGACAGGCATCTTAGAATCGATCCCAATTAAGAATTGTGTTTAATCATTGTGGTAGTATGTCGTTGATGTCTTATACTCTCATAATAGTGTTTAAGCAACTTTCCAAGGGAGAAAAATCTCAGTTCAGATTTTGGTGTGGTTATATTATTAAGTCACTAATTCTGAGATGAGATTAAAAGATACTTAGTAATGCTTGTATTGATATTGTACTAATTTGAATTGAAATTGAATTTAACACAATAATATGGGAGTAGTGGGGGGAAAGAGATTGTTAGTAATGGAGACTGAGAATCCCATTGCTAGCAATATACCCAACCAGGTCGACCTCCTCGCGGTCCCCCCTGGAAACTATCATGGTTAATTCCAAATGAATTCATCATGATAGACTAACTGGCCTGTTTTCATCCTCATCGATCACCCTTCACTGGTGCCCCGCCAGCGTATCCCGTTAGCGCAGGCGCGGTTACCATTCCATTTTCATCCAATAAAAAAAAGATGGGGGGAGGGGGGCTGTTCAAGATGAAGTCAGAATAGTTGGCCCATTGTGATGAATTCTATATGAATCATGAATAAAAAAATAATACAATTTAAAGGGTACAAGCATTTTTACAAGTCTATTTGAAAATATTTTACTGAACTGGGTGTTGTCTTGTGAAAGTTTATATCACTGGTCTATATTTGTTTAGAATTATTTTGTTTCATTCCGCTACCATTAGTATGTATGCGACTGCCAACACTAGAAGACTGACAACCACTATTACTACCAGAAGTTCCACAACCATTTATATTAGCCATCAATGTCTGACTGCCATTTTGTTCACTCACTTTTTACGACACGTGTTTCACCTCTAATGGAGGCATTTTCAGGCAAATCGCTCTTAGCGATAAGGTCGCCCATTATTTTCTCATTGTGATTATTTCTTGTAATTATTTATATTTATAATAAGTTTAGTATCGTAATCTTTTGGAGGAAACAATAAAGAGTATCTATCTATCTATTGTTAGATCATTGCTCGGAGCCTAGTAACCGTCCGGCTTCGAGTGTTGGCAGTCACACACATACTAAAGTTAGCGGAATTAAACAAAATAATTCAAACAAATAACCAAGTTTATTTGAATAAAGATGATTATAATTTGAATTTGATGGGCACCATTAGATACTAGTAATGCTATCCTCACCATTAGCATTTTTTTTTATACAACATAGAATGGCAAACAAGCTGACGGCCCACCTGATGGAAAGTGGTAACCGTCGCCTGTAGACATGAGCAGTACCATGGACATAACAGAGTATACTGTTTCGCCCATGATCACCCCCATGCGTTGCCATTCCTGAGGACTCAAGTGTTATTCCTCTGTACCCTGTAAATTCACGCCATATCCCACCCTTCAAACCGAAACACGGCTATGCAAACACAACTGTTTCACGGTTGAAACACGAATGGGACAGAGGTACTCAAGCAATCGACTTTTGTACAAAGTCTCCCTCTGGTGAATTAAACAAAATAATTCTAATCACATAACCAAGTTTATTTGAATAAAGATAATTTTAATTTGAATTTGATGGACACCATTAGATACTAGTAATGCTATCTTCACCATTAGCATTTATTAATTGTAAAATATCATATATAATTTTTTGTTAGTGCAATTTAAAATCGCCAGATTACACACAATCAGCGAGTTATCCCACAGATAGGACATAATGCATTAACTATTAACAACAAAACGAACAAAAAAACTATGGACTTCAAATCGTGTGACCAAGTAGCAAAATTATATTTTTAAAACAACCGACCGACAGACGTATTCTGATAACGCGTGACGTTGACAAGAGCATTGCATTAAAAAGTTAACAAATGAAAAAACAAAACAAACATGGCCGCGCAAGATGGCGGGGCGTCAAAGGGCGCCGACACGGTAGCGGCTTTCCATTGGAATTCATAAATGATAAATTTAATATTATTTATGACGCTTAGTATATGTAAGGAGCTGTTATTCCATGATTAAGAATTATTCTCCTGCGACAGTTCTTGAATTTTTTTTACCGATTTTTTTTTATTTGTAATTTTTTATATGTTGTTTCATGAGTGTAGTACAAAATTGTCATTGGCAATAGATCGGATTGATGTCGATATTAAATTCAAGAGTTATACTACTGTTTATTTATTTATAGTTTTTTTTTTATTGAGACTAATTAATCAGAAAACGTTTTTTATTTGTATACTATTGCTCTTTTGTTTGTTTTGTTTTTCTTTGTTCTTGTTTTGTGTGATACTTTGGGAGTCGCATGTTTCTTTGATTAAATTATTTCCTTCTATCTTTCTTCTTTATAGTTTGAAAATTTGCTGTGACTATTTATTTATTTATTGAATTAACTAAGAGAGCTTTACAGTTTTCCAATACGCTCACCCAGGAACGAATCAGTACAGTAACACGTGTGTATAATTAAATGGAATTAAATTAATTAAATTTAAATCACAACATAACAATAATAGAAATAACATCTATATCTCTGAATACAAACAGTCTGTGGTCATTCAACGAAACTCCATCGAGTTGGAAACAAACACGTCTAATTGCGGATACCGGCTTAAAACATCATTGAGTAGTTTTAATGAAAGACAGAGAGAGAGAGAGAGAGAGAGAGAGGAGCTTGCTAACTCTGTTTTTCTTAATGGTATAATAAATAAGTGGGGAAAGAGATTGTTAGTAATGGGGTCAAATAGCCCCATTACTAGCAGTATACCCTGTCAGGTCGACCTCCACGCGGTTTCTCCTGGAAACCGTCGTGGCTAATTCTAGTTAATTTTTTTTTATACAACTTAGAATGGCAAACAAGCTGACGGCCCACCTGATGGAAAGTAGTAACGGTCGCCTATAGACATGTGCAGTACCATGGACATAACAGAGTATACTGTTTCGCCCATGATACCCCCATGCATTGCCATTCCTGAGAACTCAGGTGTTATTCCTCCGTACTCAGTAAATTTACGCTATATCCCACCCTTCAAACTGAAACACAGCCATGCAAACACAACTGCTTCATGGTCGAAACACGAATGGGACAGAGGTACCCAAGCAATCTACTTTTGTACAGTCTCCCTCTGGTACATTTACAGTTAACATTTATTTATTTATACTTGATTGCACAATAAAACTCTGTACATGTGGCGAGTTTAACGCCATTACGCATTAACTACCAGTTAATCATTAACATTATTATTTTTAATTTGTTTTTATTAAGACAATATTATTCTTTGTCCTTTACTATTCCAAATATTAACCATCTTATTCATAAATACGTTAAACCGTCTACTAAACTATTTTAACTATTACACTGTTATGTCACTTTCTTTCAAATTGGGAGTTCAATGTGAGAGAAAGAGACAAATCAGTTGAATAGCTAAAAATGGTTTTATGAGAGGTTTAACGGTTTTTATAAACGGAAGTGTTAGTGTTTACCAAACTTTGCGACGATAAGTTAAGCCGTTAAAGCGCCAAGACGTAATAAACAAACAAACAAATTCACTTGCGTATTTTTAATATTAGCAAGGATTTTTTGTATTTACTGTGTCTAACTTGCGATATCTACATCGTCATCATGAAGCAGCTGTGTTCGCATGGCTGTGTTTCGGTTTGAAGGGTGGGATATGGCGTAAATTTACAGGGTACAGAGGAATAACATCTGAGTCCTCAGGAATGGCAACGCATGGGGGTATCATGGGCGAAACAGTATACCCTATTATGTCCATGGTACTGCTCATGTCTATAGGCGACCGTTACTACTTTCCATCAGGTGGGCCGTCAGCTTGTTTGCCATTCTGAGTATATAAAAAAAAATTACTCTTTATGGCACCAAAAACATAAAAATAAACAATGACATATAAACGATTAAACTGAAATACAGTAGCATAGAGTACAGATTAAAATATATACACATAAAGGGTACAAAAGGCGGTCTTATCGCTAGGGCAATCTCTTACAGACAAGCTTTGGTTAAAGGAGAACAGATAGAACATATAAAATTAACAAGTTAACTTAAAACATAAGAGAGTACTACTAAATTAGATACCTGTCCCATGGTATTGCCATTTAAAAAAATGTGTCTAAAACTAATATTTTTTAATAACAAAAATTCTTTTATTTTTTTTTAATAAGTGGATGTTACATATGTCACTTAAAACATACAACATAGATATAATGTTTTTAGATGTATTTGGTATTATTTAAATGTGTTATATTATAACTGTAAGACCTATTATTTTTCTATTTTTGTTTTTAATTAGCTATTATTTTTTGTGATCACCAATTTAAAATTTCTATCAGATATTTAAAGGTTGAATGGAATATTTTTCATGGCATATTTATGGTTATGTCCGGTACTATTAACGTTTAAAGGCGACGGTCACCAAAATCTATTACGTGGACCGTCAGCTTGTTTGCCATTCTAAGTTGTATAAAAAAAAGTCCGCCATTGTACTCATTCTTTTCTTAAAAACATTGTATACTATAATTTAAAACTTTACTGAAAAATAAAGTGTTACAAACAAACAAATAACTGGCTATTTAAAAGGTTACACGCTATTCAATATTACAATACTGGTGCACACAAATACGTAAGGAACACCACCCTCGAGAGGAACCTCAAGATGCCAACACTGGACGCTTTAGTCGGAGACTTGGCCACCAGGCTATTTGCGCGTGCCGACGCGTCGACCTGGGGGCACCTGCAAGATCTGGCGCCGATCCACGCGCGCTCCCCAGACTACAGGCCTTATGTTTGTACAACAAACACACAACACAGAAGCAAGACAAAATTGAATTCCACAGTGCCGCCGGCCGCTCATATATCCGCTGGCAGTTTGCCGGACTTCCCCCCATGGGGTCTCACTCGGCAGGCGAAGACCGTGTTGAGCGAGCCGGCCGGCACAAATGTGATGACCATCTGAAAGCCACAGCTTATAGCGCATCGGAGGACACATGCGTAGTCACGCATGGCGTAAACAAACCTCCAGAGAGGGGCCAATCAGCCCCGGACTGGTTTCCCCATTCCCCCGCCAGGGAATGTGCGAAGGCCAAAGATATTACAATACTGGATAGTCCGAGAAGAAAGTTAATTTGTCTCCGCAGGTTATTAGGTGGATGATATTATTTCGGGAAATTTTATAAAATAAAACCACGTATTAATCCTGTTCCTTCCGAACGGAGCCATTATAATTGATAACTTTTTTTTATTGTAATGTTTTAATAGTTTTTTTTTTTTACAATAATAATGTGAAGGAATTAAATCTATGTTTCGGATCGAAACAAATACGACTACAGGAAAAGCCGTGGTGTACAACTAGAAATTATGTAAATAAATAAAAATTACCCCATAATAAATATATTACTATTTTTGTGGGGGGTAATAACAGCTCGGTAACTGTACTTGAACACGACCGCATATAAAATATGATAGTTAATTTAAGATGACTGCATCGCACGACAACCGTCACTGACCTCGATTTCACGCGTGTGAAGGACTCTTTATAAAAAAAAAAAAAACTAAAGCTCCCGGTTTCACTGACAGTATTTTTAGTATTGGTTTACGTTTAAAGTAGTCGTAAAGTTCGCTAAATAATCCATTATTGTTATGGCGAGGATAGTGAATATACGGTACGCCTGATGGTGGAGCGGTTACTGCGTTTTATGCTTTAAAGGTGATAGTTTTAAATTTATTTCTTTTTTGTTGTTTTAGACTTGACTTTTATATGAAAAAAAAAAACAACAGCTATGTTCCTTTCCCGTTTTTCTCAGCTGCAATTTCAATACGAACTGGGCGATAGACTTATAAAAAAAATACTATTTAAAAATGCTTATTATTAAGGATTTTTTTTTATTTATTATTTCAGACTTTAACTGTCCACTGCTGGACATAAGCCTTCCCCATAAGGGGAGTTTTGTTAGTATTTGCCACGCTTGACAGGCGGGTTGGCAACCGCAGTTAGGCTTTAGAGATGTTTTAAGAGGGACGCTGCTGCCCATCCCTCGCCCTCCTTTAGTCGCCTCTAACGACACCCACGGGTAAGGAAGGGGTGGCCAATTCTATGCCGGGACACATACGTCTATATATATGAGTATTATTAAGTTTACTTGAATAAAAAATATTTTTATTTATTTATTATTTATAGTGTTATTTTTTCCCTGGGTAAGGTGGTTGTAGTACCATTCGTCCATGGTATTATGGACCAAACTATTTATATTATGATTGTAATCAATTATACTATTATTGTTTACAAATTAATATAAAATAAAAAATAAAACTTTATTGTTTCTATACACATGTAGATAGATAGATAGATACTCTTTATTGTTTCCTCCAAAAGATTACAATAGTAAACTTATTATAAATATAAATAATTACAAGAAATAATCACAGTGAGAAAACAATGGGCGACCTCATTGCTAAAATCGATCTCTTCCAGGCAACCTTTGGATATATATATATATATATATATATATATATATATATATATATATATATATATATATATATATATATATATATATATATATCTGTATTATTGTTTGAATAAATAGATCTCATTCATTTATTTCTTATTCTTTCCAAAGCACAACACGAAGTACAAACTGTTACTTGACACTACGCCATCGGACTGGACGCGTGACATACCGGATTATAATGTCTGGTTTCTATAATCGATATATGTCGATACGTACTCACCGATGGGACGACACGGGCATCGAACCCTGCTCTTTTGTGTTTATTTTATATCTTTATTAATATTAGAAACTACTTATTTCCCGCAGCTTCGCAAATTAGTATATAAAGTATCTTATACGAATGGGACAGAGGTACCCAAGCAATCGACTTTTGTACAAAGTCTCCGTCTTATCTAGTTTATAGTTGTACCAACAAACCGAATGTTAGAATATCGACGTAGGTTATTTAACCAAATCCAATAGGGAGAGCCCTATGTTCAACAGTGGACAGTTAACGGGCTCATAAAATAATAGATATCTGTGGGAAGAAAGGGATTTTGACAATGGAGTTTGACAGCCCCATTGCTAGCAATATGCCCTATTAGGTCGACTTCCACCGTGGTTCCTCCTGGAAAACATCGTGAACAATTCTTGTTGAATTCGTCACGATGGGCTTACTGACCTGCTTCATCCTCACCTATCATCCTTCACTGGTTGCCCGCCGGTGTATACCGATAGCGCAGGTGGGGTTATCTTTCCTTTATTACCCATTAAAAAAAATAGATATCTATGGTAGCATAACTACAATGTTTTCAATAAGTTAATACAAGTAAGCGTCCAATCGATAACAAGGCCACTATGTTAAATCCAGAAGCCATGAAAGTTTTAAGGGTATTTTTGTGTACTTACATTCCCTATAACAAAACGTAGAGGTGAAAAATATCACGTTTTTTATGCAACTTACAATGGCAAACAAGCTGACGGCCCACCTGATGGAAAGTTGTAACCGTCGCCTATAGACATGAGCAGTATCATGGACATAACAGAGTATACTGTTTCGCCCATGATACCCCTCATGCGTTAAATAACAATTGCTCTACATAATTTGGTTTATTTAAATTTATTTATACTTCATTCTAGAATGTACATACAGTTGTTGTTGTATCAGGCATTCACTCTCCACTAATGAATAACAACCTTCCTCATTGGGTTGCCAGTAGTTGCCATGTTTTGCAGGCGGGTTGCCAAATGCAGTTGGGTGATGTTTCAAAAGGGACTCTGCTGCCCATCTCTACATCATAAGCTGCCTTAGTTGCCTCTTAGAACCCTACGGGAAAGGAAGGGGTAGCAGCCCATTCTATGCCGGGACACACAACTTCACAGGTTATACTGCACGACATACAGTACATCTTAACAATATATACAGATGCATAATAGTAGAAAACAAACATACAAAGGTTTATTTCTACAAGAATTTTCTTCCAATAAACACAAAATGGAAAGAAACATCAATTTCATATTAAAAACTTAAATGAAGGAACAGTCAAAAAAGTATCATCCGTTTTAATTTTCAATATCACAATGGCAATTCTTACGTCCAGATCCGGCTTCCTGATTCCGATAGAAAAAAAATATACGAAATGAAAAAAAAAATCAATTAATTATACGTCCAAAAGATTAAAAAAACCAACTGGCCGTATAAAATGCTAAGGGATGCCAATAAAAAGGAAATATACAATGAAAAAAAAAATGAATTTAAAAAAAGAACGCCCAGCTGCCATCGTTACGCTGAGCAGCGTCTATTGCGCAAACAAGATGGCTCTATACGCACTTTGTGTGTAAACGAAAGAGGCAGACATAGGATTAAAAGTGGAAGTTGGCGAGGATTAATTTTATTCCCGTATTAAATGTGTATTGGGCTTTAAATCTAATAGGTCGCAAGTCGTTAATTTTGTTTATAATGTCGGTTTTATTGATATTATTATGGCTATATTTAAAATCTTTTGATTTTACAATTGACCTGAGCCAAAGGACAATCGTAACACTAGCGCAGCGCCACTACGCCACAAAAAAATGTTTGTACGTAATCTGTGTACCGGACGACGGAAATTAGGAATAGAAATAAATACTCTCGCTCATTCTAAGTTCACCTTAGGATTCGTCGAAATACTAAAAAAATAATAGTTTGACGACAAAATACAAAGTAATTGCCATTTATTTATGCATCCGTTCTCAAGTAAACAATAAATGACAAAAAAATGGCACAAAATGGAACGATAAAATGGAGCTAGCCATCCAACGGCAGTGTAAAAAATATTGCACTTTCGGAGAAATAACCCATTTTAGGATTAAAATGGTTCGCTTTTTATGAATTGAACAGACGGAGTACGGGTAAATATCTTTAGAAGGTTGAAGACAGTCTCTACCTACCTATATATAATATGTACACTATATCATATTTCTTTAGTAATAAAGTAAAAGATACATCAACTAAAAATAGCTATGAATGGAAACTTTAGTGTTTCGGTACATTTATATCTTAGATTAATTTTTACTTGCGACTTCGCGTAATCGTAGTATGTTTAAATAACCGGATAAAAATTAGTCGTTCTTTACCCCATATAGCATATTTTTACCAAAATTCCTTAGGTTATATAGATAGAGTGTCTCCATACAAAAGCTTTGAGAAACGCGGGTCAGCTTTTTCATACAATTTTGCGTGATAAATAGTTATGAATGACTCCTTTATAACTTCTATATTTATTTTGTCTTACAATTTTTGCATTTTTTTTATGCGCAAAAACTCGTTTTATTTGATAAATAATTAAATATAGATACGTCAAGATACATTGTGTAAGTATATAGAACACTGATAAAAAACAAATCAGCTAATTTGACAATTAGCTGATAAGAAATTGGCCAGTTTTTGAGACTCGATGCTCTATCTATATAATCTGAGCAAATTTCATAGTGCTTAAGTTATAGTTAAGGTGCTAAGAGGCCACAAACAAACTCACTTCCACATTTGTAATATTAACTAGCTTTTACCCACGACATTGCCCGCGTTACCGGGATATGTACACTAATCGGGATAAAAAATTACCTAGCCTTCTTTATCCGATATTCATAGTAGGTGGGTACGTGTATACCAGATTTCATAGTAAATGGTTAAGTCGTTTACCAGAGGGAGACTTTGTACATAAGTCGATTGCTTGGGCACCTCTGTCCCATTCGTGTTTCAACCGTAAAGCAGTTTTGTTTGCATGGCTGTGTTTCGGTTTGAAGGGTGGGATATGGCGTGAATTTACTGGGTACAGAGGAATAACATCTGAGTCCTCAGGAATGGCAACGCATGGGGGGTATCATGGGCGAAACAGTATACTCTGTTATGTCCGTGGTACTGCTTATGTTTATAGGCGACGTTTACAACTTTCCATCAGGTAGGCCGTCAGCTTGTTTGCCATTCTAAGTTGTATAAAAAAAAGACACTAACACACAAACAAACCCACTTTCACATTTATAATATTAGTAAGGATTTTAATTAAGAAGTCAATTGTCAAAAACGGCCAGATATCAGCCCAACTGATTATTTTTTTAAACCTTTTTTTTATAACGTATAAAATTATGAATAAATAATAATGTACTGATCATATATTAAAAATAAGTAATTGAAATAACAGTTAATGAGTTAAAAATTATCAATTATAAAACTAAGACGAGTATTTTATTTATTAAAAAAAGAAAAAAGAAAGAAAAATACATGGGACACACAGAAAGTTTTGCGACACTAAAAAAATTTTTCTATAGGTAAATATATTTTTATTACAGCTTTTCAAAGTGCTCTCTCTCCACCAGCCTCTATACAAAGTTTCATGCGTCTGAACCAGTTTTCGAAACACTTTTTCCAGTCCGCTGCAGACACCTCGTTACAGCCTGCTCGAACGCTGCGAGCGCATCATCCGACGACGAAAATTGTATCCCTTTGAGCAGATTTTTTATTTTTGGGAATTAGAAGAAGTCAACGGTGCTAGGCTAGGGCTGTAAGGACGGTGACCCAGGAGTTTGACCGGTGTGCTGTCTAGGAAGTCCCTCGTTTTGATTGCGGTGTAGGCGGGCGCATTGTCGTGGTGGAGCAGTAGCCCGCGGAGCCCTGTGTTTGGTCTCTTGTTGCTCATGACAGAGAAGTATACCATTCGGCGTTAATGCTTCTTTGGTTTCGTAAAGGAATTGACACCAAGTAGCCAGTCAAATTGATAAAGCTCGCGATCAAAATCCCCCCCCCCCCCCCCCCCCCGCTTCTAGGTCGGTTTACTTTGGTAGGCGTTGATTCGTTTTGAAACACCCAAATCGTCGACTGGCGCTTTGTTTCTGGATCGTATTGATAAATCCAGGATTCATCACCTGTAACGATGTCGTAAACACGCCGAGACGAGCCTGCTTCAAATTTGTCTATCATATCATGGCACCATTGCCTTCTTCTGAACATCAACGAGGTTGTGCGGCACTCAGCGTAACACTATCCTCCGCACCCGTAGAAAAACGTGTATCTAATATAATCTTGTGAAGGCTTCCTGATCCAATCTGCAGAATATGCTGAATCTCTTGGTATGTAACTCATCTATTGTCTTGAATCAAATTTTTCACTGCTAGCACGTTTTCTTCAGTAACAGCCGTCAAAGGGCGACCACTTCTTTCTTCATCCCCCAAAGTTAGTCGACTGCGCTTAAATTCATTATACCAACGATACACGGTTGCCCTAGAAGGGCCTTCATCCATGAATACCATTTGAAGTCTATCGTACGATTCGTCCGGTTTCAGGCGACACTTAAAGTCGTAAAAAATCATAGCGTAAAAATGTTCTCGACGCAAATCCATTTTTCAATAAAACACGGTAATTTTAATTAGCTCGCAAAAAATGTGGAGGGAAGTTTTGAATTTAGAACGTACCTATTTTTACTTATTAGTAATCATATTTTTAAATAAATTATAACTGGCCAGTCTCACATACATAAAAACTTTTTCTCGCAATACTTTCTGAGTGACCTGGTATTACTGAACTTGGGGTTATCTTGCGGAATTCCAGTAACCGGTTATTTGATTGGAATTATTTATTACAAATATTTATTTATGATAAATAGAAAAAAAAGAAAAAAAATTAATCAAACAAACATTGGAAACAAATAAAATATTGGACCATTTTTGACGATGCGATAAATAAAAGAGATACGGTAAGCAAACAACTCTATTTAGTTGTTTATGATCTATGTTTTATTAAAAATACTAGACACTTGTACCTATTATTGCTTTGTAATCGAACAAAAGGGCAAGTAAATTTTGGTCCATAAAGAAAAAAAAACACTAACTTCAGTCGTAAAAAATCCAGTCCTTTTGATTTAAAAACCAAACGACTGAACCGTTATTTTATAAAATTTCTAATTGTAATTGAAAGAATATTCTTATTATGATTATTGTGTTATGTCCATGGTACTGCTCATGTCTATAGGCGACGGTTACCACTTTCCATCAGGTGGGCCGTCAGCTTGTTTGCCATTCTAAGTTGTATAAAAAAAAAACACGAACAAAAAAAAATACTAATTCATTTATAAACGAGGGAGTTTTTTTTTTTATTTTAAGGATTTTACCTTCTTCAGGTAAGTCAGCCCTATCGTACCCTGAAATGATTTATGTGTGGCAAGAAACATAAAAAAAAATACAAGCAAATTGAGAGGCTTCTTTTTATACTCGTTAAAAACATTACGACGTCGATTTAAATATGGAATATAGAAAAAAATCTGAAACCATAGACAACGGTTATTTGTTGTAACGTAAATATATTTATTAATATACTGGCCGTTTCCTGCGGCGTTGCTCCCTTCTAAGTAGCTCCCGTATATCATTCCCATTGGAGCCCTTCATGAATCTGGTCTAATATTGTATTATATACTTAAACGATAATTACGTACCTAATACCTTCATAAAGTTTCAGCCAATTCAACTGATTGGTTATTTTATAGCATTTTATATGTGATTCTTTAGATTGATATAACTTTTTTATTTATGAACCGATTGAAATAAAACATACACTAAATGTTAAGTGGAGTAAGGCGCAATGCATTAGTGAAAACCACGTTCGGTTAAGCCATTTCTGAAATTAGCGCGCACAAACATACAGACAAACAGACAAAAATTCTAAAAATAATCGTTTCACAGTAGTTTTTCTTATACATCTTCCATGTATAGACAGCGACCAGTTACGATTTTATTATATATATATATATATATTGATTAAATATAATCCTGATGTTTTTGCAACGTATACAGTATTTATTGGTATCGGCCGCAACGTAGAAGACTGAAGAGAGTGTATCTTTTCTAAGAAAAATACACCGAAGCTCCCTTTACATTTTGTTCATATATGCAGAATGATTCGCCTTCACTTGTATATGAACGCAATGGTTGCCGAACTGCGTTCAGCCAGCGAGGGGGGCGCTAATCCGACCGCTTCGGCGAAGTCCCTTTTGAATAAAGAACGTCAAAAGATTTCACTTTTGAAAATAGCAAATCTTTGGTCGGTTGCGTGGCACTTTTCTGTGAACGGATAGTGATGTAAAAAATAAAGCAAAAGAAAAAAAAAATGGTATGCAAGTGGTTTAAATCTATATCTGTGGTACTTAGTCGATATGTTTTTTTTTTTTTTAATTAGTTTTTCCCGCGACTTCATCTGTGCAACCGGAATATGTTCAGCGGCATAAAAGTAACCTATGTCCTTTTCCATCTCAAATAGTATGTGTATAACAAATTTCATAGTGATTGGTTAGTCAGTTAAGGCGTTAAAAGGTAAAACAGACAAACTCACTTTCACATTTTTAATATTAGTAAGGATAGGGATGTCAAATTATATAACTAGTGGCCTGGCCTACTGGCCATAAATACTGTTACATAAAAACTATTCTTTTTTTCAACTTTTTATTCATTTTGAATTTGGAACACGTTTATTATTTTAAAAACTTATTTCGATTTCGCGCCATTTCACATAGTTTTTCTTGTGTACATTATCAAATTACAATATGGAATGGGGTGTTAAAGAAAATAGGATTGCAGTGATCGCCTTGCACAAAGTGGGTATGGAGCCGCCGCTCATATTCCGAACACTTCAAAAGCTTGGTATCAACCGTATGTTCGTATATCGTACTATACGATACAACAACACTTCCTCTGTTGAAGACCAGAAAAGATCGGGGCGGCCGCGTGCTGTTAGAACTACAAAGGCTGCTAATGCTGTTAAAGCCAGAATTCGTCAAAACCTCATCAGGAAGCAAAAAAAAATCTTATCGCGAGAAATGAAGATTCCACTAAGGTGGCAAACAAGCATACCTGAGGGTAACCGGTTACCGTAGCCTATGAACGCCTGCCATACCAGAGGTATTACGCGCGCGTTGCCGACCCTGAAGAAACCTCTTTACCCCCCCTTTTGAAGAACCCCATGCTGTAGTCTTGGGAAAACCTCGGCAAGGAGATCATTCCATAACCTGAGTGTTCGTTGGAGAAAACATCTCTGAAACCGCGTTGTATGCGACCATTTAGGCAAATATCGTCATAGTCGTAGAATACTGACGGATCTTTATATGTAATCTTTGTCAGATCCATCAGTATTCTACGACTATGACGATATGTGTGTGTATATATATATATATATATATATATATATATATATATATATATACATATATTGTACCTGAATTAACATATTTACACTATTAGTTCAGTACCTGTAAAATAGTGATAAATGAAGACACTAAATGATCATCATCATCGTATCAACTCTTAACTATCCACTGTTGAACTTAAGCCTTCCCCATAAGGCTGATCAGGCGGCGCAGTCAGGCTTTTATAGATGTTTTAAGAGGTAGACTACTGTTCATCCCTCGACCATTAAACCCTTTTATTTGTCTCTTACGACACCCACGGGAAAGGAAAGGGTCGTCCATTCTATGCCGGGATCTACATGCAATAATAGATAATAAATACTTGTACAATTTTGTACAATATACATAATATTAGTATTGAATGAATGATTGTACTGTATTTGCATTATACAATATAGGGAATAAGCAAGGCAATTAACAAGTGTAACGATACAGTTGTATAAGTACAGTAAGGCGGTCTTATTGCTTAATAAGTCGATTGCTTGAGTACCTTTGTCCCATTCGTGTTTCTACCGTGAAGCAGTTGTGTTTGCATGGCTGTGTTTCGGTTTGAAGGGTTTGGGATATGGCGTGAATTTACTGGGTACGGAGGAATAACACCTGAGTCCTCAGGAATGGCAACGCACGGGGGGTATCATGAGCGAAACAGTATACTCTGTTATGTCCATGGCACTGCTCATGTCTATAGGCGACGGTTACAACTTTCCATCAGGTGGGCCATTAACTTATTTGCCATTCTAAGTTGTATAAAATTTTTTTTTTTAATTTGTCTACAATTTTGGTATTAAAACATTGCCTAGTAATTTTGTTATTTATATTTATATTTATATTCCTTATTGCACTGAAATACACAGGTTTTTCAGTGTATGGAAACGATTTTATTATTCTTCATGTATTAATTGTTACATTTTATGGTAAGGTATATATTTAGCAATATTTAGCAATATGTAGAAAAAAAAAAACTTAATTCCATTAAACGAAACCCTTAAAAACCCACATACATCAAAATAGAAACAAAGTAATGCCAACATAAAAACACGAACTTTGTACTAATTAAACCAACTAACAAGAGACGACTTCCGATTCTCCTACGTTTTGGGGTAGCATGGCAACACTGCCGGTTCCAGGGGTGGGCGAATAAGCCGCTTACGAGGGGGGCGAGCGGGCTGTTTTGATTATTTCCAAGGATGTCTTCTTGCTACGTAAATTATGCAACGGTTTTGCTTTTCAACGCTCCGTTGTTTTGACGTGATTTCTCGTCAGGTTGCCAGCTATATCTGTGTTGCCAACTGTTTCTGTTTTACTTTTAATTTATTTATTGTTTTTGTATAAATTGAAATAGAAATACCTAGAATCATCAAGAAATAGTTACGTCGCAATTTTGATATAAAATTTTTAATATGATATGATTTTAACTTGAGGCAAGATTTTTGTTTAGCAAAACAATTTTTTATCTAACTCATATGTGTATGATAATTATATGATTTACGTTTTAAATGTAAATGTTTCTATAATGATACCCATGGTACCTCTTTGGGTTAAATACTTGAAATTAAAAAATAGCAACTTGTATAGTTGTTTTTTTCAATCAACAAAATGCGGGAGTACATATTGTCCATTGAAAAAAATATAATTAAAATAAGTTTTGAAAAAAAAAGTAATTTAAAAAAATATATGAAATAAATATACTCTCATTACATTTTCATAATACGAACATTGTGGGAGGCACAGGATTACAAGCGAACATCAAACTGAAATTAGTTTCAGAGTCCGTCTGTCTTTAAAATTAACATGTCGGTTGCTTCACGATAAAATGTATATTCCTTTGCCTCCTTTCTTATTCATTAAAAAAAAAAAAGAAATGGTATTTTACTAAACCAATATTATAAATTCCACCATCATCATCATATTAGGCCATTAACTGTCTCTTGCTAAATATAGACCTTCCCCCTATTGGAGGGGTTTGCCAGTAGTTGTCATGCTTGGCAGACGCATTGGCAACCGCAGTAAGACTTTGGTGATGTTTTAACAGGAACGCCACTGCCCATCCCTCGACCACTAAGTTCTCTTACTCGTCACTTATGACACCCACCGGAAAGGAGCCTTCCTTGGCTTATTTTACACCGGAACCACACGGCAATGTTATAAACTGTGTATGAGTTTATCTTTTGGTCCTACGACTCAACTTTAGATTATATAGATAGAGCACAGCGTGTAAAAAACGGTTCAAAACTTAGTCAGCTAATTAGACGTTTGGCTAACTACAATTTCACATATTTTTTTAAAACGAATCAAAACGTGTTGTTTCAGTGTTGCAAGTAATTGAATTATAATTTTCCCAGGTCAGGCCCGATTGTTTAAAATTTGAATTGAGAATTTTTTTTGTGATATAAATATATATATTTCTGGTATAATAATATACGTATGTACGTATTGCTTAAAAATTCTCAAAAAATGTAGGTATTATAAAAAAGTAAACGTATTTCATTTGGATATAAATCAACGAAGTCAGTAAAGATAAGCATCATGACAAATCATTATGCACTGTTTATTTTAGTGTTTGAATCAAAATAAATCAAAATAACTACTTTTATCACAGTTGAAGTCGTTTTTTTTTTCTGAAAGGCAATCTTAATTATATTACGTCGATCAATTAATATCTCTAGAACGCGGACGAAGACGCGGGTAAAAATTAGTCAAATAAAATAACAGTTTCTCGCATTTCACTATTAAAAATTAATGTGTTTTTAAAAGTTATCTATAGAACATTAATAACAAATAACAGACAAGCGTAGGTGGCCCGCCACATTGTTCAGCCGTAACGACGTTGTAACACGTTTATAATTGTTATTTACGTATATTTAAACATACTGACAAACTGTTTTTGAGTAACATGCTCTTAATAGATTTTTAATAAGTGCTTCCAACTGCGTTTTAGGTTTGAGGGGAACTGCAATTTTTTTTTTTAAAGAAAATATCTAAAAAAACAAATCCCTCCAACTGTAAAAAGAGTTTCCTGTTGAGATTACGCCTACAGACTACATATAGATAGGTATAGATTTCTTCAAAGTGTTCCTTCAGTGTGGCCTATTCTACGCCGGAAC
Organism: Galleria mellonella; assembly: GCF_026898425.1. NCBI lineage: Eukaryota > Metazoa > Arthropoda > Insecta > Lepidoptera > Pyralidae > Galleria > Galleria mellonella. Next base: position 2,400,786 of record NW_026441999.1, on the reverse strand, counting down.
CACAAAGAGAAAAAAAAAATAACCATTGCCAATATATGATCCATTAAAACAGATTTTATTAAAAATCTAACCAAGTTCTGTAGAAATCATTACAGAAACATTTACTTAATGAAATTAGTAACATATGTATGTATTAAATATATCTTGTACCCAATAATAATTTTGCATGCTTTAGACTATAAGGCGAACATTGGTACTTTACAATGGATCAATATTTGTAAAAAACAATGTTCTGTCAAATAAACTAATCTAATCTAACAGATCGAAATATCCAATCAGTTAATTAATATGTCTCTCAATATTAATGTCTACTCAGCAGCGCCATCTGCAACTCCCGTTGGTTACATAGAAATTAAGCGTTTAGGCGTTATGCATGAATGCCTAGACACTTAGCTAAGTGGTGATCATTTTGGTCGCATAGTTCCTCATTAGGTACAAGTTTATTTTCCATTTTTTTTTCTTTAAGCCTATAATTATTTGTTTGTTGTAACTGCTATGTATAAAATAAATCCTTTTCATTCTTTTTAATCGATACTTGATGTGTATTATTATTTGGACACGTCGATTTCATCAACACTGTTAATTTTGCTGAGGTATTAACATTTGCGTTAAGTTTCTTTGAGGTCTGTCGAAACAGATAATAAATCGCCATACGTGTCGTTAAAGCTGTGTGTACACCTTGAATAAATAAATAAGGAAACTTCACTTACCTTGCGGAAACCCGACCGCTTCTAGCCCGTGATGCGTTAATCCGAACGGCCCGAGGCTACCCAGAGGGCCTGGGCCCATACCCATGTGGTGAGCGCTGGAGTGGTGCGCGTAAGGATTCTGTGCAAGCGGCGACGGCTGCTTCAGATAGTGGAAGTAGTGGTGCAACGGCGTGGTGGAGTGGTGGGCTTGCGGCGCCGCCGGCCCGGTCGTCGTCGGTCCAGTGGCAGTCGCCGAGTTTGTCAATAACGCCATATTTGCCTGTTATCCGCCGTAATTAGTCACCGCATTAGCCTCTTTCGTGTGTGTATTGACATGGTTGGTGGGGTGCTTTATAACTTTCCACAGTCAATACAAATCGGCGAAGGCATTTTTGTGGTTGGTCTGTAACAACGAGAATGCTTTTAGAAAATTTCGATGACATAACGTCATAGTCATAGATAGAGAATGCAATCAATATGTTACTTAATCTGTGGAGTTTATTTGTAACGGTAGAGGTAAAGGTACAAGTATAGTGCCATACAGCTTAAGTTTCTATAATACATTAAAAGTTTAGAGAAATAATTTTTTAAAATAAAAATGTATTGTTGTTAAAAGAATAAAGTACTGTTATAAAATTTTGCATACAATAATGGGTAAATGGAATATGCGAAGGGTTTTTTGAAGTTAGTCTGTAACAAACGGGGAATGCTATTAAAAATTTGTTGTAGTTATCGTAAAGCACAATGGTACTATTCTCAATCTAATTTGTTTATCCATAAAAAGAAAAAAAGTGGGAAAGTAAAGTTACAAAGCTCATAAAGGGTATTTTAAGAATTACTTTAAAAAGGAAAAAAAAAATCAAATTAAGAATGTGTTGCTAGTATTATCGTAAATTTTTGTAAAAAGTGATTAATAACAATGTTATATTAATGGAATAGAATTAATTAACAATTGACAATATATACCTATAAATTAATTATGTCATTCAAAGTGGACGAGTTCCAGTTTATATATAGTTTTTTTTTATACAATTTTTTTTTTTTTTTAATATTTTAAGGGCTTTTACCTTCTTCAGGTATATCAGTCCTATTGTACCCTGAACTGATTTCTCCAACAAAACTTTATCTACCTTCCCTAGACGCGGAAAGAGAAGAATTAATGGGCTTCAATAATTTACACAGATGTTCAAAAATTTCTGGTTTAAGTTCAGCTAACATAGTTTGAATAAGACCAACATTCAATTTATTTAAGTTAAAGTGGCGCATGAATTCTTCTCTTTCCTTCGTGTTAATACGACACTCTAATAGAATATGATGCACATCATCGATGGTAGAATGACAAACAAGCTGACGGCCCACCTGATGGAAAGTGGTAACCGTCGCCTATAGACATGAGCAGTACCATGGACATAACAGAGTATACTGTTTCGCCTATAATACCCCCCCATGCGTTGCCATTCCTGAGGACTCGGGTGTTATTCCTCTGTACCCTGTAAATTCACGCCATATCCCACCCACCCTTCAAACCGAAACACAGCCATGCAAACACAACTGCTTCACGGTAGATACACGAATGGGACAGAGGTACCCAAGCAATCGACTTTTGTACAAAGTCTCCCTCTGGTAAGTATTCGGTGAACACTACATCGTTCATTCATTTAATTGCTGAAGTAGTTACTGAGTATGAATACTTAGTTTTCTATTTTATAAGCGTTTTAAAATTTAAATATTTTTTAAAGTTATACATAATAAAAAATAGAAGCAAGATAAAGTAAAAAGAGAGACTTTTCCCAAGAGACTACAGCATGGGGTTCTTCAAAAGGGGGGTAAAGAGGTTTCTTCAGGGTCGACAACGCGCGCGTAATACCTGTGGTATTGCAGGTGTTCATAGGCTACGGTAACCGGTTAACATCAGGTGGGCCGTATGCTTGTTTGCCACCTCAGTGGTATAAAAAAAAAAAAAAAAGAAAGGTCGCAGAAATTACATTATAAGAAGTTTAAGATATGAATATATCTGTTATTAAAGTTTAAAAAAAAATATTTAAACGTAATTATTAACTAGTCTAGGTAGTTTATTATCTCAACGTGTCGAAAGCTTATGTTTAAATATTTCTGGTTGCGGATTAGACTAAGATATAGAATGTCTGTCAAGAGATTGTAATAATTATAAGTACACTTAATCTGTGCATTAACTATACTGTACATGATAGTTTTTTTTTTTTTACATTTTTATATTATTGAGAATAGCACAAAAGTTGACATGTATAGACTGTGGTATATTTGTTTTTTAATGGATGACATGGAGTGGTAACTCCGCCTGCGCTAATGGTACACGTTGGCCAGACAAACCGTACATACATCATACACACCAGTGGATGATGATAGGTGAAAATGAAGAGATCAGTTAGTCCATCGTGATGAGGAGTTCAACACAATGGTTCTTCAAAAAAGGGATAAAGAGGTTTTTTTTTTTTTTTTAAAGTGGGCAATGCGCGCGTTGTGCCCCTGGTATTGCAGATGTTCATAGGTTACAGTAGCCGCTTACCATCATGTAAGCTGTATGTTTGTTTGCCATACCAGTGGTATAAAAAAAAAAACGTTTGTTTGTTACAATTTGTCTATTTCAAATGTTATTTAATTCATATTAAAAAAATTCATGTATAGAAATTTAAAACATATTCTTAGGGAGTAACATACGCGTTATTTTATTTACAAAAAAACGTGCGAAGCCGGGGCCATTAGTGGCTAGCTAGTTCTTTGAGTAGAATAACAGACTTGTCATTCATAGTTTTTTTTTTATGGGTGATAATGGAATGGTAACCCCACCCGCGCTATCGGTATACACCGGCGGGACACCAGTGAAGGATGATAGGTGAGGATGAAGCAGGTCAGTTAGCCCACCGTGACGAATTCAACAAGAATTGTTCACGATGGTTTTCAGGGGGAACCACGTGGAGGTCGACCTGATACATATATTGCTGACAATGGGGCAGTGGCTAGCTAGTTAAAAATAGAGATAATAAATCCATAATTTTAAATATGTTTTAAACATGTAGTAATTGCTGATATGGTCACCTTTTAAACTAGATGAACTGTTGACTCTTTTAATATAAATTGTATGTGTTATTTAACTTCTATTCAAAGCAATAACAGCTAGCAATGTAATTTGAAGTCAATAAATTTCTATAAAAAGTGCGCAAGTGAGCATGATAGTTACATTACACTATTATTCACGGCTCATACGATATATAACAACTTCTCTTCATGCAATTGAACGCTTGTCAGTATCAATTATAAGCAACGATGTATTAATTTTTTATATCTATCTCAAACTATTTTACAATTACCCACCCCCGGTGGTAATTTTCCTCGCTATTGCAACATTGCAGTTTAAAAAATAAAGAGTCAAACACGTGGAACGCCTTCCAAATTTGAAATGTGAATGGTACCATTCGTCACGACTCCGACGATGCATCCTTTGAGGATTCGAGTTGCAAAATTCAAAAGTTTTTTTTTTAATCTTTTGTTGCCAAAGGTAACGTAGGTACATGTTTACAGACATTTTGTCACGTTTATTTTTTTTTCTGTACGTTACCTGAGGTATCTTTCAGTAAATTGAGGGTCTATGATCACGCTTGTGATTCCTTTGTGTAGAAAAAAAAAAAAATAACGAGTAATATCAAAGCGATGACATGTGAGAAATGGAAAAAGTTGATATCAAATAATGATACGTTGGTATCGAATCGAATAAGGTACTTTACCTATATTATTTTTATAAGATAGGATAGACTCGTATAAAAATATATATTTAAGGTACCAATATTAATAGAATTTATATCAATTTATTAAGTATTTAGTACTTAAGTACTCAAATGCACTAATTAATTCATAATAACTTAAGAATAAATGGTGTTGTTAAAAAGTTGCCAGGATTTTTTTAAACAATAGTAATAATAACTTTCCGTCAATTGTTAATTACATAATTAAATTATTAATATTTCAAAAGAATTGTTTAAAAGTTTTAGGTTCACTTGACTATGACTTTTATACTGAGTTTTTATCTGTCATGAACTAAATATACAATTGTCACTTTTTTAAAAGAACTGATAAAAATTTACATTAAAGAATTGTTTTAAAAATTTTAGGCTGATTTTATTTACGCATTACAGAAACTCAGTGTTACACTGAGTTTCTGTCATTTCCTAATTAAATGACTGTTTATTTTGCACGGTAGTTGTTTAAGCTTCGGGGTCACTTTATCAACTCTAGCACTGAGTTTATTTAATGTTTTTCCAGTAGTGTCAGGCTTACTTTCTATTTTTTATTTTTATTTATTTATTTAAGGAACACCAACAGCATATTGCATTATAACATATAGGTATAACAATATAACTGTAATACACTGTCACATGCAAACTACACCACAAGAGTCGTTTAAGACTTAACATTACTTTATCAACTGTAACATTTATTTTCTATAATATGAATACTAGCTGACTCGGCAAACGTTGTTTTACCATATACATTATTTCGAGAACTATACATAAAAAATTATCCTACTACAATTATTATATTGGATTGCCATCTTGCAACCCTATTGCAGCATAAATAAATCGCGATTAAAAAACAGGGGTTGATCGTAAAAGCGTGAAAATTAGAATTTGTATGTATTTTTTAATGCTAAATCATAATAAAATAAAAATAAAAAATATTGTTAAAAAAATAAAAAAAATATTTAGGAGTGGGTCACCCTTATCATTGAGGGGTATGAAAAATAGATGTTGGCCGATCCTCAGACCTACCCAATATGCGCACAAAATTTCATAAAAATCGGTAAAGCCATTTCGGAGGAGTTTGGTAACAAACACCGCGACACGAGAATTTTATATATTAGATTACCTACTCAATGTTACAGAAATGCTGTTTTTTAAACATAAAGGTTACTATAATACATACCTATGTAATACATATATTCACGTGTTATTTACATAAATTTTACACGTGAGCTGTTTGTCTTTATTGTCATTTTATCAACTTTAGAACTGAGTTTATGGTGATTCTCATATCAGCTGTTAACCAGCTCCATAAGGGTTTTTTTTTATTGGGTAATAACGGAATGATAACTTCGCCTGCGCTATCGGTACACACTGGCGGAGTATCAGTGAGTGATGATAGGTGAGTATGAAGTAGGTCAGTTGACCAATTGTGACGAATTCAACTAGTTATTCTAGCCACGATAGTTTCCAGGGGGAACCACGTGGAGTTCGACCTGATAGGGTATATAATGGGGCTGTTAAACCTCATTGCTAACAATCCATAAGAGGGGGTTTACCAGTAGTTGCCATGCTTGGCAAGCGGGCTGGCAACCGCAGTTAGGTTTATGGTGATGTTTAAGAGCGACGCTGCTATTTATTCCTCGATCACTAAACTAACTTCACTTAGTCACCTCTTCAGTTAGATACCCATGGGAATTTTTTTTTAACAAAATCGATTAAAATGTCTACTGCTGAATGTAGGCCTCCCTCTATTGGGGGTTTAACATACTTAAAATGGAATTGAATAATTAATTGTCGACATTTTCTGAAATGACTTTTATTCTGTGCGTATTAAACGCTGTTATACCTTTTAATATTTTTGTAAAAAAAAAAAATTAAAGGTTGTCACTTTTAGCGGCTACTAATAGATGTCACTTCTCGGAAACCGCATTTGTAATTTCCTGAGCCACCTTGGATCTGTCAACAAAAGATTATCCTGGAACGACCGATAGCATCTATTTAGTAATTCGCAACACCGTTTATTTGCAACTTTATAACGCATAGAATAAAGTTCAAAATTTGCGGAACACGAAATGCTTTTTTCGAGGATTTCTACTCGAGTGAAATTATGCTTTCTGCGGCAGACCCTTGAAAGGTGTTCGATTGTGTAACGCCTTGCTTTTTTTTTAATATGTTTAATTTAAAACTTATTGTTTACATTGTTTTACAATCATCGCTTTAGAATTCTCTTTGTGACAATAACGTTCTCTTTTCAAATATTCTTTCTCTTTTATTGTATACTAGTTTTAACCGCAACTTCGACTGCGTAAAAAGGATATACTTATTGACCGGAATAAAAAGTAATTTATGTTCTTCTTTGTCACAAATACTAGGTGTATGTAAAAATGTGGAGGCTACTACCTATTGTAGATACTAGAATCGATTACGTTTATTAACAGAATTTACTAATATAATATTAAAAAGTTTGCTATTTTTTTTTTATCCCGATGTAAGAAACGAGATGAGGTACAAGCTTACAGTATTTTAGTTTCTAAAAGTTATAAAAAACCGTTACGTATGTAGGTGTGTTACTTAAATTACACAACCACCTTAATAATATAGTGTCATATTATCTATAACCTTAGTCTCGATATTTGAAATAAAAAAAAAACAAACAGATCCGATGACGATCTCAATCTGAAAGAGCATTCCAATTCACAGTTTCCCCCTAAAAAGGCGGTGTCAATAACGCCAAAAATCTATTTGTCGGCGCGCAATGAAAGGCTATAAATAATATCGCAACGCAAACAGTGCCCATATTGTGCGGGGTGCAGGAAAACAAACATATCTCGCCCTTGCCAATGTAATTATTCGTTGTGTTTGCGCAGTTGGCAACAGTGGCTGTCGCTGTGACAAATTGACGCGGCGCGTGACGTGATGTTCGATTTTTAAGATTTTTTTTCTAAATTTTACCTACCTTTAACTGCCTACCGTGCCAGTAGTAATTATAATGTTAAAAATGGAATATATTCTTTTTTTGTAAACTTTGATAATTGTTTTTTTTTAAACATCGTCTTTGGTCAGTGTTAATTATAAATTAAAGAAAATAAGGGAAATTCTAAAATTTATCTTTGCTTCATTAAAAATATTAAAGGTAAAACGGAACAATTAGATTACTTAGAAACTACTAGGGCTATCTATTGATAATTACTGATATGCAATTAATTACCCTCGTCCTTCCCGCTCACTAAGTTTTTTTTTATACAACTTAGAATGGCAATCAAGCTGACGGCCCACCTGATGGAAAGTGATAACCGTCGCCTAGACATGAGCAGTAGCATGGACATAACAGAGTATTGAGCAGTAGCATGGACATAACAGAGTATACTGTTTCGCCCATGATACTCCCCATGCGTTGCCATTCCTGAGGACTCAGGTGTTATTCCACTGTACCCTGTAAATTCACGCCATATCCCACCCTTCAAACCGAAACACAGCCATGCAAACACAACTGCTTCACGGTAGAAACACGAATGGGACAGAGGTGCCCAAGCAATCGACTTTTGTACAAAGTCTCCCCCTTGTGTATCCTCATACACAAGAGTTGTATGTGAAAATTGTTCCCCAGATAAGGTTGTAAAAAAGCACCATTGACAGTTCAATCTAATCATTTTTGCCTTTAAGCGTAGCTCACTTTACCTCCACGTGTAGGCAACATAGGGCGCAAAGAGAATTTTTGAAATCATCCAAAATCTTCGAATTCTGTGATTCGATTAAAGTAAGATTAATAAGAATCGTATACTGAGGGTCTACCATGAAATGTTTTCCGAAATTTCGGAGCCGAACGAAACACAAATTTGATGTTAAAATTACATAATACAAGCCGTTTAAAAACATTAAAAATATTAAAATATTATTCTTTTAGACTTTTATGGTAGGATTTATGACGAACGAAATGTTAAGTTTCATTTACTGGGCCGTATTAGGTACAAACGAAAACACGAAATTGAGTCCGAAACTTCGGAATTTCATTTCATGGTAGGCCCCCTGATTACTAATAAGAACATTCCATAAAAAAATTTCGTAATTAAATTATATTTTGTTAAATATGACTGCTTATTGAATATTTAGTTTTTTTTAATACCATAAAGGTGGCAAACAAGCTTACAGCCCGTCTGATAGTAAACGGTCACTGTAGTCTATGGACGCCTTCAACGTTAGGGGTGTCACGTGCGCGTTGCCGACCCTTTTTTAGTATGACTAAATTTTGAATAATTAGTGAATAGGGTTACCATAATGTAATTTATTATTCAGTAAATAGGAGAAATTTTATTGTAAGGTTAAATTGAAAAATAAAAAACGATATAAAATTCTTTCGAATATGTTTTAAAGAACAATATAAAAGAGCATAATAGTTCGTAATGATGCTTATCATTACTGATTACTTTATATCCAACTATAGTCTTATAATCTGTTTTCGTTTTAAAATTTTTGAAAAAAGGCATCATTTTATTAATACATGTATTTATAAGCAAACTGTATCTACATGTTTACATTTATATTATGTCAAAAACAATAGCTTCAAATTAAAAAAAAAAAAAGATCTAATCTGGAAAATTTTTATTGTAATTACTTGCAACACTGGAAAAAGGGTAGAAGGTGCGGAAGGAAGAACGCCTAGTTTAACATATCTGTACTGGTGGGAAAGGCATTGTTAGTAATAGGGATCTAATAGCCCCATTGTAGAATGACTCGTCATTAGATGGAGTCTACCTTAAATGCATTGCAGGGAGTCAATGGATGTAGGTTGGCTTATGACCATTCTTTATGGGAAGGGCTGATGTGATTATCATAATTAATATATATGGTTTCATAATAATTTCATTTCATCATCATCATCATCATCATTAGTTATCTCTAGGCTCGCCAGATAGTGTGGGCGGGCGAGGTGGTGGCCTCGGGGTGTACCCAATTACCCTAGCTTCAACTCCAGAAGCTACCACCTTCAGGTCTCGTGGTTTTAAGCCGACATACACTAGGTGTTATGTGTATGTCGGCGTGGCGTTTTTCCTTCTTCTACCTCTTCTTAATTGGTGGCAATATATGTATAAAGGAATATAAATAACCCTTCATGCGTTGAAATTAAAAACTGTTGTATGTTTAATCTTACAACGCCATCTAGTAGTGGTTTAAATTACTAGTTTTCCTGCTTATGAAATCTACTCCTGCAAAGTAGCGAGTAAGCCGGTATCACTCTAAAACCGAAAGTTAACCCATCATATTACGACAAAGACGTTAATTTCGGGCGTGATAATTGCCCGCTGGGGTGCGCTATTGTGACAAATTTCTCGCATCGGGACACACTATTAACTATTTGAATGGGTATGTTGTATTTTTTTTTTCTAAATTTCCGACGAACCATTTGTCGCGGTACCACAATGAGGCATGCGGGAACTTTCGGCACTTTTTGCGCGGCTTATCTATTGAACAGACCGAATTCATTCTCTATAGACTTGTTCTAAAAATATTTCATGCTAAAATGGTTTTTTTCTTTCTCTGTGAAAATAACAAAATTTTGCTTTCTTCATGTAAGTAGGGAAAGTGTAAATTTGTTTACTTGACCTATTACATTGTTTATATTTAAAATTTTAAAAAGGGGGGGCACGCAAAAATTGAGAAAAGGTATTTCTATTTATTTTGATAATAAATCTGATGTAATTTGTGTCTCACTAGCATACCGTGAAGCAGTTGTGTTTGCATGGCTGTGTTTCGGTTTGAAGGGTGGGATATGGCGTGAATTTACAGGGTACAGAGGAATAACACCTGTCCTCAGGAATGGCAACGCATGGGGCGTATCATGGGCGAAACAGTATACTCTGTTATGTCCATGGTACTGCTCATATCTATAGGTGATGGTTACTACTTTCCATTAGGTGGGTCGTTAGTTTTTTCCCATTCTAAGTTGCAAAAAATAAATAAATATTTAATCTTTTATATTTTTGACATTAAATATGTATGTATATATATTTGTCTATTTGTATATATGTATTTTTATGTATAGGTATATATTTGTATATTTACACGTATTATATGAATTTATTTAAGTAACTAGTATGTATTAGTAACTTAAAGTATACATTTATATATTCACATTATTGTACGTATACATATCTCTATATGTATTTAAAAAACGAACAGAGTTTCGTGCCTCCAGTCAAACTGTTTAAATTATTCTTCTCCATCCAAAGGTTGCCTGGAAGAGATCGCTCTCAGCGATAAGGTCGCCTATTGTTTTCTCAGTGTAATATTTTCTTGTAATTGTTTGTATTTATAATAAGTTTACTATTGTAATCTTATGGAGGAAACAATAAAGAGTATCTATCTATCTATCTGATTTTTTTTACGTATCATACTAATATTATATTTTCTATAGTATTATACCTTGCCATTTGTTTTTGTTTCTGGCTATCCCAATGGGAAAGTGGCATGAATTACAATCTATTTTGATATTATATATTATATTACTAAACAAAAACCTAATAGAATCGTATGCTTTGATATAAATATCGTAACTACTAAAAATTACTAATTTGCCATGTGGTCCCGGCATAGAATAGGCTACCCCTTCCTTTCTCATGGAAGTTGTAGGCGAACTAATAGTGGAGGGTTGGGTAGCAGCGTCCCTCATAAAACATCTGCAAAGCCTAACTGCGGTTGCCAATTGTGGCAACTTTTGGCAAAACCCCCCAAGAGAGGATGGTAATGGCAGTAATCAGTTAAAGGCTGGTACATATAATGATGACGATGATTCGAATAGCGTTGATTTACTATTATTTCTGAATCGAATAAAATTCGAATTAAACGAATAATCGAATGCAAGCCCTAGTTGTAACAATGAAAATATTGTAATATTCACGTCAACGGTAGCAACGAATATTTATTTTCGTTTTTCGAATACAAAAAAAAAAAAGAAATATTTGTTATTGGACACGTATGTTTAGGACGCAGCCCCAACACTGTCTATTGTTATCTATGACAGTTCGCTAAACAGCTACGCACTGGAATTCTTTTTAAATGCACATTTGAAATTGGAACGTCTCTATTTCCAATTTTAAATTTAAATATGTTCTGTATTGTTGTTGATATATATTGAGTTGTTATTACCATGTTTTAGTTTATGATTTAACGTGGTAATGTTTATTTGTAAACGTACCTATTATATTTATGTATTATAGTTTGTTTCAATAGAGCTTAGGTAATAAAAATGTAAACAAATGAATAACTCACCCAACTATAAGAGTTGTTGTTCAATAGTAATGGGTACATATAAAAAACAAATTAATTGATTGGATATTTCTTTCTATTACTAAATTCATTTAGAATGTTTTTTTTTTTATTGGGTGAAAATTAAATAGTAACCCCGCCTTCGTTATAGGTTTACATTGACGGGGTACCAGTGAATGATAATAGGTGAGGATGCCTCAGCTTAGTTGGCTCGTGATAAATTCAATAATTAATAATTGCGAGTTTCCAATGGTAACCGTGTGGAGGTCGATCTGATAGGGTATATTGCTAGCAACGGGGCAGTCAAACCCTATTGCTAACAATCCCTTTCGTCCCTTTTAGACGGTATTTTCTACTGTGATAATTTCAACAATAATGTTAGTAATGCGGACTATCAATCTCTTTGCTAGCTAGCAAGGGTATATTGCTAGTGATAATGTCAGGTCGACCTCCACGTGGTCGTCCCTGGAAATTAACGTGCTGAATTCTAGGTATATACATCACAACGGGCTAACTGACCTGCCTTTTCATTCTCACCTGTTATCCCTCACTGGTGCCCCGCCAGCGTATACCGTTAGCGTAGGCGTTGTTACCATTCCATTATTATTCATTAATAAAAAAAATCCTTAAAATCTAAACCTAATCAATAAAATATAAAATAAAAATAGCGAAGCAAAATTTTCGTAAAAAAAAAAATTCGTGTCGAATTAATTTTCGTACAGAGTAATTCTCAAGAGAGTGCACAGAACAATTAGGTATCGGCCCGCTGCGCGCCATCCTACAGTCACAGCGCACAGTGGGCCAAATTGAATACATCACAGGCAAAATACTAAAAGGAAATCAAGTTGACTCCCAACGGACGTAACCGGATAGTCTCATTACTTTGCACAATGAATAAAGGAGTGCATCTACAAGTTATGGGCGCCGGGTGAATGTAGGAATTAATTTATATAAATATATATCTACGATTTATACAGGTATCTATACTAAAATTATGAAAATGAAAAATTTTATTTTCTGTTTGTTTGTAATGGATAGGATAAATTCAAAACTACTCAATATGGAGAATATAAATATATATAATATAAATAGTTAGTTTAATTTAATAGTTTAATTAGAATATATATAAATAGTTTTTATGGGATAATAAATATAATACATGAACGCAAACTCGCTGTTAATAACTAGTACATATGTATATATAAATATAAAATGTTATTATTTGTGTAGGTACTATATATAAGTAACGTAAATAAATTATCTATGTATCTAAAAAAGATACAGCTGAAACTGTGGACAAACAAGAAATGAAATGTGTAACAAGAAATTATGCGCAGGGGTAGATAGGTACTCTAGTCAATACGAGCATATCTAGGTAAGTACGCAATGATTACATTTATTTTCGACACTTATTTTAAAGAGCTATATTTTATTTTGTCGATGCTGGAGAATAGGTGGAATTTAGAAATACCTTATAAACTTTATAAGCAAAATAAAAAAAAAATTGAGTCTCAAGTTACACCTATTTTTATATTAACAGATTATGTCTGTACTGATTACCTATAAGTTTTTATGACAGAATTTTCATCCTACCTCCGATCAAACTGTTTATAATTACTCTTCTTCATCCAAAGGTTGCCTGGAAAGGATCGCTTATAGCCTGGATAAGGTCGCCCATTGTTTTCTCACTGTGATCATTTCTTGTAATTGTTTGTATCTATAATAAGTTTATTATTGTAATCTTTTGGAGGAAACAATAAAGAGTATCTACCTTTCTTTATTTCTTTAATTTGTATTAATTAAAATATAACTGTTCTAATTCTTCTCAATTGTTATAAACATTTTTACTCTGATTTTGTCTCAATGTCTGAAAAGAAAACATCAAAATGGTACTAAAATAATAGAATTCTGTTTTCACAGCAAAAAGTATTTAGAGCCAAATGTGCACAATACGTTGCGCCCCTACGATTGCGCCAGAACAAGGGCGGAGTCCCCGGAGACCACACTAATGGTTCGTGTTAGCAAACTACTACAGATGCGGTCAAGAGGGCGTGCGATCATGAAAATTTGTATAACCCCATAATGATGGTTTGTGGTAAATTTTAAAGCATATTTAATTTGTTTTTTATGTTATTCAGAATGGCGAACAAGGTAATAGTTGGCTTGACAGACGGTCTTGAAAGGCGGCTTTGTTATAAATACGGACTACCAGTCTCATAGCCAGCAATGTATCCTATCAGGTCAACCTCCACGTGGTCCCTGCTAGAAATCATCATGCTGAATACCAAATGTATTCATCACGATGGGCTAACTGAGCTGCCTTTTCGTTATCACCTATCATCACTCACTGGTGCCCCGCCAACGTATACCGGTAGCGTAGACGGGGTTATAATTTCATTACCACCTATTGAAAAACGTATTAAACAAAAATATTTAGATACCATATTTACGTCGTTGTGTTGTAGGTATGCATACAAATAGAGTACCTAAACCATTTAATCAAAACTGCAATTATATCAATCGAAATGAAATTAAGTTTCTCGGCTCGATTTCAATCTCTTCAATACGGTTTCCTATTGAGCGTGGTTATCAATTTATTTCACATTTTCAATTTATTACGAGTATTTTTGTCCCCATCGCGTGACGCGCGCACAATGGGCACGCGGCCCCGCTATTGTGGACAAAAATTAATGTTGCAAATTGATAGTCTTAATTTTAGATAATATCGAATGCTTTCGGTTCGTGGAACTCGTGTGCGTTACAGACATTCGTTTTGAATTGTAATGTTTAAATATAATTTAGGTAAGGATTATTAAGTTACGTACTAGTTTTTACCCACGAGTGTTCGCGTGTCCTGTACTAGTGTGTTTATTAACCGTGATGAAAAGTTATGTCTTTCTACATTTAAAATATAATATGTATATATAGATACCATATTTCATGGCGATTGGTTAAGCCGTTAAGATGCCAAGAACTCAAACAAACAAACTCTCTTATTTACAGCAGATTTAAAGATTTTAGTTTAGTTCAGGTAAGTATGTTTTCGATGTATATTTTTTTAGTACCTATTTATTAAAGAATAATATTCGGATTAGGTATATTCCTTGTAAGTCTATTTTTATTAATAAATAATACATTTATTAATAAAATAGTTTACTTAGTTATATTCCTAAGTTTTTCTTTTTTTTATACAACTTAGAATGGCAAACAAGCTGACGGCCCACCTGATGGAAAGTGGTAACCGTCGCCTATAGACACGAGCAGTACCATGGACATAACAGAGTATACTGTTTCGCCCATGATACCCCCCATGCGTTGCCATTCCTGAGGACTCTGGTGTTATTTCTCTGCAATATCACTGCTATATCCCACCCTTCAAACCGAAACACAGCCATGAAAACAACTGCTTCACGGTTGAAACACGAATGGGACAGAGGTACCCAAGCAATCGATCTTTGTCAAGTCATCTAAAATAACTATTTATCTTTTCGTATATATGTATGTATAGGTACCAATTTAATAGAAACCATCTATCTATATGTACCTATATATTTTCAAATAAAATTATTGGTTTAGCAATTTTATATATCTACCCAAAATCGAAATACATATTTTTTGGCAATCCACTATAATTTCATATTGTAACCCAACTTTTTAAAGTCACACGTAATATCACTAGCTTACCATACAAACTGAATGCCAACATCATTCGACCGGGTAAACAAACCGTTTTAAAGAAAATCGATAGTTGAGGTGCGAGTGAAACGGAGAGTTAAGTTTGCGTAAGAAGGAAGAGGACGGCCAACTTTAAGTGGGGGGGTATTACAAGGCGGGGCTTATAATACCCGCCTATAGCTGTAACTTGTAGACGCGATGGGTATAAAAATAGCGGCAAGTGTGAGCTGGATGGATACAGTTCTGATGGGTGGCAGATTATAGGTATATTTTCATGCTTGGATAGTATTTAGATTCTTGTGATGAAGAGTTTGTGTAAAGTAAATAATGCACGAGACCAGGATTTCTGCGATGACCAACTGGCGTGAATTTATAGGGTACAGAGGAATAACATCTGAGTCCTCAGGAATGGCGACGCATGGGAGGTATCATGGGCGAAACTGCTCATGTTTATAGGCGACGGTTACCACTTTCCATCAGGTGGGCCGTCAGCTTGTTTGCCATTCTAAGTCGTATAAAAAAAAAAACTGATAGTTGGATATACTTCATTCAGTAATCATTAGCATCTGTTAACGTAACAATTTCTTGTTTGATGACAAAATAAAGAAAATAATATTAGTACCTATTCCAGTCCTTTTTTTCATCCATAGGATCGGTCATAAGTGGTAACTAAGAGAACTTAAGGTACATAATACTAGCCGACTCGGCAAACGTTTTACCATATACGTTATTTCGAGAATTATACATGAAAATTTATCCTACTACAATTATTATATTCGATTGCCATCTTGCAACCCTATTGCGGCATATAAAAATCGCAATTAAAAACAGGGATTGATCGTAAAAGCGTGAAAATTTGAATTTGTATGTATTTTTAATGGTAAATCATAATAATAAAAAATTGACAAAAAAATAAAAAAAAAATATTTAGTGGTATGTCACCCTTATCATAGAGGGGTATGAAAAATAGATGGCCGATTCTCAGACCTACCCAATATGCACACAAAATTTCATAAAAATCGGTAAACCTGTTTCGGAGGAGTTTGGTAACAAACACCGTGACACGAGAATTTTATATATTAGAAGATACTATTGCCAGAAAAGGTAAAATCGAAATATACCTCTAAATATATCTCTAAATGAAATGGTAACCCCGCCTGCGTTATCAGGATACACTGACAGGGTACCAGTGAGGGATGGTAAGCTGAGGATGAAAGCAGGCCAGTTAGACCATCACGACGAATTCAATAAGAATTAACTACGACGGTTTGCAGAGGGAACTGCTTGGAGACTGACCTGATAGACCACGTAGAGACTGGCCAGAATTGCTAACAGATTTTTTTTCGACTCCATTCGTGTTTCTACCGTGAAGCAGTTGTGTTTGCATGGCTGTGTTTCGGTTTGAAGGGTGGGATATGGCGTGAATTTACTGGGTACAGTGGAATAACACCTGAGTCCTTAGGAATGGCAACGCATGGGGGGTATCATGGGCGAAACAGTATACTCTGTTATGTCCATGCTACTGCTCATGTCTATAGGCGACGGTTACCACTTTCCATCAGGTGGGCCGTCAGCTTGTTTGCCATTCTAAGTTGTATAAAAAAAAAACCTACTTATTAACGTTTAGGAAGCTGGCAGACCATAGTATAGTTCTCCATCCATTTTTTTTTTCAACGGCAAATTAAAATGTGACACAATTCAGAATGTATTTAATTAATGTTTCCTCTACGTGACTATTGACATTGGAACTAACAAATGTTAATGTTCAGGTTTCGCGCGTGCATTGAACAGTGTACGTGATATCAACAAACGAACTAGCCCAATTGTGTTAATATAATATAAAGAAATAATATTTTTAATTTTATAACTCTATGTGTGTGGGCGATATTAGGAACGCGAACAACAAAATTTTTTTTTAATGGGCGACAATGGAATGGTAACCCATTATTGGTTTTCTTAAGTCTTAAAACCACGCGTAGCAAGCAACGGGCGAAAAGCTAGGTATAAATTAAAAAAAGAAAACAAAATTTAAAACAAACATCTTTTTATCATTTGTGTATTTTTTTTTAATGGGTGATAATGGTATGGTAACCCCGCCTGCGCTATCGGTTTACACTGGCGGGGCACCAGTGAGGGATGATAGGTGAGGATGAAAGCAGGTCAGTTAGCCCATCGTGATGAATTCCACTAGAATTAACCACGATGGTTTCCAGGGGGAGCCACGTGGAGGTCGACCTGATAGGGTGTATCGCTGGCATTGCGTCAGTTAGACCCCATTACTAACAAATCCCTCCACCCCTTCCCGCGAGACAAAATGAGGAATGCGTAGAGCGTAGGTATACCTACATACATAGAGATATGCCTAGAGATATACTTAGATAACGATTGGTTAGATACAATAAAATAACATGACGAAATAAAGAAAGAAAATTTCTCTATTTTTTCAATAATATCTTTTTTTTATACAACTTAGAATGGCAAACAAGCTGACGGCCCACCTGATGGAAAGTGGTAACCGTCGCCTATAGACATGAGCAGTACCATGGACATAACAGAGTATACTGTTTCGCCCATGATACCCCCCATGCGTTGACATTCCTGAGGACGCGGGTGTTATTATCTTTAAATAAATATACGTTTACATTTAACTATTTTATAAATCTATCGATAAAAATATTTTAGTGCAATTCGAATACATTTTACTTATTTATTTCATTAATAAAAATACTAGATACGTAATTTTTAATGTACCTATTGTACTCTAAAAGTATTTATAACTGTACCTATCGAAAGACCAGAGGGAGACTTTGTACAAAAGTCGATTGCTTGGGTACCTCTGTCCCATTCGTGTTTCTACCGTGAAGCGGTTGTGTTTGCATGGCTGTGTTTCGGTTTGAAGGGTGGGATATGGCGTGAATTTACTGGGTACAGAGGAATAACATCCGAGTCCTCAGGAATGGCAACGCATGGGTGGTATCATGGGCGAAACAGTGTACTCTGTTATGTCCACGGTACTGCTCATGCCTATAGGCGACGGTTACCACTTTCCATCAGGTGGGCCGTCAGCTTGTTTGCCATTCTAAGTTGTATAAAAAAAGAAATATTAAGATATTTAACGTTCAATTAGGTAATATTAATTAACATTATTATTCTCTTGAGTAATTACTAAGTATTTAACATTTATACATAGACATTTTGCCTTCTCTTGGAAATTCCGAGAAGAATAAAAACGTAAACCAATAAACCATTAATTTAAAAGATTCTATTTACCGAGAAATCCTCAATAAAATTAGCCAGATATAGAACACTTAGAGGTAAGATTAACAGGACGTCAAAATTTATTTTAAAGGAAATTAAAATAAATATCTAAGTGTACTTTTATATATAAGTAGTTTTTGAAAATTGCTAAAAAACTTTGTAGAATCAAGTTGAAAAGGTACTTTCTACAAGGTATGTATACCTAAATATATTTAATAAAACTATGGTTTAAACCCATCTTGGTTTTATACCTATATATTAGTTTTAACTCAAACGAAGCAAGTTTTTTTTTATTAAATTTGAAGCTTTTTTATTTTATTTCAGCCAAATTAATTTAGTAATTATATTTACAGACAAACAGACATTAAATTGATATTTACAAAAGCAAAAATTATAATAAAAATTGTAACCTTAATTTAATATCTTACGGATCCTTTCTTTCTTTATATATCTAATATTTAAATTGATGGGCGCAATAATTTTTTATAGTAGATACCATATCGGAGTAACTTTCACGTACCTACCTACACACATATTTTATGTTAAACAAAAAGTTTAATAACTTGAAAAAAGTGTTTCAGTAGCCAAATAAATGTATTTTTTTTTTTTATATTATTATAAGCTATCTTTTTTTTTTAAGTCATTTTCTCTAATTAGAAGAAAATTATACAATAAAACATTACCTATTTGTACATCTTCGATTTCAGTATTAATCCGAGCTGTAATGCAAGCTATAACAATTTTATAATTATTATTAGTTACTAATTTAAGAAACATTTATTTCGTAATTTAATTACTAATAACAAGTAATACTTAATTATGTTGCACAAAAAAATTGTGGCAAAACCAGTTATTTTAATTTAAAAACTAAATCAATCTGCAAGTATATTGAATTTTGAATTTAATTTGAATAAAAAAAATAATTTTCCAAATCGGCTTACAACTGCCGGAATACCTCATAGGTACCAACATAAAAAAAAAACACCAAATTGAGAACCTTCTTCTTTCGAACTAGTTTGAATATGGAATCGGCACAGTGGTCTCAAAGTAGTAAAATGCGACGCAAAAAAATGTCACACAGCTATAATTATTTTTATTACACCAAACAGAACGGGTGATGACAATAATATTTTTTGTCCACGGGGCGTTGTCGCGGACCCCCTGGGCGCAAGGGGCGTAGCGCCAATTATTTTTATTGTCATGTTTCCAATGTACATAAGTACCTACGGTAGCCATGTGAATGAACATCTGCTTTAAAAAAAAAAACACACTTTTGTTTATGACGAAAAAATATATGGCAGTCGTATTGTTTATGTTTCTCGAGGGTCCCGTTCGTGATTTAAATAGTTAAAACTGAATCTTTTATTACTATGTTGTTGGCCGTCTGTCTGTTATGGTTTTATAGAACGGATTAAAAAATAAAATTAGAATTATACTTTACTATGTGTGTAAATTAAAATATATAATATATCTATCTATGCTATTTAAGAGCTGCACTCTTGTCGGTGGAGCTCTTGCCACTCACTACGATTTACAGCGAGTCACTTCACCTCTTGATACGACACCACACCAACTCCTTCCTTGATCTGCCTGATGTAACTTTTTTTTATACAACTAAGAATAACAAACAAGCTGACGGCCCACCTGATGGAAAGTGGTAACCGTCGCCTATAGACATGAGCAGTACCATGGACATAACAGAGTATACTGTTTCGCCCATGATAACCCTTATGCGTTGCCATTCCTGAGGACTCAGGTGTTATTCCTCCGTACCCAGTAAATTCACGCCATATCCCACCCTTCAAACCGAAACACAGCCATGCAAACACAACTGATTTACGGTTGAAACACGAATGGGACAGAGGTAGCCAAGCTAGCGACTTTTGTACAAAGTCTCTCTACTATGTCTCGGTCTCCCTCTTCCTCTCCTTCCTTCTATCTTACCTTCTATTATAATGTTCATAAGTTCGTCGTGTCATATCAAAGTATAATTTATCTATACTATACGAAATCATCTGGCTAGTATATTAATAGTATTTCATACTCTTCTAATAAGAACAGACCAATTTCTAGCTGGACTGTGATAGGTACTAACGAACTTGATCGTGTGCTGTGAACTGTGTGGCGTGAATTTACAGGGTACAGAGGAATAACACCCAAATCCTCAGGAATGGCAACGCATGGGGGGTATCGTGGGTGAAACAGTATACTTGGTTATGTCCATGGTACTGCACATGTCTATAGGCGACGGTTACCACTTTCCATCAGGTGGACCGTCAGCTTGTTTGCCATTCTAAGTTGTATAAAAAAAAAAAAGAATTATTTGTAATGGGGACTAATAGCCCCAATAGTAGTATAATATAGGTCCTATATATTTGTTTTCAATCGATTAAAAAGTACAGGCTTGAACCAAAATGGTTACCCACAGTACGGTTTCAAAGGAATATTCACCCGCGAACACTTAGGCTGTAGAATGGCAAACCTCGGGAGGGATGCCGAAGTTTACCTAGAGACTATAGTATGGGGTTCTTCAAAGAGCATATATTAGGGGTTTTTCAGGGTTGGTAAACACGCACATGACCCTCCCAATGTTGCAAGAGTCCATAGGCTAAAGAGACCGTTTATGACGCGCGACATCAGACGCGCTGTATGCTTGTTTGCCATACGTGATTAAATCTAGTGGAATTCGTCACGATGGGCTAACCCACTTGCTTTTATCGTCACCTATCATTCCTCACTGGTGCTCCGCCGGCGTATACCGATAACGGAATGGTGGGATTACCATTCCGTTATCACCCATTTAAAAAAAGATCCTCGATCATTAAGTTCCCTTAGTCGCCTCTTACGACACGCACGGGAAAGGAAGTAGTGGCCTTATTCTATGCCGGGACCACAGCGAATCTGTTTATATTAATATTATAAAGAGAAAAGATTTGTTTGTTTGTTTGTTTATAATAGATAAACTCAAAAACTACTCAATCGATTTTAAAAATTCTTTGATCTTCAGAAAGCTACACTATTAGCGAGTAATTTAGGCTAGGCTATATATTATTTTCAAGAATTTACCAGCGCGACGCCGGGCCCAATCACTAGTATGGTATATATCACGTAATAAGAAAAAAAAAAACAGGAAGTGACCGTGTAACATTAGTTCTTCTGGCGATACTGTGCTCAAACTCGAACGAATTTCGCTGACTCAGCATCGTCTTGTCCAATTAGAGGTTCGTGAACGCAGGCTTAGCGAGCACACAATGGCGGAATACATGAATATAATTGTCAAACACACGCTTATAATAGGTACCTATGTGCGGGGGAGGGATTGTTAGTAATGCGGACAACCAGTCCCATTTGCTAGCAATGTATCCTGTCAGCTCGACCTCCACGTGGTCCCCCCTGGAAACCATTGTGCTGTATCCCAGATGTATTGAAGTTATAAAGGAAAACTTACAAATTATCACGCAAAATTGTATGAAAAAGTTGAGCCGCTTTACTCGAAGCATTTGTATGGAGGCACTCTATCTATATAATGTAAGTAAGCAGTATATTGACACAATTAGTGTAATGTGGGACAAAAAGTGGGTAGAACAAAATACAACCGCATCGGAAGCGGAGTCATAACAATGCAACATCAGTTTATTCATGACCACGGCCGGGGTTACTTAGTCCAAACCTCGAGACAATTCAGCTAAATTATCTTAGTTGCCGTGTGGTCCCGGCATAGAATAAACCACCCCTTCCTTTCCCGTGGATGTCGTAAGAGGCAACTAAGGAAACTTAATGGTCTCTTAAAAAATCACTAAAAGTCTTACTGAGATTATCAACTCGCCTGCTGAGCGTGGCAGCTACTAGAAACCCTCTAAGACAGAGGCTTATGTTTGGCAATGGACAGGCGGATATGATGATATACATACATACATACATACATACATATATATATAATATATATATATATATCTATATATATATATATATATAGATGACGCCTGTACATAGAAGATATTAAAAAAATTATATAAAGGGGATGTTTAATAGGCCTATAGAAATAAAAAAAAAAATTCGAAATTCCGTCTGTCTACCTGTATCTATGTTCCAGCATCACGCAAAAGCTACTGTACTAAATTCAATGCAGTTTACACAATTGTGTACTTGAAGGTTTAACTTAAAAATCGATTTCGGTTACCTTGATATTTCATTTAGAAGAAAACTATTTAATTGGTTTTCTTAAGTCTTAAAACCACGCGTACCAAGCAACGGGCGAAAAGCTAGGTATAAATAAAAAAAAAAAACTAAATTTAAAACAACATTCTTTTTATCATTTGTGTACTAGGTATGTACAACTCTTTGTCCTTCCTTTCCATAGACAATAGATAAGTGACTGTCGCAAAACTGACAGCTAAAACTTATCATTCAATTGGCGCCTAAAACAAACTAATACAAGTACATACAAAAATATTGGATTAATTAAATAAAAATAAAGTACTCATCAATCCTCAAATTATCGGCCACTTGACGCGACGCTATCAGTGTTTGTTGCTAAACTCGGTATCAATAGCATTTATCGGAAATTTTCAGCGATTATAGATAAAAAAAAAAAGTTTTGATTGAATTCCTTTACGAAAATAACACGCGTAATTCGCCTGTATTGTCAGATTATATGTAATAGTCGAGTATTTAGATTGTATTAATTGGTGGATTTGAAAAGTTTTCGACGGTAAGTGGTAGACGGGTGAAAGATATTAGTGAGTGAAATGATTTTTTTATACAATTTAGAATGGCAAACAAGCTGACGGCCCACCTGATGGAAAGTGGTAACCGTCGCCTATAGACATGAGCAGTATCATGGATATAACAGAGTATACTGTTTCGCTCATGATACACCCCCATGCGTTGCCATTCCTGAGGACTCAGGTGTTATTCCTCTGTACCCTGTAACACAGCTATGCAAACACAACTGCTTCACGGTTGAAATACGAATGGGACAGAGGTACCCGAGCAAACGACTTTTGTATAAAGATTCCTTCTGATATACAGGGTATTTTAATAGTTGTTCAGCTCGTCAAGGCATTTTTAGGCAAATTATTAAATCACTGTTTAGAGCTTAGTGTTAACCGTACGGCACTGGGAGAGAAGAGTTTCTTAATAATGCGGACTACCAGTCCCATTGCTAGCAATATCAAATCGACCTCCACGTGGTCTCCCCTGGAAACCATCGTGTTGAACTCCATGTGTATTCATCACGATGGGCTAACTGACCTGCCTTATCATCCTCACCTATCATTCCTCACTGGTGCCCCGCCAGTGTATACCGATAGCGCAGGCAGGGTTATCATTCCATTATCATCCATTAAAAAAAAACAGCGATGATGCACTTGCACGCCTGCTATGTGCAAGAAACTTTATTAGAAAGATTGGGTATGTAAGTCACATCCGACTATCCGTGTAAGGTACACCCAACGCCAATAGCAGCAGAAAAATCATTCACAATAGCGGAGTCAACGAGGTCGTCGTGACCGAAAACGGTCAGGACTCATCATCATCATCAATTCAGCCATTATCCGTCCACTGCTGGACATAAACCTCCCCCTTAGACTGCCATAAGGAGTGTTCCTGAGCCACCTGCATGTACTGAATCCCTGCATTGCATTTCAGGTCGTATCATCATATATATTTTTTTTAATATTATTTTAAGGGCTTTTACCTTCTTCAGGTATATCAGTCCTATTGTACCCTGAACTGATTTCTCAAATAAAACTTTATTTACTTTCCCTAGACGCGGAAAGAGAAGAATTAATGGGCATCAATAATTTATAGAGATGTACACATATTGCAGGCTAATTAGCTACAATTTTTCTCAACAACAACAGGGCTTCTCTTTGCCCGCCAGATAGTATTGAGCGGGCGAGGTAGAAGCCTCGGGGCGTACTCCACTACCCCGGCTTCAACTCCGGAGGCGACAACCTCCGGGTCGCTGGATTTGCAGCCGACATACACTGCTGGTCTGTGTACGTCGGCGTGGCGTCTTTCTCTTTCCCTCAACTTGATCTCTTGTTTTGAAAAAGATCTAGATGTCGCTGTGATCGCCAGACTAGACCAGACGTGGTCACATTCACGTAGTGATTTCGCAAGAAACCTTATCACAAAGACCAAGGTCTCAGGTTCAAATTCCGAATGAAGGGAAAATATTATTGCGTAGTTATCAGCGAAATATTCATTATTGATAATTAATTACTGATCAGCAATCAGCGTTTGGGACGAGTTGATTGTATTAGATAGGTAGGAGCCATTAATATAATGGCTTGGTCAGAAAAATGGCTTTAACAATATTTATCTAGTATATACGAAGTATATCACTTCTTTTACGTTATTTGGCAAATCTTATATATAAAATTCTCGTGTCGCGGTGTTTGTTACCAAACTCCTCCGAAACGGCTTTACCGATTTTTATGAAATTTTGTGTGCATATTGGGTAGGTCTGAGAATCGGCCAACGTCTATTTTTCATATCCCTCAATGATAAGGGTGACCTACCCTCAAATATATATTTTTTTTTTTTTTGTAATTTTTTTTTTTATTTTTATTTTATTATGACTAAGCATTGAAAAATACATACAGCTACAAATTTTTACCCTTTTACGATCAACCCCTGTTTTTTAATAGCGATTTTTATATTCCGAAAAAGGGTTGCAAGATGGTAATCGAAAATAATTATTGTAGTACTAGAATTTGTCATGTATAGTTCTAGAAATAATGTATATAGTAAAACAACGTTTACCGAGTCAGCTAGTGATTATATATTTTTATAGCCATTATAGTTAATATATATCCTCAGGAATGGCAACGCATGGGGGGTATCATGGGCGAAACAGTATACTCTGTTATGTCCATGGTACTGCTCATGTCTATAGGCGACGGTTACCACTTTCCATCAGGTGGGCCGTCAGCTTGTTTGCCATTCTAAGTTGTATAAAAAAAAGCCCTGTCAGGTCAACTTTTCTCCTCTGGAAACCATCGTGCTGAATTCCAGCTATATCCATCACGATGGGCCAACTGACATGCCTTTTTATCCTCACCTATCTTCTCTTATTGGTACTCGCCCGCGTATACCGATTTTTGATGGGTGAAATGGATTGATGACGATAAAGGCAGGTCAGTCAGCCTATTGTGATTTATTCACCAGGTATTAATCACAATGGTTTCCAGGAGAGACTACGTGGAGGTCGACCGAACAGGGTATATTACAAATAATAGGATCACTAGCGTTCATTACTAATAAATCCCTAGCGTATACCGTTATCGCAGACGGGGTTACTATTCCATTATCACCCATTAAAAATACGTACTAACTTTCTAACGACCCCAAATTTAGGTGTTTCCATAAATTTTGATTTCAAAATACATTTCATAAAATACTTTGTTATTTTTACACATTTTTTTACATAGACAATAGTCATAATAATTCAATACAAACAAATGTATATATTTCCTGTGTATGTTATTAAATTAGGTAGGCCATAACGAGTTATTAAACACTGCTATTGACAATCAAAACGCAATTTTATAACAATAATTGAATGGTCGAATTTCGAATAATAAATATTACGTGGCCAGTTAAGCGCCCCATACACGCACCGCGCCACGCTAATTAGGCAGTGTACACAAAGGAGTAACTCAGCATCGCCTTTTTGTGAAATTAATGACGTTAGATAATACCAATTTGTTAGATCCGAACAGGTTTTGTGAATGCATAAAAAATATATATATTGACAGACGCACCTACTGGTTGGCGCCGGTTTTTAATGATTTATCATTTATGACACACAATATTGAATCATTTGATAGTTTCAAGAGAGAGAACTCTCGCTCTGTGGCGCAGTGATAGGCACGTTGTTTTGTTTACTTGAGGGCCAGGGTTCGATTTTTATTTGTGTTAATTTAAGATATGAATTTTTCTAAATTATTTCAGCTCCGAGAGGTCAGGTACTTGTTAATAAATTTGAACAAACTAAAAAAGAGAGAACTTACAGATGTTTTGTTAATCATATTACACATATACGGAAAACGGTGTCTGATCTTTTAAGCTGTGAATTAAGCCCTAACGGTTACACCATAAAGGACCTACAAGGTCAATGACAAGGCCATAGTCATAGTGAGATTCTAATTTAATAACTTGATGATTTCAACCATCAACACGAAAAAATACAAGAAGAATTGTTCAAATTAATAATAAAGAATTTGATTGATTACCTTTAATAATTACTTAACTATAGATACCTAATACATTAATTATTCTCATATTATTACATATATGGTTATAATTTTAAATACTATATTTCCAAATAACGAAATTAATTCTAAGTAGAATTCTTCTTCAACTAAGAAAAAACAGGATTCTTTATTTCAATCTTCCTAAAATTTTATTTAAATAATAATCAGAAATCCAGCAAAATTATCTATAACATCGACAAACATACTTTTAACCAACAATAAACCTTATTGCATACCTGCACTCATTCGATAATCGAAGTTGCATCTTTGTTCACAAGCTCAAAACAAAAAACGTAACATGCTATCAAACATTTTCACGATTTGCTTCACAGCGGTAAGTTTTTGCATTATCATTTTATCAAACAATGATCAAAGTACTCGTACAGAAGGAAATGCAAACATCACAGTGGAAGAGATTAGTGCCGCAACATCGGCCCCTGATTTATCGAAGATCAGATGCACAGATTTGATGCAAACGGCCAATTAAATCCGCAATCTGTGAGGGTACTTACTGGTCCTATCCAAACATTGCTAACGAGATGACTAATTAACGAATGTTTCGGGGGTAATAATTAGTGTGAAATATTGGCCTTTTTGCAACTGATTTTCGCTTTGTTTGACGCAATTGAAAACTAGATCAATGATAGTATTGAAAATGACGCACGCCTTATTGGTGTAGTGTTGAAGTACCGGTTTCAAACGTTTGCTATCATATGTGTGGGTAAGTATAATTGAACTCGATGTTCATTTTGCTGTATAGGTATGTACCTACTTGTATTTTCTTATGAAAGAGTCTCAGTATGAGTCATAATAGTTATTTATATATAATATTCCTTTTTTATATGTTATTGTACTCATGCTTTCCTGTAACTTTTTTCCTTTAACTTTTATTAAATAATATAAACAACAGTTAAGCTTACGGCATGGTTTTAACTGTCTGATTTTAAATAAATTGTGAAATAAATACTTTTTTTTTTTTTGGTTTATTTAAATATCATTAACATTCAAATATCTTTACAAAATTACATATTAAGTACAATAAGTAGCTAAGGTTTTTGTGTTGCACTGAAATAATGATTTATCTAAATTCGTTTCAAACTAATCAAATAATGTCTTTTTTGTTTCAGAATGTTAAAAAACATCAAGGAGATAGGTAATACAGATAAATTATTTGATTTCGATACTAGATTATCATAAAACAGGAGTAGGTACACAAATCAACAGAATTATATTATTTAATGTACGTTACATTACTCAAGGGATATAAAGGCAGTTAAAGTTCACTCGTAAACTACCTTATAAAGATAAGGATTCTCCAAATAAGATCGTAAACACGCCCGGCGGGGTGAAGTCAGAAAGTCATAAATTGGAGGCAGAACTTGCCGAGACACGCCTTCCGAGGCGCGAGTAGAGGGCGATTGTGCACCCACCCTAAGGTAGGCGGAATACTTGTACGTGAATAGGTCTCTTTAAAAATTCAAATTTAGAAATGATTTCTTTTTTTTAATGGTATTTTTTAATGTTTTGAAAAAGGAAGAGATTGTCTTTTATTATTACTGGTTTTGCTTCTATTCTTCTGGTCTTGGTTTCAACTGTTTTTCCATTTAAATATTATAGATATGTAGGCAATGTTTTTATTATTTGTAAGTTGTTTTTAATCATTATTATGGGAAGTGATGTAGTGAAGAGTTAAGTCTCGTATTGGCCTGTTTTTGTCACGATTGTAGGTAGTAACTGTTTTTGATTTGCCTAATTAAATCATAAATTAATCAGTGTTAATTGATAAAAATAAATTTGGTTCATAAAAAAAAAAAACAATATAATGTCAAATTAGCAAGTAGATATTTATGTATGACTATTCTTTTTACTAAAAAAACATTCCTCAAAATCGGTTCAGAATTAATGAATATACCACGTGACATGTAAATGTTTTTAATGGCTCTTACACTACACTGCTCTATTTTTGAATTGAGCATATAGTTTTTTTTTTTTTTTTAAAGTCGGTTGAAGGTTGTTGTAATTGCATTTGTAACACATTTGCGTCCTTTTAAGACAATGAAATCACTAGTTACGGAACATCCTATCTTGAAGACCACAAGTGTCACAGTATATACTGTAACGTCCATCCTGCTGTTCACGGTTATTGCCTATTAGTTTTTGCCATTCAAATCGTATAGAAAATAAAATGTATATCTAATAATAATTAAAAATGGCAACATTTTTACACCCCTGAAGCAAGGAAAGCTGCCCCTATGCATTGGAAATTACTATTAAATGGCGTAGGGGCGGGGGCACATAATAGATTGGGTGTATGTTTGTCTGTACCGTTATTGTTCGATATACAATGGCTGTTACGATATGGTCGAGCCAACTGCGCACTACAAGAGGGTTGTAGTTGCTAAATTTGTTGGTGCAGTTAAAAATTGTATAGAAATAGTAAAAATTGTGACCCGACTTGACTAAACATGTTTTTTTTTTTTATTTCAGCCTATGTTACTGGCTGATTATTTAGCTATCTATCATTATTTCAGCCGTTAACTGTCCACTGCTGAACATAAGCCTTTCCCATAAAGGGTGTTTTGCTAGTAGCCGCCATGTTTGGTAGGCGGGTAGGCAACCGCAGTTTTTTAATGGGTGCAAATGGATTGGTAACCCCGCCCGCGCTATTGGTATACACCGACGGGGCACCAGTGGAAGATGATAGGTGAGAATGAATGCAGGTTAGTTGGCCCATTATGATGAATTCATCAGGAATTAACCATGATAGTTTCCAGGGGGAACCGCGACGATGTCGACCTGGTTGGGTATATTACTAGCAATGGGATTCTCAGTCTCCATTACTAACAATCCCTTTCCCCCAGGCAACCGCAGTTAGGCTTATCAATCTAAAGTATCACCTATAAAATAAATGCTATAAAATAACCGATTAGTTGAATTGGCTGAAACTTGTTCTATTATATTTATTTATTTAATTCTTTATTGCACACACCAGTTATTTATAAGAATGGGACAAAGGTAACCAAATGTACAAAGGCGAGCTTAACTCTGATAGAGTTCTCTTCCAGCAACACCCAAAGTGGAAAGGAGCATCAATGTCAGAGGGCTTTTTTTTTAATGGATGATAATGGAATCGTTACCCCGCCTGTGCTATCGGTATACACTGGCGGGGCACCAGTGAGGGATGATAGGTGAGGACGAAGCAGATCAGTTAGCCCATCGTGACGAATTCAACAAGAATTGTTCACGATGATTTCCAGGGGGAACCACGAGGAGGTCGACCTGACAGGGTATATTGCTAGCAATGGGGCTACTAATCCCCATTATTAACTCCAAAATTAATCCCTTCTCCCCCCCCCCCCCCCCAGTGTCAGCAGGTTGAGCGGTGTACATATATTGTGACAATTATAGGTACGTATTGATTGTCAAAAGTTCCGTCTACTCATACGAAGTCTGGTCGGATCGCTAGTATAATTTTAAACCTTTGCTAATGCTACTTATCATTTGGACAATTAGGTAACTTGTGTCGATTATTGCAGCATACAATTGTCAGATTTCCTTTATCAACAACATGGGGCGATAAAAAAATGAATGATTGTTCCGATTATCAAATCTAATGATTATTTTTAGTTAAAGAGCAAATTGTTTTTATTAATAACACAGTACATAAATAAAATTGTAATATAAATCTGTCGTACGGCGACGGAACAAGAAAACAGTGGATGGCAGTGTTTCGGTTTGAAGGGTGGGATATGGCGTGAATTTGCTGGGTACAGAGGAACAGCACCTGAGTCCTTAGGAATGGCAACGCATGGGGGGTATCATGGGCGAAACAGTATACTCTGTTATGTCTATGGTACTGCTCATGCCTATAGGCGACAGTTACCACTTTCCATCAGGTGGGCCGTCAGCTTGCTTGCCATTCTAAGTTGTATAAAAATAAAATTATATTTTTCAAAAATAACTAAAACAGCCATGCAAACCCCGGTATAGAATAGGCCATCCCTTCCGTTCCCCTGGGTGTCGTAAGAGGCGACTAAGGGAACTTAGTGTTAAGGGATAAGCAGTAGTGTCTCTATTAAAACATCACTAAAGCCTAACTGTGTTTGCCAACCCGCCTGCCAAGCATGGCAACAACTGGCAAAATCCCCTATACACCTGTACCTTGTCCACTGCTGAACACAGCCTCCGAACAGCCGAATTGAGAACCTGTTTCCTTTTGAAGCCCAACGGACAAATTTACCGAATTTAAAAATGTCATTTTCAGCATGTACGACCTCTGCCCAAGAGCGGTGGTACTTTTACCTCGTAAATGCCGATTAATGTTTCCGAAATATAAAAGGAATCATTTCAAAAAAAAAAAAACACTGTAGATACAAATTATATTATCTATACTTATAATAAATCTGTAAAGAGGTCAATTCTGTACATGAAATATATTTCCAAAATAACTATCAGCGGGTGATTAGTGATCCATACTGATGCCAAAAATGCATCCAGTAAAAATTTTGTCTGTCTGTCTGTATGTTCGTTATAGAAACAAAAACTACTCGACGGATTTTAACGAAACTTGGTACAATTATTCTTCATACTAATGGACAGGTTATATTATACTTTCCATCACGCTACAATCAATAGCAGCAGAGCAGTGAAGGGGAATGCTGGGAAAACGGGAGAAGTTACTCCATTTTTAAGCTTCCGTCGCGTGTGCAGCCTTAATGGCCACTTTTTAAAATGTTGTAAAAATACCCGTGCGACGCCGGGACGGGCCGCTAGTGGATAATATTTTTGACTTCAAAAACGGAGGAGGTCCTTATTTCGATAACATCTTCTTCACGTTCATTAATCAGATGCCTCGTAATTCCGTCAGTTACGAACTGATTTGGAAAATTCATTTTTTATCTGAAAGAATATACTTTTCGATTCGTAACATAGAAATTTTATCAAAATCTGTTCAGTAATTTAATATTTAAATCGAAACAATTGATTTTTCCAAAATTGAAATCGTTTTTTTTTGGGAAATTCTACGTAATGAGAAAATGACTATTCAAAAATGTTAAAATCTAAGTTTGTTTTAATAAAAAATATTTCTTTCTTAAATTATAGCGTTAAATATGTTCTTATATGTTTTTTTTAATGGGTGATAATGGAATGGTAACCCCGCCCGCGCTATCGGTATACACCGGCGGGGCACCAGTGGAAAATGATAGGTGAGGATGAAAGCAGTTCAGAATGGCCCACTATGATGAATTCGACACGAATTTACCACGATGGTTTCCAGAAGGAACCACGTGGAGGTCGACATGAGAGGGTATATTGCAAGCAATTGGGCTATTAGACCTCATTACTAACAATCCCTTTTCCCCCTGTACCTATATGTTATCACTAAGTTGTAGGGGGAAGGCATTGTTAGTAATGGAGTCTAACTGACCCATTGCCAGCAATACACCCTATCAGGTCGACCTCCACGTGGTTCCCCCTGGAAACCATGGTGGTTAATTCTAGTGCAATTCGTCACGATGGAATAACTGACCTGCCTTTTTATCCTCACCTATCATCCCACACTGGTGCCCCGCTCGCCAGATAGCGTAGGTGGGGTTATTCCATTATTACCTATTAAAAAAAACTACCTATGTTGTTTCCAGTTTTAAATCAAATAATAGTGTAAATAAATTTAATACCAATTCTAAGAATATTTTTATCAGTGACGCAAATTAAATAAATACCTATTTTTGTACTACATTCAAACTTTCATCATCATCATCATATCAGGTGTTGACTGTCCACTGCAGAACATAGGCCTCCCCTGTAAAGACAGTTTTGCCAGTGGTCGCCACGCTTGGCGTGCGGGTTGGCAACCGCAGTTAGGCTTTCGTGATCTTTTAAAAGGGACGCCACTGCCTATTCATCGGCCATTAAATTCTCTGAATCGCCTCTTTCGACATCCACGGGAAAGGAAGTGGTGGCCCATTCTATGCCGGGACCACATGGCTACTTAAAATCTACCACCTACTATAAATATGTATTATAAAAGTAAGCTTGTTTGTTTGTTAACTTATAGCGCCTTAAAGGTTTAACAAATAACGATGAAATTTAATTTATACCTACTATACAAGACGGAGAACGATCAGCGAACATATCCTGGCCACGTGGACGAAGTCGTAGGTGGAAGCTAGTCTATTATAAATATAAAAATTTGTGTATATATTTGTATGTTTGTAAGTGTCAAAACAGATATGAATTCACGCGGGCAAAGTTGCAGAATACTGCCAGTACTTACCTTTCTTTTTATACCACATAAGTGGCAAAGAAGCATATAGGCTGTCTGATGATAAAGGGTCACTATAGCCTACAAACGCTAGCAACACTAGGGGTGACACGTGCGCGTTGCCGACCCTGAAGTAATCTTAATATACCCTTTATGAAAAACCTCATAATCTACCTATAACTAATTGGCATTTAGATTGTCTATACAAAGTATAGAATCTAATAAAAAAAAAAGTCAATTTGCGATATAAAATGATAACTACTATTCCAGACAAATTATCTTTTTGAAGACTAGGCAGCATGGTCTCCGACCTTAGCCTGTTCCAAACGGAACAAACGTACTAAAAAAAAAAAAAAAAATGATAACTACTGTTTGTTTCAAGTCAACTTTTAGAAATATGATTTGATATCTTGAGCTCTTATCGATCTGTTAATTTTATAGATAGGCCTAAAGTAGGTGGCACGCGGGAACTAATCAAGCGTTTACGAAATACTTTAATGTTAAATTAAACATATATACACTGATATTTACGTTGTATTACTATTTAAACTAGGAATTAGATTTGATATTTTTAATATTCTTATATGTATTGATATTTCTATCCACTCAGAGTTCTGTCTACGCACGTGTCTAAATGGATTAACTACTGCACATGATTTTTATAAAACTTTGCGCAATGATAGTTTATATTCCGAATTAATAACAATAATAGTTTTTATTTTAAATGGTAATGATAAATAAAGGTAATCTAAACAAAAATAAAGTCGATTATGAATCATATTGCCAGATTTCTTTGTTGATAACATTGCTTTCGTTGTTTAGTACCTAATATTTCCTATAGGAATATATATGAGTAAAAGAATTAAACATAATTAGATTAAAAACTATGCCACTTTGTGTATATGTTATGTCAAAGAACACATAAGTAAATTAATGTTTTACTTTTTTCTGTAAACAAAACGCAAAAGAAACGTGTTTGTGTATATTACAGTACTAAGCCGTTTGTGTACAAAGCCATTGTAGTAAACAAAATGTGCCTATAAGTACAAGGAAACATCACAAATAGTTTCTAAAAACTTACCTTTTTCAGTTAAAATCCAAACTTTCAATTATTAATTAACGCACTCAATATAAAACTTGATAATCGCACTGTAGTGAAACGTTAATGAACCGAGCCGATCAATCACCTGGCACGAACATGGTACCAATGCGACGTTCCTTCGTGAAATTATCTTATCGCGAAAAAAAAACGCACTTAATCAGTGACTTTCGATTTCCTAATTACACGTCCTTGTCAAAGTCCGACGATACAACAAAAAGAAAATCAGTTTGTATTTCGATTGTAAAATGTAAAATCACATATTATATAAATATACTTCGTTGTACAAACTTAGGCCTTTTTGGGGGGGGTTTTAAGAAAATAAATAAATAAATTATTCAACGCACTGTCCGTATACACCGGTTTTAGGATGTCGTAACCGAGCCCTATTAGTATGGGTCGTGTCGATGCGATACAAACACGCCCGTGGTCGACGAGAGACTGCCGCACTCGTTCGCCCCACGCGTCTCGAGACCCTCCCCGCCCGAGCGACATAATTTTTCAGGTAAAAAAAAGAACAAAAGCCAAAGATAATAATGATGTTTGTTATCTATTTGGCGACAGATTTTTTTTCTTCATACCTGACAAAATTAGTAGTTGGCCCAGTGTGGGCGCACAATAGCCGCAATTATGGTAGGTGGTCCCGAGAAATTGTTCGCATTGTTCGTTGGACTTCTCAAGTTCTTTGTTTCAGTGGATTGTTTGTCGTATTATGGTTGCTACAAGCTCAGTTGTGGATAATTTATATACCTAGTTTTTTTTTTTTTATTTAGTCAATTTATTCATTACAGTTTTTATCTTTTTTTTTAATTACGATGGTTTACTACAGCATAAATAATGGTACTATTTTGGATACTTACGCCATTAATCATAAAAACGTGACATCTTTCATAGATCTATTTTAGCTGTTGATCTGATAATGGAATGGTAATTCAGTCTGCGCTAACGGTATACGCTGGCGGGACACCAGTGAAGGGTGATAGGTGAAGATGAAAAGGCAGATCAGTTAGCCCATCGCGATGAATACATGTGGAGTTCAGCACGACAGTGTCTAGAGGGGACCACGTGGTGGTCGACATGACAGGGTATATTGCTAGTAATGGGACTAATAGTCCGCAGTACTAACAATCCCAAAAATAATAACAATGCTCTTTTTTCAAAGGTGTCTATGAAGTATCAGTACAGAAATACTGCATCTGGAGCCAACATCAAACCATGGAACCAACCATAATTGTTTTTCATGAAGAATCACGGTAACACGACCTGATCAGGGTTAATTGTTGACAATGTGGATTAATAATGGTGGTGTTTCAACCGTGAAGCAGTTGTGTTTGCATGGCTGTGTTTCGGTTTGAAGGGTGGGATATGGCGTGAATTTACTGGGTACAGAAGAACAACACCTGAGTCCTCAGGAATGGCAACGCATGGGGGGTATCATGGGCGAAACAGTATACTCTGTTATGTCCATGGTACTGCTCATGTCTATAGGCGACGGTTACCACTTTCCATCAGGTGGGCCGTCAGCTTGTTTGCCATTCTAAGTTGTATATAAAAAACAAAAAAAAAAAAGATTCAAAAATTCACAATTTGGGCGTCGAACGGTTAGTTAACCGAGACCTCGAGCAGCGATCTAAAAATTTGCCTGAAAATACCTCGCCTAAAGCACGTGTCGCAAAACGTGCGCCAACAAAATGGGAGTCGCAGATTGATAGCTAATATGAAAGGTTGTGAAAACCTATTAGTGGTTTATTTTGTGATCCTAAACTATATCTTTTTGCCCTGGTTTTCCTATGAATAAATAAATAAACTGCTGGTAGTGAAACACAGTAGATATCTAATATATACAGCAGAAACAGCTTTACTTTTGCTACGACATTGGGAACAAGGATATTCGCAGAACAATTGCCTTTTTTCAACGTTTAGAAGTATTGTTTTCTTAGAAATTTGAAACATTTAATCAATCGACAGTTTTTTTATTTGAACCATTATTGGACATCAGCATACTGTCTTATGGCTGGGTTAACTGTAGGTACGTTTGTTTATATTTTATAGTTGTATTGTAACAAACAAAAAAAAAACAATATTCTCGCAGTTCTACTAAGAATCAGAAACACCATAAATAGTAACAATATTCATGTAAAATAATAACTAATTTCAAATATTGAAATAAATATGGAACCTCAACAAATTAGGCTTTTCTTTCTTATACAGACTCACTTGATAGTAAGTGACTACCTCCGCCCATAAGCACTCCCAACATCAGACATATAACACGTGTGTTGCCGGCTTTTAAAAAAGAATATCTATATACGCGGCAGCGCACCGAGCCAAGTTTAAGAGAAAGGAATTGGCGGCGCAGCAGCCGAATATAAATGATATGAACCTTTCCGAGCTACTTTTGACTCTTAATTTTTTTAATTTCGAAGTTGGCTAGATTTTATGTATGTGCTTTATTATATTTGTCTAATCAACTTATCTTCATAAATTCATACGCAAGTTAGTGTATGTCCTGTTTGTACAGTACTCATACTACTGGGTTTATATAATACCTATGTTGCTTTCCTAACATTTGGTTTATTGGTAAACACTAGCCAAGTTAAAACTTTACATCCCAAATGAAATAAATGCATTATACCAATAATTGTCTGTTAAAAACAGCAAACATGCTAGTAGTACTTACAGACAAGAAATTGTTATTATAAATTAATTTTATAACGTTCTTGTAATTTGTAAATTTTAATATACTGGCTGTATGCTTGTTTGCTACCTTTTTGGTTGAAAAAAAATCTACACAGACTTTACCACCCATATGAATCTTAATTAATTTTTTAGCGGAGTTGACACAACACATATTCGTAATATTGAACTTGGCTCTCATTTCACATTTATGTTCTTGATGAGACGTTGTTTTCTTGAACGTTACGACGTCGTATCCGTTCTGAATAATTGTTCTCGGCTAATAATTGGCAAAGTGCGTCCTTTTAGAGGTCTGTTAATGAATACATCTTAGGCGCCTGTTAATACTAACTGAAATGTTATAAAAATAACAAAAGGATGTTTCTACTTAAATATTAATAATCAATAAAAGAAAATTTACAGGAACTGACGACAATATATTTAACATAATACCACATTGTTGTAAACAATGAAACGAAAGGAGTTTCAGGGGAGACAATAAATCTCTTTCATCGTTCACCTAATGATAATATTGTTGATGAAAGTAGCGAAACTTAATCCTTCTATTGTATTAAAAAGAAGTGAGAGTAAACATTTTTCAATAAGGGTCCGCGACGTCATATTGTAAGTACTTTTTGTGTTTTGCTTTCGCTAGCGACTTCATGTGCATGGATTTTGAAAGAATGACTACCAAATATTGAAATCATCATTGTCATATTAGTCATTAACTGTCCACTGCTGGGGGGAATGGGATTGTTAGTAATGGAGACTGAGAATCACATTGCTAGCAATATACCCAACCAGGTCGACCTCCTCGCGGTTCCCCTTGGAAACTGTCATGGTTGGGGGAAAAGGGATTGTTAGCAATGGAGTCTTACAGCCCCATATGGATATGGATTTTCATACAAGTTTTGCCGGCCGCTGCCCGCATGTATCTGGCCAGTACGGCAATTTTGATTTATCTCTAAGAAGATAGTAAAAATAATGCTCACATTTCCAAGCATGTTTGAGAAAATAAACTTTCACATTAATATCATATGTGGAATGCACACCTCTAGTCATTTACCTGATTATATTTACTTCCTTAACGTCTGTAATTCGAATCCACTATCTAATTGATATGGCACTCATAAATAGCCACTTAGCTACCGAACATCGTCGGCCATATTGTATTATTTATGGCGGCAATATCGTTACGAGACTAAAAAAAAAAATAACGAGATAATAAACACTATTTGAAATGCTTTAATACAGGTTCGAATCTTAAAAGAAATAAGTTTTTGTTAAACAATAAACTGAATTTAATATTGACAAAATTAATAGTTTTAGAAGCAATCAAATTGGGCGCTGCTGTAGATTGTTCGACATAGATGTATGTAAGATTGCCTTGGCCAGTGCACATTGATTGATGAGTATTAAATAATTTCCCGCTCTTGGATGTGAGTGCGTTCGTTGACTGTATTGTGTATGTCGATTGCTTGGGTACCTCTGTCCCATTCGCGTTTCTACCGTGAAGCAGTTGTGTTTGCATGGCTGTGTTTCGGTTTGAAGGGTGAGATATGGCATGAATTTACTGGGTACAGAGGAATAACACCTCAGGAATGGCAACGCATGGGGGGGGGGTATCATGGGCGAAACAGTATACTCTGTTATATCCATGGTACTGCTCACGTCTATAGGCGACGGTTACCACTTTCCATCAGGTGGGCCGTCAGCTTGTTTGCCATTCTAAGTTGTATAAAAAAAAGAATTTAGTGATATTATTTCACATTAAGGTATACCATTTGAACCATTTGCATAAAATCGAGTAAACAACAAAGAAAAAAAAAACACTAATAATTACTATAATAATTATTTTTTCTTTCTCTCTCCCTCTTGTCTTGTTTTTGTTCTCCATATCTACTTGTCTCGTTATTGTGTTTTAAATAATTGTATATGTATTTATTATATACATATATTTACATATACGAATAAAATTACATTCATTGAGAGGCAACCCTGTTGAAAAATTTAGAAACGATTTATTACAAAATAAATATTTTAGAAGTCCAATATAAATTTGTATTTGGTGATATGTGCAACATACAGGTGAGATTTCTGTCTAATTCGGTGGACTCTTTTAGTTTCGAGTCTTCAGTCAAATTAATGTCCCCAGAAAGTATTTTATAAAATGATTCCTTCTAGATATGAATAATAAAAAAAAATATGTATATATTTGGAGGCAATCAGCTTTTTTGGGGATTCGAAGTTGGAAGCACAGTTGTGAGGTCCAATATTGGACAGGAATGGCACTTGATAAAAATCACTCCAGTATACTATTCGATAACCTTCGAGGCTTTAGATTCGATTCTCAGTCGAGCCAATTTAAGAAAACAATATTTATTTGAGTCTTCTTACTTCAGATATCAATAATCTAGTTAAAAACTAATTAATAAAAAAAAAATAAATACTTAGTTCATGTATGTAGCTGAGTAACGAAATGCACGTTCTCAGACCGATTTTGATATTGAAAAAAAAAAATCAAATTTTAAATGGTCTCGTCCGTACGCGTACATTTTCAAATGTCATAAGTTTCACACCTGTATAAAAGACTTTACCGCCAAAAGAGAATTCATTTGAAATTTTACTTTACAGTCCAATATTTAAGGTCGACAAAAAAATGGCCAGTTTTCGACTTAGGCTATTATGTCACGGCGCGTTGTGATGGTAAATGTCATTGGTTTTGTGTAGCTAATGAAGGACATCTGAATATGGATGTGTCAAGATTTAAATTGAAAATTAATTGCAGTCGAATGAACTGCATACACATATAATTAGACGAATATTTTGCACTTTGGAATGCCTAAACGGAATTTTAGGTTCAATTTCATACATCAATTTAATATACAAAGTAATTTATTACAAATATGGTATAATTAATACAAAATCTACTACATTCTGTGCTCTATATTGCAAAAACATTTATCAAAAACTATTCACACTTGTTAAAAATTACGCGAATCTATACACAAAATAAATCATACAAATTGAAAGCCGTTTTTGAAGTTACTCAAAATTTATTTCTAATTAAGCGTCATTTAAAAATGTGTATCTGTATGTATTTAAATTTAATACATTCACACTTGTTCTGTTATCCGTGTTAAATTGTAATGAGGTATTGTTGTTGACCATTTCCAACCGACTTCACAAAAAAGGTGGTTCTCAATTCGGTTGTATTTTTTTTAATATCTGTACCGATTTAAAAAATTCTTTTTTTCATCTGAAAAAAAAATACTTATAGATTTTTTCCATAGAAATTTTAATAAAAACGTTTCAGTGGTTAAGTTTTTAAATAAAAATAACTTGTCTTGCCACATTTGAAATTGGTTTCTTGGTTGGAAATACTACTGTTGGATATTGATTCCACACTCAAATGATTTTAATTCCACTATTATCTACAGGTGGAATTGTCTTGTATATTAATCGGTCTTATCCACATTAATCTCTCGCACGCGTCGGCCCTCCACAAAAGTGAGATATATGTTAAATAGGTGATTTTTTTACTTTTCACTGTGCCCGTATGAATTTATGATATTTTTGTCAGTTGTTTATCTTGGTGAGGGCGCGCGGGTGCCTGGCCCGTTACCGGTGCCGTGGATTTTATGCTTGTTACAACGTGGAACTATTAAGATATAATAACTATATATCATATATATATATATATATATATATATATATATATATATATATATATATATATATATATATATATATATATATATATTTCTTTCTTTATATTCCT
This sequence comes from Galleria mellonella, assembly GCF_026898425.1. NCBI lineage: Eukaryota > Metazoa > Arthropoda > Insecta > Lepidoptera > Pyralidae > Galleria > Galleria mellonella. The sequence continues at coordinate 2,360,040 of NW_026441999.1, read as the reverse complement.
TCTTTTCCCGTGGGTGTCGTAAGAGGCGACTAAGGAGGGCGAGGGATGGGCAGCAGTGTCCCTCTGGGGGGATAATGGATTGTTAAAAATGGGGTTTATTAGCCCCATTGTTAACAATACACCCTGTCAGGTCGACTTCCCCGCGGTTCCCCCTGGAAAATACCATGTTCTATTCCAAGTGAATCCATCACGATAGGCTAACTGACCTCCCTTTTCATTGTCACCTATCATCCCTCACTGGTTCACCGTCAGCTTCTACCGTTAACGCGAACGAGGTCACCATTCCGTTATCATCCATTTAAAAAACAACTAAAGGCCGGCAGCACACCTGCAATGCCGTAGGTGTTGTGGGTGACCATGGGCGGCCGCATGCTAGTTTGCCCCCTGTGTTGTAAAAAAAAAAACTATAGTTGCCAAGCTGGCTGTCAAGCGTGGCAACTACTGCCAAAATTCCCTTATGGGGAAGACTATGTTCAGCAGTGGACAGGTAACAGCTGGTTTTTATACCTATTTATATATTTTTTTAACACTTCATAGAAGGGGGAAAGGAATTGTTAGTAATTGGATTAAACTGATCCCTTGTTAACAATATCAGGTCGACCTCCACGCGGTTTCCCTTGGAAATTATCGTGATTAATGTTGAATTCGTCACGATGGGCTAACTGACCTGCTTCATCGTCACCAATCATCCCTCACTGGTGCCCCGCCAGTGTATACCGATAGCGCAGGCGGGGTTACCATTCCATTATCATCCATTAAAAAAAACAGCCTGATACAACATGTGGCACTTATTTATAATTCTTATTTTTTTTTTATTCAACTTAGATTGGCAAACAAGCTGACGGCCCACCTGATGGAAAGTGGTAACCGTCGCCTATAGACATGAGCAGTACCATGGACATAACAGAGTATACTGTTTCACCCATGATACCCCCCATGCGTTGCCATTCCTGAGGACTCAGGTGTTATTCCTCTGTATCCTGTAAATTCACGCCATATCCCACCCTTCAAACTGAAACACAGCCATGTAAACACAACTGCTTCACGGTTGAAACACGAATGGGACAGAGGTAGCCAAGCAATCGACTTTTGTACATGGGACGTAAAGTCCAATGCCACCTCCAAACGTTTAGTGACTCTTCGACAGTCTTATAAGGTGGTCCCGTGTAATGTCTATGAATAAATAACCAAGTCTATAGCCCACTAGTTACTTACTTAAATTAAATATAATTTAAGTAATCTATCTAGGTAGAGGACAGACAGACAGACAACAATTCTAACAAGTATTGTTTTAGTTTTTTTTTTATTTATTTATTCATTAGTACAAATATGTGTACATGGTGGACTTAATGCTGAAAGCATTCTCTCCCGGTCAACCTTAGGGAAGTGTCAGAATACTCGAATGCGGTACTAGTAATTATTGATATACATACATACTAAAATTACATATATAAACGAATAAATATATATGAATAACAAATATACTTACACATATATGACATATACTATATTGTACACGAAATTGAGAATAATATAAAGCACTTACTGCTCGGATAAAGATAAAAAGTGAGCGTGAACGCTTTTTTTGAAAGACGGTTTAGTCGGTAGTAACTATTGCTCTTATTAAGATCTGGTCGTATCATTACCAGAGGAATTTAAATATCCCACTGTTATATGTCCATTGTATACATACAAACATCCAGAGAGAGACTTTGTACAAAAGTCGATTGCTTGGGTACCTCTGTCCCATTCGTGTTTCAACCGTGAAGCAGTTGTTTGCATGACTGTGTTTCGGTTTGAAGGGTGGGATATGGCGTGAATTTACTGGGTACAGAGGAATAACACCTGAGTCCTCAAGAATGGCAACGCATGGGGGGCATCATGGGCGAGACGGTATACTTCGTTATGTTCTTGGTACTGCTCATGTCTATAGGCGACGGTTACCACTTTCCATCAGGTGGACCGTCAGCTTGTTTGCCATTCTAAGTTGTATAAAAAATCAGGTGTCACCATCAGGTGGGCCGCATGCCTGTGTAAAAAAAAAACCTATGTACAAAACCCTAAAAACTAACGTGTTACAATTATTTGACATTTAAAAAAGAGATATTTCAAAACGGCAAAACTTTCTTTTCGAAGCTATTTATGTAACCACAGAGACTGAACACTTAGAGCTGACAAGTTACATCGTGGTTACATAAGAGCGATAAGAGTAAGCTTAAAATAATAAGGGTGTTGTAAGTTACTTTGCTTAATATTATTATCTAATTTAATCGTTCAGATTAAACAATAAACACTTTATAATTTTATTTTTAAGATTTTCTTTTTAAGAAAGTTTCTCTCTCTTTTTAAGAAGTTAAATTAATATATTTTTTTGCGAAAATTATAATCGGATTGACTTAGATATAGTGAGTATAGACTTAGGTATAGTAAAAAATAGTTTCGTGACCATTCTGTACCAGATCTATTCCAGTTTTTAAGTTACATTTCCAGATTATATTATATATTATAATTAGATAATAATCTAAGGTCTATGGTTTACTGTTTTAATTCAATTAATTAAACCGTTAAGGAATCAAAAATTAATAAATAAATTTTCATATTTACAATATTAAATAAAAGAATTAAAACAATAATACCTGTCATGCATAACAATAATGAATATATATATATATATATATATATATATATAAAATAAATATTTCTGGATACGTTAACTGATTGTATGTATACATTATATGCCGTGTGACAGAGACTAGGCTAACTTTTCCTTTACCGCGGATGTCGTAAGAGGCAACTAAAAAGGTAGAGGGATGGGCAGCAGCATTCCTCCTCAAACATCTCCAAAGTCTAACTGCGGTTGCCAATCCGTCTGCCAAGCTTGGCAACTACTGGCAAAACCCCACAAAAGGGAGGCTTACGTTCAACAGCGGACAGTTAGGTAATAACTGATATGATATGATGATGATGATGACACATTTACAAGATTAAATTTCAAACTGCGAAATTTTTTTTTTATATACTTACAACTTAGAATGGTAAACAAGCTGACGGCCCACCTGATGGAAAGTGGTAACCGTCGCCTATAGACATGAGCAGTACCATGCACATAACAGAGTATACTGTTTCGCCCATGATACCCTCCATGCGTAAGTTCTTATGATTAACTTGTCGACTCTATTCGTATCATTTCAGTGGTACACGGTTAACGGTCAAACGTCAAACTAAAGGTCAAGTTACGATGAGTGACTGTAGTAAAGGTTCCGTGTTCACACGTTGACGACTGGCTTTTTTTTATCTTTATTAATATTATAAATGTGAAAGTGTGTTTGTTTGTTTGTTTGTTCTTTACCTCTTAGAGTTTTAACCAATCATTATGAAATATATACATACTATATTGGATGCTACTTTTTTACATATTTCTAATGGGGGGGGGGGGGGAGGGATTGTTAGCTGTTGGTAGTAATGGAGTTTGACAGCTCCATTACTAGCAATATGTCCTATTAGGTCGACCTCCACGTGGTTCCCCCTGGAAACCATAGTGAACAATTCTTGTTGAATTCGTGACGATGGGCTAACTGACCTGCTTCATTCTCACCTATCATCCTTCACTGGTGCTCAGCTGGTGTATACCGATAGCGCAGACGGGGTTACCATTCCATTATTATCCATAAAAAAAATAGAGTATATTGCTAGTAATCTCATTACTAACAATCCCTTTCCCCCCACCCAGAATACCAACTAGGTTGACAATCGATAATCATAAAAAGACCGACACAGTAAGGTCACCTCTACAACACTGATTCATAACTCGCGCATATTGATAATTCCATATTCCAACGCTACGTTTTGAGAAAAACCGATTAAAATAGTACCAACCAACCGAGCGATGTATCGTTTAATCGATTCGGACTACGTATCGATACTATTAGTCCCTACAATGGAATCCCGCCGCCCGGAAACATATAAAAAGCGCGGCAAAACTTTTCAAACTTGGAACTCAATGGAACGTCATTTTTTACGTCCGTTAGGCTTGTCGCTGTGAAAAATGATATAATTTATATCGGTGCGCGCTGGTAGCGGGCTACCCGTTTTGTGTGAGCGTGATAAAATATAAATAAAAAATAAATTTTATAATATTTTTTCTCTTCTACTAATTTAAAATGTTTCCTTATCAACGCGATGTGCGCTGCGACAAAGGTGTAGTGATGTGATACGTTTTATTAAATGTTATCGATAGTTTTCATCGTGTTGTAAGATCTATGTAGCCAATTAATTAATTTAATATCAAATAACAGACACTATAGGTTGATATGTGAGTTCGGCATACGGTTCCGGCATAGAATAGGCTACATAAAGGGAGACTATATAAAGAGAGGGCGAGGGATGGGCAGCAGCGTCCCTTTTAAAATATTTCCAAAGATTGACTGCAGTTGCTAACACGCCTGCCAAGCGTGGCAACTGTTGGAAAAAGCTAAATAAAATAACAACAACAGGAAAAAGACATCGGTCTTCAAGTTTTATTAGTAGACTCGCGCACTTCAATAGACTGTCAATAATAAAAAAAAAAATATCATTGAGGTTATCTATTCTAACAGCAACTACTGGCAATTTCCCCCCCTCCCCCCCTCCCTAAGAGGAAAGCTTATGTTTAGCAGTGGACAGTGGATAGGTTGATATAATATTAAATTAAAGAAACTAATAAAAAATAAATAAATCAAATCTGCACCCTAAGGTTGCCTCAAAGAAAACGTTATTTAGAGATAAGGCCACCCATTGTTGTCTCTTTATTTTGCTTTTATGTAATTAAGTTTATGTAACTAAGTACTCATTTTGTTTGTGCACATATTGTTAATCTTTATAATCTGTATAATTTTTTAAGGGAACAGTAAAGAGTTTTCATTCATTTATTCATTCATAGATATAATTATAATAAATTTTCAATAATTCTGTAGTGATTTTGAAGATTCCTTTTATGTTATTGTCTTTACTGAAGTAGCCGTTTTTTTTAAAACAAAATCATGAACAGTTTGTTCTTATTAAAATCATTGTCATTAAGATAAATGACAACAATATAATGATCAGCAGAAGCCCGTATAAACATCAACACTTAACGTCTTTAGCGTGTTAATTATGATTGCGATTAAGATCTAACTAATGCACTTGGGATTAAAGATCTTTATCGACGAATTATTAAACCTCACTAGTGCACGCACACAACTAAGTGCCCCCACACACAAATCAAAGCGTGCGCTCGTACAAGCACAAATGAAATATTCAAATTTGGAAGCTGATTCCGTTTATGGCTACTTAATTTGGGTGATTCGATTTAAATATTTAAAAAAGGAACATCAGAAAAAATGAACGGCCATAGACATTCCACCGGCTCGGTGTACGTGAACTGGACACGGGTTTCTAAAGTTTTTTTTTTTTCACATATCGTTTACTATACCAGATTTCCGTAATTTATGGCGCTACCAACCTCGCGTGAAGTCAATTGATTGTTATAGATTACTACACGTCTTCGTTTGTGTTTGTGTCGGTTTTTTGTGTGTTTACTCAGTTGTAAAATTAAATTAGTAGATAATTATTTGTTCCATGTGAACACTTGTGGCAAACGATTAAATGTATAAATGATTATAGGTTATTAGTAAGGAAGTTTCAAATTTGTATTCAGATACAAAAAAATCTTTGCTCTACCCAATAAAATGTGTGTGTATATATATATATATATATAGGTACCGTTAGCGCAGCCGGGGTTACCATTCCATTTTCACCTATAATATATATATATATATATATATATATATATATATATATATATATATATATATATATATATATATATATATATATATATATATATATATATATATATATATATATAATTATACAATATAAATTCATGAAAGTTCTGTAATTAAAAGGACTAGACATGTGTAAGTATATTTGTTATTCATAATCGAATCGAGTATTCTGACACTTCCCTATAGTTGACTGGGAGCTTTTAGCATTAAGTCCGCCATGTACAGATATTTGTACTAATGAATAAATAAAAATAAATAAATAAGGCCCTTTAGGATACTGATGACGGAATATCATCACCAGTTTCGATATCGCTCATATCGGTCAGATACCCATTTTTAAATATGTTAAAAGTCTGTTATCCAATATTAGTTTTTAGTATATAGATATTGTAACAAATTGCTGAAAAGTACGTGAATTAACATAGTATTTAATTCATTAATGTTAGAAATATATTCCCTCGTTAAAAAGTTACACGGTTAAAAAAGTAATATATGGGATTAGCGAGTAGCTACGAGTAAAGTATGGTACATACCTACAAAGAATAATAGAGTTTTTAGTTTTTTTTTTATACAACTTTAAATGGCAAACAAGCTGACGGCCCACCTGATGGAAAGTGGTAACCATCGCCTATAGACATGGGCAGTACCATGAACATAACAGAGTATACTGTTTCGCCCATGATACCCCTCATGCGTTGCCATTCCTGAGTACTCAGGTGTTATTCCTCTGTACCCAGTAAATTCACGCCATATCCCACCCTTCAAACTGAAACACAGCCATGCAAACACAACTGCTTCACGGTTGAAACATGAATAGGACAGAGGTACCCAAGCAATCGACTTTTGTATAAAGTCTCCCACTTGCTGGATATTTTAAAAATTCATATTTCGAACATTCTACCTGACAGAATAGACGGCAGTCGTTCAGTTATAAAAAAGTATAATCAATTCAGACTTAAGCCAGCCAGTATGGAAACATATATGAAAAGACGCAATCTCGTAGAATTAGATCTCAGTTTATGGCTGGCTGGTGTTGGCGATCGTAAAACACCGATGTTAGCCGACAAATCTATGCAACATTTCAATCGGATGGCTTTTAAGGAGCAGATATCAAACTGTTAATAAAATTCATACAAGCAAATGCGATAAACTGTACCGTGTCCTTCTGTATCTTCTTTTAACTTTAACAAACTAATTATATCATAATTTAATATTGAAATAATTTAAATATCAAAGAATTAATAAAAAAGCGTTTACAATGCCGCAATTTCATTTCGAAATGCCGTCAATGTCTGGAGATTACCGGTTGGTAATTGCATTCTTTATTGAAGTGTATAATGTGATACAATTAAAATTTTACAAGTTCATAATGGATTCACCTTAAACGGCGACCGGTCGTGTCGGCGGACGCCGAGCGAATGAGCAAAAAAGCGCACGAGACATTCATCTGACATTCAACGCTGGGTGGAGCTTACCGCATCCCGCCTCTCAAAACGAGCCCGACCATTGGCTCATTTAAAAATCGATTCCATTTTATAAATATGTAACCACTTTTGCCGCTCTCGTTCCAAACGGTTTTAAGCGGAGTTGTCCCATCACTGAACTCAGTTGCGTCTCTAGTGTTGTGAGAGCACAAAATCGAACGTACTGGGAATAGTGATGCGCCGTTTACTATCGATAACAACTCAATTGTTTTACCGACATGTCTTTGTAGTCTCTTTTGTTTTATTTAAAGGAGAATGGGCCCAAGAGATGTATTTTTTCCCTCGGCATTCATCCAGTTCACGACGGCGAACATTTTTTGTTATATACGCGGTATCTACGTCGAAATAAACAATGAAACGAACGTAGGTGGGTGAAATTGAATCGGTAATAAATAATGGTGTATTTATGATTTATGAAACAGGGGAGAAGTAAAGGGATTTAGATTCAGATTATAGTGGTATACTCAGTCTTATTTAATAGTAATGAATGTTAAAGTAGCACATCATATTTTATTGTTATGCATATGTATGCCTGCATATATAGTTCGTTTGTTACATATAGATACATATATTGATATGTAAAAATAATTCTAGTATTCCACAATAAATGATTAATATTTTAACTAAATAACTACAGAACTATCTCGTGAAATAGATAAAAAATTTAACTTTTTAATTAAAAAAAAGGAATTGTCGAAATTGGTTCAGAATTTGTAAATACATTGCGTCGGTAGGCATCTACACTCGAGTTAATAATCTCTTTTTGATGATGACTTATAAGTACCTAAATATTTATTAATGGGACTTATATTGTTTTTTAAGTGTCACTCTGCTCAGATACTTCGATTGGACAAAATTTTTATAGATATACCTTAGTTCCTTGCTTGCTTACCTATCTATAGATACAAATATTATAAAAGAAAAAAAAATAATGATTTTTTCTCTTTATAATATTTAATGATTTTTACTTCTTTGTACCTGGTGGTTAAATTCAAAATTACTCAACATATATTAAATTTTTTTCACATATATAAAGTTACATTATAAGTATCTACCTAAGTAATAGGTATAGGCTATATATTATTTTCGAAAATTCTATTTACCCATGCGAAGCTGGTTGGATTGTTAGTATAATATCGTCATAGTCGTAGAATACTGACGGACCTTTATATGTAATCTTTGTCAGATCCGTCAGTATTCTACGACTATGTCGATATATAAAGAAATCTAAGCAGTGCACTTAGATTTTTTTAATAAATGAAAATATAATAGCTTCACTGCGCTATTTGACTGACGGAGTACCAGTGACGGATAATAGGTGAAAATGAGGTCAGTAGACACACATCGTTACATTGTTGATATATATCTATATATAGGGAAAGTTTAGCACTTTATATCGTATGCCATTAAATTGATTCCTATAATACCAAATTACCAACCTAATTAATAAATTAAGACTGTGTCTCACAAAAAAAATCTCATCAAGTTTTTATGAGACCAATCTGTAAATACCTATATTCTTTCAGATAAAAAAAAAAATTCCAAATCGGTTCAGAACTGACGAAGTTATGAGCTAACAAACATACAAAAAATACAACCGAATTGAGTACCTCTTTCTTTTTGAAGTCGGTTCAAGATGGGGAGAAATAAACATTTAATTAATTAACAAATTAGATATCTAACTTAAATATCTACTGAGATAACAATATCTATATAGCAGTTGTGTTTGCATGGCTGTGTTTCGGTTTGAAGGGTGGGATATGGCGTGAATTTACTGGGTACAGAGGAATAGCACCTGTGTCCTCAGGAATGGCAACGCATGGGGGGTATCATGGGCGAAACAGTATACTCTGTTATGTCCATGGTACTGCTCATGTCTATAGGCGACGGTTATCACTTCCCATCAGGTGGACCGTCAGCTTGTTTGCCATTCTAAGTTGTATAAAAAAAAAATATAGACAAGTTACAAAGATATAGTTATAATTTATAAAAAATAAAACCCAACACGACAGCCACCGTTTCATTTCTAAAGTGCACACAATATTTACCAAGAGCCTCGCAATTTAATATTAAAAATAAAAACAAAAATGAGGAAATTGTTTTCAATTACAAAGTTGTAGCTCAAATCTCTTTTAGATCTGTCCATTTAGTTAAGCAGCCTACGGGGCGTTTCATTTTCATAATGGCGGGCACACTCAAATGACCGTGGGCTTTCCATTCGTGTTTTTCCAATTAAACATTATTTAATTTTGTAGAGTAATTGCGTTTTTGTAAACCATTAATTGAGATATTTATAACATGCTTAATCCTTTAAAAGGAATGTGAATTAATTAGTTGCTTATGGGGGGTTTCAATCGGAGAATTGAATAAACGGTAGGTAGGCGCTGTTTATTACTCGTTCTTTTAATAGAAATAGGTAAACATTTGTTAACCATTAACATGTACTTCTGTGAATATCTAATGAGACTCCCACTCAACATATGTTGTGGTATTTGACAATAACCACAGCGCTGATTTTCAGTGAGGCCAACTTTGTAATTTATTTATTATTAGATACTAATAAATATAATGAAATATGCAGGTATATTTTAACACTTGATTTGATATGATAATTATGTTTTTTTTTATTCAAGTATTGAAAGAAATATTACTTTGTAACTTTTAAATTGCAAAGCAATATTTTTTCGAATACTTTGCGATGTAAATAAAGTAATGAATAAAAGTAGTTACCTATTTACAAAATCTGTTTAGAATTTTGAAAGCTAAAATATCCAAAAATTAATAAATTAGGTATTTAAATTGACCTCATCTCTACACAATATACCTATAGTCTTTGCTTTAATTCGATTGTTCTAGAAATATAGAAAAATATAATATCTAGTCAAACCAAAATTCTAAATGTCATTGGTATCTATTACATTTTTGCTTTGAAATTTCCGCATTTTTAGTTACTTAAAAATTTACCTAAATAGTGTTTTTTTTTTACATATTTAACTTTAATTGTTCTTTGAAACAAACAATTTCAATCATTCATTCACTCCCATAACTATCTACATCTTAACTCTTCTAAGCTTAATGTCCCAGATAAATGCCTATAAGCGATTAGTAGGCAAATATTTACACAATTTCTAATAAAATATCGCCCCACGCCGTCTCGTATTGCAACTATTGCCGACCGCGAAATGGCAAAGCGAAGCGCATGCTGTTATGAATATTAAATTTCACCCCACTATTACGTGGGGTGAGTCGGGATTAAATATCGATATTCAGTTCTAGGCTATGAATACGAAATTATTAATATAAACTACAATATTCTAAACTATCTTTAATATATGTAATTTAAGATTTATCAAAAAGAAAATTTACTTCAATAGTGATCCAAAATGCGTTATTGTATATTAAAAACTAAATTACCGAACTAATTTGGTAAAATTTCTATAGAACTATGCTGAAAGTATATCTTTCAAAAAGAATTTCCCAAATCTGTTTATAAATGACGCAGGTATGAGGGGAAAACAAAAAAAAAACAAACAAATCGACACCTTTCTCCTTTTTGAAGGTGGTGAAAACATATAACGTACTGGTTTTTAATTGCAACAATATCCGCATGATTGTAGTAGTATAATACTATATTCTGTTCAATAAATAATTAGGTAGGTTGTTAAAGAATTAAGAGATTTATAAACATACAAACTCATTTTCATATTTATCTATAATAAATGAATATTGCCAACCTACTTTTTTTTTACAAAATTACCAATCTTTAAAGTAACAGACGATTAAATGAGTATACTTATTTTTATAAATGGCAAATAAAATTTTTGTTTGTCCCTGACAGAATCGAATTATGATGAAATATGGCATTCGAGTCTAGTAATGGGAATCAAAATACACAGATTTGTCCAATGTCATTAACACAGCATGCGTAGATATATTGGAGTGTCATCTCTTTATTTTTAGGTTATGTAACTTATGGGACTGTGTGCCAAAGATTATATTCACATGCATCTCTCACTTTATACATTTTCAAAACTTGTTTAATCCCATCGACAGTGACATAATAATAAAAATATTGCGTAATCAACATCTATATAACAACTAAAAGAATTTCAAATTATTAATATCTTAATTATGTTATGAGTTATTTTGTTTCGTGTTTTATTAGTGATCTATATGGGATTAATTTTATATATCTCCCTATATATTAGTTCCCTTTTCATTTTCATAAAAAAAAAATACAAACTAATTTAAAAATGTAATCTCAAACTTATGTTTCCAGATACATTTTTTTTTAATGGAAATTATAAGGGAATAAACTTATAGATACACTAATAAGGACTTCTGAGTTGTAACATCTTTCTTTCGAAAGTTGATAAAATATAATAATATTATTGTGTATAAACAATAATAAAATGAGAATTTAAAAAATGTGTTACTTATCGCTGACAGAAAAACTGGATTAGGAAAAAATATCGATATCGATATAATAATAATAAAAAAATCAGCCCACCCCTATCAGAACGAGGTTTACAAATTTTCACTGCGGGACCGCGCCTAATGAATACTCGTTCGAAACCGCACATGTGTCGAGATTGCGCGTCGAGAGCTCTTGCCATTTCACGCTCCCGTGGTAGGGGCGTTTGTAATAGATAGTATGCACTCGGTAATAGTTTTTTTCGTACTTATTTCTCTTTATTGACGTGCAACAACGCCCAAGTGGTCTTACTAGTCGATAAAGAATTTACTAGGTATCTACTGCTTAGTACGTAATACGACTTAAGCTCTTTGTCACAATGTTTTTTTTTTTTTTAAATGAGAATGGAATGGTTGACGTGCACAATTGACAGGACCAAAAGTCAGTTCGTTTAAGTCATGTTTCGATTTCTTACTAAATTCATTTAGAGAGTATTCTGAATTAAATTCAACAAAACTTGGTTACTTTTTTATTAAGTTATTGTAAAACAGACCATACTACGATAAACACAACTACCATATCCCTTCAGCTATCTGTGACATTAGTTATTTGGGTAGGTATTTATTATTTAGTTTTTATAAATATGTTAGATACAGTACTTATAAATAATATTTGTTTTTGTTTTTATTTTTTTAACAAACATCTAGACATAATATTATAATGCCAAATCACCAATAACTTTGTTACAGACTTTTGAATTCAAATTTGGAACGTGACGTGTTTCCGTCGCCTCTACCTAGAATACCAATTCAAAAGATCCCTTCCGAACCCAACAACGACCCTTTTTACGTATATATCTTAATACAAAAGCAAGGGGCAGGGGGGATGTTGTTAAATTGGTCGGTGCTACAAAGAGTTTCCGCTTCATTGTGCGCGCGATCGAGAGACGGATAAATTCAAATAAAGAATGTTTGATTCACACTCGTTTAATGAACAGGAGTTGCCAACAGTTTAGTGCTTACACTGTTTTTTTTGATTTACTGTTTATTTTTTTTTATAAAACTTTTTTGTTTTGCTTTTACAATATCACTCGTCATTTCTTATTTCATTTATGGAGAGACTTGTGTCTAGAAGTGAGACCTTATAATTTGTTAAGATAAAGCAATTAAATGAGTGCGGCATTGTGTAATGAGAGTCGATTCCGTGTCGGGTCAATTTAGGAAATATACATTTCTAAATTAGCGGATCTGGTTGTAGGTACCTATTGGGTGCACCTTCAACACTTCTTTGTGTGGTTCTTTGAAGCATAGGTTTTTTATAGTTGAGAATGGAATGGGTTACCATTCCATTCTCAACGACTACGTTATCTGTATACCCTTTACTATTCTTCCTAGAAATCATCATAATTGTCACCTATTAAAAAAAATATTAGTAATAATTACTTGTCTTTAAAAATATAAAATTTTGCATTGAATTTCTTTAATATATTATTAAAAACGGTGAAAGAATTTATAGAGAATAGCTTAAATTATGCAAATGAAGTCCAAGAACGAGATATACGGTTTCGCTTCGCGTTGCTGCAGGAAAGATTAGTTGTATATATTTAAAAAAGTAAGTGCACAATGATACAAGAAATATTACGTGTACTGCTGACTGCGAATAAAACATAAATTATGAAATAAAAAAAAAACACTTCAGAAAGAAACAAAGAATTGCAGTGTCCATTACACGGTACGTTAGCTATCCAACTACCCACTAATTAGATGCTCGAAAAGCCAAGAAAATTGTTGACGATCCCACTACGGAGGCATAGACAATAAATTATTTTTTCCTTCGGCTACCGTGCGGCCTTCTTTTTAATAATTCAAAAGATTTATTACAGAACGCGGACACAGTAAAAAACAGCCATAATATATTGCGTTCAATTTGTACAAATTAAATAATGGACGTAGCCTATCTGGTGCCTTGTTATCGCAACATTGAAATTAAACTTTAATTGAAGTAAATAAGGTTGTTATTGCAAATAAAATATTTTATTAAATGATACGCCGCATTTCAATAGTTTGTTTTTATTACAGAATATACTTATATTTATTTGTAAGATTCCTCGCTACTCCAGCGTCCGTGACTTGATTTGCTTCAAGAAGTCACTGCAATAAACAAATGAATTATATAATTTAGATTGTCTATGTCAACATGGCGTGCCTTGTCTATGTCAATACGGGGATAATGGGGAAGGGACTGTAAGTAATGCGGACTACCGGCCCCAATGCTGGCACTGGCTGGCCCCAGTGTACCCTGTCGAGTCGATCTCCACGCGGTCCCCCCTGGAAACCATCTTACTGAATTCCAGGTGTATTCATCATGATGTGCTAACTGACCTGCTTTTGTAGGGGAAGAAAGAGATTATTAGTAATGCAGACTATCAGTACCATTGCTAGCAATATACCCTATTAGGTCGACCTCCACGTGGTCCGCCCTGGAAACCATCGTGCTGAATCCTTTCATCTCACATATCATCCCTAATAAAACGCAGGCTATTATTATCGGGAGCCCCAACTATATTTCAAGAATTTGCTGGGAAAATCTGCCTAATATAATGTTCGACGGGATATCTGTGGACTATAAAGATTTTGTAAAGGATCTCGGAATATATCTTGACAGAACGCTATCCTGGAGCACCCAAATAACAGAGATTAGTAGGAGGGTCTTTGCGATTGTGGGCTCACTCAGAAGATTACGTAATTTTTTACCTATGGCCACTAGAGTTGCGCTTGCTCACTCCCTTGTCCTTCCTGTCCTTGACTATGCTGATACCTGCTACATTGATCTCACCGAAGACCAACTTAATAAACTTGAGCGTCTCCAAAACCTGTGTATTAGATTTATATTTGGACTTCGTAAATACGACCACATCTCTAATTTTCGCACTCAGCTCAAGTGGCTCCCAATACGTCGACGCCGAGATTGGCATATATTATCTCTTCTTTATTCCATTCTATTCAATCCTCTTACACCTCACTATCTTAAAGAGCGATTTATATTTCTCGGTGAAGTTCAGAGTCACGCTTCGCGTACCTCAAATAGTCTCCGTTTAAAAACCCCAGCACATACCTCCGTGTACTACACCAAATCCTTTTCCGTTCAGGCAGTGCGCCTATGGAACTCACTGCCACCGTCTATACAGAGTGCGCAATCCTTGGCTTCGTTTAAAGGACAAGTCAAATCACATTTTCTTTCACTGTAGTTACTCTTTTCCACTCCTTTGTAATTTTTGGACTAGATTTGTCATATTTCCTTGTGTGTGCTATGTATGTATTTATATGTGTATGTTTATGTATTTTGTATGTATGTTATATGTGTATATGTATGTATATATATATATATGTATGTGTATGTATGTATGTATATATATTGTTATAGTAAGTAGTTTAATAAATTATATGTATTTGATATTTTTGTGCATTACATGTTTTTGTATTTTGTGCACGAAAATTGTTGATTCACTCTTGCGCCACCTGCCCTTTTCTATCTGTTCTCCCTTAACTAAAGGTTGTCTGTAAGAGATTGCCCTAGCGATAAGACCGCCTTTTGTACCTTTATGTGTATATTTCAATCTGTATTTATGTTACTGTATTTCATTTGAATTATTCACTTGTCATTGTATATTTTTATTTATGGTGCAATAAAGAGTTAAATAAATAAATAAATAAATCCCTCACTGGCGCCCCGTCAGCGTATACCGATAGCGCAGGCGGGGCTGCCATTCCATTAGCATCCATTAAAAAAAATATGGCACGCCTCTCCTTAAGAATGTGTAATTTTATATTATTGTATCTTAGTAATTGTGTATCCATCAAATCATCGCGTCAGGGTGTCCTTCTCTAGAAATCTGTCCGATTCTAGAATAAGCGCATACGGGTATGCGACCGCGGCCTCCCAAGCCGCTGCAGTGTCCCAGCTCTTTCCGCAACTGCAGTCCCCCTTTCCTTTCCCACATAAGTCCCTTATTATTCTCATTTACCAATTTCCTTTACGCATTTCCAACATTCCCTTCCTTTTTTCCTCAATCCTTTCCTCCAAACCGTAGGTGGCGGAAACCACCAACAAATGCATTCCCAAAGAGAGTTGACGTCAGGCAGGCGGCCGGTCGTAAAACAAAAGCCAAATCTTTTTGTAATATGGATAAAAACATATTACGCCGACTCCAAATAATAATTGGGATAAGAGTAGGAAGAAGAAGAAGATTGTGTATCCATTAAAGTTTACATCTGGCAAACCTGCTTCATACTGACTTTATTCATTTTTGGACGTTATCTAAAATCTCGAACCAAATTAAATCCTGTCTTGACCTTACCTGATGATATTCTGCAGGTCGGGTGCTTCACACAGGTTGTCGTGTTCCAGACCGAGACCCCGCTTAAAGCTGTGAAGGTGTAAGGCCGCCGCCTTCAACCCTCGAGACTGCGTTACCGTCTCATAGAACTAGTGGTTCAAAAAGAAGGAAAAGATATCAATTTACACAAAAATATTCGACATTCCATTCAGCTCTACATATTATTTTTTTTATTACACTTCTTGCGCCAAATAGCTACCATAGTTTTTTTTCTTCTCCTCTACCCAAAGGTTGTCTGGAAGAGATTGCTTTAACGATGAGACCACCTTTTGTACTTCTTAAAGTGTAATAATTGTATTTCCACCAACACTATCAATTTTTTGAATCAAAATCCGTTTTATGAACCTGTTCATATTTTTAAAAGTAAATCACCTCAAAAACTTGTATGTTGCAATTAAATCGACGCTTCTTCTTTCTTCTTCTTCATCTTTGATACTTATATATATTAGATTTTAGACATTGGATTTGTTGCTAAATTTCATGCATGTTTCCATGGGACTTCATACATAATATCTCTATGTTTTTAAAATACTGTTATTGACACTGTTAGGTCTATTGTTCTAAAACTGTATGTTGTGTGTAATTATTTTGTAAATGACTGTTTGTTGCCATAAATAAATAAATATTTTTTTAACTAGTGCCATTACGAGTTAATTAAGAAAATAAATAAATTATTTATTTATATTTTATTGTACACACTCATAATACGTACAGAAATATGACAATGGGAAGCAAATGTACAAAGGCGAGGTAAACACTGCAAAAGTTCTATTCCAGCAAACTCAAAGTAGAAAGGGGCGTCAATATCAAACAGACAGTTTTGCGAATATTTACCACTATTATTATAATTAGAAGTTCTACGACCTTCCATGTTTGCCATTAATCTCCGACCACCATTTCGTCCACACACGTTTTGTAATACGTGTTTAACCTCTAAACGAAGCATCTTCAGGTAATATTAATGTGTCAACCGGTTGGCGCCCAAACTGCGACTTTTCGTAATTCGAGCGCAGAACAGTTTGCCTATGAAAATGTCTCGTGTAGAGACGAAACACGTGTCGCAAAACGTGAACGAACAAAATGGCGGCAAGTGGTAAGCATATCAAGACCATTATAAAAAAAAACGAATCAGCTAATTGTCAAAAAGTTGACCCGTTTTTGAAGCTCGGTATTCTATTTGTATAATTTAAGATATAAGGAAAAACAACGATAAGTATTACGATATGGTACTATTGAGTAATTTATAGACAGAGTAGTTTGTTGACACGACAAGTGAAGCAGTTGTGTAGGCGACGGTTACCACTTTCCATCAGGTTGGCCGTTAGCTTGTTTGCCATTCTAAGTTGTATAAATATATATATATATATATATATATATATATATATATATATATATATATATATATATATATATATATATATATATATATATATATAAACGTAAATTTTATACAGAGATATTTCGTTGAAAAAACTTTTTGTCAGGGCGTGGGGCCCCTAACCGATAGGGCGCCCCTAGGCAGTTGTATACTGTCAAATAGATAATGTGGCCCTGAACGTATCTTTTTAATTCTTGTACGTATAAAACGTTCCCGACTTCGGCGAAACGTGATAAATTACCTGAAAAAGGTACTGAAACGATGGGAAAAAGTAGAAATGAGGAACTGTACAGACCGTTGTTTTCTAAGAATTTGAGTCATTAATTTTGTGGGCATCCAAAATAAAAACACAAAAAATATTTTATTTCCACAAATTTTTTTTGTTGTTTATGTCCTATGTCAACTCACTAGGGTTTTTTAATGGATACAGTTAGCTCATTGTAATGAGTACACATGGAATGCAACCATCGTGCTGAATTCCAGGGGGGACCACGTGGAGGTCGACCTGACAGGGTATATTGCTAGCAATGGGACTGGTCCGTATTACTAGCAATGAGGCAGGGGTTTAATGGATGAAAATGAAATGGTAACTGGGGGGGGGGGGAAGGGATTGTTAGTAATGGGATCTAACCACCTCCTTGTTAGCAATTTCCCTAGAAATTGCAGTATTGGTTTCTTCAAAAAGAATATATTAAGGTGTCTTCAGAGTCGGCAATGCGTACGTGACATCGCTAGCGTTGCAGGCGTCTATAGGCTAAAGTGACCGTTTACCATCACACGGATTGTTCTTGTTTGCCACCTTTGTGGTATTAATAAAAATCTTTACTAACCTAAAGAATGCCCCCAAAATAGTATAGTAGGCTTGGTTTCAGAGTCTAGGGCCTCATGTAGCCAGGAGTACACTTGTAATGCGTCTTTCACCACTCCCTTTTCAGTTGGTCTCACGCGAGTAGAGTCGCCATAACCTAAGACATAAATACTCTTTATTGTTTCCTCTAAAAGATTACAATAGTAAACTTATTATAAATACAAACAATTACAAGAAATGCCCACAGTGAGAAAACAATGGGCGGCCTTATCGCTAAAAGCGATCTCTTCCAGGCAACCTTTGGATGGAGAGGAGTAATTATAAACAGTTTGATCGGAGGCACGATGAAAATTTTATCATTTTTAAATAACTCCATATGGATATGTAATCATCGTCATCTTAGCCCTCACCCCTTGACTATTAAGTTCCCATAGTCGCCTCTTACAACACCCACGGGAAAGAAAGAATTGACCTATTCTATGCCGGGACCACACAGCAGAATATTTTTTTTTATACAACTTAGAATGGCAAACAAACTGACGGCCCACCTGATGGAAAGTGGTAACCGTCGCCTATAGACATGAGCAGTGCCATGGACATAACAGAGTATACTGTTTCGCCCATGATACCCCCCATGCGTTGCCATTCCTGAGGACTCAGGTGTTATTCCTCTGTACCCAGTAAATTCATGCCATATCAAACCGAAACACAACCATGCAAACACAACTGCTTCACGGTTGAAACACGAATGGGACAGAGGTGCCCAAGCAATCGACTTTTGTACAAAGTCTCCCTCTGGTGAATATACAATGACATTATAAATTCAAGAGACATTAGAAATTTAATGACATTTAGAAAATTTAAGTGAATTAGAGTAGTATTAAGTACAGATCGAAAGGAAGAGGTGACCCGTTCTATGCCGCGACCACACGGCAATGGAAATGTAACAGATGCAATACAATTGTACATTGAAGTTTAAGTAAATAAATAAATATTTTTATTTATTTTTATATTATTATATATATTACAATCCTTCACTGGTGCCCCGTTAGCAAATATCGTTGGCGCAGGCGGAGTTACAACTCCATTATCATCTATTAAAAAAAAACTTGTTTCTCTAGTTGTGATAGGCATGGATCATTGCTGTCATTACACAGACTAACAGAGAAATTTACAGAGTTTCCTAGCACCTCGCAACCAAAAAATACTGCTTTATAAAGTTACTATTGGCGACCGGCCGATGCAAACTCTTTATACATTATTATACTTTTTTATATACATTTACTTTTAGAATGTACTTATTATTTGTAATTTCAATTTTATATTTTTTGACACATATCATTGTTCTGTTCCTTGCTTGCTGTTTAATACATTTATTTCGCTACTAAATTCCGTGTCTACATCATTTCATCGCCTCATCACAGTCCACCGCTCTCTAATAGTTACACATAAACACATTTGTCCAGATACAGGTACGTGCTAGGTACTCGTAATTTAGATAACAAACTACGGTCAATAAAATTGTAAATTCTCGAGAACCGTAAAACTTTTAAATATTGTGACAATTGAAATTTATTTGTGACAATTTAAATGTATTTGTGTACCACCACATTGGCAACTTAGTTTATGGCATAGTACAATGATGCCTTTGTCTCGGTAAGTTTATTAAAAAAAAACACACGTTAAAAACTATAAAAAAAAAAAGCGCGGCAATGTTTTGAACTAACTGTAAACCTGAGTAGATACATGGATACTCAACAAAAACATAAATGTGAAATAAGAGCCAAGTTCAATATTACAAATACGCGTTGTTTCGACTCCGCCAAAAAAAGAATTTAGATCTATATCGGTGTTAAATTCTGTGTAGTTTTTTTTCAACCACAAAAGTAGAAAAACAAGCATAGATCCACTATCTTAAAATTTACAAGTTACAAGAACATGCAACATTATAAAATAAATTTATAATTACAATTTCTTGTTTGTTGGTACTGCTATGTTTGCTACTTAAAAGGCCATGTGTTTGCCATATTTGCTCCTTAAAAGTCTTTATAAATACTTAAATTTTAAGAATCAATTAAGCTTGAATTACATTCAAAGTGAAATAAATGCATTATGTAAATAATTATCTGTTAAAATTTAAGAAATTATGAGTCGAAAGTAGCTCGAAAAGTAAAAAAAACAATTAATTTATATTCGGCTGCGGCGCAGCCAGTTTCTTATCCTTTAAACTTGGCTAGGAGCGCTGCCGCGTGTATAGATATTCTTTTTTAAAAGCCGGCAACACACGTGTTATATGTTTGATGTTGGGGGTGCTTATGGGCGGAGGTAGTCACTTGCCATCAAGTGAGTCTGTATAAGAAAGAAAAGCCTAATTTATCGAGTTCCATATTTATTTCCATATTTGAAAATATTTTAAATGTATATTTATGGTGTTTCGTTTGGATATTTTATCACTTCAACTTGCTGATTCTTAGTAGAACTGCGAGAATATTGTTTTTTTTTGTTACAATACAACTATAATGAAAATATAAACAAACGAACTATTAACCCACCCATAAGACACCATATGTATGTAGATGTCCAATAATAGTCCAAACAAAAAATTCATTGATTGATTCAATGTTTTGATTTGTTACTACTGAATTTAATTGTAATTATTATAAACAAATTCCGTGTAGTCCCGGCATAGAATAGGCCACCCCTTCCTCTCCCGTAGGTGTCGTAAGAGGCGACTAAGGCAGGGCGAGGGATGGGCAGCAGCGTCCCTCTTAAAACATCTCCAAAGTTTGCGTTTGCTAATCCGCCTGTCAACTACTGTGAAAACCCATCTCAAAGAGTGGAGATGGTAAACTTACCCCCGATAAAAGCACAATTGATCAGGATTCAGGGCCACAGGGAGAGAAACCGGCGTACTATGCTGGCACTATCTAAGAGCACTGCTTTCTGCATCCTTCCCGGGAGTGAGCCGCCTCGGAATCCCAAATCGAAATCCCGAAATGTTATTCCAGACTAGTTAGTATAAGACTGTTCATCGACAAAACGATTGGGATGATTTCGGTCGACGTCATTCCTCACATTTGGATCACCTCGTAATTATTATTATTATCTTCATTTACTTTCCAACTCATAGTTGGCTTTATTGCCACGAATACGGGCTGGCTGTTAAGTATCTCGCAGCTTTGTATTTAAGGGGTAATTAATTTTGGTTACATGTTTTGTTTTTGTTTTATACAACTTAGAATGGCAAACAAGCTGACGGCCCACCTGATGGAAAGTGGTAACCGTCGCCTATAGACATGAGCAGTATCACGGACATAACAGAGTATACTGTTTCGCCCATGATACCTCCCATGCGTTGCCATTCCTGAGGACTTAGGTGTTATTCCTCTGTACCCAGTAAATTCACGCCATATCCCACCCTTCAAACCGTAACACAGTCATGCAAACACAACTGCTTCACGGTTGAAACACGAATGGGACAGAGGTACCCAAGCAATCGACTTTTGTACAAAGTCTCCCTCTGGTTAGAAACCACATGTTAAAAACCAACCGAATAATGGAACAGGGATTTAGTATTACAGATTTTTGTAGTTCGATGTAAATGTAGCACGGAAGGTATAGAGTTCTAAATGTTAAGTGTAGCTGATTCGGGATTACTCCTGTAGTAGACAGTGCTATTGGGATATTAGTTGCAGATTAAAGGCCACATATGGGTTATTTAACACACGCACACGCACGCGCACGCACACACGCACACACGCACACACTCACACACACGCACATTTTAAGTTGTTTTGTATAATCGTTTTGGCAAATTTTAATTTTACCCTTACCCAATGCAAGCTGTACATGGTATCCGAGTTGGGGGCCTGGATTCCCTACATACAGATCATTGATCTAGTTCAGGGCCCAGTCTCCCGCAAGTTTTACAGAGCATTGCATTTAAGCTTTTATACGTACATAGTTGTATGTGGCTATCTTTTTCTGTGAAATTTGTGGAGAAAATAAATAAATCTATTATTATTTCATCTTTTAGGTCTGTATATTATGCCAGTTTTTTAGCTAAATACATTGTGTGTGTTTGGGATTACACTGTTAAAGCTTTGAGATTGATTTTATCTAAAAGGCTCTATTGTAATGTGTAGTTTTATCTGTCAAAACAGCACGGTCGTCGTACAATTTGTGTGCATTGTTTTCAACTATTATATCGGGGGTATATTTATAGTAGGGTGTGTATGTTTCTGGCATGAGTTTGTACCTGTAGAGTTAATTTTTGATGTAAGATATTGGATACCTGGTTATATTTGTATTCGGTCTGGACTTTGGATTTACAAGCTGCTGAAATATGTTGTATGGTCTCCGAATAACTGTTGCATTGTCTGCATCGAGTTGTCTCTAAATTTTTTTGTATAATGGAATTTAGGTAATTTCGGGTTTCAATCACTTGGTCTTCTATGACAACCGTAAATGCCTTCATTTCTTGGAAGAGAGCTCCAACCATTAAGGCATTCGTTCGACGTTATTTTATCGACATAAAGTCGCCATAAATAGCTGTAATGTCTCCTATGAAAAAATTATGACACTATTCTTCTATTTCTATTTGCCTTTCTTATTTGCTTTTCATTATTTTGAATGCATACAAATACAAAGACACACAGCGAGAGACACGCATGCACCTACAGACACACGTATACATACACGCACACATAGTCGCACACACACACAAGCGCGCGCGCACACACCCACGCACACACACACACACACAACTTCCAGATTAAATTATAATTATTTATCTCTTCCTATAAATTATATTTATTACATTGAATTCACTTATTATATTACAAGTGCTTAGTAAGTAACCCTGCGGAGTGAGACCCTGGTGACCTGTAATACAGGTATTCTTATACCTATCTCAGGCACCAGTCTCTCACAATTATATTTATAATTTGATTAATATAAGCATTGTATTTCACTGTAATGAATTGTGAAGAGAAATAAACCTGTTTATTATTATTATTATTATTTTGTGTTGTGTGATCTTGCAAATTTAATGGTGTGATATGGTAAAAAGAAAACACGAATCTACAGATTCGTATTTATCGGTGAAGTGAACCGAAATAGTCGTCAGTTATCGGTGTTGCAGAAACTGCTTAATATTGTTTCTGTATTTTTTTTTATACAACTTAAAATGGCGAACAAGCTGACGGCCCACCTGATGGAAAGTGGTAACCGTCGCCTATAGACATGAGCAGTACCATGGACATAACAGAGTATACTGTTTCGCCCGTGATATCTAGGAGATACTTTCTATAATTATATCTAAAGGAACAAAAGTAGACAGTTTTTAAAAGGTGAAGGGTATATTCTTTCAGCACTTCGTAGCAGTAACAAAAACTGCCATGAAATGCTGCTGTACGATGTCTCGGGTAAGCCAGATAAGGTACAAGTCTGACTTTACATTGGGAAAATGATAATTTACCAAATAAATATGTTGGTAATTGTATACGTATAATGCCGAATAATTAACAATTATAATAGAGTCTACGCCTGGAAACCATGTTCATAAAATTTCTCTTATTAGGAAATGACATTACATGAGCCCTAAGAACTGCGATGGACAGGGATACAAAATCGAACACAAGCATTTTGTACTCGTTGTTGTTTCTTGGAATGTCCAAAAAGACCTATAACTCTATCTAATTTTGACAGTATCAGGGTTCCAAAATTTTACTCTAAGATTCACGTTCAGGTAGTTTTGAACGAAAAAGCTGATATGATGATGAATCCCTTATCTCCATTTCTGCGGGGTAATGTCAGTCTTTGAACACATGATCGCAGATGGGGTTTTTTATGTCTCGTCATTGATGTACTAATATTGCGTTGAAGGGATTTAAGAACTGTTTTTGCCCAATGTATATTCTATTTTATCCTATTTAAGAGCTACACTCTTGTCGGTGGAGCTCTTGCCACTCACTAAGATTTTCAGCGAGTCTCTTCACCTCTTGATACGACACGACACCAACTCCTTCCTTGATCTGCCTGATGTAACTATGTCTCGGTCTCCCTCTCCCCCTTCTTCCTTCTATCTTACCTTCTATTATAATGTTCATAAGTTCGTCGTGTCGTATCAAGTGTCCTAACATTTTTCCCCTTCTTTCCTCAATAGTTCTAATAATTTGTCTTTTTTTGTCCAATGTATAATACCAAATAAATAAGTTACAATAGAAATTGCATAGGAATTTATACATTTCATTGTTTTACGTGAATGTAATTGTATTTTAATGTTTAACTTGTTCGGAGTCAGCAACGCGCGCGTAATACCTCTAGTATTGCAGGCGTTCATAGGCTACGGTAACCGCTTCTCATCAGGTGGGCCGTATACTTGTTTGACACTTTAGTGGTATAAAAAAACCTGAGTTTGAATATAATAAAGAACGATTTTTTTGTTTTTGTCTGATGTATATGTTTAGATCGATTACTAACTTTTAGCCTCAGATCTTCCATTTTATCTTCTTTTTTGCCATTGCAGATTTGATGAATTTTGTTTTGTTCGTAACCCACCTGACGGCGGATTTCTTAATTTGGTACCATTTATTTTTGCTGCTTTTTTTTAGCCATGTGGTCCCGGCATGGAATAGGCCATCCCTTCATTTCCCGTGGGTGTCGTAAGAGGCGACTAAAGAGAACGAGAGATGGGCAGCAGCATTCCTCTTAAAACATCTCTAAAATTCTAACTGCGGTTGCCAATCCGTCTGTAAAGCGTGACAACTACTGGCAAAACCCTCCAAAGGGGAGACTTATGTCCAGCAGTGGACAGTTAAAGGCTGATATGATGATGATGCCGTCCTTGCTGAACAGTAGATTATTCCGTGTAGTTTATCAAAATTAGTACCAATATTTATGAATTTTGTTATTCTTCTGTTGCTTTTGTTTTTTTTTTTACTGGATGATAATGGAATGGTGATCCCGTCTGCGCTAACGGTATACGCTGGCGGGGCACCAGTGAGGGGTGATAGGTGAGAATGAAAAGGCAGGTCAGTTAGCCCATCATGATGAATATGCTTGGAATTCAGCACGGTGGTTTCCAGGGGGACCACGGGGTCGACCTGGTTGGGTATAACAATCTATAATCAGAGCTAGCAATGGGGCCCTTAGTCTTCATTACTAACAATCCCTTCCCCTTAAGTTGTTTAAGTTGCTTTTTGTTTAGGTATGTAAGGTTTGTTAGTGGGTTAAAGGTTAACAAAATATTCTAGTGTCATTTGGAATGTATCATCAGTTTCAGAGTTTATTTGTACTGCATTAGATTGTAGTTCAATGTTTGGTGAATTTACTTAAAAATATAAATTAAAATAGATAATAAAAAAAAAAAATTGTGTTTGTGTATTATTATTAAATATATTGTGTAAATAATTGTCTGTTAAAATTTATTTATTTATTAGGGTTTTTTTGTATGAAAACTTGAAAGTAATTTTGACTGCCTTTTTTTTCAAAACTGGGTACTGTTACCGTGAAGTCTATTCAAACCGAACAAATGAAGGAAACAATGTGTGTGACAATGCTAGTGTAAAGCACTTAGGTATATATTGTTTTTTTTATACAACTTAGAATGGCAAACAAGCTGACGGTACACCTGATGTAAAGTGGTAACCGTCGCCTATAGACATGAGCAGTACCATGGACATAACAGAGTATACTGTTTCGCCCATGATACCCCCCATGCGTTGCTATTCCTGAGGACTCAGGTGTTATTCCTCTGTACCCAGTAATTTCACGCCATATCCCACCCTTCAAACTGAAACACAGCCATGCAAACACAGTTGCTTCACGGTAGAAACACGAATGAACAGGCGGGGTACCAGTGAAGGGTGACACGTGAGGATGAAGGCAGGTCAAGTGGCCCATAGTGACTAATTGAACAAGAATTAACCACTATGTTTGGCAACATAACTTATGTATGTTTGGAGAACTGCGCGGAGGTCGACCTGATAGAGTGTATTGCTAGTAATGGGGCTGTTAAATCTCATTACTAACAATCCCCCCCCCCCCCCCCCCCCGGTATATATTATTATAAAAATTGAAATCTTAATATAAATTAACATTAACATTAAATTTTAAGTTAATAGAAATCGATGTTACCTAAGTCGTACAGATTATATGTACATAAAAATAAAAAAAAAATTGATTTGTTTTCAGCAAATTGTATAGAGATACTCCATCTATATGTATATGATCTATGTAGTCTCCCCGCAAGGCGTCAGGTGTAAAATTAGATTAAGGGATGCAATAATTGCTTCTTACCTAATCACCATATTCGATGGGAGTTAATCTAGATATATTTTGTTTAACAAGGCTCTTTATTCGATTCAGAAGTTTTCATTTATTTAAATTTTTTTTTAATTTTATGTGTTTCATATATATATATATATATATATATATTTAATAAAATTATCACATAATTAAATTGTTTTTATTTTACTGAGGTTTTGTCAGTTTAACATAGATATTACGACTATAAATTAGGGATAATATCTTAGAACAAGGAACCAAGTCGAAACTTTTTAACTTAATAAGAGTAGGTACGGGAGGGGGGAGCGAGGGATTGTTAGTAATGCAGACTACCGGTCTCATTGCAGGCAATATACCCTGTCAGGCCGACCTCCACGTGGTCTACCCTGGAAACCATTGTGCTGAATCCCATGTGTATTCATCACGATGGGCTTAACTGCCCTGCCTTTTCATTCTCACCTATCATACCTCACTAGTGACCCGACAGCGTATACTATATAGCCGTGAATATATTTATCAATCTTATTTATAGTCTCTCTTATATCATCATGATCTCAGCCATTACCTGTCCACTGCTGAACATACGCTTCCCCAATAGACTGCCATAAGGAACGGTCCTGAGCCACCTGCACCCACTGACTCCTTGCCTTAGATTTTAAAGTAATATGTTATAGTAAGTTTATGTTCCATGTTGTGAAACCACTTTATAATTCGTTATTTTATTTTTCTGTCAATTACAAATAATTCGAATATTTCTTTAATGTTCTTTCATAAGGAATTCTATTGTCGTATTAAAAAAAAATCTGAACTCAAAATCTAGGTATTATTTTTCTTCATCCGCTGCCTTTGAAACCTAATTTTATATTATTTATATTAATCGAATTACTCACATTTCCTGCAATGCATTTGAGGTCGTCACGCCATCTAGTGGCGGGTTGTCCTACACTCTCTTATATGATCATCATTTCTGCCATTACCCGTCCATTGCTGGACCTAGGCCTCCCCCATAGTTGGGGGTTTTGTCAGTAGTTGCCACGCTTGGCAGGCGGGTTGGAAATCATTGGCCCTTGGTGTTGTTTTAAAATAGACTCTGATGCGCATTCCCGGACCATAAATTTCCTTAGTCACCTCTTACAACACTCACGGGAAAGGAAGGGGTGGCCCATTCTACGCCGGGATCTAAACGGCCAAATCCCTTATATATTTGTCTAAAATTCAACATTTGTAGCGACTCGCCTCCGATTTTAGTCAGTTTTTTATACAACTTACAATGACAAACAAGCTGACGACCCATTTGAGTATGAACAAAAAAATCATTGATGTATAATTTTTATTTTTGTATCAACACGTAGACTATTAATAAAACAACATTTATATAATATAAAATATTTATTAACTACATTTTAAAAAATAAAATAAATAAAAAATATAAAAAGCAACATATATTATCACAATACGCTAGGGGTCCCTCGAAAATCACAGTTGTGCAGTTTTAAAGTTTACACATGTACTTGTCACTTGTCTTGCATATAAAATGGCCACCATTAAGGCATCTCGATTCTGTTAAATAAGGCTTAATTTTATAACCGGTTGTTTATTATGTCAAATGGATCTTAACATTGTCACTTAACAAAATCAAGAACCGGTTAGTTTTAATTTTATTAACTGAGTCTTAATTATAATTAACTGGGACTTACTTTTGTTAGCTGAGCCATTATTAAGAGTATATTAACTGAATCTTAATTTTGTTAACTGGTACTTAAATTTGTTAACTAGGACTTAATTTTGTTAACTGAGACTTAATTTTGTTAACTGGGACTTAATTTTGTTAACTGAGTCTTAATTAAGAGTATATTAACTGGATCTCAATTTTGTTAACTGGTACTTAAATTTATAAACTGGGACTTAAATTTTTAAACAAGGACTTAAATTTTTTAACTGAGTTTTAATTAAGAATATATTATCTGGATCTTAATTTAATAACTGGGACTTAAATTTTTAAACAAGGACTTAAATTTGTTAACTGAGTTTTAATGAAGAGTATGTTAACTGAATCTTAATTTTGTTTAACTGGGACTTAACTTTGTTAACTGCCTTTTGATTCTGTTGATGAGGTTTGACTCTGTAAACTGTGACTTAATTTTTTCAACTGGGACTTTAAGACCCAGTTAAGGAACACTTAAGTGGATATTAATTCTGATATTGCTTAATTATACACGATTAAAATATAGATACCATTTCATGGTATCAGTCTTATAATCTAAATAAATGTTTTAAATTGTAACAATAAATAAATAAAAAAAAAAAGATTTGTGACTTCAAATATACATAATTATATGTATTTACCCCCTTATAATAATCATGCTTGTGATTGCGATATCACCAACTATGACATCATATAAAAAATGTCATAGAAATACATAATAAATAAATAAATTAAATTCTAAATTTACTAGCCATCAAATAAAATAACGGTTGTAATAAAAAAAAGTGTTCATAACACATACACACACAGAGACATTTGCAAGTACCTACATACTGTTACGTCTAAACATTTTTCCTCTTCTTATAACTTATTGAATAATTATCTGGATTTCAATGTGAATTTAGCTCTGATTTACGTATTTGCAATAACGTCTACGTTCAGTGTTGCCAACTTAGCTCTTTTTAAATACAATTTAGCCCGATTCGACATTGAGTTGGCAACATTGTTTAAAACTTGTGTAAGTTTCTGACACGATCCGCTAGGGGAGCGGTTGAGTTTTCAATACGATTTCAATGTCAATTTTAAAGTTAATAAAATTAAATAAATACATGTAAATATTAAACTCATGTACAAGATGTAACCTTTCTACTAGGCATGGGTAATATCGGTATCGTTTGATATATATTATTATTTGATATATATATATATATATATATATATATATATATATATATATATATATATATATATATATATATATATATATATATATATATATATATATATATATATATTTCATGTGTATATTTCATTTTTTTTCAAGTGTATATTCAAGTGTATATTTTTATTCAAGTGTATATTTCATTTTGTATTTATGTTACTGTATTTCACTTGAATTATTCACTTGTCATTGTATATTTTTATTTATGGTGCAATAAAGAGTTAAATAAATAAATAAATAAATAAAAATAAAAAAGACATCAACGTCCAGCGTCCTGTCCTTTTGTTACTTCAGTAAATGCTCAAGATTCTACACAAATGGCAAATTATCAATAGACACATCATCGCTACAATGTGCTTGTGATGAAAATAGAAATCAACGTCCAGCGTTCTGTTTTTACTCGTGAGTGCACTAGCGAAAATGTATCTATCGTATTTTCACTTGTTAAGGAATCACATTTTTGAAACGCTTCCAGTTGAGTGCGATATTAAACTTTTTAAGTACATAATGTACAAATAATAAAATCTATTACCATATTTTATTGATCTTTATATCAATTAATCTAAAATGTAAAGCAGTGTGAGCGACCCCTTAGCTTGCCAAGTAGCTCAACGTCTCATGGACCATAATTCTACTAATTTACAAACAAATACATAATTTTAATGCAATAACTAGCGAACGTACACGTCACAGTCTCTCATGACTAAGGGTCACGAATTGCTTCCGAAACTGCGTTGTTTCCCAACTGATTCATCGATGACCGTCAACGAATTCCCTGAAACAAATTGTTTTTATTATAACACAGGGGGGCAAACGAACATGCGGCTCACCTGATGGTAAGTGACTACCGCCACCCATGGTCACCCACAACACCAACGGCATTGCAGGTGTGCTGCCGGCCTTTAAAAAAGGAATATGCTCTTTTCTTGAAGGTTATGTTGTCGTATCGGTTCGGAAATACTGCTGCTGGAAGTTGATTCCAAAGAGTGGTTGTGCGTGGAAGATATTGCTTTAAAAGATGCATATTTTTATACATCGATGGAACTGAGACTGGACTGTTCGTAATGGTATATTTTTTTAATGGTAACCCCACCCGTGCTCGGTATACACCGGCGAGGCACCAGTGAAGGATGATAGGTGAGGATGAAGCAGGTCAGTTAGTCCATCGTGACGAATTCAACAAGAATTGTTCACGATGGTTTCCAGGGGAACCACGTGAAGGTCAACCTAATAGGGCATATTGCTGGCAATGGGACTGTCAAAGTCCATTGCTAACAATCCCCCCCACCCCGTAATGGGGTATAGTAGCATACTCTATCAGGTCGAGATTCATGTGGACCTGGAAATCTGAAAACTGTGGACAATTCTTGAATCCGATCCAATGGACCAAGTAATCAGACTTTATCCTCATCACATATCATGCACTGGTGTTACACCAATCACATACCAACAAGCGAAGTGACCAATCTATTTTCTACATACAGGAACACGGACGTCACAGAATACACTGTGACAACCACGATACTCGGGGGGAAAGAGATTGATAGTATTGGGGTTTAACAGTTCCATTACTAGCAATATACCCTATCAGGTCAACCTCCAAGTGGAAACTATAGTTACTAATTCTTGAAGTCATCGCGATGGGCTAACTGACCTGCTTTCATCCTCACCTACCATCCCTCACTGGTCCTGCGCCAGCGCATACCGATAGCGCAGGCGGAGTTGCCATACCATTTTCTTCTATTAAAAAAAAAAACTCAAATTTAAAGTAATGATACTCACCCTACCACTTCTGATAGATCATCAGCATGACATATCCATATATGGCCAAGGTTTTCCTTTTTATCGTACTCATGCAATTTCACGGTCGCCCCGCCCTCAGAGCGAGATGCCAGTATAGATTTGTATAGCTGAGAAAAAGAGACGACATTACAATTAGTTCTTACAATGCATTTTGATAATTAACTGAATCGTATTTAGTAGAACTTTTTACCGCGACTTTGTCCGCGTGAATTAATTATATGATGTGTTCTATGTTAAGATATTATAATCTATCCGTGTATTGAATTGCATTCAAATTCATCCAGCTGCTGTGTCAAACATACAAACATCTATACAAGCTTAGATTTATAATATACGTAGAATTGACAAAAAACTGAATTTTGCAGTGTGATTAATAATAAAAGTGTCCATGATGTCAACAAACAGAACTGTTCATCAATTTCCATTAATGTCGTGTTGAGCAACAGAACTGTTAATCAATTTCCATTAATGTCGTGTTGAGCAACAGAACTGTTCATCAATTTCCATTAATGTCGTGTTGAGCAACAGAACTGTTCATCAATTTCCATTATTGTCGTGTTGAGCAACAGAACTGTACATCAATTTCCATTATTGTCGTGTTGAGCAACAGAACTGTACATCAATTTCCATTATTGTCGTGTTGAGCAACAGAACTGTACATCAATTTCCATTATTGTCGTGTTGAGCAACAGAACTGTACATCAATTTCCATTATTGTCGTGTTGAGCAACAGAACTGTTCATCAATTTCCATTATTGTCGTGTTGAGCAACAGAACTGTTCATCAATTTCCATTATTGTCGTGTTGAGCAACAGAACTGTTCATCAATTTCCATTATTGTTGTGTTGAGCAACAGAACTGTACATCAATTTCCATTATTGTCGTGTTGAGCAACAGAACTGTACATCAATTTCCATTATTGTCGTGTTGAGCAACAGAACTGTACATCAATTTCCATTATTGTCGTGTTGAGCAACAGAACTGTTCATCAATTTCCATTATTGTCGTGTTGAGCAACAGAACTGTACATCAATTTCCATTATTGTCGTGTTGAGCAACAGAACTGTTCATCAATTTCCATTATTGTCGTGTTGAGCAACAGAACTGTTCATCAATTTCCATTATTGTCGCGTTGAGCAACAGAACTGTTCATCAATTTCCATTATTGTCGCGTTGAGCAACAGAACTGTTCATCAATTTCCATTATTGTCGCGTTGAGCAACAGAACTGTTCATCAATTTCCATTATTGTCGCGTTGAGCAACAGAACTGTACATCAATTTCCATTATTATCGTGGTGAGCAACAGAACTGTTTATCAATATCCATTATTGTCGTGTTGAGCAACAGAACTGTTTATCAATTTCCATTATTGTCGTGGTGAGCAACAGAACTGTTTATCAATATCCATTATTGTCGTATCGATCAACAAAATTGTTCATCTATTTCCATTTATGTTGTGTTCAGCAACAGAACTGTTCATCAATTATCATTATTGTCGCGTTTGTTGTATGCGTTTAATTCCTGTTTACTATAATAAATTAATATAAGGGTTTATAAATCTAATGAAAGGAAATATAACGTAAATTTCCTATATTGTTGCAAATTCTAGCAAATTACAATAGATTAATTTAATTACACAGTAAGAGCTCGAACAGGGTGGCAACTGTATGTTTATGTATGTGCATGGATTGCATACCTTCCAGCCGACGACGAAGGGCACGACGCGGTCGTCGCGCGCGTGCAGGATGAGCACGGGCAGCGCGCGCGCGCGGCGCAGGTGCTCGTCCGAGCGGAACGTGGGCTCGGCCGCCGAGCGGAACGGCGCCAGGAACGTGGCCTCGTGGTACGGCAGCCAGCGCACCAGCTGCCGAACCCAACAACTTGGGTATCAATCAATCATCGACCAATCGCACTTACTGAGCGGAAATGGATTGTTATTATTATTGTATATTCTTTATAGTACACAAAAAATATATTTTTTCTCAAACATGCTTGGAAATGTGTGCATTATTTTGACAATCTTCTTCGAGATAAATCAAAATTGCCGTACTGGCTATTTACATGCGGGCAGCGGCCGGCAAAAGTTGTATGAAAATCCATATCTGTGTAATTTAAAAATGGAATGACTTTTTACTTCAAAACATGGCTACCAAGGAGGTAACTAATAAAAGGTTTTATTTAAATTTCCAACTGGCTTGCAAGTAGAAAGCTGTTTATTGAAAAAAAAAAAACAAAGGAACATTATGGCCCGTGAAAAATTATTATTGTACTTTATTCGTCATTGAACTTAAAAAGTAAAAATGTGTTTTTGATTTCCGCGCATTGTTTGAGAAAAGTACTATACAAGCCTTGGCCACAACTAGGCATTGATGGACTCACGTATGTGTGCCTTGGCTACGCCTCGGCCTACATTTGCACGTTCGTCCATCAATGCCTCAGTTGCTGGCCACTGCAGTAATGTACTATAAATAAAGGTGTACAACAGGCGAGCTTAACTCTGTAAGAGTTCTCTTTTAGCGAGCCCTGAGTGGAAAGCAGCATTAATTACCAGCGGGCAGTGTGCGTACAATAATAAGTGGAAACAGTATGGTTGTTTTTATAAGGAATTGTTAGTAATAGAGTTTAAAAGCTCCGCTGCTAGTAATGGCGTGTGGTCCCAGCATAGAATGGACCACCCCTTTCTTTCCCGTGGATGTTGTAAAGCGATTAAGGGAATTTAATGGTCGAGTGATGGGTAGCTCACCAAAGTTTAATTACGGTTGTCAATCCGTTTGCCAAGCATGACACTACTGGTAAATCCCCTTTTTGACAGGGGGGGGGGGTACTGTTATGTATAATGCATGTAGCAGGCCTTATATATATATATACACATATACATAATATTTTCACACTAAGATTGTTTTTACAGGTTTTGACAATTTCTCAATACCTTTCCAAGCGGGTGATATTTGACTTCGTCAGCCAGGTTGTTGAAGGGTGCTTCGAGTATTAGACCTTTGGGCAGAGGCAGCGAGGTATGCCGCTCCAGTAGAGTGCTTGATAGCCGCTCCAGTGCGCCCAGCATGTGTGAAGATATACCGGTACCTAAAAACAAATTATTAGAGATGAAAATGGAATGGCAACCCCATTAGCGCAGGGGGAAAGGGATTGTTAGTAATGGAGACTGAGAATCCTATTGCTAGCAATATACCCAACCAGGTTGACCTTCTCTATCATGGTTAATTCCTGATGAATTCATCATGATGGGCTAACTGGCCTGTTTTCATTCTCATTTATCACCCTTCGCTGGTGTTCCGCCAGCGTATCCCGTTAGCGCAGGCGGGGTTACCATACCATTTTCACCCATAAAAAAAACCCATTAGCGCTATTGGTATATGCATTTTGTATAATTGTTAGTTAGTGTACATTGACGCTTATCTGTGAGAGCTGTATACACCTTTAATTGATATGTTCATATAGCCTTAAGCTTGGTAGTGAGGAGTAAGAATTTTTTTGTTCTAACTTAGATTTAAGCATTTTGTAATAGTAGTTTTTCTCTTTTATTTACTAATAACATTGTATATTGTCTACTTAATTATTGTGAGTATATTGTTGGTGTGTCTTTTATAAATAAATAAATAAATAAATATGCTGTAGGATACCAGTGAGTGATGATAGGTGATGATGAAGTTAGGTCAGTTGACCAATACTGGTGAATTCACCAGGAATTAACTACGATAGTTCCCAGGGGGGACCGCGTGGATATTGATCTGACAGGTCGTTAGCAAAGTTTAAAAACATTTTTAAATATAAACCTTTACAATGTAATTTGCCATTTTGTGGATGCGACCATTTTAAAATAATATCATTTATCGTCATCTACTCTTCAAGATCTTTTATTTGATTGGTAGTTATATTAACAGGATTGGCAATTTTTGGCGGATGATGTATATTTATATACCATCCGCCATCTTGTGGCGGCGGCCATTTTGAATATTGTGTATTGCATATTGTATTATCATCAGTACTAAAGGTTTATGCAAAATTTGTAGTCAATCGAATGTCCAGAAGTTGTTCTAATTTAACTTGTAAGATTTGACATAAACAAACAAACAACTATACATTGCAAATTAAACAGAAATAAAGAAATAAAATAGATCAAGTTCTTCATTTCGACAAAATATTGGATACGAGTAACAGACATTTAAGATATTCGTTGTTGGACCAGTATATTGATGTTGTAACTACAATATATAGATATTGTATCTACCATATATACATACTGAATCTACAAAATATATATATTGCAACTACAATATATAGCTATAGCGACTGCAATGTATGTATATTGCAACTACAATATATAGATATTGCATTTACAGTATATAGATATTGCATCATATTTGGTGGTTTGTATTCACACAATTAAACTTAAAAATGTAAAGTAATAATAAAATTATTTAAAAGAGCATCACGCAAGTTTCTTGCTCGTTCTTCTTGTGATGAGACAGCTTTCCGAACGAGCGGTAAATTAAAAAAAATGTAATGACTTTTCAAAAGTGCTTCAATGTAAGTTTATTTGAATAAATGATTTCTATTCTATTCTATTCTTCAGTATATAGATATTGCAACAAAAATATATAGATATTGCATTTACAATTAATAGATATAGCAACTATAACATACAGATATTGCATTTACAATATATAGATATAGCAACTATAACAGGCAGATATTGCATTTACAATATATAGATATAGCAACTATAACATACAGATATTGCATTTACAATATATAGATATAGCAACTACCATATATAGATATAGCAACTATAACATACAGATATTGCATTTACAATATATAGATATAGCAACTACAATATATAGATATAGCAACTATAACATACAGATATTGCATTTACAATATATAGATATAGCAACTACAATATATAGATATAGCAACTACAATATATAGATACAGCAACTACAATATATAGATATAGCAACTATAACATACAGATATTGCATTTACAATATATAGATATAGCAACTATAACATACAGATATTGCATTTACAATATATAGATATAGCAACTACAATATATAGATATTGCATCTACAATATATAGATAATGCTATATATTACCCACATCTAATTGATGGTATTTGAAATAGTTACCTAAAGAGTGTCCCCATACAAATATATCAGGTTTGGTGCTTCCCTTATCCACCGTTGAGTTCAACCACTCGTAGACAACAAGTGCATCCTCCACCACTCCGTTCTCTGAAGGTTTCACTTTTGTCGAGTCGCCGTAACCTTAAATCAAGTAAAATTTATTAATGAACTAGTTTTCACCAGCGACATCGTCTGCGTAACTGTTTTTTCTTAAATGAGTGATAACGGTGTGGTAAGCCCGTTTGCGCTATCGATATACAATGGCGGGACACCAGTGATAGATTACTGATGAGGATGAAAGCAGGTCAGTTAGCCCATCCTGACGAACTCAACTAAAATTAGCCACGATGGTTTCCAGGGGAACTACGTGAAGGTCTACCTGGTATATTGCTAGTAATGGGGCTATTTGACCATATTACTAACAATCAAAACTAGCAGACAATTATATAAAATAATGTAATATTTAGAAATCTCTTAAATAATTTTGTTTTGGTTTTTTATTTAACTTTCTTTATGTTTATGTTTATTTTTATGTTTAAATTTTTCACTAATAGTTGCAACCTAATAGCTTTGTTGCAGTCGCATTTATTATTGGATCATGCTGTGTGCACATGTTGTGGCAAGTTTACCTGATACCCGTTATGTACTTGCATATTATAATTTAAATTTTATTTGTAAACTTCTGTTATGTGCGCCTAATAAATAAAATAAAAATAAAATAAAATCCCTTTACCCCCAACGCGTAACTGGGGTTACTTCACTGATCGAAACAAAACGTAAACTATACCTTTCTCTATCTCATACAGTACGTGTATAACAAATTATATAGTGATTGGTTAACTCGGTAACCTGTTAACCCTTAAAAGCCTGATTTATTAAATCAAATTAAAAAATAAACAAGTGTACCCTTTACTGTGTTTACTAATGGGGGAAAATAGTAAAAAAAATCAAAACGATATTTTTGTATATTTATTTTGAAAAAACATTTGGTAACATGTAAACAGCCAAATATTAAAATAAAATCGATTGTAGACGCCCAATGCGATTTATAACCCCGGTATCAAATTTGAAACTTCAGGTATTTAAGGGTTAAGGATACCAGAACGAGAAGTATAGAAGTCTACCCAATAGCTCTGATCCATTCGTCTCTACTGT
This sequence comes from Galleria mellonella, assembly GCF_026898425.1. Taxonomy (NCBI): domain Eukaryota; kingdom Metazoa; phylum Arthropoda; class Insecta; order Lepidoptera; family Pyralidae; genus Galleria; species Galleria mellonella. Next base: position 2,322,427 of record NW_026441999.1, on the reverse strand, counting down.
GAAGCAGCTGCATGGTCTTGTTTCGGTTTGAAGGATGGGATATTATGAAAATTCATCATTACCATTATCAACAACATAGCAGGGGGGGGGAAGGGACCGTTAGTAATGGAGACTTGGAATCCCATTGCTAGCAATATACCCAACCAGGTCGACCTCCTCGCGGTTCCCCCTGGAAACTATCATGGTTAATTCCTGATGAATTCATCATGATGGACTAACTGGCCTGTTTTCATTCTCATCTATCATCCTTCACTGGTGCTCCGCCAGCGTATCCCGTTAGCGCAGGCGGGGTTACCATACCATTTTCATCCATCAAAAAAAAAAAAACAACATAGCAGACGTTGACTGTCCATTGCTGATCATAGGTTCCTTCCTTAGGGGCTTTTGGTATTAGTGTCATACTTGGCAAGCGAGTTGGCAGCCGCAGGTAGGCTTTGGTGTGGTTTAAGAGGGACTGTCGCCCATCCCTCGACCTTTAGGTTATGAAATTACAAGCTTAATATTGCCTATAGTAGGTCCTTAGGAATACACATAATGTTAACAGAAATTTAGAAAGAGTAACTAATGAGTTTCTTGCGAGTTCTTCTCACCAGATAACAACTTTCCGAACCCGCAATATACCATATCAGATCGACCTCCGCATGGTTTCCTCAGGAAATTATCATGGTTAGTTCCTGTCGAATTTGTTATAATGGGCCTACAGAGATGCTTTCATCTTCAGCTACCATCCATCACTGGTGCCCCGCCAGCGTATACCGAAACCTCAGGCGCGGTTACCATTCCCTTTTCATCCATTAATAAAAAGCCGGTCAAGTGCGAGTCGGACTCGTGCGACAAGGGTTCTGTACAAAATTATCAAGTTTAATTTTTTTTGTGAAATAACTACAAATTTACGGTTTTCGGATTTTTTCCTTTACTTGTGCTACATGATATTGTTTCTTGACAAATTTTATGATTCTAGGTCAACGGGAAGTGCCCTATAGGTTTTGATTCCCTTTGCGAATGTCAAAATATGCGACACAAATGGAACATAAACGGCCGTATCTTTTGATTGCGTCGATTTAGAAGCTTGATTTTTTCACTGCTTCAAGAGATTGCAGACCTGAGTATATGATTTTAATTTCAACTTGATACCTCCACGCGTTTCTGAGAAAAAAGTTCATGACGGACGGACGACAAAGTGATCCTATAAGGGTCCTATTTTTTCCTTTGGGGGTACGGAACCCTAAAATAAACTCACCTCTATAGTCAAATGCAATAGTGTGATACTCCATTCTCTGGAAGAACTTGTACAGCTCAAGTCTGTGTGTCGTGGCGCGTGAATTTGAGTTACCTGGAATTCACAACAAAGAACCTATTAATCTATATATTATACGTGAAGCAAAAACTTTATACCTCTTTTTACGAAAATTGCCCGAAGGAGTATGAAATTTCGCACACTTATAGCTTCTTAACAGGCCTATTGCCTGTATATAACAAGCAATAGGCAATAGTGTGGCATAATACGACCACTTTTTTTTATCTTAATTTTAATATTTTTTTAAGAAACAGATCTTAGGTATATATTGTACAGGTAAAAATTAAGAACACACCATATTTAAAAATATGTTTTAATGTCAGTGCACATGGGGCCTGATTAAGGGTTAAAAAGTTTCTATGTTAAATTACGTATTATTTAAGATAATTTTGTTTGTCACTTCTATTTTTAAATGGCCAATTTCGATAAAAGAGTGCGCCTTTTAAGTATGTATAATGAGAAATCAAATGAGGTCATTTAAACACTTATCATGTTGCTATTAAATTTTTATTTGATAATTTAAGTACAATTAATGTCAAGAACACAAGAACTGTCAAGAACATACTTACAATTAAAAAAAAAAGAACAAAGCGCGCCATTTTTCAGTGTTGCAAGTAATCACAGAAAATGTTCTCAGTCAAAAACATTATTAAATGCTGAGGAAAGTATTGCGTGCCGTTTTATTCCGTTTAATTGAAAAAAAAAATGTTTAATTTCACCGAATGTGGTATATGAGAATCTTTCTAAATACTGTTTTTTTTTTTGGTTCTGTTTATCCTAGAGGAGAAGGCAAAGGGCCCATACAGCTTATGTCTATCTTATTTTCTATTATTGACTTATATCGTAACACTAGCCGTTTCCCGCGGCGTTCTCCGTTCCCGTTTATCATTCCCATTGGAACTCTTCATGAATCTGGCCTTATATTGTATTATATACTTAAACGATAATTACGTACCTAATACCTTCATAAAGTTTCAGCCAATTCAACTGATCGGTTATTTTATAGCATTTTATATGTGATTCTTTAGATTGATATAACTTTTTTATTTATGAACCGATTGACTTAAAACAAACACTAAATATTAAGTGAAGTAAACTGCAACGCACTAGTAAAAACCGCGTTCAAATCGGTTAAGCTATTTTTGAGATTAGCGTGAACAAATGTACAGACAAACAGACATTTAGGCAAAAATTCTAATAATCATTGTTTTCAATAATAGTTTTTTGTTTGTGTGTTTGTGTGTGTTTTAATTGTGTTCAATAATAGTTTTTCTTATACATATATCTTCTATGTACAGACAGCGACTACTTACGATTTTATTATATGTATTGATTAATGATCTTTTTAACTTCTATCTGCATGTGTTTGCATGGCTGTGTTTCGGTTTGAAGGGTGGGATATGACGTGAATTTACAGGGTACAGAGGAATAACACCTGAGTCCTCAGGAATGGCAACGCACGGGCGGTATCATGGGCGAAACAGTATACTCTGTTATGTCCATGGTACCGTTCATGTCTATAGGCGACGGTTACCACTTTCCATCAGATGGGCCGTCAGCTTGTTCGCCATTCTAAGTTGTACGAAAAAAAAAACCTTCATACAAAAACTACAGAATGGATTAAACGTAGTTGTGTACACGAGTAGGTTATATCATTATGTATTAATTCACGAGGGCGAAGCCGCGGGGAAATATTAGTGAAGATAGTGTTGCCCTATTAAGAAATAGTGCATTGTTCAGAATGTCCGGGCATTATCAATATGTCTCATATATATCACTTCGACTAAAATAATAATAAACAAAACAAGGCAGGGGTTAGCACAATAGATAACGTCGCCTTGAGTCACAACTGTAAATATCATTGTCACAATGCGAAATAACACGATAAGATATTAATTTTATATAATAAATAAATATATATATATATGTACTAGTATATATACATTTGTATTGTTATCTAGACATAATAATAAGTTGATACGGTCACGTGCAATGATTACAAACAGTGCCCTTTGTGACACAGTGACATTTGTGCTTATCAATAATAAAATTGTTTTTGCATGTGTGAGATTTCTTCGTTTGACATTTGCAACACTACACTGTGTTGCAAATGTTAAACAAAGAGTGAGAAAGAGAGAGAGAGAGATAAAGAGTGAGAAAGAGAGGAAGAGAAAGAGAGAGAGAGGAAGAGAAAGAGAGAAAAGAGAGGAAGAGAAAGAGAGAGAGAAAGAGAAGAAGTGAGAGAGAGAGAGAGAGAGAGAAAGAGAGAGAGAGAAAGAGAGAGAGAAAGAGAGGGAGAGAGAGAGAGAGACGAGGACGGATGTGTGACTAATGTATGTTGTAACCAGTACTTGTGGCAACTACTGGTAAAACCCTGCTTTGCGGGGTGACCAATGCTAAGTAGTGGACAGTTATCCGGTTTATATTAAATCAACTCTTTATTGTCAACCCTTTTGTTAAATTCCTAGTGAATTCATTTTACAATAGACACATCTTTTTTTTTTATTTTTTAATGGGTGATAATGTAATGGTAAACACCACCCGCGCTATCGGTATACACCGGCGGGGCACCAGTGAAGGATGATAGGTGAGGATGAAGCAGGCCAGTTAGCCCATCGTGACGAATTCAACAAAAATTGTTCACGATGGTTTCACATGGAACCACGTGAAGGTCGACCTGACAGGATACAGTGCTAATAATGGGGCTATTTGACCCCATTACTAACAATTCCTTTCCCCCCATAGACACATCATTGTAGACTATTAGCATAGGTGGACGGTATCATTAGAGTATTTTACCAAAGGGAGACTTTGTACAAAAGTCGTTTGCTTGGGCACCTCTGTCCCATTCGTGTTTCAACCGTGAAGCAGTTGTGTTTGCATGGCTGTGTTTCGGTTTGAAGGGTGGGATATGGCGTGAATTTACTGGGTACAGAGGAATAACATCCGAGTCCTTAGGAATGGCAACGCATGGGGAATATCATGGGCGAAACAGTATACTCTGTTATGTCCATGGCACTGCTCATGTCTATAGGCGACGGTTACCACTTTCCATCAGGTGGGCCGTCAGCTTGTTTGCCATTCTAAGTTGTATAAGAAAAAAAAGATAACAAATTTTCGAACCTATTCATTCATAAAAAAGTATTTAAAAATGCTTGTACAAAAGTGCATTTGATTAAAGATAATTTGAAATCGAAATTTGAATGGAAGGAACACGTGTGAGACATAGTTTTGTGTATATAGTTAGGGTTATCAACTAACGTCCTCACATATAAATACGATAAAATAAAAGTGCCCGACTATTATGAAGTTAATTAAATGTACGTACCTGGTTAGCTTTCGGTCGCGAGGGCTATCTCGAGTCGATAGCCCGGGCTATCGTAATTAAAAGCTATCGTGTTGGTCATAGTACATTTTTTTTTTTTGTAAACAATTCGTTGGAAACGTGATCACGCACGATCTCTGAAAGGTCTAGAAGTAACGTGACCGCCCATGTGAGTGATTCGAAACGTCTAGAATTATTTGTATTATAAAATGTTACAATATCATTCCAGTCGTTAAGTGTCCACAGCTGAACATAAGCTTTCCCCATGAGGGGAGTTTTGCTAGTAGTTGCCACGCTTGGTAGGCGGGTTGGCAACCGCAGTTTGGCTTTTGGTGGTTTTAAAAGGGACGCTGAAGGGGTTCATAAATAAAAAAGTTGGGGGGAGGGGGATTGTTAGTGATGCGAATTGCTATTCTTATTGCTAACAGGTCGACCTCCCCGTGGTTCCCCATGAAAATCATTATGCTGAATTCCAAGTGTATTCGTCACAATTGACTTACTGACCTGTCTTTTAATTCTCACGTGTCCTCACTGGTGCCCCGCCAGCTTATACCAATAGCGCAGGCGGGATTACCATTCCATTATCATCCAATAAAAAAAAAGTTATATCAATCTAAAGGATCACATATAAAATGCTATATTTTTTTTTATACGACTTAGAATGGCAAACAAGCTGACGGCCCACCTGATGGAAAGTGGTAACTGTCGCCTATAGAGATGAGCAGTACCATGGACATAACAGTATACACACATACTGTTTAGCCCATGATACCCTCCATACGTTGCCATTCCTGAAGACTCAGGTGTTATTCCTCTGTACCCTGTAAATTCACCGATTAGTTGAATTGGCTGAAACTTTATGAAGGTGTTAGGTACGTAATTATCGTTTAAGTATATAGTACAATATAAGACAGGATTCATAAAAGGTTCCAATGGGAATGATATACGGGAACTACATAATTCGAAGCGGGCAACGCCGCGGGTAAAGGTTAGTTAACAAATAAAATTAAAATTAACAATCTTAATTATTGATTAATGTTTTTTTTTTGGATTTTTTTTTTTTATTATTTTGAACGACTCTGTGTAGTAAAAGGGTACATTACCATGACAGTACAGCATGATTGGTGTCTTGGAATTGACCAGCTCTTCATCCATCAGTTTGTTCAATTGTTCTTTGTCTGTATTTGCTTCAAACTTATTCCTATGTCTCTCGTACACTGATTTTGGTAAGATGTGCCATATTCCTGTAAGCATAAAGTTGATATTCCGTTACAATGCAAAAATGCAAAGTATCCATTTTATATGAATTGTTCAAAATGATGTCCACGGCCACCTTCTACCATTGTACGGCTCGCCATCGACAGGGAGTTCACCCTCATACCCTACAGCCTAAATGGTCGCGTACAGCGCGGTTTTAGAGATGTTTTCTCCAACGAACACTCAGGTTATGGAATGAGCTCCCTGCCGAGGTTTTCCCAAGAGACTACAGCATGGGGTTCCTAAAAAGGGGCGTAAAGGTTGCTTCAGGGTCGGCATCGCGTAATACCCCTGGTATTGCAGGCGTTCATAGGCTACGGTAACCACTTACCTTCAGGTGGGCCGTATGCTTGTTTACCACCTCAATGGTATAAAAAAAATATGCTTTGGCTATTAAAACGCAAATATTTCTTTTCAATGATTGCCTTAAAACAGCCTTTCCCAAAGTGGGCGATAACGCTCCCTTGTGGGCGCTGCAGGCCTAAAGGTGGGCGGTAAGAGACCCAGAAAAAAAATGGGGGCGTTGTGTAGAGGCTTGGGGGGTGATTTGTTAATCTTGAAGTAATTGTGGTTTTTGAGTAGGTGAAAAAATGGGGGCGCTAAAAAATAATTTATTCTCAAAGTGGGCAGTAGACAAAATAAGTTTGGGAACCCCTGCCTTAAGAGGTGGGTCAATAGTATCTCCGGGTCACTGGGTTTTAAGCCGACATACACAAGTGTTATGTGTATGTGTCATGGCGTCTTGGTACATTAATTTTAAGAGATGTAAGAGATTGCCCTAGCGATAAGACCGCCTTTTGTACCTTTATGTGTATATTTCAATCTGTATTTATGTTACTGTATTTCACTTGAATTATTCAATTGTCATTGTATATTTTTATTTATGGTGCAATAAAGAGTTAAATAAATAATTAATTACAATTTAAGGTGATCGTTCACTAAACTAAACAAAATTAGACAAGGAATGACTAGATGGCGCTGGAATCAAACACTTGTGGTTTTTCTTGATTATTATATAATTAAAGATAATGTAAAATTTCCAGATTGGCGAGTGATTTTTATTATTACGTATAAATGTGAAGTGACAGATAATACGCGATCTTTTATTGAATGAATTATAACCCACACAATCGTAATGTTTCTTGCTAGTGTGTGTGTGTGTGTGTTTTTTTTTTACAAAGTTGTACAATACAAGAGAAAAAAATATGATAAGCGTATGAACATTTACTAATTATGTAATTACTCTTCTCCATCCAAAGGTTGCCTGGAAGAGATCGCTTTTAGTGCTAAGGCCGCCCATTGTTTTCTCAGTGTAATATTTTCTTGTAATTGTTTGTATTAGAAACTATCTTTCTACCCTCTACTTCGTTAGCGTAGATTTTAGAAATAGGAAGGCCAATGAAATACACCACTTGAAATGACTTTTCCAAGTTAGACCTTCAGGAACACAACGATGAAAACCGTATCCAATTAGGTGCAGCAGTTTTTGCGTGGTGATGGAACAAACATATAGACAGACACAAAATTTCTAAAAATTATTACTTTGGCATCTAATGATCTTATTAAGACCCCTGTATTTATTTTAGTTATTTATTTAACTCTTAATTGAACCAAAAACATAAAAATATACAATGGCAATTAGAAAATTCAAGTGAAAATATTAGCATAAAATACATCTTACTAAGATTCAATATCAATCCAATTTATAGCCAATGGCAATTTTATACTGCACTCTTAAAACAACAGTTAGGAATTAGGTTCTGATTGGGATCAGTTTACAATAGTTTTTTTTTTTTTTTTATGGGTGAAAATGGTATGGTAACCCCGCCTGCGCTAACGGGATACGCTGGCGGAGCACCAGTGAAGGGTGATAGATGAGAATGAAAACAGGCCATTTAGCCCATCATGATGAATTCATCAGGAATTAACCATGATAGTTTCCAGGGAGAACCGCGAGGAGGTCGACCTGGCTGGGTATATTGTTAGCAATGGGATTCTCAGTCTCTATTACTAACAATCCCTTTCCCCCCGGTTTACAATAGTTTGCATTGATAAGTTACACTAATATACATCTATCAGAACAATATGGAGCCATTATGTCGCTAGTGTCGCAATTCGAGAGCGCGAAACGTCTCTATTCCAATATCGATTTATTGGCATTTATTTGAAGAGTAACACTATAGATTATATATATATATATATATATATATATATATATATATTAATAAGTTTTTTTTATACAACTTAGCCCATGATATTCCCCATGCGTTGCCATTCCTGAGAACTCAGGTGTTATTCCTCTGTACCCAATAAATTCACGCCATATCACATCTTTCAATCCGAAACACAGCCATGCAAACAACTGCTTCACGGTTGAAATACGAATAGGACAGAGATAAATCAAACCAAGCAATCGACTTTTGTACAAAGTCTCCCTCTAGTAAAGTAAGTTCCATGTATTAAAAAGTTTGTTATATTTGTAAAAACAAGAAGAGTAAGAAGAAGAAGAATAAAAATAAGAAGAGAAGTATAGATAAATATACACACCAATTCTAATAGGACAATTATCCACTTTCGAATGGTATTCGATAGTGAAATTTCGACCACCATCGATCCCACTGGACGAAGGCTCTTCGAAGTCTGTGTGTAAAGGCCATTGTACTGAAAAAAAAAACAACTATTATGAGTCATCATCATCAGCTTCATCATCATCATCTTCCTACCCTTATCCCAATTATTATTTGGAGTCGGCGTTATATGGTTTTATCTATATTACTATAGGATTTATAGTTTTACGACCGGCCGCCTGCCTGACGTCAACCCTCTTTGGGAATGCATTTGTTAGTGGTTTCCGCCACCTACGGTTTGGAGGAAAGGATTGAGGAAAAAAGGAAGGCAACGTTGGAGATGCGTGAAGGAAATTAGTAAATGAGAGGGTTAAAGGACTTATGTGTGAAAGGAAAGGGGGGGGGGAGCACAGCAGCGGAAGAACACCCCTTACGCATGACGTGAATCATTATCATCATAATTTCAGGTGTTGACTGTCCACTGCTCAATTTAAGTTTTCTCCATAAGGAAAGTTTTGCTAGTAGTTGCCACGTTTGACAGGCGGGTTGGCAACCGCAGTTAGGTTTTTACAGATGCTTTAAGAGGGACGCTGCTGCCCTTCTCTCGACCAGTTAGTTTCCTTAGTCGCCTCTTACGACACCCATGGGAAAAGAAGGGGTGGCCGTTCTATGCCGGGAGCACAGGGCCATCGTTAGTCATACTCTATTGTAATTATTTATGTCGATTATTATATATTTTTTTATGCAACTTAGAATGGCAAACAAGCTGACGGTCCACCTGATGGAAAGTGGTAACCGTCGCCTATAGATATGAGCAGTACCATGGACATAACATAGTATACTGTTTCGCCCATGACATCCCATGCTGATATCAGAGAAACGCTGGATCAAGTGTGTTGAAGTCAAGGGAGATTATGTAGAAAAATAAAAATATTGTTTTTACTGAAAATCACAATCTTTCATTGTTAGGCTGAGAACTTTTTACCTCACCCACGTATGGTATATTTATATAGACTTTATGTTGTCTTCTAATATTTATAAAAAGTTTAGTAATCCACACAGGCTTCTACGAAGTGTAGAGGAGGAGGTTTCAAACAAGTGTGGGGGAGGTTTTATGGTAGGAAGATGTAATAGTGGACCAGGTGTGGAACTTGTAATGTTTCAGTTTCCAATAAATGGCAATCCAGAAACTCTTACCAAAGTTTAAAAATACCAGGTTACGTCTAAATGTCTTTGAATATCTAAACAGCATAGGCACCATAACAATATGGAACACTAATATTGCCACCGATATTGTAGTACCAAGTATGAGTGTCCTGGAACAATAAATCAATGTATTAATCAATCAATCCATTGAATAACCAATCAATCTATCAATCAACTGAGCAATTAAGTTATTTGATTTTTATTATGGTACAAAAAGTACTCATAACCGGAGAGCGTGTATGAAAAGAATGATGAATGTGGAAGAAGCGAAAGAGGTTTGTTTGAATCAAAGTATTTGGTGTTCCATTGTTTCTGCCTACCCTGATGGGAGGCAGGTGTAACAGATATGTATGTATGTATAATAATTCTAAAGATAGGTACAACTACACAACAATAATACAACAAAAACCCACTATGATATGCAATTTTATATTTATTTATTCTTTTATTTGATGAAATGGTCATTACTGATTTGGTGTTGATATACCAGTAAGGATAGAGTCGGGTCACTGGTTAATTAATTAAAATTATTTTGTTTAATTCCTCTAACATTTCTCAGCATGTAATTTTCAATATTTGAGGGTTGGCTACTTTAACAGAAGTTACATGACCTTCCCCATAAGTTATCAAACTCTGACCATTATTCAGTCTACATATACATAAATTGCAATTGCAACTCAAATATGTGCAGTTGGAGAAAATGGTTGGTAAAAATGGTAGTGAAATTAAACAAAATAATACTAATCAACTAACTAGTCAAATGAACTTCCTCAATTATTAATGGGGGAGTAGGGATTGTAAAAAAAGGAACTAGCAATGTAGTTATGCTAGCAATAAGGTAATAGGTCTTGGTTTGGTTACCTCTATTTGGTTACCACTACAATCATTAAGGTTAAATTTTTTAAGAAAAAAAAAAAAACCATAATTTTGGAAGTACAGGCAAGGTTAACAATCCATTATCAACTTAAAAAAAAAAAAAACCTATTACTTTAGATTGTTCAAAGGTGATTTGGAAATGCTAAATTTAAACAATGCCTAACAAAAAATTAAACATGCATTAAATTTGTATAAAGCCTATCTACAGGCAGTTATATTTAGTTACTAAAGATTTGTAAAATAACAAATCAATTAATAAAAAACATAAACATTAAAAGAAATATTAAAATTGCTTTAACAATTTTTTTAAAGGATGAAAATATTGACCAATTTCTGCTCTCTATCAGTATAACCTGACAGGGCAACTCAAAATCATAATTAATTCAACAATATTTAATCATGACAATTTTTAAGGTAGTAAGTAGTCAACTTTTGTATAAAGTCTTCCTTTCTTATTGTACATTTTACTACCTTATAATATTTATAAATTCTGTAGGTTTACAAAAATTAAAAAAATATCAGTCAAAATATTAAAGAAAAAAAGCATTCATGATAGAAATCATGCAGTATAAATAGACTCAATTTTAGAGTAATATTAGTTAATTAATAAAAAAAAAAATGATTATGCATGACAAACTTTTATTAAAAAAAAATTCTTTTGTCATTAATTACTGTTTTTGTAGAATTATATAATAAAGTAAAAGTGTTAGTACATACCTTTAGAAGCATCATTATTAATTTTTAAAATTATAATAATTAGAAAATAATACAAAATAAAAACAAAACTTACCCAGCAATATACAAAGGCACACAGATCATTAATCCCTTATAGTAAAACATTTTTTTTTTACTGGATGCACACAAAAGTATTTCACATAGAGATTCAAATTTTATTAAAAATAAAACTGGACAAGGTTTAGTATGTGGACACTGGTTAGATTACATAAATAAAAAGTGAAACTACTTGGCCAAAACTGGATTCATAAATTATTTCAAATGTACAATTAGAAAATAAACTTAAGGCAAACACAAACTAACATCCTTACGCTCGTAAATACTCGTAATGCGTTTTATTATTAATCGATGAAGACTTTTAAACTATAGTATAAAGTTAAAGACAATAATCATGATGATAGGGAAATGAAATTAAATCTTTGAACTTTTGACGTAAAGAGATAGGTGCCCAATAGTGATGTCTAATAATAAACATTGTGAATCGATTATTAATCGACTATTCGATTGAAGAAGTATCATTATTGTGTCTAATGTTTAAAATAATTAATTATAATTCATTAAAATACTTAACACTAATAGTTTGCGCATGTAATCAATAGCATCATAGCAAGTACCGTAAAATTGTAAAATATTTTTTTTATATTGACATTGAGAAACATTATTAAATAGCCAAGGACGCAGTAAAACTAAAACCAGCATTGGAAAATAATAATATAAATAACACTGACACTTATATACTCTTTCTATTTGACACGTAGCTTTAACTGTTGTTGATTATACAAACAGGATAGAATTTTCATTGTAACACATAAATTATAATGATTAAACAGATACATCATAGCACACTTTTATTCTATTATATTGCTAGCCTTGTTAATCGTATTAGCTTACAAAGCCTACTGTTCAACGGATAATTAAATATTATGTATTTGATTGTTCAATAATATCGATTAATCGACAATCTAATTTAATCAACAACGCATTGTGGACTACACTATTAGAAAAAGTAGTTTTTGCATTAGCTGTCAGTTTTGTTCTCGCTACACAATGTGAGAGAGAGACCCGTAGAACGTCTAATCCAATATACCGTACACTACACTGACTTTGCCCCGCCAGCGTATACCATTAGCGCAGGTGGGGTTATCATTTCCATTGTCATATATTAAAGAAAACTACATGAATTATATATTTCGAATGTTATTTTTAACGTTGTAAGGTTAAATTAAATATTATGGATTATATTTTCGAATAGTAAGTAGTTACACAATAGTGCAGAATAAAAGACTAGAATCGGTTCAAAACGATAGCCGAATTAAAAAATAGAGTCAAATTCATTATTTTTTTTAAACTTGAAAACTATTATTCTTGAGATTTTTTTTAATGGATGATAATGAAATGGTAACCCCGCCTGTGTTAGCGATATGCACTGACTGTTAGCGGTATATGCTGGTGGGGCATCAATGATAGATGATAGGTGAGGATGAACGAACGAACTTTAACAACATTTAATCACGATGGTTTTCAGGGAGAACCGCGTGGAGGTCGACCTGATAGGGTATATTTCTAGCAATGGGGCAGTTTTTTTAATAGATGATAATAAATTGGTATTTTTGCCTGCGCTAACAGTATACACTGGCGGGGTACCAGTGATAGATAATAGGTGAGGATGAACGCAGATCAGTTGATCCATCGTGATGAATACACCGGGAATTCAACACGATGGTTTCCACGTGGAGGTCGACCTTTTTTTTTTTATACCAGTGAGGTGGCAAACAAGCATACGGCCCACCTGATGGTAAGCGGTTACCGTAGCCTATGAACGCCTGCAATACCAGAGGTATTAAGCGCGCGTTGCCGTCCCTGAAGAAACCTCTTTACCCCCCATTTGAAGAACCCCATGTTGTAGTCTCTTGGGAAAACCTCAGCACGGAGCTTATTTCATAACCTGAGTGTTCGTGGGAGAAAACATCTCTGAAACCGCGTTGTACGCGACCATTTAGGCTGTAGGGTATGAGGGTGAACTCCCTGTCGATGGCGAGCCGTACGATGGTAGAAGGTGGCCGCGGGCATCATTTTGAATAATTCCTCTGAGCACAATCCGTTGTACGAGTACAAGCGGTAGAACACGCAGAGTGAGGCAAAATCTCTCCTAAGACTTAAGGATTCGATATCGGTTGCAAGCATGGGATCATCGACAATTCTCATAGCTCGTCGTTGCACTGAGTCGAAGGGTTCAAGCTGGTATCTAGGTGTTCCCGCCAATAAGTGACAGCAATCACTTTTTATTTGTATAACAATCAACATCTTTTTTTTTTTGTATAATATTAATGTTTATGTACGTACTCCAAAGGGAGACTTTGTACAAAAGTCGATTGCTTGGGTACCTCTGTCCCATTCGTGTTTCAACCGTGAAGCAGTTGTGTTTACATGGCTGTGTTTCGGTTTGAAGGGTGGGATATGACGTGAATTTACTGGGTACAGAGGAATAACACCTGAGGTCTCAGGAATGGCAACGTATGGAGGGTATTATGGGCGAAACAGTATACCCTGTTATGTCCATGGCACTGCTCATGTCTATAGGCGACGGTTACCACTTTCCATCGGGTGGGCCGTCAGCTTGTTTGCCATTCTAAGATGTATAAAAAAAAAAAACTCGTATTAACACTTGTTAATCGATATTTTTTTAATCGTATGCCTCTATGCTTCAAAATAGAGTGGCCTCTGTTTAGTAATCTTATCAAAAATAAATTAGATATTCGATTTATATTAGTACTAGAGTTTAAGGTAATTTGAACAAGGAAGTTTACCAATTTTATTACGCTTTACCATTAATATTAATTCAATTAGATTTTTTTATACAACTTAGAATGGCAAACAAGCTGACGGCCCACCTGATGGAAAGTGGTAACCGTCGCCTATAGACATGAGCAGTATCATGGACATAACAGAGTATACTGTATCCCACAAAAGTGGCAAATAAGCACTGATGGTCGGTAGATGTCTAAGGACGCCTGCAACTCCAGGGATGTCACATGCGCGTTGTTGAAACAGTATACTCTGTTATGTCCATGGTACTGTTCATGTTTATAGGCGACGGTTACCACTTTCCATCAAGTGGGCCGTCAGCTTGTTTACCATTCTAAGTTGTATAAAAGAAAAAGGTTGTGTAACTCCTGATAGTAATAGTGGTGGTCAATCTTTGAATGTTGACAGTCACACACATACTAATGATAGCGGAATTAAACAAAAAAATCTAATCAGATAACCAGTGATATGGACTTCCGTAAGATAGCACCTAGTTTAGTAAATTATTTACGTTGTCATTACTGTACTGGGGTACATTACGTAATATTCATGTGTCAGTTTGTTTGTTTGTCACTTTAAATCGGTTAAAAAACTACTTACTAACAATGTAACGTTTACCAAGGTAACATAAAAAAAAAAACAATGACAAATATGGATCATTTTATATAATTTTATAAAGTCTATTCCCTTTACGAATTATTTTTAATCTTCTATCCAATCTTATAACTTTCCCTGTCTCCTTATCATAAATTTCTAACTTTGGATCCGTGTAACATCTAATTTCAATTCTCTCTTTAGTCACAATTTCATTATTAAGATCTGCAGCTTTCATTATATTTTGTACACTTGGCGCCCAAAAATGATATTTACCATACAATTGAGCGAAATCAGCTATTACACTACCAATAAGTTGTGCAGAGAAAACGACTTCCAAAACTATGTAAGTTCTCTTTCCCCTCAGGTGTTTAACTATAGTTCTTCCCGATTTTAAATCAATATAACCCTTTTTAGCTACACCAAAAGGTATAAAAACACTCCGAAGAGCATCGTCTCTCCATTTGTTTTCGTATTTGTATTGTTTTGTACGGAAATCAATATTTATGTCGTACAAAATGTTATCTTTTGGCATTCCTTCATTAGACCACGTGGAGGCTATTGTAGCTTCTACATTACGAATCATTTCTTTGCTAGATTTAACTGTATCTGTCGAGTTGTTGACATGTTCATGCGAACTTATCAGTATTTCTTCGTTTGTAACATACAAAACACTAATATTTTTCACGTACACTTGACGTTTCACTTCAGGCCAATCGTATTTCTCGTAAAGATTATAATAAGGCGTGGGATCTGTTAGGAAAACATCGTCTGGCACTTTCCCCAATTCAACTCTGAGTCCTTTATTAAGATTGTCTTTCGTTATATTGAATAGATTTACTTCGGCGTCACCAACCAATTTATTATCGTGTCCAAAGAATGCTATATTTATGTCATTCTCATTAGAAGCTACTTTTATATTTAAATTAATCTTTCCATTACTTGATTTATACATGAATAAGAACAAAATAATATATTTATTATAACTCATTTGTGTGGTTAAAAGAGTTATCGTATACTAATGATTATGTTACTGTTTATTGAAGGTTTAAAACGTATTGCGTATTGATAATGATTGTTTACGTTATAATTATTGACTAGTATTTGTCCATTGATTTTACGATTTACGTATTAAAATGATTTATGTACCTGTTTATTATTTGGAACTGTTAGCGTGTTTGATAGAGAGAGATAGGTAGCTAATAATAAAGTACATTTTTATATAACACAGGAGGTAAACGAGCATGCGGTTCACCCGTGACTACCGTCGCTGCCTATGATCACCCGCAACAGCAGTGGCATAGCAGGTGTGCTGTCGGCCTTTTAAAAAGAAACTTAATAGAGGAGTAGAATTAAGTTATTTTTACTTTGTCATTAAACAATTTATTATTTGTTTACCTTTCTAAATAAATATATATATATATATATATATATATATATATATATATATATATATATATATATATATATATATATATATATATTTATTTGCATTACAGCGCATAAATCACAACAGACATAGATATACATAAAAAGCGTGATAAGAGAAATATATAAAAACATAAAATAAAATACATAAAAGCCAAACACTTTTTTTTTTTTTGTGTGTGTGTCATTCTCGTAACAACACAGAATGGTTACAACTTAATTTATTGCTTTGCTCTCAAAAGAGCAAAACACTGATATTCTGTTGCGGCCAAAGGGAATAAGGTAACAATGAAATAATATTAACAAACACAATTGCTTCACGGTAGAAACACAAATGGGACAAAGGTGCCCAAGCAAACGAGTGGTGTAATACCTATAATGAAATTGAGGCACTGTTTGATAATTATGACTATTTCTTATGCAATATAATATCAGATTTGTTTTAAATAAGCAACGGAACACCATATTTGTACCTGTTGAAAAGATGTACCTGATGTTACAGGCGTCCATAGGCTACGATACCTCCATTTCCCATTAGACGGGCCGTATGCTTGTTAGCAACCATAGTAGTATTAAAAACTGTATCGAAAGTTGCCTATTAAGTTTTCAAAACAGAAAGCTGTTCTACAAGCCCTATGTTTCTGTTGAGGAGTAAACAGTAAGGCATTAAGCATGGTTAATATGGGTACCGATCCGATATCTATATTATTGAGTTCCTCAATATATAGATTCGATATCGCCTATATCGCTCGGATATCTATTTTCAAATACGTTAAAAATCTATTATCCAATATTATTTTTTGGATAACAGACTTTTAACATAGTTATTATTGGAACAGTATAAATATATTGTAACTAATATATATATAGATATTTCTATATTTTTTTTTATGGGTGAAAATGGTATGGTAACCCCGCCTGCGCTAACGGGATACGCTGGCGGAGCACCAGTGAAGGGTGATAGATGAGAATGAAAACAGGCCAGTTAGCCCATCATGATGAATTCATCAGGAATTAACCATGATAGTTTCCAGGGGGAACCGCGAGGAGGTCGACCTGGTTGGGTATATTGCTAGCAATGGGATTCTCAGTCTCCATTACTAACAATCCCTTTCCCTCCGATATTCCTATATTATCACTCATTTCAATATCGCCCTTATTATTAGTCATTTATTAATAAAAAAAACAATGTACATTGTGTCTGAAATAAGGGATAAACATATAATCGGTCGGATATATGTTAAAAGCCCAATATGTATGTCCAATATATATTTACTTATAATATATGTACGAATATATACATATTTTTGGTCAACTTTACCGATTTACCAACGCACTCACCAAAATATATTTTTAGAGAACAGACTTTTTAACATATTCGTTGTTTGATCAGTATATAAGATATCATCACCTATAAGACATCATCACCATCATAATCATCATCATAAAAATTTAATATTTTTCTAAATAAACAAACAAACAGTATATACGTATGTAGTACGTAATTTATTTGCCCTTGGAGTGACCGCCTTATCGCTGTAGGGTCAAGATTGCATGTTCAGTGACAAACAGACGGTTGTAACTAAATAAATTCATCTATCTATTCATAATTAGCTAAATATTTTTAATATTATTGTTCAAATTCAAATCGTCTTTATTCAAACAGACTTGTTACTCATACAAGCACTTTTAAATCGTCATTTTTCTTTAATCTAATGCAGGGTTTGTGTGTCGAGAAGAGGCCACAAGAAACTCCACAGTTACTCTTTGAAATCTCTGTTAACATTATGTGTTTTTATTTAAATGTACTATGTCTAATACTGCATGGTCGTTAAAAGCCCGTGCATATTTTTTTTTATACAACTTAGAATAGCAAACAAGCTGACGGCCCACCTGATGGAAAGTGGTAACCGTCGCCTATAGACATGAGCAGTAACATGGACATAACAGAGTATACTGTTTCGCCCATGATACCCCCCATGCGTTGCCATTCCTCAGGACTCGGGTGTTATTCCTCTGTACCCAGTAAATTCACGCCATATCCCACCCTTCAAACCGAAACACAGCCATGCAAACACAACTGCTTCACGGTTGATCGACTAACACCGTGCACATTTGTCATTCAAGTAATCGTTTAGTATGTAATAGAGTTATTTTTAATAAGTGTTTTTATATATATTCTTTATTGCACTTGTAAATTACATTGTGAATGCATTTATAAATATTGTGAGCAAGGGTGGACTTATCTCTGACAGAGATCTCCAGTCAACCCAATGCAGTTAGAAAACATGTTGTTAGCGGGCAGCTGAAGTGCTACAACTATTAATGTTTAGTGTACATAACTTTAGAGTACATAAGTTTTAATAAAAGCTTTAAACCTAATATTTACTTAAAAAAAAAAAAAAAACTATATATAAAGTAGTAAATTTTGTGCAAGATTTTCAAAAATAATATTAGTGGACACTAAGTTATAGCTTGCCATACTGTAGTTTTTTATTTATGCTAGGGAATATTGTTTTCCTAAATATTGAGAGCTAATTACCCTTCACTATTGGGATACCAAAGGTAATGGTAAATTTACAGTTTATTGTAGATTTACTTTAGTTGCGTACCAGTGAGCATGAAGGCATGTCAGTTGACTCATTATAAAAACCTTCTAGTATCATATTTTTTTTTATACCACTGAGGTGGTAAACAAGCATACGGCCCACCTGATGGTAAGCGGTTACCGTAGCCTATGAACGCCTGCAATACCAGAGATATTACGCGCACGTTGCTGACCCTGAAGAAACCTCTTTACCCCCTTTTTGAAGAACCCCATGCTGTAGTCTCTTGGGAAAGTATTTCAGACTTTTTTTTTGGATGGAAATGGCATAGTAATCCCGCCTGCACTATCGATATAAACTGGCGGGGTACAAGTGAGAGATGATAGGTGAGGATGAATGCAGGTTAGTTAGCCCGTTGTGGCGAATTTAGCAAGATTTAATCACAATGGTTGCCGGGGGGAACAGCGTGGAGGTCGACCTGATTGGATACATTGCTAGCAATGGGACTATTACATCCCATTACGAACTAGCTACTGATATATCAATCCTGATACACTTGCATGTCAATGTAGGTGAAGGCAAAGTGTTAATGATAATAAATTAACGGCCAATTATATTTGAAACTCGATCCCTACAGAGTTTGCGTAATGATAGCTCTTCTTATAGTGGCCGGTGACTATTAGACGAAATGGCATCATTTGGGACAAGTGTGAGCCTTTCATTCGATACAAAAAAGTTGTTAGTAGGCGGCCTTAGGCGACAATGACGACAAGTGACACAAACTCCAGTTAACTGTATGTGAATTAACTTGATTTACAAGTGTTTAAGCTGAAAAATATTAATGTACTTTATGGTAATCAGAATTATATCAAACAAAAAGAAAATATATGTATATTTTAATTTGCTTTCAAAAAAGAAATTGAGTACTCATTTGCAACAAAATAAATCTCGTAATATATAGATTCCAGGTCTGTATTAATATTTTTTTTTGTATATAGTATATTACTGCAGCGACCAGCAACTGAGGCATTTTTTTTTTTTTTTTTTTTTTTTGATGGGTGAAAATGGTATGGTAACCCCGCCTGCGCTAACGGGATACGCTGGCGGAGCACCAGTGGAGGGTGATAGATGAGAATGAAAACAGGCCAGTTAGCCCATCATGATGAATTCATCAGGAATTAACCATGATAGTTTCCAGGGGGAACCGCGAGGAGGTCGACCTGGTTGGGTATATTGCTAGCAATGGGATTCTAAGTCTCCATTACTAATAATCCCTTTCCCCCCGCAACTGAGGCATTGATGGACGAACGTGCAAATGTGGACCGAGGCGTAGCCGAGGCACACATACGTGAGTCCATCAATGCCTAGTTGTGGCCAAGGCTTGTATAGTACTTTTCTCAAATAATGCGCGGAATACAAAAACACAATTTTACTTTTTAAGTTCAATGACGAATAACGAACAATAATAATTTTTCACGCGGAATTTCACGCGGAAAAAAGTTGTATGAAATCACGGATTTTCATACAACTTTTGCTGGCCGCTGCCCGCATGTATCTGGCCAGTACGGCCTGAATTTTGATTTATCTCTAAGAAGATTGTCAATACAATGCTCACATTTCCAAGCAAGTTTTATATATATACATACAAAAACAAAAATTCATATTAATCATATTTGCATTATATATTACGCTTTACACACAAACCCTATAGATTTTTTTCGGGTTGAGTGGAAGAAATCTCTTCAAGGGATAAGTCCATTTGTGTACCTTATCATTTTCTTTATAACTTAATCTTTAGGCACTTTCATTAAAATTTGTATAGTAATTAGCTTTTTAAATCAAAATAACTAGTTTTGCCACGACTTCCAATCGGTATTTCTTTTTAGTCTAACATAATTAAAGATGCCACAAAAATTCAACTTTAATTCTGAAAAAACCGCTCATTTAAATTAATTAAAAACTAAATTACTGAAAGGATTTTAGTAAAAAATTTATGGGACCAATCTATAAGCATGTCCTTTCAGGTAAAAAAGATTTTTTGAGCCGGTTTAGAATTGACAGAGTTAGGAGGTAAGAGACATAAAAAATACAACCGAATTGACAACCTCCTTCTTTTTGAAGTCGGTTGAAAATGTACTTATCTTTAAATATAATTTTTGGTAAGTATACATGCATAATATGTACAATACGAGTATACAAGACCTTTGGGTCTTTAGATTGTTAATGATCAAGTTATTTATTATAATAAAATAGTATGTAAACTAACCTGCAGTTAAATTTCTTAAACAATGCTTGACAAGACATCGTACCACCGTCCTCTTCGAATGCATCTTTGTTCAGTGACATTGCATGTTCACGCATTCAATACTAAACAATGCTGCCAGAAAGAGTTCTGATTACCGCACTAACAATCGACTATCGACATTATTGTCCGATACATAAGGTTTACATTTACAACAATGGAATTAAGATGACATGTAACAATTTGTAGCATCAAATATCCAATATTAAGTTATAGAATATTAAACCTTCTGTCTAAGTAATATAGTTTAAATACAACATAATTATATATAATAATATGTATAACAAAATGTGACCAATTGTTTAAAATTCGTGACATAAAATTAACTTTTGTTTGTATATCAACTGGTGATCAAGTATGGTGTGACCTTGCCCTTAATCGATTATGTCCAGACATGGCATGATTATATTTAGATTTTGAAAGAAAGAAAACTAACGATACGATTTTGTGAGATTCGGATCGTCATTTTTTTATCAACCGACTTAAAAAAAGGAGGTTCTCAATTCTGTTATAATTTTTTATGTTTGTCATCTCATTCAATTGTAAACCGATTTGAATTTTTGTTATCGTGCATGAAAAATCATATGAGTGTAAATATTCCGAGTCTCTAGTGTATGTGTGTGGGGGGGGGGAGGGGATTGATAGAAATGGGAATTAAAAATCCCATTGCTAGCAATATACCCAATCAAGTCGAACTCCACGTGGTTTCTCCAGGAAACTATTGTGATTAATTTTATTGTTAAATTAGTTACAATAGGGCCATTTTTTTTTGACGGGTGTAAATGGAATGGTAACCCCGCCTGCGCTAACGAGATACGCTGGCGGAGCACCAATGAGGGATGATAGATGACGGTGAAGCAGATCAATGGCCCCGTACGAGATCGTCACAGAAGAACCTTTCTTCCCCATCGGTTGTCAGTTCTTCGAGCTATATGACCAGCCTATCGCCACTTCAGCTTGCTTATCCTTTGGGTTATGTCCGTCACTTTAGTTCTTCTGCCGATATCTTCATTTCGGATTCTGTCACGCTTCAGCTGTAACTCCGAGCTCCGAGCATATTCCTCTCTATAGCTCGCTGAGCAATTTGAAGCTTCTGCATACGGGTAACTAAGTAAATACAGTAACATAATTTCCGTATTACAGGCATATAAGCAGGAAGTCAGTGGATGCAGGTGGTTCAGGATCGTTCCTTATGGTCGTCTACGGGTGTTGGTAATGACCAATATAATTGTATTGTATTGTAAAATCTTTATTGTACATAACTCAGATTAAACACTGGTAAATGATTTAATATACAATGGCGGACTTATCCCATAAAGGGATCTCTTACAGTCAACCTTTGAGAAGCTGAAAGAAAACTGTAGAATGTACAAGGGTAATAACCGTACAATTAAAAATAAACTAAATAATACCCAGTAAAAAAAAATTGAATATATGACACAATAAAAACAACAGGGTACAGGGGAATAACACCTGAGTCCTCAGGAATGGCAACGCATGGGGTGTATCGTGGGCGAAACAGTATACTCTGTTATGTCCATGGTACTGCTCATGTTTATAGGCGACGGTTACCACTTTCCATCAGGTGGGCCGTCAGCTTGTTTGCCATTCTAAGTTGTATAAAAAAAAGTTCTGTATACCTACATATGTAAATAATAGAAGTAAATGAATAATAATAATGATGACGATGTATATAGTCATCATGTAAAATGAACATAAATTCCCAAAATAAGATCAAGTTCGCGTTACAAATTGTAAGTTACGTTTCTACACAGGTATTCTATGTTTGATGGGGCATCGTATTAGTTTTACTGGCTTATGTACATATGTAGGTAAATACTATGAGAAATTTACAACCGAACTCAATTTGTAGACTCACGAATACCTCGTAATATTAGGAGCAATAACATATTCGTGTTTACCGCATCACTGATGCAAGTGAAGTTACAACAATGTGTAACAGGTCCTTGGTTCAGTTATTATTAGGGGTGGGCAATATATAGCAAAATCTATATACTGGTCCAATAACGAATATGTCGAAAGTATGTTATCCAAAAAATTATATTGGATAACAGTGGGCCTACCATGAAATGAAATTCCGAAGTTTCGGGCTCAATTTCGTACCTAAATCGACCCAGTAAATGGAGCTTAACGTTTCATTCATCATAAATCCTATCCTAATAGTCCAGAGGAACGATATTTTAATATTTTTAATAATTTTAAACGGCATGTATTATGTAATTTTAACATCAAATTTCTATTTCGTTCGTATCCGAAATTTCGGAAAATATTTCATGGTAGGCCGTCTGATTTTTAACATATTCGAAACAGATATCCGATCGATACGGGCGATATCGAAACGTGTGATGACCTTTTTTCCGCCATCAATGTACAGAGGAATCCAATATATAGATATCGGATCGGTATATATATTACACATGCCTAGTTAACATATTTTTCCTTTTTTCTTCTACCCAAAGAAGAGATTTGTGATAAGATCACCTTTTGTGCTTTTTTATAAGCTTGCTCGTTTATAATAATAATAATAAGCCTTTATTGCTGAATGTATTACATTTTACAAACATTTAACATTACAATTCTAATCGACTTTTCAATTTGTCCTTTGACATAGGCCTCCTCAAGGTCCTTCCACTTTTCTCTATCTTTCGTTAATCTATACCATATATCATGGGCGAAACAGTATACTCTGTTATGTCCATGGTACTGCTCATGTCTATAGGCGACGGTTACCACTTTCCATCAGGTGGGCCGTCAGCTTGTTTGCCATAATAAAAAATCATCTTTAACCATAAAAAAACTCTTTTGTAATGTTAACAGAGATTTAAATGAGTGATATATATATATATATATATATATATATATATATATATATATATATATATATATATATATATATATACTTTTCCGCTGTTCTTTTTATGTCATCCTCCCATCTTTTTTTCTGGCGTCCTATCTTTCTTGTTCCATATCTTGGATACCAGTCTGTGACTGATTGTGTCCATGTGTTATTTTGTCTTGGCTTGTTTATATATTTGTATTATTCTTTAAGTGGTGCAATAAAGAATAAATTAATTAATTAATATTCAAATAATAAAAAATGGAATTAGTGATTTCATTACAAAACGTTCATGATTCACTGTACATCCCAAAGGTGGCGGAGAAAGCTACTAGCATTGAGTCCACCTTCTGTACCATATTTTGTTTGGTCAATAAAATTATTTAAATAAATAAGTAAAAGCAAGAAGTGTAACTTTTTTGTAAACATATTTGTGTTGTACCACGAGCGTTCTGTAATATAATTAGTTTTTAAAATAATATATATTCTTTATTGCACTTGTAAGTTACATATAAAATAATCTATTTATAAATGTTGTGAGCAAGGGTGGACTTATCTCTGACAGAGATCTCTTCCAGTCAACCCAGTACAGTAAGAAAGCATTTCGTTAGTGGGCAGCTGAAGTAAACAAATATACAGTTAAATAAAATATTAAAATATATAATAAAATATTACATAAATACATACACTATAAATATATACAATACCTACCTACTTATATAGTATATGTTAAAATAAATTAATATACTACTTACATTAGAAATTTCGTTTAATGATTTTAAGATTTGAGAGTTCAATTAGAAAAATACAAAAAAAAAATATTACTCAAGGGAAAGAAAATGTGATTTCAACCTCTTCTTGAAAGAGGTAATAGAGGGACTCTCTTGTATGTGGGAAGGGAGTTTGTTCCATAACTGGACAGCTCGATACGAGAAAGAGTTGCCCATAAAGTGTGTCCTACAAACAGGAAGTTCAAGCATCCTGGATTGCAGTTGACAGGAGCGTTTAGGACGGACTGGTGGTGGTAATAATTTAAACCGGGAGCGGAGGTACGATGGAGAATTGGGGTTATTGAGTATGTTATAAAGGAAAGAAAGGATGTGCATATCACGTCGAAGTCGGATAGGGAGCCACTTTAACTGGTTGCGAAAGGCAGACACGTGATCGTATTTACGAAGACCAAAGATGAACCTAATAGCTAGGTTTTGTAAACGTTCCAGCTTGTTTAGAAGCTCCTCAGTCACATCCAAAAAACAGACGTCGGCATAGTCAAGTATTCAAGTATAGTCAAGTATCAATTATAATGTTGTGTACTTTTTTTTATTTTATTTTTGTACCTCTTCATGATAGATAGATGATATGTTTGTAATGGATAAACTCAAAAACTACGCAACAGATTTTAAAAATTCTTTCACCTATCGAAAGCTATATTATCAGTAAGTAGCTTAGAGTATATATAATTTTCGAAAATACTATCTACCCGTACCACTACCAGACTACTACCACCAGAGGGAGACTTTGTACAAAAGATTGCTTGGGTACCTCTGTCCCATTCTTGTTTCAACCGTAAAGCAGTTGCGTTTGCGTGGCTGTGTTTCGGTTTGAAGGGTGGGTTATGGCGTGAATTTACTGGGTACGGAGTAATAACACCTGAGTCCTTAGGAATGGCAACGCATGGGGGGTATTATGGGCGAAACAGTATACTTTGTTATGTCCATGGTACTGCTCATGTCTATAGGCGACGGTTACCACTTTCCATCAGGTAGACCGTCAGCTTGTTTGCCATTCTAAGTTGCATTAAACAAATCTTATTATTTATACTAGTGAAATAAAAAAAAAATATGGTAGTGAAAAGAAAAAGTTTAAACTTTAATTAAAGGTAAAAGATTTCTTAAAGGACACAGCCAAATGGTATGGAACCTAGGAGATTTATCGTTTTACCAGGCTGATAGCCTATGGAGATACGTGGAGATAAATATAGGCCAACCATCTGATCGCCAAAGGTTTCTACTAACGGACTTGATATCTAATCTTACTAATTTATTTATTTATTACATCCACTGGGTGAGCCTTACAGTCTTCCAATACGCTCACACAGGAAAGCATGAGTACAATAACATATAAAAAGGTATATTACACAAAAATAATATAAAAAGATTTAACTCAAACAAAAAACGTCTGAACACAAATACTCTGTGGTCACTCGACGAAACTCCAGCAAGTTGGAGGCAAATACATCCAATTGCGGATACTGGCTCAAAATATCATTGAGTAGTTTCAATGCAATATATATATATATATATATATATATATATATATATATATATATATATATATATATATATATATATATATATATATATAATATATTCATCATCGTCATCACATCAGCCTTTAACTGTCCACTGTTGAACATAAGCCTCCCCCTTGGGGGGTTTTGCCAGTAATTGCCACGCTTGGAGGATTGGCAACCGCAGTTAATCTTTAGAGATGTTTTAAGAGAAACGCTGCTGCCTATCCTCTGACTATTAAGTTCCCTTAGTCGCCTCTTACGACACCTACGGGAAAGGAAGGGGTGGCTTATTCTATGCCGGGACCAAACGGCCAATTACTAATATAAATAAATATAAATTGTAACTAAACAATGTCTATACATGGATATATTTAAGAAAAATTAACATGTGGTGCTCTTGGTAAGAGCAATAGATGCCAAAACAATCATTTTTAGAAATCTTCCCTGTCTGTCTATCTGTATGTCTGTTCCAGTATCACGTAAAAACTACTATATCAAATTGGATGCGATTTACACAGTTGTATTCATGAAGGTCTAACCTAAAATCTGGTGGGCGTTAAGTACGCCCTTCAGAAGTGGTCTTTTTTTAAATCCAAGTGTACAAAGCAGAGGGCAAAAAGCTATTTTCATAATATAAATATGAGATGAAAATTAAAAAAACGAAAAGGTGATAATAACAACAGCTCTGAAAGTTTCAAACTGTGCAGAGCTGTGTGTTGGTACTGTTTTACTTTTAATAAATTTTAATGAAATGGTTACCTCGCTTACGCTATCGGTGAACAATGGCGGGATATTAGTGAAGGATGATATGTGAGGATAAAGTCAAGTCAGGCCCATCGTGGTGAATTCATCAAGAATTAAACACGATGGTTTCCAGAGTTTTTCCCACGTCATACTGTTACCTATAAAGTTACTAGACCACATTATTAACAGACCCTTTACCGTTTTGGCACTGTTAGGTACTTTGATAGGATCTTTAAATACTATTTTTCTTGCCATAGACAACCCTCTATGTCGTCATTAGGGGGGAAAGGGGTTGTTAGTAATGGGGTCAAATAGCTCTATTACTAGCAACAGTCAGGTCGACCTCCACGTGGTTCCCCCGGGAAACCATCGTGACTAATTCTAGTTTAATTCGTCAGGATGGGCTAACTGACCTACTTTCATCTTCATCTGTCATCCCTCACTGGTGCCCCGCCAGTGTATACCGATAGCGCAGACGGGGTTACCATACCATTATCATCTATTAAAAAAAACCCACTATGTCGAGACTGTTTTAACACCGAAGAAACGGCCGTTTACATAATCCTGGAATGCGAAACTGTGGCCCCTCAACGTTTAGAACTCAGAACAGTGAGGTCGCTCCGTGAGGCCTGTGAAGGTCCCAGGAAGCTTCTGTGTTTCTGGACGGGGCTGGACTGGCTGTACTAGTCACGACTTATACTCACAATGCCCCAATTGAGAAGCTTAATGTGGAAAAAGAGACCAATTTACATATTCATTTTTTTTTTAATTGGAGCTAGTCAACCTTTATAAAACTTTTATCATAGGTTCTACAGTCTAGGTCGAACTTCGAATCACGCAAAATCGAATGCACTGATTGACAACAATCAAAAAGATCTTAATCTATGTCATCACACGCATGTACGAAGCGTATCCACACAATGAGACTGTTACTAACACCATTAGGATCTCCGAAAATGGACTCTCAATCCTAACGCCAATAGAATAAGATCTAGAATATAAGGCCAATTTGTTTTACAACTTCACAAGTAACTACGCCACGATTTGTATTATACTTACTCCTTAGTTTAGTATAAATAGTTGAAGAGCTTTGAAACCGTATCATTCAATGTTTACATCTCAATCGGATAACCATCCAAGTATTTCAAGGCGGGATTGACAGGAGGAAATTTGGTAAAATTATATTACTACTATCATTATTGGTACAGCCATTAAACGTCCATTTTTTTAATGTTGCCCACTAATCGTCGATTATCATATAATCGGTAATATTCATCTAGATTAATTTAAATATCGATTGACTGATCAATATAATCGATACAGTCGATTACACGATATTTGTAGTCGATTTAAATCAAAACTATATTATAATTGATAATATCATAGTCAATAATATTTCATTACATTACATTATCAATTATATATTTAGTTATTACATTATTTGTGGTCTTAATCAAACTATCGATTAATAATCGATTCACAATTAATAATAAAAATATATATATATATTGTTAAATGTAAGTCTCCTTTATAGAAACAAGGAGGAATCCTGTTCTACCTGTATAAATCATTGGCTTCTTCAAATTTTTACTATGTCTGTCTTACGAGATTAGAGATTGAAACTTATTTATGCCATTTTTTTTTTAAGAATTGTTAATATCAATCCTAATATTAAAATTAAGACGGAAAAATATTATATACATGAGCGTACTATTTTATTTGCTACTATTTAAATACATAATTAGATAAATGCCTCATTGAATTGTTGTTTTATATTGCATTTTTTTACTTCTTTTAATTATTTGTAGCGCAAATTTGTAGTTTTAGAATACTACTTTTAATTTTAGTCCATAAATATTTTTTCTTATTAGCTATTTTACTAATTGATCACTTAATATCTCTTAGGTATAATCAATTCCCATGGAATTAAAAAAAAATAGTTTTGGTTGTACTTTAATATGTTAATCATTAGTATAATTATACATTTGATAATTCTTGAACTTATAATTCCAATTATTTCATATCTCATATACATTGGCATAGTATGTTTCCCATTTTTAATTATTCATATTTAACAAAATTGTTTTTAACAAAAGACTATAGCATTATACTCGTAGCATTCTTTCCTGGTTAACTTTTGAGATAAAGAAAATGCATAAAAATGTATTGTATCTTTGAATATTCTGTTTCTATATTTAAAATTAATTTGTAGATTAGATTGACGATAGAAAAAAAATCTTTTTTTTTTTTCAGATCGTCCAGAACTTTGATCTCAGTACCAATAACATAAAATATGAAGGTATGTTTTTGGATTAAATTTAATTAATTTGGCGTAATGTTTATAGTGTTTTAATAACTAATATCACTACATAGTATAAAACAAAGTCGCTGTCGCTGTCTGTCCGTCCCTATGTATGCTTAAATCTTTAAAACTACGCAACGGATTTTGAAGCGGTTTTTTTTAAATAGATAGAGTGATTCGAGAGGAAGGTTTATATGTATAATACATACATAATATTGTAGAGGAACACTGATAAATTTAGAGAAATGTGATGTCGTAAATAAATACATTTTTTTGCGCTTACATTGCAAATGCTAGCTGAACCCTACGAGATAAATCAAAATAATGTACTACAGTATTGTACACGTGAAAAAGGTTAACAAAAAAGTTCGCGAAGGTTAGTCTATATATATATATATATAGGTCTATCTCTTAAGGATATCTCACAATAACCATTTTTTATCCTTTACATTTTACGGGAAAAAATGACTTATTTACAAAGTGATTTTAAGCAATACAGCTTTAATTTTTATCCAATTAAGTACATTGTCCATTTACAGCATGTAATTTAAATGAATATTTCGAAGATATTACATTATCATTACTATTTAGTATCAGCATTGCACCCGTGCGAAGCCGGGGCGGGTCGCTAGTTTATAGTATAATAGATAGATAATATGTTTATATAAATATCTACTTGAAATTTCAATTAAGTTTAAGTTTCAATTAAAATTGATTTTTTGTACCTTTATTAATAAGAACTTTCGAGGCACACTCGAGTGCCATATTCATGTAATGCTGTTTTTTTTTTCTAGTTTCTTTTCCTCTGTTTTTTTTTTAAACAAGACAACGATAAAATATCAGCAGTGGCAAAGATTTTTTTTTACATTAATTTTAATTTATCTTGTAATTTGTTTTTTCATGTATATTTTAGTACTTATTTTTTATAACTTATTGCATCATCGTTCAATGGAAACAAAGTTTGTTCGTAAATTTTCTTTACTAATTAATTTTAATTAATTTATTTTTCAGGTGTTTATAACATTGCTTTGTTTATCCCTGGCCCTTGCCGAACCACCAGTCGGGTAAGTAAAATATATATATATATATATATATATATATATATATATATATATATATATATATATAAAGTAAGTAATTGTGTACATAAAAAATAAACATCAAGATTCACATTATTTGACAAAAATGATGCTTAAATCTATTTTAAATTAAATATAAATTGTTTTCGTAGGACAAAGGAACTTAAAAATATGACGCTCTGTGCTTTAATCCTTATTGTCCCTCTGTTGTCCATATTTTTTTTATACCACTGAGGTGTCAAGCAAGCATATGGCCCACCTGATTGTAAGCCCTTACCGTAGCCTATAAATACCTGCAATACTAGGGGCATTACGCGCGCGTTGTCGTTCCAGAAAAAAATCTCTTTATTTACATCTCTTTTTAGAAGAACCCCATGCTGTAGTCTCTTGGAAAAATCTTGGCAGGGAGCTCATATCTCTTGGCCCCTTTTGTATAATTAATCTATTATAATTCATATTTATTATAATTATTGTAGAATAAACAATATAACTGAATTCGAGAATGCTAAATAATTTGTTGCTCCACGAGATAAAAATGGTAACTATTAGTTAGTTAATACCATATATATATTATATATAATAACAGCACCACATGGACATCATAGTATGAACCATTATCGCTTTCGTATTAAATAGACCATAGGAAATTTAATGGAAAAAGCTACTTACTGTTGGACAAATAATATTTTACTGAACTAGGTGTTAACTTGCAGATATCCACATCACTGGTTATTTGATGAGAATTATTTTGTTTAATTTCGCTACCATTAGTACGTATGACTGCCAACACTCGAAGATTGACTACCACTACTACCAGAAGTTCCACAACCATTCTTTAGTTTCTTATTTATATAACTATTATATAACTATAACACATAATTTAATAGCTTCAATGCAATTTTCCAGCGATGGCTACGCTGCGGCACGATCTGGACATGATCATCATCACGATCACGGCCATGGTTTTGGATCACAACGGTCACTGTCTCAAGGATATTCTGCACCGTCAGCACGAAGCTTTGGATCGTCCCGCAACGCCATCTCCCAAGAATATGGAGCACCCAGCTTCCGTGACGCTCCGTCGACACAATACGGGGCTCCTAACGCTAGAAGTGGTCTTTCACAAGAGTACGGTCTGCCAAATGCAAGGAGTGGAATTTCCCAAGAGTACGGAGCGCCCGCAGCCAGAGGTCTCTCCCAAGAATATGGCGCCCCCTCCGCCCATGGAGCAGCACCTAGTTTAAGAAGTGGTCTCTCCCAAGAATACGGCCCCCCAGGTCTCTCTGCTAGAACTCCATCTCAGCAGTACGGCGCTCCAGACTTCCGGTCCACTCCCTCAGAAGAATACGGTGTACCATCACAAAGAAGCTTCGGTTCTCAAAGCTTTGGTGCTCCATCTCAGAGCTATGGGGCTCCAAACGCTCGCAACTCTCAATTTCGCTCCACTCCCTCTCAGCAATATGGTGCCCCATCAGCTCGCGCCAACGACATCTCCCAAAGCTACGGCGCTCCCAGATCTTCCTCTAAATCTTCCCACGTCTCTCGAAGCTTCTCTTCCTTCGGCAGTGCTCGTACCCCGTCGCAATCTTACGGAGCCCCATCTTCTCGTTCTCTTTCCACTCAGTATGGCGTGCCTGAATCGAGGAATGCTAACTCGTATTCCCAAGGCTTTAGGTCTCTTTCGCAATCTTATGGCGCTCCTTCCGCTGGTGCGCGTGGTGTTTCTGATTCCTACCTTCCTCCTAGTGCAAGAGGACTTTCCCAGGAGTACGGAGCACCATCAAGCAGGGCTACAGATTTGAACACCAACGCTTTCGCCTCTTCGTACGCATCTGCCAGGTTAGTTACAAATATATTTTTTTTTTAAATACCCTATTGCAAGCAATATACCCTATCAGGTCGACCTCCATATGTTCTATGGGAAATCATTGCAATACTGTAATAATAGTTGATGATTTCCGGTGAATTCGTCACTGTGCACCAATTGATATGATGTCATGTTCACCTATTATCATTTATTGGTACGGGTAGCGTACCCGTGTATACCGATAACGCGGGCAAGCATTTCATTTTCAAATTTTTTAATATGATTGATGTGAAATGAAATGGGTTTATTTACATGAAAAAGTTAACATTATTTTCAAAGAGCACGTAGTATTAAGTTTGGCACCTGTTTAATTGCCTTTAGCAATGTAGGCATGCAAATATTTATATTTCATAAAAAAAAAAAAATTAAAAAGATAAAATTCAAAGCAATATTTTTTTATAAATTTTATGTCTGTATTTTGTCTGTTTGTTCTGGTATCGTGTAAAAACCATTGCACTAAACACGCTTTCAATAAGTGATTTTTTGCATCTAAAATCAAGCGTACGAAGTAGCGGGTAAACAGTTAGTCACTGAATAAAAATACAATCAATTTAGGAATCACCTTTTTAAAACTCTAAAATAAGAAAAGAAATGTGTTTAAAATTAACACCTTTTTTTAAGTTGGTGAAAACATCGTTGCACATTTCAGGTCGTCACCTTCGACTAAGTATGGCGCGCCATCTGCCCGCGATGTCATGCCTTCGGAAGAATATGGCGTCCCTGAACAATACAATTCATTGTCCAGCCAGGGGTACAATTACGCAAGGAACTCTATTGACGAATTGCTCAATCAGGTACGCTACAAGTCCTCTGTCATTATTTGGAAATATTTTTTAAATCCCCACGCATTCTGAAGCAAAAATATGTTTACAAAAAAAAAAAAAGAAAACATTAAGTACGCTTAAAAAAAAATGTTCCGGATAAGATTTATTTCATTCATTTTTTACGACATTTATTTTAGCATATATTCAAATAATTTAATAGGAATTAAGTGATTACAACAGTAAACGGTTTCAAAGGAATTTTCTCCCGTGAAAACTCAGGCAATGAAATGAGCTCCCGTCACGGTTTCCCTTAGAGACTACAGTATGGGGTTTTTTGGAAAGGGTATATTAAATTTTCTTCAAGGTCGGCAATGCACACGTGACACCTCTAGTGTTGCCAGCTTCCATGGGCTACGGTGGCCGTTTACTATTAGACGGGCTGTATGCTTGTTTGCCAGCTTCGTTATATAAACAAAATAAAAGTAAATAAAATGGCAAGTGTTGATCATTTGCGCGTAAATGTATGTAATATGCTTAGTGATAATAATGAATGTCACCTCGATGAGCTTGTTATATATCTTTTTTTCGAATACTAGAGATCCGTCCGGCTCCGCATGATAGATAGATACTTATATATATAATATACGAGTAGATATAACTTCAAAATAGATATAGATAGAACTTCAAAAACTACTTAATTTTAATTTTTTTTTATTATAGAAATCTACATTATCAGCGAGTATATATAGCCTATGTCAGTCCCAGATAATGTAATTGTGTATAGGTGAAAGAATTTTTAAAATTGATCCACAATTGGCGGAGAAATCGGT
The DNA here is from genome assembly GCF_026898425.1 of Galleria mellonella. Lineage (NCBI taxonomy): Eukaryota > Metazoa > Arthropoda > Insecta > Lepidoptera > Pyralidae > Galleria > Galleria mellonella. The sequence continues at coordinate 2,288,753 of NW_026441999.1, read as the reverse complement.
GGGCATACAAAAAAAATTATATATATAGTGGAACATATAATCTCCTTTTTTGAAGTCGGGTAGAAATCATTAAATGTTTAAAAAAAAGTCGATTAAAAAACTCCTTTCAAAAAGCGAATTATAATAATAAATATATTTATTTGAGTACATTATTATTATAATATATTATACAGGAACCGGCCAATTACGATTTCGGGTACAAAGTTAATGACTACATAAGCGGAAGCGATTTTGGACACTCTGAAAGCAGGCAAGAGAACCGAGCGGAGGGCAGTTACTTCGTCGTTTTACCTGATGGCACCAAACAGGTAAGAATTTTACAGCTGTGGTATATGGAACTATGGACAGATTTCACGTTAGTATGCACTTCGTGGTAAAGATCCTAATTTATGCCGTGTAACAAGGAAGTCGTTTGCTAAATATTATAATTTATTAATTACTAATTTCTTATATTATATTTATTTTTTATAGCCCAATAAAACTTTGTACAAATGGCGAGCTTAATGCCATATGGCATTCTCTACCAGCTAACCATTAGGTAAAAACAGAAAACGTATGAAGGGCAGATGTGGTGAAAAATATGTGACAACTATAGTAACACATTAAGGCAATACACAATACATAACAAATGTACATATAATACATTAACATTACTATGTTATATTGGTTATATTTAGATTGGTAAGACGTTGACGACCCACCTGATGGAAAGTGGTGATCGTATGAACAGCACTTCCTTATCTATCCAGTCCTCTGCACTTTATGTAGTGGGTTTAAATAAAATTTTATAAAAAATATATCAGCCATTGACTGTCCACAGATGAAAATAAATGTCTCCCTATTGGGGGGTTCTGCTAGTACTTGCTAGGCCATTAGACCGACCCATCTTTCCATCGTGGGCATCTCTCTTAAAACATTACTAAAGCTTAACAATTTGGTGCTTAGTGCTTTGGTGTTGTTTTAAGAGAGACGCTGCTGCCTATTGAATTCTCTTAGTCGCCTCTTACGACACCCATGGGAATAGAAGCAGTGACCCAAACTACGCCGGGAGCACACGGCAAAAGTGTAATCAAGTTTTGTTAAAATTATAACAGAATCAATCTCTAAATGAAGTTAGTAACAAATTGAAAATTTGAATCATTTAATCGCTATTTGATTGTTACTACATACTATACCATAGAATCGACAACGCACACGTGACACCCCTAGTGTCGCAGGCGTCCATAGGCTAGTAAGCGTTTACTGTCAGACAGGCTGTATGCTTGTTCACCGCCTTTGCGGTATAAAAAAATACTATTGGGCATTAGCAAAGTGTCTTATGGTCGGGTCGATTATTCATTTGTCAGGCTAAATTGTAGTCATCTCTCTACTAGGTGGTGGAATACGAAGCTGATGAGCGAGGTTTCAAGCCCAGGATCTCAGTGGAGCCAGCAGACGCGTCGGGCAGCGGTGGCTACGATGATAACGCGTCAGACCTGTCCAGGTCTGGTGATGGGCCGTATTAATGATGATTACTGAGTACCCGATGGAAAATAACAGATCGGCATGGTATAGCAATGGACTTGGTTCGAATTCGGTATTATTAATCGACATATATTGTGTTTTTCTTTATGTATATTTTTTATAATACTTTTTTTTTTGGTGTATGTTGTAAAAAATATTGTAAAAAAATAGTTTTATTTATATTAAGCTATGTACTTTGGTATTTTATTTATATTATGGACATACTTATAAGATAATTGTCAAAACGGGTTTTATATTAATATTTTTTTTCAAAATAAAATATATATATTGTATATTTGTAAAAAGAAAATTCTATATCGTAATATGTATTTGAAAAATATTTAATAATTACTTTAAAAACACATATACAGTTTTGATACAATTACATGATAAATAAGTAGGTATTTATTTGTGATATACTTTATAGCAATTTTATATGTTATTATTTTCCTACACACTTATATATTATTTAGAAAAACATAAAGAGTAGTAAAAATAATAAATAATAGTCTATTGCTTTTAATAAATGTAAAAAAAAAATACATAAAATGTCTCAAAGGCATTTTGTTAAGAAGATTCCTCATGTGGACCAATTTGAACGAATATGGAACGATGGCTAAACTTAATACTCATTTATTTATTTATTTTTTCTAGCAAATGAATAAAAAAAAATATAAAAAAATGTACCTCTTAGATATTAAGTTGCTTGTGATATATTTTGTATATTTTTGAGCAAATATACCTATATTTATTTGTGGTAAATGTTGTTTTTGTTAATTTAATTCCTTATGTTAAAAATAATATTTCTATTTTATTTTATTTATTTATTCATTATTGCAAATATGTGTACATGGCGGACTTAATGCATTCTCTCCCACTCAACCATAGGGAAGTGTCAGAATACTCGAATGCGGTACTACTAATTATTGATATACATACATACTAAAATTACATATATAAATGAATAAATATATATGAATAACAAATATACTTACACATATATGACATATACTATATTATACACGAAATTGAGAATAATATGAAGCACTTACTGCTCGGATAAAGTAAAAAAGTGAGCGTGAACGTTTTTCTTGTTTTATTTTTTTTTATTTTCTTGGTCAAATATTTATAACAACGTCTATACATCTACTTATAATATTTACATCTAATTACAGCCTTTTAGATTAATATTGTGAAAAAAAAACTCTATGTACTTTATCTCAGAATATTTCTATACAAATGCTTCGAGAAAAGCGGGTCAACTTTTTCATACAATTTTGCGTGATAAATAGTTATGAATGACTCCTTTATAACGTCTATATTTATTTTGTTTTATAATTTTTGCATCTTTTTAATTAATTAAAACTTAATTTTATTTATTAAATAATTAATTATAGATACATCAAGGTACATTATATGCGTAAGTGTATAGAACACTGATAAAAAACTAGTCAGATAATTTGACAATTAGCTAACAGAAAGTCTATCTATATAATATATGATTATTATATTATAAACAAAACAATCTTAGTTTTGTTTGGTTGAACATTTTTAAATTATTTTATCTACCGAACTAGCAATTTATTATAGAATAGAATAGAAAATATTTATTGCTAGAAAAACAGAGAGTTACAACGGAAAATACAGTAATATTATATATAATTGTCTTATATTAGGCAAAAGGAGCTGGCTCAGCTGATGCTGCGAGTGTCCAAGTGCAATATGTACAGCAAAGCATGCAAAAATGCAAGTGTGGCACAGCGCTGGTTTTCAGCCAGTTCCATTGCATTTTGTAAAGACAAAAATTACCTGTAAATGCTACTTACAACACAAATAAACACTTACATACTTATTATTAAATATTTTTCTAATAAAAAAAGATATTTTAAATATTTAATTTACGTATTTATTTTAATTATTCTGATAAGTAAGATTTCTGGTATTTTTTTATTACCAGAAATAACTTTATGTACGAAATAAGTAAAAAGTTTTTTGGGATTTCTATACTAAATGAAATTTAAAAATGAAAATAGGTAGTTATAAGAATATAACATAATGTATTCAAAAAACGAACAGAGTTTCGTGTCTCCAATCAAACTGTTTAAATTACTCTTCTCTATTCAATGATGCTTCTCTAGTTGCCTGGAAGAGATCACTCTTAGCGATAAGGCTATCCAATATTTTCTCAGTGTAATATTTTCTTGTAATTGTTTGTATTTATAATAAGTTTACTATTGTAATCTAGGAGGAGGAAATAATAAAGAGTATCTATCTATCTATCTATCTATAACACATTAGATATAATAGTTCCATATATTTTTAATAAAACAAAATCGCAATACCTGTCTGCTTGTTTCTGCGATTACTTCTTTTACAACATACTAATATAATAAAATTATAACTAGACTCTACATGGTAGATATTTAAAAAAAATTAAAAAAAAATTAATGAGTCCTATAGATCATCATCATCATATCAGGCTTTAACTGTCCATTGTTGAACATAAGCCTCCCTTTGACAGATTGGCGACTACAGTTAGGCTCTAGAAATGTTTTAAGTAGGACATTGCTGCCTATACCTCGTTCTCTCTTAGATAGAGACCGATAGATTCCAAAACAATAACTGAATTTCAAAGGAACGTTTCAACCTTTTTTAGGCGCGTAGGGCATTTTTTGAGATGGGAAAAAATCATTGAACTCGCTACACTGTTACCGTTACCGTACCGACACTTCTGACGATTAAAAAAATATACACGTATTTGCTCGAGTTTTCACTTCTGTCGGCACTCCCAGAATGCCAGTGTTTTGTTTTTCTTAGAAATTTTATCAGTCTTTAAACTTGTTCCAGTATTAAGCAAAAACTACCATACTAAATGAAATGTTTTGGATGGTAGAAAACCAGTTGTATTCCTGAAGGTTTAACCTAAACTCTGGTGTATTTTCTCTTGACACCCCATCTGGAAGAGGTTTTTTTTTTAATTTTTTTTTATACCACTTAGAATGGCAAACAAGCGGACGGTCCACCTGATGGTAAGTGGTAACCGTCGCCTATAGATACGAGCAGTACCATGGACATAACAGAGTATATTGTTTTGCCCATGATACCCCCCATGCGTTGCCATTCCTGAGGACTCAGATGTTATTCCTCTGTACCCAGTAAATTCATGCCATATCCCACCCACCCTTCAAACCGAAACACAGCCATGCAAACACAGCTGCTTCGCGGTTGAAACACGAATGGGACAGAGGTACCCAAAAAATCGACTTTTGTACAAAGTCTCCCTCTGGATGATAATGGAATATTACATAAGCCCGAAAGTTTGTAACGATGGATGGATGGATATTTGTCACTCTTTCACACAAAAACTACTGAACGGATTTGAATGAAGTTTGGTAAACAAGTAGATTATATCCTAACTTAGTACATAGGATACTTTGTATACTAATTAACGCAGGCAAAGCAGCTGGATATAGCTAGCATAATCGTAAAAATCTATATTAACTTCCTATCCAAATAGATACCTACTCGTGCGTAGTCTAGCCGGATTTCAGGTGATATAAGTGGTGGTTTTTTTTTTTCAATAGATGAAAATGGAATGGTGACCCCGCCTGCTCTATTGGTCTACTCCGGTGGGGCACCAGTGAGGGTTGAAAGATGAAGATGAAGCAGGTCAGCTGGCCTATCGTGATGAATTCATATAAAATTAACCACAATGGCTTCCAGGGGGAACCGCATAGAGGTCGGCTTGTTAGTAATGAGCCTGCTTCATTTCATTACTAACAATCTCCCCCCCCCCAACCCGGCTTAATAGTTGACTAGTAGAGAACACCGTACAAAATGTACCTACACAGAATTTCACGGTGCATTAATGTTTAAATAAATAAATATAACAAATAAACTATTGGTACAAAACTACTGGTAATGAACTAATGGAGAACTTGAGAATAAGGTTACTTGGGGTATTAATACTGACGCAGAATTAGGAAGCTCCGTGTGTCACGCCGCTGTGTCGTCAAGTCGTCACATCCTTGAGTGAGATTTTGCGGGCACAGTGACTGCTACGGAGACGCCGCAGTTATAATGAAAATACAAGCAAATTACAATTTTGCATGTAATTTCTTTACTCCTAATTTCTATTTTGTTCGATATTTGACAAGATTATGCTATCACCATAGCTGTTTAAGTTGTTGGTCTTAGTCTACTTTTTATTATGAAAAAGAAACTAGACTAATGTTTATGGCGGGAGACAATTTACCATATTGAAGACTAGGCAGCATGGTCTCCGACCTTAGCCTGTTCCACAACGGAACAAACGTACTAAAAAAAAAGTTTATGGCGGTATATTTTATCTCTCTTCCATATATTGATATTTTATCCAATATAAATGTTTTATTAATCACTGTTATTTATTAAAAATGGTATATATTATGAATATATGGAGTTTCAACCCCATACGGGCAAACGTAGTGTAGGGCGACACTTATAACAGTATATAATGGAGACCTGTGTTCAGCAGTGGACAGATAGTGGCTGATATGAAGAGGATGATGTATATATGGCCGAAATAAACATGTAAATGTTGATCACCTATTAATAGTAATTTTATTAGAATTAAAGTTGAATTTTTTTATAACATTTGTATTTACAAATATTAACAGATTGGACTCAGAAAATATGAAATTGAATTACGATATATTCATGTCACATAGCAACGGCATTTACTATTTGAACTGTTAAATGTCAAAAACTTCTAACTAATATAGACAACTGTGTCACAGAAAGCATTCTAATTCTTAAATTCATTCCAAATACGATGAAATGAAAAAGTAAATTAATTTATTTTAATATAAAATAGGAGATAGTAATAAGTTAGAGAAAATATTTACACATTTATTACTGACATTTATAAAGTAGTTACTTTATAAATGTCAGTTAGGAGACATTGGTGGTTAACTGTCGATTTATCTCACTTCTTATTTTACAAAAATAATAAAACTGTAATTAGACGATGTCTAAATGTGGGAGATATTCGACAAAAATTAATATGAGAGATCTTAATAAGATCAATAGATGCTAAAACTATATTTTTTAGAAATTGTGTCAATTGAATTTTCTGTATGCTGGATTTATTCTGGATTTACCCAAAAACTACTACACTAAATTAGATACAGTTTTCACAGTTGTATTCCTGAAGGTCTAACTTAAAATCTGGTGGCGGTGATAAAGCATTATCAATAATAGTAACAGAATTTTTTTTTTTTTTTTTTTTTTTTTTTTTTTTTTTTTTTTTTTTTTTTTTTTTTTATAGAACTTAGAATGGCAAACAAGCTGACGGCCCACCTGATGGAAAGTGGTAACCGTCGCCTATAGACATGAGCAGTACCATGGACATAACAGAGTATACTGTTTCGCCCATGATACCCCCCATGCGTTGCCATTCCTGAGGACTCAGGTGTTATTCCTCTGTACCCAGTAAATTCACGCCATATCCCACCCTTCAAACCGAAACACAGCCATGCAAACACAACTGCTTCACGGTTGAAACACGAATGGGACAGAGGTACCCAAGCAATCGACTTTTGTACAAAGTCTCCCTCTGGTAAATACACGTCACCTAGAAATAGTCTATTTCATTGATTTTCCTACTTCTAAAATCCACATATACGAAGTAGCGGGAAAAAAGCTAGTCATTTATATAGATACTCCACGTATTTCTCTGTGCTAACCCACGATGGCACCTTGAAAGCTGGTCTTTATGTCGCTAATGAGATGTGATTTTTCAACCCCTACCTCGCTGTAGTCATGTGTCGTTCACTATAAAAGTTGCCCAAATTGGTACATTGTGTCATTCAATAGTCTAAATTCGTCAAAGGAACTATTACAAAATGAAGGTATTTATTAATTACTGTTAACTTATATATACAGTTAATATTTAAATCAAACTTTAGTTCAGTTTAATTACTCAATAAATTAATTAAGTGATCATAAAATTTTATCATAACATAGTTATTTATTTAACTCCTCATTGGACTAGAAACATAAAAATATACAATAACATATAAATAACTCAAGTGAAATATAATAGCATAAAGTACAGATTAAAATATATACATAAAGGTACAGAAGGCGGTCTTATCGCTATAGCAATCTTTAGCAGACAATCTTAATTAACATACGTTAATTAATTTGTTGATTTTTGTAGGTAATTAATTCTGGAACTATTTAATGTATTAACATTATAAGAGTTGTAAAATTTTACATTAATCAACAATACAGTAATTAAATATTTCAGTAACACAATTTTATAAGTATCTAATATTTATCACGAGAATTCCACAGAAGTAAGAACTTCTAATAATAATTTATCTTTATTTAAATAGACTTTTTTCTCTTAAATCGTATTTTTTTTTTCATATTTTTTTTTTTTATATTTTTTGTATATTAATAAAAATAAAGTCCAGGAAACAAGTAATCGATTACAATTTCCCGCCTAAACTACGAAATGTCATTAAAGTATAAAAAAAAACATGGTTGTACACGTGGATTGAGTACAGAAAATGATGTCATCACAGTTTACTGCGTAGATGTGTGGGTAATTGCATAATACTTTTTTTTTTAACAAAATACAAAGAATGGAATTATTTATAATTACTAATAAAATTATTTTAATTTGAAGTTTAAATAGATGAAAAAACACCTACCTATTTTGGATTGGGGAATTAATTTAAGACATATGCAATAATGAGTAATAATTTATACACACTATTGCATCTAGATTATAATTTAGTTTTACAGTTAATATTACGTAGCTATATGTTTGTTTTTGTACAATATATTATATTCTTGCGGAGATGGGAGCAAACGGCTGCAACATGGTTTTTAGTAATGCAGTTATTTACAAACCAAATTGTTTTTTGCAACAGATTTTTCTTTAATTTGAAATAAATTCTTTAAATACGAATATTTAAATACATTACATAAAAAGTTTACCTATTAAAGGTAATATAAAGATTTTAATTTGTCTTTCTATTAATCCAAGCGAAACCGGGACGGATTATGTATATATATAAATAAATATTATACCGTTATTGTGAATATTTATTGTTTCAGACTATAATTTGTGTCGTTTTCCTCGTCGCCATCACAGTAGCGGAGCCACCACCCTCGCCATCACTTAGGTAAGGTACCCTTTTCATTTTTTTGTAGACATTCATATCAGCATAAAAAGAAGTACCTATCTTTCTAAATGAAATTACAATACAGCTGAGTTTCTCAAAGCAGGGTACGCGTATCACGTGGGGTACACCAGTTAAAATAGGCGTTAAACTGGTGTACCCCAAATGGTACCCACTAGGGTACGTGATAAAATTTACATAATGGTTTATGTAAAAAACGATTTTCACGCCTGGTCATGTTCATACGAAATACAGGCAATGCCTGAACGTAGAAACTGAATTAAAATTGAACTAAATTTCAGAGAATCTATAGCATTTGCATTAAAAAACAAGCACACTCATCACACTAAATTGACTAAATATTAGAAATAATATTTATTTATTGTTTTTTTTTGTACTCCTTTTTTTAATAAAGTACTTTATTTGTTCTATCGATAATCAGTTTTTAAAGTGATTCACCGTGGTGTAAAATGCCTAATAGTACTTGGAGCCATAAGTTTAAGAAACGCTGCATTAGAGACTATACCACAAAGATGGCACACAAACATACAGCCCGTGGCATATTATATATATAGTAGCCTAATGGATATGTTCAAAAATTACTCAACCATCATCTTTCTACTCTTATCTCAATTATTATTTGGGGTCGGCGTAATATGGTTTTATCCATATTATAAAAAGATTTGGCTTTTGCATTTGAATTTACGACCTGCCACCTGACTCACGTCAACCCTCTTTGGGACAATTTACTCAACCGATTTTAAAAAAATTCTTTTGCCTATAGAAAGCTACACTGTCAGCGAGGTATATTGCATAGGTTCTTTATTAAATTCTATTTACCCGTGCGAAGTTGGGCCGAATCAGTAGTTCATTATATATGAAGTCGTATGATGTTATGTTTCCAGTTACCTACCACCGTCTACTGGTAACCATGGAGGTCCATACCAGGGCACTGGACCACAGTTGGTGTCCGCCAGGACCCTAGAAGGACATAGCCATAACCCGCATGCTCATCACGGTGCCCAAGCCAATGGCTTCGCTAGGTAAGTACATATAGATATAATCTAAATTCGAATTAAGGTTTTATTCAACGTAGATTAGAATGGTGAAAACCCCACCCCACCTGCACTGTTGTTGTACGCTGGTAGGGCTTCAGGAGACATGATCAAACGAATAACGAGGCGTCGGAAAGGATTTCATTCGTATATGGTAAACTATTCCCGGCTTCGCACGGGAAGATAGATAGAAATAAAAATTAGTATTTCAGGTATCTCTAAAAGCATTGGGAATCTTGGTGTCAAAGCCTCTAGTGACGTACAGTTCTATGGCTACATCGATGATAAGGTGAAGTTAGCGTCCAAACAGCACGGCTTGCTTAATAGAGCGAAGTAATACTTCACGCCAGATCAACGATTAATGCTTTATAAATTAAAAATCCGGCCCCACATGGAGTATTGCTGTCACTTATAGGCGTGAATACCTAGATACCAACTTGAACCTTTCGATTCAGTGCAGCGACGAGCTATGAGATTTTTTAATGATCCCAGACTTACAAGCGGGATCGTACCTTTAAGTCTTAGGAGAGATTTTGCCTCACTCTTCGTGTTCTACCGTTTGTACAACGGACTGTGCTCAGAGGAATTGTTTAATACAATGCCCTCGGCCACTTTCTACCATCGTACAGTTTGCCATCGACAGAGAGTTCACCTCCATACCTTAGATCCTGGATGGTTGAGTACAGCGCGCTTTTAGAGATATTTTCTTCCACGAATGCTCAGGTTATGGAATGAACTGTCCCTGTCCCTGTCGTAGTTTTTCTGTGAGACTACAGCATGGGGTTCTACAAAAAAGGGATAAAGAGGTTTCTTCAGGATCGGTAAAGCACGATTAACACCCCTGGAGTTGTAGGCGTTCATGCAATACCAGAGCATTATATGCGCGTTGCCAACCCTGAAGAAATCTATAACGATTCCATCGATGAATTCGTTGCCATTTGTCTAGTGGACAAGATAAGATTGTGGTCAAATGAGTTAAATTGAGTAATAAATTAAATATGTCTATAGGAGTAGCCCACACGGTCACGGCCAGGGCAGGTTCGCAGGCAACAGTGACCAAGGTTACGATCGTAACGCGGCTCCATTCGGCAGAAACGGACTCGACGATGCCAACCCTGTAAGTTTACATCCCTCACAAACTGAATATTATCATCATCATCATATCATCCTGTAACTATCCACTGCTGAACATATGCCTCTCTCTATTGGGGTTCTGCCAGTAGTTGTCACGCTTGACGGGTTGGCTTTGATAATGTTTTAAGAGAGATACTGTTGCCCATCCCTCGACTATAAACTCCCTTAGTCGCCTCTTAAGACACCCGCGGGAAAAGAGGGAGTGGCCTATTCTATGCTGGGACCACACGGCGAAATAATAACTATTGTATTAGTTACAAAATATCTCTCTTTTTTAATCTTAATACAGTTATTTCACATACCATAGCTAGGTGCATAAAAATCGATAAGACACTAAAACAATATAACGGCGAAATCAACCATTTTCAGACTTTATATTATTATATATTTCTTATTTATGAAAGTAATGCCTTGTTACTTATCTGTTGTCGTGTTTTTTTAACCTTCCTCTTTTCTTACATATAGGAAAGAAGAATTTACAAAAAAAGACGCTTTTATTATCCCATTATCACCCTTCCTCTTTGAATAATTGTAGCAAATAAGTAATATCAAATTAACATAAATTCTAATTATTCCAATAAGAATATAAATTTAAAATACAGAATAAGTATAAGTACTTAATATATTTATTGCCTTTAACTTAATTTGAATTAAATACATTAAATTTAAAAGAATTTAATAGTACTTATACTAAATTCTGTATGACAGGAACCCGCGAACTACAACTTTGGATATATGGTGAATGATTATCAAGAAGGTACTGATTTTGGTCATCACGAGGAGAGGCAGGATGAGAGAGCTATGGGAGAGTACCATGTTGTATTACCTGATGGCAGGAAGCAGGTAGGGGACAGATGATGCTGTCGAAGTATTATTAAAATAATCTAGCCCATGATAATATATAAAAAAAAGGTCTAAGTCACTCAGTTAGCTTTAACAAGCTTTCTATTCTGGATATACAAAGAATTTCGTCTTGTTTTAAGTAATAGAATAAAACATAAATAAATATAAATAATAAAGCTGAAATCATACGACCTACCTTTTAATTTTTTTCCGATTAAAAATGGTCGGAAAATAATTGTCAGTTAATCGCATTTTTTGATTTTCATAAACTCAAAAATTTTTTGTCGTCTTTCGACACATTCTTTCAGAAGAATGTCTATTTCGTCTGTGAAACACTTTCATAATAGAATGATTTAACTTAGAACTAAAAGACTATCAAATGATACCTTGATTACTAGCCACTTTAGAAAAATAATATGTCAAATAGCCTAGACCGAAAATGACATTTATACAAATTACGTGTCTCCTTTTGTATATAAAGTTCCAAATTACCTAATTTTTAGTAAAAATCCTAATAGTTTCCTTTTTCTTCCCCAGACCGTGAGCTATGAAGCGGACGAGCGGGGTTTCAAGCCTCAAATCTCGTATGAAGACAGCGAATCCGATGCTCATGGCCGCTCCAATGGCTACGACTCCAACGCGAACAACGTTCGCAGTAATGGCGGCGGTCACCATGGCAACGGGCGTGGTTACTGACTCAATGTCAACCTTCTTAGCCTGATGTTAGGGTACTTTTTACAATGTGTTTTGTGATACTCTCGTTTAGGTATTTATTTTTTCTCAAAACGGCACACGCAAGTACAAATCTGTATAGTTATTAAGTGGCAGAATATAAAATATATAAAAAAAAATTGTTAACAGCCAGAGGAAGTTATTATCTATTAAAATTTTATGAATAAAATGCTTGTACCTTTATGTCTAAGTGTTTTATTTTCCAAATTTGCAAGAATATTAGATAACTAAAACAAACCTAATCCAGCTGGACAGATTTTAATGAAATTTTATAACAAAAATAAATGTTATGATGTATAGCTGAAAATATAGCTGAAAAAATAAATGAATGAAAATAGATGATTAACTATTTTCGTTCATTTCTCTCGTCTTCTTAGTACTGAGGATTTTTGTTATAATGGATGATAATGGAATGGTAACCCCACTTGCGGTAGGTATATGCTAGCGGGGCACCAGTGACAGATTTTACTCATTCAATCTCATGGACACGCTAGCGATAACGATTCCATTAATAGAGCGGGAGGGGAAAGGAATTGTTAGTAATGGGGTCTAACAGCTCCATTACTAGCAATGTACCCCACCAGGTCGACCTCCACGCGGTTCCCCCTGGAAACCATCGTGGTTGATTCTCGTGAAATTCTTCACGATGAGCTAATTCATCCTCATTTATCACCTTCCACTGGTGCCCCGTCAGCGTATACCGATAGCGCAGGCGGGGTTACCATTCCATAATCATACATTAAAAAAAAAAAAATAAAATAAATGATTCCATTAATAGATTCGCCTACTTGTACTTTGTCTAGTGGAGCTGGTTCTTCGTAAAGGTTTTTTTTAATCAATGATAATGGAATGGTAACCCCACCTGCGCTAATGGTATACACTGGCAGGACGCCGACGAAGGATGACAGATCAGGATGAAAAGGCAGGTCAGTTAGCCTACTATGATGAATACACTCCACTATGATGAATCTCTTAATGAATGAATGAATGAATGAATGATAGAATGAGATTACGATATGTGTTGTCTTGTTGTTTCGTATGTGAACGCTAATAGAACCGATTCTGTCAATAAATTCTTTTGTTACCTTGCCTAAGTTGGTAGAATAGTTAAAGGTATCAATATAAAAATACCGTTCAATTGTAATCTTCTATTTGAAGTCGGTAAAAAGCTGGAGTACAAAGTACGAATTTGCCGCCACTCCCTTAACAACTGATGCCAGACGAGATAGTAAACTATGTAAATATATAATTCAAATTATTGACTGAGTCCATTAAAAAAAAAAGACAAATAATTCTTCATAGTTCGCACCAGTACAACCAGAATGAAAAAACGACGTAACTCATTTTTTTATATTTTTAATAATATATTATTTTTAAAATTTAATGTAAATTTTTAACTGACTTCAAATTAAAGTGTCCGTGATTTGGCCGACTGAAGCAGATGTGTTTGCATGCCTGTGTTTTAGTTTGAAGGGTAAGATATGGAAGTGAAATTACAGGGTACAGGGGCATAACACTTTAATCCGGGGGGAAAGGGATTGTTAGGAATGGAGATTGACACCCCTATTGTTAGCAATATACCCTATTAGGTCGACCTCCACGTGATTCCCCCTGGAAACCATCGTGAACAATGCTTATTGAATTCGTCACGATGGGGTAACTGACCTGCTTCGTCTTCACCTATCATCCTTCACTGGTGCCCCGCCAGTGTATACCGATAGCGCGGGTGGGGTTATCATTCCATTATCACCCATTAAAAAAAAACACCTTGATCCTCAGGAATAGCAACGCATGAGGTGTATCATAGGCGACAAATTATATATTGTTATGTCCTTGGTACTGTTCATGTCTTTAGGCGACAATTATCACTTTCCATGAAGTAAGCTGTCAGCTTCTTCGTCATTCTAAATTGCATTAAAAAATAACTGGTGTCATAATAAAGTCAAAATGCCTAATATTAACTTACGCCGCTTTGCTCTCGCACAACTCATTAGCTATTACGTAACGTCCAATCAAATCCATGTTGATCGTCAATTGTTTGTACCGTAAAATTGGCAAATATTTGAGTGTGCTCGCTTTGGACCTTGAGAACTTACACGTTTTTAACCTAACGAGTACGTCATTTCCGGTAAATGACAATAAACGACTAAGGGAACTTAAGGGTCAAGGGTAAAACATAATCAAAGCTGCGGTCATAAACCCGCTTGCTAAATTTGGCAACTATTGATCCTCTGCCCCGTTATGGGGAGGTTTATCTTCAGCAGTTGACAGTTAAAGGCTGTTATAATAACAATAATAATGTAGCCCCATCTGCGCTATCGATTCATGTTGGCAGAGCAACAATGAGAACAAATAAAGTAGTCTATCGTGAAAAACTTTTTTTTTTATTACACACGGGCCAAACGAGCATGCGGCTTAACTGATGATAAGTGGTATTTCAAGGGTAAAAAAAAGATAAAGGTCTCTTACCATAGCTGCATGATCATTTACGCCCAATGTTATAAAAAGAAAACAGAAGATAGATAGATTGTAGAAGGATTATAAGCAACGCCATTATAAACTACACAGGAGAAGAGATTGATCACCTTCGACCCAACAATATATTCGCATTAAAAATTGCACAATCCGATTTTGTATTAATCAAATATTAGCGTAAACTAGGCCTTGATGTCCGACGACGTATTTTTTTAAACATCTCGTGGTTAATATAAAAACGAGATCATTTTGTTATTCATCATCATTAAATTTCGAGCATTGTTCCAAAGATCTCAAGCGGTCTCAAAATGAAGGTAATAAATAATAAATTGTTAATTAAAATAATTATAGTTAATTGGAAAGTGAAATTATCGTCAGTGTTCGATAAATTGAATGTGTTTTCTTAATTTTAGTTGGAAAAAGTTTATAAAAAATGAAGTATCAGAAATCTTATAAACCTGCTAGAGGATTCATAATGTCTCCGAAGAACTTCAGCAGTGTTTTAATTATATTATAAAATGTATCGTGTGTTCAAGTGACGGAAACTATTGCTTTGTATTCTTTAAATTACTTCGAAACGATTATCGTTTCCCTTGAATGTTTTGCGTGTATATATTTTACGATACCTTTGCCAATACTGAATCGATTTTTATAATACTTATCTAAACCGATAGGGTTTGTTAATGCCCATATTTGTAACATTAATCTTGCTATTTTTTATATACGGAGCAAAATTTGGAATTGTTAAAATATTTTAAAAAATAATAATTAAATTGACTCCAAATTACATTATGAAATTAGTAATATGCGATGATTAAGGATTTTAAATTACAAATTTATTTTAGGTATTCGCTGTCCTTGTCTTCGCTATAGCTTCAGTCTCCGCGTTAGGATCTGGGCCGTACCTGCCCAGTGGATGGAGACCTAAGGGTCCAGCGTTTTACTTGCCATCTGAAATTCAACAGGTAATATTATCAACTATCTCTTGCAAATATTGTATACTCTGTCAATCAATCATCTCTTTACTTCATCCTCATCTATCTTCCCTCACTGATGCTCCGCCAGTGTATATCGATTGCGCGATCGAGATTATTATACTATCATAAAAAAATCTTGCCGCAATCATGTCACTTCTAAGCGATCGTTAATCTTTGACTGATTATAATAATTTCGCTTACCAGAGAACTGAAGAGAATCCGCTAAAAGATGTGATATTCCAAGAATCGGAGGCGTCCAGTTCCGATTTCTTACGAGAATATGGCCCACCCAAGAATGAAGAAGTCATCCAAGATATCACAAAGCAAAATTTACCTGATGTGGCCACAGAACAAGCATTCGCTGTGATTGAAACTAGATTTAATGGAGAAATCAAAGAAAATAGCGATGCTGTGACAGAAAATGCCGTAGTTGAAGGCGATGCTGTTGGTACAGAAGGTATTTTCGTATACGTAATATTACGTGATTTGTTAATTATGTAAATACTTATTATTGTTTGAATGTCTGTTTTGTACTACTGCTGCCTACTCACTACTTTCTATGCCACTGTGTTATATTAACTGAAAGAGATCTCTTTATATATATAGAGATAAGTTCTCCTTTACATTATTTCTAATTTTTATGATTACAGTATGTTTTACTGCAATAAAGTATACATTATATATAACAGGAAGCAGAGAATTAGTAAATGAAAATGGCTTAAGATTGCTTAATATGTCAGTGTGTAGGAGGGGGAAGTCTATATATTTCATGCAGTAGACAATTAACAGCTGAAATAATGAATGATGATATCTTATGTCCAGTGAGATAGAAACAATTAAATTCTTTAGCTTCTTCTATAAACTTACATTGATAATATGAGTTTATTTTGTTATAAATTCTCTTGTTATTATTATATTAATATTTCGGTTTTTAGGAGTCAATAACAATTAAATACTTTGTTTAAAATATTAACATACTCTTTTTTTTACATAGAGAACGTTTTACACTAACAAATTAATAATACAAATTTTAAATTACTTGTCGAAATAGGTGGAGAAGTTGCTGTTACAGAATCTCAAGTACTCGTTGAAGAGAAATCTACAGATTCTGTCTTAGAAGCATCTGTAAATGTTAATGCACAACCAGAGATTCAAGGAAAATCTGTTAATATTGAAATCGAGACTTCCATTGCAAACACTGAAGATGCAGTCCAAACAGGAGTTGATGCTACAGAACGTGGTGTAGTTATACAAGAGACAGGAGTCGTTAGCCGTGGAGTAATTGGTGCTGTAGAAGGAAGAATAGAACAAGAAGTTAAGACTGTTGTTGAAGGAGTGAAGAATATAGAAGAAGCTATTATTAATATTAAAAATGAAGAATCACTGCAAAGGGTAATTCAATATATTTATTTACATGAGAATAATTTTTTGTCACTTTTACTTATACGATGTTATTACTGTATTGATAATAAAAATATGAAACAAAGAGAGACTTTGAGAGTTAGTGACAGCTGTTTCAGCGAAAATGAATGACCACAGACCGTAATGAGTGTTAAATTTAACATAACAATTATTCATGTAATTAATAATGTAATACTTTTTACATTATTTCAGCAAAGTGCCCAAGATGCAGTTGGCGTGAGGAATGTGGTAGATAACTCTGGGTAAGTTGTGGGTTAATATCATTTTTATTGAACGGAAATAATTTTTTTAATATATTTTACCGAAGGGAGGCTATGTATAAAAGTCATATTTATGGGTACCTCTGTTCCACTTATATTTTTGTCGTGAAGCAGCAGTTTCGGTTTAAAGGGTGACAGTAAAATTATCCTAAGAAATGGAAACGCATGTCCTATGTATTCTGTAATGTCCATGGTGCTGCTTATATCTATAGGCGATGGTTATCACTTTCCATCAGATGGGCCGTCAGCTTGTTTAGCATTGTAATTGTCATAACAAACGTATGTAATTAAATTTAAACTTTCCTTGTTTCAGTTCCTTGGCTCAGGCTCCTGAAGGATTTTTAGAGTACGGACCGCCTGGTTTCAGGGAGTATGGCCCACCGAAAGAAGATATCGTTCCCCTGTCTGCAGCAGTAGAGGTTAGTTCAAAGTTGATATACACAATAGGTATTGAATTGATATTATGTATTGTTTATGTAAGGCCAGCAGCGTCTCTCTTAAAACATCTCTAAAAGTTCGAACATTTTTTCACATATATAATTTAATTGTTTAATCGTAATTTAGTAAAAGGAACTAGGTACATGTAAGAATTTGCTATGTAGTTTATATCAAGTTTTACTTTAATTTTTACAGGACAGACAATCAGCAAATCAAATTGAGAGCAACGAAACAAGAAGGAGACGTTTTTCACCAAAATTTAGGTAAAAATTATTATAATAACCAGAAGGCCTACCATGAAGTGTTTTCCCAAATTTCGAGGCCTAAAAAGAAACACAAATTTAATGTTAAAAGTACATAATACTGTTTAAAGGTTTTAAATATTGTTCCTTTGAACTTTTGTTTGTTTTGTAGCATTTATAACAAACGAAATGTTCAGCTCCATTTACTGGACTGATTTCGGTATGAACGAAAACACGAAATTGAGTTCGAAAACACGGCATTTAATTTCAATTTAAATTTATATCTAAAAGTATATAAAGAATTATTTTGGAGCTTGGCAAGTATGAAAGGAGATCATTTTAGTTCTTTTTTTTTTCAAACAGAAAATATCTCTAACTGTTGTAAATTTTTTAGCAATTTGGCACATTTGATAATAATTATCATTGGCTATTTTCTTTACCATTCCATTCTCACCCTTTAAGGGTGTAAATGGTATGATACTTGCCTGACAATTATTATTTATATAAATGTATTTAAAATTGGAATGTGATGACGATTAATGGTATAAAATGGACTTGACTTGTGAACTATCTGTGTAACTACATATGTTTGTATGCCGTACAGGCTAAACATGCCGAACGATATTATATTGTCAACATCTGCATGTATTTATACGCATGTTTTACAAATAAATAAATTTTGAATCTTGAATACTCCGTTACGCTATCAGTGTACCCTAGCTGGGCACCAGTGAGTGATGACAGGTGAAGATGAAAACAGATCAGTTAGCCCAATGCGAAGAATTCAACACTATGGTTTGCAGGGAAAACTTGACAGGCTATTATGCTAAAAACGGGGCTTTTAAACCCCATTACTAACAATTCCTTTCCGCCATCATTCGATTTCCTCCAACGTTGAATGCGTTCTATTTTCACTGCCTCCTCAAAATTTATTTTTAAATTAATTACGCCCTTTTAGAAATTTAGCATAGTTTTTTTTGCAACTTGAAATAGCAAACAAGCTGACCTCTCACTTTATGAAAAATTATAACTGTCGCCTATAGACATGAACAGTACTATGAACATGACAGATTATACTGTGTCGCCCATGATACCTTTCATGCGTTGCCATTACTGACCACTAAGCTTTTAGGCCTCTTGTTTTTTTTATACTTATCTATAATTATATGATATTGTATTCTTACTTATTACAATACTGTACCACTGTTGACTTGTAAGTGAAGTTGTTGTACAATTTTCATGTAAATTTATTATATTTCAGGACCGCTAGGAAACATTGAAAAGAAGTTTGTCCTGGACGAAAATCTGCGAATGGCGACATGGAAATTGTGATATACCTGCTAAATAATTAAATAATAATTGTGCACATAAACATTAACGTATTATAAAATTAAATTGCAATAAAACTTAATAAATGACAGTAATTAAAAACAAAAAATGATTTTTTATTTGACAATATGCTCAGACTTGCGTCGTCTAATAGAAAGACGTTAAAACCAGAAACATGCGAGACCTCATTATTAGGTTATTTTTTTATGAGTGATAATGAAATAGAAACCCCACCCGCGCTATCGGTATACACCAGCGGGGCACCAGTGGAGGATGATAGGTGAGGATGAAGCAGGCCAGTTAACTGATGCTAGCAATGGGGCTGTTAAACTCCATTGCTGACAATCCCTTTTCCCCTATGATTAGGTTACTAGATAGGTCAAAATGAAAATCTGGGCAGACCCACTAGTTCCATGAGACATATGGAATTAAAATAGAATTTTTGTTACCTCACTAAATAAATAAATAAATAAATATTGTTGATTTATTAATAATCAGAGTGATATTTTGTAAATAAAAATATTATTAAAAATTCATTTATTTATCTCATACACGTGAACGCCTGTTGTTAATGTAGTGCAAAGTGTTAACACACTTTTTTTACCACAATGTTTGTGTACCACAAAAATACCGACTTCATCGGTTATTTTGATGTAAAGACTAAACCACTGAACTGATTTTGATAAAATTTCTATGGGATCAATCTGTAAGTATATCCTTACTGATAGAAAAAGAATTTTCCAAATCAGTTTAGAACTGACGGAGTTATGAGGTAACAAACATAAATAAAAAAAATAAATAAATAAAAATAGAGAGAGAGAGAGAGAGTTGTGAATATGAGTCATATCGTCACCTTTATTGTAAACTTACGAAATTGAAAAAGTGCAATTTTTCAGGGGAACGTTTTGAAACATTAGAATGCAAATCATGACACTCAGACACTCAGGCACTCAGACACTTGGACACTCAGACACTCGGACCCTCAGACACTCAGACGCTCAGACACTCAGACACTCAGACACTCAGGCACTCATACACTCAGACACTCAGACACTCAGACACTCAGACACTCAGACACTCAGACACTCAGACACTCGGACACTCAGACGCTCAGACACTCAGACACTCTGACACTCAGACACTCAGACACTAGACACTCAGATACTCAGACACTTAGACACTCGGACACTCGGACAATCGGACACTCATACACTCTGACACTCAGACACTCTGACACTCTGACACTTAGACACTCAGACACTGACACTCTGACACTCTGACACTCTGACACTCGGACACTCGGACACTCAGACACTCAGACACTCAGACACTTAGACACTCTGAGACTCTGACATTCGGACACTCGGACACTCGGACACTCAGACACTCTGACACTCTGACACTCGGACACTCGGACACTCAGACACTTGAACACTCAGACACTCGGACACTCAGACACTCAGATACTCTGACCCTCAGACATTTGGACACTCAGGCACTCTGACACTCAGATACTCAGACACTTGGACACTTGGACACTTGGACACTCAGACACTCGGACACTTAGACACTCGGACACTCTGACACTCAGACACTTCGACACACTGACATTCGGACACTCAGACACTTCACAGACAGTCCAAGTGTCTGAGTGTCCGAGTGTCTGAGAGTCTAGTGTCTGAGTGTCTAGTGTCAGTGTGTCTAAGTGTCTAGTGTCTGAGTGTCAAGTGTCTAAATATCTGATGTCTGAGTGTCTAGTGTGTGAATGTCCACTGTCTGATTGTCTAGGTGTCCGAGTATCTGAGTGTCTAGCGTCTGACTGTCTAGTTTCAGTGTGTCTAGTGTCTGAGTGTCTCGTATCTGTGGGTCTTATGTATGAGTGTCTAGTGTTTGTGTCTGAGTGTATGATATCTGAGTGTCTATTGTCTGATTGTCTAAGTGTCCGAGTATCTGGGTGTGTAGTGTCTAAGTGTCTCGTGTCAGTGTGTCTAGTGACTGAGTGTCTAGAGACTGTGTGTCTAGTGTCTGAGTGTCTAGAGACTGTGTGTCTGAGTGTCTAGTGTCTGAATATCTGAGTGTCTAGAAACTATATGTCTGAATGGCTAGTGTCTGACTGTCTAATGTTTGAGTGTTTAATGTCTGACTGACTATATTCTAATTTAGTATATAGGAAACATTATAAACTGATATATGCGAGCAAAACCGAGAGAAATAACTAATAATACACGTTTCTATTGCGTGTGGTCTCGGCATAGAATAGGCCACCCCTTTCTTTTCCGTGGCTGTCGCAAGAGTTGATTAAGGGAAGGCGAGGGATGGGCCGCAACGTCCCTCTTAAAACATATCTAAAAGCCTAACTGCAGTTGTTGGGGGGAAAGGGATTGATAATAATGGGGTCAAATAGCCCCATTACTAGCAATATACCCTGTCAAGTCGACCTCTACATGGTTCCCCCTGGAAACCATCGTGGCTATTTCTAGTAGAATTCGTGAGGATGGGTTAATTGATCTACAGGGTGGCCCATAAGTCCTTAGTAATGAAAAAAATTAATTAAAATAAAACTAATTACACTATGAATAATATTTTTATTTGTAAATATAGCTAGAAAAACGGGAATT
The DNA here is from genome assembly GCF_026898425.1 of Galleria mellonella. Classification (NCBI taxonomy): domain Eukaryota; kingdom Metazoa; phylum Arthropoda; class Insecta; order Lepidoptera; family Pyralidae; genus Galleria; species Galleria mellonella. The sequence goes on along the minus strand of NW_026441999.1, from coordinate 2,266,550 downwards.
ATTTTTTGTAAATAACGTCGTCCAAATGTAATCCGTTACAGTCACGGCACTCTTGCAAACGCCTTCTGAAATTGTCGATGACTGCGCGGCACGTCACTGCTGAAATGCTTGCCATTTCTCTGCGGATGTTTTCTTTTAGGTCATTAATTGACCGCGGGTTAGAGTCGTACACTTTAGCCTTAAGGTAGCCCCACAAAAAAAATCTATTGGAGTCAGATCCGGGCTACGTGGTGGCCAGGAAATGTCTCCTCTCTTAGAGATAACTTTGTTTGGAAAAAGTTGACGGATAACGGGCATAGCAGTATTGGAGGTGTAGGAAGTTGCTCCATCCTGTTGAAACCATGTTCGGGCATTAAAGCCTGGAAAGTTTTGCAATTTTTGTGTGAAAAACTCCTCGATCATGGCCACATATCGCTCCGAAGTAACAGTAACAGCACGCCCTCTGCCGTCCTCAAAAAAGTAAGGCCCTATGATGCCATGGACTGACATAGCGGCCCAAACTGTAACTTTAGGGCTATGTAAGGGCTTCTGGTGCTTAAGTTTTGGATTAATCGGGCTCCAATAGCGGCAATTTTGTTTACTAACATGTCCGTTAATGTGGAAGTGTGCCTCATCAGAGAACATTAGGTTATTGAACGAAGTAAACCGATTAAACATTTCATTAGCATAATTCACTCTCTGAATAGCATCAGTTTCTTTTAATTCTTGCACCAACTGAATTTTGTAAGGGTGCATAAGTAAATCTTTCTTCAAAATCCGTTGTAACGATGTCCTGGATACGTTTAATGCACTGGAACGCTTACGAGTTGACTGTGTAGGATTTTCACGAATAGATTGTGCCACTGTGTCGATGTTTTGTTCCGTACGTGATGTCCTTGGGCGACCCAACCGCGGTTTATCTAACGTCGAACCGGTCTCCTCGAACTTAGCAACCCAATTCTTAATCGTTTGGAGAGCTGGGGTGTCATCAAAGTTGTGTAAACCTTTGTGTTCTCGAAATTTAAGCCTCGCAACGGTTGCCGAATTGTTGTTTTGATAAAACTCGCGCACACAAAACGCACGGTCCGCTCCGGTGAAACGCTCCATCGCGACTAAATTCCCAGAAACCGAAGTTACTGCCCCCGCTTCCCCTGCACCGCTCACGCGAGCCGTTTTCGTTTAATTCAAATTTTACTTTTCTAAGGACTTTTGGGCCACCCTGTACTTTCATCCCATCAGTTATCTATCACTGGTACAGATGGGCAAAGCACCGGGTTTAAACCCGGTGCTTTGGTAAAAACCCAATAAACACCCATAAACTCCCATAATCACCCAAAAAAATAGGTTTTTACGTATTTTTTTGAAAATATGTAAGTAATACCAATAAATTATTTTTATAAATTGTATTGATCAATTCTACAATATTAAATAAAACGTTAACTAATAGTATTTCAGGAAATTTTAAAAATCTATATATAATAAAATGAAAGTAATTAATTTTCAGTGTTTTCATGTTGCAGTTGATCAACATGTTGGCCTTTTGCTTCCCGTAGATACTTTAAAATTTCTTCATAACACCTCGTTCGCACACATGGCCGTATATATTTAAATTCTTGAGCTACTAACAGTCCGAAATACTCATTTCTTTTATCCTCTTCTCCATAAATTAAGCATTTAGAACAGTTTGTTTCTTCTTTCAGTAAATTTTCTTTTACTTTATCCTCGTTTTTTTTCTTTGTTGCGACGACGCTGGGTAAATCATCTGGACACTGGGTCTCACTATCGCCAAATATATTTGGAGATCGGCTTCGGCTACGGCTTGGCAGACATTTTTTTCTTTCTACAATTTTAAATTAAATTTATTAGAATAAATGCTTCGAACACACGCGATCTAAGTACCTTTTGTGTTTATTATACCTTACCTACCTAGGTATAAAAAGAGTACTTACGTAGATTTTCTTTTATTAACTGTTTTATACGAAGATCTTGATCTCTCAAATTAGCATCCATTTTACTTCCAGTGATTATCAACTAAATTAATAATCCACAAAGTATTAAATAACGTTTTTATGAAATATTTAGCACAAAAACAATACCCTTTAAATATCGATCGTCAGTAACTGTGGCTGACTTACCTATATTCTAGCAAGCAGGACTGCCAGATGTGAAGGGGAAATCCCCAATAAATTGTTGCATGTGACTGATGATGTGAGCATGTTCGTTTCATAATAAAAATGTTGCCAGGTAACCAAAAAGTCGTATGTTTTTGTGCGAATTACGATCATAATCTTTACGATCGTACATTAAAAAATAGACAAATAATAGTATGAGTACGATTTAAATCGTATATCTGTCAACCCTGCTAGCAAGACAGCGACAAAATCACGTTGCATAACAATGTAGCCCAAGCTTATATCTTATGAAATATACGGAAGAGATACGGACTTAGAAAAAACAGAAATGTTGTTCTTTGTGGAAGTCATTGATGAAATTCTATGTATTTTAGCCCGCAAACTTTCTTCAAACAAAAACAGCGCCATCTAGTATCGAGTTCTGTAATTATCTCTTTGTTTATGGATTTGAAGTAAGACCGCCACGCATGCAATACATTATGACTGGGGATTCCCCTATTCGTCGACGCTGAATATGAGGCGACGACAATCACTGTCAAACGTGTTCACTATTACTCTGACTCTGATAACGTGACTTCCTGGTAACGTGTTAGGTAGGAAAAGCAGTAAAAAAGTGCATATTAAGGGAGCAGATTTGAAATAATATTTATACTTAACAAGAAATAATTAAAGGTAAGTGGATTTTTGAATGATACAATTATATCATGATCACTTAACAATTTTAACTTAAAATTAGATGTATTATTACAAGCTTTTATTTAGCTTGCGTTATGTAAATAAAAGTATGTAGGTATGTTCGTATGTTGATGCAATTATCCTCAATCCTCAACCGACTGGGATAAAATTTTCCATACACGTTTATTTTGGATGATAGTGCATAGTTAGCTGAGAGTCGTCATTGGATAATAATGGTGGATAGCCTAAGATGTGTACTAGATATTTATTTTTAACATAATATGCGTAAGTACCTAATCGAATTAAAGAAGTTGCTGAGAAAAATACAGAACAATACGATAATAAACTAGCGTCTGCGTTTAATCCTCCGAGGAGATGTAATTTTACAAAGGTTTTTTGTATTTATTTTATTATTTTTTTAATAAATTTATTGTAAATAACAAGAAATAATCATTGTAAAAAAATAGGCACTCTATTGTTGAATTTTCGTCAGACCAACTAATCATCGTTCATTTTTTTAGGTTCAATGAGGAGACCTAAAGATTTACGCATATGGGAGCACTACCGTACTTTACCAAACAAGTCTGTTTCTTGCAAGCTTTGTAATAAGGTCTACAAATTCAGTAATGCTGCCAAAATGCTTCAACATCTTATCACTTGTACAAAATCTCCAGAAACATTAAAAGACTCTATGAAACTTATAAAAGATAGCTCGTCCAAAACCAAAATGTCTGGACTGTCAGAGATAGAGACAAATGATTCTTTTATAAGCCCCTCGTCGTCTGCTAACACTACAATAAATGCTGAGTTTCAAGACACCGATGATCATATAAAAACAGAATTAGCGAGAGCTATATTTGTAACAGGGACGCCATTATCGATGGTGCAACATCCTTTATGGATACAATTTTTCGAAAAATTGCAACCAAAATTTAAAATACCTTCACGTAAAGCTTTAGCGACAAAATACTTAGATAAAATATATAGAGAAATGCGTTTTGAGTTAAATGAGGAACTAAATGCTTGTAGTTACTTACACCTTCAGTGCGATGGCTGGTCTAATTTAAGAAATGAAGGAATAATAAACTTTCTTATATCAAAACCTCAACCTGCATACGTTAAAAGTTTGAATACAGAAAGTAATCCTCACACTAGTGAATACCTTAGCCAAGAAGTTGAAAAAGTAATGAAAGTGTATGGAGCAAATAAGTTTCTTGTACTTATTGGCGATAACGCTAGAAATATACAAAAGGCATTCGAATTAACAAAACTCAAATATCCACATGTTGTTCCTCTCGGTTGCTGTGCACATATCCTTAACTTGTTGTGCCAAGATATTGTAAAGATACAAGAAGTAACTGTGTTTATTATGCAAGCCATAAATATAATAAAAACTGTTAAAAGGAGTCAACGATTAAGTTCCTTGTTGATAAAATCAAGGCAGGGTGAAGATTCTACACAAACACTAAAATTGCCTTGTGCTACAAGATGGGGAAGTCATGTTACTTCGTTAAAAAGTTTGAAAGCAAATAAGATAGCTTTGCAAATATTAACAGTTAGAGAAGATGTGGTAATTTCAAGAGATATTAAAGATTTAATTCTAAGTGATGATTTCTGGACGAAGACAGGGGAATGTGTAAGTATTTTGGAACCAGTCACTGAAAGCATATTTTACTTAGAGAGCGACCAGAATCGTTTGCATCGCACATACATTACATTTAGAGATGTACAAGCTAAGATACATTTTGCATTAAATGAGATTTCGACATTGAGCGAAGAAAGCAAACAGCAGATTCTAACATCAGTATCTTCAAGATGCAATATGGCAATGAGGCCAATACATTTTGCAGCATATATTCTAGACCCCAGGACTCTAGGAGTCGAACTTACTCAAGAGGAAGAACTTAAGGGTATGGAGTTTATCTACAATTTAAGCCAACACTTAAGTTTGTCAAATGTAATGGCAGATTTGGCGTGTTATAAAGCTAAAGAAAACTTTTGGGCCAGAGGATTTGTATGGAGCTCATTAGATAGCATTGATATGGTGGAAAGGTATTTGTGGTTCCACTGAGTTAAGCAAAGTAGCGATTCGTATTCTATCAGCTCCCTGTACTTCGGCAGCCACTGAGCGTTCCTTTAGTATCCAAGGCTACATACATAATAACAAAAGAAATCGACTTACAACTGAAAGAACTGAAAAAATTTCATTCATTTGTTATAACTGGAATCTTAAACATAAAGCTGAATGCGAGGACATTCAGTTTAATGAAGAAAATACCTTAGAAGCTTTCATTGAGCAAGTAAATGAACATAACAGTTTAGACGAAATAGAGCCTATCGAACCTATACAATTCATCGCTTGTAATAACTCTGAATCTGACAGTGATTGACTGTAGTTTTACATTTTACTTTCATCTCTTTCTTAATAAACTCAAAATCAAATTAAAAGTTTTTTATTCTGTAGGCTGCATAATAATATTGTCTATGTCCAGTATAGTGGACGTCTTGCGGCTGAGATGACGATGATGAAGTACAAAATCATAAACACCCAAAAATTTGGGTGTTTATGGGGTTTAAACCCAATAAACCCAAAACACCCGGTTTTTACCCACCAGACTTTAAACCCACCCAGGTGGATTGCCCATCTCTAATCACTGGTGCCCCGCCAGATAAACCGAGAGCGCAGACGGGGTTACCATACCATTATCACCCATTAAAAAAAACTGCGGTTGCTAACCCGCCTGTCAAGCGAGGCAACTATTGGCAAAACACGAGAGGACTATGGCAGTGGATAGCTGAACGGTAGCGGAACGAACAGTAACGGCTGAAATAATTATATATAATAATGGCACGTTTATATAATTGCAGACTTTTTTGAAACGATTATCCGAGACGGAGTAGGATCCAATGCAGTGAACATACGAAACACTATGACATACAGACAGAGACATTATATTACAGACGTTATATGACAGAATATTAATGCGACATCAAATATAGGGTTGCATTAATGTAAAACAAAATGCAATTTAATTATATTTAATTAGAAATTATAATCATTATATCTAGAAGTAAAAAGAATGTTAAATATTTATGCACCTACTAGAATTCATAATAATCATCTTTTAACCGTTATCCGTCCACTGCTGGACATAGGCTTCCCCAAAGACTGCCATAAGGAATGGTCCTGAGCCACCTGCATACACTGACTCCTTGCAATGCATTTGAGGTCGTCACATCTAGTGGGGAGTCATCTTACACTGCGTTTGCCCGTACAGGGTCGCCACTCAAGAATCTTTCTTTCCCAGCGGTTGTCGGTTCTTCGAGCTATGTGACCAGCTCATTACCACTTCAGCTTGCTTATCCTTCGGGCTATGTCGGTTACTTTGCTTCTATTGCGGATACCCTCATTTTGAATTCTATCACGCAAAGAAACTCCGAGCATGGCACTCTCCATAGCTGAGCAATTTGTAGATTTTGCATACTGGCAATCGTATAAGACCATGTTTCGGTTCCATAATACATTACTGGCAACACGCACTGGTTAAAGACTTTCGTCTTCAAACTCTGAGGAGTATTTTGGATGAAAAAATGTGGCGTAGTTTTTCGAATGCTGCCCAGCCGAGTTGAATTCTCTCGATTGAAGTTAAATGTATCCATTCGGGCCACTTGTCCCAGGTATACGTACTCATCGATAACTTCGAGCGTAGTGTTCTCAATCGTGACCTGTACAGGTGTGACATGGACTTTAGAGATGATTTTAGTCCATCTACATCTTAAGACTTACCTGTTGAGAAATACCATTGAGGTCATAGAGCATAGTATTCAGATCCGCCAGGAATTCCGCCATGATGATTATGACGTAATAATATATTACATAAAATGTACATGTAATATAATTGATAATTGAATAAAAGGAATTTTAAGTATTAATGTCACATATTTATTTGCCGTGTGGTCCCTGCATAGAACGGATCATCTCTTTCTTTCCCGTGGATATCGTAAGAGACGACTAAAGGAACTTAATGATCGAGGGAGAAGCGTTCTTTTTTAAACATCACCAAAGCCTAACTGCGATTGCCAGACTGCCTGCCAAGCATAGCGATTACAGGCAAAGCTCCCCAATAGGGGAGTTTTGCCTGTAATCGATAATAATAATTTAAGGCGGGCCTGTGTTTCTGCTTCTAGAGTATAATGTCAGAAGTACAGATACAGGCCTACCCTACTTCCTCCTTCAGAGGGGGTGGAGGGGCGTGGTCTTGAGGGAGAGCGCAGAAGTCGTGTAGATCCTCAAGGCAAGTGCGGTAGACTAGCCTTCACGAGGTTGCCGCCTTGTTATTGGTCTAGTTCCTTAAGAAATAGACGTAACTAAAACTGCCGTGCGTCCAATGCAGGGATGGAGAGGTCATGTCCTTGCGTGTTCATCATCAAACAAGACTGATGGTGGATAGTAATGACCTCCCGCGTGTTTGTGCCGTGCGCGGAGACGCGTACGGAGGGATGAAGGAGTCCTGGAGATTGAGTGCAGCAGTGTGCCGGCGGTAGTTGTACGCTGCTCACAACACATCTCTTCGGTCTGGATTTCCTCTCAAATGGGCGGTCGTGGAGTAGCTAACCACGATCAATCGGCTGCGACATCCCATAAGCGGGTTGTTAAGCGAGGATCGGCGATTTGGGGAGGGGTAGTCGGCGCGGCACGGCGTCTCGAGGTAGAGCCTATGGTATTGTCTCGTGCCGTAGGTGCGCTCTTGATGCTTTGCTGCGTGCAGATTCACCTTCTTCTCAAGTTGCTGAGCCTATACCAAGGGAGTAACTCTGGCGATTATTCGTAGAACGAATGACGTCCCCGACGTGAGGGCTCCGTGGCGGGTGGAGAGCTCCTGAGGTGAATAAAACCAAACAACCTCATGGACAATGAGACAAATAACGAAACAACAAAACCAACATCACAGGCTGCGTCATTGGATGCGCCTGAACATCAATTACCAAAGGCTGCGTCGTCGGATGCGCCTAAACATTCAGAACAAACGGTTGCGTCTCAGGATGCGCTTAAGCGACAACCGCTCAAGGCTGCGTCCTCCGATGCCCCTAAGTCTAAAAATGCAAATGATGCGCCGAAGAAGGCTGCGTCCAAGGATACGATGAGGAAGGTAGCGGTACGGAATGCGCCTACCCAGGCAGCGTTCCGAGATGCACCATCCACGTCGTTGTCCAAGGATGCGCCGTGCAAGGCAACTCCCTCTACCCGACCAAGGACGGCTACTACAACGGTGGAACCAAGGAAAGACGCACTCCGAGATGCGCCAATTAAGGCTGCGTCAAAGGAAGCGTCCTCCAAGGGAAAACCAGTGGTGCTGACCGAGGCTGTGGCGGAGGGTTTGTCTTCAAAGGCTGCGTCAGATGCAGAAATAGACTATCCAACGATGGATATGTCATCCCTTAAGGATGCCATACAATCACCATCAGACTCAACCTGGAAAACAATAACAAAACCAATGTCGGCCTCTAAGAAGCGGCGCCTTAAAGCCAAAGCGAAGGCAGCGGCACAACGTGCATTGGCAGCAGATGCTGCGAGGCAGATCGCGGGATCGGGTTCTCGCCCAGTGGAAACCAAACCAGTAGGAGAGGTAACATTGGGCGGGCCCTCGGCACCTGCGTCTGTCGGTGCCAGTGCTACGCCTTCCACAGGCATACGCAAGCGCAGCATGAAACCAAGAGGTCGAAAGAAATCAGGTAATAATCAACAAAAACCAGAGCCGAGGGCGCAGAAGCGTGCACGTCCAGAGGATTCTGTAACACCGACTGGGGTTGGTAAAAAACCCAAAACCAACAAACCCCGAACGGTGAGAGGAACCGCTGCGTCGTACGCTGAAGCGGCCGCAACCTTCATCGCTAACGAGCTCTGCGTTGCTGTTATGATGGAACCCTTCTCTGACATGACGCAAGAGCAAGCTGAAGGTATTCGGCAAGAAATAGAAGGCAAGCTTCGGGATGAGCTCATGGCGGAACCGGATGCTTCCCTTGAAACTGAACCAAACGATATAAGGTTCCGAGGCCGAGCACATTATGCGGATGGCGTCCTCAAAACCTGGTGCGAGGATGCTTTCACGCTAGCCTGGCTTAATCGGACCGTTCAAAACATGGCCTCACCGGTAGCTAATTCAAAATTGGTTGTCAGGCCACAATCAGCTATCCCAAAGAAAGTACCGTGTCTGCTATTCGTACCGGGTCATACTGGCGATTCAGCTGCACTACGGAAGCTTTTGGCGCGGCAGAACCGCAACTTGAACATTAACTCCTGGACACTGACACACGAGAGGGCCAGATCGGATCCCCCAGGAACCTGTCTGTTCTTCCGGGTGCCGGAAACGGATGCTAATCTGTTAAAGGCCCAGGACAGAAGATTATATTACCTCATGGGGAACATTTATATTCGGTTTCTGGATAAAGATGTTTCCCCACAACCCAATACAAACCCCACGCAACAACCGGAGGAGGCGCGAACCTTGACGCAGAGCGCGGCACCTAAGCCGACATTGTCGACGAGGGAAGCTGCGACCGTGCCTGGGCACGCGGAACCCCCGATTGCGATGGAAGTGCAAAATCTGCCTTCTCCGAGATCTATCTCGGATGAAGAGTGCTTTCCGGAAGGGGGGGGAGAGAGTGAAACCAGCGATGGTGTCCTCTACTCCTCCCCTCTCCGGGAAGACTAAAATCATACAGATCAACCTCCAGCACAGCCAAACTGCAACGGCTTCCTTACGCAGAGTGCTGGAAAACAACACACAGACCATATCACTGATCCAAGAGCCGTGGATCAGGAAAAACAGGATATGTGGTCTTGGAAACAGCGGAGGAAAACTTCTTCTAGACACCTCCGTAAGTAAACCGAGAACATGTATACTAGTACCGAAACATGTACCAACATTACTAATCAACGAATTCTGTTCAAGGAACCTGACAGCAGTCAGATTAACTAGGACAGAACAGCATCTCCCGGATATTGTCCTTGCCTCCGCATACCTGCCGAGCGACGAGGACATACCAACTCCGGAGCTCAACCTATTGGTCGAGTTTTGTGAGAGGAAGAAGCTGGATCTGGTCATCGCTGCCGACTCCAACGCGCATCATACCCTTTGGGGTAACGGCAAGTGCAATAACAGAGGTGAGGAAATGCTGCATTTTATTTTTAGTAATAACCTTACTCTAATTAACAAAGGTTCTGAACCTACCTTTATAAACGCTCGATCACAAACTATTATAGATTTAACTCTAACGACTGTTGGTATTTCGGAATCTGTTTGTGACTGGCATGTATCCAATGAAATATCATGCTCAGATCATAGATGGATTCGATTCTCCATTAATATGGAGTTACCCAAACCACAGCCTAGACGTATACCTCGAAGGACTGACCAACATAAATTTCTTACACTGGTCAGGGAAAAATTTGACAATCAACTGCCACTACTAGACGATTTAGCGGTAACAGATCTGGACGATAGTGCAAACTACATCACGTCCATTTTAACCTCAAGCTATGAACAGTCCTGTGCCCTAACCACACCACAGTATGGGGGGAGGCAACACTGGTGGTGTCCAAAATTGGAAAGACACCGTTGTAAGTTAAGGAAATTGTTTAACATAGCCATGAACAAACGGTCACAAGAAGACTGGAATAAATACACAACATCCAAAAAACAATATAAGAAACTCATACGCCAGAGAAAGCAAGAATGCTGGAGGCGTTTTTGTACAAATATAGAAAACAATAACCAGGCGATTAAAGTAAAAGCATGTCTCTCTAATGAGAAAGATCATACAATAGGTTGCCTCAAGAAACCTGATAATAATTATACAAAGAACGACACAGAAACAACCGAATTGCTACTAACCACACATTTTCCAGGATTCCAGACTACTGCGGAGTGGTCATGGGAACCATACAAGGAAAGGGAAACCAGTAGCTCGGACTGGGAAGTAGCAAACAGAGTTATAGATAAAGAAAAACTACTATGGTCAATCAGTACCTTTCTACCATTTAAAGCGGCAGGCCTGGATGGAATATTTCCAGCCCTTCTGAAATGGAGCGGGAGCGTCATAGCTGACTACTTAGTACAGCTGTTCCGAGCGTGCATAGCTCACCGTTACATACCTTTGAAATGGCGTGAGGTAAAAATTATATTTATTCCTAAACCAGGTAGAGGAGATTACACTGTGGCCAAATCCTTTCGACCCATCAGTCTCACCTCGTTCTTTTTGAAAACTTTGGAGAGACTATGTGACAAAGAGATTAGATGTCAAGTCTCTCTGTGCAAACCTTTACATCCTAACCAACATGCTTACAGTGAAGGCAAGTCAACTGAATCAGCACTTCATAACGTAGTATCCCGAATAGGCAATGCATTGCAATCGAAGCAGCCAACCTTAGGTGCATTTATAGACATCGAAGGGGCATTCGACAAAACAAACTTTGCCAGTATAGGTCGGGCACTAGCTACACATGGAGTAGAAATAACACTTAGAGAATGGATACATAACATGCTTAAACAACGAGCTATACAATTTACTGTAAATACTACCACACGAGGAATCGTCGGTAGGGGCTGTCCACAAGGCGGTGTACTGTCACCACTATTGTGGAATATAGTCGTAAATGAGCTCATAATAGAGCTTAACGATAACAGCCTCTACACGGTAGGTTATGCGGATGATATAGCTGTACTTTTAACAGGAAGCTTCGAAGGTACTCTGTGTGATCGCATGAGAGTAGCTTTTGAAATAATTGAGAGATGGTGCGCACAGCATGAACTCTCGGTTAATCCTACAAAAACAGAATTAATCATGTTCACAAATAGAAGAGTTACATGTCCTTACAGACTACCAAAACTCTTCAATACGGAACTGAAACTTAAGGAAGAAGTCAAGTACCTTGGCATAATACTAGACAGTAAATTGCTTTGGAATAAACATCTTGACTACAAACTTAACAAAAGCACAATTGCATTCTACCAGTGCAAAAAGATGCTAGGAAACAAATGGGGTCTTTCGCCAAAAATAACTCTATGGCTGTACAGAGCTGTAATCAGGCCAATGTTGGTCTATGGTGCACTGGTTTGGTGGCCGAGGACAAAACTATCGACCACCGCCGCCAAACTAAAAAGCTTTCAGAGACTGTTTTGCTCTTCTGTCAGCGGCTGCATGAAAACAGCTCCTACAACAGCAATAGAGTTGGCCCTCAACATAACACCCCTAGACCTGCACATACAGCAGGAAGCGGCGTTAGCCGCTATCCGACTAATGCATCTGGATCTATGGGGTAAAAATCACTACAGTCCCCACACTTCTATTCTGAACCAGGCAATCGAATATTAACCTTTGATTGCGGCTCCGTGTGACAGGACTCATAATCATTATATATTTAACAAAAAATACCAAATACAAATTCAAGAAGAGGAAAAGGACCAATCCGGTGTACATGAATTACGCATATACACCGATGGCTCCAAAACCGAGAACGGTTCAGGAGCCGGAGTCTTTTCCTTAGACCTGAATATAAACGTGCACATACCGCTTGGCGTACACAGCTCAATATTCCAATGCGAATGTGTTGCAATAACCGAGGCTGCTGCAGCTGTACATAAGCTAGGAATAAATGGTTTTAGCATTAGATTCTTATCTGACAGCGCAGCAGTACTAAAAGCATTACGAAACAACAAGACAAACAACAAATTGATAATTGAATGCCACCATTCACTGGATAGGATATCTTCCAATAACCGAGTTATCCTCCAATGGATAAGAGGGCACAGTGGATCTTATGGTAACGATGCCGCAGACGAACTGGCTAGAAGAGGCTCAGGAACGAGGGTGGTAGGCCCGTATCCACTTCTTCCTCTTCCGTTCTCGCAATTTCGAATGTGGATTCGTCAAAGATCCGCTGACATACAAAACCAAAGATGGATACAGGCTACTGATTGCAGACAATCAAAATTGGCCGTACCTACGTTGAATCAACGACTATCAAAACATTTATTACATCTAGATAGAAAAAACCTCAAAATAATGATAGGGACAATAACGGGTCATTGTCCATTAAACAAACATTTATACACAATAGGAGCCACAGACAGCCCTCTATGTCGAGGCTGTTTCGACGCTGAAGAAACGGCTGCTCACGTAATCCTGGAATGTGAGGCTGTGGCCCATCAACGTTTAGAAATCCTCGGAACGGTGAGGTCGCTCCGTGAAGCCTGTGAAGAACCCAGGAAGCTTCTGCGCTTCTGGGCGGAGCTAGGTTGGCTGTACTAGCCACGACTCACACGCACAACGGCCCAAATGGGAGGCTAAGTGCGGAAAACAGAGTCTTTCTTACATTACAATAGGGGAGGTCTATGTCCAGCAGTTGACAGTTAACAGTCGATATAATAAATTATCACCTAAATAATAAGTGAATGAGACAGAGGGAATTTTATTTCAGACTCTACCCCTTGTCCTTGATAATAGATACTTACTCTCTACTCGTATGAGGATGGCGTCCTCTAGTTTCGAGTTTCAATGCCGCCTTCGTTCCTGTGTGATGAGGTGAGATTCCTTCCCGCCGGGAGAGAAGGGATTGTTAATATTGTAATATAATACTAATATATAGGAGTATAATTAATCGCCGTTGTTGCACCTAATACAGTACATTGGAGGGGAAGGGATTGTTAGTAATGGCGAGGTTAATCTTATAGTAGTAGGTTTGCGCGAATTCTGGCTCCCAAAAAAAGCTCATTCGACAAGATTCGTTCCAATTGAAAACGGATTCTATTGAAATACGGAGAGTAGTTTGGTTTGCGCGGAATTTGGCTCAATGGGCGGCGGCCTCACAAAATTTCAGTAACAAACATCCAAATATATAAATTTACAGATTTTCTCATTTATATTTGTAGGACAAGTTTTATACAACTTCGAATAGCAAACAAGCTGACGGCCCACCTGATGGAAAGTAGTAACCGTCGTCTATAGACATGAGCAGTACCATGGACATAACAGAGTATACTGTGTTGCTCATGATGTTCCTCATGTAACGCCATTTCTGAACACTACTATTTCCGAACCGATACGACATCATAACCTTTAAGAAAAGAGCATATTCCTTTTAAAAAGGCCGGTAGCACACCTGCAATGCCTTTGGTGCCGTGAGTGATCATGGGCGGCGGTAGTCACTTACCATCAGGTGAACCGCATGCTCGTTTGCCCCCTGTGTTGTAAAAAAAACTAAGGTGTTACGCTTCTATACCTTGTAATTTCTCTGCAATACGTGTCTTATCTCTAAACGAGACATCTTCAAATTAATAGATCGTTGCTCGGAGCCTAGTCTTAACTGTTCGGTACCCAAACTGAGAAACTTTCGTAAAACATGCATGGACTATATAGCGATCGGGGGATTGATGGCTATTATAGATGATTATAGTTCATAATAATAGTAATCAATCTTCGAGTGTTGGTAGTAGTGATAGTAGCGGAATTAAACAAAATAATTCTAACCAACTTACCAGAAACATGGACTACTGCAAAGTTATACCTAGTTCAGTAAAATATTTACAAACACGTACAAATAAGAGGCTTAGCGCGGAAAAGAGAGTCCAAATTACATTTACATGGACCAAATAATTGTAACCAACTTACCAGTGACATGAACTACCACAAAGTAATAATTAATTAAGTAAAATGTTTACAATCATTGGTCACATCTATAGGCCACGTTTACCATTTTTCATTAGACTGGTTGTCAGCTTGTTTGCCGTTTTAAGTTACATATAAAAAAAATCTAAGTTATACAATAAAAAATATCTACTTATTTACCTGAAAATTTTCATCACCGTAACTACGAAGCTCTGGCTTTTGATTCTCCGATCAAAGAGTCATTGTATATTGTTTGATATTATACTTTTTTCTTTTTTGCCCACTTCAGTCCCTTTATCTCTCGGCCTTGAACCTATCGGGGTTGCGTAATCTTTATCATATTCCAAATTGTAATCAGATAAGTTTCCACAGTCGTCCTTTCTTTTATACAAGAGATATTTTAAACGCGAATACAGTAACAATCCATCAGCGATCTCACTTCTTGTTTCTTCGCCGTCGAATTGCTTGTTTGTATCACTGTATATCCATTTATGGTTTGGTCTTTTGCGACGCAATCGAGAACCAATCGGGCATTTACGGTAAATATTTGCTTTATTGCAAGTATTATATCTACGTGTAGATTTAAATTGACAGAATTTTTATGATGCGTCCGACCAAACTGTTTATAATAACTCCTCTACATCTAAAAGTTGCCTGAAAGAGATTTTTACGATGAGACCGCCCTTTGCTTCATTAGTATGATCATTACTTGTAATTGTACCTATAAAAGTTTACTACTGTAATATTTGGAGGGAACAATGAAGAGTATCTATCTATCTGCTTCTACACAACGGATATCGTGAAAGGAATCTAAACAACGTCACTGTAGACTATACAGGAGACAAGATTGAATCACCTTCGACCCAACAGTATATTTGCATTAAAAATTGCGCAATCAGGTTTTATATTAATCAAATATTAGCGTAAACTAGGCCTTGATATCTGACGACGTTTTTTTTTGAACACCTCGTGGTTAATATAAAAACGAGATCATTTTGTTATTCATCATCACTTAATTTCGAGCATTGTTCCAAAGATCTCAAGCGGTCTCAAAATGAAGGTAATAAATAATAAATTGATAATTAAAATAATCGGATGTGTGATAATAATTATAATTAAATGGAAAGTGAAATTTTCGTCAGAGGTCTATAAACTAAATGTGTTTTCTTAATTTTAGTTAGAAAAAGTTTATAAAAAAAGGAAGTGAAACCTGTTAGAGGATTCACAATGTTTCCGAAGGACTTCAACAGTGTTGAAGTCAAGAAGTAAATGTATTATAAAATTTATGGTGTGATCAAGTTCAAAATTTTCGTTTCACCTAAATTTTTTGCCAATTCTGAATCGATTTTTATAACATACATACCTTTTTAAACCGATAGGCCTTATTAATCCCTTATTTGTGATATTAATTAGTCTTGTTACAATTGTATTATGTTTTTTATGCGCAGCAAAATCAAGAATTGTTAAAATATTTAAAAAAGTAATAATTACATTGACTCCAATATACATTATTAAATTAGTGTCATGTGATTTTAGGTATTCGCTATCCTTGTCTTCGCTATAGCCTCGGTCTCCGCGTTAGGATCTGGACCGTACCTGCCCAGTGGATGGAAACCTAAGGGCCCAGCATTTTATTTGCCATCTGAAACTCAACAGGTAACATTGTGAGCAAATATTATATATAGAGTGTAACTCTATCAATCAATCATCTCTTTACTTCATCCTCACCTATAATCCTTCACTGATGTTCTTCCAATGTATACCAATTGCGCAAGCAAATTACTATACCATCAACACACAAAAAATTAGCTTAATCGTGTCACTACTATGTGTTCGTTAACTTCCCTGACTGACTCCAATAATTTTACTTACCAGAAAACTGAAGAGAATTCGCTAAAAGATGTGATATTCCAAGAATCGGAGGCGTCCAGTTCCGATTTCCTACAAGAATATGGTCCACCCAAGAATGAAGAAGTCATCCAAGATATCACAAAGCAAAATTTACCTGATGTGGCCACAGAACAAGCCTTCTCTGTGATTGAAACTAGATTTAATGGAGAGATCAAAGAAAATAGAGACACTAAGACAGAAAATGCCGTAGTTGAATTCGATGCTATTGGAACTGAAGGTATTTTAATATAAGCGAATAATGTAATAGCAAGCGGGGAATCATGCTATTTGCATCTATGGATGCGAATAGCTGACGGCATGTATTGGAGGAGAGAAGTCTATGTCTCCTACTGTGGACAATTAACGGCTAAAATGATGAGTGATGAAATCTTATGTCCAGTGGGACAGAAATAATAAAATAGATACGAGCCTACTATGTTGAATTCTAAGATTAAATTCGACTGTAAATATTATATTATTTTAAAGAACAATAATATTTAAGAAAGTACTTTAATTACAATAGTAACATATTCTTTTCATTTTACTTAGAGAACGTTTTACATTAACAATAATAGCAAAATAAATAAAATATATGTATCTCATACAGTTAATAATACTAATTTTGAATTACTCGTCAAAACAGGTGGAGAAGTTGCTGTTACAGAATCTCAAGTACTCATTGAAGAGAAATCTACAGATTCTGTCTTAGAAGCATCTGTAAATGTTAATGCACAACCAGACATTCAAGGAAAATCTATTAATATTGAAATCGAGACTGCCATTGCAAACACAGAAGATGCAGTCCAAACAGGAGTTGATGCTACAGAACGTGGTGTAGTTATACAAGAGACAGGAGTCGTTAGCAGTGGAGTGATTGATGCTGTAGAGGGAAGAATAGAACAAGAAGTTAAGACTGTTGTTGAAGGAGTGAAGAATATAGAAGAAGCTATTATTAATATTAAAAATGAAGAATCACTGCAAACGGTAATTAATAAATTATTTTATTTATATGAAATGAATTTTTAAAATAGAATTATCTACTTTATTAATTTATCTTAACAATTAAATGTTTATATATTAATTAATTAAATTTTTTAATACTTTTTTCATACAGAATAGTGTGCAAGATGCAGTTGGCGTAAGGAATGTTATAGATAACTCTGGGTAAGTTATGGGTTAATACCATTTTTATTAGACGAAAATAAATTAATTTATTTTTGATATATTTTACTGAACAGAGACTTTGTACTAATGTCGTCTGGATACCTCTGTCCCACTCATATTCCTGCCGTGAAACAGCAATTTCGGTTTGAAAGGTGGCAGTGAAATTATGGGGTGCGGAGGAATAACATCTTAATCTTCAGGAATGGAAACGCACGAGGGGTACCATGGGCATAATTATGTATTTTGTAATGTCCATGGTATTGTTGGGTCGTCAGCTTGTTTACCATTCTAAATAGCATAAAAGAGTATGTAATTAAATTTTAATTTTCCTTGTTTCAGTTCCTTGGCTCAGGCTCCTGAAGGATTTTTAGAATACGGACCGCCTGGTTTCAGAGAGTATGGCCCACCGAAAGAAGATATCGTTCCCCTGTCTGCAGCAGTAGAGGTTAGTTCAAAGTTGATATACAGAATAGATACTGAATTAATATTATGTATTGTTACACTCTAAAAACAGTATAGGACGACCCCCCACTAGATGGAGTGACGACCTCAAATAAATTGCAAGGGGTCAGTGGATGCAGGTAGTTCTGAACTGTTCCTTATGGGGGAAGCCTATGTTCAGCAGTGGACAGATAATGGCTGAGATAATGATGATTGTCTATATTAAATGTCTGCTTATTGGAAACCTATATAGGAATTAATTTTATATTCAATCAACAATATTACTCATTTATGAGTAATTTTTCAACATAACATTGTTTATATTGCCTAAAAATTGAGTACAAAGTAATTTTGAATTACTTTAACATTTTCACAGTTCAAAAGAGTTTTCACACATATATTTTAAATATTTAATAGTAATTTAGTAAAAGGAACTAAGTAAATGTAGGACTTTACTATGTAGTTTATACCAAGTTTTACTTTAATTTGTACAGGGCAAACCATCAGCAAATCAAATTGAGAGCAACGAAACAAGAAGAAGACGTTTTTCACCAAAATTGAGGTAAAAAAATTTATAATAACTAGAAGGCCTACCATGAAGTATTTTTCGAAATTATGAGTTTCGAAACACAAATTTGATGTTAAAATTACATAATACATACCATTTAAAGATATAAAAAAAAATTAAAATATTATTCCTTTGAACTGTTGTGGTGGGATTTATAACGAACGGAATGATCAGCTCCATTTACTGGGCTGATTTCGGTATGAACGAAAGGTCCGAAAATTCGGCATTTCATTTCACGGTAGACCCCAAGATTATAATTTAAAGTTTATCTCATATAAGTGAAACTGTTGTACAATTTTCACATAAATTTATTATATTTCAGGACCGCTAGGAAACATTAAAAAGAAGTTTGTCCTGGACGAAAATCTGCGAATGGCGACATGGAAATTGTGATATACCTGCTAAATAATTAAATAATAATTGTGCACATAAATATTTACGTTTATTTACGAAAATAAATTGCAATAAATGAGAGTACTTATAAACACAATGTTTTTTTTTATTGGACTCTTAGATTATATAGATAAAGCATCGAATCTCAAAAACTGATCAACTGTTTGCTAATTGTTAAATTAGCTTACTCGTTTTTTTTATCAGTTTTCTCTAAGAACAATATATAAATCTTTTATATACTTACGCATAAAATGTATCTTGACGTGTACATGTATTATTAAATAAATAAAATGAGTATTCATGCATTAAAAAGATAGAGAATCTATAAGCTAAATTAAATATAGACGTTATAAATTACTTTTAACTTATTTATCACGCAAAATTGTACGAAAAAGTTGACCCATTTTTCTTGAAGCATTTCTATGGAGATGTTCTATCTACATAATCTAAGATTAGACTCTAGCTCGGATCTGTGTGCTTACTCTCGAAACGTTTACGCGAAGCACATTCCATTAAACGACATACTTCTGCTGTATCAAATCGCAGCTCAAGTTTGTAACAGCAAGTAAACACAAGTGTGCATCAGAAATATAAATAAGAAAATCAGCGAAACAAATAAAATAAAAAAAAAAACTATCGAAACGCAATTCCAATTCCAACGTAAAAACGTCAAATGGTACTCTTGAAAGCGACAACAGCGCCACATTGAGTTTTTTTTTTTAATGGGTGATAATGGAATGGTAACCCAACCCACGCTATCGGTATACACCGGCGGGGCACCAGAGAAGGATGATAGGTGAGCATGAAGCAGGTCAGTTAGCTCATCGTGACGAATTCAATAAGAATTGTTCACTATGGTTTCCAGGGGGAACCACGTGGAGGTCGACCTAATAGGGCTAGCAATGGGGCTGTCAAACTCCATTGCTAACAATCCCTTTCCCCCCTCGCCACATTGGGTTGAAATTGCGTGAACTAAATGATATTGAGAATTGTATGCCTCGCGTTAGATTATAATAAATAATTAATCTGTGTATATGTTTAATCTATAGTGTACACTGGCTCTTTTATCTATGTCCCTCACTTCCTCTCTTTTTCACGTGCCATTATTGCTGCCGTATGCATCTCTGTATTAATTTTAGCTTAAGACAAAGCCTCAATAAGACAAAGCCGTCACTATTATTTAAACTTCAAGTTCTTTCTGCAATTACTGTTATTACCTGCTTTAATTATGAGACAGTAAAATAAGAAATACACGAGACCTCATAATTAACAGTCTCCATTAGATTATTAGATAGGTAATTTTTTTTTATTGGGTGAAAATGGTATAGTAACCCCGCCTGTGCTAACGGGGTACGCTGGCGGAGCACCAGTGAAGGGTGATCGATGAGAATGAAAACAGGCCAGTTAGCCTATCATGATGAATTCATCAGGAATTAATCATGATAGTTTCCAGGGGGAACCGCGTGGAGGTCGACCTGGTTGGGTATATTGCTAGCAATGGGATTTTTGGTCTCCATTACTAACAATACCTTTCCCCCCTATTAGATAGGTTAAATCGGATGAAATCAAAATATAATTCTTGATGCTTCACTAAATATTACTGAATTAATTTTGAGAGCTAGCAACCATGGATATTTCGTAAATAAAAATTGTATTCAATTATGCATTTATTTGTCTTGTACACGTGAACGCCTGTTGCTCATGTACTGCAAAGTTTATTTAACACATAATTGATGATTGTGTCCCAAAAATACGCGGTTGTTTCACTAACTACTAAAAACTGGGGGGAAACGGATTGTTAGAAATGGAGACTAAGAATCCCGTTACTAGCAATATACTCAACCAGGTCGACCTCCTCGTGGTTCCCCCGGTAAACTATCATGGTTAATTCCAGATGAATTCATCATGATGGGCTAACTGGCCTGTTTTCATCCTCATCTATCACCCTTCACTGGCGCCCCATCAGCGTATCCCATTAGCGCAGGCGGGGTTACAATTCCATTTTCATCCAATAATAAAAAAAAATCTACTAAAAACTAAAGCACTAAACAAATTTTGATAAAATTTCTTTGGGATTAATTTGTAAATAAATTCTTACAGATAAAAAAATATCCAAATAGGGTTTAGAACTGGCAAAGTTATGACGTAATAAACATATAAAAAAAACCCTCCTTTTTTAATTCCGTTGAAAATTAGAGAATCATGAATCATATGTGATTATTTTAGATCATTCTTTCTTTTTTTTTTATACAACTTAGAATGGCGAACAAGCTGACGGCCCACCTGATGGAAAGTGGTAACCGTCGCCTATGACATGAGCAGTACCATGGACATAACAGAGTATACTGTTTCGCCCATGATACCCCTCATGCGTTGCCATTTCTGAGGACTTAGGTGTTATTCCTCTGTACACTGTAAATTCACGCCATATCCCACCCTTCAAATTGAAACACAGCCATGCAAACACAACTGCTTTACGGTTGAAACACTATTAATATATTAATGGGGAGGTACCCCACGTGTTCCCATACCTGAGGACTCAGGATCTGAATTAAAATTCTCTCTATCTCTTTCACTTTTACTTAAATGGTGATATTACACTTTGCAAATAAACATGTAACATTAATACTTAAAACTTCTTTTATTGAATTATTAATTTTCTAATGTAATATAAATATATTTTATATTATTATAAATTCTAATAGGTGCATAAATATTTAACATTTTTTTTTTACTTCTAGATATAATGATTAAATATTTCTAATTAAATATAATTAAATTGCATTTTGTTTTACATTTATGCAACCCTATATTTGATGTCGCGTTAATATTCTGCCATATAACGTCTGTAATATAATGTCTCTGTCTGTATGTCATAGTGTTTCGTATGTTCACTGCATTGGATCCCACTCCGTCTCTGATAGTCGTTTCAAAAAAGTCTGCAATTATATAAACGTGCCGTTATTATATATTATTATTTCAGCCGTTAACTATGCCATACACACTGCCATAGTCCTATCGTATTTTGCTAGTAGTTGCCACGCTTGGCAAGCGAATTGGCAAACGCTTCTTTTGGTGATGTTTTAAAAGAGACGCCACTGCCCATCCCTCGACCATTAAGTTATTTTAGTTGCCTCTTACGACACCCATGGGTATGGTTGGGGTGATCCATTCTACGCCGGGACCACATGGCAATTATTACGTTACTAAACATGTATAATTTTTTTGTTAAACATGTTTAACTTCCAAACGAGGCATCTTCAGGCAAATTAATAGATTGCTGCTCGGAGCTTAGAAATTTTCGCAAAATATGCGTGGACTGAATAGCGGTCGGAGATTGATGGCGAATATGGTTATAGAACTTCTGGTAATAGTAATAGAAGTCAATCTTCGAGTGTTGGCAATCGACAGACATCTCTCTCTTCTCTCTTTAATTAAATCATTATAACCTTCAAGATAAAAGCATATTCCTTTTTAAAAGGCCGGCAGCACACCTTTTTTTTACTACACAGGGGGCAAACGAGCATGCGGCTCACCTGATGGTAAGTGACTACCGCCGCCCATGATCACCCACAACACCAACGGCATTGCAGGTGTGCTGCTGGCCTTTTAAAAAGGAATATGCTCTTTTCTTGACGATTGGTTGATGATTACCTGCAATGCCTCTGGTATAGTGAGTGATCATGGGCGACGGTAGTCACTTACCATCAGGTGAGTCGCATGCCCGTTTGCCCCCGGTGTTATAAAAAAAAAACAAACAAACCAGTGATATGGACTTCCCCAAATAAACACTTAGTTCAGTAAAATATTTATAAATGTTGTTCATATTTATAGGCGACAGTTACCACTTTCCATCAGACGGGCCGTCAGCTTGTTTGCCGTTCTAAGTTGCATATAAAAGAAACCTAAGTTATCTACGTATTCACCTGTAAATCCTCACCACCGTAACTACGAAGCTTCGACTTTCGTTTCTCAGGTTGGAGACTTATTGTATTTTGTTTAATATTCTTTTTTTCCTTCGTATCCACTATAATTCCTTTATCATTTGGCCTTGAACCTATCGGGGTTGCATCATCATTCTCATCATCCAAATTATAATCAAATAAGTCATCATAATCGTCCATTCTTTCTTTCTCCTTCGAATTCAATGACAGTCCATCACGTATCTCCCTCGTTATTTGTTCGTCGTCGAATCGCTTGTTTGTGTGACTAATTATCCATTCGGGGTTCGATCCTTTGCCATTTGACTGCGAACCAGTCGGGCATTTACAATAAATAGGTTTTAGTCTATGTACAATTTTTGATCCCGTCACATGGTTGACAACCCTGGAATAATTTTAATAAGTGATTATTTTTTATATATATTGTTAGGATTGCTGGTGTTGTTAGGGTTGCCACGTTTACGTAGTGCGCCCATAGAGTTTGCAGCAGCGTCGACAGATGACTTCTATGGCATCAGACGCAAACGGATGGCGTCTTTGTTACACCAACTGCGTGGCAACAGTAACAGTATTCTGGGGGCATTATCTAATAAAATGACAGCCCGATCTTCTAATTGTGGGTCAAAAGTATTACAGGGATCATAAAATGATTTGTTTTGATTTTACTATCATCATGATATCAGCTTTTAACTGTCCACTGCTGAACATAAGCCTCCCCCATTTGCCAGTAGTTGCCACGCTTGGCAGGCGGATTGGCAACCGCAGTTACTCTGTGAAGCAGTTGTGTTTACATGGCTGTGTCTTGGTTTGAAGGATGGGATATGGCGTGAGTTTACTTGGTACAGAGGAATAACACCTAAGTCCTCAGGAATGGCAACGCATGGAGGGTATCATGGGCGAAACAGTATACTCTGTTATGCCCATGGTACTACTCATGTCTATAGGCGACGGTTACCACTTTCCATCAGGTGGGCCGTCAGCTTGTTTGCGATTCTAAGTTGCATAAAAAAACCTTTCTATGGATAAAAAAATAATCGTTATAACTATTTATACAACTATTCTATAATAAATATTAAAAATGTTGTTCAAAATTCGTCATCGCAGTTAGAAATTGGGATACCTATGTTTCTAACTAACCCACCGTCGACGGGAAACACCGATCACAAACCAAATGAATGAAACTGTCGATAGTAAGCTAGCCCCTGCCATGAATAATTTTAATACACCACAACCGTGCAATTACAAATGTCTCTGACTACCCCAATAAGGATTACAGTCGTGAGAATATTTTTTTTTTAATTATAAAGGAGCTAAATACTTACAAGTATGATATAAAAATTGCAATAATAAAGTTAAACAATCGTGAAACCATTATAACTACTTCAAATGTCCACAAACGCCACTACAGTGATCTCCATTTAGAAATTCCCTGTTTTATATCATTATAAATGTCCCATAAAGATGCTAATATTATTCAAATTGTACAATTGTTATTCAATTATTTATAGCGAATTAAGGATTTGACGTTAATTTGACAAGATATTAATTTGGTAGGGTACGTCTTTTTTTTATACAACTTAGAATAGCAAACAAGCTGACGGCCCACTTAACGGAAAGTGGTAACCATCGCCTATAGACATGAGTAGTATCATGGACATAACAGAGTATATACTGTTTCGCCCATGATACACCCGATGCGTTGCCATTCCTGAGGACTCAGGTGTTATTCCTCTGTACCCTGTAAATTCACTGCCATGTCCCACCCTTCAAGCCGAAACACAGTCATGCAAACACAACTGCTTCACGGTAAAAACATGAATGGGACAGAGGTACCCAAGCAAACGACTATTGTACAAAGTCTCGTGCGGGTAAACGGGTAAACGGAATGATAATGGAATGGTAACCCTGTCTGCGCTATCGGTATACACTATACGAGACACCAATGAGGGCGATTCGTGAGGATGAAAGCAGAGGGCCTACCATGAAATGAAATTCCGAAGTTTCGAACACAATTTCGTGTTTTAGTTTATACCTAAATTGGCCCAGTAAATGGAGCTTAACATTTCGTTCGTCATAAATACTACCATTAAAGTCCAAAGGAATAATATTTTACTATTTTTAATGTTTTTAAACGGTAAGTATTATGTAATTTTAACATCAAATTTGTGTTTTGTTCGGCATCGAAATTTCGGAAAACATTTCATGGTAGGCCCTCAGGTCAGTGTGTCAGTCATCGTGACGTGACAATTCACATGAATTAACCACGATAGTTTTCCGGAGGAACCGCGTGGAGGTCGACCTGATAGCGTATATTACTAGCAATGGAGATTATAGATCCTCATTCTTAACAATCCCTTCCCCAAAAAGAATAGGTATTACACACTTTAAGATTACTACATACATAACTAATGCATTTTAACATACTGTACATTAGCTGCATCCTGTAAGTTTTTTTTTGATGGGTGAAAATGGTATGGTAACCCCGCCTGCGCTAACGGGATACGCTGGCGGAGCACCAGTGAAGGGTGATAGATGAGAATGAAAACAGGCCAGTTAGCCCATCATGATGAATTCATCAGGAATTAACCATGATAGTTTCCAGGGGCAATCGCGAGGAGGTCGACCTGGTTGGGTATATTGCTAGCAATGGGATTCTCAGTCTCCATTACTAACAATCCCTTTCCCCCCGCTTATAGGGGGTTATCATTTACCATCAGGTTGGCCGTCAGCTAATCGAATTATAACTATTTTATTAATTGTTTATTTGTAAATTTAAACTTGTTTTGTTATTTTATCAGCTTTAGATTTTAAAATACTAGCTAGTTTAATTTTAACTGAAAATATATAGCTTGACATAGAGAAGCTATACTACTACTTACTACTGTTATAAATCTGAAAGTAAGTTTGTTTATTTGTTTGTTATAGGGCCTTAACGGCTTAACCAGATGGGAAAGGAATTGTTAGTAATGGATTCTAACAGCCCCATTGCTTATTATATACTCTATTAGGTCGATCTCCACGCGGTTCCGCTTGGAAACCGTCGTGGTTAATTCTTATAGAATTTTTTTCAATAGGAAAATTGCTCTGCCTTCATTTTCACCTATTATTTACCACTACGGGACCCGACACATCCGTTACACCTATTGAAAAAATGGCTAAAAATTATTAATATATTAATAACTAAATAAACCAATCAATATGAAATTGAATATATACGTACTATACGAAATGGAGAAGGATTTAGGCTACTTTTTATCCTGGTTAATAAACATATCCGGAAACATACCCGGATCAGGACTTAATAAAAACGAAATAAAATTAAATTAAACTTAAAAAAATATGGCCGAATAGCTATAATCTTTTGCCTTAACTAAACATAAAAAAAACTAACGGTGTTGCTATTTTATTATATTTCTTCTAAATAATAGAAGTTCAATTAAGTGTTGCAGTTGAGCCAAGTTTTAAACTATTTGGATTTATTTCCACCAATATTTTTAAATTTAAGGGGTACTAAATAGTTAAATAGATGTTTTGTGAATAATAAACGGCTCAGTTTGTGTTTAAATATATACTAAGCATATCTATTTAAGAACATTATATTAAACAATCACATCGTATAAACATTTTTCATGATTGACTGATTAATTTTGATATATTTTATCATATTAAAAACTGAATAATTTGTTTTTTTCCTATTCAAAATTTTGATACATACAACTACAGTTATATTTTTCATTTTCATTGTTTTTAAACGATCTCAAATCATAAGTATTTTTTTTTATATAAATATTAAACTTTCGTAATCGATAATGTTTACCCTTATATCGATATTTTAATTTTATTATATAAGGCCAATATAAATAATTTTAAATCTATTATTACACTCCTTCATATTTTTTTATTATTATGTATTTAATGAAAAAATATATAATAAATTGCACAATTTATTATTTAATCGAATCAGTTCAAGACGTAAAAAGTAAGTTTATGTTTTATGCCCATTTTATTCCTATTAGAAATTTATTACAATCACCTTAAACTTAAATTAAATACTTACAAATTTACACAGCAGATTATTTTATTTTGATTTCATGTAAAGTAAATTTAAATATAAAGTAATGAAAAGACATAAAAACAAAATAACAGAGGAACATCGAATTATAAAGCAATTACGGCTTAATTCTTTACGCTTTGATATTTTTTTGTAATTTTTTTTATTTAATCAACCAAAATATTTACAATCGCGTTACAGGCAAGAATTACAAAAATTAAAGAATGTAAGTTGGTATCTAAATAGCATGTATGTTTAAATAGACGAATTGCACAACGAATTAAAAAAAAATGATAAAATAGTAGCTAGATACAAATGAATACATAAAAATTGTAGATAAAGAAATTTCGCAGTTAGATTAGGTAAATCTTAAAAATTAGGTAGAATTTACTTAATTATTTTCTACTACATTTATGATAATGACAACACTATCTTGTCGAAGTCAGTCAGTTATCAGTCACAGTCAGTCAGTTCATTTAGTGTGCTTATTTATTTCGGTTCGGTTTGTTGCGCTTCGATTTGTTTTGTTTACTTTTTTAATTATGATTAATATGTGTTTTTTTTTTGTTTAATAATGTAAATTAAACTTGATGGTGATTTAAAATTCATTTTGTGTTGTGTTTGCTTGTGATAAATACTAATTCATTTAAAACGATAAACACAGTTTTCATCGAACAAGTCATCTTAAGTTTAACTTGTCGTTTTGCGTGATTATTTTTGCTTTGCAGTGTGTTTTTTGACATTGTTTTTAGGAGTAATTTTCTACATTACCAGTGGAATACAGGTGAGTGTTCGCAGTATGTTTTGTAACGTATTTCAAAAGATTTTTTTTACGGTGTTCATTACCAAATAAGATGGGTGGATTTGCCATGAATGGTATCATTGCGAAATGTTTTTGTCCAGACGGCAGATTGACCTCGATATGAGCTCGAAATTTCTTGTAGATGCAACTTTTACAAGTCTGTCTAGATGCATTGAGTCTAGATAGATTGTAAGTAATTAAAAAAAAAAGAATTTACTAATAGTAATTTTTGCTATGCGAAAAATATTCCTAAATATATTACTTATTTTGTCTCCAACAAATTATAATTTAAACTAAGCATTAAATATTGTAAACAGTGATCAGTAGGTACCATTAGATGCCAGTCAACATATTATGAATTAAATGTACTTATATTTTTTTTCTAAATATAATGATAAAATGTTTGCAAACTAAAAACATGCTATTGGATTCCTTAAACTATGCTTTAATATGAATTAGCATGCTCATACTTGATTCTCAATAGTCATGTTGTATCAAGAATAAACATCTTATAGGATTATCATTACTAATTATATTGAATCATAAATTGAAAAAAATAAAAAAAATATATTCACCAGAACTTAATATAAATATATAAAAATTGAAAAAGTAATTGACCGTCCAATAGGAGTACAAATAATTTTATTCTGGGGTGAATTTGTGATAATTTTAATAAACCCCTGTGGGTAGCTACAGACCAAAATTTCATTACCCTTTTCTATACCCCTATCTATACATATCAACAACAACAACTACCTCTAAGGATATCCATTGACTAAAAAAGATTATATAATTTATATTCTTTATAAAATTAGTACATTAAACTAATATCAATAGTGAACTTATTTAAATAAAAAAAAAATTGTATAGACTGAGTTATATACATAAAAAAATATGTTGAAGTTGATAATCTCCTCTTTTTGTAGTTGGTTAAAAAAACTAACTTTAAAAGTTTTTTTTACAAATAAATTATAGTATATATATATTACATTAATAAATAAGCTACTTTATAATTAGAAAAAATAAATAAATAATAAAGTATGATTATGATAAACCATAATCATACTTTATTATTTATTTATTTTTTCTAACAAATTATATGTATCTAACAAAATATATACCAACAAAGTCTTTGAATTAAAAAAAAATAGTTTGTTTATTTGTGATACTTTATTGTACAGTAAAATCTTAAATTATAGGATACAGAGTTCTTAAGAAGATTTATAAATACAATAGTGGACATATCCCATATAGAGGATATCTTCTATCAACCTTTGAATCATCATCATGATGTAAGCTGTTAACTGTCCATTACTGAATATAGGTCTCCCCCATTAAGGAAGGTATTGCCAGTAGTTGCCACAATTGGCAGGTAGTTTGGCAGCCATAATTAGGCTTTGAACCTTTGAATTTGTTTGAATGTCAATGTCGCCATAATTTTCTTATTAGAAATGGATGTTAGAACATTTCAAACAGGAAATTCTTGATGTCAGCTGATGACTCATATGTTAAATAAACAGTTAAAATGCAGAAATGTAGACACTTTCATTTAGTTATGTAGTTGTTAACACATTGGGTGCATAGGTAAATTTGAATGTAATTTAAATGGAATATTATATAAAATAAATTATTATGTCTAGAAAAAAAACAAGATATGTTTTTTTATAGGGTTTCTACAATAAAAATGTACACAGTTCATATATATATTTATACATGCGTAGCTGTGATTTATATTTATTTTATATAATATATTGTATGCTTATATAGCATAGCATATAAAGACATTTGTATTCATGTTTATATCTTTCATAAGAAATCAACAAAATATTTAGTAACTAACTATTTCTTATAGCTTTGCCTGCACATATCAGTTTATAAAGATTCTACAATATAATCTACCCATATCTCATTTAAATCCATTCAGCTACAATATGCAGTTTATTCCACACTTATAGTCCATATAAACAGACAGCCTTTACTATTCTTAATTTATGTAACTGCTTCATAAAAATCTCCATTTATTTATTTTTATTTTAAAAATCTTGTATAGTTACTAATTTTAGTTATTGAAGTTCTTTGCTTTGCTGTTTTACTATTGATTTTTATCTTTTTATATCTATGCTGTAAAGGCATCGTAAGACTCCTACTATCGCTATCTATCTATCGCTACTAATATACCTTATCGGGCCCACCTACACATGGTTTCCCCTGGACACCATCATGTTTGATAATTATTGAATTCTTCACAATTGTCCAACTGACATGCTACCATCTTCACCTATCATCTTTCACTGGTGTCCCTCCATCATATACCGAATGCGCAAACGGGACTATCATTCCATTATCACCCATTAAAAAAAAAACAAATTAGACTCAGGAAAAGGAAAGAGATTATAAATAGATAAATATTATAATTGAATAGAAAAATCCTATTAATAAATGTCTAAACCAGTGATTCTCAACCACTGTGCCGCGGCACTTTTGTGTGCCGCCAAATTTTGAAATCGTTAAATATGTGCCGCAACAAAAAAAAAAAAAAGGTTTAGAGTCACTGGTCTAAACTCTAAACGAACTTGGATTGTCGTTATCATGCTTCCGTGTCTGTGAGTGACATAGATATATAGATTAAATAAAAGTATGGCATATTTCATTGTTTTCTCTACATCAATAATATAGCAGTTAGGGTTGCCAACTACAGTGTTATTATATTTCTTTTTTAAAAATACTAACTAGTATTGTAATTGTGAAACTGAGGTTTTGTTTGTTTGTTTATTACCTCTTAGTGCTTTAATGGTGCAATTACTATTAAATTTGGTATACCAATAACACAAGCGGGGTTTAATTAAAATATAAATCCCGTCTGCGCTAATTCGCTGGAGGAGCACCAGTTTTGATGGGTGAAAATGGTATGGTAACCCCGCCTGCGCTAATGGGATACGCCGGCGGAGCACCAGTGAAGGGTGATAGATGAGAATGAAAACAGGCCAGTTAGCCCATCATGATGAATTCATCAGGAATTAACCATGATATTTTCCAGGGGGAACCGCGAGGAGGTCGACCTGGTTGGGTATATTGCTAGCAATAGGATTCTCAGTCTCCAATACTAACAATCCCTTTCCCCCCTAAGGAGGAGCACCAGTGAAGGATGATAGGTGAGAATGAAAGCAGGCCCCTCGTGACAATAATTAACTACGATGGTTTCCAGGGGTAACCACGTGGAGGTCAATACAAATAGATATAAATATTCATGAATTCAAACGTTTGTATTATGCAGGTCTTGAACCCATAACTGTCGAAATATGAAGCAATGTGTTAAACCGTTACACTACACTGTTTGTCTAAATTAACATCAAATATAAAATAAATATTTTGCAACAAGTCGGCAACCCTAGTCGCAGGTCCACGATTCACGTAACATCAAAGACGTTCACACGGTATTCGGTGAAAACATAATGCAAGTGGTTTTTATCTAACTGTATGTACATCGGTTTGAAATAAACTTAATTTTCTAACGAGGTGGCAACCCTAGTCGCCAGTAATAACCGGCAATAACTCATGATTCACGCAGCATCAAAGACATTCACACGATATACGGTGGAAGCGAGTGGGAGCGATTTTTATGGCGCGCAAACGCCACATGTGTATCTAGGACGCTCGCGCCGGCCAGGATGCAACGACCAAATATAAATTTGTATAGGAAACACTCATTTCTGTGGCGGCGGTTAATTTTTGACCGATTTCAAAAAAGGAGGTTGTTATCGACTGTCGACTTTGTGTGACATTTCACCAGATGGAGACTGTACAAAAGTCGTTTGCTTGGGTACCTCTGTTCCATTCGTGTTTATTGCTTAGAAGCAGCTGTGTTTCCGTTTGAAGGATGGGATATGGTAGTGAATTTACAGGGTACAGTGGTTTAACACCTTATTCTTCAGGAATGGCAACACATGAGGGGGTATCATGGGTGAAACAGTATTCTCTGTTATATCCATGGTACTGTTCATGTCTATAGGCGACGGTTACCACTTTCCATCAAGTGGGTCGTCAGCTTGTTTAGCATTCTGAGTAGCATAAAAAATCGATTTTGGTCATTGTTTTTTAGTAAATAAAAAACCCTAAGGGGATTGTTAGTACTTGGGGATTAGAGAATTACTAGTAATATATGAATACCCTTTCGGGTCGACCTCCACGCGGTGCCCTCTGGAAACAGTCGTAATTAATTCCTGCCGAATGCGTCACGGCGGGCCAACCTTAGCTTCACTTCTTGTCATCTTCACCCATTATTATATTTTCATCCATAAACAAATGTAAAATGAACAGATTTTTTTGTGTAACATTTACATAAACCGATTTTGCTGTTTACTTTTTTGTATCTAACAATCACCGCGCGTGGAACTAGAACACGCACACCGGCAAAGGTGCAACGACCAAATATAAACTTGTAGAGGAAACGCTCATATCCGTGGCGGAGTTTGATTCTTGACCGATATCAAAAAGCATATATTTTTATTTAACTTATAATGACAAACAAGCTTACGGCCCACCTGATGGAATATGCTAACCGTCGTCGACATAAATAGCACTATAGTCATAGAATACACTGTGATGCTCATGGTAACCCTCATGCATTGGGGGGAAAGGGATTGTTAGTAATGGAGACTAGAAATCCCATTGCTAGCAATATACCCAACCAGGTCGACCTCCTCGCGGTTCCCCCTGGAAACTATCATGGTTAATTCCTGATGAATTCATCATGATAGGCTAACTGGCTTGTTTTCATTGTCATCGATCACCCTTCACTGGTGCTCCGTCAGCGTATCCCGTTAGCGCAGGCGGGGTTACCATACCATTTTCATCCACCAAAAAAAAACCCTCATGCATTGTCATTCCTGAGGATTATGGTGTTATGTCTCATCAACATCATATCAGCCTTTAACTGTCCACTCCTAAACATAAGCCTCCCCCTTGGGGGGTTTTG
The DNA here is from genome assembly GCF_026898425.1 of Galleria mellonella. NCBI lineage: Eukaryota > Metazoa > Arthropoda > Insecta > Lepidoptera > Pyralidae > Galleria > Galleria mellonella. The sequence continues at coordinate 2,233,872 of NW_026441999.1, read as the reverse complement.
GCAGTAGTTGCCACGTTTGACAGGCGGATTGGCAACCGCAGTTAGGCTTTGGAGATTTTTTTTACAACACAGCGGGCAAACGAGCATGCGGCTCACCTGGTGGTAAGTGACTACCGCCGTCCAATGTTTTAAGAGGGACGCTGCTGTCCATCCCTCGCTATCCTTCATGACACCACACAATATTGTTATGCCTCGGTACCCTGTAATTTCACTGCCTTACTCCACATAACATTTTTTTACAAATTAACTAAAAAAAACCTACTTTTGCGCTCCATAATTGAATTAATCCTGCAGACATGCGTGGGCGTTTGAAAGTTGAACTACTCAAAAAATGTATGTATGTATGTGAATCATACTTTATAAATAGTCCTTTCACTATTGTTTCTGTCGTCGTACATTTGTCGTACATCTTGGTGAGTTAAGGCAGTGAATTACTAAGTTATTTTTTTTTTTTAGTCTTTAAGAATGATAACAAGATAGTACGGTAGTACGAATCATTAAGGTCGCAATGTAATTTGTAATGCACGTTTTAGTTGTTATTTTTTTAATGGGTGGTAATGAAACGGTAACCCCATCTGCAACTATCGATATACGCTGACGGGTCTCTAGTGAGAGATGATAGGTAAGGATGAAACAGGTCAGTTGGCCCATACTGACTAATTTGTAAAGAATAAATCCCAACCATCTGGACGAGTGGAGGTCTTCCACCGTGCGTTTTTCAAAGCACTTTCTTCCACACACAACCACTCTTTGGAATCAACTTCCAGCAGCAGTATTTCCGAATCGATACGACAACATAACCTTTAAGAAAAGAACATATTCCTTTTTAAAAGGCCGGCAGCACACCTGCAATGCCGTTGGTGTTGCGGGTGATCATGGGCGGCGGTAGTCACTTACCATCAAGTGAGCCGCATGCTCGTTTGCCACCTGTGTTGTGAAAAAAGATGGTTTCCAGAATAATAAAACTATAAACGTAAGATAAATGTTATTTTTTTTTTTAATGGTCAGATAATAGCGACGTAGCCATACTTCGTTATGATCGCTCTTAAAAGATACATTGATTGGCGTCAAAGAGATCCATTTCTGTTGTATTGTACAAGTACATGTTCCGAGAAGTTAATCGTCTTACGTCATTAGTTATAGGCATCCACCTACTCCACTGACCTCTTAATGTTCAATGTATAATTATGTCTATAAATAATTCACCAGCAAGCCTTGATTTAATACTGATCCAATACTAAAATTTTAAGCGGTATCTAGATAAGGAGATTTTCAAACCATTTGTATTTTATTGTGTATATAATTATTACATAATACGCATAAAAAGAATCGTTAGTAGTATATAAAACTGAGAGTATATCCATTATTTTGATTTCGTGTTTCCTTCCTTCTTTTTTGGAGTCGGTTAAAATTATAATAGTGATTATCCACTAGTCAATATTATGTTTTATTAATATTTAAAATGTGATGATTTTTCTGAGTAAAATCTGTAATATGCACAGAAAGAAAGAAAGAAACTTTATTTTACAGAAATGTACGACTACACCCATACAGGGCTTAAAAAAATATATTAAGAATTATAATAACGAAATTACACACAAAATATTTATATATAAATGAAGAATATAAAATATCATAGTTATCTTTAAAAATAATACTTTTTGCCGTTTGCCGTGTGGTCCCGGCATAGAATGGGCCACTTCTTCCTTTCCCGTGGATGTCGTAAGAAGCGACTAAGGAAAGGCGAATGACAGGCAGCAGCGTCTCTCTTAAAACATCTCTAAAAGCCTAACTGCGGTTGTCAACCCGCCTACCTAGCATGGCAAATACTGGCAAAATTCCCCTTATGGGAAAGCCTTATGTCCAGCAGTGGACAGTTACCGGCTGATATAATAAATATAAAAAAAAAAACAAATAATACTGGCTATACTTGATTGAACACTGGTTCGCCACAACATGTTTTTAGAATATTTCATAACCTTTATATGTATAGTCGTCAGTCAGTCGCTACTTGAGATAAAAAAAATAGAATAAAATTATCGTAAATAACTCCTATTGATGATAGAGTATTTATTATCAGCTTATGATTGATTCCTAAGGTGTTTTTTTAACTTTAAACGATAAACAAGCCGATGACTCACCTGATGGCAAGCGGTAACAAATAAACTTTACTACGCGTATTTATTTTTTAATTCGATTGCAAAATGTTTATCAAAATCGGTTCAGGCTATTTTTTATGGCACTTAGAATGACAAACAAGCCTTAGACGTGATCGCTTATTGACCACAATAATTTCAGATTGTATAAAAAAAAAGTATTTAGTTGTGACAAATAAAGTTATTTGTCGTTATCGACAGATGAACTGTTTATTTGCATCGTGAGATACCCAACAATTGTGACAATAGTAACAGAAAGACTAAACAGTGTTTGACGAAAGGGCGGTTTACTCTGTCCCATTCTTGTTTCAACCGTGAAGCAGTTGTATTTGCATGGCTGTGTTTCTGTTTGAAAGGTGGGAATATGGCAATGTATTACAGGGTACAGAGGAATAACACGCATGCACAAAAATTTTATACATAACTTAATGTATGTACCATGTATTAAGTTATGTATAAAAATGTGATGCAAAAAGGCAATAAATATCTCAGTTAGTTATTTGCTTAATTGAAGTAAACCATTGATTTTCAGTTACTGCCTGAAAAAAAGATCCCAAAGGCACATTATCTTGATCTAAAAACTAAACAACTAAGCCGATTTTGATAAAATTTCTATGGGGCCCATCAGTAAGTAGATATATCCTATCAGATAGAAAAGGAATTTTCTTAATTTGGTTTACAACTAACAGAGTTATAATAAACATAAAAAAATACAACGAATTGGGAATCTCTGCCTTTTTTAAGGCAGTTAAAAATACAGACGAATAGAGGGCCTTCTCCCTTTGGGGAATCGCTTAAAAATCCCAGAAGCGTATTGCCAAGCCTGCTAATGGTAAAACCCATACGTTGTTTAAAATTCAATGCGGTGTAACTGAATTTGAATCGTACGATCACTATGCGGCGTGAGAATGAATGACGGAATACTTATTATAATATTATAAACTAACTTTTTTCCGCAACCTTAGATTATACAGAGTGTTTCCATACAAATGCTGTGAGAAAAGCGGGTCAACTGTTTCAAACAATTTTGCGTGATGAATAGTTATGAATATATATTTACGCACAGAGGGAGACTTTGTACAAAAATCGTTTGCTTGTGTACCTCTGTCCCATTCGTGTTTCTACCGTGAAGAAATTGTGTTTACATGGCTGTGTTTCGTTTTGAAGGGTAGGATATGGCAGTGAATTTACAGAGCACACAGGAATAACACTTTAGTCCTCAGGAATGGCAACGCATGGGAAAAATATCATGGGCGAAACAGTATACTCTGTTTCCATCAGGTGTGCCGTCAACTTGTTTGTCATTCTAAGTTGCATAAAAAAAGGCTATAAATTGATAATTCTTAAGATATACTGCGCTGATCTCGAATAAATAAGAAAAGCCGAGGAAATGATGAACCTCTATATATATATATATATATATATATATATATATATATATATATATATATATACATACATACATACATACATACTGGCGATCGGACCCAGCTTCGCACGAGTAGACAAAATTTTCGAAAATCAATACATATAATAAAAAAGTTTCAACCAATTCAACTGATTGGTGTGTTATTTTATAGCGTTTTACATGTATGTAATTCTTTAGATTGATAGAACTATTTCATTTATGAACCAATAATAAGCCGCAACGCCTTAATCAAAACCCCATTCAAATCGGTTAAGCCCTTTCTCGGATTAGCGTACACAAACGTACAAACAAATAGACAAAAATTCTAAAAACCATTGTTTTGAGTTCTATTATTTATTTATTCATTCATTAGTACAAATATGTGTACATGGCGGACTTAATGCTGAAAGCATTCTCTCCCAGTCAACCATAGGGAAGTGTCAGAATACTTGAATGCGGTACTAGTAATTATTGAAATACATACATACTAAAATTACATATATAAACGAATAAATATATATAAATAACAAATATTCATCACATATATAACAGGCATATATTATTGTTCATAAAACCTACTTATAATAGTTTTTTCTATATATCTTCCATGTTCCAGACAGCGACCAGTTACGATTTCATTGTGTGTTGATATGGTTTAAATACAGTCTAAAATTATTCATTGCGGGCATGATGTCATCCGGCTAGTAGACTAGAATGCAGTACTAAAATTCTAATTACTGGCGTGTATCTAGTCTGCGCTCGAGTGCTCTGTTTGCTATAATTGGTTTTAAGAGATTACAACATATTTAAACTTTTTTCAAGTAGGTATTGTTCTTTCTTATTGTTGAATTGTAACTAGTATGAGTCATACTGTATTACAATTACTAGTAATTGAGCCGGCTTAGTTTTTTTTTTTATATAACTTAGAATGGCAAACAAGCTGACGGCCCACCTGATGGAAAGTGGTAACCGTCGCCTATAGACATGAGCAGTACCATGGATATAACAGAGTATACTGTTTCGCCCATGATACCCCCCATGCGTCGCCATTCCTGAGGACTCAGGTGTTATTCCTCTGTACCCAGTAAATTCACACCATATCCCCACCCTTCAACCCGAAACACAGCCATGCAAACACAACTGCTTCACGGTTGAAACACGAATGGACAGAGGTACTCAAGCAATCGATTTTTGTACAAAGTCTCCCTCTGATGGTAGTAGTCTGGTAGTGGCACGGGTAGATAGTATTTTCGAAAATTATATATACTCTAAGCTAGTCACGATAATATAGCTTTCGATAGGTAAAAGAATGTTTAAAATTTGTTGTGTAGTTTTTTAATTTATCTATTACAAACATCTTTTCATCTTTATAATATTCTATAGATAGAGACATTTTGTTTGTCTGTCGGTCTATCTGTATCTTTGTTCCGAAATCACGAAAAACTACCGCACCAAATTAGGCGCGGTTTTCACAGTTGTATTCTTGACGATATGGCCAGAATGGGAGTGAATACGGAAATGACTGGGAATAGAAAAGAATGGAAAAGGAAAACATATTACGCCGACCCCAAATAATAATTGGGATAAAGGCAGGAAGATGATGATGATGATTCTTGAAAGTCGAATTCTTACCTTTTCATCGAGTTTATATAACATTTAGAATTTTCAAACGCTTAAGCAATAACGTTTTGAAATTATAATGTAGGCAACGCAAACAGGTTGGCCCTTATCTGTATTTACCACTCTGGTCTAATCATCCAGCATCCCATATCAAGAGATAAGATTACGCGACTTCATACAGTTGAGTAAGTATATATGTACGGATTATAACATTCTGGAAATAAGATGTAAACGTATGTATTCATGCTTATATAATATAATTGTAAGTAGTTGATGAACAGGCATTATTCTTAAATATTTTCTCAAATATCTCCCATGGGGGGGGGAAGGGATTGTTAGTAATGGGGACTGAGAATCCTATTGCTAGCAATATACCCAACCAGGTCGACCTCCTCGCGGTTCTCCCTGGAAACTATAATGATTAATTTCTGATGAATTCATCGTGATGAGCTAACTGGTCTGTTTTCATTCTCATCTATCACCCTTCACTGGTGCTCCGCCAGCGCTAGCGCAGGCGCTATCCCGTTAGCACAGGTTAACATACCATTTTCACCCAACAAAAAATAAAAATTTCCCATGTACAGTAATGGGAGATATTGGAGAAAAATTAATGTGAAGGAATTTCATAGGAGCAATAGAAAACTAAATAGATACTATTTATTATTTCCTCCATGAGATTACATTAATAAATTTATTATAGATACAAACAATTACAAGAAATGATCATACTAAGAAAACAATGAGCGGCCTTATCGCTAAGAGCGATCTCTTCAAAGCAACCTTTGGATGGAAAGGAGTAGTTATAAATAGTTGATTTACAGATATTTTACTTAGTTATCTCCCATATGGGAGATATTTGAGAAAAAATTATTTAGTGATTTTCATAGGAGCAGTAGAAGACAAAATAATAGTTTTTATATATTTTTGTTGTCTGTTTGTCTATCTGTATGTTTTTTCCGGCATCACGTAATAACTACTACCATAAATTTAATGGGATTTTCACAGCTGTGTTCCAGAATTTTGAACTTAAAATCTGGTGTATGATTTATCTTGATACGCCATTTTGAAGTGGGTACCCATTTCCAAAATGCACACATAATAAGTAGTGGGCAAAGACTTATATAAAATATATAGTCGTATTTTATTTAAATTTTAACCAACTTAAAAAGAAGAGATTCTCAATTTGACTTCTATATTTTTTTTATAATATAGTAATAATAATACTTTATTATTCAGACTACAATTTGGTCCATTTTGTTAGTAATAGTTTTCTTACAAACTATGTTAGTAAAAAAGTAAAGTAAATTAATTTAATTAAAGCAATTCACTCAGATGTGAGCCAGCCAACTACAACAGCATCTGAATGAAATGCCCAATTATAGGCGAGTCATATTTTTCGCCTATTACTTTTAGAATGCTGTAGGAATATTATTTTTTACATAGATTGACTAACAAGTTGATTACCTATTTGATGGAAAACAACGCATTATCAACTATTACACATCGCCATCACAGAATATCAGCGCTGCGCTGTAGCAATTAATTCGCTGCAGCACATGCTGAGTGGCGGCTATCTTGGCAATAAGAAATGTGAAGTTTACTATTGATAATTAGTGTAACTGATTTTGTTGTTGGCAATAAATATTTTCTTTCTTTCTAACGTCGCCTATGCTCATAGACGTCACAGAATAAACCGTGACACCCATGGTCACAACTAACATTCTCCGTACACTGTAATTTCACTGTCACATCCGACCCTTCACGCAACCAAAATACAGCCATGCAAATACAACTGTTTAGTGTCAGAAACACGAGTGGGACAGTGGTACCCAGATCACCTTTGTACAAAGACTTACAATTGTTCATATAGCTTCAATTATTATATTTAGTATAAATAGCAACTATCAATTAATACTATTTGGCACAGAGCTCTCTCCGTAGAAAGACTACGTGCTTTCTTGAAAGTTCCGAGTTCGATTCTCTGGTAATACAATCTATTATAATAACCACTGTACCGTTCAGTGACAAGTCATACCGTGTCATCAAATATAAGAGAATTATATTATATGAAGATATATTATTATGTGTAAATTGATTAAATTACCCGTATTGTGACTGTCCGTTACTTTCTAATGTCTAAAGAATGTATGGTCCAAGTTATAAGAGTATAATTCTTGTTTATTTATTTATTTAAATAACTTTATTGACCAAAATAAAATAAAGTACAAAAGTCGGACTTAATGCTAGTAGCATCCTCTTGACTGATAGAGATTGTTGGGATCAACAGTGAATCACGAACGCGGTACTTCATTATTGGGGTATGTTGTTATCACTTGGATACATCTGATATAGGAGTAGGCGATATATGTATAGCAATATTATATTCACAATAACTATATAATGGCCCAATAACGGATATATTAGTATTGTATAGCAATATCTACATGTATATTATAATCATAATATCTGTATATTTACCCAATAACGCATGTATTAATACTTTAAAGGCGGGAGTCGTTGTAATACTATTTATCTCGACTGTAGCTTAAAGGCAGGAGTCGTTGTAATACTATTTATCTCGACTGTAGCTTAAAGGCGGGAGTCGTAGTAATACTATTTATCTCGACTGTAGCTTAAAGGCGGGAGTCGTTGTAATACTATTTATCTCGACTGTAGCTTAAAGGCGGGAGTCGTAGTAATACGATTTATCTCGACTGTAGCTTAAAGGCGGGAGTCGTTGTAATACTATTTATCTCGACTGTAGCTTAAAGGCAGGAGTCGTTGTAATACTATTTATCTCGACTGTAGCTTAAAGGCGGGAGTCGTAGTAATACGATTTATCTCAACTGTAGCTTAAAGGCGGGAGTCGTAGTAATACGATTTATCTCAACTGTAGCCTAAAGGCGGGAGTCGTAGTAATACGACTTATCTCAACTGTAGCTTAAAGGCGGGAGTCGTAGTAATACGATTTATCTCGACTGTGTAGTAAACCGCAAGGTAAAAGGCAAGACAGTGATGAATTTAAACACTTGCTGTCCATATGGTATACTTTAATCCTGACAAAGCTCACCGACGAGATATTTTGTAGATTCGTTATACTGAAAATAATTACATTTACTACTAAATTATGCTTCAAACAATATGTATAATCCGTATTGAGTAACTATGAAAATGAAAAACGAATGAAAAACAACAAAAATACTCCTCAGGTTGGCCACTAGATGGAGTTGTTATTTTAGTATATATGTGTCCTACAACGTGATGTTAAGATTTCTAACATGTACATATAAGCTCAGGAATATATTGATTGATAAAAATAATGAAAAAAAAAATGTCATCTGATATCTGATATTTGGCTGTTTTTGCTTTGAAAACATTCATTAAAATCATCCTTACTAATATAATGTTTCTTACTAATTAATCCATACTAATAAAATAGAGTGAGGGATGGTCAGCAACGTCTCTCTTAAAACATCTCTAAGCCTTAACTGCGGTTGTCAACCCGCTTGCTAAGCTTGGAAAACTATTGGCAAAACTTCCTTTATGGGAAAGACTGATGTCAGTTAACGGTTAAAATGATAATAATTACAAATATAATATTTGTATTATTATTTATTTAACTTTTTATTAACAATAAAATAAAAATACACAATGACAATTAGGAAATTCAAGCAAAATACAGGTTATTTGTTTAGTACCTTATAAAGTCTTAGCGATTCAATTAATCCTTATGAAATTTGACATACATTATATACAGTTTGTGATGGAGAAAGACATGATGTATTTTTATCTCGGTCAATCAACATACGAAGTCGCGAGCTAACACATACTTGTATACAATACACAAAACAAGCTTCTCATTGAAGCTTAAAAAATGAACAATAATTGTAACATAATTATAAATTAGTTACGTCATTCAATGTTAATAAATGAGATCGTATTAGAAATGGTTCATTGGGCCACACACCATTCACCATTGAATCGAGTGAGTCAGCAACATGGTGGCCATTGCATTGTTCACTCCATCTACGCCATGATCACATCAAATAGTGTCGAGTTGAATTCGTGTCCTCGTTCTCTTAATGTACATTTAAATAAGCTAATAGTTTGTTTAAATAAATATAAACGTTTTCGTTTTAGAGCTTTTTGAAGTCGCTAAAAAATAAATCAATTATTTGAATTCACACCAATATAAATGCTTACTAATATTATAAATGTGAAAGTTTTGTTTGTTGCTTCTTGGCGCCTTAACTGCTCAATCAATCGTGTTGAAGCTTTGTGTACATATAGTACTTGAAGAAGGATGCTATTTTTTTGTATCATTCACTCAACATATCCTGATCATACGAGAAAGTCGCGGATATAAAGTATGTATGCAGGAATGGGATAGTAATCCCTGCGCTATCGGAATACGTTGGTATGGTACCAGTGAGGGATGGTAGGTGGAGGATGAATTCAGGCTAGTTTAATCATGATAATGATAAGCCGTGTGGTCCCGGCATCGAATGGCCCTTTACTTTTCTATGTGTGTCGTATGAGGTGACTAAATTTAATGATCGAGGGACAGGCAGCAGTGTCTCTAAACATCACTACAGCTTAACTGCGGATGCCAAACCACCTGTCAAGAATTGCAACTGCTGGTAAAACCTCCTTTATAGGGAAGGCTTATGTTCAGCAGTTATTGTGAGGATTTTTAGAATGGAATGCAGATCAATCTGAAAGTGGATATTATTAGCAATGGGGTCCTTAATTTCCGTTGTCATCATTCCCTTCGCCTTATCAAAATCTATTTACATGTTGATCTTAGTCAAAGACCGAGAAGAGATACCTAAATACCAAAATGTATTTATTAAGGCACAAAAATTGCCCACCGAAGTTTGTGTACTTTGTTCTGTGCGGTTATTGCTCGTATGCTCCGGGCGCAAACTTTCGCTCACAGTGGCTATCTGTTTCGTCATCTTCGTTTCATTGCGTCGTTCTACATACTGCCGGGTGAAGCCATCGGACCATGGCTTACTCAATCACGCAAGGAAGAGAGGTGCATTGTTTTTTTGCCAACAATATTAAAATGCTAACAATCCAACATAATAATATTTTGCCAAGTTGCCCTATACCCTATCGTTCTGGAGTCGCGCCAACTGCACCATTGAGTTTGTAGTGAACTCGCCACGATGTATGGGCCAACAGCTTTGACTTACATCCTTATCGTTTCTTCCTTAACTGCTTCCCCAACATTGTGCATAGGATTGTGTACTCTTCCATCTTCATTTATAAAAAAAAAAAAACTGAAACATGGCTAACCATTGATCAATCGGCAAATTAAGATTCATAAGCAAGAGAGTTACGATTTGGTAATAACAGCCCGTGAACAACATTCGCAACGCTCTAAAAGGTGCATCAGATCCCTATCATCATCCACGATGGTATAAAGTATCACGGAACCCTGTATTTACTAATTTGACAGGTGAAAACCGCAATAAAGTACAAGCATCGCTGATGCAAGAGCAATTAAACACATCAATTTTAAAAGTTACGTGGGTCGGCTGTTATATTATATGGCTGTAATTTTATTGTGGGTAGTTAGAACCAATAAGGTTAATGGGTGCATACAAATATTTGCTTCAATGTTTATTGTACAGTGTTGCTAAAGAATGACTTTTTTATACGAGTGCTAAGTGGAATGGTAAACGAAATAACGGATCGTCTAAACGTGGGGTTTGAATAAGCACGCCTATCCATGTACTTCCCTTAATTACATCCTTATAAGTGAATGTCGTGTCGGATATGTGAGATTGCTTCTTCTACACGAAAGGTATTCTCTTAAGATTCCCAAAAAAGGAGGTTTTCAATTTGTCTGCCTTTTTTATGGCTCAAAATTGACGCAGTTACAACAATTCATTTTGCAATCAATAATGTTTAATTCTGAGTAGGCGTCTATTAATTTTGGAACGTTTGTAGTTGCTATTTAGAGCCAAATTCGGCTTAATGCAGTGAAAAAAAAATACATATAGACACATGATTACCAGTTCTACATTCATTTTCATGAATTATTGGCGCCATTAATCGATAAGTTTTGTCAATTTTAAAATAAGAATACATTACCTTAGTTAATAATTCATCGTGACTGAAGTTTTTTTTTTTGTGAAGCAAAGTCGTCTTGCACTTTGTCTTTTAAGACACCAGATTTTCTACCTTGTATATTTTAATATAATATATCAAATTTACCTACAAAGATTGTAGTAATATCAAAACTAGATTTATGGTTCCTGGTCTGTTTTGCAGTTGGCCAGTAGATCAATAAATTAGCAGAACAGCATAAAAAACAGGAATAAGTGACTGAGTTAACGTTCGCAAAACCTGATTATCAGAGTTTAATTCCTCATTAGCATATTACCTACACATGTTTTGTACAGAATTTGCGTCCTTGCACACGCGGAAATTAAAATTAAGGTTTTGTTTCACAAAAACAAGCGACGAGTATAATCGTGACAAAATTATGAGACTAGGAGAGGAGTAAACATGATTGCAAAAAGTATGCACTTAGTTGCCGTGCTTGGCAGGCGGATTGGCAACCGCAATTTAGTTTTTAGTTATGGTATAAAAGGGACGCTGCTGCCCATCCTTCGACCATTAAGTTCTTTTAGTCGCCTCTTACGACACCCATGAGAAAGGAAGGTGTGGCTTATTTTATACCGGGACTACACGGTATTAGCAAATAACAGAAATGTCAACATGTAATTATATTTTTGTATGCATATCTTATATTTGCTATAGTCAAGTGACATAACCTTAGCATTAAAAATTCGTGTATACTGTAGAAGCACTTTTTCATAAATGGTCATAACTTTCATATTTTATATAGGTCGTCCCCGAAAAATACAATTAAGCAATGTTCTCGAAAAGTCTTTATCGGCTTTTGCATATAATGTATGCAGGAAACAAGCTCTCTTGGTACGACGAGGTTGGTGGCGGATCGTTTGATACCAATCTTTAAAACCCGCAGCAGAATTGGATTCCGTGACCAAAATACTATTTTCGGCCGTTTCCTCGAATCTGGCGTATGTGTAATCGGAATTTATTTTATTTTTTCCAAAACGTAATGAAGTTTTATTCGTGGAGGGCATTGACGTTCTCTGACCGCAAATTCGTACAGGTAATGTCTTTGGTCCGCTGGTTCGAGTTTAAAGTGGACCCAGTTAATCTGGACAATGTAGGTGTACATTTCTTTAGCTATATCACTAGGTAGCTTTTGGAACTAACTTCTAAAATTAAACTAAGTTAAAAATTATTAAAAAAATAGCTTATCAAAAAGCATTACCCCTTCCAATCTGTAAAACCATTTCTATATCTTACACACATATCACTATAGCTTCATGTCTATTGAACGAATAACTCAATAGCCTTTATTTATTTATACGCGATTGATATCCATCAAAAATTTCGTTTAATTTAACATTAGAAGTTGTCATTACATCGTTAGTTGTTAGAACGTATATTGGAGCCTTAGAACTCCAGTTTCCTAAAACAAGTACCGACGTAAGTATAATTAAATCACTTGTCCGTAACACATCTGTACATTATGAATAGGCAATTTGTTTGGTTACAGCATTGTCTAATGAATGCTCAGCCAGCGATGATTCCGTTGTGCGAATTACTGTCTGATCCCATTGGATGATTTCCCCACCTTTAAAATCGTCATGTCAAATAAAACGTTTATAAATTTCGGGTTAGAAATAGAAAAAACAAGAGTGGCAATCAATAATATGGTTTTCTTGATAGTGTTAGGGATATTGTATGTTTATGTGATGAAACCCTGCCTGCATTATCAGTATGATTTGACGAGGTATCAGCAAATCATAGCACAGGATGAGCTCAGGTCAATTGGTCTATCGTGACGAATTCACCAGGAATTAACCAAGATGGTTTCAGGGAAGATCGCGTGGAAACCAACCTGACAAAGGATATTATCAACAGTGGTTAACTTGACCTCATAAACTAAAGAAGAAAATTTTGTGTAAAGGCTGGGTGCATTTTTTTCATCTGCGGATCTAGTCAAGTACTTTCATTGTTATCTCATCTTTCCAATCAAAACACGCTTAAAGCAAGGTGCTTGGTTGCAATAATAGCTGGACAAAGGTGCAAAGCAAATTTCAAAGTATCGCATATGTGTCCCGACATAGAATTGGCACCCCTTCCTCTCCCGTGGATGTCGTAAGAGGCGACTAAGAGAGGGCGAAGGACGGGCAGTAGCGTCCCTCTTAAAACATTCCTAAAAACCTAACCCACATGCCAAGCGTGACAACTACTGGCAGAACTCCCCTTATTTGGAAGCCTTATATTCAGTTGTGGACAGTTCACGGCTGAAATAATAGTATTTGCCAGTTTAACGATCTTTTAGAATAGCCAGCAATGGCCAAATCTTTATAGCTATGTGGTAAGGAAATTACTCATATGATATTGCTCAAGAACACCATAAGAGGTTTTGTCTTTGTAACGTGTCAGTGAATTAATTAACCATGGACGTAGGTGGATCGGCCTCATGTAGGCTTTGTGGGTCAATGCAAAACGCAATGATCGTGCACGAGTATTGATAAAAAACCATGATACACATAAAGGGAACGGAAAAAGACATTGACAATAGAACGCTTGTAACTATCTGTAAAATAAAATAGAAATAAAAACTTTTCCCATAAAATCATCCCACTTGCTTGGTCCTCAAGCTACAATACACCATTGTTATGAGGAACTGGGCAACGAATTTTTGTAATTGATGTTAATGAAATGGTAACTCTCCTGCGGTAACGGTATACGCTGGCGGGGAACCAGTGAGGGATGATAAGTAAGAATAAAATGGCAGGTCAATTAGCCCATCCTGATGAATTCAGCACGATGGTTTTCAGGTGGAAGTCAACCTGATAGTGTATATTGCTAGCAATGGAACTAGTAATCCGCATTACTAACAATCCCTTTCCCACGAACAGATATACATACTCCAGAACACCTAAATTCGAACCAATTTAGAATAGTTCATTTCGTAAATTGGCCCAACCTAGAATTGAACTTGGGACACAAAGCAATGTGCCCACTGCTGTCCACGTAGGTCGTCATTTTGCTTTGAATAGGTGATACAAAGTTCTTATTTAATGTGCACATACATTTATTTATCAATGCTGGAAATTGCACAATTGATGAGCACAATTGGCAATAATAGATCCAATATGTATCGGTCGATCGGAGACAATTCTAATTTCACACAGCGTACTGGCCATCAAGAATATATTGGCGACCAGAGACAAACGGAGAAAGTTAAAGCAAGAAGCAAAGACATGAGTAGTCAAATGAAGTTTGGCTATTTAAATTTCAGACTTTCGCGTTGTATGCTTTACGGTTTATAAGAGAAGGGGATTAATGCGGTCGTCTAGGTAAACTGTGATTTACCTGGATTATCTCAAAGTTTAATTGCCTAATACTATAGGTTAAACAAACAGGTCATATATTTTAGGTTCGTAAATGTTTGATTGTAAGATAATCAAACGTTACAATCATAAGAACCCATTAATGCGGGGGAAGGGATCGTTAGTAAAAGGAACTAGTGGCCTCATTGTTAAGAATACGCTCTGTTAGAATGATATCCACGCGGTCAATTTTTGACACGAAATATTGTGTACAGAGTACAGAGGAGTAACACCTGAGTCCTCAGGAATGCCACTTCATGGGGAGTATCATGGGCGAAACAGTATACTCTGTTATGTCCATGGTACTGCTCATGTCTATAGGCGACGGTTACCACTTTCTAGCAAATGGGCCGTCAGCTTGTTTGCCGTTCTAAGTTGTATAAAAAAAAATCTGTGTAAAAAGTTAAGAGATCTGACATAAAAACTGCATTGGAGTATAATGTATTAGAGTTTATCAGAGGGAAATCTGTGGACTCCGGCATAGAATAGGTCACCCGTTCCTTTCTCGTGGATGTCGTAAGAAACGATTAAGGGAACTAAATGGTCGAAAGATGGTCAGCAGTCTTCCTCTTAAATATCACCAAAGCCTAATTGCGGTTGCCAACACACTTGCCAAGCGTGACAACTACTGGCAAAATCTCCCTTATGAGGGTGGCTATATTCAGCAATGGACTGGTTACAACTGATATAATGGTTACATCTGTCCCTCTCGTGTGTTTGCATATCTCTGTTTTGGTTAAAAAGATAGATTATGGCAGTGAAATTACAGGGTACAGAAGCATAACACCATAGTCTACGAGATTGGTAACGTATGAGTACCATTGGATATTCTATGATGTCTACGGTATTGTTCATATCTATAGACAATGGTAACTGCTTTCCATCATCTGTGGGCTTTTAACTTATTTGCCTTTACTTATAAGAGATGATATTTTTAATAAAGTTAAGTACATCAAAACAAGTAATTTAATAAAAACTACGTTAGGTTTATTTCTGCCTACCCTAATGGGAGACAGGCGTGACAGATATGTATATATGTATGTAACTAAGTTTATTTAAAAACTAAACGAGATAATTAAAGTACTTGCGGTGTCTATAACAGTAATGACAAAAGAATCGCGATTTCTAGCGATGGGCGCCTTTTAACGCGTATAAAAAATAACCTTAAACTGTCCCCAAGCAAGGAAAACGGCAATACAAAACGATACACATCTGCTATTGTATAAGAAATACCATTTTAGGCTACTGTCTACCGCATATAAACCGCTATGGTATTTTCAATGCCGTCACAGAGCAAAAATTGTCATTCATGTCACGTGTAAGAATATTAAGTCATATGCGAAGAGCGGCATCTCTTTACATTATTAATATTTATTTATTTATTCTTTAGTACAACATATGCGTTCCCAATAAACTTTAAGGAAGTATTAAAAAATAAGTATCAAATGTGGTACTAGTATTCATGTATATATTATATTTAGTAGTTGTATATATATATATATATATATATATATATATATATATATATATATATATATATATATATATATATATATATATATATATATATATAAATATATAATAATAAATGTAGAAGAAACTTTGTTTGTTTGTTACCTCTTAGCGCTTTAATAATTGATCAATCGTCATGTTTCATATACATGTAGGATTTGTTTTCTTTTTATCCCAGGGAATCAGTATAATTGGTAAAAAAAAAATAACGAATAGAGTTTCGTGCCTCCGGTTACACTTTATAATTACTCTTCTCCATCCAAAGGTTGTTTGGAAGACATCGCTTTTAGCGATAAAGCCGCCCATTGTTTTCTCAGTGTAATATTTTTTTTATAATTGTTTGTATTTATAATAACTTTACTGTTGTAATCTTATGGAGGGAACAATAAAGAGTGTGTATCTATAATCTCAGTCACATGGGTGAAGTCGCGAGTAAAAGTTGTATATTATTATTGTTTTATGGCTTTATTTTAATATTTAAATAATTGCAGCTAGCGGTTACCTATTAACTCGATTGTTTCTTGATGATTTTGTAAATTAGATAATCGTCCATTTAACCTTATTATTGTACTAACAGTAAAGTACATCTTTCAAATTTTTCTACAAAAGTAGAAAAATTTGAAAGATGTTCGTAGACGTTTATTACTGAGCCTTGTTCAAACGCGTTTGTCAATTTTTTTTTACATATAGCCCATCTAATGGAATACGGTCACATGGACGCCTACAACACTAGGGGTGTCACGTGCGCGTTGCCTACCCTGAAAAAACTTTATTATACTCTTTTTGAAGAACCTTATACTTGATGCAGGTGGCTCAGGATCGTTCCTTATGGCAGCCTATGTTTAGCAGTGGACAGATAATGGCTAGTAACATATGATGATGACGATAAGCGATTTTAAAACGCTCCACTCTTACCGTTGGACCATACCATAAGTGATTTTACCCATTCGACATACGAACTGACACGAGGACAATAGAAAATGTTTACATTTACAGTCGAATAGGTATTTAAATTGCTAAATAGCTCAAAACGGTATTATAGCTTTTAAAAGGAAACAAACTGTGTGACTTGGCCATTTTGGTTTGCGTACTACAATGCCTACTTAATTTGTTGTTTACACTTATTTAAACTATATGGATATGTCCCGGTAATGCCATACGGTCCCGGCATAGAACAGACCACCCTATAAAATCTAATCATTTTAAAAGTGTCGTAAGAGGCGACCAAGGGAAAGCGAGGAATGGGCAGCAGCGTCCCTCTTAAAACACCTACAAAGCTTAAATGCGGTTACAAATCTAACCTAATTGCTAAGCGTGGCAACTTCTGGGATTATAAATTCTGATTTAAGACTTATCAGGTACCAGACATAAAAGAAATACAACCAAATTCAGAACCTTCTTTTTTGAAGTCGGTTGTTAAACGAGCTTCTTTAACAATTTTCACCACCGTACAACCCGCCACAAACTAAAGTTTTATCCCAATCATCTGGACGAGTGGCGGTCTTCCACCGTGCGTTTTTCAAGGCACTTTCTTCCACGCACAATCATTCTTTGGAATCAACTTCAAGCAGCAGTATTTCCGAACCGATACGACAACATAACCTTCAAGAAAAGAGTATATTCCTTTTTAAAAGGCCGGCAGCACACCTGCAATGCCGCTGGTGTTGTGGGTGATCATGGGCGGCGGTAATCACTTACCATCAGGTGAGCCGCATGCTCGTTTGCCCCCTGTGTTGTAAAAAAAAAATACCCTATCTATCATATATACTATCATGATTAATTCTTCATGATGAAATCGTGATCGGCTAACTGGCCTGTTTTCATTATCATCTATCACCCTTCACTGACGCTCTGCCGGCGTATCCCGTTAGCGCAGGCGGGGTTACCATGCCATTTATACCCATCAAAAAAAAGGTACCAATTATACAAAACAAACAAAAAAAAAAGATATTTAAATATACACATGTATTTTATAATTTACTAATTATGTGCACGCATTACTAAATTCGTGAGAGAGGGAGGAGGTTACTAATTGTTTAGCTACCATTTTTTTTTTAAAGTTATAATTAAGTGCAGTAATTGTTTCTTGTTTAAAGTGGAAAGGGCTTTGACCTTATTTAGGTGTTGAATGAAATTGAAAGCACCTACATGCATAGTTTCAGAGGAATTTTTTTTTTGTTGGATGAAAATGGATTGGTAACTCCGCCTGCGCTAACGGGATACGCTGGCGGAGCACCAGTGAAGGGTGATAGATGAGAATGAAAACAGGCCAGTTAGCCTATCATGATGAGTTCATCATGAAGAATTAATCATGACAGTTTTCAGGGGGAACCGCGTGGAGGTCGACCTGGTTAGGTATATTGCTAGCAATGGGATTTTTAGTCTCCATTACTAACAATCCCTTTCCCCCCTCAGAGGAATATTGACCAAGCGCTATGGGTATATAAAGTGATAATTAACTTCGCATCGTTTATCACTTCGGCGGCTAATTTGGGTGTTTCGTTGCCTAACACTTACACCATCTATTTTTAGATTACGTTCAATGTTAAGTAGTTAAATCAGAATCAGAATTAGAGGAATAACATCTGAGTCTTAAGGAATGGCGACGCATGGGGGGTATCATGGGCGAAAGAGTATGTTATGTCCATGGTACTGCTCATGTCTATAGGCGACGGTTACCACTTTCCATCAGGTGGGCCGTCAGCTTGTTTGCCATTCTAAGTTGCATAAAAAAAAGAATCATATCGATGGAACATACTTTCGTCATGTCTAAATATTTCTTAGCATCCTAATTTACAGCTGAACTTCGGCCTTTTAGAGTCTTGAAGAGCACACTGTACTTTTGGCTTTTGGATGTTATTGTGTTATTCTTCAATTAGAAACTTGATAGACTAGAAAATAATTTCTTTTTATTATGTAACACATTTATTATAGGACTTTGTAATTAGTATTTCAAACAATAACTATAAATACAAAAATTTCAATGCCATTGTTTTGTATATATTTCCTTTCCAATCGGTTTTTAAATGACGGAGTTATAAAGTAACTAATATAAAAAAGTGCACTCAAATTGAAAACCTTTTTTGAAGTCGGTTAAAACGAAAACTATCTCACTGACTACGAATTAAAAATACATCAACACATTTATTTGTAGTCAAATAATAATTATATCCTATCACACAAATACGGTCCAGTGACCCACAAAAATGGGTATCGGGATAAATTTGATGTACACGAAACATTTGGGTCGGTCGGTACTCTGCGTAACCTACACTGTTCTGTAATGAGAATTTATGAGCCATAAAATCTATTAGATTTGTGTCAATTTAATAATTTGGCCCCGTATTTGTGTTTAGATGTTCCCCGATGTTTCACTAGTAGCATGATATTGCTCGTATGTATACCAAATTGTATCGTCCCGACGTAGAATGGGCCACCCCTTCCCTTTCCGTGAGTGCCGTAAGAGGTGACTAAAGGAACTTAATAGGCAGGGTACCTCTTTAAACATCAGTAAAGTAATTGTGGCAACCACAGTCAGGCTTTAGAGATGTTTTAAGTGAGACGTTGCTGCCCATCCCTCGCCCTCCCTTAGTCGGCTTTTACGATATCCACGAGAATGCATGGGGTGGCCTATTCTATGCCAGGACTAGACGGCCAACGCAGGCGGGGTTACCATTCCATTTTCATCCATTAAAAGAACACATGTAGTTCTTTATTACCAGAGGGAGAATTTGTACCTCTGTCCCATTTGTAGTTCTGTCGTAAAACAGTTGTGTTTGCATGGCCTAGTTTCGGTTTGAAGGGCTGGATATGGCTGTGCATTCACAGGCAGAATTTATAGGCAGAGATATAACACCTTAGTCTTCAGGAATGGCAACGCATATAGGATATCATGGGCGATACAGTTAACTCTGTTATGTCCATGATACTGTTCATGTTTATAGGCGACGGTTACGGGCAGTTAGCTTGTTTGCCATTGCTTAAAATGGCATAAAAAATAACATTTGAATGCAATATTTTTAAACCTAAGTTTCACTCAAACTACGTCTTTTCATAATAATCTCCCACATACCATACACACGGCGCATTACTTAAAGAAATTGTTATGGATTTAGAAACAACTCTAAACGAAGACCAGCAGAGTTGAATTTTGTTTAAAAACAAAAGATGAGAAATAATTAAGATGTGACCAACCTTTCATTTCCGCGCACAGAGAGAAAGGACGCCAAACGACCTTCCAGCGGTCTGCGTTGAAATATTGCTGGAAATAAAACCTGACTCGACTGAACGGACAGTGAGTAATTACTTTTGAATACAAATCAATGTATGCAAAGGTCGGCCGTCTAATATGTTTAAATACCAATTGCTTCCTCCGGCTTTGCACGGGTATACTAATGAGATGAGGAGAATAATATCCAATCTTTCTTCTAACCCACTCACTCACTTTTTTATGGAGACTAACTGACCTGGCAAACGTTGTTTTAACATATAAATATTTTTTTTCTGAGTAAGGACACCCTAATCATCTAGTAGTATGAAATTACGATCTCTTATGGGGAGAAAGGGATTGTTAGCAATGCGGACTAACAGTCCCATTGCTAGCAATATACCCTGTCATGTTGGTCTTAACGTTGTCCCTCTAGTAAGTCGTGCTGAATTTCATTACGATGGGCTAACTGACCTGTCTTTTCATTTTCACCTATCATCCCTCACTGGTGCCCCACCAGCGTATACCGTTAGCGTAGGCGGGGTTACCATTCTGTTATCATCCATTAAAAAAAAACACGCATGTGGTTTTGATTTGAGATTCATTGTCATTTTGATATCTTTTATACGACTGTTTAAAAAACGAGTGTATTGTTTTAATCCTTTTAAACCGTTATATCATCCCGAATAACACTGGCTTAATTTTTTTATGGCAGTCTTTTTTTTTATAATTTACCGAGTAAAATGTACTCGGTTTAAGATTATGTTCCGCTAAAAACCGAATTTTAGTTAATTAATAAAATATATTATTTATGCATCATTTATATAAGTATGTATCTATATAATACAATTTTATCTTTGGCTGTTAATTAAGTCACACAGAGTTACACGCTGGGTTCGATGCACGCGTCCGTGTAGCCTAACTTCAGGCTGCAGCTGAAAATCAGTGCTTTGCTTTTAAGCAAAACTATCACTGAGCTGTAGTCTATTTGGGTCACTGCGACACACATGGCGAAAACATATTTTCGTATTTTATCTTTTGTTTTGTTGGTTGTTGTTGGAAAAATGTTGGGACACTTGATACGACACGACGAACTTATGAACATTATAATAGAAGGTAAGATAGAAGGAAGGAGGGGGAGAGGGAGACCGAGACATAGTTACATCAGGCAGATCAAGGAAGGACTTGGTGTCGTGTCGTATCAAGAGGTGAAGAGACTCGCTGAAAATCGTAGTGAGTGGCAAGAGTTCCACCGACAAGAGCGTAGCTCTTAAATAGGATAGATTGATAGATCTTTTGTTTTATATTTATAAAAAAAGTATAATTAATTTGATTGTATGAACTCTTTTGTTAATTTACATGTGTCATAAATGGATTAAATAAAGTGTTTATTTATCTATCTATCTACCAATTGTGAGGAGACCAGTTATTTTGATGTACAAACTAAACTACTTAACAGATTTGGATATAATTACTATGAGACCAATTTGTAAGTAAATCTTTATAAATAAAAAATAATAATTATCCAAATCGGTTTTCAACTTACATTGTTCTTATGTAACAAACATATAAAGTACAATACATACCCAATTGTGGACCCTCTTATTGAAGTCGCTTAAAAAATGGATTAGATTGCGACTTCAAATACAACATATTGTTGTGTATTAAAATATAGGTGCTAATTTCTATCAGCGGTCTATATTTAAAAAGTTAAATTTGTGCTGCGCGCGCGGTGTTGAAATGAGGGGAGGGAAGTCGGCATTTTGACGCGAGATGTTTTATGTTAACGACGAGTCTTTATCTCTGCCCTGTCTCTATCTGTCTACATTGTGTCTATGTATAAATAAGATGTAGCTTTAAGAGCGTTCATAACTTTATCTTGAATTATAAACAGATTTGGAAATTTGTTTCTTTATTTGAAAGGATATACTTTGAGATTGTCCCATAGATGTCCAAAAATAGATGGAGATGGTCCCATAGAAATTTTATCAAAATCGGTTCAGTAGTTTAGTTTTCAACCGACTTCAAAAAGGAGAAAGTTCTCAATTCGGTTTTTTGTGTCTATTACTTTATAACCGTCAGTTGTAAGCTGATTTGGAAAATTGAAAAATTCTTTTTTTACTTGAAAGGATATACTTACAGATAGGTTTTATGGAAGTTTTATAAAAATCTGATCACTAGTTTAATTTTTAAATCAAAATAACAGATTTTTGCCACAATTGAAGTCGGTTTTTTTAATACAATCTTATTTGAAGTCGGTTAAAAACTCACATGTCGGCCACAGTACGCCATTGTTTATCGCGAAATGATGAAGCTAACGATTTTTTTTTAAATAGAATCCATTAAACTTGACCTTCGCCATACAAACGGTAACAAACATTCATTCATGCATTATAATTTTAGAACTAAAACGCGAGCCAATGAATAATTAACTAGTGAGCGTCCATTGGTTTGCTTATTTTTCATCTTTATTTTTTTTAAGTTACTTAATCGCAATGTAGATCGGGGAGGTCCTAGTGCGCGTACATTACACGGCATATTCATCAAATGAAAGGCCGATTTTTATGATTTTTTTTGTAGTCGATTGTGTTTACTTAGATGACGGTCATATCCCATTGAATTTGACCTTGGGCGTGCTGATAGTAACGTTCGTTCATTCATACATTATAATTTTAGAAAAAATATGCGAGCCAATATCTAAAACTAGTAACCGCCCACTGCTTCGCTCGAATTTCAAGACATCGCAAATTCCTGTATTTGTCTCTTAACGACTTAAAATTATGTTCTCAATTCGAGTGTTTTTCTGTTTGTATATTACGCGACATCTTTGCCAATACTAATATAGTATTATATTATCTTCGCCAATACTATGACCTATTTTGATGGTTCTTTTTGCAATCGATGCGGCCTTCATTTTGGCCAACAATTATCCTAATAATATTATAAATATGGAAACTGATAAGAAAATAATTTTCCAATGACGGTTTGGTTTTCAAATGACGGAATTAACAAACAAAATACGCAAGAATTGTGAATCGCCTGCTGTTTTTCAAGTCGGTTGAAAATAGATAGATAAATAATTAATTTGCATTACTTACAGCACACAAATAACAATACAATACACATAATATAGACATACACAGTAAAAAGAAATAAAAGAATGAAAAACAAAAAATAAGCAACAAAAAACAAAAAGCAAGATATATAAAACAACAATTTCCTTCTTTCATACGTGTGCCATAGTAACACAAAATGGTCACAACTCAGTTTATTGCTTGGCTCACAAAACACTGATATTCTGCTGTAGCCAAGAGTCAGTCGCGAAATTCCTTAATAAAAATAATAATAAAAAAGAAATATAAATAAAATACTTTGTGTGTGTCCATTACATTTGCCTCCATTTGATATAATATATTAATATTTATATTTATATAAATAGGTTACCATAGGGAGACTTTGTACAAAAGTCGTTTACTTGGGTATCTCTGTCCTATTCGTATTTCAAACGTAAAGTAGTTGTGTTTGCATGGCTATGTTTGGGTTTGAAGGGTGGGATATGGCGTGAATTTACAGGGTACAGAGAAATAACATTTGAGTGGAATGGCAACGCATGGGGTGTATCATGGGCCAAACAGTATACTCTGTTATGTCCATGGTATTGCTCATGTCTATAGGTGACGGTTACCACTTTCCATCAGGTGGGCCGTCAGCTTGTTTGCCATTTTAAGTTCTATAAAAAAATAGGTTACATAGAGTCTACACAAAATAGATAAAACTAATGTTAATATATAAAAAAAAAACAGTTACATAACTGCCACTGTCTTTATATTACGCCTAACTACTTCCTTTCGTTTCGCCTTATTCGCTAAGCCGCGTCCGCGCCCCGCATAATAATGTTAGTGATGCGTCAAACCATGAAATAATCTGGCGATTACGTCGCGTGACCCATGGGTAACGATGGTGATTTCGACAATACAGTGGCACGATTCTTGTAAAAAAAAAAAAACATTGAAATTAAAAGGTGTTTCTGTCGAAGATTTATCTATCCAAAGAGTTCGATGGTCGTTGATGTAATCCTGTTCTTTAAGCTTCGGATAGTGCGTCCGTATCCGTCGGATAGAGATGTCGCTAGGTAATTTTTTTAAATATTTAATGATTCCCAGTAAACATTTTTTTCATCATACACATTTGATCTGTATGTGCTCCGGCATAGAATGTGCCACCCCTTCCTTTCTCGTGGGTGTCGTAAGAGGCGACTAAGGGAGGACGAGGGATAGGTAGCAGCGTCCCTCTTAAAACATCTCTAAAAGCCTGACTACGTTAGTCAACCCGCCTGCTAAGCATGGCAACAACTGGCAAAACTACCCTCATGGATAAGGCTAATGTCCAGTAGTGCACAGTTAACGGCTGAAATAATAAAAAAAAAAAACATTTGATCCACCTGATAAGGTACGCCTTTAAAACTAGGGATATCAAGTGAGGTTATAACCCGCATGTAACACCCCTGTCTTTATAGGCCTTGTGATTTTTTACTTACATCTTACTTCTGCCTTGAAGCATATATGCTTTTAAGCATACTCATACAATTAAAATGAAACCTTGAAATATGTAATTTCATGCAAACTAAAAAGCTAATTTAAACTAGTTTGTAATATAATTTAATTTGTATTCTTTTGTGCTTCTATTCTCTTCTTTTTCTTTACTTCTTCCCGTTCATACAGGGTCGGTTCTCAACCTCATGCGTTAGACGTCTCGTCTGGAATGTCTATGAAAAAAAATAAAAAAAAAAGTATTTTTCCATCTCTAATAAATAATTATTGTTCTATTGTTCTAGAACAATGATTCGAACGAAAGTTGCGACGCTGCGATTGCCGTTTGCGATGTCTCGATGACGCGCGCTCGCTTCTGATTGGCGGGCCGTGACGTCACCTCCGCTCTGATTGGGTGAAAATGTCAGGCCTGCAGTCAAGGAACGAGGATGCCATCAATGGAGTCGACGTGAGGGAGCAAGGAAGCGCTTTGAGGTTAGTACTATTAAGTAGAGTAACTTATTTTACAACCCAAACCCACATGCAGCTTTAGGCTTTCGTTATATTAAGCCGATCTTCCACCGCGAACGATCGGCGACCGAAGATTCTCTGACTGTACCGCTATTAGTGACTACAGACCATATATCGCGTTGCCAAATTGAGTACTGTTTTTTTTCTATTTTGGGTAAAAAATTATCTGTACGCGAAATTTTGGAGAGAGAGGTGTCTTCAGGGTCGGTAACGTGCACGCAATGCCCCTGTAATATTTGCCACCTCAATAGTTTTAATTTATTTTTTTACAATTTTGATGTTTGTATACCGCATCGCGGTTTAGAAATGCAATAAAATATATCAATGAAGGTAGCAAAACAGGAGCTGATAAAGCAAAAGAAAAGAAGATGATAAGAGGAATTAAACGTAGGGAAGGTTTTTTTGTCGTTCATTTTGTGGTACATGGCAAAATGTACTAAATATTGATAAAAAAAGTTGTGATTGCGTATCGATTTGGAAAAAATAATTTTAAATTAGGTAAAAAAAATCTGGATAAGGCCATTACATTTGGCGTACGATCAATCGGACCAATTTTTCTTTTTCTCATGCCGTTTAATATGAACTCTACTGATCTTAATGGTCGTTATGAATCCCAACCGAAACAGAAATAAAAAAATTAAGATCGAACTCGTATTCCCATGTCTTCCTTCTCGCTTACACCCAAATCTGAGGGAGACTGTACAAAAGTCGTTTGCTTAGGCATCTCTGTCGCATTCGTGTTTCCACTGTGAAGCAGTTGTGTTTGCATGGCTGTGTTTCAGTTTGAAGGGTGTGATATGGTAGTGAATTTACAAAGTACAGAGGAATAACATACGAGTCCTCAGGAATGACAACACATGGGAGGTATCACGGGCGAATCAGTATACTCTGTTATGGCCACGGTACTGCTCATGTATATAGGCGACGGTTATCATTTTCCATCCGGTGAGCTGTCAGCTTGTTTGCCATTATAAGTTGCATAAAAAAATCTGAGTAGCTGAAGAGCAGCTGATAGAAAGAGACACTAAACAATCCTAAGTTATACTCTATCCCGCTTACACACAACGATGTTATCGAAACAGAAATATCACGCCTTTTAAGGTCAAATTTATTAGCATCAATTTGGTGTTCACGGTGCAATTTCCATTTGATTTTAAGCTTCTTTTTATGTTAAACTTAGAAAAAGCAAAGAAAACAAATTTATTCAAATTGCAATGTTGTTCTTAATCCGTGTTTCAATTATGCTAAGTCAGAATGAACAATCTTATTTACTAAATAATAGAGTTCAGAATTGTACGTGAAAATCTTCAAGCTTTTACCATAGCTCCAAGGGTGGCCAGCGAACCGAATAATTGTTCGTTACGAACAATAAATGCGTACAAATTGTCCCGTCTGAATATTCTTTAATATATAGTTACCATGCCATAATTTGTCCATTCTGTGCTCATAACGTAATTGTGGGTAAATCCACAGATATGCACTTTTTTTTAATTTTTTTTAATGGAATGATAAATGCGTTTGTGCTATCGGTATATGCTGGCGAATGCCAGTAAGGGATGATAGGTGAGAATAAAAGCTGGTCAGCCCGTCGTGACGAGTTCAACAAGAATTAAACTACGATGATTTCCAGTGGGAACCGCGTAGAATTCAACCTAATAGGGTAATATTGCTAGCAATGGAGCTGTTAGTCCCACATCACTATCCTTAACTTAATATTGCTAACTATGGGGACTGTTAGACCCCATCACTATCGCTTTCCTTCCACAGATTTGCGTTTAAATAGATATTTTTTTATGCAACTTAGAATGACAAATAAGCTGACGGCCCGCCTGATAGAAAGAAAAGTAGCCGTCGTTATAGACATGAACAGTGCCACGAACATAACAGAGTATACTGTGTCGCCCATGATATCATACAGGTGTTGTCATTCCTTAGAATTTTTTTTTTATGAGTGATAATGGAATGGTAACCCCACCCGCGCTATCGGTATACATCGGCAGGGCACCAGTGAAAGATGATAGGTGAAGATGAAGCAGGCCAGTTAGCCCATCGTGACGAATTCAACAAGAATTGTTCACGATGGTTTCCAGGGGGAACCACATGGAGGTGGACCTGATATTATATGGGCATATTGCTAGTAATGGGGCTGTCAAACACCACTGCTAACAACCCCTTTCCCCCCTTCCTGAGAACTAAGAATATTAAAAAAAAATATAGTCTGTATTCTATACATGAATATAGTCTATTTGAGAGGAGATAGCTCAATATAAAGTGATCAGTAAATAGTTAACAACTAATATATAGTTAATAAATAATAGGCCTCTACAAAAACGGGGGTTTTGACTGTAGTTGCCACTCTTGGCAGGCGTGTTGGCAACCGCAGTTAGACTGGTGATGTTTTAAGAGGGACATTGCTTGAGGGATGAGCCCTCAACCATTATGTTCCCTTAATCGCTTCTTACCACACCCACGGGAAAGGAAGAGATGGCCTTTTCTATGCGGGGCACACACATGCGCACGGCAAGTTATTATATTGCCAGTTATTATTCTTAAATTAACCATAACAAGGCTGATTCTGTTGCGGAACAGTCATGCTAATGATGTTTTATAATGACTACATAAAATCGTTTGTGAAGACAATAAGGAAAATCAAAGACTAATGATGATTCTCCAAGGTTCTCAGTTCGACAATTATATTAATCGTGTTCTCGACGCAACAAAAGTATTTAAAAACCGAACAAGACCGTGTTGGACTCATATTAATTGGATTCTGTAGTTGTTTTGAAATAGTAGGATCTTCATCGTGCCTCCAATCAAACTGTTTATAATTACTCTTCTCCATCCAAAGGTTGCCTGGAAGAGATCGCTCTTAGCGATAAGGTCGCCCATTGTTTACTCATTGTGATTATTTTTTGTAATTGTTTATATTTAGAATAAGTTTACTATTGTAATCTTTTGGAGGAAACAATAAAGAGTATCTATCTATCTATTTTGCTATATGGTCCCGGCATTAAAATAGGCCACCCCTTCTATTCCCATGGATGTCGTAAGAGGCGACTAAGGAAGCGCAAGGGATGAGCAGCAGCGTCCCTCTTAAAACATCTCTAAAGCCTAACTGCGGTTGCCAATCCGCCTGCTAAGCGTGGCAACTACTGGCAAAACCCCTACTTTATGGGGGAGGTCTATGTTCAACAGTGGACAGTTAATAGCTGATACGGTATTGTATGGATATATTAAATTTGAATAGACTTAATAATAGCTTTTTTTATATAATAGTCTTAGATTATATAGATAGAGCATCGAGCGTCAAAAACGGGTCAACTTTTTATCAGCTAATTGTCAAATTAGCTGACTCGTTTTTCTTATCAGTATCCTATATATTTACGCATTAAATAAGATGCAGAAATTATAAGACCAAAATAAATATTGAAGTTATAAAGGAATCACTCATAACTATTTATCGCGCAAAATTGTATGAAAAAGTTGATCCGTTTTTCTCGAAGCATTTCTATGGAGACACTCTATCTATATAATCTATGACAATAGTGTCAAATCAATCATTTAGGATCAATCATCAAATATTTAGGAATAGAATAGATGTATTTTTTATACATATGGATATGTATAAAAATTTTACATACACATTTTCTATACACTAGCCTGCTATAAATTGAGAAAAATAGCAATTGATGTTATATCTTTCGTCCTCTTTTTACTAATTATATTTTCATGAGAAAAAAGGAGACAACCATATGATTTACAGTTTTTATTTTATCATTTCTTTTTTGTAATTCCTTGTTCTTGGTACATTGCCTGGGCCCAGTCGTATGTTTCTGTCAAATCGATAGATCAGTAAGTGATTTAGTACTTCTACAATTACACAGTCGGTGTACGTGACGCCTTGTGGACTTCTTAGCGACTTTACTGGCTTCTCATACGTAACCTTGTCTGTTTATATTTGTATATTGGATTATACACTGGCGTGTAAGTGGTCATAATAACAATGATTTCATTATGTGGTAAAGGCAAAATGTATTAAACGCCACTTTGGTTGATAATGAGTTGTGTAATACACAACTCATGGGGGAAAAGGGATTAGTAATGGGGACTAACGGTCCCATTACTAATCCCACTTGGAAATCACTTACCATCATGTGATTATATATATATATATATATATATATATATATATATATATATATATATATATATATATATATATATATATATATATATATACACAGTTGTGTTTGCATGGCTGTGTTTCGGTTTGAAGGGTGGGATAGTGCATAGTAATTTACAGGGTACAGAGGAATAACGCCTGAGTCCTCAGGAATGGCAACGCATGGGGGGTATCATGAGCGAAACAGTATACTCTGTTATGTCCATGGTACTGCTCATGTCTATAGGCGACGGTTACCACTTTACATCAGGTGGGCCGTCAGCTTGTTTGCCATGCTAAGTCGTATATAAAAAAATAAAAATTCGTAATAAATTCGGAAAACCATCTTGGTTAGTTCTTTTTGAATTCATTACGATAAGCCAATTGACCTCCTTTCATCCTCATCTATCATCCCTCACTGGTACCCTGCCAGTGTATACCTATAAAGCAGGCAGGGTAACCAAAATATTTTCATCCATTGCTTATCGTTATGTCGTTATTACAGTGACAAATGTAAATTACCTATTTTAATAACAATGTATCCCTAATCACAAGTAGAGTTTTGTTAACCGTTTAGAATAGAAGTACTGTGGTTTATAATTATGTCACTTGGTTCAATCGATGATCAAGTACTTGTTAGAGTTTTGTACATTTAAGAATTACTATATAACGGAATTTCTAGAAGATTCTCAATTCATCTATTTACAGGGTGTCCGGTAATGAATGGATAACCTTGAAACGTCTTATAGTTCAACTTATGGCCGTCCTAGAAAAAAATACTAAGTAAAAATAATAATAAAAGAAAAATTTGACTTTTCTTTAAAATAAAGATAACAAAAATACTAATATGATATATTTTGTTTCGTATTTTTTTTAGGACGGCCATAAGTTGAACTATAAGATGTTTCAAGGTTATCAATTCATTACCGGCACCCTGTATATATCATCTATATAATTCGTCAAATATCTAGAGTCGGGTTAAATACATTTATTCTAACTTTGTATGTCAGTACACTAGGTTTATAACATTGATTTTGCTTTTGCTGTCATAATGTTGTAATTATTTTTAATGAATAAATAAATTACTAAATAAAATAGTTTATTTAAAATAAATTCGACTGTATTTTTTTTTTATTTTTGTTACCTCATAACTCCGTCAGTTGTGAATCGATTTGGATAATTCTTTTTTTACCTGCAAGGATACACTTACAGATTTACCCCATAGAAATTTTATCAAAATCGGTTCAATAGTTTAGTTTTTATATTAAAATAACTGGTTTTTCCACAGTCGAAGTCGATTTCTTATTATGAAAAAAAAACAAACGAATTGAAAACCTCCTTCTTTTTAAAATAGGTTTAAAAGTATCATAACCTGTTAATATAGAATATTGTTATTCTGTATACAAAATTTCATTCAAATCGGTTCAGTCCTTTAAGCGTGATTAAGCAGCAAAAATCTTTACATACTTTCACATTTGTTATATGAAGTAAAATACGACATAAGACAGAAGTATTGTATTCGACAGGAATATACACTTTATCACATAGTGTTATAGTTTAATATAGAATAACGGCGCGCTTGTCAAATTCACTGACCAACAGGGCCACTCAAAAGAATTGGGGCATAACAAAACAAAAAAATCCAAAAGTTCAGTATAAAAGCGGATATGTAACAGAAGCGACTGTGCCGCGCGTTTAATGGCTAACAAAATAAATAGTTTGTCCCGACTGGTGCAACAATTAAGCTAAATTGATGCAACTATGAGGGGTCGACGCACTGACATCTGTTTATTCCTGGTTCCGATCAAAGATTAAACAGGACAGACGCGCCGGTTCCTTGAATTGTCCGAAACGTATTTAATATACGTGATACGGAAGTTGATGTCCTCGATGAATG
The DNA here is from genome assembly GCF_026898425.1 of Galleria mellonella. Lineage (NCBI taxonomy): Eukaryota > Metazoa > Arthropoda > Insecta > Lepidoptera > Pyralidae > Galleria > Galleria mellonella. Next base: position 2,202,395 of record NW_026441999.1, on the reverse strand, counting down.
AGATTCTCGAGAAATGTTTGTGTAAACGGACTGAAATTGAAGTCGTTAATTCTACGTATATGATTATGGTATGGTACTGTTCATGTCTATAGGCGACGGTTACCACTTTCCATCAGGTGGGCCGTCAGCTTGTTTGCCATTCTAAGTTGTATAAAAAAACATATGCAATTTTTTTTGTATGCAACTTAGATTAGATAAGTTATTATTATTATTTCAGCCGTTAACTGTTAGGTTAATGTTATAATGGATGTAATAAATAAATAAATAAATAAATAAATAAATGCGAAAGCTTGTAATAATTGATGGATGTTTGTTACTCTTTCACGCAAAAACTACTAAATGTATTTGACTGAAATTTGGTATGCGGATAAGTTATATCCTAAGTTAGAACATAGGATACTTTGTGTACTAATTCAGGCGGGCAAAGTCACGGAAAATAGCTAGTAATAATGAACACAGAATACTTTACGCTTAGTGTTTCGAGTCTCATCTTGAAAACATCAAGTTAATTTATGTAATTAATGACTTTTGCCAGCGTCTTCGTACGCGTGGATTTTAGTAGAATGTGTGTGTGTGTGTGTGCATGTTAAATGGGCTTTGGGGGAAAAGGGATAGTTAATAAAAAGTTAATAATAGAGTTTAATGACCCCATTGCTAGCAATATACCCTATCAGGTCGACTTCTATCCGGTTCTTCCATGGAAACCAAGGTGTATGTGAATATTACAGAAAAAATAAAACGATGTTTCTAAATGGAATCGTTTTTGAGAAATTATCAAAAGCTTCTCTAAAAAGTTGATTAAATATATAAATAAAATAAACTCAGTTATGCGATCTAATTTTTAATATCCGGTCATATGGACCAAAATAAGAAGTCACCAATAATAATATCAATAAATAACTATTAGGTGTCGTTTTCGTATTATAAAAGCAATAAAGTTCATTTTATGTCAGATTATATCGAATAACTAATTATTAAATCATTTGAATGCTAAAATTTCTGTATTATTAATGTAATAGTCGAATTATATAATTAGTAATTACTAATTATTCGAGTAACAAAATCATTCCAATTTGCGCACCGCTATAGACAGACAGACAGTCGTAAATATATTCAAAGATTTATTTCTCTCCCGAAGCATTACGTACAGTAAAGCGATCGGGTCGCAAAAATTAATGTATTACCACTCCTTTTCGATAGGGTGTCGTAAGGCAACTTGAGATAATAAGTTTTCACAGTAGTTATTTCGTGCTCGACGAAACCATATCGCGTTTTAATTTTTAATAACGCCATCTAGTGGTGACGGTGGTGTAACTTTTAGTTTAAGTGAATTGTATACCGCATGTACATATGTGATAAATATCGGATAGTAGATTCTAAAAATAATTCTTGTTAACGTTTTGTGTTTCTTACGTATGGTATTATATTGGTAAATTAAATTTTATTATACGCTCATTATACGATTAAAAACGGTCTCAAGTCTGTGTGTATGTATTTTTTAAACTAAAAAAAGGCTCCCAATTCGCTTGTATTTTTTTATGAAACTTAGAATGGCAAACAAGCTGTGACCCACCTAATAGAAAGTTGTAAAATCGCTTATAGACATGAGCAGCATCATGGACATAACAGAGTATACTGTTTCGCCCATGATACCCCCCATGCGTTGCTATTCCTGAGGACTCAGGTGTTATTCCTCTGTACCCTGTAAATTCACTGCCATATCCCACCCTTCAAACCGAAACACAGCCATGCAAACACAATGTTATTGTTTTATGTTTGTTATCTCATAACTCCGTCGGTTACTGTCCGTCTTTTTTATCTGAAAGGTTAAATTTACAGAAAGTTTATCAAAATCGGTTAAGTTGTTTAGTTTTTAAATCAAGATAACTGGTTTTGCCACAATTGATGTTAGTTTTTGGAGATAATTTTCTAACATGGGAAACTTAAATAAGTCGTATATGTACTTTAAGATATCTCTTCGCGAAGCTTCGCTCGCATTCCGTGGTGGACATGGAACGTATCCCCCCCCCCTCTTTCCTCTAAATATGTCTATGTTAATAATACTAGGTGCCATCCAATAAAAAAAATACATAACAAATCATTTTCCTACTATTATTCCAGTTACTTTCATCATGTTTTTTTAATGCGTAAAATGGTAACCACACCAACGTATACCGCTAGCGCAGTACCAGTGTGAGGTGATATAGGTAAGGATGAAAGCAGGCCAGTCGGCCCATCATGACGAACTCCACATGACTGAACCACGATGGTTATTTGCTGATGGTTGCTTGGTAGTGGTTTGAAATTGCATGGAGATAGATCTGATAGCCTCATTGCTATATACCGAATATTGCATGCAATGGAACTGGTTTTAATAAATAACTCATTACTAATAATTCTTTCCCCTCCCCCCCCCCCTGGAGTAGAAGTATGTATACGTAAAATTATGATTGGCGAGGAAATACATTTATCCTAGACATTCGATCAATTAAAACCGGTCAAGCAAACTGGTCAAAATTAACAAATCCAGTTACATCATCATAGACTACTATAAGAAATGGTCCTAAGCCACCTGCATCGCCTGACTCTCTGCAATGAATTTAAGGTCTGAACTCCATCTGGTGGACCTACACTGTGTTTGCCCGTACAGGATCTCAACTCAAGAATTTTTCTTCCCCATCAGTTGTCGATTTTTCTAGCTGTGTGACCAATCCATTGGCACTTCAGGTTGCTTGTCTTTCGGGTTATAGTGTTCACTTTAGTTATTCTACCGAAATCCAGATGGTCTACCATGAAATGAAATTCCGAAGTTTAGGACTCGTTCGTATTTTCGTTCATATCGGAATCGGCCCAGTGGAGTTTAACATTTCGTTCGTCATAATTCCTACCAAAGAAGTTCTAAGGAACGATATTTTACTTTTTTCATATTTTTAAGCCCAGAGTATTATGTAATTTTTACATAAAATTTATGTTAAGTTCAGCCCCGAAATTTCAAAAACATTTCATGGTATGCCCTTTGTATACATCCCACATATTCCACAGGTGCTATTCCTAATCTATGCTTATATTTTAAAGCTGTATATTGTGGTTCCTTTGACCGTGCTACAGTGAGTTCGCGGTTAGTTTATGCTCCGGGAATTCTATATTTAAATCCTAGAGACAGTTTGCTTTGTTTATTATGGAGTGTGTTTATTTTCATTACTATATCCGTTGGATAAACTTTGTTTTCTTTATTGCACTAATTAAGTTGTCCATCTGTTTATCAACACACACGTATATATATCTCAATGTGGTTGCCAGAGACTAATGCACTTGTTTTAAAATTTTATTTCCTCTATCAATATATAAACGCCGTAATTTTTCGTCAACTTTCAAAAGAAGATTTTTTTAATTTGACTGTATATTTTTGTATATACTCGTAAATTGTGCAAAATGTCAGCCAATGCTGGCCCGATTTTATTTGATTTTTTTGGAATATTTTGTTAAATTCGGATTTGTGCTAGCTATTATTTTTTGTTTAGTCTAAATCTGGAGTTAATCTGGTATAGACGAAAATTTTATGTTTTTTTTTTATATGACTATATATTAAACTTTTATTTATATTGTCGGTCCCATACTACTATATCCCATATTACTTGACTTTAAAAAAAGTAGGATTTTCTGAATCTAGTTATATTTTTTTACGTTTGTTACTTCATAACTGTCATTAATATATCGATTTGGAAATTTTTTTTTTGTCTGAAATAGTATATTTTTGGGTTGATTCCATAGAAATTTTATTAATATCGGTACAGTAGTTTAGCCTTTAAATAAATTAACACGTTTTGTCACGATTGAATATTTTTTGTGAAACAAAATCTCAAATTAGTCTATAATTTGGTTTGGTACGACAATTTAAAATTTCACAACCGCAAGTGATAAAGGTTTTTTTTATTCATCATCCCAATAGACCACTTATCTAATATTAAATTTCTATCGAAGATTTCGAATTTCATAATTTTGTGGACGGCCCGTCGTTTACAGTGAAAGTAAGGCAAACCGAGCGTAAACAATGTTTGTTTTGAAACAAAGTCGTGCTGACCAGAGATTTCAAATTTTAGCTCATTGAAGGACGACTTGTATTTTTAGTGATTAAACGAACGTACACAAGTGAAGTTCTATCATTGATATTTAATGACACTACCCAGCAAACAGAGTACAAATACCCACAAAAAAAAATTAATAAATTACAGTACCGTAATTATAGTATTTTTTTTATACAACTTAGAATGGCAAACAAGCTGACGGTCCACCTGATGGAAAGTGGTAACCGTCGCCTATAGACATGACCAGTACCATGGACATAACTGAGTATACTGTTTCGCCCATGATACCCCCCATGCGTTGCCATTCCTGAGGACTCAGTTATTATTCCTCTGTACCCAGTAAATTCACGCCATATCCCACCTTTCAAATCGAAACACAGCCATGCAAACAATTGCTTCACGGTTGAAACACGAATGGGACAGAGGTACCCAAGCAATTAACTTTTGTACAAAGTCTCCCTCTGGTGAAGTAAAGTAAATTTTATTGCAAAGTAAAGAAAACACGTAAGTGATACCACGTGTAACTGCATTATATATTTCTTAAGTTTACAGATTAGGTAACTAGAGAATCACGATTTGTTGAGCGAATAACACCTGAGTCCTCAGGAATGGCAACGCATTGGTGGGTATCATAAGCGAAACAGTATACTCTGTTATGTCCATGGTACTGCTCATGTCTATAGGTGATGGTTACCACTTTCCATCAGGTGGGCCGTCATGGCATGTTTGCCATTCTAAGTTGTATAAAAAAAAGCGATCTCCTATACCTCACACACCGCTGGGCTCTTGCCATTGAGAGTTAGGGTGAGGCGTTGGTGTTTGGTCTAGATATAATAAAGGCTTTCAATCAGGTCTATCATATAAATCTTTTGTCAAAATGTCCTTCATAAGGACTTCCCGAGGGATTATGCAAATAGATCGCCAACTTTCTGTTTGACATGTGTATTAAAACCGTGGTTGATAGTAAGTAGCTACGACAGCATGGGCAGTAATGCAAGCGTCCCACAAAGATCTATTTTTTTTTTAATGGATGATAATGGAACAGTAACTCCGTCTGCGCTATCGGTATATACTGACGGGGCCCCAGTGAGGGTAGGTGAGATGAAAGGTCAGGTCAGTTAGTCCATCGTGATGAATACACCAGGAATTCAGCACGATGGTTTCCAGGAGGGTCTACGTCGAGGTCGTTCTGATAGGGCAATGGGACTGATAGTCCGCATTACTAACAATCCCTTTCTCAAGTCTCAAGGATCTGTGTTGTACCCAACGCTGTTTTGGCTATATATCAATGATTTGCTGGATACGATTTACATACATTGTTTTGCGGTTGACAGTACTGGGGATGCATACTACACGGGCCGTGCAAATATCCTTTACTCCATTATGGACTAATATACAAAAGTACAAGATAGTAGATCTAGTTTAGAACTAGATGGCGTTGTGCGATATACGTATAGGACTATTAAGAGTCGTCCATTATCATTATATTCGTTAACTCAACCGCAAAACTGTAAATCACATGCAAAATTGTACTTTCCACCGCAAACATCATTTCTCTATATGTTCATTATATATATTCTACATTCCGTTCTCTAAATAAATAAGTTCACGTACATATTCAAGTTTTATCTCATTTCACTTTCAGTTTGGGTCGAATTTTGCAAGCAACTTATGTGCCAGTCTTTATTGGTATTGCCAAAAAGAATTGTAAGCAAATATAAATATTGCATATGTAATTTGATTTCGCAAAAATGTTGTGTTCAATTGTGACAATTAATATGAGACAAACACGGGCGAAATGCTTATAGATTTAAAAAAGAATTACCATAATTTGTTTAGTATTATTGAAGATTATATATACCTATGTGTATACAATACAATACGAATATAAATAATTATAAACTACAGAGTATATTAAATAACTATACATACATACATATCTGTCACGCCTGTCTCCCATTAGGGTAGGCAGAAACAATGGAAATAAAATAACTATATAATACTAATAACAATTACGACATGAATAGATACACACAGATACTTAAATAATGAATAATAATAACAATAAGAAAATACGTACTTATCGTGATACAATTTCAATGACTGGATAATATTGTAACAGATCCTTAGACTATTTCTAAAGTGAAAAAAGTGTTGTCCTCCTCTCTCCTACTTGCTGTGCCCAACAGGGTCCATAATTGAAATGTTATCTACTGAGTATATTATGGAATGCAATAAGAAATAAATAAATATATATTTAACATATATACATAAATTGTATCTTTCAAGATACAATATTTTTTTCCTTTTTAAAAGGCCGGCGGCGGTAGTCTCTTATCCCTCCCCTCCCCCTGTGGTGTAAAAAGACATACACTTGCATTGTTTAAAAAAATCTTTAACTGTCCACTGCTGAACATAAGTCTCCCCCTTAGCAGAAGAGGGGGGAGTTGCTAATAGTTGCTACGCTTGGCAAGCGAATTTGGCAACCGCAGTTAGGCTTTGGAGATGTTTTAATAGGAACGCTGCTGCCCATCCCTCGCCCTTCCTTAGTCGCCTCTTATGACATCCACAGGAAAAGGGGTGACCTATGCCGGGAACATACGCAAAAATTTAAGATATATATGTATGTATATCTATGAACCTAAGTTTAACACCTAATAGACATACAAAGTAATAAAATAAGCAACTATACTTAGTTGACTTGAAAATTCTTTTAAATTCAATCAAAATCAAATCTAGTTATGCAAAAAACAGCCACATTACCTGGCATGTCCATAAGAGATGGCTGTTTTCTGCCTAACTAACTCCAGTTTATTTTAACTGTAACAGGTAACCACAATTTTTATCGGAAAATATATATTTTTTTATATCAGTTCCAATACTGTTAACTAGATCCTCCCAACTAGTACACCATTCCATATATTACAATCACTAAAAACAACGTTATCTGTTAGTCTTGTTATCTATTTTATCATACTGAAGTAAGGGGGGGGGGGGAGATTGTTAGTAATATTATCTAGCAGGCCCTTTACTAGCTATATATACCCTAAGCATTGGTAATATCAATACCGCTGTGATATCTACGTATTGAATTCCCCTGGACATTTTTTTTATGGATGATAATGGAATGGTAACCCCTCCTGCGCTATCGGTATACACTGGCGGGGCACCAGTGAAGGGTGACAGGTGAGGATGAAGCAGGTCAGTTGGCCCATCGTGACGAATTCAACAAGAATTGTTCACGATAGTTTCCAGGGGGAACCACGTGGAGGTCGACCTAATAGGGCTAATATTGCTAGCAATGGGGCTGTCAAACTCCATTGCTAATAATCCCTTTCCCCCCTCCCCTGGACATTGATGGCGGATAAAGGCATCACCCATTCCAACATCACCCATACCAGTCGGATCTATATATATTTCGATATTATAATATTGGATAACTAATATTTATCTGTTACTGGACCAATATCTATATATTGTAAATATATAGATATTGCTGTATATTACCTAACCGTAATATACCCTGACAAGTCGACCTCCATGCCACTCCCCATGGAAACCACAGTGGTTAGTTTTTAATGAATTCATCGCGATGTACCAACTGGTCTACTTCATGTATCATTCCTCAATAATACCCCACCAGCATATAGCAATAGCTCAGACGGGGTTAGCATTCCATTTTCACCCATTAAAAAAAATTATATTGAACTTGTATCTTATATTCGCATATGGCGTCAGCTAAGCCGTTGCACGTCGACCCATCGGGATCTTTTGTGCTTCCCCCTGCCATATACCATCATTTCATAGATCCTTAACGATATCCCGCGGTTTAAGATATCTGTAGTCCCTTGGCTCTGAATAAGCCGTTCCCAGTATACTCATGCGCATGCTCGCTAACGAATCACAGTTGCACATCAAGTGTTCCATGGATTCCGATTTCTCTCCGCACAGTCTGCACAGTGTGTCCGAAGATAGATCCATCTTGTGTAGTATATGCCTTATTGACATATGTCCAGTTAAGGCACCCATAATGAGTCTTGCCTGTTGTATATTGAACTTGTAACTGTGAATAGTTTATTAAAATCAGTTCTTGTAACATTTTTAAATGTTGTAAGTTACATTAATGAAATAAGTATTTAAAAAAATACTCAATGGTCTTCACTATAATGCATAGATCATTATACATCTAGATGGAGCGACGAGTGACAAAAAACACCCAAAAAATATAGTCAGTCAATTGTTGGCTTAAGTATCGCATGCTAAGTGTTCAAATATTGTCAGAGTGTACGAAAGTCTGCAAGTACATTGAATAAAATTACGATTTCATGATAAAAGTTAGTAACTACAAGATAAATGTGATTTTAAGGGCATGCTATTTAAAAGAAAGTTTTTTTTCATAAACATTTGTGTACAGTCACTCTATCATCATCCAATTTACACCACAATTAGTCCATTACCCTAAGGTTGTTTTGTAAAGATTGCTCCCAGCAATAAGACCGCCTTACTGTACTTGTACAACTGTATCGTTACATTTATTGTCTTGCTTTTTCCCTATATCGTATAACGCAAATAAACTCATTCATTCTTTAATCATCATCATCACTTACTATACACTATCACTCTATCTAGATATTATTAATCTAAACTTTATACATGTACATATATTTCATACATGAAACAAGTAGAGGTGATAACGTTATGAAGATGTAGTGGACTACCTCTCACGTACTCCGTAAAAAATTACGTGAAAATTTAATTTCAAAATAGATATATTTTTAAAATGTTGTTTAACATTTTTAAGTTAAGTGTGAACAGTAATTTATAAATAAATAATTAAATAAATAAATTTATTGCCACATTTGCTTTTTTCAGTAGAATAAAGATTTAACATTACATTGTAAATTCCTCTTTCGTAAATGAGATTTTGTGAGAATTTGCCACACCTCCCCAGTTTCCCACTTACCCCTTTCTATTTTAAGTCGCCCCCTATAGACTTACTCATATTATTTAATTCGCAGTTGCCTTGCGAAGTAAATAAACACGATCCATACTTCGCTTACCGTGCGTGGTGTTCGATGACTCAATCACTAAGCATTCTGTTATCTTATCCATCAAACGCTCCGCTTGTAAATATATTACGTTTCTTAATAACGCCAATATACGGTCGTGTGTTTTGTGCGGTACCGTTACAGAGATATCATTTATATCAGTTTTTAACTGTCTACTAAGGAACGTAAGTCTGAAGGAACTTTGCTAGTAGTTGCCACGCTTGGCAGGCGGATTGGCAACCGTAGTTATGGAGATGTTTTAAGAGGGATGATGCTGCCCATCCCTCACCCTCCATTAAGTCACCTCTTACGATACCCACAGGAAAATAGGTGTGGCCTATTCTATGCTGGGATCACATGGTTACAAAGGTGTGTAATTAATCAAGTCGGTATGACAGTTTTAAATATTAAACTTCAACACTGCTCCTTGGGAAAATATGTGAAAATATGTACCTATTCTGAGGGCCTACCATGAGATGTTTTCCGAAATTTCGGAGCCAAACGAAACACAAATTTAATGTTAAAATTATATAATATATGCCGTTTGGAATTATTAAAAATATTAAAATATTGTTCCTTTGGACTTTTATAATAGGATGTATGACAAGTGAAATGTTAACTCCATTTATTGGTCCATTTTTGGTATAAACAAAAATACGAAATTAAGTCCGAAATTTACGCTGACGTAGACCTGCTTTTTTTGGTACTTACCAGACTTGAAATATTCTATTAATCACAATTTTAATTTCTATGTACATTTTTTATTGTCCTCATTAACATTTTTATATTGGTGAAAGCTGAAGCGTAACCTCTGAATTTTTCAGGTTCATGTTTGAATTTATTTAAAAAAATTTGTCGCTTTTTTTGTACTGTCATCTTTCAAACTGCATTAGAAGCGTTCGTGCACAACAAAAACGGCCTAGAAACATTTGACAGCAAAGCACCTTATAAAAACGTTTCAGTAAAAAACAACCTATCTACGATTAGCTTGTTGGCGACCAAAGCCACACCAGTAATAAATGCAGCCGTCTATTTCTAGACGCGCGCCAGTCGTACGGTCTAAGCAAATGTTATATTCCGGATATTTCACCGCAACTGTTCCGGTTGAAATGTTGACCTGTGTGTTTACACATATTAGACAAATGACGTAATGGTATCTCTACTCATTCCCATAAGCTATTTCTAAATACCTACATTTACGTATGTCGTTACGTACTCTGTCCGTTTTGGGTAGGCAGAGTCTATTGCATTTTTTTTTCTATTTACTTACTTTTTTTTCTTTCGTTTATAGAATATTCTCAATAAGTTTTGCTTAGTCATAGATTCGTCTGTATTTTTATGTTAAAATTTCTAAGAACGTCGCCAATTCTAAATCAATTTTCACTTTTTTTTGCAACCGTTAGGATTTACTCCAATTTGTTTTTTTTTTTTTTGAGAAAAAATCTATACCCGATTCCGTATTCAAATTCTTTTTTTATGCACCTTAGAATGGCAAACAAGCTAACGGCCCACCTGATGGAAAGTAGTAACCGTCCTCTATAGACATAAGCAATATCATGGACATAACAGACTACTGTTTTACCAATGATACCCCCTATGCGTTGCCATTCCTGAGGGCTCGGATGTTATTCCTCTGTACCCTGTAAATTCACTGCCATATACCACCATAAAAGGAGAATTCATTCTCCTTTCGAAAAATAATGCAGATTCTCAATTGATGTTTGTTTTTTTTTATGTATATGTTAAGCTTTGTAAAGTATCGCGTAAATCATAGCTGTATTAAAAACCTCTCCATTATTTCTTTGTTTTTCTGATTTTGTTTTTTTTCTATTTATTTTCACTTTCTTTTTTAACCTCTTTTTTTTTAAATAAAAAGTTATGGTGTACTCTATTATAGTGTACTATAAAAAGTTATGGTTACTCCATCAGTACGCTGAGTACGAAATATTAACATATCGGCCGAGATGCACTTAAAAATCATAATATGATGGGAGAGGGATAGTTTGTATTAGGGATTACAGTCCCTGTTGTCCCTGTTGTCCCAGCAATATGCTCTATCAGCTCGACCTCCACGCGGTCACCTATTTGCTATGATGGGTCACTTGACCAGACTGCATCCTCGTTGTTTCATTCTCCAACGATGCCCCGCCATTACATTACCACAAGCGATTACACCATACCATCTTTAACCATAAAAAATGTGATTTGTATAAAGTGGCCTTTTTAATAGTGTATCCAGTATAGTAACCCGATGCTCGACAAGTGTAAACGGACACGTCTTTATTACAAGTAACCCGAGGTTTTATCGTTTAAGCTTGACTGCTCGTGGTGTACCGGTAACTGTAGGTAACTCGTTTTAATGGACTGGACCACACACGTACTAGTGCCTTTTAAGAGGCATACGTTCTTTTTTTAATGGGTGATAATAGAATTGTAACCCCGTCGGAGCTAATGATATACGCTGGGGGAAAAGGGATCGTTAGTAATGAAGACTAAGAATCCCATTGCTAGCAATATACCCAGCCAGGTCGACCTCCTCGCAGTTCTCCCTGGAAACTATCATGGTTAATCCCTGATGAATTCATCATGATAGGCTAACTGGCCTGTTTCCATTCTCATCTATCACTCTTCACTGGTGCTCCGCCAGCGTATCCCGTTAGCGCAAGCGGGGTACCATTTCATTTTCACCACTTAAAAAAAATATATACGCTGGGGGGAAGGGATTGTTAGTAATGCAGATTACCAGTCTCATTACTAGCAATATACCCTGACAGGTTGACTTCCACGTAATTCCCCCTGGTGATCATTGTCCAGGTGTATTCATCATGATGGATTAACTGATCTTTTCACTCGAACCTGTCATCTCTCACTGGTGCTCCGTCTAGCGCAGGCGGGGTTACCATTCCATTACCATCCATTAAAAATTCATTCAGTGTCGAATTCAACAAGAATTGTTCACGATGGTTTCCAGGGGAAGCCACGTGGAGGGTGAATTAATAGGGCATATCGCTAGCAATAGGGCTGTTAAACTCCATTGCTAACAATCCCTTACCCCCCAATATAATATGATGACAATAGTAAATTTATTATAAATATAAACCATAAACTAGTTATGTGTTAACAACCGCCATTCAACCCATGATGACCTACTGCACTAAAGCTTTTTTTTATCTTAATTACTAATTAACTGCCTCTTATGAAAATTGAATAACCGTTACATAACCATTTCATAGTCTGTTAACTACTTGAAGTGGGGGTAAAGGTGAGGCAGTGGCTTCTAGTGTCGATTTGGTTCTTGAGGAGGGTAATTTGTTTTTTAGATAACTTCAGTTTGGAGCAATGAGTGACACAGTATAATTGAAACGTCTATAATGCTGTTATTGCTTATAGAAATAGTCGCGATTTTACATCTAGATAGAAAAAACCTCAAAATAATGATAGGGACAATAACGGGTCATTGTCCATTAAACAAACATTTATACACAATAGGAGCCACAGACAGCCCTCTATGTCGAGGCTGTTTCGACGCTGAAGAAACGGCTGCTCACGTAATCCTGGAATGTGAGGCTGTGGCCCATCAACGTTTAGAAATCCTCGGAACGGTGAGGTCGCTCCGTGAAGCCTGTGAAGAACCCAGGAAGCTTCTGCGCTTCTGGGCGGAGCTAGGTTGGCTGTACTAGCCACGACTCACACGCACAACGGCCCAAATGAGAGGCTAAGCGCGGAAAACAGAGTCCTTCTCACATTCACATTCACATTAGTCGCGATTTTTTATAAAGCGAATCACTTCAATTCCCATTACAACACACCTGAATATACTGTGACGCCCTATGAACTTCACTAGCATATCCATACTCATACGACAGTCATCATCATCATATCAACCCTTAACCGTCCACTGCTAAACATAAGCCTTCCTCTTAAGAGGTTTTGCCAGTAGTTGCCACGATTGGCAGGAAGGTTCGCAACCACAATCAGGCTTTAGAGATGTTTTAAGAGGGAGGCTGCTGCCCATCCCACGCTCTCCCTTAGTTGCCTCTTACGATACTTACAGGAGAGAAAGGGGTGGCCCATTCGATTCCGGGACCACACTGCCAAATAACAATATAGTTATTAATAATTTTTAAGTTTGTCCCACAAAAGAATAATTAAAACGAGTTCCACAAAACAATCGACTTCAATTGTGGTAACACCAATTATTATGACTTTAAAAGTAAATTACTGAACCGATTTTGAGAAACATTCTATGAGATCAATCTATAAGTATATCCTTTCAGATAAAAAAAGAATTATCCAAATCGGTTCACAACTGACGGAGTTATGAGGTAACAAACATAAAAAAATACAACCGAATCGAGAATCTTCTTTTTTAAATTGGTTAAAAATAACTTCAATCATAATATATAATTTATTATCAAACAACTCTGTTGGAGATATTACGTAATATTTATACACACAAACATAAAAAAAAATACAGTCAGATTGAGCAGATGCTCTTCCTTTTTAAAGTCGGTTCAAAAATATTTCTCGAGAATAATTCCTATTTAGAAAAAAAAAAAACTTTGTGTATGTTTAAAAAATAAAAACTAAACATTTACAAAGCACTACACATGCATTTCTTTTCTATTCCTGTCATACAAAGTTAAGTGTATAATCTAAACAAACTATATTCAGCCTTAACGTATTATTTATAAGACACTTAATTGCTGTACTTGTTTTTAATGTCAATATAACAGAAAGTTTGTTATCACCAAACGATATGCGACTCTCTGTCCCCGAATATAAAGATCAAATGCACTTTTAATTAAAAGTTAAAACAGAAATAGCTTACTTCGAGCCAGGGTATAATGACAGATTAAGACATCTTTGCGACGAGAAACAAGTATTTTACATTAGAACTTGGAATTTCTCAGTCAACACTTCCAGAAAGGTCGTCATATTTATTATTATGAAGGAAACTTATCAGAGGCATGGATACCTTTATGTTTTTTTATGGGCAATAATGGAATTGTAACCCTCCCCCCCCCCTACACTATGTTTTTTATGAATAACAATGGAGTGGTAACCCATGCAGGGCTAACAGTATACGCTGGCTAGGCAACAGTAAAAGATGATAGGTTAGAATGAAAACGCAGGCCAGTTAGCCCATCGTGATGAATGCACTAGGAATTCAGCATGATGGTTTCCAGGGGAGACCACGTGGAGGTCAATCTGATATGGTATATCGCTAGCAATGGGATTGCTAGTCCGCATTACTAACAATCCCCCCCCCCCCTCCCCCAGGCACCAGTGATAGATCATAGGTCAAAATGAAAGCAGGTCATTTGGCTCATCGTGATGAATTCATTCAAAATTAATCACAATTTTTTTCAGGCGGAACCGCGTGGAGGTCAACCTGTTAGGGTATATTACTAGTAATAACAATAGGCCTAATCGCATTACTAACAATCCCATTCCCCTACTGAAACAAACCATCAGTGCTCGCACATATGTTTCTAATTTATAAAGAAGTTTTCATAATTACCTTAACTACGGTATACACGGTTATAAAAGCGTGCACTGTTTAGTTTTTGACATAGAAAGAACAAAAGACAAACTAGAAAGTGGTCACTTTCCACTTAAAAATGTCAGTGTCACAGTTGAGCAGGTAATATACATAAAATTTGCAAACAAATACACAACATGTGTGATGACGGAGCAGCAATGCAAATAGTTCATCCTTAGTACGATCAATAATTATTTATTTAAGAGATTATTTTTTTGATGGGTGAAAATGGTATGGTAACCCCGCCTGCGCTAACGGTATACGCTGGCGGAGCACCAGTGAAGGGTGATAGATGAGAATGAAAACAGGCCAGTTAGCCCATCATGATGAATTCATCAGGAATTAACCATGATAGTTTTCAGGGAGAACCGCGAGGAGGTCGACCTGGTTGGGTATGTTGCTAGCAATGGGATTTTCAGTCTCCATTACTAACAATCCCTTTCCCCCCAATTTATGAGAATTATTATTGCAGCCGTTAATTGACCACTGCTGAACATAAACCTTCCCCAAAAGGGCAGTTTTACCAGTAGTTGCCACACTTGGTAGGCGGGTTGGTAACCGCAGTTAGACTTTAGAGATGTTTTAAGAGGGATGCTGCTGCCTATCCCTTGTCCTCCCTTAGTCGCCTCTTACCACACCCACGGGAAAGGAAGGGGCGGCCCATTTTATGCCGGGACACACACAGTATTTATTTAATACATGCATATTATTTAATACATGAATCTTATTTATTATCATCATTTCAGTTCACGGCAAAACATAGGCCTTCCCTATAGACTGCCATAAGCAACGGTCATTAGCCACCTCCATCTACTGACTCCCTGCAATGCATTTCAGTTGTCATTCCGTCTGGTACATTGTGTTTGCCACTCAAGAACCTTTCGTCCCCCTCCGTTCTCGGTTTATCGAGCTATGTGACCAGCCCATTGCCATTTCAGCTTGCTAATCCTTTGGATTCTGCTGTAGTCTTCTCCATAGCCCGCTGTGTAATTTGAAGCTTTTGGATACCGAAAATCGTGTAGGACCATGTTTCGGTTCCATAAGTCATCACTCAAAAGTTGGCGTATTATTTAATAAATAAAATAAGTGTTTACACATTAAAAAGGTACATAAATTATAAGACAAAATAAATATAGAAGTCATAAAGGAATCTCATAACTGTAACACGCAAGATTTTATGAAAAAGTTGAACCTTTTTCTCAAATCATTTCTATGGAGACTATCTATATAATCTAAGTCACGTATGTACTAGAATCAATCACTCAAATGTTGTGAAGAGTATTAACTCTGGCCATGTCCAATCATTTATGGAGGGCTGTTTCTCGGTCGTAAATCATACGGTTATTTTTATCGGAGACTAGTTATGTCTTGTTTTATTTATATAGAGCGGTGACAGCCCTGTTGTTTAAGGATTAAAAATTTGTATTTAGATAGAACTGTTGATCCCAAAGGCGGTTGACGTCAGGCAGGTGGCCGGTCGTAAAACTAAAAACCAAATCTTTTTGTAATATGGATAAAATCATATAACGCCGACCCCAAATGATTGGGATGAGGGTAGGAAGATGATGATGATGTTGACTCCATAAGTATTAAATCCCCTAGACAAGTAGCGTGCTAGATTCTATTTATAGAATCTTTTCGGTTAGCACTCCCATGACGAAGTACAAGTACATCGCATGTTATCATCTCATTATTTCATTTTGATCCCAGTATTCTTCACCTAATCACCAGAGGAAGACTTTGTATAAAAATCGTTTGCTGGAGCACCTCTGTTCTACTCGTGTTTCTACCATGAAGCAGTTGTATTTGCATGGCTGTCTTTCGGTTTACAGGGTACAGAGAAATAACACCTGAGTCTTCAGAAATGGCGACGCATGAGGGGTATCATTGGGCGAAACAGTATACTCTGTTATGTCCATGGTACTGCTCATGTCTATAGGCGACGGTTACCACTTTCCATTAGGTGGGCCGTTAGCTTGTTTGCCATTTTGAGTTAAATAAAAAAAATAATTCTTGTCCATGTATGATTCATACATGGGCAAGAGATTGATTATAGCTTTTTATTTTCTTTCTTTGTTTATCGATTAATTTTTTTTTATGAAAAAAAAAGCAACAATTGTATAACATAAAAAGTGATTATTCAAAGGTGCATATTATTAAGTTTACTTGAATAAAAATTATTTATTATTATTATTCGCTAGCGACAACAATTCTACCAATAGATTCGTATGCCACTTGTCTAGAAGGCCTAGCGTGGAGAGAGATAAAACCGTTTTTGGCTTACGATAGATTTTTTTAAATAAATGTAATTGTGACCTCGTCTTTGCAGTTAGTTTATACTGGCAAGAACCAATAAGAATAAGGAATCGAACGTAAGGATGAAGTCAGCGGGTCTACCATGAAATGAAATTCCGAAATTTCGGACTCAATTTCGTGTTTTTGTTTATACCAAAATCGGACCAATAAATGAAGTTTCACATTTCGTTCGTCATACATCCTATCATAAAGGCCAAAGGAACAATATTTTAACATTTTTAATATTTCTAAGCGGAATGTATTATGTAATTTTAACATCTAATTTGTGTTTCGGTTGGCTCCGAAATTTCGGAAAACATTTCATGGTAGGCGTTCAGGTCAATTGGTCTATCTTAACACCGGATTACTGGTGCAATCATCATCGTATCAGCCGTTAACTGACCACTGCTGAACATAGGTCTCCCCCATAAAGAGGGCCGTGTCATTAGTTACCGCGCTTGGCAACCGCAGCTAGGCTGGAGATGTTTAAAGAGGAACGCTGCTGCCCATCTCTCGACCAATAAGCTCCCGTAGTCGACATCTATTTAAATCCATGTCTGAAGGGTTACAAAGGGCGAATTCGCAAAAAACGCAAAAAGCATGCGCCGGCGCTACTACAAATAGTATCCCGCGTCGCGCGGCACGCGAGGTTATAATGGTATCCCGTGTGTATGATCTTAGTCAACATTCTACGAAGTAATAATAGATAGAATATTTAACAAACTACATAACTAACCATCGTGCTGAATTCCAGCTGTATTCATCACGATGGACTAACTAATTTGCCTTTTCATTCTCACCTATCATTCACTGGTGCCCCGCCAGCGTATACCGTTAGCGCAGGCGAGGTTACCATTCCATTACCATCCTGTAAATAAACTGAAGTACACGTGGCAAATTCTACTTGTCAGAGGGTGGAGCGATTATTAGTAATACGGATTATCAGTCCCATTGCTGGCAATATACCCCGTCAGGTCGACCTCCACGTGGTCCCCACTGGACCATCGTGCTGAATTCCAGGTGTATTTATCACGATGGACTAACTGTCCTGCTCTTTCATTTTCACTTATCATCCCTTACTGGTGCTCCGCCAGCGTATACCGTTAGCGCAGGCGGGGTTACTATTGCATCAACACCTTGTAAAAAATAACCTGAAGTAAACGTGGCAAATTCTACTTGTCATCAAAAATGTAGTTATTAAAACTAATATAAAATTATAATTTATCTTTTTGCTATATGTAAAGCATGTACAAACATACGTGAATATAAATGTATTCCATTCTATCCATCAATTACAGAGTGGCGACCAACACACCACACCTGGTAAGCCTCGGCACCGGGCGGCTGAGCACTGCCGTCACCCTACATCCCATCAAACAAGGTAAGCACAGTATAAAGTCGGATAAAAATAACTACTGGCTGTATCACACGACTTCGCCTGCTATATGCTCAACTACCATCTCAGGCCCATGATAAATTCGACGGACGGAGCCCTTTATTTAAAAAAAAACTTATAGTTGTAGATAGATAGTTACTCTTTATTATTTCCTCTAAAAGATTACAATAGTAAACTTATTATAGATAACTTATACCTGCTGCAGATTTTCCCGTATAACTCCATACAACCCGCCACATATTAAAGTTTCATCCCAACCATCTGGATGAGTGGCAGTCTTCCACCGTGTGTTTTTCTAGGCACTTTCTTTCACGCACAACCATTCTGGAATCAACTTCCAGCAGCAGTATTTCCGAACCATACGACATCTTAACCTTCAAGAAAAGAGCATATTCCTTTTTAAAAGGCTGGTAGTACACATGCTATGTCTTTGGTGTTGTGGGTGATCATGGGCGGCGGTAGTCAGAGGGAGACTTTGTACAAAAGTCGATTGCTTGGTTACCTCTGTCCCATTCGTGTTTCTACCGTGAAGCAGTTGTGTTTGCATGGCTGTGTTTCGGTTTGAAGGGTGGGATATGGTGTGAATTTACAGGGTACAGAGGAATAACACCTGAGTCCTCAGAACTGGGCTTCAGCTTGTTTGCTATTCTAAGTTGTATAAAAAAAAAAGTCACCATCAGGTGAGCCGCATGGTCTTTTGCCCCCTGTGTTGTAAAAAAGAATCTTTGATGGAGAGGAGCAATTATAAAAGTTTGATCGGAGTAGTTTCATTTTTGGCCAGGAGCTTCCTTCAGGCCGGGGGCGTATGGCATTTTGCTCGCTCTGTCAATCTATTGTTATGTCGCTGTATGTGCTAAGTTCAAAGATGACCTACCCATCAGTATCAAACTTTATACTATTTTGTTTAGCAGTTTTTGCGTGAAAGAATATCACATATGCATCTGTACATCTTTTATCATCAGTAAATCACAATTATAAAGCCAATATAATTATTGCATATTCAGATGATAGTCTGATAATGATAACAGCCAGTGGTCAATGGTCACGGTGACGTCACATACCCGTCTCGCTCGCTCATGCCCACCTACTTCAGGCTGCTGTAGGGTTGTCCCCACCCTGAAGCTTGTTATTAACATGCTATTGTATAGTATTTATTATTCTAGTGGCATAAGTCGGTTGATTAATTCAAATTAATTAACCGACTTCATAAAAGGAGGTTTTAATACGGTTGTATTTATTCTATGTTTGTTACGATTTGGAAAATTCTTTTTTTTTTCTGAAAGGATATACTTACAGATTGGTACCACGGAAATTTTATCAAAATCGGTTCAATAGTTTAGTTTTTAGATCAAAATAACTGCAGTTAAGAGTTAAAATAAAAAAGTACAATCGCATTCAGAACTTCCTTTTTTTCGAAGTCGGTTGACAAAGAGTAACAGCCAAGTTTCTTATAGTATCTTGACGATTTGAACTGTTTATTGATATTAAATGGTAGTTAAAAAAAATTACGTAGTCATTAGAAACAAAAAAATGTCCTATATGAATGAATTATGATTTTGCCTTTAATTCGCTACTGTCTAAATGCTAAATTACCTACTGCTAACTTACGTCAGACGTAATTTAAATTGAGAAATAGATCTGAAATAGAGAACTAATTTTCTTCGTTTCCTATTTCAGTATAAATAATTTAAGATTTTGTTCTATAAAAATGCTACTCTAATCGTAACAAAATCAGTTATTTTAATTTACAAACTAAATTACTCATTCGATTTTGATAAAAAACCTATGAGACCAATCTGAATATGTATCTTTACAAATTGAAAAAGAATTTTCCAAATCGGTTTACAGGGGGAAAGGGATTGTTAGTAATGCGTTCAAACAGCCTCATTACTAGCAATATACCCTGTCAGGTCGACCTCCACGTGGTTCCCCCTGGAAACCATTGTGGCTAATTCTAGTTGAATTCTTCAGGATGGGCTAACTGACCTGCTTTCATCCTCATCAGTCATCTATCACTGATGCCCCGCCAGTGTACACCGATAGCACAGACGGGGTTACCATACCATTATTATCCAAAAAAAATTGGTTCACAAATGACGGAGTTAAAAAGTATAACACATAATACAACCGAATTAAAAATCTCCTTCGAAATCGATTATAAATGAAACATGCAAGTGACAGCCCTATAGCAGGGTGATTGTATTGAGATTGCGAACGAGAAGCCGGTTCCATACCGTAACACGATTGCCTTGAAATAACCTTTGCTTAATAAATATACGACATACGACATAGTTTTTGCTATGTCTACATTATAATACGAGTAAAATTGTACAAATGTCCGCGACATTTGTACCGTACTAGCGATCCGTCCAGGCTTTGCTCGGATAGTGAGAAATTAATATACAGTCTTATGTTACTGGCTGATAATGGTAGCTTACTATAGGTGAAAGAATTTTTAAACTCAAGTAGTTTTTGTGTTTACAGTTTTAAATAAACAAACGTACAAAAAATAAAATCTTTCCTCTTTATAATATTGGTATTTATTATTTTTATATTTGTAAATATAATTTTAAAATATTTATTGTTGTATAACTTGTGTTAATAATAATAATAGTTAATGTTCAAGTGTTGGCACTCGCACACATACTAATGGTGGCGGAATTAAACAAAATAATCCTAAACAAATAACCAGTGATATGGACTTCTGTAAAATAACGCCTAGTTCAATAAAAAAAAAAAAATATAATCTATACTTATAATAAATCTGTAGAGAGGTCAATTCTGTACAAGAAATATATTTCCAAAATAACTATCAGCGGGTGATCAGTGATCGATACTGATGCCAAAAATGCAATCAGTAAAATTTTTGTCTGTCTGTCTGTATGTTCGTTATAGAAACAAAAACTACTCGACGGATTTTAACGAAACTTGGTACAATTATTCTTCATACTCCTAGGCAGGTTATAGTAAACTTTTCATCATGCTACGATCAATAGGAGCAGAGCAGTGAAGGGAAATGTTGGGAAAACGGGAGAAGTTACTCCATTTTTAAGCTTCCGTCGCGTGTGCAGCCTTAATGGCCACTTTTTAAAATGTAAAAATGTCCACCCGTGCGACGCCGGGACGGGCCACTAGTATCCTAATATTACTGGTCACCCCGCCTTGTGCTATCGGTATACGATAACGGGGCACCATTGATAGATGAGGACGAAGGCATGTCAGTTGGTCCATCATGAAATTTCGACATGAATTTACCACGATGGTTTCCAGAGGGAACCGTCTGGAAGTCGACCTGATAAAGTATATTGCTAGCAATGGAACTGTTAGAACCCATTACTTACAATCCCTCCCCCCCCCCCCACCAGTAAAAAGCTATTAGCCATTCAAAACTAAAATCTTCTACAAAACAATTTTAACTATTACATTGTTTTGTCGCTTTCTTTCAAATTGGGAATTTAACACAAAAGAAAGAGACAGTCCGTTAGACAAAATAAATTTAAGATATATTTGACGTTTTTATGAATAAGGGAATTAAATTAATGAGAATTTAAATCAATTAGCTTATTTACCAAGAGATAAAGCATGAAGCATGCAAAGCCAGCGGCGAAGTTTGCCTCGTCTCAACTCAAAGAATTAATTATACGACGACACAGGAAATCGATTAGAGATAATAAAATAAATTGCCATATTTGAATATTAACACGTAATAAATTTTATACTTTTAATAAAATTAAGATTTATTATAAAATTGAATTCTGATCAGTATGACGAATATTTAAATAAATTTATACTAATCTATACCTATATATACCTTAGATTATATAGATAGAGTTTAGAGGATATTATAGTTTTTTAGTAATGTTTTAATTAATATTTTCGTTCCAAATAAATAGTACATTACTGCAGCGGCCAGCAACTGAGGCATTGATGGATGAACGTGCAAATGTGAGCCGAGGCGTAGCCGAGGCACACGTACATCCTTCAATGCCTAGTTGTGGCCAAGGCTTGTTTGTATAGTACTTTTCTCAAACAATGCGCAGAAATCAAAAACACAATTTTACTTTTTAAGTTTTTCTTTTTTAATAAACAGCTTTCTATTTGCAAGTCAGTTCAAAATTTTAATAAAACCTTTTATTAGTTACCTCCTTGGTAACCATGGTTCGAAGTAAAAGGTCATTCCATTTTTAAATTACAGGACAGATATGAGTTTACATAGTAATTTATCTGGCCGCAAAACACGACAGATACGGATTTTCATACAACTTTTGCCGGCCGCTGTCCGCATGTATCTGGCCAGTACGGCAATTTTGATTTATCTCGAAGAAGATTGCCAAAATAATGCTTGAGAAAACATTATTATTTATATTATAATATTATAGAATATATCGATTTCTTTTTTTAAGGTAGCAAATGCAAAATATTGTTTATATTTATACCTATTCTATGACGTTACAGGTCGTGTGACAATCGGCTCGGACCCGACATGCGACATCTACGTGGTGGGCACCGGGGTGGCGAGCGTGCACTGCCGCGTGGAAAACTCCCACGGCGTGGTCACGCTGTACCCCACCAGTGGGAGCACGCTGCTCGACGGGCTGCCGGTCGACAAGCCCACGCGGCTCTCGCAGGGTTAGTGGTATTATTTATTAGATCTTTTCCTTGATTTCCTTGCGTGTATCGTATATAAAATATCCTCCTGTTACATCAGGATATAATCTGCGTTTTGCAAAAAATTACATTCAAATCTGTTAAGCCGTTTAAGTGTGATTGATTAACAAATATATAGAGATCCATAAATCCAAACAAGAATCTTTCACATTTATAATATTATTAATTTTTACTTTATATCTAACTAAATCTACTAGATTTTGCCTGTGACTTCGTCTGCGTGACCGAGATATGTTTAGTGATTAAGATAAAAAACCTATTTGCTCCTCTATCCAATATACACCAAATGTCATTTGCAACTAAGTAAGCCATTAAGCCACTTAGAGATTCTTTTAATGGTATAAAATGGAATGGTAACCCCGAATGCACTGTCATATAGAATAATATGAAGAAACCTCTTTACCCCCCCCCCCCCCCCCTCCCCCTTAAAGAACTCCGTGTCTTAGTCTAGTCTATTGGGTCTTAGTCTTTTGGGAAATCCTCGGCAGAGAGCTCATTCCATAACCTGAGTGTTCAGTCCAGTTGGTAATTTCTGGTGAATTCATCACGATATGACATGACAACAATCAACAGACCTGACTTCATCCTCACCCATCATCTCTTACTGCTGTCCCCCCACCGATAGCACAGGCGGGATATTTTCACCTATATAAAAAAGTCAACAGAAACTAGAAGCCTCCTTACTCCTCCCTTATAGGCGACGGGTTACCAATTACAATCAGGTAGGTCATCAACTTTGTTCTAAGGTGCATAAAAAATGCTGGTTATCATTACAGGCAGCATGCTCACCATAGGCCGCTCGAACTACCTCCGCTTCAACCACCCCGAGGAGGCGATGCTGATGAAGTCAGTGCTGCCCTCTGCACACGTGTCAATGGCGCCGATACAGTTCCAGCCGAACGAGCACTGCCTAACTGGTTATTATTTCTTTATTTATTTAACTCTTTATTGCGGGAGGAAGAGATTGTTAGTAATGCGAACTACCAGTCTCATTGCTAGCAATGTAGCCTGTCAGGTCGACCTCCACGTGGTCCCTCTCTGAAAATCATCGTGCTGAATTTCAAGTGTAGAAACACAAATGGGACAGAGGCACCCAAGCAATTGACTTTTATACAAAGTCTGTCTCTTAAATTTGCTTTGACATTGCCGGGACCACACGGCGGTCAAACCGTTTAAAAGACCATTATCAAGGGACTAAGTTACCAATCCAAATTAAAATGGGGAAAAGACATACCATTCTAGTATATATTCACCCTATTTTAATTTAGCTATCATTTTTTTTATTTTATTCGCATATAAACTTTTCCATGTAATATATTAATTATTGTATTAAACTTTTTAAACCAAACGCTTTGTTCCACTTCATTTTCCTTTCTTTTTTCAGGTTACGTCGCTCACCACTCAGACCCCAGCAACCAATGTTACCAAACCACCAACATACAAAATATATACAAAAACAACAGTCTCACGCAACTAGATCACGAATTAGACATGACACTCAAAGAAATGTCTAGAAAGAAACCACCAGTCGCGCCCAGGAAACCTTACAGAGATCTAGACCAGTCAGATTCAAACTCAGACCAAGAGTCTAGACCGAAAGTTTCCAGCATCATGGCTAAAGTGTCCAAATTCGAATACTACGCGAAACAACAGAAAGTAGGCCGTAGTCAGTTTTACACGTCGAATGAAAACGAAATATCTCCTAAAGTCTTTAGCTCCAATTCGTTAACAGTAAACACCCCAGCAAAAGACGTTTTAGGTGGCAAAAACGTTCCTAACTACATAAATAAGAGCAAACAAGAACAGAAAGTAATACAAGTCAACGAGAATAATTTAGATTCTAAAAATTGTTCCTATGCAAACGTAGCAATAAGGAACAAGAATAAAATAGATGATATAGTTAGAAATTTTGATGATAACTCCCGCAGTGATATAAATAGGTTACCGAAGAAAGTTAATAATGATCAACAAGTAAAAACTGACAATATTTATGGAAGAATAAATCCGAAAAATGAACAGAGTGAGAAGATTATAGATACATACAAAAACAATATTGAACCTTGCAAGAATAATGTAGAGCCGTGTAAAAATATTGTTGAAACTTCTCGAATAGATACTGATATAGAACAGTCTAGAAGTGATGTGTACGGAAGAGTGTGTGATAGAAATTTGGGTGCTTCGAAACCCATAAATCTACCATCATCAGCGTACGACAGGAATCCACAGTATTCTCCCGTTTACACCAACTGTCAGTACGATAGAAGTTTGGAAGCTGAAAATAAGAGGATGAGGGTATGTATAATTATTATTATTTTAGGTTTTAGCCAATTATCCCCATTAAGAGTGTTCAGTGAAATTTAACGGCTTCGAAACGCTTCGCACTGGTGTACTAATGATGATATTTTATGATTTTGTGCCGAAAAAACACTGACTTCAGAGGTGGCAAAACAAGAAACTAAACCAATAAACCCATTTTCATAGAATTCTTATAGGACCAATTTGAAAATATATACAGTGGATTTCATTTATTACGACATTGGTTGTAGCGACCATTTGCCTATAGCAACGTTAAATCTAAGTCCCTTGAATTTAAAGCATACTTTAGTACAAAATTCATATAGCTATAGCGACTTTGGATGTAACGCCGAGTTCGGGTGTAACGATTGTTTTTAATGAATCATTTATATCAAATTCCTAGAAATCCCATGCAGATATTGCGACCGAAGTTGGCCGCTAAAAAGACACCAAGATTTCTTTCTTTCACAAACATTTCTAACCTTTTATTTACATCCACATAGATGGTCAGCAAGTGTGGAGACCTTTACCTATTGTTTATAGATATCAGCTACGTAGGTAGGGAAGCGTTTTGAAATTGAATTTATGGTTTAGTTACAAAGTGATATTCTGAGTAGCAACTGAGTTTAGTAAATTTTTGGATAAGTATGACTGTCTCGACTCACATTCACTGTTAAAGAAAAGGTGGAAATCATTTCTTAACTGAAAGACGGTGAAAACAATGCTGATTTGTGCGAAGAAAAAACTATACATGTGTACCTGTATGTATCTCTTTACGTTTGCCTGTAACGACTTCAGGATATAGCGTCGAAAATAGAGTGGTCCCTTCATCGTCGTTATACCCGAAATCCACTGTATATCCTTTTAGATAAAAAAAAAGAGAATTTTACACCACAGCCTGCAGACATTATTATATTAATAATTAATCTTATAAGAGAATAAACATTAGTGTTTTCTTTAACTATTGCAAATATATTTGTAACTGAATAAATTATTTTATTATTATTTTTTTTTTTTTAAATTTTACTATTATTTTTATTTATATTGTATTTAACATCTCCCTTTTTATGGGGGTAAATGTTCAACCATGCGGGCCTTAGCCAAGCAATGGTTGACTTTAAATTATATATGAGGACGATGACAATGATCAGGAAAGAAATTTTCTGACTATGCGGCAGGTATTGAGGATGACCGCTTTCTGTAGCAAATCTATTGTATAGATAGGAATTTGTAACATATCTAAATGCTTGTGAAGATTTTTGGGTACGATTGCTGTAGACGATAGTACTATGGGTATTATGTGGATGGTGTGCGCTTTCCATTTTATTTTTATAATTTTTAAATTTTACCAAAATTCTCATCTCCCCTCTTAAGGAGAGGAGATGGCAACTAACCCCCGGCAGAAGCACAGTCGGCCGGGGTTCAGGGCCCCAGGGAGAGAAACCGGCGTACAATGCGGGCAGAATCTAAGAGCACCGCTTTCTGCATCTTTCCCGGGAGTGAGCCGCCTCGGAATCCCAACCGTCTGAGATGTTGTTCCAGACTGGTTGGGATAAGACCGTTCACCGACATAACGATTGGAATGATTTCGGTAGATGTCACCCCCCACATTTCGGTCACCTCGTGAGCCAGGTCGAGATATTTTCTCTTCTTTTCGGTTTCGGCTTTCACGAGGTTCTCGTCATGCGGTATGGTGACATCCACCAAAAACACCCTCGAAAGTGCCCGGTCCATCACCACGATATCAGGTTTGTTCGCAAGAACAGTCCTGTCCGTGATGATGGATCGGTCCCAGTAGAGCCTGACGCTGTCGCTTTCGAGGACCGGCTGTGGCTCGTACTTATAGTACGGCAACCTCTCATTCGCGAGGCCGTACTTCAGAGCTAGCTCTTGATGGAGTATTTTGGCTACCTGGTTGTGCCTGTGCAAGTACTCTGTGTTGGCAAGAGCTGAACAACCCGAAAGCACATGTCTAAGTGACTCCGGGATGGCGACATGCTCGACAGATGTCCTCAGTGCCATCCTTCAGAATGTGCTTTCGGTAATTGTTCGTCTTAACCACCTGATCCTGTATTGCACAGACAAAACCCTCGGTCTCTCCGAAGAGATCACCGAACTGTAGCCAGTGCACGGAGGTCTTCGTGTTTACGTACGGCCCGTGAAGGGCTTTGAAGAACCTTCCGTGCAACTCCTTCTCTTTCCATACGGCCTCCCGCTGAGAGGTACCCAAAACTTCGGGTTTTCGCCAGTCCTCTTTAGCCAGAGAAAGAGGGGTGAATCCTTTGTCACATTCTATGACCTCTCTATGCAAACCCTCGTCTCTTTTCTCCAGAAAATATGTCCTGAGGCTGTCAATCTCGCGGTTGTGCATGGTCTTAACGCTTAACAAGCCTCGACCACCAGCTTTCCGCGGGATATACAGCCTCATGACTGACGATTTCGGGTGATGCATTCTATGGAGGGTCATAGTTGTGCGGACTTTCCGATCCAGGGCTTCGAGTTCGGTTTGAGACCATCTGAGCACGCCAAAAGTGTAAAGGAGTACGGGTATGACCCAGCCGTTATAAGCCCGGACTTTATTGGCGCCCGACAAGGAACTTTTCAGTACTCTTGTAAGGCGCGCAAAAAATTCCTCGCGAACTGACTGTTTCACATCCGTCTCCCTCACACCGATGTTTTGTGACATGCCCAGATACCGGTATGTTTCAGCCTCGGAGAGGGTTTTAATATTAGAGGGATCTGTGGCGATCTCTTCAGTTTGAGTGACCCGTCCCCTCTGCACATGGAGGACCGCGCATTTGTCTATTCCGAGTGCCATCCTAACAGAGCTGCTATAATCGTTTACGATATTTAGCAGCTCCGTCAGGCGTTCGACACTCGGAGCTAGTAGTTTCAAGTCATCCATGTACAGAAGGTGAGACACTCGTGTACCTCCTCTCCGATACTGAAATCCAGTCCCCGAATTCTCCAGTAAAGTACTGAGAGGATTCAGGGACAGGCAAAACCAAAGTGGACTCAAACAATCACCCTGGAATATTCCCCTCTTGATCTCTATCCGGTCAGCGGTATCCGTCAATCGCTCGCCCTGGATAGTCAGGATCGTCGTCCACCGCCCCATGCATGCCTCCAAGAACACTCGAACTGTACCGTCGATCTTGTACAGCTCCAGTATCCTCCGGAGCCATGAATGGGGCACGGATTCGAACGCCTTTTTATAATCTATCCAGGCGGCGGAGAAATTCCGACGGTTCCGCTTGACCACGTGCCTAGCGACAGCATCAATGAGGAGCAACTCCTTCGATCCGCGGCTACCGCCCCTGCATCCGTTCTGAGCGCTAGATAGGATCTTATTTTCGTACACATGACGAGAGATCTTAGCGCTCAGAACGGATGTTAACGTCTTATATATTGTAGTAAGACAAGTGATGGGGCGATATTTAGATGGATCCGCGGTATCGTCCGTCTTAGGAGCTAAATGAGTGATCCCGGTTGTAAGGAAGTTCGGGAGCGTCCTGTTTTCGAGGGCACTCTGGAATTGCACGGCTAAGGTCGCATGGCTGGCCGAGAACGCCTTTAACCAGTAGTGTTGCAATCCGTCGATCCCCGGACTTTTCCAGTTCGGAGCCCGACGGATCGCGGCAACCACGTCTTCCACCGTAATGGCAATTGCGTTCATCGGCGTTATTCGAGCACATGCTTCCTCAACATCGTGCATCCATGCGCTCTCCTCATGCTCCACAGGTTCAGACCACAGCTGTCGCCAGAAGGCGACGAAATTGGCTGTTTCTGGTCTTTCTCCTGTGGGCTGCAGTTTTGGGCGCTCCAGGTTCCTATAGAACTTCCGTTGATCACTCATAAAGAGACGATTCTGTTGATACCTCTCCACCCTCTCAGAGTACCGTCGGAGTCGCTTCCCCCATGCAGCGATCTTCTGCTTCAGATCGTCTATACGCTCCGCGAGTTTTTGCCCGAAGTCCGGCTGGAACAGACGTACACCTGTCCCAGCAAAGGCCTCTTTTACGGAGCGCATAATTCTCGGGCGTGTATTGCCCTCCCTGAAGCAGAGCAGTCTGCCAATGAGAACCCTGGCCTGGGTGATCCGTCGCTCAATTCTTCTTTTCCAGGCTGGTTTCGCATTATCCCTTCGGATATTACGTCCAGCCCGGGGCATTTTTGCGCCGGTATATCGGCATACTGCCAACGCAGCGCCGAATAAGATTGAGCTCGTCTCTCCCAGGTCACCGCTGCCCTCAAGGTATTGAGGCAGCAGTGTATTTGTGGTCTCAATGGCATCCCGCGTCGCCACATTTGGATATATCCGGGGAAGCTTCGGTCTCTCTTCGAGGGGAGTTCTTCGGATCTCTAGAATCGCCTCCTCTAGTATGCTCCTCATATGCTCTATGTCCTGGGAAGTTGTTCCGTCCACATCCGCTTCTGAAGGCGTTTCGGCAACCACCTCTACGCTAGGTAACACGTCCGAGATGGGTTGCTCCGTGGTCGCCAAGCCTGCTTCTGGAACAACTCCACTTCGCAATCGTTCGAGTTCGGTCGCGCTAAACATACCAGAGCGCTGTATGTACCGAACTCTATCGGCTAGGTTCTGTTCCGAGACGGTTAGATCCGGTAAAAGACGCAGAAACTCGCGGTGCATTACTGCCCGATATCCTGTTCTACCTGTTTCTGTCCCTGTAGCCCTGTAGAACGCACGCATGAGGTCCTCATTCATAGTTCTCGTCCACCTCATGCGGCGTGTACCACCAGTGGCGGGCGCCGATTGCTGGGCCTGAGACGGCCCTGCCGGCGCCAAGCCAGCTGATGTCGATGGCGAGGGGTCGGACCGGCCAGATGGCGCGGCCGGTCGGCTGGCTCGCATTCTGCCGCGCCTACCGCCAGTTGTAGACGCGCCCCGGCGGCCCCCGGGCAGCGACCCTATCCTGTCTTCTTTATTTGTACTCGCCATCTTTTTATTAGCCATTTCCCTTTTAGCCGCGTAAGTTTTAGTACGCGTGACCGCCTTTCGCGTGAGCTAGATGTTCAGCTCGGACGCGGGGTTGGACTTTGAAAGGCTTATTTTTATTATTATTAAAATTTTAATTATACGTTATTTATTGTTAGTGCAAAAAGCGGTCTTATCGCTAAAGCAATCTCTTCCAGACAACCTTTAAGTAGAGGAGAAGAGAGACGGTAGCTATTTGGCACAAGGAGTATAACAATTAAAACAAACGCTCGTGTTAAAGAAATAAACATATGAATACCATACACATATCTAAAAACTTATAATAGTTATATTATATTAATAAATATATAAAATGGGGGAAAAGGGATTGTTAGTAATGGAGACGAAGAATCCCATTGCTAGCAATATACCCAATCAGGTCGACCTTCTCGCGGTTCCCCCTGGAAACTATCATGATTAATTCCTGATGAATTCATCATGATGGGCTAACTGGCCTGTTTTCATCTTTATCGATCACCCTTCACTGGTGCCCCGTCAGCGTATCCCATTAGCGCAGGCAGGATTACCACTCAATTTTCATCCAATAAAAAAAAAATATAAAATACATCTAGATATATAGCTTTATTTTTATGCTACTTAGAATGGCAAACAAGCTGACGGCCCACCTGGTGGAAAGTGGTAACCGTCGTCTATAGACATGAGCAATGCGATTAATTACTAGTCGTAGACATAATATAATGATTATTGTATTGTTTTTAAAAAATCTTGATTATTCCTTTGTTAAGTATGCACAGTTGCCATATTTTTATCTATTGTACAAATATACTTTATCTATTTTTGTGTATTATGAATTTAGACGGTGACGTAGGCGTTTCAATGCTACAGTCCGTCTTAAGATTATGCGAGGATATATTTAAAAAAATATATTAAATTTTACACACGATCGGAACATGTCCCATGTGGTCCCGGCATAGAATGAGCCACCCCTTCCTTTCCCGTAAGTATCGTAAAGGGTGACTAAGGGAACCCTAATAGTCGAGTCGAAGGGCAGCAGTGTCCCTCTTTAAACGTCACCAATGCCTAACTGCAGTTGCCAACCCGTCTGCCAAACAGCAACTACTGGTAAAACCTTCCAATAAGGGGGGGAAAGGGATTGTTAGTAATGGAGACTGAGAATCCCATTGCTAACAATATACACAACCAAGTCGACCTCCTCGCGGTTCTCCCTGGAACCTATCAATGTTAATTCCTGATGAATTCATCATGATGGGCTAACTGGTCTGTTTTCATTCTCATCTATCACCCTTCACTGGTGCTCCGCCAGCGTATCCCGTTAGCGCAAGCGGGGTTACCATTCCACTTCCACCCATCAAAAAAAACCTTCCAATAAGAGCAGGTTGTTGTATAATTAACAGTCTGTTAACGGCTGATATGACGATGATGATGAAGAGTATCAACAAATCCGCTACCGCTACCTCTTATTCCCAAGCCACAGCCTTACCGCATTCGACCTTCAGATTACAACATATGATAATGTCTTATTTGATTACAACTGAATTAATGAAACGTTATCATTTGATAATGAAATACGCAATGATAAAACAAAACCCACTCGGTTTCAACCAAAGTACACATTAGTAAAAATTTGCCCCTTGATAATGTGCCTTTGTTAAAGTTAAAAAAGTTCGAGAAGTTCGCTACCGACGCTTTGGTTGTGTATTAAAAAAAAAATCTAAGGTTATTGTTGCCGTGTTTCAAATACGTTATGTGATATTTACACGCAATGTCGAACTGTCGATTAAAAAAATTCATTTCTTAACACAATTGTTTGGTAGTTTATAATTGGATGCGGTGAAGGCTTTACGCTTTTGATTTGGAGTCTAAGTGTGATTTAAAAAAATAGTGTGTTTAAATACAACGAATTGTCAATTAAAAAAAAAAAAGGATTCAAGTCCAATGAAATCGTGCTCGATGATTGATACAACAGTTTTAGATACAATACTAATATCGTATATATTTATTTTCTCATTAGTTATATATGTGAGAAAACATACAATGATAGTCAAGAACATACATAGAAAACAAAGGCAACCGTCATACAAAAATCTCCTTAAATTATTCACGACGAGTGTAAAGAAAAACACATTAGCTTTAAAAGAATTGAAATTAGCAATCGATACAAACAACAATCGAGATTGTAATTACGATAAAATAGTCGATATATCGAATGAGGTGAACGAGAAACTCGACGTAGTGCATAAGTTAAGGAACGATATAACAATATATAAAACCATTAATACAATATTAACAAATTATTATATAAGACAAACAAAAAATAACGAGAACAATGTATATAACAAAATATTAAACTTGGAGGAACAAATTAAAGAGTCGTATGACCAATTGAAAAAACATATAACCAATATGGCGGACACAGTCAGAGTTGCCAGTGAAAATAATTTAATTAAACACAACTCTTCGATTGAGAATAGTAACGTGTTTGTTGTTGGTAACGATGTAAAGTGTAAACAGTTTCATCAACTGTTTAAGAGGAATGAAATGTATAATCACATTATAATGAAAATTGATAAAATATTTTGCGGTTCGGTAAGTTTCTTCTTCTTTCTTTGTATTTGCCTTTTAATTTTTTTTTTATGGATAAAAATGGAATGGCAACTCCCCCTGCGCTATCGGCGTACACTGGCGAAGCACTAGTAATAGATGATAGGCGAAGATGAAGGCGAGACGTAGGCAAACGACCATTAGTTTACTTCACTTCGATCGTTCATTTCAACAGAACACCAATGAACTAGATTACACACACTTTGATAATTTCATAAAATTCTGATGTAGCAGGAGACTGATGTAAAAGTAACGAGATAAAATATAATAAATATAATGCAGTATTTTTATTAAATTTAATGCTAACAACGAAATTACACAAACACATTAAAAGTTCATTTATTAAGGATTTATATTTCAGTGTAAAAAATCTATTTTATTTCTAAAACTGGGTTATTGTTAAGCATCAAAGCTTTTGTTTTATACAATAGACATGTCAGGAGACTGAGTAATTGACTCTTCAAAGTATAATTTTTGTATATATACATGTTTTAGAATCGAGCTTATTTTCAGTGCCGTAATAGAAAAAGTTAGGTTTTCAGGCTTGGTTGCAAATTAAAGATATAAAATTTAAAAAACAATATACGAAATACGAAGAGCCGTTGAAAATTCCATCAAGAATAGAACCATCCATATAACTTATCCATAATACATAGTGCTTCAAAGATTCGGCCATTATTATGACCCTTCTTGTTTACAGTCGGCTAAAAAATGAATGACTAATACGAGGTTTGTCCGGAAAGTACGTATAAAAGTTTTTTAAAAATTTTATTTTACAATTATTCAGGTAAATCAATTTTATCCCCTTCAAAGTACTCCCCCTGTGACATAATGCACTTGTGCCAACGCCGTTTCCACTGTGAGAAGGCTCCTTGAAAGTCCTCTGGTTGTAGGTTTCTCAGCTGCCCCGTCGTAGCTTTTTTTATCTCATTTATGTCCCCCAAATGCCGCCCCCGAAGTACCAATTTGGTTTTTGGGAACAAGAAGAAGTCACACGGGGCCAAATCCGGCGAATAGGGGGGTGTTCGGTCACCGTAATGGAATTTTTACTCAAAAACTCACGGACAACAAGAGAGGTGTGGGCAGGGGCATTGTCGTGGTGAAGAATCCAACGCCCCTCTCGCGCCAATTCTGGACGAACTCGTGCCACACGAGCTTTGAGGCGTCTGAGCACATCGACGTAGAATTTTCCATCAACTGTCTGGCCTGGAGGGACGAATTCTTGATGGACAATCCCCCGAACATCGAACTCTTTCTCGGCCCTCTCTGAATCGTTTTAGCCACTTGTGGACGGTTGGTTCCTTCACAGCATCATCCCCATAAACTGTTCTGAGATCGGCAAAAATTTCACGGCCATTCTTGCCGAGTTTCGAGAGAAACTTGATTACGACGCGCTGCTCTTCAACGGAAGCGGGCTCCATGCCGACGGGGTTTCGTTAAGAGGTAACTTCACAGATGGCGTGACAAGCCAGTTCGCACCGCACGGCGGTCAGACCAGAACTGAAGCATTGTTAGGGACATAAGGAAGGGGTCCTGCGCTTACCTGGCCTCCCCACTTCTCTTTCTCGCATTCCAGAACACTTTTATACGAACTTTCCGGACAGACCTCGTAAAATGGCACAGATTACAAAATATACTATCGATAATGTTGGTAATTTTTTTTTTTAATGTTTCAAACGGCTAAAGATTACCAGATAACCAACCGTGGGCTTATCGTAAATCAACATACAGTATCACTTTACAGTTTTCTTCAAACATGTAACTAACATAACCTATATTTGGTTGATATTTTAAAATCTGTATTTATTGTTCAATTATTGGTGTTTTTTTTTTTTAATATATTTTTTTAAATTCTATTCTGAATAGTTAAGAACTATGAGACTAATCAATAGTCAAATGGATTGTGTACCTGTATTGTGATTTATCGGGTAAGAAACTTATATGTAATCACTATATCATCCATTATATTGCCGTGTAGTAGTATAGCAATACTAGGGGTATTACGCGCCTGCTGCCGACCCTGAAGAAACCTCTTTACCACACTTTTGAAGAACCCCATGCTGTAGTCTCTTGGGAAACCTATGTCTGTAAATAGGTAAAGAGGTTTCTTCAGGGTCGGCAACACGCGTCTAATACCCCTGGTATTGCAGGCGTTTATAGACTACGGTAACCGCTTACCATCAGGTGGGCCGTATGCTTGCCACTTCAGTGGTATAAAAAATAGTGTTATTACAATTTTTTTATATTAGTAAAACTAGTAACATTAATTGTTGGCAGGCGTACCAGGACAGAATCAAGGAAGAAGAGCAGAAAGAAGCCGAGACGGCGCGGCTCGAAGAGATCCTAAATATGTGCGCCGAGTACGAGAGGCAAATATCATCAGGTCTGTACGACATTTGGAAAATTATATTTAAATTTATTTATTTAACTCTTTATTGCACCAGAAAAAATACAGTGGCATAAATACAGATTTAAATATACACCATAAAGGGTACAAACGGCTGCTCACGTAATCCTGGAATGTGAGCCTATCAACGTTTAGAAATCCTCGGAACGGTGAGGTCGCTCCGTGAGGCCTGTGAATAACCTGGGAAACTTCTGCGCTTCTGGGCGGAGCTAGGTTGGCTGCACTAGCCACGACTCATACGCACAATGGCCATATTTTTTTTTCAATTCACATTCACATTCACAAGGGTACAAAAGGCGGTCTTATCGCTAGGGCAATCTCTTACAGACAACCTTTGGTTAAAGGAGAACATAGAGAAATGGGCAGGTGGCGCATGCGTGAAATAAATAATTTTTACGTGCATAAAATACATATTTAGTGCTAGATTTTTGTCCGCTACTTCTTGCACGTGTATTTCAATAAGTAGGAAACTAATAAAATAAACCACTAGATGGCGTTATCAAGATAAAACATACACCACATTTTAAATTTAATTTTAGGGAATACAACTGTAAAAATCGCATCTAATTCGGTGCAGTAGTTGTTGCGTGATATCTGAACAAGTATACAGACAAATTTACTAAGTTTTTTTTGCCATCTATTGCTCTTATTAAGACTTCTAATATCAAATTTTCTTAAATATCTCCCATGTACAAATATCGTCTACTTACAATTTAAAGAGACAGAGTCACCTGTATGCACTAGTGTTTTGAGATAAGTGTTTATACCCGGTTTTCTCTGCCTCTTCTATTCTCTCAAGGGGCTGAAGGTATTTTTTGTTTATTGTGTACTGATTACTTTGTTTTCAACGTTCCATTATTGTAATTATTTCAGGGAACCCAATCACACCCACCGAAAAGAGGTCGCACAACAAAATCATAACGAACGGGTCTCTACCGCGCAGCGTCGCGCTGAACAACCCTAATTTTATACAAACCAGCGAAGGTTATTATAAGTAAGTACTTACTTATGTATACCTATTTATATGTACCTATTTATATGATATTAAACTAGCTTTTGCCCGCTACCTCGTATGCGTGATTTTCAGAAATAGGAAAACCATTGCAGTGGACCGCTTCTAGGTTTTTTTTTATACAACTTAGAATGGCAAACAAGCTGATGGCTCACCTAATAGAAAGTGGTTACCGTCGCCTATAAACATGAGCAGTATCATGGACATAACAGAGTATACTGTTTCGTCCATGATACCCCCCATGCGTTGCCATTCCTGAGGACTCAGGTGTTATTCCTCTATACCCTGTAAATTCACGCCATATCCCACCCTTCAAACCAAAACACAGCCATGCAAACACAACTGCTTCACGGTTGAAACACGAATGGGACAGAGGTACCCTAGCAATCGACTTTTGTACAAAGTCTCCCTCTGGAGTATCAATGGCGTATAAAATGAAACGTACATCAGTTTTTAAATTAGATCTTCAGGAAATCAACTGTGAAAACCACATCCCATTTCGTGCAGTAGTTTTTAAAGAAACTGAGAAAGTGATTGAAAATTATGTTTTGGCTTCTATTGCTCTTCTAAAGATTCATGGTGGATCTTAACAATTTTTCTTAAATATCTCCCATGTACAGACAACGTCTAGTTACAATTATTATTTATATATTAGTAAGACTGTATATATACATATGTAAACAATACTCTGCCGAGGTTTTCCCTAGAAACTACAACATGGGGTTTTTCAAAAGGGGGGTAAAGAGGTTTCTTCAGGATCGGCAACGCGCGCGTAATACCTCTGGTAATGTAGGCGTTTAAGGCTACGGTAACCGCTTACCATCAGGTGGGCCGTATGCTTGTTTGCCACCTCAGTGGTATAAAAAAAAACCCTAAATTCATTTCGTGTGATTGGCATATTGATTGACCAAGTTAAAAAATAGCCCAAATACTTTACTATCTCAAATAATACGTGCATACCTGTCATGACAATTAGAGACGTTCAGAGGTAAGAAACAAACTCACTGCCACATTTATAAAGTAGTAAAGATTATTGATAACGATATTAGTGATAAAATGTTTACGCGTAGCGCCAGTGGCGCCACTATTCCCCCCGCCTTAAATTACCCACCGTCGGAGCGTGTATGAACGCACGTATCAAATTGTATGGCCTAGTTGAATTGGTAGTAGTATCAGTGCAAAGTCCTGCGGTTTTGTGTGACCATTAGGTGTTTTTATAATTTGTTTACCAGAATGTATGAAATTGTATGTATATCGTAGGTATGCATGGAAATTTGATAATGCTCTTATTTATGCCTTGCATAAATTTTACTTTCTTATTATATTTCTCTGTTTTTATTCCAAAAAATCTTATTTATTTAAATAACTTTATAAACAAAAAGAAAATATGGTACAAAAGACGGACTTAATGCTAGTAGCATTCTCTACCAGTTAACCTTAGGGATGAACAGTGAATCTTCTATATTACTATCTCATTATATAAGTGCTTCAAATTCCACAGACTGTTAACAACTTTAATTTTTTTTTAATATATAGTTGTCTGTACATTAATAGAAATATTTATAACAAATAATTAATTTATTGTCATAGATAGTCGTTAGATATCTTATCTTGATACATTTAGTACTTTATTCATTATAAAATCTATATATACTGTACAATAGGTTAAAGTTTGGTTTATATATTCAATACAACTAAATAAATAAAGCCGTGACTTTATCCCCGTGATCAAGGTCGATTGGCCAGAATAAAAAATAATCCATTATCTTCTCCATCCCAAATCTGACATGTAGACTAAATTTTAAGGACCATTTGTTAAATCGTTGAAGTTCTGTATAAAGTCCATGCTACCATTCTTGTCTGTAAGCTACGGTGAGATAGACTATCAGCTTGTTATCCATTAATAACAAATTATCTATTTAAATATTTTATTTACAATAAAATCGACACAGAGATTAATTCGTTCACCTTATATTTATTAGTGTTTTCTAAACTCTAATAGAAACTGATAAATTCCAGGTTCGATACTAGTCACAACCGCAGCAATACTCACATCAAATCACTCCCCCTACAAAGGAACTTATCTAGCTACGAAAATTATGACGTCACCCAAACAGAACAGAACACACCAGAGGTCACAATAAAAAACCAAAACAACTACGAGAATATCGGCCGTATGGATGAAATTGGTATCCCTGTATTCGACGAAGCTAATGAGTTATCTAGTCCTATAATGATAAG
This sequence comes from Galleria mellonella, assembly GCF_026898425.1. NCBI lineage: Eukaryota > Metazoa > Arthropoda > Insecta > Lepidoptera > Pyralidae > Galleria > Galleria mellonella. Next base: position 2,163,824 of record NW_026441999.1, on the reverse strand, counting down.
GAAGATGCACAACCAAAGTGACTATCGGATAGCAGTCGCATCCCCTGTAGGTAGCCCCTACGAAAATATGTATTACAATAGAAATAATGTATATGGTAATTTAAAACCGAAATCTCCAAACACACAAAGCCCGAGGACTCGAATAAAAACGACATTCGCTCATAAGAATTTGCCTTCACCGCAGTATTTTATATTTCCTACACCGCCGCCAAAAGATAATAGCAGTAAACCGGAATTCAATCCAAAAGAAATGCCTCCTAAAGAGATACCTCCAAAAGACACATCTCCGAAAGTTTCATCTCCAAAAGAGGCATCTCGAAAAGAAAATAGTCCACATGAATCCAAAGGCGAGGTTAAATTTGGAGGAATTGAAAAACAACTCAGCCTTGAAGAAGAAATACCAATGATAGATGACTCCGATTTAACAAATGATATTGAATTTAGGTATTCCAAAGTCATCGAAAAGGAAGATGAAAATTCTCTTCAAGAGCCTAAAGATTCCACTAAAGTTGCAACGCAAAAAGAAGAATCAATCGTTGGACAAAGCAATCTAAAGAAAAATCAAAGCTTTGAGGATGTTAAAAAAGAACTAATGGCTGATATACCAGAATTGGAGGAATTTGAAAAAGATCTGAAACAAAATAAAGAAGACAAGTTAATGAAACATATAACAGAAGATGTAAAGAACATTGACATAGAAGCAGATTCAATTGAAAGTACAGTTTTAGATGACAATGTAGAAGAATTAAAGGCAAAGTATGAAAAATTAAAGGAAGACAGAAAAAAGTTGGTTACAGAAATACATGAGATTAAATGTAAAATGTCTGAAATCAGATCACAAGAGGATGACATTTTAAGAGAAGTAAGTATTTATTGTTATCATCAAGAATTTTACGTACGTGTATTTTCCCAAAGTAGTTTTATTTAATATAGATATTTTTTGTACACTCAACTAAATACAATTTTATTTAAATTTCAGTTGGAAATGGAGAAAGCTCTGATTAAAGGCGAGTACGACTCGGAAATCGCAATATTAAATATAGAGCAGAAGAAAAAAGCAGAACTGCTGGACAGCGCCAAGAAAATAGAAGAAGAGATCAAACAACTGAAAGAGAAACAGGAAGCAAGACAAAACGAGATGAGAGATAGAGTAGACATTGCTACCGCGAAAGTTGAGAGGTGAGTAATAAAAACTTTTCTTTTTAAACTGTTGAATTTAGAAACAAGTAAAAGACTTATTTGTTGGAAGGAATGTATAAGTTTATTAATCAAAATATCCTACTAATAAAATAGATAATAATCTACAAACTAGTTATACAATTTTTAGACTGGAAAAAGATCTAAAAGACAACACGGCAACCTTAGAAGAACTACAGAACGCACAAGACATCCTCGACAATGAGACCAAGATATTCGAGGACTTGGAATTTCAACATTTGGAAGAGGAATCCGAATTGTACGTTGTCACATTCCTTAATTTTTTTTTTGCAATTTTTATTTTTGTATTTATTGGGTGCGTGGCACATTACCACTGTCGGTGCATCCCATTCATTCCTACCTCGTATATTTGGATTGTGGAATAAGCTTTCTTCTTTAATTTTTCACTTTCAAAATTGGGCTTCAAAAAACTTGCCTTGTGTTTTAGGTGTTCATGAATGACAGTAGCCGCTTATTATCAGATGATCGGTCTGTTCGTTTGTCTTCCTAACAATAAAAAATTACATATAATGCATTACAAAAATAAAAGATAATTTTTACTACTAATTCACAATATTTAAAAAATAATATGTTCACAGATTAGCAAATAGAGAAGACCTACAAAATGAAATCATACTACTAACCAAAAAGATTGATGCTCAGAAGTCACGTATACTCACACTAAAGTCTGAAGCTAACAGCAATCTCACATCCGCCTTAGACGAGACTAAAATTTTACGCGCCGAATACGTCCGCCTACTTAATAGAGTTGAAGATTTGACCAGCAAAGTGCAGAATTTGGAGAAAGAGTTTAAACCTATTGTAGCAAAACTTAACTATATAGAAAGAACACAATCTCCGGATAGCGCATTTTACACTGACATGACTAGAGCGAAATCTGGCGAATTTGGTTATTCACCGCAAAGCTCAGACAGCGACGATCTCGACCTTACGAAAATATCCGAAGACCATACGAAACAATTAAAAGACAAGTTCAACTCTATAGATCGAATGTCCCAATCTATGATTGTGGATATCGAGAGGAGAGTTATAGGTGACGTTGTCGATACAGAAGAAAGATTCAGCGAAAGTCCGTCTAAATCTTCTACTTCTTCTAAAGAGAAGAAAGGATTTTGGGAGAGGAATTTCGATTCACTTAAACGTAAAAGTAAAAAGCAAAAATCACCTGAAAAAGTTGATATCATGTCTCAGAGTTTAAACGAGAATATTTTCTATAATAATGAGAATATAGAGAATGATTTAGATAGATTTAACAGTTTGAGAAATTCTAAAAAAGAAAAGAAGGAGAAAAAAGATAACGGTCCTATTAAAAGCAATTCATCCTCTAAGATCCCAACGTTTGCTGCTTTAGGTAAAATCATCAAAAAGGATTCATTTGGAAGAAAATCCCGAGAGAATAGCATTAAAAATGAAGATTCAGAAAATGATGGTAAAACTGCCAACGGTACACGTTACGTTAAAAATGCTAAACCTATTTTTAGTGATAACAAGTACGTCAAGGCGAAATCATTGTCTCCTGATAAATTGACTAAAGAAGGTGATTGTATCAAGGAAGAATTATCTGAAGATGATACAAATAATCAAGACGCTAAAGTTACGTTTGATAGTTTAAGTCGTAAAAATTCTACAGGCAATCCTTCAGACTCCAGTCCAGCTAAGGTTATGCATAGAAAAAGCTGTGGAGATGAGCCTAATATCAAAACTTTGACGGAATTTCAAAAAATCTCCGATTCAGGAAAGATTCCCTCCCAAGATGATATAGATAGAATTTCGAAAGTGACCATGGATGCACCGCTTCTTTCTAGTGATACGGATATGAACTCGCTCGGGAAGAGAACGCTCGACAGTTTGATGGAGATTGAGAGGAAGAGATTAGAAATGTTGGAAGAACAAGGTTAGTATTTGATATTGATATTTTTTTTTCTTTTAACAAATTTAAAAACAAGGTTATAGAATGTAATCCGCAATCTCTTAGTTGTGGCCGTTTTAAAATTTATATAATTTATTTTATCATTATTAAAACTTCAAGCTCTTCCATTTGACACCCATATTAAGAGGGTTGACAAAATATATACCATCTGCTATTTTGTGGCAGCCACCATTAAAAATATCACAATATTAAGTATTTTATTGTCATCAGAATATGCAAATTTTAACTCAGTCGAATGTCAAGAAGTATTTCTAATACAATTTTAAGATTTGGCCTAAACAAAGAATAGTTTCTTTATGTTAATAATATTATACATTGCAATTTAAATTACAGCTCGTAAAAAATTAATGTGCTCGCGACTGTAATCTTCCGCTCTACACTACTACACAGTTAGCATTCTTACGAGAAAAAAAAACACCGGACGTCGCCGTCTCATTCTATCTCACAGTTGCACTAGCGATAACAATTCTATCAATAGATACGTTTGTCACTTGTCATTGTAATGTCATGTCGCATTGAAAAATATTTCGAGAATAGAATAATAATTTCCCATTTATGTCTTATTAGACATTATGATCATTATCATTTGCACTCTTTCAGGATGCCAATTGATAGAGAATGAAAGAGAGAAAATATCAGAATTAAAACGGAGGGTGCAGGACGAGACGAAGAAACTCTGGGACCAGAAAAACAGATCTGAACAATCCAAGTCGTTAGACTGCGACCAGTGTCAAAGTTTACCGCCGTTTGACAGCAAAGTTGACAGATCCCTGACAGCTGACAAATCATTTGACAGGTCTGTCATTGAAGACAGCAGTTTGCTGGAACACTCGTACATGATGAATTACCCGAGCCTCTTTGAAGACAGGTAAGTTTCCTTTTCATTGTTTGGTGACGCCCTCTGGCTTTAATAGTTTCTAGGCTGTTTTCTTTATATTATTCGCATTTACGTGCTCTCTAAAACTAATGACATGAAACTAATGACAATTATATTTTTATTATCCAAAAAACATGAATTTTAAAATTCAAAGTGTGATGAGACTCGATCTTGAACCCCCGGACCCCAGTCAAATTTTATCCTACTGAGCTCTGCATAGAAAATTTTATTTTGTTTTTGTGTAACAATTATTTTATACCATACAACGCCATCTAGTGGTAATCTCAGATTTGATAAATGTCTATAATAAAGTACAGCGTACAGTAAAGCGGCAAATATAATTAATTTTTTGGATTGAATTTTATTTTTTTAAATACTACAAACCTTTTAACAATTAACTGAAGTGCCCCAACAAATATATAATAGAAAATTAAGAAAAAGTTTTTTATTTTACTGTAACACAATAATTTATAAATGTGCAAAATGTATCCAATTGTCTAAAATTTGGATTCTTGGTAACCGTCGTCCATAGACATGAACAGTACCATGGACATTACAAAATACACTATTATGCGCATAGTACCCCTCATACATTACCATTCCTAAGAACTACGACATTGCCTTGGATTAATATCTATATATTAGCAATATGTATATATTTTAGTTACCATATACATATAATGACCCAATAACGAATATGGTAAATGTCTGTTATCCAATATTTAATGCCGAATGAAGATTCCAACCTAAATTAACATAAATATCCGATGGATGATGTCGTTTTTCCCGCCATCAATGCCCAAAAAAAAACAATATATAGATATTGGAGCAGTACATATTTCCCATGCCTACTACGTGCCCTGTAATTTCATTGCCATATCCCACCCCAAAACATAGCCATGCAAGTGTAGCTGTTTCACAGTAACAACAATTCACTCTGGTAAATATATCGTGACTCAGAAAAAGGGAATTGTGACAAAAAATCTGCAACTGCTTCAGTACTCTTTGTCTTATAGGCAAAGGAATTTAGAACTCAATTTATGGGTAACTCCTTTGGATTGCATACTACACAACTGTGTAATAAGCTCCTCCTATGCAAGGTAGTTCCTTTAACGGTTAAAAAGCCGGTCAACTACGAGTCGAACTCGCGCAACGAGGGTTACATACAAAATTATCATGTTTAATTTTTTTTTATACAACTTAGAATGGCAAACAAGCTGACGGCCCCCCTGATGGAAAGTGGTAACCGTCGCCTATAGACATGAGCAGTACCATGGACATAACAGAGTATACTGTTTCGCCCATGATACCCCCCATGCGTTGCCATTCCTGAGGACTCGGGTGTTATTCCTCTGTACCCTGTAAATTCACGCCATATCCCATCCTTCAAACCGAAACACAGCCATGCTAACACAACTGCTTCACGATTGAAATACGAATGGGACAGAGGTACTCAAGCAATCGACTTTTGTACAAAGTCTCCCTCTGGTATGAATCCTTCTATGAATTAACTACAAATTTACGGTTTTCGGATTTTTTCCTTGTGTTGATGTAGATGTACATGACATTATTTCTTGCCAAATTTCCTGATTATAGGTCAACGAGAAGTACCCTATAGATTTTGATTCCTTTTGCGATTGTCAAAATATGCGATGTAAATGGAACATAAACGGCCATATCTTTTGATTGCGTCGATTTAGAAGCTTGATTTTTTCACTGCTTTAAGAGATTGCGGACCTGAGTATATGGTATTAATTTCAACTCGATACCTCTACGCGTTCCCAAGAAAAAGAGTCATGAAAATCGGACGGACAGAACGAAGTGGGTTTCTATAAGGGTTCTGTTTTTTTCCCTTGGAGATATGGAAACGCTAAAAAGAAAATCATATTACCTCTTATGATTTAAATTGCCATCGTAGTGTTCACATATATTGAACTAGCGGCCCGTCCCGGCTTCGCATGGATAGGCATTTTTACAACATTTTAAAAAGTGATTATTGGGACATAACTATAATAGTTAGACTTATAGTATCGCGAAGTTTTTTGTGGTTATTGATATTTTCTTCAGTAAGAAGTAGGCTGTTCTATTCTATGCCGAGAACACATAGCCAAATATTTTGCACATATGTAGTAGTATTTCAATATCTGTTTTGAATACTCCCTTGCAATACTGATACCCTCTCAAGACTTCTTTTATCACTGTGTTGAGTTGACTGGAAGAGATCTCTTTAGAAATAAGTTTAATCCTTCTTTGCATAATGGTGGAAATTTCCATCATAACATTGAATGCCCAAAAATTATATAAAAGAAGAAGTTCACCCTGAGTTGATCGTGTCTCGATACCTTTTTAATGTCCACTGCAGAAAAAAAAACATAGCTGTCAAATTTATTTCTTTAACCATTATTTAATTTTGTACATGAATTATATCACCTTGATTTATTTCACCAATAAAAAAAAATCATGCAAAGAAGGGTTAATTCTCGCGCAGTGAGAAACACCTAGAAAATATGCTAAAGAGCACTGAAATGTAAACACGTGACTGTGCCCACGGTCCGTTATCGCGTGCTGATAAGATAAGGTCAGTTCCACCGCGTCCACCGAACGGAAAATACGGATTTCGGACGCCGACGGTCGTGAGAAAGTGTTTTAACAGTGCAACATCCGTCCTAGTGACGTCACCACTCGTGACGTAATGTTTATACTTTCTATTTAAAGTGTATTTAAATTTGGAACGGTTTACATTCGTTAGAGATAAGTTAGATAAGGAGATTACTGTAGGCAGTAGATATGCCTACATACAATTTTGATGTGTACAGTGGTATATTTAACGATTTTACCTAAGGGAGACTTTTTTTTAATGGAATAGTAACCCCGTCTGCGCTATCGGTATACGCTGGCGGGACACCAGTGAGGAATGATAGGTGACGATGAAAGCAGGTCGGTTAACCCATCGTGGCAAATTGCACTAGAATTAACCACGATGGTTTCCAGGGGGAACCACGTGTAGGTCGACCTGATAAGGTGTATTGCTAGTAATGGGGCAGTTAGACCCTATTACTAACAATCCCCCCCCCCCCCCGCTGTGTTTCAGTTTGAAGAATGGGATATGGCAGTGAATGTACAGGGTACATAGGAATAACACCTGAGTCCTCAGGAATGGCAACGCATGGGAGGTATCATTGGCGAAACATAAACTCTGTTATGTCCATGGTACTGCTCATGTCTATAGGCGACGGTTACCACTTTCCATCAGATGGGTCGACAACTTGTTTGCCATTCTAAGTTGTATGAAAAAAAAACTTAAATCTATTAGAAAATTATTTTGTATAATAAAGATTTGGCTGTGACATCAAATTATTCCATTCAAACATAATCTGCATCAATTTAAAGTAAATGTGAATAAACTCCTCGTGGGCCCGCGAGTCCCATTTTAGACCACATCATCTCTTTCCATCAGCTGAGATCGGGATCAAACGCGAGATTATTTAATAGTAAAACAAATGTTATTTTAATTTTTTTTTATACAACTTTGGCAAACAAGCTGACGGCCCACCTGATGGAAAGTGGTAACAGTCGCCTATAGACATGAGCAGTACCATGGACATTACAGAGTATACTGTTTCGCCTATGATACCCCCCATGCGTTGCCATTCCTGAGGACTCATTCCTCTGTACCCAGTAAATTCACGCCATATCCCACCCTTTAAACCGAAACATGTTTGCATGGCTGTGTTTCGGTTTGAAGGGTGGGCCTTCAAACCGAAACACAATCATGCAAACACAACTGCTTTACGGTAGAAACACGAATGGGACAGAGGTACCCAAGCAATCGATTATTGTACAAAGTCTCTCTCCTTTTAATTTTAGAGATAGGTAATGTAGCGCCTCAGAATCGACCCCACTATCTCTAAATATGTCACTGACTCAATACCAATTGAAGTCCATTTAAAAATAATTACTCATGTGACATCATATTGTTCACTGACCATATTCAATTAGGATATGTTTATAGACGTACAGACATTTCTACGAAGCAATGCAGTTCTTTTAAACCGACTTCAGCAAAGAGGTTCTCAATTGGCTTGTATTTTTATTTTTAATGTTTGTTACCTCATAACTTAGTCATTTTTTAATGGATGATAATGTAATGGTAACCCCACCCGCTCTATCGGTATACACCAGTGAAGGATGATAGGTGAGGATGACGCAGGTCAGTTAGCCCATCGTGATGAATTCAACAAGAATTGTTCACGATGGTTTCCAGGGGGAACCACGTGGAGGTCTCCCTAATGGGGCATATTGCTAGCAATGGGGTTGTCAAACTCCATTGCTAACAATCCCTTTCCCCCCAACTCGGTCATTTGTAAACCAATATGCAAAATTCTGTTTTGATCTGAAATGATGTACTTTGAAATTGCTCCTTTGGAAATGTTATCGAAATCGGGTCAGTATTTTAGTTTTTAAATTGATTTAACTGGTATTATCACGATTAAAGTAGTTTTTTTTTTTATGGAACAAATATTTTAAATTATCCACAACTTGGAATGATAGTGACTAACTCATTTTTTATGGATGATAATGATATGGTCTGGTCACCCCGCCTGCACTATCGGTATATACTGACGGGGCATCAGTGAGAAATAAAAAAATATAGCAATATAGGGTATATCGCTATCATCTATAGGGGGGAAAGGGATTGTTAGTAAATGGGGTCTAATTTCCCCGTAACTAGCAATAAACCCTATCAGGTCGATCTACACGTGGTTCCCACTGAAAACTATCGTGGTTAATCGTGGTTAAATCTAGTTCAATTCGTCACGATGGGCTAACTGACTTGCTTTTATCTTCACCATCCTCACAATGTTATCCCTTACTATATATATATATATATATATATATATATATATAGCTGTGCTCTTGTCAGTGGAGCTCTTGCCACTCACTACGATTTTCAGCGAGTCTCTTCACCTCTTGATACGACACGACGCCAACTCCTTCCTTGATCTGCCTGATGTAACTATGTCTCGGCCCCCTCTCCCCCTCCTTCCTTCTATCTTACCTTCTATTATAATGTTCATAAGTTCGTCGTGTCGTATATATATATATATATATATATATATCCATAAAACACCAGCAAACATAGCTGAAATTTTAACATCGGTTTTATGTTATAAATCCTTTTATCTTAATACGCTAAAGCATTGAAATAAGTATGGACATCCTGACATTCTAATTAATATAGTCTCGATATCCATATATGAACACGAAGCGGGTCACCAGCTGCGATCTGTATGCAATACGACCCATTGATTTAGGCCGGCCATAGACAATGTAGAGGTACATACAGCGTGCTCCGAAAATGCCAGTATATTTTTTTAATCCTTTATAATATTATAGTATATATAATAACAGCTGATATGGCGATGATATGTATAACGTTATATCATATATGCATACATACATATGCATTACATATTATAAAAGTAATCTATTAAATGCGTACCTAATTTTAACTTTACACAAAACTCATCTATTACCCCTTGAAAAACTTTTGCTGTATCAAATCGCAGCTCTAATTTGTAACAGTACACAAATACGAGGGTGCGCCATGAATAAATGTAAAAAAACAGCGAAAGAAATAATTTAAAAAGTATATATTATATATACTAGTTACCAGCCCCAGTTTCCCATGGGTGTACTAATGAAAAAACTTAACCAAATTTTCCGCTTCCATTTTTTATCGAGATAACACAAATTTTCACTTTTCCTTATCGTTTTTTAAACACTTTTCATTCATATTCAAATTCAAATCGTCTTTATTCAAATATACTTATACACTTTTATCTGTGTATGTATCTAAATAAATAAATATCCCGATCACAATAGAATGCAGTTACATTAATCCTGTCCCGGTAATAAATACGAGTATTTTTTTTAATGGGTGATAATGAAATGGTAACCCCACCCGTGCTATCGGTATACACCGGCGGGGCACCAGTGAAGGATGATAGGTGAGGATGAAGCAGGTCAGTTGTATATTCAGGTCAGTTAATAGGGTATATTGCTAGCAATGGGGCTGTCAAACTCCATTGCTAACAATCCCTTTCCCCCCAAATACGAGTATTAAACAATAAAAAGTAATTAAATAACAGTAACAATAACGTCAAACATCTTATATACTTTCACATTATCAGAGGGAGACTTTGTACAAAAATCGTTTACTTGGGTACCTCTGTCCCATTCGTGTTTCAACCGTGAAGCAGTTGTGTTTGCATGGCTGTGTTTCGGTATGAAGGGATATGGCGTGAATTTACAGGGTACAGAGGTCACATTTACAGGGTACACCTGAGTCCTCAGGAATGACAACGCATGGGAAGTATCATGGGCGAAACAGTATACTCTGTTATGTCCATGGCACTACTCATATATATATATATATATAAAATAATTAGTATGATTAGATAGAAAATTTTATAATTGTTATCTATTTATCGCCTTATTAGGTGATTTATTAATCACCCTGTACATGAACAGTGTCAGTTCATAGTACAAACTTCCTCTGTCCACAATTGAGTTTGCAGGCGTGTGCCTCGCTTATTATATAGGCAGTTAGTTGGCAGTGAACTAAATAACTCACTTTTTTATAGTTTTGAAAGTAGTCGCGGTTTAATATTTTTTTAATTTTTTTTGTTCGTAATTATATTAAAATAGTTTTACTACAAATATTCATAAAAGTAAAATATTCCTGTAGTTATTAATTACGAGAATTTTTATAAACATTCGCGTCTCAATTCGTTTGCTTTTTTTATATGTATATATTTGTAACTATATTACGCGGTTAAGTGTATAATTCTTAAAAGAGTTTAAAATTTTTTTTTATAACGGATTGGTCCTATATTAATTTTAAACGATTGATTTTGCTATTTTTATTTGCGGAGCAAAAAAACTTTGTTACGAAACAAAATGTACTTGTAAACGCGATTTCGCGTTCTAATGATGGTTCTTTCTCCATCCTATACGTATTATATGGGATGGAGAAGGATATAGGCAATTTGATAGCGATTAGTTAAGTCATTAACGCGCCAAAACGTAACAAACTGCCAAACTCTTACATTTATAAATATAAGTAAAGTAAAAATATAGACGATCAAATACAAAAAAAAAAGATTTTTTCTTTAACAGTCATTATTAACTCGAAATTGCAAAAATCTGAGTTATGCCCTTACGACGACGATATACTAGTACCTATCTGTTATGACAACACAAATGCAGTCACACGTCTATATGTGTAAGACACTAGCGCCGTGTTGTGAGAAAAATACAAGTCTTAAGTCAGTGATTCTGAGTGTTGTTCTGTTTTTAAAAATTTTTGAAAATAGAATAGAAGTGGAATGTCAGTGTAAAAAAAACTGTGTGTACTGGTAGTGGCGTAAAAACCTGAAACAATTATAGTAATGATATTTTTGTATTAATTGACCGACTTTATAAAAGGAGGGTGGTCTCAATTCGGTCGTGTTATAATTTTATTTAATTATTTTCATGTTTGTTACCTCATAACTCTATTTATAAACCGATTAGAACCGAACTCCATTTAGGTTTTTTTTTTTTATCTGAAAGGATATACTTACAAATGCATCCAATAGAACATATATCCGGCCTTTGAATATATATATTGTTTATTTATCTCTCTTATCATAATTATTATTATGATAAGCATTATGTAAATAATGTGCAGTGTTGGCACTAGGATTGGAATGTTTTAATGCATATGAGTTTAGAGTGATGACAAGATGGACAAGTACATTTGTTGGTAAGTTACAGACATCTACCAGAGGGAGACTTTGTACAAAAGTCGTTTGTTTTGGTACCTCTGTCCCATTCGTGTTTCAACCGTAAAGCAGTCGTGTTTGCATGGCTGTGTTTCGATTTGAAGGGTGGGATATGGCGTAAATTTACAGGGTACAGGGGAATAACACCTGAGTCCTCAGGAATGGCAACGCATGGGGGGTATCATGGGCGAGACAGTATACTCTGTTATGTACATGGTACTGCTCATGTCTATAGGCGACGTTTACCACTTTCCATCAGGTGGGCCGTCAGCTTGTTTGTCATTCTAAGTTGCATAAACCATTATCATCATATCAGCTTCTAACTGTCCACTGTTAAACATAAGCCTTCACCTTGGGTTTTTTTTTAATGGATGATAATGGAATGGTAACCCCGCCTGCTCTAACGGGATACGCTGGCGGGACACCAGTGAAGGGTGAAAAGGCAAGTCAGTTAGCCCATCGTGATAAATACACCTAGAATTCAGCACGATGATTTCCAAGGGCGTGGCATCTGTTTCCGTGGTGGATTAATAATAGATTTTTTTTAGAAATACAATATAGGTGTAAGTATATGGAAGGTCTAAAGATTTACCACCAGAGGGCGACACTTTCCCACGAGTAGTAATAGTAAGGATATCTGTACTTATGTTCATTATGTTTTGTTACAGTTCTGGCCTGACGTCATCGTCCATAGAAGAGGTAAGTACAGTATATTAAGTTACCAACTAAAAGATTTTTTTAAATTCAACGTCTATTTACTCAAAATATTGGAGAAAATAAAAAAAAGTGAATCACTGTAAAGCCGCAAAAGATAGATATATATGGGTGCCAGATATTATTTTTCTAAACTACTAGAAATATAAGTAAATAGAAACCAAAAATGACTAAATTTATATTAAAAAAATCACCTATACACATTACACCAGACATTATCAACGAGTGATATTGGTTGTATTTCATTGAAAGAAAAAAAATATAATAAGTCTGTAATCAGTTTGAAATTGAATGGTCACCTCCGTCTGCGATATTGGTTTAAACTGGAGGAAACCAGAGAAAACGGTTGTAAGGCATAAGGATGAACTCTCGGTCGATGGTCAGCTAATTAATATACTTATTTATTTAATAGTTAGATTATATTTTTTACATATTTGTATATAATATATAAAATATATATATATATATATATATATATATATATATATATATATATATATATATATATATTAATAGTTTAAACTCATAAAATATAATAGACAGATGTGATTAAAAATATGTTAATTAATGAAATTAAAATGAAGTATGCTTTAAGTTTTATTTATTTATTTATAGAAACACCAACAACATTATAACATATATAATTTTACCAGAGGGAGACTTTGTACAAAAGTCGATTGCTTGGGTATCTCTGTCCCATTCGTGTTTCAACCGTGAAGCAGTTGTGTTTGAATGGCTGTGTTTCGGTTTGAAGAGTGGGATATAGCGTGAATTTACTGGGTACAGAGTAATAACACCTGAGTCCTCAGGAATGGCAACGCATGGGGGGTATCATGGGCGAAACAGTATACTCTGTTATGTCCATGGTACTGCTCATGTCTATAAGCGACGGTTACCACTTTCCATCAGGTGGCCCGTCAGCTTGTTTGCCATGCCAAGTTGTAAAAAAAAAATGTATTAACATACATTTGTTAGTTATAAATTGACTTAACCTATGTTAGTAAATGAGCGGTCATAACGCTCTTGCATTGATAACCTGTCCCACCCAATATTTTAGGATGGGACAGTCCATTTTATCAGCAATTGTCTTCAGGACACTGTTTGAGCTAACACGCACCCTATCCAACAGCGAAACAATTCGTTTGCGCCGTATTGCGTAAAAATCATCCGTACGCTTTCGTGCAAACATGTGTGACGCACTACAGCGACGGGCTAGCCCCAACAGTGCTCTGAAGGCATTAATGCATGTGCCTTTTTAAGGTATTCACAGCATTTACTTTAACAAGAGACTACAACATGGGGTTCTTCAAAAAGGGGGTAAAGAGGTTTCTTCAGGGTCGGCAACGCACGCGTAATACCTCTGGTATTGTAGGTGTTCATAGGCTATGGTGACCACTTACCATCAGGTGGGCCGTATGCTTGTTTACCACCTCAGTGGTATAAAAAAAATACAGTATGAAAGGAAATAAACAATTTTAATGAATTAGGTAATAATAGACTACCTATATTTCAAAAGTTACATTATTAATTATGGAAATATATATGTTTTTTTTTATTCCGGATAACGGATACGGTTTTTATGTACCCGGAGCTGTGAGTAATATCAGTAACTCATCATCGTCATCATATCAGCCTTTAACTGTCCACTGCTGAACATAAGACTGCCCCTTGGGGGGTTTTGCCAGTATTTGCCACGCTTGGCAGGCGGATTGGGAACTGCAGTCAGGCTTTAGATATGTTTTAAGAGGGACGCTGCTGCCCATCCCTCGCCTTCCCTTAGTCGGCTCTAACGATACCCACGGGAAAGAAAGGGGTGGCCTATTTCTATGGGTAAATTGCTTAAGGCAATTAATAAACTTAAGTCTAACTGTACGTGTCAAACAAAAAACAACTATACGTGGCCAACGTTAATAATAATTTTAAGACACTTTAATGCAAATAAACTTCGTTTTATTTCATTTCTGTGCATCAGTTGTAAATATATATTCATGATGATGATTGGAAAGCCGTAAATAATAAAATAAACGGCAATTCACTAAACCACAATGAACGTAAATACAGCACAAAGAAATAGTTAAGCTGATGCGTCAAACTCTAAATTCGTCGAATGTCGGAGAGACGTCGAGTGTTGCCAGGTGCGATTTTTGTTTTCTATCCAAATTCCAAATATTTTTCCTGGGGGGAAAGGGATTGTTAGTAATGGAGACTGAAAATCCCATTGCTAGCAATATACCCAACCAGGTCGTCCTCCACGCGGTTCCCCCTGGAAACTATCATGGTTAATTCCTGAGGAATTCATCGTGATGGGCTAACTGGCCTGTTATCATTTTCCTCTATCACCCTTCACTGGTGCTCCGCCAGCGTATCCCGTTAGCGCAGGCGGGGTTACCATTCCATTTTCATCCATAAAAAAAATCCTCTAAATTGTTACGATATCTATTATTTTTATCTAACGACTTCAGAAGGAAAGTTCTAATTCGGTTATATTTTTTGTTTTGTATTTTTTTTTTTGCATATTAGCAATTTTGCAAAAAAAAAAGCAATTTAAAATAGCAAACAAGCTGACGGCCCACCTGATGGAAAGTGGTAATCGTGCAACATGAACAGTACCGTAGACATAATAGAATGTACTATTTTGCGTTGTTACCTCCGAATTCGTTATTTAATAACCGATTTTTCAAATGTTTTATTTCATCTTAAAATAATACTTTCAGATTGGTAGAACTTTTATCAAAATCGGTTCAGTAATTTGGTTTTTAAATCACAATAACTGCCACAATTGAAGTCGGTTTTTTTTAACAAAATCTACTCGTAATCACAAACCTGTGTTGGTTGTGACTACGTTTTACCATTAACCACCATGGAAACGACGTCAAAACACCGTTCTCCGCACTGACTTCTTCACCTCATGTCACTTACTAGCTTCATTCTATATTTCTGTATTCTATAGCTTTATATATGTAGTATATATAAAGGTATACGGTGCGGTTTACAAATACCAAAATGGTCAAAAAAATTTTTCTTTAACTATTTTTCATTCCCTCAAAATACCGCGAACACGAAAAGTTTTTACTCGAAATTGCGAAAAAATACCCAACCTGGCAACGCAGTGGGGAACGTAAATATACTAGGCAGGGCGGAAATTCGTTGCAAGCATAATATTTGGATACACATAAACAAAACAGAGATGTTTGTGCTATTAGTCCAGAGATAATGTTGTTTATGTAACACCAATTGGATATTTGTTGACAACGTGCATCGTTTGTTTTACCAAAATAAATAATTTATGCATTTATTTATCAATATATTCAATATATTTACCGTTAATCGTCCACTGCTAAATATAGGCCTCTCCCCATTGGGGGTTTTTCCAACAGTTGCCACACTTAGCAGGCGGGTTTTTTTTTTTTAAATGATGATAATGGAATGGTAACCCCACCCGCGCTATCGGTATACACCGGCGGGGCACCAGTGAAGAATGATAGGTGAGAATGAAGCAGGTCAGTTAGCCCATCGTGACGAATTCAACAAGAATTGTTCACGATGGTTTCCAGGGGGAACCACGCGGAGGTCGCCCTATTAAGATATATTGCTAGCAATGGGGCTGTCAAACTCCATTGCTAACAATCCTTTTCCTCCTTAGCAGGCGGGTTGGCAACCGCAGTTAGACTTTGGTTATGTTTTAAGATGAGCACTGCTGCCCATCCCTCTACCATTACGTTCCCTTAATCGCCTCTTACGACACTCATGGAATTTCTTTATATTATAAACTAACTTTTTGCTCGCTACTCGATACGCTTGGATGTCATAAGGTAACCAATTAAATAGGGGGGGAAGGGATTGTTAGTAATGCGGATTATCAGTCCCATTGCTAACAATATACCCTTACAGGTCGACCTCCCCTTGGTCCCCCCTGGAAATCATCGTGCTGAATTCACTGGTACCCCGCCAGCGTATACCGTTAGCGCAGGCGGGGTACCAGTCATAGAAAAAAATGTCCTCAGGAATGGCAACGCATGGGGGGTATCATGGGTGAAACAGTATACTCTGTTATGTCCATGCTACTGCTCATGTCTATAGGCGGCGGTTACCACTTTCCATCAGGTGGGCCGTCAGCTTGTTTGCCATTCTAAGTTGTATAAAAAAAAAGTTCCGTTAAATTTAAACATCGATTAAGCTTGACCACTTGTTAAATTCTCTAATTTCAACAGTAGAAGCACTTAACGTTGTTTACAAATCGCTCTCAGATGCTATATTTAGTTACTCATAGTTACAGCACATCTGTGAATTATTAAATGAGACGGAAATTTCAAAATGCAAAATTTACGGTTGCGAATAATTCAACAATGAAATTTATTACTGTATTGTGACGATAAATTTTAGATTTCATTTGCGAACTATATATTTTGTTTTTCACACCTTCAGACAATCTACGGAACGAGTTTGGGATTGCAAATCGTAAAATTTACATTTGCGAATAATTTTGCTATAAAATTGGTACTATGTTTCAGTTTATGACTCGAGTCTGTATAGTATGATCAGTTGTCAAGCAAAGTCGTTTATTTATTAAATATTGTCCCAAATAGTTTATTCCACTTTTCTTTATTATCGATATAATAAAATCTCATTAATAAGTTCTTTTTTTATACCAATAAGGTGGCAAACAAGCATACGGCCCACTTGATGGTAAGCGGTTACCGTAGCCAATGAACGCCTGCAATACCAGAGGTATTACGCGCGCGTTGCCGACCCTGTAGAAACCTCTTTACCTCGCTTTTGAACAACCCCATACTGTAGTCTCTTGGGAAAACATCAGCAGGGAGCTCATTCCATAACCTGAGTGTTCGTGGGAGAAAACATCTCTGAAACCGCGTTGTACGCGACCATTTAGGCTGTAGGGTATGAGGGTGAACTCCCTGTCGATGGCGAGCCGTACGATGATAGAAAGTGGCCGTAGACATCATATTGAGTAATTCCTCTGAGCACAATCCGTTGTACAAGCGGTAGAACACGCAGAGTGAGGCAAATCTCTCTTAAGACTTAACTTAAGGGTTCGATACCGCTTGCAAGCCTGGGATCATCGACAATTCTCATAGCTCGTCGTTGCACTGAGTTGAAGGGTTCAAGCTAGTATCATAGGTCGATTCCTTGGGTACCTCTGTCCCATTCGTGTTTCAACCGTGAAGCAGCTGTGTTTGCATGGCTGTGTTTCGGTTTGAAAGGTGGGATATGGCGTGAATTTACTGGGTACAGAGGAATAACACAAAATAAAGAAAAAAAAAAATACACCGACCCTAAGATTTTACTTTATCACCTAAGTTGGTTACCTTTTCGTAGAAGAGCTATTGAAGCAGAGAAGCAGATTGTCTGTTGATTATAGCTGGAAATACTTATATATTTGACGACTTACAACATTGTTCCATCCATTTGTTTTTTTTTATACAACTTAAAACGGCAATCAAGCTGTCGGCCCACCTGATGGATAGTGGTAACAGTCGTCTATAGACATGAGCAGTACCATGGACATAACAGAGTATACTGTTTCGTCCATGATACCCCTCATGCGTTGCCATTCCTGAGGACTCAGTTGTTATTCCTCTGTACCCAGTAAATTCACGCCATATCCCACCCTTCAAACCGAAACACAGCCATGCAAACACAACTGCTTCACGGTTGAAACATGAATGGGACAGAGGTACCCAAGCAATCGACTTTTGTACAGTCTCCCTTTAATAATAATCAAAGTACTAATGAGACCAATTGCCTAGTTCCAGACAAACCGGGACGCGTATGCGTCATATCACAATACAAGGCAACGATAGCACGCAACTAGGGCACAGCCCTGATTACACAATCGTTTTCCATTTCATCATAGTCCATTTAGAAAAGTTTGTTTTTTAAATCCACCCGGTTCATAATCGTACCTGGAGCCCTGTTTACGGGGCAATCATTTGAACACATGTTTCTGACTTGCTGTAGCCCGCAGTTCCACCTGGATGTCCGCGTAAATCGGTATATAATACAAAGTGCCGTATGTGCTAAGTTTTGTTTTAATACACAATGATTAATGATTGTGGCCGACAAAAAAACATACTTCAATTGTGACGTAACCAGTTATTTCCATTTAAAAAGTAAACTAATGAACCGATTTTGATAAAAAATTCTATGAGATTAA
Organism: Galleria mellonella; assembly: GCF_026898425.1. NCBI lineage: Eukaryota > Metazoa > Arthropoda > Insecta > Lepidoptera > Pyralidae > Galleria > Galleria mellonella. Next base: position 2,145,081 of record NW_026441999.1, on the reverse strand, counting down.
TCTATAAATATATCCTTTCAGATAGAAAAAGAATTTTCCAAATCGGTTTACAACTGATGGCTTTATAAGGTAATAAACGTTGAAAAAACATACATACAACTAAATTGTGAACCTCCTTTTTTTTAAGTTGGTTGAAAAATACGAAAATACGCAGTCGAATTAAGAGTCACCCCTTTTTTGAAGCCGCTTATATTATTTTTGTAAACTCGACAAATATATACCTAATAAGCGGATACGTGTTACCGGATGTCTCCATTCAGCGGTATAGTGGTTTCTTAAAACTCTTTTTATGGACAATCCTGTGATATTTCATCACAGTCTTATACATGCTCAAGCTAAATTTAACATTTTTTTAATTTACTTTTTTTTTTAAATTTAATATTTTTTTTTTATACAACTTAGAATGGCAAATAAGCTGACGGCCCACCTGATGGAAAGTGGTAACCGTCACCAATAGACATGAGCAGTACCATGGACATAACAGAGTATACTGTTTCGCCCATGATCCCCCCTGTGCGTTGCCATTCCTGAGGACTCAGGTATTATTCCTCTGTACCCTGTAAATTCACGCCATATCCCACCCTTCAAACTGAAACACAGTATCTGTGTTTTAACTTCTAATACCTTAAATCATATTTTTTTTTATATCTGAGCTCTATTCGAGCCTTTTATATATACAGTGTGTATTAAGCTTTAGAACTACGAGTACAAAAGACGCATATTCAACCGCCATAACGGCGGACTCCTTCCTGTTAATTAATTTTAAACTAAATAAAGATGTGTCCCAAACGGAGATCAAACCTACAGCCGTTACGTCCAAAGAGACCGCCGCAACCGTCTGTTAATAGCTCATACAAGATTGATAATATGTTAACTATTTAGAGATATTGTTTTAGGAAAGAGATTCAATTTTATTTAAATTTATATGAGACCAAACTGAGGAAACTCTTTAAAAATATCGATATATCCTTATATATATAAGTACTTTATATTATCCTCAATTTCGTGTATAAAATAGTATATTTTACATATGTGTATATTTGTTATTTATATATATTTATTCGATTACATGTGTAATTTTAGTATGTATGTATATCAATAATTACTAGTACCTCATTCGAGTATTCTGACACTTCTCTAAGGTTGACTGGGAGAGAATGCTTTTTTATCACATATATTTACTAAAGAATAACTCCCTTCTTGTAAGACCCATTTTTTTAGAAACTCCTTCACATTTCGTGCTGCGCAACTGTTCCATTACTTCCTTTAGGAAAAGACTGAAATCACACCTTTTAACCAATTGTACATGATAATTATACACTTATACATATGTATATATACATATGTATATATATTTATCTATTTACTTATTTACGTATTTATTTATTGATTTATTCACAATTTGTGTTATTTTCCTGCACTGGATTACCCAAATTAAATCATTTTCTCTCTAACTACACTTGGTTGGCTGGAAGAGATCTCTTTCAGAGATAAGCCCTCTCTTGCTATATATATATATATATATATATATATATATATATATATATATATATATATATATATATATATAAATAAATATATATACATTATATACGCAGTGTAGGATGACCCCTCACTAGATGGAGTGACGACCTAAAATGCGTTGCAGGGAGTCAGTGGATGCAGGTGGCTCAGGACCGTTCCTTATGGCAGTCTATGGGGGAGGCTTATGTCCAGCAGTGGACGAATAATGGCTGAAATGATGATGATGACGTACATTATATTAAAACTTCATTCGTATTAAAAAAAAACTTTTTTGGCATTGATTGGAAATTAAAAACAAGTGTAAACATACATTTATTATATATTTTTTTGTAATTATATCAATTGTTAACTGTCCACTGCTGAACATAGGCCTTTCCTTATTGGCGGATTTTGCCAATAGTTGCCACGCTTGGCAGGCGGATTGGCAACCGCAGTTAGGCTCTGGTGATATTTTAAAAGGAACGCTTCTGCTCATCCCTTGATCATTTAATTCTCTTACTACACCCACGGGAAGGGAAGGGGTGGCCTATTCTATGCCGGGACCACACGGCCATTGTAACATATATAACAAAGAAACCTTTGACCCGAGACTTCGTTCGTGTAGTCCAGAACTTTCTCCATCCCATACAGTACGTGTATATCAATTTGCTTGGGTACCTCTGTGCCATTCGTGTTTCAACCGTAAAGCAGTTGTGTTTGCATAGCTGTGTTTCGGTTTGAAGGGGTTTATAGCGTGAATTTACAGGGTACAGAGGAATAACACCTGAGTCCTCAGGAATGGCAACGCATGAGGGGTATCATGGGCGAAACAGTAGCTCATGTCTATAGGCGACGGTTACCACTTTCCATCAGGTGGGCCGTCTTGTTGTTTGCCATTCTAAGTTGTATAAAAAAAATGGTAACTTGTTAAGCTGTTAAGACACTACCAGGTAACGAATATACTCACTTTCACATATATAATTTATAATTACTAACAGTAAGGATTGTTCAGTTTTGTAAATGTCTACCAAGTATTCGTGGATATTTTATTTATATATTTACACCTTATTGCACCAAGTAAAGCGGCCTTATCGCTAAGCAATCTCTTCCAGACAACCTTTGGGTAGAGGACATTGAGAAAAAGACAAAGAGTGGATGGCGCACTATTATATAAATATTATTGTATACAAACATACATATATACATAACATACACATACTTAACAGCACATATACAACAGAAAAAAAAATAACGAAGGAAAACGAAGAGAGAACACAGGAAAATAGTACTAAAGTGAGTGGTAGTAGGATTTAACAGAGGTTTTGAAGCTAGTAAGAGTTGTAGAGTATCTGCTTGGTATTACTATTTCGACGCATTATGATAATCTTAAATGAATTCGATAGTTTATCAGTACACACAGATATACTAAAATTAATAACTACAGATTAAAAATGTTCATGCTTATAGATAATGGTTACAATTTTTCATCGCGTGAACTTGTTTTTTTTTATGGATGATAATGGAATGGTAACCCCGGTGGCGTTATACCTTCGAATCTTATTTTACTAATATTCCATTAATTACGACACAGGCTCTAAAATCTTCCCCGTCTGCTGCTGAAACTTTACTAACAGACAATGTTAGCAAGTCATCAGCTGTATTTAACTTTAGACATACATCATCAGTAGAAATAATGAAAATATTCAAACAGCTTAATAATAAAAAAACAGAGGATCTATGGGGTATATCTGTTAAAATACTGGATAGTATAATGGAAATTATTGCGCCCTCTCTTGCTTTTATTTTCAATAAATGTATAGATGAAGGTAAATTTCCTAACATAATGAAAATTAGTAAAATCATACCGCTTTTTAAATCTGGAGATAGGAGTGACCCAATAAATTATAGACCTATATCCATACTCCCAGCACTCAGTAAAATTTTTGAAAAAATAATCCTTATGCAACTTGTCAGTTATTTCAATTTAAATAATTTAATCCACAATAGTCAATTCGGTTTTTCCAAAGGTCGTTCAACTACAGACGCAGGTGCAGAGTTGCTTAGACACGTATTTGCTGCATGGGAAACTAAGATGGATGTGATAGGTGTTTTTTGTGACCTTTCTAAGGCTTTTGATTGCGTTGATCATAATACATTGCTAAAAAAACTTGCTTTTTATGGCGTCAAAGACAATGCTTTAAATTTAATAAAATCTTATCTATCTGATAGAATACAGAAAGTGAAGATTAGCAACGCTACGTCTGACGGGTCACTTGTGCAAATGGGTGTACCTCAAGGATCTATTCTCGGTCCATTTTTATTCCTAGTTTACATTAATGATCTCCCATATGCCATGCAGGATAGATGCGGCATAGTATTATTTGCAGACGATACTTCATTGATTTTTAAAGTTAATAGAATGACTAATAATTATGACGATGTAAATGGTGCTTTGCGGCGTCTCCTGCATTGGTTTACAACTAACAATCTTATGTTAAACGCTAAAAAAACAAAATGTGTTAATTTCTCTCTGTCTAAAAGTTTTAATACTAATTGCAATATTAAATTAAATGACGAATCTCTCGAATTTATAGAATCTACTGTCTTTCTAGGAATCACACTAGATAATAAAACACAATGGGGTGCACAAATTCAAAGCCTTGCAGCGAAACTAAGTTCAGCAGCTTTTGCCGTGCGTAAAGTTAGACAGTACACTGATACTGATACTGCTAGATTAGTCTATTTTAGTTATTTTCATAGTTTACTCTCTTATGGAATATTACTATGGGTAAAAGCGGCAGATATTAAGAATATATTCATATTACAAAAACGTGCCGTTCGAGCGATCTACTGTATGAAGAGTCGTGACTCATTAAGAGAGAAATTCAAAGAGGCAAATATTCTCACCGTTGCTTCTCAATTTATATATTCAAATATCCTATATGTTCATAAAAATCTTGACTTATTTCCAAAAAACAGCAATATTCATAATATTAATACTAGATTTAAAGACAAACTTGCTGTCCCCAAGTATCGTTTAGAAAAAGTTAATAGGTCTTTTATGGGAATAGGTATAAAAATTTACAATAAGATACCAAAGGATATGTTGGAATTACCCTTAAATAAATTCAAAACATCTGTTAAATCATATTTACTGAGCAAAGCCTATTACTCACTAAACGATTACTTGAATGACGAGTGTGCATGGCAATAGTTGTTCATGCACTGAATTTTCATTTAATGTTAGACATAGACACCTATATAAATATACATTGTAAATAAACTGGCTTTAAAAAAAAAAGTAATTCAATTGAGTTTCTTGCCAGTTCTTCTCAATTGGATCTATATACCGAACTGGACGGTAGGGTAAATATAAAATTATAATGTAAAAATTTGACGTTCATAAGCGGCTAAAATGTCCTACATGAATAAATGATTTTTGAATTTGAATTTGAATTTGTTAACAGTATATATGTATATAACAGTTAACAGATGATAGGTGAGAATGAAAAGGTAGGTCAGTTAGCCCATCGTGATGAATACAGCTGGAATTCAGCAAGATGGTTTCCAGAGAGGACCACGTGGAGATAGACCTGTCAGGGTACATTGCTAGCAATGAAACGGGTAGTCCTCAGTACTTATAATCCCCTCCTCCCCATGAAATCAGGTCAGTTAGCCCATCGTGATGAATTCTACCAGAATTAACCACAATAGTTTCCTGGATGGACCACGTGGAGGTCGACCTGACACGGTACATTGCTAGTAATGGGACTGGTAGTTCGTATTACTAACAATCCCTTCTCCTCCACGTGAATTTGTTTGCCAGTATAAGCAGGAAAAAAAAATATTAAAAAATAAGTCACGGAACCCTAAACGCACTTTGTCCCTGTTAACAGTGACATAAATCTCTTCTTAATTTTTTAATTTCCTTCATAGACATGAAAGCGTTACGTTCCGTTTTATTTTCGTTCCGTCACACGCTGTTTGCCGCGACATGCGACATCTTGAACGCATTCGTTATTTCCTTTGCCCGCTTGTTAATTATAAAAATAAACGAAATTATTATTTTAATACCGAGCGTGGTGTAACTAAATACAGTTAGTTAATATTGTCTATGCTCGTTAAAACTTGAAAAAAATACACATCTTTTAAAGTATACTTACGTACAAAAAAAGCTGTTAAAATTAAAACATGAAAAAATTGTAAAATTTATATAATTATAAGACATCTAATCAATGAATAAATACTACATTTTGAATTCAGAATTAAAACAAATTATATAACAAATAAAAAGGAATATAGGAAAAGGAAAATAGAAAGGAAAAAGAAAAAAAAAAGGAGATTGTTAATAATGGGATCTTAACTGCCCCCTTAGATTATATAGATTAAGTATCGACTGTAACACACAGGTCAACTTTTAATCAGTCACACGTCAAATTGACTGACACTTATTTTTTTTTATCAAAACAAATTCACTTTTTTGCCAGTGTTGCAAGTGATTAAATTAAAAAAAAATCAGATCAGGTCGATTTTTTTTTTTGTTCTTTGTCTATTTGTTTGGTATAATATAAATATACGAATTTACGTAATGCTTACAAAATAATATACATGTATTACTTAAAATGGCCGCCATTTTCGATTATTTAAAAACGGAAACATATTTTATGCCTATACTTAAATACCCATTAACAAATAGTAATGATGAGCACCTATAAACCATACCTTGTCTAAAACGAGCTATAACTTTTTCATTTTGAAGGCAAGTAAATTTATTATTTATGCCTACTCCTATTTTTCTTCCCCCGGAATTTACTTTAACGTAAACATTCATAGTGACATTGTGATTTGTAGATCCTGTTTCCTGATACAAGCATAAAATAGGGAGGGAAGGGATTGTGAATAATGGGGAGATTAGTCCCCATTGCTTACCTTATCAGGTCAACCTTCACACGGTTTCCCTGGAAACAATCGTAACTAATTTATCATTGAATTCTTCATATTGTACTAACTGACCTGTGTTTTCACCAATCATCCCTCACTGGTGCCCCGCCAATGTATACCAATAGCACAGGTGGGATTACCATTCCATTATCATCCATTAGAAAAATACAAGCATAACAGGGATGTCAAGTTACCAAAAATATTAAATTTTATTCAAAAGCATATACTATTTTATAAATTAAACAAAAGTTTGTACTTTAAATAAATTAGAATTAACTTAACACATGTATAGGTAATTATTATGTTGTATTACACGAGGTATAAATAGTTTTCAATTTCTATTAAAAAAATTTAGAGAATAGAATTTTTAAAACTAAAGAATAGAGCATTGTTCAATTAAAAAAAAATTCGCGCCAGACAACAGCTGTTTTACAGTTTATACTTAGGTTTATACAATTTGCAAACCATTTGTTGGACTTGTTTTTTTGGCTGACTCATTTTGACATATATTTTTTATAAACGCAACCCTTAAAATTATTGCGCCACTAGAGCTATAAATTAATACTTCAACAAAATTATAACCTTCAAAGAACTACGGAACTTATTAATGTAAGTTCGACCCACTCTTAACCAGTTTCTAATTATTCCTTGTCACGTACAGGTAGATAAACATTCTAAAAAAAATAACGTAACCACAAAATAGATTAATGTTGTAGAGTTGTAGCACCCACGATTCATTCTTGTTACAGAAATAAACTGTTTGAAATTAGTATTAAAAACTGTTAGTCGCTTCGGAGTTCGGATTCCTAGCGCTTGACAGTCAAGGGCGCTGAGAAAAGTTTTGACAGAATTACGTGTTGGCGGGAAATGTAAAATTGCGCGTTCGAATTTCGTGCGTGTTCATAGTGCATTTCGTTTTTTTTTTTTTTTATATTATTGAATAAGTATTGTGTTTATTTAAATGTAGGTCGGTAATTATAACAAAAATGACATAATAATGTTAATACTTACTTATTCAACATTTCTTCAATAATAAATAGATATTTACATTAATATTATAAGAAATATTTTAATTTATAATACATAAAAATTCAAGTACCATTTTCTGACCTTAAAGTCGTACCTTAAAGTATACTTAGATAAAAAAATATTAAAAATCATAAATAAATAATTATAATACGTCTAAGTAAAAACAATATTTAACGTAATAATAATAAACTATTTTATTTGTATATTAGTTTAATATAATTAAATATTATCAGTGTACTATTATCACATAAAAAAAAAAATAAAGCTGGAAAATTGTGTTCAAAATGAACACAATTTTCACAATATAACAAAAATATAATAACCAACATATTTTAAACCAGAAATAATATTTTATTTCGTTATTTATTAATATGAATAGACAAATCCATAAACTTTATGTATTCTTAAGATGCGTATCATTATTTTAGCCGTTAATTGTCCACTCCTGGACATAAGCCTTCCCCAAAAGGAGAGTTTTGCCAGTAGTTGGCAAGCTTGGCAGGCGAGTTGGTAACCGTACTTAGGCTGTTAGAGATGTTTCAAGAAGGATGCTGCTGTCCATCCCTCGCCCTCCCTTAGTCGCCTTTTACGACACCCACGGGAGGCCCATTCTATGCCGGGACCGACACGGCAACCTGAAAACCATAGTCATCACGATGGGTCAACTGACCTGACTTCGTCCTCGCATATCATCATTCACTTTATACTCCGCCAATGTATACCGATGGGGGTAAAGGGATTGTTAGTAATGGAGACTGAGAATCCCATTGCTAGCAATATATTTTCCCTGGAAACTATCATGGTTAATTCCCGATGAATTCATCATGATGGGCCAACTGGCCTGTTTTCATTCTCATCTATCACCCTTCACTGGTGCTCCGCCAGCGTATCCCGTTAGCGCAGGCGGGGTTATCATACCATTTTCACCCATCAAAAAAAAAAACGTAACTATTGAGCACAACATCCTTACTAATCATATAAATGTGAAAGTGAATTTGTTCGTTCGTTTGTTTATTACATTTTGGCACCTTAACAGCTCAAAAAATTGTCATTTAATTTTTTTTATACCACTGAGATGGCAAACAAGCATACGGCCCACCTGATGGTAAGTGGTTACCGTAGCCTATTTGATATAAACGTACTATGTGGAATGGAAAAGGTACTAGTATTTATTCCAGTCAATAAACATGTTTCAGTTGTGCGGACGAAGTCGCGGGTAAAAGCCAACAAAAATATACATAAAGTACTGTTCCTTTTTTTTTTTAATCAATGGTAATGCAATGGTAACCCCGTCTGCGCTAACAGTTTATGATGACAGGGAACCAGTGAGGTATGATAGGTGAGAATGAAAGGTATGTCAGTTAGCCCATCGTGATGAATACACCTGGAATTCAGTACGATAAGAATCGAGAGGGGACCACGTGGAGGCCGACCTGACAGGGTATATTGTTAGCAATGGGATTTTTAGTCTCCATTACTAACAATCCCTTTCCTCCCAATAGAATGGTATTAACACCTGCGCTATCGGTATACGCTGCCGGGGCTCCAGTGAAGGATGATAGGTGAGGATGAAGCAGGTCAGTTAGCCCATCGTGACGAATTCTATTATATTCAGACCAACAGTCCCATTGCTAGCAATATACCCTATATTGCTAGCAATGGAACTGTTGGCCTGCACTAACTACCGCCCTCCCCCACCTAGAGTACTGTTACAGTATTACTTAGTAGGCAATTACAAAAGGCCGTCTTATTCCTAATCACCAGAGGGAGACTTTGTACAAAAGTCGATTGCTTGGGTACCTCTGTCCCATTCGTGTTTCAACCGTGAAACAGTTGTGTTTGCATGACTGTGTCTCAGTTTAAAGAGTGAGATATGGCGTGAATTTACAGGGTACAAAGGAATAACACCTGAGTCCTCAGGAATGGCAACGCATGGGGGGTATCATGGGCGAAACAGTATACTCTGTTATGTCCATGGTACTGCTCGTGTCTATAGGCGACGGTTACCACATTCCATCAGGTGGGCCGTCAGCTTGTTTGCCATTCTAAGTTGTATAAAATAAAAAAAAAATAATAATAATTCGCGCAGACAAAGTCGTAAACTAAACTAGTTTTTAAATATGGAATATACTATATGGAATTCCTAATACTTACGTAAGCAATGTTTATTCGATTGTCAATCGGCCAGTGATGATGAAAGCACTCGTGTCCGGACTAATTCGTTTCCATCCACAAATATGAATTACCAAACTGACAGTGGAATAGTTTTGTTTCTCTATTCTATACATATGTATATATGACTAACTTTTACCCGCGACTTCGTTGACTGTTATGTAGTATTAAATTATTACAGTTTCTAAGTCATGCTCACTAAGATGTCCGGACTGGTGGCGTGGTAGGCCGAGTTATTGAGTTCCCTAAAATATGGTTGCAATGATGGCTGGCTCACCCGTCATAATCGTGAACGGGTGCTGCCTGTGGGAACTGATCTGGTCTGGTCACTGCAACTTATTTATTTTATTAATGGTAGAGGGATTTTTTTTTAATGATGATAATGGAATGGTAACCCCGCCTGCGCTATCGGTATACGCTGGCGGGGCACCAGTGAGGGTTGATAGGTGAGGATGAAAAGTGATCAGTTAACCCATCGTGATGAATTCCACTACAAATAACCACGATGGTTTCCAGAAGGAACCGCGTGCAGGTCGACCTGATAGAGTGTATTGGTAGCAATTGGTCAGTTAGATCTTTTTTGCTCGCTTTTTTTTTAAAGTCCTCTGTTACATCCTATCAGTGATAGGAATTTTAAGATGTTCTTTGTAGCGGTGTTTCTTATCTCTTCAGGATATAAAGTGTGTGTTTTCCAAAGGAGATATATCGTTTATGTATGAATGGGCTTCAGCCACACATTCAGTGCTGCGGCGTTGCTTCCTCATTGTGACAAAATCAGCAAACACTTTTTGGGCATAAGCTTATTTTTTTTTATTGGAAGATAATGGAATGGTGCCCCCACCCGCGCTATCGGTATACACCGGCGCGGTACCGGAGAAAGATGATAGTTGAGGATGAAGCAGGTCAATTAGCCCATCTTGACGAATTGAACAAGAATTGTTCACAATGGTTTTCAGGGGAAACCACGTGAAGGTCGACCTAATAGAGCATGTTGCTAGCAATAGGGCTGTCAAACTCCATTGCTAACAATGCCTTTCCCCCCTAGTCGTAAATCCTAGTTGGATCATATGCTTGTTTAGTTTACAGTGTCCAGTGAGAGCTCTTGTTAATACACACATTATTTTTACCCGAAAGTGTTGGATAGTAACTCGTTCCTATCGTTATTCGCTGTAAAAATTTCACAAAATTTATATACCACCGTGCTCTGGCTTGTTTTGATCGCTAATCAAAATGCTTATCAGATCAATCGCCACCTATATTTATTTACCTTCAATCTGGAACATCTCTGCTGGTAGACGACGTGTCTAGGCGTGATTCAGTTATTCACATATCTATTTAAATCCCACCCAGAACGATACGGCTGCAACGACTACACAGTACCGGCCAAAAATCTTGTGGAATAAACGGTATTTAATTTGGTAATTTGTTAGTGTCGAAATCAAGAATGTTTAACGTATTAGCCGCTGGAGTACGTCAGTTTTTTTAGAGGCTCACAAAAGGAGGAGATTCCTAATTCGTCTCCATTTATAGCTATTTTCGAAAGTTTTTTTTTGCGGTTATGAATTTATTTCTTCTATTATCCGTGCACTGATGGACATAGGTCTCTCCCATAGACTGCCATAAGGAACGGTCCTGAGCCACCTGCAACCACTAACTCCCCGCAATGCATTTGAGGTCGTCACTCCATCTAGTGCGGCGTCGTCCTACATTGCGTTTGCCCTTACCGGGTGGCCGCTCAAGAACCTTTCTTCCCCATCGTTTGTCGGTTCTTCGAGCTATGTGACCAGCCCATTGCCACTTCTACTTGCTCATTTATTTCTTATTGAGATTTTATTTTGCAAAACTAAATGGAACTGTGTCATTTTCAACAGTTAAAAAACTATTATATTTGTTTCATAATATTTTATTTCGTTATTTTTTAAGGCAATAACTTTTTCAAACTTTAATTCAAAATAAATTATTAATAATAAATATATAACCAAAAATCATATGACAGTACAATAAAAGAAACTCATAATACAAATATATTTTATATTTTTTTTTTTATACATTTACATTCCTCTCTTTCTATCTACATACATTAGATAGTGATAAAGAATGTAACAAGCAACCTTATTAGTGCGACAAACAACACATTATCGGGAAGTATGTCTGTGTGGCTCACACTCCTCAAGAGTTCGCATTGGGGTATCGACTGTACGCCGAAAAAAGTTTTAGTAAGTTGTTAATAGTCATTTAATTGTTTTTTAATTACTTCTTAAGTTTTCTTTCCTTTACTTATGTCAAATCAAATCATATTTATTCGCTTGCTACATAGTACAATAAGAAGTTACATATACAAGTAGGTACATAGCATGCAGCACCTTGCAGAGGTATGCAAATGTTAATATGGTTTTAAGTCTACATTATATTACAATTATAAAGTCCAAACATTTACCAAATTACATTATTCTTTATGTCAAATTATCATATAAAATTATTATGGTTTATATTTTAAGTAATTTTTAATACATTACATCTTTTATTACATTTTTTTTTGTCATTTAATTATTCAATAACTGTGTAATAGCATTTTTCGAAAAGAAAGTGAAATAAGTTTGATCTAAATCTCTCTATCGGAAGATCCTTTATTTCTGAAGGCAACTTATTGTCTGATCTGCTTCATCATCATCATCATATCAGGCTTTAACTGTCCACTGCTGATCATAAGTCTCCCCCTTTGGGACAGTTTTGCCAGTAGTTGCCACGCTTGGCAGGCGGGTTGGCAACCGCATTTAGACTTTAGAGATGTTTTAGGAGGTATGCTGTTACCCATTTCTCGCCCTCGTCTTAGTCGATTCTTACAACACACATGGGTAAAGAAGGGGTAGCCTATTCTATGCCGGGACCACACGGTAACACATGTTGTATTAGCGTTAAATCTGTAATAATCATTAATAATAATTTCTATTATGTACAACAATACAATAAAAAATATGCCGCGCCCTTGCCAAATGTTCACAGAGCTCAGAAATAACAGAATCATTGTCGGTGTGGTATTGTGGGCGTGAATATCATATATATATGACGTATAAACATTCCGGGCAATGCGTTCATTTGTACATCTAAACTACTTTTAGACAATCAATTCGACATGGCATCAAAGAGTTCATTCAAGACCAGCGTATGCGCTTGAACAATTTGCTATGATGTTAAAAAGAGAATATGTTCACGACTATAATCATTGGCGGGGTAGTCTGAGATATTTGTCGACCGTTGTGGTGAATTTAATACTAGAATGCATAATGCATAATAGAAGGCATAGAATTGGCCACCCCTTCCTTTCCTGTGCGTGTCGTAAGATGCGACTACGAGAGGGCGAGGGATGGACAGCAGCGTCCCTCTTAAAACATCTCTAAAAGCCTAACTGCGGTTGCCAACCCGCCTGCCAAGTGTGGCAACTACTGGTAACGTCCCCGTATGGGGAAGGCTTATGTCCAGCAGTGGACATTAACGACCGAAATAATTTAAAAAAAAATGGCTACATTTCGCCGAGCAATATGTTCGGCCCTTTTCCATATAAAATCTATTCAACCGACTTAAAAAAATACGGAGGTTTTCAATTCGGCTGTATATTCGTGTAAATATTTATTAATTATATTATTAATATTTATATTTAAAAATAAAAAGAAATACTGATTTTATGTACACTGGAACTGTAATCACCATCTCCCCCATAGACTACCACAAGGAACGATCCCGAGCTATCTGCATCCACTGACTTCCTGCAATGCATTCGAGGTCGTCGCTCCATCTATTGGAGGGTGTTCCTACTCTGCATTTGCCTGTACAAAGTCGCCACACACAAATCTTCGTCGGTTATCGATACTTCGAGTTTAGTGACCAGCCCATTGCCACTTCAGCTTACTTATCCGAAGGATATATCACTGATTTTTGTGCCGATATCGCCATTTCGGATTTCATCACGGAAAAAAATCCAAGCATAGCCCTCTCCATAACTGTTCGGAACTTGTAAAGGGAGTCATGCTAGTAGTTGCCACGCTTGACAAGCTGATTGCCAACCGCAGTTAGGCTTTGGTTATTCTTTAAAAGAGAAGCTGCTGGCCATCCTTACGACAATTAAGTCCGGAACTATACAGTGATTTATTAATGTTACGTTCCCATCGACAATACATTAATGTTACGACCACTTTAGATCCGCTGTAATCTTGGCACGCTGCAGTAACAGCTCGTAAACTGTCCGTGTAAAATTTTTATATATATATAAATGACAGCCATTATCATTTTCGTATATAATTTGTTTATTTTGTGTAAAATTAACAGATTAATTTTAATACGTATATATTAAACTTTATTTGTTAACAAAGTGTTTATGAAAATTCAATTTTTGTTTTAAAAAATAACAATTGAGTTTTTTACCCGGTTTTCTTAAACGCAGGGGAGACTTTGTACACAAGTCGATTGCTTGGGTACCTCTGTCCCATTCGTGTTTCAACCGTGAAGCAGTTGTGTTTGCATGGCTGCGTTTCGGTTTGAAGGGTGGGATATGGCGTGAATTTACTGGATACAGAGAAATAACACCTGAGTCCTCAGGAATGGCAACGCGTGGCAATTCTAAGTTGTATAAAAAAAAACGAAATTGCAGTTTGAACTAGGCGGTAGAATCATAAAATAATGACTATTGAATAGTCATTTTAAATGCTAATAATTTCATCACCATCATCATCACATCAGCTGTTGACTGCCCACTTCTAAACATAGGCCTTCCTAATATGAGGTGTGCTTTAATAATCTTTCCTTTTTTTTATACAACTTAGAATGGCAAACAAGCTGACGGCCCACCTGATGGAAAGTGGTAACCGTCGCCTATAGACATGAGCAGTAGCATGGACATAACAGAGTATACTGTTTCGCCCATGATACTCTCCCATGCGTTGCCATTAAAGGCTCAGATGTTATTCCTCTATACCCTGTAAATTCACTGCCATACCCCACCCTTTAAACAGAATTCAGGCTATTTCACGGCAGAAATACGCGTGGGATAATGGTACCCAAGCAGATAACCATTGTACAAAGACTCCCTCTGGTATTGTGATAAAGAAATAAATGTATTACGTCTGTTTGTTGGCAGCTTCAAGTGGGCAACTCTCGGACTGGCTCCAGGGAGGAAGACAAGCGCAGTGATGACAGCAGGCCGCTCAGCCATGCGTCGGACTTCAGCCGAGACAACATATGTAAGTCACTCGCTTTTCCTCGTATTATATATAATATATTTCTTATTGAATTTGAACAAAAAATACAGCGATTAATAACTTGTTAGCAAGAGCTTGCTCTATTTATCGGTGAACCCTGGCGCGGCACCAGTGAAGGAAGACAGGTGAATATGAACTCTTGTTAATCGAAACGTAACGAAATCGACAATAATTAACTACGATGGGTTCAGGAGGGACCGCGTGGAGGTCAACTTGACAGACGACGGGCCACTACGATTGCAATATCCCTGATGATATTTTAAAAAATAGCCATATCTGTTTATGCAAGCGGTGGTGAGGGGAGGGGGGGAGATATTTTTAATGGATGATAATGGATCGATAACCCCACCCGCGCTATCGGCATATACCGGCGGGGCAGCAGGGAGAGATGATAAGTTAAAACCTATTTTTTTCACCGCATAATAAAATTTCTGTTTCGCCAAAGGTTGACTGGGAGAGAATGCTATATAGTATTTAGTCCGCCTTTTGTACCAGACATTTTTTTGTAATTTGGTCAATAAAGAATTAATAAAAAAAAAAGAAAGAGCAGATCAGTTAGCCCATCATGATAAATACACCTGGAATTCAGCACGATTGTTTCCAGAGGGGCTAAAAAATTCACAACTATTGGCGAATTGACTTGTTTCATCTTCACTTACCATCTCTCACTGGTAATCCGCCAGCGTATATCGATAGCACAGGTTGGGTTACCATTCTATTATCGCCCACACATGCTAACTGACCACAAAGATTCTGACGCTAGTCAGATTTAAAATCTTTACGATAAGAGATAACTTTAAAATATTAATACAATATATTAAATTTTAATTTTTCAATGAACTGGTTGCATGGATTTCATACAAACGTTTTTTATTTGAAGTGACATGAGCCGTGTGCTTTCTGGCATACAATAAACCACCCCTTCCTTTCTGATGAGTGTCGTAAGAGGCGACTATGCGAAATTAATGGACGAGGAATGAGCAGCGACGTTCCTCTTACGACCTCACCAAAGTCTAACTGCTGTTGCCAACATGCCTGTCAATCGTGGCAACTAATGGCAACACCCTCCTTATAAGAGAGATTTATGTTCAGCAGTGGATGACAGCTGATGTGACGATATGGTGGCCCGAGCCTACACTTCACTAGCATCTATTAAAAAAAATAGTCATATTTATAACTTGGTATTTACAAAGTTTCATACGAGCCAAAAGATTTAAAAAAAAGTTTCTGCGTCAGACATCTCTTTTGAAGTCCGTCACGTGGTGATGAAAGCTGTGCCGCCTTTATCCGAACCCCTTTCGAATACAAAATAATTCATGCAGTTTTAACCAGTATTTCAAATCGTAAATAATCATTGCGTATAAATGTTTCCACGCGGATTCATTTTTCAATTTTTTTTTATACAACTTAGAATGGTAAACAAGCTGACGGCTCACCTGATAGAAAGTGGCAACCGTCGCCTATAGACATGAGCAGTATCATGAACGTAACAGAGTGTACTGTTTCGTCCATGATACCCCCCATTCATTGCCATTCCTGAGGATTCAAGTGTTTTACCTTTGTACCCAGTAAATTCACGCCATATCCCACCCTTCAAACCGAAACGCAGGCATGCAAACACAACTGCTTCACGGTTGAAACACGAATCGGACAAAGGTACCCAAGTAATCGACTTTTGTATAAAGTCTCCCTCTGATCAGTGATAGAAGAAACGTTGATTTTATTGTCGTCGCATAGAAATATAATATTACTGAACGAGGTAGCAACATTTGGCAACTCTTTGTCAATGGACTTCAAAATGAAGAAGATTCTCGATTCGGTTATTTTTTTTTTTATGCCTATTACCTCATAACCCCGCCAGTTCTTAACTGGATTGGAAAAAATATATTTTTTTTATCTGAAAGGATATTGTTTACATAGAAATTTTATGAAAATTAGTTCAGCAGTTTAAAAAACAGTTTTAATAAATTTAGTTTTTAAATAAATATAAACTGGTTTTATCATATTTGAAGTCTGTTTTTTTTTTTGTGGGATACAATTTTTTATTATTTTTTATGCTTGTTGCCTCAGAAATTTGTTGTTTAAATATGAATCCTTTTTTTTTTTTAAAAAAAAAGAGATGGAAGTACATTTGGAAGATCAAATTAGAACAATAAATTTTTAGTGCTTAAGTTTTTAAATCAAAATTGGTAAATATAAGGTTTTGCCACGATCGAAGTCCCAGAATCTTAATTTGTGTTATAATTTAAGTTTATTTTTTATTGTTTTTTTTTTTTTTGTATCTATCAAATAAACGTATACTTATCGTGATACAATTTCAATGACTGGATAATATTGTAAGAGATCGTTAGACTATTTCTAAAGTGAAAGAAGTGTTGTCCTCCTCTCGCCTACTTGCTGTGCCCAACACGGTCCATAATTGAAATGTTATCTACTAATTATATTATGGAATGCAATAAGAAATAAATAAATAAATAAATAAACATAATCTTTCTTTCAAACAAAACTTATCGAACCACGTTTCCACCGGCAGTGTCACTCAGCAATGCGCCGCGGCGGAGCCGACGCGGAATCGCGCCCTACAGCGACCTACAGCGACCCCTCACCAGGTACCTACCCGTGGACAGAGACGACTTCGACCTGCGGAGACACGTCGAATCGGCCGGTAATTATTTATTTATTTGAAAACTCTACAGTGGTCATCACCTTCCTATCTTTCTCCCAATTGTTTATTTGGGCTTCCCGTAACACCTACCCATTGTCTTTTTTTCTTTTCTCAATGTTTTCTATCCAAAGGTTGTCTGGAAGAGATTGGTTAGCGATAAGGCCGCCTTTTGTATAATTTCTCATTACAATTAAATGTATTTACTATTTTTATATAAATGGTGCAATAAAGTGTAAATAAATAATACTCATATGCGGTGTTTCGCTACGTGGTGCCCACGCTCCACAGGGGGGCAATTTGATAGTTGGGGGGGGGGGGGGGAATTAAAAAATGGACTCGAAGCGATTTTAACCCTTTTACTCCGGGCCATTTAAATGCAATGCTACTAGTAGATATCGGTGCCAAATTTAACAAAAAAGGTAAACTAAAAAAATGCTGTAATATTTATTAGGTATAATTTTGTTTGACGTTACCAAAATATCAACTGGGCGATTAGAGTCGTCAAGTAAACTTTGTCGGGAAAAATTATGTATGGAAGCATAAACATTTTAGAAATGTTCAAGTGGGGCATGGCACAGAAAAAGTTGGGAAACACTGCTCGTATTTTTTCTTTTTCTATTTTATCTCTGTTCGAAGTCATTTTTGTATTAAATACATTCCATTATTACCCATTAAAAAAAAAACATATATGGACCTGAAGATTTTTTTTAATGAAATGAAATGAAATGAAATGAAATGAAATGAAATGAAATATTTATTTGCTTTAAACAGACATTTGACATTATAAGGGCCATGTGACACAACTTTTTGGCATCTGTCTAATTGCCTTAAAATTGTAGGCATGCAAATCTAATTTATTCGTTAAATAAGGATACAAATTTAATTTATACTAGTACATTATTATGATCATAGAATAATAAAAAAAAAGAAAACAATGCTCAAACAATTATCAAGTCAAATTACATATTCAATATCGTCAAATAAAATTAACAATTACATTATTATTATTAATTAAATACAAATTACATTCCATATGTTATGTCAATAGCAAATTTATGTCAAGTCTTAAGGATTTATATTATTAATAATTATGTTAACTATTTTTGGGATGTGTAGGCATAATATTCTCCCATACTGTAAAAGACCTTATCCAGAAGCCATAGATGAAGCCGTTTCTTAAATATTTTCAAGGGAAGGTCTAAAAGATCTGAAGGAAGTTTATTATATATTTTTTGGGCCATAAATGAAACATTCTTTTGGTACAAGGTCAAATTACTTTTTGGTATCACAAGTTTATTTTTTCTGTGTGATCTAATGCCTTCTTTGAGTTGTCCACATGTATTAAATAATTCAGGGTGTTGCTTAATAAAAGTACATATAGCAAATATATACATGCAAGTCAGGGGAAGGATTCCTAATTTTTTAAATAATGGCCTACAAGATTCCTGGCACCCCACATTGCTAATAGCCCTTATACATTTTTTTTGCGCTTTGAGGACTCTTTCTATGTCAGGCGAATTCCCCCAAATAATCAAACCATAACTAAGTGCCGATGAAACGAATCCATGATATGCACTAAGAGCAGTCTGTATGGTTGCAATCTGGCGCAATTTATACAATGCAAATACAAATTTATTAATTTTTTTACAAACATTATCAACGTGTTTCTTCCAATTTAAGTGTTTATCTAACGTGATACCTAAAAAAGTAGTGGAATCCACTACTTCTATATTATTATTTTTGTAATTTATATTTAGGTCAAGGCTGGGGCTTGAATAAGTTTTGAAATGAATTATTTTTGTTTTAAGTAAATTAATTTTTAAATTATTTTTTGTTAACCATGTTATTATTTTATTTAATATATCCTTAATGTCATTTTTGAAAGTGTCCAAGTCTTTACATTTACATAGCAATGTACAGTCATCTGCAAATAAAATACATTTTTGGTCAACTGAATCTGGAAGATCATTTATATATAGAAGAAATAGTAACGGGCCCAGTATACTACCTTGAGGTACCCCGGTTTCATTAATTTTAAATTGGGAACGTGTTACTACTCTTTCATTATTGATTGTATTTGTCAATTCTATGCATTGTCTTCTATTATGCAAATAACTTTTAAACCACTCAAGTGATATTCCTCTGATTCCTAAATTTTCTAATTTTAATATTAGTAAGTCATGTTTTACTAGATCGAACGCTTTTGACATATCAAGAAATATTGCTACTGTAGGTATTTTGTTATTGATACCTTCACAGATATCTTTAACTAAATTGTAGCATGCCAGTGTCGTGGATTTGCCCTCTTGAAATCCAAATTGATCGTCTTTAATGATATTATGTTTTAATAAAATTGTTAAATAAAATTGTTTTAATTGTTATGTGCAGGCCACCAGCTGGAGGTGTGCCCCTACGTGACAATCAACGCGACGTCATGCCGCGGGTACCTGCACAAGTTGGGAGCCACCTTCCACACCTGGTCCAAACGGTAATATAGTAAAAAAATTTAGTCTTCTTAAGCTTCATGCGAGAGTTTATTGGCCTCGGGATGGTCCCCTTTACCACGGCTCAACTCCGGGGGCAACTACTTCCAAGTCACTGGAAACAGGTGCTTCGCGTTTGGGCTAGAGTCCGTGGTCTTGATTTGTTATGATGGAAAGTGGTAACCATCGCCTATAGACATGAGCAGTACCGTGGACATAACAGAGTATACTGTTTCGCCCATGATACCCCTCATGCGTTGCCATTACTGAGGACTCAGGTGTTATTCCTCTGAACCCTGTAAGTTCACGCCATATCCCACCCTTCAAACCGAAACACAGCCATGCAAACACAGTTGCTTCACGGTTGAAACACGAATGGGACAGAGGTACTCAAGCAATCGATTTTTGTACAAAGTCTCCCTCTGGTCTGTATCTTTGTTTCTTTCTTTCTTCTTTATTTATATTATGATATTTTGTTAATTTCTAATGGTTTTGAATGACGTTTGCCGGCAGGTGGTTCGTTTTCGACAGAGAAACGAAAACGTTCATCTACTACTGGGACAAGAGTGAGAAGAAGCCGAGGGGCGGGGCCTACTTCCAGGTCAGTGCACCCGTAATCTGATTTTTTTTTAATATATACATGTATAAATGGCAAACAAGCTGACGGCCCACCACATGGAAAGTGGTAACCGTCGTCTATAGACATGAGCGGTACCATCCTTATACGAGAAGGACTGAATGTCTTTTCGACCGGCTTCAAAAAGAAGTCCCAATTCGGTTGTATATATAATATATTTTTTTATGTTAATTACCTCATAACTCGGTCAGTTGTAAATCGATTTGGACAAAACTGCCCGTTGTATTTTCTTTATCTTGCTTTTATGTAATGAATTATTAATTTTATTTGTGTACATATTATAATTTTTTATAATCTGTATCATTCTTTGAAGGGAACAGTAAAGAGATGTTTTTCATTCTTTCTTACTAATTTATTGCCACAAAAATATTTTGTTTATTCATTTTGTGACCTTGTCATACTCACAAAAGTATGTATTTTTTTTTTCATTAAATATTTTATGACATAGGTGATAGAAGAGGTGTACTTAGACCACGGGAATACATCGAGATCACCGAACCCTCAAACCACCTTCATCGTGAAGACACGACAGAGACGGTACTACCTCATGGCGCCATCTGGCGAGGCGGCCAGGATTTGGATCGATGTTGTCTTCACTGGTGCACAAGGTTACACAGAGTACTTAGAATGAAAGAGACATTATACGGCCATTGTCTGCGAGTAATCTGGATTTCGGTTATTTCATCACAATTTGTTTAATTCCGCTATCATAAAAACAAATTTTAATGATATGGGCTTCCATAAAAGAATGCCTAATCATAATCTGCTTTTTTAAATAAATTAATGTCAAAATAAGTAATGGAACGCCAATAACCTCAACCTGTCAACTGTCATTTGAATTGTTAAAAAAAATATATATTCATTTATATGTATGCGTTTTTTTATTACATTATATTACTAGGATTGGGAATTATAAATTTTTATAACTAAGTCTAGAAATAAAATTACTTATTTTGACAATTATTACAATATGGCGGAATGTCAGCCTTATTCGTATTTATATTGAATTGTGTACTTTTTCTTATTTAAATATGTTTAAATTGGAGTCTTACAAATTATATTTATTTCTAAATTTGATAATAACGTAATATATAGATTTCAAAATTTAATTAAGAAACATTTTGAGCCAAATCTATTTCCTATCGATAGTTAACACTGTTTGTAACTGTCAGTACAACATTACTTGGACCTGAAACAATACTATAACGCTGAAGTTGCCATCTCTAATTGGAAAATTACTAAAGAGCTATAAATTTTAAACGATTATACTGATAAAAATATTTTTACAAAAAATTGCTGAAGTATTACAAATGTTGTGGTAGTTTAATATTTTTTTTTTTTTTGTTATAATTAAAACTGTGGTCGAAATAAAAGTACACTAAATAATAATATAAGTGAATTGATAATTTTCACTATAGTTTGTAATAACTACTACAATAAAATGAAATATTTGTGCCAATTTTTACAATTTATATGGCAACTATTTTTATATAAATTATACATTTGGAAATATCGGTGCCTTGTACAAGACTGATAAATCCGAAATGATTGCTATCGCATGCACATACTGATGTATGAACATTTTTACTATAGGTATATATTAAATAGAATGCATTATACATTTCTATTTACACTGAGTTTTTGTCTATTTTTGATTTTTAAGTAAATGAATGTGTTTTACTGAAATTAGATTTTATGCACGCTTATAATGAAAATGTTACCATAATTGTGTATTAGTATTTTGTTTCTACTAGTAGATAAATAGGTAATGAAATTTTGAAAATCTTTTTATTAAATCCCAAATTGTGTATTAACTTTTATACCGTTTTCAGTCTACAATAAATTTCATTGTATTCAATGAAAAGAAATATTCACGAATTGTAATTGTTTAATTGCCTTTAAAAAAAAATAGCTCAGATATGTCTGTATTGTTGTGATTTGCTTTTTACTATATGGCAGCTAATAATGAATTTAGTATTATAAGCTATATTTCATAACATAAGTTTTAAGTACAAAAAAATAATCGTAATATTTTCATTACGAAAGAATAATACCAGTGTAAAAATTTATAATTAATTATGCTTGCAACACTATATTATATACTTAGTTTTATGGCTGAATACCAATTATATTAGTAACTAAGGTCACATTATTAACCAAGGGATAAAAATAAAAGTAATTACTTGACAATATCTTGACTCTTTTATTAAATATTTACTGATTCCGTCAAAAACTCTTGTCTTTAAACCTTATGCCCAAAGGATCTGCCAAATCCGATTGAAAATTTCTCGATCATCTATTTTATATTTTAAAATAGTATTTTGAATAATAACTATTATTATATCAGAATACCAGAAGGAGACTTTGTACAAAAGGCGTTTGCTTGGACACCTCTGTTCCATTCGTGTTTCAACCGTGAAGCAGTTTTGTTTGCATGGCTGTGTTTCGGTTTGAAGGGTGGGATATGGCGTGAATTTACTGGGTATAGAGGAATAACACCTGAGTCCTCAGGAATGGCAACGCATGGGGAGTATCATGTGCGAAACAGTATACTCTGTTATGTCCATGGTACTGCTCATGTGGGCCGTCAGTTTGTTTGTCATTATAAGTTGCATAAAAAATATTATATCAATTTTATCTCGTGTCTCTGTATGTGCCGTATATTCATAATTACGACTTATCCATCGTTCATTGTTGGATATAGAACATCCATTATTATTGAAAATTAAATCAACCATATAATACCATTCACCATACTTGTACTTTGTTTCTTGAAATGAATGTAGACATCTTTGGAAATCACAATACAAATGATGAATAATTTGGTTGCAAATACAAAATGCAATATATCTAAAGGGGGGGGGGGGGGGTGGGAGGGAAGGGATTGTTAGTAATGGAGACTGAGAATCCCATTGCTAGCAATATACCCAACCAGGTCGACCTCCTCGCAGTTCTCCCTGGAAACTATCATGGTTAATTCCTGATGAATTCATCATGATAGGCTAACTGGCCTGTTTTCATTCTCATCTATCACCCTTCACTGGTGCTCCGCCAGCGTATCCCGTTACCATTCCATTTTCATCCAATTATAAAAAAAAATTATATGTAAAACATCTGAGGTTAAGCTATCTACAAAAATTTTGGGTCTGTACCAAATTCTTCAGTCATCGAGGGTCTTTGGAGCCATAACTACAACTAAATAAAAGTTCGCATTAAATTCCTTGGTTATACTTTTGACTGAACAGTGGTATTGTGAGGTCAAGAGATACCCTGTCGACATATTGGGTGGCACTCCCAACCTCTTTCACAACTTTACACCATCAGACGCCATCATTCATTTATATTCGGACAGTAAGTTTTTTTAATGGACGGAAATGAAATGGTAATCCCGCCAATGCTATCATTATGCACTGGCGGGGCGCCAGTAAGGGATAACAGATGAAAATGAAGGTCAGTTGGCTCATAATGAATTCAACAATAACTGACTACGATTATTTTCAGGGGGAGCTACGTGGAGGCCAATGATGGGGTTTATTGTCAGTAATGGGGGACAGCCCCGCTGTTAACTATCCCTTTCCTCCCAAGGACAGCACCCATATTTATAAAGTTCTTAATCTAATATGTTCTATAGTCTTGATGCACTGAGATATTATACAGCTTAGCATCAACAAGACAAAGTCTACAGTTTTTTTTTTTTCTTAAAAGCACAATTAAAAAGCAATTCCCGTATCTGTAGTGAACATCTACGAAGTTCTTAATTCCCTATCTAGACTATCATCAGCTGGATGATAGATAGCATCTGACAGCTTCAGTTACTGTCACTGTTATTGGATTATTTCATTTGACATTCCTGCCGTCGATTTGAATTCAGTGTTGCTAGAATACATACTTTTTCCGCAGTTTTGGGTAAAAATATTCTATTATCCATATTTTAGGAAAATTAAAATCTTGGAGAAATTGGATTGATTTTCTGAACAATTTTGTTATTTATAAAGCATATAGAGTATATAGGTATACTAGAATATATGAATGAGGGTAGCAAAACAGAAGATTAGATAAAAGGAGTGTGTAAGTAAAAAGAAATGGAAGGAATTTTTTTTCATTGTTTACTTTGTATATAGTAAGACATAGTAAAGAAACGATACATTCTCGTGGCCGGTTAAAAATGTTGGAAGACATATTGTCTGGAGAAAAATATTTGACGTTTAGGTAAAAATAAAAAATCGAATCTGACAACCCTCTCTGAATTTTTTAATATTTAATGGACGATTTATTTTCATTTAGAAATTCAAGAACTTCTACATTTTCATTAAATTAACTCCAGTAAATTAAGTTTTTGTGCTTTTTTTTGTGAAATCATCAATTGAAGTGTCATCATACATCATACATTTGTTCGCACAATATAAAACAACAATGTCGAACGCAGTGAAAAAAGTTAAAGAATTCTTCAGTTATTGGTATCTCAGATATTTACTGGTGACTGAACTGTATATGGTGGAGCCTTGGGAAAAGGTCGTAATACGTATCCTTTATAAAAAAAAGTATTTTAATACATAAAACACCCAAATTATAACCCATATTTCGACATGCATTTACATCAATTTGCACTTGTTCTCTAATTCACTATGGCAAGCAGAGCAATAAATGAAAGCTAATTTTTTACTAATTTATTGCAACCTACTAACCTTAATTAGACATAGGATTGCATTCATTATCATTATGGTTTTCATAGAACCTAATGAAAAGGTAATAAAATTTTGTTAAATTTATCACAGGAATAAGTGTTCCTGTTCTAAATGAAATTAGTAATAAATTTAATCATATCAATAAATCTGCTGTAGAACATCAGTAGACTGTCTACAGTTGTTGAGTCAATTATTTTTTGATTAAATTTTATTTATTTATACTTTATTGTACAATTTAATAATACATAAAAATATAACAGAGGTAAGTAAATGTATAAAGGTGAGCTTAACTCTAAGAGAGTTCTCTTCCAGCAACACCCATAGTTGAGAGTAGCATAAATGTCTGCACCGAGTGGTTTACAATTTTTTTTAATAAGTGTAAATAGCATGGTAACCCCACCTGTTAAACCCGCGCTATTAATGTATACTGGCAAGGTACCAGTGAGAGGTGATAGGTGAGGATGAAAAGGCAGGTTAGTTAGCTTACATGATCAATTTAACAATAAATTTGTCATAATAGTTTCCAGGGGGAACCACATGCAGGTCAACCTGATAGGGTATGCAGTGAAAAATTACCTCCTCATCCAACAATCAGCCCGCTGGTTCACAATATTGTGTCAAGTTTCAAACAAAAAGAACTAAATTTTAATTATTTTCTATTGAAACAGTCTATTACTGTATATGGGGGGGGGGGGGTTAACTAGAGAACTACCATGTCTACATATTAATATACAACTCTTATACTGCAATAAGATCCTTAATTATATAATAACAGAATTGGTTTTTGCTTTATTCTTCGGCCTTTACTGGTACTTCAACTACTCAATAGTCATGTATGGAGTATCACATTTAAGAGGAACATTACAGCATACCATATAAGGAGAAGAACAAGTTACAAGAGTATGGAATACCAAATAATTGTAAATAAGGTTACAAATAAATGTTACATCTGATATGTTGTCCAATTGCCTGAAAAATGTATATCAAGTTATATTGAAGGCTCCAAAACCAATGTTTGAACATGCCACATTGAAGTTGCATTTTAACCATAAGGTCACCATATTTGTAAAAATATTCTCTTTTTTCAGTTCGCAATAATTTTTTTATTTCATCAAATCTTATTGTAAAATTAAATTTGTCTACATCTAGGAAGTATTATTTTTAAACATTTTCTATTTTACAAATGTTAAACGCTAGGTTAGAAATTGTTTTAGTAAATATATTTTGCTACAATGCCTCATAACAACCATTTTAGACTACTAAACAAAGTAAATCAGTTTGGTTGAAATTATATAAAATCTATAGATTTAATGAGTTAATTTCTTATTATATTCTTGCTGTGATCTATTTATTACCTGGTGAAGTGCATTGATATTTTATGTACTTCATTCTTTAATTAATATTTTAAACTGCACAGTAGTCATTACAAGTATGTAATAACAATAAAACTCAGTCCTAATTATTAATCTATTTATTGATAATTTTATTTTGTTATAATGTTTCATTCCAAGTATTAAAAATATGTATAAAAAAATATTTTCATAAATAAATTTGTTATGGAATAAAAATATTTTTATTAAAAATTACCTAAGTATAAAACTATACTTATTATATTTCCAAGAACACTCATTTCTATCTATTATATACTCACTAAAAATGTATTCTTGTAGCATTCGGTCATTCTGGCAACACATGGCGCTCATGTCTATAGGTGACGGTTACTTTCCATGAGGTGGGCCGTCAGCTTGTTTGCTATTCTAAGTTGCATAAAAAAAATATCATCATTAGATGATATTTTTATATATTAAATTTTATATAATAATATAATAATTTTATATAATAGTCTATTAAAGTAGGTCTAAATTCTTATTCTAAATCTTTATTCTTTCACCTTCTTTCTGATTTCTAGTGTAAATTAAGATATTTAAAGATATCAAAGAAATGTATGAGATTTTGTTTTTTAAAATATTCATGATTTCAATAAATATTGAATTTATCCATCTTTACAAACAAATGCTCTTAAAAAAAAAAAACAATTGCCATTGGAAAAAAAATTAACTGAACATTGAGGAAAATAAAACAATCTAATATTGGACCTGCAAAATTTATTCACTTTAAACATTCAAGTAACTTACGCAATAACCGTTTGTGTTACGGAACAGTTCTGGCACTTTCAAAGACATGTTTTGCAGATGCTCTACGCCTCTGTAGAACATGCTCTTCGATATATCCGTAGATACGACGCCAGGGTCAGCTAACCACGCTTCCACCTCGTCATTCAAGGACAGTTCAATTTTATACAAAATTTTTGTAAGCAAGCACGATTGCAACTTGATTTTATCACTTTCAATATGCTCTCCGCAACTCCTCAACACTTGTAACTCTTTATCCATGACCCAAATAAGCAGATATTGTTTACTGGTTGTGGATATTGTGCATTCTAATATGATCTTACACATCATTGTGTACTGCAGACCTAAATTGAATTCTTGTGTTAATTTCTCTATTGTAAATATAAAATCGTCAATTTTTAAGTCTTCCGATGCCGTTTTGTGGGTAAATACGTGTTTTTCAACGTTACCTTGGTTTATTTTCACTTCAGAATTGAATAGTTTCACCGTGTCTTTATTTTTGAGCCCCAACCAAGCTAGGCATCTGTTGCAGTGATATATTTCCCTTTTAGAATTGAATTTGTTACTTTTCTCTGATAGTACTTTATTGTTGATTACAAATGATGTTAGTCTATACAGAAAATCGGATTTGTTTGACTTCAAAACAGGTTCCGTGTTAGAGTTATGACCATGTCCATGGCAGAACCACTCCGACATATCCATATTTGTTGAGGGCAGCTCTAAAATCCTGTCAAACTTTACTATATTATCGGAAATAACGTTTGAGCAGTTTGCACAAGTTATTTTTACTTCATCATGGATTTTTAGGTTAATTTTGATTTGGTCACTTTTCGGTGTACTTTCATTTGTGTTTGACGTTAATAGTTCATTATAGAAATTTCCACCGTTCCTCGGTTCTGTAAGTATGCGGAATGATACGGTGTTCTTGTCGATTTTCAAACACGACATGGAGTTTGGTATGATTTGACAGAATTCCTCTATTGGTACAATAGAGGTGACATCATATTCATCTTCGGAGTAACAATCAGAGAGACTTTCAATGGAGGAGAGACTGTCTCTCCTTTTGGTTTTGTCATTATCGTCATAATAGTTGAGCACAATGCAGTTGGACTGTATACTGATCTTCAAATTGCAGTTCTTTGTGAAATCAATGCCTGTAGTTATATACACGTTGCAACTCCGCAATCTGGAGCGTACTTCCATGAAGATACTCTTGATCAACATTTTCACTTAAAAATAAAAACTTTAACAACAAAATCCTGCTATAGGGACTTTGTTTACTTAATCCCAAATTCGTTTACTTATCAATTAATTCCGTATTTTGAATATTTGGTTTAATTCTTTGTACATAACCATTTGTCTCGTATACGTCGAAAATATTGTCCATTTCACGTATTGTGAATGGCAAACTTGCTTTCTGGTAGTAATTCCCCATCATTTCAATGTTGTCGATGACGGTGCTGAGTAGATGCGATTTCTCTGCATAGATGCCGGGCGCTTCGTGTCGCAGGTACGTAAAATGTATGTGCAGATGGTAGAACGACGGCTGGTAATGTAGGTAGATACGTAACTGACTGTCCCGTATGTTGTATTTCTCTAATATCTTTTTCTGAAAAGTAAATTAATAACACATTAATGTAAATTTGTTTCTAGTGAATTATTGTAGTGAGCGTAATTGCTTGGATTACTATTGACTGTCTTGCAGACTTTAAAAGTCGGATGATCGAATATTCTCAGCACTAAAACAGTTGATTTCTGAGTAATTGTCATATGATGGAAAACACCGTTTACAGCAAGTAATTCAAAACTGTAATACGATTGGCAAGTATAATTTCAGATTGTGTTTCACAAGAAAAAAATAACTTCAACTATGGCAGAACGTTAAATTGATTTAGAAAGTGCTAAACCTGAATATGATAAAATTTTATAGGAACATCAAATACAACTGAAGTTCTCTGTGTTTCAACCGTGAATCAGTTGTGTTTGCATGGCTGTGTTTCGGTTTGAAGGGTGGGATATGGCAGTGAATTTACTGGATACAGAGGAATAACATCTGAGTCCTCAGGAATAGCAATATATGAGGGTATCAGTCTGTTGTATCCATGTTAATATTCATATCTATAGGGAACAGTTACAACTTTTTATCAAGTGATTGTTGCTTGTTTGCCATTTTAAGTTGCTTAAATAAGGAAGTGATAACTTGACACAATAGTTGTAGCTTGCATAATTAACGAGGTTTTGGGTTCAATTTTGGATTAAGCCATTTTTGGAAAGGAACTTCCAAATTGGTTCTGAGTAGTATCTCTTATCGTCGATTGTCTGGTTTCTCAAAACAGTCATTTGAAGGGCAAGCAATTGGTGTAATTTTATAACTTACAAATAAGTTATTTTTTATGTCAACTCTGTTAATATGGCTATCAAATGAAAGGGTTTGAAGAGTAGGTAGTGATAAATACATGATTTCAAAATGGCCGCAGCCAGGAGATAGTGGATTACATTATAAAAGTTTATATTTAAAAACACTTTTTTTTTACCTTGCCTTCCTCCTGAACTCTTCTAAGCAGAGGCAAATGGCTTTCATTCAGGTCCCTCAGTGACTTGATACCTCTCTGTCTTACTATCGCGAGTAAGTACAGCGTCTCCTTCGTGAGACCATCCCACTTCAGATCTGGTAGCAGGACAAATCCCTCCTTCTCACACTTATTGTCATGTACAATTCTGTCTTGCTCACTCGTGCCGTCCAAAATATTGTACACCCACTGAAAAAAATTAAATATGGGATCATTAACCATGATACCATAGATGGAGATGAATTATCTCAAGTGTCGCAAAAAGTCACTGGATGCTAATGGTGCAGGTTTTTACTTCATGATGAAATAAATATGAGAAAGTCCTGTTTTTAACAATAGACAATGTAGAAGTAGAATTTATTTTTTGACTGCATGGCTTTGTATAAGTTGCCATGTTTATCCTTACAAATCAAAACTTTATATTTATTTATTTACACTTTATTCCACCAATTAAAGGTGGCCTTATCGCTAAGCAATCTTCCAGACAACCTTTGGCTAGAGGACATTGAAAAAAAGATTATACTCTGTTTTTAATAAATAATGATTGATTTTAAGTACTGTAAATTTTTGTTTTCCATTCTGTTTCAATTAAATAAACAGATAAAAATACAAACACAGGTTCTTTGACAGATAAATCCAATTGTTGCAGTAAAATTGTTAAAATTAAAGAAATTAGAGTTACCAAACAGAAGCCTATCCCAATATCTTCAAATAAACCACAGATATGTAAATGAACTTACTTTTTGACATGATTCATCACATGACTTCATTCTTAACCAATTAAAATGTAATTAGTTGGTATCACAAATATTAACAAGTCATTAAGGTTATCAAACTGCCAGAGGACAATGTCTCTTTTTTATATTTGTATGTCTGTGGTCCTGGCATAGAATAGGCCACCCCTTCTTTTCCCATTGGTGTCATAAGAACCGACTAAGGAAGGACAAAGGATAGGCAGCAGCATCCCTCTTAAAACATCTCTAAAGCCCGACTGCAGTTGCCAACCCGCCTGCCAAGCATGGACACTACTAGTAAAATCCAAGGTGGTGATTTATGTCCAGCAGTGAACAGTTAAAGGGATATGGCATGAATTTACAGGGTACAGAGGAATAACACCCGAGTCCTCAGGAATGGCAATGCAGGGGGGGTATCATGGGCGGTATCCATAGTACTGCTCATGTCTACAGGCGACGGTTACCATTTTCCATCAGGTTTCTAAGTCATATAAAAAAATATTATGAATAGTTTTTCAATTCATCTATTACAAACAAACAAAATCTTTCATATATATATATATGAGAATAGATATGAAAGTGAGTCTATTTGTTCACTAGTACTTAGGTAAATATCACTAGGTACTAGTGAACAAATAGACTAGTAATAAGGTATCACTTAGTACCCTTATGGCTCAATCAATCATATTGGAATTTGGTATGCACTTGTATTTGTGATATAGGAGATAAGATTCTAAGACCTTGGTCAACAGACATCTTGGTTATGCAGACAAAGTCATGAGTAAAAAGTTATTTACTTAAATTGTAATATTTTTGTAAAATGTAAAAAACAATGAAAGTACCTGCAAATTAAACTGCTCCTTCTTAATAAAGGGCAACGTCAACTTCTCATACAATTCCGGCGTCTCTAAAACAATGTGAACTTCTTGTTGACTGTATTTAATGATATGCTTCTCAGATGCAGGATATATTATTGTGGCTTTTACACCTGAGAAAAAAATATTCCATATTGTAATAACAATCAAGGAAACTATACATCAGATTAGGCTGTATGAATACTATTCCTTTATTCTATCCTTTGAAGAAAATTAAAAAATATTTAACCTTCCTTTTTCAAATGACTATTTAAAATCATGAGATGTAGGTAGGTCTATAAATACAGGCTATAGCAGAGTAGTTTTAGTCTTTTACTGCTGACATCAAGCTAAAAACTCTATTCAAATCACAATTTTCACTAAAAAGTCATTATACAAGTTTTTTGTTTCACAAAATTAAATTTGAAAACAATTGTCAGAATTTTATAAATTATAATTTGCAATACGAAACTTATTTCAATAAACTAAAAAGTAATGATTTTTCATTTATTTAATTGTTACTTTAGATTCCTGTTTTATTTTATTACAAGCAATGAACAACAAAGAAAAGACAAACCATATGTGTGCTGACGTAAATTAGGTACACAGAAATGTTTAACAAGTTAACAAATTTACACAAATTAACACTCGTGTTATTTAACAAATAAAATTAGGTAAATATGACACTCACGAATCTACGCGTTTACTATATTTTCTGTAGTGTACGTAATTAGTTCTAAATTGATGACTAATTTGTGCAATTTAAAGTGTTACCAGTCCATTTTTACCTTGAAATTTTCGAAAGGGACCGCCAAGCCAACTCTATGCCTTACTTACCGTTTATAGAAGACTTGGGAAAACACGCATAATTCCCATAAATGTCGTTCTGGAAATAAGTTTCCAAAACAGTTTCTGGTGAAAAATAACCCTTATCATTCAAGTCTTCCTCTTTAAACACATTTTTCTCTAAAATGACAATAGCAACGCCACTTTTCGAAATGAATTTCCCCTGGACACAAACTGTTTTAGTGTTTGTATTATTTCTCAATATCTTCTCTGGGATAAAGTCTTTCAATTGAATTTTAACATCACTTACACCATTTTCGGTCTGATGGTCAAATTTTATTTTTTTACAACTCGGCGCTGTAACATCGTCGTTGAGACGATCAGCGTCGGACATTTTGTAAAGAGTTGCCAGTTGAGCAAATTTAATTGAAACAGTAATGTTGCCATTATAATAATATCAACATGCATTAAATATAAAAAAATAATAATGATGATTTTATTTAATATTATAATAACTGTAGCATACAACATATTATTTAATTAGATTATTTATTATATTTGTATGGTAATAGTGTAATAGTACAATTGTTAATATTTTTTCCATCTCCACATAGATTAAGGATAGCAGTATCTGCAAATATTATTTAGCAAAGATTGTGGTTTAGGATGTAGACATTAATCTATGGATGTACAATAAGAAGCATTCCCGGACAGAATATAAGATTGATTCGAGTCTTCGCAAATCCGCTATAATTATTTGATTCAGCCTCCAGCATTAAAAATTAATTATTACATTGAATATTAGTTTATTAGGTGTTTTGCATTTTGATGAAGATTTACTGAAGATTAAAATATTGCTTACATTCTAGAATAGCGTTTGAACATACATATAAACAAATATTTGAATATGATATGTACAAAAAAATATATTATAAAAATACAATAATCAATTTAACCACAATGCAACGAATACTGTTATCAAGCAGTGATGAATTGATCACTTACTTACTGCGCGTCTGAGTGCTCTACAATAGCGACCGATATTTTATTCAATACTACTACCCCGATTTATTCACAGGGTGTTTCTAACTGTAATGGGATCCGTACGAAGTCAAGAAATTAATTGATTATATTAAAAACTAAGAGTTAATTCAATTTTTTAATGGATGATAATGGCATGGTAACCCCGTCTGCGCTATCGATATACACTGGCGGGGCAACAGTGATAGATGACTGATGAGGATGAAAGCAGGTCAGTTAGTCCATCCTGACGATTTCAACTAGAATTAGTCATGATGGTTTCCAAGGGGAACCACGTGGAGGTCGACTTGACAGGGTATATTGCTAATAATAGGGCTACTTGACCCCATTATTAACAATCCCTTTCCCCCCACTTCTTAATAATTAAAGATGGTGTCCAACAAAAAAAATAGTTCGTACATATATCACGGAGCATATTCATTACAAATGATAGAGATTGTAAAGATTAACAATATGAACGCCGGTGTATACCAATAGCGCAGACGGGGTTACCATACCATTATCATCCATTAAAAAAAAAATAAGAAGTCGAGCTCTTTACTGGAAAATAACCTTAAATAAGTCAATGCATAAATGTTTGTCATCAGCCTGTATATAGCATATGAAGATAGACAGGAAGGCACACATTCGACAACTGTCGCGTCGCTAGGAGTTTCTTTACAAAAGAGTTCAAAGGTCACAAATTATGACTGTACTTTTATTGATACAAATTGACCGGATCGTAGCAGATAGCGGCGTCCCTGCATTGATATCGCCCTTTTAAGAAAAATTTTGGAAATTTTGGATTTTAAAAAAATATAAAACATGAAAAGAATACAGGAGTAAATAATGGATCTTTTGGATTAATTGAAGAAGACATGGCGGTAGATGGGGAGGAGGGGGAGTCATTGAGGGTCAATGCCCTACCTTGAAATTTGCTTTTTTGAAGTCACTGCTGATTTCGAAAAAGCTTCTGGCTTCTTATGGCTTCTGCTCTATCAAAAAGTTCTTTTGCCCTACCTTAACTTAAACATGGCGAAGATATTACAAAATTATCATAGGATTTGAAGATTTTAAAAAAAAGTGACTGCAATCGATCAATTGCAAAAGAAATTTGACGACCACCTCCGTAGTGCAGTGGTGGGCGCGTCACTTTGCTCAACGAAGTCCCGGGTTCGATTCCCGGTTGGACCGATTTTAGGGAACGATCTTTTTAGTATTGATCCGTGTTTCTATGTTCTAGATTGTGCCCGCATACTCATTACCTGATTTCTTATAAAACAGGGCATTCTTAAAATTGAGAACCAGAACATTGGTACGATTGTTGACAATTTAAAATAAATTAAAAATCGATTCAGATGTCGCGGAGATAATGTATAACATACCTACATACACTATATTATAACTACATTATATATACGCCAAGTTGTAGCACTCGCTTCTTAGAAATTTGTTACCTTATATATATTTATATATATATATATATATATATATATATATATATATATATATATATATATATATATATATATATACATAGAAAAACAACATAAATATGTGGCCAAACTTAAATTTACATCATGATCACAAAGAAGTTCATCATCATAATAAATCATCATCAGCTTCGTCATATCAGCTTTTATTACTCCACCGCTGAACATAAGCCTCCCTCATAAACTGGGCGATTGGGAAAACAAACTGACGGTCCACCTGATGAAAAGTGGTAACCGTCACTTATAAACATGAATAGGATCATTACGGAATACACTGTAATTCTCAGCTTTGTGATTTAAGAACATTTCGGGGTCCCTTGATTAGAAACATCACTGGATGATTAGAACCGAGCTCATAATTTCATTGAATGCTCTCTCTTTTTAGTGTTGTTTTTTAATCTCCGGTTGAATATTCACCAGACGGAGACTTTGTACAAAAGTCGATTGCTTGGGTACCTCTGTCCCAATTGTGTTTCTACCGTGAAGCAGTTGTGTTTGTATGGCTGTGTTTCGGTTTAAAGAGTGGGATATGGCGTGAATTTACAGGGTACAGAGGAATAACACCTGAGTCCTCAGGAATGGCAACGCATGGGGGGTATCATGGGCAAAACAGTATACTCTGTTATGTCCATGGTACTCTGCTCATGTCTATAGGCGACGGTTACCACTTTCCATCAGGTGAGCTGTCAGCTTGTTTGCCATTCTAAGTTGTATAAAAAAAAACCTCCATGTGGTCCCCCTTGGAAACCATCGCGCTGAATTCCTAGTGTATTGGCTAACTGCTCTGCCCATTCATCTCACCTATCATCCCTCACCAGTGCCCCGCCAACGTATACCGATAGCGCGAGTGGGGTTACGATTCCATTGTCATCCATTAAAAAAAAAATTGTATCTATATGCCTTCTTATTAGGCATGGGTAATATGGGGACCGATCCGATATCTACATATCGGGTTTCTCTAGACGTTGATATGGCGGAAAAAAGGTCATCACCCATTTCGATATCATCCATATTGGTCGGATATCTATTTTCAAATATGTTAAAAGTCTGTTATCCGGTATATTTTTTTGGATAACAGTCTTTTAATATATTCGTTATTGGACCGATATATAGATATTGTAAAATATATAGATTTTGCTATATGTTATCCACCCCCTTACATTTTATATATAATATTGCTGTATTTTTCTAATAATAAATATGATGTATATATATATATATATATATATATATATATATATATATATATATATATATATATATATATATATATATATATATATGTACGTAAATATGTTTTATTCTATTCTATTTGACAGTTTCGGGAAATTATTATTTTATGGACCGTTAGTAAATTAAATTTATTGTAAATTTTGACCAAATCCATAAGAAATTTAGTTTTAAAATAAAGATTCGTCTGTAATATGAAAAGCAAATTTTAATTTTAAAGATATCAACTTAGCGTCGACCCCAGTACTTACATACAGACGTACTTCACAACATTAATACTTTAATAAGTATATATGTATAATAGCTTACAGTTTCCGTTGTAACGATGCACATCTGGAGACAAAATGTTCATTGTTTTATTTTGTTTAATCTTATTAAACTTAAATACTTGTATTGTGTAGGTACACTTCGTTGAATGACAGTGGTTAATGCAGAGACGCGAACCCTTTAGTGATTTTTCGAAAAGGACTTAATTCGGTTGTATTTTTTTTTTATTGTTTATAATGTCATAACTCTGTTAGTTATAAACCGATTTAGAGAAATCCTTTTTTATTTGTAATACTTATGAACTGGTCTCGTAGAAATTTTATCAAAATCGATCCAGTAGTTTGGTTTTGAAACCAAAATTTAAGTCACAATTAAAGTAGTTTAACTAATCATTTACTAACATTTTACAACCTGTACTAATCATTTTTGTATTTGTTTTATAATTCAATAAATGTTTATATATATATATATATATATATATATATATATATATATATATATATATATATATATATATATATTTATTATTTTGTGGTTCGACTAAGTCTTCAAGGATAGGAAGTTTGGTTAACATCAAAACGTTGAAATGATTATTTATTTATTTACACTTCATAATATTTTTAAAAATAATATATATACAAAAATTTGTTGAGAAGTGATACAAAAGATAGCCTTATCGCTAAGCAGTCTCTTCCAGAGAACCTTACTTGCTTCCAGATTAACTTTTCTTGGAATTTCTTTATGTATAAAAGTCGTGTGTATGGGTATTTATGTCCCACTATTGATGCTATTAGTATTAGTAGGTTCTTTTTTGTTTTTAATGGATGATAATGAAATGGTAACCCTGCCTGTGCTAACAGTATACGCTGGCGGGACACCAATGAGGGATGAAAAAGCAGGTCAGTTATGAATACATATGCGTATACTTATGAATACATCTAGCGTTCAGCACAATGGTTTCCAGGGGGAACCGCGTGGAGGTCAACCTGTCAGGATATATTGCTAGCAATGGGACTGGTAACCAGCATTACTAACAATCCCTTCCTCCCTATTAGTAGGTATTAGTTGTGTTTCGGTTTGAAGGATTCAAAGAAATATATTTTATTTTATAACTTTTTTATAACAATTTTTTTTTCGGGTATAAACCATATACTACTGTTTTATCACCTAAGAGGTGGTTACACACTGTCGGAACATCACAAACCATTTTTAACATTAAGCAACATGCCATAGGGGTCAAAGGAGTCGTAAATAATAGAAGCTTGTTAAGAGGGAGCCACAATATGACCGTCTTAATTATGTTTACCATATAATAAATAATATTGATTCGTTATCCGACCCTTTGAATTGTAATTTGTATCGTTTGTTGGTTGGGTTTCGTAATTATGGATGTTTTGGTGAAAGTCGGAAATCTAGTGATAGATATATTATAGAATAGGCACTCTGCTGTTCCAGAATTTAATGAGCGTGAAGATACAAATATAGATAGATAGATAGATAATTTATTTGCATTATTTACAGCATACAAACATATACACACACATACGTACACAGACATATACAGTAGAAAGAGAAATGCATATACAAAAAAAAATGCAAAATATATAAAACAAGTAACAGTTTTTTTCTTTCTTGCGTGTGCCATACTACCACAAAATGGTCACAATTCAATTTATTGTTTTGCCCTCAAAAGTGCAAAACACTGATATTCTGTTGTGGCCAATTTTTTTTTATACAACTTAGAATGACAAACAAGCTGACGGCCCACCTGATGGAAAGTGGTAACCGCCGCCTATAGACATGAGCAGTACCATGGACATAACAGAGTATACTGTTACGCCCATGATACCCCCATGCGTTGCCATGCCTGAGGACTCAGATGTTATTCCTCTGTACCCAGTAAATTCACGCTATATCCCACCGTTCAAACCGAAACACAGCCATGCAAACACAACTGCTTCACGGTTGAAACACGAATGGGACAGAGGTACCCAAGCAATCGACTTTTGTACAAAGTCTCCCTCTGGTAATAAATTCTGGTAAAAAGAATTATTTCTCTTTCTTTCTAAAGTATCTCCTTTTAAAATATGTCCTTTGAGATAAAAAAAGAAATTCCTAAATCGGTTTACAAATAACGGAATGTATAAAGTAACAAATAAAACAAAAAAGAAACAGTTAAGTTATATTTAAAATTATATCGATTTTACTACAAAAATATACAGACGAATTGGAAACCTTCTCCTGTTGGATATAGAATGATTCGTTTAAATTAAACCTCATGCCTACAATATCCATTTAAGCTTAGATAACTGTTATTGACTTAAGTAGATTATAAACTTATGTGATACGTAGATAACTTTTTATTTTTATTTTAATCAATATCGATTGTATTCGAATCGAGTCGTGGATTGGCATTTGAATCGATTAATTTAGTCCCCGAATGCGGTTCACTTCACACAAAGTTTGAATGCTTTTAATATTTATTCGTCGGTCTTATGCTAGCTTAAAATGTTTGTATAATAAATTTTAAATGTATTAATTTAAATAAAATCATCGGTTCTCTAGATTACATACATACATTTGAATAGATCGTCTCAATAATTTGTGTAATGCAGGCAACACTAAATTCTTTCTTATAAATTAATTATTTCTTTTTATTTTTGAAAGAAAAGGGGGGAAAGGGATTGTTAGTAATGGAGACTAAGAATCCCATTGCTAGCAATATACCCAACCAGGTTGACCTCCTCGCGGTTCTCCCTGGAAACTATCATGATTAATTCCTAATGAATTCATCATGATGGGCTAACTGGCCTGTTTTCATTCTCATCTATCACCCTTCACTGGTGCTCCGCCAGCGTATCCTGTTAGCGCAGGCGGGGTTACCATACCTTTTTCACCCATCAAAAAATAAAATTGATAGAAAAGAGTGGATAGAGGTTAATTCATAATAATTCATAATTATGCTTTATTTTATACTAGCTGTATCTCGTGGCTTAGCCCACATGAATCAGTATGTACATACCTACTATTAGAATCCTATATGCTAAGTTAGAATATAACCTATCTGTGTACCAAATTTCGTTTAAATCAGTTAAGTAGTTTTTCTGTTAAAGAGTAACAAACATCCATGCGTCCATTGTTGTAAACTTTTGCATTTATAACATTAATACTTGTACTTACGTACAACTTTAATTTACTTGCTATTTAGTATATTTATGTTTGATTTTATATAAAGAATTACATTGAAAGGATATTTTTAAATAATATTTAAGCTGATTTTTTTAGTTTTCAACCTGTATAAAAGTCGTAACTTCAAATTGCGTTCATTACAATTTGTAAGTGTTGACATCCAGCAGCACTTGACATGACATGACATGACTATGTCCCATGAGAATGTGTAGTTATAGGCGAGTTTTTCTTGGGTTAAATTAAAGGTGATACTA
Organism: Galleria mellonella; assembly: GCF_026898425.1. Lineage (NCBI taxonomy): Eukaryota > Metazoa > Arthropoda > Insecta > Lepidoptera > Pyralidae > Galleria > Galleria mellonella. Next base: position 2,105,185 of record NW_026441999.1, on the reverse strand, counting down.
TTAATTGAAGTTACAACTGTGAAGCATGTGACACACTGAGAGGAAGTCATAGAGTCCTGAAATTTATACACACACACACACACACACACACACACACACACACACACACACACACACAGAGAGAGAGAGAGAGAGAGAGAGAGAGAGAGAGAGAGAGATATATATATATATATATATATATATATATATATATATATATATATATATATATATATATATATATATATATATATATATATCATATATCATATGTTATGTTATTTTATAATATATAAAATAACATAACACGCTGAGTATATTCCAGTCTGTACAAAATATCAATCTAGCTTAATATTAGTAAAATGTATTTTAGGAAAATGTAAACTAAAATGGAAACTTTTCTACATTAATCTTACATGGTAAGTAGAGGGGAAAGGGATTGTTAGTAATAGGGTTAAACAGCTCCATAACTAGTAATATACTCCTGTCAGGTCGACCTCCACGCAGTTACTACTGGAAACTATCGTAGTTAATTCTTGAATTGGTCCCAATAGGATAACTGCTTGTATCTGCATTTATCCTCACCTGCCATCTCTCACTAGTGCCTCGCCAATATATACCGATAATGCAGACGACGCTATCATTTCATTTTCACACATTAAAAAAAATGGCAAGTAATTTTCTAATAGGTCACACAGAGCGTAGCCGAAAAGTAAAAAGTACGCGAAAAAATTTGGAGGGAATCGAAGATTAATAACAAGAAGCATATAGTCAATAAGCGATGTTATAAATACAATTGTTAAAGTTTGAGAAAAGAGAAATGGCAACATCGAACGTTGTTTTTTGATGGACTTAAAACTTGTCGTTGGCGTTCTACTTTTATTTATTCTTCTACCCATTTTCAAAATCTTTTAATACTATAGTTTGCACGAATGAATTCGTTCTGTGAATATATTAAATTTCTTATTAATATAAAATTATTTCTATTTCGAGTATTTTATTGCTCCATATGTCTTAAAAGACAACGATGTCGGTTTCAGGTAGCTAATTTATTGTTTACTCTTAATTATTGTTAATTAATTTGTTAACTGTATTTTTAAACATTTTTTTACTCTCGGTGTACCCAGTGAATTATGTCTGATGATGCTCAATGCGCTGCCGGCGCATGCGCAAGTAATGACAGTTCGGGTTTCGTTTCCCGCCAACGCGCGCGTGAGTTCCTTATGATCCAGTGATTAGTTTTATTTATAAACCGTGAATTGGTGTTGTGAACTTGTATTCAGACAAACGTTTATTATATATATATTTATTTATTTTACAGTTAATATTAATTAAAAAAATGTATTATAAATAACTTGATTTTTATGTATTGAATTAAAGCCGTCACCGAGATACTAAACAATTAAATCCTAAATTTTCGAAATTAATTAGGCATTTATTGTTTTTTTAATTAGTCTGATTTAAATATTGAAAATAATTTTAAATAAATTTAATTTCAAAACCGGTGGTTATTAATAAAATAATATGTACATAATTAATAAATATTCTTACAAATCGAATTAAGTACGTAATAAAAAAGAAAATGGGAAATAAAATATTTCAAATTTAATTGGACAATAATAACAGTGAACCTGACGAAATGAATATGGGATAAATACCGGAGTAAATTTTAGTGCATAAATAAAAAAAAATGGCGAATGTATATAACATAAAAAATAAGCTCTCTTTTAAAAATAAGCATTAAAAATTTTATCTAGATCTTGTTGCAAAAGTTTATAAAACAATTTCAATTAGTTCTTAATAAGAAAAAGAAGTTTGTATATATTCATTAAAGTACCTTATTAAATATTTGATTTTTAACCGACTTCAAAAAGAAGAAAGTTCATAATTCGATTGTATCGTTGTAAACGGATTTGGAAAATACTTTTTTATTTGAAAAAACATACTTACATATTGGTCCCATAGGAATTTTATCGAGATCGATTCACTAGTTAATTTAAAATTTCCACATTGTTTACACATATTTTAAACAGAAATAACATAAAAAAAAAAACACAAAAAAGACCCGACCTTCTTTTTTATATTTGTTTCCTAATAACTCCGTCAACTCTAAACCGATTTGGAAAATTATTTTTTTTATCTGAAAGAATGTACTTACAGATTGTTCCCATAGAAATTTTATCAAAATCGGCCAAGTAACTTAATTTTTAAACTTAAATAACTGGTTTTTGTCACAATTAAAGTTGACTTTTTTATGGGGCACCATATTTAATTATGTAATTCCTGCATGATGGACCAAAATTTAAATTTAGACTTAAGTAATTAACTTAAACGCATGATTCAATCGCGGGGTTCGACGCGTAAATGCCCAGACAAACTAAGTTCAGCCGAATACATTATTAACTTAAGTGCTTTATTTTTAATATAGTTATGGTTTAAACATTAAACTGGGTTTATTTAGTTTGTCTTTAGCTGTACGGTTATTACCCTTATACATTCTACAGTTTTCTTTCAGCTTCTCAAAGGTTGACTGTAAGAGATCCTATTATGGGATAAGTCCGCCATTGTATATTAAATATTTTAATATATTCCGTATGAATTATGTACAATAAAGATTTTACAATACAATACAATACAATTGATTACTAACTTCCTCTTACAGCGTCAATGAATTGACGCAATCAACTTTCTTATCAAATAAAACAACGTGAAACAGCGTAATTCCGCCCCATCTTAAGTTAGAGAGCGTAAACGGAATAAAAAGTAAATTAAATCTAAATGTAGCGTATTTTGTAAACGACTTGTAACAATTGAAGGATTTGTGTCACAAAACAAACCGATTTTAATGATGACAAAACCATTCATTTTGGTTTAAACTATGAGTCCAACGACTATGATTCCAATTGCTATCAGTATTTTAATTTAATTAAATTTTAATTTTAAATATAAGAAAAAAATTCCAAATTGGTTTATTTATAAAGTCGGACTTAAAAGGTAATAGTGATAAAAAAACACATACAATCGAATTATGAACTTCCTTTTTTGAAGTCAGTTAAAAAAGTTCTTAAGTCACCTAACTTTTAACCGACTTCAGAAAGGGGGTTCTCAATGCGGTTGCGTTTTTTTTTTAATTTAATGTATATATTTATATAATAAATAATATAGTAATTATACCTATTGATTTATATTACAAATACACTACGTGATGATAATACATTAATTTCTTTATCTTTACTATTATAACAGAATAAATGTATGTTGCGTTTTTTATGTTTGTTACCTCATAAGTCCGTCAGTTGTAAATCAATTTGAAAAATTACTTTTTTATCTGGTCAGTGATTATATTCCTGTCACGCTAAAACATAGCGACTAAAAATTAGTAAAAAACAAAGGAAAAAGAAAGAAAAAAGAAATAAAGAATTATTTATTTAGTGCTTAATTTAATTTATTTACATAAATATTTAACAATAAACAAAAACAAATAAGATATAACTGGGTAGATAGATAGATATATACATTGTTTTATATAGTACCTAATATTTTATGTATTTGTTTATGTATGTTTATAATATATAAATACACATATATCAAGTATTGCTTTATTTTTCCTCTATTTAATAATGCACCGCCTACGTATTTCTCTGTTTGCCCAATGGTTGACTGGTAGAGAACACTGTCCGGTGTTAAGTCCACCATATGTACCTACATAGATCTTTACTGTGCATTAAAGTTTAAATAAATAAATATACAATTTGTTTGCATTACTTATCAGAGTCTTATTGTGATTTCATTTGATCTTGTTAGATTTATATATATAAAAAAAAAAATGTCAACAAATGCATTTTGTGTATACGTATTAATGACAATATCACTAAATAATATAATATGTGAGGAAGAATTCAAGAGTATACCGGTGACGGTGAAAACATATGAAAATGATACTGTATTGCTGCCGTGTTATCTACAAGAGTCAGGTAAATATATCGCCCATTAAAAAAAACCTATCCATCTAAATAAGTAAAAATGGCACATTACTGCAGCGGCCAGCAACTGAGGCATTGATGGACAAACGTGCAAATGTGGGCCAAGGCGTAGCCGAGGCACACATACGTGAATCCATCAATGCCAAGTTGTGGCCAAGGCTTGTATAGTACTTTTCTCAAACAATGCGCGGAAATCAAAAACACAATTTTACTTTTCAAGTTCAATGACGAATAACGAACAATTATAATTTTTCTCGCGCCTTTGTTTTTTTTTTTTCAATAAACAGCTTTCTATTTGCAAGCCAGTTCGAAATTTAAATAAAACCTTTTATTAGTTACCTCCTTGGTAGCCATGTTTCGAAGTAAAAGGTCATACCGTTTTTAAATTACAGGACAGATATGAGTTTACATAGTAATTTATCTGGCCGCAAAACACGACAGATATGGATTTTCATACAACTTTTGCCGGCCGCTGCCCGCATGTATCTGGCCAGTACGGCAATTTCGATTTATCTCGAAGAAGATTGTCAAAATAATGCTCACATTTCTAAGCATGTTTGAGAAAAAAATATATTGTATTTTCGATTCTAATCTGACATTGTCCATCAATCGTCCAAACGGCCAGACAAACATTCGGCTACTTTAGATGATAAAGCTTTTAGTTGCATCGCATTTGCATAATAAACGGTGCATACACCTGGCTCTTTATTGGGCAGTTGATTTTGTATCTTAACTGCTTATGATAAGGTTTATTTTACATTGTTTTATCCGTATCCACTGTATTTGATTCGTGACTTAGAATTTTAATATCAAATGTAGCATATCTAAGTCTTTTGTAGCGGGATTATAGCTACTATTCAGGATTAGGGGGAAGGAAGTATTGATGACGGGGACTAGAAGCCCCATTGCCGGCCCTATACCATTTTACGAACCTGGTTTCCCATAAAAATCTTCAGGGTTAATAATACCAAATGACTTGACTTCCTCGCCCGTTCTTTACTGGTACCCGCCAGCGTATATCGATAGTACAGGAAGGGTAACAATTCCATTTTCATTCCATAAAATAAAGTTTGCTGTGATATGGACTTAGGTCCATTTATTACTATACTATATACACAAGTACTTTTTGTAATGGATGATAATGGAATGGTAACACCACCTACGCTAACGGTATATGCTTGGGGGAAAGGGATTGTTAGTAATGGAGACTGAGAATCCTATTGCTAGCAATATACCCAACCAGGTCGACCTCCTCGCGGTTCCCCCTGGAAACTATCGTGGTTAATTCCTGATGAATTCATCATGATAGGCTAACTGGCCTGTTTTCATTCTCATCTATCACCCTTCACTAGTGCTCCGCCAGCGTATCCCGTTAGCGCAGGCCATTCCATTTTAACCCATCAAAAAAAAAAGACGGTATACGCTGATGGGGCACCAATGAGGGATGATAGGTGAAAATGAAAAGGCAGGTCACATAGCTCATCGTGATGAATACACCTAGAATTCAGCAAGATGTTTTCCATGGGGAATCATGTCGAGGTCGACTTGACAGGGTAGTATCCTGCATTACTAACGATCCCTTCCCCTATATAAGTACTTGAACCACTCTGACCAGTTACTATAAAAAGAAATTCACGTGAGCGTATCAGAAAAAATAAATTCATTACAGAAAAAGTCATGGGCATTTACTAGTAAATAACTATGTTACTGCTTAATGGATTCTCAATTATTTTAAGCGGACAACATCAATATAGTGTTTAACTTAATCATGTTTAACTTAGCTCCCACGCTTAATTTGAACTTACAACTAAGATTAGGTTAATAGATTAAGTTGTTATACAAAATTTACCGTATAAAGCAATCTATTGACGGCACGACGTACCATTAGGGGTGGGTGAGCTTTTATGAAAACAAGCTTGAACACTTTCACATTACATCTTTAGAGAGGCGTCGTCAGCGTAGTGACATACTATATGTGTACAAAATCATTCGTAACGTCATAGATTCGCCATCTCTACTGCTTAATGTAAATTTTAATACAAGATACAAAGCACGTGTACCTTCTCATAAATTGTTTACATTACAAGTCTGTAAAAATAACACCTCTTATTACAATCTTGTGGTAAGGATGCGTCGTCATTATAACGACTTGCTGCTCGACCACAAATCCATCGACATATTCCGTACAAAATTTAGGTATTTGATTTTTAGGTAGAACTTGTTTTCTATTTTGTAGAATATGATTGAAAATATGTTTTTTTTTATATAGTTTTATCTTTTATATATTTATATAACAGTTTAAGTATTTATTTTTATTTTATGTGTTTGCTTTTAATGAATTACTCAAGCTGTGCACATAATGTGATTGGATTATAACCTAGTCGAATAACAAATGTAAATATATATATAATACAGTGAATTTACAGGGTACAGAGGAATAACACCTGAGTCTCCAGGAATGGCAACGCACGGGGGGTATCATGGGCGAAACAGTACACTCTGTTATGTCCATGGTACTGCTTATGTCTATAGGCGACGGTTACCTTTTTCCATCAAGTGGACCGTGAACTTGTTTGCCATTCTAAGTTGTATAAAAAAAAATACAAATTTTCGATGCATTTTATTAACAGAAATTAGCTATTCCCTTTCTCCCCCGTAAATTATATTGTATTAAACGTTTTTACACTACGTTGCTGTAAGAAAGAAAAAAGAAAAAAAGAAAGAAAGCATGCTTTACTGTATGTACGTGAATGTATTGCCTTAAAATAAAGTGTGTATTTCATAAATTGCTCACTCCTCGCTTTGGGAGTTGACGAATGATTGCTTCTTATTAGGGTTCCGTTAGCAAACAATAAGTGGTCTCACTAGATTGTTCTTAAACTATTATACAAGACAAAACCATTGTTAACCGACTATGAAAAGAGGAAGTTCCCAATTGGAACGCACGGGTGGTTTTGAGGTTTATGCATGAAAAAGTAAGAAACGCCCATCCAGTGTATATGTTGCAGTCAAAACTTTTAACCAGTCAAAAATAATATTGACTAGAACAATCAGTTAAAAGTATTTTTGATTAAACAGTTCGGTCAAAAGTGGTTTTGACTGAAAATTACTGGTTATTAGTACTTTTGACTGCAAATTTGCGATTTTTTTTTGATGTGTGAAAATGGTATGGTAACCCCGCCTGCGCTAACGGGATACGCTGGCGGAGCACCAGTGAAGGGTGATAGATGAGAGTGAAAACAGGCCAGTTAGCCCATCATGATGAATTCATCAGGAATTAACCATGGTAGTTTCTAAGGAGAACCGCGAGGAGGTCGACCTGGTTGGGTATATTGCTAGCAATGGGATTCTCAGTCTCCATTACTAACAATCCCTTTCCCCCGCAAATTTGCGATTAGGTTAGGTTAGGTACTTTTAACTGTTATTTTAGTGAAAAGTATTATTGATTAAAGCATACGATTAAACGTAATTTTGACTGATTTTCCTAGTCAATAGTACTTTTGACTGGTTAAGAGTTTTGACTGCAACATATATAATAAGATAGTAGGACTAAGAATAGTGTGGAATAGGAAACAATACTTTTTTTGGGTCTGTTTTCCCTATCAACAGGGAAGGCAAAAGGACTAAGCCTATACAGACTTTGTCTTTGATTAGTTTCTGGTATTCTGGACTCAGGTGTTATTCCTCCGTACCCAGTAAATTCACGCCATATCCCACCCTTCAAACCGAAACACAGCCATGCAAACACAACTGCTCCACGGTAGAAAAACGAATGGGACAGAGTTACCCAAGCAATCGACTTTTGTACAAAGTCTCCCTCTGATGAAAAATGAATATGATAATGACGATGAAGGCCCAAAAATCAAATGTTTCCTCTCTATAATAAGCTTACGACTTTCCTAGTTTCGTGTCTTCAAGCAAGAAGTTTTAAACGTTCGCCGTCGTGCGCGCAATATAATGTCGGGTCGTTTTTCTTTCGAAGCAACACTTAAATGTAACGATGCGTTGAACAGTTGATTTTCAGACAAACGACAGCCCTAACAACTTTGATTGTAATTTAAAAAAAAAATAAAAACGTCAACCATTTAAGACGTCGTTTGTGGGATAAAATAAAAAGTGACCTATGTTCTACTTTATTTCAAATACCATATGTAGGATGGGGGGGGGGATATAGCTATGCCTATATATTTTAGTTACAATATCTATGTCCTTACTGGTCTAATAAGAAATATGTTAAAAGTTTGTTATCTTTCAACCTATTCTATAATAAAATAGATATCCGACCGATATGGGCGATATCTAAAAGGGTGAAATAAAAAAAAAGTCATTTAATTTGGTGAAAAATAAGTCATTTTTCGCCGTAAGTGTCCAGAGGTACGCATTATATAGATATCAGATCGGTGTCCATATTACGCATGTCTAATATGTGCATAAAATTTTATCACAATCGGTTAAGCAAATTACTTTCATTTTTATAATATTAATAAAGTTTATAAATTCAATTATTGTTTGTAGAATTAAATTAATTAAATACGACGGAATAACACCTGAGTCCTCAGGAATGGCAACGCATGGGGGGTATCATGGAAGAAACAGTTCTGTTATATTGTTATAGTCCACGGTTACCACTTTCTATCAGGTGGGCCCTCAGCTTGTTTACCATTCTAAGTTGTATAAAAAAATCTATAGTAGACTATAGATATGATCCTATGTTATTACAGTAACATATACGATTATGGTAAAGCGATAAATCCATTTAGTAGGCGTTAACTTGTTGTCCAGCGGTCATGAAGGTAACAATATATTAACTATGTATATATTTCCACCCACGATGGCATCGGTGGGCAATAATTAAATACAATAAACACACAACTTTTGTGTTTAACACGTATAGAACGCATACACAGACAGTACCACAATACCCACAGCACACAATCATATCGAAAAAATTTCAACAGATGTGTGAATAAAATGGATAAGCTACACGGACAAATAATTTATTTTTAGTACACAAATTCGTGTTTTAACCGTGAAGCAGTTGTGTTTGCATGGCTGTGTTTCGGTTTGAAGGGTGGGATATGGCGTGAATTTACTGTGTACAGAGGAATAACACCTGAGTCCTCAGGAATGGCAACGCATGGGGGGTATCATGGGCGAAACAGTATACTCTGTTATATCCATGGTACTGCTCATGTCTATAGGCGACGGTTACCACTTTCCATCAGGTGGGCCGTCAGCTTGTTTGCCATTCTAAGTTGTATAAAAAAAAAAAACTACTTTTGTATAATCACTACTTTATCGAGAGGGACCTGGTGTCTAAGATACAGGTTATGGCTTAGTTTATGCTCCAGAGTTCCCACAAATTATAATATTTATATTTTTGTATAAAAGTAAACAATCTATACACATATTATAATTTGTGGATTTGAAATAAAATCATTATTATTTTTTAAATTTCACAAAAGTTCTCGTCTCCCCTCTTAAGGAGAAGAGATGGCAACTATCCCCCAGCAGAAGTACAATCGGTCGGGGTTCTGGACCCCAGGAAGAGAAACCGGCGTACAATGCGGGCAGTATCTAAAAGCACCGCTTTCTGCATCTTTCCCGGGAGTGAGCCGCCTCGGAATTCCAACCGTCTGAGATGTTGTTCCAGACTGGTTGGGATAAGACCATTCACAGACAAAACGATTGGAATAATTTCGGTGGACGTCACCCTCCACATTTCGGTCACCTCGTGAGCCAGGTCGAGATATTTTATCTTTTTCTCAGTTTCGGCTTTCTCTTTTTCTCAGTTATGGCTTTATTATTATTATTATTCACAACAATCTCATATCAGCTGTATTTGTGCACTGCTGAACATAGGTCTCTCCCATAAACTGCCATAATAAACGGGGACGTTTCTTATTGCAGTTTAGAGGGAGTTCCCATTGAGGGAATTTTTGCCAGTAGTTACTTCGCTTGGCAGGCGGATTGGCAACCGCAGTTTGGTTTTTAGTGATGTTTTAAAAGGTACGCTTTCGCTCATCCCCCGACCATTATGTTCCTTTAGTCGCCTCTTACGACACCTACATTGAAGGAAAGAGTGGCCTATTCTGGGCCGGGACCACACTGTATTTAGAGCAACCTGTAAAGCAAACATATAGTTTTAAAAAGACATAAGACAATTACACAAATAATACATCAGCCAATAAAGTTTGCACAGATGAAGGAAAATACACAAAAAAAAAAACCACTATTATTATTGAAAATTAAACAAAATATATGGCTTTCATACTTCCAAAGTGGTCTGAAATCAATCCATGCATACAAAGTCACAGTCGGCCAATTTATTACAAAAACTCCGTCAACATACAAAACGGTAATGCCGTATCCATTATCACACTTTATTCATCGCTCGTTAGAGACAGGATGGGGCCCAGATTTGAATCTTTGTGCTACAATTGTAGGGGCCTATTGACTGTTACCGGGACATGAATCTTGGCCCTCGCTCTACTATATTTTATTATTATTGTTAAATTATATATTGCTTAATACTTCGCCTGCTAGAAGGAGAAATAGACCGCAAAAGAGGAAGGGGAAGGCCGAGAAATAACTGCATGGGACAGATAAAGGAAACACTAGATGTCATATCGTATAGGGAGGTCAAAGATATAGTCTGGAATAGAGCTGGCTGGTAGAGAATGCATCAATTAGTTCCACCGACAAGAGGAAACTCTTAAATTAAGAGAGAGAGAAGGATTTCGGATAGTAGAGATTTCAGTTGACTTCAAAAAGAAGACTGACATATTACAATGCCCCATCTATTCTGAAACTGAACTGACCTTTTACTACTGATAGTATTTTTTATGCATTTTAGTGTGACAAACAAGCTGACGGCCCACCTGATGGAAAGTGGTAACTGTAGGCGACAGTCATGAACAGTACCATTGATATCACAGAATATACTATAACGACTTTGATACCTTTCATGCGTTACTATTCCTGCGATCTTTTTTTTTAAATAGATGATAATAGAATGGTAACCCTACCTGCTCTAACAGTATACGCTGGTACGGCACCAGTGAAAGTTGATAGATGAGGATGCTCAGAAGGGCAGATCAGTTAGTCCATCGTGATGAATACACCTGGAATTCAGCACGATGGTTTCCAGGGGGGACCGCGGGGAGGTAATCCTGCCCGAATATACTATTAGTAATGAAGCTACTAATTCCCATTATTAATACTTCCTCCCCCCCCCCCCCACTCTATTCCTGAAGTTTAAGAGTCCTACACAGCTGTTTCACGGCAGAAACTCAGGTGGGACAGACGTACCCAAACAGACAGTTGTGCAAGAATGGTAACGGCGGGGTACGGAGACATAGTACCAAAGTCAGGAGGGAGAAGGGATTGTTAGTAATTGGGCTTAACCCTTAAATACCTGAAGTTTCAAATTTGATTTTGCATTGTTTCATTGTCAAATAAATTTAAATATTTTGATTACCGTTATGCCTAAAGTATCAAAAATAATACAAAATGTTTTTTTTTTTTTTAAATAAATATATAAAATATCGTTTTGATTTTTTTACTATTTTTCCCCATTAGTAAACACAGTAAAGGGTTCACTTATTTATTTTTTAATTTGATTTAAAAAATCAAGCTTTTAAGGGTTAATAACTCCATTGCTAGCAATATACTCTATCAGGTCGATTTCTATGCGATTCCCCTTGGAAACCATCGTGATCGTTGCGTTGTTGAAATCGTTACGATGGGCTAACTGACCCGCTTCATCTTCACCTATCATCTCTCACTGGTGTCCCGCCAGTGTGTTATCATCAATTAGAAAAACCATAGTTTTCAGGAATAGTTGCTATTGTGTGCAAGGTACCATGAGCAACATGGTTATTTTTATACAACTTAGAATGCCACTCAGGGTTTGCTGGAAGAGAACTCTTACAGAGTTAAGCTCGCCTGTTGTACATCTTTATTTTATATATATATATATATTATATGTTGTAATTTTTTCTGTGTACAATAAAGAATAAATAAATAAAATGGCAAACAAGCTGACGGCCCACCTGATGGAAAGTGGTAACCGTCGCCTATAGAACAGCCTATTGCATTTACGGTGATCCATCCATCCATCCTTACAAACTTTCTTATTCCAGACATAGAATAGGCCACTCTATCCTTTCCCGTGTGTGTCGTAAGGGCCTTATGGTGGGGGGATGGGCAGCAACGTCCCTTTTGAAATCTCTGTGAAAGCCTAACTGCGGTTGCCAACCCGTCTGCCAAGCGTGGCAACTATTGGCAGAACTCCCCTTATGGGGAAGGCTTATGTCCAGTAGTGGACAGTTAACGGCTGAAATAATCGTAATAAAATTGGATAATTAACGATTTTACATGTTTTTTTAATCTCTTTCCAGAGTACAAATACCGTGTGCGGTGGTACAAAGATGAGACACTGCTGGGAGACAGCCATGACTCTCATCATCTTCTCCCTCCAAGAGTGAGGATGCACGCCAACTTCAGTCTACAGATCGATAATCTCATGTCACAGGACACCGCGGACTATACTTGCGAGGTTTGTAGGCTTTTAGGATAGAATAGAAAGAAGAAAGAAAGAAAGTAAGCTTGATTGACAAATAATTGCATTTACAAAACAAAAAAAGACGATAATAAATAAATAAATATAAATAAATAAATAAATATGAATTTGTAACAATCAGTTTTTTTTAATGGTTGATAATGGAATGGTAACCCCGCACCCCTATCAGTATACGCTGGCGGAGTACCAGTGAGGATGATAGGTGAGAATGAATACAGGTCAGTTAGCCCACCATGATGAATTGGACAAGAATTCTCGGACACGCGGACGAAGTCGCGGGAAAAGCTAGTAATACATAAGTAGTACTTCTCCATTGCGAAACAAGACTATAACAGAAACAGTAAGTAGTAATTAGTTTTAACTGTTGTACACACATTGCGCCCTTCGATCTTAACTTACGTTTAATTTGTAGTTAGTGATGAGAAGTAGTTCACACTCGATAAATATCATATCGACAAATCATATCGATATCGATAGACTGAAAAAAATATTTATGAGGCTGTACCACAGTCTATCAGGTAGGCTATCAGCTTGTTTGCCATTCTAACAAACAAACAAGGTACAAACGAATTAGACTTCATTTATTTGCTAGAATAAGGTACATTTTATAGGTGTTACATGTTGTTACAAAGAAAATTATAGCCCAATCTTATTCTGCCACAAGGTAGAAATGCAAATATGAAACATATTCCACAAGAAAATTTAAATATTTAAATAACATTTTGTCACATTTTGTACACTTATTACTTATCTGGTCATTTTTGTCAATTCATATTGTAGATAGAAGTATTTTGGTCAACATTCCCAGGAGTAAGAACATAACATAGATTTGTTTGCTATTTATCGAGGATGGGCTGAAAAGATACGTCTTTAATTCATGCCTTATAATATATTATGGGTTTACTTAAGAGCGCAAATCTAACCCCCTCCCAGAGGGATCTCAGTCAGAAGCTAGGTATAGCCATGTCCATATGATCAGGATATATTGATTGACCAGGATTTTTTTTGCAACTTAGAATGGCAAACAAATCAACACATTTTTCATTTATTTATTTATATTTTTGCCCACATTAGAATATGTCTACAGGGCGGACTTAATGCCCGATGGTATTCTCTACCAGTCAACCGTTACGATAAACAGAGAGAGAGAGTAAATGCATAGATTATATTATATATTAGAAATAACTATACATAGTATATATTAAATTAATAAATATATAAATCATAACTAATTTGTAACAGATTGAGGCTTTTCATTGTTGTGATAAATTGAAGTATATTCACGAAGGGACTTTTTAAAGCAAAATTTGGTAAGAGATTTTTTTATTTATTATATCAATAGGCAGTGAATTCCAAAGGTTAATTTAAGCTGATATGGTAAAAGATTATGATAATTGACTAGAAGAGGAACGAATATCTCGAGAGTGGGTAGCATTTAAGAATTGGGATCACTATGTATGTATGTATGTATATATGTATATATATGTATATATATATATATATATATATATATATATATATATATATATATATATATATATATATATATATATATATATAGAATTATACACAAAAGTGTAAATTTTTCGATACAAGTCCCAACACTAGTACGTATCAGCCAGTTTAATGTAATGAATCAGCCCGGCCAATTATGCAATTAATCAATCTAACCAACTCTTTTGTGGCGGACTGTTTTTGTCTATATTCTTTTGTCTATGGAAACAGTGATGTGGCTGCAATTACATATGTTGGGTATTATATTGTGTCTATGGAGAGACCGTTATTGGATAACTAGGTAGTTAAAATAATTAAAGATAAAAATTTGGGTGTTGCTTGAAGAGAACTCTTTCAGAGTTAATCTCGCCTTTGTACATTTGATTACGTCTGTCATATTTTTATATATAATTAGTGTGTACAATAAAGTATTAAATAAGAAATATATATATATATAGTGTCACACAGTCAAAAACATTCAGAAGATGTCTTTCAGACGAATCAATAACTTCGTTCCTTTCTTTAAAGACGCCGTCGCGTAGATAGATAGGCAACGATTATTAAAAACGGATGGATCCATTTAGTGAGGACTGCGGTGACCATTGATAAGCAATCAACTTAATTATTTCGTGGACCACCCAGTTAGACTTAATTAGTCGTTAGATATGTTATGAAACAATACAGTGTATGGTTACTTGTATTAACAAAATTTGAAGTTTCTTTCTTTTTCTTATTGTAAAAAGAAAGAAATTGTTTCATAAAAAAAATAAGCGATTTAATTACAGTTACAAAATCAGTTATTTTGGTTTAAAAATTAAACCACTGAATCGATTTTGATTTAATTTTTATATCTTTTAAAATAAAATAAAAAGACTTGTTCCAAATTGGGTTACAACCAACGGCTTTGTAAAACAACAAACAAACAATTTTTTATTGTTGTTTTTTAAATATTATTAGTGGTAATAAAGACTATCTATCTATCTATCTAACAAACATATCTTTTTTTTTATTGAAGTCGCTTAAAACTAATGTTAACCTTATTGAAATTAATATCATTTAGTAACTCGCATTCATAACCGTTATCCGGGTGGACCAGGCATAGAATTATCCTTGTGGTCTAATAAGCCCTTCCTGTCCTGTGGATGTAAGAAGCGACTAAGAGAATCCGAGCGATGTGCAGCAGCGTCCTCCTTAAAACGTCACTAAAGCCTAACTGCGGCTACCAATCCGCCTGCCAAGCGTGGCAACTACCGCCAGGAACCTTCCACGGGGGAGGTTTATATTCAGCAGTGGACGGTTGGGAGCTGACATGATGATGAAGATTAATGCACCATATCACCTTGTGTTTGCTCAGAATAGTGAATGAATGAATGAATGAATGGTTTATATTTCTCTTCACAAAAGGTAGAATAAAGTGACAACTTGAGGTACAATTTGATATGAAGACCAATTTTGTGAGAGACCGGTGCTTGCGGTAGGTTTAGAAGAACCTGTGTTACAAGTCGCCAGATATCAATCAATAGTATCAAGGTCTCTATTATATTTATTTATTTATTTCTGCTATTAACTGTCCACTGCTGAACATTAGCCTTCCGGGGGGAAAGGGATTGTTAGTAATGGAGACTGAGAATCCCATTGCTAGCAATATACCCAACCAGGTCGACCTCTTCGCGGTTCGCCCTGGAAAATATCATGGTTAATTCCTGATGAATTCATCATGATGGGCTAACTGGCCTGTTTTCATTCTCATCTATTACCCTTCACTGGTGCTCCGCCAGCGTATCCCGTTAGCGCGGGCGGGGTTACCATACCATTTTCATCCATCAAAAAAAAACGTTAGTCTTACCCATAAGCGGAGTTTTGCCAGTAGTTGCCACGCTTGGCAGGCAGTTTGGCAACCGCTGTTAGGCTTTTACATATTACAAGAGGGACGCTGCTGCCCATCCCTCCAAAACCAGCTCTCTTAGTCGCCTCTTACGACACTCACGGGAAAGGAAGGGGTGGTCCATTCTATGTTGACGGTTACCACTTTCCATCAAGAGATCCATTAACTTGTCTGCTATACTAAGTTTTTTTTTACTAAGGTGACAAACAAGCATACAGCCCACCTGATGGTAAGTGGTTACCATAGCCTATGAACACCTGCAATACCAGAGGTATTACGCGTGCGTTGCCGACCCTGAAGAAACCTCTTTACCCCCTTTTGAAGAACCCCATGTTGTAGTCTCTTGGGAAAACCTTGGCAGAGTATTGTTTACATTTGTAACTAGGCGTTGTCTGTACATGGGAGATATTTAAGAAAAATTGTTAAGATCCACCATGAATCTTTAGAAGAGCAATAGAAACCAATATGTAATTTTCAATCACTTTCTCAGTTTCTTTAAAAACTACTGCACGAAATGGAATGCACATTTCATTTTATACGCCATTGATACTCCACAGGGAGACTTTGTACAAAAGTCGATTGCTTGGGTACCTCTGTCCCATTCGTGTTTCAACCGTGAAGCAGTTGTGTTTGCATGGCTGTGTTTCGGTTTGAAGAGTGGGATATGGCGTGAATTAACAGGGTACAGAGGAATAACACCTGAGTTCTCAGGAATGGCAACGCATGGGGGGTATCATGGACGAAACAGTGTACTCTGCTATGTCCATGATACTGCTCATGTTAAGTTTTTTATGGTTGTGATCTGTTTTATATACCAATAAAATAAAATAAAATATTTTTTTTTTATACCACTGAGGTGGCAAACAAGCATACGGCCCACTTGATGGTAAGCGGTTACCGTAGCCTATGAACGCCTGCAATACCAGAGGTATTACGCGCGCGTTGCCGACCCTGAAGAAACCTCTTTACCCCCTTTTGAAGAACCCCATGCTGTAGTCTCTTGGGAAAACCTCGGCAGGGAGCTCATTCCATAACCTGAGTGTTGAGGGAGTAAACATCTCTGAAACCGCGTAGTACGCGACCATTGAGGCTGTAGGAAATGAGGATGAACTCCCTGTCGATGGCGAGCCGTACGATGGTAGAGAGTGGCTGTGGGCATCATATTTAACAATTCCTCTGAGCACAATCCATTGTATAGGCGGTAGAACACGCAGAGCGAGGCAAAATCTCTCCTAAGACTCAAGGGTTCGATATCGCTTGTGAGCCCGGGTTCATCGACAATTCTCATAGCTCGTCGTTGCAACGAGTCGAAAGGTTCAAGCTGGTATTTAGGTGCTCCGTCCCATAAGTGACAGCAATACTCCATGGGGGGCCGGATTTGCGATTTGTACAGCATTAATCGCTGACCCGGCGTGAAGTAATGCTTCGCTCTATTGAGCACACCGAGTTTTTTGGATGCCAGCTTCACCTTATCTTCGAGGTGGCCACGGAATTGTACATCACTAGAGATGTCGACACCAAGGATCCCGATGCTTTTAGAGATGTTAAGAGACGTGCTTTGGAACTGTGGAGCCACAGCAAATGGGGTTTTCTTAGCGGTGAACGCGCAAGCTTGTGTCTTAGCGGAGTTAAACTGGACTAAGTTTTTTAAGACCACAAAAATATGTTTAAAAAACACACTATCACTGATTTTGTATTCTTCTTCAAAATTTCTTGTTTTTATTTTACAGGTTATACGCCCAGAACCATGGAGTCCTATACGACAAACACACTCCATAGAAGTCCAGTGTGAGTTTTTAACATTTTTTATTTATTTGTCTATCTTCATGTCAGGTCCTTTGCGGGGTAGATGGAGAGAATTGAGTAACAATGAGGATTTATGAGTTTTGTTTTTTATAATTCTACTAATACATGCTAATGGTAAAACTGGGGGGAGGGGGTTGTTAGTAATGAGATCTAACAGCTCCATTGCTAGCAGTATACCCTGTCAGGTCGACCTCCACGTGGTCCCCCCTGGAAACCATCATGTTGAGTTCCAGGTGTATTCGTTACGAGAGGCTAACTGACTTGCCTTCTCTCACTGGTGCCCCGTCAGCGTATACTATTAGCGCAGGCGGGGTTACTATTCACTTATCATGTAAAAAAATGGTAAAACTTGACGGTTAAAATCTTGACAATTTTTTTTTATACAACTTAGAATGATGCAAACAAGCTCCTGATGGAAAGTGGTAACCGTTGCCTATAGACATAAGCAGTACCTCAGTACCAGTTTATTTTTATTATGTAATTAATTAAATATAGTGTAATCAATATTTAATTAAGTTAGTAATTTAGTGATAATAACAATATTTTATATTTTTGAATTTGTTAAAGGTAATTATAAGTATTTATTTAATATTTTACGCTGTTAACTTTCTTAATTATACAGTACTATCATACCTACTTGTACAACAATTAGTCCATTACCCTAAGGTTGTCTTGAAAAGATTGCTCTCAGCAATAAGACCGCCTCACTGTACTCGTACAACTGTATCGTTGCGTTTGTAAATTGTCTTGCTTATATCCTATATTGTATAATGCAAATAAAGTTCATTCATTCATTACTTATGTAATCCCTTTATTGAGTCCCGCGATACAGTTTTAGTTAGTACAGGATTTGATGTACTGGTGTTGGTATATTTATGGTGGATCATCATTATCATGTTAGCCCTTAACTGTCCACTGCTGAACATAAGTCTTGCCCAAAAGGGTAGTTTTACCAGTAGTTGCCAAGTTTGGCAAACGTATTGGCAACTGTAGTTGGACTTTTATTAGTGTTTAAAGAGGAACGCTGCTGCCCTTTTCTCTATGGTTAAGTTCCCTTAGTCGTCTCTTACGAAACCGACAGGAAAGGAAGGGGAGAGGCCTATCCTATACCAGAACCACGACATTTTCACGACGACCACGACAATTTATAAAGGACACGGCGGCATATTTATTAAAACTTGTACTTTTGATTGTTACAGATTCACCAAAAATCAGAACGGTTCCAGAGGATGGGTTTCTAGAAGTTCGCAAGGGGGAGTACGTTGATATCGGATGTGAAGCCAACGGCACGCCGCACCCAATAGTAAACTGGAGGAAGAACGTGAGTCACACAAACTAACTCTCCTCTGTGGGGGGGGGGGGGAGGGAGGAAGGAGGATTATTAACAATAGAGACTAAGGACCACTATGCTAGCAATAGCAACCCAACCAGCTCGACCTCCACGTGCATCCCACCCCTGGAAACCATCGTATCATATTATTCCTTTATTATTTGTAAAAAGCACTTAAATTCGCTAAAAGAAATCCCTTTGCAGGGTGAAGCTATGGCCTTGCTGGACCATCGTCCACGTATTAAATTCAGGGCCGAACATCGGCTGTTGGCCGGCGTGTATGAGTGTGTGGCGATCAATGGTGTTGGGGATCCGGTGATCGCTGCCATAAGAGTTGTCATCCATGGTTAGTATAATTATTTATTTATGCACACTCTAATGCACAGTGAAATTTTATGCACATTTGGAGGACTTAACACCGGACGGTGTTCTCTAAACTAAGTACGTATAAAAGTTTTTTAAAAATTTTATTTTACAATTATTCAGGTAAATCAATTTTATCCCCTTCAAAGTACTCCCCCTGTGACATAATGCACTTGTGCCAACGCCGTTTCCACTGTGAGAAGGCTCCTTGAAAGTCCTCTGGTTGTAGGTTTCTCAGCTGCACCGTCGTAGCTTTTTTTATCTCATTTATGTCCCCCAAATGCCGCCCCCGAAGTACCAAATTGGTTTTTGGGAACAAGAAGAAGTCACACGGGGCCAAATCCGGCGAATAGGGGGTGTTCGGTCACCGTAATGGAATTTTTACTCAAAAACTCACGGACAACAAGAGAGGTGTGGGCAGGGGCATTGTCGTGGTGAAGAATCCAACGCCCCTCTCGCGCCAATTCTGGACGAACTCGTGCCACACGAGCTTTGAGGCGTCTGAGCACATCGAAGTAGAATTTTCCATCAACTGTCTGGCCTGGAGGGACGAATTCTTGATGGACAATCCCCCGAACATCGAAAAAAACAATCAACATTGTCTTGACCTTTTTAGCCACTTGTGGACGGTTGGTTCCTTCACAGCATCATCCCCATAAACTGTTCTGAGATCGGCAAAAATTTCACGGCCATTCTTGCCGAGTTTCGAGAGAAACTTGATTACGACGCGCTGCTCTTCAACGGAAGCGGGCTCCATGCCGACGGGGTTTCGTTAAGAGGTAACTTCACAGATGGCGTGACAAGCCAGTTCGCACCGCACGGCGGTCAGACCAGAACTGAAGCATTGTTAGGGACATAAGGAAGGGGTCCTGCGCTTACCTGGCCTCCCCACTCCTCTTTCTCGCATTCCAGAACACTTTTATACGAACTTTCCGGACAGACCTCGTATATATATATATATATATATAAGGAGCCACAGACAACTTTCTATATCGAGGCAGTTTTGACGCCGAAGAAACGGCTGCTCCTGTAATCCTGGAATGTGAAGCTGTGGCCCTTCAACGTTTAAAAATCCTCGGAACAGTGAGGTCACTCCGTAAGGCCTGTGAAGAGCCCAGGTAGCTTCTGTGCTTTTCGTCGGAGTTGGAATAACCGTACTAGTCATACTTATACCATTTGAACCATTGTGTAAAGGCCCAAATTAGAGGCTAAGTGCGAAAAATAAAGTCCAATTTACATTACATATATGTACATAATATGGAAAATAAATACATAAAACATTACTATAACATAAAATTAACTTGCTCTTTTAACAATTAAAACTATTTAAGACTCAAACAGAAGCAGCAATGTTAAGTTTATAGGGGAAGTGAGAAAAAAAGAGAATAAAATTAAGTTTGTAAATCGGTCTTTTTTAAGAAATAGGAGCGCAATTTATATTTAAAAGTTAGTATATGTGTACGAATTTAAACACACTTTATACACGAATTAGCCATGTGGTCCCGGCCTAGAATAGGCCACCCCTACTTTTACCGTGGATGTCGTAAAAGCCGACTAAAAGAGGGCGAGGGATGGGCAACACCGTCCCTCTTAAAACATCTCCAAAGCCTAACTGCGTTTGGCAAGTGCCAAGTGTGGCAACTACTGGCAAAACCCTCCAAAGGGGAGGCTTATGTCCAACAGTGGACAGTTAAAGGCTGATATCGTGATGATATTTATATGAATACACAAGTAATAGTGCATACTGATTAACACGAAGTTTCTCGGGGAGGATTGTTAGTAATGAGGAGGTTAGTTCTCATTGCTATCAATATACCTTATCAGGTCGACCTCCACGCGGTTCCCCCTGGAGACGGTCTTGACTAATTTATCGTTGAATTCGTCACGATGGGCTAACTGGTCTGCCTTTTAATCCTCACCTTTCATCTCTCACTGGTGCCCTGCTAGCGTATACCGATAGCGCAGGCGGTTACCATTCCATTATCACCCATTAAAAAAAACACAAAGTTCCCATTTTTAAGGTAAAATAGAATAAATTTAATTTAATTACTGATTCATTTATTCATCAGATGCCCCAGTAGTATCCGCGGAACGCAGCTTCGTTCACACGGCAGTAGGGCTGAGGGCGGCGTTGGCGGCGAAACTTGAGTTCGCCGTACCGCCAGCTCGCACCGCGTGGTACAGAGACGGCAGACCGGTGAAGACCGATGACAGGTTGGGAGCATTTATTTTACATTAACCCGTTTAAAGCAAGAAAAGTTCTTGAGTGCCGACTCTGCACGACCAAACACAGTGTAGGATGACACCCCCACTGGATAAAGACTTCAAATAAATTGTAAGGAGTTAGTGGATGCAGGTGGCACAGGATCGTTCCTTATGGCAGTTTTTGGGGGAGGCCTATGTCCAGCAGTGGACAGCTAATGGCTGAGATGTTAATAATCATAATGAACCAGACTATAGACTAGCTGACAAACAAATAAAATAGGATTGTGTTCCACAATAAAAAAAATAAAATAAAAAAAAAATAAAAAAAACCTACTTTGGTTTTGGCAAAACCCAGTTATTTTGATTAAAAAACTAAACTACTTAAACTGATTTTGATAAAGTTTATTTATTTATATATTAACCATTAATGCACATAGTGTAAATGGCGGACTTAACACCATATGGCGTTATCTACCAGTAAATTTGTATGGGACCAACCTGTAGGTATGTCCTTTCAGATAAAATAAGAATTTTCCAAATCGACTTATAACTTGCCGAGTTACAAGGTAACAGACATAAAAAAGTACAAGCGAATTAAGAATCTTGTTTGTTTTGAAATTGATTGAAAACGACTTATGGGTCGATTTAAGTTTACGACTTCCTAACTCTCTAATGATGGAAAACATTGATAATAAACGTTTAATGAGAAGTGCGATAGCTTCATGATTTTTCCTTCATGCTACATAAAAAATTACAAACGAATTGAGAGACTTGTTTGTTTTTAAATTGGTTGAAAACAATTTCAATTGTTAATTTAAATTTACGACTTGCTAACTCACCGGTAATGGAAAACATTGATAATAAACTTTAAAAACAAAAGTGTGATAACTTCATGCTTCTCGCTTCATGCTTGTTGTTTCATACTTCTTGCTTCATGTTTCAGAATAGTGATAATGGTCCAAGATAACATCCACCAGCTGATCTTCCGGACAGTAAGGAAGACAGATCTTGGGAACTATACGTTCAGAGCGGAAAACAAGCTGGGAATGGCTGACGTGTCCTTCAAACTTACTGGTAAGTTTTTAAGGGATGAATATAGAAAGTCCACCCCGCAGTCTTGGGACGCGAGTTCAATACTGACAAACTCTGTTTTGCTCCTTATCTAGGGGTGAATAATATATAGATATATACAAAAAAATGGATTTCCCCTGACAACAAAAGTATTCGCGTTACACCCGGACACTTTTCGGAAACCCCTGCCGGACGACCGCCAGACGCCCTTCAAACTAGGACAAATCCGGGGAATTCCGGACAGATGGCAGCCCTACGCCGACCCCGAATAATAATTGAGATAAGGGTAGGAAGACGATGATATTACATTGATCCACTAATGGATATCTTCATCATCATATCAGTCGTTAATTGTCCACTGCTGGACATAGGCCTACCCCTATTGGGGTGTTTTGCCAGTAGTTGCTACCCTTGGCGATTGGGTCCGCAACCGCAATTAGGTTTTGGTGATGTTTTAAAAGGGACGCTGCTGTCCATCCCTCGGCCATAAAGTTTCTTTAGTTGTTTGTTACGGCACCAACACGGCATCAGGTAAACAATAGATGTTTATAAATAAAATTCCATTAAAATCAGTTGAGCAATATCGAAGATCAATCTCCGAAACTTAACGATTGCTCAAAATCCGTTTGAATTTTGTATATAATTTTTTTTTTTTTTTATAATAGAATAGAAAATATTTTTTGTCAGAAAAAGACATAGTTATAACGGAAAATACAGAATTATTATATATATAGAGAATCTCATATGAGGTAAAAGGAACTGGCTCAGCTGATGCTGCGAGTGTCCCAGTGCAATTTGTAGAGCTGCACAACGCTGGTTTTCAGCCAGTCCCTCTCCTAAAAAAACAAACTTCGCCTGCGCTAACGGTATACGCTGGCGGGGCACCAGTGAGGGATGATAGGTGAAAATAAAAATTCAGATCAGTTAACCCATCCTGATGAATACACCTTAATTCAGCACGATGGTTTCTAGAGTGATCATGTGTAGGTCGACCTGACAGGGTATATTGGTAGAAATGGGATAGGTAGTCAGCATTACTAACAATTCCTTCCCAACAATGTTATATTAGGCAAAAGGAGCTGGCTCAGCTGATGCTGCGAATGTCCCAGTGCAATGTGTACAGCTGCAAAGCGCTGGTTTTCAACCAGTCCCTCTCTTAACAAAATACGACAAAAATACAATTGGGTACAACTACATTTGGGCGTTACAAGAATGTGGCCTCTATTTTCAGGGGTTCCAAACGTGGCCTCGTTCAAAGTGGACCAAACTTTGAATAAGGCAACAGCGACAAGTTTCAACCTTATTTGGGAAGTGGACTCATATTCGACAATCATCGGTAAGTTGGCTCCTATCATGATCTTATTATATTAATAAATTGTTTTCCTCGAAAAACCGACTTCAATTATGGAAAACTAATTTACATACAACCATTCCTTGGAATCAACTTCCAGCAGCAGTATTTCCGAACAGATAGGACATCGTAACCTTTAAGAAAAAAGCATATTCCTTTTTAAAAGGCCGGCAGCACACCTGTAATGCCTTTGGTGTTGTAAGTGACCATGGGCGGCGGTAGTCACTTACCATCAGGTGAGCCGCATGCTCGTTTGCCCCCTGTGTTGTAAAAAAAAAGGTATGACGGATGAGCTAGCCAACAATGTGCGCAACCATAGTTTAAAGGGAGGAGGGTTTGTTGGTAATGCGGACTACCAGACCCATTGCTAGCAATATACCCTATCAAACGGCCTCCACGTGGTCCCCCATGGAAACCATCGTGTTGAATTACAGATGTATTCATCATGATGGGCTAACTGATCTGCCTTTTCATTCTCACCTATCATCCCTCACTGGTGCTCCGTCAGCGTGTACTGTTAGCGCAGGCGGGGTTACCATTTTATTATCATCCACTAAAACAAACATAGTTTAGGGATCCCAACATCCCGGCCCATCACACCACCTACCTTGCCACTAAGGTCGTCCATGTTATCAAGTAATAGTATTTTCATCAAGAAAAGAGCTTATGCCCTTTTAAAAAGCTTAAAAAGATATTTTCGTTTACAGAATACAATCTTTGGCTGCGACCTTACTATGGCCGACTCAGTACAGTAGACCCCAGTTCCTTTACCACGGAGTCCCCCGCTAATCTTTGGAGCAAGATCGTGATACCGGGCGACTCTAGCGACGGGCCAATACACAGCGCTATCTATACTGTTAGAGGACTAACGCCCTCTACCGTCTACGAGGCAATAGTGACCTCAAGGAATAGGTATATTTTTTAACCAATATTTGCAAATAAAAAAAAATGCAGCAAACAAGCACACAGCCCGTCTGATGGTAGACGGTCACTGTAGCCTATGAACGCCTGCATTACTAGGGGTGTTACGTGCCCGTTGCCAACTCTGAAGAAACCTTGATATTTCCTTTTTGAAAAACCTCATATAGTAGCCTTTAGTAGAGAAAACCTTTTACTTTCTATTCTAAATAATCTTTTTACTTTCAAATTCCAGATTTGGTTGGAGTAAACCATCTGCTATATTACATTTTGCTACGGAACCTGGCTGTAAGTTGGTATTTCTACTTTAAACTTACAAACTTGCTTTTGTGTTCGTCTTTTTTTTTTTAATAATCTCTGTTATGGTTTAGATATGTCACATTTTACTATTATTCAAGTCCTATACCGGATAGTAACTGAAATAATTTGGTTTTATTGTGGAACGAAATCTAAAATTAGTTATTTATTAAAAATATATTTATGATTATACATGTAAAATTTACAAAAATTTCACTTTAAAAATTTTTCTACGGATTCACATACTGGCCGCTTCGAAATGTTTCAAACACAACAATTATTAAAACATGATTTTTATAATTTGTTAACGGCGACTTCTTTGATGTCATTTGTGTTTATGGGCTGCGGTAATCACTTACCATCAGGTGAACCATAAACTCATTTGTCGCTCCTTCACAATAAAAAATAATTTAATAGTTTATTCCACAGAACAACCGACTTCCATTGTGACATAACCAGTTATTTAAATTCAAAAACTGAACTATGATTATAAAAACATTTCTATACGATCAATCTGTAAGTATATGCATTCAAATAAAAAAAAGTATTTACCAAATCGGTTTACAACTGACAGAGTTAGGAGGTAACAAACATTTGACTTTTGAACTTTCTTTTTCAAGTCGGTCGAAAAAATATATTATTTTATTTTTATTACTTGCGTGTGTTCGTTATGCACTTATTAATTTTCAGACGGCCGAAAAGTCCCGACATCTGATTACACAGATATCACGCCAATTCTAGAAGACACAGAGCCCCAACCACACAACATTTCCCAGGCGCAGACATTTGAACACTTCAGTGAACTGTCAAAAGGGAATGCGCGGGAAAATTCGGATACGTTAACAGTGATTGCCGTCAGTGTTTGGTCGATTTTAAATATTAGATTAATTTTTTAGTTTTCTAACTTTTAAGTGCAATAATATGTTTTAATTCTTATTTTTTGAATAATGATCTTGAATTTCTAACTTTAATCAGATTACAACAATTAAAAGATTTCTTCTAAAAACAACTAATTTGTATAATTTCATGGCAGTATCTAAGGGTCATACTTCTGTCACGGCCTATGAAAACGCTGTCACGGCCTATGAAAACGCTGTCACGGCCTATGAAAACGCTCTTAATTAATTAATTTTAATTTAAAAAAATCTGTCTCTGAATAAGGTACGTGCCATCTATTTAATTGTCCGAGTTCATCATCTGCGTAGACCCATGGCTTGATATCTTTGATGTAAAGTCATAAGACTTAATAATCTGGGTAGAAGTGACACTCGTGTACTTTGTTAGTGTACCGATGTCGATAAAATGATAAAACTTCTTCTCAATCTGATAGGATTGTCACAAGTTTATATTCATTTAATAAATTACTATGTCATATATAAATGAAAAAATGCAATTCCTTATCAAAAAGTAGGGCGACTCTGCCAGTCAAGAGAAACGACGATACATACAATTCAACAATTTATTTACAACATGGATTTTCAACGTGATTGATTTTCATCCAGACAAATCATAGTTGTAATAAAGGACCTATCATCAACGTAATAAAATAAATAATAAAGAATATATAATCTAGGTATAATAAAATAGATCAAATAAATATTAATTAAAGTTATAAAAAAAACAATAAATTTCATTTTTGTAATCATATAATTTTTTTACGGTTGTTAAGTAATTATGAACATCGGTATTTAAATTGGTAAAATAGAAAAAAAAAACAAAGTCCTATTTTGTAGTTTAAGATTAAACATGCTTTCTGAGTAGTGTATGACCTTTCAGATTAAAGGAATCTAGTTCTTGTGGACGAACTATTATTGTTAAATTGGCAGGAGTGGCACTTCTACCTACTCCCCTTTCTCTTGATAATGTTTTAATGTTTAATAATTTACTTCTTGCCCTATAATGATTGATGTTCCTTCCAATAGCAAGTAAGCTAGTGTAAATATTTATTATTAAATAAGTATACATTAAAGGTTATACCTAACTTATTTTTTTTTTATTAAAATCTCCTATTAACACTAACACCAACGTATTTTTTTTTGATGGGTGAAAATGGTATGGTAATCCCGCCTGCGCTAACGGTATACGCTGGCGGAGCAACAGTGAAGGGTGATAGATGAGAATGAAAACAGGCCAGTTAGCCCATCATGATGAATTCATCAGGAATTAAGCATGATAGTTTCCAGGGGGAACCGCGAGGAGGTCGACCTGGTTGGATATATTGCTAGCAATGGGATTCTCAGTCTCCATTACTAACAATCCCTTTCCCCCCACACCAACGTATTTAGAGTGGGAGCCCGGTGTCGTGCCCACTACAGAATTGTCTAGTGCCCACCCAAGGGCTAAGGTTTTAGCTACAGACGTGTCTCAGAGTATATATAGCCCTTTTTTATGGAGCCAGGACTCCCTCGAAAAAAAATACGATAGTAAAAACCGATCCTGCAGTTTTTTTATAGATGAAGATGGAATGAGGCACCCGCTTATACTAACGGCATACAATGACGGGGCACCAGTGGAGAATGGAATGATGAGAACGATAGTAGGTCAGATAGCATGACGTGATAAACAAATATCCGCGATGGTTTCTATGGATGATAATAGAATGGTAACCCCGCTTGCGCTATCGGTTTACGCTGGCGGGGCACCAGTGAGGGATAATAGGGGAGAATGAAAAAGCAGGTCAGTTAGTCCATCAGGATGAACACATCTGGAATTCAGTAAGATGGTTTCAATGGGGAACCACGTGGAGGTTGACTTGATAGGGTATATTGCTAACAATGGGACTGGTAGTTCGCATTACTAACAATCTTCCCCCTCCCCCCTTAGCAACGAGAATTAGGGACACTAGTAATTTTTTGCCTTGCTATTTAAATGATAATGGAATGGTAACCCGGCTTGCACTAACGGTATACACGGTCGGGGCACCAGTGAAGGATGATAGGTGAGAATGAAAAAACAGGTCAGTCCATCAGGATGAACACATCTGGAATTCAACAAGATATTTTCAATGGGGAACCACGTGGAAGACGTCCTGAGAGGGTATATTGCTAACAGAACTGGTAATCCGCTTTACTACCAATTTCTTCCCTTTGAATTGCGATTATCAGGTCCACCTCCACGCGGTCCATTTAGAAGCCATCGTAGTTGTTATTAAGAATCCATCACAAGTCTAGACAAGTGTTAGAAATACTTGACTAGTAGTGTTCCTTCTGCATATTTGTTACCATTCGTTTGTTTATAATAATTACGTCCCGTGTGAAACTAGTGCTCAGTGTTACTCCTTTATTTTGGGGTTTTGGGCGTTCTGAGAGCGAACCTCGAGTCGAACGCTTGTGCTTAACTTATTGATTGTGAAATATAAAATTATATTTATTTTTATAAATACATACATAGAAAGTACCCAGACCGAGATAAGTATATTCCGAGTATATTAAAATTTTTGTATTTTACGGAAATCGAACCCGTAACTATGACTGGAAGATGAAGTGGCGTATTAATCCGCCACACCGTCAAGGTGGTAAATGATATAAAACAGTATATGTACGATTATTTATTTAATATTTCAATACATTTATCATCCGTTAAACAAGTTTTTCAGTTTCTTTTTTTTGGATATCTCATTCAACCATTATCGACTTTGTAACTGGCAAATTTGTGAATCGTCCAATATGCTTAATTTATATATATGATCGAGACACTAAACACTGATATTTTAGTTTTATATCTTATAAGAATTAAATTCACTACAGTAAATATTTAAGTCTCTTTATATTTCTTTATGGAACATAATAATTTTGGATATCATTTCAACCAATCTCATACCAAGATGTTAATATTTAAAAAACAGTAAAATACAGTTCTTAAATATATAATTAAACATTTAATACAATTACTTATTTAATACAATATTTAAATTTGTTTATGCGGAGTAACAAAGTTTTAACGGAAAAAGTCCAGGCGACCGTGTAAGGGGGCCTTACGCTGGCGTATTCATCACCTTATAATATGTTATCTGTCATTCTATTTTTTTTTTTCGTCTTACGTTCCTGTCTCTGTAATCGCAAAAGTGATTCGAATGAGCCAAATCACTTGTGCAAATGAAAATATAAAATCTAAATTAGTTTCCACAAGTTGAGCCCTTTATCTCATGAAAACATATAAGATTTTATATTTTACGTTTTAAATTTTAATTATTTCGTTTTTTTTTTTTTAATTCAATCACGAGTGCAAGACCCCAAACATAGGGTGTGCCTGAGATCTTTTCCGCGACAATCTTATTTATAAATATACAAAAACATTTGGTCGTTTTTATTTATTCTTTTTTTTTTTTTATTAAACAGAATGAGTAAATAAATGTGAATGAATGGAAAAAATACTGATCATTATAAAGACTAGACAAATTTAATATCGTAAAGAAATGGTGACGAGAATGCGTGTGATTTACAATTATATATATTATATTACTTAAAATCTAGTCACGAATTTATGTAAAATTTACCACATGAACATTTATATAATGCTTAAAAACTCTCAACGTATTAATGTCAACTATATTTAAACACTAATAATAAATATGATGCTGTTTAAAGTGACATTACGATTACATTAAGTTTTACATTTAATTTCTTAATAGAAGAAAAATGTCGGCGAAAGAAAAAAAATATTTATAAAAAAAAAATACAACTTTAAAAAGAAATGCTGCACTAGGTAACATTACTACCCGTATTTGCAAATAATTCTAATTACAAAAAAAGTTGAGTACACTAATGTACGTAATAGAAAAATGTTTTTTTTTTTTTCTGTAGACGCACACACTTGTCATGGATAAAGGCTAAGGAACATGATAAGCGCGTATGTATAAAGAGAATAACAATAATGAGATATGTTAACTTTTGTATATAGTAATATATATTTATTATTTGTCTACGCCAAACATATATATAGAATTTCCACAACTGTAACTGTTGAGATTACGTAAACAGATCTAATTATAAACGATTACCGACAGAAAAAACACTAAATCCGAAATGGAAGACTGAAATTTGCGTGAAAAAACAATGGAAATATATTCAATTCAAACATCGTAGGTACATTTTATTTATGGCACAATACACATTTCATGAACTGCAGACATTTCTGAACCATGGCGAATTAGCAAGCCCTTCCAAATATTAACCGCTAAAAACACTGAATATTTAAAAATAGTTCTTATAAAGTGGCAACATTGCGGCAACAGATTTAAAAATGTCCCTCGCAAGCTTGGAAAGTCGTTTTGGATTTTCACTTCACTAGTGTTGCCACTTATAAATATTTAAGAGTTCCAACATTCTCACTACACCACAGAATATTCAGTGTTGCCACTGTCACTGCAACACTAAAATCACTTTATGCACTATGTTCATAGCACAAATTCCATTTTCACTTAACGACTCTGAATGCCACAAATTAACACTATTTCTCTACAAGTTTAAAACTTGTTTTTAGTTCATTATTAACAACCTTTTGAGGATTTAGTAATTCTTGTTCTCTAAATATTTCACACCATTCGCTGATGCCTCAAACTTATAATTATATCGGATGATAATACAGAAATAGAGTGTTCTAGATATTGGTGTTGATGCCTACAAAAATGATCGTGTCGAACTTTGTCTTTGCTCAACCAATTCTTCAAATTGAGGTCAAATCTTCAATTAACTTGCAAACAGCATACTTCACTTCGTCCCATACTGTTTTGTAGACCACAATTCAAACCAATCTATGGTTTTATCTGTACATATTGCTTCTAATATTTAGGAGGTAATGGGGCAGATTATGAAGTCATTCCACACTAATTTCTGGTCTCTAAAACTCACAAATTTTAGAGATGCAGATAGAAAGTTTAAATGTATGATGTTAAAATGCTTTTCTGTAAAATTATCTCTTAAAATAGATTAACATTTTAGAGAATGTAGGGATTTGAAAGTATCATTCTCTAAATCTCTCTAAAACTAGATTTTAGTTTTTAATAGCGAAATCTTCTAACGATCATCGTGAACTAAATTTATAGTAGATTAAACTTTAAATTTAGTTCAAAATGGCTTAATAATAAATACTTTCTTTTAATATTAAATTAAAATTTGATTTTAAGAGATAACTTTAAGAAAAAGCATTTAATCGACTCCAATGACATTTCGGAACTGCCCCCATTGTTTAATGGTGGGGTGAGTGGAGCTATTGGTGGGGCGAGTAGTGCCCACAGCGCAGCAGTAAGTAGCAGCACAGGCGAGGCCCACCTGTCTACTAGCGCATATTCTGGAATAAAATAATATTTAAGTTAAATTTATTCAAAGGGTTTTTTTTTATCATTATTATTCTAAATAGAAAAGGTATAGATTTAAAGGATAATTTTGTGTACATTAAGAGAATATGAAAGAAACTTGGTCTGAGTTATGACCATAGATATTTGTTACCTGTACTTCATAGGACAAGCTTTTTTTACTTGAGTTCCAGGTGATCAGTATAATTGTGTGGAATTAAAAAAAAATTGAGTTTATTATATACTAGCTGTATCCCGTAGCTTTGCCCGCGTGAATTAAAAAGTATATAAAGTATCCTATGTGCTACCCATGCACTAAATTTCATTTAATTCCATTTAGTTTTTTTTTTTTTTGCATGGAAAAGTAACTAATTCATCTTTACAAACTTTCATATTTACAATATTAATTACTTGAAATATTATAAATGTAAAAGTGTGTGTCTCTTGACATTTTAACAGTTGCATCTTGTATTGCAGTTTCCAACTATCGACAGAGAGTTAATAACGAGCTAGGCGTTCAAATTCAAATCCTCTTTATTATAATAGACTTGTTTACAAACACTTTTAAATCATTATTTTTTTTAATCTACTGCAGAGTTCGAAAAGTTGTTATCTATTGAGAAGAGCCCGCGAGAAACTCAATTACTCTTTTTTAAAATCTGTTAACACTATGTGTATTTCTTTAAATGTATTATATCTAAAATTACATGTTATTAAAAATTCTGTGCATGATCGACTAACCAAGCACACTTATTATTCAAGTAATCGTTTAGAATGTAATAGACTTTGTTGAATAAGTATTTATTAATAACAGTTTTAAATTAAATAAAAGGTAGAACCAAAATATTTTCCGGTATCTTATTATAACATTTAATGTCCATTCCCAAAAAATCTATCAACTTTTTCTAAACAATACTTAGGAACAGCAAGTTTGTACTTGTATCTAGTGTTAAGACTATTGAGATCGCTGTTTTTACGAAACAGTTGAAGATTAATGTGTATATATAAAATGTTTGCATATATGTACTGTAAAACTACTTTAATTTTTTTTTTATACAACTTAGAATGGCAAACAAGCTGACGGTCCACCTGATGGAAAGTGGTAACCGTCGCCTATAGACATGAGCAGTACCATGGACATAACAGTATACTGTTTCGCCCAAGATACCCCCCATGCGTTGCCGTTCCTGAGGACTAAGATGTTATTCCTCTTACACATACATATATGCAAACATTTTGTATATATATTACTAAAAGTGCTTGTTTGCTTTCAATAAGTGTTTATGAATAATAGTTGTAAATGTATTAAAAGGTAGATCCAAAATAATTAGTGGTGTATACCGTCAGCGGTGGCACGGCGCCGCTAGTGGGGTGGGTGCGGATGCGGTTGGGGCGGGTGCGGGCGGTGGGGCGAGTGGTGGCCGCCGGCGAGGCTGGCGGCGCGGGCGGCGCGGTGGCCGCAGCGCAGCGGCGCGTAGCAGCACAGGCACGGCACCAGCAGGCTCAGCAGCGTTATACCCACCCACCTGCGACCACACCGCAGAGGGGGGAAAGGGATTGTTAGTAATGGAGACTGAGAATCCCATTGCTAGCAATATACCCAACCAGATCGATCTCCTCGCGGTTCCCCCTGGAAACTATCGTGGTTAATTCCTAATGAATTCATCATGATGGGCTAACTGGCCTGTTTTCATTTTCATCGATCACCCTTTACTGGTGCTCCGCCAGCGCATCCCGTTAGCGCAGGCGTGGTTACCATACCATTTTCACACATCAAAAAAAAAAAACATACGGCAGATTTGTACTATTTATTCACTAATGAATGATGACCTTCTTTTTTATCATCAATATCCGTAGGAACCCAATATATAGATATCAGGGCGATACCAATATCCCTAATTGATCATATTAATCATCCCTAATTTTTTTATGCAATTTCGAATGGCAAAAGCACTGATGGCCCACCTGATGAAAAGTGGTGAAAAAATAGAAAAAAAAAAAAGAAACCGTCATCTATAGATATGAACAGTACCACGGACATAACAAAGTATGCATTGCCATGCCTGAGGATTAAAATGTAATGTCTCTGATCCATGTAAATGTAAAAAAAAAAAACTGCAAAATGCATAGATATGTGGAGAACGTTTTAAAGTATTGAAGAAAGTGGATGATTGTATGTACAAAAGACCGAAATACTAAGAGATTAATGAATTGTATGAAAGTAATACTCAGATGAAGGGAATAGGACATTATATTACGTCGACCACAAAATATTAGGAAGATTTATTTATGTATTTATTCTTTATTGCACAAATGGCGAACTTAATGCTGTATGGCATTCTCTATCGGCTAATCATAAGGTATAAACAGAAATTGTTTGAGGGGAGTGGTGGCGAACATACATTACACAAAAAAAGTACCTATTAAGATAAATTGAGATAGTAATATCATACTAAATAATATATTATAAATATATATATTAAGTTCGACCGCCGAGAGGTTCCCCATGGATTTGATTGTATTATATAAATCATGGATTGATTTATTGTTAGATTCGTCACAGTGGGCTAACTGACCTGTTTCATCCTAACCTATCATTCCCATAAGGGGGAAAGGGATTGTTAGTAATGGAAAGACTTAGAATACCATTGCTAGCAATATACCCAACCAGGTCGACCTCCTCGCGGTTATCCCTGGAAACTATTATGGTTAATTCCTGATGGGCTAACTGGCCTGTTTTCATTCTCATCTCTTCACTGATGCTCCACCAGCGTATCCCGTCAGTGCAGGCGGGGTTATCATTCTATTTTCACCCATAAAAAAAAACCTATCATTCCACACTGGTGCCCCGCTAGTGTATATCGATAGCGCAGGCAGGGTTACCATTCAATTATCATCCATAAAAAAAAACAACCCACTAAGAGTTGTTTAGCAGTGGACAGTTACAGGCTGATATGATGATGAGTATGAAAGAATGAATTATAAACTGACCGCTTAGCGCAGGCTTCGTCCGGCGGCCCACACGAACACGGGTGCATCGCGAAGTCACCTTCAGCGTCCGACATGCAGTGGTACAACATACCCTGGAAAGTAATATAAATTAATAGTTTATTTCTCTCTTCATAAAAGGTAATAAAAAGTACCAGCTTGAGGTATGTGAGACCAGATTTGTGAGAAACTGGTAGGGGTAAAATATAAAAAATAAATATTATTATATATTATTGTAACAAGACGATGTCTGTACATGGTAAAAAAAATTATAAGAGTAATAGAAATCAAAACATTTTTTAGGAATTGTGTCTGTCTGTACATATATTCCGGTATCGCCCAAAAACTACTACCCCAAAATTAGGTGCAGTTGACAGCTTGCTAGCAATACACCCTGTGAAGTTGACATCGACGTGCCCCCTCCCCCCCGCCCGGAAACCATAGTGAATTATTTACATATAGTTTAACTCGTCACGTTGGACTAAATGACCTGTTTAATCTTCACCTATCGTCTCTCACTGCTGCTTCACCAGCGTATACCGTTAGCGTTACCATTCCAATATCACCCATTAAACTAAAAACCACGTAGATGTGTTTACCTGCGCGCACTTGATGCAGGTGACGGCGTCGATGCAGGCGCGGCAGCAGTCGGGCGCGTACTCGCAGGCGCCGGCGCGGTTGGCGCTCTCCAGGTACCACTCGTGGCAGTGTCTGCGCACAATACCAACATACACATATATAGGATTTTTTTTTAATTATTTATTTATCACTACATAGTACAAAACAAAGTCGCTGTCGCTGTCTGTCCGTCCCTATGGATGCTTAAATCTTGAAAACTAAGCAACAAATTTTAATGCGTTTTTTTAATAGATAGAGGGATTCAAGAAGCTTTACATGTATAATACATGCATAATACAGTAGAGAAACCCTGGTAATTTTAGACGTTTCTGATGGGCCCGCAGCGCTATTTAGTATCAGTACGGCACCCGTGCGAAGTCGGGTCGGATCGCTAGTTATATATATAAAAGCTTATAAAACAATGTTCATATAATATAAACTAACCCTTTTATTGATAATAACGTCAAATCTCTCATAAATCGATTTTAGCTTATGAGCTGTTTATTTAGGGGGGTAGGGTCGACCTCCACGCGGTTCCCACTAGAAACCATCGTGACTAATTTATCGTTGAATTCGTCACGATAGACTAACCGACCTGCTTTTTCATCTTCACCTATCATCCCTCACTGGTGTCCCGCCAGTGTACATCGATAGTGCAGGCGGGGTTACCATTCCATTATCATTCATTAAAAAAACTGTTTATTTATTTATTTATATGCCTTTATACATTCACGTTTAATATTGATATTAGGATCTAATGTATTTGAATTGAACGACTTAAATATATTAGAAATTTAATTAATACAGGTCATTAGAATAATTTTTTTTTGGCAGTAAAATCAAAGTGAAATTATAAATTTAGAAATTTAAAGAAATTATGTTTCTAAATTGGCATCATTGACTATCACAAAATCAATACTGATAGAAACTGACAACTGCAGTGTTCTACAGTGTTCTGTGAACACACCAGTAAGTATATGTATATATATATATATATATATATATATATATATATATATATATATATATATATATATATATATATATATATATATATATATATATATATATATATATCAGATATTACCCAACCCTACATACCAATCTACAACATAAAGTACTAAGAAAAGATTTTCGTTAAAAATATGAGTGTGTAAAATGTCCAAGTAAAGTCAGTATTTATTAAATAAATAAGTATTTAGTACAGTGCATACCTGCATTTGAGCCTCGCTTGAAACGGTTCCGTGGGTTTCTTTCCCGGCAATGGCGGCGGCCCGCTGTACCCGTGCAACTTCTTTATAGACCCTGTAGGGAGTGTATTCATTCTATTAATATCTGCTAGGAGATATTAAGGGAGAGGAATTGTTAGTAATGAAAACTAGCATTGCTAATCTTAGCACCCAATGCTAGCAATATGAAGAAAGCGTAACGTGAAGCAATTGTCTTTGCATTGTAGTGTTTTAGTTTGAAAGGTGGGATATGACAGTGAATTTACAGAGGAATAACATCCAAGTCTTCAAGAAGGGCACCGCGTAGGGGGTACCATGGGCGAAACAGTATACTCTTGTTAAGTCCATGGTACTGCTCATGTCTATAGGCGACAGTTACCACTTTCCATCAGGTAAGCCGTCAACTTGTTTGCAATTCTAAGTTAAATATATATATATATATATATATATATATATATATATATATATATATATATATATCCTGTCATGTTGATCTCCACGTGGTCCTCCCTTGAAATAATCGTGCTGAATTCCAGGTATTCATATTATACCACCATATTGATACCAGATATTTATCGTTATTGATACCAAGTATCAATATTGATGAATTCGACACGACAGGCCTTTCACTCTCAATTATCACCACTCACTGGTGCTCTGTCAGTACACACCGACAACGCAGGCGGGGTTACCATTCCATTATCACCTTTTAAAAAAGTATCGCGTCACACTCGCTTAAGACTGGGGGGAAAGGGATTGTTAGCAATGGGGTTTGACAGCCCCATTGCTAGCAATATGCCCTATTAGGTCGACCTCCACGTGGTTCCCCCTGGAAACCATCGTGACTAATTTTTTGTTGAATTTATCATGATGGGCCTACTGACCTGCTTCATCCTCACCTGTCATTCTTCACTGGTGCCCCGCCGGTGTATACCGATAGCGCCGATGGGGTTACCATTCCATTATCACCCATTAAAAAAAGTCGCTTAAGACTAAATGTCCGAGAAGGTTCCGAAACTAGTCGAGCTCTCTCGACCAAATTACACGGTTTGGTAATTATTAAATTAAAAATTTTAAAATATATTCAAGTCTATCAAGACGATAAATAGTCAGAAGCATTTGTCGACTATTGCTATGGTATATTATAATTAACATTACCCTCCCTTTTTTAGCAGTAGGATAAAAAATCTTACCAGAATCCCGTTTGAGTAGCGGCGGCTTGGTGTTTGGCGAGGATTTCTCCGACCCCGCCACCCCGCTGCTCACTTGTGGGTACGTGTAATCGTGGAACTGTAATTCATTGTAACAAATACTGAAATTCAAACACTGAAATGTTCAAATATATAGAATAGAAGAGAATAGAATGTTATTTCTGTGTACATCGTCATCATATCAGCCTTTAACTGTCCACTGCTGAACATAAGCCTCCCCCTTGGGGGGTTTTGCACATAGTTGCCACGCTTGGCAGGCGGATTAGTAACCGCAGTTAGGCTTTAGAGATGTTTAAGAGAAGTAAAGAGATGTTTAAGAGAAGTAAACAGAGCATGCATTCTGCTTAGGTAATCTTCTATACTTATAATAAATCTGTGGAGAGGTCAATTCTGTACATGAAATATATTTCCAAAATAACTATCAGGGGGTAATTAGTGATCGATACTGATGCCAAAAATACAGTACAATTTTTGTCTGTCTGTCTGTCTGTATGTTCGTTATAGAACAACAAACTTGGTACAATTATTCTTCATACTAATGGGCAGGTTATAGTATACTTTTCATCATGCTACGATCAATAGGAGCAGAGCAGTGAAGGGAAACGTTAAAATAGTCCACCCGTGCGACGCTGGGACGGGCCGCAAGTAATATAATAAAATTACAGGGTACAGAAACAAAATATCACAATCCTCTGGAACGATAATGCGTATGGGGTATCATGGGCATCACAGTGTATTTAGCATTAAAATGAATCTACGTTACTAGTTTGCCAATACTAATATAAGACATATTTTCTGTAATTTGGAATTTAGTAATAATAAATAAAAAAAAAAAAGAATTGAAGCTGAAAATTTGTAATCAAGTATATTGATGGGTATTTTGAGAGTTACATGGTTTAAGTACGTAAGAAAAGTAAAAAAAAAAAAACGTATAAAGCTGTGTACACACCGGCGTGAGCCTCACGTACGGACACCGGTCTGGATCCGAGTCGTCGGCCGCTTTATCTTCGTACTGCACCTCGTATTGTTTCAGCGATTCTGTAATTTTCATAGATTTAGTATTTTTTATTATTATTATAGGGGGGAAAGGGATTGTTAGTAATAGAGACTAAAATCCCATTGCTAGCAATATATATAAAGCAAAATATACATTCTCCCACTTCTTTTTCAGCTATTAAGCAGTTATGCTTGCATGACCTTCACATGGTCCCCCTTGGAAACCATTGTGCTGAATTACAGTTGTATTCATCAGGGAAGAAAAGGATGTAGTAATGGAGACTGAGAATCCCATTGCTAGCAATATATCCAACCAGGTCGACCTCATTGTGGTTCCCCTTGGAAACTATCATGGTTAATTCCTGATGAGCTCATCATGATGGGCTAACTGGCCTGTTTTAATTCTCATCGATTACCATTCACTGCTGCTCCGCTAGCGTATTCTGTTAGCGAAGGCGGGGTTACCATTCCATTTTAACCCATTAAAAAAAAACCTTAGACTATATAGATAGAGTGTCTCCATACAAATGCTTTGAGAAAAGCGGGTCTTTTTCATACAATTTTGCATGATAAATAGATATAAGTGACGCCTTTATAATTTATTTATTAACATAACGCATTAAAAAGATGCAGAAGTTATAAAACAATTATAACTTCTGCATCTTTTTAATGCGTAAATATTTATTTTATTTATTAATAATACGTCAATATACATGGCGGCCGTAAGCATATAAAACACTAACAAAAAATACTTTTTTTTATACAACTTAGAATGGCATCCAAGTTGACGGCCCAACTGTTGGAAAGTGATAACCGTCGCCTATAGACATAAGCAGTACCATGGACTGGACTGGATCTAGGAGCAGCGCTTTCTGCATCTATCCCGGGAATGAGCCGCCTCGGAATCCCAACCGTCTGCGATATTTTACCATTATAAAGTAATATTTACCATTATAAGGTAATATTTACTATTATAAGGTAGTATTTATTACTTGTTTGTTTATCCTAGTTTGAGGAGCATGTGATTGATGTGATCTCCTTATAATTATTTATATTTACACTACGATACCTGTGAGTGGGTGCCGTGGCCGCGGCAGCGTGATGGCGGAGAGGATGGGCGTCTGCGTGAGGTCGTCGGGCGGCCGCCGCCGGCCGCGGCTTGCCGTCGAGTTCTCCGAGCTCGACCGCGAGTCCGACGGCAGGTTCAGACACTGCGGTCCAATATGTATCAGTGAATTAATGTTTTTTTTTTTTTTTTATATATATAATAAAAGTGGCAAGCAAGTAAACAGCTTTGACTAATGATAAACGATCACTGGGGGATTGTTAGTAATGTGGTCTGCCAGTACCATTGCTAGCAATATACTCTATCAGGTCATCTTCCATGCGGTTTCCTTTGGTTAATTTTTGTGGAATTTGTCACAATGAGCTAAATGGTCTGCTTTCATCCTCACCTATTATCCTTCATTGATGCCCTGCCATCTGCCAGTGTCTATCGATAGCACGCTATATATGCAGTAAACGCTGACAAGGCACCATTGAGAGATGATAGGTGAAGATGAAAGCAGGTCAGTTGATCCATTGTGACCAATTTATTAATTATTAAGCACAGTGGTTTCCAGGAGAAACCACGTGGAGGTCGACCTGTTAGAGTTAGCACTGGGGCTGTTATATTGTATAGACCGTATTACTAACAACCCCTTTCCCCCCGAGATGACAGGTTAGGATGACGCAGATCAGTTTTCAGGGAGAACCGCGTGAAAATCAGCCTGACAGGATCGTTAGCGTAGATTGGTACACCATTCCTTCCATCCATAAACAAAATTGATTATCTCACCTCAAAAATATTTTGCTCCTCGTCGTCCTCTTTGGGCGCTGGATTGTGTTTTTTGTAGGCATGAAGTGATGGCCACGCCCCACCCAGACCTGCGAACAAAAATTCAATATATAAAAATCACCATAATAATATATTAATGATCATCTTATATATTAATTAAATTATTTATAATGTCAATATATAAAAAAAAAAAAATGTGAATTTACTGGGTACAGAGGAATAACACCTGAGTCCTCAGGAATGGCAACGCATGGGGGGTATCATGTGTGAAACAGTATACTCTGTTATGTCCATGGTACTGCTTATGTCTATAGGCGACGGTTACCACTTTCCATCTGGTGGGCCGTCAGCTTGTTTGCCATTCTAAGTTGTATAAAAAAAAAAACCCATTTTAGCTATTGAACTGTTTTGTCTCTTTCTTTTTGCACTAAATTCCTATGTTTTGTATGTGTATATGTATGTATATATGTTTGTATATGATAATATTTATATAATAGTGCGCCACCTGCCCTTTGTCTTTTTCTCAATGTCCTCTACCCAAAGGTTGTCTGGAAGAGATTGCTTAGCGATAAGGCCGCCTTTTGTACCTCACTTCTCATTAATATTTACTGTATTTGTTATTTTTCTTTTTACTTGGTGCAATAAAAAATAAAATAAATAAATCCCTATTTTGAAAGAAAGTGACAAAACAGTCCAAAATTTAAAATAGATTTGTAGATTTTAGTTTGTATAAATAAGAGGGTATATCTATTCTATATTTAGACTTACCATGTAGGAATCCAGTATACGGTAGAGGGGAGGCAAAAAGAAAGCACATTAGATAAATTAGTTCCGACATAATCAGAATATTATTAGAACGTCTGAATCCACAATTGTAGCTTCGGTAGAGAACCATTGTTCCTCGTTGTGCATTACTTAACTAGCTACATAGTATATTTAACGGTAAACTATTTAAACTCAAACTTTTTCTTGTATATAAATTATGACGTACAAGGTGAAATCTATAAAATTGTAACTGAACGATATTTGCAAAGAAAACTATTAAGAGAAATCTATATAAGCGGTCTTAATTCTTTAATTAATAAATATTATTTCAATTTATTAAGGTAATGATTAATTATTTAATTAATTTTGAATTCAAAACAGTAA
This sequence comes from Galleria mellonella, assembly GCF_026898425.1. Classification (NCBI taxonomy): domain Eukaryota; kingdom Metazoa; phylum Arthropoda; class Insecta; order Lepidoptera; family Pyralidae; genus Galleria; species Galleria mellonella. Next base: position 2,063,599 of record NW_026441999.1, on the reverse strand, counting down.
TTTTAAGTAATTTCTATCTATTTGTTCCGGCGTCAGTCGAAACTGCTACACCAAAATTGGATACGGTTTTCAGAATTGTGTCCTGAAAGTTAACTCAAAATTGGGTGTATTTTTTATTTTGATAATGGTTACCTATCTACTTCCAAAAACTACTTTTAAAACACTAATTTTATTTATTAAATAATACCTCAAGATACATGTTATGCTTAAGAACACTAATAAAAAAACGAGTCGGCTAATTTGACAATTAACTGACAAAAAGTTGACCCGTTTTTGAGGCTCGATGCTCTATTTATATAATCTAAGACCATGTTATGGAATCAATTAATAGGGGGCAACAGATTGTTAGTAATGGAGAGGGTAGTCCCCATTGCTATCAAAGTATTCTATCAGGTCGACCTCCACGCGGTTCCACCTGGAAACTATCTGAAGAATACTGAAGGGGTGTCTACTAGTGAGCGGAATAAAATAGATGTGTACTCAACGCCGTTTATTTCCAGACAGGAGACTACAATAAAAATTTGTACCCACAAAAAAGGCAATATAAAAATAAGTATGAAACTACCTCCATACATTACACTATCATGTTTAATTCTTATCGAATTCAACATGATGAGCCAACTGACCTGCATTCATTCTCACCTATCATCTTCCACTGGTGCCCCGCCAGAGTATATCGATAGCGCGGGCGGGGTTACCATTCCATTTTCATCCATTAAAAAAAACTGCCTAACTGATCAGCGTAAACTAATCGTCTACTTACCGTCCAGTAACTCCTCGATCGCTGTCCTCACGCCCTTGTCGAACGCCCTGGCGTCGGCCGCCGTCTGGAACGTGAGCCCGAACCTCTTCTCGTCAGTCACCCAGTGGTGGAACGTCGGCATCACCTTGTTGTACTGGAAGTCTTTCTTTATGGTACATTCTAGAACCACCTGGAATTCAGAAGCGGTTACCGTCACTAAGGAACACTTTTTACAAGCTATTATTTTACCAGAGGGAGAGTTTGTACAAAGGTAGTTTACTTGGACACCTCTGTCCCATTCGTGTTTCAACCGTGAAGTAGTTTTGTTTGCATGGCTGTGTTTCGTTTTGAAGGGTGTGATATGGCAGTGAATTTACAGGTTATAGAAGAATAACATTCGAGTCCTCAGGAATGGCAACGCATGGGGGGTATCATGGGCGAAACAGTATACTTTGTTATGTCCATGGTACTGCTCATGTCTATAGGCGACGGTTACCTGTTTCCATCAGGTGGGCCGTCAGTTTGTTTGCCATTCTAAGTTGTATAAAAAAATATTTAAACCTTAATATCTATTATTCTCATTTTCGTTTATAATATAGTATATGTCATATATGTGTAAGTATATTTGTTATTTATATATATTTATTCGTTTATATATGTAATTTTAGTATGTATGTATATCAATAATTACTAGTACCGCATTCGAGTATTCTGACACTTCCCTAAGGTTGACTGGGAGAGAATGCTTTTAGCATTAAGTCCGCCATGTACACATATATTTTTTTTTATACAACTTAGAATGGCAAACAAGCTGACGGCCCATCTGATGGAAAGTGGTAACCGTCGCCTATAGACATGAGCAGTACCATGGACATAACAGAGTATACTGTTTCGCCCACGATACTCCCCTTGCGTTGCCATTCCTTAGGACTCAGGTGTTATTCCTCTGTACCCTGTAAATTCACGCCATATCCCACCCTTCAAACCGAAACACAGCCATGCAAACACAACTGCTTCATGGTAGAAACACGAATGGGACAGAGGTACCCAAGCAATCGACTTTTGTACAAAGTCTCCCTCTGTATATGTACTAATGAATAAATAAATAAAACAAAAAACATAAAATACTTGTAAGCTCACCATATTATCGCTAATCCGTTTTCCGTGTATGAAATATTCGTGTGAAGGTGCGTTCGTAGACGAAGATGTTGTGTCGCCGTTGCTATCACCACCGCCTGCTGGAGAATATTCTCGATTTACGTGATTTAAAAAAAAAAAGAAGTTTATTTTTAAATAGCCACGTGAACTGGGTGTAATGTTTCTAAGTGTTATGTTTGAGGTAGTGATTTGCTAAGACAAATGTGTATGGTATTAGTCGATAATGCATGGGATTATAACCTATATTTTTGGATTACATTTAAATAAATACATATAAAGTTAACTAAATTTAAAAGAGTAACTGTTGAGTTTCTTGCGGGCTCTTCTCAACAGATAACAACTTTCCGAACCCTACAATAGATATAAAAAAAAATACGATTAAAAACTACTTGTAAATAAGTCTATTTGAACCAAGATGATTTGAATCAGGTTGATTCAAATACCTTCTAGGTACTCGAGTACTCGAATACTTAACATATACAGTACTCCGGTATCTCTACTTGTCCAAGATCCGAATAAAGATTCGATTTCTTTTAAATTATTATATAAAATATTTAAATACACCGATTTTGCTACTAAGTGGATAAGTTGTCGGTCGCTGACGTTGTTGTTCTGGAGAGGTACTATTTTTTTTTTTAATGGGTAATAATAGAATAGTAACCCCACCTGCGCTATCGGTATACGCTGACGGGGCACAAGTAAGAGATGATAGATGAGGATGAAAGCAGGTCAAATAGCCCAGGTTTAGGATTGAAATGGAGTATGGTTATGGGTTTAGAAGTACTTGTGAGTTTTGGTGTAGGATTTGGGAAATATATTTAGGGTAGTTGGTGAGAATTAAGGATGGATTGTGGAGCTATGTAAGGTTTGTGGGTTCTGCTTTTGCCTCTAGGGTCGCCGGTCAAGGGCTACCACATATTGAATCGCCTCTCCTTCGTAAGTTCGGTTTACCGCGACCTTTTTTTGGATTTACAGGGATCAGGGGACCAAGCAGTCAATAATGACCGATGCGTACAAAAATAAAAATGAATTCAAAAGATCTTAATTGAAAGGCAAAAGTTAGATTTTCCAGCAAGTTACCTCTATGTTCCATTTGTCTGCTAGATAGACTGTCATATCTGTCTGTTTTACTGTATACATAGATAATCTGGTAGTATTGTTTTACTGTTACCCTATTCCTTTTGGCCACAACAGAATATCAGTGCTTTCTCTTTTGAGGGCGAAGCAATAAACTGAATTGTGACCATTTTGTATTGTTATGGCACACGCACAAAAGAAAAATTGTACTTAGATTTATGAATTTTTTTAAATCATTTATGTTATCTCGCTTTTTATGTATATCTATATATGTTGTAATTTGTGTGCTGTAAGTGATGCAAATAAATTATCTATCTATCTATCTACAGTACTAACCTGTGGGACGGTGCGCGTGACGGGCCCGCTTGCCGACCATGACGTCGGCGAGCCCGCCACCGCCCAGCGCCACCCAGCCGCCCGTGCCCTCGTCGCGGCACATCACCTGCGCACGCACGCGCACCAAGTAGGCACTGCAACCATACAAACATAAATACATTAATACACATACAAGAAACGAGTATGTAAAATAAAAAAAAATTAGTCATGCCTGCCATGTCTAATTGGGTCTTCATATCAGCACTGTCCACTATTGAACCTAAGCTAGGGAGGTTTTGGCAGTAGTTGCCACGCTTGGCAGGCGGATTGACAACTGCAGTTTTTTTTATGGGCGATAATGGAATGGCAACCCCACCCGTGCTATCGGTATACATCGGCGGGGCACCAGTGAAAGATGATAGGTGAGGATGAAGCAAGTCAGTTAGCCCATCGTGACGAATTCAACAAGAATTGTTCACAATGGTTTCCAGGGGAAACGACGTGGAGGTCGGCCTAATAGGGCATATTGCTAGCAATGGGGCTGTCAAACTCCATTGCTAACAATCCCTTTCCCCCTGACAACCGCAATTAGGCTTTGTAAATGTTTTAAGGACGCTACTGACTTACGACACCCACGATGAAGCAAGGGGTGGCCTATTCTATGCCGGGACCACACGGAATAACTAATCGTCATTAGTTTTTTTTTTTTTACAACACAGGGGACAAACGAGCATGCGGCTCACCTGATGGTAAGTGACTACCGCCGCCCATGATCACCCACAACACCAGCGGCATTGCAGGTGTGCTTAGTATATAAATCTATTTATGTAATATGGAATATCACCAAATAACTTATGGTTTTATGCATGCATGTCTTCACAAAATACTTTTATATTATTGCATTAATGGGTTATAATGATTTTACAATTATTACTTGATACCCTGTTGGGTGCACAAATGTTTCATCATCAGCTATTGCTACTGTAATCATTAACATGCCCATATTTTATACTGAGCTTATTAAAATCCTCAAATGCATTGTAAGGAGTCAGTAGATGTAGGTGGCTCAGGACCGTTGCTTATGGCAGTCTATGGGGGAGGCCTATGTCCAGCAGTGGACGGATAATAGCCGAGTAAATGATGATGATGATGATATTAGAATCCAACATGGTAGAGGGCCAGCTCACCGCCATTTTTTAATTGTATTTATTTGGTTTACCGGTGTTACCATCATCATAAAGTTATTCAACGACCTTTGCGGTCTATGACCCTAATATATGTTTAAAAATTAATTAAAATGTAAACAAAAAAGAAATAATTTGACCAAAAATAGTCTGTTGACGTCCAACAGTAAATTACTAATCAAATAACGATTAACTAATTGAATTTTAATGTAAAAATAACGAATTAAGTGTACACGTTTTTAAGTGTATTTTCTGGATTATAATTAAAGATCCCAAAAAAGAAAACTTTAATTGTGACAAAAACAGTTATTTTGATATAAAAACTACTGAACCGATTCTGATAAAATTTCTATGGGAACAACATATGTAAGTATAATTTTTCAAATTAAAAAGAAAGTTCCGAAACGGTTTTTAACTGACGGAGTTGTAAGGTAACAAACATAACAAAAAAAAAAAAAACAAACAAAAGTAATACAACAGAATTGAGAACCTGCTTCTTTTTTTAGTTGGTTAAAAATTTATTAAATATTTCGATTTGCTGCTAATTTATTTTTAAGTGTATATCTGTGATAATTCTAACAAAATTTGGATATGTTACCGTTTCAATAAAAAGTTCTCTATTGAAAGTGTCTATAAATAATTATTTTTATGCAACTTTTATTTATTTATTTATTCATTAAAAATAATTATAACATTATAACAGCAAAAGCCAAATCAATGTTATAAACCTAGTGTGCTAACATACAAAATTATAATAAAGGTATTTATTTACTTCAAGTAAACTTCGAATGGTACACAAACTGACGCTACACCTGACGGAAAGTAGTCACCGTCGCCTATATACATGAATAGTACCGTGGACATAACAGAATATACTGCTCCTTTTATGATCCCTTCACGCGTTGCCATTCCTGAGGATTAAGGCGTTTTATTTTTTAATGGATGAGAACGGAAAGATAACCCCGTTTGTGCTAACGGTATACGCTGGCGGAGAACCAGTGAGAGATAATAGGTGAGATGAAAAGACAGGTCAGTTATCCCATAACTAATACACCAGTATAATAGCCCGTGAATAATACACAAGGATTTCAACACGATGGTTTCCAGGGGGGACCACGTGGAGGTCGTCCTGACAGGATATATTGCTAGCAATGGGACTGGTAGTCCGCATTACTAACAATCCCTATCCCCGAGCTAAGGTATTACGGCTCTGCACCCTGTAATTTCAATGGCATATTCCACTATTCAAACCGAAATACAGTCATGCAAACACGAAATATTACTGTGCAATAAGCGTAAAACTACAGAATATAATAATAGTACCCATAAAAATACTAATTCATAGCTGTTTCACACGTTTTAATTACCTACCCATAATTTGTTTTGTTCTATCATAATGACGATGGCTATACATAGAACATAATTGTAGAAATCAAATAAAAAAAAATGCAACGATTGTAGTAACACCTTCCGGTGATATAATACTATGAGAGAAACAATAGGCCGTCATAATATTTATCTTCACGGAGGATCCGGTAGGGGGTGGGCAGAGAGACGAATCACAAGTGCTAATTTTACATATTGCAGCTGCCACTATTATGTGCTTAATAATTTCACAGTATTTTAGGAGTAAAATTTTATATTAAAAAGGGTTATTAAATAATATAATAGCTGACCCGACAAACATTGTTCTGCCATTTTTTTTTTTTTTTTTTGGATAGGAACACCCTATTAACGTAGCGGTATGAAATATGCTATACAGCCTATTCTCATACCTAGCAAAATACATTAAAAATTTAAAAATCGGACAAGTCGTTTCGGAGTGAGACTACAAACACCGTGACACGATATATATATCTTTACCTTTTTCTATCCTTATTAATATTGTAATTGTGATAGTGAGTTTGTTTGTTACCTTATAACACATAAACAGTTTAACCAGTTCAGTATGAAATTATATACTTATCCATCCCATATGGTATACACATATTATATGGAAGGGAGAAGGGCATAGACATTTACCAGAGGGAGACTTTATACAAAAGTCGATTACTTGGGTACCTCTGTCCCATTCGTGTTTCAACCGTGAAGCAATTGTGTTTGCATGGCTGTGTTTTGGTTTGAAGGGTGGGATATGGCGTGAATTTACTGGGTACAGAGGAATAACACCCGAGTCCTCAGGAATGGCAACGCATGGGGGGTATCATGGGCGAAACAGTATACTGTATTATGTCCATGGTACTGCTCATGTCTATAGACGACGGTTACCACTTTCCATCAGGTGGACCGTCAGCTTGTTTGTCATTCTAAGTTGTATAAAAAAAAACAATTTTTTATCCCGGTAACACGGACAAAGTTGCAGGTAAAAGCTAGTTGTGTTATAAATCTAAAGCAATGGCCACACCAAGAGGTTTGCTAAGCGAACCTAACTTAGCGTACACGTGGCAGGATGACTTCTTATAAACTATTGTTTTTTTTTTGCAGAGCAAAAACACTGCTTATTGCGTAGCAAAATTTTACAAGTGGACAAAGGAGTTTAAAATATTTCAAATTCAAATATTTTTAATATAATGTATCTATACAATACATTTTGTCATTTATTGGTGTGTATTTTCATGACTGGAGTTTCTTTCTATTTACAGAGCTAACTGTATTTGTCATATCATACACGTGTAACCGTGGGTAAAGGTATCTTTAGTAAAGCGGCATACTCATCCAGGTGAACTAAAGCCTCAACAAAAAAAAAAAAAGGAATAAAATTGATAATTGATATAATTCTTTCTTCAGATTTTTTAAATAGATAAGGAATTGTTAATAATGGGGACTAGCAGCCCATTTGCTAGCAATATACTAGGGTATATTGCATATCAATCTCCATAAGGTCCCCATGGTTAATTCTTAAGGAATTCAAACTGATGGGCCAATTGACCTGCTTTCCTCCTCACCTATCAACTCTCACTGGTACTTCACCAGCATATAATATCATTACACATAGGGGGAAAGGGGTTGTTAGCAATAGAGTTCGACAGCCCCATTGCTAGCAATATGCCCTATTAGGTCGACCTCCAAGTGGTTCCCCCTGGAAACCATCGTGAACAATTCTTGTTGAATTCGTCACGATAGGCTTACTGACCTGCTTCATCTTCACCTATCATCTTTCATTGGTATTTCATACCGATAGCGCGGGTGGGGTTACCATTCCATTTAACCCATAAAAAAAAATATCATTATATATAGTTATAACAATATATATAGTTATCAGATCTACTATAAAATTTGTTTCGAAAGTGTTTTTATTTTATTGTAAATGCAAATGTAAATTGGACTCTATTTTTCGCGACTAGCCTCTCATTTGGGCCGTTGTGTGTATGAGTCGTGGCTAGTACAGCCAACCCAGCTGCGTACAGGAGCACAGAAGCTCCCTGCGATCTTTACAGGCCTCACGGGGCGACCTCACTATTCCGAGGATTTCTAAACGTTGAGGGGCCACATTTCAGGATTACGTGAACAGTGTCAAAAAGGCCTCGACATAGAGGGCTGTTTGTGGCTCCTTATTTTTATTTTACTTAATAATTCATAGTTAAAAAAAAGTCTTAATTATGTGTCTAGGTACTTAGTAATTAAAAATATACTTAACTTTTTTTATGCCAACTGTACCTATTTACGTCATGGTAATATAAAATGACAAATTATGTTAGTCATTTTATATTACCATTAAAGATTGTGCCGACAAAAAAAAGCGACATCAATTGTGAAAAAACCAGTTATTTTAATTTAAAAACTAAACTAGTGAACAGATGTTGATAAAATTTCCATGGAATCAAACTATAAGTATATCCTTTCAGATAAAAGAATAATTTTCTAAATCAGTTTAGAAATGACAAAGTTATTAAAAAACAAAAATTGAAAAAAAAACCGAATCAAGAACCTCCTTTTTGAAGTTGATTAAAAATATGTGTTCTCTTTGTATATTCTTGTATGTTAATGAAATACAAGCGCCAAAAGAAGGCATACCATCACAGTCCTCAGGAATGGCAATGCATGATGAGTACCATATCTGTGAGTGATATCAATGGTGCTGTTCATATTTGTAGGTGATGATAACTTCGCCCGCGCGCGCGTGGTGGGAAAGGGATAATGGGGTCTAACTGACCCATTGCTAGCAATGCACTCTATCAGGTCCGCCAAGTGGTTCCCCCTGGAAACCATTGTGATTAATTCTAGTAGAATTCGTCATGATGAGCTAACTGACCTACTTTCATCGTCACCTGTCATCAGGCTGGGTTACCATTCCATTATCACCCATTAAAAAAAAACCTCGCCCACGCTAATGGTATCCACTTTCATCCTCATCTATTAACCACAACTGGTGCTTTGCTATCCAATACCAATAGCACAGCTGGGATTACCATTTTATCATCCATTAAAAAAGATGAACAAATGGAAATAAAAATATCCTATATCTCAAACCGTGTGGTCCTAGCATAGAATAGGCCACCCCTTCCTTTCCCGTAGGTGTCGTAAGAGCAGACTAAGGAAGGGTGAGGGATGGGCAGCAAACCTCTTAAAACATCTCCAAAGCTTAACTGTGGTTGCCAATCCTTCTACTAAGCATGGCAACTACTGGCAAAACACCCCAAGATAGAGGTTTATGTTCAGCAATGGACAGTTAAAGGCTAATATGAAATATTTCAAATATATATAAGATTGAATTAATAATTTTGATATACAAATTTATATAATCTTGTTTCGCCTTTGTTACAATATTATAAATTTACAAAATTTTAATTTAAATAATTTACTTACAATTTCTATATATATCATTCATGATCTATCATAATACTGTACCATCAATCCATGTAACAATGGAATATAGAGCCATTATCTTTTAACTTCTAAAGGGAAGAAGTCTTTTATTCAGTCTTCATCTGTTTACTGTATTTTCTGTATGTATGTAATGCAATGGGGTCAATTCTGAATCAATTATTCATTGGCTACTACCTGCCTATTAAAGTACAGTTTCAGTCCCATCTGACAATGTGTTTTTTTTTTTAAATAGAAGATAGACAATTTATTTGCATCATTTACAGCACACAAATAACATTAGATATTGGTACATATTTTAAGAAATAAAACAAAACATATATAAAAAAAAAAAACTGATAATAGAATGGTAATTCCGCCTGCACTATTAGTGTACATTAGTGAGGCACCAGTGAGGGATGATAAGTGATGATGAAGCTGTCCATAGTGATGAATTCAACAATAAATCCATGGCAATGGTTTCTAAGGGAAACCACTTGGAGGTTGACCTGAAAGGATATATTGCTAGCAATGGAGTTGCTAATCCCTATTACTAAATATCCATTCTCCCTCCCCCCCCTGTGACAGTGTGTCATGACTACTAAGAACTGAATGCTACAATCCTACTATGTGTTTATAAGGATGAATGAATGTTTGTTACTCTTTCACACAAAACTACTGAATAAATTTGAATTAAATCTGATATACAGATATAAACATATTTTAACTTATAGAATATTGTATATAAAGATTTCTGGCAAAAGTTCTTAATGGGCTAAAACATTAATTTCACTCAACTATCAAATACATATTTTAAAGAATGACTATTCAAATTCATATCCATTATCTTACCCAACTGTGGACAGATTTTTTCCCTACTTCAATCTAGATAAAAACTCAAGTGTTATTAATTTCATAATGATCTTCTCTAGATTGATATCAGTTTTTTTTTATTTTATTCTTAATAAAATGTCAACATTTTAAATTTAGAAATATGTATTGCTATATATTACCTCATTTTAGTTAATAATCTAACATAATGATAAAAATAACAGTACAAGTAGATTGTAAATTAAAATTCTGAGACAGACATTTGCCAAGTAAGTTTCATTATAATTTAAATTGCTCAAAAGAGTCCTAACATACACTTAAATATTCGTTTTTAAAAGAATTTAAATAAAAATAAAATATAGAAAAACATGCAACAAAATAAAACAAATATATTTTTTTTAGTTGTTTTTTTTTTTTTTTAGTACGTTTGTTCCGTTTGGAACAGGCTAAGGTCGGAGACCATGCTGCCTAGTCTTCAAAAAGATAATTTGTCTGGAATATTTTTTAGTTGTATATATTATGATAAAAAAAGTTATAATTTTTTTATTTTTTTTTAGCACCCAAGAAAGTACAACAAACTACCTAGGTATTACGAATTGAAATCTCAGGTGACATCCAGTTTGACAAAATGTATATCTCTATCTTAAAATTATATTTGACCAGTCCTTTACAATAAGGAGTTTCTTATGACGGATCTCTATAGTTAACCAATGATAAATTAATGTACCTTGTATTTACAATTCTATGGGATGGGACCTACAATAGAGTGAATGAACGCACACTCATTGATTATAGCTCTATACTCAGGGACACTATGACCTAAGGGCGGCGGTCCTACGAATCTTTTATGTTTTCAATCTGACGATCCAGTCTACATATCCCTCGGATATCTATTGCTATGGCCGTATACATTATTAGAAGTCCCAATAAACACCATAAATCACATTACACATTCCGTGAGATATGAAAAATGGCCGGGGTAAGGCCCTACCTATCCCGAGAAGGGCGAAGCACGAATCACGAAAACTGAGATACTCGCAGATAACTTACTTTTCAGATGCCTCGGTCATGATTCGACACGTCGAATATCCTAATTTCTACTCGCCACTTCACAGATTTCACCATTTTTATGACATAAATACATCAGATTCACTTCCAAGTCGTTCTTATTTCGGCCCTTTGTTGGGCCTCAGTGCGCTTGCGTCAATAAAACAGCCCGGTTATTCAATGAACACACCGTGACTGCGCGACAGGTGGCGCATATGTCGCGCGCAATTGTATGAACTCGGCTTGCGATTGGTTAGTTCACACTAGTCTGCAGTTTCAACCAATAAGAGCTCGAGCAATTTTACACTGACCAATAAAATTATTTCACTGTAAAAATGAAACTTTTAGCGGGAATTTCAAAAAATATACTATGCCGGTATTTATTTCTTTGAACTTTAGTCACAATGCTCAAAATTTAAGATAATATCGAAATAAATATATAAACCAACAAAATTTCCCTTTAATACTTGCATAAAATATAATTGAGATCACAGAATTCGCGATATGCGGATTTCTTTATGCACAGAGCGGAAGTAGGTCACGACGACCTCGAGGTTCGACTGCTACTGAATGGAATAAGGTTTGCAATGGGCCCATCCCCGTTCATGCACAGAGTCGACTCATTGAAAAATAAATAGGTCAAATCATTGCAACGTGCCCTAGATGCAGGTAGTTGCACCATTCATAGGCTGCGCCTGCATACGGGCCCCCTGTTCTATAAATAGCTGCTCTATATTTGGGCAGGTCATTCGCAGCAAACGTAATGCAAGCCTCCAGAAACTAGGTTACCTGATTTTCTTTGTTAATAACCGGTACAGTGACGTAGTTCGCGATTGGCTATGACGTCAGACATTGCCTTATATTTTTTAATTTTATTTTTAATAGTTGAATTGAATTGGGACCCATTTCTTCATAGTTTAGTAAATATAATTAAATAATTTGTTTTAATTTAAATGCAATTAAGATTACTGACAATATTTTATTTAAAATTTATAAGAATATTGTATCAGATATATTTATTATATTACATATATTAAAAATAGGCAATTACCTATGTCATAGAAAACAGGTGCAAGTTTATTAGGGAAAGAAATAGCATTTAAGTACCCAGACCCCACAAGTTATGGTAACTATTTACCATCAGAGCAAGCTATATGAGTCATATACTTGTATGTCCATTTCTGTAATAGATTTTAATAATAACTTAATAAATGAAAACCTTGAAATGTAACTTATTTTTTCAAAAAAGCTTACGCGTAACTTCATTTTTAAGTTAACTTACGCGTAAGTTAATTATCAAGAAGAGCCATATGGAGGTCGTCCTGATAGGGTATATTGGGGGGGAGGGGGGGAAGGGATTGTTAGTAATAAGGTCTAATAGCCCCATTGCTAGCAATTCGAACTCATAGATCGTCCTCCACGCAGTTCTCCCTTGGAAACCATCATGGTTAATTCATGTCCAATTCATCATGGTGGGCCTACTGACCTGCATTCATTCTCACCTATCATCTTCCACTGGTGCCCCGTCGGTGTATACCGATAACGCGGGCGGAGTTACCATACCATTTTTAACTAACAAAAAAAAACGAGCATGCAGCTCACCTGATGGTAATTGACCTACCGCCGCCCATGATCACCCGCAGCACCAAAGGCATTGCAGGTGTTCTGCTAGCTTTTTAAAAAGGAATATGCTCTTTTCTTGAAGGTTACGTTGTCGTATCTGTTCGGAAATACTGCTTACTTGAATATCCTATATGAGCGAGACTTTGTACAAGATTCGTCTACTTGAGTAACTATATCATATATATTATATAACTAATATATATAGTAACTATATATATTAGTGTTTTTACCGTAAAACAGTGTTTTACTAATGGAATGGTAACCCTGCCTACGCCAACGGTATACGCTGACGAGGCGCCAGTGAGTGATGATAGGTGAGAATGAAAAGGCAGGACGGTTAGCCCATCGTGATGAATACACCTGGAATTCAGTACGATGGTTTCCGGGGGGCACCACGTGGAGGTCGACCTGACAAGGTGTACTGCTAACTATGGGACTAGTCGTCCGCATCGCTGACAATCTCTTCTCCTCTACCTTAAAGCAGTTGTGTTTGCATGGTTGTGTTTCAGTTTGAAAGATGGGATATAGCAATGAAATTACAGGATATTAGATTATTTAGTCCTCAGGAATGGAAACCCATAAAGGTTGTCATAGGCAACACAGTATACTCAGTTATGTCCATGGTACTAATCATGTTTATAGGCGACGGTTACCACTTTCCATCAGGTGGGCCGTCAGTTTTTCGTATATTGCTAGCAATAGGATACTCAGTCTCCATTACTAACAATCCCTTTCCCCCCTTGCCGTGTGCTCGTTTGCCTTTTGTGTTATAATAAAAAGTGGTAACCATCGCCTATAGACATAAACTATACCCACTATACACAGCCGTATTTAAAGGTCAGGTAGTCCGGGCCCACTTGAGTCGTCTGATGCCCATCTATGCACAAAAACACGCACGAAAAGACATATATACTTTTTTAAGACGTCAAGTACTACTACCTTTTTATGACACTGAGGTGACAAACAAGCATACGGCCTGCCTGATGGTAAGCCGTTACTGTGTATAAACGCATTACGCGTTTTCAAACCACTTTCCGCCTTTTTTGAACAATCTCGTACTGTAGTCTTTAGGAAAAACCTCGACGGGTTGGCAACTGCAGATAGGCTTTTAGAGATGGTTTAAGAGGGACGCTGCTGTCCATTCCTTGGTCACCTCTTACGACACCCACGGGATAGCAAGGGCTGGCCTATTCTATGTCGAACTAGACGGCGACTTAAATAAATAAAATAAATAAAATAAAAAAAAAAAATTAAAAATATTTATTTAGAGGCTTTTATTCTATAGGAATATGTCAGACCCATCATCGCCTTAACCGTTTGATTTCACATATTAAAATAGAATGAATCATTGATACAATTAAAGATTAAAATTTTCAATTAAATCTCTATAAGTTATATATTTTTTAATGAGATACAGTGTTTTTTTTTTGGTGGGTGAAAATGGTATGGTAACCCCGCCTGCGCTAACGGGATACGCTGGCGGAGCACCAGTGAAGGGTGATAGATAAGAATGAAAACAGGTCAGTTAGCCCATCATGATGAATTCATCAGGAATTAACCATGATAGTTTCCAGGGAGAACCGCGAGGAGGTCGACCTGGTTGGGTATATTGCTAGCAATAGGATTCTCAGTCTCCATTACTAACAATCCCTTTCCCCCTAAGATAAAGTGATTATCAGAGGGAGATTTTGTACAAGTCATTTGCTAGGACACCTGTACCATTCGTGTTTCTACCATGAAGCAGTTGTTTGCATGGCTGTGTTTCGGTTTGAAGGGTGGGATATGACAATGAATTTACTGGGTACAGAGGAATAACACCCGGGTCCTCAGGAATGGCAACGCATGGGGGGTATCATGGGCGAAACAGTATACTCTGTTATGTCCATGGTACAGCTCATGTCTATAGGCGACGGTTACCACTTTCCATCAGGTGGGCCGTCAGCTTGTTTGCCATTCTAAGTTGTATAAAAAAATTAAAGATTTTGTCGTAATAACGATGTGATAAATAATATATAGATATTAATTGCTAACAATTTATTACAAATTCAACATTTCAATAAAGTATTTAGTATAAAAATACATTTTAGTCTTATGGTAAATCACAAAAATATATAAATAATTATTACAGAGGTTATTGACTTTTTCCCTCTAAATGGGAGCTGGCGTGAAGAAAGTATGTACATTGTATCTGAAAATAAGTATGATCATACAAAAAAAAATGAAAAACATTAAATTAAATTGAATATTACAAGTTCTGAATAACAATAATAAATATATTTCACAATAAACAATTATTTATTTATTGAACTCTTTATTGCACCATAAATAACAATATACAATGACAAGTGAATAATTCAAGTGAAATATAGTAACATAAATACAGACTGAAATATATACATAAAGGGTACAAAAGGCGGTCTTATCGCTAGGGTGATCTCTTACAGACAACCTTTGGTTAAAGGAGAACAGATAGAAATGGGCTGGTGGCGCAAGAGTGAATTAATAATTTTTCGTGCATAAAATACAAAAACTATATATATATATATATATATATATATATATATATATATATATATATATAATCATTATCTTATCCTTAAGCCAAATCTTTTTGTAATATGGACAAAAAACATATTACGCCGACCCCAAATAATAATTGGGATAAGGATAAGATAATGATTATATATATATATATATATATATATATATATATATATATATATATACATATAATTTTAGATATATAATATCTATATAAAAAATATATAAATAATATCAACTACAAGTCGTCGAACTCTGGTTGGCCACTCTTGGTCGCTTGGGCGATAGCTGCCTTCGTTATGTCCTCACTCTGGTGGTTTATGGCGTTTATTAAACACTGAAACAAGGAAATTATTATTTCTAACTAGCTTTTTGCCCGTTGCTTCGTACGCGTGAATTCAGAAGTAGAAAAACAAATAAAACAGGCCCCTTCTAAAAACATAGACCGATTTTGGAGAAAGACCTTCAAGAATACAAGTGTGATGACCGCATCATCGTGATCATTCACCAGAGAGAGACATTGTACAAAAGTCGATTGCTTGGGTACCTCTGTTCCATTCGTGTTTCTACTGTAAAGCAGTTGTGTTTGCATGGCTGGGTTTCGGTTTGAAGGGTGGGATATGGCAGTGAATTTACATGGTATAGAGGAATAACACCTGAGCCCTCAGGAATGGCAACGCATGGGGGGTATCATGGGCGAAACAGTATACTCTGTTATGTCCATGGTACTGCTCATGTCTATAGGCGACGGTTACTACTTTCCATCAGGTAAACCGTCAGCTTGTTTGCCATTTCTAAG
The DNA here is from genome assembly GCF_026898425.1 of Galleria mellonella. NCBI lineage: Eukaryota > Metazoa > Arthropoda > Insecta > Lepidoptera > Pyralidae > Galleria > Galleria mellonella. Next base: position 2,047,479 of record NW_026441999.1, on the reverse strand, counting down.
TTGTATAAAAAAAAAATCTAATTTCGTGGGCTAGTTTTTCTTGATACAGGAATTATTTTGGTTTCTTTTACCCTTATTAAGACTCCTCATATATTTTTTTCTTAAATATCTACTTCAATGTACATACATCGGTCGAATTTTTTTTATTCTATGAATGAATAGAGGTGTTAAGAGATACTATATGTACACTAAGATAGTTTATGATTACACTCGATTACTAAAACTTACAGTTTTTACACTTTATTGTACATAAAAATTACACTGTTATAATTTATTTCGAATAAAGATGTATATCAGGCGAGCTTAACTCTGTAAGAGTTCTCTTCTAGCAAACCCTGAGTGAACTTAATGATAGAATTATGAAGAAATGATCCTTTTTCGAATCCCATTGAGGTGAACACAAAAAAGCAATATTTATTTATTTGTTTTTTATAGCCCAATAAAATTTTGAACAAGCGGCGAGCTTAATGCCATATGGCATTCTCTACCAGCTAACCGTTAGGTGAAAACAGGAAGCGTGTGAAGGGCAGATGTGGTGAAAAATATGTGACATAATTATAGCAACATACTGAAATAATATATTTTTTGATAATCCCAGATGTCACGTTGTTTTGTGTAAATGAGGTCGCGGGTTCGATTCTCGGTCGGGTCAATTTGGGAAACGACATTTTCTGAATTGGCTCGAGTCTTGTTGTGCTTCTGATGTTTATTGACGTATACATGTACCCTTTTAATACACAGTATCCTAGCTTGAGTATCAGGCAATTGGTGTGATTGTGTGGTGCTTATTAAATAAAAAAAAAAATAGCTTACAATATGCTCCAGACCCTCGGCGACGGTCCTGTCCTGCGAGTAGACCAAGTTCTGCTTGGTCGCCTGGACAGCCACCGGGCTCATGCTCGCGATGGTCTCAGCTACATTCAACGCTTCGGTTATGGCGCTGAAATTAAACATATATTTATTAACTCTTTATTGCACCATAAACAAAAATATATCAGATGGAGGGAAATTTATAACGAGATAATGTACGGTATATAATATATTTAGAAGCTCCAATATTAAAGCTGTAATAACGTTGTACTATCATATTAAATATATGAATAAAACAGCCAAGGCGATTGTTTAAAACATGATTTCATAATAATCTTAAGTAACACAATTATTTATTTATTTATTTAAACACTTTATTGCACCATAAACAAAAATATACAATGACAATTGAACAATTCAAGTGAAATACAGTAATATAAATACAGATTGAAATATACACATAAAGGGTACAAAAGGCGGTCTTATCGCTAGGGCGATCTCTTACAGACAACCTTTGGTTAAAGGAGAACATATAGAAGTATATATGTATAATATAGGCTGGGATTGCATTAGCGGCCACGTATATATCTATACTAATTATTATTATTATTAATATCCACTGCTAAACCTTCCCCATAAGTGGAGTTTTGCTAGTAGGCAGACAGGAGGTTGGCTACCGTGGTTAGGCTTTTACAGACGTTTTAAGAGAGACGCTGCTGCCCGTCCCACGCCTTACAGTAATTAGGGGAATCCCCCTGGAAACCATCGGGATTAATATTTGTTGCATTCGCCACGACGGGCTAACTGACCTGCTTTCATACTCATTATTAATGATTATTTATTAAGATCTTTCAAAATAATATTGTAGAATGCAATAAATAAATTGAATTTAATTTAATTACCCGCCCCTTATTAGTATAATGGATGATAATGGTATGGTAACCCCGCCTGCGCTATCGGTATACACTGGCGGGGCACCGGTGAGGGTGAAAAAACACGATGATTTCCAGGGGGGACCTCGTGGAGGTCGACCCGATATATTGATAGCAATAGGGACTAACCTCCCCATTACTAACAATCCCTTCCCCACCTATTTGAAAGTAGTAGGTACAAATTAATATTAGTGGGAGCATCTCACGCGTCCTTGTCGGGGAAGACCCTGCTGACCAGCCCTATGCTCAGCGCCTCCTGCGCCGTCACCTTCCGCGCCGTGTAGCACAGCTCGCGGGCAACCGACGCGCTGCCGATCACCTGAACACAACGGCAATATTATCATCTTACTAAGATAATAACACTAGCTATATCCTGCGGCTTTGCCCACGTGAAACACATACATGAAGTATCGTATGCGCTATGTAAGTTAGGATATAATCTATCCGTGTATCAAATTTCAAACATCCATCTATTCATTATTATTATACCAGCCGGTTACTGTTTACTGCTGAACATGCGTCTCCCCGATAAGGGAAGTTTATTTTTTTCCATACATACATACATATCTGTCACGCCTGTCTCCCATTAGGGTAGGCAGAAACAATGGACAACAATTTTTCCATTTAATTGGGAAAACTAACAGTGGCAAAATAAAGATATAAAACATAATATTAATCAAAGAAAACATTGAGTAAATTTGCCACCAACACTGTTCACCACAGCTTGTGACAATGTTTTTATTTTTGTTACCAAAAATATTTTTTCAGAAGTGCCCGGAAGAAAAAACCATCTTTCGTCCAAATGTTCAGGATTTTGGACGTGTTTATCCGGTGTCGGCAATTTAGGTGATGGCAGCCCTACTCTCGAATATGAATTTACACAAAAACTAGTTTCACAGTAAACTACTTTATTAGTATATTAAGATACTCACTTTGGGCAACCTCTGTAGCACACCAACATCGCCGGCCAGGCCGATCTGTACCTCTTTCACTTGAAACCAGGCGTCCTCCGTGCAGTATCTAGAATACAGTCGATTCATTTGTTTTTATTTATTTATTTTATAACAACTGCTTCACGGTAGAAACAAAAATACTCTTGCATTTTAATATATTGCAGTATATGTGCAATAAAGATTATGCTATGATATCAAATAGAAATTTTAATTTTAGAGATAGATTCAGAGGAATGGCGCCTCAAGTTGTACAAAAAAAAAAGAGACGACCTCATTTACTGGGCTTAGGTCCTATATATTTTTGAAGCATTTTCATACAATATCAAACCCTTTAATCCTAGGAATAATTTTGCCTGACTTTGCGTGTTCTACCACTTGTATAAAGGAATGTGCTCAGAGGAATTGTTCAATACTCGTATGATGCCCACGGCCATCTTCTACCATCGTACAGTTCGCCATTGACAGGGAGTTCACCCCCATACCTTAGAGCCTGGATGGTCGGTTTCAGAGATGATTCCTCTCTCTCTCAGATTATAGACTGAACTCCCTATCTAGAGGTTTCCGAGAAACTACAGCATGGGGATATTAAAAAAAAAGTGGTAAAAAAGTTTCTTCAGGGTCGGCAACGCGCGCGTAATAATCCTAGTATTGCAGGCGTTCATAGGCTATGGTAACCACTTTTTTTTTTATGTGTGAAAATGGTATGGTAACCCCGCCTGCGCTAACGGGATACGCTGGCGGAGCACCAGTGAAGGGTGATAGGTGAGAATGAAAACAGCCTAATTAGCCCATCATGATGATGAGTAATTAACCATGATAGTTTCCAGGGGGAACCGCGAGGAGGTCGACGTGGTTGGGTATATTGCTAGCAATGGGATTCTCAGTCTCCATTAGTAACAATCCCTTTCCCCCCACGGTAACCACTTACCATCTACGGCTGCATGCTTATTTGCCACCTCTGTAGTATAAAAAAATACACAAATATTTAATAAATATATGACAAACAAGGTATATGTACCTGATGTCAGCGGCGGTGGTCAAGTTCACGCCAGCACCGATGCACGCTTGGTGTACCACATTTAACACCGGTTTCGTGCAGTCCTCCACAGCAGTTATGTAAGTCTGAATTGAATGATTAAATTTATATGTATCTATTTTTTATTGCATAATAAAATTTGTATAAATGGCGAGCTTAATGCTGTATGGTATTCTCTACCTACTAACCATTTTGTAGTTTAGTTAGGCTTATGTAATAAAAATTAGAAAGAACCACTCCAGTTTTTTTATTGTTTTATTTTGCAACCGGGAAAAACCGGTTACATAGACTAATTCATGTGAATATTACATTCTTTACGGCTCCGGAACGTACTTCCTGATACCATTAAGAAAATACGACTAAACCGTCTTTAAAAAAAAAAAGTTCATGCTCACTTTTTTACATTATCCGAGCTGTAAGTACTTTCTATTATTCTCATTTTCGTGTATAATATAGTATATGTTATATATGTGTAAGTATATATGTCATTCATATATATTTATTCGTTTATATATGTAATTTTAGTATGTATGTATAATTAGTAGTACCGCATTCGAGTATTCTGACACTTCCCTATGGTTGACTGGGAGAGAATGCTTTTAGCATTAAGTCCGCCATATACACATATATGTACTTATGAATAAATAAATAATAAAAAATATTTTAAATTAAAATAATATTACCTGGAATCTTTTGACCAACTCGTAAAATAATCTGGCTTTACGCGCTGCATCCTCCACCTCGTTGATTTTGGTAAAACCAGATAGAAGGCTCTTGAGATCAATACCTGTAATTCAGAAAAGAAAAAAAATTGTGAGGAAAAAGGAAAAATGTTTTCACTGTGATCATTTGTTGTAATTGTTTATATTTATAATAAGTTTGCTATTGTAATCTTTTGGAGGAAACAATAAAGAGTATCTGTCTGCAATTGTTTTTTTTTTTTTTTATTAAAGGAATGGTAACTCCGCGGTATAACAAACAGTAAAAAAAACAACTAAATTGCGAGCCTCCTTTTGTATGTAAACATACAGTCACATTACTCACACAAATGTAGAATTTGTTATAGTAGATACCTATCAAGTATTACGACGCACCCTCAACGGCGATTGGATCGGACCACCTAGCATAACGCAAGAAGGTGGACTACCGAAAAAGACACCAAAGTCAGCATTTCAATTCCCGCAGCAAAAATACCCATTTCCTTTATGTTTGATTCGATATGACTTCACTTACGGATCACACATCGATCTGAAGACACTTATTATTGTAATAATTAATTTTAGAATTAAATTTAGTTAATTTATAAAATTGTTTTTTTTTTTGGGTTTTCCGCCAGCGACTTCAATAACTAATTATAGACACAGTATCCATACAAATGTAACATTTATACTCAAGAAACATTACATTAATGTGTTACAGTAATACTCAAAAAACTGAATTTAAATTGAAAAGTTATTTTTTCAATTTAAATTCCGTTTCTTAAGGATTCTTTCTAAGCAGGTATATATAACATATATAATATTATTCCAGGTAGGTATATATAACAATTTTCCAAACGCTGCAGTAGAATCATAAAAAAATGGCGATTCAAAATAGCTTGTAAACAAGTCTATATGAATATGTATATTTATTCTATGTAATTTTTTTTATACCATAAAGGTGGCAAACAAGCATACAGCCCGTCTGATGGTACACGGTCACTGTGGACGCCTGCAACACTAGGGGTGTCACATGCACGTCGCCGACCCTGAAGAAACCTTAATATACCATTTTTGATGGTTATATATCCATACCCTCTAGTTTAGTTATTTGAACAACAAAGAATTAATTGTTAACTGAATTAGACTTGGTTCTTTGTCGACCCCATAAAAGGATATAAGGATAGAACATACATACCGGCTGTAAAATGCTTCCCCCTGCCCGATAAGACGACCACTCTGCATTCAGGATTCTCATGCAGTGCCTTAAAACATGCACCCAGATCTCTGAAATTGCAGAAATATATATCCTTTTTAAACTTCACACTGTATCTTATATATATATATATATATATAACATATATATATATGTTATATACTGTTTTTATCATTTTAATCATATGATACTTATTTGTATCTCTCAATACAAATAAGGATGCTTGCTTTATTTATGACTATTATAAAACATACTATATTATCTGATTAAAATAGGTCAGCTTATGCCAATATCACAAATAAGTTTACTGCCCATCTAGTTATAAATAGTTTATGATACAGGAATTAACAATATCAATTAGAACAACTATAAAAACTTACCAGGGCTTCTTTAATGGGTGAAAATGGAATGGTGACCCCATCTGCGCTATCAGTATATGCTGGCAGGGCACCAGTGATTGATGATAGATGAGGATGAAGACAGGTCAGTCAGCCCATCATGAAGAATTCGATAATAATTGACCATGATGGTTTCCAGGGGAAACAGTGTGGAAGTCAACCTGATAGGGTGTATTGCTGGCAATTGGTCAGTTAGACCCCATTACTAACAATCCCTTTCCCCCCAACTTACCTGGGTTATCTCTAATAATTTTAATTAATTTAATTTTCATTCCTTATATACCATAAACTGAAACTATAGTAGGGATTCTGCTTTCGAGGGAAAGATAAATTGAGTAGAGCAATAATGATTTGGTAGCTGAAAGAAAAGGAAAAAAGAAGGCATATAGAAAATAGGGGACATTACTTCATATATCACAACAATGAAGAGCTTCAGTCTGTACTATTATATAATTAGTCATGACTTTATTATTATTTCAGCCATTAACTGTTCACTGCTGGGGGGAAAGGGATTGTTAGTAACGGAGACTGAGAATCCCATTGCAAGCAATATACCCAACCAGGTCGACCTCCTCGCGGTTCTCGGTATATATATATATCTCAAAATATTTATTTAATTTACAAATTGCTTTAGTTAAATCAATAAATTACGGCCAAAATAGGGGGAATTTGAACAAGAATATCTCACAATAAAGACCACTGGAAGCAGTAGGAGGCCTTTGCTAATAAGTAAAAAGGCCATGGTATGAAATTAGTATAATAAATTAATGCTAATATAATATCTTATTACTGTACTCACTGCCAGAGAGCTTCATTGAATGTGTTCAATTTGTCTGGACGGTTTAATTCTACATGAAACACATTCTTTTTTGGTACAGACACGGCCAGTGTTTCATATTGAGTGACATCAGCTTTGGCTGAGTATGTTCTTAACAATGTGCCTGAAAAAAAAAACATATGCATTCAATATTAACACAGTAAACACTGATGACATGGGTATATAGTATTAATATTATAAAAAATGCGAAAGTTTGTAATGATGGATGGATGTTTATTTGTTTGTTTTAAGGAAATACTATTAAACAGAATAAAATGAAATTTGTATAAATTATATCTTAAGGTAGGTCATAGGATACTTTATGTACTGATTCACGCGGGTGAAACCGTGGGATATGGCTAGTTTTTTTATTAAAGTTACTAATAACCATTTAAAATAAGTAATTCTATTTATATATAAACAAAATAATATCTTTTTTAAGTCGATTCAAAATTATTGGATTTATACATTGCGAAACTGATATATTTCACGAATATTATTTACCGATTTACACATTTAATTAAAAATATATAAAATATAAGATAAAACAAGTTATTTATCTAAATTTTTGAAGGTATAAAATATTATAATGTATTTAATAAAAAATATATATATCCTTAAATACACAATAAAATAATTAAATATACGAGTTTAAATTTATATAACTTTAAATTAAAGAATTAAAACTTACTAGCAACTTTTTTCGGTTGATTAAAAATGATGGATTTAATAAACGACGCCATACTAAAAAATGTAACTTATTTGGAAAAAAATAAAGAAATAATAGCTCTACAAGTTTCTCACGTAAATAAACAGTAAGTGAAAATAAAAATATAAAAACCACTACAAGAAATTCAGAACGACGAACAAAGTCCAATTTGATTTGACTACATAACAATGTTACCACTTGAGCAACGGATTTTGTAACTAATCAAAACAAAAAAGTGGCTACATTTAAAAATTTATTTTAAGACATACAAAAGTTAGTAAATATTAGTTTATAAATTTGGATTAAAAACCACAGACTAATAAGATTTACGTTCTAAAGAGTAATTAAGCAGATGAATTATAAAAAATGGCTAAAAAGGCCATACAATATTTTATATGGCGATATTTCTAGTTCAACATTTGACTTTAAATGCTATGTAAACATAGATAACTAATAAACGTAGGTCATATATTAAGGATAATACTTGCAATTCTCATAGATATGCGATGACATTAATAGTAACAACAAGATACCATTATAGACAAAACACAGAAAAGTGAGCAAGATCAATAATTAATTTTTGCTTTGCGTAAGAATTTCGCCTGTAATTAGAATAGACGACAACTATTTTGATACTTGATAAAAATGGAGTTGTAAAAAATTTTACTTAGCATTAACTTTAGATTATCCGTTCAAAACTATTTAATAGCTATGTCACTATTATTCGTTGCAAATTAGGTAAAAGTATTTAGTTTTCTTTTTGTTCATTTGCTCAAGATATAATTTATTGCAGTTATAATTTGCATTTCAGTATTATTTACTATTATGCAGTAACATTGATGAAAGCCAAATAATATTTAGCTTTCATTAAAAAAATAACAATTATATAATTTATATTACATTATAAAGCTAATAGGTTTAATATTAGGAGGGGAAGAGATTGTTAGTAATGCAGGCTATCAGTCCCCTTGCAGTATACCCTATCAATTCGACCTCCACGTGGTTCACCCTAGAAACTATCGTGCTGAATTCCAAGTGTATGCATTACGATGGGCTAATTGACCTACCCTTTCATCTTTACTTATCACATCTCACTGGTGCCTCGCCAGCGTATACCATTAGCGCAGGCGGGGTTGCCATTCCAATTATTGGAAAAAAAAAAATAGGTCTAATATCTTATTAGGAAAGGTCTAAGATTTTCCATTCTCAAGACTAGTCTTTCTCTTTTTTTATACTACTGAAGTGGAAAGAAACAGGAAACTTCTCTTTTTCTTTCCTCAGGTACTAGATTGTTATGATTTTACTCCATTTTTCTTTTTTGCACTTTTTAGCCTATTTAGCTTGATTAGCGATTGTAAATGAATGTGCTGTTTTGCTAGATTTTGTTTCATAAATAAAAATCAAATTGTGAGTCAGTTGAGTGTTTATTTTAACAATTTACAAAAATAGTTTACTTAAATATAAATATACTTATAGCAAATTTAAAAAATCTACAAAAATATTGTACAGGCCTTTGGCTTTAAATATAACCAACAATAAAAATGCGTTATACGCTTTGTCACATATATATTTAGTTAAAAAAAATGGACACTGCGACAGCACACAGGTATTTCACTATATTGTCCAGCATTTGGATAGCAATTAAGTAATTAAAAACATTTAAAATAAATAACATGATTACTATTTGTCATTTACTGTAGAAGTTACTAGTTTTTATTTACTAGAGAGAGACTGTACAAAGTCGTCTGCTTGGGTAACTTTATCCAATTCAGCTGTGTTTGTATGGCTGTTCCGATCTGAAGGGTGGGATATGGCAATCAAATTACAGGGTACAGGTTACACAACACCTTAGTCCTCAGGAATGACAACGCATATCATGGGCGAAACAGTCTATCTATCTCTGTTATGTCCATAGTCAGCGGCGGCCTTAGCCATTGAGAGGCTCCAGGCGGTAGGTCTTTGCAAGGCCCTTTGTCCTTCGTGAAAAGTATGTGATGCGAAACTAGGTCTGGTTGTTGGATGTAGGCAGCAGTTGTTACGCTAGGCCCCCACAAGAGCGAGGACCCGGTCAATTGCCCTGTTCGCCACCCCGTAAGGCCGCAGCTGTCCATAGTACTGCTCATGTCTATAGGTGACGGTTATCACTTTCCATCACGTGGACCGTCACATCCTTCATTACAGTTTTTCTTCATCATTGACTATAATTATGAGATTAGGCCATCTCTTCCTATCCTTCTGTGGATGTCGTAAGAGGCGACTAAGGGAGTGCGAGGAATGGGCAGCAGCGTCCCTTTTAAAACATCTCTAAAGCCGGACTACAGTTGCCCGCAAGCTGTACATAAGCCCCCAAGGTGGAGGTTATGTACAGCTTATTGATAATGATGATGCAATGTATATATCATTGTTTGTATCTATAATAAGTTTACTATTGTAATCCTTTGGAGGAAACAATAGAGTATTTATCTATATATCTATAAAGTAACAAATGGCTTTTGGCCTTCGTCTGCCGTAATTAAAACTACAAGTTTTCGAAGTCAGGTTGACCGGTCTTAGTGGCCTGTGCGATGGCAGCCTTAGTTATATCTTCACTTTGATGGTTGATGGCGTTCAATAAACACTGAAACAATAGAAATACAATTTAAAAAAAAAATTGGTCTAGTTCACTGTAAGTTTGTTTTGATACAGGCACATTTGGTGTAATATATAGCAATAACTATATATTTTAGTTACAATATCTATATACTGGTTCAATAATGTATATGTTAAAGTCTCTTATCCAAAAAATAATATTGGCTTTTAACATATTTATAACATATTGAAATGGGCGATGACCTTTATTCACCATCAAGTGTCCGGAGGAACCCAATATATAGATATCAAATCGATATCCGTATTACCATGCCTACCGTTTGGTAAAAGAATCTCTTTTATTTATTGTTGTTAAATTATATATCATGTATTCAAAGGGAGACTTCTTACAAAAGTCAAACTCTGTGGTGCAATTTTTTTTTAGTGGAATGGTAAATTCGCCTACGCTATCAGTATACGTTGACGGGGCATCAGTAAAGGATGATCGGGGAGGACGTAAACATATATATGAAATAACCACAATGGTTTCTAGGAGGAACTGCGTGGTCGACGTGATAAGCTATACTGCTAGCAATGAGCCTTTATAGTCCATTACTAACAAACCCTTTTTCCTTGTGGCGCAGTTGATTTGCATAAATAAAGCCCCAGCTTCGATTCTCTGTTTGGCTTGAGTCTGTGTGTGCCTCCAAGTGTCCATTGGATGGTACACAGTATCTTAGTTTGAGTACCAGGCAATCGCTGTAATTGTGTGGTACGTATTAAAAAACTTACAATATGCTCCAGACCCTCGGCGATGGTCCTGTCCTGTGAATAGACCAGGTTCTGCTTAATAGCTTGAACAGCCACTGGGCTCATGCTCGCGATGGTTTCAGCTATATTTAACACCTCAGTTAGAGCTCTGAAATTATAAAAATAAAAATGTACAGATGTGTTCACGTCTTCAGACCCTGAGGAGGTAGTCAGGGGCGGAAGAGGGAATTGATAGTAAACCATTCCCCTCTTTCATACAGCAACCCCATTGCTAGCAATATATCCTATCAGCTTGATCTCCATGCAAGCCCCTCTAGAAACTATCCTGGTTAATTCCCTGTGAATGGGGCCCCGCCAGTGTATATCGATAGCGCAGGTCATACGTACTATACCATACACCATGTCATAATCATTTATTAAAAAAAATTTTTTTTCAATACAACTTAGAATTGTAAACAAGCTGACGGCCCACTTGATGGAAAGTGGTAACCGTCGCCTATAGACATGAGCAGTACCATGGACATAACAGAGTATACTGTTTCGCCCATGATACCCCCCATGCGTTGGCATTCCTGAAGACTCAGATGTTATTCCTCTGTACCCTATAAATTCACGCCATATACCACCCTTCAAACCGAAACACAGCCATACAAACACAACTGCTTCACGGTAGAAACACGAATGGGACAGAGGTACCCAAGCAATCGACTTTTGTAAGTAAATTTGTCATGGTGGGCTAAATGATCTAAAATCACCACTTCATCATCCACTATCATCACTTAACACCATTCTCGTTTACACTGATAGTAAAAAAAAAATGGAAGCGGGTTATTCCATTTTCGTTTATTAAAAAAAAATACTGACTTCTACAAAAACATGCCAGAGTCCAAAGTGCCATATGACAGTGTATATTTTTTATCTTCTTTTTTAATTTTATCTTGTAGGTATGTTACATCACTTTAGTTTAATTATATTAAAAATAAAAATTCAATAATGGCCAGTCATTGAAAAGTTGTAAGAGCGTTATAACAAAAAAGATAAACGATTAGGGATAACATCACGCTACTGTTTTTTTAAGGCTGGAAAATCGAATGGGAACCTTATCTATGCTGTTGGTGTACCAGTGAAGGATGATAGGTGAGGATTGAAAACAGGTAGGCCCATCGTGGCACAATTAACAACAAATTAACCAGGGGGAATCCCATAGATGTCGACCTGACAGAGTATATTATTAGCAATGGGGATTAATCTTGTTTTGAACACAATGGGGTTGCTAGTCCTTAGTAATAATCTATTCCCTCCACATAAGTGCCTTGTAACATACATATATTCCTTATATTATTGATTTAAAAACTGAACGATTTTAATAAAATTAAAATCTTTGCAGGTAAAAAAAGATTTTTTCAAATCGGTTTACAACTGATAGAGTTGTGAAGTACCAAACATAATCTATACTTATAATAAATCTGTAGAGAGGTCAATTCTGTACATGAAATATATTTCCAAAATAACTATCAGCGGGTGATCAGTGATCGATACTGATGCCAAAAATGCAATCAGTAAAATTTTTGTGTCTGTCTGTATGTTCGTTATATTTATTTATTTATTTATTTATTTTGTGATACATAGGTAACAATGGATGGTAAAACAATATAAGTCCTCTATAATCAACCCCATCTATCGAGGTATACAAATTTACAATTACATAAGAAAACATTTATATTATATAAAAAGAAAAATCAGCAATGTCACATTTATATAAAAAGAAAAATCAGCAATGTTACATTTATAGTAAAAAAATATAATTATGGAACTTTATTTTTTTTTTAAGTTAATAACTATAAATAAATATTCGTTTTGTCAGATTTTATCATTAAAGAATTCACATACATTGTAATAACATTTATCAATTAAGAATTTTTTTAATTTATACTTAAATACATTAGTTGGTGCATCCTTTATAGATTTTGGTATTTTATTATAGATTTTTGGTGCCATACATAATATACTATCGTGCATAAGTTTTGTACTAGATTTTTTTAGATATAACTTATCATTATCACGTCGATTGCGTTTAACAATTTCTGAAAGTCGTGGAAATAAATTCTTATTAGTTTTAACAAATACACACACTTCAAATATGTACAATGAAGGTACTGTCAATATATTATATTGTTTGAAATACGGCATACAACTATCAGTATTTTTAAGATTAAACATGGCTCTTATGCACCTTTTTTGAGCTTTAAATACAAATTCTTTCTTCGTTGAATTTCCCCAAAATATTATGCCATACCGTAAATTTGAAGCAGTAATACCATGATACGCTGTAATGAGCGCTGATTCATTTACTGTAGGAGACAATTTATTTAAAGCATAAGCCGAAGAACTCAATTTCTTGGATAATTCATCTATATGATCTTTCCAGTTTAATTTATTGTCTATTATAATACCTAGGAATTTTGTATTCTCTACAATTTTAATATCACTATTAAGGTAACAAGCACCAATAGTATTTAAAGAAGTCCTTTGACTGAAATGCATTATATGTGTTTTATTAATATTTATTTTTAGATTATTATTATTCAACCATTTAACTATATTCTTCAAAGCTTGGTTTACATCATTTTCATACTCATCAATACTTTGGCATTCTATTGTTACTGTACTGTCATCAGCAAAAAGTGACATAGGTTGCTTTGTTATTTTGGGTAGATCATTTATATATATAATAAACAACAATGGACCCATAACACTACCCTGGGGAACACCATACAAGACAGTTCTCTGGTCAGAAATATAATTTTCTTCAAGTTTGGTTCTATTATTTATTTTATTTATTTGAGTACATTGTTTCCTGTCAGTAAGGTAAGACTTTAGTAAATTTAAAACATTACCCCTGATTCCATATACATATAATTTTTGAAGTAAAATATTATGGTCTACGTAATCAAAAGCTTGAGTCATATCACAGTAAATGGAGCAAACCAGTGTACTTTTATCCATATTTGTCAAAACAGTGTACAAGAAATCATAAATTGCTAAGTTAATGTCTTTGTTGCGTCTAAATCCTTTCTGATCTGATGTGAATAGATTTTGTTTTTCAAAGTACTCGTATATTTGTAAATATATGTATTTTTCAAAAATTTTTGAAAATGTTGTAGGCAATGCAATTGGTCTATAACATTCCATTGAATATTTATCCCCTTTTTTAAATATTGGTCTTACAATTGTAGTTTTTAAAATTTTAGGAAAAGTACCTGAACTTATACTGAGATTGATAATATAGCTAAGATGTGAGGCTATGTATGTTGAAGCAGCTTTTACAACTTTTGTAGATATTTCGTCAATGCCAACACTGCTAGTGTTTTTTAAGTGTGTTATAATTTTTAATATATCATGGGGTAAACTAGGCGCCATAAATATTGAATTTTTACTTGTTTTTATAGTACTCGTAACCTTATTTCCTGAGTTCAGTATAGGTGTAACTTTGTCGATAATAAAGTTATTAAAAGCATTACATATGGCCTGTGGGTCACAGATAATTTTGCCTTCTTTTTTTACTAAATGCATGGAACTCCTAGCTATACTTTGTTTGTTTTTATTTATTATTTGCCAAGTCGCTTTAGTTTTATTCGATGACATATTTATCTTATGACTATTTTGTGAACGTTGAGTTAGGTTAATAATTTTTTTAAGTTTTCTAGAATATTTTTGTAAGGCGTCTTTGCTTGTATCGTTTGGATTAAATCTATAATCCCATAGAAGTTTCCTTTTCTTTCTACAGCAAGCTTTAATTCCACGCGATATCCACTTTGGCTTTTTAAACGGTTTCTTAGTAATAAGTTTATTTGGAAAGCATAAGTCATAAAAAAGTTTAAAATGGTCAAAAAAAATATTAAAGGCTTCATTTGCGTCATTAGTATCATAAATGTCAGAAAAATTGTAGGATTTTAAGCAATCTATAAATTTTGTCATGTTATCCTTGCTAAAGTCACGTCGAAACAAAAACTATAGAAACAAAAACTACTAGACGGATTTTAACGAAACTTGGTACAAATATTCTTCATACTTCTGGGCAAGTTATAGTATAGTTTTCATCACGCTACAATCAATAGGAGCAGAGCAGTGAAGGGAAATGTTGGGAAAACGGGAGAAGTTACTCTATTTTTAAGCTTCCGTCGCGTGAGCAGCCTTAATGACCACTTTTTAAAATGTAAAAATGTGCGTGCGATGTCGGGACGGACTGCTAGTAAAAAATAAAATTGAATTGAGAACATTTTCCTTTTTGAAGTCGATTGAAAATATCATCATACGGGGAATGACCTATGCCCTGTAGTGGGATATTGTGGGTCGTTAAGACGTTAGTGGAAGCATCTCACGTGTCCTTGTCGGGGAAGACCCTGCTGACCAGCCCTATGCTCAGCGCCTCCTGCGCCGTCACCTTCCGCGCCGTGTAGCACAGCTCGCGGGCAACCGACGCGCTGCCGATCACCTGAACACATTTTTACATAATTTTAATTTAGAATGTTCATTGTTAGTAATACGGAGTACCAGTCCCAATGCTGGGAATATAACCTGTTAAATCGACCTCCACGTGCTCTCTCCTGGAAACCAACATGCTAATTTCCAGATATATTCATCACGACGGACCAACAGACCTGGCTTTTCATTCTCACCTGTCATTTCTCACTGGTGCCCCGCCAGTGTATACCGTTAGCGCGGGCAGGGTCGCCATTCCATTCTCATCCATTAAAAAAAAATGTGCCCTGTGTTAGTGATAGGGACAAGGGTCCCCATCATAATAAAAGAATTTGAATACTCACTTTAGGCAACCTCTGCAATACACCAGTGTCTCCGGCCACGCCGATCAGCACCTCTTTCACTTGGAACCAAGCATCTTCGGTGCAGTATCTGGAAGGCAGTCACAGTAGCTGTTACCAGAAGAAGAGATTGTTAGTAATGATTCAAATAGCCCCAGCAATATACCCTATCACGTCGACCTCCACGCAGTTCCCCCTGGAAACCATCGTGGTTAATTCTTGTGAATTGTGTCATGATGAGTTAATTGACCTGCTTTCATCGTCACCTATCATCTCTCACTGGTGTCTCGTCAGCATATACCGATAGCGCAGACGGGGATACCATTCCATTTTAATCCATAAAAAAAAAAATCGTAGGTAAAAGCTAGTAAAATATACATACAAAAGAAGCATGTCTATCAGCTTTAGTACAAATTCTGTTTACTTTGAACGTAGATGGCGCTGTGCTATTTGTCAAGTGAGTAATATTTATTATTATTAATAAAGGTTATATATATATACGTTCCCTTTGGAGGGGAGTTTTCAGTAGTTGCCACTCTTGGCAGGTGGGTTGGCAACCGCAGTCTTTGGTGATAATTTAAGCGGAACCCTTTTGCCCATCCCTCGAGTATTAAATTCCTTTAGTCGCCTCTTACAAAACCCATAGGGAAGGAAGGGGTGGCTCATTCATTAAACCCCATTTAAGGGGGAGGCCTATGTTCAGCAGGGAACAGTTAAAGGTGATAAGGTGATGATATATACCTGACATCAGCTGCGGTGATCACATTCACACCAGCACCAATACAACCTTCGTGTATGAGATTCAATACTGGTTTCGCGCAGACCTCCAGTGATGATATGCTTTCCTGGTACAATCAATTTGTATTTATTATTTTACCAGATGGAGACTTTGTACAAAAGTCGTTTGCTTGGGTACTTCTGTCCCATTCGTGTCTCTACCGTGAAGCAATTGTGTGCATGGCTGTGTTTCGGTTTGAAGTGTGGGATATGGCAGTGAACTTACAGGGTACAGAGGAATAACACCTGAGTCCTCAGGAATGGCAACGCATGGGGGGTATCATGAGCGAAACAATATACTCTGTTATGTCCGTGGTACTGCTCATGTCTATAGGCCCTTAGCTTGTCTGCCACTTTAAATTGCAAAAAAAAAAAAAATTCCGCCACGGGAAATCTTTAATTTTCCGTGATTAAAAGTATCTAAAATGATGAAAGGGGACAGAAAAAAGAAAAATGGGTATAAAAAAATAAATAAAAGGGATGTATAAAAAAAAGAAAAAGGTTGAAAGGGGAAAGATACCACCATGCAAAATTTCATTCTAAAATCCAACAGTTTCGGAGATTAGCCCGTACAAACAGATTGAGAAACAAAAAAAATTTTTATAAAATTTGAATGTGTTCCATTTCACTGCTAACATCCCCCTGACTCGGTTTTTCGCGTTTTTTTTTCTATGTACAGACATTCGACCTCAAAAGTTATAGGTATAGATATAGATATATTTGACCGAGTCCAAAGTGTAAATTTTTATCTTATCATGCTTGTTTACATCTTACTAATATAATAAAAATATGACTAGACGATGTCTGTACATGGATTATATAAAAAAAGCGGTCAAGTGCGAGTCCGACTCGCGAAACGAGGGTTCCGTACAAAAACATCAAGGTTTAATTTTTTTTTGTGAGATAACTACAAATTTATGGTTTTCGAATTGTTTCCTTTACTTGTGCTACATGACATTGCTTCTGAACAAATTTCATGGTTTTAGGACAACGGGAAGTACCCTATAGGTTTTGATTCCCTTTGCGAATGTCAAAATATGCGATATAAATAGAACATAAACGGCCGTATCTTTTGATTGCGTCGATTTAGAAGCTTGATTTTTTCACTGCTTCAAGAGATTGCAGACCTGAGTATATGATATTAATTTCAACTTGATACTTCCACGCGTTCTTAAGAAAACAATTCTCGACAGACTGACAGAGGGACAACGAAGTGACCCGGGGGGAAATAATTGTTAGTAATGGATTCTAACTGACCCATTACCAGCAATACACCCTATCAGGTCGTCCTCCACGCGGTTTCCCCTGGAAACCATTGTGGTTAATTCCAGCAGAATTCGTCACGATGGGCTAACTGACCTGCTTTCATCATCGCCTATCATCCCTCACTGGTGCTCCGCTAGCGTATACCGATAGCGCGGGCGGGGTTACCATTCCATTACCACCAATTAAAAAAAAAAACGAAGTGACCCTATAAGGGTCCCGTTTTTTCTTTTATAAGTACGGAACCCTAAAAATGATATGAGGTGTCCTAGTAAGAGTAATAGAAGCGAAAAGTATGCTTTATTGTACACAAATATAACGATAAGAGCAATTAAATAGACTGTTTATAACTCCTCTCCATCCAAAGGTTGCCTGGAAGAGATCGCTTTTAGCGATAAAGTCGCCCATTGTTTTCTCATTGTGATTATTTCTTGTAATTGTTTATATTTATAATAAGGTTACTATTGTAATCTTTTGGAGGAAACAATAAAGAGTATCTATCTATCTAACACTGCTGGGAGTCTAGTGTTAACCGTTGAGCACCGAGCACCACTGTCCCATTCGTGTTTCTACCATGAAGCAGTTGTGTTTGCATGGCTGTATTTCAGTTTGAAGGGTGGGATATGGCAGTGAATTTACAGGGTACAGAGGGATAACACCCGAGTCCTCAGAAATGGCAACACATGGGGGGTATCATGGGCGAAACAGTATACTCTATATCCATGGTACTGCCCATGTCTATAGACGACAGTTACCACTTTCCATCAGGTGGGCCGTCAGCTTGTTTGTCATTCTAAGTTGCATAAAAAATATAAAAAGATGCTCAGACGCAATGCTCACACTAATATAAATAAGTAGTTACTAAGAATGATTTTCAGTTTTATTTTTTTACCTCTTAATAAAATAAAAAAAAAAAAAAATACTACAATACTACATAAGTAGTAGTTAGGTCTTTTCTAATTGTATAATTGTTAGTTAGTGTACATTGACGCTTATCTGTGTTAGCTGTCTGTATACACCTTTAACTGATATGTTCATATAGCCTTAAGCTTTATTTTATTTTAAATTTTTTTTTTTTTTTTTTTTACATGAACCCTGAAAGGGCACAGCAATCACATTAATAAATCTTATATAAACTACATAATTAAATTTTTACATTATATATATGTATCGTCGATTAGTATAAAAAATAAAAAAAAAATAAAAAATCATCACCAAATTAAAACAAACAGGCACAAACACAACTAACTTTTTTCCTTGAAAAATTCCTGTAGCGCATAATAACTCTTTGCGATTAAATATTTTTTTAGAGCTATTTTAAACTTTTTAGAATCATCCTCACCTTTTAAGTTAATTGGTATTTTATTGTAAATTTTTATTGACATTGCGTAAGGGCCAGAATGGAATAAGCTTGGTAGTGAGGAGTAAGATTTTTTTGTTCAAACTTAGATTTAAGCATTTTGTAATAGTAGTTTTTCTCTTTTACTTATTAATAACATTGTATATTGTCTACTTAATTATTGTGAGCATATTGTTGGTGTGTCTTTTATAAATAAATAAATAATTGTGTACTGAACTATGTTGTTTCATTTGTGATTTCAAGAAGTATGTGATTGGTAGATCGCGCAGGGTTTCGTCAGTAAACAGTAGATCTTGGGTCTAGTCAAGTCGGCTATCCTTGTTATATAGCATTAAGTCTCCCTTTTGGATTTTTTTTATACCACTGAGGTGGCAAACAAGCATACGGCCCACCTGATGGTAAGTGGTTACCGTAGTCTATGAACACCTGTAATACCAGAGGTATTACGCGTGCGTTGCCGACCCTGAAGAAACCTCATTACCCCCTTTTTGAAGAAGCCCATGCTGTAGTCTCTTGGGAAAACCTCGGCAGGGGAGCTCATTCCAAAACCTGAGTGTTCGTGGGAGGAAACATCTCTGAAACCGCGCAGTACGCGACCATTGAGGCTGTAGGACATGAGGGTGAACTCCCTGTCGATGGCGAGCCGTACAATGGTAGAAAGTGGCTGTGGGCATCGTATTGAACAATCCCTCTGAGCACATTTTGTACTAGACCAGTGATTCTCAACCACTGTGCCGCGGCACTTTTGTGTGCTACCAAATTTTAAAAGTGTGCCGCAAAATTTTGCAAATATTTAAAATTTTTGTCATAAACTATTTATGCAGTGTGTTGCAGTAAGTAAATAATTTTTATCTTTTTCTTTGTGTGCCGCCAAATTTTGAAATCGTTAAATATGTGCCGCAACAAAAAAAAAAAGGTTGAGAATCACTGTACTAGACATTTTTAGTAATGTGGTCACAATAAAGAATAAATAAATAAAATTTTAGAATTTTTGAATATAAAAATTTATTTACCTGATATCTCTTTATGTAGCCCGCGTACGCTCTGGCCTTGCGTGCTGTATCATCAATTTCGTTGACTTTGGTAAAGTTTTTTATGAGGCTTTTCAGGTCGATACCTGTTAATTTTAACATTTATTTATTTAAATTTTTTTTATACAACTTAGAATGGCAAACAAGCTGACGGTCCACCTGATGGAAAGTGGTAATCGTCGCCTATAGACATGAGCAGTACCATGGACATAACAGAGTATACTGTTTCGCCCATGATACCCCCCATGCGTTGCCATTCCTGAGGACTTAGGTGTTATTGCTCTGTACCCAGTAAATTCACGCCCTTATTTTCACGCCATTATTAATGTAAATGTTTTAAAGTATTTTCTTTTTACAACACAAGGGGGCAAACGGCTCACTTGATGGTAAGTGACTACATTCGTTCATGGTCACCCACAACGCCTACGGCATTGCAGGTGTGCTGCCGGCCTTTTAAAAATGAAAATGCTCTTTTCTTGAAGGTTATGTTGTCGTATGTGTTCAAGCATACTGCTTATATGAATATCCTATATGAGCGAGACTTTGTACAAAATCGTCTGCTTGGGTACCTCTGTCTATTCATTAGTGTTTTGTACCATAAAGCAGTTTATTAATGAACTGGTAACCCCGCCTGCGCTAACGGTATACGCTAGCGAGGCACCAATGAGGGATGATAGGTGAGAATTAAAAGGCAGGTCAGTTAATTCATCGTGATGAAGACACCAGGAAATCAGTACGATGAGATGTCGTATCCGATTGGAAACACTGTTCAATTGTTTGTTTACCTTCTTCTCTCGTCTTAGCGCCTTAATGACTAAATATATTGCATGTCAATAATTTTTCAAATTTGGTATACAGGGAACTACAGGGAATGAAGGACATAGGCCGGCCGAAGTCGCGGGTAATAGATACGTATTGTATTTTAATATGTAAAAATAAAAACATTAGATTTAAAAAAATATATTTACTTATTTGTATATTTTAATATTTTTATATTACTAAACTTATTATAAACAATTGTAACAAAACCAGCTAGTTCGAAGTACCAACTAAATTACTGAGCCGATTTTGATAAAATTTCTGCTATTAAAATAAGTATAAATATTATTAGTATATTGTTTCAGATATAAAAAAAGAACTTTCCAAATCGGTTTACAACTGACAGAGTTATGAGGTGGCAAACAGCATAATTTTTTTTAATATTTTTTTGTGTTTATGTAAATTTGTTCCAAGTCTTTCACCAATATATTTTTTTTAATTAGTTATCAAATCACGTTTGAAAAATTCAATGTATGCATACGTCTATGATCATCATCGTAACAGCCTTTAACTGTCCACTGCTGAACATAAGGGGGAAACCTTTGGGGATTTTGCCAGTAGTTGCCACGCTTGGCAGGTGGGTTGGCAACCGTAGTTAAGTTTTGTAGATGTTTTGAGACGGACGCTGCTGCTTAACCTTCGCCCTCCTATCATGTGTTTGGGGGGAAGGGATCGTTAGTAATGCGGGCTACCAGTCCCATTGCTAGCAATATACCCTGTCAGATCGACCTCCACGCGGTTCCCCCTGGAAACCATCGTGCTGAGTTCCAAGTGTATTCATCACTGGTGCTCCGCCAGCGTATACCGTTAGCGCAGGCGGGGTTACCATTCCATTGATCATGCATTAAAAAATCTTCGTCCTCCCTTAGTCGCCTCTAACGATAACCATGGGAAAGGAAGGGGTGGCTCATCCTATGCCAGATTCAGACTACGAATGATGTCTGTACAGTACTGTAGGAGTAAATTGTAGTACTGTCTGTATATGCCGCCGCGTGGTCCCGGCATAGAATAGGTCTATGCCGGGACCACACGGCGACATATATACTCATATATAAACAATAATTATTTAGATTACAAACCAGCTGAAAAATGCTTCCCTCTGCCTGATAGTACAACCACTCTGCATTCAGGATTCTCATGCAGTGCCTTGAAACATGTGGTCAAATCACTGGAATATAAAAAGATATATCTTTATGAAAACAAAACACTTGGGTGATATATATTTTTTCTATAGGTGATAATGAAATAGTAACCCTACCCGCACTATCGGTATACGCTGATAGGGCCAGTGAAGGATGAAAGACGAGGATGAAACAGGTCAGTTAGCCCATCGAATGATGACGAATTCAATGAGAATTGTTAACTACGGTTTCTAGGGGGAACCACGTGGAGGTCGACCTAATAGGGCATATTGCTAGCAACGGGGCTGTCAAACTCCATTGCTAATAATCTCTTCCCCCAACTTGATTGATATTTAACTGTTTCATATTTATTTGGATTCTGTAGTTTTTTTTTAATGGGTTGAAAATGGAATGGTGATGGAATGTATTGTATATGCCGGTGAGGCGGGGTACCAGGGAAATATGACAGGTGAGGATGATATCAAGTCAGTTACCCCATCATGATGTTTAGGTACCAATATGGTTATTAAATAAATGCGAAAGTTTGTGATGGACTGAAGGATGTTTGTTGTCCTTTCACACAATTACTACTAAACAGATTTGTATGAAACTTGATACACAGATAGGTTATATCCTAAATTAGTACATAGGAAGGTTTATGTACTAATTTATAAGGGCAAAGCTAATATTAATATACAACTAAATTATTATGTACCACTGTAGCTGGTACATGGTCCATCAGATTGACATTTTTAGTTGCATAAAAAAGGTACTTACTCCCATAGAGCATCATTGAATGTGTTCAATTTGTCTGGACGGTTTAGTTCTACATGAAATACATTCTTTTTCGGTACAGACACGGCCAGTGTTTCATATTGAGTGACATCAGCTTTGGCTGAGTATGTTCTTAACAATGTGCCTGAAAAAAAAAATACCCATAAGTATTCTTCTTTGTTTACTGATGACATGGGTAAATAAAAAAAACATTTAAAAAAATATCAATTTAGATTAAACTGTTAAGATTTTGTTTCATAAAAATATTAATAAGTAGAAATTGCAGTTTTTGTTGTGTAGTCCCAGTATAAACCATATAACCCAGTGTAAACTTTTCCATGGGTCTTATACGAGAAGAATGAAGTAAATTATGTTGAGGTAAAAAAGAACAGACTCAACCTTTATGTATTTTATCTATGGTGTTGTCTCTGTGAAAAAAATAGATGTATGCTTTATGGTTAATTGTCTTGAAAAAATGTAACTCTGTATTTGCAATAAAAGATTTATGTCTGATTATAAAGAAACATGCAAGAAAAGAATTAAGAAGTGATTATAAAGAAGAACAGTGTTTTATTATTAACATTCACAAATATTATTGAATTAATGGTTGAGGGATGGGCAGTATCGCCCTCTTAAAACAGCACTAAAGCCTGAGTCGCCAACTCATTTATCAAACATAGCAGTTACAATCCCCCTTTATGGGAGAGGCCTATGTTCAGCAGTAGACAAGTAACAGCTGATATTTTGATGACATTTTCTTTTATTAAATATTCTAAGAGCCCTTGTTTAATTTCAGTTGTTAGACTTTGGTTATATTTTAAGAAGAACGTTGTGTATTTCCAACCTTTAAGTTCCCTTAGTCGCTTTATTACACCCACCTTATTACGCCTTATGGCACCCACGGTGAAGAACTAAGGCATTCCTTATGCCTTAGTTATAATAATAAATAATTACATACCGAAATTAATAACTGATAAATGTATTTAAATTGACCGGTACTTATAATGGCAATTTAAAAATAGAATTTAACATTTTTAAACTTTTTTTATACACTAATTTACATTTAGATAGTTACATACCTATATATTAGAGTTTATTTGCTCGAATGTATAAATTTATTTATTGTAGTAAATTGTAAAAAAATGTATTATGAAAATGTTATTAAAGAGAAGTTGTAATAAAATAGAAACTTACTTGCAACTTTGTTCGGTTTGTTGAGAACTATAGATTTAATTATTGACGCCATTTCGTTTTAAAAAAGTGAAAATACCAATTTTTACATTTATTTGCAACGTACTTTTTCTAATAGATTTATTTTGTATAAATTGTTTGTCCGGCGAAAAGTATATATATTTATAGCTAAGTACTTATTTAATATTTATCTATTAGTGTTGCCTAATAATACACGGAATTCGATTATTAATCGATTCTTTGATTCGGGTCACAGTCAAATGATAGTATTTATATATATTATAGTAATTATCGGTTATAACCAGAGACGATTATTATATAGCATTGATAATATTATATAGTATTTATAAATAGGGCCTTTAATGCTTATTGAAATAATATTATGTCAGTAGATACCTATTAAAACATTAAATAAAGAATATTATAACAAATCATGGAATGCAAATAAAAAATAAAATATCGAGTCATCATCATATTAGCTTTTAATTGTCCACTGCTTAAAATAGGTTTATCAAGTATTTGAAAAATATTTACCAGTATGTATAAATGAATAAATACTATTGTTTTGAAATAAATATCAATGTAATCGATACAATAATATGCCATTGAATTAAATATTAGACTATAATCAATTAAATTGAGTACCTAATATTGATTCAATTACTTAATGTTATTTAGATTATTCTAAGCAATGTAAGTAAATATAGTCAATAACAGATAATCTATTATTAGATAATATTAAATTGCCATCCTTAATTATGACGTAATACCACTATTAAACTTTGGACAATTTGGACTTTGCTCCATTGATTTGATTGGAAGATCCTGGATTGCCAACATCAAAAAATATTTATCCCTAACTATTATTAGGCTAGAAATTAAAACTCAAGTATACATAGGCGTATTTAAAGTTTATCTTCTAGGGCCTTCGGTGCTTTAAAAAAATCATAATTACTCTCATACATGTTGTTTTACATAGTCAAAAGTTCCATTCACATCCTGGAATTGGCATCGTACAATTCTGGGGTCAGTACGGATTCAATATGTACCTAGAAACCATAATATTAAACACGGTGTTGCCTGTAACAATTGAAATAACACTCAAATTATTAAATATTTTTATTAATTCAAAACATTGTTATTACAATGTTTTATTACCTTATTATGATTACTTCTATATTGATTTAAAACATCCTATTTTAATATTCAAATATAAATAGAAGAAAACAACAATTCGAAAATATAATTAATTATAAGTAGTCTCGAGTGGCAACACTGTACAGGCAAGTGTAATGTTTTCCCAACTATTATTTACCTGATTAACTAGACATAGATAATATAGGTATGGTACCTCTTCAGTATCTATAATATAGATAGATATTGAGTTGCTCTGGACAATGATGATGGAAAAAAGGTTATCACCCATTTCGATATTGCCCATACCGGTCAAATATTCATTCCGCTCGGGTTTTTCATTTCAATATTGCACGGGGGACAAGACTTACGTAACTTATGAATAAAAAAACCGAAATAAAAATGTTACATTTTTTTCTTAAGTACTCTATCTACATTTTAAATATTTTTTTATTCAATCGAATCGCACACGTGCTGTCTGAAAGCTATCAACGCAGTTTCTGAGTTAATAAAACTCAAAGCTCTCATTAAATCTTTGATTATAAGGAAAAATAAAATAAAATGCAGGGTGTAAGATCTATATTATGTGTAGCATGGGTCACGAGCTCAACTGTTCGCAGGTTTAAAATGCCTTTTATTTTAAATATTGTAAATTTTTCGCATTTTTATTTTTTTAACTAACAAGGTTTTATGTTTTAAAAATATATCATACGAAATTCAAACAATTGTGATAAGTCAGAAGTGCAAAAATTTTAATGTCCTATGAAATACTACATACATATATACTTGTATATCATATATAACGAGAATCAATGCTTTTTGTTTTTTTTTTAATGGACGATTATGTAATGGTAGTTTCGCCTGCGCTATCGGTATACGCTGGCGGGCCACCCGTTAGGGATGATAGGTATTTTTTAATAGATGATAATGGAATGGTAACCCCGCCTGCGCGCAATATACCCAACCAGGTCGACCTCCTCGTGGTTCCCCCTGGAAACTATCATGGTTAATTCTCGATGAATTCATCATGATAGGCTAACTGGCCTGTTTTCATTCTCATCTATCACCCTTTACTGGTGCTCCGCCAGCGTATCCCGTTAGCGCAGGCGGGGTTACCATACCATTTTCACCCATCAAAAAAAAATTCCCTGCCTGCGCTAACGGTATACGCAGGTGGGACACCAATGAGGGAGGATAGGTGAAGATGAAAAGCAGCTGATAGGTAAGGATGAAATGGCAGATCAGTTAGCCCATCGTGATGAATTCACTTGGATTTGAACACGATAAGTTTCCAAGGGGAATTGGAGGAAGTCGACCTGAAAGCGCGCATTGCTAGCAAAGGGTACCCAATCCATTATCATCCATTAAAAAAAATAATAGAAATAGACAGGTTAGTTACTATTTTAATTTTAAACTTTCACATTTTTGTTTACGTAACTAATTAATGTTCCTAAAAATAAATTCCTTCCTGAAATATTAAAATGTATGTATAAATTGTTCCAGCAATTCCCAAATTAGCTTCAGCTCCGTTCGTTTGATAATACAAAATGTAGATTGTGAGACACGATATGGCGTACAGCTAATGTGTTTCATATTTCATAAATAATAGGATACTGTGTCTGCCTACACAATGTAGTGAGTGCGCCCACTGCTACGCACATTGGATATAATTAAATGGCTATTATTAAAATATTAAAATGCCATGTGGACCCGGCATAGAATAGGCCACCCCTTCCTTTCCCGTGGATGTTGCAAGAGAACTTTTGTTCCTTTTTTTATTACTCTGATTTTTTTTTTGATGGGTGAAAATGGTATGGTAACCCCGCCTGCGCTTACGGGATACGCTGATAGATGAGAATGAAAACAGGCCAGTTAGCTCATCATGATGAATTCATCAGGAATTAACCATGATAGTTTCCAGGGGGAACCGCGAAAAGGTCGACCTGTTTGGGTATATTGCTAGCAATGGGATTCTCAGTCTCTATTACTAACAATCCCTTTCTCCCCTTACTCTGACTATTAGGTGTCAAACTTAGGTCCATAAATATACATATATATCTTAAATTTCCGCATGTGGTCCCGGCATAGTTCACCCCTTTTCCTGTGGGTGTCGTAAGAATCGACTAAGGGAGGGCGAGGGATGAGCAGCAGCGTCTCTCTTAAAACATCTCCAAAACCTATCTTTGGTTGCCAATCCGCCTGCCAAGCGTGGCAAAATCCAACTATTGGCAAAATCTCCCAATGTTTAGCAGTGGACAGTTAAAAGCTGATATGCTGATGATTAAAATATTAAAATGTTCTGAAGAATTGTTTGAAATCATTCTCATAGCCACCTTTTATCATTGGTCCGCTTGCCATCGACAGGGAATTCATCCTAACAGGCTTGAACCTAAATATTCGCGTATAGTGCGGTTTATTTATTTATTTATTCTTTATTGCACAGTAAAACTTTGTACAAATAGCGAGCTTAATGCCATATGGCATTCTCTACCAGCTATCATGGTTTCAGAGGATTTTTCTCCTGTGAGCGCTCAGTCTATGGAATGAGTTTTCCCGGGATTTTCCCTACAGACTACACTATGGGGTTCTTCAAAAATGGGGTCTATAAGATACAGTGAACGTTTAAAATAAAAAAAAAATAGTGTTCAAGGACTTAGTTCTCAACTAATATGGGGTATTGAAGCAGAAGACTATTGAACAATGTCTCTCTCTGGTAAATAACACCTAAAACCACCTTCTCTATCACAAAATAACACCCACGTCCACCACCTACTCGTGTCCTTTACTATCAGACACGCTGTATTCTTGTTTTCTATCATAGTCGTTTTAAAACAATTTCCTAGACAATTCTTTGTGAAATCATCATGATGTATTCATCATGAACCCTTAGTTGTATTTTTTTTTGATGGGTGAAAATGGTAACCCCGCCTGCGCTAATGGGATACGCTGGCGGAGCACCAGTGAGGGGCGATAGATGAGAATGAAAACAGGCCAGTTAGCCCATCATGATGAATTCATCAGGAATGAACCATGATAGTTTCCAGGGGGAACCGCGAGGAGGTTGACCTGGTTGGGTATAGTGCTAGCAATGAGATTCTCAGTCTCTATTATTAACAATCCCTTTCACCCTACCCTTAGTTGTATTCTGCCAGCGTAAGCCAATAGAGCAGACGGGGTTACAATTCCATTTACATCTATTAAAAATAATCTGTTCGTTTGGGGGGGAGGAATTGTTTTTATTTTTAATGAGTGATAATGGTATGGTAACCCCGTCTGTGCTATCGGTATACAATGACAGGACACCAGTGATAGATGACCAATGAGGATAAAAGTAGGTCAATTGGCCTATCCTGACGAATTCAACTAGAATTATCCACGATGGTTTCCAGGTGGAACCACGTGGAGGTCGACCTGAAAGGGTACATTGCTAGTAATGGGGCTATTTGACCCCATTACTAAGAATCCCTTTCCCCCCAGGAGGGATTGTTAGCAATCGGTTATAGCAAACGTGTTGCTAGCAATATACCTCATCAGGTATACCTTCACGTGGTCCCTTTTAGAAATGATAGGGAATTAATAAATTAATCAGGTAAATTGGCTATAATGGGCTTATTGACCAAAATTATCTTCACTTATCATCTAGCACTGGTATCTGGAGAGGAGGAAGGGACTGTTAGTAATGCAGAATACTAGTTGCATTGCTAGCAATATGCCAAGTTAGGTCGATCTTCATGGGGTCTCCCCTGAAAACCGTCGTGCTGAATTCCAGGTGTATTCATCACGATGGGCAAACTGATCTGTCTTTTCATTTTCAGTTATTGTCCCTTACTGGTGCCCACCAGCGTATACCGTTAGCACAGGCGGTGTTACCACTCAATTTTCACCCATTTAAAAAATATCGGAGGGACCTCTGATATGGCAGTAATCAATTTTACCAGAGGGAGACTTTGTACAAAAGTCGATTGCTTGGGTACCTCTGTTCCATTCGTGTTTCAACCGTGAAGCAGTTGTGTTTGCATGGCTGTGTTTCGGTTTGAAGGGTGGGATATGGCGTGAATTTACTGGGTACAGAGGAATAACACCTGAGTCCTCAGGAATGGCAACGCATGGCGGGTATCATGGACCAAACAGTATACTCTGTTATGTCCGTGGTACTGCTCATGTCTATAGGCGACTGTTACCACTTTCCATCAAGTGGGCCGTCAGCTTGTTTGCCATTCTAAGTTGTATAAAAAAAATATGGTAGAGGTAGGTAACTTCACCATAAATAAATTATAGTTAGCTGTCGATATTACTGAATATTGGAATAACATAATTAATGTCTCATTGCCACGTTATTACCTATTGTTCTGTATTTAATACAGAAACCCCTTTTATAAAAATATAAAACTAACTGTCTACCTTGTGCCATGGAATTAGAATTGGAAGTCCTATAACAACGAGTAAATAGTGAATACGCGTGTTTTAACAAAGAATTGGTTTGAATGGAAAAGTTTTGTGAGTAGAGGGAGGGGAGTTCATTGTTAGTATTTAATAGTATAGAGGGAAGAAAGTTTCTTGAGTGGCGACCCCGTATGGGTAAACGCAGTGTAGAACGACTCCCCACTAGATGGAGTGATGACATCAAATGCATTACAGGGAGTCAGTGGATGCAGGTGGCTCAGGATCGCTCTTAATGGCAGTCTATGGGGGAAGCCTATGCTCAGCAGTGGACAGGTAATGGCTGAGATGATGATGACGAATGGTACAGGTACATTTGTTAGCAATAGCAAAGTGTTTTGTTAGATCGACCTCCACGCGGTCCTCTCGGAAACATTACCTCTTTCATGATAGGTCGACTGACGTGAGTTTATCTTCACGTATCATTCCTTACTGGTACCTCGTTGGCGTAAATTTATACTGTAGGCGATGTTTTTTTTTTATACAACTTAGAATGGCAAACAAGCTGACGGCCCACCTGATGGAAAGTGGTAACCTTCGCCTATAGACATGAGCAGTATCATGGACATAACAGAGTATACTGTTTCACCTATGATACCCCCCATGCGTTGCCATTCTTAAGGACTCAGATATTATTCCTCTGTACCCAGTAAATTCACGCCATATACCACCCTTCAAACCGAAACAGCCATGCGAACACAACTGCTTCACGGTTGAAACACGAATCGGACAGAGGTACCCAAGCAATCGACTTTTGTACAAAGTCTCCCTCTGGATTTGCATTCTATAAAAAAAAATGATTTATTTAATTTAGAAGCATACAGTCATGCCGGGTGTCAATGGATGCAGGTGGTTCAGGACCATTTTTTATGGCAGTCTATAGGGCAGCCTTATGTTCAGCAGTGAACGTAGAATGGCATAATACACGATACAGTCATAATTAATGAAACATTTATAAAAAAATAGCCGTGTGGTCCCGGTATAAAATGGACCACCCCTTCCTATCCCATGTGTGTCGTAAGAGGCGACTAAGGGAGGGCGAGTGATAGGCAGCAGCATCCTTTTCAAAACATCTCCAAAACCTAACTGCGGTTGCCAATCCGCTTACCAGGCGTGGCAACTACTGGTAAAACCCCAGGGAGGCTTATATTCAGCAGTGAATAGTTAGAGGCTGATATGGTGATGATGATATAAAAAATACAATTACAATAACATTCGATACTTGCAGGAAATTCCCACCCACCTGAAATTCAGCATAGTGAAATAACTCCGTACTTTAACTAAGACATTTTGATCGTTGAATGGATAAACATACCATATTTATATGTATATATATCTAATATACATAGACTGGGGGGAGAAAAGGGATTGTTAGTAATGGAGACGAAGAATCCCATTGCTAACAATATATCCAACCAGGTCGATCTCCTCGCGGTTCCCCCCGGAAACTATCATGATTAATTCCTGATAAATTCATCATGATGGGCTAATTGGCCTGTTTTCATCCTCATCGATCACCCTTCACTGGTGCCCCGCCAGCGTATCCCATTAGCGCAGGCGGGGTTACCATACCATTTTCATCCAATAAAAAAAAATATATATATACATAGACTTATTTGTAATAATAATTTTACTATATAGATAATCTGGTTGTATTATTTTATTGTTACCCTATTCCCTTTGGTCGCAACAGAATATCAGTGCTTTCTTTTGAGGGCGAAGCAATAAACTGAGCTGCGACCATTTTGTATTGTTATGGCACACGCACAAAAGGGAAAATTGTACTTGGCTTTATGTATTTTTTTTTTAATATTTCTCTTATCTCTCAACTTCCAGTAACGATACGACATCATAACCTCCAAGAAAAGAGCATATTTCTTTTTAAAAAGCCAGCAATACACATCCAATACCTCCTATATTGCAGGTGCTTATGGATGCCACTAGTCACTTACCATCAGGGGAGAAGGATTGCTCATTTACCCCCTGTGATATAGATAAAAAAATGTCTCTTCTAGAGAATTTATTTCGGCGATTTCCACCCAATTATGCCCACCATATATTCAGCGGTCCGCCATTGGGGATAGCGTAGGAAACAATTGGGAAATTCTTGGGTGACCAGTCGCAAAACTTGAGGGTGGCACTATACATTTAGTTAGCCGGTATATACTATAGTGACATTGAGATGGAGCGTCTCTTTACATGTGCTTAGCCATAATAACAAAATAGCCAAACTGTTTAAATCTTCTTCGTGTGAATTTGTATTTTTTTTTATATGATAATGAAATGGTAACCCCACCCGCACCATCGGTACACACCGGCGGGGCACCAGTGAGGTATGGTAGGTGAGGATGAAGCAGGTCAGTTGGTGAACGTGACGAATGTAACAATAAATCAAACACGATGGTTTCAAGTTTTTTTTTATGGGTGATAATGGAATGGTAACTCTACCCGCGCTATCGGTATACACCGGCGGGGCACCAGTGAAGGATGATAGGTGAGGATGAAGCAGGTCAGTTAGCCCATCGTGACGAATTCAATAAGAATTGTTCACGATGGTTTCCTGGGGGAACCACGTAGAGGTCGACCTGATAGGGCATATTGCTAGCAATGGGGCTGTCAAACTCCATTGCTAACAACCCCTTTCCCCCCGATGGTTTCCAGTAAGAACCACGAGGAGGTCGACCTGTCAGGGTATATTGTGAGCAATGGTACTACTAATCCTGATTACTAACAATCCCTTCTCTCCTGTGAATTTGTATTATAAATTGTACTCGATTTTTATCGGCTACAGTGACCATTTATCATCAGACCGGCTGTATGCTTGTTTGCCACCTTCGTGGATAAGTTCACTGACCCCTTTATAGAGTAGTCTGTGTCGTTGACCATTTCAAATTGTATCAATTTACTAAATTTTGTAGCGATTGGTTCTTTAAATCGACAAAAGGTAATAAACAGACAAACTAACTTTCATATATATAATATTATAGTAAGGACGTAAGAAAATTGTAGTAAAAATTAACTATATTTAAAAAAATTAGAAGGTTGTTGGTTACGTAATTTTTTTTATAAAAATTTACTATCGGTTTTTAACCGACTTCATAATGGAGGAATGTATAAATCTTACTAATCTTTTATATCTGTAATGAATTTGTAATTATACAATATTTGTGCATGGAGGTCATTAATAAAATAATAATAAGGGATCTTTAGAGAAACAGAAACCAAAATTATAACTTTTAGAAATTTCGTCTGTCTATATGTTTGTATAGACACAAAAACGACTGCATCAAATTGGATGTAGTTTATATTAGTTGAGTTCCTGAAGTTCTAACTTAAAATCTGGTATATATTTTATCACGAAATACCGTCTAGAAGTAGTGTTATTCATTGGATTTTCCTATTTCTAAAATCCACTTATACGAAGTAGCGTGCTAAAAGCTAGTTAAATATGCATTTTTGGTGCATATGTTACGCGATATCTTCGTTAATTGTGAAAAAAGTCTAATGTACCCTTTAAATTCAATCAAAACTGTATACTCCCATACCCAGGTAGCAAGGTGACGTCTTCGACTCAAATAGGACGTCAGTTTTAAATCATTTTACGGTCAATGACTGAAAATTGACGTCAATATGACGAATAAGTATTTTTTCGTCATATTGACGTGGAATAGTGTGAAGGACCGATAGCCAAGTAGTATTACTTGGCTATCGGTCCCATATACTTCACACTAATTGGGTCTGGACTAAAAACATTCCTTTTTCTTTTCTGAAACAAAATCTTATTACTATTCTTATAGTTTTAACACAAAGGTTGGCGTCCAGAAAGGAGAATATCTGATTACAGTCACAAACTTATTCCTTTCTCGAAATAATGGTGCCTAACAAGACCTTAATTACAAAGCATTCGTAAGCCCGTAACCCTTGCATACCGCTTCCACCCTCTTTTTTCAAATCTAATTTGGAAAACTTCGACACGGCAATCATAGACCAAATGGTTCTGATTACGAACCTAGTTCATCCCCTTTGTACGGGAGGGTAGTAGGGAGGGAGGATGCGCGAGGGTGGCTGACAAGTGGGGGTGCAGAGGGGCGGGGTTTTCGTCAGTGTCGTTTTTGCCTTTGGCGAGTGCGGACGTGTCGCGAGTGATTCAGTGTTGCCAGCACTCCGTGATTCGTCACCGGTGAGTGATTTTTTTTAATTACTAATACAAGTGTTTTATTGTAGTTTTTGATAATAGTGAAATATCTGTGTTTAATTGGTTTGATTTCGTGAATTACTAATACCGGTTCTTTTATGAAATTCCTTTTTGATTTATACATTGTAGTAACTACATCTTTGTGTATGTATATATACATGTTGATAGTTTTCATTAAAATGTTGATACTAAAATAAATGCCTTCTATTTTGGGGGACTTTGTCCTGTTATTCAATTTTAAGCTCTAAATTTGAAGATACAAGATCCAGATTCACAAGGATAATAGATGCACCGAATAGAGAGGACGATCTAAATTTATCTCGAGCTTGCATCGTTTATTGTCCATAATGTTTTTATTGCAACGACGGAAGAGTGTAATAATGTCTGAATGGGAGAACGGATTATGATATAAAAACTTTAGATGTAAACCATAGATATGGATAGAATAGATATCGCATCTGCATATATTTGATAGTGATTTTGGAGGAATAGGTTCATATTTGATTCCGACTAAATATTGATTTGGTGTTCTTACATAAAATTTATTTTGAAAAGAGTACATTTTTAATTTGCAAAACACTATTTCATTTATGCACATACATATTGATAAACGACGAGATGTTTTGTTGAATTTAGAGCATCGGATTGCGTGTTTTACTTACATAGTTATAGGTTTTGAGTCGTAACAATCTCTCATTTTCCTCCATAAAGGAAAATAGCAGCTTTAAAATATATCCAAATAGAAAAATAAGGGAAGGAAACGCTCTGCAAAAAGCATTACGAAAATCGGGTCACAATTGGCGACTTTAAAATGTTACACTTGGTGTGTCCCAAAAATAATCATACGAATTGAAAACCGCTTTTTTTTAAGTAGCTAAACAAAGGCTGAACAAAAACATTATTACATAGATGTTAAAATGTGAACAAAACTAATAGAAGATACAATACAGTATCTATGATTCGTAATTGTAATTATTTAACTGACATTTACTCGCGGCTTTGTTCGCATAACCGGATATAAAGTACCTTATATCCTTCACCATTCTGTATAGTACGTATGTGCCGAATTTCATAGTATTCTATTAGTTAAGTCGTTAACGCTCTAAAAAGTATTCAACAAACATACTCACTTTCATATTTATAATATTAGTAAGGATTATAGAATTTATATAACTTAAGATTCACAATCCCATGAGGTTATATTTATTACGGTTTGAAATTTCTTAAAATAAAAAAAAAGAAATTAGGATAATGTAATAAGGATAGTGGATTCGAATACTTATGGTAAATAAGAAATTCCATGTATAAACGTTCCTATTTTTATTTTACAGTTCTATTATTATTATACTATTATTTCTGTGTAAGACAATTTCGGCACATTTAGCAACGAACATTACTGGCTGGTTAGAAATAAACGGTCATATTTTTACATAGATTAAAAATAATAAGAGCGTGTTTTCAGTCCTGTTTTATAGTCTATGATTATACATTTTGATTTTTTTTATTAATCTATGGTTAGCGCCGATTATTTTCTAATGGATTTAGCGCGGGAATGGTTTGCTGTCAATAAATTGCTTTCAATACCAGGCTTTCAATATCACGGTGTCACTGACTCTGAAGAAACCATAATACCTACGTCTTTTTAAAGCCCCATGCTGTAGTTTCTAGAAAATGTACGACAAAAAGACATCTACAACGTGCATACATACATAAAGACATATTTTTTAACAATGATTTGTATTTTATTTAAAAAAAGAACACTGAGAATCTGTGACAGATCGCTAAGTTTTTTTTTCTTTTTCTTTAGTGGCGTTCACCCCGATATTAGGGTATTTTGCCAAGAACAAAACGGGGAAACGACAGTCTCCTCCATGACATGTTTTGGCAGTAGTTGCCACCCTTGGCAGGCGGTTTGGCAACCGCAGTTAGTCTTTAATGATGTTTTAAGAGGAACGCTGCTACCCATCCCTCGACCATAAGCTCTTATTCGCTTCTTACGACACCCACGGGAAAGGAAAAGGTGGCCTATTCTATACCGGGAATTACACAGTTAAGTATATTATTATGTGTACATATTTATTTATTTTACACTTTATTGCATTAAGTAAAAAAAAAAAAACAATAAGTACAGTAAATATTAACGAGAAGTGATACAAAAGGCGCCCTTATTGCTAAGCAATCTCTTTCATACAACATGTTTTATTCTTAAATATTTTTTGTTTTTTTTTCTGTTATTTATTTTTTAGTGTATATATTATAAATTTGTCTGTAAAATTCTTAAAAACGTTCTTATGTAGAGTAAGTACATGAACCTTGTTTAGGTGTAGCAAAATTTAATTGATAGCTAGTTAATATACATTTTTTTTATACAACTTAGAATGGCAAACAAGCTGACGGCCCACCTGATGGAAAGTGGTAACCGTCGCCTATAGACATGAGCAGTACCATGGACATAACAGAGAATACTGTTTCGCCCATGATACCCCCCATGCGTTGCCATTCCTGAGGACTCAGGTGTTATTCCTCTATACCCAGTAAATTTACGCCATATCCCACCCTTCAAACCGAAACACAGCCATGCAAACACAGTTGCTTTATGGTTGAAACACGAATGGGACAGAGGTACCCAAGCAATCGACTTTTGTACAAAGTCTCCCATGCATTAATATCAATTTAGATGTTAGATTATATTTAATTACTTTTACAAATAATTGCTCGTTTTTAAATAGGTTTTTCATGCAAAAATTTCGATTTACATTAAATAAATGAACAGCAATTTAAAATATCATATTAATTACACAAAAATTGAAATCTGTCTGGTTATTTACACAACTCGTCGTTGGAAATAAAGCTTTCAGACTTTGCTATTTCATTTCATGAAAAGCGTAAGTTATTATTGAAATGGTAGTGTACATAGTGGTTACGGCTGAAATCTTAGATAGGGTAGGTTTTTTTTTAATAGACATAAATGGAATTGTAACCTCGCCTACGATATTTGTTTACGCCGGCGTGGTGCGAGTAAGTGATGATAGGTGAGGATGAAAGCAGTTTAGTTCGTCCATCGTGACGAATTCGTCAGGATTTAAAAATCTTTTTTATTAGAATTTATTTATTTATTTAATTCTTTATTGTACACACTAGTTTTAAGAATAATACCGAAGTAATGAAAAGTACAAAGGCGAGCTTAACTCTGCTAGAGTTTTCTTTAATTTATTGAAAATGTAATCAGGTTTTGTAATAAAATATTGATTTTATTTTTTATAGAACACAGTTTTAAATTATGTAATTCAATTTTATTCTTTTTTCATCCACAAGTTTTATTCGCTTGTCTTATATTTTTTGCCATGATTTTTTTGTGTAGTGGTAAAAATAAAGCATTTTGAGAAACGAAATCTGTTTGCAGAGAAATGACTCCAAATTGTAATTGAAATATTTTCGTTTTAATACATTTGTGTAGCAGTCTTGTCGTGTTACATTCGTGTCACTATTTTGCAGTTAAACGTTGTGTTAATGTTAAAGTTATGGAACGAAATATAAAATTATAAAATATTAATAGTAATAATTAATATAAATAATAATTATTAACATAATACTAACTAATATTACCTACAAATAATTTTTATCATAAATAGACACTTTTTTTATGATATGTAAATTTTTTTGTATTATTGTATAAAAGTAAAACAAAGAAAATGATTAATGCTGATTAAAAAAAAAAGTACATTGTAATTGTTGATTATGAAATTTAATTAATGTTATGAAAGAGCGGTTTCTTAGGAGAAAGATTAAAAAAAAAATTAAAGATTGCTTGTGTTAGGACACAAGCAATCTTTGCTTAACAGGAGCTACCAAACCCTGTAATGTAACTAACTGCCTTTGTATAAAGAAATAAATTTATTATTATATTATATATTATTATAATAATTATGAATTATATTTCAGAAAAAAACCGACTTCAATTGTTTCATCCAGTTATTTCGATTTGAAAATTAAACTAGAGATCCGATATTGATAAAATTTCTACGGGAGTAAGTGTATAAGTAAGCAAGTAGATTGCTGTATATACTTGCTTACTTATACACTTTCAAATAAAAAGGAATTTTTCAAATCGGTTCACATCTAACGGAGATGAGGTAAAAAGCAAAAAAATAATGAAACCGAATTGAGATTGCTTCTTTCTGGAGTCATTTGAAAATTAGGTACATCATATAAATAAAAATTTATTACCAAATGTATCTGTGTATATGTGAGCGCATCACTTTAGAACGGCTGCACTATTTGGATAATTCGTCTTTCGTTGTATTTTGTTGTGCGAGTGAGACATAAGAGAGGGGGGAGTTCTTCAAAGTTAGTAAACCTGGTCGAAGTCGAGGCTAGTAGCTAGTTTTTTATAATCTGTCTTAAGTTTCAATTATCATCGATTGATAACACCTTGATTTGATTGTTCATTGGGTTCTCAATAAACCAAATAAGTCCTTAGCTGCTTTTAGGATTTCTTTCAATCAAATATTTGTCTTTTTAAAACTTATATAATCGAACAATCTTCACAAGTATTTCATTTAATCAAATTGAATATCTTTTTTTTTTAATTAATGTAATTCATGAATTAGTATTTATTATGATTAAATAAAATTATATTACTAATTCCAAAGACGTCCATTCTCAAGTATACGTCTAATGTAGTCACTTTGATTTCGAGAATTTAATTACCCTAATTTCAACTACTTCATTTGTGTTCAGTTGGAGAAATTCGAATAATGACATTGGAGTGCTTTGTTCTAGTTAATAAGGTTTCAAATTATAATATATTATTGCTGTGTTTTTCAAACTGTGGGTCATGACCTCCCGGGGGATCCTCAAGTAAGGTTGTGAAGTAAAAAAAATAACAAGTTAGCAACGTAATCAATGCCTCTTTTAGGTACTTTGTTATGTATTATTTATTTATTTTATTATATTTAATCGATACCTAACTATGAAAATAAATAGAAATGTACGGATTTGATATTTTTAATATACTCAAATACATAGAGTTAAGGAAAAGAGACAAATCGTAAAAATTGTTAAGGTCAGAAGGGAGAAAATTTTGGGACACTTGATACGACACAACGAACATATGAACATTATAATAGAAGGTAAGATAGAAGAAAGTAGGGGAAGGGGGAGACCAAGGCATAGTACATAGGCATAAGACTTCAGGCAGATCAAGGAAAAAGTTTGTATCGTGTCGTATCAAGAGGTGAAGAGACTCGCTGAAAATCGTAGTGAGTGGCAACAGCTCCACCGACAAGAGCGCAGCTCTTAAATAAAAAAATAAACAAATACATACAAGCTAAGAACTGCGGAAGGTACGGGGTAAATATGAAAATGAATTTGTTACTTTTTAGTACTTTAACGACTTAAACAATCAAAATAGAGAGCAGAGAAAGACATAGGTCATGTTTTTTTTATAGTCAGTTATCATGTTGCAAACATACGAACGAAGTCGCGGGTAAAAGCTAATTACTGGTATAAATGAAAGCTCGTATGGTATGGATTGCCGTGTGGTTCCAATATAGAGTGTACCACCCCTTCCTTTCCCGTAGGTGTCGTAAGAGGCGACTAAGGGAAGTGGTCCTCTTAAAATATCTCCAAAGCCTAACTGCGGTTGTTAATCCACCTAACAAATATGGCAACTACTGGTAAAGCCCCTCAATATGGTGATGATGATGGTATGAACTTAAAAAAAATTACAAAAAGGCCATAACAAACTTATATACATATATACTTATTATTCTAAATCATCCAAACAAAGTCACTGGCTACCTAGTTATATTGTAAGTTAAAAAAAAAAAACATAAGCATTTATATTCATAAAATGACGAAATGACGAATTACCATTTTCATCAGTAAACGTGTCAGCTGCAAGTCCAAATGAATTAAATTTTAATTCGAATTTAAACGAGAACTCCGAGCAAAATTAATCATCTAATTGTAATGGCTGCATTTTAGGGTATTACATTTTAAAATATTACATTTTGGGGTATTACATTGTAAGGTATTACATTTTGGGGTATTACAGTGTCCTCTCTGGTGAGCTTCACATAAAAACGAAATTTATGGTAGAATTTTTATGATAATAATGATGATATCAGCTAATGTCCATTGCTGAATATAGGCTTCCTTCTTGAGGATTTTGCCAGTGGTTGCCACGCTTGGCAGGCGGATTGGCAATGGCAGTTTTTTTTTGACCAAATAGGCGACGTGCTGAAGAAGGGCCAAATTAAAACTACCCGTGACCGGCGAGCCTTTATGAAAAGATTGATGAATGTGGAAGAAGCGAAAGAGGTTTGTTTGAATCGAAGCATTTGGCATTTCATTGTTTCTGCCTACCCTAATGGGAGACAGGCATGACAGATATGTATGTATGTATGTTTTTTTTAATGGATGATAGTGGTGACCCCGCCTGCGCTATCGGTATACACTGGCGGGGTACCAATGACTGATGAATAACTCAATGAATGAGTATACTTTATTTGCATTATACATTATAGGATATAAGCAAGACAATTAACAAATGTAACGATACAGTTGTATAAGTACAGTAAGGCGGTCTTATTGCTGGGAGCAATTGTTTGTGAAATTGAAAGCAGGTCAGTGAAGCCATCGTGGTGAATTGAAAAATTTACCACTATGGTTTCTAGGGGGAACTGCGTGGAAGGTGAGTATGGTGCTAGCAATGGGACTATTGGGGGGAAAGCGATTGTTACTTATAAGGTTAACTGCGTCATTGCTAACAATATCAGGAAAAACCTCAAGAAGGAGCTCATTCGATAACCTGAGCGTAAGTAAGAGGAAGCATCCCTAACACTGCGCTATACGCGACCATCCAGGGAGTGAACTCCCTGTCGGTGGCGAACTACGATAGTAGATAGTGGCCGTAGGCATAATTGAATGTGACAATTCCTCTAAGCACAGTCCTTTGTACAAGCGGTAGAACACGCGGAGTGAGGCAAAAATCCTATATGACAAATACACAGCCAGACAT
Source organism: Galleria mellonella (assembly GCF_026898425.1). Classification (NCBI taxonomy): domain Eukaryota; kingdom Metazoa; phylum Arthropoda; class Insecta; order Lepidoptera; family Pyralidae; genus Galleria; species Galleria mellonella. The sequence goes on along the minus strand of NW_026441999.1, from coordinate 2,006,619 downwards.
ACATATAAAATTCTCCATGGATATACTTGTGTAGGTATATGTATGTACATTTTATTATTTTTATTTACACAGGCAGCATCTTTTCTAAGACATTTTATTGAATATTCAACTTTATGCCCTGGTAATAATGTTCAGAGCGAAACACGGCCGTATTACTTTTGTTACCGCCTGTACTTGACCTTTCATTACATTAGTAATAACATCGTTATCCGACTGTACCTCAGTACCTTTGTGTTCTAACAATGGGTGGGATTTTCGACATTATGTGTTTGGTATAAAGATGATTTCATTATATTTTGTTATGTCTGTCTACCCTTAGATACTCTTAGTAAAACTTGTTATTTTGTGAAAGATATTATTTTCTGTGTAATAATAATGTTTCGTTAATATTTTTTTTTTTTTTTACTATACAATTAAAATTCGAAAGATCTTTTTTAAGAATCCTTGAAGGGATTTGGGTACATTCGGTAGGCGGAACAGTATACTCTGTTATGTCCCTGTTACTGCTCATGTCTATAGGCGACGGTTACCACTCTCCATCAGGTGGGCCGTCAGCTCGTTTGCCATTCTAAGTTGTATAAAAAAAACAAGATTTTTGTTGCTCTATAACGCTTAAACGGCTGAACAGATATGAATGAAATTTTATATACATATCTAGATTATATCCTAAATTAACATATACATAGAATAATTTATTTCCTTTTTTATATGAGCAAAACCAGGAGTTGGAGTTAGTAATGTAGCAAATATTGACTCGCTGATGAAAACTAGAGTGACAACATAAAATATATTACAGTTCTTTCTACGTGAGTTTGGATAAAAAATATTCACAGGTTTCTTTCCATAAGCGAAGATAATTCTTTTTAATGGATGAATATGGAATGTTACACCCTTTCGTATTCATAATATTAGTTAAGGCCGACATTCTGGGATTTCGTTTACGGAAATCATATCCGTTGCCTATACATAAACACAGCACCTTGGATATCACAGTATATACTGTCTCCCCCTCATATGTTGTCATTTCTAAATTCTATGTTATGCTTTGGTACCCTGTAACTTCACTGCAATATCCCATCTTTCAAATCGAAATACAATTATGCGGGGGGAAAAGGGATTGTTAATAATGGGGACTAGTAGTCCCATTGCTAGCAATACACCCTATCAGGTCGACCTTCCCGTGGTTCCCTTTGGAAATCATCGTGTCCTATTCCAAATGAATTCATTACGATGTGCTAAATGATCTGCCTTTTCATTCACACTTATCATTCCTCATTGGTGCCCCGCAAGCGTATATCATAAGCACAGGCGAAGTTACCATTCAATTATCATCCATTATTCTTATCCTGTTTCACGAAACCACGAGTGGGACAAAAGTACCCAAGTAAAGAACGAAAAGAAGTAGCGATATTGTATTATATATTGTATTCTTACTCTGTCACAGCGAGGAAATGAAATCTCATAATGAACACTGAAGTGTCAGGATTCATTTTGTACCGACATTGATGGGTATTTTTTCATTCGACGCACGTCCGTCCCGACGCGTGTGTAAACGTTAATAAATCCGGGGTTTCCTTGGTCACATCCAATATCCACTGGTTATTTGAATATCACAGCTCTTCTCAAGTATTTTAGTTCAGGGGTCGCTTGCGAAATTTATTTTATTTTATTTCATTATCGTCTTATCAGCCGGATATTGTTCACTGCTGAACGTAGGTTTTCCTTTTAAGAGGGTGTTTTTCTAGTAGTTGCTGAATTTGGTATGTGAATTGGCAATTGTAGTTAGGCTTTGGTGGTGTTTTAAGAAGGACGCTGCTGCCTATCCCTAGACCATTAAGTTCCCTTAGTCGCTTCTTACGACACCTACGAGAATGGAAGAAGTGGCCTATTCATTATTTTATTTATTAAGGTAAATAAACAGTTCTTTGTAACACAATACAGATGATACTCGTACTCGATTTTACACATAGGCCAATACAGTTTTCATAAGAGAATTTGGGAATTCATAATTAGGCCAATTAATCCATAAACAATATGCTGTATTAAATATTTTTAATTTTTTGTTGCGTACAAGTTACAAAACTGGGATAAAAAGTAGTCTATACCCTTGTACATTCCATATGACAAGGATATAGGCGACTCCTTTGTAAACCAAATTTCATAGTGTTTAATTAAGTCGTTAAGACGCTAAGAGGAAACTAGCAAAGTCACTTTTACAGGAGGAAAGGATTATTATTAATGGTGATCTAACGATTCCATTGCTAACAATATACCCTATCAGGTCGACCTCCACTCAGTTTCCCCTGGAAACTGTTTTGATTAATTCTTATGGAATTCGTCACGATGGGTTAACTGACCTGCTCTCATCCTTACATGTCATCCTTCACTAGTGCCTCGCCAGTGCATACTAATTCATCTTCACCCATTAAAAAAATTACTTTCACATTTATAATAAAACTAAGGACGTCAGAAATATTCAAACGCGGGCCACGAGTTGATTCAAGCTGTCTGGTTTGTATATAAATGCGTAGGGCCAAGCAAATAGTTTTCAAGAGTTTTGTTAGGATGCTAATATATCATGGGGGCATTAAAGTTCTTTATGTATTTACCTTACCTGAGAAAACTTTGAAATTACTTGTGAAATATCATTGTGTAAGTTTGGATGAGATTTCTGATCGAATCGGATATTATTCGATTCAAACTCGACTGCTGAAGACTCACTAGTATACGGTTTACGATTATAAGTGAAAATATGAATATGTTGGATCGATTCGAATCGGAGTCTCAGATTGATCGATAAGAAAATTAATGTACGAAAGATATATTTAATTTAGTAAATAAATAATAAATAAACATATTTTTTATTGAAGTAAACTTAATAATAAGCAGTTTTTAAATAGTCATTTTTTTTAATCTACCGCCCAGTTCAGAATGCAATTTCAGATGTGAAGAACGGGCAAGAAATTTTATCAAAATTTGCACTTTCTTCCACGCACAACCCCTCTTTGGAATAAACTTCCAGCAGCAGTATTTCCGAACCGATACGACAACATAAGTTTTAAGAAAAGAGTATATTCCCTTTCAAAAGGCCGGCAGCACACCTACAATGCCGTTGGTGTTGTGGGTGATCATGGGCGGCGGTAGTCACTTACCATCAGGTGAGCCGCATGCTCGTATGCCCCCTGTGTTGTAAAAAAAAAAAACGATTCAGTAGTTTAAGTAGGTTTTGCTAGAAATCGTTTTTTTTTGTGGAAAACAATCTTAATTTCTAGTGTAATTTTATCACTGGATTCCAATAAAGGGATTCGAAGCAGGAAACAGAGTTATCAAGCTAATTGTGAAAGTCAACCCCTGACTTTTATGCGACCATAACAATTGATGGAGAATAGCTTTACGACTTTAGGGGGCAGTTTGTCAGGCGCATGTCCCTACGGGTACTAAGAGATGAGATGTCAATTTGAAAGGGAAATGATTTTTTTTAAACGATTACCAAAAAGATGTTGACAATTCCATACTACATTTACACCAGAGAGACAATACATTTTTTCCAGAGGAAGACTTTGTACAAAAGTCGATTGCTTGGGTACCTCTGTCCCATTCGTGTTTCAACCGTGAAGCAGTTGTGTTTGCATGGCTGTGTTTCGGTTCGAAGGGTGGGATATGGCGTGAATTTACAGGGTACAGAGGAATAACACCTGAGTCCTCAGGAATGGCAGCGCATGGGGGGTATCATGGGCGGAACAGTATACTCTGTTATGTGCATGGTACTGCTCACGTCTATAGGCGACGGTTACCACTTTCCATCAGGTGGGCCTTCAGCTTGTTTGTCATTCTAAGTTGCATAAAAAAATACTATTTTCTATGGACTTCAAAAAGAGGGTCTTAAATCGGTTGTATTTTTTTTGTTATTTGTTACCTCAAGTCAGTTGTAAACCAATATGGATTTTCTTTTATCTTAATGGATATACTTACAGATTGGTTTCATAGAAATTTTACCAAAATCGGTTCAGTTGTTTAGTTTTATAAATCAAAATAACTGGTTTTGCCACAATTAAAACCGACTTTAGTTGTGGCAAAACAAGTTATTTTTATTACCTTTAAAGTCTCTTTCGTTTGGCTGTATGTATTTTGATAGAACTGAATTCAGTTTCACAAAAAAAAAAATCGATTGTTATCATATAGTTCTACAATTGTAGAACTATATGATAACAATCGATTTTTTTTTGTGAAACGCAATCTTAAATTCATTCGTGTATATTATCAAGAATTTAATATTATATTATATGTTATATAAATTCGATAAAAGCTGATAATTTTTAATTTATTAATGAGAGTACTTTTTGGCACATGTTGCCACGATAAATTCGAAAACGAGAAGGGCGAAGCGAGTGTTGCCGCACGAAAAATATAAAATGTACTCTAACTGGCCAGTTGCATAGCAAATTTATTATTGTATTTTTTTTTAAAAAGATTAAAAATTAACGTCTATACACTTAATTATAAATATGTTATTCGATTACATCGTCAATTCTGAATTGAGTTTAATATATTTTTTTACATACATATATATCTGTCAGGCCTGTCTGTCATTTTTTTATGTTTGTTAGTTTATAATTCCGTCAGTTCTAAACCTATTTAGACAATTTCTATTTTATCTGAAAGGATAAACTTATGGGTTCATCATTTCGACATTAAATATTGGATAACAGATATTTCACGAAGTCGTTATTAGGTCAATATATAGATATTGTAACTATATTTTATCCACCTGTAGCTGTATCCTTACATGTTACGGTTACTTAATTGAACGGTTTAAGTATATAAGAATTCTATTTCTCTGTAAAGGTAAGCTTTGTAAAAATAAATAGAAAAGAGAAAAATATATAACATTAGGCACATAAGAAAATCGTTGTTTACAGATCGAACTCACTCGTGTATTCTATAAAGAAGTTTAAGTTATATTTTTTATATCTATTAAGTAGGTTTTTTTACGTTAAAAAAAAACATGTAAAAAAAAATAGACATGTTGTTCAGGAAAATTAAAGATGTTGACTGGAAAATAATATACGAGTAATGTAAATTGTAAATAAACAAAGTAAGGACAGGTAGAGTTTATTACTTTAAACTTTTTTATGGGTAAAAATAGAATGGTAAACCCACTTATGCTTAGGCTTGCCCTGGTTTTAACTGTCCACTGCTTAATATAAGCCTCGACTGGTAGCTGGTATTAGTTTGTTTTTTTTAATGGGTTGAAAATGTAACGTCGTAGTATAATAACCCCGCCTGTGCTAAGGGGATACGCTGGCGGAGCACCAGTGAAGGGTGATAGATGAGAATAAAAAAACAGGCCAATTAGCCCATCATGATGAATTCATCAGGAATTAACCATGATAGTTTCCAGGGGGAACCGCGAGGAGGTCAACCTGGTTGGGTATATTGCTAGCAATAGGTTTCTCAGTCTCCATTACTAACAATCCCTTTCCCCCCTGGTATTAGTTTAGGTATAATCAAAATAACTGTTTGTCAGGATTGAAGTCGGTAAATTTTGTGGCACACAATTTTTAATTATCACTCATAAATACTTCAATATCACTTTTGTTTTTACTAACATAGTTTGTAAGGAAATCGTTACTGATAAAATGGACCAAATTGTAGTCTGAATAAGAAAGTATTGTTATTATTATTATATAAAAAAAATTGCAAACGGGAAAACAGAAAATAAAGCAATTATTGTAATTTTCGAGGAAGCACTTGTTATTTCAGCCAAAGATTCAGGTCAGTAGACATTCCAAGATTAATAATCGGAACGCTAACGACATCTCGACCTTGAAGTATTATCGAGTGGAACTCCAAACGTTTCAAACTTTCCAAACGAGAGGCGGGAAAAAACAATAAAAATCGAAAAAAGTAAAGCGATAAATTTGTAATGCTTGATTTTTTTACGAAATGAACGCCGTAACTCTTGGCTTTAAAAGTTGTACAAAGTTGCTTTTTTTTTTCTTGTTAAACTCAGTGGAGACAATTTGCGATGGAATTTTTCTGTTGTTCCCTGTCATTAGTAAGATTTTCGTTGGTTTACTAGAGTTTTTTTTTTTATAAAAGCATAAGGTTTTTGTGGAAGTCACGTGCGCGTTGTCAATAAATAGGTTACTATAACTATTAACTTTTAAAGACAACAACTAGGTTACGTTTCACAAAATAATTCTGATTTCAATAGAAATAAAAGAGAATAGAAGAGGCAAAATTCTGGGCCACCTTATACGACATAACAATTTTATAAAGAGCACAGTAGAAGGAAAAATAGAGGGCAAAAGAGGAAGGGGAAGATCGAGGAATACCTACATGGGATAGATAAAGGAAACACTAGGTATCTTGTCGTATAGGGAGGTCTAGGATATGGTCTGTGGAATAGAGTTGGCTGGAAGAGAATGCTTGAATTAGATGCACCGTCAAGAGGAAACTGTTAAATAAGAAGAGTGATTTCACCAGTCTTATTTTAAAACCAATAAAATGGGTCAATGCATCATATCAGATCAGTACCAGAGAGTACTTTGTACAAAAGTCGATTGCTTGGGTACCTCTGTCCTATTCGTGTTTCAACTATGAAGCAGCTGTGTTTGCATGGCTGTGTTTCGGTTTGAAGGGTGGGATATGGCGTGAATTTACTGGGTACAGAGGAATAACACCTGAGTCCTCAGGAATGGCAACGCATGGGGGTATCATGGGCGAAACAGTATACTCTGTTATGTCCATGGTACTGCTCATGTCTATAGGCGACGGTTACCACTTTTCATCAGGTGGACCGTCAGCTTGTTTGCCATTCTAAGTTGTATAGAAAAAAAAAATCAGGCGACGAAATGATTAATATATAAAAATAAAATTTGAAATATTTGAATTTAAAATGCGAAAACGCGTGTTAAATACATAGAAATAATATTAGAAGAAATATGAACACGATAAGGAATTTAGTTCTAAATAATCTTTGTTTTGACAATTAGTCTATTCCTATGTATATTGTACTTTATATATTAAAATACCAAGTTGAAATAGCTGTTTTCTTCATAGCAAAATATTAACTAGTTTTTACTTTCGATTTCTTCTGCGTGATCATGATTTGAAGAAATCTATGCATTATGCATATTTACATTTCAAACAATACATGTATGCTCAATTTGTTGATTGGTTAATTGGTTAAAATACAAAAAGCTAAGATTAAGATTGTGGTTCCACAGTAAAAAACGACTTCAATTATTTATTTTGATTTAGAAATTAAACTAGTGGACCGATTTTTAAAAAAAAATTATAGAACCTATCTGTAAGTATTACAGAAAGATCCTTTTAGATAAAAATAAATCCAAATCGTTTTACAAGTGACGAAGTTATGAGGTAATAAACATAAAAAAAATACAACTGAACGGAGAACCTTCTTGTTTAAATCAATAGATAAAACTAAATAGTAGTTTTAGAGTGCTGTTGGGGCTACGTCGCTTTTGTAGCGCTTCTAGCATGTTTGCTCAATCTCGCGTAGATGATTACTACGCTATAAGGAGAAAGAGAACTGCATCATTGCTACACAGGGTTTTTTTTTTGATGGGTGAAAATGGTATGGTAACCCCGCCTGCGCTAACAGGATACACTGGCGGAGCACCAGTGAAGGGTGATAGATGAGAATGAAAATAGGCCAGTTAGCCTATCATGATGAATTCATCAGGAATTAACCAAGATAGTTTCCAGTGAGAACCGCGAGGAGGTCGACCTGGTTGGGTATATTGCTAGCAATAGGACTCTCAGTCTCCATTACTAACAATCCCTTTCCCCCCCTGCTACACAGGGTTAGGACAAGCACCAACAGCTTTCTGAAAGTAATAGGCGAGAAATATAACTCGTCTATAATTGGACATTTCATTCAGATGCTGATCTAGTCGGCTGGTTCACATCTCAGTGAATTGCTTTAATTAAATTAATCTGCTTTTCTTTTTTACTAACATAGTTTGTAAGAAAATTGTTACTAACAAAATGGACCAAATTGTAGTCTGAATAATAAAGTATATTATTGTTATTATTATTAAATAAGACTAACAGATAATAATGATAGATAAAACAACCTAATTCATCTTTAAATGTATAATAGCAACAAGGATAAAGATTGTCAGTGTATCTCATTCTACAACAGTACATATATAGGTAGATATATATTTGCAGTTGCCATTCGAGCCGAGACCAAGACTTATTTGTCAGAGGGCGTGTTGGCTCCCAGTTTGATATATGTTAACGCAGGCCTGAGTTCCCTCCAGTGATTTATGTGTCTGCACGCATGAAATAAAAGTCAAAAATAAAAATTGGACTCTGAATGGAGTTTTAATACGGATTTTGATACTAGATTAGGAAAATTTTACTACAGCAGATATTTTAAATCAGACTTGACTCAATTCTTGAACCAGACATCTTGAAATTTTTATCTATATAAAATTTGTGGTATTGTGCCGATAATGTACATGTAGAAACGAAGGTAGCTGAAAATGGTATAACTCTTTAAAGACATCTCTTAATTTTCACACTATTCTACTCACACTTACAATATTATAAATTCCAAAGTTTGTAAGAACGAATGGATGGATAGGTTTTGGTTACTCTTCCGCGCAAAAACCAGTGATTGGATTAGAAGGGGGGAAAGGTATTGTTAGTAATGGGTTCTAACAGCCCCATTGCCAGCAATATACCCTATCAGGTCTACCTCCACGCAGTTCCTTCTGGAAATCATTATGCCAGTTATTATTGTATTTATTCACATTGTTTTTGTAAATTCAACTTTCGGGAAAATAACTCAGCTGTAGTTAATTTTAAACTTTTGCGTTGTTTACACATATTTTAAATACACAATCGGTACTAAATGCGATGTAAAAGCCTTTACAGGCAAATAGTACCTACACACCTGTTTCTGTACCTACAAACCCGCTTGCCAAGCATGGTAACTACTGGTAAGATTTCCAAGGGAGAATCTTATGTTCAGCAGTGGACAGTCTGATATGAAGATGATGATTATAATGACGGTAAAATCGTATAATATGATAAAATATAAAAACCACTATAAAAACGCCTAATCAAAAATTTATGTAGGTTTTAACTACGTTTTACTATATAACCATTAAGCGAATCATGAAAATACGCCCTTCTTTTTGTTTCATTTCTCAATATGATTATTAACAATTACAGTACATCAATAAATTAAAGTTAATATACAATTCCTTAAATACTGTTACTAATTATAAGTAATCTCACAACGCACCACACCGAGGCAGCGTACCCAAGATACTGGCAGCATTACCTCTTTGAATTGCTAAATTTATCTTTTGCGCAAAGTAGCTAGCTACCCTTCTTTCTTAACCTCGTCACCTTTGTTAATAAATTTTACTAAATTCATATGATGCTACACGATATACAAATACCAAGATTGTAAAAAAAATTGCCCAAATTTCTCCACGCTCATTTAATTTTACTCCAAAAAAATTCTAGTAAAATAACATTTCACTAAAAGTTTTAACCGAAATTATGAAAACAAAATACAATTAAAAACACTGCTTGCAAATTCTGCAACCCGTCTTTTATTGTTAACCGAAGAGATATCATTTTTCATAGTCAACGAAGATTTCTTCATTTCCACAGATAGTTATTCCCTTTGGATTAGCATTTAACAGGCTATGGGACCCTTTGTCTGTATAATTCTGTTGAGGGGGGACTCATAATTGAGTGCGACGGAAGACGCAAGCCAACGCTTGTCAATTGCTTTCACATTTGGGACGGGTCTATATACAAGCGTACTATGGTTTATCTCTTTATTGTTTCCTTCAAAAGATTACAATAGTAAACTTATTATAGATACAAACAATTACAAGAAATGATCACAGTGAGAAAACAACTATGGGGTATCATGGACGAAACAGTATACTCTGTTATGTCTATGGTACTGCTCATGTTTATAGGCGATAGTTACCACTTTCCATCAAGCCGTCAGTTTGTTTGTCACTCTAAGTTGTATAAAAAAAAGGGCGACTTTATCGCTAAGAGTGATCTCTTCCAGGCAACCTTTGGATACCTTATTATTACTAGTAACTATATTTTACCCATATTCATATATACATTGCAGGGATTCAGTGCAGGTGGTTTAAGACCGTTCCTTATATTATTATATGGAGGAGGTTTATGTCCAGCAGTGGCTGATGATGGCTGAGATGATGATGATGATATTTTATCTGCAACTGCGACCGCGTATTATGGTGATGAACTAGGATAAAGCAGCCTATGTATGTCCTTCTCCAATCCAAATAGTACATGTCTATTCAATTTCATGACCAGAGGGAGACTTTGTACAAAAGTCGTTTGCTTGGACATCTCTGTCCTATTCGTGTATTTACCGTGAAGCAGTTGTGTTTGCATGGCTGTGTTTCGGTTTGAATGGTGGGATATGGCAGTGAATTTATAGGGTACAGAGGAATAAATACCTGAGTCCTCAGGAATGACATCGCATAGGGGGTATCATGGGTGAAACAGTATACTCTATTATGTCCGTGATACTGCTCATGTCTATAGTCGACGGTTACCACTTTCCATCAGGTGGACTGTCAGCTTGTTTGCCATTCTAAGTTGTATAAAAAAAGGAGACCTTTGCCCAGCAGTGGGATATCATTATAATAGAATAGATAGAATATTATAATATTAATTATGAAAGACAATACGAGCAAGGGGAAAGGAAGGTGAAAAGAATTATTCGGAATGGGTTCCACTGGCCTTATTGGTTTTTAAATCAAAATAACTGGCCCGACTAGTTTCGAACTTAATAGGAGCCCTTATTCATGAGCACGGTTCACAGCTGTGTCGCAAACAGTATTCGGGCATCTCCGAATGACAACAAAATAAAACATGAGTAAAGCTAACTCAAATATTTACAAAATTATATATTATTTAAAAAATCTTTTTTTTTTATACAATTCAGAATGGTAATCAAGCTGACGGCCCACCTGATGAAAAGTGGTAACCGTCGCCTATAAACATGAGCAGTGTCATGGACATAACAGAGTATACTGTTTCGCCCATGATACCCCCCATGCGTTGCCATTCCTGAGGACTCAGATGTTATTCCTCTGTACCCTGTAAATTCACGCCATATCCCACCCTTCAAACCGAAACACAGCTATGAAAACACAACTGCTTCACGGTTGAAACACGAATGGGACAGAGGTACCCATGCAATCGACTTTTGTACAAAGTCTCCCTCTGGTACCTGTACCTAAATTGCATTAATAAAAAAGTAATAAAAATTTGTCTATTAAAGTTAATATAAAATAACCGCGCGAAGCCGGGCGAGTCTACAAATAGTAAGGTATTTCAATAAAAAACGGTTCATTTCCCTCATGTTGCGGGGAGCGTGGTGTAAAATACATCACTTCACGCTACATTGTCTCGCGAATTGCTAACAGCTAATACTGTGACCACAACCCGCTTGGGTCCCAAGGGTACGGGACCCTCGCCAGTAGCTAGCCAACGTTTAACACACGACAAGTCACGTACAGAGTTAGATATGGAATTTTGTATTTAGTAATATTATTTAGTTACGAAGTTCCACGGAATTGTAAGTTACAATTAAAATGCTATTAAAACAAATTACAAATTGAATTAAACTAAGTTTTATTTTATTAACATTCTTTTAGTTGTTTTAGTATTTTATTTATTTATATACATTTTAATGCACCTTTTAAAAAAACAATGAATACAGTTAATTTTGATGGTAAATCGTACAGAAAGCGGCCTTATTATTAAGCAATCTCTTCCAGACAATATTTGGGTAAAGGACATTAAAAAAACAAAGGGTAGGTGGCGCACACGGCGACGGTTACCATTTTCAATCAGGTGGGCCGTCAGCTTGTTTGCCATTCTAAGTTGTATATAAAAAAAAAAAACAAAAAAAAACTAGAATATTGTAAAAAGTGACCTGGCATAAAGATAAATAGTTTTTCGCTTTAATTTATAAACGTTATTCAATATACTTTCTTGCTACTTAGTACGTATGGATTTCATATGTAGGAAAGCTAATAAATAAACCATTTGTGGTAATGACTTGACAGATGGCTCATTAAGATGAAACATACAACAGTTTTTAAGTTAGACCTCAAGGAATATAACTGTGAAAAAAAAAACAATTCAGTGCTGTAGATTTGCATGATGCTGGGAACAAAATACAATAGACAGATAAATTTGTTTAAAAAGTATTATTTTGGAATCATTGGTCTTATTAAGACACCTCATATATTTTTTTCTTGAATATCATGTAGTTACAATTTTATTATATTAATGAAATACAATATAACCTAAATTGCCTATATCGACAATTAACTCGCCACATTTTGATGGAGAATTTAATACACTGGATACACTTTCATATAGAATTTAATCAATGAATACATTTTCATACACTGCAAGAACAAAGAATATTTACAAAAGCGTTTCAGCCGAATTGCATTTGAGATAGGCACTGTGGAAATGTAATGAAGTAGTCGGGATTAGCCTCAAATCCCTCGAGGGGGGTGGCCAGACGGTACGTATGCCTATAAGTCCGTATGTATCCCTTAGGGTTGCTATTAAGGGAATTGGTTCCAACGATAATATAAAAATAAAACTTATTATCTAAAATCTAATCTAATACATTAAAAGTACAACGAAACAAGGCGGCTTTATTGCTAGAAGCAATTTATTCGTTTCCTTTGGGTAATGGAGTGGATTATTGAATGAGTATAGAACAAGCTGAGGGCCCACCTGGTGGGAAGTAGTAATTGTCGTCTATGGACAAAAATATGATGGTACTCTAACAAGCTGATGTATCACCAGATGGAAAATGAAGATTGGAAAAAGAAGAAACTTAATAAGTTTTAAAAATATGTTTTTAATTTTATATACTATATATATTATATATATATATATATATATATATATATATATATATATATATATATATATATATATATATATATATATATATATATATATATATATATATATATATATATATATATATATACTTTATACAGAAAGGTCACTTAATGTAATTAGTGATTACAAAGCAATCATACTACGTAATAGCATTTTTTAACAATTGTAATACTTCACAATGTGTTCGCGTAATATTATAGAGAATCGATCCTTTGTTTCACTAATAAACGAGAGTAATTCATGTTTGTGAGATAATAATCACAAAATTGTGTTGGCGTCAACCCTACAGAACAAACTGCATGCAGAAGTGCTTGGGCGTTGATTTATCTATTGCTATCCGACACACGTCCACAGAACATCGTGGTTAGAGCTTATTGTATAGAACGATTTATCCGCCAGCAACAGTGGTTGGCAATAAGCAATTTTAAAGACTGAGCGGGATAATGGATCATACGATAAAGAGGGACGCGTTTGCGTCTATCTCTTTCTGTACCGTAAGTAGTGCTGGGACATTTTAGATGGTTTTTGCCAAAGATAAAGTAAAAGTTCTTATTCTTAGGTACTTCTTATAAGACTTTTCTTATTTGACATTTGAATTTTAATTACAAATGGGGGTTGAGTATGGTTATTTGCTTTACTGTTACACACAGACATAAAGGTATTTATTTAATTATGTAATATTTTTTTTATACAACTTAGAATGGCAAACACGCTGACGGCCCACCTGATGGAAAGTGGTAACCGTCGCCTATAGACATGAGCAGTACCACGGACATAACAGCGTGTGACTGTCGAAGACATCACTATTAGTACTAGAAGTTCCACAACCTTCCACATAAGCCATCACTCTTTTTAATTCATCATTACCAACCAATCATTTTGTTGCATGCATGCAATGCATATTTTATAATCCCTCTAAACGAGACATGTTGTTTATACGGGCTGATCTCCGAAACTGTTGGACCGATTTAAATGAAACTTTGTATGGGGGTACCTTATATCTCCGGTCAACATTTAAAAGATTTATAATTACGGATAATTAAAGAGTTCCCCGTGGAATGGTAAAAAACTAAGTAACTTACACAGCTTTATACACAACTTACATAAGTAAAGTCATTTTGGCCTAAGGCAAAGAGTGAGAACGACACGTCATTTGTTAATTTTGGTCCAGTATTCCCAGACATAATAAATAGATAGGTATAGATAGGCATGTATCTATCGATGTATGTAATCGATAGATACTAAACAGGAATAACAAACACTACGCGGACAAAGTCGCGGGCGTCAGCTAGTATTTAATATATTTATAGATCTGATATTTTCATATCTGCATTAAGTTCAGTCTCCAACCAGAGATAATTAAAAAAAAAATGGTTTTAAAACGAAATCAAGGGGACTTAACCGTATACAAATTTACCTCTTTTTTTATCCAGTCGTTGTTGTCTTCCCGCCAACGCAGCCTATGTAAACAAAGCCTGAAAAATAAAGTATTTTTTGGGTCATTAACTCGAGTTATTTAATTTCGGTCGAGAGCCCCTCGACAGAGGCACCAACGTTGGTTAAATTCCCGATATTCTCAAGTAAGGTCCAATTAGGAGTTTAAGAAAATTATGAATTATTTTTTGAAACTTCTAGTAAGAGAGGTGCTCGCTTCGCTTGCTTTCATTTGTTGTGTATGTTTTTTATGCAACTTAGAATGGCAAATAAGCTGACGCCCCACTTGATGGAAAGTGGTAACCGTCGACATGAATAGTATCATGGGTTGCACAGTGTATACTGTGACGGCCATTATAACCTTCATGCGTTGGAGAAAAGGAATTGTTAGTAATAGATTCAAACAGCCCTATTGCTAGCAATATACTCTATCAGGTCGACCTCCACGCGGTTCCCCCTGGAAAACATCGTGGTTATTTTTTGTGGAATTCGTCACGATTGGGTTACTGACCTGACTTTATTCTTATCTATTGTCACTGACTGGTGTCCCGCCAGCGTATATCGATAGCGCAAACGGTAGTACCATACCATCACCATGCATTAAAAAAACACCCTACTTTTCAAGAATGGCGAGGTCTAAAGAGTAGTACAGTTGTCACAGTGTATTCTGTATTTATTAATAATAATTTTTATTTCAAACTTACGCCTCCGTAACTTGTAACTTCATTGAAAGCAACACAGTTTGACGGTAGAATCACGAATGGGACAAAGGTACCCACGCGCCTGCGTGGATACTCTTATACAAAGTCTGGAATATTAGTTATACCAATTACTTTGACTTGATCTCAAGTGAATTAATACGGGTTTTATCCCTTGAGACAATTTGTAGGAGGTAACTTGAAAGTCTAATCTGCCGAGCGACTTTAAAGTTATGTTAGGACAAATTCAGATTTAATTAAAAAAAAGTTTTATAGTCTATTTCAATAGAATTTAATGAAAAAAAAATTTTTTTGTTGAAATTATTATAGAAACATTTACTTTTTTTATACTATTGATACAAGCATACGGCCCACCTGATCGTAAGTAGTTACAGTAGCCTATGTACGCTTGCAATACCAGGGGCATTACACGTGCGTTGACGACCCTGAAAAAACTTTTTTTTTTAAAACTCCATACTGTAGTCACTTGGAAAAACCTCGGCAGGGAGCTCATTCCATAACCTGAGTGTTCGTGGGAGAAAACATCTTTGAAAATACACTGTACACGATTAACCAGGCTTTAAGGTATTTGGCACCAGAGGCTTGTCTTATGGCCGGCTCAGTTATTCGTTTATTTGCGTTTTTATTGAAATCGATTATACAATAAGAATGTGTAATATATAGCAGTATCTATATATTGTATTTACAATATCTATACATATATTGGTTCAATAACAAATATATTAAGTATCGGTTTTCCAATATATAATATCGAAAAGAAGAGCCCGCTTGTAATGAATATAGATATCTGATTGGTATTGGCGATATCGCAATAGGTGGTCATTAATATCCATAAGAACTCAATATATAGATATCAGATATTACCCATCTGTACTATACAAATTCTACGCCGAAGTATTTATGATATTATATTATTTACAGCGCTTGTTTTATGAATAAATCGAGTTCTTTTTAAATGCTAATTTCAACTGTCAAACACAGACATCTTATCCGAAAGGAATTAAGATGTTTTCTATAAAGTACCTACCCATCTAATATTTTATGGTTTTTTTTTGCTCCGCGTCGAAAAATGGCGGCTTTGAATGTCAAAATTAAAATGGAACAAACATTTCAAAACAATTGTTTAAACCGGTTTAGAACTGGCTTCATAATCGATTATTATTAAATAGTTACTGATATTCAACCATATGGTCCCGGCATAGAATAGGCCACCCCTTCCTATCCCGTGGGTGTCGTAAGAGCCGACTAAGGGAGGGTTAAGAACAGGCAGCAGCGTCCCTCTTAAAACATCTCTAAAGCTTGACTGCGGTTACCAATCCGCCTGCCGAGCGTGGCAAATACTGGCGTGTGTGTGTGTGTGTGTGTGTGTGTGTGTGTGTGTGTGTGTGTGTGTGTGTGTGTGTGTGTGTGTGTGTGTGTGTGTGTGTGTGTGTGTGTGTGTGTGTGTGTGTGTGTGTGTGTGTGTGTGTGTGTGTGTGTGTGTGTGTGTGTGTGTGTGTGTGTGTGTGTGTGTGTGTGTGTGTGTGTGTGTGTGTGTGTGTGTGTGTGTGTGTGTGTGTGTGTGTGTGTGTGTGTGTGTGTGTGTGTGTGTGTGTGTGTGTGTGTGTGTGTGTGTGTGTGTGTGTGTGTGTGTGTGTGTGTGTGTGTGTGTGTGTGTGTGTGTGTGTGTGTGTGTGTGTGTGTGTGTGTGTGTGTGTGTGTGTGTGTGTGTGTGTGTGTGTGTGTGTGTGTGTGTGTGTGTGTGTGTGTGTGTGTGTGTGTGTGTGTGTGTGTGTGTGTGTGTGTGTGTGTGTGTGTGTGTGTGTGTGTGTGTGTGTGTGTGTGTGTGTGTGTGTGTGTGTGTGTGTAAAACCCCTCCAAGGGGCAGGCTTATGTTCAGCAGTGGACAGTTAAAGGATTTTTTTTATACAACTTAGAATGGCAAACAAGCTGACGGCCCACCTGATGGAAAGTGGTAACCGAAGCCTATAGACATGAGCAGTACCATGGACATAACAGAGTATATTGTTTTGCCCAAGATACCCCCCATGCGTTGCTATTCCTGAGGACTCAGGTGTTATTCCTCTGTACGCAGTAAATTTACGCCATATCTCACCCTTCAAACCGAAACACAGCCATGCAAACACAACTGCTTCACGGTTGAAACACGAATGGGATAGAGGTACCCAAGCAATCGACTTTTGTACAAAGTCTCCCTCTGGTTAAGCTTATGTTACTCAGGGATAATGTGGCATTCTAATGGTGTAAGTAGTTTTGTAATCGATCCAGTAGTTTTTGAGTTTATTCGTTACAAATATACAAAAATACAAATCTTTCCCTTTTATATTATTAGTAGTAGTTATATTAGTAGAAGTGCCAAAGAATTACACCAATCGTATGGTCTTTAAGCTAGTATTTCTCATAACTCAGGGTTACGAGAAATCAGCCCACAAATATCTGTGAATACCCCCAAAACACTTAGAGCTGAGTTAATCTGGACACGTTCATTTCCTAAATGGACGGGACCGAGAATCAAACTCGCGACTTCAATTATACAAGATGCTTACCATACGAAGAACTTATACACAACAACAACAGAAAAAAAAAACTCAAAAGAAGAATCTCGTTTTAGGAGGTTAAAAATAAAAATGGCGGCAAAACGCGTCACGTACAAATTCCCGCGTCCCGATCTTGTTGTAGGGATTTTATGAAAGTTGTGACGGCCCGCGTAAATCAATACATTGCCAACTATACGCTGAAGGCGGAGGAAGCTCTTTAAATACTTCCTTCCAAGCGATCCGAAACATGATCAGCCTCTAACCTCCCCACCCCCACACCCCCCCACCCCCGCGGCAAGGGTTGCTTAGGTTTTTATTTGCTTTACGTCTCACCACGGACGGTATTGAGTGGAAACAGAATTGAACGTAAACCTTTCTGAGTTTACGCACTTGAAATTTACGTTTGTAAAGAAAATTTTGAGGTTTTTTTTTCAATATTGGTGAAAAAGTCTACAAGGTTCGCTTAGACTTAACATTCCTTTGTCTATTTTGTTCCGAGAAAATCGGCTAAATATAAAGGGTTCCGAACAAATTATAATTAATGAAATATTTTTTAAAAAAAGTTTTTTTTTTATGTAACTATTACGTTTACCGGATTTTTTTTTACCTGTGCTTTGCGACATTGTTTTTTGCCTAATTTCATGATTCTTTGCTAACGGGAAGTATCCTTTAGGTTTTGATTCCCTTGTAAATGTCAAAATATACGTTAATAAGCAGTATATCTTGATTGCGTTGACTCGGGAGCTCGATTTCGTCACAGTTACAAGGGATTGCGGAGTTGATATTTGAACTTTAATTTCAGCTTGACATCCCTACGCGTTTTTATAAAAAAAGGGTCTTGAAAGACGGATGACAATAAGGGTTCCGTTTATGTTTAAACGTAACGTCCTTTAAAATAGTGAGGAGTCGAAAATCGATTAAAAAAAATCAGCTGACCCCTTCAATACTAACATAGGGCATAGGGTTGTCAACTGGTCATGGGAAACTCAAAAATTTTTGTCGCTTTTTCATTGACTTTCTAGAATATTCGATTGCAGTTTCCATGTCTGGTCGGGTATTTATTATTTCTTTTTACTATCTTTCATTTGTTATTTGCATGTTTTAAAACTTATTTCCCTTTTGTTACAGATGCAGCGGCCATCGAGATGAGCGCACCCCGCGCCCCGCCCCCACCCCGCGCCTCTATCTGTCTCGCTCGCACACACCCTCTCACTCTCACCCCCTATCTCTCTCCCCCAGGCCAGGATGCTTGAACGTGCGCCGGGTCTGCGTATGCGCACCGTTTGGACGCATTTGTACTTCTTATTTCTTATTGGTAAGTGTTTCAAAACTATTTAGAGAATATATTAATACATAAGCTATCCTATCGAACGTTGTTTTGCCTTCTATAAGATTTACAAACAAACTTACATTTATTTCTATATCTGTTCCATACATTTTACTTCAGTTACTTCGGTCAAGGATACATATTGAAAACAGCTTTTAGATAAAAAAAAAAATTAATAGCCAACGCTTAATTAATACGATATAGTCCGACACTAGTCTATTGATTTTACGAGTCGGCACTGCTTTTATATTCATGATACAAGTAAATGAAACTATGCAACCACCTGTGTAGTATGTCTTAACACACTACACAAAAAGAATATTCTAGTGTTTGTAATACAACTATTTATTACAAGTATTGTCGAGTTCCGAGGTTATCTCGAAGATAGGGTCAAGCTAGTATCCAAAATGGTCGGGATACTAAGTAAAGCTCAACGGTACATTATCCCAAGACAAGGACTATTGTTGTACAAATCGCAAGTTCGGCTCCTTATGGAGTATTGCTCTCATGTGTGGTGGCCCACACACCTAAATGCCAGCTTGGTCTTAGTCTTGACTAATTTCAAAGACGGGGTATGAGAATTGTCGACGATCCCAAACATATAGGCGGTATTGAGCCGTAAAATCTTAGGCGAGATTTTGTCAAATTGAAACTGGTTAGATAGATTTTATAGACTCATTTTTTATATTCAAAGTGACGACTGCTTAAATAAATTAAATAGTATTATGATGGACAAAAATGTCGACATAAATTATGTGGCAAAATACCCTAATATCGGGGTGAACGCCACAAAAAAAAAAAGAATAAATTATGTCACTATTCTAGAGATGGGTAATGTCCGATATCTATATATTGAGTTCTTTTGTACATTGATGACCACCTATTGCGATATCATTCATAATAGTCGGATATTATATTCATTACGAGTGGGTTCTTCTTTTCGATATTATATATTGGATAACCGATAGGTAATATATATATTATTGGGCCAATATTTTTTTTGTCTTTATATATACTACGATCTGTGTTCTTGCTGGGACATGAAATAGTATTTTTGACGTATACTTTAATGGCGTGCTCAGTATGCGACTTGAGTCGCATTCTACTTTATTTTATAGAATCATGTCTTGGGGTATTTTGCGTTTCAGTCTACGAGTTGTGTGATTTACGTCCATAAGATCTCTTGCCAGTCTGTTAGGGTGTTTTGTTATCCTCTCCTTGTAGGATTGTGTGTGTGTGTTGTAGTATTTCCTGTCTAACAGTTCCAATTTTTAGGTCATGATGCAGTTGCTTGTTTGTGACAAACCAAGGAGCATTGGTTATTATTCTTAGCATTTTATTTTGGAATCTTTGTAAAATCTCGACATTGGAGTGAGACGCTGTTTCCCAGAGCTGGATTCCATATTGGATAACCGATAGGTAATATATGTATATATTATTGGATCAATATATGTATAGATATTGTAGTTACAATATATAGATATTGTAATATATTACGTGTATTATTACGGACAAAATGTCCATCGAGGATTATCCCCCGTCTACGTAGGTTTTAGCTCGCTACCAAGTTTTCGTACGTTTATGTCAATATTGCGTGTCGAAAATATTTCGCCTCAACTCAAAACTGAAAAGTCACTTGACGCTTATTAGAAGTTGTTCCAGTACAAAAGTTCGTAACCAAGTTAGACCGGGGTGTGGGGCTGATCATTAAGGTTAGGTACCTCGTGCCGACTTATAAGTAATCTGTACTTCGGTTTGTTGATTAATTTTGGGGAATTCTCAAGTTTCTAGACGCTTCATCTGGAAAGTTTAGGGATATAGCGGTGGAATTATAGGGTACGGAGGCATGACAGTTGCCTTACGAAATGTTAGATACATTGCAGAGAGTCAGTGAATGCAGGTGGCTCAATCGTTCCTAATGGCAGTCTGTGGGCAGCTCTTGTTCAGCAATGAATTGATATATTGATGAAACGGCTATATATATATATATATATATATATATATATATATATATATATATATATATATATATATATATATAATATGTCAATAGTATATGCACTATATTTGTCGTCTCGAATAATTGTTAAAAATCGTTTTAATATTATAAATCTTGGAGTTCACCCTTATTTTTTGGGTGCATGGCGTACTATTACTGTCCTTGTTTCCCGTTCCTTAAGGGGGAGGCTTATGTTCAGCAGTGGACAGTTAAAGGGTGATATGATATCGATGATGATGACATCTAGGTTGTGGAATGAGCTCCCGTCTTTAGTTTTTTCCTTAAAATTTAATATGGGAAATTTCAAAAAACGTGCCTACAAACATTTAAAAGGCCAGCAACGCATACCTAAGCAACTCCTCTCGTGTTGCATTTCGTATCCAATTTCATGCAGTAGTTTTTGTGTGATGCCGGAACGAACAGACAGACAGACAAAATTTCTAAACATTATTATCTATTTATTTATTTACTCTTTTTTGCATCATTTATAAAAACAACAAGCATATTATAGTTTTGGCTTCTATTGATTTTCAAGCGACTTCAAAAATAATTCTTAATTCAGTCGTATTTTTTTATGTTTCTTATCTTATAACTCCATCAGTTTTAAATCGATTTGGAAAATTCTTCTTTTCTTTGAAACGATATACTTATAGATTGATCGCATAGAAATTTTATCAAAATCGGTTCAGTAATTTAGTTTCTAAATTAAAATTACTGGTTTTGTAACAATTGACATCTATCTTTGTCACACAATCTTTAATTATATCAAGTTATCAGTAAAATATAATAAAAAAATAAATAAATAAATGTATAGTAAAATAAAGAAAAAAATAATTTGCTTTTTTTATTATCATTCTTTTATCTCTTTTACTGTGTTTCATGTGTATGTTTATATTGTAATTTGTGTGCTGTAAATAATGTAAATAAATTATCTATCTATCTATCTATCTAAGTTCTGTCACATTAATTTTCTTAAATATCTCCCCTTGTAGACACATCGTCAAATGACAATTTTATTATATTAGTAAAAAGCAAGATGATGCGAAGAAAGCTGCCGGATATAGCTCGTATAGAATAATTAATCACAATCTTTAATTACATTAAGTCCTGTCACATTAATTGTTTTAAATATCTTAAACAGACCTCGTCAAATAATAATTTTATTATATTAGTAAATAGCAAGATAATGCAGACAAAGCTGCCGGTTATAGCTTGTATAGAATAATGGATCTTATGTGCTTAATAAGTTTCTTATGAAAGCCCCTAATACTAGTGTGTAGACGTAATTTTCTTAATGTAATTAATTACGATTATTCTATCCACGCCAATGTGTTTTTGGTTGTTATGCGCGGATCTCTAAATGTAGGTTGCAGTAATAAAACGTTGCCTTGTGGTCCCGGCATAGAATGGACCACCTATTCTATTCCTGTGGGTGTCGTAAGAGGCGACTAAGGGAGACTTTGTACAAAAGTCGATTGCTTGGGTACCTCTCTGTCTCATTCGTGTTTCTACCGTGAAGCAGTTGTGTTTGCATTGCTGTGTTTCGGTTTGAAAGGTGGGATATGGCTTGAATTTACTGAGTACAGAGGAATAATACCTGAGTCCTTAGGAATGGCAACGCATGGGGGGTATCATGGGCGAAACACTACACTCTGTTATATCCATGGTACTGCTCATGTCTATAGGCGACGGTTACCACTTTCCATCAGGTGGGCCCTCAGCTTGTTTGCCATTCTGAGTTGTATAAAAAAAAAACTTAATGGTCGAGAGATAGGCAGCAGCGTCCCTCTTCAACCATAACCAAAACCCTAACTGCGGCGGGGGGGAAGGGCTTGTCAGTAATGGAGTCAAATAGCTCCATTACTAGCAATATCAGGTCGACCTTCACGCGGTTCCCCCTGGAAACCATCGTGTTTAATCCTAGTTGAATTCGTCAGGATGGGCTAACTGACCTGTCAGGTGGGCTGCCAGCTTGTTTGTCATTCTAAGTTGCATAAAAAATTCCCCATTATTCCGCTGTCAATTGGCCACATCGTCATGTTACTTCGAAGTAAAAAACATTGTAAAACTCTCCAAGAGCGTCGTGTTTAATCATCCTGTTGCAAAGCAACGTTAGTACAGACATAACTTTGTTTTAGACCCGTGCTTGTACCAGATCAGTTAAGGAGTTTTAATAAATAATTTATGGTTACAGCGAAAACTTTTAAAGTTAGAAACCCACTTTTAGGAATATTGGAATTCTTAACTGGGACATTTCATTTTTAGATCAGTTCAGGAGTTAAATAAACGATTACAATTTTAATGTGAATGTTTTTTGTTTGTCAATCTGCCTGCCAAGCATGGCAACTACTGGCAAAACCTTTTAAAGGAGAGGCTTATGCTCAGCAGTTTTTTAATGGATGATAATTTATTTATTTATTTATTTATTACATCCACTGGGTGAGCCTTACAGTGTTCCAATACGCTCACCCAGGAAAGCATGAGTACAATAACATATAAAAAGGAAATAGTACACAAAAAAATAACAAAAATAATATAAAAAGATTTAACTCAAACAAAAAACGTGTGAACACAAATACTCTGTGGTCACTCGACGAAACTCCAGCAAGTCGGAGGCAAATACATCCAATTGCGGATACCGGTTCAAAATATCATTGAGTAGTTTCAATGCAAGAGATAATGGAATGGTAACCCCGTCTGCGCTTACGGTATACGCTGGCGGGGCACCAGTGAGGGGTGATAGATGAGAATGAAAAAAAGCAGGTCAGTTATGATAAATACACTTGGAATTCAGCACGATGGTTTCCAGGGGGACCGCGGGGAGGTCGACCTGGTTCTTTAGTCTCCATTACTAACAATCCCTTCCTCCCCTATGTTCAGCAGTGGACAGATAAAGGCTTAATATATATTGCTGTGAATGTTTATAATCATGTTGGACGGGGAAAATAATATACTTACAAAAAATATACACATACAATACATATATAAATAACTATATATTGAATTAATAAATATATAAATCATAACTAATTATATGACAGATTGAGGCTTTTCATTGTTGTGATGAATTGAAGTATAGTTCACGAAGGGACTTTTTGAAAGAAAATTTGGTTAGAGACATTTTATATCAATAGGCAGTGCATTCCAAAGGTTGATAGTTGAGATGGTGAAAGATAGGTAGTTAGTGTATAGGCAGTTTGTGCTTAGTTTAAACAAGTGACGTCATTATTAATGGAGACATGGAATTGATCCGGCCCCCTGTGGAACTCGCGGAACTCGTTATGAAGTTAAACCGAGTGGCAAGTTTGATATTGATATTGATGCATATAACGAAATAACGATATATAAGTTGTTCAGCTATATATATCCTTTATACATATAAAGGATAAACATAGCTATTAAGGACATACATATATTCTTATTTATATTTTATTTATTTCTTTACTTTTTATTTACATACATACATACATATCTGTCACGCCTGTCTCCCATTAGGGTAGGCAGAAACAATGTTCCGCCAAATGCTTCGATTCAAACAAACCTCTTTCGCTTCTTCCACATTCATCAATCTTGTCATACACGCTCGCCGGTTACGGGTACTTTTAACTTGGCCCTTCTTCGGCACGTCGCCTGTTTGGTCGACATACGTCCGTCTAGGGCGGCCCCTACCGACATCTCCATTCATTCTTGCTCGATAAATCTCTTTCGTAATTCTTCTTTCATCCATCCTCTCCAAATGACCAAACCAACGCAACATTCCTTTTTCGATTTTTGTCACTACATCGTCTTTCAGTCCACATTTCTCTCTAATCACACTGTTTCTTACTCTATCTTTTAAAGTAATACCACACATACTTCTCAAAGCTCTCATATGTACAGCATTTATCTTACTTTTTATTTAATAATATATATTTATTTAGAATCCGTAAATTCGATTTAAACATTGCTTTTTGTTGCATTGATGCTAGTGTTTCCCTCTTATCTGAGTATACGAGATAGAGTTGCTAAATAACGCCATCTATTGTCAAGTAATACCAAACACTCATTGCAGTATTTATATGTATGTTATTTTTTAATTAATGTTTTAATTTAATATTATTCGTTACGTTGCAACGTAAAAAATTTTTTTTGGTATTTGGTATGTATATTGGATAACGCTATATGGTGTTAAGTTCGCCATTTACACTTAACGTTAACTGTTCACTGCTGGACATAAGCCTTCCCCATATGAAGGCTTATACCTTTAACTCCCTAGGGGAGTTTTACCAGTAGTTGCCACGCTTGGCAGGTGGGTTGGCAACCGCAAAAGAGTAAATATATATATGTATGTAACGGGAAATTAATGAATTAACTGTGTCTTGTCGTTTCAATCAGTGATTCGACTTCATCCGGTAGTCTTTTTCAAGGAGCGTTTGGAGCTTTGCATCGCAGCGTCTCGTCTCACACTGATTCGACTTTCCCATTAATAATTAATAAATGAATGTGAATTGTTGTATGTATGTACGTACGTGACTTCGAAACAGCTAAATCTATTTTACTGATTCATTTTTTTGTGGATTTAAAATTGACAGGACAAGGCTTGTATGAATGAAAATGTTTCAAAAATCGGACAGAAAAATGATAAATTAGAGTTAAAAAATTTCTATATAAAAACTAAGGGTCTTACTGTGAAGGGTAGATATAGTTATAATCCCATTTTCGACTGACTTCAAAAAAGGAGTAAGTTTTCCATTTTGTTGGAATTTTTTATGTCTCTTATCTCAGAACTCAGTAATTTATAAACCGATCTGGCCAATTCTTTTTTTGATTTGAAAGGATTCTGATTTGTCCAATAAAAACTTCATCAAAATCGGTTCAGCAATTTGGGTTTTAAATTAGAATTACTGATTTTTGCCACAATTGAAGTCGGTGTTCTGTTTCAACCGACTTTAAAAAAGGAGGTTCACTTTTCGGTTGTATCTTTTTTATGTTCGTTAGGTACTTCATAACATCGTCAGTTCTAAACTGATTTGGAAAATTCTTTTTTTTTATTTGAAAGGACACAGATTGGTCTCATAGAAATTTTATCAAAATCGGTTAAGTAATTTTAGGTCCAAATAACTGGTTTTGTCATATTTAAAATCGATTTTCTTTGTGGGACACGATCTGTAATTATTTGTGGGACAAAATCTTAAATTACCTTCAATAGTGCATCCGTGCGAAGCCGGGACGGGTAGCTAGTCTGCGAATACAAGTCGTTTGGAACAAAGCGGGTCATCAGATAACGCTGTATCTCGGGGCACGTGTACGTATTGATTTCCTAACGATGTTTTTCGCTTTGTTTGATATTTTTCTTATTTATTCCAACATGGCGTATGAAATGCAAAGAAAACAATTAGGGAGCGAGGGGGGGGGGCATTTATTGGTAAACAAATTTGTAATATACGTATTTTTTTAATAATAATAATACCAACTTTATTGTATGACATTGATGGTAGGTAATAAACTTAACACTAGAATTTTTATATTTTATAATAATTTTTACCCGAGTGGCCGGGATATGTTTGCTGACCGGGTTAAAAAGTAGCCTATATTCTTCACTATCCCTTACAGTAACTGTATACCAAATTTCATGGCAGTGGGGGAAAGGAATTGTTAGTAATGGGGAGATTAGTCCCCATTGCTATCAATATATCCTATCAGGTCGACCTCCAAGTGATTCCCCCTGGAAACTATCGTGACTATTTTACCCTTGAATTCTTCACGATGGGTTAACTGACCTGCCTTTCATCCTCACCTGTCACCCCTCACTGGTACCTTGCCAGTGTATACCAATAGCGCAAGCGGGGTTGCCATGCCATTTTCACCCATTTAAAAAAATCATGGTAATTAAAGGGAGGGGGAAGGGATTGTTAGTAATGCGGACTACCAGTCCCATTGCTAGCAATATACTAATAATAACAGATTAACATAAATTAAATAAACAAAGATTGGACAAGTGAAGTCAATCAATGCTCAAAGTGTTTTTATGAAATTTGTTTTCGCTGGTAGGAAGGAAGTGCAGCGGCAATAATTTGGTGTGATTAGAAACTTACCAGTTTTTATTCCCTTCACAAAGTTGTATAAATATCAATGAAGTTAAAACAGTAAAGTTATAAAAAGACATATTTTAAAGATTTATAGTTTACGCCATTAGGTGTTAAGCCCGCCATTTACAGTTTCCAGGTGTATTAAAGTTTTGATAAATAAATAAATGTTCAGAATAGAAATATACAAAGTCTAAGAAAGTAAACTTATATATTTTTTTTATACAACTTAGAATGGCAAACAAGTTGACGGCCCACCTGATGGAAAGTGGTAACCGTCGCCTATAGACATGAGCAGTAGCATGGACATAACAAAGTATACTGTTGGCCCATGATACCCCCCATGCGTTGTCATTCCTGAGGACTCAGGTGTTATTCTTCTGTACCCTGTAAATTCACGCCATATCCCACACTTCAAACCGAATCACAGCCATGCAAACACAACTGCTTCACGGTAGAAACACGAATGGGACAGATGTACCGAAGCAATTGACTTTTGTACAAAGTCTCCCTCTGGTGTATTAAATATATAAAAGAAAGTTTATCGCTAACACCTCTTGTCCTTTCTTCATGTCCTTGTCCTTGTTTTCCAACGATTAATTGTAGTTGCGAAATCCAATAGAATTCTCAACTATGTTTATGTAGGCGCGTCGTGACCAAAATTGTTGTCCAGTATTCACAACGTCTTTCGCACGTATTAAGCAGATGGCGCCACAGTTGTCGTGTATTTAAGTCACACACCGCCGTCGATTCTAAGTCGATATTTCTCCAAACCTATATCTTAATATAATATTTTAATTTGATAGTTTCACGAAATCTGAGTCCTCAGGAATGGCAGAATGGCAATATACTAATAATAACGGAGTTGTGACCATTTTGTGTTACTATGGCATGTCCCATTCGTGTTTCAACCGTGAAGCAGTTGTGTTTGCATGGCTGTGTTTCGGTTTGAAGGGTGGGATACGGCAGTAAATTTACAGGGTACAGAGGAATAACACCCGAGTCCTCAGGAATGGCAACGCATGGGGGGTATCATGGGCGAAACGGTATACTCTTTTATGCTCATGTCTATAGGCGATTGTTATCACTTTCCATCAGGTGGGTCGTCAGCTTGTTTGCCATTCTAAGTTGTATATAAAAAAATCTGTATTGTCGATCACCATATATTAAATTTATAGTTATTGTTGTTGTATTAGCTGTTAATTGTCCACAATTGAACATAGGTCTCTCTCATAAGAGGGATGCCAGTAGTTGCCACGCTTGGCAGGCGGGTTGGCGATCGCAGTTAAGATTTTGGTGATGGTATGATTCTAAGAAGGACTCTGCTGCCAATCTTTCCACCATAAGCCCCCTTAACCTCTTACGACACCCATGGGAAAGAAAGGGATGTCCTATCCTATGCTGAGACCTATACGGATAGGAATTGAATTGAGGAGATAATTGAATTCATATTGGCTCCATTATTTAGTTTTAATTTTATTATATATATAAATGTGGTTATAAACAATAAATATCTGGATTCATTCAATAATATATCGTATAATGAACACCATAAAGTTGGCCAACCATAAAACATGTACGTGTCAGCTACGCAATCAATTTGCACGAATCATTTGAGATGCCATATTCACACGGCAGTAGTTTTTTGAAATGGTCAGGAAGAATGAATGAGAAAAATGTCGGTAAGAATAGGGGAAGATATATTGATTATGTATATATATATATAATCTGCCCAGGAGAATTGTACCCCTGCGAAAATTGTACCAAGCTTCGTTAAAATCCGTCAAGTAGTTTTTGTTTCTATACCGAACATACAGGCAGATATTTAATATAAGTATATATATAATAAGAGAGATCAAGACAATTCTTGGGTGGGCATGACCCACTAAGTCCTCACTTAAATACTCTTGTGGTTGATACAGAGGAAAGAGACTGTTCGTAATGGCCCCATCTTTTTTATCGATAATGGAATAGTAACCTACTGCCTGCATTAACGGTATACGTTGGCGGGGCACCAGTGAGGGATGATAGGTGAGAATGAAGACGTAGGTCAGTTAGCCCATCGTGAGGAATGTACCTGGAATTCAGCACGATGGTTTCCAGGGGAGCCATGTGGAGTTTGACCTGACAGGGTAAATTGCTAGCAATGGGACTGGTGGAGTACCAGCATTACTGACAATTCTTTTCCCCTATCGGCCCCATTGCCAACAATATAATCTATCAGGGAGTCTTCCATCAGTTTTCTCCTATTAAAAAATTGGAATTTTGACTATTTTTGTCTATTTTTCTTTGCGTAAGTAGATTATCTCTAGATATCTATCATGAATATATATGTATGTATAAATTAGTATTTATATAATAGTGTACCACATACCCTTTGTCTTTTTTTGTCAATGTCCTCTACCCACAGGTTGTTTGGAAGAGATTGCTTAGCGATGGTCGCCTTTTATATCATTTAAAATTAAAATTAACTATATTTATTATTTTTATAAATAGTACAATACAGTGTAAATAAATAAATAAATGTTTGGGTTTAATACACACGTTACGATATTGTTAGTTACATTACTAACTTTGTATGTTGATTAAATTACTACTTCAGGGGAAACTAATTCAATTAAAAACACATCTCATTCTAACACACTAGTCGATGTAAGGAATAGTGTTGTTAACAATCGTTTGGAATCGATTATAATTAGTCGAGAGTTAATTTGAAGTCACAAATGTTTTACAATCGATTTTGTGAATATATAAATAGGGTATATATATGATAAATCGCTTATAAAGATACAGTTTATTTATGAACCAATTTTTTTGTGTTTTTTCTTATATTTTAACCCTTCTTTACTCGGCATACTGGTGGAAATTTCCATCATAACATTGAATGCCTAAAACTTACATATATAAAAGACCAAGTTCACTTTAAGTTGATTGTCTGGATATTTTTTTTGATGTCCATTTTAGAAAAAAAAATATAGCTGTCAAATTTATTGTTTAACCATTTTTCCTTTAATTTTAAACATGAATTATATCACTTTTGTTATATGACTTTGATTTTACCGATAAAAAAAATAATGCATAGAGAAGGGTTAAACAAATCCTTTAATTAGTTAACTGATTCTATAATTAATACTAATAGTAAGTACTGGAACAATATTATTGATAATATATGTATAACTAGATATAATTTATACAAGGGTATTTTTTTAACACTGTCAAACTATAATCGATTTAATCCATTGTATCATAGATAAATACTCTTTATTGTTTCCTCTAAAAGATTACAATAGTAAACTTATTATAGATGCAAACAATTACAAGAAATAATCACAATGAAAAACAATGGGCGGCCTTATTGCTAAAAGCGATCTCTACCAGGCAACCTTTAAATGGAGAGGAGTAATTATAAACAGTTTGATCGGAGAATATAAATTTAAAATATCGATTGAATTTTGTAAATATTTATGTTAATATTTCGATTAAATCGAATATTATCGAATCGATATTTAAATTATTGGTGAATACAATCGATTGTGTAATATCTCGATTATCTATTAGACAACACTGATCGCGTACTCTCAGAAACATGTACGTCTAATGTGAAATATGGCAAGTGAGAGTCTGCAGTACGCGGCGGCCCCCATGGGGTGAACCGTTCACCCCTGCCCGGACTCGCCCCCCTCCCCCCGCAATAATCTGTCACCGAAACGTCCGATCCAATCTTGACACTTCCGCTAGTCTTCCCCCCGGCCCGGGTTTACCGGGGACGTGTTATTGCATTTCTTTTGTTACCAACATGTACACTTAATAATCGTGATTGTCTCTTTGTCTGTAATAATAGTTCGGCGTTTCCTTTCTTACCCGACTACGAAAGAAAGGAGGGTAATTATTAATACTTTTTCCATTGTCCCATAAAACTTATGAGATGGAATAGGAAAAATTAGAATTTTTTAAAGGGAGTATTTATTTATTTATTTATTTTACTCTTTATTATATCAAGTAAAAAAATAATAACAAATATAGTAAATATTAATGAGAAGTGATACAAAAGGCGGCCATATTGCTAAGCTGTACTGTAAACAGTATTTTTTTACTAAAAAACATGAATCCAAAATTGACTGAAATATTTTTAATACCTCATTAATCTATTAATTTCAAAACTGGATATAAATTGATAGTGTAGCAGGTTTAAAATTTTTTGTCTCTTTTCGACATAACTTTTTTTTTAATTCCCATTGCTAACAATCCCTCAACCCACCCTCAATAATCCAGAATATAGTTTGAGTACCAGACGATCGGTATGTTTATTCGACATTTATTATTGCTCATTTACTGTCATTACATATTAGTACATATGCTTAAATAAACATGAGCGGTAATGTGTTCGTACATACAGCCACTCAACATTTATGGGCCGCCACGACACACATCGATGTTCTTCTTGACATCCGATAAAAAGAAATCCTAAATATTATAAATGTGGCAGTATTGTACGAGGTTTTGATATTTGGATATTTTTTTTTAATGGATGATAATGGAATGGTAGCCCCTCCTGCGTTATCGGTATACACTGGCGGGCCACCAGTGAGGGTTGATAGGTGAGGACGAAGCAGGTCAGTTAGCCCACTGTGACGAATCTAACAATAAACGATGGTTTCCAGGGGGAACCACGAGTCGACCTGATATAGTAAATTGCTAGCAATGGGCTACTAATCCCCATTACTAACAATCCCTTCACCCCCCTAGTTATTTGATTAGAATTATTTTATTTCATTCCGCTACCATAAGTATGTGTGTATATGTCAATACTCAAAGATTGATTACCATTAATATTAACAGAAGTTCTATAACCTTTCATGTTATCTATGAGTCTCCGACTACCATTTCGTTCACGCACGTTTTGCATTACGTGTTTCACTTCCTCTAAATGAGTAATTTTCAGGCAAATTACTAGATCGCTTTTCTTCCTTTTGCGCTTATTAATCGATCTATTAAGTTTACAGGTGAAACACCTACTGCAATATGTACGTGGACTGAATAACGGTCGGAGATTGAATACTAATTATATAAGGTCGTAGAACTTCTGATAATAATAGTAATCAATCTTTCGAGTGTTGACAGTCATTTTATTAACCAGTGAATCTATTAGTTTAACATTTCTTTCGTGACAAAAAATCTTACATCTACCAAATTAAGTTTCTACAGAGACGTTATTTTGAAGTGAAACTAAGTTGACATTGAAAGATAGCGGAGACTTGTGTTACGTTTTGGCACGTCGCACGCGAATCCCTGGATATATTAGAGGAACGTTCTTGAAAAGGTAATCATAACTAAAAAAAAAAAAGATGTAGGGATTTTTCCCTAAGGCACGTCGATACTCATCCATCTCGTATGTACGCTTGGCTTACTGTTACAGTCTTCAAGGGGTTTTTATTAATGGGTGAAACTGGAATGGAATGGAAAATGGAATGATAATCTCGCTTGAGCAATAATATAAACAACAGTGAGAGATGATTGATAAGGATGAAAACAGGTCAGTTAGTCCATTGTGACGAATTACACAAGCACACTTCTTGGTTGGTCTTGCCGTATAGGTTCCAGCATAGAATGGGCCAAAGAAAATGGGTGAAAGAGATGACTAAGGGAAATTATGGTTGAGGGATGGACAGCGGTGTCCTGTTTGAAACATTATTAAAAGCCAAACTGCGGTTGCCAATCTGCCTGCCAAGCGTGGCAACTACTTACAAAACCTTTCTTATGGGGATGTTCAGCAGCGGGCAGTTAACGGCTGATATAACAACAATAGCTTCTTGTTTTTTTTTTATTGGATGATCATGAAATGGTTATCCCGTCTGCGCTAACGGTATACGCTGGCGGGCCACCAGTGAGGGATAATAGGTGAGAATGAAAAGGCAGATCAGTTAGCCTATCGTGACGAATGCACCTGGAATTCAGCAGGATGGTTTCCAGGGGGACCACGTGGAGATTGACATGACAAGGTATATTGCTAGCGATCCCTTCCCCCAACTTCTTGGTTAGTTCTTGTGGAATTTATCATGATGGGCTAACTGGCATAGTTTTATCCTTATTTATCATTCCTCTTTGGTGCTCCGCTAGCGTATTCTGAGGGCTTACCATGAAATGTTTTCCGAAATTTCGAAGCCAAACGAAACACAAATTTGATATTAAAATTACATAATACATGCCATTTGGAAATATTAAAAATGTTAAAATATTATTTCTTTGGACTTTTATGATAGGATGTATGACGAACGAAATGTTAAACTCCATTTATTGGTCCGATTTTGGTATAAACAAAAACACGAAATTGATTTCGAAATTTCGGAATTTCATTTCATGGTAGACCCGCTGATAGCGCATCTGGGATTAGCATTTTTTTTATACAACTTAGAATGGCAAACAAGCTGACGGCCCACCTGATGGAAAGTGGTAACCGTCGCCTATAGACATGAGCAGTACCATGGATTTCATTTCATTATGATTCATAAAAAAAAGAATATATAGATATTTATAACTGCATAATAAATATATAAACGATATCATATGTATCGCCCAGCCCTAATCGCTTGGGGTATTGTTCGAGATCGTTTCATAGATGAATAATAGTGTTAAAATAAAGCGATATAACGTTCAATTTGCATTGAATGCAATACGTATAGTAATAAAATCATCATGAGTAGCAATTTCACGCGTTCTAACGCTGCTTCGATGCCGCGCCGCGCTCATCAAATCTTCCGCGATAGAGACATTTTGAAAATGGCCGACTCGCAGTTTTCTCGTAAAGTAATGAGATTCTATCTACAGACATTTGCTTCTACGGCCGAGCGTGCCGTTGCAATAACGAACAGTGTTATTCTGACTTCGCAGTGTTGTTCGGAATCCTTAATAAGCGTTTGTTTTGAGTCTCGAGGCCAATTATACAAAGCTAATTGGAGTAGTGATGCGACCCGACTCGAAAAATGGACTAATCGAATAACTCGATTATGGCAATTGAGTTAAGTCTAGAAGTTGGGAAAGGGATTGTTAGTAATGAGGTCTGACTCATTCTAATATACCCAATATACCTTTTTTTTTCTTTTTTTTTTATACAACTTAGAATGGCAAACAAGCTGACGGCCCACCTGATGGAAAGTGGTAACCGTCGCCTATAGACATGATGTACATAACAGTACACACACATACTGTTTCGCCCATAATACTCCCCATGCGTTGCCATTCCTCAGGACTCAGGTGTCATTCCTCTGTACCCTGTAAATTCACGCCATATCCCACCCTTCAAACCGAAACACAGCCATGCAAACACAACTGCTTCACGGTTGAAACACGAATGGGACAGAGGTACTCAAGCAATCGACTTTTGTACAAAGTCTCCCTCTGGTGTATTAAATATATAAAACAAAGTTTATCGCTAACACCTCTAGCAGGGTACCCCTATCGGATCGACCTTCATGCGGTTCCCCCTGGAAAGCATCGTGTTTAATTCTAGTGGAATTCGTCGCAATGGGCTAAATGGTCTGCTTTCATCGTCACCTATCACTTCTCACTGGTGCCCGGCCAGTGTATACGATAGCATAGGCGGGATTACCATTTTATTATCACCTATTAAAAGAACGTCTAGTAGTTTTTTTAAATGGACGAAAATGGAAACTTAAGACTCATAGAGGATAGTTCGGATTAGACGGTTTAATTATATGGAATAACGTTATAAAAAAAAAAAATACTAAATTATCTATGGTTCAATTATCAAGGGTTATTCATGGATTTTTTTCTAAGTCTACGTTAGAATCTATGAAATATCTTTTTTTTTTTGTATATTCTATTAATTTTAATTTAAGAATGGCGATTAAGGAAGGGCGAGGGATGGGTAGCAGCGTTCTTAAAATATCTCTAAAAGCCTAACTGCGGTTGCCAACCCGCCTGCCAATCGTGGCAAATACTAGCAAAACTCCCCTTATGGGGAAGGCTTATGTTCAGCAGTGGACAGTTAACGGCTGAATTAATAAATAATAATAATTAATTTTATAAAGAAATAAGCAGGAAGTCTACCATGGAATGAAATCCTAAATTTTCGAACTAAATTCCGTGTTTTTGTTCATACGGAAATCAGCTCCGTAAATGGAGCTCAACATTCCCTTCGTCACAAATCCTATCATATAATAATAGTCCAAAGGAACTTTATTTTAACATTTTTAATATCTTTGAACAGTATATATGTAATTTTAATATCAAATTTGTATTTCATTCGATCCCGAAATTTTGGTAAAATATTTCATGGTAGGCCCTCTGTTTTTCTATGATGTAAAATTTATAAAGTAAAAAAAAAAAAACCGCTACAGCCGAGCAACGAAATTAGGATTCTAAAACCAACTGTTTTTTTTTATTAAATAAACCGTTTTAGAGACAAAGTCTTTTACTTAGGTACGTACGGAACCTAATTATACTCTGTATAATTTCTTTATTCCTAATCTGTCCCTTAACTTTTTTTTTTGTAATAAAAGCTCATGAATAAAAGATTGCTTTCAATTTGATGAATTAAAGCCTATTGTGTTTGTAAAATACGGGAAAACGTATAAAAATGTTTTAAATAATTTATTTGGCAGCATTATTATTATAATGTCGACTGTGTGAAAGGTGAAAAAACTTTCATACATTTGAAATTGAATTTTAGTATGAAAATACAAAAAAATAAATTCTTCTTTGTGGCAACACTAAAGATTTTCGAATAGGGCAAGACAAAAAATATCATTTTTAGTTTTTTTTTTATTTATGTAACTAGGCTCTAGTCACTTCGAACAAATAGCAAATAGCTAGCAATATACTCTGTCAGGTCGACATCCACGTAGTTCCCCTTAGTAACTATCGTGCTGTATTCCAGATGTATTCATCACGATTGGTTAACTGAACTGCCTTTGCATTCTCACTAATCATCCTTCACTGGTGCCCCGCCAGCGTACATCGTTAGCACAAACAGGGTTACCATTCCATTATCATCCAATAAAGTAAAAAAAAGCATACACTTTTTATACAAAGTCTTATACTGGTAACACACAAATAGAGGAAACGGTTACAAATTTCAAAGAGAGATTCCCAAAATAAAGAACAAATATATTACAGTGTACTTTTTTTTTTTTATACAACATAGAATGGCAAACAAGCTGACGGCCCACCTGGTGGAAAGTGGTAACCGTCGCCTATAGACATGAGCAGTGCCATGGACATAACAGAGTATACTGTTTCGCCCATGATACCCCCCATGCGTTGCCATTCCTGAGGACTCAGGTGTTATTCCTCTGTACCCAGTAAATTCACGCCATATCCCACCCTTCAAACCGAAACACAGCCATGCAAACACTACTGCTTAACGGTTGAAACACGAATGGGACAGAGGTACCCAAGCAATCGACTTTTATACAAAGTCTCTCTCTGGTAAACTGAGCCAAACTTTAATTTAAGTGGCAGCTTATATAAATCGAGCTGCTGACAAACATCAAAGGCTTGTCAAGACCACCAAAGATATACGACGTATCTGAACCCCACTTCATCTTATAAGGCCAAGGGAAATGAAACGTCAAATTTTGACAACCACGCGTGCCCAGAACGTTTGCAATATAACGTAATATACTGTGGTAATTTAGCTATCTACACACTTGCGACTAGTCGCGTGCGATTATTTTGTCGCTGAAAAGAATGTATGTTAATTTTTTTGTCTCTCTATTCAAAAGGTTTTTGTGATAGAATAGCAAGCTAATCTACTTGATGGACATCAAGAGGATCATCAGAGGGAGACTTTGTACAAAAGTCGATTGCTTAGGTACCTCTGTCCCATTCGTATTTCAACCATGAAGCAGTTGTGTTTGCATGACTGTGTTTCGGTTTGTAGGGTGGGACATGGCGTCAATTTACTGGGTACAGAGGAATAACACCTGAGTCCTCAGGAATGGCAACGCATGGGGGATATTATGGGCGAACTAGTATACTCTGTTATGTCCACAGTACTGCTCATGTCTATAGGCGACGGTTACCACCTTCCATCAGGTGGGCCGTCAGCTTGTTTGCCATTCTAAGTTACGTAAAGAAAAAAGATAATACTTAACATCTGTATGTTGCAAGATTTTTTTGGTATGAGACCGTATGCCACTTAATAACCATGTTTTACATTTGAAATAAAAAAAAATTGGAAGATGTCAGTAGGAAATCTAACAATTAAAATATGGTTTCCATAATTTAATAATATACATATACTTATTATATATATAATATAATAGTATATATATACTTATTATTTAGCCGTGTGGTCCCGGCATAGAATAGGTCACCTCTTCTCTTCCCGTAAGTGTCGTAAGAGGCAACTAAGAGAGCTTAATGATCGAGAGACAGGCAGTAGCTAAATCTAACTGCGGTTGTTAATCCACCAGCCAAGCGTGGTAACTACTGAGAAAACCCCCCAAAGGGGAGGCTTATGTTCAGCAGTGGACAGTTATATCTGATATCATCATCATCATCATCATCATATGTATATGATGATGATTCATAGCGCGCATGAACGATTTTTTTTTAATATGTATACATATAAAAAAAAAATCGTTTATACGCGGTAGCCCTAATATAGCTAGTTCTGTAAGGGTATGGCTTCCTCTAAGCTCGTCCAAGCTTACTTAAAATGTAACCAAAATTACGTATACGATCACCGCTGTAAGTCCACATTTGTCCTCAAATGTACACAAATTTAGCACCAACTATTTATTGTCCCACTACCTTTATATTATGTGCGCATTTGTTTTGTTTTAACGTCTTTTAAAATATGATAATTTAATTGATCAAAGTCGAAGATGGTTTAAATCTCTCTGCGACCTGGAAGCCAGTAATACAAAATCTCATCAAAAATATAAGTGTGAAAAAGGGAGCCAAGTTCAAAATTAAAATTATGCGTGGTTGTCGATTTCGTCGACAAACGAATGGAGATTGAAATTGGTGTCAAGTTCTGTAGATAACTTTGAAATTTATTTATAAGGACTTATAATATTTTAAAATAAATTTATAACATATTCTGTTTTTTTTTTCTTTAATTTTAATTTTTTCTATTACAACAACGTTTGCTATTTAAAATTATAACTTCTTAAATTTGACAGTCGCACTATTTACTTGATTCAGATAGCTTAAAATAAATTGAAGCTTAAGATTTGACTTGGCTATTTTTCACATATAAGTTATATTTGGTTAATCAATTTTTCCCTTACAATATTAGTAGTATTATTAATGTGAAAGTGAGTTTGTTTGTTACCTCACAACGCCTCAAATGCTTAATCAAACACTATGAAAATTGGTATGAATATACTATGTAAGATAGGAAAGGACATAGGCAGCTTTTTATCCTGGACACGCGGATTTAGTCCCGGGTAAAGGATATTGCAAAATAATTTTAAACCCCAGTTATAATGAGTATCAAGTGTCCCAACATTTTTCCCCTTCTGTCCTCAATAGTTCTAATAATTTGTCTTTTTTCCTTAACCCTAAGCAGGACCTCCTCATTGCTAATTCGATCCCATGTTAGGACACTTGATACGACACGACGAACTTATGAACATTATAATAGAAGGTAAGATAGAAGGAAGAAGGGGGAGAGGGAGACCGAGGCATAGTTACATCAGGCAGATCAAGGAAGGAGTTGGTGTCGTGTCGTATCAAGATGTGAAGAGACTCGTTGAAAATCGTAGTGAGTGGCAAGAGCTCCACCGACAAGAGCGCAGCTCTTAAATAGATAGATAGTCATAATGAGTACATTTCTGAATTGTTTAATTTCATGGCTTTTCTTCGCGGAATGCGCTGATCATAACCAGCGAGATACCGCGATTCATGGCGAGCGTTATTTTTAACTTTTTTTTTTTTACACCGAAGAAAACTTTCTTTTGTCCCCTCAAAAGTTTCTTTCCGTTGACAAAAGTTGTCGTGATAATGTCATCTAGATAACCAAATTTTTTATGAATAATAAGCCGAGGCTAAATTCGGGCCAAGTTTCTTTTGTGAGAAATATGTCCAAACTTTTTTTTTATTCCTGATTAACAATTTGTTCTATGGTCAAAATATCAAGGGTAATTTCATTCAATTAATTCTTACTTTTTTATTCACAAAAAAAATTAGCTAGTTTTAATTATGACAATATCAATATGGGATCAACACGGAGGTAAATTTTATATATTGCAAAAAGAATAAACAAAATCGGAATTAAAAATATTTATAATTAAATGCCCACTGCCGAAAATAGACCTTCCCCTTAAGAGGGGTTTTGCCAGTAGTTGCCACGCTATTATATTTACTATTATTATTATATATTGTATAATGCAAATAAAGTATACTCATTATTTCATTTACTTAGAAATTTCCGAACAAATCGAGCACCTCTCCTTTTAGAAGTCACAACATGTTTATTTCAGAAGTCATTCCTATTCCGACTTTCGTTGTGGTCATTCAGAAAAAGGGAACCGGCCGTCCAATCTCAAAGGTCAAACGCTGTCCCATTTCGTCCTTATATTAAGCAGATTACACGGCATCTAATTTCAAACCAGAGTACAGTAGCGGGCCCGTATCAGGCCGTTTAATCCCCGGAACTCGGCCATGTTAATACAGGGCGAACATTTTATGGTGTGCGTCTTGAAACGTTACCTACTTACGTATAAGTTTATAGCTAAATTCCTCGGCGTTTCATGGCTTCATTGTTCTCAATCAGTATTAAGGGCTGCTCCTATCGTAGCTTTCCAACGTGCTGTAATGTCGAAATTGTATGTCAATTTACGACAACAAACAACTTTAAACAACAATCAATGCATATAATAAAATCGTAACTGTACATGGAGACTTTGTACAAAAGTCGATTGCTTGGGTACCTCTATCCCATTCGTGTTTCAACCGTAACGCAATTGTGTTTGCATGGCTGTGTTTCGGTTTGAAGGGTCTCAGGAATGGCAATTATCATGGGCGAAACAATATACCCTGTTATGTCCATGGTACTGCTCATGTCTATAGGCGACGGTTACCACTTTCCATCAGGTGGGCCGTCAGCTTGTTTGCCATTCTAAGTTGTATAAAAAAAAACTATTATAATCCAAAACAATGATTTTTAAACATTTGTCTGTTTGTCTATACGTTTGTGCATGTTAACTTCAGAAACGACTAAATCGATTTAAAGGCGATTTTCACTAATACGTTACGGTTGGCTCCTCATAACATTTAGTGTTTCATTTCAATCGATTTATAAATAAAAAAATAATAATATCAATGTAAAGAATCACCGTACGCTTGGCAGGCGGATTGGCAATCGCAGTTAAGCTTTGGCGATGTTTTAAGAGGGACGCTGTAGCCTATACTTTCTTTTTTCGACCATAAGTTTCCTTAGTCACCTCCTATGACACCCACGGGAAGGAAAGCGTGGCCTATTCTATGCCGGGACCATACGGCGACCTAATACTATATAATATAATTGATTTTGTATTAAATAAAGGAGGATTTAATAAGAAAAATTTAATTTTAAAAAGTACAGACGTATTAACAAGCTTCTCCATTTAAAAATCTCTTAAAACAATTCCTAAATCCTTGAACATTGTAGTACATTAATATCCGCGTAATATCTAATTCTGTTTGAAACAGTAAGGGCCTATAAAGAAAGCGGAGGCTTCGCTAAAAAAAAAAGGTAAAGTTCCCAGAAAAGTTGAGTGAGACTAAGACCATGCTTGAGTTTATTAAGTGGGAAAAAATTAAGAAGTTTTATATTCAGGGTCTGGCTGGTCGTCTGGACAGGAAATTCCGTTAGGTTTTTAAAATGCGGAACATTCACGATTATATTTTGTACCCGCGGAAAACAGTTTTCCGCGGCGTTGTCCGCTTCTAACTATGTAGTTACCGTATATCATTCCCATTGGAGCCCTTCATGAATCCGGTTTTATATTGTATTTTATACTTAAATGATAATTACGTACCTAATACCTTCATAAAGTTTCAGCCAATTCAACTGATCGGTTATTTTATAGCATTTTATATGTGATTCTTTATATTGATATGCTTTTTTTTGTTGATTGAAATAAAACAAACACTAAATTTTAAGTGAAGCAAACTGCCATACGTTAGTGAAAAATCGCATTCAAATCGATTAAGCTATTTCTGAGATTAGCGTGCATAAACGTGCAGACAAAGAGATAAAAATTTTAAAAAATAATTCGGTTTCTATTTTTTTTTATCTTTATTTGTTCTCCCAGCAATTGTTACACTGATAAGGTTCAATATTAACATTACTGTCTATTTATACATAGTAACTATACCTATGTTAAATACCTCGAGAGTTTGTTATACCGTATTGCTGTGTTTCCTTTAAAATGGTTGTACTCTGTGTATAAGGGGGGAAAGGGATTGTTAGTAATGGAGACTGAGAATCCTATTGATAGCAATATACCCAACCAGGTCTACCTCCTCGCGGTTCCCCCTGGAAACTATCATGGTTAATTCCTGATGAATTCATCATGATGGGCTAACTGGCCTGTTTTCATTCTCATCTATCACCCTTCACTGGTGCTCCGCCAGCGTATCCCGTTAACGCAGGCGGGGTACCTTACCATTTTCACTTATAAAAAAAAACCTACACTTGGGTACATATAATTTGTCATTTGGTCCGGTTATACGCGTTCTCGAGTATGATACTCTTTTGAAATAGCCAGCACGTTCCCTTACATAGGTCAATAAAGTGTATCTATCTATCTATCTACTTTTGGAAGAATTAAATGTACAGTTTTATAGTGAGCAGTAAAATTATGTTTTTTTTATGCCACTGAGGTGGCAAACAAGCATACGGCCCACCGGATGGTAAGCAGTTTATGTTAAGTTTACTCCGTGTATTAGAGCGTTTACGTTTGCATATTTATATATTGAATATTGCATAAATACTAAAACAAAAGAACAATACGGTTGAATTGAGGATTTCCTTCTTTCGGAAGTCGCTTAAATATGAATTGGGTAGATGGTAAATAAGTGTGGTTCCGTACGTGAGTTTACTTACCCACTAAATAGTGAGAATTCACCGTGAAGGGAAAACATGACATACTTGTGGGTATGTTGTTACGTACAGGCCACACTGGAAGCTAAGCTAAGCGAACCTAACTTAATTCATTTGAGGATTGGGGATGGGGAGGGCATTGTTAGTAACGGGGACTAGCATTCCCATTGCAAACAGTATGCCGTCAGGTCGACCGCTACGCGGTCTGCCCTGGATCCTGGTGGTTTATTCCTGGGGAATTCGTCATAACGGGCTAATTGACCTGTCTTCAACTTCACCTATCATTACTCACCTACTCTATCTAGGGGGGAAAGGGACTGTTAGTAATGGGGTCTAATAGCTCCAATGCTAGCAATATACCCTTTAAGGTCGACCTCCACGCGGTTCCCCCTGGAAACCATCATGTTTAATTCTTGTCGAATTAATCATGGTGGGCCGACTGACCTGCATTCATTCTCACCTTTCATCTTCCATTGGTGCCTTGTCGACCCATTAAAAAAAAACCTTCCCTATCTAGTGTATACTGACGTTGTATTGTTTTATGCAATTTAGAATGGCCAACCAGTTGACGGCCTATCTGATGGAAAGCGGTAATCGTTGCCATTCCTGAAGAGTAAGGTGTTATTCCTCTGTACCCTGTAAATTCACTGCTATATCCCACTCTTCAAACCGAAAAACGCACTTTTTTTAATTGATGAAAATGGAATGGTAACCCTGCCCGCACTATCGGTATACACCGACGGGTCATCATTGGAAGATGATAGGTGAGAATGTATGCAGGTCAGTTGGCCCATTATGATGAATTAGACATAAATTAATCATGATGGTTACCAGAGTTTCCGCGTGGAGGTCGACCTGAGAGTGTATATTACTAGCAATGGGGCTATTAGATCTCTTTACTAGCAATCGCTTCCCCCACAACACACTGGCTTACTTACACAGTAAGCCAGTGTGTTGTGGGGATGAAATCGATCACCCATAAATCAATGAATTTCATTCTTCTCTCTCTCTCTTCATTTAAGAGTTTCCTCTTTTCGGTGCAACTAATTCATACATCTTCTTCCAGCCAGTTCTATCCCAGGCCATATCCTTGACCTCCCTATACGAAATGACATCTATTGTTCCTTTTATTAAAAAATAAAAGGAGCTTAGCTGTATTTCATTAAAAAAAATAAAATTCGCTTAGCTTAGCTCCCAGTGGGTCGTGCGCTTTAATCGCACACGCATTAGATAGCGCCTCGTCTTATCCAGCATCCTGTACATTAAGTGGTCCCAATAAATCAGCAGGGTCGGCCGCACGCTTTGCTCCCCC
The DNA here is from genome assembly GCF_026898425.1 of Galleria mellonella. Classification (NCBI taxonomy): domain Eukaryota; kingdom Metazoa; phylum Arthropoda; class Insecta; order Lepidoptera; family Pyralidae; genus Galleria; species Galleria mellonella. The sequence continues at coordinate 1,963,187 of NW_026441999.1, read as the reverse complement.
CAATTCTTTCTCCTGACAATACTTTTCGCCTACTTTTAATTGGCCTTTATATACGATCACTATATTGTTTTACTACATTTTTTTTATTGGATGATAATGGAATGGTAACCCTGTCTGCACTATCAGTATAAACTGGCGGGGCACCAGTGTGCAATGATAGGTTGAGGGTAAAGCAGGCCAGTTAGCCCACCGTGACGAATCTAACAATAAATCAATCATGATGGTTTTCAAGGGGGAAACAACGAGGAGGTCGGCCTGACAGAGTATACTGCTAGCAATGGGGCTACTAATCCCCATTACCAGCAATCCCTTCTTCCCCCCTGTTTTACTACATATAGGTATAAATTGTAGGAATGGTTTTTTTTTTAATATTTGAAGATGGAATGGTAATTCCGCCTGCACTATTGGTATAGGTACACTGATAGGGTACCAGTGAAGGGTGACATGTGAGATCGACCTCCACGTGGTCCCATCTGGAAACCATTGTGTTGAATTCCAGATATATTTATTACGATGGGCTAATTGACCGGCCTTTTTTTTCTCGCCTGTCATCATTCACTGGTGCCTCGCTAGCATATACCGTTAGTGCGGTTACCATTTCAATATCATCCATTAAAAAAAATACTGTAGCGCTTGCATGCATACAATTTTAGTTTTTTTCGCTCTCTTTGTGCCCCTTTCTTTTGTCTATTCTCTTGTTATGTATATACAGTCTTTCTTTTCTTTCGTCACTACGAACTACTTTCTTACTTCGTGTTGACCAGAAAATGAAAAATTTTGATATGGTTGTAAATTCATATTAAAGTTGCGTAGTCATCACCGCTAGATGGCGTTGCACGAAAATGAAACTCGATATGGCCATATAGTTTTTGTTATTGTAAAAATTCATGAAATACAATACACATTAACTTCAAAATAAAATACCATTTGTTATTTTTGAATCCCGTCAACTATCAACGTATAGTTTCGGGGTGAATTAGCGAAAAGTTGTTTACCTTTTATTCTGAATCAAATATATATAATATTACAGATAGAGGTGATTTCAAACAAGCGAATGCGCTAACGGTACACACTGGCGGTACACCAGTCAGGGATGATAGGTGAGGATGAAGCAGGTCAGTTGGCATATCGTGATTAACAATAAATCAATCACAATAGTTTCCAGGGGGAACCGCGTGAAGGTCGACCTAATAGGGTTTATCGCTAGCAATGGGATTGTTAATTCCTATTACTACCAATGGCAGCAACGTCCCTCTTAAAACACCTCTAGAGTCTTAACTGCGGTTGCCAACCTACGTGCCAAATGTGGCGACTAGTGGCAAAACTGGGGAGAGGGAAACCCCCTTTATGTGTAATCGTCCAGTGTGTCCAGCAGTGAACATTTAAGGGATGAAATAAGAAATAATAAAAGTGCGTATCCAGGGCGAGTTGTTAGTTATTAAATATAGATTCTCTCTGCAGTTAACATTTCCTCACTAATCTGTCAGTACAGTAATTGGCGAGGCGGGGACCATGGGGCCCATGGGTGGTAACTAATGATAGTGAGCCTGAACTGTGCGTGGCGATGCGGAAAGGCGTTATTCTCTTTTGATTAATAATATCTATCTTAACCGACTTCGAAATGGGGACAATTATCATTAATGGACTTATTTTATTTTCACACGTGTTTTTAGCACCTTAGTTTATATAGATAGAGTGTCTCCATACAAATGTTTCGAGAAAAAGGGGTCAAATTTTTCATACAATTTTGCGTAATGAATAGCTATGAGTGATTCCCTGATAACTTCTATATTTATTTTGTCTTATAATTTCTGCATCTTTTTAATACGTGAATATTATTTTTATTTATTAAATAATATGTTAAGATACATTTTATGTGTATTTATATAGAATATTGATAAAAAATAACGAGTCAGCTAATTTGACAACTAGCTGACATAATTTTTGAGGCTCGATGCTCTATTATACTCGTATAGATAATCGATCGAGCCTCAAAAACGGGTTGGTACATATTAATTTTTTGATAAAAAAATTAAACGGATGCTGGAAACATACGCTATATTTCTAGGTACTATTCTTATTATTATAAATAGGAATGTGTTGGAGGTAGATTTCATATTAAATTTAACAAAATCGGTTCAATGGTTTTTTAATTAAAATACTCTTGCATCATTGACAGGAATGAGCAAAGAACTTTAAAAAGGGCGAACACAAAAGATCGTGGAAAGGTCGCATTGTCACAGGTTTTTCAGGCTCAAAAATCTTGACTTGTAGCAGTTGTGTTTGCATGGCTATGTTTCAGTTTGAAGGGTGGGATATGGCAGTGAATTTATAGTGTACAGAGGAATAACACCTGAGTCCTCAGGAATGGCAACGCATGGGAGGTATCAAAGGGTGAAACAGTATACTCTGTTATGTCCATGGTACTGCTCATGTCTATAAGCGACGGTTACCACTTTCCATCAGGCGGGTCGTCAGCTTGTTTGCCATTTTAAGTTGTATAAAAAAATACTAGTCTTGCCACGATAGAAGTCACTTTTTTTTTGTTGAACAAAAATTTAAATAGTTACTAATAAAAAAAAATGGCTCATATTTTATGTAAATAGATAAGCAGCGAAATAATGAACAATTACGTTGAGTAATGTGTCTACGCCACTTCGCTGACATGTCTAAAGTATTTCTCGTCTCGTCCGTCGTTCTAGATTGATACCTCCTTTGAATTATTTATAGTATCATCGTTAATGTCCACATAAATAATTCATAAGCTTTCAAAATTTATACCTATGAACATTATTATGTCCAATATATAAAGATTAGGAAAGTTCAAAGGAAATATTCGTCGATATATTATTTACTAATAATGGTAGCAGACCAGAGGGAGACTTTGTACAAAAGTCGATTACTTGGCCACCTGTGTCCCATTCGTGTTTCTACTGTGAATCAGTTGTCTTTGCATGGCTGTGTTTCGGTTGAAGAGTGGGATATGGCAGTGAATTTACAGGGTACAGAGGAATAACACCTGAGTCCTTAGGAATGGCAACACACGGGGGGTATCATGGGCGAAACAGTATACTCTGTTATGTCCATGGTACTGCACAGCTTATAGGCGACGGTTACCACTTTCCATCAGGTGCGCCGTCAGCTTGTTTGACATTCTAAGTTGCATAAAAAAAAACTAGTGGTCGCTCCATGGTCAAAATTCGAACAGAACATATGTATATTGTAATAAATTAATTTATTTTGGCTACATTTGACATTCAGTAAGACTATAGACAAATACTATTAAATATTAAAGACAAACGATATTAATCTATTCTCAATTTGCTCACAGACTTTAACAATATATATATATATATATATATATATTAAAAGGGATTCGATGGGGTAACTGACCTGTTTTATCCTCACCGATCATCACTCACTGGTGCCCCGTAAGCGTATACCTATAGCACAGGCGGGTTTACCGTTCCGATAACATCCATAAAAAATACGAGTAACATTACCCTCCTTTCATCGACAGTCGGGTAAAAACAACTTACGAAACCATTGTCAAAGCGAAAAAATCAACATAATCTCCCTTATTAACGAAACCATTCGAAATTCGAATAGACCGATACCCAAAGTAAACCCATCTAAATGGTAACGAACCGTCCCTGTCTCTTTCAAATGCAAATGTTCATATAATACAACAACATATATCCCTATACGTGATTCCCCCACAACTTTATTATCAGAAATTCTGAATACTTCAACAAATACTAGCATTTGAGATTTTATCCAACGGTTTAATGTCGCGTAAACTTCAATTCTCTCCCGAGGGAATTGGATTGGGTTTCGCTTGTCCCCGCGTATAGGATCCACCAGTATTGCTCTCATCGGGCCTAATCCGCACAATCAACAGAATTTCGTTCCTCCCCCTGCCCTTAGCTTCTGTGGTAGTGATGCCCGATGGTCGATTATTAATCGATTGTACGATATGTGTATTTGTTTATCAATAATTAAGGTTGTGCCACAATAAAAATCGACTTCAATTGTGACAAACCTGGTTATTTTGATTTAAAAACTAAACTACTGAATCTATTTTCATAAAATCTCTATCCAATCGAAATTTTGAAACTAATATATATCCTTTCAGATAAAAAAAAGATTTTCCAAACTAAAAACAAAAAAAAAAACTGAAAACTTTCATCGTAAACGTTTGCTTAATCCGTTTGAGATAAAAAAAAAATTATGGTTTTGTTTTTTTATAGGTCAAAAAAATGTCTGCGATAGCATGTCTATAATTTTAGGATAGCTTATTATACTCATCAAATTCATATTTGATCATCAAATATGAATTTATAATATTTAATGTAAGCATTACGTTTTACTAATGGGGAAAAATGTTAGGACACTTGATACGACACGACGAACTTATGAACATTATAATAGAAGGTAAGATAGAAGGAAGAAGGGGGAGAGGGAGACCGAGACATAGTTACATCAGGCAGATCAAGGAAGGAGTTGGTGTCGTGTCGTATCAAGAGGTGAAGAGACTCGTTGAAAATCGTAGTGAGTGGCAAGAGCTCCACCGACAAGAGCGCAGCTCTTAAATAAGATAGATGGATTACGTTTTACTACCCGTGCTAAAACGCGACGGGTCCCTAGTCGACAATAAAATTAACATATAACTGAATATAATCGATTAAGATACTACTCAATCGATTATTTGATCGATTTGATCGATTATTAACATTTAGACTTGTTTTTTACAAGCTGTCAATATAATACAATATTCCTATATATGTTATTTTACTGATGATTTCCTGGATGAGCATATTTTTTTTTTTGATGGATGAAAATGGTATGGTAACCCCGCCTGCGCTAACGGTATACGCTTGCGGAGCACCAGTGAAGGATGACAGATGAGAATGAAAACAGGCCACTTAGCCCATCATGATGAATTCATCAGGAATTAACCATGATAGTTTCCAGGGAGAACCACGAGGAGGTCGACCTGGTTGGGTATATTGCTAGCAATGGGATTCTCAGTCTCCATTACTAACAATCCCTTTCCCCCCTGGATGAACATATTGGAAGACTGTAAAACTCATCCAGTTGATGAAATAAATACATAAATATACGTTATTAATCATTATTTAATTTTAATCGAGTAGGATCGACACTGTCGATAGTATTACTAATACCATTCGATATTATTATTATTTTCGAACACTATCGATTATTTGTCACTGTCTATGGCTGCGTCCCATCCCTTTCACACAATCATAGCGTCTCAAAGATATTACTCGTGCCAGAAGCTATAAATTTATTGTAGCTTAGGTAGTGAAAATTGTGTCGCATCGAATCGGGTTTATGAGTAGTACTGGTATCCGCGTTGCTTTTTTATACCACGAAGATGGCAATCAAGCATACAGCTCGTCTGATGGTAAACGATCACTGTAGCCTATGGACGCCTGCACTACGAGGGTGACATCCCTATGATGTATGCAGTGGTACATTTATGATGTGCGTTGCTGACCCTGAAGAAACTTTAATATACCTTATAACCAGAGGGAGATTTTGTACAAAAGTCGATTGCTTGGGTTCCTCTCTCCCATTCGTGTTTCTACCGTGAAGCAGTTGTGTCTGCATGCCTGTGTTTCGGTTTGAAGAGTGGGATATGGCAGTGAATTTACAGGGTACAGAGGAACAACATCTGAGTCCTCAGGAATGGCAACGCATGGGGGGTATCATGGTCGAAACAGTATACTCTGTTAAGTCCATGGTACTGCTTATGTCTATAGGCGACGGTTACCACTTTCCATCAGGTGGACCGTCAGCTTGTTTGTCATTCTAAGTTGTATAAAAAAAAAAGTAGTCTGCACTTAATACTAACTTTCAGTAACTCTATTAATATAAAAGCGGAAAGAAGATAAATGACTACGCGTTGCTGCCAGCAAATGGTATTAAGTTTACTAAGCTGTTGTCCTTTTTCTCTCATTGTGCGAAGGTGTCACCCTATTTGCGGATTTGCTGGGCTTACGCGATAGACGTAATGAGTTTGTTAGGACCGTAATGGACTAGTGAAAGACGCAGATTCTCTAAGCTTAAGTGTTGCTATTTACTTATATACTACACTAGTGGTCACACCCCGACTTCGCACGGCTAGACAGATAGAAAGATAAATTTGAATTTTATTTATTACAGCTTTAATAGACAATTTGTTGATAGTTTGTGTTGATTTGTTGAAAATTATTAAATTCACCAGAGGGAGACATTGTACAAAAGTCGTTTGCTTGGGTATCTCTGTCCCATTCGTGTTTCAACCGTGAAGCAGTTGTGTTTGCATGGCTGTGTTTCGGTTTGAAGGGTGGGATATGGCGTGAATTTACTGGGTACAGAGGAATAACACCTGAGTCCTCAGGAATGGCAACGCATGGGGGGTATCATGGGCGAATCAGTATACTCTGTTATGTCCATGGTACTGCTTATGTCTATAGGCGACGGTTACCACTTTCCATCAGGTGGGCCGTCAGCTTGTTTGCCATTCTAAATCGTATATAAAAAAAAAAATATTAGTAATGCGTACTACCAGTCCCTTTGTTAGCAATATACATAGCGTCATGGATGCTCACCCACTATTTACCTCTCTTTAGTTCTGGAGCTCTTGAGCAGTTACGGTGTCGGTGCTCCAGCATCAGGAACGTTAAAGAGGATATGAAATATTATAAACGATAACTAGCTTGTATTAAATTTAAACCCACATAATCATACTTAATCCAACTCAATCAAACACCATCGACCGGAATTCCCCTGATAACTTACTTGACTATCAAACATTAATTGGTATACAGGAAATTCATATAAGTTAGTACTGTATATATGCATAAAATTATCCATTAAGAGATACTCCCAAAAGGATGAGTTTCCCAATTGGTTACTAGTTTTATAATAGTCTTAGAAGAAAATTATTAACAATTTATAATAACATGATTTAAATTGGTATTTTATCTATTAATGTATAGTTTAATAATATAATAGTGCGGGGGGAAAGGGATTGTTAACAATGGAGTTTGACAGCCCCATTGCTAGCAATATGCCTTATTAGGTGGTCCACGTAGTTCCTCCTGGAAACCACCGTGAACAATTCTTGTTGAATTCGTCACGATGGGCTAACTGACCTGAACTACTTCATCCTCACCTATCATCCTTCACTGGTGCCCCGCCGGTGTATACCGATGGCGCAGATGGGGCTACCATTCCATTATCATCCATTAAAAAAAAATAGTGCGCTCAATCTTTGCCCATTTTTAAAACTTAGTTAAATCCCACTACTTATCCTTGTAATCACTTAGTCCTACGTATTTCCAGTTTTGTGTGTTATATACGAATATATGTGTGTTAGTGTTGTATATTTGTATGTATTTATGCGTATATATGTATGTATGTATATATATTTATATATGTATGTATATGTGTATATATGTATATATTTGGATATATGTGTTTATTTATGTATGTGTATATGATTATGCTGTCACAGATATTTATTATTTTATATTATTTTTACAGATATATTTCTTTTAACGCGCCACCTACCTATTTATTCTTTAATACTTTCTACCCAAAAGGTTGTCTGGACGAGATTGCTTAGCAATAAGACCGTCTTTTGTACTACACTGTACGTATTGAAAATTGTTCAACAAATCCTGTAATGTTGGTGCAATAAAGTGTTAAATAAATAATTGTTTATACGTATAATATAACAATGTAAAAATTGTTATAAATTAAAAGTAAATCATAATCGTAATGACTGTAAACTATGTGTAGATAGATAGATAGATAATTACTCGAGATAGCGAATATAACGAACGCACACTATGTATTTGATCTATATTTCTTTCTTTTTTATTATTTTTTTTTTTAGTGCTATTTCGCGACTCACTTTTGGCCACAACAGAATATCAGTGTTTTGCTCTTTTTAGGGCAAAGCAAAAAGCTGAGTTGTGGCCATTTTGCATTACTGTGGCACACGCATGAAGAAAAAAATTTTATTATGCATTCTAATTTTGTTTTTGGTTTTTTTTTTTTAATCTTTTGTACATGTATCGTTTTTTATCTTTTTTCACTTTGCTTTTGTGTCTTTTGCTGTTTGTGTGCTGTAAGTGATGCAAATAAATTATCTATCTATCTATCTATCTACTCTTTATTATTTCCTCCAATATATATATATATATATATATATAGATATTGGAGGATATATATAGATATAAAGATTTAGTAATTATTTGAAACCTTTGGTATTTTATGGTGATAATTTAAACTAGGGGATTTTTATAAAGTAATACCAGAGAGCATACCTTGAAATATCTGCAATTTCGGGGCCGTATGAAACACAAATTTGATGTTAAAATTATATAATACATATGATTTAAAAATATTAAAATATCGTTTCTTTGGACTTTTATGATAGGATTTATGACGAAATAAATGTTAAATTCCATTTACTGGATCGATTTCGGTACGAACGAAATTACGAAATTGAGTCTGAAAATTCGGAATTACATTTCATGGTAGACCCCCATAGGTTCGACATGGAAGTAGTTTTTTTTTTATTATTTATAATTTTTCTTTCTTTTCTTTTACATAACTTACTTATATTACAAATGTGTAAGCTTGTTTGTTTGTTATCTTGTAATGCCTTATCGGTTTAATTACTTTTTTAATTACTATGAAATTTGGTATACGCGTATGTGTAAGAGAAAAACTTTGGTTATTTTTGTCCCGGTATATCCCTTAATATATCCTGGTTACGTGGACGAAGTCGTGAGTAAAAGCTAGTATTTCAATATAAACAAAAGAATTGCATTTGTGTTCAGATTGAATAAGTTTTATTAGGTTTTTCTAAGTAAAAACACAAATCGAGAAAACATGACCAAAATAATGAACGAAATAAAATAGTTTACAGTTCAATAAACCGAATAAAAGATTTATAGTTAGTTACATTTATTATAGAGAATAATGTAGGTAGATAAATAGTTTTTTTTATACAACTTAGAATGGCAAACAAGCTGACGGCCCACCTGATGGAAAGTGGCAACCGTCGCCTATAGACATGAGCAGTACCAGGGACATAACAGAGTATACTGTTTCGACCATGATACCCCCCATGCGTTGCCATTCAAACATAAAACAAAATTAAAACAGTTCAATAGTTAAAATAAGTTAATTTGATGTTTTTATGAATTAGCGGGTAGTCGTGCAAAGTGAAACACCCCAGTTCTATCTACTGTGAAGCGTGTTTTGATGTGGTCAACTCAGTAATTACTTGTTTCTGTGTTAATGTGAAGTTTTGCCAGCCCGAACAAACACGCGTGCACAACCCTTGAGTTAATGAAAACGCGGCCAGCTAGGGATGGGAATGGCGTTATATCAAATCGAATCAGATCGAATAATTTATTTGTAGAATACATTTTTATAAAAGGTCTTAATAGTATAGAGTTTGTTTAATGCATTCAATCTGTATACAGACATGCGAATATGTAAATTTGCATTATAACTGTCAAATTTCACTAAATTAAATTAGTTAAATTAGTTGTATGCGTACAACTAAACAATGCGTATAACAAATAACTGTATTCAGTTATTAATAAAATTAAATATTAAAAAAAAATTTGATAATAACAATTAATATTTATACAGTAATAATTTAAAAAAAAAATGAGTCGTGTAGGTTCTGAAATAGAATAGACAAGCCCGTTCTTTCCGTCAATGGTCAAGGGATGGACAGCAGCGTCCCTCTTGTAACATCACCAAAAGCCAAATTGGGTTTTTTTTTATGTGAAAATGGTATGGTATCCTGCGTTAACGGGATACGCTGGCGGAGCACCAGTGAAGGGTGATAGATGAGAATGAAAACAGGCCAGTTAGCCCATCATGATGAATTCATCAGGAATTAACCATGATAGTTTCCAGGGGGAATCGCGAGAAGGTCGACGCCAAATTGGGTTTGCCAAACAGGTTGCCAAGCGAGGCAATTGCTGGAAAACTCTTCTTATTGGGAAAGCTATTTTCAGTAGTGGACAATTAATGCTTGATACAAGGATCAAAATAAAAAAGGTAAACCCTTAATAAATTATTTGTTAACCGACTTCAAAAAGAAGGAGGTCCTCAATTTGTTTTTTTTTATACAACTTAGAATGGCAAACAAGCTGACTGCCCACCTGATGGAAAGTGGTAACCGTCGCCTATAGACATGAGCAGTACCATAGACATAACAGAGTATACTGTTTCGCCCATGATTCTTCCCATGCGTTGCCATTCCTGAGGATCCAGGTGTTATTCCTCTGTACCCAGCAAATTCACGCCATATCCCACCCTTCAAACCGAAACACAGTTATGCAAACACAATTGCTTCACGGTTGAAACACGAATGGTACAGAGGTACCTAAGCAATCGACTTTTGTACAAAGTCTCCCTCTGGTGAATATATTATTATCTATTATTAAATTAATCTTACGCTATAATTATTCACTTATTTCTTTTTATTTATTTAACATTTATTTAGCACTAATATTACAGGACTTGTTGAATTTTTTTCAATAAGTATAGTGTATAGTGTTAGTAAAGTATAGTGTAGTTAGTAAAATGTGGTTTTATCGCTAAGCAATCTTTTCCTGACAACCTTTGGGTAGTAGGAATTAAAGAAGTGAAGAATTTATTGCATTCATTGGTCTGTTTTGTCTTTTATTGATATTCGTATATAGTAGTGTATGTCTTTTGGATATTTAATTGTATGTATTTATTTATGTAATATTAAAAGTATTTACATAATTTTCTGATTTATGCGCATGTCTTCACCAAGCACTTCATTCTAACTTGTTGTTTTCGTAAAACTGGCTTAGTATTTTCATTTAATTTATATTTGTAAATCACTGTGTCTTGGCAATCTCTTATGGACTCCCGTGATACAGGTTCGCTTAGTGCGGGTTCCAATGTACTCGCTGTTGTAAATTTCTTGTATTTAATAAATAAATAAATAATAAAAAAAGTTTGATTCGATTAATAATGTTTGTTTGTATCGGGGCGGGTGAATGCCAGTAACAGTTACGGGGCCGGTGGCCTTATTGTTAATAATATACTCTGTTTAGTTAATTGAACCGCACTCATGAATAAAGCACCTATTGGGTTCGAAACTAGCACATAGGTAGGGCATCACCGAATTTTAAACTTTAAAACTTGAGTAAAACCGGTGTAAAGATTTATAATACTGTTAACTTAAGATCTAGGAAACGTTTGTTTACATGATCCCAATCATCAATTAATCATGATGCACCAGTTAATCTGCCTTCATTCCCATATTAGCCACTGCTACTTTACCAGGGAATACCGATAACGTAGGCGGGGTTACTAGTACATTTTTATTTAATTGAAAAAATAGGTTTGTATTTAAATAAATTGTTGCTGGTAATAGCAATGTAAGTCTTCCAACAGTAAAACTATACTCGTATTATTGAGACTTGAAGTACCTTTTCTTGGAAACCATCATGATTAAATTCTGGTGAATTCGTTACAATTAACCAACTAGTACTGTAATTACGAGTACTAACTAGTACTGTAGTATTGTAATTAGTAATCTGCCTTTACCGTTTTGCCGGCTTAAGTCAGTACCACAAGGTTACCATATATTTTCAACAATAAAATAGGCACACTTGTTCGTATTATACTTGGTATTAAGAATAGTATAGACAATAGAATAAAAATTACTATATCCTAGTCATTTGATTTATTCCGGTCACGTAGACGAAGCCGTGTTAAAAAAAACAAGTATAACATCATCTTTCTACTTAGCAGTTGAATAAATAGATATTTATACTTTTTAGAGTCACTACCGAAAATACTTTTTTGAAAATTATTAAAATTTTATCTGAATAACCGGATATAATAGCGCGTACCGAGAACGACGTCCCATCACTATTCGTATTTGAAATGGAAGGAACACGGGTACGGGCGGATTATTTGCTCGAACAAACGGTTTCATTTATTCAGACATAGAAGATTGAACGAATGGTTTTGTGGTTGCGTCGGATTATCCGCCGCTCCGCTGTACACTTCGCTCTCCATTGTCCTAAATTCTATAATGCAATTAAACCAACTATTAACAGTTATAGAGTAATAGAAATACATTATAAACATCACTATTTTGTATATATGTATGCATATCTGTATATGTATTTAAAAAACGAACAGAGTTTCGTGCCTCCAGTCGAAGTAGTTAAAATTACTTCTCTTCACCCAAAGGTTGCCTGGATGAGATCGCGCTTAGCGATAAGGCGCCCATTGTTTTCTTAGTGTAATATTTTCTTGTAATTGTTTGTATTTATAATAAGTTTACTATTGTAATCTTATGGAGGAAACAGTAAATAGTATCTATCTATTTTACTAGATGGCGACTTAAAAGAAAAGTCGTCTGCTTGGATATATCCGTCCCATTCTATCGTGAAGCTGAGCTTGTATGGTTGTTTCGATTTGAAGGGTAGGATATAGCAATAATTCTACAGTGTATGGTGGCATAAAATCGATTAGGAATACAACCGCATGATCTTGTTTAGAAGTGATGGATCAGGTATCAGCCAAGTTGCTATTCTTAGTCATACCAGTGTTAATCATCCACTATTGTACATAAGCCTTCTCCATACGAGGAATTGCGGACTCTTACTATTCTGGATTTCATAACAAAATTACTCGTGGCTTTGTCGTACTAATTGAAGACTACAGAGTAGGTTTTCTATGCTGGCCTTGACCTGGTCATTTCGCTGCCATATCTTGTTTGTCAAAGCAAAAATCGGCTAATAGGATGTAGAAATATGAGTAGGGATAGAGGTATCCAAGCAGACAATTTTTCACAATCTCTCGTATCGTATGATGACGTACATTGTAATTTTACTTCCATATACCATCCTTTAAATCGAAAGACAGGTATATAAAAATGCTTGGCTGGCAATTTCTCCCATATTTGCTATTACGTCTAGGCAATTTTATTTTCCCCCTCAAATTATATGCCCAGATTTAAAAATGCTGATTATAAAAAGGGTTTCTTATCAAAAACTTGGTCTACGAACCAAATCACAGCCTCACAAAACGGCACAAAGATTTCAAATTATACATTTCCAAAGCAATCGACTTGTACTGTATACAGAGGAGAATAATTCATTTACACATGAATAAAATGTTTAAACGGTCCTAAATTGGATATTTACTGAATGGGAACAGTTGAATCGAGTTAAAATTGCTAGATGCAGGGCGGCGCGCGATACGTGTAAGGAGGGATAATCTCCCGCCACGAAAACCATTCGTTCATCATCTTGAATGAATGAATGAGTCGACTGGAGCGTGTAATCCGCTCCTCTAGTTCGTGTTCGTTCCATTTGGATAGTGATGTGACAAGATATAATTTATATTCCATTAAAATAAATTAATTTTCATTAATAGGTTATTGTTATCGGTTAATGAAACTTTAGATTTATCTTGGAAAATTAGTAATCAGTACATTTCAGTGGGAAAAATATTAATATGATATGAACAGATGGTTTTATTATGTATAGAATAATATCACATTGTATAGTATAGTTTATTTTTTTTTTGTGTAAACTATATAGGGGTGAAATTGTTTTATGAACTCCGTAGATAATCAAGCGACTTGATTAAATTAAAAAACCAAAGTTGCCTTCTTAGATTTAGCAAACAAATTAATCTATCTATCTATATATTATAAATTATTTTGTGTGTTTTTAACCTATTAAAATAATATAAAAACTTAAAAACAGGATAATATACGATTAGGTATATTTTATTATAAAAATTTTAAATAAAAAAATCCCTTGTACGTTCATGCTAATTCCCAAAACTCAACTAAACGCTCAACTACGATAGTTTCCCTATAAGTTTTATTCGTCGATGCATGCGAAGTCGGGACGGTTCCCTAGTATATTTGTATATAATAAAACAATTGATAACTAAAGCCGTTAAGGGGAATGATATACAAGTAAATTACTGTAGTCATTAATTACGCTATCAAACAAATGTTTGAAGTTCCGTGCAATAATCATTTAGATGTTATCGAGCCACAAACGCGCGGTCCTAACGACTTGATGATAATAAGGTCGTTTTAAGTTTACAACTTGCCCTTAAATTATACGCAATACAGTTTGTACACTAGAATGGTGTTTAATTAATTTCGACACGCAATTTGCGGTTATTATTATTAGCTTGTGATTAAGGGTGAATTGGTGTGAATAGAACACGCCTATTTGTCAGAAAGACGGGGTGAATAGGAAGTCGATTGTTTGAATTTTAATTTTTGTTCATTGAAACTCATTTTACCGGAAACATGGGGTGAATAGAAACTCGGTTGTCTGTCTTTTTTTATCAACATGTCATTTTATAGTTTTTGTATTTATTTTGGGAGTTTTTTTTTTATGAGTGAAAATGGTATGGTAACCCCGCCTGCGCTAACGGGATACGCTGGCGGAGCACCAGTGAAGAGTGATCGATGAGAATGAAAACAGGCCAGTTAGTCCATCATGATGAATTAATCAGGAATTAACCATGATAGTTTCCAGGGAGAACCGCGAGGAAGTCGACCTGGTTGGGTATATTGCTAGCAATGGGATTCTCAGTCTCCATTACTAATAATCCCTTTCCCCCCCTATTTTGGGAGTTTGGTTTGGACATTTGTTTAATTAAAGCTAACATTTCGTTGTTTGCGTATGCTTGTAACGAAATCGTAAATGGTTTTTAAATGTTAGACATAATACAGATGAACATATTATCATATGCAATTTATAGTTATTATTATTATCTTGTGATTGAAGGTGAATTGGTGTGAATAGAATATGTTAAGGTTTGTTTATTGTCGGAAAGATGGGGTGAGTAGGACCTCGATTGTTTATTTCTTTTTATGTTATTTTCTTTTTTTTTTGTTTAACGTAAACCTGTTTTACAGTATTTTCTTTTTCGATTTGGGCGCATTCACTTGTCTATTTATAAAAGTTATAATAACTCTCTGTCTAGTTGAAGTGAAATTTTGAGCGGGTTTGTAAATTTACATTCAATACAGTTTGTATTACAGAATGGTCTTTAATTAATTTTGAAAAGCAATTTTGTGGGTATTGTATCACAAGCTAATAGCTCGTGATTAAGTGTGAATATAAGTTTGAATTGCTTGTGCGAATGGGACGTGTTTGTTTATTGTCGGAAGGATGGGGTGGATTGCAATCGATTGTCTGATTGTTATAGGCTTTTATTATATTTTTATTAAACCGTCACAAAGTAACAGTAAAGTTTTTTTTGTGGTTCTTTTACGTGCACCTGTTTATTTGAGTGGGGAGTAGTTTGTTCCTGGTTTTTGTTTATGGATGAAAACGAAATGGTATTCTCTTCTTTGCTATTGGCCCCTACTGGCAGAATACTATTGAGTAGTCGCATAAATGTAACATGTAATATAAATAATAATAATTTTTCTTTCGAATTTTTGGTCCCTTAATATTTATTAGTTAAGTTAATGTTAGTAAATTTACACATGCACGCACGCACGCACGCACGCACGCACGCACGCACGCACGCACGCACGCACGCTCGCATGCACAAAGTATATTGCACGCATAAGTACAGATGCTTAAAATTAAGGGAGATACTGACAGTAATGGCGGAATTACCATTCCATTTTCATGCCATAAAGAACGGCTCTCGTTTGTTAGAGGAAATATTCGTATTATTACATGAAGGACGATGAAAAGCAATATTCAAATTTTAATCAAAATATGCACACTCGTAAGATATGCATGAAGTGTGGCCGAGTATGCCCACAACGGTGCTCCATAATCATGAATGTAACTAGTTCTAGCCTAAAATATAACAGAAAATTTTATATACCATGGAACTATACTCAATAAAACTTTAATTCAGATAATGTTATTAGCCAATTAGGTATATGTTTGATTTAAAACTATCTAAATCTAAATAAATTCTATATATAAAAAAAAATATATATATTATATATATATATATATTATATATATATATATATATATATATATATATATATATATATATATATATTCTTTATTGCACTTAAACAGTATATTCGACAATTAGTTTAACAACTTATTAGCAAGGGAGGACTTATCTCTGAAAGAGATCTCTTCCAGCCAACCCAGTGTAGTTAGAGAGAAAATGATTTAATTTGGGTAATCCAGTGCAGAAAAGGTACCAGTGAAAATAAATTTTTCCTCTTTTTAAACGTAGATCCACTCGCCCCAAAAGAGACGAGTGGGCATTGCCCTTTCTAATGGCTGAAACCAGATGCCTCGATTCTACTATAGCGTCGGAATCTCGGGTTCGCATTCGGAGTATTCACATTTCACTCGTACGCTGGCGGCAATGATGATGACAAACAAGCTGACAATCTATCTGATGGAAAGTAGTAACCGTTCGTTATACACATGAACAGTATCATGGACGTAACAGAGTATACTGTTTCACCCATGATACCCTTCATTCGTTGCCATTCCTGAGGACTAAGGTATTGTGCTTCTATACGCTGTAAATCCACTGTCGTGTCCCACACATCAAACCAAAACACAACTGTTTCACGGTAGAAGTACGAATGGGACAGAGGTAGCCAAGCAAACGACTTTTGTACAAAGTCCCCCATCTCTTTAGTTAAGAATTAGGTGATGCTATGTTCGTTATGTTAATTTGTATTTATTTAATATACGCTGTGGTCCTGGCATAGAATAGGTCACCCTATCCAATCCCGTGGGTGACGTAAGAGCTGACTAAGGAAGGACAAGGGATGGGCAGCAGCGTTCTTCTTAAAACATCTCTAAAGCCTAACTACGATTGCCAGTCTGCGTGCCAAGATTGGCAATTACTGGCAAAACTTCCCAAGGTGAAGGCTTATGTTCAACTGTGGACAGTTAAAGTCTAATACGATGATGATGAATTTGCTACAGACGAGTATTAACCCAGTAGCTCAATGTCGAACAATAGATTTTACCAATAAGATTACATTTTGCAAACTGTATCATATATCTTTCGTTTACTAATGGCGACAGGAGTCCTCTACCTAGCTGTCGTAATATATTTAGCTATATATTTGCTACAGAGACAGTCTAAATTGCCAGCAATTTGAGGTATTTTATGGGAAATTTCTTATAGGGTAGATGCCTAGATTGGACATTTATTTATTTATTTATTTTGTTAAGAGAGGGACTGGCTGAAAACCAGCATTGTGCAGCTGTAAACATTGCACTGGGACACTCGCAGCATCAGCTGAGGCAGTTCCTTTTGCCTAATATGAGACACTTTTTATATATGTATTTTTTGTTCTAAGTTCCTAATAATCTAATAATTATTATTCACCGGAGGAAGACTTTGTACAAAAGTCTATTGTACTGCTCATGTCTATAGGCTACGATTACCATTTTCCATCACGTGGGATGTCAGCTTGTTTGCCATTGTAAGTTGCATAAAAAAGAACTGAGATACATAATTTATTTGTATTACTTACATCTTACAAATAACAATATAAACATGTACATAATACAGAAATATACAGTGAAAAGAGATAAAAGAATGAAAAACAAAAAAGAAAAATATATAAAACAACAATTTCCTTCTTTTATGCGTGTGCCATAGTAACACAAAATGATCACTCACACTGAGAACTTCAAATCTCTTTTTGAAAATCGAAACAATCCGTGTAGATTTTTCTACTTCTTTAAGATATATAAATTTTACTTTATTTGTGTTTGTATACGCTTGGCAGTATCGTAAAAATGCTGTGCAAGCTGTAAACATGGGGGATTTATGTGTTCTGTCGCGTCGTGTATTCTGAATAGATGCTGGCATAGAATACTCGGTTTTATCTCAATGTCATGAACCAAACATAATGAGAAATCCCAATTCCTATAGTAATAGTACTATTATACCCAGATATTTTTTTTTTAATGGATGATAATGGAATGGTAACCCCGCTTGCGTTAACGGTATACCCTGGCGGGGCACCAGTGAGGGATGATAGGTGAGAATGAAAAGGCAGGTCAGTTAGCCTATCGTGATGAATACGCCTAGAATTCAGCACGGTGGTTTTCAGGGGGGGTGGAAGGTCGACTTGAGAGGGTATATTGCTAGCAATGGAACTGCTAGTCCGCATTACTAACAATCCCTTCCCTTCCATATACCCACATTTTTCTTGCATGATGAACGAAAGGTCCATTCATTCATCCTTTTACAATATATGTATTTTATCGAATATTTATTTCAAATTACAATTAATAAAGAATGTTTTCTTTTTTTTTACAGGTATGTTTGTGCTGATCTGCATCAATAAAGATGTGTTTTGACAATTAGTAAGTATAATTGGTGATAGTGAAGTCAAGAATGGTGGGATATAGCGTGAATTTACAGGATACAGAGGAATGACATCTGAGACCTCAGGAATGGCAACGCATGGGGAGTATCATGGGCGAAACAGTATACTCTGTTATGTCCATGGTACTGCTCATGTCTATAGGCGACGGTTACCACTTTCCATCAGGTGGGCCGTCAGCTTGTTTGCTATTCTAAGTTGTATAAAAAAAAATTAATGGAGTATTCTATCAGGAAAAGTGAACATACTTATTTTTCCAATAAGAAACATTGGTCGAAAAACAAACAAATTTACGGTTCCCATATTGTTTATAACACATCGTATCTCGCTGTCAAATCAGTGCCTATGGGAAATTATAATTTTTTCACCACTTTACGCACCATTTTATCCTTTCAAAAACATATTATAAATTTTGCAAAATAAATTAATTTCATTTCAATTGTGAAAGTGAATTTATTTGATTATTTGTTACTTTATAGTGTCAATCACTGTGAAAGGTATACATGTACTATGTGTTTTTTTTAATGGGTGATAATGCAATAGTAACCCCGCCTGCGCTATCGGTATACGCTGGCGGGGCACCAGTGATAGATGATAGATGACGATGAAAGCAGGTCAGTTAGCCCATCGTGAAGAATTCCACGAGAAGTAACCACGATAATTTCCAGGGGAAACCACGTGGAGGTCGACCTGATTAGTAACATTGCTAGCATTGGGGCTGTTAAGCCCCGTCGCTAACAATCCCTTTCCACCCGTACTATGGGGGTTGTTCTCCAACTGCCATTACTGAGAACTGATATGTTATTACCATTCACTTACTTCATTAAATTTGTACATGAAGTAATGGGAGTTACAAAATTCGATTGTTTAGGTACCTCTGTCCCACTCCTGTTTCAACCGTGATACAGTCGTGTTTGCATGGCTGTGTTTCGGTTTGAAGGCTGGGATATGGCGTGAATTTACTTGGTACAGAGGAATAACACCTGAGTCCTCAGGAATGGCAACACCCCATGTGTATAGGCGACGGTTACCACTTTCCATCAGGTGTACCGTCAGCTTGTTTGCCATTCTAAGTTGTATAAAATAATAAAAAATATTAAAAATAATTCCATATCATTTACAATATTTATATTGAGTGTACCTACAGCTAAAAAATTTCGCCGTATAAGTCCGGGCATAGAATGGGCCACCACTTCCTTTCTCATAGGTGTCATAAGAGGCGACTAAGGGAGCATAATGATAGAGGGATGGGCAGCAACGTCCCACTTAAAACATCATTGAAAGCTTAACTGCGGTTGCCAATCCGCCTGCCGAGCGTGGCAACTATTGGCAAAATTCTCCTTCTGGGTAAGGCTTATGTTCAGCAGTGGACAGTTCAGGACTGGTATGATAATGATAATTATGTACCTACATTAAAAACTCTTTTTTGAATAATGTTATCGAAAACGTACTATATAATATGAATGAATGAATGAATGAAAACTATTGTTCCAATTATTTCTAGCCGACCCTTAGCTTGTTTTTTTTTTATACAACTTAGAATGGCAAACAAGCTGACGGCCCACCTGATGGAAAGTGGTAACCGTCGCCTATAGACATGGGCAGTATCATGGACATAACAGAGTATACTGTTTCGGCCATGATACCACCCATGCGTTGCCATTCCTGAGGACTCAGGTGTTATTCTTCTGTACCCAGTAAATTCACGCCATATCCCACCCTTCAAACCGAAACACAGAATACATAAAATACATTAAATACATACAATTTATTGTGAATAATTATTCATGGCGTGAAATTATACCGGACCTGTATTAATTTTGTTGGCAGTACATTAATTTAATATCGTACACTTCATTTTATTGCGTCGAACGGTCACAGAATTAATTTGAGTCGAATATAAAGATATACGATAAATGTTTGGCATTTATTATTTTTATTAATTTAAAAAAATTCTTAATTGAAAGGCAAAAGTTAGATTTTCCAGCAAGTTACCTCTATGTTCCATTTGTCTGCTAGATAGACTGTCATATCTGTCTGTTTACTGTATACATAGATAATTTGGTAGTATTGTTTTATTGTTACCCTATTCCCTTTGGCCGCAACAGAATATCAGTGCTTTGCACTTTTGAGGGCGAAGCAATAAACTGAGCTGTGACCATTTTGTATTGTTATGGCACACGCACAAAAGGAAAAATTGTACTTGGCTTTATGTATTTTTCTTAATCATTTATTTTATCTCGCTTTTTATGTATATCTGTATTTGTTATAATTTGTGTGCTGTAAGTAACGCAAATAAATTATCTATCTACCTATCTATTGCAGTATCACATTGTTTTTTTTCTATAACATACGGGGCAAACGAGTACTTATGCAGTGCGGCTCACTTGATGGTAAGTGACTACCGCTACCTATAAGCACCTGTAACATCAGAAAAATTGCAGATGTATTGCTGGCCTTTAGGAGAAGAAATATGCTATTTTGTTTTAAAGTTTTAATGTCGATTTTTTATACAACTTAGAATGGCGAACAAGCTGACGGCCCATCTGATGGAAAGTGGTAACCGTCGCCTATAGTCATGAGCAGTACCATGGACATAACAGAGTATACTGTTTCTCCCATGATACCCCCCATGCGTTGCCATTCCTGAGTACTCAGGTGTTATTCCTCTGTACCCTGTAAATTCACGCCATATTCCACCCTTCAAACCGAAACACAGCCATGCAAACACAGCTGCTTTACGGTTGAAACACGGATGGGACAGAGGTGCCCAAGCAAATGGCTTTTATACTCAGCTATTAACTGTCCACTGTTGGACATATGTCTCCCCCATAAGGGAGATGATGCCAAGAGTTGTCACGCTTGGCAAGTGGGTTGGGAACCGCAGTTAGGTTTTGGTGTCGTTTTAAAAAGGACGCTGTTGTCTATCCCTCGATTATTGAGTTCCCATAGTCGCCTCTTACGACACCCACGGGACAGAAAGGTGTGGTCCATTCTATGTCGTGACCACACTGCAATGTCGTGTAATGTTTACTAATATTATAAATGCGAATTTCAATTTGTTTGTCACCTGTCAGCGCCTAAACGGCTTAACTAATCGTTATGAAATTTTGTACATAAGTAGTTCAGGTAGTGTCTGAGAATTTTTTATTATACATATCATACCATACCATATCATATTATATTAGCCTTTAATTGTCCACTATTGAACATTAGCCTCCCCCATAAGATGGGAAATGGAATGGAATGATGATGAAGATGAAAGGGCAAAACTGGGTTTTGCCAGTATTTGCCAAGCTTGGTAGACGGCGCAGTTACGTTTTGGTAATATTTTAAAAGGGATTCCACGTAGTACCAAATTTAATAAGCAGTTAAGGCGATATAAGGTAATAAACAAACAAACTTTTATAAATGGGAAAGTTTGTTTGTTTGTTATCTCTTAACGGCTTAACTCAATAAATATCTATATTAAAAGTGAATATACAAAACCATAGAAATAAATAAAATAATTTAAAATTGTATTCCACAAACAAAACCGACTTTAATTGTGGACAAATCCGTTTTTTAGATTTAAATACTAAATTACTGTAAGTGTGGCCTGAAAGACGATGTAGTGACAAAAATCGAAAGAGGAATGTTGCGTTGGTTTGGTCATTTGAAGAGGATGGATGAAAGAAGAATTACGAAAGAAATTTATCGAGCAAGAATGAATGGAGATGTCGGTAGGGGCCGCCATAGACGGACGTATGTTGACCAAATAGGCGACGTGCTGAAGAAGGGCCAAATTAAAAGTACCCGTAACCGGCGAGCGTGTATGAATGATTGATGAATGTGGAAGAAGCGAAAGAGGTTTGTTTGAATCGAAGCATTTGGCGTTCCATTGTTTCTGCCTACCCTAATGGGAGACAGGCGTGACAGATATGTATGTCTCGATTTTTATAAAATGTCTATGTAACCAATCTGTCCTTTCGAATAAAGTAAGAATTTTCCAAATTTGTTTCACAACTGACGAAATTGTGAGGTAACAGACGAAAAAGGGTTTCGTAGGAGTCGACTAAGGGAGTGCGAGGGATGGGCAGCAGCGTCGCTCTTAAAACATCTCTAAAAGTCTAACTGCGGTTGCCAACCCGCCTGCCAAGCGTGGCAACTGGAAAAACTCTCCTTACAGGGAAGGCTTATGTTCGGCAGTGGACAGTAACGGGTGAAATATAAAGAAAAAAACAAAAGAATATCAAATTGATAATGGTTAGCTGGTAGAGAATGCTATATGGCATTAAGCTCACCATTTGTACAAAGTTTTATTGTGCAATAAAGAATAAATAAATAAATAACCTCCTTTTTTATTAAGTCGGTTGAAAATCCAAAACTTCAATACCTGCTCCAATAATAAGATTAGATAACGCAAACACTAGGCTATCAGGGTTTATTGGTACGTAGAAATAAATCGCAGAGTCAATAGGGACACGAATTAATCCCGCGGGGCGCATTGGACCCGTCCCCGGGGCGTAATTACTTCGGTTAATTAACGGGGCAAATCGAACGCTTCACTTGCTCTTTTATTTAAACAGTCGGATTAGAGGTGCTTATAGGTAGAAATTTTAATTGGCATGATTTTAAGATTTCAACAACTAGCCCGTGATTTCGCACGAGTCGGGTGTAAATCGTATATCAGGTTCTTGCTTCCAAATTGTTTTAACTCATCAGCAACATCATCATTTCAGCCATTACCTGTCCACTGCTGGACATAGACTGCCGTAGGGAACGGTCCTGAGCCACCTGCATCCACTGACTCCCTGCAATGCATTTGAGGTCGTCGCTCCATCTAGTGATAGGATCCTACACTTCATTTGCCACTCAAGAATTTTTCTTTCCCATCAGTTGTTGGTTCTTCGAGCTATGTGACCAGCCCATTGCCATATATATATATATATATATCAACGTCATAGGCGACGTGCTGAAGAAGGGCCAAATTAAGTTGGCGTTCCATTGTTTCTGCCTATCCTAATAGGAGACAGGCGTGACAGCTATGTATGTATGTATGTATATTATCGTCATATCAACCGTTAACTGTCCACTGGTGAACATAGATCTCCCCCATAAGAAGGCCAGTAGCTGTCACGCTTGGCGGGCAGCTTGGTAATCGCAGTTATGCTTTGGTGACGTTTTAAGAGGGATGCTGCTACCCATCCCTCCACCATATGCTCCCTTAGTCGCCTCTTACGATACCCATGGGAAAGGAAGTGGTGGCCTATTCTATGCCGGGACCACACGGCAATTATTATATATATACCATACATGCTAGAGACCTGGCAAACGTTGTTCTGACATATAAATTATTTATATTTTACGACCTATAATAAAGTAAATCGTTGTCTACAAACACGAACAGTACCACGGA
Organism: Galleria mellonella; assembly: GCF_026898425.1. Taxonomy (NCBI): domain Eukaryota; kingdom Metazoa; phylum Arthropoda; class Insecta; order Lepidoptera; family Pyralidae; genus Galleria; species Galleria mellonella. Next base: position 1,939,374 of record NW_026441999.1, on the reverse strand, counting down.
GCTTCCAGAAAACACTACCAACTTACGTTACCCGTCATGTGCCACCATTTCTGACGAAAGCGTTATGCCTCTGTACCCTGTAATCACCCAATACAATTCGAAGGCCAACTTGTATAAACATCTCTGATTGAACGCGTCCCGAATTTCACGGGGCTTGTAGTTAATTGTGAAGGTATTATCATCCAAATTGAACACTGAGCCGCTGTGTTTTGTGCTGACTCTCTAATTAAACAGTAAAGTCGGGTTTGAGATTATATAATTCTATAGGCGGTCTCCTAAGTCAGTTATTGATTTTAGGTTTCGTGTTTGGTAGTTGTATTCTGTTAGTTTTGTTGTAATTGTTGCGGTAATTCAACTACTAGGTCCCACATAAGTCCCTTATTCCTCTCATTCACCAATTTCCTTTACGCATTTCCAACGTTCCCTTCCTTTTTTCTTCAATCCTTTCCTCCATACCGTAGGTGGCGGAAACCACCAACAAATGCATTCCCAAAGAGGGTTGACGTCAGGCAGGTGGCCGGTCGTAAAACTAAAAACCAAATCTTTTTGTAATATGGATAAAATAATATTACGCCGATCCCAAATGATTGGGATAAGGGTAGGAAGATGATGATTCAACTACCAGGAACCCGTCCCGGCTTCACACGGGTATATATAGATGCGATCATCACTGCTGTCTACTGTCCATCTCTTGAATATTATATTCCCTTAGTCGCCGCTTACGACACTCACAAAGAAGGAAAGTATGGCCTATTCTATGCTGGGACCACACAGTGAATTGTCTGTGTGATAGATTTTTAAAATTATTATTAAATTAAAGAAATATTTGTTAAGATATAACCTACTCTAAGCCTATAACTGCTTAAAAGTGTTTGAGTGACAAACATACAAAAAACTTCACAAACTTTCACTTTAATAATATTAGTATTTTAACTTTTGGCCTATTTATTGTAAAACAATTTGTGTAATATGTAATAGTTTGAGGATTATTTTAGTGTCCTGAAATGGCTTAATGTGACCTTGGTACGGAAAGCCAAAGCCGAAACGTCTATATTTTTAATATGCCAGTAGAATAAATGACAGCTGTGACAGCTGTCATTAGTTGGATGACAATCGAAAGACTATTGATTATTATTATCTATGATTTGCACTAAATTGTTTTCGCGGTATTTTATAGTAGACAAAGTTTTGGATTATCGTATTGTTAAAGTATTATAGTTGTAAATAGTATATACACATTTTACTTCTGATCCCTTTAAAAAGTAGTATTCAGTTACAAACGCACCAAAATAACAAACAAAATTATTAAGTATTCGATAGATGGAAGCTTAGAGGAACGTTTTCTTTTGATGTCGTTCCAGTAAATTATACTTTAGCATTGACGATATAAATTTAAAAACATCAGTAACGTTGGATCTCCATCATACCTTACCTGCGCCATGTTGCTTGGAAAAGAAAAATAAAAAATGGCTTCAAATAAAAACAGCCAAGACGGATGGAAGCCTTTGAAGGGAGGTATTATTTTTAAGAGGTTATTATGAGCTCAGTAATGTATTCATAGGTTAAAAATGCTCCTGGTTTATCCCCCTTCGCTGGGCTCCTCTGGGGAGGTGGGCGCTCGCAGACTCTCATTAACATTAACAGTTGGTAGCCGTTGAAATAACAGATTGCTCATTACAATTCGAAGATTAGGTATCTGTCTGACCAAGAACTTTTTAGATTGAAGAATGAAAGGTATGGAATATTTTTATAATTTTTAGTTTACATATCTAGATATTTGGCGTAACATAATAACATAAACTATTATAAATCACCTGGCCAGTTTGGTAATAGTAGAGTTCTTTTAATGGTTGATAATGGAATGGTAACTCCGTTTGCGTTATCGGTATACGCTGGCGGGGCAGCACTGAGAGATGATAGGTGAAGATGAAGATGAAAGGAGGCCAGTTAGCCCATCCTGAAAAATTCAATGAGAATTAACCACGATGGTTTTCAGGGGGAACCGCGTCACCTAATGGTAAGTGACCATCGCCGCCCATGATCACCCGCAATACCAGAGGCATTTCAGGTGTGCTATCGGCCTTTTAAAAAGGAATATGCTCTTTTCTTGAAGGTTATGATGTTATGACATCTATAGTATTGCAAAAGTAAAATTCTTTATATTGTGGTATTTCAAGAAAGGATTTACTTTTCACTTTACCAGACGGAGACTTTGTACAAAAGTCGATTGCTTGGGTACCTCTGTCCCATTCGTGTTTCAACCGTAAAGCAGTTGTGTTTGCATAGCTGTGTTTCGGTTTGAAGGGTGGGATATGGCGTGAATTTACTGCGTACGGAGGAAAAACACATGAGTCCTCAGGAATGACAACGCATGGGGGGTGTCATGGGCGAAACAGTATACTCTGTTATGTCCATGCTACTGCTCATGTCTATAGGCGACGGTTATCACTTTCCATCAGGTGGGCCGTCAGCTTGTTTGCCATTCTAAGTTGTATAAAAAAAAAGTTTATTAAACAACAGTGTGACTGGTTCCTTAGTTTTGTTGTCTATAGTTATTTCATAATGTTTCTTCAATAAACAACAGATCAGTCTTACATAACAATCAAAGCTTATTCTAAAAGTTTTTAAACATCCATCCAATGTTTAACGAGAAACATTGTGTGCTATCCCACACTGTGCTTGCCTGATGAGGTCACCACTCAAACCGTTCATCCCCATCCGCTATTGTCTCTTCTAGCTACATAACTGTCCCATTACTACTTCAGTTTACTTACCCTTCGAGCTACGTCGGCCATTTCGATTCTTCTGCGGATTATTTACAATTTTTTTAATTTTTTTATGCAACTTAGAATAGCAAACAAGCTGACGGCCCACCTGATGGAAAGTGATAACCGTCACTTATAGATATGAGTAGTACCATGGACATAACAGAGTATACTGTTACGCCCATAATACTTCCCATGCATTGCCATTCCTAAGGACTCAGGTTTTATTACTCTGTACCCTGTAAATTCACTGCAATATCCCATTCTTCAAACCGAAACACAGCCATGCAAACACAACTGCTTCACGGTAGAAACACCAATGGGACAGAGGTTCCCAAGCAAATGACTTTTGTACAAAGTCTTCTTCTGGTATTATTTCAGATATCACGTAACGAAACCGTTTTTGGTGTGAACGCTCTCAAATCGTGGGAGTACGAATATAATTTCCATTCAACTTGAATATTTATAGTTCAAAACAAACAAGTCAAACTTATGCAGAGTTTGTTTTATCTCATCTTATCATAAAATGTCAGGAAACAAAGGTTTGTAAGAATACAAAAGGTATATATATGTATTTCACCAGAGGGAGACTTTGTACAAGAGTCGATTGCTTGGGTACCTCTGTTCCATTCGTGTTTCTACCATGAAGCAGTTGTGTTTGCATGGCTGTGTTTCGGTTTGAATGGTGGTATATGGCAGTGAATTTACAGGGTACAGAGAAATAACACCTGAGTCCTCAGGAATGGCAACCCATGGGGGGTGTCATGGGCGAAACAGTATACTCTGTTATGTCCATGATACTGAGGGCCTACCATGAAGTATTTTCCGAAATTTCGGGGACGAAACAGAAATTTGATGTTAAAATTACATAATACATGCTGTTTAAAATTATTAAAAATGTTAAAATATTGTTCCTTTGGACTATTAGAATAGGATTTATGATGAACGAATTGTTAAGCTCCATTTACTAGGTCAATTTTGATACGAACAAAAACACGAAATTGAGCCCGAAATTTCGGAATTTCATTTCATGGTAGACCAGCTGCTCATGTCTATAGGCGACGGTTACCACTTTCCATCAGGTGGGCCGTCAGCTTGTTTGCCATTCTAAGTTGTATTAAAAAAAGTCTTGAATTTAATTATTCGACAGAACAATTTTTGTTGACGAGCAAAGAATAATTGGGTAGATAGGTAATACTCGTATTTTATACCGTCGAAAGGTTTGGTTTGTCTAGATTTAGATCTTGTTATATTCTATGTAGATCGGATTATTCTGAATTAAAGTACTTATATTTTTCCTCGCAACTTCGTAGGCGTGGATTCTGAAAGTTGGTAACTATTTATAGCAATTGATGTGTGGTTGCAGCATAGAATAGGCCACCCAATATTTTCCCGTGGGTGTCGTAAGAGGCAATTAAGGAAAGTCGAGGGATGAGCAGCAGCGTTCCTTTTTAAATATCTCTAAAGTCTAACTAGTTTGCCTGCCAAGCGTGGCAATTACCAGCAAGATCCCTCAAGGGGGAGGTTTATGTTCAGCAGTGGACTGTTTTTTTTTTATGGGTGAAAATGGTATGGTAACCCCGCCTGCGCTAACGGGATACGCTGGCGGAGCACCAGTGAAGGGTGATAGATGAGAATGAAAACAGGCCAGTTAGCCCATCATGATGAATTCATCAGGAATTAACCATGATAGTTTCCAGGGGGAACCGCAAGGAGATCGACCTGGTTGGGTATATTGCTAGCAATGGGGTTCTCAGTCTCCATTACTAACAATCCCTTTCCCCCCAGAAGTGGACAGTTAAAGGTTGACATGATGATGATGATGACGGCATCGTAAACTTCAAGAAAAGAATTTATACCTTTTTAATATATCGTACTGATTCAGAGATACTGCTGCTGGAAGTTGATTTTAAAGCGCGCTTGTGCGTAGAAGGAAGTACCTTGCAAAACGCACGGTGGATGACCACTCATCCACTAATGACAACAAATTTCGTCGTAAATCGATACCATGAATTGCATAGTATATTCTGTAATATTGATGGTGCTACACATGTTTATAAGTAATGGAGTTTGTCTGGCTGAATTTGGCTGTTAGATTTTTTAACCGCAGTTAGACTTTTGAGATGTTTTACGAGGGACGCTGCTGGCCATGCTTCGCCCACTCTTAGTCTTCCCTTACGATATCCACGGGAAAGAAAGGGATGACCTATTCTATGCTGCGGTACACATTGCTGTTAGATTGTTCACCATTAAATGCCTTTTGAAATAAACTCAAATCTTTGTTGACCTCGTGCGAGATTATACTTGAAAATGCAGATGGAAATTTTAAATTATATTTTTTTAAACCAATCCTTTTGTTTTGAATTCTAGTATAAATAGTTTTATATGCGCTATAATATATTTAAGCCGGCTTTTGCCAACTTAGTGTTCAGCTTAGAATAGCTAATCACTTTAAAATTTATATTCGCTACTGCAAAAGAGTTTGCGCTTGGCTAATTTAGTTAAAACAATGCTTAACGTCTTTGTGTTTGTGAATTGCAACTTGTGTTTTGTCTTAAACTGTCTTTGTTGTTGGAAATTTGTGCATTTTAAGTTTAAAATGTTATTTATTAGATTATCTTAACTTAACTACTGTTGTCTTTTTGTTTTTAACCAACGTTTCTTTTTCAAAAATAAAAATGTTCTCGATTAGTTTATATTTTCTTATGTTTGTCACCTCATAACTCCGTCAGTTGTAAATCTTTTTTAATTTGTATTTTTGTTGATTTTGTTGATTTGTAAAATGCTTATTTATCTGAAAGGATTTTTTTATGCAACTCAGAATGGCAAACAAGCTTTTTTTTATACAACTTAGAATATGGCGAACAACCTGATGGAAAGTACACTGTACACGCCCATGATACCCTCCATGCGTTGCTATGCCTAAAATCACTGCCATATTCTTACAGATTTGTCCTGTAGAAATTACATCAAAATCAGTCCAGTAATTTTGTTCTTAAAACAGAATAGTTTTGCCCCAATTAAAGTAGATTTTTTGGAACACATTCTTAATTATTAATAAGGAAACTCATAGTAAAAACAAAAATATATTTTCCGATTCCTAGGATTCGTATTATTATATTTTTCTAAACAAAGTATAAAAAAGTAATTGTTACACTATATATAATGGTCCCATTACTAGCAATATACCCTATCAGGTCGACCACCACGAGGTTTGCTTTGGAAACTATCGCGATTAATTCAACAAGCATTAAATTTCTTGTTGAATTCGTCACAATGGGTCAACTGACCTTTCATCCTCACCTATCACCTCTACCACCTCTCACTGGTGTACCGCAAGCGTATACCGTATATACATTTAATTTTTTTTTTATCTAAAGCACAAAATATATTGTATAGAATAGATACTACATAATAACATTACATGTTGGTCTTATTCAATCTATGTTAGCTGAACATAAACCAAAAATTTTTGAACATCTTTGTAAATTATTGATGCCCATTAATTCTTCTCTTTCCGCGTCCAGGCAAAGTAGATAAAGTTTTGTTTGAGAAATCAGTTCAGGGTACAATAGGACTGATAAACCTGAAGAAGGTGAAAGCCCTTAAAATAATATTTAAAAAAAAAAACACAAATTAAAATTACAGTTCATTTACAATCAATACAATTAAAATTGTTTCTTTCCTTTTTAATTATATTTAGTACAGTTCGTAAGTTTATATAATCAATATATACATTCAATACAGTTATGTAAATAGATTAATAATTTCACATTTATTTTTTATTGTTAATATAACATAAATATAATATAATATTATATAACAACTCATTCCACTTTCCCGTTGCACTTAGAGTCGAAAATAATTAAATGCATACACTTCCACGAACAACGGGGATGGAAGCAATAAACTCATTTTATTACGGCGATATCTCCACCCGGGATAGGGTTGGCAACTGTCTGTTGATTTAGTTCGATGATAAAATCGCCGGGACCCGGGGCACGAGTCGTAAATAGTACGTTATTCGAATAATGTGATTGCAAAAGTCGTCTACTTTATTGTTATTCTTACAAATATAATATTTGATGCGAAAGTTTGTTTGTTTGTTACCTTTTCGCGTCTTTCAATCAGCTGTTATGAAATTTGGACTTAATTTATATATTTATTTATATTTTTGACACACATTAGAAAACGTCTCTCCAGTCAACCATTACGCTAAATAGAGAGAGTAAATGGTAGTGTGTGTGTGTGTGTGTGTGTATATATATATATATATATATATATATATATATATATATATATATATATATATATATATATATATATATATATATATATATATGCATATAGTGTTTATTTACACCCCACTAGATGTAATGACGATCTCAAATGCATTGCAGGGAGTTAGTGGATGCAGGTGGCTCAAAACTGTTTCTTATGGCAGTCTATGGGGGAGGTCTATGTCCAGCAGTGGACAGATGATGACTGAAATGATTTGGGATGGAGAAGAAATTTGTTTATGCAACTTACAATGGCAAACAAGCTGACGACCCACCTAATAGAAAGTGATAACCGTCACCTATAGACATGAGCAGTACCATGGACATAACAGAGTATACTGTTTCGCCCATGATACCCCCATGCGTTGCCATTCCTGAGGACGTGTTTCTTTGTAACACTGTAATGTAGTGTTACATTACAGGATACTGATTTCTTGAACAAAAGAATACCCATTCTTTTATAATGGCTGGATTTCCCTATTAAATGGATTTCTCTCAGTTGACTTTTAAATTCTTTTATGTATTCTTAAAAGACATAAAAAATATAAAAATTAATTTGAGAACAATACTTAAGTACGAATGTACTTAATGATGGTTCGCTGGCGGCTTTTCATTATTTTTTCTTCTATTTTTTTGCTTTTTAGAGCACTACTGGATAGAAATAAAATCTATTTATTTATTTATATTTTCTTGTAAACATAAATGAGGGAGACTTTGTACAAAAGTCGTTTGCTTGGGTACCTCTGTCCCATTTGTGTTTCGACCGTAAATCAGTTGTCTTTGCATAGCTGTGTTTCGGTTTGAAGGGTGGGAAATGGCGTGAATTCACTGGGTACAGAGGAATAACATTTGAGTCCTCAGGAATGGCAACGCATAGGGGGTATTACGGGCGAAACAGTATACTCTGTTATGGCCATGGTACTGCTCATGTCTATAGGCGACGGTTACCACTTTCCATCAGGTGGGCCGTCAGTTTGTTTGCCATTCTAAGTTGTATAAAAAAAAGAGTTATAAAATTACTGACATGAAAATATCATTACCAAAAACGAACGTAATTCTTTAAGAGTTTTTTTTTACAATATTTAAATATAAAATAAATTAATTAAATTATGCTTTTCGCCATTTCAAGTTAAAATAAGTAAGTGTATTTAATTCATTTGAAGTTACATAAAAATCTTAAAAATATCCTTAAAAATAATAATAAATGTGAAATTAAGTTATTCGTTTATTATATCTTAGCATTTTAACTAATATAGAATGTAATATATACATAGTATGTATTTGGGCTGGAGACTATTTGATATTTTTATTACATAATCTAGTTACGTGGACGAAGTCGCGGTTAAAGTTTAGTTTGCAATGAATCATCGTAAATATTTCATGCAATACCAATTAAATGTTAAAAGAGAGGGACTGGCTGAAAACCAGCGCTGTGCAGCTGTACACATTGCACTGGGACACTCGCAGCAGCAGCTGAGCCACTTCCTTTTGAATAATATAACATTGTTGGGGAGGAATTGTTAGTAATGCGGACTACCAGTCCCATTGCTAGCAATATACCCTGTCAGGTCGACCTACACATGATCACTCTAGAAACCATCGCGCTGAATTCCAGGTGTATTCATCAGGATGGGTTAACTGACCTGCATTTTTTATTCTCACTTACCATCCCTCACTGGTGCCCCGCCAGCGTATATCGTTAGTGCAGGTTAAGTTAGTTTTTTGTTGCATTTTGTTAAGAGAGGGACTGGCTGAAAACCGGCGCTGTGCAGCTGTACACATTGCACTGGGACACTCGCAGCATCAGCTGAGCTAGTTCCTCTTGCCTAATATGAGACAGTTCTTAACATATGTAATATTCCTGTATTTTCTTTTATAATTGTGTTTTTCTGGCAGTAAATATTTTCTATTCTATTTTAAATTTTCAAAAATCTTTAGCTTATTATATTTATATATATTTAATGATCTTTTTCATAAAACACAATTTGTTTAATAAATGTGTAGTGCAGTTTTTTAATATTTTAAATCACATAAAAAATATATGAATACATAAATAAATATATAACAGTGGACAACCCTAATCTCGTTACAACAACAGCGCTTTGCGGGCAGTAATACGTAGTCGGATCTCGGAACCAATTTCGGTGGGGCTTCGGAGGAAGAGGTAATGAGGCAAAGTGAAAAGTTCGGGTGACAACCCTTCTGGAAAGTTCGCAATACTTCGGCACATAAATCAGGGGGCCCCGATACCCATTAAGCAGTTTCAATCGCAGAGACTCTTTGGATGCATTTTTTGTCAACAAGTGCTTCGTTTACTAGACTCCCAAAATGAGAGTTCTGTTTTTTTTTTTGCATTTTTCTTTTGTTTTCATTTTCAATCTATTTAAAAGGAATGTTAGAATTCTGATATGATTAGAAAAATGTGAGTACATCGAGTTTTTTTTTTTAATTAAATGAATGAAGGGTAGGCTAGAGGCTCTGCCTTTTCATCCTCACCTATCATCTCTCACTGGTGCCGCCGGTGTATACCGATAGCGCAAGCGGGGTTACCATACCATTGTCATCCATTAAAAAAAACTGTTATGAATAACTAACGAATATCTGACTCGTCAGTTATGAACCGAAAATTAAAAAAAAATACAACAGAAGTGAGAACTCTCTTTTTCGTCGTCGGTCTTCGGTTCAAAAAACTAAACAAAGTCTACTCTAGCAGTAACTTATTTATTAATGCTACGTTAAGCACATTACGCGTCTAGACTCTTCATTACGAATAAAGAGAATCAAATAAAAATATGAACCGTCTACCTTTAAAAAAAAAAAAAACTAGATTAAAATGCAAATTATAAAGCCAATATCAAATTTGAAAGGTCGAAGATATACATTTTTTAAATTAAAGCTAAAGTATCTATTTAACAAATAATATTCTGTTACGAGAATCCAATATATAGACTGCTGATAGGGCACACAAATGACATAAAATTTTGCCTTTTGAAATGAATTTTACAGGTAACATCCATACATACATATCTGTCACGCCTGTCTCCCATTAGGGTAGGCAGAAACAATGGAACGCCAAATGCTTCGATTCAAACAAACCTCTTTCGCTTCTTCTACATTCATTAATCTTTTCATACACGCCCGCCGGTTACGGGTACTTTTAATTTTTTACAGGTGAATTAAGTCTTAAATAAGTACTAGCTGACCCCGCGACCTTCGTATCGCCTAACAGTCGATTCTTTAAATTTCTAGTTTTTTTTAATGCTTATTCTGCTATTTGGAACGCCGGGTCAGCTAGCAAGATAAAAAAAGAAAAAAGAAAGTTAATAAGTCAACAATTACATTATGTTTATAAATAAAAAATATAAAACACGCCGTGCCACGTCACCCAGTTGTTTATTATACACTATAAAACTGGGAAATCCATCATGTTTCCCTAAATGAACAGTACTCGCGCGTTCGAAGCCGGGGCGGATCACTTGTAAATGTAAGAAATTCTATATTTAGACTACTTTTGTCCGGCTTATGTTGAAATTAAACATTGTTATACTGTTTAGAAGCTTCCAGTCCCTCCTAGTAACAGTACGACGGATCATAAGCTCCTAATAGAAGTTTGGGGAAATTTTAGGCGTCGTCTATTTTGGGAGTTTGCTAACATTCCAAACTATGTATTGAACTTTTCAATAATCCTCCATCTACCTGGCTGTATCTTACTTTTTATCGTATATTACTAATATTTATTTATTTATTTAACACTTTATTATACCAATATTAGAGGATTTGTTTAACAATTTTCAATAAGCATAGTGTAGTACAAAAGGCCGATTTTTTAAAACGATTTTGGATTGATGAGGTAATAAACAAAAAAAAAAAAATACAACCGAACTGAGAACCTAAATGAATTTGGTTAGTAGTTTCTGTATGATTTCGGAACAAATATACAAATAGACAGACGGACAAAATAAAAAAAAAATATATTGTTTTGGTATCGAATTTTTTTAATCGATTTAGAACTGACGGAGTTATGAGGTAATAAACACCAAAAATATTACAACCGAATTGAGAACCTAAATTAATTTGGTTAGTAGTTTCTGTGTTATTTCGGAACAAATATACAAATAGATAGACGTACAAAATAAAAAAAAAATGTTTTGGTATCTATTGATCTTATTACGACCCCTCACAATTTTTCTTTCTCAAATACTCCCATGTACAGATATTTGGATACAATTTTATAATATTTTTAAAACAATTATTGCATTATTATTTATTTAATAAATAACACATTTTTTTTTTATGAAAGAAATCTGTCCACCAAATTTCATTGATGCTGTGTTCAGGAATTGCTGGCGTGAGCTCGCCGAGTTCATTGACCTATTTTTTTTAATAATGAAGCAATTTTCTAGCAAATGGGAGATAAAAATATTTAAATGTAAAGCTCATATTCACGGATATCCGGGGTAGTAAATCTACCCGGGTACGGGATATAGCCGAGTGACGTGTATTTATGTTCAACGGAGATTCTTTGTCACGCTTGTAAAAACTGTTATGGGTTTAACCTTTTTAAGTTTAATTTGAGAAGGGATTGTTAGTAATGGGGATTAGTAGCTCCATTGCTAGCAATCTACTCTGTCAGGTCGACCTCCTCGCGGTTCCCCTGGAGACCATCGTGATTGATTTATTGTTAGTCACGGTAGGCTAACTGACCTGTTTCATCCTCACCTATCATCACTCACAGGTGCCCCGCCAGCGTATACCGATAGCGTAGGCGGGGTTAATATTCCATTATCATCCATTAAAAAAAACATTTTAATATATAGGGTGAAATTATGACGGTTAGCGGTGCGTAAAGCTGAGAATCTACCCGTGCAATTTTTTTTGTTGCATGAAAATGAAATGGTAACCCCGCCTGCGCTAACGGTATACGCTGGCGGAGCACCAGTGAACGGTGATAGATGAGAATGAAAACAGGCCGGTTAGCCCATCATGATGAATTCATCAGGAATTAACCATGATAGTTTCCAGGCGGAACCGCGAGGAGGTCGACCTGGTTGGGTATATTGCTAGCAATAGGATTCTCAGTCTACATTACTAACAATCCCTTTCTCCTCTACCCGTGCATAACATTCCAGTATTGGGTAATCGTGTAAAAATACAGACGAATTGGGAAATTCCCCCTTAGGGGATTAGTTTAAATATAGTACTAAACGTTTGAAAACAGAACTCGGAAGAGTCCAACGTACGGACTGACACACAGGCCAGTATTGATCGGACGACTTCGCGTACGATAACTCCAACCGGCTAGGGTTGCCACTGTTTCAATTCTTTTATAATCCCCACTAATATTTTAAATGTGAAAGTGAGTTTGTTTTTTTAATGGGTGATAATGGAATGGTAACCCTACCCGCGCTATCGGTATACACCGGCGGGGCACCAGTGAAGGATGATAGGTGAGGATGAAGCAGATCAGTTAGCCCATCGTGACGAATTCAACAAGAAATGTTCACGATGGTCTCTAGGGGGAACCATGTGGAGGTCGACCTAATAGGGTATATTGCTAGTAATGGGGCTGTAAAACTCCATTGCTAACAATCCCTTTCCCCCCGAGTTTGTTACATTATAGCGTTTTAACAGCTTAACCAATCGCTATGAATGAATGAATGAAGTGGGGGGAAAGGAATTGTTAATAATGGATACTAAGAATCTCATTGCTAGCAATATACCTAACCAGGTCGACCTCCTCGCGGTTCCCCCCTGGAAACTATCATGATTAATTCCTGATGAATTCATCATGATGGGCTAACTGGCCTGTTTTCGTTCTATCTTCTATCACCCTTCACTGGTGCTCCGCCAGCGTATACCGTTAGCGCAGGCGGGGTTACCATACCATTATCATCCTTTAAAAAAAAAAACAATACAGTTAAAAAGCATGTCGTTATCGGGCAGCTAAAGTGCACGAGTGCTCTACGATCAACTATATATAATATTCGAAATATGTATAACTATGAATACTAAATCAACATAATAATTTTATTACTATTTTTTTTAATATTTTATCATGTTTCTAATCAAACTGTTTATAATTACTCCTCTCCATCCAAAGGTTGCCTGCAAGAGATCGCTCTTAGCGATAAGGTCGCCCATTGTTTTCTCACTGTGATTATTTCTTGTAATTGTTTGTATCTATAATAAGTTTACTATTGTAATCTTTTGGAGGAAACAATAAAGGGTATCTATCTATTTATCTAGTAATATTAATGGGTCACATATACGCATATTTTCGACCCGAGGAAACCTTTTTACACGGCTTCGCTCAACAGGCATCCTGAATGCGAGCGACTCATCCGTGCGGATGAGTTTTATTCGGTTGAGTTAACCAATAACTTAGTGTTTGTTTGTATAACGTTAAATAGAATGATCGGTGCGAAAAGGATTGTTAGCAATGAAGTTTGACAGCCCCATTGCTAGCAATATACCTTATTAGGTCGACCTCCACGTGGTTCCCCCTGGACACTATCGTGAACAATTCTTGTTGAATTCGTCACGGTGGGCTAACTGACCTGCTTCATGCTCACCTATCATTCTTCATTGGTGCCACGCCGGTGTATACCGATAGCGCGGGTGGCGTTACCATTCCATTATCATCCATTGAAAAAAATATAGAATGATCATGATTCAGTTACAGGTTATTATTTATATTTATTTATTCGAAAGACGTGTGTGTGTGAGTTGGTTTACTTGATTAGGAGTTAATTCAAAATGCACTATTATAACTAATTAATGGCCGTGTGATTCCGGCATAGAATAGGCCATCCCTTTCTTTCCCGTGGATGCCGTAAGGGGCGACTAAGGGAAGGCGAGGGATGCGCAGCAGCGTCCCTCTTAAAACATCTCTAAAGCCTGACTGCGGTTGCCAATCTGCCTGCCAAGTGTGCCAACTACTTGCAAAACCCCCCAAGGGGGAGGCTTGTGGCAGCAGTGGACAGTTAAAGGCTGATATGTTGATGAAGACGATTACTAATTATTAATATTGACAACTTTAGTAACACCTTAGTAACTTTCGAAAATTGCAGAGTGCAGGTGCGGTCACTGAAAAACTAATTTACATAACACTAGCTTTTACTCGCGACTTCGCTTGATGTTTACTGATCGAGATAAAAACTAGTCTATATTTTTCTCCATCCCTATAGTATTACCAGAGGGAGGCTTTGTACAAAAGTCGATTGCTTGGGTACCTCTGTCCCATTCGTGTTTCAACCGTGAAGCAGTTGTGTTTGCATGGCTGTGTTTCGGTTTGAAGGGTGGGATATGGCGTGAATTTACTGAGTACAGAGAAATAACATCTGAGTCCTCAGGAATGGCAACGCATGGGGAGTATCATGTGCGAAACAGTATACTCTGTTATGTCCATGGTACTGCTCATGTCTATAGGCGACGGTTGCCACTTTCCATAAGGTGGGCCGTCAGTTTGTTTGCCATTCTAAGTTGTATAAAAAACATATATGTGCATGTGAATATGTAAGTATGAAATATGTATATGTATGAAATATGTTAATTAATTTATTAATTATTATTTATTATTTATTTATTAATTAAGAAAGATCGATTCATTTTATTGTCATCATTCATTTATTCGATCAATCTTTCAATATGAATGAAGGTATTCCGTAAAATAATTTATTTATTTTATTTATTTATTTATTCTTTATTTAACACATTACAATAAAAATTGTTAATCTTCTCTTTTTCGGAGATGATTGAGAAAAATTACATACATACATACATATCTGTCACGCCTGTCTCCCATTAGGGTTGGCAGAAACAATGGAACGACAAATGCTTCGATTCAAACAAGCCTCATTGGCTTCGTACACATTCATCAATCATACAGGCTAGTCAGTTACGGGTACTTTTAATTTGGCCCATTTTCAGTACAAAAAATAAAATATCTTTGTAAATTTTCTTTTGCACAGGTGACAACCCTGTTTCTATACTGCATTGTATGTAGTTCGGTACGTGCAGTATTTGGCACTACGCCTTTGTTTGTGCTGTTACTAAGGGCCTTTCCACTTTGTAGGAACGGGTAATTTATATATATATATATATATATATATATATATATATATATATATATATATATATATATATATATAGTGCATATTTATTGGGCATTCTTGGGTATCTTGGGCGAAACAGTATACTCTGTTATGTCCATGCTACTGCTCATGTCTACAGGCGACGGTTACCATTTTCCATCAGGTGGGCCGTCAGCTTGTTTGTTATTCTAAGTAGTACAAAAAAAAACATCGAGATACGTAAGAAATAAAAGTAATAAACATTTGAGAGCTCACTTACCTACTTTATAAAGAAAATTCTTTATACAATTACAATACTGGAAAACTAATTTCCTTTGAACACAATGGAGCCATTCTGAAATGTCATTCATTGATTTTTTTTTTTTATAACATTTGTCCTAATTAGGTAACAGTACAATACGTATTATTATAAAATTAATTATTTCATTTGAATTTTAGACACAATAGTGTAGTAAAGTAAAAAGAAAAACTTGTAATCTGTGTTCTGTGCCTGCTAGCTCTTTTTACGAACGATAAATGGCCGACGGGTGTAATGTAATGTCCAATAACCTTTACTTAAGAATATAAATACGAACTTGTTTAGAAAAAAAAATCGAAGAAACTACTGATTGATAAATATTATTACAATATTGATGAATATTGTAATAACATTTTAAGTGACAGGTACTACCCGCCATAAACTAAAATTTCATCCCAACCATCTGGACGAGTGGCGGTCCCCCACCGTGCGTTTTTCAAGGCACTTTCTCCCACGCACAACCACTTTTTGGAATCAATTTCCAGCAGCAGTATTTTCGAACCGATACGACAACATAACCTTCAAGAAAAGAGCATATTCCTTTTTGAAAGGCCGGCAGCACACCTGCAATGGTTCTGGTGTTGCGGGTGATCGTAGGCAGTGGTAGTCAGTCACTTATCATCAGGTGAGCCGTATGCTCGTTTGCCTCCCGTATTATAAAAAAAATCCATAACAAAATGTATACAATTCAAAGATCGCTTTTCTGCAAGCGAATAAATTTGATTTGATTTGATTTGACCTTCTAGTAAGTGTATTTGTATCAGAAGGTCATGCTCCTTCATAACCATAAAAATACAAATCATAGGACCATAAAATTAAAATATAAATATTGTATAGTATTAGTAATGTGCGAGTATATAATGCTTACGTGCGTGCGTGCGTGCGTGCGTGCGTGACAAACAAAATATACAGACAGACAATATTTTTAAAACTATTGCTTTTGCTTCTTATGCTCTTATTAAGAATTTACAGTTTGTTGCTAGAAAACTGTTTAAATTCTTACTTCCTGCTATTATTATAAAAACGAGATTTTTGTTATTTAAAAAAAAAAAACTATTAAAAATTTATGGAAAAATTACTGAAGAGCGATATGGTGGTCAAATTACAAGGTACGGAAGCATAACGCCATAATCCTCAAACAATGGCAACACATGAGTTATATCATGGTCACAGTATATCCTGTGATGTCTGTTCAATGAACAGTATCACAGACATAATGGCGACCACTTTCAATTGGAACGTCGGTCGTCATTTTTCTATTTATTTCCCTTTGCTTAGTTATTCCAATTTGTAAAAAAAAAAAATTAAAGATAACCACATAATAATAATAAATAATTTTGGTTCAAGTAAACCTAATATTTATGAATCTACCGCCCAGTTCGGAATGCAATTTCAGCTTAGAAGAACGTGCAAGAAACACAGCTGTTGCTTTTTTTCAATCAAAAGTTAAGTTTACAAAAGAATTATAAATGGATAAGATTACTATTACAAACATTCTATTTATAAAGAGAAAGAAAATAAAAAACTACCAAGTTAATGGATAAGTTTTTTTTATACAACTTAGAATGGCAAACAAGCTGACGGCCCACCTGATGGAAAGTGGTAACAGTCGCCTATAGACATGGGCAGTATCGTGGACGTAACAGAGTATACTGTTTCGCACATGATACCCCCATGCGTTGCCATTCCTGAGGACTCAGGTGTTATTCCTCCGTACCCAGTAAATTCACGCCATATCCCACCCTTCAAACCGAAACACAGCCATGCAAACACAACTGCTTCACGGTTGAAACACGAATGGGACTATGGTACTCAAGCAATCGACTTTTGTACAAAGCCTCCCTCTGGTGAGTACTTAGAATTATTACAGAAAAAATATATATGCAAAGACCACACTTAAAGTGCTGAATAACAAAAAATGTCAAGCATATTTAGCATAATCGAGACTGTCCCTAATTACTTTGACGTCTAATAAATCATACTGCAAAACCTCCCTTACTACAACCACGGTAATCAATGCTAATCAGCGTCGTTAGTTTAAAGCCGCTTTATAAACAGCGGGCAAAAAGCTGAAAGAATTTTGTAATTACGCGGTTCATGATTGTTAACATCCGCAATATATTCATGAGGGACGTAGCCGCAGGATTAATATTAAAGAGGCTACCTGGGGCCGCTTATAAGCGAAATATGGTGCGCGCTGTTCTCGAATACGAGTCATTAGTCGTTTTTAAAAAGCCATTAAAAAGGGTGAATGAGAAAAGAATATTAAGAAAAATAATAGAGAATAGAAAAGGCAAAATGCTGGACCAACCGATACGGCATGATGTTTTTTTTAAGAACATACTAGAAGGAAAAATAGATGGCAAAATGGGAAGGGGAGGACTGAGAAATAACTACATGGGACAGATAAAGGAAACACTAGGTGTCATGTCGTATAGGGAGGTTAAAGATATGGTCTGGGATAGAGCTAGCTGGAAGAGAATGCATGAATTAGTTGCACCGACACGAGGAAACTTTTAAATAAGAAGTGATAGACGTTTTTGTTACAAGTATGATTAAATTATTTTTTATTCTAATTACTTGCAACATTAAAAATGTAACACTAAGTATTCAGGCTCGTGCTCCCGTTACAACCGCTCACGGTTAAAGGTCCCGAATTGGTCCTGAAACTAACCGAGCTAAATAAGTTAACAAAACAAATAAAAAAATGGTTTTTTGTTTTCATTTAAAACTAATATGTGTTAAATTTAGTTAACCAAAAGTAAATTTAGCAGCTTAAATGTTGTGACGCTTGATAGTCTGTCTATATAAGTAAGTATGTTTTACATGGCGATAAGCACTGTCATCTATGCCAGGACTACCCGGCAAAAATTACATCTATTATAACAGATATATTTATTTATTTATTTAAATTATAAATAATAGGGCCACCCCTTCTTTTCCTTTTAATCATTGCTTTTCGCGACATTATACATATGCATATATACCAAAAAATATGTGATATTAACTTTGAGAACGATTCGTAACCATTTACATTTTTTAACAAACTATGACTTTTGTCCCCAAAAAAATCTATACGATTTCAACGCACCACTTTGTATATTTGCTAAATATGCAAACTTAGGCCGCCGAGTCCTAATGACCACTCGGAAAATAACAAAACAGAGATATTATTTCACTTTCACAGCGGGATTTGCATTCATTTTTGACGAGCGCCGTTTTGTCTCATGAATTTTGTTTTGACAGCGGCGACTTGGGAGTGTTTTTGTGGCAACTGCTTTTGTGTTAAGCACAAGGGTTTTATTTTAAGTGAGTGTGACCTCGCCTCGTGGTGTTTTACGTTTGGTAAATCTTTATATTAGAGTAAAGTTAATACTTAACTAGTGATTCGACCTGGCTTCCGGCACGGGTTAATAGAATTTTCGATAATATTTAGCCTATGATACTTGTAATATATAGATTAAAAAGGATGTATTAAAGTTTCTTCAGGGTCGGCAACGCGCACAGGACACACCTAGTGTTGCAGGCGTCCATAGGCGACAGTGACCGTTCATCATCAGACGGGCTGTATGCTTGTCACCTGTGGTATTAAAAAAACAATTGTCTACAATAACATGACCAAAGATTAAAAGAACTATAAATGTATGAGTAAAAATATTTACAAGGTTCGACCAAGGAATATAATACTGTCTTGGGGGAAGGGGATTGTTAGTAATGAGGTCTAACAGCGTCATTGCTAGCAATACACCTTATCAGGTCGACCTCCACGCGGTTCCTCCGGGAAACCATCGTGATTGATTCATTGGTGAATTTGTCACGATAGACTGACTGATCTGCTTCATCCTCACTTATCATCCATCACTGGTGTCTGCCGATAGCGCAGGTAAAGTAACCATTCTGTTATCGTCGTCATCTGTCCCATTCGTGTTTCAACCGTGAAGCAATTGTGTTTGCATGGCTGTGTTTCGGTTTGAAGGGTGGGATATGGCAGTGAATTTACAGGGTACAGATGAATAACACGTGAGTCCTCAGGAATGGCAACGCATGGGGGGTATCATGGGCGAAACAGTATACTCTGTTATGTCCATGCTACTGCTCATGTCTATAGGCGACGGTTACCACTTTCCATCAGGTGGGCCGTCAGCTTGTTTGCCATTATAAGTTGTATAAAAAAAATCATTTAATGTATCCAATATAAATTATGTACAATAAAGATACAATACAATAGTTTTATCACAATTTTTTTTTAAAACAGTCGTCTTTTTCACTTCGTGTACTTGTCACCAGCGTCTAAATATTAGCTGTAAGCAAGTCGTCCACCGCCCACAATTCTAAAAATGGCCATTACCATAAAAAGTTTTCTTTTGATGAGACAAAGGCTGTATCGGCGGGAAACGGGCGAAAATTGTCCCGAGACGCGTTACGACTAAATTATAGGCGATTACCGCTCGCTGGCTGTACAGTCTTGTCACGTGGATACGAGAAAACATATTTTAGCTCCTAGAGTAGTAAAAAAATATATTCGTCTACTATTTGTCTTCACGCCACGTGTTTTTTTGGTGGTAGGCAGAGAAGTGAGAGTACAAAAGGCTTTTGTCGTTATACACTTACATAATTCTTCGGAGACTTGTAAGCGTATATATATATATATATACTTTATTGCACAATAAAACTGTACAAATGGCGAGCTTAATGCCATATGGCATTGTCTACCAGCTAGCCATTAGATTAATTATAGAGAGTAATACACATATAACATATTATGTATGTGATTAAAATACATATCACGTTAGTATTATATATGTATGTATGTATATATGTCTGTACGTATCTCTGTATCATACACGTAACGTCCCTAGGGCGCGCCGCGATCAAGAAACCCCACCAAGCCTCAAGGATTATCTATCTTCTATACTTATAATAAATCTGTAGAGAGGTCAATTCTGTACATGAAATATATTTCCTAAATAACTATCAGCGGGTGATTAGTGATCGATACTGATGCCAAAAATGCGATCAGTAAAATTTTTGTCTGTCTGTCTGTATGTTCGTTATAGAAACAAAAACTACTCGATGGATTTTAACGAAACTTAGTACAGTTATTCTTCATACTCCTGGGCAGGTTATAGTGTACTTTTCATCACGCTACAATCAATAGGAGCAGAGCAGTGAAGGGAAATGTTACAAATGTCCACCCGTGCGACGCCGGGACGGGCCGCTAGTGTAATGTAAATCTCTGATATATATAACATACTGGCTTTTATTCATTTATTTAAATAACATTATTGACCAAAAGAAAATATGGTACAAAAGGCGGACTTGATGCTAGTAGCATTCTCTACCAGTCAACCTTTGGGATGAACAGTGAATCACGAACGCGGTACTTCATTATTGGGATAAGTAAAGAAATCTCGTGACTTTGTCCGCGTTACTGGGATGAGGAGTAGCCTATATCTATCTCCTATCCTATATAATACGTGTATATCAAGTTTCATGGTAACTGGTTAAGCCGTTAAGCCACTATAAAGTAACAAACAAACAAACCAGAGGAAGACTTTGTACAAAAGTTGTTTGCTTGGATATCTCTGTCTCATTCGTGTTTTTACACACACAGATGTATATATATATATATATATATATATATATATATATATATATATATATATATATATATATATATATATACATATATATACACATATGTGTGTGTGTGTGAGAGTGCGCGCGCGCGCGCGCGTGTGTGTGTGTGTGTGTGTGTGTGCGCGCGCGTGTGTGTGTATGTGTGCGTGTGTGTGCGTGTGCGTGTGCGTGTGCGTGTACCACAAATAATAAAAAAAACTTCTTCTTTTTGAAGTCGGTTGAAAATTACAAAAAGTTACGCACACCGGCACGAGCACGGCTAAGTGGCACGAAAATGAAATAATATCAATACCACAAAGAAAACAGAATTCTCCTCGTGGGAAACTCTGAAAGCTTAATGAAGCAACTTTAAGTGGGATACAGACGGGCCGAATTGTAATTTATAACAAAGTCATCCCCCCCTCCCCGGTGACTCCCCCTTTTTCTTAATGATACTAATTAAAACACTTTTCACTAATTAAATTAATTTAATCACATTAAATACGGAATGGCATCGTAAATATATTTATTAAGATAAGTACGAAATAGTATTTAATTTATTTATCTTTAAAGGCGCGTTTGTAATCAAAATAAATAGGGGGGGAAAAGGGATTGTTAGTAATGGAGACTGAGAATCCCATTGCTAGCAATATACCCAACCATGTCGACTTTCTCGCGGTTCCCCCTGGAAACTATCATGGTTAATTCCTGATGAATTCATCATGATGGGCCAACTGGCCTGTTTTCATTCTCATCTATCACCCTTCACTGGTGCTCCGCCAGCGTATCCCGTTAGCGCAGGCGGGGTTACCATACCATTTTCACCCATCAAAAAAATCTAAATAAATGGTATTTTAAAGTAATAGCTACCGGTTTAACTTACGTGTAATTAGATAGATAGATTGATAGACAGATAGTCTTTATCACCACTAATAATATTAAAAAAAAAGAAATAAAAAAATATTTTGCTGGTTGCTGGAGCCGCCACAGCTGTTGCTATATATGTACAGCTCTAACGAGATGTACCTATACAGCGCTGATTTTCAGGCGGCCCCTTATCTCATTTAACTTTAGCATGCGTGCGGGTCGCCAATACCCATTTCTCGGATGGGAGACTCAATACGCTTAACAATAAATAAATAAAAAAATATAACCAAAACTAAAAAAAAGAACAAATTGCAAATACAAAATTACCGCAATTCATAATTAGATTAAAAAAAGCTCGACTAGTTTCGGAATCAATTCGTAATTTTTAGTTATGAGCGACTTTCAATCGAGCACGAGCTTGACTGTGCCTCGGTTCGCTGACTAACATAGGCTGTGTATTATATTCAGAAAATCTATTTACCCGAACAGAGCCGGATTAAATCGCTAGTTATTAATATAACTCACATGGTTAGCAAGTTTAGTAATCCGTAAATCGGCAAACGTCTAACTTACAATAGAATAAACAGTCAATTGTTAAAACAATATTCTTGTA
The DNA here is from genome assembly GCF_026898425.1 of Galleria mellonella. Lineage (NCBI taxonomy): Eukaryota > Metazoa > Arthropoda > Insecta > Lepidoptera > Pyralidae > Galleria > Galleria mellonella. Next base: position 1,916,839 of record NW_026441999.1, on the reverse strand, counting down.
GGTCACAGCTTCGTGGAATGACAGATCACATCTCTTAAGATTACATCTGCGGATCGCTCGAGATGCTCTTAACATGAAATGTCAAGAGGGGGGAAGTTGTGCCTCCGCTTGAAACGTGTTGGGAATTTTAATATAGCATTTGTAGACGATCCCCGCCACAGATTTGGAAGCGGTGGCTCGTGTTACAGCGGCTGTGGCCGATTTTTACGCATTTAACTTTTTAAATGATAATGAAATGGAAATATCGGTATACACTGGCGAGATATCAGTGAAGAGTTTTTTTTTGATGGATGAAAATAGTATGGTAACCCCGCCTGCGCTAACGGGATACGCTGGCGGAGCACCAGTGAATGGTGATAGATGAGAATGAAAACAGGCCAGTTAGCCCATCATGATGAATTCAATCAGGAATCAACCATGATAGTTTCCAGGGAGAACCGCGAGGAGGTCGACCTTGTTGGGTATAGTGCTAGCAATAGGATTCTCAGTCTCCATTACTAACAATCCCTATCCCCCCATCAGTGAAGGGTTGTAAACTACCAACCTATTTCAAACAGGGGGTAAAGGGATTATTAGTAATGGGGTTTGACTGCCCTATTGCTAGCAATATACCCCGTCAGGTCGACCTCCACGCGGTTCTCCCTGGAAACCATCATGGTTATAATTATTGATGAATTCGTCATGATGTGCTAACTGGCCTGCTTCATCCTCACTTATCGTCACTCACTGGTGCCCCGCCAGTGTATACCGACAGCGCAGGCGGGGTTACCATTACATTATCATCCATTGAAAAAAAAAAGCCTATTTCAAACCTACGTAGTTGTAGAGAAATAAATAGTGACATTCTTGACAGTCTTCTTGTCTTACCAATTTTACCGAACAATATATATATATATATATATATATATATATATATATATATATATATATATATATATATATATATATATATATATCAAGCCCACATATACAGGGTGATAGATGAGGATGGAAGCAGGTCAGCTAGCCCATAGTAACAAATTCAAGAATTAACCACGATGGCTTTTACGCGTGTCGTGTGAAGGTCGATTTGTCAGGATGTATTTGCTCGAAATGGGGGAAACTAATTCCCGAAGGTAGAAGGTGGCTATAAGAACTAAACTACGTATAATAAATCCGTCATATTTGGGCTATTTTGATCAGTCTTGGTAGCAATTGTAAGTCTATCCGGTGTCCAGAGTTTTATAACGAAGTCTTATGCTTATCAAAGATTTTTTTTATGTTTTTAAACACACTTGGTTTCTTTTATCACCACACCAGCTGTTAGCTGTTCATTACTGAACGTCCTTCCCCTATTGGGAGGTTTTTCAGTAACCTAACTGCAATACTGCATAACAAAGCCTAACTGCGGTTGCCAACCAAATGCCAAACATGGCAGGCGGGTTGGCAACCGCAGTTAGGCTTTGTTATTGTATTACGAGAGAGTTATTGACGCCCATGAAGGGGTAGCCCATTCTATGCTCTGACTACACGGCTTCACTTGTTTTCTTTATGAACTAGGATTTCTCTTACCATCTTTTTTTTATAATATAAACCTTAACCGCACCGTCATTCGCTGTCAGTCAGACCACAGCTGTACATGCGGCTCTCGTAGTCCCCTTAGTAGAGGATTAGGTGTACTCGTAAGTATACTATCTTGCCCTTATTTGTGATTCCGCCCTCTATCGCAATAACGGTCAGCGGTTACCATTCGATTCTCAACTCTGTGGCTATTGAATTAGAAACTGATTGGTTCAGCAAAATTTGGAATTATTTAAAAAAAGAATTGGCCTCAATTTGACGTTATAAAATTGGTATGGTCCTAATACGGATAATTTAAATTTAAAAATGGTCACCAAAAATTCGAGATTTGAAATCTTCTAGGTACGTCGAAAAAAACAGGACTAATAATGCAATAATAATACGAGTACCAAAGGGAGATTTTGAACAAAAGTCATTTGCTTGGTCACATCTGTCTCATTCGTGTACCAACCGTGAAACAATTGTGTTTGCATGGCTGTGTTTCGGTTTGATGGGTGGGATATGGCAGTGAATTTACAGGGTACAGAGGAATAACACCTAAGTCCTCAGGAATGGCAACGCATGGGCGAAATAGTATAATCTGTTATGTCCTGTCTCTATTATGCTCATGTCTATAGGCTACAGTTACCACTATCCATCAGGTGGGCTGTCAGATCGTATGCCATTATAAGTAGTAAAAAAAAGTGTACCTATAATAAAATTTTATGAAAATTGGTTGAGCCAATTCAATTGCTAAGACGTAACGAACAAACACACTTTTACATTTATTATATTAATAAGGAAGTAGGTACACTGTCCTTGGAATTTCATTTCTAATGCAGTAAAACGAAAAGCCCTGAATAAGTACTTACCAGCTGAAGATATTTCAACTTGGCAAGGTTAACCTCAGGTAGAGATAAGGACTCCAATGTAATAACACTAAAATATCTTTCTGTGTTCATTACGCTCTAGTAAAAGCGGGAATAAAGTTAAAATATGAAATTATTCATAAAGAACAGAGTAAAGAAATGAGCGGACATTAAGGCCCGGTTAGATGATTTTATATAATCATACTAGTTTTGTGCCTTTTTTTATGCAACTTAGAATGGCAAACAAGCTGACGGTCCACCTGATGGAAAATGGTAACCATCGCCTATAGACATGTACAGTACCATAGACATAATAGAGTATAATGTTTCACCCATGATACCCCTATGTGTCGCCATTCCTGAGTACTAAGATGTTATTCCTCTGTACCCTATAAATTCACTGCCATATTCACCATTCAAACCGAAATACAGTCATGCAAACACAACTGCTTCACGGTAGAAACACGAATGGGACAGAGGTACTCAAGCAAACGAATTTTGTACAAAGTATCCCTTTGATTATGTCTGCTATTTTGTATATGTGTATTTCAAAAGTAGGCATATATTGACGAAACTGAATAATTAAACTGTGTTCTACAGAAAAAAAAAAACACACTTCAATTGTGGATAAAACCAGTTATTTTTATTTATAAACTGAACCGATTTCGATAAAACTTTTATGGGACCAATCTGTAAACATATCTTTTTAGATAAAAAAGTATTTTCCGAATCAGTTTACAACTGATAGAGTTATGAGGTAACAAACATAAAAAATACAACCGAATTGAGAATCTACTTCTTTTTGAAGTCAGTTGCCAAATGAATTTGTATAATCATCGAAAAGTGTCGACATGTATATTTACAGCTATTTATGAAAAAACTTCTAAAATATCGATATCGATAGATTATCATAAAAGACCCAACAACTTTATGGTTTAAAGTTTTCAAATTCAACAAAATGGTTACATAGATTACAAGCAAACGTTTCATTGTCCGAAGTGACACGGGCCCGATCAGTATTTAAACTCCCCACAGCTAAAATCACGTTTCATTACCACAGCCATTCTGTGGAGTACGTATAACAGTTAAATCTGTGTGTCCCCTTATTCGACAGCGATAAAAATAATTACTCACACGTGTTTACCTCGAGCAAACAGTCCCCGCGCGGAGCAGTGTTGCCAATGTTCTGGTAAAATATATGCGATGATTATTTTGTATAGGTAAATGTGATAAACATTTTGTTGTTATTAAAACTTTTTGTTGTTGTTGTCCGACTGACTCTCTCGTAATTGAAATACCGTTAACAAATCGAGTTAAATTGAATGGAATTGGTTTGATATATTCACTTCCTGATACGTTGAATTTAGTCAACGAAATTTGAACATGCCACATCACCATACCACCACCACATCTAATAATATTATAAATGTGAAAGTGAGTTTGTTTTTTTGTTACCTTATAGCGCCATAACTCCTTAACCAATATTTTATAATTTTTACTATTTGGGCTATAGGTTACTTTTTATCAGGATCAGTAAACATATATATCGAATTAACAACCTGGAAATTAATATCCAGGCCCACGGATGCTCCACAAGGGGGAGCAACGGAAAAAAAAACATATATATCTCATTTATGCGGACAAAGTCGCGGTTAAAAGCTCGATAATTGACAACTTTACTATCGTAAGAATAGAATTAATATAGTTCTCATAATTCAGAACTAGATGACGCTGTGCAATAAGTCTTATGTTTGTTACTTATTTATTTATTAATGGAAATTGTCACAGATTCATACACTCACAATATATTTGTTTGTTAAATAAGTTAAAACATGCTTCCTAATTATTTGTTTACTTCGTACCAACATTGTTTACAAGTTCAATGTTGCCAACTCGGAAATATTAAATTAACATGTGTGACAGGGAAATGTCTTGGTGCGAATAACAAACTAAGAGAACAATAGATTAATTATAAATAATGTAATAAAATATATTTTATATATATATATAACACTTTATGTGTTCTAATATTAGATTAACGTTAATTTTATGATCTTATCCCAACCAGCCTGGAACAACATCTCAGACGGTTGGGATTCTGAGGCGGCTCAATCCCGGGAAAGGTGCAGAAAGCGGTGCTCTTAGATACTACCCGCATAGTACGCCGGTTTCTCTCCCTGAGGCCCCGAGTTCGTTTATTTGTTACGTTATAGCACCTTAAAGGCTTAACGAATCACTATGAAATCTAGTATTCACATATTACATGGAATGGAAAAAGGATATAGGCTGCTTTTTGTCCCGGTCAATAAACATATCCCGGTCACGCGGACCTAATCCGGATGAAAATTAGTAATTTTTATATAAACTACAAATTATGGGAAGCTAAAATTTCATTTCCCATAATTTATGGTTTGTATAAAAGTTAATAAGAGTATATAGACTCGAAAATCTTAAGCCAAGACAAGACTGTAACTGATTAGTTTCCCTTATATGTAAAAGTTTTATTCTAGAAAGTTCTACATGTTTATATCATGCCAGCGTCTGCAAGTAGCAATGTTGGCAACTAAGAGATATTAAATTATCGTGCTGGAGGAGGGATCGCGGCTCGAATATTAAAGAGGCAAGTGGGCGCCCGATTATGGTGTCGCGTACTTATTATAGTTTTAGAATCCCATACCCTTAGATTATATAGATCGAGCCTCAAAAATGGGTCAACTTTTTGTCAGCTAATTGTCAAATTAGCTAACAAAATTCGAGTTTCTGCCGTAAAACACTTGTGTGTGTTTTTCATTTTTCGGCATGAAGGGCATTTTATGGCAGTGAAGTTACAGGGTACAGAGGCATAATAACTTTAGTCCTTAGGAATGGCTACGTATGAGATGTATCATGGGTGACACAGTACTCTGTTATGTTCATGATACTGTTCATATCTAAAGGCGACGGTTACCACTTATTATCAGGCGGATCGTCAGCTTGTTTGCCATTCTAAGTTGCATAAAAAAGATAGCGTTTCTTAAACTTAGATAAGATAGAATTTTCTAAATAAAACACAATAGGTGTAATGGATAACTTTCTATGGTTTTATATGATATTCTATACAGTGTGGCTCCGGTATAGAATAGGCCTTCAAGGGCAACTAAGGGCACTTGATGGTCGAAGAATGGGCAGTAGAATCTCTCATAAAATATCGCCAAAATCTAACTGCAGTTGTCAACCCGCCTGCCAAGCATTGTAACTACGGGAAAAATCTCTCAATAGGGGGAGGTCTATGTTCATCAGTGGACAGTTAACGGCTGACATGATGATGATGATGATGATTGTTTATTACTGGTGGGTTTTATAGGAGACCAATCTAGGTGTAACAGGGATAACGATGAGGATATAAGGACTCACCGTCTTGTTGTGGGGTATCATATGATGGCCTGTGCGGGCGCCTTTGATGCCTTCCGTCACTTTATCACCAATGTACAAACACAATATTGTCTACAAACACAGCACTTCAAATTATGAAAGCGGTAACCACATATACAGCACAACAATGTTATTAATATTTTTTATACGTAGTTGCTCGTCGATTGCGAAGGTCACGTTGACGGTTAAGATTGAAGACAGCTCTGAAGTTTCTTATAATCTTCCAGCGTCTTCATTGGTTGTTCTAACTCGGAGGTAAAGACGATGACGGTGGTTGGATAGGATAGGATCAAGGGGAATGAATTTAGCACTAGGTACCGATTATTATTATTATTATTATTGAACTAGCATATAAGTCATTATTAATAAGAATAAATTTATAATAATATTCTTTAAAAATATATAAAATTAAGGAAACGCGCAAACAATTACAAGTAAAGTTGTAAGTTTATATAAATAAATAAATAATGTCAGTGCATCTAACATATAAAACGCATTAATGTTCCCATCGTGAAACCAATGCAATTATGCAGTACGAACGCGAGCAAATGAATAGTTGTAACCGAATTCCGTGGTGTAATGCAAACTCACTTTAATAACCTCTTAGAATGGTGACGATTATAGTACATTCATAATTCATGATTCATTATTTTTTTGTGATTTTCTTAACATTGTTCTCTTCTAACAGTAATATTAATAGTACATTACTGCAGCGGCCAGTAACTGAGGCATTGATGGACGAACGTGCAAATGTGGGCCGAGGCGTAGCCGAGGCACACATACGTGAGTCCATCAATGCCTAGTTGTGGCCAAGGTTTGTATAGTACTTTTCTCAAACAATGCGCGGAAATCATAAACACAATTTTACTTTTTAAGTTCAATGACCAATAATGAATAATAATAATTTTTCAGGCGCCATAATGTTTCTGTTTTTTTTTTCAATAAACAGCTTCTATTTGCAAGCCAATTCGAAATTTAAATAAAACCTTTTATTAGTTACCTCCTTGGTAGTCATGTTTCGAAGTAAAAGGTCATTCCATTTTTAAATTACAGGACAGACATGAGTTTACATAGTAATTTATCTGGCCGCAAAACACGACAGATATGGATTTTCATATAACTTTTGCCGGCCGCTGTCCGCATGTATCTGACCAGTACGGCAATTTTACCATGTACCTAGTAGTTCAATTATTTTGTTTACATTTTCATTAAGTTCCATTGGAATAAACCATACTCAGGAACCGCCAAACTAATGGTATCAAAGTACAAATCGTTAGATTTCAAAGCCTCTGGCTGAGAGTTGACAAACAAGTCTAATTAATAATATCCTATCATTTGAGACACCCCTCATCAGCTAATAAAGCTCACAGAGAGAGGGGCCTTTTATGATATTTTTGAAGGGTTGTTAAATAAATTCACCAGAGGGAGACTTTGTACAAAAGTCGTTTGCTTGGGTACCTCTGTCCCATTCGTGTTTCTAGCGTGAAGCAGTTGTGTTTGCATGGCTGTGTTTCGGTTTGAAGGGTGGGATATGGCGTGAATTTACAGGGTACAGAGGAATAACACCTGAGTCCTCAGGAATGGCAACGCATGGGGGGTATCATGTGCAAATACATTAATTCAATAAATTGCATATATTTACAAAAACTGGCCATCTTTCTTATTCTTATTTTTTTTATACAACTTAGAATGGCAAACAAGCTGACGGCCCAATTGATGGAAAGTAGTAACCGTAGCCTATAGACATAAGCGGTACTGTGGACATAACAGAGTATACTGTTTCGCCCATGATACCCCCCATGCGTTGCCATTCCTGAGGACTCAGGTGTTGTTCTTATTATTTTAATCATTTTGAATCATCATCATTTTAAAATTATTTGATTGTTTGGTGAAATGCCTGTGTGCTATCGCTGTTATATAGAAAATGTCGAAACATTTTTTGTTGACATCAAAAAGAAGGTAGTTTTAAACTTGGTTGTATTAAAAAAAAAAAAAACAGGAAGAACACATTTTCGGCGACGAGGATCTTTGTGTATTTCTATCAAATATCAACTTCTTAATAGAATTATTGGAGCTTGCATCAGATACGTAAATGCGAACGATTGTAACGTCCCATTCGGAGTTCAGTAATCAGACTTAGCTGAGACGCTCCGAGCAAAGTTGGCCACTTTATTTGCTGTTTATTAAGAAATAATTCAATATACTTTATAATAAGTTTGCCTTTTGGACGCTCGTCTCTAATTTCCAGTCCAAGTTAGAACTTCAAGTTGTTTCGGCGCCCTGCAATTATGGAGTATTTTCTTTTAAAAGTATTTCGCAGGAAATTTATAGATAGGACGTTATTTTAAACGGCCATTGCCATTGTCAGATGTGCTTTATGTTTTGCAGCAAAAGGTTTATTATTGAATGATTTTGAATATTAACAAAATTATATTCGTTGGAAAACTTGTTGAGGACCTTCCCGTAGTTGATGTTAATTTAAATTTATTATATTTCTACAGGATAATATTGTTTGTGAATATAGAAACAATTTTGTTATTAGAAAAAAAAATATATCAAAAGAAACAACTTCTTTATGACTAAGACATTATAGGGCAACAAAAGCAGAGCAAAAAGTGGAAAATATATAATAGTCAACGGTCTATTTTTTAATAATGCCACAAAAGTATTGGATACTAAATTCTTATTCATAGTAATGCTCAGTAATTACCCAATAACAGTAATACGATAAGATTTAAGAAACAATTTAATCGAATGGGACTTTTATTCCACCAAGTTTTTTTATATTGTAGGCTATGAAACAAGAAATTCGACATTATTTCATTTCAGTTCTGACCCATCTTCACTACTTCTAATAAAATAGAAATACTAGACTTAGACCATGAGCTTTTTTTTATATAATTAGAATGGCAAACAAGCTGACTGCCCACCTGGTGGAAAGTGGTAACCGTCGCCTATAGACATGAGCAGTACCATGGACTTAACAGAGTATACTGTTTCGCACATGATACCCCCCATGCGTCATCATTCTTGAAGACTCATGTGTTATTCCTCTGTACCCTGTACATTCACGCCATATCCCACCCTTCAAACCGAAACATAGCCATGCAAACACAAACACAACTGTTTTATGGTTGAAACACGAACGGGACAGAGGTCCTCGAGCAAACGACTTTTGTACAAAGTCTCCCTCTGGAAGAAATTATTTTGATGAAGGATAAAAATACTAATAAAAGTCCTTTTTCCAGGCTTATCTCCTGGCGATGGCACAGAATGGAGTAGCTCCGAGCGATCACCAGCTCCAGCGCCACCCAACCTCGAGGTGGACGCCGCTGAACTAGTACGAGACGCCCCCCTCTATCCCCCACTTCAAGATACCCCCGACGATCCTTACGAAGAACAAGACAAAAGTGAACTTTCCTATAACGACTTAGAGACCAGTATAGAACAGAGCAGAATACTAGTAACACCCGAAGATTTGGGTAATATTGAGACTGATGATGAAACTAAGGTACAAAGTGGGGGGGAGGTAGATGTTTCAATAGCTAGTGATAGTGATGAAAGAATGAAAAGGAGTAGTGGACAGGAATGGGATAGATCTTCCAAGGTATGTATGTTAGGATTTTTTTTATTGGCATGTCATGAAAGATTATTTGAATTCAGCATGTATTGCTCTATAGTTTTACAAGGTACTATAACCTTTTAAGTGAATCAGTTCAAGGGGTCTAATACCCCTAAGAAATTCCATGGAGTATTTGATTAAAGAAATGCTTGATTTGAGTAATAATAAAGATTTGAATTGATTTATAAAGAAGTATTATTGTTTCTACAAAAACACTTTGATTGAAAACTATTTCAAATATGTTTTTTTTTTTGTTTTAATTAATTATAATATTTGCCTTCTTAGTCGTCAGAATAAAAGTTTAACTGTTAATCCTTTAAATTTTTATTTTAAAATTGTTTTTTTTTATAAATATATTTTATACACAGCCAAGCAATAATCGCCGTGTAAAAACCGGAGATACAATTCTCAATATACGAGGCGCTGTTCGAGACGCGATTGGCGACGCGGGCGCAGCACCCGGTCCGCGCGCGTCGTCCAGAGTCGACACGTTTGTGATCAGACCAGCGCAAGAGCATGCCCATCGGATGCCTGTCCACGATCAGCCTCGAGCTCAACCGTCCATTAGCCAGGTAATGTTTTGTCTTGTATGGTGTAGGCAATATCAGTTATGGTGCGATTGCAGTAATATTGTAATTTTAATATATTTCTATTTTCAATATATAATAAAATCAATATTTCAATATCTATATATTTTAACGAGGCCCGATATTTGCATCAAAAAAGGTCATTTCCAACTTCGATATAGGCCATACCAAGACAGATATATACATTATGGATTCTTCATTCCAAGAACAAGGATTTACATAGAAAAAGTGAAAAATTATCAATTCATAGTAGACTAGTGTATAGAAAATGTATATATATATATATATATAACGGCCGTATAATCCTACCAAATTCAGATACGACCTGCTTGCATACTTTCTACATAAATTGTGTCGAATGTATAATATAGTAATGTAAAATTTGTCATTATAAAATAAATAAAATAAAAAAAATATATAATTAATGAAATACAGGTATTTATGTAAGGGTCGTAAAATAAGTTTTATTTCACTCAGTACGGTCACTGGCTTTGATGTGAGAAAAAGGCGCGATTTCTAACGCTTCCAAAACACAAACTAACGATGAAGTATGATTTTTGTTTAATTAGTATTTTCTTTAAAAAAAATCATCAAATAGATCTATGAAAATTGTTCTTATCTTTATTTTAAAACCAAAACCATCCAAATTTTAATTCCTTTGTTTTTTTTTTAATTTTTGGATCTACATATACTTTGGAATTCTGAGATTGCTTTAAAATATTCTTTTACTTTTAGGTTCCAAAGAATGAGAGAGAGATATTAGTAGAGGCACACTCCCGTGCTCGTATCTCGTGCGATCTCATCAATGTCACCAATCTACGTTGGTATAAGGATAATGAGGTGATTATTAGATACATTTTCATCATCATCATTATTATAATTATCATCGTTACCATCATCATCGTCATTTCAACTTTTAGTTTTGTTTCCTGCTAAATATACATGTCTCTACAATCAAATTATCAATCGATAATGGTTGATTAATATACAAAACTGGTGCCTAAGCCTATTCAGCTTTAAGACTCTTCGTCTTGCTTCTTGTAATGTTCTTTTTTTCTACATATTTTTTTGAGGCTGACGACTGGATTCGTTTATTTATTTTATCTTATGAATTATCATAAAAAATATTGAAATAAAAAAAAAATCTCAAATTATAATACGATATGCAATATTAATTATAATATTATCTATTAACACAAAAACATTTTTTAGCAAATGAACGTGCCATCGTCAGGTAATGGGGGTGGTGAAGCTATGTGGAAAGATGGTGATACTCTTGTAGTTGGTAGAGCGACACGCGGTGATGCTGGCGCTTGGAGATGCGCAGGAGTGGACAAAGTTGGGAAAATTGTATCTGGCAAACCTACACGGTTACTTATATATGGTGAGACTTTAATTATTGTTATTCTTATTAAATATTATTAATGTGAAAGTTGGTTTGTTCGTAACATTTTTATGGCTTTAATGTGCAATCAATCGTCATAAAATTTATCATGAACGTAGTATTTGGGATGAAAAAAACTACATTTTGTCAAATATATTTCGTCCAAATATCTCTATCATGTAAACAAATTATCAGGTAAAATATTTTTAAAACTTTTTTTTTATTTCGACTACACCATGATTGTAAATTTATAGTAATACAATAGATATTAGTAACAGTAATAACAGAGTCTTACAGGCCTCTATCTTTACATACATCTTTTGCTACATCTACTTCAATAACTCATCATATGTCAGCACGCTGGTTTTGAAGACTCCCCACTCCTTCTTCATAGAGAACACAGTCTATCTGTTTATAATAGGTTAGCCTAGTGTAGTAGATTAAATAACTAATACTAAATATTAATTTTGAACAGAACCCGTTCGGTCTGTGTATCTGGCAGTTGATGGTAGAAGACTAGATGCTGGCAATACTTGGGTGCCTGTCAGAGACAAGACTGTTCTTGAAGTGAAATGTGTTGCGGAAGGTAAGATATCGTTGGAATATATAATATTTGAAATTACTCCAACAGTTTTAGGACAATTTTAGATTGCGACTTGTTTTTGTTTTGTATTTGAGAAATATATTCAGTTTCACCACAGATAAAATACTTTCTTCAGAGGATACCAGCAATTTTGTTTAAATACTGTATTATTTTTACTTTATTTTTTATCATCTAATTCTTTTACTGTATTTTGTTCAGGTGGAGTGCCGCCGCCTGACCTCTCGTGGAGGCTGCTTGCTTTAGAGCCAACATTGGATCACCGTCCTTATCTGCGAATCTATCATACTAATTATTCAATAGGTAAATCAAATGAAAATACTTTGTGAATAACTGAATAACGAATTTGTAGTTTACCATTTCAATATTTATCAAATTTAAATTTACTTGTTCTAGTCGCGCATATTTCGGGGAAGTTACTTTATTTTTTCTTCTTTACCTACTATATTGTCAGTGTAAACCTATTATAATTTTTAATTATACCTACTTTAGATATTTAAATAAATAAATTCTATTTATTCTCTTTTCCTGTGTTTGCAAACAGAGGGTGTGGCATCATCTCACGTAGTTGTAACGGCAGCTAGAGAGTTACACAATGCAACACTGCAATGTGAAGCCCGACAGAGGAGTCCCAGACTGACTCTTGCCTCAGCAAATCCTACACCAGCATCTGATCCGCTCACTGCTAAATTAGAAATACATGTAACTTGTAAGTAACAAATATTTATTTTTATGTACTAAAATTGGTTCCAGTAACTTGCCTGGAGGTACAACAATTAAAGAATGAATATTATTAAATATTATGTTTGACTTTAAATTGGTTTAAAATTTCAATATATTCTTTTGTGTAGATCCTCCGTCATTCGTCATATCTCGGTGGCCTGGGTTTGGTATATCCTTATCAGCTGGAGGTGCTGCTGCTCTGAGGTGTGATGTTGATGCCAATCCACCTGCAAGAGCTTGGTGGTTAAGAGACGACGCCGATCCTACCAGGTCATTAAATTTATATGAAATTATAGAACTTCTGGTAGTAATAATAGTAATCAATCTTCGAATGTTGGCATTCATACCCATACTAATGGTAGCGGAATTAAGCCAAATAATCCTAATGAAATAACTAATGATATGGACTTCCGCAAAATAACATATATTTCAGTATAAGTATTTTAGTATAATAACATATAAAAATACTAATGCCTCAAAATTTATTCCATAATTTCCAAGTGTGTTTTTAGAAAAGATATTTTAACTTAATCTTCTTTACGACAGTTCACCGCCACCATTAGAAGCTGGTGATGAGAGTGCCCGAGGATCAGCCACACTTCGGTGGGCGACGTTGCGAGCCACCCACGCGGGCTGGTACCGCTGTCGAGCGACGTGGCTTGACGCTGAATACTCCTCAATAGGATATTATCTTAATGTTTTGGGTGAGTGTGTATCTTTGTCTACAAATGTATACAAATAGTAAAATATAGATTGATTATTTCAGTATACGAATAAGTATTTTTGAAATTATAAGTGTATTTATAGAGATAAAAGTAGTTATAGACTCGATTAACAAAAAAATTCTGGTGTAATAATTTATATTTGAAAATTATCCAAATGAAATTTTGGGAATAAGCTAGTAAGGAATAAGATTAAAAATCAGATTGTAAAATACATTTTAAGATGTACAAAGTTTTAAACGCTTTTAAATCAGAATATAAATTGTTGATAGCAGCTGAAGAAAACTCAGAAACGGCCACGGAAGCAGAGGCTGATGCTGAAGAACCTGACCATCAGAAGGTGGATGTGCCTCTTGGTGGAAATGTACAGTTGCATTGCCCTAAAGGTGATTTATCTTGAATACTTTATAATTTAAATTGCAAATATGTCGAACTTATGTAAAAAGGTCATTTTAGTAAAAAAGTTGAATATTTTAAATTTATTTTAATAATATTTCATAGAAGTTGAAAGATTTATTTCCAATATGATATTAGACTTCTATTTGTTTTAGAAAGAACTGTTTTAACAACATAATTATTTATTATTAGTGTAAAAGTCATCTATACAGACTCTATCAACTCGTGTTTCTTGGAACTATGCCTAGGCTTGAAAGGCTATGCTAGTTACATGACTAAATATGGAAGCGTAACACCTTACTTTTCAGAAATGGCAACGCATGAGATACCATGGAGTTCTCATCAAATTTTGCGAAATCCGTGTTTATTTTCATGTCTTTAAGCGACGGTTACCAACTTAATAAAAAAAAATCGTTTCAAGTTCCTTAAAAAATATAAAGGTTGTCTTGAATTTAGAACTTTCTTTAAAATCATCGTAGAATATTAATGGTGTTTGTGCAGGCAGTGTAGGGTGCTGGTGGAGACGTGTGGTGGGCAACTCAAGTGAGACTTGGGCGCCTGCTGGGTCACAGCATGCTCACGGTGTATTAGGTAAGTATATTTTAATATTTAATCAATCGATAAAAACAAAATTCGAACTTTAAATAAATAGAAAAAGATTTGAAATAGCCTTATTAATGATAAGTGTGAAAGTTAGTGTCTCACTGGTTTAACCAATTAATATGAAATTTAGTATACTTGTACTATATGGGATAGAAAAGATTATAGGCTATACTTTCTATCCCAATTAGTGAATCTGGTCAAGTGGACGAAGACGTGGGTAAAATCTGATATGACTATAAATCAGGGGTTCCCAAATTTATTTTGTCTACTGCCCACTTTGAGAAGAAATTATTTTTTAGCGCCCTTATTTTTTCACCTACTTAAAAACCACCATTACTTCAAATTACAAATCACCCCCCAAGCCTCTACAGAATGCTCCCATTTTTTTCTGGGTCTCCTACTGCCCTCTTTAGGCCTGCAGCGTCTACAAGGGGACGTTATCGCTTACTTTGGGAAAGGCTCCTATAAATGATTAGCTGTAAATGTTAATAGTATTTGTTGATCGTTTGAATCGAAGCATTTGGCGTTCCATTGTTTCTGCCTACCCTAATGGGAGACAGGCGTGACATATGTATGTATGTATTCGTTGATTTATTTACTACTTTTATTACTTTAAGAGAATAAAGTAACAGATGAAGAGCAAGAACATAAAACTGAAAATAAAATAAAACATGCAATCATGTTTGTGTACAATCCAGAACCGAGCTAACTTTGAAAAGTTCGGTTAAAATACTTTTTTATTTGTAAGCAACCTATTGTTCTCAGGTATAAAAGATGCCCTTTATCAAGAGGGAGGCGAGTATCGATGTGTCGGTACCCGTGCACCTGACCTCAAGCGGCTGAGGGAGCTGAAAAGGGTCACTTTAAGAGTAACGGGTGAGCTGTATTTGTTGTAGGCATTATATATATATATATATATATATATATATATATATATATATATATATATATATATATATATATATATATATATATATATATATATATATATATATATATATATATATATATATATATATATATATATATATATATATATATATATATATATATATATACATACATACATACAACTATTCACGAAAGATCCAAAAGGCGATAGAAATAAAAGAAATCCAAATTTTAATTGAGAAAAAAATTTAAGTTTGCCTTAGTGTAGAATTCTGATATATGGCATGATATATCATGATATAAAAGTTACAATATCTACGCAAGAAAATTAAGGAAAGTTAAGTAGCTTAAAAACATTCACAATGTAGGTGGAGCCACTGCTACAGCCTTAAGTGCAGAGCCAGCAGCAGGCGGCTGGCGTCTCGAATGTGGTGCATGCGGCAGAGGAGTCCGCGTGGTTTGGCTTCGAGCCGGCGTGGCAACTCGGGCGTCTCTTAATCCAGATCTAGCTCAACACTGCTGGAGGGCAGTACTGCACGTGGCCGAACCAGATGAAGTCTGGTGTGTAGCTGCGACGACAGGAGCCGGCGCCGTCGCTGTGTTCCCCCGACGAGCACCACCACCATCGCCAGCGCCTGCCAGGCATACAGTACGAGCGCTACACGATGACGCTGCATCGGCCCGCCCTCAATTACTTCTTCTTCTATCTGCACTGTTGCTCCGTTGAGCGGTCGTGATCACGCGATGGTTTCAATTGAACATTGTCGGTGAGTCGTATTCGCTTACAACGATTGATTAACGAATTCCCACTGTCTGCTGATTGAGACGCTTCATCATTTAGTATAAAGAGGATGTTTTATTCAAGTTTTTCTGTATCGTTACCGATACCATCATCAATAATAGATTTTTACTATATTTATGTATAATAAGTTACTTCTTACAACACATTTGCATCAAAGTCATAAACAAAATTTTATAACAAAAAGGTATCGCTGGAAATAAGTTTAGAATTTGCTAAATGTAAAATTTTATTTTTAATTGCAAAATTTTAATTTGCATTTATTATTATTTTATTTTTTATTCTTGACATGTTTATTTATACCACTTATTAAAAAATGAATAAAATCAGTATTACAGTAATAACAATTCGACATAACATTTGTTTTTATACCTTTTTCTTACTCTAAGATTGTTACTTAATTAAATATATTATGTTTAATTTTTTCCAACATATGAATTAAAGTTTTTACGTGATTACCGTAACATCATCCTCTATATACTGTCTGGTGTTTATATTTTTATTTAATCAAGTGTCTATATCAATCAGCTACGTCGTTAGACTCTTAATATTTTGGACAGCCCGTCTGTCCGTCTGTACTTTAGTCTTCGTAGTACCTATTCTACTGTAATTTGTTATACTAGTATACCTGCCTATCTCTTAATAGTGCATTGTTCGTTGCGATGTTACCAATGCTGATACAGTAATTATAGTATGTAAACAACCATTTATATTTATAAATGTATTATTAATAAGAAATGTAAGACAGTTGGTAATATTAATAATATGAATAATTTAATAATTAAAATTGTAATTTCATAGTACTGTAAACTATTTTCAAGTAATGTAACAGATATTTTTAAATCTTATTTCAATGTTTTGTTTTGTATAGAGCATGAAATCTAAATAATTAGCTTCATTTTAAGAAAATGTTCTATTTATGAAATTGAACATTTTTTTTAAGGATCTGCTCAAATTTTTAGATCTTTCTATACCGAGTCGACCGCTGGACAAACCATCCTAGTGATAGTAAAAATGTTCAGTTTTGATAGAGAACACTACTTTAAAAAGGAATAATTATGTCTATTTCTATTCAATTCATGTAATTTTGAAAATCGCAGCGAACATATTCTCCTGTCCTTCTATTAATTTCCCTAATATTCCATTTTTTCTTGTTATTTATTTTATAGTGAATATTTAAGAAAACAGGAAGCGATCGTGCCAAATTGTTGATATTTTAAAATAGATTTTTATTATATTGGATTAAAAAGGAATTTTAATTTAATAACGTATTGATATGTGAAAATTTGTGTAATGTGAACACCAATTGAAAATTAGTATTATATAATAAAAAAAAATGTGAGTTTGGATGGTTCCAATGCCACTGTTAATGCAACCGATTGCGGTGTTCATATTTGAATAATACTTATGTACGGAACCATTTAGATTCTGTATACTAAACTATAGATGTAGCAATATGTTCACGCGTGGCGTTCCTACATGTTTTAAAATAAACAAGTCTACTAGTATATCAATAAATTTTTATATCAGGATATTTTATTATCATCTCGAGATGATAATTTTAAAAGACATCATTGTTTAAATATGAATACCGAAATGAAATCCAAACTAGCATATATTTTATATATAGATGTCAAATTCTTAATGAATAAAGTAAAAAATAACATTATGTATCATAGCTTAAAACTGGATCATGTAAATTTTGATGTCAATTGTAGACGCTCGTTTAGATCGGGCAGTGTTTTGTATAAATGAAATTTGCTACCACAATTTTTGCAACAATCTTTTTAGTGTATAAGTGTAAATTTTATCTAATGTTTGATGTTGAAATGTTATCGGTGGTTAGTTTCTCTATTAGATTGTGTTTTGTTTGTTTATCATCATCTACTTTGACTTCATCTCCTGTTTTCTGTAGTTTTATATTAGCAGTGTAAAGTTGTGCGTTTCCGTAAATCAATTTGAAATTATCAAATACGTGCACAAGTTAAAAGTAACTATCAAATTTCTATACGTGCAACGGTATAAATATTGAGGTGTATTAAATTAATAGAACAATAACTATTACCAAATTTTATTGTCATATCAAATTGTGAGATTCAATTCTGCTGATAATAAAGTTGCATAATAAAATAGAAATCCATCGTGAAGACAATGGGAGTTTTGATATTTTATGGCCAAATGCCATAATACGATTTTATCGTGACGATTCACATCAATAGAAAATAAAACGAGATAATAGAAAAGCAAAAATAAAAATTGCTTTCAAATTATGTTCGAAGTGCACGTGAAATTAAAAGTACTAACAACTTTTTACATACATGTCTTTTATATTGTGATGACAACGGTTTATGGGAACGCATGAAGAATTGTCATTGTTGTTAAGAATTGTGATATCAGAGGGGGGGGGGGCGCGGGCGCGTCGCGGGCCGAGAGTTTATCACGAGAATTTAACCATAAAATGTTAGTTTAACTAGATTGTAGTGAGATGTATTTTTGTATATCTGAACGTATTATGGTCAATTGTGCAATGATTTTTCATGAAAGTGTTGTATTAACATAATTTCGTTTAAGTACCTGGATACGTGGAAGTAATAATCCGTCCAATGCGGAATTCTTAGATAAATAAGGAGCTATGTAGATCCCTCTGACTAACCAGCGTTTTCATCCCTGACCTTTCTCATCAAATTATATTAGATAAAAAAAAAAAAATCTTTGAAATTCCCTCTTCTTTACATTAATTTCAAAAGCCTCAGATGGTTTATCCAATATCATGTTTCATTTCCTTATAACCTTCATCTCTCTCATTAAATACCTTGAATTTCTCTTATATCATCTCGATACATAATTATATGTGTATTCATAATTGTAGTACTGCGAGTTTTGAACGAATAACTTTATCATTATCATTCTTCAACTTCTAAATCATATTCTAGATCTATGCTATCTTGTTCTTCTTATTCTTTGAATTAAGATTCGTTCGTAGTTTTTAATTTAAAGAGATATATCAATAAAAGGAGTAAAACAAGACATTTCTAAACTTGTTTATTCTATTAAATACATATATCTGTAGAGGGTTGTTTGCCTAATATTCACATTTAGCTCAGTGTAAGTAAAAACAATGAAGTCTTTTATTTATTTGATAGTAACATATTTATTACAGTAAAATTTCAAATAATAAATTTTTTGAATATGTTTTTGAATCTTGACTTCATTTTTAACAGACATACGCTCTTCAATTCTATTTACATGAGTTTAATTAACAACGTAAGTAACTATAAATTCTGTTTTATTAACAGAGTAATTTTTAACTTTGTTTTTACAAATAATGTCACTAGCTGCACTTTTACGTATTTTAAATAGTGCAGATATGAGTAAAATTAATATAGTAACTGTATTATATTATTTATTATGTATAGAATTCTTTATTGCTTTATCAAGTTTATTTTCTATACAATAAAAAAGATTTTCACTTTGTTTTTCCTTACACTTCGATTGAATGCTCCGCGGCCCCCGCACCTCGTATAAATTTAATTGAACGATACTGTATGTAACATTGGTATTTCGTAGCCAATTTGTTTGCCAGTATTTTCTAACCTACAAACAATATTAAATAGTTTATAATTTTTATTTTTTTTAATTATTTATATCATTAATCAATTAGCATTTATTGGAATAAATCTTCCAACTGTATTCAAAGACAGACAGACTATGGATAGGTTATCTGTATTGATACTAATATCCCAATCCTATGTCAAATTTACTGGGTACAGAGGAATAACACCTGAGTCCTCAGGAATGGCAACGCATGGGGAGTATCATGGGCGAAACAGTATACTCTGTTATGTCCATGGTACTGCTCACGTCTATAGGCGACGGTTACCACTTTCCATCAGGTGGGCCGTCAGCTTGTTTGCCATTCTAAGTTGTATAAAAGTTGTATAAAAATGTCAAGCAGCTGTTTTAATTTGAATTTTGGTATGGATGAAATTACAGGATATGGAGGTGTAATTTGTAAGTAATTATAAAAGGCAATTGCATGAGTGGTATAATGACCACGAGTATAACAATATATTCTGTGATATTCCATGTTCATGTTTACAGGCGACGGTAACTACTATCCATCCACCGTCTAGTCTGTTCTGGTCATTGCAACTGATTTATTTTAAAAATATATCAATTTTTTTTTCTTCCCATCAGCTGAGTTACCAGATCATTGATGCCATTCTAAGTTGCACAAAAAACAAAGGAAATTACATTTTTTACAGTCGAATTTTGAGACCAAAAAATTATGTATTAACTTTAAATATTTTTCCAAAGCAAATTTATTTTCATTTCCACGCCAAATATATTATTATTTAATGAAAATTATATTGCGTACCTATTATCCATTTTGTTTAATTATTAATACAGGAAATATAGCCATAATGAGGTATATTTTAATATCAGTTCCTTAAAACAGAATGAATAAGTAATCAGTCGTGAAAGATTACACGTGGTTGTAACTTTACAATTATTCTAATTGTTCCTCCGACCATTTTAAATGGAATGAAGTTAAATATAAAAGAATTTGAAATTATTAAACTGCCTCTTTGTATCGTATTTCCAATTTGCAAAATTCGGAAACTTGATGAAAAAAAAAGTAATTTGCATTTTTTATCTGTTCTTTATCTTTTTTTTTTTTTTAATATCGCAACTGGCAAGCACGTTGACTGTGTAATGCTGGAATTCAACTGTATTAAATCACTTGGTAAGTTTTGTAGCGTCCACAACGGCACTATGTGTCGCATCATGGTGCCAAATACATAATAAATCATATATATTTACATTTATTAATATACATTATTGTTTAATTTGATATTGAATGTACAGAAACCATATATTAATTCACAATGTGTTTATGGAAACTCGTATACCAAATAAACGATATATAAAAATATTTGGAGTTTTCATTGTGCCGCTTTAATTTTATGATTCGTATGGAAAAGCTACGACACGCTAGATTGTTAGAGTGTAGACCTTAAATCGTCTAGTATAAGGTAGATTACAGATAATCCTGTAGTGTTTTAATAAAATTAATTCCGCTGTGAGTGCGTAAAAGACCAGCGATGCGTACAATCGAAGCTAGTCCCTCAGATGGAGGGAAATTTATAACGAGATAATGTACGGTATATAATAATATTTAGAAGCTCCAATATTAAAGCTGTAATAACGTTGTACTATCATATTAAATATATGAATAAAACAGCCAAGGCGATTGCATAAAACATGATTTCATTATAATATTAAGTAACATAATTATTTATTTATTTATTTAAACACTATTGCACCATAAACAAAAATATACAATGACAATTGAATAATTCAAGTGAAATACAGTAATATAAATACAGATTGAAATATACACATAAAGGGTACAAAAGGCGGTCTTATCGCTAGGGCGATCTTTTACAGATAATCACACTAATTGCCTAGTCTTCTAACTAGGATACCATGTATTGTAAGGAACTGGGAAATTAACTTTTAGGGGAACCCAGAACATCTAGAGCTGAAACAATTTAAAAAAGTTCTTTACCTAAATTGGTTCTACAAATACCACACCAGCTGTGAACTGTCCACTGCTTAATATAGATGTCTGTCTATTGAGGATGTTGCCAATAGTTGCCATTTTTGGCAGGCGGGTTGGTAACCGTATTGTGGCTTTGGTGTTTTAAGACAGGCGCTGCTGTCCATCTCTCGATCATGAAGTTTGCTTAGTCGCCTCTTACGACATCTACGGGAAAGGATGGGGTGGGCCATTTTATGCCAGGATGACACGGTTCTAGCATATTTTTATGCATTAAAATAGAATGTTAACTGGTATATACTAGCGGTGTATCGGCGAGGGTAATAGGCGAAGATGAGGCCAGGTCACTTGGCCAATCATGACGAATTTATTACGATAAATATTACAAGAATCACGGCGTTTACTCAGTTTTTCTATTCTGCATGAAGCGTCAGCTTGTTTGCCATTCCAAGTTGAAAGAAAATATAAACATTAAAAAAACGAGCGCTTAGAAATCATTTCATATAACAGTACAAATTCACGCCACTTAGTACAAAAAATAAATTCTATGAAATCTATGCAACCAGTTCAGTGAAAATTGAATACTTAATATTATAAAGATAAGTCTTTAAACCTATCGATATCGATAGAGGCATATAAACAGTTGTACAATACTATATTAATTTTCTTTATTGTGTCAATACTAGGTTGCATAGATTAATTTTCCTGTTTCGTCAACTCTTAAATAACGTAGTGATTACTTTGCTCTGTGGAGCACCATATAATTTTCTACAAAATAATTTGTCTGCCGCAGCAATTTCTCCGATCAATCGAGGGAAAAATTTGAAGATTGGACGTTCGATCAAATATAAAATTCAAGGGGAAATACTCGGAATCCTTTCAGTTCGAGCTAATCCCTTCGCGTTATGTTGACAGACTGCGCGGAATGTTCCCGAGATTATTGGAGCGTAATATTATTATTTCTTTGCTATAATTATATTGCGATATCGTTTCTCTACCTTTGTGTATTGTTAACTTTTGTTCGCAACTTTGTACGAGTATATTTTGGAAGAAGGAAAATCAATGTTATCGACTACCTTTACAGTTACTTTAATCCACTGCTAGATATAGGACTCTTCCAAGGTACGCCACTGAGCACAATCTTCAGCGCTTCATTTTCAGTTATTACCCATAACTATGAATGTCGTCTACCTAGTCAGAGGTCGTCCTACACTACACTTGCTGATTCGCGTTTATTATTTATCTTCATCGAATGAATAATACATGTCCATGCTGATCGTGAAACATTATCTTAGTTTTGTCTTAATTCTTGTCCTTGGATGAAGATGGATGCGTTGAGATTAGTTGGTTAGACTGTTCAGCATCTGCTATAGACAATGATGCCTGTAAACCTTAAGTGAAGAATGTGCTTTCCATTAATATTATGAGCGACAAAGGAAACTAGGAATGAAAATTGGAAAATGTATGTATATTATAAGAAAAAAATTACAAAATTAGGGCCGTGAAGGGAAGCCAAAAAGGTTCCTTTTTGGCTTCCCTTCAAAATAGAAAGGAGTGTCAACTTTGGATTTGATAAATAATAATATATAAATCATAAATATTATATGTAGCCTGAACTCAGTAAATATTATTACCACAAATTTTCCAGTCTAGCGTTCTGAAAATATCCTTAAAGCTGTTGAAATTGTATCAAGATAAAACATATCTACAAATGATTTTAAGTTAGATCTTCAGAAACATAGCTGTGAAATTCGCATCCCAATTGGTGCAGTAGTTTTTGCAGAATGCTGTAAAATACAACACAGCACACACAGATAGACAAAAATAGTAACATTCTTAAAAAAAGGAGATAATCAAGGAGAATGTATTGGAATACAAACGTAATGTTGACAATTTTATAAAGAAGTTAACGACACGACAGATTGTAAAAAGAATTATCAAAATCGGTTCGGTATTGACCAAGTTATCGCATAACATACACAGAAAGAGAACCTCTAGCTTTTAAAGTAGCTTAAAAAGGTTGATGATAGAAAAGTTTGTGTGAAAGTCATGTACACAAAGTGTTAACGTAGCCTTAACTCATGAGGACTAAATTAGATAGAAGAACATACGTGACTAGTGAGCAAGCAACTTGTATGAATTTGACCTTAGCTACGGATAGGGTTGTCAAGACAAGAAAATATAAATATAATATTTATATATTATCGAGTATCGAGTGAGTTCACCATATGATAATATTCAATATATGCCAACCTCATCAGGGACTAGTCGTAAGCTTATTTTTTAAATATCACTGTGGCTAAGATGTGGATGAATTTTTGTGAATCATCTCATCATCAGGATTTTTAATTCTCATGGCATTAGATCTCTCACACCTCCACAAAATCCGCCTTGGAAACAATTGTGATTAATTTCTACTGAATTTATTATAATTTCCTGACTGACCTACCGTCAATCCTCACCGTTTCATGCTTCACTGATTCCCAGCTATTGTATATCATTAGTAGAGGTACCTACCTACTCTTGGAAACCAGTATTTAGCGATGAACAGGGTTGTTCATCGCTGAATATTGGTTTCCAAAAGTTGAGGATGGGATTATTAGTAATAAGGACTAGCGGTCACATAGTTAGCAATTTACTATATCAAGTCGAACTTCACGCAATTCTGCCTAGAAACCGTCATTATTAATTTCAGGTAAATACATTATGATGGTCCTGGTTTCATTTTTGTCTATTATCACTCACTGATACCTCGCCAGTGTATACCGATAGCGCAAATTTACTCATTAAAAGAAGGTTTCCTTTATATTTTGTCAGAAAGTATGCTTCGCTATAAATAAAAAAATAACAATTCTCCTGTCCATGTCAAAATACACAGCCTCACGATTCACAGAAAAAATTGACAGCCCTACAAAGTGCGAGTCGTACAGTACAGTCACGTGACAGAAAGACCTTGGTAAAGGTACTATTTTATTTATAGGTTCTACGTTTTATGTCCCCACGGAGCGAAGTATTGAAAGCATTCATGCTCGGAGTGTACATTGTGGGTTTCGGGTTTGGTCCTTCCACTAGGAGCTATAAAACGCGGCGTAATAAATTTATTTGTAATCTACCACCACATTACTCGATACATCGGTATCTATACGGTTATATCAGTAACATCTGGATAAAATGTTTTTTTTTTCTTCAACAAAAACATTTAATTTTTTAAGAACTTAATTTTAAAATATATTTTTTGTTTTGGTTTTCTCATCGTTAAGCGCAAAATTGTTTTCTAGATCTCGTATCTTCAAGCTATCATTGTCTATAAGCTCGCATCACTTTAAAAACTGTTTGAGTTCTATGCAACCAGTTCATCGATTTTGGAAATTTTAGAATATAAAGCAGCTAAACCTGTCATAATATGTATAGAAATTTATTAAATATTTTAGACAGAAGCATGTTATGAACAGTTTTTTATCGTACTATCAGTATTAATTTATTTTATTGTGTTGGTATTTGAAGATAGTTGTATATATCCAGTTTTCAGTTTCGTCAATATAAAGGCAGTGTATATACTTGAATAATGTAGTGTAAAGTGGTTCTAAGCTATCTGACATGTTCCATTCGAATTTCGAATTCTATTAAAAATATTTTTTTAAGGAGGGCGGAGCATGAGACCCAAAGGCCCCTGCCCAACGAGTCGTGAGATACGCTGTGACAGATCAAAAGACGAAAGAAACCGGGCGGCAAGTGCATTTAAATTTAAAGTGCTTACGGTATTATTACTACAGTACACAGTACTGGTATATTTATATCTTTTTTACAGTAGTTTCGGTCGCGTGAAAGCTGTTTTTTTGTTCATTAGAACTTTCGAGAAATAATTTGTGAATGTCGGTATAAGCACACTAACACCAACTTGAATATTAAGAATATTTTAAGTATATTTTTATTATAATTATTTTGAAATAACTATTAATTGATAAGAACGAGCAAGAAACTATTGTTTACGATACTATCGTATTATGTGATAGTGAAATTACAGGGTATGAAAGAACCAAATCTTTTAAATCCCAGATATCATAACGCACGAGGGATGCATACAGTGGGCGTTACACAGTATTTTGTAATGTTCAGGGTACTGTTCATGTCTATAGACGGTGATCATCGCTTTCCATTAAGTATGCTGTATTGGCTTATTGTCCATTTTTAGTACCTACAAATAGTAAAATTGAAATTGTACTGAACATATTTAACAAAAAAAAAGAAACACAGAGTAATAGTCAAAACTATTATTTGCATCTTGGCGCCAATTTTCTCTGCGAGATGTAATAATCTGAAAATATATATTTATTAAAAAAAAGTAAGAATCACAGAGTAATAGTCAAATCTGTTAATTGCTTTTTGGCGCCAATTCTCTCTGTGAGATGTGATAGTCTGGAAACGTTCTATATTCGAATTCGTATGTCACTGAGAACTTTACAACGGTAATTACCACTTAATTGGATTCCATTGTGGAAAGTTTCCTAATTATAAATGATGTTAGAAGCTTGCATGAATTGATAATGTTCTGCACGTAATTTTTTTTCTAAAAAAAGAAAAAGGAACAAAGTCAATGACCGGTCAAGAGTGAATCGGATATTATTCAGGATAATATTGCTCTGTAATCTACATTCAAAGTAATTAAACATTTTAAAATTTCGACAACAATTTAAATTTTCGATAAACTTCGCCGCGATGGAAGTATTGTTAGGAAATCAAATTAAATTCAGTGACGGCGGGAGGCTCGCCTCTTGTCACGTTAGATTCTAATATGCTCGACGAAATGTGGGCAGGCCGAATATTGCCTTCATCACAATGGCATGATCATCATCATCATATCAGCCTTTAACTGTCCACTGCTGAACATAAGCCTTCTCCTTGGGGGGTTTTGCCAATGGTTGCTATGCTTGGCAGGTGGATTAGCAGCAGCAGTTAGGCTTTAGAGATGTTTTACATCGTCCCTTACGATACTTACGGGAAAGGAAGATGTGGTTTATTCCACGCCGGGACCACAATGGCAGCAGCCAACAAATGCCTCTGACTACGACAACAAGGATTAAAGTTAATAGTTTAAACTGTCAAAATTTTGTACAGGTACATTGAAGTCTTAAATATTTCTTTAATCTATCCATTGCAGCTCCATTTCTATGTCAAACGGATCAGCCAATTGCTGCTTCTGTAAATCACGTGATATTATTTCAATGCTAGCTATTGGCTCTTCTTGTCCCATTCACTCCAGTCCATCAAAATTTGTAACGCATCATTCGAATAAACGAATATTAATTAAGAGGAAACGCATCATTTTTCTACCTCCAAATAAATTACTCCAAAAAAACTAGTCAAAACGTGTATAGGCTAGTACACTATCATTTTTTACATTTACATTATTTACTTGCTATGTTTTTTTTTTACAACACAGGGGGCAAACGAGCATGCGGTTCACCTGGTGGTAAGTGACTACCGCCGCCCATGATCACTCACAACATTAACGGCATTGCAAGTGTGCTGCCGGCCTTTTAAAAAGAAATATGCTCTTTTCTTGAAGGTTATGTTATCGTATCGGTTCGGAAATACTGCTGCTGGAAGTTGATTCCAAAGAGTGGTTGTGCGTGAAAGAAAGTGCCTTGAAAAACGCTCGTAATTCATATAATACAGTTTTAATAAATACACTAAAATCTTTTAACTAAACATAACATAATTTTGGCTTTATCGTATACTTATTAATATAATAAAACATAATATTTAAAAAAAATCTAGTGTCCTTTTAAATTTCAAAATGGCGTTTCTGCTATTACTCTTGTTTGTACATCATTACCTTTGGTATACCCTGTTTTATCCACTTTGCTACCTTTTTGCCTCAGCTTATTGCGTAGTAAAATAATTAAGATTGTTTTTAAAATAATTAAAGATTGTATTTTACAAAAAAAAAAATACTTCAATAGTGTCAAAACCAGTTATTTTGTATTTTTTTATACAACTTAGAATGGCAAACAAGCTGACGGCCTACCTAATGGAAAGTAGTAATCGTCGCCTATAGACATGAGCAGTACCATGTACATAACAGAGTATACTGTTTCGCCCATGATACCCCCCATGCGTTGCCATTCCTGAGGACTCAGGTGTTATTCCTCTGTACCGATTTTAATAAAATTTCTATGGAATCAATCATATAACCTTTTAGATAAAAAAAGAACTTTCCAAACTGGTCGTAAGTTGACGGACTTATAAGGTAGCCTTAGGAAGTAACAAACATAAAAAAAATACATTCAAATTGAGACCCTTCTTTTGAAATAAATTTAAAACAAATATAATTTAAGTATAAAAAAATTATCCGTTGTATTCAATATACTTGATTATGTTATTTATTTATATATTTAATATAAAAATCCACGGCTCTTAAAAATAACTTACATGCTAAGTCTCCTATAAATACAGCCAATGACGGATTTTAAATATATAAACGGAAATTTTAATTCTAAATCAAGGTAGGCAAGTAAGAGTGGACGTATGTAAGCAATGTAACTTATATTTTAGTGATAGTCCTTTACATATTATGTATCTATCTTCACATATATGTTACTACAATGACAATAGGTAGTTCTGGCTCGGACCATCGCCAAAAGTTGGCAAAATGCCCTGACACCGCTGTTATAGAAGTGGCCGTCGTATAACTGAGTTGAACTTCTATCTACTTTGTGAAACTGCGCCTTCCATATTGTGATAATACCCATATGCTGTAATAGAACTGTGGATATTTCTAGTTTTAGATTTCCGGCTCAGTTATTTTCCAATATCCTACTTTGTTCTGAAATGAACACGAGGGCTTTAACTTTTTATTAAAATTATTATCAATTGAGGCTTTCAAGTGACAAGTGTGTTAACACATGAAAACATTTTGTTATTTATAATAATTTGAATTTAATAAAAAATAAAAAAAAAAACTTATTCTTTTTCTAGCTGTCAACAAGTCTTTTATTTCATAAATTTTAAAATATTTAAAAATAAAGCAAACACAGCTAGAACACTAACAAAGTGGAAGTTATCTTTTCTCTGTCTGATTGTTTCTTCATTTGATAAATTGACATTCTTTATTTATGTATTTATATACGTTCTAGTATTAAGTACATATTTGACATACATATATGTATAGAATTATATATTGTATATAGTTGATAATTTTTTTTTTTTTTTTTTAATTTGATAAAGGCACTTATAATTATTTTCCTTGATGTTTTACGCTGTTAACTTTCTTATAATACAATATTATCATACCAGTACCTACTTGTACAACAATTAGTCCATTACCCTAAGGTTGTCTCGAAAAGATTGCTCTCAGCAATAAGACCGCCTTACTGTACTTATACAACTGTATCGTTGTGTTTGTAAATTGTCTTGCTTATTCCCTATATTGTATAATGCAAATAAAGTATACTTATTCATTTATTATTTTTATTATAATATATATTTCGTATCAGCCGTTAACTATTAATTGCTGAACCTTGCCTCCCCCTTTTGAAGGGGGGATTTTGCCAGTAGTTGTTAGTAAAGCGAACTACCAGACTCATTGCTAGCGATGTGCGTTACCATTCTATTTTGATGTATTAAAAAAAAAAGCAAAGAAAGTTGATGAACCTTTCTGACTACCCCACCGTCGTATTATAGCCGTGAACATATTTATTTATTTTAATTTTTTTCTATATATCTGATACTGTCCTATCTTTACTATTAATGTATTTTTCTTTAACGGCTTCTCCGCCCATAACACTAGATTACTATATGGAACGGAGAAGGGCATAGCCCACTTTTTGTCAAGGTCATTGAACAATTTAGTCACACAGACGGAGTCACGGGTAAAAGTTAGTAATTATATACCTATCTAATGTTACCACATGATTGACATTTCACACATTCTCGTAGCCTCAGATGGCATTTGCGTAACCGTCAGCGCTGAAAGCGCGGTGGGGGGTATCATTAATTCGTGTCACATGGCCCATTCGCACTGCGGGGGCGCCTCTGTCGTCTCTTGGGTATTGTAGCTTTTATATAAACTCATTATTGGGTTTTGAAAAGAGTTAGAGTTTTGGTTTTATCTCATCGGATAGTTGATAAAAGCACACTTCTTAATTTTATTTGCAAACAATATATATTTATATTTATATGGAAAGTGGTAACCGTCGCCTATAGACATGAGCAGTACCATAGACATAACAGAGTATACTGTTTCGCCATTTCCGTGATACCCTCATGCGTTGCCATTCCTGAGGACTCAGGTGTTGTTTCTCTGTACCCTGTAAATTCACTGCCATATCCCACCCTTTAAACTGAAATATAGACATGAAAACAACTGCCTCACGGTTGAAACATGAATGGGACAGAAGTGCCGAAGCAAACGACTTTTTTTACTAAGTCTCCCGCTGGTATATATATATATATATATATATATATATATATATATATATATATATATATATATATATATATATATATATATATATATATATATACGAGTATAATAGTGTGCCACCTACCCTTTCTTTTTTTCTCAATGTCTTCTCACCCAAAAGATTATCTGAAAGAGATTGTATGGACATCAGGCCACCAAACAATACCCATACAAATAATATTTGATCGTGAGCTGTGAAAACCACGTGTGTTTTGATGGCTTGGTGAATGAAACTGAAAATTACTGAATTCACCATCTGATTTATTTCTTTGTTCTGGTAAAAAAAACTCCAAATGCATTATATCTTTGTATTTTACTAAATAACTGGAATATAATTGCAGAGACACGCTTGCTTGATCAAACGCCGAACGGAAACGAGATAATCATAGACAATCCAAGAATAATAGACATTTTTTATTAGATCAAAGACTTTAAGAAATTGAGTTTCTGCTCATTGGGAATAAATTATGTTTAATTAAAATAAATATAAAAATTGAGATTTAAATATATTGTCGCCTATAATATTGCGTAAACAGATTGCTTAGCGACAAGACCGTGCACCTTTTTGTATAATTTTACATTAAAATTTACTGTACTTATCATTTAAAACAATGATACAATAAAGTGCAAATAAAATAAATAAATAAATAATATATTTATTTCTTCTATCTATACTTATAATAAATCTGTAGAGAGGTCAATTTTGTACATGAAATATATTGCCAAAATAACTATCAGCGGGTGATTAGTGATCGATACTGATGCCAAAAATGCAATCAGTAAAATTTTTGTCTGTCTGTCTGTATGTTCGTTATAGAAAAAATAACTACTCGACGGATTTTAACGAAACTTGGTACAATTATTCTTCATACTCCTGGGCAGGTGATAGTATACTTTTCATCACGCTACGATCAATAGGAGCAGAGCAGTGAAGGGAAATGTTGGGAAAACGGAAGAAGTTACTCCATTTTTAAGCTTACGGCGCGTGTGCAGCTCTAATGGCCACTTTTTAAAATGTAAAAATGTTCACCCGTGCGACGCCGGGACGGGCCGCTAGTTACAGAATATGAAGGCATAAAAAGTAAGTACTGAGAACTATGGTTATGGAGGGTTATACCAAATTAGTGATCAATAAGAAAGCAGATACACCATCTTCAAATTCTAAAGCAAATAATTTTTATTCAAATATATCCGTTTACAAGTACTTTTATATTGTCATTTTTTATGACTCTACTGCAGGCTTCGGTATGTTGTTAAGAGTATCTACTGAAAAGAAGGCGCAAGAAATTCATCAGTTACTCTATTATTTAGTATTTGTTTAAATGGACTACGTCTATTTATTTATTTAAGGAATACCAACAGCATATTGCATTATAACATATAGGTATAACAAACATTAAATACAATACAATATTAATGCACACGCCTATTATAGGTATTCACAGCATTCACTTTAACATAATTATACAGTGCGAGAAAATTAAGTAAATAATAAAAATAAACATGTAACTTAAGTCGTAAGCAATATCTGAAAATACGATTATGAGTGAGTTGAAGTGAAAAATATTAAAAAAAAAACTATATTATGATAATTAGAGTTAATTTTCATAATTATGTCTAAAATTACATGGTCATTAAAAAGCCCGTGCATGATCAACTAACACCAAGCACATTTAACAAAAAAAAAACTGGTTACACAATTTAAAAATGGAACAGAACAAATTTGGAAGACCCGAAAAAAAAAGACATTAAGTCTGTCTAATGTGGTAATTAATATCCTATTATGTTTAACCCGGGATGAGAGAAGATCCTTCTAAAAGACATATTTTAGAGCGCATATGTGCCTCTTTTAAGGGTTGAACCCCTTCTTCACCTGGAAAATGCTATTTTTTTTTTGATGGGTGAAAATGGTATGGTAACCCCGCCTGCGCTAACGGGATACGCTGGCGGAGTACCAGTGAAGGGTGATAGATGAGAATGAAAACAGGCCAGTTAGCCCATCATGAGGAATTCATCAGGAATAAACCATGATAGTTTCCAGGGAGAACCGCGAGGAAGGCGACCTGGTTGGGTATATTGCTAGCAATGGGATTCTCAGTCTCCATTACCAACAATCCCTTTCCCCCTTGGAAAATGCTATTAAATATACCAATGGTAGTACGAAGATCGAACCTGTGAGCATTTGAAAGTAAATTAATGTACTAGGCCATTAGACCATCAAGATTTACAATTAGGTGTTGGTTTCATACTTTGTTAGTTTACGACTAGTTTTCAACGCCTACCTTATTCCAGATTAACTGTTTCCCGCGGCTTTGCACTCATGAATCAGTATGTAAAGAATTCTATGTTCTAAATCAGGGTATACCCTAACTGTATACTAGATTTCATTCAAAACCGATCAATAGTTTTCGCGTGAAAGTCAAGCATCCATCCATCTTTACGAACTTTGGAAGTAATCAATTATAAAACGACCACGCATGTCAACCGAAGTCGTGTCAGAGAGGACAGTATGTGTAACAGCCTAATGTTTTTGATGTCACTTAATGACCCAATGTGACAGGAATTGATGACCGTAGTACAGAGACCCGCGAAGTTTTGTTACGTAGACCGATTGCCATCTTTATTAATTTTGAAACCTTTTGTTTAACTAATATTGTATATTGGGGGGGAAATGATTTTTTTAATGAATGATAATCCCACTCGCGCTGTCGGTATACACCAACGGGGTACCAGTGAAGGATGGATAGGTGAGGATGAAGTAGGTCAGTTAGCCAATCGTGACGAATTCAACAAGAATTGTTCACGATGGTTTCCAGGGCAAACCAAGTGGAGGTCGACCTAATAAGGCATTTTGCTAGCAATGGGGCTGTCAAACTCTATTACTAACAATCCCTCCTCCCCCCCGGCGGGGGGGGGGGGAATGATTGTCATCAATGCGATTATTGACCATGTGATCCCTCGTAGAAACCGATGGGCTAATTGACCTGCCTTTTTAATCTCAACTATCATTCCTCACTGCATAGCGCAGGCAGGGTTACCATTCCATTATTGTCACCATATCGTCATAGTCGTAGAATACTGACGTATCTATATATATATATATATATATATATATATATATATATATATATATATATATATATATATATATATATATATATATATATATATATAATCTTTGTCAGATCCGTCAGTATTCTACGACTATGACGATATAAGCTGTTAACTGTTCGCTGCTGATCATAGGCCTCCCTTTTGGGCAGTTTTGCCAGTAGTTGCCAAGCTTGGCGGGCGGATTGACAACTGCAGTTAGACTTTGGTGATGTTTTAATACGGACGCTGCTGCCTATCTCTCGACTATTAAATTCTCTTTCGTCTCTTACAACATCCACGGGAAAAAAAGAGATGGCCTGTACTATGCCGGGGCTACACGGTTCATTCCTTTCCAATATAATCCGTTAAAAAACACATATATCCACACACATACAATATAAAATACAGTCTCATTCGTGAACCTCACTTCAGAGGGAGACTTTGTACAAAAGTCGATTGTTTGGGTATCTCTGTCCCATTCGTGTTTCTACCGTGAAGCAGTTGTGTTGGCATGGCTGTGTTTCGGTTTGAAGGGTGAGATATGGCTTGAATTTACAGGGTACAGAGGAATAACACCCGAGTCCTCAGGTATGGCAACGCATGGGGGGTATCATGGGCGAAACAGTATACTCTGTTATATCCATGGTGCTGCTCATGTCTATAGGCGACGGTTACCACTTTCCATCAGGTGGGCCGTCAGCTTGTTTGCCATTCTAAGTTGTATAAAAAAAAACCTTCTCTAATCGGATAAAAAGGATGAATATATTTTTATATCTACGAGCACTCAATGATGCGATGCGATTCTATGGCGTTGTTTTCTTTTTTTGTACAATGTTTTTTTGTGTAAGCAAAAAGTGGCATCATACACAATGTGGGGTGAATCCATTGAGGAAGATGCGAGGAAGGTGTTGCTAGGGTCACCACTCTGTTCCATTTGTGTGTGTGTGTGTGATTTTTTTATTAGGTGATAATGCCTGCGCTATCGGTATACGCTGACGGAGTACCAGTGAGGAATGATAAGTGATGATGAAAGCAGGTCAGTTAGTCCATCGTGACGAAATCCACTAGAATTAACTACGATGATTTCCAGGGGCAACCAAGTGGAGGTCGACCTGACAAGCTATATTGCTAGCAATAGGACTGGTAGTCCGCATTATTAACAATCCCTTCCCCCCGTTCCATTTGTGTTTCTATCGTGAAAAAAACTATGCATGGGTTATACTCTGGTTTGATATGTTTTTTAGTACACGTGGTAAACAAGCATGCGGCTCACTTGATGGTAAGTGACTACCGCCGCCCATGAGTACTCGCAACACCATAGGCATTGCAGGTGTGCTGCCGGCCTTTTAAAAAGGAATATGCTCTTTTCTTGAAGATGACGATGTTGTATCAGTTCAGAAATATTTTTACTGGAAGTTGATTCCATGTAGGTATATTTATTTATATAGACAGGTTTGATTTTTTTATTATTATGACAGTGTTTGTCGCTTCTTTGAGCTATATGACTGACCCATTGGGACTTTGGGGAAGAAGCGTAAGTGGCAACCCCGCATGGGCAAACGCAGAGTAATACGACCTCCGCATTAGATGAAGTGACGACCTCAAATGCATTGCAGGGAGTCAGTGCATGCAGGTGGCTCAGGACCGTTCCTTATGGCAGTCTATAGGGGAGGCCTATGTCCAGCAGTGGACGGATAATGGCTGAGATGATGATGATGGTGATATCAGCCTTGAACTATCCACTGCTGAATATAACCCTCCTCCTTAAAGAGAATTCTACCAGTAGTTGCCACGCTAGACGGGCGGGTTGGCAAATCGCAGTTAGGCATTTTTTATTAAGTTCCTTTAGTCGCCTCTTATGACACTCACGGAAAAGGATGTTAAAGCAGGCGGGGTTACCATTCCATTATCGTCCATCGAAAAATAAAAATTAGTAACTATGAACAAGGACTGTACGAATTATTCGCAGTGTGGAACGTGAATATATATATATATATATATATATATATATATATATATATATATATATATATAATGACAGCCCTACGCGCGCATTTCTTGAAGTTTTTACCCCACGCACAGAAATATAAATCATTCCCCGGATGATATCTGAAGCGTTGAAAAACTTCGTCCGAAGTTTAGAAAAACTTCGCGTGACTCAGCTGTTCTAGTTCGAATCGGATGTGTCAAAAAAATTAAATAAAATTCGAGGGTTCAGCAATTCCGGGACGGAGTCGAAATCAAGTTCAATATCAAAACATGATTATTAATATGACTTGAGTTTGAATTCGCCAACCTGATGAAAAGTGGTAAATGTTGCGGTTTGTATTGAGACGGCGAAGTTTGTTTGAAATGTGGCAACATTTCCAATGGCTCGGTTATAACTGACAAAATTAAGAAATAAAAATAAAATTATATACTAAATACAAATATGGGAAATTAATACAAAACTGGTGGTACATTAACCTAGTACGTGCAGTGCTAAATTAACAATTATTAAATTTCTTAGTAAACCAACAATTTTATTGCACTGCACGTATAAACAGACCCGAGGGAGACTTTATATAAAAGTCTATTGCTTAGGTACCTCTGTCCCATTCGTGTTTCTACCGTGAAGCAGTTGTGTTTGCATGGCTGTGTTTCGGTTTGAAGGGTGGGATATGGCGTGAATTTACAGGGTACAGAGGAATAACACCTGAGTCCTCAGGAATGGCAACGCATGAGGGGTATCATGGGCGAATCAGTATACTCTGTTATGTCCATGTCTATTGGCAATGGTTAGCACTTTCCATCAGGTGGGCCGTCAGCTTGTTTGCCACTCTAAGTTGTATAAAAAACATAGATATGGCTCCATAGTGACCATAGCTTAAACCTATAACCATAGTTTTATAGGTATTGCAAAAGATATCCGTCACGCTTTGCCATTCTTAAAGGCTATAATGCACTCCGTACCCTTCAGTTTTACTGTCATATTTTTACATTCATTTGACTGTAACGTCGCCATTATCGAGGGGAGAAGGGTTGTTAATGGGGATTAGTACTCCCATAGCAATACACCCTGTCAGATTGACCTATTCACATATCACCATGGAAACCATCGTACTCAGTTCTAAGTGAACCCATCATGATGAGCTAACTTTTTTTTTATGCAACTTAAAATGGCAAACAAGCTGACGGCACACCTGATGGAAAGTAGTAAATGTCGCCTATAGACATGAGCATAACAGAGTATACTGTTTCGCCCATGATACCCCCCATGCGTTGCCATTCCTGAGGACTCAGGTGATATTCCTCTGTACCCTGTAAACTGACCTGTTTCGTAATCATCGATCACCCCTTACTGTAACAATTCCATTATTATCCATTGCTATCGGTATACGTTGGCAGGGATCCAGTGAGGATGAAAGCAGTTGGTTCATCGTCACGAATTGCACTAGTAGTAACCGTGATAGTTTCCAGAGGAACCACGTGGAGGTCGACCGGATAGAGTGTATTGCTAGCAATGGGGCCTCCATTACTAATAAACCCTTTCCCTCCACTGTGATAATTTCAACAATAATGTTAGTAATGTAGACTATCGATCTTATTGATAGCAATAGCGTATATTGTCAGGTCGACCTCCATGCGATCCCCTCTGGAAATCATCGTAGTGAATTCAAAGCGTATTCATCACGATGGGCTAACTGGCCTGCCTTTTCATCCTCACCTATCATCCCTCACTGGTGCTCCGCCAGTGTATACCGTTAGCGCAGGCGGGGTTACCATTCCATTATTATTCATTTAAAAAGAACTTGGTCATTATCTGATAATCTTCTTGGCGAAAAATCAGTTTTAAAGAGAAATAATTTTTTACTGTAAAATTGTATGTACATAAACCTTCCAACTTTGCCTTTCACTTAACATCTAATGTTTTAACTTCCGATGAAGCGAACTTCTTGTTTTGATTTATTACTTGAAAGATAAGTGGCGTGGAGTGAAACTCACCCGGGGAAATCGTGGCATTTATTTTAAAAACCATTATCCCCACCCTTGGCACACCCTCCGGGCCAGCGCTATAAAAACGTCTCTTCCACTAATTGCAAGCCCGCATTGATCCCGGATCTCGGTTTATGGTAATTTGATTGGGACCCGAGTTGAGTTGTGGGCTCCGATTCGAATATTAAGTCCGAATTGGGATCTTAAAGTACTTAATTCGGAACTTTCATTTGTAAATTCAAAAATGTAGACCTTAAGGTTGATTAAGTGTAGAATCAAAATGCAGTTCACATTGCTTTGCGCTAGATCCTGCCTAGTTTGAACACGTTATGGTAAGATATAGATATGGGAGACTAGCGGTTCCCTTGCTAGCAATACAGGGTATATTGCTAGCAAGAACTATAAGCGGTCCCTCCTGGACTGTTGATGAATTCATCAAAAATTTATCACGATGGACCAATTTTCAACCTCCTCTATCATCATTTACTGGCAACCCGCCAGCGTATACCGATAGTGCAGATGGAGGTACAAATATAGGAAATTAATACAAAACTGCTGGGGCGATACATTGACCTAGTACGTGTAGTATTGTATTACAAACATACAGTTCATCCTTACAGTTGCTCTGAGTAGCGGAAGAATTAAACATCAAGTTGAAGTGTCCCAGATTGTATCTCTCAAAGAACATAGAAGAAGGAAGAATTATAACTTCAGCAGTACGTATTCTTCATAAAATTTTTAATCAAATTCTAAACTTTATATTGAAAGTTCTAAGAAGTAAATTTTTAGATTACCCACATTTTTAAATTGAGAACAGTTTGATGTTGCCTTTTTCAAAAAATTAGTAGCATCTCAATTCGTTTTTATTTTTTTTTCAATTTTGTTTCCTCATAACTTTGTCATATTTAAACCGATTTGGAATTTTTTTATTTTATCTGAAAGGATTAACTTTCAAATTGATTTGTCCCATAAAATTTCATCATAAACAATTCAGTAGTATAGTTTTTAGATCCAAATAACTTAACCAAGTTCTTTGATTCTAATAACTATATATATATATAACTAAAAACGTGGTAGAACCCTATCACGATTGAAATAGATGTTTTTTGTAAAACAAAATCTTTAATTAAGTACAGGCGTCACAGATATGTATGTATGTAAGTAAAATCTTTAATCAGGAGCAAAATTTAAGAAGTAACCAGGAGGAACTGAGGTAAATAGAAAAGTTTTAAAATTTTCGTTTGAGGCAAAACAAAAACCCGAGGCGACACATTTATCAAAATGAATTTCATAGGACATCATTGTATAATCATCGGAAATTTCAAAATTGAGCCGTATTTTTTCAAAGGGGGAGTTTAGAGTGGTAAAAGGTGGGAGGAGGGGATAATGCCCCCTCATTATGCCCCTTTTTCTACAGGGACAGTTAATTTTTCTCCCGACGTGCGGGACAAGGGCGTTTTCTTAAAGCAATTCCGATTTTAGCATCGACCTTCAACGATTACTTAATTTGGATTGTTTATTTTGCAAGGATATAATTTTGTTTCTTGACTTCCTTTTATTTTATTACCATTTTCATGCCTGATCTTGTACAAATAGGCAGAGAGAATAAATAGCAGGTGTCTTCTTAGATAATATACGATTCAATCTTATTTATTTATTTTTTTTTATAGATAAATAAATACTTTTTATTGTTTCCTTCAAAACATTACAATAGTAAACTTTTTTTTATGCAACTTAGAATGGCAAATAAACTAACAATCCACCTGATGGAAAGTGGTAACCGTCGCCTATAAACATGAGCAGTACCATGGACATAACAGAGTTTACAGTTTCGTACATGATACCCTTCATGCGTTGCCATTCCTGAGGACTTAGGTGTTAGGTGTTATTCCTCTGTACTCTGTAAATTCACTGCCATATCCCAACCTTCAAACCGAAACACAGCCATGCAAACACAATTGCTTCACGGTTGAAACACGAGTGGGACAGAGGTACCCAAGCAATCGACTTTTGTACAAAGTCTCCCTCTGGTAAAATATATATGTATAATTATAACCGAATTGAAAACTTCTTTTTTAAAGTCAGTTAAAAGGCAAAAAGAATTTATGCATTTTTCCGTCACAGAAGAAAAAATATGTATATACTACATACGTCATACGTCAGTCCATTATAATTGCAGTGTTCAAGACATATCAATATTAATATGTATGTATGTATGTATGTACAGATGTATGTCTGCAGCGCCGAGATAATGACTAAAGTTTTGCAGTTACTGCACACATATGAACCTACATGGGGTGTTTGAAGCCTCACAAGCCTGTATAACTACAAGTTAGTCTCTCATTATGTTATTTCTAGTTAGTTTTATTCTATGACTTTATCCGTGAGTTTTGAACGTACACGAATTAATAAAATTACATTTAATTTTGGTACTTTATCTAATATATTTTTTTAAACTTAATGTTCATTTTTAGGGTTCCGTAACTCTAAAGAAAAAAAAAAAACAGTAGATTACAGAAAAAAAATTAAACTTGATGATTTTGTACGGAACCCTCGTTGCGCGAGTCCGACTTGCACATGACCTGCTTTTTTATCCGATGGTTATATCATATGTAAATAATGTACAAAGCTAATGAAGTTTCTCGTTACATATGTATATATAAACCATTAAATTTTTGTTTACTTATTTTGCAAAGGGAACCGCGTGGAGGTCGGTCTTACAAGGCATATTGCTATCAATGAGGTTATTAGACCTCATCACTAACAATTACTTCCCCCTTTGTTCCTTATTAACATTTTGATAAGGAACCCAAATTACGGTCGATTATGTGAACCTTTTGTGAAGTCCAGTTAATAATGTTTTCCATAGCCGGATCCAGATTCATGGCTTCATCTTGGAAGGACAAAAGTGTCCATCAAAAGCTCATAGTTGGCTCATTCCTTTCATAACTCTTCCGCGGTCGACAACAAAAGACTTCGCCCAACCGCGGGCTTGTTTACGAGTTAGTTCCTTTTGAGCTGTCGTGATTAGTGATGTGCCGACATGAACTGACTCGAATATTGACTCGAATAATAATTAGGTACTCAGTATATTAGCGTGAGGTCCCAGCATAGAACTGGCCATCCCTTCCTGTCCTGTGGTTATTGAAAGAGGCGACTAAGGGATCTTAATGATGGAGGGATAGGCAGCAGCGTCCCTCTAAAAATAATATTAAAGTTTAATTATGGTTGCCAACTGTACTGCCAAGCGTGGCAACTACTAATAAAGGCCCCCTTATAGGGGAGCCCTGCCTTATAAGGAAGGCCTATGTTCAGCAATAGGCAGTTAATGGTTGATATAGTAATAATAAAAAACGTACAATTCGACAGGTTTCGTGTACTTACAGTACTGGAACACTACTCAGTTGTTTATTATAGTTTTTTTTTTCATATTTTTTAAATGCCAATAGGATAATGTTAAATTGCTAAACATTTACTATATTCATAAAAGAAAAATTCAAAAATAGTGTAAAAATTACTGATTCTGATGACTCTGATGAATTACTCAAATATCTGTTCAAGTACTCAAATAATCGTTATTCAAAGTTTGGTTGGAAAAGAAACCCCTTTTATGGAATAATTCCGCCATTGTATTCATTCTTTTCTTAATAACTATGTTTCCAATAATTTAAGACTTTAATGTACAATATTGACAAACAAACTTGTCAGAGTCTTCAGACTCGAGTCAAGATTCGATTCGTTTTACTAAAATACTCGAACACAAAGTCGACTCGGCACATCACTATTGACGGTGCGAGAGTAGCCCCCTTTTACGAGTTTATTTGTCGCATGTCAGCGATTGTGTTGCCTCATTTTTGTTCATATATGCGGAATATTATGCTAGAATAATATATGGATCGTAAGTAAGAGAGCTTGTACACGAATACGTCCATGCTTCCATTCCAAAAGAGACATAATTCATAATCTTTGATTATATAGATAGAGCATCGAGTCTCAAAAAACGGGTCAACTTTTTGACTGACGCGTTTTTTTTTATTAGCGTTCTATATACTTACGCACACAATATACCTTGACGTATCTATATTTAATTGTTTAATAAATCAAATGAGTTTTTACGCTTTAAAAATTTGACATAAATTTAAAACTGTAAAATCTAAAAATATAGAAGTCGTAAAAGGAATCGCTCATAACTATTTATCACGCAAAATTGTATAAAAAAAGTTGACTCGCTTTTCTGGAAGCTTTTGTATTTTTTTATATACAACTTAGAATGGCAAACAAGCTGATGGCCCACCTGATGGAAAGTGCTAACCGTCGCCTATAGACATGAGCAGTACCATGGACATAACAGAGTATACTGTTTCGCCCATGATACCCCCCATGCGTTGCCATTCCTGAGGACTCAGGTGTTATTCCTCTGTACCCAGTAAATTCACGCCATATCCCATCCTTCAAACCGAAACACAGCCATGCAAACAACTGCTTCACGGTTGAAACACGAATGGGACAGAGGTACACAAGCAATCTACTTTTGTACAAAGTCTCCCTCTGGTATTTCTCGTATTTCCCTACATATCCCTACGTATTTCTCGGTTTGCCCGATGGTTGACTGGTAGAGAACACCGTCCGGTGTCAAGTCCGCCATATGTACCTAGTTTCACTGTGCAATAATGTTTAAATAAATAAATAAATAAATATCGTTTACATATTATTATTTATTATGTTTTTGAACACATATACATATTTAATTACAATTTGTATATGTTTATTTGATTTGTATTCTATTTACCTTGTGTACCTTTTCCCTTGTACCTTTTCTGCACTAGATTACCCGCTAATTATTTTCTCTCTAATTACTCTAGGTTGGCTGGAAGAGATCTCTTTTGTCATCTGGTCCTTCACCGTGCGTTTTTCAAGGCACTTTCTTCCACGCACAACCACTCATTGGAATCAACTTCCAGCGGCAGTATTTCCGAACCGATACGACATCATAATCTTCAAGAAAAGAGTATATTCCTTTTTAAAAGGCCGTCAGTACACCTGCAATGCCGTTGGTGTTGTGGGTGATCATGGGCCGCGGTGGTCACTTACCATCAGGTGAGCCGCATGTTCGTTTGCCCCCTGTGTTGTAAAAAAAATCACTGACACAAAATGACTCAAACTATCACTTAGTTAGGTTACCGACCCGCCTGCCAAACATGGCAACTCCTGACAAAATACCCCTTCATGGGCGAAGACCTATCTTCAGCAGTGGCCAGTTAACCGTTGAAATAATGATGGTTTGCCTGTGCGAAGCCAGGTCGGGTAGCTAGTTACTAATAAAAACATAAGACAAATATTACATGAAAATAACAACTTCAAGTACATATAAAAGAAGGCTGTATTGAGACTTGTGTAAGTTTATTACCAAAGTTATAAGTAATGTTAGATGTAATGTAACGTTATTGTACCAAACCCAACTGTAACCATTCTGAATGTAGGCGGATAAACTTCGTCGCCATAGACATGGAATAAAATAGATATCGCATCTGAAATTTAGCACTTTGCGCGTCAACTTTTGATAAAGATTAATGGATTGCTGCTATATTTCTAATATTTTGACGTAACAAAATGGGCCACCCGTTCCTTTCTCGTGAGTGCCGTATGAGGCGAGCGAGGGAATTTAGAATGTATATAACCAAATTATATATTGGCAAAGCCTAACTGCGGTTGTCAGGGGGAAAGGGATTGTTAGTAATGGAGACTGAGAATCCCATTGCTAGCAATACACCCAACCAGGTCGACCTCCTCGCGGTTCCCCCTAGAAACTATCATGGTTAATTCTTGATGAATTCATCATGATGCGCTAACTGGCATGTTTTCATTCTCATCTATCACCCTTCACTGGTGCCCCCGCCAGCGTATACCGATAGCGCAGGCGGGGTTACCATTCTATCTTCACCCATTAAAAAAATCTGCTCTCCATGTGTGGCAACAACCCTATGTGATGAGTAGCAGCGTCCCTCTTAAAACATCACCAAAGACTGCTGTTGACAATGCGCCTGCCAAGCGTGTCAGCTACTGGCAAAATGTCCTTACGAGAAGGGGGGAGGCTTTGTCCAACAGTGGACAGTTAACGGCTGATCAATATAAAAAATACTATTGTAGAGGGAGCAGGACTTAAGCTACTTTTTATTCCGGTTCCTAATAAAGATGACATAAGCAATTCCTGTAAGTAGCAATCGATCAGAGCGGTCCTCAGGGAGAAGTATATCGTCTACTCGAGTCAACTCGCTACCTTTATAACGTTTTCGGCGAGATTATTGCAATGGCAAACTAATCGTTATTTCGGCAAGTCACCGCCAAGTTGGCAGACAAAGTTTTCTGCTACTGCTGGCGGTCGTGTAGCTACTGCAAGTTATGAGCGGACAGCGGGAAATTTTTATATTATAGGATAGGATGAGGATTTAAGGGGCCGCCTGAAAATTAGCGCTATATAGGTACATCTCGCTGGAGGTGTGCATATATTGCAATAGCTGAGGCGGCTTCTATTACCAGCAAAATGAATTTTTTTTTGTTGTTTTTTTACTTGTCATTATTGTTGTTGGTAATAAAGACTCTATCTATTAACAGTCCACAACAGTTAAGCTAATGACTTTAATTATTGATTTGTTGATATCAACCGTTACTGTCCACTGCTGAACATAAGCCTCTCCCTTTCGGGGGTTTTAATACGAGTTAATTTTCAGCTATTTGACACAAATAGTAGAATAAAAAAAAAACTTTGATTCAGATATGGTTCTATTTTTTTTTATGGGTGAAAAATGGTATGGTAACGGTAACTCCGCCTGCGCTAATGGGATACACTAGCGGAGCACCAGTGAAGGGTGATAGATGAGAATGAAAACAGGCCAGTTAGCCCATCATGATGAATTCATCAGGAATTAACCATGATAGTTTCCAGGGAGAACCGCGAGGAGGTCGACCTGGTTGGGTATATTGCTAGCAATGGGATTCTCAGTATCCATTACTAACAATCTTTTCCCCCCCCCGATATGGTTCTATTTGATCCAATAAGGCACGTCAAAGGCCTCCCTATATAACCAAGGCGGACTTAAAACTCTTAACTCAAGAAAGTAACCAACGTCACAAGATTGTGGAATCATGAACGACAAATACTCTGTTATGTTCGTGGTACTATTCATGTATACAGGCGAAGGTTACCATTTTCCATCAGATGAGCCCTCAACTCCAGAACAGCCATTACATGTTACATAAAATAAGTTATAGAGTGAAGGAACTAATAAATGAACTCTAATATAATAAAAATATTTTTTTTATACAACTT
Organism: Galleria mellonella; assembly: GCF_026898425.1. Classification (NCBI taxonomy): domain Eukaryota; kingdom Metazoa; phylum Arthropoda; class Insecta; order Lepidoptera; family Pyralidae; genus Galleria; species Galleria mellonella. The sequence continues at coordinate 1,872,270 of NW_026441999.1, read as the reverse complement.
AGAATGGCAAACAAGCTGACGGCCCACCTGATGGAAAGTGGTAACCGTCGCCTATAGACATGAGCAGTACCATGGACATAACAGAGTATACTGTTTCACCCATGATACCCCCCATGCGTTGCCATTCCTGAGGACTCAGATATTATTCCTCCGTACCCAGTAAATTCACGCCATATCCCACCCTTCAAACCGAAACACAGCCATGCAAACACAACTACTTTACGGTTGAAACACGAATGGGACAGAGGTACCCAAGCAATCGACTTTTGTACAAAGTCTCCCTCTGGTAGTTTTGTCACAATTAAAGTCGATTTTTCTGTTGAACGTATCTGAATCAAATAGTTTTTTTTTTTATTCTACTATTTCTGTCAATACCTGAAAATTAAGTCCTATTAAAACCCCCAAAAGGGATAGACCTATGTCCAGCAGTGGACAGTTAGAGGTTGATGTGATGATACGGCTCAGAGTGGCACTTCTACGACGTAAGCAGACCTCTTCAGGTTCACAATTAGTGCAACAGAGACGCAATAAGTTTATGCCTTGCGCCAGCCCCCGTCCTCATGTTTCGCTGGCTCGAACAAAAGAAACTGTATTTTTTATTTTGCCCCAACTCTGGCTTCTTGTTTTCCGTACATTTTTGTTTTCTACTGAATTAAGTAACACGGTTACTGTCCGGCCGCGACTGGTTTAAACTAGTTATGTCTGCATTCTAGAAACAGTCTATGCCACTATTCTTGACTCGTCTAATTTCTAGTTTGTAGTTTATACATTTGTTTGGTAATCAAGACAGTTGATTTATGAAATATTTTTTACTATCTCGAGGTTGGTTTCACGTTGATATATCGTCACCTCTATGGCAAATTTACGAATCTGCAGTTTTTTCAAATTTGGCATTTCTTTAAAAATCTACATTTTGCGCCATAGTACTTATTGTGGCTTATTTTCAAATTTCTATCTCTAACGGTTAAAGAAATCGAGTAGCTCGAATGTCCATATTTTTGTGATATACCCAAAGTAAACTTACTTAGCGTATTTTTATAGTATTTTCTATAATAAACACTTTAATTTGAAAATTTCATGAATTTTTCAATCCTAATTTAGTTATTTTACATGAATTATTGCTATAACGTTGTTATTTAAACTGAAATTTTCTCCAAAATACGTGACTTATACTTTGGTATATTTACGAAAGTGGCACTTTCGTTAGTTTACCAGATACCACGTCATATCCCATCCTACAATTCGAAACACAGCCATGCAAACACGACTGTTTCACGGTAGAAACACGAATGGGACAGAGGTACCCAAGCAATCGACTTTTGTACAAAGTCTATTATACAAATATTACTCGTATTTATATACATATGTAAACATAGATAATGCATTATAATACCTATAAAGTAATGCTAAGGACTTAGATCTAGATCCAGATGGTCCCCTCTGGCAACCATCATGCCGAATTCCAAATATATTCACACGATGAGCTAACTGACTTGCCTTTTCGTCCTCACCTATCATCCCTCACTGGTGCCCCGCCAGCGTATACCGATAGCGCAGGCGGGGTTACCATTCCATTATCATCCATTAAAAAAGTACCTATAGTCTAAGTTTCGCTTAATTGGGTACTAGATGGCGTTGCAGAGCAGTTATTGAAGTACAAATTTGATGCTATTTTATGTAATATTTATTTCACTAATGTATTAATTTGTAATCTGTTATTTTGCTAAAAATAAATAAATACATCCAGTGATATTTATTAGTTATTTATTATTCACTGATTGAGTAATTACATTAACAAACTAATTACCGATATTAATAATACCGTATTGTAAAATAAAAGACAATAAATTTAAAACACAATCAAATTAATTAACGCATTTGCAATAATAACTTTGTATATGGAATAACAATTATTGTAATTGAATAACAATTGTCGGAATAACAGTTGTTATTGTAATAATTAACATGATATGTATACAGTCGCTTGATTGTAGGAACAAAGGATTGAATAACATTGAACAAAGTGTAGTGGAATGGACTTTTAAGCGAATTCCTGTCGCCACCAGCGGGGCACCAGCGAGGGATGATAAGTGAGGGTGAATTAAGTCAGTTTTCTTAGAATTCATCAAAAATTAACCACGACGGTTTCCAGGGAGAACCGCGTGGGGGTCGACCTGTTAGGGTATATTACTAGTAATAGGTCTGTCGGATCTCACTACTAACAATCCCTGTCCCCCTAATAAAAGGAGGTTGTCGATTCGTAGATTACTTTGTTTCTATTATTATCTTACTGTTTTGAAATTTTTCACAAGTCTTTTTTTTTATAATTGTAGGACACGTGACTAAACCATCCTGAACCAACATAAGGACATTATGGTTCATGAAAGCGATCAACCGAAAAGACCTTACTTTGTATATGACATATAACAAATAATATAACATAAATATCCAACTTCTGTTAATCCATTGACACTTATTTAAATATAGCTTCTTTAGGACTTCCATCAACAATAAATGTGATATATTTTATATAATGGCCACGTGGTTCACTATACTTGTACACTCTTGATAAGTCAGGGAGGTCTGCTCTGTTCAACGATTGGACGAGAAGTGCCTTCCCACCCAAATGACAATCTTTTATAGCCACACGGCCGAATTCGAGTGAACAAGTCAGTGAGACCACGTGTTCTTACAATTTCATTACTTTTTATTTAAGTATCATGATAAAAAATAATTATAAAATCAATTAAAATATAAATTAGTGTTTTACATATATTACAAAAATAATTCATTACAAAATTTAGTATAATAACAACTTTAATATTTTATTACATTTAAAGTAGTTAATCTAATTTTTATTAATAAAAATGTACGTATTTAATTTGACACAAGATGTTTAAGAAAATTAATATAATTAAAAATAAATATCTAAAATGCGCAATAAAAAGTTTATTATTATTTATTTAATTATTATTATTATTTGGTCATTCCATTAAATTTATATCTACATAAAAATGAGAATGCCACAGTTTGATTGTACAAAGCGTTGCGCCGCATGAAGTGTGTTGTTAGTCACTCGCTGAATACTTTTTCAAAAAGCTATATTTTCAGTGCTTTAGTTGTAGTTTTATTGCAGACTAGTTTTTTACCCGTACTTCGTACGCGTGACTTTCGGAATGTTTTTATTTATACAACTTGGAATGACAAACACGTTGGCTGTCCACTGGATGGAAAGTGGTAATCGTCGCCTATAGTATTGAGCAGTATCATGGACTCAACAGAGTATATTGTTTTGTCCATGATACACCCATACATTGCTATTCCTTAGGACTCAGGTGTTATACTTCTGTACCCTGTAAATTCACTGCCATATCGTACCCTTCAAACCGAAACATAGCCATGCGAACACAACCGCTTCACGGTTGAAATACGAATGGGACAGAGGTGCCCAAGTAAACGACATTTGTACAGTCTCCCTCTGGTAAATAAATAAATAATAACAATTTTATTATACATTAGTAAGGTATCGAACTTGGAACTCAGAGGTAAGATCTTCGTCAAATCTCTACACCGACGAGGCATTTAGGAGTCCATAAAAAGGTTAACCGGATGAAACGGCTATGGAATAGCGCCATCAATTCTCATACAGCATTCCGTACGCCGTTTTTCTTATTATTATGAACTTTATTGCATTGGAATAACGACCATCACCTGTCTCGAGCGTTTTTACCACGTAAACCCTAATAATAAAGATGCCAGCCACGATGAATGGGTGAAAAAAGCCTCAGGAGCGAAACAAGTATTGTATTTAACTGAGACGTTCATTTGAAGTTCAGAGTGGACACAGAATAGAAAATTAGGTAGTACAATTTTATTGTTAAATATTCTAATGTGGTGTTTCCCAACGTGGGAGCCGCACCCCACAAGGGGGCAATTTGATAGTTAAAAAATGGACGTTACCAAAATATCAACGGGGCGATTAGAGTCGTCAAGTAAACTTTATCGGGAAAAATTACGTATGGCATAAAAATTTAGAAACGTTCAAGTGATGCCCCACTTGAACGTTTCTAAAATTTTTAAAAAGGCGCAAAAATGGTTGGGAGACACTGTTCTAATGTAATGTATCTTGTTAACATACGAGTAATTTAGTCGAGAAAGCTCGACTTGTTTCGGGAGCATCCAGAACCTTTAGTGTTAAGGTAGTTAAAATTAAATAAAGTAATAAAATAAGTTTTAGATTTTGATACTCGATTTTCTTTTAATAATTAAGTTCCATAAATCTCGTTTTACGACACCCACGGGAAAGGAAGGGGTGTCCTATTCTATGCCGGGACTACACGGCATAATCCTTATACTTGTTGACATATTAAAGGCACTTTTCCTGTTTATTTATCTATTAAGAGTGTCTTTATTACGAATTAATATTATATTTTCCTTTTTCAAGTTGAGAATTAAGCATAAAAGCAAACGAAGTGAAATAATTCCGTTTGATTTTCTTTTTTAATAAACGCGTAGTTTTATTTTAAGAAAATCATTGTTTCCCGCCAAAAATAACTTCAATGTAATTGTTAATATTATAAATGTGAAAGTGAGGATCAGTCTAATCGGTACTGATGAAATTAGACTCATAAATGGTATTTGACATGAAGAAAGAAGACTCCTTTTTATATCGATCACTGATCACGAGAATAGTTCGCAAATACATGTATAGCATTGAAAATTATGGAGTACAAGCCACATATATTATTTCTAATTTTTATATTATTATTTATCCAAATTTGAAATTGATACGCATCTGTATTGTTTCCTTTTGGCTTCCCTTCACGATCCTTGTCTTCTAATTTCCTTTCGCCAATATGCATGTATTTCCAATTTACATTCTTTGTTTCTATTGTCACCCATAGAAATATTGTACAACGCCATCTATTTCAAACTAAACGAAGCTTATGCTGTTTTTTAGACGACAGATAAACATTTTTTTAAGTGCGTACTTATTATATATAGAACACATCTAGACCAATACAAACAGACAAATAAAAAACAAATTTGTTTAGAATCAGCCATTAACTGTCCACTGTTGAACACAGTCTTCTCCATAAAGGGGGAGTTTCCAGTAGTTGCCACGCTTGGCAACCGCAGCTTAACTTTTGATGATGATTTCAAAGTGATGTTTTTCAGCTGCTGCCCATCTCTCGACCATAAACTTCTTTAATCGCCTCATACGACACCCATGGGAAAGAAAGGGATGGCCTAGAATTCTGGCATAGAATAGCCAGAACCATCACGACTAATAATACAATAATAATAAACAAAATACAAACTGTCAAACAGAGTCTAATCTCGAACCAATTATCATGAATCGAGTTCTTACTACCGCAATTAAAAGTTATCGAATTGGCAAGTAATTATGGGACCCATGGACATTATTTGGAGCAACCATAAACATTCGACTGGCCTTATGAAGGGTGACCTCTAGTTAATTCTCAGATTTAAATCCGTAATGATCTTACCAAAAATATAAACTCTGTGTTCTGCCTACTGACAAGCGATATTTTGTCTTCGTGTTTTTATTTTTAACAGTTTCAATTTTTTATTTTTAACTGCAAATATGTCGAAATTTAACATTGTATCTGCTTTTTTTTACAACACAGGGGGCAAACGAGCATGCGGCTCACCTAATGGTAAGTGACTACCGCCGCCCATGATCACCCACAATACCAACAGCATTGCAAGTGTGATGCCGGTGATTTTGGTGATTTATTAAAGAAAGTAGCGGCTTTAACATCAAAAATTATATTACAAACATTGCAAATTGAAAATGAAAAATGAATTTAAATTACTGTCTATCTAAACAAAGTTAACAAAACTAAAAAGTTGAGAAATAAAACACCGTCTAAGGTGTTAAATATTGTTTAGTCGGTGTAATGATGATTATTTGCCAACTTATGTCTCATTTATAAACTATTATAATAGATTTTATTATATTAAATACCTTTTATTTTTAATTTGATTTTATCCACTTCTGAAATTTACGGGTACGTACGTAAATACGTACGTACGCGTAATTTACAGAAGTAGGAAAACCAATAACATTGTTCACTACTAGATGGCGTACCTATCAAAATAAAATATACCATTCAAAGTATACATATATTTTGTTGTATCCCTGAATTTTGTATAATAATAATAATAATTCCAATCATTTTGTCGGTGAACGGTCTTATACTGGAACTAGAACAACATCTCAGACGGTTGGGATTCCGAGGCGGCTCACTCCCGGGAAAGATGCAGAAAGCGGTGCTCTTAGATACGGCCAGCATTGTACGCCAGTTTCTCTCGCTGGAGCCCTGAACCCCGGCTGGTTGTGCTTCTACCGGGGGTTACTTCACCATCTCCTCTTCTTAGGAGGGGACATGTGAATTTTTGCAATTTTTTTTGTATCATACCGGGTTACAACAGAATAAGCAGTTTTTGTGCAATGCTAGAACATATATATATATATATATATATATATATATATATATATATATATATATATATATATATATATATATATAGGTACAGACAATCAGACAAAATTTGAAAAAACATTATTATGGCGTCTATTGCTCTATAAAGATTTCTCATATTAATTTTTCTTAAATAACATGTCACGTACAGTGCGGTTTCAAAGGAATTTCCTCCTGCGAACGCTGAGGCTATGGAATGAGCTCACTGCCGAGATTTTCCCTAGAGGCTACAGTGTGGGGTTCTTCAAAAAGGATATATTAAGGTTTCTTCAGGGTGGACAACGCGCACGTGACACCCCTAGTGTTGCAAGCGTCATTAGGCTACAATAACCGTTTACCATCAGACGGGCTGTATGCTTGTTTACCTCCTTTGTGGTATTAAAAAAGTCAGTCACCATGAAATTTGGTGTATACGTTATTTGGGTTAGAGAAGGACATAGGATAGTTAATTATCCTATCCAATCGACGAATTCCAGTCATGCGAATGAAGTCGCGCGTAACAAATAGTCATGTAATGTGCATAGGCATATAATCATCATTATCATCATTTCAGCCATATTTGTCCACTTCTGGACATAAGCCTCCCCATAGACTTCCTTAAAGAATGGTCCTGAACCACCTGCATCCACTGACTCCCTGCAATGCATTTCAGGTCGTCACTCCATCTAGTGGGTGGTTGTCCTACACTGCGTTGGCCCATAAGGGGTCGCCACTTAAGAACCTTTCTTCCCCATTGGTTATCGGTTCTTCGACCTATGACCCATTGCCAGTTCAGCTAGCTTATTCTTATTACTATTAGGCTTATAATGTGGATATTTGGGGGAAAGGGATTGTTGCCAATGGAGTTTGACAGTCCCATTGCTAGCAATATGCTCTATTAGGTCGACCTCCACGCGGTTCCCTCCGTAAACCATAGTAATAATAGACAGATAATAATAATATTTATTTAAAACAGTAAATTACAGAATTGCTTAACAATGGTCCCCATATGGGTCGAGCCTATATCTGAGGAACCTATTAAATTATATCTACTTTATTGTGGTTAATTCTTGTTCAAATGGTCACTATGGGCCAACTGACCTGCTGACCTGATCCTCACCTGTCATCCTTCACTAGTGTACTATTCCATTATCACTCAATGAAAAAATATGGATTAGAGTTATCCTACTGCATATTTTCATCTTTGACCCTTCAACGGTACTTCGCAACAATAGCGTATTGTTGGGTCCACTCGTCCCGTTTTGTCCCGGCTTTATCGTGACCGGGGATTACGCTTTCGTACGCCCACACTTTATTTTATGCAAGCGGATAAAATGGGAATAATGCCACTGTAGTTTTCTTTTTTTTATTTTTTATTTAGTGAATACTGTTTTTAAATTTTTCATTCGGAGGGTAAATTAAAATCTTCCATTATTCATGAAGTTTAGAACACATTGAAAACGACTTAAACAAAGTTTCTATGACGTAAATGGATATTTTTAACTATTAGATGTGAATGGATGTTGTTATGCTTCTACGCAATAAAAACTAAAGAGATTTAAATGAAATTTTGAAACTTTATCACTCTTCACTACATTTTGTCATCACCAATGATGAAAAAAATTCTACTGTTGGCACTTGAAGTTGAGAAGTTCTTGGTGAAACGAAATGCGATACTCATGCCTCAATTTTTATAATAAAATTAGGTGATGCAATGTGCGCGAATATTTAACGGTCTAACATATATATATATATATATATATATATATATATATATATATATATATATATATATATATATATATATATATATAGATACATATTATATACGAGGTTTGTCCGGAAAGTACGTATAAAAGTTTTTTAAAAATTTTATTTTACAATTATTCAGGTAAATCAATTTTATCCCCTTCAAAGTACTCCCCCTGTGACATAATGCACTTGTGCCAACGCCGTTTCCACTGTGAGAAGGCTCCTTGAAAGTCCTCTGGTTGTAGGTTTCTCAGCTGCCCCGTCGTAGCTTTTTTTATCTCATTTATGTCCCCCAAATGCCGCCCCCGAAGTACCAATTTGGTTTTTGGGAACAAGAAGAAGTCACACGGGGCCAAATCCGGCGAATAGGGGGGTGTTCGGTCACCGTAATGGAATTTTTACTCAAAAACTCACGGAACGATCTTGGCGCAAATTTTTTTCATTTGAAGTTCGTTTCTTAGAATTTCGTGGACCACGGTTTTGCCCAAATTAAGCTCTTCAGCCACCTGTCTGACCGTTAAACGACGGTCCCCATTAACACAAGTTCGAATTCTTTCCACGTTTTCGTCGGAATGTGAAGTGGAAGGACGTCCTGAACGTGGGTCATCTTGAACGCTTTCTCGGCCCTCTCTGAATCTTTTTAGCCACTTGTGGACGGTTGGTTCCTTCACAGCATCATCCCCATAAACTGTTCTGAGATCGGCAAAAATTTCACGGCCATTCTTGCCGAGTTTCGAGAGAAACTTGATTACGACGCGCTGCTCTTCAACGGAAGCGGGCTCCATGCCGACGGGGTTTCGTTAAGAGGTAACTTCACAGATGGCGTGACAAGCCAGTTCGCACCGCACGGCGGTCAGACCAGAACTGAAGCATTGTTAGGGACATAAGGAAGGGGTCCTGCGCTTACCTGGCCTCCCCACTCCTCTTTCTCGCATTCCAGAACACTTTTATACGAACTTTCCGGACAGACCTCGTATATATATACATATTATATATATATATATATATATATATATATATATATATATATATATATATATATATATATATATATATATATATATATATATGTATTTATGTAATATTTTATTATATATTTTAATATTTTATTTAATTGTATATTTGTTTATGTATTAATAGTTGTAGCACTTCAGCTGCCCGCTAACGAAATGCTTTCAAACTGTATTGAGTTGACTGGAAGAGATCTCTGTCAGAGATAAGTCCACCCTTGCTCACAACATTTATAAATACATTATTTTATATGTAACTTACAAGTGCAATAAAGAATATATAAAAATAAAAGAAAAATCACAACCGAATTGAGAGTCTACTTCTTTCTGAAGACGCCTGAAAAACAATTCAATCCTGCCGTTTAACTAATAACTTTTAACTCGATCCGGTTCATATAAATCCTCGCCAAGTGGGCATTGATATTACCTTATCTATATTGATCGGGCATCCCCAATAAAACTGTGTAAAATATGAAGCGTCAGACGAGACCGGTCGCAGAGTCGTTTCAATAAAGCGTAGTGATAAATCAAGGGAGCATATATGTAGCTATAAGACGAGTAGGCACGTGCGATGTGCCAGACACAGTTTTTTAGAATATAAATGAATTATCCATTATATCTGTTGTGTTTTAATCAGAAATCCTATCTTATCTAAGTATAAGAAACGATATCTTTTTTTTTTATGCAACTTAGAATGGCAAACAAGCTGTCGGCCCACCTGATGGAAAGTGGTAACCGTCGCCTATAGACATGTGCAGTACCAGTGTGGATTTTTAAAGATGTTTCGAAAAGAAAGTACTTATTGGTTTACTTCAGTTGTTGTTGGAGTAAATTTGTTTATTTATAGATATTTTTTTTTATATTACTGAGGTGGCAAACAAGCATACGGTCCACTTGATAGTAAGTATTTACCGTAGCGTAGTATAAATAGATAGATATATAATTTATTTGCATTACAGCACACAAATAACAACAGACATAGATAGACATACACAATAATTATAGTTATTAACGTACAACCCGCCACAAACTAAAGTTTCATCCCAATCATTTGGACGAGTGGCGGTCTTCCACCGTGCGTTTTTCAAGGCACTTTCTTCCACGCACAACCATTCTTTGGAATCAACTTCCAGCTGCAGTATTTCCGAACCGATACGACAACATAACCTTCAAGAAAAGAGCATATTCCTTTTTAAAAGGCCGGCAGCACACCTGCAATGCCGCTGGTGTTGTGGGTGATCATGGGCGGCGGTAGTCACTTACCATCAGGTGAGCCGCAAGCTCGTTTGCCCCCTGTGTTGTAAAGAAAAAAAAGTTTCTTTCATACATGTACTTACATTACTTACATACACCCACACTAAATTGCCTACCTTGCTTTAGAATTAAAACTTTCATTTACATATTTAAAATCCGTTATTGGCTGTATTTATAAGAAACTTAGCAGATAAGTTATTTTTTAAGAGCTGTGGATTTTTATATTAAATATATAAATAAAAATAAAATTATACAAATAAAAAACGATGTAATTGCAGTTTGGTTTCGACATAGAAACGGCCAGCTTTTCCATTTACGTGGGTGTTGTGCGACTAACAGAATTTAAAGGTTAAGGGATGGGCAACAGTTTCCCTTTAAAAGAACACCAAAACCTAACTACGGTTGTCAACCTGCCAAGTGTGGCAACTATTGGCAAATTGACTTACTCCCTGTGTTATAAAAAAAGAACATTTTACATGCTATAGTCCACAATATCGATGTCGACAGGTGTCAATTTAATTTAAAAAATATTTATTCATTTCCAAATTTTATGAACTGGTTGCATAGATTGTTTACAAACGTTTTTTATTCGAATATCTGAATTTGCGATTGTTTTATTACCAACATTGTAAAATAATATTTATAAATTAAATGAAAAATTAGCGGCCATTACTCTACAATGTGTTTTGATGTTGTATACAAAGTTGCTGGCGTTTACATGAATATTAATTCACATAAACATCTGCGTTACTTCACTGCGAATACCGCATGTTTAGTTAAAATACATTGTTAAAATTATACAATACAATGCAAGCAGAATTCATATAAGAAATTAACAAGCATGAAAAAATTTAGATTAAGAACTATGTATGTATTTTACAGTTCTTTATCTACGAAAGATAAATAATAAAAAAACTCTCGTTCTGTGGTCTCTCTCGTGGTCGGCGTTGATTTACTTTATGATATAGTTGAACACAACGATAGCTGGTTTATCCGTCATACTCGTGTACGGGTGCTTCAAGAAGGGGCTGGTTTGTTTAAGAATATCGTGATTGATTGTAGATTTTTTCTTTTTATCAATAATTTTTTTTTTTTTTATAATTTTATTTTTTTTTCATATTTTTGTTGTAAACTCAATTTTTATTTGAGAAAAAAATCAATAGGTACGTTTTTTGACTGTTTTTCTCAGCTGAAATTGCGTTCCTAACTGGACGCTAAATTCATAAAAAAATTCTATTCAAAACAGCTTATAATTAAATTTTCTAGGATAAAAAATATTTATATTTTTTTATTTATAATTACTTTAAAATTAGTTAATTTTTTTTAATGGATAATAATGGAATGGTAACACCGCCTGCGCTATCTTTATACGCTAGCAGGACACCAGTGATAGATGATTGGTGAGGATGAAGGCAGGTCAGTTGGCCCATCATAAAGAGTTCAACAAGAATTAACCATGATGGTTTCCAGGGGGAACCGCGTGGAGGTCGACCTGATGGGGTGTATTGCTAGCAATAGGCTTATTAGAAAACATTACTAACTATATAAATCATAGAGATTGGTTAATGCGCTAAAAGGTAACAAACAAACTCACTTTCACATTTATAATATTAGTAAGACTTTGGAATGAAGTAGGACATAAATTATTCTTTATCTATTTCAATCAATTCATCATAGTTACGTAGATAAAACCGCGGGAAAAAGAACTAATCTACCCTTATGTACTTCGTTCACTCAACTCTCAACCTCTCGAACCGCTAAAACAACGGTTCAGTGCCATAGAAATATTGGTTTTCCGTTGGTTTCCCATCAAAATTTATAGTAATTGCTGTGCGAACGTCATATCCCCCACATGGCGACTGTACCAAGTGTCCTTCATATATTATACATGGCTAGAATTTTGTTGTTACTGCCATCTAAAGCCGAGTGTACATAGTTTTCGCTCACAATTCACAACTAATCCTCTCTCTCTCTCTCTCTCTCTGTGTGTGTGTGTGTGTGTTTGTGTGTGTGTGTGTGTGTTTGCGTATTACGTATATTTTACTGATTTGTTGATTATTTTTGAAAAAATATAATTTCAGACTTGTCCACCAGTATAGTTTATATTGTTCAAATTCTAACTTTTACGGTGAAAGAGTTGTAATAGTTTTTTTTTTTTTTGTGGCATAATTAATTTTCCTCTTTAACCAAACATTCATCATTATTATTTCAGTCATTTACCGTCCACTGCTGAACACAAGCCTTGCCCATAAATCGAGTTTTGTCAGTAGTTGCCATGCTTAGCAGGCGGGTTGGCATCAAATTAGTTAGCTAATCATTACATTCGGAAAAAAATATTAGCGTGCACTGTAATTACACTTTGATAATATATACATTATACACGTAGTTTACAAATCATGTTAAAATAAAAATACTTTTATTATTTAAAAAAAATAAAGTCAAACATGTATGGCTTAGTTTCTTTGCCTTTCCCATTGTAGATAAATTGATACTATTACTACATTCTCTATTAGAATATAAAATATGTTAAAGCTTTATATTAAAAGAGATTAAGTCAAACATAGCTGTATGAAAATTGTTCCTTTACCTTTAAACATATACTCGTAAATACAAAAGTTTACTTTATGATTTAAAAACTAATAATGGCGGGAAATCTTTTTTTTTTAATTTCTTATTCCCGATTATTACTAGTCACAATAGACTCTTAGAAGTTTACATTATAATATAATTTTCAATTATAATTATTCCTCTTCATCCTAAGGTTGCCTGTAAGAGATCACTATTTATTTATTTTTTATACAACTTAGAATGGCAAACAAGCCGACGGCCCACCCGATGGAAAGTGGCAACCGTCGCCCATAGACATAACAGAGTATACTGTTTCGCCCATGATACCCCCCATGCGTTGCCATTCCTGAGGACTCAGGTGTTATTCCTCTGTACCCAGTAAATTCACGCCATTAATTTAGCGAAAAGGCGCCCATTGTTGCCTCTTTATCTTGCTTTTATGTAATTAATTATTCATTTTGTTTGATATTATTATTAATAATTTTAATAATCTGTATCATTCTTTGAAGGGAACAACAAAGAGTTGTCATTCATTCATTCATTTACAGTAGCGCCTCTATCGGACTATATCGGTATTAAGCTTTACTGTTTGGATAGGTATGCATTGTAATTGTATTATTTATTTTATCTTTGCCTGTGATACCAGTACTAAGTGATTTTATAGCAATGTTTCGAAATGAAATAAAATCATTCTTAACACCACATGTCATCAAAGATTTCTAGAAACGTCAGAAGCCGACATTTCTATGAAACTTTTCAGACTTTCTCGAGCTCTCTCTCTCGGCATTAATAATCTTATTTCTTCAGTATAATGAACAGCCAATGTAATATAGGGCTTATTTGTATGAGAATTAGATTCGTATTTGACTGTAACAAGAAATGTAAAGTTTTTGATTTCCGTCACGTATTAGATTAGGCCACGTGTACACGGTGTGTCGCGGCGTCGTGTGAACATCGCCTTACGTAAATAAGGTTATTTATAATCTGACGTGTCAAAACGTTATGAGGTAGCTCGCATGCTTCAGTGATTTGATACCTTCTACTGTCGAATTTAGTTAAAAAAATCTTGACAAAATTTGTACAAAAATGATAAAAAAAAAAACTCAGAGTCATACGAATATACGGAATTTATTTTTGATATTTGAATGAAGAAATAAAAAACCTATTATAAGGTAGTATAAGTCATCCTCTTTGCTTTTTCTATTTAAAACATTTTAGTAATAAAACCAGGCGGTATGTCACTTAACAGGACCACAATATGAGCAGACCTATGCCATTATGAACAAATGAAAAATTTGTAAGACATTTACGCACTCTGCTCATTAAATCTGAAAAGAGAAAAAAAAAAATACAAAAAAAAAATAATTTTAAAAGAGTTTGAATTTTTATGACACCTATACATATAACATCTACAATAACGATATTTAGAACAGAATTAATAGATAAATATATATTTGTTTCACTATATTAATACTTACACATGGTTGCATAGATTCATTATAGAGTTAGTGAATATAAAGTTAATGCCGACTCTAAAACAAATTTTAGTGTTTGGAGAAACATCAGGCGGTTAAGAATCAATCCAGCTTCACAACACACTGGCTTACTGTGTACAAATAGATCACCTTTGGAACATGGATGAAAAGAATTAATATTTATTCCATATTTGTACATTAACATTTTAGAGTATAGACACTCCAGAAGCCAGTTTGATACTTTTTTCAATTAATTATAGAATTTAGATAAAAGACCTATGATACTAAACGTTCCATTTCAAGCAGATCTCTTTCGCTTCCTCAAATATTGGTTCATACACGCACATATATTATTTAATATATCTTTCAAATGTTTAATTAATTTACATAAAACTTTTTAAAAGCCAATAAATAATTATAGGATAAACAGATAACAGGGTTTCAATCTAAACCCGGTTTAGCAGCACCATTCAAATCCGCGTATTTAATGCGATATAGGGTTGCCAATTAGTAATTGTGGATTGTTGCCAAAAATATCAGTAATATCAGATAAATAGTTATGAGTCTGTCTTTTATAACTTCAATATTTAGTTTGTTTTATAATTGTTGTACCTTTTTAATGTATAAAAACTTATTTATTAAATAATTAAATATAGATACGCCAAGGTACATTAAGTATATAGAACAGTGTATAGTATATAGTACAGTATTATACAGTGTATAGAACGGTGATAAAAAACGAGTCAACTAATTTGACAATAGGCTGATTAAAAATTGATCCATTTTTGAGACTCGATGCTCTGTCTATATAATTTAAGTGTACAGTAGGACAACCAGAGGGAGACTTTGTACAAAAGTCGTTTGCTTGGCCACCTCTGTCCCATTCGTGTTTCAACCGTGAAGCAGTTGTGTTTGCATAGCTGTGTTTTGGTTTGAAGGGTGGGATATAGTAGTGAATTTACAGGGTATAGAGAACTTGGGTGTTATTACGCCCGAGTCCTCGGGAATGGCAACTCATGGGGAGTATCAAGGGCGAAACAGTCTATATGCGACGTTTACCACTTTCTATCAGGTGGGCCGTTAGCTTGTATATAAAAAAAGACAACAGTGTAATGTAAAATAAGTAACAGTACAGGTTTTCTTCATCATCCCAAATAGAACATGCATGTAGAACAATTACCATAAAGATAGATAGATAGATAGATAATTTATTTGCATTACTTACTTACAGCGCACAAATTACAACATACATATACAAAATAAAAGCGAGATAACATAAATGATAAAAAAAAATACATAAAGCTAAATACAATTTTCGTTTGTGAGTGTGACATAGCAATACAAAGATCGGTAACATAAATGCATCGAATAAAACAAAACACAGTAGCGAGATTGATGCCTGCCTGAGATGCAGTAATGACTTCATTGTGAATTTGCCGTGCCTTAATACTCAAAGTTATGCCAAGTCATTTACTGTACATGCTGCACGTCTCTGGAACTCACATCCTGATAACTTGGAGATGGCACATTCATTAAAATCCTTTAAAGATGGTATCATAAAATTTTATTCTGAAACTCTTATTTCATTGTATATTTACACATGTAGGTTTATTATTATTGTTTATTTAGGTATTATTGTTATTTTATTATTTATATATGTAGGTGTATATTTTTTTACAATACAGGAGGCAAACGAGTATGCGGCTCACCTGATGGTAAGTGACTACCGTCGCCTATGGTCACCCATAACACTAAAGACATTGCAGGTGTGCTACCGACCTTTTAATAAGGAATATGCTCTTTTCTTGAAGGTTATAATGTCGTATCGATTTGGAAAACTGCTGCTGGAAGTTGATTCCTAAGAGTGGTTGTGCGTGGAAGAAAATGCCTTGAAAAACGCAAGGTGGAAGACCGCCACTCGTCCATATGATTGGGATGAAACTTTAGTTTGTGGCGGGTTGTACGTTAATAACTATAATTATTGTGTATATCTATTTATGTCTGTTCTTATTTGTGTTCAGTTTTCACCCTAGAATATTATATAGTGTTCTTCCAGCTTCTCAAAGGTTAACTGTGAGATATTGCTCTATGGGATAAGTTCGCCATTGTATATAAATCTTTTAATGTAAATTATATACAAAAAAGATTTTACAGTACAATACAATACGATACTACAGTGTAAAGAAGCTCTGAGTATACGGACACATTAATGTGATGTGGGATAAATAGTGGGTAGAAGAAAAAAATTGGCTCGAAAGCGGTGACATGACAGCGCCAGATCAGTTTACTCTTGACCACGGCCGGTGTAAGACGTCTATACAATTCAAGTAAATTATTATAATTTACATAAATGTTCGCGTTAATTCTCGTTTATTATAAATCATAAAACATGCAGCGTGAAATTCTAAAAGTCAATGTATAATTAGTTGAGCCATTAAGACATAATTGAAGATTGTGATCTAAAAAAAAAATGGGTAGGAGGGAGGGATTCCCAGTAACTGTGTCTAACAACCCCATTGCTAGCAATATACCCTGTCACACCTCCAACCACTTCTCCCTGGAAATCGTCGTGATTAATTCTTAAATTCATCACGATGGGCTAACTGACCTGCTTTCATTCTCACATATCATTCCTCGCTGGTGCCACGTAAGCGTATACCGACAGCGTAGGCAGGGTTTCTATTCCGTTATTTCCCAGTAGAAAAAAAACTAAACAACAATTGAGCCACAGTTTGAGCGACACATGTTTATTTTAAAAAACAAAATAAATATTAATTAGTCCGGTTTCTATTTTTGGCAGCCCTGCTCGTAAACAGCGACATCTGTCTGGCTTTTAGCCGTATTGCCCATTTATCTATACACTTGAGCCAATAACACCCGCTGTATATAAATACCCATATTCCGGTAACACCCTGTGGTGTTGCGTGGGATTTAACTGACTTCAAAAATAACCTTATAAATTTGACTGCATATTTAAAATTTAAATTATTAATTTTTAATTAACCAGAGGGAGACTTTGTACAACCGTCGTTTGCTTGGGCACCTCTGTCCCATTCGTGTTTCTGTCGTGAAGCAGTTGTGTTTGTATCGTTGTATTCCAATTTGATGGGTGGGATATGGCAATTAAATTATGGAATACAGAGGCATAACACGTTAGTTTGGGGGGAAAGGGATTGTTAGTAATGGAGACTGAGAATCCCATTGTTAGCAATATACCCAACCAAGTCGACCTCCTCGCGGTTCCCCCTGGAAACTATCATGGTTAATTCTGGCTTATGGTTAATGATGAGCTAACTGGCCTGTTTTCATTCTCATCGATCACTCTTCACTGGTGCTCCACCAGCGTATCCTGTTAGCGCAGGCGGGATTACCATACCATTTTGACCCATAAAAAAAAAACACGTTAGTCCTCAGGAATGGCAACGCATGAGGAATATCATAGGCGACACAATGTACTCTGTTATGTCCATGGTACTGTTCATGTCTATAGGTGTTGGTTACCACTTTCCATCAGATGTGCCTTCACCGTGTTTATCATTCCAAGTTGCATAAAAAAATCCGCTTAACGTGAACAAAGTCGCAAGTACAAGTTAGTATCTAATAAGTATAAACAAGAAATGTCGTCAGAACAGTACACAATAAATTCGTTTTAAATTCTTTTCTCCTACATTCTTCACGGCTCTAGAACGCGCTTCCTGATTCCAATAAGAGACTACCGACTAAACCGTCTTTAAAAAAAATGCTCACTTTCTTAGTTTAACCGAACAGTAAGTACTATTTATTGTTCTCATTTTCGTGTATAATATAGTATATGTTATATATGTGTAAGTATATTTGTTATATATATATATATATATATATATATATATATATATATATATATATATATATATATATATATATATTCGTTTATATATGTAATTTTAGTATGTATGTATATCAATAATCGCTAGTACAGCATTCGAGTATTCTAACACTTCCCTATGGTTGACTGGGAGAGACGTACGTACTAATGAATAAATAATTAAATAAAAATCTCAGTAAAAGACTAAGCTAGTCTACAAAAGAAAAAAAAAAACTAAAAAAAAGTTAGAAAAAGTAAAACTACGAACCAATTTAATAGTTCTTTCAACCCTTCGATCGAAACCAAAAGTATTTCACGTTATCTGGCCTCGAAAAAGGTAAGGCATCGACACAACGCAATTCCAAATTGAATTTCTCTACGTACTTCTACATCCAATTACTGCGTAGAGTCGGTCTGTCTGTCACACAAAGGGTATGAAGGGCGCGGGGATAGGCATTGACGAAAAATCAGACGTAAAATTGAAACGAGCTATAGTCCCGGAGCTTGAGTGCACGGTTTAATAGATTTTATATTTTTGTATCAGCCACGTTTTAATAGTTTTTTATATTTTATAGTCATGTAGGTCTCGGCATAGAATAGGCCACCCCTTCCTTTCCCGTGGGTGTCGTAAGAGGCAACTAAGGGAGGGGGAGGTATGGGCAGCAGCGTTCCCCTTAAAATATCTCTAAAGCTTAACTGCGGTTGCCAATTCGCCTGTCAAGAGTGGGAACTATTGGCAAAACTCTCCTAGAGGAAAGCTTATGTTCAGCAGTGGACAGTTAAAGCCTGATATGATGATGATTAATACCTAGTTCAATAAAATATTATTTTCTCAAACATGCTTGGAAATGTGAGCATTATTTTGACAATCTTCTTAGAGATAAATCAAAATTGCCGTACTGGCCAGCAGGCAGATACGTGCAGGCAGCGGCCGACAAAAGTTGTTTGAAAATCCATATCTGTCATGTTTAGCGGCCAGATAAATTACTATGTAAACTCATATCGGTCCTGTAATTTAAAAATGGAATGACCTTTTACTTTGAAACATGGCTACCAAGGAGGTAACTAATAAGAGGTTTTATTTAAATTTCGAACTGGCTTGCAATTAAAAAGCTGTTTATTAAAAGAAAAAAACAAAGGAACATTATTGCGCGTGGAAAATTATTATTGTTCGTTAGTCGTCATTGAACTTAAAAAGTAAAATTGTGTTTTTGATTTCCCCGTATGTATCCTAATGACGGTTATGTTGGTTAATGTTTGTTTCTAGTGGATAAACTCAAAAACTATTCAATCGATTTTAAATATTCTTTCACCTATAGAAGCTGCAGTATTAGCCAGTTATATAGCTATATATCATTTTCGAAAATTCTATTTACCCATGCAAAGCCAGGCTGGATCGCTAGCTGTATATACATTTACATTCGAATGTTACCCTACTACAATAGCAGACGGGTAAACAGTAAATTTCCCCATGCTCTCATCTATGTTCGCATGGTAAACTAAATTACCTTCATTAAGCCATTGTGGTCAGTGTGTTAGGGCATCATGGTGAACCATACAACTTGATATGGTTATACGAGTATATCACGTTAATTGCATCGAGTTATGGTGTGACGTATTGCCCTCTCATCGACACCGCATCCTTTATCCCATAATAAATATTGGAGTTTGAAACGAGTAACCATTGGTTTTAATTTAGTTAATAAACTAACTAGTTAATTTAATTAATATTCGAAAGCTATATCTATACTTTTATTCTAATATTATAAAAGATAAAAGACTTGATTTTTTATAATGTATAATGTTTGCGCCACAATTAGTTTAAATGCACATCTCGTGTAATAGACAAGGACAGACATACTTCACGATCTAGGGCCGAAAGGAGCCGAGTACACCCGCGCCGCTGCTGGGAAAAAAGATGGCGGTTCTGTTCGTTTTCCCGCTCGTGTCTGAGAAACGCCGCTCGCACATAATTACGTTTCATAATAATTGAATCACTAAGATTTAATAAACTATGTCGGTGGTGTGATGTTCAAGGTACACTAATTCCGCCGCGCGTGTTGTGTGGTGACCAGTTAATCAGTTCCTGCAGCAGCCGCCATAGCAGAATCCAGGTACGCTCGTAACTCCTTACTTTGCCCGAATCGTGATCCTGTGATGACAGTCTAGTCGAAGGAAACTATCTCTCGGGATACAAATCCCCAGGGAACCGCTTTAACATATAAATTAAAAAGTTACTTAACAAATTTTAAATATTATTTCACCTATAGGAAACTATATTGTAACTATATTGTGAATGAATGATAACTTTATTTGCTCGAATACAAGTTAATACATAGAACTAATAATTCTAAAATAAAATACTTTACTTTAATACACTTTCTTCCACGCACAACCACCCTTTAGAATCAACTTCCAGCAGCAGTATTTCTGAACCGATACAACAACATAACCTTCAAGAAAAGAGCATATTCCTTTTTAAAAGGCCGGCAGCACACATCATGGGCGGCGGTAGTCACTTACTATCAGGTGAGTCGCATGCTCGTTTGCCCCCTGTGTAATAAAAAAAAAATTCTAAAATGTATATTTACGAAGTAAAAAGCAAAATCATTATCTTATTAAACAAATTGGGTAACTCGAAATAAAAAGCACTCGAAGTGTATCTCCAACACTACGTGTTCAATGTTTGGTAGAATTTCCACTGATGTCCCGGTGCCTGTATACCGAATTGACGTTGATGACTCCCATTATTGGATAATTACTTCAGGATCCACTCTATCCATCCATTCACATCACAAACAATCAGCGCTTCCTTTCACAAATAATAATAGATTTATTTTATTGTTGGTATAATGGAAAGCTTTTTAATCGACTACTAAAGAATATTTTTTAAATTTCGAACATCGAATCGAATCATAAAATATAAACAGTAAATCATATGGTTGCCTTTTTTATTCTTATGCTAATATTATTATCAGAAAGAGGACGTGAGATATACTATTAAATACTTTTTCCTCACTTCGTAGTAAGCTAGTTTTCAATAGGTTTTATTGGCCGTATAACCCTACCAAATTCAGATACGACCTGCTTGCATACTTTCCATATAAACTGTGTCGAATATATAATTTCGTAATGTAAAATTTGTTATTGACAAATAATTGAGATATCAATGTGAACAAAAATTTTACATACACATTTTTTATATAATAGCCTACTATGAATTAAGAAAAATAGCAATTGCTGGTGTATCTTTCGTCCTCTTGTTACTAATTATTTTTGCATAAGAAGAAAGTAGGCAACCATATGATTCACAATTTTTATTTTATCCTTCTATGTAATTACTTGTTCGTAGTTTTTAACCCTATTTTTATACCCTATCTATACTCAATAGTATAGATAGACCAGAGGAAGACTGTATAAAAGTCGTTTGCTTGGGCACCTCTGTCTCATTCGTGTTTCTACCGAGAAGCAGTTGTGTTTGCATGGCTGTGTTTCGGTATGAAGGGTAGGATATGGCTGTGATTTTACATGGTACAGAGGAATAACACCTGAGTTCTCAGGAATGGCAATGCATGGTGGGTATTATGGGCGAAACAGTATACTCTTGTTATGTCCATGGTACTGCTCATGTCTATAGGCGACGATTACCACTTTCCATCAGGTGGACCGTCAGCTTGTTTGCCATTCT
This sequence comes from Galleria mellonella, assembly GCF_026898425.1. Classification (NCBI taxonomy): domain Eukaryota; kingdom Metazoa; phylum Arthropoda; class Insecta; order Lepidoptera; family Pyralidae; genus Galleria; species Galleria mellonella. Next base: position 1,850,191 of record NW_026441999.1, on the reverse strand, counting down.
AAGTTGCATAAAAAAGAGACAAATTTTTCTAGTATCGCCACTAAAAGTCAGTGGCGACTCCTAAATTATGTAACGATTATTTGCTCTGTGGTATCCAACAACAATACTGGTACAATATGACGTCACATCATTTAGAAATAAAGAACTAAATATTTATGAGAAATTCCAGATGCTGACTGCACTTAAGATGTGTAACCACAAATTTAAGCTCTATGTTTAAAGGGATAACGATGGAATTTATATAAATACCGTTTTATCTCTTCTTTAATAACCATAGATAGAGAACAGGGCCAGCTTATAAATTGTGTTAAAATCTAATAATGGTGCTAAAATATTAAGAAAGGGAACAGAATTGCAACAGAGGTAATTAACCATCTTAATAATTATGACTTTAATTCTAAAACCACTTATCTATACTTATAAGCCTCAAGGATTATCTATCTTCTATACTTATAATAAATCTGTAGAGAGGTCAATTCTGTACATGAAATATATTTCCAAAATAACTATCAGCGGGTGATTAGTGATCGATACTGATGCCAAAAATGCAATCAGTAAAATTTTTGTCTGTCTGTCTGTATGTTCGTTATAGAAACAAAAACTACTCGACGGATTTTAACGAAACTTGGTACAATTATTCTTCATACTCCTGGGCAGGTTATAGTATACTGTTCATCGCGCTATAATCAATAGGAGCAGAGCAGTGAAGGGAAATGTTGGGGAAACGGGAGAAGTTACTCTATTTTTAAGCTTCCGCCGCGTGTGCAGCCTTAATGGCCACTTTTTAAAATGTAAAAATGTCCACCCGTGCGACGCCGGGACGGGCCGCTAGTATGTTAATATTATTTTATACATCCTATTAAATATGTTTGAGTTAATATTGATTGTTATTTTTTTAAGCAACTTAGAATGGCAAACAAGCTTACGGCCCACCTGATGGGGAGTGGCATCCGTCGTGTTCAAACGCACCATGGACATAACAGGATATACTGTACTGCCCATTGTACCTTTTACGTGTTGCAATCCCTAAGGACTAGTATTATACCTCCGGACCCTGTAATTTCAAAGGCATATCCCTTCAAACCTAAATATCGTAATTATTTAAGTACAGCTACTTCACGACAGAAACTGAACTGGGACAGAGGTACCCAAGCAACATTTGCAAAAAGTATGTCTCTAATATAAATATAAATAAATAAAGGTAAATATAAATGAAAAGTACAAGAATAAATTAAGTAACGTGTTAATACTATAAAATGTTTTTTATTAATATAAGGTTAAAAGTTTTTCGATGTTTTAAGAAGGACGCTGCTGCCCATCCCTCGACCAATAAATTTCCTTAGTCGCCTCTTACGACGCCCACGGGAAACGAAGGGAGAACTTAGCACTTAGGGTATTTTAAATACCGATTTACGCGGGTGGAACCGCGGGAAACAGCTAATACAGAATACGAGTAGAAACGAACGGCTTATACAGTCAGTCGTCGACTTACGTCAGTTTCAAGTTACGTTTTTTTTTATACAACTTAGAATAGCAAACAAGCTGACGGCCCACCTAATGGAAAGTGGTAACCGTCGCCTATAGACATGAGCAGTACCATGTACATAACAGAGTATACTGTTTCGCCCATGATACCCGCCATGCATGCCATACCTGAGGACTCAGGTGTTATTCCTCTGTACCCAGTAAATTCATGCCATATCCCACCCTTCAAACCGAAACACAGCCATGCAAACACAACTGCTTCACGGTAGAAACACGAATGAGACAGAGATACTCAAGCAATCGACTTGTACAAAGTCTTCCTCTAGTAACTTACGTCGAACAATGTTTTGACACTATTCCTCAAGCATACGTCAATTATTTCTATTTACCGCTTACGAGAATTCACTTCACTTCATAAATAACTTATTTTTGATAATTTGATATTTGTATGTATATCCTTTGTTATAAATACAGTTTTTTTTTTTTATTTCGAGTCCGTGTGGATCCTAACCCTTGAGTTTGGAGAAAGAGGTTGTTAGTAATGGGGTCAAATAGCCCCATTACTAGCAATATACATGTCAGGTAAATAATATACCTGTCAGGTCGACCTCCACGTGGATCCCCCTGGAAAACATCGTGGCTAATTGTAATTGAATTGGTCAGGATGGGCTAACTGACCTGCTTTCATCCTCATTAGTCATCTCTCACTGGTGCCCCGCCATTGTATACCGATAACGCAGACGGGGTTACTATGCCATTATCACCCATTAAAAAAATAACCCTTGAGTTTTACATGTAAACATATGAAAAAATATGTCTCGACTTACGTCGTTTCGATTTACGTCGCGTATTTCGAGAATCTAACAAGCCGTAAGTAGGGGGAAAGGGATTGTTAGCAATGGAGTTTGCCATTGCTAGCAATATGCCCTATCAGGTCGACCTCCACGTGGTTCCCCCTGGAAACCATCGTGAACAATTCTTGTCGAATTCGTCACGATGGGCTTACTGACCTGCTTCATCCTCACCTATCATCCTTCACTGGGGCCCCGCTGGTGTATGCCGGCAGCTCGGGTGGGGTTACCATTCCATTATTATCCATTAATAAAAAACATACGGTAAGTACGAGAACTGCCTGTATATACAAGCAGTTACAAACGCTCGGAAATACAGCTTCCCCCCAGTAGAGATTGGTTTGAATGGTTGTAGATAAAAGGGAACCGAAAATTTAGAGACTTATTTTGTGAGATTTATGCACGAAAGTTGTTACTGTACTATAAAGGGATCACATCAGATTTATATATTTTGCACGATTGCCCTAAGAAAGTTGAGCAATATTTTTGGGCAACTTTAAAAAGCGAGATACTATCGATTGGTCTGTATTTTTATGACTTTTTTGAAGTTGGTTAACTTTAAGAAAGGAGGTGATTCACAACTCATCTTTCAACAACAGCTGACGGTCCATCTGATGGAAAGTGGTTACCGTGGCCTATAGACATGAGCAGTACCATGGACATAACAAAATATTATACTATTTCGCCCATGACAACCCCCCATGCGTTACCATTCCTGAAGACTCAGGTGTTATTCCTCTATACCCTGTAAATTCACGCCATCCTTCAAATCGAAACACAGCCATGCAAACACAACTGCTTCACGGTAGAAACACAAATGGGACAGAGGTGCCTAAGCAAACGACTTGTACAAAGTCTCCTTTTGGTAATGAGTGTTTATCAAAATACCCGTACATTGGAAAAAGGATTTATTTTATTTATATTTATTTTATTTATTCTTTATTGTACACAAAAAATTACAAACATATAATATATATATAAAATAAAGATGTACAACAGGCGAGCTTAACTCTGTAAGAGTTCTCTTCCAGCAAACCCTGAGTGGTAAGGAGCATTAATTTACATATACTTTATAGGATTTACATATCGAACATGTCAAATCTTTTCATGCGACATCTATTTATATTGTTTGACCTTTTCGAATACTATGTTTAGAAAATTAAACACAAAATTTGATACGACCTCTGGTAATTTCCTTTGTTTTAGTTTTGTGGACACAGGACGCCCGTAACCTACACTAAGACTGGAACTTATAATAAAGCGTACTTAATACGGAGTCGCTTTAGAATCTAGTTTGCTAGCAATGGCTACCCGCCTGAAATGCGAAACCGGAGCACCACTGGCTACATGGAAATTTCTAGCAATTCTCGACCTTAATACGTGGAGATATGGTCGTATGTATCGTTAGTAAGCCGCACTAAGGGTGAGAAGGATACGTCGTATCTTGTTCGAGTTACGATCCGCGGTAAATCCGCCTTAGTGGTGGCAAAACAAGGATGTGTAATATAAATTGGATATTCCAGTATTTTTTTTTAATGGATGATAATAGAATAGTAACCCCGCCTGCGCTAACGGTAGACACTGGCGGGGACTAGTGACGGATGATAAGTGAGAATGAAAGCTGGTTAGTTAGCCAATAATGATGAATTCATAAAAAAAAACAATCAAGATGGTTTCCAGGGGGAACCGCGTAGAGGTCGACCTGATAAGGTACATTGTTAGCAATGGGGCCTCTAGTCCCACTACTAACAATCCCTTTCCTTCCGATATTTCAGTATTGAAAGATTAGATATTTTTTTTAATTCGCATATCAATTGCTATAAAATAATTGATCAGTTGAATTGGCTGACACTTTATGAAGGTATTAGGTATGTAATTATCATTTAAGTATCATAGTTAGGAGCAACGGGCAACGCCGTGGGAAACGGCTAGTCATAAATAAATAATATTTAAAGAAATACTTATTCACAAGCACTGCGTGAGTAACAAACACCTCTACAATTGTCTGCGTTCATGGGATTTTGCGTGCGTGCGTGCGTGCATGCTTTAGTACGTGCTGCGTGAATGCGTGCGTGCGTGCGTGCGAACGTGTGTGAGTGCGTGCGTGCGTGCGTGAGTGAGAGCGTGCGTGCGTGCGTGAGTGCGTGCGTGCGTGCGTGAGTGAGTGTAAGCGTGCGTGCGTACATGCGAGCGTGCGTGTGTGTATGAATGTACGTGTGTGTATATATATATATATATATATATATATATAATAATGAGTAGGGATAATGTTTATATAATTATATGTATCACATCTCCCATATTTAGAACTAACAGAATATTCCACCTCCCACCAAATTGTTTATAATTACTCTTCTCCATCCTAGAAGAGATCGCTCTTAGCGATAAGGTCGCCCATTGTTTTCTCATTGTGATTATTTCTTGTAATTATTTATATTTATAATAAGTTTACTATTGTAATCTTTTGGAGGAAACAATAAAGAGTATCTATTTATCAAGAAGGCAGCCTGTTTAAAATGTATATAAAAAAAATAAACATGCCACCTCCATTTTGTATTTTATACTCAGTTGTTGATAACAAAAGGCGATTCTTCGCTGGAAAGCACCCGATCTTGATACCGCGAATTTACTATTAAATAAACCCGTCTATAGCTAACAAGAAATAAAATGGACGACTCGGGGGGGAAAAAATGAAAATGGAATATTGTGATCGTGCCAATACAATATTATTGTATTTTCCGAGAACTGAAAGGTCAGTTTGATCATCATCATTGTCATTTTGCGTTAAGAAAGTTTATGAAATGTGAAAGGGCACATTAATATTGTAGGTTACCAGAGGGAGACTTTGTACAAAAGTTGATTGCTTGGGCACCTCTGTCCCATTCGTGCTTCAACCGTGAAGCAGTTGTGTCTGCATGACTGTGTTTCGGTTTGCAGGGTGGGATATGGCGTGAGTTTACTGGGTACAGAGGAATAATACCTGAGTCCTCAGGAATGGCAACGCATGGGGGGTATCATGGGCGAAACAGTATACTCTGTTATGTCCATGGTACTGCTCATGTCTATAGGCGACGGTTACCACTTTCCATCAGGTGGGCCTTCAGCTTGTTTGCCATTCTAAGTTGTATAAAAAAAATATAAAAAAGGTTACATGACCTGAATGTATCCTCACCTATCATCCTTCACTGGTGCCTTTCAGAGACATATCCTCCCACGAATGCTTAGGTTATAGAACAAGCTTCCTGTCGAGGTTTTTCCAAGATACTATAGCGTGGGGTTCTTCAGAAAAAGGGTACAGAGGTATCTTCAGGGTCGGCAACGCGCGCGTAATACCCCTGGTGGGGGGAAAGGGATTGTTAGTAATGGAGACTGAGAATCCCATTGCTAGCACTATACCCAACCAGGTCGACCTCCTCGCGGTTCCCCCTGGAAACTATCATGGTTAAATTCTGATGGGCTAACTGGCCTGTTTTCATTCTCATCAGTCACCCTTCACCGGTGCTCCGCCAGCGTATCCCGTTAGCGCAGGCGGGGTTACCATACCATTTTCACCCATAAAAAAAAATACCCCTGGTATTGCAGGCGTCTCCCTCTGATAAAACTCTCAATATATTTCAAACAAGTCTTGCATATGTCACTGGCATGGTATATTTTTTCAAGGAAATTGAAGCATAATATAATAAATTGTGTTGTCGCTGTAATGTATAGAGGCCGCTTATGTCTAACTTCCAGTATTGATTCCGAGTTGATAGTCAATCTCGCAGCGGTATATGTCGAGGACAGGATAACGGTGTATTCATATTGGTAAGATAATGACAGCTGGATGGAAACACTGGTATGGACACAAAACTTCGACAGTTATGTTTGGGACCGTATAAGTAAAGCATGAGGGATCAGCATTGCCATCAACCTTTAACTGTCCACTGCTGAACATAAGCCTCCCCTTTGGGGGGTTTTCTCAGTAGTTACCACGCTTGGCTGGTGAATTAACAACCGCAGTTAGATTTAGCTGCTGCCTATCCCTCGATCATTAAGGTCCCGTAGTCGGAATTCTCTTGAGGAATTTTGCAAGTAGTTGCCATGTTTTACAGGGAGGTCAGCAGCCGCAATTGGGTTTTGGAAATGTTTTAAGAGCAATGCTGCTGCCCAATTCTCGCCCTTCCTTAGTCGCCTCTTCCTACACTCACGGAAAAGAAGGAGTGGCTTATTCTATGCCGGGACCATACGGACACGAAGACATGAAGGATATACTTGTAATATAAAAGGAGTTAAGGGGCCGTCTGAAAATCAGCGCTTTATAGGTACTTCTCGCTGGAGCTGTACATATATAGCAACAGCTGAGGCGGCTCCTATTACCAGCAAAATTTTTTTTGTTTGTTTTAAATTTTTCTTTTTTTTTTAATACTGGTAATAAAGGTTATCTATCTATCTGTCTATCTATAATAGACATAAAATGATTTATGTTTTGGTATGAGTAAGAAGTTATTAAAAAACGAGATGGAGTTCAAAAATAGGTAATTCTCAATTGTATTTTTTAAATGTTTTATATGACCTTATAACATAATTAGTTGTGAACTGCTTTTTTTTATGGGTGAAAATGGTACGGTAACCCCGCCTGCGCTAACGGGATACGCTGGCGGAGCACCAGTGAAGGGTGATAGATGAGAATAAAAACAGGCCAGTTAGCCCATTATGATGAATTCATCAGGAATTAACCATGATAGTTTCTAGGGAGAACCGCGAGGAGGTCGACCTAGTTGGGTATATTACTAACAATGGGATTCTCAGTCCCCATTATGTGTTTATTAGGGGGGAAAGGGATTGTTAGTAATAAGATTTAACACCCCCATTGCTAGCAATACACCCTACCAGGTCCACCTCCACACGGTTCTCCCTGGAAACCATAGTGGTTAATTCTTGTTCAAATGGTCATTATGGGCTAACTGACCTGCCTTCATCCTCACCTGTCACCCTTCACTGGTACCCCGCCAGCGTAAACCGATAGCGCAGGCGGGGTTACCATTCCATCTTCACTCATTAAAAAAAAAACTTGTTTATTAGTCGAAGTTGTTTTAAAAAAAGAATCGGCTTCAGTTCTCTGTCTGTCACTGCCACGAACCACTGTACTGGTAAAATACTAAGACCTACTTAATTAAAATTGCTACTTCATTTCTCTTTTGATTTTCTTAACAAAACTACGCCAATAAATTCACCAAATACATAAGCCACCATTGTGGAAGGTCCTTACTGTGAGGAAAGTATTCCAAAACAACAATTTATTATCTACCCCGCCTTTTGGCTCTTATCGTTTGAGTTTTAAAGAACAATTTCGTTTGGCAACCCCGAGAGATATCACGCGAGCAAGACGAATGACGTTTGTCAGAATTGACACGGAGGGTTTAAGGGGTTTTGGGTCAATTCGGAACGGTTGAAAAGTTGAAGAAAGTATTTTTGCGGGGAGGCAGCAGCAATCACATCAAATCTAGGCACATTTTATTTTTAGTGAATCTCTGAGGAAATTGAATTTCTTTAGAAAATCTTTGCATTTTGGGATGTGATATTTTTTTTTTATGCAACACAGAATGGGAAACAAGTTTTACGGCCAGTTCGATGGAATGTAATAACAGTGAGCTGTAATCATAAATGGAAACATGGATATCGCACACGCTGCTCATATTTCTCCCCATATGTTGACCATCTTAAAAATAAAGACCCTTTAGTTGCCACTTACGATATTCGCAGGTTAGGAAAGTGTGGCCCATTCTATGCCGGGACCACATTGCTACCTTTTACTGCTATACTATACATTGTAAGCCTTCCCCCGCAAGTGGAGATTTGCCAGTAGTTGTCATGCTTGGTAAGCAGGTTGGCAGTCGTAGTTAGGCATTGGTGTGTTTTAAAAGGGACGCTGCTGCCCGTCCCTTAACCAATAAATTCCCTTTGTCACCTCTTATGACGCCCACGGAAAAGAAAGCGATGGCCTATTCTATGCCGGGACCATACGGTACTATCATACAAAATAAAATATAATATAATCATCCAATGACGTCCTTGGAATAATAGTGGGCACGGTATTTTACATGCGGGTTCGATTCCAGGTCGAGTTAATTTTTGAAAGTAACTTTTTGGAATTCGATACAAATACAGAATGTGAGACCAACGTGGGCAAAAAGTATTGTGAAAATCAATTCAGAGTTGATAATATATTTAGGTAACATAATGTGAGGGTCTCTGTCCCATTCGTGTTTCTAACGTGAAGCAGTTAGGTTTGAAGGGTGGGATATGGCAGTGAATCTACAGGGTACAGAGGAATAGCACCTGAGTCCTCAGGAATAGCAACGCATGGGGAGCATCATGGGCGAAAGGTGGGCAGTCAGCTTGTTTGCCATTCTAAGTTGTAAAAAAAAAAATATTAATATTAATGTTATTGTTAATTTTATTTGATGATATTGATTGATGATTTTGATATTGATTTTGACGATATATATATATACATATATATATATCGTCAAAATCATATATCATACATACATACATATCTGTCACGCCTGTCTCCCATTAGGGTAGGCAGAAACAATGGAACGCCAAATGCTTCGATTCAAACAAACCTCTTTCGCTTCTTCCACATTCATCAATCTTGTCATACACGCTCGTCGGTTACGGGTACTTTTAATTTGGCCCTTCTTCAGCACGTCGCCTATTTGGTCGACATACGTCCGTCTAGGGCGGCCCCATCATATATCAATATATATATATATATATATATATATATATATATATATATAAATAGGTAATATGAAGTACCATTATTAAATCAATAATTACACATTTTTTTATTTGACTTGATAATTGTTTGAGAATTGTTTTTTTTAGTATTCTAATAATTCTTGTTTTTTTTTTGTTATCTTAATAATCACTAAGATCAGTTTGTATCCTTATTTAAATAACAAATTGGATTTGCACGCCTACAATTTTAAGGCAATTAAATAGATGCCAAAAAGTTTTGTCACATGGCCCTTATAATGTCAAATGTTTGTTTAAAGCAAATAAATATTTCAATTCATTTCAATAATGTATATATAAATGAACAAACAAGTTGATCCGATCGTTTGCAATTGTTTGTAACACAACTCGTGTTATTTCCAGTTATTTATTAGTGTGAAACGGATTCGGTCACTGCCGGTGCATACGAGTATGAATACAATGCACGCTGGATTTATTTACACAATACATTATTCTCTATAATAAATGTAAATAACTATAAATCTTTTATTCGGTTTATTAAACTGTAAACTATTTTATTTTGTAGTCATGTTTTCTCGATATGGATTCACGTATGTATGTGTATATATATATATATGTGTGTATATATATAATTTTCATAAAAAAAAATTACAAAAATCTTCCAAAATCCTGATAAATATAAAAATTAGACGAATCAAAAACTTTTATAGAATTATATGCTTCTATTAATATATATATATTAAAAAATATTGTCTATGTATTATATCTATGTATTACCAGAGGGAGACATTGTACAAAAGTCGATTGCTTGGGTACCTCTGTCCCATTCGTGTTTCTACCGTAAAGCAGTTATGTTTGCATGGCTGTGTTTCGGTTTGAAGGGTGAGATATGGCGTGAATTTACAGGGTACAGAGGAATAACATCTGAGTCCTCAGGAATGGCAACGCATGGGTGGTATCATGGGCGAAACAGTATACTCTGTAATGTCAATGGTACTGCTCATGTCTATAGGCGACGGTTACCACTTTCCATCAGGTGGGCCGTCAGCTTGTTTGCCATTCTAAGTTGTATATAAAAAAAAATATTATATATAATTTTCATTAAAAAAAAACAATACAAAAAGCCTCCAAAACCCTGATAAATATAAAAATCAGACAAATCAAAAATTTCCATAAAACTAGTTACATGCTTCTATTAATAAAAAAATATTGTCTATGCATTATATCTATATTTCTTATGTATTATGTGTATGTATAATTATTTAAATATGTTACCATAATTATAATTATGTCACATATTTTTCCTCACCACTGCCCTTCATACGCTTTCTAATTTTACCTAATGGTTAGCTGGTAGAGAATGCCATATGGCATTAAGCTCGCTACTTGTACAAAGTTTTATTGTGCAATAAAGAAGTCCTGAAAAGAGTGAACGAGAAAAGAACATTAATTAAAATAATAGAGAATAGAAAAGGCGAAATGCTGGGCCACCTTATACATGACGATTTTTTTAAGAGCATAATGGAAGGAAAAATAGAGGGCAAAAGAGGAAGAGGAAGGCCGAGGAATAACTATATGGGACAGATAAAAGAAACACTAGGTGTCATGTCGTATAGGGACGTCAAGGATATGGCTTGGGATAGAGCTGGCTGGAAGGAGATGCATGAATTAGTTGCACCGACAAGAGGAAACTGTTAAATGAAAAGAGAGAAAGTATAAAGTAAATAAATATTTTGTTTTTTTTTTAAATCGAGTATAATTATTAGGTAAGATTTTTTTTATTAAGGCATTAATTACGAGCAAAGCCATGGAAAACAGCTAGTGCAATTGATTGCATCAGTGAATTTACAGACAAATTGTCATGCTAATATTATTTAGTTGATAATTTCACAAAGGCCTTTGTTGCAATTGAATGCATTCAGTACTCACGTAGCTCGTTTCAGTCTCCAAATGCATTCAAACAATAGTACGCAATATCGTATAAATAATAGTAGTTGTTACCAGGGAAGAGGGGGACTGTCAATAGCGGGGACTAGCGGCCCATTATTAGTTAACTCGACGCGGTCTCCTCTTTTTTTTTTAATGGATGATAATGGAATGGAAACCCCGCCTGCGCTATCGGTATACACTGGCGGGGCACCAGTGAGGGAGGATTGGTGAGGATGAAAGCAGGTCAGTTAGCCCATAGTGATGAATTCACAAAAAACAGTCAAGATGGTTCTCCCTGGAAACCATTTTTTTGAAGGTCGACCTGATAAGGTATATTGTTAGCCATGGAGCCTTTAGTCCCATTACTAACAATCCCTTTTCCTCCGTGGCCTCTCCATGGTGGTTAATATCTGATGGATTCGTCACCATAATGAAGATTGAAAAAGGTTAATTAAAATCGGTTGAAAATTGGCAAATGTATTCAACCGACTTTAAAATGGAGGTTCACAATTCGGGTGTGATTTTTTCTATGTCGATTACCTTATAACTCCGTCAATTGTAAACCGATTTGGAAAAATCTTTTTTTAAACAAACAAACTAACTTTTACATTTATAACGTTAGTAAGGATTATCATTTATTTAATTAACAATGACTAACAAAAAATAAATTATTTTATTATGTGTAATTATTTAGTACAATCCTAATAGAAAACCGGTTGAAAGCTCTAAATGACTATAGAACAAAGGCAAAGTGACTCGATCTCCGAGTACGGTTATATACCTATATAAATATATAATATATATATACTGCGAGCCTCTTAAAAAAATCGCGCCCTCGACCCAGCACCGACAGCGGTTTAGGGTTGACAAGCAAGGGCCCTCTTGACCCACTAAGGGTTACTCGACATGCCGCGGGTTAACGAGAACAAATACACTTCAAGTGCAAAAAACTGCTTACCACACCGCTTTAGCGATTTCTTTCAAGTAAAATTGTTTAATTAAAATAACGCTATGAAAAAATTGATTTTGGTCATTAAAATAAAAAAAAAACTGGGTTTCGAAGCCTATATTAGTCTTCAGAAATGGCAATGCATGTGAACTGCTATAAGAATCGCAGCTTATTCCATGGTATCCATAATGCCGTTTATGTAATTTATAGTTGGCGGTTACTGCTTGCTACAAGTATCAGATCAGGTCTGGGGCACTGTTAGCTTGTTTGCCATTTTAAATCGAATAGTAGAAACCGTAAACGAATTTTTTTAGATAGATAGATAGATAGATAGATAGATGACATTTATTACCTTTACTAAGAAATTAAAACAACAAAAAGGAAAAAAAAAACAATTAATGTTGCTGGTAATAGGAGCCGCCTCAGCTATTGCTATATATGTACAGCTCCAGCGAGATGTACCTATATAGCGCTGATTTTCAGGCGGCCCCTTAACTTCTTTACCTTTAGCATGCGTGCGGATCGCTAATACCTATTTCTCGGATGGGAGACTCAACACGCTTACCAACAAATACATAATACATTACAACACATACATAAAACATTACAATAAATACATAAAACATTACAACAAATACACAAAAAATTACAACCAAAACCGAGAAGAATAAACTCTGAATAAATTATCGCACTTCACAATGACAGCATCATAAAAAAATAAAAAAAAAGAACGTGAAGCGTCAGTTTTTCAACTGTTTTGAATTTGTTTCTCCAATAAGACTTTTTTAAGTTTATTTTTTAAAGTAATTTGGGACATATTAACATGCAAAGGAGGTGGTAGATCATTCCAGATTTTTGCTGCAGAAAACCTGAAACTTCCTCTAAAGAAAACAGTTTTATGTGCAGGAAGCTTAATTCTGTCTGTAAATTTACTTCTAGTATTTCGACTATGTATATCTTTCGTCCAAAAAATTTTTTCATATAGATACTTAGGTTTTTTATTATGTGCAATTTTATGAATGAAACTGGCCAAATGGAGTTCTCTTCGATATGACATATTCAAGATACCTTTATCATTAAGTATTGGAGTAATTCGACCGCGTTTTGGAACATTACAACAGTAACGTACACATGCGTTTTGAACTCGTTGTATGGCATGAGCAGTTTTTGCTAGTAACCTGGGGCCGTAAACCACGTCACAGTAATTAAAATGTGATAGAACTAATGATTCTACTAGAGTGAACCTGACCTTTTCGGAAAGATATTTCCTAATACCATACAATACCTTTAATCTGTAGAATGCGTTTCTAATCTTTGTATTAATGTGATCTATATATCGTAAGTTACTATCTAATAACAGGCCGAGATTTTTTGCTGTGGAAACTTTCTCGATTCCTTGATTATTTATTATGATGTTCATGTTACTACCTTTCAGCTTTTCACATTGATATTTCGAACCCAACACCATGAATTTAGATTTATTGGAGTTTAAAATAAGGTAATTCTGATTAGCCCAATTATAGACAATATCCAAATCTTGGTTAATTCGCTCCACAGCCTTTTGAACGTCACTAACAGGGAAGGAGTAATATAGCTGTGTGTCATCGGCATAGAGATGCATTTTACAGTGTTTTATATTTCGACATAAATCAGCGGTGTACAGTGTGAATAGTAAAGGACTTAAGATAGAGCCCTGCGGCGTACCTCTATTTATATATTTTGTTTCTGACCGTATTTCTTTCTGTTCCCCTTCTATTACAACATACTGCTGACGATCTGTTAGAAAAGATGCAAACCATTTTCTTGTTTCAACTGATATGCCATAATACGCCATTTTTGCCAATAAAAGATCAAGGTTTATAGAATCAAATGCTCTTGAGAAATCGAGCAAAATCAATAATGTGTTCTCTCCTACATCAGACGCGGCTATTATATCATCTGTTACCTGAGCCAAAGCAGTTGCCGTACCGTAACCACGCCGAAAACCAGACTGAATACTAGGCAAGATTCTCTCTTTCTCCATATAATCGGTTAATTGTCCACAAACAACTTTTTCAATCAATTTTGACAAAATGGGAAGAATACTAATGGGCCGCAAATCCTTATATGACTCTATTTTATTACTTTTAGGTAATGGCATAACCTTAGCAAGCTTCCACAAATCAGGATATACTTTAGTTCGTATTGATGTATTAACAATATCGGTAATAGCATCTAACGTGTGTGGTAGGGTCATACGTAACATTTGAATTGTAATAGTGTCGTGTCCCGATGTTTGTGTTTCAATGCTCTTTAAATATTTTAAAATTTCATCACTACTACATTCACGCAGTTCGATATTTCCATTCCCATATTTATTACTTGAGTAATAATTATACATATCATTATCTATATAGGAAGTACCTGGAATATCTAAAAAAAAGTTGTTGATATTATTAGGATCTCTAAGATTTTGAGGAATTTCTGGTAGAGAAGAACCTCCTACAGTTGAGGATCGCTTTAAGTATTTCCACATTTTTTGTGGATTTTTTAGGTTATTATTGACATAGTACTCAAAAAAAGCTTTCTTTTCTCTGTCAATAGATTTATTTGTTAGATTACGTAGATCTTTGTAGTATTTCCAGTGAGATTCTGAGTTAGTGAGACGAGCTCTTTTTAAGGCAACATCGCGTAGAGACATCATTTTCCTTATTGTGCCCGTGAGCCAAGGGCTAGGCTTATCTTTAATATACATACGACGTAAAGGAGCATGCCTATTAAATAAATCTGTAATTCTTTTGTTAAATACCTCTACCATGTTATTTATACTTAAATTTTCCATTTCTTTTAGCCAGTCTATAGAGCTAAGATCTGTTAAAAAATCCTTTTCATTTATGTGTTGTAAAGAGCGTCTAGTTAAGTATCTTTTTGAGATTTTAGGTTTCTTAAAATAAAATTCAGAAACAATCATAGCGTGATCACTGAGAATTGGATTATGATGGACTTTAATATTCTTACATAAATGAGCAGAATCGGTTATCACCAGGTCTAAGAGTGACGAAGATTGTTCAGTGACTCGAGTTGGTTCGGTGACTATTTGTTGTAGATTTTGTTGCGATAGTAGAGTAAGTAATTCATTCGCTGATTTCTTATTGGGTTGCAAAAGATCTATGTTAAAATCGGTGAGTAAGAAAATGTGATTACAATACGAAAATGCACTTACAGATTCGCTGAGGGCATCCATGGCTATTGGTATGGAGATAGCCTCGGTTCTGTAGATTGTACCAATAGCTATTTGCAGTCCTCCAGGTAATGATAGTTCCAACCACAGTTGTTCGATTGAAGCCGAAGGATGCGGGCGTATCCGAGCACGTAGTTCATTTCTTACAAAGAAGCCCACACCGCCACCTCTTTTACCTCCAGTTCGTGACGCATGTTTTAGTGTGTATCCCGGGATAACCGGAGCACAAGTCTCCTCGCCCTCTCTTAACCACGTTTCGTTTAGGGCTAAAATATCCGGAGTGTACCTATCTATAGAATACTTTAATTCGTCAACACCTGTATTAATTGATCTAATATTTAATAGTCCCAAAATTAAACTATTAACTTTGCCTTTAAGCTCTGTAAAAAACTAAAAATACTCTAGGTAATTCAATCCTAAAAAACCGCTTGATACTGTCACTGTGAAATACTAAATAAACATGATTCTTAGTGCTAGATAGAGAATTATAAATGGTGTCTGTATATAAACAAAATAAACTTGCTAACCTAATAGATGTGGAGTATAGAGTCAATGATAACAAGAAACAAAATAATAACAAGATTAAGGTGTACCGGTAGACCCGGTACCGCCAAAAATCTTTGCGACGTCCTCCATCTTTCTCAGATGGTAAAATTGTTTTCCTTCTCTTTCGCGAACATATATTTTTCCGTTTTTTGACCAAATAAATTTCCAATTTCGTTTCCTCCCTTCATCTTTCGCTTTACCGAATATCATCTTATTTCTTTTAGTTAACCTTTCATTAATATATATTGGTTTCACTTCACCTGGAAAAACATCAGCCGTTGAGATAGAGCGGCGCACACGCGCCTCTTTCAAAACACGCTCTTTGATTGAACGACGTGTAAAGCGTATCACGATGGGTCGCGGACGTATTTCATTTTTCTCGTTAACTAGGAGTCGACGCGGACCACCACGATACATATCCACAATTTCCTCGTTCATGAATGACATGCCTATTTTAGAAGAAACTAATGTTACTAAATTCAGTAGGTTTTCATCAGCTCGCTCTGGTATCCCCACTATTTCAATATCATTCGCCATCATCTCTTGGTCTCTATCGTTTAGTTCCTGTTGTAATTGCAATACAGTTGACTCCAATTCAGAGACGTTTCTATTTTCGGCTTCAAGTAACACAAGGCGTCCCTCTATATTTTCTACGTTTTCACACACTAAAGCAATTTTTTTATTGCAAGATAGCATGTCTTCTCTCAACGTTAGTATGTCATTGCGCAACTGTGACATTTCATTTCTGACTGTCTGAAGATCTTTTCGAAATGCACGCATTTCAGATAATAACTCGGACTCGATGCTATTTACATCAGGTGATGTTAGTTCGGTCTGTCCCACTTCAGCAAAGGTACCTGTTTGTATTGAATCTAAATCGGGAGATGATTCTACATTAATATTCTTGACAGGAGTATTCGTATTATCCTGTCTGGGTTGCTTCACCGTGCAATGATTTAATGGAAAATACATAAGGTACAATTTTTTAATGGAAAATAAAGCAATGGTACCCCCCCCCCCCACCTCTCTACACTAACGGATGTAAAGGCAGGTCAGTTAGCTTACCGTGATGAATACACCGGGAGCTCAGCACGATAGTTTCTAAGGGGCATCACGGAAAGATGGATCTGACAGGGTACATTGCTAGCAATGCGGTAGTATTCCACATTACTAACAATTCTTTCCTTTCCCCTAAACAAAATTGTTAAATGTGAAATTACAACGGGAGTAAATCTTTTCAATTAAAAAAAGAACCATCAAAATTAATTCTGTATTATCCAACACAGGTGAAACATAATTTAACATTCTTTTAAGAGTATTAATTTTTTTATGCAACTTAGAATGGTAAACAAGTATGCAGCCCGCCTGATGGAAAATGGTAACCGTCTATAGACATGAGCAGTACCATGGACATAACAGAGTATACTGTTTCGCCCATGATACCCCCCATGCGTCGCCATTCTTGAGGACTCACTGCCATATTCCACCCTTCAAACCGAAACACAGCCATGCAAACACAACTGCTTCAAGGTAGAAACACGAATGAGACAGAGGTCAAAATTTTATTTTTTATTTCAAAGGAAATGTTTGAAAAATCTGCGCAAAGTCGGAGTGGCCAGTTAGTTAAATATACGATAAATTTTATTATTAAATTTAATTTTTATTATGTATTAACATTAGCATGTCCCCAAGTGTATCGATATTTTATTCCGTGCTATAGCAGCCTGTTCGATGCACGACGTGATCATTATCAATAAATTCGGATAGTTTATTCTTTGTCAACCGACTTCAGAAAAGGAGGTTCCGATTTCTGTCGTATTTTTTTTCTCTTTTACATTTGTTACCTCATAACTTCGTCAGTTTTAAACCGATTCGGACAATTCTTTTTTTTTCTAAAAGTATATGCTTACATACTCGTAACGTATTATTTCTATAAAAAAATTATGAAAATCGATGCAGTAGTTTAGTTTATAGATGAAAATAACTGGTTTTGTCACACTTGAAGATTTTTTTTTGTGGAACACAGTTTTTAATTATTATTTTACTATTTTATTATTATAATAATATTGTTGACACTAATCAAACCTACTAATACGTATTAAAATTAAATGATATATATATATATATATATATATATATATATATATATATATATATATATATATATATATATATATATATATATATATATATATATTCAACTTAGAATTGCATACAAGCTGACTGCCCACCTGATGGAAAGTTGTAACCGTCGCCTATAAACATGAGCAGTACCATGGACATAACAGAGTATACTGTTTCGCCCATGATACCCCCCATGCGTCGCCATTCTTGAGGACTCACTGCCATATTCCACCATTCAAACCGAAACACAGCCATGCAAACACAACTGCTTCACGGTTGAAACACGAATGGGACAGAGGTACCCAAGCAATCGACTTCTGTACAAAGTCTCCCTCTATTAATTGATATGAAACTGTATTTGACGTAGGTTTTTTTTTTTAAAGAATTGTTAACATTGTACATTTAATATTTATGTATTTTAAATTGTGCATGTCTAATTGTGGCGAAATATGTGGACTTATTATTATTACCATGTTTCTTGCAAACAAATATTTATTCATTTATTTGTTAAATTACTTTAATTAAAAAATGAAATAAATATGCTCGGAATTGTAATTCAAAATGGGGTGGTTAGAAGCATTTGTAAAGTATGGCAATGTGGTGGAAGTAACACTCGACATGCCTATATAATATGAAACAAAATATGTAAAAAACTGAATAAATAAAAATTAAAACAAAACATTTCTGTTTTACAATGTGACATAATGTTGTATGAAAAAACTTCCATACATTGAATGGAAGAGATATCCTTTAGAGATAAGTTCACCTTTGTTTACATTATTTATAATTATTATTGTCACTGTATGTTTCAATAAAGAATATTTAAGAAATAAAATAAATAAAACATTTCAAATTTTAATTACAATATATTTAAATGGCACCAGGTTTTTTTTTATAAAATCTACAATGACGATTTCTCTTCTAAATTTTTCAATACTGCAATTTTTTTATGTCGCCGCAGAATCCTGTTAAAATATAAATTAATGACTCTCAGTAAAGTTAATTTTTTTACACACTCAACAAACACCAACAACTCAATCCATTTAAAAAAGGAATCATGAATATCGCCCAGGAAATCTTTGAGAAATGGCTGTGAAGAAGATACGCGCCCAATTTCTTTCTCTTTTTTGTAATTCGCTTTGATATCCTATTAATTACATTTATAGTAAATGCGGATGTTTGTAGCGATCCCTCTAGGGATAGACAGATGTTTGTTACTCTTTCACCCAAAAACTACTAAACAAATTTCAATGAAATTTAGTACATCATTAGGTGTTATCCTAACTTAGAACATAGACTACATTATAGGTATAATGTATTACGTGGATGAAGCCGCAGGATACAAGCAAGTTTATAAAACAATAATACAAAATAATGTACAAATATAAAATACTGACAAAAACGGGGCCAATATGGAAGTAATTCCTTTCGATTAGAAGGATTCAGTAATAACATTTGCAACGAACGAAAATGTCTCTTTGGGTACACATACACAAAAAATATATTCAAATTGTGAAACCTCTTTTCTCGGCTTTCAGTCGATAAACATACCCACAAAAATACAGTCAAACTACATACCTCTCTTTTAAAACCGGTTAGAAATCAAGCGATGCTTACCATCCCTGATGACACATCAGATTCGACAGAACACCTGCATACGAACACACAACTGCCTCTTCTGTATCTCCACTGAAATCACTAACGACTGTAGTTATCAAATCATTGACACTGATTGATTCGTCATTATTATCTTCTTTTACAGATTTTTCAGGAGTCTCTCTATGTTCAGATTGTTCATTATCATCACATATTACTATTTTAGTATCTTCAGAATTGTTTTTGTCTTTAGAATTTTCATCATTCTTAGAGGTTGTTGGTATTTTGTCGGATATTTGAAACATAGTGGTTTTGGAATTCTTTTCACCTTCAGTGCCTTTATCATTATGAGCAATTTCATCGTATATTTTGGTATCAGTTACTTTCAGAATTTTAATAGTTTTATTACCATCTTCAGGAATTGTTGGGGATTTCTTCTGATGATTCATCATTGGCATCATTTTGGAATCTTCAAGGTTCTTCTCAGCTTTAGTAGCTTCATCATGTGGAATTTTATTGGGTATTTTGGCATCAGTTGTAGATGTAACACCACCTTCAGGAATTTGTGAAGCATCAACTGCAGGATGTGCAAAGGTGTAGGTAAGGTAGGCCAGAAGGTAGATAATACTTGACTTCATTTTCCTAATATTACTATATAAGGAATGACCTACTGACAACTCATTTGTCTCTTTTATAAATGTTGTATGATTCATATATGAGTCGTGAGGCTAGTGTAAATTTTTGAGCGAATTTAAAAAACAGGAGTTCTGCCTACTTTTAAAGAGTTGTGCTTTAAAAGCCTATATTTTATATGGCTTTTGGGATAATCGGGCGCTAAGATGGAAATACCGAGAAAACCACCCACAAAAACCCCACAAAGTTTCGATTCAATCCATCGAGCCGTTTTTTTGTTTTATTCGATCAAATTTTTTAAAAGAATTAAAGGATCACGATTTTGATTTTAAATGATCATAATCTAAGCTAAAAGCCACCAAAAGCCCTTTTTTTCTTGATTTTTCAAATTAATGTAAAGAATTAAAAAATTTTTTTTTTGAAAAACCGTTGCTGATTTTTGTCGAAAATTTATTCTAGATTTCAAAACCCTCTTTAATTTCCTTGTGTGATCAGCGGTTGCTGAGATATTGATGGTTAAAGACAAAAAGATCCTTTTTCATTCAAAGTTCGATATCTCAGTGAAAAGTAGTCATATTGAACTTTGCAAAAAAGCAAATCAAAGCTAAATAAACAAGCTATCCGATCCATATAGTGGTTAAGTTAGAAAATTTATTTTCGAGTTTGTAGACCAAAAAAGAACCAAAAAAGTTTTGAAAAATTTTCGTTTTGGTATTCATTAGGATTGAGCAGAACACGTTGCTTAAAATTTTTTTTCATCATAAGATCTCAAAACTAGAAACTTTGAGCTTTAAAATACTTTTTTTAAAATTCCAATACGACCATTTTTAAAGGAAAACCTCAAAAAATTTGGCATTTTTTTTTCTGATCCCTTAATTTTTTCCACTAGTGTAGAATTTTAAATTCCTTTTTATTTATTTTACAGGATCATATTAAGATTAATAGCATTCTAGTTAATGGAATGTTTTATCAGTGAAACTGAATCTTTTTTTTCTCGAACTGACTTGAAAAGGAAAAGAAAAAAAATCAATCTCCCGTATTAATACGGCTTGTTCAGCTGTCGTGTTAGTCAATCAAGGTTTATGCCAACTCGGAATCACCGAAATGAACATTACAGAATATACTATCTATATTGTTAAACATTTGCACGCCGACATAGAGACGGAATGTATATGGGACAAGTAAACTAAAACT
Organism: Galleria mellonella; assembly: GCF_026898425.1. Lineage (NCBI taxonomy): Eukaryota > Metazoa > Arthropoda > Insecta > Lepidoptera > Pyralidae > Galleria > Galleria mellonella. The sequence goes on along the minus strand of NW_026441999.1, from coordinate 1,828,920 downwards.
TCACCTAAAATTTTTTTTATACAACTTAAAATGGCATAAAAGCGGCCCACCTGATGAAAAGTTGTAACTGTCGCTTATAGACATGAACAGTACCATGGACATAACAGAGTATACTGTTTCGTCCATGATACTCCCCATGCGTTGCCATTCCTAAGAACTCTGGTGTTATTCCTCTGTACCCTGTAAATTCACGTCATACCCCACCCTTCAAACCGAAACACAGCCATGCAAACACAACTGTTTCACGGTTGAAACAGGAATGGGACAGAGCTCAAGCAAACGACTCTTGTACAAAGTCTCCCTCTGGTGAAAAGAAGAAAATTACTTACATTCTAGCAAAATAAATTAATCTCATTTCATTTCACTAACAGCTTTTTTACTTTTCGCACATTGTTATTCCAGAAGACTAGTTGTAAAAACAGTACTAAGCTCTCATACTATATTGCATTATTAAGCTATTTTGTCTATATATCTCGCATACCAATTAGTTATTATCTCATATTTGTATCTGGTCTCGTTGGAGTGAGTAATTTTTATTATCCATTGTACAAAAACCAGTTTTTAATTAATATCCAGACGACATTCTAGCGGTAGGAATCTCTCGTTCTGGAATTTCTAACAATTTTCCTCGTGCTAGTTTCTATTTCACATTTACATTTCATACCTGAGAAAATAATTGTATAATCTTTAAGCAACATTATTTAATGCCGCTTAAAACATCTCTAATAGCCTAACTGCGGTTGCCAAACTGCCTGCCAAGCGTGGCAATTACTGGCAAAACTCCTCTTACGGGGAAGGCTTATGAATGAATGAATGAATGTGTGTACTTTATTTGCATTATACAATATAGGGGAAAAACAATACAATTAATAAATATAACGATACAATTGTATAAGTACAGTAAGGCGGTCTTGTTGCTGAGAGCAATCTTTTCAAGACAACCTTATGTTCAGCAGTGGACAGTTAACGGCTGAAACAATATTAAAAACAATATTTAAGAATAAAACTTGCATTTTGTTTGTATTTTTTATTTTTTTTTTTGTCATGTGGTTACATCACCTATAAACCCACCTGTTTCGGTTTTTGAAAAATATTTCATGATTTCTCGTAATTGTTTGTATCTATAATAAGTTTACTATTGTAATCTTTTGGAGGAAACAATAAAGTGTATCTATCTATCTATTTTAAAGACTTTTTGGAGAACACTAAGCCGTAATCATTTGGTAAAACCTCTGCAGGAACTTCATTCCGTAACCTGAATGTTAGCAGAAAAAATATCTTTTTTGTTATTACCAGAGGGAGACTTTGTACAAAAGTCATTTGCTTGGTTGGGTACCTCTGTTTCATTCGTGTTTCAACCGTGAAGCAGTTGTGTTTGCATGGCTGTGTTTTGGTTTGAAGGGTGGGATATGGCGTGCATTTACAGGGTAGAGAGGAATAACACCTGAGTCCTCAAGAATGGCAACGCATGGGGGGTATCATGGGCGAAATGGTATACTCTGTTATGTCCATTGTACTGCTCATATCTATAGGCGACGGTTACCATTTTCCATCAGGTGGGCCGTCAGCTAGTTTGCCATTCTAAGTTGTATAAAAAAAATCGTATCACTACCTTATTCTATCTTTTAAACTAAATCTCATCCTTTGTAAGCATAGCTGGTTTACAGTAACAATAAAAGTAGGTCAGAAGTACCCGAGAAGACGGCTTTAGTATACAGTTTTTGATAAGATGGAAATAAGGGTTTCCTTTTTTTATCGTTTTCAATGCAGATCTCTAAAAATCAACAATCACAACTGTACCATTCGAGAAATGATAAATTAATAAGACAGTTCATAAATAATCAATGCGTTCAAACGAGATTCTTATAACGAGATCTTTGCGAGCAAAATTGATTGTTTGATTTGTTATTCATTGGCCGGATCTAATGCGGATCCGAATATCTGTTGAAATGACAATGGGATGTGGTATGGAAATTACGGGGTACGGGGGCATAACACCATAGTCTTATAGATATGGAAAAAATATGGGATACCACAGGCGTCACAGTGTATGCCAATGGTAACCCTCTAGCTGAATGTTTAATTCATCAGCATCGTTATATAAGCCGTTAACTGCCCGCTGCTGAACTTAAACTTCCCCCTTTTGGTGGGTTTTATCAGTAGAGGCCACGCTTACCCTTAAAGAGGGACGCTGCTGTCCATCCCTCGCCTGAGCCGTACCATGGGCATAACAGAGTATGTTATGCCCATGGTACGACTCAGGCTACGGTTACAACTTTCCATCAAGTGGGCCGTTAGCTTGTTTGCCATACTAAGTTGCATAAAAAAAAATTGAGTAAAAAATATAAAAAAATAACATCGTCCATAACGTAACATATCCACCCATACCGGTCATATATCTATATTTATTTTCAGTAGGTGTATTTTTCAGTTTAACCTTACAGTATAATTTCTCCCTTATACAAAGTAATTTAATACATTAATGGCAACCCTATTCACGCACACATTGATAAAAAAGTTGACTTGTTTTTACTGGCGCATTTGTGTGGAGACAATCGTCTTATATAATGTAAGTCGCTTGAAAAAATAATGATTACCATAACTTGTAGGATAATCCGCTACTTTTACATTCTAGCCTACAATATAAGGTAAAGTCTGCGTTCACCTGTTCTGTCCAATTGAAATATGATAGATATAACTTACGTGCCACAATTTATTCCCCATTGTACCCGATACTAGAACCTTCCACGGATTTATTCGAGTACCTGGCACATACTTTTATTTATGGAGGCTGGATGCTGGAGCTATTTTTGTTATCGCTTTTATTGCCTTGAGAAGTGTTTCTCAAAGTTTTTTTTTATATGTATATATTTATTTATTGGTATATATTTATGTGTGCCAGGCGGACTTAATGATTAATTCATTCTCTGACTGGGAGAGACCTTAGGAAAGTGTTAGGGAATATTGGGATGCGGTACTAGTAATAATTGGTATACATATATACTATTTTTTTTTATTTATTTATTTACATTTCAATGCACCATTAAGTATTTACTACTAAAATATGTATAAATATTGTCACTATATACTACACACACACACACACACACACACACACACACACAGTCATAATACTAATGATGATAGATTATAACAGCAGATCCAAATTTTTTTTTTCGTGGAACACAGTTTTTAATTGTTATTTTAGTATTTTATTATTATAACAATATTGTTGACACTAATCAGACCTACTAATACGTATTAAAATTAAATAAAGTATATTAATTGATATAAAATTTTGTTGACGTTAGTTTTTTTTTTATTAGAATTGTATAATTTTAATATTTAAGTATTTTAAATTTTGCATTCCTAATTGTGGCGAAATATGTGTGTATGTGTATGTATATTATTTGAACACCTATATACTTACTATGTTTCTTGCAAATAAATATTCATTTATTGAATTACTTTAATTAAAAAATAAAATAAATATGCTCGGAATTGTAATTCATAATGGGGTGGTTAGAAGCATTTGTGAAGTGTGGCAATGTGGTGGAAGTAACACTCGACATGCCTGTATAATATGAAACAAAATATGTAAAAAAAAAAAAAACATTTCTGTTTGACAATACTGCTGCCGGATCTATTTTCTATGTCACTGTATTAGGTTTTTTTAATGGGTGAAAATGGCATGGCAACCCCGCCTGCGCTATCGGTATACACCGACGAGGCACCAGTGAGGGATGATAGGTGAGAATGAAAAGGCAGGTCAGTTAGCCCACTGTGACCAATTCAAGTCACGATAGTTTCCAGGGGGAACCGCGCGGAGGTCGACCTGATAGGGTATATTGATAGCAATGGGGACTGTATTAGGTTGAATGGAAGAGATCTCCTTTCGAGATAAGTTCACCTTTGTATTACATTGTTTCTAATTGTTATCATTACCATTTTCGTTTTAGTGCAATAAAGAATATTAAAGAAATAAAATAAATAAAACATTTCAAATTTTAATTACAATGCATTTAAATGGCACCCAGTTTTTTTTTTTTATAAAATCTACAATGATGATTTCTCTTCTTTTTTTTTTTTGATACTGCAATTTTTTTATGTCGCCGTAGAATCCTGTTAAAATATAAATTTATGAGTCTTAGTAAGGTTAAATTTTTTAACACACTCAACAAACACCAAAAACTCAATCCATTTAAAAAAGGAATCATAAATATCGCCCAGGAAATCTCTGAGAAATTGCTGTGAAAAAGATACGCGCCCAATTTCTTTCTTCTTTTTGTAATTCGGTTTGATGTCCTATTAATTACATTTATAGTAAATGCGGAAGTTTGTAGCGATCCCTCTAGGGATAGACAGATGTTTGTTACTCTTTCACCCAAAAACTACTAAACAAATTTCAATGAAATTTAGTACATCATTAGGTGCTATCCTAACTTAGAACATAGACTACATTAGAGGTATACTGTATATGTTTGCCATTCTAAGTTGTATAAAAAAAAATCGTATCACTACCTTATTCTATCTTTTAAACTAAATCTCATCCTTTGTAAGCATAGCTGGTTTACAATAACAATAAAAGTAGGTCAGAAGTACCCGAGAAGACAGCTTTAGTATACAGTTTTTGATAAGATGGAAATAAGGGTTTCCTTTTTTTATCGTTTTCAATGCAGATCTCTAAAAATCAACAATCACAACTGTACCATTCGAGAAATGATAAATTAATAAGACAGTTCATAAATAATCAATGCGTTCAAACGAGATTCTTATAACGAGATCTTTGCGAGCAAAATTGATTGTTTGATTTGTTATTCATTGGCCGGATCTAATGCGGATCCGAATATCTGTTGAAATGACAATGGGATGTGGTATGGAAATTATGGGGTACGGGGGCATAACACCATAGTCTTATAGATATGGAAAAAATATGGGATACCACAGGCGTCACAGTGTATGCCAATGGTAACCCTCTAGCTGAATGTTTAATTCATCAGCATCGTTATATAAGCCGTTAACTGCCCGCTGCTGAACTTAGACTTCCCCCTTTTGGTGGGTTTTATCAGTAGAGGCCACGCTTGACCTTAAAGAGGGACGCTGCTGCCCATCCCTCGCCTGAGCCGTACCATGGGCATAACAGAGTATGTTATGCCCATGGTACGGCTCAGGCTACGGTTACCACTTTCCATCAAGTGGGCCGTTAGCTTGTTTGCCATACTAAGTTGCATAAAAAAAAATTGAGTTCCTCTATAAAAAAATAACATCGTCCATAACGTAACATATCCACCCATACCGGTCATATATCTATATTTAATTTCAGTAGGTGTATTTTTCTGTTTAACCTTACAGTATAATTTCTCCCTTATACAAAGTAATTTAATACATTAATGGCAACCCTATTCACGCACACATTGATGAAAAAGTTGACTTGTTTTTACTGGCGCATTTGTGTGGAGACAATCGTCTTATATAATGTAAGTCGCTTGAAAAAATAATGATTACCATAACTTGTAGGATAATCCGCTACTTTTACATTCTAGCCTACAATATAAGGTAAAGTCTGCGTTCACCTGTTCTGTCCAATTGAAATATGATAGATACGAGTATAACTTACGTGCCACAATTTATTCCCCATTGTACCCGATACTAGAACCTTCCACGGATTTATTCGAGTACCTGGCACATACTTTTATTTATGGAGGCTGGATGCTGGAGCTATTTTTGTTATCGCTTTTATTGCCTTGAGGAGTGTTTCTCAAAGTTTTTTTTTTATATGTATATATTTATTTATTGGTATATATTTATGTGTGCCAGGCGGACTTAATGATTAATTCATTCTCTGACTGGGAGAGACCTTAGGGAAGTGTTAGGGAATATTGGGATGCGGTACTAGTAATAATTGGTATACATATATACTATTTTTTTTTTATTTATTTATTTACATTTCAATGCACCATTAAGTATATATGTATTTACTACTAAAATATGTATAAATATTGTCACTATATACTACACACATACACACACACACGCACGCACGCACGCACGCACGCATGCACACAAACACACACACACACACACACACACACACATACATAATAAATATATAAGACATATAGTCATAATTCTAATGATGATAGATTATAACAGCAGATCTATTCCTAAGGACTCAGGTGTTATTCCTCTGTACCCTGTAAATTCATCGCCATATCCCACCCTTCAAACCGAAACACAGCCATGCAAACACAACTGCTTCACGGTAGAAACACGAATGAAACAGAGGTGCCAAGCAAACGACTTTTGTACAAAGTCTCTCTCTAGTAGGTGGTTAGACTATATCTATAATTTTAAATCGTGCTCACTTTTAGAAACACTGATTGCAAGATAGTTTGTCTATAGCCAATTTTAGTTTACGTTCTAGAAACGAAGTTGTTGTCGGAGATATTTATGTAAGAGAGACTATGAGTTAGATGCATTTGTAAATCACGAGATATAAAGGTTTTTTTTTACTTACTTACTGTATACTACTACTTACTTATGTACTTAGGATGACAAACAAGCTAACGGCCCGCCTGATGGAAAATAACAACAGCCGAATTGGAGTCTATAAAATACTGCATGGACTTGTATAAAACTCTTCATATGTTGATTATCCTGAAGTATGGAGTATTTTTTTTTTATGATAATGGAATGGTAACCTCGCCTGCGCTATCGGTATACGCTGACGGGGCACCAGTGAGGAATGATAGGTGACGATGAAGGCAGGCCAGTAGACCTATCGTCAAGAATTCGACAAGAATTTACCACGATGGTTTCCAGGGGGATCCGCGTGTAAGTCGACCTGATAGGATATATTGCTAGCAATGGGTCTGTTAGAATTCATTATTAACAATCCCTTTCCCCCTTGAAGTATAGAGTAAGTTGACATAGTCCGAAGTAGCAAGTAGTAAGCTGAAGTGAATTGACTGGTCATATGGCTCAAAGAATCGATAACTGGTGGGGAAGATAGGTGCTTGATAACCCTATATACTCGTACGTGTAGACAAACGCAGTTTAGGATGATCCCTCACTAGTTTGAGCGATGACCTTAAGTGCATAATGCGTTGCAGGGACTTTTTTTATACCACTGAAATGGCTGAGATGATGATGACGATTTTGAATGTGAGTTTGTTTGTTTGCTACCTTATAACTCCTTAACGGCTTAAACGATCACTATGAAATTTCGTATAATTAATATTGATTTAACTAATATTTATTTAATTAGTAATTATTGTGCACTTACAAAAAATAATTTGAAAGACTGACTGGCATTTCTTATGAGGTTTTTTCAGCGAATATTTTGTATACAGCGACAGAGTCGTTAAGATTTAAAAGATATTTTTAAACAAATCTATTTAAATAAATATTATATTTATTTAAATAGATTTAATAGAATTTTAAGAACTATTGTATCTCCCAAAATTAAGATGCAGTATTATGACGATGATACTGGTCTTTTACCTGTACATCTACAATTTAAATACACATTTCTTAAGGAAAACTTTTTTAACAAAAAATATTGGAACGAAATTAATCATGCTGTATATACGAGGGCGGTCGCACGGAAGCAACTTTGTACCAATAGCGCTCGCGTAAATAACTGTTATGGTGAGCGTACGGCTGACTACCTGGTTCCTCGATTTATTAATGAACTACCCACCGATGTACGAGATAACATTACTATTAGCAACATCAAGTGTAAATTAAAACGATACTTCTTGCATGGTTTTAATACAATTTAAATAATTTTAATGTATTTAGTATTAATATAAACCTACGTGGTTTCTAAATGCTAATGGAACATAAATTCTGTAACTTGTATTTTTATTGAAAATAAAATAAAAAAAAAAAAAATTATAACATATTCAAAGCGACTTCTTTAATTCCAAAGAAAAATCGACGTGAATTTATAAAAAGTTTAATTTATCGTTCTGTTAATGAACCTAGCTTTTCTTGTAAATTTCAATATATTTTTTTCTTGTTAATCTCTCCCTACTTCCCAATTATAATTCGTACACGTTTTATTTTTAAATTGATCAAAGCTGTCGACGACAGTGGATCAAAGCCCGATACTGTTGACGTCTGGTAGTTGGTACAAGTGACGAGCGTTAACGTTTTGAATCTAAATCTAGGTTTATAAACCTACTAACTTGCGACCCGATCCGGCTTTACACGAGCAGCTAGAATGTTTGAAACTAATATATTATATCCTATGTTACCTTTTTTTTATAACACAAGGGACAAACGAGCATGCGGCTCACTTGATTATAACTGACTACCGCCGGCCATGATCACTCACAACATTAGAGGCATTGCAGGTGTGCTCGCGGCTTTTTAAAAAGAAATATGCCCTTTTCTTGGAGGTTAGTGATATTTCTTGATAATGTATCTTTCTATAAGTGAATGAGTTTTTAAAATCGGTCTAGTAGTTTTTTAGTTAAACCATTACAAACAAAAAAATCAAATCTTTCCTTTTTCTTTTATATCCTTTCTGAATTAGATTATAGTCTATCAATATATATATATATATATATATATTATTAGTATAAAATCTCACAATTTTGATGTTATAATAAAAAAAATTAAATATTTAATTAAATATCTTCTTTTTGTAGTTATCTGCTAACAATACAAAATTGGGCTTTTTCTAAAACATGCCTACGAATATTTGAAAGACTACGCATAAGCAACTCTTCTCGTACTGCAAGTGTTTATGGGTTCCCATCAGAGGACCGCCTGCTCGTTTGCCTTTCTAACAATAAAAAAAGCAATATCTGTATATTATTAATTAGAACGTTTACATTATAATGTTTTTTTCTTCTAATGTGTATCTTTAATTATCTTATGTATTTTTTACACCACGGAAGTAGCAAACCAGCAAACAGCCCATCTGATAGTAAACAATAGTGTAGTCTATGAACGCCTGCAAGAATAGAAATGTCTTGTACATGTTGCTGACCCTGAAGAAACCAAAAGGTAGATTTAGGTAGATTTCAAGATTTGTAATATCCATGTCGCTAGCAGCTTATGACTTAAGCTGCGTGTAGTCAGCGTCAGTACTCCATCTACACAATTTTCACTTTCCCCTCACTCCGTAATAAGGCTTTTAAGGCCTCCGTCTACCTCCCGTTGGATAATTGCTATCTATGGGAGTGCACTTTATTAATGCTCCGAAATATCTTTAACCTAATTTTTACCCGCGACTTCGCACGTGTCAACGGAATAACATAAAAATAAGAATATTTTTTGTTTATTCTAGTAAACTTGATTGTAAACAGTTATGTAAATATGTTGACATTATATTATATATGATACTAGTGACCCGTATCGGCTTCGCACGCAATACTGATACTAAATAGCGCCGCATTATTTCTTATTCATAGTTTTAGGCACCTCTGTCCCATTCGTGTTTTAAACGTGAAGCAGTTGTGTTTGCATGGCTGTGTTTCGGTTTGAAGGGTGGGATGTGACGTGAATTTACTAGGTACAGAGGAATAACACCTGAGTCCTCAGGAATGGTAACACATGAGAGGTATCATGGGCGAAACAGTATACTCTGTTATGTCCATGGTACTGCTCATGTCTATAGGCGACGGTTACCACTTTCCATCAGGCCGTCAGCTTGTTTGTCATTCTAAATTGTATAAAAAAAAAAAAACACAAAAACTAGTACACAAAATTAAATGTGGTTGTCACACTTGTATTCCTGTTTTTTTTTTTTAAATGAGTCATAATGGAATGGTAATCTCGCCTACACTCATACTACATCGGTATACGCTGGCGGGGCACCAGTGCGAGATGATAGGTGACAATGAAAGCAGGCCAGTTAGCCCACCATGATGAATTCATCAGGAATTAACCTTGATAGTTTCCAGGGGGAACCGCGTGGAGGCCGACCAAAGGGATTCTCAGTTTCCACCACTAACAATCCCTTTCCCCCCTCTCGTATTCCTGTTGGACTAATTTAAAATCTAATACATTATAATATAATTTATTTATATATTATAATGCATGTACATAATATACAGTTGTTACAATGTCCTTATGTATAGTAAGTACATGAAACCCTGTTTGGGTGCAGCAAAACTATATTGATAGGTAGCTATACATGCATTAATGTCAATTTAGATTAAACAAAATAAACAACAATTTAAAATATCATAAAAATAACAAGAAGTCAGTCTAGTTATTGAGGTATATAATAGTTATGTCAAAATGATCAATTATTTGAAAGTCATGTGTGATTTGAACCGTGGCGTGACGCATTTTTGCCTTTCAACTGGCTACAAAATCGTCAACTGAATAAAAACAATCTGCTATTACATTTTTTTTTTTTTTTAGTTTTGTATGAAATAATTTATATCTTTTAATTTTTTATGTCTTCTTGAATTTTATTATAAATTTGTATAGAACTATACAGTGGGCTATTCTTAAAAATTAACATTTTCATTGTCATATTAATTATATATGAAAAATTCGAATTAATTAATAATATTTAATTTATTTGCCTACTTCTCAAAAGAAGTAGCGAACAAAAAAGCTATTAATTATTGTAATAGAATTTTAAACAAACAAATTTCATCTCAACCGTGCGACTGATTTTGATACGGGTTTCGCTGTCATTTACATATCGTTTCACGGAAGCTTTATAATAATAATAATTAAACTTTATAATTAAACTTATAATTATTTTTTTGTATAAATGTTTCAGAACTGAACGATACGGGCGTGAGTTGTAACTTTAAAAAATTCTAAAACCGCGCGCAATTCATTTTTACGCACGAAGCTGAAATAACATGATAGTGAGATTCTAAACCGGCCAATAAGAAATCATTTTAGCGGTTAGGTAGTGCAGTAGTCTCGTGCGTGCCGACAAGATGGCTTGGCTCCAAAATACGAAAATATATTTAATCTGAGAGAAAAAAAATCTTGGGTCTGAAAGGGATATGTTAGTTAACTTTTCAATTGTTCCTGATTAGTTTGTTAATTCGAAGAATCGACAATTGATGGGGAAGAAAGGTTCTTGAGCGGCAATCCCGTATTTTTTTTTTAATGAGTGATAATGGAGTGGTAACCCCATCCGCGCTATCACCAATGAAAGGTGATAGGTGAGTATGAAGCAGGTCAGTTAGTCCATCGTGACGAATGTCACTAGAATTAACCACGATGATAACCGCCTGGAGCGACCTCCAGGCAGTTCCTTCTTAAAACCATGGTAGGGTATATTGCTTTGGATCTATTTAAGGCAAAGATGATTAAGCTATTAATCATCTTTGTCTTGAATAGATCCGAGCTCCATCTTGGACATCGTCGTCACTTTGCATCAAGTGAGATCGAAGTCAATCGTGGGACCTTTCCGCAGTAAAAGATATCATTAAAATCGGTCGAGCGGTTCCGGAGATTGGCGCTAAGAACGACGTGACACGTGACTTTTATATATTAAGACGTACCTCGTACACATTGAAATTTGTAAACGATGTCATAATCCTCGTTCTTGTTGCATTTTTAATCTTACTCGACGCCAATAAAGTCCAATTTGACATCTCCCGTCGTGGTGTCTCATCGTAAATTTTTATGTACCATAATCTTTGGAGGTTCACTTTTAAAGAAATTTCGGAAATTACTTTTGGAATTGCCATCTGAACTATTTGGGGTGGTTCGATGCAGCTGCAGTGTAATATGAAACCAATATCTACGAGCATAAGGTTCAGTTTTACACACCTCGCGTGGTTACTTGGGGCTGGTTTGTTTGATAATGATTAAAATGACCCCAAGAGGGTTGTTTTCTTTAAGAGATGACAAATAAATATACATTATTGGTTATTGACTCCCCATTCGTTTGCAGATCACTGTTTTTTTACGTTCAAAATGTTGCTCTTCAATCATAAGACTAGTGGCGGTCTAACGGAGAGCGGGGGGGGGGGGGGGGGGGAGAAAAGGATTGTTAGTAATGGAGACTGAGAATCCCATTGCTAGCAATATACCCATCCAGGTCGACCTCCACGCGGTTCTCCCTGGAAACTATCATGATTAATTCCTGATGAATTCATCATGATGGGCTAACTGGCCTGTTTTCATTCTCATCTATCACCCTTCACTGGTGCCCTGCCAGCGTATCCCGTTAGCGCAGGCGGGGTTATCATTCCATTTTCATCCAATAAAAAAACGGGGGAAGGGACGAAGGGGACGGCTTGCTCAGGGTCACTGATCCTGAGAGGGGCCTCCAATAGCCTCCAGTTTCCTCAGCTATATCCATTCTATGTATGTTTAATTAAGTCTAATTTAAATTTTACTTTGTTTTTAATTAAATAAGAATATATCATATGTCGCATCAGCCGTTAACTGTCCACAGCTAAACTAGCCTTCCTCATAAAGGGGGTTTGCCAGTTGTTGCCACGCTTGGCAGGCGGGTTGGCAAATGCAATTTGGCTTTCGGTGATGTTTTAAGAGGAACGCTGCTAGCCATCCCTCGACTGTAAGCTTCCTTATTCACCTTTTATGACTTCCCACGAGAAAGGAAGGGCTGGCCTATTCTATGCCAATTAATAAAATAAAATAATCGCACCTTGGTACAATTATTCTTCATACCCCCGGACAGGTTATAGTATACTTTTCATCACGCTACCATCAATAGGAGCAGAGCAGTGAAGGGAAATGTTGGGAAAACGGGAGAAGTTACTCCATTTTTAAGCTTCCGTCGCGTGTGCAGCCTTAATGGCCACTTTTTAAAATGTAAAAATGTCCACCCGAGCGACGCCGGGACGGGCCGCTAGTATAATAATATAATTCATAATAATATCTGTATTATAATGTAAAAAACAATTATCTCGGTTTATTATTTAAGTCATCTTCACTCAGCCACTAAAGTTAATTACGTGTTATTTATTTTTGTACAGTCAAAAGTTTTTGTCTTTAATTTAACTAGAAAGTTATGCTAAATGTTCTATGTGTAGGTAAATTTACGGCCGAATTTCCGCAGCTGGGGTGCCAAAACTCTGAATAATAAAGTTTTTACTCCTTCCTTCAAAAATACTGGAAAAGAATTGGACGCTGAAATTTTTAAAGAGTTCCGTAGCTTTTTGCGGTAGATGAGAGAAAATATTCTGAATTTTTTTAAAGAAAATTATAAGTGCTACTTAGTCTTTATACTCCTATTAGTTCTCCTCCTAGTGCACTCCTGCCGTGTGGTTTTGGCATAGAATGGGACACGTCATCCTTTCCCGTGGGTGTCGTAAGAGCCAACTAAGGAAACTTATGGCCGAGAGATGAGCAGTAGTGTTCCTTTTCAAACATCGCCAATAATATCTTTATATTTCCATCAGCTTCTACTGCTGCAGTCCTGTCATATGGTCCTGGCATAGAATGGTCCAGCAGTGGACGCATAATAGCTGAAATGATAAAATGATGAGATTGCCTATCTATGATTATGGTTTTTATTTTTACAGATTTTTTCAACGAACTTCGAAAAGAAGTCGTTTCTCAATTCGGTTGTTTTTTATGTTTGCTACCTAATAATTCTGTCTGTTGTAAATCGATTTGGAAAGTTCTTTTTTTATCTGAAAGGATATAGTTACAGATTGCTCCTATTGAAATGTTATCAAAATAGGTTCAGTAATTTAGTTTTTAGATTAAAATAACTGGTTTTGTCAGAAATGAAGTAGATTTTTTTAGACACATTTTTATTTATATGTTTACTAAAGGAAGCTTTGTTTATTACATAGACTTTATTATTATTTTATTATTACTTTATTTTACCAAACGGAGACTTTGTACAAAAGTCGTTTGCACAACGTCTCCGTTGGGCACCTCTGTCCCATTCGTGTTTCAACCGTGAAGCATTTGTTTGTATGGCTGTGTTTTGGTTTAAAGGGTAGGATATACCAGCGAATTTACAGGGTACAGAGGAATAACACCTGAATCCTCAGGAATAGCAACGCATGGGGGGTATTATAGGCGAAACCGTATACTCTGTTATGTCCATGGTACTGCTCATGTCTATAGGCGACGGTTACCACTTTCCATCAAGTGCGCCGTCAGCTTGTTTGCCATTCTAAGTTATATAAAAAAAGACTATTTCAATAACAATACGTGATTAAATTGTCTTTCTAAATAATACGTCAAGTACTTTGAAAAAGTACAATAATGTATCATGAATACTAAGTTTCACCGAGTTCGAAGTCGATAGATACAGTCTGCAAGATAAACATGACACAATCACGTGTCGAGAATCGAGTCATCCTATTCGATACGTTTCTCGAGTCAACGGGTAGCAATCGATTGTCAGATACGTCGCGTTATCGCGTTGTGCCCGGGGATCCATAAAAACGGGACAGGCGCGGGGCGCTCATAATACTTGATGGATGACGCGTCAAGTGCACGCGGCACGTAGATTAAGTAAACATCTGTAGACGCGACATTAGCTTAAATATTATTTTATTCGGTAATTTGAAAAAAATATCGAATTGTCAAAAAGAAGATGTTAGATTTAGATTAAATTCACAATTAGGTTAAATAGTATTTTTTAAACAACTTGAAGTGATGGCGCAGTTTATGAAAAGTGGCAACTATTGCCTATAGACATTTACATAACCATAGATAATATAGAAAATATATCCGTGGTTTCATGTATGGCCATTTACTTTTGATGTGTGAAAATAAAATAGTTGCACCATTTGTGCTACTGGTATACGCAGACGGGGCGCCAGTACGATGTGATAGATAAGAACGAAATCAGATTAATTGGCCTATTATGACGTATTTATCAATAATAAACCATACTCTATTAATTAATCATGTGATCCCGGTACGGAATAGACCACCCCTTCCTTTCCCGTGAATGTGGTAAGATGTAACTAAGGCAACTAAGGGACCTTACCAGAGAGAGACTTTGTACAAAAGTCGATTGCTTGGGTACCTCTGTGCCATTCGTGTTTTAACCGTGAAGCAGTTGTGTTTGCATAGCTGTGTTTCGGTTTGAAGGGTAGGGATTTGAGATATGGCGTGAATTTACTGGGTACAGAGAAATAACACCTGAGTCCTCAGGAATAGCAACGCATGGGCGGTATCATTGGCGAAACAGTATACTTTGTTATATCCATGGTACTGCTCATGTCTATAGGCGACAGTTACCACTTTACATCAGGTGGACCGTCAGCTTGTTTGCCATTCTAAATTGTATAAAAAAAAATACTTATTAGTCCCTTTACTGGGCATAAATTTATCCACATAAGATTTTTGGAGAGCGCAAAGATTTCATTCTTTTCAGAATACAAAGACTCCTACTTACTATTCTAGTGACGGAATCGACCGCTAATGATAAACTTTGTGATATCTTCCTGATGCAAGAAGGTTTCTGATATAGCTTACCGAATGTCGGATTTACGTGTACCGAAGCAAACAAATAAAAATCATTTCAATGAACTATGCATCAATGAATGTACCAATAAATTTTTAAACTCATGACTCAAGATCATCAATTAAAAAAATCATCGATTTAGAATAGATCCTATGTGTAATGTAATTCCCTGACCATAAATACAGAATCTATAATTTAATTGTATTTTGGTTAATATAAAACATAACTTCCTTCTTTTGGAAGTGAGTTAAAAAAAAATTAAGTAATAATTTAATAGTTCAAAAGTGAATCCTTACCTATATTTAATTTTCTCAAGCTAAGTTAGTAGAATTTGATCCGAGTTAGATTAGATTTTCCGTTTCTAAGTTTAACTTCAACACTATTTAGGTTTCAACTTCATGAAAACTCATACATCGGGTAACTCGATCTTCTTTCAAACTAGGTCTAGAAGTGCTGTGAAGCAAATGTTTAGAAACTTTAAGCTTCGTAATTGCGCTAATTTTTGTTAATATGAAATTGAATCTGCGAAGAGTTGTTGCATGTATATGCATCTTCTACCGAATTTATCATGGTGAGTGCTTTAAGGAATTGTTCGAATTAAAATTAGCTGCTGATTTTCATCATCGTACAACCCGCCATTAACTAAAGTTTCATTTCAACCATCTAAATGAGTGCGGTCTTCCACTGTGCGTTCTTCTTCCACGCACAACCACTCTTCGGAATCAACTTCGAGCAGCAGTATTTCCGAACCAATACGACATCATAATCTTCAAGAAAAGAGCCTATTCCTTTTTAAAAGGCCGGCGCATACCTGCAATGTCTTTGGTGTTGGCTAGTGATCATAGGCGGCGGTAGTAACTTAACATCAGGTGAGTCACATGCTCGTTTGCAACACAGGGGGTGTTTAAAAAAAATCTATCATTGCTATGCATCTGTCACTAAAATTGTCATAATTATATCGTACTTTTGTCTAAATATCCAGAATAATATGGAAAGTGAGTAATTATAATGATACTTTACCACCCCTTTTCGAAAATCATTCACATCACAGCTTCTTAAAAAATCCCTCCTCTTTTGACTAACCTGTACCGCGATTTCGTAACGGTCTATCTGTTTTATAAACATTTATAATCTATGACAGCTCGAACTGCAGGGCAGTGCTCCAAAGAATTTCATATATTATTAATACATACTTACGTTTCTGCCTTCACCATTCTTGACACCTGACATGTGGCAGTGAATTACCAATATGACTGAATACATGAAAATTTAATATATAACATTTGACCGCTTTGGTAAATCCCGGGTGAAAATCACTGTATGACCAAAGAGAGATTTTGTATAAAATAAGGATAGGAAATATATAGCAATATCTATATATTGTATTTACAATATCTATACATATATTTCCTCATAAAACAGATTTTTTTTAATTTTTTTTTATACAACTTAGAATGGCAAACAAGCTGACGGTCCACCTGATGGAAAGTGGTAACCGTCGCCTATAAACATGAGCAGTACCATGGACATAACAGTGTATACTGTCTCGCCCATGATACCCCCCATGCGTTGCCATTCCTGAGGACTCAGGTGTTAATCCTCTGTAACCAGTAAATTCACGCCATGTCCCACCCTTCAAACGGAAACACAGACTTGCAAACAACTGCTTCACGGTTGAAACACGAATGAGACAAAGGTACCCAAGCAATCGACTTTTGTATAAAATCTCCCTCTGGTATATATTTGAATGGAGAGATATAGCAGTAAAATTATAAGATATTGCAGCATAGTCGTCAAGAATGACAATGCACGAAGATGATGATGATATTGGTTTCACATAGTATTTTGTGATATCCATGGTGCTATCCAATGTTGGGACACTTGATACGACACGACGAACTTATGAACATTATAATAGAAGGTAAGATAGAAGGAAGAAGGGGGAGAGGGAGACCGAGGCATAGTTACATCAGGCAGATCAAGGAAGGAGTTGGTGTCGTGTCGTATCAAGAGGTGAAGAGAGACTCGCTGAAAATCGTAGTGAGTGGCAAGAGCTCCACCGACAAGAGCGCAGCTCTTAAATAGATAGATAGATAGATGGTGCTATCTAGATGGTTGTCGCTTTTCATAAGGTGGGCCGTCAGCTTGCTTGTCGTTTTAAGCTTTATCATCAAACAGTACGTGTAATTTGTAAACATTTATTTTTATTTTTATAATTTTTAAGGATTTTTAATATCTTTAGGTATATCAACCAGTTTTTATCTACTTTGTTTACTCATGGAGAGGAATTAAGTAAACAATTTTAAATCTTCTATTTAAAATGTCATAAAACACGGAAAAGACCTATTCAATAGTATAAAATGGAATGCAATCCAATGGAATGGTTACATAGATACAGTGTACAAACATTTTTTGTTCAAAGTGATGCCGCCGGCCTGAGAACAGATAAAAAAATAAAGAATTCCCGCCAAATTTTTAATTTATATAGCCAGCTTCAAAATGGCGGGCTTTTTTCTTTTTTATTCCGCTTTAGGTACTTGGCGTTCTGCCAACCTGTACTCGGGATGGTGAGTATAACATAATTTAATTAACAATTAGCGAATTCGACGCTCTTCCGTAACGAGAGCTTTGTGCCTACTATTCGTTAAATTTGACACTTTTATATGCTATTCGTTAATTTATATACAATATGGATTCAATTATACAGACGATAATGTGTTCGGTTTGAAAGATAAAATATGGCTATCAAATTGTAGGGCACGCAGCCATAATACTATAGTCCTAAGGAATAGCAACATATAAGGGTTTTCGTGGGCGTCACAGTATATACTGAGTGTCCATAGTGTGACGGTTATTACTTACTTTCTATCAATTCGCTGTGAGATTATTTGCTATTCTAAATGGTATAAAAAGAAAATAAGTGAGGCATGTTTGATGTACCGGTTTGACACAGTACTTCATTTTCAAACGGTTGCAGGTTCGATTCCCATAGAATATTGTGGGATATTTTTTTTATATTTGAAAGTAAAATGGGGTATCCGCGTATTATAAAATGACAGGGTACTGGTGATGGATGAAAGGATAATAAAGAAGGAGGAAATCAAGGTCAGTGGTTTTATTTTCTAGGAGCCTTCATGTGGAGGTCGACCTTACCGAGTATACTACTCGTATGTTGCAATCCATACAATAACAGGCATACAGCTAACCTTAGACTATATAGATAGTCTCCATACAAATGCTTAGAGAAAAGCGGTTCAATTTTTTCATACAATTTTACACGATAAATAGTAATGAGTGGGGGGAAAGGGATTGTTAGCAATGGACTTTGACAGCCCCATTGCTAGCAATATGCCTTGTTAGGTCGACCTCCACGTGGTTCCCACTGGAAACCATCGTGAACAATTCTTGTTGAATTCGTCACGATAGGCTCACTGACCTGCTTCATCCTCACCTATCATCCTTCACCATTGCCCCGCCGGTGTATACCGATAGCGCGGATGGGGTTACTACTCCATTATCACCCATTAAAAAAATGGTTATGAGTGATTCCTTTATAACTTCTACATTTATTTTGTCTTATAATTTTTGCATCTTTATAATGCATAAAAACTCGTATTATTTATTATATAATTAAATATAATTACATTAAGATACATTGTGTGCGAAAATATATAGAAAACTGATTAAAAAACGAGTCAATTAATTTGACAATTAGCTGACAAAAAATTGATCCGTTTTTCAGACTCGATGCTCTATCTATATAATCCAAGCTTATAACCTTATTTCCGAAGTCGATCGCTTTATTCGAACCATTTTGGCTTTAATAAAGCAGCTGTAGCGTGACGCAATATGGAATGGAACATTACGTGAATATGTAAGAACGAAATGTTCCTAATTCGACGTAGTTTCGACCATTACAGAGTTTTGGGTGTTGTCGGTCATAACAATAAGGTATTATTTATTTGTTTAATACTAATACACTTAACTGTATCGTGTTCTTACAAGATTTTGTGTAATGTAACTTCTTAAAGTACGTAGTTAGAAGAAGACTTACTAGCGGTCCGTCCCGGCTTCGCACGGGTGGACATTTTTACAACATTTTAAAAACTAATTATTGTGACATAACGATAATAGTTGGACATATAGTAACGTAAAGTTTTTTATAGTTATTGATATTTTCTTCAATATTGTAGAACATACTTTTGTTCTATCACCAATAGTTTTCGCAGCGCACGCGACGAAAGATATTTTATAGCATTTTTTGACACCTTGAGTTACGTTACTAAAGATTAGTAAGGATCCCTAATCTTTTCTAGCAATAAATATAGCTTATGTTACTCAGGGTGAATGCAGCTTTCTAATGGTTAAAGAATTTTTGATATCGGCAAAATAGTTTTTGAGTTTATTCATTACAAACATACATACACACAAAAATACAAATCTTTCCTCTTTATAATATATTAGTGTAGAAAAGTGAAATTGTGGCCGATTTTAATAATTATTTTTGCAATCAATAGAACTTTTTTACTGTTTAACAGTTTAATATTATATTTCGCAAAATAAACCGAATTTATTTTTATATTATTGAAGTGGCAAACAAGCATACGGCCCACCTGATGGTAAGTGGTTACCGTAGCCTATGAACGCCTGCAATACCAGAGGTATTACGCGCGCGTTGCCGACCCTGAATAATAAACCTCCTCGCGGTTCCCCCTGGAAACTATCATGGTTGATTCCTGATTAATTCACCATGATGGGCTAACTGGCCTGTTTTCATTCTCATCTATCACCCTTCACTGGTGCTCCGCCAGCGTATCCCGTTAGCGCAGGCGAAGTTACCATACCATTTTCACCCATAAAAAAAAATCGATTTACCACTGATGAAGTTATGAATTAGAACTCAGCTGTTAATTTTTTCAAAAACTGATTGTTTAAAAAGAAATATATCTACTTTCTGAGATGAAAAATAATATAGGAATTACACAAAAATGTTTCTAAAGACTTTCATGATACTTCTTAGCGGCAACTATGTGCCATGATATTACCTACTTAGCATCCTGCGATCCCACTACCACGATCTAAGTACATAGCTAACTTATCGCTACTTTTTCGAATATTTCCTCTTACATTACCGCTATACTACTTCAGCATTTTCCACAGATGTTTGAAAAGAAGCAATGGATATCCAATATTCAGGTTATGTTCTTAGAAATAACTAGAGCAAAATGTGCTGACTCACACATGGTCGACTGCGTATCTAAAGTTTAGTACATGGAACAATTCAAAGTACTTTACTGGTGAGTAAAATGTTTTCTTGATGTTTTAGTATAAATGATCATATAACGCATGCTCCATTTTGATAAATAGGTTTTTGTATTTTACGCACAAAATAAGTTATTAATTTACTCTTGCGCCACCTACCCACTTCTATCTGTACTCCTTTAGCCAAAGGTTGTTTGTAAGAGATTGTCCTAACGAGAAGACCGCCTTGTGTACCTTTATGTATACATTTCAATCCGTATTTAGTTTCCAGGGAGAACCGCGAGGAGGTCGACTTGGTTGCGTATATTGTTAGCAATGGGATTCTCAGTCTCGATTACTAACAATCCCTTTCCCCCAACTATCATGGTTAAGATAAAAACGATTTATACCGAAACATGACGAAGTGTGGTATCACGAAGTGATCTCTCAATCACCATCATCATCATATCAGCCCTTCACCTTTTCATCCCGACCATCTGGACGAGTGGCTGTCTACCACCGTGCATTTTTCAAGGCACTTTCTTCCACGCACAACCACTCTTTGGAATCAACATCCAGCAGCAGTATTTCCCAACCGATACTCGTTTGCCCCCTGTGTTGCAAAAAAAAATTATGACGATATGTAGACTATAAGATATACGTTACATAAGACGAATAAACGAAAAATAAATAAGTCAAGTACCAGAGGGAGACTTTGTACAAAAGTCGATTGCTTGGGTACCTCTGTCCCATTCGTGTTTCTACCGTGAAGCAGTTGCGTTTGCATGGCTGTGTTTCGGTTTGAAGGATGGGATATGGCGTGAATTTACAGGGTACAGAGGAATAACACCTGAGTCCTCAGGAATGGCAACGCATGGGGGGTATCATGGGCGAAACAGTATACTCTGTTATGTCCATGGTACTGCTCATGTCTATAAGCGACGGTTACCACTTTCCATCAGGTGGGCCGTCAGCTTGTTTGCCATTCTAAGTTGTATAATATATATATATATATATATATATATATATATATATATATATATATATATATATATATATGAAAATAAGTGAAAATAAAACATCAATAAAATACATACAGAGATAAGTATCCGTAGATGTTATAAAATATAGCTATATGTAATATAGATATATCATAACACGATATAGCGCAAAGATGGATGGATATAGTATTCAAATACATATTTGCAAGTGACAGTAAATATACAGAATCCTGATGATGGGTCGGCTGACAGCTCGATAGTGCACCCTTTTATCTATTAGGGCGGCAGTGACAGCGGAGTCAGGAGCGTAAGCGATAAGCGGTTTTTAAAATATTCATAAATGAAAATATTTGCACTGTTCCATAATTTATTTCTTTTTTTTTTTTTACTTTATTGTACCACCAGTAATACATAAGAAATATGACAGAGGTATGCATATGTACAAAGGAGAGTTTAACTCTAAAAGAGTTCTCTTCCAGCAACATCCAAAGTGGGAAGGAGCATCAATGTCAATGGATAGAGCGGTATACAATATTATGATAATTTTCAAAAAAGAAGAACTAGGCAAATTTAAGTTTATACATAACTAACTGTACTTAATAATTTATGATACTTAAAACGGCAAACAAGCTGACAGACCATCTAATTGAAAGTTGAAATCGACGCTTATGGACATGAATAGTACCAGAGTATTGATCTTCGTTCCATCATCAAGAATGGCAACGCATGAGGGATACGCGAATGTCCTGAACATGTTTGTAAATAAATAAGATATTCTTCTTTTGAGAATGCTCACCGAGAAGACTAGATCATTATTAGTGATTACGTATTAACATAGTTTTTAAGTATACTTACAAACAAAACCGGACCATAGTTGTCTAAAATAAATAAATGAATAAATATGGATTCTACCCAAACTGAAACGCAGCCATATACTGGCACAGAGCAGCTGCGTGTAGCAGACACGGCAGAAACTGAGTGATTTTGTTTTATGACGAGTTCGAAAGTTTATAGTTATTATTTACGATAGGATTTTCTAAAATATATTTTATTGGGTAATGTTAAAATTATTTTTTCCGTCAAAATAAATTCATATATATTATTAATAAAATTTATTTTTCAAACCGTTGTAAGTTTATCGTACTTTAATTTTTCCATGATTTTAATTCTTAATTTTATTCCGGAATAAATACATTAATGCGAGTTTCTGCATGCATAGCTATGTTTAGGTTAGGAAGATAAAATATGACATCTTAATATTAACGCGTGAGAAGTATCATGGACATCATAATTGTGCTATTGATGCCTATAGGTTGCGATTATTGATTTTCATTAAGTAAGAAGATAGGTTGTTTACCATTTCAAGTTGTGTAAAAAAAGATAAAAGTACAAAAAAAATAACCATTTTGATCACATCAAGTAGAAAGAAAGAAGAAAGAAATATTTTTATTCGATAAAACTTAGAATTAAGCATATTTGAACAGTCATTTTTTCATTTTCGCCCATTCGGAGGCACGGCAAGAGGAATGGGCAAGAAACTCAGCTGTTGCTTTCTTCGAAAAGTTCAATTATATGATTATACATAAGTTTTCGAACAAAAAAAAAATCATATCAAAATCGATATTGAAGATTAAGAAATGTTATTTCTTTGACAACGGCTGTGCCTAGCATTGCTAAGATTGCTTTATCGGAGAGCCAGTGTATTGGTGAAAGTATTTCATGTTTCACGGGTGTTTTTGCTCATATCATCTGTATTAGGCCTTAACAATCGGCGCATTCGTTTAGTAGCTATGCTACCATAAACAAATACACAAGTAGATATATAAAACTTGTAACATGAGGGGTGTAGGTTCAGGCATTAAAAGTACTCGCCAAAAGTGGCACCACACCCCTCGCTGTCACGCGCAGAACTCATAATATATATATCGAGCTGAGTAGAGGCGACAGTTCGAAGGAAATCTGCGTTTGATGGTCTACTTAGCGGACGATAACATTCTATCATTTATTACATTATGTACTTTATCACGAGGGCATTAAAGATAATTATCGGAGTATTATGATTTAAAGTATGTACTTCATAATTCGACGCGGAGTGGAGTTGGTAAAGCGAACGATGTTTAGTATAAATGAGGCCTATAAAATCAAAGACAGCTAAAGTCCGAGTCTGTCAAATGTTAAGGAAACTACAAAACAAATATTTTTCGTTAAAGATACAGTTACAGAGGGAGACTTTGTACAAAAGTCGATTGCTTGGGTACCTCTGTCCCATTCGTGTTTCTACCGTGAAGCAGTTGTGTTTGCATGGCTGTGTTTCGGTTTGAAGGGTGGGATATGGCGTGAATTTACTGGGTACAGAGGAATAACACCTGAGTCCTCAGGAATGGCAACGCATGGGGGGTATCATGGGCGAAACAGTATACTCCGTTATGTCCATGGTACTGCTCATGTCTATAGGCGACGGTTATCACTTTCCATCAGGTGGGCCGTCAGCTAGTTTGCCATTCTAAGTTGTATAAAAAAAAAAGTTATGGAACGATATTCTGTATTTTAAACTAGATTGAAAAAAAAAATAGAAGATGAGTAATAATTTGAAATTTGATTAATTGAGAACTTTTAATTAAGAGAAATATTTGAGTACAGTGTGAAAATGAAATCGATTTTATGGCGTTTAGCTGCTTTTGATTTTATAGGCCTCAAATGTGATCCCAATTTTCATGGCTGACTCGTTTCAAAAAGGGATTCTTCTGAAATTTTTAAATGAGAATAACAACAACGTGTAAACAACATGAATTGCAAATCCGTGATTGTTGTAGCAGACTTTTTTTAATTTCATAACTGGCCACCAAAGAGTACATTACACCATTATATCAGCCATCAGCTGTACACTGAACACAAGACTCCCCCATAAAGAGAGATTTTTCTAGAAGTTGCTACGCTTGGCAAGCGGACTGGCATTTACAGTTTGACTCTGGTGATGTTTAAAAGGCTGCTGCCTATTCTTCGATCATTATGTTGTTAATCGTTTATAATTACTCTTCTCCATCCAAAGGTTGCCTGGAAGAGATCGCTCTTAGCGATAAGGTCGCCCATTGTTTTCTCATTGTGATTATTTCTTGTAATTATTTATTTATCTGGGGATTCTTGGCGTCGATATATCTAGCGACGTCCAGTTTTGCGGTCATCTGGAGGAAAAAGCTAAGATAGCTTCCAAAAAGTTGGGGGTGCTCAATAGGGTGAGACGGTATTTCACGCCAGAAAACCGCCTGAAACTGTATAAAGCTCAAGTGAGGCCACACATGGAATACTGTTCTCACCTGTGGGCAGGAGCGCCACAGTACCAACTCCTTCCGTTAGACCGCATTCAAAGTCGGGCAGCTCGAATTGTTGACGATCGGCGTCTTACTGTCCGGCTCGACCCACTGAAACTGCGTAGAGATGTTGCATCTCTGTGCATCTTCTACCGAATTTATCATGGGGAGTGCTCTAAAGAATTGTTCGGATTGATACCTGCTGCAGATTTTCACCATCGTACAACCCGCCATAAACTAAAATTTCATCC
Organism: Galleria mellonella; assembly: GCF_026898425.1. Classification (NCBI taxonomy): domain Eukaryota; kingdom Metazoa; phylum Arthropoda; class Insecta; order Lepidoptera; family Pyralidae; genus Galleria; species Galleria mellonella. The sequence goes on along the minus strand of NW_026441999.1, from coordinate 1,803,722 downwards.
CAACCATCTGGACGAGTGGCGGTCCTCCACCGTGCGTTTTTCAAGGCACTTTCTTCCACGCACAACCACTCTTTGGAATCAACTTCCAGCAGCAGTATTTCCGAACCGATACGACAACATAACCTTCAAGAAAAGAGCATATTCCTTTTTAAAAGGCCGGCAGCACACCTGCAATGCCGTAGGTGTTGTGGGTGACCATGGGCGGCGGTAGTCACTTACCATCAGGTGAGCCGCATGCTCGTTTGCCCCCTGTGTTGTAAAAAAAAAAAAAAAAAAAAAAATTTGTAATAAGTTTACTATTGTAATCTTTTCGAGGAAACAATAAAAAGTATCTATCTATCTATCTATCTATGTTCTCTTAATTTTTACATCACCTACGGGAACGTAAAGGGTAGTCTATTCTGCGTCAAGACCATACCGCAAAGAATTTTTTTACGTATATTTTTCAACCGACATCAAATAAAAAGTATCTGTATTAGTTTGTATTTTTTATAATTATTACGTCATAACTATCTTGACGTATCATTTTATAAATAAAATTAATATTTACGCATTAATAAAGTGCAGAATTTATAAGACAAAATAAATATAGAAGTTATAAAGGAATCACTTATATGTCTTTATCACGCAAAATTGTATGAAAAAGTTGACCCGCCTTACTCGAAGCATTTGTATGGAGACACTCTATCTATATAATCTACAAATAAAGCTTACTAATTTAAAAAAGAATGGTCAAAATCGATTCCGAATTGATGACATAGCAGTTATGTATTTGAAGAAAGGAAACTTTAGACGCTTGGAGGTCGTTAAAAAATGAACCAAACGGCAATTATCTGAATGCAATTAGTACATTTTAACGAAAAACTAATTAGCCATTAGTTCAATTAATCTATTCTGTGAAATTTAACGGAAAATGAGGGAGAAAAAGAGATCGGGGACAACGCTGTGCGGACCATGAGGTAAGGGAAAAATTGGAACTGTCTTTTAACTGATTTTTTATGCAACTTTGCCAGAGGGAGACTTTGTACAAAAGTCGTTTGCTTGGGTACCTCTGTCCCATTCGTGTTTCAACCGTGAAGCAGTTGTGTTTGGAAATGGCAATGGAAATGGAAGAATGGCAAACAAGCTGACGGGCCCACCAGATGGAAAGTGGTAACCGTCGCCTATAGAGATGAGCAGTACCATGGACATAACAGAGTATACTGTTTCGCCCATGATACCCCCCATGCGTTGCCACTCCTGAGGACTCAGATGTTATTCCTCTGTACACTGTAAATTCACTGTCATATCCCACCATTCAAACCGAAACATGCAAACATAACTGCTTCAGGGTAGAAACACAAATGGGACAGAGGTGCCTAAGCAATCGACTTTTGTACAAAGTCTCCCTCTGGTGGTGTAGTTTTTGCATGATGATGGAACAAACATACAGACAGACAGGCAAAATTTCTTAAAATCATTTTTAACCTTTATTGGTCTTATTAAGATTCTTCATATTATTTTTTCCTTAATTATATATATTTGCTGTGTGGTCCTGGCATAGAATAGGCCAAACCTTTCTTTCCCGTGGGCGTCTTGAAAGTCGACTAAGGGTCGGCGAGGGATGGGCAGCAGCGTCCCTCTTAAAACATCTCCAAAACCTAACTGCGGTCACCAACCCGCCTGCCAAGCGTGATAACTACCGGCAAAACCTCCCAAGGGGGGGCTTATGTTCAGCAGTGGACAGATTTGAGTCAGTAAATTTGAGATTTCAGTAGGCATTTCGGTAGTAATTAAAAAATAAATAAATAAATAATAATAAAGGAATTTTCCAAATCGCTTCAGAACTGACGGAGTTATATTGTTTTTTTTATGGGTGAAAATGGTATGGTAACCCCGCTTGCGCTAACGGGATACGCTGGCGGAGCACCAGTGAAGGGTGATAGATGAGAATGAAAACAGGCCAGTTAGCCCATCATGATGAATTCATCAGGAATTAACCATAATAGTTTCCAGGGAGAGCCGCGAGGAGGTCGACCTGGTTGGGTATATTGTTAGCAATAGGATTGTCAGTCTCCATTACTAACAATCCCTTTCCCCCGACGGAGTTATATTAAACATAAAACAAAATACAACCTAACCTATTTCTTTTTGAAGTCGGTCAATAATACATTTTATAAATTAATGATTTAACATACCGACGCTATAATTAAACGATCCTTAAAGTTAAAATACTAAACTTTTTTTTTTAATTACATCAGAAAACACCTGTCAGTGGCAACGCGCCGTCTAACTGGAAACGTTCCGCGTTCGCTGTTTTGTTTCAACAGTGTAATTAATAACTTTTTGCTCAACTCATTGTCACCCCAGTCGTAGAGGGTCGGCGCGGCTCACAAAAGCTTTAGGTGATTAGGGGGTTTAAGCGTTGTTGTTTTGGTGGGACGTCCTATTTTTAGTGGCAAAAAAAAACAAAGTGTTTTTTTCTGGTATTCTACGGGTTAGTGGTATAGAAATAATTCCATAAATAAGACCAATAAAATATAATATTCTACCCATGAATAGTACTTGTATGAAGTCACACCAGAGAGAGACTTTGTACAAAAGTCGATTGCTTAAGTACCTCTGTCCCATTCGTGTTTCAACCGTGAAGCAGTTGTGTTTGCATGGCTGTGTTTCGGTTTGAAGGGTGGGATATGGCGTGAATTTATTGGGTACAGAGGAATAACATCTGAATCCTCAGGAATGGCAACGCATGGGGCGAAACCTATAGGCGCCGGTTACCAGTAACCATCTAAACTAACATAACTGCATAAAAAAAAATAATATGGTTCACACAGCTGCGTTCCTGAAAGTCTCATTTAAAATTTGATTTATATTTTACCTTCCATCTATAACTGGTCTATTTTGTTGATTATCCTATTTCTAAATTCTACGCTTGCGAAGTAACGGACATAACCTAGTAAAAGAGGGGGAAAGGGATTGTTAGTAATGAGATCTAACTGCCCCATTGCTAGCAATACACCCTTTCAGACCCAAGATTTTTTTCTTTCAGATTAAATATATTTTTGTGTTTTGGAGCCAACCCATCTTGTCGGCACGCACGAGACTACTGCACCACCTAACCGCTAAAATGATTTCTTATTGGCCGGTTTAGAATCTCACTATCAAGTTATTTCAGCTTCGTGCGTAAAAATGAATTGCGCGCGGTTTTAGAATTTTTTAAAGTTACAACTCACGCTTGTATCGTTCAGGTTTGAAAGGGCTATCATGCCACCTCCAATGGTTCCCCCTAGAAACCATCATGGTTAATTCTAGTGCATTTTTTTTTTAATGGATGCTAATGGAATGTTAACCCCGCCAGCGCATCGTTATACGCCAGCGGGGCACCAGTGAGGCATGATAGATGAGCATGAAAACAGGTCAGTTAGCCCATCGTGATGAATGCGACAAGTATTAGTCACAATGGTTTCCAAGGGTAACCGCGTGGAGGTCGACCTGACAGGGGACTAAAGTCCCCATTGCTAACAATGCCTTTCCCCCCAATTCTAGTGCATTTCGTCACGATGGGCTAACCTGCTTTCATTGTTAGTAATGGAGACTGAGAATCCCATTGCTAGCCATATACCCAACCAGGTCGACCTCCTCGCGGTTTCCCCTGGAAACTATCATGGTTAATTCCTGATGAATTCATCATGATGGGCTAACTGGCCTGTTTTGATTCTCATCTATCACCCTTCACTGTTGCTCCGCCAGCGTATCCCGCTAGCGCGGGCGGGATCACCATAGCATTTTCACCCATCAAAAAAAAATCACCTATAAAAAAAAAACATAGTAAAAGATAGAACGGGACACAAACTTTAAGCTTAGTATCAAATACAGAAAACTAAGCCGGCACACTCGTAACTACAATCCGTTCGAACGGAACCACTGAGACTTAATTACTAAAAGTTAAGCCATAAAGGTTTAAGGAGAATTGAACTTTCTTACGTAATCCTTAGGTGAGGCACAGTATAAACATGTTTCGGCCACGTACAGAGAATAAACCAAGACTTCTTGTTAATAAAGTTCCTTTATCAAACACTCGGCACGTGCCTACACAACTGTTACGTACTCGTGACACACAGACGGATAGAACGGCGAATATAAATATAATCTGAGATTTTTATGCAACGTAGAATGGCAAACAGGCTGACGGCCAACCTGATGGAAAGGCATAACCGTCGCCTATAGACATGAGCAGTATCATGAACATAACAGAGTATACTGTTTTATTGAAAATTTTCATTTTATTTCATTCCGTTTTATTCCATTTCATTATGTTTCATTCCGTTTCATTCCGTGTCATTCCGTTTCATTCCGTTTCATTTTATTCCATTTAACAAGTCAAACCAGTCAATCAATTAATAATTTTTTGATTTGTATTTTTATTAACAGACTGTCTTATGGTCGGGTCCAATACGTTTATTTATATACTTCATTGCATACACTGACAATACATTATCAACATATCAGCCATAAACTGGCCACTGCTGAATAGAGGTCTCCCTCATAAAAAGGGGTTTTTCCAAAATTTTTCTTTCAATCCAGCGTAGTAGCACTCTTGGCAGGTGGTTGTCAAACGCAGTTAGGCTTTGGTAACATTTTAAGAGAGACATTACAGCCCATATCTCGCCCATTAAGTAAGATATATTATAGTAAAATACAATTACACAAATGTGATCTTAACTCTGTAAGATTTTTTACATTTTTATTTGAATCTATTAAAACAGACGACTATTTATTTTTTTATTGCAGCATGTACTAAAAGAAACTTTAAATTTGATTTTTTTGTTTGTTAATTTCAGAGTTCAAACACTTATTGAATTTAATATACATAATTAAGAGATTCTTACCACGTTTATTTATTTTATTTTTCTGATTACGCCAATATTTCTATTGCCTATACGCTTATATATTGGTTTCTTCTGGACATTGGTAAGCGGAGAAAAGGACATCACTTATTTCCCCATCACCGTATCGTATTTTTTGGATCACAGACTTTTAACATATTCGTATTTGGTTCAGTATATACATATTGTAACTGAAATAGATATTGCAATACGTTACTCACTCCTGTCTTAGATATTAATTCTTCTGGATTATGTTCGCCAACGGCTGCAGCTGTGTGTAATCTGACACTTGACCTACATGGTCTAGATTCCCCCCGGTTGGCTCACGGTTGTAAATCACAAACCATTCCTTACACTATCTCGGTACGTTACAGATTTATAGACACGCTCCTCGAACGCCATTCTCATGCTAAGTTTTAGTTTTTGATGCATGAATTTTATAAAGCGCAAAGTTGAGTTACGATTGAGAAATATAGCAGCTAGATTTTTTATTCACATAAACCTATATACTGGAAACCATCGTGCTGACGGGGGAAAAGGGATTGTTAGCAATGGAGTTTGACAGCCCCATTGCTAGCAATATGCCCTATTAGGTCGACATCCACGTGGTTCCCCCTGGAAACCATCGTGAACAATTCTTGTTGAATTCGTCACGATGGGCTAACTGACCTGCTTTATCCTCACCTATCATCCTTGACTGGTGCCACGCCAGCGTATCCCGATACCATTCCATTATCACCCATTAAAAAAAATACAAAAAATATTGACCTGCCTTTTCATTCTCACCTATCATCCCTCACTAGTGCGCCAGCAGCGCATACCTTTAACGCGCGAGGCGAGGTTACATTCCATGACCCTGAAAAAACCTCTTTACCCCCCTATTGAAAAACCCCATGTTGTAGTCTCTTGGGAGAACCTGGACAGGGAATTCCATAACCTGAATGTTCGTGGAGAAGATGTTTGTTATTTTGGTGGTGTTTTTATGGGGTTGGTAGGAATATATTACGTATCATACACACATTAGTCATTTATCATTACGTACCACATAAAAAGCAGTAACTTCATTTTTTACATAATTGACATTATAAATATTGGGTTCAATACGAGAGCATAGTATTATATTCTCTGTGCCAAGAGTCAATATTTTAATTGGGGATAAATATTATAAGAATTAGCGAATTCTTCATTTTTTATATATTTATTCAATATTTTTTTTTATGGGTGAAAATGGTACGGTAACCCCGCCTGCGCTAACGGGATACGCTGGCGGAGCACCAGTGAAGGGTGATAGATGAGGATGAAAACAGGCCAGTTAGCCCATCATGATGAATTCATTAGGAATTAACCATGATGGTTTCCAGGTGGAACCGCGAGGAGGTCTACCTGGTATATTGCTAGCAATGGGATTCTCAGTCTTTATTACTAACAATCCCTTTCCCCCCTATTAAAGGTATTCACAGCATTTACTTTAACATAATTTGCATAATAATGTAGTATGAAAAGAAATAGAAATATTTTAAATGTTACATTGGAAATATACATACAATGTAAACGGAGTTAGAAATAATATACGTAAATATTTATAATAATAATTAAATTTGTTGCCATTCTTCACAGAAATAATAATGTACATATATTAATAAATAAATAAATACATTGTGCAGTATCCGTATGCCTGACAATAGGTACAAACTCAGCTTTTGCTGGACTGATGTACGTTCAGCGCTGATTTTCAGTTTGCACCTACACGGGGCGCCGTTTCATTATCAAATATTTATATATATATATATATATATATATATATATATATATATATATATATATATATATATATATATGATGTAGATATTACACAAAAAGTAAAAGAAAAAAAAAACAGAACAAGAATCCAGTGTACCAACAAATCAATGACAAGAAAAATCCCTAAAAAGTGTTATACAATTTGCGAGTGCACTACATTCCATGATGAGAGCCAGCTCCACGACCCGAGGGTTGCTTCCGCAAAAGTAAGATCCTTTTCTTCATTGAATTTTTAAAATGTAATGGCGTTAATGGTTGGTGTAAGGGTGGAGGCAGGTCGTTCCAAATTTTTGCGGCTGTAAATTTAAAACCTCCTCTATAATTTGCAGATCTATATGGTGGAATTTTTAATTATTACACATTTTTATTCTCGGTTATAAAGAGATCATCGCATACAGAGTATCTTTTTTGAAGTCGGTACAAAAGAACGTACAGGCCAGTCGAGGCAGTGAATTCCAAACTATTACACGACCCGGGTTGTAAAACGCGAGACATCTGAAATAGTTTTTATTGGTGTCTAAAACACGGGAAAAGTTTTAGAACAACCGCAAACAACTTTTTTACAATTCTATCCGGATACATTTACAACTTCACCTGTGAGTACAGTGTTCGCGGTTACAAGAAATTTCAGGACCGGGGAAATGTTGTTGTTTTTTTTTATACAACTCAGAATGGCAAATAAGTTGACGGTCCACCTGATGGAAAGTGATAACCGTGGCCTATAGACATGAGCACTACCATGGACATAACAGAGTATACTGTTTCGCCCATGATACCCCCATGCGTTGCCATTCCTGAGGACTCAGATGTTATTCCTCTGTACCCTGTAAATTCACGCCATATCCCACCCTTCAAACCGAAACACAGCTATGCAAACACAACTGCTTCACGGTTGAAACACGAATAGGGCAAAGGTACCCAAGCAATCGACTTTTGTACAAAGTCTCCCTCTGGTATTTGTATTTGTCAAGTTATGTTTTACTCGAGATGATAATAGAATAGGATAGAATAAAAATATTTTTTATTAAAAGAGACTTGCTTACAAGCTCTTTTAAATCGCCATTTTAATTTATTATTCTATTCCTAAGTTCGAAATGTGTTATCTGTTAAGAAGAACCCGAAAGTAACACAACATTTACTCTCTTCAATACGTTTATGCACAAAATAATTTTACATTTGTATGGGTACTGTGACTACATGCAACCATGTGTGTGTGCCAAACGATACGTAAACACACACATCTCCGTTGAAAATATTTTGAAATTAGAATGCGGAATTGCACGTTTGTATGTAGATTTTGTTTCGTAACAACACGGATTTTGAGGAACAAAGAAAAAAGGTGCCATAACAAATATGATATATGACCGACGCGTGATTAAACTTCGTCGATTGCAAAAAAAAAATATCGAAGATATCACGTAACATACACATATACAGATAGACACACAGAGTTAAGGCGTGAATTGACAGGGTACAGAGGAATAACACCTGAGTCCTGGGGGGAAAGGGATTGTTAGTAATGGAGACTGAGAATCCCATTGCTAGCAATATACCCAACCAGGTCGACCTCCACGCGGTTCTCCCTGGAAACTATCATGGTTAATTCCTAATTAATCATCATGATGGGCTAACTGGCCTGTTTTCATTCTCATCTATCACCCTTCACTGGTGCTCCGCCAGCGTATCCCGTTAGCGCAGGCGGGGTTACCATGCCATTTTCACCCAACAAAAAACAAAAAAAAAACACCCGAGTCCTCAGGAATAACAACACATGGGGGTATCATGGGCGAAACAGTATACTCTGTTATGTCCATGGTACTGCTTATGTCTATAGGTGATTTTTTAAGTATTTTTTTATGCAACTTAGAATGACAAACAAGCTCACGGCCCACCTGATGGAAAGCGGTAACCGTCGCCTATAGTCCCCATGCGTTGCCATTCCTGAGGACTCAGGTGTTATTCCTCTGTACCCAGTAAATTCACGCTATTTACCTAGATAGATCATCATTGTCATCATATCAGCCTTTAACTGTCCACTACTGAACATAAGCCTCCCCCTTAGGGAGTTTTACCAGTAGTTGCCACGCTTGGCAGATAGATTGGTAACCGTAGCTAGGCTTTACAGATGTTTTAAAACGGACGCTGCTGCCCATCCCTCGCCCTCCCTTAGTCGGCTTTTACGATACCCACGGGGAAGGAAGGGGTTGCCTATTCTATGCCGGGACCACACGGCGGTAAGGTATGGTACACGGACTCCTAAATACAACAGACCTCCAATATGGCACTAGGTTATTTTCTCCTAATCCCAAACCAGAGGGGGGAAAGGGATTGTTGGCAATAGAATGTGACAACTTCATTGCTAGCAATATATCCCATTAAGTCGACCTCCACGTGATTCCCCTTGGAAACCATCGTGAACAATTCTTGTTGAATTCGTCACGATGGGCTAACTGACCTGCTTCATCCTCACCTATCATCCTTCACTGGAGCCCCGCCGGTGTATACCGATAGCGCGGGTGGGGTGGGGTTACTATTCCATCATCACCCATTAAAAAAAAATCCCAAGGCAGAAATATTTTTTTAAATATTATTTCTCCTTCGCAGTATATAAAAGAGTCCTTTTGTTCTCTATATATATATATATGTTATGCTGACCCTACGTTTCTCATAAAAAGGCAACTTGCAGCATTTCCCGTCCTCTAAAAAACGCAGTCGTTTCACTATTGTCCCGTTTTTGGTAGCATTAGGCCAACTTTATTTCCTCAATCTATGTTCGCCATATCAACAATACTATTGAATCGACCATTCAAAAATATCTCCCACAGTCAAGTCTTTAAAATCGAATTTCGAATGATCTTAATATTGCTGTTACGTCCTTTTGTAGTTTAGGAAAATGCCATTTTAGTAAATGCTTCAGTCCAATGGAACTGTTACTTTATTTCCGATTGTTTTACAGTTCATTTTCGTTTTGGAATTGTATGGAATTATTGTTAGAATCTAGAAGATTCTTACAACGGAATGGGCTGTAATTGTCTAAATGTGCAAAGTTGGTAGTTACAAACTAACTTCATATCTCTGATAGTTACCCAGAAGAATGTCGAAGGTAAGAAGCAATTTAAAAAAGAAGTGTTCCCCGAGTTTTTATCGTTTTACTGAACGATAATCGCGACTTCATGCGCTTTGAATATATAATGAAGTCTAGTCTAGCCTTTTTGGTGATTCTTTTTTTTTATGCAACTTAGAATGGCGTACGAGCTGACCAATCATCTGATGGAAAGTGGTATCCATTGCCTAAAGACTAGGGGTGGGTAATTACAATATATTTTAGTTACAATATCTATATATTGGTCCAATAACGATTTTTTTATACCACTGAGGTGGCAGACAAGCAAACGGCCCACCTGGTGGTAAGCGGTTACCGTAGCCTACGAACGCCTGCAATACCAGTATTACGCAGGTATTACGCGCGCCTTGCTGACCCTGAAGAAACCTCTTTTCCCTCCTTTTGAAGAACCCCATGCTGTAGTCTCTTGGGAAAACCTCAGCAGAGCTCATTCCATAACCTGAGTGTTCGTGGGAAAAATTCATGTAAGTTATATTACTATTAACACTTAAAATTCTTTATAATGCTTATTCACGTGTGCAAAGCCGCGGGAAGAAACTAGTCGTAAATTAATGTTGTTTTCCAAAAATTTGTAAAATACTTTTCATCCTCGTGTAAATGCATAATAAAGGTCATTCATTACCAGCTCCCCGTCTCACTTGCAATTTCCTGTGAAGCCTCTCATTTCCTCTCAGTTCTCTGTAAATGTAAGAGTATTTAGAGTAATAGAAGCGATGAGGACTCGGTCGGACGAGGCTCGACTCAACCGGCCCCAAGTTCGAATCTCAGACGTCGAAAATCAAGTTTATCAAATGCATTTTTTAATTATTTCATAAGTAAAATTTTGCTCTGTTACAAAACGTTTCCAATCGTAAACACACACTTACGTGAACGCATGCACACACACACGCACGCCGCACACGACTACACACACGCGCGCGAGTCTACGCACACCAATAAACGAAGAGATGTTATACTATTAACAAGGTGGGCTACGGTAACCACTTACCATCAGGTGAGTCGTATGCTTATTTGCCACCTCAGTGGTATATAAAAAACTTACCTGTGTACCAAATTTCGTCGTTTAAGAGTAATTGAGTAACAAATGTACAAACATCTTTTTTTCGCATTTACGATATTTTTTTTAATGGGTGAAAATGGATTGGTAACCCCGCTCGCGCTATTGGTATACACCGACCGTGAGAATGAATGCAGGTCAGTTGGCCCACCATGAGGAATTCGACAAGAATTAAACATGATGGTTTCCAGGGGGAACCGCGTGGAGGTCAACCTGAGAGGGTATATTGCCAGTAATGGGGCTATTAGACACCATTACTAACAATCCCTTTCCCCCCGCATTTACGATATTAGTAGAGTCACAATATCTGCCAATGTACTAATTATTCTTCTCAGGACTTCTCAGGACTCAGGCTTCTCAGGACATAGCAGTGAATATATAAATAAATAGATACATCAGTATTTTTATTAATGAATGATAATGAGATTCCAACCCTGTCTGTGCTAAGTATACGCGGGCAGGGCACCAGTGAGAGATGACAGGTGAGGACAAAAAGGCAGGTCAGTTAGCCCACCGCAACGATTACACTTGGAATTTAGCACGATGGATCCTTTGGTTACTAACAATGACGCCCTTGGTCTCCATTACCGACTAGCAGGGGGGAAAGGGATTGTTAGTAATGGGGTCAAATAACCCCATTACTAGGAATATACACCGTCAGGTCGACCTCCACGTAGTTCCCCCTAGAAACCATCGTGGCTAATTCTAGTTGAATTCGTTAGGATGGACTAACTGACCTGCTTTCATCCTCATCAGTCATCTATCACTGGTGCCCCGCCATTGTATACCGATAGCGCAGACGGGGTTACCATACCATTATCACCCATTAAAAAAAAACCCTGTTAGTAAGGTTAGGTCGACTTCCAGTCTCCCCTGGAAACCATTGTAGTTGATTTATCAACTCACGATGAGTTAACTGGTCTATCTTCGCCTTCCCCATTTTACTGGTGTACTTCACTGGTGCCCCACCAAAGCCATACCAATAGGTATTGCAGACAAAGTCAGTGTTGCCAGATTGCGTATTTTTTTGGTAATTTTAGATAAACGCGCAATTATGGTAAAATTAAATTTTTGGAGTAATTGAAATAAAATTGGGTTAGGAAAACATTTGGGTGAGATAAGAAAAATTAAATATAGAGTAAACTTAGACATGGGCATAGCCCTCTCACACCCTCTATTGAAAATTGTAAGCTTTACAGTTTTTACAATGTATTAACTTTCGAAAAAAAAGACGGTGCAGGAAGCGAGCGTCTCAAATCTGACTTTGTACCATCCCCCCTTCCCTCCTGCCCACTGGAGACAGATGAATTAGAAAAAAATTGGTAAACCTGGTTAAAATCTAAAATCACATCTGACAACCCTGGGCCCAACACATTGCATTTTCATCTCAAAAAACACGCAACAGTTTCAAAAGCACGCTTCAGATCAGTGATCTTCGCGTTTTATATATAGAGTGTATTACCCCCTGTCTCATAACTTCAAGAGGTGGGTATCTTTTACAAAGATATAATACTAGCTATGTAAGAAAACCTATAATTTCCACCTTAACGCATCAGTGGACACGGAACGGCGTTCTTAATGGAAAGGAGTAAGGTTCGAATTCGCACCGCAAAATAGATTACTAATCGAAACCGAAAATGTTGACAAGGGTGTGATGCTGATAACTGCCTTGGGATTTTCCTCGAGCGGTTTAGTGATGGGAATTAGTCCTTTTTAAGTGACTTTCGAAAGGATGAGTTTCCAAATTCGTTCACATTTTTTTTTTTCACTTCCAGTTGGATTTAACAAGATATAACAGCAGACAAGAGCTGTCGAATATTATGCAGCACGCACACAAATGTTTACATTATAATTTAGTATTACTAAAAACACGAAAGGTTTATTTATTTACTAGCGGCCCGCGCTGATATGATGATGTTGATGATTGGAGTGGTAACCCCGCCTGCACTGACGGTATGCACTAGAGGAACACCAGTGAGGGATGATAGGTGAGAAAAAAAGGCAGGTCAATTAGTCCATCGTGATGATTACACCAGGAATACAGCACAATGGTTTCCAAGGGGGACCACGTGGAAATCGACCTGCTAACAATAGGATTGGTAGTCCGCATTACTAACTATCCCTTCCCCCCTCTTTTTGTGTCTTTCCTTCATCTATACAAACTTTATTGTCTGATTTAAACGTGTAATTGACTTATGTTTTTTTTTTAATTGTAAGTCGTATGTTTGTCTTAAAAAAATATATAAAAAATCTAAACGCACTGTTTTGTTACGGGTACATCACTAATTTGATATTGGTACTGGTATTTTTTTTCTTCACATCCCGATGTGGTATCCATGCGGCCGAAAGCCCTTGAACTTTAGCCCTTAGTGCGAATTATCGGCTGTCAAATCTGAAGGTTATATTTGTTTTACTCGTATCTTGAACTCGGCTCTTTCGTAGCTTTTCGGTTTAACTGCTTAAATGTATTATACTGGTTTTTACGTACGACTTCGTCCATGTGACCGAGTTATTTTTTTAATGGGTGTAAATGGAATGGTAACACCGCTTGCAGGGGGGAAAGGGATTGTTAGCAATGGAATTTGACGGTCCCATTGCTAGCAATATGCCCTATTAGGTCGACCTCCACGTGGTTCCCCCTAGAAATCATCATGAACAATTCTTGTTGAATTCGTCACGATAGGCTAACTGACCTGCCTTTTTATTCTCACCTATCATCACGTGCCCCGCTAGTGTATACCAATGGCACAGACTGGGTTACCATTCCATTATCATCCATAAAAGTATTCCTGGTATTATAGGCATTCATAGGTTACCATAACCCTGTTTACCGGGTGGAAAGGGATTGTTAGTAATGGAGACTGAGAATCCCATCGCTAGCAATTAACCCAACCAGGTCGACCTCCTCGCGGTTCCCCCTGGAAACTATCATGGTTAATTCCTGATGAATTCACCATGATGGGCTAACTGACCTGTTTTCATTCTCATCTATCACCCTTCACTGGTGCTCCGCCAGCGTATCCCGTTAGCGCATGCGGGGTTACCATTCCAAAAAACCCGTTTACCATCAGGCGAGCCGTATACTTATTTGCTACTGTAGTAGTATAAAAAAACTTTTACTAAACTAGTCCTCCGCTATATACGAAACTAATCCTCGCCTTTATTTCATTAGTAATTGAGTTTAAATTGGACAGTGGCTCTGAAACTTTAAAACAGCTAATCAAAACAATGATGCCATTCTGAAACGAGGCGAACTCCTTTGTTGCAGGTTTCATAGCTACAATGTCCGAACAAGACAATGTTTCTCAAAGTAATCACGTGAAACTAGTTCGTAAGATCGATACAGTTCCGTCTCCTGATTGCGAATATTGTATGAATGAATGAATGGGTATACTTTATTTGCATTATACAGACTGACAGACCTCTGTCCCATTCGTGTTTCAACCGTGAAGCAGTTGTGTTTGCATGGCTGTGTTTCGGTTTGAAGGGTGGGATATGGCGTGAATTTACAGGGTACAGAGAAATAACACCTGAGTCCTCAGGAATGGCAACGCATGGGGGGTATCATGCGCGAAGCGGTATACTCTGTTATGTCCGTGGTACTGCTCATGTCTATAGGCGACGGTTACCACTTTCCATCAGGTGGTCCGTCGACTTGTTTGCCATTCTAAGTTGTATAAAAAAATATAATATAGGGGAAAAACAAAACAATTAATAAATATAACGATTCAATTGTATAAGTACAGTGAGGCGGTCTTATTGCTGAGAGCAATCTTTTCAAGACAACCTTAGGGTGATGGACTAATTGTTGTACAAATAGGTATTGTATAATTAAGAAAATTAACAGAATAAAATATTAAGGAAAATAATTATTAGTATTAGGTATATATAAGTATAAGAGTTAAATTAAAAAAAGTATATATATATATATATAACATTTACGATAAATTATATATAGCTTAAAAAACACTTTCTGACCACTCGATCCGATGGAATTTGAATTTCTCTCTCTCTCTCTGCTATCCGGTTTGTGTGTTCCCAATTACATCACAAAAGGAATATTATCGGGTCATTATATTTTTAACCCCGATTCTATTAAACGTCGTTACGCATGACGTATAGCGCCATCTACCAATGTTATTATGAACAAAAAATTAACTGTTTAAATTTAAAAAAAAAAAATATTATTATTAATTAGTTAAATTAATTTAAATATCACTGCGCCATAAAAGATGTCATTTGACCCCAATGCTTACATTATCAACCGAGTCAAAACCAAAAGAGGTCTCAATTCAGTTAATTATTTTGTTATAATTTTTCGGTTCAAATCCTATCCGTTTCGAAATATTTCAATCAACCAATCTGTATATATTTAGGAATATGATTTTTATATTTTAATAATATGTATAACACATAAAGGAATTTGCATGTTATTTACGGCAAAAAGTGCTTTCGATGTATAAAATTATCATTAAAATCGGTTTTTTAGTTAGCGAAGTTTTCGTGTAGCGTATACTCAACACACGTCGAAATAAGATCGTACTTTTTGATCTCAGTTAAAAAAAAAAACAAATTAAAATCGACACTTTGAGAACAACAGATTGATATGTAAGAACTGCGAGTTGGAAAGTACGCGCTTCTTATTGCCGCAGTTGGATATTTTACAACTGAAATCTTCCAGAATGTTCCATCCTTTTGTGCTAGAATGAAACGAGAAGATACCTTCAAACTACCAACTGTGCTGTGCGTTCAGTCAAATAAATATAAATTAAACTACGAAATTGTCTAAATCGTGTAATACGGAGATTCTTGAGCGGCGACCCCGCACAGGTAAACGCAGTGTAGGACGACCCCTCCACCCCTTTAATGCATTGCAAGGCGTCAGTGGATGCAGGGGGCTCAGGACCGTTCTTTATGGCAGTCTATGGGGGAGGCTTATGTCCAGCAGTGGACGAATAATGGCCGAGATGATGATGTAGATGATGTAATACTAGCGATTCGCTCAGACTTTGAACGGATAGATAGATAGAAAAATAAATCAGTATTTCATATTAGCTAAAGCTATTAAACTTAATGTAAGGATCTCTAACTTTTTTTTTAAATAATATATAATCTATGAGAGTCGATATTACTTACCGATAATATAGTTTTCTATATACAGATGAAAGAATTATTAAAATCGGTCGCTTAGTTCTGAATTTATCTATTACAAACAAACAAACATACAATAAAACAAATCTGCTCTCTTTACAATATTAGTATACCGCTATTTATGAGTTTTCATATCAGCCTTTAACTGTCCACTGCTGAACATAACCCCCCTTGGGGGGTTTTACCAGTAGTTACCACATTTGGCAGGCGGATTGGCACCGCTGTTAGGTTTTGGAGACGTTTAAAGAAGGATACTGCTGCCCATCCCTCGCTCACTCATGTTCCTGGTATTACAGGTATTCATAGGTTACGGTAACCGCTCACCATTAGGTGGGCCGTATGCTTGTATGCCACCACAGTGGTATAAGAGAAATAATCCAAACCAAAAGCGAATAAAGCCGCTGGTAAAAGCTAGTTATTTCAATAAGATGAAATGGCAAACTGACAGAAAGTAGCAAGTTGAAACCATTTCAACAAACTATGCTTTTAATAACTAATCTAGCTATATTAGTTAATACTGATACCACTCTGATCCCCTAATACACCCATAATATGCAAATTGACACCTTAAGAGCACGTGACTATAATGAACGTTGAACTAAACGTGGTGGAAGAGACTGGATGAAGTATAAGGGACTAGATGGAGTTTAATTATTATTCACAGACCGTAATTCATATAGATGGCGCAACTGCATTTGTTTTGTTGTCTATTTTTTCCCTTTACACGCTAACTAGCTTTTACCCGCGACTTTGTTCGCGTGACCGAAATATGTTCACTAACCGAGGAAAATAGCCAATAACCATCTCCAGAGTCCCATCTGTCTCTGTACTAAAATTTATCATAATTAATTCAACGGTTTAGACGTGGAAGCGTAACAGACAAACTCACTATCGCATTTATAATATTAGTTAAAGATGACAGCATAAGCATGTTCGTTACCATTGCGTAAGTACACAACGACAAAAGTTGAATGGAAAAATAAAAAATAAAAAGTTTTTTAAAATAAAAATTATACACATGAATTTTAATTATCATAAATTTAATATGGATCCAATACGGAGGAAACTTTATGCATTACTAGCGATCCGGCCCGGCTTCGCACGACTAGATAGAATTTTCGAAAATTACATATATCCTATTAGACTCGCTGATAATGTAGCTTCCTATAGGTGAAAGAATTTTCAAAATCGGTCAAGTAGTTTTTGAGTTTTTTTTTTTTAATGGATAATAATGGAATGTGTAAAAAAAATCCAATTTTATAACTTGAAGTCATCATTATTGGTATATAGTCACCATTATATTGACATGTATTAACTAATTTATAATGTCAACTGTAATTAATTTGTAATGTTATTTTTATTTTGTAATTTAAATGTTATTATTATTGTTATTTATTTTATTAATTTCAAAATTAGAATGTAAATATTTTAATTGCGTGACGAAAACTGTTACATTGATTAATAAAGAAATATGAATATGTATATGTACATATATAATATTTGGCGATTCCATTTAATAAACACTTTTTAAGTCTGTGGCGTCGAGTAACTGAAGTTATTCCTGATATGCGACGTTTCGCCTATCGTTACCTCCGCAAACATTACTCCGAGAACCGGTAAGTATGTGTGTTGCAGTCAAGTTATGAAATTTGCCACAACGCAAAGTGTCTAGATAAAAATTTTGTTCCACAAAAAAATGCTTCTAGAAACGTAATGAAATTAATATACTACTAATATGATTAATACCAGAATAAAGAATTACAAAATGAATAATCAAAATCGATATATAACGAATACAGATATAACAAAATAAGTAGATTAGCTTTTATAATCCAGTTAGCTGTCATCTGTTTAAATGTTTTGCCAGCCAATTTGTATCAATTAATTAGCTGCGTTTTTAATCCAGACAGATGTTGTCTTTTTAAATATTTTGTCAGCCAATTCGTATAAACAAATCAACTACGTTTTTGGACCAGTTTTGTATCAATTAATTAGCTTCGTTTTGAATTCAATTAATTGTTATCTTTTTAAATACTTTGTCAGTTATTTTGTATCAATAAATTAGCTGCGTTTCTAATCCAGTTAGTTGTTATTCTCTTTAAATAGTTTGTCAGCCATTTTGTATCAATAAATTAGCTGCGTTTCTAATTAAATTTGCTGCGTTTCAAATTCAATTAGCTGTTGTCTTTTTAAATAGTTTATCAGCCATTTTGTATCAACAGATTACCTGCGTTTCTAAACCAGTTAGTTATTATTCTCTTTACATAGTTTATCAGCCATTTTGTATCAATTAATTAGCTGCGTTTCGAATTCAATTAATTGTTGTCTTTTTAAATACTTTGTGAGTTATTTTGTATCAACAAATTAGCTGCGTTTCTAATCCAGTTAGTTGTTATTCTCTTTAAATAGTTTATCAACCATTTTATATCAACAAATTAGCTGCGTGTCTAATTAAAATTGCTGCGTTTCTAATTCAATTAGCTGTTGTCTTTTTAAATAGTTTATCAGCCATTTTGTATCAACAAATTAGCTGCGTGTCTAATTAAATTTGCTGCGTTTCTAATTCAATTAGCTGTTGTCTTTTTAAATAGTTTATCAGCCATTTTGTATCAATAATATAGCTGCCTTTCTAATCCAGTTGTTATTCTCTTTAAATAGTTTGTCAGCCATTTTGTATCAATAAATTAGCTGCGTTTCTAATTAAATTTGCTGCATTTCTAACTCAATTAACTGTTGTCTTTTTAAATAGTTTGTCAGCCATTTTAACTGGATTAGAAACGCAACTAATTAGCTGCGTTTCTAATCCAGTTAGTTGTTATTCTCTTTAAATAGCTTGACAGCAATTTTGTATCAATTAAATACCTGCGTTTCGAATTCAAATAAATGTTGTCTTTTTAAATACTTTGTCTGGTATTGTGTATCAACAAATTAGCTGCGTTTCTAATCCAGTTAGTTGTTATTCTCTTTAAATAGTTTGTCAGCCATTTTGTATCAACAAATTAGCTGTATTTTTAATCCAGTTAGCTATTATATATTGTGGCCAATTTTGTATTATGACTGCAACATGAATGTATGTACCTATCGTTTATTAATAGCTACGTACCAAGATTACGTAACAGTATGATCTGACGGTTATGATTTTCATTTAAATGAATTAAGTAGATATTTGTTTGTGTTTTCAGTTTCAAATTTGTATTTATACATTTATATGTTTGGTTTTTTTTTATACAACTTAGAATGGCAAACAAGCAGACGGCCCACCTGATGGAAAGTGGTAACCGTCGCCCACCTAGAAACCATCGAGGGAGACTTTGTACAAAAGTCGATTGCTTGGGTACTTCTGTCCCATTCGTGTTTCAACCGTGAAGCAGTTGTGTTTGCATGGCTGTGTTTCGGTTTGAAGGGTGGGATATGGCGTGAATTTACAGGGTACAGAGAAATAACATCTGAGTCCGCATAAATAACACCTGAGCAACGCATGGGGGGTATCATGGGCGAAACAGTATACTCTGTTATGCTCATGTCTATGGGCGACGGTTACCACTTTCCATCAGGTGGGCCGTCAGCTTATTTGCCATTCCAAGTTGTATAAAAAAATAAAAAAAAAAATAAACTATAAGCCAAATTTTTTTGTAATATCGATAAAAAAAAACATATTACACCGACCCCATATAATAATTGGGTTATGAGAGAAGAAGAGGCCATTACAAATTCAAGCTTAAACTGGTTTGACCTCCAAATCACTTCGACTAATAACTTAATCCAAATGCCATAACATAGTTTAGGGTATCGAAGTTAGATTACGAGTTAATGTAAATGTTGATACCAAAGAGATTACTCCGTGTTTTAGATATCGATCAATTATTCAGACACGATAATATGCTCTGAGATTTGGTATTTCCGATCTTAGCTAGTTAATTGTAACGCTTATTAGGGCCTGTTACCACAAATGGTTGTTAAAATAAATAAATAAATACCCTCAAAAATATAGAAAGAAGGCATTGTTTTTTTTTAATGGATGATAATGGAATGGTATCCCCGCCTGCGCTATCGGTATACACCGGCGGGGCACCAGTGAGGGATGATAGGTGAGGATGAAAGCAGGTCAGTTAGCCCATCATGACAAATTCAACACCGAATCAATCTTGATGGTTTCCAGGGGGAACCGCGTGGAGGTCGACCTAATAGGGTTTATTGCTAGCAATGAGGTTGCTAATCCCCATTACTAACAATCCCTTCTCCCCCCCTAGAAGGCATTGTTAGTAATGCGGACTACCAGTCCGAATTGCTAGCAATATTTTTCCCCCATTGTAAAGAATCGTGCTGAATTCCAGCTGTATTCATCACGATGGGCTAACTGACCTGCCTTTTCATTCTCATCTATCATCCCTCACTGGTGCCCCGCCAGCGTGCACCGTTAGCGCAGGTGGGGTTACCATTCCATTGTATGTACCAGCCGTTAATTGTCCACTGCTGGGGGGAAGTGATTATTAGTAATGGGGAGATTAGTCCCCATTGCCATCAATACACCCTATCAGGAGAGGATGAGAGGATGGATGAAAAAAGAATTACGAAAGAGATTTATCGAGCAAGAATGAATGAAGATGTCGGTAGGGGCCGCGCTAGACGGACGTATGTTGACCAAACAGGCGACGTGCTGAAGAAGGGCCAAATTAAAAGTACCCGTAACCGGCGAGCGTGTATGAAAAGATTGATGAATGTGGAAGAAGCGAAAGAAGTTTGTTTGAATCGAAGCATTTGGCGTTCCATTGTTTCTGCCTACCCTAATGGGAGACAGGCGTGATAGATATGTATGTATGTATGTCATTCTATTATCATCCATTAAAAATATTCCATAATCAAATCCTTCTATGGAAATGGATCCTTACAAGTGAATTTGTTAACAATGTTTCCCGCCTCCAAGCATCCACCTCTCCAGAGAATACCAAATACGAATACCTTCAGTTATTGAACATAAAGTTTAAATTCGTTGTCAGAGTTAATTTTTTATTATAAACAGGTATAACAGAATTGGTTTTTTTTTAATCTACATATGTTTAACATTTATTTTTTTATACAACTTAGAATGGCAAAGAAGCTGACGGCCCACCTGATGGAAATTGGTAACCGTCGCCTATAGACATGAGCAGTACAATGGATTTAACAGAGCATACTGTTTCGCCCATGATACCCCCCATGCGTTGCCATTCCTGAGAACTCAGGTGTTATTCCTCTGTACCCAGTAAATTCACGCCATATCCCACCCTTCAAACCGAAACACAGCTATGCAAACACAACTGCTTCACGGTTGAAACACGAATGGGACAGAGGTACCCAAGCAATCGACTTTTGTACAAAGTCTCCCTCTTTATAAACTGTGTAATGAATATTTCACTATTACATTTATAAAATTTAATAACTTTTTTTTAATGGATGATAATGGAATGGTAACCCCGGCTGTGCTAACGATATACGCCGACGAGGCACCACTGAGGGATGATAGGTGAAAATGAAAAGGCAGATCAGTTAGCCCATCATGATGAATACACCTGGAATTCAGCACGATGGTTTCCAGGGGTAACCACGTAGAAATCAATCTATACAATGGGACTGGAAGTCCGCATTACTAACAATCCCTTCCCCCTAATATAGATGTTAGGTTATTAGTGATTAGGTTAATATTACTGTGACAGTAACTTACAAAGGCGGAGATTACTAAATTGGCTTTATTTTTAAATGGCATCCAGAAAAAAGAGGTTCTAAATTCGTCTAATTTTTTTATGACTGTATTCATTTCTAACCGATTTTCAGGATTCTTTTTGCAATCGTCAACAATTTTTATTTCACATGTATTATACCTATTTCTTGTATGCAAGGTTATATTCGATAGTTGCAAATTACACTTTAATTTTTTCTCCCTTTTCCAATAAGATGCAAACAGCTACACACCAACGCAAAACTTCTTATTCGTTCTAAACTCAAAGCTCAGCGCCATTTATGAATTACTTTTCAAAAATGGAACTTTCTATTCCAAATTTGAAAAAACTTGTTCGAATTTCAAGTTACCCATTGCTGGATTGGAAATAAACCGGACCACGGATTAGCCCGACATTTTTAAACCCATTCCGTTCGTTTTCCAAGTCATGTTTAGTATAGGGCGTGTATTGTCAACACGCAAGTAAGACAGCAATGAATCGAAAACATTATTCAGTTTTGCTTCTAGAAAATATAAGTAGAGATTCGAAATCATAAATGTAGATAGTGCTCCGTGTTCAATATTCTTTTGATTCGAACATTTCTAACCAAGTATATTGTCCACAAACATTGCTTGGTTTGAACTGAAAAACATTTATGTACCAAGTTTATAGTATCCATTCGGATTAGTAATAATAAAAGCTACTGGATTTATAACTCAGAGCCATCTAGTTTTACACTATGCAAAGTTTGTACTGTGGATATTAGATAATTGATAAAAATAAATTATATTGTAAAAAATTTCATAAATACCAGAGGAAGACTTTGTATAAAAGTCCTCTGCTAGGGTGTCGTCTGTCCCATTCGTGTTTCTGCAGTAAACAATTGTCTTTGTATAACTATTTCGATTTGAATGGTGGGATATGGCAATGAAATTACAGGGTACAAAGACATAACACCTTAGTCTTCAAGAATAGTAACTCATGAAAAGTATCATGGACGACACAGTATACTCTGTTATATCCATGGCACTGTTCATATCTTAATGTGACAGTTACTACTTTCCATCAGGTAGGCCGTCAGCTTATTTGCCATTCTAAGTTGCATAAAAAAAATGTTAAAACAAACGAATAAAATCAAGTCGTCAAATACATAAACGCCTAAGAAAACTCGTTAGGCAAATAATCTTAACTCACACTTTATAGATAAAAGCAATTCAGGCTCTCTATTTTCGATTCATAGCTGGTCAATTATGTGTCAATGACAAATTTTACATTACTAGATTATATAATCGACACAGTTAATGTAAAAAGTATGCAAGCAAGTTGTATCTGAATTTGGTAGGGTTATACGGCCGTATAACATTTTCTATACACTAGCCTGCTATGAATTGAGAAAAATAACAACTAATGGTGTACCTTTCGTCCTCTTTTTACTAATTATATTTACATAAGAAGAAAGGAGGCAACCATATGATTTACAATTTTTATTTTATCATTCCTTCTAATTAATTCCTTGTTCTTAGTTTAAAATATAGGTGACGTCATACATTAGTTTATTGACTGCTCATCGAATTACAGTGTTATGGTCATAGCACAGCGCCAACATACCTATATGTATTATTCACAAATAAGTACCAGTATGAATCAGAACTCGTGAGAGGAGTATGACTCAGTGTGTAATGAGGAAATTGTCATGTTGTATCACTCTTATATGTCAATGGCAAGGTGCGATGGGTAATGATATATATTTATTTATTGCAACAATTGGGTGAGCTTTACAGTCTCCCAATACGTTCACCCAGGAAACCACCATATATATATATATATATTATACTTTTTATCCTAATCAGAGAACATAAGGTCACAGGTAAAATTTACTAATCTACCCAAAGGTTGTTTGAAAGAGATTGCTTAGCAATAAGACCGCCTTTTGTTCTACACTATACTTATGCAAAATTCTTCAACAAATCCTATAATAATGGTGTAATAAAGTGTTACATAAATAAATAAATATTTATTTATTTAAATAAATAAGTATATAGGTATATAAGTAAATAATATATAAATAAATAATAATTATACCGTATACTACATTATTTAATAATGTAATGATATAGTTGTGTGTCGTTACTACGTTCGCAATATATTTCAGTTGGTCTCTCAGGTTATGGAATGAGCTCCCTGCCGAGGTTTTCCCGAGAGACTACAGCATGGGGTTCTTCAAAAGGGGGGTAAAGAGGTTTCTTCAGGGTCGGCAACGCGCGCGTAATACCACTGGTATTGCAGGCGTTCATAGGCTACGGTAACCGCTTACCATCAGGTGGGCCGTATGCTTGTTTGCCACCTCAGTGGTATAAAAAAAAAATTACAAGGAATCTTTAAAAATAATCATTATCCTATATATCTAATTTTCTAGGTGGAATGTATGATCCCGGTATAGAATTGGCTGTCCCTTCCCTTCTCGTGGTTGTTGCTTCTTAAAGCGACTAAGGATTAATGGTTGAGGGATGGGAAAGAGCGTCTCCTTTTAAAACATCACCAAAGGCTAAATGCGGGTGCCAATACACATGCCAAGCATAGTAACTACTGACGAAACCAATAGTAAATACTAGGAAGAAATGGCCTCCAATCCTTTAACCCGAGACCATTCCTTGTATGGTAATGCCGATAATTCTATGTCAAAGGTTATTGATCAAAAATCTGTCATTATTAAAAAAAACTGGCCTTAAATTCTCACCGTACCTTACGTACGGACCCCTGAAATAGCAGAAATGGACATTAAGAATTGCTTTAGCAGCAAAAGATACCGATAAAATGTCCCACGGCGGTGATTTAGAGGGACAACCAAACGTAAATAAGGATCAGTGTCTACTTACAGGAGGACGCGACAGAAAATATCTAATTTATAATATTTGTGTTAACAAGCGCAAGATAACAAGGGTATTTGTCTCTTTACAGTTGACTAGCGATTCGACCCGGCTTCGTACGGGTAGATGGATTTTTTTTAATAATATATAGCCTAATTTACTCAATAATAATGTAGCTTTTTATCGGTGTAAATATTTTTATAATCAATTGAATTTTTTTTAATTAATCCATTATATTATATTATAACCAGAGGGAGACTTTGTACAAAAGTCGGTTGCTTTGGTACCTCTGTACCATTCGTGTTTCTACCGTGAAGCAGTTGTGTTTGCATGGCTGTGTTTCGGTTTGAAGGGTGGGATATGGCGTGAATGTACAGGGTACAGAGGAATAACACCCGAGTCCTAAGGAATAGCAACGCATGGGGGGTATCATGGGCGAAACGGTGTATTCAGTTGTGTTCATGGTACTGCTCATGTCTATAGGCGACGGTTACCACTTTCCATCAGGTGGGCCGTCAGCTTGTTTGCCATTGTAAGTTGTATAAAAAAAAAAAGGTTTAAACACGTGGTCGGGAAAAGAATTCTAAAGTTTAATATCATGACAAATGTATGAATCCGCGAATCTTTTGGTGTGAGCAAAAATGCTTGTGTGGGTGATTAGAAGTATAGTTATACAAAAAAGACCAAGATATACAA
Organism: Galleria mellonella; assembly: GCF_026898425.1. Classification (NCBI taxonomy): domain Eukaryota; kingdom Metazoa; phylum Arthropoda; class Insecta; order Lepidoptera; family Pyralidae; genus Galleria; species Galleria mellonella. Next base: position 1,778,463 of record NW_026441999.1, on the reverse strand, counting down.
ATAGAAATCAACAAAAAATACAAAATAATTTTAGTTTATTTAAACACATGAGTCAATACAAGAAAGTGGATTGATCACATCCTTTTAAATATTGTAAGAAATACATTTTATTCTACAAAAAAAAGTACACCGACTCCAACGGTGGCAAAACGAGTTATTTTGATTTAAAATTATTCTACTGAACTGATTTTGATAAAATTTTAAATAGACCAACCTGAAAATATAAAAAAATGATTTTCCGAATCGTTTTATAAATAAAATTAAATTGGGAATCTCCTTCTTCACTAACTCGTAATATAATACTTAGTTTTTTTTTTTTTACAATACAGTGGGCAAACGAGCATGCGGCTCACCTGATGGTAAGTGACTACCGCCGCCCATGGTCATCCACAACATCAACGGCATTGCAGGTGCGCTGCCAGTAAACTAGATGGCGCTAATATACGCAACAAAAAAACAACTTCAATCGTGGCATAATTTGTTACTTTGTTTAAAAAACTAAACTACTGAACCGGTTTTAATAAAATTTTAATGGAACTAATCTGAAAATGTATCTTTTCAGATAAAAAGATAATTTTCCAAATCGGTTTATAAATAACGAAGTTTTAAAGCAAGAAACATAAAAATTACAATCGAATTGATAACTTTTTCTGGATTCGATTAAAATTATCCTGATAGTAAATCGCGTATCTTTCCCGGTGTGACTCGGCCCTTATCGCTCGGTAAGTATAAACCCTAATATTCCCGGCACATAGTAATTATGTGTTCTGCTGACGACACTTTATCGTGTACAATTATAGGAGAGAGGAATGTAATTGGGTAAACTATATGTTTGATAAGATCACCCAACCAATTGGATAGGGGGGGAAAGGGATTGTTAACAATGGAGTTTGACAGCCCCATTGCTAGCAATATGCCTATTAGGTCGATCTCCACGTGGTTCCCCCTGGAAACCATCGTGAACAATTCTTGTTGAATTAGTCACAATGGGCTAACTGACCTGCTTCATCCTCACCTATCATCCTTCACTGGTGCCCCGCCGGTGTATACCGATAGCGCGGGTGGGGTTACCATTCCAATATCACCCATTAAAAAAAAACTAATTGTATAAGGGTAATATGAGAATGAAAGTGCAAATATGTTAGCCCTAACAATTCCGTCCCCCCCCCCCACCCCCCACCCCATCGTAATACGCTATTGGAACACCAGTAAAATGATTAAAGTATGATAATTAAAGATTGTATCCTACAAATAAAAACGGACTTCATTTATGGAAAAATTATTAAAAATATTTTGATTTCAAAACTTAATTACTGCAATGATTTTGATAACAACTCTATGGGATCAATCTATAAGTATTTATATAAAAAAAAGGATTATCCAAATCGGTTTACAACAGACGGAGTTATGAGGTAACAAACATACAAAAAATACAAGCGAATTGAGTACCTTTCTTTTTAAAGTCGGTTGAAAATACAAATAAAATTGTATCTTTGTCCATTGCAACGCAATCTACGTGTCCAACCGCTGTTAATCTATGTCTATATAGCATTTTAAAACCGTTTCGTACTAGAAAAATCCGGATAAATCGAGTGCATTCCACCCGGGGCTATTTAATTACATTCCTTTGTCTAGAAAGAGACAGAGTATCAGACATGCGGCGACAATCGTGTTGGAACATCGATCTAGTCGATGGATAACCATATTATATACGTAACATAGAGATAGAAGTACATAGATGAAGTTAATACCTTTATATGAAAACTGAATGTGTCACATCTAAACTAATATTGTGTTTGGAATTAGTACATAAGGTGTTTTTTTTAATGGATTATAATTAAATGGTAACCCTGCCCGCGCTATCGGTATACTCTGGTAGGGCACCAGTGAGGGATGATTGGTGAAGATGAAAAGGCGGATCAGTTAGCCCATCGTGACGAATTCAACGATAAATCAATCGTGATATTTTCCAGAGGGAATATATATATATATATATATATATATATATATATATATATATATATATATATATATATATATATATATATATATATATATATATATATATATATATATATATATATATATATCACAACTACGAGGATACAAACTAGTAAATAAATACTATTACTTATCTATTTTGAGGCAACAGCTGGGTTTCTTGCTTTTTGTTACCAATTGAAATAACATTCCGAACAGGATAGTAGATTCATAAAAAAAAATGTTTTAACAATGATCATCATCATATTAGACCTTAACTGTTCACTGCTGAACATAAGCCTCCCCCTTAGGGGGTTTTGACAGTAGTTGCCTCGCCTGGCAGGCAGATTGGCAACCGCAGTCCGATTTTAGAGACCTTTGAAGAGGGACGCCGCTGCTCATCCTTCGCCCTCCCTTAGTCGCCTCTTAAGACACCTACGGGACAGGAACGGGTGGCTTATTCTATGCCGGGACCACGCGGTCAGTTTTAACAATGTTTCTAATTAAATTTACTTGAAAAAAAAATATTTTTATTTATTTATTTTATATTATGAGAATAATTAAAATAAATAAATGCACGTATATTTTTTTATCGGTCGGATATTCGAGAGAACGACAAAGTTACGGATAAATTTATCGACGCTGCATTTTGGCGGTCCGCCGTGCCTATGGACAGACAGAAAATTGGCAATACAGTTGTAATTTATGCTTTTAACATTCTTTTGTGCAATCCGAATTAACAGGTTTGCATTTATGTTCGTTAAACGCACTGTTATATATATATATATATATATATATATATATATATATATATATATATATATATATATATATATATATATATATATATATATATATATATATATATATATATATATATATATAATTCTCGTGTCGCGGTGTTTGTTACCAAACTCCTCCGAAACGTGTTTACCGATTTTTATGAAATTTTGTGTGCGTATTGGGTAGGTCTGAGAATCGGCCAACATTTATTTTTCATACCCCTCAATGATAAGGGTGACCCTCCCCAAAAAAAATTTGGGCTCAATATAAGTAATTTATATTATATTATTATAAAATAATGGATTGTAAAATGCAATATACCCAACCAGGTCGACCTCCACGTTGTCCCCACTGGAAACCATCGTGCTGAATTCCAAGCGTATTCATCACGATGGGCTAACTGACCTGTGTTTTCATCGTCACCTGTCATCACTCACTGGTGCCCCGCCAGTGTATACCGTTAGCGCAGGCGGGGTTACTATTCCATCATCACACATTAAAAAAATTACATATATTCACATGAGGGAGGGAGACTTTGTACAAAAGTCGATTGCTTGGGTACCTCTGTCCCATTCGTGTTTCAACCGTGAAGCAGTTGTGTTTGCATGGCTGTGTTTCGGTTTGAAGGGTAGGATATAGCGTGAATTTACTGGGTACAGAGGAATAACACCTGAGTCCTCGGGAATGGCAACGCATGGTGGGTATCATGGGCGAAACAGTATACTCTGTTATGTCCATGGTACTGCTCATGTCTATAGGCGACAGTTACCACTTTCCATCAGGTGCGCCATCAGCTTGTTTGCCATTCTAAGTTGTATAAAAAAAAATGTGAAGGTCGTTTAAAATCACAACAGACAGGAAAATTTCTAAATGTCGGGGAAAATTTTACTATGCGACAATACAGTGCATCGCAGTGTAGTCGAAATGGTAAAAAGTCATTTACACTTCTGACCAAAAGTATTGTATACTAGCGACTAGCCACGACTTCGTACGTATAAGTAGATAGAAGATCTGTAAAAAAATTGTTATTTGTGATATGGGTAAATCCGCTAACAATATAACCAACCAGGTCGACCTCCTCGCGGTTCTCCGTGGAAACTATCATGGTTAATTCCCGATGAATTCATCATGATGGGCTAACTGGCCTGTTTTCATCCTCATCTATCACCCTTCACTGGTGCTCCGCCAGCGTATCCCGTTAGCGCAGGCAGGGATACCATACCATTTTCACGCATCAAAAAAAAAATGGGTAAATCCTTATTAATATTATAAAGGTGAAAGTGAATTTGTTTGTTTGTTACTTATAGCACCTTAACGGCTAAACCAATCACTATAAAATCTGGTATACATGTACTATATGGGATGGGAAAAGATATAGGCTACTTTTTATCCCGGTCTATTTTTTTTACAACACATGGGACAAACGAGCATGCGGCTCACCTGATGGTAAGTGACTAGCGCCGCCCATGATCACCCACAACCCCAAAGTCATTGCAGGTGTCCTGCCGGCCTTTTAAAAAGGAATATGCTCTTTTCTTGAAGGTTATGACGTCGTATCGGTTCGGAAAAATTGCTGCTGAAAGTTGATTCCAAAGAGTGGTTGTGCGCGGAAGAAAGTGCGTAAAAATATTCCAGTTACGCGGACAAAGTCACAAGTAAAAGCTAGTTATATTTTATATAAAAGGATCGTAAAATTCAAAATCTATTTCTAATTACAATAAAGGGACGCGCCTTCCTTCCGCCATTTTAAAATAACATTTATACCTACCTAAAGCGTCATCAATCTAACAAGGGCACTGTTCCAAATGCTAATTCCATTAACGTCAAATTGAATGACTAACAAATTGGAGTGAATCAATATTTATACAAAGTTCCAAGTGTCAATAAAGAAGATTGGACGAGAAACGCTTGTATTATGATTCAAATAGTAAATAGTTACTTCACAGCGTTTCGGTCTTGCAGTGTTGCCAGGTGCGATATTTTATTTTTCCCCAAATTTGAAATTATTATTATTATTTTCCGCCGTATGGGCTTGCTATAAATTAGGACACGTATTTCTTTTCCATGGATGTCGTCAGAGGCAAATAAGGGAAGAAAATTGTTGAGGGATGGATAGCAGCGTTCCTCTCGAAACATCACCAATAGCCTAACTTCGGTTGTCAACCCGACTGCCACACAACTATTGATAAAATCCCTCAATACAGAGAGACCTACATTCAGCTGTAGACAGATAATGGCTGATGTGATGATGATGATGATGATGATTATTATTATTATTTAAGTGTTATTAAACCAAAAACAAAAATGTACGATGTTAACTCAGAAATTCAAGTGAAATTTAGTAACATAAAATATAAATCAAAATATATACATAAAGGTACAAAAGGCGGTGAAATATATTTTTTCTCCGTGTTAATATTTTTTCCAATCACAAAATTTCGTCACTTTTTAATATATTATACTTTACGCAGTATCTACTATATAAGCAACGTCAAGTTGATTTTTTCTACAAAAACAAAATATCAATTGTTCGCGACATTATTGTATATATAGTGATATTTATAGCAATGTTATAGTTAGTTGTTAAGTTTCTAGTTTGATCGTTTTTTGTATACTGTTATTTGCATAGATTTACATAGATTTAAGATAGTGTAAGTTAAATAAAGTATTCCTTTGTGTGTTGTCCTTATTACCTAGAAATAGAAATTGTAAAAATAAATAGAATTAAGAGATTGTAAATTGCAATAAATAGACGCTATAGAGTACCGATCTGAAGAGACACGCGTCTCGCTCATTCTCGCCCCGTCCCGCTCGCGCAGATTCGCTAACGCGAGTTGGAAACGTTATCGCGCGAGCGGGCGGGTATAAAGATAGGCCGCCTCCCGTCGAGCGGCATTCGCTTCCGGGCAGCGACACACTACACTCGAGAAGAAATAGGACAAGAAGAAAAAATACTCTCTTCAGACGGTACCGGAGGCTTCAGAATACTAATCCCTGTGTTTCACTCCAGCCTGAACCAACGCCCCTACAGTCCACGCTCACCGTACGGCAGTCCACACAGTACATCAATTTTGTTTTACAATAAACTACCGAATTCACTTACTAAACTGTGTGTTTAAAAGTCTTAAAAAGTCATTTTATGTAAATGATTGATTACAAAATGTTTTTATACGCTAAAAGACTATTTTGCAATTAAAATGAATGACAAAATGTAATTGGATTTTAAATATAAATGTAATATACAATATATATATATATATATATATATATATATATATATATATATATATATATATATATATATATATATATATATATATATATATATATATATATATATATATATATAATATGTATGACTATTGCAACTGACCTAAAAATAAAGACATGCATGGTTTTACGAGTACAATAATAATTTTAATATTAATGTAATTTCAGTATTAATATAACTTATAATTAATAATTAGCAATAATAATACATATAAAAATGTTGCATGCCAAATTGACTGAATGTAGTAGCTTTAACTACTCAAAAATATGTAACATTATCTCGACTTATCACATTCATCGCAATAAATTTAATTAAAAAAAAAAAAGAATTGTGGCATAACCGGTTATTTTGATTTAAAAACCAAACTAATGAACCGTCTTTTTTTATACAACGAATGTGGCAAACGACCGTACGGCCCGTCTTATGGTAAACTATAATATAGCCTATAGGTGTCTGCAACTCTAGGTGTGTCACGTGTGCATTGCCGACGTTCAAAAAATCTTAATACACCCATTTTGAAAAACTACATAATCTATGTTACCTTTAATTTTCTAAACATATTTCTCCAACAATTCCGTATCAACAAAAACTTTCCAACACATAAAAAATTTACCCAAAACCGTGAAAAATATACCCGATCAGGTAACACTATGGTCCTGCTAAACGGATAGTAATATAATTAATAGACACACTCAAGTTTCCGATAACTAAGTAATCCGTTCGCTTGCGTAGGCAAGATTTGAAAATTAATTACGCAGAGGTTACAATAGTATCGTTACAAAATACCTATTCTAGTCAATGGTTCAATGAAATTGCTCGTCGATAGATAAGTTTCACAGAAATTTGAACCAACAATCAACACTTAGAGTACTCAATTTTCAACAAAATTCCACGCTTCTAATCAACGCACAGTTTCGTATTATGTTTTGCAAATAATTTTCTTTTTTTATACAACTTAGAAGGGCAAATAAGCTGACGGTCCACCTGATGGAAAGTAGTAACCTTCGCCTATAAACATGAGCAGTACCTTAGACATAACAGAGTATACTGTTTCACCCGTGTCACCTTCCCTGCGTTGCCATTCCTTAGGACTCGGTGTTCTTCCCCTATAAATTCACTGCCATATCCCACCCTTTAAACTGAAATACAGCCACGCAAACACAACTGCTTCACAGTTGAAACACGAATGAGACAGAGGTACCCAAGCACACGTATATAGTCCAGTATAGTGTTATTCCTCGCAAATAATGTAACAATCTATAGGTGAAAGAATTTTTAAAATTAGTACAGTAGTTTATGAGATTATTTATTACAAACAAACAAATATTATAATCAAAATCAAAGTTTTCCTCTAACGTTATAGAATACTACAGATGGAATTATGAATGAAGTATTGTTTACTTGTAGGTATTTGCGGTTTTCATTTATTTAACTCGTTATTTGCACAATGTTCCTATGAAAAACCACATTTACGAGTATTCGATATCTACGTAATATTTGTAACAATACATATAAATAATAAATCTTTACTAATTATTATTACGACGATTTTTTAAAGAATATAGTAGAAGGCAAAAGAGGTAGGTGAAGATCGAGGAATAACTACATTTACCAGTGGGAGACTTTGTACAAAAGTCGATTGTTTTGGTACCTCTGTCCCATTCGTGTTTCTACCGTGAAGGAGTTGTGTTTGCATGGCTGTGTTTCGATTTGAAGGGTGGGATATGGCGTGAATTTACAGGGTACAGTGGAATAACATCTGAGTCCTCAGGAATGGCAACGCATGGGGAGGCGAAACAGTATACTCTGTTATGTCCATGGTACTGCTCATGTCTATAGGCGACGGTTACCACTTTCCATCAGGTGGGCCGTCAGCTTGTTTGTCATTCTAAGTTGTATATGATGATATGATGGTGATGACACACAGAGGTATAAATATAAATAGATTAATAGATAAATCAACAGAATATTAAACTATTCAGTACTTTATACATTTCATGTCCCGAAGTGTACACACGCGAGAGGGTCCTGCGAGAAATGGAGCGAGATGTGTCCGGAGATAGGAGATATGAGGTGATTTACTATGCCGGCTATCTACGCTTGACGCATGACATCACAGCGGACTAACAAAAAACATATTAACTTTATCATTTCATTTGCAACGCAGTGTAAAGATTTACTATGGCGCGTGAAGTTTAATTAAACCCACTTTATTTGTCATTTGTTTTGTCCAAATTTTTGGCCGCTTTCTAACCGACTGCCGAAAAAAGAGTGGTGTAATGTTTTACATATAAGTCTGAGTATTTATCAATATCTTTGACGTAATCGCGTATCTTGAAATACGATATGGGGTTCTTCAAAAAAGGGGTAAAGAGGTTACCTTAGGCAAGCGTATATAAGCTACGGTAAGTGCTTACCATTAGGTGGGCCGTATGCCTCTTTGCCTCTTCAGTGACGTAAAAAATATCATGTCTCTATTTTGTAACATAACGAAGATATTTGGAACAATCCGCACATACTGCATTACAGAAAAGTTGCATGTCCCTGGTGCCTAGCAGGCAACACCAACGACATCCTGGATATGACTACGATCATTTAAATAAATAAATATTTATATTGGCAAAACAAATTATGAATTTAATACATAAAAAGAATACTATTTCTATTAGAAATAGTTAGGGCCTAATACAGATATAAACCAAAACACATTGCAGAAAGAATTCAAAAAAACAACAATTAATTAATATAAAATATAATAAGAAATATTAGTTTACATTTGGACTAAATATAGCTGAAAATACCAATAAAAAAAAACATTCGAATTGACCATTCCCTCGCCCTTTAAATTATATAAAAAATAAAAGAACAACTTTCATGATATTATAGCGTTCGAAATATAATAAACAAGAATTTGGATACAAAATTAATAGTCAGCAATTCTCCGATTCAATAACAGTCTTCACACAACGGCTGTAAACTTTATATTACCATAAGCGAAAAAACAAAATGGCTCTAGAGCAGTTTCGCGCCAAAACACTCGCATCACGAAATGGACGCAGTAAAAGAAAATGGCGGATCAGCTTCAGAATGAGGGACACTTTATTTAACTAGCTCGCTTTGATATGGCAAGCAATCTGAAGATACGAGTCAGCAGGATAAAATATTTGACTTTTGATTTCGACGATTGGGTCGATTTCGAGGTAGAATCTATATTTTTCAATGAAATTGCAATTTTAACTTATTACTTGAGCAAAACTATTACGAAATGGACCATCGACAATTAATAAAGCATTTCTGATGGAATTCTATTAAAAATTTAATTTATATTGGCTCTTAAATAATCATTTCGTGGTAATATCAAATTGAAATTTAATTATAAGAGATAGATAATGGTACTACAGCATCGACTGCAGAGGTCGCAGTTTGCAGTTGCTTTGCTCGTGACTTTGTTTGCGCGGATCTTAGATCCTAGGATAGTAAAGCGTAATCCCTACGTAATTTCCGTTATCCGTTTTTAAAACTTTTAATTACTCAGTTCAACGAATAATCTTCTATACGTCCAACCAGATCAAAAAATCCTTACTAATGTACCTACTTGTTTGTCACCTTTTGACAAGTTAACCCATTTTTATGAAATTTGTTATACATCACTACATAGTATAAAACAAAGTCGCTGTCGCTGTCTGTCCGTTCCTATGTATGCTTAAATCTTTAAAACCACGCAACAGATTTTGAAGCGATTTTTTTTAATAGATAGAGTGATTCAAGAGGAAGGTTTATATGTATAATACATGCATAATATTGTAGAGAAACACTGATCAATTTAGAGGTTTCCAATGTGATGTGATGTAATGTGTACCCGTGCGAAGCCGGAGCGGGCCGCTTGTATACTATATGGAATAAAAACTAAAATATCCTACAAACCTATTTTTACTATTACAATGTTCCGTTACTTTCTTTCAAATTGAGAATTTAGTATAAAAGAAATAGACAAAACATTTCAATAGCTAAAGTTAAGTACATAAGTTTTTTTATAACATAGTGGGCAAACGAGCATGCAGCTCACCTGATGGTAAGTGACTACTGCCGCCGATGAGCACTCGCAACATCAAAGGCATTGCAGGCGTGCTGACGGCATTTTTTTTTATACAACTTAGAATGGCAAACAAGCTGACGGTCCACCTGATGGAAAGTGGTAACCATCGGCTATAGACATGAGCAGTACCATGGACAACAGAGTATACTGTTTCGCCCATGATACCCCCCATGCGTTGCCATTCCTGAGGACTCAGGTGTTATTCCTCTGTACCCTGTAAATTCACGCCATATCTCACCCTTCAAACCGAAACACAGCCATACGCAACACAACTGCTTCACGGTTGAAATACGAATAGGACACAGGTCAGTTAGCCCATCGTAATGAACATACTTAAACTGGAATTGAGTACGATAGTTTCAGTCTATTTTGATTTCAAAATTAAACTACTGAAACAATTTTGATAATCCTTCTTTGCATGATTTTTGTTACTAGTGAAATAAATCAAGGTGATATAATTCATGTTCAAAATTAAAGGAAAAATGGTTAAAAAAATAAATGTGACAGCTATGTTTTTTTTTCTGCAATGGACATCAAAAAGGTATCCAGACACGATCAACTTAAAGTGAACTTATCTATATTTTTTGGGCATTCAATGTTATGATGAAAGTTTCCACCATTATGCAAAGAAGGGATAATATTTCTATAAAACCAATCTGAAAATACATTCTACCGAAAAAAAAAAGAATTTTCCAAATCGATTTCTAATTAACGGAGTTATGAGGTGATAAACATAAAAAATACCAAATTGAGAACGTCTTTTTTGAAGTTGGTTGAAATGTTATCATAACTTCAATATCGTGATAATTCGACAATTTTTATTATCATTTAAATTTATTAGCACGTATTTTATTAAAATCACGTCGTATACTAGAAAACAATGTAATGATAAGTCAGCGATATTCTATAATAAATTCTGATTGCAGGTATAAATCAACATCATCGTCATATTGATGATATAAATATTCTTCAATAATAACCAGAGACAAATTTAAAACAAAAAAAATTGTCGCAGAATATATATACTTTTTTATTTTTATTTATATTTGGATGGGAAATTACTATTAAATATGAATTTACTGGGTACAGAGGAGTAACACCTGAGTCCTCAGGAATGGCAACGCATGGGGGGTATCATAGGTGAAACAGTATACTCTGTTATGTCCATGATACTGCTCATGTCTATAGGCGACGGTTACCACTGTCCATCAGGTGAGCCGTCAGCTTATTTGTCATTCTAAATAAAAATCTCACTCTAAAAATACAAGCGACAACTTTGAACAAAGCTTGAAAATAAGGGGCAATTTTAATGTGATATATCATATATGTTGAAATAAAACGACACCATATCGCCTTATAAACTAGTAGCAACACCATCTAGTAACGTGTGTGTTAATTAATCGGAATACAAAACACTTCCTTTCCCGTGGATATCGTAAAAGGCGACTAAGGGAGGGCGAGGAATGGCGAAAAAGGAAATGCAGCAACGTCCCTCTTAAAACATCTCCAAAGCCTAACTGCGGTTGCCAGTCCGCCTACCAAGAGTGGCAACTACTAGCAAAACCTCCTAAAGGGCAGGCTTATGTTTAGCAGTGTACAGTTAAAGGGTGATAAGATGATGATGATGATGGCAATCATCATATCAACAACCTTTTAATGTATCTCTTCACGCCCCTCTTAAAAGCTGTTTATTTGCAGACAATCCGTCTGTCTCCGTTTGGTAATAAAATGTTTGGTAATAGAATAGCAAAAAAATTACTTCCTTTGCTAACATTTTAAATTTCAAAGTATCTCTATTTGCTACCTTGTAAGAAAGGTTCTTTAGTGGCACCCCGTACGGGCAAATGCAGTGTAGGATGATCCCCACTAGATGTAGCGACGAACACACATGCATTGCAAGGAATCAGTGGATGCAGGTGGCTCAAGATCGTTCCTTATGGCAGTCTTTTGGAAAGGCTTGTGTTCAGCAGTGGACAGATAACGGATGATAAAAGTATGTTAGTTTTTTGTCAATGGGTTATAATAAAAATGATAATTGGGGATGAAAAGGTAAGTGACCTACTTATCCCATCATGGCAAATTCAGTTAAAATTATGTCCGATAATTTTTAGAGTAATCGCAAGGAAGTCGATCTGATAGAATACTTACTACATTGCTAGCAGGGAGGGATTGTTAATGATGGAGACTAAGGGCCCCATTGCTATAAATATACCCAACCAGGTCGACCTCCACGTGGTCCCTACTGGAAACAATCGTGCTGAATTCATCACAATGGGCTAACTGACCTATCTTTTCATCCTCACTTATTATCAGTCACTGGTGCCCCGCCAATATATACCGATAGTGCAGGCGAAGCTACTATTCCATCATCACCCATTAAAAAAAAACATTGCTAGCTATAGGGTTGCTAGTCCCCATTACTAACAATCCCTTCCCCCTGTGTTTCTTTATTACCTCCTAGTGCTTTAAGGGTTTAACCAATTTTCATATTTTTTTATAACACACAGGGCATGCGGCTGTGTTTGTGCCAAAGAGTGGTTGTGCGTGGAAGAAAGTGCCTTGAAAAATGCACAGTGGATGACCACCACTCTTGTTTGCGGCGGGTTGTACGATGGTGAAAATCAACAGCAGGTATCAGTCCAAACAATTTCCCAGAGAAATCCCCATGATAAATTCACCTCACACGTAGTAATTGGGATGGAAAAAGCCGCGGGCTACTTTTATCCCGGTCAATTAATATATCCCGGTCACGTGAACGAAGCAGGAAAATACTAGTAAATTTATAATTAGATACATCTAAAAGTAAGACAACTCGTTTGTTCGTTGCGCAATTAATTAATGACAATAAAAAATATCAAATTGCCTCGCAAACTAAAATAACCTCCCTGAAATAGATATCCTGAGAGTGACATAAACATTCCGACAGAATCTTCCATTTATATGAATCTTCCTGCGGCCCACGGTACAGGCGGCCACAGTGTAAATGTTATGCAATAGCCTAACTCCTTGAAAAGATTGCTTTCAACAATAAGGGCACTCGTAGCAAAATGAAACGCGACGTTATTCCAAATTCCAAAAGGCCGACAGCACACCTGCAACGCCGCTGGTGTTGTGGGTGATCATGGGCGGCGGTAGTCACTTACCATCAGGTGACCGCGTGCTCGTTTGTCCCCTGTGTTGTAAAAAAAATCTTAATTAATTTTGATAAATTCTCTTTGTGTTCAAAAAGTTCTATATGGCAATATGAATTTCCTACCAAGTATAACAAAATTGTCAATTTTTTATGCAAAGTGGATACAATAACTTTTACTTCTTTTGGAAATTTAATTTATTCTTTTAACACGTATTTTAATGTACTATTTAACGCTGTTAAATAGATATAGATATAAAAAGTTAATAAATAACAAATACCATAAAAGGGAGACTTCGTACAAAAGTCGATTGCTTAGGTACCTCTGTCCCATTCGTGTTTCAACCGTGAAACAGTTGTGTTTCCATAGCTGTGTTTCGGTTTGAAGGGTGGGTAATGGCGTGAATTTACTGGGTGCAGAGGAATAACACCTTAGTCCTCAGGAATGGCAACGCATGGCGGGTATCATGGGCGAAACAGTATACTCTGTTATGTCCATGGTACCGCTCATGACTATAGGCGACTATTACCACTTTCCATCAGGTGGATCGTCAGCTTGTTGACATTCTAAGTTGTATAAAAAAAAAAGTTTGGGTGAGCGATAGGCCATTGCGCTTAGACAGTTGAATGGATTTGAATGAAATTTAGCAAGTACAAAGATAGATCATCCGTATATGATAGGATATGCATTATTAGTATATTACATATGGGATAGGTACTTTGTTTTTTTTTTTCATTTATTCAGGCAAAAGCAATAGAATAAAGTAATTATCTTATGATCTTTCCTTACATATTGATGTTACAAAGACCATTGAACTACTGGATTCAACTAATCTGTGCGCGGTTCCGTACAATTTGAGCTCAATGCCAGCTTTATTTGCTACTATTACACACAGAACGTTATTGTCAGATCTTTTGTAAGGTCTAAGTAGGTTAACTAATGCCTTCTGTATTTAACTTAACACTTGCGAAATATAAAAATGTCTGTCTATATGTTTTTCCTCTATCTAATAAAACATATTTTGTGCCAGTTTACACATTTGGATTAATGGGACGATTAAGAAATTATTCAGTTATGATGATATTTAGTTAAGGTATATGTATGATTAGGCATAACAATCTATGATCGATGAAAGGAATCGATTTCTTCGACCGAAAGAATTTTGACTATTTTAATCGATACATAAATAACTTAATCTATCCAACGGATCGATATTACGTGCTAGATAATCTTATTTCAATTTATTTCTATATTGACAGGAATCATAAAATTATTTACAAATTTACATATGCAAAATAAAAAACTAGGTAATGTAACTCAAAAATGTACCGATGGTTTAAAAATAAAACAGTCAGTTTAGTAGGAATATTAAGAAAAAAAAAAAATTTCTATTAGAATAAATCATCAAATACGATAAAAGCTTAATAGCGCCATCTACATCATTAACAACGCCATACAGTGTCTTATTTCAAAACTAAACTTAAATACAATTCATAAACATATAATAGAATGAATGTACCAAAAACAATATGTAAAATAAGTGTCTTTTTTTATATCAAATATTTTATACAGTTTTATAAAAAAAAAGTAAATTAATAAAAATAATAAAACATCGATGATGTTTCTTTTGTGCAACTTAGAATGGCGAACAAGCTGACGGCCCACCTGATAGAAAAGGAAGTAACTGTCGCCTATAGACATGAACAGTACCGTGGATATAACAGGATATACTGTGTACGAATAACGTCAGAACGTTAACGGCAGAAATGAAAAAATAAATTAATTATAAGAATAAGAAAAAAAATATGAAGATAGATTCTTGAGTGGCGCCCATGTACGGGCAAACGTAGTGTAGGACGACCCCTCACTAGATGGAGCGATGATTTCAAATGCATTGCAGGAAATCAGTGGATGCGTGTAGCTCAGGACCGTTCTTTATGGCATTTAATTATATAAATTCAGATATATATATTTTTTATGAATTAAACTAAATTGGACTACTGCACAGATAATAAAAAAAAAAATATGGAATCAAAAATATCCCTCCCCGATCTTCATCACAATACACATTTCTCTTCTCACACCCTTCGGAATACTTTTGACATAATAACCGAATGTTTTTTCCGCGGTGCGAATTTATTCAGAAAGTTGCCAAAACCAATGTTTTCCGTTCGATTAATCTCGACGCAAGTGACACGCCACTAAAAACAAAACCGACAGAGGGCGTCAGTGAGTGCGATTGGCTGACATTCGGTTTTTGGGTAGGATTTGAGGCGAGTATATCATAAAATGCTGGCTGCAATTGTGAACGCAAACGATATTGGACCTTATCGCGTTCTTATTAAAGAAAACAATTTTTTTAATTGCCATACAATGAAAATTAAGGATGTTTGTTTTTTTTTTTCGACGAAACAAATTTTAAATTACATTGTATTTTATTTTCGATGTATGTTTTTTTTCCTACTCAAAGTTTAGAATTGTTCGTTCGAAATTCAATAATGGATTTTGCTTACTTCGTATGAAATTATATGTCATCCGATTTATTCGGTATCCGCAATTATACAGGGTGTAACCGAAATCGTCACTATTTAAGACGATATTCTACTAGTGAACAATCCCAAAGCAATGAAAAGTTTGATCAGCCATATTTTTTTTTTTGGTAGGTGAAAATGAAATGGTAACCCCGCCTGCGCTAACGGGATACGGGATTGTTAGTAATAGAGACTGAGAACCCCATTGCTAGCAATATACCCAACCAGGTCGACCTCCTCGCGATTCTCCCTAGAAACTATCATGGTTAATTCCTGATGAATTCATCATGATGGGCTAACTGGCCTGTTTTCATTCTCATTTATCACCCTTCACTGGTGCTCCGCCAGCGTATCCCGTTAGCGCAGGCGGGGTTACCATACGATTTTCACCCATAAAAAAAAACCCGCCTGCGTTATTTATATACGCTAACGAGTCACCAGTGAAGGATGACAGGTAAGGATAAAAGTAGTTCAGTTAGCCCATCGTGATGAATTCAATAATAAACCAAAAATTAATCACAATTGTTACTAGAGGGACCGTGTAGAGGTCGACCTGATAGCACATACTAACAATCCCTCTGCCGCCGTATCTAGAAGATTACAGAGAAGGTATTTGAAAAAGATATCTAGATTTCATAGTACTCGTAGAACTGAACTAAACCACCAAGATGAGTGCGTATGACATAGACATATGTACTAATGGCATTTTTTTATATATATACAACTTAGAATGGCAAACAAGCTGACGGCCCACCTGATGGAAAGTGGTAACCGTCGCCTATAGACATAAGCAGTACCATGGACATAACAGATTATACTGTTTCACCCATGATACCCCCCATGCGTTGCCATTCCTGAGGACTCAGGTGTTATTCCTCTGTACCTAGTAAATTCACGCCATATTCAATCCTTCAAACCCAAACACACCCATGCAAACACAACTGCTTCACGGTTGAGACACCAATGGGACAGAGGTACCCAAGCAATCGATTTATGTACAAAGTCTCCCTCTGGCAATAGCTTTAATTACATAAATATCAGCTCTATAGGCTGCGGTTATCAAATTTCGATAACAGATAGTGTTTTAAGTCATGTATATGAATTTTGATACTTCTTATCCGGCTCGAAGGATCAAAAACAATATATTTAATCAATAATTTATATTTTTAATTCCTGAGATAAATAAAACACTATAAGGACATTTTTTAATTCCTATTTGTAAATAAAAAATATTCTGATAAAAAAAAAAAACACGTACTGGAGAATATTAACAAGTTTTTAAAACATTAAATAGTCTTAGTGTAATCATAGTGAGAGATCTAAGCATACTTATTTGTATTTCTAAATAAAAAATATTTCTTTAAAAAGTTACGTAATAGTTTTATGAGTAAATTAACATTTGGCGTTCCATTGTTTCTGCCTACCCTAATGGGAGACAGGCGTGACAGATATGTACGTATGTATGTAAATTAACATGTTTTTAAAACATGAAGTAGTTCATAGTGTGATCATAGTGAAAGATCTAAGCAAACCAACATAGTGAAGTGAAATAAAAGCTTGCATCAGAAAAAAAAAAAAAAACGTTATTGATAAACTGTTTTGGAAAGAAAAAAAAGCAATAAAAAAACCGTCACGCAAACCGCAAAGTGGGACAGTAGCCGGCGGCGAGGACATAAACTGAGGAAAAAAATGTTTACTCCTTATATTATTATATGAAATAGAGTTGTGTGTAGCTCGTAATATTCATTGATGGATGGGATTTTCGTGGATTAAAAAGTTTACTCCGGATAAATAATGTATTAGATATTTTTCGTTTGTTGCGTTGAGAGTTTTTATTATAATATTTTTTTTTTCCCCCTTATTTATTTGGCACGATACTGTACGACTTTAACGCTACAATATAACAGCGACTGTATTTTTTTTTTTAGTATAAATAGGTTTTTATTATTTATACTAAATGATAGCTAATGGCCTATTCAATAGAAAGTGATAACCGTTGCTTCTAGATATGAGTCATTTCATTCGATTTATTTTGTGATACATAGGTAGGTAACACCGGATAGTAAATGAAAATAAGTCCTCTATGATCAATCTCTCATATCCTCTATACCTCGATATGAGAGGTTTTTTTTTATGAATGATAATGGTATGGTGACCCCGCCTGCGCTATCGGTATACACTGGCGGGGCACCAGTGAGAGATGATAGGTGAGAATGATTTACAATTAGCCCATCGTGATGAATTCACTTAAAATTCAGCACGAAGGTTTCCAGGGGGGACCACGTGGAGGTCGACTTTTTTGGGCATATTGCTAGCAAGGGGGATGTCAAACTCCATTGCTAACAATCTCTCCCCCCCCCCCCCCCCGTTTCACTGTTTGGAAGCGTACGTGTTAACTCAAACAGTGTCTTGGAGACAATTGCTGGTAAAATGGACTGTCCCATCCTAACATAGGTTAAGTGAATTTATAACTAACAAAATTGGCCTCATGTTGTCTATTATTATAATTAAACCACGACCACGACCATGAGGTTCGACCTAAGTTGAATGGATGATAATGGAATGGTAACCCCACCTGCGCTATCAGTATACACTAGCGGAACACCAATAAGGAATGATAGGTAAGATAGAAGCAGGGTCGTTTTTTTTTTGTTGGGTGAAAATGGATTGGTAACCTCGCCTGCGCTAACGGGATACGCTGGCGGAGCACCAGTGAAGGGTGATCGATGAGAATGAAAACAGGCCAGTTAGTCCATCATGATGAATTCATCATAAAAAATTAACAATGATAGTTTCCAGGGGGAATCGCGTGGAGGTTGACCTGGTTAGGTATATTGCTAGGAATGGGATTTTTAGTCTCCATTACTAACAATCCCTTTCCCCCGAAGCAAGGCCGTTAGCCCATCGTGACGAATTCAACAATAAATTAATCACAATGGTTTCCAGAGGGAATTGCGATAAGATGGACCTGATAAAGTATATTGCTGTACCAGAAATACACTGTAATGTACCAGGATACCATATCACTAGTAGAATACTCTCTTAAAACATTTAGACATCACCTTCAATAGTCGTGAGAATCATTGTCATCATACCAGCCTTTAACTGTCCACTGCTGAACATAAGTGTCCCCCTTGGGGGGTTTTGCCAGCAATTGCCACGCTTGGCAACCGCAGTCAGGCTTTAGAGGTGTTTAAGAGGGACGCTGCTGCCTATCCTTCGCCCTCCCATTATCGGCTTTTACGACACACACCCAAGTCGTAAGATTTTTTTTTATTTCTTAACATGTCAGTCAACTAGGTCCAAAACACAAGCGGAAACCTGCGACACCGTCGCTATTATGAGATGGGAGGTATATCGTCAGGTTATTTAGCCGGTAGGAGTCCGGCAGTACCCACACTGTCCCTAAGCTGTATAGGTCTGCATGATGCATTTTTCCTGACGTAAAAAAAAAGGTCCAAAGCACAAAATAAATGTTGGTGTAAAGGTATGTTTATTATATGTAAAATAACTCCACGCCGCACCAGAAGCATACGACGGAAACTGGAAATTATGCAAGCGGTTGGTCGGGTCCGTAATATAATATTATAATGTTAGATACAGGAAACCATCCGGGATTTTCCGGTTCTATTCCACCGGTTATTTGGTAACAGTTGAAAATACTCTTGATATTTGTGATTCGCAGAATAACTATTAGGTAGGTATATGCAAAGATTAGAATTGGCCGCAGCTGGGTTTTTATGTACATACCAATATGTAAATGTAGATTTTACATTCTATTTTTATGGTAAAATCTATATAATATGTAGTTCCAATTTTCGTGTGGTCCCAGCATAAAATAGGCCACCCCTTCCTTTCCCATGTACGTCGTAAAGGGACTAAGCGAAGGCAAGGGCTGAACAGCAACGTCCCTCTAAAAAAATCTCCAAAGCCTAACTACGGTTGCCAATTCACCTGCCAAGAGTGGTAACTACTGGAAAAACGCTCTTAGGGGGAGGCTTATGTTCAGCAGTAGACAGTTAAAGGCTGATATGATGATTACCAATAGTGGCACTTGTGTTTGCTGAACTGGGCTGAGCTGGGCTGGGCTGTGTTTCGGTTTTAATGAAAAGAAATAACAATGAAAACTATGTATAAAAGATACAATAGGTGCATAGTGCATTCTAAGATCCACAGTGTATATAGGTGATGGTTCAAATCAGATGGGCCATCAGCTTATTTGCCATTCTAAGTTCCATAAAAGATAAATGAGGGAATCGATTGCCAATATTGGAAAATACTGGATTGGTTCTATCATCATCTTATGATAATTGATGATAGGCTTCACCCATTTTTTTTATACGACTTAGAATGGCAAACAAGCTGACGGCCCACCTGATAGAAAGTGGTAACCGTCGCCTATAGACATGAGCAGTACCATGGACATTACAGAGTTTACTGTTTCGCCTATGATATCCCCCATGCGTTGCCATTCCTGAGGACTCAGGTGTTATTTCTCTGTACCCTGTAAATTCACGCCATATCCCACCCTTCAAACCGAAACACAGCCATGCAAACACAGCTGCTTAACACTGCACAGTAGAAACACGAATGGGACACCCGCGCTATCGGTATACACTGGCGGATCACTAGTGAAGGTGAAGGTGAAGCAGGTCAGTTAGCCCATCGTGACGAATTTAACAAGAATTGTTCACGATAGGTCAACCTGATAGGGCCTCTATTATTGCTAGCAATGGGGCTGTCAAACTCCATTGCTAACAATCGCTTTCCCCCGGATTGCTAACCGCAGTTAGGATTTTGCTGATGTTTTAAAAGAGACGCTGCTGCTCATCCCTCGACCATAAAGTTCCCTTAATCGCCTCTTACGACACCCACTGGAAAGGAAGAGGTGGTGGATTCTACGCCGGAACCACACGGCATAAGCTTTATCATAGTTATATAAATACTACACAGTTTTAGGTAGAAATTAAACCTTCTTTTCTGAACTCGCCCAATAACCCAGATGATTTAAGCGCGTTCTAATTATACTAATTGGAGCATTAATATTCCTATCACGTAATTAGCTATCAAGTTGATAGTTTATCCGTCGATTTACACAACTTACATATATCAAACAGGGGTACAGTTTAGGTGAATCTTCGTACAAATGTTCCCATAATATGCCCACATAAGGGACATAAGAATAGGCTCACCCATCGTGGACGAGGGACGCATACAAATATGATATCAACTTGATACATTGTTAGTACCGTGATATGAACGTCTTCGCGTAGTTTTGGTGAATTCACACAGAAAATGGAGGGTCCTTAGGTCGTATACGTCATATAGATGGAGTGTTGAGTGTCACAAAAGCCCAAAAAATACACGGATAACTCCATCTAAAAATTGTTGGTCAAAAGAAAGGTTCTTACGTTAAATAAGTAAAAAACGTTGATTTTATTAGGCAATTTCAAAAAAAGGGAGTTACTATTTCGTCAATTTTTTTTTGTGATATTAACTTTTGTCAATTATGAACCGATTTTCATGAGAATTTTTACTTTCGACGTAGTTCGCGCCCTTTATTATTTTGTCACGATAGAAATTTGTTTGAAATTGTGGTTTTTCAACCGCCTTAAAAAAGAGGAAGATACTGAATCCGGTTGTATTTTTTTGATGTTTGTTACCTCATAACTCCGTCAGTTGTTAACCGATTTGTTTTTTTTTATGAAAGGATATACTTACAGATTGATCCCTTAGAAATAAAAAGCGATTCCATAGTTTAGTCTTTAAATCAAAACTATTGATTTTATGGATATCCTAAGAAACGACTAACTGAACCTGACCTTGTTAAGGTCTGGACAACAGCGTCCTTCTTAAAACATCACCAAAACCTAACTATGGTTGCCAACTCGCCTACCAAGCATGACAACTACTAGCAAAACATCCCTTATGGCAGAGGGTTATGTTCAACAGTGGACAGTTAACGACACATAGAATGATGATTTTTTTGCTGGGTGAAAATGGTATGGTAACCCCGCCTGCGCTAACGGGATACGCTGGCGGAGCACCAGTGAAGGGTGACAGATGAGAATGAAAACAGGCCAGTTAGCCCATTATGATGAATTCATCGGGAATTAATTATGATAGTTTCCAGGGAGAACCGCGAGGTCGACCTGGTTGGGTATATTGATAGCAATGGGATTCTCAGTCCCCATTACTAACAATCCCTTTCGCCCCGATACAATGATGATTTAGAAAAAAAAATTTGCCACAATGTTTCCATTCATACCACGAACAGGTCATCGGTACCTAGCAAAATCTAACAATACAGTATACTAAATTTATAATCACGTGTGACAATACACGCAAATTATTCATACCTTGAGTAAATTCTCACGGCTTTTGTCAACACACGTCAAAAGAGTTTTTGTCGAACTATAATTTGTATGTTATTTTGTAAAATTGTCTAGAGTTTGTTGCCCTTGAATGTTGTAGTATGGGCTAAGTAGTGGCTACAATGACTCTATTGTAAAACTTTAAGTTAGGGCCGCGTCAAATATCGCCAAGATTTTTTTATGCAACTTAGAATGGCTAACGAGCTGACGGCCCCTTTGATGCAAAGTGGTTGGTACCTATATATGTAATCTTTGTCAGATCCGTCAGTATTCTACTATGACGATATATAGACGATTTGTACATACATACATATACTAAACATAATTAATATAATTATCTTTTAAACTTAATAATTAAATATTAATTAATCACAATCTCAGTTATAATTAATTATTAATTACTATTTTTTAAATTACATTTTATAAACATTAAAGAATATTTCTTCCTGTCTACATCTCCAATCTTTTTTTTCTGTTTACTTTTTTTTATCTGGCCAGTTTTTAATTTTATACAACGCACTATAATGTAGTGCTTATTTGCTCTGTGACAATGCACTTCATTATGTGTATATTTCTTTTTTAAATTCATATCTTGTTAGCTTTATAGCTAGTTTTAAATTCTTGCATAATATTGAAAAAAATCTATGTCAACGTAAGTCTGTACCGATTGTTGTAAATTTTTTATTGCATAATTAAATTGGGATTTTTTGTAATCATTTCGATTAATTAACACACATGTCACTAGATGGCGTTGCTACAAATTTATAAGGCGAAATGGTATCATTTTATTTCGACGTATATAATATATCGCAATAAAGTTAGCAAGTTACCTTGTCTTTAAAATTGTTGCTGTTGACTGTATTTTTGAAAGTGTGCGATTTTTATTCTCTTGTTTCACTATATTTAAAATAAGCATATAAGCATATTAAAATCGTTCCATTGTTTCAGCCTACCCTAATGGGAGACAGGCGTGACAGATATGTATGTATGGATGTATTAAAATCTTTAGATTTTAATATGCTTATAACAGTTTTTTTTGATGGGTATGATAAACCGGCCTGCGCTAACGGTATACGCTTGCGGAGCACCAGTGAAGGGTGATAGATGAGAATGAAAACAGGCCAGTTAGCCCATCATGATGAATTCATCAGGAATTAACCATGATAGTTTCCAGGGGGAACCGCGAGGTCGACCTAGTTGGGTATATTGCTAGCAATGGGATTCTCAGTCTCCATTACTAAGAATCCCTTTCCCCCCAACTTATAACAGTTTACTGTCATTATTTTGATTTATGATATACTAGTTTTTATCCGCGGTTTCGTCCGAGAAACTGGTATAATATTTACTGACTAGAATTAAAAGTAGCTTAAATCCTTCTTCATCCCATACAGTGTTTGTATACCAAATTTTCTTATATTATAAAGATAGAGCGTCTCCATAGAAATGCTTCGAAAAAAGCAGGTCAAATTTTTCATACGATTGTTATACCAAAATTTATATACAAATAATTATGAGTAATTCCTTTATAACCTCTATATTTATTTCATCTTATAATTTCTGCATCTTTTAAATACGTAAATACTTATTTTATTCATTAAATAATACGTCAAAATACATTTTATGCGTAAGTATATAGATTACTGATAAAAAAGACGTTTTTATTAGATACTCTATTAGACGACGAAAGAGTCAGCTAATTTGACAATTTTTTTTTAATGACTGAAGATGGAATGGTAGCCCCGCCTGCGCTATCGGTATACGCTGACAGGGCACCAGTGAAGGGTGACAGGTAAGTAAATTTTTTATTTTTTAAAAAACTTTAAAAAATAAACTTAAAAAAGTCTTATTGGAGAAACAAATTCAAAACAGTTGAGAAACTGACGCTTCACGTTCTTTTTTTATTTTTTTATGATTCTGTCATTGTGAAGTGCGATAATTTATTCAGAGTCTATTCTTCTCGGTTTTGGTTGTAATTTTTTGTGTATTTGTTGTAATGTTTTATGTATTTATTGTAATGTTTTATGTATGTGTTGTAATGTATTATGTATTTGTTGGCAAGCGTGTTGAGTCTCCCATCCGAGAAATAAGTATTAGCGATCCGCACGCATGCTAAAGGTAAAGAAGTTAAGGGGCCGCCTGAAAATCAGCGCTATATAGGTACATCTCGCTGGAGCTGTACATATATAGCAATAGCTGAGGCGGCTCCTATTACCAGCAACATTAATTGTTTTTTTTTTCCTTTTTGTTGTTTTAATTTCTTAGTAATGGTAATAAATGTCATCTATCTATCTATCTATCTATCTATCTATCTATCTATCTATCTAAGTATGAAGGCAGGTCAGTTGGCCCATAGTGACCAATTGAACAATAATTAATCACTATGGTTTCCAGGAGGAACCGCGTGGAGGTCGACCTGATGTATTGCTAGCAATGAGGCTATTAAACCTCATTACTAACAATCCCTTTCCCCCTAATTTAACAATTAGTTGACTCTTTTTTTTATACATGGTTGAACCGTTTTTAAGGCTCGATCTATATAATCTAAGCAAATTTTATAGTTATTGGTTAAGCTAGTTAAGTCGCCAAAAGATAACAAACAAACTGTCTTTAACATTGCACATAGCGTAGTACGTAGACTATTTTTCAAACATAGTGACCATATGCATCATGCATATCATAATTTTACACTATTTATGGATCATACTGGAAGAAATCAAAATTATCGATGTCGTTTTAAATTTTCAATCAGCGAAACAAAACGTTTTACATAAAATAATTAAATATTGCGTTCCACGAAAATAAAAACTATTTTCATGTCCTAACTTAACTACTGAACCGATTTTAATAAAGGTTCTATAAGACCAATCTGTTCGTGGAGCAAAAAAAAAAAAAGAATTTTCTAAAATGATTTAGAATCGACAGAGTTATGGTGTGACAAACATAAATAAATACCACCATATGCAATTCTAAAATCTATTCATACGAAGCGACGAGCCAAAAGCTGAAATCAGTTGATAAAATACTTTTTTTTACATCGCAGGGGGCAAACGAGCATGCGGTCACCTGATGGTAAGTGACTACCGCCGCCCATGATCACCCACAACACCAGCGGCATTGCAGGTGTGCTGCCGGCCTTTTAAAAAGGAATATACTCTTTTCTTGAAGGTTATGTTGTCGTATCGGTTCGGAAATACTGCTGCTGGAAGTTGATTCCAAAAAATGGTTGTGCGTGGAAGAAAGTGCCTTGAAAAACGCACGGTGGAAGACCGCCACTCGTCCAGATGATTGGGATGAAACTTTAGTTTGTGGCGGGTTGTACGGTGGTGAAAATCAGCACCAGGTATCAATGCGAACAATTCCTCAGAACACTCCCCATGATAAATTCCACATATGAAACGAGCCTTATAACTAAATAAACTATTTCTTATGCAGCTACTGTACAGTTAACTCATTTAAGAGTTCATTCATGCGGACGAAACAAACATTAAACTAATGTTGAGACTGAAGGTTCACCTTTGCAGTAATAACTATAACCTTGAAGCGTGTCTTTCATTGATAGATAGATAGATTTTTTTTTATACAACTTAGAATGGCAAACAAGCTGACGGCCCACCTGATGGAAAGTGGTAACCGTCGCCTATAGACATGAGCAGTACCATGGACATAACAGAGTATACTGTTTCGCCCATGATACCCCCGTGCGTTGCCATTCCTGAGGACTCAGGTGTTACTCCTCTGTACCCAGTAAATTCACGCGATAATAGTCGAGGGATGGGCAGCAGCGTCCCTCTTAAAACATCACCAAAGCCTAACGGTTGCTAATCAGCCTACCAGAGGCTTCTTATATACTCATTTTTTAATACTATTACATTAAAATTAAGGCTTTTTTATACTACAAAGGTGGCAAACAAGCATACAGCCCGATGGTAAACGGTCACTGTAGCCTATAGACGCTTGCAACGCTAGAGGTATCATGTGCGCGTTGCCAACCCTAAAAAATAGGGGGGAAAGTGATTGTTAGTAATGGAGACTGAGAATCACATTGCTAGCAATATACCCAACCAGGTCGACCTCCTCGCGGCTCTCCCTGGAAACTATCATGGTTAATTCCTGATGAATTCATCATGATGGGCTAACTGGCCCGTATTCATTCTCATCTATCACCTTTCACTGGTGCTCCGCGAACGTATCCCGTTAGCGCAGGCAGGTTACCGTACCATTTTCACCCATAAAAAAAATACAAAAAAATACCCTAAAAATACCTTAATATACGCTTTTTGAAGAACCCCATACTATAGTCTGTAGGGAAAAAGGCTATAAGTATTCCCAAATATTTTCTTTTATGAGGCAGTAATGTAAAAAGAATAATTGAAATCGGTACTGTTTTGGCGAGGATATCGCGTGACATTCACACAAAAGAGTCAAATTTAGAACCTCCTTTAATGAAGTTGGTTGAAGAATGCCAGCCTCGCATATTATGTACATTTCGTCATATTCAACGCGCGGCTCGAGCATTGAACCTTGACCTGACAGATGCCTGCTCAAGTAGTACTAATTAAATCACCCATTTTGATCCTTATTGCAAGTGCTATAAAGGATATTTCAATTATATTCAAAAGGAAAGTTTTAGGGCTGGGTTACAGTGAATTGATTTGAACACATTTTTTTTTATAGATGAACACATTCTTTTTTTTATACTACGAAGGTCTCAAACAAGCATATAGCCCGTCTGATGGTAAGCATTCAATATAGCCTATGGACGCCTACAACATTAGGGTTGTCATATACGAAAAAACTTTAATATACTTTTTTTTTAAAGAATTCCATACTGTAAATACATACAAACATAATTTACGATACGTTTTTAGGTTATCAGATAATAGTAATAAAGTTGTAAGTTCCAAAATGACACGGAGGATATGTGAAGCTTCTCTATGCAACTTAGGATTACAAAGCTGACGGCCAACCTGATGCAAAGTGGTAATTGTCACCTCTAGATATGAGCATCATGTCCCGGCATAAAATAGGAATAAATAAAATTTCCCGGTCATCTTTCATCTCCCATATATCTTTTCATTTAAGAGTTTCCTCTTGTCGGTGCAACTAATTCATGCATCTTCCTCCAGCCAGCTCTATCCCAGGCCATATCCTTTATCTTCCTATACGACATGACGCCTAGTGTTTCCTTTATCTGTCCCATATAGTTAATCCTCGGTCTTCCTCTTTCTCTTTTTAATTTTTTAATATACCAATAAATTTATAGACGAGAGCGTATTTCTTTAACAATCGCTCCCCGCTCCGCTTCCCGCTTCTCTCATCACTGACCACACCTTAAGCTGCAACGGGCGTCCAATTAGACAGTCTCCGAAATCAGTTGAGGGCGATTATGTTTCTAATTGAGTAATTGTCGCTTCCTCTATCTCAAGTAGTTAATTTAACTTGGTGCTTTGTCTCTCTCTTTGAGCTGGCAAGTTTTCGCAAATGTTGTTTAAAGTAGCGTCCCAGCTGTATAGTATAGGGTTAAATTGAATTCGTTAACTCCTTTTTAAGAATTCTACCTGTATTTTTAAAGGGTGAAGATATTTTTTATGCATCTTAGAACGGCAAACAAGCTGACGGCCCACCTGATGGACAGTGGAAACTGTTGCATAAACATGAGCAGTACCATGAAGATGAAATGGTAACTCCGCCGACGCTAACGGAATACTCTAGCAGGACACCAGTGAGGGATGATAGGTGAGGATGAAAAGGCAGGTCGGTTAGCCCACCGTGACGAATGCACATGGAATTCAGCATAAAGGTTTCCAACATGAACTGCCTTGAAGTCGACCTATTAAGATATATTGCTAGCAATGGGGCTGTTTTTTTTTTATGGGTAATATTCGAATGGTAATCCCGCTTGCGCTATCGGTATACGCTGGCGGAACACCAATAAGGGATGATAGGTGATGAAAGCAGGTCAGTTAGCCCATCGTGACGAATTTCACTAGAATTAACCACGATGGCTTCCAGGGGAAACTGCGTGGAGGTTGACCTGTTAGGGTATATCGCTTATAATTGGGCTGCTAGACCCCATTTCTAACGATCCCTTTCTCCCTCAAATCTACCTGTTAAACATGCCTCCTATCTTAGATAAGTAGTAAACGATTCCGGCGATTGAATCGTTATAGCTAGTGAATCTATGACATAGATGGAAAGGGATAGTTTGTGTTGGGGACATGCAGCTCCGTAATATAGCCTTTCTAATCGACCTTCACGCTGTTCTCTCTGGCAACAATCGTGGTTAACGCATGACTCGGAAACTCCATCATCTTTGACATGGGACGACCAGATAGGGAGATAATCTCCACCCTTATGACGATGATATACCAGAGGGAGACTTTGTACAAAAGTCGGTTGCTTGGGTACCTCTGTCCCATTCGTGTTTCAACCGTAAAGCAGTTGTGTTTGCATGGCTGTGTTTCGGTTTGAAGGGTGGGATATGGCGTGAATTTACTGGGTACAGAGGAATAACACCTGAGTCCTCAGGAATGTTAACGCATGGGTGGTATCATGGGCGAAACGGTGTACTCAGTTGTGTCCACGGTACTGCTCATGTCTATAGGCGACGGTTACCACTTTCCATCAAATAGGCAGTCAGCTTGTTTGCTATTCTAAGTTGTATAAAAAAATATATAAACGCACGCAGCACTTTGCGTCTTCCTTCATCATGCGTACAGCCAAGGAGTGGAACTCTCCCCCTGCTTATGTTTTACTAGCCACATATAATCCAAACTGATTTAAGGCAATTGTTTATTAGGCTTTTTGTAAGCCCTCGGGTTCCTTCCTATACCGCATCACCACTTTCCAACAGGTGATCGATTATGGAACCTTAAACAGTAAAAAAAAATAGTTTAACATTATGTATCTACAAAAAAAACAACTTCAATTGTGGTGAAACTAGTTATTTGTTTATTTATTTATATGTTTTTGTAGATTCAGTTATAATTCTAGTTGTTATTGAACCGATTTTGATAACATTCCTATGGTTCTATATTCATTCTGAAAGCGCATTCTTTTAGACCAGCCTTTCCCAAAGTGGGCGATAACGCCCGCTTATAGGCGCTGCAGTCCTAAAGAGGCGGTAAGAGACCCAGAAAAACATGGGGGCGTTGTGTAGAGGCTTGGGGGGTGATTTGTTGATCTTGATGTAATGGTGGCTTTTAAGTAGGTGGAAAAATGGGGGCGCAAAAAAATAATTTATTCTCACAATGGGCAGTAGACAAAATAAGTTTGGGAACCCCTGTTTTAGACCAAAGATTTTTCCAAATCCGTTTTACGAATTTGCGAAAATACGTGACGAAGTTCTGAGGCAAAAAAATATAGAAAGTCACAACCGAATTGAGAAAATCCTTCTATTTTGAGGTCGGTTGAAAAGTACATAGCCGGGGCGCTCCTCGTGTCCGTATATAAATTAGTTTATCGAACTACTACGTGAGCGGGGCAGCAAGATTGTGGAATAACCTTTGCCGTGATACATTATCCTTGTTCTAAACCTTATATCTATTGCTTACCAAAGACAATCGTTGAGAAGGGAAAGAGAAAATTTCCCGTCTGCGGTTATTCATATTTTTTTATGCAACTTAAATTGGCAAAAAAGCTGACAGCCCACCAGATGGAAAGTGGTAACAGATGGGGGTATGGTACCATGGATCGCATGGTATCATGGGCGAAACAGTATACTCTGTTATGTCCATGGTACTACTCATGTGTAACATATAGGCGACGATTACCACTTTCCATCAGGTGGGCCGTCAGCTTGTTTGCTATTCTAAGTTGCATAAAAAATAATAATTCTAACTTGAGATCTACTATAATTTGTATAATTGGACGACGATAATTATTCTTGTTATTTTGTTGTCCATGACATAATACCCACACAACAAACAATCGAGTCAATAAGACGATATTTTCCTTATGTTTTATACCGATTTTGTTGCATTAAAATATATAGATAGACAATATGATCATATCTAGTACATTATCATTAGGATTGTTAGTAATGGAGACTGAGAATCACATTGCTAGCAATATACCCAACCAGGTCGACCTCTTCGCAGTTTCCCCTGGAAACTATCATGGTTAATTCCTGATAAATTTATCATGATGGGCTAACTGGCGTGTTTTCATTCTCATCTATCACCCTTCACTGGTGCTCCGCCAGCGTATCCCGTTAGCGCAGGCGGGGTTACCATTCCATTTTCACCCATCAAAAAAAAGTACGTTATCATTAAGCTGTAAAATGTGATCAAGTTACGGGATTTCCAGTCGAAATCTATTTACTCCTTGATATGTTATATAATTGTTTTATATAGTAATATTTTATGTATTTATTTATGTATGTATTTATTGTATGTATGTATATATTTATTTATTTAATATATTATGTGTATGTTTATATTATATGAATTCATCAAATATTGCTTTTTTTTTTTTCTCTATTCAAAAATGCACTGCCTACGTATTTCTCGATTCGCCCAATGGTTGACTGGTAGAGAACACCGTCCGGTGTTAAGTCCACCAAATGTACATAGAATTTTACTGTGCATTAAAGTTTAAATAAATAAAAAATAAACAAATATTGCTTGGAGTACATACATGCCTGATATGGACTCTTTCAAGAGTAGCTTCATTACTATTACGATTAATCGAGTACTTACCCTCTAGTGTTAGAGTTAGGTTGACTTCCAATCAACAATCTGATAATTGATGATTCGTCGTGATGGACCGACTGACTTCGTTTCATCCTGACCTCATTGAATCTCTCATTGGTACCCCACCAATGTACGTGTACATCGCCTATAACAGGTGTGGCTAACCGGTCGGTCGCGACTACTAGTCCAAACGATGGTGGCAAGGCAAAAAATATAATATTTTGCTAATCCAGCGGAAGATGCTCAGACGCAATGCTCACACTAATATAAATAAGTAGTTACTAAGAATGATTTTCAATTTTATATTTTCACTCTTAATAAAATAAAAAAATTGTTAGATAGATAGATAGATAGATAACTTGTAATTATTTATATTTATAATAAGTAAACTTATTATAAATATAAATAATTACAAGAAATAATCACAATGAGAAAACAATGGGCGACCTTATCGCTAAGAGCGATCTCTTCCAGGCAACCTTTGGATGGAGAGGAGTAATTATAAACAATTTGGTAGGAGGCACGATAAAAAATTTTGTTAGTAAAATATTGCAATACTACGTAATTGTGTACTGAACTATGTTGTTTCATTTGTGATTTCAAGAAGTATGTGATTGGTAGATCGTACAGGGTTTCGTCAGTAAACAGTAGATCTTGGGTCTAGTCAAGTCAGTCACTCCTGGCCTACAGGCATGAACAGCGTCGTGTATTTTTTTTATACAACTTAGAATGGCAAATAAGCTGACGGCTTTCCTGATGGAAAGTGGTAACCGTCGCCTATAGACATGAGCAGTACCATGGGCATAACAGAGTATACTGTTTCGCCCATGATATCCCCCATGCGTTGCCATTCCTGAGGACTCAGGTGTTATTCCTCTGTACCCTGTAAATTCACGCCACATCCCATCCAAACTGAAACACAGCCATGCAAACACAGCTGCTTCACGGTAGAAACATGAATGGGACAGAGGTACCCAAGCAATCGACTTTTGTACAAAGTCCCCTCTGGTTTTCAGAAGCTTCACAGCATAGCGTATACTCATGGTACGTTCATAATATGGTCAGACCCATGGTACCTATCACATAATATGTTGTTGTTTCTGAGAAATATGGTTACTTCTGTACCTTAAATTTCACTGCCATATCTCACCCTGCAAATTAAAACACAGTCATACAAGCGCAGAGTCATGGTTTTTTTTTAATTGATGATAATGGAATAATGTCCCCGCCTGCGCTATCGGTATAAACTGGCGAGGCATCAGAGAGGAGTGATAGGTGATAATGAAAACAGGTCCGTTAGCCCTTCGTAACAAATTCCACTACAATTGACTACGATAGTTTCCAGGGAAAACCGCGTGGAGGTCGACCTGATAGGGTATATTGCTAGAGAGGGGGAAATTAGACACCATTACTAACAACCTCTTTCCCCCTGCAGAGTTATGATAGAAATACGGGTGAGATAGTGGTGCCATGGACTCCCTCTGGCACTACAATAGGTAATACCTAATCGGTAATTAATGAGGGGAAAGGAATAGTAAGTAATGGGATCTAACAGCTCCCTCTCCACGCGGTTCTCTCTGGAAACCATCGTGGTTAATTCTTGTCGAATTCGTCGCGATGGGTCAATTGACCCGCATTCATTTTCACTTATCTTCCATCACTGATGCCCCGCTAGCATATATCGATAGCGCAGGCGGGGTTACTATTCCATTATCATCCATTAAAAAAAAAGCCACTGCTAGCAGTATACTCGATCAGGTCGACTTCCACGCGGTTCCCTTTGGAATCTATAATGATTAATTCTTGTAAAATTCGTTACAATGGGTTAACTGACCTGCTTTCATTCACACCTATCATCTCTCACTGGTACCCCGCCAGCGTATACCGCTAGCCCCAACGAAATTATGATTAAATACTTATCTATTTAAAATTATGTGTTAATATGCGCCTTTATTAATAGGTGATTCTCTGTTTTGCGAGCATATTATCTCGCGTCAATGTAGACGAGGCAGGTTGCGTAAATACAACCATATGACCTTTTTAAACTTCACGTTTTGTTTTGGCCGTCGACTTGTTTACCATTCCATGTTATGTATAAACAGCTAATGCAGATTTTTAGCGTAGTTACATTGAATATTTTGTGGAAAAACAAACCTTGCAAACACCTTGTCGCACAGTTGGGGGGTAACTATTTTATTTTGACCCTTAAAAAAAACAATTGTATATTAACATGATATATAATTGTTATACATATAATTGGTGTACATATCATTCTACCAGAGGGAGACTTTGTACAAAAGTCGATAGCTTGGGCACCTCTGTACCATTCGTGTTTCTACCGAGAAGTAGTTGTGTTTGCATGGCTGTGTTTCGGTTTGAAGGGTGGGATATGGCGTGAATTTACAGGGTACAGAGGAATAACATCTGTGTCCTCAGGAATGGCAACGCATGGGGGGTATCATGGGCGAAACAGTATACTCTGTTATGTCGATAGTGCTGCTTATGTCTATAGGCGACGGTTACCACTTTCCATCAGGTGGGCCGTCAGCTTGTTTGCCATTCTAAGTTGTATAAAAACAAAAAAGAAAATCATCCATCAAGCAGTTTTATTTACATGGCTATGTTTGTTTACGTTTGAAAAATTGTAAATTTAAATTATTAGGTAAAAATATGTTATTCCACGTTTAAAAATGGTCAAAATGTTATCATAAAGGTTGTCTAGTGAATTTTTAATGGATTCAATACATAATAGAATGGTAACCCTGCTGAATGGTATACGCTGGCGGGGCACCAGTTAGGGATAACAGATGATAACAAAAAGGTAGGTCAGTTAGCCCATCGTGATGCATTCATTTGGAACTGGACACGATCCAGAGGTAACCGCGAGGAGGTCTATCTGACAGGGTGTATTGCTGGCATTGGAGCTACTAATCCCCATTACTGTCCCCATTACAATCTCTTCTCCCCCGCTTTTAGCGATTAGGTTGCCCATTGTTTTCACAGCGTGATCTTATTATAATCGCAATGCGTAATTAGTAATATTAGTAAGGAAATAAGATGTCAAACGTTGTTTACGTGATAATGTACAAGTCCAAAGGTGTATAATTTAAATTTGATGTCATCAAAAATATCACGTTCCCAACACCACGGGTGTATGGTTGTAAATATATAAAATGCATTCTCTTTGCAGTTACATCACGGTTGCATCACTGAACAGCAATCGTGATCCCAGACACCGTTCGTGACTCTACATTCATTATTAAACAAACAAGGTAGATAGATGTTGCATGGTTTTTTTTTTATGTTATTCGTAATAAAATACGAATTCAACTCAATTGGCGATCGTTCCAGAACTACGCAAGAATTTGCGCAGCTTAAAGTATAAGTATGCAGGCTGGGACGGGAGTAATGGTAGTAACAGTAAACGATGGTATTGTTACTAGAGATGTGTTAATACAATAAAAAATTAACACAACATTTAAAAACAAATCACATCGTTTAAACACACTTTTAAAAATAAACATCTGCATAGTGAATCGCCGTCGATACCATAATTTTAAAATGGCCACAGTCATGATTGACCATTTTGAAGTTATGGTATTTATTTTATCCTTGCCTACTCTTCAACCTCTTTGTTATACAAATTTACACGGTTATAATACACACATCAAAATATGTACCAACCGCCATCTTGTAGCGGCGGCCATTTTAAATATGGAATATTGGATATTTTTTTATGGGTGAAAATTGTATGTTAACCTCGCCTGCGCTAACGGGATACGCTGGTGGGGCACTAGTGAAGGGCGATAGATGAGAATGAAAACAGGTCAATTAGCCCATCATGATGAATTTATCAGGAATTAACCATGATAGTTTCCAGGGAGAACCGCGAGGAGGTCGACCTTGTTAAATATATTGCTAGCAATATATTCATATATATATATATATATATATATATATATATAACATTATATAATTCTCAGTCTTCATTACTAACAATCCTTTTCCCCCCAAATTGGATATATTGGTACTATCACCAGAACTAATTGTATGTAAAAACTTGCCAAAATCGTAAAATCTTTTAAGAGGACTTGGTTCTAATTCAGCTTAGGTACATGATTAGACTTAAACTAAGTTACTAACATTGTTAGTTAAGTAAAAGCTGGCAATGATAACGACAACCTATTTAAATACAAACAGAAGAAGCCCTAGAATCTGTGTTTACTCGACGATTAAAACTTAATTTAATTATACAGTCCATTGTAAAAACAACAACAAAAGACTTCTCAACCTTTCACCCTGTATAGTGTAGATAAGCACAACATCCTGTATTTACGTGAGAAATATGCAAAATAGAATTGATATAAGTTACTGTCCATTCACAATGGGAAAAATGTAACATACCTTTTATGAAC
The DNA here is from genome assembly GCF_026898425.1 of Galleria mellonella. Lineage (NCBI taxonomy): Eukaryota > Metazoa > Arthropoda > Insecta > Lepidoptera > Pyralidae > Galleria > Galleria mellonella. The sequence continues at coordinate 1,743,189 of NW_026441999.1, read as the reverse complement.
TATGGATTAGAGACATCACTGTAGCATGGTACTATTCATATCTATAGGCGACGGTTACAAGTATCCATCAGGTAGGCCATCAGCTTGTATGCCATTCCAAATGGCATAAAACATGTATATACTGAGTCAAAAAAAGCAAATTCATATGTGAACGCCACCATCAGAGGGAGACTTTGTACAAAAGTCGATTGCTTGGATATTATCCCACCTTTCAAACCAAAACATAACCATGCAAACACAATTGTTTCACAGAGGGGGGAAAGGGATTATTAGTAACGGAGACTGAGAATCCCATTGCTAGTAATATACCCAACCAGGTCGCCCTCCTCGCGGTTCCCCTTAGAAACTATCATGGTTAATTCCTGATGAATTCATCATAATGAGCTAACTGGCCTGTTTCATTCTCATCTATCACCCTTCACTGGTGCTCCGCCAGCGTATAGCGTTAGCGCAGGCGGGGTTACCATACCATTTTCAGACATAAAAAAAAAAGTTTCTCAGACACAGAGGTACCCAAGCAAACGACTTTTGTACAAAGTCTTCTTCTAATACATTTAAATTTTGCTGAGCAACAAACAGTTTTTTGCTCTACAAAAAAATGGCAATTTCATTCATCACAAAACAGAAACCAATTGATTTCAAACCCTATTGCAAACCTTATTGATTTCAAAATGAACTGTAAATACAAAACTCCGTTCTTCACGTGGAGGTCGCTTGAAAACTAAAATGCCTTTAAACTTAATTGCTAAGTTATATCTAAATATAATAAGCGTAGAATGAATCTTAGTTGTAAAATGTACATTGCATAATTTTTTAGCGATCGTACCGTATTGTAAAGCTCTATCGAGGTCTCCTATCACCTCTCAATCTATTCTGTTAATTTACTACATTGCACGACTCGAATACTTACAATCTATAAATTACATTAATTGATTCTTGCACAATAGTATTTTTATTGCACGAATATGTATATCTGTATTAGTATAGCGACACGATAAAAACCAAAAATTTACATGCAATTTAAACAAGATTTTTTGTGACTGTCCAATAATAATAATATTTTATTTTTCAAACTACAGTTTGGTCCAAATTGTTAGTAACAATTTCCTTACAAACTATGTTAGTAAAAAAAAGAAAAGCAATTAAAATGATAATTTAACTAAAGCAGTTCACTGAGATGTTAGCCAGCCGACTAGAACAGCATCTGAATGAAATGCCTAATTATAGGCGAGTTATATTTCTCGCCTGTTACTTTCAGAAGGCTGTCCTTGCTTGTCCCAATCCTGTATAGCAATGATGCAGTTCTCTTTCTCCTTATAGCGTTGTAATAATCTACGCGGGGGGGAAAAGGTTTGTTAGCAATGGAGTTTAACATTGCTAGCAATATGCCCTATCAGGTCGACCTCCACGTGGTTCCCCCTGGAAACCATCGTGAACAATTCTTGTTAAATTCGTCACGATGGGCTAACTGACCTGCTTCATCTTCATCTATCATCACTCACTGGTGCCCCGCCGGTGTATACCGATAGCGCGGGTGGGGTTACTATTCCATAATCATCCATTAAAAAAAAAATCATCTACGCAGGGGGAAAGGAATTGTTAGCAATGGAATTTGACAGCTCCATTGCTAGCGATATGCCCTACTACGTCGACCTTTACGTTACGTTTGACCCGCGCTATTGGTATACACCGGTGGCGCACTAGTGAAGGATGGATAGGTGAGGATGAAGCAGGTCAGTTAGCCCATCGTGACGAATTCAACAAGAATTGTTCACGATGGTTTCCAGGGGGAAGCACGTGGAGGTTGACCTGATAGGATATATTGCTAGGCAATGTATGTATTCTACAAGTGTATTTTACCAAAGAGAGACTTTGTACAAAAGTCGTTTGCTTGGTTATCTCTGTCCCATTCGTGTTTCTACCGTGAAGCAGTTTTTTTTTATTTATTTATTCATTAGTACAAATATGTGTACATGGCGGACTTAATGCCAAAAGCACTCTCTCCCAGTCAACCATAGGGAAGTGTCAGAATACTCGAATGCGGTACTACTAATTATTGATATACATCCATACTAAAATTACATATATAAACGAATAAATATATATGAATAACAAATATACTTATACATATATGATTTATACTATATTATACACGAATTTGGGAATAATATAAAGCACTTACTGCTTGGATAAAGATAAAAAGTGAGCATGAACGCTTTTTTGAAAGACGGTTTAGTCGGTAGTCTCTTAATGGCATCAGGAATCGCGTTCCAGAGTCGTAAAGAATGTAGGAGAAAAGAGTTTGAAGCGAAACCAGTACGGTGAGAGAGGAAAGATAATTGGAGAGTATTATTGGTTGTGTTTGCATAGCTGTGTTTAGGTTTGAAGGGTGGAATATGGCAGTGAATTTACAGGGTACAGAGAAAGAACACCTGAGTCCTCAGGAATGGCAACGCATGGGGGGTATCATGAGCGAAACGGTATACTCTGTTATGTCCATGCTACTGCTCATGACTATAGGCGACGGTTACCACTTTCCATCAGATGGGCCGTCAGCTTGTTTGCGTTTCTAAGTTGTATAAAAAAAAGTGTAGATATGAAGATAATTGAAAACTGTCCCTCAAAAAAAAAAACACTTTAACTGTGATAACACCATTTTGATTTGAAAACTAAATTACTGAACCGATTTTGATAAAACTGAATGAGTTAATCCTTTTAAATAAAAAAAAAAAAAAAATTCCCAAAACTATTTAGAACTAGCGCAGTTATGAGGAAACAAACTTAATGTTTGTTTGAAAAAATACAACCGAATTGAGTACCTCCATTTTTTTTAAGATTAGTTGAAAATGCTAAGTATATCCTAAACATGTTATTGCACTCAGGAAATACTGGCCCAAATAAGATGGAGCTTTCACTATCACTGCGTCGTATCGTGAGGCACGTCATGTATCCACGTGGTTCGAAAGTGGGTCACCGATAGTAAAAGTCAAACTGGTTTCTTGTATCTGTTACAGTCAAAACTGTTAACCAGTCAAAAGTATTATTGACTAACAAAATCAGTTAAAAGTACTTTTTTTTTGACGGGTGAAATTGGTATGGTAACCCCGCCTGCGCTAACGGAATACGCTGGCGGAGCACCAGTGAAGGGTGATAGATGAGAATGAAAACAGGCCAGTTAGCCCATCATGATGAATTCATAAGGAATTAACCATGATAGTTTACAGGGGGGACCGCGAGGAGGTCGACCTGGTTGGGTATATTGCTAGCAATGGGATTCTCAGTCTCCATCACTAACAATCCCTTTCCCCCCGCAAATTTGCGGTTTGGTTAGGTATTTTTAACTGTTATTTTAGTCAAATATATTATCGACTAAAGCATACGGCGAAAAGTACTTTTGACAGATTTTGCTAGTCAATAACACTTTTGACTGGTTAAGAGTTTTGACTGCAACATATCCACTGTTTATAACTTTGTAAACATGTTTTCGACTAAACTACCTCATTATGAATGTTATAAACGTAAATGTAACTGTTTTATTACATATTTGTCGTAGCTTTTTATTGCTAAATGTCACAACGTAAAAATTTCCAGTTAATTTTCAGAAATAATTAATAATTTATCAACCGACTTCAAAAAAAGAAGAAGGTTTTTGTTTATTTTTTTTTTATATTTGTTGCCTCATAATTACGTCAGTTGTAAACCGATTAAAAAAATCTTTGGTGGAAGACCACGCGTCCAGATGGTTGAGATGAAATTTTGGTTTATGGCGGATATATATATATATATATATATATATATATATATATATATATATATATATATATATATATATATATATATATATATATATATATATATATAATAAGTAAATAATTATTGTTATTTTGTTGTAAAAAGGCCATAGCAGCGTTACGGTAATAGTCACTACCGCTAACGATTTATGACTCATACACAATTATTAAGGATAAACAAAGATTTATCCTCAATGCGTATAATTTTTTATATAAAATGTCATTGATCATATCGTATCAGCCTTTAACAGTCCACTGCTAAACATAAACCTTCCCCCATAAGAGGGGATTTGCCAGTAGTTACCACGTTTGGCACGCTTGAATTGGCAATTACAGTATTTTTTAAATCGGTGAAAATAGAATGGTACCCTCGCCTGCGCTATCGGTATAATTAAATCGGAAAAATTAAAATATCTTTTATTAATGAATAATTATTAAATTATAAAAAATACAGTTCAATTGTGGCAACCAGTTATATTGTTATTTAAAAAATAATCTATCGAACGGATTTATATAAACTATAATTATTTTAGATCTTTCGTATTGCAAACTTCTGAGATGTGAATAAGATTTCTAGATGATCATTTCAAAGCTTAAATATGTAAATCTATTAATTGCTTGTAATTTGTAACCTATATATAACATATTTACGTATTATTAATACGTAAATATGTTGACATTTATATAACATGAGGATATAAGTAAATTATTTTTTATACAACTTAGAATGGCAAACAAGCTAACGGTCCACCTGGTGGAAAGTGGTAACCGTCGCTTATAGACATGAGCAGTACCATGGACATAACAGAGTATACTGTTTCGCCCATAATACCCCCCATGCGTTGCCATTCCTGAGGACTCAGGTGTTATTCCTCTATACCCAGTAAATTCACGCCATATCCCACCATTCAAACCGAAACACAGCAATACAAACACAACTGCTTCACGGTTGAAACACGAATGGGACAGAGGTAGTAGCATAGCATAGTAGCACAATTAAATAAATTTTTTACGCCAGATTCTCGTGAAAAGTGTGAACAATATTTAAATACTATGTACCATCCTTTATACCACTTTTCAAACAAAATAAAGCTGTTTGTATTTGTGGAAAACATAGATTGGAAGAGATAAGTTCCTTCATTGGCATTCAGACGGCAAGCAATCCTTTCCACTGTAACCTTCAACTGTCTAACGCATTAACAATTGATGTAACCACCAGCTAGGTGTACAATGACAAATTAATGGTTAATTAAATACCATTGTCATTATGTTTTTACGGAGGTACTTATTTATTTCGACTTGTCACGTCGAATTTAGCTGACATCATTTCAGCTGTTGCCACGCTTGGCAGGCGGGTTGGCAACCGCAGTTAGGCTTTTAGAGATGTTTTAAGAGGGACGCTGCTGCCTATTCTTCTTCCATTAAGTTTCTTTAGTTGTCTCTTCTTGTCGACGACACCCACATGAAAGGAAGGGACAAAAAATTCTATGCCGGGACCACACAGGCTTTAACTGTCATATTTGAGTGTAACATTTAATATATAATATTCTTTATTGGATTAAAACATACAGTAATAATAATAATTAGAAACAATGTGAGCAAAGGTGAACTTATCTCTAAAAGAGATCTCTTCCAGTCAGCCCAACACACTGGTATAGGAAGTAGTGAGTTTTTTTTTGATGGGTGAAAATGGTATGGTAACCCCGCCTGCACCAACGGGATATGCTGGCGGAGCACCAGTGAAGGGTGATCGACGAGAATGAAAACAGGCCAGTTAGTCCATCATGATGAATTCATCAAGAATTAACCATGATAGTTTCCGGGGAAAATCGCGAGGAGGTCGACCTGGTTGGGTATATAGCTAGCAATGGGATTCTCAGTCTTCATTACTAACAATCCCTTTCCCCCCGGAAGTAATGAGTGGGCAGCAGTAGTGCAAAACAGGAATTTAAACAACAATAACAAATATTTTCGAAATTTACAAATCATTACATCTGTATTGGAAATATACAATACATACATAAATACAAAATTAATATAAATATAATTTTTTTTATACAACTTAGAATGGCAAACAAGCTGACGGCCCACCTGATGGAAAGTGGTAACCGTCGCCTATAGACATGAACAGTACCATGGACATAACAGACTATACTGTTTCGCCCAATATACCCCCCATGTGTTACCATTCCTGAGGACTCAGGTGTTATTCCTCTGTACCCTGTAAATTCACGCCATATCCCACCCTTCAAACCGAAACACAGCCATACAAACACAACTGCTTCACGGTAGAAACACGAATGGGACAGAGGTACCCAAGAAAACAACTTTTCTACAAAGTCTCCCTCTGGTATAAAGATACGTATTATCATCATCATATTAGTTATTGACTGTCCACTGCTGAACATAAGCCTCCCTCTTGAGGGGTATTGCCAGTAGTTGCCACCCTTGGCAGACAGATTGACAACCGCAGTTAGGCTTTACAGATGTTTTAAGAGGGACGCTGCTGCCCATTCCTCGCCCTCCTTAGTTGCTTCTTACGACACCCACGAGAAAGGAAGGGGTGGCCTAATCTATGCGGGGACCACATGGAAATATATGTATACATACTTTTAAATATAAATTAATTAAATTTAGATATAGTATCTCTATATGTTAAGGAACGTGATAATACCAACTGTATCCTATGACTTTACTCGGGTGAATCAGTACTTCTATGTTCTAAGTAACCTTCCCGTGTATTAAATTTTATTAAAATCCGTTCAGTAGGTTATGCATGAAAGAGTAACAAATATCTATCCATATACATACATACATACATACATACATACATACATACATACATACCTGTCACGCCTGTCTCCCATTAGGGTAGGCAGAAACAATGGAACGCCAAATGCTTCGACTCAAACAAACCTCTTAATCTATCCATATATTCATAGGGATATTTAAAATGGGGCGGGAAAAGGGAGGGGGGGGGCTAGTCGTGCCCATGTTTGTAACTCAATCACGTTTAAAAATTTGTTACACACGTAAGTTAAAACATATACTAACTTAGAACAAAGGATACTTTATCTACTAATCATGCGGGTAAAGCCACAGCATAAAACTAGTATTATCACGTTCTTTAACACATGTTATATTTACATAATCTAATCCGGGAGTTTTATATTAATAGATGACAATGGAATGATAACCCTGCTTTCGCTAACAGTATATGCTGGCAGGGCACGAGTGAGAGATGTTAGGTGAGATGAGAAGGCAGGTCAGTTGGACCATTCAGTTTTTTTTTTAATGGGTGATAATGGAATGGTAACCCCACCCGCGCTATCGGTATACACCGGCGGGGCACCAGCGAAGAATGATAGGTGAGTATGAAGCAGGTCAGTTAGCCCATCGTGACGAATTCAACAAGAATTGTTCACGATGGTTTCCAAGGGAATACCACGTGGAGGTCGACCTGATAGGGCATATTGCTAGCAATGTTGAACTCCATTGCCAACAATTCCTTTCCCCCCGGACCGTCCAGTTGGTTTCCAGGGGGGGACATGTGGAGGTCGATCTGACAGGGTATATTGCTAGCAATGGTAGTGGTAGTCCGAATTACTAACAATCCCTTCCTTCTAATACAGGAATTATAGACAGCAAATTGATATGAAATTATATTTGATATATATATATATTTTTAGAATTCTTAACATTGCTAATTGTTTTAATGCTTAATTCAATCAACATTTTATACTTTTTAGGTTTTTACATGGCTTACATTACACACATCATTATCACATTACATTTTGCATGGCTAATTATGGCGAAATATGTGGTCTTATACCCATTGTTAACAATTATATATTATACATACCACGTTTCTTGTAATTAAGACAATGAGTATTTAACATTCATTCTGATGCACACGAGCGAAGCCACGGGAAACGTCTAGTACTTTTTTTTATTATACTAAAAATGACATACAAACATAATAACCGGAAGTCGCCATTTTAGATTATCTTTTAATAGATGGTAGCTTTTCTAAGTACTTACAGACTTTTCTAAGTACTTCAAACGATCCCCCCACTTAAAAAAAAAACTTACGATTACGCCATACCGCGAGGCCCTGGGCCCTGGCCCTACTTTCCAATTGTTTCGTAACATTTTTTTTCGCTTCAACGGGGCCTTATGGTGTTTATTGAGTATGGCAGCGTCAATTGTGTACTGATTTTGATGGTTCATTTTGTATTCTAGAGTATAGGTACTCGCGTCTTTGTCTCTTAATATTTTATTAAAATAAAAGTTATTAAAGTTTGAATACATAAATAAAAATAATCTAGTTTTCTAATTTACGAATTTCTACGGCTTTAAAAAGAAAAACACGCTATTTCTTCTTTAAAGTCGGTTAACTAGAGGAAAACTGTACTAAAGTCATAGATAAAGGCACAGGTACTTTTTTGATGGGTGAAAATGGTACGGTAACCCCGCCTGCGCTAACGTTATTATTATTTCAACCATTAACTGTCAACTGTCTTCGCCATAAGGGGAGTTTTTCCAGTAGATCCCACGCCTGTCAGGCAGGTTGGCAACCGCAGTTAGGATTTTAGAGATGTTTTAAGAGGGACGCTGCTGCCCGTCCCTTGACCATTAAGTACCCTTGGATATCTTGTATCATCTTATCACATTTATCACAAATCATTCAAATCAAAACAAATACAGATGTTGTTGACAAAAACTCGAGTAGAAAAATGATACCTGTTTTATTAACATAATCATTATCATTATGTCAGCCTTTACCTCTCCACTGCTGAATATAAGCCTACCGGGGGGAAAGGGATTGTTAGTAATGGAGACTGAGAATCCCATTGCTAGCAATATACCCAACCATGACGACCTCCTCGCGGTTCCCCCTGGAAACTATTATGGTTAATTCCTGACGAATTCATCAAGATGGGCTAACTGGCCTGTTTTCATTCTCATCTATCACCCTTCACTGGTGCCCCGCTAGCGTATACCATTAGCGCAGGCGGGATTACCATTCCATTATCATCCATTAAAAAAAAACTTTCCATACAATGTCTATGGTATTCATATCTAAAGGCGACATTTACCACTTTCCATCACTTGGGCTGTCCGTTTGTTTGTCATTAAATAACGTAAGACAACATCGCTATGGAATTACGTAATTCATAAACCGTGAAATTCATATTTAATGCCAGTGTCTACTTACCTACTAGAACCTTATAACAAATGGGCGAGCATTAAACTTCGGGCGAGGTCAAGTGTCCTCGCAAATGGTCACGTGACCTACTTTTTCGTACAACAATAAAGCAACACTGTTGACGAGTAATTCCATGTGTTTCCATACTAGTATAAGGTCATCGACCTATGTTATTACACAAGTAAGTACATAGTTAAGTGTGTCATAACTTCTTTCAAAATAAATATGACATATGTACTGAAATACATAATATTTTTGAAACTAAAATTTAATAAGATTTTAACAGAATTAGTGTGAGGTTATCGCGACAGATTTTTTGACTTGCTGTTTCCCGTGGCGTTGCCTGTATGCATCAGTCTATAAAGTATCCTGTATGTTAAGTTAGTATACAACTTACCCGTGTATATAGAAAAAAGTGATAAATTTATAATAGAATACAAAAATCATTAAAATCGGTAAACGATTCTGTTAAAAGATATATTTTTAATGTTGAAGTAGTGCTGTACCTTTACTCCGTCACCTCATGAAGTTCAGAACCGACAGCCAGTTCCACTTGTTCCTACCAACGTTTCCACATTGAAGGGTAAGAGTGTAATTTTTTCCGCCTATCTCTTCTAGTAGAAATTAAAGGAAATTAATTTCCACTCGTCTCTACTGAGAGCTTTTCATTTACAAGTACACTTCTGTACATAAATAAGTATATAGGAATAGTATAGTAATAAGTATAGTAAGATAATAACCACCTTTCTTTAAAATATGTCTTTAGTACAAATAGCATTTTAAGCACCCTGATCTATCACCATATATCTTATAAAGTAGGTAGTATAAAAACTAACTCAAACGCCTTGAAAGAATTCCAAAAATGTAACGTATTTTTTTTTAATGGATGAAAATGGAATGGTAGCCCCGCCTGTGCTATAGATATACGCGATGCACCAGTGAGGGATGATAGGTGAGGATGAAGTCAGACCATTAGAACCATCTTGATGAAATTACAATAATGAAGATAGTTTCCAGTGGGAGGTCGATCTGATAGGGATATGGCGCTGATAGTCCCCTTTACTATCAATCCCTTCCCCCAGTAGTAAAGAACTATAAGACAGGTAGGTTAATGTCTAGTTTTCCTTCTAAGGTAGGTGAATAAGGTGGGTAACTAAGGCGCCATGCGAATGAATTCCAAGCAAGTGACGTGTTAATTCACACTACCTCGTTTAGTACCAGAGATACGTAATCATAACCCGTACAAATATAAAACAAGTTATTAGTACCTACCGGCCCTATGTTATCTCGCATACTTTATTTGGACATGTTATATTACGTTATAATTTTACTGCAGTAGCACGGAAGTAAGTTGGTTCTTGCGATAAAATGTATAGAATACTGGCTTTCTGCCCGCTACTTTGTACGTGCGGATTTCAAAAGGGTTTTGTTTAGCGTTTAGGTCGCTAAACAAAATTGGACACGAAATACTAGATGTCGCTAGAATCGAGACTTGTCGTTTTGGTTGATTATTTCGTAATTAATGACAATTTGAGACAAAATTTATAAATTTGCGAGTGGTCTTATTAATTTTTTACTAGCATAGTAATAATTTATCGTAATTTCTGTCTTCTTTCTCTTACATTGTACAACTTTATAAAGAACAAATATTAGCTCTGTGATTGTGTGGGCATTTGTTGGGCGATTGTGGATTCATTTAGGAAAAGGTCTTCTGTCACTTCACAACCATATATAATAAATTAATAAATAATAATAAAAACTATTCGCCAATTTAGAAATTTTATTTCAAATTATCTTTAAATATAAAATAATCAACAAAAACCACAAGTCTCTATTTTAGCGCGATCTAATATTTCTTGTCTAATTTTATTTAGTAGACACCTAAAATAGATCACTACCACCAGAGGGAGACTTTATGCAAAAGTCGTTTGCTTTGGTTCTACCGTGTTTCTACCGTGAAGCAGCTATGTTTGCATGGCTGTGTTTCGGATTGAAGCATGGGATATGGCAGTGAATATACAGGGTAAAGAGGAATAAAATCTAAGTCCTTAGGGATGTATACTCTGTTATAGGGAAACAGTATACTTTGTTATGTCCCCATGGACATTACCATTACTGCACATGTCTATAGGCGACGGTTACCACTTTTCGTCAGGTGGGCCGTCAGCTTGAAAAACTTCTAGAATATATCTGAATACAGATAAACTAAAATTCCATTTTAACCATCTAGATGAAGTGACCGATCTACCGTGCGTTTTTCAAGGCACTTTCTCCCACGTACAGCTACGCTTTGCAATCAACATCCAGCAGCAGTTTTTCCAAACCGATACGACATCGTAACCTTCGAATAAAGAGCATATTCCTTTTTAAAAAACCAACAGTACATCCTTAATGCTTCTGGTGTTGCGAGTGCTAATAGACGACGGTAGTCACTGTTACCATCTGAGCTGTACATCATGCTCGTTTCCCTTCTTTTTTTTCTACCACTGAGGTGGCAAACAAGCACCTGATGTCCACCTGATGGTAAACGGTTACCGTAGCCTATAAACGCCTGCAATACCAGGGGTATTACGCGCGCGTTGCCGACCCTGAAGAAACCTCTTTACCCCCTTTTGAAGAACCCCGCTGTAGTCTCTTGGGAAAACCTCAGCAGGGAGCTCATTCCTGAAGGACAGCATGAGTCCTTTGAAAAAACCTCGACAGAGAGTACATACTATAACCTGAGCGTTCGTGGGAGAAAACATCTCTGAAACCGTGTCGTATGCGATCATCTGGACTTTAGGGTATGAGAGTTATAAAAAATACTCTCCCACGACTATTACCAAATTACATCAGGTAAATCGTCAGTACTTCGGTTTAATGAGAGCATCGCACACAAAAGAGAACGCCGAATTAAGCTCAATTAGCTGTCGACTCATAGGTGTCTGTAACTGCTCCTTGGAATGAAACACTACTATTATACTAGCTTTTACCTGCTGTTTCACTTGTAAATTGATCCTTTTTAATTGTGATGAAACTAATGTAATTGTATTGTGATGAAAATAATTCTTGCAATCGATTGCCGTACAGACCTGGCATAGAATGGAACACCCGTTCTTTTCCCGTGGGTATCTTAAATGGCATCTAAAAGAACTTAATGGCCAAGAAATGGGCAGCAGCGTCCTTCTTAAAACATCACCAAAGCCTAAAGCTGCTAACCCTCCGACCAGGGGGGAAAGGGATTGTTAGTAATGGAGACTGAGAATCCTATTGCAAGCAATATACCCAACCAGGTCGACCTCCTCGCGGTTCTCCCTGGAAACTATCATGGTTAATTCCTGATGAATTCACCATGATGGGATAACTGGCCTGTTTTCATTTTTATCTATCACCCTTCACTGGTGCTCCGCCAGCGTATCCCGTTAGCGCAGGCAGAGTTACCATATCATTTTCACCCATCAAAAAAACCCGCCCACCAAGCGTGGCAACTACTGACAATATATCCCCTTATGGGGGAGGCCTACATTTAGCAGTGGACAGTCAATGGTTGAGATGATGATGAAGCAGGTCACTGTTGGTCCTGGGAGATGTGCCGTGGTGTGTGTATGTGGTGTGTGCATGTGGTGTGTGTAATATACCGGCGCATCCCCCGAGTGGTAGGGTGAGCACGCCATCCACCCTATCTTGAGAGAGATCTGCTCTTACCATCGGGGGCGGGTCACTGCCGTCGGAGATGTGGTCAATGCGAACGTCAAACCCATGTGTCCGACATATGGCACCTCGAGGGTATATCGTCTGATTTTTGGTGGGTGCACCCCCGCCTTACGGGGGGATTCCCACAGTACCCATTCACCTCCCACAAGGTGTATCTGCATAAAGCATTTTCCAGACGTTAAAAAAAGGTCACTGTTGGTACATGTATCCTTCCATTTCCGCATTCGTCATCCAACAATGTTTTCCATGAGTGTACTTACTTTCACCGTTTTACACTGATACTTTCAAACCAATTCGAAACTGTGGTTAATTTCTAAATATGTAACAGACAGTCGTACAGACATTATATATTAGTATCTCCTTGTGATGACTTACTCCGTCATAAGTCCGTGACTAAAGTGTGACCCCTTTTTATGTCCAGAATATCGAAACAGGCCAATAGGGAATCAAGTCATTAAAAAATGAAGAAGAATAAACCTTATCACCCCGCCTGCGCTGTCAGTATACGCTGGCGGGGCACCAGTGAAGGGTGACAGGTGAGGATGAAGGCAGGTCATTTGGCCTCCACACGGTTCCTCCCGGAAACCATCGTGACTGATTTATCGTTGAATTCGTCACGATGAGCTAACTTATCTGTATTTTCATCCTCACCAATCATCTCTCACTGGTACCCCGCCATACCGGTAGCACAGGCGGGGTTTCCATTCTATAATCTATAAAAAAAACTATATAAATGTATAGTTCAGGTCAGGGCCGTAGCTAGACCCAAGTTTAAGGTAGGGCCAAAAAAACCTGTTTGGCAGCGCTCGTCGGCACTCAAAGGGTTAATTTCTCATAAACGACCCATCGTCAGTATTTATTATCTGCGCCATTTCAAACACCATCGAAATTCACTCGCACCATGTCCTTTAAAGCTATAAGTAAAAGTTACAGCATTACACAATCGACAGTTAAGCCGCCTTACATTGCCAGTAACTGCGGCGAGTTATTAGGTCAGTGTAGTAAGCCCACGCGAGTACTTGCAACTTGCAAGGACAACAAGCTCAGCTTGTGAAGCTAGTCACGACTGCATACGTTTATTAAATTCATAATCGTAAAACAGGTATTTGCTTGGAATGTTCGCATTTTACTGATCAGAGGTCTTTTTATAGAACTTGAAATGGTAAACAGGTGGCGATTTTTTTGGTAAAAAACAAAACAAATGTCGTTAAGGTCGTAGCCTTTTTTTTTATTAAAACCTATATATATATATATATATATATATATATATATATATATATATATATATATATATATATATATATATATATATATATATATATATATATATATATATATATATATATATATATATTCTAAATACACAATCGGGCTTTAATGCGATATAAATGCTTTTATATCGCGCGTAAAGAACGCGAAAGTTTAAAATTAACTATACCTACATATATGCATATGTACACACGCACGCACGCACGTATGCATGCACGCACGCGCACGCACACACACACACTCACACACACACACACACTCACTCACTCACGCGCGCACATATATATGCGTATATGCATGTATATATTACATACACCCACATACACACATAGGTATGGCTTCATATTAATGTATGCACAGATTAATATGAACACATACCAGAAACTTAACATTTGCCATCCACTTGCTTTTTTTTAGATAGTGAGTGTTTTTTTTTTATAATGGTTAAATATGGCATGGTAATACCGCCTGCGCTATCGGTATACATTAGCGGGGTACCGGTGAGAGGTGACAGGTGAGGATGAAAAGGCACGTCAGTTAGCCCATGGTGACGAATTCAATGATAAATTAGTCACGATCGTTTCCAGGGGAAACCGCGTGGAGGTCAATCTAAGGAAGAGGTGGCCTATTCTATGCCAGGACCACACGGCCATATGTTTAACAGTGGACAGATAATGGCCGATATGATGATGATATAAAGATACATTAACAGCTGATAACTTCGACGTGGACAGGAAGTTCACCCCATACCTTAGAACCTGATGAAAGATGGTTGCGTATAAAAAATGATACAGAGGTTACTTCAGGGTCGGCAACGCACACGGAGGGAAAGGGATTGTTAGTAATGGAGACTGAGAATTCCATTGCTAGCAATATACCCAACCAGGTCGACCTCCTCGCGGTTCTCCCTGGAAACTATCATGGTTAATTCCTGATGAATTCATCATGACGGGCCAACTGGCCTGTTTTCATTCTCATCTATCACCCTTCACTGGTGCTCCGTCAGCGTATCCCGTTAGCGCAGGCGTGGTTACCATACCATTTTCACCCATCAAAAAAATACCCCTGGCCCCCGGTATCGCAGGCGTTCATAAGCTACGGTAACCGTTTATAATCAGGTGGGCCGTCAGCTTGTTGCCATTGTAAGTTGTATAAAAAAATTTACATTTAGCTATTAATAAAAAAGAAATATTATCACCACATTAAAATTCTTAATAATACAGTCAGAGATATTCGTCGACTGTTACCGTTGTAGGTTTTTTTTTATAACATAATGAACGTGACATCGCCATATTTCGCCGAGCATATTAGCAAACAATAGCGAATGGAGCGAACCTACCACCGTCACTTGATTTAATTTGGTATAATCATTAAGTAATAATAAATTAAGTAAAATATTAGATTATTTAAATATAATATAATGAATATATAGACAGATAGATAGATACTCTTTATTGTTACCTGCAAAAGCTTACAATAGTTAGCTATAAGCTATATGATAGATACCAGAGGGAGACTTTGTACAAAAGTCGATTGCTTGGGTACCTCTGTCCCATTCGTGTTTCAACCGTGAAGCAGTTGTGTTTGCATGGCTGTGTTTCGGTTTGAAGGGTGGGATATGGCGTGAATTTGCTGGGTACAGAGGAGTAACGTCTGGGTCCTCGGGAGTGGCAGCGCATGGGGGTATCATGGGCGAGACAGTGTGCTCTATTGTGTCTATGGTACTGCTCATGTCTATAGGCGACGGTTACCACTTTACATCAGGTGGGCCGTCAGCTTGTTTACCATTCTAAGTTGTATAAAAAAGAAAACTTCGTTCGCTTTGGAGTTACAATTTTCGTTTGCATAAATAAAATCCGTTATTGGCTGTATTTATAAGAGATTTAGCATGTAAGTCGTGTTTTTAAGAGTTGTGGATTTTTGTATAAAATATATAAATAAATAGATAGATAGATAGATAGATACTCTTTATTGTTTCCTCCAAAAGATTACAATAGTAAACTTATTATAAATATAAATAATTACAAGAAATAATCACAATGAGAAAACAATGGGCGACCTTATCGCTAAGAGCGATCTCTTGCAGGCAACCTTTAGATGGAGAGGAGTAATTAAATAATGATGATTATGGTGATATAGGTCATTTTTCATTGCAATCACCAATACATCCTAATCACGCAAACGAAGTCGCGTTTAAAAACTAGTTATAAATATATTATTAATTTATTTATTTAATCACTTTTTAAACTGTATGGAATCTAATAAATCATTGAATGCAATTCTAGAATAATCAACGCATTAGTCATTTGGTGTACTTACATATTTACACGTGCTCACGCAGTATAACTATATAGGTTTTGTATTAAACTAGAAATATGTACAGGTATTTGGTATAAAACTATTCAGGCTGAACCTCCACATATTCCTTGGTTTTATGGAATTAAAATCAATAGGTACTGTATTAAATTAGCTGTTCGTCTACGAACTGGTCATTATCCATCAGAAAAATTTGCACACATGATGGGAAAGTCCTTTTCACCCCATTGTCAAACTTGTAATACCATCGATGATGTGCATCATATTCTATTAGAGTGTCGTATTAACACGAAGGAAAGAGAAGATTTCATGCGCCAATTTAACTTAAATAAATTTAATGTTGGTCTTATTCAATCTATGTTAGGTGAACTTAAACCAGAATTTTCTGAACATCTCTGTAAATTATTGATGCCCATTAATTCTTCTCTTTCCGCGTCTAGGGAAGGTAGATAGAGTTTTGTTTGAGAAATCAGTTCAGGGTACAATAGGACTGATATACTTGAAGAAGGTAAAAGCCCTTAAAATAATATAAAAAAAAATCTGTAATTTGTGGAAATGAAATAAACTCCTTATATATAATAATAAACAGACGCATAAACATAAAATAATGAGCAAATGCAGTGTAGGACGAGCTAATATGAGCGATATTGGAGTGGGTGATATATTATTTCCGCCATCAATGTCCAGAGAAACCCGATATATAGATTTCGGAGTGTTACCAGTTTTTTCCATGCCTAGCTCAATTGTACATGGGGACCGTCATTTAAATCAGTCAATTACACGAGATTATAATGTGACGTAATACACCATTGTAACCTCATTGAGTCGAAACGTCGGTTCACTGGTTAACGGGATCAGTGGACGCATACAATCGGAATCGATACACTAAAAAAAAACATAAGCACGAATCGACATAGCTGTTTGCCTATTAGACCTTACACTATAAAAAGTGTAACAAAAAAGTATAACGAATTATTAAAAAAAAATCTTTATACCTCTGTTAGGTACTGTATCACCAATACATGAATGTATATATTATAAAATGACCCGGCAAAGGTAGTTTTGCTTCCAACCGCCACTTACCGAGTCTATCTTTTTTTATCAACATATTCCTCAAATTACAATAAAAAATTTTTTTCAATAAAAAGTTAAATGTAATAAAATTTTAATGTAAATAAAGAGTTTATCCATGGCTGTGTTTCGGTTTAAAGGGTCCAAAGGACACCCGAGTCCTCAGGAATGGCTACGCATGGGAGGTATCATGGGCGAAACAGTATACTCTATTATGTCATGTGTATAGGTGACGGTTACGACTATCCATCAGGTGGACCGTCAGCATGTTTGCCATTTCAAGTTGTATAAAAAACCATCTATGACTCACATATACCTCCCGCCCCTCACCCCTCGCCTTTTTAACAAATAAGTAATACAATACGTGGATACAAAAAGCTATAATCGTCATTTACAAGAATCTCTTTAATGATTATGTTGGTATATACAATGTTAATTGAATTGCTAATTAAACATCAATTAACGCTGTAATAAAATGTTGAATACTGTTGTATGTCTGTTATTAAAATTTGATTTTGTTACATTTATTTATAGTTTTTTCATATATGATTCAAATATTCATTAATATTGCATTGGTTTGGCCATTTGGAGAAGATATATGAAAGAAGAATTACGAAAGAGATTTATCGAGCAAGAATGAATGGAGATGTCGGTAGGGGCCGCCCTAGACGGACGTATGTCGACCAAATAGGCGACGTGCTGAAGAAGGGCCAAATTAAAAGTACCCGTAACCGGTGAGCGTGTATGAAAAGATTGGTCAAAATAAAAGTCCTGAGAAATTGCATCACATAAAGATTATCATAGGTGTCACAGCATGCTTTGTAATATCCACGGTTCTGTTCATGTCTATACGCGGCAGTTGCCACTTTCCATTTTCCATCAGCTTATTTCTCATTATATCATAAAAAAAAAACACCTTGTCAATTGTGAATCGAATTCCTTTGCCCTGTTTAAATATTGTCTCATAATAAAAAAAAAAAAAAAACAAGATACTTGTCTATTCGTATTTTGTAAATACATATATATTCTATGTCATTGGCTGAATACCGTGACAAAGCTAATAAAGTGTAATACAAATACTAGATACTTAGACATTCAAAATGGCCATAGATTAAGTTAATGTGTCTTTAATAGAGTAGATATTCGACATTTCTGTTATTTTCATCACGAAATGTGAATAAATATGCGTCTAAATTGAATTGGTAGTGAAATCAATGATGCAACAAATATTGCGTAAAAGAAATCGTCTTATGTAACATAGCTGTCCCACTATACGGATACCATCTTTCTATTTGTCTATGGAATGTTTTATGGTATCTCTTTCTACGTGTTATTTATGAATCATGATTTAATTAATACGCATGTATATAGTAGAAAATATGAGTCATAAGTCAGAAATGCTTTGTGACTAAGAAGCTAATTTGCATATAAGGGAAACTAAATTTATTGCTGTGAATATAACTGTACTAATAATAAATTTGTAAACGTATTTGTCTCTCTCTTTCCTTCTTTGAGTGTACCTATCGTGTGAATTACACGAACATTGATAAAATTTTGCACAGTATCAATTTAATTATATAAAAAATTAACAATAGAATGAAAAATACTAGAATAAAGTGTAACAGAATTTATTATACTTGCATATTTAAATTACTAATGGGTAAATAAATTAAATAAAAAAAAAGATGTTTTTTCTATATAATATTTTATTACAAACGAAACGAATCTTAAGACTAGTTTCAACTTAATCGATTCATTAATTTATATTTTATGTATAAAAATAACTTAAATACTAAAAACTAATTTATTATTGGTAGTGTGATTTCATGGTTATAAACTTATACTAAACATTATGAATTCATAGATATTTTTTGCATGCAAAATATATATACGAGGTTTGTCCGGAAAGTACGTATAAAAGTTTTTTAAAAATTTTATTTTACAATTATTCAGGTAAATCAATTTTATCCCCTTCAAAGTACTCCCCCTGTGACATAATGCACTTGTGCCAACGCCGTTTCCACTGTGAGAAGGCTCCTTGAAAGTCCTCTGGTTGTAGGTTTCTCAGCTGCCCCGTCGTAGCTTTTTTTATCTCATTTATGTCCCCCAAATGCCGCCCCCGAAGTACCAATTTGGTTTTTGGGAACAAGAAGAAGTCACACGGGGCCAAATCCGGCGAATAGGGGGTGTTCGGTCACCGTAATGGAATTTTTACTCAAAAACTCACGGAACGATCTTGGCGCAAATTTTTTTTCATTTGAAGTTCGTTTCTTAGAATTTCGTGGACCACGGTTTTGCCCAAATTAAGCTCTTCAGCCACCTGTCTGACCGTTAAACGACGGTCCCCATTAACACAAGTTCGAATTCTTTCCACGTTTTCGTCGGAATGTGAAGTGGAAGGACGTCCTGAACGTGGGTCATCTTGAACGCTTTCTCGGCCCTCTCTGAATCTTTTTAGCCACTTGTGGACGGTTGGTTCCTTTACAGCATCATCCCCATAAACTGTTCTGAGATCGGCAAAAATTTCACGGCCATTCTTGCCGAGTTTCGAGAGAAACTTGATTACGACGCGCTGCTCTTCAACGGAAGCGGGCTCCATGCCGACGGGGTTTCGTTAAGAGGTAACTTCACAGATGGCGTGACAAGCCAGTTCGCACCGCACGGCGGTCAGACCAGAACTGAAGCATTGTTAGGGACATAAGGAAGGGGTCCTGCGCTTACCTGGCCTCCCCACTCCTCTTTCTCGCATTCCAAAACACTTTTATACGAACTTTCCGGACAGACCTCGTATATATATTTTTTAATATATGATCTCAGGATTTGTACCACTACATTTCATTCTTTGGCATGTGAAAACACACTGTCACACATATTATTCTTTATATTAATTATACTATTTACTTAATTATTTAATAAAATTATATAAATATGGCTGTAGTTATTGTAAAGGACGGAAATTCGTTCCATAGATTTGTAACTTACAAATTATCATTTACAAAATACTTATAAAGAGACGGACAACATTTACAGATCAAAAACAGTTAATTTGTAAATAAAAAAAAAACGATACACAAATATATAGTAAATACTCTAAAATATTGGCACCACATTTGAATATAATGAAAATATATTTCGAGTTAAAAACAAAAATTGTAATATCAATAATTCTATGACATCACTATGCCACACGAATGCGTGTGTTGCGTAAACAATTACACAAAAACATACCAATAGTGGCAAACCAAACAAAGATGTCAAGTCTTTATAAGTTACTTCACAATCGCGTCTTCCATATAGTGTACTACCATTAGTAAAACCTCACTAACAAGATGCGAAACACGCTAAAATGAGGTCAATCTTTTCTCATACACGACCTTCTATCATACCATTGACATATCACTTCCATGGCTGCATTATAATACAGCGCACATTAGCATAGTCTTACAAAACCTGCAGTCGTAGGTACAACTTACTTAAATTACTATAAAATGTGTGTCACGTTGTGACACTTGGTGGGGGGGCGAGGTCAGTCAGATCCGAGTCTTGGCTACAATTGAGTTTCATTATACATGAGTCAATGAAGGTACATTATGAATCACGTACTTGAGAAGGATGCAGCTGATTGAACCCACTCGCTCGAATCTGTCTTGAACACTTTGACCTAAGGCGTGGCCGAAACCAACTCTAATGACGAATTAAAATAGAAATTGCATTACATAATCAAGCATGAACAGTGACCGCGGGGCGATACTATTGGAATGTTTGAAAAGCTTAAACTAATCACATATAAGTAGAGAGATAGCAGCGCGAAATAAAGATTTCTTGTATTTCCTTTACAGTAAGGAAACGAACTTTATTCCCTATACAGAGCAAATGCAATAAAACACCATGAAAGATCTACAGGAAAACTTTCTCTGGTAAGCGTAGGAAAAGTTACTTCAGGCCGAATCGTAGTTCGTTTCGTCTCGGCGTAAATATGGCGTGAAAATACTCGACAGTTGTGACGTTCATATCGACAAAGATATACTATTCGGCGGTTCTTTAATACTGACTCATTCGGCACCTAACACTCGGTTTCTCCTTCTTTTCTTTCTGTTATATAGTGTTCTACCTCCCTCATTGAATGGAACAGTTTCCACGCGATGATAACGCCTGTTATTTCGACAATAGCAATGATGAGAGACGCGCCGGCGATTGATGAACTTATAATCTTTGTGTACACTGAGGCCACTTTAGCACATCCCAATCTTTCATTGGCTTCCTTGTCTGTGAAGTCGCAGGTGGCCCTGTAGTAGCTGTCCAGGCAACAAGTCAAAGGCAGATCGTTCCTCCAACTCCTGTAATCTCTTGCGTCGTTCGCACCGCAGCACTTGAGTTTCCTTTCGATCCATCCGAAAGCTTTGAACACATCAGGGTTTGATTGAGAATTGTAATATCCATCGTAGACTGTGTCCTTGATAAAACGATCCGTGTCTTCGCCGTCGACGAATACAAATATCAGGGTAGCCGCGATAAGTTGTCCAACAATGATCAGGGTTAAGAAGATCCCGTAAAGTCCAAGGAGTCCCCTGCTCTCCCTGTTAGCACCACACCATCCACAGAAAGCCACCGTTATTATAAACAGTCCCAACAGTATGAACAGCCATGGCGCCACCTGGGGCCAGTACACTCTATAGTCCAACAAGTAATGGTTGGTGTTCCTCAACCGCACAAACTCGGCTAATTGCACAAAGAACCAAATTCCAGTGGCAGCGGACACCAAGCCGAACACACCGAATACAATGTTTACACAATAGAGGATGGCCTTCAAAAAGTCTTCTTTAGCCATCGTAACTATCGTCCGTCCTCGCGGATTGTTGTCAACGGAATGAGAGATGCGATAATGTTGCAACGGGCTTTATAAATGTTCGGACGTGGCTGCGCGCGCGCTCCTCAAGACCTCAACATCGACTGTTCGACAAACCGAGTGTTGGGCATCGTAGTGCCTGCATAAGAGACTGGTTTTTCGATGACATACATATGTTCTATGAGATTTCCAATCGACTACAAGGTGATTGCGTAAGTACTCTATCAATATAGAAATTATATTTTGTTTTGTTTATACGATGCAGTGGTATTAAAATATTTACAAGAATCCTTATTTAGTATTTATTACAAATATGAAAGTGAGTGCTTTGACAAATAGCTCAATCAAATGAATATGCCAAATTTTATGATATTAAATTTCTTTTAAAGGGCATAAGCTACTTTTTATTCTGATCACGCATAAGATATCGCGTGCACAGACAGTCAATTGAGATTAGATTTTAAAGGTCAAATTTTTAAAGAGACTTGAAAAACGAAACCTGTCAGGTGAAGTTTTGGAATAGTATATTATCTAAAACATACTCGAAATCCCACCAAGCGTCAGAGCAATTCAATACAACAATTTGTAAGTTTGTACATTTATTCGTTCAACAAGTTTTTTTCTTAACACATTTTAATAAGTTATTTACTAATATTATATATAGAAACATAGGTACAATATTTCAAATAGTGCGGACAGGCGTATTTTCTATTGACTTCGAAAAAGACGTTGATAATTCCTTCGACTGTACTTTTTATGTCTTCACCATTACTGGACCGATTATGATGACGCTTATCTGAGTTGAAAAAGTTTTGGTTTTATACTAATTTTATTACAATTGAAGTCGGATTTTTTGTAACAAAATCTCAAATTAGTATACAATCAATAAAGGTTAATATAATTTGTTTTATATAAACATCTACAATTTATATACTTTTTTTTTAATATTTATTATTAATGTGATGCCACAGATGTGCCACAGATAAAAACAGCCACGTGTGGTAGTTAAAGTAAAATAAGTTTAACATTATACACACAACAATCGGTCTAACTTCGATTTTTGAGATACGAATTAATTTATAACAGTAAGCAATAACTTACAAATAATGTGATAATATAATACATATATAATCCACTGACAGTAGTAAATTACAAATAGAAACACAAGGTGGGTAACTTATAACTTACAAATGCAATGTTTTGTTTCCAAAGATATTAAATTAAAATAGTAATTAATCTGTGGGTTTTCCCGCCAATTAAACTGTCCTGACTTTGACAGTTCTGTGGTTTTTTTCTTTAATCAATGCAGTCTCGAACAAACAATTTGATATTAAATTAATGTCGAGCCAAAGGAAACAGTTTATAATGCCTACTTATACTTAATAACTTATTCTAATC
This sequence comes from Galleria mellonella, assembly GCF_026898425.1. NCBI lineage: Eukaryota > Metazoa > Arthropoda > Insecta > Lepidoptera > Pyralidae > Galleria > Galleria mellonella. The sequence continues at coordinate 1,719,596 of NW_026441999.1, read as the reverse complement.
GTTTCTATATGCTAAAGACTCTTTCGTAACTTATATTCGTATTCAGTGCGAGCTTTGGACTTTCAAAAAACACATCGCCACTTATATTTCCTAACCATTTTCTCACATCTGACAAAACAAATTACGCAATACTGCATAGAAATCAGTCGGTTGGCGAGACCCTAAAGCCCTTTGTCTATAAACATTACGTAAACCGTGTGAAGTTAGTCACTTTTCTGTAAGAAGAAAGAGAAAACTTCAATTTTTATTCACTGACTAATAATACCACGTCGTTACCTCTCGCTCCATCTATACATCAAATACCATAAATAAATACATTGGTACATCACTCGAGCCTTGTCATTCAATTATGACCTTTATAACCATCACATTACAGCACAATACCTTAATTAGGTGATATTACACGCTCGATTCACAATCACAAACATAGTGTCTCTATATTAAAACCTTCTTGCTTTCAGATTCATGTTGCGCCTGCATTACTCTAGGTCGTCGTGTTAAGGACTTTAGAATTTTAATTGTTACTGACAGTATGATGATACTAATTAAAGCTATAAATACAGTTACACCTGACAGCACTTTGATGATGATCCTGGCATATTGGGACGCTACCGTCGAACATCCGTGACGTTCGTTCGCAAGCTTGTTCGTTATTTCGCAGTTGATCGAGTACGGTTCTAACCAACCGTGATAGTACACGTCGCAGCAGGACTGTGGGAAATCTGTTTTCCAATTGACGTAATCGCGAGGACCCTCGGCGCCGCAGCACTGTAGCCTCCTCTCGATCCTTCCAAAAGCACTCTCGACGTCGTGATCTTCTTTCATTTGGAAATAAGCATCCCAAATGGTGTCCTTGATGAAATTATCCGAGGATTTACTGTCCGCGAACACTAAAGCGATCACCGCAACAGCTATTGACACGACTATCGCTATTCCGATGAAGGTAATGTGAACTCTGAGCATTCCAGACTTCCTCTTCGTGGTGCCGACGAACCCGCAGCAAGATATTGACATAACTAGGACACCGACTATAATAAACAACCACGGTATAACTTGAGGCCAATAGAGATTGTAGTCCAACAGGTAATGGTTGCTGTTTCGCAAATTGGTTATCTCTTTCACTTCCACGAAGAACCACAGAGCTGTACAGGCGAGGGCCAGTCCCAGGACCGCGTACAGCACATTTAGAACGTGCGAGCAAGTGTTAGAACTCATTTTTGTTTGTACACAGATCGCGACACGGGCAGCGTGTGTCTCTTTGGACGGTCCACAATTAAATGGCGTAATGCGTCGCGCCGAAGTGGTTTTATGATGAACGCTCTTCTTGATCAAGGCCCAAGGATTGTTTCCTATCAATGAGTCATAAGGGTTCTGTGTTTCCGCGAAATGATGACGTGTTTACTCTAATTGGAATTCTAGTTGTTGTTCGGATGATCGTAGATCTGCTACTGGATGAGACGTGAGTACGCATTATTCATACGCACCGCAAACAGGTTAACGGTGGCGAACATTAACCGTAATAACAATTGCGATATCGCGTCTAATTAGTTGTTAGGAGACGTTTTTGGAATGTTCATTAATATATTGGGAATGTTGAAACAAATTCATTTAATAAGTTTGTAAAAAAGGTTCAATAATATACACTTATATTATTGAAACATTAGAAAACTTCTTAGGTAATGGACAATGAATGACTAAAAGTTAATAATAACGGAAATGACTAATTTGTTGGGTACCGAATTTAAAAATAAAAAAAAATTATATACTGGGCGTTATACTCTTTATATAAATTGATGGTGATATCCACCAACGACAGCATAATGTCCCTTAGATACGAGGGAGGTCAAAAAGTTCCCGGAATGAGAGGGAAGGGGTTTGAAATTAAACATGAAACTATTTTTTCCTTTTTAAATATATTCTCCCTTAACCTTATTGCATTTTTCGGATCTCTCATATAATTTGTTTATACCATCGAAAAAAAAAGGTTTATCTTTGCTGTCAAAATTGGCCAAAATTGCAAACTTGACTTCTTTATCGTGGCCAAATTTTACCATACTCTTAACGAGGTGCTTAATAATAGTAGTTGTAGTAGTAGTTTGACAGCCCCATTCCTAGCAATATGCCCTATTAGGTCGACCTCCACGTGGTTCCCCCTGGAAACCATCGTGAACAATTTTTGTTGAATTCGTCACGATGGGCTAACTGACCTGCTTCATCCTCACCTATCATCCTTCACTGGTGCCCCACCAGTGTATACCGATAGCGCAGGGGGGGGGGGTTACCATTTCATTATCATCCATTAAAAAAAACCTCTATTCCGCAAACTTTTTGACCTCCCCTCGTAGTAAGCAATCATCTTTCGTATTTTACCCACCCTTGTTATAATATAGATCAGTGGGATTACTCTTGAAATTCCAATATTGGAGTTGAGACAACCATTCTTTGGAATCAACTTCCAGCAGCAGTATTTCCGAACCGATACGACAACATAACCTTCAAGAAAAAAGTATATTCCTTTTTAAAAGGCCGGCAGCACACCTGCAATGCCGCTGGTGTTGTGGATGATCATGGGCGGCGGTAGTCACTTACCATCAGGTGAGCCGCATGCTCGTTTGCCCCCTGTGTTGTAAAAAAAAAGAGACGTTATGCATTCACGAATACGTCGCTAGACATAATGGTTCGATACTGTTCTAATTAAAGCATATTAGTGCAACTTGTCAGTGCAAACTATTGCAAATCGATACCAATTTTAAGTTAATAACAAATTGTTATTTCACAAGTGCAGTACAAAATTGTCATTGGTAATAGATTGGATTGATAATGATATTAAATACAAGAGTAGGCCTGTAGGTGTTCCCGCACACAATAATATAACATTTGAGCTATTTTTTAATTATTAATTATTACAGTTGCTTTGCACATTGTGATAAAACATATACTTTACAAACATTATAAGATACGACATGCACCTTGCTAGGATATATTACTAATAAAACTTTTTAATAAACTGGGGAAAGAGGCAGACATTATATTAAATTTATTCTGTACTTATTACATATTATTATGTACTTACTGCGATATTCTACCTAGAAGTACATATACGTACTTACTTACATACAAGGGCATTCGATAGCTTTAAAGAAGTCTTGAGGGCAATTGATTTATTAGTTCATTCATTGAGGAAGTTTGTTATTACATGCTGTTGAAGAGTCAGAGGCTAATGATTATATATATATATATATATATATATATATATATATATATATATATATATATATATATATATATATATATATATATGCTAGCAATATGCCCTAATGCCTGCATCGTGAATAATTCTTGTTGAGTTCGTCACGATGACCTAACTGACCTGCTGCATCCTCACCTATCCTCTGTCACTGGTGCCCCGCCAGTGTATACCGATAGCGCAGGCGAGATTACCACTCCATTATTATCTATTAAAAAAAAAACATATTGGCATACCATACCAAGACAGTCCATAGCTTTATAAAAAGAAGGCTAGCCACGCAATTCAGCAAACGATTGTATTTTGAAAATTCTAACCAAGCACCGGTATTGTTATTCTTTATTTTGTTATGAACTCGACAAGCCAGCTGAGGGCCCGCCTGATGGAAAGTTGTAACCGTCGCCTATAATTAACAGGGACACTACCATAAAGTTATCAGAGTCTACTGCCTTACCCATGGTACCCCTCATGCGTTCCCATTGCTAAGGATTTAGATATACTTCAGTATATATCTCGTACAGGAATTACCTTCCACTAGATGGAGCGACCACCTCAAATACATTGTAGAGAGTCAGTGGATGCAGGTGGCTCTTGGAGCTTCCTTATGGCAGTCTATGGGCGAGATCTATTGTCAGCGATGGACAGTCAACGGCTGATATGATGATGGTGATGATGATGATGATGATGATGATGATGATGATGTTAAACGTAATTTCACGTCCTAATCTTACCCTTCGAAGCAAATACAGCAGTTCAAATACTGCTACTTCACGGCTGAAACCCTAGTAGAGTCTTGTGATAGATTTTTTTTATACCACAAAAGTGGCAAACAAGCATACAGCCCGTCTGATGGTAGACAGTCACTGTAGTCTATGGATGCCTTCAAGAATAAGGGTGATGCCGACCCTGAAGAAACCTTAATATAAAGGTTCGTTTTGAAGAACCTTACACTGTAGTCTTTAGGAAAAACCTCGGCAGGAAATTCATTTCACAATTTGAACGTGGGGGGAAGGGATTGTTAGTAATGCGCACTACCAGTCATATTGCTAGCAATATAGGGTATGTTTAGTAATAAATAATAATGAAAAGAGTCAGGTCGACCTCCACGTGGTCCCCTCTGGAAATAATCGTGGTAAATTTCTGATGTATTCAACATAATAGGCTAAATGACCTGTCTTTTCGTCTCACCTATCATCACTCACTGGTGCCCCGCCAGCGTATACCGTTAACGCAGGTGGGGTTACCACTCTATTGTCATTCATGAAAAAAAAAACAACCTAAACGTTAACTGAGAACTGTTAACCTTAACTGAGAAATACTAGTAGAGAAGTATGTATTTGAACTGTAAATTTAACCTGTAAATCTGGTTTCATACCTGACGGTACCCTAACCAATGATTATTAATGTACACAGATTACGTACGTTTCGATGTTTGTAATGATGTCATGATTACATACTAACCATGCCATAAACATCCATCTAGAAATTCTGGTTCGACTTGTTTCATTTCAAATAGATAGATAATTTATTTGCATTAGGTACTTACAGAACACAAATTACATCATATATTGATATACATAAAAAGCGAGATAACATAAATGATTAAAAAAAAAATACATAAAGCTAAATACAATTTTTCGTTTGCCACACGCCATAACAATACAAAATGGCCACAGCTCAGTTTATTGCTTCGCCCTCAAAAGAGCAAAGCACTGATATTCTGTTGCGGCCAAAGGGAATAGGGTAACAGTAAAACAATACTACCACATTTATTTATTAATTTATTTATTTATTCACAGGAAACCCAGGGCTACACTAGAGCAAAAAAATACAGTTTAGGATCACAAAATAAGCCACTAATAGGTTTTCACAAGTAGTAACAATATAGATACAAGGCGCTGTACACAAAGAAACAAAAACAGGAGTGAACAAAAAAAAAAGTGAAGTTAAATAAAAGCTTGTAAGAAAAAAAAAGATTATCTATGTATACAGTAAACAGGCAGATATGACAGTCAATCTAGCAGACAAATGGAACATAGAGGTAACTTAAATACTCTTAGCTCTTACTAATGTAATTCTTATGCGATCGGACATAGAGACACTTTTCAATAATTTGTAATTTCACTTATATGATTTTATTTAATATGATAAAATTATGACGACAAAATAATCCATTTTAACAAATTTTCTCTGTCTCTCTATCTGTCTGTATGTTTGTTTCATTATCACACAAAAACTACTCCATCAAATTGGATGAGGTTACACAGTTGTGTTAATTTAAAATTTGGGGCTAACAAGGGCTAATTTAAAATTTGTTGTATGTTTTATCGTAATATACTGCCTAGTAGAGATCTCTTTTATTGGCTTTCCTGCTTCTGAAATCCATGCATTTTTTTTTATACAACTTAGAATGGCAAACAAGCTGACGGCCCACCTGATGGAAAGTGGTAACCGTCGCCTATAGACATGAGCAGTACCATGGACATAACAGAATATACTGTTTCGCCCATGATGCATACGAAATAACGGGCAAGAAGCTAACATTACTAATCTATTTATCTCTTTCTTTCCTATGAGTGACGTAAGGGGAGACTAAGATAACTTAATAGTTGAGGACTAAGTCCCTAAGTAGCAAGTAACTATCACTTACTTACTACTTACGGACTAAGTCCTGCATGCATGCATGCATGGCTGTGTTTCGGTTTGAACGGTGGGTTATGGCAATGAATTTACAGGGTACAGAGGAATAACACCTGAGTCCTCAGGAATGACAACGCATGGGGGGTATCATGGGCGAAACAGTATACTCTGTTATGTCCGTGGTATAACTCATATCTCTATATCGCCGTTAGCTTGTTTGCCATTCTAAGTTGCTTAAAAAAAAGCTAACATTCTACTAAAATACCATAACTAGTGTTGAAATCCGTCCGTCCGTTTACCTCAACTAGTATAATGACTCATCCATTCATAACTGAGATCATATTCATGGAACCATTCAAAATATAGCCTGCCTTTACTATTTGTACTGGAAAACAGCAAACGTTGTATTTTAAATTACTATTTTTTTTTTACAACGCAGGGGGCAAACGAGCATGCAGCTCTACTGATGGTAAGTGACTACCACCGCCCATGATCACCCACAACACCAACGGCATTGCAGGTGTGCTGCCGGCCTTTTAAAAAGGAATATGCTCTTTTCTTGAAGGTTATGTTGTTGTATCGGTTTGGAAACTCTGTTGCTGGAAGTTGATACCAAAGAGTAGTTGTGCGTGGAAGGAAGTGCCTTGAAAAACGCACGGCAGAGACGAAATATCTATATAATACAATTTTACCTTTGGCTGTTAAATTGGTTACACAGGTTACACTCTGGGTTTGTTGTACGCATCCGTGTAGCCTAACTTCAGGCTGCAGCTGAAAATCAGTGCTTTGCTTTTAAGCAAAACTATCACTGAGCTGTAGCCTGTTTGGGTCACTGCGACACACTTGAATATAACATATTTCCATACTTTATCTTTTGTTTTATATTTAAAAAAGTGTAATTAATCTGATTGTATAAACTCATTTGTTAATTTACGTGTGTCATAAATGGCTCAAATAAAGTGTTTATCTATCTAAGTGGCGGTCCACTCGTCCAGATGGTTGAGATGGAACTTTAGTTTGTGACGGATTGTACGATGGTTTATTTATTATTTATTTGTTTTTATTACTCATATATACACATAGTATTTACACATACATACATACATTTAGGATGAAGAAGAATAGATAGATAGGCTATCATACTTTTCGTCCCGGTCAATCAACAATGTAATGTAATGTATTGTAAAGCCAGAAATAATAATGTAAAAAATGGGTAAATAATAATAAAACAGTATTTTTGATTACACATTTTAATTTCATAATTAATCAATTAATTTTTTGTTGGTATTAATGAAATATCTATTATAAAATTAGGTTAAATTACTCATAATAAATACTATTTTTTTACATAAAAAAAAACAGTTTATTATGATGATATATATTTATAATTTTGTAAAATACGTAAATTACAGTCACTATTATAATTTATTATGTTTTATTTTATTTGTGTATACAAAATATATTAATTATGAATTAATATCATAATAAAATTATTAATTAATTTCACAGAAATCCAGTAATGAATATAATGCTATAATAAAATATTATTATTATTACTATATATAAAACAAACTTGACTTTATTTTTTCACATACTTGAATATAAATATTATACAATTTTAATAAAAAAATCTTTTAAGTCACTGTATCAATCATAAAACAATAATAACATATTGAGAATACATAATTAAAATAAAGTCTATTATAAATAAAAATGATCACGATTTAAACAATATTATATAAAATAATAATTTAATTAATTAATTATATAAACAATAATTCCATAAATAAACTTAGCATTTCATTAATTAAAACTTACACGACTATAATATTTAGAAGTATAAATAATTAAAACGTTTGTTACTATAATTACATTGTATATGTACAAATATTTACAATAGAATATCACACTAGGAGTAGCCAATATATAGTAATATCTATATATTTAAGTTACAATATCTATATCCACACTGGTCCAACAACGAATATGATAAAAGTCTGTTATCCAAAAAATAAAATTAGATAATAAACTTTTAACATATTCGAAAATAGATATCCGACCGATATGGGCGATATCGTAATGGGTGATTTTTTTCGCCATCAATGTCCAGACAAACCCAATATATAAATATCAGATCGGTATCCATAATACGCATGCCTATATCACACACAAATTTACTAACATTAACAACCTCCAAATAATTAAATATAATTAAATCTAATTAACAATAATTAATTTAATTATTGTTAATTAAATTAATTAATGTTAAATTAATTATTATTAACACTTAAATTATTTAATTTTCTTAATTCAAATGAGGTTCTTTGGTAATCTGTATCAACAACTATAGCAAGATGGCAATTTATTTTTCTCTTAAAGGCAGTTTTAATGTATCAATATCATTATTGTGCATTAGTTTTCTTGGTTTCTTTATGTTTCTCCATAAGAAAATACCAACGATCAAATTGAAAACACCAAATAAACTACTTACTAAAGACGCAATAGCTAAAGCTTGTATAAATATTCGTGCGTACTGAGTCACCACCTCGATACAACCGTGTCGTTCATGGGGCAGACTGTTGCTGAACTCGCATACCTCCACTGAGCCAGGGTCGCAGCAAGTCTCGGGGAAATTGGTCATCCAAGACGTATACTCCCTCGGATGCTTGGCGCCACAACATCTGAATCTGCTCTCTATCTGCCCGAACGCAGTGGCTATGTCCTTGTGTAGTTTCATTTCGGACGTCGCGTCCCATATTGTCTCAGATAGGAAGTTGTCGGTCGCTTTACCGTCCGCAAAATGAAGTGCCACTGATCCTGAAGCTATTGATACGATTATTGCAAGTATTAGGAATACATAATACAGTCCTAGTACACTTTTTCCTCCGCACGCACTGCAATAACCACATAGCGAGACGAGCACCAACAAAACACCAACTGTCAGGAACATCCACGGTATAGCTTGAGGCCAGTACACTTTGAAATTAAGGAGGTACCTGTCACTGTTCCTTAAGTTTGTTATGTTTTTTAACTCTATAAAGAACCATATAGATACTGTGGACAACGCGAAACCTATTAGAGAGTACACAATGTTCAAAATTATCGAGACAGATCTCAAAACGGCGGCCATGTTTGCTCCAATTTCGATGTACGTGCGTGCCTCTGGAGCGCAAACAATTTAATAGTTCGTCACAATATAACAATTGCTTTTATATTGCCAGGAAACTGAATGGGTTAATCATCGCACAGTAATTATAGTGTCGGGATACTCGATACGTTCAATGCTACATCTTTCAATTTAAAATCTTCCCAGAAATACAATTTGATGGTGCCGAATGGTGTCTTAAAGATTTTTAAATCGATTCCCATAAATCAAGGATCGATATCTATTGGAGTGACCTATAAAGAAACTATCAGACTGTTTATCTTTTCTAAGATGGTCCTTTTATTTTCCGTGGGCATTTAGGAAATTCTTGAATCTTCGAATTTATTATTAAAAAGTTACTTTATAGCATTATTAATACTCAACGATTCTGTTTGTCAATCAGTCAATATAAGTAGATTGTGGGATGAGATAAAAGAAACCTTAACCTCATAGTCTCATGATTGAAATTGAATTTTTGATGAGAATATCTGCTTTTGTGCTATTCAATACAAATAAGTCTTTATTATCATTATTTTACTATATTTTCCTCGAATAACTTTTTTTTAGATGTTTTATTGAATTTAAATGGATGCCTAGTTGTATATAGATTCTTATGCGCATTCAGATGGAACTTTATCGTACAAGGGCGTTAACAAAATGACGCTATGCAAAGCCGGGGCTGGGCATTAGTGCATTGTTACAATTTCAATACGTAACAGACCTTCGGAAGTGTCGTCTCGTTCATATTGACTGGAAAGAAACGAGACAAAAATATAGATTATTGTCAACGCTTGTAAAGGTCGTCTGTAGTGTGGTTATGGTGGATTTTTTTCGCATTTTTTGCATTGTCCATGCTTGTTTTTTTATCAATAATGATTGTTACTGCCATTTAGATTTGGCAATAACTCCATTGTCCATATTCTCTGTGAATTTTAACAAGATCAAAGGTCTAGATGTTTTTTTTAAGATATTTAGAACGGCAAACAAGCTGTAAGTGGTAACAGTTATCTATAGATACAAATAGCATATAAAATATACTGTGCTGCCTATGGTACCCCTCGTGCAGTGCTATTCTTGAGGACTATAATGTTATGCCTCTGTAGCCTGTAATTTCACTGCCATATCCCACACTTCAAACTGAAACACGTGTAGTAAAGGTATTACTACAATCGCGAGCAACCAAATCGACTCAACCCTTGTCGGCGCACATATTCATTGATTTTACTAAAACGAAAAATGTCAATTATAAAAATTATATGGCATTTGAAAGCTTAAGACGTCAGCTTTAATTTGATATCGTTGTCATTGAAATCCATCAATTATTTCTTAAGTAAATGATGTCTGAACGTAAGAGTAGGAAAAATGGGAATTTAGGAAAAGGGCCTAGGTCCCGTATTTTGGAAATTAAACAAAAAATGGTAAAAATAAAAAATAAAAAAAATATATTAAATCAATACTTTGTATTGCCCCCTCTAGCCCTTATTACAGCCTGCAGTCTGTTTTTCATTGATCTTATCAAATTTTTGACATTTTCTTGAGGAATGCCGTCCCATTCCTCTAACAATGAATGATTGAATGAATGAGTATACTTTATTTGCATTATACAATATAGGAAATAAGCAAGACAATTTACAAACACAACGATACAGTTGTATAAGTACAGTAAGTACAGTCTTATTGCTGAGAGCAATCTTTTCAAGACAACCTTAGGGTAATGGACTAATTGTTGTACAAGTAGGTATAATAGTGCTTTATAATTAAAAAAGCATCTTTTGCAGATTAAAAATATATAAAAATTACAATGTTGCCTTTAGCTCGTCTACGCTTGAAGGGACTGGATACCTGAGCCGAACTCTTCGACGTTGGGTCGATTTGGGTGCTCGCGAGTGTAAATAGAAACACGGTTGGGACAGATGTGCCCAAGCAGACGACTCTTGTACGGTCTCCCTCTGGTGATAGTAGATAAGATAGTGATATGTAGTTTTAAATTAACTACACGATTATTAACTCTACTTCGAACTTCATTGGAATGATGGCAGAATACTCACTTTCTGTCATAGTATATATATATATATATATATATATATATATATATATATATATATATCTACGAATATAGCCTACGAACACCTGCAATACCAGAGGTATTACGCGCGTTGCCGACCCCGAAGAAACCTCTTTACCCCCCTTTTGAAGATACTGTAGTCTCTTGGGAAAACCTCGGCAGGGAGCTCATTCCATAACCAAAATGTTCGTGGAAGAAAACATCTCTGAAACCGCGCTGTACGCGACCATTTAGGTTGTAGGATATGAGGACGAACTCCTTGTCGAGCCGTACGATGGTAGAAAGTGGCCGTGGGCATCATATTGAATAATTCCTCTGAGTATATATAATCCGTTGTACAAGCAGTAGAACACGCAGAGTGAGGCAAAATTTCTCTTAAGACTTAAGGGTTCGATACCGCTTGCAAGCCTGTGATCATTAATATAATAAATAGGGGGGAAAGGGATTATTAGTAATGAAGACTAAAAATCCCAATGCTAGCAATATACCTAACCAGGTCGACCTCTACGCGGTTCCCCCTGGAAACTGTCATGATTAATTCTTCATGATGCATTCATCATGATAGGCTAACTGGCCTGTTTTCATTCTCATCGATCACCCTTCATTGGTGCTCCGCCAGCGTGTCCCGTTAGCGCAGGCGGGGTTACCATATCATTTTCACCCATCAAAAAAAAAAACATCTCTGAAACGGCGCTGTACGCGTCCATTTAGGCTATAAGATATGAGAATGAACTCCCGTACGATGGGAAAGTAGTAGAAAGTGGCCGTGAGCATCATATTGAACAATCCATTGTACAAGCAGTAGAATACGCAGAGTGAGGCAAAATCCCTCCTAAGACTTAAGGGTTCGATACCACTTGTAAGCCTGGGATCATTAATATAATTAATAATTGAATAAATTCTATTGGTAATAAGAAAATTAATAACGTATGAATTAAATAAATTTCGGTTATGTAATAATTATAACATTAAATTGTACATGAACGTGATCACGTTTCTTGTATCAGTCACGTAAAATGTTTTATATTTATACCTACCTACTACCTCAATAAGGTGGTAACGGTAAAACTCAATATTCATAATAATTACGTGGCAAAGGGGAAAACACTGGGGTTTTATCACTGTGCTAGTAAACATATAGTTTATTAAACACTATCTAGCCACCCTGACTTTACACGTGTTTCAACCGTGAAGCAGTTGTGTTTGCATGGCTGTGTTTCGGTTTGAAGGGTGGGATATGGCGTGAATTTACTGGGTACAGAGGAATAACACCTGAGTCCTCAGGAATGGCAACGCATGGGGGGTATCATGGGCGAAACAGTATACTCTGTTATGTCCATGGTACTGCTCATGTCTATAGGCGACGGTTACCACTTTCCATTAGGTGGGCCATCAGCTTGTTTGCCATTCTAAGTTGTATAAAAAACACGGGTGTGTAGTGATGAAGAAAATGAAACTAAATGTATCAAAGTTGTTAACATTTTTTAAAATCCCTCATTGTCTTAACTCAAACTCAAATATATGTTTTTTTTTTGTTTGTCACCTCATAACTGTCAGTTATACACCGCATTTGAAAAATTTTTTTTTTATCTGAAATAATATACTTTGAAATTAGCTCTACAGAAATTTTATCAAAATCAATTGATTAGTTTAGTTTTTAAATCGAAATAACTGGTTTCACCATAATTGTAGTTTTTTTTTTGACCACACTTTATTACCTTATATACTAACCTTGTTGTGACACTTGATATGACACGACGAACTTATAAACATTATAATAGAAGGTAAGATAGTAGGAAGAAGGGGGAGAGGGAGACCGAGACATAGTTACATCAGGCAGATCAAGGAAGGAGTTGGTGTCGTGTTGTATCAAGAGGTGAGGAGACTCGCTGAAAATCGTAGTGAGTGGCAAGAGCTCCACCGACAAGAGCGTAGCTCTTAAATAGGATAGATAGATACTAACCTTATTCTGACAATTAACTGACTGACAACACAACAAAAAAAAAAAAGAATTAGACTACAAAACTGGACATCGCTGGATATATCCAAAGACTCGACTTAACATCAAGGGGAGTGTTGAAACTCACAAGATACGACAAATGGTGTCTTTTTTACGGGAAATGCGCTGTGTCCACTTAGGTTTAAAATAGAAGTAACCATTTTAAAGTAATACACTTACGTACATTTTAACAGTTGATTTTAATTTTAAAAATAATATTTTATTAATATTACGCTGTTTATATTAGTAGGTTACGTCAATTTTTATTTATAAACTGTCATGACCAAATTGTTTATAATTACTCCTCTCCATCCAAAGGTTGCCTGAAGGAGATCGCTCTTACCGATAAGGTCGCTCATTGTTTTCTCATTGTGATTATTTCTTGTAATTATTTATATTTATAATAAGTTTACTATTGTAATCTTTTGGAGGAAACAATAAAGAGTATCTATCTATCTATCTATCTATGATTATAATGAAAAAAATTATTAATATATATTTTTTTTTATTATTACAAAATGACAAATGATTTAACCAATTACCTAATGGAATGTGGTCACCATCATCTCTAGACATGAACAGCACCATAAATAATGCAATGTACACTCGAACACTTCAGTCGCCCGCCAACTACACCCCTCGTCACTGTATTAGGTTGGCTGGAAGAGATCTCATTCAGAGATAAGCCTACCCTTGCTCACAATATTTATAACTGTCTTATCTTTGTAATTTAGATATGGAATAACAATCATGTCGCTATATATAATAATAATCACCTTTCTTAGCAATATTCAGGTCAAACCCCACGCGACCTCTATGGAAATCTTCATGGGTAAATATTTACCAGAGGGAGACTTTGTACAAAAGTCGATTGCTTAGGTACCTCTGTCCCATTCGTGTTTCAACCGTGAAGCAGTTGTGTTTGCATGGCTGTGTTTCGGTTTGAAGGGTGGGATATGGCGTGAATTTATTGGGTACAGAGGAATAACACCTGAGTACTCAGGAATGGCAATGCATGGGGGGTATCATGGGCGAAACAGTATACTCTGTTATGTGCATCGTACTGCTCATGTCTATAGGCGACGGTTACCATTTTACATCAGGTGGGCCGTCAGCTTGTTTGCCATTCTAAGTTGTATAAAAATAAATATTATTAGAAGATTCTCGCTCATTCTGACTTACTCGGGTGGTGGGAAAGGGATTGTTAGTAGATTTATAGTAGCGGCCCTATTGCTAGCAATATGCCCTAGCAGATCGACCTCCACGTGATCCTCCCTGGAAACCGTCGTGATTAGTTCTTGTTAAGTTCGTCACGATAGGCTAACCGACTTACTTTCACGCTCACCTATCGATCCTGACTGGTGCCTTGTCAGCGTATACTGTTAGCACAGACGGGGTTACTATTCCATTATCATCACCCTACCCTCCCCCCTGGTTTTGGGGGGAAAGGGATTGTTAGTAATGCGGTCTAATTAACCCATTTCTAGCAATACACCCTGTCAGGTCGACCTCCACGCGGTTTCCCCTGAAAACCGGCGTGGTTAATTCTAATGGAATTCGTCACGATGGGCTAACTGGTCTACCTTTTCATCCCCTCCCCTGGCTTCGCCTACGTCTGCAATAACAGCACTGTCGGTTAATTCCCGATGGAATTTATCACGATGAGCCAGTTGACCTCATTTCTCTATAGGTACCTGTCATTCGTACGGCACATCGCCTGCGCCGATAACGCCGGTGGCAGTTTCATTCATAAATGTAACCTACACATTATATTAAACATCGTATACTATACATAGGGCTGCCATCCGTCCGGAATGGGTGTAAAGGGATTGTTAGTAATGGAGTTTGACAGCCCCATTGCTAGCAATATGCCTTATTAGGTCGCCCTCCACGTGGTTCCCCCTGGAAACCATCGTGAACAATTCTTGTTGAATTTGTCACGATGGGCTAACTGACCTACTTCATCCTCACCTATCATCCTTCACTGGTGCCCCGCCGGTGTATACCGATAGCGCGGGTGGGGTTACCATTCCATTATCATCCATTAAAAAAATCCGTCCGGAATTCTCCGGATTTGTCCTAGTTTGAAGGGTGTCCGGGGGCCGTCCGTCAGGGGTTTTTGAAAAGTGTTGACGGGTTACCTTTGTTGTCGGGGGAAATCTATTTTTTTTTATAGGTAGACTATCAATTGAAATAAAACTCATCTACAAATCGCATCCACAGTAACCCTGTTTTTATCAAACAGTGTTTTTATTTTTGTTACAAATAATAATTTTTTAGAAGTGTCCGGGGAAAGAACCATAATTTCGCCCAAATGTTCGGGATTTTTGCCGTGTTTATCCGGTGTCGACAATTTTTTTTTAATGGGTGATAATGGTATGATAACCCCGTCTGCGCTATCAGTATACAATGGCGGGGCACCAGTGATAGATGACTAATGAGGATAAAAACAGATCAGTTAGCCCATCCTGACGAATTCTACTAGAATTAGCCGCGATGGTTTCCAGGGGGAACCATGCGTGGAGGACGACCTGATAGGGTATTATTAGTAATGGGCTATTTGACCCCATCACTAACAATCCCTTTCCCCCCGATGTCGACAATTTAGGTGATGGCAGCCCTAACTATACACAGACTCTTAAACTATGTGTCACATACAACGTGGAACAAAACTATAGGCATAATTATAAGATTGCTACTAGGAACCGGTTTATCATATTGTTGAACGAGTGACGTCACTATTCATTCATTCCCTTCCATTCTTAATTGTATGAATATGACTATTATTATATATGAGTGATGTATGAGTCACATACATTGATTAACATCATAGGACCTATTATTTTGAGACCTTGAAGCCCTGAATTCGACATAAAATTGAATAAAAACAATGGTCAAAATTAAAATGAAACTTTGTTAATACTTGAAAAGCGTGGTTATTGTGATGTTTTTTTTATTAAGTACTGAGATTAACGAGTTAAATAATTTTTTTTTATTATTATTTTTATGCAAACTTTATTACTCAGCTATAGCTGGTATATACGCTACTTTGCGTATACTGCACTTACGGGCCGAGACCAAGTAAGTGCAGTGTGTGAGTTTTTGTGTGTGTGCGTGTGCGCGCCCATGCATTCATATGCATGTGCATGCTCACGCACCTATGGCTATGTGTATGCAACTATTACATGTTATGTCTCTGTGGTACTATTACATGTTATGTCTCTGTGGTACTATTACATGTTATGTCTCTGTGGTACTATTACATGTTATGTCTCTGTGGTTTATTATTATTATTATTATTATTTAAGGGCTTTTACCTTCTTCAGGTATATCAGTCCTATCGTACCCTGAACTGATTTCTCAAACAAAACTCTATCTACTTTCCGTAGACGCGGAAAGAGAAGAATTAATGGGCATCAATAATTTACAGAGATGTTCAAAAATTTCTGGTTTAAGCTCAGCTAACATAGATTGAATAAGACCAACTTTAAATAAATATTTGTGATTGTAGTATTATTATGTAACAATATGTTTGTCCGCCGTGTGGTCCCGGCATAGAATGGGCAACCCCTTCCTTCCCCGTGTCTTTAGAAGCTAAGCTTGTTTTAAATCATAAGTTGCATAAAAAAAGCTATTAAGAGAACTTAATGCTCGAGGGTGAGCAGCAGCATCTTAAAACATCACCAAAACCTAATTGCGGTTGCCAACCCGCCCCCGCCAAACGTGGCAACTACTGGCAAACCCTCCCTTATATAATACACACACTGGAAAGGAAGGGAAATAATAAATTGAATCATAATGTATATATAACTGGATATCTCATTAAATTCCCATTAGCTATTACATTAAAAATTAAAAACTAACACGATTTTTAAAAACAATAATGAATGGAAGAATTCTTTGTTACAAAAGAAACGTATATCTGCAAATTAATTAATAAAAACGAATGAGAGAATGAAAGCTAAAAATAAACAAAAAATCTTCCAGGCAAAAAAAAATAAACTAAAAAGTAACTAAAAATTCCATTTCAGAAAATATTTTTTATTTATTGGATTTTAAGAGTAACTTAATTAATTTAATTTAAAAAAGAATTAAATAAAATTAATTTAAACGAAAGAAAACGAAATTAAACCAAATGAAACGAAACGAAATGAAATGTTATTTGCCATTGTAGACAAAATGTTACATTTGTCATGTTTACAAGATGACCACAAGTGTTTCGCCACATCAAATGGCATGCAAATATTAATCATTGAATTTACATAAACTTATTAAAAAAAACTTAAGAATTTTCAGTGTTTCCGATTAATTATTTAAGAAGTGTTCTGCTAACAAACTAAAACGTTAATCGTAGATACATATAAATCTACTTTTTTTATACCACTGAGGTGGCAGACAAACATTCGTGATAGAAAGTGACCTCTGACTATCCCTCTTCTAATCGTATCTGTTATTTATTTATTTTAAAATAAATAAATAAAGAATAAAAATCAAATGGTAGCAAATGTAATGGACACACACAATGTATTTTATTAATATTTCTTTTTTTTATCATTATTTTTATTAAGAAATTTCGCGACTGACTCTTGGACACAACAGAATATCAGTGTTTTCCTCTTTTGAGGGCAAAGCAGTAAACTGAGTTGTGACCATTTTGTGTTACTATGGCACACGCATGAAAGAAAGAAACTGTTGTTTTATATATTTTGTTTTTCTTTTTTTGTTTTTTTATTCTTTTGTCTCTTTTTACTGTGTATGTCTGTATTATGTGTATGTTTGTATTGCTATTTGTGTACTCCAAGTAATGCAAATAAATTATCTATCTATCTAACTATACAGACCCCGGGGAGAAAGGGATTGTTAGTAATGGAGACAGAGAATCCCATTGCTAGCAATATACCCAAAGCAGGTCGACCTCCTCGCGGTTCTCCCTGGAAACTATCATGGTTAATTCCTGATGAATTCATCATGATTGGCTAACTGGCCTGTTTTCATTCTCATCTATCACCCTTCACTGGTGCTCCGCCAGCGTATACCGTTAGCGCAGGCGGGGTTACCATACCATTTTCACCCATCAAAAAAAAAAAAAACTATACAGACCCCTGATAGTAAACGGTTACCGTAGCCTACGAACGCTTGCAGTACCAGCGTGAACTTCAGATGTAGGAAAATCAATAAAATAGATTGCATATCAAAATAAAATATACACCAAATTTGTTTTTTTGCTGACGACCCATCTGATGGAAAGTGGTAACCGTCACCTATAGACATGAGTAGTACCAGTGACATAACAGAGTATACTATTACGCCCATGATACCCCCCATGCGTTGCCATTCTTGAGGACTCAGATGTTATTCCTGTGTACCCTGTAAATTCAGGCCATATCCCACCCTTCAAACTTCAAAATTGATGCAGCAATTTTAGCGTTATAGCGAAACAAATATACATTCAAAATTTTAAAAATTATTGCTTTAGCATCTATTGCTCTTACGAAGACCCCTCATATTATTTTTTCTCAATTTTTTTTACAACACAGGGGCAAACGAGCATGCGGCTCACCTAACGGTAAGTGACTACCGCCGCCCATGATCATTTACAACACCAACGGCATTGCAGGTGTGCTGCCGGCCTTTTAAAAAGGTATATGCTCTTTTCTTGAAGGTCATGATGTCGTATCGGTTCGGAAATACTGCAGCTGGATCTTATATCTTCAATGTACAGACAACAAGAGGATAGTTAGTATTATTAGTAAGAACTGGAGACGCGGACAGTATGACAAATGTGCTCAATAAAAATCCATTAACGATAAATGAAATTCATCATAACAAGCCAAATATACATCCGTTCTTACGAAACAATGAATGAGATTCGACGTAAGTTTAACGAGTGGGTACTTCAAGTGCAGTAATTCTAAAAATAAATCGACCATTACACAATATTGCAGATCTACAACAAAGCCAAGGTTATATTGATTGTGTTTATTCTTCACTAGCTTCTGCCCGCAACTTCGTATGAGTAGAGGGAAACTTCGTACAAAAGTCGTTTGCTTGTGCACCTCTCTCCCATTCGTGTTTCTACCGTGTAGCAGTTGTGTTTGCATGGCCGTGTTTTCGTTTGAAGGGTGGGATATGGCAGTGAATTTACTGGGTACACATGAGTAATATCGATACAGCACAATATCTATTGGACATTGATGATGAAAAAATGTTCATCACCCATTTCTGTCGGATATTTATATTTATTGAAATGAAATAAAATGAAATGAAATGATATGAACATCTGATAGTGTTAACTATTTCGATATTATATACCTATTATATACAGATATTTAATATATCCATTATTGTTCCAATATATATATATATATATATATATATATATATATATATATATATATATATATATATATATATATATATATATATATATCGTAATTAAAATATATAGATATTGCTATATATTAAGTAATATACTTGATACGCCATCTAGAGTTGATCTATTTTATTAGTTTCCCTACATCATAAATCTATTCACGGCTCTTTCAAAAGGGCAGAGCTTAGAGTCAGCGACCCAGGGATATTTGCTCCCGGAGTTGATGCTGGAGTAAAGGGATCCGCCCCGAAGCCCCCACTTAATCCTTCAAGGGGAGGAAAGGGATCGTTAATAATGGAGTCTAACTGCCCTTACAGTATACCAATAGCACAAGCGTGGGGTTACCATTTCATTATCATCCATTAAAACAAAAACTCTCCAAAGAAGGTAAAGATGACCGTATGATAATGGGGGAAAGAAATTGTTAGTAATGAATTCTGACAGCCTCGTTGCTAGTAATATGCTCTATCAGGTCGACCTTCACGCGGTTCCCCCTGGAAACCATCGTGGTTAATTCCTGTTGAGTTCGTCGTGATGGGCCAATTCATCTGCCTTCATGCTCATCTATCATCCCTCACTGGTGCCCCACCAGCGTATATCGATAGCGCAAGCGGGGTGACCATTCCATTATCACCCATTAAATAAAAACACATCCAAAGAGGGTACAGATGACCGTAAGATAATAAAATCTGAAACAGTATACTCAGTTATGTCCACGGTACTGCTCATGTCTATAGGCGACGGTTACCACTTTCCATCAGGTGGGCCGTCAGGTTGTTTGCCATTCTAAGTTGTATAAAAAAATAAAATCGACGCATAGGCCGTTTATGGTATGCCCACCATTAATCACTCATATGGATTTACACCTTTCAAAATTTAACAGGAAATTTATAGTTACTCTAAACGTGTTGGTTTAGCGGCTACCTACTTATTCTGACCTCGAAATTGTGGTAAAATTATGATTCTGTGTCGGTATGTTTGTATGAAAAGGAAATACCTTCCAAATCAAGGAAAATACGTTACATATTGAACGTCTAATAAAGGGGTGGGAAATATAAAGCAATATCTATGTATTTTAGATTTTTTAATGCAACTTAGAATGGCAAACAAACTGACAGCCTATCTGATGGAAAGTGGTAACCGTCGCCTATAGATATGTGCAGTACCATGGACATAACAGCGTATACTATTTCGCCCATGATACCCCCCATGTGTTTTCATTCCTGAGGACTCAGGTGTTATTCCCCTGTACCCTAAAAATTCACTGCCATGTCCCACCCTTCAAACCGAAACACAGCCATGCAAACAACTGCTTCACGGTAAATACACGAATGGGACAGTGGTGCCCAAGCAAACGACTTTTGTACAGTCTCCCTCTGGCAATGTCAATAGTTAAAATAAGTTTTGACAGGTATAACGTTTTTATGAATAAATTTCAAATAATTTGAGTCTACAAGTACATTTATATTTTTTTAATGGTATGGTAACCCCATCTGCGCTGTCGGTATACACTGGCGGGGCACCAGTGATAGATGACTGATGACGACGAAAGCAAGTCAGTTAGCCCATCCTAACGAATTCAACTAGAATTAGCCGCAATGGTTTCCAGGGGGTACCACGTGGAGGTACACCTAACAGGGTATATTGCTAGTAATGGGGCCATTTGACCCCTTTCCTCCTAATTTAGGTACTAGTTTGTGAGAAATAGATAGATAACCTTTCATTTAAAAAGCACTTCACCTATTATGGAGTGCTCAACTCAATTACAGAGCGAAACGCCCTCTGTAATCCAGGGCCGGACCCGACGTCGTTGTGCCTATCCACCCTTTAATCGGGGGATTCCATGATGATTTACCGGCACCCGCGGACCCTGGACCCTATCTGTTTAAATTAAAATATACCTATATAAATTACCCGGTTTTATAATCAAGTTAGCTGGCGAATTGCGCTTTCCACGGGTTTATGGTGGGTGGGGACTTTTTATTCGAATTTAACAGTCATGATTAAGGATGTTTCCACACATTGTAATTCTCTTAATATATGTATGTTATATATTGTACGAATATTATAAATGTTAATGTTTCTAAAAATATTCCGAATTGCTACAACATAGAAATTTGCTGACAATTTTCAATATAACAATTGATTTTTTTGCTCATTTGTTTAAGTAAACAAACAATGACAAAATCAAGAATGACTAGTCGTCGCCCCATGGTCGAAATTCGACCCTAACATGTAATGTAATAAATTAATTTATTATGGTTATGTTTGACATTCGTAAAACTATAGACAAATAATATTAAATACAAACAATATTAATCTATTCTCAACTAGGAACATGGAAAGACTGCTGTCAATTGAAAAAAATAGTAACTGATGGTATATCTTTCATCCTTTTTTTTACTAATTATATTTGCATAAGAAGAAAGGAGACAACCATATGATTTACAGTTTTTATTTTATCATTCCTTCTATGTAGTTCCTTGTTCTTAGATTCTCAATTTGACCACAGACTTTAACAATAAACAAAAGAGTATACATACGCGCGCGTGTGTGTGTGTGTGTCAAATACATAATAGTGTGCGTAATTTTTTTCTTTTTTGAATTGATTTAATGTATTTCTTATGCATAATTTTAAAAAATATTAGAATTCTGGACGCCTTCTCTTTATAAATTATAAGTGTGCGAAATTTTATACTCCTCCGTCCGAGTGATTTACGTAAAAAAGGATACAATGTTTTTGCTTCACGTACTAATATATCGTCGTAGTCGTAGAATACTGACGGATCTTTATCTACACTAATATTATAAAGAGGAAAACTTTGTTTGTTTGTTTGGTTGTAATGGATAAACTCAAAAACTACTGGACTGATTTTAAATATTCTTTCACCATTCGAAAGCTACATTATCCACGAGTAACATAGGCTAAATTTTATTTTGGAAAAAAATAGGGGTCTGTAAAATATTTTGATTGGTATATGGTTAATTCTAGTTCAGTTCGTCAGGATGGGCCAACTGGCCTGCTTTCATTGTCACCTATCATCCCTCACTGGTGCCCCGCCACTGTACAATGTTAGCGCAGGCGGGGTTACCTTGTATATTATCTACATATTATACAACGCGGTTTCAGAGATGCTTTCTCCCACGAACACTCAGGTTATGGAATGAGCTCCCTGCCGAGGTTTTCCCGAGAGACTACAGCATGGGGTTCTTCAAAAGGGGGGTAAAGAGGTTTCTTCAGGGTCGGCAACGCGCGCGTAATACCTCTGGTATTGCAGGCGTTCATAGGCTACGGTAACCGCTTACCATCAGGTGGGCCGTATGCTTGTTTGCCACCGCAGTGGTATAAAAAAAAAAAAAAACACTCGTAGATACAGACATTGTTTACACGTGTTGATATTTCAACATATTTTTCCTGCAACACCATAACAAGACAAATTAATTGGCAAATGATAATATTTCAACCCGTGAGAACATTCGCGCGTGATATATGCGTATTAACAAAGAATCCAACCCAGTCATTGTTATTAAAACTCAATAATTATTGCAGAAACACGTCCGTATACCGACAACAAAATATGTGGTTTTTAACACCTGCAAAATTTGTCACCTCAAAATCATCACGTATGTGGAAAATGTGACATTTATTTTATGCAACTTCAAGAAAAGAGTATATTCCTTTTTAAAAGGCCGGCAGCACACCTGCAACGCCGCTGGTGTTGTGGGTGATCATGGGCGGCGGTAGTCACTTACCATCAGGTGAGCCACATGCTCGTTTGCCCCCTGTGTTGTAAAAAAAAAACTTAGAATTGCAAACAAACTGACGGCCCACCTGATGGAAAATAGGAAATGGTAACTATCTCCTATAGGCATAAACAGTGCTATGCACATAACAGAGTATACTGTGTCGACCATGATACCCTTTTTGCGTTGCCATTCCTGAGGATTAGAGTGTTATGTCTCAGTACCCTGTAATTTGCCCTGTTCATTGCAATATCCTAGGGTGGAATATGGTGTGAAATTACTGGGTACAGAGGAATAACACCTGAGTCCTCAGGAATGGCAACGCATAGGGGATATCATGGGCGAAACAGTATACTCTGTTATGTCCACGGTACTGCTCATGTCTATAGGCGACGGTTACCACTTTCCATCAGGTGGACCGTCAACTTGTTTGCCATTCTAAGTTGTATAAAAAAAAAACATTCAAACCGAATGACAGTAATGTAAACACAACTGTTTCACGACAGAAATACGAATGGGACAGAGGTACCACAGAATATGACTATTTTTTTAATGGATGATAATGGTGTATTCATTACGATGACCTAACTGACCTGCCTTTTCATCCTCACATATCACCGCTCACTGGTACCCCGCTAGTGTAAACCGATAGCGCAGGCGGAGTTACCATGCCATTTTCACGCATTAAAAAATCTATGACAGTCTCATGAGGGGGCCTATGATCAATAGTGGTCAATTAACGGCCGAAATGATGAGAATGATAATAAATAAATAAATAACAATTAAATTTATTTCCTTAAACAAAATTGGCCTGTAGTACAATATAACTATAACCCCACACTAGGCAAAGCCTGTCTCGTGGAAGTCAAAGCTAGAAATTTAACATTTATAGATGTAGTTATGATGGTAGATACCATTCTAATACTACCGTTGGCATTATGAATCACGGCTGTTACTCACAATCGTTTGACATTTGCGTAAGAAACGCGCGCGTAACCCCGCGCTCAAATTGGTTAAGTTATTACATACTTCGCATAACTAATGCATTAGTAATGTAGACAAATATGTTTTAATACTGCTGGAAAATTAATATTTAATACTATAAGCTGCGAGAACTAACATAGCAGTCATTTTTTTTTTTGTTATTTTAATGCATGATAATGGCATGGTAAAGGGGGGAAAAGGATTGTTAGCAATGGAGTTTGACAGCCCCATTGCTAGCAATATACCTTATTAGATCGACCTCCACGTGGTTCCCCATGGAAACCATCGTGAACAATTCTTGTTGAATTCGTCACGATGGGCTAACTGACCTACTTCATCCTCACCTATCATTCTTCACTGGTGCTCCGCCGGTGTATACCGATAGCGTGGGTGGGGTTACCATTCCATTATCATCCATTTAAAAAAATGGCATGGTAAACTCGCCTGCGCTAACGGTATACGCTGACGGGGCACCAGTAAAGGATGACAGGTAAAGATGAAAAGGCATTTAGCCTATCGTAATGAATTCACTTGGAATAGAACACGATGGTTTCCAGGGGAAACAGCGAGGAAGTCTACCTGACAGGGTGTATTGTGGTTACTTTTGCAAAAAGTTTAATTATATAAATAGTGAATCTTAAAAATTACTGTAATATTAATACAATGCAATCTAACATGGCGGGGGGAAAGGGATTGTTAGTAATGGAGACTGAGAATCCTATTGCTAGCAATATACCCAACCAGGTCGACCTCCTCGCGGTTCTCCCTGGAAACTATCATGCTTAATTCCTGATGGATTCATCATGATGGGCTAACTGGCCTGTTTTCATTCTCATCTATCTCCCTTCACTGGTACTCCGCCAGCGTATCCCGTTAGCGCAGGCAGGGTTACCATACCATTTTCACCCAGTAAAAAAAAATCTAACATGGCACGACCCTCCAAAATCCAACGAATTAAAAATGTGTGAGTAAAAGTATTGTCTAAGGAATATAACACTCCTCCGAACCGCAATTGAAGACGGTTCCTCACAAACACAAACAGAGCATCACGTCTGTATATAGTCACACACACATTGAAATAAAAATTTAAAAGGCCGTGCCATGTTGAATTAGACAATTTATACAAAGTCTTCCTTCGGGAAAAGTATTAAAAAATCTATGCCTACAATTATCCAGTGGCTTTATATTCTTCGTGGACACGTGCAGCTGATTCATACAATTTTGCACGTGACCGGTGTCCGCCATGTTTTGTGACAGGTGGTCATTAAAGAACAATGGGTGTGCGCATGCGCCACTTTTGTCATCATGCATGCATCTGTGTAGGTGCAGGTACACACTGCATACCTACTAGAGAGGTATGTTATGTTACCGACTTGATATTTCATAATATTATTATATATAGTAATGACTTTTTGCGCTCTACTTCTTACTTGTGGTTTTCAGAAGTAGGAAAACCAATGACATTGGCCGCTACTAGATGGCGCTTCAATATGAAACATTCGGATTTTAAATTAGACCTTCAGGAATACAATTGCGAAAATCGAATCCAATTTGATCCAGTATTTTTTGCTTGATATCGATAACTGACAGATAAAATTTCAAAAAATATTAGCGTCCCACGTAAAACATCTCTAAATCCTAACTGCGGTTGCCAAGCCTGCCAGGTATGGCAACTACTGGCAAAACCATCCACGGGGGAGGCTTATATTCAACAGTGGACAGTGAAAGGCTGATATGGGGATGGTGATGAATAAAATATTTAGACAACTATGAAAATACCTATTTATAAGCAGTTGTGTTTGCATGGCTGTGTTTCGGTTTGAAGGGTGTGATATGGCGTGAATTTACAGGGTACAGAGGAATAACACCTGAGTCCTCAGGAATGGCTACGCATGGGGGGTATCATGGGCGAAACAGTATACTCTGTTATGTCCATGATACTGCTCAGGTCTATAGGCGACGTTTTCCACTTTCCATCAGGTGGGTCGTCACTTGTTTGCCATTCTAAGTAACATAAATAAAAATATATCAACTTTTATACGTTCTCACTAATATTGTAAATAAAACCAAACGTCTTTTTGTCCATCTATGAATCATATTTCAACTCTGTCAGTTAAAATACACTGTAATTTTTTTTTTATACAACTTAGAATGGCATTCCTGAGGACTCAGGTGTTATTCCTCTGTACCCAGTAAATTCACGCCATATCCCACCCTTCAAACCGAAACACAGTCAAGCAAACACAACTGCTTCACGGTTGAAACACGAATGGGACAGAGGTACCCAAGCAATCGACTTTTGTAAAAAGTCTCCCTCTGGTGTTTGCTTATAAGTAGGCACACTTATTTCTTGCTACAATATTTGCAGTCGCGGATGACTTGTTTGAGCAAAGAGGCGAATACTAGAATGTTTCTAAATAGAATTACATATGTTCTTTTAGAAATATAACATCGTAAGGTACTTAACTTTTCTTTGGTTATTTTTTTTTTGCAGAATGAAAATGGAATAGTACCCTTTGTAATAATGTAGTAGTTCCTTTTATCATTGAATGAATGGTAACAGATGAGATCAAGTTACTTGGAATTAGCCACAATGGTTTAACTGGCTAAACCATGTTTAAAAAAAAAGTTTATGCTAAATATTCTATAGATGAAATCAAGATTACTTAGAATTAGCCACGATAGTTTAACTGGCTAAACCATCTTTAAAAAAAAAACGTTTATGCTTGTTAACACATGAAAACTTTTTGGTATTTATAATTATTTGAATTTAATAAAAAAATAAAAACTTATTCGTTTTCTAGCTGTCAACAAGTCTTTTATTTCATAAATTATAAAATAATAAAATACAGATCTCTGATCTAGTTTAGGGTCCAGTCTCCTACAAGTTTTACCATTTTAATTATACATACATATATAGTTGTATTTTTTTTCACGTAACTTTCTGTAAGATTTGTGGAGAAAATAAATAAATTCATAAATTTTAAAATATTTTAAAGTAAAGCATAATACAGCTAGGACACTAACAATGCTAACTTTTATGCTTTATCCGATAAGTGCTATCTATTATTCTCATTTTCGTTTATAATATAGTATATGTCATATATGTGTAAGTATATTTGTTATTCATATATATTTATTCGTTTATATATGTAAGTTTAGTATGTATGTATATCAATAATTACTAGTACCGCATTCGAGTATTCTGACACTTCCCTACAGTTGACTGGGAGAGAATGCTTTTAGCATTAAGTGCGCTATATACACATATATGTACTAGTGAATAAATAAATAAATAAATAAAATAGATGGTTTCCAGTGGAGCGACCACGTGAAGGTCGACTTGACACTATTATTGCTTGCTATCAGTAAGATCGTTAGACTCCATTACTAAAACTCCATTATTATTAACACCCCCCCTCTAAAAATGAGATACTCCGCATTTCTAACCGCTTCCAAACCTAATAATATGTATGGACACAAAGTTATAATTGTAAAAACAACTTTTGTTTCGAAAAGCTGCAGTTGAGTTACTTGCATACTCTAGTCTGCGGAAATTGCATTCCGAATAAGCGGTAGAACCATAAAACAACTATTCGAAAGTATGTGTTAAGAGGGACGCCGCCACCCATTCCTCGGCCATAAGCTTCCTTGGTCGCATTAATCGAAAGAACAAATAGAAAAAAAACCAGAATTAAATTTCTAAAAAAAATATTTAATTTCTTTACAGAAAATCAGGCTGTCCCATTTACTGCTTTTGTCTATCCAGATAAACTATCATTATGCTCTTCATAATGCACTTTCGTCTAATAAATAAATGCGCCACTAACAATCAAATAGCAATTGATGGAAATTATTCAATATAGAAATTTTAGTTACTAAATTGCTCAGCAGAGGCAGCAGAGTCACTAATTATATTCTCTCACTCACGCTAATTGATTTAGACAATACAAAACATGTCAAAAATACTAACATTATTAGCAAATATTAAATGATTTATAGCTATCACAAACTACAAATGACATAATCAAGGAATTGAGCATAAAATTGTTACAATGTTTGATACCACTTGTATATGATATTTTCAATTTCAAAATGGCGGCCGATTTATCTTTATCCTCTAATACATCTTATCTGATAAGTGGTCAATAGATAAAATCAATCAATTAAAAGTCTACCATAGATTAAGAATTGTACTTGAAAGAATAAAACTTCTTAGTAACAAACCGAAGCGTTCTGTAGACTTTTTTTTTCTTACTATTGGACAGAGACCGTAGAAGTAATTATTTTATTATACATTTGTTTATATTCTCATAATTAAAATAGACTATACATACCTTAAATCTTTCATACTAAATCAGTCACGAGACCGCTCAGTTTGTATGAAACGTGAAAAGAATTTATACCTATTTAAGTTGCAGTAGTTACATAGATTACGCCTGCATATAACCAAAACAAAATTATTTTTTTTTTATTAATTTATCTATTAAAAACCTAATACTAGAATAGTTATTTATGTTTTTCTTCAGATTAGAAAATAGGCTATAAAATGCCCAGTATCTAGACACTTAATCTAAAAGATAATGTAATGTCTTTATCTATGTTGTTAAAGAAATCGTAATGTAGTTATGTTTGTTTATAAACATAATACTTTCTTACTTTTTTTTTTATGTAAAGGAAATGGTAACCCCGCCTGTGCTATGCTGTGCTATCGGTATAAGCTGGCGAGGCACAAGTGAGAGATGATAGGTGAGGATGAAAGCAGCTCTGTTGGCCCGTCATGACGCGATTCATTACTAATTAACCACGATGGCTTTAAAGGAAAACCGCGTGGAAGTCAACTTAATAGAGTATATTGCTAGCAATGGGATTGTTTAACCACATTAACAATCGATCTCGCGTCACGGCCGCTCATGATTAAGTGTCCCGGATGCTCCCGAAACTAGTTGAGCTTCCTCGACTAAAATATATGAAACTTTTAATAATAAAATTCCTTTCCCCTATTACACCTTATTAAAATAATTACCTATTACAATAATAATAGTGCTTGGTTCAGTTCCTAGATTAACAAAATATGTAGTTTAACACTAACTTTAAAATGGAGGAATTAAATAATTAATTTTTTTATGTAATACACAAAAAATACAATATATTGAACTAAAGATGTATGCGAAATTCCAGCTTGATCGGATATTAAAAAGTGTTTCTAATTTGACTTGCAAGATTTGATCTAACGTTGAAATTGTAAACAAACATACATTACAAGTGAAATAAAAACATCTAAAATAAAAACAAGCATATGTATATATAAGTAAAGTCGAATAGAATCGTAGTACACTGAATTATATCATATAACTTAAGAATAATCTTAGATATCAGTAAATTATCTACATTATTGTCATTTTAATTAGTTTACCTACGTCTTACATATTTTATATTGGTGTCGATATTTCTTTAATATTGTGGATTGTATATTAAACATGTGTAAGTGTTTTTTTTATTTTATAATATTTAAAAATAATTGGAATCAATAGGCATTATTTGGATGTCGCCACTGCGGTTAACACTAGTGGCGTACTGGCCATCATATTTTTCCACTTTTTTTACTATCTTTTTTGTTTTCAATATCTGTCCTTTTCTTGCTATCACTTTTTTTAATGGGTGATAATGGAATGGTAACCCCACCTGCGCTATCGGTATACACCGGCAGGGCACCAGTGAAGGATGATAGATGAGAATGAAGCAGGTCAGTTAGCCCATAGGGACGAATTCAACAAGAATTGTTCACGATGGTTTCAAAGGGGAACCACGTGGAGGTCGACCTAATAGGGCATATTGCTAGCAATGGGGCTGTCAAACTTTATTGCTAACAATCCCTTTTTCCCCTATTTTAATTATTTACTCATTTCTCTTAACATTAATCTTAAATTGTCCATATTTCACCCTTACATAGTACGTAAGTACATTGTAATAAGTCTATGATTTCACAGGTCTTAATTTTTAATCTAATGAGGCATGTGGCCTAAGAACAAGAAATTAAATCACTCCTTCTTACATAGTGATAAAATTGTCAATTCATAACAGGCTAATGTATAGAAAATGTTATACGGCTGTATAAACCTACCAAATTCGGACACAACCTGCTTGCATACTAGTTACATTAATTGTGTCGAATATATAATCTAGTAATGTAAAATTTGTCACTGATAAATAATTAACATATCAAACATTATCTATACACTAGCCTGCTATGAATTGAGAAAAATAGCAACTGATGGTGTACCAATGTTTCGTCCTCTTTTCACTAATTATATTTGCATAAGAAGAAAGGAGGCAACCATATGATTCACAGTTTTTATTTTATCATTCCTTCTATGTAATTCCTTGTTCTTAGCACAGGGTCACACCCTCCTGCTTTATCAACTTTTTTTTTAATTGCACAAGAGTACAGAGTAGTTATTACAATATTTAATAATATAAAAAAGTACACTTTCTAAGTAAATTAACTGTATTTATTGTCATTGTAATTGAAGGATTAAAGTGTAAAATAAATAAATAAATACACGGGACATGACAGTCCGTACATTGCATTTTTCAATAGACAATTATCCTACCTAATATTGTTAGTTTTAAAACGATTTTAATTTTTTTTTTACACTCAATCTTATAAATATTAGGCCCTTACATATGAAATTGGCAAAAAAAAATAGAATATATAATAAAAGTATATCTCCATCCCTTATAATACATTTATATTTTCATAGTTATTAATTAGCCATTAGGGTGTCAAGACGCAACAAACAAACAAACCTTTACATTTATAGTATTAGTAGCTATGGATACCATATTTTACT
Organism: Galleria mellonella; assembly: GCF_026898425.1. NCBI lineage: Eukaryota > Metazoa > Arthropoda > Insecta > Lepidoptera > Pyralidae > Galleria > Galleria mellonella. The sequence continues at coordinate 1,688,545 of NW_026441999.1, read as the reverse complement.
GGCATATCCGTAATTTTAAGGCGATTTTTAATGAATGGCACACTTTTTATGTACTTTTCAGGGCATATTCTTGTACCGCTGCTGGTAGCGCCCTCTTTCGGGCTGAGGACCTTCGAGCCACCGCCGCCGCCTGTCACCACTAGAAATAATATAACAGAACACTGGTTTACTGTTAGATTAAACCATTTTATGGCGCACAACAATGAAACATTTCAAATGGTAATTATACGCTTACTAGCTTTTACCCTAGCGTTTACACCGTTGAGGTGGTAAGAGGTAACAGACAAACAATCTCACTTTCACATTTATCTTACTAGCTTTTACTCGTGACTTCGTCCACGTGACCGGGATAAAAAACAGCCTATATCCTTTTCCAACCCATAAAGTCTATACGAAATTTCATAGTGATCAGTTAAGTCGTTTTCAGGTAACAAACGAACAAACAATCTCACTTTTACTGGTATTGCAGGTGTTCATGGGCTACGGTATCCACTTACCAACAGGTGGGCCGTATACTTGTTTGCCACCTTAGTGGTATAAAAAAAAAAAACTTTCACATCTATACTTATAATAAATCTGTAGAGAGGTCAATTCTGTACATGAAATATATTTACAAAATAACTATCAGCGGGTGATTAGTGATCGATACTGATGCCAAAATTTAATCAGTAAAATTTTTGTCTGTCTGTCTGTATGTTCGTTATAGAAACAAAAACTACTCGATGGATTTTAACGAAACTTGGTACAATTATTCTTCATACTCCCGGGCAGGTTATAGTATACTTTTCATCACGCTACGATCAATAGGAGCAGAGCAGTGAAGGAAAATGTTAAAAACCCGTGCGACGCCGGGTCGGGCCGCTAGTTTATAATATTATAGTAAGTTGAAGTTAACTACAAACTTAATCTCATTAGCCCGCGTAGGTTAAATTAAAAACGAATTATATTAATTTAAGGTGAGGTCCATTTATATACGAAATTGCATTTAAATGCATTTAATCGGGGGAAAAGGAATCGTTAGTAATGTAGACTGAGAATCCCATTGCTAGCAATATACCCAACCAGGTCGACCTCCTCGCGGTTCCCCCTGGAAACTATCATGGTTAATTCCTGATGAATTCATCATGATGGGCTAACTGGCCTGTTTTCATTCTCATCTATCACCCTTCACTGGTGCTCCGCCAGCGTATCCCGTTAGCGCAGTGCGGGGTTACCATACCATTTTCACCCATCAAAAAAAAAATCCATTTAATCGTTTAAGCATAGGTGTTTCTTAGAGTAAATTAATTCGATGCTAGTTCACCCAATTTAGGAAATAATTTTTCTCGAGTCTTTTTTTTTTTAATGGATGATAATGGAATGGCAGCCCTGTGCTATGCTGTGCTATCGGTATACACTGGTGGGGCACCAGTGAGGGATGATAGGTGAGGATGAAGCAGGTCAATTAGCCCATCGTGACGAATTCAACATATATAATATAATAATCAAGAATGACCTATTTAATTGGTTTTCTTGCTTCTGAAATCCACACTTACCAAATAGTGAGTAAAAAGAAGTAAAAAGAATAGTTAATATTAGTAAAATAGTAAAATATTATTTATTTATTTATTTTATATATATTTTCAGCGGTTCTACTACAACAATGAGTTTGTAAATGCCTCTCATATCCCCGAAATAGTCGTCTTCGTCGGCGGTGAGTGGGCCATCTATCCCGGGTGGGTGGGGGGAGGGTTGGCCCACGAGTTGGCCAGCATTCTCCACGCCGGTCTATTCTACACTGAACACAGATACTACGGACTTACAAGACCTACTGCGTAAGTGAATTTATTTATTTATTTCCTAATTAAATAATCCTCATACAATTGAGAATCATTCCGTGTGGTCCCGGCATAGAATAGACCACTGAGGTGGCAAAGGGAGACTTTGTATAAAAGTCGATTGCTTGGGTACCTCTGTCCTATTTGTGTTTCAACCGTAAAGCAGTTGTATTTGCATGGCTGTGTTTCGATTTGACGGGTGTGATATGGCGTGAATTTACAGGGTACAGTGGAATAACACCTGAGTCCTCATGAATGACAACGCATGGGGGGTATCATGGTCGAAACAGTATATTCTGTTATGTCCATGGTACTGCTCATGTCTATAGGCGACGGTTACCACTCTCCATCAGGTGGACCGTCAGCTTGTTTGCCATTCTAAGTTGTATAAAAAAAAAATTATTAGAATTATTGTGTTTAATTCCGCCACCATTAGTATGTGTGCGACTGCCAACACACGGAGATTAGCTACTATTATTATTACTAGAAGTTGTACAACCTTCCATATGCGACACCAACTTCCGACTGCCATTTCTTCCACGCATGTTTTGCAAAACGTGTTTCACCTCTACCTATACATGAAGGGCAAGTAAAAATAAAAAGAACATTTCATCATCATCATTGCAGCCATAAAATAGCTGGACATAGGCCTCCTTCATAGTCTGCTGTAAGAAACGGTCCTGAACCACCTACATCCACTGACTCCCTGCAATGCACTCCATCTAGTGGGAGGTGCATTATATATTATAAAAATTTTTCGCTTGAGTAGAAATATATTAACGGTGTTTACTGCATCTTGGTATTTTTTTAATGAGTGTTTATGATATGGTAACCCTGTCTGCACTATCGGTATACACTGGCGGGGTACCAGTGATAGATGCCAGATGAAGATGAAAGTAGGTCAGCTAGCCCATCCTGACGAATTAAACTAGAATTAGTCACGGTGGTTTCCAGAGGGAACCACGTGAAGGTCGACCTGACAGGGTATATTGCTAGTAATAGGGCTATTTGACCCCATTACTAACAATCCCCTTCCCCCATGCATCTTGGCATTATCAACTCCTACAAAGATCTATGAAATAATTACCACCTCATTGAAAAACCAATTGTAATTTATAACTAGGCTGTATGGGTCATGCTCTTAGCCTGTCTAATTTTGGACGAGTTTTAAAACAACAATTTATTTCGTCACAAGAGAGATTACGAATGTGATAACAAAAGCTTTTTGTTGACAATTGCCTACAATTCAAACAAACGATACGATCTGCCTCCGCACAACACTGGAGCGGTGAAGCGTGCTGCGGAATCTAAACTTGGTAATTAATGCTCAAATAGTCTATAGTAGTTATCTGTGGTAATGGTCACTATATCACACCGTAGCGTAATAAGAGAATGTCACAGAAATACTATGAACAAATACAGTATGAATCATTGTAAATATACATAGTACATAATTCGCAAACTAAAACAATAGACTGTATATTTTCTTACAAAGTAGTATTTAAATTAATTATCAGATAAAAAGATCTTAAAACATAGAAACGAAATACCAATAGAATTACGTCACTGAGTAAACGAACGAATCAAAGATGTACATCCTTATTCGCCACGTATAATAGTGGCAAAGCTATTTAATTTAAACAGGTAATAAAAACATGGCAAATTAATTGAGTTATCAAAAAAAGCGCAATAAAAGAGCAAAATTTACCGGAAGAAGACTGTCTGCTTGGGCGCCTCTGTCCCATTCGTGTTTCTATAATAAAGCAGTTGTGTTTGAATGAATGTATATCGATTTGAAAAGTAAGATATGGCGATGAAATTAAAGGGTAAAAAAGGGTACAAAAAGGGTATATTTTAGTCCTCCAGAATGGCAACGCATGAAGGGTATCATGGGCGACACAATACATTCTATTACGTCCATAGTACTATACATATTTATAAGCGACGGTTGCTGCTTTCCATCAAGTAGGCCGTAAGCTTGTATGCTATCATTCTAAATTGCATAAAAAAGGCATATAAATAATAGTACATTATTATATTATTTTTTATGTTGATACTTTTTGGTTGCACAGACTTAATTTCTAATTTCATAAAAATAAATTCAGTGCTGTCTCTAGGCCTCTGCCGATGAATAATCGATTTTTGACTTTTTTTTTTCTTATATGATCGATTTTTAAAGTATTAAATTCGACGAGTTTTTTATTTTTTTTATTTTTATAAATATATTGTAACGCTACGGTGTAAATAAATACCGAGTCAGTTTGCGGGTATAGAGGACGGGTTACAACGATTATAGTGGGTTGAGGTGTAACTAATGGTAGCCGGTTCAATTCTCGTGTCATTAGTATTCCTGACCGCACAGACGGGAGAGGCCGCTGGTTTTGGATTCAATTATTGAATTACATAGAATAGTTAAGCACTTATTTGACGCTTCACTTGATTTGTGGAATTAGATTTACAGACATCAATTTCGATAATCTTCAGAGACTTTTGTGACGTTTTTTGACGGTTAGTTTGAAAAACTAGGAACTTTCTTCTTAAGCAATTTTCAAAGCGAGGAGCTTCTTGATTCGACTTTTTTTTTGTGAATTTCGTATGTTGTACAGCTTAAATAATTATTTTTGCAATCAATAAATTTTATTTTAAATACACTATTTGGCATGAATTTACAGGGTACAGAGGAATAACACCTAAGTCCTCAGGAATGGCAACGCATGGGGGGTATTATGGGCGAAACAGTATACTCTGTTATGTCCATGGTACTGCTCATGTCTATAGGCGACGGTTACCACTTTACATCAGGTGGGCCGTCAGCTTGTTTGTCATTCTAAGTTGTATAAAAAAATTTAAAAATTATTCAGAATTTTTTTTTATCCCGTTAAGTTTCGATAGTGTATTTAAAATATGTATAAATAACGCGAAAGTTAAAAATTAACGATAGAGTTTACTGTAGAGTGGTTCCATGTTAAAATGACATTAGATGGAAGTTACGGGGACAGTATGAAACATACGTACCTACAATAGTAGAAAAGTAACAGATCTTAGAAAAAAATTATAGACAAGAAATATATAAAAAAAGGTCCAAGTCGTAGAGAGAATTTATTAGTTCTTGTTTCTCACTGCCTACCCTATAACGATCTTGGGTAAAGATAAAAAAAAAGAAAATATCTTAGAACTATAAATAAAGTTTATTTATATCACTAATTGAGTTAATTATTGTATAATTAACATAAAAAGCACATTTTTGTAACACGCATTGCAATTATACCATTTTCGCCCAATTTCGTCTGTGCGTTGCCATTCCTGAGGACTCGGGTGTTATTCCTCTGTACCCAGTAAATTCACGCCATATCCCAGCCTTCAAACCGAAACACAGCCATGCAAACACAACTGCTTCACGGTTGAAACACGAATGGGACAGGGGTACACAAGCAATCGACTTTTGTACAAAGTCTCCCTCTGGTAATATTACTATATTTTTCTAACAATATTTTTCTATTCTAACCTGTTTTATTCTATTCTAACTGTACAGTATGACTTTAATTATTATACAATAAATAATAATGAATTTACATTGGCCGAGCTGTATCGGCATATGTCTGGATGTTAGCCAAACGCTGCCCGTTAGTGTCAAACACACGACCACATTATTCATCGCAGTCGGTTGATAATGATACTAATCAACTGTTATACGTATTATTATTAGAATTATAATAAAGTATTCAAATTAAGAATGTATTAAAAAAAAACCGACTTCAATCGTGAAAAAACTAGTCATTTTTTATTAAAAAAAAGGTGGTCAAGTGCGAGTCGAACTCGCGCAACGATCATTTCATTTAATTTCGTTTCATTTCGTTTCATTTAGTTTCATTTCGTTTCATTTCGTTTCATTTCGTTTCATTTCGTTTCATTTTGTTTCATTTCGTTTCATTTCGTTTCATTTCGCTTCATTTCATTTTGTTTCATTTCATTTCTTTTATTTACACAATCACTTTACCAACAATCACTTGGTTCTCAAACTAGAATGTTTTTTTTTTGTTTTGAGGGACCAGCCATAAAATATTCAAAGGCTCAAAACAAAACGCCCAAACACGAGACAAATGACTGAAGTTCGTTTTTCAAACTGACCCAGCCGAGAATTAAACTTAGGACTCATTGTACAATGAAGCTACCGCTTTACTGTGTTATAATCGATTTTAAATTAAAACAAATATATATAATGTGAGGGGAAAGGGATTGTTAGTAATGGAGACTGAGAATCCTATTGCTAGCAATATACCCAACCAGGTTGACCTCCTCGCGGTTTTCCCTGGAAACTATCATGGTTAATTCCTGTTGAATTCCGCGTATCCCGTTAGCGCAGGCGGGGGTACCATACCATTTTCACACATCATAAAATATATATATATATATATATAATGTACATAGAATTTTACTGTGCATTAAAGTTTAAATAAATAAATAAATCATCATTCCATCGATGGACTTACACCATGATGATTACGTCACCAATAGATAAGAATAACTTCATTAGAAAATCCATGGACGTCACAGTAGTTTATATTATGACGCCCATGGTACCCCCATGAGTTCCCGCATTTTCCTTACCAAACAATATGACGACCTATATATATATATGGTCGTCGTATTAACGTCGTTTTTCAGTTACCGACCCTAAAATAATCTAAAATTGACGTCTTATTTGAGTCGCAGACGTCACCTTGCTACCTTAAGTGTAAACAATACACATTTACAAAATTTTATTACATTTTTTAAACAATTTCTGAGATTAACGTAAACGAATATCCTCACATGAGATTTATTATTTATATATTAAAATTAAAACGTTCGCTATGAGGAATTCTTCAGAAAGTTCAATAAAAAAAAAGTAAATCGCTGAAAAAAAAAAGCAATTGTCAAAACTTTATCCAATAGCTATTACCTATAAAATGACAAAATTATTAAGTAAATCCTTGAATTAAAACTTAATTTATATGACCAGACATAACAATGTAATTGTGGAACGGAACGGACAATTCATTTCATTATGTTCCGAAGAATATATACATATTAATAAGGAACAGAAACGATCGCTGTTCCGTTTCACGCAGAACTAACTTTAATTTGCGAAAAATATTAGAATTGTGTTTCGCGACTCATGCATACTAAGTATTCAATTACTAAATTAACTGTGCCGGTTTCGGCGACCTTATTTGCCTGTAGTTCCGGTATATAATTGCTTGACACAGCTGCAATTGGTTGGTCATGATGTTAGCGGTTAATTAGCAGGCATAGATAGGTACTATGGCGGGAATTGGATCAGCTCGCAGATTTTATATTGTTTTTAGAAAAAAAACAAATCGTTTAAGGTTTGTTATATATATTCTTTTGATCTTGAAAAAAAAAGACATCGATTAATTTAACAACATTGTTATTTACCAACTTTACCAGAGGGAGAGTTTGTACAAAAATCGTTTGCTTGGACATCTTAGTCCCATTCGTGTTTCTATCGAGAAGCAGTTGTGTTTGCATGGCTGTGTTTCGGTTTGAAGGGTGGGATATGGCAGTGAATTTACAAGGTACAGAGGAATAACACCAGAGTCCTCAGGGATGGCAACGCATTGGGGATATCATGGGCGAAACAGTATCCTCTGTTACGTCCACGGTACTGCTCATGTCTATAGGCGACGGTTTCCATCAAGCGGGCCGTCAGCGTCTGCCATTCTAAGTTGCATAATAAAAATTACCAACTTTATTATATATTGATATTGAGTCAATTTTTATTTAAAATTGGTACCGTATAATACAAGCCGCGACCCATGGATTTGACCGCATACATATAGATAAAAAATATTCGATGCTGTAAAAAATATTGAATGTCTATCCTGAGTTACCAGATGAGATGATGATGGAGATGTAATATAAAATTCATCTGTTTGGGTACTTTTGTCCCATTTATGTATCAGATGCTAAGCAGTTATGCTTGCACGGCTGTTTCGGTTTGAAATGTGAAGTAATTTATTTAAAAAAAAAACCAATAGTGTTCTTAAATTAAATTCTAATAATAGTCAAATCAAACAAGTAGACGTCATAATATTTATACGCATACTCAACAGATATACCCTCAATAATAAATATATATGGAAGTTGATTCCAAAGAATGGTTGTGCGTGGAAGAAAGTGCCTTGAAAAACGCACGTTGGAAGACCGCCACTCGTCCAGTAGTTACAAATTCTTTGGAATCAACTTCCAGCAGCAGTATTTCCGAACCGATACGACAACATAACCTTCAAGAAAAGAGTATATGCCTTTTTAAAAGGCCGGCAGCACACCTGCAATGCCGCTGGTGTTGTGGGTGATCGTGGGCGGCGGTAGTCACTTACCATCAGGTGAGCTGCTTGCTCGTTTGCCCCCTGCGTTGTAAAAAATAAATAAAAAAAAAAACAATATCTATATATTGGCCCAATAACTAATATATTAAATATCTGTTATCCAATATTTAATGTCGAAATGAAAAACCCAATAGAAATTGAAATGTGAAAGTGAGTTTGTTTCTTACCTTATAACGCCTTAACGGCTTAACAAAACACTATCAAATTTAGTATACACTTACTATATGAGATGGAGAAAGATATAGGTTATTTTTTATCACGATTAGTAAACATAGCCTGGGGGGTCTACCATGTAATGAAATTCCGAATTGTCGGATTCAATTTCGTATCTTTGTTCATACCCAAATCGACCTTTTTTTTGTCGAGGGGAAATGCTCATGCAGACCCGCATACCTTGGGGGAGATTTTTTTTAAAGAACTTAGAATAGCAAACAAGCTGACGGCCCACCTGATGGAAAATGGTAACCGTCGCCTATAGACATGAGCAGTACCATGGACATAACATAATATACTGTTTCGTCCATGATACCCCCCATGCGTTGCCATTCCTAAAGACTCAGGTGTTATTCCTCTGTATCCAGTAAATTCACACCATATCTCACCCTTCAAACCGAAACACAGCCATGCAAACACAACTGCTTCACGGTTGAAATACGAATGGGACAGAGGTACCCAAGCAATCGACTTTTGTACAAAGTCTCCCTCTGGTGAAAAATGATATATGTGTGCGAGATATGTGGGTACTGCCGGACTCTTACCGGCTAAAACTCCCCGGTGCTCCTTCTCAGCGCTTTCTTCAAGACGGGTGTGCGCGGGCAATCGTCCCGTCGCGAACGCATTGGTCCGCCATACAAGACCCTTCACTAGGTGACCTGTAGGTTTTTCCTCACTAAGGGGCGCGTGGGAGCACGCGCGTGCCTCCTCCGGGCCGTGTTGGTGATGGGGTGACAGCTGTCCTCGCAACTGTCGCCCTTGGCCCATGCGGTGAAGTAGGATCTCCTTCTTGGCCCTGCCTTCTTCGCCTACCCAAGTCGAGCTTAACATTTCGTTCGTCATAATTCCTACTATAAAAGATCAAAGGAAGGATATTTTAACTTTTTCAATATTATTAAACGGTATGTATTATGCAATTTTAACGTCAAATTTGTGTTTCGTTCGACTCCGAAATTTCGGAAAACATTTCATGGTAGGCCCTCATGGTTACACGGACACAGTCGCGAGTTAGTAAGAGTAGAGAAGTTAGAGAAGAACAGTAAGAATAGTAGAGTGAGTTGGAGAGTTAGCTAGTACTTTTATACTCATGAACCTGAATGTTTGTAACGATGAATGGGTGAATGTTTGTTACTCTCTCACGCAAAAACTAGTGAACGGATTTTAATGAAATTTGGTACAAGGTTAAGTTATATCCTAATTTAGAATATAGGATTCTATATACTGATTCACGTGAAGAGAACCGCGAGTTATAACTAGTTATTTATATAGATGAGCCGTCAGCAATAAGCCATCTTTTTGACCCTTCTACCAGTAGGGCAATGATCAATTAACCCTGCTTTGTGACACGGGATACCAGTTAATTCAACTCTGTACTGTACTCATATTTTAATCTGTACATCGTATTAAATTATAAAGATTTTTTGTCTGTGAATGGAAACTGTTGGATAGATTTTTGGTAAATTTTGCTTTGTGCTTTTAAACTGAGCACTTATAGAAAATTGTAATCTATACTTATAATAAATCTGTAGAGAGGTCAATTCTGTACATGAAATATATTTCCAAAATAACTATCAGCGGGTGATTAGTGATCGATACTGATGCCAAAAATGCGATCAGTAAAATTTTTGTCTGTCTGTCTGTATGTTCGTTATAGAAACAAAAACTACTCGACGGATTTTAACGAAACTTGGTACAATTATTTTTCATACTCCTGGGCAGGTTATAGTATGCTTTTCATCACGCTACGATCAATAGGAGCAGAGCAGTGAACGGAAATGTGTCTGTTACATCAAAACCACTGAACCGTAAGGAAGGACATAGGCTACTTATTTTACGAAAAACGACGGAAACGCGGACGAAGTCGCAAGCAACAGCTAGTATATAATAAAAATTATAACAAATACGTGAAGATGCAATAATGCAACATTATTTCCATATAAATTCACACATTGCACACTAGTGTGTGTGTGTGTGCGTGCGTACGTGCGTGCGTGCTTGCGTGCGTGCGTGCGTGCGTGCGTGCGTGCGTGCGTACGTTTAGGCGTGCTTGCGTGCGTGCGTGCGTGCGTGCGTGCGTGCGTGCGTGCATGCGTGTGTGTGTGTGTGTGTGTGTGTGTGCATGCATGCATTACACGCACACTAGTGTAACCATTTTCTTGTCACGTATTTGTGATTGCATTGGCAGTCTGTTAGTACGTGAGTACGTTACACTACATCTATGGCTTTGTCGGTGTTTCTTCGCAAATCAAAAAACTGTTTTTTGTAAAACATTATTGCGTGTTCTAATTTCAAATCTTAAATTTGAATAAAGAATCACAGATTAGATTTAACAAAATAAATCGAAGTTAATCTATGTACTTCTTCACGATTGACGGGACAGTTCCACTTGTCCCTACTAACTTTCTCCCCCTGGGGGATAACAGTGGCGTTCAAAATGAACATTTTCACATACATTGTAGTTTTTTATACAATAGAAAATTTAAAAATAAATATATATAACGGCATTTTTACTTACAATTAATAAATAATAATATATAACAACAAGAACCAGCATATTTGATTACCAATTGGATGTTTTCCACCTATCTCAAAATAAATAAAGGGATCAGTGAATTTACAGGGTACATAGGAATAACACCTGAGTCCTCAGGAATGGCAACGTATGGGGGGTATCATGGGCGAAACAGTATACTCTGTTATGTCCATGGTACTGCTCATGTCTACAGGTGACGGTTACTATTTTCCATCAGATGGGCCGTTAGTTTGTTTACCATTCTAAGTTGCATAAAACAAAGGTGAATTAAGTTTTGTTTTGAAAGAGAATTTGAAATTTTAATAACACATTGTTGTCTGTACGTTTGTTTGTATTCGTATCACGTCGAAATACAGGATACAGTATACAGACAGACAAACATACAACTGTATATATACAGTGAATTCTGAGAATAATCGTTTTTTATATACTATAACCTGTCCAGGAGTATGAAGAATAATTGTACCAAGTTTCGTTAAAATCCGTCGAGTAGTTTTTGTTTCTATAACGAACATACAGACAGACAGACAGAAATTTTACTGATTGCATTTTTGGCATCAGTATCGATCACTAATCGCCCGCTGATAGTTATTTTGGAAATATATTTCATGTACAGAATTGACCTCTCTACAGATTTATTATAAGTATAGATATATTTTAATCCGTAGACGTTCAGAACTTAATTTGGAATACATTTGATTTTTTTTTTAATAAATCATTCTCGTCATCATATTAGCCTTTACTTGCTCACCGCTGTACATAAGCCTTCCCCTTGGGGGGTTTTGCCAGTAGTTTCCACGCTTGGCAGGCGGCTTGGCAACCGCAGTCAGGCTTTAGAGATGTTTTAAGAGGAACGCTGCTGCCAATCCCTCACTTTCCCTTAGTTGGCTCTTACGACACCCACGGGACAGGAAGGGGTGGCCTATTCTATGCCGGGACCGCATGGCCATTTTTAATTTATAATTCTTATGAATAGCAATGCGCACGCCTATTACGAAATTAAAAAAAAATACCAACGATTCTAAAAAAAACGCCTAATAAAAAAGTACGTGGGCATCACAGTATATTTATTGTATTGTCCATGATTTTGTTTTTGATTGAATATCAACAAAGGTTCCCTTTGCCACCAAATGGGCTCAGCTCAGCTTATCGGTCATTCTAAGTTATATAAAAATTTTTTTTTTTTTAGAAACACTACAGTTTCGGAACTTCGTTACTTGAATGTGGACCAAGCTTTGGCAGATTTAGCTCAATTCATCGAATACGTCAAGAGTGAACAGTTCGAAAATGGAATATACAGGTGAGACAGTATTTTGTACTTTTTTTTGTAGCACAACGGCAAACAAGCATACAGCCCGACTGATGGTAAACGATCACTGTAGCCTGGACGCCTGCAACAAACCATAGCGGTCAAGTACAACCTTAAAAAAACTTTAAAAACCTAGCCTATCTTTAGCGGTCGAGGAATAGGGTTTTTTTAATAATGAGGTTAAATAGACCCATTGCTAGCAATAGACCCCCTCAGGTCGACCTCCACGCGGTTCCTCTTAGAAATACATACAACATACAATTTTCGAAGACTCATCATTCAATAGTACATTAAACCAAGTGGATTGAGACAACAGTTCCGTTGGTTTGCGGCGAGTTAGTCACCGTGTCATACATCATACAAGGTGACTCGTGTGACCGCTTGAATGACTCAACGCCGATAAAAAGTCGGAACAAATCGTTTTAGGTACTTTAAGAAACCGGTAGCAGTCACTGCGACCGCATTTAACGATTGTAAATGGCTATTTAAATGCATTTTAAATGCTATGCAATTGATTATTTTAATCCTCATTAATACGATAGTTTTTTTTTTATGGATGAAAATGGTATGGTAACCCCGCCTGCGCTAACGGGATACGCTGGCGAAGCACCAGTGAAGGATGATAGATGAGAATGAAAACAGGCCAGTTAGCCCATCATGATGAATTCGTCAGGAATTAACCATGATAGTTTCCAGGGCGAACCACGAGGAGGTCGACATGGTTGGGTATATTGCTAGCAATGGGATTCTCAGTCTCCATTACTAACAATCCCTTCCCCCCACCCCCCATATGATAGATATTATCCGTTACTTTGTAGGCGTTACATTTTAATGTAATGGTTTAACTTACGTGTAATTAGATCGAGAAAAATCGACTAGTTTCGGAATCAAGTCGTGATCCTTAATCAAGAGCGGCTGTGACGCGAGCGCGAGCCTGACTGCGCGTCTCAATTGCTCCCGAAACAAATCGAGCTTTCTCGATCTAATTACACGTAAATTAAACCGGTACTTAATATATTAAAATATATTTTTACAATATTTATTTACAAATAACAAGAAAAAGTAATTAAAAATTGTAAAAATTAAAGTAAAATAAAAAAAAATATATTAAATAATATTATAAACGTCATTGATATTTTTAGTAGTAGACTGCCAAAGATATTAGAAGCAACTCAGACATCTGGATTCGGGTTAAATACCTTTATTATAATTTGTATGTTAGCACACTAGGTTTATAACATTGACTAGCGGCCCGTTTCGGCGTCGCACGGGTCGAAATTTTAACATTTCAAAAAGTGGTTATTAAGGCTGCACACGCGACGGAAGCTCGAAAATGGAGTAACCTCTCCCGTTTTCCCAACATTTCCCTTCACTGCTCTGCTCCTATTGATCGTAGCGTGATGAAAAGTATACTATAACCTGCCCGGGAGTATGAAGAATAATTGTGCCAAGTTTTGTTAAAATCCGTCGAGTAGTTTTTGTTTCTATAACGAAAATACAGACAGACAGACAAAAATTTTAATGATTGCATTTTTGGCATCAGTATCGATCACTAATCACCCGCTGATAGTTATTTTGGAAATATATTTCATCTACAGAATTGACCTCTCTACAGATTTATTATAAGTATAGATTTGGTTTTTGCCGTCACAATGTTATAATTATTTTAATAAATAAATAAATAATAAATAATAACTGAGATAATCCGCTTCTAGATAACGCATCAAAATAAAATATTAACCAAACCTTAGATTATATAGATAGAGTGTCCCCATAGAAATGCTTCGAGAAAAATGGCTAACTTTTTCATACAATTTTGCGTGATAAATAGTTCTTAGTGATTCCTTTATAACTTCTATATTTATTTTGTCCTATAATTTCTGTTAATACGTAAACACTCATTTTATTTATTAAATAATACTTCGAGATACATTTTATGCGTGAGTATGTATATAGAACACTGATAAAGAAACGAATCAGCTAATTTAACAATTAGCTGACGAAAAATATATATAAATAAATAAATAATATATATATATATATATATATATATATATACTAACTTTCACTAAAATAACTGCATCCAATTTGGTGCAGTTTTTGCGTGATTAAACATACAAACAGATAGATAAATAGACAGATAAAACTTCTAAAATCTTTGTTTTTGACATCTACTTAAGTTACGACAAAGTAGCGGGCAAAAAGCTAGTTTTATATTTGTACCAACAGGAACAGCAAAGTGGTGCTGGTGGGATGTTCGTACGCCGGCAGCATGGCGACATGGATGCGGCTGGCATACCCCCACCTGGTGGACGCTGTGTTCTCTGACAGTGGACCTCTGCACGCTCAAGAGGACTTCCCTGGTAAATTTTACTTCAAGAGATATCTTCCTACTGCTTGCATTTCTACAAACGCGAAATCTTGCAAGGATCTATAGAAGTGCTTTATATTATTCTTAATTTCATGTATAATATAGTATATGTCATATGTGTAAGTATATTTGTTATTCATATATATTTATTCGTTTATATATGTAATTTTAGTATGTATGTATATCAATAATTACTAGTACCGCATTCGAGTATTCTGACACTTGCCTATGGTTGACTGGGAGAGAATGCTTTTAGCATTAAGTCCGCCATGTACACATATATGTACTAATGAATAAATAAAATAAATGTATGTTTGTTACTCTTTTAGGCAAAAACTACAAAACAATAGAATGAAATTTGATACACAGATAGGTTAAATCCTAACTTAACCTATGTTCTATATACTGATTCACGCGGAAAAATCCGTGGGATACAGCTAGCGATATAAAAAAAAACTCACGTCTAAATATTCGTTCACCTTAATCTCCGAAATTATTTGCCGTATGGTCCCGGCATAGAATGAGAAATGAGAAATGGGCAGTTGCTTCCCTCTTAAAACATCACCAAAAGCCTAACTATGATTGCCAATCCGCCTGCTAAGTGTGGCAACTAGCAAAACCCCTTTTATGGGGGAAGTCTATGTTCAGCAGTGGACAGTTAACGGCTGATATGGTGATAACGATGAGTCTTCGAAATTGCTCAACCGATTTTAATGTAATTTTGTAAACGTGTATTTTTTACCCGTAACGTATTTTTTAACGTGTAGTTTTTATCCTGATAAGGCAAAAATTAACCCACTAGTTGGTGGTAAAGGCCAAAAAAACGTATGTCATGTCAGCTAGAGTATTATAGGAATGCCTTTTTTCTAGAATACCTGGAGGTGATAACAGAAGCGTTGCGCACCCAAGGCAGTGAAGAGTGCCTGTCCAGTGTGTCTGAGGCCGTGCAGCTGATGGTGGAACTCCTCGAAACAGAAGACGGAGCGGCGACCATCTCCTCGCTCTTTAAGTAAACTCCAATTACTGCCGACGTTTTTTCCTAATGTTTGCTTTAGCCATTTGAAGAGGATGGATGAAAAAAGAATTACGAAGGAGATTTATCGAGCCAGAATGAATGAAGATGTCGGTAGGAGCCGCTCTAGATGGACGTATGTTGACCAAATAGGCGACGTGCTGAAGAAGGGCCAAATTAAAAGTACCCGTAACCGGCGAGCGTGTATAAAAAGATTGATGAATGTAGAAGCGAAAGAGGCTTGATTGAATCGAAGCATTTGGCATTCCATTGTTTCTGCCTATCCTAATGGGAGACAGGCGTGACAGATATGTATGTATGTATGTATGTTTTTCCTTAAAACTACAGTGTAAAGTTTTTCGTAAAATATATCAATGTTTTTAAAGGATTTTAAACGATTTAGAAAATTCTTTTATTTGAAAATATATACAATACATAGGAGATGCAGGTTGGTCTAATGATAATTTTATCAAAATCGGTTTAGTCAACTGTAATTTTTTATGGAAAACAATCTTAAAAATATTTTTACCACAGCACATGCTCTCCAATCGACACATCATCCGAGTGGGACATCCCGACCTTCTTCTGGTACGGCATCACGGAGACCTTTGCGGCGCTGGTGCAGTACGCCACCCCCGGGAACATACCGGCCGCTTGCGCTGTGCTCACCAATTCTAATATATGTACGTATATATAGCAACACTTTTTAGAGGTCATAACTAATCATAACATCAGTAATATCTACATTCTTCACGACTCTGGAACGCGCTTCCTGATGCTATTAAGAGACTACCGACTAAACCGTTTTTAAAAAAAACTTTTACGCTCACTTTTTTACTTTATCCGAGCAGTAAGTGCTTTATATTATTCTCAATTTCATGTATAATATAGTATATGTCATATATGTGTAAGTATATTTGTTATTTATATATATTTATTCGTTTATATATGTAATTTTAGTATGTATGTATATCAATAATTACTAGTACCGCATTCGAGTATTCTGACACGTCCCTATGGTTGACTGGGAGAGAATGCTTTTAGCATTAAGTCCGCCATGTACACATATATGTACTAATAAATAAATAAATAAATTTTACTTTTTTCAATCATTATCATCATCATTACATCAACTGTTATTTTTCCTTTCGTGCGTGTGTCACAGTAACACAAAATGGCCACAAGTCAGATTGGTAACTTTGCCTTTAAAAGAGGAAACATTGATATTCTGTATTAGCAAAAAAGAAAAGCTAACAAGATAATAACTTAATAACTAATAAATACTATTCAAAAATGCTTAAATTTAAATGCCATCATCAGCCATTATTCATTCACTGCTGGACATAGGTCTTGTTGGAGAGTATGACGGATTTCCCAGTTTTATAGTGAATAATAAATAAATAATTGTATTTTAATAATAAATTGTTTGATTAAATTTGATAGGAAATTATGCAAAAACAAGAAAACAAACGAAGAACATATGGCTATTAAAATAAAAAAGGTTGCAACCTTCAACAGGCCTCCTCCATAGACTGCCATAAGGTACAGTCCTGAGCCACCTGCAACCACTCCCTGCAATGCAAATTTAACCCTTAGCCGGTGCTATTTACAAAAGTGTCGGCTTGGCCTCATGGGCTCAAATTTATTGACACGCAGGCGGCAGCCTGCGCAGACTGCCTGGGCAAAGAACACACGCTCGAGGCCCGCACCTACAACCCCGTAAGGGGTTGCGGATGAACCTCTGTCTGTCTGCAAATTTAAATGTACCTGAATAATGTTCTTTCTTTCTAATCATTTACTTCTCTGGTCAGCGGATCCGGTACAGCGTCTCGCGAACTGGATCACCGCCCAAAGCTGGACGCAGCCGTGTATAGAGTCCAGATATTCGGAGGTGGTCACCGCTCACACCAACACAGACTACGACTCGCCTAACTCAGTCAGTAAGTTGTTGTTGTCATGACTTGAAAACGTCTCATGTTATTCTCTTATAATGTAGCTTTCTATAGATAAAAGAATTGATTAAATTAGCTAAGCGAAATTTGAGTTTATCCGTTACAAATTTTCAAATTTTCCAAATAGGTTTACTACTGATGGAGTTATATGGTAACAAACATAAAAGAAAAACAGACAACCGAATTGAAATTCTCCTACTTTTTAAAGTCGGTTAAAAAACTCTCTAGTCTTGTCTTTTGTAAATTGTACGCACACAAAACGATAATATTTTCAATTTTGTCAAATTTATAATGATTATGTACTCGAAAAATCTCCTCTGGGACTTGCAAAGTTCACAATTCGTTGTCGCTTCTTATATTTTGCATTTAAATCATTTCAATTGACGTCAACGAATGATTTATTAATGTGCAAACAATGAAAACCTTTGCATCTGATCTATTATTTTGGTATTGCGAGAACGAGCCGGCTTTACAACTCCCTATTATTTTGCATTACAAATGATTTACTTGTACTTCATATTTAAATTTAATATCATCTTAAAAGGAATATATTATAATATTTTATCGACCTACTTACTTTATTTGCAATTGACTTCAAAAAGAAGAAATTTCTCAATTCGCTTGTATTTTTTTTGAAGTTTATTACCTCATAACTCCGTCAGCTGTAAACCGATTTTGGAAATTTATTATTTTACGTGAAATAATATACTTACAGATTGGTTCTATAGAGAATTTATCGAAATCGGTTGAGTAGTTTAGTTTTTAGATCAAAATAACAGAAATTGTGTAAAATTTGTGTATTGCGAAATAAAGTCCAATACAATGTGTCTTTTTTTATACAACTTAGAATGGCAAACAAGCTGACGGCCCACCTGATGGAAAGGTGGTAACCGTCGCCTATAGACATGAGCAGTACCATGGACATAACAGAGTGTACTGTTTCGCACATGATACCCCCCATGCGTTGCCATTCCTGAGGACTCGGGTGTTATTCCTCTGTACCCAGTAAATTCACGGCAAACAACTAGTCTACAAACAACTTGTCGTTTGTCCGCGTGCGTGTGCTTATATATCCTACACAGTGGACCATATGCTCGGAGCTTCTTTACTTGACAGTATCCAAAATGAGGATATCCACAATAGAACCAAAGTGGCCGACATAGCCCGAAGGATAAGCAAGCTGAAGTGGCAATAAGCTAGTCACATAGCTCGAAGAACCGACAACCGAATCAAAAGTTCTTGAGCGGTAACCCCGTACGGGCAAACGCAGTGTACAACTTTTTTTTTAATGAATGATAATGGAATAGTGACCCCCGCCTGCGCTATCGGTATACGCTGGCGGGGCACCAGTGAGAGATGATATAGGATGACGCAGGTCAGTTAGCTCATCATGACAAATTCATCAATGAATCAATCACAATGGTTTCCAGGGGTAACCGCGAGGAGGTCGACCTGATAGGTTATATTGTTAGTAATGGGGTTACTAATCCCCATTCAGTGTAGAACTAAGTGGAGTGACAACCTCAAATGCATTGCAGGACGTCACTGGATACGGGTGGCTCAGGACCGTTCCTTATAACAGTCTATGGGGAAAGCTTATGTCCAGTAGTGGACAGATAATGGCTGAGATGATGATGATATGGGTTTATGAATGAAGTCAATTATTTTCTGAGCAAATTAATTCTCGTAATACGTTGATTATTAAAAAAAAAAAACAATATATTATAATTAGTTACACCTGCAAACGGGTATTTCGAATTTAAAGATTAAATTCAAATTGAAGCCAGTAGCGGTGCATTAGGACACGAATTCGAGAGGCGACGGTGAATAAGCCTATTGTATAAGATGCAGCGTGCATTTGCAATGTAGATTGCATGGTAATCTCGCTGAGAGGGATTATGCCGTGGATTTGCAATAGTACGGAGGGTATATATATATATATATATATATATATATATATATATATATATATATATATATATATATATATATATATATATATATATATATATATATATATATATATATACAGCCTAAATGGTCGCGTACAACGCGGTTTCAGAGATGCTTTCTCCCACGAACACTCAGGTTATGGAATGAGCTCCCTGCCGAGGTTTTCCCAAGAGACTACAGCATGGGGTTCTTCAAAAGGGGGTAAAGAGGTTTCTTCAGGGTCGGCAACGCGCGCGTAATACCCCTGGTATTGCAGGCGTTCATAGGCTACGGTAACCGCTTACCATCAGGTGGGCCGTATGCTTGTTTGCCACTTCAGTGGTATAAAAAAAATCTTACTCTTATTGGATTCAAAGCATGCCCATAAGTGAGACGCTTGGATTACATACATAGAGCATCGAGTCTCAAAAACGCCTTAACTTTTTGTCAGCTAATTATCAAATTAGCTGACTTGTTTTTTTTTTTATCAGTGTTCTATATACATACTTACGCACATAATGTATCCCGACATGTTATTAAATTTATTTATTTAATAAATAAAATTATATAGAAGGTATAAAGGAATTACTTATAACTATTTATCATGCAAAATTGTATGAAAAAGTTGTACAACTTTTCTCGAAGCATTTGTGTGGAAACACTCTATTTATATAGTCTAAGGTGAGACGTTTGTCCCCAGTGCGCCTGTGGACCTACCAGACCTGCGTGGAGTACGGATGGTACCAGACCACTACCAGCTCGCGCCAACCCTTCCTGTCGACTGTACCACTCGAGTACTTCCATCAGATGTGCAAGGACTTCTATTCAATCGAGTGAGTACAAAAACCACTTTGAAATATTAAATATAGCCTGTTGTAATAGAACTTACCACAGGGAGGCTGTACAAGTCGTTTGCTTGGGCACCTCTGTCTCACTCGTGTTTCTACCGTGAAGCAGTTGTGTTTGGATGGCTGTGTTTCAGTTTGAAGGTTGGGATATTGTGTGAATTTACAGGGTACAGAGGAATAACACCTGAGTCCTCAGGAATGGCAACGCATGAGGAGTATCCTGAGCGAAACAATATTCTCTATTGTGTCCATGGTACTGCTCATGTCTATAGGCGACGGTTACCACTTTCCATCACGTGGACCGTCAGCTTGTTTCCCATTCTAAGTTGCATAAAAAATAATAAAAAACTTAATGAAAATATGTTCATATTTTGCAATAATCATAGGAACACTATAATTATTTATTTATTTATTATAAAGCATTCATATACATCGCTGTGTGTGTTCCGGGTGGCCTATTCTAGGCAACCCTTTCTTATCCCGTGGGTGTCGTAAGAGGCGACTAAGGGAACATAATGGTCAAAGGATGGGCAGCAGCGTTAAAGTATTCCTAAAAGCCTAACTGCGGATGCCAATCCGCCTGCCAAGGAATGGCAACTACTAACAAAACTCTTTTAAAAAATTACAATTTAAAAATACTTGTAAACAAGTCTGTTTGAATATAGATATTTTGGAGGGAAAGGGATTGTTAGTAATGGAGACTGAGAATCCCATTGCTAGCAATATACCCAACCAGGTCGACCTCCTCGCGGTTCTCCCTGGAAACTATCATGGTTAATTCCTAATGAATTCATCATGATGGGCTAACTGGCCTGTTTTCATTCTCATCTAACACCCTTCACTGGTGCCCCGCCAGCGTATCCCGTTAGCACAGGCGGGGTTACCATACCATTTTCACCCATAAAAAAAAAATATAGATATTTTTAATTTGAATAACCTAAATAATAAAATATAACAATTTTAACGACCGGAACAATTATTTTATAGTATATCTAGACCAGTAATTTGATTTATTAATTAATATCCATTTATGTGCAATATTATGTAGGCACAAATAGGTATGTGTCATTCCGGAGTTTTGCTTGCGTAAAATCGATTACATGAATTAATTCACTGCAATTTACTTGAAGTTTTGCGGTTTTCAATTCGCACAAGTTTATTTTCGGCCGTTTTCAATTGTACTTTATAAATATATTCAAATATCGAATGTAAACAACTCGAAACTGTATTATTGACGTAAAGAAATTTAATTAAAGCCTACTTACTCATTTACCAGAGGGCGTTACTAGTTAATCGGTTAGTTTCTACAGAATTTTTTTTTATACAACTTAGAATGGCAAACAAGCTGACGGCCCACCTGATGGAAAGTGGTAACCGTCGCCTATAGACATGAGCAGTACCATGGACATAACAGAATATACTGTTTCGCCCATGATACCCCCTATGCGTTGCCATTCCTGAGGACTTAGGTGTTATTCCTCTGTACCCAGTAAATTCACGCCATATCCCACCCTTCAAACCAAAACACAGCCATGCAAAGACAACTGCTTTACGGTTGAAACACGAATGGGACAGAGGTACCCAAGCTATCGACTTTTGTACAAAGTCTCCCTCTGGTAAATCTTCTACATGAGTACCTTTTTAAATGGATGATTATAATAAAATGGTAACCCCGCCTACGTTAGCGGTATACGCTGGCGGGGCACCAATGATACACGATAGCATATAGATAGGAGACGATGAAAACAGGTCATTTAGCCCATCGTGACGAATTCCACTAGAATTAACCACGATAGTTTCCAGTGGGTCCCGCGTGGAAGTCGACCCGATAGGGTGTGTTGCTAGCAACGGATTCATTAGACCTCATTACAAATGAGACGCTAAGCATAGAAAAGAGAGTTCAATTTACAATATACATTACATCAGTGTTTTTCAATACTTTTCATGACGCAACCCCTTTATTATGTAAAAATATCTTGCGACCCCTTACCCTCCACGTTTTTGAATGTGTATGAATTTTATAATAGTATTATTATGAATACCGTACAGTTGTATTTATATTCATAGTTAGGTATCGGATAAAATAAAATAAATAATACATAATAAAGTATCTGAAACAGACATGTAATCGATGTCTGTTACAGATACATCATTATGTATTTATTATTGATTGATCGATGTATTTACGGAACTGTTGATTTTTCACTGCTTCGCGACCTTCCGCGACCCCCTTGTAAAGACTCGGGGACCCAAAAAGTTGCGACCCACATTTTGTAAAACACTGCATTACATTACCTCAATATTTATAACATGAATTATTTTTATTATTATTATTAATATTTATTCTTTATTGTACACAGAAAAAATTACAACATATAATATATATATATATATATAAAATAAAGATGTACAACAGGCGAGCTTAACTCTGTAAGAGTTCTCTTCCAGCAAACCCTGAGTGGAAAGGAGCATTAATTATTAGCGGGCAGTATGCGTACAATAATAGACGGAAACAGTATAGTTGTTTCTATTAAAAAAATATAAAATATGTTGACATATATAAGTAACTCATACAATTAAAATCAAAATAAATACATATCTGTATACGATAATACATATACATATAATATAAATATACATAAAATATCTCTTTACATACAAAATAGGTACATATACATACATAGGTACATATATATACATTTAATATTAATAATTATTTAATAACTAGTGTACTTACTTTATTTTTCTGGTCTGATCTTAAGATTTAATATGCTCTAATCGTTAAGCCATCACATTGTGTATAGATCTTACACATGAATCGTGCTATATGTATCGAATCAGAATAAATAAATTAATTATTCCAGTTCTGAAACCTCTTATTCACCGGTAGTAATTCATTACGTGATCTTAGTTAATTAATAACATATTTAATTGTAAAAACTCCAATATTACATTATTTTGTAAACAACAGCCTGACCACTTTTCTTGACGCACGTTAAATGAATCATTCTCTAATGATTTCCTGTAATTTTGCTGGTTACTGGTTTACGTTTCCGTTGTTAATATATTAAGATACACGTGATAGTGCTCATGGAAATAATATCATTGTTATATCAAGCTTCTTTAACGTTACCTCTCTTGAAACGCGTCGTATGATTGCAGATTTAATGTTTATTCATAAAATTCTCAATAATAAAATTCATTGTGCAGATTTACTGAGTTCAATCCGATTAACGGTACCTCTAAATTGTCCTCGACACCCTATAACTAGAACATTTAACTTACCGCGCTGCAGAACAAACCTAGGGCTGCATCAACCTCTGGCCAGGATTAGTGCGTCGTACAATGAAATTAATGCCAAATTACCTGAAATTGATATAGTGCATGATAATTCGAATTCCTACAGGAATAAATTGCTGAAACACTTTGTACAACAATAAAAAATAATAATAATTAACTCTAATTATCATAATATATATTTTTTCTAATATTTTTTAATTCAATTCACTCACAATCGTATTTTCAGATATTGCTCACGACTTAGGTTACATGTTTGTTTTTATTATTTACTTAATTTTCTCGCACTGTATAATTATGTTAAAGTGAATGCTGTGAATACCTATAACAGGCGTGTGCATTAATATTGTATTGTATTTAATGTTTGTTATACCTATACGTTATAATGCAATATGCTGTTGGTGTTCCTTAAATAAATAAATACCTTTCATGTTGATCTCCTTCAATTCCGTTGTGTTTTCTACTGACTTAAAAAAAGAGGTCCTCAAATCAAGTTGTATTTTTTTCAATGTTATTTTTTATACAACTTAGAATGGCAAACAAGCTGACGGTCCACCTGATGGTAAGTTTATTGGTAGACATGAGCAGTACCCTGGACATAACAGAGTATACCGTTTCGCCCATGATACCCCCCATGCGTTGCCATTTCTGAGGACTCAGGTATTATTCCTCTGTACCCTGTAAATTCACTGCCATATCCCACCCTTCAAACCGAAACACAGCCATGCAAACATGACTGCATCACGGTAGAAACACGAATGGGGCAAAGATGCCCAAGCAAATGACTTTTGTACAAAGTCTCCCTCTGGTGATGTTTGTAACCTCATGACTCCGTCATTTAAAAACTGAATTGTAAAATACTTTTTTATCTGGAAGTATATACTTTCAAATTGGTCCCATAGATGTTTTATCAAAATAGATTTATTAATTTACTTTTTAAATATAAATAGTTGGTTTTGCTACGATTAAAGTCGGTGTATGGTTATTTTCAACCAACTTAAAAAAAAGTTCTGAAATAGATTGTATTTTTCTTAAGTTTTGCCTCATATCTTTGTCAGTTCTAAACCGCTTTGGAAAATTATTTCTTTATCTGAAAGGATATACTTAAAGTTTGGTCTCATACAAATTTTATCAAAATCAGTTAATCATCAAACTCAGTTATTTTGATGTAAGAACTAAAGTTCTTACATCAAAATAACTGAGTTTTGTCACAATTGCCTAAAAAACCTATGTTTATCTTTGTATGCATGTATATCGTCATAGTCGTAGAATACCGACGGATCTATATATGTAATATTCGTCAGATCCGTCAGTATTCTACGACTATCACGATATGATAACACGAGTTCTGCTTTCTACAGGACAGGCTCAGTCTAGTGTAGGAATCAATGATAAATTCTGTGCTTATTCAAACATACTTTGTTAATTAAATATATCTTTATCTATCTTAATTGTTTTAGTTTATTTATAATTGTTTGTAATAAGTTTACTATTGTAATCTTTTGGAGGAAACAATAAAATGTATCTATCTATCTATTGCGTAAAACACAATGTTTTTTACTAATCAATGTTCATATTGCAGCTTCGATGAAGTCCGCCTACGGCAAGGTATTGTGAGGACCAACAACTTGTTCGCGGGTCTGACCCACCTACCCGACTACTCGGTGTCGGTGGCGGGTGGCCACGACCCGTGGTCACCGATGGGCCCCAACGTGACTCACGCGACCGCACTGGCGTCTGTGTACGTTGTTCCTGGAGTATCACACTGCAGAGCGATCACGTAAGTTTTAATTTATTATATCTGGCCTTTTGTTCTTTTATTGCTTCGCCCCTATAGTGGGCCTGAGGTCATCTCTCTTTTTCATATTAAGTTGGTATTGTATTGGGTTGCTCTTTTTTGTATAGTGCAATAAAAAAATAATTAATAGGAGATAGTTTTGTTTCATTCAATCCGGTAGGAGATGGTAATCTCTTACAGAGCGACAGGCAACAGCGATACTGAAGAACTGGAACGAGTGAAGCAAGCAGTGCTGAGTGATTTACACCTGTACATAACGGGGATCCCGCTCACCAAAGCAGCGAACGTGGCAGTACCACCACTAGTTTTAATCGTAGCTGTAACCTTCGCCATGATCTGAGCTGGTGTCAAGTAATAATTTTGTAGGGGAACCTTTTGTACCTAGGTCGGTTTTTGTCAAATTTTTTTCTGTAATTTGATGCATTGGACATAAACTAAATTTATATATTTTTCAAGATAAGTTACTTGATTACCTATTAGTAAAATAAATGGACAATTTATACTTGCATGTGTTTAATATTCGTAAATTTATTATTGTTTTAAAACATTTGAAAAATCAAAGAATCCATTGTATAATAAATGTTAAGTGACCAATAAAAAAATCATAGAAATAACAGACTTCAAAATATATTAAAAGTATTTTTTTGTCAAAAAACTTTTTTTTTTTTCTTAATAACACCATATACATGATTAATGGTGGTAAGCGGTTAACTTCACATTAGATAGTCTGCAGTGATGTACCGAATACCAAAGGCAAAATAATATAATAACACGGGAACATTTAAACAAGCTACGTGGCCTAGGTACACATAGTGGCAGGGCTCAACAGGTTCTCCTATAGTTTGTTACAATACAACTTAATGAAAATATAAATAAAAGTAACTGGTGATCCATTTCTACACTGTAAGCCAGTGTATTAGGTAGCTGGAGGCCAATTCTCGTGCATTCGAATGAATCACAAAATCGAGAAATAGTTCGAATTCGAACATTTCTCGAGCGAAAATCAAGACATGTCATGTCAATTCTAGATATGTCGATTCCGAGATTTCTCGAGGGAAGGCCGATCGAGATATTTCGAGTGATCGTGAGCATTCGAGACGGATAATGTCGATTCGAACCACGAGAAATATCATTATTATTGTTTTGTTTTTTAATGCAAACCCAAGTAGGTAAGTATCAAATATTTTTATTATTTTTCGACGAATATTTCTTTGAAAGATAGATAGCTAAATAATTTATTTGCATTACTTACAGCACACAAACAACAATAGACATAGATGCACAGCGAAAAAAAGATGAAAAAAAATAATATACAAAAAATAAAAAAAGTAAAAAATAAGTTAAAAATTTTTCCCTTCATGGAAAAAATTTTGTCTATTTAATTTTCCAAAATGAAATAAAAGACACAAATGTATTTGTATAACGGTACTTTATTGATACCACTAACTATTACAATTGTCATATGCCGTGTTAAAGCGATACGGAAGCGATGGAATATGCCGGGGGTCACAGCGGCGTACGAGCGGCGGGGGTCGTGGCTCCCCGCGACTAACATCGACGACATTTGCACACCACATTCGCGTCTAGTGACGTCCAAAACATTAGTACTACATATTGGTGGTTTCCAATTCTGTTAGTTACTGTATACATAATACATCAAACATTATTTCATAATTGTCACATATGTATATATGTATGTACAAATTCCATCAAATCCATTATATAAAACGCCAATTTTTATCAAAGCTCGTGTAATTAATATGTTTATAAATATTATATATATATATATATATATATATATATATATATATATATATATATATATATATATATAAAGGAAAATGGATGGGTTTCATTTGGTCTTAAACTAGCCTAAGGTACAAAACATATGTTTTACAATATACATATATATATATGCAATGTTGTATATATTTATATAAAACGCTGGCTCTATTACAGTGGCGTTAAAATATAGGTACACGTTGTTCGCTTGCGATACAAGCTGTTTAAAATATATATATTTCTCCCTGTTTATATGTTGTACACAGGCATTGTATTTTTTATACACAATAAATGTAACGTACAATTTAATAACACTCACTTATATTACTACAAAATGGTATTGAGTATCAATCACTACATAGTATAAAACAAAGTCGCATCCCGTCTGTCCGTCCCTATGTATGCTTAGATCTTTAAAACAACGCAACAGATTTTTATGCGGTTTTTTTAATAGAGCGAATCAAAAGAAAGATTTATATGTATAATACATGCATAATATAATAGAGGAACACTGATAATTTTAGATGTTTCTAATGGGATGCTATGTAATGTGCACCCGTGCGAAGCCAGGGCGGGTCGCTAGTATATATAATATTGTTACTCTTTATTTTATACGTTTGGATACCAAAACAGTTTATCACGTACCTTATTTACAGCAATTTTCTCTTTACAAACTATTAAAGAAAATTAGTCACTTTTATTCCACAAATAAAAGAAGAAATCTTTTAAAAAAGATATTTGTCGAATTTTATTATTCACAGAAATGTAGATAAAATAAACTCGTTAAATATTACATACATTGATAAATGCCTCTGACTACCCCATTTGGCATTACAGTTCTTAATTTTTTTTTTAAATAAATAATCCAACTTCTCTATATATGTATGAGTGTTCAATTTATACATAAACTTATGCATGTTTTTTTATAATATATATTTCAAACTTTCTACTTTTATCGTGTAATAAAAATATGCATTGAGGCACTGTTATTTATTGCTTTTATATGTATATGCATACACATTTAATAAATAGTATACATAGAGGACGATTTAGGTATTTATATAACTAAATAATTATATATTATTTGTTGATATATAATAATAATAAAATTAGGGAATTACAAATGATAGCTTCAAAGGATGCCTGTATACATTTATTGAATAAATTAAACAGCTTATATGCAATCACTTTAGCTTTACTAAATATGGCATTATACAAGGTACTACGGTCTTAGGGCACTTGTGTATATCTATACAACTTTTACTGTTCACTTAAACCTATATCGACATTATAAGCGATTTATCGCGTAAATATAGATATTACGTAATGAGAAATATACATGTTGAGGTCACGAGAATATTCTCGTCACACAAATCTCGGTGTACGACAGATTATTATAAATAATATAAGCGATATTCTCGTAGAAATGGGGATTACGTGATGAGAAATATACAATGGAGAAATTTATGAGAAATTTCTCGTCATTACAATCTCGAAGTACGATAATTACAATATAAGCGATTTATCGCAGAAATGCATATATTACGTAATGGAATATACAATGCGATTTTGCATGAGAAATTTCTCGTCACGATAATTTTATACGAGAAATTAAATGTAAAATTACTGTACACGATTAACAAATTAATTTTATGTTTTGTTTATTGTTTGAAATGGAAAGCTAATATACCACCTAACAGTAAGTGGTAACCGTCCCTATAGACATGAACATTACTTTTAATAATAACGAGTGTTAAACAAGCTTACGTCTCGCCAGATGGTAAACGAAACTTATAAATACTTGTAGCTAGAGGCATCACTGGCACGTTGCCAACTCTTGCGACATGAAGATCTTATATCTTAGTGCCTAGTAACTTCACTGCCATATCTCACCCTTCAAACCGATGTACAGGATATTATACTGTCTATCGTGTCGTAAAAAAATAAATGAAAAAAAAACATGAGTTGCCAATTGTCAATTAGAGCATTTTAGACAATAATGTGCTATTCTTGTCAATTTATAAGTCCTAAATAGTAGTTATTTTTGCTGCTAACATGGCAATAATAGTGTTATCTCTCATTTTATTAAGCGTTAATAAATATAAATAATTCGAGTCATTGACTCTTTATTTAATTTAATACACAGCAGTTTTTTCACTTGTGCATCTTTGGTAAACAATCTTGACTATGTATGACTTTAAAAAAGCTTTTACTTAATCTTAAAGCAACTCATTGTTTTGACCCACGTTTTTCTGTAAAAAAAATAAATTTAATTTTACTAGTAGAATATTTCATTAAATGTAAATTAATTTTATTTTAATTAGTTTTTACAAGAAGATTATTTACCAAATATATGAAGTGAAAAATAAAATAATGACAAATAATATACAATAGATCGTTCGATATACGATTTCGGAATGAATGTATTTAAGTAACAAGTTTGATAAATCGGGAAAGATTCAAGCGGTAGGTTCGAATCCCGATCACGAATGATACATCAATTTCTACGTTAACTTTTAATATGTCATTTTCAAATTATTTTGAACTAATTAACCAAATTACGATCGAATACCGTTCTGAGATTACAATTAATCATTAAATATAGTTTTTTTTTCCCCCCAATATATTGTCAATGTAATACTTTAATCAAATACATATTTATAAATTACAAAGTTATCAATTAACATTACAATATATTGTTTTATACACAAAAAAAAATATATTTTATTCAACATATAACGAGACGTCTCATCTAAAACATACATTTATTTACACCAAACATAACTTAGAATCCTTTTGGAAAATGTTATAATATACAAGACAGAGAGAGAAAGAGAGTGAGGAAAAAAAACCTCACTTATTCTGTAACAAACAAAAAAAGATCACATAATGTAAATCTTAATTATGGAATAATAATAGATTACCTCTAATTTTAGTTTCGTACTTACAATCAACAGAAAATACACGTAGAAAAAAAAAAAACAAAATTACAAAATATACAAGTTGATATTCGATTATGGTAAACAAAACGATGACATTATGAAAACATTCAAAAATAAATGCTAAACCGATCCTGATGAAGCTCTTAATTCGTGTAAGCTATAGACCGTCACGTTGCGTGTACGATTAGTTCCATTTTCGTCCGCAATATGGCGGCGGCGGCGCCCTGTGTCTCGGGCTGGCCACGTGTTATGTTTAAAATGTCATCGGCATGGTAATCAGTTCAGTTATGCTTAATCCTCGAAATGTGATCACCCCCCATTGCTAGGTTGGTCCTGCAAAGAAGACAATAGAAATATATATTTTTAGTTTTTTTTTTTTTTATACAACTTAGAATGGCAAACAAGCTGACGGCCCACCTGATGGAAAGTGATAACCGACGCCTATAGACATGAGCAGTGCCATGGACATAACAGAGTATACTGTTTCGCCCATGATACCCCTCATGCGTTGCCATTCCTAAGAACTCGGGTGTTATTCCTCCGTACCCTGTAAATTCACGCCATATCCCACCCTTCAAACCGAAACACAGCCATGCAAACACAACTGCTTCACGGTTGAAACACGAATGGGACAGAGGTACACAAGCAATCGACTTTTGTACAAAGTACAAAGTCTATTTTACAAGATTAGTTTTTATCAATAGAAACAATTACTATTTCTAATACTGTTGTAATCTTATGGAGGAAACAATAAAGAGTATCTATCTATCTATTTAATAGCAAATAGCACAATGTTAGTCACTCTGGCACCGTGATTATTATTTGAAATCTTATTAAAATTGTTAAATAAATATCTTGTAAGTACCTGTATCGACTGGTCCGCGGTAGACTTCGCCAACGAGATCTCTTCGGGTATTTGACAATCTGTAATACAAATTAAATTAAATATTCAGAAATAAACCTATATAAATAGTCATGTTGGCCTCGGCATAGAATAGGCCATCCCTTCCTTTCCCATAGGTGTCGTAAGACGTCTTAAAACATAACGAAAAGCCAAACTGCGATTGCCAACCCGCTGACGCTGCCGCCGATCCCTCGACCATATGTTCCCTTAGTCGCCTCTTACGACACCCACGGGAAAGAAGGGGTGACACAGCGGGGCGAGTAGGTGTAACGCAGTGTAGGACCGCCCGCTAGATGGAGTAATTCCCTGAAATGCATTGCAAGGAGTCAGTAAATGCAGGTGACTCAGGACCGTTTTTTATGGCAGTCAATGGAGAATTCTCATATCCAGCAGTACGCGTGATAATGATGAAAAGAGAAACCACTCCATTGAGCTGCAACGCTTCGTTACATGTTGCGACACGTGATTTGTACGTACCGAGCGTGCGTGCCCGCAGGCGGTCGTTCTCTTCCCGCAACGCTGCAAGCTGCGCTCGCAACATGCGGCGCTCGCGGTCGCGCGCGGGCAGCACGCCCAGCACGCGGCCCAGTGTACCGCTCAGTGCTCCTAGGCCGCCCGCCAGCCGAGCCGCCGCCGCCGCCGTACACGCCGTGCCCTCTGACCAGACACAGATATAAATTAGCTTCACAATTTTGTCTTGACAAAATAAATACGTTCGAAATATTTATTTAATATTCTATTTCATTACCTTATATAATATGGAATTTATTTAATCGTAAGCATAATTTAATTAAAGAAATTATGAGCGCCATTTTATCTAAATTCTGCGTGTTTTACCATAGTGTAAGTCGCCCGCTGCGATCTGACCTTACCCCCTCTCAAGTACGCTTCAGCACAGAACCCAAACACTTTTTTTCCGCGCTAAACGTAACTACACACATACACATTGTCACGTGTACAGACGTTACTCGTTTCTGTAGTTGTGACAGGCACGGATCGTGGCATTTTTATTTATGACATCTCGGGGGTGTGTTTCTACTCTCCTAGTACTTTGTCGGTGTTACAATATATTTTGTATCAGAGAGAAAAATAACCGATGCATAGTTCTGATCTCCTAATACTTTTTTTTATTACTAAGAGAAACTCAAGCACCAGGTTCTTAGCTTTGTAATCTTCTCTTGCATTATTCTGCTCTCCTACTTTTTATTGGTGAAAATTCTGATCTTTCTACACAGTTTTGTTCTGTTCTCCTAGTTACTTTGTTTTTATTATTAGTAAAAAACGCGACAGCCCTGTACTACTCTCCTAGTACATTATTAACTTTACAACATTCTTTTGTTAGAGAAAAAATTAAAATGACCGAATTGAAAAGCCCCATCTTTTTTTAAATTACTTGAAACAAATATACTAACCCATTTCCCCTTCGGGGTCATCCTCGAGCACCTCCATGGAGCCGTCCAGTTCGGTGAGCATATCGAACGACAAGTCCTTGTCCAGACTCTCAATTATGCTCATAGACTCGGTTATTTTGAATTCACTGTCATCTTGTTTCTCTTCTATCTTGTCCGACTTTTCCGAAGGTGGTTCGATGTTCTCTGTTGAAATTAAAATTAATTAATTGATGGCCTTGGTGGACTAGCAGCTTAATACACCGATTTACTTTTTGATGGTCGTAGATTCGGTCCCTGCGTTATACAAATACAGTGTGGTCCCGGCATAGGATGGACCACATCTTATTTATTTAAAGGTCGAAGTGTGGACAGAAGCGTTCCTCTTAAAACATTACCAAACTCCTAACTGCGGATGCCAATTCGCCTGTCAAGCGTGGAAACTACTGGCAAACTCCCCCTCCCCCACCCCCCCCCCACATTAAAATCGGTGACCTAATTGCTTAACACACAAAAATACAAACGACTCGGAAATTCCTTTCTAAATGTTTCGCAAAAATTATAGATATATCTTTGCAAATCTCAAACTGAAATAATTCGAAACAATATTTAAGAATGAAAAGAACATGGAGAACAAACCTTCGCTACGAATAGTGGATGTACGCGCGAGAGGTCGCCTCGGGCCCGAGTGTCCGGGTTGTCCGGGTTGTCCGGGCGGCGGCGGGCGGCAGGCGTCGCAGGTGCCGCGGCGCGACCTCGCCGCCACGGCGGCCGCCTCGCTGACGTTCATCATGCGCGTGAGCTGCATCGTGAGCCGGTGCAGCTGCGCGTGCGCCGCTAGCAGCAGCTGGTGCACGTCCTCGCCCTCCTGCACAGCGCCCGCAGGGTCCACCTCCCCCTGGGCGTCGGCCGCGGCCAGATCTGCCAGCTGGGCGAACTGCTGCGAGGGTACGCCCAGCAGCGCACCCACGACGCCGCTCTTGGCCCGTAACGCCCGCGCGATCACATCGTCTAGCCGCCGCAAGCTCTCTGCGATCGATTACGTTCACTTAGTATATTATAAATTATAGAGAAACAAGTGACTAAAGAATGATCCGGCTCGAAGGACCAAAGCGATGTACGATTGGAAAAATACTGCTGAATGAAAACTTATAGCTACTATAAGAAGCATTGTGTTTGCATGTCCGTGTCCGTTTGAAGTGTGGGATATGGCAGTGAATTTACAGGGTACAACAAAGGAATATCACCTGAGTCCTTAGGAATGGCAACATATGGGAGGTATTATGAATGACACAGTACGCTTTATGTCCATGCTACTGCTCATGCCTACAGGCGACGGTTACCACTTTCCATCAGGTGGGCCGCCAGCTCGTTTGCTATTCTAAGTTGCATAAAAAAATACCATGTTAGAAGAATCAGTAGACATGATGATTACCATCATGATGATTTAGTTCCTTGTGCCTATAAAAAAGAACGGCTAACCAGATTTCGACCAAACTCTATAAGGATGTAGATGAAGTGAAAAGCAGACAAACCTTGATGCGTGCATACAGCGCGAGCGGTGCTAGCGGCGCGGGCGGCGGGCGCGCGCACGGTGACGGCGGCGCCACACTCGAGAGGTCGCGGGCTGCCGCAGTGCGTGCTGATGCGGCCCACCGTCGGCCGCCGGGGGCTGCCGCAGTACATTTTTTTTTAATAGTTCAAAGATCTTCAAGAAAACATTGAAATCTCACTTTTTATCTGTGATTTTCAATAGGCTGTAATAA
Source organism: Galleria mellonella (assembly GCF_026898425.1). NCBI lineage: Eukaryota > Metazoa > Arthropoda > Insecta > Lepidoptera > Pyralidae > Galleria > Galleria mellonella. The sequence continues at coordinate 1,654,289 of NW_026441999.1, read as the reverse complement.
CTTGGAGAAAAATCATCGTAGAGACATTTCAAAAAAAGCAAATTGTAGCTCCAAGAGTCTAGTTTTTGAGTATAAACAAAAAAAAAAATCATTTCAATTTTTTTCCGGTAATTTTGAAAAAACCACTAACAAAAAAATAAAAAAAATATTGTTGTTTTTTTTTACATCTATGGTCTTTAATTTTTTTTTTTACATAATCATCATGTGGACCAGACAACTCGTTTATTCAGCTTCAAATCCCTTTTTCTTTAATTCTCGATACGTTAATTTTTCAACAAGATATCGGACTTTAAATGAAAAAAGATAATTTTGTCTTTGATTAACAATATCTCTGCAACTAATGATCGCACAGAAAGTTGAAGGTGGGTTTCGGAAACTTGGATAAATTTCCTACAAGAATAAACGATTGTTTTTAGAAAAAAAAATTTTTTTCCTCCTGACATGTTTTTCAAAATGCAACAAAAATAGTGCTTTTGATGGTTTTTTGCAAAATAAACCGCTAAATCGCTCGTATTGAGGAAACCCCTAATGTTAAGTGTGCCTTTTACAGTTCAATATACCCACAAAAACCCCACAAAGTTTCAATTTAATCCATTCAGCCGTTTCTTTGTTTTACTCGATCAAATTTTTGATAAAATTTGGGATCACATTTGTCGTATCAAAAAAGCTCATAATCTTTAAAAAATGAAAAAACTTTACACTAGCCTGCTATGAATTGAGAAAAATAGCAACTGATATTGTATCTTTCATCCTCTTTTTACTAATTATATTTGCATAAGAAGAAAGGAGGCAACCACATAGATTTACAGTTTTTATAGGGCCCAATATAAAACACCCTTATAAATAAATATATAACTTAAAAAAAAATCTGAAGTCTTTTTTAATCTTAATGATAATACTTGAATATAGGGGGGAAAGGGATTGTTAGTAATAGAGTCTATTAACCCATTGCTAGCAATGCAGCCTCTATCAGGTCGACATCCACGTGGTTCCTCCTGGAAACCGTCGTGATTAATTCTAGTGGAATTCGTCACGATGGGCTAACTGACCTACCTTTTCATCCTCAACTGTTTTCCATCACTGGTGCTCCGCCAGCGTATCCCGATAGCACAGACGGGGTTACCATTCTATTATCACCCATTAAAAAAAATACTTGAATACAAACTTACATATGTTTCTCTTCTCTATCAGCGACCTCTCCCTCTTTATCGCTGGACCTGCGATCTTCCCTCTCAGTCTTCTTATCCTCCTTCTCCCTCTCTACTGAGGAGCGCTCCATGGATGCTCTGTCTCGCTCACTCTCGGAGGGTTCGTCGGCCGGCGTGGTGGACGTCGACTTCTCGGATGCATCGGACGGGTTCCGTGACACGTTTATGCCTGCTTATAAATAATTTAAGTATTTTATAAATTATTTGTAAACGTCAGGGGTGTCTAGCGTTCGGCCGAACGGGAGCGGGAGAGTGCCCCCACCGCTGCCGTCATGCGCCGCCACCGAGCCAGACGAAGGAGAACTGCCTCTTCCCCCCCCCCCCCCCCACTAGGGTCGGGGTGTTGCCTTGAGGGAGGCACACCCTACATATGACCCTAGGAGGTGCGCGCACGTATCCGTGCCCTCCTGTGATGGTAGGGTGGGAGGGACATTCCCCACCCTAACTAAGAGAGGAGGCCTGCCCTACACCACCTACAGGGCGGGCCGTCGCGTTGGATACTCGGTAGTCGTACAAACGGGAACCCGGGATCCAACATAAGCGCCTCGAGGTACGTCGTGTGGTTTTTAGTGGGTACGGATCCCACAACCTAGCTGCCCTCCCTTCGGCAGATGGGACGGTCTTTCCGAAGATTTTCCACACGGAAAAAAAAAGGGGGTGTCTAGCGTCAGGGGTGTCTTTCTCTAGAAATCTGTCCTCGGCCTCCTAAGCCGCTGCTGTCCTTTTCCCAACTGTCGTGTCCCCCCCCCCTTTCCTTTCCCAAATAAGTCCCTAATTCCTCTTATTTCCCAATTTTCTTTACGCGTTCCCAACGTTCCCTTCATTTTCCCCTGAATCCGTCCCTCCATACCGTAGGTGATGGAAACCACCAAAAAATGGATTCCCAAAGAAGGTTGACGTCAGGCAGGCGGCCGGTCGTAAAGTTAAAAGCCAAATCTTTTTGCAATATGGATAAAAAAACATATTACGCTGACTCCAAATAATAATTGGGAAAAGGGTAGGAAGATGATGATTTATAAGTGTGTATGGATTTTAAAATATATTTTATTTATTCAATAAAAAAATTGTGACATCATAACGATAAAAACCAAATCCGTAAAGCAGTTGTTTTCAAGGGAAGACCATTTTCAAGGGAAATAAAGCTACTTGCAAAACCTCAAAAAATTTGGCATTTTTTTTATCCCTTAATTTTTTCCTTTAGTGTAGTATATATAATTCGTCTGATTGTATTTTCTATTTATTTGTTGATTGTATTTTTCTATTAAATTCCATTAATCGTTTATAAATTTGGGAGGGAGACTTTGTACAAAAGTCAATTGCTTGGGTACCTCTGTCCCATTCGTGTTTCTACCGTAAAGCAGCTGTGTTTGCATGGCTGTGTTTCGGTTTGAAAATAAATAATAATAAATAATGTGCGTTTATGAAACATTTAATAATAAAAATACCTGAATCGTCGTTGGAGCGACTCGCCTGGTGCGACGGCGTTATGTTAGGTTTCGTCTCGGCCAATTTAGCCAGCGGTGATTCTTGGATGTGCTTCACCCACCTGTAACACAAATATGATTATAACTATACATATATAAAACCATTTAACACATTAGTTTGAGAACAATCTGAAATATTATTGGTTAAAAAAATCATCTTTGAAATCTTTTTTTTTTATATACACACCTGAGTCTTCAGGGATGGCAACGCATGGGGGGTATCATGGGCGAAACAGTATACTCTGTTATGTCCATGACACTGCTCATGTTTATAGGCGACGGTTACCACTTTCCATCAGGTGGGCCGTCAGCTTTTTTGCCATTCTAAGTTGTATAAAAAATTTAAAAAAAAAATCAACTCACGTGGCGTAGTCCGTGAGATTGTTGGCGGAGAGCTCGTGCATCTGCACCCCGTTGATATTCATCAGGAAGAATGTATTGCGGACCGCGGCGTTCGGCCGGAATAGAACTTTGTCCCTGTTAGAACAGAATTCAAATTTTATTATATAGATACTCGTAGATAGATATCGGTTTTTGACTTGTGTGCGGGAGACAATCTTTAATTAATTACCATTTGATGAGCGGTGACAGCAACCCCGGCTGGCTCGGGTCGGCTCGCACTTGTATCGGCTTGAGGACGAACTTGTCGCCCTCCCGCTGCAGCAACACCAAGCTGTCCTCCAGCATCAGAGCCTGGGGTGACAGCGGACATCATCAGTAACGAAATGCAAGGATAATACCACAATCAATTTTACCAGAGGGAGACTTTGTACAAGTTTGTACAAGAGTCGTTTGCTTGGGCACCTTTGTCCTATTCGTGTTTCTACCGTGAAGCAGTTGTGTTTGCATGGCTGTATTTCGGTTCGATGGGTAGGATATGGCATTGAATTTACAGGATACAGAGGAATAACACTTGAGCCATCAGGAATGGCAACGCACGGGGGGTATCGTGGGCGAAACAGTATATTCTGTTATGTTTTTGGTACTGCTCATGTCTATAGGCGACAGTTATCATCAGGTGGATCATACACTTTCCATCAGGTGGACCGTCAGCTTGTTTGTCATTCTAAGTTGTATAAAAAAAAAACTTTTTATGGATTAATGCTGATTTTCCACATCGACATATCGTCATCATCAGCCTACTACAGTCCACTGCTGGACATAGACCTTTACTAAGATCCACCACTAAATGTGATTTTGACCTTTTCGTTACCAGTTTTGTTTTATTTAATTACTACATCGATATATATGGTGTTCGTATTTTAACAATATTTTATTAAAAATATAAACAAGCGTAGCCATATCATATTATGTGTTCTAATATAGTACCCACTTTCATTCATCCCCTTTTTTTAGTTTGCTTTAAAGATGAAGAAAGGAGTAGCAGAAAATAGATTACATTAATTTTCTGAGAGGTGAGGTGGTTTTTTTAAATGGGTGAAAATGGAATGGTAAACCCCGCCCATGCTATCGGTATACATCGGCGAGGCACCAGTGTAAGATGATAGGTGAAAATGACTGCAGGTCAGTTGGTCCACCATGATGAATTAGATAAGAATTAACCATGATGGTTTTCAGGGGGAACCGTATGCAGGTCGTCCTAAGAGGGTATATTGCTAGCGATGGGGCAATTAGACCTCATTACTAACAATTCCTTTCCCCCGGGTGGTGTGGTGTGGTGTGGTGTGGTGTGGTGTGGTGTGGTGTGGTGTGGTGCGGTGCGGTGTGGCGTGCAGGCAGTGTGTCGGGCCGGCGGGCCGGCGGGTACGTACGAGCACGGCGATCTTCTTGTTGGTGTCGCTGCGGATGGCCAGCTCGCCCTCGAGCCGCAGGCGGCGCGCGGCCAGCTCGAGGCGGCGCAGCTCGTCCCACTCGGCGCCGGCCGGCGCGCGCACCTCCAGCTTGCTCTGGATGCTGCGCAGCCTGCCCACGCGCGGACACGCGGACACGCGGACACGCGGACATTACACATCAAAAGTGAACATAGGCCTTCCCCTATTGGGGACACTTTGCCTTAGTTGACAGACACGCTTGACAAATAAATTCACAACCACAGTTAGGTTTTAGTGACATTTCAAAAGAGACGCTGCTGCTCATCCCTTAACCATTAAGTTCCCTTAGTCGCCTCTTACGATCCCACGGAAAACGAAAGGGCGACTCATTTTATACCGAGACCACGTAGCAAGTCACCTTTGCTCACTTTATTTCTGATATTTGTAACTGTTACTGTACTTCTGAGTGCAATAAAAAATATACCATCATATCTATTTGCAATTCTACGACAACTAAACTACTTTTACTTATTCGCTATTCTCGTAACCTCTACAATAATTCTCATCATATTTCCAACCATTTTCATCACATCTGCAATCATTCTCATAAAGTCTCTAATAATTCTCGTCAATCTGCAACCATTCTCGTCACATTTACAATTATTCTCGTAACGTCTGCTACTATTCTCGTCATATTTACAACCATTCTCATAACATCTACGATTGTTCTCGTCACTTACCTATGTTCATTTTCCGCTGTGTGTATCGCCGTATCAACAGTATGCAACACGTCTTTGGCTGTGTCTAATGCACGTCGGAGGCGCGCAATGTCTTCTTCGTTGTCATCGTCACTCTCGCCCACTGTCTTCAACACTCCCTCCAGGAGTAACTGATATTTTGTTAACCTGAAAAGAAACAATGAATTAGTAAAGGTAAGATCAGATTCAATATTCACTAGATGTCATTAAATTTATTGAAATAGTTGTTACAATTATACGAATTGACAATTTAAAAAAAAAAAAATTAAAATCCTCAATTTAACAATATATTCTACCGTAATTTTTACAGATGTATGCGGATTTCTAGTATAGTAATCCAAAATTCTGTGTATTTTTCGACTTATTCAGTAGTGAAACACGACCTTAATATGATGATAATTATTTCGATTTCACCTTGTTAAGTAAAATAAGATATAACATATAAAAACAGTTTCAGAATGTATTTATCGGAAATGGTCCTTCGAGCCGGATGACCCTATTGGATAGGTATATTTCCTACTTAGCTATATTCGTATTTATTTATTTATTTATTCTTTATTGCACAATAAAAGTGTGTTCAAATAGCGAGCTTAATGCCATATGGCATTCTCTACCAGCTATCCATTAGGTAAAAACAGAAAGCGTATGATGGACAGATGTGGTGAAAAATATGTGAAAATTTCTGTCGTTATATATTTACAAGTAGCTATGTCATCATTCAAACTATTGAGTGGCATCTCCAAAACTGCAACCGTCTATACGTCAGAGCGTATATTCGCTGTGCATAAACAATATCTTACCTCTGCCAAACGCAAGCGAGCAAATCTCTCAATTGCAGTCTACCGCACAGTGGTAACTGTTCGCGGTTGGATAGGAACTGATGTAGCTCCTTGTTCTTCCTCCGGCGTTCACGGAGCGACTCCAACGCTAGGCGCTGCCCGCGACAGAATCGCGCCAGGCACGCGGAGTAACCCGACTCACCCAGCTGGAAAGAGAAAAGAAAAATATTTTTAAGAAACTTTATTTATTTAAACTTTAAAGCACAGTAAAATTCTATGTACATTTGGTGGACTTAACACCGGACGATGTTCTCTACCATTGGACAAACCGAAAATTCGTAGGCGATGCATTTTTGAATAGAGACAAAAAAATAAAGCAATACTTGATAAATTCATATAATATAAACATACACATAATATATTAAATAAATAAATAAATACATACAATAAATACATACATACATTAATAAATACATATTACTATACGAGGTCTGTCCGGAAAGTTCGTATAAAAGTGTTCTGGAATGCGAGAAAGAGGAGTGGGGAGGCCAGGTAAGCGCAGGACCCCTTCCTTATGTCCCTAACAATGCTTCAGTTCTGGTCTGACCGCCGTGCGGTGCGAACTGGCTTGTCACGCCATCTGTGAAGTTACCTCTTAACGAAACCCCGTCGGCATGGAGCCCGCTTCCGTTGAAGAGCAGCGCGTCGTAATCAAGTTTCTCTCGAAACTCGGCAAGAATGGCCGTGAAATTTTTGCCGATCTAATTCGATAAGACATCCGGGGAACCACGAACAAAAAAATCAAGAAAATCCCGCTCAAATGTCAAGACAATGTTGATTGTTTTTTTCGATGTTCGGGGGATTGTCCATCAAGAATTCGTCCCTCCAGGCCAGACAGTTGATGGAAAATTCTACGTCGATGTGCTCAGACGCCTCAAAGCTCGTGTGGCACGAGTTCGTCCAGAATTGGCGCGAGAGGGGCGTTGGATTCTTCACCACGACAATGCCCCTGCCCACACCTCTCTTGTTGTCCGTGAGTTTTTGAGTAAAAATTCCATTACGGTGACCGAACACCCCCCTATTCGCCGGATTTGGCCCCGTGTGACTTCTTCTTGTTCCCAAAAACCAAATTGGTACTTCGGGGGCGGCATTTGGGGGACATAAATGAGATAAAAAAAGCTACGACGGGGCAGCTGAGAAACCTACAACCAGAGGACTTTCAAGGAGCCTTCTCACAGTGGAAACGGCGTTGGCACAAGTGCATTATGTCACAGGGGGAGTACTTTGAAGGGGATAAAATTGATTTACCTGAATAATTGTAAAATAAAATTTTTAAAAAACTTTTATACGTACTTTCCGGACAAACCTCGTATAAAACAATTAAACAACTGCAATAGAAGAGCAATTAGTAACATTTTATGTACAAAGACAACCCCCGTAGATCAGTGATTAACATATTCCATTCTGGTGATGCTGGGTTCTTAATTGGGTGAAAATGGAACGGTTACCCCGCCTACGCTATCGATATACGCTGGCGGGGCCACCAGTGAGGGATGATAAGTGAGGATGAAGGCAGGTCAGTTGACCCATCGTGAAGAATTCGCCAAGAATGAAACCACGATGGTTTCCAGGGGGAACCGCGTGGAGATCGACCTGATAGGCTGTATTGCCAGCAATGGGTCAGCTAGACCCTATATTGCTAGCAATGGGGCTGTTGGAACCCATTACTAACAATCCCTTTCCCCCCTGTGATCCCGGGTTTGATTATTGACTTGGAACGACGGTGCACGACCACTTTGTTATCCTACAGAATGCTTAAAAGCGTCTCCATACAAGCGTAATACATTTTGCTCTTTTTTTTATACAACTTAGAATAACAAACAAGCTAACGGCCCACCTGATGGAAAGTGGTAACCGTCGCCTATAGACATGAGCAGTACCATGGACATAACAGAGTATACTGTTTCGCCCATGATACCTCCCCATGCGTTGCCATTCCTGAGGACTCAGGTGTTATTCCTTTGTACCCAGTAAATTCACGCCATATCCCACCCTTCAAACCGAAACACAGCCATGCAAACACAACTGCTTCACGGGTGAAACACGAATGGGACAGAGGTACCCAAGCAATCGACTTTTGTACAAAATCTCCCTCTGGTGCTTACTGCTCAGATGGGGTGTAATCAGTTTGAGTAGTCGCTACAAACGCTTTCGCTTTTTTTTTTTATAAAATGTAAAATATTTGCATGCCTACATTTCTTAAGGTAATTAGACAAGTGTCAAAATAATAGCAGGTGGCTTTAGTAATAATTGTAGTATAACTGACTGTGTTGAGCATGGCGTCGGCGAGCGGGCGGATGGGCACGAGGTGGTGCGGCGCGTCGGCCCGCAGCGCGCGCAGGTCGGCGTAGAGGCGCGCGTGGCGCTCGCGCACGCCGGGCAGGTTGGGGAACAGCGCGCGCAGCTCGTCCGCCGCCAGCAGCGCCGGCTGCGCCTCCAGCGGCCGCAGGAACACGCCGCCCAGCACCTTCAGCCAGCGCACGTGCGACCCCTCCGACACTATCAGCTCTGCCGCGACACATTCATTCATTTATTTCTTATATACGTACACCAAACAAACATTTCACTTAAATAACATCGTTAATTAGATACAATCTCTGTTTAAGAAATATAATATAAATTATACATGTGACATATAACAAAACAACATAATAATGAAGACTACACGATTATATAATAACATTACTATTTTACTTTGACATTAGAATAAAAAGAAAAACATATAAAAAAAAAAAACAAAATGAATGCAGCGGTGTTTGTGAAAACGATCTAACTCAGCATTTATTTCATTTATTTACTAGCTGACCCGGCGAACTTTGTTCCTTCTAACAGTTGATTCTTTAATTTTTTAGTTTATTTTTTTATTATAATACCTATTTCATTTCATTTTACTGGCCCAGTGGTGGCATGCGCGTGAGCTGCGCGCGGTACTGGACAGTACTTGGACATTGCAACATTATTTTTCTAAAATAAAATATTTTTTCTAAAATAAACGTAGCCTAAGGTACTCTTTATTACATCAGCTACCTGCCAATGAGAGTCCCGTCAAAATCAATCTAGCCATTTCAGGAATTAGCCGGAACAAACAGACAAACAAAAATTGTAAAAAAAATTATGTATGTACCGTATCTATATTCATATACGTGTAGTAAAAAAACGATTATTTCAATATTACAAACAGACACTCTAATTTTATTTATATGTATAGATTTAACTCTTTATTGCACCACAAACAAAAACATCGCGTGTAATGTCCATTGTTCACTTCATGCATTATCATCATCATCATCATCATATCAGCCGTTAACTGTCCACTGTTGAACATAGGCCTCCACCAGAAGGGGCGCTTATCAGTAGTTGCCACGGTTAGCAGCAGACGAGTTGACAACCACATTTAATATTTTGGCCATGTTTTAAGAGTAACGCTGCTGCCCATCCCTGTTGCATTATCATCACTAAGGACTAATGTGAAACCTTATTTATCTACCCAACATACATATCTATTTGCATACGAATCAAATTCGAATTGAAACATCAGCGATACCAATATTTAAATGACGCGCGAATTCCATAATTGGCAGAATGTTAAAATGGTTCATGGCACTAAATATGGGAACCGGACGTCACTACCACTAGAGTTCATAGCAAACGATTTGAGAAAACCATAGATAATGGAGTTTGACTGTGTATGTTTTTGTTTTTGTAATGACTGAATAATAAGAATCATTTCGTCTCTAAAACAAATTTACAATTTTCCAAAATTAACAATTTCTTTTTTATATACTGTAATATATTTTTTTTAAACTACTGAGGTGGCAAACAAGCATACGGCCCACCTGATGGTAAGCGGTTACCGTAGCCGTATTTATTTTACTTTAATACACCTAGATAGTGTAAGTGGCGGACTTAACACCATATGACATTATCTACCAGTCGACCGTAGACAGCAATAAGAGAAAATATAATTAACGGTACAACATAATAAAATAGACGATATTAAATTAAAAAGATATATATATATAAGCAATAATATATTCTAGTAATTGATATTAAAAAATATTTTTAATGTCAAGATAACGACTTTGCCTTTGACATTAAATTTTCTTAATTCTATAATCAAGTAATAATAACAGACAGTATTAAATTAGAACCTGTCTTAATTAAACCTAGTTTTTTATTATTTATAGATACACGTAGATTCTAAAGTATCTACGAATCATTATCACTATATTTAATCATAGTTTTTTTTAACCTAGCAAAATGTACTTGTCAATAGTTAAGTAAAAGAATTATATCACACAGCCAGTTACTGTGGTAAAATTTATTAATTTTAGATACTTTGTTGTTGTTTTATATTATTTTTCGTTTGTATTTTGTCATCAATGAATAACACAAGCTGACAGCCCACCTGATGGGATATGGTAACTGTCGCCTCCTATAGACATGAACAGCACCAAGGATAAAAACACTTGTTGAACAAAGCGTAATAAATACGTTAAACGATTATTTGAATGACAAATGTACTTGGTGTTAGTCGATTATTAGACATTGTAGATCTAAATAAATATACATAATATTAACAGAGATTTAAAAGAGTAACTATTGAGTTTCTTGCGAGCTCTTCACATAACAATGTTCTTAAACCTGCAGTAGATTTTAAAAACTTGAATTTCAAAGTGTATTTTTTTTTAAAAGTCAAATCTTGCTCACCATGTATGACCTCCTGCCGCTTTCTCATCGCAGGGGACAGTTTCAGCGATTCGAGGACGTGTGGGGGTAAGCTGTCCGCCCACTGGGCAGCCAGCGGCTCGTCCTCCTCCGACCAATCGGACTGGGAGGCTGTGGAAGGATGTAATGTTTTATTGTTAACTAAATCCATAGGTGGGGAAAAGATACTGTTAGTAATGGGATCTTACAGCCCCATTGCTAGCAATATACCTTATCACGTCGACCCCCACGAGGCTTCCCGGGATACCATCGTGGTTAATTCTTGTCGAATTCGTCATAGTAGGCCAATTGACTTGAATTGCATCTACACGTATCATCTCTCACTGGTGGCATGCCAATGTATACCGATAGCGCAAGCGGAATTACAATACCATTTTCAGCCATTAAACAATTCATAGGTTCAATCCGGCTCGAAGGACCGAAACGTTGTATGGTTTGTAACCGTATAACGGATGTGACAGAAATAAAGTAATAAATTATTTTAATAGTTTATCGCTTTAACACTAATTATTGAATACATACTTATTGTTCATTAATAATGTTTTAATTTCAATAAACGTTATCATGATCAAAATCATCACAATCATCATTTTAGCAATTCACTGTTCACTTGACTCCCCAAAATGAACGGTTCTGAGTTTACTGCATCCATTGGCTCCCTGGCATTTTAGATCGTCGCCACATTTCGTTGGAGGAACAGGATAAGCTTACACAGAATTACACAATACAGAGTCGTCACTTTAATACCTTTTTGTCCCAAGTCTTTGAGTTATGCGACAAACTCATTGTCCCTTCAGTTTGTTGATATATCGGGTAATATCCATAACTTTTTTACCTCTAACGAGAACTTACGAAGGTCCAATGGTTTAATTAATCTCTTACCTTGCTGCTCGGCTGCGACAGTGTTGCTCTCATTGCTACGGGACGACAAGCTAGAACTGCTACTGCTGCCAGAGGGCGCGGTTGCTGCACACGGCTCCAGATCACTGTAGGCAAATAAGAAAATGAAAACGACAAAAAATTTAACGATTATTACAATAAGGGCTTCTAATCGAAGTCTTTTAGAATTTCGATACGTCCAATTAATTAAATTGACATATCGAAAATCTAAAAGAAATTATACTAGTATCTTTAAAGTTTTAAATGAAAATACGAAATAACGAAGACGAACAGTGGAAGCCCAGTCGCATGCTTCACTGCGATCCGAGAATTCCAAGATTGAATCCCAGCCCAAAATTTTGCTTTTACTTTTAAAACAATTAAAAAATTATTGTCACTTGCTTCGGAAAAATCTCATGTATAACATAGGCGTCCTCAAAACTCTTGACACTAGATGTCGACACTATATCCTGCATCGTCTATGGTGATAGCTATGGTCACCTCATCCGTTGCCATTTCGAAACCTTAAGATTTTACACCTCCTTACTTTATCACTTCACTACCATATCTCGCCCTTCTAATTAAAACAACCAGGGGTTGTTAGTAATAGGGCTCGACTGCTAACAATATACCCTGTCTGATCGACCTTCTCACGGTTCACCCTGAAAACCACCGTTGCCAGTTTCCAAGTAAATTCAACACGTTGGGCTATCTGACCTGCCTTTTCATTCTCACCTTTCACCCCTCACTTCCGCCTCACCAGCGTATACTATTAGCGCAAGTGGGACCTACCATTCCAATATCTTCCATTAGGGGAAAGGGATTGTTGGCAATGGAGTTTAAAAATCTTATTGTTAGCAATATGCCCTATTAGGTGGACCTCCACGTGGTTCCCCCTGGAAACCATCGTGAACAATTCTTGTTGAATTCGTCACAATGGGCTAACTGACTTGCTTCATCCTCACTTATCATCCTTCACTGGTGCCCCGTCGGTGTATACCAATAGCGCGGATGGGGTTACCATTCCATTGTCACCCATTAAAAAAATATCTTCCATTTAAAAAAAAATTAAACAACCATGCACGGACAGGTGCTTCGAGGCAGAAACAAGAGTCAGTATCCAAGCAGACGACTTTCGCACAAAATCAATTTATCTGATAAAACTGCTCATAAAAATGCACCATAAAACTCATTCACCGGCAAAAGCTAGTCAATTCTTCCGAAATAAAATCCCGTTCAACAACACATTGCTTGTTTTAAGAGTTACAAGCGGCCGTCGTAAATTGACGTCACGGTATAAATCTCGGATGTTGCAGGTTATATATCAACGTAAACTTTATTATAAATGTTTTAAAAACTATTTCGAACCAAACTAAACATGATGGAAAATAACATTGCGGAATCAATGGCCGAATGCTTTTACGATCTTCCAAAAGTACTCGTACACCGTACAAAGTATCCTTTAGGATTTGTTATACTGTCACTTTAGTAAAACCTTAGATTATATAGATAAAGTATCGAGCCTCAAAAAGCGGTCAACTTTTTATCAGCTATCAACTATATTATTATAAATTAATTTTTTTTTTCATTTAACAGTTTCCTCGTGTCGGTGCAACTAATTCATGCATTCTCTTCCAGCCAGCTCTATTCCACAGGCCATATCTTTGACATGACACCTAGTGTTTCCTTTATCTGTCCCATTCCTCGGTCTTCCCTTTCCTTTTTTGCCCAAATTTTTTTCTTCTAGTATGCTTTTTAAAGTCTAGGACGACCTGAAACCCTCCTACACTAGATGGAGTGACGACCTGAAATGCATTGCAAGGAGTCAGTGAATGCAGGTTGCTCAGGACCGATCTGTATGGCAGTCTATGGGGGAGGCTTATGTCCAGCAGTGGACGGATAATGGCTGAAATGATGATGATGATGCTCTTTAAAAAATCGTCATTTCGTATAAGGCGGCGAAGGATTTTCTGAACATCTTATTTGACCGTGTAACAAGCCCCTAACGCGTAGGCAGATACAGAATGCACGTAGATTCTGTATCGAATGTTCTTTATATAGATGATAGTGTATACTTTCAAAGGTCAAACAGAGGAAGCATTGCTCAAAACATTTGAAGGAAATTGTAAAACGCAATTGCGCTTTCGATGCAGCGTATTTTCTTAATGAATGATGAACACATGGTTCACGTTCAAAATACACGTGCCTTTATATTACATCACTGGGTACACTGGGGGGTCATTATTCTTAATTATTTCTTACTAATATTAAGATTACCAGAGATCTCCCTCTGGTACAAAAGTCTGTACAAAAGTCGTTAGCCCAAGCTAACGACTTTTGTCCAAGCACCTCTGTTCCACTCTTGTTTCTACCGTGAAGCAATTGTGTTTGCATGGCTGTGTTTCGGCTTGAAGGATGGCATATGGCAGTAAACTTACAGGGTACAGAGAAATTATACCAGAGTCCTCAGAAATAGCAACGCATGGGGGGTATCATGGACGAAACAGTATACTCTGTTGTGCTCATGTCTATAGGCGATGGTTACCACTTTCCATCAGGTGGGCCGTCAGCTTTTTTGACATACTAAGTTGCACAAAAAAATTAATGTGAGTTTATTTGTTACTGCTTAGCGCTGTGACAGCTCGTCATGGGATTTAGTAGGTTAGTAATAGCAAAGTGCAAACTGAAAATCAGCGCTAAACGAAGATTGCAGCAAAAACTAAGTTTGTTGCTTGTATTGCTAGGCATACGGATACATCATAATGATAGGAATACTTCATACTAACTAGCATAGCGTAACTAGCATATTAATAATGCATACATTATTTTATATCTTCACGGCAGAATCTCACGAGATGGACAGAAAAATTAAACGGACGTAAATATGTAAATTAATTACAATGGTCACTTTTGTTTGTAAAATGGCTGTTCTTAATTTGTCTGTTTTTCTTTTTTGTGTATTAATATATATACCGATTTTGATACGGCTTTTTACAATCTATAATGTATACTCCTATATTAGTCCCATATTAACTTAGTCATGATTGACGCCAAGTCTTTTTACGAAGTAAACTCCATTACAGATATATGAAACTTGCATTCTAAATTCAAATATTTAAAATCTAATGTGTATATGTGTGTGTGTCTAGCAGTAGACAGTAGATGGCTGACATGAAGATAAGGATGAATGTGAGAATAGAGACGAACTCCACTAAAAAAAAAATCAGCCGAATTGAGAATCTCACACATATGAAACTTACACGGGACCAATTTCTGCATCACATAACGAATGATAGTGACAGAAATATCCAGTGAATCAAATGTACACACACTCGGAGAAGGCCACGTTCCATTTTACGTAACAAGCGTATCGCATCGGCGTATTCTCGGCTCCTAAATATCGTGTAATCCTATCGCTTTGGAATACTTCACTGTGAAATTCTAATATAAACTCCAACAGAATAGAATAGAACGCCCTCTTTTGCTGCGGTTATTAAATCGGAACCGTGACGAAGTGGTTCGAATCTCGGTCGGATCAATTTAGGATCATAACTTTTCTTTAGCTGTTTCCCTCACTTGATGCATATTTTTTACAGGATATACTCGTAAAATGGCAAAATCACGGCCCAACTGACGAAAACCACCGCGGTCGCATATAAACATGCAGCACCATGGATATCATACAGTAGGTACACTGTGTATAATGGTAATGCTATGGTAATCTTGATGCGTTCCTGAGGACTACGTTACGCCTCCGTTCCCTCTAATTTTACTGCCACATAGCACCCTTCAGGATAAGTAAGTTAAAGTGGTATAGCTCGAGGAATCAACAAAAGATGGAGAAGAAAGGTTCTTAAGTAGCGACCCCATACGGGCAACCACAGTGCCTCAAATGCATTGCAGGGAGTCAGTGGATACAGGTGGCTCAGGATTGTTCCTTATGACAGTCTATGTCCAGCAGTGGACAGGTAATGGCTGAAATGATGATGATAGCATCCTTCAAACCGGCAGAACCAAGAGTGGAAGCTGGATACCCATCCGACGAATTTTGTACAAAATCTCCCACATACCTTTGAAAGTCCTTGAAAATTTCCACTAACTAGTAAGTAACAATTTTACCAAGTCTATTACAGAAGCGATCATAAATGAAAACACTTCAGGCGAGCACTGATACTCGTAGGCCAATATAAAGCACTGACAAAACACTGAATCTCTGTCATAAACTCGAGCAATTATTACGCAATTCCAAGTAACCACGACCGATCCCAAACAAATTAATTATATTACACCCACCTCCTACATCACTCGAGGGTTTTCACTGAGGTCACATCTAATGGATTCTGGGAAGTTTAACCAATTCATTGCTTAACTAACATTGATATATAAAACATTCTAGATACACAATCAAACACTAAAGTGTACTTAGACTTTGCTGCACAAAATGACAAATATTTTATAAACACATCATCGTCAGCATCACGTCAACCATCAACTTTCCTATGCTAAACATATGCCTTTCCCATAAGGGGAGTTTTGCCAATAATTGTCAAGCATGAAAGTCAATAGAGGACCCGTAATTAGGCTTTGGTGATGTTTAAAGTTGAACGCTGCTACACACATTACATTGTATATTGCTTGTTTGCCATTCAGTACATAAAAAAAACTTATATTACCATTCAGAACGCCTAAAAAATACAGACAAACTGAGAACTAAAATAAAATTAAACTTTGCACTAATGTCTTTACCATTCAATAACATTTTTAATTTAACATAAATATTCTAAAAAATTTTGTAAAAATATAAAGTCTAAATATTAAATGTAGCTTCGTAAAAATATAATTTCTAAATATAGGCTTATAGTATTTTATTCTCATTTTTTTTTCAAACAGATTTAGTGTCACCGTTGTAATGGATTATGAATCTTGGACGATTTACATATCAATGGTTCCAATAAGTAATTTTAACATATTAGTTGCAAAATTGTTATCGTTGACGTACACGCAAATTTTCAGGGGAATTGCTAGAGTTGTTTATTAAATTATAATTCTAAAGTATTTCATTTTACAAATTCTCTGTCTATCCTCACGACAAATCTTTTAAAAGGTAGGCAGACAGAAACGAGTGTCATAGACGTTTAGCATTGTCAAGAAATATTAAAAGACTACATAACCAAAATTTTTTTGCAAATAACATTTATTAATAAATCATTATCAAACCAATAAATATATAACCACCAATATTTACCGTATTCGTGTTTCTACCGCGAAGCAGTTGTATTTGCATGGCTGTGTTTCGGTTTGAAGAGTGGAATATAGTAGTGAAATTACAGGGTACACCTGACTCTTCGGGAATGGTTACGCCTGGGAAATCATGGGCGAAACAGTATACTCTGTTATATCCAGGGTACTGCTAATGCCTACTCATGCCTATAGGCGATGATAACCACTTTCCATCAGGTGGACCGTCAGCTTGTTTGCCATTCTAAGTTGCATAAAAAAACCAATGGGTTGAGCTATTAAAACAACAAACAAACGAACAAAAACACTTTCTCATTTATAATATTGTCCTGCTTGAAACGTACCTGTACAAAAATTACATATAGACGAATAGTTAAAAACAGTAATTGGTGATAAGTTTATCATAATAGTTTGGTATGTAGTTTGGGACATAACAACAGACACGTCATAAGAGCACTGGTAATTACCGAAACGATAGACTGGTAGCCGCCTCGTTAAATTATATTATATTATTTAAACATTATTGCCTAATAAAAAAAGGATACAAAAGTCAGACATAACGCTATAGAAATATCCCAAGTTTTAAGATGTAACCTATCCATACACAAAGTTTCATTCACATCCGTTCATTACTTTTTGGATGAAAATGTAACAAAGATCCATCTATACATCCATACAACCTTTCACAAATAAATACTCGTGTTTCCATTTATAAATATTGGAAATAAATGTAAAAATAAACATCTCATATGTACAGGACATAAATTGTATAAATCAATTGGAACAGTTTTCACCTCAATCGTTCTAACAAAACTAGACACTCCAGCATTCACAAAATCTTTCATATTTCACCAACATTATATTGGAGCCTCTTCATGGAACCTTTTTCTCATTATCGCAACACAAAAAATGTACGAGAATATGAAATATTTTCTATATTTCCACTTTGGGTCAGAGTTTTCGTTCCCTTTCAAATAGATACAATAGAGATCCATCGTGAAATCGAATATTTTCAGACCTTTGCAAATTTGTTGGGTTTTCTTCAAAGAAAATGCATAAAGAAAATATAATTACATATAAAAGCCGACTGTAGCAATCTTATTGAAATGTATGACTGTAGATCATACACAGAAACGAACTTTTCGGATTAAAAAGTATCATAGAATCGGTTCACAATTAAATGGATGATAATGGAATGGTAACGCCGCCTGCGCTAACGGTATACGCTGGCGGGGCACCAGTAAATGATAATAGGTGAGAATGAAAAGATCAGATCAGTTGTGCCTTGACCATCGTCTACAGTTGTAAGAAACAAAAATTTCAGTTAAATAGAGTGTGGTAAAAAAAACTTCAAATGTTGTTGCTGTTACAATTTTAAATAAGACCTTTTAAAAAGGAATATGCTCTTTTCTTGAAGATTATAATGTCGTATCGGTTTGAAAATACTGCTGCTAGAAGTTGATTCCAAAAAGTGGTAAACATGACTCCGGTGTAAAGAACAACCAGTAATCCAACGCCTCTGGTATCTTCCAAACGATTCCTTAAACTGTCTATACCCACCTCTCAGACAGAGTCCGTCTCGCCAGCATGCCGACGGTGGACGGTTGCCGTCCGGCTGGTAACGACACATTCCTGGACACCCTCGGTGGTACTGACGTCGCCATTTTCATCATTAAACGTCACTTAATCACTGTCACTTTGTCACTAGTACATTGTAGTCAGATCACTATGTTCTGTTTTTTTTTTTTATTATTTACAATTTAATGTCCTATTTGCCAACACTACGATAATGCCTTCTAAGATAATATACAGAATGTAATCGACATGGATAAAGATGCAGAAAAACACCTCCTTATTCATAAAAAAAAAAGAACTATTAAGTAAAGGTGGGTAATATCGCTCGTGGGTAAGACGATTCTACTGCTTCTTTTTAAATCTCCAAACACCATTTTTAGTTTAGACAAGCCTATTAATTATAGAACCAAGGTCATTAACTAATGTAATTAACTCACTCTGTAGGACTTAAGTAAATTATATACATAAAATTAACGTTAATAAAGATTTAATTAAACGACGCGTAAGGAATGCTCTGCAAAAAGAAAATCTCGTATCTGATCGTAACAGAATTTTTACAGAATCAAAATGAGTGTAAAATATGCAAGACATCGAGTATCGTTAAAATTAACAAATATACTCGTATAACAAGGAATAACACCCGTGTCCTCAGGAATGGCAACGCATGGGGGGAAACAGTATACTCTGTTATGTCCATGGTACTGAACATGTCTATAGGCAACGGTTACCACTTTCCATCAGGTGGGCCGTCAGCTTGTTCTAAGTTCTAAGTTGTATAAAATACAGAAATGGCATGACATAGATATGAACAGAAGATAAAAAAAAAAACATACAAATGAATCGTAAATCTTCACTTGTTTACACTACTGTCCAAAAAAGGAGTGTAATGTTTTTAGGATTCATGTATGTATGGAAATTTTTTTACACCACCATAACTTATACCTAAATGCCTGAACAGTACTGAATGTATGGGTTATTGTTGGAATCTTTACATCATCCTGAAGGGCACTAGCTATATTTTTTTAAATAGGTCTTTTTGGGCAAGAGTGAAGTGCTTTGTTTAATTGGCAAAGCAAAAATGTATTTGTTAAATTAAATAAAAAGTAAATAAGTCGCTGAAGAATAATTAAATTCAGGTAAATTAAATCTCTGACTGCTCATCTGAACAGAAAGGTCGTGAACTTTTAAGAATTCTTAAAAGTTTGCGACATTAATCCTGAGATTAGCAGGGGTAAGTAAATCCGTCATTTAGTTATGATACCTACATTCAGAAATAACAGTATAATGTATTAAAACCACTGTAGCGTTGAAGCACTTGACTTATTCATGATACCTACATTTTGTATATAATTATAGCATAAACTAATTAATTAATTCCGTGTGGTCCCAGCATAGAATGGACCATCTCTTTCTTTCCCGTAGGTGTAGTAAGAGCCAGCTAAGGAGATTAGCGTGAAAAAAAAACACAACAATAATAATTATTTAATTTGCTATGATTTTAAATATAAAACCTTAGATGTTATAAATTAAAAGCACCTTACAAAATGTACTTAGATCAAGCGAGCAAATATTGAAAAACATACATAACATATCTGTCACGCCTGTCTCCCATTAGGGTAGGCAGAAACAATGGAACGCCAAATGCTTCGATTCAAACAAACCTCTTTCGCTTCTTCCACATTCATCCTTCTTTCTTCGATTCTTCCACATCATCAATCTCACGCTCGCCGGTTACGGGTACTTTTAATTTGGCCCTTCTTCAGCACGTCGCCTATTTGGTCGACATACGTCCGTCGAGGGCGGCCCCTACCGACATCTCCATTCATTCTTGCTCGATAAATCTCTTTCGTAATTCTTCTTTCATCCATCCTCTCCAAATGACCAAACCAATAGTAACATTATATTACTAATTATATGTCTATTAACTTCAAATTACTCGGCGAGCTATGGAGAATGCTATGCTCGGAGTCTCTTTGAGTGATAGAATTCGAAACGAGGATATCCGCAAAAGAACTAAAGTAACCGACATAGCCCGAAGAATAAGCAAGCAAAAAGTGGCAATGGGCTGGTTACATAGCTCGAAGAACCGACAACCGATAGGGAAGAAAGGTTCTTGAATTGCGATCTCGTACGAGCAAACACAGTACAAACATCCCCCATTACATGAAGTGACGACCTCAAGTGTATTGCGGAAAGTCAGTGTATGCAGGTGGCTCAGGACCGTTCCTTATGGCAGTCTATAGGGGAGGCCTATGTCCAGCAGTGGACGGATAATGGCTGAAATTATGATGAAGTAAGTCTTTTAAAAATATACTCCTACAAACTTCATGACTCTGGAACGCACTTCCTGATGCCATTAAGAGACTACGGACTAAACCGTCTTTCAAAAAAACGTTCACGCTCACTTTTTTACTTTATCCGAGCAGTAAGTGCTTTATATTATTCTCAATTTCATGTATAATATAGTATATGTCATATATGTGTAGGTATATTTCTTATTCATATATATTTATTCGTTTATATATGTAATTTTAGTATGTATGTATATCAATAATTAGTAGTACCGCATTCGAGTATTCTGACACGTCTCTATGGTTGACTGGAAGAGAATGCTTTTAGCATTAAGTCCGCCATGTACACATATTTGTACTAATAAATAAATACATAAAATAAAACCGGTCAGGAATTTATACACATTTTTTGTGTGGGAGAGTACAAGAATTTATTATAATAATAAATCAAATAAATATTGATCAATATTTTACGGAAAACATATTTCCTACTTCTATAAGCTTACAGTAATGGCAAAAAATTTAATAATGTACACTTCCTTACACTGTACATATGGCATATATGTCTATTAGTCTATTCTAATATGGTCTTAATTATAGTTATGGTTAGGCAGAGATAAACAGATATGGCTAAGCATGAAATGAAACTACCAACAATATTAATTGTACGAATTACTACAATTTTATATCATACACAAGAATTGCTAATGTTTCCTGACATTAGGTACATTGTTTAATTGATCCTTAGACCAAACTTCAGTATGTAGATGGCATAGTAATACGTCGTTTTGCCGTGTGGTCCCGGCATATAAAGAGTCATCCTTTAATTCCCTGTGGGTGTCGTAAAAGGAGACTAAGGGAAATTATTGGTCATGGGATGGGCAGCAGCATCTTTCTTAAAACATCACCAAAGCCTAACTCCGGTTGCCAACTTGCCTGCCACGTGTGGCAATTACTAACAAACCTTACGTATGTAGGACGCCTATATTCAGCAACAGATTAACGGCTGATATGATTTTAGTTATATATATTATACTTACAAGTTATATATGTGATCTTGTCACATTTTTAAATGAAACGTGGTAAACATTTTTTTTATACAACTTAGAATGGTAAACAAGCTGACGGCCCACCTGATGGAAAGTGGTAACCGTCGCCTATAGACATGAGCAGTACCATGGACATAACAGAGTATACTGTTTCGCCCATGATACCCCCCATGCGTTGCCAATCCTGAGAACTCAGGTGTTATTCCGCTGTACCCTGTAAATTCACACCATATCCCACCCTTCAAACCGAAACACAGCCATGCAAACACAACTGCTTTACGGTTGAAACACGAATGGGACAGAGGTACCCAAGCAATCGACTTGAAATACACAGGCTAAAAACATTACACTTTTTTTGAACAAATATCCCACATATATTCGAAAAAAAAATAGAACCTTCCTTCGTTTAAAAACCACTTAAAAAATTAAAATCAATGCAAATATATGTTGACAAAATATAATGATTACTTTAACCCTTTGTCAGTTCTCATTGAGCAGTACCCTCGTTAGGACGACGCGACCGTTAAGAAGTTGGTTAACCCTTTCCATTCGTTATACCTATTACTGTTTAAACCAAACCGTTGAAATAATAAACATAGACGCATTCAATTAACACGCTTTCCTTTCATTTCACCGGTTTTTGGTTACATTAAATTAGTTACCATATTTATAATTACAGCTTACTTTTACTTCTAACTGTACCAGAAGACTTTTTAGAGAAGACCGCTGCTTGGGTACTTCTGTCTTCTACGTTTTTTCTGCTAAACAACTATGTTTGCATGGCCATGTTTTTTGTTTGAAGGGTAGGATATGGCAGTGAAATTACAGGGTACGGAGGCATAGTACCATAGTCTATTTTATATGCTTTTGTACATTCACTTATTTATATATATATATATATATATATATATATATATATATATATATATATATATATATATATATATATATATATATATATATATATATATATATATATATATATATATATATATGTTATGACAAAAATGTACACAGGCGGATTAAAGGAATTTCTTCCAGTCAACCTTGAGAACTCGAAAGAAGAAGGTATCTAATATATATATATATATATATATATATATATATATATATATATATATATATATGTCATGTTAAGATTATGACTGCATTTTATTATAATCTCAAATTCTTCGACCGAAGTTCACTTGATAGAGAATTAAGGGCATAAACTAACATATCTCCGGGTGAGCTGTATAGTTTTATTTATATAAATAAAAATCCAATGCCAAATATATGTACTCGTAAACGTATCGCTTCAGAACAGATGCTCATCTATATGGCTTCTTTTTTTGGTATATTTATAAAAGTCAATACAAGGTTTGTATGAGGGGGAAGGGATTTTTAATAATGCAGACTGCTAGTTCCGTTGTTATTATATACCCTGTCAGGTCGACCTCCCCGCGGTCCACCCTGGAAACCATCATGCTGAATTCCAGGTGTGTTTATCAGGACGGGCTAACTGACCTGCCTTTTCATTCTCACCTATCATCCCTCACTGGTGCCCTGCCAGCGTATACCGATAGCGCAGGCGGGGTAACCATTTCAATATCATCTATTCATCCATCCACAAGGTTTGTATGAAAAACATATTTGAAAAATGGTAAGAATAATTGAAAACTTTGAGTTAAAAAATCTCCGTATAAAAAATGAGTGAGTGATTGAAGGAATGAAATTTGAGAAGGAAGATCTAATTTTTTCATTAATATTCAGTTTATAATAATAAAGAAATTTTTATATTAAAATGGAAATAAACTAATCAATCTAATCCTTTCTTTTCTCAATATTAAAATTTTAGGTAAGCGTAAACGTGCTATTACCATTCGAGAACAATTTTTACCAATTTCCAAAAGAAGAGACTTAATTCGTCTGTTTTTTTCCTGTGTATATTATGAGATTATTTATTATAATATAATCGACTAGCAATCCACCTTGGCTTCTCGAGCATAGATAGAAAAATAAATTTATATTAGCATTTTTGTTTAAAAAAAATATTTAGCCAATATTACTCATTGATAATATATCTTTCTAGAAATGAAACAATTTCAAAAATCAGTTATATATACAGTATATATATATATATATATATATATA
This sequence comes from Galleria mellonella, assembly GCF_026898425.1. Classification (NCBI taxonomy): domain Eukaryota; kingdom Metazoa; phylum Arthropoda; class Insecta; order Lepidoptera; family Pyralidae; genus Galleria; species Galleria mellonella. The sequence continues at coordinate 1,630,335 of NW_026441999.1, read as the reverse complement.
TATATATATATATATATATATATATATATATTTTTTTTTATTTATCTATTATAAATAAACCAAATCCTTCCTCTTTATCATATTGGTATTATGTATTTATATATTTCGTATATTTGGTACTTATATTATTTTTGTATCGATTGAAACTCCCGTATTTCTTAGCGAAAAAAACGGAATAGATTGGTGAAGAGAGTTCTAATGTGTCTAAGAAACAATTCATGGTTCATTAATTGCGTCTGTGTGTGTGTTTGTATGTGTGTGCATTGTATATAACAGTTTTTTTTTTGCAGAGCAAAACATACTCGTTCGTAGATACGGACTCAATTACCTTGAATTAAGATAATGAACTTGCGATTCTACTTACATCAATTTACATTATCAGCTCAACGTTTAATTAATCAAGATAAAAAATAATTATCAATTAATAAATTATCAATCATTACATAATATGATTTTATAACAAAATATTCTTTTTTACTGTGGAAAATTATAACAAAATGAATTAAACGATCAATCGTTTTCCAATTGCTATAGTATTAAAGATAATATCAAAAATTCAACCATAATTTAAAAAACAAGACACCTCTAGAGTACATAAGGCGATAAGAGTAAAATAAATATACAAAGCGTATAAGGCAAAATGTACCCTATTGAAAGGACCCTAGACTGAGCTGTCATGATCAGAAACGTTAAATAATAAAAACTACATTTCAATTATTGAGTAATTGAAAAAAAAAATCGAAACTGGTGAGATCGTATCACGTCATCATCAGACATGAAAAAGTCAAATATCCAGAATCTATGTGCAGATAAACTAGACTTCCCGGGGAATACTTATGAAAATGGACGAATCAAGAAATTTATGTAGTCCTTAACCCCCAAGTCATCTCTGTCTACTACTTAAAGAAAGCTAGCGTGATAATAATAGAATCATTTCAATTTGTCCATTTTTACATACTCTATTTGCAGTTAACTTTTCATATTGGAAAATAAAATACGCAAAGTATTTCCCGTCGCCAAAGAAAACGTTTCATCTCGGAAAATAACAGGATTTCATACCCTAATATCACGAAGCAACCAAACAAAAATAAATAAACCATACACTGCAAAACAAAAACAAACTGTTGGAAAAATTTAGAAAAATATTTTAAACGAATCTCACAGTAATTCCAATACGCAACCCACATCTGTAATTCACAAAAATGTTCACATTTCTACAAAAACATGTTTAGACAATGGCAAATATGACATTGTTATGAAATAAAAAATTTAATTAATATTTTCCAATCTCGGTGGTGGGAATTGAGCGCTAACCCGACACACGAGCACCCGGGTGCTCTGTAGACGACTGACTGACCATCGTAACTCTACGATTCTACAGTCAAATCTCATTCTACTAAAGCATACTACATAATACAGCAGTCAGGAATGTCTCTATTAATTATTTACCACTGATGTAAATTCCTTAAAGATTACATTTATCATTTTCATGAAAGTCGACACATTTTATTTTTAAACCTCTATTAATACCAGATGCTACACCAGTATCACTCGTTTTGAAAGAAAATAAAAGACTAGTTAGAAAAAATTGCTAACCATTGAGTTGTTTTTGTTTTTTTCTCAATAGAGGGCTTTTCGAAACTATTGTACTATACTTTTTTTTTTGATGAGTGGTGATGTGTGATGTGATGAGTGATGGTAACCCCGCCCGCGCTAACGGGATACGCTGGCGGAGCACCAGTGAAGGGTGATAGATGAGAATGAAAACAGACCAGTTAGCCCATCATGATGAATTCATCAGGAATTAACCATGATAGTTTCCAGGGGGAACCGCGAGGAGGTCGTCCTGGTTGTGTATATTGCTAGCAATGGGATTCTCAGTCTCCATTACTAACAATCCCTTCCCCCCCCCTTATTGTACTATACTACTACTAGATATTTACATTATTGCACGTATTATAATATCTATATGTATTTAAAACTAATAGAATTTTCATGGTGCCTCTGATCAAACTGTTTATTACTCGTCTCCATCCAAAAGTTTCCTGGAAGAGATCGTTTTCAGCGGTAAGGCCGCTCATTGTTTTCTCAGTGTTATCGTTTCTTGTAATTGTCAGTACTCACAAATAATCATGCTAGTGTAATCTTTTGGAGGTAACAATAAAGAATAACTATTTACAATAGAATAATAAAAAATTATGACCATCTGAAAGAGCTTTTGTATAAGCCTCCATAGAGTTTATTTTAGCTCCAACTAACGAGTAACATGGGCTTGTATTTAGTTAAAAAAAAAAAAGAAAAACTAAACACAACATGTGAAGTCGTGTCGTGTCGCTAGTTGTTCTGTGTACAATTGACAAACTTAATGCCTTGTGGCAATCTCTATCAGCTAACCATTAGGTAGAAAAGCGTGTGATGGATAGTACCAAGTTTCTCAAGTTCCGGATACTTTGACAGACGTATCTTGCAAACGAAACTTCAATATCATCAAAAATATTTTTTTATGCAACTTAGAATGACAAACAAGCAGACGGTCCACCTGATGGAAAATGGTAACAATCGCCTATAAACATGAGCAGTAACATGGGCGTAACAGAGTATACTGTTTAGCCTTTGATTCCCCCCCCCCCCTATGCGTTGCCATTCCTGAGAACTCAGGTGTTATTCCTCTGTACCCTGTACATTCACTGCCATATCCCATCCTTCAAACCGAAACAGCCATGCAAACATAACTGCTTTACGGTAGAAACACGAATGGGAAAAGTGCCCAAGCAAAGGACTTTAAATATTATGGGATTGGTGGATGGGGTTACATTCAATTAAAAAAAAAACATATTTAATAATATGTTTTGAATGAAAATCTCTTCCTATTTTGAGAATCGGCGTGTACACTACACACCAATTGAAAATCCCTTTATATTCTCCCTTCCTCCTGTAGACCTATATTTGATATCATCTCCTATATCCAGAACACTTTTCTATTATAATTTTTTTTTATATTTTCATATCCTTTTCCTATCCCTACACAAAATAATGGTCCTCTTAAGATAATAAATTACACTTTCGCAAGGTTGCGAATGACTGACATTTGCAAACACCTGCCCTAATCTAGAAGGGCTGATAATGTCACTCCCTTTAACGAGGGGTAGCCATGAATTGTAGAAACTCATTTCAAAAGGAATTACGGTCACCTACATATTAAATGATTCGTGTCACCTCGAAAGATAAAACAATATATAGTAAAAAGGAGTCCTTGAATAGACAGTATGAGCTACTAACATAATAGGGAAAGAATTTGAATTCTAAATGTTCACATATGATGAACATCAAAAATAAATTCGAAATCTGAAATTTGTTAATTCAAGCAGACATAATAAAACTATAAAATTTCAAAATTCGAATTAAATTTTACTATTCATTTATGACGTATACTTAAAAAATTTGACAACAAACTCAAAAAGCTGAAATTTATTGTATAAATATTAACAATTAATTCAAATTCTGACACTTAAACTAACTGGATCGAAATCGTAGTTTCTGTTTTTTTTTATACAACTTAGAATGGCAAACAAGCTGACGGCCCACCTGATGGAAAGTGGTAACCGTCGCCTATAGACATGAGCAGTACCATGGACATAACAGAGTATACTGTTTCGCCCACGATATAACGATAACATGCGTTGCCATTCCTGAGGACTCAGATGTTATTCCTCTGTACCCAGAAAATTCACGCCATATCCCACCCTTCAAACCGAAACACAGCCATGCAAACACAACTGCTTCGGGGGAAAAGGGATTGTTAGTAATGGAGACTGAGAGTCCCATTGCTAGCAATATACCTAACCAGGTCAACCTCCACGCGGTTCCCCCTGGAAACTATTATGGTTAATTCCTGATGAATTCATCATGATGGGCTAACTGGCCTGTTTCCATTCTCATCTATCACCCTTCACTGGTGCTCCGCCAGCGTATCCCGTTAGCGCAGGCGGGGCTACCATACCATTTTCACCCATCAAAAAGAAAAAAAAACACAACTGCTTCACGGTTGAAACACAAATGGGACAGAGGTACCCAAGCAATCGACTTTTGTACAAAGTCTCCCTCTGGTAATACTCTGTATATATATAATAGAGTGAACGTTAAAAAGAAATTTACAATCTTATTTGCTTTAGGCTGTCAAAATTTATTTATTCAAATACGTTTCAGTAAAACAAAATGGATTATAAACAATGTTATTTTGCATATTATATTATTTTCAAATATTTACATACAAATATAAAGAGCAAAATTGCTTGCATTTCAAATTACTGAGCGTACTTAGAACACCACGGCGACTTCGCTACTTGACCCTAATTTGCCAAGGTGTCCGTGGGTGTGGACAGCGAAATGAGAATGCAAATTGTGAAAAATAGGGGCATAAGGGGATAAAAGAAAATTACTATATATAAAAAAGGAAATGTTAACAAATTAATTATTAATGAAAGAAAATGTCAAGGGCAAATTGTACTGTATTTTTTTTTAATGGGTGATAATGGAATGGTAACCCCGTCTGCGCTATCGGTATACACTGGCGGGGCACCAGTAATAAGAATGAAAACAACAGGTCAGCTAGAATTAGCCACGACGGTTTCCAGTGGGAACCACGTGGAGGTCGACCTGACAGGGTATATTGCTAGTAATGGGACTATTTGACCCATTACTAACAATCCCTTTCTCCCCCCAAAATAAGGTGAATTAATTTCACCTAACTTTTGGAGAGCACTTTATGTAAAGAGATAAGTATAACTAGACTGCCAAATTACGATGACGACAACTTGCTCAAATTAAAGTCCTTAACTTTTGTTTTAAAACTTGCCAGACATTGTATATTTCGTATAGAAATATCAATGCAGTTCATTGTAAAAATATCCATTTCTCTCTACTGTACCACTTTTCTTCAAGCCTTTATGAGATGGTTGAAGAAAGCAGAGTGTCAAAGTAACACATTTTTTGTCTTATTAATTTTTAATGTTTTATCACATGTACTTGTATTGCCAATTCTAATTCCCTTATCGATAAACACTAAAACCTTCTACCAACCAATATTAACTATTACGCTGTATTGTCCCATTCTTTTTTCTCTCTCAGGTCGACCTCCACGCGGTTCCCCCTGGAAACTATCATGGTTAATTCTTGTCGAATTCATCATGATGGGCCAACAGACCTGCATTCATTCTCACCTATCATCTTGCACTGGTGCCTCGTCGGTTGTATACCAATAGCGCGGTCGGGGTTACCATTCCATTTTCACCCATTAAAAAAAAATCACCTTAACAAAAACATCGTATACATTTCAAAACACGCAGATTTAAAATGTCAGTAGACTGCACCAACCGTCAAAACATCACTTTTGAATGTTTAATCCCGCCACCGTAGTCATCGTCGTGTCGCAATCGAGTTTTACAGAATGCCATGATATAATTTCACCCTGGATTCAGCTATCGAGTTTCGAAGTGATGCTTACCGAATAACACTACTGGCCCTCTGGATAAATGACAAGCGAATTCGTCGATGGAATCGACATCTCTAGCGAGTCCGTGAGACAGAATGAGATAGCAACGCCGTATAACTTATTCCAACTCACGGACTCGCTATCGATGTCGATTCCATCGACGAATTCGTTTGTCATTTGTCTAGATGCTCTGTTTACTATTTATATTCGGATACATTATTCTAATGCAGTAATACAGTAGGGAATTCCCCGAGATTATAGATTATTAGAATTTTCTTTTCTTCCATAATCCATGTTCATGTGCTCACTACTGAGAATTGAGTACGTTAGAAGTCGGACAGCTTTAAAGATTTACGATACTCTCACAGTTTTAAACACATTTACACAGTGTGACACAGGAGTGACACAGTGTATCCTGTGATAGAACGGCCTATAGTACGTACGCGTTTGTTTGTATTCCTGGTTGTAAAATAGTTTTTGTGATCTAAAGTTTGATATTTTGGTTGAAACGTATATCAAAACATTAATTACAACACGTTCTTTAATTATTTTGAACACAAATTATATAATTTCTAATAATTTACAAGATATTAACGTGACAAGTGATTGAGTATCAGTTAAATTTCAAACTACCCATTGTGCAATTAAGTAAACATCAAGCACGACCCGGCGAGTTACGCGTGACTCATCCTTGCGGACAAGTCGTTGGGCTCTGTACAACGAAATCACGTAACAAGCGACAATTATCGACTTTCATCGCTTTCCTGTCGCTACGATCATAGTACAGGTTGCAATATGCCGAGGACCGGAGGCAACGTTACGTGCGCCGCTTGCCCAGAGGTAATTCGAGATGACGATTTCATCATATGCAGAGTGGAGCGCTGTCACAAAAAATTTCATTTACTATGTACTAATGCCACAAATCTACCGCTGGAATCAGTAAAGTCATGGATCTGCCCTGACTGCAAGGCTATTGCAAAAAGAGGCGGAGATAACTCCTCGACCCCGGTACGCTCCACTGCATCTCCAAGTAACGTCACCATCCGCAAGGCAACGCGTAGAAACGGTGACCAATCAAACGACGATGATACATATTCAATAGTTAACGAAATGCGTCTCCTTCGGGAAACGATGACAGAGTTTAAAAATGAATTGTCGGAAGTGGTTGCCGCCGTGGCTCGTTGCCACCTTCGCTTGGATGATATTGTCGACAAGCTTACTAACACAGAAGCCCGTCTACAGTCTCTAGAGGATAGTCAAAGGGAATGTGACCAACTAAAACAAACGGTTGAGCAGTTGCAACGGCAATTAGACATTCAAGCGCAATCGTCTCTTGGTAGTGAGGTCGAAATTATCGGACTAGAAGAAGTCAACAATGAAAATCCTTATCATCTGACTCTAGTCACTGCCTCAAAAATTGGAATACACATGACAGAGGGTGACATAGATAGCGTTGCTCGAACCGGATTTCGCCGTACTGACGGAGATGGGAAAGAAAATAAAATTCCACGTCCACTTGTAGTCCGTTTTACTCGCAAGGCGATAAGAGAGGACTTTCTGAGGGCCGCCAAATCACGTCGTGATTTGAATAGTAAGGACATCGTTTTGAATAGTCCTGAGCGGAAAATATTTATAAATGAGCGCCTTACTAGAGCCAATCGACAGTTATTTCGCGATGCCAGAATACGTGCAAAGGAGGCTGATTTCAAATACTGTTGGACAAGGAATGGTTCAATATATGTTCGCAAACGTACAGGTAAACCTGCTGTCTATATTGCTTCTTACGATGACCTGCTTTGCAAGTGCCCAGTCAACCTGCGGGCTAAAGAAACCGCTATCGCTACTGCCGATGAGTTTACAGCCAAACTCTACTAAGTCTGCTGTGCTTGTGCGGAATGCTTGTCGCGCATATGTATCATTGTGCTTTTGTTCAGTATGCTTTATGTTTTTACATGGGAAACTATTTAATATTATCAGAGTAATACTATTGCTAGAATTGTGTTGCATGTATTTGCTTTTGCTGATTTTTTATAATATTTGTAACCATAGCTTCATTATTAATTATCTACTCACCAATATTCGCTATTGTAAGTGTAATGTTATAGCTCACACTCAAATACTCATTCAAAAATCTTACACACAACAACAGTATACTTACTGTACCGTTACTTCTACTGCACTACCACAGGATATAATTTCTTATATACATAAAAATACAAAAGTATTATATTTCAGTCATAAGTATGGCCTCAGGTTTCCAGCTTCTTTTATTATACTATGTGTCTTATATAGATATGGCATCCTACGACATCATACAAGAAATTGACGAAGCCATAGAAAAAGAAAGCCATACTTTAAAATCCCCGGACGAAAGCAAAACCATACTCGCAAAGTATAATACCAAAATTCTTACATTTAATATAAGGAGTCTACAGCGAAATTTTGACAATTTTTTAATACTCCTTACTCGGCTGGATACTAAATTTGATGCTATAATTCTTACCGAGTGTTGGTTAAATGAAAATTCGATTATCAAGGACATCATTGGATACACAGCCTTCAAAACATCGAAATATATAAACAGAGCAGGTGGCGTAGTTATTTACATTAGCAACATATTTTCCCCAAAAGTAGTCGAAATCGATATTGAAGGAGCAAATTCCCTGTTGGTAGCTATATCCAAACATTTATCAATACTTGGCATCTACCGCTCCCCGTCTGAAAGTTTTAGCAATTCAAATGGATTTCTGAGCTCTTTGGAGTCTAACCTCAAGACTCTCGTTGTGGGTCCTTGTTTGGTTATCACTGGAGACATAAACATTGATATAGCTGATACATCCAAGACTTATGAACTATCTTCAGAGTATTTGTGCTTGATGGCCGAACTGGGACTTTCAAGTGCTGTCAACAAACCTACTCATAACAAAACCTGTCTGGATCATTTTTTCATTCGTAACTATGGTGGCTATGAATCCATCATATGTTCTGCTGATATTACCGACCATAATCCTATCATGTTGGGAATGGATAACTCTTTACAAAAACCATCTTCTAATAAAAGACAAAGAGAAAAAACTAATTATGAAGCTGTAAAGACAGAGTTAGCTTGTGTGGATTGGACGGAGATTCTTAATAGTACTTCTGTAAATGAGGCCACTGATTTGTTCACGGATATATTCATGAAGATTGTAAAAAAACACACTCACACATATAAAGTTAGTCACTCTAAATACACTAAAGAGTCTTGGATGACCCCAGGGTTGCTCAGGTGTGCCAAACGCAGAGATAAACTTCACTCTGATTCACGTAAACATCCTGACAATCCGATAAAGAAGTCTACATATATTAAATATAGAAATTTTTATAATTCCCTACTGCGACGTTTGAAAAGGGAGTACGAAAGTGGATTAATTCAGCAAAATATAAATAAACCTAAACCTCTTTGGAATAGTATTAATAAAATAATTCATAAAAATACTAAAAAGAGTACTGCAAAAAATCTACTTACAATAAAAAGTGATCCAGTAGAATCCCTCAATTATTGTAATTCCTTTTTCGCAACTGTCGGTCAAAACCTTGCTCATACAACTATGTCACTATTAAATGAAACACAAGACTCTCTGGCATCTGGAGTGAAACTTTCAAATCCATCTCCTCATTCTTTTTATTTCCAACCAACTGATCCATTCGAAGTTTCTTCTTTCATACAATTACTTAATGAAAAAAGTGCACCTGGTATTGATGGACTTGCAAATACTCTGATAAAAACAGTTCGACAATATATAAACGAGCCTCTTTCTGCGATCTTCAATTTGAGTATTGCTTCCGGTGAATTTCCTGATCAATGGAAAATCGCCACTGTTACTCCTATACACAAGGGCGAAGATAAAAATTCAGTAAATAATTACCGTCCAATATCTCTGTTGGTTACTTTCTCCAAACTTTTAGAAAAAATCGTAAACAAAAGATTAGTCAAATACCTTGAAACAAACAGAGCTTTCTCAGACGCACAGTTTGGCTTTCGCCGTGGTAAATCCACTGAAGATGCTGTGAGCTCTCTCTGAGATGGGCTAACTGGCCTGCTTTCATCCGCACCTGTCTGTTATCTCTCACTGGTGCCCCGCCAGTGTATACCGATAGCGCAGGCGGCGTTACCATTCCATTATTACTCATTAAAATAAAACTACTTTTGTACAAAGTTTCTCTCTAGTTTATATCTCATTCTATTTACGATGGAATAAGTCATTGTTACATCTTTTTGGTGTGTAGATGCAGACCAAAAAGAAAAATGAAACGTTGCAGAAAAATGTTCAAATTTGTTGCAATGAACAATAGCTGCACTGTATCATGAGTCACCAGAGGGAGACTTTGTACAAAAGTCGATTGCTTGGGTACCTCTGTCCCATTCGTATTTCAACCGTGAAGCAGCTGTGTTTGCATGGCTGTGTTTCGATTTGAAGGGTGGAATATGGCGTGAATTTACTGGGTACAGAGGAATAACACCTGAGTCCTCAGGAATGGCAACGTATGGGGGGTGTCATGGGCGAAACAGTATACTCTGTTATGTCCATGATACTGGTCAAGTCTATAGGCGACGGATACCACTTTCCATCAAGTGGGCCGTCAGCTTGTTTGCCATTCTAAGTTGTATAAAAAAAATCATGTAGGTAGGTGGGTTATTTGCCAATGACTCCGTAAAAGAAAAACTACGACGGAGTTAATTTACGCAACACAACGTGGACTCAAGGTGTGCTATTTACGTCACGGGGTGTGTGTACACAGCCCCGCCTTAAAAGATAAAACATATAAAGATATGGCAACCATAACATGCTTATAGTGTAACGATGGGTTGTGGCGTTCCAGCTTGTTTTGCGCTTGTTTGCAAATTGCCAAGGGCGTAGTAGCTATTTTCAACCGACTTCAAAAAAGGGGTTCTCAATTCATATAATGAAATAACTCCGTCAGGTGGAAACATTTGGAAAATTATGCTTTTATATAAATACTTACAGATTAGCCTTATAGAAATTTTATTTAAATCGATTAAGTAGTTTAGTTTTCAAATGAGAATTAAAAAAATAGGTTAAATATATATAGGTTAATAAATTTATGCAACTTAAAATGGCAAACAAGCCGACGGCCCACCTGATGGAAAGTGGTAACCGTCGCCTATAGACATGAGCAGTACCATGGACATAACAGAGTATACTGTTTCGCCCATGATACCCCTCATGCGTTACCATTCCTTTCAATATTTATGTACAGAGTGAAATAAAAAATATATTAGCTTTTCTGTGTTCTAAAAAACAAACTGAAAACATGCAAAAACCTTGAGTGTTTGAGTCCTGCTATGAATAAATCTAATTTCTTTTTCGTATTTCAACTTGTGTCTCTTTGGAAATAATTTGATGTATAGATATATTTTTACTACCTACCCTAATGGGAGACAGGCGTGACAGATATGTATGTATGTATGTATATATTTTTAAAATATTGTTAAAAATTTTTAAGTTTGTAAAATAAACCTATGGCTCACTACACGTTTTGGGATACAATAAGTGTGGTGAGTAATTTATAAATAAATAAATAAAATCCAAAAATTGTTTTCCACAAAACAAACAATTTCAACCGGTTGTTTTCATTTAAAAACTAAAATACTGAACCGGCTTTGATAAAATTGATATGGAACTATACTGAAAGTCCAAAAGCTCCATATCAATTTTATCAAAAAAATAAAGAAGATTTTTCCTAATCAGTTAATAATTAACAGAGTTATCTAAAAAAAACCAATTTGAGATTTTTTCCTTTCTTTTTAAATCGGTTGAATATCTTTTAATATTACATACATACAACATATACCTCTAATATTTAAACTTTTCTAACTACTAATATATTATACATACAATAACTTTACTAGTTTATATTTTCAAACCAAAACAGTCGTGCAAGCACTGCTTGATGTATAATTATGAGAATGGGACAGAGGTATCCGATGCAGTTTAATTTTATATAGTCCGACACCGGTATACAAAGTCGGGATCTAGACACTTCCTACGGAAAAAATTAGGAATCCCGCGTTGACGAAACCGTGATAAGCAACCTTACAACCGTAAAAGTACATATATAGCCCACGAATAGCTAGTTTATCGTCACCATCATATTAGCCTTTGTCTGTCCACTGCTGAACATAGGCCTCCCCCGTAACTGCCACAAGAAACCCTCTCAAACCACTTGCATTCATTAACTCCTTGCATAACTCCATCTAATGGGGGGGAAAGGGATTGTTAGTAATGGAGACTAAAAATCCCGTTGCTAGCAATAAACCCAACCAGATCGACCTCCTCGTGGTTCTCCCTGGAAACTATCATGGTTAATTCCTGATGAATTCATCATGATGGGCTAACTGACCTGTTTTCATTCTCATCTAATTACCCTTCACTGCTACGCCAGCGTATCCCGTTAGCGCAGGCGGGGTTACCATTCCATTTTCATCCACCAAAAAAAAAAAAAAAACTCCATCTAATGTGGGGGTCGTCCTACATTGCATTTGCCCGTAGGAGCTAATTGCGATAGTTTTAATGAATTTTACACTACAGAAATTTCAGCGACATCACTGGCCCTCTAGACAAGTGACAAGCAAATTCATCAATGGAATCGACATCGCTAGCGAGTCTGAAAGTTAGAATGAGTCACCCGGCGTTGCTAACTCATTCTATCTCACGGACTCGCTAGCGAAGTCGATTCCATCAACGAATCCGCTTGCCACTTGTCTAAATCTCTGATTTATAAAGGATTAACAAATCCCCTACCCCAGCATCTCGTCAACATTTCCTCTCTACGAACGTATTGGACTGAGCGAAACCCTTTTCAAGTGTGTTACTCGTATTCCCTCTCTAGAACGTTCGCTTCAATTACGCGACACAAAAGTGACCTTTCTTCACAATTTTCCATTGATTAAACGAATCTTTTAGTGAGGCATACGTTCACTTAGATATTACATCTAATGGAATTTTATCATTACGTATGTGCGCATCAGATATTAATAGAACTATCGGAGTTGTCTTTGTAAGGATAAAAATGACAAAACAAAAATCAATTGTAACATAGACAATTGTTATATTTGTTTATTTTTTATTTAATTAACTTTATTGACCATAATCATTATTGATTGTTGTTCTTGTGTATTTAATTTTTCTTTATAAGATAGATAAATAGATAGATAATTTATTCGCATTACTTACAGCACACAAATTATAACATATATACATATACATCAAAAACGAGATAACATAAATGATTACAAAAAATACATAAAGCCAAGTACAATTTTATTTTGTACATGTGTCATAACAATACAAAATATAAAGATAACAAGGACAAAACAAAAATCGATTGTAAGCTTGACGACTATTTAATTTTTTTTTTTTTATTTAAATAAACTTTTTTTTGACCACATTTATTTTTGATTATTATTATACTTATGTATTTTGTTTTTTTTACAAGAAATAAATCAGAAGGTGAATTCAGTTTGTTGTGTCCAGTGTTCAGTTTCATTTACCGAGCCATCAAAACCACGTGTGCCCATGATCAAATATTATTTGCGTAGTCAACTATATTAATTATTTATATGATCAAGGCATTGTATGTTTCTCTAATAAATAATCATACAATCATATCGATCGTCTGATACTCAGGATAGGATACCTTGACAGGTTGAAATCTTGCTTTACCCATCTCTTAGACACAAAATCTATAGTATAGTATAGTTACAATAGGTTATAGATAACCTATCATCTAGAGATGATATCAAGGAAAATATAAATAACGAATGGTCACAAGTATAAACAGATGAAGGCAAATTCCAGGAGAAAGTTGGAGGATCAGGATCATGTTGGGTGAGAGGTGAAGAAACTTAGACTACCAACCCTTCGATGAGAACTTCATTGTTGTTATCAGCTTTACCTATTTTTTTCTATTACTGAATGAGCGCGACCGAAACAAAAAATCAATGCAGTCAAATATTAAACCAGAATAAATAAAAAATGCAATATCTACAGTTATTTTTTAAATAAGGTCAAAGATATACCTATATTATGTGCAAACAGAAGCTCTTATAGATATCAGAAAGGCCAAGCATTTCCTTGTAGAACAAACTAGATTCTTAAGAAACCATTTTGAAGACAATACGATCTTTCTGCAGTGGACATAAGAAATATATTTGATTGAAATCGAACTATGAATGGAATTGTTAGCTGTGGAAGCCTTATAAATACAGCTCTGTATTATCTACTCATTGATCAATACGCCGCTGTCTTCAATGAAGGATCGGAATGAATTTGTGTTAGACATAGCGCGCATGGGTGACTTTTGTCCTCTCGAGAATTTCACCTTCTCGTCAAGTCCATGAGAAATTATTATTATTATTATGGTTCTCAGGAATGGCATGACATAAAGGCTATAACTGTATTGTATCAGTCATTAAATATCAACCGCTGAAGATAGCCTCCCCTATAAGGGTTATTTTGCAGGCCACGTTTGGCAGGCGAGTTGGTAAAAGCTATTCGGATTTTAGAGATCTTTTAAGAGGGATGTTGCTGCTCAGCCCTCAACCATGAGTTCCCTTAGTCACCTCTTCCAATACCCACGGCAAAGAAAAAGCTCATCTAAAGCTATAAAACTGAATATATGCAGAAATCAACAATCTTTTAAGGGACGTCCGAAAAGCGAAAAAGAAAACGCCATAAATAATTTAAAATAATCAAAGCCAACTAAAGCGAAACGAAACGTTTTTAAATAAATAAAAAAATTATAAGGACACACGCACCGGACGAACCAGAATAAATCTGCGAGAATGGGTCAATGGTGTATGGACGCAATCGTTTCCCGCTTTAATGCACGTCAAATTCGACAGCTGCCAAACATGGCCGCCAAATTATGATATGACGCTTAGTTTATAAAATTTTCGTATTTTATTTTTTGAAGGTACATACAGCTTGAAACAGGTGAATCATTAAATTAATGTAGGTATGGTCATAGTCGTATATAGGGGGAGATGAGAGAAAGTGAATGAACGGTGCCACCTCAGAATTATAAGGTGTCCAATCCAGAATGCAAGCAAAGCTTTTCGAAGACATCTAAAAGTCCATATGCAGCGTATAAGCCGTTAACTGTCCACTGCTGAACATATGCCTCCCCATAATTGGGAGGATTTTACCAATAATTAGCACGCTTGGCCAGCGAATTGGTAACCACAGTTAGGTTTGGTGATGTTTTTAAAGGGACACTGCCGCCCATCTCTCGACTATCAAGCTCTCTTAGTAGCCTCTTATGACATCCACGGGAAAGAAAGGGGTGGCCCATTCTAGGCCGGGATCACACAGGGGAAAAGTTAAATGTCTTTTATAGATTTTAAAAGATCTTGGTTTTGACCTTAAGATTGACAATTTGGAAGCGATTATATAATCTATTAAACGTTATAATCTATTACGTAAAAAATTTAACGAATTAAAAAAAAAGGTATGTTATTTTCAGATAAATATTCACTATTAAAATACTATTGATATGGTAATATGTTAAAATATATTCCAGTTTATTTTGCTTTATATCAGTCTTATCTTTACGATGTCCAAGGAATTCTTCAAATTCTGGCAAGTACAGTACATTTAGAAATTCATGTTTGACAACATTACTGTTATCTGTAAATCTGTTTGGTGGCTGCCAAACAGGTGACGCATCGTATTAGAGTCTTTGACGCCACAAAAACGCGGGTACCACCAAACAACCAATGTCGTGCTTTCGATCGTTTGTTTAGTATGCGACGTATATTTGCGGCCGCTCGTGACGTCATTGCAGATTGTCAACAGATAAATCCACCAAATATGACATGTTCGATAGGTTTCGTGTGACATAACGCGTACATAATTGACAGTTGACAAATGTATTGGTGGAAAACGGGATAATTTCAATATTTCTTCGCGATATTCTCTCGACAGATAAATATTTTAGAACAGACGGAATTATTGAGATAAAATATGATATATAATAGAAAGAAAGAATACAATAAATATAAGAATAAGAGAGAATGAATTTTTAAAATTAACTACGAAATTACACTTTTTGATAACGTTGGACAAAATTCTAAACTAAAAATTAAAGAAACTAAAAAAGTTGCAACGCTAACTGTAATTGTTAATTTAGACATTTAGGCTAACGATAAAAGGTACCTAACTTTTAAGATTGAAGAGTAAATGGACATATAATAACACATATAATAAATATAGAAAATAAATAACAGATGGTTATCATGTCAGAACAAAAAGAATAACCTTGACAAATGAACAGAATTTCATTTACTGGCAACTTAAGCCAATACAAATATTTTTCATAGATCGGAGGTCAACTTTTATTATATATACACTAATTAATTATTAGTCTGCACAGTACTCATACATTTTTCAATGTCTCCTATAAGTGAAAATGATAAAACTGTAGACGAGGATAACTATAATATTGAAACTAGTTTCTTCGCGTCATCCGCTAATTATGCTACATACCATTTAATAATTCTCAGTCGTAGTACATCTACTACGGATCGGTCTCATCTAAACGATAATTGTGAAATCTTTAAAACCGTCACATCGATCGTTTCACAGATTTGTTCCGTTCTCAGCATCCGACAGCATTTGATACGGTTTAGAAATCTCATAGCTTATAACAACATTCTAATTAAAGTACAAATATTTAGTTTCAGAAAAAATAAATTGACAATTCAAATGATCTTCATAAAATGATTAGGCTAGTTCACTTTCAAATTTCTACAATGCTCATAATAAATTGACGACACTTTTCTACAGATATTATTGATGTATTTAGTAACATGCTTGATCTTTTCATCACGTTAATAGCAGTATACCGTTATAAAATTGCCACCCAAAATCTTACAAACTACTTTATGCTTAGTGAAGAATTTTTAGACCATCAAAATTTTACAACCCGAAAGAAATACCAAAGTGGACATAAAACTATCACATTGGCGATCACCATAACCATAAAACGGTTAGCACCTCACATATGTCCTATTTTCTATTTTAAAGATACGAACGAGAATTTACATGATATAAAGCATATAAAGTATATTTGATGGACTCGTGTTAAAATTGCAGCTTTTCTCAAAAAAAAAATACCAAAGCATATATTTACGTAATTCTCTAAAAATTTGATTGAAGTAGACTAAGATTACTGACGTATTTCCCATTCAATAATGGAAAAGAATTAATTAGGCTAGATTGTTGCAATCAACAAATATGAAAATCCAACAATAACTGTTACAGTCATGGCAATCTTTTGTATATCTCAGAATGCCATCACAAAATTGTCAAATTTTCACACGAAATAATATATTTTAAACCTAATTTAAATAAAAGAATACACGTAACGAAATATGCATAAATTTATATCCCGGATAAAAAAAAAAAAACTTTTACCAGAACAAATTGATACATTATGATAGAATAATTCGCGAAGCACATTTTCCACAACTCGAACCACTCAATCAAAAGCCGTATCTCGCATTATCAACATTAAGTTAATGTTTTAACACGACAGGCACTTGTGTTAATTTAAGTTACTACGTGAACTAGTGAGACATCGAACGTGGGTGTAACAATATGGTTTCTTTTCAAAACAACGCATTTCCCTCTCACCCCAATTCACTTAAATAAATATAATATTTCATTAGGAAATTAAACATAAAACCAAAGTCGAAGACTGAAAGAAGCACCATAATGATTTTATTACAGCTTCCACAACCTAAAGTTTCTATTTTTACAAACCTTGACGATTAATATTTGCGGAACAGACCTTTTATCGTTTTTCAGAACTGTATTTTTATGTCTTCAAGGGCGCGCGTGATTTATGGATCATCTACCTAACAGTCTGCTTGTTGAATATCAACCGTTCGTAAATCTACATTTACACAGATGACTGTTAGATTCCAAAGCTGTGAGACTTATTAATACAACTGTAATGCCAAACAAGCATGCGACCCATCTGATAGTAAATGATTATGGTGCCCTAAGAACATCTTCAGCATCAGAGAAGTGACGAATGCGTAACGTGGGTACCTTATGATATCTTATTGCGCCCTTTTCGAGGAACCTTTTGGGTGAGATGTAATAATTTGAAAGTAATTTTATGTTCGTTACAAAGTAATACCCCATAAAATAAGATTACGCAAAAAAAAAAAAAACGAAACTGTATAGAAATAGATAATGATAATGTAATTTATTTCATAACGAGACAAGAGATTGTATGAAATCAAAAGGAAAAAGATAGTATGTTCCAAAAACAACTTGAACAGTAAAAGAATTAAAAAAACATTTAAAAGAACGAGTGAAAGTCATTTAAGGGGGTCTTCCTATGTGACGGCCTGTTTTTTAGGGATATTTTAGGATTTTTTTTCTACGACCAGTAAATATTTAGAGCTTCAAGTTTTTTATCATTTATTAATACATATTTGGACAGTATAAATATAAAATTTCAGCTAAAAATATTCAGTCAAACTAGAGTTACAGCGCTCTGAACACCCCCGCCTCGAAAAAAAGAGCTCCCACTTCCTCCACGATTCCGGCTGATCGGCTTATCTGAAAAAAAAAAAATAAACGGCGTTTTAATTTGTAGGCTTAAAAGCACGGAATGACCTATAATCAAATGAATATAAAAAAAATTGGATTTTTGATAGACATTTGAAATAAAAGTTGCAAATTAGGCGTTTTTTTTTTGTTTTTTGCTATAAAAAAATCGAAGTTTTGAAAATTTTCGATTGATAATAGTTCATTCCATGCGTTTACATATATTGAGTGTGCCCTGTAAATTTCAAGTAATTCGGTCCAGCCGTTTCTGAGATACAATGGAGGAAAGTTTGAAAAACACAGTTTTGAGAAAAACGCGTTTAAAGTTTCAAGTCCGTTAAAAACTATTAAAATATCAACTTACTCTCAATCGGCGATGCCTGGTCCATAGAGTATTCCTTCCTCTTCCTCGTGAAACTCTTTTAAAGCAGATTGTTCAGCTCTTGAGTCAATCCTGGCTTGTTTAACGACATCACTTACGCGCCGCTCAGAACGTAAGATTCGCTTTTCATCCCGTTTCTCAACATACGCTTGGGCTTCACGACCAACAGGGCATCCCATAATCGACATAACTTTTAAAATACCTTGAAAACCTTCATTAAAGATAATAACTGCTAAGTAGCTAGCAATTTCAACAATTTTGGGACCAGAATGAAGATGTTTAGGAGCGAAAGTCCAAATCAAAGAATTCAAAGATTCGTTATTGTTTTGTGTCTCTGCTCCTAAACAACGAATTAATAATTCGTCTTTCGATAAATCTTCGAAAACCGGTTTGATAGCTTCTTGGACTTGCGGAATTAGAGGTGGTTTATCGTGATGAAATTGGTCCAGTTCATTATTAGCTTCAGCCTTACGCCATTTACACCAACTGTCTTCGCCTTCTGGACAAAATTGATGCTGAGGGTTTTGATCAGAAGAACATTTGTGATAGTACGTTGCCCAAACTTCCTTTCTCATATCTTCAAGCGAATCTGGATGGCGTCGAATTGCTAATCCGTAGAATTTTGTAATTTCTTGGATAACTTTATCAGTAAGTTTACCTGCTCCTTTTCCTCCTATTCCTTTATTGGTTTTATCCTTTTTAACAGCCCGAAGTCGTGTTCCCATCCTCTTTTCTACGTGACCCACACATTCTTTTTTTGTTACCGCAGTATCTCCATACGGTTTAGTATCTAGGATCCCCTTGAAAGTTTTGCTGTCACCGTCGCCAATGTATGTTAGATACTTTACGCCATATTTTTCTACAGACCTCAGAAACATTTTCGTGATGGCACTTATTTCCATTTTACCGGAACTTCCGGAATGGTTTATGGTGCATTCATCTACATGCGTTTCATACCACATTTCGTATTCTAAAGGATTTGTTTTTTTTTTTTTTCCACAAATTACATCCACCACAAAAACTACTCATGACCATGACATCTAAAACTTTCCCAGTGTACTTGCCGATCAACGTAGATACGCCAAGCAGAGATGAAAAGCCTCTTTTCTTCCAAGTACCGTCACCTGACACAGTCAATTCATCCTGTGGTTTTCCTGATTTTTCATTCATAGTTTTTTCTTGCGTAACAGCGAATGCCAATAAAGTATCACACAGTGAAGATGTAGCAATATGAATGTTTTCCAGTAGTGCAGTATAAGTAGAATTTGCAACACCCGAACACATGTCCATAAAGCTACAGAAAAGATTTACTCCTTCTTGACCAACTCCCAATAATCGCATCGCAAATACAAACCGACGATTAACCTCAAATGCATTTCCGATCAACGGGCCTGAGTTTATAACTGTCTGTTTTTCACACTCACACGATAAAATAATTTTAAAGCCTAGGCCTCGGAAACTTGATCGCGAAATAGACACGTCACTTTTACAAGTTTTACATATAACTATTTCAGAGATTGCAGCAAATACAGAAACAAACTCCAAAATGCAATATGCGAAATTCGAAGCGATGGGAACCTCCATGTTCATGTTATTTTTAAGTTTATTGGCCGAAGCTGATGTAAATACCGTATCATTTTGGTGGGTAAAACGGTTTCCACTAAACTTTCTTTTTTTACTACGACCAGGATGAACATTTTCACTCGTACTTCCTTTCCGTCCACTCATTATGAAAAAAAATAATTTGTAGCTGTTGCTCTCTTCGAAGTTCAACCAAGACTAAAATAACTTCGGTAAAATATTATAACAATAGAAATTTCTGTTTAAGTCTGTAGAAACGTGTCTAAACTTGTATAAACGGATATATGAATAAAAGGGAGGCCACGTATAAAGCCGACGGTACACAATAGGCCCGGGCTCTAACTGCCAACTCAGCGCTCCGAACCGCTCTTCCTTTTACCTGCTGTATCTTTAAAACGACTTCGAATTTTCTAAAATCGCTTTACTACCGTATTCTAGACATGTTAAGGGAGCAATTTATGAAAAAAAAAATCGATTTTTTCAACCCATCACATAGGAAGACCCCCTTAAGGGATGAATCACACGCAATGCAATATAATCCTCTGAGAATTAATATGAAATTTCAAAGCACATTTTCAGATAATCGGAAATTGAAAAAAGGGATAGATAAAAAGAGATAATAAGATTGAGCGTGAACGCTTTTTTTGAAAGACGGTTTAGTCGGTAGTCTCTTAATGTCATCAGGAAGCGCGTTCCAGAGTCGTGAAGAATGTAGGAGAAAAGAGTTTGAAGAGTAACCAGTACGGTGAGAGGGGAAAGAATATTTCACAAATAAAAAAATTTGTGGAAGCAAACGGGAAAAAATATTACTCAAATAACAATAATTGAAACTAGATATGCAGGAAAGCATATCATATGCAGCCACGTTTCCTAAGACGTTCACAAGTGATTACTGTCTTCTGCATAATTAGCTCCAAATACTAACTGAGTAAGAACTTGTAAGTCATATTTTCCAAAAAGATTGGAGGTCAACAATTGCTATATTGACAAAGAAACGATAATTGATAGTAATTGATGTTTCTATTTATAAATACCTATAATAAATATCAGATAATTATAACGGAGAACTCCAACGGCGTAATTTCTTAGAATACCATAAATTGTTATTATTTTCGACCTATTAATGAACTAAATAATCAGGAAATATGATCTAAAGAATTCCTCTGAGTGCGTATTCGTTCACCATGATGATAA
Source organism: Galleria mellonella (assembly GCF_026898425.1). Classification (NCBI taxonomy): domain Eukaryota; kingdom Metazoa; phylum Arthropoda; class Insecta; order Lepidoptera; family Pyralidae; genus Galleria; species Galleria mellonella. Next base: position 1,609,061 of record NW_026441999.1, on the reverse strand, counting down.
AGTAATTACAGAGGTAGGTTGGATACAAAATGAGGTCTTAGGAGAGGAAATAATGTTCGTGATGCCAAAATTAGAACGGCATGCGCAACTAATTCCATTTACTTTTGCACAAGGGGATACACTAACAATATCTTTAGAACTAGGTCGCTATTAGTAACGGGAATTAAATAAAAATTATGCGGCCATATTAGAATTTCTAATATCCGACGTAGAAAATAAATATCATAAAAATTTAATATTTTAGATTCCCAAAGAGGGTTGACGTCAGGCAGGCGGTCGTAAAATTAAAAAAAACAAATCTTTTTGTAATATGGATAAAATCATATTTCACCGACCCCAAATAATTGGGATAAGGGTAGGAAGATGATGATGATTGTATAAAAATGCCAAATACTTCACTTACCTTCATAGGCAGAAAGAACAAAGTGCCAAAGGGCTCTACCCTTATGTACAGTTACTTTAGTAGTGACAAAATTTAAACCAATATGAAAGTAATAATTGCAAAAGGAATAATAAAAATCAGCAAAAACATCATGGAACATACAGGCGAATCATGTTCATAACCCATAGAAACAGTACTAAAATCATATAGAATACAAATTCTTTACATATAAAATTATTTTTGAATGATCCTTAAAATCTTTCCACTGGAAATAAACTACAAACCAATTTGTAATTTCAACTTTCCGATATACTGTTTATATACTTAGTTTTTCTCCGAATATAAATATTAAAACACTGCAGATATGTGTTTACAAAGTAAATATTCATAGATTTTATATGATCAGAGACGTTTCAACTGCAAGTCCATTCAATATTTTTACTAATGCAACATGAAATATACCATTATACAACTATAATGGAAATCGGCAAGAATGGGATGATATCCAAATAATAGAGGACACATTAAAACCATATCTTTACAAAGGTGTAAAATAAAAAAAATTGCAACATCCAAATTCCAGCTCTGCATAATCTGTAGTACCAGAATCTTGTGTGTAATAAATAACTTGCATGCTGCAATATTATTTCCCGATAAAAGTGGTATAAACGAATAGATTTTGCGTTTTAGGAAACACGAATTTTATATATATTACATATTATCAGTAATCATATTAAAAAAAATACTTAAATTATAACTCGCATGCTAATATTATAATATTGGCTGAATATGGAACTGTTTATTTATTTAATAAGAACTTTTGTTACAACCTATTCAAAGCAAATAAAGTATTCTATTCTATTGGATCTCCCTTATCAATTCCTTAAACAGAGACTAGAAAACAAGCTAATAAAGCTTGTTTGTCATTCTCAGTCACATAAAAAGTATAAATAAAATTGGCATCGTGTCTCAAACAATAAAAATTTAATAATCATAAAAACTACTGGACGTAACAAAGTCAACCAAAAACAAGACTGAATTGTGTAAAGAAAAAAATTTTGCCTCAATTTTTTAAAAAATTTGGAGGATAAAGTCTCTATAAAACTTCAAGCCTATTAAGATTAAAGAACACGTGCTAATGCACCAAAGATCTGCGCAAACATTCGTCTGAAAAACATTATTCTTCAACGTTACAGCCATAACAACCGATTGTCGTCGTAATTAAACTACATTGAGCATGCGGTTTAGCACAGAATTATATTTCAATTTTCTCTTCTTTTTTCCTGGTATCTTCTGATTTTATGCTTTGCTGCATTAATCGTATCTTACAAAAAGAAGCGGTGAAACATTAACATTCTTAATCCGTTAGCACACAGATAATATTTCTTTGGCAGCTGAGTAAAAAGGGACAACAAACGCCGCTCTCTGGCTATACCTTACACCACACACCACAGCAGTGAGTCGACTGCTGGCACTCAGCCAAACACGTTATGGTAGTTATGGAATACTGAAAACCGATTCGAGGTGTAATATCCGGGAATTCGGGGATTTCGACGTATAATTGTAGTTTCATTGACATACTCTAAAAGCGTGCGCAGACGAGAACCTATCTATGGTGTACTTTTTTTACAAGCATAGGTAATATGGGTACTTTACACACACCTATATATATCGAGTTTCTCTGAATATTAAATATATCTCTGAAATTTAATATATCCTTTATTGGACCAATGTATAGATTAAAGACGAGTTGAGAAACTCCTCTTTTAACTTATAATAGTCGCTTAAAAATTGTATATCAATATTTTTTCTTATAATACATGGGGCAAACGAGCATGCGGCTCACCTGATGTTAAATGACTACCGCCGCCCATTAGCACCCACAACACTAGAAGCATTATAGGTGTACTACCAGCCTTTTATATAGGAATATACTGTTTTCTTGAAGGTTACGATGACGTATCTATTTAACTATCTTATAATCATCATCATATTGGGCTTTAACTGTCCACTACTGAACATAAGCTTCCCCCTAGGGGGGTTTTGCTAGTAGTCGTTACGTTTGTAAGGCGAATTAGCAACCGTAGTTGGGCTTTTAGAGATGTTTTAAGAGAAACGCTGCTGCCCACCCCTCGCCCTATTTTAATCGCCTCTTACGACACGCACGGGAAAGGAAGGGGTGGCCTATTCTATGCCGGGACCTAACAGCCAATATACATTTATATGTGCGTCAATTGTCTAGTGCCCATACAAGCTGTCCTTAGTTTTCAACTAGATGGCGCTGTTGTGGAACATGTCTCAAGTTGGCTATTATTATTTATGAAGAGACTTGACCGTCGTTCTGAAAGTTTGGACAGGCGGTATGTCACGGTAGAAATCAAAGGCATTCAAACTTATCTCTTGAAGTGTCCAAGAAATCATTTATATTTATCTATCTTACTCTCTTTTCATTTAAGAGTTTCCTCTTGTCGGTGCAACCAATTCATGCATCTTCTTCCAGCCAGTTCTATCCCAGGCCATATCCTTGACGTCCCTATACGACATGACACCTAGTGTTTCTTTTATCTGTCCCATGTAGTTATTCCTCGGTCTTCCTCTTCCTCTTTTGCCTTCTATCTTACTAATATAATAAAAATGTAACTAAGGGAGGGCGAGGGATAAGCAGCAGCCTCCCTCTTAAAACATTTCTAAAAACCCAACTGCGGTTGCCAACCCGCTTGCCAAGCGTGGCAACTACTGTCAAAACTCTCCTTATGGGGAAGGCTTATGTCCAGCAGTGGACAGTTAACGGCTGAAATAATAATAATATAATAAAATTGTAACTAGACGAGGAGAAATTATAGAAAAAATAAAATGGGGACCCTTACTAATAGATGAGAAAATAAATATTTTTTAGAAATGTTGTCTGTCTGTATGTTTGTACCGACATCAAGCAAAATATCCAAATTTCATTTCCAATTCCGATTTGGAAATTTAAGTTCAACTAGAAATGGATTGTATTCGATTTATAAATGAGTTACGAGGTAACAAACATAAAAAACAATCTCCTTCTTTTTCAAGTTGGTTGACAACAAAAGAAAACATGAAGCACGCACTGTTATTAAATAAAGATAGGGTTCCTTACACAACACATTGTTTTAACCTATTGTTGTCGTACTTACACACATTGTCTGTTCACTGAAATTCAACATGGCTTATACTGCATTGGGCTGCATTTACCAGACTATCAACGAAAGAAGGGTAATGTTTCCAACTGTATGGTATGTGCTTATCTTAATATATCTATGAAACCGCTCAAACGATTTTAATGAAATTTTATAAATGATATAATTATAATAATGTTATTAATTTTTTTTATTTGCTCCAAGGCCTCCAAAATATGAAATTTATTACGACTCGAAAAAATCGACCCGATAGATGGCGGTAAGGGGCTATACAACGTTTAATGAGTCGGCTAGTTTAATTAAAATTAAACTAGAGAGTAGAAACTTCGAGAATATCGTTAACTATAACGCTGTATCCCGCGACCTCACTCGCATGAATCATAAATCAGTAAGTGTTTTAGAACAAAACATACCAGTGTACCGCATTTCATTTAATCCGTACAATAGTTTTTGCGTGGAAGAGTAACAAATATCCCCATCAATAAATTTTTATAAACTTTCTCATTCATATTGTAATATTAACAGGATGTATTCGTTTTCACTCTGTATGCCTATTTATAGGTGAAATCGAAGGCAGTATCATCTTTCCAAGGAAAAAAATCTACCAAAAAAACCCAAACATTTTTCCTACAAAAACATAGAACGAAAAACAACAAAATAAATAAAAATATTTTGACAATAGAATCTCTAAACAGTATAAGACAATATCGCTGAGTCCGTCTGTCTGTCAGCTTACTTCTTCTAAACCACGCATGTGACTTGAGATACAAGTTTCACTGCCACTAATGTTAGATATATTTTTCGAATGACTTGTATATCTCAATTAATTTTTTGTTAAAGTAAATAAATTCAGTAATTAACTGCACCTGTGCAAAGCCAGGGTGAGTTACTAGTTAATAAATACGAGTATTAACGTAAATTAGGCATCTACCACGTAAATATTAGATACACAATTTGTTTTCTTACAAAAAAAAAACATAGACCGCAAACCGTCTGCGATCGAGTCCCGTTTGAAACTGAAAAACGAAACCCTCTTTACAAACTGTAATGGATGAAATGAAAGACCACCTTTAAAGGCCTTTAGTACACATACCGGTTCATATAAACAACGGGTCAATTTACATTGGTGGTACTAAGAAATCTGTATTACAGATAGATCTCATTGTAGCTTACGTTCCAATCTGAACGCGGGTCAACGTAAAATGGTACAATAACATCACAGGATATTGAACTTTGAGACCTAAGCGACATGTTCTAAATTTAAATGGAATTCCATTGTTTACGTGAGAATATACAAATATACCTTCTGAGTACGGTCAATAGCGGTGAAATTCGAATGCTGGGGTAATTGTTTCGAATGCAGTCGATAAGTTAGTATTAAAACAAAATGGTTCTTATTTTGAGCTGGAATACTGTCCATTTTCGCATGGTACCGTGTTTATATACGACGTTACTGTGTCTGCCTGGTGCCTAGCGCTGAATTAAGTTTGGCGATAGTTTCAAAATAAAATGAAAAGCTCCGGTATTAACGTCCATCTGTCAAAGCGTCTATTTTCGTATAGGAATGTGGAGGTCTTGATATACGCTGTGTATAAACAACTAGTACATACTTCCCACTAGTGGACAGAAGAATTTATTCACAAGCATCTGATCGACCTTTACTAGTCAACAACATGTAATTCTATAATAATTAAAACTACCTACAAACCACCCACGGAAAAATTATAAATACTTACTAATGTAAGTTGCTTTGGGTATGTTTATCTAACTCTTACTGTGAGGAAAAGGGATTGTAAGTAATGGAGATTACCAGTCCCATTGCTAGCAATATACCTTGTCAGGTCGACTTCCGTATAGTCTCTTCTGGCAACTATTGTGCTGAATTCCAGATGAATTTATCACGATGGGCTAACTGACCTTTGTTTAAACGTCTGGAAAATGCTTTATGCAGACCCATACACCTTGTGGGAGTTGAATGGGATGGGCTAACTGACCTGCCTTTCCATTCTCACCAACCATCCCAAACTGGTGCTTCGCCATCGTGTACAAATAAAATATTGAAAATTGTTATGGATAAATATGTACAGACGTTTATTATATTGATTTACAAATTAACGTAACTAGCGTACATAACACAGCGACATCTAGACATCCCTAAAACAAACAACAAGTAAAACTTTTTGCCATAACCTCTATTGCTAATGGAGTGGCGCCATCTGTCGATTACCTAGTCTAATTCAGTGTAAAACTTGTAGGCAACGTTCGAAATAATTTTTATTTAAATAAATTACACGATACATATATTATACGAATAAGTTATAGTATTATGGCTTGTTGTACACGAACGCTTATGACGTGATCATATGCCCTACGAATCACGAAGCAAGTGACAATAATTTCCAAATAAGTATAAAAAAAGCAAATAAGCAAAACAACTTACTGGTTATTGTGCGCTGTAAGACGATTCGGATCCGAGGCGTTCCGGTGCTTCCCGCGGCGCGGCGCATCCCGCTCGCGGCAGCTCTCCGCGCGGTTCACGCCGCGGCCGCCAGGTGCCGCTGAACGCCAGCTGTTGAGTTTACAAGGAGATATCTTTAATTTCTTGACATACCCTTCTCGAAAAACACAAAAGACAACGGCCAAACGACCACCAATTTCCCGCCAGCATATAACAATAGTGCAGGCAGAGTTATTATTCATTACCATCCATTAAAAAAATCAACCAATATTCCCCAAGTAACTGCTATAAAATAGTTATAAAAATTTTTTCTTATACCTTTTTTTATACCACAAACGTGGCAAACAAGTATACAGTTTGATCTTGTTTTTCTAAGTTATATAAAAAAAAATAGATTTACATCAATATATTGAGAACTGACACTAAAACTTTCTACTTAACTTTTCAGTTTAGTGGAATTAATAATAAATTCAGAAATAGTCATTTAGGCATATTTCAGCCGTGTGGTCCGGGCATAGAATTAGCCACTCCTAACTTTCCCATGGGTGTCGTAAGAGGCAACTAAAGAAATATAATAGTCAATTCTTAAGACAACATTATAAATACCATATTTGCATGCCATTTGATGTGGCGAAACATAATGGGCATCTTGTAAACTTGACAAATGCACTATTTCATTTTATTTCATCACCAAAATCTAACTGCGGTTGCCAACCCGCCTGCCAAGCGTGACAACTACTAGCAAATCTCCCTTACGCCTATGTTCAACAAAGTACAGTTAACGGCTGATATGATGATATTTAAAGGGAAGGGGAAGGGGCGTGCCCACCCCAAAACTGTCTGGTGCCCGCCCCAGAATATATACGAGAGTTTATGGATATGCCATTACGATTTTCTTAAATTTCATTGAAAAACTGTATTTAGCGGAAAGCAATACTAGGACTCTTAATCGTTCTTTATTGCGAACTCCGATTCATTCTGGTCAAGCGTATTCAGACTCTTTTGTTATGGCTGCAATTAGATTACGGAACACACTTCCTCATGAAATTAGAAATAGCCCAAGCATTGGGATTTTCAAATCGCGTCTGAAGAATTATTACCTCTCACAATGCTGATGTACGTACTTATTATATTTATGTATTATATATAATATATATCTATCCATTTATATGTATTTACTTATATATATTTTTATTAATTTATTTTTAACTATAACATTTAAGTCGATTGGTACAAATGTGTGACTGTAACTACTAATGAACTGTCAGTTTTCTCATATTGGGTTTGCTGGAAGAAATCTCTATTGGAGATAAGCTCGCCTTTGTGCACTATTATGTTTGTTTCTACATTTTAATAACCTTTTGTGTACAATAAAGAATAAAGAAAGAAAGAAAGAAACTGTACCCCTATCCTCTAAGTCGTGACTATAACGACACGTATGCAATAAATGTTTACTTTTTAACAAATTTGCTGGTTCAACTGCTTATTTACGTAGTTAAATTAACAGGAACTAGTATCCCATTGCTAACAATATACCCTGGCTTGACCTCAATGCAGTCCCTCGTGGAAATCATCATGGTTATTTTTCGGTGAATTCGTCTTGAATTCATCCTCGCCTGTTATCACACACTGGTGTACCGCCAACGTTGACCAACAGCACAGAAGGAATTACCATTTCATTATCCTCACTAGCATTATAAATGTGAAAGTGAGTTTGTTTGTTACCTTTTAGTGCTTTAGTAGCTTCACCATTTACTTTAAAATAAGGTATACCCGTTTTATATGGAATGGAGAAGGATATAGACTTGTCTCAGTCAGTTAAAATATCCCAGTTACGCGAAGTCACGAGTAAAAGCTACTCACTTATTGTCCTTGTCAGGTGCTTCCTTCGTATTTGCATCACTAGTGTCGACATCAGCATCTGGAGCGGTCTGCTCCTCTGTCGAACCCTCCCTTCTTGACTCTCCTGGAAAGAAAATATACATATTATTAAAAATCACTCAAGGCAAATGTAATCACATTGATTGTAGGCTATTCGTGAGCCCACGAGCTCCATCTTAGACCACATCATCGCTTTCCATCTGGTGAAATCGTGATCAATCGCGGGATTAATCAATAGTAATTAAAAAAGAATTCTAATAATCCACTAAGAAAATCGAAACTTATTAAACTATACGCTAAAATCATTTCATATCAGTAGCATTAATAACCAATATCATTCTACGTACCAAAATATCTCTCATTCGTGGATTAATTAATGTTATATTAATTATTTATTAATATTATAATTAATTAATAACTCCCTTTTATCAGCTACTTAATACGCGTAGATTTCGAAAGTTGAAGAACCAATTAAATAGATGACTTCTAGATGGCATATCAAGACGAAATATACACCGGGTTTACATTAAGACATACACACATTTAGAAACACAACTACGAAAACCGCATCCAATTTGGTGCAAAAGGTTTAACGTTGTTTATTTTTCACACCAAAACTGTCAGACGGAAAAAAATCTAACAAATATTATTTCGACAACTATTGGTCTTATTAAGATCTTATACATATATTTTTTTAATTATTTCCCATACAAAGACATGGTCTCATTACATTTTAAATTAATTAGTAAGATACTTCATAGGTAATTCAAATAAAAAACTATATACTTGCTAACACACACTAATAAATCCTGAAGAACCCTTAAGAATTAAAAAAAAATTATAACCAACACAAGACAGAAGACGTAGTCGAGAAGAGGCAGCATTGAAATATTTATTTCACTTATTATTGAACTTACATACAAAAATTTAGAACGACAGATCAGAAATAAGACAAGTCAGTTGACAAAGTATAAGAGAATAGAGATGACATTACAGACGCATACAAAACATTACCACAAGATCATCACCAGCAACCATGATAAAAGGACAAATTATAATCAGAGGAGAGTTCTCGACTTCTTATGCAAGGAAAGACAAAATTATTTTGCACGATCTCAGACAAGGGTCAAGTAATGCAAAGAATATAATATATTTTAATAATAAAACGAATATCTTGCAGACGATATGTGCACAATGCTACATTGGATATGAGATCACCGCTAATTATAAGGTATACAGGCTATTGATTGTATACGAGGAATGAATATGAATGCACACAAGCAGTTGGTACTGGTGAAGAATTACGTAGTCCAAACGTAATTTAAATAGCTATTAGAGATGCCACGTTAACACTAGAAACAAATAAACAATAATCTAGTAACTGTACTTTAGTAATTTAAATTATTTACAATAATATCATAAAGAGAGAAGATTTGATTGTTTATAATAGATACATTAAAAAAATTAAAATAAAAACACCCTTTCCTCGACCAGTATTCCAAATTGTATACTTTACAACAGAAAAAATAAATCTGAAATCAATAAAGGTTTATTAAACGTCCTGATCGTCAATCATCATAAATCTTCATTGGTAATTCATTATTAGACTAATATTCCAAATAAGTAGTTAAGCAATAAAAACCTGCTCACCTAGGACTTCAATCCACCTAAGGATGAACAGATGTGACCGAGCATAGCTTTATTTACATATACTATGTATTTATATTTACACACTCACATAATTAAGTGTAAATTTTTATAATTAGATTTTAAACTCTCAATTTAAGCATCTTATTTGATAAAAAATTTAATTATTAGTATTTTAATAGCCCGCGAAATTGGGTAGCTCATTAGAGCTACCCAATTTCGCTATTAAGTCTGGAAAATTTATTTAAATGCATTAAAAAGAAAATACACGCAACAAACGATCTCCATATAAAAATCCATCCTCAATTATAGATAGAACACCTGGACAAACGAACAAAAATTTAAATAGATGTCACAAATATTTTGCGATTTCATTTTTTGCGCCAATTAAGAAAATAATTTAAACTCTAACTAAATTTAAATGTTACATAAAATTAACCAAAATATACGTGCATCTGTACGTATATAAAATTTATATTCGAATCGTTTTGGCAAAGAAAAAAAGCTTACTATCAACTGATAGTAACACCTCTTCCGTGCCAAAATAGATCTGGTAGCATCATGCTAAATAGAAACAAATTTGGCACGCTTGGTTTTCGTATCGATTGATGGATTACCGGCGTCAATTTAAACGTTTTAATTCTGATTTTTATTAAAATGTGATAAACCCATAATATAAAGTTTAGTTTTAGGTTTTAATGCAAATTCTTGATACGTTGATGTAAACATTTATTCTCTATTTTTCATTCATTGATATCAACCGTCCACAGTCCACTGCTGAACATAAGCCTTCCTTAAAATAATGGTTTTGCCTGTAGTTGCCACGCTTGGCAGGCGGATTGGCAACCGCAGTTAGACTTTGATGATGTCTTAAGAGGGATACTTGTGTCCATCTCTAGGCCGTTGAGTTCCCTTAGTTTCAGCAGTGAAAGTCGTTTAGTTTACGGCTGATACAACTACAATGGTGGTTTACCCATAATTATGTCTTTAGATATATCTTACATCTCTATACCGGCATGCTCTGTTATGAAGTTTATAAACGATAGGATGTTCAATTTAATAACAAAACTCGCGTGACCCAGATGCATATGGGTCAGTTCGTGGTATTTATGCGAAACACCATGGTGCCGGAAAGCGTTACATTTCTGTGTAACAATAATATAAATATAAAATCCAATTTCATTATGAGGCCCGTAATGAAATTGCTCTTTCGCAGGCAATAAGTGAAACCGAATAAAATGCGATGGGGCGAATTGGGAGCATCACGGTGAATAAACCTAATTATGCTTATTGGGGTATACTTTTACCAATGTGACATTTATTTGCACGCTATTTATTGATGATGGTATGTTACCGTGACTTTACTGGAGTATTACTGCTTCTGTTTTAAAGGTACATGAGCATATTGTGTTACGCCCCTGATGTTTCCTATCTGCAGGCAATTATTCCCTTTTGGCATTATGTAGAACACCTGTTATTCAACCATGAGCATTTTATTTATTTAAATTTTATTTCTCAATAAAATGTGGTGTCAAAAGTACATAGATTTGATATTACGTGATTATTCTTTACCAATAGACTTTTAGATTTAACAAAAATACTCTGCGAGATATTGTACGTAATTTCTTTACCTTCAAAAATTACTTCTTTATCATTATAATTAAGAAATTTTTTAAAAATTTTTTGGGAATGGGCATTAAACGTTATAATAAGACACCGAACAATATTTTGGATCTAAGTTTTAATAAATTTAAAACTTTTTGAACAAAGCCTATTAAACTCTTAACGATTACTTGAATGACAAACAAGCGTTAATGGTGTTAGTCAATCATGCACAGGCTTTTTAATGACCATATAATTATTTCAGACATAATCATTACTTGAATACGTGTACTTATAGTATACGTATATGTTAACAGAGATTTAAAAGAGTAACTGTTGAGTTTCTTGTGGACTCTTTTCAACATATAACAACTTTCTGAACCCGGCAGTAGATTTAAAAAATGACGGTTTATAAGTACTTGTAAACAACAAGTCTGTTAAAATAAAACTTATTTGAATTTAATAAGCTTCCATATTATTGTCTTATAATATTTTTGAATCAGTAGAAGGGTCATCAAAGACACAATATAAAACATTTTTTATTTAGTAAAGCAACATTCAACGCACAGTAATTTACATCAATTGACTTGCAGTGGGCAGTTTGACGTCATCTCTATGGTTGGTGACTTATGTTGAATCATTCATTGTTATCTTAAATACAATGGATCATCAGTTGATAATATAAATAAATAATTAATTTTATCACTTATAAAGATTAGTGAGCAAATTAAAGTTGGTGAGTTTAATTTCACATCATTATAGCAAACCATGATCGATCATCACTGGGAACTTTCCGTAAAAGATATCTATTTATTATTAAAAGTTTGATAACCACACGTTTTATTTTAATGTAATATAATTTGGTCCAGAAAGCTCAATTAGTTTTGGGATCATTTGAGACCCTTAATTTTGAGCGGCTGTAATGCGAGCACTCGCGTAATACGTAAAATATTTAAAAGCAGTTGTGTTTGCATGGCTGTATTTCGGTTTGAAGGGTTGGATATGGCGTGAATTTACTGGGTACGGAGGAATAACACCTGAGTTCTCATGGGGGGTATCGTGGGCGAAACAGTATACTCTGTTATGTCCATGGTACTGCTCATGTCTATAGGCGACGATTACCACTTTCCATCAGGTGAGCCGTCAGCTTGTTTGCCATTCTAAGTTGTATAAAAAAATGAAATGTAATGGCAAACAAGCTCATGGCTCACGTAATGGAAATTTATAACCATCAACTATAAACATGAACCGTTAAATGAACAATAGAGAATACGCTACCCATGATATCCCTGATGCATTGCAATTTTACATCACCAGTCTCGAGAACTAGATGTCATATCCCCGTAGTGCATATAATGTAATTTCATGAATAACCCATACATTGAACCGAAATATAAGCAAATCTATTTTTCTTTCCTTGCACTAGTGTCGTCCTTTTCATCCTTTAATTGCCTCTTACGACATGCTGAGGATAAAAAAGTGATGGTATTCTTTGGCAGTTCACACAACTAACTACAACGTACCGAATATTATGACTTAATATTGTTCCAATAGTAAATTAACACTAGCGATTGTTAGTACTTCTGGTTTTGTAATAATAACAGGTAAGAAAATACATAAGAGATTGGATACTAACTAGTGAAAACCCCAATTCGCATTAGCAGACTGAACTACATTGGGAACTCTGACGTCATCATCTCGATCGTCCAATGACCCCTCATACAAACGTTTGGTATCCTTTGCATACCAAACATTTAAATCCGGAGTGTTTGCGAAGTTGTGAGTAATTTTAACTGTTGACGCTCCATTGATGTTCAGATACAGTTGAATGAGCCCTAATTTGTATGAGGTCTTTTGAATTACACTAATTGGTTGCCTTGTAATTGTACAGACCATGGAGATGGGGCACTGGTGACTTGTAACACAGGTTTTTCCAAACCTACCGCAAGCACCAGCCATATAAAACCTCTATCTCCTTTAAAATGGTTCTAAAACATTGTCTCTACTTTAAAATTAGCGCACGCCACAAGTTTCACTCAAGCGATGTGACCGGCTCGAATTAGCAACCGGGAACTGAACGGAGACAATACGGGCCGATTTGGCGATGTGACTCAATGGATAGAAGGATACTCGTACTATTTTTATACTTCCGGTTGGTGAGATCCACAGGCGCATATCAATTAATGTAGTCACTGCAAAAAGTTGTTGGTTTTGTTGTGGCCTAGATGGTGAAGATTTGCTTGGAACAAAGTTTTGATAACCAGCGGAACTAATATAAATAAAGCTGCAATTGGTAGCATAACTCAGAAATAAAGTAAAGAGAAAACAAAAAAAAAAAACTAAAGATAAGATAAAAAAAACATTCTGGCCACTACTTTTCACTATGCACTTTTTTATGCAGTAAATGCCACTGGGAGCTTTTAGTTATGTATTACATTAATATAGTCTTATTTATTTCAAAGTGGAAGTAATCTCCAATACATAAAGCATCTTACCATAGAATTAACTACTATATCTCTGTTAGGTGTAAACCATCAGATTAGTTCCATAAGAAAAAAAGACAAATTACAAAAATGAATACTTGTCAAAATTCTAAATTTTAAAATATACTTTTAAATACTACTAAATTTAAAACTTAAGGTCTTTAAACAAATTAAAATTGTGATTAGTTGTATTTCTAAAAACGAAATTTTTTAAAATGAACGTAAGCTTACACTAGTAGCAGACGAATATACTTGTCTATAATAAAAATAGCTAAACCATCGATGTGGCTAGACGAAAAAAATTCTAATGCTGAGATTGTGAAGTTAATATAAACAGCATACCTAGCATACCGCACACTTATTTGTCCTGATGACCGCATTTGCTATGGCAAAGACGTAGACAGCACGCTTGTCAGTCATACGAATCTTTTTAAATGAACCCACCAAGCTAATGATAAGTTGAACTGTGTTTTATTCATTGCAGATTGTGACAGATTTGAAAAACAAATTATATATATTTACTATTTGCTCCGGCCTTTCACTGGTAGATAGATACAAAAATAGATTAGCTTTAATGGACAAAATTTTGATACTTTGGGATACATTACTGTAATTTTCGTAGGGATCTTTTTTATTTTAAATAATGCATAACCTATTTTATTCTTTGATAATACGAGGTCTGTCCGGAAAGTTCGTATAAAAGTGTTCTGGAATGCGAGAAAGAGGAGTGGGGAGGCCAGGTAAGCGCAGGACCCCTTCCTTATGTCCCTAACAATGCTTCAGTTCTGGTCTGACCGCCGTGCGGTGCGAACTGGCTTGTCACGCCATCTGTGAAGTTACCTCTTAACGAAACCCCGTCGGCATGGAGCCCGCTTCCGTTGAAGAGCAGCGCGTCGTAATCAAGTTTCTCTCGAAACTCGGCAAGAATGGCCGTGAAAGCAAAGAGTGGAAGACATCCGGGGAACCACGAACAAAAAAATCAAGAAAATCCCGCTCAAATGTCAAGACAATGTTGATTGTTTTTTTCGATGTTCGGGGGATTGTCCATCAAGAATTCGTCCCTCCAGGCCAGACAGTTGATGGAAAATTCTACGTCGATGTGCTCAGACGCCTCAAAGCTCGTGTGGCACGAGTTCGTCCAGAATTGGCGCGAGAGGGGCGTTGGATTCTTCACCACGACAATGCCCCTGCCCACACCTCTCTTGTTGTCCGTGAGTTTTTGAGTAAAAATTCCATTACGGTGACCGAACACCCCCCCTATTCGCCGGATTTGGCCCCGTGTGACTTCTTCTTGTTCCCAAAAACCAAATTGGTACTTCGGGGGCGGCATTTGGGGGACATAAATGAGATAAAAAAAGCTACGACGGGGCAGCTGAGAAACCTACAACCAGAGGACTTTCAAGGAGCCTTCTCACAGTGGAAACGGCGTTGGCACAAGTGCATTATGTCACAGGGGGAGTACTTTGAAGGGGATAAAATTGATTTACCTGAATAATTGTAAAATAAAATTTTTAAAAAACTTTTATACGTACTTTCCGGACAAACCTCGTATAGCTTTCTACAGATGAAAGAATTTTTAATATCAATTGAGTAGTTTTTAATTTTCTCCATAAAAACAAACTTAAATAAAATTAAATATGTCCTCTGACTGACTGATGAAATGACTATTAACACAGAATAAAGGATTTCTTGAAGTTCCTATAGCATAACAGATTTGCAAAGGGTGAAATCGAAGTTAACTATTAGTTGTAATAGAAAGTAGAATGCTTGATTAAAATAATAGTACAGTAAATTACTTTCATACTATTACGTAGTAGATTGATAGAAACTTATTACAATGTAGTTAGAAATCTGTATATAAAAGGAATTAAATTATTTTGATAAAAAATTTAACATAGTACCAATTGGTTGATTGTGCAACACTTTAATATATACCTAAAAATGTACACCTAAATAGTATACTTACTGTTGTCTAATAAACTATTTTAAGTTATATTCAATCAATCATTACGATGAATGATGAAAACTCAATGCGTGATCAATGGCTGTCCAAATATCATCAAGATAAAAATACTTCTTACTATATAAACAATCATTATGTTATTTTATGTATTTGTTTGTTTTTTTTTTTTTTTTGCAAAATATTAGTAACGCGATTTAGATATGTATCAAGTATTACTTTATTTTTCCTCTACTCAAAGTAATGTACCGCCTATTTATTTCTCTATTTGCCCAATGGTTGACTGGTAGAGAACATCGTACGGTAATTAAGTCCTCCCAATGAATATAGAATTTTACTGTGAAATTAAAGTTTAAACAAATAAATAAATAAAATAAGTATAAAGAAATGAAAATTGATTAATATACTGTAAACTATCCCAGAACAAAATCTTCAAATAGTACTAAATTGTTGAAATTATTACTTAACGTAAATTAAAGAGTATATTCCTTTTTAAAAGGCCGGTAGCCAACTGCAATGCCTTTAGTCTATAGCTGGTGTTCTTGGCGGTCATTTAGCATAAGGTGAGCCGCATGCTTGTTTGCCTCCTGTATTATAAAAAAAAATGCCTTTTTTGGCTTCATCGTAATAGTGCATCACCAATAACGTTTAACACATGAATACATAAAAAATTGTTTATATCTTCGTAATTTATAAATACACTATCTACCTATTTCTGCTTGTCCAGTGGTTGACAGCTAGAGAATACCATCGGGTTTTAAGTCAGCCAAATGTACATACAATTACATTGTGCATTAAAGTTTAAATAAAGAAATCAAATAGCGAAAAATCTGGTTTATAGTCAATAAATCATTTGTGAATCAATAAATTCTATTTTCAATGCTGCAGTTATGAAATTTTTTGTTCATTTTGTATTTCACTTTATACTAACGTTATTGTATATGCATATTCCGCTTCCATATATGAGGTGAATGGATGTTTTTCTTATAATCTTAAGTCAGAACAAAAGTCCTTTATTAGCAATCACTACCAGACGCCAAGAAGTCAAGGCGATCATCTCCGTAAACAGCGAATCGTCATTAGATTGCTGTTGTGGTAAAAACTACTTACTTCACAAAGACTAGCCACAGGATGTATAGTTTATTGTTATTTTCATGATTTTGTAGCATATAATAGTTACACACTGTAAGATATCTTTATGAAACTAATTATTTCATAATTAATTACTTTTGAAAAAATATGCCATAATGAAAAACATCTTTGTTAGTCCTAGCCCAGTATTTGGAAACACAAAACATATTTGTTAAAACTTTCATAAGAATACATTAAATTTTTAAGAGTCCCAGATGGTCCGAAAACTAGTCGAGTTTTTTCAAAAATACACGTAAGCTAAACCGGTTAATACATTAATTTATAAAATATACTTAGTTAACAAATTAGAAATAGCAAAAACATAAGAGATGTCGGTTTCGAAATGTAAATTTTTTAACCCAAATGAACTTAAATTGTTATATTTAAAAACCATAAGACATCCTGAGCAAAACAAAAGCTTCGCGAAAGCCCTTAAAGTATTAGTAGTAATAAAAAAAAAACAACAAATATAAAAAAAAAAACTATAATAATAAATAGTGATAACGACCGCAGAACTCTGTATATCTGTGTGTATGCGTGTTCAACATCCTCCCAGTTTCCTTTGTCATTTAACTAAAACATTAATGTTATATATACGAATAGCATATGTAGTAAACGGATACATCATCGCATTTTAGTTGAAAAATAACTACCAGATAACTGTAATTTAAATAAAAATGTTAAATATTTGTTTACTTGTCTTACTAACCTAATAATTTGGAACTGTTCTATCAAATATGTAATATAAACATTTGATAGATGTTAATATTTGAATGACACCAGAGTGTAAAATTAGTGAAAAAAAAAACAAAGTCATCGTCTACCAGTTCATAAAAGACAGAGACAGGCACATCAAAGTCGATTTAGACGTTAAAGATACGACAGTGAAATTTGGTCCAAGTGGAACGGTTACACTGGTTTAGTTACAAAAAACGTTGATCGGACCGCGACTGACAACAAAAAATATGAAAAATGGGACAAGTGTACTTAAGCCTTCAATTATAAATGTTCAAACAGTCTCAGATTTGAAATTTCACACATTATTCGTACTTTAAAAGTGTTTACTAAAAGAGACCTACTATAAATCTAATATATATAGTTTACAGATAGATACTTGTGTTGAATGACAATAGATGTTAATAACTGGAAATAGTTAGCTATACAAAAACAGTCGTGACCTGAACACAAGGAGAGACAGACCAGTTCTAGAGAATATAGTAAGGTCAGAGTAATGAATGCTAACTAGCCAAGTCTTAAGCTAAAAATCAAATCGGAAGTAATAAAACAACAAAAATAATAAGTAATTACACGTGTTAAAAAAATATGAGCTATAATAAAAATTTAATAATACATTTACTCCAGCTTTTGTTTCTACACTTACTACTCTTATCGCTTTATTAGTAAATTACTTTATAGAAAGTGAACTAATATTAAACTCACCTTTTGAACCACTAAACCAAGAGTTGTGCTTTTGCGAGTCAGAGTTTTTCTTCTTAACAATAGGAGTCTGCTCCACGATACTAGCTTGTCTGCTTCTACCAGCCAAAGGAGTCTTTGAGTTCTTCTTTTTTCCTTTCTTTAATGTTCCACTGTGAGATTTCCTTAGGGTGTTTACTTTAACAGTTTGACTTTTGCCTCTAACTTTACTCTTACTTCTAGAAGTCTGTCTGCTTAATCTTCTCCTGTGTTCACCGATCAATTTAGGAGTAGGTGGTTCTTCATCAGAATCTGTATCCACTACAGGTTTACTTTCGGATATCGCTGCATGATGTTTTTCTCCCTCCAAAAACAATTTGGTGTAATTCAAAATTTCTTCGGTACTGATTACTTTGTCACTTACTTCCACAACGGTGTCCACTGGTTTCAATAATGTAGGAGTTT
Source organism: Galleria mellonella (assembly GCF_026898425.1). NCBI lineage: Eukaryota > Metazoa > Arthropoda > Insecta > Lepidoptera > Pyralidae > Galleria > Galleria mellonella. The sequence goes on along the minus strand of NW_026441999.1, from coordinate 1,590,472 downwards.
TCTTCCTCCTAAGAAAATTGAGAGCACTGACAGACGAACCTTTACTTGATTTCCTTGTTTTTGGAGCTTCCGCTGTACTACTTTTTCTACTGTTAGACTGACTTTTGTCTTCTTTTTTACTGTTTTTTCTGATGTGATCCAATTTCATAGTAGAACCGTGAATAGATTCTCTATCTTCTTCACTAAAAAGGCTCTCTCTGGACTTTTTCTTCTCAGAATGTTTGTCTAATTCTTTTTTTGTTGCTTCAAGCCATTCATCCCCCAGATTTTTTACCATTTCCAATGGATTAGACAAAGACATTGTTTTACGATGTCCTTTTCTGGGTTTTGCTAGATCTACCTCTTCATCTGTTACAGCTAATTTTAAAGATTCTTTGCTCATTGTTGGAGTTTTGCTGAGCCTTGGGAGAGCATCATCGCTGGCTGAGATTGCATCGCTGTGGCAATCAGCAGATTCATATAACGACTCGTCGCTTTCATCTCGGCGTTCTGTTGAAACATTTAAATGCTATAGAATATTTTCTTTAACTAAGTATTTTCCTTGCCATTGTTGAAACGAAAAGAAAAATTACGGATTTTAAAACGAGGGACGGTGGTCACGAAAAAATAAAACAATGACCTGGTGATACAAAAACAGTTTCAATGATTGATTGATCACCGATTGATACAATGTCAAGATTATGAGTCACAGCAGTTAAGCCGTAACGGCGAACGCATTGCGAAAAAAAGGTTATTCGCTTAATTACAATTACCATACAATAACGTTAACTGCGTCGAGGCTAAATAACCGCGCGAGTGCACTTTCTACAGTAGTAACGAATCGCAGACCCGAACAAGATTAGAAACACCGGTAAGAGGAAACTTTATGTTAATTGCGTTTTGTTTGTCGTTTACGCATTAAGCGAAAGTTGTCTACTACATAATATAGTTCAGTTTCAATGGGAGATTCTAGAGACTGTGCATTATTGATATCTAAGAAAAGTCCAACTCAGCCAAGTACAGTGAGTGATATAGAAACAAAAACACTGCAAACAAACAAACTATTAAAGAGGAGATAACCTGCAGTGTCTTAACCTAGATAACACTATCTTTATGCGTTAATGTTATAATCCAGTAAATCTGTCGTGTTGCGTAAGATAAATATTTGATATGTGGTAGCCAACAAAGTTGTGTTGCAACGTTGTCGTTAAACTATAAAATCATTTCATAATTACATTGAAATGAAAATTTTACCCATTCCCGGGTTTTGCCAGAGAATTTTGGCCCTTTAGACAAACGGCTTTTTACTCTCAGTGAGATAACATTTAACATGGAAGTCTAAATTTGATATTAACACCACGGTCCGTAAAAATCATGTTTTATAAATAAACTTTGTTTTTCAAAACAGACAAACTTTTCTTGACCAAATTAGTATGGGAACAACGTATGTAATGGTCCATTATCAGCGAATATATTGTATAATAAAAATACAATGGAATACAGAATCTCCAATTGAAATTATTTTAAATGACAAGAAACATAAGAATTCAAGCATCAATCTTGTAAATAAAATTTAAATTATTCATTATGCATTTTTTTTATCTAGATTGTCTGCTATTTCTTTTTTTTTATTTAAATTTAAATACTATTTAAATAATACTAACATAGTAATTTATTATTATATCATGAACTAAAATTATTTAATAAAAAGACGTGATTAGAAATCGTAATACATCTTCCAATAAATCGGTTACCGTCCGTTGAGTATTTTTTTACATTAACATACAACGTTACAACAAGTTTCAACTATAATTTCTATACACCCTTATGTGGTGCAAAATAAGGTCGATAATTTACACGGTGTTGGGAAACTTCTGCTACCGGCCGTAACCGTATGATTCAGCCAGATTAGAATGCATGGGCAGACGGCAAAAAAAAAAAAACAATACATGGACGGACGTAGTGCGTAAAGTACACGTTGATTCATTTTAGAATTTTGATATAACAGTTTTTTTTGAGACCCTTTGAATGAATACTAACATCAGTTTTAAGAAATAGGTTACTTTAATTAAAATACTGTATAGGACCATGACCTATGGGATTATTCTACGGCAATTGTCTTATTTGTCGTTTAAATTGATGTTATATTATTAATCAGGATTTTCTTAAATTAGACAAGCTGTATTCAATCTTATTTAGCTGGTTTAAAGTTTACAATTGTTTGATAATTTCTTACTACGAAAACAATATATGAGCATATTATTCCCAACTGTATTTGTAGTTCTCAATCATATGGGACTATATGGATGCAAAATTTTGCTATAACTAGTACATTATCAAATTTTTATTAGGTGTCAGTGTTCAATTAGTCTATGTTCAACCGACTTAAAAAAGAAGGAGGTACTTAATTCGATTGTATTTTTTTAAACTTGTATTAACTCATAATCCGTCACTTATAAAACGGTTAGAAAAAATATTTTTTCTGAAAGAGTATACTTACAGATTAGTCTCAGAAATTTTATCCAAATCAATTTAATACTTTAGTTTTTAAACAAAAATAACCGGCTTTTTTTAATCAGTTCCACTGATATCGCCATGATTTGTCGGTTTTTTTTTTTTTTATGGAACACAATTATATTAATACACAATTTACACATGAATATGAAAAATTTATAGATTTAGTATGAGATTTAATATCGGAATTCTGAATTTTAGTCGAACATTGTCCAACAGAACTCTTGCCTTTTTACAGCTAGAAATGATATAAAAAAACGCACAACTAGCTACGTTATAATGACTTTTTATCACTATAAAGCGATTTTTTAAATTAAAAAAAAAAAACGGTTTCTTACGTTGAAACGTACGCGATACTGCCTACGGGGACGTGACGTCACCTCGCGCAGACGGTTAACAACCGGTCGTTTTTTGTCGACGCTCCAGACGCCTTTTGTGCTGGCCGTACGAGTGAGAATTTCAATTATGGCCGATCTCGCACTACATATTTATTTTTTATTATAAAATCAACTACTTATTATCACAATAAATTAGAATATTACTTTCAATCAGTTTTCAAAATAGAGGGAGTTTTAAATTTTACTGTATTAATATGACCCTGTAATCGACCTGTACAACAATGTTCCAAAGAACCAACCGACGTACATGAGAGTACCCGGTATAAATCGACCTATGTATCCCATCCTATCACATTGAATCGGTACAGCCATTAATCGTAAATTAGTAAAAAAACATTTAAACCACTTTCACAGACATAAAACTAGCTATTTCCTACGGTATTGTTTACATACATTAGGCAAAAAATACCCTCTACATTAATCAAAGAATACGGTTTCAATCTCTTAAAAAGTAATAAAGTATCAAGTTTATTTTTTAATTATTAGATCTCATATTTATATTATTACGATATTTTATACCAACTATTAGATTTTTGTGCTGCATGATTTATGTTTTACAAGAGACGGAAATTAAAGCTACCATTTTTTATGTAACTTAGCATGGCAAACAAGCTAACCGTCCACCTGATGGAAAGTGGTAATCATCACTTACAGACATGAGCTACTGCTCATGGCCATAACAGAGTATACTGTTTCGCCCATAATGCCCCCCTGATGACTAAGAAATTATACCTCTGTACCCTTAATAAATTCACTGTCATATCTCACCATTCAAACCGAAAAATAGCCATGCAAACACAAGTGCTTCAATGACAGATATATGTGTTTTATATCAGTTATTATTTATTAACAATAACACTAATGCGTTAAAAAATACTATAGATAATCTAAAACATAGTTTATACTTCGTCAAGATCCATATAATAACGTCTTGCGACTGGGAAAAATACAAAATTCACACACGTTTTAGAATGTGTTAAGTTACATTTGACAAACTTTACATTTACTATTCATTCAAACTGTAAACATATGCAGTAAGGCGACTCCTTACAGACAAGAGACACACCCAAAAATACACCTTAAAAATCAATATGCAAGTTTCACAATAAATGTTCAGTTTTCACATTTTTTTCGTGGGAGACCGATCATATCAATTTTCACCTATTGACACCTCCGTTTTAAAGGAGAAAGATGCACAGCGAGGCCGTAATGTTTGTATGGACATTGTTTTTTTGGACTTCTACAATCAATAAGGGGGGGGGGGGGGGAAGGGACGGTTAATATAAAATCTGACAATCTTCTTACTGACAATATCCTCTAACAGGTCGTCCTCCACGTGGTTCCCCCTGGAAACTATCGTGGTTAATTTTTATTTTTATTTAGATTAATTCATCACGATGGGGAAAGTGACCTGTTTTATCCTCACCTATCATCTCTAACTGGTGCCCCGCCAGTGTATAACGATAGCGCAGGCGGGGTTATCGTTACATTTTCATCCATTGACAATCAATAAGCAATTAAAAAAAGTTTATTTAAAACTTGACATAACATACTATTGAACGACGAGACGTTTCGTAGACAGATTGGATCCTTACTACATAATGTTACAAATGTAAAAGACCAGAGGGAGACTTTATATAAAAGTCGTTTGCTTGTGCACCTCTGTCCCATTCGTATTTCTACCGTGAAGCAGTTGTGTTTGCATGGCTGTGTTTCGGTTTGGTACGGGTGGGGTACGGCAATGAATTTACAGGGTACAGAGGAATAACACCCGAGTCTTTAGGAATGGCAACGCATAGGAGGTATCATGAGTGAAACAAAATACTCTGTTATGTCCATGGTACTGCTCATGTCTATAGACGACGGTTAAGTAGCATAAAAAAGACATAATAACTATGGGGACGATGTTACGGGCATAGTTAGTTACTATAAAATTATACAATTAATATTATCGCTTAACGACCACGGAAGTAATACCTATTACATACATATTTCAAATAATACGAATGTATTAATATATGTGTACATATATCACAATCGGTATATACATATACATTTGTATCTACATTAAATGTGATAATAAATTATCGCAAAGACCATACAGTGACTCAATAGTGGATAGTTTAACTACAAATTAAATAATGTTTCTACATTTGACATTGAAAAATAAATGTTATAAATTATTATTAGTTCCAGATAGTAAATTTCCCTGTAACCAAGTATAAAAAAACTTACTGATATCATAAATATGAAAGTTATAATAACTAAATGTTCATATGTATACTTAAACGGCTGTAACGATTTCAATAAAACTTAGTACATAGTTTGACTATATTCCTCTATAGGTGTCTACAGGCGGCGGTTACTTTCCATCAGGTGGGTCGTCAGCTTGTTTGTCATTCTAAGTTGCATAAAAAAATCCTGCTAAATATGCTAATATCACTGCTAATACACGATTGACTTATTTAAAATTTGCTAAACATTCATAACGTTATGTTAGATTAAAACTAAACGGAATGTAAACAGTATATAAATTAAAATTTCGTAATTTTACTAAATTTCATTCATGTTTACATTACAGAAATTATTTCAGACAATTGTTTATTGATGTTGTAGGGTATTATATTTAGATTGAAAAGCTAATAGTTTTGTAACAGCGTTAAAAACTAGTTATTTTCATAACATCTGGATAAGTCCTCTTTACAATACATACGTAACTATTTATAAAAGTTTAATTATTGAATTTTTTGTTACAACTGACTTTTCGTTTATTAGTAAAACCCATATATGCGTAAATTTAATAATAAAGGATTATTACTTAAACGTTGTTTTGGTCTACATTTTTGTGCGTTCGCCGTTAAAACGTTTAACTGTTATTTACAATAATTTACTATACTCACAAAATCACTTACTTTTAAACAATGGCAAGAAAACTCCATATCGTAACTTCTGTCATAACGCAATACAAACCTAAAGACACCTTCATATCTAAAATATCTGAGTACCGTCTCTTCTCTTTGTCGCTTTCCGTTGACGTCTCTCTCTCACTGGATTCTCTCGTCGGCTTCAATAAACTGCCTTTCTTCTTCCTTAGCTTACCCACCACACCTACACCGTTCTCCACGGATTTCTCCGGGATCGGTTTCGGTTCCCTCTTGAACCACATCATCCCGACCATAGGTATAGCGTATAGCTCCACCTAGAATAACTGCTACTTACAGCAGTTGACAACAGTTATTTTAAATCATTAAAAACCGGTTATAACTTTGCTCACACTTCACTATTCTTTCAACACTTTTCTATTAATATCCATCACTTTTGACACTGTATTCACATGGTTTTTGGCAAGTTTTCAAACTGTAGCTGCAAAATTGGTATTCAATCTGTTTGTGACGTTATTGGCAAAGATTTATACAGTTTTTTTTTTTAATAAATTTAGAAATAAAAAATTGTCGCCCTGTGTGTTTATTATTTTTTGATCCGAGCTTTGAGCTTGATATCGCAAAGTTCAAAATGTCCTTCTATAAATATCTGTACTTTTAGAGATAGAGTTAAAAATTAGCTTAAAGATTATGGTTTAATAAATAGTCTGCTGTTTTTTACCAAAAAATATATACTAAATTACAGAGACAGACTGTAATTTTATAATTGACTCAAAAATTACATTTTAATTGTCTTTTAGAATGTGAAATCCTTCAGTTGAATTTTATTTTTTGAATTCTCATATTAGATTATATTATGTTCGTCGATTGTGTACTATTTTAAATTCCTCTATTGAAATCTTTTACTTTTAGGGTGGTTCTTTGTGAAAAAACAATGTCATTAATTGAACGTCATCATTCCTGACACAATGATCCTGATCCTTGGTTTATTACGTGGTAGATGAGCGCCATCTATCACGTTATAAACTAACTTCCCTGTCCATAAGAACATAAAACGTTTCTAACGTAAGACGATAAGACTACATATTCAAAAATAGCTATCCGACCGATGTAGACAATCTCGAAATGGGTGATGACCTTTTTTCCGCCATCAATATCCTGAAGAATCTAATATATAGGATCTAATCTAATATATATCGGATCGATATCCATATTAGCCATGCCCAGTACTCTGGCATTGCCCACGTATAATCAGTAGAGGTTAAATTAATAAATAACAATAAATAAATGAGTTCATGACACTAAATATTCCCAGTAATACGTTTTCCTGTTGTTCTCAAGCGAAATACGTAAGCAATACACAGACACACTCACGGTTATATTGATACATATATTAATTTGATTCATAAGGAAAAAAAAAAAATTTCGAAATTAAATGAATTCATTATATTATTTTTTCATAAATTTGTATACTTAATAAGGTTGATCATACAGGACTTAAGATATATACTTTTACCATCAATTGTTACCTATGTCCCATGTCACGATTTTCATTCACGATAATATACGAAAACGCTCAACTAATTTCAATTTAATATTATAAAATAATCCCTCAGTGTTTTCAACTAACGACCCAACTTAACAATAGATGGCGTTAAAAATGAAAGTGAAAAAATTCTACCTAAAACCAATTGTGGTAGAAGGTAAGTAGAGTAATGACTGTACTCGACAATAGTTGGCAAAAATAAAAATGAAAAAATAATGCACAAACTGTGAAGCATGCGTAAAATTCCATAGAATATTATAGAATACGCAAAAGAAGTAAGCACAGCTAGTTTTTTTTATAATTATAAAAATAAAAAAGCAAGTACGTATATGTAGTCCAAAAAAAAAGATGTCTATCTTTAGATCAATCTTTTGATTTTCTTATTGGTCGATGTATGATGATGATTTGAATCAATTCAAATGAAACAGTACACTGTTATGTCCATGGTACTGCTCATGTCTATAGGCAACGGTTACCACTTTCCATCAGGTGGGCCGTCAGCTTGTTTGCCGCTCTAAGTTGTATAAAAAAAAGACTATCAATATTTTTGCGGAGACGTGGACCCTGACAGTGAGACTAGTCCATAAGCTGAAAATCGCATAGCAAGTCATGGCTATGCTTGGAGTTTGAGAGATCGGATTCAAAATAATATAATCCGTCAAAGAACTAGATTCTTTGATACACCCAATAAAATTAGCAGACTGAAATGGCCATAGGCTGGTCGCAAAACCGCTAAATGTATATAAATGTATTCCGAAGTGTAGACCACGTTTGGACTGGAGTAAAGTGAGATGTTCCTTAGCTCTTGCTAAGGTAATCTTTTACGAGACGATTTTCGCTAAATTGCTGAGAACGATTGGATACGTAAAAGATAGGACCGTACAAAGTGTCGTACTTTGAGAAAAACAGAAGCCTTTATCTATATAAAGGCATAGGCATGGTAATCCACTACCGTGGATTAAAGATGATATTTTGACCCAAGATCGAAAACAGAAGTTCAATAGCTCCTAATAGTACAATGACAGGCTAATAATTCAGTAATCGCCAACCGCCTATCACTTATTCGCGCGACGGAAGCGCCGCCGGGAGGATACGGCCTCCGCACTTCCGATGTGGTCGATTTGTTAATGTCTGTCCTTACAACGCTGTATCTTTGTACGGACATCAAGATTAATAGCCGTTTGAGATGATTTATTGTTGATTAAATAAGTTTTGTGCTGTACTGATTTAGTAATAGAACAGCATTCTTGTTATTTTGTAAAAAAATAATTGTAACCTATTTAATTAATTATTAAACAGGTTACAATAATAATTGTAACCATATTTTACAGTTTGTGAGAAAAATAAATCTTACTTCATAATCATCGTTATCTGATTATATATTAGGACAAAGGAAGCCAAAAGAATAAATTAAAAAAATTGTCCCTTTGTATGTTAGTTTCGGCATCACGCAAATATTACCGCACTAAATTAGATGTGGTTTCAAATTTATTATTAAAATCTAGTATATATTTTATTTTGTCTTGAGAGAGGGGGACTTTGTACAAAAGTCGATTGCTTGGGTGCCTCTGTCCCATTCGTGTTTCAACCGTAAAGCAGTTGTGTCTGCATGGCTGTGTTTCAGTTTGAAGGGTGGGATATGGCGTGAATTTATAGGGTACAGAGAAATAACATCTGAGTCCTCAGGAATGGCAACGCATGGGGGTATCATGGGCGAAACGGTATACTGTGTTATGTCCATGGTATTGCTCATGTCTATAAGTGACAGTTACCACTTTCCATTAGGTAGGCCGTCAGCTTGTTTGACATTCTAAGTAGTATAAAAAAAAATACGCCACCTAGAAATGGCCTACTTCATTGGTTTCCCTCCTTCTAAGATCAACGCGTACAAAGTAGCGGGCAAAAAGCTATTCTACTATATAAACATAGCCCAATTGAGGCAACACCCAGTTATATACCAGATGATCGCATGACACACGACCCAAAACAATAAATTACGAATCAGTACGCCACTCGCAACATCACAGGCCGCCCGTCGGCCAAAACGACAGACGTATTGGGACCGTAGCTGGATTACTGCCAACAAACAGAGCAAAAAGGGACACAATGTATTTATAAAAATGTGCGGTTGGCCCTTTGTTTATTGGGAATCGGTTGAACAAAATCTCTTTTTTTTTATACCACTGAGGTGGCAAACAAGCATACGGTCCACCTGATGGTAAGCGGTTACCGTAGTCTATGAACGCTTGCAATACCAGACGAAACTTTTTTATGCCTCTCTTGAAGAACCCCATGCTGTAGTCTCTTGGGAAAACTTCGGCAGGGAGCTCATTCCATAACCTGAGTGTTCGTGGGAGAAAACATGTCTGAAACCGCGTTGTATACGACCATTTAGGTCGTGTGGTCCCGACATAGAAAGGGGCACCGCTTTCTTTCCCGTGGGTGTCGTAAGAGGTGAGTAAGGGAACATAATGGCCGAAGGATAGGCAGCAGCGTCACTATTAAAAAATCACGAAAGACCTAATTGCGATGCCCGCCTGCCAAGCATGGTAACTACTAGCAAAAGTACGCTTATGTAGAATGCCTACATTCAGCAGTGAACAGCTAACAGCTAACACGATGATGATGGGGGGAAAAGGGATTGTTAGTAATGGAGACTAAAAGTCCCATTGCTAGCAATATATCCAACCAGGTCGACCTCCTCGCGGTTCCCCCTGGAAACTATCATGATTAATTCCTGATGAATTCATCATGATGGGCTAAGAGGCCTGTTTTCATCCTCATCGATCACCCTTCACTAGTACCCCGCCAGAGTATCCCATTAGTACAGGATTAGTACGGGGTTACCATACCATTTTCATCCAATAAAAAAAAAAAACCATGATGATGATGCTAATGATATTCATACAAGTCTACTACTACTAGTCGTGGCGGGGAAAATGATCGTCAGTAACGAGGACTAACGGCCCCGTTGCTAGCATAAATGAAATCAAATATTTACATATACATTTTGCTTCGTAACGAGCAGTTTTCGCTGTGCAAAGAAATATGACAGCTTCGATAAATAGTCACAAAATTTTTCTGCTCACGAAATTTTAGAAAAAAATAATATTTATGGAGAAAAGTAAAATGGACTTGGAAGTTTTTGGTAACTTGATATTTGGGTAATTTTTAAATGATAGTTTTGGTACTTGTAAACTCTATAGAGGTATATAAGTAAATATAATAAAACGAATAGAGAATAAGATAAATGTAGAAATAAAAATTATAAACTAGAACTAAAAAATAGAGAAAACGGCAAAACGTAATGAAAAACGATACAAATTTGTGATCGAGCAAAAGTTCTGCAAATAGCATCAATATAGAGAAAAAATATTTAAAGTTTGGGTAAAAATCCAAATTTGCATCTGGCAAACATTCTCGTGATGAAGATGTAAATCGTATTCTTAGACATAATGGATCTCTTTATACCACTGTTGGTACAATTACTATTCTTAGATATTCCTACAATGACTGTATACTAAACAAACATCAATTAGAACAACTCAATACATCTGACTTGACTCGATTTCTTCGTAAACCGGTTATTCCGATTTAGTGACACATCAATGAATTAATAATTTTATTTCACAAAAGGTTTCTAAAGACAGACATTATGTCCTAGGTCTGTGGTTAAGGACACAGTCATTTTTAATATGAAATAATAATATATATAGTTATTGAGGTAGTGGTATTGCTAACAAGGGACTAATCTGTTCAAGAATACAGTGATTGATTGTAGCTTGGTAGCTTTTTATTTTTTTTATAAATACTAAGTTTGTGATAGTCATTTTATCCAATTATAATTTTTCGATATAAACTTATATTTGAAAAAAAAGCAACAACTCTGTTTTTTACTCGTTCTTCTCAGCGGAAATTGCATTCCGAACAGGGCGGTAGTTTAATAAAAAAATAACTATTCAAAAATGCTTATTATTCAATTTACTTAAATAAAAATTAATGCAGATGCTTTGCAGCAGTCTAATACACAATCTCCCTTTAGTATACTTGATAGTACTTAAAATACATCTTATTGAAGATATTTAAAAAATCACAAATTTCTATACTCCTATATAAAACAAGATAAATAAACAGACGAATTAACGATTTGTTCCTTTTTTTAAGTGGCATATTCACTTCAAGCCAAGATCCTCGCGGAGGAGACAGAGAGAACCGAGCGCTATCCTTACAAACATCTCCTGCTTCCTGCACTTTGATAACTCAGGAACGTATGCCGCGTGCCGATTCCGAAGTTTCGATGCCGCTTAATTACAAAAAAATCCAAATAAACGCGGTGAACGAACCAAAAACATCTTCAAATGACAAACTCATTCCAACGCCGTCTAACCCTCGCACAAAATTAACCACGGAAACGCATCCTGCTATAGTCAAAACGGCGTCCCCTCGACCTGTTGGTGTAAGTGCTTAAATATATACCGGATGGTGCGCCGCAAATGCACTTATAATTAGATTACAGGAATCGATCGGTAAGCGCTTTGGTGGAGATGTTTTCTTTTATGTTAGTGAACAGTCTGGGACGTGAGTAGGGGAGAGTTTAAATATGTTAGCTAAATTTTAACCAGCTGATGTTTTAGTAATGGTAGCTGTAGTTGATTTGGAAACAATAATGTTAAATTTTAGAGCCGAATAGTGGACATATTTACAAATTTTTTAAGAGTTTTAAAGACGCTACAAAATAACAGACAAAAGAATATTAACTTACTAAATTGATTTATAATATTAAATTTAAAATAGAACAGAAGAGTCTTTGTTGATCTGTTTAAAATGAAATTTACTTAATGCAGAAAAAAAAACTTGATCAATATTATTCATAACGTTATTTACATACATATTATTTACAATAATAATAAAACTGCATTAAGTCATAAAACTCCATGTAATATTCCAATAATAACCATTAATTTTATAACTTAAAGCATGAACACTATGAGTCATTAACTATCAGTAGAATAACTACAACTACAATTAAAATTATATGCATTTAACCATATCAATAAACCTTATTACAATAACAGTAAAGACTAATATTAATCGAGTAGATGGTGTAGAGGATAAAAACAATTGTAATGTAAATAAAACTGAGCACGCGAGTGCTAGGAGATATGAAGACGATAAAAGATTAGCTGAAGTGGCCATTATGGGGTTCTGTAATTATTTGATGGATGCTGGTCGTCACGAATAGATAGATGTGGGAAACGCTTTAAAAATTGTAAGTGTAGAAATTTTGAAAGAAATAATATGAAACATTACTAATATTATAAATGTGAAAGTGTTATGAAATTATTAAAATGTGATTTTTACCTCTTAGTACCTTAAGGGTTTAACCAGTTACTATGAAATGGGGTTTACACGTGCTATATAGAACGGATAAAAACATAAACTAGATTTTAAAGAAGCCAGTGAACATACAAATATTTTGGCAATTATTCTCCGAAAAGAAAAATTAAGACTGTTTCGATCGCCGTAAAAATAAAAAAAATGCAAAATAATGCTACAAAAAAAAATACAGACTAATCTAGAACCTTTTCTTTTACAAAAATTAGATGATACAAGTTTGGCACATGATAAATTCATAAAAAATCCAAATAAATACAAAAAATACATTGTGATAAAGGGCGATAATTCAGAAAAGTATTATTAACAGAGATAAAACGATATCTGAAGTGCTAACGATTTTTAATATTGACGATAAAGTAATCTAGATGTACTCATATTGTTGATTACGCTTTGGTAATGAAATTGAATTTATGGACTTCATACATTATGCACACAACAACTCGAGTATTGGACTCGATCCAAATGCTAAACATTAATTAACATAATTATCAAAATACAGACCTAAATTGATGAAAATTATTTGATTTTATCTTCTGACGTCAAGCGAGTATTTATATACAGAGTAGAAATGGTGCAAGAAGATGAACAGGTAACCAGTATATGTGCCAAACACAGATATAGATAGGCATACTATAAAATATATCATTTACATGAAAACTGAAAGTATCAAGGTTAAAGTATTTGCCACGGTGCCACAAAAGTTATTGTTTCTTTTCAATAGTAGAGAGACAAGGGAACTGATGATCTACCTGATGGGAAATGGCTACTATTGCAATGAATAGTTGTAACAAAGAAGAAGATGTTAGTGCATTAATTACAAGCTTTTTAAGAACATTTTGCGCGCTTTTTGAAGTCCTATTACACATTGTCGGGCACGAGGAAAAATTCAAAAAAGAGAATTCCACACCCCACACATGCAAGGAAAAAACAACTATGGTATTCGCCCAGTAGTGAGCTACGCTCCTAAAAAATATCAATGCATTCTAGTTCTTTAGCAACAAATGTACAAGGTACGGAGGAGTAAGACCTAAATTCTCAGGATTAGCAACGCATGGGAGGTATCATGGGCGAAACAGTATACTCTGTTATGTCCATGGTACTGCTCATGTCCATAGGCGACGGATACCACTTTTCATCAGGTGGACCGTCAGCTTGTTTGCCATTCTAAGTTGTATAAAAAAATGGGATGGTGTATTAAATAAACTAAATTAATTAAATAAAGTAAACATCTCTGGCACACCAATATATCTTTTGCTATGCTAATTTTGATAATCCTTTAAATATATTTCAATATAAATTATATTGAAAACATCAATTAGACATTTAACCAGATAGGAACTAGTCCAGTCACAAATAAATGTATTTACTCGTGAATCCATAACTTTCACGTATGTCACATTTTAACATGTCATGTTAAATGTTCTTCTTTTCTATCATCGATAGTTATTCAAAAACGTATTTTATTACAAATAATCAAATTATTTTCAACACATTCTGAAAATACTACTTGTCTTCATTTACAAAGAATGTTAGCTATGTAAATTCTTCTATCTATTATATTTGCAAAGCCGTCAATCAAAAATTTCAAATATTTTGTTAAGAAATGTGGCAATGTGCATTGCATCAAATAAATATTTTCGTATATGCTTCCAATTCCGTTACAATGGAATCTGTAGTGATATAAGAAACATTCTTTTCTATTTTGATCCCATATTCTATGCAAACGATTATAACTATTCTTACAAGCAATGAGTGCATTGTTGATTTTGTCTGAATGGTTGTATAAAAATATAATATCTGGCAGAAAACACCTAACAAGAATAGCAACCAACGATACGTGCTATGGACGTCACAGTATTTTTCTACAACTGGTAATGGCAAACAAACTACAAACCTGACGGAAAATAGTAGCCTTTTTACAAATATGTATTTATAATATCCACACATTTGGTAATATCTTTAGAGACAAAAACTATCACTTATCATCAGAAGGACCATCACCTTTGACAACATTTACCATTGCTAGATATATAAAATACATAGTTTAGTAAATTATATAAGTATTAGGGGTGGGTAATATAGAACAATATCTGTATATTATAGTTACAATATCTATACATTGGCCTCAATAACGAATATATTAAATATCGGTTATATAATATAAAAAAAACATCTGATCGAAATTAATAAAAATATTGTCAATATCGAAATGGGTTATTACCTTTTTTTCGCCACCAACGTTAATAGGAACCCAATATATAGATATCATTGCGGTACCCATGCCTAATAAGTATCAACCAACAAATTAACTACCTTTTCTGATATTATTTCAATACAATTTTCAAATTTGTAATAAAACATGCTATTGTATGTTATTTACTCTTGTTAAACATGAAGAATTTTAATAATACAAATATAGATTATATATGGAGAAAGCTTATAGGATACATTTTGGATTCTGGCTCCAAGTTGCAAACTCGCGCCGCAACTTACCACTGCCGTCAAGTTATGCGTTTATTTGTAAACGTTAAGTTCAAACGTGACAATATGCGAGATTCCGTTCATTCTATTTCCGAGAAGTCATTCAAAGGCTCCTACTGAGATAGACCTAACGTGCTTTCAGATGTTTATTGTTGCTAACTGTACTTTAATTACACAAACTATCAGATACTTTTCCTGTGCATTGGTTACAAATGTTCAAACTTGTTCACTACATATTGTGTATAACAAAATGGCCAGTAAAATTGTGCTTATCGATTGGGTACAGAGAATTTAATTATACACGTTTTTGACATAATAAAATAAAATAAAAAACATAAGAATATTTACGTTTTGAACTAATAAAAAATCTTTTAATCCTAAAATTAACTATGTACATTTTAATTAAATAAAATGAGTAGCAAGGCATACTCGATTCAAAAGCTGCAAATCCAACTTTATATTAAAAACTGATTAACATCATGGAATTCTACTAAAAATGATTCCAACCGTAGAATAAATATTAAATGTACAACATAGTATTACAACCATTGATACCACTTCAAACGTAACTAAGACTACATACGTTACATTTAATAGCAAATAAGAAACAGACGCATCTGTTTATAAAAGACGACCTTGTAGCTAAACACTCGAAATAGTTAACGATCGCTCGTATTGAAGGAAATTTGTAAAATAAAGGAGAAAAACAGACAGACTATAAAGAAAAAGCGTAAAAATAGGAAGAAAAACACTAGGAACATGAATGGAAAATCTCAAAAAATTGTTTGCATTCTAATTTTGAATAAAATTCTAAGGGGGTTAATATAAAATAAATAATGTTGTTACTGAACACAATTCACTATTTGAATATATATTTCTCTAAACAAAATCTATAGTCTAAGTTAAGAATGTTTAATAAATACTATCTACATAATAAATGGAAAAGGAGCCAAGAAATAATTATGAAATAACTGTTAATTAAAAAAATTTTGAAGATCTAAATAATCTACAAGATCGATCACTCGCTCAAGATATGAATGTCATCAAAATAACGTTGCATAATTTAGATTTCTAGAATTTTTATAGAAATTTAGAATCTAATTAGCTAGATGTTGATCAGATCTCTTGATGAAGACAAAATTGCTTGTCCAACAGTGAGCATAAAACTGCATGAGAAAGTCATCTAAATAACAAACACACGTGCCTTCTGACTACAACACCACTCACAATGAACCTACAATGGCTGACTGCAAACAATTGACAAACACGGCAATATTATTGGATACCAGTAGAGAGAAATGTGCAGTACGTGATACGTACAGCAACAGGTGGAATGCCTTTCAGCGATGCCAACAAACCTCAAACTGTGTCACTGACCGTTTTCTTTATAACACGAAGGTGAAGTAAATTTGCATTATCCTTCGAAGGTTTACATATGTTCATTTACTGCATTGCATAAACATAATTGTACGTAAAACCAGCAGTAATGAAAACAAATATTTTAATATGAAAACGTTCACCATTTGCTTGTACATCGTCATTATATTGGTTTCACGAATGAAAACAGTATTTTTCAAATATAACAGTATTATTAATTTCATCGTACTTAACATTCTTTGTTTATACTCGGTGACAACTGAATTGAATAATGAAATTGTAAACAAACAAATGACTGACACGACCGTAAAACATTCTAATGATGTTCAATAGCAGTAGAAAACCATAACTCGATTGATTGATTGAATATTTCGATTTGTTACTAATTCAATTGAAGACGGTTGTTTCTATGATATTTTCAAACAAACTCAGTTTACATTATCTTTACGTTCCATTGAAATGGACTACATTACTCATATACATCATTTTTATTGACTTTTATCCATACAGTCTTCATTATCAAATCAACCATATTGCTTAAAATTCTACTAATCCACACAGTTATAATTAAAGCAGTTTTTTCTTTCATTTTAGTAGACACAGCAGAAAAAACTAGACAGATAAATGATGCAACACGTGAACCAAAAGCAATTTCCGTTACAGTATTCGCGTCGTTCGTTGGAGCGTGAAAATCATTCTGCGGATCAATTTACACGTTTTCGGGACCTTGAAGTTATAATCCGGTCACAGATGTCATTACAGACATTGTTCTTAACACAAATAATTGTTTCTTTTACAATGTGACATTGAGAAAGACAATATAGATGATGATGATGATGAATAATAATAAGAATCGAATAGATACCACGAACATTTATTAATAATAGTCTAAAGAAATTGAGTACAGATGGGAAAAAATGTTGGGACACTTGATACGACACGACGAACTTATGAACATTATAATAGAAGGTAAGATAGAAGGAAAGAGGGGAAGAGGGAGACCAAGGCATAGTTACATCAGGCAAATCAAGGAAGAAGTTGGTGTCGTGTCGTATCAAGAGGTGAAGAGACTCGCTGAAAATCGTAGTGAGTGGCAAGAGCTCCACCGACAAAGGTGCAGTTCTTAAATAGGATAGACAATAGATAGATAATCTAAAGAATAATGCAAAATATTAAAAAAAAAAACTGTAGTGTTTAAAAATACGATAATTTTTAATATCTTCCGCTATAAATGAGCACTAGGAAAGAATTTTGGAAAGTCGGTATACAGGTGTTTACACACATATAACTACATATAATTTATGGCTCAAAATATCCTTGAACTAGACAAAGAAAAATAAATAGACTATTAAACATTTTTCAAAGAGAGCAAACTGAACCCTCCTCCGTAAGGTAAACAAAATTTCTAGAACTCTTTGCAAAGCAAAATGATGTTATGTAATTTAAAGATTAAAAATAATACAGAAGGAGGTAACATAAACATTAGACGCTGAGAGATAAGACCGAATATGATAGCTTTATATTAGCGGAGTAAATTTAGCAGCTCAGTTCAGCTCTATTATCTCCCACTGTGATGGAACGAGCGCAGTTCTCTCAGAAATTAATAATTAACAAATCAATAAAGAACAAGTTTTAATATAAGCTGAATAAGTAGTTGTCAATTTTGACACTTCCTTGTAATACTAGACATAAGGCCAAGGCAACTCTTGTCGAATCTGGGCAAAATATAATGTACAATTTTTAAAACTATGATATTAAAAATTCGTATCGTTGAAAATATTTGATATAGTCTCCATCTTTATAAACTACTGGCGATCTGGGCTGACTTCACACAGGCAGATAAAACTTTCGAAAATAATACTACTCGGTTATATATATATATATATATATATATATATATATATATATATATATATATATATATATATATATATATATATATATATATATATATATATATACTCGGTTATATATACCCTATATTACTCGGTGATTTTTTTATGCAACTTGGCATAAAAAATGGCAAACAAGCTTAAGACCCAACTGATGAAAAGTGATAACCGTCGTCAATAAACATGGATAGTATCATGGGCAGACAGTATACTATGTCTTCCATAATACTCTTCATGCGTTGCCATTCCTGAAGACAATGATGTTATGCCTCTGTACCCTGTAACCATTGAACCACTACTATTATATTGACCAAGAGATTTGCTATAGGCTTTTATTTCCAAGTTTATTTATATTAACTTAGTGGATTGTTTTATAACCAAGGGATATACAGGGAATGAAAAATAAAAGAATGTACTGCAAAACTAGTATCTAAATCAACAAAATGATTTTTAATTGAGGTCTAAACAATATCAAATATTACAAACTTCTGAACACATCCTCAATTTCTTAGAATAGATTCAGATTTCTAAAACATCCAAGCAAAACACAGCAATATTTCGTATAAAATGTTCCCGCTGTGTGATCATTCGCATCACACTACATTGTGCTCAGTACTATTTCTCTTGCGCACATGTCGTAGCGGGGGTGACCTCATCAGATGATAGCTAAAGTGACACATGCGCAATATTAGAACCTGTATGGAAATAACTACACACACGAATATCCGTGACCGTTCACACAACGGGTTTGATGAGATGAGTTATTGCTTCGATTTCAATAGATACATCGTTTGTCCCCGTATGGGCATTAATTATAGCAATGAGATCATATGGTAACTCTAAATCTGTACACATAAGTGTCAAATATAGAACTAAAATGAAATAATTCGAAAAAGATCACAACTGTACCTTGTAATATTTACAAGTAGGTACATTTTGCCTACGAATGTTCGTTGTTCAAAGATTTTGCTTTGCAATAAGTAGTATTTTATCCCCAAATAAAAATGGCAATTTCTCCAAAAATAATAAGAGACTATCAAGAGATGAAACTGTAATGTTTTTTAAAAAATTAGTCATAATCGATTTAGAAATAGCAATGTAACTTTCCATAGAGACTACAACATGGGGTTCTTCAAAAAGGGCGTATTAAGGTCTCATAAGATTCGGTAATATGCGCGTGACATCCCTACATGTTACAGGCGTCCATAGGTGTTTATCTTCAGAGAGGCTGAATGCTTATTTGCCACTACAGTAGTATAAAACAAAAATGTAATCATCATATGCCTTCTTTTCATTTAAGAGTTTCCTCTTGTCAGTGCAACTAATTCATGCATCTTCTTCCAGCCAATTCTATCCCAGGCCATATCCTTGACCTCCCTATACAACATGACACCTAGTGTTTCTTTTATCTGTCCCATGTAGTGACTGAGAAACGAACATTTATTAAAACATAGAGAATAGAAGAAGCAAAACGCTGGGCCGCCTTATACGACATGACGATTTTTTTAATAGCAGTACAAAGAAAAATAGAAGGCAAAAGAGGAAGACCAAGGAATAACTACATGGGACATCATATGTATCATAACAAAAATTAGATGAAGTGAGACACCTCCTTCTTTTGGAAGGTGCTTCAAAATTATTCATTATCTAACAACCACAAGAAGTTGTTATAAAAAAAAAATATTCCATCGGAACCTACAAATTGACATCTGTATGCTGAAATACTCTACTGAGAATAATAAGGAGTAATTATAATTATGAATATTCAAATCTCATTATCTGTCTCTTTTGTTACCATAATTACAAGTATTTCAATACGTCTCTCTTCAAAAGAACATTGCCGATAAATTTATGCATAACAATTTTTAAATAAATTTTAAACAATATAATTTGAGAATACGTCTAAAATAGATGTCTATGCAACATATATATATATATATATATATTTGCGTGCAAAAATATTTTATTAAGACATTCAACAATCAGCAACTCATGATTTGTAGTCTCAAAGAACAGATTCAGCTGCAAAATGTTACAGATATTATCTAAACTAATATTACAAAGAGGAAAAATTTATTTTTAATTTGTAATGGATAAATTAAAAATAAATAGTTACACGACTTCAAAAATTCTTTCGCCTGTAGAAAACTATTTAAATATTAAACTATGTAAAATTATGTCTTTTTTTCTTTTCTCAATGTCCTCTACCCAAAGGTTGTATGGAAGAGATTGCTTAGCGATAAGGCCGCCTTTTGTATCATTTCTTATTACAATTAAATGTATTTACTATTTTATAAATGGTACAATAAAGTGTAAAATAAAATAAATAAAAGATTATATAAAACCGTGCGACATCGGAGTGGCTTGTTAGTTATACATATACCTATTAGTGGAATCCTGGTACAGTTAAAATAGACCGAACATTAAACATTCCCTGGACTCATGCACTCTGACCAGGGGTTCGAGAAATTTACGGCAAGTCGTAACTGTCATACAGTTTCTACATACGGGATTATCTTTAGAGTACTTGGAGCATTAACTTCAATTGACACCTAATTGCAGCTTGAGATATACATGTTTATGCCTGCGACTTCGGTTGGCTGGTTGGATTAAAATTAGTCTACGACATTCTATAGCAAATACAAACGTGTTTTATACTAATTGAGCCGATAAGGTTTCAAGAGATAACAAACAAAATCAAATACACAATATATTATTAATATGAGCAAGTTCTCAGCAAAAGATATTTTCGATTAGAGATCACACTTCCATTTCACGACACTCAATGATAGACTAGTATTTTCAAACTAAAGAGTTTACATAAAAACATTTGACATAATTCAGGCAGCTTAGAAAATGAAAAAAGAAACAAAGGTACAAAAATTTGAGGTGCTACATGTAACAAATGAGCATAGAATAGTAAATGACAAGAAACAAGCTTACAATCTTCAGAGATAGCTACAAATAAATTACATGCAAATAAGTTACAATCAAATAAGTTGAACTTAATTCCTACAACTAAAAATGTCAATAGAACGGTGCACTTAGACAGAACAATGGTAATATTGAAAAAAATAAAAAGTCAAAGATACAAAAGTTAGTAACGGTCTCCAGAAATACCGTTAACGTATAACTAGTAGAAATGGTACTGATATTTTTATGAATATAACAGTTATGTTTGTTACTTACATAACGTAAAAACAAAAAAAAATTCAATGTTAAATATCCTTATTTTATTTTTTAATATATAGACTAGTAGTAATAGTTTTCGCAGCTTACTCATCAACACATAAGCTCCGAAAATGTTTCGTCTGTATAGCATGAAAAACATAGAAGGCAGTTAAACTTTATGCGTGTAAAGAATCGTTAATTTCTTCACATCTATTCTATTAAAAGAACAAAAAAATATCAAACGACAGTCTATTAAGTAATATATAATGTAAATAAAGTAGTAGATTCCATTTAATTATTTGTAAAACACGATAGAAAGCGTAAAGAAACTAATAGGCTGGTAAGAAATTTATAGAAGTCTACAAAAGTTTTCCGTGTTAACAGCATAAGCATTGGGAAGACGATGGAAATACTTTAAGAAACGGCAACAAATAAACAACAAAGACACTCAAGAAACACGAATAGAGGAGAGATTAGTTTTGTCACGAACAATAAATCTTTAAATGCCATACATTTTTATCATTCCTTTACCCTTGAGTTCTCATTAACATCCATTTTGGAACAAATTGTGAAGACAATTTAAAAAAAAAAGTGTGTAATCCTGCGGGAAGGTCACGATAACATTCAAAGGACCAACGGTGATGTGTTCGACAATGTAGGCGAGGACGCTAATGACAGTGTCACTAATCGTAGATTACAACCATCGAGTGTTTTTTGAAACATTTTATCTTTTTGTACAGTGTTTAATGGAACTGATAAAATATTCAAACACGTTCAAGTATAAAAGTTTAATGACAATATTAAATATAAAAATGAAAAATAGAACTAAGAACACTAAATGTATGTAGCCAAGCCTTTGTAAAAGAAAAAAATTAATATAATAGATAAAGCTTTTCATGTAAGATTTAAAACACTTCAAAATACATAATTTGCGAAAATACAAGCACAAAAAAATAATATCGATATGTTAGATAGAGCAATTTCAATAAGAACACACTTCTGTGACCGACTCATCAATCTGAGAAAGTGAAAGAAGAATGAGATTTTCGTAAACATAAAAGTAAGCTCTTCTTTACCTATCCTGTACAGTCACAATATTCCAATTACTTTTTCTAAGAAAATACAATAATGAAATTAGCAGATCCAAACACAATGCATATACTACAAATAATCGAAGAGTTGAGTAATCCTGCAGGCTACAACATCAGGTTAAAGTAACCATATTGTTGTAGTATAATTATATTGTATAGCACCGACACATTGATCAGCTTAGTAATAATGGCTGAGATCTTTACAGTAATTAAGAAAACTGTAGATCTTTTAGGAGTAAACAGATTATCATCAAAGCTAAGATTAAACAAAGTTTTAAATAATATTTAATATGATCTAATGCATTTACTATGCTTCAGACAGACAGGAAAAACTTACAATCCGTCTGTTTGCATCACATGCTAAAATGCCACTTTACATTGAAAAGAGAATAAACGTGTATTTTGAAAATCATTCATCGCTTTCAATTTTCTTAATAGTATCCATACTTATGAATCAAAATCAGAGTATACATTGTTCTATTTTTCATTACCCTCCTTCAATGCCGGCAACATAAAAAATCAAAATAAAACGAAACAATCAGCACGTTTGCGCGGCGTGCACAACGATCGCTGCTAGTATCGCCAACTTTATAACGTAACATAAATAAAGTATGAGATCATGCAACATGACGTTATTGAAAACCAGTATAGCATGAGCTTTCTCATCAGTGGCAGTGGATTGACAAGGAATAATTTCGGGAGGATCAAGTTACACTGGATACCTGGGTGGTCACCCGTAGAATTATTAGGAACTGTCTTATGGTTTTATTTCTCACGATGTGTCATATAAGGTCCTGTCGACCTTTTTGCTGGAAGCGAGATGATGTTATTATACTTTTTATAAATTTGACATTATGTTTACGAAAGGAGACTTTAAAAATTAAAATACACAAAACAGCAAAATAATAAAGATTAACAGCAAAAGTATCTTTTTTTTTTTTTACTGAACATAAAACACTCAAAAAGGAACCATATGCATTGTACATACAGCAAGTATAACCTCAGCCCAGAGAAAGAAGTCAAAACTTCAAGAATTGATACCTAAAGAAAAAATGGGGATATCCCTTGGATGCAAATCTTTCTCTATACCCTCACATCTGTTTTATTTAATAATGTTACCGAGAGAATATAAAGTGCACCTAAAGATTCATAAAACAACCACGTACTCCATTCTAAAAAGAAACAATACTAATTAAAAATGCAATAATCATGGATTCCAGGAATATAAGTATCATCAAATATTTAAAGAACACGCTGTTATGACAACAGAGGGGCCTACATTGTGTAGATATTTGCGAGAAAGAAACATTTTTTACGAGGATATTTCGCATCAATCTCGACTGATAAATGTGACGCATCCAAACCAGGTTCCCGTTTTCATGGACGGGTTTATGGCCTCCATTTGCGAATGTATGTTAGGGAAAAGGGGATTCAAGTGGAACTAGATAAACAAACATAAATAACTCTTTAAACTATCCCGGTTAACAGATCACCAGTATCACTGAACTTTTGCCATAATTAGGACAGTAGATGTAATGTAAGAAAACCGTGAACTTACATTTCCGAAAGTCAGTTTTTCTGTTTCAATATACTAGTAACAAAGTCTTTATGGTGTTTGGTAACAGAGTAGAATACATATTGATTACAAAAATACTCCCTGCCACAAATGATTTTTAGTATTTATATCATGTTCACCTTTTTAATCAACAGCTTTTGAACCAAAAGATTTATAAAGAAACAAGCAGAAATTCAAAAGAGAAATTAATCGATATCTCGACGAATATTGAATCGATTTCAGATAATTTTATTTTTTCCCCTAGTTGAAAGGGGTTACATTTATTCCATATTTTGATCCTATATTAATTTTAATAGGATTACAGCAATTACATCAACAAAACAATAAACTCCTGTTTCTCACATTGACCCTAACTTCTATACGTGATTTTGAATTCTATATATCAAATCATTTATTTGCACTAAGTAGTTTTATTACATAGGTGTTTTCATATATACACTACATTACATACAACTTACTATCCTTTTAATAGATATAGTAAATTTGGCTTTCATGATTACACAATACAACAACCAAAATAGTAATAGTATTTGTATAACCGTGTGGTCCCGGCAAGGAATAGGCGACCCCTTCCTATCCTGTGGATGTCGTAAAATCCGACTAAGGGAGGACGAGGGATGGGTAGCAGCGTCCCTCTTAAAACATATCTAAAGCCTGGCAGCGGTTGCTAATCCACTTGCCAAGCATGGCAACTACTGAAAAACCCCCCAAGGAAGAGGCTAGTTCAGCAGTGGACAGTTATAGGCTAATATGATGATGATAATAGTATTAGTGAACATACAACAATAATAAATACCAAAACATATGTAAATTATTTAAGTCTAATACATCCACGAAACATTTCGACGTTGTATTCATTTAAAAATAGATGAAGACGACTAATCCATATTAATTTCGCCACGACTGAAGCCCGTTCCTTTTCGAGAAGTAACATTTACTTGATCTTATCCTATTGAGATTGTTATTTATTTCTGCTGGAAAGTATCAATACAGGCTGCATTTTTTTTTAGCCCCCCGTAGGAGTGCAGCTTGTTCCCGGATATTAATTTCCAGGTTTTTTAGCTAATTTAATTTCCTTCTAAGTTTTCCTCACTCTTTACTACGATGTTCCATTCATTCCTTTCCTCATTTTTTATTCCACTTTTACCCATTTGTAGTAACGATGTTGGCTGCATTATTATCGGTCCAGAGATAACCAGTGTAATATCTAACACAAGAGATATTAGTATATTAGTTCTCAGAAATAGGAACTGATAAAGGGTAAGTACAATGCATACAATGAAGAGACAGACTATATTATTCGAGACGTTATTCTAACTATAAAGTAATTTTTGCCACGATTTGTTGTGGATTTTATCAAAATAGAGTACAGAAAATATAATGAATCTACAGATTGATGTTGTAATCATAAGCATTTTACTACCAATAGAACTGAGCATTGGTCCAAAATCCACCAATAAATTGAGACTACAGTATGGGATTCTTCAAAAAAAGTTTATAAAGGTTTCTTCAGAGTCATCCATAGACTACAATGACTGTTTACCATCAGACGGACTGCATGCTTGCCACCTTTGTAATATAAAAAACTAAAAACAAAAAAAAATACAGTGTAATCGGCTGCCAAGAGAATGTTGGAACCTTTAATGTTTTTTATCATCTTTCGACCCATATTTCGTTGTCAAACATGTTAAATTTCGTATACTACTTCCTTAAGGATGCCCCGTAACGATTTCGGTTACAAGCTCTTTAATATTAGGATCCCAAGCGATTCGTCATCACGTTGGTTAAACATAGTTCACTCTTGACCGTTTATAGGTACTTCTTATTCAAGATATCATCTAATGGACAAAATATCCTGTCGAGTGCTTCAAACCGGCCGTTAGATTAGCAGTCAAGGCCTGTGGAAACTACAATTACTCGGTTATTTCCTCAACAGTAATTGTTCCAACGTTATACTTTTGCTAAATATGGAATATATTGATCAGGAAATACGAATATATTTGTGGCAATTTTGTGTGGGTCGTCTCTTCTGGTTATACTTTTATTACATTTAAAATTTCAAACAAGCTAGTTACTACTCGAGTAAAAAACTACTGTGGCGAGCGCCTACCTCATACCGCGATTAGTAAATTCTCTACCTACCGATTTGCGAAGCGATATCACTGATAAAAACATAACGTTTAAACTAAAAGCTTATTTACTGTCCAACCTTACTAAAATAGCAAAATATTAATGTAAATATTGATATTTCAGAACGAAATGTAAAGTATCACACACAAGCCCAAGAGGTTTAAGTGGTACTAAAAAATCCATAGTTTTTTTAATGTATTTGCATGCTAATTAAATAAAAAAAAAATACCTGCAGTGATAAATTTGAAAATATTTTATTATTAATATGATTATCACCCATTACCTGTCCACTGCTTAACATCATCTCTCTATTGGGGTGTTTTGCCAATAGTTGCCACGCTTGGCATGTAGGTGTACAACTGCAGCTAGGCTTTGGTGGTGTTTTAAGAGGAACATTGCTGCGCATTACTCGACCATTGAATTCCCTTAATGGCCTCTTACGACATGCACGAAAAAGGAAGGTATGGCCCATTCTATACCGCGAGCACAAGGCACGATAGGTTTTACTCCTGCGTTAATTTTGTCACGATTAAAGTTTGTCCTTTTTTACGGAACAAAATCAACATGTGGTGGATACAGTTACTCATGCATATATTTATTTCACCTATTTCATCTATTATATAGATTATTGAGAAGCACTAAATAAGCATATATATTATATATGAAATGATTTTACAACGAAAAATAATGGTCAAAAATTACACGAGTAAAAAGCACATTTGAAGGTTCTACGAGATTCAACAGACAAGACCAATTTTGAAAAAAGAAACACGTTTTGAATAGATGTACTGAAAGATTTTTTTTTATTTTGCCCTGAATGCCCGGTCCTCAAATTTTTGGGTGAACCCCCGGCCGCATTTGACGGTGATTCATCGTGTCTTTGACCTTAATATTTATTACGTGGAGTCAACATTAATGTCCTTCTACTTCATTTAAATTTAAATTGACTTCTAATATTTAGGTTTTTATATTACAGTAGTATGACCCATTAGTGCAGAAAGGAGATGTAGGTATAACTCGAGTCTTGGACAATGTAAAAATTTTTTTTTTTAATTTTTGACGCGGATTTCAGTGATAATGTTTATTAATAATGGAGTTATTAACTTGTTGAGATCTGCCGAATTCTCCCCTTCCCCTCCCCTACAGGTTTTACTTAATACGTTGAAGTATTTTAACCACTTCATGTACTTATTTTTCTGACTAATGAAATATTATGAAATTGTACAAGACCTATTTACTTAGTTAATTATTTTTTCAAAATGATCTCTGATACGAAACGATTTCGTATGAGCGATTAAGGTTCGATATCGATCGATAAATAAAGTATTTCAAGGCGTGTAGTTAAAGTACTCAGTTAAGAGATTATTCCATAAATACAAACAAACAAGCTTTGTTATTTTACACTATCTTTCTGCCCGCCATTTCGTACACGTAGTTTTTAGAAATAGGAAAACCAATGTAATGTACCACTTTAAATGGCGTATTCAAAGTAAACGTACATTAGACATTAAGTTATGGCTTTTGAAAGACAAATATAAAAACCGCATCCAATTTGATTCAGTACTTTTTGCACGATGACGGATCAAAAATGAAGGCAGACAAAATTTCTAAAAATGATTGTTTTGGCTTCTAAAACCCTGAAGATCCCTCATATCAATTTCTCTTAAATAGCCCCCATGTACAGACACCCTCTAATTAATTTTTTTTTTATATTATTAAAATATAATAAATACAGACAAAGCTATATATTATGATGTCAGTGATACATTATTTTGTGTTAATAAACAATATTGTCAATGCCATATTAATTAGCTTTACAATGTTATCCATAATGTGATACATAAATATACAAGGATAAATAAATACCGTTGAAAAACAATATTAATTTTGTGTTACATACATGTTTACATATTTTACCTCTGTCCCATTCGTGTTTCTATCGTGAAGCAGTTGTTTGCATGGCTGTGTTTCGGTTTGAAGGGTTTTTTTTTTAATGGGTGATAATGGAATGGTAACCCCGCCCGCACTATCGGTATACACCGGCGAGGCACCAGTGAAGGATGATAGGTGAGGATGAAGCAGGTCAGTTAACCCATCGTGACGAATTCGACAAGAATTGTTCACGATGGTTTCAAGGGGAAACTATGTGGAGGTCGACCTGATAGAGTGTATTGTTAGCAATGGGTTTATTAGACCCCATTACTAACAATCCCTTCTCCCCCTCCCCCGGTTTCAAGAGTGGGATATGGCAGTGAATTAACAGGGTTGTATCCTGGAATAACAGGAATAACACCTGAGTCCTTAAAAATGGCAACGCATGAGGGGTATCATGGGCAAAACAGTATACTTTGTTATGTTCTATAGGCGACGGTTACCACTTTCCATCAGGTGAGTCGTCAGCTTATTTGCCTTATTGCTAAGTTATTTAAAAAAAAAGTTAATGTATGTATTACCTCCCTGTAATGATGGGGTAGGAGTGAAACTTAACACCCATGCTTGTCAACTTTAGGGTGCCATGTTTGTATAATAAAATAGAACAGTGTTTGATGTGAAGCGGATGTGAAGGAAAATTCAAGCCTATACCAGGCCATCTGGCCAGCCTGATCGTGTACTATATCCACGTTTCACAAGGAGAAACCTGTGACCAACGATGGGAAATTAATGGACGGTCATAATGACGATATGTTTAAATCACATATATAAACAATTTAATACATTATCCCTATAAATTAGTCATTATAAATACACAAAGTTTTGACTCTGTGAATGATTCCCTTTAGGTGGATTATTAAGGCTTTTGCGAAAAAAAATCACTCCGAACGCCACGGCAGTATCGTAAAAAATACGATTCATAATTCTTGTAAATAAATCTTGTATTCCGTCATAATAAATCAAAGCAAGTTGTGGTTTGGAATTTAAAAAAAATGTATATTCTAGATAAAAGAAAAAAAACTGCGGTAGCTAACCCGCCTAACCAAGCGTGACCACTACTGGCAAAACTCCCCCTTATGGGGAAGGCTTATGTTCACCAGTGGGCAATTAAAAAAAATTTTTTTGATAGCATTAAAATATAAAAAATAATATAGAGAATCAAGTAATTACTATCAAACTACAGTTAACCTGTTATAATGGGTGTAAATTGAATGTATTTGCCATTCGACATTCAGTTTATCAAGGACATGAAATAACACATGAAAGGTACTGAAGGATACACCGTACAAAGGATTAATACGAGTATTATTATTGCCGATACTATTGTTATGCCATCATTCATTTGAAGCGTGAATATATATTCAATATAAATTTATTAAAAAAATAAAAAACAATGTTTGTTTATCAACTATTTTAAATCACAAATTTCATACAATTTTGGGATAGATTTTTGAATAATTTTTGTTTATATTATAAGACAAATATTTTTTATGTATGCAGTCACAGGTTGGATCAAACTTATCCGGGAAACTTTCTGAATTATCCCGACACGAATCCTCTGAATTGTTCTCAAATATATAGCATATAGTTACTTATCATATCGGAATTCAAGGATCGAGACAATTTAATTTAAAAACATCCTAACTTATTTGTTATTATTAATGGAATATGGATTTATGTGTCGGTAGGTAAGGTTTCTGTACACAAAGTCAATATTATGACGTATTATAATATTTCCTTTTTTTTGTCGTAAAACAGATAATCTATAAGGATTTCTTTATCATATTATTAATTACTACCTCCAGTAAAAAAAACCACAATAATGATGTTCAAAGAATGTTTGACAAACGTGCCATTATTTCTAAAAAATATTTGAATGAGTAATTTAAATACCGATAGATATTTTTTAATAAAAAAAAAAAAAAAAACATTTCACCAGGGCGACAAAATTTAAATTCGTAAATGGAATTCGCATACCAAACCAGGGATTCCGAAAAACAATCCAAATTTAAAATGCCAAAAACGTCACACAGAACACAATCACAACACTGCACACAGATAAAGGATGTCAATGGTATCAACATAAACTTTTTAAAAATACATCCACAAAAACACTTTCTAAAAGGGTTACAATCTTTTTGTCTATAGACCGCGTCAACCACGCGCCGCTCAGTCCGGGAGACTGACCTACGGAAAAGAGAGAGATAAACATGAGGATAGAACGAGACAGCGACAGCGTGCACCTGTGTACTTAAAAATTGAATGATTGTTGAAACGAAACGGATGTAAAACAATGCATACATTTGAAAGGGACAGAAACATAAACGCGCTCGCGTGCAGTACGACGCAAAAGACAGTAACTATAACGTCGCATAATTTATTTTTAACCTTACGATTGTAAACATAGAGATGATTATTATCCTCAGGAGGGATTGTTTTAAGATTTTCCTGTATGGATGATACAGTTTATTGCCAGGGTCAACATATGGCGAAAAGGTTCTGGCCAAATTCCATAAGCACACGACTTAACAATATGACGTTTTAAACTTGATTATTTTAACTGCATCATATTGAACTTGCATCATAAATTATAAAAGCAAAAAAGTAATTAAGTAAATAACTACCTATTTACATTATTAAATAAACAATTTTCTTTCATTTTCAATCAGTTATTATAGTTTTGATCCTCAAGTAATTAATATTTATATATAAATTTATATATTTAGTATACAGTCTTTATAAACCACATTACCAAAAAATATTTGGTACAAAAGAGCATTAAGTCCGCCTTTTGTTCAATAATTTTAATTAAATAAATTAAAAAAAAATATCAGGACTTATCTAATTACGCATGTTTAATTCATAAATCGTGCGACATTTAATTAACATAACAGAAATGCATAAAATAAAATATAAAATTAACATATTTTAATCGATTATGTGTTTTTTTTTTATTGGATGTAAATGGTATAGTAACCCCACCTGCGCTAACGGGATACGCTGGCGGGGCACCAGTGAATGGTGATCGATGAGGATGAAGACAGGTTAGTTAGCCCATCATGATAAATTCATCTGGAATTAATCATGATAGTTTCTAGGGGAAACCGCGAGGAAATCGACCTGGTTGGGTATATTGCTAGCAATGGGATTCTCAGTCTCCATTACTAACAATCCCTTTCCCCCCAATCGATTGTGTTAAACATTTCTATGCAAATGTAAAAACAATATTTTAATGACTCATCTGTTTTAACATATCGATCAAATATTACCACCTTATGTCAAGACATGAACGTCTCACTAGTGGAAACTGGTCGACTAGGGGGGGGGGGGGGGAGGATTGATAACCCCATATTAACAATATAGTCAAGTCTACCTCCAAACAGTCATCTTTGGAAGCAATCATAAGTAATCCCGGTGTGTTCATCACGACGGACCAATTGACCTGACATCATCCTGACCTAACCTGTATGAATGGGGGGGGGGGGGGAAAGGACCCTGGAAACCATCGTGACTGATTTATTGTTAGATTCGTCACGGTGGGCTAACTGACCTGCTTCATCCTCACCTATCATCCCTCACTGATACCCCGCCAGTGTATACCGATAGCGCAGGTGGGGTTATCATTCCATTATCATCCATTAAAAAAAACCTGAATGAATGAAGATATATCATAACCCCATCAGCATATACCGATAGCGCAGACAGGATTACCAATTCATTATCAGTCTACAAAAAAAAACCGGACAATATAGCCAGCTAAGGGAAGAGATAATTCACTACCCCATAGTACAATAATTTCATTGTCACATCTCATATTTTATTGTTACAAATTCCATATTTATTTTGTAAATTTTTAATGTTACTTTTTAATGTAAAAACGACCGGTTCAAAGTTATATAAAAAAAAAAAAACTTACGTATTATTTAGTCGAGAAATTTCGACTAATTTCATGACTAATAGTTCCGGATGATCCCGAAACTAGTCGAAGTTTCTCGACTAAAACGCTCGTAAGTTAAATCGATAGTCGTTACATTAAAATATATCTCATATTTCTGGAATTATATACAAATTAAGAATAACATCGAATCCCAATAAACTAGTTGGCTGACAGCAGCATTCGGCCTGTTTATCACCTCCTGGACAGTCACGGTCGCGGGTGAGGACACGCCTTTTGTTATATTAACCTTCAAAAACATCTTTTGCACGCACGGAACGAATTACTAAGTTATTATCTTTATTACTTATCATATTTATTTATTATATATTTTATACTATTATTTATACTGGTGTTACAGGCATTCATGGACTACGGTAACCCCGTTTACCATCATGAAATTTATTTTACTACAGAAATTTAGGGAACAGAATAAGATAGTCTGGTAAACAAAGTGATAGAGAATTGAAAAAAAAAAGGAATATAAATATCAAACTGAAATGAAGTAACTGAATCTGAACAACTGCCTTTAAGAAAGGTTGAAGGTCGGAATACCAAAATATTAATGACGACAAATTAAACTCTAGAAAAAGTCCAAATGTTTTACTCATAAAAGACAAAAGGTTTGTAGATTTGGTTTGGGGAAATCCAAATAATTTTCCATCGCGTTCACAGAAGTTTTTATACCCGTAATCCTTTGTAGATGTACTCGTATCGTTAATCTTATTGGTTTTAAAGGTGATGCATATGGACGGATAGATAAACAATGTTTTTAATCTCCTCAATTCATTTTACAACAAGTTCTAATTCCGTACTCATTGGCCAACAATGACGACCCACTTAATAGAACGTGGTAACCGTAGCCTGCAGACATGATCATGAAATGAATCGTGGGTGTTACAAAATATAACATGACACTAGTACCTCTAATTTTGCTATTCTTGACAATAAGATGCTATGCCTCTGTGCTTCGTAATTCACTGTCATATGAAGGATGTGGCAATGAATTACTTAATACAAGGGTACAGCCTATCTTTAAATCAAAACAGAGCCATGTAAGTACAGCTATTAGATACCAAAAACACGAGTAAAACAGAGATATTCAAGACCTCGCAGCGCATCTGGTGCGTTGGTTCATTTCCTTATGCACGTTTCGGCTTCAGTTTATATGAATTGATTTTAATTTCACACTCATTCATAATGTAACTGCTCTCCCACGCCAAAGATTGTTCCCACAAAACATGCTTCCGAGAACAATCCTCCACATCCTCAGATTGTAAGATCAAACTGAGTTCACTGCGAATTCTGCGGAGGAAACAACGGATTCGCTTGAAAATGTCTTCAATGTTTACACTATCGGAACACTGCTTTGCATCATTTAGGCGCCGGCGGTGTTTTGTGGTAAAAGCAACAACCTTTCATGAGATGAATAAACAAACAGATCGACATTACGTACTTGCACGCAGAGTTCAAAAATTTTAGGAAAATTATATTTTTTTACTGAATTTGACGTTATTACATTACGCGTATCCGCGAAATTCCATTTCACTTTTCGCTGGAATGGTATTCTTTTGTTAAATTCTTCTACCATTAGTATGAATGAGACCACTATTATCTAATGCAGAGGACTTTTAGTAAAAAATCCATAACCGTCGCATCACTGGTTGACACCAAATTGTCAACACTAGAGTTCCACACTCAGATGGATTTTTATGTTTGATATTCCCCATTAAAAGATATACGTGTCGCAAGAACTTCGAAACGGTCGGAAATTGAAAGACTTCTCAGTGAACTTCTATGAAGCCACAAATGGTCAAAAACTTGCGAAATGTTACAATAAATACGGAAACCATATTTCTTTCTACATTATTATCATAACGCCTAAGTCATGCCATTGTTAAGACGAACTTAATGACATTTCACATAAAATTTGTAAAGTTGTATAGAATACAGACTGCGACAAAGATCCAGAAGTACACGTACATATAAACATAACAAACAATTTTAGTCTCTACGAGTGAAGCCTACTATTACCAGATCTCCACTTGGTACAGTTTTATTTCGACTTTTCTTTCTTTGCCACTCTGCTTCCTTAGAGGCTTCTTACGATATCTTAAGGATAAAAAAGTACTCTTAGAGAGTTTTTCTGTAATACTGGCTAGAAATTTTAATCTGATTGTTATCTAGTATTAAGTTTAACTAAAATAAATACCCTAAAAATATTATCCCCTTTTTTAGGAATTGAAAAAAGTTTATGAATTTCCCTTTCTTTTGAAGTGGGTTACTAAACCGCAAGTTTACGTCACCTATCTAAAAGTCAAACTATTGTTTACCCTAGTCCAATACTTAGAACCGTTAACACAATATTTATTAATTCAACAGATTTTCCCAAAACATCAGGTAAAACAATCTTCAAAGATGCGCAGTATATTTTTTGTTTGGTAAACAAATATTGTCTGGATTTATTTTAATTTTTAATGCGAATTAATATGTTCGATGATAGATAAAAGGATAATGATTTTCTAGAGATTTCAAAAAGGAGGAACTTCGAAGAACTTCAACTCCACTGTTCCGCAAAATACGTACTAAAAAGTTGGTATGATTGATTAAGACAATGATTTAAGAATTTCAAATTATTTTTTAGCATTTGCGAAAAGTTCTCAAAGCAAAAATATAACTCAATATTATTCATATCTTGTAACATACAATAAAACAAAATATGATATAAAATAAATATATGTGAAATTTATCCGTCAAGAAACTTTCTAAGAATGCATACATGTTAATGGATTACAGGAAAATGATATTAATATTGTAACAAAATAATTAATAGTTGGTTCATGCCTCGGGGAACATATAAATCTATCTGTTACTTCACACCCATAGATTGTTGCAACTAATGCTTATATCTTGGACTTAGATTACTTGGAAGAATACGAGGTAAAGTTTATCTAGAAATACAATGTTCTTTTATTTTATTTATTTATTTATTCTTTATTGATCACATTGCAAAAAAAAAAAGGTTTGGTTCAAAAGGAGGACTTAATGCTATATAACATTCTTTTCTGGTCAATCTTTGTCAAAACACAAATGTAAAAATGAAAATGAATGAAAAATTAAACATTGCTGTAGATACACAGTTACAGACGCATCTATATTTCTTTGTTATAGAGATGTTTTTCATGGAAAAAGAAAGACAATCAAGTAGACAACTGACAAAGATACGTGGCTGCATTACGATTACATCGCACATTCTGAACAGATCTTTCCACAATCAATGGAGATTACTCCGCCGTTAATCTTGTGACGACTGAAGCTTTTTTTGGAGCAAAAACTATTTTTAAATTTACTTATAGTCACGCGATTCCGCGTTCTATATTCAAATACTTTCAATATAAGAAATCTACAAAACATTTTGTTGTTTAGCGACGTTTGTATATTTCGATATTATTACGATTAAAATAGCTTTCATACAAAGGAAATGTACATGTTTGGGACATTGGGAAATTTTTTATTAAACTAATTTTTATCTTGCAGAAGATCATAGCATTGGTTATTTGATTAGAATTATTTTGTTTAATTCCGCTACCATTACTACATATGTGACTGGCAACATTGGTAGATTAACCACCGATATTAATATCAGAAGTTCCACAACTTTCCATATTGGCCATTTTTGAAACTTGATTGTCCATACTTAAACTTAAGGTATTTGTACAGTCTGAAAAACATCTTTGTCAAGTAAAGAGCGTCTGAAAATTCGCCTCCTTTCGTTTGATATTGGTTGTCGGGTAAAATGTAGTAATCGCCAGACAATGTCAGACTTTTAAACAAATCCGTAATTTCACAGTTGGTTAAGCGAAATAATGAAATTTCTTAATTGACGCAAACGGCGGATCTCGCGGTTGTGAAACCGCTCACCTTTTGTTATTATTTCTTTAGATTTCACGAGGTTAACGAAAATTTCATTACACTTTTCGTTTTATTTCGATCAAATTCATAATAACTGTTGTTTTTAATAAACTTTCAAAAGAAGAAGTTTCTCAATTGCGTGAAGTAATTTTGTGGGTTTATTATATATATATTTTTTATTCTTTTTTATACAACTTAGAATGGTAAACAAGCTGACGGCCCACCTGATGGAAAGTGGTAACTGTCGCCTATAGACATGAGCAGTACCATGGACATAACAGAATATACTGTTTCGCCCATGATATCCCCCATGCGTTGCCATTTCTGAGGACTCAGGTGTTATTCCTCTGTACCCAGTAAATTCACGCCATATCCCACCCTTCAAACCGAAACACAGTCATGCAAACACAACTGCTTTACGGTTGAAACACGAAAGGGACAGAGGTACCCAAGCAATCGACTTTTGTACAAAGTCTCCCTCTGGTAGATATGTGATAATGTGATATCTTAAGGCCAATTTCGAATTTAAATTACGCTATTGTATATTTAAAAAGATATTTTAAACAATTCAAATGGAATAATTTTAATAATACATTTTCTTATCGATAAAATTTTAACCGGCGAGCGTGTATGAAAAGATTGATGAATGTGGAAGATGCGAAAGAGGTTCGTTTGAATCGAAATATTTGGCGTTCCATTGTTTCTGCCTACCCTAATGGGAGACGGACATGACAGATATATATGTATGTATGTAAAATTTACTCCTACATTGGTCCCATACTAATTCTATCACGATTAACGCAAAAGTTTCTCATGGCGGTAAAAAAATATATTTGTTGCAAAGCAAATTCAACCTATAGAAGGACGAGTGTTCAGTCTTTAAACGTTTTCTTTGCAGAGCAAAAACTGCTCACTGCAGACAATGTACTTTTAGATGCACAATTCCGTATTCTAAATTTAAATATTTTAAATTTAAAAAACATTTATTCTAAAAAAACAATTGGTCGTTTTAAAATAATGAGATTATAAATTACCATTAACTTTGTCAGGATAAACGTCGCTTGCAATATTTGTCTTCACAAATTTAACATTTAATTTTTTTATAGCCAAGTCCACATGTCTAGAACACTCTATTCGCAACCGGTGTATCTACAATGCAATGCAAATTCTGTCATTGTTTGTTGCCAATATTAATGAGGATGACGTGACCAGATATACCTGCACATTTTAGCCGCATTGTGATCCCGATTTTGTCATAAACAATTTGGTATAACAATGTGATTGATGTCACTTGATGTTTTAATATATTTGCTTGTATAATTAATATTGTAAACATTGAAGTAATTGGTTGAATAAGATAGTTCAGACTACTTTTAAGTTCCTCTATCGAATATTAAAGTACCAGGAGAGATTTCAATCCTACATGGTTAATATTCCACTTACTCGCACATAAGCCTTTGCTTCTTTGTTTCTCATTTGAACGACCAATGAACAGAGTTCTATCCTACTTCACGATACGACCATCGCTAAAGTCCCAGAATATAGCTAGTTATAACATACAACAGCTTCACAACTTGCTATTTTTTGTCACCTCCTCGATCCGACCCAGTGAGTTATGGTCCTTCGAGCCGAATCCGAACTAGAGACCTCTGGATGCCCATGTACAGGATATTTTTGAAAATATTATCTTTTCTTCAGCAGCGCAATATAGAATGATATTTCAAAACAGTACATTATTCGATGATGTCATCTCTAGGCACCAAATATGATATAAGCGTAGGTGTGGACACGTCTAGGTCGTTGATATCGCCTATGTATGTTAATGACGATAACTGGAAATTATGAATATGCTCAGTGCAGATAATCAGGAAGCAATAATTAAATTTTTATACTGTGTCGCAATAGTGATTCTATTTATCCATTAGCATTTTAATTAAAAAAAGCAGCATAATCATTAAAATAAGTTTAATAAATTAAGAAAATAATTAAGAAATTGATAATACCAATCAAGCTAATGGCGTAGCTAATAGAAAAAGATAAAACATGCACAGACCATAGATATCACAGAATACACTCATGGTATCCCTTACTTTTTGCCATTCCTGAGAATTAAAAGACCTTGCGCCTTCATGCCTTTCTATCCGAAGCACAGTCATGCAATGCTTAGAGCCAAAACTATGAATGGGACACATGGTATCATGCAGACAACCTTCGTGCAGTCTTCTTCTGGCATACAAGAATTGAAAGCCTCGTCTTGAAGTCTGTTAATTTATTTGAAAATGAACTAAAGCTGAACATAGACCTCCCCCATTAATTTCGCCCATAATTGCCACGCTTGGCAGGCGGGTTGGCCATCCTTCGAGCATTAAATTCTCTTACTTGCCTCTAGGACATTCACGGGAATGAAAGAGGTAGCAAAGTCTATATGATTAATATGATATATTTATATGAAGGAATAGTCTATCAAAATAAACAACGCATTGCATAATTAAAAGCATAAAGGAGATCCGGCCGTTAATGTTCTTTTGATATTGCTTAAATATTGAATATTACTGATTAATAAAAAAAAATGTTTAGATTTAAAAAACATTCATACAATTAAAATGCAATTAATCAACGTAATTCTATTTATGTACATAAAATAGACTGGTAGACCGGTGTACAGCCAAAACTGCTGGGTCTGGAAAGGTGAAACTTTGCTCGAGTATTCCCTATTATTAATCATTATTAAATTAGAAATACATTCTAGTATTTGGGATGGGAAGAAATAAGTTAAATTTTATCCCGGCCAATACTATAATTCGCCATATGGTCCCAGCAAAGAATGGGCCACCCCTTCCATTCCCGTACGTCCTAGAGGCGAGTAAGAGAACTTAATAATCGAGGAATGAGTAGCGTCCCTCTTGAAACATAACCAAAGTCTAACTGCGATTGCAAATTTGCCTGCCAAACTTGGCAACCACTGGCAAAACCTCCCATAGGAGGAGGCTTACGTTCGGTAGTGGACAATTGTAAATATTGGACAGTTGCAACGATGGATGGATAGATAGATATTTTTTACTCTTTCACGCCAAAACTACGAAACGCATTTAAATAAAATCAGTAAACACGAGTGGGTTATATCCTAACCTAGAACATAGGATACATTATGTACTAATTCACGCGGATAAAGCCACGAGATACAGAAAGTTAATAATAATGTCCCTGTCACGCGGACGAAATCACAGCGAACATAGATACAATTAAAAAAAAAAAATACAAGGGCTTGAAAAGCACTTGTACAATTAAAATACAATCAATCAATAGTGCTGTATTTAATGTAATAATACTCAACCCATTACGTACCTCTTGGCTTCATTTAAAAAAGTAAAACCATGATGTCATACAATATATAAATATAGTGAGACCGAGTGAGTACACGATTTGGTCATTTGTTTGTTTTTGCAACGAAACGTACCTGTTATAAGAAATTAGTGTTATTGGCTCTTTCCATAGCACAAAATAAAAAAAAAGGATGAGCATTATTAAATACTAGCGATCCAGCCTGACTTCGCATGAGTAAATAGAAATTTCAAATTTTTTTTATACCACGAAGGTGGCAATCAAGCATACAGCTCATCTGATGGTAAACGATCACTGTAGCCTATGGACGCCTGTAACACTGCACGTGCGAGTGCGCGTGCGCGTGCGCGTTGCCGACCCTGAAGAAACCTTAATATACCCTTTTTGAAGAACCGTATACTGTAGTCTCTAGAGAAAACCTCAGCAGGAGTTCAGTCCACAGCCTTAGGGTTCACGGGAGAAAACTCTTTCGAAACTGCACTGTACGTGACATAACAATAATAGTTGGACATATAGTAGCGCCAAGTTTTTTATAGTTATTGATATTTTCTTCAATATTGTAGAACATACTTCTATCACGAATAGTTTCCGCAGTGCACGCGACGAAAGATATTTTATAGCATTTTTATGCACTTTGAGTTACAAAGATACAAACACTCAAAAATACAAATCTTTCCTCTTTATACTATTAGTGTAGATTGAGGACCAAATAAAATCTGAAACCATTCTCCTTTTAAAAGCTTTAAAAATAATGATATAAAAAAAAGCTTCAGTGCGAATGGTAAGTATGTTAATTCTGTCAACTACTTGACAGAAACGAATTAACCTTGGTGATGATAACATATTAAAAAAAGATAAAAGCTTCTCATTATCGACTTTTAACGAGCTCGTTTTATTTGGATGACTTTATTTACACTAAAAAAGGCATATCTGGCATTTACATAGAGGTCACTGTTTAAAATTTAACCAGTTACTACTTCGGCAGGTTTAGTCACTGGTAAATTAAAAACAACAAGTTAATTTTTAATTACATCTTTATAAGTTACTAGTTTTTACACGCGACTCGGCTGCGTGACCAGGATAAAAATTAATCTATATACTTCTCCATCCCACACAGTAAGTTTATACCAAATTTTTTAGCGTTTGGTTAAGCCGTTAAGAGGCCGCCGCCAATATTTCTTTTTATATACCGCTGAGATGGCAATTAAACATACGACCCACCTGACGGAGTGGTTACTATAGCCTATGAACGCCTACAATACCAGGGGTATTACGCGCGCGTTGCCGACCCTGAAGAAACCTCTTTTTGAAGAACCCCATGCTGTAGTCTCTTAGGAAAACCTCGGCAGGGAGCTCACTCAATAATCTGAGTGTTCGTGGGAGAAAACATCTCTGAAGCCGCGTTGTACGCGACCATTTAGGCTGTAGGATATGAAAGTAAACTTCCTGTCGGTCTTAATAGGTAACAAACAAACTCACTTTCACATTTACATTAGTAAGGATGAGGTTTTTATCCGCGACTTCGTCTGCGTGACCGAGACATGTTGAACAGCCAGTATAATAATAGAAAATAAAAAAAAACCGACTTCAGTTGTGGCAAAACGAGTTATTTTGATCTAAAAACTAAACTATTGAAACGATTTTTAAAAAAAATTCTGTAAGACCAATCTGTAAGTATATCCTTTCAGATAAAAGAAGTATTTTCCAAATCTGTTTACAACTGACGGCGTAATGAAGTAACAGACATAAAAAATACAATCGAATTGAGGACCCCCTTCTATTTTAAGTCG
Organism: Galleria mellonella; assembly: GCF_026898425.1. Lineage (NCBI taxonomy): Eukaryota > Metazoa > Arthropoda > Insecta > Lepidoptera > Pyralidae > Galleria > Galleria mellonella. The sequence goes on along the minus strand of NW_026441999.1, from coordinate 1,549,128 downwards.
ATTGAAAAGCACTGACAGAAAGAAAGAAACTTTATTCTACAGAAATATACGACTACACCCACACAGGGGTTAAAAAAAAATATTAAGAATTATAACAACGAAACTACACACAACATTTATACCTATATAAAAAAAAAAGAATATAAAATTAAAAAAAACTGGACAAACTTAAGTTTATACATAACAAATTATATCATATTTAATTATAAAATACGAATAAATATATATATATATATATATATATATATATATATATATATATATATATATATATATATATATATATATATATATATATATATATATATAAACACATACATATAAATAAAATATGTTCATAAGGATAAAAGATAATGTTTAAGTATTTTTTAGTAATGACATAACATGATTGTTATCATTCCTTGTTGTCAATTGATTTACATGTGAACGGACACTTCAATACTTGATCAATGGGGGCAAAGGGATTGTTAGTAATGGAGACTAAGAATCCCATTGCTGGCATTATACCCAACCAGGTCGACCTAAACGCGGTTTCCCCTGGAAACTATCACGGTTAATTCCTGATGAGTTCATCATGATGGGCTAACTGGCTTGTTTTCATTCTCGTCTATCACCCTACACTGGTGCTCTGCCAGCGTATCCCGTTAGCGCAGGCAGGGTTAAAACGGGCCACGCCTTCCTTTCCCATGGGTGTCGTAAGAGGCGACTAAGAAAATGCGAGGGATGGGCAGCAGCGTCCCTCTTAAAACATCTCTAAAAGCCTAACTGCGATTGCTAATCCGCCTGTCAAGCGCGGTAACTACAGGCAAAACTCCCCTTATGGGGAAGGCTTATGACCAGCAGTGGACAGTTAACGGCTGAAATAATAATAATTGTACAACTGCTTACTTTCCACTGTCATATTTCTTTATATATTAAAAATAAATAAATCTATTAAATTTAATCTAAAAATATGATCAGTGTGTATAATGAAATATAAAAAAAAGTAAATAAAAATCAACCAAATGTAACATTAATTCTCTATTTATCTACCAGAGGGAGATTTTGTACAAATATTGTCTGAATGGCTACCTCTTTCCCACTCATATTTCTATCGCAATCATGTGCACTTGCACGACTATATTTCAGTTTGAAAGGTGGGATCGTCATCATCATCACCAGTCATTATCCGTCCACTGCTAGATACAGATCTCCTTCATAGACTGCCATAAGGAACAGTCCTGAGCCATCTACATCCACTGACTCCTTGCAATGTATTTGAAGTGGGATATGGCAATGAAATTACAGAGTAAGGAGACATAAAACATTAGTCCTTAAAAATGGCAAAAATATTTTGACCACAACAGAATATCAGTGTTTTGCTCTTTTTAGGGCAAAGCAATAAGCTGAGTTGTGACCATTTTGTGTTACTGTGGCACACGCATGAAGAGAAAAAATTGTTACTTATTTTATGCATTTCGTTTTCTCTTTTTTTGTACTCGTGTATTTGTATTTTTTACATGTATTTTTTTTTCTTTTTTCACTGTGCATTTATGTCTATTATTTATCTATCTATCTATCTTATGTAACAACGATGAAGATGCCTTAAATACATCAGTTAACCAACATACACGATACATCGGTATTTCCAATGTACATAAATCTTGAACTTTACTAATTACTCTCTCGTTACAACTAACACGCAGGGGATTACCTACTCGTAAATTATAGAAACTATTGATTTATTACACTTTGATCTTTCGCTGTTAAAATTAAAGCTCTATTCGCTTTCCAATAAGGTCGGAATTTTATTTATCCTAAATAAGTCTGTTAATATTTTTAATTTAAAATTAAAATTCAATACCCTTCCAGAACTTTATTTTATAAGCGTCATCTAGAAGGACGAACGTCCTTTTTCTTCAATTTCCCTCTATTTTTTTAGTAGAATAAGGTCTAACACATTGTCAACAGGTCAGGTGTACTATGGGCGACACAGCGTCTTCTGTTACATCGCTGGTATTGTTCATATTTATAGGCGACGGTTACCACTTCACCACGAAGGCCATCAGTTTTAATTCTCAACATAATTACGAATTGAATCACCCCATTAGCACTTTGGAAGATAATCCTCTTGATTTCACAGTAGACAGAATAGTATGTACCGCAATCATGTCGGAAACGATCAAACTCGTGAACTCTGACACAGTACATGATATACAAAGGAATGCAGGAACGCATCTGATAAACATCGCTTCCGCAAAAACATTCGACTTCAACTGTGTTTACTGTACAGATTTATTTAAAGACACGATATCGTCGCCGTGATCATTCCGAGGTTTGAAAATTAATGCTACTCTGAATTCAATAAATGAAATTTCTTTTTTTATTATCACATTATTGTTTTGTAAGACATTTTAAAACATGATTTTCATTCATTAAAACGTAATATTACATTCGCTACCATGTAATTCTCCAAGGTCAATCCGAGTGTGAATCTTGTCACAGATAATTATTTTGTTGGTGAACTTTCAATGCTATATGATGGCCTTAACCTGGTGATGCTTTAAATACGGGATCAATGCGGAACAAAGTTATTTGTATTGATGTGTATGAAAATTGGGTGCGAAATAACTATAAGTGGAATTTCAGGTCTAAGCGACTTCGAAATAAGGTTCACATTTCGTCTTTTGTGCGCATGTTACTTGATATCCCCGTCTATTTTCAATCAATTTTGATAATTACTTTTATAGTTTATTATATATACTTTTATACGGCCCACCTGATGGTAAGTGGTTACCGTAGCCTATGAACACCTGCAATACCAGAGGTATTACGCGTGCGTTGCCGACCCTGAAGAAACCTCTTTGTGTACTTTGTGTTGATCCCCAGTTTTGATAAAGCAAAATCTAGTTGCAGATAATCTAAATCCTGTTCATATCCTTATGACTGGGAGACGTGATTTTTTTATGCTACTTTGAATGGCAAACAAGCTGACAGCCCATCAAATGGGAAATCGTAACCGTCGCCAATAGACATGAGCAGTACCATGGACATAACAGAGTATACTGTTTCGCCCATGATACACCATATGGAAGTAAATGGTAACAATGGGAATTAAAAGACCCATTGCTAACAATAGACCCTGTCAGGTCGACCTCCTCCATTATCATCCATTTAAATATTATATGTGTTTATTTATTTATTTAAATGTAATGGTAACTAAAAAGCCCGTTGATAAACGTCCTCTTTCATTCTACATAACCAGCTTAGCTTATCCTTGAAGAGTAAATGTATGACGTTGTAAATAGGCTAGTCCGTTAATACTGATTCCTCAGTGGGAGCGGCCTATTAAAATCCACGGGTTATGTAATTTCTATAAAGATTCGAGTAGAACTACCTTAATCCTTTCACCTTCCAAATTATCTTGATTTCGTCTCAGTCTCGTTTCCTACATTTAATCGCAATACGTTATAGAAACCAAACATACAATCATCATCATTTCAACCGTTAACTGTCCACTGCTGAATATAAGCCCCATATGGGGAGTTTTGCCAATAGTTGCCATTCTTGGAAGGCAGATTAGCAATCTCAGTTAGGCTTTAGAGATGTTTTAAAGAGGGACGCTGCTGCCCATTCCTCTACCATGAGCTCCCTTAGTCGCCTCTTACGACGCCCACGGGAAAGGAAGGATGGGCCTATTCTATGCCGGGACCACACGTCCAAACATACAATGTTAAGCTACAATTATGAAATTTTTAATTACGATACAAATATGGCTAAAAGGAAAGTCGGTTTAACAACTCTGATGGCCCTATTATAGGGCAATACCGCTCCTGAGGGAGAAATAGGGGAGCACATAATAGGGTCATTATACTAAAACACAAATTTCATTTTCCGGCTGAAAATGTGGGTGCAGAAGTATTATACACTTAGTGTAAAAGGCGGACTTATCGCCATATGACGTTTACTACCTGTCTTATTTATACATGTCTTATTTATATATGTCTTATATATATATATATATATATATATATATATATATATATATATATATATATATATATATATATATATATATATATATATATATATATATATATATATATATCTGTAGATACTAGTTTTTATCCACGACTTTGTCCACATGATTGGGATATGTTTACTGGCCGGAATAGTAACAAACAAACTCACCTTCAACTTTATAATATTATAAAGAATATTGTCGAGTATGAATGTATAGAATCTTTTACTATTTAGCATTAAATCTGTTTTAGCAATATGTTTATATATTTAGGAAGACTCGTAAAGACAGTATAAAACAGAATAATTTCCCTCGAAGAACAAAGTATTCAAATTCACTTACACTGTTTAATTAGTGGCTTAATTTTAGCAACACTAGTCCCTTGTCAAAATACAAAAACAATATTCACACATACCTTTACCCTATACAACTACTTATTTTTGAATCTCAATTTGGGGCAGAACTAAAATTAAAATTTTGTATTTTGATGTAAATCTTGTATTCTTGTACATATCAATGATCTTGGTAATGTATAAAAAAAACCTACTTACAACAATAAAATTATTATAATGCTTGCAGATGCTGAAAAAATAATCATTACATCGATAGAAGCAAATTAAACGATAATGAACATTGCACCAACACAATACAGTTCACTTTGATTCGACGAGCCAGTTGCTACATACGAATGTATGTATTCACCTCAAAACCTTAACACTGTTTCCTTATAACCAAGGAAGCAGCCACCTCTGAAGCTCAAAAGACATTCATTCTTTTGTGAATATAGTTTTATGAAATGTTTATTTTTTTTTCGGTTTGTTGTCCGTATTGTTAAATAGATAAAATGGTTGTACAGACCTTGAACGAGTCTGCGATGGATTTAGTTAATTACGGTTGTAAAAGCTGGCATGCATGACTTAGTTTTTATAATTGTGTGTTATACAGAAACATTACAACAAATAAATGTAATTATTAATGACTAATGATCTGGCAATGCTATGCATTAAATTATTAAATTAAAATATTAAATTATACAGCGGGCTATGAAGAGGGCTATGCTCGGAGTTTCTTTGCGTGATAGAATCCGAAACAAGGATATCCACAAAAGAACCAAAGTAACCACATAGTCCGAAGGACAAGCAAGCTGAAGTGGCAATGGGCTGATCACATAGATCGAAGAACCCACAACCGATAGGAAAAAAGATTCTTGAGTGACGACCCCGTACGGGTAAACGTGTGTGTAAGACGACCCTTCCACTAGAAATGACGAGCTCAAATGCCAGTCTATGAAGGTGGCCTATTTCCAGCAATGGACGGATAACGACTGTAATGATAATGACGATGATCCACAATAACTTCGTACGGGTAGATGGTTTCTTTTTAAATAATATTTCGCCTATTACTCGCTAATAATGTATCATTTTATAGGTGAAAGAATTTTTAATATTGGTTGAGTAATTTTTGAGTTTATCCATTAAAAACAAACAATCAAATCTTTCCTATTTATAATAATAGTATTAAAAATAAAAAAGCTATTTGAATCTTCACACGGGAATATGCCATATCGATTGGATGATTATCTTCATCGAAATAGGTTAAGGAAAATTAATATATTTACTCCCTTCTTGAAGTCTTACTTTTAACAAAATTAACCTTAACTTTACACTCGAATTTTATAGGAAAAAAAAATGTATTTTAATTATTTTATTATACTTTAATATACACAATCATAAAATAAAAATATGACAGAAGTAAGCAAATGTACAAAGGCAAGTTTGATTATATGTTATATGTAACATAACTTTATTATATAATATAAATAAATTTATTTATTAAAGTCCAATACACCTAGGATATGTAAAAAACCGATAACACCATATAATAACTACCAATCACCCGTAGACAGGAATAAAAGAAAGTATAATTGTAATAAGTATGTTTATATAGATAAATAGATAGATAGATACTCTTTATTGTTTCCTCTAAAAGATTACAATAGTAAACTTATTATAGATACAAACAATTACAATAAATAATCATAATGAGAAAACAATGGGCGCCCTAATCGCTAACAGCGATCTCTTCTAGGCAACCTTTGGATGGAGAAGAGTAATTATAAAAAGTTCGACTGGAGGCAAGAAACTCTGTTTGTTTTTTAAATAGATAAAGGCATGCATATCCCTATATGTATTTAAAAAACGAACACTGTTTCGTATGCATATAGTATATAGCATATGCATATACGTACGATAATATGAATATACAAATGTGTATTTTAAGATATATAGTTTTACTTGATTACAATTTATAATAAGTATTTATTATAAAAATTAAAAAAAAGCAAGATATTATGTCGGATTTGTACGTGGGTAGCAGCTGTCGATGGCCCACCAAAGTCCCATCTGCTGCTAAATTTAAATTTAGTCCAACACCTGTTTCCGTAGCAGCTTGCATTATCTGTTTGTGGCATTCGCATAAATCAAGTACCAGATTTAATATACCTTTATTTATATACATTATTATAAATACACACTTAAAACAAAAGAGGCCAATAGCGTACAAGATTTAATGAAAACTTTTAATGTAAATGTTTACAGTCTTTTTCAATAGAAGTTGACGAAAAGGTAATATTTTTTTTATTTATATATTTATTTATTTATTGCACCAAGTAAAAAGAAAAATAACAAATACAGTAAATATTAATGAGAAGTGAGGTACAAAAGGCGGCCTTATCGCTAAGCAATCTCTTCATTTTTATTTAAATATTTATTCTTCATAGCACAATAAAATTTGTACAAATGGCGAGATTAATGCCTGCTAATGCATTTTCTATCAGCTAATCATATCAAAAATCATGGATATATTAATGAAATTATTAAAAAATCAAAATATTTAATAAATTAATATACTTGTTGATATTTTGCAAGTAGGTACTCTTTTGTTTTTGTAAATGTTTACATTTAAGAAAACACAATAATGTAGGGTATTTATAAGATCATAAGACGCCAAACTGCCCGTGCGGTCACGGCATAGAATAGGCCACCCCTTCCTTTCTCGTGCATGCATTTGCATACACCCATGCAAGTAACATAAGTGCATGTATGATAAAAACCATGTATTATATTACAACTAAAATAAAATAACAAGTTAAAAGATTAAACTATTTACCGATACAAAACAACAAGTTAAATTGGAACAACAAACGTGGTAAACTAATAAAAATGCAATAAATTCATAGTCGATAGACAAACACAAAGGTCATTACTTTCCCGCGCTGCACTGCCGCGCTGGTGCAGTGCATCGGATAAGGTGCAACGGTCGTTGCTAACAACTGGACAAATATGCAAGTAAGTATGCATCGTTTACTCGGTACACTTGATAATTACTTCCTTGCTGTTTGTATGTTTATTAGTATAACACTACATACATACTGCAAGTTGACTTTGTTGACTACAAGAAAAACACTAAAACCAATTATTTATTCATTTAAAAACAAACGTACTGAACCGATTTTGATGAAATTTCTACAGGACTAATACTCACAAATAGGGGGGGAATGGATTGTTAGTATTGGGGACTCCCAGTCCCATTGTTAAATTGTTAATTGTTTGTAGATACCATGTCAGGTCGACCTCCCCGTGGTCCACCCCTGGAAACCATCGTGCTGAATGCCAGGTGTATCCATCACGATGGGCTAACTGACCTGTCTTTTCATTCTCACCTATCATCCATCACTGGTGCCCCACCAGCGTATACCGTTGGCGCAGGCGGGATTACCATACCATTTTCACAATGTCACAATAACCACTTTTTAAAATGTTGTAAAAATGTTCACCCGTGCGAAGCCGGGACGGGCCACTAGTATATAGATATTATAGCTGCATATGTAACAGCCGGTTGTCTTAGTCATTCGGGATTTTTTTTTTGATGGGTGAAAATGGTATGGTAAGCCCGCCTGCGTTAACGGAATACGCTGGCGGGACACTAGTGAAGGGTGATAGATGAGAATGAAAACAGGCCAGTTAGCCCATCATGATGAATTCATCAGGAATTAACCATGATAGTTTCCAGGGGGAACCGCGAGGAGATCGACCTGGTTAGGTATATTGCTGGCAATGGGATTCTCAGTCTCCATTACTAACAATCCCTTTCCCCCTGTCATTCGGGATTGTATTCTCCAATTGTCATTTTGTTCACCATTTTACTTTTCACAATGAACTAGATATACATATCTTATTGCAAAAGAGTAGTGTAAAAAAAACCCATGAATGAAAAGGCGGTCAGAGCGAGCTTGTTAATTTCGAAACGACGCATCATTTACATTCGCGTCCACAAATAACCTGTGAAGAAAAACTGTTTCTCGCGGAAAAAGCACTCACGTCTTAATTTTAGGTGTACTGTAGCATGAATGAACTGACGTCACACGGTTATCAAAATACATGTGGATGAGGTGTCTACAACGAACAACTGCTGTGTTTTTTTTAATGAATGATAACGAAATGGAAATCCCGCCTGCGCTAACGATATACGCTGGCGGGGCACCAGTGAGGGATGACAAGTGAGAATTAACCCATCGCTAATCCTAAATGAATACACCTGGGATTCAGCACGATGGTTTCCAGGGAGGACTACGTGGAGGTCGACCTGACATGCGGACTAGTCCCCGCATTACTAACAATCCCTCCCCCGAACAACTGCTGTTAGATATTCCCTCCAGCTTAAGCCCCTTTACCAAATTGGAGACGGCATACAAACCAACGGCTTACCTGCCTACAAAGCAGTGTGGTCTACACTGCTTAATTTCTTTCCATTTATTTATTCTTTATTGACCGTATTACAAAAAACGTTTGATACAAAAGGCATACTCAGTACTACGTAGCGTTCTCTCCCAGTCAACCTTTGGCAAAACCGTCTATAGAACAGCTGTTATACCCTTCACGGAATACATTGTAACGGCCATGGTACCGCTCATGCGTTATCATTCCTTAAGACTGAAGTTTCTTTGATGAGTGATAACGGAAACGCCGCCTGCGCTGTCAGTATGCGCTGACGGGGTTCCAGTCAGAGATGTCGGACAAGTGAAGATGAAAAAGCAAGTCTTTTTTTATAATAGATGATAATGAAATGGTAGCCCCGCCCCCGCCAGTACGAACGGTATACGCTGGTAGGGTACCAGTGAGATATGATGAGTGATAATGAGGGGGCAAGACAGTTATCCCATCATAACGAATACACCTGTAATTCAGGACAGTGGTTTCCTGGGAGAACAGCGTGGAGGTTGACCTAATACGGAACATTGCTAGCAATGGAGCAGTTTGTAAATTTCGCTACCATATCCTACACTTCAAACCGAAACACAGGGATGTAACATAAAAAAAAGTCGTGGAATTAAGAACTTAGTAGGTACTCCTTTTTTGATAAATATCTTACTGCGATTTCCATACTGGCACATATACAGCCACCTAGTGGCAGGTTGTGAAATGATTTGTAAACAAAACGGAACGAATGCATATCAACTTCAGTTACATGTAATATTCATGAAACATTATAGATGGCGCTGAGAAATATAAATTGTAATGTAATAGGTATATTTTTGATAGTTTTTTAATAAATAGGTACGAAACGCCCTAAACTAGACCAAAAATAAATAAATAAAAACATTTCATACAATTGTTTTAAATAGAATGTTAAATTAATAAACAGAATTTGCATGATAAAGTTACTCAAATATAAATTAAATATAATACCGCCATCTAACGACAACTGACGGAACGACTACTATCCGAGAAGTAAGAATAAGAGACGGTACAATTTTTAGACTTCGGAAAACTTTCTTACGGATAGATTTAGATCAACTGACAGATTCTCCGTCCTTACTACTCCCATAAAAAATAAATGACACAATCATTTTACAAATATTGACACTGCTCGACTGTATTGGGAAACAATTTTGTAGGCACATTATTCTTGTATTATTCTTTTAAATCCAGAACTACCTGGTTTCATCTTCTACCTCTTGTTCTCTTTATTCTATCTGTCTAATAGGTAAGCTTAAGCAAGCCACTGCAAAAGATGGCGCTACTATATTACAAAGTAAACTTCAAATAGTTATTGGAAGACAACTAAACAAAGAGTGACGGGATTAAATTAAGGATGTACACGGCATTCTGTTTCTACGCGGCGAGAGAATAATTTTTCAATAATATTCATTACAGACACAAAGAGAAACGAAGATAAACGTTATAACACCATGGCGCCACCATCGGAATTAACAGGCTATAAACATTCCTTACAGGTTAAGGACTATATCGTCACCTTTACGGTAAACATACGAAACTGAAAAAGATGCATTTTACAGGGCAACGTTTTGAAACATTAGAATGGAAATAACTTTTGACAGAAGACTACTGTAAAAGATCATGCTAACATTTTAGTTTTAAAATCCTGATTTTTATCGAATGCGCTTAATTAATTATTATTTTATTACAAGTGTCAGAAATAAATGCATTGTCATTACTTTGCAGCATCATACATGAGAGTTCCTATGTATTGAGTTATACAACAGCAAATCTACGAAAGTGGCAGTTTCGTAAGTTGCCAAAGAAAATAATTTATTTTACTGTCTGGTAAACTAACGAAAGTGCCACTTTCGTAAATATACCAAGGTATAAGTCACGTGTTTTGGAGAGAACTTCAGTTTAAATAACAACGTTATAGCAATCATTCATGTAAAATAACTAAATTAGGATTGAAAAATTGATAAAATAATGATTGAAATTTTCAAATTAAAGTGTTTATTATAGAAAATACTATAAAAATATGCTAAATAAGTTTACTTTGGATATATCACAAAAATATGGAGATTCGAGCTACTCGATTTCTTTAACCGTTAGAGATAGAAATTTGAAAACAAGCCACAATATACTTATTGTAGCTTGTTTTCAAATTTCTACTCATTGCGTCATACTACTGTATGACGCAAAATGTAGATTTTTAAAGAAATGTCAAATTTGAAAAAACTGCAGATTCGTAAATTTGCCATAGAGGTGACGATATAGAACTTTAAAATATACCTTCGACGCAGGCCTCTACAGCGAGAGAATTCGTGAAACAGGCTCAACTTACCTGCAACAAAAAAAATATTAAAATTGAACACAAAGAAATATAAACATCAAACATTAATTAAAATCAAAATTACAAAGTACAATTACAATAAAAAATAATTATAGACTTTACTAGCTTTTACTCGCAACTTCGTTCACGTGACCGGCATACATATGTTTATTGACCGAAATAAAAAGTAGTCTTAAGTCCTACTCGATCACATACATTATGTGTATACCAAATTTCATAGGGATTGGTTAAGCCTTTACGGCATTAAGAGGTAACAAACAAACTCAATTTAACATTCATTATATTAGTAAGGATCAAAACACAATATTCAGAGAGAACAACTGATACATTTTCAACCGACTTCAAAAAGAAAGTATAGTTTTTTTTTCATTTATTTGTTACCACATAACTCCATCATTAATAAACAGATCAGAAACAACAACATAACCTTCAAGAAAAGAGCATATTCCTTTTTAAAAGGCCGGTAGCACACCTGCAATGCCGCTGGTGTTGTGGGTGATCATGGGCGACGTTAGTCACTTACCATCAGGTGAGCCGTGAGATTGATCCCATAGAAATGTTATTAAAATCAATTTAGTAGTTTAGTTTTTAAATCAACAAGTCAGTTTGGCTACAACCGAAGCCAGTTTCTTTTAGAACTAAATCTTCTTTGAAAGTTTTTTTTTTATACAACTTAGAATGGCAAACAAGCTGACGGGCCTCCTGATGGAAAGTGGTAAACGTCGCCTACAGACATGAGCAGTACCATGGACATAACAGAGTATACTGTTTCGCCCATGATACCCCTAATGCGTTGCCATTCCTGAGAACTCAGGTGTTATTACTCTGTACCCTGTAAATTCACGCCATATCCCACCCTTCAAACCGAAACACAGCCATGCAAACACAGCCGCTTCACGGTTGAAACACGAATGGGACAGCGGAACCTAAACAATCGACATTTGTACAAAGTCTCAAAAGTTCGAAATACATGCTTTGATCAGTATACTATCCTTTGTTATTTCATATAAGTGATACGACATAGTGATTTAATTCTCCAATATGCCTACCAACCGGTAACAAGTAGTGGTGGAAACGATGGGGGTAATTTGTGTTGTGTAAAGGGAAGAGAAGAGTGCAATCGACTGTGCAATCCAGATGGCAGCACAATTGCATATTCGATGACCGACCAAGCCCAACCACAAAACGTATTAATTAATTACGCCTAATGTCCAATGAGCAATCACACAGTATAATAAAATATAGAAATTTCGAATAAACAGCATGTAAGGTGCCTAGTTACACATTCCATCAATAGGGGGGAAAGGGATTGGTAGTAATGGAGACTGAGAATCCCATTGCTAGCAATATACCCAACCAGGTCGACCTCCTCGCAGTTCCCCCTGGAAACTATCATGGTTAATGCCTTATGAATTCATCATGATGGGCTAATTGGCCTGTTTTCATCATCTCATCTATCACCCTTCACTGGTGCTCCGCCAGCGTATCCCGTTAGCGCAGTCGGGGCTAACATACCATATTCACTCATCAAAAAAAAAAAAACATTACATCAATAAGTCATCATCGTCTTATCAGCCCTTAACTGTCCACTGCTGAACATAAGCCTTGGGAGGTTTCACCAGTAATTGCCACATTTGGCAGGCGGATTGGTAACAGAAACTTTGCGTTTGGTGATGTTTTAAGAGGAACACTGCTTCCCATCCCTCCATCATAAGCTTCCTTAGTCACCTCTTACGACACGAAAAGGAAAGGAAGGGGTGGCCTATTCTATACCGGGACCTACACGGCAACTCAATACAGTATATAATAAAATTATCAATTTTTGAGTTAAAATCAATCTTACCAGATTTTATCAGAGGGAGACTTTGTACAAAAGTCGATTGCTTGGGTTCTTCTGCCCCATTCGTGTTTCAACCGTGAAGCAGTTGTGTTTGCATGGCTATGTTTCGGTTTGAAGGGTGGGATATGGCGTGAATTTACAGGGTACAGGGAATAACACCTGAGTCCTCAGGAATGGCAACGCATGGGGGGGGGGGGTATCATGGGCGAAACAGTATACTCTGTTATGCTCATGTCTATAGGCGACGGTTACCACTTTCCATCTGGTGGGCCGTCAGCTTGTTTGCCATTCTAAGTTGTATAAAAAAAAATAATAACAATAACCAACCAAACCAAAGTTATTCTTACAACCCATTTGTTTTATTAAATCCGTAATGTTTATATTCGTAAATTTTCCCTCAAGATAAAATGACCTATCATCTACACGATGCGATAACGGACGGTGTATAGTCGGCTGCTATGTCGTCGGCGACTAATTAAGAAGCCTGACGTCGTTCATTGTTATTGTTGACTATTTTTATCACATCGCCTTTGATCTCGCGAGTATATTACAAGCTTAGTAAGGGTCTTTTAAATGGGTGATAATGAAATGATAACTCCGCCTGTGGTATCGGTATACACTGGCGGGGTACCAGTGAGATATGTGAAGATGAAACAGATCAATAAGCCCATCATGACGAATTCAACAGGAATTAATCACGATGGTTTCCACCACCACGGGGAGGTCGACCTGATGGGGTATATTGCTAGCAAGGGAGCTGTTAAACTCCATTACTAACAATCCCTTTTCCCCCAGCTTTGTAAAGTTAGACCGTGAATAATATTATGAGAATTAAGTAAAAATTATAGAAAGTGCAATTTTTATGGTTTAACCGAAATATTCTGTTAGTATTTGAAAAAAATAAAGAGAAATATTATTAAAATATGAAAACCGTATTAAAATAATATTTTTTTTATATCATGAAAGTGGCAAACCAGCGTTCAGCCTGTGTGATGGTAAACGGTCACTACTCGTACTACGGACGCCTGCAACACTAAGGGTGTCGCGAGAGCGTTGCCGACCCTGAAGAAACCTTAATATATCCGTTTCAAATTTGATACCGAGGTTTGCATTGTTTCATTGTTAAATAAATTTAAATATTTTGATTACCGTAATACCTAAAGTATCAAAAATGATACCAAATGTTTTTTTTTTTTCAAAATAAACATATAAAAATATCGCTTTGATTTTTTTACTATTTTTCCCCACTAGTAAACCCAATAAAGAGTACACTTATATATTTTTTAATTTAATTTAAAAAAACCAGGTTAAAGAACCCCACACTATAGTCTCTTGCGAAAATTTCGTCAAGAGCAATTATAATGTGATAGAAAAAAATTCGACGGGGATTTTGCAAAATTAATGAAAGATATTAAATACTATTTTGAGGTCTCATCAAAGCTCTCATCAATTGGCAAGATATTAAAGGCCGCCAACGTATAGGCAACTCTCCCGGTGTCATTAGTGTCCTTGGGCTGCGGTAATCACTTACCATCAGATACCAGCTCGTTTGTCGCCATTTACAAAAAAAAAAGAAGTACAATCCCATTAAACCCTACTCCAAACAAATAATTATATTGATTTAACAGTTTTAGATTAAATTTTTAGATGACATTGAACTAACAGTTTCCCAAAACGAAGACAAGCAAACAAAACATGAAAAACAATTATTTACCATATCTCTCTGAAAACTACGATGGTTAATTTCTGATGAATTCACCACGATGACTCAACTGAACTGACTTGATCCTCGCCTATCATCCTTCACTGATGCCCCGCTAGTGTATACCGATAGCGCAGGCGGGCTACCATTCTATTATCATCCATAAAATAAACCGCTACACCGCCTAGGTCGTTTAATATAAAAGATTCATAATTAAAAATTGTGTCCCATTAAAAAATACCAACTTCAATTGTGACAAAAGTAGTCATTTTGGGAGGGAGAGGGATTGTTAGTAATGGAGACTAAAAATCCCATTGCTAGCAATATACCTAACCAGGTCGACCTCCACGCGGAAACTATTCCCCTCCCCCTAGAAACTATCGTGATTAATTCCTGATGAATTCATCATGATGGGCTAACTGGCCTGTTTTCATTCTCATCTATCACCCTTCACTGGTGCTTCGCCAGCGTATCCCGTCAGCGCAGGCGGGGTTACCAATCCATTTTCATCTAACAAAAAAAAGTAGTCATTTTGATCTAACTATATATAGTACAGTATATGCTTTCAGATAAAAAAAAAATTTCCAAATCAGTTTACAACTGACGAAGTTATGAGATAAGAAATAAAAAAAAAACAACAAAAATATACGACCTAATTGCGAACCTCCTCGAAAAATCGAACTACTACCTCCTAACCAGGTGACAGAATCGTGATTATGTCACCTTCAAACTAACACTAAACAAATCCAAACATTTCCAATTGCCCAATACCAATGGATTTAGGGAAACGGGAATATTATCACAATACTGCCCTAAAGTCTTGAACCAAATCAATCGGGCAATGAATCTGCAATCCGTCAGTAGCGCTCAATACGCTCATAAACTGAGTATACGACGATAAATAATACTAGTTTACGACATCGGATCTACTGTTTACGGGGAAATAGTACTGGTATAGCTGAAAACTTCGTAAAGTTTACAAACAAATTCGATGTTTTCCGTGAGTAGAAGGCGATTACTATGTTGAATTTATAGCATTACTGACTTTAACTCGATCATAGGTCTTGTTCAAGGTTCAATACACCTTGAAGAGAACAAGTGCTCGAATCGTTGGATGCAAGTTATTTTTTATTTATGACCGAAGACGGTATTAATCTTCTCAGAAACTCTTTTCTAGTGGCAATTTTGTCACTTTTGAAATCTATATTTCCGGAGAAAATAGAGAGTATCATGGGCTGAACAGTATACTCTGTTATGTCCATGGTACTGCTCATGTCTATAGGCGACGGTTACCACTTTCCATCAGGTGGGCCGTCAGTTTGTTTGCCATTCTAAGTTGTATAAAAAAAAATCAAAAAGTCTTTAAATCGACGGTATATAAGTATTTGCTAGGCAAGTACGCTCCATCCTAGAATTTATCATCAAGTGAGATAAGATCATCCGCAACCCCTAGTTGTATTAAAAAAATATATCATTTCTAACATTAATTACTGAAGAGAGACATATACGTAGATACAACATTGTAATTAAACTAGGCCATTCAAACGTCGCTGCACATATCGGATGCATGTCCGCAGATAGGCTCCGGACTCTGACAGTAGCCTGCTCCAGTTAAAGAGTCTATATAGATCATGTTATACTTCATATTATATAGTGAGGCTTTCCTTAGAGACTACAGCAGTATGGGGTTTTGAAAAAGAGCATATTAAGGTACTTTAAAGCTTGACAATGCGAACGTGATATTCCTTGTGCTGCGACCGCCCGTAAGCTTCGGTAACTGTTAACCATCAAACGATATGTATGCTTGTTTAACATCTTCGCAATACAAAAAACAAATAAATCAAGTTCTAAATTGCTTAACAAACTCTGCAGAATACAGTCTATATTCCGACTTTCACAATGTAATAGAATTCGAAATAAGGGAACCCATAGAATAATCAAGGTGCGGTCATGTAATTTGGCCAGCGCATAATCCAAAGGAACAGAAAAACGTACCGGCCTTTTATCTTAAATTGATCAAGGGCAGGATAAAAAAGTTTTCGGATCACAATCTCATGCTACAAAGCCTTACACGACTGAATTCTAGAAAAAGCGGTAACCTGACTATTTTTGCTGGAATTCCACCAGAGACTTCGTACTAGGAGTTATACACAATTTGCGTATATAGAAGACTTGACCTCAGATCTTTCGACATTAAAAGACTTTTGAACTGAAAGGAAAAATTGCAGGATCATACAATTATATATTTGAAGCATTAAAATTATTAGGCCCCCATGTGAGTTTTGCCAGTAGTCGCCACGCTTGGTAGACAGGTTGGCAACCGCAGTTAAGCTTTGGTGATGTTTTAAGAGGAACGCTGCTGCCCATCCCTTAACCATTACGATTCCGTATTCCTCTCTAAAGACACCTACGGGAAAGTAAGAAGCCGCTGATAAAAGTAAATATAAAAAATATGCAGACACATCTATAATTCAAGAGTATATCCTATAAGTTTCCACCACTTCATCGAATATTCTATAGCGAACGATACTGTGAAAATCAAAACAAATTTTCACGAAAACTTTGGACATCGGCCAATTATTACAAAAAAATGGGGTTCGATATAACGAAAACAAGCAGAATGTCAAGGTCGTGCGAATACCGGTAGGTATGTGTGAATCGAACAGAACCCTTATAATAAATATGTATTCAGCTTTTGCTAGGATTCGGTCGGTCGAAAAAAAAGAAATAGGGACATATTGTACATACGACTAAATATATTCTGAGTGAATACCTATTCATTTATATATATATATATATATATATATATATACACACATATATATATATATATATATATATATATATAATTTCATAATTTAGCCGTTAAAGTTCTAAGAAATACAAACGAACTTACTTTCACATTTATAATAATAACGATTATGGTTTTTTTTTTTACTATTACCTATTTAGTTTTGAAAATAAGTTGTCTATACTTATAAAGATGAAGAATTTGTTTATTTGTAATGAATAAATTCAAAAACTACTCAACCGATTTTAAAAATAACATAGGATGTATATTATTTTCTCCGTACGAAGTCTGACTGCATAATTAATTGTTAATACAGTCGTCTGTATCCGCATTAATTAAATCACGCATAAAAAAGAATCCTATCTTATAATATCTTATGTTACATAAGTCTATACGTATACAAAATTTCATTTAAATCGATTCGATCTTTCGATCGAACGAATTTGATTAATAAACAACACTGAAAATAAATTAATTGTATTGTATTGTAAAAATCTTTATTGTACATAAGTCAGATTAAATACTAGTAAATGATTTAGTAAATGATTAATTTTATATATATATATATATATATATATATATATATATATATATATATATATATATATATATATATATATATATATGTTGCTTTATTTTTTTAAATAAGTAAGTGAGCATAAGTGATGCAAATAAATTATATAATCTTTCTATCTAAAATTAATGCTTAAAAAATCAAAAATAAAAATAAATAATTCACTGGGGAAAAACAACAGTATAATAAGTGCAAGAAAATAAATAAAAAAATATTATTTCAAAAGAAAACTTCAAAGAATATCTGAAACTGTATTTGTTTGTTATTTCCTCGCGCTTCAACGACTCGACCAAATATTCCGGTCGTTATTGGATATCAATCTATGTAGATTCCAATCACAAGTTGTAAGTCGAAAAACTTGTAAGTTAGTCGTATATATTGCAGATTAAGGCATAAGGATAGTGAATATATTATGTGTTCTTAATATTATTATGTATTTACTGAAAACTTTTTCATAATTTGACAATTCGACGCAAAGCTACATAAAAAAAAACAAAAGCTCGTCGTGCGAAACGCTGTCTCACGGATCAACGATTATTGCACTATAAGTCACAAAGCCAGCCCTGCATGGAGTATTGCTGTCACTTATGGATGGGGAGTACTGGACTACTGGAGTACGGAACTACTGAAGGATGAGGATACTAGTCCGAACCTTTCGATTCATGCGAATGCAACAACGTGTTATAAGAATCAACTTCGATTACAGGATCACAAACGGTGAAAAACAAAAAGAATTTCGAAACCTATTGCTAAGCGCAAAATTCAAGAATAGCTGGACCATTTCAACAGAACGACCTCTATCGGGTCAGGTAGTAAATAAATAAAAAGTTAAATTATACCAATTTCAAACTCACAGTGGCCATTCGTATTTAAATGTAATATTCCGTCGATAACTCGAAACAGTACTTCCAGTTTTCAAACGGATCGTTGAGAGTCCTACGTTTCTACGAGTAGTTCGGTTTAAAAGCGAGCAAGGTTGTTAGGAAATACTGCTGAAATTACCATTGTAATTGAACAAGGTATATAAAGGCTTTTTCAGGGACGATTAAGCAATTTTGTTTTTTGTCTTATATAGGAGCGTACAATAAAGCTTATACAAATTAGAGGGCTTACCGTGAAATGTTTTCCGCAATTGTTAAACGAAACACAAATTTGATGTCAAAATTAATTTTTTAATTAATTATTTAAATTATTAATTAATTAACAACCAAAGGATGAGTGCAAGCGCCACCTATGGAGGTAGAGAGATTGCTAGTAATGAGAACTTGTAGCGCCATTGCTAGCAATATACTCTATCAGGTCAACCTCCACGCGGTGCCTCAGGAAACCATCGTAGTTAATTCCTGTGGAATTTCGTCACGATGGGTTAACCGACCTGCTTTCATCCTCACCTGTCATCTCTTACTGGTGCCCCGCCAGTGTATACCGAAATAGCAGTTAACAAAGAGAATGAAATAGCAACCTCGCCTGGGGTTGCTATACCCACCCATCACTCATTTTCAGCCTTCATAAAAAAAAAGAAACCGTCGTCTGTGCAAGGTGAAATTTTTAATTTAATGTGAATTTATTATCACACTTTTAAAACAGTTTTATTGAAAATTTTTCCAAAAAAAAATTGGTCGTATGATTTTTTTATGCAACATAGAACGGCATACAAGCTGACGGCCCACCTAACGCAAAGTGGTAACCGTCGCCTATAGACACGAACAGTGTTTTAGTATACTATGTCGCCCCTAATACCCTTCATGCGCTGCCATTCCTGAGGACTAAAGCGTTATGTCTCAGTACTCCGTAATTTCATTACTATATCCAAACACAACCACGCAAACAATTGCTTCACGGCAGAAATATGAATGGGACAGAAGTATCCAAACATACGACTTTTTGTACACTCTCTCTCTCTAGTATGATAACAAAAAAAATCTCTAATCACTAGCTGTGGGGGAAAGGGATTGTTAGTAATTGAGACTGAGAATCCCATTGCTAGCAAAATACTCAACCAGGTCGACCTCCTTGCGGTTCTCCCTGGAAACTATCATGGTTAATTCCTGATGAATTCATCATGATGGGCTAACTGGCTTGTTTTCATTCTCATCGATCACCCTTCACTTGTGCTCCGCCAGCGTATCCCGTTAGCGCAGGCGGGGTTACCATACCATTTTCACCCATTAAAAAAAATCACTAGCTGTAAAGTTAGTAATAAGAGACTCAAAATTATATATCGTTTTTAAAACATATCTTAGACAAAAATGTCCAGTATCATTAGTAGAATAAAAGAAAAAAGAATCTCTTTTGAGAGGACGCTCATAATTTCTATTTCAGTCTATAGACGTGAATAAAGCATCAAGAAATAACAAGCAAACTCACATTTATTATATTAGCAGATTCAATGCAATACAGTATCTGGCGCAGTATTTATAGATAACTCGGCGAATGGCGTGAATGAAGCGAGCAAATTCTCACAATGACTCTAGTAAACTGATCTCGGGTACTAGCGTAACAAGACGCAAAAGTGCAAGCAAACAGGCGACAAAAAAAAAACCCTTAATATTACGATCATCGAAATATATCACAAAAATCTCAAAAAGTCTCCTTTTCTAAAAAAAAATTAAATTTTCTCGTTACAAAACAGTTTTATAAAATCAAAAAATTTGATAAACAAAAACTATTCAAACATCAAGTTGCAGAATACATTACTACGAAGAAAAGGCTAATACATGCATATTGAAGAAATATAAAAAAAAAAAGATTTCAAACCTTTTCATATTCATTTGAAAATAAATAACGAAAATTACTCGAACATCAAGTCACAGGTTAGGTGATTGCGAACAGAAGGGTCATACCGTCACAGGGCGCACCTGTCTGCAGCTTGTCCGCGGTGAGGCTGCGCAGGAGTCGCTTGATGCTGCGGCGCCGGCGAACGCCGCACGACTCCTCCGTCGCACTCATATCACTTGTATCGCGCACATTTTTTGTCACTTTCACACTGATTGTAACCATTTATTTTGGCGAACATAGTCATCGTTAAGATATTATTTAAAAAAATAATTTTAATAAATGATTTTTAATTTTTAACACTTTGGTGTATCTCTTTGTAAACCTATTTACAAAGTAATCTCTCATTTAGTTTTTAATAAACAACCAGTTATGCTAAATATTCATACAATTAACCTACTGCTTTTTCCTATATACATCTATTCATATATCCTACAGAAAGGAAACATTGAAAAAAGTTACGAAATTTGCCTTTCCGGATCTATACAAACAAAACTTCTTCATCCGGGAATGCCTGTCATCAATAAATTTCATAAGATTTTGATGACGAATACATTTCATAGGATACCAACCGTTTCGGTTTACGACAATCGTGAAAATATATTTCGTTTCGAATGGAACGAAAAATACTAAAACTGATTCGCTAAAACTAATTAGAGATACATATCACAGGAGACATTATGAGAAAATAAATCAAATTTCATCTAAAAATGTATGAACTGAACGAATACTGAATGAATTTATCCCTTCAAATGTGTGTAACCACATAAAATAAAGTGTTCACTAATTGAATAGTTGTGTTTACGAAAAATATCCCCTAGATGGTGTTAAATATAAATATCATAATACAAACGTATAATAAATTGCATTTAAGTCACCGGTGCCCAGATATCAATCACTGCGGATTAGATCTCGGGTGGGTTGTCACCGACACGCTCCGAGCACCTAAATAGCTAGCTTAGTTATGGCAATATTTGTAATGGTGGATTAAGATGAAAGAAATTGAGGAAATATTGTTGAAACAGATGTATGTATGGGTTACAGGTTAATTGGCGCCAATTGAATTATTATTTGATTAGCATTATTTTGTTTAATTCCACTGCCATGTATGTGTGTGACTGCCAACACTCGCCAATATTAACTCTGACTCCTTTTTTTTTCACGCACGTTTGGCGACACGTTTCGCTCTTTAAACGAGGCATTTGTAGACAAATTATTAGATTGCTGCTAGGAGCCTAGTGTTAACCATTCGGTATCCAAACTATGAAAGTAACACATACACACACACGCACGCATGCACGCACCCATGCACGCACGCACGCACGCATGCACCCACACACACACTAAGAGTAGCGGAATTAAACAAAATAATTCCAATCAAATAACCAATTATATGGATTTCCATAAACCAATTAAACAAATTTCGAGATGAACTGTTATCGAGTACAGTTTACGTATAGTTTAAGTTCTTAATTATAATGACAAAATATTGATTAGTAATCCCGTTGTTTGATGTGTGATTCCGGCATAGATTAGGCCACCCCTTTCCCGTGAATGTCCTAAGAGGCGACGAAGGGAGGGCGAGGAATGGGTAGCAGCGTCCCTCTTAAAACATCTCTAAAGCCTAATGGCGGTTGCCAATCTGCTTGCCAAGCAAGGCCAGGATAGATTGGCAACCGCATAGAGGTAACATTCTAATTAGGTGGTATATTCTATAAATCCATTATCATATCGCAACCTCCAAGTTGAAATCGCAGCCGTGCAAGCAAAACTGATTGATGACAGAAACGGGAGGTAGTCGAAAAAGTGACATTTGTGGAAATGGAACTATTAGTAATGGGCACTACCAATTCTATTAGAATTATAGCGTAACAGATCGAGTTCGATCTCAGAAAGACCACAGATAACTGTCTGGAACTGTTCTTGGAAACTATCCTTTAGCTAGTTCCAGGGTGAATTTATCGCGATGTCTGACTTGCCTTTTCATCCTCACCTATCGTACCTCACTAGTGGCCCAACAGCAAATACCTTCAGCACAGGCGAGTTGGCCATTCCCTTATCAGTCATTAAAAAACAAACCACATTGGTACAAAGTTTTCTAATACTTACCTATTAAAAGAATGATAATAGCAGATCATATCGATTCCTAACTCGAACTCCGGTCAGACTTGTGACCCAGTTGTACAAAATACCACTAGAACTTAACGCTGAAGTGGAAGTTTCAAACGACTGTTGGGAGCAATTTCGTGGTTAATTTTAGACGACCTATTGCAACGTTTCTCAACCTTTTCAGTCCGCGGACCCCTAAAAAGTCAAGCACAATTACAAGGACCCCCTTAATAAAAAAACAAAGGAATAGATTTAAGACAATTTATTTTAGTATTGAAAAAAAACTACATTTTTATAAAAATTCAAAATGGAATACTGTATTAATGTGAAGGTTAATGCTGCTTTTTCGTTAACTAAATGAGTAATATCCGGGTTTATGTTTTTACTTAGTTGTAATTTCAAATCAGATTCCAATTGTAATCTGTTTATTTGTTTTTAATGTATACAAGAGCAGAGAATGTTTTTTCACAAAGAGGTATGTGGATGAAAAAAGCAGTATATATTTTTTAATACTACTTAGAATAGCAAACAAGCTGACGGCCCACCTGATGGAAAATAGTAACCGTTGCCTATAGACATGAGCAGTACCGTGGGTATAACAGAGTATACTGTTTCGCCCATGATACTCCGCATGCGTTACCATTCCTGAGGACTCAGGTGTTATTCTTCTATACCCAGTAAATTAACGCCATATCCTACCCTTCAAACCAAAACATATGCCATGCACACAAAGTTTGTACAAAGTCTAGCTCTGGTTAAATGTTTCAATGCTTCTTCTGATATTTGTTTATTAACTTTTCTTTATTAATTCAAATGTTCATAGATCAGGCGGCGGACCCCCGTACACACTCGCGGACTGCCAAAGGTCCGCAGACAACAGATTAAGAAACACTGACCTATTCGATTATTCTACTGTAATTGTCTTATTTATTGTTTAAATTGATGTTGTATTATTAATCACGATTTTCTCAAATTAGACAAGCTGTATTCAATTTTATTTAGCTGGTTTAAAGTTTACAATTATTTAAAAAATGTTTACTACGTAAACATAACATATAAACATATTGTTCCCAACTGTATTTGTAGTTTTCTGTCATTTGAGGCTATATGAATGCAATATTTCGCTATACTAATACGTTACCAAGTTTTTATTAGATGGCCATATTTAATTCCTCTATTTTCAACCGATTTCAAAAACAAAGTTCTTAATTTGATTGTATTTTTTTAGGTTTGTCACCTTATAACTCCGTCATTTATAAACCAATTTGTAAAATTCTTTTTTATTTAATATATATGATATATACTCACTACTTCCTATGCCACTGTGTTAGGTTGACTGGAAAACAATCTCTTTTAGAGATAAGTTCGCCTTTGCTTAATTTGTGCAAAAAGTAAAATTTATCTGACACATGTGTGTATAAATATAAGTAATTACAAGTGTCCTTCGGTAAATTTACATTATTTACTAAAATATGATTTGGTTTAAAGCTACTACAACCAATAAATTCTTATAAAAAATAAATAAACAAATTCATGAATAGCGCGCCTTTTTCGTCGTATGTTATAATTAAAAAGAAAAAATACGGAAGTTTTATATTGAAGTGACGGAGCACGGGATTTATTTTAGCCACGTCTATACTTATAGACGGATGACGATGACGTTACAGGTCATATTATTGACATTCCATCATGGCCGAATTAAAATAACTCACCGGAAGGTTGGAGTATTAAAACTGACGCAACACTTTCCGTGGCCCACGTCGGGCGCCAATATAAGCTTTCGGTTCCTGCCACCTGTTTCCGATGAAAACAATATACATATATGTAGGTAGTGCTCACTTCACAAAACCGAGATTCAGAATACCATTCCGGCCTACACTAAAAATCTGTAAGTCAATTTGAAATGAATGCCAGCTATCGAGTGGGGGTAAAATACGTGTTTACTATTCGGGATGTTTTTTATCGTCTAGTTATACTTTCTGACTAAAAGCACTAACTAATTACATTTGCAATATTCGAATACAATAGTATAATCGTTTACTAATAAAAGAATCGAGTCACAACACGTCACTGGTAGACAGTTTTGGACGTATGCAACTCACTTATTGTAACTATGCGCTAATTTCCGAATCAAGTCAATTTTAATAAAATTTTGTAAATTATAGATTCTAGATAAAATAGTTTTGAACATCATATTGATCTTATTTAATCGATTTTCGAATATGTCTGTAATATATTCCATCCCATAATATATCTCATTATTACCTCTCTCCATGGGTCAGCAATGTAGATAAAAACTTATCTGATAAGTACGATAAGGGCTAATATACCTAATGAAGATAAAAACCTTAAAAAATTAAAAATAATATATATTTGGAGCTTCTTTTTAAAAATCACATGTCATTACATATGTATCTGTGCGAAGTCGAAATGGATTTCTAGTATGAAAGAAAACATCTATGTAAATAATAAATATCATGATAATTGGTTAAGCCGTTAGTCATGAGACGTCAGGAGATGCCGTAACAAAGTCATTTTTACACGCATAATATTAGTAAAGAAAACATTGTTTATTTAAATATTTACCATATTTCAATGAGATCAAATAAGCTATATTGTACAACACAAATTTATAATATGTTCACACCCATCGGCTGCACGCTACAAGTAACTCTTTGATCTCACGGGGTGATGCTCTCGCCGTCCCCACGTGCAAGCAGTGTCCATTGACCCCCACTAGCGGGTTGTCTCCACATAATCCATATTATTGCAAAACATATAATGAAAAAATACTTACAATCCATGGGGATGAAATAACCTAAACTAACCTTTTGGCCTACCCTAAAAAACCTAAGCTAAGCTTAAGCGAGATTGCTTGATCAGCAAATGATCATTATGACCAATTTATATTCCTTTTATTTTATATTAATACCCGCCCACTATGTACTTTTTATTATAACAGATCGTGATTTGTTAATCTTTGTTGGATGCCCACGACACAGGTTCGCCAAGTGTGGGGCCCATTGTATTTTAAAACCAATGCGAAATATCTTTGGTAAAACTAGTGACTCGCTCCCACTTTGCACAATATTTTGACTAAAAACAACTCGTGTTTACTCATTGTTAATGTAGCTTTACGTAGGTGAAATAACTTAAAAAAAAAATCTTTTCTCATTACATGTATTAGTTAACTAGATTTTTTCTACGACTTCGTCCGGGTAAACGGGATATGTTCAATGATCGGGATTAAAAGTATCCTATATTCTTCTCCATACTATATTTTTTTTTTATACAACTTAGAATGACAAACAAGCTGACGGCCCACCTGTTGGAAAGTGGTGACCGTCGCCTATATATAGTACCTGTATTTCACAATTCTTTTTTCAATCAACACGGTTGATCACATATTTTGTGTTCAACCGTTTCCTCTTAATGTGCAAAAAACTAGTCAGTGAATACTTAAGGGGAGGTGATTATGAAATAAGATCTATAATGTAAAATACTTGTTATTATTTATCTAGAATAGAACAGAACAAAATAGACCAGGATAGAACAAAACGGAATAAAAGAGCTTTATTTCATTAAATAAAGATTTTTTATGGGTGAAAATGGTATGGTAAAACCGCCTGCGCTAACGGGATACGCTGGCGGAACACCAGTGAAAGGTGATAGATGAGAATGAAACACAGATCAGTTAGACCATCATGGTGAATTCATCAGGAATTAACCATAATAGTTTCCAGGGGGAACCGCGAGGAGGTCGACCTGGTTGGGTATATTGCTAGCAATGGGATTCTCAGTCCCCATTACTAACAATCCCTTTCCCCCCATTAAACAAAGATTAGCCTATAATACAATATAGCTATCACAATCTACGGAACATTCCGTCGTTAACAAGTATACCTATATGTGTTCACCGTGGTCAGAAATAGATGGAGACACATTGAGAGAACCTCATCTACAATCCACTATAATAATGAAAACTACGACCACTCTGTCAAGTGAGATCGACTGAAGACATATGTTATCATCATCATCTCAGCCATTATCCGTCCACTGCTGGACACAGGCCTCCCCCATAGACTGCCATAAGGAATAGTCCTAAGCCACGAGAGAAGAAATATATGTGTTCATTCAATTCCTTTTCCATCATAATAATGCGACTAAAGGACCTTAATAGTCAAGAAATGGGTTGCAGCGTTCCTTTTAAAACAGCACCAAAGTCTAACTGTGGTTGCCAATCCACCTGACAAGTATCAAGCGTCAAAATGGCAAAACTCCCCAAAGGGGAAGCTTATGTTCAACAGTGGATATATCATTATACACGTATATATTCAAGATATTAGTACAATACACTTCAAAGGAACAAAACTATTTTCGCCAATCACCAGGCCATTGTCAAAGTCAAATATCTTTTGTGCTTCGAAAAGTTTATAAAATATTTACACATTGAACACGAGTTGTGAGTCGTAAAGCCGTGATACGATTTTATGTTCTCGTATAATTTTAACGAACCGTCCACGCGGCAACTTCGGGGAAAAAACGTAACGGGCTCGCTTAAGAGGCCCGGTTTGATCTTGAACTTTTTATACATCCAATATTAAACACAAACGATATAGAAATTTGTGCGTATGTGAAAAATAACAGGTAACTTTACTTCAATAAAAAAAAACGACTTTAATCGCGACAAAACAAGGGGGTATATCATGAAATGAAATTCTGAATGTTCAGACTCAATTTTGTATCTTTGTTCATACCGATATCGGTCCAATAAATGAAATTTAACATTTCTATCATAAAAATTAACAATCCTACCATAAGAATCCTAAGGAACGATTTAACATTTTTAATATTTTTAAACGGTATATATCCTGTACTTTTAACATCAAATTTGTGTTTCGTTAGGCCCAAAAATATCGGAGAACATTTCATAGTAGTCCCTAAATTATAATAATTTAAAAACTAAACTACTAAATCGATTTTGATCAAATTTCTATGGGACAAATTCGAAAGTATATTCATTCAGATAAAAATAACTTTCTAAATCAATTTATATAATAAATGGTGGAGTTACGAGGTAACAAACATAAAATAAAACAATAAAAATTATTAAAAGAAAATGCAGTAGAAAGTGGATGGTAGTGGTGGATGTAATCAAAGTTCTAGGCACATCTTTAAACAAATGAAAAAGATCAACATACGTGTATACCAGTGACGCGAAGTCACGAATAAAAAGTCGTAAATCTTCAGCAATGCTGCAGGATCAAGTTAGAACCTATTATTTTTGAAGTCGATTGAAAATGTGGTGCTTTTTCCCCGAGTGCACTCGTCCATTGTATGGCGTAATCCCAATACTCCACTGGCTGGACGCCAAACAATCAGTTTGCTTCCACCGTCATATTTCATTATACCATTATTCAGTAGGTAGAAATCACTAACAAAATGATTTAATACATTTTTACCAAAGGGTAATTTTTTTCAAAAGTCGGTAACCTCTTTCCCATCCGTGTTTCTGACGTGAAGCACTTGCATTTAAATGGCTGTGTTCCGATTTGAAGGGTGGGAATGGCAATAAAATTACAGGGTACTGAGGACCAATACCTTAGTCCTTAACATTCTTAAGGCAAAGCATGAAGAATGGTGGTATCATGGGCGACATAGAATACTCTGTTATGTCAAGTTACTATTCGAGCCTAAAGGCTGGTAAAATGGTTACCATTTTCGATCAGGTGGGCTTGTTTGCCATTCTAAATTGCATAAAAAAACATGGGAGCTTTGTATATCGAACAATCGTAAACTAAAAGCGCTACGAACTATTACTAGTATCAACCAGTGACTTTGGCCAGTTCATATTTTTATATTATCGAGCGCGTTCTTCCTATCAATATTATATATTGGATATCCGATAGTTAATATATCCATTATTGGGCCAATATATACATATTGTAATTAAAATATATAGATATTGCTATATATTACCTACATATAATATTTTCTAGTTATACAGTCGTTAATTCTAATAAGAATAAGGCGTGGTTGTATTTTACACGCTGGAATGCCCTCATAGCAAAGGCAAATTTAACATCAAAGGAGAAAATAAACTATGAAACCTCAAAGAGCTTCAACTAGAGGTCTAGACAAGTACTTACGATAGTCACAAAGTTCTAACGATGTAACTAACGCCTTACCCACATTTATCACTTATAAGTGACATTATTTCAAAATGTATAAGATTCTCAGTTCGACTGAATTTCTACGTTACGAGATATGTTCGCCAGCCGATGGACTGAATTTTATAACACTTTTTTGTAACAAATTTGTTTATTTTAAAGTTACGTTTATACGTTTTTTCCTGAAAATATGATATTATACAGATTTAAGTGTTTCTTTTTTTATATAACTAATTTAATTTTTTCATTTCATTTTCTTGCTTTCAACTACACCAATAATTTATCATGTCATTTTTAATAAAAGAAATAAAATGGTTAACAAAATAACAATTTCGTGACAGGTGAGTTGAGTGGAACCTAAATAAGATATATATATATAGATTTACGCCTTTTGGAAAATTTGCTCAATTCCAGTAATTGTAAATTCACGAAATATATAACAGTGATTTATTTATTGAATTTTATGTACAAGTATAAGAAGTCGTTGGCCGTATTTTTTTAATGGATGATAATAATATGGTAACCCTGCCTGATCTATCGTTATATACTGGCGGGGCACCAGTGGGAGATGATAGATGAGGATAAAAGCAGGTTAGTTAGCCCATCCTGACGAATTCAACTAGAATCAACCACGCTGGTTTCCAAGGGGAAACACTTGGAGGTCGACCTGACAGGGTATATTGCTAGTAATGGGGATATTTGACCCCATTACTAGAATAAGACATCCCTTCCTTTTCCGTGAGTGTCGTAATAGACGACTAAGAGAGGGCGAGGGATGGGCAACAGCGTCCCTGTTAAAACATCTCCAAAACCTGACTGCGGTTACCAAGCCACCTGCCAAGCATGCTAACTACTGGCAACCTAACAGGGGAAGGCTTATATTCAGCAATAGACAGTTAAAGGCCGATATGACGATGATGATAACAAGTTGTACATTTTTTATTATAGACATGTGACCACACCGTTCTGAGCAAACACAAAGACAACATGGTCCATGAATTCGATCAATCGAAAGGAGAATGTTCTAATCTCACTGGTTGACCACACTATGCCAGCTCTCGAAATGTTTTTACATCTTTATCATGCTACGTTTGAAAAATTCGAGATTATAGGACGAAGGAACCACATCATGGATAAGGCCATTCCACATTGTTACGGTACGGTTCACGTAAGAGTTGGCAAACTTATTTGAACGCGAATACTGGCCCATACTCTTGGTGCGATATCCGAAAGGTGAGGATGGAGTAATAGAATGAAGTTGTTCTGAGCATTATCCATGGAATAGGCGCTAGAAGATAAAGGAGGAGGTATATTGCGAACATTACAAGGCGTTCTCTTGCAGTCAACCATGGGTCATAGAGAGTTTTAATCCATTTACCCTCGTGAAGACAGATACTAAAATTCTACGAAGGTCCTATTCGATAAATGAAGTTATGAGGCCAACCTTGACCACTTGGCGGGACGCCAGCTCCTTGAGCCGTTGATAAATGTGTTAATAACATGCATTTCTGCATTATAACATGCACTTCTGTGTTGTATTATTGTTTACGGATTGATAAAGAGTAGTGGTTTGCGAGGTTTCCTCAAAAACTGTTCATTCCTACTACAATGTATGCGAGCAAGTTTGTAACATCAATAGATGGCGCCTAGTTAGACGTAATGACTTTTCAATTTGGTAATTTCAAAGTGGTTAGAAAATTTGCTTTTTCGATCCGGACAGCCTCAGTTACTCGGGTCTTTCAGACGCAGATTCGAATCCCCGAAACAGGTGAATTCATCACGATTAGCTAACAGACCTGCCTTTTCATAATCACCTATTATCTACCGATAGCACAGACGAGGTTATCATCCATAGTAAAAATAACCTTGGGGAGAAAGGGATTGTTAGCAATGGAGTTTGACAGCCCCATTGCTAGCAATATGCCTTATTAGGTCGACCTCCACGTGGTTCCCCATGGAAACCATCGTGAACAATTCTTGTTGAATTCGTCACGATGGGCTAACTGACCTACTTCATCCTCATCTATCATACTTCACTGGTGCCCCGCCGGTGTCTACCAATAGCGCAGGTGGGGTTACCATTCCATTATCATACATTAAAAAATAACCTTATATTTAAAATTCTCGAACACAAGGTTACATACACATTTTAAAACATAATAATTTTTTTTTCTTAAAAAAAGAACCTACTTAAGGTTCAAACAAAGGCAAGAAAATCACTCGAATTGAAATCCCTTTTTTTTTATTCAGTTTAAAAGTGATCATAAATTTAATTGGATGTTAAGCTCCTATATATATCGCAAATCGTTAGACGTTTACTTTGTGAGGCGTGTACAGCGTCATAACTTCGCACCCTCATAACAAACTCGCTTCCAAACTTCCAAACACAAACAAAACAACGGCACGAGTGTCAAAGTGACAGTGCCATGTCAAAACACTTGAAAGTTATCGCTTTTATGTAAGACATGACTAAAGAAGCGCTCGTGTTTGCATTTGAGTCACGAGTCGAAAACTTCATCATTACTTCCTCTAGTGACTTGTCATATTATATCTTGATGTCTCTTCTACCTATTGAAAGGACTTTGGGATCCTACAGATCATTTTTGAGAGCATTCATACTAACACGTAGCAACGACTATATTGCGCACGTAACAAATTTCTATTTGTTTACGTCTAAAAAATATACATGAATAAGATGGAAGGGGAGAGCGAATCCCAATGTTTTTGTTATTGGAATAATTTCTAATTTTATAATTCGACTACTAAATCTTTTTTTTTTATACCATAAAGGTGGCAAGCATACAGATCGTCTGATGGTAAGCGGTTAGTGTAGCCTATGGAAGCATGCAACACTAGGAGTGTCACGTGCACGTTGCCAACCCTGAAGAAGCCTTAATATACTCTTTTAAGAACCCCATTATTAATACATTATAAAATATCATAATAAATCAGTGATATAATACTACTAATCGGGGGAAAGAAATTGTTAGTGATGGAGTCTGAGACTCTCATTGCTAGCAATATACCCAACCAGGTCGACCTCCTCGCGGTTCCCCTGGAAACTATCATGGTTAATTCCTGATGAATTCATCATGATGGGCCAACTGGCCTGTTTTCTTTCTCATCTATCACCCTTCACTGGTGCTCCGCCAGCGTATCCTGTTAGCGCAGGCGGGGTTACCGTACCATTTTCACCCATAAAAAAAAAATACTACTAATCGTCTCGGCTCGGTTCGTACCAACTCGTACATGAACGACTTTAGCGATTAATAAAATTGTATAGTGAATAAAATAAATAGTCAATCAAAATTTGTAGTCGAATGAATAAAATTAGCAGTCGAACGATTTAACAATCATTCGAATAATTTGAGTGAATTGCTCAGTCGGATAATTAGTAATGGTATTAGTAAACGCGCGCATCGCTAGTAAGATACAGAGGGCCTACTATGAATTTTTTCCGAAATTTCGGAGCCGAACAAAACAAATTTGATGTTAAAATTACATAATACTTAAAATTTAAAAACATCGAAAATGTTCCTTTGGATTTTTATGGTAGGATTTATAGAACGAAATGTTAAGCTCCATTTACTGGATCGATTAAGGTATAAACGAAAACACGAAATTGAGTCCGAAACTTCGGAAATTCATTTCATGGTAGGCCCCCAGTTGTCGATAAGGGCCGCTCTGGACGGACGTTATATCAGCCTTTAACTGTCCACTGATACACATAGGGTTTTGCCAGTAGTTGCCACGCTTGGCAAGCGGGTTGGCAACCGCAAATTGGCTTTTGTTGATATTTTAAGAGGAACGCTAAACAGACATATGTTGACCAAATAGGCGACGTATTGCAGAAGGGCCGTGTGGAGGAAGCGAAAACAGTTTGTTTGTATCGAATCATTTGGCGTTCCATTGTTTCTGCCTACTCTAAAGAGAGACAAGCGTGACAGCTGTGTATGTATGAGTAAGATTGTAAAAAATGTATGAGCAATTATACAAACATGCCACTGGATATACTTTTGATGATATTTTAGGTGGACTAATTTTAGGAATATACACGTTGTGTGGAGTTAATGTTTACATTTTATTCGTAAATGCTCTCTACCGTACACGTGAAGACCTGTTACTCAACCTGTTATAATAATTATGTTTAGAAAGAAGTATTTATTTATTTAAACTTTAATGCACAGTAAAATTCTACGTACATATGGCGGACTTAACACCGGACGGTGTTCTTTACCAGTCAACCATTGGGCGAACCGAGAAAAATGTAGGCGGGGGGGGGGAAGGGATTGTTAGTAATGGAGACTGAGAATCCCATTGCTAGCAATATACCCAAACAGGTCGACCTCCTCGCGGTTCCCCCTGGAAACTATCATGGTTAATTCCTGATGAATTCATCATGATGGGCTAACTGGCCTGTTTTCATT
This sequence comes from Galleria mellonella, assembly GCF_026898425.1. Lineage (NCBI taxonomy): Eukaryota > Metazoa > Arthropoda > Insecta > Lepidoptera > Pyralidae > Galleria > Galleria mellonella. The sequence goes on along the minus strand of NW_026441999.1, from coordinate 1,515,606 downwards.
CTCATCTATCACCCTTCACTAGTGCTCCGCCAGCGTATACCGTTAACGCAGGCGGGGTTACCATACCATTTTCACCCATCAAAAATAATATGTAGGTGGTGCATTTTTAAATAGAGAAAAAAAAAGCAATATTTGATAAATTAATATAATACAAACAAGTATGATTAGATTAGATTTCCTATTTTTATTGATTTTTAGGCTACCCGTCGTAAGACACGATTAGGGGAACGCGAGGGATGGACAGCAGAGTCCGGACAAAACAACGGAAGTCGCTGTTTTTTTGCGAAGAAACATCTACTAAATACCAATAATAATCTAATGCCAATAATCTAATACAAACATTCAAAATTCAAATTCAAAATATTTATTCATTCTTCACATTACTGTATGAACAAACTATTTATTTAGGAATACACAGTTCATGTATTGTGGAGACTGATGGCTGAACTAGGAAAACGTGTGCTACAGCCACCAGGCCACCACCTAAATTTAATTTAATTAAAAATTAGCTTCTGCCCACTACTTCTTATGCGTGTAATTCTGATCTTTATTCTTTATTCTTTTATTGTACACAAAACATACTGTTAATCACAATTCATTATAAACATAATGTACAAAGGCGAGCTTATCTCTAATAAGAGATTTCTTCCAGCAAAACCTTTTTATGTAAATTGTGTTATTTTAAAAATAAAAATAGGCAGTCATACGATCTGCATATATTGCATAAACACATAAGATATGTATACACAAAGAATAATACAAACTACAGGATCTTCAGGAACACAACTGTGAAAACCGCATCCAATTTGATGCTGTAATTTTTGCGTGACATCGGAGCAAACATACAGACAGATAGATAAAATTTCTAAAAAAATTTTTAGCATCTATTGGCCTTAATAATATTTATCATATTTAGCTAGTATTATTTATAACACTATTCTAGCAAACATACTATTTGTTAGTGTACAATACACCACTCAACTACATCTAAACCCACTGACAGTTCGATTAAACCCGATCTGTATTCCCTCAGTGGCACTCGGCTGGTTCTTTCAATTAACTACGTTTTCACTGGAGCCAGTCGTCCGGGTTCTGTCCACAAAGCCTATTGTTATTGTATGAACGTTTACTTTCACCCCCGTCTAGACCCATCCGGCCCCTCCACGTAAACAAGTACGAGTGGCTACCTGATACACGGTAAAGGAAGTCCATGATACCGCTGTCATAGGCTTGTAGTTGATAGTTTTTAGGGTTCCCTACTGAAACGATACAAAGGAACTCTTATGACGCGACTACGTATGCCCGTCCGTCTGTCACGACACTATCTAACACTACCGATATGAAATTTGGAATAATTTAATTACAAGTCACAAAGACTCGTAATAGAAATAATTTCCAAAAAAAATTGGATTATAGATTTCTAACAAATGCGAAAATAGACATCCGTCCGATATGGGTGATATCAAAATGGGTGATGATCCTTTTTCCGCTATCAATGTCCAGAGAAGCTCGCTATATAGATATCGGATCGGTATCCCTATTACGCATGCCTAGTCCTAAAGGAGTACTTAAAATTTAGAAATTATCTTCTAAAATTTCTAAATTATTTTCGAAAAAGAAATGTTGCGTTGGTTTGGTCATTTGGAGAGGATAAATGAAAGAAGAATTACGAAAGAGATTTATCGAGCAAGAATGAATGGAGATGTCGGTAGGGGCCGCCTTAGACGGACGTATGTTGACCAAATAGGCGACGTGCTGAAGAAGGGCCAAATTAAAAGTACCCGTAACCGGCGAGCGTGTATGAAAAGATTGATGAATGTGAAAGAAGCGAAAGAGGTTTGTTTGAATAGAAGCATTTGGCGTTCCATTGTTTCTGCCTACCCTAATGGGAGACAGGCGCGACGGATATTGTATCTTCTAAAATACGACTGTGTTTAAGAAAACCAAATTCATTTTTCAATAATTCATTTAATAATAAATAATAAATTTAATCGACATTTTTTATCGACTACGGAATTTTATTACCATGACGCCGACGCGCTTTTAGTAGGTTTCTAGTTATATATTTCTAAGCAGTTAAAATATAAAAATTTACGTATATATATATATATTTTTTTTTATTTCGCATTTCTCTACAAAACAATAACGGTGCAAAGAATCCTTGTTATTTCAAATATTTATAATGTCACAAACAGAATCATTTAAAAGGGAATTTCTTTTCAAAGCGACTACATTCCTCCACTTTTATTTCAATTTCAATCTTTTAATAATTTTATTTTATTAATATTTTTCTTTTTCTTTATACAACTTAGAATGGCAAACAAGCTGATGGCCTACGTGATGGAAAGTGGTAACCGTAGCCTGTAGACATGAGCAGTACCGTGGACATAACAGAGTATACTGTTTCGCCCATGATACCCCCCATGCGTTGCCATTTCTGAGGACTCGGGTGTTATTCCTCTGTACCCAGTAAATTCACGCCATATCCCACCCTTCAAACCGAAACACGGTCATGCAAACACAGCTGCTTCACGGTTGAAACACGAATGGGACAGCGGTACCCAAGCAATCGACTTTTGCACAAAGTCTCCATTTGGTAAATGGTATTAATTTATTATTTTTGGAATATTTTTATTATTATTATTTTTTTATACACTTAGAATGGCAAACAAGATGAAAGCCCACCACCTGATGGAAAGCGGTAACCGTCGCCTATTAACATGAATAGTACTATGGTAATAACAAAGTACACTGTGTCGTCCATGATACCCTTCATGTTTTTCTTTATACAACAAAGGTGGCAAACAAGCATACATGTATTTCCATTCCTGAGGACTACGGTGTTATGCCTCTGTAGCCTGTAATTGCACTGCCATACATTACAGATCATCGTCATCATATCAGCCTTTAAGTCCACTGCTGGACATAAGCCTCCCCCTTGGGGGGTTTTGTCAGTAGCTGCCACGCTTGGCAACCGCAGTCAGACTTTGGAGATGTTTTAATAGGGACGCTGCTGCCCATCCCTCGCCTTCCCTTAGTCGTAGAAGGGTATATTTTTTATTTAGACAATGCTAGCAAATGCGCAGCACTGGCTTGAATCTTTAAAGCGTGGCCCGTACAATTCTTGACGTCATATACGATTATGACGTCTCTAAATACAGTCGGTATTCGAGAGTCGTAAAACACCAAGGTCCACTTGTGACTAAATACGAGATCTATTATGCTTCTATTTCTATAATTCAATTGTATGTTGCGAAACTTTTTAATGTTACTATAATACTTTGTACAAAAGTCGATTGCTTGGGTACCTCTGTCCCATTTGTGTTTCTACCGTGAAGCAGTTGTGTTTGCATGGCTGTGTTTCGGTTTGAAGGGTGGGATATGGCGTGAATTTACTGGGTACAGAGGAATGGCAACGCATGGGGAATATCATGGGTGAAACAGTATACTCTGTTATGTCCATGGTACTGATCATGTCTATAGGCGACGGTTACCACTTTCCATCAGGTGGGCCGTCAGCTTGTTTGCCAGTTGTATAAAAAAAAAATGCAGACATCAAATACACTAATTCTTTTTTAAGCGCATAAAAGAAGGGGTTCACAACCCTTACTGATATTATACTTGCAATTTAAAAATGAGTTTACTTGTTACGAGTTTTTTTTTAATTCATTTTATTACAATCATTTTGTCATTATTATCATTAATAATTATTATCTATCTCTATTTACGTTTTTTTTTTGTTAGGGAGGCAACCGAGCAGACGGTCCCGTCGCCCATAAACACCTGTAACACGAGAGTTGCTTGTGCGCTGCCGATCTTTTAAACGTTTCTCTACGTCTACGAGTTTATGCCAAAATCTATAAAATAAAGCTTTGGCTATTATTATAGCCTCGGAGATGTATTAGGGTTACCTCAGTAAAGGCAATATATTTAGAAATATCTGTATATACATATATAAATGAACCGGCATTCGTTTGTCTCGCTTAAACTCAAAAATAGATTCGAATATTTTTCTTTTCCTTTTATTCGTTGCAATATGATTGTTTAAAAGAAAAAATAATAGAAAAATTCCTTAATATTAGATGAAAAATTGAAAAAAAAATATAGATAATTTTGTATGGGGATCGCAGCTACAAAATACTTTTAATAGATGGCGCTGTAGACAATATAAAGTTCACCTGATCTAGCGAGTTATAAAACATTAATAAACTTAGATTGACAATTGTAATCGTGTCATATGGACTAACAACATCTGGTTTTACCGCTGTTGCTTGAGTCACTGCATAGCAATTATTTATCAACCGACTTAAAAAAGAAGGAAGTTCTCAATTAGGTTGTATTTTTTTTGTTTTTCACCTGGTTTTGTCAGAACTGAAGTAGTTTTTTTGTTTTTTTTTTTTAATATAAGACAAAATCTTTAATTATTCCTTACATATTCATACAAACAGGAATACAACACACGTGTATACCCAATTTTTAGGAGATATAGATTACTAATTACACAGATTTCGAACAAAGTCGTTGTCAAAAAGTCCAACAAATACCACCTTGAGTCCGGGAACATTTCCTGTCAGTATTCCCTGTGGGACCGACATAATTATACCACGTGAGTCACCCGGTAGGGAACCCTGTCGACACTGACTCACTTGGCACCATTCCATTATTGTATGTAGTTCAAGTTTGAGCTGCATATACCACAGACACGGATGAGGATAGATGACGCACAGTACTAGAGACTGCAGATAGAGACAGTGGGATAGACGACTCATCTCACTATACATGGGGAGATTAAAGTGTCACATTACATTAGCATGATTCAAAGAAATGTACTGTCAGTAAAATTGGAAATTTTCCCAAAAAAAAACATGCGTCGAAAATGGTGGTCAAGATTTCTATTTTACTCTATATGACTCGATAATATTTTTGGTGTGTTTCTTACGCCATATCCTCCCCAAATAAATATATTTTTTAAAAAGAAACTGATGGAAAAACGACAATTGACAACAAAACAAAAAAGAAATTGTGGCTCTCTTAGCCGTGACAGTTGGATAAGCTGCGTATTCTCATATTTTTAGCAATTTTCGACTGATGTTACTTTTGAACCTAAATATTTTTAAACAGTAGTAGAACGTCTACAGAATGCTAATGACATAGATTTCGTTTCGTGTGTGAAAAACAAACACGGCACCACTACTTGCCTTGTTACAAAAACCATTTATAATAGCAAAACCCTTGCGCACGAAACACATTCAAAAATATAACATGTCATGCTGCTTTGTCACTCTTTTAATTTTTTTTTGGCGTAAAGTTTATTCTGAATTTCATGTTCGAGTAGATTCTTTTAAAATTAGGACCAATAAATGCAAGCAAAATATATACAGTGCGACATCTATTTAAATACAGCTCTAAGACCAATACTCTATAAGCCAATATTGATGCTAACATCATGAATGTACATTCTTCATGGCCACATACTCAAGCAATTGCATAAGAAGCCGTGAAGAATCTGAATTCTTAATCAAAACACTTCACCGGACGGTTTCTGCATAATTCTGCACATTTGATGTCATTCGCAATATTAGCTAGCCTTCCTATCACTACGATATGTTATTTTAGTGAAAGATGCACCCTGGGAAGGTAGCTTCTGAGATACAATATACTTGATACTAGTTCAAAAGTCATAAATAATATTGTATGATCGCTTGTATACAACGTTAAACATGTACTTTCTATGTTGTAAATTTATTTAAAAACGAGCAATTACTTGTAAAATAATTAAATATAATTTAATTATTTTACATTGACATTAATGCACGCATATTAGATAGCTATCTATTAAATTTTGCTACACCCAAACAGGATTAATGTACTTACTCTACTTAAGAACATTGTAACGACTCTATATTAAGTATATGAATGCATTATAATAATTAATTAATAATAAGAAAAAATACAGGAATGTAGGTATGTCTATTAGTAGTCTAATACTTATAGTATAAACTGTATTTGGTTCGAAACTAGATGGCGCGGTGTGACATATCCGTCACCGAGTATTACATGGAAATTGACGAAGCAATATTATGCAAATAATTCTGTTCAGATTAAACCCGCTCTCAAGTTCAAATATAATATAGTCGCTTATTCAGTCGACTTATGCCAAAATCGTGTTGCATTTAAAATATAAATCACGGTACTATATTATAGAGGGGAATGGAATTGTTAGTAAAGGGATCTAGCAACGTCATTGCTAGCAATATACCTTGTCCACCTGGGAACCATCGTGGTTGATTCATTAAGATAGGCCAACTGAACTGCTTTCATTACAACATAGAATAGTCCAACCCTTCCTTTGTGGGTGTCGTAAGAGGCCACTAAAGAGAAGTTAGTGCTAGAGAGATGGGCAGCATTATCCTTCTTAAAACATCTTTAAAAACATAACTGCGATTGCCAATCCGCCTACCAAGCGTGGCAACTACTGGCAAAGCTCCCCTTATGGGGAGAACTTGTGTTCAGCAGTGGACAGTTAACGGCCGAAATGATGATGAATGATGATACGCCGTATGCGATATATTCCTGATTCTTATTTCTATGTATGTACCAGCTGATATAAAATTGTAAGTATAAAATCATAAAACACGTGTATAAAAATTATAATAATGGAACGTCTTCACTCAGGTGTGATAGAAACGTTCGTAAAATTGATCGTCAGTCAATTCGGAAGCTTCCTTATGGACTCTTAAAATCAACTTAAACTTCTAATACATACGGTACAATTTTAAATGGTCTGAAGATTCGCGTCGATCCTAAATCTGTCTTGAAGACTTTCAGAGTTTCGAATTTAGTTTCAAATATCGTGTCCAGGGCCGGCTTTAGCCTATCTGGCGTCCCAGGGGGAATTATTTTTGATGACGCCCCAAAACAAAATCCACGGGTGCCAAGTGAGCCGACAGTGGTATTACATTAATCCACTGTTTAGATTAAAGTAAACAGTAGATTCTCACTATCTAGATTTAGATAATCTTTTAGACGGAAAATTTAAAATTGTGTTCTATCAACTAAAATCACGTGTAATAAGAAGAGTTCAAAGATAATTCGACAATTCATAATGATATCTTAATTAATATCCACTGATTGGAAAAGTTATTGGATTCCAGTCTACTGGCATTGGACAGTATCACCCGGCGCTACGTTGTTCAACTAAAACTACCAACATCGAATTTAACACGACATTTTATTAATACGTGTCAACACCTATGGCGCCCTCCCCTAAGTCAGGGACTGGCCATATCATATCGAGGCAGGGCTCAATTTTAAAACTTGAAACAGTCTCAAACAGTTATATTCAAGAGACGAGGATTAAAGTATTATTTGTCTTGTGTAAAACAAAGAATTTAATCTCAGGATAGACTATTCTGAGAGAAGAATTTGTACTCTTCTCTAAGAACAATTGTGTGTAATTATAATATACAATTTGTTCTGAGATAGTGTGCTTTGTCATCAGACTCGTCTACTAATTCAATTTTAACTTCATTATTATTATTTCTACCGTTACATGTCCGCTGCTGAACATAATTCTTTCCCATAAGAGGAGTTTTGCCAGTAGTTGCCACACTTGATATTTAGATATCCGTTTTCACTACTGTTTTCATTACTGTTTAGTATTATTAAATAAAGATTTTTTTCTTTCGTACTTTCAAATCTTGTAGGGTTATATCAACCGGCTTCTCAATTAACCGAACTAGAGACCCCCTTCGTACTTTTTTAAATAAAATATTTTCCATGTTAATCGCTAATGATGTAGCTTTTTACAGTTGCAAGAATTTTCAAAATCGATTGAGTAATTTTTGAAATCCATTACAATTCGAAAAATCTAAACTTTCTTCCTCTTTATAATATTAGATTTGCGTTCACATGCAGTTTCATATTGTTCTTTTCTCTCCTAATCATCTCCTACAACATACTATGAATAAACTAGTAAAAGACTTGACGACAGATATGTTTATACTCAGAAGTGATACATTTATCGTTTCACCAATTCCTTTAAAGATTTCTAATGTTAACAAATCAAACAAATTTATAACTATATTAGGCAAAATTTCATGTTACTAAATTCCACACATGTTTATTACTAACCAGATAAAACTTCTCTCCCATGGTAGGGACCAACTGGTAACAAAGTTTACCGCTTTGCACAAAGAAATACGTAAACAACAAAGGAAAAGAAAACAATTTCACGCATTATCGTCTCAACAGAAATTTCAAACACATGACAAAAACAAGATATGAATTGAACTGAATAATAAAGTATGAATAATACAAATTTGTATAAAGAACATTAAATTCGAAATATGAATTCGGTAAACAAGTAAAGTAATGTGGTCCCGGCATAGAATAGACCACTCCTTCCTTTCGGGTGTCGTAAGAGGCGACTAAGGGAGGGCGAGAGAGAGAAGAGAGGGGCAGCAACGCCCCTCGTAAACCTTCTTAAAGCCTCACTTATTACCCCCCCCCCCCCCAAGTAAGACTTATGTTCAGCAGTACACAGTCAAAGGCTAAAATGATGATGATGATGATGCCAGTAAATTGTTTTGTATGATGTTTATCTTTACCACAAGAGTGGCAAACAAGCATCTGGTGGTAAACGCTCACTGTATGAATTCTATGGACGCCTGCAACACCAGAGATATCACGTGCACATTGTCGACCCTGAAGATATCTTAATATACCCCTTTTAAAGACCTCTGTACATACATCTTCCGTACGAAATCTCTATGAAGAACTTTGGCAGGGAGCTCATCCAACAATTTGAGTGTTCGTGGCAGAAAACACCTCTGAAACTGCTCTATACATGACCAAGCGTGTCAGAATTAATTCTTCCCTGTCAATGGCGAGCGGTGCGATGATAAAAGATGGGGCGTGGGCATCATTTCGCTACCGCTTGTGTCGTTGTGTTCATGTAATATTTCATACAATATTTCATTCGCCATAAGATTTATGACGAATGAAATATTAAGCTCAATTTACTGGATCGAATTTGGTACGAACAAAACCAAGAAATCGAGTCCGAAAATTCGGAACCTAGTTTCATGGTAGACCCACTGCTCTTGGAATTTATTATCATATATATCTCTTATCTTTATTCCCGTGTTTATCTTATATATTTATCACTGTTTTTTATTTTATTTATTTGTCTGTTATATATGATATATTATTTATATGTTTTATATATTATATTATTTTATATATTATTCTTATACATTACATCTCTTGCACACATGTGTCCGTGAGTTACGTATTTAGGGCCTACTGGAAATCAGTGTCGTAACTTCAGATTTGAAATTGCGACATATGCTGAGTTAGGTCCTTTGCACAAACACTGCTACATTCGTTTTGTTTTTTATATGTTTTTTATTTTATTCAAAATTAAAAATAAAATAGTAATGTTATTATATAATTGGGTAATCTTCATTATGATGTTGTTCTGTCAGATCCAATATGTATAATTTATATTATTTTTCTTAAGAGCAATTGTATTAAACTAATGATATCATTTAAATGAAAGGTTTGTTCAGTGTATGTGTAAATAAATAAATAAAATATTCCATTTTCTCGTCGCACTGTTAACTATTTATTTTCAAAGTCTCCTTATTTATCTGACCTTACTATGATTATCATTGCACGAGAATAATTAAATCTGTTGTGTCTAACAAAATTTATTGAAGCCTGACAATTTTACAGGTCGGTAACTTTTTGGCTTATGCTTGAGTACGTACAGAAGAGAGGCTGTGCAGGCGGCTCGATCGGATCACTATTTTTAACGGCTTTATTACATTTATTCTACTAGTCTTTTAACACGACTTCGTCCGCATGCCGAGTTATACTGATAGATCGAGATAAAAATTAGCCATTGTTTCTGCCTACCCTAATGGGAGACAGACGTGACAGATATGTATGTATGTATATAAAAAGTAGCCATTCTTCTCTATTCCAGATAGTATATGTTATACGAAATTTGGTGCCGATTGATGAAGCCTATGTCAGGTCGACCTCCACGTGGTCCCTTCTGGAAACTTTCGTGGTTGATTTCTGATGAATTTTCCATAACGATCTAACCTAACTTCATCATCACTATTCGTATCATCACTCACTAGTGCCCTATCAGCGTGTACCGATAATGTAAACGGGGATATCATTCCCCTACAATCGATTAAAAAAATCATGCACGTCGATATATGTACGTACATTTTGCTCTACTATTACATCGTAATAAGTATAAAAAAGGATAAGCAGTTGAAGTGGCAATGGGCTGGTCACATAGCTTGAAAAATTGGCAAGCGATGGTTCTTGAGTAGCGACCCCGCACGGCATGAATGAGGAATAACACCTGAGTCCTCAGGAATGGCAACGCATGGGGGGTATCATAGGTGAAACAGTATACTCTGTTATGTCCATGGTACTGCTCATGTCTATAGGCGACGGTTACCACTTTACATCAGGTGGGCCGTCAGCTTGTTTGCCATTCTAAGTTGTATGAAAAAAAACTCAAGAACCATCCCCGAACAGGGTCGCCACTCGGTCGGTCGGGGACCCTCACTAAATGGAGTGACCTATAATGCATTGCAGGGAGTCGGTAGATGCAGGTTTTAATAGATAAGAACCGAATAGACCAGGACCATTCCTTATGGCAGTCTATGGGGAAGGTTTACATCCAGCAGTGGACGAATAATGTCTGAAAGATGACGATGACGAACCGGTATATACGCTACGTGCATCGTAACGGTAAAATAGTACAATAATGTATTGTACTACAATGAATTATAAAACAACTCATTGGGTTTGAGATACACAATATGTCGGTTGTGGTTACGAGTGTGACATACATACATACATATATATTAATTAACCCACATCCCTTCGATGTGTCTGTCCGTCTGTCACTACCCTACCGTACACTCCATCCTATGTCAGCACGACAGCTCGATTAAGGAATGGCATTAACATTGTTATACCCAATTGAGAGACACCTCCCTTGTGAAGTTGGTAGTATAAAAGACACAAATATCAAAATCGGTTTTTCGGTGTCATTTAAGATATAAAAAAAACATTAAATTGTTATGTAATTAATTGTATTGTATGCCCGATGTATGGATAGGCTGTGTTTTCCTTTAAGACGTTAATAACATCTTACGAAAATTTTTAATGTACAGCTCACAATAAATATTTAATAATAATAATAAACTATTTATTGCGCACAATAGAGATGTACACAAGGAGTATTTATACAGAATGTGCATATACAAAAGGCGGGCTTATCGCTAAAAGCAATCTCTTACAGACAACCTGGCATAAAGAATGGATAAGTTTATTTAGATTTATTCTATTCTATTAAAGGACTATTCAAAAGAACTTAAATAAAAAAAATAAACTGATGCTGTCTCACATTTCCTCGCAAAGAAAATATATTATTAAGCATACTCATAAAAAAATCCTGTGTATCTTATTTCGTCATAGTCGTAGAATACTAACGGATCTGAAAAGATTACATATAAAGGATCCGTCAGTATTCTACGACTATGACGATTTATAAGTTAAAATTTCTGTTATTACATACATAGTAAGGAGAGCACCGATTTATATCTTAGACTAAATTATATCCACGTATAGATAGGCTAGTTTAAAAAAAAAATTCATCAACTAAAAATTAAGTCGTTATCTGTAATCTTGCATCTATATTACCAATAATCCTTAAGGAATGACACAACTATAGATAGAAATCCTTCTGTTGATAAATGAAAACCGTATTAAAATAGTTTAATTGTTGTAATTTTTGAGATCATTGCGAACATACAGACAATCGCGACTGGAGACTTTGTTTAATTATATTTATTTATTTATTTAAACTTTAATGCACAGTGAAATTCTACGTAGATTTGGCAGATTTAACACCGGACGGTGTTCTCTACCAGTCAACCATTGGGCAAACCGAAAAATGAGTAGGTGGTGCATTATTGAATAGAGGAAAAATAAAGCAATACTTGATATATTCATATAATACAAACATACAATTAAATTAATATAAATATACACATAATATATTAAATAAATACATACATATAATATTACTATATAAAACAATCAACTGTAATAAAAAAGCAAATAGTAATATATGGGGGAAAAGGAATTGTTAGTAATGGGATCAAATAACCCCATTACTAGCAATATACCCTGTCAGGTCGATCTCCACGCGGTTCCCCCTGGAAACCATCGTGGCTAATTCTAGTTGCATTCGTCACGATGGGCTAACTGACCTGCTTTCATCCTCATCAGTCATCTATCACTGGTGCCCCGCCAGTGTATACCGATAGCGCAGACGGGGTTACCATACCATTATCACTCATTACAAAAAAAAATAGCAATCTATGACTCAGGGTAACCAACAAGGTTACGTTTAAAGGTAAAGTGATTTTTCTAGAAAATAGAAAATAATAATAATAATATGCAGCGATATATCAAGACCAAACCTATAATCTCTTTGTCATACTTATTAGTTCAATTCCTGTCGTTCTAAACGTAACGAGAAATATCTAACATTCTGATTTATACGGTAACATACCAGCGTATGTATGGGCTAATCTTGGAATAGTAATGTTTGTGGACCGATGTCCGTTCGTAGCGGGCTTCTATTCCCGACTGTTTCACAACATTCAATGATCTCTCGAGAAAGTAGCGACAGTAAAAAAAACCCTTACTTAATTTTCCATTCGTGTTTCAACCGTGAAGCAGTTGTGTTTGCATGGCTGTGTTTCGGTTTAAAGGGTGGGATATGGCGTGAATTTACTGGGTACAGAGGAATAACACCTGAGTCCTCAGGAATGGCAACGCATGGGGGGTATCATGAGCGAAACAGTATACTCTGTTATGTCCATGGTACTGCTCATGTCTATAGGCGATGGTTACCACTTTCCATCAGGTGGGCCCGTCAGCTTGTTTGCCATTCTAAGTTGTATAAAAAAAAAAATTTAATAGAGAAACGTTCATCGAAGTCGATTTTTTTTTTTCGATTAAATTAATACCGAATAATTATTAACGACTAGCGGTATCCCACGTCTTCACCCACGTTTTATATTATACACAAATTGACCGCCTGCAGGTATAACCTAGTGAATAGAGGTGTTACATATATCTCGAGAGGCCTGCGACTGGTCTTTAACAATAAAATTCATTCATTTATTCATTGAATCGCAATTTCAAACCATGTCTCACCTCCTGTCCTGTGCTTGGCATCCTTCATCTTGCACGAAAAAAGACCTAAGGCAACGAACCGTGCTGTGGAAGTTATTAAGTTCTGGTCCAAACATATTTACGTTGCTTACTGACTCGAAAGAAGAACACAGTCAGCATAAAAATATCAAATGTTTCAAGTTAGAATATAATCTATCTGTGCAGCAAATTTAATACGAATTCGTCTAATAGTTTTTGCGTCAAAGAGTAATATATCCATTCATCGTCAAAAATTTGCGCGTTTATAATAGTAGGCAGTAGGAAATAGTAGGATTCAATCATATCTTATTGGCCATTGGCCGTGTGGTCCGGGCATAGAATAGGCCACTCTTTCCTTTCCCGTGGGTGTCGTAAGAGCCGACTGAAGGAAAAGCGAAGAATGGGCAGCAGCGTCCCTCTTGAGACATCTCTAAAGCCTGACTGCGGTTGCCAATCCGTCCGCCGAGCGTGGCAACTACTGGCAAAACCCCTCAAGAGGGAGACCTATGATCAGCAGTGGACAGCTAAAGGCTGATATGATAACGATGAATCATATCCCAGCTTTTCCTGTACACGGTACCAACATGCAATCCGAACGCCACGTGTACTTATTTATTTTCAATATAATAGCCCTGTCTGTCTATATTAAGACATACGAACCGTTATTGGCCATATATAAAAATTAAATGGGTTAATATTACAATTTAAAACTATCGCTGTCTTATTTATATTTTCGTTAGAATCTAAATATAATAGTTGTAGTTACTTTTATGACTGCCAAATATAAATAAAATCAATCGTAGCGTGAACAAGGTATCAGAGGTATCTTAATGTATGATAATGGAATGGTAAACCCGCCTGCACTGGCGGAGCACCAGTGAGTGGTGATAAATGAGGATAAGTGTTAGGGATCAACAAGAAATAAACTTTGAAAAAGGGGGGGGGGGCACAGGATCTTTAAAAATTTTAATAATAATTCGAGTAATATTTTATTCAACAATTATAAATTTTATTTGCTTTGAATAAGGGATTAAAAAAGTTCTTATTGCATAAATAAACAGTTCCATATTCAGCTAGTTAGTAGAAAGCGTGCAAATTATAACTTTTTTTTTTTAATACAAGGACCAATAATAAAATCAAAATTGACAAAGTTTCAAAAATCCAAGTTAACATAATGGACGTCTCCTTAGGTTTTAAGGGTGTTGTAACAATTCCCTGTCAATGTGACTCGACACACAACAGCAATATATATACATGAAATATGTTCGGATGTGACCGTTTAATGCGCCGAGGCCCATCCAATAACGGACCTTAATTCCCGGACAAATTTAATTTCGCGTAATTTGGGTCAAATAGGCCTAGTTAGTACCTATTATGAGGCGATTTATTCTTTACATTTTTTTATATGACAGACCAAAAATGAAACGTATTGTAATTGATTTGTGAGTAGGTTTATCCCGCAGCGTTGTCCACGTGAATCAGTCCTACGTGCTAAGTTAGAATATCACTTAATATAACACCTTAATCCTAAGAAATGACAACGCATGGGGGATATCATGGGCGAAACAGTATACTTTATTATGTCCATGGTACTGCTCATCTCTATAGATGACGGTTACCACTTTCCATCAGGTGAGCCGTCAGCTTGTTTGCCATTTGCCAAGTTGCATAAAATGAATAAAAAAAAACTTACTTATGTACTAAATTCATTCAAATCCGTTCAATAGTTTTTGCGTAAAAGAGTAACAAACTATAATATTAATTGTATGCATTAATAATTTATTATTATTATTATTGCCGTGTAGGTCCCGGCATAGAACAGACCACCTTTTCCCGTAAGAGGCGACTAAAAAACCTTATGGTAGAGGGATGGGCAGCAGCGTCCCTATTAAAACATCACCAAAATTCTAACTGCGATTGCTAATCCGTCTACCGAGCGTGGCAACTGAGAAAACCCCCAAAGGGGAGGCTTATGTTCAGCAGTGGACAGTTACAGGCTGTTATGATGATAATACATACATATATATTAATATAATATAAAAAAATCTGTCAAAGATTTATTTCATTTTTTTATACATAAATAACATATAGATTCTTCTTTACGTTCGTTCAATTCTTTATGGCAGTCTATGGGGGAGGCTCACGTCAAGCAGTGGATGGATAATGGCTGAAATGATGTCGATGATGATGAACATATAGGTATGTAAACTGGGAATTATAACTAATCGCGCTACTATTCACGGTATGTTTAAAGCTGCGACTTTGTCACAGTAAGTACACTCGCGACAAGTTTAGTCGTAATCTATTTGCGAACTTCCGTGAACATGCGTGTACATTGAGAGCGAGCACTGTGTGTTGAAACATAAAATACAAAGAGCAAATACAAGGAGCCCCGCTCCCGCTACACCACTGCAACAAGGGTCCAAGGTTGCCAGATTTGGGTATATTTTGCGATATAATAGGTAAAAATTGTATTGTAAAATCTTTATTGTATATAATTTATATTGGATACATTAAGGGGCCTCTGTTACAGTCAACCTTTGAGAAGCTGAAAGAAAACTGTAGAATGTACAAGGGTAAAAACATATTTGTTCGCGAAATTTTGGACAAATGATATTCATCATCAGCATCATATTCCTGCCTTTATGCATGTTATTTGAGTTCGGTGTAATTTTTTTTATTCATTTAACAATACAAAGTTGTAGAGTCTTAGTCTTTTGAAGAAATTAAATAGTTGGAGAAGATTTTGGAGGGAAATGAAATGGGCGTGGAGAAATTTGAGTAATTTTTTTGAGAGCAGTATATAAAGTATATATTTATTTAACAGTTTGTTGCACTAATATTACAGGTCTTGTTGAAGAATTTTCAATAAGTATAGTGTAGTGCAAAAGACGGTCTTATTGATAAGAAATTTCAAACAATTTCCAGACAACATTTGAGTAGAAGGAATTAGAGAATTAATAGGTAGGTGGTGGTATGATATATAAATGAAGGTAGTAGTATAAGACCAGAGAGTCAAAGGTAGACAACGCCGTTTTTTTTTCCGTCATGTAAATATTGCATGGAAAAACGTAGTGAAAACCAAAGTAAGTTCGTGATTGGTTAAAAGAGAACGAAATAGTATCAATTTGGAACAATAATTGACATTTTGAATAAAAGTAATAAAATCCCATCTGGCCACATTGCAAGGGCCTGAATGTAGCTTTTTAAACGAAAGAAAAGTACTTTCAAAAGAAATAGGTTCTCAATTGATTTAAATTTCGTTACCGTTACGTGACTGCGTCGCCAATTCCGATTTGATTTTTCACAATTCTTTTTGTAATCGACAAAATTTACTCCCGTGTTGGTCCCATGTACATTATTTTCAATAAATATAAAAAAAAATTGTGTTCCACAAAACAAAAACCGACTTCAACAGTGGCAAAACCAATTTTTGATTTAAAAACTAAACTACTTTGTTAAAAAAAAAAGTTATAAGACCAAATTATAAGTATATCTTTTCGGATATCATGGGCGAAACAGTATACTCTGTTATGTCCATGGTACTGCTCATGTCTATAGGCGACGGTTACCACTTTCCATCAGGTGGGCCGTCAGCTTGTTTGCCATTCTAAGTTGTATAAAAAAAAGTTTTTTTTTTAAACCAATAGAATTATGAGATAATAAACACAAAAAAATACAACCGAATTGAGAAGCTACTTCTTTTTGAAGATAGAAAGATAAAATTAAATATTAAAAAATATGTTTTCTCCGTGTACGTATGCCACAGTGACACAAATAGGCCACAGCTCAGTGATAGTTTTGCTTAATAGCAAACCACTGATTTTCAGCTGCAGCCTAAAGTTACGTTACATGGACGCGAGCAACGAATCCGAAATGACACTACATGCACTTATAAACGACATATAAATGTAGCCAAAAAATTATGTATTATATATCCATAAATATATCATACCTACTTGTACAACAATTAGTCCATTACCCTAAGGTTGTATTGAAAAGATTGCTCTCAGCAATAAGACCGCCTTACTGTACTTATACAATTGTATTGTTACATTTGTTAATTGCCTTGCTTATTCTCTATATTGTATAAAGCAAATAAAGTATACCTCATTCATTCATTCAATTATTTCTTTAAGTTATTATTTTTTATTCTGTAATTCCTAGTAACCAGGACCACATATATATATATATATATATATATATATATATATATATATATATATATATATATATATATATATATATACACATACAAATTCAATAGATTCGTAACGTCTATTTTATCTCTTAAAATAAATGCTATACACTATTCTTTGGCTGTAGGCAGTACTACCATTCAGGTACGCATATCTTTACTACTAATAAATTAATGGGGTCGCCAGGTATGGAGAGGTCCCTCGTGTCCTACAACGAACTCCCCTAAAAGGGAACATCCATTACATACGTGAGGTGACTTTTTAAAAAACGGATCTACCTCCCTGGAGGAATTTCTGGAGAGATTTGATGAATGTCTTAACACTTCTTCCTGTAAGGCATGATTTTATGTTTTTTTTTTATGCAAATTAACCCTTCCCACTGTGTTGTCGCCATTTGCGACATTAAAATGCTAACATTAAATCCGCTGTCGCGGCTACCGCGACACGCTTATTAAACTGACTCAGCGCCCTTTATAAAATAGCTAAGTAATAAATGTTTTATTTTATTGCAATGACTCCATTTTTCTTTTACATCACAGGTATTTACTTATAACTAATAGAGTGCTGGAGTTATCGGTATCCTTTATGAGTTACTAGGCTGGAATGTAAAGCGTTAAAATGGTATACAAGCTGGCAGCCCACCTGATGGAAAGCGGTAACCGACAAATGTATACATGCAACATGCACATAATACACTGTGACGCTCTTTATGCGTCTGGTCGTAATATGATATCTTTTACTCCCTCCTCAAATTTAAATAAATTTAAAATATTTTTTTATACACCTTAGAATGGCGAACAAGCTGACGGCCCACCTGATGGAAAGTGGTAACCGTCACCTATAGAAATGAGCAGTACCATGGACATAACAGAGTATACTGTTCCACCCATGATAACCCCCATACCTTGCCATTCCTGAGGACTCAGGTGTTATTCCTCTGTACCCTGTAAATTCACGGCCATATCCCACCCTTCAAACCGAAACATAGCCATGCAAACACAACTGCTTCACGGTTGAAACACGAATGGCACAGAGGTACCCAAGCAAACGACTTTTGTACAAAGTCTCCCTCTGGTTTTACTGATAACTTTCTAAATTAAACTCTATCTAAATTACGAACGACCTTATCTCAAATAACTGCAGTAATTTAGAAAGAGTTTATTACTGGAAAGGGTTTGTTATTAATAAATAAATTTCGTAACATTAGAGTACTATAAATTTTGAAATTGAAATAGACAATAAAGTTAACTTTTATTTGAAAAAAGCAACAGCTGTGTTTCTTGTCCGTTCTTCTCAGCTGAAATTGCATTCCAAACTGGACGGTAGGTTTTTAAAAGAAAGTGACTACTCAAAAATGCAATGCTATTCAATTCAGAAAACAAGTATGGTACAAAAGGCGGACTTAATACTCTCCATAGCATTCTCTCCCAGTCAACCTTTGGCAAAATAGAAATTTAATTAAGCGGTAAAAGAAAATATTTTGATTTGATTTATGCGTTAGTTTTCGAGGACGCCACTTGCTCGCGTCATCTATCTTCATCTATATCCGTGACAAATACGAAATAATACGAGATGTGCTCACAAAAATCCATTTCTTTTTTGTAAGGCGAAATCTATTTACTTTTTCGTCGCCAATGTTTCGCGTCCCCTGCTAATATATTATCTCATTATCTTTTCTGTCACAACAACACTGGCTGGTCACAAATTAATATTGTCACAATTGTAGTTTTTTTCAACCTACTTCAAAAAAGGATATCTCAATTCGATTGTATGTTTTCTTTGTTTGTTACTTTATAACTCCGTTAGTTATAAGCTAATTTGAAATATTCATTTTTTATCTGAAAGGATATATGCTTATAAATTGGACCCGTAGAAATTTCATCAAAATCGGATCAGTAGTACTTAAAAAAATATTTAAAAAAATATTAGTATTTAAAAAAATAAAAAAATAACTGGTATTCATTTGTGAAACACAATTTCTTTTTCAGATCTACATATCAGTATAATTATACTACATATTTCCCGCGGTGTTGACCGCGCATATCCGTATTTAAAGTATTCTTATATGTTAAGCCAGGGTATACCCTGGCTGACCCTGGCATTGGCATGAGATGAAGAAGGACATGGGTTACTTTTTCTCCCGACTACACAACCACATCCCGGTCACCAAAGCGAAGTTCACCAGAGGAAGACTTCGTACAAGTCGTTTGCTTGGGCACCTCTATCCCATTCGTGTTTCTACCGTGAAGCAGTAGTGTTTGCATGGCTGTGTTTCGGTTTGAAAGGTGGGATATGGCAGTGAATTTACACGGACAGAGGAATATCATCTGAGTCCTCAGGAATGGCAACGCATGGGGGGTATCATGGGCGAAACAGTATACTCTGTTATGTCCATGGTACTGCTTATATCTATAAGCGATGGTTACCACTTTCAATTAGGTCTTTGGATAACAACTAGTCAACAATGAGTTGATATAAAAATAACATTAATATCACATTAAAATCTTAAAGTCGGTTAAAAATAGAAGAGTAGTTATGTATACCGTTTTATTAATAATGTGTGTGCACGACACACCTTTTTATGGTAGTTTCTTTTTTAATTTTCTTAAAAAGAAATGTTTGTTTGTGATTTGAAGTTAGTGTCAGTTCAGTTTTTGTTTCGTTCGCGTTTTTGCTCCGTTGGTTTGCTTTGTATATTTTTTATAAAATTATATTATCTTTCTAAAAACACCGTATTTCCATACCAGCGTACAGTCTTTTCGCCCACAATGTGAACGAAAAATAAAGGTTTATATTAGGATTTTTGCCTACATGAGTCGAATTCACCGTCAGAGCTACGTAGTAAGTCACACGTAGGCGGTATTGGACGTTCATGGAAAACCGGTAATAGGATTCAAAGGTTAAAATTACAAAAAGATGAAAAATAAACCTTAGTGTAACTAACACTTGGTAAGGTCACCTATACTAACAAATATATTGTAAATGGCAAATAATGAAGTAATCCTTTATAATAAATCTAAATCTGAAAGTTTGTTTTTTGCCTCACAGCGTTTTAATGGTTTAACCAATTACTATGAAACTTGGTATACGAGTACACATGCTACATGAGATGGAGAAAGATATAGATTACTTTTTATCTCGGTCAATAAACATGTCACGGTCAGGCAGATGAAGTCGCGGGTAAAACCTAGTAACTCAACATATTGTCCGCAAAAAGCGATCGCTTGAAAAATGAAAGAATTAATTAGTAATTAACGATGAGGTTATGGACTTCATGGACGAGACGCCATGGACTTCAAAAATATCACTAGCTAATTTTGCTCCGCAAAAGAATACTGACATCAATCGTAACCAAACCAACTACTTGGGGAGGGGGGGACATAAACCCATTGCTAGCTATATATCCTGTAAGGTTGACTTCTAGGCCGTCTCCCCTAGAAACCTTCATGATTAATTCCTGATCCATCTTCTTTCAAACAAAACGGATTAAATCCTGAAAGCACTCTCTCCCACTCAACCTTAGAGAAGTGCCATGACATGTCTTTGACGTGGAGTTTAGAGAAAATTTCCACCATGTAAATAGCCATGTAGTCTTATCGAATCAGACGAACAACAATACCCTAGTAATAATGGAATTGATACAATTAATCATTCTCGTCTCCGAACCTTTATATGCCCTAAAAAATTTCATTACAATATTGCGATGGAATGGGGTTTTCCAATAATTAAGGCGATGGGGGATAGCATACATTGATCCGGGGGGAGGGGGAGGGGGGAGGTAAGGACAGTCGATTACAATTCGCACAATATGTCAGTACAGTAACATTAATTTAAATTTTACATTATAAGAGCCTCAAATAATTCTAAAACGTGCAAACCTATCTTTCTCTCTCTTCATTTAAGAGTTTCCTCTTGTCGGTGCAACTAATTCATGCATCTTCTTCCAGCCAGCTCTATCCCAGGCCATATCTTTGATCTCCCTATACGACATGACACCTAGTGTTACTTTTATCTGTCACATATAATTCCTCAGTCTTCCCCTTCCAAAAACCTATCAAGTAACAATAATTAAAGATTGTATCCCACAAAAAAGACCCTGATTTAAAGCTTAGATATGCTAATTCAAAACTTAGATAATGTAATTTTCTTCTTATATATTTTGTCTCTTTTTACGCATATATGTGTCTGTTTATGTTTTTTGTCTGAAATTCTAATATATAAAAGTTCTGTGAATAAATAGATCCAATAAAGTCCAATTAACAACTCCCTTATTTCTAAAGGGGGCAACAAAAACAATCGCCAACACACGCTGCATTGTACCGGGTCGCTTGTAAGTCGAATGGACGGATAACACAAATATTAACACGAACGTGACCGCCTTCTGTCTGCAAAAAAGCTAAGAGCTTCTGAGACGGTCTGGCTTGCAAACTTGCAATCAAGCACGTAGATTTTGCAGCTTGTAAAAAGCGACTTGATGCACAAAGAAAAACACCATTTATTTATAGATGCAATACATAATCCATTTCAAGTTGATTTTAAGACCTTTTTGTATTTATTAATTTATTTAAATAATATTATTGACCAAAAGAAAATATGGTACAAAAGGCGGACTTGATGCTAGTAGCATTCTCTACCAGTCAACCTTTGGGATGAACAGTGAATCACGAACGTAGTACTTCATTATTGGGGTAAGTAAAGAAAAGAACTACTATACAAAATAAATAATATATACATTTTATTATTATTATTTCAGCCTTTAACTGTCCACTGCTGGACATAAGCCATTCCCATAAGGGGAGTTTTGCCAGTAGTTGCCACGATTGGCAGGCGGGTTGGCAACCACAGTTAGGCTTTTACAGATGTTTTAAGAGGGACCCTGCTGCCTATCCCTACACTATCTGCCCTTTAGTCGCCTCTTACGACACTGACGGAAAAGGATGGTGTGGTCCATTCTATGCCGGGACCTACACGGCGGTAAATACATACATAAATAACATAAAATGAGGATGTATGATTGTGTCTTTTGTACGAGGTCTGTCCGGAAAGTTCGTATAAAAGTGTTCTGGAATGCGAGAAAGAGGAGTGGGGAGGCCAGGTAAGCGCAGGACCCCTTCCTTATGTCCCTAACAATGCTTCAGTTCTGGTCTGACCGCCGTGCGGTGCGAACTGGCTTGTCACGCCATCTGTGAAGTTACCTCTTAACGAAACCCCGTCGGCATGGAGCCCGCTTCCGTTGAAGAGCAGCGCGTCGTAATCAAGTTTCTCTCGAAACTCGGCAAGAATGGCCGTGAAAGCAAAGAGTGGAAGACATCCGGGGAACCACGAACAAAAAAATCAAGAAAATCCCGCTCAAATGTCAAGACAATGTTGATTGTTTTTTTCGATGTTCGGGGGATTGTCCATCAAGAATTCGTCCCTCCAGGCCAGACAGTTGATGGAAAATTCTACGTCGATGTGCTCAGACGCCTCAAAGCTCGTGTGGCACGAGTTCGTCCAGAATTGGCGCGAGAGGGGCGTTGGATTCTTCACCACGACAATGCCCCTGCCCACACCTCTCTTGTTGTCCGTGAGTTTTTTTTTTTTTGAGTAAAAATTCCATTACGGTGACCGAACACCCCCCTATTCGCCGGATTTGGCCCCGTGTGACTTCTTCTTGTTCCCAAAAACCAAATTGGTACTTCGGGGGCGGCATTTGGGGGACATAAATGAGATAAAAAAAGCTACGACGGGGCAGCTGAGAAACCTACAACCAGAGGACTTTCAAGGAGCCTTCTCACAGTGGAAACGGCGTTGGCACAAGTGCATTATGTCACAGGGGGAGTACTTTGAAGGGGATAAAATTGATTTACCTGAATAATTGTAAAATAAAAATTTTAAAAAACTTTTATACGTACTTTCCGGACAAACCTCGTATGTTTAATTATTTCTTTAATTAATGTTTACTTTCATTTACCAGAAGGAGACTTTGTACAAAAGTCGATTGCTTGGGTACCTCTGTCCCATTCGTGTTTCTACCGTGAAGCAGTTGTTTGCATAGCTGTGTTTCGGTTTGAAGGGTGGGATATGGCGGGAATTTACTGGGTACAGAGGAATAACACCTGAATCCTCAGGAATGGCAACGCATGGGGGGTATCATGGGCGAAACAGTATACTCTGTTATGTCCATAGTACTGCTCATGTCTATAGGCGACGGTTAACACTTTCCATCAGGTGAACCGTCAGCTTGTTTGCCATTCTAAGTTGTATAAAAAAAAACAGATCTCTTATGCAAATTTTATGATAATTACAATGCAGTCTCTTTGTAAAACAATATTTACTTTTCTTCAGTAAAGTTTTCTTTATAATTTCACATACTACTTACTAATAATAATAATTTTTATTTACCCTGTTAAAATAATCCAATCGTTGTTATCGGATGACACTAAAATCTGTATCAAGCACACGTAGTCGCTTGATACAAGCATAAAGTACGAGGGCTTTACTCGATCCGAAATCCGTGTGCTTGACTGAAGCCGCTCAACGTTTCGGAACGCCTTAAAAGAGCACGAGCCAATTTCAGAACGAAACTGTATCAGGTCATTGCGTCATTGGGATCGCGAATCACATCCCTCTATAGGGTTGTCAATGCTCAGTAACTTTATAAATATGTATCTAATGACACTATTGTCTCCGAACTTGCTACATTTTTCACATTTTTTTTGGATAAAAATATCCCATAGATAGTTTAGCATTACGGTTAACTGATAAAGAATACCATCAGGTATTATCCGCCTTGTATCTTGTTATGTGTAAAAAAACAAATAAATAGATGAGAGCCTAAAATAAAACATTTCCATTCGTTACTTAATCATCATCTGCAAATTTCGAGCTTGCAGTCTTACTTGATTAACATAATAAGTAGATCCTAACATAAACCTAATAGGGGAGGGAGGATTGTTAGAAATTGGGTCTTACAGTCCCATTCCTAGCATTATGGGTATATATATATGGACTTTCACACCATTCCTTTTGGAGCCCACCGTGGTTAAGTTTCCAGGGTCACGATGAGCTAATTGACCTGTTTTCATTCTCACACATCATCCCTCACTAGTGCCCCACTAGTGTATACCAGTAGCGTAGACGGAGTAACCTTTCCATTCTCACCCATTAAAAAAATATAAACCTAATAGGTTTGATTAAAGAAAATTTTAACTACTAATGAAAATCCCACTGCATTATTGTTAACAATGAACAAATTATATTATAGATGGCGCAAGAAACATTAAAAAATCTTATTACAGTTGTCAACAACCCTACAATTTAGAGGCAGCCAATTAAACCCGGCCTTGACCACAGATGCATTTTGAATCACAATAGGGAGGTACGCGCTTCGTTAACTTTCATTATTATGCAAAATATACCTAATATCTTTTTTTATACATCGAGAGTGAAAGCATACATTCGGCATAACCTTTCAAGATTCTATTTTTAATTTATTTATTTTAAAGAACTTAGAATAAGTTGACGACCTGATGGAAAGTGGTAAACGTCGCCTACAGACATGAATTGACATAATCTGCTATGAATAAATATAAAAATAAGTAAAAATAAGTTGTTCACAGCAATAAGTTTAATATTAGCCTGCGTCATCTATCTCTATATATATCTGTGCTGTTATATATAGGTAGATAGGTGATGACGAAAAGGCAAATCAGTGAGCCCACCGTGATGAATACACCGGGAATTCAGCATGATGGTTTTTATGGGGGATCACGTGGAAATCGACCTGGCAGGGTATATTGCTAGCAATGCGAACTACGCATTATTGACAATACACCCCCCCCCCCCCTTCCGACAACGAAAACTGTTACTTTAGTTAATAAAGAAATATGAACATACAAGTGGACCCAGCATATTATCAATGATTTTTTCAAATTTATTTTCGCAATCAAAATCAAATCAAAGTTATTTTCGCAATTTATATATATATATATATATATATATATATATATATATATATAAAATACAATATGTAGACGTAAGATAAGAGTGGTAATTAACGCTGACCTTGACCGCGACTGCCGCCCTGAAACACGACTGCATAACGATGCGTACCTTTATAAAACTTTACGAACTCTATCCGCAGTCAACGAGATACATTTGGCGAAGGGATTGTTAGTAATGGGAATGCTAGGTCACATTGTTTTTTTTTATTTATTTATTTATAACTTACATGTAGAGTATCTTATAAATATAGCTAATAACGGATTTCAATTTAATAAATGTAAATTATAAGTCTAAAATACATTATAGTTTTTTTTTTCTTTATGGATGATAATGAAATAGTAACCCCGTCTGTGCTATCGGTATACACTGGCCGGGTACCAGTGAGAGATGATAGGGGAGAATGAAAAGGTAGGTCAGTTAGCCCATCATGACGAATTTAACGATTAGTCACGATAGTTTCCAGGGGGTACCGCGGGGAGGTCGACCTGGTATATTGACAACAATGGAGACTAACCTGCCCATTACTAACAATCCCTTCGCTTCACACATTATAGTGGGTGGGGGGAAAAGGATTGTTAATAATGGAAATTGAGAGCACCATTGCTAGCAATATACCCAACCAGGTCGACCTCCTCGCGGTTCGCCCTGGAAACTATCATGGTTAATTCCTGATGAATTCATCATGATGGGCTAACTGGCCTGTTTTCATTCTCACCTGCCACCCTTCACTGGTGCCTCGCCAACGTATCCCATTAACGCAGGCGGGGTTACCTTACCATTTTCACTCATCAAAAAATACCCCCTTATGGAGAGACCTATGTTTAGCAGTAGTACCATATTGTCCCGGGCACTACGCTAAGCCTATTTTTGTAATGTTCTCCGGGAAAAAAACACCTAATCAACAAACAATTTTGGCTCCATTATAAATTGTATTCGCGTATTTTACATTCATGTCGCCGCGTCTCTATGATCTTCTCTTGATTGATCGCCTCTCAAAATGTATTGTCCTATAAATAACTGGCCCTGGACATTTGATCCCAAACCGTAGATCAAATGACATTTTTCTTTTTTTTTTGTGCTCCCTGGAAACAATCGTGGTGAATTCATTTTAATTATTTATCTTATTTACTTATTTCTTATTGCATTCCATAATATAATTAGTCGATAACATTTCAACATCAATTATGGACCCTATTGGGCGCAGTAAGCACGAGAGAGGAGGACAACACTTTTTTTCACTTTAGAAATAGTCTAAGAATCTGTTACAACATTATCCATTACGTCAATTTACTGCGTACAGAGGAATAACACCTGAGTCCTCAAGAATGGCAACGCATGGAGGGTATCATGGGCGAAACAGTACACTCTGTTATGTCCATGGTACTGCTCATGTCTATAGGCGACGGTTACCACTTTCCATCAGGTGGGCCGTCAGCTTGTTTGCCATTCTAAGTTGTATAAATAAATATTACATTAAAATAAAATTTCTTTAATAAATATGGAAGAAAACCTAGAATTTCCTCAACATATGTCTGATCTGAATGACTGAAAGCCCATAAAAGGATGCTGATGTTTGATTTGAAGCATTTGACATCCAATTGTTTCTGTCTACCCTAACAGGAGACAGGCGTGATAGATATATATCTATGTATGTATGTATGTATGTATGTAAAAGCATGATTCCGATTTCGCCCTGTATTGTGTTATAACTGTGGAGCGTTTCCGGAGGCACGGCTGGTGACTGTTATGTGTACGCCTGTCACTGGCCGTGACAGCAATACTAATCTATATATCTGCCACCCAAACGTGACACAGGTCGCTCGTTTCTGCTTTATTACGCACAATTTGAACCCAAGATACACATGTGAATAGATGTCGCAACTGCCCATATTTTGCATGCCCATTTTTCGTACAACAGTTGTTCTCGCCTAAATAATTGTAGTTTGTAAAAATTCTTTATTGTGCATAATTTATATTGGATACCTACATTAAAAGATTTAATATACTCATATATAATGATTCAGTGAGTCTAGAACAAAAACAGCTAAAATATATTATTTCTTTTTACATTATTTTTTATAGGAGAAAAATTTATCAATGATATTTTTGCGACAATTTTAAACGATTTTCAAAAGAAAGTTCTTATTTAGATTGATTTTATGTTTTATAAAAGATTTAGATCGATCATTTAGATAAACTATAATAATTTATCTAAATTATCTTGATGTTTCGATCAGGTTACAATAGCCGTGGTCGCGAGTAGACCCGAGGGTCTACCATGAAATGTTTTCCGAAATTTCGAGTTTCCGTCGCCTATAGACATGAGAAGTACTATGGACATAACAGAGTATACTGTTTCGCCCATCATACCCCCCATGCGTTACCATTCCTGAGGACTCAGGTGTTATTCCTCTGTATATTTTAATTAATGTAATAATTACTGGTTTATTATTATTATTATTTCATCCATTAACTGTCCACTGCTTAACATAAGACTTCCCCATAACGGGGAGTTTTACCAGTGCCACGCTTGGCAGGCGTGATGGCAACTGCAACTAGACTTTTAGAGATGTTTTAAGGGGAACGCTGCTGCTCATCCCTCGCCCTCCCTTAGTCGCTTCTTACGACACCCACAGGAAAGGAAGGGGTGGCCTATTCTATGCCGGAACACACACAGCGATTACCCGTATAACATACATGTAATTCGATCTTTCTCGATCTAATTACACATAAGCTAAACCGGTAGTTATTACATTAAAATATACTCGTAATGTATATTGGAAAGAAATTGAATTTCCATATTAAATTAACGGCCGAACGTGCCGCGTTATTACGAGAGGCTCAATTTTTTTCGACTAACATTTTTTTTTTGGAAAAATTCAAGAAAGACAAGGTGATAATTACCGTTCCCTATGGCAGTCTATGGGAGAGGTCTATGTTCAACGGTAGACAAATAATGACTAAGATTACGATGATGATGAAGGTGATAATTACAATTAACAAATATGAAAGCAACTTTGAAGTTTTTTCAAGCATTTTAAGACAACTATGCAAACAATGTAATATTTTGTACTCGTGTTGATCGCAAACAAATTTTGTCCTTTTATGTGAACGGAGTCGCTGTTGAAAGCTTGTTCGACTCATATGCCAACTGCACTGTACCACGTCTTTGCAAGCTTTTGAATAATTACAAGCAACACTTGGATACTTACTTCGATATGGAAGGGGATTTCTATAGGAAAGCATTGCAGTTAATTGAATAGCTAAAATTTATGTGAAGCAATCATTTATTGAATTTAAAAAAAAAACTATACCTATATTAAATAATACCTATATTAAATAAGAGTTTGTTATAATAATAATAATAATAATAAATCTCTTTATTTTCAGGTATATACCCATAGTTTACATTTTTACATTATTAATTAAACAAGCTATTATTATTATTTTTAAAATATACATTAATTAAAAAATACCAATTTAAATTATTTCATTAGAAAATCTCTTGTCGTCAGGTATGCTGTGAGGAATACAGTCTTTACAATATGATTATACCGTATTATTGTTTATTTGTTAATTAGCATGTTGTACTTTCCTTCAAAATTATTGTACACTGTGTATAAATAGACAGTAATCTTAATATTAAATCTTAGCAGTGTAACAATTGCTGGGAGACCAAATAAAGATAAAATAGAAATAAAATATTATATATGACTCAATAAAACATTATCGAAATCGACACATTGCGCGTCCTGTTCTCTGATGTGCAAATAATAGCTATATTTGTAAATTTAAATTCATCAGTTAGTCATGTCAATTTAACTATAATTAAGTAGGGGGGAAGGGATTGTTAGTAATGCGGACTACCAGTCCCTATTATTAACAATATACCCTGTCAGGTCGACCCATATGGTCCCCCTGGAAACCATCATGCTGATTTCCAGGTGTATTTATCGCGATGAGCTAACTGACCTGCCTTTTTATTTTCATCTATCATCTCTCACTGGTGCCCCACCAGCGTAAACCGTTAGCTCAAGCGAGGTTACCATTCCATTATCATCCATTAAAAAACATATAACACGTATCAACATACAGTAAAACTGATTAAAAAGTATCGAATGACGATAAAATCTGTGATCAACATCGGTAATTGGATTGGACACTAGCATTATAAAAACAATCGCTCACTTTATAACATTTTATGGGTAGCTGATAGATTTCGTATTAACTTTTCTAAGTCACTGAGGGGTAAGAGATTGTTAGTGATGGAAACTAACTGATAGAAAAGATCCGTAGATATATAAGATTAAAAAAAAATATTTAAAATTAGGAACGCTGAATCATGCGCTAGATTTTGCTCAGCAACAAACAGGATGTTTTTTTACACTAGCAAATCTCAAAGAAAAATGTACTATTTGTCAATCGTTATAAAAATATAATTTCATATGGGAATAAACTCGACTGCAAAAAGAACTATCAACATGAGTTGAAGAGTTAAAAAATAAAGACAAATTGACGACCATCTCATTCTGACAGTCGCTTAATAACAATAACGTATCAATAACAATATATTAGACATTAAATATTAGACAATATATTTTACCAGAGGGAGACTTTGTACAAAAGTCGATTGCTTGGTTACCTCTGTCCCATTCGTGTTTCAACCGTGAAGCAGTTGTGTTTGCATGGCTGTGTTTCGGTTTGAAGGGTGGGATATGGCGTGAATCTACTAGGTACAGATGAATAACACCTGAGTCCTCAGGAATTGCAACGCCTGGGGGTATCATGGGTGAAACAGTACACTCTGTTATGTCCATGGTACTGCTCATGTCTATAGGCGACAGTTACCACTTTCCATCAGGTGGACCGTCAGCTTGTTTGCCATTCTAAATTGTATAAAAAAAAAATAGTAATATTATCATAATCGATTTCGTAGTTTAGTATTTAAATCAAAATAACAAATTTTGCCACAGCTGAAGTAATTTTTTTTTTAATGGAACACAATCTATAATTATTTTAATTGCCTACAAATACTTTTTGTTTATAAAATGTGCTGGTTCTTGTTGTATATAGGTATTATTTATTATTTATATTAATTGTAAAATAAAATTACCGTCTGTTGACTTGAAGTATATTATGTATATTTTTGTTCTATTTCAATTGTTTATAAATTTTTCTTTTTTATAAAAAAACCACAATTGTCAAAGTATATAAAAAGGTTAATTTTGAACACTTTTGATTACATTTTATATTGTTATTGATCTAAATATAATATTTCGTCTGCTAATACTATATTCCAAGAATTTTTAGTAATTTCATGATAACAGGTCATTGCACTTTAAGTCGTATTAGGTATTACACCGTATCTCCTTTGTTTTTTTATAAATAGTTCCAATACTAGCAAAAAAAAAGCCGTTACGACTGCGGTACTTTGTATTTATGTAAATAAATTACTAATTATACACTGATTTTCATGATATATATTCTTTATTAATGCATTTATAAATATTGTAAACAAAAATGGACTTATTTCTAATAGAGATCTCTTCCAGTCAACCCAATACAGTTGGAAAGCATGTCGTTAGCGGGCAGCTAAACTGCAATAACTATTAATACTTCGAATATAAATAACTAATCGATAAATAAACAAATAACCAGTTAAATGAAATAATAATATATATTAAAATATTACATAAATACATATACTATAAATAAATATTATATACCTACGATACTATTTACTCATCGTGTTGGTCCGGTGCTAATACTGTGACAACTGACATCGGTGTGTTATTAAACATTAAATTAATAGCTGGTTTTAATTCTTTTTAATACATACATCAAGTTATAAAGAAAATGTACACAACCGGACTTATCTCTTGATGGGATTTCTTTCCGTCAACTTTAAGTTAAAAATAACCTAAGGAAATAATATAAAAAATAAACCTAAAGGAAAAAATATCTACAGCGTTTTTATATAAAGTATTGCATCTTTTTTTATACAACTTAGAATGGCAATCGACAAGCTGATGGCCCAACTGATGTAAAGTGGTAACCGTCGCTTATAGACGTAAACAGTATACTCTGTTTCGTCCATGAAACCCCCCATGCGTTACTATCCTTGAGGACTCAGGTGTTATTCCACTGCCAAATCCCAACTTTCAAACAACACAGACATGCAAACACAACTGCTTCAAGGTAGAAACACGAATGGAACAGAGGTGGCCAAGCAAACGACTTTTGTACAAAGTCTCCCTGTGGTAATATTAACTAAATAGCCTAATGCTTGTCTTCTGATAGAACGAGTAGCTAATAATTTTTTTTACTACACCCCTAGATAGATCTAGACGGGCGCATTACACAATAATAAATTATCTAACCTCATTGTCACTGCACGATTAAATGATTTATCATTTTATCGATGTATCGCGTATCTTATCATACATTAACTGTTAACCCAAAAATATAAATCGTTAATCCATATAAAAACCAATATATTTTTCATATAAAAACCAATATATTTTTCATATAAAAACCAATCCATATAAAAACCAATTTATTACCATTTGTATGCCGTAACAAGATCTATTTCAATCGACTTCAAAACGAGAGAAATTATGTTTGTTACCTTATAAAAAAAAACAAACATCAATCGTAGCGAAAGCAGTTATATTGATTTAAAAACTAAACTGCTGAACCAATTTTGATAAAATTTTTTTTGGAAACAATCAAAACTAATGTAAATATATTCTTTCAGATAAAAGAAGAATTTTAACATTGGTCTACAATCGACAGAATTATAAGGTAACCTACCTACCCTGTAAGGGAGGAGGGGGGGGGGGGTTGTTAGTAATAAAGACTAAGGGCCCCATTGCTAGTAATATACCCAACCAGGTCGACCTCCACGTAAAACCCTGGAAACTATCATTCTGTATTCTAGGTGTATTCATCACGATGGGTTAACTGAACTGTCTTTTCATCCTCACTTATCATCTTTCACTGGTGCCCCGCCGGTGTACACCATTAGCACAGGCGGGGTTTGTCATTTCTCTGTCATTCATTACAAAAAAAAAACTACCCTGTCCACACATCACATCCTTCGAACCGTCACTTATACAAATCCACGCAAGCAAAACCGCCGGATTCGACTAGTACAGTTATAGTTCAGATTACCCTCTAAATCCCCAAATCCCACACGTCACTAAGATAAATGAACACGTAAATGTAACAGACAAAGCTCAATATAAAAGAAATTCAGGTGGCAAGTGAAAAATGATAGGGGAGCACATCGTATTAGCTAATCTTGGCGTGAAGACTCCGCGAGCTGTGCTAACACGAATTAATAAATTTTATATTAAATTAAATATCAAAAGAAATATTATTTCAGACAACAAATTAAAAAAAAAATGTTAACTGACAAATGTTATTACAAAATTTATGAATTTTGAAATGGCAAATTTTAACTATAACATTTAAGTCGATTAGTACACATGTATGATTGTAACTACTAATAAATTGTCAGTTTTTCTCATATTGGATTTGCTGGAGGAAATCTCTTTTGGAGATAAGCTCGCCTTTTTGCACTATTATGTTTGTTTTTTTTTCTATTTCAATAACCTTGTCTGTACAATATAGAATAAAGAAAGAATATATTTTTATTATTATTTTTTTTTTATCTTACACCGCCATTTACTCTCTCTTTCTCTGTTTATCGTAACGGTTGACTGATAGAGAATGCCATCAGGCATTAAGTGCGCCCTGTATACATATTTTAATGTGTGTAAAAGCATAAATAAATAAATAAATATATTTATAATTATATAGATATTACTCTCTGTTTGAATATTATTTAAATGTTTAACATTTATAACAGATAGATAGAAGATAATGATAGATAGAAGGCATGGATTTGCTTTATAAGGCACTTGAAATTGCCACTGTCCTTGAAATAATATTTTGCACGCTAATGTTAGCAAAACATGTTAGGACTATACAAATCCTACAATGAACAACAAGTATGTCTTTGCACTTACTATGTACACATGTTTGCAAATAAATTTATCTTTATCTTTATAACCAATATTTGAAAAAATAAGTTAGAACAATAATTAAAATGCCCAGTATGTATTTACTGCACACATATATTTATGCAAGATAAATCTATATTTTATGTTTATCTTTAGTAATCATTTATCTATCTACTATTAATATACTTATATTAATTAGCCGTGTGGTTTCGGCATAGAATGTAAACCGCGTTCATGATTCACTGTTCATCCCAAAGGTCCGCCTTTTGTACTTTATTTTATTTTAGTCAATAAAAATATTTAAATAAAAAAAATCCTGACATGAGTAAATTAAAAAAAAAAAAAACCCTAGGAAAATTGTTCACTTTTATGATCATCTGGGCTTCTTTCGACTCAATATTACTATTAAGACTCATCCTGTATAAGCAATACCCTTTAGTACAGACAGCATAAAGCGAATTTCCTCCATTCCTATAAAGCGTTCCAGCGAACGTAACAGCCGCATATGCTCTCGCCACGTTATCAAATATAAGTGAATGTAACATTGACCCTTATGTTATGGGGAGTAAAGTATTGGGTTGCGATGTACCCTCCGACCTTGGCCCGCCGTTACACCCAAATCTGAGACATGCCATCGCCGCTCCCGGATAAACATTTTAGTGTAATAGAAGCGTAAACAAATCAATGTAAGAGGCTGTTCAGTTCAAAGCGTTTTTTTAGACGTCAATTAATATTTTAAACAAGTTAAAATGGCGAATGGACTGACAGCTATTTAGATAGATTTCCTTGTGGTCCCGGCATAGAACGGGCCGCCCCTTTCTTTCCCGTAGGTGTCGTAAGAGGCGACTAAGAAAATTTAATGATCGAATGATAGGCAGCAGCGTCCTTCTTAATACATTAACAAAGCCTAACTGTGATAGCCACCCGTCTGCCAATCGTGGCATTTGCTAACTTAATACCTTACAGGTTATGGGTGAGACCTATGTTAATATAACTAATTGATGCCAAAACCATTTTTTTTTTTGAAATTTTGTCTAACTGCATGTTTGTTTCAGCATTACACAAAAACTACTACACCGAATTGCATACTATTTTCACAGTTGAATCCCTAAAGTTCTAACTTAAAAACTAGTGTATGTTTTCTCTTGATATGGTATCTAGAAATAGTATATCCTTGGGTTGTCTGAAAGGGATCGCTGTTTGGCGATGGGCACGCCTGCTGTTGCCTCTTTAATATGCTTTTATGTACCTAATTGTATTTGTATAATTCAGGTATTCATTATGTTTTGAGTGCTTGAAACTGATAGAAATTAACTTCTGACTACCCTTCTTCTAAATAGCGAATATAACAAACGCACACTATGTATTTGATATATATTTCTTTCTTTTTTATTATTATTTTTTTAGTGGTATTTCGCAGCTCACTTTTGGCCACAACAGAATATCAGTGTTTTGCTCTTTTTAGGGCAAAGCAAAAAACTGAGTTGTGGCCATTTTGTATTACTGTGGCACACGCATAAAGAAAAAAAAAATATTAATTTTATGCATTCTGATTTTATTTTTGGTTTTTTTTTATCTTTTGTACACGCATCTTCTTTTATCTTTTTTCACTTTGCTTTTGTATCTTTTGCTGTTTGTATGCTGTAAGTGATGCAAATAAATTATCTATATTTTATAAATTTTTGTACTTCTGCAATCCATGCGTACGAAGTAGCCGGCAGTAAACTAATAAATACATAATAGTTTATTTAACAAACATTGTTACACTAACGAAAAAGATTCATACAGAGTAAAATAACATGTACAGGAGGTGAAGGTGTTACGCAATGTTTGCCAAAACAGTCCCTGTTCAGCGCTACACTGCAGCCGAGGAGCTACAGCGCTGATTTTCAGCGGTAGCACTTCGGGTAGAGCTTAATTTAATGAATATGGAAGTATTTACTTACATAATATTGAACATACATTACTTACATAACATTATAACCTATTTACCATTATTATTGTCATAAATAAATAAATACTCTTTATTGTTTCCTCCAAAAGATTACAATAGTAAACTTATTATAAATATAAATAATTACAAGAAATAATCACAATGAGAAAACAATGGACGACCTTATCACTAAGAGCGATCTCTTCCAGGCAACCTTTGCATGGAGAGGAGTAATTATAAATAATTTAATAACAATATAATAAATAAATAAATAATAAAATAAAAATCTTAGGCAGTCAACGCTCTCTGTCTAACCCTCTTCGAAAAACCTCTAAACAAGTCCATCAGATAAAATGCGGAAAAAGAAACAATCAAAGGGAAATAAAATTAGAATTGATGTACGCCTATTACGAGACGCTAACAGCCGTAACCTTGGAATAGGCAGACAATTGACATGTTTAGATCTCAAAATAAATTTCTTAGAGACGATGTTTACCTAATTATACATACGTCGGTGTCGGTAGGATGAGGCGTGAGTCAGGAAATTAGTTAGGATCACACGAGTTTTACGTACTGGATAATTTCAATCCATAATCTTCAGGAATAACAACGCATGGAAGGATATCATGGGCGAAACAGTATACTCTGTTATGTCCAGGGTACTGCTCATGTCTATAGACGACGGTTACCACTTTCCATCAGGTGGGCCGTCAGCTTGTTTGCCATTCTAAGTTGTATAAAAAAAACGCATACTGAGTTCTGGTACAGACATGCTTATAAGTTTCGACACAGATTAATTATATATTATAATACCGGACGGAACACTAACACCACAAATCACAATTATACATTGAAAAATATATAGATACTATCATTTACTTCACTCGTCATCCCAATTTCATCTTTATTCATTACGACATAAAATAAATAATGGTTTGTAACAAAATCGTCAAGTTTCAAGTCCTCCATCGTACCGATGTAAGCTCGTATAAAGACAATTGAACCATTGAATCGATTTCAACATATCATATAGTATTCGCGCTGTTTATAGGATTTTTTTATGCAAACTAGAAATTGCAAACAAGCTGACGGTTTTTTATGGGTAAAAATGGCTACGCTAGCGGAATACGCTGTCGGGGCACCAGCGAGAGAAAAAAGGGCAGATCAGTTACCTCATCGTGACAAATTCGACATTAACCACGATAGTTTTCTTGTGGAATCGCATGGAAGCCGACGTGATAGTTAAAAATTTATTTATTTATTCATTAAAAATTATTACAACATTATGACAGCAAAAGCCAAATCAATGTTATAAACCAAGTGTGCTAACATATTAAATTATAATAAAGGTATTTAACTCGACTCCAGATACGTCTGAGCCGCTTCTAATATCTTTGGCAGGCTACTACTAAATATATTAACGATATTTATAATATTATTAAATAAAATAATATAATTGATATGCAAAAATTGTCGGTCAGATTCGAACCTACGACCTTTGAGTTCTATAAGCCGCTAGATAGTGACGATCTCATCAATTTTACAAAAACAACTGAATATTGTTAAATTATTTCATGCAAAACTTTTAATACGACGAAAGTGTAAAGTTGGAGCAATATTTAAGATTACTTTTTAAACTCTTCTTTATTTATTTTTTATTACAATAGTTTTCGGGATACAAATTGTAATGTGAAAAGAACTGGTCGAAGTTCATCTCTACATAGGTTTTGTTTGTTTGTAACAATATTGTATTAATAGAAAAATAAAATACTTATATTGCACAATACAAAAAAATTACGACGAACTTATCCTTGAAAGGTGATTTCAACTTAAATACATATTTACTTCAAAGATCCGACTCTTAGTTAATTCTTATTTTTAATATATGTATATATACATAGTAGAACTCAAATTAGAATGTATAATCCTGAACTATTTAAAAATTTTGTTTACTAGCAAAAAAATTTCAAAATGATTCGAACCAATAACACGTAATGTTTAACGTCATACTAACCATATAGATTCAAAAAACTATATTTTTAACACTTACTCAAATAATTATTTTAAACCAAAATAAACTCTCCATATTAATAAAAAAAAAAACTTACGTATAAAAAAATAAGTCACAATTTTTTCACACTGCACTTTAAAATTAACTTTTTGAATTTCGAATCGAAATATTTCATTCGCGTTCGACTTTTGAATTGGGCAACGTCACTATTTGTACTCGATAGCGAGTCGATATTGTGATAAAATACCGATATATCGAAACGGTCGCGAGATACGGGCGCGCGACTCGGGACGGCGCGTCGTACTGAAAGCTGAAAGCTGAAACGTAACAGGGGTGTTTGTTTGGTAAACGATTAGAGATTTGTAAGGGCGCATTTCGTTACGCTTTTATATAGTATAGTGCGTTGGATACGTTGATGAATTGATAATTCGCGTGAGTCACGCGTATTCGAGATAAGTTTTAAATAAAAATAAATGACATTTGATAAATAACATGAATGCATACTACAATATATATTTCTCGATACAACATCAACGCTTTCACTAACAAGGCTTGGATTCTTATACATTAGTTTCAAATTTTAAAAAGAAAAAACTGACAATACCTAAATATTATTATTTTTTTCTTTTTTCGTTATTAAGTACGACCCACAGATTCGCAGAGTTGTAATTTATAAAAAAAAAAGCATTAAGTTATCTACTTACACAAAAGTTTAATTACGTCCTCGGCGGTGTTTCGGTTTGAAGGGTGGGATATGGCGTGAATTTACTGCGTACGGAGGAATAACACCTGAGTCCTCAGGAATGGCAACGCATGGGGGGTATCACGGGCGAAACAGTATACTCTGTTATGTCCATGGTACTGCTCATGTCTATAGGCGACGGTTACCACTTTCCATCAGGTGGGCCGTCAGCTTGTTTGCCATTCAAAGGTTGCATAAAAAAAAACATTAAACCATCAATAATGTATAGATAAATAAATAAATGTCTAAATAATAAATAATTTTCTTCAAGAGATTACAGTATGGGGCTCTTCAAAAATGACAATTGATAATGAAACGGCGCCCCGTGTAGGTGCAAACTGAAAATCAGCTCTGAACGCGCATCAGTACAGCAAAAGCTGAGTTTGTACCTATTGCCAGGCATACGATTACTGCACAATTTATTTATTTATTTATTAATCTATGTACATTACATATGTACATTATTATTTCTGTATCATATTTGTAAAAAATGGCAATAAATTTATTATTATTAAATAAGGGATAGAGGTTCCTTCGGGGTCAGCACCGCGCGCGTAATGCAGGTATTCATAAGCTACGGTAACCGCTTACCATCAGGTGGGCCGTATGCTATATATATATATATATATATATATATATATATATATATGATTGTATAATCATAATGAAACCAACAACCAACACCAACTTCTTTACTTAAAGTTTAGTCTAAATTTAATATTGAAATTATTTTTATATGAAAAGCAAACAATCTGACAAATTTGTCAGAAAAAAAAGCATAATCTGACAAAAAAAAAACACAGCTTAAAAAAGTATTCAATGAAAACTGAACTATAAAATATGCAATATAACGCAACATATATATAATTCAATAACACTGTAGGTATGTATCCCACTACAACTAATGGTTCCGGCCGCTGAAATACAATTGAAAGCTATTTATAGTCGGCCATCGAGGTGCGTGTTGACCACGCGCGCTCATGTAATACATACAAGCGATCCGCCCCGGCATCGCACGGGTAAATAGATCATACGTTATAAAATAGACTGACAATGTAAAACAGATAAAACATAACAAAATCAAATGAAAAATCATAACCTCTTTATCGTTGAATATGGGTGAATATAATGATTTTTTTAATGCATGATAATGGAATGGCAACCCCGCCTGCGCTAACGGTATACGCTAGCGGGGCACCAGCGAGGGGTGATAGGTGACGATGAAAGCAGGTCAGTTAGCCCATCGTGATGAATTGCACTAGAATTAACCATGATAGTTTCCAAGGAGAACAGCGAGAAGCTCGACCTGGTTGAGTATATTGCTAGCAATGGGGTAGTTAAACCCCATTACTAACAATCTCTTTCCCCCCGAATATAATGATTTTTTTTTTTGATGGGTGAAAATGGTATGGTAACCCCGCCTGCGCTAACGGGATACACTGGTGGAGCACAAGTGAAGGATGATCGATGAGAATGAAAACAAGCCAGCTAGTCCATCATGATGAATTCATCAGGAATTAACCATGATAGCTTCCAATGGGGAACCGCGAGGAGGTCGACCTGGTTGGGTATATTGCTAGCAATCGAATTCTCAGTCTCCATTACGAACAATCCCTTTCCCCCCGGATATAATGATATTAGGTAAAGAGAAACATTAGGTGTCATGTCGTACAGGGAAGGTCAAAGATATGGGCTGGAATAGAGCTAGCTGGCTAGCTGGCAGGCTGGGAAAGAATGCATGAATTATTTGTACCGACAAATCGAAACTCTTAAATGAAAAGAGAGAATTATATTAAATACGAAAAGTTGTGATCAGAATGTACCACTCACCAGAAGGAGACTGTACAAAGTCGTTTGCTTGGCCACCTCTGTCCCATTCATGTTTCAACCGTGAAACAGTTGTGTTTGCATGGCTGTGTTTCGATTTGAAGAGTGGGATATGACAGTGAATTTACAAGGTATAGAGGAATAATATCTGAGTCCTCAGGAATGGCAACGCATGGGGGTATCATGGGCGAAGCAGTGTACACTGTTATGTCCATGATACTGTTTATATTTATAGGCGACGGTTACCACTGTCCATCAGGTGGGCCGTCAGCTTGTTTGCCATTCTAAGTTGTATAAAAAAATCCTAAAGACAGGGCAATACCGCATTTCTCTATCAAAAACGTTTAGTAACTATTTCAGAAATAAAATCCAACAGAGTAATAGAACACTTACCTTTTTATAAAAACTGAAATCTTCAAATCTATTACACTGTTTTGTCCCTCTCTCTCAAATTGGGAATTAAGTGTAAAAGAAAGAGACAAAACAGTTTAATAGTTAAAATAGGTCTATTAGAAGGTTTGTCATTTAATAAGGAGGTTATTGGACAAACAAAACGTGATGACGACTCGTAACCGCTAACATATATCTATCTTTTTTATATTGCAAATAAATGAAAGAGAAGTGTTGAATAAGTTGTAAGATAAAAACCATTTTATAATTATATCGCAAAATCAATAATATTAACAAATATACAAACGTTCTCGTGTTAAAATCTTGTTTAAAATAATCAAAACCTTGTTTTTTTTTTTTTTAGAATAGCAAACTATCTGACGGTCAACATGCCGTAAAATAGAAAAACTTTAACATTGGAATGGTTAAAGAAAGCTGTATAATATAGAATGCTACCGCTGACTTTTTTCTAGTCCTAAGAAGAGAAACGATTGCATCATACATTTTTTAATAGTTGTATTTCAGTATTTTAATCAAACGCTCTTAGTTGACTTGATTTCTTTTAACATGTTAATTTGAACTTTGAACAATTAACGTCATATTTCAACTAATTAATACAGAACAATATTAAATTATACATGTAAATATTCCTCTTGAATCAGTCTATTTATTGATGAAAACTGCATTATAATCAGTTACATAGTTTTATGGATCTAAGCGTACAGACGGCGGGGAGCAACTTTGTGTATACTTTGTAATAATAATTATTAAATAGTGCCTTATAACTACACGTACCTTGCGCGGTGGCCGGAGTCAGCGTCTGGTCCCAGTACGGTTCATCTTCCATCTTGCGAAAGCTCCGCTCCACTGTGAAACAAATCCACATATTAAATATCTAAAATTATAGGGGGGAAAGGGATTGTTAGTAATGGAGACTGAGAATTCCATTGCTAGCAATATACCCAACCAGGTCGACCTCCTCGCGGTTCTCCCTGGAAACTATCATGGTTAATTCCTGATGAATTCATCATGATGGGCTAACTGGCCTGTTTTCATTCTCATCTATCACCCTTCACTGGTGCTCCGCCAGCGTATCCCGTTAGCGCAGGCGGGGTTACCATACCATTTTCACCCATCAAAAAAAAAATATCTAAAATTTAACACAAAATAACCGACTAATTGCGGCAAAACCACAATAATTTTGTTTCTAAACTACTGAACTCTTCTCTTTGTGCGTGTAAATGTTTGTAAATATGAATATGAATGAATGTTTGTGAATCTGCGTGCGTGCGTGCGTGCGTGTGCTTGTGCGTGCTTACTTGCGTGCGTGCGTGCGTTTTCGTGTGCATCTAACGTATATGTGCGGCTACGTGCGTGTGTGTACATATATATATTGACTATAGTTAAGTGTGTGGACATAATATATATATATAACACATACTCCTATACGTGTTTAAATAATAATGGTACAGACAGACTTACTGTTGATAAAATGCGCGTTTGCTGACGCCTTCCGAAATTTCTTGTCGCCTGAATCTTGATCTGCAGAAATGATTAATAACATGAATTGCTTGTATTTAACAAACCATCTATCCTGCGTCTATGGATGGCACATAAACAAAGATAGATCATTCTGTAATGGGACCAGAGACTGATCTCCCTTGTAGAAGAGGATCTTAGTAATGGAGTCAAGTTACTTTTATCAGAAACATCAGGTCGACATCCTTTAAAAATCATCATGCTTAACTTTTGTGATTAGCCACAATAAACCAACTAACCTGCTTCCTAGACAGGTGGTAATCGAATCT
Organism: Galleria mellonella; assembly: GCF_026898425.1. Taxonomy (NCBI): domain Eukaryota; kingdom Metazoa; phylum Arthropoda; class Insecta; order Lepidoptera; family Pyralidae; genus Galleria; species Galleria mellonella. The sequence continues at coordinate 1,473,423 of NW_026441999.1, read as the reverse complement.
ACTGCTAGAACCGCTATCACCAGTGAGTCCATGAGACGGAACGAGGTAACTACGTCCGCTGTCTTGTTCCTATTCATGCATGAGACAACTTCGTTCTCATCTATCATCTCTCAATCATCTTATCCCATCATCATGGTGGAAAAAGATTCTTAGTTCATAGTCTGACAGTCATAATGGTCAATCTTTGTTGAATTCGTCACGTTGGGCTAACTGACCTGGCTTCATCCTCACCTATCATCCCCTCACTGGTGCCCCGCTAGTGTATACCGATAGCGGGGGCGAGGTTACCATTCCATTTTATTGTCCTGTGTGTGTGCGTGTGCGTGTGTGTGTGTAAGTACGTAGGAGAGTGGCAGCGGTACTGACTGCTGGGCTGGTGCTGGTTGTTGGGGTGTATGCGCTCCATGAAGCGCGAGATGCGGTTGTTGTGGTGCTCGCCGTCGAGGCAGCAGCCCTCCTCCACCGACTTGGCGCACGCGCGGTGCACGCGCAGCTCGCAGTCTGCCCGGGACGATACAAACAATTAATCATGGGGGGAAAGGGATTGTTAGTAATGGAGACTAATGGCTCCTTTGCTAGCAAGCCTTGTCAGGTCGACCTCCACGCGGTTCCCCCTGAAAACCATCGTGATTAATACTTGTTGTATTAGTCACGATGGACTAACTGACCTGCTTTCATGCTCATCTAACACCCCTCACTAGTGCCCTACCAGTGTATACCGATAGCGCAAGCGAGGTTACCATTCCATTATCATCCAATAAAAAAAAAAAAAACAATTAATCATCGAAATCATATTGCATTATATAGATAGGTCTCCTAACAAATGATTAGCCAAAAACAGGTTTTTCTTTTTATGCAACTTAGAATGGCAAACAAGCTGACGGCCCACCTGATGGAAAGTGGTAACAACATGATTTGAAAAATCACTAAAATTTAGCCTTTTTTAAATCCCTTAATTTTTTCCGCTAGTATATTTGAAGGAATTGTCGCACAATACTTATTATTGGTTACATACACGTGCACACGTAAGCCTGCGGCGCCAGGCCCCAGATGACGTTGTCGCAGTGGTGGCAGTGCGCGACCGACGTCAGCGCTTGCAGCTGCAAGTGGTGACCGCGGACCACGAACTGTAACAAAGTGTTTTATTGTTAAAAGTTTTACAGATAGATAGATAGATACTCTTTATTGTTTCCTCTAAAAGATTACAATAGTAAACTTATTCTAGATATAAATAATTACAAGAAATAATCACAGTGAGAAAACAATGGGCGGCCTTATCGCTAAGAGCGATCTCTTCCAGGCAACCTTTGAATGGAGAGGAGTAATTATAAACAATTTGGTGGGAGGCACGATGCGCGCGCGCCCGCACGCACGCACGCACGCACGCACGTACGCACGCACGCATGCACGCACATTATTATAAGCACACATTATCTCACATAATTGTAAATACACAATGCCTGTACATGGGAGAAATTTAAGATTAAAATATAAGAAAGGTTCTAATAAACGTAGTACAAGTCAAATAATATATAATCAATAAACAGTACCTCCCCCCCCCCACTAAAACGATCTTATCTATGAATCGATAATTTATTTTTCAAAACATAAGTACATATAAATATTGTTACATTTATAGAACGCCATGTTTTACAATAATTGAGTCTACAAATTATTACATAACTAATTATATATTATATTAACTTATTAATGAATTAAATCATGAATGGGATCATGAATGGGACTGATTATTAATTTTTTTTTGTGATACTGTAAAATGTATTAGTTTTATGAGTATTGTAATTAAATAGGTATACATAGTTATTAAATAAAAACAGTATATAAATAAAAAAAACAGTTATTATAAGAAAAAACTACTTGCAATTGTAATTTTAAAATATTACAAAGGTGTTCAAATTGTAAAAATATTTATTTATGAAAATTCTGCGCAATTTGAATTTACTGATTTAGATTGGCTGAGCAGCAACGTCCCTCTTTAAAAGATCTCTAAAAGCCTACGGTTACCAACCAGCCTGTCAAGCGTGACAACAACTAGCAAAACTCTCCTTATAGGGAAAGGCTTATATTCAACAGTTTTTCTTTAATGGGTGTTAACACTAATACATGCCTAGACAATCGCGGACCGGCATAAACGTAGTGGGTGGGCCGTGTAAATTATTACAACGGAACGGTCACCATACTACCCAGCAAATTGTATATTAATTGCTCGGTGGAGACGCCCTCTGTGTGACACTACACTTGACTACTACAAAACTGTCTTATTGTTACGTTGTAAACCTTATGATAATATATATATATATATATATATATATATATATATATATATATATATATATATATATATATATATATATATATATATATATATATATATATATATATATATATATAAAGTAAAACTAAAACTGTTAAATATATTAAGGACTATTACTGCACCAACCGGAGTATTTATTAATATTGTATCAAACAATGGGTGATAATGGTATGGCAAGCTCGCCCTATCGGTATACGCTGGCGAGACACCAGGGAGGGATAATAGGTGACGATGCATTCCACTAGAACTAACCACGATAGTTTCCAGGGGTAACCGCGTGGAGGTCGACATGATAGGGTGTACTGCTAGCAATGGGTCAGACCCCATTACTAACAATTCCATTCCCCCTATGTACACCAGTTGATAGTTAACGAATAAAATATGACGATGACACCTTTAAGTATAGAGTCTGTCTGTGAGTTAGTTACTTCATAACTCACCGGGTTGAGATGCTGCTTGGTCAACTGCTTCACCTTCTGCTTGTAGACTTTATCTCGCTGGAGAAAGGAGGGTCTGGAGCCGCCCACCGCCGCTGCTACAGCCGTAGCACTGTGAATGAAACACGTCAAGTTCATGCTTGGATCTAATAAGTAAATAACGAATCTATGATGAGTCTATAGAACTTTTCAATAATCCATACTAATATTATAGAAAGGAAAGATTTGAATTTGGTATGTTTGTTTGTAATGGATTAACTCAAAAAGTACCCAACTGATTTTAAAAATTCTTTCAGCTGTAGAAAACTACATTATCAGCGAGTAATATAGGCTACATATTACTATTTTCAAAAAAAATTAGAGATCCCTATGAAAATTACAATAACCTAATTCAAAATATAAAAAATTGTCCTATTAAAACTAATACAAAATATTAATTTATCTGCCTATCTATCTACCCGTGCGACGCCAGGGCGGATAGCTAGTCAAGAATAAAATAATAACACCCGAACACTATTCCTTTTATGAAAAATAAAACCACACAACATTTACAACAAATATTTGACACAAATACTTTTTGCTCCGTAAAAACAGCAACTTCAATTGGATTTTTTTTTTTTACAACACAGGCGGCAAACGAGCATGCGGCTCACTTGATGGTTAGTGACTACCGCCGCCCGTGATCACCCACAACACCAGCGGCATTGCAGGTGTGCTGCCGGCCACTTTTTATAATACTTTGGCAAATACCTTATTTTTCAAAGTATAATAAATAATTTAAAAGTTATATCAGAATAGATGAACGAACATACATACATACCTACATGTCTGATATAAATACATGACACATGATATATGTTGATGGGTATGTTATATAAATACCGGTCAAAATCATAACCCTACTTTTTGCTTGACCGTAATCGGGTAACAAAACAGACCGACCAACAACTAGATGTTTCGTAGACACAACGCATATTGAAAATAGATGCAATTTTTTTCTCCGCAATGAAAAATGGCAGCTTCAATTATGACATAATCCTCATATTGATTATATCAACACTAAAGACATGAAGAAACCAGAGGGAGACTTTGTACAAAAGTCGATTGCTTGAGTACCTCTGTCCCATTCGTGTTTCAACCGTGAAGCAGTTGTGTTTGCATGGCTGTGTTTCGGTTTAAAGGGATATGGCAGTGAATTTACAGGGTACAAAGGAATAATATCTGACTCCTCAGGAATGACAACGCATGGGGGGTATCATGGGCGAAGCAGTGTACTCTGTTATGTCCATGGTGCTGTTTATATCTATAGGCGACGGTTACCACTGCCCATCAAGTGGGCCGTCAGCTTGTTTGCCATTCTAAGTTGTATAAAAAAAAACTTATAAACAGGGTAATACCGCATTTCTCTATCAAAAACGTTTAGTAACAATTTCAGAAATAAAATCCAACAGAGTAATAGAACACTCACCCTTTTATAAAAACGAAAACCTTCAAATCTAACTTTACACTGTTTCGTCCCTTTCTTTCAAATTGGGAATTAAGTGTAAAAGAAAGAGACAAAACAGTTTAATAGTTAAAATAGGTTTATTAGAGGTTTGTCATTTAATAAGGTTATTGGACAAACAAAATGTGATGACAACTCGTAACCGCTAACATATATCTATCTTTTTTGTATTGCAAATAAATGAAAGAGAAGTTATTCCCCATGTTCCCCGTGGTTCCCCCTGAAACCACGATGGTTTCCAGGGGGAACCACGTGGAGGTCGACCTGATAAGAGTATATTGTTAGCAATTGGGCTGTTAGACCCCATTATTAACAATCCCTTCCCGCCTATCCACCCTATTAGGTGGATTACACCCTATTAGGACGAAAGGATCGGGATTGAATAAAGATAGTTAGTAAAAAGTTAACTAACCTAAAAACTAACTAACTTAGATAACCCTATTTCCCTGCTTACGGCGAAATAATCACATGACATAACAGATAAAAAAACGGATGAATTAAGAATATTCTCCTTGCAAACAAAACACGGTGGCAATAAACATTTTCATTCCAACTCACTTGGCCTGCTTGACCTTAGCCAGCTTCACTTTGGGCTTCTTTTTGCTCCTCGGCGACTGCCACCACTTCAGCCGCACTTCTCTCGCCTCCTCTTCCGTTATAACCACTATATTTTCTGTTTTCATTGTCTCAACACTTACTTCTTAACACTTTATAAATAAATTGAGGACACTGCGCGTGATTTCTTATAAAACTACTAGCTGACTCAGCAAACGTTGTTTTACCATATACATTATTTCTAGAACTATACATGAAAATTTCTCGTACTACAATTATTATATTTGATTGCCATCTTGCAAGCCTATTGAGGCATATAAAAATCGCGATTAAAGAACAGGGGTTGATCGTAAAAGCATGAAAATTTGAATTTGTATGTATTTTTCAATGCTAAATCATAATATAATAAAAACAAAAAATTTAGTCAAAAAAATAAAAAAAATATATTTAGAGGTAGGTCACGCTTATCATTGAGGGGTATGAAAAATAGATGTTGGCCGATTCTCAGACCTACCCAATACGCACACAAAATTTCATAAAAATCGGTGAAGCCGTTTCGGAGGAGTTTGGTAACAAACACCGCGACACGAGAATTTTATATATTAGATTGGATGTTAATTTATTTATTTATTTCTTATTGTATTTCATAATGCGGTTGGTAAATACTGAAACAGGCTCTATGGACCTTGTTAAAAACAAAAAGTATAGGACAATATTTTCATTAGACTTCAAAAAGAAAAAGGTTTTCAATTCGCTTGTAGTTTTTGAATGTTTTTTACCTCATAACTCCGTCAGTTGTAAACCGATTTGGTATTTTTTTTTATTATTATTTGAAAGGATATACTTAAAGATTGGTCCAAATTTAATAATACCAAAGTTTGGTCATAATCCAACTTCAATCGTAACAAAACAGGGAAAAGGAATTGTTAGCAATGGAGACTATTGCTAACAATTGCTAGCAATATACCAGGTACTGGTAATATACCAGGTCGACCTCCCGGTAGTTCCCCCTGAAAACCATCGTGCTGAATTTCAAGTGTATTCATCACGACGGGCTAACTGACCTGGTTTTATCATTCCCAACTATTATCCCTCACTGGTGCTACGCCAGCGTATACCGTTAGCGCAGGCGGGGTTACCATTCCATTATCATCCATTAAGAAAAAAATCGTAACAAAACCAATTATTATAAAAATTAAACTTGTGAACCGATTTCGATAAAATTTCTATGGCACCAATCTGTAAGTATATCCTTCCAGATAAAAAAAAAAAAGTTTTTTCAAATCGGTTTTATACAGACAAAGTTATAAGGTAACAAACATAAAAAAAATACAACCTGATTAAGTTCCGCCTTAATTTATTTTTAATTCGTTTGAAAAGTAACCTATATTCTTTCCATGCCAAATACTATGCATATATAAACTTGTATAATTATTTATCAAAATCCATAGCGATCAATTTAGGCGTTAAAGTGCCAATAAACAAACTCACTCACACACTTCACAGATCTTATAAACTATATATATATATTAATGTTTAGTTTGCTCCCACTTATCAGGCTATTTCTCTGCTCAATTCTCTTATTGCTCAGCAGCCAGATATTGACATATTTAATGACAAAATAGATATATTTTTAAAATGTTGTACAAAATTTTTAAGTTTGTAAAATAAACCTATAGCACACTACACGTTTTGGAAGACTAAGTGTGGTAAGTAATTTATAAATAAATAAATAAATAAATAAATACAAACATAACACTAAGTTTTTGGAGAGGTCACTAAAATCCTTTACATAACAGCTACATAAATCCACGTCACTATGTACACTACAATCCAATTCGAACGTTATATAAACTGAATATTTAATTATAACTTTAGTATGTATGTAGTAAACAGCGTTGAACATTTGTACCAACACCAGTACACACTGTCTTTAATTTTCCTCATCGCATTACTCACTCATTTCCTTTTGCCACCATTTTGATAACCAGTATAAATATATTTTATTATTGACATATTTCAAGTGTTTTGACAATGAAATATACTATCAAGTAATTTTCACAGCAAAAATACCTATATGTATTTTTTTTAATGGGCGATAATGACATGGTAACCCCGCTTACGCTATCGGAACCAGCGAGTACTGATAGAGAATGAAAACAGATCAATTGGCCCATAGCGACAAATTCATAAAGAAATAACCCAAATGGTTCCCTGGAGGAACCGCTTGGAGGTCGATCTGACAGGGTATATTACTAACAATCGGGACATGTTATAGACAACAGTGTTGGGCCACTGGTATTTCCCCGTATTGTTCTATTCATGTTAAAAAACAGCTATTGTCCTGTATGTTGTGTGGCCAATTAAACATAATATCCTCGTCATAATGACGTAATTTCAGATATAAATATAGTAAATATACATTGTTTTAACAGACTAAATATAAGGATAGATGTTTTTGTATATTATTATTCTTCACCCATCATCAACGCGCGATCACCAATGCGATAGACCTCATCAAAATGGCTATACAGCAATCTATGATGGAATGCTTTCACTCGGCTGAGAGCAGAAATAGATCGAGACACATTTCGAGGACCTCAAAGAAAAGCCTCGATATTCGAATTCGATTATGTATCCAAATAAAACTAATTAAAATATACAAATTTATTTATTTACTTCATATTGTGCCCATATTAATTTTATGATTTCAGTGAAGCTACCGTTTTTTCTATACCTAGTATCGTTATATATTACAAAAAGTATGAAAGATGTTGCGGGCTGTATTGAGACGACGATGTTTGTGGAAATGTATATTTCCAATGTTTCCGTTGTAACTGACAAAATTAAGAAATAAAAATGATCTTATATACTAAATATAAATATAGGAAATTAATATAAAACTAGTGGGGCGATACATTGACCTAATACGTGCAGTGCTAAATTATTACACATCTTAGTAAACCAAAAATGTTATTGCACTGCACGTATGAACATAGATATGGCTCCACAAAAGATAAACTCAAACATGTATTTATGTATTTTTCTCAAACATGCTTGGAAATGTGAGCATTATTTTGACAATCTTCTTCAAGATAAATCAAAATTGCTGTACTGTCTAGATACATGCGGGCAGCGGCCGGCAAAAGTTGTATGAAAATCCATATCTGTCGTGTTTTGCGGCCAAATAAATTACATCAATCTGTCATAATCATATCTATCCTGTAATTTAAAAATGGAATGACCTTTTACTTCGGAACATGGCTACCAAGGAGGTAACTAATACAAGGTTTTATTTAAATTTCAAACTGACTTGCAAATAGAAAGCTGTTTATTGAACAAAAAAACAAAGGAACATTATGGCGCGTGAAAAATTATTATTCTTCGTTTTTCGTCATTAAACTTAAAAAGTAAAATTGTGTTTTTGATTTCCGCGCATTGTTTGAAAAAAATACTATACACGCCTTGGCCACAACTAGGCATTGATGGACTCACGTACGTGTGCCTCGGCTACGCCTCTGCCCACATTTGCACGTTCGTCCATCAATGCCTCAGTTGCTGGCCGCTGCAGTATTGTACTATGGTTTTTTTTTTCAGAAGCATACCTGCACTGTAGACAGAGGGCGGCGGTGGCGACGGCCGCCAGCAGCGCCGAGTGTGCGTCCGGGCCGGAGGGCTGCGCGGCGGGCGCGGGCGGCGCGGGGACGCCGGCCGCGCCGCCCGCGCCGCCCGCGCCCGCCGCGCCCGCCGCGCCCTGCGCCAGGCTGCTGAGCCGCTGGCACATCAGCCGCTCCACCACCACCGCCTCCTGCACCGCAACCACCACAGTTACTACAATGCACTCTTTCACTGAATTAACGTCAGTAATTACATTACTGCTCATGTTACCACTTTCCATCAGGTGGACCGCCAGCTTGTTTGCCATTCTAAGTTGTATAAAAAAAAATCACTATAATTTCCTAATATACTACGAGAGTTCCATTCTCCTTTTTTCAGTATGAACCCCAACCAACACTCACTTGAATCTTCTCCACACCTCTTCAACATAACCTTCAAGAAAAGAGCATATTCCTATTTTTAAAAGGCCAGCAGCACACCTGCAATGCCTTTGGTGTTGTGGGTGATCATGGGCGACGGTAGTCACTTACCATCAGGTGAGCCACATGCTCGTTTGACCTCTGTGTTATTAAAAAAAATACTTTTCCCCCCACTAACTTCAACGGTCACTCACTTGTGTCTTGTCGACGTCACACTTCTCTATGATGAGGTCGTCGGGCCCGTACAGCGTGCCGAGCCCCACTTGCCGCTTGACTTGGAACTCGGTGAGCTGCTGCGTCATCTCCTCCTTTGCCTTCTGCCGCGCCTTGCGGAACACGTTACGCAGGATCTCGTCTTTGTCGTATTCTGATGATACAAACATAACAGATGTATACTTACGACCCCATCTGAGAGGGGGGAAAGGGATTGTTAGTAATGGAGACTGAGAATCCCATTGCTAGCAATATACCCAACCAGGTCGACCTCCTCGCGGTTCTCCCTGGAAACTATCATGGTTAATTTTTGATGAATTCATCATGATGGGCTAACTGGCCAGTTTTCATTCTCATCTATCACCCTTCACTGGTGCTCCGCCAGCGTATCCCGTTAGCGCAGGCGGGGTTACCATACCATTTTCACCCATAAAAAAAAAAAAACCCCATCTGAGAATTTTAGCAAGTGACATTCCTATGTTATTATGCGTGTATTTTTTTTTTGTTTCGGGTGTTCATTAATTCATGTCTACGGCAAGTTTTTTTTATGCAACTTAGAATGGCAAACAAGCTGACGGCCCACCTGATGGAAAGTGGTAACCGTTTCCTATAAACATGAGCAGTACCATGGACATAACAAATTACGCCCAAAATACCCCCCATGCGTTGCCATTCCTGAGGACTAAGGTGTTATTCTTCTGTACTCTGTTAAATTCACTGTATATTTAAAATAAATTCAAAGTATTTTATAAAAGATTCCTTTTATATTTCGGGGAGATCGACTGTGGGCCTTGGGGTACACATTATTGCAATTTTCATAGGGGTCACAATTTTTTTTTTAATAATATTTAGTCTATATTACTCGCTATTCTGGAGTCTCGAAGTTGAAAGCACAGTTGAAAAGTCCACCGAAATCGGACAGAGGGACACATTTATTGAAGATGGCTCCTAAATTCATCACAGAGGTTAGTCTCATGTCTGTCTTGAGTCCTGACATTTTTTACTGAACTAGGTGTTACTTTGCAGATGCAATACAAATCCAATTCGGAATAACTGCATAACATTTATGGCGAAAGTTTTTAATATTAAATAAAATATTAATCTTGATTCAAATAGACTTATTTATGAACACTTTTATACCGTCATTTTTTTAATTTGATTATCTATCGTTTCTTCCTACCCTAATGGGAGACAGGTGTGATAAGTATATACGTAAGTATATACAGCAAATATATATATATATATATATATATATATATATATATATATATATATATATATATATATATAATCTTTATAAAACTTACCGTTAACTAGAACATGTTCGATTTCGTTGGCCATGTTCTCGTCGACGCCGTTCAGTTGTAACACCTAAAACAAAATATTATATTACAAGTGCGAACTTTATGAGAGTGAACTCGAGTTCTGTCAGAATTAGCTACGAATAAACTACGATGGTTCCTATGACACTGTGTGCTGTTTAACCTAATAAGATATATTGTTAGCAACGGGGAAGCTTTCTATTTAATGGATGATAAAATGGATAAAAAATAAAGTACCCGTAACCGGCGAGCGTATATGAAAAGATTGATAAATGTGGAAGTGAAAGAGGTTTGTTTGAATCGAAGCACTTGGCGTTCCATTGTTTCTGCCTACCCTAATGGGAGACAGGCGTGACAGATATGTATGTATGTATGTATGTATGATAAAATGGAATGGTAACCCTGTCTGCGTTAAAGATACCGAGACGATGATGGGTGAGAATGAAACAGCTCGAATTCCAATGTCCTTTTTTAATCATCAGGGCAAACATACCTTATTTTTTTCGTCGCGTCTAAAACTTGTCCAGAGACCAAAGCCGTAAGTATAAAAGGTATATTAAAGGTTTCTTCAGTGTCGCAACAAGCACGTGACATCCCTAGTGCCGTAGGCGTCCATAGGCTTTTTCTTTATTGGATGATAATGAAATAGTTACCCCGCCTCCGCTAACGGTATACGCTGGCGGGACACCAGTAAAGGATGATAGGTGACGATGAAAAGACAGGTCAGCAGTTAGCCCATTGCGATGAATACGCCCGGAATTCAGCGCGACGGTTTCCAGGGGGATCACGTGAAGGTTGACTTGACAGGGTAAATTGATAGCAATGGAACTTATAATCCTTATTACTAACAATACCTTCCCCTCGAAAGAGTGGGGTAGATAGGTCCGCGAAGAACAGTGAAAAAAATATCAGACCACGTACCGCATTGGGCATGATGAAGGTGGAGTGTATCTCGTAGGCCCAGCGGCGCAGCGTAGCGTTGTTGACGGCGGCGGCCGCGCGGAAGCCGTCCGTTAACACCAGCACTAGCGCCGCGTGGGCGCTCCTGCAAACACACGCCGCCATATTTATTTACTTATTCCATATTGTAGAATTATATCTATGTGTGTTCATAACCAAGTATATTTACAACAAACAATTACAACAACAACAAAAATGTTTATTAATTATTATAGTCGTAGAACCTATACCGTTCCGTCATACTCGTGAACGGGTGCTGCTTGTGGGGACTGGTTTGCTCGTGTTCGATTATTTTCCATTTAATAATATATATAAAACTTAATACTAATAATAGTCACAGTATCCATGCTAATGTAAAATTATCATGTACATTAACAATTTAAAGAGACTAACTGTCGACTTCCTTGCTGATTCTTCTCAACAGATAATAACATAGTTTATAGTGTATGTATTTATGTAATATTTTATTATATATTTTAATATTTTATTTAACTGCATATTTATTTATGTATTAATAGTTGTAGCACTTCAGCTGCCCGCTAACGAAATGCTTTCCCACTGTATCGGGTTGACTGGAAGAGATCTCTGTCAGAGATAAGTCCACCCTTGCTCACAACATTTATAAATACATTATTTTATATGTAACTTACAAGTGCAATAAAGAATATATATATAACATTCCGAAGCCAGCAATAGGATCACACATATGCTACATAGCACCCCAGTCAGTGAACACATCTCGATCATTCTAACGAGGTCGCTGGTACATCACCATCATCATATCAGCCTTTAAATGTTCACAGCTGAACATAAGCCCCTGTCTAGGAGGATTTTGCCACTAGTTGCCAAGCTTAGCAGGCGGATTGACAACAGCAGTTAGGCTTTAAAAAGTCCAAAGAGAGACGCTGCTGCTCACCTCTCGCCCACCCTTAGTCGCCTCTTACGACACCCACAGGAAAGGTAGGGATGGCATATTCTATGTCGGGACCACACAGCCACCTACATATATAATTTTCCAAATATGCTTTAACCCTTTGCACTCGAGGCCTTTTTTGGCTACAATGTAAGCAGAGCCTAGTCCACGAAAGTACTTCCGAGAAAACTATCTTATCACATATTGTAAATAAGGAGATCCAGTTACAAAAGACCATAGCGTCGTAGCAGCGTAGTTCGATTTAAAGTTTTAAAACACTCGGGCGCCGCAGCAGCGCCGCTCGAGTTGCCACTTCGAATTGGCCGGGCGCCGTATCGGCGCCGCTCGAGTGCAAAGGGTTAAACAATAAAACATATAAGATTTGTATATATTGCTTCCAAACAAAATCTACCAACATGTGTCTATTATTATTCCCTTTTTTGTATTATTATTAATTTTCTAACAGACTTTAGTCATTAATATCAAAAAAATTTCAATAGTAAAAAGTGGCACATTCATTTTGGTAAATGCTAGTTTTAAAATATTTTCAAAGCACTTGCCTCCTTTCTCCTAATAACCAGTTGAGCAAAACGGCTGTTCTAGCTTTGGATTCTCGCACGGAGCGAAGATTCGAGAACAGCCCGGAGTATGTGGAAGTATCCTGGAGAAGCAGTTCAGTTTGAACGTAGGGATTATAAGTAGGAACATTTTTCTTTTTGTAGTACAAAATGTACTTGTGTGTTACAAGTACATTTTGTACCACAAAAACACCAACTTCAGTCGTGATAAAACCGATTATTATGATGTCAAAATCAAACTACTAATTCGATTTTGACGTAATGTATATAGGACCAATCTGAAAGTATATTAGACTGATCTTTATATATATGATAAGTTGATCTTTCAGAAAAAATCTAAATCTGTTTACAAATGATGAAATTTTGAAGCAACAGATATAAAAAAACTACAATTGAACTGAATACCTCATCCTTTTTTCGGAGCCGGTTACAAAAGGTTGAACAGCAAAAAAAAAATAGACGGTAAAATTGCATGCAAAGACATAATACCATAATCCTTAAAAATGGCAACGCATAATGGACCATAGAGAAGTAATATCAGCCTTTAACTGTCCACTGCTGAACATAAGCCTCCCCCTTGGAGGGGTTTTGCCCTTAGTTGCCACGCTTGGCAGGCGTATTAACAACCGCAGTCAGGCTTTTGAGATGTTTTAAGAGGAACGCTGCTGCCCATCCCTCGCCCTCCCTTAGTCGGCTCTTACGACACCCACGGGAAAGGACTATAAAGGCTATAGGTGACGGTTACCACTTTCCATCGAGTGGGCCATCTGCTTGTTTGCCATTCTAAATTGTATAAAAAAAAGGAAAGGCCACACGGCCACGGGACACAGTGTATTCTGTAATATTGTATTATGCCTTTGGACGAAATTTAACCGCGCACCTTTCTTGTTATTCTACCTTTTTTAACCAACTCCAAAAATAGGATGAGTTTTTCAATTTTTTATCAATTACAGAATACACTGTGACATCTCCAAGGTCCATTAAGTGACGCCATTTCTGTTGTGATGTGTACCATGCTTATGTCTATAGGGGACAAGTTTTTTTTTTTATAAATGATAATGAAATGGTAACCCTGCTTGCGCTAATGGTATACGCTAACTCCAGTGAGATATACTGCTCATGTCTATAGGCGATGGTTACCACTTTCCATCAGGTGGGCCGTCAGCTTGTTTGCCATTCTAAGTTGTATAAAAAAATATATATGATAGGTGAGAATGAAAAGGTAGGTCAGTTAGCCCATCATGATGAAAACACTTGGAATTAGGCACAATGGTTTCCAGGGGGGATCACAGGGTGGCCGACTTGACAGGGTATATTGGTAGCAATGAAGTTGGTAGTCCTTACTAACAATCCATAAGAGACTGTTAGACTGTGGCAAACAAGCATACGGGTAACACAGGTTCCTCAAAACCTACTGCAAGCACCTGTCTCTCACAAAATTGGTCTTCAGAAAATAAACAAATAATAAAGAAAATAAACCATTCATTCATTCATTTAATACTAGAGGTTTTACGCACGCGTTGCCGATCCTGAAGAAACCTCTTTACCCCCCCCCCCCCTTGAAGTACCCCATGCTGTAGTCTCTCGGGAAAACCTCGGCAGGGAGCTCATTCCATAACGTGAGTGTTCGTGGAAGAAAACATCTCTGAAACCGCGTTGTACGCGACCATTTAGGCTGTAGGGTATGAGGGTGAACTCTCTGTCGGTGGCGAGCCGAAAGTGAAAGTGGCCGTAGGCATCATATTGAATAATTCCTCTCTCCACCACGTCAGCTTGTTTGCCAAGTTTCATATAAATTGATACTCACAGAAGCCGGCGAGTCGTCCTCTTCCATCGATATGATTGCCCGCTGAGGATCGGCGCAAGGCTGCGTACAACATCGTGAATTTTATTTATTTTAAGTAGTCATAAATACAACATGACGAATCGTGATCGACATATAATGTCGAGAATGTTGTGAATCCTGCCTTCTTTTCAATTGATGATAATGGAATAGTAACCCCGCCTGAAGTAACAGTTTACACTGGCGGGGGTACCAGTGAGAGGTGATAGGTGAGAATGAAAAGGCAGGTCAGTTAGACCATCGTGATGAATACACCAGGAATTCAGCACGATGGTTTCCAGGAGACCACGTGGAGGTAGACCTCATATATGTTGATAGTAATGGGACTGATAGTCCGCATTACTAACAATCCCTTCCCGGGGGAAAGGAATTGTTAGTAATGGAGACTGAGAACCCCATTGCTAGCAATATACCCAACCAGGTCGACCTCCTCGCGGTTCCCCCTGGAAACTATCATGGTTAATTCCTGATGAATTCATCATGATGGGCTAACTGGCCTGTTTTCATTCTCATCTATCACCCTTTACTAGTGCTTCGCCAGCGTATACCGTTAGCGCAGGCGGGGTTACAATACCATTTTCATCCATCAAAAAAAACATCCTTAACATCATGTTAGTGAGCGCGACCATGTGTTACTACGTAAGTGCGTAACATACCTGCGTGTTGTGTGCGTAAGGCGGCGGGGGCGTGCCGGGCGGTGCGGGTGGTGCGGGGGGTGCGGGGGCCGCGGGGGGCGGCGTGCCGCGGCCCCACGCCTCCTTCTCCGACGACACGCCCATCGGTAACGGGGCAGCCGCTGACGGATAAAAGAAAAAACCACTTATTAATAAACCAAGTTGTTTTTAATTATAATAGAATACCAAAAAATGTAAGTGGTCGGGCTTTTACTAGATCCGAGTTCTGCGATCGATACTATAGATCATGAAATATTATTGCTTAAACTAAAACAATATGGTATAAGAGGAAAGGAACTAAATTTAATGGACTCACATAAAAAAAAAAACAGGAAACAGTTTGTTGAAAAAAAAATATATAAACATTTGACATTGACATTGATGCTCCTCTCCACTTTGCGTGTTGCTGGAAGAAAACTCTAAGAGTTAAGCTCGCCTTTGTACATTCGATTACCTCTGTCATATTCTTATAACTGGTATGTACAATAAATAAATAAACAAACAAAAGCAAGAAACGAGAAGATATTATAAAATTCAAATTTGTCTCTGTAACTAGAGGAGTAACCTCGAGTTCTTCTTACTGACATGCGGAAAAATCTAAGGGTTGTATAAAAATGAAGAGGAAAGACAGATTAGAGGTAGATTTTGTACAAAAGTTGATTGTTTGAGTACCTCTGTCCCATTCGTGTTTCAACCGTGAAGCAGTTGTGTTTGCATGGCTGTGTTTCGGTTTGAAGGGTGGGATATGGCGTGAATTTACTGGGTACAGAAGAATAACACCTGAGTCCTCAGGAATGACAACGCATGGGGGGTATCATGGGTGAAACAGTATACTCTGTTATGTGCATGGTACTGCTCATGTCTATAGGCGACGGTTACCACTTTCCATCAGGTGGGCCGTCAGCTTGTTTGCCATTCTAAGTTGTATAAAAAAAAACTTGAATTTGAATAAATAAATATGAATATAATTATACTTACGTCTAAGCATTTCATGGTCTAGCTGTTCAGGCGACGACCGACTCCTGATGTGCAATACAGGCACGCCGGTTCTGTTGTCAGTCTGTATGTAAACACGCATATACAATTATACAGTGCAACGTAAAGGGTATAACAAATCGAAATGCAACTGAGCAACTTTCCTCAAAATATATTTAATGAAATAACATTATATTATTTAGAAACACAAATTTTATTTATAAATTTTTCTAGTTCAGCTATAATATAACGCAGTTTATATGAAGGGAAATAAAAAGAAAAAAAAAGGTGATTAAAATGGTGTTGCCTGGAGTAGTTTAAACTTGCTGTGTTGTCTTAAATTGTTAAGAGTCGAGTTAAAATCTGAATTTGAAGAATGTTGTTCAGTGCCTATTCTATATAAAGAATTCAATTCATTATACCCATTTCATTACACTTTGCATAGGAAAATAAAGTCATCCGCACATTATACGATTTAAGTTTTTTATAACATCAGTTGACAGCTTAGTTAATGTAACTTATGCAGGCTGCCAGAAGACACCGTTTACTTCAGTCCTACTAAGATCACAACGTGGTGTAAACCACGTCGAAACGTCGCCATTAATAATCAGGTATGTCGGTACTATTTACCTGTAATCGCGTCGCTTTAAGTCCCAATCGAGAACGAAAATATATAACTGTCATCCAAAATTCAATTATAGAACTTAGGGGTTAAAAATTAATTATTTAATTGTAATTATTAAATTGTAAAATGTAATAATATCACAATTATTATAAAAAAAAAATGCATATGGCAACCGTCTGATTGGCAACTGTAATCGGCTGCCAGTCGCTTCTAAATCGCACAACATGCGGATAGACAAGAAAGTTAGTCACAATTCGATAGGTTAAGACATTAACGTTGACAGTTTTAAAACATATACATGATGTACATTGATATGTAAACAGTAATCATTTCTATAGATAGTGAATACTAGAATCGATTCTGTGGCGGTATTTCTCAAAACCTACGTCTTAATATAATATTTAAATTTGATAATTTCGTGAAATTATCTTTTTTATATGCAACCATAAACTAAAATTACAATAATTTTAAGTTAAAATTATTTAAAAAAATTAGTTCATATAAAAAAGTATATAGTTCTTTAAAATTTGCTCATATTGGTGCTTACAATAGAAATTTCATTGTAATACCAAATTGAAATATAAATTTCAAAGACAGGTTTAGAAAAATCGGTATCAGACCCAGAATCGACCCCAATGTCTATATACTGGATTGAATTTTAGTCATCTTTATAATTGCTTTATGTGTATGTACATTATTGATATAAAAAAAAAAGAAAAAATCTTTAGATATTTGGTAATATCCGATATCTATATATTGAGTTCTTCTAGACATTGATACCCACTCATTGCGATATCGCCCATACCAGCCGGATATCTGGTATATTCATTACCAGCGGGTTTTTCTTTACAATATTATATATTGGATACTTAACATATCTGTTATTAGGGCAATATAGGTATAGATATTGTAACTACAATATATAGGTATTGCTATATATTACCAATTATCGATGTCTTAAGAAAATATTGGGTGCATCTGTAATTAGTGTAAATGTAAGACGCAAGACCTGGGCATCTAGACAAATGGCAAACGAATTCGTCGATGGAATCAACATCGCTAGCGAGACCGTGAGACAGAATGAAATAGCAACGCCGGATATCTCATACCAATTCACGGACTCGCTAGCAATGTCGATTCCATCGACGAATTCGCTTGTCCCTTGACTAGAGGGCCTGTGTATCAATTTACATTAATATCTGTATTTACACTCTTGATGTACCTTTTAATACAAATAAATTAATTATCCGGGATGCGAGCGCAAGCATGGAAGAAGGTAGTTCAAGCAACGGCCACTGAAGACTAAGGGTCTTGGATGGTCCCGAAACTAGTTACTATACGTTTTGCTCTCCTATTATATCATGACGGTTGAATCATATCAACAAATAAAATTGATCAATACGGTTCGTGTAGCTGACAATGTAATACGTTGCTAAACATGTCAAACGTAACATGAATGCACCTGAAAAATTCGCTGCTAGTGTCTATGGAAGCGGTAACGAAATGGTTATGAGTTATGGCCCCAGAATGATGGAGGTTGTAGGTTTAGACCCGTTATGTTGATATGATTGAATTAACATTTTGTATAGTGAAGTTTGATGTTTGTATTAATTTTGTCGTTATTCATTAATTTTAATTAATTAATAATTTAATTGTATTACGGTGCATTTGAGTGCATAGTGTGTAGCTGTGTATTGTTGTGTATATCAACATATATATGTTTTATTATTTATACAATATGAACATAGAGTACAAATTAAATCCAGTATATCAACTTCAAGACATGATTATACAGAAGATAAAAATTGAAAGAACAAGCTTGAGCCTAACAAAATAGAAATAAATGGGACATAAAAGAAGCGTAATTATAAACGAACCAACCACCACCAATTAAATATTCAAGTATTAATATCAGAACTATGTGCGTCTTTGTCTCACATCGACATAACTAAGACAAAAACAACGTATTGTCTCTTTCTATCAACGTGTAAGTAAAAGAGACAGCGCTATACAGGGTGACATCAAATAATTAGCAACCTTGAAAGGGAATAAATATTCTACCAGTGCAACTGAATATTGTTCTCAAAGGAATATGGGTTGATAAATGACCATAAAATTTGAACCATTTTTAAAAATCAAAATAGCACGTCCAGCTTTTAATTTATGGGGTATGGGGATGTATGGAGAGTTCCAAAATTTTCCGTCATAATCCAACACATATTTCTTTGTTAAAACATTCATTGTCTAGTAGAACATACTCTCAAAAGGATGGTAACGACTTCAATTCCAACCTGTATACTTTGAAAGCACGACAATTTACCTGCAGAGGCGGCGGCGGCACATTCACCAGCGGGTAACTCATTTGCAACGCAATCGAATTAGGTTGGGGCCCTTCTAAGTCCCCGTCCAGGGAATGCGACGACCTCCTGAATTGTTTCTGGTGTTCCTCGTTGTAGGACGGCGTGGATTGGTGCATTGGGAACTGCGGCTTCTCGGGGTAATACCGGCCCTTGTAATACTGCTTGTGGGCGTGTGATATCGAACCGGACGGCTTCGGTTGCGCCAACGGGTTGATCGGACTCGGCGTCATCGACGGACTGAGCGGGTTTCTCTTCGGCCTCTCTATAGATCTCGGCGGCAACGGTGGTGGCGTGTTGTCCAAGCACGTGGTTGGCACCATTGGTACAGTATTGTTGTGTACATGCCTCCGTTTGTTGTTGGACTCGTCCGAGTTCTGTCTGACGAGGGGCGGTTGGTTCTCCTGCTGGCCCTTGTTGTTTTGCCTGGCCTGCCGCAGGTTGCGGAGACTCTGGCCGGTTAAGTTGCTCAGGGAGCGTGGGAGGCCGCTTAGGAAGCCTGTGTTCTGTACTGGCGACGTTTTGTCGCTGGTCTTGATACGCGTTGCGAGGCGGGGCGTGGCCGGCGCCAGGTTAGAGGTGGTCATCTCCATCGGCTACCGATAGAGGTTATTTGTAAGCGGTGGTAACATTGCAGTATTGTGCGTGCGCTAGTTGTTGCGGAGGTTTGGGTGTGGTGACTGGTGAATGTGTGAGTGGAATCAAAGGTGTGTGTATATATATGTATATACAGAAGAAAAATTGACAATATCTACTTTAGCCCGAATGCCGTAACACTAGACTATTGGTCTAATAATCCTTATAATATTAAATTAATTTTTATTTATACCATTGAGGTGGCAAGCAAGCATACGGCCCACCTGATAGTAAGTAGTTACCGTAGCCTATGAACACCTGCAATACCAGAGGTATTACGCGTGCGTTGTCGACCCTGAAGAAACCTCTTTTGAAGAACCCCATGCTGTTTTTCCCCCCCCATAATCTTTTGGAGAGAACAATAAAAAGTATGTATTAATCAAACTATTTCTAATATCCCTGAATGTTAATTGGAAAATGTAGATTAATTTAAATTTCTAAATGTAGATTTATTGTATGTACGCATATAATGTGGGTCTTAGTTTTCTTCGGTTTATCAATTTATGACGTAAAAATGAAATCTTTGGCTATTGGTTTGCCTATAACGTAAGAACTTTGGTGCAAAGACAAAATTACAGTAGAATAAATAATTGAGAAAATAAGCATTGACATATCATGAGATAAAGATAATTACAAGAAAAATTGTGATTTTTCTAAAAAAAAATTATGAATTGTGCAAATTTTTATTTTGTGATAAGTGAAATAACTAAAGGAAGATATGAATTGAAGACAAAAACTGCGTATATCAAATATTGGGAATAGACCTGTTGAACGGCAATTAACGTATAAAAAAAAATCTAAAAGTTTATACATTGAATAGGTTGTATTTATGTCCTCTTCTGCCATACATATGGACATCTCGTAAATAAGGACCCAATGTGATAATAGAGCACTAATCACCCATTCAAAATATCCTATTAGTTAAATTTACATTTTTTTATTTCACTAGCCGTATCACTCGACTTTTCCCACGTAAATC
This sequence comes from Galleria mellonella, assembly GCF_026898425.1. Taxonomy (NCBI): domain Eukaryota; kingdom Metazoa; phylum Arthropoda; class Insecta; order Lepidoptera; family Pyralidae; genus Galleria; species Galleria mellonella. The sequence goes on along the minus strand of NW_026441999.1, from coordinate 1,452,480 downwards.
AGAATAAAACGGATGCTTATCTTATTCCCGTGCTTATTTAGTATATGGTCTACTCGTTTACCATATTTCATTTAAATCAATTTTGTAACAAACTTTCACAATTAAAATAATTGATAACGAGTGAAGTATAGAGTGGTCCTTCGAGCCGGATTACCCTATAATAAATATGTTTGTATTTATGTAAGTATTTGTGCATGTCCAAACCCCCACAAGACATAAATTACTGTGTGAAATACCGTAATATTGCAATGTTTTATACAAAGTTACAACCACACCCGTAGTGAGGCGAAAGTTAATTACCGAATGTTCGAGAATCTGTTTCCTTGCATGTTGTTCTACTGTTCCATTGATTTTTTTTCTCTGTGGAAATGGCATAAAAACCAACGGCCCACCTGCTGGGAAGTGGTAACCGTTAAAGTTGCTTTGAATGTAAAAAATTTACCAACTCTAAAACAGGTAACCAATTCGAACGTCTTTTAATCCATAGCAGAATTTTGGCGGATCGTTTAATAATAAACCCTGTTTTAAAAAAACTATCTTCGTATTTAGAATTAAATGAACTGTCGGACGACGTTGTAATTATGTATTTAATGAACTCACTCTTTTGGTGTCAGTGGTTTTATAAGTAAAACAGAAAACACTCCGCAATCATACAAATAGAGTATATACCAAGTTTTGTGTTTGACACTCTGCTTACTCGTAAGGTCTGAAAGACTAAAAATCCCAAAATAACTGGATAAGTGGCGATTTGATTGATTCTTAACATGCCAATGTAAAAAAAAATACATAGATAAAAAAAAATAAGACATACAAAATAATATACTCAAAATCGACGTCACAGATAAAACAAACAAGCTCAGAAGCAGTCACGTTAAAAACATGTATGTTGAGGTTATTAACCCGTGAACACGCCCCGTTAGGGTTGTTAGTTATCACCATGAATTTATGGAACACGAATGTTTCGAAGGTCATGTAACAAAATTCACTTTCGCCTCGTATACAATTGAGGCACAAAAAATGTACTCACACAATATTTGTAATAAATCAACAGTTACTTCTAAGCTTTCGCTTTAAGTACATGTTATAAATATGTTTCGTTTGATTTTAACACGAATTGTTGACGATAAAAACAAGAATCAACGTTTCGACTTGATTTGTGACGGTAGTTGAAGAAATTTTATGGGTAATGACAATTGATAATTTCAGTTCAAACGTCCTACCTGTCATCTACGACTAAAGTAATAAATTTTAATAGTAGATGATGCATCGAATGGGATAAATATTTATAAATTTACTTATTATTTAATGCGTGTTAAAACCCAACAATCGATATATAACGAATAACAATAAAAGCTGAAACAGATACGCGGATAAAAACTTACGGTTTAAATTAACAATTTAAATATTAGAAATACATTTTTCGTGCCGCAATTGCAAATATATGAGATTAAATAAACAGTGAGCTATACGAGAAATAAAAACGACTGCAAAATAGTAACAACTGCAGTTGCAAAATATAATGACGTGATAAATATAAAATAACACACATTTATGTACGAGTACATACTATTTTTGCAATTAAGTGTATACGAACTTTACGTTCTAACTACAATGTTTTGTACACTGGCTGCCATTTTAAACGAATTAATCGATTAAATAATATTAAAATTTTATAATAGAATCTTTTGATATTATTAAATAATTTTTGAAAAAGGCAACGTGAAGCCAATGTATTTTTTGTTGTATAAAATTGTAATATCAGATTTGTACCGTTTTTGTGTAAACAAAAATGGACAAATATAGACACATATGGAAATAAACAAAAATATAAACGCATGGCACATATTATCCGATACTATTTCGACTTCAAGAATATTGTATTGTATAATAAATTGCTTAGACAGAATCGTATAAATCTGATATTCGCTACCAATCTATACCTGAACGTTATTGTCGTGAACACAAGATGCATTTTTCACCTGTCCAGCTTTGATGACGTCGATCTCGTGTTTCAATTTGATGCACCTCTGCTCAGCCAGCTCCAACTGTGCCTGTTTCCTTACATCCGGCACTTTTGATAGTTCAACTGTAATATTAATAATTTATACTTTGAAACATTTTATAACTTAATTATATTAAAAAAAAAAACATTATTTTTGACAGTATGTAGAAAAAAGAAAATATTTATTGATTTAGACTTATTGATTGACCAATAATTCATTATCTAACACCTACATTAAAAAAAAAACACTTATTCCATAGACACTAACTAAAGTAACAAAGTTGTTGATTTTACATGAGATCTAACTACTTTTTGGAGCGAAAGAACTGCGTTGCAAAGCTTGCTTAGCATTTTTCTTTTACATTTTATATTTTTGATGGGATGTTTTAAATTTTCATAAATATATTTTTCCTTTTTTTTTTCAAATAAAAATTAAGTTAATAACAAAAAAATATTATGAGTGGATAAAACGACTATCACCAACTTCATATTCATAAAATAATACAAGCCCTGCTTAGTTTCATAATAGGTGGCACTGTGCACATGCGCAGTGGTATTTATTTATTTACATAGACAACTTACGGCGCAACTGTTTGATGTACACTTGATCCTCGTCGAGCATCCGCTGCATGGTCTCCACTTTGGAGACCTCCAGCTGCCGCTGCTTTTCTGGCTGGAATCGTAAGAGATCAGAAGTCAGAACATTTTGCATAATTAAACATGACTTCTTAATAGAAATACCACAAGCATACTGTTTCTTCATTTGGTGTCTAACATTTGCTAGCAATATACTCTATCAGGTCTACCTCCACACAATATCCCCTAGAAACCATCGTGATTGGTTTGTTGAATTCGTCATCATGACCCAACTGAACTGCTTAGTCCTCACCTGTTATCCCTTACTGGTGCCCGTCAGTTTATATCGTAACAAAAGTGGAATTACTATTCCATTCGTTTACATTACATTACAGGGTACAGAGGAATAACATCCGAGTCCTCAGGAATGGCAACGCATGGGGGGTATAATGGGCGAAACAGTATACTCTGTTATGTCCATGGTACTGCTCATGTCTATAGGCGACGGTTACTATTTTCTATAAGGTGGGCCGTCAGCTTGTTTGCCATTCTAAGTTGTATAAAAAAAAATAAAAAAAAAAGACAGGTTTACCGATCAATTTAGCTCTTATTAAAACCTAAATGGATTTAATTAAGGTTTTAATAAAGGCAGAACAGTACCCTTTCCTTTCCCATGGGTATCATAATAGGCAGCTAAGGGCACTTAATGGACGAGGGATAAGCAGCAGCGCCCATTTTAAAAGATCACCAACAGCCTAACTGCGATTGCCAATTCGCTGCCAAGCGTGGCAACTACTAGCAAGACCTCCCAAGGGAGGCATATGTCCAACAATAGATAGTTAAGGGCTGATAGGATAATGACGAAGAGCAGTACAGTAGAAGCCAATTCTGTTTTTTATTTTTGTCTATTTGTCTGTGTTTGCTCCTGCATCACGCAATAATTAAATTGAATATAATTGTGGTCGTAAAGGACAAACTTAAAATCTAGTGTATAATTCATCTCGACATGCCATACAGAAATGACTGCATACTTCCAAAACCCACGCGAAGTTGCGGGCAAAAACCAGTAAAAAATAAAAGTCTTATTTGGACTTATACAACTGCGGATACATTCTTTGCATATACATTACACGCTTCGAGTGAAAAACAAAACTGTGCAAACTCATTGTGCAACGTTCGATGCAAACAATCGGCTAACCGTGATCGAACTAAGACAAGTTTTGTTTGCTCTTCGATTACAAGGTGTAGCGCGAAATGTCTAGGTCAAGTGAAGAGCGTTCACACCATAACACTGACTATTTATTTATTTATTCATTAGTACATATATGTGTACATGGCGGACTTAATGCTAAAAGCATTCTCTCCCAGTCAACCATAGGGAAGTGTCAGAATACTCGAATGCGGTACTAGTAATTATTGATATGTAGTATTTATGTCTTAGAATATTAATTAATAACTCTCGTGTTGTTTACACATGTTGCGTTCGCGTTTTTTTATCGCGTCACGTTAAGTCCCAACCGTAAACTTAAAATACAATCATTTTTTTCTATACAACTAAGAATGACAAACAAGCTGACGGCCGACCTGATGGAAAGTGGTAACCGTCGCCTATAGACATGAGCAGTACCATGGACATAACAGAGTATACTGTTTCGCCCATGATACCCCCTATGCGTTGCCATTCCTGAGGACTCAGGTGTTATTCCTCTGTACCGTGTAAATTCACGCCATATCCCAACCTTTAAACCGAAACACGGCCATACAACACAAATGCTTCACGGTAGAAACACGAATGGGTCAGAGGTACCCAAGCAATCGACTTTTGTACAAACTGGTTTTAGCACAATAACGTTTTCTTTTTGTGGAACACTATTCTAATTATTGTTTATCATCTAACTGATACCTCGACAGCGTATACCAAAAGCAAGAGGAATTGCCATTAAAAAAAAAACTTACATTGACGGGAAACGGTGCTGTGATGGGTCTTTTATGGCGCGAGGTGTTCTGTTGTACTGTGAGGACGGTCTTCTTGTTTGCTGAAACATGTTAAAAAGCTGATTAGAATAAATTAAAACAATAATTTTACTGGTAACTCAGCAAGTCTAATATTTGTAATAGTAGATTTAAAAATGTAGAGGCGGCACGGTGGTTGTATTGTGCGCCACGCACTCAAAACATGCGAATGAACTATAGTTCTTTATCGAGAACTTTGGTAGTAAATTTGTATTTTCATATACATGAAATAAATCCGTGTGGTCCCGGCATAGAATAGGTGACCTCTTCCATTCCTGTGGGTGTCGTAAGAGGCGACTAAAAGAACTTGGTAATGGTAAAGATATGGGCAGCAGCGTCCCTCTTAAAAAATCTTTAAAAGCCTAACTGCGGTTGCCTACCCGCCTGCCAAGCGTCGCAACTACTGGCAAAACTCCCCTTATGGGGAAGGCTTATGTTCTACATTAGACAGTAACGGGTGAAATGATGACACAAGCAATATACACCGAAACTTTTTAAAACTTCAGGAACAGCAACGCATGAGGAAGTCATGGATGTATTAGACTCTAAGATACCCATGATTTCCCTCATAATCATCATAATAAATACTTTAGGACACAGTTTTCTGTAATGTCAACATCAGTATTCATGTGCGAAGGTTACCACTTTCCATTAGGTGGTTTGTCAACGTTTTTTCACATTTCTTTTTGTAATCAAATATGAATAAACTTTAAGTTCTTTATCAATAGACGTAGCGGTAATTTTGCGGTTACACACAAAATATACGGCTAAAAGTTTTTTTTTTAATAAAATCCCATGGTAACCCCTAGATATATGTATCGAATACAGTCAGTGTATGCATAGCACAATGGTTTTCAAGGGGGACCACGTGGAAGTCGACGTGACAGAGTATATTGCTAGTAATGGGGCTGCTAATCCGGATTACTAACAATCCCTTTCCCCCCTGGCGTCCACAGGCTACAGTGACCGTATACCATCAGACGGGCTGTATGCTTGTTTGCCACGTTTGTGGTATAAAAATGACGACCCTGATCAAAGGTAGGTACCTCGTATCATCTGCACGACCTGCTGATGCGTGTGGTTGTGCACGGGCACCGCGTCCACGCAGAGGATGCGGTCGCCGGCGCGGAGCCCGGCGCGCCACGCCGCACCATTCTCCTTCACCGACTGCACGTATACGGGGTTGTCACCTGGAATGTTTATAAATCAATATTTACATAATTATCTCACATAATATCTTATTTTCTAACTATACTAATAACATAAAGACGACAGATTTTATTTTATGTATGAATGAATGAATGAGTATACTTTATTTGCATTATACAATATAGGAAATAAGCAAGACAATTTACAAACACAACGATACAATTGTATAAGTACAGTAAGGCGGTCTTATTGCTGAGAGCAATCTTTTCAAGACAACCTTAGGGTAATGGACTAATTGTTGTACAAGTAGATATAATAGTACTGTATAACTAAAAAAGCATCTTTTACAAATTAAAAATATATAAAAATTAAATATATATATAATATTTGTTTGTTAGGATAAATTCGAAAATTATTCAATCGATTTTAAAACTCCTTTAACGTATAGAAACCTACATTCCCGGGTGAGCGTATTGGGAGACTGTAAACCTCATCTAGTTGATGTAGTAAATAAATAAATATTGTTAGAAATTATTAGGGAGTAACATAGACTAAATATTATTTAAAAAAAAAAAATAATCATTCTACGAAAATTGCAATAATGTAACCCAAGATATAAAAAAATAGTCAATTAAATTGTTACATGAAAAATATTTTTGTTATCAATACATTGAAAAGTGATAATAAAACTAATTAACAGTTTACATTTATTGACTTCATGTTTCATCTTCATGTTTTAGGGCTCTTGTAAAATTTTGTCCAATTTTAATTAGGAATCATTGATAGTTAACTGCCGCTAAACAAACTACAGTCACAGCAGCAGCGGACGGTATCGGCTCGCTATTTGTAACATTGGATAAAAAATGTCTGACAAAATGTGTATAAATCGACGGACGGTATTGGTTACGAAATGAGCTTCCTATCGAGGTTATTCCAAGAGACTATAGCATGGGACTCTTCAAAAAAAAAACAAGTTTCAGGGTTGGCAACGCACGCGTAATGGCCCTGGTATTGCAGGCTACGGCAATCATTTACCATCAGCTGGACCGTATGCTCGATTGCCAACTGAGTGGTATAAAAAAAAAGATGTAACTTAATACGTTTGACAAAATTTGAGAAATTCTAATTGCAATAAGTTCACTGTTGCTACGTTGCATTCCAAACGTTTGATAGAAGCACGAGGAAGGCAAATTCTCCTTTCTTGGAAACATGCACGTGAGAATATGTTCGTGTATGTTGCAAGTAGGTACCACAATTACTACGAAATCTGACCACATACACTGCGGAATTCCACATGTTTAATTTTAAATGCATATACAATATAATTATTTTCAATGTAAACATACTGCGCCGAACCAATACGAGTATAATGGGACAAACGTCCTTACCTTCGTATGGCGATGCAAATGTTCGGAACGGTCGTTAGTCAGATGAAAGAAACAAACTGATATGATTTAAACTTCTTTATTATGAATCGATTATGGAATGGACGTTTACATATAATTATCAAAAACACCGTCAATCAACTCAAAAAAAGAGTAATTTCCAACTGGTAATTACTCTATTTTTTAAGTTTCTTTCTAATTGGAAAGAATTTTTAAGTGTTTTTGAAAAAAATTCAATTTATACAAAAAAAAAAAAAAAGAAATCTATAAATCATATCTAAAGCTTATCTGCGGTTACTAATTCGCCTGCCAAGCGTGGCAACTACTGGCAGAACCCCCAAAGGGGAGGCTTATGTTCAGCAGTGGACAGTTAAAGGATGGTATGATGATGATGATGATGATACGTTTGCAAAAAAAAAACACTTCCAAGTCATAATTCATTAAGGTAACGGATGGCCTATTTTCGAAAAAGTGTTATGTACCCAAAATATTTTCCACCTTTTCGTTGTCAATTAGATAATACCCTCGGGAGTATCTATGAGCAATCACTTACCAAGGTGAACTACATGGTCATCTAACATCTTTTAACATAAAAAAAGTCAACTTACCGGACACCTTCATCCCATATCCATGTTCGTCGGCAACCACGGTAACGATGAGCACATCGTCGCCGCCTGGCGACGCAGCCCCACCCAACATCACCTGCAACAAGAGACAAACCATTTGAATCACAAGCTGGTACTTTTTTACTAGCCGCTCGTGCATACATCGCGTGCATTCTCACGTGCGTCAGTATATGTGCCGTCCTATAAGTAATAACTGCAATTATATACAAGTTTTTTATGGGATAAAAATGAAATGATAATCCCGCCAGCGCTATCGGTACGCGTTGGCGCGGCATCACCAGAGGGAGACTTTGTACAAAAGTCGTTTGCTTGGATACCACTGTCCCATTCGTGTTTCAACTGTAAAGCAGTTGTGTTTGCATGGCTGTGTTTCAGTTTTAATGGTGAGATATGGCGAGAATTTACATGGTACAGAGGAATAACATCTGAGTCCTCAGGAATGGCAACGCATGGAGAGTATCATGGGCGAAACAGTATATTCTGTTATGTCCATGGTACTGCTCATGTTTAAAGGCGACGGTTACCACTTTTCATCAGGTGGGCCGTCAGCGTGTTTGCCATTGTAAGTTGCATAAAAAAATGAAATAAGACACAAATAAAAAAATAAATATCTAGTAAGAAACAGCAGGGAGACTTTGTACAAAAGTCGCTTGGGTATTTGTGTCCCATTCATGTTTCAACCGTAAAGCAGTTGTGTTTGCATGGCTGTGTTTCAGTTTGAATGGTGAGACATGGCGAGAATTTACATGGTACAGAGGAATAACACCTGAGTCCTCAGGGATGGCAACGCATTGGGGGTATCAATGGTGAAACAGTATACTCTGTTATGTCCATGATACTGCTTATGTCTATAGGCGACGGTTACCGCTTTCCATCAGGTGGGCCGTCAGCTTGTTTGCCATTCTAAGTTGTATAAAAAAATCAGTATATGATGATAAATGAAGATTAAGCAGGATCATAAAGCCCATAGTGAAGAATTCACCAACAAAGAATTCCAGGACCATGAGAAAGTCGACTTGATAAGGTATACTTCCCCCTGCCCGGTTTAACGAAGGGACTCACAACCCATTTGCTATAGGTTCGCTTCCTGCCAAATATAAGCGTCTACATATATATTCACGAGTCTATCGTAGAACAATATAGAAAAGACTAAATGTTATAATCTAGCTACTAAATATTTCTGGAATATTCGATAAATCAGACAACTGCATACATAAAATAAATACATGTGATAAAATAAGGGATGTAATTTCTCAAGAAAATGATAACAGACGAGACTCCCAAAGTGCGAGAGCCCATTGGGAGAATCGTCTATTCAGCCTCGTCGCTCATATCCAATAGCTAGAATGAGGCTTGGGAACCTCATCTTAGCTACTTACCGAATCGAAACTACCGAAGCTACTAAACTACAATAAAAAAAAAATAACAATTATGATCAAGCACTTTAGGTAACAGAGGTGTTACCTAAAGTGCTTGATCATAATTGTTATTTTTTAGTTTACTTAGTTTTAAGTTTACTTGCTTTGCAGCTAAATGAGGCTGTGATAGCACCAAGATAATTTATTCAGGACTATGCACTATTAAGTCCTTATCGCTTTCTTCTACAAACTTTACACATTGTCTAATGGCGAGTCGACACGTACAACTACTAGCACCAGTGACCTCTAAATATCAACACGGAACTCGCCCTAAATAGCTCGACACCGCACAGATGCTTATCTATGATGCGATGGTAAATACTGGAAAGTGGAACAAAGGATTCGGTTGCTTGACAGCTGTACGGTGTTACTTCACACATTTTTTTGCGTTCACGTGACCAGTGTAATATAGGGCGTGCGCTGCTTACGTAGTTTCCGAAGATTAAAATAAATCACTCACTGAATGCGATCAAGCAACAATCGTGGATGGTAATGTATTATAAATTACATTAGCAACGTATATTTTTTCAATTGAATTATAGTTCTTCAAAAGGGGCGTAATAAAGTTTCTTCAGGGTCAACAACATACGTGTGGCACCCCTAGTATTGTAGACTTTCCGTAGGCTACGGTATCCGTTCATCATCAGATAAACCGCATTCTTGTTGGGCACCATTGTAGCATAAAAAACTACGACTAGTATCAATAGCTAGCTAGCTATGACCTAGTTATTCTTAGTTCCGTGGTCGAATTGATCCTTCGAACCGGATGGATCCACTAAATACTACGCAATACAGTCAACACAGGAATATTTGTCACCGTACCGGTCAAGAGCAGATTCCTAAAGTATTTGCGTTCACGAAACTTCTATAATATACAGCGTTAGTTGCGTATTTTCTTTAGATTAAAATAAATAACTCATAGACATTTAACTCTTACTTAGCAACGCAAGTCTTATCATATACGACTAACAGCACTAATAAGTAACTATGGCCCAATTATTCTTAGATTCGTGCTCAAACTGGACCTTCGAACCGGATAGATATATGCTATAAAATCAATGACAGTTGATTTTGACATTTTCTAAAATACTTATAAAGGCAAAGAAACTGACAGCCCACCTAAATGGTAACTGGTAAATGGAAAATGGTAACCGTCGCCTATAGATATAAGCAGCAAATGTTAACGTCACAGAATACACTGTGATGCCCATACCTCTACGCATTGCCATTCCTGAGTACTATGAATTTATGCATCCTTACCCTTTAATTTCTCTGCCTTTTTTTTAATTGATGATAATGTAATATTAACCCCACCCGTGCTAACGGTATACGCTGACGGGGCACCAGTGAGGGATGATAGAGGAGGATGAAAAAGCAGATCAGTTAGACCATCGTGATGAATTCAGCACGATGGTTTCCAAGAGGGACCATGTGGAGGACGACCTGGCTGGGTATATTGCTAGCAATGGAACTGGCAGTCCGCATTATTAACAATCCTCCCCCCCATTTCTATGCCATCTCCCACCTTTCAAATCGAAATATAGCCATGCAAGCACAAATGCTTTATGCCTTTTGTACCGTTTGTACCGTTTGTTTGTGTACAATAAAGAATAAATATATAAATAAATAAATAGAAATACGAGTGAGCTAAAGGTACCCAAGCTGACGGAAACTTGATCAGGCGTGATTTAGTAAATTAAATCGCTGACATTTAATTATCTTAAACTATAAATATATATTTTTTTATAATATGACAACATCTGGGACGGTGTCATCTCACATTTTCGTTACAGCATTCATACCTGTCTCGCCTACGTCTCTGCTGCAATGAGCCATACATCTATTATAGTCGGTCGCTAGAGGATGACGGAAATAATATAAATATACTGTGCTTCGCCGTCTTGTACATGACAACATACGCTATACTAGGCTACCTAATATGTTATATTCTAGTTAGCTTTTTATACCAAATAAAATTGTGAGAACACTGTGGCCTGATGGTACAACTGGATTAATGTTAATTTTGATATTACGATAAAAACTGTTCTTTTTTTTGTTCTGAGGTTAAATTTAGGATATCTTTTTGGTCGCTACTTTATTAATGTAGATTTCAAAAACTAGAAAAACAAAATGGGATCCCTTCTAGATAGCGTATCAAAATGAAACATACACCAGATTTTACGTTAGTAGACCATTAGAAACACAAGTGTAAAACCAAATCCAATTTGGTAGAATAAACATTCAGACAGACAAAATTTTAAAAAATTATTGTTTTGTCTTTTATTACTTAGGACTCCTGAAATTTTATTTTTAAATGTCTCCTATACAATACAGACGTCAATTAAAGAGAATTTTATTATATTAGTAAGAAGTAATTAGGTTTTATTCAGATGGATGATAATGGAATGGTAACATCGCCTGCCAGCGAGATGTGAGATTTTGTACGAAATTTGGTACACGGATATGTTATATTATAAATTGGCACATATTGTTAGCAATGTGGACTACCAATCCCATTGCTAGCAATATACCCTGTCACATCAAACTCCACGTGGTCCTTCCTGAAAACCATCGTGCTGAATCCCAAGTGTATTCATCACGATGGGCTAACTGACATGTCTTTTTATTCTCACCCCGCCAGCGTATACCTTTAGCGCAGGCGGAGCTACCATTCCATTATCATCCTTTAAAAAAACAGTGCATAAGATATTTTGTGTACTAATTCACACGTGCGAAACCGCGGGATATAACTAATAATTCCATAAATGGAGCCATCACCAGTATCTCTGCACATGCCAAACATGCCTGGTAGAAAATTTCATTAGCATTAAGATCAATACTGTAATACATTTTATTGTGTCAATAAAGTTTAAATCCTTAACATTATATGAAAGTTTGTCTTTCCTTCCTAACTACTTGTCCCGCCGTGTTGTCCCGGATATAAAATAGGCCAACCCTTCCTTTCCTGTGGGGGTCGTAAGAGGCGACTGAGGGAGCTTATGGTGGAGGCATGGGCAGCAGCGTCCCTATTAAAACATCGCCAAAAGCCAAACTGCAGTTACCAACCCACCTGCCAAGCATGGCAGGTGGGTTGGTAAAACCCCCTTATGGGGGAAGCTATGTTTAGCAGTGGGCAGTTAAAGGATGATATGACGACAACGACAACCTCATGTCGCTTTAACTACTTAACCAATCTTCAAGAAATTTAGCAAAAATATAATATTTGTGATGGAGAAACAGGCCACTTTTTGTTTTACGATCACGCGGACAAAGTAGCGGCTAAATACTAGTAAATAAATATAAAAATTACTCCAAAAATTACGTAATAATATGTTCCAGTGTAGTGAATTTGGCACGAATTTGACGGTGACGCGTTGGCCATTTGGTGCACAGAGACAGCTCGTGAACGCACGAGGACTAGGGTTGTCAACTGTACCATAATACATAGTACAGTACTATGTGTTAGCTTACCGTACTGTATACTGTTAAATTAATATTATGTAGTATGCAAAAATTATATATTTTCCTAGCAGCAGCTTGCATGTATTAAAAAAATGAAGGAAACGATATATACATATACTAACTAAAGTATGGTAGATTTTTTTTTGTAATATATTATTTTAATAAAAATAAGGAACAGGTAACAAACATACAAACAATTGTTACTTTTTTTATATCTTCCCAACAAATACTATATTTTAAATGTACAATACATTTTAGTAACTTATTTTGAAAAATACTATAAACAACTGAAAAAATGTTGACAACCCTAACAAGGACACTTTTCAGACACATTCAAATCTAAAAACGGTTTTAGTGTTGTTTGTCATCTATATTAAAGGCTCGTGCACGTCATAGTTGGAATTGGATTGCGGTTATGTACATAAGTTACCTACTATAATACATTATATTAAGGAAATAATATAAATGCGTAATACAGAGGATTAGCAGCGTAGGTTCCAGCATAGAACAGTCCACCCCTTCCTTTCCCGTGGGTGTCGTAAGAAGCGACCAACGAAACGGTCGAGACAGCAGCGTCCCTCTTAAAACATCTCTAAAAGGCTAACTGCAGTTACCAACCCGCCTGCCAGCTAGCAATATGCCCAACAAGGTCGACCTCCTCGCGGTCCCTGGAAAATATCATAGTTAATTCCTGATGAATTCATCATGATGGTCTAATTGGCCTGTTTTCATTCTCATCTATCACCCTTCACTGGTGCTCCGCCAGCGTATCCCGTTAGCGCAGGCGGGGTTACCATACCGTTTTCATACATCAAAAAAAAAACCCGCCTGCCAAGCGTGGCAACTACTGGCAAAACTCTCTTTATGAGGAAGGCTTATGTTCAGCAGTGGACAGTTAACGGCTGAAATAATAAATATAATAAACCAGTAATTATTACATTAAAATAAAATTTGCATCTCTCTTAAAACATCACTAAAGCCTAACTGCGATTGCCAATGCGCCTGCCAAGAGTGGCAACTATTGGCAAAACCCCCCAACAAGGGAAGGCCTATGTTCAGCAGTGGATAGTTAACGACTGACATAGCTTGGTACGGTATTCATTTCCTGCTCGTAAAATAAAATTTTTAAGTATAATCACTTATCATAACTTAATACCGCATTCAAATTCTATCAACGAAATCATTAGCCGAGTTGACTGCAACAGTGTCACCAAATATGATGAGGAATTTGGAATATCATTAATATAATCACCGGTAGATATAACAACGTGACCACTAGTTTTAATCAATATTATAGGAAACATAAATAAATATATTATTATTATTATTATTCGTACATGCATAACAGTATACTCTGTTATGTTCATGGTACTGCTCATGTGTATAGGCGACGGTTACCAATTTCCATCAGGTGGGCCGTCAGCTTGTTTGCCAATCTAAGTTGTATAAAAACAAAAGTGCATTGCAGAATGGTGCACGTGACAGCTAACAATGACTTAGTTTAAAATAATTTAAAATATTGTAGGTATCACAAAAAAGCACGCTTGACATCGTCAATCGTGACAAAATCAATTATTTACATTTTTAAACAATTTTTTTGTTTCAATATAATAATGTCTTATTTTGTGTTAATCGACTATACATATCATATAATATAAAATGTAGTTATGTACTTTATGTAATATATATTAATGTGATTGCTGTGCCTTTCCACGGTTCATGTTGATTCTTTACCTTTAATAGCTTAAGGCCTATATTGTTACAACATGAAATAGCAATAAATGATTGAATTGAATTGAATTAAAAAAAAATAATAAACAAATTTTAATAAAAATTCTATGGAAACAATCTAAAAGTATATCCTTTCAAATATAAAAAAATCCGAATTGGTTTATCGAAGTATCAAACATAATAATAGCAATGGACTTATAGAACCATGACGTCACGCCTCTGTACCCTCTAATTTTACCGCCACATAGCACCCTTCAGGATAAAGAAGTTAAAGTGGCAATGGGCTGGTCACATAGCTCGAAAAACCGACAACCGATAGGGGAGAAAGGCTCTTGAGTGGCAACCCGGTACAGGCAAACGCACTGTAAGACGATCTCCCCCCTCACTAGATAGAAGGACGACCTCAAGTAAATTGCAGGAAGTCAATGGCTGCAGGCGACTCGGGACCGTTCTTTATGGCAACCTATGTAGTAGGCCTATGTTCGGCAGTGAACAGATAACGGCTAATATTTTTTTTTACAACACAGGGAGCAAACAAACATGTGGCTCACCTGATGGTAAGTGATTGGTAATGATGATTAATTTTGTAGCGAATAAAGTCCCAGACGCAATATTTCCTTCCTCGCTCGTATTTGCAACTAAAAACATTACGAAACAAAATTTGTACGTACAACAAAAATCATTGATCCTGGCAGCACAGCAGACGCCGCGACGCCGGCGTCTAGAGCGATAAATAAAGATACTATCTCGCACGCGAACTGAATGTTACAGGAGAGTTGCAAGAATGCAACCGTCCAACAATATTACACAATGGAACAGATTTAAAAATGGAAAAGGTTATTTTTTTTTTCCTCACAATGTCATCGTAATTTTTATTTGTTAATTTGTTATTTTTAACTATTTTTTCTCTTGGAAACTTGATAGTATAGCCTCAATGATGGCAAAATTAATAAGAGACAAAGACCGTTAACCATATCGTTAATAAAAAGAATAATCCAAATCGGATATACTCGTATGTACTTTCCTTCCTTTGATATCTATGCTGCCTGTCAAGCGTTCTCAATCGAGTTGGAACTCTTTTTTTTAGCTTTTATTTCCGCGTTCTAAATTCAATTGTTCTTACCATATCATATCAGTCATTAACTGTCCACTGTTGAACATAGGCATCCGCCTATTGGGAGGTTTTGTCAGAAGTTGCCACGCTTGACAGGCAGGATGGCGAACGCTTAGGTGAAGTTTCATTATTCTTACTTAATAAATAAAATATATATATATATATATATATATGATACATCTCGTCATACTTTGGTACATATATTCTAAAAAGTATTACAAGTACACTTTTAAAAATAATTACGTTCATTACGACAAATAAAACATATTAAATACAAACCTACATATATCGCACCACGAACGCCTCAATGCATTAAAGAGATCTTCATTAAAGCCTGGTCATCGACCCCGCAAGCTGATTGCCAATTGCATTGTCTGTGGTGTCATTAACACCACCAAAACATGGCCGGCCAATAGCTTTCACTGGTGTGAGAGGACTTCAAATAGTGGGGGAATATGGAAATTCTGATTTATGGCGTTTAATAAATGGTTTCGAAGGGTTTTGCGTTTACTGAATACAATGTGGCCGGAATCGGGTGCTTATCCATAGACATAGATAATGGTAGACGACACAAGTGCCTTATTTTTTTATTTATATAATTCAAAATAGGATACGAATAGGTGTCGTACCTGCTGGAGAGTGTTCACCGTCAATACCGTGGACGAGCGATTCCTAAAGTGGGTTATAACTTCGCCTATTCTAAACGTTTACTATATTGAAAAAAATAGGGAAGAAAATTTCTTGAGTGGTAACCCCGTACCAGCAAACGTAATGTAGTGTAGAAGATAGAGCGACGACCTTAAATGCCTTACATGGACATGTCAGTGGACGCAGGTGGCTTAGGACCGTTCCTTATGGCAGTCAATGGGGAAGGCCTATGTTAGAAATAGAATAGAAAATATTTATTGCCAAAAAAACAAAAAATACAAAAGAAAAAACAAAAATATTACATATATAACAAGTATCTCATGTCAGGCAAAAGGAACTGGTTCAGCTGATACTGTGAGTGTCCCAGTGCAATGTGAACAGCTGCACAGCGCTGGTTTTCAGCCAGTCCCTCTCTTAACAAAATACAGTATTACAATTTTTTACCCTGACCTGTCTATATTATATATAGACTTCATATGGCCTCAAATTTAATTGATATACGCTGTTAACTATCCAGTGCTGAACATAAGCCTTCTCTTTGGTTGAGTTTACCAATAGTTGCCACGCTTGGAAGACGAGTTGGCAACCGCAGTTAGGTTTGTTTGTAGGAGAAACGCTACTGCTCAAACCTCGACCAATAAGTTACAACGCCCAAGGGAAAGGGGAAAATATTAATTACAATAACAAGTAAACAAAAATCAATTTATAAAACCAATCCAACGGTCCGACACAAATTAGTAATCAAGACGGCATTCCAGCTGACCGAGTCACTCGCTCCAGTGGTCATTGTGTTTTCACTACTAGGTCACTTATAGTGTACTAGGATTACAGTTAGACTAAGATCATGTCGGTCCATATATCTAACGACCTACTATACCGATTACTAAACGATAGTAATATTATCATTGTCATGATACACACATGATATCAAATATATTTATTATTCTATTTTTTTTTCTTCATGTTACATTTTTTTTTTAATTCTTTACAACACAGGGGGCAAATGAGCAAGCGGCTCGCCTGATGGTGACTACCGCCGCCCATGATCATCCACAACACCAACGGCATTGCAGGTGTACTGCCGGCCTCTTAAAAAGGAATATGCTCTTTTCTTGAAGGTTACGATAATAACATCGTTACCCTCATACGGATTTACACTACACATATAAAAACATATTATAATAAAAAATATAATACAAATAGACGAATATGTACCTTTTAGGCATTGTAATAGGAGCGAGAGAGATAGATGTCCTATCCTTTTGTCTAATTACACAATCAAAGAAAAAAAAAGGAGACTGAAAATATTCATTTAATCAAATTTAACCAAACAATAACGTTTACAGGAAAAAAATACTGAAATATACAAATAATGCAAAAATATAACATACATATAATATTTATAATAGGAAATATGAATGTAGGGGTGGGGGCGGAGATTATTAATAATGGGGACTAAGAGCCCCATTGCTAGCAATAGACCCAACCAGGTCGACCTCCACATACCCCCCCCCCTCCCGAAAACCATCATGCTGAATTCCAAGTGTATTAATTACGATGGGCTAATTGGCATGTCTTTTCATCTTCACCTTAAAATCCTTCACTGTTACCCGGCCTGCGCTAACGGGATACGCTGGCGGAGCACCAGTGAAGGGTGATAGATGAGAATGAAAACAGGCCAGTTGGCCTATCTTGATAAATTCATCAGAAATTAACCATGATAGTTTCCAGGGGGAACCGCGAGGAGGTCGACCTGGTTGGGTATATTGCTAGCAATGAGATTCTCAGTATCCATTACTAAGAATCCCTTTCCCCTCAGTGTATACCATTAGCACAGGCGAGGCAACCATTCCATCATCACTCATTAAAAAAATATATAAATCTTGAGGTCTTTTGTTCAACGAGGTTATTATGGTAGTAGGGCGTGCACACAATACATAACTGTCTCAAATTAACAATTCCATTGATGAAACTTAATTACTTAATGGAGTTAACATGCTGTGCGCCCTATTTTTTTTTATACAACTTCAAATTGGAATTGCATACAACGGACCACCCGATGGAAAGAGGCAACCGTCGCCTATAAATATGGACATCACAGAATACACTGTGACACCCATGTTACGTTGTTATGACATACTCATTTAAGACCTAAGATGTTACGCATTGGTACTGTGTTATTTCACTACCACGTTCACCCTTCAACTCGAAACAAAACTTACGATTAAAAAAAAAATTATTAAGAGAAATAATATAGTAGAACCTTGTACCCTTTCCATTAAACTTACGAAGATATAGCCTAACGTACCACATTTTTTTTTATTGTTGGTTAAAAACAAAAGATAGGGTTATACACCTTCAAAAAATCCATAATTACATACTGATAATCATGTACTATTTAGCAAGTGACTCACGCGATATGCACTTCTAAAATTAAAACTAGAAAATTATAACACCGCCAGTATTACATTCCCACGGCTTTTGTCAGGGTTGTCACTAAAATCGAATACGAAGTCTACAAATTTACAATAAATAACCTCATGCGCTTTTATATAACAGGCACTGTGCACATTGTATTGTATCACACAAGAGCAACAGGTTATACATTCATTGTGATATTTGCAACTTGATAGACACGCTGACAATGGAGAAGTAAAAAATGATATACATAATAAGGAACTTACTAGTTTTTACCTGCGACTTCGTCCAGAATACTTCATTCATAACCAGGATATGTTTATTGATCGGAATTAAAATATATATCTTACGTGTATACCAAATTTTATAATGATTCGTTGAGCCGCTAAGGCGATATAAAATCACAAACACACAAACAAATTCACTTATACATTTATAATATTAGTAAGGATTATATATTTACGTATACTACCTATTCATATCTGTGTTTTATTGTTTCAAGAAGATAATGCATTGAAATGCAAAAATATAAAATTTATATTACAATTTTTTTTGTACATCACAGGTGACGACTCCTCAGAAACCGTACTGTACGTGACCATTTAAGTTTTCATTTATATACAAAAAAAAAATCAATAATGAAAAACTAAGAGAAACAAATAAATATAAAAAAAAGAGTGAGAGAGAGGTGAATTTCTTTACGAAATGATCTTCTAATATAATTAGACAATGCTGTACTTGAAGAAAGTTTGTCACAAATTTTTAATAACCTACAACGAGAAGGTTTAAATTCTTCAGAGTTAACAACGCACACGTGACAACCCTAGTGTTGTAAGCGACCAAAGACTAAGTAAATCATCAGACGGGCCGTATACTTGTCTACTCTGGCGGTATAAAGAATATTTGCGGTCTGTTTAAATTACAACCGAACCCTATTCTAAAACGTGACCGACAGGTTCTTATATATATCTTTTCTGAGAAAGCGTAATCAAAGTATGCAAGTACATGTAACATTTGCATAATACTAAATACCTAGTGACTGCGCTTGTATAATAAATAATTCACTCATTTTTCTATGTAACTACCAATTTTATTAAATTAAATCTATTTAATATTATAAATGTGAAAGTTTATAAAGACGTATTAATATACCAGGGGGAGACTGTACAAAAGTCGTTTACTTAGGCACCTCTGTCTCATTCGTGTTTCTACCGTGAAGTAGTTGTGTTTGCATGGCTGTGTTTCGGTTTGAAGTGTGGAGTATGGCAGTGAATTTACAGGGTACAAAAAAATAACACCTGAGTTCCCAGGAATGGCAACGCATGGGGGATATCATGGGCAAAACAGTATACTCTGTTATGTCCATGGTACTGCTCATGTCTATAGGCGACGGTTACCACTTTCCATCAGGTGGGCCGTCAGCTTGTTTGCCATTCTAAGTTGCATAAAAAACAAATGTATGTTTGTTATTGAATCACGCTTAAATGGATAAATAAATTTATTTGAGTACAATGAAAATTGGTACACAAATAGACTAATACCCTTAAGAAATAGGAATCTTATATACTAATTCTGAAAAAAAAAAACCGTAAAGTGACAACCCGACGGTAAACCTGCTCGGCGCGCGACAGACCCTACCACACACACGGCCGTAATAAAATTATAGCTGACTCAGCCATTTTCTCAAGTCGCAATCTGTGATATCATCCAAGATAACTTTCAGATGCGTCATTATGTGATCGCTAAGGAATGAGATACATAGAGAAAATATTTAACGCCATGTTTATACCTTCATAATTGTTAACGTTTAGATTAATTTTGTAAAAATAATGAGTTTATTTAGTTACAAAAGGGAAATTTCTCTACTTTTTTTTAATGTGTGAAAATAGGGGGAAAGGGATTGTTGGTAATGAGATTTAACAACCTCATTGCTAGCAATACACCACACCACCCCATCAGGTCGACGTCCACGCGGTTCCCCCTGGAAACCATAGTGGTTATTCTTGTTCAATTGGTTACTGTGGGCCAACTGATCTGCCATTATCCTCACCTGCCATTATCTTCACTGGTACCACGCCAGCGTATACCAATAGCGCAGGCGGGTTACCAAAAATTTATCTCTGTCCCATTCGTTTTACAACCGCGAAGCAACTGTGTTTGCATGGCTGTGTTTCGGTTTGAAGGGTGGGATATGGCGTGAATTTACTGGATACAGAGGAATAACACCCGAGTCCTCAGGAATGGCAACGCATGGGGGGTATCATGGGCGAATCAGTGCACTCTGTTATGTCCATGGTACTGCTCATGTCTATAGGCGACGGTTACCACTTTCCATCAGGTGGGCCGTCAGCTTGTTTGCCATTCTAAGTTGTATATAAAAAAAAAATATTATCATTAGTCAAACGAGAAATGCCCTGCTTTATCTGGGCTTTTTAAATACAAACACACTCGATTCACGCATTAGTAAGTGCTTAAGCTATGCCCTAGTTACGAATTTATCAGGCGATCCGTCATTCACTTTTCCATTTCCCCACTAAACTATTATTTGGTTAAGTTTAGTCATACTTGTTACTACATAATTTTTTTTTAATAAATAAATAAACATAAATAAAGACAGATAACGCTACTACCACAATCCACGGGGGGAATGAGATTGTTATTAATTTGGACTACCAGTTCCATTGCTAGCAATATACGCTATTAGGTCGACCTCCACGTTGTCCCCCTTGGAAACCGTCGTGTTGAATTCCTGGTATATTCATCACGATGGGCTAACTAACCTATTTTTCCATCATCACCTATCATCCCTCACTGGTGCCCCGTCAGCGTATACCGTTAGCGCAGGCGACGTTACCGTCTCATTATCATCCATTAAAATAAAAATAAAAACTACCTAAATCTATATAAAACTAAATGTGCCACAATAACGTCAAACGTTGCAAAACATATTTATTTTAAACACCGTTTGTAAGGTTTTTCTTTTTGATTCTATATTACACTTTTTTGATAGTCATGCAGGAATTATGAATCAAAATCTAGCCAGGGTCCTCGAAATAAAAAAAAAATTGAAATAAAAGGTAATTAAGATGGAAAACTGTCTATAAAGTACGTACTCGTACAGTTGCGACGAGACATTTATTTATAACTGTGTTGAGGCATCATTTATTTATTTTATTTAATAAACAACGTATACATAACGGAACAATGAAACGACCCAACCGTTGAAAGGTGGCTACTTTATATGAGTCTATTAAACAAAACACAATAGAACTTGAAAAATATTTTGGCATCCACTCAAACACAGTATTTTACAGTATATTTGTAGGAACTTATGATATACTATATTTCTACTGAATTACAGTACATATTTAAAAGAGAATGTACGACTTATTTAATATCTTAAAGCATAGTTGAAATTAAAGACTACAGGAACTGAATGGTCGAGGGACGGGCAGCAGCGTCCCTCTTCAAACATCACCAAGGCCTAACTGCGGTTGCCAATCCGCTTGCCAAGCATGGCTACTGACAAAATCATCCAATAGATGGAGGCCTATGTTCAGCAGCGAACAGTTGACGGCTGAAATGATGACAATGATGATGATAGTTGAAATTTGTCAGATTGACAAATAAATAGCACTCTGTAGTCTACGATTACTCTGTAAGATACAGAGAAAGAAATAAAAATTGTAAAAATTATTATTTTGGTTTCTAATGCCCTTATTAAGACCTCTCATATATTATAATATTTTCTTAAATAGCTTCCATGTATAGACAGCGTCTATTTACAATTTTATTATATTAGTAAAATTCCTCATAGAAATAGGAAGTGACTGATTCTATGTAAACGAAACTGTTACGTTTCCTTCTAGTCTAACTAAATATATATGCAATATATACATCAGTGTTGTTATTGTAAATAAACATATCTATGCAATAAATAATTATTTAATCAAATCATTTAATTAGTTCAAACAATCAGGAATGTACCGACTATAAAATTTAATAACTATGATTAGGTATAATTGTCGCCAAAATCATCTAAATAAACAAATTATATTGATAACCTGATAAATTATTTAGAACAACAGGGGCAGACTTGCACGATCTCTGACTCACCGCGAGAGAATGACATCGCGGCGCGCGCGCGTTGAGTTTTTGTTTATTTTTTTCGCCGAGCCGTCTTGGACAGCAAGGCCATACAGCCAACACAATTTTGACGTAACACCTCATAAATGGAAATGTATAATCATTGTAACCTTTGTAAGGTTAGCTGTGATAATATTTGTTTATATATCAAATGGGTATTTTATATTAACGATAAGGTCAAAGTGGGACTACGTCTTATATCGTGCAGTTGATATGAAATTGCACGCTTCAGTTGCGATTTGCATAATCTGCGTACTCCAATGCATTTGATCTTTTAACACTGCAATGTAATGTTGCAATATAGTAAACGCCTGCACCAATATATCGCGGTTTCTATAAACATCTATTTGCATTCGTTTTAACAATGTATTCAGAAAATTCTTAGCCTACTATACTACCAACAACTAAAGAGCGTATTTCTATTACATAACTGAAAATGACTCACATTCACTGATAAAATGGTAAATTATAATTTAATATTGAGTTGGACTAGTATATTTATTACTTATTTATTTTACTGATACTCATATTTTATCTCTATAGATAAAATATAATAAAATTTTAACTAGACGATGTCTGTACATTATTAGATATTATAGATATCTACCCTCATCTAAGTTACAATTTTAAGTGTACTAGAAGTTAAAACAAAATATTTTTTAATGTTGTCTATGGTCTCCAGAATTCCTAAAGGATAAATGATTTTTGATGTATGTTTTAAATTGATACGCCGCACAGTGGGAACTTTGACTCCTTTTCATCTCATAAATCTATAACTTCCGTATTAATAAAGATATGTACATGATTTTTTTTCCTGATAATCTTAAATATATATGCTTTTAAATTATGTATGCGTTGTGAGTAAAAATTTATTTCTAATAGTTATAAATAATATAGGAATACAAGAAATATAAAATTTGTAAGCTTACATTTATGTTCTAAGAAATTTATACAGGAATAAGTAAAAGTATCTGCGTAAAAAACAAAAACTCTTATAAAGATAACTTAGAAGTCACTCAAGAGCTCCTTTACTTCATCAAAAAGTTCTAAATATTTTTTATTGGAAGGTTTTCTTAAACTTGTTATGTATGGGTCAGAGGTAAATAATAGTGCGTGTAGAACATCTTCGTTAGTGGCTACCCTCGAACATTGTCTTGCATGATGAAGCCTGAACTGTTTATAGTCTTTGTTCCGTGACTCTTGAGCATCTTCTGAAAGTTGCCCAAGAGGCAAGACAGAAAATTAACGTATCACACTTTCACAATGAATCAACACCTTGTGATTTTGCGGATAGCAAGATTCTGTAACTTCACGAATCAACTTGTATGATGGAAACAATAAGCAATTCTTTGCTATCAAACAACTCATAATATTTTCTTACTGTGCCTTGTTCAGATCCAATTCTACAAAAATGCTAAGATCTTCATCTTTTGAATATGCTGTTATATGTGTCGGTTCATTAAGAAAATTACTGCGTATTTCACTCTTTTTTTCTGACGGCCATGCTCGTAAAATATCAACGATGAATGCTTCATCTACTTCACCATGTGACCTTAAACCCTGTACATATGAGTTCAGTATGAAATCAAGTCCATAGGTATCAAGCAGTCCCTTGTTTTTCCGTTTCTTTGTACTCTCTGAACTGTCATCGTATCTTTTAGAAGGTCTTCCTCTTTTCTCTGTCGAAGTAGAAGGTTCAGGTTCGCATGTTGTTTTTTCTAGATTTACAGTGAAAATGACATTAAACCAATTGCTATTTTGATTTAAAAACTGTTCTTTCTTTCGACCACATTTCGTATAGCGTTGACGAAACTGAGTTATGAAGGACTTCTAAATACTTGCGATAATTTTTGCTATATTCGTATCTGAAGATTCAGTAATATTATTTCGTACATAGTTTGAGATATAATCAATATAATTTGTATCACTTTCAACAATAAGAGACTTAAGTCGCGTCCGGTACACGAGACTTCACTCATTGCGGAGAGATAAGTAATTAACAATTGTTTAGAAATGACAAATGCTTATAAAGAACTGTAATATTTCATATGTAAATGCACTATTTTATACTTAATAATGATCATAGACGTGTGCAAAATTACTTGATTTAAAAAATTCATCATTATGCGGTTATGCGGTAAAGAATAGGTCTGTATGGAAATAGGAACTAAATACTGTGTAAAATACTTGTTAAAAGTAACGCAAAAGATAAAATATAAAGTAATAATTGAGACAAAAGTATTTTTTTAAGTGTCCAGACAGAGAATCTCAAATAAAGAAAAAAATCTTAATATACGTACTTAGAAAAAAACATTCTCACCATGATATTATACTAGATTTAAATATATTACGCAGTAAAACTGCAAAAAAAAATCTTTTGCCCTCAAATTACATTATATTTCCTAATAAATTAAACCAAAATCAGAACTTCGGCAAGCTTCGGCAACTGTCAAATCTCCAACTGAAAGTTTGAGAAAAGAAAATAATACATATAACGATATATGGTTCTTTGGTTAAGTAATATTGTACTAAACTAAATATATTTTTATTTTATAGTAAAGTACACATTCTGAGCATTTTAAAATGGTATCACACTATATGACTTCTATTGTTTTGATACTATAAAATTATACCAAACGAAATTTAAGTTTCATAATTATTTTTGTATTTTTTTCATTCCTTGACTTTAGATGCTCTGTTCTATGAAGTATGAACAGTGACAGATTTGAATCATACTTATAATGATAGAATAACTCTTTAGCTACAATTTGAGGTATTATACATGCATATACACAGAGTTTTAGAAAAAGTATTTATGAGATGGCTTTCTTAGGAGAGTTCCCACTGTGCGCCGTCTAAACGAAGATCTATTAATTTTCCTACTTCCAATATGTACACGTACAAAATTGCAAGCGAAGAAAGCTAGTTAAAAATATTTGAATTTAGAACACGAAATTGTGTCAAACAATTTATGCTTCCCAACAAATAGATTCTTTGTAAAAAATTAACGGCAACTTGACGAATTTGCCCTATAACTGAGGAGAGGAGTAAACCATATCAATTTCAGAAATTATCAATTTCGGAATTGGCTTTCTGAAACAGTCACAAAAAATGTCGAAAGAGGCGACTAAGGGAATTTAATAATCAAGGGCTGCAGCGTCCCTTTCAAAACGTCATCAAACCCTAACTGCGGCTTTTTTTAATGGATGATAATGGAATGATAACCCCATCCGCGCTATCGGTGTACACCGGCAGGGCACCAGTGAAGAATGAATGAATAGGTGAGGATGAAGCAGGTCAGTTAGCCCATCGTGACGAATTCAACAAGAATTGTTCACGATAGGGAACCACGTGGAAGTCGACCTAATAGAGCATATTGCTAGCAGCGGGGCTGTCAAACTCCATTGCTAATAATACCTCCCCCCCCCCCCCTAAGTGCGTTTGCTTTTTAATATGTAATGACAATTTTGAATCATAATTTTGTTTTTCGCTTTTTTTATGCAACTTAGAATGACAAACAAGTTAACAAACAAGTATGCTGACGGCCCACCTGATGGAAAGTGGTAACCGTCGCCTATGGACATGAACATAACTATGGACATAACAGAGTATACTGTTTCGATCATAATACCCCCCCATGCGTTGCCATTCCTGAGGACTCCGATGTTATTCCTCTATACCCTATAAATTCCACTGCCATATCCCACCCTTCAAACCGAACCACAGCCATGCAAACACAACTGCTTCACGGTAGAAACACGAATGAGACAGAAGTGGCCAAGCAAACGACCTTTTTACAAAGTCTCCCTCTGGTAATTTTTTTTATAAAATGTAAATATTTTTATGCCTACATCGCTTAAGACAATTAAACAGGTGCTAAAATAGTACCATATCTCTCTCTCTTCAGTCATACACTCTTGACCCTCTGGTCGTGATTTTTATAATGACAGTAGATCGTCGATGAAGCCCTCTTTCGCGATTGAGGTCCTCGCAATGTGTCTCCATCTACTTCTGTTCCCAGAGAAGTTAAGGTCTGTTTTCAGAGAAGGATATAGGAGATAGGCTACTTTCATTCCCGTCACGCCGAAAAAGTCACTAGTTTAAAGCGGGTAAAAACTAGTAAACAATATGGCGGACACTATGGACAGTTATTGGGTTCAATAAATGTGCAACGGTATATCGCTGTGCTCGTATAGAGGGCGTTACGTTAAATGTCCGAGATATAAATTGTACACGCAAAGCAACTAGGTTACTGCGTCAATTAGTACTGCAAATTCCACTGTAGTGGGACAATATTGATCCGGCTTCAAGCACTAAGAAACACACGGCTGATTCTAATCTAATTCATCTATATTTTCTATGCATCATCATCATCATCATCATCATATCAGCAGTCAATTGTCCACTGCTGAACAAAGGACTCACCTATAAAGAGGGTTTTGCCAATAGTTGCTACGCTTGGCAGGCGGGTTGACAACCGTAGTTTGGCTTTAGTGATGTTCTAATAGGGTCGCTCCTGGCCATAACTCGACTATTCCCTATTCGCCACTTACGACATCCACGGTAAAATAATGAGTGGTCCATTCAACGCATTCAATTCATTTTACCAGAGGGAGACTTTGTACAAAAGTCGTTTGCTTGGGTACCTCTGTCCCATTCGTGTTTCAACCGTAAAGCAGTTGTGTTTGCATGGCTGTGTTTCGGTTTGAAGGGTGGGATATGGCGTGAATTTACAAGGTACAGAGAAATAACACCTGAATCCTCAGGAATGGCAACGCATGGGGATGTCATGGGCGAAACAGTATACACTGTTATGTCTATGGTACTGTTCATGTCTATAAGCGACGGTTACCACTTTCCATCAGGTGGGCCGTCAGCTTGTTTGCGATTCTAAGTTTAAATGTGTACATTACGTCGAATCTGCATCATGAAAATTGATTATTGTTGTTTTAATTCTGGATCAACTTTGATAATTTTTCTTGCTATCAATTCGGTTATTTTTTAATAGGTGAACTGATGGCAAGAAGTATTATTTAATTTACTATAGGCGACGGTCATCACTTTCCATCAGATGGACTGTCAGATCGCTTGCCAATCAAAGTATCATAAAAAATGCTCTTCCTGTTAGGTAACCTCACCGCGCCCATAAGTGTGCCACGCACACGCTCACACACGCTATTTCGAGCGGCGCATAAAAATAGAATTTTCAAAAAATATCTACGGCGCACTACTTTCATATGCATAGAAATGTTTTCATTTGCTTTCCTACTGAGAATTGTACAAATAAACGCCTTCGTGGACGTCAATTAGCCGCCTAGTCCGCTATCTATTTTTGTTTTCCACTATCGTTAAGCGTCGGCCAAACCTGCGCACCAATACTAGACTACCACTAAAAATTACTAACTAAATCGTTTAGGCATTAAATATTAATGAACATAACTGACCATTTTGGTTAAATACTTATAGAACTGTATATTTATTTTTGCATTTCCTTTTTTTAAATTATTTACTATAAAAAAATTATATTGTAACTGTTATTGGTATGCATCAAATAAATATTTCTTCTCTTAGTACAGAGGAACGCAGGAGCAAACATAGTACGAGTTGCGATGTTTCCGGGTTTGTTTTTGTAATTATGTCCACAAAATATTGTAAATTTAATAACTGTACTTTACATCGATCAAATAAAGGCACGAGAATTTAATAATCCCCAAACATTTTATAACTCGTTAACTTAAGAAGTACCAACATAGGTATGACGTTTTTGAGGGTATGGAATTACCAATGAAAGAAAGACCGCAGCACGCCCTCTAAATACCTCTGTTATTACTCTGTAGGATCACTGCACATGACTTTAACGTGCTATAGAGGCCTAGCTCTTACTTTCCGTTGTAACAACGAGATCGTTATAATTGCACAGATAATACTACACTAGAAGTGTCATAAGATATCATAAGTATTTAATATGCTCGCCGCGCAGTTCGTTTTTGCTTGGCGATCATTTGGACCGCTCACGTTTAGTCGTAGCTTTACAATAAGAACGGGTGTTTTAACAATAACTAGTTACTACCGTGGCTTTGTTCGAATAATATTGTGATAATAAACAGAGCTGTTTCTACAATTTTGTAACCTTCATTTTACGAATTTGGGATTTTATTGTGAAATTACCGAGTACTATCAATTGTTTGTTTGCTTAATACAGACAGATGTACGAGAAATTGGTGACTTTTGCTGGCAACGTAGCTATATGCATTTCAAACTGAAACACAAGTTATTTTCTGTCTAAATATTTTGATTTATCACTAATTTCATTTACGGACATTTTATGTGATAATTTCACCAAAACTTCATTAGCTTTTTACTAAATTCTATTAAAACAGATTATATTATATTATAATATATAAATATTGCACCTATTAACCATTATTTACACTTACATAAACTACTAGTACTCGTGCGACAGTGTCGCCCTCTTCTGTCAAGAATTTCTAGGCCGCCTTCGTATTATGAGTCTTAACGAAGTACATCAAGAAAACATAAAGAAGTGACAATCAGTTTTAATTTTTAAAATACAGATGTTCAGACAGTAGTACGATGTTACCATGCGAGGAACGTAATCAAGCGTATGATAAACTGACAAACATATTATATTCGTATCGACGCCTGAGGTCACTACCCGAGTAGGAAGCCGTCTAATATCGGATATTTTTAGCTTCACTGACGCCAAAATGAATCCGAACTCATAAAAATTACATTCCAGTAGCAAATCTTCGAAAATAACGTCTTTTTAATACAATATGGAATGTCAAATAAGCTGACGGCCCATCTAATGGAAAACTATTACCGTCGACTATAGGTACAAACAGCGCCATGGATGAGAGATTGTACTGTGTGAATCCCAGCATAGAATGAGCCACCCCTTCCTTTCATAAGAGGCGACTAAGGGTACTTAATGGTCAAAGGATGAGCAGCAGCGTCTCTCTTGAAACATCACCAAAGTCTATCTAGAGTTGCCAATCTGTCTGCCAAGCGTAGCAACTACTGGCGAAACGCGGAGACCTAAGTTCAGCAGTGGACAGTTAATGGGTGATATGAACAAGTGGATAAGAGAGAATACAATGTGATAGATATCCATGGTATCCACTCATGTATTACCATTACTGCGGACTAACATATGTTTCTGTACGCTATAATTTAACTGGCACATCCTGCCCTTCAAACTGTTAGCGACAGAAAAACTCATGGGACAGAGCTATCCAAGCAGACAATAAGACAACTTATGTATAGAATCTCTCTAAAACTGGTCTTTCACCATTACACCTAGGTGTTGGTATTATAACTGTTTTCCATAGCTTTATCCGAGAAAATACGAGATATATTTTTTTTTTTAATTCCACAATCTTAACGGAACTTAACGCGACGCGATTACAGGTAAATAATATCTACATAACGTGAGTACGGTATGTAGGGTAGATATAGATAGATAGATATATAGACAACAATAGTGATAAGTGAGGGTAGCCGAAAGAACTTGTGCGGGCTTCCAAAAGAAAACGCCGTTCACATTTGTCCTGTCGTGACTACGTTTCGATGTGGCTTCCACCATGTCGAAACATCGGCAATAATAATTAAGTATATACTATAAGGTACTGTAAGTAATCGCGTTGTGTTAAGTTACCATCATGAATAAAGTTTTTCAAAAAGTTATATTAAGGTTTTTAATCGCCGTGTGGTCCCGGCATAGAATAGGCCACCCCTTCCTTTCCCGTGGGTATCGTAAGAGTCGACTAAGGAAGGCCAAGGGATGTGCAGCAGCGACCCTCTTAAAACATCTCTAAAAGCCTTACTGCGGCTGCCAATCCGCCTGCCAAGCGTGGCAACTACTGGCAAAAGTCCTCTTATGGGGAAGACTTATGTTCAGCAGTGGACAGTTAACGTCTAAAATAATAATAATAAGGGTTTTTTAAGGGTCGGAAACGCGCACGTGACACCCCTAGAGTTACAAACGTCCACAGGCTACAGTAACCATTTACCGTCAGACGGGCTGTTTGCTTGTTTGCCACCTTCGTGTTATAAAAAAAAATGAGTAAACAACACGAAAGTTTAAAAATAAAAAATATTTTATGCGGTAAGCGATATATGATACATAGAGTGGTACCGTTTACTCTCGTGTTTGTCCCAAATTTTTGCGACACCACGCAACTCCGTGTTCAAAATCCTTACAATTTACAATGTAATGTATCTACAAAACATCTCGTCGTTTATCGGCGTGCGTGTATTCACGATTGAGGTCGCTTTTTTTGCGCAACGAAACGTACTTGTTATTGAAGCATTTCTAGAGAGACACAGTACATATACACAGGAGTCTATTTTTTTTAGTATGTGAAGATGGAATGGTACCCTCGCCTGCGCTATCGGTATAAGCTGGCGGGCTAGTACCAGTGAAGGGTGACAGGTGCGGATGAAGGCAGGTCAGTTGGCCCATAGTAACCAATTGAACAAGAATTAACCAGTATGGTTTCCAGAGGAAACCGTGTGGTGGTTGACCTAATAGGGTGTATTGCTAGTAATGGGGCTGTCAAATCTCATTACAATCACTTTCCCCCTATACACAGAAATCTGCAGTGATCGTTTAACATCAGACGGTCTGTATGCTTGTTTGCTATCTTCGTGGTATAAAAAAACACAAAGGGATCGGAGAAGAGAAGAGATCTACTAGTCCTACTGCAATCAATATACCCTGTCAGGTTAACGTTGATAAATTCGCCGCGATGGGCCAACTGCTTTCATGCTCAACTATCATCCTTCACTTGTACCCTGCCAGCGTGCATCGACAGCGTATGCAGGATTACAACTCTGTTTTCATCAATTTAAAAAAAAGAAACAAAATAATCGGTAATCTTCACGTGCAGTTCCCTACTGTATAGGCAGAAAGAACAGAGTGCCAAAGGGACCTCTTTCTTTACACACATTGCTTGATTCCTGTACTTTTATAATAATCTCAGTCATGCACGCCGGTTTGGGAGTTTCTTAACTACACAATTAAATAGCACACGATCTATTTTATCTTAATAGTTATCTACCTAGTTGTTACTGATTTATGAACAATACATCTCCAAAATCAAAGCTGCCGAATCACTATCAACATGCAAATGCGTAAAGTAGGAGCTACTTCAACCCGATATGTTTACACAATCCAAATCCATACACTGTGACTGTTTATTGAAAAACTCGCGAAACTAGTGTACAAACAAGGTTATTAAGATCAAACAGCTGGCCGCAATACGAGCGTCCAAGTAACGCGACCAACGGTACCCACCTACCGAAAACACGTCTAGAATATTAGCTGGACAAGGACGATGGTACGGCGAATTTTTAAATATTTAAACAGTCAGCAATAGCTATTTAAATGTTTGCTAATAATATAAATTAATGTGAAAGTGAGTTTGTTTGTAAACCTCTATCTGTCTATACATTTGCCTGTGGCATCATATTGGAACTACTACAACAAATTGGATGCTATTTATATTTAGGTGGTGTTTCAAAAAGTTTTTCTGAAAATCTAGGATATTGTTAATCTTTTATTTTATAGTTGGAAATGCATTTGTTTAGGTATCCCGTCCTCGCTATTTGATACGGGTAGCAAGATACCTGCTCTATTGGACACATAAAAGTATACCATATATATTTGAGGATAAAGCGTAAATTAGGGGGCACAAAGTAATAAAACTGATACTGAGATATTAATCTTCCGGTCACCCATTCGACCATCGAATGGGCGATGTTACCTAGATATAGTCTACTTTGTTCATTTTCCTACTTCCAAAATCAACGTGAATAGTCATTAATATACGGTCAGAGAAAAATGATAAGAGTTTAAAGTAGAAGATTATGTGCATTTTCTACGTTGTGTCCACAAGCAACTAAACCCACCTGTCTTATCCAATTCACCTTGATTAATTTCATATACCGCTAAAACCAGTTGAAACGCTTAGCCTAGAGTTATTAATCTATCATATCAATTAACTCTGAACTATAAATCTTAAAAAAAAAGCAAACCACTAAGTGCTTCGGTCGTGACAAACGAGAAATATCGGAATCTATCATCGACCTTGGTTTTCTGTTGCAACCAACACGGGCATTTTAGAATGGAATTCAACTGTTTTGACATTCTTGGCGAATACCAATGAACGCTTTAATGTCTCTTGATATGTATTCGGATTTTTAAGTTGCATTTTACGCAATTACACCGAAATTCCTTGAATGTTTTCACATATATTGAAAACTAGTAAAAGTTAATAACCTATATATTATCATTTATGTGCATGTAATTTTTATATACTGATTCACGCGGGGAAAGCTGCAGTATACAGTTAGTACTGTATATGAACATTTGATTCTACTTGCGAACTATTTCAGAGCTAGAAAGTGACATGTCCTTCTCCATCTAAAATAGTACGTATATACTAAAGATGCCTATTGGTTGCAACGTTAAAACACTAAGTGGTCATAACAAACATTTAAACTGAAACAAACTAAATATAGGTAAGGATGGAGAAATATAGGTTAATTTTTATTTGAAATAGGCACAGCAACAGTATACATATTATACATAAATTAAGTAAATAAATTTTTTTGTGTAGCATGCTGACGCTGGTCGCTGGTCCCGGCAGAGAATAGGCCATCACTGCCTTTCCCGTGAGTGTCGTCAAAGGCGACTAAGGGAGAACGGGATATGAGCAGCAGCGTCCTTCTTAAAATATCTCTAAAGCCTGACTGAGGTTGCCAATGAGCCTGCCAAGCGTGGCAACTACTGACAAAACCCTCCCAATAGAGGGAGGCCTATGCTGAGCAGTAAACGGATAATCGCTGAAATTATGAAGCTAATGCTAAAGGAATCTAACGGTATAACATCCCCATTGTTAGCAATATACTCCCCCTCAGGTTGACCTTTGCGTGGTGGTTTCTGAAAATCATCGTGGCTAATTCCCAGAAAAGTCGACAAGATAGACCAACTGACCTGAATTCATCCGCATAGTTTCATGCTCCCCTAGTGCCCTACCATTTTATACTGTTATCATAAGCAAGTATACCATTCCATCTTTATCCATAAAAACATATCAATACTTGTTTAAAAAAAGTTTTTACTTTAACATTATTCATAGTTCCCATATCACTGAACACTTCCCCTTCATATCAGGTATAATGCATAAATTACATTAGTAATTAATATTTATTACAAGGCACAATACGGAATTCAATTTTGTTTACATATACTTCGATATCAGGATCTGAGTCAAGGGCCATTGTCTTAATCTATAGCTTATCAGTTACGGATACAAATATGAACAAAACAGTACTAAATAGTAGAGAAATAGGCATGCATCAATTTCTTTCACGATTATCCTAACAATAAGTGTTACAGAAAAACACTATTCGCCTTTTTCTCAAAAATACTCCAGTATTATGATTGTATTTGCGTACTACCGCAATAGCAGCTCCGAGCCAATTCGGTTAAGCTCGTTTCCTAAATTGGCACGACCGGGAATCGATATTAAATTGTCCACTGCTGAACATAGGTCTCCCTCCATTACCAGTAGCTGCCACGGTTGGCAGGCGATTGGCAGCCGCAGTTAGACCTTAGAGATGTTTTAAAAGAGACACTGCTGCCCAACACTTGACCATTAAGTTCCCTTAGTCGCTTCTTGCGACGCCCATGGGAAAGGAAGAGGTTGCCTATTCTATGCCAGGCCCACACGCGCGAACCTCATTTACGCGAAACAACGTGCCCATCACTGCGTCACGGAGATCGTCAAATTAGAGAGTCATATATTATTATTACAATAGAGAATTATCTTTGCGTGTCGATAACAAATCTTTATGTAATGTACTCACAAAAATTTCTCCGTCTGCCCTCATCTGTAATTGGAGTCTTTTTGTGTTTAGAGAAAGACCAATATGTGGTCGTTATAATCTGTCGATTCGAATACAACAGGATATTAGGAAATTCAATATGGAGAAATCCGAATCTGACTAATATAGGTACTATATTCCGCCCCTTTGAATATTGTACCAAAAATTCAAGCTTCAAGCGTAAAAAACTTAGTGAGCCACTATAATCCTTCTGTTGTACGGATTCACTATTCATAACTTACTTGTTTATACTGCTTCAAATAAGATACGCTGTTCATATCCTATGCTGCGCTTACCTAAAGCCGTGTGTTACATTTAGAGCTTTTAAAATAAATGAATGTTTTTATACATAACCTAATACTAAGCGTCCTTTAAGGGGAGAAAGAATTGTTTGGTCGATCTCCAAATAGTCACCCCTGAAAACCATCGTGGTATACTTTGGGTGAATTCGTTACAATGGGCCAAATGACCTGACGTTATCCTTACCTATCATCATTCACTAATAGCCCGGCGTATACCGATATCTCAGACGGAGATAACATTCTATTTGCACCAATTAACTCAGATCTTTGAAAAGATTTGAAGTAGTTTTGGAAAATAAGAGAAAAACTTCCACAAGACACTAGAGGGCAAATATTTGCAAGGCAATATGCGTAATGATATTTGTGTCAATGAAAATGACCTTACTAGGAATCGCGGCTGAGACCACTAATGTGGCAATTGCATCCAACTATACTAAGTAGGAAGCCGTGAATAGTAATTAGCGGTTTGTTTTGAGAAATTGCTAATTTTAAAGTGGCAAATATCTAACTATCTTCACACATTATACTTAATAATTCTTACTGTAGACGTTTTAAATTTCTTATACTTGTACAAGCCAGTAGTAATTATGTTTTCTCTCACTGACAGTATCAGAGAACGCCTTTATATATTAACAAAGTTGCGCTCTTACTCTGTGATCATCACTACAGCGATAAATAAATATGAGCATATTAAATAATATCTATACACTAGAAAAAAAAAACTATATAAATAGTCCTGATACGGACAAAAAAGCGATCTGTATACGACAAAAAAGTATTAGGTAATAGCAAATTTCTGTGCATACCTTATTGTCCAGCAATTCTATACGAGGTTAAAGTCCATTAGGTTACACGCGCTACGGCACTGGACTCAAGGAGACGTAAACATATTATGTTGATAAATGTCAATATAACTGATACACCTAAGATAAATTAATTACGCATAAAACATATTATTACACTGTGGGAATTGAGAACAAAGTCCACTGTTAATGAAGAAACCTTTACAGTAATCACCTATGCATATGTATTCAAGGACCATAGTTGACCTGTAATCGACTTTGGGGTTTTGGTGAAGATTTAAAAACTGTCAGCATGCAACCAGTATCTCCGAGATGTCCGAGCTCAAACTAGCATTTTCTCTCTTTTTCTAAAAATAGACTTACGTCATGTCATTAGAAATCTGTTTTATTTATTGATTTAGTCATTTTTTTCTGGATCATCACACACAATATCTGCATTAGCTCTGTTTAGATCGTTATTATTTTTTTATGCAATTTCGAATGACAAACAAGCTCTACAGAAGCACACTAATGAAAATTAAATTCGCTGCCCACAGGCGAGCCCAGTATTATGGACACCACAAAATATATTGTGACTCCTGTGGCATAATTGTGGGTTGAAAATTATACCTATCGTAATGTGAAATTTCAATGCCATATTGGGGCCACCCTTCAAACCAATACACAACAATGTAAACACAGCTGCTTGATGGCAGACACGTAAATGATATAGAGGTAGTGAAGCTTAGAGAGAGAGTAAGGAGTACAGAAGTAACAAAGCAGGACTCAACTTCCAGCAGCAGAATTTCCAATGCCGTTGGTGTTGTGGATGATCATGGGCGGCGGTAGTCACTTACCATCAAGTGAGCCGCATGCTCGTTTGCCCCCGGTGTTGTAAAAAAAAAGATGACTTTATTGCAGAATCTTCCTGTGATAAACATACCAGATAGAGACTTTGCAGAATCTGTAGATGCATTGTTTATACCTTTTCAAACAAACGACGTAGTTCGTTTCGCATTGACCGATGTGAATGCACTTACAATATTTATTAGCTCCTTAAATAAGAAAGCAAACCATAATCTACAATTTAAGTACAGAGTAAACATAAGAAGCTCCTTGTACTGTTACTGTTCTCAGAAATCGATTTTCTATCCACATATACAAGAATGTTTGTAAACCTTTACATATTGTTCTGAGAACATAATCTAAATCATAAATAAATATCGACTACCTACGAGTATATATGTAGATATACAATGTTATATATGTCATACTTTGATTACTTTACTAGTAGCCTAAGATCCCGTTGCTGATTTCTGTAGGTATCAAACGATCTACCATGAATTATTTTCGAAAATTTGGAGCAGAACAATACGAGAACTCCATACATATTAAAATAACGAAAGTGATGCTGTCATAATTACGTAAATATGATTACGACCGTTTGAGCACTTTATAGTTAAAAAAACATTAGGTAGTCTCTTTAATGCCCCGATTTGGTGGAAACTTATAATTTGTACTGCATACCATATCTAAAGATTTCAGTGAA
This sequence comes from Galleria mellonella, assembly GCF_026898425.1. Taxonomy (NCBI): domain Eukaryota; kingdom Metazoa; phylum Arthropoda; class Insecta; order Lepidoptera; family Pyralidae; genus Galleria; species Galleria mellonella. Next base: position 1,415,246 of record NW_026441999.1, on the reverse strand, counting down.
TATTAGCGAATTAGAAATCTTTTTTTTGTAGTAATATTTATGATAGGCGATATGTATACCATTTAACACTATAGGAGTGAATCATAAAGAAAAAAAAATTGGTAGAATCTACATATTCTAATCAGCAATGGTAAATCAAATATTCTTGAAATTGTAGGTCCAAGTTTTCCTCTAAAAAGTCCTTTCGTGAACATTACTTCAAATTAATACAACAATGAAGAGCTTCAATCTATACTATTATATCATTAGCCATGACTTACATATTTATTATATTAATATATATTATGTTTAGTTATTTATATATGTATTATATTCAATGTGATTTATGTATCTATAATTTTTGTAAGTATATTATTCTATATATTAGTATGTTCATTCATTTTAAAATATATTAATGTTGTTATCTGTAAAAATATTTAATTAATTCACAAATTGTTTTTGTTAAATCAATGCACCGCCATTTGCTCTCTCTATTCATCGTAACGGTTGACCGGCAGAGAATGCCATCAGGCATTAAATCCGCCCTGTATTTTGCATTCATATTTTAATGAATGCAAAAGTATAAATAAATAAATAAAAATTCAAATTTAAATAATTTTTATTCTAATAGACTTGCTTATAATAAGCACTTTTAAATCGTCTTTATTTTTAAATCTACTGCAGGGTTCGGAAGAAACTCAACAGTTACTCAAAACTTTTTAAATCTTTGTTATATATGATAAATGAATAACGTTCCAATCATATCACCTTCTAGCTCGTGACAAATGTCACAGCCTCCACGACCGGTACGGCGATGAGCTCAGCCGAATATACTAGTATGACGCAACACCATGACGCTATGCTATACTATATGCATTGATACATTACACGACAAAACTATAATAAACTAAATACTCTCGGTTCTTCCATAAAGCAGTTTAGATGGCTGCCTCAGTTTAAAAGCTGGGATATATCAGTGAAATTACATAACACTATACTCCTTAGGAATAATAAGGAAGTAACATAGACGTCACAGTATATTCTATGTTGTCTGCTCATGTCTTTATGTACCAGTTATTACCTTTCATCAGGAGGGTCTATAAAAATATAGAGGGCAGTGGCGGATTTGCCCTAAGGCCAAGAAGGCCCGGGCCTACGGTGGCCAGATATTAGGGGCGGCCAATCATCACAAAAAAATCACTAATGATAACAAGAAATAACTCAAAGTACGTATAACTAAAAGAAACCTCGGAAAATTTTACAAACTAGCAGATATTATAGTTAACTAAGTTTCTGAATCGATTTCGATAAAAGTTGGCAAAAAAGTAAATTCATTATGTACTCAATATGATGTGTGCTGAGAAAGGGGTGGCTGCTACTTACTACGTGGCCTGGGGCCTAAAGCAACCAGGACTGCAAATCCGCCACTGATAGAGGGAACATAAAAATATATTTGAAAGATCTTTTAATACAACATGGAACTATGCCTTCTTACCCAATCTTTAAACTAACACAAGCCGTCATAAAAGCACAGCTGTTTAATAGCAGAAGTACGAGTAGAACAGAGGCACCCTGCAGTTGAGATGAGATGAGATTAGTAGTTTTAGAGGTGATCAGAGGGACATTCCCTCTGATCACCTCTAAAACTACTAATCCTATTCTTAATATATAAATAGAATTAATTAATTTACAGTACATATTATTATTTTGAATTCCACACACAACGAATCTAATTAAGAATATTTGGAAAACATAGATTATGTACTAAAACAAAGCATTTTATTGTTGAAAAACACATTTTACAGCCATGGTTTGTGATGTAAGTTATGTTGGCAACACCGATACATCGGTAACGTTAATGGCAACATTGGCAACTATTAATAAGTGTAATATCCGACAGACTGTTACACCGTTACGTAATATTTTATCATGCGCGATAAACTCAATGTATGGGCGTTTAGTCAATATTAACGGGATATCTATTGGTTACATCAATGCAATAAATAAATTTTATGAATACAATCGATATGGTGTTACTAAATGTTTTTTTAGTACTTTCCTATAATTTTTACGTGCATATTTTGTAATCATTAAATTTACTTGTGGGCAACGCACAATAAAACGATGGACACCGCAGAGTAAAACGATGGATCCTAAATCGAAAATTAACTTACATGATGTACACATCAAAATGTCATAAGCATCACATGAAGATTTATCAAAGTTCATCCTATATGGAAAATGAATTAATTAATGAATACTTATCCATGAGATATCTCATCATACACATCTGTAAACTATTAGCAAAATTTTAGTGCTCGTTTACTAAGAATCTTTAATTCGTTAATATCTCATAATAATGGCAGATTTATGTGCAACTTGTTCGATTATTAGCATTTTAATTTGCTATAAGTATTTTGTATAGATATACCACAAGAAAGAACAGGGTCTCATCAGCACTTTTCAAATAATCTTTCATGAATATTGAAAATTGCAAAAATAATCCTTAACAATTGCAAAAAGATTTTTAACATTGACAACTTAATTGCAATCACACAGCCACTGAGAACCTCTTTCCGATAGTCGCTCGAATCAATTCAACGAATATTCTCTTGTACGGAATATTCAAAATTGAACACGGCACGGTGTGACAGTCGGCTGGCGGAGGTAACCCGGCTACTAAACAGCAGTAAACCGGATTGGTCCCGGTAGTTAATTGACGCGTGCAACGCTTTATGTCGGCCACAAAGGCACCGTTTGCGCAGGAACATCAAATTTAACAATCGGTGTCTATTGAAATGGCGTTTTGCAGTAAAACCATTATGTGATCGTATAGAGCTGTTTTTACAGACATATTATGCGCAATATACGTAAGTGTGAAGGAAAATTGCATTATTATATTTAAATGGGAAACAAGCTGATGACCCACCTGATGGAAAGTGGTAACAGATGTGAACCAAAAAACCATGAGGAGGATATCACAGAATACAAATTATAAATCAGAATACAAATGTAAGTCCATGGTGCCCCTAAGGCGTTACAGTAGCCTTTCCCAAAGTGGGCGATAACGCCCTCTTGTGGGCGCTGCAGGCTTAAAGGGGGGCGGCAAGAGACCCAGAAAAAAAAATGGGGGCGTTGTGTAGAGGCTTGGGGGGTGATTTGTTGATCTTGAAGTAATAGTAATTTTTAAGTAGGCGAAACAATAGGGGCGCTAAAAAAATAATTTATTCTCAAAGTGAGCAGTTAACAAAATAAGTTTGAGAACCCCTGCGTTAGAAGATAAGGGATTGTTAATAATGGGGATAATATTTGCTAACAACATACTTACCCTATGAAGTCAATTTTCAAACGGTATTTTTGAATTCGTCAGAATGATTAGATGACCTGCTTTCATCATCTTCGTGGTATAAAAAAATTCTCACCTACTCATATCACCCAGCACTGCTGCCCCCCAGTGCATGCCGATAGCGCCGGTTACCGTTTCATTATCGTCCATTAACTCTAACCCACCATGAGTTGCCATTCCTGAGAACTATGGTGATATGCGTCCGTAGTTTATATTTTCAAATCATCATATAAGCTGTTAACTGTCCCTGTAAATATATGCCTCCCCCTTTAGAAAGGATGCGAAATAAAAAACCTTTTTTCAGATGCTGCATATGCACTGACAGAGCACGAACTAAAACTAAAAAGAAACGGGTAAATCAAATTTTTTTTAAGTATCCGCATGATACTAATATGAAATAGAATCAAAATGGGCGACCTTGATGGTGTAACGGTTTAACACATAGACTCACCTTCCGATGGTTGGGGGTTTGATGCACGCACAATAAATCATTTGTATTCTTTGTAAATGTGTGTTTGCTTTGATATGGGCGTGTTTTTCTATATATGTAAGTAATAAAATAATGTATTTAAGTTAGTATGTGTATCAGACTTCTAGTAACTTCTATAAATATCTACTATAAAGATATAAAAAGAAATTTCGCCGTATGGCCCCGACATAGAATAGGCCTTCCCTTCCTTTCCAACATGTATCGTAAAAGGCGACTAAGGAAAGGCGAGGGATGGGTAGCACCGTCTCTCTTAAAACATCTCTAAAGCCTAACTGCTGTTGCCAATCCGCCTGCAAAGCACGGCAACTACAGGCAACCCCCCCCCCCCTTCCAGAGGGAGACTTATGTTCAGCAGTAGACACTTAAAGGTTAACATGATAATGATATCACAAAGATGGCAGACAAGTGTACAGCAAGTTTGATAAAAACTGGTCATTGTAGCCTATGGACGCCTGCAACCCTAGGGATGTCTCGTACGCGTTGCCAGCCCTGAACAAACTTAAATATACCTCAACAACTATTTTTCATCAAAATCATTCATCGGTTGATAGGTGCAAAGTTTTATTGGCTCTCCATAGATACACACACATACAAAAACACAGGCATACAAATAGAATGTGCGGGAGCATGGAAAACAAACGTTATGTAAACCAATACAACATCATATCCGGAGTCACAAACACAGCTGTATTTGATAGTGTAAACAGACACACGTGCTTACACATGGAGAAATTACTTTTTTATTTCTGGTACCAAACAAATTTCCTTAAATCAATTAGTATATACATAATAAATTCAAATTCAAAATAACAATAAATAATTTTGATTAAAAAATTGACCATCAAAATCGGTATTCAACTGATGAAAATTAGTATGAGACCAACACGGAAGTTAAAACTTTCGTATAACAAGTACATTTTCCCACGCAAATAAAAAAAATCTATTGCCCTGCCAAGACATCGAAATATTAAAAAAAAAGTGGCACTCGGAATGATTTAAAATTGAAAATTACAACGGTACCCTATGCATTGAAATCTGTTCAGGGGTTTAGAAGTTATGATGGAGTAAAAAACTCCCATACCTACATGAACCCTAAAAATATTACACTCCTTTTTGAGAAGTCGGGTAAAAAATGTTTTTAGTCACTTATTATATTGTATTATAGCAGTTCATTTCCAAGTAAGTTAATGCCCGCTCCGCAAACAATACTTAGACATAACAAACACCATAAACATGACTGTTCAAAGCCCTCATGGCAACCATGAGACGTGTCCGGTTTCATACGACGTGTCGATATTAGATAAACGGTAGCATACGGGGATAAGACTTTAGGGCATAATAATTAAATAGTTTATTATCAAAACATGGGTTAATACTTTAAAGAGAAAAGATTTGATGTTTTGTGATAAACTCAAAAACTACATAACCGGTTTTATACATTCTTTCACCTATGGAAAGCTACGTTATCAGTGAGTTTTTTTTTTTTAATGAGTGAAGATGGAATGGTAGTAGTGGCCTGTGCGATCGGTATACATTGATGAGGTACCAATGAAGGGCGACAGGTGAGGATGAAGGCGTGATCAATTGAACTAGAATTAACCACTATGGTTTCAAGGGAGAACCGCGTGGAAGTCAACCTAATAGGGTGTATTGCCAGCAATGGGGTTGCTAAATCTCATTACTAACAATCCCTTCCTCATTATATCTTAATATTATTATTTCTTAATATATTTTTAACCCCTGTGTGGCAGTAGTCGCATATTTCTGTAGAATAAAGTTTCTTTCTTTCTTCCCCCTCCCCAAGTTGTCGGTGAGAAACATGGGCTGTATTTTATTTACAAAAAAACCATGCAAAGCTACACCGTCCCAAATAGTTGGTAGGGTAGTTAATTTAGGGCAATTAGTATATATTTCTCCCCGTGGTAGACTATTACCCTACAATGCAGATAATCAAACTTTATTTATTTATTAAAGTAACTTTATTGTCAAAAAGAAAATATGGTACAAAAAGCGGACTTAGTGCTAGTAGCATTCTCTACCAGTCAACCTTTGGGATGAACAGTGAATCACGAACGTAGTACTTCATTATTGGGATAGGTAAAGAAAATAACATTATTGTATATCTATGTATAATTATTATAATTACAATTTTTTGTTCCCTTTCACTGTTATATTGTGATTTATTTCAGATCCCCCAGGGGGGAAAGTTGGTACCGACAAGTGGAATTATACGATTTATTTAGATAGAAAACATACGAGAAAAGGGATGTGAATATTCGTACTTATTCACCATTTAACACATCTTATTCAAGCTACACATCAAAAGAACAATTACGCGCCAAAACACTATTTGCAGGAAATAGGCAACTCGTGTTTCTCTCTCACTCTAACGGATGTCGACGGCAGCGTGTTAGGTGTATGCGAGCTTCTTTTAGAACGTAGGTATTTTATTCCTTTATCTATGATATCGTGTTTCCGATTATTACATGTATTCATACTTACTAATACGTTTTTTTATACAACTTAGAATGACAAACAAGCTGACGGCCCACCTGATGGAAAGTAATAACCGTCGCCTATAGACATGAGCAGTACCGTGGACATAACAGAGTATACTGTTTCGCCCATGATACTCCCTATGCGTTGCCATTCCTGAGAACTCAAGCAAACGACTTTTGTACAAAGTCTCCCTCTGGTACTGTGTACATTTAATTTTTACAATGTATTTTGTTAAGAGAGAGAGACTGGCTGAAAACCGGCGCTGTATAGCTGTTCACATTGCACTGCGACACTCACAGCATCAGCTGAGCCAGCTTCTTTTAACTAGTATGGGACACTTCTTGTATATGTGTATATGTATATATGTGTGTGTGTATATATATATATATATATATATATATATATATATATATATATATATATATATATATATATATATATATATATATATATATATATATTATCAATATAACCTAATATTCAATTCGCATTAAATTATACAACAAATTTCATTAAAATCTATCCAGCAGTCCCTCTAGAAACTATCGTTAGCATTCCTAAGGCATTTGTTTCATTGAGCCAACTGACCTCAGTGCATCCTCACCTATCATCACTTACTGATACCTCGCCAGCGTATACCGATAACCAGTTGGGGGTTATCATACCATTTTGTCTTTCACAATTCTTTTACAAAAGACCTTTATAATAAATATATACCTTTATCTATACTATTACACTATAATTTATACTATAATATACTATTGTACTATAAAGAGGTAATTTTGTATATTTGGATGTTCGGGGTAATCTCCGATACTTCTTAACTGATTTTGAAAATTCTTTCATTGTTAGAAAAGTATATTATCCCTCAATGCTATAGACTATTTTTTTATGTTGGTAAATGTATATGTATTTTTAATAATTAATCACAATAAATGTAATTGAAATGGGCAAAAATTACATAATATGGCATGCACTGCTTAAACGGATTAAAATAAAAGAATACAATCTATTGCAAAAATATTTATTACTTTAATATGTCAGCCAAAAACATAGTTTTTTATGCTAAAAATTAAACAAATTTTACCAAGCCGTTTATTTAAAAATTTTAGAGAATATTAAACAAAAGAGTGCAGTTAATAAATTAATAAAATAACTGTATTTATTTTCTGACCAATTAAAAACAATTATACAATTAGTACTGTCACAGACGCCAAAATACTAACCTTACTAAAATGCGTTGAACAGTAAAGTTACACAAAAAAATATATTGCACCCGTGCGAAGCCGGGGCGGATCGCTAGTAATTTATAAAGATCAACAAACAGACGACAATACGGACTTGTATTGAGAGTATGGCGGAGCCACATGATGTTCAATAACCAAGCACCTCCCACATATCCCACAACAATGTGTTCGGAGCCCTTATCCTGAGCGCGTCAAGGCGGGTGTCCGATTTCATTCATCGCTCGGTAGACGAATGTATACAATGCATACGGCTTGTATAGGTCAGGCAATTGTAGCTGGCCCGACTATAGTACTCGTGGCGATGTTAAACGTCTCGCTCTAACATCGTAAATGCTTCTATTTAACTATGCTTTTATTTTAGTCTTCGTTGTTAGCAGCTTATTAATATACTTACTTACTAATATCATAATATATTGCTATATCTAAACAAGGTTACCAGAGGGAAGCTTTGTACAAAAGTGCTTGGATACCTCTGTCCGATTCGTGTTTCTACCGTGAAGCAAATGTGATTGCATGGTTGTGTTTCGGTATAAAGGGTGGGATATGGCAGTGAATTTACAGGGTACAGAGGAATAACACCTGAGTCCTCAGGAATGGCGACGCATGGGGATATCATGGGAGAAAGAGTATACTCTGTTATGTCCACGGTACTGCTCATGTCTATAGGCGACGGTTACCACTTTCCATCAGGTGGGCCGTCAGCTTGTTTGCCATTCTAAGTTGCATAACAATAAATAAAATAAACAGGGTTCATGTACTTACTTTTCATAATAACATTGTAACAACTCTATATTATGTATATTAATGCATTATAATAAATAAATAACAAAATCTAACTAGACCATGTCTGTTCATGGGAGATATTAAAAAAAAAAATTGATATGAGGGGATCTTAATGGCAACAATAATAATTAAAAACTTTTTATTTTATTTTCTATGTTTATTATTTTTATTTATGTATATTTGTTCCGACATCACGCAAAAATTACGGCATCAAATTGAATTCGGTTTTCATAGTTGTATTAGTTGATCACACATTTTTAAGTGTTTGTGTCCCAGATTTTTCTGGTATATTTTTTATATCGATACGCCATGTAGAAATGGCCTATTTATATTGGCTTCCCAGCTTCTGAAATCTAGAAGTAGTAGACAAAAAGTTGATAAATAAAAACAGAAATTAAATTACAAGCTTGAAAGTTACGATGTATGTACATCAGGATGTCACATATACATTTAATTTACTCTTAAGTGATTAATTACTATTATAAGTTATTATGTGATACTAAAAATTCTTTGAAACTTAAGTTTTCGTATGTATTTGCTAATTAAAAATAAAAAAAGAATATATTTTATATTTCTTCTTTTATGTTACTTTATTGTATTAAACAATAAAGACTGTCTTATCTAAATCACAATAGGATTACTATGCAATTTTTTTCTCCCAAATTTTTCTTGTACCTTCTTTGCTTTATTTTTTTTTTGTTTTTGTTTCATTATTGGAGTGAACAATAAAAGTACTTCACCTTATCTTATCATAAGCGTTTTGTATGTAAATACGCAAAATAAAAACGATTAAACCAAGTCATATTTAACATAATTGCTTTGTTGTAAGCTGTGACGAAAGATCAACCTACACAACGTAACAAATGTGAATAAAATTTCAATAAACAAAGTTATGACAAAGTTTACGCAACAGTTTCTATTGCTCGAGCTTTATACCCTCTTCGGGAAGGGGAAATTAACTGCGGCTGGTAATATTATGTTTGTATTGTACTTTAATTCCTTGTTGAGGTTGTTGCACTGTAGTGTACACATTATAGTTAGCTTGGCTAGACTGTGCTACATTATTTGGAGCATTTCAATAGTATATCAATTCTATCTGAAACGAAATATGGCGATCATTTGCATTTCGACAAAACTTACTCCTACTGACTTCATCCTTCCAGTAATACAGCTTTCTAGCGTTTACCAGTAATTTTTATTCGCGTATACTTTAACAAAGGGAGACAGATTTTCATCATATTCTGCTGAAAGATGTTTTTGCAAGTATATTTTTTTCTATGTTTAATATTATTTCATAAGAAGGTTCTTAATTAATCTGTTTTTTTTTTTGTGATTATATTACGTAATGTTACGATTTTTATCTAAAAGGACATATGTATTTTTTACAAATTGGTAGGAATTTTATCAAAATCGCTTCAGTTAAGTTTTTAAATTAAAATAACTAGTTTTGCCACAACCGAAGTCTTTTTTTTTTGTGGAACACAATTTATACTATTTATGTTACCTAACCCAGTTAGTAGTCGAAACAGTTTGACTAAAAACTTAACCACGAGGCATTCCTTGATCGATGTTAACATCCCGGTTAACTAACCACGAAGACAATGGTAATAAATTAAACACCATATGAAACAATTACGGACTGGTTTTGTCGGTACGTACTGCCCTTCACGGACAGTACACACGTGGGTTCGTGTGTGTAATTGTGTAAAAGCCGGTATCTATGAATAATACACAATAAATGAACTAAAATACAATATAACTAAATGCACTAAATCTGAGAGCTTAGACCGATATAGTTTTTTTTATATTTTTAATTAGTGATAAATGGTTACTTCGTCTACGCTATCGGTATACGCTGGCGGGGCACCAGTAAAAGATGATAAGTGACGATGAAAGCAGGTCTTTTGTCCCATAGTGACGACAGCATTTCCAAGAGACTACAGCATTGGGTTTTTCAAAAGGGGGGTAAAGAGGTTTCTTCAGGGTCGGCAACGCGCGCGTAATACCTCTGGTCTTGCAGGCGTTCATAGGCTACGTTAACCGCTTACCATCAGGTGGGCCGTATGCTTGTTTGCCACCTCAGTGGTATAAAAAAAATTCCTAAAGAATTCACCGAAATTGTTTTCAAAGCAAACCGCGTGGAGGTCGACCTGATAGGGTATATTTCTAGCAGTGGAACTGTTAGATTGCCATTACTAACAAAACGTTTCCATCGGCCGATACAGTTTGTTAAATTAGAAGTAATATATCACTGTTTATTACTAATGAATTGTATTGGTCCCTATATAAATGGCCGGCAGCACACCTGCAATGCCGCTGGTGTTGTGGGTGATCATGGGCGGCGGTAGTCACTTACCATCAGGTGAGCCGCATGCTCGTTTGCCCCCTGTGTTGTAAAAAAAAAATAGTAGCTGTTGAGGGTTTATACAGATTGTTAACAATAAGGTCTAAGTACACCATTACTAGCAATATACTTTTTTTTTTATACAACTTAGAATGACAAACAAGCTAACGGCCCACCTGATGAAAAGTGGTAACCGTCGCCTATAGACATGAGCAGTACCATGGATATAACAGAGTATACTGTCTCGCCCATGATACCTCCCATGCGTTGCCATTCCTGAGGACTCAGGTGTTATTCCTGTAAATTCACGTCATATCCCACCCTTCAAACTGAAACACAGCTATGTAAACACAACTGCTTTACGGTTGAAACACGAATGGGACAGAGGTACCCAAGCAATCGACTTTTGTACAAAGTCTCCCTCTGGTAAAATGAGATCGACCTCCACGCAGTTCCTCCTGGAAACTATCGTGGTGAATTTATTGTCGTCTTGAAAGTTATTAAAGTATCATTAGTTAAATTTTTTTAAAATCTTTACTCACGGAATGCATACGTTATAAAATAAAACAATGTTGAAAATTTCAACTTTTTAAACTTAATAGCTTTAGTCGAGTATTGATAGTCAGTCAGGATAAAAAAAATTATAAGTACTTACAAATAAATAGATTTAAAGCCACGAATTAAAAATATTGACTGAATAATCGCACTGTTCTATTTTTAAAATATTTGAAACATACCGATGTATGACAATATATTTCGTAGATACATTAGACAAAAAGAGTACCGAAAATCGGTTCAGAATTGACTACGGTATTGCATAACGTACGTATGCGTAAAAAATAATTTCACTAAACGAATTTGAAACCTGCTTATTTTGGAAGCCGCTTGTTAATTAGCTTAACATAAAATAGTGGGTATACGCTAACAAGTTATGGGCACAGCTAATAAAAAATTTTGTAGGCAACTATATAAACCTCTATAATAAAACCTTATTATCCATAATAAACAAGTGTAGCGTTTAATGTAAACTTTATATTATTACGTATGTAAATGCACTTTCCAAAGGAAAGTGTTTTACTTACATTTCATTTTTCAAACACAATAGCATTTTGCAATGAGTAGGTTTTACATAATTTACAAAAAAAAAAAGCACCTACTTACTTCAATCGTGACAAAAACAGTAGCCTCCTTATTCATCAGTTTAATAGCTAAAATAGATTTATGAGAGATTTAACGTTTTTATGAATAAAGGTACTGAAAAAGAAAAGAATATTTGAAATAAAGTATGTTTTACAGAATTTTAAATTTGTCCTACAAAAAAAGTTACTTCGATAGTAAACGAATCAATAAATAATTATTCGTTTATAATTGAATTTTTTAATTGTCATTGTGTAATTTTCTATATTAGGTGCAATTCGCTCACTAGTGCCCCGCCATATATACCGATAGCGGGGGCGAGGTTACCATTCCATTATCATCCGTTAAAAAAAACATTCCCTCCCCCCCCCCCCACACACGATCTAAGGTATTATGCCTCTGTACCCTGTAATTTTATTGCCATATCCCACCCTTCATACCGAAACAAAGTCATGCAAACACAACTGCATTACGGCAGCAACACCAACAGAACAGAAGTACCGGAGCAGACGACGTTTGTACAAAATCTCTCTCTGACAATTACGCTAGAACGTTTAACCTACAAGTAAGACAGACAGAAACACAGGGATAATTATAATAATTAAAAGCTAACATATAATCAATCTATCTACTCTATAATAAAATCGTAATTGATATCTGTCTGTTACGTCAACACGAAATATAAGAAACTTTTGCAAAGATTTGTTGAAGAAAATTATATCTATTAGTTAGCTGTGGTCGTTATATCGACGTGGGGAAATGGGATTATTAATAATAGGGCTAGAGGCCCCATTGGTACTTCTTATACATGGTTAATCCTTGTTGAATTCTTCACCATGGGTTAAATGACCTGCATTTTCACCTATCATTCTTCACTGGTGCTCCGCCAACGTATACCTATAGCGCAGGCGGAGTTACCATTCCATTATCATCCCATCCCAAAATATATATATATATATATATATATATATATATATATATATATATATATATATATATATATATATATATATATATATATATATAGACATTATTTGTACAGACTTTGTCTTATACATATTTTCTCATATGGCTGCTCCAGTTCAAATATTAAACAAACAAAGAAAAAGGGTACGCTTCGGTTTGTTTATTGTTATTCGCAGAGGAAGTATCTCTATACGAGTCTATTGTTTTTTGTAATTTGTACAACTAGTCGTTTCCCGTCGCTTCGCCTGTATGAACCCATTATCCCGTATTCGTGACAAAATTTAGAGAAATAATAAGATCTACCTCGAAAAAAGAATTTGTGTTTAAACATTTTATTTTTGGAACTCTAGGGCTTTTTAATGGAAAAAAATAGAATAAACAAAATAAAAAAAAAAATTGGTTGACCTACCATCACGAATACACCAAGAATTAACGATAGTTTAAAGCAGGGGTGGCAGACTTGACCCAAGATCTACTGTTTAGTGACGAAACCCTGCACAATCTTCCAATTACATACATTTTGAAATCTAAGTATTGTAGTATTTATTTATTTTATTAAGAGAGAAAATATAAAACTGAAAATCATTCTTAGTAACTGCTTATTTATATTAGTGAGAGCATTGCATCTGGGCATCTTTTGTTAGATTAGCAAAATATTATACTTTTTTCCATGTCACGATCGACTGGTTGGCCACCGCTGGTTTAGAGGAATTACCGCAAAGAGATCCACCTGACAACTATAACTATAACATTTACTCGTAACTTGATCCGCGTGACCGGGTTATTTTTTTTTTATATACAACTTAGAATGGCAAGCAAGCTGACGGCCCACCTGATGGAAAGTGGTAACCGTCGCCTATAGACATGAGCAGTACCATGGACATAACAGAGTATACTGTTTCGCCCATGATACCCCCCATGCGTTAATTAAACAGTTAACCGGGTTAAACAGCGGCCTATTTCCTTCTCCATCCCATAATGTTCATGAACATACAAAATACCTTAATAATTAATAAAGTCGATAAAGCGGTAAGAGATAGTAAGAAACAAACTCATTCTCACATATCTCATATTTAGTAATATCACAGATAATATATAACTATGGTTTTATATTTATATATACAGTATATTGTACATGGAAACTCTTTTAAGTGCACAGAGTATTACTTGCGCATTAAGTGCCTCTTTCAGACAGACGGGCCGATAGCTTGTTTACCGTTCTCAGTGGTAAATAAAAAAAAATAACTATATACCTATAATTACATAGATTTCTTAGTCTATTCAACTATTAGATCATTGACTCATTGTTCAGCTAATGATCTCGTAGTACTTGCAAACGTAACTGACACCACATAAACAAAGAAACTTGCATGACAATTGTATACTCTCGAGATTTATAACTCTAAAAAAAATATCGTGGAGTCTTCTGTAGACTTTATTTTTCAATCGATCCTAATTATTATCAGAAATATCTAGAGTCGGGTTAAATACATTTATTATAACTTTGTATGTTAACACACTAGATTTATAACATTGATTTGGCTTTTGCTGTTATAATGTTATAATTATTTTTAATGAAATAAATAATAAATAATTCTAACCTAATTCCTAACCGTTGTTTCATGAGTGCAGTACGAAATTATCATTAGATTGATGTCGATATTGGATTCAAGAGTTATCCTGCTGTTTATTTTTAAATTTAGACCTTAATTGAAAGAAAACAGTAGAAAACGCTTTTTATTTTGTATACTAATGTTTTTTTTTTCGTTTTGTTCTTGTTTTGTAGGCTACTGTGTGAGTAGCATGATTCTTTGAATGGATAATTTATTTCTTTCTGTAACTCGCTAGTGATGTATTAACCCTCTGACCGGACATGCTGCGATTTCCGCGTGCAATATCTACTAGTTTAATTTTACGCATCCCGCGGTTTCGACGTGTTCGCCTTTTCTTATGTTTATTGACGTTATCCCGAGATTTTTGTTTTGGTATATTGATATTGTTTCTCAAAATCTCGTTAGTGCGAAAATGAAGCAAAAAAAAATGCGACCAGAGGGTTAATAATAAATTCTATAGGTGTAAGAATTTTTAAAATCCAACGAGTAATTTTAGAATTTATCCATTACACATTCCTCTTTATAATATTAGTATAGATATAGAAGACAAAAAAACATCTCGGGCTCATTAACCTCTTTACGCGACAGGACCTATAATACAAACAAACACAACTACACACAATACAATGTAAACCGCAAGCCATCTATTAACGTTATGACCGCAATGCGGAATAAACACACAATCCGATACGAGTACATTTTATTATTAGCTAATGAGTATACATACGTATAAGAAATTAAAGTAAAAAGTAAATGTAGTTTTACAGTTAATTCTTTTGAATTATTAAACCGTGAAAATGATAAAACTGCTTGCGTTATTAGTTTTTTGTTTAATGAGTGAAAACGATATGGTAACCTCGCCTGCGCGTGGGGAAAGGGATTGTTAGTAATGGGGTCTAACTAACCTATCTAACCTATTGCTAGTAATACACCCTATCAGGTCGACCTCCACGCGGTTCCCCCTGGAAACCATAATGGTTCATTCTTATCGAATTCATCATGGTGGACCACCTGACCTGAATTCATTCTCACCTATTACCTTCCATTGGTGCCTTGTCATTGTATACCGATAACACAGGCGAGGTTACCATTCCATTTTCACCCATTAAAAAAAAAACCTCGCCTGCGCTATCGGTACCCGCTAGTGGGGCACTAGTACCACCATAATATAATAGGTAATAATAAAAAAAAGACTAAGTACTCAAAAATTCGTAAATCTAAGTTTACTAGCCTGTTATGATGAATTTTGCAGCACGTGGAAGTCGACCTGACAGGATATATTGCCTGCAATGGGGTTTTCAAACCCCATTACTAACAATCGCTTTGCTTTTTACGTTATTGGTTACCGCTGACGAGATATCAATCAAGGATGAGAGTTGAGGATGAACTCAAGTAAGTTGGCCCATCGTGGATAATTCACCACGCTTAGCAGGTGAATTAGTAACCGCAGTTAGGATTTGGAGACATTTTAAGAACTGAACATCCCTCGTTCTACCTTAGTCGCGTCTTACGACACCCACGGGAAAGGTAGGGGTGGTGTCTATACTATGCTGGGACCATATGGGGACAGGTGAAACAGAAGAAACATGATTGTAACGAAGTATTAGCATGTTTACAATATAATAATGCAATGGCGTGTAACCAGTAACTAACTATACAGGTTAACATTGCTGCACAGGAATTACGTAAGCGATCCGCCTCTTGCTAATATCTAATTGCCTACATCAGTTTCACATCCTCACGATGCTAACGAGCTATAAGTTGGCATAGGTAATAAACAAAGACAATTGGTTTTTTTTTTAATGCAATTTAGAATATAATAGCAAACAAGCTGCGCGCGCCTGATGGAAAGTGATATTCGTCGATTATACACATTGATAATGGGCCATGGACATCACAGAGTGCACTGCTACACCCATGGTACCCCTTTGCATTGCCATTCATAAGGACTAAAGTATTATGAGTCCGTACTCTGTAATTTTACTGCCATATCTCACCCTCCATATGGTAACACAGTTTTGTTTAATGGGAAAAGGTCAGTGGCACAAAGATACCCATGCAAACAACTTATGTACACTCTACCTTCAGTTTTAGTTGTAGCAAAAAATATAATATGAAAAAAGTACAGTTTTTTATGATTTATTTATTACAATCACATCACACATTGATTTTTTTAATCGATGAATATAAAATAGTAACCCTGCCTATACTATCAGTATACACTGGCCATTGTAACTACAATCAGATCTTTTCTATAAAATATGAGTGTTAAGAAATCAAGCATAACTACTGATATGGCACCTCAAATAAATTAAATTAAAGGCTAATTGAGACTTATTTCTTTTTATTTATTCATTAATACATGTATACAAGGCAGACTTAATGCTAAAAGCATTCTCTCCCAGTCGACCTTAGAAAAGTGTCAAAATACTCAAATATGGTACACATTTATACATTTAACAAATAAATATATATAAATAACAAATATACTTACACATATATAAGATATACTATATTATACACAAGGATGACAATGATAGATTCTAGACAAATAGTTATTTGTAACCAATAAATTCATGGCTAGATAGTTTTAAGTGTGTTGGCACATTGTTTCTTGCCTACCCCCTTTATTTAGTACTGAGTTTAATTATCAATAATATATTATATATAAAATTAATTTTAATATGATAAAGCATTATTTTGAAATATCAAACTATACTGACAGCACCTCTCCTTAAGTAATACTCAACAAACACAAATAATAATATATATTTAATTCATAAAACGCTGTCCCGTTTAGATAAGATAATGGTACAAATCATACTGTTTCCTTATTTTTATAGGGCCACATGAATCATCAGTCTGTCAAGAGATACGGCTACAATTTCAAACATATAATAGTCATAGCCAAATAATAATTAAATATACCATAGCATAATTATTACAATTAGTTATAAATCAGTCTACAGAACTCTACCTACCTTTGACCAACTAGTGGGATAATAAACATCTCTTGATACCAATATGTCCCAAATTGTCATGTAATTGTTTGGGACATGCCAACAGGGTTGGACTAAAACTTATTTGGACTAGCATCACATATGGAATTCAAATAATATTTTATAGATGTTGACTATAAATTTGAATAGATGTACTTTAAGCAATAATATTTTATAAGTAATTTTTTTTATACAACTTAGAATGGCAAACAAGCTGACGGTCCACCTGATAGAAAGTGGTAACCGTCGCCTATAGACATGAGCAGTACCGTGGACATAACAGAGTATACTTGCTTGACTATTGGTAGGACTTGAAGATAGAAGTAGCCCATGAGTTTATGTATTGAGCATTATTATTTACTACTACTATTTACTAAAAATTTTATCAATCTGTGCTCATCAAATTAAATCATCAAATTTTAAATTATATTATATAATTTATGGAATATACAGATGTATATTGATCAATATACCGTTTGTCTACAATAAATAATACAGAATTAAAAATACCAATATTTACTAATTGTGTTACTTTTTATATAATAACAATATTTTGTTAAATCACATAAAATGTACCTATTAATTTAACTAAGTTAAATTATGTTTCATTATAATAATAAGTATATTTTATGAAACTTAATAACAAACTATTAATTACTGTAAAAAAAAATAACACAATATAATTAGTAAATAATACTGGTTTTTTATAAATTATATTGTCCAATTTCATACAATATGAAATTGGACAATATAATTTATAATATACTGATATTCTAAAAATAAATGCAAATAGCGAATGGAAGAGGAAAACATTTTAGGCTGACTAAATAAGTAATTTAGGACAATGACAATGAAGCAAATGCAAACAACACAATGTATTAGTAATTAATAAAATATTTTTTATCTGAATTGAATGGAAAATCAAACTAAATACATTAACATATCATATAAATTTATTTATTTGAAATTCAATAGTGTAAATTATACAGAAGAGGAGAAGGGATATCTTACCACATTTAATCAAAGACGTAGATAGTGTTTGAATTAAAAAACAAGACACATTAATTGAAAATAATATGTGCATATGTCTATTTTATTTCATTGAGGCTTCAGTTCACACACATTGTTGAATTTATTTTATGGGTGATGGTTACAATTTTCCATCAGGTGCACCGACAATATTGTTATCATTACTATTGGGAAAAAGTTTTATACCTAAGACTAAATTTATCTACAAGTTTATCCATTTTGGCATGGCATACATGACTGGCCTAATCCACTTACTGATAAAAACAGTTATAATAACAGCGGTATAATTCTTACCGTATGAAAAAATCGGACTATTTTTAAAATATTATATAAATGTTTGTAAAATGTTGTAATAGTGAAGATACAGTATAAAATTAATGTAAAATAAAAAAAAATTGATGTCACTATCGCAGTGGCGGGCGCGCGGCCTACGCTCCTTATGTCATGTTTAATCTTATAGGGTCAACTCTAATTGCTTCCAGTCGACCTCAGGCACGGCGCCTGCAGCACGAATCTAACATTTCGTAATAGGTCGCCATCAAAACAATAATACGCGGCACACTTTCCATAAAGGATAGGGAGTGACAACTTTAGCATACCGTTTGCGAACTCTCTCTCTCGTACTTGCGAAATAACCCCATATAAGAACGAGATACCTAATAGTCAAAACTTTACGAAATAAAAGTATTTACACGCAAGAAAAAACTATTGAAAAGTACATAATTACGAATTAAAGTATAAAAACTAGACTAGCCCTTACCGTGTTTAGGTAAACATAAATCCAAAACAGATGTCAGGGTGAAGGTACTAATAAAAACAAGGCACAAAACACTCACAAACACCTTTTTAGTTAAACTTATGGTTAACACGTGTACACATCAGAAACACAGGAAGAATAATCACAAACACTACAAACAAAGCAGCACTTGCACAAAAATGTTTATTTACAAAGACTGGCGCACGACATTACGCATAGTACACTGAGACGTCTGTCGTACTTGCACAAACTTCGGCCATCTTGCTTGCTGACGTAAAAGAAAGAGATGCCACTTCTTATTAGCCAATGACCGACGAGCGACCAACAATAAGTTTAAATTACAATAGACCTACTAAACCATAGACAAACGGACTGTCAAAATAATAAACTCATTTATAATAGCGTAAATTTCTTAATGTACTAAATTTGTATTATTATAAATAAGTTGATTATTATAAAATGCAAACTTTGAATCTCCAAGGATTATTCTTAACTAAATTTTTTTTAAATTATGATTTTATAATTTTCGAACGCAGTCTAACTGTCATGATATCACGCACCAATCACGAACGGCCATGCGTGCGTGGCAAAAGGCGCCAAATATTAAGTTTCAAAAATCTTTATTGTTAGTTTAGCTTTTTATTATTTTGTTTTATTTAATTTTTTCCAATGGACGAAGGATAGTGATTAATGCCTAACTTATAACAGTTTATATTAATTTGTTTATCTTCACATTACACCTTTCGTTAGTCATTGATCACATACGCCTTTAAAAATATTATAATCCCTTGTTGATACTATTCCTGCTATGGAATATTTCTAAGTCTTGGTAAGCTTACATTAATAAAATTAAATCCAGATTACAATTTAGCATGCATTTGCAAGAATACTGTTTAAATATTATTAAAATATATAGATATTATAGTATTAACAATTATTGTATTATATTACATTAGTGTGTTATCTGTAATATATATAATTAATATCTGAAAATATATATATATTTAGGTACTAATTACAGTTAAAAACTGCATAAATTCCACCTCCCGAAGACCTAATGTAAAAAGTATTTTTTTTTTTCTTTTTAAAGCTTGCTTATTTTTCTTTAGTAATTTTATAACTTGTGTACTTATTTTCTCGTTAAATTTTTAACTTAAATAGTGCAAATTCTTTAAGCATTAGCATATAAGTGATTGTAATTAAAAATATTTTCTATGAATTAAACAGGAACTTGTGATATATGAGTAATTGATAATGAAATGATACTAGAGTAACCCACAATAAATTTTATTCATTTACATTTATTTATTTTTCAGTGTCAATGCCACAGTTTCCAATGAATATTATCCAAGTTTTCAACAAAGCCAATGATTCCTAAAGGTTGCAGGAAAAATTAAAGAGGGAGACTTTGTATAAAAGTTATTTGCTTGGGTACCTCTGTCCCATTCGTGTTTCAACCGTAAAGCTGTTGTGTTTGCATGGCTGTGTTTCGGTTTGAAGGGTAGGATATGGCGTGAATTTACAGGGTACAGAAGAATAACATCTGAGTCCTCAGGAATGGCAACACATTGGGGGTATCATAGGCGAAACAGTATACTCTGTTGTCTATGGTACTGCTCATGTCTATAGGCGACGGTTACCACTTTCCATCAGGTGGGCCGTCAGCTTGTTTGCCATTCACAAGTTGTATAAAAAAAAAGACAACATTGTATGTAACCTGTTGAAATAAATGTTTAGTAAAAATAAAAGAAATTAATCTTTTTAAGATTTAATTAGCATACTCAAATGAAATGCGTTTAATTATTCATATATTATTGTATGGGTCTTTTTCCTATGCTGCAGTAGATAAGCCCGTGTCTTAAACTTATTCTTGTAGATGTTACATTTCTAAATTAATTCCAAATGTTGCTTTCTTATGTGCTCTGCTCTTCTGGACGATGTTATAAACTTTTGGTTACAATGTGAGCATTCATATGGTTTTTCCCCTGTATGTTGTCTTGTATGGATCAATAAAGATTCTTTTGTGACAAACCTATTATGACATAAGTCACAATTGTAGTTTTTTTCTCTAGTGTGTTTTACTATATGAGCTTTTAGTTTACTTTTTGCACAAAATCTTTTACCACACCATGAGCAAACATGACCTTTTTCATTTCCATGTTCAAATTTTATATGAATGCCTAATGTTTGTTTGGAACCATATTTTTTATTACAATAATCACAAATAAATTTTTGTTCTAGTGGTTTCCTGGGCTTTTGTTGGCATATTTTGGTTTTCACATGTTTTTTAAAAGAATGCAGACTCTTGTAATGTTTGCCACACATCTGACATAAGAGTTCTAAGTTATGACTAATTTCATGCATATTTAATCTTGTTCTATTATGAAACATTTTACCACATTTGGTGCAAACTTTATTATAATGGCTTTCATAATTATGCTGCTTTAAAATAGTTATTGAGCCGTAACTTTTTTGGCACTGTTTACATTTATAAGTTTTAGCGGCATGTAATCTCATATAATGTTGCCTTAAATTATGAGGTCTCGAAAATATTTTAAAACAGGCTTTACATTTATATATTGATCTATCATTTTCATTAAGTACCATGTCTTGAAGTGATATAGTAAGATTCCCATGACTGTTACTTTCACATGTGGGATTTATATCTTTAGTAGTGTTTTCTATGTATATCTCTATTTCAGTCTCCTTAGTTAACAAATTGCCTTTTTCAGTATTATCTGTATCAGAAACAGATAAAAAATATTGTAATGCCAATAATTTATCATTAATTTCCTGGACATAATATTGTTTCATTGTAAAATCATTTATATTTAATGATGCAATCATTGCTTTACCCGACTCTGTTTCTGATTTTATCTCAAAATGCTCATTGAGGCTTCTTATAGCGGTCTCAGTATCCTGTATATTTTTTTGACAGGTTTCAATGAATCTGTAACAACTAATTGCCAATTCTGTGCATCTTTGACAAATAAAATCTGATGATCTACTGTGTATAAACTGAAACAGTAAAATTGAAATTAAATAAATATATGTATATAATTAAATCATATGTTAAAATAAGTTTAGGAAACTGTATAATAATATTATGAGACACCTCTTGCTCATACACAGGGCACACCACCACAGACACCCTTTTTTTATTAACTTACAAAGAAAAAATTAAAATTATATATACATTTTAATCTAAAATATAGACACTAAAGACTGAATTTTCAATATGTAACAGCTTAAGTAGTACTGAATGGTTTATGAGATAAATTGATAATAATTTTCTTCCAAATGCCTCTAGGACCACATGGAGATGTACTAAATTTGTCTGCACCTCTTTCCCACTTGTGTTTCTGCTGTTAAGCAGCTATGCTTGCATGGCTGTTTCAGTTTAAAACAGTGATTCTCAACCTTTTTTTTGTTGTGGCACATATTTAACGAATTCAAAATTTGGCGGCACACAAAGAAAAAGATAAAAATTATTTACTTACTACAACACACTGCATAAATAGTTTATGACAAAAATTTTAAATATTTGCAAAATTTGGCAGCACACTTTTAAAATTCAATATTTATGGCGCCTAGTTTACCCCATGATATATTAAAAATTATAACACACTTAAAAAACACTAGCAGTGTTGGCATTGACGAAATATCTACAAAAGTTGTAAAAGCTGCTTCAACATACATAGCCTCACATCTTAGCTATATTATCAATCTCAGTATAAGTTCAGGTACTTTTCCTAAAATTTTAAAAACTACAATTGTAAGACCAATATTTAAAAAAGGAGATAAATATTCAATGGAATGTTATAGACCAATTGCATTGCCTACAACATTTTCAAAAATTTTTGAAAAATACATATATTTACAAATATACGAGTACTTTGAAAAACAAAATCTATTCACATCAGATCAGAAAGGATTTAGAAGCAACAAAGACATTAACTTAGCAATTTATGATTTCTTGTACACTGTTTTGACAAATATGGATAAAAGTACACCGGTTTGCTCCATTTACTGTGATATGACTCAAGCTTTTGATTACGTAGACCATAATATTTTACTTCAAAAATTATATGTATATGGAATCAGGGGTAATGTTTTAAATTTACTAAAGTCTTACCTTACTGACAGGAAACAATGTACTCAAATAAATAAAATAAATAATAGAACCAAACTTGAAGAAAATTATATTTCTGACCAGAGAACTGTCTTGTATGGTGTTCCCCAGGGTAGTGTTATGGGTCCATTGTTGTTTATTATATATACAAATGATCTACCCAAAATAACAAAGCAACCTATGTCACTTTTTGCTGATGACAGTACAGTAACAATAGAATGCCAAAGTATTGATGAGTATGAAAATGATGTAAACCAAGCTTTGAAGAATATAGTTAAATGGTTGAATAATAATAATCTAAAAATAAATATTAATAAAACACATATAATGCATTTCAGTCAAAGGACTTCTTTAAGTACTATTGGTGCTTGTTACCTTAATAGTGATATTAAAATTGTAGAGAATACAAAATTCCTAGGTATTATAATAGACAATAAATTAAACTGGAAAGATCATATAGATGAATTATCCAAGAAATTGAGTTCTTCGGCTTATGCTTTAAATAAATTGTCTCCTACAGTAAATGAATCAGCGCTCATTACAGCGTATCATGGTATTACTGCTTCAAATTTACGGTATGGCATAATATTTTGGGGAAATTCAACGAAGAAAGAATTTGTATTTAAAGCTCAAAAAAGGTGCATAAGAGCCATGTTTAATCTTAAAAATACTGATAGTTGTATGCCGTATTTCAAACAATATAATATATTGACAGTACCTTCATTGTACATATTTGAAGTGTGTGTATTTGTTAAAACTAATAAGAATTTATTTCCACGACTTTCAGAAATTGTTAAACGCAATCGACGTGATAATGATAAGTTATATCTAAAAAAAATCTAGTACAAAACTTATGCACGATAGTATATTATGTATGGCACCAAAAATCTATAATAAAATACCAAAATCTATAAAGGATGTACCAACTAATGTATTTAAGTATAAATTAAAAAAATTCTTAATTGATAAATGTTATTACAATGTATGTGAATTCTTTAATGATAAAATCTGACAAAACGAATATTTATTTATAGTTATTAACTTAAAAAAAAAAATAAAGTTCCATAATTATATTTTTTTACTATAAATGTGACATTGCTGATTTTTCTTTTTATATAAATGTGACATTGCTGATTTTTCTTTTTATATAAATGTGACATTGCTGATTTTTCTTTTTATATAATATAAATGTTTTCTTATGTAATTGTAAATTTGTATACCTCGATAGATGGGGTTGATTATAGAGGACTTATATTGTTTTACCATCCATTGTTACCTATGTATCACAAAATAAATAAATAAATAAATAAATAAACACAAAAGTGCCGCGGCACAGTGGTTGAGAATCACTGGTTTAAAGGATAATGTATGTCGGTAAAATTATAGAGTACAGCAGCATAGGGGAGAAAGGGATTGTTAGTAATGGAGACTAAAAATCCCATTGCTAGCAATATACCTAACCAGGTTGACCTCCTCGTGGTCCCCCCTAGAAACTGTTATGGTTTTTTTTTTTTTTTTTTTTTTTTTTTTTTTTTTTTTTTTTTTTGATGGGTGAAAATGGTATGGTAACCCCGCCTGCGCTAACGGGATACGCTGGCGGAGCACCAGTGAAGGGTGATAGATGAAAATGAGTTTCCAGGGGGAACCGTGAGGAGGTCGACCTGGTGGGGTATATTGCTAGCAATGGGATTCTCAGTCACCATTACTAACAACCCCTTTCCCCCCGACTGTTATGGTTAATTCCTGATGAATTCATCAAGATGGGCTAACTGGCCTGTTTTCATTTTCATCGATTACCCTTCACTGGTGCTTTGCCAGTGTATCTCGTTAGGGCAGGCAGGATTAACATTCCATTTTCATCCATCAAAAAAAAAGTACACCTTAGTCCTCAAAAATGGCAATGCATAAAGAGTATCATGAGCAACACAGTATACTCTTTTATGTCCATGGTACTGTTTACGTCTATAAGCGAGGGTTTCTACTTTTCGTCATGTGATCCGCAAGCTTGCTTGCCATTCAAAGTTGCATAAAAAATACACTTTAAAATGAATTGCAGACACATCAGTAACTTACCCTATGCCCCACCACATAATCCAATATTTGTAACATGTTCAGATCATCTTTGTCTTTCAAATATATTTGATCAGTAACAAAGTATATATTTTGACTTTCTTCATTTAAAGAGTTATAACATAAAAAACAAAAGTCGTTTTCATTTGATATTAATTTAAATAGAATACTTTTCACACAGCTCATGATCAATAATTTAGAATGGCCAGGGTAACAATAATTAATGCAATTTTTATCAACCTACAACTAAGTAAAAAATTTATTTAATGCAAGTCTCGAAACTGGCAAAAAAAAAGTTTTTTGTTTACAAACATGATAAAAACAATTCAGCTGTTTCTTAGATAGTTAGCTTTTTCTTTACAAGACCGGGTTGCCAAATGCGAATTTTTATTTTTACTAATAAGTCCTAATTTTTTCTCCAAATCAAAATTATTTAAAATAATTAAAGATTGTGTTCCAAATAAAACTGACTTTATTTATAGCAAAATCAGTTATTTTCATTTCAGACTAAACTATTGAACTTATTTTGATTAGATAGTCTATCATATATTTTTTTCCAAAATTTTGAGATAGAACGAAACACAAACTTTATGTTGAAATTACAATTACATCATTCGTATGCATTTTTATAATAGGATTTATGTCGAAATGTTAAGCTCCATTTACTGGACTGACTTCGGTGTTATTAAAAAAAAACCAAATTGAGTCCGAAAATTTGAAATTTCATTTCATGGTAGGTCCCTTAATATAAATTAGTGAGGTCAATTTTGAGGCGTTATTTCTCTAATTTTATCTGTAAAAGTAATCATTTTTAATTGATATTACAGCGAAGTCTTTATACTTAGTAACAATATCAGCTAACTTTCTAAAAAAATTATCGTATATGTAGTTTATAATGTTCTACAAAAGATTAATTTCACGAAATAATCAAATTAATAAGTTGAGATTACGCCTCAGAATCGATACTAGTTACTGTTTCATGACTTTTGAATGAACATAAACTGTAAGCATTAAAGATAAGGTTCAAATTCTATTTGTATTAAGTTAGGAAGATCATGATCGAGCTCTGTCGTTCGCAAATTACTTAATTTGTTCCTTATCTTATTAATTATGTAATATATAAGTCGATATTTAAAATATTATTGTTTGCTATTAAAAATATAATAATAATTTTTATATTTTGATTTATTTAAATATCTATTAGGTACCTAGCAAATAATTTTATCGAGTTAATCTCCTCAGGCGCCATTTTATGTAATGGCGGATTGGCAGCATGGTAACATGTCTACAGTTGTTGAACGTATAGTTTCAAAGCGCGCGCTTTATCTGAAATACTTTGTTTGAATTTTGATATACATTTTAAGTTTACTATTTTTTAATTAATAGAACAATATTTATTTAATATTTCATAGTTTTAGTCTAGATAAATATGGACAATAATAACCAGTGTAAACTCGAAGGTTCAGAATTCAATGTGAATCTCTTATTTTCTAATATAGTTAGTCAGAAGTGTTTCAGTAACTGTAGGCTATGTTTAAAACATATTCAAGGCGAATATGTGCGTTTCCATGATAGTATTAGTGTTCAACAGAACGGCGAATTTCAGCCTTTGTCCGAAATTCTTGATATGCTGTTAAAAGGTGATGACGAGGTAAATAAACATTAATTAAATTTTGAGTTTTTTTTTTATTAGTGGCTACTTATTTATATATTTAATTTGTATACTTATATGTTAATAATAAAATTACAGGTAACAGATGAAGTACCAGGAATAGATGCCATCTGTATAGATTGTATGAACAAGACTATTGAAGCTGCCAGATTTATCGCTCAATGTAAACAATCTACAAATGTGATAAACAAAATATTTGACAACCTCATAGAAGCTTTGAATATTGACTCTGAATTAATAACTAATAAAAGCTTATTTATTGCTTTAAATGAAGATGACTTTAGTCCTATACTGGTTTTGGAAAATGAGAACAGAAATGAAAATCAAGAAGCACAGAACAGGAAAAGCAATAAAAGACAAAAACAGTTCGAGTGTCAAGAATGCAATGAATTTTTTGATAATATTGATGACCTCAAAGTGCATAATGAAACATGCCATAATGTTTTAACATGTAAAATATGTTTTGAAACATTCATTGATGATATTGAATTAGAATCACATATAAGTGTCAATCACAAGTTCCAATGTTCTAAATGCCATATGTCTAAAAGTAAAGAGGAAGATCTCATTAAGCATATGGACAAAGTCCATAATATCTATTTATGTACTGAATGTGGCAAGTCATGCCAGGGTTTGGATAAGTTACATGCTCATGAGCAGAAACATTTAACAAAAAATGAATGTCCTAAATGTGGCAAATCATATGCAACCAAAGATTTCTTCCATAAACATATAAAATTATGTCTAGAAGATCTTATAGATCCACATCCAATTCGGAGTAATATAAAAAAGACTTCCATTTGTGGAATATGTGGCAAAGGCTACAGCACTTCAGGTGGACTAAGAGTGCATATGAGATTTGTACATGGCAATGCTAAACCACATATATGTGATTACTGTGGCAAAAAATTCACTGCACCAAGTTACTTGAAGACCCATATGGTAAAACATACAGGAGAAAAGAATTTCAAATGTGACATTTGCAATAACAGGTTTGTTTCAAAGGAAGCATTACTGTACCATACTAGAAGACATACTGGAGAGAAACCTTATTCTTGTACACAGTGTAATGAAAAATTTGTAAATGCATCCGCAAGGGCTGACCATATTAGATTTAGACATGTGGGACCTACTTTAAGTTGTGATATTTGCTCACGTAAATTTGTAACTTCACATTTCTTGAAGCAGCATATGAGCAGACATCATGACCCTACAAGTAAATTGTATATGGGTAGGAATATGATACCACCAAATATTCCAGGAGAGCAAAACATCAGAATTGTAAAATCATTATAAAAGGAATTTAATTTGACACATAACATTAAAAATGTATATATCATAAATGTGTATATAAATAAATCAAGATTTCTATAATACATTGCATGCATTTTTTTATTTTTTTTTTTATACTACTTAGAATGGCAAACAAGCTGACGGCCCACCTGATGGAAAGTGGTAAACATCGCCTATAGACATGAGCAGTACCATGGACATAACAGAGTATACTGTATCGCCCATGATATCCCCCATTGCATTGCCATTCCTGAGGACTCAGGTGTTATTCCTCTATACCCAGTAAATTCACGCCATATCCTACCCTTCAAACCGAAACACAGGCCATGCAAACACAACTGCTTCACAGTTGAAACATGAATGGGATAGAGGTACCTAAGCAATCGACTTTTGTACAAAGTCTCCCTCTGGTAAATATAAATAAATGGATCGGAGCAGTAGAAAAGGAAGTTCTGCACATGATTCATAATATCAATATCATATAATTAATTCAGAACCAGATTTTTTATGCAACTTATGTATGTTATATAAACAAACTGGTAGCCTATTTGTTAGAAAGTGGTTAAGCATGAACATACTGTTCATTTGTTCTATGGGCATAACAGAGTATGCTGCGTCATCTGTGATAGCCCTCTTGCCTTGCCATTTCCTAAGGCTAAAGTGGTATGCCTCTGTACCCTGTAATTTCATTACTATATAGTAGCTGTTTTGTTAACCTCTTGGCACATAAGAGCTTATGTGCATGTCATTATTATCTATATTAAATGTAAATAAAATACAAAAAATCATAATGGTTTTATATGAATTATATTTCATATGCAATTTAAATCAAGTAAATATCGAATTGCAGATTCCTCAGAACACTTCCCAGTTTTCTTTTTTTAAATTTTTAACATCTGAAACATAAAGTTTGCTGAGTGGATTAGAATGTTTTTGAACATGTTTTTTTAGTTGACTTCCAGTCGCAAACTTTGCATGACAAATTAAACACTCCATAGTTGGTCCAAAATGCACTCTGCGCTTATGATCCATTCTTCTAGAAGCAGATAAAAAGCTTTCATTGCATAAATTACAAGGAAATGGCCTTTCCCCAGTATGTAACCTTGTATGATATACCAAAGCGGCCTGTGTAACAAATTTTCCACCACATTGCTCACAATGGAAGTTTCGCTCTTTTGTATGTTTTACAATGTGACTTTTCAAACGACTTACAGCATCAAATTTCTTTCCACACCAGTTGCATGATAGTGCATGTCCAAACCCATGATCAGTCTTTAAATGAGATTTCAACCCACTCTTACGGACATAACCCTTTTTACAGATATCACAGAAAAAATTGGGCTGTTTCTCTTCAGGGTTGCCACATATTTTTAAATGGAATTTAAATGTGTATCTATTTAAAAAAGTCTTACTGCACTTTGGGCATTTATTGACATCATGTTTGTATATGTGAGCTCTTAAATCCTTTTTAGAGGGAAACTGCACAAAACATAATTTACAAATGGCAGCTATGTGATGTAATTTGTCATGATGTTTTAACATCCTTTCTGTGCTGAACATTTTAGAGCACTTTGAACATTTTATTTTCTTTGGATAGTGGACTCTTTCAGCATGCTTCTCTACTTGCAATGGTGTTGCAAAAACTTTTGAACATTGCAGACAGAAATTGTTATTTTTATGATGTACTTTCATGTTATGTTTTAAGAGAAGACAGTTTGAAGTGAATTTATCTC
The DNA here is from genome assembly GCF_026898425.1 of Galleria mellonella. Classification (NCBI taxonomy): domain Eukaryota; kingdom Metazoa; phylum Arthropoda; class Insecta; order Lepidoptera; family Pyralidae; genus Galleria; species Galleria mellonella. The sequence goes on along the minus strand of NW_026441999.1, from coordinate 1,385,157 downwards.
CACATTCTTCACATATTGTTTCATTATTAAACTTCTGTTTAACTTTGACATAAGACTTTCTACTTTTTAATGTATTTTTAATTTTTGCCAATACTATTTTTTTAGTTTTTGTTAAATGATTATTTCTGCTAGTAAGAATAACATTGTCATATTCATTCACAAGGAGATATGTTGTCTTTATATTTGGTCTACAGGTTTCTGCTTGGTTTAAACTCTCATCAAGTCTTTCTATTACTTCACTCCACATGTTATTAGAGTATTCACAAAGTTTTTTAAACAAATATGAATTGATAACAGTTTTTGCACAACTGCTACAAAGTACTTGTGGCAATGCTAATTCTCTTAAAACCTGTAACAAAAAATAATTACTATGTAACTTATAAGATTACTCAATGTTATATAAACATCTCAAATATCACCGATACTGTACATGGACCCACTGGTGTCAGGTACTGAGATAGAGAGACTATTTTTAGCTTAGTATTTTACCTTTTGGACTGAATAACTAAAAAAAAACCAACTTCAATTGTGACAAAACCAGTTATTTTGATCTAGAACCTAAATTACTGAACCAATTTTGATAAAATTGCTGTGGAATCAATCTGTAAGTATATCCTTTCAGATAAATAAATAATTTTCCATGTCTATGAGAACTGATAAAGTTGAGGTAACAAAAAAATACAACCGAATTGAGAACCTCCTTTTTTAATTCATTTGAAAAAAGAGACAGATATATGCCTAAAACATATATAGTCAACTGTCTCTTAATAATACCATTGTTAAATTGTAAATAATGAAAATAATTAGTTTGTAAATGTTTCTGTTGGTGTAAACTGCTAGCTGAAACCTAATATAAGGTGCCTCGGGGGTTATTAATAATGTAAATTAGCAATCCCATTGCTAGCAATATACCCTTCCAGATCAACCTCCACATGGTCCCCGTGGAATCCAATCTATTTAATTCCAAGTGTATTCATCACAATGGGCTTTTGGCCTTTTCATCCTCACCTATCATCCCTTACTGGTGCCCCGCCAGCACATAAAGTTAGCATAGGATAGGATACCAATCCATTATCATTCATTATATATAAATAATGAACAAGATGAAACAGGTCCATTACTAGCAATACTACTACTAGTTTCCCATGGAATGAAAACCATTATGGTCAATTATTGTTGAATCTTATAATACACTATTGTTGAATTTGTCATTCACACACATATCCTATATCTGTGCCTCTAAAGTGTATACTAATAGTGAGTCAATATTAAATTTTTATCTAATAAAAAACAACAAAATAGGTGCTAGGAGGGAAAGGCTGTAATTGTTAGTAATACCCATTGCTAGCAATATATTCCATTAGGTCGACCTCCATGCTTGTCCTTTCTGGAAACCATAGTGGTTAATTCTCAATGAATTTGTTACGTTGGGCTAACAGACCTAACTACATCCTCATCTATCATTCTTCACTGGTACTCTGCTAACGTATACCGATAGCGTAGGCGGAGATACCATACCATTTTCATCTATAAAAAATATGTGCTTATAAGAAATTTTGTCCATTTTACTTACACCTAAATCTTCAAACATTTCTCCAAATGTTAGCGTTTCAGTGCAGTAAGTTTTCTCAAATCTCACTGTGTCTTCAAAGGACATTTCTTGGTGTTCAGTTGTATCTAAACATAACCTACAGATGTGTTGATTTTCACCTGTTAAAAACTTAAATGCTCTTAACATTGTAAGTCTTTTTAAAGCCATTTTTACTATATTGGCGTTAGTTAGCTGCCTGAACTGACTAACAGATAAACCAGTTTATTATATTTTTAAGTACAATCTCGTAAACAACAAAAAACATTAGAAAAATATAAGATTTTTTTTTTTTTTATAAACCACAGAGTAACATATAAAAAAAGTGCTCTGTAATTTAAAACGGGTTTACGTTGGTGTTACCAACAGTGAATTCTATGCCATTTAATTCTTGTTAGACGAAAATTGCTCATCGACAGAAGAGTAGTTTACAAATTATAAAGTGTAGTGAAATAAAACAGTTCAATGTTAGACAGTGACAACAAACTTTATAGTAAAATACTGAATAATAGTAATCGTGATTTGTCGGCGAGCAAATTTTGCCTATTACTATTACTAGTACAAGCCGCTGTCTCATAGTACCGTTCGTTCGTATATAGAAAATTTGTATAGTATATTTTTATAGTTAAAACGTTACCTGAACATAATTGATTATTAATAGATAGTTTAGGTATGCAAAGTAGTTATAAGTTCGAAAAATAAAGATTTTTACTCATGGTTTTTCAATACTTAAAAAACTCATAGAAATGGGTAGAAGTATAGTTATAGTTTCATAGTGTTCTTTGTGTTAATAGAATAATAGGAAATAGAAAAAATAGCACTCTAACAGTATAGTGTAGAAAGTTATCGTTCATTATTAAGTCAGAATAGAGAGTTAGACAGTTGATAATAGGGTACCAATTAGTATTTATAAATAGAATAGATTGACATACAACATAGGCATACTACAGTTTTATTATAGGAACTATTAGGCCATTTAACTAAGGCCATTTACAAATGGCCTTTACAGCTTCACCGGATGAAAATGGGGCGAGTGCAGGCTGTACCTTCAGGTGTGGATCGAAAGACTATTTCGGTCCACACCTGAAGGTACAGGGGAATCATTTCTGTCCATCACCCTTCATCAGTGTCTGCGTCGTCAACTGAGAACCATTTAAATCGGCGTTCTGTATCGACACTGCATACAGAGTGTTGTTCTAGGGGGATAAGTTTATATCCAGGCATACCAACGCCCCGATGCCAGCCGATCTGTCTTCCTTGACCCTCGGGGGTAGCAGTATCGCATAACTAGTTTATTACAAGTGTTTATTGATATTGATAGACTCTTGATATCCAATATCAATTTAATCTATACTATCTTGGCATTATAATATTATAATGCTTTACTATCGAGAGCACTTATTTGACAGGATCATCGAAGCATTAAAAATAGTTTCTAATATGTCGTTTTTATTGGATTGATGTTAAATCGAATTCATCATGAAGTTAGTGTACAATCATTACCCAGTCCACCTTATTACAATGTGAACATAAATATTCTATGGGTGTGATTTATGGAAGTTAATAATGGCAACACTTAGGCAAATATTCTTATTTTATTATTTTGAATTAAACTAAGGGATAAATAAACACTACCACTTGAACAAACGAATGGCAATGATATGTTATGTCCATGGTACTGCTCATGTCTATAGGCGACGACTACCTCTTTCCATCAGGTGGGCCGTTAGCTTATTTGCCATTGTAAGTTGTATTTAAAAAACTAAGGAAATAGTTAAATAGAGACTATTTTTGACCTTTTTTTTAATATTGGTAAAGGGTATATTCTTTTTTTACTTTATTGAACTCAATATTTTTAATTAAATGAGTTTTTATATGGTTTATTATGTCTTAATTAGTATCAGAAGTTTTCATAAAGTAATTCTTTTTACTGTAGTATTAGTGGAGAGTTGGTGATCATAGACTTAATATAACGTACTTGGGGGGAAAGGGATTGTTAGTAATGGAGACTAAAAATCCCATTGCTAGCAATATACCCAACCAGGTCGACCTCCTCGTGGTTCCCCCTGGAAACTATCATGGTTAATTCCTGATGAATTCATCATGATGGGTTAACTGGCCTGGTTTTCATTCTCATCGATCACCCTTCACTGGTGCTCCGCCAGCGTATCTCGTTAACGCAGGTTACCATTCCATTTTCATCCACCAAAAAAAATATATATATATATATATATATATATATATATATATATATATATATATATATATATATATATATATATATATATATATATATATATATATATATATATATATATATAACGTACTTATTGATGATAACAGATGAATATATTGTATTATTGCTTCGGATGATCCGATAAACTTTTAGGTGTAAGGTTTAGAAATTTTATTCCACGAGAATGGATTAAAACTGGAGTTTAATCTTTCTGGTGCTTTAATTCCAGTTTTAACGTTTAAGATGCATTACCTGATTCTAGCAATTTCATTTATTGCTTCGATCGTAACGTACCTAGGTATTTATACATACTTGCATCTTGTGTGAATTCTGAATACGTAGAATGTCTATTTCGATTGCACCGGACGAGCATAGCTGAATCAAGGTCATTGTTATTTTTGCAAACTTCTGTGTCACTTGTTACGCAAATTTACAGTCAACCGGTGCTACCCGTTCAAATGCATGTGCATTTCTCTTTTATTATAGTATGAAAGTGAGATCATATAACAGTTCATATATGTTTAAAGGTAAATATATTCACTAAATAAGGTAAGCATATATTTTATTTATTTTATATAAATATTACTCCAAACTCAGTTCTGAAGAATTTTTCTGTTTAATTCTTTCCTCTTTCTTCCATAACCGTACTAATACACCGACTGTTGCTTCTGTTTGGATTTGACGTACATTACTTCGAAAATTGGAAACTTCCGAAAATTTCTCTTGAATATTGCCAATATTTTTACCCTAACAACGTATCACATAAGCAAGATACCTAATATGCCATAATATACATATTACTTCCTTCACTACTATATAAACGTGTCTGCCAAGTAGCTAAATAAATAAAAATGAACGAGGAACTTTGTACAAAAGTCGATTGCTTGGGTACCTCTGTCCCATTCGTGTTTCAACCGTGAAGCAGTTGTATTTGCATGACTGTATTTCGGTTTGAAGGGTGGGATATGGCGTGAATTTACTAGGTACAGAGGAATAACACCTGAGTCCTTAGGAATGGCAACGCATGGGGGGTATCATGGGCGAAACAGTATACTCTGTTATGTCCATGGTTACTGCTCATGTCTATAGGCGACGGTTACCACTTTCCATCAGGTGGACCGTCTGCTTGTTTATCATTCTAAGTTGTATAAAAAAAAAGAAAAAAAATTCTTTCTCTTTATAAGTTTCGATAATGTAGACTCAATAAATAAATATCCCTTATATTTACCATTTCCTATGATTTTTTTTGGATATTTCTTTCAGATGTCGACGTTACTTCCAATTTCATTATGTGGCAAGAACTTGGGGGAACGACATCGTCATCTCAATACTTTGGTGGAAGAGTCTTACCAGAAGGCAGTGCCTTTCGAGTCTATCCAGAATTTTTCAGAACAATCAGCTATAGATCGTATTTTTAAGATCGACCTCGCATCCAAATATCGTCACATACAATATATTATACAAAATTTAAAAGACGACAACATGCTGTATGTCAGCAGAGCTCTTAGATGCCTTTGGTTGCTGGAGCCACAATATCGTGATGTCATAAATCCTACATACTTGGAGAATGTCCTCTTTCCAGAGATGTTAACAACTGCTGTTAACAAAATGAAACACTGGATCTATCAACATTTACGCGATGCTGAAAGATGTCAAGAATTTTTTTTATATTACTCTTCAAATATCGATATAGCTATTAAATTTCTTTGGCACTGTACAACTGACTTCATCTCCGATGTATTTGGAAACATTTTAGAAAATATTAGTCCGCAACATATGAAATTCTTATGCGAAAAGTGTCCACAAGCCGTCAAAATATACTTTGATATGTTGCCAAAAAATAAAAAACTTTTGTCTATTTATTTAGCCAATGAAATGAAATATTATCTTAGCATTAGATCTCTGTTGAAAATCGAAGCAGAGTTATTTTTAGATATAACAGAAAAATATTACAATACTTACAAATTTAAAAGATTCAGCTCTGCCGCCACGTTCTATATCATGGATAAACATAGAGGGAGGTTCAACAATAAACCCGAACTCTATACGGCCATGTTATTGGATACGAAGGCATTAGCCAAATGTTTGTCAACATCTGAAGTTAAGGACCTGGTCCTTAAGCTTGCTCAAGCTAAATACATTGATTCGTGGTTCTCATATAAAAATATAGAACCATTGATTATTCGATTGCCCAGAGATGAGAGAAGTTTATTTAAAAAACAAGTATTCGTAGACAAGTCTATTGGTGAATGGATAAATGAATGGCCATATTCAATCCCCTGCCCACCTAAAATGGAAGATACGAGCACAACTCAAGACGATAATCATGTGTTTGTAGACGTAGAGGATTATTATGATTATTATATGGATTTTAAAGCAATGGTGAAAAAGAGAAAATTACGCATGTGGGAGAGTTCCAAGAGAAACCGAATGATCACTTTCGAAAACATTTTCGATATGTATCGGTTTGCTAGTTTCAAGAAAACATTTATAAAATTAGAAAAACAAATGTTGGCCGAAAGTTCGTCTCAGATTCGCGAATATATGATGTTGGTTTTAGTTAGCAAGAGTGGTGGCCACCCTGAAAATGTTGAACAGTTACTCGAATTATTGTTAAGACGTCATGCGAATGAACCGTCAAATATTCGTGCTGCGGTAGTGCGAAGTATGGTGAAACGTGCTCAAGTTTGGCAAATGCCGAGTACTGTATGGCAGATGTTCCTTAAATTTGCACAAGGCCTTGGATTAGATGGTAACAAGGCCAATGTGGAGTGCGACGAGGGTTTACACGCTGTTGTACTGCGTTATATTTTGTCGACTGGCAATTGTCCTCTTGAAATATTTATCAAGTTTTTAGAAAGATTCTCGACATTCAAAGAGTACAAATTGAATTCCACGGAGAAGAAATATCTCTTAGAGAAGTTACCTCAAATACTCGTACCAACTCCGGATGTGGAACCTGCACAGGCTGTTATACAATTATTAAAGTTGCTCAATGTTTTGGAAGACTATCATATACGGCTTGATAAATATCCGGCTATACTATCAATTATTATTTCCTTTATAAAACAACATTTATCCATTTGTGGTGAACTCTTGAACCGTCTATTCCGTAATAGAATAGCACGTAAAGAATTATTTCGAGAAAACTTTAGTCATAATCAAAATAACGCGTCCTACTTAAATGCTTTGAGGCGCGACTCTTCAATACTACTCAATAACAACAAATTTAGCGAGTTAGTAAAAAGTAAGATGCATCATGATGGCTTCCTACGTAAGTTGAGTATTTATTTTTCAGAGCGGAGAGGCATTGCGGAACGTTACTTAGAAATACTTGATAGTGAATGTACTAAAGTTCCGCACGCATATCTCGCCCGCCCTGTAGCATTATTGGCGGGCCCATCGTTAGGCCAACGACTACAGAAATTAGAACGCAATACTAATATTCAAAAACAGTATGCAGCTGCATTATGGGCCAATGCACACTTAGCGAATGTTAAATTTGATTTGGACGACACGACTTGGACTGCAGCTGATATTAAAGCAATTGCCAATAGAGTTTTAATTTGCCAATACACAAAGATCGACGAATATCTAAATAAACTAATGGCGGATCGTCGCACGATAAAACTAGCGATTATGCTAGCTCTTAGAAGTGGGCAAGAAGGAGTAGTATTTAGAAAAGCAGTAAATTTAAGACCCATACTTACAGTTAAATATTCGTTTCAATACATAAGACAACGTGGTGATGCGTTTGATCAACGTGTTTGGGAGGCAGTTAAACCTGTCATAATGAAACTAGATCTAAATAAATATAAAAAATTGCAAGAATCTGTTGATAAAGTGCAAACGATACCACACAGAATAAGAGTTGAATATTGCTGCATAGTTTATAGTGTTTTACGAAGGGTTGCAAGATATAAAGCAATTAAAGTACTTCGTCGTCTCGATTCGACTTTAGGTGATGTAGATGAAGAAATTATAGTAGATGTTATTAAAGATTTTATAAACAATTTTTTAACATTAGATAATATATCAAACGAACAAACTTATTCTGATAAAAAGCTTGTACAATTACATCTGTGGGTGACTGTAAAATATTTGCTACTCTGTCGAAGTGAAGAAGCACAGAAGCAAAGAATGACATTAATTGGAGAACCGGTTTTAAATAAGATAAAGAGTTTATGGCTAGATAAGGTCAATCGATGTACTATTTTAACAATGTTGGACCATATTTTGTTTTATTTGAAACATAGTCATGTATTTTTCGACGGTGCATATGTTTCGAGTGTACCTGTATTTGAAAGGGAAGCAGAATGGATGCAACAAATATTTCCGGTAACGATGTATTTCAAAAAATACGTGACGCTGCACCTGACAATGCTGTATTGTAAATCGATCAGACAGTGTGTTAAACATAAGCCTGACATATTCTCAGATCCAGTAAAAACAATAAACGAGGGAGTCCTTATAGTTGGAACGACATTTGGGAAATATTTAGCTTATGAAATCAAAGATTTAACAAAAAAGTACTTCGATTCCATTGTAGAACTGTATTCTAAGGAGATGAGTGTTTATTTGTGGAAGTATTTTAGTAGCCACGAAAGCAGGGATACGTTTATTTGGTGCATATTAAAGGGATTTTTAAGTGAATGTCGACATGATGACACAAGGTTGGCAATGTACATTTTAAAAGAATTTCAATATCAACAAGGTCCGGGAAATGAGGAAGTCTATAATATATTGAAGCAAATTGATGATGTACAAATAAAGTATTATTTGTATGCATTATTATAGAATGTAGTCGAAGGTTTTTTTTTTTTTTTACTGAGAAAATTACTAAGGATCTTAAAAATAACTAATAAAATGTAAATCAGACAATTTTAAGAATTGACATCTGTCTGTTTGTTCGTTATCGCCATAGAATAGATTTGAATGATTACGCAATAGTCTAACTTAAAAACTGAAACAAATTAGTCGAATGAATAATAGGATATTTATAACTTGACACCTCTACTATTTCTTCAAAAATGCTAGATGCTGTTAGTATCGTTTTTTATTGTTTTTGTGTATTAATTAAAAAACAGAAATATTTTATGCAACATTTTATTACAAGATAACTTATATCAAGCAGTTAAATTAATAACAAAATAATACAACGTATTATAAGTACGCGCGCACACAGCCATACCAATAATATGTCATAATTTCTATCAAAGTACATTGAAATGTGAGATTTTACATGTTTAACAGGTCTTTCCACTAAGAAGAAGCAATAACGTAATCTTGTGTCAATTTTTTTTTTGTATAATATACCGCCATTTTTATTTTGCAAGCGATAATAAATGCGTGTTTGATTCTAATCGATTGACCGTCTATGGGGCCCATAAGAAGTACTAAATTTGACAGGAGATTACGACGTTGCGACTCTTAGCAGGGGCGGCCTCTAAAGTATAATTATTCTAGATACATCACAATTTATCTAAATATACATTTACAATATAACATTTCAAAAAACAAAATTTTTATAGTTGACATATGTTAGCATTTATTTTTCTTCTCATTGAAATACCTAGCGCCATCTGTCTCGTGTGCTAAATGTGATGTACTGTATAACAAACATTTACAGTTATTTTTAAATAGTTCATAATAACATTGTTGTCCAGGTAATAATTGATGTTTTAATGTAATAAATGCATTTTTTATATAGTTTCACATTATTTTTAACAAAACAAAAATAAAAAAGAATACTCATTGTTTATTTCATTCAACGGACTTGAATATTACTGATTAACAATGTCATTAAAGACTATGACCATGATGATGATGATGATGATGATGATGATGATGATAAGATCTCAAATATTATTCACTACATATATAAATGAAATAATACAATTGTATAAAGAGGGAGAAAGAGTAAAAAGTATTATTCCATTTCATCTTTTCAACTTTAGTCTGTCATAAGAAATAATTATGGGAATAAAGCACAATACGTCATTATAAGAGGCGAAAGCTCAAAATAAAACTATACCAAGCCGCCTAGCCGGTAAAGAGCAGGTTAATAATATCTTTGGACAGAACTATGGGTAATAGAATATTAACCAATTGCAAAATCACACTTCATCACAACAGAATGTAATAAGTAATTTTTTTTTATACAACTTAGAATGGCAAACAAGCTGACGGCCCACCTGATGGAAAGTGGTAACCGTCGCCTATAGATATGAGCAGTAGCATGGACATAACAGAGTATACTGTTTCGCCCATGATACCCCCCATGCGTTGCCATTCCTGAGGACTAAGATGTTATTCCTCTGTACCCAGTAAATTCACGCCATATCCCACCCTTCAAACCGAAACACAGCCATGCAAACACAACTGCTTTACGGTTGAAACACGAATGGGACAGACGATTCGAAATCGACATTCAAACTGAATTGCAATCAACTATTTATTTACTCAATATAATATAATAAGCTAAATATATTTCTTTATAAACAACTTTTCTTTTACATTGTGCCATATTAGAAATGTATTTTATATGATTAATTTTTTTTATACCACTGAGGCGGCAAGCAAGCATACGGCCCGCCTGATGGTAAGCGGTTACCGTAGCCTATGAACGCCTGCAATACCAGAAGTATTACGCGCGCGTTGCCGACCCTGAAGAAACCTATTTAATTATTAATTATATAAATACATGAAAATTGTCAACGATATATGCCATAATGGAAATAATTTTAAAAACCGGCTCACTAGCATCAACTTACTACCCTTTACATTATTTACAGCAACTTTCAATCATAAATTGCATACTATAAAATCTCATACAATGCTTAGAATATTTGATAAACTAACCGTAACACGCGGGTTTGGTTGTGCATATAAGATCTAAATTTTAATAAAAATTTAAACTCTGTACCAAATTTCATTGCGTGTGATTTAAGTAACAAACATCCGAATGTCTTTACATACTTTCACATTTATAAAATTAGTAAAATACATAATAAAAAGTAAAATATCAATATAATTGTTCATTACATCTCGTTACAGTTCAAATGCTTAACTTAAAAAATGCAGCCATATTCGGTATGACTGTCGTGGCACCGTACCATAGCCTATCTATACATAGCATGTATTTTGTATAGTTACATATATAAAGGGTTCCGTTCGTGAGATATATTTATTCAAATTCATTCATAATACGTGAATAAAGTACATAATTATCATACTAAGAAATCATAAAAACACGACAGCAAACATTTATAACATAACCTTTTATTTGTATACCTTTGTGTTAGAAGAAAATTTCATGTGTCAAAAATGGCGGGATTTTTTTTTTTATTATAGCAGAAGTAAGAAGCACAATCTCTGTATACGAAAAAATGACCGTTAAAAAACGTTACATTAAGATGGCGCCATAGTATCACGTGGGTAAATTTTAAAGGAAGTAAACAAGGAAAACAAAACTTCAAAAAAAACCTAAGACAGAAAACAATGCTATGATATACGATTAATATTGTGATAAATATCTCTGTTAAATTTTATATTATGCATTAAGTAGTCAATATTTTTTTTTAATTTAGTGGGATACACTGCATTAATAACTGGTAAACTCTTTTCATATTGTTTTGCTACTCTAGCGTCATTCTGGAGGGATTTGGACCTATTCTTTACAGCTGGACAGTTGTTAGTGTTGCTCCATACGTTACAGTTCTCTTGTACCCTTCATACATTTTCTATTTTTGAAGTCATTCTCTCTACACGTCTATTTCATGACATATACGATTGTAGCGTTTTTTTATTATATTTGTCTAGGAAATGTCCTAATATTAATTTTGTGAAATATTTTTAATCAAAAGTAACAATTACCATTTTTATTTTACATTTATTTATCTATACAGTTGTAAGAAAAAGCTCTCTAAATACTAATTAGAATAAAAAAATAATCCAAATTTTAAAAAAGCGCATCGTGAAAATATAACTTCATTATGAAAAAAGAAAAAAAAACTGAATGTTTTGTAAATAAATAAATGAATAAATATACCTCTGGACCGGAATTACATTCGCTCTTTTTAAACTACAATGTACAATATGACTATTTCTCTTTGTTCAATGCTTCTATAAATTCCTCCAGCCTCTCTTGGACTTGTCGCACTCGTTCTATAACAATAAAAAAAAAAAAGATCTTCAATGCACAATTATATAAAACTAGTATGGCGGACTTAACACCTAATGGCGTTCTCTACCAGTCAACCACGAGGCAGGTAGAAAATTAAGTACGCGATACATTTACTACTAAAATATGTACTAAAATATTAATTTATTACAACATATTTTATGTACGTATGTCTGTAACATACATAAATTTCTAGTGACAATAAATTAGAACAGCATATAAAATAAAATAAGGCAGAAAAATACCTACGACTGAAGCAAAAAGTACAATTAAAAAGCAAAAGAAGGAATAAAGAGAAAAAAGAAAATTGTTAAAAAAAAAAGTGTTATAATTTTTTTTAAAAATTAGTACATTATTATTTATTATATGAGTCGTTTCTGCTTGCCACAGCCATTGCACCCCACGGTGGTTTACCATCATAGGCAGTACCATAGGCAACAGTAAACTGGATTAACACCATGCACTTCCAAATCGAAATACGATACTCAAGCAAGCTGCTTGACGGTACACATAGATGAGACACCCTTATAGAAGTGTTGCATGTTTAAAATATTTATTAAATAAAAAAAAAGTTATAAAAAGAAAACTAGTCTATTTACTTATGGTGAATTTTTTTTATTATAATTTAATAATGAATTGAAATATATATTTATTATTTTTATTGATTATATAGCATTACGCAATTTGTTATTAATAGAATATTGTTTTGAACACTCACTTAATTCCTCGGCGAGCTCCACTCGTCTTCCTGATAATAATTTCTTCTTGATCTCTGGATCAGACGCCATCTTGAAAAGAAAACAACATTTACTAATTGGCCAATTGCTTAATATTAACTATATTGATTGCAAAAAAAAAAAATATGAATATTTGTTAAAAAAAAAATAAGAGCTGTATTTTCACAACAGTTCTGGTGAATTTGTCATGATGGGCCAACTGACCAGCCTTCTCACACTGGTTTTCCAGCATGCAACAATTTCCATGTGGTTACCATTCCATTACAATCCACTGTTGATGAAAATGGAATGAAAGTCCCTTTTGTGTTATAGGTATACACTGACAGGGTACCAGTGAATGATGAGTGAAGAAAAATTAATCCATTGTGATGAACATATGTGGAATAAACTACGATTGTTGGGGAGAAAGGGAATGTTATCTAAAAGATCGATTCTTGTTTCTCAGTGAGGCTAATGATCATACTTTACGCAGTGTCAATAACCTCCGACTTAAATTTCCCACTCATTCTTCTTCCTTTTATTCTAAATCCTTTACTGTTCAGGCAGTTCGCCTATGGAACTCACTACCTGCCTCTATTCGGTACGCTCAAACTCTTACTAGTTTCAAAACCTCTGTTAAATCCTACTACCTCTCACTTTAGTACTATTTTCCTGTGTTCTCTCTTCGTTTTCCTTCGTAATTTTTTTTTCTGTTGTATGTGTGCTGTTAAGTATGTGTATGTTATGTATATATTTAATTGTGTATATATTATATATGTATGTGTATATATGTATGTATGTATCTATATATGTTTGTATATGATAATATTTATATAATAGTGCGCCACCTACTCTTTGTCTTTTTCTCAATGTCCTCTACCCAAAGGTTGTGTGGAAGAGATTGCTTAGCGATAAGACCGCTTTTTGTATCACTTCTCATTAATATTTACTGTATTTGTTATTTCTCTTTTTACTTGGTGCAATAAAGTGTAAATAAATAAATAAATGTTAGTAAAGGATTCTAACTGCACCATTGCTAACAATATACCCTAACAGGTCCCCTGGAAACCGTCGTGGGCAATTATTGTTGAATTCGCTATGATGTACCAATTGATCTACTTCCATCTTCACCTATCACCCCTCACTAGTGCCCAGTCAGTACACACCTTCAACTCAGACTGGGTCACTTTCATTTTCACTCATTAAAAAAGAGCACTGTTTAAATTGGTTTTTTCCATCCAAAGGTTGCCTGGAAGAGATCGCTCTTAGCGATAAGGTCGCCTATAGTTTTCTCACTGTGATCATTTCTTGTAATTGTTTGTATCTATAATAAGTTTACTATTGTAATTTTATAGAGGAAGCAATAAAGAGCATCTATCTATCGGTTTCGGTTTGAAGGGTGGGATATGGCAGTGAATTTACAGGGTACAGAGGAATAACACCTGAGTCCTCAGGAATGGCAACGCATGGGGAGTATCATGGGCGAAACAGTATACTCTGTTATGTCCATGATACTGCTCATGTCTATAGGCGACGGTCACCACTTTCCATAAGGCGGGCCGTCAGCTTGCTTGCTATTTTAAGTTGTATAAAAAAAATCTATGTGTGGCGACGGTTTCGGCCGTACCTCGTCGAGCACCTCCCGCAGGTCGCGGTCGAGGCGGGCGGCCTCCCTGTTGCCGATCTGCTGGCGCAGCGCCGCCGCCGTCGTACGCAGCGTCTGCTGCACGCGCCAGAACATCACCACCTCGCAGCACTCCTTCTGGGGACAGCCGGCACCACTTACTTATCATCATATCAGCCTTTAACTGTCCACTGCCGAACATAGGCCTCCCCTTGTGGGGTATTGCAAGTAGTTGCTATGCTTGCATTATGAAGTATATTTAAATTATATACATAGAGTATCGAGCCTCAAAAACGGGTCAACTTTTTGTCAGCTAATTGTCAAGTTAGCTAACTAGTTTTTTATCAGTATACTTACGCATAAAAAAAATATCTTGGCACAATATTAAATAAATAAAATGTGTGTTGACGCATAAAAAAAATGCAGAAATTATAAGACAAAATAAATATAGAAAGTACAAAGGAATCACTCATAACTGTTTATCGCGCAAAGTGGTACGAAAAGTTGCGCCGTTTTTCTAAAAGCATTTCTATGACGACACTCTATCTATATAAATTAAGGGACTGTGCCTACAAATGTAATATTGCACAATGATTATTCATAATTCCAAAGCGAACTTTGCACCGTTCCCTCTAATTTGTAAGTGACCCAAATTAATCTTTTTTTTTTTATACAACTTAGAATGGCAAACAAGCTGACGGCCCACCTGACGGAAAGTGGTAACCGTCGCCTATAGACATGAGCAGTACCATGCACATAACAGAGTATACTGTTTCGCCCATAATACCCCCCATGCGTTGCCATTCCTGAGGACTCGGGTGTTATTCCTCTGTACCCTGTAAATTCACGCCATATCCCACCCTTCAAACCGAAACACAGCCATGCAAACACAACTGCTTCGCGGTTGAAACACGAATGGGACAGAGGTCGACTCGAATCGACTTTTGTACAAAGTCTCCCTCTGGTAATCAACGTAACTTGAATGTTTTATCTTATACACACTCGCGATACAGCCTCTGTGCTAGCCAGTCTATTCAATATACAAGTTTACATTTTATATCTTGAATTATTCTCGTTATTTACAAGTACCGCCTCCACAAACCGCATCGAGTCATCTTAACAATATCAGCCAAAGGAATATATTATACAATTGTAAAAAGTTTTTTTTAATATTACATATAAATATCCCTGAATCAGTGGCGTAACTATACCATTGTATGTTGCCTCTGGCAAATTTTTTTGATGGGGCCCTATCAGAAAAAAAAAATACTTTCAAGTAAAATAAAATACTCAGGTACAATGTAAAAAAAAATTCTGAGTTCGTGGCCTCTTGAGCTGGGGCCCTTTTGGATCGGGGGCCCGTGGCATTTTGCCAGCCCTGCCACCCTATTGTTACGCCCTGAATATAAGCAGGTGTGATGATAGATAAATATTGACTCGCTCCAAAAGTACCCGTGACCGGCGAGCGTGTATGAAAAGATTGATGAATGTGGAAGAAGCGAAAGAGGTTTGTTTGAATCGAAGCATTTGGCGTTCCATTGTTTCTGCCTACCGTAATGGGAGACAGGCGTGACAGATATGTATGTATGTATGTATGACTCACTCCATTTCCATTCTGTTGACTGTACAGGTAGAAGCTCTTTTTGCAATCGCGAGCCCTCGTCTGCGCTTTCTGCAGGAAATGTCTGGAATATAAAATATATATCATTAACAGTAGGTCCGCAGTATTTGTTTATTATTTCATTAACTCCTCGAGCGTTTATGCATCGTACGCTGCACCGCGAGCTTGCTTTGGGAGCTTCAATTGTATTAAAAAAAGTCTTTACAAGTAACATTCCGTTCCCGGGTATGACGAAGACCTACTTCAAGTAGACAGGCTTCCAGAGCTCCCTGATGTAGTCGTTGTCGACCTCGATGCCCTTCCGGCGCAGGTTGTCGCGCACGGCGACCACCTCGTCGTACGTGAGTGTCGGCCGCGTGCACCCGAGACGCTCAAGCTCGGAGCGGACCTCCCCCCGGCGGTTCTGTTCCTCCGTGCTAGACCGCCAGTACAGCCAGCGCTCCTTGAAGCCCGGTCCTGGAATGTGGTGTTTTCAGTTAAAGTGGACGCGAATAATAACTTGAAATTTTAATTAATTGTCTATGGTCGGACTTTTCGATTCGATGCAGTAAACTGACAAGCTAATATCACCTTTAAAAATTATGTTACCACTCTTAACTTAGTAGTGACGGCTTCATTCATTTAAAAACGAACAATTTTTACTAGCGTATACCTATTAAGTTATAATTCTGTAAGTAATATATAATTATTACAATTTCATTACAACAAAAGACAAGACAAGAAAACTCACCAGAGGGAGACTTAATACAAAAGTCGATTGCTTGTGTACCTCTGTCGCATTCGTGTTTCTACCGTGCAGCAGTTGTGTTTACTTACTGACTATAGACATGAGTAGCACCATGGACATAACAGAGTATACTGTTTGTATTCTTATGGAAAACATTACCATGGGCCAACTGACATGTTTTCATTCCCACCTATCGTCTCTCACTAAAGCCTGGCCAGAGCATACTGGTAGCGTTAGTGGGATTACAATAGTTATGATTAATGGCAGTTCCCCACCGACCTGTGAGCTCCTTGAGCTGGTGGTCGGTCTGTGCAAGTCGTTCCCGCAGCGCGGTGTCCATGAGTGCGACGGCGTCGTCCCAGTCGGCGCGCGAGCCCACGCAGCCGTCCTGCAGCGCGTTCAGCTGCAGCACGCGCAGCACCTGCACGTCCACACTGTTACATCTCTGGCGTCTTACATCGCTGCGTCACACTACGTCACTGCGACACTACCGCTACGGCGTGACATGTCGCCGCGTCACACTATGTCACCGCGACATAAACATCAATCCACGTTGCTTTGTTGAAAATATTCAGTTTTATTGTTACCTTTAAAATGACGCCAATATATATTTTAGCCAAATATATATTAAACAATTAAAGATTACGTTCCACAAAAAAGAAAAAAAAAACTTATTCAATTGTAACAAAATCAGTTATTTTAATTTAAAAACAAACTGTGATTACTAATTCGCCGCGATACACTACGTCACCGCGACACTACCGCTGCGCCATACCATGTCGCCGCGTCACACTACACCACTGCCATAGTAGTTTCTACCCACGACTTAGATCATGTAACCTATATAAATTTACTGACAGGGATAAAAAATAGCTTAAACCCCTTTCCATTCCCGTCATATCTTTATACTACATTTCATTGTGTTTTGTGTAAGACAAATAAATTCACTTTAACATCTTTACTAATATTATATTTAAATGAGTTTTTTTAAATTTATTTATTATCTTTTAACATTTTAAAGTTTTAACCAATCACAATGAAATGTAGTATAAAGATATGATAGGAATGGAAAGGAGTTTAGGCTGTTTTTTATCCCTGTTAGTAAACATATATAGGTTACATGATCTAAGTCGTGGGTAGAAGCTACTATGGCAGTAGCGTAGTGTGACGCACGACATGCCATGCGGCAGCGGTAGTGGGGCAGTGACGTAGTGTGACGCAGCGAATTAGCAATAGCAATTGGTTTTTAAATGGAAATATGTTATCCTTGGCGCCATAAAATTACTTTTTGATTTGGAGAAGACAGATTACGAGACGTATGCCAAGTCGTAGGTAGCAAGTAGTATAAAAACAAATACGTAAACGAACGTCCTGCGCGCGCTCCTCCCAGTGATGCCTGCGCAGCGCCTCGTCGACGGCCTCGCGCTTGACGGGCTCGTACACCGGGTCCGAGTCCGCGCCGCGGGCCATCAGCTCCGTGAACTCCTCCTTCAGGGCTTCCCTGCCGGCCACGATCGACAGCAGCGGCAGCTCGCCCTCCGCCCACTCGCGGAGCTTTATGTCCACTGACGTGTTGAATTTGTCTGCACATATCACAGAGATATATAGATTAAATCGAAACCCTTGGTCGTACGTGAAATTCTAGTAAATAGAACGAGAGAAATTTCAGGAACTAAACAAATTACGAACCACAACTACGCTTTCAAATAATCTGCCAGCAACAGTATTTCCAAACTGATACGACATCGTAACTTTCAAGAGCATATTCCTTTTTAAAAGACCAGCAGCACACCTACAATGTCTCTGGCGTTGCGAGTGCTTATGGGCGGCGGTAGTGACTTACCATCAGGTGAGCCGTATGCTCGGGTACCCCTTATATTATAAAAAAATAAGAAAAAAAAAATCCCATACTAACACTGTACTCCTAAACAGCTGCACGCGTCACGTTAGTAACTGAGAATCAAAATCCATTTCCAATCCAAGTTTCTTTGGGGAAAATAGTCCAGTTTTACTGATAGAGTAGTCCTTTAAAATGACGCTAATAATTTTTTAGCGTGCAAATATGCATTTAATAATTAAAGATTATGCACCACAAAAAAAAAGACTTCAATTGTGACAAAACCAGTTGTTGATTTAAAAACAAACTGCGATTGCCAATCTGCCTGCCAAGCGTGGCGATTACTGATAAACTCCCAAGGAGGAGGCCTACGTTCAGCTATGGACAGTTGATGGCCCGATGGCCGATATGATGACGATAAAGGCAGGTAGAACACTGCCTTAAAAAGGTGCTTTTTAATTCACCTGTATATAGATAAATATTAAAATATCAAAGTGCATTTTGTCTTTATAATTTACTGAATACTTGAAACAAAATTGCAGTGACACGTTTCCTTTATCATGCGTGAATGGAAGAGAGCTTGAATCATAGACAATCCTGGTTACATTTTATATAAGAACATAGACTATAAGAAACATAGATCATAGACTATGAGATCCTGTCCATGAAAAAAAGAGAATATGACATGTTAAAGTATATAATAAATAAATAAATAATATTGCGTAAGCAGTACTATTACTTATACGACCCACCAATAGATGGAGTGACGACCTGAAATGCATTGCAGGGAGTCAGTGGACGCAGATGACTCAGGACCGTTCTTTATGGTAGTCTATGGGGGAGGCCTATGTCCAGCAGTGGACGGGTAATGGCTGAGATGACGATGAAGCAATATTATTTGTCATAGAAGACATATATTTTTAACCAGATAGATCCAGACCTACCCACCACAGATATTTACCTAATTTATTCTAAATTACATACATGTAACACTGATCCGTTTTTTTTACATTACTAATCTTTTATAGTATTTAGTATAAAGGATGTCTCACTAAAGTCAATGTCGAAGGAGTCCAACCATATCGTGGTACCGTTAGATGCATGCTGGTACTTGATCTTGCGAGGGACGGCGCGGGCTAGATAGGAGATAGGATAAACGTTAGGTTAGGATGGTGTGACAGGATATCAGGAGAGATTATAGGTAATTATTTCTTGGCCGTGTGGTCCTGGCATAGAATAGGCCTTCCTTCCTTTCCCGTGGGTGTCGTAAGTGGCGACTGAGGGAGGGCGAGGGATGGGCAGCAGTGTCCCTCTTCAAACATCTCTAAAGCTTGATTGCGGTTGCCAATCCACCTGCCAAGCGTGGCAATTACTGGCAAAACACCCCGAGGGGATGGCTTGTATTCAGCAGTGGACATTTAAAGGCTGATGTGATGATAATGATTTTTTTATTATATATATATATATATATATATATATATATATATATATATATATATATATATATATATATATATATATGTCACGCTTGTCTCCCATTAGGGTAGGCAGAAACAATATATACATATATATAGAGTAAAGATATAGAACAATCTATACTGACCGACGTCGTCGTGCGCAGCAGCCGCAGCCGGCAGGTAGACTCCTTCGAAGACCTTGGCCGCTGCAGCAGACCACAGGGCTTGCTGCAACCGCTGCTGCCACGCGGCCGGCGGCAGCGCCGACAGCTCGGCCGATTGATCCAGTAGCTCGGCTCTTGCTCGTTCGAATAATTCGTCGCGGTCTAGTTCGCGCTGTCTGTAGCAATATTACCAATTAAATTATTTGCTACAAATGAATATAATATACTTTATTACTCAGACTACAGTTTGGTCCATTTTGTTAGTAACAGTTTTCTTACAAACTGTGTTAGTAAAAAAGAAAAGCAAATTAATTAAAGCAGTTTACTCAGATGTGAGCCAGCCGACTAGAACAGCATCTGAATGAAACGCCCAATTACAGGCGAGTTATATTTCTCGCCTATTACTTTTAGAAGGCTGTCGGTGCTTGTCCTAACCCTGTGTAGCAATGATGCAGTCCTCTTTCTCCTTATAGCGTAGTAATCATCTACGCGATTATAAACAAGGTTATTTGGTTGTAAGTGATAAAATTAATTGATGAGAGAGATTTTTCTCCAGAATCCCCGATTCCCGTGTGCATTGTCTAAAATATCATAAAGTCGTTAGCTTGGACACCTCTGTCCCATTCGTGTTTCTACCGTGAAGCAGTTGTATTTGCATAGTTGTGTTTCGGTTTGAAGGGTGGGATATGACAGTGAACTTACAGAGTACAAAGGAATAACACCTGAGTCCTCAGGAATGGCAACGCATGAGGGGTAGTTTTTTTTGTAAAAACTCAACAAGGAGTTAAGATCGCAGGTGGGACGTGAATGCAGGCGGCGCAGTGACCTGGGGAAGGTGTTCTTCCACTCGGTCTCGAGGTTGAAGCGCATGGCCTTGAAGGCGTCGGCCTGCTGCTCGACGGACGCGCGCACCATGCGCCAGAAGCAGTCCGCTACCGCCAGCGACAGGTTGCGGGTCGTCACCTGCGACGGCGTCACCAGCCCGTCCCTGCCCACCAAAAAACAACACAAAAATATTTTAATCGTGAAAAAACCAGTTAGTTTTACAATTAACATGGATCTGAAAGCATACCCTTTCAGATGATGGAATTATGTAGTAAAAAAATACAACCTTCAAAATGCCTCCTTCTTTTTTAAGTTGGTTGATGAAATAATTTACCTGAAGGTGGACATGCCATCTCTCATAAACCATAAATTATACAACGTGACAGCGTAAAACGTATTGCAAATACATGTTGTTCCACAAATAAAAAAATAAATATACTCTTATTATACAAAATATTAAAAAAAAAATATCTTCAGCGAGTGTCACTTGAGACGTTACAAAAATTTAAAGATTCTATGTATCCAAATTTGTTCAGGTATTTAGAAATAATAGTTATAATATATAATGATAATAATATATATAATATTAAAATAGGTTATAAAATAGGTGGGATATAGTAGTGAATTTACAGGGTACAGTGGAATAACACCTGAGTCCTCAGGAATGGCAACGCATGGGAAGTATCATGGGCGAAACAGTATATTCTGTTGTCCATGGTACTACTCATGTCTATAGGCGACGGTTACCACTTTCCATCAGGTGACTTGCCAACTTGTGTGCCATTCTAAGTTTCATAAAAAAATATCAGTTATAAAATCAATTAATAAAAGTTTCAAGCTAGATTGATCTGGTTCGATCTAGTTTGATCTACACCACACACAGTATGATTACTTACTTGAACAGCTTGGAAGAACGGAAGAATCTCTCCTCGTACTCTCGTATGCTCTGTATGGAGTCGTCTTTCCTGCTGCGGCCCGTCACTACCGCGTAGTAACCCAAAGCCTTCATCGGGAACAGTTTGCCTTCGAGGATTCGACGTATCTGTCACAATAAAATTATGTGGGTTGAATTTAACTTACTAGTTATACAGTAAGCCTAGTTAACCTACCTTTTACAGACTGAGAATCCCATTGCTAGCAATATACCCAACCAGGTCGACCTCCTCGCGGTTCCCCCTGGAAACTATCATGGTTAATTCCTTATGAATACATCATGATGGGCTAACTGGCCTGTTTTCATTCTCATCTATCACCCTTCACTGGTGCTCCGTCAGGGTATCCCGTTAGCGCAGGCGGGATTACCATACCATTTTCACCCATCAATAACCTACCTTTTGCCTTTTTTCCCAATGTACTCCACCTAAAGGTTTTCTGGAAGAGATTGCTTAGCGATAAGGCCGCCTTTTATATCACTTCTCATTAATATTAACTGTATTTATACTTTTATAAATAGCTCAATAAATGTAGAGCTTTTTAGAGTAAGCTTTTTTACCTTCACCTACAGGGTAAGCAAAGGGTAAGGAAAAACAGAACTATACTTTTTTCAGCCTAGTCTTCACTCTAGTTGAGTAACGAGTAAAAATAGTAGAATGGACAGGATGTATATAATTACCAGAGGGAGACTTTGTACAAAAGTCGATTGCTTGGGCACCTCTGTCCCATTCGTGTTTCAACCGTGAAGCAGTTGTGTTTGCATGGCTGTGTTTCGGTTTGAAGGGTGGGATATGGCGTGAATTTACTGGGTACAGAGGAATAACACCTGAGTCCTCGGGAATGGCAACACATGGGGGTATCATGGGCGAAACAGTATACTCTGTTATGTCCATGGTACTGCTCATGTCTATAGGTGACGGTTACCACTTTCCATCAGGTGGACCGTCAGCTTGTTTGCCATTCTAAGTTGTATAAAAAAAAAGTATATAACTATATATAAACGATTGAAATACACGTGTTTAAAATTGATTGGTTTGAGGTGGCGTATCACAAGACTTGAAAGAAGATGGGGGTAGGGGGGGCCTTTGTTCAGCTGTGGATTACCATTTTTTTTTTATACCACTGAGGTGGCAAACAAGCATACGGCCCACCTGATGGTAAGCGGTTACCGTAGCCTATGAACACCTGCAATACCAGAGGTATAACGCGCGCGTTGCTAAACCTGAAGAAACCTCTTTACCCCCCTTTTGAAGAACCCCATGCTGTAGCCTCTTGGGAAAACCTCGATACCATAGATTAATAGCAGAATAAAATAAACGATTGTGAGTTCTTTCACAGTAAAAACTGCAAAATTGTTAACACTATCCTATCATTTGCATAATGCGAGCGAAAAAGTTTGCTGGAAGAGAACTCTTTTAGAGTCAAGCTTGCCTTTGTACATTTGATTACGTCTGTCATATTTTTTCTGTATTATTAGTATGTACAATAAAGTATTAAATAAAATAAATAAATGAAAAGTGTAGGAGATAGATAGAGTTGACATATACATGTGAGTTAGGATACTACCATATAATCTATGACAGATATATGTTTTTTCATACAACTTAGAACGGCAAACAAGCTGACAGCCCACCTGATGAAAAGTGGTAACCGTCGCCTATAGACATGAGCAGTACCATGGACATAACAGAGTATACTGTTTCGCCCATTATACCTCGTGACACCCGTAATGTTTAGCTGAAAATAATGAACGTCAGTAATGACGATGGAATAGTTACCCTGTTGGGGTTAGCGAGGTTCTCTTCAGCGAGGTCGACCTTCGTCAACACGAAGATGGTCCTCTTGCCTTGAGGGTCGCACGAGGACACCAGGTCGGTGACGTTGCTGCGTTCCGCGTCCACTGACCCATCCTGTTGGAGTACATTCATTATTAACTACTAGCTTTTATTTGTGACTTTGTCTGCGTGACAGGAATATATTTACTGACTGGGATAAGAAGTTGCCTCTATCCTTCTTTATCCCATACTCATATATGTGTAGACCAAATTTTATAAAAATTAGCCAAGCCATTTTTTTTATACAACTTAGAATGGTAAACAAGCTGACGGTCCACCTGATGGAAATTGGTAACCGTCGCCTCCATGCGTTGCCATTATTGAGGACTCAGGTGTTATTCCTCTGTACCTTGTAAATTCACTGCCATATCCCACTCTTCAAGCCGAAACACAGCCATGGAAACACAACTGCTTCACGGTTGAAACAGGAATAGGACAGAAGTACCCAAGCAAACAACTTAAGTTTACTTTAGTTAAGTAATTAAAAGGTAACAAACAAACTTACTTTTACATTTATAATATTATTAAGGATTGTACTCCATTTCCAGTATTAAATATTATATAGTAACCATTTACCATCAGACCGGCTGTATGCTTGATTTATCTTCTTCATTGTAGTATAAAAAAAATATAGTAGCTGCTTAAAATTAGTAAACCAAAGTGACTTTTTTGTTAAAATTTCAATATATTTTCTCTCCATGAAAACCTTAGAAATCTGGCTATTACAAACATTAAAAAATTACTTAAATAGAGTCAACCGTATATATATATAAAATGTAAAAGAGAAAAAAAAAAACTTAATAACATGCACGTTAGAGTGAGATAGACAAGAAGGTCATTCAATTTTATAACAAGGTAGGCGTATAAACAAAATAAATTCTGATCAGTTTTACTTTTCGAAGCACAGTAGTAGTTTGTATAACGAAGGACTAGTACAGTATATACTGGATATAGTTAGATCCTATCAGTTGGCAGTACCTGTATGCATAGAATGATAGCGTTTGGATTCTCCATGTACTGCCTGCTCATTTGCTTGATGGCGTCACGTGTATCGCTCGCCATGTCTACCGTTTGGGTCTGAAACATATAAAGATTATATATATATATATATATATATATATATATATATATATATATATATATATATATATATATAAATTTATTTTATTTATACAAACAAAAATTTTGATTCCAAAGCAAGGTAGGCAAGTTAAAGTGGGTGTATGCAAGTAAAGTATGTATTAAAACACTTTTTTTTAGAGATAAAAATGAATTTGTTACGGATAATATTAATAATAATAATTTATTATCGCTAATTATACGAAGTCCTAGAGGTCCATATATTGTGGTCCTTCTAGCCGGATGTTTGCCACTTGTTTTCACAGTCACAGTCACACAGTTCACAGTCGGCATGTTGGTGATGGATGACTCAGTTTAGGGGATTCATAAATGTGTGAATCGGGGTTTATGATAGTGGGAGACAAGACTCACGGAGATGACACCGGGCAGGTCGACGAGCACCATGCGGTGCAGGCCGGGCCCCTTGACGGCCATCGAGATCACCTCCGCCGACACCGTGCGCCCGCCGCGCACGCTGTTGCGCATGCGCAGCTCCACCTCTCTGTGGAAAGCAAGTGTGACACGCTGTTACCTCGATGTAATGACGGATCTTCCGCGCTGTGTAACCGAGGCTAGCTAATTGTATGCCATTTAATATTGACATTCTGTCACCGAAGTAGCCGTGTAGGTCCCGGCAGAGAATATGTTAGGTCACCCCTTCCTTTCCTGCGAATGTAGCAAGAGGCGGCTAAGAGAGCTTATGGTGGAGGGATGGTCAGCGGCAACCCTCTTAAAACATCATAAAACACCAAAATTAAACCACAGTTGTAAGTACACTTACTTGCGCAGATCAGCAAGATCAGACTCTTTGTTGAGGTCGAACTCTCTCGCGGAGTCCCTGAACTGCGCCACGTGGTAGGGGCCTTCTGACAGCGTCACCTTTACTGGGGCCCTGTAAATACATATTTTATATTAATACAACATAGTTAATGGAATATATAAAGGAAAAATGGTAGAAAGTGGGTATTAATTTTGTCAGAGAGGGACTTTGCATAAAAGTTCTTTGAATTTTATATTTTTTGGGTATTGGTTTACTAGAATTAGGTACGGAAAATTTCTTGAATTTAGTTTTATTAAGGTTAAGGGTCAAAGATTATCATTAAGCCACCTGCAAAAAAATAGTTACATTTCTTTTGAGCTAACTGAAAGGCATCAGACCAGTTACTAGATGTAAACATTAATGCAGTATCATACACATAAAAAATCTACCATGTTCGAGTTTGAGGCAACAAAATTAGTGTAAGTCAAAATAGACTTGGACCTAGTATGTTACCCTGAGGAACTCTATAAGTAACTAGTTGGTAGGAACAAGTAAGAGTAACAATTTTTACACATTTAGAATGATCATAAGGTACGATTTAAATAAGGACAGTTGCATATCTTATATCCCATTAACCATCATCTTCCTACCCTTATTCCAATTGTTATTTGGAGTCAGCATAATATATTTTTATCCATATTACAAAAAGATTTGGCTTATAGTTTTACGACCGGCCACCTGCCTGACGTCAACCCTTTTTTGGAATGCATTTGTTGGTGGTTTTCGCCACCTATGGTATGGAGGAGAGGATTGAGAAAAAAAGGAAGGGAATGTTGGAAATGCGGAAAGAAAATAGTAAATGAGAGGAATAAGGGATTTATCTGGGAAAGAAAAGGGGGGGACACTGCAGTTGCGGAAAGGACTGGGACACTGCAGAGGTTCGGGAGGCCAGGGTCGCATACTCGTATGCTTTTTCGGACAGATTTCTAGAGAACGACACCCCTGATGCCAATATTTTCCAGCTTATTAACTACCAAAGGTATCGAGCGGTCTGGTCAGGTGACAGGCTGTGAGGGTATGAGGGTACCTGGTGCACATCTCGCCGGCGCCGCGCGGAAAGATGCGCGCCTGCGCGATCATCTCGAGCACGGAGGTCTTGCCGGCCGACTGGTCGCCCACCACCACCACGCGCGGCAGCCGGTCCGTGTCGCCCGCGTCCCAGCCCGACAGCTCGTCCAGCACCGCCGAGTACATGTCGATCAGCGACCGCTGCCGACCACGTGGTAGTTAGTACAGCCGTGTGCCTTCGCGCATTGAATGGGCTACCCCTTCCTTTCCCATGGGTGCCGTGAGAGGCGATTAAGGGAAGGTGAGGGATGGGCAGCAGTGTCCCTCTTAAAATATTTCTAAAGCCCAACAGCGGTTACCAGGCCGCCTGCCAAGGGTGGCAGCGGCAGGCAAAACTTTTTTTTAATAATAATAAAAGATATTTTTCATGAATATAACTGAAAAGATACATGTTCGAATCTCAATCGTTAGACACATCATGTCGACTCGCTAAGTGTTTTTTCACTATACATTTGAAAAATTTGAGGCTATAGGCTGGAAGGCACACACCCCTATATTTCATAGTCTTGCAACATGACTTGTTTTAAAAACAGAAAAAACTACCTTCATCTTCCTGGTGGAAGGCTGCCGGCCCTGCCTCAGCAGCATGTTCTGCTGCCTGAGCTCCCTGTTCTCCTGCTCGAGCCTCTGCAGCTCCCTCTGGTAGCGGGCTTGCAGCGACAATACCTCCTCTTGGAGTGCGTGCACACGTTTCTCTGTTAAATTTTATATTCGATTAAGTCACAATGCAGGAAATTGTACTAGGACAGAAGCGGATAAAGACCCAGAGAGTTTTTAATGTAATTTGTTTGATATTTATACTAAAAAATAAATAATTTACGCCAGTTACTGGCAGTGGCGTAGCTACCTGAGAGCTAGACGGGGCAGTGCCCCGGGGTCCCAAGCTCAGGAGGCCCCTTGGACTCTGACTTACAAATTATAAATTAAACTGAAATTTTACATTCAAAATATAAATAAACCAGATTCCAGGAAAGCTACTTCAATAATGGCAACTTATTTGAAAAAATAGAGGAAAGTTCCCAACAAGTCTCGAAGATCTTTGAAACTTACGGGGGAACTTCGTATTCCTCGGGGTATTCGTCGTATTATCGGGGTATTCTTGGACTGGTTTACTTTTTACATCAGGGCTTTTGGTTACCTAGTTACGCCACTGGTTACCGTTTTCCATTACGTGTTCTGGCATCTTGATTGGCATTCTAAGTATCCTAAGATTGTGTTCAAGTACAAATGTATAACATCTTAGTCCTCCACAGACAATACTTACTACATCTAACCATAGATAATAAATTATTTATGAAACTGACCGTATGTACTGGCGTCCTCACTGGACGAACGACTGGGGGCCGGTTGTGGTTTGCTTTGCAAATTGTTCACTATCTTTGGGGAGGATTCTGAAAAGATTAATACATTTTATATTAGTTACAGCTCGTCGCATGTAAATTAGGACAAAAAATATACTCCTCGTTTTCATATCAGCCGTTAATTGTCCATTGCTAAATCCCCCATGGAGGGGGGGGGGGGGGGGGGGGTTATATGTCAGTAGTTGCCACGTCTGGTAGACTGGTTGGCAGCCACAATTAGGCTTTGGTGATGTTTTAAGAGGGACGTCGGTGCCCAATCCTCGATCATTAAGTTCTCTTAATCGCCTTTTACAACACTCATGGGAAAGGAAGGGGTGGTTTATTCTATGCCGGGACCTACATGGTTAATAATAATAAAAAATGAAACTACGGGGTATAGAGACATAACACCATAGTCCTCAGGAATGGCAACCCTCGAGGGGTACTATGGGTAACAATAAAATAAATATACTCACGATTCTAATCGCGGATGGGATAGCTACAGGTAATTGTAGACTAGTACCATTATGGTGATATCATGCTCCCATTTCGACGAAAATGGTCGTGTGGTCCCGGCATAGAATAAGCCACCCCTTCTTTTCCCGTGGGTGTCGTAAGAGACGACTAAGTTACGGCGAGGGATAAGCAGCAGCGTCCCTCTTAAAACATCTCTAAAGCCTGACTGCTATTGCCAATTCGCCTGCCAAGCGTGGTAACTGACAAAACCCCCCTAAAGAGGGAGGCTTATGTTCAGCAGTGGACGGTTAAGAACTGATATGATGATTCACACTACATTACTAAAGGTCGTGTCCTTGAAAGGTGTCTGTTGCCTCTCTTATGATGTTGTTCCATTTCGCACGGTCTTCAGCCTCTCGCAGGGTAGCTGCAATTGACAGTCCCGTAACGGCGGTTACTTGGTCCGACCATCAACTAGGCGATCGTCCGCGTGGTCTTTTTCCCTCTATCTTGTCTACAGCCATTAGTTTTTCCAGATTGTCCGACTGTCGTCGAGCTGTATGACCGAAGTATCCAAGAATCCTTCGATAGCAGACTGTCGAGAGCCTATCTTTTATGCGGAGTTGCGTCAGGATAGATATGTGCGTGAGCTTTGCTGTCCAGGGAATTCGCAGCATCCTTCGCTAGCACCACATCTCGAGAGCATTAATCTTTTTCAGCTCCATTGCTCTTATTGTCCATGACTCAACTCCATACAAAAATATCGAGAAAATCAGAGTACGGTCTAATCTTGTCTTGGGTGACATTTGAGATCTTTCTGTTCTGCCAAATACACGTTAATTTGTTCATTGCGGTCTTTGCTATTTGAGTCCTTCTTCTGATTTCTCGCTCGCTTCCTCCTTCGTTGGTCAGAAGAGATCCTAGGTAGACGAACTCATTCACAAACACAAACAAAATGGGGGATAAATACGTAATATTTGAACGTCCTCATGGTAGACTGACCAGAGAACGCGTAGAGTTTGACATTATAGAGGATATTGCTAGAATTGAGGTTGATTGCCTCTTTTACGTCTTTTCCCCCTTCACCAGTACTTACCATCAGGTGGACCGTATGCTTATTTGCCACTTTAGTATAATAAAAAAAAAGTAGTGTAGAAAATCGAATACTGACCGATGTTGGAGGTGTTAGTGGCGGCGGCTGCGACGGCGTCCTCGTACCGCTGCGAGAGCCACTCCCGCAGCTCGGCGGCCCGGGCGGCGCCCGCCTCGCGCAGCCGCGGATCTGCGGTCACCGACAGCGTCAGTGGGACACCTAGCGGCACAGCCTCCAGTTACGGCCCGGTGTGCATGCACGGTACATGAGACTCAAAGCGATCGGTATTATCTGCTTACATTCCATATTTGTATGGAGCATTTGGTATGATATAGCATATCGACATTTTAACACCAATACCTACTAATTGACATTTATTTATTTATTATTTAATACAAGTACAAGGCGGACTTAGTGCTAAAAGCATTCTCTCTCAGTCAACTTTAAAAGTGTTAAGAATCATGAATGTTGGCGATATTTTACATTTTTTTTCTAATTTACTTATCTCTTTTCTATGTAATATAGATGCATGTAATCTGTAGTTAATGTTGTGTACGCCTGCTATAGGTATGCATATCAGCATACTACACAAAAATTTTTATTTAATTTATGTATAATATGTGTACTGTTGGTGTGCCTAATTCGAAATAAATAAATAAATAAATTTTATGATTTATTTATTTAGTAGTTCAATATATTAAGAGTTTATTACAATTTTTTTTAAGCAGCACACAATCACACTTACTGCCCCATCCTTAACACATAATCACATTTATTGCCTGATTCGTAACACATAATCACACATATTGCCTAATCCATAACATATAATCGCACTTCTTGCCCGGTTCTTAACACACAATCACATTTACTGCCCATTCCTTAACACACAATTATGCCAGATCCGAAAGCTAGTGTAGCCTGTGTTATGAGGCTGGGCGTGACTTAGAAGTTTTATGACTTAGCTCGATCTGGTCTGGGTATCTAAGCCAATTCAGAAAAGTTAATTTCTTAAATCGGCCCAATCAGGAATCAAACCCAGATACTCATTTACGAAACGCAACATGCTTACCACTGCGTCACGAAGGACGTCAAAGATTACTTTTTGGTTTCATCATATTTGAAATAAGTTCAGAATTAGAACATTTTCTGTTTTCTGTAAAATTTTGTCCATATTAGAAGATATTGGTGGTAAACTGTTGATATTATGCTGTTAATTATTGCACAATGCTATAATATGTAATTTGTCGTGAAGATACATAGATAAGACAGATAATAAAGCGCTTTGTAGAATAGTAATTATTGTTACATATAACAGGATAATTATGAAGCTGTATATAAAAATAGAGGCATTCAGTTCTTGCTGCCTACACCGTAAGGACGTTGGTGTGAAGATAGATAAAATGAGTACTTATTAAAAGTTATTTCTATTTCATTCTATATTGTATATTTATTTAATACATAACAAAATTCTATACCAAACCTGTGTGGTAATAATAGGCTATTATATATTGGGTAATATATAGCAGTATCTATATATTTCAGTTACAATATCTATATATAGGGGGAAAAGGGATTGTTAGCAATGGGGTCTAACTGCCCCATTGCTAGCAATATACCCTATTACGTCGACCTCCACGTAGTTCCCCCTGGAAACCATCGTGGTTAATTCTAGTGCAATTCATCACAATGGGCTAACTGACCTGCTTTCATCGTCACCTATCATCCCTTACTGGTGCCCCACCAGTGTATACCGTTAGCGCAGGCGAAGTTACTATTCCATTATCATTCATTAAAAAAAAATCTATGTATACCGGTTCAATAAAGAATATGTGAAAAATCGTTAAAAATTGTCGGAAACGACAAAAACACAGTGAATTCGTTAATCTTCGGTTTTTAAATAGGCATGTTAAAAGTCTGTTATTCTTTTTTTTTTTTTTTTTTTTATACCACTGAGGTGGCAAACAAGCATACGGCCCACCTGATGGTAAGCGGTTACCGTAGCCTATGAACGCCTGCAATACCAGAGGTATTACGCGCGCGTTGCCGACCCTGAAGAAACCTCTTTACCCCCCTTTTGAAGAACCCCATGCTGTAGTCTCTCGGGAAAACCTCGGCAGGGAGCTCATTCCATAACCTGAGTGTTCGTGGGAGAAAGCATCTCTGAAACCGCGTTGTACGCGACCATTTAGGCTGTAAGGTATGAGGGTGAACTCCCTGCCGATGGCGAGCCGTACGATGATAGAAAGTGGCCGTAGGCATCATATTGAATAATTCCTCTGAGCACAATCCGTTGTATAAGCGGTAGAACACGCAGAGTGAGGCAAAATCTCTCCTAAGACTTAAGGGTTCGATACCGCTTGCAAGCATGGGATCATCGACAATTCTCATAGCTCGTCGTTGCACTGAGTCGAAGGGTTCAAGCTGGTATCTAGGTGCTCCCGCCCATAAGTGACAGCAATACTCCATATGGGGCCGGATTTGCGATTTGTAAAGCATTAATCGCTGATCCGGCGTGAAGTAATGCTTTGCTCTATTGAGCACACCGAGTTTTTTGGATGCCAGCTTCACCTTATCTTCGAGGTGGCCACGGAGCTGTACGTCACTAGAGATGTCGACACCAAGGATCCCAATGCTTTTAGAGATGTTAAGAGACGTGCCTTGGAACTGTGGGGCCACAGCAAATGGGGTTTTTTTAGCGGTGAACGCGCAAGCTTGTGTCTTAGAGGGGTTAAATTGGACCAAGTTTTGTCGTCCCCAATCAGAGACTCCAGTTAGTGTTCTCTCGATTTCAGACACAAGCTGTTCACGATTGTTCTCCACGATGGAACGGGAGACATTGGTACGACCCGTATAAAGGGCATCCCCGGTGCTGTCATCCGCATAACAATGAATGCTACCGAAGGTTAACATATCATTAATATGCAGTAGAAACAGCGTTGGGGACAGCACAGAGCCCTGCGGGACGCCAGCGTTAATATCCATGCTATCGGAGCAGCAACCATCTACAACGGTTTTTATACGTCTGCCGGATAAAAAACTGGCGACCCATTTACAGAGGCTGTCGGGAAGTCCATAGTAGGGCAATTTCGATAGAAGACCCCGATGCCAGACCCGGTCAAATGCCTTTGCAATATCAAGACCGACAGCAAGCGCCTCACCTTGACTCTCAATGGCTGATGCCCATCGGTGCGTAAGATATACCAAGAGGTCACCAGTTGAGCGACTATGGCGAAAGCCATATTGGCGGTCACTCAATAAATCGTGATCCTCTAGGTATTTTAACAGCTGTGCGTTAACTATACGCTCCATCACCTTAGAGAGAAGGGAAGCGATCGCAATCGGTCTGTAATTTGAAGGGTCCGACTTATCGCCCTTTTTAGGTACAGGATGTACAAGGGTGGTCTTCCATGTCGAAGGAAATTGCCCTGTGGAGTACGAGATCGTGAAGAGACGCGTTAATACAGGACACAATTCCGGAGCACACTGCTTTAGGACCACTGCCGGTATACCGTCTGGCCCACTCGACTTATGAACATCTAAGGATAGTAACTCCCGCCGGACTTTACATTGTGTTATAGTAATTTCCGGCATGGAGCTTCCGCAACACAAGATGGTAGGTGGTACAGAATTACCTTCGTCCATAGTCGAGTTAGAGGCAAAGAGAATGCCAAATAAGTCGGCTTTCTCTTTAGCACTGTAGGCCAAGTTACCATTCGGTTTCCGAAGTGGTGGAAAAGACGACTGACAAAAGTTTCCTTGGGCAGCTTTAGCAAGCGACCAGAAAGCACGGTTACCAGAAGGAAGGCTTGATAGTCGCCTACCAATTCTGCCCACAAATTCAAATTTGGCTCTGGCAATTACTCTCTTACTGGACCTCGAAGCAGCATTTAATTTGCGCTTTGCATCACTGATTCCAGGATCAGAGTTAGTGCGAGCCGTAGTCCAAGCCTTGTATGCAGCTTGCTGAGCAAATCTGGCTTTCTTACAAGACCGGTTAAACCACGGACGCTTCTTCGATCCCATTGCCACTAGCGGGTTGGGGATAAATAGCTTCATACCTTCAATGATGGCCTCGCTAACGGCAATTGCGCAGTCGTTAGGATCATGTGATGCAAAACAGAGCTGCTTCCACGGGTACGATGCATAAAATTCTCGCAATCCATCCCAGTCTGCTGACTTATAGTGCCACACGCGACGTCGTCCAATAGGACGGGGTGGATCAGGTCGAGTGTTGGGGACATCAGCCCGGATAAGACAATGGTCGGATGAGCCAATTGGCGCATCCACTCTGACGGTATATCCATCCGGGTGTGTTGTCAGCAGAAGGTCCAGCAAGGAGCTTGTATGGTTCTCTATATCTGGAATTCTCGTTGGAGAATGGACCAGCTGAGAGAATCCATAGGTCAGAGCAAATTCATGAGCAGCTTTTCCCGCGCAGTCAGTGGACCGAGAACGAAGCCACTCGGAGTGGTGAGCATTAAAGTCTCCAAGTATCACTAACTCCGCAGAAGGGTACTGCTCGAGAACCTTATCAATCGTCGTTTGCAGGTGCTCAAAAAGACGGAAGGTGTCCAGATCACCGCTGTGAGACCTGTAAAGGCACGCGTAAATACGAGTGTGGCTCTCGTAATCCACACGTATCCATAATACTGACAGGTCTCTGTCTTCAAGGCCATGGAGACGGCGGTAACAGACATCCGTCCGGATATACATACAAACCCCGGCATGACGAGCAAATTTATGCTCGAGTTTGTAACCGGGGTATAGTAAATAAGATGTATCAGCCGGACATGATATCTGCGTCTCGGTGAGGAATAACAGAGTCGGCTCCGCAGTTTCGAGATGATAGTGAATTGCGTTGATGTTAGAATGAATTCCTCTGATATTGCAGAAGTCCACTTTAAATGTGGATGAGGGTGCCGCTGTGTAACGTCTATTTTTTCTAGATCTGGCCATAAAGTATTAGGGTATTTGGAGGTTAATAGGGAAAGATTGTGCCGATATCAAAGGAACAAAGTGGTGTCCACTCTGTCCCTGCGCTAAACAGGTTGTGCAAATTGCCGACGCGGCGGTCGGAAGGGCCCCCGGTCCCCCCACTGATGTAGTAGCCGGGTCCACTCCGTCCTCCTCCGGCACGACTACCACACCAGGGAT
This sequence comes from Galleria mellonella, assembly GCF_026898425.1. Taxonomy (NCBI): domain Eukaryota; kingdom Metazoa; phylum Arthropoda; class Insecta; order Lepidoptera; family Pyralidae; genus Galleria; species Galleria mellonella. The sequence continues at coordinate 1,350,362 of NW_026441999.1, read as the reverse complement.
TATGCACAGGCGGCGGTTCAGCCTCCCAGGGCGGAGATTAGGTAATCCCTGGGTTCGGGAACCCAACAACCTGCGGGCGGCCAGCGAGCAACCGTTTCACCGGGTCTCCCTGAACGCCGCGTCAGCACTTCGCGTCTGCCCAGCACAAAGATAGTATTAAGACACGCTGGTCCCTCCGATATCAGCACAACCCCTCCCCAAGATGGAACTGGATACCTTACTCACCGCAGGAACACAACGCTATAAAAACAGCGTTGTTTGGCTGCGAACTTCTGCAAGGTGGAGGTCCTTCCCCAGGCGGGCGGTTCCATTTATGAGCGAGATCCCGCTGTGCCCTACCTCTCTTAAAATTCATATAAACAATATTGGATAACTTTTAAGATATTAAAAAATAGATATCAAACCCATGGGGGCGATATCGAAATGGGTGACGACCTTTTTTCCGCCATCAGTGTCCAGAAGAACTGAATATATAGATATCGGATCTATATCCGTATTACCCATGCCTAATATGACCAAACTTTTAATCGAGACCCATACCCAGCAGTGGGATGTTAATAATGATAATGATGGCGAAGATGATTTATTAGAATACATATACATAAAAAAAAACAAATAATGATTATGAATAACATATTAATTTATTCATTCACATTTATTTTAAATTATTAATGATGACAGAACAGAGAGACGGTGTATTGCTGCTAAGCTTTGAGAAGCTAGGATTATCTCTATTGGATTGTCCACATTTATGGACTATATTGTTTTATATGTCTATATTATTTATAATAAAATTGTAATTAAACTATGTCTGTATATGGAAGATATTTATGAACAATCAATATTAGTGATTTTCATAACACAAACCAAAATCATAACATAAAAAAAAAATATCCAGTCGTGTTTCTTCTAGCATTACTAAAAAACTGCTGCATCAAATTGGATGCAGTTTTTATTATTATGTTCCTAAAGATCTATCTTGGAAACTGGTATATATTTTATCTTGATATGCCATTTAAAAATAGTCTATTTCATTGGTTTTTTGTGAAATCTATGCGTGCAAAGTGGTTAGTAAAAAGGTAGTTATAGAATAAAAAATCAAGAATTTATAATAACTTACCAATTTTCAGCTGGTCTCCAATTGTGTCTTTCGCACTGATAAGTGTTGTGGTGAATTTGTCCCACTGTTCATTGTCTGGTAACAAGTCATTCAGCCAGCCCATATCTGGCAGGCCATCTTTCCATTCTGCATATTTCTAAAATAATTTTTTTTTTCAATTTACTGTCTTACTAGTTTTTAATGTAAAAGTTTGTATAGATGTTTGTTACTCAATCACATTTCAAATTAATAAACTAATTTTAATAAAAATTTGGTACATATATAGATTATAATATCTTGGATTATCATATAGCCTATGTTGTATTAGCTGTTTCCCATGACTTTGCCTCCATTAAATTATGATGAAAGCACCTTATCTATTATCCAATATATGGTACATTACATTACAGCTATTAAAAACTTATAACATTTAGAGCAGCCTTTCCCAAAGTGGCTGATAATACCCCTTTGTAGGTGCTGCAGGCCTAAAGGGGGGCGGTAAGAGACCCAGAAAAAAAGGGGGCAATGTGTAGAGGCCTGGGGGAGTGATTTGTTGATCTTGAGTGGTTTTTAAGTAGGTGAAAAAATGGGGGTGTTAAAATATAATTTATTCTCAAAGTGGGCAGTAGACAAGTTTGGGAACCCCTGATTTAGATATACAAGTAGAAAGAATCTATGTTTAAAACAATATCACCATCATGTAATTAAGAGAAAGCATTTTTACAATATACATATTGTTTAATATAGTCTTCCCTAATTATTATATTTGTTCACTGGCTAATTACTCATTTCTTTATTTGTTTTTGACTCATTTGTTGAAAACATATTTATACTCCATGGCCAAATATAGTAATAAATTATAATATTTATTTATATAAACAAATTACATATAAAACAACAACAGTATAGAACAGAATAACTATTATAATAAATTTTACATAAAATAATTTAATGAAAATTAAGAATTACTTCATTTTCTTAGAATATTTAAATAGAAAAACAATTTCAATTATGTCAAAATAACACAGAAACTAGAAAAAATAAATGTGTTGATACTGGAGATTGTTGGCAATTGGTGGAAAACATTTACGCTAACCACACAATGATATTATAAGACCTTTAATAATGCATTGGTAAAGCAAATAATCTAGACGGGTAGTAAAATATCTTACTAACAATAAAATTGTAATTAAAAGACGTGCATACATGAGAGATATTTCAGAAACATTGCAGCAGTCTTAACAAGAGCAATAGAAGCTAAAATATTTTGTAGAAACGTTGACTCTCTCTGCCGTATATTTGTTTCAGCATCAAGTAAAAACTAATGTTACTAATTGAATAAGTAAATAAAAGTTATTTTCACAGTTGTATTTTCTGTTTGTATTATTTATTATATTCCTAAAGGTTAAATTTATAAATTGTCTAAAAAAAGGTCTAACTGTATGTAAAAGTGGTTTATTTAGTTTTGCTACTTTTACAGAGCTTGTGTTTAAATAAAAACTTGTGGAAATAAAATAACTATCTTCTAACTTGTAAAGACAAATAAATTATTAGATTGATCACCTTATTTAAAGTCATGCCTCCTCCAACAGCTCCTCCGAGTAATAAATATCTGATCTTGAGCATCCCTCGCACTGCCCTGGCGACGAGCATGCCATATCTCCGTTTCTGTACATGACTTGTGTCTATTGGTCTCTGCAGTAGCATGCTACGGCCGGTCCATACTGAGAATGCAACAGCTCGTTTGTCTACACAGGACCATGCTGCTGATTTTTTCAATGATGATCTGTAATTTTTTTTTTTTTATATTTAAAAATTTGATTATAGAAATGAGTAAAGAAAACAACATTACAATGTCATAATAATGTAATCTTTATTTATATTTGACATTATTTAAGTACTTGTAAAACTTGTTTATGTTATGACAGATAAATGATGATTTTTCTTTAGTTATAAAGACATTAGTTAATTGATGTATTTAACTTAACCGGAAATTATCATAGTTAGACTTTGAAACGTAGATCATTGGATAATAAATCACTTTAATGTTAAAATTTTACTGTTTAATTTTTATGATTGCTTGAGACCTCTCTCATAAATGTTGCTAATTGAAAATTTTGAATGGTGTTTTATAATTGTGAATAGTAAAGATAAAAGTAGAATTATACTTAATCACCTCATACGATTGTGTAGTATTCTTGACATTGTTTACGTAATTTTCTTAGTTCCTCCGCAAAGACTATTTCACAAACATAACCAATAGGTCTCTGGAGATTTCTATTTCATAACCTCTACCGGTACTTGCAGAAAAATATAATCAACTATAACCAATTTCCTGATGTATATCCTTATATTAGAATGTAAACATTACGCAATCAACGTGTAAATCATTATAAACAATGCGATTTCTTTTTAAAATGGTCTAATAAAATTTTAGAAGACCATTTTCAATTTCATTTGACATTTATTCGACAGGAAGTGGATCGAAATGTATAAAATGACATATGATTTTGACAGCATTTGTTGACAGCTAATTCTTAAGTGGTATTTTCTCATCCTGGGACCCAAGTAAAATGAAAATACATTTCTATATTTATGTAGTTTATGTGAACAAATTTACTGTATTTGCTTGCTGCTTCTAATTTGAAACTTAGATATTCTTATAAGGAATAATAAAAGATATAAAAAAACTGGCTATAAAGATATTAATAATAAAAAATTGGTATAGTAACCAAAGAATTTAAAGCCGTAACTTTTAAAACATTATATTAAAAAGCAAAGAATTAAAAAAGTAAACGTCAAAAAAATGTATTGAAGTGGAAAAAAAAAAGGCGGGAAACTCGAATAAGAACAAGCGGGTTTTTTAAATTTTTTTTTATTAATTTATTAAAACTATCTCTATCAATTCTTATTATTGAATAAAATATTATATTTTCACTAAATTCAGCGACAGTAATATAATTAGCATTCATGGGGAAGCGCAGTTGTAGAAAAAGGAAAAAAAAGATGACGATTCAGGTGATGTAGACCATGAACCTTGTAATGACAAGGATATATATTCGGAAGATACTTCTACTGACTCAGAATCTGAAATTGATAAGGCCGATAAGTATAAACCTTACTACGTCACAGATTATATTAGAAGATATCCCGAGGAATCCCCTGGGACAGAATTTGTTGTCTTTGTAGAATCCTCAGATAGTCAGAAAACCATTGGATCCAGAGACTTGCTCTCACTCTCCTCCTGTTTAAAACGATTTAATAAAGGGGTAACTTATCTTAGATCTATAAATAAATTCAAAATCGGAGTATACTTTCAAAAGCCAGACTTAGCCAATACAGATGGGCAAAGCACCGGGTTTAAACCCGGTGCTTTGGTAAAAACCCAATAAACACCCATAAACTCCCATAATCACCCAAAAAAATAGGTTTTTACGTATTTTTTTGAAAATATGTAAGTAATACCAATAAATTATTTTTATAAATTGTATTGATCAATTCTACAATATTAAATAAAACGTTAACTAATAATATTTCAGGAAATTTTAAAAATCTATATATAATAAAATGAAAGTAATTAATTTTCAGTGTTTTCATGTTGCAGTTGATCAACATGTTGGCCTTTTGCTTCCCGTAGATACTTTAAAATTTCTTCATAACACCTCGTTCGCACACATGGTCGTATATATTTAAATTCTTGAGCCACTAACAGTCCGAAATACTCATTTCTTTTATCCTCTTCTCCATAAATTAAGCATTTAGAACAGTTTGTTTCTTCTTTCAGTAAATTTTCTTTTACTTTATCCTCGTTTTTTTCTTTGTTGCGACGACGCTGGGTAAATCATCTGGACACTGGGTCTCACTATCGCCAAATATATTTGGAGATCGGCTTCGGCTACGGCTTGGCAGACATTTTTTTCTTTCTACAATTTTAAATTAAATTTATTAGAATAAATGCTTCGAACACACGCGATCTAAGTACCTTTTGTGTTTATTATACCTTACCTACCTAGGTATAAAAAGAGTACTTACGTAGATTTTCTTTTATTAACTGTTTTATACGAAGATCTTGATCTCTCAAATTAGCATCCATTTTACTTCCAGTGATTATCAACTAAATTAATAATCCACAAAGTATTAAATAACGTTTTTATGAAATATTTAGCACAAAAACAATACCCTTTAAATATCGATCGTCAGTAACTGTGGCTGACTTACCTATATTCTAGCAAGCAGGACTGCCAGATGTGAAGGGGAAATCCCCAATAAATTGTTGCATGTGACTGATGATGTGAGCATGTTCGTTTCATAATAAAAATGTTGCCAGGTAACCAAAAAGTCGTATGTTTTTGTGCGAATTACGATCATAATCTTTACGATCGTACATTAAAAAATAGACAAATAATAGTATGAGTACGATTTAAATCGTATATCTGTCAACCCTGCTAGCAAGACAGCGACAAAATCACGTTGCATAACAATGTAGCCCAAGCTTATATCTTATGAAATATACGGAAGAGATACGGACTTAGAAAAAACAGAAATGTTGTTCTTTGTGGAAGTCATTGATGAAATTCTATGTATTTTAGCCCGCAAACTTTCTTCAAACAAAAACAGCGCCATCTAGTATCGAGTTCTGTAATTATCTCTTTGTTTATGGATTTGAAGTAAGACCGCCACGCATGCAATACATTATGACTGGGGATTCCCCTATTCGTCGACGCTGAATATGAGGCGACGACAATCACTGTCAAACGTGTTCACTATTACTCTGACTCTGGTAACGTGACTTCCTGGTAACGTGTTAGGTAGGAAAAGCAGTAAAAAAGTGCATATTAAGGGAGCAGATTTGAAATAATATTTATACTTAACAAGAAATAATTAAAGGTAAGTGGATTTTTGAATGATACAATTATATCATGATCACTTAACAATTTTAACTTAAAATTAGATGTATTATTACAAGCTTTTATTTAGCTTGCGTTATGTAAATAAAAGTATGTAGGTATGTTCGTATGTTGATGCAATTATCCTCAATCCTCAACCGACTGGGATAAAATTTTCCATACACGTTTATTTTGGATGATAGTGCATAGTTAGCTGAGAGTCGTCATTGGATAATAATGGTGGATAGCCTAAGATGTGTACTAGATATTTATTTTTAACATAATATGCGTAAGTACCTAATCGAATTAAAGAAGTTGCTGAGAAAAATACAGAACAATACGATAATAAACTAGCGTCTGCGTTTAATCCTCCGAGGAGATGTAATTTTACAAAGGCTTTTTGTATTTATTTTATTATTTTTTTAATAAATTTATTGTAAATAACAAGAAATAATCATTGTAAAAAAATAGGCACTCTATTGTTGAATTTTCGTCAGACCAACTAATCATCGTTCATTTTTTTAGGTTCAATGGGGAAACCTAAAGATTTACGCATATGGGAGCACTACCGTACTTTACCAAACAAGTCTGTTTCTTGCAAGCTTTGTAATAAGGTCTACAAATTCAGTAATGCTGCCAAAATGCTTCAACATCTTATCACTTGTCCAAAATCTCCAGAAACATTAAAAGACTCTATGAAACTTATAAAAGATAGCTCGTCCAAAACCAAAATGTCTGGACTGTCAGAGATAGAGACAAATGATTCTTTTATAAGCCCCTCGTCGTCTGCTAACACTACAATAAATGCTGAGTTTCAAGACACCGATGATCATATAAAAACAGAATTAGCGAGAGCTATATTTGTAACAGGGACGCCATTATCGATGGTGCAACATCCTTTATGGATACAATTTTTCGAAAAATTGCAACCAAAATTTAAAATACCTTCACGTAAAGCTTTAGCGACAAAATACTTAGATAAAATATATAGAGAAATGCGTTTTGAGTTAAATGAGGAACTAAATGCTTGTAGTTACTTACACCTTCAGTGCGATGGCTGGTCTAATTTAAGAAATGAAGGAATAATAAACTTTCTTATATCAAAACCTCAACCTGCATACGTTAAAAGTTTGAATACAGAAAGTAATCCTCACACTAGTGAATACCTTAGCCAAGAAGTTGAAAAAGTAATGAAAGTGTATGGAGCAAATAAGTTTCTTGTACTTATTGGCGATAACGCTAGAAATATACAAAAGGCATTCGAATTAACAAAACTCAAATATCCACATGTTGTTCCTCTCGGTTGCTGTGCACATATCCTTAACTTGTTGTGCCAAGATATTGTAAAGATACAAGAAGTAACTGTGTTTATTATGCAAGCCATAAATATAATAAAAACTGTTAAAAGGAGTCAACGATTAAGTTCCTTGTTGATAAAATCAAGGCAGGGTGAAGATTCTACACAAACACTAAAATTGCCTTGTGCTACAAGATGGGGAAGTCATGTTACTTCGTTAAAAAGTTTGAAAGCAAATAAGATAGCTTTGCAAATATTAACAGTTAGAGAAGATGTGGTAATTTCAAGAGATATTAAAGATTTAATTCTAAGTGATGATTTCTGGACGAAGACAGGGGAATGTATAAGTATTTTGGAACCAGTCACTGAAAGCATATTTTACTTAGAGAGCGACCAGAATCGTTTGCATCGCACATACATTACATTTAGAGATGTACAAGCTAAGATACGTTTTGCATTAAATGAGATTTCGACATTGAGCGAAGAAAGCAAACAGCAGATTCTAACATCAGTATCTTCAAGATGCAATATGGCAATGAGGCCAATACATTTTGCAGCATATATTCTAGACCCCAGGACTCTAGGAGTCGAACTTACTCAAGAGGAAGAACTTAAGGGTATGGAGTTTATCTACAATTTAAGCCAACACTTAAGTTTGTCAAATGTAATGGCAGATTTGGCGTGTTATAAAGCTAAAGAAAACTTTTGGGCCAGAGGATTTGTATGGAGCTCATTAGATAGCATTGAGCCCCTAATATGGTGGAAAGGTATTTGTGGTTCCACTGAGTTAAGCAAAGTAGCGATTCGTATTCTATCAGCTCCCTGTACTTCGGCAGCCACTGAGCGTTCCTTTAGTATCCAAGGCTACATACATAATAACAAAAGAAATCGACTTACAACTGAAAGAACTGAAAAAATTTCATTCATTTGTTATAACTGGAATCTTAAACATAAAGCTGAATGCGAGGACATTCAGTTTAATGAAGAAAATACCTTAGAAGCTTTCATTGAGCAAGTAAATGAACATAACAGTTTAGACGAAATAGAGCCTATCGAACCTATACAATTCATCGCTTGTAATAACTCTGAATCTGACAGTGATTGACTGTAGTTTTACATTTTACTTTCATCTCTTTCTTAATAAACTCAAAATCAAATTAAAAGTTTTTTATTCTGTAGGCTGCATAATAATATTGTCTATGTCCAGTATAGTGGACGTCTTGCGGCTGAGATGACGATGATGAAGTACAAAATCATAAACACCCAAAAATTTGGGTGTTTATGGGGTTTAAACCCAATAAACCCAAAACACCCGGTTTTTACCCACCAGACTTTAAACCCACCCAGGTGGATTGCCCATCTCTATTAGCCAATGCTTTTTTAAATAATAAAACTTTTTTAAATGACTACCATTTTAAGGCCAGTATTCCTGCTTCTTCAACAGAAGTTACAGGCGTTATTAGAAATGTACCTACAAATATATCTAATAAAAAAATATATACTATGATATCGAGTTCTAAGAAAATTATTGCTATTAAAAGAATTTTAAGAAAAAATACCTTGACTCATGGATATGTGTTACAGCCAACTCTAACCGTGACAATTACTTTTGCTGCATCTGTATTACCTGAATATCTGGATATTGGAGGTTGGCGCCACAATGTCACTCCATATATACCACCAGTTAAACAATGCTACCGGTGCTTGAGGTATGGACATTTAGCTAAATTCTGTAAGAATTCTGAGCGTTGCAGCATCTGCAAAGGTGAGCATAATTATAAAACTTGTACAACTGGAATGGAAAACGCTATTTGTGTACACTGCAATGGAAATCACACAAGTGTATCACCGCAATGCCCTGTTAAACAAAAGAAAATTGCTGAAAATAGATCTAAATTCAGACCTGCTTCTTTTGGAGATATACTTAGCACTGAAATATTTCCTAAACTGGGTAACAAACCTAAAAAAAATGTAGACCTAATTTCAATTCTAAATTCTGATAACAAGAGTTTATCACTTTTAATAGAAAGCATAATCAAACTTATTTCACTACATAACACAAAGAACACATCTATTAACACTAAAAGTGTTTTGAATGTGTTATATGATACTTTTGGTAATAGACCTATTTCACAAAATTCAATCGAGACCAATTAACTATCATACAGTGGAACGCTCAGAGCCTACTGAGCAATCGACATATTTTTACACAATTTTTAAATGAACATCATATTCACATTGCTCTCATCTCAGAAACTTGGCTAAAACCACATTACAAATTAAAAATTAAAGATTATTGTATAGAACGAAATGATTGTGGTAATAACCACAATGGAGTAGCGATTATTATACATAATAGTATTAGATATAAAAAACTTCACTCTTTTTTCGACAATTCTTTGCAAACTATAGCTATTAGTATTGAAGTTAATAATTCTTGGTATTCAGTTGCCAGTATTTACTGTCCTACCAATAGTACACCTAGTTTTACTAAAGCCAAATTTAAGTTCTTTTTGGAGTCTCTTCCTAAACCCACTATCATATCTGGAGATTTAAATGCACATCATACTATGTGGGGTTGTACCTCCACTAATACAAGAGGTAAAGACATTCTTGATTGTTTAGATGAATGTAATTTGGTACTATTAAATGATAAGCAAGTTACTACTGTTGGCTCTCATATTTGGAGACCCAATGGCCTTGATTTAACTATGGTATCCCCATCCATATCATTAAAATGCGAGTGGTCGGTTCATGATGATCCGTTAGGAAGTTATCACCTGCCGACTTTTACTAAAATAAACACAAAGAACTCTTCATCAACTCCGTCAGGTGAACAACATGCTCCTATAGATGAAGTTAATAAACTTTTGTTAAATCGTATAAACCTACGTCTCGTTAATTGGGATCTTTATTCTGAAACTGTTAATCGATTACTTTTGGATTTCGAGTATGATGTCAATGAACCCTTAAACAATTACAATAGGTTCTGTAAAATTATTTTGACAGCTGTGGAACGTTCCGTTCCACGTAGGAACTTATCAAATAGCGGTGCAAATACTTCAAAGAGGCACAAACATATTGCAGTACCTTGGTGGAATAACAGGTGTGCGACAGCTGTCAATGATAGTAAAGCGGCTTACCTTAGGTTTAAACAAAATCCAACTCTCGATAATTACATAAATTTTAAAAGAGTTCAAGCTGTTAAAAAGTTAGTAATTAAGCAAGTAAGACAACAGGGGTGGCAGGAATTTTGTTCCAAATTTAATAGATTAACACCAATTTCCACTGTTTGGCATAATATGAGAAAACTAAATTCAAAACATCGTCAAAATCATTTTAAAGATATATCATGGGTCAATGATTTTTTACGCAAATATACTCCTGATTTTGTACACTCACCTTTTGATGACAAACAGTTTAATTCTGTTAATTCATGCCCAAAATTTCTCACTGACCCATTCTCAATTGATGAAATATCCAGTGCAGTAAAATCTAGAAAAGATACAGCTAGTGGCCTTGATCGCTTAACATACAATATGTTTCGATTGCTGAATAAAATAAACCTTACTAAACTCTTACAAATTTTTAACGATTTATGGAAGGACTGTATTATCCCACCAGAATGGAAAATGGATTGTTTGATTCCAGTAATTAAACCCGGTAAAGATCCTACAAATTTCGACTCCTATAGACCTATAACATTGACGTCCTGTGCAGGCAAATTATTCGAACAATTAATTAAACAGCGTTTAGAGTTCTTTATTGAAAGTAATAGTATATTACCATCGAATCAATTTGGTTTTCGCCGTGGATATTCAGCGCGCGAAAGTTTAGCGAACTTCTATGTCGACCTTAGTACTGCTTTGAATAACGATGAATATGTTCTATCTGTTTTTTTAGATGTCGTAGGAGCTTTTAACAATGTAAATTTAACAGTTCTATCTTCGATTTTATCCTCATTTCTTCCAATGAAACTTATCGAATGGATTTATAATTTTCTTAGTAATAGAGAAGTGTATGTTAAAGTAAATAGTAAATTAATAGGACCTAGGTTAAGCTCTAAAGGAGTATGTCAAGGTGGTATTCTAAGCCCGCTACTATATATTTTATATATCTATAAACTTAATTCAATTTTAGGAAACAGTGTGAACAACTTGCAATTTGCCGATGATTTATTAATTTATATAAAAGGAAAGAATATTATTGATATGCAATTAGTGTTAAATGAGTCATTAAAAAGACTTGAGAAATATTTTTCTCTTCTTTCCCTCGATATTAGTTTAACCAAAAGTAAAGTAGTTGTTTTTCATCAAGTTCATAAATATGTTCCATTAATGAATATTATATATAATAATCAAACTCTTCCAACAGACTGTAGCGTTAAATTTCTGGGGGTAATTTTTCATCAAAATTTAAAATGGGATCTATACGTTGATTGCTTAGTAGATCGTGCTTTAAGAGCCACTAATATAATAAGATCTGTAATTGGTCGTAACTGGGGAGCTGATCCTAAAATTATCCTTTTACTTTACAAATCTCTTGTTAGAAGTAATTTTGATTACGCTTTCTTTTGTTATGCCTCAGAACATAAATTAGTAGAAAAACTCGAAAAAATTCAAAATATGAATTTAAGACTTATTTTAGGTGCTATGTATACTTCTCCAATTATCTCAATGCAAGTAGAATGTAATTTGCCTCCTATCCTTCTTCGTTTCGAATACCTAAAACTCAAATTTCTCTTCAAAGTTTTTTCAGTTTCCAATAACCCACTCATACTCAAATTATTAAATTGCCCCATTTCTATGTTTTTGAATAAAACTATTGTCAATGATTTGAATTTACGAGATGAATATAACATCTATAGTAGTAAGATACTTCCTTGTTATAATGGCCTTTATGAGAGTAAGTTCTGTAAGATCAAAATTGTTATACGTAAAGACATAAAAGAAAAGCACGATATGTATGAGACTTTATCAGAATTTATTGACTACAGGCAGATATATACAGATGGTTCCAAAAATGCACTTAGCACTTCAGTGGCTTTTTACGATTTGTCAAATAGATTTGGTCACGGTTATAAAATTTCAACTTTGGCTAGTATTTACACAGCAGAAGCAAAAGCTATATTTTTAGCATTAGAATACATAGAAAAACAGGTACTATATTCGAAATGGATTATAATTACAGATAGTATGAGTGTTCTTATGGCATTAAAAAATAACACATTCATTTCATCATCAAACTACTTAATTCAAGAAATTCGTAATAAATATTATCATCTCTGTACTATATATGGAAAAGATATTATCTTCATCTGGACCCCTTCACATATTGGAGTGTTTGGGAATGAACAAGTAGACACTTTGGCTAAAATTATTAATTCAAGTGCTGCTCGTGTTCAAGATTTACCCCTTTGTTATTCAGATTGTAGTATTGGAATACATAAAATCGTTACAACTAAATGGGAGGAGCATTGGACTCAAATATTACAGACTAAAGGCAAATGGTACCGCAAAATTAATTGGCGTATTGGAAAACCGTGGTTCTGCAAAGGAAAGGACACAAACAGAAAATTTTACACCAATATTTGTAGATTACGAATCGGCCACGGACATTTCAACGAACACCTGCACCGAATGGGCATGATCGCTTCCCCATCATGCACATGGTGTAACTCAAATACAGCCCAATCTCTACATCACCTTTTTTTTGATTGCTCTGAATTTGTCATTCAAAGACACATAAATATCCCGCACTCAATCCCGCTTCTCTTAAGATTTCCTTCTTGTTTCAAAGCTATTTTCACTTATATTACTACAACATTCAAGGAGCTATAAGAATACTTTTATTGAATTGCAAGACAATGATTTTTTATAATTATTTATTTTTAATTTGATAAATCCACTGGTTTAAGAAAACTCAAGAAAAGATATTTATGAAAATGTACTTACCGGATTTGACAAATGAAATATTGAAGATTATGACAATAACTGAAGCGACATTAGAAAAATAAAATTCCAGACAAATTATCTTTTTGAAGACTAGGCAGCATGGTCTCCGACCTTAGCCTGTTCCAAACGGAACAAACGTACTAAAAAAAAAATGTATTGAAGTTTTCTGTTTGCACTAGCTATTTTACGTAAAAATTAAGCAGTCTTAGAAATATCTCTTCCCTTCATTAGTCAGAATATTGTTGTGTAAACATTAAAATTGTGTATAGTGTCAAATAGTGACTAATAACACTTCAGATGACCAAGTTTCGTTGATGCCACAGTCATCTATATTAATCGTAAGTGTTCATTTATTTTTCGGAGGGTCTTTTATCAAGGCTAGGTCGATGTTTACTCTGCGTTAATTAATTCATGAACGAGGCTTTAAAAGAGGAAGCGATGATATCAGCCCCAGTTACTTGAACTTCCCTATAGTGTTGCAAACTATATGTGCTCTTGTCGTAAATAGGGTTTCTTTTGATGGGTTTGTGTTATTTATAGACATCAAGTACTACGACGTGTAACCACCGCAGCTGGGAATGTTTATTTGTACATTTTTATTTATATTAGGTGTCTGGCACTCCATTTTATATGTTGAAACTTCAGAAACTCTTGTATACTTATTCTAAGGCTTAGTAACAACATAAAAATAAAACATAATATTATATTAATTTATTCTTAAATGTATTTTCTAGTGTTTTATGCTAAAATAAAAAGACAGCAGTGAACATTACACTTTTTATCTTTTTTTAAATTAATATTTATATTCTTGTGTAATGTGTCATTGTGAATTAAATTATGTTAGTTTTTTTTTTTTATAATAAATAGAATAACTATTGAAGCTATGCCTTGCTCTGAAGTTTAATATGGTAAAAAAAATATTAGTGTCTATAACACTATCTCATAAATGGTTAAAGAATATATTTTAAAAGAAATTAATAAAATAAAAACTACATTATTATACTACACATAAAACACTTGTATGATTATAATTATGCTCATGACTATAATTTTATTTGGGGTTATCAGAGGAATAATTTACTGTTAATATTAAGTAATGTTACAGTTAACATGCTCACATTTGCCAACCTAATTGGAATTTTATTTTTTTAAATATTAATCTGATTAGAAGTAACACTTCTATTGTTTCATAAATTATTGTTGTTTTTTTTTCCTGAACAGATTCCAACTTTTTATGGAAGTAATAATATGAAAAAAAAAGTTACTTAAATAGTTATTGATATTTACTATGTATATATGTGTATATATACTATATATTATATAAATACTAAATTATGAGATTATATTAATTTGTTATCAATAACTTTAATTGATAAGATATAAAATACATCAGTATTAACTGTATATCTCTACAGAGATAATGAAATATAAGTTTATCCTATTATTGTCTTATTAGACACATCTAATCAGAATTATTTTTTTATTTTATTTTATACAAAAATCCACAGCTCTTAAAAAATAACTTACATGCTAAGTCTCTTATGAATACAGCCAATAACGGATTTTACTTATACAAACAAAAATTTTGATTCCATAGCGAGGTAGGCAAGTTAGAGTGGGTGTATAGTGAGTGTCCATAAAGTTAAGTTAATTATATTAAGTTAATTATAAGTTGAGTATATTATATTCCAATATAAAAGAAATCAGAGATATTTTGCTTGTTTGTCTCTCTAACAATAAGACAGATACCTATAATGTAATAATTACTAATGTTATAAATATGGAAGTCAGTTTACTATCTCTTAGCTTCTTAATAGCTCAACCTATCCTATATAGGATGAAGAAGTAATGCTAAAAGCTTGTTAATAAACCGTCCAGTTACTGTTTATCATCAGATAGATTGTATGCTTATTTGCCACCTTGGTGGTATAAAAAAATCCAGTCAGAGAGTAGACATTGTTAGTATTAAGTACTAGTAACCTAAATGCTAGCAATATGATGGTTATAATTTAATTGTTTTTTACAAATGGTACATAGTAGGTAATTACACCGCTATATTTTACCATAATTGGTGGGTAAATCTATTTTTAATACATATATTAGTATAATTCTATATACAATTAGTACAAGGAAGACTTTGTATAAAAGTTGATTGCTTGGGTACCTCTGTCCCATTCGTGTTTCTACCGTGAAGCAGTTGTGTTTGCATGGCTTTGTTTCGGTTTGAAGGATGGGATATGGCGATATGAGTTCATAAGTTGAGCATGGACTGTTTTTAACATAAATTTATTTGTAAGCTCATGTATACCTTCAGTCGGCAGTGTATTCCAGTGTTGTGGAGTTTGGATAGTGAAGAAATCTGATCTGAAGCAAAAACATTGTTATAAAAACACTTGTTACAAGAAATATATCATTGCTTTTACATAAAAAAGCATTTTTAGTTGTTTATATACATTTGATTTCTTCAGTGCAGTCAGTTAAAAATGGATACAAATAAATATTAGATCATGATGAAATATATTGGATCATGGACTTAATTGGGTTTATTATCATAATTCAGAAAGTCGGCAGAGTTACAAGGATTACCCAAAGTTCAAAGTTCAAGCTATTTATTTAAAGTTGCTCTGATAAAGTTTGCAACTGCAATGCACTTATCAAGTTGGATTCTAATTGGGTGTCATCTCTTGCATTATAAATATGATACACCCATATTGGACTCATAAATCCCAACTAATATAAAAACGTAAAACTTTTTTTTTAATAATTTTTAATAAACAGTTAGATTTTTGCGAGTTTAACAATAATAATCCAATTTGGTGGTTATTGCACCAAAATGCGGTTCACAGTTGTGTTATTGGCAGTCGAGCTTAAAATCTACAGTATGTTTTATCTTAATATCATCGTTTATTTCAGCCGTTAACTGCCCACTGCTGAACATAAGCCTTTCCCATTTTCTTACCAGTAGTTGCCACGCTTGGCAGGCGGGTTGGTAACCGCAGTTAGGCTTTTAGAGATGTTTTAAGAGGAATGCTGCTGCCTATCCCTCTATCATTAAGTTCCCTAAGTCGCCTCTTACGACACCCACGGGAAAGACAGGGGTGGCCTATTCCATGCCGGGACCACACGGCTATTTTATCCTGATATGTCATCGAGAAATTATAGTTACCTAATTCCATAAAGTCTCGGTCAATAACTAGTCGTTATATAAAATGAATCTTATCAGAATTCGCTTAAAGTGACTTTTTAAACGTTCTTGTACAGTCTAGACTTATACGATACCTGCATCCTTCCATTTGCATCCGACTTTGTATTTATACCATGTGTAGTGTGTAATAAAAATATTGAATGATAACAGTTTGAGGAAATAATAATGTTTAATAACATCTCATACATGCATGCCCATACAATTTGCGTGTATGTCTATAAATAGTATGTACATCTGGTTTCCTTATTTTTAGATCATATTTGAATATATTTATTGTTTTACACTCTTTGGAATCAACTTCCAGCAGCTATATTCAAGAACCGATACGACATCATAAACTTCAAGAAAAGAGCATATTCCTTATTAAAAGGCTAGTAGTACACCTACAATACCGTTGGTGTTGTGGGTGATCATGGGCGGCGGTAGTCACTTACCATCAGGTGAGCAGCGTGCTCGTTTAAGCATGAGGCTTACAGGGGGTGTTATAAAAAAAAAACACTAAAGAACCCCCCGACTTCACAGATGCAATCTACTCATACAAATGTTTGAGATATTGTACAAAGCTTAATTGAAATATTGTATAAACCTATCAAAAATATTTAAATGACAGTGAAACCCATAGCAAAATCTGATGCGTGGTATAGAAGTTAGGCAGAGAAATTATTATTGTCTTTACCTGTCTCAATATTGAAGTACTACGTTCGTGATTCACTGTTCATCCCAAAGGTTGACTGGTAGAGAATGCTTCTAGCATCGAGTTCGCCTTTTGTACCATATTTTCTTTTGGTCGATAAAGTTATTTAATTAGGAAAAATAGACGCAACCAGCGACTTTGCTTTATACTATAGTGGTGACCAGGTGGTCTACCATGAAATGAAATTTCGAATTTTCGGGCTCAATTTCGTGTTTTTGTTTGTACCGAAGTCGAGCCAGTAAATGGAGCTTAACATTTCGTTCATCATAAATCCTATCCTAATAGTCCAAAGGAACGATATTTTAACATTTTTAATAATTTTAAACGGCATGTATTATGTAATTTTAATATCAAATTTCTGTTTCGTTCGTCCCCGAAATTTCGGAAATCATTTCATGGTAGACCTACAGGTCCCGGCTTCACACGGGTAGTATTTTTTTTAAACAACTTAGAATGGCAAACAAGCTGACGGCCCACCTGATAGAAAATGGTAACCGTCGCCTATAGACATGAGCAGTACCATGGACATAACTATCTATTTAAAAAAAAAAAAAACCGCTTCAAAATCCGTTGCGTAGTTTTAAAGATTTAAAGCATACACAGGGACGGACAGACAGCGATAGCGACTTTGTTTTATACTATGTAGTGATGTAGACATAGAGATAGATGTGTCGCATGAAAGAATTGACCTACTACCATTAGTAGGTCAATGCTATGAAAGCATCAATGTGTTTTGTGGTTCAAATAGTAATAGGCTCAAACTCCATGACTTGCCATTAGTTACATAAAAGGTATAATGGTAAATTTTTTTTTTATTATACAACTTAGAATGGCAAACAAGCTGACGGCCCACCTGATGGAAAGTGGTAACCGTCACCTATAGACATGAGCAGTACCATTAACATAACAGAGTATACTGTTTCGCCCATGATACCCCCCATGCGTTGCCATCCCTGAGGACTCAGGTGTTATTCCTCTGTACCCAGTAAATTCACGCCATATCCCACCCTTCAAATCGAAACACAGCCATGCAAACACAACTGCTTCACGGTTGAAACACGAATGGGACAGAGGTATTCAAGCAATCCACTTTTGTACAAAGTCTCCCTCTGGTTTTTGGGTAAAACAATTAAGATTGAATTTAAAAAAAGTCCAACATCAATTTTGAAAAAACTATTTTGTTTTAAAAAGTAATTACTGAATCGATATTGATAAAATTTCTACAAGACCAATTTGTAATTTCGGTTTTTTGTAAACTTTCTACATATATGTTCTCCTTTAACCAAAGGTTGTCTGTAAGAGATTGCCCTAGCGATAACACCGCCTTTTGTACCTTTATATGTATATTTTAATCTGTACTTCATACTACTGTCATTTGAATTGTTTATACGTCATTGTTTATTTTTTATGTTTTTGTTCCAATAAAGAGTTAAATAAATAAATAAATATACTGTACAAACATTGTGCCTAAATTAAAATTCTTTCTTTTTCAGTCGTAAAATTTGTATTCTCTGTTATTAAGCATGAAAGAATACGTGGAATAATAAAAGCTGTGTCCCACAAAAAACAATTTAATTGTAATAGAAACAGTTGTTTTGGTCTAAAAAAATAAATTACGAATCGATTTTGATAAAATATCTACGGGACCAAATTGGTAATATTATGCTTTCAGATAAAAAAAAAAAAAAAGAATTTACCAAATCGGTTTACAACTGACGAAGTTATGAGGTAAGAAACATAAAATAATACAACCGAATTGATAACCTTCTTTTTGCAGTCGGTTGAAAAAGGTAACTTTTAAACTTTCGCGCTGCATGTTCTTCGGTTTATAAAAAAACGGAAATTAAAAAAAAAAGTTAATAAAGGTAAAGGTTAATTAATAAAAAAAAAAGGTTTTTTTTTGTTAATATAAAACCTATTTTATTTGCCATTCTGAGATCAAAACAGAAAAAGCTCCTCCAAAAACTAACGGCTTTAAATTGGCTCTTTTTGTATAGCAAATGGGTACTTTTACACTAGAAATGGCTAATAAGCTGACAGTCCACCTGATGGAAAGCGGTAACCGTA
Organism: Galleria mellonella; assembly: GCF_026898425.1. Classification (NCBI taxonomy): domain Eukaryota; kingdom Metazoa; phylum Arthropoda; class Insecta; order Lepidoptera; family Pyralidae; genus Galleria; species Galleria mellonella. The sequence goes on along the minus strand of NW_026441999.1, from coordinate 1,331,160 downwards.
GCCTAGACATGAATAGCAAGTGGACGTCACAGATTACACTGTGACGCCCATGATATTGAGGAATAAGGCGTTATATCTTAGTACACGGTAATTGTGCTCGACTACTCCCGAGGATAATAGTGTTACGCCTCCGCACCATGTAATATCACTGCTTTAGATATTAACGTAACTCATTCCATAAAAATGGCGTCACCATCAATCAGCCGTTAACTGTCCACTGCTGAACACAGGCCTCATCCATAAAGGGAGTTTTTTCAGTACATGCCACACTTGGCAGGCGGATTGGCAAGGGCATATAGGCTTTTGGCAGTTTTAAAAGGGATGCTTCTGCCCATTCTTCAACCAGTAGTTCTGGCGTAGAATAGGCCACCACTTCCTTTCCCGCGGGTGTCAGAAGAGGCGACTAAAGGAGCTTAATGGTCAATAGATAGGCAGCAGTGTCTTTCTTAAATCACAAAATCACCAAAATAAGACCAAAGCCTAATTGCGGTTGCCAACACGTCTGCCAAGCGTGGCAACTACGGGTAAAATGGCAGAAATTTGGGTAGGACAGAGGCATCTAGCAGACGAATTTAGTACCTAAGAACAAGGAATTACATAGAAGGTATAAAATAAAAACTGTAAATCACATGGTTGCCTCCTTTCTTCTTATGCAAATATTATAAGTAAAAAGAGGATGAAAGATACATTATCAGTTTCTATTTTTCTCAATTCATAGCAGGCTAGTGTATAGAAAATGTTTGATATGTCAATTATTTGTCAATAACAAATTTTGCATTACTAGATTATATATTCGACACAGTTTATGTAGAAAGTATGCAAGCAGGCTGTGTCTCAATTTGGTGGGGTTATACGGCCAATAAAACCAAGTGACATATTTCGATGAATTTGACTTCTACGGACTAGTTAAAAGGCAGATGCGTTTTTATTAGTGTCCGACCGAATTTTCAGTTTCGGTTTCGGCTAGTTTCGGCCAGAAATTCTACTTTCGGCCTTAGTTTCTATGTATCTAGTATGTTTTTATATATAAATATATATGACATATTTGTTACACACTTTAATTTGTGTTTATTATAACCCTTTAAGTATCTGTGTGTTTGTGTAAATAATTGTGTAAAAAATACACTAGATTTCCGTATAGAAGAGAAATTTTAAATGTGTTCCAATAAGTTTCGGTTTCGGCTGTAAAACCTGTTTCGGTCGGACACTAGTCTTTATGTTTATCCCTCTCTAACGCATTGACAATGTCATAAATATAACGAGCAACACACCAACTATGCATTCCATCTATTCTATTCCAAAATCTTTGTTTATTTATTTATTTATTTAAGGCAAACAAACAGATAAAATAATACATAATTATATACTTAAATAGTAATTTGGTAGCCACTAGAATTTGCACAAAATAAAATACAAGTAAACGAAACACAAAATAATACTAAAGTAAACAAAATTAAACAAATATAAACAAAATTAAACAAATATAAACAAAATTAAACAAATATAAACAAAATTAAACAAACAAATACTATTGAAAACTACAGCAACATTGTCAATATCTCTCTGGTCTGTCTAAGTAATAAGTGTGTCATCGACAAGTAATTTGGGAATTGCCAAATATAGTGTATGTATCACATGTAAATGATGCGAGTTCTATATATAAAGAGATGAGATCATTGATTCATAATCAATGTGGGTGTCGGATCTTCTAGTAGGAATGTCATTATCAATGACTTCTGCTTTGTATATTATGTGTAGCTAGTTGTTTACTGCGTCTGCGCCCGCGTAACTGTTATCTCCTGTGGGCCTACCATGAAATGTTTTCCGAAATTTCGGAGCCAAAACACAAATTTGATGTTAAAATTACATAATACATGCCGTTTGGAAATATTAAAAATTTTAAAATATTGTTTCTTTGGACTTCTATGATAGAATGTATGACGAACGAAATGTTAATCTCCTTTTATTGGTCCGATTTTGGTATAAACAAAAACACCAAATTGAGTCCGAAATTTCGAAATTTCGTTTCATGGTATGACCATGACATGGTCTCGAGGGAAATTCGGGGAATCTTTGGGTTTACAATTTATAACTCCTAAAGTTTAGGCCGTGCATTAATAAATTAGTTATTAATTAGACTGGTTTAGTCAGTCAATTAAAAAAAAAATCTTTTTATAAATTATGAATGGAAATATGATAGCAAAAAATATATTATATATATTTCATTGTTTCTGCCTACCCTAATGGGAGACAGGCGTGACAGATATGTATGTATGTATGTATGTATGTAAAATATATTACTAGACACCAGAGGGCACTAAAGTCGTCCATATGAAATGAAATGATTATTTATTTAAATTTAAAAAGACACCGTTTGTCGTATCACCTCACTTTCAGGGCACTTCTCTTGATAATAAGTCGAGTCTGGGGATTCTTGGCGTCGATATATCTAGCGACGTCCAGTTTTGCGGTCATCTGGAGGAAAAAGCTAAGATAGCTTCCAAAAAGTTGGGGGTGCTCAATAGGGTGAGACGGTATTTCACGCCAGAAAACCGCCTGAAACTGTATAAAGCTCAAGTGAGGCCACACATGGAATACTGTTCTCACCTGTGGGCAGGAGCGCCACAGTACCAACTCCTTCCGTTAGACCGCATTCAAAGTCGGGCAGCTCGAATTGTTGACGATCGGCGTCTTACTGTCCGGCTCGACCCACTGAAACTGCGTAGAAATGTTGCATCTCTGTGCATCTTCTACCGAATTTATCATGGGGAGTGCTCTGAAGAATTGTTCGGATTGATACCTGCTGCAGGTTTTCACCATCGTACAACCCGCCATAAACTAAAATTTCATCCCAACCATCTGGACGAGTGGCGGTCCTCCACCGTGCGTTTTTCAAGGCACTTTCTCCCACGCACAACCACTCTTTGGAATCAACTTCCAGCAGCAGTATTTCCGAACCGATACGACAACATAACCTTCAAGAAAAGAGCATATTCCTTTTTAAAAGGCCGGCAGCACACCTGCAATGCCGTAGGTGTTGTGGGTGACCATGGGCGGCGGTAGTCACTTACCATCAGGTGAGCCGCATGCTCGTTTGCCCCCTGTGTTGTAAAAAAAAAAAAAATTTATTTGCCAAAACATTTTTACACAAATATCTCTGTTTTATTCGTGTCTCTGCCACCAAGCAGCTGTGATCGCAGACTGTTCGGCTGAAGGATAAGATATAGCAGTGAAATTAGATAGTATGCCAAACACCATAGTCCACAGGTATGGTTGTAGGATGGGCGTGACAATATTTTCTATAAGGTTCATCAAGCTGTTTGTGTGTATAGGCGAAAATTGCCACTTTCCATCAGGCGGACCATAAGCTTGGTATTTCAAATTACTTAAAAATTACCTTATTGTTTATTTGTCTTATTTACAAGAGCTCGTGTGTTCGATTTTCTCTCCGGCAATGGAAAACATCGTTAACAAATTCACTAGACAGCTGTAACGTAACAACTGTCGTGTTTGATTCTAATCATCATTATTTCAGCGGTTAACTGTCCATTGCTGAACATAGGCCTCTCCCTATTGAGGAGTTTTGCCAGCAGTTGCCGTGCTTGGTAGGCGAGTTGGTAACCGCAGTTTTTTTTTTTAATGGGTGTAAATGGTATGGTAACCCCGCCTGCGCTAACGGGATACGATGGCGGAGCACCAGTGAAGGGTGATAGATGAGAATGAAAACAGGCCAGTTAGCCCATCATGACGAATCCATCTGGAATTAATCATGATAGTTTTCAGGGAGAACCGCGAGGAGGTCGACCTGGTTGGGTATATTGCTAGCAATAGGATTCTCAGTCTCCATTACTAACAATCCCTTCCCCCGGTAACCGCAGTTAGGCTTTAGGTTGTAAGAGGGTGGCGTCTGCCCATTATTCGACCATCAAGTTCTATTAGTGGCCTCTTACGACACCGTAAACGGAGTTTGATTTTAATATGCTCGGAGAAAGGTCTCTTTTCTGTCGCCTTTGAACATAAGACATGTGGAGTATTACGTTTAAAGGCGACAGTCCATAAATTTGTTTATTGTGAATCTTGCATTAGTTCTTCTCAACTATTTGGAGAGGATGGATGAAAGAAGAATTACGAAAGAGGTTTATCGAGCACCAATGAATGGAGATGTCGGTAGGGGCCGTCCTAGACGGACGTACGAGGTCTGTCCGGAAAGTTCGTATAAAAGTGTTCTGGAATGCGAGAAAGAGGAGTGGGGAGGCCAGGTAAGCGCAGGACCCCTTCCTTATGTCCCTAACAATGCTTCAGTTCTGGTCTGACCGCCGTGCGGTGCGAACTGGCTTGTCACGCCATCTGTGAAGTTACCTCTTAACGAAACCCCGTCGGCATGGAGCCCGCTTCCGTTGAAGAGCAGCGCGTCGTAATCAAGTTTCTCTCGAAACTCGGCAAGAATGGCCGTGAAATTTTTGCCGATCTAATTCGATAAGACATCCGGGGAACCACGAACAAAAAAATCAAGAAAATCCCGCTCAAATGTCAAGACAATGTTGATTGTTTTTTTCGATGTTCGGGGGATTGTCCATCAAGAATTCGTCCCTCCAGGCCAGACAGTTGATGGAAAATTCTACGTCGATGTGCTCAGACGCCTCAAAGCTCGTGTGGCACGAGTTCGTCCAGAATTGGCGCGAGAGGGGCGTTGGATTCTTCACCACGACAATGCCCCTGCCCACACCTCTCTTGTTGTCCGTGAGTTTTTGAGTAAAAATTCCATTACGGTGACCGAACACCCCCCCTATTCGCCGGATTTGGCCCCGTGTGACTTCTTCTTGTTCCCAAAAACCAAATTGGTACTTCGGGGGCGGCATTTGGGGGACATAAATGAGATAAAAAAAGCTACGACGGGGCAGCTGAGAAACCTACAACCAGAGGACTTTCAAGGAGCCTTCTCACAGTGGAAACGGCGTTGGCACAAGTGCATTATGTCACAGGGGGAGTACTTTGAAGGGGATAAAATTGATTTACCTGAATAATTGTAAAATAAAATTTTTAAAAAACTTTTATACGTACTTTCCGGACAAACCTCGTATGTCGACCAAATAGGCGACGTGCTGAAGGCAGGCCAAATTAAAAGTACCCGTAACCGGCGAGCGTGTATGAAAATATTGATGAATGTGAAGGAACCGAAAGAGGCTTGTTCGAATCGAGGCATTTGGCGTTCTATTGTTTCTACTTATCCTAATGGGAGATAGTCGTGACAGATATGTATGTGTGTATTTGTTTTACATTATCATTTTTACTTCCGTTACAGGAGCGGTAGCAGCATGTCGTAGATAATCGGCGCACGCGCAATGTGAGTGGTATTTCCCTATACATTCCAGTTTTGCTATTTGTGTAGCGGGGGTTGACGTGTTGTATTGTTAATATTTTTATAATGTTTTTAATTAAATTAATAATAAAATATATATATTAGTGTATGGACAAACAATCAGGACAATTGTTAAGCCCCTCTTAATAAGCGTATTCTAGTGTTGTTGACCCTGAACTCATCATGGGAAAAAGTTTGTTTTTAATAGTTATTTATTAATTATTTGTAAAGCATTTGTGTTATAAGGATAATCGTATTGCATTGTTTTAATATCTTTAACCGACTTCAAAAAGGAATGTGTGAGAACACATTCGACTGTATTTTGTTTGTGTGTTATTTTGAACCAGTGCTGAATCGATTTTGATGATTCTTTTTTTTATTAATTATGTATAGATACAATTATATGGCACGCCCTTTTAAAATATAAAGTATTAAAAATATGTGTGTGTGAGGCCGGCAGCATGTTTGCAAATTGCTCCAGTGTTGCTAGTCCTCATTGCCGGGTGTAGTTATTTACCATTAGGGAAACCGCATGCTCGTTTACCACTCGGTGTCATAAAAAAAAAATGTAACTTTGTATTCCAGTGAAGAAAAAAATGGCGTCCGTGTGGAAGCGGCTACAGCGCGTTAACAAACGCGCGGCTAAATTTCAATACACGGCCTCGTACCATCGGGTCGACTTGGATACATCGCCTAAATGGTATGTCTAGCTAGCGGGTGACCCTGTATATACCATCTGCATGGGTACAACTGTCCCACTGTTTTTGCCGTCAAGGTAAAACACAGAATATGGAGGTGTAAAACCATAGTTCTCAGAAAAGCAAAGGTTGACTGGGAGAGAATGCTAAATAGAATTAAGTACGTTTTTGTACCAAAATTTTGTTTTTGTAATGTGGTCAAGTAAATAATCCTTACTAATATTATTAATGTGAAAGTGTGTTTGTTTGTTTGTTGTCTTATAGCGTCGTAATAGGTTAACCGATCGCTATGAAATTTGGTGTACATATACTACATGAAATAGAGAAGGAGATAGGCTTTTTATCCCAGTTAGTAAATATATTTACCAGAGGGAGACTTTGTACAAAAGTCGATTGCTTGGGTATCTCTGTCCCATTCGTGTTTCTACCGTGATGCAGTCGTGTTTGCATGGCTGTGTTTCGGTTTGAAGGGTGGGATATGACGTGAATTAACATGGTATAGAGGAATATCACCTAAGTCCTCAGGAATGGCAGCGGATGGGGGGTATCATGGGCGAAACAGTATACTCTGTTATGTCCATGGTACTGCTCGTGTCTATAGGCGACGGTTACCACTGTCCATCAGGTGGGCCGTCAGCTTGTTTGCCATTCTAAGTTGTATAAGAAAAAAAAGCATAAAATATATATGTTCAATTTGCAGGAAGCCCAACAAGCTAAGCGTGGTGTGGACCCGCCGGTCGCGGCGCGTCATCACCGAGCCCAAGGAATGGGAGCCCACGCTGAAAGATCCCCTCAAGTGAGTCTCCATATGACCTTTTATCTCTTCTCTTTTTTCTACGCAAGTAAAAAAAAAGGTAACCAACTTCCAAGCGTTGAGGGCGTTCAGTTGGGTTGTTTCGTGATTCATTTTCGTGATTATAAAATTCTTGTAAATTTTTAAGGATTCTTTTAACAATATTTTGAATGACAAATTTTTATTTTTCAATTTATGCTGTGATCAGTATCAGTATGCTTTTTTTACAGGATAAAATATATGAAAAAAAAAGCGAAGGGTCGGGGGTCGCTAAATATTTTTTCTTACTAGGGGGTCATGGAAAAGGTTGATGAAAAACACTAGATTACATGTGGTAGGGAAAACATAAGCATGTATACAGTAATTATTGAAACTTCTCTGTGCCCATGATGTACATTTAAGTATGTTATTACATATTAAATATAAATATAAGTAAATTTAAATACACATATTGCTCACAACTTAGGTTACATGTTTATTTTTATTATTTACTTAATTTTCTCGCACTGTATAATTATGTTAAAGTGAATGCTGTGAATACCTATAACAGGCGTGTGCATTAATATTGTATTATATTTAATGTTTGTTATACCTATATGTTGTAATGCAATATGCTGTTGGTGTTCCTTAAATAAATAAATAAATAAAAGTCTGGTCACATATGTATATATGTTCATATTGTTTTTTTATACGGTTTTTGTTTCTATTCAAATGGTTGTCTCGTCTTGTATCTACACGTTTTATATACATATATTGTTGTTCTAAAAATATTATTTTTGACTGTAACCCTCTACAGTTATGTCCATGGTACTGTTCATGTCTATCATCAGGTGGGCTGTTAGCTTGTTTGCTATTCAAATTTACATAAAAAAACAATAGAAATTATTGTATCCTTTTATCGATCACAAAAATAATAATAAAAACCGGTTCGTTACTGTCGATGTTACCGCGTTTTTTTTCGGAAGTCTCCTAAAAAAATTATTCATACAAGAAATTGCTACTTTTTTAAAGTTGGCTAAACTGATCACTATGCTTATGTGTTTCCCAGAGGGTCCGTGATCTACACAATGCCGGAGAACCACACGGTTGCGGTGACCCTGTTCAAGGACTCTCGCACCAACGAGCTGGAGGATAAGGACTGGACCTTTGTATTGGAAGATGTAAGTGTTTTTTTTCAATGGGTGATAATGGTATAGAAACCCCGTCTGCGCTATCGGTATACACTGGCGGGCACCAGTGATAGATGACTGATGAGGATGAAAGCAGGTCAGTTAGCTCATCCTGATGAATTCAACTAGAATTAGCCACGATGGTTTCCTGGGGGTACCACGTGAAGGTCGACCTGACGGGTATATTGCTTAGTAATGGGGCAATTTGACCGCATTACTAACAAGCCCTTTCCCTCCAGATGTAAGTGTAAAAAAAAAAGGATTTAAGTATGTCTATTAGTTGTCTAGTACCCATATTAAATGTTCTGCTTAGTTTAAAACTAGATGTCTCTGTGTAGGCTCGCCATAGAATAGGCCACTCCTTGCCCGTGGGTATCGTAAGAGCGACTAAGGGAACTTAACGGTCGAGGGATTGGCAGCAGTGTCGCTTTTAAAACATCACTAAAAGCCTAACGGCTGTTGCCAAATCGCCTGTCAAATATGGCAATTACAGGTTCAGGGACATATAACGGTTCATACATGGTGATAAAAAAGATGAAGTATGTCTGTTAGTTGTTTAGTACTCTTATTATAATCTCTGCTTAGAACATTTGGAACTAGATGGCGTTATTACAAAGTGTCCAAATGTATTTATTATTGTTTATTAGCTGTATTATTGTGTTTAATGGATATGCCCACGCCATAACTTACTAGTGCCCACCCCATAACTTGCTAGTACCCACCCCATAATTTTCTAGTGCCCACCCCATAATTTTCTAGTGCCCACCTCAGGATCAAGAGCTGAGCTTTCAGCTATGGGCAAATAGATATCCTGGAGTATATATACGTCTTTTTAAAGGGTCAAACCCGAATGGACGAATGGGACAGAGGTACCCAAGCAAAGGGCTTTTGTACAAAGTCTCCCTCTGATATTTAAATTACGGTAAGTGTATTTCGTAATGCCCCCAGGTATCAGTAACAGGCAAACGCCGGAGATTGGCCGTCTGCGCAATCAACATGCGCAAGTACGCCAGCCTGGAACCGTCGCAGCGGCCGCTGGTGCTGACCCTAGACCCCACCACGCAGAAGATCACCGCGGCCACCATACACCTCACGCTGCACTGCGTACTGCTGAGGGAGGGGCAGGCTACGTGAGTTGTTTACAGGGTTCCGTACTTCGAAAGCTTCAATTTGTCGTCTGCCAGGACCCTTTTTTTTAAAATGGGTGATGGTGTAATCTATTATTGGAGCTATTAGTGTACGCTGGTGGGACCTGAGTGAGAAATGATAGGTGAGGATGGAGTCAGGTCGGTTGGCCCATAGTGAAATTGACTACGATGGTTTCCGGAACCGCGTGGAGGTCAACCTGACGGTAATAATAATTAACAAACAAATTCTTTCATATTCATATATAAGTAAAGATGTTAGCCATTGGCGTAGTTAGTTATTATTTATTGTATTTGCTAGCCTTTACCCGCGACTTCGTCTACTTAACGGGGACATGGTGATGTACTGGTATTAATAGTAGCCTATGTCTTTCTTCATCCTGTATAGTATGTATATGCCAAATTTAGTAATGATAGGTTAAGTCGTTAAGTGGTAACAAACAAACAAACTCATTTTCACATTTATAATAGTTGTAAAGTTTTATTTATTGTACCACTTAAAGAATAATACAAAACAAATACATAATATTACATTTATGAACACACACACACACACACACACACACACACACACACACACATACACACACACACACACACACACACACACATACACACACACACACACACACACACAATCTAGTAACTATTGTTATGATATACTATAGTGTAGTTTTTTATTTTTATTTCCTTCTAAATTTTATAATTACTCTAGCCACGACAAATTTATATCGCTAAGTCAGTGAAAACCTGTTATTGGCTTTTTGTATGGATAAGTTGTTATTGTTTTAAGCTATAAATTGTAAGCTGTTGGTTTTCCAATAAATAAATAAATAAATACACTTATGAAGTACAAAAGTCGGTCTTATCGCTAAAGCAATCTCATCCAGATAACCTTTGGGTAGAGGAGAAGAGAAAAAAGGATTGTGGATCCATTATTGATTATTGTTTAATTGTTTGAAGGGATGAAGACATGCAGTCGTTGGCTTCACTGTTGTCAGTCAACAATAACTCGGACATCGCTGTGCTGGAAGATCTCGACGAAGATGACTACACGCTATCAGATAACTCTACAAGAGAGGTTTGTGACATACATACATACATACATATCTGTCACGCCTGTCTCCCATTAGGGCAGGCAGAAACAATGGAACGCCAAATGCTTCGCTTCAAACAAACCTCTTTCGCTTCTTCCACATTCATCAATCTTTTCATACACGCTCGCCGTTTGTGACATACTGAATAATAATTCAGTATTTTTTTTTTACAACATAAGGGGCAAACCAGCATGCGGCTCACCTGATGGTAAGTGACTGCCGCTGCCTATGGGTGATCATAGGCGGTGGTAGTCACTTAATATAGCAATGCCAGATTCATTGCAGGTGTGCTGTCGGCTTGCACGGATGAGCACGGATCTTCTTCACAGAACATTGCGACACACACACGCACATGAATACACATATATATTTTTAATTTTGGGCTTGAATTGAGCTGAAAACGGTAGATACGTTTATTTTGTATTTTTTTTTTGTTTGTTTGTTTTGTTTTTGTTTTGTATGTTACTATGTGAGTCGCATGATTATTTAAATAAATTATTTATCTCTTTCTTTCTTCAGATGCTTGACCTCCGACAGCAAATGGAGGAGATGACCCAAAGTCTAACGAACAGCGATATAGCGGCCACACCGAACAGCGTGCAAAGTTTAAACTTCGACAACTCGCGCACCCCCACCGCTCCCATAACGCCCGACACGGACGAGCCCCTCACCCCCGTGCCCAGGGACAATCCGTTCGAAGCAGAGCAACATTGCGACACGAACAACACCAAATCTAGACCGGAACACTTTAGTAACTTAACGAAACAGGCAATGAAAAGCGAACAGCCGAAATTTACGTCGACACCAAATAATAAAAATATTAATAATGTAGTGACAGATTATAAAGTAGATAGTTTGAGAGGCACGGCAGCGTTTAAACCTAAAACAATAGCGAAAACCAACCTTAAGCCGTTGGAGTTTAAAACTAATTTGAATAATATCACTCTGGACAAGAATGACAACGAGAACGAGGACAGTGATAAGACGCCGACCGCAGAAGTGGAGAATACAGAGAAAGCGTTCACGGAGAAGTTGGACAGAGACAAAACTCCAGTAAGTAAACACAAATGTTTGTGGCCTAAAGCCACAAACATTTGTTTTAAGGGCAAATGCTCTTTGATTCATTGTAGTTAGTATCAACCGGGCTTCGCAGGGCTGCATTGTAGAGTTTTTGATATTTTTTTAATACTACTATAGTAGCAAGCAGGCATACGGCCCGTCTTATGGTAAATGGATTTACCGTAGCCTATGGATGCCTGTAACACAAGGAATATCACGCGCGCGTTGCCGACCCATAAGAAACGTTAATTGACCTTTTTGAAGAACCCCATGCTGTAGTCTCTAGGGCAGTGATTCTCAACCTTTTTTTTGTTGCGGCACATATTTAACGAATTCAAAATTTGGCGGCGCACAAAGAAAAAGATAAAAATTATTTACTTACTACAACACACCGCATAAATAGTTTATGACAAAAATTTTAAATATTTGCAAAATTTGGCTGCACACAAAAGTGCCGCGGCACAGTGGTTGAGAATCACTGCTCTAGGGTAAGCCCCGACAGCAAGATCATTCCATTCATTGATTTATTATTGATATTAATATTGTATCCATATAAATAGCTTTTCAAACTCCATATATTTACAATCAATTTTTTAAACATTTAAATTATGTATGTATATCAATAATTAGTAGTACCGCATTCGAGTATTCTGACACTTCCCTAAGGTTGACTGGGAGAGAATGCTTTTAGCATTAAGTCCGCCATGTACACATATATGTACTAATGAATAAATAAATAAATAAAATGGTTATAGAACACTCTCCATTCCGTTAATATAGACTTATGCCATTGCTGACGTTTTGTTGCCCTAATAAAGTGAAACAATTCTATTATATTATTTATTTATTTATTTATTTTTATTTAACACTTTATTGCACCAACATAACAGGATTTGTTGAACAATTTTCAATAAGTATAGTGTAGTACAAAAGGCGGTCTTATTGCTAAGCAATCTCTTCCAGACAACCTTTGGGTAGAAGGAATTAAAGCATAAGTAGGTAGGTGGCGCATTAAAAAAAATAGATTTGTAAAAAATAATACATTCTTTTGTTATATTTCAAAAGAATAAGACAGCATTTTCGATGAAAGCTCTCAGTCGACTTGATTTCTTTCGACCTCTTAAACAATTGTGATTTAATTAATTATGTATAAATTGGAGTTTTTCTTTGTAAATTGTCACAATATTGTACACCGCTCTATCCGCTGACATTGATGCTCCCTTCCACTTTGCGTGTTGCTGGTGGAGAACTCTTTTAGAGTTAAGCTCGCCTTTGTACATTTTTTTTTATACCACTGAGGTGGCAAACAAGCATACGGCCCACCTGATGCTAAGTGGTTACCGTAGCCTATGAACGCCTGCAATACCAGAGGTATTACGCGCGCGTTGCCGCCCCTGAAGAAAACTCTTTACCCCCCCTTTAGAAGAACCCCATGCTGTAGTCTCTTGGGAAAACCTCGGCAGGGAGCTCATTCCACAACCTGAGTGTTCGTGGGAGGAAACATCTCTGAAACCGCCCAGTACGCGACCATTGAGTCTGTAGGACATGAGGGCGAGCCGTACGATGGTAGAAAGTGGCTGTGGGCATCATATTGAACAATTCTTCTGAGCACAATCCATTGTACATTTGATTACGTCTGTCATATTTTTATGTATAATTAGTGTGTACAATAAATAAGAAATAAATAAATTATCGTCATATTTCAACAAATTATTAAAACCATTAATCACGGACTTTCAGCATGGTTTTGTCAAGGCTAGATCAGTGAATACAAATTTAGTAACATTTGCTGATTTTATTACTGAAGCTGTAGATACTAACTTGCAAGTTGACGCTATTTATACAGACTTTAGCAAAGCTTTTGATTCAGTACCCCATAATATTCTGCTGCAAAAACTATCTTTATATGGTTTTGCAGATCCTTTGCTATCATGGCTGAGATCGTACCTAACCAGTCGATCATTTTACGTTGTTATTAATGGATTTAAATCGCTCAATAAAATGATTACATCAGGTATCCCTCAAGGCTCTAATATTGATCCGATTCTCTTCAACATATTTATAAATGATGTTGTTTCGGGTTTTGAGTCGTCCTTAGCATATTTGTTTGCAGATGATTTGAAACTTGCAAGAATTATAAGATCTGTCTATGATTGTGTGCTTTTGCAACGCGATCTGGATAGACTAATTATGTGGTGTGAATATAATGGCATGTCTCTGAATTTTAGGAAATGTCTTCATATAAAATTCACTAGAAAACACAATAAAATTGCCTTTGATTATCACATCTATGGTGAAACTTTAAGTGAAGTGAGCACTATAAGAGATCTGGGTATACTTCTAGACAGTAAATTAACATATTTACCTCAAATAGAGTTTGTAATAGCAAAGGCATCAAGAGCTTTAGGTTTTGTAATTCGCAATGCCAAGGAATTTGTAAATCCAAAAACTAAAATAAAATTATATTATTCATTAGTTCGAAGCGTCTTGGAATATGGTTCGATAGTTTGGCGACCACATTATTCGACCCATATTTTAAGATTAGAGCGTATACAAAAAAGGTTTCTCTGGCATTTGGCTTTTTCAGCTCGACAATCTAAGACCTTGGTGGCCTACGGGGACAGACTTATCTATTTCAATATGGTATCACTTGATAAGCGTGGAACATTAATAGATTTAATGTTCTTATATAAGTTGTTTAGGAACAGAATTGACTGTTCTCAGCTTCTTACCAAATTTAATTTTCGATTGCCCGTACACTATCCCCGTAGTTACATCAGTCTAATGTCCGTGCCGTTCCGTAGAACTGTTCTTGGTGCCAACTCCACTGTACCACGTCTTTGCAAGCTGTTGAATGATTGCAAGCAACACTTGGATATTCACTTCGATACAGAAGGGGATTTCTATAGGAAAGCATTACAGTTAATTTAAATAGCTAAAAAACTTATGTGAAGCAATCATCTACTGAATCTAAAAAACTATACCAATGTCAAATACTTCAAGAGATTGTTATACTATATTATTGTTTTTGTTAATTAGCATGCTGTGTTTCCTTTAAAATGATTGTACACTAAGTATAAATAGACGGTAATTTAAATATTAAATCTTATCAGTGTAACAATTACTAGGAGACCAAATAAAGATAAAATAAAATAAAATAAATACAAAATTATGTGATAGAATACATACAAACTTTTCCATTGAATCTATCAATTGATGAAAACGGCATAAAATTGGTTGCGTAGTTTAAAAGATCTAAGTGTACAGACGGCGGGAAGCGACTTTATTTTTATACTATGTAGAAATAAGATATTGAGTCTGAGCAAATATTAGTGTTTATTAAAGAAAGAAAAAAAAACAACAAGCAAGTAGAAAATTTCGCATAGGCTTAATCTAAGTATTGTAGTATGAATAGGTCATAAGTAAAAAAAATTGTAAAATAATGTTTTATAATGATATGTGAACTGTAGTTGGTCAATAAATAAGATCAAACGTTTCCAAAGGTGCAAGATCTTCTGGAGTGGTGTCAGAGTGTCACCCGTGAGTACAAGTCGTGCAAGATCACCAATCTCACCACCAGCTTCCGATCAGGGCTCGCCTTCTGCGCAATTATACATCGATTTCGGCCTGATCTCATGTGAGTTGAATTATATATATATATATATATATATATCCACACACACACGTGTACTAAGCATACTATGTATAAATATATTATGTATATTTATACATAGTATGCATGTTATTATGTTACTTTGACATATGTTAGGTAGATATATAATTTATTTGCATTACAGTACATACATAACATCAGATATTGGTACATACTCAAGAGAATAAATAAAAGGAAAGTACTTAAAAGTGGTAACATAATTTTTCATTTAGCGCATGTGTCACAGTAACACAGAATGGTCACAACTTCGTTTATTGTTTTGCCATCAAAAAAAGCAAAACACTGATATTCTATTGTGGACAAAAGCTAAAAGTTGTGTTTCAAAATTTAATAAATCCTTTATTACTTGTTTATATTATATACTATAGTATATAATATAAACAAGATGGGACCTAATATAGACCCTTGAAGTACTGTAAAATATATAGATTTAAAGATGATCACCTCATCATCTGTTTATTGATTTCCATAAAATAATTTTTAAGCTTTCCTTTTCTGTGAGTGTTGTAAGAGGCGACTAAGAGATGGTAATGGTCTAGGGATGGGCAGCAGCGTTTCTCTTAAAAAAGTTTAATTGTAGTTACTAATATGTCTATTAAGTGTGTATATAATGCATTTATAAATGTTATGAGTCTGGGTGGACTTATCTCTGAAAGAGATCTCTTCCAGTCAACCTGATATAGTTAGAAAGAATGTCGTTATATTTTTTTCTCAAACATGCTCGGAAATGTGAGCATTATTTTGACAATCTTTTTCGAGATAAATCAAAATTGCCGTACTGGCCAGATACATGCGGGCAGCGGCCGGCAAAAGTTGTATGAAAATTCATATTTGTCGTGTTTTGCGGCCAGATAAATTACTACATAAACTCATATTTGTCCTGGAATTTAAAAATGGGATGGCCTTTTACTTTGAAACATGGTTATTAAGGAGGTAACTAATAAAAGGTTTTATTTAAACTTCGAACTGGCTTGCAAATAGAAAGCTGTTTATTAAAAAAAAAAAAAGCAAAGGAACACTATGGCGCGTGAAAAATTATTACTGTTTGTTACTCATCATTGAACTTAAAAAGTAAAATTGCGTTTTTGATTTCCGCGCATCGTTTGAGAATAGTAGATTACTGCAGCGGCCGGCAACTGTGGCATTGATGGACGAACATGCATGTGGGTCGAGGCGACGAAATAATGCTCAACATTTTCAAGCATGTTTAAGAAAAAGTACTGTACAAGCCCTGGCGACAACTAGACATCGATGTAGTCACGTATGTGTGCCTCGGCTACGTCTCGGGCCACACATGCACGGTCGTCCATGAATGCGTCGGTTGGTGGCCGCTGCAGTAACGCGGTACGTTCGGTGGTGAGCGTGGATGTTGGAGGAGGTATTTAGAGCGCGTGCGTGTGCGTGTGCGCGTGGTGTGCAGCGACTTCTCGGGGCTGCAGCCGGAGGCGGCGGAGGCGTGCGTGCGCGCGGCGCTGGCGGCGGGCGCGCGGCTGGGCGTGCCGCGCCTGCTGGCCGTCGGCGACGTGTGCCGCCCCGCGCCCGACCGCCTCGCCGTCAGTACACTACCACGCCTACTCTATTTTTCTATACTACTCAAGTGGCAAACAGACGCACAGTGGCCCAAGTGAGACGCTACGCGCGGAAAATGGAATCTTTTTCACAAGTGGCAAACAAGCATACGCCCGCCTGATGGTAAGCGGGTACCGTAGCCTATGAACGCCTGCACTACCAGAGGTATTACGCGCGCCTTGACGACCCTGAAGAAACCTCTTTACTTTTTTGTTTTTTGAAGAACCCCATGCTGTAGTCTCTTGGGGCCTCGACAGGGCCTACTAACTAATAATACAATACCAACCCCAAGCTCTCAAAAGTGCTTATCTGTTTTTTTTTCTAATACTATTTAGAATAGCAAACAAGCTGACAGCCCACCTGATGGAAAGTGGTAACCGTCGCCTATAGACATGAGCAGTACCATGAACATAACAGAGTTTACTGTTTCGCCCATAATACCACTCATACGTTTCTATTCCTGAGGACTCAGGTGTTATTCCTCTGTACCCAGTAAATTCACATCATATCCCACCCTTCATACCGAAACACAGCCATGCAAACACAACTGCTTTACGGTTGAAACACGAATGGGACAAAGGTACCCAAGCAATCAACTTTTATACAAAGTCTCCCTCTGGTATTAGGTTTGTATTGAGACACTATTTAATAAATATAATGTGTTTTTATTTTATAATAATAATAATAATAATAATAATGGTCGCTGCCCGGGGGTCGCCGGGGCGCGTCTACAACTGGCGGTAGGCGCGGCAGAATGCGAGCCAGCCGACCGGCCCCACCACCTGGCCGGTCCGACCCCTCGCCATCGACATCAGCTGGCTTGGCGCCGGCAGGGCCGTCACAGGCCCAGCAATCGGTGCCCGCCACTGGTGGTACACGTCGCATGAGGTGGACAAGAGCCATGAATGAGGACCTCATGCGTGCGTTCTTCAGGGCTACAGGGACAGAAACAGGCAGAACAGGATACCGGGCAGTAATGCACCGCGAGTTTCTGCGTCTTTTACCGGATCTAACCGTCTCGGAACAGAACCTAGCCGACAGAGTTCGGTACATACAGCGCTCTGGTATGTTTAGCGCGACCGAACTCGAACGATTGCGAAGTGAAGTTGTTCCAGAAGCAAATTCCGCGACCGTAGAGCAACCCATCTCAGACGTGCTACCTAGCGTAGAGGTGGTTGCCGAAACGCTTTCAGAAGTGGATGCGGACGGAACAACTTCCCAGGATATAGAGCATATGAGGAGCATACTAGAGGAGGCGATTCTAGAGATCCGAAGAACTCCCCTCGAAGAGAGACCGAAGCTTCCCCGGATATATCCAAATGTGGCGACGCGGGATGCCATTGAGGCCACAAATGGACTGCTGCCTCAGTACCTTGAGGGCAGCGGTGACCTGGGAGAGACGAGTTCAATCCTGTTTGGCGCTGCGTTGGCAGTATGCCGATATACCGGCGCAAAAATGCCCCGGGCTGGACGTAATATCCAAAGGGATAATATGAAACCAGCCTGGAAAAGAAGGATTGAACGACGGATCGCCCAGGCCAGAGTCCTCATTGGTAGACTGCTCTGCTTCAGGGAGGGCAACACACGCCCGAGAATTATGCGCTCCGTAAAAGAGGCCTTTGCTGGGACAGGTGTACGTCTGTTCCAGCCGGACTTCGGGCACAAACTTACGGAGCGCATAGATGAACTGAAGCAGAAGATCGCTGCATGGGGGAAGCGACTCCGACGGTACTCTGAGAGGGTTGAGAGGTATCAACAGAATCGCCTCTTTATGAGTGATCAACGGAAGTTTTATAGGAACTTGGAGCGCCCAAAACTACAGCCCACAGGACAAAGACCCGAAACAGCCAATTTCGTCGCCTTCTGGAGACAGCTGTGGTCTAAACCTGTGGAACATGAGGAGGGCGCATGGATGCACGATGTTGAGGAAGCATGTGCTCGAATAACGCCGATGAACGCCATTGCCATTACGGAGGAAGACGTGGTTGCCGCGATCCGTCGGGCTCCGAACTGGAAAAGTCCGGGGATCGACGGATTGCAGCACTACTGGTTAAAGGCGTTCTCGGCCAGCCATGCGACCTTAGCCGTGCAATTCCAGAGTGCCCTCGAAAACAGGGCGCTCCCGAACTTCCTTACAACCGGGATCACTCATTTAGCTCCTAAGACGGACGATACCGCGGATCCATCTAAATATCGCCCCATCACTTGTCTTACGACAATATATAAGACGTTAACATCCGTTCTGAGCGCTAAGATCTCTCGTCATGTGTACGAGAATAAGATCCTATCTAGCGCTCAGAACGGATGCAGGGGCGGTAGCCGCGGATCGAAGGAGCTGCTCCTCATTGATGCTGTCGCTGGGCACGTGGTCAAGCGGAACCGTCGGAATTTCTCCGCCGCCTGGATAGATTATAAAAAGGCGTTCGATTCCGTGCCCCATTCATGGCTCCGGAGGATACTCGAGCTGTACAAGATCGACGGTACAGTTCGAGTGTTCTTGGAGGCATGCATGAGGCAGTGGACGACGATCCTGACTATCCAGGGCGAGCGATTGACGGATACCGCTGACCGGATAGAGATAAAGAGAGGAATATTCCAGGGCGATTGTTTGAGTCCACTTTGGTTTTGCCTGTCCCTGAATCCACTCAGTACTTTACTGGAGAATTCGGGGACTGGATTTCAGTATCGGAGAGGAGGTACACGAGTGTCTCACCTTCTGTACATGGATGACTTGAAACTGCTAGCTCCGAGCGTCGAACGCCTGACGGAGCTGCTAAATATCGTAAACGATTATAGCAGCTCTATTAGGATGGCGCTCGGAATAGACAAGTGCGCGGTCCTCCATGTGCAGAGGGGACGGGTCACTCAAACTGAAGGGATCGCCACAGATCCCTCTAATATTAAAACCCTCTCCGAGGCTGAAACATACCGGTATCTGGGCATGTCACAAAACATCGGTGTGAAGGAGACGGATATGAAACAGTCAGTCCGCGAGGAATTTTTTGCGCGCCTTACAAGAGTACTGAAAAGTTCTTTGTCGGGCGCCAATAAAATCCGAGCTTATAACGGCTGGGTCATACCCGTACTCCTTTACACTTTTGGCGTGCTCAGATGGTCTCAAACCGAACTCGAAGCCCTGGATCGGAAAGTCCGCACAACTATGACCCTCCATAGAATGCATCACCCGAAATCGTCAGTCATGAGGCTGTATATCCCGCGGAAAGCTGGTGGTCGAGGCTTGTTAAGCGTTAAGACCATGCACAACCGCGAGATTGACAGCCTCAGGACATATTTTCTGGAGAAAAGAGACGAGGGTTTGCATAGAGAGGTCATAGAATGTGACAAAGGATTCACCCCTCTTTCTCTGGCTAAAGAGGACTGGCGAAAACCCGAAGTTTTGAGTACCTCTCAGCGGGAGGCCGTATGGAAAGAGAAGGAGTTGCACGGAAGGTTCTTCAAAGCCCTTCACGGGCCGTACGTAAACACGAAGACCTCCGTGCACTGGCTACAGTTCGGTGATCTCTTTGGAGAGACCGAGGGTTTTGTCTGTGCAATACAGGATCAGGTGGTTAAGACGAACAATTACCGAAAGCACATTCTGAAGGATGGCACTGAGGACATCTGTCGAGCATGTCGCCATCCTGGAGAGTCACTCAGACATGTGCTTTCGGGTTGTTCAGCTCTTGCCAACACAGAGTACTTGCACAGGCACAACCAGGTAGCCAAAATACTCCATCAAGAGCTAGCTCTGAAGTACGGCCTCGCGAATGAGAGGTTGCCGTACTATAAGTACGAGCCACAGCCGGTCCTCGAAAGCGACAGCGTCAGGCTCTACTGGGACCGATCCATCATCATGGACAGGACTGTTCTTGCGAACAAACCTGATATCGTGGTGATGGACCGGGCACTTTCGAGGGTGTTTTTGGTGGATGTCACCATACCGCATGACGAGAACCTCGTGAAAGCCGAAACCGAGAAGAAGAGAAAATATCTCGACCTGGCTCACGAGGTGACCGAAATGTGGGGGGTGACATCTACCGAAATCATCCCAATCGTTATGTCGGTGAACGGTCTTATCCCAACCAGTCTGGAACAACATCTCAGACGGTTGGGATTCCGGGGCGGCTCACTCCCGGGAAAGATGCAGAAAGCGGTGCTCTTAGATTCTGCCCGCATTGTACGCCGGTTTCTCTCCCTGGGGCCCTGAACCCCGGCCGACTGTGCTTCTGCCGGGGGTTAGTTGCCATCTCCTCTCCTTAAGAGGGGAGATGAGAATTTTGGTAAAATTTAAAAATAATAATAAAAAATCTCTACATCTCCCTACAAAAGGCTGTTATATTAAATACTTGCAGAATAGTTAGAAAATTCTTAGATATAGATGAGGATGAAGTAGCCACCCGACATACACAAACATAACCTTCCATTCAAACATACACATTGCACTTACTTGGTCACGTACCCGTAAGTGTAGTATAATTACCAGCGCTAAAAGCTGAGAAATAAGCAATTCAATGTAAATAATAATAATAATAATAATAATTTATCTCCTCTATCTAGAATATTGAATAATACAGGATATGGATACACTATAAGCAGGGATACACAAACTAAAATCACACATCTACTTTATATGGATGATATCAAACTATATGCAAGCAATAGACAACATCTAGACTATTTTCTTAAGATAACAGAATCATTCAGTAATGACATAAAAATGACATTCGGTACTGAGAAATGTAAAATAAATTCTATTGTTAAAGGTCAATATAAACAAACGCATCCATATAATCTTAATGTATTAAATGAAGCAATAGATAATATGGAACCTAAAGAAACTTATAAATATCTAGGCTATAAACAACATACTTCCATTGATCATACACAAATAAAATCAGAATTGACATTAAAATACAAACAACGTCTCAATAAAATATTTAGCACTCTTCTGTCAGCTAGAAATAAAACTAAGGCAATCAATACATATGCAATATCCACTCTCACATATTCATTTGGTATAATAAACTGGACCGATACCGACCTTGATGCACTTAATACACTCACACGATCTATATCATACAAACACAATCATCATCACATACATTCAGCAGTAGAGCGTTTTACACTAAATCGAAAACTTGGTGGTCGTGGATTCATAGACATTAAAAACTTACACTACTCGCAAGTTCACAATCTTCGCACATATTTTCTACATCACTCCAACACCAGCATTTTGCATAAAGCAATCACAACCTTACCAGTATCAGGAACAACTCTAAAATTTAATAATAAGCAATATAAACCACAAGATAAAATTATAAAAGAAGAACAGAAAGTTGAGAACTGGAAGAGAAAACAACTACACGGAAAACACCCTTGTCAACTGGATCAGCCCCATATTGACAAAGCAGCATCTAACACATGGCTTACTAAGGGAAATATATTCCCAGAAACCGAAGGTTTCATGATAGCGATCCAAGATCAAATAATAAATACACGTAACTATGCAAAGTATATAATAAAGGACAATTCCGTACAAAATGATAAATGTAGGCTATGTAATAACACAAAAGAAACGATAGAACACATTACAGGAGGTTGTTCCGTACTGGCTGGCAGGGATTATGTGCGAAGACATGATAATGTTGCAAAATTAATTCATCAGAAGCTCGCAATTAAACACAAACTTATATCCGTTAAATCGCCATATTATAAATACACTCCTTCTGCAGTACTGGAAAATGAAACTGCTAAGCTTTATTGGAACCGAGATATCATCACCGATAGAACAATAACCTGTAATAGACCTGATATAACACTTACATTTAAACAAGAAAAGACAACTTACCTTTTAGACATCTCCATACCAAATACCGAAAACCTAAAACAGAAACATAACGAGAAGATTCAAAAATACTTACCTCTTTCCGAAGAAATAAAAGATATGTGGCACCAAAAGAATGTTGATATAATCCCGATTATCTTATCTTCTACTGGCGTTATCCCAAAATCTCTACACAACTCATTAAATAAACTGCACCTTAATAAGACATTCTTCATTGAACTCCAGAAATCTACAGTATTAGATACATGCTCCATAGTTAGAAAATTTTTAAATAGTCCAATTCCTAACATTCCTACTGAATAAAATAAAATATGAGAACAAGTGACTTGGTAACAATCCCGTCCTTGTCTCTACAAAACCAGCTATAAGCTGAGAAATAATACATATGTATATAATAATAATAATCTTCTACTGGCGTTATCCCAAAATCTCTACACAACTCATTAAATAAACTGCACCTTAATAAGACATTCTTCATTGAACTCCAGAAATCTACAGTATTAGATACATGCTCCATAGTTAGAAAATTTTTAAATAGTCCAATTCCTAACATTCCTACTGAATAAAATAAAATATGAGAACAAGTGACTTGGTAATAATCCCGTCCTTGTCTCTACAAAACCAGCTATAAGCTGAGAAATAATATATATGTATAATAATAATAATAATAATTCTTTATTATCAGGTACTTAGCCCATAGAGGTACAATTGTATTACAACGTGCACGGATAACATATAAAAAAATATAAAAATATAACAATCAAAATATACAAAAAGAAAAATATAAAAATTAAAATATGTAGAAAATTTATAATTTATAAAAAGTAAAAGTAAATAATATAGCAAGAAGCAAGAGAACATTATTTAATGTTCCTGTCTTGGTGCACGGACAACCAATACTTTTGAATGGGACTGTTCAGACACTGGGACAATGTGCTGAGGATTTCATTCTTTGAATTCCGAATGTGAGCCCAGAAATTTGCTACACGATCTCTTATTATAGCGAAGTGTGTGTATGTCTACAAACACTTTTTCCACGTGAAATTGTGTTGCACTTACAAGAGAGGAAGTTTATAACCAACAATCGTTTTCAATTTACAACCTTATTATTATTATTATATTAAGTTTAGAATGTATTGCTATATTTAATATAGCATGCAAATCTTTATAAATAATATTCTTTAAAGATAATGAATCTGTTACAATGTTAATATAATTAATATTTATACTAATTTAAAATAAGGCTTCCATGCACTGTACTATATATCATTCAGCGTAATATAGTGTTTGAAATTCATATATTTTTCCTTTCAGATAATGACGTACCTATTCCAGCTTCGTACACATTTCACCGGCAAAGAGTTGCAAGTGGAACAATTAGGTATGTCACATAATAAATAAATAAACTCGAAATATATGCTAAGTTGCATTAAATAAATTTGTACAGGACATTGTCTTTGACGTGTGGTCCCGGCACAGAATAGGCCACCCCTTCCTTTCCCGTGGGTGTTGTAGGAGGTGATTAAGGAAGGGCCAGGGGTGGGCAGCAGTGTCATAATCGGCAATAATACAGACAAAATCGGCTTTTACCATGATTATTTGTGTATTTTTTTAAGGCAATGACGAGACAGAGTCGTCGTACATGGTGGGCCGTCACGACACTGACGGCTCCCTCCCTCAGGACCTGTTCAGCCGAGAAGTGGCTACTAGACGCTCGAGGAACGTCATCGAACGACCCAGACCTGTGTAAGAGAGAACAACTACCCTTTAATATGAATAAGATTTCATTTTGGGTCCAGTCAACAATGACTAGATATAGACAAGTGGCAAGTGAATTCGTCGATGGAATCGACATCGCTAGCGAGTCCGTGAGCTGGAATGAGACATCCGGTAGTTCGTTTGCCACTTGTCTAGAGGCCCCGATTTGTTTCAGAAACCAAAACGAGATTGTCAAAATTTTTTATTTAATAGTGTACATTTACTGGGTGTGAGGCCCATATATGGGCCCATATATGGAGGTTATGGAGGAGGGTGACCTTCTGATGCAGGTGATAACACTTACTAGAAGGTCACAACAACGATCTTAGTATTGTATCAATATTGTTACGAAATTTTTTTTTTCATTTTTTTTTTCATTTTCATATTTCTTGAAACATATGTTACATTGTCAAGTATACGTGTACTCAACAGTTCACAAGAATCCCAAGAGTCGAGACACTCGCAAGAGAGGGCCACCCCGGACAAGCCGAGTTCGCCGACCGCCATCAAGGACGTTCGGGATATGTTCCTGCAGCAGTCCAAGACCATACTGGGCAAGATGCTGTCACCAGCGCGAGATCAAAAGGAGAAACCTTCAGCCAAGTGGTTCGCGGACCCGTTGAAAGTCAACGAGGTTAGATAAGTTTTTTTATACAACTTAGAATGGCAAACAAGCTGACCCGATGGAAAGTGGAAACCGTCGCCTGTAGACATGAGCAGTACCATGGATATAACAGAGTATACTCTTTCCCCCTTGATACCCTCCATGCGTTGCCATTTCTGAGGACTCACATGTTATTGCTCTGTACCCAGTAAATTCACTGTCATATTCAACCCTTCAAACTGAAACACAGCCATGCAAATACAACTGCTTCACGGTAGAAACACGAATGAGACGGAGGTACCCAAGCAATAGACTTTTGTACAAAGTCTCCCTCTGGTAACATTATATTAACAATGCTATTTTTACTTTATATTATACATATCGTTATAGTTTTTCTTCTGTCTTTTCTGAGTAGTGATAGATCCGTAGTAATCATCAGCATTCAAGCATATCTGTGATAAAATACCATCAAGCCAATAGTGAGATAAATATATTCTTTATTGCACTTGTAAGTTACATATAAAATAATGTATTTATAAATGTTGTGAGCAAGAGTGGACTTATCTCTGACAGAGATCTCTTCCAGTCAATCCAGTACAGTTTGAAAGCATTTCGTTAGCGGGCAGCTGAAGTGCTACAACTATTAATACATAAATAAATATGCAGTTAAATAAAATATATAATAAAATATTACATAAATACATACACTATAAATACATACAATACCTACCTATTCATGTAATATATGTTAAAATAAATTAATATACTACTTACATTAGAAATTTCGTTTAATGATTTTAAGATTTGACTGTTCAATTAGAAAAGTAAATAAAAAAAAAAAATATTACTGAAGGGAAAGAAAATGTGATTTCAACCTCTTCTTGAAAGAGGTAATAGAGGGACTCTCTTGTATGTGAGAAGGGAGTTTGTTCCATAACTGGACAGCTCGATACGAGAAAGAGTTGCTCATAAAGTATGTCCTATACACAGGAAGTTCAAGCATCCTGGACTGAAGAGTATTACGACGATATTGTAGGCATAAATACTTGTATTTATGCCTACATTATCGCCAAAAGAGAATAGAGAAATAGATCAGTGCAAGAAGAGGAAAAGTCGAACATATTTTTAGCTTTGTTTCACAAAAACACCACTTCAGTCATGAAAAAACCAGTTATTACAAGTTAAACTACTGTATCGATTTTGATAAAATTTCTACAGGGCCAATCTGAAAGTATATATTTTCAGATATAGAAGAATTTTCCAAATCAGTTTATAAATGACAGAGTTGTGAGGTAACAAACAAACATTAAAAAATATAATCGAATTGAAAAGCTCCTCTTTTATTGAAGTAGGTTGTGTTTGGTTGGTTTTCAGGGGGACTGCGTAGAACTCTAGTTCCCAATAATACTGATCTTTTCACCCTCATTGCAGAATTCCTACAAAAAGTATATTCCATTTCAGCCATTACCAGCGAGGCCTGAGAAGTTGATGACCCGCAAAGAACTAACGGATCCGTTCGGGTCTGATGAGGAGGAGGAACAGCCTCAGCAGCCAACCAGCAACAGTAACAGTGGCCCAGCAGTGACGCAGCAGGAGAACAATGCTAAAATTGAATCTGGTAAGTTTGTAATATCTACTATGACTTAGGAATCCTATCTTATTGCTTGTACTCTTCCTATTAATATCATCATCTCACCAGCTTTTAATTGCTGAACATACCTCCCTCATAAGGATGGTTTGCCAATAGTTGCCACGCTTGGCAGGCAGGTTGGCAACCGCAGTTAGGCTTTGGTGATGTTTAAGAGAGGCGTTGTTGTCCCTTCTTTAACTATTAAATTCCCTTAGTCGTTTCTTACGACACCTATGCGGAAGAATGCGGTGGCTCATTCTATGCCGGGACCACATGGCAAAATTATAGATAGATAGATACTCTTTATTGTTTCCTCCAAAAGATTACAATAGTAAACTTATTATAAATATAAATAATAACAAGAAATAATCACAATGAGGAAACAATGGGCGACCTTATCGCTAAGAGCGATCTCTTGCAGGCAACCTTTGGATGGAGAGGAGTAACAATACACAATTTGGTGGGAGGCACGATGAAAAATTTTGTTAGTTCTAAATATGGGAGATGTGATACATATAATAATGTATGTTAAAGTTTCTAAATATGGAATGATAAATGTTAAATTATTTGGATTAATGTTTCTTACTCTTTTACGCAAAAACTACAGAATGGATTTGAATCAAATTTGGTATACTTAAATTTCATTTATTATATCATATCAATTACTACGTAGGATATTTTATGTAAGGCTATGCTATTTTCATGTAACTTATCAGTAACAATTCTTGATTACAGAACAAGCCCCGCCCGCGGAGGCGTCCGTCCCCCCCGTCCCCCCCGCCGCCGCCGCCGCCCCCTCGGTCCCGACGGAGCTGCCGCGGCCGACGCCGGTGAGTGTACAGTCCTGTCCGCTAGTGTGGCTTGTGTTACCGCTACCTTCCTCTAGGTGATGTTTCGGCCGCACTGCTTGGATTATTGTGAAAAGTTGTAACATCATTCATAAAACATAGACAGTCGACGGCGACGACTCCCTCTCGCTACACCAGAGGCATACTTTATACAAAAGTCGATTGCTTGGGTACCTCTGTCCTATTCGTGTTTCAACTATGGGGCAGTTGTGTTTGCATGGCTGTGTTTTGGTTTGAAGGGTGGGATATGGCGTGAATTTACTGGATACAGAGGAATAATACCTGAGTCCTCAGGAATGGCAATGCATGGGGGGTATCATGGGCGTAATAGTATACTGTGTTATGTCCATGGTACTGCTCATGTCTATAGGCGACGGTTACCACTTTCCATCAGGTGGGCCGTCAGCTTGTTTGCCATTCTAAATAGTATAAAAAAAAATACATAAAAATATGGACAGACAGACAGACAAAATTTCAAGAAATTATTGTTTTGATATAATATCTATTGATCTTATATTATTTTTTCTGAAATATCTCCCATGTACAGACAAAGAGTGTTGACGTCAGGCAGGCGGCCGGCCGTTACACTAAAAGCCAAATCTTTTTGTAACAAGGATAAGAAACATATTACGCCGACCCCAAATTATAATTGAGATAAGGGTAGGGAGATGATGATGCTGATGATCCTTCTATGTACAGACACTGTCTAAATATTTTTTTTTATATAAGTAAGATTTTTTAAAAAATGTAAATACATTTGTCAACTACTCACCATTCTCCAATCACTGCGGCCGCACACCACTTGATTGCGATTCTTTCCCAGTGACGTCACTACCGTTGTTTAAAGATACTTTAACACGAAACCTACCGACATTTCATATATACCTAATCCTACCATGAGCGGTCAAATGACCGCTTTAAAATAAAGTTGTATCTTAATATAGAAAGAGATTTTAGCCAATTGGATAGTGAACAAGTAAATAATAGTAAGTTGTAAATATTGAAAAATGGGTTGTATGTATATTATAGTAAAAGTCAATAACTTACATGGTGATACAGTAACGTTATACCTACATGAAAATATTTAAACTAAATTTCAAAAACGGTCATTTGACCGCGCTCGGTAGGTTTAGTGTTAATTATTATTCAATGCAATTATAATTCAATACAGTTATAATTCAATACAGTTATAATTCAATACAGTTATAATTCAATACAGTTATAATTCAATACAGTTATAATTTAATACAATTGTAATTCAATACAGTTATAATTCAATACAGTTGTAATTTAATACAATTGTAATTCAATACAGTTATAATTCAATACAGTTATAATTCAATGCAGTTATAATTCAATACAGTTATAATTCAATACGGTTATAATTCAATACAGTTATAATTCAATACAGTTATAATTTAATACAATTGTAATTCAATACAGTTATAATTCAATACAGTTATAATTTAATACAATTGTAATTCAATACAGTTATAATTCAATACAGTTATAATTTAATACAATTGTAATTCAATACAGTTATAATTCAATACAGTTATAATTCAATACAATTATAATTCAATACAATTATAATTCAATACAGTTATAATTCAATACAATTTTATTCTTATTAAAACAATTTGAAGTATAGTGACATCTGTGAAACGATTTCGCAATCAAAGTGGTGTGAGTTCTATAAAGATTCATCACTACTCCCTTCACATATACGCCGATATATTGGTACAGACATTTGATTTTTCCAAATCATCCGCTAGAGGCGTAGTTAAGGTTGATATTGAAACATTTTTAATGTAAACGTTAACGCAGTAGTAACATAAATCTGGGGGTCTACCATGAAATAAAATTCCGAATCTTCGAACTCAATTTCTTGTTTTTCTGAAATCGATCCAATAAAAAGAGGTTAACGTTCCGTTCGACATAAATTCTACCATAAAAGTCCAAAGTGATGATATTTTAATATTCCTTATGTTTTTAAACGGTATATAATTTTGACATAAATTTGTGTTTCGTTCGATAACATTTCATGATAGACCCTCTGTGTTAATGTTACGCTAGGAAGTCAGTAGCCTGATCCTCGTAGACCACAACGATTATATATATATATATATATATATATATATATATATATATATATATATATATATATATATATATATATATATATATATATATATATATATATATATATATATATATATATATATATATATATATATATATATATATATATATATATATATATATATATATATATATATATATATATATATATATATTCTCTATTTCACTTGTAAATTACATTGATAATGCATTTATAAATATTGTAAGCAAGGGTGGACTTATCTCTGACAGAGAGACTAGAATCCGGCTAAAGGACTAAATCTATACAGTATTGTGCAACTATGTTCGTTACTATTAATATTTTGTTAATATATCTGGTGATATATTATATGATATATGACATAAATATGTACATAGTAAGCAAGTATTATCTATCTATGTCTTTTTCGTTTTATCACCTATAACTTGACTCCTATGAACATTGAGTTGATGCGATTTGTTTGAGCTACAAATACCATAGTGTATTCATAGGCTTCTTCATTGTTCTTGTTCACACATGGCCTATATTCTATTATTTATTTATTTTTTATAATACTAGACAGGTAAATAAGTACTTCAGAGTAAATAGGATTCATAATTCGTATTATATGAATTTAAAATAAATGTAATGAATAATAACAATAATAATTCTTTATTTGAAACAAAAACATTGGTTACAATATGACGCAGAAGTATAAAACTGTGTCGCGAACATGAACGCCCTCCTCCTCATTGCAGGATTCCAAAACGGACATTTAAAACGTATGGTAGCTAGTTACACCAACGAAGACATTTTTGTTATACCTAGCAACTAACTACAATACTAATGAACTACAATAATTTAGAAAAATTGAAAATTTAAATACAGTTGCCTACATGTTAACTTAAAAAAAAGTGTGTGTGCGTAAATGTGTGTGTGTGTGTTTGTGTGTGTGTGCGTGCGTGCGTGTATGTATGTGTGTGTGTGTGAATTTGTGTATCAAGAATAATTAGATCGTGGATAAGTCAGTTTACTGGATTAGTATTAAAATATCAATACACACAAAATATGAATTTACTTTTAATATACAATATTAAAATAAGAAATGTATAATAATCATACAAAAAACACTAAAATAATAATATTAATAGCTAATAGAACATTGGCCTGCTGTGAATCAAGCTTACATAGAATCATTGTAATGTATTCAAATGCTATATGAATACAATTTTTTTTTTCATTTCATTCTCATCAACATGGCTTGCAAATTGTGTGTGCGTGTGCCGCCAACAACGTCTCATTGGAAAATGTCACGGACGCTTGTGATTGGATGAAAACCGACGCTTCTGATTGGTCAATTTACTCTCCCGCTTTACTGTGATCGGTCGACGATTCCCGCGCTTTGGTTGACACATGAAACGCTTCGCTCTGATTGGCCGATGGGTATTGCCTCGTTTTGATTGGCTATTAGCAATTATTGTCTCGGCACGATGAGTTGAAAGAACGAGCGAGACAATTGCTTGAAGCTACTAAAAAGGAGGCGAGAGAAAAGGAGAGAAATAGAAGGCAAAATTCCAAAGAGAAGGAAGAAGGGAAGAGTGAGATTGCGAATGGACTTAGAAATGGGGAAATGAGTCCGAAGAAGGTATGTAGTAGTGAAGTAATTTAGATCGTGAGCTTTTGAAAATAGAGTCTAGTTTTCAGTAATAACATAGCAGTAGTGGTATTAGGTAGATAGATTTTATAGTATTAACAAAATAGATTATTTCAGTTTAGATTAGGGCTTGATATGGTACGCCATAATATTTTTACCATGGGTCATTTTATCGAGTACTAGTTATCATAGTAATTTTTTAATGGGTGATAATGGAGCGGTATCCTCGCTTGCGCTATAGGTATATACTGGCGAGGTCCTATTGAGAGATGATAGGTCAGAATGAAAGGCCAGATAGTCCATTATGATGTATTCAAGAATCCCTCTGGAAGTTCCATCATCATGGATGGTTGCATCTTCTGGAAGCAACCATCGTGGCTTCCAGAGGTAACCGTGTGGAAATCGACCTGATAGGGTATATTCCTAGCAATGGAAATATTAGATCCCATTAGTACAATCTCTTTCCCCCCAGTTGTCATAATTAGCAGGCATAACATTTTAGTCCTCAGGAATGGCAACGCATGAGAACCGTGGGCGTCACAGTATACTCTGTTATGCCCATAGTACTGTTCATGTCTATATGTCACAGTTACCACTTTCCATCAGGTGGGCCGTCAGCTTGTTTACTATTGTAAGTAATAAAAAAAAGTTAATATTGCTTATGGTTGTCAAACTATTCTAAGTACTATAACAACCCATAAAATATCCCACTACTGCTGGGTACACGTTATTAACTGACACCAGAGGGCGCCACTTTGCATTATCTCTCTCTCTCTTATGACATTCTAGAGATGGAGAATGAAAGAACGGTGTCACATAGTATTATTACACCATGGTCATATAGAAATTTTACTAGCTTTATACTGATTACAGTATATTTTGTTTTACAGCCAATGACCGATGACGAGAGACAAGTAATGCTACGCGAGAGAGCGAGAAAGCTGATAGCGGATGCGAGAGCGGGCATTGTTAGGTATGATATCCTTACTAATATTGCAAATAGGAAAGTTAGTTTGTTTGTTATATATATGGACAACCACTGCTGAATATTGGCCTCCTCCAGAGACTGACATAAGGAACGGTCCTGAGCCACCTGCATCCACTGACTCCCTGCAATGCATTTGATATCGTCACTACATTACATAGAGGGGGGTTGTTTTCCACTGCGTTTACTTGTATGGGGTTGCCACTCAAGAACCTTTCATCAATTGGGTGAGTTACAGCAATGGAATTACAGGGTACGGATGCTAAACACCTAAGTGATCTGAAATGGCGACATACGAAGGGTATAATGGGGCCCATAATTTGATGCCTTTAATAAAAAAGCAATTTTCCAAATCGGTTAATAATTGATGGAGTATTAACCCTTAAATACCTGAAGTTACAAATTTGATACCGGTGTTATAAATCGCATTGGGCGCCTACAATCGATTTTATTTTAATATTTAGCTGTTTACATGTTACCAAATGTTTTTTTCAAAATAAATATATAAAAATATCGTTTTGATTTTTTTACTATTTTTCTCTATTAGTAAACATAGTAAAGGGTACACTTATATATTTTATTAATTTAAATTAAAAAATCAGGCTTTTAAGGGTTAAGGTAACAAACATAAAAAATACACCAGAATTGAGGTTTTCCTCTTTTTTTAAATCGGTTGAAAAAAAGTCGATTAAAAATTTACGAATGCTAAATCTTATGAGTGACGTAATGTTGGCAGCCCGTCGTCACCGCTGTCCCCGGGCCGGGGGCGCGCCGGCACCGTCGAGATCATCAGCAAACAGTCCGTCATGGATGAGATCGCAGCCGGTATGTATTACTTACATTATTTATTTATTTAAAGGGACACCAACGGCATATTGCATTATAACATATATAACAAACGTTAAATACAATACTAATGCACATGGCTATTAGATAGATAGATAGATAATTTATTTACATTACTTACAGCACACAAATTACAATAAAAAAAAAAAAAAAACATACACATAATACACAGTAAAAGAGATTTTGTACAAAAGTCGATTGCTTGTGCACCTCTGTCCCATTCGTGTTTCAACCGTGAAGCAGTTGTGTTTGCATGGCTGTGTTTCGGTTTGAAGGGTGGGATATGGCGTAAATTTACACGGTACAGAGGAATAACACCTGAGTCCTCAGGAGTGGCAACGCATGGGGGAAACAGTACACTCTGTTATGTCCATGCTACTGCTCATGTCTGTAGGCGACGGTTACCACTTTCCATCAGGTGGGCCGTCAGCTTGTTTGCCATGCTAAATTGCATTAGTAGTCTAAAATACAGTGATAATCACTAAAATGTTCCCTTTTTCCCTCCATTCCTATGGAAGTTTGTTGGCACGAGTGTTTACAGTTTTTTTTATTCCTAATGCTATGAATCGCTATAATGCAATGTGCAGCGGGCGGCGTGGAGCAGCTGGACGCGCTGCTGGGCCGCCAGGACTCGGTGCAGTCCAGCCCCGCCTCCAGGAACAGTTCCATCAGCCCCGACAGATCTGGTCAGAGTCTAACAGTATTTTTCTTGCATTTTACATAATTTACTTTTTTTTTTAACCCACTCTCAGGCTTTCGACTGTTGCTTGTCAAGAATGTTTTTTAGCTGTCTTTTATATTGTTTATTTTTTACCCGATCACCGAAGTAGGGCGTACCTTTTTTATTTTTTTACATAAAGATATAGTACATTACTGCAGCGGCCAGCAACTAAACATTAATGGACGAACGTGCAAATGTGGGCCGAGGTGTAGCCGAGGCATACATACATAAGCCCATCAGTGCTTAGTTGTGGCCAAGGCTTGTATAGTACTTTTCTCAAACAATGCGCGGAAATCAAAAAACAATTTTACTTTTTAGGTTCAATGACGAAAAACGAACAATAATAATTTTTCACGTTCCATAATGATCCTTTGTTTTTTTTTTTTCAATAAACAGCTTTCTAACTGTAAGCTAGTTCGAAATTTAAATAAAATATTGTATTAGTTACCTCCTTGGTAGCCATGTTTCGAAGTAAAAGGTCATTCCATTTTTAAATTACAGGACAGATATGAGTTTATGTAGTAATTTATCTGACCGCAAAACACGACAGATATGGATTTTCATACAATTTTTGCCGGCCGCTGCCCGCATGTATCTGGCCAGTACGGCAATTTTGATTTATCTCGAAGAAGATTGTCAAAATAATGCTCACATTTCCAATTATGTTTGAGAAAAAATGTGTTAAAGCAGACGATGCTGGGAGCTGCTTAATTAATAAAAAAAATATTCATAATAAAAAAAAACACATCTGTATATCGTTATATGGGTTCAAATCCGGCTTTGACGCTATCTATTGTTTGTGTATTGAAGTTCAATAAATTAATAAATATCCCTAAGCTGATAGTTATTTATAACGTTGATTTCCGCTATTGTACTACATTTTTGTCATTAAAAAGTTTAAATACATTATAGATAGATACTCTTTATTGTTTCCTCCAAAAGATTACAATAGTAAACTTATTATAAATATAAATAATTACAAGAAATAATCACAATGAGAAAACAATGGGCGACCTTATCGCTAAAAGCGATCTCTTGCAGGCAACCTTTGGATGGAGAGGAGTAATTATAAACAGTTTGACTGGAGGCACGAAACTCTGTTCGTTTCTTTAATACATACTGGCGACCCGCCCCGGCTTCGCACGGGTGTAATGCCGTATCGCCATGTCCCTACATTTTAAATCTGTAATATTTTCGGAAATATTCATTTAAATTACATGCTGTAAATAGCCATATTGATCTATATTAAATGGACAATGTATTTAAGGTACTTAATTGGATAAAACTTAATACTGTATTGTTTAAAATCACTTCGTAAATAAGCCATTTTTTCCCGTAAAATTTAAAGGATAAAAAATGGTTATTGTGGGTTATCCTTAAGAGATAGACATATACCATCGCGAACTTTTTTCATTTTCTTTTGTGGACGTCAAAATCTTTAATTATTATAAACAAGTAGCCCGCCCCAGCTTCGCACGGGTGAAATGCTAAAAAATGTGTTTATTTACGACATCACATTAGAAACCTCTAAATTTGTCAGTGTTTCTCTACAATATTATGCATGTATTATACATATAAACCTTCCTCTTGAATCACTCTATCTATTAAACAAAACCCGCTTCAAAATCCGTTGCGTAGTTTTAAAGATTTAAGCATACATAGGGACGGACAGATATTCCTTTTTAAAAGGCCGGCAGCACACCTGCAATGCCGTAGGTATTGTGGGTGACCATGGGCGGCGGTACAAACGAGCATACGGCTCACCTGATGGTAAGTGTACCATCAGGTGAGCCGTATGCTCGTTTGCCCCTGTGTTGTAAAAAAAAAAGACAGCGACAGCGACTTTGTTTTATACTATGTAGTGATTATATGTTCGTTAACGTAAGACCTAATTGTTTGTGGCCAGTAGACGAGAGCCGCAGCTCGCGCAGTGGGTCGGCGTGTTCGGGCCGCCGCTCGCCGCTGCATTCCTTCTCGGCGCTCGTCGACCGCCTCACGCCCGACAACGACCTGCCCGACGAGGTGACGGACCACCCTCTTTGTATATGATGCCAGTGAGAGATGATAGACAGGATACCATTGTATGCAATGAAGCTATAAGTCCTTATTTTTAATACTCATGGAGTGGGTATAAAGGGATTGTTAGTAATGGAGACTAAGAATCTCATTTAACCCCATTAACTCCTAATTTGACCCCATTAATAACAATCCCTTTCCCTCCGGTATCCAGGTGCTTAGGCCCACGGGTGAGGGCAGTACTTCATGAGGGGTCGGATTTGCGACTTGTACAAGTCTAAATTGTGTCAGATCTGGATGTCCTAGGTTTAGCTCGAATATGTTTATTATACACTATATTATTAATATAACAATAAATACTAAATACTACTAGATTTAGTATTTAATATCTCGTATGTGTTTTTATTGTTTTAGGGTCGTGAGACTGGTTCGTACATCCAAAGCGAGTTGGAAGCGCTAGAACGTGAACAAAAGGCGATCGACGAGCGAGCGGCCGCTCTCGAGAAGCAACTGCGGCGGGTGATGGAGTCGGCGGACAACACGGAGGTATGTTGTAGTCTTTAAAAGTATTGATAATGTGAAAGAGATACAAATATAATAATTATGTATGATAGAGCGAGATAGATATACACCTTCACGATATAGGCTCGAAGCTGATCTGGCATTAGTATGAACAAAACAGGTTCTAATTTTTTCACGTTTTGAGTGGATGGTGAGTTGTCATTTAATGTAGTCGGTTAGAATTGTATATATATATATATATCGTATATTTGTAATATAAATTATAAATTACAATAAATACACCATAAAATTGTACATTTTTATACATTTATCTCTTTAAATACAATATAAAAGAACAATCAGAAACATTTTGTACAAAAATTGGTAGAAAAAAATATTTTATTTAAACTAAATAAAATTTTGAATGTCCGCGAATTGAAATTCAAATAATGACTTCAATCCCATATAAATTAAGACCTGTCACGTGCACACATTTACATTACACGCACACTAGTGTAGTGTAACTATTTTCGTTTCGTGTCTGTAATTGTATTGTCAGTCTGTCAGTGTGTGAGTACATTTTATTGTATCTATTGTTGTAGTAGTACAACAATAACTTTTTACATTATTTATTTTTATGAACTGAATTGTTTTTTTTTTTAATTTGAAAGAGCGTCTGAATGTACACTCTTGATGCCATAGTATAATTTTATCAAAATTCATTCAAAAGTTTGACCTTTTCGTACATTTTTTTTTGTAAAACAAAATTTATTTGTTTTTTTGAACTGTAATTATAAAAAACAATTGATATTATAATTTTCTATGACATTTTCCAATTTGAAAGATCTTTTGTGTACGATATCTATGTGGTATATGACCCTTTATATTTTATTTTCTTTCTATTACACTTATAGCAGGTTGCTCAGGACTGTTCTTTATGGCAGTTTATGGGAGAGGCCTACGTTCAGCAGTGGACAGATAATGACTGATATTGATGATGATGATTTTTTTGATGCGTGATAATGGTATGGTAACCCCGCCTGCGCTAACGGGATACGCTGGCGGAGCACCAGTGAAGGGTGATAGATGAGAATGAAAACAGGCCAGTTAGCCCATCATGATGAATTCATCAGGAATCAACTATGATAGTTTCCAGGGGGAACCGCGAGGAGGTCGACCTGGTTGGGTATATTGCTAGCAATAGGATTCTCAGTCTCCATTACTAACAATACCTTTCTCCCCTGATGATGATGATGATTACACTGTTATAGGAATGTATATATGACTAGTTTTAACACCCTTCCTCACTTTCAGAGAGCGTGGCGCGGTGTGTTTCTAGTGTGTGTGAAAAGTCCATACAATCCGGTACCTGCTTCATTCCCATCTTTCCTTACTTATATACATTTGAGCTGTCCACGACAAATACAGTATATATAGCAAGTTTTTAAGATTTTAAGATTTACTACAATCTGTATATTTTTCGTGTTCAACTCAATATAGTTTCCTTTACTTTATTCCTCTATGTATTTGTCAGATTTTTTTTATAATAAATCCAAGCGTCAGACAGAGTGGGCAGAGAGAACCGAATATCGAATCAAAGATCTCAATTCTTATATACGTCTATTGTGTCTATAAACCTTACCATTCTAAGTTTTATAAAAAAAAAACCTATTTAAGATAATTTAGGGTGGTGGTGGGGGGGGGGGAAGAGAGCGTTGGGGGCTGACCTCTTGAAAGAGATTTTTGTTATACTATTATTTTGTTACTTGTAACCCAGGTGAGTTACAACTCACCTGGGTTACAAGTAACAAAATAACTTCAATACTCAATTAAAAATCAAAAATAAATTCAATACTCCACAACACTGGCTTTTTTTTTTTTTCAATCATCCTTTTTTTTTTAATAATATTTTTCCCTTGCAGGAGGAAGACAGACTGATGTCGCAGTGGTTCAACTTGGTCAATAAGAAGAACGCGTTGCTTCGACGGCAGATGCAGCTCAACATACTGTTAGTATATATATCCTGTAACACTATGCTATGAGTCGTGTGAGGGTGCATTGAGACTTATGGGGGATTCAAGGTGTTTACAATAATCTGTCTCTTTCCAAGGCACGTGGTCAAAAAAAAAACCTTGAACTGTTATACTAAATCAATTTCAAGACAATATGAACGGTTTCATAATTATTTTTATATTACAGTCATATAGACATGGCGACAAGCTTTTCATTAACATTAATTCTTTTAATTAACAATTAAACACAAAAGCGGTAGATTAAAAAAAATGCAATGACTATTCAAAAGTGCTTCAATGTAAGTTTATTTGAATAAATGATTTTCTATTCTATTAAGTGAAGCGTAAAGCTATTAATGTTTCAAGTGAAAGTAAAATTATTCTGTCTTAAACGTTTTGTTCAAATTTTAGAATTTTAACTTACTGATAGAATATTGCAGAGAAGTTTGTTGTACATAAGGTTTTTACGAGATACCTTCTGGTATACCGCAAGGTTTAGCACTTGGTCCTGTATTAAATACCATATGGGGGAGACCTATGTCCAGCAGTGGACAGTTAACGGCTGATATGGTGATGATGATGTCGTTTGCTTGGGTACCTCTGTCCCATTCGTGTTTCAAGCAAAAGCAGTTGTGTTTGCATGGCTGTGTTTCGGTTTGAAGGGTGGAATATGGCGTGAATTTACTGGGTACAGAGGAATCACACCTGAGTCCTCAGGAATGGCAACGCATGGGGGGTATCATGGGCGAAACAGTATCTTCTGTTATGTCCATGGTACTGCTCATGTCTATAGGCGACGGTTACCACTTCCCATCAAGTGTGCCGTTAGCTTATTTGCCATTCTAAGTTGTATAAAAAAAAATAAAAAAAAGCGTATATACTGAAAGAAGATTATGTATGAAAATCATAGTCATATTTCTGCCATAAAGCAATTATACTTGAAACAATTTTTCTACAATGTTTCCACCTGGTAACTAATAACTCCCCCCCTCTCCTCTTCATCGTTTAATGATGTTTTCTATCCACCAGCGAGCAAGAGGAGGACCTGAGCCGCCGATGTGAGCTGCTGGCGCGGGAGTTGCGGCTGTCGCTGGGCGTCGACGAGTGGAGGAAGACCCCGGGACAGAAGCGGCGGGAGAGGCTGCTGCTGCAGGTACCCGAGCTTCGTATTGGCGTATTTAAAATAACTACTAATAATACTGTTGGCATGGATAAGGTTCACTTTTTGTTGCAGATGATGACTTGTACATAAGTCGATTGCTTGGGTATCTCTGTCCCATTCGTGTTTCTACCATGAAGCAGTTGTGTTTGCATGGCTGTGTTTCGGTTTGAAGGGTGGGATATGACGTGAATTTACAGGATACAGAGGAATAACATCTGAGTCTTTAGGAATGATAACGCATGGGGAGGTATCGTGGGCGAAACAGTATGTTATGTCCATGGTACTGTTCATGTCTATAGGCGACGGTTACCACTTTCCATCAGGTGGGCCGTCAGCTTGTTTGCCATTCTAAGTTGTATGAAAAAAAAAAACATACGGGCTGTTTGTTTTTAAAAAGCGTATATATTCTCTCAGACATGTCTGTAAAGCTTTGCTCGGATACTGTGGTGGGCACCAGACAACTTTGCAGTGGGCATGATTAAAAAAAAAGAACCATTAGATTTGGTTTACAAAATTTTATTGTTCAAATATATCGTGTAAAATACTGTCATGTAAAGAAAAGGACCTTTTTAGAGAGAAAGAGACGGACGTTGAAGTTGGGTGAATGTTTGTTTTGGTTTTTAAGCCAATTATTTATGGTAGTATTATAATTATTTGCAGGAACTGTTGGCGGCTGTCAACGAACGAGACAGGCTGGTGCAAGAGATGGATGAACAAGAGAAAGCGTATGTATTGGCGTGTTTGAGTTTATTAACAGCTTTGTATAGACATGTGAATTCATATAACGCTTTATTTAATGATGTTGGTATTATGAATGAACGCCCAAGTACTTTTAAAATGTTAATCTCTAAAAGATTCACGTAATTTTTAGCTGTTCTTGTTTACTTAAGCTATTTGTATTATATTTGAATCGAAACTGTGGTAAACGGTGTTGGTGGCAAATTTACTCAATGTTTTCTTTGATTAATATTATGTATTATTCTTTATTTTGTCACTGTTAGTTTTCCCAAATAAATGGAAAATAAAATTAAAAAAAAAAAACAGTCCATCCATATGTTTGTTTCGGCATCACACAAAAACTAATGCACCGAATTGGATACGGTTGTTACAGTTGTGTTCAACCTATCCTATTTCAATATTGAAAGTTAGTCTCCGATTATCTAGTTTAATATAAAAATCAGTAATAAAAATCTTGGAGTCAGATAGAAAATCATTAATCAAGAAATATACATATATAAATAATAATCAAAAAAACAACATACATCCCAAATTCGGACATGGATCACTTAGAAGTCTATCATCATCGTCATCATCATCTCAGCCATTATCCGTCCACTGCTGGATATAAGCCTCCCCCATAGACTGTCATAAAGAACGGTCCGAGCCACCTGCATCCACTGACTCCTTGCAATGCGTTTATATACTAATAAAAATGTATATAATTTGCTTACAGGATAGCCGACGACGACGCAATAGAGCGGAACCTCTCACAAGTGGAGATACAAAGAAAGAACAACTGCATACTGCAGTGAACGACGCCAGTAGACGTTCGTCGGAGCGCGCTAGTAATGCTACGGATTATACTATTGGACGCGATTTGGACAATGCATTTACATTAAACTGCGCAAAGTAGCGGTCGTAAGCCGCGGACGTGACTTTGGCTCAAGGTGCAAATGTGACCTTGGATAGAGAAGCGGACGTGACCTTGAAACAAGTTGCGGACGTGACCTTGAAAAAAATTCGGACGTGACCTTGGATCAAGATGCGGACGCGACCTTGGATCAAGATGCGGACGCGACCTTGGATCAAGATGCGGACGTGACCTTGAAACAATTTGTGGACGTGACTTTGGATCAAGATGCGGACGTGACCTTGGCTCAAGGTGCAAATGTGACCTTAGAGTCGCGGACGTGACCTTGAACCAAGTTGTGGACGTGACCTTGAACCATCTTTGAGCGATCAGACGTCCAACAACGATCTAGCTTAGGCATGGAAATTATTGCAATTTTTAATTTATTATTTTTTATTATCACAATCACATGTGAGCAAAGGATAGGAGTGATCTGCGTCCGCAGTGAATATTAGGTGCCGTTTAAAGTAAAGTTTATGTTAAGCGCACTAAAGTCTCTATTCGTCCGCTCTTTACGGACCAGTGGACGGTTTGCTGCGATTCCATTCCACTCTTAGCTGTAAACAGCCGATGACTTACGAGTGAATCCGAACGCAACACTTAAAGAGCCGACATATTGCGGCCGAACGTCAAAAGAACATTCTTCTATTCGGTTGATAGTTTTCATGGACCATATAGTCCCTGTGTTCGCGTAGATATAGCTGCTATTAAAAAAGTCTAGTCTAATGAAGAGACATAGAAGGAGTAATGTAAAATTTTATGTATCTTATGCTATTTCGCATGTTACTTGTGAAATATTCCAAGCCTAAGCTCGCTAGATGTTTTACACCCCTAAGGAGAGAAAGAGACGGCAGTCTGTCCATCTCGTGTCCATCTGTGACATAGAGACGTCCGATAGTATGTTTGTAGTTAAATACTTTATTGGAAATTCACACTAACGTTTTTGGGGCGTTCAGTTTGTTTGGACTTTTAAAATCGGCGGTTGGGACGCGCTAATACGCAATATGGGTAGTTATATGATTTCTATATGTACGTTCTGTGACTTTGTTCAATATTTTACATATCTAAATGATATAAATATATTACACTATTGTGTTTCTCGATTTAATTGTTAACATATTATTGTATACAATAGGATGTAAAAAAATCCTTTTTTTAAAAAGTCCTAGAGGAAAAGGTATTTGTTTAAGTAGTGATATCTACTTTTTTTGGGGTTTTATAATATATTATTTTTTTAATTTTGTGTTAAACTTGATATTTTATGGATGTGAAATATTCAATGAATCGCAGCGTTTGAAACGCCCAGAAAACGTCCAGTGTGGACACGACATTACAAGCGTAATATTATTTTTAAAATATGTTTTCGGGTACTAATTAAGGCCTGTCATTAAAAAGACGGGTGAAGAGTTGTGGACAGTCCATTAGTATATAAAAAAAAAAAAAAAACTATTATTTTAAATAAAATATATCAATTGAGATGTGAATGGTTATTCAGTGTTTATGCGAACGGTAATATAGTTGTGTATTTGAATTACATTTTCCAAATTTAAATTTTAAGAAAAAAAAATGTGCATGCTTGGAGGGAAAAATAATTAAACGGACACCAGACCCGCGTCACTTCGATCAGTAAAAACGTTTTAATGAAATCTGTGCAACCATTTCATTGCATTTCAATATTACATTATAACGAACGTAACTTACATTATGACGTAACTAGGTTTCTTATGATACCTATCGTGATCAATATTTTGAATAGAGTCATATTATAAGTAGTTGTTTTAATTATTCACCTCTTTTATTATTTTTGACATTTCTTTGTGAAAAGGTTTATTTTCCAATTTCGTTATTATAAGAGCTGTACCGACGCTTAAATAATGTAGTGATTACTTATTCTATGACTAGACTGAATGTGTTATGGCTAATGGTAACCCTGCAAAGCCGAAGAACGAGAAAATGAAAAGAAAAAAAAAGCATAAAGGTGGATATACACATAATGAATATTGTTAAATTTGGGATGCAATTTATTTATGAATAAAAGGTCACACAGACGAAGTCACGAGTAAAAACGAATTCCAGAATTATTTTAAAATTGTGTACTGCATCTGATTCCGTTTAAATATTTTTACCTCCATCTATCGTATTGCTAAACCTAAGTGCGTGCTTTTAAATTTTGCTAAGTTCTCGGCCTGCTGCGAGGCGCGTAATACTCATTGATTCCTATATTTTTTTATTTAATTTCGCGTAATTTTCAGCGTCTTTTGCTGTATTTAGGATAACATGTACGGCTTAAATATATTTGGTATAATACCAAAGAGTCAATTTCAATGTTTTTTTTTTTTAATTGCGCCTTTTAATTGAACGGTGATAAATAAGTACAATATGCCATAGATATTTTTTTTTATACGCGATGCTACCATAGAGTAGCGATTATTTTTTTAAGTAGACTATTCGACAAATTTTTTTTTTTAAATGTAAATATTAGGCAGTATAGTTTTAAAATATTTATTTTGTGTTTTAGTTTAATTTTCTTGCCTTCATACGATACTGGGTTGTGTGTTCGGTTAAAAGTAATTGACCAGTAGTTTGAACATTCTAGACAATTTATATATAGAATTGACTTCATAATTATTAGTATACTTTTCTGGAAGCTACCAGTTCTCCTAGACCGAGATCTGACCGTGTAAAACTCCCTTTATTAGCAAGGCTTATGTTCAATAGTCGACAGTTAAGAGCTGGTATGATGATGATGATGAGACCGGACAAGGATAGGGCCTGAAACGGCTTGGCCAGCAGGTAAATTAAAAAAAATATATTTTTTATGCAACTTAGAATAGCAAACAAAACAACCGCCCACTTGATAGAAAGTGGTAACTGTCGCTTATAGACATATCATGTGTATAGGCGTATCATGTCCATGATAGACAGAGTGTACTGTGTCGCCCATGATATCCTTCATGCGTTGCCATTCCTGAGAACTAAGCTGTTATGCCTCTGTATCCTGTAATCTCATTCAGAAATGCTTATAATTAAGTTTACTTGAATAGAAAATATTTTTTATCTCTTAGCTTTTATTGTCTCATGTTTCTTGGATAAAAAATATTTTTTCTGGTATAAATCTTTATTTTTTATTCTTTATTGTACACAAAACATAATGTTAAA
Organism: Galleria mellonella; assembly: GCF_026898425.1. Classification (NCBI taxonomy): domain Eukaryota; kingdom Metazoa; phylum Arthropoda; class Insecta; order Lepidoptera; family Pyralidae; genus Galleria; species Galleria mellonella. The sequence goes on along the minus strand of NW_026441999.1, from coordinate 1,287,126 downwards.
CACAATTCATTTTAAACATAATGTACAAAGGCGAGCTTATCTCTAATAAGAGATATCTTCCAGCAAACATTTTCAAGTGAATCGGATGTTATTTTAAAAAAAAATAAAAATAGGCAGTCATATGATTTGCGTAAATTTTTTTTTTGATGGGTGAAAATGGTATGGTAACCCCGCCTGCGCTAACGGGATACGCTGGCGGAGCACCAGTGAAGGGTGATAGATGAGAATGAAAACAGGCCAGTTAGCCCATCATGATGAATTCATTAGGAATTAACCATGATAGTTCCCAGGGGGAACCGCTAGGAGGTCGACCTGGTTGGGTATATTGCTAGCAATGGGATTCTCAGTCTCCATTACTAACAATCCCTTTCCTCCCGATCTGCGTACATCTTATAAAATCTTCCACAAAAGATGCTAATAATTATGAATTTTATCCTGTATAAATATAACTTATCACGTTAAAATGGCTTTATATTATTCGACATTTTATATTTTATTTTATATATTATATTCTAAATTAAATTCCGTGGCAAGATTATTATTTTATTGCAATATATATTGAAATAATTGATAATTTCAACGTTGAGTTCAGTTCGCTGTGTAACCGACGAGACGGTACAATTAAATATTTAAATATATAAAATGAGTCGATAGATTTTGTACTCATTTTCTTTTAAAATTGCAATTTATATCAATAACGCTTTTTAATATTTATTTGAAAGTGAACAATATGATGTAATACTGTTTATTAAATCCAATACGTTAATACAGCGTGTTATAATGTTTACTGTCCTATCATAATTGCTTTTATACAATATTGTCAACATCCTGTATACGTAGATTGACATAAACCATGTAAATTGACTATCTCTCAGAGAATAATATTCGCATGTAGTTAATGATATTTCAAACTCATTGGTTGATTTATTTATTGAATTTTTAAATATTTGAAAATAGAATTAGCAAAGAGAAAAGAAACAAAAAATATACCATTATATTGGTATTTTAAACTTTTCTTTTTGCTAACTAAACGGAGGTCTACCTAGCAATGTTTCTTACATTATCAGCAAAAGGGCCCATCTCTAAAAATCCACTCCCACCTGTATAAAGCAAGTTATATTTCGACTGTATTTACGTATTAAATTCGCGTATACTCGATTAGTTTTAAACTCTGTTCGTTTTTAATTTGGTAAGTAGATTGGTCGTAACTGGAACAGAACGGGACTGAATTGTACCATATATACATATATTGTTTCTAACGTTATGTTTTAAAAGGCCGGTAGCAGACCTGCAATGCCTCTAGTGTTGCTGGTGATCATGGGCAGCGGTAGACACTTACCATCAGGTGGGTCGCATGCTCGTTTGCCCCCTGTGTTATAAAAACAAGTAATAACATTTTTACCAGACTTAGATAGGGCTGAGAAGAAACCGTGGTCCGCATTATATTATGTACCTGGCCTTAGTCATGAATAGCAGTCCTTTTCAATTTGAAACTGATCGGATATTCCTGAAATTAATACGTGAGTATAACCAGACGTAAATAATTGCAATATAGTATGACTCACGATAGTTAATTTTAAACTTATATATTGGTGGAAATGGAAGGTTTGTGTTACATTATATTTGGGAGGTGCTACGTCGTTCAGTTTTGTATTAAGTGAATCGTGTGCAATTAATTTGATATCGTTATACATCTGTAATAATTGCTTACATGTTTTCAGTTTTAGGGGCATATTATACTATAAAATATATAAAAGATCATTTGACGGATGATCTTCATGTCATGTAATATAATAACATGTCATGTTATGTCATGTCATGTCATTATATGTCATGTCATGTCATTATATGTCATTTCATGTTATATTATTAAACTTTGCATGCACTTTTAATGACAGTAAATTACAAAATGGAATTTTATACATGTAATTTGTGTATGACATGTTTGTGTATACATGTACTGTGTATAAAATAAATATACAAAAAGAGATACAAATGTATTTTTAGTGTGTGCAAATATTAATTATTAACGTAATTACTTAATTTATTTGTTTACTTAATAATATAACTGTACAATGAACACATGATGCCATATATATTTGATAATGTGATATTGCCCTTGTAATATTTTTTCCTAAATTTTAAAATTCGTTCATTATAATAGTATTGAATACTAGACAGTACATATGACTTTGCCTACACTAGAATGTATTTTGTTTCTATTGTCGATTATATTCCACCTAGGTTTGGATTTAGTAGCATGATTGAGCTAGCAATTTCAATTTTAATACTAATAATAAATATTAATAAATACCACTGGACATATATAATACGGCGACATTTAGTTCTTAACTAAACAGAGTTTGTACTAAGAGTACTAGATGACTGATAGAAATACATTTTATACAATACTATTCAAGATTTTTTTTTATTGTCAAGAATGCTTATAAAAACACAAGCATGTCAATGATAATTTTGTACTGCACTCATGAAACAACAGTTAGGAATTAGGTTAGAATTGATATCGGTTTGCAATAGTTTGCGTTGGTAGGTTACACTAATATGCATCTGTCAAAATTATCATGTTGCTAGTATTGCAAATCGAGACTGTGATACGTGTCAGTTACAACATGGATCTATTAGAAAATATTTCAAGAACAACATCACAGTTGATGCAATATTTTTATCTGGTTCATGCAGTGTCAACGCAAATGAAGTATAAAAATTAACAAAAGTTTATATTATTTGAATTGACGTTTGAGAAATGCAAATTTTAATATCGACGCTTATTAGAGGCTAGCTGAATTGAGTGGAGGTGATACGGAATATAGACGGAAACCATCATAAAATCGTAGAGCACGTAAAATGTAGTATGTATGTTATTATTATACCAATACAGATTCAAATAAATTTTATAATAATGAAAAGAAAATTTTGATCTCAGGAATTCTTTGCTTTGTCACTTTTTGTAATTTTTTTGGATTCTAGTATGGATAGCAAAATTGGGGCAACACTGCCTAAATATAAACAACAGCACAGTTTGATATGTCAAGATTTAAATTAATCTCTAAAAATTGTTAATCCACGAGATAATTTTTAGAGATATATTTTAAAGTCGGTCCTATCTTTAAAATGTCATTTCCCTATTTCTAGAGTACACAATTTTGGAAATGTATATATTTATATTTATCTCTTAAATATTTGGATATGGGTAATAGAATGACATTTAAGTTTCGTCTTGGATTTTGATTTTGCTTATATGTATTTTAAAACAATATAAGTTGTACATTAAATTTAAAATTCGATAAATTATTTCTTAATCAAATCAATTTGTAACTATAGCTTGCAAGAGACCCAAAGGGGATTTTACAAATCCATCGTAACAACCGAAGTACATTTTACAAATTTATTCTTACAATTATTTGTAATAGTAACTTTTGTAAGTGAATTTTACAAATTGATACAGTATTTAGCTTGTTGTTGCCTCCACATTTTCTATTTTATCTTTAATAATGAATCATGTACTATATTTATTAACATGACATGTTAGCGAAACACATGTAGTTCAGTGCAAAACATGTACACATATGCCATAATTGTCTGTATTCATTGTAATGACGCTATTTAAAATATGGAAATAAAATAATATTGTAAATTATATTCTAGTTTTATTGAAATTCTCCTACTCTAAAATTCTATTAATGGTAAAAATAGTTCATCATAAAGGCGTCATTCAATATTTTATAAATTAAGGAGAATTGTTCAAGATGATGTCCACGGCCATCTTCTACCATCGATATGGAGTTCACTCCCATACCTTAGTGCTTAGATGGTCGTGTACAGCGCGGTCTCAGAGTTGTTTTCTCTCACGAACACTCAGGTTATGGAATGAGGTTTTTCCAAGAGACTACAGCATGAGGTTTTTAGAAAAAGGTATAAAAAGGTTTCTTCAGAGTCAGCAACGTGCGCGTAGTGCCCCTGGTTTTGCAACCGTTTATTGGCTATGGTTACCATCAGGTGGGCTATATGCGTATTTGCGAGCTCAGTGATAGAAAAAAAAGATTCCCAAATTGTTTTTTGTGTGAATTTTGCTTGATATCTTCATTCAGTTAAAAACAATTTATTTTTTTATTCCTTTCTTACTTTTGTACTGTTACCTTTATACTGAAAGGACTCTATAAATAATGACCATGGGTACCGCTTTCCCTCGTGAATCTGTTGCCAAGCAGCTGTTTTTGCATGGCTGTGCTTGCATGGTATGGGATATGACAGTGAAATTAACATATTATTTCTCAGAAATAGCAACATACGTGAGATATCACGGGCAACCCGTGACTATCGTAATAGGCGATTAAGGTGATTTAAAAGATTGAGGGATGGGCAGCAGCTTCCATCTTAAAATACCACCGAATCCTAACTTCGGCCTGCCAAGCGTGGCAACTACTGGCAAAACCCCCCCAATAGGGGAGGCCTATGTTCAGCAGTGGACAGTAAACGTGTAATATGGTACGGTAATACTTATAATAGAGTTTAAATAAGACAAAATATTTTCATATAATGTTTTTTTTTTATTGATTATTTCGTTGTATAAGCAACTATAATTATATGATAATTCTCAAACTTAATATAACAATTAAACTTGTTAACGAATTAATGGAAGAACTTGATAATCAATGATATTAAATGATTACATATAATATTACCACACCATACAATGGTGTGGTAAATATATTCATTAGCTGAGATTCCTATAACTTAATCATCGATGACGTCACAAGATTGGGGACACCCCTATACCAAAATATTGTATTGTTACATATTATATGTGTATAGGCGACGGTCACCACTTTCCATCAGGTGGGCCGTCAGCTTGTTTGCCATTCTAAGTTGTATACAAAAAAATATATATATTTTTCCTTAATGGGATGAAAATGGAATCGTAACCTGTCTGCGGTATCGGTACACGTTGTCGGGGTATTTTTTTTTTTATAGGTGAGAATGGAATGGTATCCCTACCCGTGCTATCGGTATACACCGGCGGGGCACCAGTGAAGGATGATAGGTGAGGATGAAGCAGGTCAGTTAGCCCATCGTGACGAATTCAACAAGAATTGTTCATGATGGTTTCTAGGGGGAACCACGTGGAGGTCGACCTAATAGGGCATATTGCTAGCAATGTGCCTTATTAGGTCGACCAAATTTCCATCGTCTTACTAATACCGACACCAGAGTCTCACAAAGATTGTTTTAAATTATAACCTCTATAGCTGTAAGTTTCATTATATTGCTATTTTGTGGGAGAAATAAAAATATTAACATTAAAAAAAAATTGTAGAGGGGTCTTAATAAGAGCAACAGAAGTCAAAACAACAATGTCTGTATGTTTGTTCCAGCATCATACAAAAACTACTACACCAAATTTAATGTGGTTTAGGTACACACTTGTATTCCTAAAGGTCTAACTTAAAGTCTGGTATATTTATCTCGATGCGCCATCTATAAGTGGCTTATTTCTTTCTTCTTTTGAAATCTACGCAAATGAAGTGGCAGGCAAAAAGCTAATAGAAAACAAAATGAAATACTGCAATTGAAGTCTAAAGATGTTATTATAATTGTAGCTAAATCACTAGCAATGATTTACAATACCATTGCGTATAATGGGCGCCACCCATAGTTGCTAACACATCTCCTTGTGACGTCAAATGTAAAATTATAATACGATAATATCAGTTGAGTAAAAAGTAATTAATTATATACTATAATATATAATAAAAAATATATTAATACTGCATTTAATGTTATAATATCTGGAAAAATGTCAAAAAACTACTCGTTTAGTATGCTAAAAAATGTTATTAATGTGATCACCTACTGTATTTGATTTGTCGAACTTGACGATTTGGTCATATACAAAAATTCTTATATTAATTATTATATAACTGGCGCGACATTATGCAAGATAGAACTTAAATACATTGCGGCGTTCTGGCCTAATTAACATAATATTTTCCATGCATATTTTATAAATCTGTTAATTTTATTATCAATTAAAAATAATTAATTAAAGATTTTGCCCCACAAAAGAAAAACCTACTTTAATTGTGACAAAACCAGTTATTTTGATTTAAACACCCAAAATACTGAAACGATTTTGTTAAAATCTCTATGGTCTACAATCTGTAAATATATTTATTCAGTTAAAAAAAGAATTATCCAAATCGGTTTTTAACTGACGGGGCTATGAGGTAATAAACATAAAGTGTAACCGAATTGAAAATCTCTATCTTTTGTAGTCGATTGAAAATGTAATCATTGGCGTGAATTTACAGACATTCTGTTATTCATCATCAGCCATAATGGCTCAGTATCAATTTTTGGTTCATCATTCTCAGAAATTTAATAGCATGGTCATTAGGCATGGGTAACATCTGTATCGCTTCAATATCTATATACTGGATCTCCTTTGGATATTGAGGGCGAATAAAGGTCCTCGCCTATTGTAATATCATCCATATCAGTCGGATATCTATACTTATTTCGATACTATATATTGATTGACTGATATTGGGGCAATATATAGATATTGCAACTATATATTACCCACACCTAATAAAGAAAACAAAAATCGTTTTTCTCTTGTATCGTAATATGCAGACTGTTTCTATCTTGCATCGCTCTATATTTATATGTGTAATACTTTATATAGAAGCACTTGGGGCTTAATTTACCATGTACATTCTAGTGTTACTTATATTTTAGAAAGACCATAAATTGGCCGGAAAACTTCGAATGGAAGTTATATTTTTTTTATATAGAAAAACCATATTCGTATGGTTGAAACATTTTTCTGACCAGCAGATAAATTATTATTTTACAATTTTTTTTTCTAACCTCTTCGCATTTCGAATTCAGATCTCTATGGATTTGAACCATAGATGTAGTATAACGTACGCGTTTTGCAATATTATTTACAATACAATAAGTCAACTTTAAAAGTTATATTTGATAACTTTTAAATTTTTACATACTCTTTTATTCGTTAAGAAGTTAGGAATTACTTAATAGGATTCTAAAGTTAGTTTCGATTCGAGTTATTCATGTTTAAAAATTCACTTGAAAGTATTAAATTACTTATGACGAGATTTAATATAGTCGAGCACTGTTTATAGGATATAACATTTAGTAAATAAATTTCTAAATACAAATGAAATTCATTGGATAAATTAAAGTGAATACTTTTATGCTCTGTTGACTGTCAAACGGCTTGAATCAATAAGAGTTGGCTAATATCCGATATCTATATATTGAGTTCTTCTGAACACCGATGACCATCCATTGCGATATCGCCCATACTAGTCGGATATCTATATTCATTATGAGCGGGTTCTTCTTTTCGATGTAATATATTGGATTACCGATACCTAATATATCTGTTATTGGGCTAATATATGTATAGATATTGTAACTACAATATATTGATATCGCAATATAGTTCCCACACTTAGAGTCAATAGACAGAACATTGTTACTAGTTACATTTAGAGAATATTTCTGTGATGATTTTAATAAAATTTGGTCTCATTTTCATCAATTTATATCGAAATAGACTTAATGAAAAGTAAACTAAATTTAATATCGTGTAAACGGTACTTGACTGAACATAAATACGGTCTCGTCGCCGTCTCGTTCACGTTTGTACTCGTGCAGCGGTCGTGTCGTTGTCGTTACGTTCTCGTGTGATTGTTCGCGGTGACCGGCGGCGCGGCCTCTGCTTCCTCGGCTGCCGCCTCTGCTTTTAGTTTACGATATTTACCTGGAATTATGTAAATTGACATTTCATTATAAAGTTTACATCGTACACTTCTTAAAGTAGTCTAGAAGTGAGGAAGAGAAAATTACAGTGTTTATTATTATTATGAAGTATATTACTATTGGTTATTTAGCGTCAATAAGTCCTAAAATATCTACCAAGGGATACTATGTCGAATTTAAATGCTTATATTTTTATTTTAAAATTTTCAAAAGAGGAAGAGGAAGACCGAGGAATAACTACATGGGACAGATAAAAGAAACACTAGGTGTCATGTCGTATAGGGAGATAAAGGATATGGCCTGGGATAGAGCTGGCTGGAAAAAGATGCATGAATTAGTTGCACCGACAAGAGGAAACTGTTAAATGAAAAGAAGATATTTTCATATTTTTTTATTATTTCAGCCGTTAAATGTCCACTGCTGAACATAAGCCTTCCCCATAACGGGAGTTTTGCCAATAGTTGCCAAGCTTGGCAGACGGGTTGGCAACTGTAGTTAGGGTCCCAGAGATGTTTTAAGAGGGCGTGCTGCTGCCCAGCCCTCGACCGTCCTTAGTCGACTCTTAGCACATTCACGGGAAAGGAAGGGGTGGCCTATTCTACGCCGGGACCACACGGCATTTTTTATTCACACATATATTTGCATATATTTAAGAAATACTCGTATTTTACAATGAGAATCTACATTCTGATATATCAGTAGTTTAAAATAAAGAATTTGTTAGTACTAATGAATTGATTATATATTTTTTTTATTTCAAGAAATTCAAGGGAAAACTAATTATTAACTTAATTAAACTATAAGGCGAATTCTAGTTACTGTGACCAAATGAATAAGCAATTAAATTGAAACGATCTCATGACCTAATCAAAATATATTTGAAGATGTATTGGAAGTCCCACGTTGGGCACCAATTAAATATGGCGCCAAGATCAAGATTTATTGATTTGAATCTAATAACTTCATCACTTACGCGCTACTTTAACGAAGATCACGCCCCACCAGATGGACCATCCCCAGCCCACCAGGCAGAACAGTACCGTGAATAGTTGTCCGCAGCCAACCAGTAAGTTTATCAAAAAGGAGCCTGACAACAAAATAAATATTACTTTTATTAAAAAAAATACACCAATCGATGGCACTTTGTCACATTGTCCTTCTTCTGATTGAAATTTTTTTTCTATAGCACTGAGGTGGCAAGCAAGCATACGGCCCACCTGATGGTAAGTGGTTACCGTAGCCTATGAACACCTGCAATATCAGAGGCATTACGCGTGCGTTGCCGACCCTGAAGAAACCTCTTTACACCCCTTTTGAAGAACCCCAAGCTGTAGGCTCTTGGGAAAACCTCGGCAGGGAGCTCATTCCATAACCTGAGTGTTCGTCGGTGAAATGGTTTGAAATAATGGTAACTTCATTATATGGCAGTTCGTGCGATTGATGCTTCTGGTAGTGTTCTTACATCATTATACTCGTAATTACAATACTATCTTCTAATTACCATAATAATCCCCTCTTTAAGTATGTGTTTGGGAGAAACAGAAAAAAACCTTTCTACCAATATCCTTATTTAGATTAAACGCTTGGATTAATTTACAAATAATTGCTGGATAATTTCTGATATAGAAACAAGGTGTGAAAAGAAACATCATACAACTTACCTATCCTGTGTTTTGCTCCGTCGTGAACACCGAATCTGGGTATTCCGAAACACAAGCAGAACATGCCGCTAAATATTGTACCTGCAAGTAAAATATTGTTTTAATTATTAATTAGGGATATACTTACGTTTTAAATTTGTATATGTCCGACTAGTTTCGAACTCAATGGGAGCCCTTATTTATGAGCGTGGTTCAAGGCTGTGTCACGAGTAGCATGAATAAAATTTTATTGTTATTGGTAGAGTAAAATCGAAGTTCGGTAGTTGGAAAACATTTTGCTGGAAAAGATAACCTACCTATTTAAATTTTACTACATTATTTCATTGTCATTGTACTACACTGAAACACTGCCAATTATTATTCAATTGTATAGATTTTTTAACCTAATATTAATTGAATTTTTTTTTGTTTTTATTTAATATTTATAATGACTTATCAAAATCAGACCGCTATCGCCGACTGTAGCCATATTACAAATTTTACTTTTTTAAGTTATACATTTAGATTTATTCTTTTGGAATTAGTCAGAAATCCTAATATATTCATTATTCACATATGTGTGTATTATTTAAGTCTTTAACTATGTTAATAATTGATAGAATTTGAATAGAGGAAATTATATGACAATAAGTTTAGAAGTAACATTAAAATAATTTGGGTAGGCATAATAGGATTAGTTTGATATGAGTTTCTGGACATATTGGGATTAAAGGTAATGAAAGGGCCGATGAGTTGGCGTGAAAGGGATCAGAATCAAAAATGATAGGTCCCGAACCATATGTTGCACTTGCATCAAGTGTTGTTAACTTTGCCCTTGAGGAGTATGTGAGGAAAAAACAGCTAAAGGAATGGAGGACTTTGAAGAGTCTTAAACATTCTAAAAAGTTCTTAAATGACAATGTTGAAGGATGGATAAAGTCATCTACAGCGGTGGCAGACAACAGGCTCTGTCTTCGGACACACTGTGCAGACTGTGCGGGGAGAGATCGGAATCCATGGAACACTTGATGTGCAACTGTGACTCGTTAGCGAGCAGGCGCATGAGTCTACTGGGAACGGCTTATCCAGAGCCAGGGACTACAGATATCTTAAGCCGCGGGATATCGTTAAGGTAACACATAGGATCTATAAAATGATGGTAAAAGGCAGGGGGAAGCACAAAAGATCCCGATGGGTCGACGTGCAACGGCTTAGCTGACCCCATATGCGAATGTAACATAACATTAAAAACAAACAAGTATAATCGAGAGCCTTCTTCTTTATGAGGTCTGTTAATTACTAACCAAGTCCTGGGACGATGATGTTACAGAAGAGACAGAAGTAGGCGAGCACCGTCGGCAGCACGGGTATGGCGCCTCGCATCACGCTCGTGTGTTCTATTAGAGACGTGTCTAATTTCTTGCGTGTATCCTATAAAGAAGAAAATTAACGGTTATCAAAATTCTAAAAGACTACCGACTAAACTGTCTTTCAAAAAAAAAAACGTTCACGCTCACTTTTTTACTTTATCCGAGCAGTAAGTGCTTTATATTGTTCTCAATTTCGTGTATAATATAGTATATGTCATATATGTGTAAATATATTTGTTATTCATATATATTTATTCGTTTATATACGTAATTTTAGTATGTATGTATATCAATAATTAGTAGTACCGCATTCGAGTATTCTGACACTTCCCTATGGTTGACTGGGAGAGAATGCTTTTAGCATTAAGTCCGCCATGTACACATATTTGTACTAATGAATAAATAAATAAAATAAAATACATGATCGGGATTGCCTGATCAGCAAATTATCATTATGTCAATTTGGAATATACCTTTTCTTTTATATACATATAATTTTATATATAATACCCGTCCACTATGTACTTATTATTATAACAGATTGTCATTTGTTAATCTTTGTCGGGTGCCCACGATACAGGTTCATCCAGTGTGGGGCCCATTGTACCTTGTGTTTGTAGCTTTGTGTTTTTATCAAATAATAAAATTTCTTTTCCTATTTTTATTATTAATTTAAATAACTTTAATGGCCGAAGAAAATTTTATGGTACAAAAGGCGGAATTAATGCTAGTAGCATTCTCTATTAGTCAACCTTTGGGATGAACAGTGAATCACAATAAAACGCAATACTTCATTATTAGGATAGGTAATTCGATAGATAGATGATTCGTCTTCATTGTGTTCTCGGATTTGCAGAATGCAACCATTTAATGTCTACCCTATAAGGTCGATATCCATGTAGCCACTCATAGAAACCATCATCATCTTCCTACCCTTATCCCAATTATCATTTGGGGTCAGCGTAATATGGTTTTATCCATATTACAAAAAGATTTGGCTTTTAGTTTTACGACCGGCTGCCTCACGTCAACCCTCTTTGGGAACTCTCATAGAAACCATTGTGGTTAATTTCGAATAAATTCATCACAATGGATTGACTGACCTGACTTCATCCCTCACTGGTACCCCACTAGCATATACCATCAGTATATCAAAAAATCATCATTCCATTTTCACTCCATAATTATTTTAATTTAGATATGTAATTTATTTATGTTAATCAATTTCTTTACTCTTGACCAGGCTGATGTTGATTGATCAGGATAAAGTCTAATAAAGATCTAGTCTATATCCTTCTCCATCCCAAATACTATATATATATATATATATATATATATATATATATATATATCAAATTTCATGACGATTGGCTCAGCCGTTAAGATGCAATTAACAAATGCACTTGCACATTTATAATGTTAGTAAGGATAGATAGAATCATTATCATAATCATCAGAATATCAGTCTCTAATTGTCCACTGCCAGTAGTTGCCACGCTTGATAGGCGGATTGGTAACCGCAGTTAGGTTTTGGAGTTGTTTTTAGAAGGACGTTGCTGCCCATCTCTTGCTCTACCTTAGTCAGTCTTACGACATCCACGGGAAAGGAAGGGGTGGTCTATTTTATGCCGGGACTACACAGATAGATAAAATATTAATAAGGGTAGAATCGATCTTCTATGGCATTAGAAATACAGCCAGCATTGAAGCATTTAATTGGTAGATAATTTCAAATAGTTTGTAGTTGAAAAATAAATAATCACTTAAAATTTCCAAATTAATCAAGGAGTGCATTACACTTTACCTACCCACTTTACATTTCCACCTACCTCTACATCTTCTTCCAAGTCAGTGTCACGCTTCATGAAATCAGTTGTGATTAACACTTTCGACTTCCTCGAGGGTTGTGGGGAAGGTGCGGGAGGAACTTGTAATGTGGTCGACATTTTTAGATTTTTATTTTTAATCTATATTACTATCTAGTTTTTTTTTACTTTTAAATTTCAAAGTATATTTATTTATATTTAGAAAATTATATTTTTGTTAAATACTTTGATAGTTTTTCTATTTATTTTCAGATTGAAACATTAAAATTATTAAATAATACAGGAACGAAGACTAAATAATAAATATGGAAAAAATAAAATAGTTTTAATATTTTGTTTTAACTGTTTCAGATTTAATTTACTTAAACTGTCGAAAATATAAGAGCAAAGGATCCACTGCACAGGTTTATATTTCTTTTTTTTTTACAATTTATCAATTATCAATTTCTACTAATTCCGAGTAGTTTTCGCTATAAACTCAGGGGAGGTACTAACAAAAATCGCCAACTTAGTTCCTCATTTAGAAATTGAATGTTATTGATTGTAGAAACCCATTGTAGTTGTTAAAATACGGCGACCTTCATTAAACCAACGTATTTTATATGAGAAGCAAGGAAAGTTTTAATTTAAATAAATGATCATAATCGTGTCGAAGGAAAAAGTACCCTTCTCACGCAAAGAGCACTAAGCATTATGTATAAAAAATATGTATTCGTGTTGACAAGTTCGCATGATTTCTGCAACGTTATGCATATTGCAATATGGTCTGCTTGGTCCCACGTTGGGCGCCAATACAAACAACTGTTTATACGTATGTCGGCGAATGGCAATGTAATATTTGTTGCTTTCACTTTGGGAGTGATTTTAAACACGATAGATTAGTCCCACGTTGGGCGCCAATATAAACATTTGTTTGTCTATGTTTAGGGATGCTCTTTGTTACGTTCACTTTGGGTGTCATATTTTTTATTTTTTTTACGCATCATAGAGTGACAAAGGATCTGAAGACTCACTCTGTGGAAAGTGGTAAACATTGGCTATTGGGTGGAAACCTCTTGGCGTGTTTTGCCAGTAGTTGCTACGCTGAGCAAGCGGATTGGCAACTGCAGTTAGATTTTAGAGATGTTTGAAGAGGGACGCTGCTGACTATTGCTCGTCCTCCTTAGTCGCCTCTTACGAAACCCACGAGAAAAGAAGGGGTGGCCTATTTTTGCGGGAACGTTCGGCCAGCTTAGTAATATTTGTAATTAATTCATTATTATTATTTCCAAGCACTAAATTAAAATTGTATAAAAATTATAATTTCATGTTAGCAGCCAGACAATTAGTTGAATCACAAAATTAGATGATATACCATTCGTCGGTAGCTACGAAGGTCAGAAGGCGATAACAATTTGGTGACCAGTGTTTAGTGTAGTGTTTGCACGCAAGCTTTGACATTATATATATATATATATTTTTATATATACACAGTTATACATACGGATATATGTCTGTACGTTGATATATAATGTTGGTAGTAATTGAAGACATGAATAGATGGATTTACATGCATTGATCGAGGTATTATGTACATACTAATAACTATACGTTTTAGTAATAAATTGTAAGTATAAGTTATGATAGTCTGCAAGGTACTACATCTTCTAACACCTACATATACTCATAGAATAGCAAATTTCCGAAAATGCTGCGTATTTATTCCTATATTACCATATATAGATAGAGCATCGAGTCTCAAAAATGAGTCAACTTCTTGTCAGCTAATTGTCAAATTAGCTGACTCGTTTTTTTAACAGTGTTCTATATACTTATGCATAAAACGTATTTTGACGTATTATTTAATAAATAAAATAAATATTTACTTATTAAAAAGACACATAAATTATAAGATAAATATAGAAATTATAAATGAATCACTCATAATTATTTATCAAGCAAAATTGTATGAAAAAGTTGACTGGCTTTTCTTAAAGCATTTCTATGGAGACTCTCTATATAATGTAAGAACCAAGAAAGAAGAAGAAAGACAATTGGATAGAAATACAGTAACGTCTTCAATATTGGCCATTATTTGTAAATGAATATTGAGTTTGTAATGGGTATTAACATCGTATAGTATGTGTGACTGCCAACATGAAATTTATTCGGAATTTGGATGACGAACGAGCAGCGATTTAATAATTTGTCTGAAGATACTTCGTTTAGAGGTGAATCACGTATCCTAAAACATGCGTGAACAAAATGGCAGTCAGATTCATGGCCAATATGGAAGGTTGTGGAACATCTGGTAGTGAGAGGGGTAGTTAATCTTCAATCAGTTGTCGTGTATTCACGGCATCGAATAAGCTACCCCTTCCTTCTCTGTGGGCGTGATTATAGGCAACTAAGGGTACTTAACAGCAGCGTTCCTCATAAAACATTACCAAAGGCTAACTGCGGTTGCCAGCCCGCGTACCAAGCGTAGCAACCACTAGCAAAAGTCCCCCAATGGTAAACTGCGATTAGGAGTCCCTCATGACACTCTATGTTCATCAGTGGACATATTACGGCTGACATGATGATGATGACAGTCTTAAAATGATACTAACGACTTTGATTTCACCTTGTACATGGTATAAGAGTGATTTTTTTTTATACTACAAAAGTCGGCGACACCAGGGATATCACGTTCACGTTGTCGATCCTAAGGATATTTTTAGCCTCTTTTGAAGAACTGTATACTGTAGTCTCTATGCAAAACCTTGGCAGGTAGCTCATTTAACAATAAGAGTGTTCGTTGGAGGATACTCCTCTGAAACTTTACTGTATGTGACCATTTAGGTTCAAGCATGAATGAATTTCCTGTCGATGGCGAGCGGTGCGATGATAAAAGGTGGCTGTGGGCATCATTGCAAACAATACCTCAGAACATTTTATACAAGCGACAGAACATACAAAGGGAGGCAGTCTAGCCTTAGATTCAAGAGTTCGATACTACCTTTGAGCTCGGAATCAATCACTGTATTCTTATTTCGTCACCAAACGATGTTATCACTTTATATATAAAATTATATATATAACACCACATTAATTAAATTCCACAATATATTCACGCTAATGTTATTTGCCGTATATTTAATTGCTAAGTTATTATTATGTATGTAACTGTAACTCGCGTGTTACGTAGGCACTCGAAACGTTTATAAAATATATGTAAATTTTTTTATAGTCATACATTATTTGACGTCATTTTGCAAATGAACTAATGACGTTAATTTTAATATGTACTGTGATGCGTGTTATATATAATTATTTGAATTATAATTAATTTCATATCTAATATAGAATAATGGGTATATTGTGGACTAGTTTTCATTCGTGACTTCGTCTGCATCTATGAAGATCTTGAATATGCTAACACACTGAGATAATTAAACGGATACTTCAAAAAGAAGATTCATAATTGATTGTATTTTTTTTTGTGTTTGTTGAACCATAAATTAGCCTGTTGTAAACCGATTTGGAAAATTATTTTTTTATTTAAATGAATATATTAATACATTGTTTCCATAGAAATTATATCGAAATCGATTCAGTAGTTTAGTTTTTAATTCAAAATAAACGGTTATGCCACAATTGAAGTCGGTTTTTTGTGGAAAGTCGCCTGCTTGGGTACCTTTGTCCCATTCGTGTTTCAACCGTGAAGCAGTTGTGTTTGCATGGCTGTGTTTCGGTTTGAAGGGTGGGATATGCCGTCAATTTACAAGGTACAGAGGAATAACACCTGAGTCCTCAGGAATGGCAACGCATGGGGGGTATCATGGGCGAAACAGTACACTCTGTTATGTCCATGGTACTGCTCATGTCTATAGGCGACGGTTACCACTTTCCATCAGGTGTGCCGTCAGCTTGTTTGCCATTCTAAGTTGAATAAATAAATATATATATATATAAGGTATTAAAAATAACAAATATTATTTCTTTTTATAATCTTTTTTTTTTTGTTCAATACCAATGTACAATAAAGCTTATACAAACAAACATGTACAGTATTTATAATTGTATGTCACTCCTACTTCTACTTTACTGTACCTACTAATTTTTAACTATAATTTTTTCAGCCAAAATTCACAATAAACTGAGGGCGTCATTAACTGCCGGCAGTGTCACGCCAGCTCTGTTTGTAGCGAGGTGCAATTACAATCATTTCTACTGGTTCGTGCCATTTTAATTGTATTGTTGAAACAAAAGTTAGACATTATTAGTTGCTAGAGATATACCCGACGAGAAATGACAACGGCAACTTTTGCGTAAATTCGTGGAACGGAATCCTTATTAAGAGTGGCAATACGAGTATATAGCAATATCTAATATATAAAATTCTCGTGTCACGGTGTTTGTTACCAAACTCCTCCGAAACGGCTTTACCGATATTTATGGAATTTTGTGTGCATATTGGCCAGGTCTGAGAATCGGCCAACCTCTATTTTTCATACCCCTCAATGATAAGGGTGACCCAGCCCAAAATATTTTTTTTTTTATATTTTTGACTAAATTTTTTATTTTTATTTTATTATAATTTAGCATTGAAAAATACAGACAACTTTAAATTTTCATCGTTTAACGATCAACCACTGTATTTTAATTGTGATTTTTGTATTTCGCAATAAGTGGTAAAACAACGTTTACGGGGTCAGCTAGTATATATATAAATATATGTATATAAATATACTTTAGTTACAATATCTATATATTTGCCAAATAACTAATATATTAATGTCTGTTATGCAAAAAAATAATATAAATTGGATAAATTGGATATGGGCGATATCGAAATGGGCAATGACCTTTTCTCCGCCATCAATGTACAGAGGTACAGAGGAGGAGGAAAAATATATCGATTTGGTGTCTATTTACTCATTACTACTTCTTACTATCCTTCTACTATTATAAATGGGAAACTTGTTAATGTTTGTTACTATTTAACACAAAAAATGACTGAACAAATTTGAATGAAATTTGGTATATGATAAGGTTATATTTTAACTTAATACATACTTTACATATTGAGATGTATACATTTTACAACTTAACATATAAAAATTCCATATTATAATATTTGTTCACGTTAACTTCTGAAACTGTTCAAATGAAATTAATACACTTTTGTAAATGTATTTTACATGTGAGGACTTATTTTCTGTTTCCATCTATCGTTATATACCTATGTATCACAAAATGAAAAAATGAAATGTATCGTCTCACCTCTGGCGGTAGTGTGGGCGAGAGGCTCTTGTTCTTGGAGAACATGCTGGTGCGACGGCTGGAAGACTGCTCGGAGTGTCGACGGCACGCGCCGCGCACCCACGTGCACATGCGTGTGCAGCAGCTGTTCAAAATTAAAGGTAGGAGTGTGTTAATAGTGGAGATTGCTTTTTTTTTAATGGATGATAATGGAATTGTAACCCCGCCTGCGTTAACGGTATACGTCGGCGGGGCACCAGTGAGGGATGATAGGTGAGGATGAAAAGGCAGGTCAGTTAGCCCATCGTGACGAATTTCACTAGAAATATAGTGAACTATAGAACTATAGTGATGAATTAATTTGGGATGGATAGAACACGATAGTTTCTAGGGGAACCGCGAGGAGGTCGACCTGACAGTGTGTATTGCTAACAATCGGGCTACTAATCCCCATTTTTAACAATTCGTTATCCCCCCTAGTCGAGACTGTTGGCACTTAGTGGAACTTTGTATTTTTATGAAAACACTTCCATTCTTTCATAAATGTTCTTACTCGCTAGCGAGACCATGAGACGGAATGAAACAAATGCTGTCTTTTTCTAACTCGTGAACTCGTTTCAGAAAATTTTGTTTCCTAAATTGGCCCGACTGGGAATCGAACCTAGTATCTCATTTTTGAACATTTCTGTAAATTATTGATGCCCATTAATTCTTCTCTTTCCGCGTCTAGGGAAAGTAGATAAAGTTTTGTTTGAGAAATCAGTTCAGGGTACAATAGGATTGATATACCTGAAGAAGGTAAAAGCCCTTAAAATAATATTAAAAAAATATATATATAAAGCAACGTGCTCGCAACGGAGCTCGTCATTGTTAAATCTGGCAACTTACTTGGCTGGAGGTCTGTCACTTAATATGCTGTCTCTCCTTTCGATCTCGTGCCTCCTTTTCCCGCAGCATCCAGTGCTGACGACTTCAGGTGAGGCCGCCACCTCCGCGACGTTCCTCGCCGCGACGTCTGAAACGTCGCTGACGCGTCTCTTGCGGCCGCAACACCCGCACAATACGTCGCGGAATTTACGCTTGCGTTTCGTTTCGCTCTCGAACTGTATGGTTGCCGCCTGTTCAGAATAGATAAACAGATAGATAGATACTTTTTAATGGTGGAGAAATGGACAGCAGCGTCCCTCTTAAAACATTACCAGCTTAAAACAAAAGTCAAACTGCGGTTGCCGACCCGCCTGCCAAGCGTGGCAACTACTGGCAAAACCCCTCTTATGGGGGAGGCTATGTTCAGCAGTGGACAGTTAACGGCTGGTATAATACAATATTCATACACAGTCGGTATTTTTTAAAAGAGAAAATGAAATGGTAACCTCGCCTGCGCTATCGGTATACGCTGGCGTGGCACCAGTGAAAGATGACACGTGAGCTATAAAGGCAGGTCAGTTAGCCCATCATGATGAATTGAACTAGAATTAATTTAACTCTTCGACATCACTATATCAGCCGTTATCTGTCTACTACTCAACATAGGCTTTCCTCTATTGGGGGGTTTACCGAGTAGTTCCCAATTTCAACGCTTTTACTTAGACTCTTTTGTTTGATTAATATGTGTATATATATATATATATATACATATATATATATATATATATATATATATATATATATATATATATATATTTTTAATTTGCAAAAGGTGCTTTTTTAATTATACAGCACTATCATACCTACTTGTACAACAATTAGGCCATTACCTTAAGGTTGTCTTGAAAAGATTGCTCTCAGCAACAAGACCGCCTTACTGTACTTATACAACTGTATCGTTGTGTTTATAAATTGCCTTGCTTATTTCCTATATTGTATAATGCAAATAAAGTATACTCATTCATTCATTAAATTTTTCTTAAACAACTTTCATCTACAGACATCGAGTTACAATTTTATAATCATCATCATCATCATGATATTAGCTTTTAACTGTCCACTGCTGAACATAAGCCTACCCCTTGGGGGGTTTTGCCAGCAGTTGCCACGCTCGGCAACCGCAGTCAGGCTTTAGAGATGTTTTAAGAGGCACGCTGTTGCCCATCCTTCGCCGTTCCTTAGTCGCCTCTTACGACACCCAAGGGATCCTATCCCTTGGGTGTCTTATAGGGGTGGCCTATTCTACGACGGGACCACACGGCCCATTTTATTACGAGTATATGAGTAAGTATTAAATCGTTGCATCACCACAAAAGTGTAGAAGGTAGGTAACAAATATTTAAATATAAGACTGACGTTTAGGAATTTAACATTGACGCTCGACTTTGTGCTATTTGCATTTGTATTTTATCCGACTTTTTATATGCACGCGACGGACCGACGGACCGACGGACGGACCAGTGCTTGAAGATAAAAAAGACGACAGACTCTGTTTTTAACACTGCTATAAATATGGGTTGTGATATTTTAGAAAAATATTAAAAAAAAAGGAACATTATGAAAATAGTTTTTCTCAAGTCCTAGTCTTTTTTAGTTATTTAAATCAAATTATTATCTATCTATCCGTATTACATATTCTAATTTATTAATATTATAAATGTAAAAGTTTGTTTGTTTGTTACATTATAATGTTTTAACGCTTTAATCAATCACTATGAAATTTGGTATACACGTACTATGGGAAGGGGAAAGGCATGGGTTATTTTTTATCTTGGTCATGTGAAAGAATTCGCGGATAACAAATAATATTAATATTACAAGAATTTACCAGAGGGAGACTTTGTACAAAAGTCGATTGCTTGGGTACCTCTGTCCCATTCGTGTTTCTACCGTGAAGCAGTTGTGTTTGCATGGCTGTGTCTCGGTTGGAAGGGTGGGATATGGCGTGAATTTACAAGGTACAGAGGAATAACACCTGAGTCCTCAGGAATGGCAACGCATAAGGGTTTCATGGGCGAAACAGTATACTCTGTTATGTCCATGGTACTGCTCATGTCTATAGGCGACGGTTACCATTTTCCATCAGGTGGACCGTCAGCTCTAAGCTGCATAAAAAATCCTCTTTTTTCGATCGGAAAGCGGTTAAAAAAATGATAAATTGTTAATAAAAAAAAAACTAAGAAGTTAAAACATAAGAAATCTTACCTTTCCCGCCGCTTTTTCAATATCCACATCATTGTCTTCTGCTGCTTTCTCTTTCTTCTTGCAACAATTAAGCCTGCTCATTGTTCCCCTCTTCTCCGCTGGTGCTTCGACATCTGAATCATCAGTTTCTCCTTTGACACAGCATGAACAGCATTTCTTACATTTCCCAACAAGCCGGGAACATATGTTGGGCTTCTTCATTTCTTTCTCTGCGTCCGGGCTTGGCTCCTTGCTATCATTGGAGGATTGAGTTTTGTCCTCTTTGGATTGTTTTCGGTGGGCTCTGGCTGGTGGTTTGGGTGTTGTGCTCGTGCTTTGTGGGAATCTGATAGTAAAAAAAAAAATAATAATTATATATTTTTTTATCCACAAAAATTGGTACTTATACCACTGTGTTTTTTTTTTGATGGGTGAAAATGGTATGGTAACCCCGCCTGCATTAACGGGATGTGCTGGCGGAGCACCAGTGAAGGGTGATAGATGAGAATGAAAACAGGCCAGTTCATGATCATTTCATCATGATGAATTCATCAGGAATTAACCATGATAGTTTTTTTTTTTTTTACAACACAGGGGGCAAACGAGCATGCGGCTCTCCTGATGGTAAGTGACTACCGCCGCCCATAATCACCCACAACACCTACGGCATTGCAGGTGTGCTGCCGGCCTTTTAAAAAGGAATATTCTCTTTTCTTGAAGGTTATGTTGTCGTATCGGTTCGGAAATACTGCTGCTGGAAGTTGATTCCAAAGAGTGGTTGTGCGTGGGAGAAAGTGCCTTGAAAAACGCACGGTGGAGGACCGCCACTCGTCCAGATGGTTGGGATGAAATTTTAGTTTATGGCGGGTTGTACGATGGTGAAAATCAGCAGCAGGTATCAATCCGAACAATTCTTCAGAGCACTTCCCATGATAAATTCGGTAGAAGATGCACAGAGATGCAACATCTCTACGCAGTTTCAGTGGGTCGAGCCGGACAGTAAGACGCCGATCGTCAACAATTCGAGCTGCCCGACTTTGAATGTGGTCTAATGGAAGGAGTTGGTACTGTGGCGCTCCTGCCCACAGGTGAGAACAGTATTCCATGTGTGGCCTCACTTGAGCTTTATACAGTTTAAGGTGGTTTTCTGGCGTGAAATACCGTCTCACCCTATTGAGCACCCCCAACTTTTTGGAAGCTATCTTAGCTTTTTCCTCCAGATGACCGCAAAATTGGACGTCGCTAGATATATCGACGCCAAGAATCCCCAGACTCGACTTATTATCAAGGGAAGTGCCCTGAAAGTGAGGAGATACGACAAACGGTGTCTTTTTTGCGGTGAACGCGCAGACTTGTGTCTTCTTAGGGTTAAAGTGAACAAGATTGCGTTCACCCCAGATCGAAACTTTATCGAGTGAAGTTTCGATTTCAGACACAAGTCTGTTCCGGAGCTCATCGGTATGTGCCCGCGAGATCTTTGCATGACCGGTGTATAATGCATCTCCTGTACTGTCGTCCGCATAACAATGAATATCACTGATCTGTAACATAGTTTCCAGGGAGAACTGCGAGGAGGTTGACCTGGTTGGTATATTGCTAACAATGAGATTCTCAGTCTCCATTACTAACAATCCCTTTCCCCCCTATGCCACTGTGTTAGGTTGACTGGAAGAAATCTCTTTTATTAACTTATTGTATGTTTTAGTGCAACAATATAGTTACAATATGTATATTTTGACATATTATCCAATTATATTGAATAATACAACGTTTATGGATTAGACTAGTGATCCGACCCGGCTTTACACAGGTAAATAAACCTTTTGAAAGTAATATATAGTCTATTTTACTTGATGGTAATGTGGCTTTCTGTAGGTGAAAGAATTTTTAAAGTCGGTTAAGTAGTTTTTGAGTTTATCCATTAAAAACAAACAATCAAATCTTTCCTCTTTATTATATTAGTATATAGATATTGCATTACAGGAACTCGAGACGTATATCGCTTTTAGCGATAAGGTCACCCATTGTTATCTCACTGTGATCATTGCTTGTAATTGTTTGTATCTATAATAAGTTTACTATTATAATCTTTTGGAGGAAACAATAAAGAGTATCTATCTATCTATATCAAAATGGGTGATGGCTTTATTTTGCCATCAAACTGCTGAGAAAGTCGATTTCAGATTTTATGTACGTTAATGAAATATTATATCTGTAATAAATGAACTGTACTCTATTACTGTAAAAAATTGCATTCCACAAAAAAAGACTTCAATTTTTTTTACAGCACACGGGGCAAACGAGCATGCGGCTCACCTGATGGTAAGTGACTACCGCCGCCCATGATCACCCACAACACAAAAGGCATTGCAGGTGTGCTGCCGGCCTTTTAAAAAGGAATATGCTCTTTTCTTGAAGGTTATGATGTCGTATCGATTCGGAAATACTGCTGCTGGAAGTTGATTCCAAAGAGTGGTTGTGCGTGGGAGAAAGCAAGCCAGATATTTTGATTTAAAAACCGAACCGATAATAAACCTCATAATTCATTTTCTCTCTCAATTTTCGAATTAAGTTTTGAAAAAAAAAAACATTTGTAAATGTAAACTATGTTGCTATGGGAATAAAGCATATTTTCAAAAGAGGGAAATTATCAATTTGGTTGTTTTTTTTTAATGTTTGTCACCTCATAACTCCATCAGTTATGAATCGATTTGGAAAACTCTTCTTTTTATCTGAAAGCATATATTTACAGATCAGTCCTTTGGAAATTTTAACAAAATCGGTACAGTAGGTCAGTTTTGAAATAAAAACAACTGGCTTTGTCACAATTGAAATGGGTTTTTCGTTGTGGTACATAATCTTAAATTATGCAACATACCTTTGACATCACAAACGTATTTAAATTTATTTGTTATGTTGTATTTTGTAAATTAAAATATTACAATACTTCCATTGTTCTAGAGTCATTCACGTAAATGTTGCAAGCACAATGCAAGGCGCATGCTATTTAATATCAACGTGCTTATGGAGTTATTTTTAGTAGCCTTTTTTTTATTAACCGATTGCACGGTGAAGAACTGAAGAAAAAAGTTTCTTTTTTAAATCTATTTTAAAAATAGGAATATGCTCTTTTCTTGAAAGTTTGCCTCTTACGACACCAACGGGAAAGGAAGGGATGTCTTATTCTATGCCGGGACCACACGGCTAATTTAAATCTACTTACTACTCTAGTATTTATAGCGTAAAAAGACCAAGCAGATTCCTACTAATCCTGTTATTATGAGAACGTTTGAATATTTATTTACTCGATCACTCTTAAATTAAACTAGGCTAAAAAGGTTTCAATGAATATTGGTACGCGGGTAGGTTATGCAACTTAGAATTGTAAACAAGCTGACGGCCCACCTGATGGAAAGTGGTAACCGTCGCCTATAGACATGAACAGTATCATGGATATAACAGAGTGTATTGTGTCGCCAATAATACTCTATGTTATTCCTCTGTACTTTGTAATTTCACTGCTATACCTTCCCGTGCCCACCCTTCAAACCGAAATACTGCCATGCAAACATAACTGCTTCACGGTAAAAACTAGAAACACGAATGGGGGAGAGGTACCCAAGCAAACGATATTGGTACAAGGTCACTTTTCATCAGGTGGGTCGTTAGTCACTTTGCCATTCTAAGTTGCATAAAAAATTATTCATACATATACGAGTATGTTCTATGTATGTATCTGTATATATATGTGTAGGAATATATATATATATATATATATATATATATATATATATATATATATATACATATATATATATAATTTTAAGTAATTAAAATTATATATTCATATTTCGTAGCGAAGGATATGGGGTCTTGTCAGAAAACTATTTTTAGCTTCTCCTTTAAATAATTCTATAACAGTTTTTATCATGCATTTTGAACCAAAAACACAGTATTACCTAATTGTTTAAGTAAAGAAAGTACATGTACATAGAGCATGCATTTAATTTTTATTTCAATATCATAATGCAGACAGAATTCTTATTTTGTACGTCTACGGTTTAAAATAGTGTTGTGTGATTTATTTCTTGTAAATAACGTGATTCATTCCAGTGGTCATGCGATCATTCCACTACAAATACGCTCATTACCTCTGTAGCGTGGATTGGCCCGGATATCTGATAGGGAAGGGAAATTAAATACTTTTATAACAATCATTCAATCTAAATTATCAATCATACAATTGATTGATGTCTCGTTAATGGGCATCGGTCACTACTCAAAAGAGGAGAAGTAAATAGAGGATTTTCCAAATAAAGTATGGTTATTTGGAAATCTCTTAAGATTAAAGAAATTTTAAACACTCTGATTTAGTTAAATAATAATATTTCGTTTTATACTTAACTAAAACAACAATTTATCTCGAAATACATATTAATTTACAAATAAATAAATATCAAATATGTTTAGTAGTTGTATTCCAATTTCATCTTTAAGTTCAAGAACCTTTTATAGGTTAAAGTAGACAAAGGAATTTCCTTCTGTAAAGACTAGATTTTAAAATGCGAGTATTAACTCTTTTGCAGGGACAGCAATGCACACGTGACATTCCCTGTCTTGCAAACGTCCCTAAACTTACAGTAATCGTTTACCATCAGACGGGCCTTATGCTTATCCGCCACTTTAGTGGTATAAAAAAAAGCATAAGGCACGATTTGAAATTCATATTATAAATTATTGAAATTTACATACAATATAGGTAAAATGTATTGACAATGGTAAACACAGATTGTTTATAAATTTTACCCGTTATCATTGCCGTACCGCTTTGGCAGTAGTTCATTCGGCAAAATATACACCGTTCGATTATGTATCATTGTAGACTTAATCACTAATCAGTATAACAAATCACTATAAAAATCACAATCTATATTATACTCGATTATACTGTTATCTTGGAAGCACTATCGTTTTGAAAATGGAATTGTGTTATCCATAGACATTTTTTTGTTTTTCAATAAGCTTCGTTGGAGGCAAAGGCACAAATGTATAAGGTTAAAATGTGTGAAATATATTTCTAAATCACTTGTTTTTTATTTCGCGAGATTACATGGTGAGTTTTTTATGGACGGCCGGGGCGACCGGCATCCGAGGCCAGACTGGCCTGAACCAATTTCTTAAGGGTTGTATCGAGTGCCAAGTATTGCGTTACGTGGATATTGTAGCGTGTGCCTTAATGGAGGGTTGTGGATGGAGAGCGTAACTGTATTAATAAGGGCGTTTGTTCCTCACATTTGGCTATTTTAATAAATATTTTTCTTGACTGCATTAGCTTTTTCTAACACTGGTGGACGGTAGTACTTGATTTTTCAAGGTCATTGGAACTCTTTCAAGGTTATAGGAACCATAGTCAAGTAGTTACCATGCTTGGAATTTTTGTAGATTTATTTTTAACTGCTGTTTACCTTCTTAATCTGTTATTACTTACACTCGATTGCGAAAGAAAAGAGGGTTATATTTTTCGAGTGTATGTATATTATATTAAGTCAGTAGTTTCTTTATGAATGATAATGTAATGGTAACCCCGTCTGTCTTAACTGTATACACTGGCGGGGCTCCAGTGACGGATGTCAGTTAGCCCATCGTGATTAATACACCTGAAATTCAGCACGATGGTTTTCAGGGGGGACTGCTGGGAGGTCGACCTATCCCGATATATTGCTAGCTATGGGACTGGTAGTCTGAATTACTAACAATTCCTTCCCCCCCAGTTAGTAGGGGTTGGTATTTTCATTCTAAGAGAAGACATAATTAAGAAAGAAGAACAAATTTATAAGTAAAAGAAATATAAAAAAAATATATACTGGGTACTGTGGTAATAATAGATATCTATATATTATTTTTACCAGAGGGACACTTTGTACAAAAGTCGATTGCTTGGGTACTTCTGTCCCATTCCTCTTTCAACCGTGAAGCAGTTGTGTTTGCATGGCTGTGTTTCGGTTTGAAGGGTGGGATATGACGTGAATTTACAGAGTACAGAGGAATAACACCCGAGTCCTTAGGAATGGCAACGCATGGGGGGTATCATGGGCGAAACAGTATACTCTGTTATGTCCATGGTACTGCTCATGTCTATAGGCGACGGTTACCACTTTCCATCAGGTGGGCCGTCAGCTTGTTTACCATTCTAAGTTGTATAAAAAAATATTATATCTATATATTACCTCTACATATAGATATTATGATATATAGATGTGATAGTGATAGTATAAATAGACTATTTCCTTCCTTATGGGGAAATGAGTACCATTGTTTATAGGTGTGCCGTCACCTTGCTTGCTATTCTATAGAAAAAAAAAACAACCGAAACCATATAGATATCCCATATGGTAGGTGGTAATTTTCTATTTATACAATTTATTAGTGCTCAATTAATTTTAACGATACCTAAACATTCCTGATTAGCTAATAAGCACAGTGTATTAGCATTGAACTATGCTAGGCTGCCTATGGACCTAATTTTATGGTATTTGACCTTGCATATGTAGGCATTAAGTTACTGGGTATTTTATATTATTCTTAATTTCGTGTATAATATAGTATATGTCATATATGTGTAAGTATATGTGTTATATGTATATATATATACATATTCGTTTATATATGTAATTTTAGTATGTATGTATATCAATAATTACTAGTACTGCATTCGAGTATTCTGACACTTCCCTATGGTTGACTGGGAGAGAATGCTTTTAGCATTAAGTCCGCCATGTACACATATTATGTACTAATGAATAAATAAATAAATAAATAATTGAGTTGCAATTGATTTTCAAGTAACTCCAGTAAGTTGAACGTTTTCAATTCGGTTGTTTTTTTATGTTTGTCACCATACCTCCGTCAATTGTAAATCGATTTGGAAATTTTTTTTTTTATCTGAAAGGGTATACTTACAGATTAGTTCCATAGAAATTTTATCAAAATCGATTTAGTAGTTTAACTTTTAGTTCAAAATAACTGGTTTAATCATAACTGACATTAGTTTTTTTTTCATGGCACATAATTTTCAAATTTAAATCGTCTTTATTTAAATAGACTTGTTTACAAGCACTTTATATACTCATTTTTTTTTTATTTTTTGCAGGATTCGGAAACTCAACAGTTACTCTTATAACTCTTTATTGTATACGTTATGATTTATATATTTATTAACTTTAATACATAGTTAATATATATATATATATATATATATATATATATATATATATATATATATATATATATATATATATATTAAAATATAGTTATTTATATATGTTTTGTATGTGATTTATCACAATTTGTTTTCTTTCAAAATATTGATTTAATTTACAATTTTTTTTTCTAATCTATGCACCGTCATTTACTCTCTCTGTTTATCGTAACGGTTGACTGGTAGAGAATGCCATCGGGCATTAAGTCCGTCCTGTAGACATATTCTAATGTGGGCAAAAATATAAATAAATAAATAAATATGTAATTTATCGTTTTAACGTAAAAGTATATAGGGCTGACGGCATAATAATATAACTAAATGTGTCTTATCATGTAGTTATATTCACGTACATAGTTGTAATGTTCTGCTACCAAGAATTGCCTCTATTGCTCGACTCACAGTTAATTTCCGTTGCGTAAAACATCCAATAATGAAGTTCGACAACCCTTTTGTACATTCAGCACGCTTACATTCACATTTGGCGATTATCTGACGTACTATCACTTTATTAGGCTGTCTTAGATTTTTTTTTTATTATATTAAAAGAAAATTATTGCATTACAAACTAGATATTTTATAATTATAATTTTGGAAAAAAATTTCCAAAGAGAGTTCACGTCAGGCAAGCGGCCGGTTTTAAAACTAAAAGCCAAATCTTTTTGTAATATGGACAAAAAACATATTACGCCGACCCCAAATAATAATAGGGATAAGGGTAGGAAGATGAAGATGATGATTAATAAAAAAAATTAAGTGATTCCAAATAGGTGGATATACTTAACGATTTTGTTGTTCCATTTTTAAAAAACACGCAGTCTTAGAACATCACGATATCCTAGTTGCGGTTACCAATCTGGTTACCAAGTGTGGCTACAACTGGCAAAACCTCTTTTCTATGGGGAGGTCTATGTTCACCAGTGGACAGGCTGATATGATGATGATGAATTATTGATTATTTAAATAACTAAATTAAGGAAACAAAGTATAAACGCATTATTATGTAAGTATAAGATGAGACGCTGTGACGCAAACCGTGGTATGCTCCCTGAAGAAGACTTCCGTATAAAGTAATTCCGAATAATTTCATAAAAATACCGTTGTATATATATATTATACGACTTAGAATGGCAAACAAGCTGACAACCCACCTGATAGAAAGTGGTAACCGTCGCCTATAGACATGAGCAGTATCATGGACATAACAGAGTGTACTGTTTCGCCCATGATACTCCCTACGCGTTGCCATTCCTGAGGACTCAGGTGTTATTCCTCTGTACCCTGTAAATTCACTGCCAAATCCCACCCTTTAAACCGAAACACAGCCATGCAAACACAACCGCTTCACGGTTGAAACACGAATGGGACAGAGGTGTCCAAACAAACGACTTTTGTACAAAGTCTTCTTTTGGTAAAGGTATATTACACTGGCTGTTAACTGTCCAAAAGCTTTTCCCTATTGGGGGATTTTGCTAATAGTTGCCACACTTGGCAACCAGATTGGCAACCGCAATTAGGTTTTGGTAATATTTAAAGTGAGACGCTGCCGTCTATATTTCGACCATTAAGTTCCCTTAGTCGCGTCTTATGATGCCCATGGGAAAGTTATTATAAATCCTATACCAAATCGACTTGGAAAAGTGATAATAATAGACTATATAGTAGTAGGTACTCCTCTTATGTGGAGAGACCAATGCTTAGTATGCCCAGTAGTGGGACATCGTGAATGGTTAGGTATGGATTGAAACTGACAATCTAGTAACATTTTAAGAATTGGTTTCATAAAAGAAATTACTTCAATCGTGAGAAACCAGTATATACTCGTATTTGATATATATATTTGATTTAAAAACTAAACTCCTGAATCGATTTCGATAAAGTTTTTATTAGACCAATCTGAAATAATGGGCGGAAAGGGATTGTTAGTAATGGAGACTGAGAATCCCATTGCTAGCAATATAACCAGGTCGACCTCCTCACGGTTCTCCCTGGAAACTATCATGGTTAATTCCTGATGAATTCATCATGATGTGCTAACTGGCTTGTTTTCATTCTCATTTATCACCCCTCACTGGTGCTCCGCCAGCGTATCCCGTTAGCGCAGGCGGGGTTACCATACCATATTCACCCAAAAAAAAAAAACAAAAAATCTGAAGTAATGAACTGATATCGTATCAAATAAATATAGACTTAATACAAAATAAATGACGGAGCTTTGAATTAACAAACAAACAAAATTTAACCAAACTGAAAACCTTTTTTTATGAAGTCGGTTAAAAATTATTCGACTCACAGTCGATGCCTGGTATATCTAATATTACATCTACTAATGCTAATGTGTAGAAATCAAGTATTTTTTTCTGAAGCAACAACCCTGAGTCCTGCCGACGACGCGTCCCTTATGTTAATGTTAGCTACAGTCACGCTACGACGTAACCGACGCGACGCTCGGACTCGCTCGATACGCTGACCGTAGGCCCTACCACGGGCTACGTACTCACTCGATACTCATAACTTTCTCGTTTGTGCAGGTCGGTCAACTTTTACCCTTTTATCAAGGGAGATTAATGTGTTTTGGTAGTCTATATGTAGTAGTCCTTATTCATATAAACTAAAAGTTCCTACCCGTCACGTGTGGTCCCGGCATAGAATAGGCCACCCTTTCCTTTCCCAAGGGTGTCGTAAGACGCGACTAAGAGAGGGCAAGCGATGAGCAGCAGCATCCTTCTTATAACAACTCCAAAGCCTAACTGCGGCAACTAACCCGTCTGCCAAGTGTGGCAATTACTGGCAAAACCCTCCGGCTTATGTTCAGAAGTGGACAGATAAAAGCTAATATGATGATGATGATGATGAAAACTTCCTACAAACCTAGTTAAGCTATTGAAGTATTTGTCAATTTGTTTCTAATTAAGAATTCGGTGCAGAAAAAGGCAAAATGGTTCAATAGCTCAAATAGGTTTATGAGTTTTGACGTTTTTACTAATAAGAGGGTTAGTCTATAGAGTTTAAAGGATTTTTACAAATGGATTTACGTTTGAACGTTACGGTTCTTTTTACTTGTATAATGGCTGCAAACTGTCAATGATTCATTTTAAGAATTGGGCTGTTTGTTTCATTAGAATGTTTTAATACATAAAATTCCCGTGTCACGGCGTTCGTACACGTTAATCTCCGACATTGCTTAATAAATTCTAATTAATTTTATTAATAGTATGTCTGCTCCAAAATGAGAGAACAGGAGGATTATTAGTAATTCGAACTACCAGTCCCATTACTAGCAATATGCCGTGTCAGGTCGACCTCCACGTGGTCCCCCTGGAAATCATCGTGCTCAAGTCCAGGTGTATTCATCACGGTGGGCTAACTGACCTGCCTTTTCATTCTCAACTATCATCCCTCATTAGTGTCCCGCCAGCATATATTGTTAGCGCAGGCGGGTTTCATTATCATCCATAAAAAAAATTAGAGAACAGTTTTTATCCTGATAAGCAAAGAATTGATTCGGTAGGTGGAGGTAGTGAGCAAAAGAACATTTTTCGAATCAACTTATTTATTAATAGGTTTAATAAAGTAATTTTCTTTTTACATGGAAGTCGGTGTTTATTAAAAAAATATCTATTTAAATAACAAATAGACGTAACAAAGTTACAAAATACTCGTTTCAATAAGTAATATATAAAATATAAGTTTTCCAAACTTTTGACGGTCGACGCTACTCACAAAATAGGACGAAACTTTTTTACATGTTATCACACCGCATCAATATATATATATATATACGAGTATATATATATATATATATATATATATATATATATATATATATATATATATATACATTTTGATGTAGTTGTTTAATTTAACTGTCGAGTAAACATGATTTATTTGTTATTGGTTAACTGAAATGAAAGAATAATAACTTTTTCTCATAATACAAAAAAATTTCTCACTTTATTCTCGCGTCTATTTTTTAGTAAAGAAAATAATTCATGTAGTACTGTCTGTTTAGTGTTTGTTTTTCTTTAATTTATATGACTATAAAGTATTAGCAATTCCGAAATGTGGTGAAAATAATAAAAATTCTAAGTACGTTGTTAGTGAAACTTCAATAAACTGTTTGAACTTCAAACCGAATGTACTCATATACCTCTGCGAATTTTCTCGTTTTTTTTTTAAGCACTTTTAACCGACTTTAAAAACAAGGACGTTCTCGATTGGATTGTATTTTTTTATGTTTGTTACCTAATAGCTTCGTTAGTTGTAAACCGATTTGGAAGTATCATATAGAAATCCCATAGAAATATCGATATCGCTACAGTAGTTAAGTTTTAAAATAAAAATGACTGATTTAGCCATAATTTAAGTCTTTTTTTTTTAAATAAAATTTTAAATCGTCATTTTTCATGATTCTATCATAAACATCATTTATATCATGTAATTATGTGGAGTTATTACGTACTTAAAGTCAACATAAATAAAAAATACAGTTGAATTGATAACCTCCTTTTTCGAAGTCGGTTCAAAATGGACGTAATTACGAAAGTACATAAACAAAACTCCACTCTGTAGCTATGTAACAATGATACAGATCTTCAGTTCCCTTGTACCGTGTAATTTAAATATAATACTGTGTGAGGATCTTTACACATTATTATCAAGCGATTGTTTAACAAAGGAACGATTTTGTCGTGAAATAGAGAGAACACCTCGGGTTATTAGGCATGCGAACCGCATGAAATCTCAATGGTATTATGGTGAAAATGGATATCTCAGGGGAAACTGACTTTCCTTTCATTACGCACTGAGTATTGTGGTCGTATATTAAGTAGGAGTGAAATAGAAACTGGTTATTTGCAAAGGGAACACCATTTATGGTATTGTCATGTACACATTTGGGAATGTTTGCGTCATACATTTATGTTAAAAGCATCTGTAATTCACTGCTTTGTTTTAATATTTACTAATATAAAAAATCTTTAATGAAACGACGTCTGTACATTTTTTTATATGCAACGTAGAATGGCAAACAAGCTGACGGCCCTACCTCTTGAAAAGTGGTAACCGTCGCCTATATACATGAGCAGTACTATGGACATAACGGAGTATACTGTTTCGCCCATGATACCCCCCAAGCGTTGCCATTCCTGAGGACTCAGATGTTATTCCTCTGTACCCTGTAAATTCACGCCATATCCCACCCTTCAAACCGAAACACAGCCATGCAAATACAACTGCTTTACGGTAGATACACGAATAAGACAGAGGTGCCCAAGCAAAACGACTTGTGTACTAAGTCTTCCTCTGGTAAATGAAAGATATTAAAGAGAAATTAATGTAAAAGCTTGATGTGAAAACTTATGCTGAAACTTATGACGCGAAAGTAAGAGCAAGAGATGATTTTTACAATTTTTGTCTGTCTATTTGTCTGTATGTTTGCTCTAATATCACATACATCAAATTTGAGAAGGTTTTCAGAATAATGTCCCTGAATGTCTAACTTCAAAACTGGTGTATGTTTTACCATGATACGTCTTTAAAAAGGAGTCTATTTCATTGATTTTCCTATTTTGCAATACATGCATACGAAATAGCGGGAAAAAAGCTAGTCCAATATTATATATTTAGGCAAAAAACTAGTTATAAAATATCTTGTGGTAAATTTTTATATTTTAATAGTCTATTTGTAAATGTAATAAATTTCTTAGAAAACTGTTCGACTGTTTAACCGTAGATAATTGTGTAAAATCTAAAATATTTGCATTTATGTGTATGTGTATGTGTGTGTATATTGTGTATGTAAATTTACTAACATTAGTTTTAAGAATATTGTTACTAATAAATATTTAATGGACCAAAAATGTCCGAAATAAAAATTATATCATTATTATTAGTACATTATGTAGAAAGATATGTTTTGAAGACAAACTATGCCTTAGACTATTTATATAATTTATAAAAAAAAAATATTAATAAATATATTGAAATTATTGTGCCTTATAATTCGAAACTAAGTTTGTATTATATGCACTATGTAATTGGTAGACATATTGAAATACAGCCAGATCAATATAATGATATACTTATGAATATAAGTGTTTACATTGTGCGGGCATCGAACCTACGACCATTTGAGGGGCGGCAGTCAGTCGCTACGCTATCAAGGTCATCAATAAAATCATGGATGTAGTCCTTTATCGACTGTAACTATTAGCACACAAAAATACAAGATGTTCTTAATCACTGTCCCAATTTTTTCGCTACAATCAACTACGAAAATCGGATTAGTATATCAGTAACAGTTGAATGTAAAAATAAAAAAAAAGTGGGTCACTCACCCGCCATTGCTGTGCGTTGATTTATCCGACGCACTTCCGTCGGCCGGCTGGTGTAGCACCATCTTCTCAGTTCCTGGCGTTGACAAATTCGAACTTTGTACCTCCACCTCCGGTTCGCCCTTAACAAGGGTCTCGGTCATTTTTTCTATTTCCGTCGGCCCATTTTTCTTTTTTTCATTAACAACCACCACTATCGGTTCCACTTCTTTCTTGGGCTCCTTTTTTTCTTCAATTTCTTTAACTTTTGGATTCTCTATCGGCGTCATAATGCTGTCGACGATCTTACTGGCCTCTGAACGTATTTCGGCAGCCATTTTATCATTTTGTTTGACAACTTCATTTTTAATATCTGTTAATTTACTTGCAACCTCATCTTTAGTTTCTTTAATTTCCGTTTTTGTTTTATTGCCAACGTTTTTTAAAGTATTTTTTGTTTCAGGAGCGGCTTTGGGTGAAATAGCTAAGATATTTTCAGTGGATACTTCTGGCTCTTTTAGTATGTTCTCTATTTTTTGCCGCACCTTTTCTACTTGAGGATTATTGTAAGGTGGCTGCAAGAGTTTTAACTTTACATTCTCGTCAGCAAATATTGTCCTTTCAGGATTCTTAGTGGGTTTAATTGGTTTTTTCTCCTCAACTTTCTCAGATTTTTCTTTATCTAATTCTTTGACACTTTCCTTCTCATTTTCCGTTCTTTTTTCAATATTTTTTCCTTTTTCTTTACCATTATCTTTTTCTTTATCCTTTTCATTCTCCTTTTCTTTAGCTTTTTCGGGAACTTCTTTAATTTCCGAATTTGCACGCTCATCTTCTTTTTCTTCATCTTTTGGAGCTAATGACTCCTTTGAACTCAGCCTTTCAAAGATTCCTTTCTCCCTTGCCTTCTCCAATGCGGTTGGTAACTGATTGGTGACTGTAGTTACTACCTCTAAGGGTTGTGAGGTAATTGCCGCAGTAGTCATAGAAACGACACTTTTTTTTGTCAAAATTACTAACTCTCCTTTCTCATTAGTAATTTTGTCATATTGTGTTTCATTATCCTGTTTTGTTACTTCATCTCCACCTGTACAAGAATCAACGCTTTTTGTAACTTGTCCTTTTTCTTTCTTTTTGCTATCATCTTTGAGATCTTTGTCCTTTTTTGCTGATTTGATTGGTTTTCTTTCATCTTTTTTAGCACCAACTTCATTAATTTTATTCATGGATTGTGATTTTTCTGTTAAATCTTTTTTACTGTCTCTTTTTTTAAGTAAAGGAGGCTTTTCATATAAAGTCTTTGTACTTGGTGTTCTTGTTAAACTTTTCACGCTATTTGTTCTATTTATTGGCTTTTTAGGCTCCGGTTTATTGGTTACTATTGGTTTTTGAATTGATTTAGAACTTGGTGTTCGAGTAATAGGTTTACTTGGAGTTTTAGTTACTGATTTTGATGTTGAAGAAACTTTAGCGGCGGCTTTACGTTTGTCTGGACTAGGATCTCTACTAACTGCTCTGCTAGGCTGTCTAGAATTGAATCTAGACGTAGCAGGTGTATTACCAGCTGTTTTTATAGGTTTTCTTGCTACTGGAGAAGGCTTTGTGGGTGTTTTAGCAGACTTAGGTTTTAAATCTTCTATTGGGCTTTTGTTTGGAGTACCTACAATGGGAGATAATCGTTTGGAGTTAATAGCCTTATTCGCTGGTGGTGGGCCACCACGACCAGGGGAAATAGGAGGCTTTCCTCTAATATGAGCTGGTGCAATATTCAGAAATTGTGTACTCTTACTTATAGCTCTTTTATCATGTACTTGACTCCCAACTTTTATAGTTTCATGAATACTACTAGTACTGTTTGAAATAAATCTTTGATTTTTGTTGAGGCTATTTTCTGGAAGTCTCGATTTAGAATTATCTCGTCTCGATGGTGAAACAGAATTTTGGCGTTTGGGTATTTTAGAAGAATGTTTAGGTGAACCATCATTCGATTGGGGTTGTGACCTTGAAACAGATCGAATTCGAGATTTATGTGTTACAGGTTTTGGCATCCCATCATCTTGATTGATATATTCTTTGCTATTGGGAGGAATATTTTCAAAATGTAATATAGCTGAAGGAGAATTCGATCTGGACCGAAGGTTTATTTTGTTTGGAGAATTACTTCTGGATGTTGTACGTGAACACACAACACTTCTAATAGCATCACTTCTTGCATTCTTATCTAATAGTCCCATCTCTTTCAACAATGCTTCTTCTTCTTCCATTTTCTTTCTTTGTGCTTCAGCTTCATGTTTTTCTCTATTTAGTTCACTTAATTCCCTAATTTCTTCAATATTTTCTTTAAGAAAATTTCTGGGTGAATGTGGTCTGCTTAAAGTGTGTATAAGAGGTTGCAGTGTGGCTGCCTGGGCCATTTTGTCGATTTTAGATAAAGAGTTGGTTCTTCTTCTAGGAGGTGAGTTTGTTCGGGAATTGGCAGCTGATGTTTTTGGTGTGGTATGTCGAGATGTCTCTTCTCTGAATCCACGACCTAGTGAATCAGATTTAATTACATAATTAATAATATAGGCACAAATAATTAAAAGATGACAAATTTGAGTATTGATTAAGTTACTAGGGGATGGTTTTGTACATAAATTATTTACATGGTTACATACGTTTTGTTCAAGTTAAAATTGGGATATGGTAATGAAATTATAAGATACAGAGAGAATAGATATTATAAGATGCCTTCAGTTTTGTATACACGACTTTTCACTTAAAATTTGTTAAATTAACAAAATATGCTAATTTTTACCTTTAAAAGGTGACACCCTTCCAGGCCTTATTTCAACTGGCAGTGACCTAGGGCTGGAAGGACGAGAAGCGACCGGAGTTTCCGCTATAATAGCAAATGATGACTCTCGCTTTCTCTTCGATGTTGGCACCACTCTGTAACCAAGGAAAATTAAGGCTCGTTAAGTTATAATCTTAGATCCTTAGATCTCTTTGGAATATTTCGACTATTACGCCGATGGTATTATTAGCGAAGATCGTACTTTCTGTGGGGAGCTTATAGTGGAGAGATGGCCAACAGCGTCACTCTTACAACATCGCCAAAAGCCAAAATGTAGTTGCCAATCCGTCTGTCAAGCGTGGCAACTATTGGCAAAACCTCCCTTATTGGGGGTACTATGTCCAGTAGCGGACAATTCACTGTTGTTACGACAACAACATAGAACTTTCTGATTAGTAAGTAGTAATTAGAAGTAGTCATTCTTCGAGTGTTGGCAGTCACACACATATTAATTATGGCGGAATTAAACAAAATCATTTTAATCAAATACCAGTGATATGGACTTCCGCAAAATAACACCTAGCTCCTTATAAAACTCCTTTGAAATCGCACTTTACACAACCATTTAGGCTCAAGCATGTGAGGATGCTGTGTGGTCTCGGCATAAAATAGGCCAACTCTTCCTTTTCCGTGGATGTGGTAAGAAGCGACTGGGGAAGGGCGAGGGATAGGCAGCAGCGTCCCTCTAAAAACAACTCCAAAGTCAAACTGCGGTTACCAAACCGCCTGCCAAGCGTGGGAACTACTGGCAAAACCCCCCAAGGAGGAGGCTTATGTTCAACAGTGGACAGTTAAAGGATGGTATGATGATGATGATGTGAAAATGAATTCTCTAATAGGGGGAGGCCTGTATTTAGCAGTGGACAGTTAAGGTAACCCAAAGAGGGTTGACGTCAGGCAGGTGGCCGGTCGTAACAAAAAAAAAACAAATCTTTTTGTAATATGGATAAAATCATATTACGCCGACCCCAAATGATTGGGATAAGGGTAGGAAGATGATGATGATGATGAGGTAAGGTACCTTTTGTTGAACATTTGCACATTTCATTATTAAACTATTTAACGATTTTCCTTTAAATCAACTAACAATAAACTGATCTGATATTAAAATTCATGTCGGTAGAAGTAACTGACGCTTTACACGTGTTTTTCCCATGGTATTGATGGCGTAACAAACGTAACAATCATGTTTTTGGCTGTAATACACCACGTGGGGTGCGTTGTTAATGATTAACGTGGAGTGAGTTGCGTTTTTTACAAAGACTTGATTATGGACGGAAAATGGAAGTGAAATGGGAATTGGCAAATGCGTTTGATTGATAGACTGTTTCCAGGATCCGTGTTTTGAATAGGAAATACACTGTCTAGTAAGTTTATTGTTTTTTAAGCGACTTCCGGAAGATGTAGCTTCTCAATTTATATGATTTTTTTTTTATCACTTTGTTACGTGATTATGTTAGCGATTCTAAACTTATTTTTGCAAGTGCTAAAGAAAACAGTTTCATATTTTGATTTTCACATATGTTTTTGTATTATTATGTTATTATGAACTAGGTATCTGCCCTGGCTTCGCACAGATTCCTACTAATTTTGAAAATCTCCTTTTTTATCTTAGTCACTCGCTTATTTTAGGTAGGTAAATGGAGATTTACTAAAGTAATTTTTTTTACTTTTCAGTACAATTTCTTTAATAATTTTCTATCATACATGTCTTGTCCTGATATTTAAAAACACAACTAAAAAAAAATTAACTAAATATGTGCAGTCATTCTGAAGTTAAGCGTTTATGTACATTCGCCAAATGACTTTAATTGGGAGAAACGAATTGTTAGTAATGAGGATTATATACGTCATTAGGTATTGCTGACAATATACGTCGATAGATCGACCTCCATGAGGTCCCTCTTGGAAACCATCGTGGTTAATTAATCACGATGGGCCAACTAGCCTCTTTGATCTCTCACTAGAGCCTTGTTAATGTAAATCGATAGCATAGTTGGAGTTATCATCCTGTGTTCATGTATTAAAAATAATTAATTTTTATTTATATTAATTGATTGTCCAAGTACTTAATTATTTTAACTGTCTTCATCGTCATCATTCCAGCCATTATCGGTTCACTGCGGACATAGACCTCCCCCATAGACTGCCATAAGGAGCGGTCCTGAGCCACCTGCATTCACGTGTTTAAGCGTCTTATTTATTATTGTTATATAGCTTGAACCCTTCGACTCAGTGCAATGACGAGCTATGAGAATTATCGATGATCCCAGGCTTGCAAGCGGTATCGAACCCTTAAGTCTTAGGAGAGATTTTGCCTCACTCTACGTGTTCTACCGCTTATACAACGGATTGTGCTCAGAGGAATTGTTCAATATGATGCCTGCGGCCACTTTCTATCATCGTACGGCTCGCCATCGACAGGGAGTTCACCTTACAGCCTAAATGGTCGCATACAACGCGGTTTCAGAGATGCTTCCTCCCACGAACACTCAGGTTATGGAATGAGCTCCCTGGCGAGGTTTTCCCAAGAGACTACAGCATGGGGTTCTTCAAAAGGGGGGTAAAGAGGTTTCTTCAGGGTCGGCAACGCGCGCGTAATACCTCTGGTATTGCCGGCGTTTATAGGCTACGTTAACCACTTACCATCAGGTGGGCCGTATGCTTGTTTTCCACCTCAGTGATATAAAAAAAATATTATTTATTATTTAATTTACAATTATATACCTTTAATGTAATTAACTAAAGTTAATAATTGTTTGCTTTTTTTATTTACATCGCTTACAACTAACTTGTGAAGCGTATAATGGTTTTATATAAAAAAGCCTCGCCTTCGAATTAATTCAACGAATTACGTGGAAAACCAAGTGTTTTTTGCCATTGTAAATGGTGATTACTGGCGGATATTACCATACATTACGCTAATTTCTTTCTTTTATACAATGTCCTCTGTTTTATGTTTTTTTTTTAATGAATGATAATGGAATGGTAATCCCGCCTTTGCTAACGGTATACGCCGACAAGACACCAGTTAGAGATGATAGGTGAGAATGTAAAGGCAGGTCAGTTAGTCCATCGTGATGAATACACTTGGGATTCAGCGCGATGGTTTCCAGGGGAGACCATGTGAAGGTCGACCTGATAGATACTCTTTATTGTTTGAGTGGGTCTGGTAGTCCGCATTACTAACAATCTCTTCCTCTCCTCTTATGTTTTTTTTTAATAGATGATAATAGCATAGTGGCCTCGTCAGCGCTAACGGTGTACGCTGGCGGAGCAACAGTAAAGAATGATAAGCGAGAATGAAAAGGCAGGTCAGGTAGCCCATTGTGATGAATACACCTGGTATTTTTTTTTGATTGGTGAAAATGGTATGGTAACCCCGCCTGCGCTAACGGTATACGCTGGCAGAGCACCAGTGAAGGGTGATAGATGAGAATGAAAACAGGCCAGTTAGCCCATCGTGATGAATTTATTAGAAATTAACCATGATAGTTTCCAGGGAGAACCGCGAGAAGGTCGACCTGGTTGGGTATATAGAAAGGGTTTATCAATAGTTGCCACGTTTGGCAGGCGGATTGATAGCCTTAGTAATGTTTTAAGAAAGATATTGCTGCTCATACTTCTAGCATTAAGCTCCCTTAGTTGCCTCCTACGACACCCACAGGAAAGGAAGGGGTGATCCATTCTATGTCGGAACCAAACGAATTATTTAGAATATTAGTGTATAGAATATTAGACTTTATCGCTAAGAGGGAGACTTTGTACAAAAGTCGATTGCTTGGGTACTTCTGTCCCATTCGTGTTTCTACCGTGAAGCAGTTGTGACACACATTTTTAAGCGCGTAATCCCCTTGCAGAATTAAATTCGTATATTTTTCTTAGCCGGGATATATATCTGATATATATCGGATATATATATATATATATATATATCAAAAAATCGGATTTTTTTGAACTCTGAGATATATATATATATATATATATATATATATATATATATAATGCGCCGTGTGGCTACCCCTTTCTTTCCTGTGTTTGTCGTAAAAGTCGACTAAGGGAGGGCGATCGATGGACAGCAGCGTTCCTCTTAAAACATTTCTAAAGCCTCACTGCGGTTGCCAATCCGCCTGCCAAGCGTAGCAACTACTGGCAAAACCCCCCAAGGGTAAGGCTTATGTTCAGCAGTGGACAGTTAAAAGCTGATATGATGACTACGACGGACAAAAAAGTACGGCGCAGACTGTCCTCGCTTGCGTACACCTTAATCTTGATTGCTAGTAACAATCTCGATAACGAGTCCTCAGACTATTTCGTGTCCTTCATTCCGCTTCATACGGATATCCGGCAAATCAAAGCGTCACTGAAACGGCCTTCGCCAGTTTGAGACCTGTCGATTGCGGGGCCTACCCGGCGCTTTGTTGCTGTCGACTGTCGATACTATAATTATTTATTTATATTATTATAGAAACTACTTATTTATTTTATTTATATTATATGTATTTTAATTTTTTTTTAATTAATTATTAAGTAGGTTTTAATGATGTTGGTATTACTAATGAACGCCCAAGTACTTTTAAAATGTTAATCTCTAAAAGATTCACGTAATTTTTAGCTGTTCTTGTTTACTTAAGCTATTTGTATTATATTTGAATAGAAACTGTGGTAAACGGTGTTGGTGGCAAATTTACTCAATGTTTTCTTTGATTAATATTATGTGTTATTCTGTATTTTGTCACTGTTAGTTTTCCCAAATAAATAAAACAAAAAAAAAAAAAGATATAGTAATTAGTTTAATATTTTACTTAACTTTACATCTTGTTAGCACCGGTGAACTTATCTATGAAAAAGATCTCTTTTAGCCAACCTAATGCCAACCTAGTGAGAGAGTAAGCGATTAGCAAGTAATGTAATGCAGGAAAGTTGTGTACAAGATAATTAATTAGGAATTTCGCGTAAATATAAATACAAATACAAATATAAATAGCAAAAAAACGAATGAAATAAACATACACAAATTGTAAATAAATAAATATAAATATATAAAATGGAGGTACATTTTAATTTATATTATTTAGTTACTATTTATATATATATATATATATATATATATATATATATATATATATATATATATATATATATATATATATATCTTTATTGCACTAAAACATACAGTAACAATAATAAGTTTATAACAATGTTAGCAAAGGCGAACTTATCTCTGAAAGAGATTTCTTCCAGTCAACCTAACACAGTGGCATAGGAAGTAGTGAGTGAGTAGTGCTAAACAGAAGTTAAAATAAATATTTACATAAATTATAAATCATTATATATATATATATATATATATATATATATATATATATATATATATATATATATATATATATATATATATATTTATATTTGAAAGATACAATATAAATACATACATATGAATATAAACCTACATAAATAAGAATATATATACAATATTTATTGCACTAATTAAAGAATAATACAAAACAATTGTATGTCAATTGATAATACTTTTAGTGCTGTATAATTTTTCTTAGATTCATATCGAATGTAGAACAGTAGGTATTCAGTTTAAATAAGTTTATTATTACTTGTTTCGAAACAATATAGATAATCTGCTACTTGTTTAGATTGAAATCAACAAAAGAAAATTGTTGCAAGCTAGGAAACGACAATGCATGGACCAGTTACTCTGGTATTTATATATATTTATATACAACGCTTCGCTGATTCGCTGTCTGACATATTTATATATAGATAGTAATTATATATAATCCGAGTTCGTACATATAGTTTGAAGGGTGACTGATACACAGCAGTGAAATTGGGTATTGTGAAATCATAATGCGAGACGACAACCTGCCAGACATATCATTTTTTTGTAAGCATTTATGAACATCAGTACTTGCTTTCCATCAAGTGGACAGTATCAGTATGGAATTCACGTTCTATAAAAAAGTTAGAATTTTTTTTTAAAACATAACTACAATATTTTTTTTTTACGAAAGACAAAGTTATAACTCATAGTACTCGGGCGGGGGGAAGGAATTGTTAGTAATGGATTTCAACAGCCCTATTGCTAGCAATACAGAGTATATTGCTCAGGTCGACTTCCACGTGGTTTCTCTTGGAAACCATCGTGGTTTATTCTTGTGGAATTCGTCACGATTGGCTAACTGACATACTCACTTATCATCTATCACTGATGCCCCGTCAGTGTATACC
Source organism: Galleria mellonella (assembly GCF_026898425.1). Classification (NCBI taxonomy): domain Eukaryota; kingdom Metazoa; phylum Arthropoda; class Insecta; order Lepidoptera; family Pyralidae; genus Galleria; species Galleria mellonella. Next base: position 1,243,487 of record NW_026441999.1, on the reverse strand, counting down.
GATAGCGCAGGTCGGGGTTACCATTCTTTTATCATCCTTAATAAAGTCTGTCCATAGATAAATTTCGCTCATTTTTCGATTCGATTCGTATAAAAGTTCTACATGTATAGACCTCATTTTTGCAAATTTCCATAAAAGTAATTTCCAGTTAAAAATTCATGAATATGGTTTCTCAGATCATAAAGGTATATTAATGACTATACCGACAGATAAAAATAAAATAAAAAAATGTTGGTACTTAGATAAAAGGATATTCAATGAAAAAAATATGCAAAAATTTAAATTTGAACTAAGTAATGTTAAATGGAACAAAATAATCGATATAAATAAAAATATACATCAAAATTATAGTATATTTATAGAAACATTACAGGAAATATTAAATAAATGTATACCTAAAATTACAATAGCAATTAAAAATAAGAAAAATAAATCTTGGTTAACGAAAGGAATAAAAACATCATGTAAAAATAAACGTTTATTATCATGTATAAATTAAAAGTAAATTTTAATAAAACTAAATTAATGGTTTTCAGTCCATTCCAAAAGAACCCGCTGCAAATTAACTACTCTTTCAATAATATTAAAATAGATTGCGTAGAGAAATATTCACTATTAGGTGTAAATGTAGATTCGAATATTAATTGGAAAGCGCATGTGCAGAGTGTGGCTACCAAGCTGTCTAGATTCACTTATGCACTACACCAACTAAAGATATCTTCTGATACCAAGACAGCCATGTGCGCCTATTATGCATATGCCCACTCTTTGCTCCAGTACGGCATATTGATGTGGGGTAATAGTACAAACGTGATTGATCTTTTTAAATTGCAAAAACGATGTCTCAGAATAATTGCTAACATAGATAACAGGGAAACTTGCAAACCATACTTTATTAAATATAAAATTTTAACTTTACCGTCAATGTACATATTAGAAGCGTGTCATTTTGTTAAATGTAATATGCACCTATTTCCACAATATACCCGCCCTCAGGCATTGCGACCGCAATGTAGATTAGCAAGACCATTCTCGAAGCTACAGTTATTCCATTCTGGCCCTTACGCAATGTCAATAAAAATTTACAATAAAATACCAATTAACTTAAAAGGTGAGGATGATTCTAAAAAGTTTAAAATAGCTCTAAAAAAATATTTAATCGCAAAGAGTTATTATGCGCTACAGGAATTTTTCAAGGAAAAAAGTTAGTTGTGTTTGTGCCTGTTTGTTTTAATTTAATGATGATTTTTTATTTTTTATTTTTTATTTTTTATACTAATCGACGATACATATATATAATGTAAAAATTTAATTATGTAGTTTATATAAGATTTATTAATGTGGTTGCTGTGCCCTTTCAGGGTTCATGTTTGATTCTATACTTTTAGTAAATTAAGACCAATTTTGTTACAACATGTAATGGCAATAAATAAATGAATAAATGAATAAATGAATAAATGAATAAATATAATTTTCGCTAGAGCTACAGCACCCGATAATCCCTAAGTTCGCCGATAAAAGAGCTTACGCACTTATCCACTATGGACTTTGGATAAAGTTTAATTTTTTTAGAAGCGAATTTTAAATCTTATCCTACACTGATATATATCAGAGGGAGACTTTGTATAAAAGTCGATTGCTTGGGTACCTCTGTCCCATTCGTGTTTCTACCGTGAAGCAGTTGTGTTTGCATGGCTGTGTTTCGGTTTGAAGGGTGGGATATGGCGTGAATTTACAGGGTACAGAGGAATAACATCTGAGTCCTCAGGAATGGCAACGCATGGAGGAGTATCATGAGCGAAACAGTATACTCTGTTATATCCATGGTACTGCTCATGTCTATAGGCGACAGTTACCACTTTCCATCAGGTGGGCCGTCAGCTTGTTTGCCATTCTAAGTTGTATAAAAAAAATACTGCTAATAGTTAATATATGAAAATTTAAAAATAATAACATTTGGGTAGAGTACCTATTTCTACAATAAAAATAGGGTAGAAGTCCAGTGAAATAAATATTCAACAAAAGGCAGTATAGTCTATAAATTTACCGAATTTACAATTACAGTTTTAAATATTTTTTTTATTATTTTTTTACATTTACTTATTTCTAATACATTTACTTGGGGGGGGGGGAGGGGGAAGGGATTGTTAGTTGTGGGAATAACAATCCTATTACTAGCAATATACCCTATCAGGTCGACCTCCTCGCGGTTCCCCCTGGAAACCATCGTGATTGATTCATTAGTGAATTCGTCACGATAGGCTAACTGATCTGCTTCATCCTCACCTATCATCCCCTTACTGGTGCCCCGGCAGTGTATACCGATAGCACGGGCGGGGCCACAATTTCATTATCATCTATTTAAAAAAAATACGTTTACTTATGATTTGTAATTAAAAAAAAACCCGGGATTCGTTGAAAATAACAGTGGGCATGCTACTTTATGGTAAAACAAGTTTCAAGGATGTGTAAACCTTGAGTTTTACGTTGGCCAGTGCGTGGTCTACAATCAGGGTTGGCACTAATTTATATATATATATATATATATATATATATATATATGTATATAAATAACGCGTAATAGTTTAATGCCGACGTCTGCCTTTTATTATGCATTCATGCTGTTTTTATTTCTATTAGCATATCTAATACGTTGTTATATGAATTATATTATTCATAATTAAAAGTTTGTTTATTGCGGTTATTTATTGTGTTTATAATAATAACTAGCGACACGCCCCAACTTCGCACGGGTGCGCATTACATCGCATCACATTAGAAACCTTTAAAATGATCAGTGTTTCTCTACAATATTATGCATGTATTATACATATAAACCTTTCTCTTGAATCGCTCTGTCTAATAAAAAAACCCCCATCAAAATCCGTTGCGTAGTTTTAAAGATCTAAGCATACATTTTTTTTATACAACTAAGAATGGCAAACAAGCTGTCGGCCCACCTGATGGTAAGTGGTAACCGTCGCCTATAGACATGAGCAGTACCATGGACATAACAGAGTATACTGTTTCGCCCATGATACTCCACATGCGTTGCCATTCCTGAGGACTCAGGAGTTATGTGTGTCAGCTTGTTTGCCATTCTAAGTTGTATAAATATATATATATATATATATATATATATATATATATATATATATATATATATATATATATATATATAAAAAAAAAAATTCTTCCTAATAATATAAATATGAAAGTGAGTTTGTTTGTTTGTTACCTCTTAGAGTCTTAATGGCTAAATAAATTACTATGAATTTGTCTGTACATATACTATATGAGATTGAGAACAATATAAAGTACTATTAATCAATATGAGGTAAGACTACGCGGACGAAGCCGCTGGTAAAAGCTAATTTAACTAGATATGCAAATTTCATGAAATTATTTGTAAGGATTGGTGTAATAAAGGGCATAGGTTACGTTTTATTTTGTTTAATCAATACATCCCACTCACGCGGACGCGATCACGAGTAAAAACTAGTATCTAAACGTCTAAATTGGACTAGTATGTTATTATGTATGTGACATTAAAACTCTAATACTCCGACGCAATCGAGTAACACGAAACACATTTTATGGTTCGCGTAGTGCAGGGAGTCGGTGGTACGTCAGTCCCCAATAAGTAAAGTCGGCGATTGCTCGCAATACGCAACGTTACTTTCGCCCGATACGCGCTGCTGGTCGCAGTCCGCAATATACACGTGTGTGGTACAAGCGACTGGCGCGAGCGGTAGCGGAAGCAGACGCGTAAGCGATTTTACGATTGGAAAATTATCAAAAAAAGAACTCTGTATGACTATTGTACGTCTCGTACTATGCAATATAAAGTTTGCTATTTTTTTATTTAACTATAGTCCTTACAATTTAATTAAATCTGTTTTGTAAATTGAAACGGTAAATCAGTTGACGGCCCATTTGATAGAAAATAATGACTTCATCTGTTATACTTGAATGATATAAAAGATATATACTGTGACACCTATAGCGCTCCAAATGGTTTTACTATTTCTAAGGACTCTTACCTTATATACCCCGTAATTTTACTATTATATCTTACACTATTAGTGTGCGGTTTCCACATAGAAACAAAAGGTGACCCCTTCTTTTCCCGTAGGTGTCGTATGATGTATAAAATGTAACAAGTTGTCAGTTTCAATCCATACATAACCATTCTCGATGTCCCACTACTGGACATACTAAGCATTGGTCTCTCCACATAAGAGGAGAAGCCACTCATAAATAGTTTATTGTTCTCACTTTTCTAAGTCGATTTGGTATAGGATTTATAATAACTTAATAATTTATTATTATCACTTTTCCAAGTCGATTTGGTATAGGATTTATAATAGCTTTCCCATGGGCATCATAAGACGCGACTAAGGGAACTTAATGCTCAAGGGATGGGCCGCAATATCCTTCTTAGAACACTACTAAAACCCAACTGTGGTTGACAATCCGCTTACCAAGCGATAATTACTGAAAAAAAACACCCCAACAGGGAGAGGCCTATGTTCAACTGCAGATAATTAAGGGCTGAAATTAATAAAAATAATAATAAATCCTACGCTATAAATAAAAAAAAACTGATAGAAAACCTGATAAAAAACTTGAAAATAGATATCAAAACGTGTCGTCTGAAATAAGCAGGAACAATATAAGAAGATGTACTGATCACTATCAAACAAGAAAAATATACTGTGACAACCAATCCAACCAAATATACATTTCGAAGTATGTGCGAGTCTACCGTCTTTATTATTTACTTATTTATACTTTATTATACATAAAAATTATATATCTATAATTTATATTGAAGAAAGATGTACAACAGGAGAGCTTAACTCTGTAAGAGTGTTCTTTCAGCAAATCCTGGATGGAAAGCAATTATTATAATGGCAACAACGAATAAAAGACAATCAAGGAATGACATTAATTAAAAAAAAAAACTACTCGCTGTGCGCTTATAACATGAGGTTTGAACTCATACGCACAGTGCACAATGACTAAACAAGGCCCAGTAATTACCCGTATAGTGCGTTATGCATCACAGTTTGAGAGCCACTGGCCGACCTCGTGTACTTTATTTTCTCAGTCAGTGGCCTCAATGTATTTACTATCTCAAGTACTAAATCAATTTAAACTGTTTTATGTTGGTTGGGTATTGTAAATTAATTATTTTATTAACAAAGTTAAACATAACGAAACGGTTATAAAAAGCCAAAATTTACGTACTGAATGAATGAATGAATGAATGAATGAGTATACTTTTTTTTTAATGAATGATAATGGAATAGTAATCCTACCCGTGCTATCGGTATACACCGGCAGGGCACCAGTGAAGGATGATAGGTGACGATGAAGCAGGTCAGTTAGTCCATTGTGATGAATTCAACAAGAATTGTTCACGATGGCTTCCAGGGGGAACCACGTGGAGGTCGACCTAATAAGGTATATTGCTAGCAATGGGGCTTTCAAACCCCATTGCTAACAATCCATTTCCCCCCTAATGAGTATACTTTATTTGCATTATACAATATAGGGAAATAAGCAAGGTAATTTACAAACACAACGATACAATTGTATAAGTACAGTAAGGCAGTCTTATTGCTGAGAGCAATCTTTCCAAGACAACCTTAAGGTAATGTACTGATTGGTCTCACAGAAATTTTATCATAATTAGTTCAGTTACATGGTCCTACATGTTGCTAGTATGAAAAAGTTTCAAATTACTCAGCGGACTCTGGCGAGGGCTTTTTTATTAATGGGTGATAATGGAATGGTAACCCCACCCGTGCTATCGGTATACACCGGCGGGGCACCAGTGAAGGATGATAGGTGACGATGAAGCAGGTCAGTTAGTCCATTGTGATGAATTCAACAAGAATTGTTTATGATGGTGTCCAGGGGGAACCACGTGGAGGTCGACCTAATAGGGCATTATACTAGCAAAGGGTCTATCAAACTCCATTGCTAACAATTCCTTTCCCTCGAGGGGTATCCTTCGGAGTCTCTTTGCGTGATAGAATCCGAAACAAGGATATCCGCAAAGAATCAACGTAACCGACATAGCCTGAAGGATAATCAAGCTAAAGCGGCAATGGGCCGGTCACATAGCTCGAAGAACCGACAACCGATGGGGAAGTAAGGTTCTTGAATGGTGACCCCGTATGGACAAACGCAGTGTAGGACGACCCCCACTAGATGGAGTGACGACCTGAAATGCATTGCAGGGAGTCAGTGGACGCAGGTGGCTCAGGACCGTTCTTTATGGCAGTCTATGGGGGAGGCCTATGTCCAGCAGTGGGCAGTTAACAATAATAAAATATGTAATAAAATAGGCTAAAAGAATAATAATAAAAAGGCGCATTAACATTAGTGAAAAACCGGGTTATCGACTAACATAGATTATATAAATTATTACAGATTAATAATAGACACTCTCTAGACATCAAACCGAACACTGTTTCTATCCTAGAAACATGCTTTAAACACAGATAACCACAAGACAACGGCCACGCTAATAATTTTCTAGTGAAAATATATATATTAAATGAAATATTCTTACGTATTACGTGTATGTTTATATTAATCTAATTATATGTTTATAATATATTTTTTTATACAACTTAGAATGGCAAACAAGCTGACAGGTCACCTGATGGAAAGTGGTAACCGTCGCCTATAGACGTGACCAGTATCATGGACATAGCAGAGTATACTGTTTCGCCCACGATACCCCCCATGCGTTGCCATTCCTGAGGACTCTGGTGTTATTCCTCTGTACCCTGTAAATTCATTGTCATATCCCGCCCTTCAAACCGAAACATAGACATGCAAATACAACTGGCAAAATGGCTAAACGATCTCATTAGGAGAGTTTTGCCAGTAGGAATAACACCTGAGTCCTCAGGAATGGCAACGCATGGAGGGTGTCATGGGCAAAACAGTATACTCTGTTATGTCCATGGTACAGCTCATGTCTATAGGCGACGGTTACCACTTTCCATCAGGTGGGCCGTCAGCTTGTTTGACATTCTAAGTTGTATAAAAAAAAGTTGCTATGCTTGACTGGGGGGATTGGATTGTTAGTAATAGGTTTTAATTTCCCCATTACTAGCAATACACCCTATCAGATCGACCTCCACGCGGTTCCCTCTGGAAACTATCGTGGTTAATTCTTGTTGAATTCTTCACGATGGACCAACTGGCCTGATTCACCCTCACCTATCATCCCTCACTGGTGCCCTGCCAGCGTATACCGATAGCGCAGGCGGGGTTACCATTTCATTATCACCTATTAAAAAAAAGCTACGCTGGGCAACTGCAGGTTTAGGCTTTTATAACTGTAAATTATTATCACTTCAGCCATTATCTGTCCACTGATGGACATAAGCCTCCTAGACTAGCATATACTGCCATAAAGAACGGTCCTGAACCACCTGCATCAACTGACGCCCTGCAACGCATTTCAGGTCGTCTCTCCATCTAGTGGGGAGTCGCCCTACACTGCGTGGTCGTCACTCAGGAACCTTTCTTCCCCATCGGTTGTCGGTACTTCGAGCTATGTGACCAGCCCATTGCCACTTCTAAACTACGAATATTACTTAATAATTACTATATAATGTCGGTTGACGGCCCATAAATTGATATTAACCGCCCATACACTATTGCATATCGATGCAACTGTCTAATGAGGCATACGTCATTATTTCACAAGTACGGAACCTCATCACACCTACGGTACCCTGCCATTGTTCTACGGAAACCGACTTGCGTAAACCGCGGAGGTAATGTGTTTGCTTGTCATTATTTAGGTCCAAGGTGGATAATATTTAATTATACTTTTATAATTTAACCCTTCTTTGCGGGGGGAAGGGGATTGTTAGTAATGGAGACTGAGAATCCCATTGCTAGCAATATCAACCAACCAGGTCGACCTCCTCGCGGTTCCCCCTGGCAACTATCATGGTTTTTTTTTATGGGTGAAAATGGTATGGTAACCCCGCCTACGCTAACGGGATACGCTGGCGGAGCACCAGTGAAGGGTAATAGATGAGAATGAAAACAGGCCAGTTAGCCCATCATGATGAATTCATCAGGAATTAACCATGATAGTTTCCAAGGAGAACCGCGAGGAGGTCGACCTGGTTGGGTATATTGCTAGCAATGGGATTCTCAGTCTCCATTAGTAACAATCCCTTTCCCCCCAACTATCATGGTTAATTCCTGATGGATTCATCATGATGGGCTAACTGGCCTGTTTTCATTCTCATCTATCACCCTTCACTGGTGCTCCGCCAGCGTATCCCGTTAGCGCAGGCGGGGTTACCATACCATTTTCACCTATAAAAAAAAAATCTGCGGCTATCAAACCGCCTACAACTACAAGCAAAACTCCCCTATGTTCAGCAGTGGACCCGCAGCCTTATAAAAGCCGGCGATACCAGGGATATTATGCGCGTGTTGCTGACTTGAAAAAACCTCTTTTTACCTCCGTTTAAAAAAATCTATTTATTCTATTTATAAACGTACAATTCCCTGTTCTAAATTTAAAAATAAACATTTAAATTTGATTCGAAATGTAAACAATTTTGTTATTTATTTATTGGAAACTTTGTACAAAAGTCGATTACTTGGCTACCTCTGTCTCATTCGTGTTTCAACCGTGAAGCAGTTGTGTTTGCATGGCTGTGTTTCAGTTTGAAGTGTGGGTTATGGCGTGAATGTACTGGGTACAGAGGAATAAACCTGAGTCCTCAGCAATGGCAACGTATGGGGGGTATCATGGGCGAAACAGTATATTCTGTGATGTACATGATACTGCTCATGTGTCTAGGCGACGGTTACCACTTCCCATCAGGTGTTTAAAAAAAGTTGTTTAAAAAAATGTGTGTATTTATGAGTGTAACATGAAATTTGTTCATTTTCTTTTTTTTTTTTTTTAAATAAAATGTACTTGTCTTAATAATAATGAATCACATATTAATGTTTACATAATTTTATTTGTTAATAGATGCGTATGTGTGCGTGTAACAATGGTACACCCACATGCAACAATTTGTATACTTTTACACCTGGAATCGTTGACATTAGTAGGTGTATATTTTTGTGTGCCATCTTTCTCCTTTGAAGGTTACGCTTTGTTTTGTATATACTTGTAAATAATTATACAACTAAACCTACGTACATATTATATTGTGAAAGATTTTTCATTATAGTCGAAGAGCTCATGATGGTATTAGAGATAGCTTCACCTTTAATTAAGTAATGAGTCATTTTATGCGTTAGTTTCATGTCTAGCAATAAATTATGATTTAACAATAATTTTATTACTGTTTGCCAAAGTGAACGTACTGTAACAAAAATAAAAAAAAGTGTGATAGAGACTTTTTACTTTTTTTTTTTAAATGGGTGATAATAGAATGATATGACCTTGGCTGCGCTATCGGTATACGCCGGCGGGGCACTTGTGTGAAATGATAGGTGTAAATAAAAGTAGGTCAGTATTGTGACAAATTGTACGAGAATTAACTAAAAAATTTTTCAGGGGAAACCGCGTGTAGGTCGACCTGATAAAGTATATTGCTAGCTAATGGGCTGGTAGATCCATTTTAATAATAATCCCTTTTTTTCCTAGTTTATTACCACGATGACTTTCAAATGGTGTTGGTTCCTAATTCATGTGTACTTGTTGTGATTAATTTACTAGGAATTAATTACGATGGTCTCCAGGGGGAACCGCGCTCTTCAAACCGAGACACAGCCATGCAAACACAACTGCTTCACGGTAGTAACACGAACGGGACAAAGGTACCCAAGCAATCGTCTTTTGTACAAAATCTCCCTCTGGTAGTAGTCTCCATCATCACCCAATAAAAAAAAACATACGTATTTATTTATTTATTTATTATTATAATGCATTCATGTACATAATATAAAGTTGTTACATGAATCGATGTAATGAATTTAAGTACATACAGCAATTTACAAAATTTACATGCAATATTTTATTGAGTGATTCATTGAGATATTGCGAAATCGCTAAAGATTATATATGCACTGATCCTACGCAGTATGGTTGCATACTGAATAATTGCATGTATTTGCATATGACACGTAATTATATGCATACTTCCACTTAAACTGCTATCAATATTAGGTGCATAGGGCGTGATACTTGTCAGAACTTTGGAAACTTTTTTTTTTATACCACTGAGGTGGCAAACAAGCATACGGCCCACCTGATGGTAAGCGGTTACCGTAGCCTATGAACGCCTGCAATACCAGAGGTATTACGCGCGCGTTGCCGACCCTGAAGAAACCTCTTTACCCCCTTTTGAAGAACCCCATGCTGTAGTCTCTTGGGAAAACCTCGGCAGGGAGCTTATTCCATAACCTGAGTGTTCGTGGGAGAAAGCATCTCTGAAACCGCGTTGTACGCGACCATTTAGGCTGTAAGGTATGAGGGTGAACTCCCTGTCGATGGCGAGCCGTACGATGGTAGAAAGTGGCCGTAGGCATCGTATTGAATAATTCCTCTGAGCACAATCCGTTGTATAAGCGGTAGAACACGCAGAAACTATTTTATATCGTCATCATCTCCGTAGGGAGATCCTTATTTCAATTATTATTTGGGGTCGGCGTAATATGTTTTTTTTATCCATATTACAAAAAAGATTTGACTTTCAGTTTTACGACCGGCCGCTTGCCTGACGTCAACCCGCTTTGCGAGGGGGAAGGGATTGTTAGTATTGCGAACTACCAGTCCCAATACTAACAATACACCCTGTCAGGTTGACTTCCACGTTGTTCCTCATGGAAATCATCGTGCTGAATTCCAGGTGTATTTAACACGATGGGCTGGGGGGAAAGGGATTGTTAGTAATGGAGACTGAGAATTTTATTGCTAGCAATATACCACCAGGTCGACTTCCTCGCGGTTCTCCCTGGAAACTATCATGGTTAATTCCTGATGAATTCATCACGATGGGCTAACTGGCCTGTTTTCATTCTCATCTATCACCCTTCACTGGTGCTCCGCCAGCGTATCCCGTTAGCGCAGGCGGGGTTACCATATCATTTTCACCCATCAAAAAAAAACACGATGGGCTCTGGCCTGTCTTTTCATTCTCACCTATCATTCCTCACTGGTGCCCGCCAGCGTATACCGTTATCGAGGTTACCATTCCATTATCATCTATTTAAAAAAAACCGATTTGGAAATGTTTTTATAACTGTTTTATATATTCTTATAATTTTTAATAATAGCTTTATTTATTAAATAGTTTAAAACAGAGTCGCCATTTACATTTGTCAGTTTCCTCGTTAATTCCTTTTAAACCACGCAACAGATTTTGATGTAGGTTTTATGAAACAGCTTACCAGTAAAGCCTTTACTGATTCTCATGACAAAGCCTTTTACAAATTACTTCAAATAATGTACAATATTTTTTATATTAATTAATTAACACCAGAGACGAACTCCGTTGCAATCCCGTGAACCTCTTTAGCAGTACAATGGATTAAGTTTACTAATGGATATTTATTGAAAATTAATTTCACCAGAGGGAGACTTTGTACAAAAGTCGATTGCTTGGGTACCTCTGTCCCATTCGTGTTTCTACCCTGAAGCAGTTGTGTTTGCATGGCTGTGTTTCGGTTTGAAGGTTGGAATATGGCGTGAACTTACATGGTACAGAGGAATAACACCTGAGTCCTCAGGAATGGCAACGCATGGGGGGTATCATGGGCTAAACAGTATACTCTGTTATGTGAAAAATATACCATAAATTGATATATAATAGTTGAGGGATGGGCAACAGTGTTCCTCTTAAAACATCGTCTAATTGCGATTGCCAATATGCCTGCCAAGTGTGGCAACTATTGGCAAAACTCTTTCACTTATTCTATTTATTAAATAATTATCCATATGTATACATAATTAGTGAGAATGTTGTTTAAGATATAATGAAAAAATGCAGGCAAATTGATTATTTATTAATCTTCACCTACGAGTATCATCCCGCATTGAGGTAAGGCAGTGTGAGTCATACCGTAGGTAGGGTTACCATACTCTTTTTCAGTAATAAAAAAAAAGTTTTACTATTTTTGCAAGTAGGTATATTAGATTATTACGTCACCAATTCTGATCGATTTTCGCAATTATTTTTATAGTAGATAGAATTTACATTCTTGTATTTATTTTGTATGACTGAAACAGTTAAACTGAAATTCAATTAATTTACAATGTAAGGTATTGTATTGTATTGTAAAAATCTTTATTGTACATAAGTCAGATTAAATACTAGTAAATGATTTAGTATACAATGGCGGACTTATCCCATAAAGGGATCTCTTACAGTCAACCTTTGAGAAGCTGAAAGAAAACTGTAGAATGTATAAGGGTAATAACCGTACAATTAAAGATAAACTAAATAATACCCAGTAAAAAAAAAAATTGAATATATAACACAATAAAAACAGCTCCATATACCTACATATGTAAATAATAAAAGTAAATTAATAATAATATAACATTAATAAATAAAAACTTATACACATACACATACATATATACACATATACACACATACATATACATATACATATATATATATACATATATATACATACATACACATACATATATACACTCCTACATACACATACATGTATACATAATAAATACATATATTCACAATTGGCTCAATGAAGAGGGATTTTCAAAATAAAATTTTATGATACCTGCTTTAAAAGATTTCAGCGACTGTGCCATCTTTAAGTTATTAGGAAGTGAATTCCAGAGACGTGCAGCATGTACAGTAAATGACATGGCATAGCTTTGAGTATTAAAACAAGGCAAATCTATAATGAAGTCATTACTGCATCTCAGGCGAACATCAATTTCGCGAAATTTGAATCTTTCCTGAAGGTAATGTGGACATGTTGGATTAAAAAGGATATTGAAAAGATTACAATGTAAGGTATTTATGAACTATCATATGGGTGTGTATATGTGTGTATGTGTGTGCGAGCGTGTGTGCGTGCGTGCATGCGTGCGTGCGTGCGTGCGTGCGTACGTGCGTGCAGGCGCGCGTGAGCGCGTGCGTGCGTGAGTGCGTGCGTGCGTGCATGGGTGCGTGCGTGCATGAGTGCGTGCGTGCATGCGTGCGTGCGTGCGTGTGTGTGTATGAGTGTAAACATATGCATGTAATTCGTTAAAAAGAATGAAAAGTAGTGATGATCTAGTATTTTTACTCCATCATCGTATACAAAATGTTCACTAATATATTATGTTATTTAATATTGACGCCAAAGGTTATTGTTATAAAACGCTTTATCAAATTAAATTCGGTCAAGGCGTCCATTTCCACGGTTGGCAATTCGATAAGCACTCCATTTAGAATGTACCTATCTGCTTATACAAATAATATGCAATTATAATATTATTATGAAATTTAATATAATAACTAAATATGTTTACGACCATAATTGCTAATGGAGTAGTCAGAAATGTTAATAGTTTCGATTTTAGACTGTATTAAATAAGTAATAAACTGTGGGTATCGTGAGATGTGACTAAGTGATTTTTTTTATACAACTTAGAATAGCAAACAAGCTAACGGCCCACCTGATGGAAAGTGGTAACCGTCGCCTATAGACATAAGCAGTACCATGGACATATACTGTTTCGCCCATGATACCCCTCATGCATTGCCATTCCTGAGGACTCAGGTGTTATTCCTCTGTACCCAGTAAATTCATGCCATATCCCACCCTTCAAACTGAAACACAGCCATGCAAACAACTGTAGAAACTTCACGGTAGAAACACGAATGGGACAGAGGTACCCAAGCAATCGAGTTTTGTGCAAAGTCTCCCTCTAGTGAAAAATAAGGGTAGGCAGTAGCGTTTCTCTTAGGTCTTCCCAAATTCTAATTGTAGTTAGCAAATACAGTTCAAATTTAGGATAGGCCTCCCACTTAAGAGGATTTTGACAGTTTTGCCAACATGGCAGGCGTGTTGGCAAATATAGTTAGTTTTTTGGTGATGTTTTAAAAGCGACGCTGCTGCCCATCCCTTGACCATGGGAAAGCAATGGGCAGTCCATTCTATACCGAAACCACACGGACACTTTTCTTTATACACTTATTTAAACCAATTTTATTAACTTTCCTTCTTCTTCAAAGGAAGGCAAAGAGGTTTCTTTAGGGTCGACAACGCGCGCGTAATACCCCTGGCGTTCATAGGCTACGGTAACTGCTTACAATCAGATATGCTTTTACCAGAGGGAGACTTTGTATAAAAGTCGATTGCTTGGGTACCTCTGCCCTATTCGTGTTTCAACCGTGAAGCAGTTGTGTTTGCATGGCTGTGTTTCGGTTTGAAGGGTGGGATGTGGCATGAATTTACAGGGTACAGAGGAATAACACCTGAGTCCTCAGGAATGGCAAGGCATGGGGGGAATCGTGGGCAAAACAGTATACTCTGTTATGTCCATGGTACTGCTCATGTCTATAGGCGACGGTTACCACTTACCATCAGGTGGGCCATCAGCTTGTTTGCCATTCTAATTTGTATTAAAAAAATGTTTGCTTGCCACCTCAGTGGTATAAAAAAAATTAACCAAAATTTAATAAAACCTAACTGTATACAGTATAATTATGTTATTAACATACAAAATAACTTAATATATTCCAATCGAGTTAAAAAAAGGTTATTGAATATGCAGACCGCTTTCCAATTTGTTTGTTAAACACAACAAAAAGTTTATTAGTAGGTTACGTTGCTAAAATGCAATTTCATAAACTGTTTTAAAATTGAATTGAATTGCATAGTGTAAAACGAAGGATAAGCAAAGTCTCGCGGCAGTGGAACGGTCGTATAGCTTAAAGAACTGATGACAAATGGAGAAGACAGTTTGACGAGCGGTAATCTAGTTTTAAATAGATTTGTTTTATGGGTGAAAATAGTATGGTAACCCCGTCTGCGCTAACGGGATACGCTGGCGGAGCACCAGTGAAGGGTGATAGATGAGAATGAAAACAAGCCAGTTAGCCCATCATGATGAATTCATCAGGAATTAACCATAATAGTTTCCAGGAGGATCCGCAAGAAGGTGGATCTGCTTGGGTATATTGCTAGCAATGGGATCCTCAGTCTCCATTACTAACAATCCCTTTCCCCCCCGTCTAAAATAGTTTAGAACGACCCGCCTTCCTCCAACTAGATAGAGCGACAACTTAAAATGCATTGGAGGGAGTCAGTGGATGCAGGTGGCACAGGACTGTTCCTTATGGTAGACTATGGTAAAATATATACAATATTAGACAATTAATGAAATGTTAATAATAATAAAGTTAAATAATTTAAATACTAATGACTAAATCACTCAACATCTCAGGTTTTACAAAAAATAACGACTTCAACTGCAAAAAAAGAAAACAGTTTTTTTTTTATCTTTTTTTTTATACTACTTAGAATGGCAAACAAGCTAACGGCCCACCTGATGGAAAGTGGTAACCGTCGCCTATAGATATGAGCAGTTAAACTATTGAACCGATAGAAATAACATTTACCTAAAGCTAATAATCTACATATTCTCAAGGTTAGAGGCTGAGAAAAATAAGGCCAAAACTGGTAACAATTTATTTCTGGCGTGGACAATCCGATGGTACTTTAGTACGTAACAGGTTGTTATACCAATTATGTCAATCGAGACTGTGACGGCTTGACGGAAAAATATTAAGTCACTCTTAACAATTACTATATTTTGTCACGTCACTACCAGCAAATCGGGGGGAAAGGGATTGTTAGTAATGGAGACTGAGAATCCCATTGCTAGCAATATACCCAACCAGGTCGACCTCCTCGCGGTTCTCCCTGGAAACTATTATGGTTAATTCCTAATGAATTCATCATGATGGGCTAACTGGCCTGTTTTCATTCTCATCTATCACCCTTCACTGGTGTTCCGCAAGCGTATACCGTTAGCGCAGGCGGGGTTACCATACCATTTTCACCCATAAAAAAAAAAAACTACCAGCAAACCATATAAAACAAACACGGATCAAATAAGTTTACCCTCGAACATTAAGTTGCCTTAGACACCTCTTACGACATCCGGCTGCGTATAGACAGCAGACCGTCTATGATCGTAAATCTATACGTTTGTTTACACTTCCAATAAGTTATATATAAGAATAGAAGAGGCAAAATGCTGGGCCACCTTATACGACATGACGATTTTTTAAGAGCATAATAGAAGGAAACATAGAGGGCAAAAGAGGAAGAGGAAGACCGAGGATTAACTACATGGGACAGATAAAGGAAACACTAGGCGTCATGTCGTATAGGGAGATAAAGGATATGGCCTGGGATAGAGCTGGCTGGAGGAAGATGCATGAATTAGTTGCACCGACAAGAGGAAACTCTTAAATGAAAATGAAAGTTCTATTGAAATAGATTGTTTAATATTTTTTAGACACGTTCTACTACTAAACTATATTCGCCACTCGACTATGTTACTAAAGTCCAAACTAGTTTTCAGGGTTTCAGGTGAGCAGTATAATGTAATTTAGGAAGTAACCAAATTAGTAAGTAACTAATGATGCGTAAACACATGCAACTGCCGCATATGCAAGCAACTTTAATCTTTTTAAGGCTCAACGTGTTAATTAATCAGTTTTAGTTATCTGTTATCTTAATCAGCACGCAGTTTTATCGCTTAAATTAATCGCACACTTATACAAATTTCATAAGATACAAAGATGGGTAGTTCATATCCGGCTCGAAGGACCACTAATTGTAGAATCTACGCTCAAAGGAAATTAAATAAATAAATTAACATTCCAAAATAACAGAGTGTTTAATCAACCATTTCTATTTTCTCTTGTTCGACGCACTACTTTGAGGGGTATAATGAACGTCACAGTATACCATATTTTAGGACGTCAATAATATATATAGTTCATAGCTACAGTTTTATCTTTTATATATTTATATAACATTTTAAGTATTTTCTTTATTTTATTTGTTTGCTTTTCATGAATTACTCAAGTTGTGCACGTAATGTGATTGGATCATAACCTAGCCGAATCACAAAAGTAACTATTATTTAAGTTTTTTATGGTTGTGATCTGTTTTATGTGCCAATAAAATAAAATAAATAAATAAAAAATAAATACATCAAAAAATTACATAACAGAGTATACTGTTTCGCCCATGATACCCCCCATGCGTTGCCAATCCTGAGGACTCAGGTGTTATTCCTCTGTACCCAGTAAATTCACGCCATATCCCACCCTTCAAACCGAAACACAGCCATGCAAACACAACTGCTTCACGGTTGAAACACGAATGGAACAGACGTACCCAAGCAGTCGACTTTTGTATAAAGTCTCCCTCTGGTCTGGGGTTCATCAAAAAGGGCAAACTAAGGTTCCATATGGGTCGGCAATGCGCACGTGACATATGTTTATAGGCTACGGTAACCCCGTTTACTATCAGACGGGGCATATGATTATTTGCCATTATAGTAACGTAAAAAAAATTATACACAGAATATCTCGAAACAAATTCAGAACATCAATTATTTATGTGGTAAAACAGTAAATTTGTAAATTTCTCTGTACCGTTTATGTTTATAATTTACGGTTATTTATGTGAAAACTTTATTTTACTACTTGTTTACATAAAAATGACCATATTAATTAAAAAAAAACACCTTAAATCTGTGTTAGACAAGAATATATGCTCATCAGAAATTATACCTACACCATTTAAATACAGCTGTGCGTGCAATTATGATGTGTTTTTTAATTAAGTCTGACGCTTAACGAGAAATTACGTAATAGAGTAATTTTACTTTTAAATAATTATCTATAATGGTAACACAGTGTTGCCAGTTGTATATTTTTTCCGTAATTTTAAGTAAAAGTTTGTGTCTTTTAGAAATGGAATAGATGTAATTTTTGGAGAAAAATCGACTGGAGAATTTTGTGTATTTGGTGAGTTTTGGTAATTGTAAAGTATATTCTTACTTAATAGTAATGTTGCAGTCAAAACTCTTAACTAGTCAAAAGTACTATTGATTGGGAAAATCAGTCAAAAGTACTTTTGACCGTATGCTCTAGTCAATGAGACTTTTGACTAAAATAACAGCTAAAAGTACCTAACCTAACCTAATTGGAGGGAAAGGGATTGTTAGCAATGGAGTTTGACAGCCCCATTGTTAGCAGTTTGCCCTGTTAGGTCGACCTGGAAGTTCCCCCTGGAAACCATCGTGAACAATTCTTATTGAATTCGTCACGATGGACTAACTGACCTGCTTCATCCTCACCTATCATCCTTTACTGGTGCCCCGCCGGTGTATACCGTTAGCGCGGGTGGGGTTACTTTTGACCAACCTGTTCAATTAATTGTTATATATATATATATATATATATATATATATATATATATATATATATATATATATATATATATATATATATTATATGTTCGTGTCTATCTGTTTCTACTAAATCACACAACGGATTATGGTACGCGTTTCACTGTCATTTAGATTTTTATCGTACATACAAAATGTTTATACGTACGCTATATTCAAATTAAAAATTTGTATAACATAATTATATCTGTACGAAGCCAAGGTAAGTCGTTAGTATGTAATATATTGTTTTCTTTTTTATAAATCATACAACCATTATTTATTTATATTTATTTGTATATCACATGGTATAGATTAGTTCTTACAGTATAATAGGTAAGTACATAAGACATGTGACACCCTGTAGGGGCATCGCAATTCACAGAAAGAGAGAACCAATTATTTTTATAATAATCGAATCTCTTTTTTTGTTATGCTACTTAGAATGATAAACAAGCTGACGGTCCACCTGATGGAAAGTGGTAACAGTCACCTATAGATACGAGCAGTACCATGCACATAACAGAGTATACTGTTTCGCCCATGATACCCTCCATGCGTTGCCATTCCTGAGGAGTCAAGTGTTATTCCTCGGTACCCAGTAAATACACTGCCATATCCCACCCTTCAAACTGAAACTGCCTATATTTATATATTGCGTCATGCTTTATTTATTAATCTCGTTAATAGAATTTATTATTTTATAATTAAAATATAATAAAGTAAAGTGGCCGTGTGGTCCCGGCATAGAATGGGTCACCCCTTCCTATCCCGTGGGTGTCGTAAGAGTCGACTAAGGGAGGGCGAGAGATGGGCAGCAGCGTCCCTCTTAAAACGTGTCTTAAAGCCTAACTGCGGTTGCCAATCCGCCTGCCGAGCGTGGCAACTGGCAAAACCCGCCAAGGGGGAGGCTTATGTTCAGCGGTGGACAGTTAAAGGCTGACATGATAATGATGATGGAAGTAAAGCCACGTACGTAATATTAAATTAAATTAAATTTCCATATTCTCTGTTTTCTCTACTGTGACGTAATAACATTGTACGTCTGTCTGTCCAACTTAGAATACGCTTCTATTGTTAGATTTAATTGATACTATTACATCAATTGTTTACGTAACACCCAAATTGGTAAATTGGCGCATAATCATTGTCTGATTCACTTTAGATTATTGTTTTACCCATTCTGTATATCTAACTAAAATCTATTGTATATATAGGTATGTAGAAGTAGATTAATATAAATATAATATAATTTATATAAATAGAGGAAAGTGACCAAATATGGGATAGTATCCCTAATATGGAATATCAGCATTTCTCTCAAACGGTAACTCACACACCCAATAAACAGTGATTGTCTCTCTCTTTCTATCCCTATTCGCGCGTACAAAGTGGAGCGTCTCAGTCGAGCGAGCTCTTTCGTCGTTGTGACAGTGTTTTGTTTTGTCGCTACCGCATAACTTTCTAAGATATGTAAACAAATACGTATTTTTCATACAAAACGGGCACACAGTATTATTTTGATAGCTTCTAGAGATCGTTTAGATGTTTTTTTGTAAGTTTTAGCGGGGTATTTAATTGTATTACTTGCTTAAATATAAAAGTATGAATGTCAGTTTGAAGTTATTGGAAAATCCAAATATGGACAGATCATTGTATCTAATTATGGACTATTCCATAATTGGCTCCCTTAAGTATCAACTGACTTGATGATTTTGTTAATTATAAATTTTTCATGTTTTATCAGAATGGCGGGTGTCAACAAAATAAAGCGAAAAGAATGGAGTTCAGAGCATATGACGGAAGCTATAAAATTAGTAAGAGAGAAAAAAATGGGTTATTTGAGAGCTGCAAAACACTTTGATGTGCCTTGTTTCGCCTAGATCTACCTTGTTTCGATTATGCCAGAAAAACAAATTACCCCCAGAAGAAGCTGCCGCTACTGCACTTGGAAGGAAAACTGTCTTAGGGACAACCCTTGAAAATCTTTTGGTAGACTACATTTTGACGATGGAGAGCAAATTTCATGGCTTGACGAGAAATGATGTTCGAAGAATGGCGTACATGTTAGCAAGACGTAATCAGCTGGAAAATTCATTTGGTAAAACTGGAATGGCTGGAAAAAAATGGCTTAAACTATTTTTAAAACGCCATAAGAAAAAGCTATCAGTGAGAAGACCAACTGGCACGTCTTTTGCAAGAGCATTTGGATTCAGCAAAGAAAAAGTGGACTCATTCTTTGATCTCCTCGAAGGCGTCTATGCTCAGAAATAATGTGGTTTAGAAATTGTCTCTGATCTTGGATGGCCATCTCACCTCAATATCGACGTGATAGAGCCCACAAGCTCCAACCACTAGACAAAACGTTTAAGGAAACTATCGTCCAAATCGCATATATAATGTTGATGAATCTGCCATTGCCAATTTAAGAACACCTGATGGATGTGTGCCTTTAACTGAAGCTTTCACATCTAGACAAGATACAAATACTGAACCTGTACCCTCAACTTCCGGACTTCCTGGTAGTAGTTTAGGATTAGTGTCTCCATATGAAATCAATCCAGTACCAAACAAGAAAAGGAAACCTTCTAATCGAGGAAGAAAAGCATCTGTTGCATCAGTCATCACGTCTTCACCTTACAAGAATGATCTGATAGACAAAAACAAAAAAAAGAAGAAAAAGAAAACAAATTGGCAAAGAACAAGAATAAAAAACAGAATGAAAAGAAATTAAAAGGAAATAAGGTAAAAGAGAAGATTAAGCCTAAGTCAGATTCAGGTGATGAGGAGATGGTGTTGCCTGATACAGACAGTGAGCCTGATGCCTTGATAGGACATACCGCTCCAGACTCTGAAGATTCGGAGTGTATTTTTTGTGGTACGCTGTTTTCGAATGATACTCATGGGGAAACATGGATCAAGTGCCTCATGTGTGGGCTCTGGGCACATACTGATTGCGCGGGGCCAGAGTCTGATACCTGGATTTGTGATTTTTGCAAATAATTTATGTTCTTTTCTATGTTATACCAAAGTTTTCAAAGAGTTTCATATAAGTTAAGGTTAAGTTTTGATAATTTTTATAGTATTCCATATTTGGGGTACCTATTCCATATTTAGGTACCTTCATCATTATTTAGTTCTTGAAAAAGTTTCGTACTTAAAACTAATTAATATAAACAAAAATTGTTACATAATAAAAAGTAAATATATGATTGTTAATAATTACCATATAAAGTTTTTTATTTACAACATTTGTGCAAATTATGCGTAAAAAACAAAATGGTATTCCATATTTGGTCACTTTCCTCTATTTATTTTTATTTCTATCTTGCACTACTACTGCCCACTCACTACTTCCTATGCCACTGTGTTAGGTTGACTGGAAGAAATCTCTTTTAGAGATAAGTTCGCCTTTGCTTACATTGTTATTAACTTATTGTTGTTACTGTATGTTTCAGTGCAATAAAGAATATATATATATATATATATATATATATATATATATATATATATATATATATATATATATATATATACGCCTGTCTCCCATTAGGGTAGGCAGAAAAATTGGAACGCCAAATGCTTCGATTCAAACAGATCTCTTTCGCTTGTTCCACATTCATCGATCTTTTCATACACGCTCGCCAGTTACGGGTACATTTAATTTGGCCCTTCTTCAGCACGTCGCCTGTTTGGTCGACCTAAGTTAACATTTACTAATAAATTGTCTTACATACAATAAATACCTACTTACAGGTTAGAGGAGTGTCGTTTTATATTTTTTTTTTATTCCAAAAAAAGTCAAAGAACACAAAAGTATTAAAAATCATCCATCCGTTTACAAAAAAAAACCAAGTGTTTTGACACTCGCGTAAAAACAAAATTAGATTTATTTATGAAAATCGACGGGCGAAGTGAAAATGTTGAAATTGTATTATACTAGTACCGAACCGGGACTTTGTTCGTTCAATTTTTTATCTATTTGTTAACTTTTGCTTGCTTCTGACAGTCATAACCGAGATGTTTATTTTATATTAGTTTTGTATTTCGACCGAGAGAAATCGTAGCTGTCTCGAAGTTCTGTGTTTCGGTTTGAAGGGTGGGATATGGCGTGAATTTACAGGGTACAGAGGAATAACACCAGAGTCCTCAGGAATAGCAACGCATGGGGGGTACCATGGGCGAAACAGTATACTCTGTAATGTCCATGGTACTGCTCATGTCTATAGGCGACGGTTACCACTTTCCATCAGGTGGGCCGTCAGCTTGTTTGCCATTCTAAGTAGTATAAAAAAAAAATTATTGCCATAAAAAATTAAATATGTCGTCAAAATACATCGCTAACAAACAGTTGCATATCGTTTTAAATTATCTAAAGTCATTATACAATTACACGTTGATGAATCGAAACTTATTACAACCCACGTGAAATTCGCAGCTCTAAGTGTGGGTGGGCACTGTGACCTGACGAAGAAGTACCCAAGGTCAAATTAGAAGATTCACTTTCAAAATCAACGCTCATAATAAAAAACATTTTACTCCGCAAAGTAATTTAAAATTGTATTCCAAAAAAAAAAAACTGACTTTTATTTTAGTAAAAGCAATTCTTTTGATTTAAAAACTGTATTATTGAACCGATTTTGATAAAATTTGTATGACATCAATCTGAAGGTATATCTTTTTAGATAAAAAAATAATTTTCCCAATTGGTTTATAAATTACGAAGTTATGAGGCAACAAATGTTAAAAATAGAAACGAACTCAGAACCTACCTAACCTATTTTTGAAGTCGATCGAATTACCTTGTTAGAACATATTATATTATTATGTGCAATATTATATCTATCTTCACGCTAAATCCCTTCGTTCCTGAGGTAGGCAGCAAGAATCGAGAGTCAAACATTTCTATTGTTACTTAATACAAAATAAAAATAAACACAAAACGGTTGAAAAATGATAATAGCCAGATCCTAATAAAAGAATTTCTTGAAATTCCCACAGAGACGGGATATAACGGGTTTGCACGGACGAAACCGCGGTAAGCAGCTAGTTATCAATTCAATTCCACTAACCACTGTTTATTTTAGCCAATTGTTTTGTAATGATCATCATTACGTGATAATTACGGTATCAAATTGTACTAGCTGTGAAGATTACATATTACAAAGGTAGATATAATGTTGTTATAACCTCATGAGTGAAGTATAATTGGAACCAAGATGGAAATAGCTCAATAGCAGAGGTCAACGGACCCCGACGAGCGTGCCTACGCAAAATTTGTGTATAGAAATATATAAATATTAAAAAATGAATAATTAAAGATTGTGTCCCGCAAAGAAAAACGAGTTTATTAGTCATTACTAACAATTAATTAGTTAGAGATTATTAGTCATTACTAACTAACAATTCCTTTCTTCCTTAGCACAAGGATTAACTGCGAAATCATCGTGGTTAATTCTTGTGGAGTTCATCACGATGGGATCAATTAACGTTCTTCTTCATCTATAATAATAATAATAATAAATTATTATCAGGTACTTAACCCATAGAGGTACAATTGTATCACAACGTGTTCGGATAACATATAAAAATATAACAATAAAAAAAAAAAAAACTAAAAAAAGACATAAAAATTAAAATATGTAGAAAATTTATAATTTATAACAATTTATAACAATAAAGCAAGAAGCAAGAGAACATTATTTAATGTTCCTGTCTTGGTGCACGGACAACCAATATCCGTCTATTTCTAAGTATTTCTATCATCTCTCATTGGTGCCCTGTAAAAATATACCTGATAGCGCAGGTTGGGTTACCATAATATTTCCACCCATAAAAAATGAATTCTATGAGATATGAGACTCGGCGTATTGACGTATCTGAAGTCCTATACAAGCGGTCGTCCTAAGCTCTAAGATACACTGGATGGGGGGGGGGGGGGGGCATAATTGTTAGTAACGCGGACTACCAGTTCCATTACTAGCAATATACCCTGTCACGTCGATCTCCACGTGGCCCTCCATGGAAACCAGCGTGCTGATTTCCTGGTGTATTCATCACTATGGTCTAACTGACCTGCCTTTTCATTCTCACCAATCATCCCTGGTGCCCTGCCAGCGTATACCGTTTGGCAGGGCACCAGTTACCACTCCATTGTCAACCATTACAAAAAAATACTCTGACAGGGTCTTCCCCATAAGGGAAAATTTGCCAGTAATAGCCACGCCTGGCAGACGGTTTGGTAACCGCAGTTGGGCTTTTAGAGATGTTTTAAGAGGTACGAAATATGGTCTTAAATTAATTAATTAATTTCTTGTCCGCTTCAATGAATTAATGCGATTATACCAAATATTATAAATTACATAATAGTCCCATCGGCTTCTTGCCTCGTTGCTGGCGAGACCTTGCCATTGTCACAACTGAACAGTTCGTTCATTATTGTTAGTTTTTTTGTGTGCAGACGTAAAACCTTGGTTCTCGCTGGTTAATCATATGATTTGGCATTATTATAAAGTAGTTAGCCGCTGTATTGTTTGTAAGTAATTCTGCGGTTGACTTTTGTTCTTTTAAAGGGCGTAACGGTTTCCTATTCTGTTTCTTGAGTAGGTTAAGAATAATCTTTCAATTCAGTTGTAGATATAAAATAATTCATTATACAATTAAATTTAATTTGAAATACTTTGGAGACTAGATTCTATTAAGAAGAATGGACAAGAAAACAAATGGTTAACAGTAGTACATACATATCTGTCACGCCTGTCTCCCATTAGGGTAGGCAGAAACAATGGAACGCCAAATGCTTTGATTCAAACAAACCTCTTTCGCTTCTTCCACATTCATCAATCTTGTCATACACGCTCGCCGGTTACGGGTGGTCGACATACGTCCGTCTAGGGTGGCCCCTACCGACATCTCCATTCATTCTTGCTCGAAATCTAAATCTCTTTCGTAATTCTTCTTAATTTCTTGTAAAAAACTTCGTATTATCTTGTAAAAAACTGGAATTTTATAAGTTTACTGTTTACATTAATAATTTTTGGTCACTGTCTACTATTGTACAGCTCGCTATCGCCAGGGAGTTCACTTCCATACCGCAGAGCCTGAATAGTCGCGTACAGTGAGTTTAAAAGATGTTTCCCACCACTCAGGTAACGGTTACGCACTATTACCTCGACAGGGATATCGAGGTTTTTTCAAGAGACTACAGCATGGGATTCTAAAAAAAGGGGGTAAAAAGGTTTCATCAGGATCGAAAACGCGCATATAACGGAATAGCAGGTATTCAGAGGCTACGGTAACTGCTTACTGAATGATGGGTCGTATGCTCGTTTGCTACTTCAGAGGTATAAAAAAAAAATTTGCGGAGAGGAAGACACTAGTAGTAACAGGGATTAACGGCGTATTGCCCGTAATATACGAGTATCTTATCAGGTCGACCACCATGTGGTTCCCTCGCGGAAACTATCGTGTTTAATTCTTGATGAATTCGTCACGATGATCCAATCTCACTTACGAGTGTCACCTGTCAATAGTGCTGCGCCAGTAAAAACTGATAGCTCAAGCGCGGTTACCATTCCATTATCATGCATTTTCAAATAACATTATCAAGCACTTTTAACCGACTTCAAAAAGAAGAAGGTTGCCAATTCGGTTGTACTTTTTTATGTATATATATTTTTATAACTCCCTCAGTTGTTAGCCGATTTGAAAAAAAATGTTTTTATCTCAAAGCATGTACTTATAGATTTTTTTTAATGGATGATAATGGAATGGTTACCCGGCTTGCGCTGACGGTATACGCTGGCGAGGTACCAATGAGGAATGATAATAAGTTTGGAATTTAGCACGACGGTTTCCAGGGGGAACCATGGGGAGGTCGACCTGGTTGGGTATATTGCTAGCAATAGAGTTCTTAGTCTCCATTACTAACAATCTCTCCCACCCTGTACCTGATTTAGTTAAGATTGATAGCACAGAAATTTATTCTTGGTTTGGTAGTTTTAATTTTTAAATGAAAATAACAGATTTTGCCATAATTGAAGTTAGTGTTTTTTGTGCTCTTTCTCTCTCACACACACTTTTATTTATTACGTTTTCTTTTTTATTTTATTCACAATAACATTCTGTTAATAATAATTCTCAATTGCTTACTTTAGTAAAAAAAAAAAAACTGTTATTAGACCCTTATTATTGTGAACTAAATAAAACAGATAAGGGCAAGGTCATAATGAATACAATTATCAAATGTCCCTATTGAATAATGGAGAATAGATTTTTTAATAAAAAAAAAAAAATACATCGGAAGTGTTAAAGGTCATGAGTCGATGGTTCATTTGATGTAAACAATAATAATATACAAAACAATCTTATTTGTAGTTGTTTTTTGTTATGTACCTACATTTATTTACAACTATAATAACATAGAAAACAAGGTTGGACTTTTTTTGCAACAATTTTGAATATAAATTAGAGTATTGACAAGCTACTGTTACAGATATAATATTATGACTTTTTTTTACACTATCGTAAACGGAAAATGATTACTTAATCATCACTTACAATACCGCTTACATTTATAATGATACTAGCTGACCCCGTAAACGTTGTTTTACCACTTATTGCGGAATGTAAAAATCACGATTAAAATACAGGGGTTGATCGTAAAACGATGAAAATTTAAAGTTGTATGTATTTTTCAATGCTAAATTATAATAAATTAAAAAAAAAATGTCAAAAAAATAAAAAAAAATATTTTGGAGTGGGTCACCCTTATCATTGACGGGTATGAAAAATAGATGTTGGCCGATTCTCAGGCCTACCCGATATGCACACAAAATTTCATAAAAATCGGTAAAGCCGTTTCGGAGGAGTTTGGTAACAAACATCGCGACACGAGAATTTTATATATTAGATTTATTATAATATTATAATTACATTAAACTCACAAAACACACAACATCGCATCGCTACAGACACACACACATACACACACACATATAGAGCTATGAAGCATAAAAGTAATTTTTTTTTATACAACTTAGAATGGCAAACAAGCTGTCGGCCCACCTGATGGAAAGTGGTAACCGTCGCCTATAGACATGAGCAGTACCATGGACATAACAGAGTATATTGTTTCGCCCATGATACCCCCCATGCGTTGCCATTCCTGAGGACTCCGGTGTTATTTCTCTGTACCCAGTAAACTCACACCCTTCAAACCGAAACACAGCCATGCAAACACAACTGCGTGGTTGAAACACGAATGGGACAGAGGTACCCAAGCAATCGACTTTTGTACAAAGTCTCCCTCTAGCGATTATGTGGCATTTATCGTTGTTATTATCAATATTTACAATAACTGTTGCTCATCTCATATAAAAACTATTATATATTAAAATGTGGTGTAAAACTGTGGGCAGAGTTGAAGTCAATGACATGTCTCTATTTGGTGCGGTGACGTTGGAAAGTAATAAATTTCTCAAAATATGGCAATCTGCAGTTAAGCCAGTTTCAGTCTGCAAAATACAGTCAAATTGATTTGTTTTTTATTTATATTTATTTTAATGCTAGGTCAGTTAGGGTGTAGGCAGTGAGAGTCGATTTTCCACTTGGTTATTAATTTTTTTATGTACTTTGGCAAACGACGGTAATTTAAGACTTTTTACCAGAAAAAAAGAAATTAATAGTAGTAAAATCAGTTGTCTTGATTAAAAACCTAAAATGTTGAAACCGATTTTAAATATATTTTTGTAAGGCCAATCTAAAAGTATATATTTTAGATAAAAAAAAAAAAGAATTTTCCAAATCGGTTTATAAATGACGGAGTTATGTGGTAACAAACTTAAAAAAAATACGATCGAGTTGAGAATCTGCTCCATTTTTGAAGTTTTTTGAAATACTTTACCACAGGGAGACTTTGTACAAAAGTCGATTGCTTGGGCACCTCTGTCCCATTCATGTTTCTACCGTGAAGCAGTTGCGTTTGCATGGCTGTGTTTCGGTTTGAAGGGTGGGATATGGCGTGAAATTACAACAGGGTACAGAGGAATAACATCTGAGTCCTCAGGAATGGCAACGCATGGGGGGTATCATGGGCGAAACAGTATACTCTGTTATGTCCATGGTACTGCTCATGTCTATAGGCGACGGTTACCACTTTCCATCAGGTGGGCCGTCAGCTTGTTTGCTGTTCTAAGTTGTATAAAAAACATCTAATTTGACACAACTAATAATAATAGAATGAAAACTTTTACTTCTTGGCAACATGATATGAAAATGTTATAAAAATGTTACAAATTGTTAAATGATCACGTACAGTGCGGTTTCAGAGAAATTTTCTCCCGCGAACGCTAAGGCTGTGGTATGAGCTCCGTGCCGAGGTTTTCCCTAAAGACTACGGTATGGGGTTCTTCAAAAAGGGTATATTAAGGTTTGTTCAGGGTCGGCATGGTATTGCAAGCGTCCATAGGTTATAGTGACCGTTTACCATCAGACGGGCTGTATGCTTGTTTGCTACCTATGTGATATTAAAAAAAAATTATGAAACATATAGCTTTCTATTTATTTTGATAAAATATTGACTAATAAATAACAAGTGAATTGAGCCGAATACAGTATTATTCTGTTGATAATAACATAAAAAGTGTGATACAACATTTTCTCTTAAAATTGATATTTTTGAAATTATTGATGAGAATTTCGACGAATATTTGCATGGTGAAATAGGGTGTTAAGCACCATCGCTAGATATGGTAAATAACCATAATACAGTACCATATCGTATGGTTTCACTGTTATTATTACAGTCATTCGGGATATCGAAGAGCAGTGGGTAAGTAAACTCATTACTTAGGGGGGAAAGGGATTGCTAGTAATGGAGACTGAGAATCCCATTGCTAGCAATATACCCAACCAAGTCGACCTCCTCGCAGATCTCCCTGGAAACTATCATGGTTAATTCCAGATGAATTCATCATGATGGGCTAACTGGCCTGTTTTCATTCTCATCTATCACCCCTCACTGGTGCTCCGCCAGCGTATCCCGTTAGCGCAGGCGGGGTTACCATACCATTTTCATCCATAAAAAAAAAACGCATTACTTACATCTCCGGAGTGACGTT
Source organism: Galleria mellonella (assembly GCF_026898425.1). Classification (NCBI taxonomy): domain Eukaryota; kingdom Metazoa; phylum Arthropoda; class Insecta; order Lepidoptera; family Pyralidae; genus Galleria; species Galleria mellonella. The sequence goes on along the minus strand of NW_026441999.1, from coordinate 1,213,916 downwards.
TCGTTAACTTTTAATTCGTAATAAATAAAATTTACGAGTTTCCTTGGTAATTTTTGGCATTTCAGCAAATGTTCACGTGTTCATGTGTCGGATCTGGTACTGCTGTTATATATATTTTATTTGATAATGAGCATATTCCCAAAGAGTGTTGACGTCAGGCAGGTGGCCGGTCGTAAAACTAAAATCCAAATCTTTTTGTAATATGGATAAAATCATATTACGCCGACCACAAATGATTGGGATAAGGGTAGGGATGACGACAACATTATATGCGGATAAAGTCGTTAGTTGCTGTTATTAAACTTTATAAGGTGTCATTTTTTCACGTCTAAAAATATTTTTTCGAGAATTCAAACTTACTACCTTTGCGTATTCACTTGGATAGCCATTTAGTACTTAATTATATTAAGAATAAAATTTTTAATTAATTTTCATAATCGTTTATGCTGACTGACTAACAATGGACAACCAAAATTGCTAAGTTTAGAAAGCTTAAAGTCGAAATGTAGATTTATTTTATAAAGTAAATTCGATGAGAAAGGATTTTTGACAATTTCAATACAAAAGGGAAACATGCATGCAAAGCCGCGGGCTTCAGTTAATTGTATATAAATTTAAGAGAATCTATTTTAAGAATATTTATATAATGCGTATTATTTTTTCATTTCCTGAATTAGTAATTTTGAAAGTAACGTGTACTACATATTTATGTAAATATATGCAACTAATTTAATTTCGTTGACTTTTGTTTCGTATCGTACATTGTTTGGTTTGATAATTTAGTTCTCAGTTCGATTATATTTTATTTAAATATCAAAATGTTTCCATACATGTTAAAAATCCTACAACAATTCTGGTAAATTTACAATTAAAGAGTTAAATAAATAAATAAATATTTTTTTTTATAGTTTTCTAATTGAAAAATCAAAACTAACTACAGATTATATGCTTTTTTTTTAACTTTTAAAAGATTTTTTTTCACCAAAAATAGATTATTTGTATTGAAAAAGAATTTTATTAAAAAAACATTTTTATTAGTTAATTTCCAAGACTACCATTATTTGCAATGTTGATATTAGAAACATCCATGGATCATGTTTCACAGGGAAGTTCCAAAGAAATTCGACAGTACTCTTTCTAAAGGTTAAAGTTAACAAAAAAAAACTCACGGTTGCGTCGCCGACGCCGGTTTCGCGGGCACCGTCCTCACAGCGCCCCCGGATAGCACCCTGAACGCCTCATCTTTCTCACTTTCTCCACCTTTACCAACAACCCTGACAGTCCTCTCCTTCCCGGAACCAACACTTTTCACTTCAAAACTCACTTTATCCTTTGGACTCTCTACAACACTACTCGATTGGCGCGAGGACAAATCGAAATATCTGTCCTGCGCGTGAATTAATTGCGTCACAGTAAACGCAGGAGTTTCGTCCTCGTCCGATGTTTTGATCGAGCTTTTAAAATCGATTTGGGGTCCGAATAACTCGCTCCGATTGAAGTACCGGTCGTCCTCTATGTCTTTGGACGGGGACGGCTCGTCGAGACGCGATTGTATAGTTATATCCAACAAGTTGTTTAAACGCAACGAGCGTTCCGTTGCAAATGCGTACGGCGTATTGGCAAGTTCCTCTTCTATGCTATTGTAGCGGCTTCGGAAGAGCGATCGCGGTGTTTCCCCACCATCTGTATCGTATTTGCCCCCGAATAAATCGTATTGCGCGAACCGATTGTTGATTGTATCGAATTTTGGATCGGTTATATCGTTGCGCTGGTCTTCCGAGGGTTGGGCGTTGGACTCGACTTGTGGTGTGTTGGACGGACTCATGTTGATGTGTAGTATGCCATGCTCATCTTTATATTTCAACTTCAAGGCCATTTTTGTGTTATCTTCTCATTTTTCGATTGGAGTTTCTAACTGTAAAGATAGAAAAATAAATACGTTAATTTAGGTTTTCCATGTATCGTGGCTTAGTGGCAGATGTAGTTTTATTATGGATGAAAGTAGAATGGTAACCCTACGCTATTGGTATACACTGATAGAGTATCAGTGAGAGATGACAAGTGAAGACGAAAGCTGGTCAGTTGGTTCATCCTGAGGAATTTCACAAAAATCAATCCCCATAGTTTTCATGGGGAACTGCGTGGACGTGTCGACCTGAAGCGATTCATTGCTAGCAATAAAACTTTTACGCCCCATTACTAACAATCCCTTTCCCCATGGACATTAGGCACCTCTACCATGACTTATAGACCGCAGAGGTCATCCCTCGCAGAGGTCGCCTCTTACGACACCCACGAGAAAGGATGGGGTGGCCTATTCTATGCTGGGACCTACACAGTCGATAATTTGTAATAATAAATTATGAATTTGGTATACACTTATTTGGGATGAGAAAATACGTAAATCATGTCTCATTCTGGTCAAACGATACATCCTAGTCGCATCTCAATACGTTACATACAAAAAAATACAGTTACTTATAAAAGGAACTTTGAAATTTTTGAAAAAACAGTTCAGTAATTGTCGAAGGTATCTTGCGAAAACATATCGAAGTTGGAAAATGTTGCATTAGATTTATTACACAAACTATAATTACTATACCGATAATAGCATTTTATAAATAAAACGCGTCTTAAGCCATGTTTATTTGTATTAAATACGTAAATGTAATCAGAAAGGCGATGAATATATTAATTTCGATTTTTAAATCATCGACAAACGTAAACATACTGTTTATATTTGATGGCTTAGTGGCGCTGTTGATGTCTATAAATTAGGTTTCAGGGTCGAGTCATGGATGAGTCAATTTTGTTTTTTTTTACAGATGATAGTGGAATGGTAACCCCGCCTGCACTATCGGTATACGTAGGGCACAAGGGAGAGATGATAGGTGAGGATGAAAGCAGGCTAGTTAGCCCATCGTGACGAATTCCACAATAATTAACCAAGATGGTTTCCAGAGGGAATCGCGCAGATGTTGACCTAATAGCTAGCGACCCACCTGATGGAAAGTGTTAACTGTCACCTAATGACGAGCAGTACCATAGACATAATAGAGTATATTGTTTCGCCCATGATACAACCAATGTGTTGCCATTGCTGAGGACTAGAGTGTTATGTCTCTGTACCCTGTAAATTCACTGCCATATCTCACCCTTACCCATACCTCAAATCGAAACACGGCCATGCAAACACAACTTCGTGGCAGAAACACGAATGGGACAGAGGTACCCAAGCAGACGACTTTTATAATTGTATATCAATTGATTGCCTGGAATCTGTTAGTTCGTTTCACATAAAAGTTTATAAAATATGATAAAATAATATCTTCTTTTTGTGATTGGTTCACAATGATGAACAGTCCAAATAGTGCTCATTAACATTGCTATACAAGGCCCTTGCCTCGTGTATGCCTAACAACCTGATTACAACCACGCCATTGGTAATTACAATATAAAATAACCTAAAAACATAAGGAACGGCGCATTTCTCGAGCCCCTGGCTCAGGGCGGTTGCAAACTGAAAGCTAACTTTTTAGTCATTATTTTTTTAATATACATCTTGGAATGTCAAACAAGCTAAGGGCTAGCCTGATGGGAAGTGGTAACCGTAGCCTATAGGCATGAACAACACTACAAACTAAACAAGCAAATGGCCCAATCAGGCTTATGCCCAAAAAGTGTTTGCAGATTTTCTTACAATGAGAAAGAAACCCCACAGCACTTAAGTTGTGGCTATAGGCCATTCATATCATATATCTCCTTTGGAATGTACATTTTATATCCTGAGGAGATAAAAAACATTACTACAAAAACATCTTAAAATTCCTGTCACTGCTAGGTTTTAGCAGCAAAATTTAAAAAAAGGGCGAGCACAAAAGATCATGGAAAGGTCGTAGTGTCACAGGCTTTTCTGCCTTACAAAAAACCCCTTTTTCAATAATAATAAATAACCTCAGATATTGGTACTGGACGTAATTATATTATATGGAGCTTCGATGATACAGATGATACACAGAAGAGACTTTAAAATGACATCACTCTTTTTGCTATGGGGATTAAAAATATAGCTAAGTAAAAACATAGCACAGCAGTGTGGCGCGTACCTGGCGCAAGAATTCTAATAGAAAACTTTATTTCTAGGTTATATTGTAATACCGCGTCATTTCGTATGAAGCGGAAAATTTTTTTCCCTGGTATAAAATTAAAATGTTTCTACCAGTGCTGAATTTTAACTTAGTAGCCATATTTATTAATACTTGACACGGGAATTTTTTTAAACAATGTTTCACAGATTAATTATAATTCCAGACTAATATTTAAAATGGGTCTGTGATGAAGTTGGAAAGAATAAAAAAGAAATGCAGGCATGCAAACTTTTATAATAATTTGAATATGGAATGGTAACCTAATTTATGTTACTGGTATACTCTTGAGAGGTACCAGTGAAGGATGATAGATGAGGATGAATTCAGGTAAGTTGACCTATCGTGACGAATTGACCAGGAATCACAATTGTTACAAGGTCAACCTTACAGGATGCCATACTACTACTAAAAATTTCCTCCCCCCCCCCCCAAACAAAAAACAAATTGCTTTGCGATAAAAATACAGATAGGTCAGAGATACCCAAGTAGTTAGACGGTTTAACTCTTGCACATGAGGATGAAAAAAGTCTAGATATTGTTGTCCTGTTCTATCTTAAACATGCGGTAGCGATTAAGTATCTATCGATAGATTCGTTTGCCACATATTTGGATACACATATTTGGACAAATATGGGCGTACTGTACACAATCCATAACATTAGCTTAAAGCCAACGTGATAATGAGGTCTTGAATAATAAAATAAAGTATCTAAAACATTAGTGGAAAAAAAAATAATAACTTGTATGTCATTAACATGTAAGGACAGACGATGGAAGTACTTCAAACATAAGTAAAGCTAATTAATAATAGTAAATGAAAAAATAAAAAAAAAACACACACAGTTTTTTTTTTTAATATTATTTTAAGGCCTTTTACCTTCTTCAGGTATATCAGTCTTATTGTACCCTGAACTGATTTCTCAAACAAAACTTTATCTACTTTCCGTAGACGCGGAAAGAGAAGAATTAATGGGCATCTATAATTTACAGAGATGTTCAAAAATTTCTGGTTTAAGTTCAGCTAACATAGATTGAATAAGACCAACATTCAATTTATTTAAGTTAAATTGGCGCATGAAATCTTCTCTTTCCTTCGTGTTAATACGACACTCTAATAGAATATGATGCACATCATCGATGGTATTGCAAGTTTGACAATGGGGTGACAAGGACTTTCCCATCATATGAATCCCTGTAGATCTTCGCAGAGCATCCAGTAAGCATACTTTTAAAAGAAGACTTTTTAATTATTTGTTGAGTTAACAAAACCAGCTCTAGTTACAGGTTACTCAATAGTTACTATATCTCATAATGTGTATCGTTGTTTTAATATATATGTATCAGATATCTTAGTATATCCATATATATAATAAGACTAAAGTTTATGTATTATATGTGTATTTCTTATGTATTATTATGTATATTTATTTCAATATGTTACTTTAATTATGTCACGTATTTTTCACCACATCTGCCCTTCATACGCTTTCTGTTTTCACCTAATCGTTAGCTGGTAGAGAATGCCATATGGCATTAAGCTCGCCACTTGTACAAAGTTTTATTGTGCAATAAAGAATAAATAAATGTATAAGATAGTTACTATAACAAAGATATGATGGCTGTCGCATTAAAACATAGGAACGGAAGTAATAGTTCAAATAAAAAAAAAATAGTAGTGAATGACAAGGGTAAAAAAAGAAATTTAAAAAATTTTATGCAGTAAAAATTGTTGTTATTTTTTTTTAATTATAAATAGATAGATAGATAGATACTCTTTATTGTTTCCTCCAAAAGATTACAATAGCAAACTTATTATAAATATAAACAATTACAAGAAATAATCACTTTATTATATATATATATATATATTGTTATAATGGTATAAATAATTAAATAAATAAATTAAATAACTGAATAATTGTAGGTACTAGTGAACACCAGTTAAAACTGAATTAACATAAAATGACTTCATCATCATCATCATGTCAGTCGTTAACTGTCCACTGCTGAACATAGGCCTCCCCCATAAGGGATGTTTAATCTTAGTTATAGGCGGGTGGCAACCGTAGTTAGGCGTTTGATAATGTTTTAAGAAGGATGCTACCGCCCATCATTCGATCATATTTCATCATTCCCCTAGTAGTTTCATACGAGATCCACGGGAAAGAAAAGGGTGGTCCATTCTATGCCGGGACCACATGGCAAATGACTATTATATATAATTAAATATCAAATTATGACCTATAATTATAGTCAATTATGTTTAAACAAAATATAGGGGATTGGTTCGCCAAACTAATTTACATGCTAAAATATAAACGGCCTTCCGCATACGGAACCGTGGTTGTCACTCGTCTATCACAGTTATAAGTAACTTGCTGAATATAGTTTTGCCTTGAACTTGCAGAATGAAACATGCTTACAACGTTGTTTTAAAATAATTAAAGATTTTGTTTGCACAAATAAAAAATTATCACCAACTTCAATCGTGGCTAAGTCGGTTATTCTGTTTGCAAAACCAAATTATAAATTCAAAAAATAAATTTTCTATGGGACCAATTTGAAAGTGTATCTTTTCATATAAAAAAAAAAGAATTTTCCAAATGGATTTATAAATGACGACGTTATAAGGTAACAAATAAAAGTAAATGTAATCGATTCAATAACCTCCTCCTTTTTTGACGTCAGTTAAAAATGACAGTCTTTTCGAGCGGTATCAAACTATGATATGAATGTTCTCACGATATAAATAAGAACAAAATAAAAATAAAATTTAAAAAAAAAAACATTGCTTAGCAATAAGACCGCCTTTTGTATCACTTCTCATTAATATTTACTGTATTTGTTATTTTTCTTTTTACTTGGTGCAATAAAGTGTAAAATTAACAAATAAAATAAAAAAAAAAACAAGATTTAATGGTTTTTTTTTTTATGTTTACATGTATGTAGCTATACGAAAGAATAACCTTTCAGATATAAAAAAAATCAAGCGTGGCAACCACTAACAAAACCTACCAATAAGAGGATATAGGTCATATACAGCAGTGGATAGTTAGTATGGACATAACACAGTTTACTGTTTCGCCCATGATAACCCCCATGCGTTGCCATTACTGAGGACTCGGGTGTAATTCCTGTGTACCCTGTAAATTCACGCCATATCCCTCCCTTCAAACTGAAACACAGCCATGCAAACACAACTGCTGCACGGTTGAAACACGAATGGTACAGAGGTACCCAAGCAATCGACTTTTGTACAAAGTCTCCCTCTTATGAAGTTCACATCCCGATGACTTTTGTACAGTCTTAATCTGGTATGACAAATAGTATAAATCCTTCAAAATTACAATAATTAAATTACTGCTAATAAATTATTAACATTAAATGTGACCTTGGCGATGTTCGGGCCACTATATTTACAGTACAGTACAGTAACAAGGAACTAATAAGGGCAAACGGAAAAGCCACTTATGAATATACAATTTTTCTCGGCTTGTGCCTACTTACTTAGTTTTCACGTACAAAACCACCAGAGGGAGACTTTGTACAAAAGTCGATTGCTTGGGTACCTCTGTCCCATTCATGTTTCAACCGTAAAGTAGTTGTGTTTGCATGGCTATGTTTCGGTTTGAAGGGTGGGATATGGCGTGAATTTACTGGGTACGGAGGAATAACACCTGAGTCCTCAGGAGTGGCTACGCATGGGGGGTATCATGGACGAAACAGTATACTCTGTTATGTCCATGGTACAGCTTATGTCTATAGGCGACGATTACCACTTTCCATCAGGTGGGCCGTCAGCTTGTTTGCCATTTTAAGTTGTATAAAAAAAAATGTAATCATATATTTTTTTTAGCAACTTAGAATGGCAAACAAGCTGACGGCCCACCTGATGGAAAATGGCAACCATCACCTATAGACATGAGCAATACCGTGGACATAACAGGGTATACTGTTTCACCTATGATACCCCCATGCGTTGCCATTCCTGAGGACTCAGGTGTTATGCCTATGTACCCTGTAAATTCACGCCATATCCCACCCTTCAATCCGAAACACAGCCATGCAAATACAACTGCTTCTCATTACAAACTCGAATAAGACAGAGGTACCCAAGCAAACGATTTTTGTACAAAGCCTCTCTCTAGTAAATATACTCTATTACCCGTATGAAGCTAGGACGGATTGCTAGTTTCTAAATAATTATAATAAAGCACTCCCAGATCATTGACAGCCTTACGATGGCCGTACGTTACTGCGTCGTCCACCAACGTAGCAACCTTGACATAGATCAGGGTAAGATTTGGGCTCGATAACAATAAACGTATTTAAGGAAACTGACCCAAGGACACGCTGGCTCGTCCTTGCCATAGTGCTATTCAATTCACATAACACTCTGGCGATTCTAATAGCTATAATCATAGAAAATATTATAGTTTCTGCCCCGCTATTTCGTCCGCTTAAAAATAAATATTGAAAATTGCTCAAAAATTGTATATACAATTCGATCTTCGATATACATATATATGTGATTGCCGTACCGGCATCGAAGAGGTCGCCCCATCCTTTCCCCTGGGTGTCGTAAGAGGTAACTAAGCAAGGGATGGGCAACAGCGTTCCTCTTAAAACGTCTTCAAACCCTAACTGCGGTTGCCAGTCAAATTGTAAAGCGTGGCAACTACTGGCAAAACGGGGGGAAAGGGATTGTTAGCAATGGAGTTTGACAGCCCCATTGCTAGCAATATGCCCTATTAGGTCGACCTCCACGTGGTTCCCCCTGAAAACCATCGTGAACAATTCTTATTGAATTCGTCACGATGGGCTAACTGACCTGCTTCATGCTCACCTATCATCCTTCACTGGTGCCCCGCCGGTGTATACCGATAGCGCGGATGGGGTTACCATTCCATTGTCACCCATTAAAAAACTACTGGCAAAACCCCCCAAGGGGAGGGCTTATGTTCCGTAGTGGACATTTAAAGCCTAGAATGATGATGTATATGATTTGGACAAATGACTATTTGACATTACAGTTTTGTTCAAGTTTATGTAAATTACTTTCAATTCTCAGTAGCTAAGTGGTTTGTAGGACTGAGTCAGCAACTTGGTGTCAATGAACTAACAAACAAATCACAAATTCAATGTGGACTATGCGTATTGTGATATTATTAACATTCGATGAAAAGAGGGTTGTTATAAATTTCAAGCATTTATGTATCTCTGTCCGTGGTATATAGATAGATAAGATACTCTTTATTGTTTCTTCTAAAAGATTACAATAGTAAAATTGTTATAAATACAAACAATTACAAGAAATGACCACAGTGAGAAAACAATGAGCGATATTATCAGTAGAAGCGATCTCTTCCAGACAACCTTTGGGTCGAGAGCAATAATGTAAATATATATCCCTACTCATTATTATATTTTTTTTATGCAACTTAGAATGGCAAGCAAGCTGACGGTCTATCTGATGGAAAGTGATAACTGTTGCCTCTATAGACGACGGTTACCATGTTACGGTTATGTCCATGGTACTGCTGATGTCTATACATCAGCAGTACCATGGACATAACAGAGTATACTGTTTCGCCCATGATACCCCTCATGCGTTGCCATTCCTGAGGACTCAGGTGTTATTCTTCTGTACCCTGTAAATTCACTGCCATATCTCAACCTTCAACACCATGCACACATAACTGCTTCACGGTAGAAACACGAGTGGGACAGAGGTGCCCAAGCAAACGGATTTGTACAAAGTCTTCCTCTGGTATAAATATTTGGACCAAGATGGTTTTCAGTGGGAACCGCATGGAGGTCGACCTGATAGGGTATATTACTAGCAAGGGGAGAGTTAGACCCCGTTACTAACAGTCCCTTCTCACCCTGGTAGAATGGATATGTTACTAGGCAAAAGTCTGCTGAACTCCCAATAATGCAACCCTCCTACCCTCTCCGATATTAATGGATTGTTAAGATTGGGTAAGAAACCAGGTAGATAACCGGAAGGTTTACAATCCAGAACCTCTTCTTTTTTAAGTCGGTTAAAAAGGGCGTAACTTTCAGGGTTACACCGTGCTAATTTTATTAAAATCGAAGGTTTTATATTCATTTCCTGTTCAAAAATGTTCCTGAAACCGTCGACGTGTTCACCCCATCAGATACCGGGTTCTCCGGTAATGAAATTGCCTCGCTGTTTCACTCACTCCATTATATTGAAGGGGCACCATTAATCATCATGTAGGTGTAATATGTGAGATTAATTTCCAAATGTACTAGTGTATTCACTCGACTTTTTACGGATATTAGTCATTATTTATTGAAGATTTATTGGTTTACGCGATGACCGCTCGCTTAAAGTTAACCCTTCGAAATTGGCTAGCTTATATTTGTTTATCTAGTAATAAAATAGAACGAATATGGTATCCATTCTTTATACAAGTATCTAACAAATTTATTTATTTATTTATTTAAAGGAACACCAACAGCATATTGCATTGTAACATATATAACAAACATTAAATACAATACAGTATAGTATAATACAGTAGTATATACACGCCTGTTATAGGTATTCACAGCATTTACTTTGACATAGTTATACAGTGCGAGAAAATGAAGTAAATAATAAAAATAAACATGTAACCCAAGTTGTGAGCAATATCAGAAAATACGATTATAAGTGAATTCAATTAAAAAATATACATATATATATATATATATATATATATATATATATATATATATATATATATATATATATATATATATATTATAATTAGAGTTACTTTTTATTAGATTATTGTACAAAGAAATGCTTATGAATCTCTTTTGAAAAAATTGTAAAAGTAGTTTATCACCATCATCATCATTATCATCACCTTTGATGTCTATCGTTACTTTATTGGTATTACAATATTGTATATATATTTTTTATACAACTTAGAATGACAAACAAGTCGCCTATAAACATGAGCAGTACCATGGACATAACAGAGAACGTTGCCATTCCTGAGGACTCAGATGTTATTCCTCTGTACCCAGTAAATTCACGCCATATCCCATCCTTCAAACCGAAACACAACCATGTAAACACAACTGCTTCACGGTTGAAACACAAATGAGACAGAGGTACCCAAACAAAAGACTTTTGTACAAAGTCTCCCTCTGGTGCCCTGCAAGAAATGTAGCGTGAAGCAAGTCTTTTACTAATATAATAAAGTTGTAACTTGGTCTAGTTATTATCTGTACATGGGAAGTGTTTAAGAAAAAATTATATGAAAATTTAGGGTACCAAGACATAACACCATAATTCTTAGGAATGGCCATCCATGAGCTGTATTGTAGACGTCACAGAGTATTTTCAATCGACTTCTAAAAGGAGGTTCTCTCAGTTATTAATTTCTCAATTTACTGGGTACAGAGGAGTGACGCTTGGGTCCTCGGGAGTGGCAGCGCATGGGGGTATCATGGGCGAAGGAGTGTAATCTGTTGTGTCCATGGTCTGCTCATGTCTATAGGCGGCGGTTGCCGCTTTCCATCAAGTGGGACGTCAGCTTGTTTGCCATTCTAAGTTGTATAAAAAAAAATTGAGTTGTATTTTTTCTTATTTATTTATTTATTCTTTATTGACCACAGTACAAAAAAAAATGTCTGGTACAAGAAGCGGACTTAATACTATATAGCATTCTCTGCCAGTCAACCTTTTGCAAAACAGAAATGTAATTATGCGGCGAAAAAATTTAAAATTGCTGCAGATAAACAATTACACGTACGTATCGATATTTTTATGTTTGTTACCCCATAACTTCGTCAGTTATAAACTGGTTTGAAAAATTATTTTTTGTCTGAAAGGTTATACTTTCAGATTGATCCCGTAGAAATTTTATCAAAACCTGTTAAGTAGTTTAGTTTTTAGGTTAAAATAACTGGTTATGTCACATTTGAAGTTGATTTCTTAGTGGGACACAATCTTTTATTATTTGATGCTCTTAATACTTGTCTGGAGGCGACGGTTACCACTTCTCATCAGGTGGGCTATAGTTAGTTTGTCATTTTAAGATTCATAAAAAACACCATCCGAGGAAGGGTCAGAAGTTTCTGAAACCGACGTGTCGGTTAATAAAGTCGAGACATGAAAAAAGACGAAACAAGAATGAAGATAATTTAACATCACAATTGTATTTCCTGGAGATATAAAAAGAAGATGTTGAATTATAGATATTTTATCTTCTTTTAGGTTAACATTCAGTATTGTAGGACAAATTAAGGAAATCATTTCAGTTTATTACGCATGGTAATATGTCTATGTATTATATATTTTTTTCTCTATCTACGGTCATTTAATTAACCCAAATATATTATTTTTAAAACTTATATTTATTTTTTATTGTCAGCAATTGTCGGAAATGAAAAACACAGTAAGCACATTAAATTCGTATTGAGTATGTGTATAGACGACTCAGATAGAGAAATAGGTACATTTGGGGAGTCTCAGTTCACCATACTTTATCTAAGTTTTTTATTTCGAATGAATACAAACCTTCAGAAGACAATGTCACAGCCAAAATAACATAAACACAACACACACAGTTAATATTTTGGAAGATCCAACAATTTGTAAATAGTCACAAAATTTCACATTTTCGCTGAATTGTCTCAACTCACTGTACACCGTTCAGACGTCGTCATTTCAATTTAATTTTGAACACATAATAAATAACCGATACCATATCCACCATGATTGTTTTTTTGGCGCGAAATTTCCTTAGCTTAGCTGTCATTTTAAAAAACAAAAGTCTAGTACTGATTATTTAACACTAAAAACATCACGCGACTCAAGGAAATTTATGTGGATTAAGAAATAACGTTTAGCCCGTGAAAAAAGTTGGCTTCAGCACGTGAAGGTTATATTTCAGCTTGTCGGCCATTATAAGAATTAGCACAACAAACCACTAAGAAAAATTCTTTTCGGCCAGTCTTTGACACTGCACTTTACACGGAATTAATTATAGAATTTAAAACGTTAACTGACACTATGTATGCATTCGATTTTTAAAAAAATAAAAAAGATATTGTTTATTTTTGTTTTGCGTTCAGTTTCTAGGGCTACGGCATGGCTTACAAGGCAGTTCTGAATCTACTGACCATAGTATGAAGAAATGGGGTGGTACAAGGGGTGGTGAGTGGTAAGTCGCGGGGGTGTGTTGTTAATCACACGGGGTGGAATAATTTTGCTTTTTAATTATGGCGGAGTGCGTTTTGAAAACTGATTGTGGCTTTATTGGCGTTAGTTAGTTAGTTTCTTATTGAGGTTATGATGTCATGTTAAGACACCGTTTAAGGGAAGTGTTATGTATCACTTTCTATAGATAATAACGGGTTTTTCGCATGTTAATATGTTATATGCTGCTAACAAGGCATATAGTAATACAAAATTAATATAACATCTACATACTATATAACGATCTTTTAATACAAATAGGTAAATGTGAAACATTATTTCACAATGATGCTAACGGTATAGTTGTGACCCTGTATTCTTCTTATGGTTTTTCAAAAGGGGGGTAAAGAGGTTTCTTCAGGGTCGGCAACGCGTGTGTAATACTCCTAGTATTGCAGGCATTTATAGGCTACGATACCCTCTTACCATCAGGTGGGCCGTTAGCTTGTTTGTCACGTTAATGGTATAAAAAACTTAGGTAACAATTTGATAGAAGTCAATTAACTGGGTAAGAACTGGAAGTGATGAACCCAAAGGTGTGCCTTGGAAGAAATCTATGTTCAGAAATGAAATGCTGATGATGATGAAAGAACTAATTATCAACCGACTTAAAAAAGGCGGAGGTTCTCTATTCGATTGTATTTTTTATCTAAAATAATTTTTTTTTTTATTATTATTATTTGACATAAAACACAAAGTTACAAATACAAGATACAATGGGCCCCACACTAGGCGGACCTGTTTGGCGGATTCACTTGTATATTTGGATCAGCTTAAACATCTGCGTCTGAATTACGTTATAAAACCTGCATCTCAGACAACAGCGCTCAACCCTCATATACTATATCAATACTTCAATATTAGCTCAGCAAAATTTTCAGTGCTACATGTACTTACAGAAATTTTACCAAAATTGGTTCAGTACTCCGGGTGTAGTCACGAGAATAGCCATGGCCAAACAAGCCTTCAACAACAAAAAACACCTTTTACAGGCTAAGATTACAAAAGATATTAGAAAGCGGCTTATCAAAACCTATATCTGGAGTATAGCTTTGTATGCAGACGTGACGAGACGTGGACATTAACTCAGAAGAAAATGGATAAACTTAGAGCCTTTGGAATGTGGTACTGGAGAAAGATGGAGAAAATTAGCTGGAGGGATGGAATTAGCAATGAGGAAGTCCTGCTTAGGGTTAAGGGAAAAAGACAAATTGTTAGAACTATTGAGGACAGAAGGGGAAAAATGTTGGGACACTTGATACGACACGACGAATTTATGAACATTATAATAGAAAGTAAGATAGAAGGAAAGAGGGGAAGAGGGAGACCGAGGCATAGTTACATCAGGCAGATCAAGGAAGGAGTTGGTGTCGTGTCGTATCAAGAGGTGAGGAGACTCGCTGAAAATCGTAGTGAGCGGCAAGAGCTCCACCGACAAAAGCGTAACTCTTAAATAGGATAGATAGATAGATAGGTTCAGTAGTGGACATTAAAAGACTATAAAAAAATCGCTTGTAAGTAGGTACTTCTATACCTTGCCGGTGACTGGGAAGACTGCTAGTCGCGAACCTCAGTCACCGGCGGGTAGGCGCCGAGAGGAATACCGGGGTGTTTTTAGTGGGTAAAAATCCCACAGTACCCATACGTCGTCCCGCCGGCGGATGGGTCTCTTTGGAAGATTTTCACTCTAGTTAAAAACTAAAAAGGTACTTCTGTACCACTTGTATTTGCGCTATCAACTAGCTGTTTGGAAGGTTATGTTTCGAACTGAAGGGTGACTTATGGCAGTGAAATTATAGGGTACTGAAGGCAAAATACCTTATAATCATCATCATCATCATATCAGCTATTTACTGTCCACTGCTGAACATAGATCTCCCCCTATTGGGGGGTTTTTCCAGTAGTTGCCCCGCTTGGAAGACGAACTGGTAACCGCAGTTAAGTTTTGGGGATGTTTTAAGAGGGACGTTGCTACCCATCCATTAAGTTCCCTTAGTCTTCTCTTACGGTACCTAAGAGAAAGAAAGGGGTAGCCGATTCAATGCTAGGACCATACGGCGATATCCTTAGGAATATAATTAACTACTTAATTTATTATTAATATATGTAGTATTTATGTATTATATGTGTATTTCTTATGTATTATTATGTATATTTATTTCAGTATGTTACTATAATTATGTCACATATTTTTCACCACATCTGCCTTTCATACGCTTTCTGTTTTTACCTAACGGTTAGCTGGTAGAGAATGCCATATGGCATTAAGCTCGCCATTTGTACAAAGTTTTATTGTGCATTAAAGAATAAAGTAAATAAATAAATATAAGAGGTAACTACAGACTAACTGTGAATTCTGTAATGTCTAAAGACGATTTAGAAGAGAAGGGATTGGTAATGAGACTAGAGGGCCTACTTTTAGCAATATACCCTGAGATGCCAATCTCCAGGCGATTTCTTGTGAAAATCATCGTGGTTAATTCTTAAAAAATTCGTCACGATGAGGTAACTGACTTGATTTATTTATTTATTTACACATATACTAAACAAACCTTCCATTTAAATGATATCATTAGTTAAATACAATTGCTCTAAAGGAAAATAATATAAATTATACATATTACATCTGACAAAACAACATAATAATGAAGATTATACAATTATATAATAACATTATTAACTAATTAATTAATTAATAATTATTAACTATTTTACTTTTAATTTTGAATAAAAGAAAAACATATAAAAAGCAAAATGAATGTAGCAGTGTTTGTGCAAAGGACCTAACTCAACATATGTCGCAGTTTCAAATCTGAAACTACGACACTGATTTTATAAATACGTAATTTCTTCTTCACCTTATCGTCTCTCAGAAGTGCTTCATCTACTACGTGCTACCATTCTATTATCACCCATAAAAATGGCAACGATTTCCACTTACCATCAGGAGAACCGCTCGCTGGTGCCATAAAAAAGACATTAAAAAAATAACACGACTGATATAAAAAAAAACTAGACTAGCTAAGTGGGTGCATCCAATTTAATGTTAGATTCTTGGTAGCAGCTAGTAGGGAAGGTGTGTCCAGTGCCGCGGCCTCGAGTTGCTGATTACACTCATAAAATTGCAATTCGGTCATTGTTTCCATACGAAAATATAATGATTTCAAGATAAGAGCCAGTCCACTACTACGTGTAGTTGTAATGTGCAAGTAAGAGTTTTTTAATGCATGATAATGGTATAGTAACCCCGCCTGCGTTAACGGTATACGCTGTCGGGCCACCAGAAAGATGATAGGTGAGATCGGATTGTTTTTTTTATACAACGTAGAATGGCATACAAGCTGACGGCCCACCTGATGGAAAGTGGTAATCGTCGCCTATAGACATGAGCAGTACCATGGAAATAACAGAGTATACTGTTTCGCCCATGATACCCCCCATGCGTCGCCATTCCTGAGGACTCAGGTGTTATTCCTCTGTACCCAGTAAATTCCCGCCATATCCCACCCTTCAAACCGAAACACAGCCATGCAAACACATGGAAACTGGTTAGTTAGCCCATCGTGATGAGTTCAACAACAATTGGTTTCAAACCACGATCGTTTTCAGGAGGAACAGCGTAGGTGTCGTTCTGACGGGGTATTACAGGTCTATTAGAAAAAAATCTGCTCTTTGTAGATCGAGATACCGCTTCGATTATTATTTAATCATTAATTTGCTGTCATTTACAATGCTTTAATGACTGTTCATTATTATTTTTTTATACCATAATAGTGGCAAACAAGCATATAGCTCGTCTGATGGTAAACGGTCACTGTAGCCTATGGACGCCTGCAACACTAGGGGTGTCAAGCGCATTGCCGACCCTGAATAAACTTTTAAATACCTTTTTTTTTAAAAGTCCCATACTGTAATCTCTAGGGAAAACCTTGGCAGTGACCTCATTCCAGCCTGAGTGTCTGCTGGAGAGAGATTCCTTTGAAACCGCACTGTACGTGACCATTTAGGTTCAAACGTTGTTAAATTACTGAGCACGATTCCTTTCTCCCGAGTGAAGGGTTTTTTTAATAGGTGAATATGGAATGGTAACCCCGCCTGCGTTAACGGTATACGCTGGCGGGGCACCAGTGAAGGGTGACAGGTGAGGATGAAGGCAAGTCAGTTGGCATGTAGTGACTAATTGAACAAAAATTAATGACTATG
The DNA here is from genome assembly GCF_026898425.1 of Galleria mellonella. Taxonomy (NCBI): domain Eukaryota; kingdom Metazoa; phylum Arthropoda; class Insecta; order Lepidoptera; family Pyralidae; genus Galleria; species Galleria mellonella. The sequence goes on along the minus strand of NW_026441999.1, from coordinate 1,196,342 downwards.
GTTTCCAGGGGGACCTGATGGGGTGTATTGCAAGCAATGAGGCCGTTAAATATTATTACTAATAATCCCTTCCCCCTTCCCTCCGAGTGAAGGATTCTAGCCTACTTCTTTACTTTGAGTTGCCTCCACTGGTATATTATGCGAGATAATGGCATCTAAGGGATAAGGAGTCGTGAGGGTGATATTTTGTTTACATAAATAACCTCTGTGACAAAGGGAAAACGGAGTGTTAGTAGTGGGGAATGCCTCCGTTACTAACAAGCCCTGTCGGGTCGACCTCCACGCGGTTCCCCCCGGAAACCATTGTGATTAATACTAGTCGCATTCGTCACTATGACGCTAACTGACCTGCCTTTTCGTCCTCACCTATCATCCGTCACTGGTACCCCGCCGGTGTATATGGATAGCGCAGGCGGGGTTACCATTTCATTTACATATATTAAAAAAAAAACTCCATGACATAAATATATTAAAAGTACCTTGCTCGATTCTCGACTGGGCTACTTCGGAGAAGCATTTGTTGCATTTTAAAAAGAAATTTTATACGAGCCTAAAGATTTACGTTATGCTTGCGTTTATGCCAACATGTTCTAGTGGGAGAAAAGAATTGTTAATAATGCAAGCTACCAGTCCCATTCCTAGTAATATACCCTGTCAGGTCGACCTCCAAGCGGTTCCCCCTGGAAACGATGTGCTAACTAACCTGCTTTTTCCTTCTCATCTGTCATCCCTTACTGGCGTCTCGCCAGCGTATACTGTCAGCGCAAGCAAGGTTACCATTCCATTATCGTCCATTAAAAACAGTTCTACTTAGTGGTGAAATTGAATATTTTTCTCTAATGTGGTTGAAAAATAAAAAAAAAACAATGTTTAGTCCCTCGTACTAAATTGATAACTGGACACCTGTCCACGTTTATATAAATAACTAGGTATAAAAATTCGAGTTTGCAGAACCATCCGCTAGAGGCGCTGTTAAGTACGACAGTGGGCTCGTTTCAGAAATAAAATTTTCGTAAGTCTATCTCTTAAATTTAAATTTGATATCAAAGCGAAATCTTTATTCTAAATTGTAAATTTTCGACTCTTAAGAAACCTTCTTACGCCTTTTGAAGAACCCCATACTGGTCTCTACGAAAAACCTCGGTAGGAAGATTAATCCATAACCTGAACCTTCGAAGGAAGAATCTCCTCTGAAACGGTAATGGTCACCATTTTGGTTCTAAGGTGGATGAAAATGGTATGGTAACCTCGCCTGCGATAACGGGATACGCTGGCGGAGCACCAGTGAAGGGTGATAGATGAGGATGAAAACAGGCCAGTTAGCCCATCATGATGAATTCATCAGGAATTAATCATGATAGTTTCCAGGGGGAACCGCGAGGAGGTCGACCTGGTTGGGTATATTGCTAGCAATGGGATTCAGTCTCCATTACTAACAATCCCTTTCCCCCCAAGGATGGATTTACTGACGAGTATATATATATATATATATATATATATATATATATATATATATATATATATATATATATATATGTAAAAGGAAAAAGGGTAAGAGTTCTCTGGGATATTCTCTCTGCCTACCTAGCTAGGGATTGGTTTGAAGATAGACAACCCGCCACAAACTAAAGTTTCATCCCAACCATCTGGACGAGTGGCTGTCTACCACCGTGCGTTTTCAAGGCACTTTCTTCCACGCACAACCACTCTTTGGAATCAACTTCCAGCAGCAGTATTTCCGAACCGATACGACAACATAAGCTTCAAGAAAAGGGTATATTCCTTTTTAAAAGGCCGGCAGCACACCTGCAACGCCGCTGGTGTTGTGGGTGATCGTGGGCGGCGGTAGTCACTTACCATCAGGTGAGCCGCATGCTCGTTTGCCCCCTGTGTTGTAAAAAAAAGGTGTACAAATAAAAATGACATAACAAATGATAATACCAACTTTATTAACAACTTAACATTATCGTTAAAAAAATTAAATATAAAATAATTTGAACATATATTATACAATTGAAATAAAATTTGTAAATGCTACAGAGCGGGCTATAATTACAAAATAATTTGTGCGAAATCATATTAAATTTTATTTAATTAAAAATTAATTAATTTTATTATGGATGGCTTACAATGAAAGCTGGCAAACGATATACAGGGTGAAACCAAAATGCTTAGGATACATTTTATCAATGTAATTGAGTATTTCCCAAATATAAAACCTCCCATCTTATAACAGTTATGTTATGGGAGGTGTTTTCAATGTTTTTCATCCCATATTTATTTCACTGTTAGAATACTTCCTTAGAAGTTTTCTGATAATTTTGATATCACTCTGTATAAAGAAGGAATAGCGTGCACACAGAGATAGATACATACAGAGATAGATACATACAGATGGAACAATTTTTATATAAAAAATAAATTAACTAAACTTCATGTTCGAAAGCTGTTGATAGCAGATACACGTCTACACTTTCAAAAATCCCATCTGAAATATAATCCTCGTAAATTTTTTCGACAAATTTCTAATAGAATTATAATGAGGGGAAAGGGATTGTTAGTAATGGGGTCAAATAGCCCTATTACTAGTAATATCAGGTCGACCATTCACGATGGTTTCCAGGGGGAACCATTGTAGTTTAATTCGTCATGATGGGCTAACTGACCTACTTTCATCTTCATCTGTCATCCCTCACTGGTGCCCCGCCAGTGTATACCGATAGCGCAGACGAAGTTACCATACTATAATCACCTATTAAAAAAAAAATAGAATTATAATTTTGATATCAGTCAATTAGGCTTCATAGTACATAATTTAACGACCTCTCCTTCCCCACATTCGCGGGTTCTATCCCAGCACAATACAAATATTTCTTAAATTTATATAAGAAAATTTAGTTATACAAAGTGCGGTAGCCTGACCTTCATAACACAAGATTTCCCTAGCATGTAGGCTAGATACACTTACTGTGTATCTCAAACAATGTGTAATGTATATGTATCTTGTAATTGCAAATGTATATTTTTGTTAAATAAATTATTATTATTATTTGTAATTATAAACCTGTGCTTCACTACATAGTATAAAACAAAGTCACTTCCCGTCTGTCTGCCCCTATGTATGCTTAGATCTTTAAAACTACATAACGAATTTTGATGCGTTTATTATTAATAGATAGAGTGATTCAAGAGGAAGGTTTATATGTATAATACATGCATAATATAGTAGAGGAACACTGATAAATTTAGAGGTTTCCAATGTGATGTGATGTAATGTGTACCCGTGCGAAGCCGGGGCGGGTCGCTAGTGTATGTATAATTTTATGTATTAAAAAAGTGTATCTATAAATTATGGGCATATGGCAGGCTCTGATTAATTCGGTATTAGATAACGCTATAGTAATGTCTTGTGGCATTTATTATTATTAATTTAGAGCTAAATATTGGCACGCAATGTACAGTTGCTCCATCTGTATGAATCTATATCTGTGTACATAAACATTCGAGGCGCGTATGTGGCGAGGCAAATATTTACAAATGATTATATTATCATTACTGCTAACTATATCACATGTGCGCAGTAACATCATTTCTTAACAATTGTAATTTATGGCGCAGACATAGCAATAAACGTTCTAACTCTTTGTCTATTTTACTATCCATTTTTGGTTTGCTCGAAAATTGTTTTACAACATGCTATATGTGGGATATGGCAGTCAAATTACATGTGTCATGGGCGTCACAGTATATTCCGGCGACGGTTGCTACGTTCCAATAGATGAACCATCAGATTATTTCCATTTTAAATTGTATGAAAAATAATATGGCAGCAAATTAATAATTTCAATATGACATTAATGAAAATTATTGGACAAAAGTGTTCATTTATCATTCTCAACACGACCGTAATAGATATCAGTTTGATTGTATACTTATATATATATATATATATATATATATATATATATATATATATATATATATATATATATATATTATTATAATACTTTTTTATACTTTTTAATATGAGGGAAATATTTAATTAATAAGTAATAAGCGAAGAATTAAAAATAATTTATTTAAGAATAGAATAGATTTAAAAAAATACCGACTTTATTCGTGACAAAATAAATTATTTCAATTTAAAAACTAAACTACTGAATCGATCTGCAACACGAGAGAAGTTGCTTGTGGATTGCCTGCCTTTTTAAAGTTTGTAGGCACGTTTCCTTAAGTTTTAAATTGAAGTCTAAAACAAACATGGCGGCAGTTAGTTGATAATAAAGTAGACAAAGTGTATACGCTGTTCTAAATTCAATTTTAATAAATTTTCATATGGCAACCCATATGAAAGGAGTCTGTTTAAATTGTTGAAATAAAAAAGTAATATATTTTTCCCTCCTTATTCATAAAAAAGTTAAAATTCTTATAAACCTATTTATTTTAGTTATTAATTTTTTTTAAAACAGTATGATTAGAGAGAAGTGTGGACTCAAAGATGAGTGTCGACTTTCCTTCTGGGCAAGGCTTACGTTCAACAGTGGAGAGTTAACGTCTGATATGATGATGAAGAAATGAGGTCCCCCAGGATCAGAGGTCCGTGACGGAACTGAAAGACGATGTAGTGACAAAAAATCGTAAAGAGAATGATGCACTGGTTTGGCCATTTGGAGAGGATGGATAAAAGAAGAATTACGAAAGAGATTTATCGAGCAAGAATGAATGGAGATGTCGGTAGGGGCCGCCCTAGACGGACGTATGTTGACCAAGTAGGCGACGTGCTGAAGAAGGGCCAAATTAAAAGTAGCCGTAATTGGTGAGCGTGTATGAAAAGATTGATGAATGTGGAAGAAGCGAAAGAGGTTTGTTTGAATCGAAGTATTAGGCGTTCCTTGTTTCTGCCTACCCTAATAGGAGACAGGTGTGACTGATATATATAGTGTTTTGTCTTTTTCTTTCTCATTCAATTCCCAATATGAAAGAATGAGACAAAACATTGCCAGTAAAAATAGATTTGTAAGAGATTTTTCTTTTTCATGAATAATAGTGTATTTCTTTAAACTGTTATAATATCTATAATGCTGCTAATGCACTATTTAGGCTTGTTAATTTGTTAAACAGAGGTCGATTCTGATGCGTCATTTTTCTAAACGAATTTTTAAAAACAAAATATCAAATTATGTCACAACGGCATATTACTAAGGACCATTATGAACTATTTTTTACCAGAAAAGTAAAAAATAATGTATATATATATTATTCCACGAAGGTTGCAAACAAGCATACAGCCCGTCTGATGGTAAACGGTCACTGTAACTTACGGACTCCTGCAACACTACTGGTGTCACGTACGCGTTGCCGACCCTGGACAAATCATATTATACCCTTTTTGAAGAACTCCATACTGTAATCTCTGGAGCAAACCTAGATAGGAAGCTCACTCTGCAGCCTGAGCGTTTGTGGGAAAAAATTCCTTTGAAACCACACTGTATGTGACCATTTATGGGTTCAAGTATGTGAGAGTAAATTCCTTGTCGATGGCGAGCGGTGCAAAGATATGTAGAAACTATCAAATTTAAAAATAAGGCTTAGAGGAATGACACCTCAGAATCGTTCCCATACTACTACACAGTCGCTATCTGCGTCTGTCTGTTTCTTTGCTTACTTCTCTTAAACCATGCAACGAATTTTGGTACGAGGTTCAATGTCATTTAGGTATTTTTTACAGAAGATTTATATGTACAATTAGCATCTGTGCATAGTCGGGGCGGGATGCTAGTATTAAAATATTGTGATTTAAGCTTGAACAATTAGAATGTATAAACATAAAAAAATGACAAATGTAAAATTTGGACAAAACACTATTTGAAAATATCAAATTTTATTATGTCACTTTACATAACGTAAAACTAAGTTACGTACGGAATTAGAAATAATTTTTTTATATGTATAAAATAATAAATGTATTTTAATTAACAAAAACAATGACATTGAATTCACAATGAATAGATGACGCACGTTTTCGAATTTAGATATTGTTAAGTTAGATGTAACTGATGATGTTCAATGTCCATACACTTACATCGATATGTAACAAATTTATAAAGATACAATTTTAAATTTCTAAAATTATAAATTCTAAATTATTTTCACTTAAATTGTTAACATAATATAATCCATTTGTTATATTTTTGATACCAATAATTTTATTAAAGTCACTACTCCAAAATTTCTAATTAAATCAATGCGATTGCAAATTTAGATTATTTTAAAATTTTATTTTAAATTAAATAAATCAACGTGTGAGTAAGTTACAATGTAGAGAATTATACACGACACAAAATTAAATGCAATTCAATCGTATCAGTTTTAACGAATTTAAGTTTCCTATCATTGTAGTAACAGACTTTGATTCATGCTGTCCACCTCGTACGGAATATGTCGTGATGAATGAAAACGAAAAATTTAATTCAATAAATAAATATTAGTGCTTTATTTGGGACATTTGTCATCCATTTGCGTCCACAGAGTAAGCAATCTTTATTTTGTTTAAGAGTCAGCACTGTCTTTATATTGACGAAATTAGAAAATGAATCTATGCAACCATTGAGTACCAACCAACAAAATCAATGTATGTATACAGTGTTGTACAATCATTGCCGCTGTCCAAAATATCGATATCGACATTTATTATAAAAGACCTGGCTACTTTATAGTCAAAAATTTTTCTATTTAATGAACTGGTTGTATAGATTTCACAATTTCTCCGAAGTGGCGCGCGTCTGCTTGTGCCGTGTATAACTCTTAAATTATAGACATAAAAAATATTTTACATTTCTTTTAAAACATGTTTCAAGATGGCGCCCTCCGTGTTTCTAGTTTGATTGACCCCCGTGTCTAACTGCGCCACAACTCTAGGTTCTCTATGATCGGACTCTATGGATATTTGTGAGGAGGTTTCAACAGAGTCTATGTTTTGGAATAAGAGGTTGTTGGAGCCGGAAGAAAGATTCCTTTTGTGACCAACTTCGTAGGGATTCGGACCTGGAAACAAAATAAAAAAGATATTTAAAAAAATATCATATCAGTAATGAGGTTTAACAACTCCATTGCTAGCAATACACCCTATCAGGTCGACGTCCACGCGGTTTCCCCTGGAAACAATAGTGGTTAATTCTTGTTCAATTGGTCACTATGGGCCAACTGACCTGCCTTCATCCTCACCTGTCACCCTTCACTGGTACCTAGTCAACGTATACCGATAGCGCAGGCGGGGCTGCCATTTCATCTTCACTCATTAAAAAAAATGGGGTCCATGAAAGCGATCAAACGTCAAGAGAATGATACATATATGGGAAAGCGGACAAAGGCCGCTTTTTGCTTCGGCCAATCAACGTCCCGGTTACGTAGACAAAGTCGCCGGTGAAGACTAGTATAAAACAAATCATTATCGAACCATACCCAAGGTCGAAGAGTTCTTTGACGTGGGCGTACTGCTTCTGCTTGTGGTTTGGGTTAAACCCATCATGTTGGGCAGCGGGGCTCGCGGTTTGGACTCGTTCTCCAGAAACTTGACGAACTCCGCCGCTATCCCTTCTGAGGCGTTGGTGGACCGCGCTAGACCGAGCCTCTCGCACTCTTGCTGATTGAAGTCGAGGACCGTTGACAGTATCTTGAGGACTCTGGTTCTGTGGATGGAATAATCATGAGAAAGGATTACTATTGTACTCATTATTTTAGTATTTGTAACATGGTTTAACTTGTCTATGAAATATTTAATATTATAAAGTTACCGTGTGATCCCGGCATAGAATAGGCTGCCTTTACCTTTCCTGTGGGTGTCATAAGAAGTGACTAAGGAAAAGAAGGCCTATTCTATGCCGGGACCACAGGGGAATAAAAATTTCAACCGTATCAGTATTACCGGTTCTGGGCACTCTGCGCGGCGGCCATCACGTAGTTCATGACAAGATTCTTCACCAGGTTCTTGTCGACTTTGTCCTGCTGATTGGATATCGTGTTGTTGTATCTCTCCTCAGCTGCCGCCACCGACATTTGCAGGGTGCGTACTAGATGGAGAGATGTTTTCATTGTATTTATTGAAGTGATTACTATAAATGTACTGTTCGTGTTGTGACTTCACGATTGAACTTCATTATGTTTTCTTATGTATCATCATTATCATCATCACCACCACCACCATCATCATCATCATCATCATTATTCGAAGTAGGAAAACTAATGAAATAAATTACTTCTAGATGGCGTATCAATGTACAATATACTAGACTTTAAGTTAGACCTTCTGGTGCACTATGAAAACCGCATACAACATAGTTAAGTAGTATTTGAAAAAAATGTTAATAATAGAATTAAAAATAATAACAAAGACACTTTAAAGACAACGTCCTGCAAATAATTGGGTTACAAAATAAATTTAGTGCTACCTACTAATAATTTTAAAAATACAAAAAACAAACATATGGGAAAAATAATTGTTACATATGCAAACAACGTAATAGACAAAGTTATAGTCTGTTCAATTAGAATTTAATGACAAGGTAACCACTGAAAACAATGTAAGTAAATGTCAAATCAAAACATTAAATCTGTTATTTAGATTTTTATTTATATTGCTATTGGACATCAGCAGTCTTCAGCAGTCGAATCAATTGTTTGTTTATATTTTTCTTAAGTCCCATAAAAACAGACTACACAATGCATAATTTTGAAAATAATAAAAAGACAATTCTACATTTCAATTCTATAACAAAAACTATTTACTCTTACCATGCAGTTGATGCTTGGTGTTTTTTCGCTCGATGCATACGCACGCACGATCTTAAAGTATTATTCAGCCACTGGGAAGGGGGTCAAGGACTACAGACACTATCGAACAACCAAAATAATGGAATAATACACGAAATTGTCACCATTTTTGATTCACGGTCATACTAAATTTCTCCAGGCCATTCGAAGAGTCGTACACAGATTCCAGTCACGTTTTCTGCATGTTTTTAGTCCAAATAGTATAATTAGACTTTAAAATCTTTTATCATGCAAAAGAGTGTGAAATATTTGATCAATGAGTTTAACACCATCGTTCAAATTGCACCATTATCGTCAACTTTAGCATTTACAAAAAAAAAAAATTTAATAAAGCCCATTTTAAATGAACTTAACAAACTGATACTTGGATCAGAAGAGATGTAAAATTTTAACTGTAAAACGTCGTGATAAACGTTACAATTAAATTCATACATTACTGTGATACAGTTTGGTTTATAATTTTGACCGATGTATCAAAAAGGTAATGTGTTATGATAGACAACGTATGTTCAGTGCGAGTAGCCATTTTCCCTCATTTTTTCAAATTCTACCAGTACCTGAAGTAATACTCAAAGACAATGCGGCAATTCTTCTATTGTCTACTCTTCTACACACAATTGAAAGATCTAAATAAAATAATAATAATAAAAAAAAAACTCTTGCATTGGAAATAAACTTAATAAACTTGCATGTGTTATTAACAAAGGAATTAGTTTAATCATTACAGACAATGATAATGAAACAAGAGAGGAAACTGGCGAAGAACTGATATCCAAATTACTATTTTTAAATTGCATATAAAACTATTTAAGGTTTGAATTTACATCTTTAAATTAGAATTTCCAATGCAAGAAACAAAACAACAACAAACATAAACACACTTAACAATGACGTGTGCTATAAATCTTGCAAGTGCAAAATGAAAATCGATGCGATGATGAAAAATCTTGCAAATAACAAAGTGGCCAATTACAGGTACGTAACTGAATTGACGATTTCTTAGAAAGATAAAAAAAAAAAAAAACAAAAGGCCGAGGCTTTACAATTTGCATAATTTTTCATCAGAAACGTTCACAAAAAAATATAAAAGCAAAAATGGTGATAGAACACAGGGACGACACGATGTGAAGCCAGACGCCTCAATCAAATCCCATATGGTAATCTGAGTGTAATGCGGACTTGCTCGCTGTGGACACATGTCAGCTAACCGCTGCCTGTGAACCAGGTTGCAGCCGCGGCGTGATGAAGCCTCACAGTTACCAAATGAGATTAGACCGAAACAGGCAAAAGCTTGTCTCTTGAAATGCTATTTTCATACGTTTCGAAAGTTTTATAAATCTAACCAGTGTAAATTTTAATCCTGACCCTATAATAACATGTTATTGTAAATACAGTGTCGATTAGATTTTGAGTATCTACATATTTCAATAATTAATGGATATGCAATTATTTGTTAAGAAAGAAACATCTAGATATGAAGCTGTAAATATGAAAGTATAAACCTAAATATTTTATTATTACATCTACAATAATGTCGCGGTCGACTTCAATGTCAGCTGCTATAGCCGTTTATTTGAAACCAAATTTGGATTTGCAAGTCATATTCGGTCTCATGATAGTAATACATAATTTAGCTAGGATCGTCGTTGTCAAATGCGATATTTTTTGTAAAGAGCTTCATATTATCAATATGAAAATTCCATAACAATGTCTCAGCGGATACAAACACTACATGCTACAGTTCATATGCAGAATCAATAATGAAATCCTGGACACACGTTGAAGCGAACTTAAATTGACACTACACAAACATTGTCGTAAATAAGCAAAATCTAACGTTCAACTTACATGTGTCAATTGTGTTGCTATGGTTTTGCGGTATCGCAGTGTTTAACTGTATACCATCTGGTAGTCTGGGAGCAATAATCCCAGAATTACCAGCTGATATTTAGTCAAACAACTGCTCGACATGAGCCGGTTAAAACTGATAGTATCCCACGGCTAGTTCAGAATGGTTATGAAATATGATTGCGGTAGAAAATTATTCACTATGATTGAGATGTCTCAAATCTACATTAGTGCTACAACTATCTAGCTAATAATTCTACAAAACAAGAGAACTAATAAAAATCGAATCATATCAATCTTTCTAATATTAGTTTATCACTTCTGCTTTCAATAAAAAATTTTTACACTTACGTGTTTAAGGATTTTTTTCATTAATGTTAAAAAGAAGTGAAAAACTAGTAAAGAAAATACAGATTTTACAAATTTCATAGTTACATCAACAATATTTAAATTTACAAATTAATAAAACATTTATTATCGTTATTATTCTAAATTGCATACCTTGCTCTTTCAGATCGTTGATCTGCGCAGTCTTCATTTCTACTTGATCACCTAATCTTGAAGCTGCTCGTAATCCCGCCAGAGATTCCTCTAATTTATGATCTAGCCTTGATATTTCATCTCGTAATCCATCGTTTTCACGTTTCAAGTCTTCCATTTTATTTCTTATCTTCTCTGTGGCTGCATGTATGTCACGTTCTTTGTCTATAATAAATTATATATGTAATTATCTAGCTAATATTTAATTACTAATATTTTTTATATAAATACCATTATTAAATTCCTTTCAATTACGACTCTATATGCAATCAAATAATTTGTTTTGTGTAAATTATAATCATACTAGTTTTTATATATTGTGGTCTTCATTTTCCATTTCAAATACTACAATTTCATGACAACTAGTACTAGTTTTGATTCGCGACTCCGTTCACTTAATTGAACAGAATTAAAGGTATAGCCCATGCCCTTCTCTATTTTAAATAATATTAGTATATCAAATTTCATGATGGTTAGTTGAGCTGTAAAGATGCCAAATGGTAACAAACGAAAACATTTACATTGAGACCGAAATTTGTTAATCGCCAGGACAAAAAGTAGTCTATATTCTTGCCCATCCCGTATAGGATGTATATTAGGTACTTACATATGAAATTAGCGTTTTGTCGTACTGACCATTTTGATCTGAAATATCTCGTCTTTGGTTAAGAAACCCAAATTCAATTTTATAAATTCATTGAGCTGATGCATTTGAGTTTTGAAAATCCATTCATTTGTTTTTTCCTCATTATTTTTTTCCTTGGCGTCGCTCATTACCGCAATGGAAAACGTGAAATATCTGTATATTTACAAGTACGAGTTCTACCGTAGCACCATTGCTGCAGAAACATCTCGAAGGATTAATGATGTGTACGGCGCTGGTGTCGCAAAAGAAAGCACGGTACGTTTTTGGTTTCGGTACGTTTTCGTATTAGTTCTGGAAATTTCGACCTTCAGAACCAACTCCGTGGACGCCAATTTCAAATGAAAGGACCCAATATATTAAATTTCATAGTGTTAGTTAAGCTGTTATGGCGCTAAGAAGTAACAAACGCATTTTCATCTTTATAATATAGATTTTTTTTAATTACATAATACTTTTACATCTTTATCGTTGTCAGAGTTGGAGTAAAGTTTACGGATAACTTAAAATTTAATATACAGTACTGTACTTAGAAAATAACTCTCAACTGACCAAATAGGCGACGTGTTAAAGGACCAAATTAAAAGTACCCGTAACCGGCGAGCGTGTTTGAAAATATTGATGAATGTGAAGGAAGCGAAATAGGTTTATTTGAAATCGAAGCATTTGGCGTGTCTTTATTTCTGCCTAATCTAATGAGAGACAGGCGTGACAGATATGTATGTACTTAGAGGATGTACCAAACAGAAAATTAAGACATACTACGAAATGGCAATAAAACGCTAAACATTTTAAGTATGAGTCAAAATAAATAATGTTCTTTCTGTGACACATAGCGAGTTACAATCTTAGTAATTCTTAATTTAGTCACATATTTTAGTGATTTCACCAAATTGCTTATTACGTGTATTGAACTGCTGATACGCGACGACATTTTGAAGGTGATATAAAATATTTATTCCTATTTTTTTTTTAGAAAATTATTGCTCTAAACTGGAGATTCGAAATAAAACCCTGTACCAAATTATGTGGCTACTGATGTTAGGCCTCCTTCTTTTATTGTAAAAACCATATTTGGAATACTTGTATTTTGGAATTTTAATAGGTTGATACTTGTATGTGTGTAGGTATAAAATGTATATCATACAAAATTTTGCTATTAAGCACGATACAAAAATAACCATAGAAGTTCTAATACTTCTGGTGAGTCCTGAATGATTAGTAGTAAAAAATTTATTGTATGTGCTAATAGTATAAATGTAAATTGATATTTTGGTGTTTATTACAAAACCGTTTTTAATAATTAAAAAAAGAATTAATGATTTCTATTAAAATTCGTTATATATATGGACCATGCTCTAGTTGAACATATCGCTTGAAATTTGGTACTGGAGCAGTCATGTGGAGCTCTCAGCTTATAAGGGGCAAAATAATGTTAATTCCATAATGGTACCAATTTTAGATTTAAAATTTTAAAAATTTTAATTAGAACACTATTTCTCTAACATTCCTTAAAATTAAAATTTGCAACAGCGAAATCTTTATTCTAAGGATCAATACGAACAACATTTTTAATAAATTCAAGTCACAATTATTATAAATTCAGTTTTCTATGGTCTATAAAACAGTAATTTTGCGAAACTAACAAATTAAAATATTGAGAGAAAGTTTAGAGACAAGACGTCCCAGAATCGAGCACAATGTTACGTTACAGCACTCATTTTTATTGTCACGACCTTAGAGTTACTAATACCATGCTACAAAATATTCAAAAATCTCTACCTATTCAAAAAAAGAAACACGTACCTAATTGGAATTGTTCTAGCACCACTTGTAAATTTGTTAACGCAGCTTCACTTCTACTTCGGGCGTCCTCTGCTTCGCTCAGTCTAGTCTGCACTTCTTCACGTTGTTTTTCCAGGAGTTTTATTTGATTTCTTAATGTTTCCACTTCTTGATTCGCCCGAATACTGTAATAGAAAATCCAAACCAATAAATGTTTGAATTGAAACTGAAAAGATGCATGGAGTATGCAATCGATTCGATAATTAGGTTCATGTATATGAGGGGCATATTAGCAAAAAGATTTTTGTTTGATCTTACAAAAATTTCCAAAAATGCTCAAATTTTTTTCAATGACAATAATTTAGATATTTGATCAATCTGTTAATTTGATAGGAGAAGCCAGTAATTATGAAGGTATTTTATTTATTTTGAACTTTAGTTGGTTAGTTGACTCTGTTTGTATTATTATTTAAATATCTATGTAATTTCTGCCCACGTTTAAGCAAATCTTTATTTTCATGTAAAAAAAATTTAACTAGTTGGTCCTTTCAGTTAGTCGAAATAAAAAAAAAGTGCATATTTTCAGATTTGAATAATGTTTTCAAACTATTGTAACAGGATCTTTTACTAAGATTTTCATTTTATAACCCAATGTCTTGAAATGTTATTATAAAAAAACGGTAGCTAAGTCACTTTCGTATAACTCATCCGAAAACTACTTATCCATTTCTATGCATGAGAGATATATTACCTTATTCGTGTCTTTCATAAGATTAAGAATATTTTTTTTTACAACACAGGGGGCAAACGAGCATGCGGCTCACCTGATGGCAAGTGACTACCGCCGCCCTCATATAATCTCTTTATAAATGAGTACTGACCTGTTGCTAGTATACACAGTGCTGGTCTGCTTAGCCCTTTCCTCGACTTGATTTAGTCTTGTCTGACATTCAGTTAATTTCTGCTCTGATGTCATTAACTCTTGAGTATAATTCTCTTCCATCTCTACTAAGTGATGTCGGAGACGTTCTAGTTCTCTTGACAAATTCTGCTCATGTTCTGACAACTAGAAATTAAGGTACAATAGAAATACTTTTAAAATCCGTCAAACAGCAATAAAATGATGAGAGTATATCAAAGACAATAGTATCTTTGAATAAAAGTTAATGCGAATAACGCTAACTTCTTTGTAAGTATTAATATTTAACCTTTTAATATTAAGGAAAACTAATTAATTTTACTGCATAGTATGGAGTAGATTTTACTACAGTATACACTCGTAGCTAAAGGCTTAAATAAAATGTTGAAATGATAAAAAAAATCTGTGACAATTAAATTAAAGGAAAGGAAATCGTCAGTCCGAATAAAAATATCTTAAAATACATACCTGCACATTTTCTGTTCTCAATTTCTTTACAGTTTCTAGCTGTATAGCAAGACTTTTGTCAAGATTATCACGTTCCTCAGTTAAGTTCCTTATGGTTTGATTCGCTTCTAATAACTCCTCTCTTATTTTATCACCATTGATATTGGCACTTTGATTTAAATTCATTATTATTTCATCTTTCTCTTTAAGAGTCATTTTTATCATTTCACAATTGGAACAATCACTTGTATGATTCTGCAGTAGTTTATCTTTTTCTTCGACAATACCTTTTAATTCTAATAAAACATGATTTAATCTCTGTATTTCATTATGATACTGTATACTTTCATTGTGTTTTAAAGTTACTAAATTTATAAGTTCATTTTTCTCAATTGTGAAATTATCTAATATTGTTTTATATTCCAAGCATGCTTTTTCATACTGCTCCAGTTTCTCTTTATAATTTAGAGCTTCGTGTTCTTTAGCTGTAAAATTATTTTTTAATAAAGCGACTTCAGCTTCTATTGTGTTTTTTTCTTGATCTAATCTTGCATATTCGTCATTATGATGTGTAGTATTATCTGTAGTTTTTAATTTATCTGTCAATTCTACTATAGACTGACTTAACTCTTTTATGGCCTTTTCTTTGTTTTCTAATATATTTTTGTATTCAATACATGATTTTTTACTTTCTTGTAAGTTAATACTTAGGTCAGAAATCTCTGCATTCTTAGCACTAATTTCATCATTAAGAGAAAACAGCTGTTTATTTATTTCTTCTTTTTCAGAGTGTAATCTATTTAATTCATCCTGACTAAGACTTGATTTCTGACTAGTATCATGTAAGGTACTTTGAAGTTCTTCTAAAGTTTTCTTAAGTTGATTGATTTCCTCATTTTTATTTGATATATTTTTTTCCAGATCAGTAACATTTTGAGATAACTTATTTAAACAATCATTATTTCTGAAAATAGTTGAATTTAAATCATTTATTAAAGTATTTTTTTCGTTAATATCAGATATTAACTTTTCGAACTCTTCTTCTAAACGTAATAATTTGGACTCTGTTGACGATAATTCAGATTCAAGTTCTAATTTTCTTTTAAGAACATTCTTATTTTCTTCTTTCAATGATTCAATCTCATGATTAAAGAACTCCTGTTCCACAATTTTAACTTTTAATTTCTCTATTGTCGTTTGAAGTTCATGAACATTTTTAGCAGTTTCTAATAAATCTGCATTCTCTCTGACAAGCTTATCTATTTTTTCGTGCAATCTCATATCTTCTGTAGTATTCAGTTCATTTACAGAACTTGTTACAGTATTAGTTTTAGATAGAGCTGCATTTTCTAAACTAAGAACTTTTTCTTCAAGTTTGTACTTTTCGCTTTCAACTTCTGCCTTATGTCTAATTACTTCATCAAGTTTGATTTCCAGGTCTTGTAGTTTTTGATCCAATGTTACTTTTAAGACTTCTAATTCTTTGTGTTCAGAAGACTTCTCGTTCAAAGAGTTTTTCAAGTCGTCTACTTCTTTAGTAAGTAACACTTTATCATTTTCTATTATATGTATATCGATTGAGAGCTGCTCATTTTTAGCTTGAGAAGTATTTAATCGCTTCTTTAAATCGTCAATTTCGTCCGATGCATCTTTCATCTTTTTCACGTATTCAGCATTAGTATTGCTTTCCAGCTCTTCAACAGCTTTGGTTTGATTTTTAAACATTTCTAACTCTGATAACATTGATGTATATTTTTCTTTTAAATCATTTAGACTTCCTTGTAAAACAATTTTTTCTTTTCTAACATCACCCAATTCTTTCTCTATCCTATTTATCTCAGACTCAAATGTTTTATTAATCCTATTACAATCAGCCAATTCCGTTTCTAATTTCGCTAAATTATCTTCATGTGTTTCAATTATTGGTTCTAACTTGGACGTATTCTTTAAGGCCGCTATTTCAGATATTAGAAAATCATTATTTTTTTTCATTTCACTTAATTCTCTCTCAAAATGTTGAATGTCATTAGTCAGGAAATCATTTTCAGTGGTTAAATCATCAATCTGTGTTTGTAAATGATTAGTATTTAAATTTTTCTGTGAAAGTTCATGTTTTAGCGTATCTATCTCCTTTTTGAATGCATTAATAGTTTTAAAAACACTTTCTAATTTAAATATAGTTACATTGTCACTAGCAGAAGGAATTTCACCAACATAATCAACCGGAAGTTCAAAGTTAACGTATTTATTATATAACTGTGCAATTTTTTCCGACTTAACTGTTTTATGGTTTACGTTATCTAAATTTCCCAGATCTTTTTGAGCTACTTTATGTTTTAGCTCATTTATTTCTCGTTTTAAATTTTCAATAACGCTTTTAGCATTATCATCAATGTTAATTTCATCTAAATCCACTTGATTGGCATTTCTTCTGTCCTTTAAATCGTTAAGTTCTTTTAATAAATCATCATATCTCTCTCTTGGTACCATATCAGACAATTCGCAATGTTTCGAGGATATTTCCATTTCATGTTCTAATTTTGTAACTTGCTCTTGTAACTTAAACACTTCTTCATGTAAATCTTGATTTTCTTCTTGAAATTTTTCAGCGTTTTCTCTTAACAAACTATGGATTCTTTCCAAATTTTGATATTTATGATGTAATGTGTCTAAGTCTGATTTCACCAATCGTAAGTTTTCAATTTCTCTATCTCTTTCTCCTAATTTGTTTAACAATTCTTTTATTTCGTTTGCATATTCATCATTACTATTTTTTAAATCTTCGTGTTCCTGCTTCAAAACTTCAAAATTCTTTTGTAATTCTTTTTTCAAAGATAGCAACCGCTCCATTGCCATTTGATGTTGGGCATCTAATTCTTCTAGGCTGGTTGTCAAATTTTGATTTTCTTCTCTAAGGCGGTTTAATTCCTCTTCAGTATCAGGCCTCATGTCAATAGTGCTGCGTTCTTTCAAGGAGGATATCTCGTCTTGTAATGCGCGAATTTGCATTTCATAGCGGTTTTCACTATGTCGGCCGGAATTAGATGTTTCGGGTGGCGGATCCCAATACCAACTGGATTCTTCATCTTTGAGGCCATTTTTTCTTGAAAGTCTCTGGAAAGAAAAGAAAACATTTATGAATTTGTGTTTAAATGAAATATTTTAATTGGGAATTAGATGTTCAACAATAAATGTACTGTTCATATTTCAACACAACAGTTATTGGTTTTCATCACAGAGTTAATCGAGTGTGAGTTCAAGAAAGATTTATATTTTTACTACGTTTGCGTTTATATCGATAAATTAGTATGGAAATCGAGTTTCTGAAATGGCATGCTAGAGGCGCTAGCCAGGTAGCAAGCTAGATTTCATAATGTTACTTCATCATTATTAATTCATGACAAAATATAACACTTTTATAATAAAAATTTTTGTAATATGTATTACAAACAGTAATTTAAGCAATATAAGTATCACTTAGCTCACAGAAAATCTGTAAAAGGGTGACCATACTGTTACGGTCAATGTATAACGGTTAACCAATATTGAATCAACCATTACAGGTATAGTGTGTCACATACACACTCAGTTCAAACATGATAAGTTATCTACTAGGTTTATGGCGACTGAGTCACGACGAGACGCATTGTGTTCATACTTGTACAGTTTAGTGGATTGTTAAGTTTTATTAACACCAAACTACACGAGCAACTCATAAACTTCTTCGAAGTATCCATATTCTTATATTATTGCTCGTGACAATTTTTTTTTTCAATTATTTTGGCACAGTCTTTAAAAATTGTAGTTACACAATTGTAGAAATTTATGTAGTTAGTTGACAGAATGAACATACAGAGATAGAAAAAAAAAAGAAAACCTACAATACTGGTAACCTAATATATTAAAAAAAAACCTTCCTTCAAGTTTTCCCATTTAAAATAAATAAATAGATACACACAGAATTGTAGACAATGAATATATATTCAATTATATAGTTAAAGTACATAGTTTATCAACAAAATATTTAATTTTGTGACTAGATATTGAAAAGGCAAATGTGTTTCATATACATAAGTAGACATCATTAAAGGAGTATTAAGTAATGATACATTTAAAACCAATGATGAAATCATCGAGATAAAAAAAAATATTATTTCCACAGCGAAATCAGGATAATAAAATATACAACAATAACAGACGAAGTAAATTGAATTTTAGATAAGAAGTTACGTGTTACAGTCTACTGTAGTATAAATGGTGTTATTACTAATTATTATAGATTGTATTGTATCCCGCCAAAATTCTTACAGCATTCATGCCTATATGGAATTAAATGAACCATTCTAATCAGACAATTAAAGTTGTTAAAATAAAGTCATTAAAGTTGTTTTTGAAAAAATAATTTACGCAAAAAATTTATTCTTTTACAGCTTGATTTTTATTCGAGTTCCTAAATCTATTATGAAAGAATAATAGACAATATGTTTAAATAATTTTGTAGTCATTATATGAATATTTCACTTTAGAAGTTTCAAATTGTTTCATGTCTAATACAAACAAACAAAGGCTTGTATTGTATATTTTGCACACAATGCTAAACTACTATTGAATATATTTTAAAATAAAATATCAAATGAGTTGGTAATAAAAAATTTTAAACACAATCACCAAGTCACGAGTTTACGCAAGAAGTACAAGGATAGTTCTTCTTTCTCTGTTAAACTGATATGTTAGTGTTAGTGCAAAACACTAAAGTAATGAGCCAAAGGATATTTCCAATTCATGAGTACATTTTCCATTTAACAAGTGGTGCGTGAAATACTGATAAGAAGCGTCGAAACATGGCAACAGAACCGTTCGTAGTATCCGACTTAATTTTTGACAGTAACTATGTACCTAATTGTTTCGAATAAAATATTGTGGAAGTCTAATTTTGCAAAAAGCAATTACAGTATTACAATAATTTAAAGACCAAAGAAAAGACAGAAAAGATAATAGTTTGAAATGAGAATAGACGAGGTTAATGAGAAAAGTTTAAAACTAATGATAGGAATTTAAAAAAAAATTTCAATAGACATGTACTAGATGATTGTATCTATAAATCCCCGTGATTTGTTGATGACATTTTTATCACTGTGCATCGTCTGTATCCACCCTTGAAGTTAAGCAATCTTTTGCGAGATCTCCAGAGAGAGTTTCTGATCTTAATTTTTACATGTATTACTTTGCTTGCTCCATTTTTTCAATTCCAATTTATAAAACTAGTTATTCCAAAAATAATTAGTCAGAGCTTGTTACAACCATAACTATTATTAATGCCATATTGACTTATTTAATTGTAATCTTAGCGCTTATATTTTGTATGGCAAAAAGTTTAATTTCATTATGACTTATTTTTTCAGAATTCAGTACTGCTATATTTTTCAAACGTATTTTTTCTTCTTAAGTGTTTTCTTGCCTTGTATCTGTGCAAACTTTATTGACTGCTAAATTATTTGTGTAATTATATAAAATGTCATATGTTATTAAAGCTGTGTTTGTCTGAAATAAAAATATTGCTTCATTAATCTTCGGAGACTGAATAATTAATTAACTTTTTCTTTGGGCATTATATGATTTATTTGAGAGGTTTGTTTGAATCGAAGCATTTGGCGTTCCATTGTTTCTGCCTACCCTAATGGGAGACAGGCGTGACAGATATGTATGTATGTATGTATTTATTTGATCATAATAGATCAGTACACGAATATCTACGAAATGTAGTTTTAGCATACTTAAAATTCGGATTTTGAGAACATATAGAACTGAAGATTTATTATTGCAATAACATTTTTCATATTGAAAATTGATGATGATGATTGAGGGTTTTCACATATTTTTTTGCACACAAAGACAAATGTTACAAATTAGTTTGACCAAAGATGTACAACAGACGACAAACAACAAAGAGAGAACTTTGTAAGAGTTCTATTTTAGCAAATTTTTAGAGTATATTCCTTATCAACAGGAAGCCCCATACACTCGTCTGTACAGTGTCTAATAAATGCTCAGTACGTACAATTTATTAAATATAAATTTCCCAATATATGTCTTAAGTAGTATTATTTTCTACACTTCTAATCCAAAAAAGATCTCCCGATGACAATTGGTGGCCTAAATTTAGGATTAAATTTAATTGAATCGATGAATTCTAATATATTGTAACGGTTGTTTGGGATTCACGGTAGTTAAGTCAACAAAAATGTGGGACAATTTACCAACTTCGATGCCAAGCCCTCCAGAATTCTACCGGCAGAGTTAATCGTTGTTAACATAGGATTACGATAAGATATGGCAGAGGTTTTATCAGGCATTCTAAAGACTGTGGCCTTTTAGCTAATAGATGCAGCTTAACTGTGAGCCAATGGCGAGTTTACTCTGCGTTTGTCCAGTGGATATGAGGTTAAAAATATTTAACCGACTGTCGAAAAAAAGAGAATTATGATTTTCGGATATATATTCGTATTATGTATGAACCTTTAGTGTGACGCGTAACTCAAATACATAGGGGGTGTCACTAGATTTATCTGATTTGGCAAATATTAAAAAAAAAATGGCGCGAAAAAAATGGTAGTCGAGGATTGATGACTAATGAAAGGTTGTGGAACTTCTGGTATACTTAACTTCTGGTATAGTGGTGGTCAATCTTCGAGTGTTGGCACACACATACTAATGGTATTAAACAAAATAATTCTATTTAAATAACCAGTGATATAGACTTCTACGAGATAACACTTAGTTCAGCAAAATATTTATATTTCTTTTGGGGGGAAATCAGCTTCACTGGCAAAAATGTCCTTTAAAAGGACATTAATAATTTCTACTTTAGCTTATACTGAATCTGCAGGAAGCTTATTCCATAGCCTGAATAGTTAATGTTTTTTATAAGCATATTTCTCTTCCGCGTTAGCTCGTAACGAAATCCGTGAAGTATTGAGCAATATCCCACCACCTTCGGTACCACTTTATGTGCTATTGTTCTAGCACGCGGCCTTAAGAACTATAAGGAACCCTTCACATAATTCTTATAACATTATAAGGTAGCCATATCCCGTGACTTCGCTCGTAGTCGTGTGATCGTATCGTGATGTTGAACAGCCTATAACCTATCTCAAGAATGAACTGTGAAAATCAAAAGAATTGTTCAAATCCGATTCCGGTAGTTACGGAGATTAGCATGTTCAAAAAAACAAACTCTCTGGTTTATACCTTAAAATATTTGATTATAAATTTGAAAGTGGGTGTATTTACTTGTTGCCCCTTAGCATTTTAATGGCTTAACCAATTACTATGAAATTTGGCAACTTTTTATTCCGGTCAGTTAACGCATCCCGGTCACATGGACAAAATCACGGGTAAAAGTTAGTATTTACTAATGGAAATACTGGAATTAAGTATTTACTAAGGGAGTTTAATGGACGAGGAATTGGCAGCAGCTTCCCTCTTAAAACATAACAAAAGCTTAATTGCGGTTGCCAACCCATCTGCCAAACGTGGCAACTATTGGCAAAAGTCCCCTTTTTGGAGAGGCCTGTGTCCAGCAGTGGATAGTATACGGCTGATCTGATATAATGAATAGAATTAGTGGTCACATTGTTACCAATAAAGACTATTAATACTTCTTAAGAACTTTCATGGTTCAATTCTGGGAGACCCATTACGATGGACCAACTGATCAGACTTTTTGCTCACGTATCATCCCTCAATGACGTCACGTCATTACGACGTCGAATCGACGAACGACGACCGAACCTCGACAGCGTATACCGATAAGAAGACGAGGTTACTATACCATTTCCATCTATTCTAAAATATATTTCTTAAAGTATCGAGTTTCCGATCGCTACAAATGCTATTATGTATCGATACAATCGATTCGAATCGTCATGTCGCGCCGCATCGGAAAGAAAGCCAACGCGGAAGTGCGAATACAATGGTTCATAAAGCGACGCACGTCCAGGTTTTGGATTAGCGTGAAGTGCACGCCTGTATGGTGACTTTCATATGCGATTAACGCTGCTTTCCATTGCAACTACCTGCCGACGAGGAGTTTCTTAATTCGTCTATTAAAAAAAAAATGATATAATTCTCGCCCAACACAATCCTAAATTTGTCATTAGAATAAATAACTTCATTCTCAGTGAATTGTAAGCAAAACTTCGATAATTGATTTCAAATTATTGGAGCTGTGATAAAAGGTTTGCCGATTTATTTATCACACGTGTTAATATTCTAAAACAACATAATGTTAGCAATTCCATCACACAATAGGTAATAATAATAATAATAATTCGAAAGATAAAACTGGGACGCGAATATTGGAAACAAAACAGTCAACACATACATACGCCGCCAATTCTAAAACTATTTCGATAATTATTTTTTTTACTTTTTTTTTTGTTTTCTACACTTATTAAGAGCCGTGTGGTACCGGTATAGAATGAGCCACTCCTAACTTCACTAACTGTTATTGTTTATTTACTTCCTTTACTATACTGTAGGCATCGTAAGAGGCGACTCAGGCAACTTATTGGTCGAGAAATGGGCAGTAGTGTCTCTTTTCAAACATCTCCAAAGCCCAAGTGCGGCTGCCAACCCGCTTGCCAAGCGTGGCAACTACTAATAAAACCCCCTTCTATAGATGACGCCTATGTTCAGCAGTGGTTAGTTAACGGCTGATTTTTTTTATACAACTTAGAATGGCAAACAAACTGACGGTCCGTTTGATGGAAAGTGGTAACCGTCGCCTATATACATGAGCGGTACCATGGACATAACAGAGTATACTGTTTCGCCCATGATACCCCCATGCGTTGCCATTCCTGAGGACTCAGATGTTATTACTACGTACCCTGTAAATTCACGCCATATCCCACCCTTGAAACGGAAACACAGCCATGCAAACACAACTGCTTCACGGTTGAAACACGAATGGGACAGAGGTACCCAAGAAATCGACTTTTGTACATAGTCTCCCTCTGGTAATAATAGTATAATTATTTATTTATTTCTAGGAAAACGTATAGCTGAATGATAATCAATACATATTCAAATTATATCTATGTTAAGCCATGAATCGTTTTCACATTTGCGTAATTACACAATCGATCGGTTTTTATTATATATATATATATATATATATATATATATATATATATATATATATATATATATATATATATATATATATATATATATATAGTTTATAAGCTATGAGTAGAATAGTATAAATAAAAAAGAAAACATAATTATATATATATAAAGTCAAAACACTCAGTCAAGTGTAAAAATTCTTTCACCTATAGAAAGCTATATTATCAGCGAGTTAAACGGGCACTTAAAAAGCCATGATAATTTTGAAACCATGCATAGACAGCACGATACACCTAATGCGTTACTATTCCTTAGGACTAAGGTGTAATTCCTCTGAGCCCTGTAAAACATATTCATGACAAAGCGAGCCATGTTCACTTGACGACAAAGAAATTACGATTTCGTACAAGTCGCCTCACGCCAGTGATCCGTACAATGAGTTTACTTACGTAACGTGTGCTTAGAAACGGTTACCGACAATTATGGAAGTTGAAAAGAGAATCGGCGGAAATTTGGTCAAGGCCCGAACGGAGGTAGTCTTGCGCGGGCTGTGACGTTACTTTTAATATTAGCGGTGTACACCATTCTGTGATTGACACGTCGATGGCTCGCCAAATGAGGGGGATAAGGGATTGTCAGCAATGGAGTTTGACAGCCCCATTGCTAGCAATATGCCTATTAGCCACGTGGTTCCCCCTGGAAACCATCGTGAACAATTCTTGTTGAATTCATCATGATGGGCTAACTGACCTGCTTCATTCTCACCTATCATCCTTCACTGGTGTCCCGCCGGTGTATACCAATAGCGCAGGCGGGGTTACCATTCTATTATCACCCATAAAAAAAGGCTCACCAAATGAATGCTACCGTTTTTTGGACGAGCACCTTTGGGGAGGAGGCGATTATTAGTAGGCGTGGATAATATGAATATACATATACATAGGGCGAGGTATGGGCAACAGCGTCCCTCTCAAAACATCTCCATAGCCTTACTGCGGTTGCCAATAAGCGTGCCAAGCGTGGCAACTACTGGCAAAACCCCGAAGAGAGAGGCTTATGTTTAGCAATGGACAGTTAAAAGCTGATATGATTATAGGTAAAATGGATACCGATCCAATATCTATATATTGGGTCCCTCTGTACATTGATGGCGGAAAAAATGTCATCATCCATTTGGATATCGCCCATATCGGGCGGATATGTATTTTCGAATATGTTAAAACTGTTAACAAATATTTTTTTTTGGATAACAATTTTTTTTTTATACAACTTAGAATGGCAAACAAGCTGACGGCCCAACTGATGAAAAGTGGTAACCGTCGCCTATAGACATGAGTATTACCATGGACATAACAAAGTATACTGTTTCGCCCATGATACCGCCCATGCATTGCCATTCCTGAGGATTCAGGTGTAATCCCTCTGTACTTTGTAAATTCACTGCCATATCCCACCCTTCAAACCGAAACACAGCCATGCAAACCCAACTGCTTAACGGTTGAAATACGAATGGGACAGAGGTACCCAAGCAATTGACTTTTGTACAAAGTCTCCCTCTGGTAAATTACATGGGTACCTTTTAAAAAGGGCGAAAACAAAAGATCATAGAAAAATCACAGTGTCACAGGTTTTCTCGAAAGCACGTCTCTATAATGACACATAGGTACCTAATATAACATTTATTTTCAAGTTGGTAGCAATGGGGAACGTAGGATCAAGGTTTGCAGTTGTGAGTCAAGAATATTATATAAATAACTGTTGTACACGTCACTGTAACGTGTATTATAGACTCGAGAGAATGATTCGACTGGTTTTTTTTACAAATAATAATAATATAGTTTCCAATTTTTTTTGTGGGGCCTACCATTAAACCTAAGTACGTATTTTCGCA
Source organism: Galleria mellonella (assembly GCF_026898425.1). Classification (NCBI taxonomy): domain Eukaryota; kingdom Metazoa; phylum Arthropoda; class Insecta; order Lepidoptera; family Pyralidae; genus Galleria; species Galleria mellonella. The sequence goes on along the minus strand of NW_026441999.1, from coordinate 1,170,308 downwards.
CCCAAACCTAAGTAAAATTAAGAGACGAAACGGACGACGAGCGGACTAATTCCTAGTGAAGTTTTTGTTATTATTTAAATCATTCGATAACTGAACATGTTTGTAAATAAATTAGATAGTCGTATATTTGAAAATTATTCTAAAAACCGTATATTTCAAAATATTCTACAACTCTGCCATCCCCTTCAAAGTAGTCCCCTTGGGCAGCTATACAACGATTCCAGCGCGTTTTCCATGCTTCGTAACATTTCTGGAACGCTTCGACTGGGATGTCCGCGATTACCCTCGTCACGGCCGCCTGGATGTCCGTAATCGACTCAAAATGGGTTCCTTTGACCACCGATTTTGTTTTAGGAAACAAAAAAAAGTCACAGGGTGACATATCGGGCGAATAAGGCGGTTGTTGCAACACGGCGATCCCTTTAGAGGCCAAATACTGGGACACGCTGAGGGCGGTGTGGCACGGCGCGTTGTCGTGATGAAGGATCCAGTTACGAGCGATGTTTGGGCGCACCCTGTTGACTCGTTTTCGCAATCTTTCGAGTACTTGGCGATAGTAGACTTGATTTACGGTTTGCCCTGGTGGAACAAATTCTTTGTGAACGATTCCACGGCTATCAAAAAAGGCAATAATCATCGTTTTCACCTTCGACTTGCTCATGCGAGCTTTTTTCGGGCGGGGGGCGTGCGGAGACAACCATTGTGAACTTTAGCGTTTGGTCTCCGGGTTGTATTGAAAAAACCAGCTCTCATCGCCTGTAATCTGAAGCTGTTTCGCCCAATTTGGCGCAAAATTTTATCGCGACGCGTTGCTCTTGATTTCGTTTTTCCATTTTCGTGACGAGCATCACACGTTTACTCAACACGACACAGCAGGCGAACTAAACAAGCTAGAGCATCAATGGAGAGAGGAAGGATGCGGTTTTTCCATTTTCGAGAAGGGAAAGGGAATTTCAAGGTCGCAGGGTTACCACAATCGCGGCAATATAATCAGTCTCATTACTTAATTGTCACACCTCGTAGATCATTATTAGTAATTAAGTATTATTTATTTATTTATTCATTAGTACAAATATGTGTACATGGCGGACTTAATGCTAAAAGCATTCTCTCCCAGTCAACCAATAGGGAAGTGTCGGAATACTCGAATGCGGTACTAGCAATTATTGATAATTACTAGTATTATTAACATACGAGTAGTTTTTACATACACTTACTAACAAAATGGATCTAAGATATCTAAAATAAATAAATAAATAAAATGGTACGCTACACATCGTTTATTCGCAACATTTCCTTTGATATTTTAACAAGTTCTAACGGTTTATAAATTTCGGAATCATTTTTATGGTATGTTAGTTCATTTGAAAAGGCATATCCTTTGTGAACAGTGAAATTATGGGGCACTGTGAGTCGAGATTTACGTCACAACAAGGGTCAGCAATGCGTTAGTTATGCAACTGTTCACCAGTTACTAGAGACTTCGTATAAAGTAGTTCGTTTTGGTACCTCTGTCACAATCGTGTTTCTGCCATAAAACTACTTGTACGGCTACTTTGGTTTAAAGAGGTCCTCCCTTGGCAGTAAATGGCAGTAAATTTACAGGGTACAGAGGAATAACACCCGAGTCCTTAGGAATGGCAACGCATGGGAGGTATCATGGGCGAAAGAGTATACTCTGTTATATCATGTTTGTCATTCTAAATTGCATAAAATAAATGATACTATGGCAGCCTCGTAAAATCAGGTTCGAGACTGGTTAACTTGAGTATTTTTTCTTAAATAAAAAATAGTACAAATATAAAAAAAATAATCACCTCAATATTGTCCAGAACTGGAAAAAGTGAACACTGAACGACCCGTACAATATGTATCACAATACAGAACCTATAAGAACTCATCCTAAAAGTACATTATCACTGCTTCAAATCGTAATACATATTAGATAAATAGATACTCTTTACTGTTTCCTCCAAAAGATTACAATAGTAAACTTATAAATATAAATAATTACAAGAAATAATCACAATGAGAAAGAATGGGCGACCTATATACAATATCATGTGTCATACAATCATTTTTTAACAATATTAATGTATATTAACACAATCTTTTTAGAATTTGATCATTATTGTGACAAACATCATGATTGTAAAATGGCATATTTTTTTATTATTTACAGTCACATTCAACTATGTATTTATTAGGGTACAGAGGCATAACACTTGAGTTCTCTGGAATGGTATAGCATGGGGGGTATCGTGGGCGAAACAGTATACTCTGTTATGTCCATGGTACTGCTCATGTCTATGGGCAACGCTTACCACTTTCCATCAGGTGGACTGTCAGATTGTTTACCATTCTACATTACATAAAAAAAATGTATCAAAGTAAAAAATCTAGAAATAATTTAAGATTTTACTCCATCCAAAACAATGATTTCAATCGTAAAAAATATAGGACCAAAATAAAATAAAATAACCTTACAGATCACCAAAACAATCATCAAAATAGGTACAGAATTGATAAAAATATCACGTGTACAGTGTACACAAAAAATCAAGCGAAATTAGAATCAGCTTCTTTTTGAAGTCGTTTGAATATATATGTGTAAAGTAAATTTGTTCGTAGGTTTGTTTGTTACACCTTAACGTCTTAATGGCTTAACCAATCGTTATTAAAATTTGCTATACACGTACTATAAGGGATAGAGAAGCGCATGGGCTTCTTTTTATCACGATCTATAAACGTATCGGTCATGCAAACAAAATTGAGGGTAGAAATAAAATTCGACACATATCGATGCCGATGATTAGAATTTGGACTCGGTTCATTTGAATCCATGTGTGGACCCAAGAATAATGTTTCTTCACCATTAATCCACGTGTAGATCAAGGCACCATTACCAGGTACATAAATACACACAATATTAACAGAGATTTAAAAGAGTAACTGTTAAGTTTCTTGCGGGCTCTTCTCAACAGATAACAACTTTCTGAACCCCGCAGTAGATTTAAAAAATAATGACAATTTAGGAGTGCTTGCAAACAAGTATATTTGAATAAAGATTATTTAAATTTGAAATTGTACACTTTTTCTACTTTTTCAATCCCTAAATGGATTCGACCCCTCGTTTTAGTAGTTAAATTAACGGTAACAATTAAGTTGGACAACGCTTGACTATGGTCCGGAAATCGCAATATCGAATGCTAGCCTCAACATCGAAAATTTTCGAATTCACGTTTGGACCATTTAAAAATGACCGTCACATGTTTTGTGTTTCGGAAGGCACGTAAAAGCGTTATCCGGTAAGGTACGTCAAAGACTTCCAAGGTTCAAGATTTGTTTCAATGTCGGCCTAGAGATGCGACGGCAGAGGGCGCTTCCTTTACATGAGAATATAAAGGTGGCGCTGTAAACGTAGTAGAAGTCAAATTAATGCAAAATATCATCTTTATATCAGCCGTTAACAGTTCACTGTTAAACATAGGCCAGGTGTTACCAGTAGTTGCCACGCTTGGCATGTGGGTTGGCAACTGCAATTAGGCTTTTAGAGATGTTGTAAATGGGACGCTGCTGCCCATCCCTCGCCCTCTCTTAGTCGGTTCTTACGACACCCACAGGAAAGGTAGGGGCGGTCTATTCTATGCCAAGGCGATAGTTATAACTATGTATACTCGAATGGGGAAAAGGGATTGTTAGTAATGGGACTAGAGGCCTCATTGCTAACAATATACCGTATCAGGCCAACCTCCACGCGGTTCCCCCTTGAAACCGTCTTGTTTTTTTTTTATGAATTCAGCACTATGGGTCAGTTGACCTATTATTATCATCCATTAAATATATATATATATATATATATATATATATATATATATATATATATATATATATATATATATATAATATTATAATACGTATTGCATACTGTATCTACGATTAAAAATATATGCATCAATCCGTAACGATACCGTGCAACGAAGCGCGACCGAATATAATATTGTGGATATAGGCAGAAAGACTGATAATACACACCAAAATAATTATTTTACTAGTCATTTCCCACGGCTCTGTCTATGTATTTCAGTATATAAAGTTTTCTATGTGTTAAGTTATAATATAACTTACACGTGTACCAAATGTCATTCAAATCTATCCAGCCGTATGATTGAGCAACAAGCATATAAGCATCTTTACAAACTTTCACATCCATTTCATCATCATCATCATCACCACCACTTCAGCCATTATCCGTCTACGGCTAAACATAGGCCTTCCCTATAGACTGCCATAAGGAACGGTCCTGAGTCACCTGTATCCAATAACTTTGGCTTTTGGCCACAACAGAATATCAGCGTTTTGCTCTTTTGAGGGCAAAGCAATAAACTGAATTGTGACCATTTTGTATTACTGTGGCGCACTCAATAGAAATTGTGTAATCTCTTTTATGTGCCTACTTTCTGTTTGTTTCTGTTTTTTGTATATGTTTTGTTTTATTTCTTTAAATATGTACCAATAGCTAATGTCATTTGTATGCTGTAAGTGATGCAAATAAATTATATATCTATCTAACTCCTTGTGTTAGAACATAAAATCAAGTACACTCAAATTTCCCGCGCCCTCCTTTTCCATTCAACCTGTCAACGTACGCGACCGATCAGAGCTGCCCCCAGCAATATACCCAACCAGGTCGACCTCCTCGCGGTTCCCCCTGGAAACTATCATGGTTAATTCCTGATGAATTCATCATGATGGGCTAACTGGCCTGTTTTCATTCTCATCTATTACCCTTTACTGGTGCTCCGCCAGCGTATCCCATTAGCGCATGCGGGGTTACCATACCATTTACACCCATCAAAAAAAAAAAAATCAGAGCCGCCCAAAATGACAACATTCGAGAAAAAACAAATATCATCGATGGCGGCCGTTTCGCGCGTTCACAATAAAATAATCATAATTAAGGTGCTTCAGTTAGGTATTCATACAAATTTGTGGCTAAAAGTGAACCTAGGATGATCGGCAACCCGTACACTTGTGGGCAGCTCCAGGCAGACTACAACAAGAATATTCCGTATGTCCTTACCTTTCTACATCTTGTCTTACCTGTTCACTTGTGCCGGTATTTTACAGCAGTAATAAAGTCCTATTTTAAGTTCCTACAGTCCACTTAAATCAATTTTCATACCACCTTGCAATACATTTCACATTCTAATATTATAAATGCGAAAATTTGTAACAATAGATGGATGTTTGTTACGTAAAAACTACTGAACAAATTTGAATGAAATTTGATACAAGTGTAGGTTATCTAATCAGTGGCTACTATCAACAGGCTATGTAGGCGCGAGCCTAAGTTTAGAGGCGACAAATTTGAAATCAAACAGTTTAACTGACAAATAAATTGTAAATAACAAAAAAGAATGTAGAGGGCGGTAGGCGGTAGGAGCGGCAAAATTTGAATAGCATAATGGCGGGAAATCTGTAAATCCGCCATTACTCCTAACTTAGGATAGGACAGGATATTATAACCCTTCTTTGCATAATTTTTTTTTATTTTATTTTTATTTTTTTTTTTGGTGAAATAAATCATGTTCAAAATTAAAGGAAAAATGGTTAAAAAAATAAATTTGACAGCTTAGTTTTTATTTCTGCAATGGACGTTAAAAAGGTATCCAGACACGATTAACTTAAAGTGAACTTGTCTTTTTATATAATTTTTAGGCGTTCAATGTTATGATGGAAATTTCCACCATTATGCAAGGAAGGGTTAGGTACTGATTGACGTGGGCAAAACCGCGGGATACAGCTAGCTGATTTATATCAGTTGGATGTATTTGAACACCGTGACTATAATTCGTGTGCCGGTTATGATTTAATGATTTATTGAAGGCACAATTCAGAATTAAAAAGCGTGCAACCTTTGTCCTTACATAACAACATATAGAGCGGAAAATAAACGAATGTCAGGTGATGCGATATGTATGTACGTTGCCGTCTGTTGATCGTGATTCTCTAATATTTTTTTTTTAATGGATGATAATGGAATGGTAACCCCGCCTGCGATATCAGTGTACACCAGCGGGGCACCAGTGAAGGATAATAGGTGAGGATGAAAAGGAAGATCAGTTAGCCTATCGTGACAAATTCAACGATAGTCACGATGGTTTCCAGGGGGAACCACGTGGAGGTCGACCTGATAGGGTATATTGATAGCAATGGGGACTAATCTCCCCATTGCTAACAAAGTGATTCTCTAATAGGGAAAGAATTATTATTTTTATTTAAATATTACATTAAAAAAACTATTTACAATACTTTATATACTGATTCACGCAGGCAAAGCTGTAGGATACAGTCAATCTTAAAGTCTGTACATGGGAATATACATAAGAGCTATTTTGTTGTTAGAATGTTTTTATACTTTGGACGAATCTATTAATTATGTGTATGACAAGTAATTTAATTTCGTTATTATTAGCGGCTATCTATTATAAGCCTATCTAATATAAATGACCTTATTGTTTATTTCTTATAAAAGTACTAGAGGGAGACTTTGTACAAAAGTCGATTGCTTGGGTACCTCTGTCCCATTCGTGTTTCAACCGTGAAGCAGTTGTGTTTGCATGGCTGTGTTTCGGTATGAAGGGTGGGATATGGCGTGAATTTACTAGGTACAGAGGAATAACATCTGAGTCCTTAGGAATGGCAATGCATGGGGCGTATCATGGCCAAACAGTATACTTTGTTATGTCCATGGTACTGCTCATGTCTATAAGCGACGGTTACCACTTTCCATCAGGTGGGCTGTCAGCTTGTTTGCCATTCTAAGTTGTATAAAAAAAAAGTAAAAAGTTTTTTGTTTTTTTTTTATAATATATTGTAACTTATTTGAAGCTCAATTGTGTGGATTGTTATCGATTAAATGAATATCAATATGAATGACATTTGAGAAAAAAAAAAAAATGAAACCAACAGACGCTAAAATAAAAATTTTCTCAAATTTTGCCTATGTGTGTGTGTTTGTTCCGGCATTACGCAAAAACAGCTGTACCGAATTAGATGCGTTTTTCACAGTTGTATTCCTGAAGGTCTAACTTAAAATCGGGTTGCTAAATATATTTAATCTTAATACGCCATCTAGAAATTATCTTATTAATTGCTCCTTTTCCTAAAATCCACGCTAGCAAAGTAGCGGGCAAAGAAGTTAAATTGAAATATTTTGAGCGACTTCAAAAAGGAGATCCTTGTAACATCCTTGTTTTTTTGTACGAGTACGTTACGCGATATCTTCACCAATTCTGAACATATTTGATGATGATGATGATACAAAGGGTCGATGGGATTTCTTCTGTTTTGGTCCTATGTCAATTTTGTCACGACTAAAGTCCCTGATTAGAATTGAAAAGGTTCATTTTTATGACTTCGTCATATCATGTTAATGTAAAGGACTTATTTTCAAGTAGATCACTGTCAGAAAATTCTAACAATTAATTTCAATTTATAGATTTAAACATAAATAGAATAATAAATAATTTTAAATCAAGTAAACTTATTTTATTTCTTATTGCATTCCATAATATACTTAGTAGATAACATTTCAATTATGGACCCTGTGGGGCACAGCAAGTAGGAGAGAGGAGGGCAACACTTTTTTCACTTTAGAAATAGTCTAATAACTTAATAAACACTTTTGAATAGCCACTGGGTGGTAGTTTATTATTAAACTACCACCCAGTTTGGAATGGCAACGTTTGATTTTTTGTAACTATAATACATATTAATCTGGAAGAGATCGCTTTTAGCCATAAGGTCGCCCGTTGTTTTCTAACTGTGATATTATTTCTTGTAATTATTTATATTTATAATAAGTTTACTATTGTAATCTTTTGGAGGAAACAATAAAGAGTATCTATCTATCTATCTATATTTTTTTTTAATATTAATGTAGGTTTTTATGTGAGCACTAAATTTATATACACTTTCAATCACAAATCACTTATTACGTTAATGTCTAAGCACGTTTTACACGTGCAGAACAATGACTCGCTTGGCACACCACTATTGGAGTGCGCTTAGTCGACAGTTTTCAAAACACGCTCGATTGTACCGAGGGCATTACATACGTTATGTTGTGACTAGACGTACTTACAGAGTTGATTTGAAATATTTTCGCAGTGGCCAACATTGGAGACAATGGGTCAGACGCTGGCACTATGTAAACTAATTTTATTTTGGGAGAAAGGAAAGAAGAAATGAGGATCAATGTCGACAATATAGTTTTAAAAGAAACTTTAAAAAATTAACACATATGGATATATAACAACTGTCTTATGTTAAGAGAGTTTATAACTAATTTTTTTTTTATACAACTTAGAATGGCAAACAAGCTGACGGACCACCTGATGTAAAGTGGTAACCGTCGCCTATAGACATGAGTAATACCATGGACATAACAGAGTATACTGTTTCGCCCATGATACCCCCCATACCTTGCCATTCCTGAGGACTAAGGTGTTATTCCTATGTACCCAGTCAATTCACGCCATATCGCACCTTTCAAACCGAAACACAGCCATGCAAACACAACTGCTTCACGGTTGAAACACGAATGGGACAGAGGTACCCAAGCAATCGACTTTTGTACAAAGTCTCCCTCTGGTAAAATAAAGTATAGTACAAACAAAATATAGTACAAAAGGCAGACTTAATGCTAGAAGTAATTAAAAAAAGTAATCAAAGTTTAGCCAGGATCAATTAAGTACTGCCGCATTTAATTTAAATTCTGGAAAAAGAAAACTATATGTTATTTTATCATCTAACTTATTTACTAATATTTACTAACTCTAAAAATTCTAGACTTCTTTATCAGATAGCTCATAATATCCTATAATAATATATAAAACAGAAGTTTGTTTGAACGTACCAATCACTGGAAATATCAGTCGAATTTAAAAAGTTCTTTTCCGATTTGATAGTTCATTCCTTCAGGAAGGTAATAGATTCAACATTACGATAAGACCATGAGCAAAGCCTCGGGATTTAACTAGTTAATAATGTACTATAAACGCAATTGTTGCTCTAAGATTTATTCATGCAAGCAAATATAATAACTTAATCGTTTCCACGTAAGATTTGTGCAGAAAAACCAAACGCATAATCGTCTAGAATCAATTTCACATGACCGATTGCTGTTGTCCTTCGCGCTTGTGATCAACAGCGGAACAATTCGCGTGCACTTTTGTCTCGTAACATCCATGAATGGAATAGCAACCTTGAACACCATGTAATACAGTCCCATTTTCTAATGACAATCCACTTGTCATAGTTTTACTATTATTTCATCCTTATTACCTACCGCTCAGGGTACTTTGTCGAACGTATTGAGTCATATGTTACACACTAGCCCTGTAGAAATACACGTTTCTAACTTTAAAGCAATTGCAATAGAGGTCATTGTTAAACAACAGATTATTATTATCCCATTCAAAACAGAAGAAACTCTAAAAACTTAAGGTTTTACGTCAAATGACATATTTTGGACGTGTGGACGCGAAACGGCTTTTGTGGACAAAGTGCAAAGGTAATTTAAACATTGCGGTTGTAGAAATAGAGTTGCAATTGTGTAAATTGACGTTTATAGTTATGACAATTGTATATTGGCGTTTTGCAACGTCCATTCAATGTGCACAGGCCAATGTCAGGCTGTGTGTGATTGACGGATAGTCTGTACTGTGGCACAGATTACATGGTCGCAGTTATGCAAAAACATATTTTGCGGAATTAATTAAAATTAAAATTATTAGGAACTAATATAGATAGACCATGTGGTCCTGGTATACCATTTCTTTTCCATGTGTCGTAAGAAGCGACTAAAGGAACTTAAAGATCAAGAGATGGCAGTAATGCCCCTCTTCAAATATCATCAAAACCAAACTGCGATTGCCAACTCGCTGATCAATGGTGGAATCTACTGGAAAAACCCCCCTTATGGATGAGGCCTATGTTTAGTGGATACTTAACGACTAACATGGTGATTACCTGTCATTTTCAAAGTACAATTGAAAATTTCCTAATGTTTTCGATAGATTAAAATGTGCTCCGCTAGTGAACTAAAACGGTAATCATAGAAAAATATATCTACTTAATATTTTGCTTTGGGATTATAAAAAAAAATTGCCCTCAAAATGCAAATTTGCAGTGACAGCTTTATAAAATTGCGTTGATTGCATGATTACCGTTTTAGTTGGCTAGCAGAAAACTTTTATAAATAAAATTACCAAAAACATTGAAAATTAAGAAATTTTATTGATAAGTTTCGTAACCACACGTTATATTTCTGTGACTAAATGACTAATCCTAACTCATGACTAAGGATCACGAACTGATTCCGAAACTAGTCGAGTTTCTTCGATCTAATTACACATAAGTTAAACCGGCAGTTATTACATTAAAATAAATAAATTGGTTTTGAAAATTGACAAACATTTGCGACGTTGCCATACTTCGGCACGTTACAGAGGGCCTACCATGAAGTATTTTCCGAAGTTTTGGGAACGACCGAAACAGAAATTTGATGTTAAAATTACATAATACATGCTGTTTAAAATTATTAAAAAGGTTAAAATATCGTTCCTTTGGACTATTAGAATAGGATTTATGATGAACGAAATGTTAAGCTCCATTTACTGGGTCGATTTCGATACGAACAAAAACACGAAATTGAGCCCGAAATTTCGGAATTTCATTTCATGGTAGACCACCAGTTATGGACGCTCTTAACCTCTCTGCAAATTTTAATCATTGTTTATTCGGTTTTTACATTTATATTACCAATTAATTAGGTACAGAAGTTATGTTAAAACTATCTGATCCACTATTACTCTGCGGTGCGTTTTTCCCACTTCCCTATAATTTTACGCGCATGCGCAGGCCGCGGGAAATCAGCTGGAACTCGGTCATGGTACACACTTCATGTTCGCGGCGAATTATGTGGGCTTAGGTGCTTGGTGTGACCTCAACATGTGTTGTACCTATTTATGTGTGACACACCACAATCGCCGTTCCGTAGCGGGGATAAGATTCACATTGCAACGAGTGACTTCATAAGTAAACAACAACGATTAGTACTTTCAAAGATTTTAGACGATTTAAGTTCGCGATATGTAATAATACCTATAATGCATGATCATACATTTTGTGGTAATTATGTGGCATGGCTCGATTTTTATGCGTTTTTTTAACATTCAAAACGGAAATCAATGTGTTAGATAATTTCAAATTTACAACGACTGTAATGTTGTCAGAAATACTATGAATCCAATGGACTGGACTCTTTTTAATTGCAAAAAGAATCGTCAAAATCGGTTTACAAAGATATCGACAGCTATATCTTACTAAGATAATAAAATTATAATAAGGCGGTGTCTGTACATGGAAGATTAAAAAAATGAGGGAAATTTTAATGAGACCAATAGATGTCAACAGACAAAAATATTTAGAATTTTATCTACCTGTTTACCTGTCTATAAGTTTGTTCCGATTTAACGCAAAAACTACTGCACCGAATAGGATGCGGTTTTCACTGTTGTATTCTTGAAGATTTAGAAGGGATATATTTCATACCTGCTTCTGAAATTCACGCGTATTAATTGGGCAAAAAACTAGTACATCATAAATAGAATCGATAATCGCGAATCTAGTTTTTGATGTTCAAAATGAAACGAGAGAAAATCAAAAGTCAAAAGTCCTTACGTATACTATACCTAGATATAAGTCATACAAAAAGTTCGTTTAGTTATCATCCTGTCCATTGCTGAACATAGATCTTATCTAATAAAGAGGAAGTTTTGTTAGTAGCTGCTACGCTTGGCAAACGAGTTGGCAAACGCAGTTAGGCTTTGGTGACGTATTAAGAAGAACACTGCTGCCCATTTCTTAACTATTAAATTCCCTTAGTCGCCTCTTACGACACCCATGGAAAAGCAAGAGGCTAGTCATATCGGAGGTGAAAATTGAAAAATAAATATAAAACTAATACAAAACTCTTTTGTAATAAATGTACATACAACTTCTTCTTCAAGCTTCTTCTGCTGGTTACTCTGTCGAGTCATAGATTACTAATTGCTCTTCTATTGCAGTTGTTTTATTTAATTGTTTTATATAGTAATATCTTATGTATGTATGTATTTATTGTATGTATATATTTATTTATTTAATACATCACGTGTATGTTTATATTTTATGAATTTATCAAATATTGCTTTATTATTTTCTCTATTAAAAAATGCACTGCCTACGTATTTCTCTGTTCGCCCAATGGTTGACTGGTAGAGAACATCGTACGGTGTTAAGTCCGTCAAATGTACAAAGAATTGTACTGTGCATTAAAGTTTAAATAAATAAATAAAATAAATACAACTATAATGACAAGATGTACAATAGATAATACAGAAATAATTATCTATAATGATTCCAAATGGTGCCGCTCCAACGGTACGACGCGACGTGATGTCGACGTAAAACTCGCCTACCTTCATATTGTTATTAGGTTTATATTAACAAATTACAAGATTCCTCATCACATCAGCCGTTAACTATTCACTGGTGAACATAGACCTCTTCCACAAGACGCCTGGCAGGCGGGTTGGCAACAACTTTTCAGTTTTTCGTTTGGTTTAAAAGGGACGCTGTTGCTCACAGCTCGACCATTATGTTCCCTTGGTCGCCTTTTACGAGACCTATCAGAAAGGAAGAGGTTTTTTCTGAATATGTGATAATGGAATGGTAACCCCGCTTGCGCTTTTGGTATACGCTGACGGGGCACCAGTGAGAGATGATAAGTAAGGCTGAAAAGGCATGTCAGTTAGCCAATCGTGACGAATTCCACTAGAATTAATCACGACAGTTTCCAAGGGGAACCGCGTGAAGGTCGATCTGATAGGGTGTATTGCTAGTTATAGGGAAATCAGAACCCATTACTAACAATCCCTTTCCCCTCAGAAAGGAAGGAGTAGCCCATTCTATGCCGGGATTACATGCAAATTACAAGATTAGCTTCTTGCAAGTGTGTTTACGTATACAGGACGAAGGATAGTCGTGTTACAGGTTACAGCGGTCTTTTTTAAATAATGAATTCTCTTGTAAAACATGTCAAAGCTCGAAAGCCAAAAAATTTAAGTTAATACTGACTAGTCATTTTACTATTATTATTAATATAAAATATGTATGATTTTCAACATTTTGTAGAAACAAAACGCACCTATAAACAACATGTATCGACAAGAAATAACTCTAAATAGATTTAACTAATGTACTAATATCATATATGTGTACGTATATATATATATATAGAAGCATTTGGCGTTCCATTGTTTCTGCCTACCCTAATGGGAGACAGGCGTGACAGATATGTATGTATGTATGTATGTATTTATGTATGTATGTATGTGTATATATATATATATATATATATATATATATATATATATATATATATATATATATATATATTTATTGGTTTATATATGTAATATTTAATAATAATAAAATAATAATTTAATAATAATTACTAGTACCGCATTCGAGTATTCTGACACTTCCCTATGGTTGAGTGGGAGAGAATGTTTTTAGCATTAAATCTGCCATGTGCACATATGTACTAATAAATAAATAAATAATTTAAAATTTATGTAGTAAACTTTACTAATTAAAATTACTACTTAATAATTTTAAAATAAATTTACTCATTTATTTAATAAATTTTGCTCGATTGAAGCTCGATTTTGATCATTCGAGAAAGACATGGTGCTACTCTTTTCCCGGCCAATCAATACATGAATAAATTTGCTTATAAAAACTAATTATGATATAAACAGCATCAATGTGACCGTCGTGCCTACATAACAAATAATCGACAATAACTAACTGGTTAACACATAGCAACTGGCACAAGGTCTGCACACACAAACGGCTGCTGTCCGCCATTATAATACTGTTGCCTCAGCAAATCCCGGAAACAAGTGTGAGAACAGTACGAGTATATTCTATTGTCTACAGCCATATGACATTAAGCACGTATCGAAAACTTTTGAAGTGAATTCGGAAAACGTCTTACACATTGGATGGGCGTTCTGATGAAAAGATTTCAAAAAATACATGTAATCTCATTTCATTATAACAGACTAGCGAACCGGCCCGTTTTCGCACGGGTAGATAGATTTTCGGAAATAATATATAGCCTACTCGTATATTACTCGCTGATAATGTAGCTTTCTTTTGAGTAATATATAACAATATCTATGATATTTTAGTTACAATAACTATATACTGGTCAAAATACCAGACATTTCACAAGCTTATTAAAGAAACATGGGGATCGATAGGCACCATTTCTCGAAACCTACAAAAATAATTAAAATACTTTTTGATAAATTTAGAAATATTTTGAAACTTAAATGAATATATATATATATATATATATATATATATATATATATATATATATATATATATATATATAGTCAAAGAGCTTGAGTCATGATAGTGGTAGCAGATGTAGACATGGCTCACGTTACAAGCTTTCGTCAAGTATTAATTATCAATATAGAATGTTAACGATATGGGACAGTTCTGTCCGTCGGTGTATAACGTTACTAAATGCCAGTGACCCGGGCCCTGTACACCTTAACCGCACGCTTTATAAAAATCATTTACATACGTGTATTTTCCTTGGGTTACTGTGACAGATAACTTGGTGATAAGGGGGAGACAGAAAAGAAAAATTTACCAAACGTATACGAGTATGTCTATATATTATATATATCTTTTTTAATGGATGACAATTGAATTCACTAGAGGGAGACTGTACAAAACTCGTTTGCTTGGACACTTCTGAACCATTCGTGTTTCTACCTTGAAACAGTTGTTTGCATGGCTGTGTTTCGGTTTGAAGGGTGAGATATGGCGTGAATTTACTGGGTATAAAGGAATAACACCTAAGTCTTCAGGAATGGCAACGAATGGGGAGTATTATAGGCGAAACAGTATACTTCTATTATGTCCATGGTACTGCTCATGTCTATAGGCGACGGTTACCACTTTCCATAAGATGGGCCGTCAGCTTGCTTGCCATTCTAAGATGCATAGAAAAAACATAGGCCTCTCCCAGTTTTGCCAGTTGTTGCTACGCTCGGTAGGCAAAATGGCAATTAGGCTTTGGAGATGTTTAAAAAGGAATGCTTCTGCTTGTCTGTCCTTTGACCATTAAGTTCCCTAGCCGCCTCTTACAATACCCACAAGAAAGGAATGGGTGGCTAATTCTATGACGGGGTCCATTCATACAGTCAGTTTCCAGGAGAGACTGCGGAAGGTGCACCTGACAATAAATCCTATAGCAATGGGGCCACTGTATTCCATAACTAACAATCCCCCCCCTTCAATTTCACCTGTTAACCACAAACAATAGCGATTAGTGACGTGACCACTCCGCTCGGCCGGACATTTGTGTCGTAGTGTTGTTACCACGACTGTAAATTGACTGTTGCGTAATCATTGTCTATGATTACAAGTGACTGTCCCACTGTATCCCACTATCCGAAAGTGGCCACCAGCTGTGTAACATTACTTTTTTTTTAATGGGTGATAATGGAATGGTAATTCCACCCGCGCTATTGCTATACACCGGCGGGGCACCAGTGAAGGATGATAGGTGAGGATGAAGCAGGTCAGTTAGCCCATCGTGACAAATTCAACAAGAATTCACTATGGTTTCCAAAGGGAACCACGTGGAGGTCGACCTAATAGGGCATATTGCTGGCAATGGGGCTGTCAAACTCCATTGCCAACAATCCCTTTCCCCCCTGTATAACACTACTAGCCATATGTGGAAGGTCCAAATAGTGGTTTTTTTTTTTTTAATATCTTAATAACCCCTCCCATGTCACGATATTCGTTCAGGATAATCTCCGAAATCGATTTTAATGCAATCTTATAAATGTGTATTGTTACTACTTCCTATGCTACTGTGTTAGGTTGACTGGAAGAAATCTCTTTTAGAGATAAGTTCGTCTTTGCTTTGTTACCAATTTGTTGTTATTATGGTATGTTTTAGTGCAATAAAGAATATATATTATTCGCTTCAACTTGAAAGTTTTTAATTATTATCCCAATACGAAAATGTTTTTTTGTTTTTAATAATGGTAACCCCGTCTGTGGTATCGGTATATAATAGTAGATACTAAAAAAAGTACGAGAATTAATAAATAAGTTATGATTCACAAAGTACGAGTATTAATAAATAAATTATGATTCTCAAAGTACGAGAATTAAAAAATAAATTATTCAAATTCTTTTGTGCGGTTCCAACAGCATCGTGTTTCTGCAAACATGCATCCTTTGCAAATTTGAAACCTCACTTCACACACAACTGCGACATAAGTGGGAATGAATGATGTGTGTAGGGCATTTGTCTTTTTAGGGATTCGTATGTAAATAAACGGAGGTTGACACTTTCTATGGAAGTGTATCATCTTTACATTCTTTAGGGTGGCATCATTATCATCATATCAGCCTTTAACCCCTCCCCCGGTTGGGTTGCCAATAGTTGCTACACTTGGCAGGCGGATTCGCAACCGCAGTTAGGCTTTAGAGATGTTTTAAGAAGGACGCTGTTGTCTATCTTCTGTCCTCCCTTAGTCGCCTCTTATAACACCCATGGGAAAAGAAGGGGTGGCCAATTCTATGCCGGGACCACACTGTCTTTAGGGTGGTATATGGAAGTACTAAGGCATAACAACATAATCCTCAGAAATGGCAACGCATGAGGGGTGCCATGGATTCACAGAGTGTACTGTTATGTCCATGGTACTGTTCATGTCTAAGGACAACGGTTATCACTTTCCATCAGGTGGGCCGTCAGCTTGATTGTAAGTTGTAATGACTTCATTAAAATTCTAAGTCTAAATTGTATACTAAATATTTATAGAAATATGTAGTAGTTCACAGTAGATACGATACAGAAATGAAAACCATGGTCTTTATATTTTACCGTTTCACGTAAAAACGGCTGGACCGTTTGTTATGAATTTTTCACTGTAAATTGAAGTAAATAATTCAACATATAGGTTGTAAAAAATTCGAAAGATTAGCCCTTAATTCAATTCAAAAGCGGTTATGGTGATATTTTTAAAGGCGTCTATCATCAAGCAGAGTAATAACTGTATTTGTAAATAGAAGATAGCATAACATGTGAACGAAGTTGCCATCGCAAAAAAATATAGAATTCAGTTTAGAATTCGTAAAAGTAGCGCATAACAAAAAAAAAGTTAAACCGAGAACTTTCTCTTTTTCGAAGTCGGTTAAAACTCTAACCCTTCATAGTTCACGCAACCTTACTCCCCTACGACTTGTTTGCGCAAGAACAATGCTTTTTACGTTTTTGGATATTCAAACGCGTGGTCAATGACGTGTAGGAATTTATACTGTACCTTCCTTTGTTCAATTACTCAGTTGCTGATAATTTAATGTTAGTGTGTACAGTGTATCACTAATGGTACAGACGAGGGACATTCTCCGAAAGTCAAAATTTATCAAAATTTTCGTGATAGTCCCAAATTAATTTGGCATTTACTTCCTGAGAAAAAGTTAACCTCTGTCAACAAAAAATGTCAGAATAATGAAATAAGATAATAAAAATAAATATAATAAAAAAAAAAAGAACTCAAAAACAATTACACTAATTGTCCTCGAGATAAGAAACCTGTGTTATGAAAATTTAGACAACCAAAAGGTCCCAGAATTGTCAAGCCCGAAAGATTAGAAAAAAAAAATGTTTCCTTAATGGATCAAAGTATGTATGCATGTATGTATTTACGGTATAAATTTCAGGAAATGGTCTCCATACAATAATAATGAAACAATATTACTATTACAGGGAAGTAACAACGTTAATAAAACTCGTCAAATCCACCGTGAAGCATGCGCGCGCGCAGCCTTTATCGTTCAACAAACCCTTCCCCTGTCACGCTCGCCCGCACTGACCGCGCATACGTCTCTCTCTGTCGCACTAGTGCTTGCGAGCCACGTCGCCCTGTTGCTAGGCAACCGTTTGTTTACACAGCAGTTTTACCAAGTTGAATGATCGATATTGTATGCGAAATCGTACATAACATCGATTTATATCGGATTGTACGATTGAACATGAACAAAATCAATAATGTAATTCAATAAGTCAATGCTTTTATTTTACGTTGTTTATAATACAGTGTGCTGACTTTCTCAGATCCTACTTTACGTTCTGCGGGGGGAAAGGGATTGTTAGTAATGGTCCCCATTGCTAGCAATAAACCTTATAAGGTCGACTACCATGCAGCTCCCTCTGGTGACGAATTCATTTTTTTACGCAGCTTAGAATGGCAAACAAGCTGACGGCCCACCTGATGGAAAGTGGTAATCGTCGACTATAGACATGAGCATGACCATGGACATAACAGAGTATACTGTTTCGCCCATTATACCCCCCATGTGTTGCCATTCCTGAGAAGACGTTTTAAGAGAGACGCTGCAACTCATCCCTCGACCATCAAATTCCCTTAGTCGCCTCTTACGACAACCAAGGAAGGGATGGCCCATTCTATGCCAGAACTACACGGCGAATAGTATAATAAGTAACAGTATTTACCTAGAATACACAACACCACTTTTTTCTCAACTTTCCTGGTATATTCTACGATTTTCACGGTATTGTTCATACCTGTAAACGCTGGTTACTTTTACTACTCTTATTAACTGTTATTTGTCGGGGGGATAGGGATTGTTAGTAATGGAGACTGAGAATCCCATTGCTAGCAATATACCCAACCAGGTCGACCTCCTCGCGGTTCTCCCTGGAAACTATCATGGTTAATTCCTGATGAATTCATCATGATAGGCTACCTGGCCTGTTTTCATTCTCATCTATCATCCTTCACTGGTGCTCCGCCAGCATATCCCGTTAGCGCAGAGGTTACTGGAGGAAGAGGTTACAGAGGTTACCATTTTCACCCATCAAAAAAAAAAACTGTTATTTGTCAAATCCAAGCGTATAGTAAAGATCATCTTTTCACAGGCATCCGACAAATCGACCCTAGCGTGCCCATGTCATTTTTAGTAGTCATTTCACTGTAGCAATTGGCACCTTCAGATCTTTAATTTTTTTGGTACATTAACTTCGTGTTGCAGGTATTGATTTTTTAATAGATTATTTATTTATTTATTTAACACTTTATTGCACCAATATTACAGGACTTGTGAAAATTGTACAAAAGGCGGTCTTATTGCTAAGCAATCTCTTATATAATGTTAACAAAACTTGGCTACCTTTTAATTAAATTCTTTTGAAATAAACTATAGGTAAGTAATTACTTAAATCTTATTTATTTACACTTTATCGTAAATTTAAATAATACATATAGATTCATAATAATAATAAAAAAAAAAACAAATGTACAAAGGCGAGCTATGTAAACACTGTAAGAGTTTTCCTCCAGCAACCCAAAAGTTGGAAGAAGCAACAATATGAATAACAGTTTGTAATATTTTTTCTAGTGAACCCAAAACAAACTATGTACCTTTTAAATGGAAGAGAAAAGGTTGCCATCTATTCGTGATATAGGGAAAACGACCTACCGCAAAGCTGGCAACACCGTATCCTCACACAGCTGCTGTACCGAAGGCAAGATTTTCAAAACGATAAATAACAAAAGGAAACCGAGAGATTACATCACTGGGCCGTAGACTATACGGTTCATACTTGCAACATGGTGGCCGAAGATAGGTAATTTAAATTTATTTGAATTACAATGAGTTATGTATTTACTTGGTAACGTTGGTATATTCTTGCCGAGGTTGTGGGGGTTAGGTTACACAACCTCATGTAGTGTCTCGCCTTTTTAGATCGGGTATCTAGTGAAAGCTATTCACGTTACAAAATACACAAAAACGTCGCCCTGCCCGTCTGTCTCGCTCATGAATTCTAAACGGAGGTCGTTTCCTAACCCTTGTATTTTCGGTGTTCTTTAAAACTTTCAAAGTTTCTTTTTTTTTTTTAATTTCAATAGAATAATAACCCTGTCTGCGCTATCGGTATACGCTTTCGGGGTATCAGCGGATGATGATAGATGAAGCTGAAGTCAGGTCAGATAGCCCATTGTTGCGGGATGTATTGATACAATGAGGTTGGTAGAGACGTATATCTTAACTAATTGACAATTGACTTCTAAGTGACATGCAACTGATTACATTAACAGATAAAAATGATTTTATATACTAAATAACAAACAAAGGAAATAAAGAAATGGTGAGGCGACACGTCAACCCAGTATGTGCAGTGCTAAATTGGCAATTATAAAAACCTGTTAATCATATAGGCATAGAATAGGCCATCTTTTCCATTCCCGTGAGTGTCGTAAGAGGCAACTAAGCTTATGGCGGAGGGAAGGCCAGCAACTGTTTTAACATCTCCAAAAGCCAAACTATCCAATTTGTTGCCAATCCGCCTGTCAATTGTGGTTACTACTGACAAAACCCCCTTATTGGGGAGACTAAGTTCAACAGTGGACAGTTAACGACTCATACAACAAACTTCTTAATAAACAAACAATTTACCAGAGGGAGACTTTGTACAAAAGTCGTTTGCTTGGCCACCTCTGTCCCATTCGTGTTTCTACCGTGAAACAGTTGTGTTTGCATAGCTCTGTTTCGGTTTGAAGGGTGGGATATGGCGTGAATTTACAGAGTACAGAGGAATAACACCTAAGTCCTCAGGAATGGCAAAGCATGGGGGGTATCATGGGTGAAGCAGTATACTATGTTATGTCCATGGCACTGCTCATGTCTATAGGCGACGGTTACCACTTTCCATCATGTGGGCCGTCAGCTTGTTTGCCATTCTAAGTTGTATAAAAAAATTCTTATTGCAAAAGCTTGCGCGTTCTACGCTAAAAAAAACATTTTCTGTGCCTCCACAATTCCAGGACACGTTCCTTAACATATCTACGCGTGTTTTACCACTTATACTACGGACTGTGCTCAGAGGAATCGTTCAATATGATGCCCACGGGCACTTTCTACCATCATACAACTCACCATTGACAGGGAGTTCGCTCCAATATTTTAAAGTCTAGATGGTCACGTACAGTGCAGTTTCAGAGATGTTTCCTCCCAGGAACACTAAGGTAAGGAGGATGAGCTCCTTGTCGAGGTTTTTCCAAAAGACTACACTATGAGGTTCGTTAAAAAAGGGGTAAAGAGGTTTCTTCAGGGTCGGCAACGCGCGCGTGATGCCCATGGTATTACATATTTATTTTCATAAGCTACGGTAACCGCTTACCATCAGAAGGAGAATAAGCTTGTTCGCCACCTCACTGGTATAAAAAAAAAATACTAACAGGTATGACTCCATACCCATTATGGCGAATTCACAAGAAATTAACCACGACGATTTACCGGACCATGTGGAAGTCAAATATTGCTCGTAGTGAGGGACTTCGTGATCTTTCCGTTAGTAATAATCCCCTCCTCCCCGCTCCCCCGACTTCTAGGAGTCAGTTATTTGACAGAAAATTGCCTTCAAAGTGGACGTAACGTGTGTAAACATAAAAACAAAACCATTAAATCTTGTTCTTGTTTTAAGGCTCATTTACAGCGTGAGAGCATTCATATTATAATTTGAAAAAAACTGTCAATTTCAACCTAAAAAGCTTGTTATTTTCAACCGACATCAAAAAAGGTGGAAGTTCTCAATTGGGTAGTATTTACCTTTATTTGTTATTTTATTTGTTATTTATAAAGCGATTTGGAAAATATTTTTTTTTTAATTGAAAAGATAGTTTCGGACTAATCGCATAGAATTTTCATCAGTTTAGCAGTTTGTTAGTAGTTTTAAATCTAATTTACTGAATTTTCCATGACTGAAGTATATTTTTTTTATTTGACTAACGAAGTAACTAGAAGGGACAGATAAAAGAAACACTAGGTGCCATGTCGTATAGGGAGATCAAGGATATGGCCTAGGATAGAGTTGGCTAGAAGAAGATGCATGAATTAGTTGCACCGACAAGAGGAAACTCTTAAATAAAAAATAAAAAAAGAAAACGAAGTAATAAGGAGGGTCATGATTTTGACCAGTATGTATGTATATATTTTGTGGAACAAAATCTACTTTTTCAAGAACAATTACAATATATTCGTAAAATTACATTTTAAAAATGCTTTGTACATAGAGCTAGCGAATGAATTTTGAAATTATATTCAATAAGATCCTTTTAAAAGAGCACACAACTAGTTTTAACTTAATACTTTCAAAAAAATACATGGGTCACAAATGACAAAAAAAATTAAGCTCCTATATATACTAACATAGTGTCCAGCTATTAATTTAACAAAACACGATCGTTGCTGCAAAAATGTCGCAAACATATGGAGTAAAATATATATACAAAGAATAGAGTTGAATAGAGAATCTCCTTTTTTTAAAGTCGGATAAAAAAGGAAACTCCAACTTGA
The DNA here is from genome assembly GCF_026898425.1 of Galleria mellonella. NCBI lineage: Eukaryota > Metazoa > Arthropoda > Insecta > Lepidoptera > Pyralidae > Galleria > Galleria mellonella. The sequence goes on along the minus strand of NW_026441999.1, from coordinate 1,147,769 downwards.
CACATGTCAGGTGTTAGTACGAGCCCGCATTCACTTTAAAAAAGAGCATACACACACTAATGCCGGTCACGTATGAACAACGCCGGCCGTCATAACTAGAGCTGTACGACTTCACACACGACCGGTAGCTTACGTGCTCGACTAGTATTGTTATTGTACATAGGGTTGTCACTTTACATTTATAATTTTTAAAATAACAATGCGACAACTTGCGCCATCTCTTATCGAGTGGCGTTAGTTCTAGACTTCTCTACTAATTATGTCGTAAAAAAAGGTGTAAACTAAAGGAATGTTTATTATTATAGGTCAGTGGTGTTGATTACAGAGAGAATATCTGGCTGTCACATTCTTATATTAAAAATATGTAACACTATATGTGTTACACTATCTGTTTCATAATCCCATCAGTTGTGACGTCACTCGCGACATTAATAAGTTCGACACTGATCGACACTAAAAACTTTACGTCGATTTAAATTTCCAACTAACTCTCCGGCGATAGAAATAGTTTTATAATCCCACCAGTTGTAGTTCGCGGCTTTTTTCGAAAAATTTGTTCGAATCTTGTTGATACCAAAAACTCTGTGAGTGAATTTAAATTTACAAATTATTTTATTGTGAAGGAAAACACTTATGTTATTAGAGTGACAGCGGTAGGCTCATTCACCACAACATTGGATTCAAATATGCTCTGTGAAATATGTGCATATCGACTGTTACGTTCAACATACACCTGTGTTATATAACGAGTAGAGTATGATCTAACTATATATCAAGTTTCAACTAAACCCTAAATTAACATTCAACTAGGACTTAACGTCTGACAACTGCACCATTGGACGTCAAAAAATATTATACGATTTTTAAATTATTTCAAAATGCACAATCTAAATACACTCTCTTGTTTAATTTCTTTTTTTTTTTTATTAGAAATAATATCGTATAACTTGAACAAAAAATGGCGTCAAATTAAAAATCGCCTGCTTATTGTGAAATCACTTGCAAATAAACGATCTGTCATAAGTGACAACCCTGGCTACAGTTCAAACGCAACTGGAAACGGCCGTAGCACGAGTTAAAACACCAAACGCGACTAGAATGAAAACATATGACAGAAGTAGACAAATTAGTAACAAACGATGCGGGACAGTAAAATGTGCACGAATAACTTACTATAACTGGTTGAATGAGATCCGGCGATAAGATACTTATCCTTAAAAGTATTATGAAAACGAAAGTTTATGTTCTTGTCATGTACATGATATTTGGCCGTTGCTAACCAACAAAATCTGTACCAGAGACTTTGTAAAAAAGTTGTTTGCTTGGGCACCTTTGGCCCATTCGTGTTTCTACCGTGAAGCAGTTGTGTTTGCATTGCATGAAGAATGGGATATGGCAGTAAATTTACAGGGTACAGAGGAATAACATCTGAATCCTCAGGAATGGCAACGGATGGGGGGTAATTGCCAGCCTGCGTTGCATAAGTAAAGAAAATAAACTGTTAATGTTTTTTTATACAACTTAGAATGGCAAACAAGCTTACGGTCCACCTGATGGAAAGCGGTAACCATCGCCTATAGACATAAACAGTAACGTAGACATAACAGAGTATAATGTTTCGCCCATGATACCCCCATGTATTGCCATTCTTGAGGACTGAGGTGTTATGCCTCTGCACCCTGTAAATTCATGTAATAATATGTATAAAAATCTGCTGTGTGGCTCCGGCATAGACTATGCCATACCTTCCTTTCCTGTGAGTGTCGTAAGGAGCTTAATGATCAAGAAATAGGCAGCAGTGTTCCTTATAAACCAAAAGCCTAATTGCGGTCACCAACCCACGTGCTAGGGGGGAAGGGATTGTTAGTAATGGAGACTGAGAATCCTATTGCTAGAAATGTACCCAACCAGGTCGACCTCCTCGCGGTTCTCCCTGGAAACTATCATGGTTAATTCCTGATGAATTCATCATGATGGGCTACCTGGCCTGTTTTCATTCTCATCGATCACCCTTCACTTCCGCCAGCGTATCCCGTTAGCGCAGGCGGGGTTACCATACCATTTACACCCATCAAAAAAAAAGACCCACAAATGTGGAGCAAGAAGTTAAAATCATTTATTCAAGAGTAGTTCTGTTGATTTTTTTTAAAACTTACTTTTAGACTTCAATTGACCAGAAAATGGCAGATGCTTTTTATTTTACATATTATTGTTAGTTTTGTTTTTGCTTTGCATACTACTGTGTGAGTCGCATGATTCTTTGAATAATTTACTTCTTTCTTTCTTGCTCACTCGTTTCATTATTACCACCTCAACAATCCTAAGCGTTTACCAAGTTTAGTTAAAACCAACAGTTGAAATGCAGATAAAACGTTAAGTCAAACATGCACGGATGACATTTTGGTGTCATTGGCCGTGTGTAACCTCGTGGTCTCCACATATCCTACAAAGTCAACACCAACTGAGTCAATAAGCTGACTGTCCTCCCGGCGACATTTGAACGGATTTGTACTTTGTTACGTTGACATAAAAGCGAAAGTCGTACAGAGTGCAATGGAATTCGGGATGCATGGTGTCGTGGACTGTTATCAAGGCTGGCAAGGTGGTTGGATGGTGTTTAAATGGTTCAAATACGTCCATTAAGCGAGACCGATTTAGTTTAGTTTAGTTTAAATTAATATAAATAAACTAGCTGACTCGGCAAACGTTGTTTTACCATATACGTTATTTCGAGAATTATACATGAAAATTTATCGTACTACAATTATTATATTCGATTGCCATCTTGCAAGCCTATTGCAGCATATAAATATCGCGATTAAAAAACAGGGGTTGATCGTAAAAGCGTGAATTTTTTTATTTGTATGAATTTTTAATGCTAAATTATAATAAAATAAAAATAAAAAAATGTTAAAAAAATTAAAAAAAAATTAGGGGTAGGTCACCCTTATCGTTGAGGGGTATGAAAAATAGATGTTGGCCGATTCTCAGGCCTACCCGATATGCACACAAAATTTCGTAAAAATCGGTAAAGCCGTTTCGGAGGAGTTTGGTAACAAACACCACTACATGAGAATTTTATATGTTAGATTAGATACGAGTATAAATATTTAGCTATTTATTCGTTGTTAACCACATTAGAAATACTTTTAGTACAAAATACGGACTTAATACTATATAGCTGTTGCAGTCAAAACTCTTAACCAGTCAAATATACTATTGACTAGCAAAATCAGTCAAAAGTACTTTTGACCGTATGCTTTAGTCAATAATATATTTGACTAAAATAACAGTTAAAAATACCTAACCTAACCTATCTGCAAATTTGCAGTCAAAAGTACTAATAACCAATAATTTTCAGTCAAAACCACTTTTGACCACCCCGTTCAGTCAAAAGCACTTTTGAATGATTTCGCTAGTCAATAGTACTTTTGACTGGTTAAGAGTTTTGACTGCAACATAGCATTTTTTCCCAGTCGGCCTTTGGAAAAACAGAAACATAATTACACGGTGAAAACATATTGAAAATAAAACGAATGAATGAGTATATTTGTAATATAAAATACAGGGAATAAGCAAGACAATTTACAAACAACGATACAATTGTATAAGTACAGTGAGGCGGTCTTATTGCTGAGAGCAATCTTTCCAAGACAACCTTAGGGTAACGGACTAATTGTAAATATAAATAATTGTAAATATTTACATATGTATCTATCTTTACTGATACATTAATTACATAATATATACAATAGAGATTATGACCATAATAATTAAAGATTGTGTCCCACAAAAAAAAACAGATTAAACCGATGACAAAACCAGTTATTTCAATCTAAAGACTAAACCACTGAATCGATTTTGATAAAATTTCTACGGGACCAATCCGTAAATATATCCTTTCAAATAAAAAAAAAAAAATCTCCCAAATCAGTTTAGTACTGGCGGAGTTATAAAGAAGTAACAAACATACATTGTTTGTTCAAAAAAAAAAATTCAAATAATTAAAAAATTACAATATTTTTTTTTTATTCATTGTCATTGCAAGAAATAAATAAAAAGTATATTTGCATTGATTACACACATATATAATAGCCGTGTGGTCCCGGGATAGAATGGGCCACCCCTTCCTTTCCCGTAAGTGTCGTAAGAGGCGACTGAGGAAACTTATTGTCGAGGGATAGGCAGCAGCGTCGGAGCCCAAACTGCGTACGGTTAACACTGGGCAGCAATCTATTAATTTGCCTGAAGATGCATCGTTTAGCAAAACGTGCGTGAACGAAATGGCAGTCGGAGATTGATCGAAGGTTGGGGGGGAAAGGGATTGTTAGTAAAGGAGACTAAAAAATCCCATTGTTAGCAATATACCCAACCAGGTCGACCTCCTCGTGGTTCCCCCTGGAAACTATCATGGTTAATTCCTGATGGATTCATCACGATGAGTTAACTGGGCTGTTTTCATTCTCATCTATCACCCTTCACTAGTGCTCCGCCAGCGTATCCCGTTAGCGCAGGCGGGGTTACCATTCCTTTTACACAAAACGAAAAAAAGATACCCTTCATGCGTTGCCATTCCTGAGGACTCAGTTGTTATTCCTCTGTACCAAGTAAATTCACGCCATATCCCACCCTTCAAACCGAAACACAGCCATGCGAACACAACTGCTTCTCGGTTGAAACACGAATGGGACAGAAGTACCCAAGCAATCGACTTTTGTACAAAGTCTCCCTCTGGTTTAGGTCGTTGAACTTCTGGTAATAATAATAGTAGCTAATCTCCGAGTATTGGCTGTCGCACACATATTAATGGTGGCGGAATTAAACAAAATAATTCTATTGAACTAAACTGTAAATGCATATTTAGTTTTGCAACAAACAGTATTCTGATTATACCATTTGTCCATCGTATACGCAAGCGTGTAGTGGGGTACAGTTCGTTAACATACGATTTTGCAATTTGCTACTAGCAAATCCATGGTAATATCTGAATAGCATTAAACCCCATCAGAGATTCACGCAAAAGTATAACACGAATGTCAATGAACGCGTTACAAAATCGAGACTCGTGCGCACAATAAAAAAAAAAAGAAAAAAAAACCACAAAACACACAGGACGCGGACAGAAAAATGTTGGTCAACGAATTGACAAATACGTGGACGATTTTAAATTTGTAATATCGATACACTGTTTTGAAAGGGTAATTCTATATATCGATATATCATTATTAACATATAATACAGGTCGTAAGCCCAATGTTTTTGACCCCGGTGTTCAAAATAATACATTATAGATACACATATCAATCACAAGTGGATTTAACAAAAACAGCGACATCTATCGTGACAAAATTTATGTTGAATTGTAATCTCAGTATTCTAAATTTAAAACGACACCAATTTTTCATAGATACATTCGATTTTCAATATTTGAATTTAGAACGTGGTATTGTATGTTGTTTTTATGCCATTAAATTAAGGTGTAACGAAAAAAGTGGTAAGTCATTAATGGCAAAGCACGATGGATACCATGACAGTAAGGAAAAGTATCGTAAATATTACTATAGATTTTACGAAGCCCAAAAGGTCTATTCATGTACATAAATGACGACAACCACCGCCTATTGACGCATGAATAATACTAAGGACGTCACAGTATATGGAGTGAAAGCTATTGTTAGCAATGGATATATATGTATAATAGATGAATAGTCTATCAGATCAACCTCCGAGCTGTTCCTCTGGAAATCCATCTCGGTTAATTCTTATGTAATTCATCAGGATGGGCTAACCGACTTGCTTTCATCCTTATTTAACATCACTGACTGGTGTCTTGCCAATGTATACCGATAGCGAAGGCGGAGTTACCATTCCATTATCACATATTTAAAAAAAATGGTATTACCCATGATACCTATTGATTAATCCTTTAACATTAATGCTGAGTTTTTTGTTTTTTTAATGGGTAGTAATGGAATGGTAACCCCACCCGCGCTATCGGTATACACCGGCGAAGCACCAGTGAAGGATGATAGGTGAGGATGAAGCGGGTCAGTTAGCCCATCGTGACGAATTCAACGAGAATTGTTCACGATGGTTTCCAGGGGGAACTACGTGGAGGTTGACCTAATAGGGCATATTGCTAGCAATGGCGCTGTCAAATTCCATTGTTAACAATCCCTTTCCCCCCATTGATGACGAGTTATGCCGTGTTGTCCTCTCATAGAATAGATCACCACCTTCTTTCCCGTTGATGCTGTAAGAGGCGACTAAGGAAGCTTGATGGTCAAGGAATAGGCAGCAGCGTCCTTCTTAAAACATCATAAATGCCTACCTGCATGTCAACAGCTACAATTCCTTACGTGCTGCAAGTGCACATGAGCGACGATAGTCACTTGTTATCAGGCGAACTGCATGCTTGTGGTGAGATAATACTCACCAATGTTTATGATATATATGTATATCAACTTTTATAATTTAATTGAATTTTTTATTAGTTAAAAATAAGCAAACTAACATTTTGTTATATATATATATATATATATATATATATATATATACGTACACATATATGATATTAGTACATTAGTTGGATCTATTTAGAGTTATTTCTTGTCGATACATGTTGTTTATAGGTGCGTTTTGTTTCTACAAAATGTTGAAAATCATACATATTTTATATTAATAATAATAGTAAAATAACATGACGCTTGGTCACGGCACTCACTCGCAAGTGGCGCGCGCAGGTCGCGCAGGCGCTTTGTGATTGTTGGCTGCGCGCGCATACTGCGCACGAGCCAGCGACGAAGAGAGTGTTTGTTAACTTGGACAATTTAAAAATTTATTTGTTTTATTGTGAAATACTTATTGTTTTTTTTTAATTATTGATTAAATTTATTTACAATATGAACCCTACTGTCGATTCTACATGCTCATTAAAACAACATCACAAAAGTATCAAACAAGCTGTGATTTCGCCTGATGGTAAATAGTCTATGGACACATGTAACACCTGACGTGTTACGCGTTGCTGACCCTAATGAGAATCTTAATACGCCACTTTTGAGCCCCGCACTGTAAGTGCTGTGACGTAGTTGTCAAGTATTTAGTTTAAGTGCATACAGACAATGGAAAACCATTACACGTGATGATAGGAAATCTAGGAAATCACTTCAACATAACCAAGTCTATTGATTAAATTTATATATATATATATATATATATATATATATATATATATATATATATATATATATATATATATATATATATATATATAACAATATAACTCACAACTTCGTCAATTCTAAACCAATTTAGAAAATTATTTGATTATATATCAGTGAAGAATGATAGGTGAGGATGAAGCAGGTCAGTTAGCCCATCGTGACGAATTCAACAAAAATTGTTCACGATAGTTTCCAGGGGAAACCACGTGGAACCATTGTCAAATAACATTGCTAAAAATCCCTTTTCCCCCAGTGCAAAGGGTTAAGGATTTAAATATAAGTAATGAATAATGTAATAATCAGAAAAAATCAATTTTTTCCTGTTATTTTGTATCCCAACGAATGGGAAAGAACCAAATTTCCTGCAATAAAATTATCTATACACATCCAATATTAGACTCGATTCTAAAAAGTGTGTCGCATTAAACACGACAAGTGATCCGATCGAGTGTCGATAAATCGATAATAAATTACATTAATAGTATACGGTACCAACGGATAAATCACTAATCTTATCTCTCGCTATTATAGAAAATAGAGATTTTCACTAAAATAAAATTATTATCAACAACTGGCTGACTATATTTGGATTTATAATACTTTGTTAATGTGACACATTTATGTTTATATAAATACATATTTAGGTCTCGTTTGTAGTAGTTATGAGAAATATTTTTTTATCGCGTTAGCTCTAGATAATTTTATTGCGTTTTTCGTTCATGTAGTGGAGTGCATATCATTGAAGAACGCACAACGAATTACAGGGATATTCTCGATTCGTGTGAATTTTTTATGTGATGTTATATCTCGATAAACCAAAAATTGTTGAGGAAAAAAGTTTCTAGAGTGGCAACCCCATACGAGTACATCTAATGGTAAAAAAAAACCATTTCTGGATTAAGGTTTTCCCTTCATACCCTGTAATTACGTTGTGGCAATGCGGACATAAGCAAGCTAAAGTGGCTATGGTCTGGTCGCATAGTTTGAAGAACCGTCAACCGATGGGGAAGAAAGGTTCTTGAGTGGCAACTCTATACGGCCAAAAGCAGTGTAGGATGACCCTCACTAGATGGATTGACGACCTCAAATACATTGCAGGGAGTAGAGAATGCAAGTGGCTCAGGACAGTTCTTTATGGCAGTCTATGGGGAGGTCTATATCTAGCAGTGGGCAGAAAATGGCGCAGATGATATTGATGTTGATTTTATGTGATACGTCTCCAACAGGTTTTCAAAAATTCTTTTTACAATCGGTAGATTTTATTCCCATGTTTCATATAAACTTTTCCAGATGAAAAATAGTTGTATTTTTTTTAAAGTAAAATCCATATATTATATCATAAAATGCAGGATCTTATTTATACAACATAGAATGGCCTGTACTCTATAATTTCTCTGCCGTTACCTATCCTTTAAATGGCCACGCAAACATAGCTGCTTAGCGGCAGAAACACGAGAGAGGCACAAGTACTCATTTGTACAATTTTTCCATGGTTTCATTTTAAAATTTTAAGAGGTGAAAATAAACATGATACAACTTTCCTCACCTTTATACTATTGTAATAAAGTACATTTATTACATATTTAAAATATTTCTCAGTATACGTATACTACACAGACATCCGTTTGTAGCATTATCTACCCCTCAACTCAAACGTGACGGTTACAGATAGCTACGCTATCAGTTTTGCAAAAAAAAATAAAGACAAAATACCAAAAACAACAATGGTATATTCAAATGACGTTAACAAGCATTTGGAGCCTTTTGTCGCATAATTATGGGAAATATGTTATGTGTAATAAGCTAAACGTTTAAGTAATAACTTCACGTTCTTCTTTACAAAATTAGTTAACTAACTTGAATGTTTAGTTTAAACTAGTTTAATTAAACAAAAAGCATGTATTTCCCCTCACTAAAACTACCAATATTGGCATTTTATCGCTTGATAAACGATGAATATTAGATGTATTTATTTTTTTCGATTATAAATACTTTATGCAAACAAACTCTAGTAACGCCCTAGCGCACTATAGATAAAAAAAAAGTTGGCCGATAAGAAAAAATAACGGTCAAACCCATTTCCCGCCATTTTTACTGTCACGTTGTTCTTATCTATGGTTTGTAGGCTTGTAGAGGTGTAAAGTGTTGATCTATTTACCTCTTAAATTATTTTAAAATACCTGAAACATGTCTACTAAAGACGTTAATTGCATGAAATATACTTTTTACAACACGACGCCCGATAAATGAGTCTGAATGGCTAATTATATGTGAATATTCATGACGATCGAATGTACCTAATATATCGTATTTTACGTAAGCTCAGTTTGTATGTTATCTTCAAGTGTTCGCCAGTAATTTAACTGCTTCCGTTGAAAACTCAATTTTGTTGTTAGTTTTTAGAATTATTAAAAGTAAGTCATCGATTCTGCGGTGTCCATAGGTGTGATACTGTACATGTCTACAGGTAAAAATGACGACGTTACAAAAGATAAACTGCTAGTTTGTTTGATATTTCAAATTGCATTAAAAAATTAGTTGCAAATAATTACTTAGCTCTACATCAAAAAGCAGAATCCGTAAAATTATAAACTTAAATAAAACTCTAACTTAGAATTTATAGACATTATTAAATATTTAACAAGGTATGAAAACAAGCGAAGATTCACAATGCAAGGTATAATAAAAACTAATAGGTATTGGATATAATACATATGCTAATGTACTAAATGACATTGAGTAAGGAACTCACAATCTACAGACATGTATCAATTGTAATGTACCTAGTACTTGTAACAAAATTACAGATCGCAAGTACTGGCCGTAAGCACGCGAATCGTAATTCCATTGTCTGGATGTCGATGCGTTAAAAAAAAAAAAAAGAGGACACCGCTAATTGTCTATGTGACGGAAAATGGCGGATTCTTTCCGGACATGTCTTGCGTCTCTTGTTTACGTGGATGCAGTAAAATTATCTGCAGTTTATTATTACAGAATAAATATGAGTAAAAGCAAGCAGAAATTGAAACGTGCCCATCGAAATATGAGCACAACATTACGTCATAGGATTATTAAAGTTTTTTTTATTTAACCCTCTGACCGAGAATCCCGCGATTTCCGCGTACAGTATCTATTAATTTTACGCATCCCGCAATTTCGACGTGCTCGCATTTTTTTAAGTTTATTGACGTTTTTATTATTCTATTTTCGCGATACCTTTTTTGGTAGATTGATATTGTATTTATCAGAATTTCGAGTCGAATTTCGTCAGGTCAGTTACCTGCATTTTTATTCTCACCTATCATCCCTCACTGGTGCCCCGCCAGTATATATACCATAAGCGTAGGCGGGGTTACCATTCCATTATCATCCATAAAAAAGAAAAAAAAAAGACATCAACATTTTTTTTAATTATTCTTATTTTATATATGACTACGTTCAGTACAATTTTAATACAAGTACATAATTACCAAAGGGAGACATTATACAAAAGTCGTTTTCTTGGGCACCTTTGTCCTATTCGTGTTTCCGCCGTGAAGCAGTTGTGTTTGCATAACTGTGTTTTGGTTGGAAGGGTGGGATAAGGCAGTGAATTTACATGGTACAGAGAAATAACACTTGAGTGCTCAGGGGGGTATCATGGGCGAAACAGTATACTTCTATAATGTCCATGGTACTGCTCATGTCTATAGGCGACGGTTACCACTTTCCATTACGTGCGCCGTTAGCTTGTTTGCCATTCTAAGTTGCATAAAAAAGGAGTTCTTTTTTATTATCCAGCTCCTTGTACTGTAATAATTAAATCGTTAATCCCAACAATAAATTTAAAAACTCATAGAAACATAGAAAGAAGTATAAAAAAGAAGATAGTTAACTTTTACAAAAAAAGTCACTATAAATGTGGTCACCAATTTCAAGATATTGTCATTTTATATAACTCTTCCAACATTGCATTAATGTTGCAATTCCACGATTCTTAATAAAATTGCTTATCGCGCAGTTTGCACTTATATCTAACACTGCACTTGTTATAAATACATTTAGTTGGCATCGATATTGTTTTGTTGTATCTTGACTTAATCAAAAGTTATAAAATTTAATATACACCTAGTTGTATTGCATAATTTTGAACTATCTGTGTGAACTATACATTTTTGTATGCTTACAGGCTAAACATGCGGAACGAGATATATTGTTAACATCTTTATGTTTTTATACGCATGTTTTACAAATAAATACTCTTGAATCTTGGATTATACTGTCTGAAGAATTACATACATTATTACTTCTTTTTTTTTTATGCAACTTAGAATAGCAAACAAGCTGACGGCCCACCTGATAGAAAGTGGTAACCGTCGCCTATAGACATGAGCAGTACCATGGACATAACAGAGTATACTGTTCCGCCCATGATACCCCCCATGCGTTGCCATTCCTAAGGACTCGGGTGTTATTCCTCCATACCTAGTAAATTCACGCCATATCCCACCCTTCAAACCGAAACACAGCCATTTAAATACAACTGCTTTACGGTTGAAACACGAATGGGACAGAGGTACCCAAGCAATCGACTTTTGTATAAAGTCTCTCTCTGGTAAAAATTTTTATTCTGGACAAAGAACCTATCCCAGTTACGCAGACAAATTTGGTGGTTAACTACTTTTTGCCAGTAATTAAAATACATACTACACCGTCTACTTATTTCTCTGTCTGCCCAATGGTTGACTGGCGGGGGGAGAAGGGATTGTTAGTAATGGAGATTAGCAATCCCATTGCTAGCAATATACCCTATTTTTTTTAATGGATGATAATGAAATGGTAACCCCTCTTACGTCATCGGTATACACCGGCGGGGCACCAGTGAAGGATGATAGGTGAGGATGAACTAGGTCAGTTAGCCCATCGTGACGAATTCAACAAGAATTGTTCACGATGGTTTCCAGGGGGAACCAGGTGGAGTTCGACCTAATAAGGCATATTGCTAGCAATGGGGCTATCAAACTCCATTACTAACAATCCCTTTCCCCCCGCAATATACCCTATTAGGTCGACCTTAACGTGGTTCCCCTGGAAACCATCGTGATTGATTTATTGTTGAATTCATCATGATGAGGAAACTGGCCTGTTTTCATTCTCATCGATCACCCTTCACTGGTGCTTAGCCAGTGCATACCGTTAGCGCAGTCGGGGTTACCATTCCATTTTCATCTATTAAAAAAAATGGTTAAATGGTGGAGAACATCGTCCAGTGTTAAGTCCGTCACATAGAAATTTACTGTGCATTAAAGTTTAAATAAATAACAATAAATAAATAACTGTCTTCAAACAGTTCATTCTCTTTTCATATTTTACTACCTTTTGGGGATTTTTTCATTTAATTAATAACTAGACTAGATGATAGATATATCAATTTGGCTACTTTTAATATATTTGAACTAATCAAAGCTTTTTAAATTCGATTTAGTCCGAAAACACGATACTGAGTCGGCAACTCTACAAATATCATAATACCAATTCATAATGCAAACAATAAGATAATTTTCGCGTCACTATAGTGCCATAGACTATAGAACTATCACGGTACCAACTGTGTCCACGTGACGTTGACACAAGGCATTATCATAAAATGACGTTTGTATTGACATTTCCTTAATCGTCTTTCACTTTGATCAATTTGATCATTGGTATTCGCGCCTAAAAAACTGTCATTTAACACTAGTGTTATGATCACACAATTCACAATATAAAAACTGTAACACGGAGTTGTAAAACATTTGCACTCTGCGTTTATAAGAACAATACATCGTATTATAACCCGCTTATCCGTATGTGTCGTATTTTTAATGAATTTTCAACTAAATGTCCTCAAATTGATATCTTCAACTCACGTCTAAATACCTTCAAAAACATTTTACAATCAGCCATCAAGTCTCTTTGACATGTCCATATTTTTATGTATTTTTATTATTTGCATGTACTTCATTGTTATTTGCCACATTCATATGCTTTCTTTATATAATTTATAATTAAACGTTGTTTGCCGACTGCTTTAACCGTGCTGTGTGTACACCTGTCTGGGTCTCAATCTAGTTCAAACTATTATCTTTATAGAAAAGTTTATAATGTTATTGATTGTAACCTGTTGTGTATACCTTTTTATAAATAAAAAAAAATAAAAAAAAAAGATCTGGTCAGTGGATGCAGGAGCCTCAGAATCGTTCTTTAAGGCTGTCTATGGAGGAGACCTATGGCCTACGTTCAGCAATGGATAATTAAGGGCTGAAACTATGGTTATATAAACTGTTTTATTAATCACTGTCTGGTCCCGGCATAGAATGAGCCGCCCATTCCTTTTATGATGGTGTCGTAAGAAGCGACTAAGGGAATTTAATGTTTGAAGGATAGGCAACAGCGTCTTTCTTAAAATATCATTAAAGCATAACTGCAGTTGCCAATACGCCTGCCAAGCTTGGCAACTACTGTCAAAACCTCCTTTATGGGGGAGGCCTATAATCAGCAGTGGACAGTTACTGGCTGATACGATGATGATGATGATGATTCATCATAGTATTAGGCCGTTATTCACAGATTGGCAAAACATTTTCAACTGCTAATGTAGGTTTTACCTTTATAAGACAACACAACTATTGTCTATTTTGGAAAAAAGTAAATCGCGTTATAAAATAGGAAAACATTTCCAGCATTCAGAGGATTAGAAAAAAAAAATTAAAAGAAAAATAAGTGTGTTCTTAATTTGAAAATTTTGTTATGTACTTTATAAACGAATAAGTTTAATGTACACAATAATATTTAGTTTATAACCCTGATTATAAAATGGCGTATAATTAATTAAATAAAGTTTTCCCTCGCAGCGAAAATTAACATCAATGACATTTAATTAATTTAAACACTAATAAATACTTGGAGTATCTAAAGTAATTATATTTACGTCGAATCCTTGACACAGTAAATGGACGTACAGCTTGAATATAAACTATGATTTTAGTCACGTGACGTCGCGCTACGTTACATTCGCGCGTAAAAAATGGCGGATTTATAATTTCTTGCCATTTATTACTATTGTAAAGTCATGTTCGCGTTGAATTGCGTGACAATGGCGTAATTTCACAGAGCCAATCGTACATGGTACTCTGTGTACTTGTAGGAAAAAATAAATAATTATTTTTATCAATACAAGAAAAATAGCATAATAATATATTAATAAATTAGAGAAACAATTTCTCGTGTTACTATGAAGAAGTGGCTTATACAGGGTGTTTATGAGATGGTTTCTAACTATGAAAACGAGTTGAAAGAGGACAAAAAATATTGAACGCTAATACTTATACTAATATTATATGTAAAACGGAAGTTTGTTTCTGAATATCTGTTACTACCGATTGGATTTGAAGAAATATTTTTACTTTTTTTTAATAGACGAAAATGGAGTGGTCTCCTCGCCTGCGCTAACGGTATACGCTGGTAAGGCACCAGTGAATATGTGAGAATGAAAAACAGGCCAGTTAGCCCATCATGATCAATACACCTAGAATTCAACACGACCGTTTTCAGGGGGGACCAGATGGAAGTCGACCTGACAGGGTATATTGCTAGTAATAATTCTTTAGTGCAGTTTACTAGGCTTATTAATAGTATGGATTGGTAATTAGGTCTTCTCTAATTGTATAACTGTTAATTAGTATACATTGACGCTTATCTGTGAGAGCTGTATACACCTTTAATTGTTGTGTTCTATGGCCTTAAGCTTGGTAGTGAGGAGCGAGATGTTTTCGTTCGAATAAACTTAGATTTAAGCACTTTTTAATAGTAGTTTTTCACTTTTTACTTACTTATATCATTGTACATTGTCTGCTTAATTGTTGTGAGCGTAATGTTGGTGTCTTTTATAAATAAATAAATAATAGGACTGATAATCCGCATTACTAACAATCCCTTCCCCCCCTCTTGAGAAGGGTTGTAGGCTATTTCCCATCAAGCTACAATTACGGGTGAGGCTGCGGGATACAGTTAGTTGATAATATGAAAGGATCGGAATATAAGGGTGGTATATGGCATGAATTTACTGGGTAAGGAGGAATAACACCTGAGTCCTCAGGAATGGCAACGCATGGGGTGTATTATGGGTGAAATAGTATTACAAGTTAAAAATTTTTTTATACAACTTAGAATGGCAAACAAGCTGACGGCCCACCTGATGGAAAATGGTAACCGTCGCCCAGAGACATGAGCAGTACCATGGACATAACAGAGTATACTGTTTCGCCCATGATACCCCCCATGCGTTGCCATTCCTGAGGACTCGGATGTTATTCCTCTGTACCCTGTAAATTCACGCCATATCCCACCCTTTAAAGCGAAACACAGCTATGCAAACACAACTGCTTCACGGTAGAAACACGAATGGGGCAGAGGTACCCAAGCAATCGACTTTTGTACAAAGTCTCCCTCTGGTACTGGTTCCTCTAGATTTTGATGACGGAAAAAATGGTCATCACCAATTTCAATTTCAGTATTTCTGTATCAATAATTCCCTTTATCAAAATAGACTACTGAGATATTATGTATTATTTATTTATGTATCAATGTTTTAAGTATGTGAGGTATTTTTTTAAAATTAGGTTATGATGAGGCTGACATATCCTTATAGGATAAAAGCCTCTTAATAAAAAAGATAAAAAAAAATTCAATAGCGACCATAGCAGTCAGATATTTACGTTCATTTCTCTAGAATTCGTCATATCGATATAATATACTGTATAAACAAAATATATAATATATCTGTATCATCCCTATAACGGATATTTACCTATAATATATAGTTATTGGGAGGAAAGGGATTGTTAGTAATGGAGACTGAGAATCCCATTGCTAGCAATATACCCAACCAGGTCGAACTATATATATAGTTATTGATATATATTACCCAACTCTACCATAAAAGTTACAATATGTTCTATGACTTTCATGGCTCTGTTCATGTGTATATACACGAAATTTTTTATTTCCCATCAGGAATCAATCTGTCCGCTTTGAAAGTTGCATACAAAATTGTGCATCTAAATTTATGTGTCTTGTTTTTTTCTGCACTATTAATAAGACAATTATGATAATTACAAGATGAGCAAAAAATTTATATAAAGAAAAAAGAAAAATTCTTCTATTTTCTAATTGAAATAACTTTTATTCTGAATGAAGCGACGAACCTAAAATTTGTAAGCAGACAATCGACGGGCGCAGGTGAATCTGGCTTATTTTTTAGAAGTCTATATGGTAGGCTTATGGTTATCAGTAGATAATGACTGAAATTATAATGATGATGATGATGATGCAATTTTTCGATTGTTGAATAATTTTCCAATTATCACCTTTGAACATTTCCGAGGGCAATAATCTTGTTACACGTTATCTATCAGTGACATCTATTGCTTATCTTGTTTACTAGAGCGATAAAAAAAATTGTAAAATTAATATTGTAATAATTACAAAACATCATTGAGCATTTTTAATACGTACGAGTAAAGATAAAAGTCCATTGACTAATTGTCGTTAGCTGGCGCTAAGGGAGCGTATGACATCATAACACTACTTGCATCAGAAACATGAGACAGGTTTAAAGTAAAAAAAAAAAATTTAAAAATTAAACATACCTAACCTATGCAACCGCAGCCTACTCCGAGTGCTAATCAAAGACAAACACGTCGGTTACAGAAAAAAAAAAAGAATACACACACAGACAAAAAAGGCAAACATTACAAAACTTACCTAAGTATGGCCGAGGATATCCTACCCGCAAACAAAAGCGATAACCTTATTCGAACTCCGGCGTCACTTTTACTGAAATTTTAAATTTCGAACGAGTATGTTTTTCCGGGCTGGAGACGTCTGTACACGACGAGGCCCAGTGTACAACTAAGTGACGAGGCGGCGCCTGCGCTGATGGAGCTACGCCTTAACTTACTCACACAAAGGGGCGTAGCCCACACAAGCGCGTATATCTAAACCATTCTAAACTTGACGAATAGGGGTGCGTAGGTCAAATAAATCTATATTGACTAATGCTCTTTTCGGATCCTTATCGATATTCTAATTAAATATGGAGCGTCACCTTCGAACTTTCGAAGTAAGGTAACTACTATGTAAATTTCAAAATCAGATACAATTGGTGTTTGTGCTTTTATACAAAGATATACCAGACTTTGTGTTTCTTTGTGTGCTCTATAACTTACAATACGGGTTATGTTCTAAAGAATTGTTCGAGATGATGCATGCCTACGTTCCCCTATCAATGTCTGACATCAATAGGAAAATCATCCTCACACCGTAGTACTTAAACAGCTGTGTACAGTGACAGTTCTGGAGGAGTTCTCTCCCGTGAATACATAAGACCTATATTTAAAAATTATCTACCTGACAAGTTCTCAAGAAATTACAGAATGAGGTTTTCTCAAAAAAAGATATTTAGAAATAAACGAACCGGACCTTACCTTCAATGCTGTATTTATAATAAAATCGACGTTAGGGGGGGAAAAGGATTGTTAGCTATGGAGTTTGACAGCCCCATTGCTAGCAATATACCTTATTAGGTCGTGATTCCCCTTGGAAACCATCGTGAACAATTCTTGTTGAATTCGTCACGATGGGCTAACTAACCTACTTCATCCTCACCTATCATTCTTCACTGGTGCCCCGCCGATGTATACCGATAGCGCGGGTGGGGTTACCATTCCATTATCATCCATTTAAAAAAAAAAATTATAATCGACGTGTTGTTCCGGCATAGAATGGACCAGCCCTTACTTTCCCGTGGGTGTCGTAAGAGGTGACTAAAAGAATTTTATAGTCGAGGGATGGGCAGCAACGGTCCTCTTAAAACATCACCAAAACCAACCCGCCTGCCATGCGTGGTAACTAATGGTAAAACCAATAGAAGGAGGCCTATGTTCAGCAGTGGACAATTAACGGTTGATAAGGATGGATGGATATGTAGAAGCGTCCCACTTAAAACATCTCTAAAAGCCTAACTGCGGTTGTCAACCCGCCTGCCAAGCGTGGCAACTACTGGCAAAACTCTCCTTAAGGAGAAGGCTTATGTCCAGCAGTGGACAGTTAAAGGCTGAAATAATAATAAGGATGGATGATTCATGATAAATTACGCATAGATTTTATATAAATAACAGTGTACTCAAGTCTCTTACCAACAGGCAGACAGAAAATACAAACAACTCAAAATTCTCAAAAAAAAATTATGTCTTTAGAACCATATTTTTTTATGTAACTAAGAATGGCAAACTGACGGTCCACCTGATGGAAGGTGGTAACCGTCGCCTATATACATGAGCAGTATCATAGACATAACAGAGTATGTTTCACCTATGATACCCTCCCATGCGTTGCCATTCCTGAGGACTCAGGTGTTATTCCTCTGTACCCTGTAAATTCACTGCCATATTCTACCCTTCAAACCGAAACACAGCCATGCAAACACAACTGCTTCACGGTTGAAACACGAATGGAACAGAGGTACCCAAGCAATCGACTTTTGTACAACTTCTCCTTTTGGTAAATATATTATGAAAGTGGATAAATATAAATTTAAAAAATAATAAAGTGCATAAAGCAAAATGTATGAAAAATTATCGTGGTTTTAATTCCTGATGAATTCGTCACGATGGGTCAACTTGAACTACACTATAAACCTATCATCCCTCACTGGTACTGGTACTGATACCAGTGGGGGATGACAGGTTATGATGAAGTCCAAGTGGTTCACGCTGGTGAAGTCACTAGCGCAATATATTTTAATAGAGCAGGCTTACCATTTCATCGATTAAAAAAAACGGTAACTGACATAATTAAGTTTATTTCGAACGTGGCATATCACTGAGTTGACATACACTTCGGAATTTCAAGTCTCAATACAAAGTACGAACAAAGGAATGAGGTTTGAATATTTGTTCAAGTGTATTTGGTTTATATAGTTCGAAATTCAATTTTTCTTCAACGTTCTCGGACGACTGGCGGTGGAAAGTGGAACTACCATTATACTTGTAATACACCTATATCAGTTGTGTTTGTATGTACCTACTATATAATATTTATATGTAAATATGTCAGTATATAAATTTGAGTGGTGACAAAATAACAGTATATAATATTACCGTTCATTTATCGCTGATATCTGTCATAAGAGGGGACTAAATAATAATGAATTGAAATCAATACCCTGATTACTTGATTAGTAATATTTTGTTTAATTCCGCTACTGTTAGTATTATTTTGTTTAATTCCACTATTATTGTATCGTTATCCAGACTGAGACAATGATAGAAATAATCTATACAAGGATTTCAAATTTTAATTTATTACGTCATCAAATCAAATAATTCAAAAGCGAGTGTAGACTTCATGATTGGAGAATGAAAGTTATGGAGAACAAATGTTAGAGTAACAGTGAAAGCATATTACTAGCTACTTGGTTAGTATTATTTTGTTTAATTCCACTATTATTAGTATTATGTATGTACAGTCGAAATGTGGACATGGAGGAGAATGGAAAGGATAAGCTGGACAGAAAAACTAACGAATGAGGTAGTCCTGAAACTGGTGAATGAGAAACGAAAATTAATTAAAACAATAGAGAATAGAAGAGGCAAAATGCTGGGCTACCTTATACGACATGACGATTTTTTAAAGAGCATAATAGAAGGAAAAATAAAGGGCAAAAGAGGAAGAGGAAGACCGAGGAATAACTACACGGTAAAAGAAAAACTAAAAACTGACTGATAAAAGAAACACTAGGTGTTATGTCGTATGGGGAGGTCAAGGATATGGCCTGGGATAGAACTGGCTGGAAGAAGATGCATGAATTAATTGCACCCACAACGAATCCAGGCAACTCTTAAATGAAAAGAAGTATGTACAGTAGGTAGGTCGATCTACACTAGAGCTACAAGCTTCGAATTAAATGCTAGTGCCTCCTTTCGTTTTGGAGCGGAATTAAAAAAAAATGCCAATAATGTAACCACTTATAAATATTTTATTACTATAGTATAGTAAACCGTGTTAGTGATTAACAGGACGGACGGAAGACGGTAATGTCAAAGGTCCCGTCCGGTCACACCATATCGTTTACACCTATGCAAATAATATGTAAGTATTATTCATGCATTGGATAGTTTTAATATAAAATAAAATAAACAATAATCTAATCATCATCATCATCATCATCATTTAAGCCATTATTCATCCACTGCTGGACATAAACCTCTCCTATAGACCGCCATAAAGAACGCTCCTGAACCACCTACATCCACTGACTCCCTGCTATGCATTACAGGTCGTCACTCCATCTAATGGGGGGGGCGTCTTACACTGCGTTTGCCCGTACGGGGTCGCCACTCAAGAATCTCTCTTTTCCATCGATTATCGGTTCTTCGAGGTATGTGACATTCATCTAATCATCATCATATCAGCTTTTAATTATCCACTGCTGAACATAAACCTCTTTGCCAGTAGTTGCCACACTTGGCAGGTGGATTGGCAACAGCAGTTAGGCTTTATAGATGTTTTTAGAGGTACGCTGCTGGCCATCCCTCGCCCTTTCTTAGTCGCCTCTTACGATACCCACGGAAAAGGAATAATGATAAAAAGAGGCCATAAATTCTGAATATGCTCAGCGAAATGTGATCACGTCGAGTGCTGCATTCACCATAACGGTGACGATAGACAAACGACTCTGATTACCCCATTAGGGATTAAGGTCGTGAGCATATTTTTTTAAATAAAATATGCAAAATAATAAAATACGCAAATAATAAATGTGCAATAATATTGTATTATGGGGGGAAAGGGATTGTTAGTAATAGAGACTGAGAATCCCATTGCTAGCAATATAACCAACCAGGTCGACCTCCTCGCGGTTCTCCCTGGAAACTATCACGGTTAATTCCTGATGACTTCATCATGATGGGCTAACTGGCCTGTTTTTTCATTCTCATCTATCACCGTTCACTGGTGCTCCGCTAGCGTATCCCGTTAGCGCAGGCGGGGTTACCATACTATTTTCACCCAATGAAAAAAAAAATATTGTATTATATTTAACGTTTGTTATATATATTATAATGCAATATACCGTTGGTGTTTCTATGAATTCCAAAAAGAGGAATGTTTTAATTTATGTATATTTTTTTAGGTCGCGCGCATTGTTTATCTTCACAATTGTGAAATAATTCTGATTATTCTTTTTGTAAATTAAAATTAATTGATTAATCATTATTATTATTATTTTTTAAAATATATTTCGAAACAATTTGAAAACGTGTCGTATTACTTCAAAATATACGGTTCGTAAATACAACTCTTGTCTATACGTGTTCGACTTAAAATTGACTGTTTTTAGTCCCACTAATGGGACTTAGGTTTCTTTATTACTATACAAAATAATAACAATAAACTCACCCGTCTCTGCTCGCGTAACACTCGGGACAAAGCAATGAAATAGTTATCAATGGCTTTTATACAATCGCTTATCGGCCCTATTTAGAGATGGATCAATACATTTATCTTGTTTGCCAATGTTTTTCAGCTATCCCTGTGAGAAATTATTGTTAGTAAATTTGAACATTAGTTAAATAAAACGTAGTAGTTAATCCTAACTGTTTAGTTGGGGGGAAAGGGATTGTATTTCTTTCAAATAAAGAATTTGATAAGGGTTTTTTTTGGTGGATGAAAATGGTATGGTAACCCCGCCTGCGCTAACGGGATACGCTGGCGGAGCACAAGTGCAGGGTGATAGATGAGAACGAAAACAGACCAGTTAGTCCATCATGATGAATTCATCAGGAATTAACCATGATAGTTTCCAGTGGGAACCGCGAGGAGGTCGACCTGGTTGGGTATATTGCTAGCAATGGGATCCTCAGTCTCCATTACTAACAATCCCTATCCCCCTTATGATAGGGGTAAGTTGTTAGTCAAAAACATTGGGAAGCATGGCTTGGTCGTTGAATGAACACGGAACTTTGAAAACAAGTAGATTTTTATGCATTAGTTAAAAATGTGATTAATTGGTTATTTGATTAGAATTATTTAATTCTTTTAGTTAACCTAGTTCAATAAAAAAGGTGGTTAATTCCAACTATAAACGGTTAGGGGGAGGAGGGGGGGGGGGGGGGTAAAGCATTGTTAGTAATGGATAACAGTCCCAATATACCTTGCCAGTTCGGCCTACACACGGTTCTTCCTGGAATCTCCATCGTGATTAATTCTTGTTGATTGCAATTTAATCAGAACATTATATCAGCTTTTAACTGTCCATTGCTAAATATAAGCCTCCCCCTGGGGGGGGGGGGGGTTGCTTGTAGTTACCACGTTTGGCAAGCGGATTGCCAACCGTAGTTAGGCTTTACAGATGTTTTAAGAGGAATGCTGCTGCCCATCCCTCCACCATATGCTCCCTTAGTCGCCTTTTACGACACCCACGGGAAAGGAAGGGGTGACCTATTCTACGCGGCGACTACACCGACAACATATCCTAAAAAAAAATCATAACCTTTTCGTGGTATAATTTTTATATGTACAATTTATAGGTCATCAAAAATTTCAAATGTCAAATGGTGGGTCCGTTTGAAATTTTTGATGTAATGCAGAAAACTTAGTACTTGCTATTTATACAAAATATAATAATTTTGAAATTTATATATACGTGTACAGGTCATTGTTATATCCAAAACACGGATTTCCATAAAAAAATATCGAACCCACGACCTCAGCCCCGGGACCAGCGATAAATATCACGATTAACTTACCTTTTAAATTAACCTGAACTATATTAACATAGTATATTAGAAAACATTAATATTAAGTACATCCTGTCATGTCAACAAAGGTCCTCTTTTAGAAATATAAACACAAAATTTATCTATGTTATAAGCAATTTAAAAAAGTTTTTTTTTTTTTACACGATTCTCGAAAATAAATACTGTTCGGAATAAATACGGAATGGTAATACTGATTTTAGGGTGCCGTGCCTCCAAAAGGAAAAAACGAAACCCTCATAGGATCACTTCGTAGTCCGTCCGTTTGTCCGCCAGTCAAGGCCTTTTTTATAGAAATTAAAGTCTATTTATTTGTTTGTTTGTTTACACTTTATTGTACACACTAGTAACATATGATTAATTAGTAATTAAGGTTAGTATGAAAGTAAATTAATGTAAATAAGAAAGAAGCAATAATTAAAAAAAAAAAAATTCTTAGGAACGCATGGAGGTATCAAGTTGAAATTAATATATTGTAATATACTCAGGCCTGCAATCTCTTAAAGCAGTGAAAAAATCTAACTTCTGAATCGACGCAATTAAAAGATACGGTACGTTTATGTTCCATTTATACTGCATATTTTAACATTCGCAATAGGAATCAAAACCTATAAGGTACTTCCTGTTTACTTAGAATCATTAAATTTGGTAAGAAGCAATACCATGTAGCACAAGTAAAGGAAAAAATCCGAAAACCGTAAATTTGTAATTATTTCACAAAAAAAAATTTAACTTGATGATTTTGTACGGGATCCTCGTGGCGCAAGTTCGACCCGCATTTGACCGGTTTTTTTTTAGTCATTCACTTTGCTTTTGTCCACAACTTTGTACACGTGGACTTCGGAAGTAGATAACATCTTTCAGATGGCATTTTTTTTAAGTTTTTAATAAGATCACACCAGATTTTAAACAGACCTTTATAAATACAACTCTAGAATCTTTGTCCCAATTTGGAACAAAGAAATTTAATAAAAAATATTGTTTCGACTTCTGATAACTACTTTTGTTAATAAATCACTCACATAAATTTTTGAAACAAAATAAACTTTTTTTATGCACCTTAGAATGGCAAACAAGCTGACGGCCCACCTCTTGGAAAGTGGTAACCGTCGCCTATAGACGTGAGCAGTACCATGGACATAACAGAGTATACTGTTTCGCCCATGATACTCCCCATGCGTTGCCATTTCTGAGGACTCAGAAAATAGTTTATTGGCTTAAAATGTAGTATACATAATTATTATTATATAGATTCTATACATTCTGTCTTATGTAATAAAATTTGTACAAAAGTCGATTGCTTGGGTACCTCTGTCCCACTCGTGTTTCTATCATGAAGCCGTTGTGTTTGAATAGCTGTGTTTCGGTTTAAAGGGTGGGATATGGCGTGATTTTACAGGGTACAGAGGAATAACATCTGAGTCCTCAGGAATGGCAACGCATGGGAAGTATCGTGGGCGAAACAGTATACTCTGTTATGTCTATGGTACTGTTCATGTCTATAAGGGACGGTTACCACTTTCCATCAGGTGGCCCGTCAGCTTGTTTGCCATTCTAAGTTGTATAAAAAAATATAAAATAAAAAAAAATATTTATTTATTCTATATTGATCACATGACAAAAAATGTTTGGTACACAGACGTACTTAATGCTATATAGCATTCTCTAATTATTGTATAAAATTGATCTATAAATGGCTAATATATGTTCCTTTGCTTTCAATTAAAATCTCAAAATTCTAAATATTTCATTCATTCACTCATTCAAGAGAACCAAACTTGTTTTTTAACATCTATGTAAACACTTACCTCTGACTGCAACGAAGTCTGCAAATCATCTGTTAACTTCTTCAACGATGCAATCTGAAACAAAATAGATTAAATAATTATAATTTATTAAACAAAAATATACAAATGCAATTACAAGATACATATATATTACATATTGTTTGAGATACACAGTAAGTGTATCTGACCTCCATGCTAGGAAAATCCTGTGTTACGAAGGTCAGGCTACTGTACTTTACATAATTAGATACCTTATATAAATTTAAGAATTTACAGAAAATATACAAATTGAGGTTAAACTGCAAATAAATTTACTAAATTTATTATAAATTTAAAATTAAAATAAAAAAAAAATTAAGCGTCCATTGAGCAATTAAAAGAATTAAAAGAGAAATCGTCGCAATTTATAGAATGTTATTATCATCTTAGCCATTATACGTCCACTGCTGAACATAGGCTTCCCCCATAGACTGCCATAAAGAACGGTCCTGAGCCACCTGCATCCACTGACTCCCTGCAATGCATTTGGGTCGTCACTCCATCTAGTGGGGAGTCGTCCTACACTGTGTTTGCCCGTACGGAATCTTCACTCAAGAACCTTTTTTCTTTATTTATTTATTAAATTTTAATACGCATAGAAAGTAGAAATGATGGACTTAACACCATATGGCGTTATCTACCAGTCGACCACCATACCATTTATTAATATCACTGCAAATTAGAAATCGATTTTTACTTGTATTAAAATAGTAAAACTTCTACCAGAGGGAGACTTTGTACAAAAGTCGATTGCTTGGGTACCTCTGCCCCATTCGTGTTTCTACCGTGAAGCAGTTGTGTTTTCATAGCTGTGTTTCGGTTTGAAGGGTGGGATATGGCGTGAATTTACAGGGTACAGAGGAATAACACCTGAGTCCTCAGGAATGGCAACGCAAGGGGGGTATCATGGGCTAAACAGTATACTCTGTTATGGCCACGGAACTGCTCATGTCTATAGGCAACGGTTACCACTTTCCATCAGGTGGGCCCGTCAGCTTGTTTTCCATTCTAAGTTGTATAAAAAAAAAAGTTCTCTTCCGGCAAATCCTGAATGGAAAGGAGGGTTAATTATCATCGGACAGTGTGCGTACAATAATAGGAGGAAACAATACAATTGTTTTTATTGAGAAATAATAAATATGTTGACATTTATGGTATATTATTAAAAAATAATATTATCACAAAAAAAAAACAGACGAATTGAGACCTTAAAAACTGAAAACCCATGGTGTATATTGGCGGTGAAATTGTAATTCTTTGTTTGTTACATCGTATCACCTTAAAAGTTTAATCAACCATCATAATGTTTGGGATGAAGAAACAAATAGATTTCATCCCGACTGAATTTTGGCCACAACAGAAAATTTGTGTTTTGCCCTTTTTAAGTTTTAATATACATATATAGCAATATAGTTGTGGCCATTTTGTTATTGTAGACATACGAAACAAGTCTATGTTACTTTTAAAAAATACTTTTCTTTTTTGCATTTTTTTTTCTCTTTTTGTGCATGACCACCTGTTATTATGACACACATCATCATCATCATCATCATCATACCAGCTTTTAACTGTCCACTGCTAAGCACAGGCCTCCCTTATAAGAATTTGCCAGTAGTTGCCATGCTTGGTAGGCAGGTTAGCAAACGCAGTTAGGCTTTTGTAATGTATTAAGAGGAACTCTGCTGGTCATCACTCGATTATGAAGTGTCGTTAGTCGTCTGTTATAACACCCACGGGAAAGGAAGGTGGCTCATTCTATGCCGAGACAGACATAAAATCTATCTATTTAACATACACAAAAAATATGGTCGAATTGGAAACCTCTTCTTTCCTTAATGTCGGTTAAAAATCGTCCAAGTACATTCAAGACTAGTGACAACACATCAACACTTGTATTATAGTCTACATATTTCTTTTTATCCAAATTCATAAAATGTTGCAAATAAAAAAAAATCACATAATTTATTGTTTGAATAATATTACATAGTCAAAAAAATTATGTTACTGTAGTTTTGTTTTTAAAAAAGAATAAGGGTGATATAGTAATTTTAATTATTAAATATTTATATATGCAATCTCTAAAGATCCTCTCTATTAATCTAAATCGTTAGTTGTTGAAGAAATATTGAAAATAATTTATCAAGTCTCATTCACGTTGCACATTTATTTATTAGCCGTTGGCTGAATAATGACTTGTCATCGATAGACTTTAAAAAAAATAACGCACCAATAGCGTGGTGGAGTTTTAAATTTCAAATTTCGAATCGATTTAAATGCGCGCTGCCAATAGGTCAGAGTGAAATGTATTCGCATTGTAAGTGGTTGTTACGTTGTTTTGTTTTTATGTAAAAAAGTTTCGTACGTGGACGAGACCGGGAATTATTCAGCTATAAGTTTCACAACAATAATCAACATTTTTTTTTTTTATAATACACAATAAAAGTTAACTCATTATGCAAGTCAATATTTCTTTTTATTAATATTTCCTTATTATTTTACTAACGAATGATGGAAAAGCCTTTGTTGTCTTTCCCGGAGAAAGCAAATTATTAGACAAATCTGCCTATACAATGTTGATAACAAAATAGCGCTCCCCTCCCCATTACATTACGATATTTATTTAAACTTTAATGCACAGTAAAATTCTATGTATATTTGGCGGACTTAACACCGGACGGTGTTCTCTACCAGTCAACCATTGGGTAAACCGAGAAAAAAAATTATTAGTATTTCTTGTTGGAGTTTTAATACTGGCTGTTGACACTGTGGTTTTTTAGAACAATGTATTTTTTTGGTTTGTTCTGTCAGATTTTTATAAGACATGTCTTGTATTTTTTTCACTAAACTTATTATTTTATATCTCAAATAAACATATATGTTTTATTACTGCATTCTGCTATTTACAACATTTCTTCACTATATTATGCATGTATTATAGATATAAACCTTCCTCTTCATTCAGTCTATCTATTAAAAAAACCGCATCAAAATCTGTTGCGTAGTTTTTAAGATCTAAATATATATCGGGACAGGCAGACGGGAATCGACTTTGTTTTACACTATCTAGTGACTAGTGAAGTGATAAAATAAAAGTGAGTTTGTTTATTACCTCTTGTTGCTTTACCTGCTTAAGCAATAGTTTTTTTTTTTTTTTTTGATGGGTGAAAATGGTATAGTAACCCTGCCTGCGCTAACGGGATACGCTGGCGGAGCACCAGTGAAGGGTGATAGATGAGAATGAAAACAGGCCAGTTAGCCCATCATGATGAATTCATCAGGAATTAACCATGATAGTTTCCAGGGGGAACCGCGTGGAGATCGACCTAATAGGGTATATTGATAGCAATGGGATTATCAGTCTACTAACAATCCCTTTCCCCCGCTTAAGCAATAGTTATAAAATTTGGTGAGCACGTAATTGTATGGGATCGTGAAGGGCATAGGCTACTTTTCATCCGGGTCAGTGAACATGCCCCGGCCACGCAAATGAAGTTGCGGGCAAAAGCTAGTAAACTATTTATTAATTTCGACAATTCTATCTACCCGGCGAATTTGGGCCAGTTATATTTATTCACAAAATAAATCGATCGACTGTAATTAAATTGGTCATTTTAGCCTCCCAAACCGATCATATTGCGAAGCACCACGAACACGTACGTTCTTACAAAAAGCCCTTATCGCCTGATAACGTAGTTCAAACAGTTACGATATCTACCCCATGCGGTCAACTCCCCTCTGGAGAATATTCTCTGGCACATTGAACCTTATGCCCTATATACATAGAGATGGTGTTATATATTACTTTAATAATTATTTATTTCAAGTGCAGATAGAAAACAGAGGGCGTATAAATTTAGGCCATATGCATAGGTACAACGTCTAAACTATTGTTTTGGTAATGTGCGAGAATATAAGTGAACTGTATGCACGACACGTTTTGAAAATAGATCCGAGAATGCGGAAACGACAAATTGTTATAAAAGTACTAGTAAACTACTAGATTCAAACTAAGTTCAGAAGAGACTTTGTACAAAAGTCGATTGCTTAGCTGAGATTTGAATCGATCGATTGCTTAGAAACACGAATGGGATAGAGGTACCCCTCGGTCCCATTCGTGTTGCAACCGTAAAGCAGTTGTGTTTGCATGGCTGTGTTTCGGTTTGAAGGCTGGGATATGGCGTGAATTTACAGGGTACAGAGGAATAACACCTGAGTCCTCAGGAATGGCAACGCATACGGGGTATCATGGGCCAAACAGTATACTCTGTTATGTCCATGCTATTGCTTATATCTATAAGCGACGGTTACCACTTTCCATCAGGTGGGCCGTCAGCTTGGTTGCCATTCTAAGTTGTATAAAAAAAATGCTGATTTTGATTTTGTTGTCAACCCACCTG
The DNA here is from genome assembly GCF_026898425.1 of Galleria mellonella. Lineage (NCBI taxonomy): Eukaryota > Metazoa > Arthropoda > Insecta > Lepidoptera > Pyralidae > Galleria > Galleria mellonella. The sequence goes on along the minus strand of NW_026441999.1, from coordinate 1,118,484 downwards.
CCAAGCATGGCAACTACTCTCAAAACCTCCTTTATGTGGGAGGCTTATGTTCAGCAGTGGACAGTTAATGATATGATGATGATGAAATACTAATTAAAAAATAATGTCATATTTTTTTTTTATTTTTGAATGTATATTTCTTCAGTATTACACAAAAACTACAAACGAGCTGTCAGTTTGTTTGCCATTCGAATTTTATAAAAAAAAAATTAATGTGAGTTCAATATGATAATCTCCAGAACTACTGTTGCATATAAACACTAGCAAATGAGGAATGTTTCCTGTCAAACGCCAGGCAGATCAAGGAAGCAGTTGGTGTTGTGTCATATCAAGAGGTGAAGAGACTCGCTGAAAATCATAGTGAGTGGCAAGAGCTCCACCGACAAGAGTGCAGCTCTTAAATAGGATAGATAGATTAGAATACAACTTGACAGAGGTACACCTACCTGTGCCATTAACATTAATGTGATATTTTCATCACTATAATGAGTTAGATGGAAAATTAAAATAAATTAAAAACAAACCTTTTTTTCATTCAAATTTTTATTGAGGCTTCAGTACACTTGGGTGACTATTCTAGCCTCTCGGGGAATATCTGCATGTTTTTTCATGGGTGAAAATGGTATAGTAACCCCGCCTGCGCTAACGGGATATGCTGGCAGAGCACCAGTGAAGGGTGATCAGTGAGAATGAAAACAGGCCAGTTAGCACAACATGATGAATTCATCAGGAATTAACCATGATAGTTTCCAGAGAGATTCGCGAGGAGGTCGACCTGGTTTATTTATTTGTTGATAACACTTTATTGAACAAAGTCTTAAATTATGGGATACAGAGTTTTTAAGAAAAGAATGAGTACAATGGTTTATCAGATCAGCTAGTCAGGTGCACCTTTACAGTACCCTTACTGTTTTTATGTTTGTTACCTCATAACTCTATCAGATGTAATCCGATTAGCAAATTTTTTTTATCTAAAAGTATTTACTTACAGATTAATCCCATAGACATTTTATGAAAATTAATTCAGTAGTTTAGTTTTTTTTTTTAATCAAAATAACAGGTTTTACAATAATTAAAGTTAGTTTTTTTAGAACAAAATCTTAATTAATAATAATAATATTTATTTATTTCATAATTTTTTGAGCACAATGAAACACTCATTTATTGAATGAATTATTAATATTATATTAATAAGAAAAAATAAATCCAATGGAAATGAAGCAATGTGTATAATAAAGACATACTACATACAATCTATACAAATAAAAGTGTGGGACAAATTTATAAAATTAAGAGTAAAAAATAAACATTCAAATCAATATTTTAGTATGTTTTTTTAATGGTTGATAATGGGGTAGGTAACCCCACCTGCGCTATTGATACATGCTTGTGAGGTACCAGCGAGTGATGCAAGATGAAAATAAATCCAGGTCACTTCACCTCAGGTTCAATGTGGTGAAGTCAATAGGAATTAAACATGATGATCGACATGCAAAAGATAATCTGACAGAGTTTATAGCTAACAATGGGGATGTCAGTCCTCATTACAAACAATCCCTTCCTTCCCATATATTCCCATGTATGTAAAAAAATCCAAATATATTCCTAATAATTCTTAATTATTCCAATTTATATAAAACAGTGTAACTAGCCTGTATTCAGTGGCATAACTATACCATTTAGGGCCTGTGGCAAATTCTTTTGATGGGGCCCTATCATTTATTTTTAAATAAAATAAAATACTCAGTTACAAGGAGAAAAAACTGAGCTCGAGCCAGGGCCCTATTGGGTCGGGGGCCAGTGGCATTTCGCCAGTAGCAGTAGCAGTTCCATTAGTGACATTTAGAAAAATTAATAATATATATATATATATATATATATATATATATATATATATATATATATATATATATATATATATATATATATATAGTATTTTAGAAAATATTTATTAGTAGCTGTGGATATTATTCTAATCTATATAAAAATTATAAACATATGTATCTAAAGAGGTATGTTTTCTTTCTTATGAGGTAAATAAAGAGAAAAGATGTAAATTACTTCATCGATTCTTATAGACGTATTATTTTTTAAATTATAAAATAAACAGACAAAAAGAGAGATATGACAAAATAAACATTTTAGTGAATTGTGTTTTATAATAAAAAAAATAAAGATTACGAAATATGGTCTAAGTACATTTTATTATTTACGTAAACACTGCTGTCAAATTTTGACAGTTGTTTTATAGGTTATGTTTTTATTGTAAAAAATAACAATTTTCAGCAGTTATCGTACCTCGAGCTCCTGGAGGCGGCATTTTTCTTCAAGTTCTTTTATTAAGCTATCATCTCTTGCTATTGCAACATCAGAATCCTCAGCTGGAGCTTCAGATAGAACTTCAGAAGCAAAAGTCGTAATTTGTCCTTTCAAGTTGTTTAAACTCTGATTAAGGTTTAACCACGACATTCTGTGCACTCATATCACAATTGTAAAATCAAAGCATTTATTTTGTAACGTAGCAAACGTAAACAATAAGAAAATTGCATTATTTTGCAAAATGACAAAATTATGTCCAGTTGGCAAAATACTAATAGATTAACGGAAACGTCACTGTAAAGAAATTATGATTGTACAATATCTGTACAAACAATTTTGTGCATTATTGAGGACATCCTATTTAATTTGGTACCCAAAAAATTATTTCTTTCAATAAATTTTGTAAATAGATTATGAAAAGATTGTAAAAATAAATTTGTGAAAAATTATGATAAAACTTTTACGTATCATAAATATACGTGTATTAAATGTTATGTAAATAAATATATACGTTTACTAAGATACTGTACTTTGGCATAAGGCAATAATTATTTTGTCATCTATAAAAAAGATTTACAATTAAATAAGTAAGGCAGCACACCTGCAATGCAGGTTGTGGGTGAGCATGGGCGGCGGTAATCACTTACTATCAGGTGAGCAGCATACTCGTTTCCCCCTGTGTGTAAAAAAAAGTAATAGTGTATAAATTGCTTTAAATATCATTATATATATACAATATGTAAATACAACTACAACGCTATGAATAATAATTTATTGCATTATTTGGATGATTAAATGGTTGCATGGCATCACATTTCAATTTCGTAATTATAAATGTAGTGGTGACTTTTAAAATGTAGTATCCTTCAATACTAAAACATTGACAGCTAAGATTGCCAGAAAAATTCCAATTGAATTTTTTAATTTATAAATGTTTCTGTTTGGATAAATTTAATTCTAAATTGATTTAAATATTTTTTGCCGTTTTTTTTTTTCGATAAAACTACAATTTGTCTTACAGACGTAGTACAACGTAATCTAAGATATGACCACAATTCAATCTGTCTTGTCTTTATAATTAAGTTTCCTATTTGAGTAAGACATATGAATAAAGTCATTTTTAAGTGTAGTTTTTAGAAATAGGAAAACAAACCAAATTTAGTGCATAAGTTTTTGCGTGGTGCTGGAACAAACATACAGACAAACAAGAATCCACTGTCAGAATCAATACAATCCGTTTACACCAAACCAGCTTTGAGAGCCAAAAATTTAAGCTTAGTCCCTTGAGGAACTAGTCTACAATATCAATTCTCCTCCCAATTGTAGACAAGTGATAAGAGCTAGATGATTAAATGGCAAATCTCATAAACCAGATAACTAGGTCACTTGGATCCCCACATCTTTAGTTATTTTGACATTCGAAGGTTAGGTCCTCCCAGAAAAATCTATTATTTTAATACCTGTTTTGATGTATAGGTTACCTCTTATCCAATGCAGAAACTGTTGTAGGTTTGGCCATTGTCCCACTTAGTGTTGATTTAAAGTTAGATGTTATCATTATGGTGTTTAAGATATAGATGATGTATGTCATAAAATAAAGGAATAACCAACTTGTATACTTCATGATAGTGTTAATCATGCAGCTATAGATATAAAAATATGTATGTATCTGTCCGATTCCCTTTCATAAAGCGGTTATATGCTGATGTGAGATCAACGATCATATCATAAAACATTCTTTATTACTCCCCGACTATCCCCTATCCTGGGCAAATTATTTGACATATCTACATATAATAATATTACCCCGACTCCCAGATCCTCTCAACATAATAGTTGCGCTTTTGCAGACCGATCTGGTAAAAAATACTTGGATATAATTAAATGTCTTTTTATCTGGTATAGTCCCTGAATCTTGGTAACTCTAAATTATAGTTTACATCTTGAAACCCCAAAATGATCCTAATGATCCAAATTCTTATGGACCTGACCTAAATTGTCGTGCTTTCGGCCTTGGAAAAAATTCTAGAAACTCTCATTAAAACTAAACTCGCATTTTAGCAAGTAAAAGTTTATTATTATTAGCCAGAAACTAATTTAGATTTAGATGTGGCATGGGTACTATAGGTAGCATTGATAGTAAGGTAGTTCTATTTGAGAATGAGAAAAGATAATTACAAGTTGCCCCATGAAATGGAAAGATTTGTGAAGGTGGCGCCACATTATTATGACTTGTGTAATATCAAATATAGTAGTTAAAAGTTTGTTGTTAATGAATAACTTTAAAAAGTTTCATAATAGTGAAAAAAAAAAAATAGGTTTACTTTATTTTCCTGTCTTTAATGATAGGCTATATAAAATGGAGAACAGAAAGCGATAAAATTTTAAATACGTATATTATGTAAAAAATGTTACAATAAGCAAAATGCATCATCAATAAGACACAGATAAGTAGGTCGTATATCCATAACTCATATTCCTAACAGACTAAAAGACGAATTAATAAAAACGCCAAATGTTTTTATTATAAACCTATTTTAGTTGTTAAAACGTTTTGTCTTTTTCTTTTCCTTTGAATTTCCAGTTTGAAATAAAGTGACTTATTCAAGTGGTTGTGAAATTTATTCATTTTATAGCGCATATATATTATGTATATAACAAATTGATTGTCTTCAAAATTCCAATCTTTTATCTTACTATTTTGCATTTTTTTTACTAAATATTAGATTTAGTGATCTATTATAGATAAGTATATATACGACACACCGATACATTGTTTTTTGTTTTTAAACAAATTGATTCTTCAAACGTTGACTTCCCTAGCATTGTGGCACTAGAGTGATGGGGATGACCGCCATTGCTGTTTTCATTCTGATTTACTCTATACACGTCCATAATATTTATTTTGAAGTTTTGCGCGGAAATTATTTTATATATCTATCCATTCTATTATATTTTCAATCCACTTGATTTCTAAGAAGTTGTTTATTTTTATTCTTATAATATTCAAATATTGAATTTTGTGTGTAAAATCACATAAGCGCAAGATAACCTTAAAACATGAATCAAGACGAATTATCGGAATTCCTAATTACAAAAGAGATTAAGAAATTACATTCGGAACAAGAGTTGGAAAATAAAGAACCGGAAGAGACATTAAAAAGAGAACCATTGACTGCAAAAAATGCTGTAAAATTTCTGTTAGATGGGACTCTTAGGAAAAAAATATGCAGATATTGTTTGAATATTGCGTCTTCTCTCTATGAATTGGACCAAGTATTTCAAATAGGAAGCCGAGACATAATATACAAGGTCACTGTTAGAGACATGATTGCAAGCTTTCATCCTTTTAAGGTTTGTTTGAAGTTTTCATTATGTATTATTACAGAATTATGTATTAAGAAGTATGTCTAGTGATAAAGTAATGATACAAATCTAGAATCTTTTAGGAGGCTATTAAAGGAATAAGGTACAAAATATTTTGATTGCAATCATGTTACATTCTTTTTATGTTCTTTGCTATAATAAATATATGTACACTAATGCCATTCTGAGTAGTATAAAACATTATATGCCATTAATTATAATCCCTGTTCTGCTACTTATGTTAGCATTTGTCAACTTACAATTGCTTGTATGTAAGTCACAAATATTTTTGATAAATGAACTTCAAAAATAATATTTTTGAAGGGTTTTGTAAAAAGTGATTTTATTATTTGTTACTAGTTTTTTTACTGTAAATAAATATTGTCCATGTGACAGATTATTATAATATATTGATTGTGATAAAAAGCTGATTCATTCGTCATACATACATATCTGTCACGCCTGTCTCCCATTAGGGTAGGCAGAAACAATGGAACGCCAAATGCTTCGATTCAAACAAACCTCTTTCGCTTCTTCCACATTCATCAATCTTTTCATACACGCTCGTCGGTTACGGGTACTTTTTATTTGGCCCTCCTTAAGTAAAATGTAAAGTAATTCATCATCTTAATTTGATAATGATCTTAAGTTTCTTAATTTGATACCCCTTGACACATTTTACTTAAAAATGTGTCAAGGGGTATCAAATTAAGAAACTACCTTTCACATGTATTAATAAAATGTTTGTCTAAAATAATGATTTCTCTCTTATTACAGGTTGCAGATGATCCAAACTTTCCAAGTAGAATTTGTGATAAATGCTTAAATCGCACATTTAGTTCTTATTTATTCACACAACAATGTGAGCAGTCTGAACGAGCTTTACGTAACTGTTTTGATGATATATATGACAAATTAAATAAGCTGGACCCTATAGAACGTACCAAGAAAAGGGGCAGACAGAAATTGAATCCAAATTATAATATATTATATACAGAACATGAAAAAGTTATTGATTATGCTGATCCTATAATAAATATTGTAAACATTGGATCTTCAGTAAATAATACAAGCAATGAGTATATTGAACTCCAATGTCCACGGTGCTGGCAAGTATTACCGAACATAGAATCCTTATTAAACCATGAGAAACTACATCCAAAATCAATGTGGTACAATTGCCATATATGTGGCAAATCTTTTGTTAAACAAAACCATTTGAAAAAGCATGTACGAAACATTCATGCATCAGGTAAAGAATTGGTATTACCTAATAGTGGGTTTAAATGTACTAATTGTGGTATTAGCAGTGACAGTTACCATCAACATTTGCAACATATTGAAAAACATAAATTTCAAACTGTTATGAAGCATTTAGTTGAAAGAAATATGGACAAGCTGTGTGCTATATGTTTGAATAAAGGTACCCGCTTAATAGAATTAGATAAAACTGTCAGTTTACATGGAGGCCATCCTGAATTAACTGGTGACAGGACTATTTATAGCATTCTGGGTTCGACTTTGCCTGAAGTAAGTATTATTTTTTATTAATATTTTTTTATATATTGATTCTTTACATTTTTTTATGAGGTTCCTAATATACCAATATGAAATTTCTAGGCATAAATTGAATTAGTTATTTTGTACATGAGTATATTTTTTTATAAATATTTGATAAATTCAAACGTATAACAAAAAATTGTCTTGGAAATGTGTTTTATAAATGAAGATTTAACTCCATCTTGTTAATTTTAAAAAGCTTTATGCTGTATTAGGGTTTCTTTACTCCACTGATACTAAATCAAGACTTTTGTATCTATTCAAAAAATGTGACCTATTTTGGCTTACATTGTTAATCATTTTCTAGCGAAAGTCATACAAATATCAAGAATTGCTTGTAGCGAACAAAGCCAAGATAGTGACATTAGTAAAAAAATTAACACTCCACAATTATGCTGTAGCAGAGCAAGAAAGAGAAATGAAAACAATGAATAAAATCTTTCCTTTATCTCATCCAATAATAATTTCTATATTGTCATCTGTAGTAAGAGACAATACCTTGTACTTATTTTCAAAACCCCAATTATCTGAAGAAGAAAATATAGAAATAGAGTTAAATTATCAAAACAATGGAATTATACCTTCAGTGGAAAGTCCATGCAGTAGCAATATACTTAATGTTATTGAAAATTCTATTTGTGAAACTGAAAAATCAAATATTAATAAAGAAGAAAACTTAATAGCTCAATCTTCAAAATTAAAAAAAAATAAACATATATCTTTCTCGAAACTATACCATTTAAATGATACTGATGATAAGCCAATCAGTGTAGCAGATGGCAATGCAAATGAAAATAATAGAAATAGTAAAATTATTGCTGTTCAAGAACCGTGCAAGTTTTGTTGGTTATTTATAAATACAAAAAAATGTGAATACTGTAAAAAATCTAACATTATTAATTCTATTGAAAGGAATAATGACCTTGACCAGAATAAAATGGCTTACGCCAATTATAACGCTCTCACTATTCAAGTTAATCCAAATTTGAATTCTTGTGTCGATGCAGTTAAAGATGATAAAAATATTTATAATGCTGAGTCTGTTAAAGATTCATGCAAATTTTGTTGGCTATTCAAAAATGTGGAAAAATGTGAATACTGCAAAAAATCCAATGATATGAATATTGATTGTACTGAAAAGGACAGTGATTCTCATCTGATTGAAATAAAGGGCAATAATCATGTTGTAACCAATCAAGCTAAACAACCAATTAAAAGGAAAATTGATAATGATATAAATGTAGAACTCATGATATCAAAATGGAAATGCAATGTCTGCTTGACAGACAATACTAATAGACAGACATGCTTTTGCTGCGATTCCCAAAACTATAATTGCAACCAATATATTAAAGTTAATTTGAAAGCTAATGAAAGTTGCTTCTCTGTACCAAGTAATATCAATCAAAACATCATTGAAAACTCAGTTACACCAGCCATAAATACTAATGCAGAAGTCACTTTTAACTCTATAACTCAAGAGACTTACATCAGTACAATTAAAACAGATAATGATTATACAGAAATGGAAACATGTGAAAACATAGATTACTTCATTGTCACTGCTAGTAATGAATCAGAATATATTAACAAACCTAAAGATATTCATCATAATCAAGAAGAAATGGATGTTGTAATAGAAGAACTAAGTGATCAATCCACATCTGCCATTTGCAACATACAAAATTTCAATCGGATTCCTTCTACAATTTCATATCCATCAACACCATCTTTTCAGTTCCAAATTGGAACAGGATCGTCTAAAAATGAAGGAAAGCCAAGAAGATTTATGAAGCCACTGAGAAGAATGGCAAATATGTGTTATAAGTAAAACGCCATTGATTGTTATTATATACTCATCACTGGTCTTTAACTTATGTGTGTTGCCAGTGATGACTTATGGAATCGAAATATGGTCCTACACAATTGTCCGTATGCAAAAGTTTCAAATTATTCACCAGGCTATGGAAAGTGTTATGCTCGAAGTTTCTTTGCGAGATATAATCCAAAATGAAGATATCCGCAAAAGTAACCAACATAGCCTGAAGAATTAGCAAGCTAAAGTAGCAATGGGCTGGTCACATGGCTTGAGGAACCGAAAACCGATAAAGACGAAAGGTTGTTGAGTGGCGACACAGTATAAGACGAACTCCCACTAGATGGAGTGATGACTTCAAATACATGGCAGGGAGTCAGTAGATGCAAGTGGTTCGGGACCATTCTTTATGGCAATCTATGAGGGAGGCTTATGTCCAGCAGTGGATGGATAATGGTTAAAATGATGATAATGTTATAATAGTGTTGAAAATTAATTTAGTTAATTAGTTATTTTCAATAACAAAATGTAGGTTATTGAGGAACTCAAATTTAGAGTAGTTAAAAACATTAAATTGTCATTAACTTGACCTTGATATGTGAAATATTTTACACTTTATGGCAAACAATTGCAATTTTAGAAATTTAAGTATTTGCGTGTATAACCCTTAAGCAAGTTGCTGTAAAGTTATATGTAACATTTGTACTCAAGAGTGTTAAATACTGGTATTCTCTATTTGTTTTGTTTATATTTATGGTCTCGGCTCTGTTTATTATCTTTTACCACTTCAAATAAAGATGTTATTATCGATATAATAATAAAATGAGTGTATAATTGTATTCATACATAAATTCTTTTGGTAACGCCAATAATAACACTACAGTGCAAAAATAAAAATTTGCATGCCAATGTCGGCCAAACATGTTAGAACTACAATTTAATAAATTACCCAGTACTGTAGCTACTGCACACACATTTAGCCAAACAAATTGATCTTTAAGAAGTATAACTGAAACCATTGTGTAAGTTGATTAATATAATTTCAGCATCATTCACCTTTTTTTCTCTATCCTTCGCTTTTTACACTTTTATTTTAAATGGATTTTATTTTTTGTTGCAGATGAATGTCCTAAACAACTATACAGGGTCAAAAATATGCGAAAACTGCTTAAGTAATGCAATAACGTCATACATTTTCTTGAATCAAACTTATTATATTAGAAATAGACTTAATACTTGTATTGATTTAATGTTGAGCAATTTAAAACAAATTGTCCAACCAGAAGGTAACATATTTATTGAGATTGCGCAAAATACTATTATGCCACCGAAGGAATGTGATTATATTGATGAAGATTTGTTGATTGATGAGAATGATGAATTTGATGAAGATAAACTCAAAATAGAAGTTTTAGAAGACGAGTTTAGAATAAAATCTGATAGTGAGGAGAGTGATAATGAAAGTAGAAAAGGCAGAAAGAAAGGATCTTTTAATGATAATAGAGCAAAAGTTGAAAATAATAATATAAACATATTGGAAACAGAAGAAATGGATAAGGAACATGTAGTTAAAGTTGAGTCAGTGACTCAAGTGAATTGTAAACAATCAGATGAAAAAAATAAAATGTCTCCAGACCATTACAATAACATTAAAGATAATATAGAAATAAATGACAATTATGTAGATATAATTGATAATCCTGCTAAGAGAGCGACCAAAACTTATATGAAAAGAAAATTTCTCAATGGCTATCAATCCACATTTGCTTCTAACGAGAGAGATAAATGTGAAATAAAGAAAGTGTGCAGTGAATTTTTAACGTTCAAGAAGAAGAAACCAATTAGGAAATATTACAATTATAAATTTACATGTCCACTATGTTGTAAACATTTTGTTTCTGAATATTTCCTAGTACGGCATGTATTGAAACACGTGAATAAGAAAGTGGAATGCAAGATTTGTTTGAAGGAGTTCAAATCGAAATTCTATTTGTATGAGCATACAAAAATGGTGCATTTGTTACAAATGAAAAGTTTTTGGTCGTGCAAAATTTGTGGTCGATGTTTCCTTTATAAAAATAAATTGGTCAACCACAAACGGATGCATAAAAACATTGAGTGTCATATGTGTGATAAATTGTTCTCGAAACAGAAGTATTATGATAGTCACATGCAACGGCATGCAAATAAACTTAATGTGCTAAATAAACATGTTCAAACATGTAGTTTTTGTGAAAAGGAATGTTCGAACGATAATAGTCTATCGGTACACGTAAATAAAGTGCATTTACAGATAAAACCGTACAGCTGTGATATGTGTAGCAAACAATTTTATACAGAGAGAAATTTGAATTGCCATAAACGGGTGCACAGTTTGTTTTCGAAGGAGACATGCCAGTTTTGCAGTAAAACATTGGATTCTAGAAAGTCCTTGGTGATACACGTGCGGAAACATATTGGTGTGAAACCGTACAGTTGTCAAATATGCAGCCATTCGTTTTATTCTCTGACCAAAATGAGAACTCACATGAGAAACTTGCACGGTGGTAAATTTTGCTGTAAACTGTGCAAGAATGTTTTTGTCTATAAATCTGAATTAAAAAATCATGTCAATGAAGTGCATAATATGATTTAACAAATACAACTAAATAGTAAGGTAAAAAGTGTGATGAAAGGTTCTTGAGTAGTGGCCCTGTGTAGGCAAACACAGTGTAGGATGACCCCCCTACTAGATGGAGTGACAACCTTAAATGCATTGTAAAGAGTCAGTGATGTAGGTGGCTCGGGGCCATTCCTTATAGCAGTCTATGAGGAGGCCTGTATTCAGCAGTAAACTGATTTGAAGGAATTTAAACGTTGTCATTAACTTTTTGACAGTTTAAGTCAAATTGGCAAGTTTACAAGTTTTTTTTTTTAATAAATATTTCAGATTTTTTTTCTATATTCTGTTTAAGTTAGTAAATGATTCTATTAATTAATGAATACATGGTTAATGTTAACTAAATCTCGCTGTTGCTAATTAAAGAGGTTAAATTATTTTTTTTTAAATTCAACTTAAATTTCAACCAAGTTAGTATGACATCGTCATAAATTTAAACTCACAATTATAAAAAGAATCATTAGATTAACTATACTATATGTATTTAAAAAAATGTAAAGAGTTTCGTGTCTCCAGTACAACTGCTTACAATTACTCTTCTCCATCCAAAGGTTGTCTGGAAGAGATCGCTCTTAGCTATAAGGCCGCCTATTGTTTTTTCAGTGTTTTATTTTTTTGTAATTATTTGTATTTATAATAAGTTTACAATTGTAATTTTATGGAGGTAACAAAGAGTCTATCTATCTATTAATTTATCTATACTTAATACTTTTTAAACACTTGAGGCTCTATGGCGAAGCTTACCAATTTCAATTAGGTGGGTCATCAGCTTGTTTGCCATTCTAAATTGCTTAAAAAAACTATGATTGATTAATAATTTCTGCATCACAATTCGTTATGGATAAAGCATTTATTAAATATTAAGTGAATAATTGCTTTTTACTTTATTTGTATTTCCATAATTTATAAATTTGTAAATAACGTTTACTATGAAATATATTCCAAGAAATATATTATGCTGTAAATTTATTGGTTAATTTTTTTCTTTTTACCCATTTGTAACATTTCTAGTTAAAGGAAGTGACGACCTTAACACGTTGAGCGCCATGTCAGCCATCGGTGGCTGACACTAAACTTTCCGTTTAGGCCGCGTCAGCCATCGGTGTCTGACAGCGTGTAACATGCGAACTATAAAATTTTACACTATTTTACGGAATAACAGAAAATTTATTTATAATTTACTTTAATTAAATTAAATTGAATTTATTTAAAATTTACAAAGGGAACACCGGTTACGGATACATTTCGATAAAATCTTGTCTAGCAGGTCAAACGATAAAGAAAACAAAACAGACTTGGTGCGTAACGTGTTCAATGAATGCCTATAAGAATCACGTTCCAAACTACGATACTCTGCTACGATAGGAAACACCAGCTCCTGCAGTACCAGCGCTTCGAAGCGGCGCGCGTGGCCTGAACGGGATTGCTGTAGAAATACGCGTGGCGCTCAACGTGTTAATAGTTTTAGCAATAGTATTGGAGTTGTTGGATGTAACTGGCGTGAGATCTCACTTTGCAGTGTAATATGAGAGAGACCAATATTTTGCAGTGTACAATGAATAGGTTGATCTTGGTTATCCTCAATATTGCAGGAAAATTTTGATTGTTATTAATGGGGTCCAACAGGCCCAATGCTAGTAATATCAAACCCAAGTTTTTTTTTTTTGATGGGCGAAAATGGTATGGTAACCCCGCCTGCGCTAACGGGATACGCTGGCGGAGCACCAGTGAAGGGTGATAGGTGAGAATGAAAACAGGCCAGTTAGCCTATCATGATGAATTCATAAGGAATTAACCATGATAGTTTCCAGGGGGAACCGCGAGGAGGTCGACCTGGTTGGGTATATTGATGGCAATAGGATTCTGTCTCCATCACTAACAATCCCTTTCTCCCCATCAAACCCAAGTTGAGCTTCACTTAATCCGCTTAGAAACCATCAACCGTATATTCATTTAACTTTTTATTATACCAAAAACATAAATATATACAATAACTCCCTGGAAACTATCATGGTTAATTCCTGATGAATTCATCATGATGGGCCAACTGACTTGTTTTCATTCTCATCTATCACCCTTCACTGGTGCTCCGTCAGCGTATCCCGTTAGCGGAGGCGGGGTTACAATATTATTTTCTCCCATCAAAAAAAAAATCTACCTACTACAGAATATCTTTATAAATAACGTTTACAGTTTTTTTGACATTAGATAATACAAACGAAGTGCGGCCTTCGACGCGCTATTTTATAGCCACGCGCCGCCGGCCTGGCCAGTACCGTCACACCGCTATGTCCTTGCATTTTAAATCCGTAATATCTTTGGAAATATTTATTTAAATTATATGCTGTAAATGGCCATATTGATCTATATTAAATGGACAATGTATTTAAGGTACATTGTATTAACACAGGGACGGACAGACAGCGACAGCGACTTTGTTTTATACCATCCCAATAAAAAAATTACCCAAGCGTAAACTATATAAATAGTGCAGGTGGAGTTCTTGAGTTCTGGAGTATGAAGAAATATAGTTTATAATATTATTATGGTTTATTTGATCGAGTATAGATTGCACGGTATTAGAACATGCCGAGTTGTCTGAAGATAAAACTGCTTTTTTTTAAAGGTCTGTCACTACTAGAGCAAGAATTTATATTAATTATCATATCAGTTCGCTACATAGTATTATTTTTTAATTTTTCTCCGCCCCAATCTGAATATAATTGTTTTTAAAAATACCTATAATTTCTATTAATTATTAACCCGTGTGGTCCCGGCATAGAATAGGCCACCCTTTCCTTTCCCAAGGATTATGGACGATGATTAAGGGTGGGCGAGGAATGGGCAGCAGCATTCCTCTTAAAAGATCTCTAATAGCCTAATTGCCGTTGTCGACCCACCCGCCAAGTGTGTCAAATACTGGCTTTTGCCTTTTCCCCTTATGGGGAAGGCTTATATTCAGTAGTGGACAGGTAACAGCTGAAATGAATTAATACAATACCAACTCATTCTCGTCCACTTTCGGTTGCCTTCTATCCTCAAATAGGTAATAGTACTCCTTGCCCAGCTCTTTCACGTCTCTCGGGTCGAATTTCTTATCCTTATTTTTCCAGTGTACCTTCTTAAAATGATTCCTCATCTCCCTAGCCAAATAGAACATTGTATCGCAGAGCGGGCAACATATAGTTTTCTCAGTATGTTTCTTTATTTTATGTGTGTTCATTATACTCGAAGATCTAAATTTCTCCCCGCATATATCACATTCGTACGGCGTAACACCCGAGTGTAAACGTAGGTGCATTTTCAAGCACACCCTGTTCGCGTATTTCTTGCCACAAATAGTACAGTACCGTGTGTGTTCTGTAGAATGAGTCTGGATGTGCTCCTTCAAACGTTCCTTGCCACAAAATGTTTTCTTACAAATATTACACTCGTAAGGTTTTATTTTTAAATGGAATCTATTGACGTGAGACTCTAACTCCCCTTTCCTTGTCACCATATGCCCACACCAGTCGCATTTCACCACTTTCAAATTCTTTTTCGGCTTCACCAATTTCTTCTGTGTATGCGTGTACTTCAAATGTCTCTTCAAATATATTGGCTTTATTAATTTTCTGCAGATAGGACATTCTACAGGGTCCAAATGAGCTTGCTTGTGCAATTTCAGCATTGACTCTGTTTGGAATGTTTTACCACAAGTCTCGCATTCATATGCATTGACAGTGCTCTTATTGGCATTACAGTAAATCATATGTTGAGGAAAGAAAGCAGTTGTTATGAGTTTGTTACAATCATTGCATTTGATGACGTCATCGCAGTGCATGCGGCTGTGTGCATGAAGTTTCTTTATGTCGTCGAAATCAACATTGCAAATTTTACATGGAAATCTTGCGTCGGGACCATGGGTCGCAATATGCTGCATCAGTTCTTTCTTGGCATCGAATTTAGTTTCACACATTGGACATTCTAGGTTGGTTCGCCTTCTTTTCAGTTGTATACCACTGTGTATTCTAAACATGTGTTCTTTCAATTTCAATATTGTGTAAAATTGTTTGTTACATAAATTGCAAGGGAATACGCCGTCATTGTGTTTAGTATTTTTATGGTTCGACAACTCTTCTTCAGTATCAAACGAGGATGTGCATACATCACATTTAAATTGTCGTTTAATCCATTTACAGATTTCAACGTGTTCGTCAAATGTCGTTTTACTTTTAAAGTCCAAATCGCAGAATTGGCACATCAAGTTTTCCCTGTGGAATCGATTTAAATGGTTCCTTAAAGTCACTTTAGAATAAAACTGCTGAGAACAATGAGCGCAAGTAAAGGGGTGGTGGTCTAAATGCTCACGATTGACATGACCCAATAATGCTTCTCTTTTCGGACAAACGTAATCACAATCCAAACACATAATTTTAGTAGCTTGATTCATTACTTGCTCTCTATATGAGACTAAATATTTGTAATGTATACACGGCATCTCTCTGCAATCTAAACATCCATATTTACACTTATGAATTTTTAGATCGGCTTCTTTAAAATGTTTCAAGCACATTATACATTGCGGGTCGCCATGTTTTCTCTTCATGTGCGTTTCCAGTGCTAAAGGAGAGTAGAGTATATGATCACAGACTTCGCACTCATATATGTCATCTTCGTGGTTAAGTTTTAAATGCTCCAGAAAAGTTTCTTCAGGCATAATATTAAAACATAATCTACATCTAGCCTTATTGTGTACTTTATAATGCAACGATAGAAGTCTTTTGGTCTTTAATGTTTCATAACAAATTTTGCATTGCAGTGGTTGTATTTTGCCGGTTATTCTTGAAATTTGGCATAGTCTCTCGTGTTGCAACCACTTTTTAGTTGTAGATATGACTCTTTTACATTTCATGCATTTATAAATTGTATTTTTCAGTCTTTTTATATTTCTTTTTTTTAAATATATTTCTAGATTTGTTCCCTTTGTTCCATCTGTCTGAATTTGGTCTTCTGCTTCTGTAATATTGCCAGTTAGGTGTACATTAGAATTAAAATTTATATCTGTTTTAGCATTTTCTACATTATTAAGCCCAAACTCTATTCCAACACTATCAGTGATTGTTTTCGTATCGACATGTTTATGTACACTTTCATTTTCTAGTATTATTACAACATTTGAATTCTCATAACTGCCATCAGATATCAATTGATTATTTAAATCTGTTATTTTCATTGATAAATCTTCGATGTATTTATTAACTATTTTGGATAACTTTATTGTGTTATATATGAACAGGTAGCATTGTATAGCATTTCTAGAACAGTCATTGCAAATAAAGGGACTTCCCAAAACACTTTTGACCTGTAAATGATAAAATACAAATATTATTATTTAAACAATTAATGCCTTCTTGATTTTCCTGTCTCAATAAAGCTTGTTCGAATGATTGGTTCTTGGTGTTTATTCATTCAGAGAGCATGATGCAAATGTAGTTAAAACTTCTACATAGATGATTTCGTCAATGTTATTTGAAAGGAGTGTTCTCTCAGTGAAACTGAATATTTTAACCAATAAATATATGTCGAAAAACGACAAAAAATATAAGCTTTCCGTACTAACACGTTCAGCTGTTGAATTAGTATTGAAGACAATAATATTGTCGAATTAAAATTTTTTATTCATAACATTTCTGTCCTAATATGTTCTATAGCATAGTAGATTCCTATTTTTACCACACCCCGGATACTTCATACAATAACGCCCACGATCCGCGCCTGTTACAACTACAGAAACGACGTTTGTATTGTTTGTGCTTTATTTCTCTAAAAATCTCTAAAATTTATATTTCAATTTGACATTTCAGCGAAATGTTTATTGTAAGGATCAATATGAACTAATTTTCGAATAGATTAAAGAAAAAAATG
Source organism: Galleria mellonella (assembly GCF_026898425.1). Lineage (NCBI taxonomy): Eukaryota > Metazoa > Arthropoda > Insecta > Lepidoptera > Pyralidae > Galleria > Galleria mellonella. The sequence goes on along the minus strand of NW_026441999.1, from coordinate 1,100,857 downwards.
ATTATTATTTTAGTTAACGATGATCTACAAAACAATAACTTTCCGATATTATAAAATGAAAATATTAGGTTGAGATTTAATTTAGAGAAATGGTCTCTGAGATGTGTGCCTGTGTTGTAGACTTTACTTCTATTTGCATCTTCTACCGCCCGTATAACGGATTGTGTTCTGAACAACTCTTCAATATGATACCTACAGCCACCATGGTACCGCTCGCCATCGGTAGGGAATCCATCCTCACATCTTAGAACCAGAATGGTCACGCACAGTGCGGTTTTAGAGGAGTTTCCTCCAACGAACACTTAAGTTGTGAAATGATCTTTCTGCCGAGGCTTTTTCTAAAGACTACAACATTGGGCTCAAAATAGGCGTATTAAGGGTCGGCAATGTGCGCGTGATATCCCTGGTGATCCCGTTTATCGTCGCACGGGCCGTACGCTTGTTTGCCATCATAGTAGCATTAAAAAAAGTTACGATTAGCGCGGGAAAACAGCGTTTGGGTTACACGTGTTTGAAAGAGAGTGAGGTCAGATCACAGCAGGCGGTAGGGAGAGTTCATACTATACGTAAGCGCTGTTATTTATACTGTGATACGGTGAGGTAGCTCCGTGAGGCCTGTGAAGTATGTGTGTGTCAATGACGAATAACGAACAATAATAATTTTTCACGCGCCATAATGTTCCTTTGTTTTTTTTTTCAATAAACAGCTTTCTATTTGCAAGCAAGTTCGAAATTTAAATAAAACTTTTTATTAGTTACCTCCTTGGTAGCCATGTTTCGACGTAAAAGGTCATTCCATTTTGAAATTACAGGACAGATATGAGTTTACATAGTAATTTATTTGGCCGCAAAACACGACAGATATGGATTTTTATACAACTTTTGCCGGCCGCTACCCGCATGTATCTAGACATGACGGCAATTTTGATTTATCTCTAAGAAGATTGTCAAAATAATGATCACATTTCCAAGCATGTTTGAGTTAATCTGTTCCATACATACAATAGCATTTTTTATTATACTTACATCTTCCTTAAAGACATAATAAACGATGTCCTTGATTAGTTTCTTTTGTGACTCGTTATTTATAATAATATCAAACTCTGTATCTATTGTCCATAGATTTTCACTACTCTCCAGGCAAATGCCACAAAATTTGTTCTTCTGGCATAAATTCCTTATTTTTTGTTTTATAATTTGTAGATCAGGATCGTTTGTTGGTAACTGATCGTTTACCTCTTCAGTCATTTTTCATTCAATATATATTTATCTGTAAATCTATGAATAATGATTAGGTAATTAATCAGAGGGAGATTTTGTACAAATGTCGTTTACTTGGGTACCTCTTTCGTGGTTCCATTCGTGGTTCTACTGTGAAGCAGTTGTTATTGGTTGTGTTTCGGTTTGAAGGTTTTTTTTAATGGGTGATAATAAAATAGTAACCCCACCTGCGCTATCAGTGCGCTGGTGGGGCACCAGTGAGGAGTGACAGGTGGCGATGAAAGCAGGCCAATTGGTCCATCGTGACAAATTCTAGAATGAACCACGATAGTTTCCAGGGGGAATCGCGTGGAGGTCGACCTAATAGGGTGTTGCCATTCTAAGTTGCAAGGTAAAGTTTATTTAGTTACTAATTATCATAATGTCATTAAACTCTGTTACAGACAATAATAATAAATACATTCGTAAACCACAATAATTAAAATAATGATGTTTAACTAAATGTTATAAGTATGCATGAGTAGTTCGTCTTTTGGTTAAATGAATGTTAGCTTACAAGAATAATAAACAATAACCGTCTTGTTATAAAAAAAAGTTAAACTTGCGACAGACAGGTATTCAATTTATTAGAGAAAAGTGTCTAATATCTGTTTATATTTAAACAAAAGTGTTTAATAAATTATAATATAGACATTATTATTTGTACCTACTAACTAGTTATTGGATAAACAGTGTTTAATAAATATTTTTTGTAATAACAATGTAATGAATTAAGCAAAGAAACAATAAATATATTGGCTGCTTTTTATATCGTTTCGTTTAACGACATTAGGCATTGCTCCAATAATTGAATTAAACAGGTTTTTGAGCTGGGTGCTTATTGAATATTTCTTACTTTTGAGAAATCCCATTCATGCTACAACAGGAACACAACTTTATTTAACACCGGTGTGTTCCAGTCACAATTTTTTTCACGTGATTTCCCAAATTAGTAACAAGAACTAATACTTACTATGGATGTAAATATTTTACGTCAACAGTTTGTAAAATTTGTAAGTACCCGGTGAAACTGCGTTTGAATGATCGTCTGTTTTTTATATAGACCCTAACAAAATAGTATAATTAGAGACATAATAGGAATAACAAAAAAATATTATTTAATTAATGCAAAATGGCGTTCCTGTTACGTTCTAAGACAGTGATGTGCTTTATTATTGAATCGATATAGAATCGTTTGTATATAATTGATTTTATTTTGTATCGAATCAAAAACTTTTTCGTATTGCGAATTATGTCTGGATTATAATATGATTAACAATGTAATTTAAATTACTATTTAAATTTTTAACTGACAAAAACACTAATACCGTGTATATCAGTTTTTAAAGAAGATGACTTACTTCCTAAAGATGAACAATGTATAATGTTAGTTTAAATTCCTTGCGTAACGGTGGTCTATTGGAAAAGAAAGGAATATAATTTTATATAGAAATATTCCAATATAGTTGTATAGGAATGTCTTTTGCTTTACTTGAAAAAGAGAAATGTCACATCGACAATAATGTGATAACTTTTTTAACATATGACAGTCAATTTAAATTCTTCAAATTCCAGACAATTTATCTTTTTGAAGACTAGGCAGCATGGTCTCCGACCTTAGCCTGTTCCAAACGGAACAAACGTACTAAAAAAAAAAAAAAAAAATAAATTCTTCAATATTCTATATTTCAAACTCAAACAAATAGCTAATTTCAAAACTTTTCAAACAAATAATTTTAATCAATTAAAAATTTCAAAAATTTATAAAGATAAACATAAAAGAAGTTTTTTTTTGCCTGTTTACGTCTCCAAGTGGCTTGTATAGAAGCAAAAGCATAGAATAGGAAACGATATTGGACATACTATACAAAGTAATTCAATATAAAACACAAGAGGTTTTATTATTTTAAAAATCAATTAAAGCAGAAAAAATAATTGTTTACAGATCGGAAAATCTTATATTAATCTTCTATAAATTAAAATATTTAATTATTACTAAAAACGACAATATGGATATTTTGCGGCTATTTTTGAATGAGGAGACATTAAAGAACACTTGTTTTCTGTGTTTTAAAAATAATGAGAAACATATGTCAATCTATCAAGATTTTTTTATATATAATGATGAATGTAATGATTTGAAAATTTGTCTATATAATATGATAAAGTTTTTGCTTCCAATGCAAGTGAGTAATTTTAAAGAATTATTTTTTTATATCACGATTAAGGCAAACAAGCATACAGCTTGTCTCATGTTAAAAAGTTATTGTACCCTATGTACGCCTACAATACTAGGGGTGTCACTAGTACATTGCCAACTGTTAAGAAATTAAATAAAAATATTAGTATGAATAGTAGTATGATATCATTGCCTTTATTCCTCATACTGTCGAGTATTTTGAATCCAATCAATAAGTTTTTGTCTACAGATTCCTATAAGCTGTCATATAATAACAAAGAGATGAGGCTAAGTGCGGAAAATGGAGTCCTATTTACATTACTTTACAACAAAGAGATGATTTATTTTACTTCTAGATGAAAATCTGAGCATGTTTTTAGATACTTTCTTATAATACTTTAATAAAATATATTTATTCATTTCAGGATATAATATTTCATCAAGCGTGTGACATCTGCACTCATTTGATTATAAAAATATATCTCGTTATGAGAAAACATAATGAAAAATTAGAGCAATACAATGTAATTATAGACAAACTAATTTATCAAGTTGAAAAAAAGTCATACCATTTGAAGGATACAGATAAAGTAAATGAAATATATTTGAATGTTCAAGAACCAAATAATGATTATAAGGAAAGTGTAAATAATCAAATTGTTACAGAAGATAAAATTGATTTTGAAACAGCATTGAAAAGCTGTAAAAAATGTGATATGAAGTTCAAATCTACAGAATTATTACAGAAACATTACAGTGCTGCCCATAGAAATATAAGTAAATCTATGATATGTGATATCTGTGGTAAAAATTATAAGTCTCCACAAGCATTGAAGGATCATCTCAATAGCCATACAGAAAAACAGTGTCCGTACTGTTGTAAAAGTTTCAAAGTATCCTATTACAATGAACATGTACGTAATCATGAAAGTAAGGAACGTAGGAAGAGAAATAAATTGTACTACAATTGTAGTCATTGCAGTTATAAAAGTGTCAACAAATGCTCACTAAATGCGCATATAAATAAAATACATTTGCAAATAAGGCCTTTTGTTTGTAAGATATGTTTTAAAGGCTTTCATAAAAAAAGCACCTTGACTGAACATATTAGAATTCATGAAAAACGAAAGGATTTGACATGTGAACTTTGTGGAGAAGGTTATGTATGTATCAAAACATTGACAGAACATTTGAGGTTACATTCTGGTGAGAAACCGTACCAGTGCGAGATATGTAATGTAAAGTTTGCATCATCTGGCCGTAGAACTGAGCATATAAAACGAAAACACAGGGAGAAAACAGAGTCTTGTCTTATATGCAATAAAATGTTTAGTTTGAAGAAAGAAGTCAAAAGACACATGAAAATAGTTCATAAAAATGTTGTTGGGACAGAATCTCAATTATCACATGCTGATCCACAGAGCTATGTATTTAATAATATTGATGTAATATTATAGTCCAAAATACTTCAAAGTTTGAAGATGAAGGTCTTTAACCAGTGTGTGTTGCCAGCGATGACTTGTGGCAACGAATCATGGTCTTACATGATTGCTTGTATAAAAGCTTCAAATTATTCTGTGAGCTATGCTTGGAGTTTCTTTACATGCTAGAATCCGAAATTAGGATATCCGCAAAAGAATGAAAGTCACTGACATAGTCCGCAGGATAAGGAAGCTAGAGTGGCAATGAGCTGGTTACATAGCCCATCATACAGGCAAATGCAGTGTAGGACGACCAGATGTCACTACATGGAGTAACAACCTCAAATGCATTGCAGAAGACTGTTCCTTATGGCAGTCTATGGGGAGAACTATGTCCAGTAGTGGGCAGATAATGACTGAGATAATGATTATGAGTGTTATAGTAACCATATTTAGTTATATAGTTACACCAAGTGTCTTATGGGGTAGGCAGTATGGAACAAGAAAATGCAGTATCAATTTTCAATTACATGTCTGATTTTCTTTAACCATTGTAATTATTCCTTTTAGCGAAGAGACAATTGAATGAAAAATAAATTAGGTACATTAAAATTTATTTTATAAAAAATAAGGTACAAAAGGACATTATTATAACAGTATTTAGGTTTTTCACTATACAATAAATACACAAGTTGTAAAATGAGTATTATTTGATGTTGCCATCAATTCCTCTGTCATCACATAATAGTCTAGCTTAATCGTAATTTATATTACGATTTGTGTAACATTGCAATTTTTATACTCCTGTAACTATAATAATACAATATTTTAGGACTGTCAAAGCCCTAACTAAAATGTAGTTAAATCTAAATAAGGTTTATAATAGATTACTGTTATCATTTTAGAATATTAACTAGTTATGTTTACCTACTAATTATTTGTTGTTGTACTTGGGGGGAGGATAGATAGCTGACTTAACGTCTGAATTAAAAAAAAAAATTATAAAAAAATATAATCGAGTTTATAAAATCTGTATCACATCACACTGCGGCTAAGAGATTCATATAATACCCTTATAGTACATTAGGTAGGTGTATATTTCTTGTAGCCACACAATTTTGAGTTCCTTTTTTAAACTCAAAATTGAGCACTTTATTAAAACTAAATCTTATGATTTTTATATATTCTATCAAATATATCCTTTACAAGAATATTATTTATATTTCATTTGATTTTCATACACATATTTCCTCCCCTTAATTTGTTATCTGTAAGTACAGCAGTTTAACATTGAAAGGTTATGGGCCCCTACATTGCTGTTTTAGTGCACCAGCATTTTTTAGAGGTGTAACGAAACGGTTATTAGTATTTTTTCATTCCACGATTATGGCAAAAAACCATACAGCCATAACTACATAGTTTCTTTTCACTTAATAGTAATCAATTTTATGGTTCAGATTCTGCGATTGCATCCCTTTCGTTACAGCCTGTAATATTGTAATTTTTGGTTTACCCATTTGATATAACTGAGTAGGTATCTAGTTTACATTATACAATTTATCTGTAACATTTACAAAGAATTAATTTCGGCTCATTATGAGCTAATATAGTTTAAGTATCACGCAAAATGGTAAATGTTTCGGTAACTTGTTCTTATAGCTAGAATACTTCAATATTTTCATCTACATAATATTGTTGGCGGATTTATAGGCGAATGGTACGGTAAAGAATCTACCAATTGGCAAACAAATATTGTACCGTAATGATAATGTTGCCAACAATAAGGGAATTGGCCTTAACATGTCTTAAAATACAAGCTTATATAAAATCACGTAAATGTTCCATATTCATACTATGATATCTCGTCTTATTACGTATATTGTTAATTCATTCTATATTGCAAGATGAGTACACGCGATTAAATCGAAATCGCATCGTAAGCCCACCTTACACGATCATAATAGATCTTGTTTTGAATAACCCGCCGAGTTTAATAGGCTTCTCAGGTTGAGAACATAGTATTAACGTACTGGTTGATTTAAATCAGCGGATTATACAAAGTAAATCTTATTATGATCCGTGTACAGTGTTTTTAACTTCAAAGGTAATAAACATTAAGAATACTACCTAAATGTTCTGGTACCGACATAATAGCTAATAAATTCTGATTTGGTTTTTGATTCGATTCCAAATCGATTACATCAAGTCACCTTACAGTACTTAACTCAAAATTATATTGTTTATAATTACAGTTATCTGATCACAGCTGAAACTTTCTACTAATATGTTTTTTTTTTTTCATATTAAAATGCTTTTGGGGGCATTTGACTTCCTTTTTTTTCTACGTACTCCAATAGGAGATATGCATGACGTATATCATAAAAATCTTTGCATTTATCTGTAAAGTCTGAATGAGTAAAGTTAGGAGTACTCAAGAGACGAATATAAATCAAGAGATTGCTCCCGGATGAGTACAGAATAAAAATCAATTTGGACAGAAAAAAATGTCTATGATGAGACATCACAACACGAATATGGATCAACGTAAAATCACAATCGCACATCGATCATCAGAATCAAGTCTCGGGTGTTATTTTAGTACTGGTAACCACCGCCTTGACTCGGGGGGGCGTATCTCTGGCCGGGCCCACTGCTGGGACCGGGGTAGCCGGCGGGCTGGTCAGGGTATCGGGCTTCACCTTCGTACGTTACCTGGAAATAGTGTTTGAATGAATATGTCTCCTGGTTTTGTATCAATCACATAAAAGCAAGGAGGACTTAACTAATAGGGTCTAACAGCCCCATTGCTAGCAATATACGCTGTTTGGTTGACCACCACGCGGTTTGCTCCTAATCAATTCAATCAATCATTCAATCATCACCTAAAAACCATCGTGGTTAATTATTGTAGAATTCGTCAACGATGGGCCAACTGACCTGCTTTCATCATCATCATTATTTCAGTCATTATCCGTCCACTGCTGGACATAAGCCTCTCTCATAGATTGCTTTCATCTTTACCTATTATCACTCACTGGTGCTCCGCCAGTGTATACCGACAGCGCAGGCGGGGCCATTTTTACTCATAAAAAATAGGATATAAGCAAGTTCTTTAGTATCAAAAAATAACGTGACAGTTATACTTAAGCAGGCTACTTTATCATACCTCAGCGTTGAATCCATTCCTCCAGTCAGCGGTGTACTTGACGATCTGGGTGCGACCATCAGGCAGAGCTACTCTGTATTCGCCCCTGGTGACGTCACCATCAGAAATAGCGTTGTGACTATAGTCATTGCCGTCCTCGTTGACGGTGTAGGCAAAGTCGAAGGGCATGCCGGGCTCGTGGTGGTGATCATGGCTGTGGTCGTGATCATGACTGTGATCGTGATCATGCGGGTTGATCTGGAATTTTCAAATTTGGAATTCATTTATTCCATTTTATTCCATTCCACATTATTAGAAAGTTGTTTGCTTGGGTAGCCGGGTCGGATCGCTAGTGTTCAAAATGAACTTTTTTACATACATTGATAGATGTCGTTTTTTATAACAAAGAAAATTGATAAACAAATGAATTATAACGAAACCAGAGGGAGACTTTGTACAAAAGTCGTTTGCTTGGGTACCTCTGTCCTATTCGTGTTTTAACCGTAAAGCAGTTGTGTTTGCATGGCTGTGTTTCGTTTTGAAGGGTGGGATATGGCGTGAATTTACAGGGTACAGAGGAATAACACCTGAGTCATCATGAATGGCAACGCATGGGGGGTATCATGGGCGAAACAGTATACTCTGTTATGTCCATGGTACTGCTCATGTCTATAGGCGACGGTTACCACTTTCCAACAGGTGGGCCGTCAGCTTGTTTGCCATTCTAAGTTGTATAAAAAAAAGTTGATTATTTGGAATTTTCAAAATTAAAATTTAATGTATAATTTATTCTTATACATTAAATATTTTTTGGAGTTAATAATATTCTAAATATATAATCTGCCAACTTAAGATCAAGAACATTAAATCTATCTAATTGAATCTGTCCTACATGACATGAACACGACTGTGATCGAGATCATGCGTGCTGATCTGGAATGTTCGAAATTGGAATTACGAATAATTCATGCTCGTATGTATTACGATAATTTTCTTTTATTAGACTTTGAAAAAATTTGCCATACAAATTTGGATGCAATAATTTTAGGAATAAAGCTAGATGCTTATCATCCATCGATTATATACGCCGACCTTCACACACCACGATTCTATGTGTATCGAATTCCGAACAAGCCATGCAGAACCGCCGAACGATATTGTTTATTGAAACAATAACACATTTGCGAAGAATCGTAAAATTTCGCAACTAAACGAAGGTGGTTTGAAACAATCGGCCAATGTACTGTATCATATTTTTAACGGTACGTTAGGTATTTGTTTTTTGTTCTTTAAATGAATTACCTGTGTTGTTTATAGATACCCGATTTTATTGTTAAATATTTCTTAAGAACACATTATATATTTTAATGTATAAACTACAGCTCGACTAGTTTCGCATTAAATTCGTAATTCTTAGCTGCAAGCGTCTGCAGCTCGCGGTCAGCGTACTGAGGCGCGCCAGGCGCGGACTCGCATCGCAGTCGCTCATGGTTAGGGATCACGTATTGATCCCGAAACTAGTAGAGCTTTTTAGATCTAATTACACGTAAGTTAAACCGGTAGTTATTGCATTAAAAGGTACTCAATTGGATTGTTTTATACTATCAAGTTGTGTTTTATTATATCAACAGTGTCTTTAGTTATTTTTTTATAATTATTTTGTTTTTATTTTTAACTCTCTAATCAGTTCCTGGTACATGATAATTTTTGAAGATTCAATTTATTTTCAGATTGTTACGCTTACTCCAGTATACAATTATCCGGCAAATGGTAGTTATGATACTTTTCTTTATTTTAACTATTTTGACTGTGTCGTGGTTTAACACTGCATCATCATCTAATGGTCGTGGGTTCGAACCCAGCAAAATACAAACACTTGCATTCATGAGCACGTATTTTTTTTAATGGATGATAATGGTATGGTAACCCCGCCTGCGTTATCGGTATACACTGGCGGGGCACCAGTGAGGGATGATATGTGAGGACGAAGCAACTCTGTTGGCTCATCGTGATGAATTATCAAAAATTAATCACGATGGTTTCCAGGGGAAACGCGTGGAGGCCGACCTGTTAGGGTATATTGCTAGTAATGGGTCTGTTGGATCTCACTACTAACAATCCCTGTCCCCCTGATATGCACTTATTAAAAAATAGTATTTTAATTATTTACTTTTAAGTTGTAACAACGCATCTAAGTAAGCCTTGTATTATTTGTTATAGAGAACAGCCCCCCTAGATAAGTGGCAACCGAATCCACCGATGGAATCGTTATAGAAAGCGAATCCATGAGTTGGAACGAGACATCCGACGTTGTTGTCTCATTCTAATTCACAGACTCGACTAGTGTTAATGATGTGCGTTTGCGTTTTGATGATGAACGGATAATATGATGATGATGATGATGATGATGAATAAATACACCTAGTATTTGAAGCGATTTAACTAGGGTAAATAAAAATAGATAATAATTTGAAGCGTTGATGTAATATAAATTTGATGTAATGCGTTGAAGTTTTGTTTTGCGAGTAGTTACAATTTTGAAACCTGAAAGGTCATGTAAATTTCTCCTGCGTTATGATTGGCGTTCTCGCGATGTCGTGATGAGCGGCTCTTGTGACTGGTTGATGTTGTGTGTTCTATGATCTATTAATAACTTAGCAGTCGTCCATTGGTTTTACCGCTGAAACCGCTTCATTATACGCAGGAGTGAATAATATTCATTGCATATTGTTAATGCTTTAACAACTAGCAATGTCGATTCCATCGATGAATTCGCTTGTCATTCGTCTAGAGCAGGAGTGGCCAATCGGCCGATCGCGACTATTAGTGTAGTTGATCGTGGCAAGGCCAAAATTTCGCTATGAATTTTTGATGAGATGAATTCTCAAGGCGAATGGTGCATCTGCCTATGCTGACGGTATACAATGGTGGAGCACTAGTGGAGACAGAAGTCAGGTCAGTCAGTCGTGGCTGATTCCCATGATTTGATGATTTCCAGGGTGAAGGTTGACGATAGGGCATAGTAAACAAAGGGAGACTGTACGAAAGTCATCTGCTTGGGTACCTCTGTCCCATTCGTGTTTCTGCCACGAAGTTGTATTTGCATAGCTGTGTTTCAGTTTGAAGGATGGGATATGGCAATTAAATGACAAGGTACCGACGCATAACACCATAACCCTCAGGAATAGCAACACATGATGATGCAAGTGTAATATGGGCGATACAGTATACTCTGTTATGTCCATGGTACTGCTCATGTCTATAGGCGAGGGTTACCACTTTCTATTAGGTGGGTCGTCAATTTGTTTGCCATTCTAATTTGCACAAAAATTATTGCTAGCGACATCCCAATTACAAATGTTCCCCCAAGGTACCGTGTTAAACCGCTGCACCACCTATGTCTTTAAATGAGGGGGGAAAGGGATTGTTGATACCTAACCAGGTCGACCTCCACGCGGTTCCCCCTGGAAACTATCATGATTGATTCTTCGTGATGAATTCATCATGATGGGCTAACTGGCCTGTTTTCATTCTCATCGATCACCCTTCACTGGTGCTCCGCCAGCGTATCCCGTTAGCGCGGGCGGGGTTACCAATCCATTTTCATCCAACAAAAAAAAAATCTTTAAATGACCAATAAGTCATAAGAGTTAATAATTGTTACCTATTACTATTTTAGACGAATTTAATACAAACAAGTTGAAACAGAAGGATATAGGTAAGTCTACAACAGTAAGTTTCTATCGTGAAACAATTTTTTTTTACAACACAGGGGGCAAACGAGCATGCGGCTCACCTGATGGTAAGTGACTACCGCCGTGTGCCTTGAAAAACGCACGGAGGATCGTCAATCATCCAGATGGTTGGGATGAAACTTTAGTTTATAGCGGGTTGTACGATGGTGAAAATCAGCAGCAGGTATCAATCCGAACAATTCCTCAGAGCACTCCCCATGATAAATTCGATAGAAGATGTACCGATTGGATAATATTGTAACAAACTCATAAACTATTTTTAAAGTGAGAAAAAAAGGTTGTCTTCGACTTGCTGCACCCAATAGAGTCCATAATTAAAGTTGAAATGTTATCTACCGTCCACATTATGGGATCACTCCAGAGGGAGACTTTGTACAAGTCGTTTGCTTGGCCACCTCTGTCCCATTCGTGTTTCTACCGTGAAGCAGTTGTGTTTATATGGCTGTGTTTCGGTTTGAAGGGTAGGATACAGCAGTGAATTTACAGGGTGCAGAGGAATAATACCTGAGTATTCCGGAATGGCAACACATAAGGAGTATCATGTGCGAAACAGTCTGTTATGTCCATGGTACTGCTCATGTCTATAGGCGACGGTTACCACTTTCCATCAGGTGGGCCGTCAGCTTGTTTGCCATTCTAAGTTGTATAAAAAAATGAAATAAGACACAAATAAAAAAATAAATATCTAGTAAGAAACAGTAGGCAAAAGTGGGAATACCTATTTAACAATTACTGCACGATAATTGCTAATTATAATGGTATTATGTTGCTTGATTATTTCTTAGATAGGTTAAATGCACTTTTCTCTCTATTAATAGATAGATAGATAGATACTCTTTATTGTTTCCTCCAAAAGATTACAATAGTAAACTTATTATAAATATAAATAATTACAAGAAATAATCACAGTGAGAAAACAATAGGCGACGTTATCGCTAAAAACGATCTCTTACAGGCAACCTTTGGATGGAGAGGAGTAATTATAAACAGTTTGATTGGAAGCACGATGAAGATTAATTTGTACTTTGTTGCTTTGCTATTGCTGCTGGGCATAAACCTCCCCCATAGACTGCCATAAAGAACGGTCCTGAACCACCTGTATCCACTGACTCCCTGCAATGCATTTGAGGTCGTCAATTCATCTAGTGGGGGATTGTCCTACACCCGTACGCGGTTGTTACTCAAAAACCTTTCTTCCCCATCGGTTGTCGGTTTTTCTTGCTATGTGACCAGCCCATTGCCACTTCAGCTTGCTTATCCTGTGAGCTATATCGGTTATAATATTAGGAATTGGAGGGGGAAAAGGGATTGTTAGTAATGGAGACTGAGAATCCCATTGCTAGCAATATACCCAACCAGGTTGACCTCCTCGCGGTTCCCCCTGGAAACTATCATGGTTAATTCCTGATTAATTCATCATGATGGGCTAACTGGCCTGTTTTCATTCTCATCTATCACCCTTCACTGGTGCTCCGTCAGCGTATCCCGTTAGCGCAGGCGTGGCTACCATACCATTTTCACCCATAAAATTATATATATATATATAATTCCTGAGGGGCTACTCATTCATAGATTATCTGAATCTTTTATTTCAATAATTAATAAATTTTAAACAAATGTTGCAGAATATGGAGAAAGATTATCAAGTAAGTTATAATCATCATTCTATTACACATTCATAATACTTATTCATACATGTGTATTGGTAGTGAGATCTAAATGAAATAATTGCATTATACAAATTAGTTGCACAATTGTCAGTACTGCTAAAAAGCCCATGTTTAATATCTGTATACATGTATATGATAACGCGAGTACTGCTTCCTACAGGACAGGCTCGGCCTAGTGTAGGAAGCAATGATACATTCTGTGCTAATACAAACATACTCTGTTAAATAAATATATCTTTTATCCTATCAACCGCCAATAGTCCATTGCTGAACATAGACTTTCCCCTTCAATTTGGTACAGTAGTTTTCGCGTGATGCAGGAACAAAAACAGGACAGACAGACACAAAATTTTTAATAAAAGTATTGTTACAGCTTCTCTTGCTCTTATTAAGAGTCCTTATAATATATATTTTTTACATTTCTTACATTTAGGTACCTGTAGGACAAATATGGTCTTTTTTTATACAAATGGCAAACAAGCTGACGGCCCACCTGATGGAAAGTAGTAACCGTCGCCTATAGACACGAGCAGTACCATGGACATAACAGAGTATATCGTTTCGCCCATGATACCCCCCATGCGTTGCCATTCCTGAGGACTCAGGTGTTTTTCCTCTGTACCCTGTAAATTCACGCCATATCCCACCCTTCAATCCGAAACACAGCCATGCAAACTCAAATGCTTTACGGTTGTAACACGAATGGGACAGAGGTACCCAAGCAAACGACTTTTGTACAAAGTCTCCCTCTGGTCTAGTTATAAATGTATGATATTAGTAAGTTTTATTATTAAAAAAATGTTAAATTTTATTGAATTATAGGCGTTGAAAATGGTAAGTCAATTAATTGACAACATATCAACTGTCGCTGTAAATCAGCGACCACACTGCAGGTTCTTCAAAATATCCGTATTAAGATTTTTTTCCATGGACTTTTTTTTATATTTTTATTTAGAGGCTTTTATACTATAAGGATATGTCAGCCTAAAAGAATATGTCGCGGGTAAAAGCTATAAAATAAAACTATACCAACTGATTGTAGTTTGATTGGTTTTTAAATTACCTACTATGTGGAGGTAATAGTGGTATAATATAATATAATAATTTGACGGTAATTTGTGGTATAATATAATAATTTGACGTTCATAAGCGGCTAAAATGTCCTACATGAATAAATGATTTTTGAATTTTGAATTTTGAATTTTAATTAAAAAAAAAAATCAATAAGAAGGTTCTAATTCGGTTGTAGTTTTTAATGTTTGTAACTTCGTAACTCCATCAGTTGTAAGTTTTTAAAAAATCTTTTTTTTTTTACCTAAAATGTAAAAAAAAAAATAATTTAATTGAAATCGGTTTTCTAGTTTAGTTTATTAAAATAACTGGTTTTATCATAATTGAAGTCGGTTTATTTTGTGGGATACAATCTTAATTCTATTTTCAATTTGTTTTCAATATATAAATTAATTCAAGGAACAAAACACACCAAAAACTACAGAGGTATGCTTGTTGATATTACTACAAAATATGCATATTAAAGATTGATTATTGCAGGTCCAATGAAACTGATGTATGCTATATTTCCCGCCAGACAGAAAATTACAAGATGTACGACAGACAGACCAATTCAGTGTAAGTATATATATCTGACACATGCCAGGCTCTGACACAAGGAGCAAATATATATATATATATATATATAATATTATATATATATTTATATATTATATATATATATATATATAATCTATTGCCAGATACGTTTCCGTTATTGCATTTTTATGAAAGAACGAGATATAACAGCAGGCGTGTTTAATGTCATGAGTTTAGTTGATAGATTTGGTTGTTTAGGGGATTGTTACTGTCTTTTTAGTTCCGGATGTAACTTAAAAATTCTTACTCATTAATATCTTCTAAGCTCCCCTTCATAAATCATTTGTATATCTGTGTGCAACGGTTAACACTAGACTCTGAGTAACGATCTATTAATTTCCCTTGTTTAGAGGTGAAACACGTGTCGCAAAACGTGTATGAACGAAATGGCAGTCGGAAATTGATAGCTAATATGAAAAGTTGGGGGGGAAAGGGATTGTTAGTAATGAAGACTGAGAATCCTTTGAGAATCATTGCTAGCAATATACTTAACCAGGTCGACCTCCTCGCGGTTCCCCCTGGAAACTATCATGGTTAATTCCTGATGAATTCATCATGATGGGCTAACTGGCCTGTTTTCATTCTCATCTATCACCCTTCACTGGTGCTCCGCCAGCGTATCCCGTTAGCGCAGGCGGGGTTACCATACCATTTTCACCCATCAAAAAGAAAAATTATGAAAAGTTGTGGAATTTCTCAGTTATAGTGGTGGTAAATCTTTAAGTGTTAGTAGTATATATATATATATATATATATATATATATATATATATATACGAGGTCTGTCCGGAAAGTTCGTATAAAAGTGTTCTGGAATGCGAGAAAGAGGAGTGGGGAGGCCAGGTAAGCGCAGGACCCCTTCCTTATGTCCCTAACAATGCTTCAGTTCTGGTCTGACCGCCGTGCGGTGCGAACTGGCTTGTCACGCCATCTGTGAAGTTACCTCTTAACGAAACCCCGTCGGCATGGAGCCCGCTTCCGTTGAAGAGCAGCGCGTCGTAATCAAGTTTCTCTCGAAACTCGGCAAGAATGGCCGTGAAATTTTTGCCGATCTCAGAACAGTTTATGGGGATGATGCTGTGAAGGAACCAACCGTCCACAAGTGGCTAAAAAGATTCAGAGAGGGCCGAGACAATGTTGATTGTTTTTTTCGATGTTCGGGGGATTGTCCATCAAGAATTCGTCCCTCCAGGCCAGACAGTTGATGGAAAATTCTACGTCGATGTGCTCAGACGCCTCAAAGCTCGTGTGGCACGAGTTCGTCCAGAATTGGCGCGAGAGGGGCGTTGGATTCTTCACCACGACAATGCCCCTGCCCACACCTCTCTTGTTGTCCGTGAGTTTTTGAGTAAAAATTCCATTACGGTGACCGAACACCCCCCCTATTCGCCGGATTTGGCCCCGTGTGACTTCTTCTTGTTCCCAAAAACCAAATTGGTACTTCGGGGGCGGCATTTGGGGGACATAAATGAGATAAAAAAAGCTACGACGGGGCAGCTGAGAAACCTACAACCAGAGGACTTTCAAGGAGCCTTCTCACAGTGGAAACGGCGTTGGCACAAGTGCATTATGTCACAGGGGGAGTACTTTGAAGGGGATAAAATTGATTTACCTGAATAATTGTAAAATAAAATTTTTAAAAAACTTTTATACGTACTTTCCGGACAAACCTCGTATATATATATATATATATATATATATATATATATATATATATATATATATATATATATACATTTAGTAACGAAATTAAAATAATTCTAATAACCAATATTTTTTTTTTATTACAGTGGATCCTTCATTTGTTACTGGTAATAAATAATATATAAATAATAATATTATTTACACATTTGTTTGTAAAAGTGAATGTTGAAGAACTAATAATTTAATATCGTATTAAATAATTAATAATTATTTAATAATTAATACTAAGTTATGGTAAATTTATATGGGTCAGTCAGTGCCTAAGATAAATTATTATTATATTTTATTATTATTATTAAATTTCAGATAGCAGCAACGGTAATACATAATTGTAATTAAGAAGATTTAATTTTTAAAAATATTGATTTACACTCATGATAAAACAATATAGCATAACACCATAGTTCTCAGGAATGACAATGCATGAAGGGTATCATGGACGACACAGCATATTCTGTTATGTCCATTTGACAATTTTAATCCTTCAGTATGTGAACATACTAATATTACGTTTTATTTATATAATTAGCAATAAGCCTGATCAGCAATCATCAATTATGTCAATTTTATATTTTTTCTTTTTTGAATGTAAAGTTAATTGTAAAACTTTGTCGAGTCCCCATGATTCATGAGACATGTTTGCCTAGTGTGGGGCCCATTGAATCTTGTGTTTGTAACTTTATGTTTTTATCAAATAACAAATTTCTATTTCTAATTATAGATAGCAAAGAAGATAAACTGAGTAACGAAAATTATATACCAAGCAAAGAGGAACCGAATAATAATAATGGTGATTATACTTACAAACTTTTTCAGTAAATTTTTAATGAAAAAGTAACAAAATTAAGGTTTTTTTTAATTTATCACAGAAACTGTCTCTAAATGAAATTAGTAACAAATCGATACATTCAGATAATGTCATCATTTATCATCATATGATTTGATGCCATCAGTTAGTCGATTCGATAGATCGACATCAGTATTTCAATCAATGATTATTTGATTAGAATGATTTTGTTTAATTCCGCTACCATCAGTATTACAATCAATGGTTAGTTGATTAGAATGAGTTTGTTTAATTCCGCTACCATCAGTATTACAATAAATGGTTAGTTGATTAGAATGATTTTGTTTAATTCCGCTACCATCAGTATTACAATCAATGGTTAGTTGATTAGAATGATTTTGTTTAATTCCGCTACCATCAGTATTACAATCAATGGTTAGTTGATTAGAATGATTTTGTTTAATTCCGCTACCATCAGTATTACAATCAATGGTTAGTTGATTAGAATGATTTTTTTTAATTCCGCTACAATCAGCATTATAATAAATAGTTAGTTGATTAGAATTATTTTGTTTAATTCTGTTACCAGCAGTATTTCAATTAATGGTTAATTAGGATTATTGTGTTTAATTCCGCTACCATTAGTATACGTGCAACTGCCAACATTTGATGGTTAACTATTATTATCAATCTCTGACCGTTATTCAGTCCACGCACATGTTGCAATACGTGTTTCACAACAAAATAAGGGATCATCAGGCAATTGATACTTTCTTAAATCTAATTTAGTAACATATTCAATCAGTTAATCTATTTTTTATTTTATCTATTTAACATCATCATGTGGTCTCGGCATAGAAAGGGCCACCCTTTGTTTTTCCGTGGGTGTCGTAAGAGGGCTTAATGGTCGAGGAATGGGCAGCAACGTTCCTCTCAAGAAATCACTAAAGCTTAACTGCGTTTGTCAACCCACCTACCAAGAGTGGCAACTACTGGCAAAACCCCCCTTATAGAGGAGACCAATGACCAGCAGTGGACAGTTAACGGCTGATATAAGAATTTAAAAAATATTTTTTTTTAGTTGTTACCGAACCCGAGGCGGAAACTACGACTATACAAGAAGATGATGCTACAGTAACAAGAAAACCCTACAGTAGCCCACCAGTACTGAAATATCCAGATCACTATTTTGATGATGAATAAATCCTATAAAGATATATATTTGTTTATATATAATAGTGCGCCACCTACCCTTTGTCTTTTTCTCAATGTCCTCTACCCAAAGGTTGTCTAGAAGAGATTGCTTAGCGATAAGACCGCCTTTTGTATCATTTCTTATTACAGTTAAATGTAATAAGAAATGACTATTCTATAAATGGTGCAATAAAGTGTAAATAAAAAAAATAAAAAAAACACCGACCTCAATCATGACGAAGCCATTTTGATTTAAAAACTAAAGTATTAAACTGACTGATAACTGATAACGTTCAGGTAAAAAAAGAATTTTTCAAATTGGTTTATTTTTAAATGACAAAGTTATGAGGTAACAAATATATATATATATATATATATATATATATATATATATATATATATATATATAAACTAATTGAGAATCTTAAATTTTTTTGAAATCGCTTGTAAAATCTGTTTGTTTCGATTTGTTATTAGTTTCGTTTCGAGTGTTTTTTTTTTTTAAAGGATACAGACTTACAGATTGGTTCTATAGAAATCTTATTGTAATCTTTTTTTTATACCACTGAGGTGGCAAACAAGCATACGGCCCACCTAATGGTAAGCGGTTACCGTAGCCTATGAATGCCTGCAATACCAGAGGTATCACGCGCGCGTTGTCGACCCTGAAGAAACCTCTTTACCCCCCTTTTGAAGAACCTCATGCTGTAGTCTCTTGGGAGAACCTCGGCAGGGTTTGTTCAAAACTCAGTTCAGTACTTTAGTTTTCAAATCAAAATTTTTTTTTTGTGAAATCTGTCAAGTTTTTTTTTTTTTGTGAAATCTGTAATTATTATTTGTTTTATTTCACTTTTGGACATCAGTAGATTGTCTTATGGTCAAGCTAATTATTGGTTTGTTGAAACGAAATGAAATATTTATTTGCTTTACAGACATTTTACATAATGAAGGCCACATGACAGAACTTTCTGGGTTATTATTATTATTATTATTTATTTAACTCTTTATTGCACCATAAATAAAAATATACAATGACAAGTGAATAATTCAAGTGAAATACAGTAACATAAATACAGATTGAAATATACGCATAAAGGTACAAAAGGCGGTCTTATCGCTAGGGCAATCTCTTACAAACAACCTTTAGTTAAAGGAGAACATATCAGAACAGTTCTGTTTGATTGCCTTAAAATTAATAGCCATGCAAATTTAATATTAAGTAAGGATATAGAAATTATGTTGGTTATTATTAAGATTAATAAAAATATGTTTATATTTTCATTAAGTTTTACTGTAAATATATTTATATATATATATATATATTTTGTACTTACTGGTGTTGGACCGGGGGGTACGTAGGTCGGGCCGGAGGGCGGTGGCCTCGAACCGGGCGTAGGACCGGGGGGCACGTAGGTCGGGCCCGGAGTCGGTCTCGGACCAGGGGTCGGTCCGGGAGGCACGTACGGTCTGCTAGGGGTCGGTCGCCCGGGAGAAGGAGTCGGGTACTGTGGAAAATGAGTTACATTTAATACTGAAGTATATTTCTTGTTTTAATGAATCAAATCTGTTTAAAAACGCTTTTGAAAACAAGTTTTTTATAACGTAAACCGACATCTTGTGACGGCGGCCATTGTTGAGTGAATGAATGAATGATAACTTTACTGCTCGAATACAGTTTAATAATACATTAGAAGTATTAATGTATTATTACGCATTACAATGTACAATGTAATAACAATGTATTATGTATTGTACAATGTAACACCTGTACAATGGATTGTGCTCAGAGGAATTGTTCAATATGATGCCCACAGCCACTTTCTACCATCGTACGGCTCGCCATCGACAGGGAGTTCATTATCATGTCCTACGGCCTCAATGGTCGCGTACTGCGTGGTTTCAGAGATGTTTCCCCCCACGAACAGTCAGGTTGTGGAATGAGCTCCCTGCCGAGGTTTTCCCAAGAGATTACAGCATGTGGTTCTTCAAAAGGGGGGTAAAGAGGTTTCTTCAGGGTCAGTAACGCGCGCGTAATACCTCTGGTATTGCAGGTGTTCATAGGCTACGGTAACCACTTACCATCAGGTGGGCCGTATGCTTGTTTGCCACCTCAGTGGTATAAAAAAAAATGTTAAAGAAAAGACTCTCTGCATTTAGCCGTGCGGCGTGCAAATATTTCATATGGAACTTGTTCTTAAAATTTTACATATAAATAGTCTTTAAGTGAATAAAAAAATTTCCTCAATAAGCAAATTGTAAAGTTTTTCATTAAAATTTTTTGTCTGTCAGTTCTCTGTATAAACTAATGATTTATGAATAACTTCGATTCGATTGACACCCTCCCATAAGAATCACACTTCCTTCCGTATATAGCTATAAATAACATGAAGCACGCCCATTCGGACGCCATATTTGCTTTTTATAATTCACAACGCACAATTATCATTAACAACAATGCACTTCTAACCTTGCACGTTTATTTAATAAACTATTCAAATGTCAAAATAATTTAACAGTTAAATATTGCTGCGAAATTATTGGCCGTGAAATGTTAAAGTGTACGCTATTATAATAATTGGTGTTATATTTTATGTTTATAGTTTATTTTTATTATACGTCGCTTATTCAGTTATTACGTTGCGTTTTTAAATTTATTCCGCGTGGACGCGTTTTATTGGTGCACTAGCTCCATCTAGTTAGCAGCGGTTGTAAATTGAGTCCCATTCGTGTTTCTACCGTGAAGAAGTTGTGTTTGCATGGTTGTTTTTCGGTTTGAAGGGTGAAATATGGCAGTGCATTTACAGGTTAAATAGGCATAATATCTTACTCCTCAGAAATGGTAACGCATAGAAGGTATCTTTAGGGAAACAGTATACTCTGTTATGTCCATGATACTGTTCATGTCTATAGGCGACGATTACCACTTTCCATCAGGGGCGCTGTCACCTTGTTTACCATTCTAATTTGCATGACAAAAACAAAAAAAAAATTCGAGGAACCTTGGTTACTTTTTTACGGAACCCCTAGGTTCTGCGACACACTTTAGAAGCCCACTCTACGATGTAAAAATAAAAACGTTTTTGCTGTTGTCGTTTTAATCGTCACGTAATTTTTAGCGCTATCCTATTATATGCTTAGTTAATTATTTGTTATTTTTATAAATACGATAAATTACATCACTGTTATTAATTTTGAATTAACAAATAACAAAAACAACATATAATTTGGACAACCATGCACACATAAATATTCTCAATGCTATTAAAATAGTAAAACAATTATTTTCCAAAAAAAAAAAAAAAAAAAAAAACTATATAACACAATAAAAACATTATCTAATGATCTAAAACGCATTGTAAAACAATTGTTTCGCCTTGAAATTGTCTAGTGCCTTCAAAAAATCATCTCTTATATAGGTATTACGCGTAATCGTAAGACTTTAAAGGATATATCACTGTCTTTTTAATTTATTTATTTACACATACACTGAAAAAACTTTCCATTTAAATAATATCATTAAATTAGATACACTCTCTTTTTAAGAAAAAAAAACTATAAATCATACATGCTATATGACAAAACAAAATCAAAATTAAGATTACACATTTAATTAATAACATCATTATTTTATTTTAAAATTATAATAAGAAAAGAAAAATAAAAAAAAAAAAACAAAATGAATGAAGCATGTTACTCCTTACACTATGGTATGGAACGTTTTTGTTTCTAACTGTATTTATTGTTATAAAAAAAAACTGTATTGGAAAGTGGCATTTTTATTCCATTTATCCCTACTGGACACACAATGGTAGGGACAGGTGGAAAAACAATTCCATTCTTATCTCCCAGGAGGGAAAGTTGATAGTAACAAATGGAACTGGCCTAAAATGAATCGTAGATTAAAAAAAAACATAATTATAATTCAAAGGAGCCGAAATTTTTTATGCCGAATGGAACAACGAATTGATGGTGAAATAAAGAAGGAAATATTGTTGAAAATGTTTCGATTTTCAACCAAGACTTCAAAAAGAAGAAGGTCGTCGACTCGGTGGTATTTTTTTTAATGTTTGTTACTTTATAATTCTGACAGTAGTAAACTGATTTGGAGAATTCTTTTTTTTTTCTTTGAACGAGTATTATATAGCATATTTATAGATTGGTACCATAGAAATTTTAATAAAATAGCTTCAGTAATTTAATTTTTAAATTAATATAATTGATTTTGTCATGAATGAAGTCGGACTTTTTTTTTAAAAACTATTTTTTTTCTTAAACTACTATTTAAGTTTCTTATTTAACGAAGGCGGCATAACTGAAACATTTTACAAACGAAACAAAATCTTTTTACAAAAATATAAAATAGTCCCCAAGATACAGGTCTGGCCTAGTTTGGGGACTGATGGTAATGCAGATATTTCCTCGTTGTATATAAATTGTAAAAAAAAAAATATAAATTATATAAATTTCTTATATATATATCCTTTTAGACAAAAATGTATATAGTTATTTATTTATATTTTACCAGATAAAAAAAATTTTCAAATCGGTTTATCTTAAATGATTTATAAGGTAACAAACATAAAAAAATACAATCGAATTAAGATCCACTTTTTTAAATAAAAGAAAGTCGATTGTAAATTGAAACTTGACTAAGACAGACCGTTCATAAAAGATATTTAAGAGGAATTTATTATTATTATTATTATTAGGGGTATTAAAAAGAGTAGTAGACGATTTTTAGATTTTGTTATGTTTTTTATTTATGTAACTTAGAATGGCAAACAAGCTGACGGCTCACCTGAAGGAAAGTGGTAACCGTCGCCTATAGACATGAGCAGTACTATGGATATAACAGAGTATACTGTTTCGCCCATGATACCCCTCATGCGTTGCCATTCCTGAGCATTCAGGTGTTATTCCTCTGTACCTTGTAAATTCACTGCCATATCTCACCCTTCAAACCGAAACATAGCCATGCAAACACAGCTGCTTCACGGTTGAAACACGAATGGAATAGAGGTGCCCAAGCAAACGCTTTTTGTATAAAGTCTCCCTCTGGTTCTGTATGCTTGTTTGGTTACATTTAAATGACTGTACAAAATTGCATGCAATTTTTACTATGGTCTATTAACACCAGACACAAGTTTTTTCGCAATAGCTTTTTAAAAAATTCCAAAGTACACTTACTGAAACTCCGTTGTTATTCGTTGGGAAGGGTACTTTCGGTGGCTCATAGTTGTACCCCTTGCTTGGGGGTAGGTATTCGTTCGCCGCTGTTACCATGGCAACCATGGATGATGCCACCAGACAGCAGAGCCACATCTGAAACAACATAGTATATAATTTAAATAACTGATCTATTCATGCCTATTTTTTTTTAATGGCATGGTAACCCCGCTTGCGCTATCGGTATAAACCGGCGGAGCACCAGTGATAAGTGAAGATGAAAGCAGGTCAATTAGCCCATCGTGACGAATTCCACTAGAATTAACCACGATGGTTTTTAGGGGGAACCGCGTAGAGGTCGACCTGATAGGGTGTATTGTTAGCTATAGGTCAGTTAGATCCCATTACTAATAATCTCTTTTACCCCATTTTTTTAATGGGTGATTATGGAATGGTAACCCCACTCGCGCTATTGGTATACACCGGCGGGGCACCAGTGAGGGATGATAGGTGAGGATGAAGCAGGTTAGTTAGCCCATCGTGCCCCACGAATTCAACAAGAATTGTTCACAATGGTTTCCAGGGGGAACCACGTGGAGGTCGACCTGTCAGGGTATATTGCTAGCAATGGGATTGGTAGTCTACATTACTAACACCCCCCTCCCCCCGCCCCCTATTGATGCCTACAGTAAATGTATTTGTTTAGTTATATAAACGGAATTTGCCATGTGAACCCGGTATACAATGGGCCACCCCTTCCTTTCTCATGGGTGTCGTAAGAGGTCAATAAGAGAATTTGATGGTCGAGGGATGGGCAGCAACGTCCCTTTTAAAACATCTATTCATTAGATATTGCTAGCAATAGGATTGCTAACCTCTATTACTAAAAATTCCTTCCCCCCCTCCGTAACTGAATAGTAGGCAAATTTAACTGTCAAACCTTAAAATCATTTAACTAAATTTCTATTGTAGGTAGTATATTCATTTATTTTAACATCCATCGTATAAGTAGGTAGGTATTATATTTATTTATAGTATATGTATTTATGTAATATTTTATTATGTATCTTAATATTTTATTTAACTGTATATTTGTTTATTTATTAATAGTTGTAGCACTTCAGCTGCCCGCTAACGAAATGCTTTCTCACTGCATTGGGTTGACTGGAAGAGATCTCTGTCAGAGATAAGTCCACCCTTGCTCACAATATATTTTTTTTATACTACTTAGAATGGCAATCAAGCTGACGGTCCACCTGATGGAAAGTGGTAACCGTCGCCTATAGACATGAGCAGTACCATGGACATAACAGAGTATACTGTTTCGCCCTTGGAGGGGTATCCCCATGCGTTGCCATTCCTGAGGACTCAGGTGTTATTCCTCTGTAGCCAGTAAATTCACCCCATATCCCACCCTTCAAACCGAAACACAGCCATGCAAACACAACTGCTTCACGGTTAAAACACGAATGGGACAAAGGTACCCACGCAAACGATTTTTGTACAAAGTCTCCCTTTGGTAAACTGGTCACTATATTTATAAATGCATTAACAATATAATTTACAAGTGCAATAAAGAATATATATATAAATCGGAAATTTTTATTTTGGTATCTGTCAGATTAAAAATCATTAATAAGTCAAGGCAGTATCTATATTATACAGCGACATTCTATTTTTAGATATTAAAAAAAAAACATATTAAAAAATAATTGAAAATTAATTTAATGGAGTCGTTGAGTATTCTTTAATAATCGTATGTATTATTTCTTTGTCCCCGGTTTTTATCGTCACTGCCATTATAATTCAAGCCGGCACGAATAGGGCTGCCACTTTGGTTTTTATAAATATTTACTTACAATTGTTTTTTTTATCTATTATAAGTTTACTATTGAAGTAACACATTGGTCCCATAGGAATTTTGTTAAAATCAATTCTGTAGTTGTTTTTTTGATGGATGAAAATGGTATGGTAACCCCGCCTGCGCTAACGGGATACGCTGGCAGAGCACCAGTGAAGGGTGATAGATGAGAATGAAAACAGGCCAGTTGGCCCATCATGATGAATTCACAAGGCATTAACCCTGATAGTTTCCAGGGTGGAACCGCGAGGAGGTCGACCTGCTTGGGTATATTGCTAGCAATGAGATTCTCAGTCTCTATTACTAACAATCCCTTTCCTCCCTCAATTCAGTAGTTTAGTTTTTAAATCAAATAATAATACAGGATACCGGGCAGTAATGCACCGCGAGTTTCTGCGTCTTTTACCGGATCTAACCGTCTCGGAACGGTCTTATCCCAACCAGTCTCGAACAACATCTCAGACGGTTGGGATTTAGAGGCGGTTCACTTCCGGGAAAGATGCAGAAAGCGGTGCTCTTAGATTCTGCCCGCATTGTACGCCGGTTTCTCTCTCTGGGGCCCTGAACCCCGGCCGACTGTGCTTCTGCCGGGGGTTAGTTGCCATCTCCTCTCCTTAAGAGGGGAGATGAGAATTTTAGTGAAATTTAAAAAATAATAATAAACGTGTATATATTTATATTTGAACGAAGATTTAGACTATATAGTTAGTATAATATATTAAAATAACTTATTTTAACTCTTTCGAAAAGGCCACCACTTCCTTTCCCATGGGTGTCGTAAGTGGCGACTAAGGAAGGTCGAGGGATGGGTAGCAGCGTCCCTCTGAAGACTAACTGCCAACTCATCTGCCAAGCGTGGAAACTATTGGCAAAACCTCCCTTATGGAGAAGGCTTATGTCCAGCAGTGAACAGTTAACGGCTGAAATGATAACGACCAAAATAACTGGTTTTGTCACTATTAAACTCGTTTTCTTTGTGTGACACAATTTTTAATTATATAATGTTGTGATAAGTGGCAACCCTAATCGTGAGGGGCGAGTGAACGCGCCAAACAGAATGTACTAGACAATCTTTGCATACAATACGCTTTATGGGAGATTGTGGCGACCACAAAAACGACCTGTCGATAATAATGTATGGTGTATCACATTCAATAGATTTTTAACCATTTGTAAAGACAGGTTTTTTATATAATACAGGGGGTAAACGAGCATGCGGCTCACCCGATGGTAAGTGACTACCGCCGCCTGTGATTACGCACAACACCAGAGGCATTGCAGGAGGTGTGCTGCCGGAAAGATATGTGCATAACGGAATGATTTGTTAAAAAATAAAGACAAAATTTGTATTGGTAAAATGTTATTCTCAAAAACAAAAATAATTAATAAAATCGATTTAGAATTAGCGGAAACATTGTACATAAAATAAAAAGAAAGAAAGAAAGAAAGAAATAATTTAATCGTAGAAACATGCGGCCCACACAGTAGCGCACAAAACAAGAACAAAAGAAATCAAAACAAAACAAACAAAAGAAAATAATAATTGTATACAAATAGAAAGCAATTAAATTATGATAATAATCAATAACAAAACAAACAAACAAACAAACAGTAGGATAACTCTTGAATCCAACATGGATCTCAATCCAAATCTATTGCTAATGACAATTTAATACTGCACTCGTGTAAGAACAGTTAGGCATTAGCTACAATTAGGATCGGTTTACAATAGTTTGCATTGGCAAGTTGCACCAATATGCATCTATCAGAACAGTATGGAACCATTATGTCGCTAGTGACAAGTGACGCAATTCAAGAGTGTGAGTTCTCAATTCCAATATCGATCTATTTGAATTTATTTCAAGAGCGACCCTACAGGTATATACGAATGTGTACGCGTAAAATGTTTATCTTAAGGCGAGCTTAACTCTATCAGAGTTAAACTCGCCTTTGTACATTTGATTACCTCGATCATATTCTTATAACTGGTGTGTATAATAAAGAATTAAATAAATAAATATAAATATAAAAAAAATTACAATAAATGTAATCTAAAAAAATGTAAACAATTTACACTTTAAAGTTAATATAAAATACCATTTTATCTTATTGTCTTTCCACCCGTGCGAAGTCGGGGCGGACCGCCAGTTATACATATTTATGAGAAATACAATACAATGCCATCGAAATGCGTTCAGTAATTTAAATAAACTTGCAATGGACAAACAGACAAAATAATCTGTCAATTTTATAACAACAGCGACGTACAGACATGTGCCGGCGCACACTGAATGCATTACAACACTCGAACAATGCATAGCACCGATAGTGCAAGGCCGAAGGGCGATGCCACTCGCTCGACGCTGCGGCTTCTTGGTCACAACGTTATAGTTAATGAAAAAAAAATCCCTAAATTGTTACATTTATATATATATATATATATATATATATATATGTGTATATATACATATATATATATATATGTATGTATATATATATACATATATATATATGTATATATATATATATATATATATACATACATATATATACAATTGGTTACATGTATATATACATATATATATATATATATATATATATATATATATATATATATATATATATATATATATATATATATATATATATATACATACACATATAGATAAATAAATATATGAATGTTCATAAAAATAGAAGATGCTCTTTAAGTCTACTCTTTAAAATATTTAGAGATTGACTCGCACGAATTACAAAAAATCTTCGCTTTGAAAGTTCAAAATAATTTATGTGCACGAAAAATTACGACTATCAGATAAAATATTAGATAGTAATCGTAATAAGAACAATCGGAAATAATTGGTGAAACCTGAAACAATAGTATTTCATAACATTAAAATTGCTTGGGCGCATTGAGCTTGTTACCATTCATTCACAATCAAGTCACAATTAAGTTAAGATTCATTGACAATCATTGCGAATGGAGGGGGGAAGGGATTGTTAGTAATGGAGACTGAGACTCCCATTGCTAGCAATATACCCAACCAGGTCGACCTCCTCGCAGTTCCCTCTGGAAACTACCATGGTTAATTCTTTATGAATTCATCATGATAGGCTAACTGGCCTGTTTTCATTCTCATCTATCACCCTTCACTGGTGCCCCGCCAGCGTATCCCGTTAGCGCAGGCGGGGATACCATACCATTTTCATCGAGCAAAAAAAATCATTGTGAATGTCGTGGCCTAGATCTGAGGGCCTACCATGAAATGTTTTCCGAAAAATCGGAGCCGTACGAAACACAAATTTGATGTTATAGTCACATAATACTTACCGTTTAAAAACATTAAAAATGTTAAAATATTATTCCTTTGGACTTTTTTTTTTTTACAACACAGGGGGCAAACGAGCATGCGGGTCATCTGATGGTAAGTGACTACCGCCGCCCATGGTCACCCACAACACCTACAGCATTGCAGGTGTGCTACCGGCCTTTTAAAAAGGAATATGCTCTTTTCTTGAAGGTTATGTTGTCGTATCGGTTCGGAAATACTGCTGCTGGAAGTTGATTCCAAAGAGTGGTTGTGCGTGGGAGAAAGTGCCTTGAAAAACGCACGGTGGAGGACCGCCACTCGTCCAGATGGTTGGGATGAAATTTTAGTTTATGGCGGGTTGTACGATGGTGAACTTCTATGGTAGGATTAATGACGAACGAAATGTTGAGCTCCATTTACTGGGCTGTATTAGGTATAAACGAAAACACGAAATTGAGTCCGAAACTTCGGAATTTCATTTCATGGTAGGCCCCCTGATTTCATTTAAATAGATTATATAATTTTATTAATATATTTTTTGATGGGGGAAAGGGATAATTAGTAATGAGATTTAACAGTCCCACTGTTAGCAATACACCCTATCATTTCGAACTCCACGGGGTTCCCCCAGGTAGCCATAGTGGTTAATTCTTGTCCAATTGGTTACTATGAGCAAACTGACCTGCCTACATCTTCACCTGTCACTCTTCACTGGTACCCCGCCAGTGTATAGCAATAGCGCAGGTGGGGGTTTTTTTATATCTGATAATGAAATAGTAACCCCACCCGCACTATCGGTATACACCGGCGGGGTACCAGTGAGGGATGATAGGTGAGGAGGAAGCAGATCAGTTAGCCCATAGTGATGAATTCAAGGAGAATAGTTCACGATGTTTTCCAGGGGGAACCACGTGGAGGTTAACCTGATAGGGCATATTGCTAGCAATGGGGCTGTCAAACTTCATTGCTAACAATCCCTTTTCCCCCAGTCATCCAGCGTTACTATCTCATTCTGTCTGACGGACTAGCTAGCGATATTGATTCCATCTACGAATTCGATTGGCACTTGTCTAGAGGCCCAGGACCTATAGACAAATGGCAAATGTTAAATGTGAGTTGGAATGAGTCATCTGGCGTTGCTATCTCTGTCTCTAGAGGCCCTGCTCTCTTGTCGGTGGAGCTCTTGCCACTCACTACGATTTTCAGCGAGCCTCTTCACCTCTTGATACGACAGGACACCAACTTTTTCCTTAATCTGCCTGCTTTAACTATGCCTTGGTCTCCTTCTTCCCCTCCTTCCTTCTATCTTACCTTCTATTATAATGTTCATAAGTCCGTCGTGTCATATCAAGTGTCCTCAACTATCATCCTTCACTGGTGCCGCGCCGGTGTATACCGATAGTGTGGGTGGGGTTACCATTCCATTATTATCCATTAAAAAAAAACACCCGATGACTCATTCCAACTCACGGACTAGCTAGCGATGTCGATTCCATCGACGGATTCGCTTGTCACTTGTCTAGAGGGCCAGCTGTTAAATAGAATAGAATAGAATAGATAGACGACGTGCTCAAGAAGGGCCAAATTAAAAGTACCCGTAACCGGCGAGCGTGTATGAAAAGATTGATGAATGTGGAAGAAGCGAAAGAGGTTTGTTTGAATCGAAGCATTTGGCGTTCCATTGTTTCTGCCTACCCTAATGGGAGACAGGTGTGACAGAGATATATATATATATATATATATATATATATATATATATATATAAATAGGTATCCAGTTAGTTATAATTCAATACCTCACTGACACACCAATGTTAATAAAGGTGCATACACAAATGTCACCGTCGTGTATCTGTCTCTGTTTTGAATTAATTCAAATAAATCTTACATATAAATAGAATAAATTAATTCAGTAAAGAAGTAATAAACGTGAGCTATGGCACATTTACTGTATAATTAAGATTTGAAATGGATTCAGATAGATTCATTACTGATGGGATGGGATGTCAGAGAAACCAACAAGGTTAAATTTAAAGGGAATGAAGTTTATAAATTGGTCTTTTTTATGAAATAGAACTAGAGGGAGACCTTGTACAAAAGTCGATTGCTTGGGTACCTCTGTCGCATTCGTGTTTCTAACGTGAAGCAGTTGTGTTTGCATGGCTGTGTTTCGGTTTGAAGGGTGGGATATGGCGTGAATTAACAGGGTACAAAGGAATAGCATCGGAGTCCTCAGGAAAAGCGACGCATGGGGGGTATCATGGGCGAAACAGTATACTCAGTTATGTCAATGATACTGCTCATGTCTATAGGCGACGGTTACCACTTTCCATCAGGTGCGCCGTCAGCTTGTTTGCCATTCTAAGTTGTATAAAAAAAATATATTACATGAAGTCAACAGATGGTATTTTTATTTACAATTAAATATAATTAGTAAATAATAATATACAAGAACCAGCATATTTTATAAATATGCTGGTATATAATTTTAGTATTTTGAAAATTAATGTAATTAATTAATGTAATTAAAAGTAAATTTTAATCGCAATAATTGTAAACTATGGGTAACTGTAAAATTGAAAATAAAAGATTTATTATTATTAAAAATAGATAGATACTCTTTATTGTTTCCTCCAAAAGATTACAATAGTAAACTTTTTATAGATATAAACAATTACAAGAAATAATATCACAGTGAGAAAACAACGGGCGACCTTATCGCTAAGAGCGATCTCTTGCAGGCAACCTTTGGATGGAGAGGAGTGATTATAAACAGTTTGATCGGAGGCACTATGAAGACCCTATTATTTTTAAGTATAGAGATGTGATATATGTATTATATTGCAAGCTGACTCGGTAAACGTTGTTTTACCATATAAATTATTTCTAGAACTATACGAGTACATGAAAATATATCGTACTACAATTATTATATTCGATTGTCATCTTGCAACTCTATTGCGGCATATAAAAACTGCGATTAAACAACAGGGGTTGATCGTAAAAGGGTGAAAATTTCAATTTCTAAATCATAATAAAATAAAAATGGAAAAATTTGTCAAAAAAATAAAAAAAAAATTTTTTGGGGAGGGTCACCCTTATCGTTGAGGGATATGAAAAATAGATATTGACCGATTCTCAGATCTACCCAATATGCACACAAAATTTCATAAAATTCGGTAAAGCCGTTTCGGAGGAGTTTGGTAACAAACACCGCGACACGAGAATTTTATATATTAGATATAAATAAATATAAAAAAAAATATTCTCGCGATATTTGCGTTCTAGATCATTCTAAATGCATCAAGATGTTCATTATCTAAATGTGGACATTAATTTGGAAAGTTCGCAATGGTTTTAGTTTAGCTGTTCGTGCTGTACCCCTCCCACCACGGTTGCACTTGCAACTAGAATGCATTGAGGTCGTGACCGTGCAACAGCGATAGTAGGGCCTCAGTCGACTGCCATAGTATATATACTAGCTGACGCCCGCGACTTTGTCCGCGTGGTATTGTTATTACTGTATGTACTTACTTATTTATTATGTCTGGGAATACTGGACCAAAACTAACAAATGACGCGTCGTTCTCACTCTTTGTTTTAGGTCGAAATGACTCTACTTACGTAGGTTTTGTACTAAACTGTAAGTTACTATAGTTTTTTAACTATCCCACTGGACCTCTTTAATTTTCTGTGATTAAAAGTATTTAAAATGTTGACTGGGGATGTAAGGTATCGCTATGCAAAATCTCATTTAAATCGGTCCTACAGTTTCAGAGATTAGCCCGTATAAACAGACAAATAAACAGAGAAACAAAAAAATTGGAATCAATCTGGATTGTGTTCTGTTTCACTTCTAACATCTCCCTGACTCGGTTTTTGGCGTTTCTTTTTTCTATATACAGACATTTGACCTCTACAGTTTTATATTATATATATATATATATATATATATATATATATATATATATATATATATTGTGTTGTAGGAGCTCTATGCCTGACATTAAATTCACGCATAGCTCAGTGCGTAGAGCACTTTTCTCCCTCGAAATCCATAAGTCGAGTGGGCCTGATGGTATTCCTCCAATTGTGCTTAGGACGTGCGCACCAGAGTTGGCTCCGGTTCTTACGCGTCTTTTTCGGCTTAGCTACTCATCGGGCATAGTCCCAAAGTTTTGGAAGACTGCTCTGGTGCATCCGATCCCTAAAAAGGGAGATCGCTCAGATCCAGCTAACTATAGGCCCATAGCTATCACTTCCTTATTCTCGAAGGTTATGGAATCCATCATTAACCGTCAACTGCTCCGGTACCTAGAAGAGCACCGGCTGATCTGTGGTCGCCAGTACGGCTTTCGACAGGGACGTTCGGCCGGTGATCTTTTAGCTTACTTAACACACCGATGGGCAGTGGCAATCGAGAGTAAGGGAGAGGCCTTAGCAGTTAGTCTGGATATTGCGAAGGCCTTTGATCGGGTGTGGCATAGAGCGCTGCTTTCAAAGCTACCTTCATTTGGGTTGCCTGCGAAACTGTGCATTTGGGTCGCCAGTTTTCTCAAGGAACGTAGCATTAAGGTCGTAGTCGACGGTGCATGCTCTGATTTAAAACCTTTGAATGCTGGTGTCCCGCAAGGCTGTGTACTATCTCCGACTCTGTTTCTTCTGCATATCAATGATATGTTACAGATAAGTAATATTCATTGCTATGCGGACGACAGTACAGGAGATACATTATATACCGGTCATGCAAAGATCTCGCGGGCACATACCGATGAGTGCCGGAATAGACTTGTGTCTGAAATCGAAACTTCACTCCATCAAGTTTTGATCTGGGGTGAACAAAATCTTGTCCAATTTAACCCCAAAAAGACACAAGTCTGCGCGTTTACCGCAAAAAAGACACCGTTTGTCGTATCTCCTCACTTTCAGGGCACTTCCCTTGATAAAAAGTCAAGTCTAGGAATTCTGGGCGTTGATATATCTTGCGACGTCCAGTTTTGCGGTCATCTGGAGGAGAAGGCTAAGATAGCTTCCAAAAAGTTAGGAGTGCTCAATAGGGTGAGACGATATTTCATGCCAGAACACCGCCTGAAATTATATAAAGCCCAAGTCAGGCCGCATATGGAATACTGTTCTCACCTGTGGGCAGGAGCGCCACAGTACCAACTCCTTCCGTTAGACCGCATTCAAAGTCGGGCGGCTCGAATTATCGATAGTCAACGCCTTACTGTCCGACTTGACCCATTGAAACTGCGCAGAGATGTTGCATCTCTGTGCATCTTCTACCGAATTTATCATGGGGAGTGTTCTGAGGAATTGTTCGGATTGATACCTGCTGCTGATTTTCACCACCGTACAACCCGCCACAAACTAAAGTTTCATCCCAATCATCTGGACGAGTGGCGGTCTTCCACCGTGCGTTTTTCAAGGCACTTTCTTCCACGCACAACCATTCTTTGGAATCAACTTCCAGCAGCAGTATTTCCGAACCGATACGACAACATAACCTTCAAGAAAAGAGTATATTCCTTTTTAAAAGGCCGGCAGCACACCTGCAATGCCGCTGGTGTTGTGGGTGATCATGGGCGGCGGTAGTCACTTACCATCAGGTGAGCCGCATGCTCGTTTGCCCCCTGTGTTGTAAAAAAAAAAAAAAAAAAATATCTTCTTATGACTTCATCCACGTGATCGGGATATGTCCATTCATCATATCAGCCTTTAGATGGTTTACCAGTAGTTGCCACATCTGGCAGGCGGATTAACAATCGCAGTTTGGCTTTATAGATGTTTTTAGAGGGACGCTATTGCCCATCCCTCGCCCTCCCTTAGTCGGCTCCAACGATATCCATGGGAAAGGAAGAGGTGATCTGTTTTATGCCGGAACCACATGGTCAATATTCTATGTTCTTGTGAATGTGGATGTACATTCCTATGAATGTGTTCTTTGAATATAATAAAAAATGGCATAAGTTCTTCTCCATTCCATATACCAGGAGTGGCCAACCGGTCGCTCGCGACTATTAGTCCAGTCGATCGTGGCAAGGCAAAAAAAAAAAGTATTTTGCAAATCTAGCGGAAGATGCTCAGACGCAATGCTCACACTAATATAAATAAATAATTACTGAGAATAAGTCTCAGTTTTATGTTATCCCTCTTAATAAAATAAAAAAATACTACAATACTACATAATTGTGTACTGAACTTTGTTTTTTAAGTGGATGATAATGGAATGGCAGTCCCACCCGCGCTATCGGTATACACCGGCGGGGCACCAATGAGTGATGATAGGTGAGGGTGAAGTAGGTCACTTAGCCCATCGTGAAGAATTCAACAAGAATTGTTCACGATGGTTTCCAAGGGGAACCACGTGCAAGTCGACCTAATAAGGTATATTGCTAGCAATGGGGCTGTCAAACTCCATTGCTAACAATCCTTTTCCCCCCATCACGTGTACTGAACTATGTCGTTTCATTTGTGATTTCAAGAAGTATATAATTGGTAGATCGCGCAGGGTTTCGTCAGTAAACAGTGGATCTTGGGTCTAGTCAAGTCAGCCACCCTTGCCATATAGTAAGTTTAGAGGCTAAACGGTAACAAACAGATAAACTAACTTTCATATTTATAATATTAATAAGTATGTTTGTGAGGTCTTATTAAAATTTTGTTTTTGTTATTTGAACGAAGTGTTAGTAAATCTTTGGCTTTATCTCCTAACATTTACCCACCGCCCACATTCAATAGTCGATAACGGAATATCATCACGTTTATTGCTATAGGTGCCAGGCAGTGTTTGCCTTTCAAAGTCAATGGAAATGTAAATGTTAACTTGACTCTTGGTTATTATATTTTAGTTTATATTACGCCGTAAATAATAGATACAATATAATATTATTTACTTGTGTGTATTTAATATTTACCAAAGGGAGACTTTGTACAAAAGTCGTTTGCTTGGGCACCTCTGTCCCATTCATGTGGAGTAGTTTTGCATAGCTGTGTTTCGGTTTGAAGGGTGGGATATGTGACTTTACAGGGTACAAAGGCATAACAGCTTATACCTGGGCGAGGGGAGGATTAGTTTCATTACTAGCAATATACCCTGTCAGGTCGACCTCCACGTGGTCCCCCCTGGTAACCAACGTGCTGAAGTCCAGGTGTATTCATCACGGTGGGCTAAGCGACCTGCCTTTTCATTGTGTATGTGGTGTATACTGATAGCATACCATTCCATTATCATCCATAAAAAAAAAACCTTACACCTCAGGAATGGCAACGCATGGAGATATATCATAGGCGACACAGTATACTCTGTTATGTGCATGGTACTGCTCATGTCTATAGGCGACGGTTACCACTTTTCATCAGGTGGGCCGTCAGCTTGTTTGCCATTCTAAGTTGCATAAAAAAGTGTTTTTAGAATGTTCGCAACTTTTTTTTTGATTTGTTGCACTTGAAAACGGGAAGATTATAATTTTCCCACGGGAATGAGAAATTAACAATAAAGATACGAAGTCATAGGAAAAATTTAGTGCGTAATACATATGTATTTAACTATTACTTTAAACTT
The DNA here is from genome assembly GCF_026898425.1 of Galleria mellonella. Taxonomy (NCBI): domain Eukaryota; kingdom Metazoa; phylum Arthropoda; class Insecta; order Lepidoptera; family Pyralidae; genus Galleria; species Galleria mellonella. Next base: position 1,064,192 of record NW_026441999.1, on the reverse strand, counting down.
GTACCCTGTTATTAAGACAACAAATTAATTATATCATCAAAGAAAAAAAAAACGTAATCTCATAATCCTTCTAAACATCGACCTTACTACCTTGAGATAAGCTCTATGGAATTTGCTCATATCGTGTTATGACACAGCCAGGGTTCCCACAAAAACAATGCACAAATAATTAGGTCAAAACAATGTTGGAAACACATTATGCAATGTTTTACACAAATTGTACGTGTGAAAAAATATTAAGTTTAGTCTATGGGTGTGTACAGAAAATACTGTTATTGTAAGTAGTTTTAAGCGATAGACAATAAAGTTATATTATCTATGTATACTTATAATAAATCTGTAGAGAGGTCAATTCTGTACATGAAATATATTTCCAAAATAACTATCAGGCGGTGATTAGTGATCGATACTGATGCTAAAAATGTAATCAGTAAAATTTTTGTCTGTTTGTCTGTATGTTATGTCCGCCTTTTGTACCAATCATTTTTTGTAATGTGGTCAATAGAGAATAAATAAATAAAAAAAAATATAATTATAAATTACAATACGCTTCACGATTGTGGAATTAAATGTTTTCACCTTTTAAACGATATAAACTTCTATTTCTGTTTTTAGAACAGTCGCCAACAATCTTTTTCCCTTTCTCCTGCCAATGATTGATTCATTGCCACATACGAAAATAAAATGTTCCTATTAACTATAGAGAGTGTTGCCATATAATAATTACATCTGAAGTGAACATTTATAATTATTGCAAAAATAACAATGAATTACCGTGAAAAGGGCACCACTAAACCCAAATCGTTTTACGACGCGATAGAAAAAATAATAACCTGGCATTGCGTAAGTATTACAAAAAAAAACTAACTATTATGTGAAATGTGTTATTTGTGGTTTGTAAATCACGGTACCTAATTGATAAAACGTTGTGACAACAAAATTGGGCGTAACATTTCCTGCTTGAACCCTAATGTCACGTGAGGAGTTAATATATCGCGGCGTTAACAGGGCTGTCACGCATTTGTAATCTATGGTATACTTATAATAAATCTGTAGAGAGGTTAAATCTGTACATGAAATATATTTCCAAAATAACTATCAGGGGGTGATTAGTGATCGATACTGATGCCAAAAATGCAATCAGTAAAATTTTTGTCTGTCTGTCTGTATGTTAGTTATAGAAACAAAACTACTCGATGGATTTTAACGAAACTTGGTACAATTATTCTTCATACTCCTGGGCAGGTTATAGTATACTTTTCATCACGCTACGATCAATAGGAGTAGAGCAGTGAAGAGAAATGTTGAGAAAACGGGGAGAAGTTACTCCATTTTTAAGCTTCCGTCGCGTGTGCAGCCTTAATGGCCACTTTTTAAAATGTAAAAATGTCCATCCGTGCGACGCCGGGATGGGCAGCTAGTTTATAAATAAAATAAAAATATTTCTTGTTCTAGAAAATACGATTATAAGCATTTTTAATAGTTATTTTTTATGAATCTATATTATTCTATCTTACGACACATTAATCGATCAAGGAAAGGCTTCTTTTCATTGGGTGTCGTAAGAGGCGACTAAGGGAACTTAATGGTTGATTAATGGGCACCAGAGGGAGACTTTGTACAAAAGTCGATTGCTTGGGTACCTCTGTACCATTCGTGTTTCAACTGTAAAGCAGTTGTGTTTGCATGGCTGTGTTTCTGTTTGAAGGGTGGGATATGGCGTGAATTTACAGGGTACAGAGAAATAACACCTGAGCCTTCAGGAATGGCAACGCAGGGGGCGTATCATGGGCGAAACAGTATACTTTATTATGTCCATGGTACTGCTCATGTCTCATCCAATGGCAAACAAGCTAACGGCCCACCTGATGGAAAGTGGTAACCGTCGCCTACACCATGTACCATGGACATAACAGAGTATACTGTTTCGCCTATGATACCCCCCATGCGTTGCCATTCCTGAGGACTCAGGTGTTATTCCTCAGTACCCAGTATATTCTAGTGTTTTTTTTTTTTATAATAATTTTCTTAAACATAGCATAAATAAAGTAAATGTACTGAAGTATATTTATTTAAAATTAAATATAATATTAATGACAACCCTAAATATGTTTAAGATACGAACATCTTGTACCGCTTACATCTTCAAAATAAACAAGGCACCTAATGTAATTAAATAATCATTAATAATATAATTACAAGTTTAATAGTTAGTATGTATGTATGTATGTCACGCTATATGTAAGATCTATTGTTTATATAATAGGTTTTCGTTGATGTTACATATACATATTTATATAAATAAAAAAACAAGTATTATACAATAAGAACTGTTATACTAAAAATATGGTTCAATCGTGAATAAACTGACGAATGATGACATGTTTTGTTGGATGTATGCCACTACTAACTTTTACCTGCTACTTCGTCTGCATGTCAGGGATATATTGATTTACCGGAATAAAGAAAATAGCCTAGTCATCTTCTCCGTCCCAAATATTAAGTGTATACCAAATGTCGTGATGATTAATTAAGCTGTTAAAGTGTTAAGAGGTAACAAACAAACAAACTCTCTTTCACATTAATAAATATTAGGCAATAAGGATTTAGATTTAAAGAAAGTGTTAAGTATGAAAGTGGATGGATGTAATGGAAAGGGATAACCGTAATAAAAGTGGATGGACTGTGTTTTTTTTTATACTACTGAGGTGGCAAACAAGCATACGGCCCACCTGATAATAAGCGGTTACCGTAGCCTGTGAACGCCTGCAATACCAGAGGTATTACGCGCGCGTTGCCGACCCTGAAGAAACCTCTTTACCCCCCTTTTGAAGAACCCCATGCTATAGTCTGTGTGTAAAACGATATGCTGAAAAGCGGAGCGAGCTCAGAAATAACAGCTGATAGACATTTGTGGAAGAAGAAGATATACTGCGTCAATTTTCGTACGCTTTCTGTTTTTACCTAATGGTTAGCTGGTAAAGAATGCTATATGGCATTAAGCTCGCCACTTGTACAAAGTTTTATTGTGCAATAAAAAATAAATATATAAATAAACCTCAAATAATTGGGAAAAGGCAAAGCAGTGACGAATAAGGATTTAGACGTTTCAAAGATTAGCGATTTATTAATATTGATTGCAAGTAGTAATCATTGGTAATAATATATTAACAAAGATCCTACACGATCTAAGTAAGATAAGTTTATGAATAGTCTCTGAATATGTCAAGTACGAGATTATTGAGTTAAACTATAATTAATACTACTTTCCATTGAACGAAGGTAAGAATAAAATAACATAGTCCTGAATTCGTCTTTGTTATCAAGATTACTCAAGATTCGAGTTTGAGAACTCGAACACGTATTCGAGTATTTGTATGGGTGTTCAAGTATCAATATATCAGATTCGAGTTTTGTTCTAGTTGATTTCTAAAGTTTATTTTAAAGAAACATAATAAACGTTCGGTTAAAAAAACATAATAACTTTGTTTATGAAAATAAAAGTAAAAATAGGAAGTAAAATCAGAAATAAAACTTACTACTTGTTGTAATGTCGTATGGTAAGTATTCGATTACTGCAGGTACTCGGATATTGTATTTGAGTATAGTGTATCCGAATTCCGTACATTGATTATTCGAGTATGTATTCGAGTTTATTTATGCAACTTAGAATGGCAAACAAGCTGACGGCCCACCTGATGGAAAGTGGTTACCATTGCCTATTGACATGAGCAGTACCATAGACATAACAGAGTATACTGTTTCGCCCATGAAACCTTCATGTATTGCTATTCCTGAGGACTCAGGTGTTATTTCTCTGTACCCTGTAAATTTACTGCCATACTCGAGTAATCCTGAGTCGACACCAACAACAACAGAACAAAACAAAACAACAACAACAGAATAAAATCTGTAAAGTAACATATGTAGGGAGAGGTACAATATTGATTCGTTATTAATAGTCGCTTTTGCAAATCTCTTAAGGTCATACACACAACAATAAAAATAACGCCTTTTAAATTTTTGTAGGCACTTTTTTTAAAAAGCCCCGTATTATATTGTAAGAGGAAAACCGAAAAAGGCAATTCATTATTAGTAGACATTACGTGTCTCAACTAGTACCAGTTTACCATATTATGCCTACTTACATACATATTTTTTGTAAATATGTTTCACTCATAACACATCCATGTAATTGTTACGTTTTATAGTATGATATATACTGAATATATGTATTTTTTATCGGTGTACCTCAAGGAATAGTCACTAAAACCACCAATATTTTTTGTGACCTTATAAATACTTTAAAAATTTTAATATATATATATATATATATATATATATATATATATATATATATATATATATATATATATATATATAAATATATATATTTAGAAGCTTTCACAGTACATTGGATTTATTCAAATATCTATCATAGTTTCGTAGAAAAATAATTTTAAAATTTGGAGTCGTTTATCAAAAACGACTGAAGTTAGAGATGACAATTGGTTAAAAATATTATATATAATATAATTATTAATGTACATATTAATATATATAATATTGGTTCAAAATTATTTCCAACAACTAGCAATATGTTAAACCAATGCCAAAAAAGAGGCCAGTACAGATTTCATATGGAAACGGCGAGACCCTTTCGGCCGGTAATGCTATTATAACACTAAATAAAGATGCATTCTTCTATCACAAATTAACAAGTGCTTATAGTGTACACTACAATGGGCGCGATAATTTCGATCACGAATATTTTCTAAAGCCCATTATTTACAATTTGAATGGAGTAATCACCTCTGACGGTTTCCATACGTGTATAGCCGCATCCAATGTCGCCCCTTGACCTACGACTTCACTTACTTATGTGTTGATTATATAAACGTCCATATATGTAATACTATGACCGAATAATATCTCTAATCTTTATCTGATTGAAAAAAAAGGAGCATATTTTTTTATTCATACATATGTATGTATGAATCAACAATTCGTATGTCTCTCATTGCGGTAGACAGAAACGATTTCAAGTCGTCTTTTTTTTATGCAACTTAGATTGGCAAACCTGATAGAAAGTGGTAACCGTCGTCTATAGACATGAGCAGTACCATGGACATAACAGAGTATACAGTTTCGCTCATGATACCCCCCCCCCCCCGCGTCACCATTCCTGAAGTGTTATACCTCTGTACTGTGTAAATTCACTGCCATATCCTACTCTTTAAATTGAAACAGCCATGCAAGCAGAATTGCTTCACGGTAAAAACACGAATGGGACAGAGGTACCCACGCGAACGTTTTTGTCCTCAGGAATGGCAACGAATGGGAGTATCATGGGCGAAACAGTATACTCTGTTATGTCCATGGCACTGCTCATGTCTATAGGCGACGATTACCACTTTCCATCAGGTGGCCCGTCAGCTTGTTTGCCATTATAAGTTGTATAAAAAAAAAAACTTGAGTTGATTAAAAAATATACAAATAAATAAGTAGATTCGTATTTATATTAATATAAAAATGTATTTTTATTTTAATTAAATTATCACTGAATTATAAAATCAGTTGAAATAAGAAATGACACAATCAGTTCCAAAAACAGAACAAAAAACCAAAATTAGTTTTTTTTTTTATTTTCAATATTTATTTGTTAAATATATACACATATTATTAATGACAGTTTGACAATATAATTTACAACTAACTGACTCACTTTTATAACCTCGTGATGTAATGTTACAACGAAACAATGAAAACAAAAAGAAATAACAATACACACGAATTGAGAAGCTCCTTTTATGAAATCGGTTGAATAAGGCCAAATGATAATTGTAAACAAAACAATTTTGGATATTGCTTTGCATACACAGTTGCATCAGGATGTAAACTGTGAACTAAATATATTAAGAGAAAAAAATGCATTGTGGGCAGTTCTTAAGTTATTCCATAACTATTTCAAGTTACAAATGATTCACTCCATATCCAAATAAGTAATGGAAAGTTTGCTCATGCGAATATTATGCAAATAAAGTATATATGGTTTAGATTATTTCGTAATCAATTAAATAATGTATAACGATATTGTAAAAACCAAGCCTGAACTTGATATTCATAACGATAGTCACTCTGTGTTCATGGCTAAATTAAAATGTTGATGTACCTCGCCATTACATTATATATATTTATAATTTAAAATAATTACATTACAATTTCCATTATTTATATTATGTTATTATTCATATTGTTAATATCTTTACTCATATAATGACATTTAATAATTTAATTCTATTTTAATGTTTGTCAAACACAAGGCATGCTGTGGTTGCCTATAAATGTAAGAACAGTTAGATCTAATCTACCAGTGTATTGTACTAAAATGTTTAGCCGTATCTTATGTTGGTAATCCTATAAATAAATAAATAAATGGTATCCAATCGGTAGATAGCGATTATTAGTCCAGTCGATCGTGGCAAGGCAAAAAATATAACAATGCTAATCTAGCAGATGCTCAGACGCAATGCTCACACTAATATAAATAAGTCGGGGGGAAAGGGATTGTTAGTAATGGAGACTAAAAATCCCAATATACCCAACCAGGTCGACATCCTCGTGGTTCTCCCTGGAAACTATCATGGTTAATTCCTGATGAATTCATCACGATAGGCTAACTGGCCTGTTTTCATTCTCATCGATCACCCTTCACTGGTGCTCCGCCAGCGTATCCCGTTAGCGTAGGCGGGGTTACCATTTCATTTTCAACCACCAAAAAAAAAATATAAATAAGTAGTTACTAAGAATAATTCTCAGTTTTATGTTTCCCCTCTTAATAAAATAAAAAATACTACAATACTACATCATTGTGTACTGAACTATGTCGTTTCATTTGTGATTTCAAGAAGTATGTGATTGGTAGACCGCACAAGGTTTCGTCAGTAAACAGTAGATCTTGGGTCTAGTCAAGTCGGCTATCCCTGCTACCATCTATCGGCTATCCACTAGAACTTTGGGGGCGTATTGATTGGAGCAACTATTCCGTAATCAATAGGGACAATACTTTAGTTTCATTTATACGATGTACAATTAGTGATTTTTTTATACAACTTAGAATGGCAAACAAGCTGACGGCCCACCTGATGGAAAGTGGTAACCGTCGCCTATAGACATGAGCAGTACCATTGACATAACTGAGTATACTGTTTCGCCCATGATACTCTTTATACGTTGCCATTCCTGAGGACTCAGGTGTTATTCCTCTGTATCCTGCAAGTTCACGCCATATCCCACTCTTCAAATCGAAACACAGTCATGCAAACACAACTGCTTCACTGTAGAAACACGAATGAGACAGAGGTACCCAAGCAATCGACTTTTGTACAAAGTCTCCCTCTGGTGTGTGAGTGATCATCTTCAGCCGTTAACTGTCCACTGCTGAACATAGGCCTTACCCATAAGGGGACGTTTGTCAGTAGGTGCCATGCGTGGCAACTGTAGGTTTTAGTGATGTTTTAAGTGGGACGCTGCTATCTATTCTTCGACCATTAAGTTCCCTTAGTCGCCTCTTAAGATATCTACGGGAGAGGAAGAGGTGGCCCATTCTATGCCGGGACCACACAGCGACTGCACATAGATGTTTAAGTAAAATTCATATGAGGGGTCTTCATAAAAAAAAAAAACAAAAACAATAATTTTTAGAGCTTTTATGTCTGTCCGTTTGTTTGTTCTCGAGCAATAAATGTAACAGAAATAACTGCACATATTTTCAGCATTGTGATCCTGAAGGTCGAACCCGAATCGTTATGTTCAATTCGCAAATCGTAGAATCACAAAAAAAAAAATTGTATTAAAAAACTAATCTTTAAATTATTTCATCATCATTTTGCGGTGAATCACAAAAAAATGTTTCACTTTACCCAAATTACTTATTGTGTGCCTACAATAAATGATTTTGAACAAACTGCACTATTATTGTATCTTACTAATGACTTCGAATCATCAAGATGTGATTTTGCAAATTGCGTAATATATTTCTTTTATTAGCGAATTCAGGGACGAGCAGAGGTTTCAGTTTTTTTGGACAAAGTTAATATTTTTCTTTTTTTTTTCATTCAATACAATCATAAACAGGCTAATGTAAAATACAATTTTAACCACAAATATACATTTAAATGGTCATTTAAAATATGTGTTTCAATATGAAATTACAAATTTATTTATTATTAGAATGGTAAATAAGCTGACGGTCTACCTGATGGAAAGTGGTAACCGTCGCCTATAGACTTGAGCAGTACCGTGGACATAACAGAGTATACTGTTTCGTCCATGATACCCCCCATGCGTTGCCATTCCTGAGGACTCAGATGTTATTCCTCTGTACCCTATAAATTCACGCCATATCCCACCCTTCAAACCGAAACACAGCCATGCAAACATAACTGCTTCACGATAGAAACACGAATGGGACAGAGGTACCCAAGCAATCGACTTTTGTACAAAGCCTCCCTCTGGTAAAGACTTTCTTTTTTTCACTACAACAAAACTTGTTTACATTGTTATTAATAGATTGTAATCAATTCATCGCTTTAAAGCGACAGACAAGAAATTTGCACATTTCTAAATATTAGGAAGAAAAATAAAATACAATACACCATTAAAAACCCATGTAAGGTAGCGGCACGACCTTTACATTTCTATTACACCATGTAAACAACATAACGATAGTAAACCTATCCGGTTATCAGATAAATAATCTCGACAACGTTTGGACGATTGTGGCGAATTGGAGTTATGTAATTCACGTTTTGCGGATTATTCGAAACTACCTCTGGGTCCTCTACTTCATCATAATCATCATTTTGGCCGTTGACTATCCACTGCTGAACATAGACCTTCCCGATAAGATCAGTGTTGCCAGTAGTTGCCACGCTTGGCAGGCGGATTGGCAACCGCAGTTAGACTTTTACAGATGTGTTAAGAGGAATGCTGCTGCCTATCCCTCTAATATTAAGTTCCCTTAGTCGCCTCTTGTGATACCCACGGGAAAGGAAGCCCGTTGCTTCGTAAATGTGGATTTCAGAAGTATGAAAACCACTACTTTAATATAATAATTATTGTGGTGAATTATTTATACTGTATGTTTAATTAATTAATGAAATATATTATTTATGCATCATTTATGTAAGTATGTATCTATATAATACAATTTTACCTTTGGCTGTTAAATTGGCTACACAGGTTACACTCTGGTTTTGTTGTTCGCGTCCGTGTAGCCTAACTTCAGGCTGTAGCTGAAAATCAGTGCTTTGTTTTTAAGCAAAACTATCACTGAGCTGTAGCCTATTTGGGTCACTGCGACACACTTGGTGAAAACATATTTCCATACTTTATCTATTGTTTTATATTTAAGAAAGTGTAAATAATCTGATTGTATAAACTCATTCGTTAATTTACGTGTGTCATAAATGGTTCAAATAAAGTGTTTATCTATCTATCTACTTCTAGATGTAGTATCAAGATGAAACGCCAGATTTGAAGTTAGACCTTCTGGAGCACAACTGTGAACCGTAACCACAACTGGATTTAATTTGGTGCAGAGTTTTAGTGTGATAATGGAACATACATATCTACATACAGACAGATAAATATACAAAATACATACATACATACATATCTGTTACGCCTGTCTCCCATTAGGGTAGGCAGAAATAATGAAACGCCAAATGCTTCGATTCAAACAAACCTCTTTCGCTTCTTCCACATTCATCAACCTTTTCATACACGCTCGTCGGTTACGGGTACTTTTAATTTGGCCCTTCTTCAGCACGTCGCCTATTTGGTCGACATACGTCCGTCTAGGGCGGCCTCTACCGACATCTCCATTCATTGTTGCTCGATAAATCTCTTTCGTAATTCTTCTTTCATCCATCCTCTCCAAATGACCAAACCAACGCAACATTCCTTTTTCGATTTTTGACTACATCGTCTTTCAGTGCACACTTCTCTCTAATCACACTGTTTCTTACTCTATCTTTTCAAGTAATACCACACATACTTCTCAAAGCTCTCATCTGTACAGCATTTATCTTACTTTCATGCTTCTTCTGCCATACCCACGATTATACGAAATATTTTAGAAAATATAAATAACTTAGATTTAAGCATTTTTGAATATTCATTTTTCATTACTTACTTACTTATAACATTGTACATATACTGTTTAATTATTGTAAACGTATTGTTGGTGTATCTTTTATAAAAAAATAAATAAATGTAATTTAGCACATAAATAAAAATAGACAAAAGAGAATAGAATAGAATAAATGATTATTGTGTGAATTGTAATAATTCGTAAGATGTTATTAATGTTTTAAAGATAATTTAAACAGCCATCGGGCATACAATACAATTACATAACTGTGGGCGAAAGGACTGTATGCTGGTATGGAAACACGGTGTTTTAGAAAGATAATATAGTTATATAAAAAATATACATAGCAAACCAACGGAGTAAAAAAGCGAACCAAAAAAAAAAACACTTAAAACTGACACACACTTCAAATTACAAACAAAACATCTTTTTAATGAAATTAAAAAAGAAAATAAAAAGGTGCGTCGTGCACAATAACATTATTAATTATTTTACAATTGTACAATGAAGTCGCCATTAAAGTTTACAACAGAATAAAATACAATAATCAACAATATTAAATTCCCACGTGGTCACAATTACAATGTATTTACCAGAGGGAGACTTTGTACAAAAGTCGTTTGCTTGGGCGCCTCTGCCACATTCGTGTTTCTACCGTGAAGCAGTTGTGTTTGCATGGCTGTGTTTCGGTTTGAAGGGTGGGATATGGCAGTGAATTTACAGGGTACAGAGGAATAACACTTGAGTTCTTAGGAATGACAACGCATGGGAGGTATCATGGGCGAAACAGTATATTCTATTATGTCCATGGTACTGCTCATGTCTATAGGCGACGGATACCACTTTCCATCAGCTTGTTTGCCATTCTGAGTAGCATAAAAAAGGAATCGATTTTGGTGATTATTTTTTAGTAAATAAAAAGCCCCAAGGGGATTGTTAGTACTTGGGAATTATAGAATTACTAGTAATATACGAATACCCTGTCGGGTCGACCTCCACGCGGTCCCCTCTGGAAACAGTCGTAATTGATTCCTGACAAATGCGTTACGGTAGGCCAACCTTAGCCTCACTTCTTATCATTTACTGATACCCATTATTACATTTTCATCCATAAACAAATGTAAAATGGGCTGACTGCTTGTTTGCCAGTCAAAGTTACATAAAAAATAATGATTATTTTATGTATTAATTAAATTATTTATGTTAATAAAAAATGACAAAAAAGAATACGTTCAATTTGTAAAAATAATTTTAAAGTAACCATTTTTTTAATAATAATTTAAATTTAATATTTGACAAATATTAAATAAAAATGGCAAATAATTATAAATTTTAATAGGCATTATATAAGTATTTTTTTTGTATATCATTGAGTTAGTTTGCGGTAAATATAAATGATCATATTGTCTCATGGGTACATTTCTAAGACGAACATCAGATTTATTTTTGAATAAGTACATGTTGTTTACTATAGAACTGTACTGTACGTGCAAACGCAATGTAGGACGACCTCCCACTAGATGGGCGTGACGACCTCAAATGAATTGCAGGGAGTCAGTGGATGCAGGTGGCTCAGGACCGTTCTTTATGACAAGGAAGGCAGCAGTCCAGCAGTGAACGGATAATGACTGAAATGGTGATGATGATGATGATGAATTTATAATATAAATTGCCAGGAGTTAATGCTTTAATGTATGATCAATACACCGCAATACGTTAGCAATATATCTTTAGAATCGACTGAATAGATTGATGTACGCATTCGAAGTTTCCATTCAAATATATCAGGCTAAAAGTCAACGAACCAAGTCCATAAATAATTATTTGATTTAATATGTTTATAGCGGTATTGATTATTTTGCAATCGATCCATCATTTAAGGCAGTGGTTCCTAAACTTTTAAGATAACGGAACGCCCAACAAATACCTTTTTATTTTATGGAATCCCATATAAAATGATTTCAAATCAAAAACACTGTAATGTAAATAAAAAAAAAAGCTTTTATTAGAAATATTTTAAAAGTATAACACTTTATAGCGGTGTTTCCCAACGTGGGGTCCACGCCTCACAGGGGGACAATTTGATAGTTAAGAGGGGGGCGATTTTAAACCTCTTGTCCCGGACCATTTAAATGTAATACTACGAGAAGATGTGGATGCCAAATTTATCAAAAAAAAAAAAGTAAATAAAATAAATGCTATAAATATTTATTAGGTATAAAATCGTTCGACGTTACCAAAATATCAACTGGGCGATTAGAGTCGTCAAGTAAACTTTGTCGGAAAAAATTATGTATGGGGGCATAAAAATTTTAGAAATGTTCAAGTGGGGCATGACACAAAAAAGGTTGGGAAACACTGCTTTATAGTGTCCTTTAATTTTTTATGTGAAGAATGAAATTGTTTTACTGTATAAATAATTTTGCAGAACCCTGGTGACATTTTTAAAGGACCTCTAGGTTTCGGGGGATCCACTTTAGGAATCGCTCAATTAAGGAATAACTATAGCTATATCTAGTTGTAATTTTTAATATTTACAAACAATTTTTGTCGTCGTGTCGTCCCGGCATAGAATAGGTCACACCTTCCTTTCCATGGGTGTCGTAAAAGGCGACTAAGGGAGGGCGAAGGATGAGTAGTAGCGTTCCTCTTAAAACATCACCAAAAGCCAAAATGCGGTTGTCAATCCGCTTGCCAAGCGTGGCAACTACTGGCAAAACCCCTCAAGCGGGAGGCTTATGTTCAGCAGTGGACAGTTAACGGCTAGTACAAAAACTTAAGCCTCGTTTCACTTTCTTGGGTTGAATTTTCAAAATTCCTATTATATTATATATATATATATATATATATATATATATATATATATATATAGTAGCATTTTCAACTTTTCGGATAAACAGTAAATCACGAATGTGGTACTTCATTCATATATAATCTTCAATTAAAGTTAGCAATGTAGAAAGATAAGTACATACCTAATGCATTCCTTATTAATTTTATTTTATTAAGTAAAACGAGTCATTTGACCTCCGCTGATCAAGTATTTGGACGTGATGGTAGTAATTACTGTTGGCGGCAATTACCAACAGCACAATCATGGTGCGTGGTAATTATGGCCAATACACCACTAAGCATTGTGCTTTATGAGTGATTCTTATGAAATTAATAATTGTTTTTTTTTGCGTGTAGGTTTAAATGTATGTATATTCATAATTAATACTAATATATATATATATATATATATATATATATATATATATATATATATATATATATATATATATATATATATATATATATATATATATATATATATATATATATATATATATATATATATATATATATATATATATATATATATATATATATATATATATATACATATATATATATTATATATATATGACATAATGTCATAATTAATACTATAAGTAGTTTAATATAATTATATGAGGAGGAAAGGAAAGGGATGGAGACTGAGAATCCCATTGCTAGCAATATACCCAACCAGGTCCACCTCCTCGCGGTTCCCCCTGGAAACTATCATGGTTAATTCCTGATGAATTTATCATGATGGACTAACTGGCCTGTTTTCATTCTCATCTATCACCCTTCACTGGTATCCCATTAGCGCGGGCGGAGTTACCATACCATTTTCATCCATCAAAAAAATTATGTCTTTTAAAATTTTTGTGTTGTGTTAGGTTTAGTCAGTGTGTCAGACCAATTGATATTACTTTATCCACGGAGGAAAGGCATTGTTAGTAATGCGATCTAACAGCCCCATTGCTGTTAATCTAGGGCACATTATGACATCAAGTTGACCTCCACGTGGGGGGAAAAGGGATTAAAAATAAAAGGGCTAACAGCTTCTTTTCTAGCAATATAGCCTATGAGGTCGATTTCCATGCCAGAGGATCCTGAGAGCGCAGGCAGGGTTACTATCCCATTTTTATCCCATTAATGAAAAGACTTCATCCTCATGTCACATTCCTCGCTATTACTCCACTAATGTAAACAAATATCGCAGTCGGAGTTACCAATCCATTTCATTTGTTAAAAAAATTCAAGTGTCATGATTAATATGCAATGGTGTTACGGATCTTAATTAAGTGAGACAAAGATTATGTTATGGCCATAATTCTTTGTCACACTTGACCTGCCTTCTGGCCTAAGGCAGTGTTTACACATACCTAATCGAAGTTTCGAAGCTCTAAATAAAAACTTTGACATCTGACAAAACGAAATATTAAAACGAATAAAATGTATCTAAGAACGACGATACGTTTCTTAGATATATTAGATTTAAAATATTATTATTATAATTAAAACATGAAATTGTATGTCTACAAGAAGATTTTATTCCGCAATAAGCAAGATTTTGAATTTGAGAAACAAAACTTTGCTCCACAAAGAAATATAGTAGTTCCAGTCGTCTAAATCAAAGATTGTACCAATATGGAGTAAACTTTATCGATAGAAAAAAAGACTCATTGAGATTGGTTTAGAATTTGGGACGTAATCGTGTAACATACAAAAATAAATCAACGAACTGAATGCCTCCTTATTTTCTTCGCGTAAAAATGAGAGCTCTGAATCATTACTAATACTACGGATAACATAAGCATTATATCAGTATTTACTGTCTCCTGCTGAACATAAGCCTCTCCCTTGGAAGTTTTTGCCACTAGTTGCCACGCTTGGTAGGTGGATTGGCAATAACAGTTATTAGAAATATTTTAAAAGGGACACTACTGCCCATCCATCACCTTCCCTTAGTCACCTCTTATGATACCCACGGGAAAGGAAGGGGTGGCCTATTTTATGCCGGGACCGCACGGCAAGCTTGGCTTAACAGACATTGTTTATTAAAAAAAATAATAACAAAATATACTCTCTAAATAAAAATAACAAACCGAAATATCCAATCAATTAATCTATGTTTTATTTGTACAACTATTAATCAGCGGACTATTTTATGGTCGTGTCAATTATTCTTTTGTTTACATTTTCATTGAATTCTATTGAAAGAGGCTATAATACAAAATGAATAAGCAGTAGTGTTACGGATGTTAATTAAGTGAGCCAAAGATTATGTTATGGCCATAATTCTTTGTCACACTTGACCTGCCTTATGGCCTTAAGCAGTGTTTACACATACCTAATCCGAGTTTGAAAGCCCTCCGCACTAAATAACAAAGAGTTACATAACAAAACGAAATTAAACTATTTGTTATAATTAATCATAGATTGTAACTGTTACTTCATAAATTGTTTACAGTCTCGGAATTTGATAGTAAAAAGTTATTTGGAGACTTCGAAAGCTAAATACCTATTATGAATTATTGGATTGCCAAATTTTTCGTAACAGAACTATGTTGGACTTGTTTTTTTTTTTTTAATGATTTACGTTAGAGCATCGGAATGCTACGTTTTTGGTATGTGATCATTTATAAACATATTATGTTAGCTGTCGGATTTCAACAATTTAGCAATATGTTTTATATACATACGTAACCCAGCTCTTTGACTTTGTGTACATATATGTATGTATATGGACAATTGGCATATTTTTTTTTATGTACTGACCAATTTAATATATTTTTTTATTATATGATAATTTTTGTTAATAGATGATAATGGAATGATTGCTGTGTGATTTCGGCATAGAGATGCAACTACGGGAACCAATGGTCGGGGGATGGACAGCAGTGTTCATTTTAAAATATCACCAAAGTCTAGCTGCGGTTGCTAATCCGCCTGCCAAGCGTGGCTACTACTGGAAAAACCCTCCAAGGGCTATGTTCATATAATGTGCACTGATAGAGGATTAAACATAGATTACGTGAGGTGAGTTAACTCATCGTGACGAATTCGTCAGCATTTAACCATAATGGGTTTCAATAGGGATCGCGTGGAGGTCGACCTGACAGGATATATTGCCATGATTATTGTTACTAACGTTCTCCCGTATTTTGGTGTTTTTAAACAAATATTTAGTTCCGAATAGCTCTTCAAGTACAATATTACTTAACGCTAAATTTACTATTCATACGCTGGGAATCGGGTTAACTTTTTGCTTATGTCTAAATCATTTCGATGTACTATAGTGATTTAATGATTTTTTCTCGTGTTTCATATTACTTTCCGTAATTCGTTAACCAGTTTTTTGTTTAGTTAAAGATGCATTTTCCTTCCGTTGTTGATAAAAAGTAATTATGTTTACAAACTTGAGTTTACGCTCTTTGAGGCGAGTTCCCTTCTAATTTATTCTATTCAAAGGTTGCCTGGAAGTGATTGCTTGGCAATTAGCTTCTTCAACTTTTATAATGTTAAATTTTTATAAATAATTTAATTGTATAAGGAGAAAGGGTTGTTGGTTATGGGTACAAGAGGCCCTGTTGCTAGCAATATAGGACTTGTTACATGAATATCACATCAATCTCTACGGGGTCTCACCTGAAACTATCGTTATTGATTCTTGATGAATTCATCATAATTTGTCTTCACTCATCATACCTCACTAGTACTCTGTGAACATAGACCAATAGGGGGAAGGGATTGTTAGTAATGCGGACTACCAGTCCCATTGCTAGCAATATACCCTGTACCTGACCATCACCCTGGAAACCGTCGTGACTAATTTATCATTGAATTCGCCACGATGGGCTGACTGACCTACCTTTCATTCTCACCAATCATCCCTCACTGGTACTCCGCCAGTGTATACCGATAGCGCAGGCAGGGTTACCATTATCACCCAATAAAAAGAAAAACATAGACCAATAGAGCAGGCGAGGATACAATTCCATTTTCATCCCATAAAGTCTTTCCTAAGTCTCCCGCTGGTAATATTAAACCTGTCATACAATACATACATTACTTCAACAACTGAACATAGGTCAAGCAATGTAATGTAACTGTATGATATGATGACATATAAATTGCGAATAAAGTGTAATGCACGTGTAATCTAGCCTTTATTTCTGAGGCGACAAGGGCCATGCAAAGTCTGGGGAAATTATGGTAACATGGTAGGTATGTTGTGGATAATGTAAAAGTAAGGAAGTGGCTTCTATATCACCAATTTTAAATATGGAGAAAATTTTCATTTTTTTTTGTCTATGGAAGATTGGTAAATTTATGAAAAAAAAATGTTGAATAAATATTTACGAGTAGTATTAGTTCTAAATAAAAGTTACTGCATAATTTGGCCACAACAGAATATCAGTGTTTTGCTCTTTTGAGGACAAAGCAATAAACTGAGTTGTGACCATTTTGTTTTACTATGGCACACGCATGAAAGAAGGATATTGTTGTTTTATATATTTTGCTTTTTGTATTTTTTATTGTTTTTCATTCTTTTATCTCTAATTACTGTGTATGTCTGTGTTATGTGTATGTTTGTATTGTTATTTGTGTGTTGTAAGTAATGCAAATAAATTATCTATCTATCTAATTTAAACTTAATAAACGTTATGTAACTTTTTTACTTGAAATTTAGTGCGTTTTTCTAATTTGTTAATCAGGACACTACTTGTTCTTCTCCTGTATTCTTCAAGTACTTTTATAAATTTTGAAAAGGGGAAGGTTATGATTAGTTTATATTGATTGTATTTTTTGTACATGTAAGTATAATTGTAAGGGTGGGATGTGACGTGAATTTACAGGGTACAGAGGAATAACACCTGAGTCCTCAGGAATGGCAACGCATGGGGAGTATCATGGGCGAAACAGTATACTTTGTTATGCTCATATCTATAGGCGACGGTTACCACTTTCCATTAGGTGGACCGTTACCTTGTTTGCCATCCTGAGTTGTATAAAAAAAAAGTAACACGCTCAATTTGGCTGTGTATTATTAAGGAAAGAAAAAAAAAGGAAATAATTAATTATCTATATTAAACTTTTAGGTTCAGGAGAGTTCTCCATGATTCCTTAGCGAGTTGCAGTTGGCACAACGATATGGAAGCAACCGAGATAATCATCTAACTACAAATTGACATATAGACAGACAAAATTACAGTGCGGATCTCACGTAACGGCAATCATGTGTAATGTTGCACATCTTATTGTGATGTATGGACAATTTAGTGTGACTAGACAACTTGTTAGGAGTCGCATCTGAAGTTTAAACTGACTTCGAAATCAGGTTGTAAATACGACTGTGTATTCTGAAATACATTCAAAATTTGATTTTTTTTATGCAACTTAGAATGGCAAACAAACTGACGGACCACATGATGGAAAGTGGTAATTGTCGCCAATAGACATGAGCAGTACCATGGACGTAATAGAGTATATTGTTTCGCCCATGATACACTACCATATACCACCGTTCAAACCGTATAATGTATAGATTTTTTTTTTAAACAGTGTTTGCTGTTATAAAAAAATAATAAAATAAAAATTAAGTATTAATAACACTATTTGTATTTTAAACTATTTCTATTAATATTCTTACCTTCCTAATTGTAGAGGTCATGTTGAGATTTGTACCTGAAAACAATTACAGAATTAATTAAAATCCTTGCATTTATTTATATGAAAAGTTACTGTGTTTTTCTCTTTTACATTATCGGGATTATAAAATAAATAATAACTATTGCCTATAAACATGACGATTCTGTGTGATCATTTCAGCTCCCGCCATATAGTAACACGTAAGCAAGATGGTTGAACCTAAGAACAAGGAATTACATAGAAGGAATGATAAAATAAAAACTGTAAATCATATTGTTGTCTCTTTTCTTCTAATGCAAATATAATTAGTAAAAAGAGGACGAAAGGTACACCATCAGTTGTCATTTTTCTCAATTCATAGCAGGTTAGCGTATAAAAAATGTTTGATATGTCAATTATTTGTCAATGATAAATTTTACATTACTAGATTATATATTAGACACAGTGTATGTAGAAAGTATGCGAGCAGGTTGTATCTGAATTTGGTAGGGTTATACGGTCGTATAATATTTTCCATACACAAGCCTGCTATGAATTGGCAATTTTATTACTTAGGGTTGAACACTGATTTATTCATCGAAAGACTAAATAGAACAAATTGTTACTGGCCAGTATTAAAAATTGTATTAGTGGCCAGTACGTGAACATAATATATTATTTCTTTCAGCTCTTTTGGCGTGAATAACTAACATATAAACATCTAAATATTTTTAAATACTTTTTAGTACTATTTGCGTTTTGACCCGCGAGTTCGCCCGCGTTTAGAGGTTTCATAATCGGAATGATCTGTCAATTTTACAAAATAAATGAACATTATTCATTATTTCTATTTGACTATTTAAAAAGTAATTATAGAGTAATATTCTTAGTAAGCTGCCACTGAAAATTAGAATTTTGATGGGAAGAATCTATTTGAAAAATTTCGAAGCAAAATATGAAATAGGTACAAAGTTTTTAATGGTAGATTTAAGAGTATATCCCCGGCCAACATTTTAAATACTTTTAACCATGGAATATTAAAGAGTTCTCGTGGGATAGTTAAAAAAAGTATAGTTATTTATACAGCTTAGTACCTATACAACCTACTTAAATAAAGTAATTTTGACCTAAGGCAAAGAGTGTGAACGACACTTTATTTGTTAATTTGGTTCAGTATTCCCAGACACCATAAATAAGTAGGTACATACATCGATACATACTAAACAAGAATAACAAATACCACGCGGACAAAGTCGCGGGCATTAGCTAGTATGTAATAAGATACTCAAAACTTGCTGACATTAAATAAACATATGGCTATTTAAATAGTTGCCAACTCGATAACTATTTTCAATTAATAACGTTGCTCGACAGATAAGTGAAATTAATGGACAAAACTTACGTCTAATAGTAATTTTATTATTTAAATGTTATTAACAACAGTTTATATTGCAAAGATGTTAATCAAATAAGCCATTTTAAGGTAATAATACCCGGAATAACTTACGTGTATTTAAGTCGAGAATACTCGACTAGTTTCGGAACCATCCGTAACTGTTAGTCGCGTTAGTTAATCCGGGTGTACTCACAAAACTTTTAATAATATGATTATATAATAAGCTAATAATGTACATCAAAATAAACTACTTATTAACAACGGTTTAAACTGCAAAGACGTTAATGAAATAAGCCATTTTAAGGTAAGAATACCCGGATTAACTTACGTGTCTTACTTACGTGATTTAAGTCGAGAATGCTCGACTAGTTTTGGGATCATGCGGGACTATTAGTTAATTCGGGTATACTTACGAAACTGTGGATAATAAAATTAAACAAGCTATTAATGTGCATCGAAATAAACTTCTTGTTAATAATAGTTTAAATTGCAAGGATGTTAATCAAACGAGCTATTTAATTGTAATAAAACTCGCATTTACGTCTATTTTAGTAGTCGAGAATGCTCGACTAGTTTTGGGATCATGCGGGACTATTAGTCACGTTAGTTAATTCGTATATACTCACGAAACATTTGATAATAAAATTAAACGAGCTATTACTGTGCATCGAAATAAACCTCTTGTTAATAATAGTTTAAATTGCAAGGATGTTAATCAAACGAGCTATTTAAATGTAATAAAACTCGCATTTACGTCTATTTTAGTAGTTGAGAATGCTTGACTAATTTTGGGAACATGCGGGACTATTAGTCACTTAAGTTAATCCGGGTGTACTCACGAAATTTTTAATAATAAAATAAAACAAGCTATTAATGTGCATCAAAATAAAATAAATTAATAAATGAACAAAAGAAAACAGTGACCCTAAACAGTTATATTTTTGCGACAAATAGATGACCATTGATTATTTATAACCTAAGACGCTCACCGCTAACTTCTGCAGGTATCGAACTTTTTAATGAAAGTTTAAATTAAAGATGAGTGAACGTACAATGCACCCGGATTGTCTGTTGTTAGTTAATCACAATCTAGGGTTGCCAGATGAAAATAAGTAATATTTACGGCAAATTTGGTAAACTTATTATGTTTTTTTTAATAAGATTTACACCAAACGGAAATTGATTCTTTACTATATACGGTTGCCTATGGTTGTCTATTAAAATGGTAGCAAGTAAGAGTTGCCACCTGGCACTGTTAAGTTGCGGCCAACAGAGTGCATGCAGTCCGGTTGCATTGTATTGTATTTTAGCTAATCTTTAATTTAAACCAATTTTCATTAAAAAATCTTGTCATTGATTTGCAAAAGTCAGTAGCAGAAGTTGCGATACTCATGGGAAAGGGTTGCCTATTCTATGCCGGGACCACACGGCCAAAATTTAAGTTGACTTGAATAATAATCTATCTTTGTTTTATACTAAGATATAAGGAACTATCAAAAGTATATTAGGCATATTGGATTCGTTCCTTATTTAAGTTATTGATAGGTTATTACTGGGTACAGAGGAATAACACCTGAGTCCTCAGGAATGGCAACGCATGGGGGGTATCATTCGCGAAACAGTATACTCTGTTATGTCCATGGTACTGCTCATGTCTATAGGCGACGGTTACCACTTTCCATCAGGTGGGCCGTCAGCTTGTTTGCTATTCTAAGTTGTATAAAAAAAAAAGGTAAATCTCCGGTATGTAATCTATTCTATTGTTGTTTTATGAACGCAAAAGTTTTTACTTTAATACTGAAAGGTATTTGTAATGGGACAGTGGTACCAACTGCCAATAACATGGCCCTCGTAAACACAATTCAATCGCGTGGGATTGTTTCACAAGTAACTTGATTAAATTTAACGTTAAGTTAGGGGACAAAGCTGTAAATTCCTCTCGAACCTTTTATGTGCACTGCCGCCACGTTAGTTTACTTGTTTTTTTTTTTTTAATATAATTATTGTTTTTTTTTGTCTGTCAAATATATTTTGATAGATATCAAGTATTTATCAATTAAAGTATCAAACTTGAGTATTTTTATTGCATTAAAAATTAAAGAAAGGATTCTTAATTCGACATTATTTATCGTATACCTATATGCAACCCCATATCTTCGCACGTTGAGTTAACCGATTTCCGTTAGTAGTTCGGTTGTAATATACAACGACACGATTCACGACAGAAAATTGCTTTATTTATATACTAGGCATCGGTCTGACTTCACACGCGTAGATAAAATTTTCAAAAATAATATATAGTCTATGGTATTCGCTGATAATGTAGCTTTCTATAGGTAAAGGAAATTTTGAAATTGGATAATTAGTTTTTCAGTGAATTTACAGGGTATAGAGGAATAACACCTGAGTCCTCAGGAATGGCAACGCATGGGGGGTATCATGGGCGAAACAGTATACTCTGTTATATCCATGGTGCTGCTCATGTCTACAAACAAACAATTAAATGTTTCGTCTTTATAATATACAATATAGATTAATAAATTCAACTAAAGTTTTTGTTTTTTAAATACTAGTTAGTTAACTAAGGTCAAATAATCTTAATCGAAACATTTATCATGCGGAATCCACATATAAAATATTATGAGATAATTTGTAGTAAATTCTTTTTTTAGAAAGAAAACCTTGTCGTTGTTCGAATAAGGTTGATGATATGGTAAATTATTCGAACGCTGTTTTAACTACTCATTAAAATCGGTGGAAATTAAGTTTTTTTTGTGCAACTTATAATGGCATCAATCCGTCGGCCCATCTGATGGAAACAGGTAACCGTCGCCCATAGACATGAACAGTATCATGGACATAACAGAGTATACTGTTTCGCCCATGATACCCCCCATGTGTTGCCATTCCTGAGGACTCAGGTATTATTCCTCTGTACCCTGTCAATACATAGCCATATCCCACCCTTCAAACCGAAACACAGCCATGCAAACACAACTGCTTCACGGTATAAACACGAATGGGACATAGGTGTCCAAGCAAACGACTTTTGTACAAAGTCTCCCTCTGGTGTAAGTTCAAATTTACTGAATAAATATAAAATAAAAATAAAAATAAAAATATAAAAATTCTGAAATATTATTAACTAGCTAAATCCCGTGATATTGTCCACGTAAATTAGTACACAAAGTATCCTATGTACTAAATTAGGATATATCCTATCCGTGTACTTAATTTCTTTCAAATCCGTTCAGTATTTTTTTGCGTGAAAGACTAATAAACATTCACTTATTCATCCATCCATATATCTTTAGAAACTTTCGCTTAAATAGGCTTTTATTTATTAAAAAAAATAAGGAAGTGAATTCAGCATTCAGTAGTCTTATGTACCTATTTGTTAAAGAATATACCAACAAAAAAAAAACCAACAATGCTTGGAAGAGAATTGTATATAGTATTAAGTCCATCTTTTGTGCCAGACATTTTTTTTGGAATGTAGCCAATAAAGAATAAATAAATAAGTAATATACGCTTACGGCTTTAAATCCGGATTCTTTTAAAAAGATTCATAGGAATTATAAATAGCGAAGGATACAATGTAAACAGGAATTTAATTGAAAACGAATATAGTTTGACGCTTGTAGTATAGCGGTTTATTAGTTCTGATTGTTGCAGGTTCAATCCCTACACTGTATCTACAAATAATTGTAATCACTGTAGTTTATATTGATATAATAGTAATTAACAATTTTATTGTACGTACAATAATTAATTAATAACCTTAAATATATATATATATATATATATATATATATATATATATATATATATATATATATATATATATATATTAATGTTGTTATCATATTCATAACCAGAGCAAATTGTAAAATAGTGCCAACACCGTGGGGTGAGGACCTGGTGATCTGTAACACAGGTTTATCCTACTTCAGACACTAGTTCTTCACAATACATTAACTTATGTGACCTCCAAAAATAAATATATTAGAATAATAATATATGTACAACTGGTATTGTGAAGAGAATAAAAAAAAAATTTATTATACGTGTAATATGTAATTAACGCTCCTTTCCACTCAGGGTTTGCTGGAAGAGAACTCTTACAGAGTTAAGCTCGCCTGTTGTACATCTATATACAACATCAATTATAATAATGCAATTTTTATGTACAATAAAGTATGAATAAAATGAATAATAATTGTAAACATTTATTTTTGTTTTAATTAATTGACATATTTCCTTTTTTTTATCAATAATCTCATAATTAAAAATATATATATATAACAAAGAATATTGGAAACAAATTACGCTCATTGTGAACTAGTTTCGACAATTATTTATTTATTGAACAAAATGTCATGTTAATTCAGTATTAAATTTAGAAAAATCGAGTAAATTAATTTAATCGAGAAAAAATGAGATGACTGTTTATTAATTTGTTTGTATTTAGGATTTACATGCATATAGGCAACTTTTTATCCCGGTAAATGAATATATCCCGGTCATAATTAATTTGCGGGATAAGATGCAGGATTAAGTTGCGGGTAAAAAAAGAAATGTAAAAAATGAAACCGTAAAACTTTTATTAAACTAGTCAGATCATGTTTTAGTAGAATTTCTTCTCGAGTTACAAAAGTCCTACCTACCGCACGTATCTTGCAGTAATCTACAATTTAATTAACTTTAATCCAAGTTACAAATGCAACATGAATAGCGGTTGGCAACCGCGCGTTACTTTGTAACACGGTTATTTAAACAGCTGTCTTTGAAGACGTTTAACCGTTGATTAAGTTTGAGATTAATTTAGACTTTCATTAAGTTACTACTTAAAGTTGTTAGTTGGGATTGGACAAATTAGATAAAGGACTTTGATTCGTTTACTATACGAGTAATTAAAATTTCAACTGGGTTTAATCTTCATTATTATGTACATAACTAATTTAATTTACGTTATATAAATATCAAGAACAAGTAATTAAAAAATTTAATAAAAAAATTTAAGGATAAAAAAATTCAACTTGGTAAAGTTGAACAGCAACAGCGAAAGTTTTCATTTTAAAGACCGACATTATCTAATACTGCTTAGCAGTTTGTACTCACACAAATTCATTATTTATATAGTAAAACTTTTTCAAAAAAGCCACAGCTATGTTTCTTGCCCGTTCTACTTGGCTGAAATTGCATTCCGAATGGGCGATAATGGAAAAATGACTATTAAAAAATGTTTAAATCTAAGTTCTTTTTTTTATACGATTTACAATGGCACACAAGCTGACGGTGCACCTGATGGAAAGTGGTAACCGTCGCCTATAGACATGAGCAGTACCATGGACATAACAGTACACACACATACTGTTTCGCCCATTATAGCCATGTTATTCCTCTGTGCCCTGTAAATTCACGCCATATCCCATCCTTCAAACCGAAACACAGCCATGTAAATACAACTGCTTCACGGTTGAAGTACGAATGGGGACAGAGGTACCCAAGCAATCGACTTTTGTACAAAGTCTCCCTCAGGTGAAGTTTACTTGAATAAAAGTATTTCTTTCTTCTTTCAACTAAATTTCTAACAGATTTAAGTAAAAAATATCATTATTTTATTTATATACACTATCGGGACTTAAATGTATGAAAAATTTGCAGTTAAATAATACCTACATACCAATTTGAATTTGCATTTTTATTACCATCGCTTTTAAATATATATATATATATATATATATATATATATATATATATATATATATATATATATATATATATATATATATATATATATATATATATATTTTTTTTTTTTTTTTTTTTGCAACTTAATGGCAAACAAGCTGACAGCCCACCTGATGGAAAGTGGTAGCCGTCGCCTATAGACATGAGCAGTACCATGGACATAACAGAGTATACTGTTTCGCTCATAATACCCCCCATGCGTTGCCATTCCTAAGGACTCAGGTGTTATTCCTCTGTACCCTGTAAATTCACGCCATATCCCACCCTTCAAACCGAAACACAGCCATGCAAACACAACTGCCTCACGGTTGAAACACGAATGGGACAGAGGTACCCAAGCAATCGACTTTTGTACAAAGTCTCCCTCTGGTAAATATGTGTAAACAACGTGAAATTTCAAAATGAACGATTATTATCGTAGTTTATTATTAGGTCGCTAAGTAAGGGTCAGTGGATGCAGGTGGCTCAGGACTGTTCCTTATGGCAGTCTATGGGGGAGGCCTATGTCCAGCAGTGGACGGACAATGGCTGAGATGATGATGATGAAGACTAGTGATAGTTATTATTAAAAAAAAAAATACTATATTCTGTATACTGTAAAATATTTAATCCCAGTCTCTTATAAAACATAAAACATGAGGCGTGAAAGTTTAATTCCCTTGTTCATAAAAATGCCAAACGTTATATAAACCTATTTTTTTTTTATGGATGAAAATGTTATGGTAACCCCGCCTGCGCTAACGGGATACGCTGGCGGAGCACCAGTGAAGGGTGATAGATGAGAATGAAAACAGGCCAGTTAGCCCATCATGATGAATTCATCAGGAATTAACCATGATAGTTTCCAGGTGGAACCGCGAGGAGGTCGACCTGGTTGGGTATATTGCTAGCAATAGGATTCTCAGTCTCCATTACTAACAATTCCTGTCCCCCCTTATAAACCTATTTGCAACTGTCTTCAAAAATAAGGTGATTCTCAATATATATATATATATATATATATATATATATATATATATATATATATATATATATATATATAACTTATAATGTAAATTTTAATATATTTGTAGCTAGACTACTATTATTTAATTCCTTATAATTGTATATTAAAGTAAATGCTGTGAATACCTATAACAGGCGTGTGCATTAATATTGTATTATATTTAATGTTTGTTATATGTGTTATAATGCAATATGCTGTTGGTGTTCCTTTAAATAAATAAATAAAAATAAATTCGATTGTATTTTTTTTTATGTTTGTTACCTCATAACTCCGTCAGTTCTAAGTCGTTTTGGAAAATTCTTTTTTGTCTGAAAGATATATTTACAGATTTGTTTTATAGTGATTTTATTAAAATCCGACCAGTAGTTTAGTTTTTTAATCAAAATAACTGATTTTGATACAATTAAAGTTGATTTTTCTTTGTGCCATACAATCTTTAATTATAGCTAAATTGTTTACCAGAGGGAGACTGTACAAAAGTCGTTTGCTTGGGTACCACCCATTCGTATTTCAACCGTGAAGCAGTTGTGTTTGCATGGCTGTGTTTCAGTTTGAAGGGTGGGATATGGCGTGAATTTACAGGGTACACAGGAATAACACCTGAGTCCTAAGGAATGGCAACGCATGGGGGGTATCATGGGCGAAACAGTATACTCTGTTATGTCCATGCTGCTGCTCATGTCTATAGGCGACGGTTACCACTTACCATCAGGTGGACCGTCAGCTTGTTTGCCATTCTAAGTTGTGTAAAAAAAATTGAAGTGGTTTGTCTTTTTTGCACTAATTTCTCTATTTAAAAGAGACAGTGACAAAATGTCCTAAGTAGCTTTGTAGATCGATAGATAGATACTCTTTATTGTTTCCTCCAAAGATTACATTAGGAAAATTATAAAAAAAAAAACAAACGCTATCGTGAAACGTTTTAGTTTTTATGAATAAGGGAGTTAAAGTTTTTTTTTTATATTTTGCGTATTTTAGTAAGGTAAGAGTGCAAGATTACTAAAACAGTACGAAAATTTACTTAAACGAAACTAACTGATTCTACGAAACGTTTTAAAATTAACTGTTTATTATTATTAGATTGGCTTCTAATTATATTATATATAAAAATTAATGCCACTTTACGTTATAATTTTATAACTCAAGAACGGGCTCACCTATCCAAACCAAATGTTTAGGCTTTGTTCGGACTATTTAGTAGATGGTTTATGTGAAGTTTGCACATAATGGGTCGAGCGGTTCTTCATTTATCACATTTTTTGTAACAAATGAATTCAATAAATGGCGGATCGTTTTGTTAATGGGGATTTTTGTGTCAATATTAAACTTTTTTTAAGATGGGGATTGTGCTGTCAAAATGAAACTGTTTTTCAGTGTTGACAGTACAAGCGTGTTGTTATGTCATTTATGCGGTCATTTAAATTTATTTTTTATTATTTCACTTTATACGTGGCGAAGCATGTACCGGGCTGCTAGTATATTATAAAATTTGGTTTTGTTTATTTTCAATTAATTATAAAAATAGAGGTTTTTAAATTACCGTATTATTTTTGGGTGTATGTTGTGTAATATCTTCGCTTACTGAGATACTGATTTTGTATTTTTTTAATTGATCTGACTTATTCTCAGGACGTGAACAATGTATCATTAACTAACACATATATATTTATACCAAAATATTATATTAACAAATTATAGGCCAACCCGTCTGCCAAGCGTTACAACTACTGGCAAAACTCCCTTCTGGGGAAGGCTTATGTCCAGCTGTGGGCAGTTAACGGTTGAAATGACGATTATATTTTGTATGATTTAACTGAAATTTGAATTAGTTTTAGTAGTTTTAAATATCTATGTACCAATATATAAATCTATATGTAAATACTAAAATATATTTTGCAATAAAAATAACCTTAAAATAAAATTAATCGCTTTTTTTAAAAAAAAAATGCGATATAAAAAAATAGGCAACTTAGAATAGCAAACACGCTGACGGCCTACCTGATGGGAAGTGGTAACTGTCACCTATAGACATGAGCAGTAAGCTCATGTCTAGTATGCACATAACAGAGTATACTCTTTCGCCCATGATACTCCCCATGCGTTGCCGTTCCTTAGGACTCAGGTGTTATTCCTCTGTACCTTGTAAATTCACACCATATTCCACCCTTCAAACCGAAACACAGCCATGCAAACATAATTGCTTTATGGTAGAAACACGAATGGGACAGAGGTCTGTCTCAGACTCTGTCCCATTCGTGTTTTGTTCACTTTTGTTCAAATTCTCCCTCTGGTAAGTATATATAGACCAATATTTTAAATAATAATGTAAGTATAATGCATTAATTCAATTATATTTGAATTAATAGTTTAGTTTAAGTCAATAGACCTATCAAATAATTGTCTGTTTATATTTAGCTTCTAATTCTTCATAACAAAGCATACAATATGACGAAATTAACACCTAACAATGTTACTTAGAATTGTTATTTTAAATAATATATAAAAAAAAGAACTTAAAAAGATATTCTTGTAACTACTGATATATAAAATTGTATTCAAAATATTCATAGGTAAAAATGGAAAATTAAAGTGTCACAATTATAATGTCCTTGGTGTTTTATTGAACTATGTATTAAAAAAAAGCTGTACTAAGTCTCTGGTCAATTCATTCAATATCCAAGAGCTAGGTAAGATTTTTTTAATGTATCAGCTTATCTATACATTAAGGTAATGCTTCCAGCATCCTGGGAACATTTCCTAATTTTCTGCATTTACTTTTGTTCAATTAATGATAATAGTTTTATTAATTTATTTATTATAAATGTGTTTAGAAGGATTTGATGATTTTCTTATATTTTAATTGAATATATATAAGTATCTAATAAAATCTCATATTTTTAAAAAAATATGAGATTTTATTAGATACTTCTAGATTGTCCCACAAAAAAATTGACTACAATTTGTCACAATACTTTTTTTAAAATTTTTTTTAAACAAGTTACTTTGATTTAAAAACTAAACTACTGAACCGTTTTTGATAAAATTTTTATGGCACTCTATAACTGTAAGTGTATTTTTTCAGATAAAAACAAAGAAGTACAGTCAGGTCTATGAGGTAACAAATATAAAAAAAAATACAACCGAATTCAGGACATTCTTCTTTTTGAAGTCTGTTGGAAATATAATTTATGGACTATTGTTATTAATTTATGCTTTATTTATTAAATTAATTCGCATTGTTTTTTTTTCTTTGTTTATTATCATAGAAATATAGTTTATAATTATTTAATATTTATGTTATATTGACTGTAAAATAGTTTAAAAAATTTAGTTTTTTAACAGTTGAAATATTTTTTTTATAGTTATATTTTTTCTATTTAAATTCATTAAATAATAATAATAATAGAATATATACTTTTTAGTACAGTTTTTTTATCAGATTTATTTACAATTAAATTTTCACTGAATGTCACGTGACTTTGTAATTTCATAGGGGAAAAATGCGATATATTATATCTGGACAGGATTTAGCATATAGATCGATATGTCGTGGGTACATTACATCTAAGATCCAAAAACATCACACCACTTCGTATACACAGATGCACACACTTACTTTTTATATTCGAACACAGATAGGCGGTTACGTGTTTCGCGGCCGACTGCCCGTGTCTTCGCGGATTGCATCTTATATAGTTGATCTTAATTCTATGTTGCATTGAGCTAGGATGCGCGGGAGTGGGGGAGTTTCCGCGTCGCGCGGTATCGCGTACTCCGGAATTTCGGCCGTGAAAAGGGATAAGTGGTAATTGC
Organism: Galleria mellonella; assembly: GCF_026898425.1. NCBI lineage: Eukaryota > Metazoa > Arthropoda > Insecta > Lepidoptera > Pyralidae > Galleria > Galleria mellonella. Next base: position 1,033,622 of record NW_026441999.1, on the reverse strand, counting down.
ATTTTAATTAATCGATTGCCCGTCAATAATTCCAGTGCCAGTTTCCGACTCATCTTTATAACTGAGGACGCGTGCGTTTACTTTTCCATGTGCCTTTTTTATTAAAACATCGTAATTCAAGATCTTGTTCCGCAAAAAAAACAAGCGGATTTTGTCGCTCTTGACAAAAAAAATCTTGTATACGAAATCCATAGACACTTTCTCCTTTCAGGTTCTCAAGGTGGACCGGAACAGATCCCTATATATATATATATATATATATACACTTACGACACCTACACTAAAGAAAGGTGTGGCTTATTCTATGCAGGGACCACAAACAAAACATATATATATATATTAGTGTAGGTTCTTTAGTGTAGGTGTCGTAAGAGGCGATCAAGGGAAGTTAATGAGCGAGGGATTGGCAACAGCGACTGTCTTAAAACATCACCTAAAGCCTAACTGCAGTTGCCGTCCCGCCTCCCAAGCGTGGCAACTACTGGTAAAAATCCCAAGGGGGAGGCTTATGTTCAGCAGTGGAAAGTTATGATGATGATAAAGATTTGACTGGATCATAAGACAGTCTGCTGATGTCAGTACCAAATAAGGGGGGAAGGGATTGCTAATGGAGACTAAGGGCCCCATTGCCAGTAATATACCTAACCAGGTCGACCTCCACGTGGCTCCCCCTGGAAACCATCGTGCTGAATTCTAGGTGTATACATCATGATGGGCTAACTGACTTGCCTTTTTATCCTCACCTATCATCCCTCACTGGCGCCCCGCCAGCGTATACCGATAGCACAGACGGAGTTACCATTCCATCAACACCTATTAAAAAAATCAATACAAATAAAGAAACTATTATTTGATTGTTCCACTTTATACTGTGTCACCTCATGGAGAAGTATAACGTCATAATAGATAGACTGTGATTTAAGATATAAAAAAAAACAGTTCCACTTTTGATTCTTGGTACAGAAAATGTACAATCTTAATTCTCCTTGCGTGATAGGATCCGAAACGAGGATAACCACAAAAGAATCAAAATAAGCCACTGCTGGATATAAGCCTCCCCCATAGACTGCCATAAAGAACGGTCCTGAGCCACCTGCATCCACTGACTACCTGCAATGCATTTCAGGTCGTCACTCCATCAAGTCGTCCTACATTGTGTTGCCCGTACGCGGTCGCCACTCAAGAACCTTTCTTCCCCATCGGTTGTCGGTTCTTCGAGTTATGTGACCAGCTCATTGGCACTTCAGCTTGCTTATTCTTCGGGCTATGTCGGTTATTTTGTTTTTTTTTGCGGATATCCTCGTTTCGGATTCTATCACGCAAAGAGATTCCGAGTGTAACACTCTCCATAGCGGGGGGAAGGGATTGTTAGTAATGGGGTCTCATGAATCCATTGCTAGCAATACATTATCAGGTCGACCTCCACGTGGTTCCCCCTGGAAACCATCGTTAACAATTATTGTTGAATTCGTCACAATGGGCTAACTGACCTGCTTCATCTTCATCTATCATCCTTCACTGGTGCCCCGCCGGTGTATCCCGATAGCGCGGGCGGGGTTACCATTCCATTATCACCCATTAAAAAAAACCATCTCCATAGCATATATATATATATATATATATATATATATATATATATATATATATATATTAAAACCTTATCATAATTTACGAAGTAGTAGCTTACAAAGATACAATCGAGTCAAAGACCTTTTATTTTTGACATCAATTGATAATGTCATATTGTATGACTTGAATGTCTGCTTGTATTTATGTACGTTTGTCTCTATAGAGGGCGTGGTGATACAAATATCGTGACGTGAGAGTTTGGTTCACAAGTCGTAACCTTTTACGTATCTACTGTACGTTTGAAATGTTATTGAATCAATTGGTATATAGGGTACGTAATATAATTATTGTTTCGGATGCATTTTGAAATATCCCATCTTGAAATTTACATGGTCAATGTTGCACTTAGGACGTTGAAAAAGTATCAAAAATATGCAGTATTACTTCATATATATATATATATATATATATATATATATATATATATATATATATATATATATATATATATATATATATATATATATATATTTATACAACTTAGAATGGCAAACAAGCTGACGGCTCACCTGATGGAAAGTGGTAACCGTCGCCTATAGACATGAGCAGTACCATGAACATAACAGAGTATACTGTTTCGCCCATGATACCTTCCATGCGTTGCCATTCCTGAGGACTCAGGTGTTATTCCTCTGCACCCAGTAAATTCACGCCATATCCCACCCTTCAAACCGAAACACAGCCATGCAAACACAACTGCTTCTCGGTTGAAACACGAATGGGACAGAGGTACCTAAGCAATCGACTTTTGTACAGTCTCCCTCTGGTATTACATATACTATACACAGACAGGGACAGATTTGTTTTACAAAGTTACCTTAAGGCTTCTTCAGTAAGCAACGCGCACGTGACACCCCTAGTATTATTTTTTTAATGGGTGATAATGAAATGGTAACCCCGCTTGCGCTATCGTTATACGCTAGCGGGGCACCAGGGAGCGATGACAGGTGACGATGAAAGCAGGTCAGTTAGCCCATCGTGACGAATTCCACGATGGTTTCCAGGGGGAACCGCATGGAGTGTATAGTGTATATAAGTTGTAGGGTGTGTATAAGTTATTTGCTTGGGTACCTCTGTTCCATTCGTGTTTCAACCGTGAAGCAATTGTGTTTTCATGGCTGTGTTTCGGTTTGGAGGGTGGGATATAGCAGTGAATTTACAGGATACAGAGGAATCACACCTAAGTCCTCAGAATGGCAACGCATGTGGGGTATCATGGGCGAAACAGTATACTCTGTTATGTCCATGGTACTGCTCATGTCTATAGGCGACGGTTACCATTTTCCATCAGGTGGGCAGTCACCTTGTTTGCCATTCTGAGTTGTATAAAAAAAGAAAAACAAAGTGCTTCAATATGAATACTATCCCTACGACATTGTGTTAAATTATTTAGCGGTGTTAACAAACGAAATTCTGTTATTAACTGCAGTTAAAGTTCATAATATGATGAGAACCAACTGTTTTGTCTCATTCAACATTAGTGCCGATACAATGCAACAATGTTATTGGAAAAACATATGGTAAAAAAAACTATCGCTTTGTCGTCTAATAGTTTGGTGTGGCATGCAATATTGTCTGGGGAAACTGTGGACTTGGTGAGAATTTAAATCTATATACATATACTAACTAGCTAACTAGCTGCACTGCGCGACTTCGCCTGTAACGGAAGTTCTCATAATTCATCATCTCCCTACCCTTATCTCAATTATTATTTGGGGTCGGCGTAATATGGTTTTATCCATATTACTAAAGGATTTAGCTTACAGTTTTACGACCGGCCGCCTGCCTGACGTCAACCCTCTCTAGGAATCATAGTTTTGGGAAGATCCCATAATTTAATTAATTAATTAATTGTGCCCGTTAAAACATAAGATATTTATTTTAAAGATATATTTTTTTTTAACAAAGTATGTAAAAATTAAATTAATGAATCGATTTTTATAAATTTTCTACGGGACTAAACTGTAAGTGTATCCTTTCAGATAAAAGAAAAAGATCAGATGAATCAGAGAACTGACGGAGTTACGAGACAACAGATATAAAAAAAATTGATTTGTAAATATTTTTTCGAAGTCGATTGAAAAGCAAAAAATTTCCCCATTTTTACAACATTTTTTTATTGTTGCTCCGCTCCTTTTGGTCCTAGTGTGATATTATATGACCTATATCATTCCTTGATAAATGGGCTATTCATCATTAAAAGAATTTTTCAATTCGAACCAGTAGTTTCCGAGATTAACGTGTTCAAACAAACATACTTCAGCTTTATAATTTAATTCAATTAGTAGGAGTTTGTTTATTTGTTACCTTTTGATGATTTCATCATTATTATTATTTTTTTTATACAACTTAGAATGGCAAACAAGGTGACGGCCCACCTGATGGAAAGTGGTAACCGTCGCCTATATACATGAGCAGTTCCATGGCAATAACAGAGTATACTGTTTCGCCCATAATACCCCCCATGCGTTGCCATTCCTAAGGACTCAGGTGTTATTCCTCTGTACCCAGTAAATTCACGCCATATCCCACCCTTCAAACCGAAACACAGCCATGCAAATACAGCTGCTTCACGGTTGAAACACGAATGGGACAGAGGTACCCAAGCAATCGACTTTTGTACAAAGTCTCCTTCTAGTGAAGCATATAGCAGAAGGAAAAATAAAAGGCAAAAGTGAAAGAGGAAGGCCGGGGAATAACTACATGGGACAGATAAAAGAAACACTAGGTGTCATGTCGTATAAGGAGATCAAGGATATGGCCTGGGATAGAGCTGGCTGGAAGAGGATGCATGAATTAGTTGCACTGACAAGAGGAAACTGTTAAATAAAAAATAAAAAAACGTAAATGAACCAGTCTATTTTTTTTTATACATTTTTATATGTTAACTATGTTCAATGGACAAATAGGAAAGAGAAAAACAAATGAAGACAAAGTACTGGGACCACATACAACAGGTAAAAGAAACGACAATGGGCAAAGACTGATAAACTTCGCTCTGGAAAACAACCTAAGAATCATGAACAGCTACTACAAAAGGAATTTAAATAGAAAATGGACATGGGTGTCACCGAATGGTAAAATAAGAAATGAAATAGATTATATCATCACAAACAAACCAAGATTGTTCTTAAACATAAATATTGTCAACCAATTTAACTACAACACAGACCACAGACTACTTAGAGGACAATTATATACACGAGAACCAAAATCATTAAGGAAAAATATCTACAATACAAAAACAGTGGCTTTACCAATCCCGGATAATATTCTAGAGTCTTTACACACTAATTTAGAAAAAATAGACAATCTTAAAGAAGTCCAAGAAAAATACGACGCTTTACAGAAGGAATTAAGAGAAATTGAAAGTAAAATGAGAACAATAAGAAAGGAAAAAGACAAATTAGGTTCAGAAGCAAGGAAGTTAATCATGCAAAGAAAACCCTTATTTAAAGACAGAAAAAATAATAGAAAAGAAATAACAATTCTGAGCAAAGAAATAAACCTGCAAATACGAAAACACAGAGAGAGACTAAGAACTGAAACAATGAGATATTATATAGAAAAATCAGGCGGAATTAAGAAAGCGGAGATCGAATTAAGAGACAATTTAACTTGGATAGATAACATGAAACACCACAGAAACAAGAAAAATAAAACTAATAGAATTGAAATATTAGAAGTAGCAACGGAATATTATCGCGAACTATACAATGAACACGCAACAATAGAGGAATCCAACCAGTTAATAAACTGCACTAAAACTGAAGAGGATGTGACCCCCTGCATACTACAAGATGAAGTCAATAAGGCTATCAAATCACAGAAGAAAGGAAAAACGCCTGGAGAAGATTTAATATCTAATGAATTGCTAACGGGATCATCCAAAGTAACGTTAAACACTATCATAGAGATATTTAACGAAATTTTGCGCACAGAATATATACCTCATCAGTGGACTACATCAATTATTATATTACTACACAAAAAAGGGAAGAAAGATGATATAACCAATTACAGACCCATCAGCTTGATGTCCAATATGTACAAAATATTTTCAAAAATACTGTTAGATCGTTTAACAAAGACTTTGGATGAAAACCAACCTAAAGAACAAGCAGGTTTTCGTAGTGAGTTCTCAACAATAGATCATATTCACACTATAAAACAAGTAATCCAGAAATGCAGTGAATATAATATTACCTTTTACCTTGCGTTCGTAGATTATAATAAAGCATTCGATTCTTTAAAACACATAAAAATTTGGGAAGCTCTAGAAACACAAGGAGTGGAGAAAAAGTATATTCGACTAATCATCAATATATATAAGAGAGTGAAAGTAAAAATAAGAACAGAAAGAGATGGAGAATCTTTTCCGATAAAAAGAGGTGTAAGACAAGGTGATCCTTTGTCACCCAAACTATTCTCAGCTGTTCTCGAACACGTGTTTAGATGCCTGGACTGGGAAAACTATGGTTTGATTATCAACGGTGTGCGATTAAACCACTTAAGGTTTGCAGATGATCTAATATTGATTTCCGTTGATCCAAAAAGTTTACAAAAGATGTTAGACCAACTGGTGCATGAAAGTGATAAAGTAGGGCTATCAATGAACACTACGAAAACCAAAATAATGTCAAATTCGGAAAGCTTCCCTATAATGGTTAACGGTAAAACAGTGGAATATGTGGAGGAATACACATATCTCGGTCAGATCATATCTCCAAAAGACCTAACAACAAAAGAAATTAACAACAGAGTTACGCTGGCATGGAAAAGATACTGGTCTCTTAAGGAGGTAATGAAAAACCCTCTCATACCACTGAAAGCGAAGAGCAAAATATTTAATTCTTGTATTTTGCCTGTTATGATATATGGATGCCAAACCTGGAGCTTAACTAGTCATAACATACATAAGTTAGAAACTTGCCAACACAGTATGGAACGAAGTATACTGAACATCAAATTAAAAGAAAAAGTAAAACTGGACACTATAAGGAAGAAAACTGAATTCACGGATGTTACTTACTGTATCAAGAAACTAAAATGGAGGTGGGCAGGACATATAGTTAAAATAAATAAAGAAAAATGGTCTAAGGATATTACAGAGTGGTGTCCGAGACAATATAAGAGAAAAAAAGGGAGACAGCGTCGTAGATGGGAAGACGATATCAAAAAAATAGCGGGACACAACTGGAAAAGACAAGCGCAGAATCGCATTCAGTGGCGAACTCTAGGGGAGGCCTATGCTGGACAGCAAGACAATCTTCACGTACCGGTGTCAAACAAATAACTAAATTTATATAAATACATTGTAAGATTGTTAATAAAGGCTATTATTATTATTATTATTATTATATGTTAACTATGTTACAAGTCTATTTAATTAAGAGTAGTATTCCCTATTCCCTTTGGCCGCAACAGAATATCAGTGCTTTGCTTTTTTGAGGGCGAAGCAATAAACTGACTTGTGGCCATTTTGTATTGCTATGGCACACTCACAAACGAAAATTGTATTTAGCTTTGTGTATTTTTTTTTATCATTTATGTTATCTCGCTTTTTCTTTTTGTATATGTATGTTGTAATTTGTGTGCTGTAAGTAATGCAAATAAATTATCTATCTATCTAGTAACCGTCTTCTACAAACACGAACATCACGTTGTACAAAGCACAAAGCTGTTATATCCATGGCAACTGTCATGCGTGGCTGTTCCTGAAGATGAAGGTATTGTGCTTCTGTACTGTGCAATTCCCACCTCTAGAATTGCAAGTATATAAACCTATTATATATAATAGGATTTTTTTATGAATGATAATGGTATGGTAACCCCGCAAGCTAACGGGATACGCTCACCCTTCACTGGTGCTCCACCAGTGAAGAGTGATAGATGAGAATGAAAACAGGCCAGTTAGCCCGTCAGGAATTAGCCATGATAGTTTCCAGAGGGAACCGCGAGAAGGTCGACCTGGTTGGGTATATTGCTAGCAATGGGATTCTCGGTCGACCTCCACATGGTTCACCCTGGAAAACATCGTTCTGAATCTCAGGTATATTCATCACAATGAGCTAACTGACCTGTTTTCATTCTCACCTATCATCTCTCACTGGTGCCCCGCCAGCGTATACCGTTAGCGCAGGCGGGGTTACCACTCCATTATTATCCGTTACAAAAAATAGGGATTGGATAATTTTTTATACCGATAAGGGAGACTTTGTACAAGTCGATTGCTTGGGTACCTCTGTCCCATTCGTGTTTCAACCGTGAAGCAGTTGTGTTTGTATGGCTGTGTTTCGGTTTGAAGGGTGGGATATGGCGTGAATTTACTGGGTACACAGGAATAACACCTGAGTCCTCAGGAATGGCAACGCATGGGGAATATCGTGGGTGACACAGTATACTCTGTAATGCCCACGGTAGTGCTCATGTCTATAGGCGACGGTTACCATTTTCCATCAGGTGGGCCGTCAGCTCGTTTGCCATTCTAAGCTGTATAAAAAAAAAATAAAACATTACCCGGTATGTGGAGGTAAGGCGCAAAACTTTGCTGCCGAAACATTGCCAGCTACTTTACGACAATAATGTTTAACACCAGTGTTGCCACTTTAATTTAATAATGCCATATTATATTATGGACGTTACCTACTTACCACATCCTCCCTAACTAGAATAAAAATTTATTAATATTATCATTTCTTCACTTGCCTTTTTATATTTCTTTCATAATTTTGTATAATAATAAATATAAAAATAATATAAAATGTCAATATAAAAATGAGAAAGGGCATGCTACGTCGGCTCAGGTATTTGGAAACAATTGGATGAAATTATTCTATTACGAAGCACACCACAGTTGTAAATTTTAATAGCTAGATGGCGTAACCGCGTGTACATTGCGTGCCAATTTGTAGCCCTAAGTTTATCGCAATAGAGTTTAATTTATTAGGGTTTGTTAATGGAATGGTAACTCCGCCTGCGCTACCGGTATATGCTGGCGGGACACCAGTGAGGGAATAATCCTTATCAAGGTGAGGATGAATCAGGTCAGTTGATCCATAGTTACGAATTCATAAAAAAATTGTCACGATGGTTTCCAGGTGGAACCGAGTGGAGGTCGACCTGATAGGGTATATTACTAGCAATAGGGCTAGTGAATCTCCATTAGAAACAGTTTCTTTTTCTTCCAATTTGTAATATTATCTCGTACAATAATATAAGGGGGGGGGGGGAGTTATTGTTAGTTATATTGACTATTAGTGCCATTACCAGCAATATATCCTGTTAGTTCGACCTCCACGTGGTCTTTCCTGGCTAACTGATTAGCCTTTTCATCTTCACCTATCACTCTTCACTGGTGCCTCGCCAGCGTGTACCGTTAGCGCAGGCGGGGTTACTATTTCATTATCATCCATTTAAAAAAAATGCATACATAGACGTTCGCTGTGTGGTCCCGGCATAGAATGAGTCACCCCTTCCATTCCCGTGGGTGTCGTATAAGGCGACTAAGGAAGAGCGAGGGATGGGCAGCAGCGTTTTAAAATATCTAAAAGCTTAACTACGATTGCCAGCTCGCCTGCCAAGAGTGGCAACTACTAGCAAAACTGTCCAATTGGTGAAAGCTTATATCCAGCAGTGGACAGCTAACGGCTGAAATATAAAAAAATATATAGATGACTCAAAGTATATATATGTAGTTACGTCTACAAACGATATAAAGAAATATAAAGATATAAAAAAAAAATCTGCCGAGGTTTTCCCAAGAGACTAAAGCATGGGGTTCTTCAAAAGGGGGGTAAAGAGGATTCTTCGGGGTCGGCAACGCGCGCGTGATACCTCTGGTATTGCAGGCGTTCATAGGCCACAGTGACCGCTTACCATCAGGTTGGCCGTATGCTTGTTTGCCACCTCAGTGATATAAAAAAAAGTTCCGTAGAAGAAGAACTGTCATACTAAAAATGTGACGGTACTATCATTTCCTCTAATTTACCATGGCGTGTTATGTCAAAGGTCAACATGGGACAACCGTAACGTTACGTGTGTCATGTATTCTCATTAGATATTTAACAGCATTATTGAACTTCAAGTCGTACACATGAATATTATATAAAAACAAATATTTATTTATTTATTTATTTACAAGAAACATGGTAAGTGTATAGATGTTACAATAAGTCCTCATATTTCGCCATAATTAGGCATGCAAATATTAAAACTTAAAAAGAATAAATGTTAAATAAGTCATTAAAATTCGAGAGGTTATAAAAAAAAATACATCAAAAATGTCAGACACTTGTCAACAATAAAAAGAAAGAAATGTCACTGTCAAATCATGGAGTATTGATGACAGCTGCATTGTAACACGATAGGTAATTCAAGTAGGTTGTTTAACTTTTTGTATCAAAAACTCTTGCACACTGCAAAAGGACTGCTCAACAAGCCAATGTTTTAATGAATCTTTAAATTTTCTAAATGGCAGTTCTCGTGTACTTTTTAGTATTTTATTATAAATTTTAATTGTCATCGAATAACAATTTTTATGGTAAAGTGTGCTACAGGATGGTACCTCCAATTTTGTTGGGTCTCTTGATATTAATTTATTATAATAAGCTAGTTTTGTTGTAAATAATTGCGGCTGTGTCTTTACGAATATTCCACATTCCATTATATAAATAGAAGCTACTGTCAAAATATTAATTTTTTTAAAATACGGTCTACAAATATCCAAGGGTCCTATCCTACTTATACTCCTTATACATTTTTTTCTGTGCAATAAATACTTTATAATAATAATAGCTTTATTTTGTTTGAATAGTGGTATAAAGGGATGGTGCATAATATTTAAATATTGCTCACACTTTTCACCAGAATCTGGCGTAAAAAAATTATTTAATTATACTACAATTATATATAAATATATAAATGTCAACATATTTACATAATAATATTAACAATAAATTATATTTTTTTTTATGCAATTTAGAATGGTAAACAAGCTGACAGCCCACCTGATGGAAAGTGGTAACAGTCGCCTATAGACATGAGCAGTACCATGGACATAACAGAGTATACTGTTTCGCCCATGATATCCCCCATTCGTTGCCATTCCTGAGGACTTAGGTGTTATTCCTCTGTAACCTGTAAATTATATAGGTTACAAATTACAATAATTTAATTGCAGTCACATATTTAAACGTTAAAATGATTAAAATATTCATTAACTGAGTAAAAAACATTTTTCTATCAGCCACTTTTATATACACATTTATACAACTAACCTACTTCAGCATCCTCTCTTAATTAAACCAGTACGGTTATTAAATAATATTATAAAAAAACATTGATATATTTAGTAGTAGCCTGCCAGAGATATTAGAAGCGGCTCAGACGTATCTGGAGTCGAGTACCTTTATTATAATTTTGTATGTTGGCACACTAGGTTTATAACTTTCGATTTGGCTTTTGCTGTCATAATGTTGTAATTATTTTTAATGAATAAATAAATATTTTTATAAGTACTTATATATATATATATATATATATATATATATATATATATATATATATATATATATATATATATATATATATATATATACTTATTTGCAATAGTAAATTTATTACAAATATAAACAATTACAAGAAATAATCACAATAAGAAAACAATGGGCGACCTAATTGCTAAGAGCGATCTCTTCCAGGCAACCTTTGGATGGAGAGGAGTAATTATAAACAATTTGGTGGGAGGCACATATATAATAACTTATGGTTGATAGATGGGCAGCAGTATTCCTTTTAAAACATCATCAAAGTGTATCTGCGGTTGTCAACCTGCTTACCAATCGTGGCAACTGCTGGTTAAGCCTCCCAAGGCCTAAACAGGCCTATGTTCAGCAGTGGACAGTTAACAGCTGATCTATTTATACACAATGCATTTGAAATCATTAGCGTCCATTTCAGAGAAAATTCACCAGAGGGTTTTGTACAAAAGTCGTTTGCTTGGGCGCCTCTGTCCAATTCGTATTTCTAGCAAGCAGTTATATTTGCATGACTATGTTTCGGTTTGAAGGGTGGGATATGGCACTAAACTTATAGGGTACAGAGGAATAATACCTGAGTCCTCAGGAATGGCAACGCATGGGAGGTATCATGAGCGAAACAGTACACTCTGTTATGTCCGTGGTACTGTTCATGTCTATAGGCGACAGTTACCACTTTCTATCAGGTGAGTCGTCAGCGTGTTCGCCATTCTAAGTTGCATAAAAAACGAACGTTTTTCAGTCAAAGGATATCCGTGAGATTAATTAAGTAACAAACGTCGAGTTTCAAAACCGAAAACAATGTCAGTCTCAATTAGGCAGCCCCTAAACACTGTGGAGACGCGCTAATTAAGTTATTTCATTAATTCTATACATCTGGCCGGTTGCGCAGTTTCCGTTTATCCAGATCTCACTGCATTGTTGCATGTTATGTCTAAACAAGTTTTCTGCACATTTGGAACACCACGTAAACTATGGATTGCGGAATATTTTTAAACGTTTGCCAAAAATGAAGATTTTCAAATTATCAGGTAATTTTTATTGATATATCGAGCGAAGTGTAAACGGATTTTTATATATTGTTTTCGTGATTGATAGGGTTTGCCCCCGTTTTGCTCTTACATCAGTTGTGTAATGACGGAATTTGCCATTTTTATTTGCAAAGCAAAAAACTGTCTGATATGCAAAATTTATAGGCGGACACGCGACTCCGCCTGTTAAATTTAACCATGTTCAATATCATGTCGCCGTTCATTGGTCAGCATTTTAATTTGCGTTCGTAAATTTTTGTGCATTTTTAGAATATATCACATATGTATAATAATTTTTTTTTTACTATAAAGAGGGCAAACGAGCATGCGGCTCATCTGATGGTAAGTGACTACCGCCGCCCAATATCACCCGCAACACCAATAGCATTGCAGGTGTGCTAATAAAAAATAGATATATAAAAAATATATATAAAATAGCTACTATTGTTGTAATGAGTTCATAACGTGAGTTTGGATAATTGGAAAATAATAAATAGGATATGAAATGGATTGGTAACTCCGCCTGCGCTATCGGTATACGCTGGCGGGGCACCAGCGATAGATGACAGGTGAGCATGAAAGCAGGCCAATAAGCTCAAACGTACTGACGAATTTAATTCCTACAGGTAACCATTTTACCAGTGGTTTCCATAGAGAACCGTATGGAGTCCGACCTGATATGATATATTGCTAACAATGGGGCTGTAGGGATACATTTAGTTTTCATCTTTTTATATTTTGTTTTATATATCACATAGCACTTTAGAAGAAATATAATATAAATATATAAAAAAAGAGGTTTGTACTAGTGTAGGTGGCAGGGGCTATTTGATCCCATTACTAACAATCTATTTTCAATTCCCAATAAATAGGACTGAGTGGAAGTGAGACTCATATTCGCATACTTGCTTTTGTAAATTTATTTAGGTATTTTGTTTATTTATAAATTGCTCACTACGCTTACAATTTTCCAAAACGTGTAGTGAGCCGTAAGTTCATATTACAAACTTAAATATTTTAAACAATATTTAGAAAACCTATCTAATTTGTCATTATAAATATCAATACCTCATTGCTGAGCAACAAGAAAATTGAGCAGAGAAATAGACTGATAACTTGGTGCAAACTGAGCAGTACATGTGCGAACCGACGGTGCCGATAAATAAGCTAATATTGCCAAAATGATATGACGCAATTCATGTAACACACATGTAAGTAGAAGACGTAGCCCGAGGATAAGCAAGCTGAAGTGGCAATGGACTGTGACATAGCTCGAAGAACCGACCACCGATGGGGAAGAAAGGTTCCTGCATGGCGATTCTGTACGGGCAAACCCAATGTGGAACGACCACTCATTAGATAGAGTGACGACCTCAAATGCATTGCAGGGAGTCAGTGGATGCAGGTGGCTCAGGACCGATCCTTATGTCAGTCTATGGGGGAGGCCTATGTTTAGCAATGGAATGGCTGAGATGTTGATGAGTTATTGTTTTTAAAACTTATATCTACATTTGTACCAAGCGTCAGGGGTGTCCTTCTCTAGAAATCTGTCCCATTCTAGAATAAGGGCATACGGGTATGCGACCCCGGCCTCTCGAGCCGCTGCAGTGTCCCAGTCCTTTCCGCAACTGCAGTGTTCCCCATTTCCATTCCCATATAAGTCGCTTATTTCTCTTATTCACCAATTTCTTTTACGTTTCCTTTCCTTTTTCCTTAATCCTTCCCTTTATAACGTAGGTGGCAGAAGCCACTAACAAATGCATGCATGCATTCCCAAAGAGGGTTGAAGTCAGGCAGGCGGCTGGTCGTAAAACTATAAGCCAAATCTTTTTGTAATATGGATAAAAAACATATTACGCCGACCACAAATAATAATTGGGATAAGGGTAGGGAGATGATAATGATCTACATGTATATAATTTATATATATATATATATATATATATATATATATATATATATATATATATATATATATATATATATAGATAAATTATCATTGTTATATTAACTGTTCTCGGATAAATTCGATTCAAATGTTTAAGGATGATCCAATTCCAAAAATAACTAAATGCAAGATCAATCTACTACTGGCAAACCCCCTCTTATGGGGGAGGTCTATGGACAGTTAAAGGCTGATATGGTGATGATAATGAAGATCATTCTATTACTGTCATGCAACGACAGAAAACAAGCTGACGTCCCACCTGATGGAAAGTGGTAACCGTCGTCTATAAACATGAGCAGTACCATGGACATAACAGAGCATACTATTTCGCCCACGATACCTCCCATGCGTTGCCATTCCTGAGGACTCAAGTGTTATTCCTCTGTACCCAGTAAATTCACGCCGTATCCTACCCTTCAAACCGAAACACAGCCATGCAAACACAACTGCTTCACGGTTGAAACACGAATAGGACAGAGGTACCCAAGCAATCGACTTTTGTACAAAGTCTCCCTCTGGTGAATTAAAACAACAATAAACTTTCTAACTTGGCTTAATATTTACGTTAACAACTGGCACATTTAATGTCACGTATATACACGTATGAACCGAGTTGCGGTAAACACATTAAACAATTTGAATGTATGGTTTTTGTTATAACAACTATTGTAGTGTGGGAGGTCGGGGACGCGCGGTCAGTGGACAACTGTGACAGACAGAATGCCATTATGTAATATGGAACCATTTAATAATACAAGAGTAGTAATAATATAGATAGAGCCTTGAGTCCCAAAACTCTTTGTCAGCTTTTTGTCAGATAATTGTCAAATTAGCTAATTCGTTTTTTTTTATCAGTTTTCGTCGAATTTAGAAGACAAAATAAATATAATAAATAAATATTAAGGAATCACTTATAATTATTTATGACGTATTTGTATTGAAAAATTTGATCCGTTTTTTCGAAGCATTTCTATAGAGATTCTACGAATATAAAGATACTTGTACTCTGTCTGTATACTCTATGGGTTCGCCATATTCGGCACCATGCAAATCTTTATAGGTAACATCAATTAATGAAACTGTTACGTTACAATCTGAATATAATTAACATGTCATACATCTAATATTAAATTGCTAAATATTGGAACAATAGATATATTTTGCTTAACACAAATAGTGGTTCAAATCATATTAAAACATACCAATAAACGATGAAATATTTCGTATATGTAATATTATTATTTTGTTAGATTGAAAATATTTGAATTTAGAATGCGGAATTGTGTGTCTACAAGTGGACTTCAAAAAGAGGTTTCCGATTCGTGTTTACAAAACACACGTCGCTTTCGTAGTTTTTTTTTCTATAGAATCATAAATTTAATTTTATGTGTAAGAACTAGAGAATAACATTAAGTTGTTTTTTTTTTATGAAACATAGAATGGCAAACAAGCTGACGGTCCACCTGATGGAAGGTGGTAACCGTCACCTATAGACATGAGCAGTACCATGGACATAACAGAGTGATACCTCCCATATGTTGCCATTCGTGGGGACTCAGGTGTTATTCCTCTGTACCTTGTAAATTCACTGCCACATCCCAACCTTCAAACCGAAACACAGCCATGCAAACACAACTGCTTCACGGTAGAAACACGAATGAGACAGAGGTGCCCAAGCAAACAATTTTTGTACAAAGTCTCCTTCTGGTTTTTTATTGTCATAATGTTACAATCATATTAATGAGAAAACAAAAAATAAATTAATTTATTACACTAAACATTTGGTTCCGTTCAGCATAAGGTTATCCAAGATGGCGGCATATACACACGAGTGATATAATATTATTATTAAATAACAATTTGTCCATACTCCTTCATTGCATTGGATCATTTGGAAGTCATTAGATGATTGAAGGCAGTTTGTTGTGAATGCAATATATGGTATTTTAATTACTGTTACAGTATTACGATGTGGTATTACAATGTTTAACATGTAAAGAAATAGATTAGGAATAATTGTATGGCAGTTTATGTTTGAGGAATATTTTTTTATACCACTGAGGTGGTAAACAAGCTTACGGCCTACCTGATGGTAGGCTGTTACTGTAGCCTATGATCGCCTGCAATACCAGGGACACCAGGGGTATTTCAACGATGCCGAACTTGAAGAAACCTCTTTACGAATCCCATGCTGTAGGAATAGAATAGTGGAGAGGGAGACTTTGTAAAAAAGTCGTTTGCTTGGGTACCTCTGTCCCATTCATGTTTCAACCGTGAAGCAGTTGTGTTTGCATGGCTGTGTTTCGGTTTGAAGGGTGGGATATGGCGTGAATTTACAGGGTACAGAGGAATAACACCTAAGTCCTCAGGAATGGCAACGCATGGGAGGTATCAAAGGGCGAAACAGTAAACTCTGTTATGTCCATGGTACTGCTCGTGTCTATATGCGATGGTTACCACTTTCCATCGGGTGGGCCGTCAGCTTGTTTGCCATTCTAAGTTGTATAAAAAAAAATATGAGTTGAAATTATTGGAATAAATTAAAAATTGACTTATTGTATTTACACAGTTTATCATCATCATCATCATCATCATCATCATCATCATCATCATCATATCAGCCGTTAACTGTTCACTGCTAGACATAGACTAAGATATAGTATATGTAGTAGTATATATACTATATATAGACTATAGATTTAAGTATACCAACGTAAGTCATTTTCACCCTTCCTTTGAAAGGCCTCAGTAGAGGGTCTCGGGGCGAACCCCTTTGCGCCGGATTTATCATTGAGGGTACTACTCTCGGGTCGCTGGGTTCGGTGTCTGCTGGCTGGAATCGTGGTGGTAACGATATGTAAGTATAACGAAGATAGCTTAAAACTCGTGGCACTAGAGGGCACCACCTTCACACGACTAGCAGCCATTTGTAAAAAAGAGGGCGCCACTTGCCTTGTTAAATATTGCAAAAAAAAAAACATTACTCTTTTTTCAAACAATCCAATTGTGGCTAACGATGATATAGAAAAATAGTTCTAACACAACAATGGTTATTTAAGATGAGTAATTGACAGCCAACAAAGGTCACAAGTTCGGTTCCCATCGCGGCGTTTTCGGCATTCCGCTACCGAAGGACGATGTGTCTCACGATTCGTTACGATCCTGCATAACTTAGGGCTAGTCTCACCGCCGGAAAGTAGCGGCAAATAGGACTAGTGATCTATTTATTAACATCACATTTGGAAAGGTATTAAGTTTTTTTTTATGCCAAGGAGATAATAAAAGAGCGAACGTTTAGAGTGTATTTTTGTATATAATATTACACGGTATCTATTCTATTTGTTTTTCAATTTAAATCTACATTTTTGTTGCGTTTTGTCAAGTCATTGCTAATGGTAGGGCACACGGTTTGGAGAACAAACATCCAAATATTTTTTACCCGCTTTAACGTTTTAATTTTTACATTAATTAATAAATTTAACATTTTAACATTAGCTTTTACCCGCGACTTCATCTGCGTAACCGGGATATGATCACTGACCAGAATAAAAAATAGCCTATATTTTCTCCATCCCTTACTATATATATATATATATATATATATATATATATATATATATATATATATATATATATATATATATATATATATAGTATACCGCGTATACCAAATGTCATAGTAATTGTTTAAGTCGTTAAGTCGCTATAAACCAACAAACAAACTCACTTTTACATTTATAAAATTAGTAGGGATAAACCTTATATTAAGAGTGTCTCAATAGAAATGCTTCGAGAAAAACGGGTCAACTTTTTCATACAATTTTACGTGATAAATAGTTACGAGTGATTTCTTCATAACTTCTATATTTATTTTGTCTTATAATTTATGCATCTTTTTAATGTGTAAACATTAATTTTGTTTATTAAATAATACGTCAAGATACATTTTATACGTAAATACATAGAAAAACAATAATAAAAAACGAATCAGCTAACTTGACAATTAGCTGACAAAAAGTTGTCTCGTTTTTGATGCTCAATGCTCTATCTATATAATATAAGGGATAAATATTATAGTTTTGCGGCAATATCGTCCAGTCGCCACTCTTTGCCGGTGAGACAGGTACTTAAGCTGTAAATATTCTTGCACCTCTTTATGTATTGTTGCCATGAACTGATGTATAGCGCATGAAATTAGATAGCTTACGCGCTTGGCAGATTTTATAGGTGTGAATCACCATGTTTAAATAGGTCAGATTTTTCTCTTGGAAACCCCATGTTATTATTTATTTTTGTAACGTGAAGTGGCATCTGATGGTGAGTGATAACCATCGACAGAAATGGGTAATACCATCATCATCATCATCATCATATAAGTTGTCAACTGTTCACTGCTGAATATAGTCCTCCCCGTTGGGGGGGGGGGGGGGATGGTTGTTTGTGGTTGCCGCGCTTGACAGGTGTAAGTTCTCTTAGCCACCTCTTACGACGGAAAAGGAAGGGTTAGCCCATTTTATGCCGCGACTATACTTGTATAAAATTCTTTGAGGATGATGTATGTATCTTTTTTTTTTATACAACTTAGAATGGCAAACAAGCTGACGGCTCACCTGATGGAAAGTGGTAACAGTCGCCTATAGACACGAGCAGTACCATGGACATAACAGAGTGTACTGTTTCGCCCATGATACCCCCCACGCGTTGCCATTCCTGAGGACTCAGGGTTATTCCTCTGTACCCAGTAAATTCACGCCATATCCCACCCTTCAAACCGAAACACAGCCATGCAAACACAACTGCTTCACGGTTGAAACACGAATGGGACAGAGGTGCCCAAGCAATCGACTTTTGTACAAAGTCTCCCTCTGAAAGGATACTTACAGATTGGTCCAATTATTTGAACCAAAACTGATTTTACCAAACTCAATTTTGAACACAATCTTAATTTTTCATAAGAATTATTCATAAAAAGTAAAAACAAACTACATTTACCTGTAATAACAACGTATAAAGTCCTAAAAATGTGTAAAAATTCCAATGTAGTTCCGGCATAGAATAGGCCACCGCTTCCTTTCTCGTGGGTGTAGTAAAAGAGGAGACTAAGGGAGAACGAGGGATGGTTAGCAGCGTCCCTTTTAAAACATCTCCAAAGCCGAACTGCGGTTGCCAATTCGCCCTGCCAAGCGTGGCAACTACTGGCAAAACTCCTCTAGGAGGAGTCTTATGTTCAGCAATGGATGATTAAAGGTTAATACGATGAAATCAAAAAATTAAATTTTAAATCAAAAATAATATTGTAAAAGTTTAACATTAACTGCACATACATATTTTGATCCTTCCAGTATAAGTGTATTTCGTAATACATCTGCTAAATCAGTTGATCATGTTGACCTAACATGCAATTTGACTGCACCAACTCCAAGGTTACAATCATGTGTATTCTCATTTAATTTAATTTACATGGACTGTCCTGAGCTTTTGAGTGAAATTAAATAAGTAGTAGCCTCACGGTATCCCTAGGTATCCCATCAATAAGATATTTTATGTGACTTAGAATGGCAAACAAGCTGACGGCCCACCTGAAGGAAAGTGGTAACCGTCGCCTATAGACATGAGCAGTACCATGGACATAACAGAGTGTACTGTTTCGCCCATGATACCCCCCACGCGTTGCCATTTCTGAGGACTCAGGTGTTATTCCTCTGTACCCAGTAAATTCACGCCATATCCCACCCTTCAAACTGAAACACAGCCATGCAAACACAACTGCTTCACGGTTGAAACACGAATGGGACAGAGGTACCCACGCAATCGATCTTTTGTACAAAGACTCCCTCTGGTAAAAGTGAGTGGCTGAGTGCTCCGCTTGCAAGAATATGCAATGTTGGTCTTATTCAATCTATTCTCTCTTCTATTCTTCTCCCCGATGGGGGGAATTTTACCAGTAGTTGACGTTTAGCAAGCGAATTGGCAATAGCAAAAATATCAACGCCCTCCTCCTCATCGCAGGATTCTAAAACAAACCAAGTAAGGTGCATAGTTTAGTTGCATTAATGATGACAATTTTTTTCTCTTGCAACTACAAAAATAGGGGGGGGGGGGATTGTTAGTAATGGAGATTGAGAATCCCATTACCAGCAATATACCCAACCAGGTCGACTTCCTCGCGGTTCCCCCTGGAAACTATCATGGTTAATTCCTGATGAATTCATCATGATGGGCTAACTGGCCTGTTTTCATTCTCATCTATCACCCTTCACTGGTGCTCATACCATTTTCATACCATAATATTTTCACAAATAAAAAAAAAAAAACTACAATATTTTCTTTAAATCAAATCCATCCATCATATTCATCCTTTTATCCTTCCATCGCCATGTGTTTCCGGCATAGAATAGGCCATCCCTTCCTTTCTCGTGGGTGTCATAAGAGGCGACTAAGGGAGGGCAAGAGATGGACAGTGGCGTCTCCGCCTACCAAGCATGACAACTACTGGCAAAACTCCTGTCTCCCTTTTTTATGTTAGTAAAATGTTCAGCCATGTGTGCATTAGCCAAGCACGTTTATTATTTTTGTTTGTTGCAGTTTCGCGTATAAATTACTAAATGGATTCGAATGAAATTATGGTACACGGATAGGTTACAGCTTAACTTAGCATGTAGGATACTTTATTTGCTGATTGACACGGACGGAGCCGCGGGATACAGCTAGCGATTAAACATAGCTTTTTCTTATACAAATTATTTTTTTAATAAAAATAACTGATTTGGTCACAATTGAAGTTTTTTGTGGAACACAGTCATAATTTTCTAAATACTATAAAAGCCATACTAACAGTTTTTTATTAAATACCTATACCAAGATTAATATTGATATTCGTATATAGCAGTGTATGTCTTTTGTATATTTAATTGTATGTATTTATTTACCATATGTAATATTAAAAGTACTGACATAATTTTCTGTTTTATGCGCATGTCTACACGAAGCACTTCATTCTAACTTGTTGTTTTCGTAAAACTGGCTTAGTATTTTCATTTAATTTTTATTTGTAAATCACCGTGTCTTGGACTCTTATGGACTGCCGCGATACAGGTTCGCCTGGTGCGGGCTCCAATGTACTCGCTGTTGTAAATTTCTTCTATTTAATAAATAAATAAAATAAATAAATAAATAGTGATAAATTATTTTAATTTCTTATCTTTTTTCTTCGAGTATTGTATTACAAATTATAGTGTACAGTAAAATTAACCTTATCCGGTAGACATAAAGATCATGTATCTACTTGATAATTTTAGGCATTAGTAATTACTGTACACACGTGTGAAACACATAACATTACACTATTTCGTCACTGTCGGCTAAAAATTATAGGCTACTTTAAAATCAGACGCGCTCGAGTGTAAAGGTGAGACGATGAATTTGTAAGTGATTAGTGTTGATTTTTTTTAAAGATCATGCTATTGTATTTATAACTATAATGATTTTAAATGATTTTTTTAATAGAAATGATAAACAAGCTTATGGTCTGCCTGAAGCAAAGCAGTCAGTTTAATAAATTTAAAACTGTTATTAAAAACAATTGTTGAATAAAGCCTATTACGAACTAAACGATTATTTGAATGGCAAGCGTGCATGGTGTTAGTCGATCATGCACGGGCTTTTTATGACCATGTAATTTTAGACATCAATTTTGTTCACAAAGGTCTAAATTAATATCTGAGGAACTACCATGAAATGTTTTCCGAAATTTCGGAGCCAAACGAAACAGAAATTTGATGTTAAAATTACATAATACATGCCGTTTGGAAATATTAAAAATGTTAAAATATCGTTCCTTTGCACTTTTATGATAGTATGTATGACGAACGAAATGTTAAATTCCATTTATTGGTCCGATTATGGTATAAACAAAAACACGAAATTGAGTCCGAAATTTCGGAATTTCATTTCATGGTAGACCCGATGGTGTATGTTTTATCTTGTGACGGTGTCTACAAGTGGTCCATTTTATTGATTTTACTTCTTATGGTGTTTTTTACAACACAGGGGATAAACGAGCATGCGGCTCACCTGATGGTAAGTGACTACCGCCGCCCATGATCACCTACAACACGAACGGCATTGCAGGTGCGCTGCCGGCCTTTTAAAAAGGAATATGTTCTTTTCTTGAAGATTGTGATGACAAAATATGACAAAATAAGACGCCATCTATACGATGGCGTCTTATTTTGTCATATTTGAGTAGAAGATCCTCAGATCCAGGGAGAACTTTCCATCTCACAAAAAGCTACAGAGGCTATAATAATAGTTTAGTGCCGTTCCGTAGAACTGTTCTTGGTGTCAACTCCACTGTACCACGTCTTATTTATTATTTATTTATTTATTTAACTCTTTATTGCACCATAAATAAAAATATACAATGACAAGTGAATAATTAAAGTGAAATACAGTAACATAAATACAGATTGAAATATACACATAAAGGTACAAAAGGCGGTCTTGTCGCTAGGGCAATCTCTTACAGACAACCTTTGGTTACAGGAGAACAGATAGAAATGGGCAGGTGGCGTACACATATATATATATATATATATATATATATATATATATATATATATATATATATATATATATATATATATATATATATATATATATATATATATATATATATATATATATATATATATATATATATATATATGGAAATGGAAGGGGACTCCTATAGGAAAGCATTGCAGTTAATTTGAATAGCTGAAATTTATGTGAAGCAATCATCTATTGAATCTAAAAAACTATATCAATGTCAAATACCTCAAGAGTTTGTTATAACATATTATTGTTTATTTGTTAATTAGCATGTTGTACTTTCCTTTAAAATTATTGTACACTGTGTATAAATAGACAATAATCTTAATATTAAATCTTACCAGTGTAACAATTGCTGGGAGACCAAATAAAGATACAAAATATATATATATATATATATATATATATATATATATATATATATATATATATATATATATATATATATATATATATATATATATATATTTTTTAGCTGACGGCCCACCTGTTGGAAAGTGGTAACCTATAGACTTGACTAGTACCATGGACATAACAGAGTGAACTGTTTCGCCCATGATACCTCCATGTGTTGCGATTATTGAGGACTCAGGTGTTATTCCTCTGTACCCAGTAAATTCACGCCATATCCCACCCTTCAAACCGAAACACAGCCATGTAAACACAATTGCTTAACGATAGAAACACGAATGGGACAGAGGTACCCAAGCAAACGACTTTAGTAACAAAACATATTTACATAGTAATTAATTATATTTATCGAAATGGACGCATACGAATTCGCGCGCAAAAGCTTGTCTAACATGAATTACAGATGATATATCAAGTCAATTAGAAACGTTGCATTTAATGCAATGTGCACTAAATTCTTTAGACGATTTAATGATGCATTCGATAATGCAAATATACTGGTATTTATTATATGTATTCCTCAAGTCTTTGATTAAATAAATTGCAGTCGCATACATACCTTTTGGAATATTTAATAGTGCGAATAGATGCATCCTTACATGGTCCTGTCTGCGCCTTATACAGACAGTTCACACTGTGCGGAATGCAAGAATGCACATGTGGATGCGTTTGATATAGAAATTAAAATAAATATATATTCACGACTATAATTATTTCTTTATTTATTTGTAATTTTATTTACTTATACTCTATTACTTAATAATAATACTGGATTACTATTATATATTATTATTTATTACTTACAATGGGTTGGTAAATCCGCCTGCGCTATCGGTATACGCTGGCGGGGCACCAGTGAGAGATGATATGTGAGGATGAAAAGGCAGGTCAGTTAGTCCGTCGTGACGAATTCCGCTAGAATTAATCACAATGGTTTCCAAGTGGAACCGCGTGGAGGTGACCTGACAGGGTATATTGCTAGCAATGGGACTGGTAATCCGCATTTCTAACAATCCTTTACCCCTCAGTGTCTCATATTAGGCGAAAGAAACTGGTACTGCTGATCCATATTCAGGGGGAACGACGTACAGGTTAGATAGCGTCTTCACGGGACTGTTAGATCCCACTACTAACAATCCTCTTCTTCCGAAGGGGAAAAGGGATTTTTAGTAATATGGGCTACCTGTCCCTTTGCTAGCAGTATATCCTGTCAGGTCGATCTCCACGCGGTTTCCCCTAGAAACCATCGTGCTGAATTCCGGATGTATTCATCACGATAAGCTAACTGACCTGCTTTTATCGTCACCTACCATCCCTCACTGGTGCCCCGCCAGCGTATACCGTTAGCACAGGCGCGGTTTTTTTTTATACGACTTAGAATGGCAAACAAGCTGAAGGCCCACCTGATGGAAAGTGGTAACCGTCGCCTATAGACATGAGCAGTAACATGGACATAACAGAGTATACTGTTTCGCCCATGATACCCTCCATGCGTTGCCATTCCTGAGGACTCAGGTGTTATTTCTCTGTACCCAGTAAATTCACTCCATTATCATCCATGAAAAAAATACTTTTCCTCCATAATAAAATAGTGACGTGCGTTGCCTCGTCCTCTGTCATGCAAGAGCTACACGAAACAATTTCATCAATACATTCAATTTGCTATTTACATTTAAAATTAGCTGTCGCGTTTTCCTTTCAATGTGAATTGGACAATTAAGTCCGTTTAACCATCCCATGAATTAATCAAACCCGTTACGTTGACAGGTTAAACAGTTTAACAACTAGTTTTTGTGGGCTTCTCCGTGTCCGTTGAATTAATGAGTCTAATTTAAGGTACATTAAGATTTGCAATTAATGATGAGACTGCTCATATATTAATATTATTGTATTTATCTATATTTCTACTTATAATAAACCTGTAGTGAGGTAAATTCTGTACATGAAATATATTTCCAAAATAACTATCAGCGGGTGATTAGTGATCGATACTGATCACCAGAGGGAGACTTTGTACAAAAATCGATTCCTTGGATACCTCTGTCCCATTCGTGTTTCAACCGTGAAGCGGTTGTGTTTGCATGGCTGTGTTTCGGTTTGAGGGGTGGGATATGGCGTGAATTTACAGGGTACAAAGGAATAACACCTAAGTCCTCAGGAATGGCAACGCATGGGGTGTATCGTGGGCGAAACAGTATACTCTGTTATGTCCATGGTACTGCTCGTGTCTATAGGCGACGGTTACCACTTTCCATCAGGTGGGCCTTCAGCTTGTTTGCCATTCTAAGTCGTATAAAAAAAATACTGATGCCAAAAATGCAATCAGTAAAATTTTTGCCTGCCTGTCTGTATGTTCGTTATAGAAACAAAAACTACTCGACGGATTTTAACGAAACTTGGTACAATTATTCTTCATACTCCTGGGCAGGTTATAGTATACTTTTCATCACGCTACGATCAATAGAAGCAGAGCAGTGAAGGGAAATGTGTCTGTTACATCAAAACCACTGAACCGTGAGGAAGGACATAGGCTACTTATTTTACGAAAAACGACGGAAACGCGGACGAAGTCGCTGGCAACAGCTAGTATTATAATAAAATCGTAACTAGACTTTGTTTGTATATGGAAGAAATATAAGAATCAAATATATGAAGGGTCTTAATAAAACTTAATGGAAGCCAAAATAATAATGTTTCGAATTTTTCTCTGTCTATCTATATGTTTGTTCATGTGACACAAAATTTACTATATCAAGTTGGATGCGGCTTTAATCTTTAAGAATACACCTGGTATTCTTAAAGATTCAACTTTAATTCAGATGTGTGATTTATCTTAATACGATATTTTGGAAATAGTCTTTTTTATTGGTTTTTCTACTTTTAAAATCCACTCGAATGAAATTACAGTATATACGTTGATAACTCTCTCTCTCTCTTCGTCCTCTTCATTACTAAAGCTCGTGGCCCTGAAAGGTGTCTGTTGCCTCTCTTATGATATTATTCCATTTCGCCTGGTCTTCAGCTTCTCACAGGGCAGCTGCAATTAACAGTCCCGTAACGGCGGTTACTTGATCCGACCATCGATTAGGCGATCGTCCGCGTGGTCTTTTTCCCTCTATAAATATATAATATATATATATATATATATATATATATATATATATATATATATATAAACCGACTAAACCGTCTTTCAAAAAAAGCGTTAACGCACACTTTTTATTTTTATCCGAGCAGTAAGTACTTTATATTATTCTCAATTTCGTGTATAATATAGTATATGTCATATATGTGTAAGTATATTTGTTATTTATATATATTTATTCGTTTATATATGTAATTTTAGTACGTATGTATATTAATAATTAGTAGTACCGCATTCGAGTATTCTGACACTTCCCTATGGTTGACTGGGAGAGAATGCTTTTAGCATTAAGTCCGCCATGTACACATATTTGTACTAATGAATAAATAAATAAATAAATAAATATATATATATATATATATATATATATATATATATATATATATATATATATATATATATATATATATATATATATATATATATATATATATATATATATATATATATATATATATATATATATATATATATATATATATATATATATATATAATAAATATTGCATTTTTTTCTTACAACACAGGGGCAAACGAGCATGCGGCTCACCTCATAGTAAGTGACTACCGCCGCCCATGATGCTGCCGGCCTTTTAAAAGGGAATATGCTCTTTTCTTGAAGGTGATGTTGTCGTATCGGATCGGAAATACTGCTGCTGGAAGTTGATTCCAAAGAGTGGTTGTGCGTGGAAGAAAGTGCCTTGAAAAACGCACGGTGGAGGACCGCCACTCGTCCAGATGATTGGGATAAAATTTTAGTTTATGGCGGGTTGTACGATGGTGAAAATCAACAGCAGGTATCAATCCGAACAATTCCTCAGAGCACTCCCCATGATAAATTCGGTAGAAGATGCACAGAGATGCAACATCTCTACGCAGTTTCAGTGGGTCGAGCCGGACAGTCAACAATCATCGTCAATAATTCGAGCTGCCCGACTTTGAATGCGGTCTAACGGAAGGAGTTGGTACTGTGGCGCACCTGCCCATAGGTGAGAACAGTATTCCATATATGGCCTGACTTGAGCTTTATACGGTTTCAAGCGGTGCTTTAATCAAAAAATTAATCAAAGAAAAATTAAAGTCTCCCTTTAATATAAGTCGCGCCATTGCTGTCATTGTGATATAGGTTTAATAAACTGTATATACTTAAACTGTTAACATTATAAACTAAACCTTTTTTCGAAATCAAACGAAATAACATATATAATCTATATTTTAATGGAGTCCCCACAAATGTGTATGTAATTAATTTAACGATTAAAACGAATGAGTTAACTAAACTTAACTTACAATTATTTGAACTCGCGTCAAGGTTATCAACAGTAATTACATGTAAGCGTATGTATGGGAAGGCATAGTTTCTGTAAGGGCAACATATTTGTATTACTTAAAATAGTGCCTCTCAAACTTTTTGGTGGCTTTAAAGTAAAAAAAAAACCTATATATATATTCTTTATTGCACTAAAACATACAGTAACAACAATAAGTTAATAACAATGTTAGCAAAGGCGAATTTATCTCTAAAAGAGATTTCTTCCAGTCAACCTAACACAGTGGCATAGGAAGTAGTGAGTGGGCAGTAGTAGTGCAAGACAGAAGTAATATATATATATATATATATATATATATACATATATATACACATACACACGTACATACATATATACATATGTTAAAAACAACATATAAATATCAAATAAAAGAGAGCACAATGATGACAGTCTTCTAATCATTTTTTATATTTAAACAAAATTGGAAAGATAGAATGATTTTAATCTTTTTTTGAAGGAACTGCTAGACGGGCTATTCTGAATACTCACTGGAAGTTTATTCCAGAGCTGTACAGCACGATATGCAAATTAATTACCCATAAAATGGGTTTTACAGCCGGGAAGCTTCAGTACCCTGGACTGGTGTAGACAAATACCTATCGTATATAGAAGCCATGCAAAGGTTGCCTGGAAGAGGTCGCTTTTAGCGATAGGGCCGCCCATTGCTTTCTCATTGTGATTATTTCTAGTAATTGTTTATATTTATCTCTCTCTCTCTTCGTCCTCTTCATTACTGAAGCTCGTGTCCTTGAAATGTGTCTGTTGCCTCTCTTATGATGTTACTCCATTTCACACGGTCTTCAGCCTCTCGCAGGGCAGCTGCAATTGACAGTCCCGTAACGGCGGTTACTTGGTCCGACCATCGATTGGGCGATCGTCCGCGTGGTTTTTTCCCTCTATTTATAATAGGTTTACTACTGTAATCTTTTGGAGGAAACAATATAGAGTATCTATCTATCTATGTTTGTAATAAAAAACAACGTTAGGTTACCAACTTACTGTATGACTAGCTTACGATGTATGAGGCAATGTTCATCATCATACATATATGTCTTATGAACCGTGAACTTACTTGTGTGTCATTAGTAAAGTCCGCTACTAGAATTTCATAATTTAATCAAAAATAAATTATTTATTCTTATTACAAACTAGCGACCCGCCCCGGCATCGCACGGTTACAATATTTGCTTGTGTAACTTTGAAACTGTTCTACACATTTTAGTAAGGCTGGTATTTTGGTGTGTATGAAAGTACTGCATTAATATTTTCTAAGATTTTTTAAAATCAAACGGTTTGTAAAATTTATTTTAATTTAACATTTTATGCAACCTAGAATGGCAAACAAGCTGACGGCCCACCTGATGGAAAGTGGTAACTGTCGCCTATAGAAATGTGCAGAACCATAGATATAACAGAGTATACTGTTTCGCCCATACCTCTCTTGTATACCTCTCATGTATGTAGAGTAGAAACACGAATAGGACAGAGGTGCCGAAGCAAACGACTTTTGTACAAAGTCTCCCTCGGGTATATTATTCATATACATCTTAAAAAACTTGTCTACAAATATTTAAAAGGTCTGCAATGCACAAGCAACTTCTCTTATGTTGTAGGTGTTAATGGGCGACGGTAGCAGCTTCCCATCAGGTGGACCAACTGCTCGTTTGCCTCTGTAGAAATAAAAAAAAAAAAACGTTTAAACGACTTGTATCTTGTCTTCGGAATTAGAGGTGTGGGTGAATTAGAGGGTCGCCGACGCTGAGGCTTTGCTCGAGACGCACACCGAACGGAAGGTACAGTTCTAACTTACATACAGTCATATGACCTAACGTACAATCACACTACCCAATACATAGTCACACTACGCAATACACAGTCACACTAGCAGACACATAGTCACACTACGCAATACACAGTCATACTAGCCGACACATAGTCACACTACGCAATACACAGTCATACTAGCCGACACATAGTCACACTACGCAATACATAGTCATACTAGCAGACACATATGTACACTATCCACACACACACACTACTTATTAGTTATAATATCCAACATGAAAAGCTACTCAACACTCAATGGTATCCACTACACCGATTCTATGCCGGGACCACACGGTTGTTAAACTAGTTAATATTGAGTGATATTTATGAAGGTATGCATAATTTTTAAGAGATTTATAAAATCGTCTCTTTTAAAACCACGAAGAAGGCAAATATGCAAACAGACCAACTAATGGTAAACGGCCACTATAGCTTATGGAGTTTCTATTTTTTTAAAAATACATGAGGTATGCGATACGTACATTTTGGACCAATAGATAGATAGATACTCCCTTATTGTTCCCTCCATAAGATCACAATAGTAAACTTATTATAGATACAAACAATTACAAGGAAATATTACACTGAGAGAACAATGGACGGCCTTATCGCTGAGAGCGATCTCTTGCAGGCCACCTTTAGATGGAGAGGAGTCGTCATCTTAGCCATTATCTGTCCAATAACTGACATAAAGAATGGCACCTGCATCCTTGTCCAGAGTCATTGGATACAGTTACAAGTTAGTAGTAGTAGTAGTAGTAGGATCATAGATTCATAGGTGCATAGATTCATAGGTTCATAGATTCATAGGATCATAGATTTATAGGATCATAGATTCAAAGGTTCATAGGATCATAGTTTCATAGGATCATAGATTCATTGGATCATAGACTCATAGGATCATAGATTCATAGGTTCATAGATTCATAGGATTATAGATTCATAGGATCATAGATTAATAGGATCATAGACTCATAGGATCATAGATTCATAGGATTATAGATTCATAGGATCATAGATTCATAGGATCATAGACTCATAGGATCATAGATTCATAGGTTCATAGATTCATAGGATTATAGATTCATAGGATCATAGATTCATAGGATCATAGACTCATAGGATCATAGATTCATAGGATTATAGATTCATAGGATCATAGATTCATAGGATCATAGACCCATAGGATCATAGATTCTTAGGATCATAGATTCATAGGATTATAGATTCATAGGATCATAGATTCATAGATTCATAGGATCATAGATTTATAGTATAGTAAACTTATTATAGATACAAACAATTACAAGGAAATATTACACTGAGAGAACAATGGATGGCCTTATCGCTGAGAGCGATCTCTTGCAGGCCACCTTTAGATGGAGAGGAGTCGTCATCTAAGCCATTATCTGTCCAATAACTGACATAAAGAATGGCACCTGCATCCTTGTCCAGAGTCATTGGATACAGTTACAAGTTAGTAGTAGTAATAGTAGTAGGATCATAGATTCATAGGTGCATAGATTCATAGGTTCATAGATTCATAGGTTCATAGATTCATAGGATCATAGATTTATAGGATCATAGATTCAAAGGTTCATAGGATCATAGATTCATAGGATCATAGATTCATAGGATCATAGACTCATAGGATCATAGATTCATAGGTTCATAGATTCATAGGATTATAGATTCATAGGATCATAGATTCATAGGATCATAGACTCATAGGATCATAGATTCATAGGATTATAGATTCATAGGATCATAGATTCATAGGATCATAGACTCATAGGATCATAGATTCATAGGATCATAGATTTATAGGATCATAGTTTTATAGGATCATAGATTCATAGGATCATAGTTTTGTAGGATCATAGATTCATAGGATCATAGATTTATAGGATCATAGATTTATAGGATCATAGATTTATAGAATCATAGATTCATAAAATCATAGATTCATAGGATCATAGATTCATAGATTTATTGGATCATAGATTTATAGGATCATAGCTTTATAGGATCATAGATTCATAGGATCATAGATTTATAGGATCATAGATTTATAGGATCATAGATTTATAGGATCATAGATTCTTAGGATCGTAGATTTATAGGATCATAGATTTATAGGGTCATAGATTCATAGGATCATAGATTTATAGGATCATAGTTTTATAGGATCATAGATTCATAGGATCATAGATTCATAGATTTATAGGATCATAGATTCATAGGATCATAGATTTATAGGATCATAGATTTATAGGATCATAGATTCATAGATTTATAGGATCATAGATTCATAGGATCATAGATTTATAGGATCATAGATTCATAGGATCATAGATTTATAGGATCATAGATTCATAGGATCATAGATTTATAGGATCATAGATTTATAGGATCATAGATTTACAGGATCATAGATTCTTAGGATCGTAGATTTATAGGATCATAGATTTATAGGGTCATAGATTCATAGGATCATAGATTTATAGGATCATAGATTCATAGGATCATAGATTCATTGGATCATAGATTTATAGGGTCATAGATTATAAATCTACGAGCTAAGAATCTATGATCCTATAAATCTATGATCCTATAAATCTATGATCCTAAAAATCTATGATCCTATAAATCTATGATCCTATGAATCTATGATCCTATAAATCTATGATCCTATGAATCTATGATCCTATAAATCTATGAATCTATGATCCTATAAATCTATGATCCTATAAATCTATGATCCTATGAATCTATGATCCTATAAATCTATGAATCTATGATCCTATGAATCTATGATCCTATGAATCTATGATCCTATAAAACTATGATCCTATGAATCTATGATCCTAAGAATCTATGATCCTATGAATCTATGATGCTATGAATCTATGATTCTATGAATCTATGATCCTATGAATCAATGATCCTAAGAATCTATGATCCTATAAATCTATGATCCTATGAATCTATGATCCTAAAAATCTATGATCCTATAAATCTATGATCCTATGAATCTATGATCCTACGAATCTATGATCCTATAAATCTATGATCCTATGAATCTATGATCCTATGAATCTATGATCCTAAGAATCTATGATCCTATAAATCTATGATCCAATGAATCTATGAATCTATGATCCTATGAATCTATGATCCTATAAATCTATGATCCTATGAATCTATGATCCTATAAATCTATGAATCTATGATCCTATGAATCTATGATCCTATAAAACTATGATCCTATAAAACTATGATCCTATAAATCTATGATCCTATGAATCTATGACCCTATAAATCTATGATCCTATAAATCTACGATCCTAAGAATCTATGATCCTATAAATCTATGATCCTATAAATCTATGATCCTATAAATCTATGATCCTATGAATCTATGATCCTATAAAGCTATGATCCTATAAATCTATGATCCAATAAATCTATGAATCTATGATCCTATGAATCTATGATTTTATGAATCTATGATCCTATAAATCTATGATCCTATAAATCTATGATCCTATAAATCTATGATCCTATGAATCTATGATCCTACAAAACTATGATCCTATGAATCTATGATCCTATAAAACTATGATCCTATAAATCTATGATCCTATGAATCTATGATCCTATGAGTCTATGATCCTATGAATCTATGATCCTATGAATCTATAATCCTATGAATCTATGATCCTATGAGTCTATGATCCTATGAATCTATGATCCTATGAATCTATAATCCTATGAATCTATAATCCTATGAATCTATGAACCTATGAATCTATGATCCTATGAGTCTATGATCCTATGAATCTATGATCCTATGAGTCTATGATCCTATGAATCTATGATCCTATGAATCTATGATCCTATAAATCTATGATCCTATAAATCTATGATCCTGTAAATCTATGATCCATTGAATCTATGATCCTAAGAATCTATGATCCTATAAATCTATTATCCTATGAATCTATGATGCTATGAATCTATGATGCTATGAATCTATGATCCTATAAATCTATGATCCTATAAATCTATGATCCTATGAATCTATGATCCTATAAATCTATGATCCTATGAATCTATGATCCTAAGAATCTATGATCCTATAAATTTATGATCTAATGAATCTATGAATCTATGATCCTATGAATGTATGATCCTATAAATCTATGACCCTATGAATCTATGATCCTATGAATCTATGATGCTATGAATCTATGATCCTATAAATCTATGATCCTATAAATCTATGATCCTATGATCCTATCAATCTATGATCCTATGAATCTATGAACCTATAAATCTATGACCCTATGAATCTATAATCCTATGAATCTATGATCCTATGAATCTATGATCCTATGAATCTATGATCCTAAGAATCTATGATCCTATAAATCTATGATCCAATGAATCTATGAATCTATGATCCTATGAATCTATGATCCTAAGAATCTATGATCCTATAAATCTATGATCCTATGAATCTATGATTCTATGAATCTATGATGCTATGAATCTATGATGCTATGAATCTATGATCCTATAAATCTATGATCCTATGAATCTATGATCCCATAAATCTATGATTCTATGAATCTATGATCCTATGAATCTATGATCTTATCAATCTATGATCCTATAAATCTATGATCCTATGAATCTATGATCCTATGAATCTATGATCCTATGAATCTATGATCCTACGAATCTATGATCCTATGAATCTATGAACCTATGAATCTATGAATCCATGACCCTATGAATCTATGATTTTATGAATCCTTGATCCTATGAATTTATGAACATATGAATCTATGAACCTACGTCTCTATGAACCTATGACTCTGTGAACTTATTAATGTATGAACCTATGAATGTATGAACCTATGCATCTATGAACCTATGAATGTATGAATCCATGAATGTATGAACCCATGTCTGGATGAACCTATGAATCATGAATGTATGAATCTGTAAATCTATGAATCTATAAATTTATTCATAGAAAGTGACTCACACAGTAGTATAAATGAAAAAAATAAATCTAACAATATAATTTAAAACAAAAATTACCCACTAATATTGCATTCCGAACTGGATGGTAGATCTTATTGTTAGAAGTTTCGTAAACACACAAAAATTACGATAAATTATTTCTACATACTTATACCAGAGGGAGACTTTGTACAAAAGTCGATTGCTTGGGTACCTCTGTCCCATTCGTGTTTCAATCATAAAGCAGTTGTGCTTGCATGGCTGTATTTCGGTTTGAAGGGCGTGGATTTACTGGGTACGGAGAAATAGCACCTGAGTCCTCAAGAATGGCAACGCATGGGGTGTATCATGGTCGAAACAGTATACTCTGTTATATCCACGGTACTGCTCATGTCTATAGGCGACGGTTACCACTTTTCATCAGGTGGACCGTCAGCTTGTTTGCCATTCTAAGTTGTATAAAAAAAATACTAACTGCCGGTTTGCAATTGGTAACCATGATATTACTTAATCATTGCTGTCAATATTTGAACTGTAATAACATGGATTTTAATTATTTTATATATCAATTGACCTAACTTTATGGACACTCATTATTATACATGGTTTCTTTCATACATGCACCTGTATTAATTGCATACATGCACTCTAACTTGCCTACCTCGCTTTGGAATTATAATTTTTGTTTGTATAAATAAAATCCGTTATTGGCTGTACTTATAAGAGATTTAGCTTGAATTCAACTAGATTCGACTAGAGCGGTAGATTCATAAGAATTTTAATTTCCTTGCATAAAAGTATTTCTTTCACGATAAATAGTATACTCATGTGCATTATTCGTCAGCCTGGGCGAGGCGTTCCCCGGCGCGAAGGAGCACGTGACGGCGAAGCTGGAGGACGCGACGGAGGCCCTGGAGGCGATCACGCAGCGAGCCGACCAGGCCGACCAGCAGCTCGACCTGGCCGAGCAGCTGCAGGCCAACTTCGGCACCTACCAGGAGCTGCTGTGAGTCACACACACACACACTGTCATATCCACCATTAACTCTCCTTCCCCTCCGCCATTCATATATCGCTTGTGGGAATGGGCGTACCTCAAGGGTCTATTTTGGGGCCATTCTTATTTTGAGTTTATATCAATGATCCCGCATTTGCCATGCAGGATAAATATGGCATAGTATTATTCGCATATCGCATCTCTGTCCCATTCGTGTTTCTACCGTGAAGCAGTTGTGTTTGCATGGCTGCGTTTCGGTTTGAAGGGTGGGATATGGCGTGAATTTACACGGTACAGAGGAATAACATCTGAGTCCTCAGGAATGGCAACGCATGGGGGTATCATGGGCGAAACAGTATACTCTGTTATGTCCATGGTACTGCTCATGTCTATAGGCGACGGTTACCACCATCCATCCATCCATCCATCAGGTGGGCCGTCAGCTTGTTTGCCATTGTAAGTTGCATAAAAAAAATTTGTTGTTGCCTCTTTATCTTGCTTTTATGTTATATAATTAATTAATTTTGTTTGTGTACATATTGTTCATATCTTTAGTTTCCATTTATTCATTCATTCAATAGTTGTTTTGTCAGCCATTGCTGGACACAGCGTCCCCCATAAGGAGAGCTTTTTTGATGGGTGAAAATGGTATGGTAACCCCGCCTGCGCTAACGGGATACGCTGGCGGAGCACCAGGGAAGGGTGATATGTGAGAATAAAACAGGCCAGTTAGCCCATCATGATGAATTCATCAGGAATTAACCATGATAGTTTCCGACGTCGACCTGGTTGGGTATATTGCTAGCAATTGGATTCTTAGTCTCCATTACTGACAATCCCCTCCGTAGAGAAGGTTTTGCCAGTAGTTGGCATGCGGGCCTGGGTTCTAGACAAGTGGCAAGCGAATTCAGCGAATTCAATTCATTCATTTTCTACTTTGTAAATTAAAGTTGTGATCTCTTGGTTAAAAATTTTACTTTATTCATGGGCGACATAGTATACTCTGTTATGTCCATGGTACTGTTTATGTTTATACGCGATGGTTACCACTTTCCATTAGTAAAGTGAAATAATATAGTACTGAGGCCATAACGCCGTAGTTCTCAGGAATGGGGACGCGAAATAACCGTGAACTGTACACTGTTGAAAAAAGGCCTTCCGCTATTGGAGGGTTTTATCAGTAGTTGCCACGTTTAGCAAGCGTTGGCTACCAACCGCATTTAGACTTTGATTATGTTTTAAAAGGGACATTGCTGCCCATTCCTCGACCATAAAATTTACTTAGTCACCTCTTCTCGCCCCTGGTATTGCAGGCGTTCATAGGCTACGTTAACCGCTTACCATCAGGTGGACCGTATGCTTGTTTGCCACCTCAGTGGTATAAAAAAAAGGATTAATTCCATCATTGCTACACTTCAGTAAGCTACGATATCATCCATCATATAGTTCTTAATTAATATCAAGTCAAGCAATAAGTAATATACACGAAAATTCGTGGTTACAAATACTAATAATGCGATTTCACACAACATACGTGTACATACGTTGAATTGTTGAATTATGACCCCAATTTTATGTTCTCATTATATTAATTTTATTGCTCCTTATTTTGCGCAAGTAAATGTTTGACACAAAAGAACATGCCTACATATCATCTCGCACCGCGAAGGACGTGTTTGTAATAGTTTTATTATTCTGATTAACTTACATTTGTGGTTTTTACATCAAGATATTAGATTAATGAGATCTAGACAATGCTTACGATTATCACCGCTAGATGGCGTTGTTTATAGAAATTTATCAGGTGTAACAATCGAGATATTATGACGGAAGTTGTATGAATTCACTTTATTCTTTTAAAAAGAAATAAAAAGAAGCCAAAGGTATATATATATATATATATATATATATATATATATATATATATATATATATATAACGGTAATTTTTTTTAAATAAGCAACATAATTTTTTCTTTTCGTGCATGTGCCATAGTAAAATAAAATGGTCACAACTCAGTTCATTGCTTTGCCCTCAAAAGAGCAAAACTGTCGACAAGTCTTGAATTTGTACAAAACAATTGTAGATACAAACTTTATAACACACATATACGCACAATGACTGTGTCTTATACTATTTAAAAGATCAAATTAGACACTTGGAATTTTTATTAATTGTTATATTACATGTAATCTGGCCCCGCTGTGGCGTAGAATGTGTGGGCTTAAAGCACACCTACTATAAAATTTCATGGGCACGTCACTGAACGTAATGGGCATCACAGAATATATTGTGATTTTGTACTACACCTCATGTACCATCCCGGAGAACTGAGAAATTATGTCTTGGTACCCTGTAAGTTAAATAAATAAATAAATATATACGGACAAATCACACAGATTGAGCTAGCCCCAAAGTAAGTTCGAGACTTGTGTTATGGGATACTAATTCAACGATACTGTATTTATAATAGATACATATATAGATAAACATCCAAGACCCAGGCCAATCAGGAAAAGATCGTTTTCCATCATGACCTGGCCGGGGATTGAACCCGGGGCCTCCACGTCGCAGGCAGGCGATTAGAGTTACTATCATATCATTTCAAACCTAAACATAGTATAGGCTTCAGAAACTGGAATAGATCTGAGGCACCCAATAAACGATTATTCCTTATTCCAATTATTTGGATTTGACGTAATAAGTTTTTTTTTTATTCAACTTAGAATGGCAAACAAGCTGACGGCCCACCTGATGGAAAGGGGTAACCGTCGCCTATAGACATGAGCAGTACCATGGATATAACAGAGTATACTGTTTCGCCCATGATCCTCCCCATGCGTTGCCATTCCTGAGGACTCAGGTGTTATTCCTGTGTACCCAGTAAATTCACGCCATATCCCACCCTTCAAACCGAAACACAGCCATGTAAACACAACTGCTTTACGGTTGAAACACGAATAGGACAGAGGTACTCAAGCAATCGAGTTTTGTACAAAGTCTCCCTCTGGTAAGTTAAGTTTTTATTTCATATTATTTAAGATCATGTCTTTTGATTTTAGGACCTGCCGCCCGCTTGCCATCAACCTTTCTTAGGAGCATTTGTTTGTAGCCACATACGGTAGAGAGGAAAGGATTGATCAAAAAGGAAAGACATGTTTGGAATCAATAAACTAAAAGAAGTCGGTGAAAAGGTAATGAAAGATTTATCGAGAAAAGAGAAAAGGGGATATTGCATTTGTGGAGGAGATACCGGTCAGTAACTGCAGTGGCTTGGGAGGCCGGGATCGCATATCCTTGTATCCTGGGAGGAAAAGGATTGTTAGTAATAGGGAGGTTAGTCCCCATCGCTATCAATATACCTTATCAGGTCGAACTCCACGCGGTTCCTCCTGAAAACCATCGTGACTAACTTATCATTGAATTCGTCACGATGGGCTAACTGACCTGCCTTTTCATCCTCACTAATCATCTCTCACTGGTGCCCCGCTAGCGTATACCGTTAGCGCACGGCGGGGATACCATTCCATTATCATCCATCAAAAAATACCCTTGTATCCTTACTCTAGAAACGGACAGATTGCTAAAAGAGAACACCTTGGCACATCCATCTAGAAAATCATAAGAAATAAGATTACAGAAATAACAATAAATCAATTCCAATAAAAGAGATACGTATTTATTACAGTTTACAAAACAACAATATGTGATTACTACAAGAAGTTTGCCGTGTACTAAAATTACCGTACAGTGAAGATTGTAACTGTCGATCTTTATAAATAAAACCGACAAATCATAATTGTAATTATGGGTGTGAAATACGGATCGTATACATTTACAATTCGCTCTTTAACGTAATAAAACGTGACCGGTGAACGTGGACGAATGAAAGAACGAAATGGCGTTTGGGTAACCGCAAACGACTCATTTGTTTTACTCAAGACGCCAACAACGGCTGTCATTATTTCTCTGCCCTTGTCCTATATCTGTTTAAGATTGAAGTTGGATATTTCTCTCTATCATTCCACTTTATTTGCAAACTTCAATGCTACTGTCTCAGCTCTCCCTTTCTGGCTGTATCATCATTCACACAGTTTGTTTGATTCTTTTCAGATCTCTCTTTACATTTTCATTTTTATTTGAAAACATCTTAACTTTAATGCTACTGTCTCAGCTCTCCCTTTCTGGCTGTATCATCATTCACAAAGTTTGTTCGATTCTTTTTAGATCTCCCTTTACATTTTCATCTTTATTTGCAAACAACTCAACTTTAATGCTACTGTCTCAGCTCTCCCTTTCTGGCTGTATCATCATTCAAAAAGTTTTTTCGATTCTTTTCAGATCTCCCTATACATTTTCATCTTTATTTGCAAACATCTTAACTTTAATGCTACTGTCTTAGCTCTCCCTTTCTGGCTGTATCATCTCTCACAGTTTGTCTAATTCTTTTCAGATCTCCCTATACATTTTCATCTTTATTTGCAAACATCTTAACTTTAATGCTACTGTCTTAGCTCTCCCTTTCTGGCTGTATCATCTCTCACAGTTTGTC
Organism: Galleria mellonella; assembly: GCF_026898425.1. Classification (NCBI taxonomy): domain Eukaryota; kingdom Metazoa; phylum Arthropoda; class Insecta; order Lepidoptera; family Pyralidae; genus Galleria; species Galleria mellonella. The sequence continues at coordinate 993,584 of NW_026441999.1, read as the reverse complement.
TAATTCTTTTCAGATCTCCCTATACATTTTCATCTTTATTTGCAAACATCTTAACTTTAATGCTACTGTCTTAGCTCTCCCTTTCTGGCTGTATCATCTCTCACAGTTTGTCTAATTCTTTTCAGATCTCCCTATACATTTTCATCTTTATTTGCAAACATCTTAACTTTAATGCTACTGTCTTAGCTCTCCCTTTCTGGCTGTATCATCTCTCACAGTTTGTCTAATTCTTTTCAGATCTCCCTATACATTTTCATCTTTATTTGCAAACATCTTAACTTTAATGCTACTGTCTTAGCTCTCCCTTTCTGGCTGTATCATCTCTCACAGTTTGTCTAATTCTTTTCAGATCTTCCTTTACATTTTCATCTTTATTTGCAGAAATCTTAACTTTAATGCTGCGCTCTTAGCTCTCCCAGCTCTCCCTTTCTGGCTGTATCATCTTTCATATAGTTTGTCACAAACTGTGTGAAAAATGGTATTGCAAGTGTTTTTAGGCTACAGTAACCACTTACCATCAGGTGGACCGTATGCTTGTTTGCCAACTCAGTGGTATAAAAAAAAACTTTTTATAGAAATTAAAATTTTGTTTACAATGCCATCTAGCGTAGATCTGGATTGATACATTAGTAAGGACTAAGCGTCTGTTAGAATAAATTTGTTGTGTTTTCATTGCTGAATATAGGCCTCCCTTATAAGGAGAGTTTTGCCAGCAGTTTCCAAGCAGATTGGCAACAGCAGTTAGGTTTTGGTGATGTTTTAAGAGGGATTTCGCTGCCCATTCGTCGACTAATATATAGATATTGTAACTAAAATAAATAGATATTGCTACCTATATTAGCCACCCCCAATTCTGAGTATTATAAAAAAATTGCTACACAGCCAATCGATTGAAAGGTTATAGTACATTACTACAGCGGCCAGCAACTGGGGCATTAATGGACGAACATGCAAATGTGGGCCAAGGCGTAGCCGAGGCACACATACGTGAGTCCATCGATGCCTAGTTGTGGCCAAGGCTTGTATAGTACTTTTCTTAAACAATGCGCGGATATCAAAAACACAATTTTACTTTTTAAGTTCATTAATAATTTTCACGCGCCATAATGTTCCTTTGTTTTATTTTCAATAAACAGCTTTCTATTTGCAAGACAGTTCAAAATTTAAATAAAACCTTTTATTAGTTACCTCCTCGGTAGCCATGTTTCGAAGTAAAAGGTCATTCCATTTTTAAATTACAGAACAGATATGAGTTTACATAGTAATTTATCTGGCCGCAAAACACGACAGATATGGATTTTCATACAACTTTTGCCGGCCGCTGCCCGCATGTATCTGGCCAGTACGGCAATTTTGATTTGTCTCGAAGAAGATTGTCAAAATAATGCTCACATTTCCAATTATGTTTGAGAAAAAATACTTTTAATGATCTCTAACATTCTTTACTTAATTCAGTAGCAGATACTACCTACCTGATGATTTCTATACGACACAGAAGGCCGATGACTCACCTACCGTTTTCATTGGAGGCACGATGATTATTTTCATTATGTTATAATGTGTTCAATTAATAAGGCAAGTAGGTGTTTGCTCAATTACGTATGGAACTAACAAACGGGTGTTAATTTGTAATGAACGGGGGCTTCTTTGTGTGGCTTTGACTAGTTCATGCTGTATAGAACCATTTGTCTGTAATGTGTAGGTAGTTTATAATAACTACGTTATTTATATTCATAACTAGCTGAATCCCGCGGTTTTGCCCACGTAAATCTATAAGTACATAAAGTATCTTTAGTATATATTTGTTAAATTAGGTTAGCCTCTATTATTCATCATCATCTTCCTACCCTTATCCCAATTATTTGGGGTCGGCGTAATATGGTTTTATCCATATTACAAAAGGATTTAGCTTATAGTTTTACGACCGGCCGCCTGCCTGACGTCAACACTCTTTGGGAACCCTCTGAGCCTCTATTATTATAAATAATAAATAAATAAAAAAAAATATTTTTTATTCAAGTAAACTTAATAATAAGCATTTTGGAATAGTGATTTTTTTATGAATCTACCGCCGTTCAGTTCGGAATGTAATTTCAGCTGAGAAGAACGGGCAAAAAACACAGCTGTTGCTTTTTTCAAATAAGATTTAAGTGTACAACAAAAAAAATACAATCGAATAAAATTACTATCACAAGCTTCGTATTGACAAAAGAAAGAAAAAAGCTTCAACGCTACAATCGATCACAGTATTATTGCACAGATCAGTCCCTACTAGAAGCACCCGTTCACGAGTATGACGGATGAGCCAGCCATCGTTGTGTTCAAGCATATCATAGGGAGTCTACCGACCCGGCCCACCATGCCATCACCAATCTGGACATTAAAGTGAGCATGACTTATTTCAAGATACGCAACTACGTCAAAATTATACGATACGAAATTGAATGTGACAATCAGTGTATCCATTTATAACAATTTTTAAATGTTTTATATATATAATTAATTCAATAATTTTATGTCAATTATTTTTTTTTTAAATAATAAATATAGCACGCGAGTGTATGCTCTGATAGCCATATTAAAAAGCAAAAATAGAAACACTTTCAATAACCTATTGATGAATCAAAAGCACTTACTACCATCAAAATTAGTCAAGCAACGATATGATAATAATGTCACGTATGGGCACCACAGAATATCAGCGCTGTAGCAATTGAATTGCTGCAGCACATGCTGAGTTGTGATCACGTTGGCAATAATAAATGTAAAGTTTTTTTTTTTAATTCATAATTTATGTAACTTTTTGTTGTTGTCAATAAATGTTTTCTTTCTTCTTTCTTTCTTTCTTTCTTTCTTATGGTAATTAATTGAACACTTTCAAACAGTATCTAATATGCGTTTACGATTCCCACTTAAAACATTTTTAAAAGCCTAACTGCAGTTGCCAACCTGCCTGCCAAGCGTGGCAACTACTAGCAATACTCCCTTTATGGGGGAAGGTTTATTTTCAGCAGTAGACAGTTGTGCTGAAATGATGTTAGTGATGATATAAATAATAAAAAAAATATATAAATTATGATTTAATCACTCTATACTTATTCATTCTTGCGTACCGCCATTCTTATTCCGATACCTACGTTCGCTCTTTGCTGATGATTCTATATACCAATAATGGTGCTATTATCATTAATATGCACAGTCTCAAATTAGGGTTCCGTAGGTGTCGAATAATGCAGCCTCAGATTAGATATCTTGCAGAGACTCTATTTCTTTCAAATATATGTATTAAACAATTTATGATATGAATAAATATATTTATTTTAAATAGCTCGACCATAATCTAAGAGCACGACATGTGACCACACTAATCTGAGCGAACACAGACATTGGTCGTTAGTCATTTATTCGAAATACATTGTGTCTGAAGTTGCGCAATAATTTTACAATAACAAATTTAATTTAATTGAATCTTATAAATTGTATTAGTAATAAATATTTTTAATGTCACAGTGACAATCTTCATATCAAGTTCGTTACGGAGTAGACAGAGAAAACCGATGGACATTTTGATTATCCTAATATTAAAAGTAATATATTTTAAAAAATATTTGAAATTGGAATTTTGATGAGTAGCAAAATATTTAAAAGGCTAAGTCACTTAGAACCAAAAAGCGTTTGTATGAAATCTAAACAGTCACTTTGTTAAAGTTTAAAAATTTTACACTACAAAATAGCTAGGCTTTTTACATATCTATATTTTAGACATTGATATGTATGTAGGCTACCAACCTCTTTCAAACCTATCTCTACACTGGTGACTCCCTTTTGAACATTTTCATTCATCGATTTTTGGAAGAAAAAATGACGGAGAGCGGCACCGTTTCCACAGTACGAGATAACACGTCATCAGAGGTATTTAAAGTCGCAATTAAAGTTCCACCATTTTGGCCAGAAGAGCCAGAGATATGGTTTGCTCAAGTCGAGGGTCAATTTGCTATTTCAAAAATTACCAGTGATCTAACAAAATTTAATTATGTAATCGGACAACTGGACCATCAATTTTCTAAAGAAATTAAAGACATTATTATCAGTCCGCCAGCAGAGGGAAAGTATGAAAAGCTTAAATCGGAGTTGGTTAAGCGCCTTAGTGCATCCAAAGAGAAGAAGGTGAAACAACTGCACGAGGAGCTAGGCGACCGCAAGCCTTCGCAATTTTTAAGGCATTTGCAGAACTTAGCCGGACCAAAGGTACCAGATGAATTTCTTCAAACAATTTGGACCAGCCGTCTTCCTGCTCATATTCAGACCATCCTTGTGGCACAATCTAACACAGATTTAGATGTGTTAGCGGATCTAGCAGATAAAATTATGGATCTCGCACCACGTTCACCTCAAGTTGAAGCGACAGCTCGTGATGATGCAGCTGCAGGACCAAGTTCTAGCAATCACATGGCGAATGAAATAGCGGAGCTGCGCAAGCAAGTAAAGTCACTTACCATGCAACTAAATCGTCGCCAGCGCTCCAGATCTAGGAAGCCTCAACGTAGCCGATCAGCATCAAGGTCTCATTCTAATTATAAGAAATTTCCTGTTTGTTGGTATCACCATAAGTTTGGCAGTAAAGCTAACAATTGTATCAAGCCATGCGATTACAATCAGGAAAACTAACAAGGCAATCGATAGCGGCGACCAGCGATTGCCCAACCTCCTGTAGTCGCCTTTTCGTTATGGATCGGAATACAAAGACCCAGTTTCTCGTCGACACCGGAAGCGATCTCTGTGTCTTTCCACGATTACTACTACGACAACGTCGGCCCAAGACCAATTATCAACTGCGTGCTGCTAATGGTAGCGTCATCGATACCTACGGTTACGCACATTTAAACCTAGACTTAGGTCTACGTAGACAGTTTCCATGGCGTTTTGTAGTCGCTGATGTAACAAAGTGTATTATAGGTGTAGATTTTTTATCCTTTTACAATTTAATGGTTGACTGTCGCAATCAACGTTTAGTAGATAATACCACTACACTCACTGCTACAGCTTCACTTTCATATCCATCCAACACAATACAGTCTGTAAAAGTTTTGATAGGTGATTCTAAATTTCATAATATTTTAATTGATTTTCCTGAAATTACACGACCAGCAGGGGTTCATAGGACTATTTCACACAACACAGTTCATCACATACGCACAACACCTGGCCCACCCGTACATTGCAATCCCCGGCGTCTTGCTCCGGACAAGTTGAAAATTGCCAAACAAGAGTTTGAGTCCATGTTAGCTAATGGCACAGCTAGGCCTTCAGAGAGTCCGTGGGCATCGCCATTACATTTAGCTCCGAAAAAAGATAACGGTTGGCGTCCTTGCGGAGATTACCGTATGCTAAATGCACGGACGATTCCTGATAGGTATCCGATTAGACATATTCATGATTTTACTCATTCTATTTCTGGATGTAAAGTGTTTTCTACTATTGATCTTGTTAAAGCCTATAATCAAATACCCGTAAGTGTTCAGGACATACCGAAGACTGCCATTTCAACCCCATTTGGTCTATACGAATTTCCGTATATGACCTTTGGTTTAAGAAATGCAGGTCAAACTTATCAAAGATTTGTTGATGAGGTGACTAGGGGATTGGATTTCTGTTACTGTTATTTGGACGATTTCCTCATTTTCTCTAAATCTGAAGCTGAACATGAGCAGCATTTACGTATTGTCTTTGCCAGGATGAAAGAATACAATATTGTAATTAATACTGCAAAATCGGTCTTTGGCGTATCAGAAGTAACCTTTTTAGGCTATCGAATTTCCGAAAAAGGTACTAAGCCCCTGGATACTAAAGTGCAGGCGATCAAGGACTTTCCTCCACCAAAAGATGTAAGGCAGCTTAGAAGGTTTTTGAGCATGATAAATTTTTATAGGCGTTTTCTGCCTCATGCTGCTCAAATCCAGGCTCCTCTTAATTCTCTTTTGGCAGGTTCAGTTAAAGGCTCTAGTCCTATTAATTTAACTGGAGACACATTGAAAGCCTTTGAAGCCTGTAAAGAAAGTCTCTCGAACGCTGCACTGTTAGCTCATCCAGATTGTGAATGTAAGCTAGCTTTAGTCACAGACGCCTCTGATACAGCTATTGGTGCAGTACTTCAACAATTTAAGAATGGTGCATGGGAACCTTTAGCATTCTTTTCCCAGAAACTCAGCCCTTCTCAACAAAAGTACTCACCATATGACCGAGAGCTATTGGCAATTTATGATGCAATAAAATACTTTCGTCATATGCTTGAGACTAGACATTTTACAGTCTATACTGACCATAAACCGATCAGGAAAGCCAACTGTTCGCCTAGGCAGTATAGACATTTAGGTTATATTTCCCAGTTTACCACTGACATTCGTCATATTTCGGGTAAAAATAATGTTGTGGCTGATACATTATCACGTGTTGATGAATTGCAAACACCAGTCAGTTTGAAAGCCATAGCTGAAGCACAGGAAACTGATCCTGAATTATCTCATTATCTAGATGAACCAAATTCTTTACGTCTAGAGAAACGAGAATTACCTGGGAGTTGTATCTCATTGTACTGTGATGTCAGTACAACAACTCCTAGACTATTTGTTCCCAAAACCCTCAGAAAGGAAGTTTTTGACAGCCTTCATTCTCTGAGCCACCCCGGGTCTAACGCGTCTGCAAAAATGGTAGCTCAACGCTTTGTATGGCCCGGCATCAGAAAGGACTGCAGAGTGTGGGCTAAGTCTTGTCTGGCTTGTCAGCGATCTAAAGTAAGTCGTCACGTGTCTGCTCCGTTGGGCACTTACAACTTACCTCAAGCACAATTTAAGGTCACAGTACCTTGTCGGTCCCATGCCTCTGTCTCAGGGTTATCGGTATTGTCTCACTGCCATCGACCGTTTTACAAGGTGGCCTGAAGCAATACCGATAACCGATATTTCAGCTGAAACTGTCGCCAAGGCTTTACTTTCAGGCTGGATTGCTAGATTTGGCTGTCCTGAACAAATTGTTACGGACCGTGGCCGCCAATTTGAATCGGCGCTGTTCGAACAATTATCTCAGATTACAGGGTTCGAACACAAACGAACTACAGCCTACCATCCAGCGTCTAACGGCCTTGTTGAAAGATTTCACAGGCAGCTTAAGACTTCCATCATGTGTCATGCGAATAGTACTTGGACGGAATCTCTTCCGTGGGTACTATTGGGCATACGAAGTTCTTTTAAAGAGGACTTACAAGCTTCTTCAGCAGAACTTACCTATGTAGAACCTTTAAGACTTCCAGGCGAATTTTTCGACCGCCATTTGGAAGGTTCTACTGACGTCACTGATTTTATGGCTCGTTTACGTTTATTCGCCAATAAAATCAAACCTGTTGCTGCTTCTGGTCATAGAAGTGACAAAATATTTATTTTCAAAGATCTTGCCACTACCAATTACGTTTTCCTTCGCGAAGACGCATTGCGTAGTTCTCTCCAACCAGCGTATACAGGACCTTATCTTGTATTGCTCAGAGGTGACAAAACCTTTAAATTGCTAATCAAAGGTAAAGAAGTCACTGTTTCTATAGATAGGTTGAAACCTGCCTACATTTTAAACGATCACACTACACTTAACAACCAAGACACGAACAATCCTGTAGCTAGGACTACTCGTTCTGGACGTCGTGTCCGATTTCCAGATTTCTATCGCCCTTAACCAGGTCTCATGGGGGGGAGTGATGTAGGCTACCAACCTCTTTCAAACCTATATAGTGACAGAAAAATAAATAGTGACGTTCTTGACAATCTTCTTGTCTTAGCAATTTTACGGAACTATATTTTGTATCGCGACTTATTATATCTGAATTTATTTACTGTAAATATTATTAATTATACAATCTCGTACTAAATCTTTCTTTATTTCACTCCTTCTGAATTTATATATATAAATATCATCAAGCCCACATCTCTACATCTCCACATGTATTTATTTATTTATTCATTAGTACATAATATGTGTACATGGCGGACTTAATGCTAAAAGCATTCTCTCCCAGTCAACCATAGAGAAGTGTCAGAATACTCGAATGCGGTACTAGTAATTATTGATATACATACATACTAAAATTACATATATAAACGAATAAATATATATGAATAACAAATATACTTACACATATATGATATATACTATATTATACACGAATTTGGGAATAATATAAAGCACTTACTGCTCGGATAAAGATAAAAAGTGGATGATAAAAAGTATAAAAATGAATGAATGATGAAGTCATCATGATGATGAATGATGACTTATTATATTGATAATTCTAAATGGTTGCACAGATTCGTTTTCCAATTTCAACAATATAAGGATAATGCTGACTCTTAAATAACGTAGTGATTACTCTATCTTTGTTATCGAATGTAAAATCTGTACTTACTTAATCTGTGCCATCGAAGGGTTCATGTTAAACCTAGATTTATGGTTCATGATGAGCAATTTACCTAAAGGCAGTTTTCAAAGGAGGTCAACACCACTGCTAGGTGTTTGAAGTTATCTTGTGTAAGTACTTCTCCATATAAATCTTGTGCCCAATTAAAGCTGAGCCGGCCATGATTGCGCAATCATGGGGAATGATATTTTTTTATTTGACAATGGTAATATTTGTAACAAACTTCAAAATAAGGTGTTAAGTATACTCTGTTATGTCCATGGTACTGCTCATGTCTATAGGCGACGGCTACCACTTTCCATCTGATGGGCCGTTAGCTTGTTTGCCATTCTAAGTTACATAAAAAAAAAGCTTGTATCTCATAATTATTAACATTGTGTTTCAGATTTGGCAGATAAACCGCAGTTAGGCTTTAGAGATGTTTTAAAAGGAACGCTGATACCCATCCCTCGCCCTCCCTTAGTCGCCTCTTACAACACTCACGGGAAAGGAAGTGGTGGCCTATTAAGGCCTGGAATAGATGGGACCACACGGATCCATTATTTGTTTAAACTATTATCAACTCTATCCGTTACACAATAAGGAAACAAAATACAATTACGTATAATTAACTAAATAACTAACGACCCGCTGTATTTCATGTAACGGTTATGTAAAAGAATCTTTAATTGCTAATTGGAACTCTCTCACGGGTGCTGAGTTAATGGAAATTGTACTTAATGCTGTAGACGTAAAGAGTATTATGGAGTAAAAGGTTAAGAGTACAGAATAATCTAGACATTAATAATATGGTTTGCCTAGATCCATTTAGAACTATAAAGATTCACGTCGGATGCTAATTGTAGGGTTCAATAGATTTCTTTGTTTGAAATAGGTAAGATTTTATAATCTTTTTTTTTTTTAACTAGGGTGAAAATCTTAAGAAAGGTATCCATCCGCTGGCGGGACGACGTATGGGTACTGTGGGATTTTTACCCACTAAAAACACTCCGGTATTGGGGGGAAAGTATCATGATTAATTCCTGATGAATTCATCATGATGGGCTAACTGGCCTGTTTGCATTCTCATCTATCACTCTTCACTGGTGCCCCGCCAGCGTATTCCATTAGCGCAGGCGGGGTTACCACTTCATTTTCATCCAATAAAAAAAAACCTCCATAGATCTAACTTAAAATCTAATATATTCACGCCATGTAGAAGTGTTTTTTTTATAAGTGAAAATGGTATGGTAACCCCCCCTGCGCTAACGGTATACGCTGGCGGAGCACCAGTGAAGGGTGATCGATGAGAATGAAAACAGGACAGTTAGCCTATCATGATGAATTCATCAGGAATTAACCATGATAGTTTCCAGGGCGAACCGCGTGAAGGTCGAACTGGTTGGGTATATTGCTAGCAATTGGATTCTTAGTCTTATCTTATTTTTTTTTCGCATATGGGGTCAGCCAAGCCGATGCACGTCGACCCATCTGGATCTTTTGTGCTTCCCCCTGCCTTATACCATCACTTCATAGATCCTATATGTTACCTTAACGATATCCCGCGGTTTGAGATATCTGTAGTCCCCTGGCTCTGAATAAGCCTTTCCCAGTAGACTCATGCGCATACTTGCCAACGAATCGCAGGTGCACATCAAGTGTTCCATGGATCCCGATTTCTCCCCGCACAGTCTGCACAGTGTGTCCGAAGATAGACCCATCTTGTGTAGTATATGCCTTATTGGCATATGTCCAGTTAGGGCACCCATAATATCCATAGCCTCCTTTAATAACAACCCCAAATCCTTTCCCCCCACTAGAAGTGAATGAATGAATGAGTATACTTTATTTGCATTATACAATATAGGAAATAAGCAAGACAATTTACAAACACAACGATACAATTGTATAAGTACAGTGAGGCGGTCTTATTGCTGAGAGCAATCTTTTCAAGACAACCTTAGGGTAATGGACTAATTGTTGTACATACTTGTAATTGTAGTATATACTTGCAAAATCAACGCGTAAAAAGTCGGGGTCAAAAGCTAGCTTTATTTTTGTATTATCAAATCCGCTGACTTGGTTTAGGGGCGTAACACATATTAATTGATATATTGATTGTTTGACCTTGACACTTACATTATTGAATCATTTGTTGAGTTCCTGATGATTTTAATAAACGCCGATTTTATGTATGTATTATATTTTTTATATCGTTTGTAAAGTTTTGATATAAGTGAAATAAATAATATTGAAAACTAGTGTTGTAGCTATTTATGGTAGATTGTTCATAAATGTAAATAAAAAATAATAATTATGTAATCTGGGGGGGAAAGGGATTGTTAGTAATGGAGACTGAGAATCCCGCTGCTAGCAATATACTCAACCAGGTCGACCTGCTCGCGGTTCCCCCTGGAAACTATCATGGTTAATTCCATCATGATGGGCTAACTGGCCTGTTTTCATTCTCATCTATCATCCTTCACTGGTGCTCCGCCAGCGTATCCCGTTAGCGCAGGCGGGGTTACCATACCATTTACACCCATAAAAAAAAAGATGTCCTAGTTAAATCATCATCATCATACTCATCAACTCCACTGCTGAACATAGACTTCACCCAAAATGGAGGTTAAAAGCTTCTAGGATTCTAATTATTATTCTATTTGTATACGCAAGCAAAGTCGCGTGTTTAAACTAGTTAATAATATTAACAAGTTCAACAAACACTGGCTGTTTTATTTACGGGGCGTAGCATAGACAAAATTGATCTATCGAACACGAAACCTTGACACTTCGTTATTTACCGTTTACGAAATATAAAAAAAAAAACACAATAGTAACAGAATATGTAACAATCTTCTCACATTGTTCTTCTGAAGACGTTTTGAATTAATTTCGAAAAAAAAAACAATGTATCTACATTTCTTTATGGTGACCTTGACATGTATTTTAGGTAATTTTTAATGGTGAATTGAATTAATCTTGGATTCTGTTACGTATTGTGATGGAAATACTCTATATAGGCCAGGTTGTCTGTAAGAGATTGCTTCTAGCGATAAGGCCGCCTTTTGTATATGCACATTCTGTATAAATACTTCTTGTATACATCTCTATTGTGCGCAATAAATAGTTTATTATTATTTTTTTTATTTTGATTTTTTTTATTCAACGTATAGTTAGCTTTATTGCTACAAGTACGGGCTGGCTGCCAAGTATCTGGTAGAATGTACAAATAATTAATTTTGATTACATGTTAAAAACCGCCGAACAATGGAACAGGTGTTTAGTATTACAGACTTCTGCAGTTCGATGTAAGTGTAGCACGGAAGGTCAAGTGTTCTAAGTGATAAGTGTAGCTGATTCGGGACTACTCCTGTAGTAGATAGGACTATTGGCACTATGGTTGCGGATTGTAACCGCCACGTGCAGGTTACTTCGTCCTTTAGATCTGTATATTTTTATTATTATAAATTTGTAGTGTGAAATAGTCTCTTTTACTCAATTTTATATGCAAGTATAAGGGGTATTGTTCAAGCTGCTGATTTTCACCACCATTCAACCTGCCACAAACTAAAGTTCCATCCCAACCATCTGGATGAGTTGCGGTCCTCCAGCGTGCGTTTTTCAACGCAATTTTTATCCATGCACAATCACTCTTTGGAATCAACTTCCAGTAGCAGTATTTCCGAACCGATACGACATCGTAACCTTCAAGAAAAAAGCATATTCCTTTTTAAAAGGCCGGCAGCACATCTGCAATGCCGCTAGTGTTGCACATCATGGGTGGCGGTAGTCACTTATCAGGTGAGCTTCTTACTCATTTGCTACTGTGTTATATAAAAAAAAGGATCACTGGATGGAAAATACATACGCGTACACATAAACACCACTGTGCATATCACAAAATATACTGCATCTCTCATGCCACTCCTGCGCACTAAGACGTTTTGGCTGCGTAGTATATGCACTAGCATACGCTGTAATTTCACTATAATACTAAATCAAAATAACGAATATTTACAAAACCGATCTCCAGATCAAAGAAAAATACAAATTAAAAGTTCCTTTTTATCCTACATAAGTAAAAAATAAAATTCGTGTACACTTTGATTTTTTGAAATGACTTCAATCGGAAGGAGATTCTCAATTCGATCTTATCTTTTTTGTTTCTTATCTCATAACTCCGTGAGTTCAAAACCGATTTTGAAAATTATTTTTTTGTAACAAAAAGGATATATTTACAGATTGGTCCCATAGAAATTTTATCAAAATCGGTTCAGTAGTTTAGTTTTTAAATGAAAATAACTAGTTTAATAATTTGAAAAAATAATTAGCATTTTATTATACGACAAATAAAAGTAATCGTCTATTGCTATTACAATACTTAATGCAGTCACATTACGACATTTCTTCGCCGGCAAGTGATAAACATACGGATGGGCAAACCATTGTGTGAATGTCGGATTCCATTCAAATTCGTTATAGTGAACATGTTTTTAATTATTGAAACGATAATGGCAACACTGCGATTTGTTCACCGACTTTAAAAAGTAGATAACATTTTTGAGCAACTTCCGAAATATGAAGGTTTGAACTTGGCTGTATTTTTGTGTACTTTACCAATTGTATACCGATTTTAATGATTACTTTTATATTTGATAAAGTTATTGTTTTTGCTAATGCGGTTTCGTAGAGGGGAGAAGGGATTGTTAATAATGGGGATTAGTAGTTCCATTGCTAGCAATACACCCTGTCAGGCCGACCTCCTCGTGGTTCCCTCTGGAAACTATTGTGTTCTATTTCAAGTGAATTTATCACGGTGGGCTAACTGATCTGCCTTTCAATTCTAACCTATCATCCCTCACTGGTGTCTTGCCAGCGTATACCGTTATTGCAGACGAGATTGTCATTCCATTATCATCCATTAAATATATTATTATGTAAATAAATATAATAATAATGTAATAATGTAAAAATAATAAATAAATATATTATTATATTAAAAAAAAATGCCGTTTTATAAAGTTTAATAATAAACTGTAGTGATCAGTGAATCATCAGATAAATTTTAATGATAAAACAATTGTTTAAAATTAACCTTTTTACATACGATGACATTTGTAGTTTTTTTTTTTTTTATAAAAAAGAAAAATTTATAAATAATAATAAGGACCAGCATATTTTACAAACATGAATTTCATTGTAATCAATGGATCAGTGAAGAATAAAAGGACGAGGATGAGAACAACAGAAAAAGGAAACCTTTTAAAAATAAATAGATACCTACATAAAAACATTGAGATTGTTTTGATTGAGACACACCTACTTATTTATAAACAATTTTTCAAATTTTCGAAACGAAAAAAGAATCATGAATGGCAATTAATTGTATAAAACAATATTGATTTTCTTTTCAGCCCTTAGCTGTCTATTGCTGAACATAAGTCTCTCTAAGGGGAGTTTGCTAATAGTTGTCAAGCTTGGCAGACGGGTTGGCAACAGCAGTTAGGCTTTTAGAGGTGTTTTAAGAGGGAAGCTGTTGCTTTTCCCTCGCTATTCTTAGTCTTACGATACCCATGGGAAATAAAAGGGGTGGCCTATTTTATAGTGAGACCATACGGCCAATCAAGTACACATTAGTATATGCATGTGTGTGTATGTATGTATGTATATATATATATATATATATATATATATACATATATATATATATATATATATATATATATAATATCTTGAGTGTTAAGCGTGACATTTTAATTATTTTTTACCCCTTCTATTGATATTTTTCTATTTTGTAAATTTATTGTATTAGTTGTTATGTGTAGGTACGAGTATATGTATAAATGACATAATGTACTATACACATCTACACTTTTAATATGTAAAGTCAATATGTATAATGTAAATGAATTATAATTTTGTTTACCGGTTTATTTTTTATATAAAATGTAAAATATTTGCATGCCTACATCTTTTAAGGCAATGAAACAGGTGTCAAAATAATACCATGTGGCTTGTTATAATTTTAAACTGTTCAATGCAAATAAACTCATTTAATTTCATTTCATACTGATACAATTAATTTCAAACTCCGTAACTTTTGAAAGTGAACGGTGCCGTACTCCGTATCCTCGGATAACACTTTCACGCGGTTCATTCGACCAGTGCATCTAAGTTCAACGGATAATCTCGCATAATTACCGTGTGACCTTTGTTTGCTCTGTCCATTAATGGTGCTGCTCGCTTGTTACCAGATAACTTTGTGTAAGGCTCTAAACACAACAAAGAAATAAACTCTTGGACTTGTAGTTCAGCGCGCCATCTAGTTCTGTTTTAAGGAAAGCTTCCACTATGGATACTAGACGACTGATAAAAATACTTAAATATTGTTTCGTAAATTTGTGTGTGTGTGTGTGCGTACGTACGTGCGTGCGTGCGTGCGTGCGTGCGTGCGTGTGTGCGTGCGTGCGTGCGTGCGTGTGCGCGGCGCACCTTTTTAGTTTTTTTTATAATTTTATTAAAAAGAAGTTTTTGTTTGTGATTTGAAGTTAGTGTCAGTTTAATTTTGTTTTCGTTCTTTTTTGCTCCCTTGATTTGCGTTGTATATATAATTATATTATCTTTCTAAAACACTCTATTTCCATACTAGCATATAACCTCCTAGGTTGGTTCCTACCAGTTGACAGTGGCCTCAAAGAATTTTTTTACCTTTAATAATTTTTTTAATATCTTGTTATATGTAATTGTTTATAAATAAAATAACACCTTTACTGTGGGTGCTGTAAGAGGCGACTAAGAAAACTAAATAATCGAGGAACAAGCAGCAACGTCGCTTTTAAAACATCACCGAATCTTGACTGCGGTCGCTGACTCGCCAACTAAGCATGGCAACTAGGTACAAGGCAAAAATCGTGAGTACAATTTTTTTTTAATTGTTCACATACTTGTGAATACAAATGTTTGTACATTATAGGAACTGAACCTACGACTAGTGGAAGATAAGACGATGTGTTAAACCGCTGCACCACTAAGACCGCTAAATGTTGCTTACACCAACAGTAGAGAGACTCATTTATATGGGGACTATAGTCCCATTCGTATATTTGCCGACGTTCATTTAGAAATATGGAATAACACCTGAGTCCTCAGGAATGACAACGCATGGTGGGTATCATGGGCAAAACAGTATACTCTGTTATGGCCATGCTACTGCTCATGTCTATAGGCGACGGTTACCACTTTCCATCAGGTGGGCCGTCAGCTTGTTTGCTATTCTAAGTTGTATAAAACAAAACAAAATAAATTACAGAGCAACTCATTATATCGTTTAATTTCACTGCCATAACCCACCCTTTAAATTGAAACACAGCCATGCAATCACAACAGCTTCGCAATAAAAACACGAGTGGGACAGAGGTACCCACGCGGACTACTTTCATACAGTCTCACTCTGGTAAGCTATGTACACGCGGCTTTACCTGCTGTTATGCTACATAGCATGTAAATTTAACTGAGACATATACATATGTATATATATGTCTTAGACGGCATTAACCAGTCATTATTGATAAAGTTAAGCTATACCACTTTGTCAATAATATTTTAATATTCAATTAATACAGGTGATTTATGGTGTTATGACTATTGCTGTACTCTATGACCATATGGTTATATGGTCAATCTATGAATTAATAGTATTAGTAGATAGTAGTATTTAGGACATAGCCAAAACTGACATTGCTGAAATTTTATTATTAAACTATTTATTGATTAATTTTACAATATGAATATAAATAATTACAAACTACAGAATATATTAAATAACTATATAATACTAATAACAATTACGTTATGAATAGATACACACCAATACTTAAATAATGAATAATAATAATACAGAAAATACGTAGCTGTCGTGATACAATATCAATGACTGGATAATATTGTAACAGGTCCTTAGACTATTTCTAAAGTGAAAAAAGTGTTGCCCTCCTCTCTCCTACTTGCTGTGCCCCACAGGGTCCATAATTGAAATGTTATCTACTAAGTATATTATGGAATGCAACAAGAAATAAATAAATAAATAAAATAAAATAGTTTTTCATTTATTAGCAACGCATGCGGGGTATCATGGGCGAAATAGTATACTCTGTTATGTCCATGGTACTGCTCATGTCTATAGGCGACGCACAGTGTGTTTTTTGACCCAAAAAACAACCATCCTCTTTACAAAGGTAAGAGTAGAACTCCCGACGACCAAATCTTATCTGGTTCAGAGATATGATTTTTTTTTTAATTTAAATTCTTTGGAAATCAGAAATAAACCATAGAAATAAGTACAAACCTCGAGAAGCTTGTAACTCAAAGATCCTGCACTATTAGGATTTGATTCTTTTTTTCGTGTTACTGGTTCTATAGGAGGCTAATTATTTATCAAGGTTTTGAATCCAGCCAGGACAAGATATAGCTATAAAAAAATAAAACCTGAAATAAAGTTTTTATTTTTTATCTCACGCATCTTTCATATGTGTATATTTTTGTGTTATTTGTGTATGTTAAAGCCGCATAGAAGGACACTAGTAGATTTATAGAAACACATATGGAATCGAAGATTTTAATAATTTTATTTTTTTCGAATATTTACCAAAAAAAAAAAACATATCTTTTGATCAAAGTACATTTGAACTACAAAATAAAAATATAAAAAGAGGATGGTTGTTTTTTGGGTCAAAAATACACTCTTACCACGGTAAACAAGCTGACGGCCCACCTGAAGGAAAGTGGTAACTTTCCTTCAGGTGGGCCGTCAGCTTGTTTGCCATTATAAGTTGTATAAAAAAAAAATCCACCAAAATACAAGACAAAGACAAGGCAAGTATGCTCGTTTACGAAAATCGTGGACTGAGTCGTGATTAATGATAATTTCAATTATAGATCATCAATTTAGCTGGAAGCCATACAATTACCAACCAATTTGATCAACATTAAAAGTCTATGGTTGTAAATCATACATTTTGATTTATGTATTAAAATTTCAATAAAATTAATATTAGTTACCAGTAGTCTACGTGTACCAGAGGGAGGTTGTATGATAGAGCCGTTTGCATGGGTACTTCTGTCCCACTCCCAAGCATGCTCTATATGACAGGGCAGGCAAAATAGTTTGTATAATTCATATCTACATTTACACTAATATTATAAAAAGGAAAGATTTGTATTTTTGTGTGTATGTTTGTAATGAATTAACTCAAAAACTACTTTGCCGTTTTCAATAATTCTTTCACTATTAGAAAGCTACGTCCACCTTGAGTAACATAGGCTATATATATTGCTAGAAAAGATTAAGGATCCTTACTAAAACTTTTGTAACGTAACTCAAGGTCTAAAAAAAACGCTATAAAATATCTTTCGTCGCGTGCGCCGCGGAAACTATTGGTGATAGATAGAACAAAAGTATGTTAATATTACTACAACAACAAGTATGGTAAACAAGTATGTTAAACAAGTATGTTGAACAAGTATGTTAAACAAATAAATTAAACAAGTATGTTAAACAAATATGTTAAACAAGTATGTTAAACAAATATGTTAAACAAGTATGTTAAACATGTTAAACAAGTAAGTTAAACAAATATGTTAAACAAGTTTGTTGAACAAGTATGTTAAACAAGTAAGTTAAACAAGTATGTTAAACAAGTTTGTTGAACAAGTATGTTAAACAAGTAAGTTAAACAAGTATGTTAAACAAGTATGTTCAACAAGTATGTTGAACAAGTGTGTTAAACAAGTATGTTAATATTACTGCAATATTAATACTTAATACATAATTTTTTAATGTGTACTTTCCAAACCTTGTAGTAGGTTTAAAAAGAAATGTATCGATTTAAAAGTGTTTGTAAAAACAAGTCTATTCGAATGAAGACGATTTTAAATTTGAATTTGGAACAAAATATAAATTATGAATATTCATTGTGATACATTATATCAGCGAAGTAATAACTCTAAAGGTCACTTATTGTACACATATAATCATACTTATATAATAATAATTAAATAAAATATGTTGGTTTAAGATATTGTTGTTAAAAACATCCGAGAATCGAACCTTGAGCCGAGACGCGTATTACTTTAATTGGTGATGTACGTAATTCGAGTTTACTGAGGTCGTTGATCAAATTATCGGATGTTTTTTTTATTTTTTCTGTAACAGTTCATGGACCGTTTAAAAAATTAAGTAGCCGACAGGAAGTAGCATGCGTTCAATCTCTAATGGGGTAGTTAGAGGTATTAATGGGATTAAAATAATAATTAAAATAAATGTATGCATACAAAGTGGATGCAGGTGGCTCATGAGTGTTCCTTATGGCGGTCTATGAGAGAGGTCTATGTTCAATAGAATGATTAATGGCTGATATGATGACGATGATGACGAACATCTGGAGTCGCAATCCAGACACCTGGAGACAACTTAGAAAAGTTCCTTTCCTAAATTGGCCTGACTGAGAATCGAACCCGGGACCTCATTACGCAAAGGGCTTGTCGTTAAAAATGGAATGGTATTTAACTCGTCTGCGCTATATGTATACGCTGGGGGGAGGGGGGGGGGAGAGCATCAGTGAGAGTAGATGAAGATATAACTAGAACAACGACGAATTAATCAAGAATTAACAAAGATAATTTCCAGAAGTCATCACGTGGAGGTAGACCTGACTACACACTATATTGCTAACAATGGGGCTACTTGTCCCCATTACTAACAATCGTCTTACAAAGGTATATGTATATATATATATATATATATATATATATATATATATATATATATATATATATATATATATATATATATATATATATATATATATATATATATATATATATATATATATATATATATATATACTTTAAATGGATGATAATGGAGTGATAACCTCGCCTGCGCTATCGGTATACGCTGGAGGGGCACCAGTGAGGGATGATAGGTGAGAATGAAAAGGCAGGTCAGTTAACCTATCGTGACGAATTCACTTGGAATAGAACACGATAGTTTCCAGTGAGAACCGCGAGGATGTCGACCTGACAGTGTGTATTGCTAACAATGGGGCTACCAATCCCCATTTTTAACAATCCATTCTTCCCCCCACAAAGATATATTGTCTTCCGCCAACAAAACGTCTCGTACAAGTCTTAACTCGCTGGCGGTACCTTTGATCTCTATCAGTACCTTGTTGAGAGTATTAACAAGAGGTTACGTACATATTGTGTACTTGTTACATATAGGGTCAAAATCTAACGATCTCTCTGTCCATCTCCCGGAGCGCGGCCCGTCGTGATATGTCAGACCTTGGTAACTGTTGATTTGTCAAAATTAGATCATCGTTACATCGTACGGTTAAAGTCTACACGGTTGAATGATGTGCGTTCTATTATACGGACTTTTATGAGTTTATTTAACTTAACTGTTTACTGTTCTCTAGAAATAAAAATATATCTTACTAATATTATAGATCAGGGGTTCCCAAACTTATTTTGTCTATTGCACACTTTGAGAATAAATTATTTTTAGCGCCCCCATTTTTTCACCTTTGTACAAAAGTCAATTGCTTGGGTACCTCTGTTCCATTCGTGTTTCAACCGTGAAGCAGTTGTGTTTGCATGGCGTGAATTTACTGGGTACAGAGGAATAACACCTGAGTCCTAAGGAATGGCAATGCATGGGGGGGTATCATGGGCGAAACAGTATACACTGTTATGTCCATGGTACTGCTCATGTTTATAGGCGACGGTTACCACTTTCCATTAGGTGGGCCGTCAGCTTGTTTACCATTCAATGTTGTATAAAAAAAAAAATTTAAATATATATATATATATATATATATACAACCGTTAAAAGCTGATATGATGATGATGATGATACATATCTATCATACAATGGAACGCCAAATGCTTCGATTCAAACAAGCAACTTTCGCTTTAATTTAGCCCTTCCTCAGCACGCCACCTATAAGAAATTCAGCTAATAACATTTCTAATTAAATATAAACACACTCTCAATATAAATTCATTAATCAAATCATTGAAAAGTGCACATTATTTTAGTGTACAATTATTACAATTACCCATACGTTTTTTTTTTCTACTTGATATCGGAATTTATAAGTTCAAGTACGTAGCTGTTTCTAATGTGTGTCAGTTTGTTGAGTGTCGTCCTTGTAATGACATGTGGTATTTCAAGCCTAAGAAATTGACTCTACATAATTATTATGATATTTCATGATTTTGTACCATAAAAATAGAACTACTTTAATTTTGACATTAAAATAAATTTGTTTTTTTTTTGTGATCCGTTCCCACGCTTAGTTGCGCGTTGCCATTCCTGAGGACTCAGGTGTTATTCCTCTGTACCCAGTAAATTCACGCCATATCCCACCCATCAAACCGAAACACAGCCATACGAACACAACTGCTTCACGGTTGAAACACGAATGGGACAGAGGTGGCCAAGCAAACGCCTTGTACAAAATCTCCCCTGGTAAATAATTTTTGGGTTATCCACTGTATTGCCTCTACTCTCTGATTGCAAACCCTAGGAATCAGTACAATGTTTCTTTTTTTAATGGATGATTAATGGCATGGTAACCCCGCCTGCGCTAACGGTATACGCTGGCGGGGCTGGTGCCCCGCCAGGGTATAGGTGATATGAGGGGTGATAGGTGAATAATGAAAAAAGGCAGGTCAGTCAGCCCATCGTGATGAATACACATGGAACTCAGCACGATGGTTTCCAGGGGGAACCGCGTGGAGGTCGACCTGACAGGGTATATTGCTAGCAATGGGACTG
Source organism: Galleria mellonella (assembly GCF_026898425.1). NCBI lineage: Eukaryota > Metazoa > Arthropoda > Insecta > Lepidoptera > Pyralidae > Galleria > Galleria mellonella. The sequence goes on along the minus strand of NW_026441999.1, from coordinate 972,303 downwards.
GTAGCCCGTATTACTAACGATCCCTTCCCCCCATTGGTAGTGTTATTCAATGAACAATAAAACAATATTTTTGAAGCCCAATAACTTTTTTTTTATAATGTAAAGCGTGATCTATCGAACCTTGGATAAACATTAACGCCTATCTTTAAACTTATCAGTGTTTTTTTTTTCGTTAAATCTATTTTTTTTTTTATTTAGATGAATACATTCCACCACACACATCACATCGTTATAAAATTCGTTTTAAATAGTATTTTCGAGTGAATAAATCAGTTTAGTGATGTTTTGTTTTTGTTTTGTTTCCAAAAATTACCAAAAGGAGACTTTGTACAAAAGTCGATTGCTTGGGTACCTCTGTCCCATTCGTGTTTCTACCGTGAAGCAGTTGTGTTTGTTTGTGTTTAGCGTGCAGAAGCTAGTGTTTATGTAATGAATTGATCTACGAAATATCTCGTCAGTTATTGCCGTCCGTCACGATTCAATTTGCACTTTTTTTTTTACCAGAGCAATAATGAAATATGTATTTAACTGTATTTGGCAATACAATGTAGGGTAAATAGTATATAGCAATTAAAATATTTATATATTTTTTTTACTTACCAGGAGGTCGACCCTATCAGGTCGAACTCTATGTGGTTCCCATTAGAGACCTACTTGGTTAATTCTAGTGGAATCCATCACGATGGACTAACTGACCTGCTTTCATCGTCACCTATCATCTCTCCCTGGTGCTCCGTCAGTGTATCTACACCAATAGCACAGACGGAGTTACCATTCCATTATCGTCACCTTCCTACACTTATCCCAATCATTTGGGGTCGGCGTAATATGATTTTATTCATATTACAAAAAGATTTGGTTTTTAGTTTTACGACGGGCCACTTGCCTGACGTCAACCCTCTTTGGGAATGCATTTGTTGGTGGTTTCCGCCACCTAAAGGAACGCCATGAAAAAAGGAAGGGAACGTTGGAAATGCGTAAAGGAAATTGGTGAATTTTGCCTCACTCTGCGTGTTCTACCGCCTGTACAATGGATTGTGTTCAGAGGAATTGTTCAATATGATGCCCACAGCCACTTTCTACCATCGTACGGTTCGCCATCGACATGAAGTTCATCCTCATGTCCTACAGCCTCAATAGTCGCGTACTGCGCGGTTTCAGAGATGTTTTATCCCACGAACACTCAGGTTGTGGAATGAGCTCCCTGCCGAGGTTTTCCCAAGAGACTACAGCATGGGGTTCTTCAAAAGGGTGGTACTCTTTACCTCTTTACTCGATTTTCCTCCTCAGAGATGTTTCCTCCTACGAACATTCAGGTTGTGGAATGAGCTCCCTGCCGAGGTTTTCCCAAGAGACTACAGCATGGGGTTCTTCAAAAGGGTGGTAAAGAGGTTTCTTCAGGGTCGGCAACGCACGCGTAATGCCTCTGGTATTGCAGGTGTTCATAGGCTACGGTAACCACTTACCATCAGGTGGGCCGTATGCTTGTTTGCCACCTCAGTGGTATAAACAAAAATCATCCATTAAAAAAAACACATCACTTTAAATCATAGATATATTAGCTAATTCACTAATATGGTATTTAAAAAATCCATTACTACACTTTTTACATCCATAGACAATAAAAAAAACTCAATTAAATAAATATTATGATTTTGCAATACGGATTTTGGGTTTCCGTCCGTAACACGTTGATACAGTCAGGTTTTTCCTGTAATAGATGGTTATATTATTCTGTATTAATGGTGTAATTTTCTATAAAAAAAAACTGCAATATCCTATAGATAATAGGTTAAGGTGCGTTTTTGTAACGATTTTTGTAGATTTATTTCATTATAACATCTATGTATTTGTGCCATATTTGGTATTAGTTTTTGTCCGCAAATTCGTTCGTGTGCATTTCAAAATTAGGTAACTACTTCTAGCTGGTTTCTAAATATAAAACATGTACTTCAGGGACACAATTGTGAAAACTGCATCCAAAATGGCGTAACAAACTTGCACTAATTGTTATTATTTTTTATTTTTATTTTTTTTTTCTTTATTTTCTTGTTATACTTAATTATTTCATTTACTCTACTGTGCGAGTGGCATGATTCTTAAGAAAAATTCTTTCTTTCTTTCTAACGGTTATATAACATAATCGTCTCTACATATTGGAAATATCTGATATATAAGGGCTTTTAATAAGAGCAATGGAAGCAAAAACGATAATTTTTTGAATTTTCACTTTCCTGTGGCTGCATCAAATTGGATGCGCTTTTCACAGTCTTACTCCTGACGATCGAACGTAAATGTGGTGAATATTTTATTATCCAACTTCCAGCAGCAGTATTTCCGAACCGATACGACAACATACCTTCAAGGAAAGAGCATATTCCTTTTTAAAAGGCCGGCAGCACACCTGCAATGCCGCTGGTGTTGCGGGTGATCACGGGCGGCGGTAGTCATTTACCATCAGGTGAGCCGCATGCTCGTTTGCCCCCTGTGTTGTAAAAAAAAATATTATACCAAAAATTTGTAATATTATATTATATATATATACAGATATTAGTGTACTAAAATATATTGATCACTGAGCAGCTTAAAGTTTATTTTCAACTACTTGAAATTGTACTGAACTATTGAATACGCACCTTAAGTTCAAGTCAATGCAAACATTTGATGGTTCTGTTAATTTTAGTACATCTAGATAACGTGAAGTCGTTTCAAATATTTTTAATTTGTTATGCTAAATGATAGTAATCTATAAATCAACTTTTTTTTTAAATAATTTTAATAGATTTTTTTATACAACTTAGAATGGAAAACAAGCTGACGGCCCACCTGATGGAAAGTGGTAACCGTCGCTGCGGTTGCCAAAGCGAATGCCAAGCGTGGCGACTACTGGCAAAACTCCTTTTACGGGGAAGGCTTATGTTCAGCAGTGGACAGTTAACGGCTGAAAAATCATGATGTAGTCTTAATAATTTGAAGAGTGTTAACAGAAACTCTGAATAATAAAATTTGAAATGACAAAAGCAAGATCTCGATAAATTCATTTTAATGAACTGACTTTAAAAAAGGAGGTTTTCAATTTGTTTTTTGTTTTGTATTGTTGTATTATTTACTTTGTATTGTTGTATTTATTACCTTTTAAATCGAAACACAGCCACGCGAACACAATAGCTTGACGGTAGAAACACGAATGGGACAGAAGTGCCCAAGAAGACGACTTTTATACAAAGTCTACCTCTGGTAATATTGCATTTTGAACTGGTCTATTGTTTTATGAAAAAATTAATTAATTATATTAAAAATGCTTATTATTAAGTTTACTCAAATAAAAATTGTGTGTGTGTGATTGTGCATGCGCTTTAAGTTTTAAAAAAATCGTGCAAAACTGGGGCGATTCACTAGTTATGTTTACTTGTAGACTGCAAATTTTATTAATAATACTGTCTTGTCTCTAGTCACGTTTGGTTTCATACATCTACTCACCAATCGTGTGAAATAACATAAACAGAACGGCGTTCGGTTCGTGACAGCCCTTTCTAAATCGTACCTTATTTTATTTATTTGAAAGGGAATTGGATTTAAAACAAGTTGCTTCATCGGAATAATGATTATAAATTATCAAATCATTGTGTACCGTGAGTTTCATGGTACAGTTAATGATGTCTACAGGTGAGGATTACTACTGTCCATTCTACAAAAGTCGATTGCTTGGGCACCTCTGTCCCGTTCGTGTTTCTACCGTGAAGCAGTTGTGTTTGCATGGCTGTGTTTCGGTTTGAAGGGTGGGATATGGCAGTGAATTTACAGGGTACAGAGGAATAACACCTGAGTCCTCAGGAATGGCAACGCATGGGCGGTATAATGGGCGAAACAGTATGTGTGTGTACAGTTATGTCCATGGTACTGCTCATGTCTATAGGCGACGGTTACCACATTCCATCAGGTGGGCCGTCAGCTTGTTTGCTATTCTAAGTCGTATAATATATATATATATATATATATATATATAAAATTTTTTTGTGACGTGCGTAAGCACAAAAGAAGCGTAAATCCGACCGTGCAACCTCCACGTGGTATGCTTTGGGTAACGCTAATGCCGGCGGTAAATCGATTATCAATCAAAGTTTTTATCAAAACTTTAATTTCCTTAAAAACGAAAAAAAAATTTTGTAAACTTTTTTCGACTTTTCAAAAAAAAATTTTTCTTAAAAATTTTCTTGATTTTTTTCGATTTTTTTTTTTGATAATGAATCTTTAAAAAACAAAAAATTGAGTAAAAAGTGAAAAACAAATGAAATTATTGATTTTTGAATGGATTAGGGTGAGTTTAAGGGACAAAAACCTTGTTCCCTTATTTTTTCCAAAATTTCAATCAATTGGTCCGGGAAAAACCGTTGAACCGATCGCTCCAGGGATTTAGAGGGTTCTTTAAGGAACAATAGACTGTAAAATTTTCCTCAAACCTTAGCTTTCCCGCCCATATTAGCGAAGATACAGCCAAGTAACCAAAAAAGGAGAAAAAGTCACTTTTTTCCACTTTTTTCAATTCAATGTTAGAGGTGGAAAAAAATTTTTTCTTCACTAACTCTTGACTGTGCTTAATTGGAAATTTTATGCAGATAAAGAAACTCGGCGCCTGCTTGCTGTGCGACCAGTAGTTCCAGAGATATTAGCAGTTGAATGGAAAAGGATGCTTTTGCATTCAAAGTTCGATATCTCGGAGACAAATGGTCGTAATTGAGCCATCCAAAGCGATTTTTGAAGCTGAATAAACACGCTAAGAGACCTATACAATGGAGTAGCTCGAAAAAATTTTTCCATGCCCATAGAGTGAAAAACGAAACCTAGAAAATTTAGAAAAAAATTATTTTCAGCTTTGTTTAAGAATTGCATGGAAACCGGAGCTCAAAAAATTTTTTCACCAAAAAATCTGAAAACTAGAGTTTTCAAGCTTCAAAACCCTTTTTTTTAAATTTCCTGTACGATTATTTTTCACTGAAATACAGCCTGTTGAAAATCACCCAAAAATTTCAAAAATTTTTATGTTCCCTTAATTTTTGCGAGGAGTGTATATATATATATATATATATATATATATATATATATATATATATATATATATATATATATATATATATATATATATATATATAACGTGTAGTATATGTATATAGATATACGTCATCAGATTTATATTAGACATATACCAGTATATATATATATAGTATATTTTGATTTATTTGATCATTATTTGATTAAATTTTTTTTGAGCAATGTACTTATAATTATTTTCCTTAATATTTTACGCTGTTAACTTTCTTAATTATACAATACTATTATACCTACTTGTACAACAATTAGTCCATTACCCTAAGGTTGTCTTGAAAAGATTGCTCTCAGCAATAAGACTGTACTTACTGTACTTATACAATTGTATCGTTGTGTTTGTAAATTGTCTTGCTTATTTCCTATATTGTATAAAGCAAATAAAGTATACTCATTCATTCATTCATTATTTTGTTTAATTCCGCTACTATTAATATGTTTAATTGCCAACACTCGAAGATTATAATAATAGTGTAATTAAACAAAATAATTCTTAACAAATAACCAGTGATATTGACTTCGCCGTGTGGTCCCGGCATAGAATAGGCCACCCCTTCCATTCCCGTGGGTGTCGTAAGAGGCGACTAAGGGAGGGCGAGGGATGGGCAGCAGCGCCCCTCTTAAAATATATCCAAAAGCCTAACTGCGGTTGTCAACCCGCCTGTCAAGTGTGGCAACTACTGGCAAAACTCCCTTTATGGGGAAGGCTTATGTCCAGCTGTGGACAGTTAACTGAAATAATAAATAATAATAAATGGATTTCCGCAAGTTGCTTCAGTAAAATATTTATTTAATTTGCGTTGTAGAGAAAAAGAAGCAATTTCAATCGTGCGTGCATCTATAAACCATTAAATGAATCGGAAATAATAAAAACAATGCATGTAATCTATCGATTATTTAGCAAACATAGTTCAATCTCTGCTTCTTTTAAAACTAGATGGCGCTTTGTAATCAGTGTTCTTTATTTGAAATTTCATTATAACTAGGACCACTTAGATCACATTAACTTAAAAAAACACATCGAAATCGGTTCATCCGTTTGGAAGCTATAATGACACACAGAAATGCTGATAGAGACAGACAGAAACGTTAAACATATAACACCCTTCTTTTGCGTCGTAGGTTAATAACAAAATGTGTTCGTACAATTTTTACTATACGATAATGACATTAGAGATGTCGGTAAGATGATGAATTGCAGTTGTATGTAGTTGTATGGAAGGAAGAAAGGCGCGCCCAGCGACAGATCGAGCGCCAAGGCAACGTTCACATTCTGCCGAATGCTACGGATTGTGGGAACACGGACAACTGTTGAGATGCCATTCATGTACATTTATTATATCGTCAATTATTATTAATCTATTTATTTATTGGAGTACAATTAAATCGTAATTGGTCACTGTCTGTACATGGAAGATATAAAAGAAAAACTATTACGAGGGTCAAACTGAAAGTCCTTAGAAAATAAAAAACTGATTAAATTAGCAAGCTTTTACCTTTATTTTATCTTTTCAATATAGTGTCCATTCACGTCAATAGATCGCTGCATCCGATAGAACCACTGACAAAAGCATGAATTTACTGGATACAGAGGAATAACACCTGAGTCCTCAGGAATGGCAACGCATGGGGGGTATCATGGGTGAAACAATATACTCTGTTATGCTCATGCTATAGGCGACGGTTATCACTTTCCATCAGGTGGGCCGTCAGCTTGTTTGCCATTCTAAGTTATATAAAAAAAAATATACCTATACTTAATTTAAAACTTTCGCATTGTTTATATATACGAGGATCAAACTGAAAGTCTTTAGAAAATCAAAAACTGATTAAATTAGCAAGTTTTTACCTTTATTTTATCTTTTCAATATAGTGTCCATTCACGTCAATACATCGCTGCATCCGTTAGAACCACTGACAAAAGCACTTTGCCCACTCGTCCTTAGGGATCTCTTCGACGGCCTTCTGAAACGTAGCCACAGCTTCCTTGGCGTCCATAAAACGTTTTCCTCGAAGTTTTTCTTTTATTTTTCGGAATAAATAAAAATCGCAAGGTGTGAGGTCGGGGCTATAAGGCGGATGACCCAGTAATTCTACGTCTGAGGTCGCCAAATAATCGATCGTTTGCATTGTTGTGGTGAAGGAGGATCCTACTGCGAGGTCGTTTCTCACGCACTTTTTCCAAAACACGTGGCAAACAATCGTTACTGTACCACTCTGCAGTAACTGTTTTTCGATTCTCTAAAACAATTGTCGCGTAATGACCTGTCCTTCCAAAGAACGAGGCCACCATCTTTTTTCCCACGCTTCGACCTCTCTTCACTTTTATTGGCAACTCCTCGGAAGGAAACACCCACTGAGCTGACTGTCTTTTAGTTTCGGGATCATAACAGAAAAACCAGCTTTCGTCTCCCGTAACTATGTCAAACACAGAACTTAAGCCACTTCCATTAAATCTTTCATGCATTTCACGGTACCAATCAACACAACGCATTTTTTGAGCCTCGGTCAAATTATGAGGTATCCACCGGGCACAAAGCTTCCTTACAGCCAAATATTCATGGAGGATTTTGTACACTTAACTCATACCAATCCCTAAGCTTGTCGAAACGAAACTAAAAAAAATCATCACACGAAAATTTTCTCGTGTTAAGTTCATGATAATGTTACACAGACTATTTTCAATTTGCCGCCAAACCGTAAAATAAATGATAAACGAATAAATTATATACTCAGTACTATTCGTAAAGAGTTCCATTTTCAAAATTTTAACAATTATTTTTTTTTATTATATTGCATTCAAGTAGCCAGTTCTAAAAAATTTCAGTGTTGCCCTCGTATAGGGGGGCTTTATAGAGGAACCCATAACAATGATTTTTAGAATTTTTGTCTCTTCGTCTGTACGTTTGTGCGTAATCTCAGAAACGACTTATCCAATTTGAATGCAGTATTCACTAATATGTTGCGGTTTATGAAGGTATTTGTTTTATAATTATCATTTAAATATATAATACAATATAAAAACCCTATGTTTATTAGATAATATACAGATGTATACATGTATATGATAACGCGAGTACTGCTTCCTACAGGACACGCTCGGCCCAGTGTAGGAGGCAATGATAAATTCTGTGCTAATACAAACATACTCTGTTAAATAAATACATCTTTATCTTTATCATGAAGAATTCCAATAGAAATTGAATTTTTTTTTTTATACAACTTAGAATGACAAACAAACTGACGGCCCACCTGATGGACAGTGGTAACCGTCGCCTATAGACATGAGCAGTGCCATGGACATAACAGAGTATACTGTTTCGCCCATTATACCCCCCATGCGTTGCCATTCCTGAGGACTCAGGTGTTATTCCTCTGTACCTAGTAAATTCACGCTATATCCCACCCTTCAAACCGAAACACAGCCATGCAAACACAACTGCTTCACGGTTGAAACACGAATGGGACAGAGGTACCCAAGCAATCGACTTTTGTATAAAGTTAGAAGCGGGCAACGCTGCGGGAAACGGCTAGTGTATATATTTATTTATTTATGTGTAATATGTACATATTTTTGGTGAGCTTTACAGATTTGCCAATGCATTCACCAAAAACTAAAATATCAAACATTGTAATGGAAGAAGCGAAAGAGGTTTGTTTGAATCGAAGCATTTGGCGTTCCATTATTGCTGCCTACCCCTAATGGGAGACAGGCGTGACAGATATGTATGTATGTATGTATTTATTTATTTATTTATAGGATTACCAACATAAGATACAGCTAAACATTTTAGTACAACACACTGGTAGATTAGATCTAACTGTTCTTACATTTATAGGCAATCACAGCATGCCTTGTGTTTGATAAACATTAAAATAGAATTAAATTATTAAATGTCATTAAAGAAGTAAAGATATTAACAATATGAATAATAACATAATATAAATAATGGAAATTGTAATGTAATTATTTATGTATGTATGTATAATAATAAAATAAATATTGTAACTAAAACATGTAGATATTGCTATATATTATTCATCCCTACTCCTGATACTATATATATATATATATATATATATATATATATATATATATATATATATATATATATATATATATATACACCTATCCCCCGATTTACACGGTACTTGTTTTACGGTACACGTTTTCGCTTTTACACGGTTTTCCAAATAAGTTTTTTTTTTGTTTTTATCGCACTCTACTAAATGCTACTGTGTTTGAACACGTGCGCTGTGTACACATCTCACGGGGAATCCCGAGCTTATGTGCTGACTTGCTGCACATGCACACTGTGTCTGTATTTCTTCGCATAAAATTAAAGTTTTATCTACGGAAAGTTGTATTTGAGTGAAAGTTTCACAGTGTCAGAAAAATTTAATTTTTTAGTTTAATGTATTGTAATTAAATAAAAAAAACAGTGTTTCCGTAATATATTACATATTTTAACCTGTCAATGCATTTTATTTTTATTTCTGTGTACACCTAAAAATATTGAAAAAAATCACAACTGTTAAATAGCAAAATTATGCATTTTCTGCAAGCTTTTCGATTTACACGGTTTTGACTTGAAAATTTTAAATTTTCGATTTACACGTTTTTCTCAGGAACGTATCTACCGTGTAAATCGGGGGTTAGGTGTATAGTATTCTTTCCAGAATCCAGAAATAAAAACAAATTTTATTTACAAAAAAATATATATATACATCGAGTCCATAGACGTCTATGTAAATAAAACACGCGGCTTGCGTCTGACCGGGTAACATTTGACAAAGGTTAAGTTTAACTTGCACTTAGATATAACTGCAGTTAAGTATTCAATGCTTAAACCTAATGATAGTATTCAACTGTACACATTAACATTAGTAGTTATCGCTAAAACTGTCATGTTTTAGTTAATTCCTCAATTAAAATGCCCTTTTAAGGCTCGCTCGGTTAATTGGAATCGCTGTTATTTAAGTTAATTTAACATATTTCATATATGTGATGTTGTTTTGGTAAAATTATAATTATAAAAGTTATTTGTAATACGAAACTTCACTCATCTCAATTAATATTAACGGATTTATATATTTATTTATTTATTAATTAGTTAATATATGTGTACATGGCGGACTTAATGCTAAAAGAATTCTCTCACAGTCAACCGTAGGGAAGTGTCAGAATACTCGAATGCGGTACTAGTAATTATTGATATACAAACTAAAATTACATATATAAACGACAAATGCATATAAATAACACATATACTTACACATATATGGCATATACTATAATATATTATATACGAAATTGATAAAAATATAACGTACTTACTGCTCGGATTAAATAAAAAGTGAGCATGAACGTTTCTTTTTTAAAGACGGTTTAGTCGGTAGTCTCTTAATGGTATCAGGTAATGGATTCTACTTATTCTACGTATAAAAAGGATTATATATCCTTATTAATGTTATAAATTATCATCACCATCATATCAGCCGTTAACTGTCCACTGCTGGACATAGGCCTTCGCCATAGACTGCCATAAGGAACGGTCCCAAGCCACCTGCATCCACTAATAACATACAATGCATTTGAGATCGTAACTCCATCTATTGGGCAGTCTTACACTGCATTTGTCCGGCCAGAGTCGCCATTCAAAAGCATTTCTTCCCCATCAGTTATCGATTCTTCGAGCTATGTGGCCAGCCTATGCCATTTCAGCTTGCTTATTCTTCTGGCTATGTTAGTCACAACTTTGATTCTTCGGATGGATATTATCGTTTCGGATTCTGACACGCAAAGAAACTCCGAGTATAGATAGCTCTTTGAGTAACTCGAAGATATTCCATGACCCCCCCCCCCCTTTGACTATACTTATCCTGATCTAGGTTTAAACATTTAAAATAATGGCAATGCCAACTCTTAAATATCTTCGGTCACAATCCGTTATACAAGTGGAAATACAAAGGGAGGCAGTCTCTCCTTAGACTTAAAGGCTCAATACAGCCTGTGAGCTTAGGATCATAGACTATTCTTATAGCTCGTTTTTGAACCGAGTCAAGAGCACCAAGCTGGTATACAGGAGCTCGTCATTGAACGGCATCAAGAGGACCAAGCTGGTATCCAGGAGTTTGAGCCCACAAGTAACTACTCCATAAGATGCCGGACTTGCGACTTGTACAGCAATAGTTTTTCCCTCAGGGTAAAGTACAGTTTCGCTCTATTGAGCATCCTGTGATTTTGGAATGCCAGCTTGATCCTATCTTCGAGATGTCTTTTGGGTTGTGTTCTATTATCTATATATTTTATATGTCATTTTCTCAAATTCTGAACCGATTTTAATTATTCATTGTTAATGTTTTTGCTCGGGCACCTCTGTCTTATTCGTGTTTCAACCGTGAAGCAGTTGTGTCTGCATGGCTGTGTTTCGGTTTGAAGGGTGGGATATGGCGTGAATTTACTGGGTACAGAGGAATAACACCTGAGTCCTCAGGAATGGCAACGCATGGGGGTCCCCGCCATAATATACTGATAGCGCAGACGGGGTTACCATGCCATTTTCACGCATTAAAAAAACGCATGGGGGTATCATGGGCGAAACAGAATACTCTGTTCATGGTACTGCTTATGAGTATAGGCGACGGTTACCACTTTCCACCAGATGGACCGTCAGCTTGTTTGCCATTCTAAATTGCATAAAAAAATGTAACCTTTACTAGCTATATATATATTTTTTTATAACACAGCGATTAAACGGGCATACGGCTCACCTGATGGTAAGTGACTACCGCCGCCCATAATCACCAGCAACAGCAGAGGCATTGCAGGTGTGTAATTTTCTAACTCTATTTCTGTCGAAATTAATTTTTAGTTTTTTAGGAAACAAAATCATAAATTCGAAAATGTTCTTCTTTTTAAATTAACTTAAAAATACACTTATAAGTGTACCCGAACCTCCTTTTGAATGATCTGAACTTTACATACATTTCATACAAATTACATTAAATCGGTACTAATGCTAATACGTAAACGGTTAAATTCAAAACTCCGACCGTAACTCCCCACAATGATAACCACAATTTACCACAGAACTGCGATGGCATTTGACTTGTCTCAACTGGATATTTATTAGTACTACATCACTAGAATTTGTTATATACATTGATAAGACGAAGATAGATGACGCGTGCACTTGGATTTATTTAAAATTTAGCATTTAGCCTGCTACTTCGTACACATGGTTTATAAAAGCAGGAAAGTCGAAATAGTATACTTTATTATGTCCATGGTACTGTTCATGTTTATAAGCGATATATTATTAGAGGTTTTTCTTTGCGGAGTGAAAATCTGTTTGGTGCATCAGTTATAAAAACGCGATATCACGTTCCAAATTCAAATGTAATATATATGTGTAATGTATCTACTAAATATTCAAACGATATGTTTGAATATTTAGTAGGTACATTACATTTGAATTTGGAACGTGAGTGTGTGTGTACGTGCGTGCGTGCGTGCGTGCGTGCGTGCGTGCGTGCGTGCGTGCGTGCGCTCGAGAGTGCATGCGTGTGTGCGTGAGTACGTGCATGTGTGCGTGCGTGCGTGCATGTGTGTGTGTGTGTATTTATGTATGTGGAATTGCGTTTATATGTTCAGATTTCGTTTTTTTTGCAAAACAAAATAGTGATTTACTATTTAAATAAATTAACACGTCAAGTAGACAGAATTGCGTCATCTACAAATTAGATCTATGGTTATTTTAATGTCATCAATAATATAAATCGTCACTGAAACTGCGTTGCAATAAGTAAATGCATCGCTTATGTATATTGAGGCATCGGCCTACCGATTACACTTTTATACGACTTGAAATGCTGCTAATCTTATGTATATATAATAAATGCGAAAATGAACAGTAATTGATGGATTTCTGTTAACTTTTCACACAAATACTACTGAATGGATTTTAATATAATTTGGTACCTATACATTTTTTGTCTTATTCCTTTTCTGTTATGCTTTGCTAAACAAAATGAATTAGAAATTTTAAATTAAATTTTATTTAAATTAAAATTTTAAAGTGTTAAATATGTTATTTTTATTTAGTTCTATACAGGCAAAGCCAAAGGATACAACTAAATTTCGTATAGAAATAAATTAGATGAACCTGTATACGCCTTCTGATATCAAAATTACACTTCGCTACAACAGCATTCTTTATTTTAACAGGCGTTCAATAAAAATAAAATTCTACCTATTTATTCTTTAATTGTTTCCACCAAAAGGTGGTCTGGAAGAGATTGCTTAGCAACAAGACCGCCTTTTGTACTACACTATACGTATTGAAAATTGTTCAACAAATCCTGTTATGTGCACATGGTGCAATAAAGTGTTAAATAAATGAATAAATAAATTTATTTTTACCGCTTCTCAAAAGATGAAAATGGATTTATTGACGATATTACTGATGATATATTACCCTTGGAAGTCATCGTCAATAATTGTTTTTTTTTATGTTACTTAGAATGGCAAACAAGCTGACGGCCCACCTGATGGAAAGTGGTAACCGTCGCCTATACACATGAGCAGTACCATGGACATAACAGAGTATACTGTTTTGCCCATGATACCCCCCATGCGTTGGCATTTCTGAGGACTCGGGTATTTTTCTTCTGTACCCAGTGAATTCACGCCATATCCCACCCTTCAAACCGAAACACAGCCATGCAAACACAACTGCTTCACGGTTGAAACATGAATAGGACAGAGGTACCCAAGCAATCGACTTTTGTACAAAGTCTCTCTCTGGTATTCCAGGTCAATCTGTCATGAAACTGATACAGATAGCGCAAAGGATTGTTAGGATTGGGGATCTAACAGCCCCATTGTCAGTAACCCTATCAGGTCAACCTCCATGCGGTTCCTCCTGTAAACCGTCCTAGTTAATTTTTCATAAATTCGTCACTATGGGCCAACTGACCTGCTTTTATTTCTCAGTGGTGCCCCGCCAGCGTATACCGATAACACAGACGGGGTTACCATTCCATTATCATTCATAAAATTAAAAAAAAAATGATACTGCTGATTTGAGAAATGTGATCTTTTTGACCTCTCTCTCTCTCTTTGAAAATAAATAAAATAAACCTTCACTGTATAATAAAACATTTATTAATCGATCACAGAAGACCTGTTCAATAAAACTTAATAATAATTAAGTACAAAAACAAATAAATAACTAATAATAATACATAAATGCACTGTACATTAAATTAAAATTATTCAGAACATTTCCAACTTATAATAAAAATAAATATTTAACTAACCTTTTACAAAATGTTACAGTTTTCATTTACATTTACATTCATTTCAAAATCCATCATGGCGTGTAGGTAGTTATATTAAAAATTAATAATATATTATGATGCTGAAAGTGAAATGTAAATCTTAAAAAAAAAAATCTATAATACATGTCTGTATGTCAGCAAAACAATAGTGAATTTACTATGTTAGTAAAACTAATAGATGAATCGAATTTGTCAGCTTATGGTTTCTAACAATAATGAAGAGTTTTAGCTTTTATTTGGCACATATAATATGTTTTTTCATAGTTACAAATTACAAGTATACCTACATTTATATCGTTACATATTACTACATAATTTCATTGTAAATTACTGTCATAGTTCAATAAAATAATAATAATAATTAAATCATTTTAGTTCAAACATTAATTACATATAAACATGTTTTATTTTTATTATATTGTGTCATATTACAAGAAATTTAAATGACATTTTGCAATTTAAATAAATAACACAATTGCTTTTAAGCATAACATTAATTTAATTTTGTTACAATATTTAATAACAATCAAAAGATTTAGATATTTATTACATAAAATGTCATTTAATATAACAAATTTATGTATATAATTTTCATTGAAATTATGTAGTGTAATTTGTAACATTTATAATTTAATAAAATAAAACAATTACTTTTATGCGAAACATTAATTACGTATAAACACGATTTAATTCAAAAGTTATATTTAACAGCATTATGTCAAAAAATGTAGAGATCATTGCAAGAATTTGACATTCTTGTAGTGTAATAAATAATGATAAAATATTATTAAAAATAAATTTGCAATTAGCAATAACACTGTGTACTCATTGCTTCATATTAACGTAATGTCACGAATGTAATGAAATGCAATACAATGTAACATACCTATTATTTCTATAATAGCAATTATTAATTAATATTATAGAAATATTAAAGTTTACTTAAATTATATTAAAAAATAAAGAAAATAAGTCTTAAATATAATACAAAAGTTTTCTGTCATCATACATCATAAATACACTTATGTATGTACGCAAGAATAAAAAGTACACTCACAAATATGTATGTAATACTTAAGTTGGATATAACTTAAGTACTTAACACATTATATCACATGTGTACAGGTTTTAATTGTTTGTAAAGTTTATAACTTAAAATCTAGCAATAAGTTAAGTAGATGTTAAGTTAAATATACACTTAAATAGGAACATCAATCTGCTATCGGCGGGTAACTTGTTTGGTCGAATTTTGTGCAGTCACTGAAAGAATGAAAGAAATCCTATTATAATTATTTGATTAATAATTTAATTTTAAGTTATTTTAAATAAAGAATAAATGGAATATTGAGAGTTTAACCCTGGATAGGAAATTGTTCTTCTAAAAGTAAATTGGACTAGGAAAACGTAGTAATAATAACAAAAATAACTGTCGTGAGTTATACTATTATAACTGTCGTGAGTAAACTATTATAACTATTTATATCGGCTTTATTTACGTTT
Organism: Galleria mellonella; assembly: GCF_026898425.1. Taxonomy (NCBI): domain Eukaryota; kingdom Metazoa; phylum Arthropoda; class Insecta; order Lepidoptera; family Pyralidae; genus Galleria; species Galleria mellonella. The sequence continues at coordinate 956,355 of NW_026441999.1, read as the reverse complement.
CAAATTCGAGGATATCTAACACAGTGTTATTCAGTTCGTAACTAGGCGGGAATCCCCGAATTTGAAATCTGAACAAAGCTAATATAAACAAATATAATAATATACAAAGTTTTCTAATGGGATTATTCATTTATTTATTTTTAATTGCACAATATAATTTGTGCAAATGGCTAGCACGATATTAAGTCGTGTGGCATTCTCTACTAGCTAACCATTAAATAAAAACAAAAAGCGTTTGAGGACAATGGTAACGGCGACGAGACAAAAAAAGACAAAAAAGCGTGATGAAAAGTATACTATAACCTGCCCAGGAGTATGAAGAATAATTGTACCAAGTTTCGTTAAAATCCGTCCAGTAATTTTTGTTTCTATAACTAACATACAGACAGACAGACAAAAATTTTAATGATTACATTTTTGGCATCAGTATCGATCACTAATCATCGCCTGATAGTTATTTTGGAAATATATTTCATGTACAGAATTGACCTCTCTACAGATTTATTATAAGTATAGATTATATATTATATTTAAACTTTATTATATTTATACCATATTATATTTATATTATAGTACACTTGTTATTTACCTGTTCAAGGTTTGACTGGGTACACAAACGTGGACGCAGCGACTTTTCCATACATATTCTTGGCCGTACAAGTAAAGTTACCCATGTCCCTCCATTCTAGCACGCTTATCAAGAGATCGCCTGATGGTAATACCTGGAAATGACAAAGATACCATTCGTGAGGCCGCAATCTTCGTCTTAGACCACATCATCGCTTTCCATCGTGATCAATCGCGGCATCTCTCAAAAGTAAAAACAAATCGTCATCATGATTATCATGTCAGTTAGTAACTGTCCATTGCTGGATATAGGTTTCCCCCATGAAGAGGGTGTTGCCAGCTGTTATCATGTTTGGCAGGCGGGTCGGCGACCGCAGTTAGATTTTGGTGATATTGTAAGAGAGTTGCCTAGACTGTTAAGTTCCCTTAGTTGACACTTACGACACCCACGGGAAAGAAAGGGGTGGTCCAATCTATGCCGGGACCACATGGCTATTATTGTACAAGATGGAAGTAAAATGCTATTTGCATTTTTTCCTTAGAGAATGTTTTTACCAGTGCAATTAAATGATATTTTACGTTAGTTAAGTACTCTAGTGCGAGAATTTACCAGAGGTAGACTTTGTACAAAAGTCATTTGCTTGGGCACCTCAGTCCCATTCGTGTTTCGACCGTGAAGCAGTCGTGTTTGCATGGCTGTGTTTAGGTTTGAACGGTGGGATATAGCAGTGAATTTACAGGGTACAGAGAATAACACCTGAGTCCTCAGGAATGGCAAAGCATGGGGGATATCATGGGCAAAACAGTACACTCTGTTATGTCCATGATACTGGTCATGTATAGACATGAGCAGTATCATTGCCGTCACCTATAGAGACGGTTACCACTTTCCATCAGGTGGGCCGTCAGCTTGTTTGCCATTCTAAGTGGCATAAAAAATAATAGAAAAAAATGCACTCACTTGCATCCTAGAGTTTCCATAAATCAGTTTATCGTCATTGTCCATCCAGTATATTTGGGCGGGGCTGAAACTGGATACTCGGCAGGGCAACACGACGGTGGTGCCCTGGTTCTGGAAGATGGTGTCGTAGTAGTAAATGATGACGGGCACCGAGGGTCTGAACAGCGCTCGCAATGGATCTTGGGCTAGAAATGATGCCGAAAGAACAATCAGTATATATACTAGTAGTTTAACAGAGGGAAACTTTGTACAAAAGTCGATAGCTTGGGTACCTCTGTCCTATTCATTTCCCCCAAATGGGAGACAGGCGTGACGTATGTATGTATGTATTCATACACAACCATGCTCTCATTGCTACAAAGCTGCTTACGGGAAGAAATACGAATGGGAAAAAGGTATCTATTATTTTATCAGCCATTAACTGTCCACTGCTGAACTTAGCGTCCCCCATAAGGGGAGTTTTGCTAATAGTTGCCACGTTTGGCAGGCAAGTTAGCAACCGCAGTTTGGCTTTTATTGATATTTTAAGAAGGACGCTGCTGCCCATTCTTCGCCCTCCTTTAGTCGCCTCATACGCCATCCACGGGAAAGGAAGGAGTGGCCTATTCTATGCCGGGACCACATTGGAATTTTTACACATTATGCCAGGACCTATACGGAAAAGGTATCCATGTTGAGGACAATTTCCAGTGTGCCTCACCTTCAGTGGTATACACGATGGTGGTAGCGATCTTCTGCTTGACACCAGTGCTGGCGACGCACGTGTACTCGTCACCGTTGGATGCCGTCGCCACCACCAGCTTGGTCACCAGTTGCACGATACTCGACGGGTGGATGTTCAGTATCTCGTTAGCCGATTCCTCGTACTGTAATTAAGATGGCATAAGATTTATATTTGTAAATTCCAGTCACATACAAGGGTAAGTCGTGTGATCTATGGGAGACATGGGATACGAGGTGGGTAACCTTAAAAGATAAAAGGAAATTAATAAATAGAAGAGTAATGTAGTACATATATTATACACACACACACATACACCCCCCCCCACACACACACGCAGGCACGCACGCGCACACGCGAACGCTCACGCGCGCGCACACGCACACACACACACACGCGCGCGCGCGCGCGCGCGTACAACACACATGTACACACACATACATATACATGTATAAACGCTGAGATACATAAAAAAAAACATTTAAACTTAAAACGCCCAATCACTGTATATATGTCGCTGCACAAGAGGGAGGCTCGCTTCGCTCAATTCATTTACATTTAACGAACGACAGGATTTGATAGAAATTTAAACTTACATCAGGTAAAGTTTCTCCATTCTTCAGCCATTGTATAGTGGGCGCAGGGTGTCCGGCCACTACGCAGCTGAGCTCCAGCGGGGTTCCCGGAATCAAACTGACGCTCTCCGGCGGCGCTGATAGCATTTTAACAAACGAACCTAGTCGCCGTCTCGGTGTTGGCGCCACTGAAATAAAACTTCCTGATTAATTTCCTGACAGAGTCCTGATGGCAAAATTATGCTTAAATAAGCCGTATGCTCCCGGCATAGAGTAACCTTTCCCGTGGATGTCGTAAAAATGGATAAGAGAACTTTTTTTAATGGGTGAAAATGGAATGATAACCCCACCCGCGCTATTAGTTTACACCGGCGGGGCACCAGTAAGGGATGATAGATGAGGATGAAGCAGGTCAGTTAGCCCATCGTGACGAATTCCACAAGAACTGGGTACAGAGGAATAAAACCCGAATCTTTAGGAATGGCAACGCATGGGGGGGTATCATGGGCGTAACAGTACACTCTGTTATGTCCATGGTACTGCTCATGTCTATAGGCGACGGTTACCACTTTCCATCAGGTGGGCCGTCAGCTTGTTTGCCATTCTAAGTTGTATAAAAAAAAATTATTAAATATAGTCTATAAGAGAAAATTGTAAAATTTCATCTCTGGACGTGGTCATTGTTACATTTAATCAAAAAATTGTATCAAATTCAATCGACATTCAAATATTCATGCGCCATCTTGAATAAGTCAGGAGCTATTGAATTTCATGACTTCCTTGTCGCTTCTGTCACACAATACACGACACATACATACATGTAAATACACATTTTTGTCACATGAAAATAAATTTAGGATTTCTGTTTTTTAACATGTCAATCCTATAATATCTGGATTATATTTTAAATCGATCAAGTTCACTTACTAATTCAAGTACAAGGCAATTTTGAATGGTAAGATCATGCATTGTGATCTGAATGTAAAGATATTTGTTAGTTAAACAAGTGTAAATGGTTTTTTTTTTATTGATGATAATGGAATGGTAACCCTGCCTGTGCTAACGGTATACACTGACAGAGCACCAGTGAGGGGTGATAGGTGAGAATGAAGACAGGTTAGTTAGCGCATCGTGATGAATACACCAGGAATTCAATACGATGGTTTCCAAGGGAGACCACGTGGAGATCGATTTTATGTGGCATATTGCTAGCAATGGGACTGATAGTCCGCATTATTAACAATTTATTTATTTATTTATTTAACACTTTATTGCACCAACATTACAGGATTTGTTGAACAATTTTCAATAAGCATAGTGTAGTACAAAAGGCGGTCTTATTGCTAAGCAATCTCTTCCAGACGACCTTCAACCAACAATCTCTTCCCCCCCCCCCCCCCCCCCCCATTGATAATGATCAGTTAACCTGTTACGACGCTATGAGAATAACAAATAAAACACCTACCGTTTGGTTTTAAACGGTTGTCCAAATCATTTTTGCTATTGATGATCGCTGCTCCTACAAAACAGCACTGTAGCGACACTAGCGCCGCGGTGAGTAGCAAAACTAAGTTGATCATTGTAGCTATCCGATAGTAGATGTCTCTAGTTGAATGTAAAAAGCTCGATCTGAAACGAAAAGTTTATATTGATATTAAACTCTTAACGAATTCCAAGCCATACATAAATAAGTTTTGTATTCTCACAGTTGTATTTTTGTGTGTTTTTTAAGAAACATGTATGACTTTATTTTAAAGACTTTTATTTTTTAATTAAATACCATATTTTTATGGTAATTTGTAATATCGTCATAGTCGTAGAATACTGACGGATCTGACAAATATATATATATATATATCCGTCAGTATTCTACGACTATGACGATATGTGAATCCTTACTATAAATAAATTGTAACTTATATTTTTCAATTATAAACATATCTACTAACTATTTAAATTGTGCGGTTTTGTTCGCGTAAATTGTACTAAACAGTATTTTTTGTGTTAACTCGAATAGTCTACTTGTGCACCAAATTATGTTCAAACAGCATGATGCAAAATGATCGCCAGTTCGGGGGCCGACCACATACTCTTTTGTTGCAGTATCCGGCCGTAGTACCTTCCTAATGCTCCTAAAACATTGCGTCTAAACTGCGCCCACCATGTACCCTCTTGTATAGGCATTCCGTCACCCGTATCCTATAGCGAGGACGGGATGCTTTAAATACTGTACCGCAAACCATAAAAAAAGGGGAAAGGAATTGTTAGCAATGAAGTTTGACAGCCCCATTGCTAGCAATATACCTTATTAGGTCGACCTCCACGTGGTTCCCCCTGGAAACTATCGTGAACAATTCTTGTTGAATTCGTCACGATGGGCTAACTGACCTACTTCACCCTCGCCTATCATCCTTCACTGGTGCCCCGCCGGTGTATACCGATAGCGCGGGTGGGGTTTTTTCAATTTGTATGTAACTTTAACAGACAATGGGAATAAAAGACACGTTTTTTTTAAGCAATAGAGTCCAGTCTGTAGCTTCATTCTCTAAACATACAAATAAATAAATTTTTAATATATTTTAGTCAAATTATCAGAAATTTTGCTCGTATTGATCCTTGAAATATATATTTTCATGTTACATCAAATTTAAATTAATTTTTTAGAAATACATGTATTTAGAGAAAGGACTCGTCAAAATTATGCCTAATGCCTTTTTGTATTGCTGCAGATCACACATAATAACACAATTTTATAAATCTTATGTTGTTTTATGTATTATCTATTCTTATATACATGTTGTGTGTGATTAGTAACAAACAAATAAACGATATATCTATCTATCTATCTATAATGAATACGCTACTGTTATAAGTACTATACGTCACGCTTGTCCCCAATTGGGGTAGGCAGAAACAAAACGTAAAATCGTCATTAACGTTTCAGTCATTACCCGTCCACTGCTGGACATAATCCTACCCCATAGACCTTGAGAGAAAGGGATTGTTAGCAATGGAGTTTGACAGCCCCATTGTTAGCAATATGCCCTATTAGGCGGGTGTGGTTACCATTCCATTATCACCCATTAAAAAAAACCCCATAGACTGCCATAAAAAACGGTCCTGAGCCACCTGCATCCACTGACTCCCTGTAATGCCTTTCAGGTTATCACTCCGTCTAGCAGGGGGGGGGTCCTACACTGCGTTTGCCCGTACGGGGTCGCCACTCAGTAACCTTTCATCCTATCAAGTCATACTCTATCAGGTCGACCTCCACGCAGTCCCCCCGGAAACCATCGTGGTTAATTCTTATTCTTGTCGTCACGATGGGCTATCTGACCTGCTTTCATCCTCACTTATCATCCCTCACTGGTGCCCCGCCAGCGTATACTGTTAGTGCAGACGGGGTTACCATTCCATTATCATCCATAAAAGAAATCTAGTCATACACGCTCGTCGGTTACGGGTACCTACTTTTAATTTAATTTAGTTTTACACTATTACAAACAAGCCGCTACTGTTACATTGTAAACGCTTTTGCCCCACCACTTTGTACGTGTGAATTTCAAAAATGGGAAAATCAATTAAATAAATCACATCTAGATGGCGCACCTAGATGAAAGAGGGAGACTTTGTACAAAAGTCGATTGCTTGGGCACCTCGGTCCCATTCGTGTTTCTACCGTGAAGCAGTTGTGTTTGCATGGCTGTGTTTCGGTTTGAAGGGTGGGATATGGCGTGAATTTACAGAGTACAGAGGAAACTGAGTCCTCAGGAATGGCAACGCATGGGGGGTATCGTGGGCGAAACAGTATACTCTATTATGTCCATGGTACTGCTCATGTCTATAGGCGACGGGTACCACTTTCCATCAGGTGGGCCGTCAGCTTGTTTGCCATTCTAAGTTGTATCAAAAAAAAGCATACACCAGTTTTTAAATTAAGAACACGACACGAACCAACAGTAAAATATCAATAATACAACAGTGAAAATCACATCCAATTATGTACAATAGATTTTGCCTTATGCCAGAACAAACAAAATTACGAGAAATTTTTGCTTTAGAATTTATTCCATTTTTAAAACGACCCTCATATATTTAAATTTTATATTTTAAAATTTTAAATGTATAGGCGCATCCAATTATGTAGGTACAATAGTTTTTGCCTTATGCCAGAACAAACAAAATTACGAGAAGTTATTGCTTTAGGGTTTATTCCATTTTTAAAACGACCCTCATATATTTTTTTTCTTAAATATCTTAAATTTACAGGTATCGTTTTATTACAATTTTATTATATTATATCGCTAGCTTTTAGCCGCGACTTCGTCTGGATTATTCGGATTATTAATATATTTGTATATATATATATTTATAGTACTTCTAATACAAATGCGCTCAAACATTATATGTCTACATTAAGCTTTATATATATATATATATATATATATATATATATATATATATATATATATATATATATATATTTACTGACGGGAATTGAAATAACCTAGAATCTTCTCCATCCCATATATTATGTGCATACCAAATTCCATAATGATTAATGTTAAGCTGTTAAGACGATATAAGGTAACAAACAAACAAACTCACTTTCACATTTATAATATAAGTAAGGATAATAAAATCTTATCTTAATTAAGATCTTATCTTAATTAAAATATAGCCATGTGGTCCCGCCATACAATAGGCCACCACTTCCTTTCCCGTGGGTGTTGTAAGGGTCGACTAAGGGAGGGCGAGAGGTGGACAAGCAGCATCCCTGTTAACCTTTCTTTGCATGATTTTTTTATTGGTGAAATAAATCAAGGTAATATAAATTCATGTTCAAAATTAAAAGAAACATGGTTAAAAAAATAAATGTGACACCTATGTTTTTTTTCTGCAATGAACATTAAAAAGGTATCCAGACACGATCAACTTAAAGTGAACTTGTCCTTTTATAAAATTGAGCATTCAATGTTATGGTGGAAATGGTGTAACATTATGCAAAGAAGGAGAAGAAGCCACAATTCGCCTGCTAAGCGTGGCAACTACTGGCAAAACCCCCCAAGGGGAGGCTTATATTCAACAGTGGACAGTTAAAGTTAAGATAATTTAAATATAATATACACGATGCATTATCATTAATATGGGACGCGCCCAATAAGAGAAATCATGATCAAGCAGACAGCAGAAAACGTAATAGGCGTTCTTAGTACAGAAGATACAGTTCTTGGAAAACAAGTCCAGACAGGTCATAATGGCGCCTACTATACGGTTTTGTTGCCAACTGATTATTGTATATTATTACATTTATTTAAACACGTGCACGTAATCTTGTTTGATCGGCCGCTAAACATATGTATTTAGAAGCTACGGTGGGCCGGTGGGCTGGTTATATAACCACATTATAAGGCAGGAGTTCCTAAACTTTTTACATCACGGAACGAATCAAAAACATTGCAATTTAAATAAAAATAAAAGCTTTTATTAGAAATGTTTTTAAAGTATAACACTTTATAGTTTCTTTTAATTATATAATTAAAAGAAACTATAAAATACTATAAAGCTATAAAAATATAATTAAACATATTTTTGGGGGAACTTGGTGACTTTTTTACGGAACGCCAAGGGTCAGCGGAACCCACTTTAGGGATCGCTGGTGTAAGGAATAATCAGTTTTTTATGCAAATTAAAATGGCACAAAATACATAAAATATAAAGTGATAACTGTCGCCTATACACATGAGCAGTACCATGGGCAGAGTATACTGTTTCACTCATGATTCCCCCCATGCGTTGATATTCCTGAGGACTCAGGTGTTATTCCTCTGTACCCGTAAATTCACTGCCATATCTCACCCTTCAAACTGAAACACAGCCATGCAAACACAACTGCTTCACGGTTGAAACACGAATGGGACAAAGGTATCCAAGCAAATGACTTTTGTACAAAGTTTCCCTCTGGTGTTCTGAAAGCTTCACCAATTCCGGAATGGTTCTATGACAATTCGGGACGTACTGTTATATTAACCGATCCGTTGAATGACTAATCTCTAATGGGAGATTTTGTACGGAAGCCATATGCGTGGGTACCTCTGTCCCACTCGTATGTGACTAGAGAAGTTAAAATATAACCCTATTCGTGTACCAAATTTCATTTAAAACCGTTCAATAGTTTTTGCGTATAAGTTTAACAAACATACATACATCTAAACATTCTCATAGACTTTTACAATTATAATAGTGGTTAGATCATTATAAATATTATATACTTTTATGTAAATACTAGCTTTTACTCGCAGCTTTGTCTGCTTAATCGAAATATTTTACATAATAAAAACTATGTTCTTCATCTCAGCTGTAACATATTATACTACATTTCATAACAAATTGGTTGAGCTGTTAAAGGATTTATATATAAATCTATTTATTTATAAATCAACACTTTCTTTACATTTACAATAATACTAGTTTTTACCCGCGACTTTGCGTGACCGATATATGTCCATCGATTGAGATAAAAGTAGCCTATATGTTAAATATAACTACGGTAAATGTATACATAAGTTCATAATGATTGGTTAAGCCATTAAGGAGTTATAAGGTGACAAATAAACACATTTTCACATTTGTAACACTCATAATGTATGTAAGAATTATGAAGTAAATATCTACGTCTGTGATGGGGTTTCATCGTGTCATTGAAATTGAAATAAAAAAAGAAAGAAACATTAATTTACAAAATTAACGACAACATCCACAAAAGAGTAAAAAAATTTACTAAAACTTATAATAAAAAAACTATAAAATAATACGTAGCCAAAAACATGCATTTTTTTTAATGCAACTTAGAATGGCAAACAAGCTGACAGCCCACCTGATGGAAAGTGGTAACCGTCGCCTATAGACATGAGCAGTAGCATGGACATAATAAAGTATACTTTTTCGCCCATGATACCCCCCATGCGTTGCCATTCCTTAGGACTCAGGTGTTATTCCTCTGTACCCTGTAAATTCACTGCCATATCTCACCCTTCAAATTGAAAAACACAGCCATGCAAATACAACTGCTTCACGGTAGAAACACGAATGGGACAAAGGTGTCCAAGCAAACGACTTTTGTACAAAGTCTCCCACTGGTATTATTATTATTAAAGATGCTTATCTTACTGTGACATTGTAGAATTTAAATTCATGTTTCACAACGCGTCGATTATGTCGTGTGACGCTGCTCATACATACAATACACATCGCACGATCAATTGCCATCAAATCACCATTGTAACCCTTCGTCTTGATTAACTGATTTATCTCGTCAAATATTTTATGCCAAGAGCTTTAATTAATAAATGTATAAAACAATATAAAACATCCTTTTTACAACGTGACCGAATACCTAAATGCCAATATTGAATTATAGCATTATTATTTATTTAGGTTTAACTGTAACAGAAGTGTGACAATAAAAATTTTATAACTTGAAATCATCATCATTGTTATATAGTTACCATTATACTGACATGTAGTAACTAATTTATAATGTTAACTATAATTTATTTGTAATTTTATTTTTATTTTACAATTCAAATCTTATTGTTATTATATGTTTTATTAATTTCAAAATTAGAATGTAAATATTGACTTGCCATTGTGTGACGAAAACTGTTTCATTGGTTAATAAAGAAATATGAAATATGAAACATTTATTTAAAAACATTTAAAATTAATGTTCGAAATAATTGTTCAATTAATTTAATGTTTTATTTTTTTTATAGAAATTATTAACTATGTAGGTAAATAAATAAAATAAGATAAGATTTCGTATATTGTAACACTTGTAAAAGTAGACTGTAATTTAGTACATTATAATATTATTTAAATATATAAAACCATAAAAGAAAAACTAAAGACTAACTTAAGAAATTGTATGAATTCCCAATAAGAATTATTCTTATTTGACTGTTAATAGACCTAGAGATTATCATAAACTAACACATAATTATGACATTTTTTCCTTCTAATTCACGCCGGTAAATCAACGGTAAATTACTTGTATAACGTAACTTTATTATTGACGAAGTTTTAATATCAAACTCAATGCAAAAATTGTAAGATACAATATCTTCATACATCTAATAATATAAATAAATGCCCACCGTAGTTACTTTGGTTTTTAATTTAAATGTTATTAAATGAAATATTACTAAAAGATTTTTAATTAACTAAATATTTTTAAATAAAATTAAAAGAATATATAAAAAAATAAATGTTATCTTTTAATGTTAAAATCAACTTTTAAATATGTTTGCAAGATTTATTACCTACATATACATATAACTATAGCAATAGATTACATATAAAATACTGTTTTTGATCATCTAAACTAAATAATAAACTTTCGTCAAATAAACTAGAAACTTTTAACACATTGTAATAAATACTATCACTTTAATTAATGAAATATCACATCGTATGTTACATACCTTATTTAGATAAACTTTTCAACAACAAAAAAATCACACAGAACTATAACACAACACTAGATTTAGTACATTAGACTGGGTGATAGTGTTGGCCGGTGTTGGTATGGACGTTCGCTCCCGGCCGATCCTTTATATAGCGGATTGTACCGTGACACACAGCCATGGCGGACGTTTACGTGACTCGTGACAGGGTGTCTATTACTCCATCTATTTATGTATCACACTATAGGGGTGGGAAGATCTACTATTGTCGTTTCACAGTTTGTCTTTTGGTGTATTTATTTAATATTTTTGTAATACAATTTAATAATATAAAAGTAATAATTGAATCGACTATAAAACAATACTATAATGTTTAATAGTACATTATATTTATTTATTTATTTAACTCTTAGCACCAGAAATATAAAAAATAAACAATTCAAGTGAAATGCAATAGCATAAAATACAGGTTAAAATATATGCATAAAGGTACAAAAGGCGGTTTTATTGCTTATTATATAATACAAGTAACATTATAAAATTACATTATAAAATAAAAATTAGATTAAACGATTGAATGTTTTAATTTAGTTTAAATTAATTAGTTTAATTTAAAAAATTTATGTGTGCGTAAATTGACAACATAATTACTATTGAAATATTACCATCATTCCTTATCCCAATTTTTATTTGAGATCGATGTTTCGAATTCTATTGAAATAAATTTGCTCGAGCGATAGATAGGACAGAAGTTTGTATTTTCTTTTTATAGAATTACGTTATTGCGTACGTATCTACATTTGCGGATTAGTATTTTTATATCTTATGTCATAATTTTATCCAATATTTTTAATTATTTCAATTATCAACCGGTTTTCTTTTTTAGGCGTGTGTTATCAAAGCTTTTCTCAAGGCCTCAAACAGGGAACCGGTTGAAAAATAAATTTACTTGATTTATCAAATATATTTTGTGTAAAAATAAGTATGGCATACATAGCAACTGTCGTTTCAAATATCCATAACATCGACATAAAGAGACGTAAAGTCTTTTTTTAAATAACAAATTGCGAATAAGACAAGACACTAAGAAAGTATAATAATACTATTTGTCATTCTACATGTGATTTCTTAAGGAATCATAAAAATTCAATAAGTCTGTTCAAATGAAGATAATTTCTAGTTTATTCCAGTGACCGAAAAATTGACAATTTTAAACCCATTAATGTTCTATTAATGACGAAACACGTTATCATGTTTAATTAACCCTAATGATGCAATATTCACATCTGTTTTGTTAGCTGCAGCGTATTTCGCTGAAATATCACCGTCACAGTAACAGTCGATTAATATCTCCGACTACCTCCTTTGGAATTTAAAATTGACGAAGGTTTTCAAACAATATAAAAAGGGGAGGTTCCCGTTCCAACTATTTTTGTATAAATTGATATATTCAATAATAAGTTTTGTTTTTATTATTATTAAAACGATATTGATTATGATGCGTTCCTCTTATCACAACTAGTAGGTGCACGGAGCTCTTGGAATGGATATTAATTTATGACGCTCCTGTGTATTCCAGGTCTTCCCAGCTGGGACCGGTTGATACAGCCTCTTTCCCGACGCATCTCTTCCACGCTGTTCTAGTGCAGCCGAGTCTAAACCAACGACTTGATAGGTCACTTATAATGAAATATTTCAACGTATCTGTTGAATATAATTAATTAATTTGACAATATAAATTCCTCTTAATATTACGAGATATATTATTCACATTTTTTGACATATCGTTTAGCTATTAAATTATATTTATCACATACTATAGCCGTGTAGGCCCCGGCATAGAATAGGCCACTGCTTCCTTTTCCGTGGATCTCGTAAGAGGCGACTAATGCAGATTATGGTAAAGAGATAGGCAGCAGCGTCCTTCTTAAAACATCACTAAAAGCCAAACTGCGGTTGCCAACTCGCCTCAATTACTGGCAACTATTAGCAACTACTGACAAACCCTCCCCCCCCCTTATTGAAGAGGCACTGTTCAGCAGGGGACAGTTACCGACTAATACAATAACATACTATAAAAAGTAATTATTGAGACAGGACGGAATAGATTAAATAATAAATTATTGTACAAAACAAAACAACAAATGTTGGCAACATTATGTACCTTTTTAAACTGCCTGGTATTCTGATATATTTATTCTACTAAATTCATATACCCACTTGTTTCTATTATTATCCTTCATGTGATTGCACGAGAAATAAAAACAAGTATAAAATTGACTAGTTTGGAAATACCCTAAATGGCGTAATCGGTCAGGTATGTTTTTTTTATACAAGCATATAACGGCAAACAAGCTGACGGCCCACCTGATGGAAAGTGCTAACCATCGCCTATAGACATGAGCAGTACCATGGACATAACAGAGTATACTGTTTCGCCCATGATTCCCCCCATTCCTGAGGACTCAGGTGTTATTCCTCTGTACCCAGTAAATTCACGCCATATCCCACCCTTCAAACTGAAACACAGCCATGCAAACACAACTGCTTCACGGTTGAAACACGAATGGGACAGAGGTACCCAAGCAATCGACTTTTGTACAAAGTCTCCCTCTGGTGGTATTTATTATAAAACCTTAAGAGTACAAGTGTTTTTCTAATATAATTAAGTTACTATATTTTTGTTACATATGTTATTAAATAATTTACTTTTCACTTATATTAATTTACTTTTTAATTTAGATGTTGGCGAGATATTAGCGTCTGTCTCGGCCGTGTGTCAGATCCGTTTTTCTAAGTAATTACTATTGCTAACCATTTGAAATTTGGCACAGCTGTACAAGTCTTTCGCCTTCATTTACTCTCACTGAAATAATCTCAGATATACTTTATTGGAATTAAATTAAGGCAAAATTAAGTTATTCATTTAGCAAGTGGCTCAGGACCCTTTTTTATGCATATAGGAATATCATACAAGATGACGCCCAATTTGATGGATAGTGGTAACCGTTGCTTATTGTCCTGACAGAGTGTATTGCTAGCAATGGTTCTCCTATTCCCCATTCTTAAGGAAAGGGTTTTTTTTTTATGAGTGAAAATGGTACGGTAGTCCCGCCTGTGCTAACGGGATACGCTGGCGGAGCACCAGTGCAGGGTGATAGATGAGAATGAAAACAGGCTAGTCAGCCCATCATGATGAATTCATCAGGAATTAATCATGATAGTTTCCAGAGGGAACCGCGAGGACGTCGACCTGGTTGGGTATATTGCTAGCAATGGGATTCTCAGTCTCCATTACTAACAATCCCTTTCCCCCCAAGGGAAGGGGGTTACCCTTCCCCCAAATTGAAAAGATTAAAATCCACTGCTCTTTACTTTTATACGAACTACCACTTTCCATCAGGTGGGCCGTCAGCTTGTTTGCCATTTTTAATTGCATAAAAAAAAATTACAAATATTAGATAGATTCTATACTAAATAGTTATAATTTAAAACATAATATTTTATACGTTTGTTAGTTAAGTCTCAAAATATATAAGTTTATTAAATATGATAGATTATTAAAAACGCTTCTTGCCGTGTGGTCCCGGCATAGAATGGACCACCCCTTCCTTTCTCATAATTGTCATAAAAGACGACTAAGTGTAGGCGAGGGATAGGCAGCAGGGCCCTTTTAAAACATCTGCAGAGCCTAACTGCGGTTGCCAATCCGCCTGCCAAGCGTGGCAACTACTGGCAAAACCTTCCAAGAGGGAGGCTTATATTTAGCAGTAGACAATTGAAGGCTGACATGATGATGATGATTAAAAATGCTTCTACAAAATAAGACCTATTATAATGTTAAAGTTTTCTTCAGTGATAAAAATCTGTAGTCCTGTCCTAATAGAATGTCTATATCTCTCGCTCCCATTACGATGCCTAAAAGGTACATATGTATCAATTTATTCTATATTTGACTATATAATATGAATTCATATGACAATAATATAATAAATATAGACAGATAGATACTCTTTATTGTTTCCTCCAAAAGATTACAATAGTAAACTTATTATAAATATAAACAATTACAAGAAATAATATCACAGTGAGAAAACAATGGGCGACCTTATCGCTAAGAGCGATCTCTTCCAGCCAACCTTTGGATGGAGAGGAGTAATTATAAATAGTTTCATTAAATATAATTTTGAATTACTAACGTTAAATAAAATATGTGTATTAATTTTAAGAATTCATTAAAAACTTTAATATTGAAACAAATCAATTTATACGTTTATTTATTTAATTAATTTAATTTATAAATTGCTTATTACCTATATGCATTAAAGAATTATTTAAACACTTTAATATTAAAACAAGTTTAAAGTCAGTTTATACATTTATATATTTTTTTTATTTTTATTTTTTTTTATTTATCTATTTAATTATTTAATTTATTTATAAATTGCTCACTACAATTACAGTTTCCCAAAACGTGTAGCGAGACATAGATACATTCGTGTGATTCCTTGACCGTTTTAGACTTGTGACACGTAATTTATCGTTTTGTTCTAAATAGGTACAGATAAGAGATTCGTCTGTTCTCTTATTGAGCGATTTTTTAACGAGCTTCTCAATTGGTCACCTTTTCAATCGACTTCTAAAATAAGGATGTTCCCAGTTTAGTTGTTTTTATTTTTATACATCTGTCATCTCATAACTACGTTAGTTGTGATCCGATTTGGATTTTCTTTTTTACCTGAAAGAATATTTTCAGATTGGTCTTATCAGTTTACAGTTTTTAAATTGAAGTAACTGGTTTTCTAATAATAGAAATGAGTTTTTTTTTAACACCATTTTTTTATTACAATACCTGAAAGAGACCTTTTACCATTGTTCTACGTGAGTACCGCTGTCCCACTCCTGTTTCTGCCATCAGACATCTATTTCTATAATGCTATGCGACAGTTACCACTTTTCATTAGATAGACAAACGTTTTATTTGCTATTACATATTTCTTACAAAAAAAAATCTATTTTATCCATCCAAGTAAGTTATTTTAGGCATACTAGGCATTTAAAGCTTACATAGACCAAAATAGTGTCACGCGGACCGCAAAGTACACACATTTGCTCTATCTATTTAAATTCATGTCTGTGGGCGAGATGTATGTATATATGATAATTTTTTCATCTCTGCACTAACCGATTCCACGAAACGTTAGCGTGAATATTTTAATAGTCTATGCTTTAATAAAATCTCTAGGGTCTGAATGTCTGCGTTTCATTTTTTATACCCGAAATATATCAAAAAAGAAAAATCTGAAATATATTTTTTTTATAACACACAGGGCAAACGAGCATGCGGCTCACCTGATTGTAAGTGATCACCGCCGCCCGCGAACACCCGCTACACTGAAGGAATTGCAGGAGTACTGCCAGAGGCGTGAATTTACAGGGTACAGAGGAATAACACCTGAGTCTTCAGGAATGGCAACGCATGGGAGGTATCATGGGCGAAACAGTATACTCTGTTATGTCCGTGGTACTGCTCATGTCTATAGGCGACGGTGACCATTTTCCATTAGGTGGGCCGTCAGCTTGTTTGCCATTCTAAGTTGTATAAAAAAAGCCTTTTAAAAAGGAATATACTCTTTTCATGAAGGTTTCAATATCGTATTTGTTCGGAAATGCGGCTGAGAGTTGATTTTGAAATAGCAATATACCCTGTCATGTCGTTCTTCACACGGTTCACTCGAAAATAATTGTAGTTATTTCGTGGTGAATTGAATATGATGGGCTAACTGCTCTGCCTTCATCCTCAGCCACTGGCCCCTGCCTTTGCATACCCACAGCGCTGATGAGGTCACCCTTACATTATCATCCATAAAAAAAAATGTAATAAATATCAGCAAATCAGCGATCAGAAATTTTCAAATTATGCCACAATATAGAGACACATTTTACCAGAGGAAAACTTTGTAGAAAAGTCATTTGCTTGGATACCTCTATGCCATTAGTGTTTCTACCGTGAAGCAGTTGTGTTTGCATGGCTGTGCTTCGGTTTGAAGGGTGGGATATGGCGTGAATTTACAGGGTACAGAGGAATAACACCTAAGTCCTCAGGAATGGCAACGCATAGGAGGTATCATGGGCGAAGCAGTATACTCTGTTATGTCCATGATACTGCTCATGTCTATAGGCGACGGTTACCACTTTCCATCAGGTGGGCCGTCAGCTTGTTTGCCATTCTACGTTGTATAAAAAAAAAGTATACAAGGTATTTGCATGTAATGCTATTCAAATACACTTTTATTTCGTGTCTCCAGTGAAGCTGTTTATAATTACTCCTATCCATCCAAAGGTTGCCTGGAAGAGATCGCTTTTAGCGATAAGGTCGCCCATTGTTTTCTCAGTCATTATATTAAGACATCATCGTAATCATACCAGCCTTTAACTGTCCACTGCTGAACGTAAGCCACCACTTTGGGGGTTTTCACAGTAGTTGCCACGCTTGGCAAGCGGATTGGCAATCGCAGTCAGGCTTTAGAGATGTTTTAAGAGGGACGCTGATAGCCATACCTCGCCCTCCCTTAGTCGGTTTTCACGACACCCATGGGAAAGGAAAGGTGGCCTCTTCCATGCCAGGACTACACGGCCAGTGTAATATTTTTTTGTAATTGTTTGTATTTATAATAAGTTTACTATTGTAATCTTTTGCAGGAAACAATAAAGAGTATCTATCTATTTAGCGGGTTAAGCGCGATTAAAAATTTTGCAGGGAAATAGTACCTACTTACTTACTTCTTTATTGCCGACGTATGGACCTGAATTGCACTACAGTAGTGTATTTTTTTTTTATGCAACTTATAATGGCAAACGAGCTGACAGCTCACCCGATGGAAAGTGGTAACCGTCGCCTACAGACATGAGCAGTACCGTGGACATAACAGAGTATACTGTATCGCTCATAATACCCCCCATGCGTTGCCATTCTATTGTCATTGTATTTTTATTCTGTACCCAGTAAATTCACGCCATATCCCACCCTTCAAACCGAAACACAGCCATGCAAACACAACTGCTTCACGGTTGAAACACGAATGGGACAGAGGTACCCAAGCAATCGACTTTTGTACAAAGTCTCCCTCTGTCATTTGCAATCACGTGCCGTATTATAAACCGTAATATTTTTTTAATGTAATTACGTCATACACAGTACCAAACGATAACCGATTCATTAAACCTATGAATCAGTGAGTGGCGCTTATATTTCCTTTATACGAAATAAAAAAAAAAAACATGATTAGATTAAATTTCTGAGAAAATATTTAGACGTGTGCCCGCATGCAGTTATAGAATACATTCTATTGTACATTGCATAATGGTTCTTGTGCTTATGAGTGTGTAAAGTTGAGAATGCATTGTGATCTTTTTGTTTAGCATTGTACATACCACGGTTACACGTGTTTAGAACATCTCAAATTATTATAGACACTTAGAATACATTGTAGAAATAAGTTTTATATTATTATACACAATGTACTAACAAAAACATATTACATAATAATAATACATAATAATACATATTCTATTTAAAAATATGTATATTATATTTATAAATAAATAATACTTTTTAATGGGTTTTTTTTTAGTGGGTGATAATGGTATGGTAACCCCGCCTGCGCTATCGGGATACGCTGACGGAGCACCAGTGAAGGGTGATTGATGAGAATGAAAACAGGCCAGTTGGCACATCATGATGAATTCGTCAGGAATTAACCATGATAGTTTCCAGGGGGAACCGCGAGGTCGACCTGGTTGGGTATATTGCTAGCAATGGGATTCTTAATCTCCGTTACTAACAATCCCTTTCCCCCCCTTTTTAGTGGGTGACAATGGAATGGTATGTTGTTGTACCTGCGCTATCGGTATACGCTGGCGGGGCACCGATGAGGGATGATATGAAAGCAAGTCAGTTACCACGATGGTTTCCAAGGCGAACTGCGTGGAGGTCGACCTGATAGGGTATATTGCTCGCAATGAAGATATTAGATCATCATTCCTAACAATCTCTTTCCACGTATATAAAAACAATTGCCGAGTGTTCGTATTTGTTTTTTTTTAATGGCTGAAAATGGCATGGTAATCCCGCATGCGCAATCGGTATACACTGGCGGGGCACCAGTGAGATAGAAGAGGATGAAATGGCAGATCAGTCAACCTACCATGACGAATTAAACGATAAATTAGTCACAATAGTTTCCAGGGGGAACCGCGTGGAGGTCGACCTACATTACATTGATAACAATGGGAACTTACCTCCCCATTACCAACAATCCCTTTCCCCCCGTTTGTAATTGTCAGGACAAGGTTGCTATGAAAGAAAATGTTTGAATAATCCTATGGGAAAATGAAAAGTTTGGACAAATAATGTTTGTATAGAAGTAAGGTACGCTGTAAAGAGGGAGATTTTGTACAAAAGTCGTTTGCTTGGGTACCTCTGTCCCATTCGTGTTTCAACCGTAAAGCAGTTGTGTTTGCATGGCTGTGTTTCGGTTTGAAGGGTGGGATATGGCGTGAATTTACAAGGTACAGAGGAAAATTTCCCTCTGGTAAATATTAAATGAGGTTGCTGAATCGACAAACCCATTACGTCATTACTTAAAACACGTGTTTGTTATCGCTAACGAAATTCTGATTACAGGATTATGAATGAAAGAAAAATGTTGACTAATTCAATTAATTTATGTTTCAAGAGGCATTTTATCTATGATAGTTTATAGGGTTCCTAGAAACCTTTAATTTGGGTTCCGTAACAATTGGTAACTTTCTACTGAGCCTCTTGTATTTTTCTTTTCATTTAAGAGTTTCCTCTCGTCGGTGCAACTAATTCAGTTTATTTTATATTACAGTTTACAGGTAAACAGTACCTCCATACTTGCTTCCTTCCACGTTACAAATCCACGTCGAAACGTCGAGAATAAAGAAGCAGGTATGTAGGTATTATTATACAAATATGTAATATAAAATGGATATAAAGGAACCTCCGTTGAACAAATTTAAAATTGGATTACGTAAATGGTTAATTAACAAAAGCTTTTACTCTGTAGACGAAATTTTCAAAAAAGAATAGATAAATATCTAGTAAAGTTGTCGATGCATAAATTAATCAGTTCCTATTAAAATGTGACATTTGCATGCTATTCTGTAATAGCTAAATAGGCTTGAAACTTTATAGTTTTTTTTTTTTTACAACACATAAGGCAAACGAGCACGCGGCTCACCTGATTGTAAGTGACTACCGCCGCCCATGATCACCCGCAACATCAGAGACATTGCAGGTGTGCTGCCGGCCTTTTAAAAAGGAATATGCTCTTTTCTTGAAGGTTATGTTGTCGTATCGGTTCGGAAATACTGCTGCTAGAAGTTGATTCCAAAGAGTGGTTGTGCGTAGAAGAAAGTGTCTTGAAAAACGCACGATGGAGGACTGCCGGCCATTAAATACAAATAAATTTATTGTTATTATTATTAGTGTATTTAAAATATGTGTAAACAACGCGAATGTTTCAAAGTGACTATAAATATTCTATTTCATAAAGAACGGTCCTGAGCCACCTGCATTCACTGACTCCCTGCAATGCATTTCGGGTAATCACTCCATCTAGTGGGGGGTAGTCCTACAATGCGTTTACCCGTACGCGATCGCTACTCAAGAACCTCACTTCCTTATCGGTTATCGGTTCTTCCAGCTATGTTACCAGCCTATTGCCACTTCAGCTTGCTTGTCCTTCGGACTATGTCGGTTATTTTGGTACTTTTGCGGATATCCTTGTTTTGGATTCTATTACGCAAAGAGACTCCGAGCATGACCCTCTCCATAAGGGGGGAAAGGGATTGTTAGTAATGGAGACTGAGAATCCCATTGCTAGCAATATACCCAACCAGGTCGACCTCCTTGCGGTTCCCTCTGGAGACTATCATGGTTAATTCCTGATGAATTCATCATGATGGGCTAACTGGCCTGTTTTCATTCTCATCTATCACCCTTCACGGGTGCTCCGCCAGCGTATCCCGTTAGCGCAGGCGGGGTTACCATACCATTTTCATCCATAAAAAAAACCCTCTCCATAAGGGGGGAAGGGACTGTTAATAATGGGATTTAACAATCCCATTACTAACAATATACCCTATCAAGTCGACCTCCACGTGGTTCCTCCTGGAAACCATCGTGAACAATTCTTGTTGAATTCGTCACGATGGGCTAACTGACCTGCTTCATCCTCACCTATCATCCTTCACTGGAGCCCCGCCGGTGTATACCGATAGCGCGGGCGGGGTTGCCATTCCATTATCATCCATTAAAAAAACCCTCTCCATAAGGGGGGAAAAGGATTGTTAGCAATGAAGTTTGACAGCCCCATGGCTAGCAATATGCCCTATTAGATCGATCTCCACGTGGTTCCTCCTGGAAACCATCGTGAACAATTCTTGTTGAATTCGTCACGATGAGCTAACTGACCTGCTTCATCCTCACCTATCATCCTTCAGAGGTGCCCCGCACGTGTATACCGATAGCGCGGGCGGGGTTGCCATTCCATTATCATCCATTAAAAAAAAACCCTCTCCATAGGCTTCTGTCCAGTAATGGACGGATGATGGCGGAAATGAGAATTATGATAGTTTAGTTTCACTGATAGAATATTCCGTTAGGTGGATGCAAATAAAATAAATTCCACCCTCAATAGATTACATTGGTCAAACCTTACGCGTGATTACTGTTTCCTATATGTTAACATAATTGAGTCGACCCCCACGCACAAACTGGGCATGACGTCTAGGAACGTCGAAGCATAAGTCGCGCAAAAATAAGACTTATTGTTCTAGTTGTTGAAGGGGTGAACAGTCGTTTGCGTAGGTAGATCTAATTGTAGTGGGGGCCAGTTGGTACAGTGTATTCGTAACATAGGTAATAAATCAAATAAAGTTTACGTAAACGTGCCACTTGAATTTAGTACATTTCTATTGGGATTCTTATGTGATATGTTGTTCAAAGAAACTGTACAACGCGAGCGTGTCACCATCCCCAGTGTTATACGTGTTCGTAGGCTACGATAACGGTTTCACCAGAGGGAGACTTTGTACAAAAGTCGTTCGCTTGGGTACCTCTGTCCCATTCGTGTTTCAACCGTAATGCAGTTGTGTTTGCATGGCTGTGTTTCAGTTTGAATGGTGGGATGTGGCGTGAATTTACAGAGTACAGAGGTATAACACCTGAGTCCTCAGGAATAACAACGCATGCGGGGTATCATGGGCGAAATAGTATACTCTGTTATGTCCATAGTACTGCTCATGTCTATAGGCGACGGTTACCACTTTCCATCAGGTGGGCCATCAGCTTGTTTCTCATTCTAAATTGCATAAAAATACATATATTAAAATATAAATATCTCAAAGAGACTTGACGGCTATTTGTAAAACATTTTTGAAGGCATTCAGACGCAAGTTGAAGATATCAATTTGAGGACAGTTAGCAGATATTTCGTTAAAATTACAACATATATGGATGAACGGGTTTCCACAAAATGTATTATTAAGAAAAAAGACCAATCTGTGCGTATATCCTTTCAGATAAAAAAAAAAGATTTTTTCAAATTAATGTAAAATTGACAGATTTATAGGTTTTATTATATTACATAAAAAATATATATATATAAAAAGTAGTTAGTTACGTTACATAAAAAAATACAACCCAATTGAAAAACTCCTTCTTTTTGAAGTCGGTTCAAAATATACTGTGTACTTACAAAACTTGAATACAATAACATTAATTTTGTTATTACTAAAGTCGCTGTTTTGTTGCGAAACTAAAAAAAAATATCCAACGTTTCTTTCCACCTCTTTGAAGACTCGATCTCCTTCTCAGAAATCGAAACAAATAAAGAATTAATATTTGATTTATTACTAACTAACTTTTACCCGCGACTTCATTCGCCTGACTGGAATATGTTCACTAACTTGGTTAAAATGTAGCTTATATCCTTCCCTATCCCATATAGTACGTATATACCAAATTTTATAATGGTCGGTTAAAAATAAAACATGAATGGACTAAACAAATAAATAAATAATATAATTTTTATTTAAGTAAACTTAATAATAAATATTTTTTTTTATAAACTACCTCCCAGTTCACAATGCAATTTCTACTTCCAGCAGCAGTATTTCCGAACCGATACGACAACATAACCTTTAAGAAAAGAGTATATTCCTTTTTAAAAGGCCGGCAGCACACCTGCAATGCCGCTGGTGTTGTGGGTGATCATGGGCGGCGGTAGTCACTTACCATCAGGTGAGCCGCATGCTCGTTTGCCCCCTGTGTTGTAAAAAAAAAAAAACTTGAGAAGAACAGGCAAGAAACAGAGCTGTTGCTTTTTTTAAATAAAGAATGAAGCTTATAACAAAATCAATGACTGGATAAAATGAATATCACAAAGTAAGGTATTGATAAAAGAGAAAAAAGCTACAACGCTACAATCAATCACAGTATTCTTGAACAGAGGGAGATTTTGTACAAAAGTCTTTTGCTTGGGTACCTCTGTCCCATTCGTGTTTCAACCGTAAAGCAGTTGTGTTTGCATGGCTGTGTTTCGGTTTGAAGGGTGGGATGTGGCGTGAATTTACAGGGTACAGAGGAATAATACCTGAGTCCTCAAGAATGGCAACGCATGCGGGGTATCATGGGCGAAACAGTACACTCTGTTATGTACATGGTACTACTCCTGACTATAGGCGACGGTTACCATTTGGCGACGGTTATCAAACACGAATGGGACAGAGGTGACCAAGCAAACGACTTTTGTACAAAGTCTTCCTCTGGTATCTCTTCAATCTTATATGCTTCAATGATATATGCTAATAGTCCCATTCAAATGTACATTGCATAATATTTTATCGTCTGTATGTCGTATTTTGGGGAGTTGTATGTATTATTTCACGTCTAGTTTTATGGGTCCGTAGAAATAATTAAAATAAGCTACACAATAATTTAAGGATTTAACAAAAAAAGGATGCAATTGTCAAAAAAAACAATTTCTTTGATATAAAAACTAAACTCCTAAACCGATTTTGATAAAACATCTATGGGATCAATCTGTAAGTATATTCTTTCAGATAAAAAAAGAATTTTCCAAATCGGTTTACAATTGACGGAGTTATGAGGTGACAAAAAAAGAAAAAATTCAATCGAATTTAGTACCTTTTTGAAGTCAATTGAAAAATGAACAAGCCTAATGTAAAATCAGACACTTGCACGCTATAGATATGTTTTTATCTAAATAATATATCCAATATAATAAGCCAAAAATCAGTAATAATACGAAACATTCAATCAATAAATTGTTTTTTTTTATTTGCAAGTACAGGCACACGCACACGCACACGCATTCGCTTACGCACACGCTCACGCACACGCTCACGCACACGCCCACGCTCAAGCACACGCACACGCACATGCATACACACATGCATACGCATACGCACACGCATTCGCACACGCACACGCATACCCACACGCACACACACACACACACACCACACTCGTATATGTGTAGCAGTACTGCTATATAGCACACCAATAATAGTGTATTTTAAGGGTGATAATGGAATGGTACCCTCGCCTGCGCTATCGGTATACACTTGCGGGGTACCAGTGAGTGATGATAGATGAGGATGAAGCAGATCAGTTAGCCCATCGTGACGAATTCAACAAGAAATAGCCATGATGGTTTCTAGGGGGTCCACGTGGTCGACCTAACAGGGAACATTGATAGCAAAGCTGTGAAACCGCATTAATAACAATCCCTTTCCCCCCGATAACAGTGTGTTATGGTCCAACTGACTATTCATTTGTTGTTTTTTTTTTTTTTTATTGATTTTAATTAAAACAGACTATAGTTTAGCAAACAGATGGACCCCTAAAGAATTCACATTACCAAGTCCAATATTTTTTCTCAGTAAATGTCGTACTAAATCAATTCGAGTGATTTTCAAATGTAGTGTTTTCCATAATTTAAAATCTTGTACCACAAAACAGAATGGTAATTTCAAACAGTGACAAAGTAGATATGGGACTAACATAGGAACGAACTATGACAAACGAAAGGAAAATTACAATGTTATATATATATTCTTTATTGCATTTAAACAATACATGCGACGATTAGTTTAACAACTTGTTAGCAAGGGAGAGCTTATCTCTGAAAGAGATCTCTTCCAGCCAACCCAGTGTAGTTAGAGAGAAAATAATTTAATTGGGGTAATCCAGTGCAGAAGAGGTACCGGTGAAAATAATGTAAATACAACAAACACTATTGTCAATAAATATATTAATAAATAAATACGTAAATAAGTAAATAGATAAATATATATACATATGTATAAGTGCATAAAATTATCATGTACAATTGATTAAAAGATGTTATTTCAGATGACGTTATAATAGTTATGAAATTAAAGTGGTAATAACCAAGGTATTCACACGAAACTACAACGCGAGGTTATTGAAAAAGGGGGTATTAAGATTTCTTCAGGGTCGGCAACGCGCGCGTAATGTCTCTGGTATTGCAGGCGTTCATAGACTACCTTTTAATCGCTTACCAACCGATAGGTCGTATGCTGTCGATACCAGAGGGAGACTTTGTACAAAAGTCGATTGCTTGGGTACCTTGTCCTATTCGTGTTTCAACCGTAAAGCAGCTGTGTTTGCATGGCTGTGGTTTCGGTTTGAAGGGTGGGATATGGCGTGAATTTACTGGGTACAGAGGAATAACACCTGAGTCCTCAGGAATGGCAACGCATGGGAGTATCATGGGAGAAACAGTATACTCTGTTATGTCCATGGTACTGCTCATGTCTATAGGCGACGGTTACCGCTTTCCATCAGGCGGGCCGTCAGCTTGTTTGCCATTCTAGATAGAATAATCTTTTGGAGGAAACAATAAAGAGTATCTATCTATCTATCTATATAATTGTGTAATCTTAATTTCTATGTAAAACGTAATTTTGTGAGAATAAAATCCTAGAAACTCTTGATTTTTTATCTGCTAATAATTCATACCCATATCTCCGGTTCTCATTACGTGTCACAGGAAAACCCAAACACGGATATAGGAGACACAGTATAAGGAAAATACAGATTCCCCGAGCAAGTATATTGATAAATTTCAGTTACATGGAACTGTCTGCGATTCATATCAGAAATGTTCTTTTAATTGCTTATAATTGTTACTTGGTATTTAAATTAATGATTGAAACTAGGATTTATGTAAAGTTTTCCTCTGTACTTATGTTTTTTTTTAATGGATGATAATAGAATTCCACGCTATCGGTATACATCAGGGCACCAGTGAAGGATGATAAATGAGGATGAAGTAAGTCAGTTAGCCCACCGTGACGCATTCAACAAGAACTATTCACGATGGTTTCCAGGGTGAACCACGTAGAGGTCGACCTAATAAGGCATATTGCTAGCAATGGGCTGTCAAACTCCATTGCTAATAAACAATCCCTTCCCCCCTGCCCCTATACCTATGTTTTTTTTTGATGGGTCAAAATGGTATGGTAGCCCCGCCTGCGCTAACGGGATACGCTGGCGGAGCACCAGTGAAGGGTGATAGATGAGAATGAGAACAGGCCAGTTAGCCCATCATGATGTATTCGTCAGGAATTAACCATGATAGTTTCCAGGGAGAACCGCGAGGAGGTCGACCTGGTTGGGTATATTGCTAGCAATGGGATTCTCAGTCTCCATTACTAACAATCCCTTTCCCCCTCTGTACCTATGTTTAACTACAGTAATTGACGAACCGTCTCTGTTTTTTTAAGGGATGACAATTTTTTTATACTACTATGGCCGTGTGGTCCCGGCATAGAATAGGCCACCGCTTCCTTTTCCATGGGTGTCGTAACAGCCAACTAAGGAAGGGCGAGAGATAGGCAGCAGCGTCCCTCTTAAAACATCTCTAAAGCCTGACTGCGGTTGCCAATCCGACTGCCATGCGTGGCAACTACTGGCAAAACCCCCAAAGGGGAGGCTTACGTTAAGCAATATACAGATAAAGGCTGATATAATGATGATGATTGTGACAAACAAGCATACGGCTCATCTGATGGTAAATGGGGTTACCGTAGCCTATGAACGCCCGTAACAGAAGGGATGGCACGCACGCATTGCCGACCCTTAAGAAAACTTAATATGCTATTTTTGAAGAACCCCACGCTGTAGTCTCTGGGAGAAGCCTCGGCAGGTAGACTATTCCACAACCTGAGCGTTTGCGGGAGAAAGCTCCTCTAAAACTGTACTGTGCGTGACCATTTTGGTTCTAAGGTGCGAGAATGGATTTTTTTTATACAACTTAGAAAAGATTGTATTAGTTTCATGTTAGTTCGATCTCCACGCAGTCTCTCATTAAAACCATCTTGGTTTATGCCTGATGGATGGATGCACGTGGGTGAAAGGGATTATTAGTTATCCAACCAGGTCGACCTCCACGTGGTCGTCTCCTCCACTTCTAGAGGGAGGGAAAGAGAATTTTAGTAACGGAAACTAAGAATCCCATTGCTAGCAATATACCTACCCAGGTCCACCTCCACGCATTTCCCCCTGGAAACTATCATGGTTAATTGCTAATGAATTCATCATGATGGGCTAACTGGCCTGTTTTCATTCTCATCGATCACCCTTCACTGGTGCTCCACCAGCGTATACCGTTAACAGGCGAGACTACTACCTCATTTTCACCCATCGAACAAATGGACTTACGTATCAGCCCTCACTGGTACCTCGCACGTGTATACAAATAGTGCAGATTGAGTTACCATTCTCTCATTTACTCATTAAAAAAAATTGTATGGGAAAAGGATGACCGTACATACACGTGTAACCTTGATAACAACAAGAATGTTGTTTGTGAGAGTTGTTTTTGTTGTAACACTACACTCGTCTAGCACGGAGAACGCAGTTCCTGTCATCGACCACGTAACACGTCATGGGATGAATATTTTTGTTTGGCATGATTTATACAAATTGGCGAAGTGATTAGTGATGTGCCGAGACAAGTAGAATCGAGTACTGACTCGAATTTTTAATAGGTACTCGATTACACGATATATGTACATTTATTTCGTGTTTCTGCCGTGAAGCAGTTGTGTTTGCATGGCTGTGTTTCGGTTTGAAGGATGGGATATGGCGTGAATTTACAGGGTATAGAGGAATAACACCTGAGTCCTTAGGAATGACAACGCATGGGGGTTATCGTGGGCGAAACAGTATACTCTGTTATGTGCATGGTACTGCTCGTGTCTATAGGCGACGGTTACCACTTTCCACCAGGTGGGCCGTCAGCTTATTTGCCATTCTAAGTTGTATAAAAAAAAATTACGAATAACAATTCATAATATTTTCCATAAAAGTAAGCTTTATATACCAATTGGGAAATTACTCGAATCTGATGTAATATTCGAATAAAAATTATGTGTATTTGGGCCAAAATATGAAACTCGAAGGAGATGGACAAATGAGGGAGATTGAGAGGAGGATCCTGCTCGGACGGGCCGCTTTAAGCAAATTCACTGATATACTTAAGTGCATACAAGTAGAAATCTTCCTCAAAAGATGCGTGTATGAGATTTTCCTCACTCTGCGTGTTCTACCGCTTATACAAAGGAATGTGCTCAAAGAAACTGTTTTAAATCTACCATCGTACGGCTTGCCATCGACAGAGAGTTCACGCTCATACCCTATAGCCTAAATGGTCGCGTACAACGCTGTTTCAAAGATGTTTTCACTCACAAACACTCAGGTTATGGAATAAGCTCCTGCCGAGGTTTTCCCAAGAGACAACAGCATGGGGTTCTTCAAAAGGGGGTAAAGAGGTTTCTTCATAAGCTACAGTAACTGTTTACCATTAGGTGTGCCATATGCTTGATACTACCTCAGTCCCTACATCCATTGACTCTCTGCAATGCATTTGAGATCGTCACTCCATCTAGTGAGCGATCATTAACACTAATATTTGAGTAATTTATGATATACTATTTTGGCGTTTCGACCAAGATTTTCGCTGTCGTGCGCTCGTCGTCCGCTTCCAAGGCAGAAGTTTTTTCTCTACCCGCTTATTGTATATAAATTGTTTGTATTGTACGAAGATCGAACTCGCGACCAGTTGTGATGTACCATTAAACCACAAGGGCGTAATACTCGAATTGAAGACAGTCTCGGCACGTCACTAGTGTTGATGACCCTTTATTGGACGGGAGGCGTGTATTGTCAGTTGCGACATTGTCGGAGATTCCCGACCGCGTAACATTGGTAAGTAGCTGATGTAACGGGTCACACCCTAATTGTATTATTGTCAACAAGTCGGTTGATCAATCAATCAAATATCGACACTAGTTTTCACCTGTGACTTCGTCTGCGTAACAAGAAATACGAGTATGTTCATTAGTCTTTCTCCATCTTAAGTATTACGTCACATTTTTTTTTTTACTATTGAAGGATCACGCGATTGACTACGATCTAATCTATATAAAACTATCTATAGATTCGACAAAAAAAAACCTATAAAAAGATGTTTAAATTGAAAAAAACGCAAGCGTTTTGCGGTATAAATTTAATATGTATGACAGTGAATTTACAGGATACAGAGGAATAACACCTGAGTCCTCAGGAATGGCAACACATGGGGGGTATCATGGGCGAAACAGTACACTCTGTTATATCCATGGTACTGCTCATGTCTATAGGTGACGGTAACCACTTTCCATCAAGTGGGCCGTCAGCTTGTTTGCCATTCTAAGTTGTATAAAAACAATAAAGACAAAAAAAAACGAAAAAAAATGTTTAAATTAAAAAAGAAACGCAAGCGTTTAAGCGTTTTAGGGTGTAAATTTAATATGCATGCACGGTTATGTTTCATTCAAAAGTGTGGGATATGACAAGGAAATTACAGAGTACAGAGGCATAATACCTTAGTGATTAAGCCCTAATCTAAAGCTTAGTCCTCAGGAATGGCAACGCATTAAGGGTATCATGGATTCACAGTATACTCTATGATGTCTATGGTACTGTTCAAGTCTATAGGAGATGATTATTACTTTCCAATTAGGTAGACTGTCAGCTTGTTGCCAATCTAAGTTGAGTAAAACAAAAAAAAAATAAGCCTCCCCCATAGACTGCCATAAAGAACGGTCCTGAGCCACCTGCATCCACTGACTCCCTGCAATGCATTTTAGGTCGCACGTTTTGTTTAAGGACGACCTCCTACTTGATGGGGATCTAGTAGGAGGTCCTTAAACAAAACTTAAGCCACACCCACAAGGTCTGCTATCAGTTTTATGATTATAATTAATTTATATCATATTTGATGAGAATGTTGGCTAATTGGCACATTCCAGCCAATGATGCTACATTATCAATATTTGATTGACCCCTACGGTTCTTCGTTAACCGTAATGTTTTGAGCCAATTGCCTCGTTGTATGGGGTTGATGGGCTCATAATTGGTGTTAATTCAGAAATAATGTGTTTTTGAAACAATAAGTGGGTGTGTAGCGTAGATATAACTTAACTATCTTTTACGCGCGTCTTCGTCCGCGTGGCTAAGGCATGTCTTCTGAATGAGATAAGAAGTGGCCTATCAGCTTTTCAGCGGGCAGCTGTGTCCCTTTTAAAACATCACCAAAGCTTAACTGCAATTGCACACTTGTTTGCCAAACGTGGCAGTTACTGATAAAATGCCCTTTATGGAGAAGTTTTAAATATACAATTAAAAATATTAAGTTACTAGCGGCCCGTTCCGGCTTCGTACGGGTGGACATTTTTACAACATTTTAAAAAGTGGTTATTGTGACATAACGATAATAGTTGGACATATAGTATCGAGAAGTTTTTTATAGTTATTGATATTTTCTTCAATATTGTAGAACATACTTTTGTTCTATTACCAATAGTTTCCGCAGCGCACGCGACCAAAGATATTTTATAGCATATTTTTACACCTTGAGTTACGTAACTAAAGTTTTAGTAGGGATTCCTAATCTTTTATAGCAATAAATATAGCCTATGTTACTCAAGGTGAATTTAGCTTTCTAATGGTGAAAGAATATTTGAAATCGGCAAAGTAGTTTTTGAGTTTATTCATTACAAACATACATACACACAAAAATACAAATCTTTCCTCTTTATAATATTAGTTTAGATTACGCTTCGTCGAGCTAAAGTTATGAAAGCTATTAGTTTCACCCTGTCTATTGTATACAGATATATTTTAGCGCAAAATAATAAATATCTAGGCAGAGATAGTGTTGAGCTTTGTTACCGTCTTATAATACAAGACAGTGAGTGACTGACAAAGGCTTTAATTTAAATAGGACGCCCACGCGCCTTGTATATGAGAAAATTCGTTGATTGCTATCTAACGATATCTCTAATTGCGATAGAACATACTTAGTGTAAATTCACACTGACAGATTGAAACTGTTAATTTTTAATACGATGCAAACTGACGACCTATGTATATATTTACATGTGTATGTGTAGCGAACACTATCCGGTATTAAGTCCGACAAATGTATATAGACTTTTAATAAAATTGTTTTACCAGAGGCAGACTTTGTACAAAAGTCGTTTGCTTGGGTACCTCTGTCCCATTCGTGTTTCAACCGTAAAGCAGTTGTGTTTGCATGGCTGTGTTTCGGTTTGAAGGGTGATTATATGGGCAGTTAATTTACTGGGTACAGAGAAATAGCACCTGAGTCTTCAGGAATGACAACGCATGGGAAAGTATCATGGGCGAAACAGTATACTCTGTTATGTCCATGGTACTGCTCATGTCTATAGGCGACGGTCACCACTTTCCATCAGGTGGGCCGTCAGCTTGTTTGCCATTCTAAGTTGCATAAAAAATCTTTTGCGCGGAACCGTCGACGTGTGAGTTCGACCCGCACCTGACCGGTCCTTATTTTGTCTCGTTCTATCATTGCATTTAAGTCTGCCAGCACGTGAATACGTTACTCGTTGTATAACATTTCTTACACGTGTATATGCTTGTACCCGACCACAAATCATTATAAGTATTTATTTCCTGAACAGAATAAGGGCCAAACCGGACAGGATATATATACTTAGGTATATAATATTTTGCGGAACAGTACTGATACGTTTGTACGTGGTAACATTTGTAGTTACTGGCAACTTTGCTAGTGCGCAGTATATATGTACATACATATAAGAAGTTTGAAAGAGCGAAAGAGGTTTGTTTGAATCGAAGCATTTGGCGTTCCATTGTTTCTGCCTACCCTAATGGGAGACAGGCGTGACAGATATGTATGTATGTATGTATATAAGAAGTGCTTTATATTATTCCCAAATTCGTGTATAATATAGTATAATATATATCATATATGTGTAAGTATATTTGTTATTCATATATATTTATTCGTTTATATATGTAATTTTAGTATGTATGTATATCAACAATTACTAGTACCGCATTCGAGTATTCTGACACTTCCCTATGGTTGACTGGGAGAGAATGCTTTTAGCATTAAATCCGCCATGTACACATATTTGTACTAATGAATAAATAAATAAATAAAAATACATATCTGTCACGCCTGTCTCCCATTAGGGTAGGCAGAAACAATGGAATATAAATAATAATATAATATATGTACATATATACGTATATATTCTTTATTGCACTTGTAAATTTCATTTTTGTTTTAAACGGATAATGTTTTAAGAAAAGAGCATATTTCTTTTTAAAAGGCCGGCAACACACCTGCAATGCCGTTGGTGTTGCAGGTGATTTTTTTTTATACAGCTTAGAATGGCAAACAAGCTGACGGCCCACCTGATAGAAAGTGGTAACCGTCGCCTATAGACATGAGCAGTACCATGGACACAACAGAGTATACTGTTTCGCCCATGATACTTCCCCATGCGTTGCCATTCCTGAGGACTCAGGTGTTATTACTCTATAGCTTGTAAATTCACTATCATTTTCTATCCTTCAAACCTTACGGTCACAACCATGCAAAAACAACTGCTTCATGGTAGAAACACGAATGAGACAGAGGTGGCCAAGCAAACGACTTTTGTAGAAAATCTCCCACTGGTAAAATAAGTACGAGTATTATATATATATTTAAATTTCTGTCTTGCACTACTACTGCCCACTCACTACTTCCTATGCCACTGCGTTAGGTTGACTGGAAGAAATCTCTTTTAGAGATAAGTTCGCCTTTGCTAACATTGTTGTTACTGTATGTTTTAGTGCAATAAAGAATATATATATATATATATATATATATATATATATATATATATTTTGAGTCATAATTGTGGTTAAAAACTGGACAGCTTAATGAAAACGGTTGAAATATATTTTTTTATAATCTCACAAAAACAATGCTAATTAAAAACTTTATTTTTTCTATAATATTCACATATACCTTTATAAACTACTTATTTCAGTATTGTCTTTCACAAAGTTCTCTTCATTTTCCTCCATCATTTTCTTCTGTTGTATGTGTGCTATTAAGTATATGTATGTTTATGTATATATTTGTTTGTGTATATGTAGTGTATATATATGTGTATATATGTGATAATATCTATATAATAGAGCGCCACCTACCCTTTGTCTTTTTCTCAATGTCCTCCACCCAAAGGTTGTGTGGAAGAGATTGCTTAGCGATAAGGCCGCCTTCTGTACCTCACTTCTCATTAATATTTACTGTATTTGTTATTTTTCTTTTTACTTGGTGCAATCAAGTGTAAAATAAATAAATAAATAAGGAGACGGAGCGCAGGAAAGGGTTTTTTTTCACATTTTCATCATAAGTAAAAAAAAATAAAGCATAAAATAAATAAATAATAATAATAAAACCGTCGTACGATACACCACTTGGACTACTAGTCCAATCAATCTCAATCATTTTGAAATCATTTGATCAATTTTGAAATATAGAGCGGAGTACTCTTTCGGACTCTTTATTAAAGAAAAAAAAAACATTTGTCCAATTATTTCCATTGCAAATATGTGTGTGTGGGCCAACAATATGTAAAGCTATTCCAAATTTGAAAGCATTAGTAGTTCTTGTAATATAACGCTGTGACAAACGGACGCACTGTTACAATCCTATCATGAAGACATATTGTATTGTAAAATCTTTATTGTACATAACTCAGATTAAATTCTGGTAAATGATTTTATATACAATGGCGGACTTATCCCATAATAGGATCTCTTACAATCAACCTTTGAGAAGCTGAAAGAAAACTGTAGAATGTACAAGGGTAATAACCGTACAATTATTTATTTATTTATTCATTAGTACAAATATGTGTACATGGCGGACTTAATGCTAAAAGCATTCTCTCCCAGTCAACCATAGGGAAGTGTCAGAATACTCGAATGCGGTACTAGCAATTAATGATATACATACATACTAAAATTACATATATAAACGAATAAATATATATAAATAACAAATATACTTACACATATATGACATATACTATATTATACACGAAATTGAGAATAATATAAAGTACTTACAATTAAAGATAAACTAAATAATACCCAGTAAAAAATTGAATATATAATACAATAAAAACAGCTCTATATACCTACATATGTAAATAATAAAAGTACATGAATAATAATATAACATTTATACATAAATAAAAAAAACATATTATTGCTGAATAGCAATATCATATATTTCTAATTAAATCAGCAGTACTATGCCTATACAAACTCATACAAATCCCAAATTAGTCTGTCGTAATTCAGCTAGTCAAATTACTGGCCAGCTACGGACCTGCGGGTCTACCATGAAATGAAATTCCGAAATTTCGGACTCAATTTCGTGTTTTTGTTCATACCAAAATCGGACCAATAAATGGAATTTAACATTTCGTTCGTCATACATCCTATCATAAAAGTGCAAAGGAACAATATTTTAACATTTCTAATATTTTCAAACGGCATGTATTATGTAATTTTAACATCAAATTTCTGTTACGTTTGGCTCCGAAATTTCGGAAAACATGAAGGTTAGCCCTCTGGTTTCTGCCAGCCGGTCGGGCCAGTAAAATTCACTATTTGGACTTATCATCCGAGTTAAATACAACCCTGAATTAAGGTTCTCGCGCGTCGCGAGTCAAGTAAACCTTCAAATAAGTTAAAAGTGCAATGTAAACTAAATAAGTTAATAATAGAATATTGTGTAAAAATATTAAATAAATAAATAAATAACTTGGTGTGTGCCAAAAAGTTATTGTTTTTTTTTTATATATTAAATAAGTGCCGTACTAACAGAACGAAGTCACAAAGGTTCCAGTGTACCATTTTAAGAAGGATCTTTGAAAGGCAATTACACTAGTATGTGTAGTTATAAATTACAAAAGAATATTAACTTAAACATAAATAAAAATCTATTCTTAGAATTTAAGATTGTGATCAAAAAAAAAAACGTAAGAATTTTCCAAGTCAGTTTAAAACTGACAACAAACTGACATACATTAAAAAAAAAACTTTTAATAATACATAATGAACAATTAATACTAAGCAATTTACTATATATATATATATATATATATATATATATATATATATATATATAGTAGTTGCCACGCTCGGCAGGCAGATTGGCAATCGCAGTTAGGCTTTGGAGATGTTTTACGAAGGACGCTGCTTCCCATCCCTCGCCCTCCTTTAGTCGCCTCTTACGACACCCACGAAAAAGGAAGGCGTAGCCTATTCTATGCCGGGACCACACGAGACATATATATACCTACATAAAATATATTCAAATTGAGAACCTCCCTTTTGAAGTCGGTTGAAAATCGTCTTCTAATGGATTTAATGTAAATTTTAATTTAAACTTTCAACCATTCTGTAGTTCAGAACTTTCAAAGTGAATAAGATCGCGTAGTGATCAGAAAGGTCTAATAATAGACTGTCTTAATGATAATTAAGCTACAGGTAAGTAGTATTAAGTTTGTTGTCGACTAGGAACTTGTGTATGAACACCAAAAACCCCAGAGTTTCTAATATTATAATAAATCAAAATTATTAATTTTAGAATTTGTTACTGTATAGTATAATAGTATATAAGTGTATATAGTGAGTAGGGATATATATTTTACATTATTACATGTATCATATCTCTATATTCTATGGTCTCTAAAATATATAATAACTTCCCCGAAAACATTTAAGGAAATAAACAGTTTAAACGTATTTAAGAAAAAAGCAAAAGAATATTTGACAGCCAAGTGTTACTATACGTTGCATGACTATTACAATGATAAATATTAGACATGCAATTTAATTATTTTTATTATAATTTTTTACATTTTATTATTATTATTATTGCCATTGTTTTTATTGTTATAAGTTATTATTACTATAATTTTATATTGTACACGCCGATATGGTAGAATATGGAATAATGGGCATGTAATTATTTTTTTCAACTAATGTATGTACCCATATTCGTGCAATAAATGATTTGATTTGATTTGATTTGATTAAGGAATAATAGAATTTCATCGTGCCTCCGATCAAACTGTTTATAAATAATCCTCTCCATCCTAAGGTTGCCTGGAAGAGATCGCTCTTAGCGATAAGGTCGCCCATTGTTTTCTTACTGTGATATTATTTCTTGTAATTATTTATATTTATAATAAGTTTACTATTGTAATGTTTTGGAGGAAACAATAAAGAGTATCTATCTATCTATCTATACAGGCCTATGTTCAGCAGGGAATAGAAATCCGTTCATATTAATTAATACGATACGACAACATAACCTTCAAGAAAAGAGCATATTCCTTTTTAAAAGGCCGGCAGCACACCTGCAATGCCGTTGATGTTGTGGGTCATCATGGGCGGCGGTAGTCACTTACCATCAGGTGAGCCGCATGCTCGTTTATAAAAATCCTTAAAAATCGTTAATAAAAATAACTCGTTTTGTTCGTTAATTAATATTACTCTTTTTGTTGTTGGCAATAAATGTTTTCTTTCTTTCCTTCTTTCTTTTTATTAAGTTTTTACAGTAGTATATAGTATAGTATTCGATATTTTTTACTATTATGTCAATTGTTAACTGTCCTTTTACATAGCCTTCCCATAAAGGGGGTTTTTTCAGTAGTTGCCATGCTTGGCTAGTGGGTTGTCAACCACAATTAGGCTTTCATCATCATATCGAGCGTTAACAGTTCGCTGCTAAACATAAGGCTCTCCCATGAGGAGGGTTTTAACTGTAGTTGCCACGCTTGGCAGGCGGGTTGGCAACCGCTGTTAAGTTTACTTATTATATATTACTTCAAAATAAGTAATCAAATTGGTTAATCTCTCGAACATTGAGTCGTTGAACTCCCTTAGTCGCCACTTACGACACCCACGGGAAAAGAAGGGGTGGGCTATTCTATGCCGGGACCACACGGTCCATTTAGACTTTAGTTACAAGATAATAATATTTTGCACGTATAATATAATATTGTAAAAATTTAAATTAATAATTAATTAAAAGTAAATTATAATCACAATGATTGTCAATTATAGGTATATACCTGATAAAAAAAAATATTTACGCGACTTTATGTTCTATTTAAACCTTCAAGTGTCTTGTATTCATTAATGAAACTCATTAATGAAGGTTTATTGATCCTTGACGCTAAAATAGGAAGTCTAATTAAGCTTCTATTAACTAGAATTTAGTTATATTTCACAAGTCTAAATAAGTTGAAAGTTTCAAAGGTAGGCACGAAATTGACGATCTTTCAAACAAAGTTTGAGCCTTCGTTTCTAATTATATGTCTGATTAAGAGGATATTTTTTTAAAAAATCTCAATTCTAGTCACTACGGTAAACAAATCATTTTTAGTTCTTGAGAAACTCAACCCAAACATTATAATTTAGCATGACATTTCCCGAGATACGTCGAGTGTAACAGTCAACGGGTATGTCCAATTTTATTGTTAAAAATTTCGTAAAAACACGTTTACACAGTCAAAAGATACCACAGTTTTTCTATTCAATATTTCGTAAAAATACATTTACGCCTTTATTCATAAAAATGTCAAATCTCTCAAAATCTATTTGAGCTATTGAACTGTTTTGTTTCTTTCTTTCGCGCTGAATTTTTAATTCGAAAGAAAGTGACAAAACATTACAATAGCTAAAATATATTTATTTTAGTTTTATTAAATACAAACATTAATTTAAATTGATATACAGGGCTTGCATCTTGCATTTACACCAATTACAGATGTACACAACATTTTCTTAAGTCATCGATTGCATATTAACAAAACTAACACCAACAAAACAATAAAAAAAAAACAGTCAAATATTAACATTAGTATACTTAAAACACAGAAATAATAAAAAAATGCACACAGAATTTTTTTTTTAATGTGTGTAAATGGCATGGCAACCCCGCCTGAGCTATCGGTATACGCTGGCGGGGTACCAGTGAGAGGTGATAGGTGAGGATAAAAAGGCAGGTCAGTTAGCCCATCGTGACGAATTCAACGATAAATTAGTCACGATAGTTTCCAGGGGGAACCGCGTGAAGGTCGACCTAATAGGGTATATTGATAGCAATGGGGACTAACCTCCATATTACTAACAATCCCTTCCCCCCTGCACACAGAATTAGAATAATTTAGTTTATGAAAGGTTTAACGTTTTTATGAATAAGAGAGTTTTGTTTCTTCTATATCACTAAAGTGGCAAAGTAGAATACAGCTCACCTGATGGTAAGCAGTTGACATACCCTATGGACGCCTACAATATCGGGGACATTACGCACTAGTTGCCGGCCCTGAAGAAACCTCTTTATCCCTTTTTGGAAAAATTATATTTCAATTTACGTGTCTTTTAGTCGTATATTTTTGGTCCCGAAACTAGTCGTGCATTCTCGACTAAGTGTATTTTAGTACAAGTAAGTTAATCCAAATGTTCTTATAAATACATTAAAAATATTACGTTAAGGTACCTCTGATAATTGCTACTGGGAATACAGCAGCGATCTGACATAATTCGAAAGGTTAAAAATTCGAGTATACTGACACTCGTTACAAAAATAATCGAAAAAGAATCGAATCTGGTTTCGAGTCTGAGGGCTTGGACATATACGAGTACACTCATGGGTATTCGAGTACTTAATTAGGTACAAGTATTTTCAGAGATAAGTCCACCCTTGCTTACAATATTTATAAATGTATCTATGTATTTTACAACTGCAATAAAGAACATGTATATAAAGTATTTTTTAAACTGATTTCTGTTACTTTTAATGAAAATAATAAGTAAGAATCATGTATTTTTACCTTTGGTTTTTATTTAGGTACGGAAAAAATGAAACTATTATACAAAAAATTACGATAAATGTACAATTTGTATTCGAGTACCGTAAGTACTCGAATCCTGTACACGATTTTTATTTTTCGGAATTCCGTCTATTGAATAGTCGAGTATCTGAGTACCCAATAGGTATTCGAGTCAGTACGAGTACGAGTACATACTCGAAACACCCTGTCTCGGCACATCACTAGTACTAATCTAGTGATGTCATCAGTATATTATTTAACAATATTCTCCATAGCAACTGGCTGACTATAGACAACAATTGAAATGCAATCAGACAGACAAAAACACTTATAATGACTCTCATTCACTGGACGTAGCAATCAAAATGTCGTAATATAGAATGCGGAGTCGTAAATATAATAAAATGATTCGATTTTCCATATGTCTTAATGTAAATTTTATTATATAATTAATTGACCCAGCAAACGTTTCTCCACCAACCGGATTTGTTTTTCTTATCCACAAATTGACGCTTTTTTTTAATGGATGACAATGGAATGGCAAATCCACCCACTCGAACGGTAAACGCTGGAACACCAGTGAGGGATGATAGGTGAGAATGGAAGGGCTTTTTTTATAGGTGATAATGAAATAGTAACCCCACCCGCGCTATCGGTATACGCTGATAGGGGCACCAGTGAAGGATGATAGACGAGGATGAAACAGGTCAGTTAGCCCATCCTGATGAAGTCAACGAGAATTGTTCACGATGGTTTCCAGAGGGAACCACGCGGAGGTTGATCTGATAGGGTATAATTGCTAGCAATGGAACTAGTAGTCAGTATTACTGACTATCCCTTCCCCCCCCCCCCAACTTTGCTATGTAATGTTTGAATACTCTGACAGTTAGAGAATTCCATATGGCATTAAGCTCGCCACTTGTACAAAGTTTTATTGTGCTATAAAGAATAAATAAATAATTACATATGTCAATATCTTAAATTATATAATCCGATACTGTTTAAATTTTTTTTTATACAACTTAGAATGGCAAACAAGCTGACGGCCCACCTGATGGAAAGTGGTAACGGTCACCTATAGACATGAGCAGTACTATGGACATAACAGAGTATACTGTTTCGCCCATGATACTCCCCATGCGTTGCCATTCCTGTGTTATTCCCTCACGTTAATTATTAATTCACTTTTGCGCCACCTGCCCTTTTCTATCTGTTCCCCTTTAGCCAAAGGTTGTCTGTAAGAGATTGCCCTAGCGATAAGACCGCCTTTTGTACCTTTATGTGTATATTTCAATCTGTATTTATGTTACTGTGTTTCACTTGAATTATTCACTTGTCATTATATATTTTTATTTATGGTGCAATAAAGAGTTAAATAAATAAATAATTCCTCTGTACCCTGTAAATTCACGCCATATCCCACCCTTCAAACCGAAGCACAGCCATGCAAACACAACTGCTTCACGGTCGAAACACGAATGGGACAGAGTTACCCAAGCAATCGACTTTTGTACAAAGTCTCCCACTGGTATCCACATAAATTCATTATCTATACAATTCAACTTATTGAAATGGGCAACAGCGGAGTTACTTGCCCGTTCTTCTCAGCTGGAATTGTGTTCCGAATGGAACTTACATTTACTTGAGCATAAATTCTTTCTTCTCTTCCTTTCCTGCTTCTCAAGTTGGAACAAACAATATGTATTTACAAAATTTAATTAAAAAGGTTTGAGCGGTTTCGGAGACTAGACTGAACGAACATCGGCATTCCGTTCACCGGTGCATTTTTTCATAATTCATGTCACATTTTATGAAGAGCAAAGTGTACTAAATGTGTATTTTTTAATAAAAGTATATAAATACATACCCTTGCGGTCGCGGCATAGAATAGGCCACCCCTTCCTTTCCCATCAGTGTATTAAGAGGCGACTAAGGGAGGGCGAGGGATGTACAGCAGCGTCCCTCTTAAAACATCTCTAAAATCCTAACTGCGGTTGCTAACCCGCCTGTCAAGCGTGGCAAGTACTGGCAAAACCCTCCAAGGGGAGGCTTATGTGCAGCAATGGACAATTAAAGGCTGATATGACAATGAAATACATACATTTTCGAAACAATAAAAGATCCACAAAACTGCACACGCATAAAGCAAGTCAGTGAGCGTAACTTGTTTAAAAACAAAAGTTGGCAAGTGGGTACGTATGCGTGATCATAGTTAATATCTGTGGCGACTTCCCAGAGCTGGCTGAGCACGCGATGCCGCGGGCGTTCACATATCTCGACGGCAATACGGTATATTAATGGTCTTTTTCTAATGTCGCAATGGGAAAACTAAAAACTGGCTGCCGTAATGAGCTCTTGGGATTATTGCCATCGGATTACAGTGATTATTGTCTGACCTGAGATGTTTCGTTCAATCCATGTTTGACAATAGTTGTATCTTCCAGTTTCTTGAGATTTTCAACTGCCTTCAGAATGGAGATTCTCGATTCTGTTATATATTTTTGTATGTTAGTTACCTCATAACTCCATCAGTTCTATTTATTTATTTAATATAATTCAATAATTCTAATCGACTAACCAGTGAGATGGACTTCGTAAAATAACAACGTTTAGTAAAATATTTAAAGTCTTACCAGAGGGAGACTTTGTACAAAAGTCGATTGCTTGGGTACCTCTGTCCTATTCGTGTTTCAACCGTGAAGCAGTTGTGTTTGCATGGCTGTGTTTCGGTTTGAAGGGTGGGATATGGCGTGAATTTACTGGGTACAGAGGCATAACACCTGAGTCCTCAGGAATGGCAACGCATGGAGGGTATCATGGGCGAAACAGTATACTCTGTTATATCCATGGTACTGCTCATGTCTATAGGCGACGGTTATCACTTTCCATCAGGTGGGCCGTCAGCTTGTTTGCCATTCTAAGTTGTATAAAAAAAATACTCCTCGGAGCCTAATACCAACCGTTCAGCTCCCAAACAAGTCTTTAAATATCAAGGGTATCGTGTAAGCAAACCGATCTTGATATATCGTCTCCGGTAATATAATAGTTATTTGGATTGTCGTCGGGTTATAGTATTATCTCCCGATCCCGCGACACACCCACCGGTATCTAGTGACGTGCCCTATTTATCAATCAATCGATATTGAATCATCGATACGAGATATTTGTGTGTTATTATTATAGGGGGCGTGGCGACATTATGTGTCATCAATTCTGTTGATAATAATAATATTAAAATAAAGTAGTAGTAAGTACCTCGACATACGAGTGTTTTGAGATACGAGTCGCCGAGCGAGCGATATTCACCAGAGGGAGACTTTGTACAAAAGTCGATTGCTTGGGTACCTCTGTCCCATTCGTGTTTCAACTGTGAAGCAGTTGTGTTTCGGTTTGAAGGGTGGGATATGGCGTGAATTTATAGGGTACAGAGGAATAACACCTGAGTCCTCAGGAATGGCAACGCATAGGGGCTATCATGGGCGAAACAGTATACTCTGTTATGTCCATGGTACTGCTCGTGTCTATAGGCGACGGTTACCACTTTCCATCAGGTGGGCCGTCAGCTTGTTTGCTATTCTAAGTTGCATAAAAAAAATCAAATCAATATTGTAACTATTGTTGTTAAATATGTAAACACTAGGTTTACATACAAAATTAAATTTAAGATTCTATAGAAAAAAAAAGAACGACGAGAGCGACGTGTGTTTTGTAAACACGAATCGGCAAACCTCTTTTTGAAGTCGAATTGTAAAGACAATTCCGCGTTCTAAATTCAAATATTTTCAATCTAACAAAATAATAATATTATATATACGAAATATTTCGTTGTTTATTAGTGTATTTTAATATGATTTGAGCCAACAAACAAACAAGCTGACGGCCCACATTTTTTTATACATAAAATATATATATATATATATATATATATATATATATATATATATATATATATATATATATATATATATATATTTAAATTCTTGATTGAGACTTAACGCGAAGCGAAAATATAATCTATCTAATGTGTTTACAAAGGCAAAATAGAAAGTTTAGAGGGCAAAAGAGGAAGAGAAAGACCGAGGAATAATTAAATGGGACAGATAAAAGAAACACTATATAGCCTGGGATAGAGCTGACTGGAAGAAGATGCATGAATTAGTTGCACCGACAAGAGGAAACTCTTAAATGAAAAAAAGAAATTGTTTACAAAACATCTCGTTGCTCGCCATTTTATTTTCTTACGAAGTGATTGAGTTTCAACCAACTTTAAAAGGAAATAGAATAGAATATAA
Organism: Galleria mellonella; assembly: GCF_026898425.1. Taxonomy (NCBI): domain Eukaryota; kingdom Metazoa; phylum Arthropoda; class Insecta; order Lepidoptera; family Pyralidae; genus Galleria; species Galleria mellonella. Next base: position 912,385 of record NW_026441999.1, on the reverse strand, counting down.
TTTTATTGCTAACTGTGTACATACATATAGCAGTAACCATTGCTTTGGATTTAACATCAGTATCAACAGTTATACTAACAATTATACAATAGGTTTTCATTCGGTTATGTATTATACTTATTTTTTTTTACGTTTGTCACCTTATAACTCCGTCAGTTCTAAACCGATTTGGATTTTTTTTAACTGCAGAGATATACGTACTTAAAAATTTGTCCCATGGAAGTTTCATCAGAATCGGTTCAGTAATTTAGTTTTCAGATCAAAACAACTGGTTTTGTCACAATTGAAGTCGGTTTTTTTGAGTGGGACATAAACTTTAATTATTTAAATAACAAAATATACCTGCCTACTCGTCATTAATCTCAGACATTCTTTTAGACTGCTGTAATATTTATTAATTAAATACATACCAATGAACAAAAGTGTGTAAAGAAAATAAAATGCCATCTTACAACAATATTAATAGCTTGCTTATTGAAAAATTAAAACAAAACGGAATAATCATCTTTACTTCTGTCTGGCAAATACAACTGTGCAAATAATTCAGTTATTTATAATGATTCACAGTATAATAATTCCAATAATTTATAATTTGTTTCAATACAAAATAAAACAGTAAGCAAGTTATGTTTTTTTTTTTGTTGGATGAAAATGGATTGGTAACCCCGCCCGCGCTAACGGGATACGCTGGCGAAGCACCAGTGAAGGGTGATCGATGAGAATGAAAACAGGCCAGTTAGCCCATCATGATGAATTAACCATGATAGTTTCCAGGGGGAACCGCGTGGAGGTCGACCAGGTTAGGTATATTGCTAGCAATGAGATTTTTAGTCTTCATTACTAACAATCCCTTTCCCCCAGCAAGTTATGTTGAAATAATCATAAAATAATTATTATAATTGAAAACAAATTAAAGTTCAATCCCAACCATCTATATGAGGGGAGAAAGGGATTGTTAGTAATGGAGTCTAACATCTCCATTGCTAGTAATGTACCTTATCAGGTCGACCTCCACGCAGTTCGCCCTGTAAATCACTGTGTTTAATTCTAGTGAAATTCGTCACGATGTGCTAACTGACCTACTTTCATCCTCACCTATCATCCCTCACTGGAACCCGTCAGCTTATACCAATAGCGCAGGTGGGGTTACCACTCCATTATCATCCATAAAAAAAATCCATCTAGATGAGTGACGGTCCTCCAACGTGCGTTTTTCAAATCACTTTCTTCCACCGAACCGATACGACATCGTAACCTTCAAGAAAAGAGCATATTTCGTTTTTAAAAGGCAAGTAGCACACCTGCAATGCCTCTGGTGTTGTGGGTGATCATGTATGGCGGTAGGCGCTTACTGTCAGTAGAACCGCATGCTCGTTTGCTCCTTATGTTATAAAAAAATTAATGACAAATCCAATTAATTAATTGATAGTTTATTTACTAATATTGGACATCAGTACACTCTTTTTTAATTTTTAAGATGGAATGGTAGCCCCACCTGAGCTATCGGTATACGTTGGCAGGGTACCAATGAAGGGTGACAGGTGAGGATTAAGGCAAGTCAGTTGACTCATAGTGACCAATTGAACAAGAATTAACCACTATGATTTCCAGAGGGAACTGCGTGGAGGTCGGCTTACTCGATTTGAATGCGGTAATCACAAATGCATTGCAATTTGCTCCACTTAACATTCAATGTTTGTTTTGTTTCAATCAGTTCATAAATAAAAAAATTATATCAATTTAAAAAATCACATATAAAATGCTATAAAATAACCGATCAGTTGAATTGGCTAAAACTTTATGAAGGTATTAGGTGCGTAATTATCATTTTAGTATATAATACAATATAAGACTGGATTCATAAAAACTTTTAATGGCAAATATACGAGAACTACATAATTAGAGGCGGACAACGCCGCGGGTAATGGCTAGTTACATATATATTTTTATTATACAATAACATTTAAATAAATATTTCCTATTATAAATACCTATTCCTATTGCAAAATATTGTTTAAAAATTCATCAGAGAACGCATTGCTTCTCTCTTTTAATAGATTTAAAACTTTAAATACAAAATACTTACTAAGTGAAGCCGATTTCTGAGAATCATACTAAACGATTTCTTAGAACACAAACGTGTTCAGCGTCAGTCTATCATGCATGGGATTTCAAATGCAATACGTTAGACATACACCCAGATGAATAGAAGGACATAAAAGCAGTAACATTTTCTTGCCACGAACAAGGAATTACATAGAATTGAATGATAAAATAAAAACTATAAATCATATAGTTGTCTCCTTTCTTCTTATGCAAATATAATTAATAAAAAGAGGACGAAGGATACACCACCGGTTATTATTTTTCTCAATTCATAGCAGGGTAGTGTATAGAAAATGTTTGACATGTCAATTATGTGTCAATGACAAATTTTACATTACTAGTTTAAATATTCGACACAGTTTATGTAGAAAGTATGCAAGCAGGTTGTATCTGAATTTGGTAGGATTATACGGCCGTATAACATTTTCTATACGCTAACCTGCTATGAATTGACAATTTTATCACTCCTTCTATGTAATTTACATTTAGCGATAATGTCGCCCATTGTTTTCTCGTTGTAAATATTTCTTATAATTGTTTATATTTATAATAAGTTTACTGTTGTAATCTTATGGAGCAAACAATAAAGAGTATCTATCTATCTATCTATCTAAACTGTAGGGCAGGCGGACGTATCACAATCAGAAATATCTTCCAGTCAACTTAGCGAGTATTTGAAAGAAGTTTAGACTAGGATGTGTGTATATGTATGTATGTACGTGCCTTTTTGCTTAATTGTACATACAGCTTAATAGAAAAATGTGATAAAATGTGAGAACAGTAGAAATTAGAAGACAAGTTTATTTAATTAATGATAATGGAATGGAACCCCGCCTGCACTACCATTATACGCTGGCGGAGCACCAATGAGGTAGGTTACACCAGAGGAAGACTTTGTAAAAAAGTCATTTGCTTGGGTACCTCTGGCTCATTCGTGTTTCAACCGTAAAGCAGTTGTGTTTGCATGACTATATTTCGGTTTTTTTATTTTATTTTATTTTATTTTTTCTTGGCTGTATTTCGGTTTGAAGGGTGGGATATGGCGTGAATTTACAGGGTACAGAGGAATAACACCTGAGTCCTCAGGAATGGCAACGCATGGAGGGTATCATGGGCGAAACATTATACTCTGTTATGTCCATGGTACTGCTCATGTCTATAGGCGACGGTTACCACTAATTTATAAAAAAAAAAACCACCCACTAAAAAGAATTACTAACAATCCCGTTTCTCCAGTAAAGAAGTATTAACATAAACGACTTGGGGGGAAAAGGATCGTTAGCAATGGAGTTTGACAGCCCCATTGCTAGCAATATGCCCTATTAGGTCGACCGCCACGTGGTTCCCCCTGGAAACCATCGTGAACAATTCTTGTTGAATTTGTCACGATGGGCTAACTGACCTGCTTTGTCTTCACCTATTATCCTTCACTGGTGCCCCGCCGGTGTATACCGATAGCGCGGGTGGAGTTACCATTCCATTATCACCCATTAAAAAAAAACATAAACGACTTTATAAGTGTGCCTCTAGTAACAATTAGTCATCGTAACTTATACAACTAAATTTTAATATTACAATAAATGCAAATAACAATTTACGTCATTTATTAAAAATAAATGAAGACCGATAAAACGTGTTATAATAGAATCGTTAATAAAATGTACATATATAAAACTTTATTATATTAGCATGCCTTATGCATGTTATTAAACATAGTTATTTGTAATGGAATTTATTATTTACTAGCGACCCGCCCCGGCTTCGCACGGTACAATGCTGTGGGTCTAACATGAAATGAAATTCCGAAATTTCGGACTCAATTTCATGTATTTGTTTATACCAAAATCGGACCAATAAATGGAGTTTAACATTTCGTTCGTCATAAAAGTGCAAAGGAACAATATTTTAACATTTTTAATATTTCCAAACGGCATGTATTATGTAATTTTAACATCAAATTTCTGTTTCGTTTGGCTCCGAAATTTCGGAAAACATTTCATGGTAGGCCCTCTGACACTATATACCGCCACTGACCCCTCATTACATTACGACATTACATTAAAATCAAAAATTATCAGTGTTCCTCTACAATATTATGCATGTATTATACATATAAACCTTCATTTTGAATCACTCTATCTATTAAAAAAAACCGCTTCAAAATCCGTTGCGTAGTTTTAAGGATTTAAGCATACATAGGAACGGACAGACAGCGACAGCGACTTTGTTTTATACTATGTTAGCCGTTATTCGCGGCTTTGCACGCGTGGTGTCATGTTTTCTCTTTTAATTGATTTTTTCAAAAATCCTTCCGTAGCCAATACTTACGTTATGAACGAAAAAATGTTTTATCATTCTAGGCTTAGTAGTTTTGTTTGTGCGTTGATGTTTATAAGTGGAAACAAATGACTTTATAAGTATACATAGCTTTATTATTCTATATAAATATTCATAAAATAATATATTATGTACTATTTATATTCAAGCCACGTATTCTAAGAAGCGGTAGAGAGGATTTGTAGTCTCATTGCTAGTAATATAACTTACTCATTCAGGTCGACCCCCGTGCGGTTCCCACTGGAAATTTGTCAAGATATACTGACTAATCTTGACTTATACTTACATACCTATCATCCCTCGTTGACATTTCATCATCCGCCATACCATCATCGTGTGTCAATAACGCAGGCGGAGTTACTATTCCATTTTCAAACAAAATAAATCATACTCAGAATCTAACAACAGTACTTACATTTATTAAAATCTATCAAGCTTGAAAATCCAGAAAAAATCCTGCAATTTAAAAAAAAAACTACAGCAGAAAAACATTACTCTACTTTTGGCAGTCGGGTAAAGATATAATTCGTACGATAACCAAAATCGACCGACTGTCGCGACACAATTACAAATCTAACAATGCACAATCATCGAAAATCGATACGGTCGACAATTTAGCCACACTACTGGTTATATTGTTCATATAACAGTCTTATATGTTAAGCTAGCAAGTCACTGATAAAGTGCCTTCACTTTGCAACTTATATCGCGGCATTACACAGTGCGCAGTCGCGAATACTAGACGTGTCACAGTTTTCGAAAAATCACTTATCGACATACCGATCCGGTGACGGCGCATCACTATTTTTCGACGACAGCGCCGCAACGCGTTCTGATTGATTCCGAATCGATTAATCAACACGTGACGTTTTAATCGAGTAACAATATTTTGTGGCACAGTGAGCACGTGGTATCCACAAAACACTATACCTATTAAAACAAAATGATAATATTTTTTTTTCGAATACAACATTTCTTGTATTTCGCTATAAAGTAATATTATTTCCTTTCGTTTAACTTTCGCCTTGTTTGTGTGTTAGTTTGTAATTTGTTTTAATCGTTTCATCATTCACGCGTGGCAGTTATCTTTACGGTGAGTTGTTCCCGCTTTTTTTTTCGTTCCAAATTTAAAACTAACACTTTATGGTGAGTTGTTCCCGCTTTTTTTTTTGTTAACTGAATCGTTCCAAATTTAAAACGTAACATTTGAAAACTGTTAATTTCAAATTTGGAAGTGTTAAACGATCTGACATTTTGTATGTACCTACACAAGTACAAATAAGATGTTTTATTAATCATTTGTAAATTAAGAAACATAACAATAAGTTTATATGTTCTTATTTCCTTTGTTAGAATAAGTTACTATTACCTACTGTTATATGAGTATATAATATTTTTTACCGTGTAGTCCTGACATAGAATGGGCCAGCCCTTTCTGTCTCGTACATGTCGTAGGAAACGATTAAAGGAAACTAATGGTCGAGGGATAGGCAGCAGCGTTCCTGTCAAAACATCACCAACGCCTAACTTTTCGCTTCTTCAAAAAGGGTATATTAAAGTTTATTCAGGGCCGGCAAGGTGCACGTGACACCCCTAGTGTTGCAGGCGTCCACAGGCTACAGTGACCGTTTACCGTCAGTATGGCATCTTTGTGGTATAAAAAAAGCTGCGGTTGCCAACCCGCCTGCTAATCGTGGCAACTACTGGTAAAATCTCCCAATAGGGGGCGGCCTATATCCAGCAGTGGACAGTAATGGCTGATACCATCATCATGGAAAAAAGTAAAATAGCATTTTGACTTCATTTAATAAATGTTAGACTTTCAATGAGAATTACTGGCAGTTTTTTTTTTTTTTTATATTCATAAATACGTTTTTGAAAATAGAATACGATTTATTTTTTATTTCACTTTTATACACACACAGCGTCACAGTGTATTCTATGAAGTCTGCGGTACTGTTTACGTCTATAAACGACTGTTACCACTTTTAAGTTTACCACTTTTTCATTAATGAAAGCAGGTCAGTTAGCCCATCGTGAAGAATTCCACGAGAAGTAACCACGATGGTTTCCAGGGGGAACCACGTGGAGGTCGACCTGATTAATAACATAGCTAGCAATGAGGCTGTTAGACCCCATCGCTAACAATCCCTTTCCCCCCTTTCCATTCGACTAAAAAAAAAGTTTTTTTCTTATCAAAATTTAGGTAATTCTTAATTCATATTAATAGGGGGAAAAGGGATTGTTAGTGATGACAAAGAGACTGAGAATCCCATTGCTAGCAATATACCCAACCAGGTAGACCTCCTCGTGGTTCGCCCTGGAAACTATCATGGTTAATTCCTGATGAATTCATCATGATGGGCTAACTGGCCTGTTTTCATTTTCATCTATCACCCTTCACTGGTGCTCCGCCAGCATATCCCGTTAGCGCAGGCGGGGTTACTATACCATTTTCACACATAAAAAAAAAATCATATTCATATGATTATGACATTTAAAATAATATTCTGAAAAGAAACGATTTTATTTCTTATTTGTAATAAATAAAAGACCGTGTGGTCCCGGCATAGAATAGATCACTTCTCTCTTTCTCATGTGAGTCGTAATACACGACTAAGAGAGGGCGAGGGATAGGCAGCAACGTCCCTCTTAAAACATCTGCCTGCCAATAGTGGTACCTTCTGGTAAGAATCGCAAGGGGTAAGCTTATGTCCAGCAGTGGACAGTTAAAGGCTGATATGATGATGATGATGAATGGATAAATTAAAAAAAAATACTAAACCGTTTTTAATAATACTTTCAACAACAGAAAGTGATTAACATAGGCTGTAATTTATTTTCAAAAGTACCGACCGAAGCCGGCGCTAGTTGCTAGTAATAATATCAAGTGACCACAGAGTGTTTGTGTTCAGACGTTTTTTTTGTTATAGTTGAGTATTTTTGTATTATTTTTTGTGTAATATTTCTTTTTGTATGTTATTGTACTCATGCTTTCCTGGGTGAGCGTATTGGAGGACTGTAAGGCTCACCCAGTGGATGTAATAAATAAATAAATAAATAAAATCTAAAACGTATAAATAATAAATACATCAATAATAAATATCAATGAAGTTTCCACAATAAATTAACATATCAAATAAACGATAGCAAAAAATTCATATGAAAAATGTATTTGACATTTAAAAAATACATACGAGTACATACCTGTCACGCCTGTCTCCCATTATCGTAGGCAGAAACAATTGAACGCCAAATGCTTCGATTCGAACAAGCCTCTTTCGCTTCGTCCACATTCATTTATTTAAACTTTAATGCACAGTAAAATTCTGTGTACATTTGACGGACTTAACACCGGACGGTGTTCTCTACCAGTCGACCGTTGGGCGAACAGAGAAATACGTAGGCGGTGCATTTTTTAATAGAGAAAAAATAAAACAATACTTGATAAATTCATATAATATAAACATACACATAATATATTAAATAAATAAATATATACATACATACAATAAATACGTACATATATAATTACATATTATTATATATAACAATTAAATAAAACAACTGCAATAGAAGAGCAAATAGTAATTTATGATTCAAACAGAGTAACCAGCAGCAGAAGAAATAATATAGGGCAACGATTTTCAACATTTTTCATGACACGACACCTGTAAGTGTGAAAAAATATTTCGTGACTCCCCGACTTATTTTTTTTGTTAATTTTTTAACATACAAATGTTAAATTTGCATTATTCTTAATAAATCTACCTTTTTTACTGAGGTAGTTTTCCCCCTGAAGAGGCTTCACGTCCCCTTAGGGGGTACAGAGTATAAATTAGTATACATAGATAAAAAATGAAATACAATAAATGGAAACGTCGACGATAAAGTAGCAGGTATTTAAGTACTATTTAGCTGTAAAAACTTTTACATCGCGTTTTTAAAATACAAAGTAAACAACGCGAAAGTTTAAAATGAACTAAAAATAAATGGACAGTCAAAAATAGTAAACCAACAGACCGACAACTTAATAATTACACAATACAACGCGCCGGGCTTTCTTCGAGTGCGATACGAGACCTGTGTCACGTAGTCTACAAACACATGGACTCAATCGCATTTGGAGAATGTGGGGTCCAGACCCGCGTCACTTGTAACACGAGATATGAGATGAGAGATAACAATATATTTTTTTTAAAAGAAAAAAAAAAGATTAAAGCAAAGGAAACCGACGTATAGGGTTATAATTTTTATTAATCCGTAGACTGAGCCGACAGATGTCGTTCTGTCAGCATTGCTATTGGACAGAATTAGCGGATAGATAGGATAGTATGTAAAAAAAATTGGAATAAACACTTTTTTTTTTCAAACTGACACAATTGTTAATTCACCACATTCTAAATTTAAATATTATACGAACCGTGTCTAAAAACATCTTGTGGCATAAGCATTGCGTTTTAAAATAAGAATAGTGAGATTTAAAAATGGAATTAATGAATTTATTAATATGTTAATATAATAACCAACAGATGAGATTGATGAATGTGGAAGAAGCGAAAGAGGTTTGTTTGAATCGAAGCATTTGGCGTCCCATTGTTTCTGCCTACCCTAATGGGAGACAGGCGTGACAGATATGTATGTATGTATGTATGTAATAACCAGCAGTAAAGTACGTGAATTTTAGTCAATAAAGCTCAACTAGTTTCGGAACCATACGGGACCCTTAGTCATGAGCGACTGTGAAGCGATTCCTTTTATTCATTTTTATCAATATTAATGACTCAATATTTTTACAAAGCCATCTACTAAAGTTTGTTTTAATATAATTTAATTAAAATGTAAATAAATGAATAATTAAACCGCCCATAAAGCAGTCTGCTGACGTTCAATAGTTCTTTTTAACGGGTGATAATGAAATGGTAACCCCGCCTGCGCTAACGGTATACGCTAGCGGGGCACCAGTTAGGGGTGATAGGTGACGACGAAAGCAGGTGAGTTAGCCCATCGTGACAAATTGCACTAGAATTAACCACGATGGTTTCCAGGGGAAACCACGTGGACGTCGACCCGATAGGGTGCATTGCTAGCAATGGGGCAGTAAAACCCAGTACTAACAATCCCTTTCCCCCCGACATTCAATAGTTGTTTCAGGCGTTTACTGTCCACTGCTGAACATAGCTTCCCCCATAAGGAGGGTTTTGCCAGTAATTGCCACTTTTGGCAGGCGGATTGGCAAGCGCAGTTTGGCGCAGTGATGTTTTAAGAGGGACGCTGCTGCCCATCTCCCGCCCTTCCTTAGTCGCCTCTTACGACACCCACGGGAAAGGAAGGGGTGGCCTATTCTATGCCGGAATCTACACTGATTTCCTATACTAGTAAAAATCAAACATTTATTAATTTATTAATTGTTTCAATTTGTTTTATACATTATTTCTGTGATATTTTCGACAAAACTTACTAACATTTTTGTTAAATCCTATTTTTTTTTAATGGATAATAATGGAATGGTAACCCGCCTGCGCTAACGATATACGCTGGTGGGGCACCAGTGAGGGATGATAGCTGACGATGAAAACAGGTCAGGTAGCCCATCTTGACGAATTTCACTAGAATTAACCACGATGGTTTCCAGGGGGAACCACGTGGAGGTCGACCTGATAGGGTGTATTGCTAACAATGGGGATACTAATCCCCAATTTTAACAATCCAGTATCACCCCCCCCCCCCCATTAAATCCTATTGGAATAAACAATACATTTCAATATGCTATTGGATCGTTGCAAGTAGAGATTGCTTTGCATTGTTACTACGCGAAAGGACGGGTGACTGCTCCATTATCAATAATTTAGCTATGGGATAAGCATTTTATGAGCTCGTACTACGTGCCAATCACTCATTCACTTGCTAGAAACTGTCAGCATGACCTTATGACCTCGCTACGTTGTTACCAACTCCAATAGGGGAGCCAGAGACACCAATTTCCATTTTTTTTTTCATATTTACTTGAATGGCAAACCATTTGACGAGAGTAGCAGTTTATTCAAACCGATACGACGTCGTAACCTTCAAGAAAAGTGCATATTCCTTTTTAAAAGCTCGGCAGCACATTTGCAATGCTTCTGGTGTTGTGGGTGCCATTGAACGATGGTGGTTATTCACCATCAGGTGAGCCGCATGCTCGTTGCAAAAGGACCCACCTGATTGAACAGTTAGCTTAAACATGAGACTTTGTACAAAAGTCGATTTGTACAAAGTCTCATGTTCGATGATTAATGGAAACTTTATGACCTTCCCCGTTAGTCATTAATCATTGTTATTCAGTTCAGTTCTAAACGAGGCATCATCGGGCAATATTTTTTTTCAATGGATGTAATGGATTAGTAACCCCGCCTGCTCTAACGGTATACGCTGGCGGGGCACCAGTGAGGGATGATAGATGAAGATGAAAAGACAGGTCAGTTAGCCCATCGTGATTAATACATCTGGAATTCAGGAATTCATTTCCAGGGAGGCCGACGTGGAAGTCGACCTGATAAGCGTATATTGCTAGCAATGGATCTGGTAGTCCGCATTACTAACAATTCCTTCCCTCCCATCGGGTAATTAAGCGATCATTGATTTGGAGCCTAGTGTTAACCTATCATCCCTCACTGGTATCCCGCTAGTGAATACTGATAGTGCAGACGGGGGTTATGATTCCACTTTCATTACATTAAATTCCCAATTCGAGAACCGGATCGTACAATTGGTTGCAGTTTCAACCCGTAATGTCAATGGCCGGACATAATCAGTTCAAGGCCGACCAGTTCACCTTCACACCTCGTTGGAGCAACTCGTCACGGCTTATCTTGCAATCTAGAATGAGAACGATCGACGTCAGAGCATTTTTTTTATCGAAGAAAGGAGGATAGTTACGATTGATACCTTTTTTTGTGGATTATAAATTGTTTGTTATGAAGAAACATCTAGAGCATAGACAAACGATTCCGCGTTCTAAATTTAAATATTTCAAATGTAATGTGTTTACGTAAACATGTGTGTTTGTTTTTTATGACTGTATGTATGATGCATCACGTTGTTTAAGGCTCAAAGAGCGGCCATTACTTTTGCTTACCGAAGTGTTGTGACTTAGTAAATATCTGTAAATTTTCTAAAACAATTTATCATTATTGATTATTAAAAAAAAATCTAATAATTTAAAAATTAAAGTTATACCCGAGTTGTTATACAAATTCAAATGTTTAAAATTAAAGGAAAAAAAATGGTAAAAAAAACTGACAGCTATGTTTTGTTTTTCTGCAATGGACATTAAAAAGGTATCCAGACACGATCAACTAAATGTGAACTTGTTCTTTTATATAATTTTTGGGCATTCAATGTTATGATAAAATATAAACATAACAAAAAAAGAATTAGCCAAATAGCACGTAAATAGGTGCTATTTGGCTAATTCTTTTTTTGTTATGTTTATAATTGTCAAAAGAAGTTACGTAGGAGAGAAAATGTTTGAAAATTCATGTGGAAAAGTTAAAAAAATTGTTTTAAAATGTCTCCATATAGAAATGGATTGTCATTGTCACAATTTGTCATTATTATGTTACTATTTATTATTTTACTTACTTTTTAAATAGTATTAAATCAATGATCATGAGTCAGTCACTCGACGCTTATCACTCTGTAATATTACTTCAAATATTATGATGATATTAATTTGATCAATTTGATAACGATATCAACACTAGATTACTCTTATCACAGCTATCATTTGTTGTAGAAAGTCTAGAATATGCCTAACGTAAATGTTTCAACGGACTTCAAAAGATTGTCAATTCACTGTGTAATCTATATGCATGTTTGTGAATATACATATGTACGATACATACACCAAAATAACATTTTTTACAATTTTTGTCTGTTTTTTATTCATCAATTAAATTTTTTGTCTAATCTCTAAAATGGCTGCACCGATTTTGACGGGACGTTCATTTGCAGGTAGCTGATGTAATAAGGAGTAACTTAAGCTACGTTTATTTTAGAAAAAATCCATTATTTTTTTCTAAAATAAACAAATTAATCTTAAAATTAATATTGTCAGTAACAGAGCAGTCTCTCTGTAACCCTTTTTAATTTTTTTTTCTTTTGTAAAATCCAAAATTACTCACTTGTTTCCACATTTAAATTAGTATGTAAAATATAATATTATAAATATGAAAATGTAACGATGGATAGATGGATGTTTGTTACTCTTTCACGTAAAAACTACTACACGGATTTGAATGAAATTTGGTACACGGATTGATTATATCCTAATTTGGAACATAGGATTATTTGTGTATTTATTAACGTGGTCTAAGCTGCGAGAAGGCTAATGTTCAGCAATAGCCAGTTAACGGCTGAAATAAAAAATAAAATAAATATAGTGGGATCAAACATATGGCCTGGAATAGAGCTGGCTGGAAGAGAATCTATGAATTAGTTGCAACGACAAGAGGAAACTGTTAAATGAAATAAAAAGGTTATTAACCTCCCAGTATAAATAGGTCACAGTAAAGCTGACTACCAGTTCTTGGATAGAAGCACTAAGTAATGCAGACACCGCGCCGCCACACAAAGTAATGAATGAAAGATGACTCTGAAATGTCAGCAAACTGTTATTCAATATGATAGGAACAATGATTCCAGAAACAATGGACAGGACAGCTGTGATTACGGTTTTTTTTTTATATAATTCGCTTTAGTGCAAAATGTTTATTTACATACATACATACATATCTGTCACGCCTCACTCATTAGAGTAGGCAGAAATAATGGAACGCCAAATGCTTCGATTCGATTCGCCGGTTACGGGTACTTTTAATTTGGCCCTTCTTCAGCACGTCGCCTATTTGGTCAACATACATCCGTCTAGGGCGGCCCCTACCGACGTCTCCATTCATTATTGCTCGATAAAACTCTTTCGTAATTATTCTTTCATTTATTTATTTATTTTCTTCTTTTATTTATTTATTTTTTTATTTATTTAAACTTCAATGCACAATGTCAATTATATAAGTGTACATACCAGAGGGAGACTGTACAAAAGTCGTTTGCTTGGACACCTCTGTCCCATTCGTGTTTCTACCGTGAAACAGTCGTGTTTGCATTGCTGTGTTTTCGTTTGAAGGGTGGGATATGGCGTGAATTTACTCGGTACAGAGGAATAACACCTGAGTCCTCAGGAGTGGCAACGCATGGGGGCTATCATAGGCGAAATAGTATACTCTGTTATGTCCTTGATACTGCTTATTTCTATAGGCGACGGTTGCCACTTTCCATCAAGTGGGCCGTCAGCTTGTTTGCCATTCTAAGTTGCATAAAAAAACCCACGGAAAATAAAGGGGTGGCTCATTTTATTATTTCGTTTAAGATAACTAGTTGTTTGGCATGGCTTAGTCCGCGCTCATTTAACCGTTTAAACGTGCTTGCGTAACAAATGTACAAACAACTTTTTCCTTCATATTACGTGGGATAAGTCCGCTCATGTACATTTTCATTATAACCTGATATATTAAAACTTTATAAAAAAATACATAGGTATTAAAATAAATACATTTATCTTATCACGATTTTAATGTATTCCATTAAAAAATCTAATTCTATTATAGCAAAACCATTTTGATTTAAAAGCTAAAGTAATGAATTTCCGTAGAATAAATTTAAAAGTATTCATTTCACATAAAAAAAGAAACAAATTTTCAAGTCCTTTTATAACAGACGGAGTTATGAGAGGTAACAAACATAAAAAAATACCAACGAATTGAGTGACTCTTCCTTTTTGAAGTCGGCAAAGAAACGAGTGTACGTATTTACTGTAATTTATAACAGTATTATTTTTATCGATCTTTATTTATAAAGATTCAATAAATCTTATTTTGGTATATCTGATTAGTAAGTATCATTATAACGGTTTATTTCCCACCAATCAATTGGTTAGGAATCCGTTAATTATTTACACACGATGTTTGTATAGTGTGGCTAATGATTATGAATGACAAGGCACGCATTCGCCCATACAAATATTTTCAATGCAAAAATACGATGACGATGCACTTTTAGGAGATATTGATAGTTTAAGATAATAATAATAATAATAATTCTTTATTTGAAACAAAAACATTGGTTACAATATGACGCAGAAGTATAAAACTGTGTCGCGAACATCGACGCCCTCCTCCTCATTGCAGGATTCCAAAACGAACATTTAAAACGTATAGTAGCTAGTTACATCAACGAAGACATTTTTGTTATACCTAGCAACTAACTACAATACTAATGAACTACAATAATTTAGAAAAATTTAAAATTTAAATACAGTTGCCTATATGTTAACTTATTGATTAATGATTGTTTGGGTACCACAAAGATACTATAATAGAGTTTTTTTTTTTTTATACAACTTAGATTGGCAAACAAGCTGATGGTCCACCTGATGGAAAGTGGTAACCGTCGCCTATAGACATAAGCAGTACCATGGATATAACAGAGTATACTGTTACGCCCATGATACCCCCCATGCGTTGCCATTCCTGAGGACTCAGGTGTTATTCCTCTGTACCCAGTACATTCACGCCATATCGCACCCTTCAAACCGAAACACAGCCATGCAAACACAACTGCTTCACGGTTGAAACACGAATGAGACAGAGGTACCCAAGCAATCGACTTTTGTACAAAGTTTCATTGTGAGTCAAATTGTTATAGGGGCCATAAAATGATTTGCTTTCTTTTACTAACATAGTTTAAGTCAATTGTTACTAACAAAAATGGGTCCTAGTTATCTGAAATACAAATTATTTTAATTAATACAAGATAAATGTTTCTAATGGAATAAATTTAAAAAGTTAAAGATAAAAAAATTCCTTAAGATCACTGCCAGCTGGTAGGGTACCTAGAACACTTGCTGCATTTCCACACTGAATAGCTATGGAAATGCGTTGACCAAAGTATAGGCCATATTATTATTATATTATTATTGAAACATGTTATTCTGAATGATAACTAAAAAATTGAACCGATATTGCAAAAATTTCTAAAAAACCGACCTATAAGATATATCCATTTAGAAAATGGAGAGAATTCAGAATCTACATCTGGTATTGCAGGCGTTCATAGGCTACGGCAACCGCTTACCATCAGATGGGTCATATGCTTGTTAGCCACCTCAATGGCATAAAAAAATACTTTAGTAGTGGCAAACCAAGTTATTTTGATTTATAAAATAAATTACTGAATCGATTTTGATAAAATTTCCATTAGACCAATTTATAAGTATATTCTTTCAAATAAAAAGCGATTTTCCCAAATCGATTCATAGCTGACGGAATTATGGGGTTACAGACATAGACTCCCGCCCCCCTTTTAGACCTTTAGTCCTTTAGAGCAATAACGGTTGAAGATTATCCTAAGCATCACAGTATATACTGCGACCTACATGATGCTGATACTATTTGTAGAAATAGAAAAAAACATTTGTACGGTACCTCACATAAGATAGGGCTGTCAACTGCGAGAACTTAATAAACAAGAGATGAGAAGTAGCGTCTCTCTTAAAACATCACCAAAAAGGCGAAGTCCGAGCCACTGTGGCACCACTTGGACGCACGCCGCAATCCATAAGAAAGAGTTGACACTTTGTCGCTCCCCTCTTTCGGGCTTGGAGTACCACCTGCACTAATGTCCGGTGAAGCTTTACAGGCCATCTGCGGCCAACAGCATGAACAGTTAGAAAGAAAAACTGCAGTTGCCAATCCGCCTACCAAGCGTGGCGACTACTGGCAAAACCCCCCTAATGGGGGAAGGTCTTAGTTCAGCCATGGACCGTAAACAGCTGACATAAGAATGATGAGGGCTGTCAATTTATTTGTAATTTATTTATTTATTTATTTATTCATTAGTACAAATATGTGTACATGGCGGACTTAATGCTAAAAGCATTCTCTCCCAGTCAACCATAGGGAAGTGTCAGAATACTCGAATGCGGTACTACTAATTATTGATATACATACATACTAAAATTACATATATAATCGAATAAATATATATAAATAACAAATATACTTATACATATATGACGTATTTGAACGTTTTTAAAAATATGTACATTTTTTTTAAAGACGGTTTAGTCGGTAGTCTCTTAATGGCATCAGGAAGCGCGTTCCAGAGTCGTGAAGAATGTAGGACGAAAGAGTTTGAAGCGAAACCAGTACAGTGCAATTGGCAGTTACCTACTTAAAAAATGTTTAAAACAAAACTACTATTAACAACTATGGTACAATAAATTTAATATGTCCCATTTTATTGCGGATATCTTTATATTCGTATCTCCGTCCCGCGGCCGTGTATGTTTTACAATATTTCTCTAAACATAGTAAAGTAATGATGTGAAAGAATGCTGCGACTCATAACAGCGTATCAGGTGAAAGTACAAACAATGGCAATTTAGCGAAAAAGGTGGTAATGTACACTCGGATATACAGACAAAATATCGTATATTGTGGGCCAAAATGTATATTTATACCAAGTACCTGTAAACATCCTAAAGGTTGACTGGTAGAGAATATCTATATCAGGGATTTCTAAATTTTTAAGATAACGGAACGCCCACCAAATCCCTTTTATTTTATAGAACCCCATATCAAACGATTACAAATCAATAACACTGTAATTTAAATAGGAACAAAAGCTTTTATTTGAAATATATTAAAAGTATACCACTTTATAGTTTCTTTTAATTTTTAATGTGAACAATGAAATTGTTTCACTGTATAAATAAATTTGCGGGGCTCTGGTAACTTTTTTACGAAACTCCTAGGTTTTGAGGAACCCGCTTTAGGAATCGCTGGCCTATAGTATTAAGTCCGCCTTTTGAATGAATGAATAAATGAAAACACTTTATTGTTTCTTTCAAAGAATGATACTGATTATAAAGATTAACAATATGTACACAAACAAAATTAATATTTAACTCCTTAAAAGTAAGGTAAAGAGGCAACAATGGGCAGCCTTGTTGCTAAATGGTGATCTCTTCCAGGCAACCTTAGAATAGAGAGGAATTATTAAAATTGCGCCTGATCAAGGCGTAATAGAAAAATAATTAGACTAAAAAAAGAAGAAAAAAGTGCTAAAGATCGTTTATACCACATTTTATTTTCAATGAAGTTTAAATAAACAAATATATTTATAGGTACATAGTGTGAAGTTCATGTTATAAATCTACGAGTATATACATAAAAATGAATTCTCGTTTGTCAGTGTCACTGAAACTCGAGAACGGCCGGAACGATTTGACTAGTTTTACTTTTTGAAATATTTATAGGAAAATAGTAAAAACAACAATTGCACTTTCCCATACAAATTGCTTATATCTGTCAAACAGAGTGCGTTCAAAAATAAAATTTGCGTCTAAACTTATAAAGAGAAATTCAGAAATCAATGCGTTACGAAACTTGCTAGGTCAGCTAGACCAGAGATATCTAAAGTGGGATTCACGGAACCTTAGTGTATCGTAATAAAGTCACCAAGATTCCGGGAAATTATTTATACAGTGAAACAATTTCATTGCTCACATTAAAAATTAAAAGAAACTATAAAGTGTTATACTTTTAATATATTTCTAATAAAAGCTTTTGTTTTTATTTAAATTACATTGTTTTTGATTTGTAACCGTTAGATATGGGGTTCCATAAAATAAAAGGTATTTGGCGGGCGTTCCGTTGTCTTGAACCGCCTGCTTTTTTGAAGTCGGCCGAAGTCGTTGCACGATCGAATATGGACGTCGTCACTCATACAAACTCATGCGTCACCCTTACAACGTCACCGCCGGAAGCGAGTAATACTGGTTGGTTTTGTGGGAACATTTATCTAGGTCGCCATTGAATCGTATGTAATTGGCAGATAACAATTTTATAGTATATAATAATAGTAGAGAAATTCCGTCTGTCCGTACACACTGTTACTGTCATACAATCCGTTCGTTTTATCACTGAGTAGTAATAAGTAAATTTTTGGTGATTAATATGTTATTTTTTTATTGTATTACCACAAATATTATAATATATATAATGAAACATTTTTTTTTTATACAACTTAGAATGGCAAACAAGCTGACGCCCCACCTGATGGAAAGTGGTAACCGTCGCCTACAGACATGAGCAGTACCATGGACATAACAGTGTATACTGTTTCGCCCACGATACCCCCTATGCGTTGCCATTCCTGAGGACTCAGATGTTATTCCTCTGTACCCTGTAAATTCACTGCCATATCTCACCTTTCAAATTGAAAAACACAGCCATGCAAACACAACTGCTTCACGGGTGAAACACGAATGGGACAGAGATACCCAAGCAATCGACTTTTATACAAAGTGTCCCTCTGGTAACATACTAAAAATATACCTTTATAATAATAAATATATTATTTTTTTATATCAACCGTTAACTGCTGAACATAACCTTACTTATGGGGGGTTTTGCCAATAGTTGCCACGCTTGACAGGCGGATTAGCAATCTCAGTTTGGCTTTTGATAATGTTTTAAGAGTGACACTGCTCCCCACCCCTCGCCCTCCCTTAGTCGCCTCTTACGACACCCACGGGAAAGGAAGGGGTGGCTCAATTACATAGCTATTATTATTTCTATAATAACCTTTACTAATATTATTTTATTGCTGAAATAATAAATCCCTTCCCCCCCCCCCCCGTACCCTGTAATATCTACATACAAATGGTAACATAGCGATGTACATAAATACAGCTGTTTCAAGGCACAAACACGATTGGTAGGGGCGAGAAGGGATTGTTAGTAACGGGGTGTAGTAACACCATTGTTATCAATATATTCTATCAGGTCAACTTCCCCTGGTTCCCCCTTGAAACCATCGTGATTGATTTATTGTTAAATTCGTCACGACGAGCCAACTGGTCTGCTTCATCCTCACCTATTCATTTCTAACTGGTACCAGCAGGGGGAAAGGGATTGTTAACAATGGAGTTTGACAGACACATTACTAGCAATATGGCCCTATTGGGTCAACCTCCACGTGGTTCCCCCTGGAAACCATCGTAAACAATTCTTGTTGAATTTGTCACGATGGACTAACTGGCCTGCTTCATCCTCACCTATCATCCTTCACTGGTGCCGCGCCAGTGTATACCGATTGCGCGGGTGGGTTTACCATTCCATTATCACCCATTAAAAAAAAAACTGATACCCGCCAGCGTATACCAATAGCACTGACGGGGTTATCATTCGATTATCACCCATTAAAACACGAGTAAGTCACTCACACACACGACTTGTCTGTTCCCCCCGCCGATAATTTACTACGTAGTGATAAAATTTTAGAACGATATATACCTACTATCGTACTATGAAATTTATCTTATCTGTTAAATTTATTTACTAGCTGCCATATCTCGGATTCACACGTGTGGACATACAAATGAAATACACCAGTCATTTCCTACGTAGCCCCTACATGCGTCCGGTGAACAGCGATTACTGTTTAAAAAAAAAGTAATTCCTCACGTTTTTCTTAGATGGGTGAAGATAGAGGGAGACATTGTACAAAAGTCGATTGCTTGGGTACCACTGCCCATTCGTGTTTCAACTGTGAAGCAGTTGTGTTTGCATGGCTGTATTTTCGGTTTGAAGGGTGGGATATCGCGTGAATTTACTGGGTACAGAGGAATAACACCTGAGTCCTCAGGAATGGCAACGCATGGGGGGTATCATGGGCGAAACAGTATACTCTGTTATGTCCATGGTACTGCTCATGTCTATAGGCGACGGTTATCACTTTCCATCAGGTGGGCCGTCAGCTTGTTTGCCATTCTAAGTTGTATACAAAAAAAAATTGGTAAATCTTTTTTTTTTTATACAACTTATCCACATATACAACCCCGCCCGCGCAAAGGATAGCTAGTAATGCGAATTACCAGTCCTTGCTAGCAATATACCATGTCAGGTCGACCTCCACGTGGTCCCACCTGGAAACTGTCGTGCTGAATTCCATGTATATTCATCACGGTGGCCTTACTGACCTGCCTTGGGGGGAAGGGATTGTTGTTATGTAACTATAAGTAATGAGGTTTAACAGGCCTAATGCTAGCATTACACCCTATCGGGTCGACCTCCACGCGGTTCTTCCAGGAAACCTATAGTGGTTAATTTTTGGTCACGATAGGCCAACTGACCTGCCTTCATCCTCACTTATCGTCACTCACTGGTGCTCCGCCAGCGTATACCAATAGCGCAGGCGGGCTTACCATTCCATTTTCAACCATTAAAAAAAACTGACCTGCCTTTTCATCCTCACCTACTTGTATTATCACTCACTGGTGCCCCGCCAGCGTATACCGTAAACGCAAGCGGGGTTACCATACCATTATCATCCTTTGAAAAAAATAAACCCTGTGCTATCGGTCTACGCTATCGGGACACCAGTGAGAGATGATAGGTGATGTTGAAGCAGGTCAGTTAGGCCGTCGCATCGTAACGAATCCAATGAATGAACATTTATTTGCATACACTGCGACATACATTGTCGATGCCACAGTATTTTCTGCCACAGCAATATGCCATTTACATTACTCATGCAAATGTTTCGTGCAAACTACATTTACATAATATACCAATAATAATATCAATTTTTTTCTACCTTATTTTACAGAAATGAATGAATTCTATTGGTTTTTTGTTGTTTTATTATTATACACTAACTGTGCTGATAGATAGAAAGTGAATATATATGACCAGCTATTGCAGTTTTTTTTTTTAAATTGACTTGTCTTTAAAATAAAGATAACAAAGGTACTACTTATGATATATTTGGTTTCGTATTTTTTTTAGGACGGCCATAAGTTGAACTATAAGACGTTTCAAGGTTATTCATTCATTACCGGAGATATATATATATATATATATATATATATATATATATATATAATATGACAATAGTATGGTAACCCCGCCTGAGCTATCAGTATACACTGGCGGGGCACCAGTGAGAGATGACAGGTGACGATGAAAAGGCAGGTCAGTTAGCCCATCATTAACATCAGTAACATTAGAGGGAAAAGGACTGTTAAAAATCTAAGATCGGAGACTAAAAATCCTATTGCTAGCAATATACCCAACCAGGTCGACCTCCTCGTGGTTCCCCCTGGAAACTATCATGGTTAATTCCTGATGAATTCATCATGATGGGCTAACTGGCCTGTTTTCATTCTCATCTGTCACCCTTCACTGGAGCTCCGCCAGCGTATCCCGTTAGCGCAGGTGGGGTTACCATTCCATAATCACTCATCAAAAAAAATATGCCTGGTATTCAGCGAACGATGGTTTCCAAGGGGTACACGGTGACATCGACCTCATAACGTATACTGCTAGCAGCTCCCCCCTTTACGTTAGTCACCACTGAACACTTCAAGACAATAATACAAAACACACAGACAGACATATGAATCTTATTAACATGCAGTTCTATAGAGTGGCGTGTTTATCGCGCGATCATTTGTCTTGAATTTGATTGGTTGTACAATACTAGCTCGTGTTACATGCAATTGAGTTCGTACAATTACGTTGTACTATCATATATACATTAATACACTATTTATTTATTTTATTTTATTTTATTTATTTATCACTTTATTGCACCAACATAACATGATTTGTTAAAACAATTTTCAATACGTATAGTGCAGTACAAAAGGCGGTCTTATTGCTAAGCAATCTCTTCCAGACAACCTTTGGGTAGAAAGACTATTTATTTTTTTTTTTTTTATTTACATATACACTGAACAAACTTTTCACTTAAATTATACAATTCATTAGATATAAACTGTGCTGTCCTCCTGGTATGGTAGGTAGGTGTAGGAAATAATAAACAATAATATGTCACAATGCGACTCACACGACCACCCGCCCGGACGTCACCCAGAGGAGTGGCAGGAGCGGGGGGACTTGCAGTCTCAACTTTAATGAGTACATCACATCTCTCCCTTTTCAAAATATTTTAAATTAATAATAGAATATGAATATTTTTACTCTAGGAAACTTAATTATTATTTTTTAAGCATTTTTGAATAGTCATTTTTTTTATAAATCTACCGCCCATTCGGAATGCAATTTCAGCTAAGAAGAACGGGCAAGAAACTTAGCTGTTGCTTTTTTCAAACAAAGTTGAGTTTACAACAAAATGTGAAAGAATACAATTACTCACAAATTTACAACTACAACAATATAGTTTTACATTACAGTCATAGGTATCTAAAATAATATCATGATATTACCATATATATTATGTTACAAAATATAACTTAGGCAACTAAATATAATAAGACTGGTTTGTATAAAAATAACTATATGACTATTTCCTCTCGAAGTCCATCGAGATCTTTCTTTTCATCATCCTTATAATTTCTTACTGATCTTCCATCTTCTTAAGTATATTATTGTGTATATTTCATCTCAATTCTTGTCTAGTCCCATAATTTCTTATAGATATAGCGCCAATAAGTATATGGATACAGGGATTAAAGTACCGTGTATATATTTTCTTTAATTATATTCCCAATACACTTTCTCCTATTTTCAATATCAATGTCACTATATCTTTCCCTTCCAATTTTAAAATGTTATTTTATTGATTTGTCTCTACCATTCTAAATAAATCTCATTATTCTTAACATTTACAATAGAAGAGACTTTATCTCTAATAGCAAATCAATAATGTGGCTTGATATTGTAACTTATGATGAGGTATAGCAGGAGTTTATCCCTCCAGTCAGATTTTGGGTTTTAATTTATTTGTACACGTATTATAATGTCACATTTTTGTCTTCTAAGTTGCTTCGTTCTACTGCGGTCAATATGGTGTCGAATAGTATAGTTTAATACCAAATTCTAAGCAGTTATCCAATGTTGTGCTGAATAAAGTGTCAAGTCTTGTAAAATTTCTTTTATTTATGTACTTTTAAGAAGATTTATGGTCTTATACTAAGTATATCAGAATTCCAATTAATAATTCCTACAATACATATACTGACAATATTAGAGACGTTACTATTTATAATCTCAATATTTACATAAGTACGTCACATTTATTATAGTTTAAACATCTATTAATTTTAGGGATGTTATATAATATATTGTTTTAGATCAGATGTCATGTAGACAAAATTTTATTTCTTCATGAACATTAATTACAACATCTATTATATGTACCGAGACTGGTATCAATCCTTTGTACCTTGATACATAATCTACTGTTTACGGCAACAGTGCCGGGGTGCCAAAATAATTATCATGAGTCGTAGCGAATGCTCGTTTACGCTATCTCAAATGAAATAAAAATAGAAAACCATTAATAAAGTACTCAGAATTCGTATTTAAAGAGTTTGTAATGATTGACTTTAAGGTTCAGTTTTCCTGGGAGCATCTAACTACTAATTGCATGGCTTATAAAACTTAGTATCCACAATTTACTAACTCTTTTTGCTTGGAAATTACGAATTACTGTAAATGTTTGCTTTTCTTTCCAGAACTCTGAACACAGTATATTTAGCGAGCTTACGCCTTAACATTTTATGTATTTGTTCAATCATTGTAGCCAAATTTTGAGTCCATTTTCTTTTATTGTGTACCAATAAATTGATAAAGATAGATAAGTGTGACTGTGTACAACTTGTAATTTAAGATATTGATAATATAGAGTTGTATACATATCTCTAAAATATTTACACATAAAATCTAAATATTATTATAACACATTATCATATTTATTGTGTGCCTGTATCTCAGTGGTTAGTTAAAAACTTCCTTTGACTTAACATAAGACGGTACAATCTAAAACATAAATACACTCATTTGCAATGTTCAATTTACTTTTGGTGCAACATTGTTAAATGTGGGTAGCATCATATTATTTACTTACAATTACGATTAACAGTTTACCCACCTAATGTGCAATATTATTTGCCGGTCATATTAGCAACCACATAAAGTATTGACTTAAGACAAATATTAATAAATTAATTTATATTATAGCATAATATTATTTTAAGCAGAGACTAAGTATTGTTAGACATAATATCAAATTTACAATGCGTTTCATTTAGAATAATTCATGAGTACATCTATGTTGTTTTTTTGTTAAGCATTCTATGAGTAATGCAGATGAAGTAATACTTTCTGAGATTAGCTCATGCCCTAAAAATTCTACTTACGATTGATTAAACATGAACATAAATCCTTAATTAATACATTATTTGTAACCTACGTGTACGGATATGTAGGTATATTATTTTGCCTTACAAAGTTAAAATACGTTGAACACATTTTTAAACTTTCGCGTTGTGAATCGCGAATTTAAATAGATATAGGACATGTTTTAGCCTTACATCATTTGTTCGAAATTAAAATATTAACAAACAAACAGTTAATCTTGTGTAAGATATTCAATACATGTTTAGGTGTCTTATTCATTTCCTTTATTTGGGATTATTTCCAATTGTTACATTTAAAACATTCATGTGTATATTAATATACCTATTAGTTGGTGGTTTTCATGTCTTGCTACAAAACCGTGACCAATATTTGTTTATATTTAAACTAAGGTAACAGAGACTCTGTTATTAAAAATAAAGATACTTAAAGTAATAAATTATATTTATATAATTTATAGATTTTGACACGTTAAATTACAAGTACCATTGTTACACAGACTAAATAATATAATATTTAGTCACTTTAAATAGAGATTTGTTAAATACTGTTTAAATAAACAGAGTTTTAATTATTTATTGTAGTAGAATCGTAATCGAAACGAAATAACCACTTGCTTGTTATAAAAAAGTTAAGTACATTCTCTCTAACCTCAATTTAATAAAAAGCATCTTTTAAGCCAGGTTTAGATAAAGATAAATTTATTTGCATAAACAAATAAATTTATCTTGTTGTGTGTGTGCAGTAAATACATATTAGGTATTTTAATTATGTAGTAATTGTAACATGTTTTTTACCAAGATTAGCATGCACATTTTTTGTTTAGGACTTTTCCCTTGACAGACAGATTTATATTCCTTTTTTCTATTCTTTAAAATAACTATGACTAGAGAAACTCAATTCGCAGCTTTGTCTACAAGTTCGATTATATTTTCTGTTTATTTGAGCTATACTATTTTATTTTACTGAATACTTGATTTTATGATCAATATCTAACTGATGTTCATTTAGATATTGAATTTGAATTTTGGATTTTTTTGTTTGTTTTGTGTTTAGTAAATTAATATACAACTTAATTGTAATATATAAAGAATCATAGCAGTCTCTTAGGTACACAATAAGCTGCGAGTACAATTTTTCTCTACTTCTTCCAAATCCAACCAAGACTGACATTTTAAATGGGCCCAGTACATCAGCGAGTCTTTAGGACTATATGTCCTAGAATTTTGTCAGATTTTTCTTGGTTAGTTTTTTTTCTTTTTTTTTTTTTTAAGTAGTCCTAGGTTTTGTCGACTATTATTATTATTGTTACTTTTGTACCCGAATTGATGGGTATATAATATTATGTCAATTATTATGTTAGTTTTGTACCCGAATTGATGGGTATGTTAGTTTTGTACCCGAATTGATGGGTATGTTATTTTTGTACCCGAATTGATGGGTATGTTAGTTTTGTACCCGAATTTATGGGTATACTAGTTTTGTACCCAAATCAATGGGTATGTTTAATGTAACTCCATCACTTTGGCAAGATATATATTTTATAGTGGAATAGGGGATGGTTAACATTTAGTTCCACCATTTTGACAAGATATTTTATAATAGAATAGAGTTACACTTAGTTCCACAATTTTGGCAAGATATTTTATAATGGAATAGAGCATGGTTAACATTTAGTTCCACTATTTTGGTAAGATATTTTATAGTGGAATAGAGTATAGTTAATATTTGGTTCCACCATTTTGGCAAGATATTTTATAGTGGAATAGAGTATGTTCAACATTCAGTATGAATGTAGTTATAGGAGAGTTGAATGATTGTTTGGTAACTTTATTTATTTTTTACTTGATGGATTATTTGGTTTATACTATTTATTTCGCCATATAACTAGCGCTTGCACATTCATGCGCTTATTTCGATTAGTGCGATATTGCTTTTGACCTAAATGGTATATAAATCCACACTTTTAGCAGAAGTTATTTCTTGCGACACATTGTGCATCATAACTATTTTGATATGTACTCTCGCATTTCATATACCGTATATTCTTTTCGTTTGAAATCTCTTTACAAGATTTGGTTTCTTTGGTGTCCTTTTACTGATCTTTTATCAGTCTCTATTGAATTGCTTCCACAATATTTATTTCTATTTTAGTAGAATTATCTTTTAACTTAAGATCTGAGGAAATGCATTTTTCTACGATTTGACAATTGAGATGTCATAATAAGACAATTTGCAAAACGGGAATTTTATGGGTGGTACATTATTTATACGTATTTATATAAATACTGTCAACTAATGATAATCGACAAATAACCAATTATGTTACTATTATTAACAAATATATTAACCGTATATCGTAGTCAACAAATGCGTCTGACTACCCCGTCAAGGATTGAATCTGAATAAAATATTATAAGTTATTATTATTATATTTTTTCCGAGAATTTTGTGTTTATAAATGATTATACTAAAATGGTTGTTCTAAAACAACCTGAAAAATAAGATGTTGCTGATGTCAACATTAATTATTTACACATATTTACAATTTAAAAAAAGAATCTGTAATTCAGGAATAAAGACTATTTTTATTTTATTTTTTATTAAATGATTATACCTACCTACCGTAATAATGTATGCTATTATAATTGTAGGCAACAATATTGTAAATGCGAATACTTGTACTTGTTGTACAGGTGGATAAATGGATTATTCTCAGTTACAAACACAGCCTTTTGAACTTATAAACCAACATAAATACGTAGGTAAATTTATGTGCCTCAACGGCGAAAGGGTAACCAACTCAGAATTAAGCAGAGAACTACCGGCAACGCTAATATTCTGCTGGTCCCTTGTAAGAAAAATAAAATCGTAACCTCAACTCTTACCAAATATCTGTCAAATAATGAAGTTAATGTGAAGTGTTTGAATATATCATAATTATCTTATGATAATTACATTTGTATTAGGTTTATACCTACATACAAATCTATTTATTATGGAAGCAACCTCTATAATCGGAACCACCAATTGCATAAACTTGTATCTAAATAGATTACAGTTTATGTTGAATTATGTATTTGATGGGCTTTGCTCATTCGGATTGTACGGTGTATTTTATTTGTCAGAATAATTACTCCGACTCGGCTAATACATGCAGGCACATTTTGTTGTATGTATAGTCAGTATTCGCTGGTATCCCCGAACCACTTATCTTAAGAATTCAACTGTTATAATCACTTATACTGTGATGTAAATATAAACAGAAAGCTTGCGGTACGGTATACCTAGACATCAACAAACGCCGACCATTTGTTTAGGCATGTATAGCAAGTTATCGTACGACTATGATGCGCAAACGCGTTAAAATCAGTCACAGTGTGTCGCTAAATTACAAAACGTACTATGCACCGTAATATGTTTTATCAATATTTTGCTTTCTCTATACAATTTATAGAATCAAGTCTTTATTTCTTTTTGAAATTGCTTTTAGTCTTTTCTATATTTAATAAATTGATTGAGAATTAATAAATTATCTTTTCTCTTCCTTGTGAATTTAGAAATTTAACAATTTAATGTTATTCGTGTCGAGTTACATTAAAATAACAACGCGATAGTTACACACTCTTTGAACTGATTAGAACAGGTAATTTTGTAGTCGTATGACATATATATATATATATTTTTTTACTTACAAATTTTCACCTCGTCGCCAATTTTGTGCTGTCCTCCTGGTATGGTAGGTAGGTGTAGGAAATAATAAACAATAATATGTCACAATGCGACTCACACGACCACCCGCCCGGACGTCACCCAGAGGAGTGGCAGGAGCGGGGGGACTTGCAGTCTCAACTTTAATGAGTACATCACATAAACTCTTTTTAAGTAAACAATAATAATAATAATAAACTATTTATTGCGCACAGTAGAGATGTATACAAGGAGTATTTATACAGAATGTGCATATACAAAAGGCGGACTTATCGCTAGAAGCAATCTCTTACAGACAACCTGGCATAAAGAATGGATAAGTACAGAGAGAAAGGTAGATGGCGCTAGTCAGACACAGTAAATTCATAAAAGGAAGGAAGGACAAAATGCTAAAAATTCTAAATAATATAAATTATACATTTATTTATTTATTTATTTATTCATTAGTACAAATATGTGTACATGGCGGACTTAATGCTAAAAGCATTCTCTCCCAGTCAACCATAGGGAAGTGTCAGAATACTCGAATGCGGTACTAGTAATTATTGATATACATACATACTAAAATTACATATATAAACGAATAAATATATATAAATAACAAATATATTTACACATATATGATATATACTATATTATACACGAAATTGAGAATAATATAAAGTACTTACTGCTCGGATAAAAATAAAAAGTGTGCGTTAACGCTTTTTTTGAAAGATGGTTTAGTCGGTAGTCTCTACATGTTGACATATGACAAAACAACATAAAAATTGTATAATAACATTATTATTTTATTTAGAAATTAGAATTAAAGTATATAATATATATATAATATTATATAGTATTTTACACTTTAATGCACCATGTAAAAAATAATAATTAAATTATTAATAGAAAATGGTAACCGTCGCCTATAGACACGAGCAGTACCATGGACATAACAGAGTATACTGTTTCGCCCATGATACCCCCCATGTGTTGCCATTCCTGAGGACTCAGATGTTATTCCTCTGTACCTAGTAAATTCACGCCATATCCCACCCTTCAAACTGAAACACAGTCATGCAAACACAACTGCTTCACGGTTGAAACACGAATGGGACAGAGGTACCCAAACAATCGACTTTTGTACAAAGTCCTCCTCTCTCCTATTTGCTGCGTCCAGCAGAGTCCATAATTGAAATTGAAATGTTATCTACCAATCACGTTATGGATTGCAATAAGAAATAAATTGGGGGAAAGGGATTGTTAGTAATGGAGACTGAGACTCCCATTGCTAGCAATATACCCAACCAGGTGGACCTCCTCACGGTTCTCCCTGGAAACTATCATGGTTAATTCCTGATGAATTCATCACGATGGGCTAACTGGCCTGTTTTCATTCTCATCTATCACCCTTCACTGGTGCTCCGCTAGCGTATCCCGTTAGCGCAGGCGGGGCAAAAAAATTCCATTTTCACTCATAAAAAAAAAACTATATTTCTAAAGTTGTTGCATGCAGGCAAAGCCGTGGGCAAAAGTTAACAGTATTATATCAATATCTCTAATTTTCTCTAAACAGATATTTCGAATCCAGATTCGTTTTCCGGGACATACCGAAGATTTCCTATGTGAATGAAACCATTAGATCACATCTGATTCATACTCACCTTGTTGGAACACTTCCGTACCGGTCGGTGTTAAATGGCCAGTCAAGGTTAGGGGCCATTAAATCCGCGACACAATAAGCTAAGTTATAAATAATATAAGATTTTGTCCCACAAAAAAAGCACCGGCTTCAATCACGGCCACAGTAATTATTTTAACTTAAAAACTGAACTACAGTTGTTGATAAAAAGTCTATGGGATATGTAAGTCTATGTAATTAATTAATCTATGGGATATATAAGTTTTAAATCAGTTTTTTTTTTATTTATATTGTCTTCCTTTATACTACAATCTGCCTTATTGTTGGTATATTAAATAAACATAAAACTCACTACTTCCTATGCCACTGTGTTAGGTTGACTGGAAGAAATCTCTTTTAGAGATAAGTTCGCCTTTGCTAACATTGTTATTAACTTATTGTTGTTACTGTATATTTTAGTGCAATAAAGAATATATATAAAATCGGTTGAAAAAAACGCTAAAACATCTTTGAAAAAATAAGTGGCAAAGTCACAAGAGAGCTGACCATTAAATTATTGAAATTAAATAATTTATACACAGTTTTAGCTGTATATATACACTATGTATATATACACTATACACACCAGAGGGAGACTTTGTACAAAAGTCAATCACTTGGATACCTCTGTCCCATTCGTGTTTCAACCGTGAAGCAGTTGTGTTTGCATGGGTGTCTTTCAATTTGAATGGTGGGATATGGCGTGAATTTACTGAGTACAGAGAAATAACACCTGAGTCCTCAGGAACGGCAACGCATGGGGGGTACCATGAGCGATACAATATACTCTGTTATGTCCATGGTACTGCTCATGTCTATAGGCGACGGTTACCACTTTCTATCAGGTGGGCCGTCAGCTTATTTGCCATTCTAAGTCGTATATAAAAAAAAACTATGTTGACTTTGTATGGCCGTTATGAAGACTAATCTTGTAAAGTTCGACCATTACGACCAAGATCCATGCATTCATACGTAAAACCATGTGTAGATTGGATACACTTGAAAAATATTGCCATCTTTTGTTTAAAGATCAGCAAAAAATACAAAAAAGAATACAGACTAAAATAAAAATAATTAATAGTAGTGAAATTCAATAAAGTATATTATCACAGATTAGAAATCTGTGATAAAATAATTTCCTCAGTCCATTTTTATCACTTTCAAGCACGTTATTAATTCGCTATTGTGCGACGGTGATAGATTAGATTGGAAGCTTAGTTTAGATTATTAAAGACGATTTTATTTATTATATTCATATGCTGTGTAACTATAATAATTATTTTTTATTATATACAATCGTTTGCTCGCAACTTCGTCCGAGTAACCAGGAAGTAATCATTGACAGAAATGAAAAGAAGCTTAAGCCATTCTCCACCACATATAGTACTTCTATATTAGGTTTCATAGCGATCAATTAAGCTATTAAGGTGCTAAGACGTGACGTGAGTTTATAACTCACTTTTCATATTTATAATATTAGTAAGGATATTTTTAAATGGGATTAAAAAATGGACTCGAAACGGTTTTAACCCTCTTGCTCCGGGCCATTTAAATGCAATGCTACGAGTAGATATCGGTGCCAAAATTAACAAAAAAAGTAAATTAAAATAATTTAGTTTATAGGTATAATTTCGTTTGACGTTACCAAAATATCAACTGAGCGATTAGAATCGTCTAGTAAACTTTGTCGGAAAAAATTATGTATGGGGTCATAAAAAATTTGGAAATGTTCAAGTGGGACGTGGCACAAAAAGGTTGGGAAACACTGACCTAATGGGACGCAATGCGCGTCGGTCAGTCTGAATAGTTCCTTATCCGCTCATTTAATGGCCCCGCCTAAGTGTCAAGGAGACGATTGACATTTTTATGGCCACTACAATTGAGGTATTGTAAGAATGTATGTCACGCGTATCATATAGCATAACTGCGTTACATTAACCTTTTCAATTACATAATACGACGACCTATTTGAATTGCTGCCCTTTTCACACGGGTTTGGTTTTTCTTAATCTCGTTTCGTTACGTTAGCCTGTGGCGCCATCTGTTGGCTATATTTCTAAAAGACATTGCACTTACTACTTTAAACTACTTTTTTTGCCCGCTACTTCAAACGCGTGGATTTAAAAAGTAGAAAAACCAATGAAATGGAAGACACCACGCCGGCATATAAGGACTATCAGTGTATGCCGGCTGAAGAAACCCAGTGACCCGGAGGTCGTCGCCTCCGGAGTAGAAGCCGGGGTAGTGGGATACACCCCGAGGCCCCGACCTCGCCCGCCCACACAACATCCGGCGGACAAGAGATGACCATGTTGTTGTTTGACATGGTCCAATTCTAGATGGCGTATCAAGATAAAATATACACCGGATTCTAGGCTAGACCTTCAGGAATATAACTGTGGAAATCGCTTTCAATTTGGTGCAGCAGTTTTTGCGTGATGCCGGAACAAACATACAGACAGATGAACAGGCATAATTTCTAAAAATTGTACTTTTGACTTTTATTCGCCTTATTAAAACTTCTAATAGCAATTTTTCTCAAATATCTCCCATAAGACAGACATTGCCCAGTTTTTTTTTTAATGGATGACAATGGAACTTTAACCCCACCCGAGCTAACGGTATACGCCGGCAGGACACCAGCGAGGGACAATAGGTAATGATGAATAATCAGTTAGGCCATCGTGATGAATAGGCCTGGAAGTCAGTACGATGGTTTCCAGGGGGGGCCACGAGGAGGTCGACCTGATTGGGTATATTGCTAGCAATTGGGCCCCTAATCTCCATTACTAACAATCCCTCCCCCCTCCGAAGTCGCTTAATTACACTTCTGTTATATTAGTAACATTTCTATGCATCTATTGTTTGAATTTTGCAATGCAATTTCCGAAGTTGTCCAAGTGAGCCATATTACCAGAGTAATTGGCATACATACCAGAGGGAGACTTTGTACAAAAGTCGTTTGCTTGGGTACCTCTGTCCCATTCGTGTTTCTCCCCTGAAGCAGTTGTGTTCGCATGGCTGTGTTTCAGTTTGAAGGGTGGGATATGGCGTGAATTTATTGGATACAGAGGAATAACACCTGAGTCCTCAGGAATGACAACGCATGGGGGGTATCATGCGAGAAACAGTATACTCGTAAGAGGCGTCTAAGGGAGAACGAGGGATGGGCAGCAGCATCACTCTTAAACATCTCCTAACTGCGGTTGTTCATACGCCTGCCATGCGTGCCAACTACTGGCAAAACCCCCCCAAGGGTGAGGCTTATGTTCAGTAGTGGACAGTTAAAAGCTTATATGATGATGGTGATGATGAATAAACCTCTCTATGTGCCTTTACTTCACACGGGAAACTTCTGTTAGTAAAAAAAATTAGATCAAATCTTTTATCTCACTCACTCATTCACTTTTTTATATAGAATTTTTTTTATGTAATTTTTTTTTTACTTTTCCGCAATTTTAAATATTTTCTCTGACAATTACAATAAAGAAAATAGAATATACTAATCTTTCTATTTTTCTACCCGAAACTGGGACGGATTGCTAGTTAATTATAAAATTAAGATTTTTTTCTATACTTTTATTTTTTCTTTTATGAATATAGTGTTTAGACGTTTGTTACATACCTGTATTGTAATTTTCTTTCTTTCCTTCTTAATACAACAGTCTTACATACACACATACATACATATCTGTCACGCCTGTCTCCCATTAGGGTAGGCAGAAACAATGGAACGCCAAATGCTTCGATTCGAACACACCTCTTTCGCTTCTTCAACAGTCTTACTTAAGAATATATCATTGTAACTTGTAGGTAATCGAAAATATATACTTATAATAAATCTGTAGAGGGGTCAATTCTGTACATGAAATATATTACCAAAATAACTATCAGGGGGTGATTAGTGATCGATACTGATGTCAAAAATGCAATCAGTAAAATGTTTGCCTATCTGTCTATATGTTCGTTATAGAAACAAAAACTATTCGGCGGATTTTAACGAAACTTGGTACAATTACTCTTTATACTCCTGGTCAGGTTATAATAGGTACTTTTGATCACGCTACGATCAATAGGAGCAGAGCAGTGAAGGGAAATGTTGGGAAAACGGGAGAAGTTACTCCATTTTTAGGCTTCCATCGCGTATGCAGCCTTAACGGCCACTTTTTAAAATGTAAAATTGTGCACCCGCGCGACGCCGGGACGGGCCGCTAGTTAATAAATAAAATTACACATTCAACTACGCATTATTAATACGAATCGATTGCTACAATCAAATTTATAATCCACTGCGAGTGTATAGCTTAATTATTTCAACAAGTACGTGATAAACGCTAAGTGTTACTTTACTACGCATCGTTTTGCGATAAAATAGCGTAAACTTATCAAAACATGAGTAGGTATATGAACTGTGCGACCCAGTTATGAATTTAAATACGTAATTAAAGTATTAATAATTTGATATTTTACTTGCTAAATGACCAGTGATATATATTATATAAATGCACAACCACTCTTTGGAATCAACTTCCAGCGGCAGTATTTCCGAACCGATACGACAACATAACCTTCAAGAAAAGAGCTTATTCCTTTTTAAAAGGCCGGCAGCACACCTGCAATGCCGTTGGTGTTGTGGGTGATCATGGGCGGCGGTAGTCACTTACCATCAGGTGAGCCGCATGCTCGTTTGCCGCCTGTGTTGTAAAAAAAAATGTGTACGAACGAACACTCAGGTTGTGGAATGAGCTCCGAGGTTTTCCCAAGAGACTACAACATGGGGTTCTTCAAAAGGGTGGTAAAGAGGTTTCTTTAGGGTCGGCAACGCACGCGTAATACCTCTGGTATTGCAGGTGTTTATAGGCTACGGTAACCACTTACCATCAGGTGGGCGGTATGCTTGTTTGCCACCTCAGTGGTATAAAAAAAAATGTGTGCCCATCAATCGACTTTAAACAGAAGAAGATTTTCACATCGTTTATTTTTTTTAATGTTTCATTATCATATCATATCAGATTTTAACTGTCCACTGCTGAACATAACATAGAAGCCTCCCTCTTGGGGAGTTTTGCCAGTAGTTGCCAAATTTGGCAGGCAGATTGGCAACCGCAGTTAGACTTTGGAGATGTTTTAAATGAGACGCTGCTGCCCATTTCTCGCTTTTCTTAGTTGCCTCTTACGACACCCACGGGAAAGGAAGCAGTGGCCTATTCTATGCCGGGACCACACGGAAAGTTTTATTATTAGTTGGAATTAACAAGAAACCAAGTCATACATTTACATATTCACTCATACAAACTTAGATTTACGACGATAAATCACCATCTGTCAATGTGTATCATGCAGTGTCCAATTCACATTAAACACAACGCTCGTTACGTCGCCACGTCGCGAGATGTATGATACTAAACAGGATTTTTTTATACCACTATGGCAAAAAAGTATACGGCTCGCCTGATGGTAAGTGGTTACTGTAATTAGTAGCTTACTGTATGAACGCCTGTAATACCAGGAGCATTATGAGTACTTTGTCAACTCGGAAAAAAGCTCTTTATCCCTTTTTTGAAACACAGAGAAAAAAAAAAACAAAAAATAATTAGAATAGAATAGAATAGAAACATTTATTGCCATACAATTACAATATCAAATACAAATAACATATGCAAAAAGTGTCCCATACTCGGCAAAAGGAACCAGCTCAGCTAATGCTGTGAATGTCCCAGCGCAATGTGAACAGCTGCACAGCGCTGGTTTTCAGCCAGTGCCTCTCTTAACAAAACAACCAAAGTGCAGGGTACCACTGTAAAGTACCACTGTAAGTTTTACTAAGCTATAAATAACTGTAAGTTGACAATGTAATCTATTAAATTTCATGTTAAAAGACATGTAACTATGTAATGAGAATCATTCTTTAAATTGGAATTGTTCAAAATTAACCTTTTTAAATACATTGACAATTGTAGTTTTTTTTTTTTTTTATAAAAAAGAAAAGTGATAAACAATCGAAATAAAAAAACATACATGTAATACATCAAGTCAATAGACGGCATTGTCACTTACAATTAATAGAATTAAAAAATAAAAATATATAACAAAAAACCAGCATATTTTATAAATAGGACTGTAGTAAAAAAAAAACGTAAACTTGTAATTAAGCTACATTCTATTAATTATATACAATTATTGTAATCTTTGGAATCAACTTCCAGCAGCAGTATTTCCGAACCGATACGACAACATAACCTTCAAGAAAAGAGCATATTCCTTTTTAAAAGGCCGGCAGCACACCTGCAATGCCGTAGGTGTTGTGGGTGACCATGGGCGGCGGTAGTCACTTACCATCAGGTGAGCCGCATGCTCGTTTGCCCACTGTGTTGTAAAAAAAAAAAAAAAATCATCATGCTCTTTTCAATCTTTTAAAATAACCTTTAATTTCTTTTATACAACTTAGAATGGCAAACAAGTTGACGGCCCACCTGATGGAAAGTGGTAACCGTCGCCTATACACATGAGCAGTACCATGGACATAACAGAGTATACAGTTTCGCCACTCCTGAGAACTCAGGCGTTATTCCTCTGTACCCAGTAAATTCACGCCATATCCCACCCTTCTAACTGAAACACAGCCATGCAAACACAACTACTTCACGGTAGAAACACGAATGTGACAGAGGTACCCAAGCAATCGACTTTTGTACAGTCTCCCTCAGGTGACTCATATTTTTTAATAAATAATTTGTAACCGACTTAATAAAAAAGTTACCTAACTATTGCAGATATTAACAATATCATAGAATAGAATATAATTTTATTGCTAACTGTGTACATACATATAGCAGTAACCATTGCTTTGGATTTGACATCAGTATCAACAGTTATACCCTATCGGGCATGCAACAATTTAAGAACAGGTAATTATATTAACATCGAAACATTCAATACTATTACCATTACTTGATTACAAATATATATAAAATATTATACAATACAATTAACAAGACAAAGAATAATCATAACCAAATTAAAATAAAATAAACATAATTTCCTTCATAAACAATAACAGATATAAGTAATTAATAGTATAATTATGAAGCGCAGAGCCACAAAAGAATTATACTACATTCAATTTTAATAATAGTACCTAGTATTAATTTTTCCACAATGAGAAAGGCAAAGGAACTAAGCCATGCGGTCTAATCTTCAGTATAAAGTTTTACATTCAGATTCGTCTTTTTTAGATTTGTTGTATATATATATATATATATATATATATATATATATATATATATATATATATATATATATATATATATATATATATATATATATATATATATATTCTTTATTGCACTAAAACATACATTAACAACAATAAGTTAATAACAATGTTAGCAAAGGCGAACGTATCTCTAAAAGAGATTTCTTCCAGTCAACCTAACACAGTGGCATAGGAAGTAGTGAGTATATATGAAAATATAAAAAGAAGTTATCTATACCGTCACTTTGTTATTCACGTTTTGTGTTTTTTCAAGTAGGTCATAATTAATTCTTTTCCATTTAAACTTTTTTATTCGCCGCTGTCAACTTTAGTCTCTGAACAGTCACAAACTCTTGTCGAGACAAAAATTTCCATTAGTTTGTTTAATACCGCTTGCTTTTATAAAAAGACCGTAATATCGAAATTATAGAATTATATATATAGGAAAAATAAATATAAAAATAAACAAAAGTAAAAAGGTAAAAATAGTATTTATATAATAGTGCGCCACCTACCGTTTATCTTTTTCTCAATGTCCTCTACCCAAAGGTTGTGTGGAAGAGATTGCTTAGCGATAAGGCCGCCTTTTGTACCTCACTTCTCATTAATATTCACTGTATTTGTTATTTCTCTTTTTACTTGGTGCAATAAAGTGTAAATAAATAAAATAAATAAAAGTTTTTAAATTGTATTTATTATTTTTTTTTTACTTTTACCGCGTTTAGTGTGAAATGATCGGTTGTAAAGCACCGCAATTCTTTCAGAATCATTATGTAAAATGTTACATACGTCAATCTGACGTGTGTGATGACCTCGGCATACTTCGCTATCATTAATAATTCAATTGATGATAATAATAACTGGTCTTAACTTTATTTCTTTTTTCTTTATTTCTTTATCATATAACTTTATTTAAGAACTTAAGAGCAATACTGAGTTAACAATTCATTGTATACAACTTTTTTTTTTATACAACTTAGAATGGCAAACAAGCTGACGGCCCACCTGATGGTAAGTGGTAACCGTCGCCTATAGACATGAGCAGTACCATGGACATAACAGAGTATACTATTTCGCTCATGATACCCCCCATTCCTGAGGACTCAAACTGCCATATCCCACCCTTCAAACTGAAACACAGCCATGCAAACACAACTGCTTCACGGTAGAAACACGAATGGGACAGGCCCAAGCAAACGACTCAGTGGTATAAAAAAAAATTAAGGGTTTTAATAAGACTAATATAACAAAATAAAAATATTATTGTTGTTCAGATTTCTGTTTTGCATTACTGCTGCCCACTCATTACTTTCTATGCCACTACGTTGGGTTGACTGGATGAGATCTCTTTT
Source organism: Galleria mellonella (assembly GCF_026898425.1). Lineage (NCBI taxonomy): Eukaryota > Metazoa > Arthropoda > Insecta > Lepidoptera > Pyralidae > Galleria > Galleria mellonella. The sequence goes on along the minus strand of NW_026441999.1, from coordinate 873,691 downwards.
AGAAATAACTTCACCTTTGCATACATTGTTTCTAATTATTATTACTGTATGTTTTAGTGCAATAAAGAACGTTGAATGCTTCCATAAATGTACTTGTGTGAACTTATTTAATTCCGTGGGCCTCACACGATCAAGTAGGTACATATTTCAATTGGCATGACGAAGCTTGATCGAGTATTCTGTATGCGGTCAATACAATAAAAGCAAATAAGATAAAATACCAATATCAATATGGAGAACTTTCTCGATTGATCGATATATGCGCTTGAACAAAATCTACCGACACATTACATTCATATATTTAACAAGTAGCGGCTCATTCCGGCTTCGCACGGGTAGACATTTTTACAACATTTTAAATAGTGGTTATTGTGACATAACGATAATAGTTGGACATATAGTATCGGGAAGTTTTTTGTAGTTATTGATATTTTCTTCAATATTGTAAAACATACTTTTGTTCTATCACCAATAGTTTCCGCAAAACACGCGATGAAATATATTTTATAGCATTTTTTATACACCTTGAGTTACGTTACTAACGTTTTAGTAAGTATCCCTAATCTTTTCTAGCAATAAATATATGTTACTTAGGGTGAATGTAGCTTTCTAATGGTGAAAGAATTTTTGAAATCGACAAAGTAGTTTTTGAGTTTATTCATTACAAACATAGACACAGAAATGCAAATTGTCCTCTTTATAATATAATATTAGTGTAGATGACCGGGTGGTCCTGGCATAGACTAGGCCACCCTTTCTTTTCTCTTGTGTATCAAAAGAGGTGACTGAGCTAACATAATGGTCGAAGGATAAATAAGAGTATAACCTCTTAAAACATCACCAAACCAATACCACCCAGTCTGCTAAAAATGGCAACTTCTACCAAAACTCCCAGCTTATGTTCAGCAGTGGACAGTTAATGCCTGTAAAATTTACATCATGCATACATTACATCCCACTACCAAAAATGGCTTTTGTAAGTCGCTTGGTTGTCTCTGTCCCATTCATACTTATATTTCTGCTATGAAACTGCTGTTTTTTTTAAACTACTTAGAATAGCAAACAGGCTGACGGCCCACCTGATGGAAAGTGGTGACCGTCGCATATAGACATGAGCAGTACCATGGACATAACAGAGTATACTGTTTCGCCCATGATACCCCCCATGCGTTGCCATTCCTGAGGACTCAGGTGTTATTCCTCTGTACCCAGTAAATTCACGCCACATCCCACCCTTACCGAAACACAGCCATGTAAACACAACTGCTTCACGGTTGAAACACGAATGAGACAGAGGTACCCAAGCAAAGGACTTTTGTACAAAGTCTCCCTCTTAACTACTATTAAAAACACTTGTTGAACAAAGCCTATTATACACTAAACGATTACTCGAATGACAAACGTGCATGGTGTTAGTCGATCATGCACGGACTTTTAACGACCGTGTAATTTTAGACATAGTACATTTAAATAAATACACATAATGTGTAACAGAGATTTAAAAGAGCAACTGTTGAGTTTCTTGCGGGCTCTTCTCGACAGACGACAACTTTTCGAAGACTGTATTCGTAAAAAAAAACATGACGATTTAAAAGTGCTTGTAAACGAGTCTGTTTGAATAAAGATGACTTAAATTTGAATTTTTAATTGTACTTAGAATGGTGGACAAGCTGATGATGCACCTGATTGGAAAGTGGTTTTTTTCTAATGAATGCCAATGGAATGGTCGCTCCGCATGCGCTATCGGTATACGCTGGCGGGGCACCAGTGAGAAACGATAAAACAAATCTTTAAATTAAATTAATTTAATACATACGTCATAGGCCATGTAGTCTCGGCATAAGATAGGCCACCCCTTCCTTCCCCGTGGGTGTCGTAAGACGCGACTAAGGGAGGGCGAGGGATGGGCAGCAGCGTCCCTTTTAAAACATCTCTAAAAGCCTAACTGCGGTGACCAACACGCCAAGCGTGGCAACTACTATTAAAACTCTCTTAGGGGGTGGCTTATGTTCATCAGTGGGCAGTGAAAGGCTCATCGCAATCGGAATTCTGTACTACACTGGTCAACAATTTATTATAATTACTGTTGTAATAAAATATACCAGATATTAAATTAAAGTATATTTTTTATCACTCATACTAAGATACTAAACAATTATGGCGGGAATATACATACATACATACATACATACATATCTGTCACGCCTGTCTCCCATTAGGGTAGGTAGAGACAATGGAACGCCAAATGCTTCGATTCAAACAAACCTCTTTCGCTTCCTCCACATTCATCAATCTTTTCATGCACGCTCGCCGGTTACGGGTACTTTTAATTTGGCCTTTCTTCAGCACGTCGCCTATTTGGTCGACATACGTCCGTCTATAGCGGCTACCGACATCTCCATTCATTCTTGCTCGATAAATCTCTTTCGTAATTCTTCTTTCATCCGTCCTCTCCAAATGACCAAACCAACGCAACATTCCTTTGGCGGGATATATATATATATATATATATATATATATATATATATATATATATATATATATATATATATATATATATATATATATATATATATATATATATATATATATATATATATATTTGTCTTTAAAATAGAAATACTAAGAATACTTAATTCACAATAATTGTAATACATTATTATATCAATACAATTAATATGAGTGAGTCAGTCATGCCCAGTAATGTAATGTATGACTCTGGAGAGAGCCTGGACATCTATAGTATAGGCCTCAACCTAATTCAGACTCCAGACACTCACAAGGATTAATATTTTAAGTTTAAAACCTAAATAAGTATACACTGTACAATATTCCTTGTTAGTAGTAAAATTATATATATATATATATATATATATATATATATATATATATATATATATGATAATAATTATTAAACCTACTGCAGACACCAGTCTCTCACAAAACTGGCCTCACATTTTTAATTGTACCTCAAGACGTTACGTTTTACTACCTTTTGTAAAGAAAAAAATTAACCATTCATTCATTCATTTAATTATATTACTTTTATATTATCTCAAAACTCGTTTACGTAAGATAGAGTGTTTCAGATCAATTTAATTAATCAAATAGAGCGGTAATCGCTCTGTTGCTACACAGATTAATAGGGTCTCTGCAAACGTACGACTATTGAGATTTTTTACTATTTCAATGATTTTCAATAGAGAAAACGTTCTCATTTCGTCTATATTTTTCAATAGACTTCAAAAAAAGAGAAGTTTTTAAATTTGGATGTATATTTTTTTTATATTTGTTATCTCATAAAAAGATATACTTTCAGATTGGTGTCATCGAAATTTGTTTAAAATTAGTTCAATAAGATAGTTTTGGAAACAAAATAACTAGTTTTGCTACGATTGTAGTCGGTTTTTTTGTGGAAAAAATCTTAAATATTGGGCGATTACGTCGCCATTTTGAAAAGTTTTTAATAATTCTTTCAAAATGGCGATTTGTAAAATTTCGTTTTTAAAATAGGTATCGATAGTTATTTTTATTTTCTTTTTTATCATTTTTAACAATAAAGAGATTTCAATTTGAATTTTTCTCTATCTGAAATGAAATGAATACCTATCTCATTTTACGCCATAATGTACGATACTGCGCCAGACTTTTAAGAGTGTCACTCCATCTCACGGAGAATTGTGCACACTACGCTCAAAAATATTATAATGTGTTAAATTATCATGTTTATTTATTTATTCAAGCTTTATTAACGAATAAAATGTTCTACAATAGGCGGATTATGTTATATATGATCGAAAGGAGATTAAATATTTGTACATTAAAAGAAATATGAAAATCAGTTCAAATATAGCTAAATTAGGCACTTTTTACCAGAGGGAGAATTTGTACAAAAGTCGTTTGCTTCGGTATCTCTGTCTCATTCGTGTTTCTACCGTGAAACAGTTATGTTTGCACAACTATGTTTCGGTTTGAAGGGTGGGATATGGCAGTGAATTTACAGAGTACAGAGGCATAACATCTTAGTCCTCAAGAACGGCATCGCATTAGGGGGTATCATGGACGAAACGATATACTCTGCTATGTCCATGTTACTGTTCATGTCTATAGTTGATGGTTACCACTTTCCGTAGGATGGACCGTTAGCTTGTTTGGCATTCTAAGTAGCATAAAAAATAATCAATATATTAATTAAAATTAAGCTAATTGAGACGCTTTCTAGCGCTTAAAAAAGATAAAATTATTCATTCAAAGACTGGGTAGCAACAGCGCAAAGTATGCGAGCCGCCTTCATACAAAGTCCACTTCCATTCCATCCGCCGTCGTGCAGTCTAAGCCAAGAAATTGACCCCTGACATTTAAGATTGAATGTGTACTTTGTAATTATTTTAAGTTTTTCCGCTTTACAAACTTTTAAGATAATGGACGGACGATGAAAAAGAAACCATTTTTTTTAAATACGCAAACTTTATCCTACATTGAATAATAAGACCATTTTTTAAATTTTAAACTCTTTCTAGTACAGAAATTAAAAAGGCATTTTTAATTATTTCTTTTAAAATAAATTTATAAAGTTATGATAATAAATTATTATAATAATAAAGTGAAAAATATATTTACAAATAAATACTTTTCTAAATTTTTTGTTCTGTTAAGCTTGTGAAACGCGTTGCGTAACACAAAATTAACAAATCAAAAAAAATTTAAAGCATATATAATATATTATGTAAATTATAATAAAAAAAAAGAAATCACTTAGCTTACCTGACTTACAGTCTTTGAATAGTATTTTGGAAACCCCTCAATCAAGGCTTTCCAGTGATTTAATCCGGGTAGTATAAACTAGCTACTATTTACTACTTTTAAACTTTCTAGTTTAAGACGACTGAGCTTTAAACTTTGAGACATGCCACAGTGAAGCTCTAGTCCTACTTGAGCATTCTTTGCTCCTTCCTTAGCTTTGGTCATCTGTTTCATTTTCATAAATTTTTCAGTGACCAAAAATGTTTTGTGTGGTATGTGCAATGTGATAAGCGTCCCCTATAGACAAGAACAGTACCGTGGACATATCAGAGCATACTGTTTCGCCCATGATACCCCTCATGCGTTGCCATTCCTGAGGACTATTATGCTTCTCATCTCAAAATAATGTTATTTCTAATGAACAAGCAAAGTCTTATCAGAGATAAAGCCACCCTTGCTCACAACATTTATAAATGAATTAACAATGTCATTTAAATATTGTAATGCGCTGTTGCTATCCAGATATTGAAAATATCTGGATAGCAACAGCGCACCGCGTGCAGTCCGCCTACATCCAAAGTCCACGATACCGCACCGCACTCCCATTGCAGCCGCCATGCAGTCTAAGCTGAGCAATTGACCCGTGACATTCAAGATTGAATGCAACTGTCCATTGAACGAGATCTGTGATGCAACGAATTGATGGCATTGAATCACGTTGAATTAGTTCAGTTAATCTTTTGTCCACGTGTCAGATGTTTCATGGTCATGCAGTTGGGAGTTTTGCTACTTGCAGCAGTAAATTAACGTTACACCGAATGGAAAATGGTAACCATCGGCTATAAACATGAAGAGTGACAGCCATGTGTTTTTTTTAATGCATGGTTAATGGAAAACCCCGCCTGCGCTAACGGTATACGCTGGCGGGGCACCAGTGAGGGGTGATAGGTGAATAATGAAAACAGCAGGTCAGTCAGCCCATCATGACGAATTCAATAATAAATTAGTCACGATGGTTTCCAGGGGGAACCGCGTGGAGGTCGACCTGATACGGTATATTGTTAGCAATAGGAACTAACCTCCTCATTACTAACAATCCCTTGCCCACAAGACAGCCATGTATTATCATTCCTGATGGTTGAGGTGTTTTTTTTTATGAATTATTAACTTTTGTACATAACTTCTTGTGGCTTTTGAAGGTTTGGAAGTTAGTAATTGTTAGTAATCATATTTATATCAGGTACTTATTTTGTTATTTTATATATTATTTTGTTATTACCAGAGGGAGACTTTGTACAAAAGTCGAATGCTTGAGTACCTCTGTCCTATTCGTGTTTCAACTGTGAAGCGGTTGTTTGCATGGTTGTGTTTCGGTTTGAAGGGTGGGATATGGCGTGAATTTACAGGGTACGATACTGCTTATGTCTATAGGTGACGGTTACCACTTTCCATCAGGTGGGCCGTCAGCTTGTTTGCCATTCTAAGTAGTATAAAAAAAATTAAAATATTCTTTTGTCGAATAATAACATTTATTTAATAAGTTATGTAGATTATTCTTAGATTGGTTAACATTAAATTTTCTAGTCATCTGGTAAATGGTTGTATATTTTCAACCAACTTAAAAAAAGAGAGATTCTCAATTTTGATTGTATTCGATGTTTGTTACCTCACAACTCAGTTAGTTATAAACCGATTTAGACTTTTTTTTTCATCTAAAAAGATATACTTACGAATAGGTCTCATAAAAATTTTGTTTTAGAATTAAAACAATTGGTTTTCTCACAATTGAAGTCGGTTTTTCTTTGTGAGACGCAATCTTTATTACAGTAATGTGGTAATTTTTCGAAAACAGTATTAATCTTTGTTGACACCAAGTAGATGACTTTGATGACTACCCAAGCAGATGACTTTTGTATAATATCTTCCTCATTTACCCTTGACTGTGAGTATATGAATCATCAGATCAGCCTTTAACTGTCCACTGCTGAACATAAGCCTCCCTTGAGGGATTTTGCCAGTTGTTGCCAAACTTGGCAAGCAGATTGGCAACCGCAGTTAGGCTTTAGAGATGTTTTAAAAGCGACGCTGCTGTGCATCCCTCGCCCTCCCTTAGTCGCCACTTACGATACCCACAGGAAAGGGGTGGTCTATTCTATACTGGGACCACACGGTCTATGAATGGTGGAAAATAAGTCAGATGATGATTACCGACCTTGGAGAAACCTTCTCGTGGCCCTTCCGATGACTTTCAATTGAAGTTGTCTTTGTTTGTATATGTTATAACAATTCCATGTTGACAACACACTCAACAGACAACACCGGCAACTGTGCAAATAAGTATATTTAAACTGTACCATAGTTATTGAATAAGTTTTGGAATGTTATTTTAAATAAAATAAAAAAAACACACACATACAATTAAATAACTTTGTACATAACAGTCTGCATGGGTACATGTCTCAATTATATATATATATATATATATATATATATATATATATATATATATATATATATATATATATTATCAATATCAGCCGTTAACTGTCCAACTAACTATTCTGTTAACTTCGGAGGCTTTGCCAGTAATTACCACGCTTGGCAAACGAATTAGCAACCGCAGTTATGCTTTTGAGAGGGACGCTGCTGTCTATCCCTCGATCATTAAGTTTTCTTAGTCGCCTCTTACGACACCCACGGAAAGGGAAGGAGTGACTCATTCTATGCCGGGACCACATGACAGATAAGTATTGGTGCATAAAAATAGTGTAGAGACTTGGAAAACGTCGGCTATACGCATGAATAGCATAATAGGCACATCACAGACTACACTGCGATGCCATGGCACCACTCTCTTCTCCATAAAAACGAATGTATTTTACCAAGAGGTGGGATATAGCAGTAAATTTATTTAGTTTGTAATTACACTGCCACTCCATCATTACATGTTACAAAATACCATTAAGTAATAATTCAAATAAAGACTAAAATACATTTATAAAAGAATAAATAAATTAACAACAAAACTAAATAAATTTACAACAAAATGAAAGAAATTAACAACAAAATGAAATAAATTAACAAAAGAATTAAATAAATTCTCAACAGAATTAAATTTAAAAAAAAAAGAAATAAACGGGCAAAGCTGCGTTTACCGTGTGTCCTAGTGAATTATCAAGTGCGACCACACATGTACTTTAAATACGTTAATGAGTACAGACATGGTGACCATTTGCGGGTCAATTGACACACGTGGTCACCATATATTAGCATGCAAAATGGCTTCCCTGGTCACGAGTTGTAGTCACGAGGGAGCTAATTAAACCACCTTTAGTCATTGTTGCTAACGATTGGATTCCTATTAAAGTTGATTATATGTAACAAATGGGCAAACACGCCTATCTAACTATAGGACATACATATAAAAAAAAACTGTAGACATCGAATGTCTGTACAAAGAAAAACACGTCATTTGTTAATTTTGGCCCAGTATTCCCTGATATAATAAAAAGGTACATCGATACATAATATATTAAACAGAAATAACAAATACCACGCGGACAAAGTTGCGGGAATCACCTAGTTGAGAATAATTTATATAATATAAACACCAGAGGGAGACTTTGTACAAAAGTCGATTGCTTGGACACCTCTGTCCCATTCGTGTTTCAACCGTGAAGCAGTTGTGTTTGCATGGCTATGTTTCGGTTAGAAGGGTGGGATATGACGTGAATTTACAGGGTACAGAGGAATAATACCTGAATCCTCAGGAATGGCAACGCATGGGGGGTATCATGGGCGAAACAGTATACTCTGTTATGTCCATGGTACTGCTCATATCTATAGGCGACAGTTACCACTTTTCATTAGGTCGACCGTAAGCTTGTTTGCCATTCTAAGTTGTATAAAAAAAAGTTTTAAGAGGGATGCTGCTGCCCTCCCTTAGTCGCATCTTACGACACCCACGGGAACGGAAGGGGTGGCCTGTTCTACACCGGGACCACACGGGAATCGTAGTGAATCATTATTCCGTGCTATTTCCAGATGAATAAGTACATTTAAAATACGGCGGCAAAAGAATTCAATCGACCTGTTTCTGGTAATGGCAGTAAAATAAGCTACGTAACGGATTATGCCGTATTAATTCAACGCCAGAAGAGTTGGAAACTTGTACAATATTTGATGTGACGCTATAATCATTTTATTTCTCATGGCTTTAGTTACCATAAAAAATTAACATTTTACGATATACATGGTGGTATTACAGTTAGTACTAGATTTCGAGCAGTGATCTAACAATTTTTTTTTTATACAACTTAGATTGACAAACAAGCTGACGGTCCACCTGATGGAAAGTGGTAACCGTCGCCTATAGACATGAGCAGTACCATGGACATAACAGAGTATACTGTTTCGCCCATGACACCCTCCATGCGTTGCCATTCCTGAGTACTCAGGTGTTATTCCTTCGTATCCAGTAAATTCACGCCATATCCCACCCTTCAAACCGAAACACAGCTATGCAAACACAACTGCTTTACGGTTGAAACACGAATGGGACAGAGGTACCCAAGCAATCGACTTTTGTACAAAGTCTTCCTCTGGTATTTACCCAAAGATGCTTTGTTTAGAGGTGAAACACGTGTCGCGAAACGTGTGTGAACGAAATGGCAGTCGGAGATTGATGGCTAGTACAGAAGGTTGAGAAACTTCTGGTAGTAATAGTGGCGGTTGATCTTCGAATGTTGGCAGTCACGCACATACTAACAGTAGCGGAATTAAAACAATTCTATTCAACGATAAGATAACGTCTAGTTCTGTAAAATATATATTTGACATCACCCTATACAGAGAAGGTATTCTACCACAAAGTACCAACATAATTTCCCAACTCCAAACTCTCAGTGGTGGAACCCCTTGTACGTAGTTCAATCGATTTACACACGTGTATGACGTAGGTGCAAATCGGTCCCTTGAAATGCAGTCGCCAGGTAACCTACATCTGCACTCTTTATACAGTTGGCTCCCTAATAATGTCTTCGAAAGAAAGTAAATTTTTACAATATGCCTTCTCTCCACTGAAGGTTCCAAGTAAACAGTGACTACTTGTACAAATACACACGCGCACTCAGGGTCGCTTCGTCACTTCGAAGAAAAAAAAAATGTTTGTTTAACCTGTGCAACTAAGTTATTGTAATTCAAATATTTTACTTTATGAGGTTTTTGTGATACCTATTTATATCAATATTTTGGCAAAAGCGTATTAAAAAACTTGATATTGTCACTTGGTAGCGGCTGCATTTATCTCATAATAATTATTGAAACGAATTATTTACATTGTACGTTTAGTTTATTCATCAAATATATTATTTATGTATGTATGTATCTATATAATACAATTTTATTTCTGTGTTTCAATCTAGTTGAGTCGTGTGGTCCTGGCATAGAATAGGCCAGGCCTTCCTTTCCCGTGGGTGTCGTAAGAGGCAACTAAGTTTTGTACAAAGTCTCCCTCTGGTCTTTTCCTATATATCTTCCATGTACAGACGGCGACGTGTTACGATTTTATTATACGTATTATACGTGTTTCGGTTTGAAGGGTGGAATATGGCGGGAATTTACTGGGTACGGAGAAATAACACTTGAGTCCTCAGGAATGGCAACGCATGGGGGGTATCATGGGCGAAACAGTATACTCTGTTATGTCCATGGTACTGCTCATGTCTATAGGCGCCGGTTACTTTCCATCAGGTGGGCCGTCAGCTTGTTTGCCATTCTAAGTTGTATAAAAAAAAACGTATGTACTACTGATTGATTACATTAAAATACTAAATACTTGCTTTCTTTATAGACGACATAGGTCCCGTATTATAAGAAGAATATGTCCCACTTAGAAAATGATCTCACTATGTTAATTCTGTACTGTGTCAAACCCAGGTGTGCATAATATAGCCTATTATTCCCCTTTCAGCCTTAAAATATATGGGTTCGATAAGAAATCAAGATATTTGAATAATTTATTTACCACTTAGTAGTATCTATTACATTTTTTTTTTTACTTTTGTAACACATCTGCGCATCATTTTTGCAAATTATTGTAACATTAACACATAATCATGCTGTTTTTTTTTTCCAAATAACAAAAGAAAATCGGGCTAGTAGTCTATGAGAGATCAATAGACATTAAAAAATAAGTTACGCGCCTGACTATTAACTATATCAGATTTTATTACAGTAAATTTTCTAATATCCACACAAAAATACAGTTCAATTTAGCCTCCTTTTCGAAGTCGGTAAAAACAAGTTATGACGTCACTAATTATAATAATACCGTTCAAATCTATAATAGCACAGTACCGCAAAGAATTAAGCCAATTTCGTAGTTTCCTTTTAAATACACCATAAAAACTCAACACTGGTAATTTTCCCATAACTGTTTAAATTAATTTACAAATCAGCCACGCCCAATCGTTAAGGCCCACGATTGTGGGCAATCAAAGAAAACTTTCGTCCATAAAAACAAAAAATACGATAACGTCATGTCGTTTTAGAAATACTGCTTCCGTCATTTCTAATGCGAAGTGAAGCCTCGCGAACGTTTTAAAATCAAGAAAAAAGAATTATCATCAGGTTTTTGCGATAACATCGTCCGAAATCCGCGGTCGGTATATAATTACAACAAAAACTAAAAGGGGTTAAGATCAAGGCTACACAACACTAGCGTTCAATCACAACTTTGCGCGTTCACTAAATATAATATTATAATGTTTCTTTCCCGATCAGGAAAAAATAAATGTTTTAAATTCGTCCGAAATGGACAAGCAAAGAGCATGACCTACACAGCCTAGAAAAAAGCAATAAAATGAACTGAATAAAAAATAAAAAAAAAATACATTCCCTTTAAATAAATAAACATTTATTATTTTTATAATTATTTTATCTTAAAACGGTAATCATAGACAAGTTTATTTTTAAATAAAAAATTACAAACTAGAAAGAAAGGAAAAATAGTTTTAATATTTTTTTTAAATAAACTTTTTTCAATTTATATTTTGCGACAACATTAACCGAAACTTGCAGTCAGTGTATAATTACAATAAATACTAAAGGGTTAAAAATAAAAGGTTAAGTTCACAATTGGTGGATACAAACCAGAATTTGTAATAAAATTAAATGAAAAACAAATTCTTTTAACGGAAAATAATCAAGAAAATCAGAAATAATTGAAAAATAGTTTTTGTCCATCGAAAAACTATTATTTCCACGGTTTTTAGCGTTATAATATTCAAATTTTGTGGTAGATACTAGAGATTGTTTCCTCCAAAAGATTACAATAGTAAACTTATTATAGATATAAACAATTACAAGAAATAATATCACAGTGAGAAAACAATGGGCGACCTTATCGCTAAAAGCGATCTTTTACAGGCAATCTTTGGATGGAGAGGAGTAATAAATATAAAAATAAGTTGTTGTATAATTAAAATTAAAAAGAAAACTATTGTAACTTTTAATACTGAATCGATTTTATTAATTCTTTTTGTAATTCATAGATTTTTTTTGGCGTGTTTGTTGCATATCAATATTTCTTTTTTCACAAAATTGTAAATATGTAGTCCTTAATAATGTAAATGTCGAAATTATTTACTTATCTACAGACATACAGACGCCAAGAAAAACATTATAAGGTGGATCGACGACAGGTTTTACGGCTTACATCATATTACATATTGAGGTTTTTTTTTTTTATTTTACTTTTTTTTTTCAAGAACAGATACTGCGCAGTTGTAAAGAAATGCCTTTATGATCTCTTTTTTATTACACGTTAGTATATATTAGAGGGTCCAGCATATAAATTTAAATTTATATCTACTATGGTCGTGTGGTCCCGGCGTAGAATAGGTCACCCCTTCCTTTCCCGTGGATGTCGTAAGAGGTGACTAAGGAAGGGCGAGGGATGGGCAGCAGCATCCCTCTTAAAATATATCTAAAGCCTGACTGCGGTTGCCAATCCGCGTACAAAAGGTGGCAGCTACTGGCAAAACCCCCTAAGGGGGAGGTTTATATTCAGCAGTGGACAGTTAAAGGCTGATATGATGATGATGATTAATCTACTGATTAGAAATCATTAAGAATCTTTATATAAAATTAAAATTCTAACTAAAGAAATATTTTAGGCACATGGTCTTTTGTATCATAAAGATGATTAAAAATGATAAAATATCCAGTAATTTACCTTCTATGTCTTACCGCTGCCTTCTATGTCTTTTGTAAAAAATATCTTTTTAAATTTATTAATATACAGAAAAAAGCCATGAAAATTAAACAAACAGACTCGCTTTCGAATATATATTTTTTTAATAATGTTAGGTGCATTGCGTCAGCCATCATGGTTAAAATTCCTTGGCTTCGATGAGATAATTGTTTAAAAAAGTAAAAGCAAATTTCTGACTGGCAATTTCCTTGATTATGAGAACAGGCTTCCGTTCGGCTCAATAATGGTTATTATATTGTAAAGATTATTACGATGGTCTTCACTTGGGGATCTCTAACATTAAAACCGCAAACGTGCACTTTCATCACTTGTCCTTCACGTGACACGCCTCCCGCGCTTTTTTGCTGTCCGCCATGTTTATTGCTACTTTTTTGTTATTTTTTTTTATGCTCCGCCGTCGCCGCGCTGGCTCGGACAGCCAAAACCGGTGTGCTCTTTGGAAACATTACGTAATTGATGAATATGATTTGACGGCTCAATAGTGCGGTGTTTTTTATGTTAGTTTTTTTTTTTTACCGGTAAGTTGATTTTTTATTGTGTTAATCTTGGTTTTTTTATCAAATTATCACCTGACTTGTGTTTTATTAACGCTCTCATATTACTCACTTCTCAGGTGTTTCCTTGTCATATATATTTTTTTTTATATTTCCGTCGTGTATTAATTTTTTCTGTTAAATAAAAAAGAGCTTCCCACGTTTAAAACGATACCGCCATGTTTATTAGCATTTTATACACATTAACTATATCGTAAATGCTATTACATATATATTTTATATATGTATAATTATATTATTATACACACTTCATCTCAATAAATTTGTGTTCATGTAATTATTGTCCCATATTGGTTTTGAATCATATCATTATCATATTGGATTATTTCCTTATGATAAACCAAAGATTTTATAATTCCTTGTTCTAAGTGTTAAACCCAATAATTTGTTAAATAAAAAGTGTTTTTAAATTAAGAACATGTCCACGTCACTTCAAACAAAAGACATTTTATTAGAATTCTATGCAACCAATTCGTTGAAGTTAAAAATATTACACTATAAAGTTTTTTTTTTGTGTTCATACGTCTAAGTGGTTCATAGATTTATTTTCTAATTTTGTCAATACAAGACCAATGTTAACTTTAAATTACATAATTATCACTTACGCTATGTGCAGATACTATTTTTTTACTCTATGACTGTTGACTTTGACATTAAAGGTCAAGGTTGTGACATAATATTGTACATTACTCCGTCACCGCGCGGACAACTTTAATTATAGTTATTGGTATCTTAACGATTAATATGGAGGATATTATGGGGATATGATCTCATAGGGGCAGACTCATAGCGTGCAGTTTTTAAGATGATATCTAATACCTACCAAGCAAAGAATATACATAGTAAATATACGCACATGGAGAAGGTTATAGACAGTTTTTATCTCAGTTAATGATCATCTCCCGGTTACACGGACAAACTCGCGAGTAAAAGCTATACGCCGCCATATACTTTACTGAGCAATTTCACCAGAGACCCACAAATAAGAATATCAAAATACTAAAATATTTGTTTGTTTGTTTATTTCTTTGTAACACTTTGTTGTACAGCAAAGTCTTGAATTGTAGGATACAGAGTTCTTAAGAAAAGAATAAGTACAATAGCGGACTTATCCAATAAAAGGGATTTCTTACAGTCAACCTTTGAATGTCTAATAAAAATTGTGAATTGGTAGAGACAAAAAAAATAACAGCTTATTAAAAAAAAATACAACATTATAGCTCACACGTCAAATATAATTATGAAACGTAATACCAAGCACTTTTGTCTACAAAATATTACTCAGTATGTATTTAAATCTTTTATAAGCCAAAACTTAACCTCTGTATTATTCATTTATTATCATTCTGACCTTGACCTTGATTTATTAGGAGGAAAGGCATTATTAGCATTGGTATCCAGCAGCTCCATTGCTAGTAATACCCTCCACTCTATTCCCCCTGGAAACCATCGTTGTTGATTCTTGAATTCGTCACGATGAGCTAACTGTTCTGCTTTCATTATCACCGGTCATGTCACTGGTTTCCTGCCTACGTTAGCACAGGTGGTTTACATTTTTACCCATTAAGAAACGGTTTAGTATAAAGGAGAAGGGATAGTATATCAGATCAACCTTTTCGCGGTTCCCTCTGAAAACGATTGTGCTGAATACCAGGAGTATTCATCACGATGGACTAACAGATTTTTCATTCTCACCTATCATTCTTCACTGGTGCACCATTAGCTTATACAAATAGTGCAGGAGGAGTGACCATTCCATTTTCATGCCATTAAAAAACTGGGTTTATATTTTACTCATTAAAAAAAAACATGCAGATGAAAAGAAATTGGGACTCATTCTATTCCAACATCATCATACGGATATCCTTTCGAACAATCTTAAATGTACTGGACCAAATAAACTGTTTCCTCTTACGCCATATCCCTTCTGTTGTACAATGCGTGACCTTAACATTGACCCCTAAGGGTTCAAGTCTTCGAGATTAACTAGATAATGACCAACAAATTGACAAAATTATCCCATTTGTATTAGGTAATTTATGATTGGTTACATAGATTGTCCTTAGTTACATTTAATTCTAGTGAGTACTTGGGTTTCTGTTTGAGCTACAAAGAGATTTATGTTTGGGTAATAGAATCCGAAATGAGGTATCTACAGAAGAATAAAAGTGACAGACAAAGCCCGAAAGATAAGCAAACTGAAGCGGCAATGGACTGGTCATATAGCTCGAAGAGCCAACAACAGATAGGCAAGAAAGGCCCCCCTACTAGATGAGGTGACAATCTCAAATGCATTGCAGGGTATGTGTAGATGCAGGTGACTTGGGATCGTTCCTTACGACAGTCTATAGGGAAGGCCTATATCCAGTAGTGGACAGCTAATGGCTGATGTGACAATGAAGATGACTTGAGTTTCTTTATACACAGCTTCGAATAGCAAAGAAGCTGATAGCCTATCTTACGGAAAGTCCATCATCTCTACAAATATAATTAGTAAAAAGAGGACGAAAGATACACCACCAGTTGCTGGTCTTGTCAATTCATAGCAGGCTAGTATATAGAAAATATTATACGGCCGTATAACCCTACCAAATTCAGATATAACCTGCTTGCATACTTTAAACATAAACTGTGTCGAATATATAATCTAGTAATGTAAAATTTGTTATTGTCAAATATTTGACATATCAAACATTTTCTATACACTAGCCTGCTATGAATTGACAAGAATAGCAACTGATGGTGTATCTTTCGTCCTCTTTTTGCTAAATATATTTGCATAAGAAGAAAGGAGGCAACCATATGATTTACAGTGTTTATTTTATCATTCCTTCTATATAAATCCTTGTTCTTAGGTATATAACCTAAGTGTCTATGGTATATGTTATATTTCATGCTTTGCCATTCCTGAGAACTAAGATGTTCCGCCTCCGTACCCTGTAATTTCACTGCCATATTCTTCAAACCATAACTGGACTTGGACCGAAGTATCCATGCACACAACTTTTAAAAACTCACGCGGGTAAATTTTTTATGCATTTTTTTTTTTTTTTTATTATTTCTAAGAAACAAAATAAAGTGTAAAGAAATGAGATTAAAAATTAGAGAAGTAACATACTCTAAAAAGAGATATCTACCAGCACAACTTCAAATTTTTATATATTTTTATCAAAAATATATTTTCAAGTCCCCGCTAGATGGAGCGACGAATTCAAATGCTCCCTGCATTGCAGATAGCTTAGGACGGTTCTTTTTGTCCCGCGGGTTTCCCCGCGCGAGTTCTCACTAAATGTAATTATGTAAAAGTGAGCTTGAATTGTTGGCACTTTGGCGCCTTAATAGCTTGACTAATTGTCATGAAATTTGATACATTTGTTTGAAACGGAGAAGGGGATAGACTACTTTGTATTCTTTGTATTCCCGTGTCTCGTTCTAATGAACGAAGTTTTTTTTAATGGGTAATAATGGAATGGTAAAGCCGCCTGCGCTATCGGTATACCAGTGATAGATGACAGGTGAAGATGAAGGCAGGTCAGTCGGCCCATCGTAAAGAATTCATCAAGAATTAACCACGATGGTTTCCAAAGGGAACCACGTGGAGGTCGATCCGATAGGGTATATAAATTGGTAGCAATGGGGCTATTAGAACCCATTATTAACAATCCCTTTCCCCCCGTAAATGAAGTTACGTGCGTAGTGCACTATTTTATTAGTGAATAATACAGTCTAAATATTAATTTCGAAAATTATATATACCCGTGCGAACCCGGACAGGATAGTCATTAGTCATTTATTAAAAAAACAATGTACATTGTGTCTGAAATAAGGGATAAACATACAAAAATCATTACATTAACCTGAATATTACAACCATCCAAACTATAATAATAACAATAAATTATAATAAATAAATTCTGCAATAAACAGTGTCAATTTCATAGTAATATTATATACATATGTCAAATTCATTTTTAATTGTTTATATTAATCATCAGTACAGAAGTCATGTACGGAGTAGTTATATTTCTCCAATAAAAGGGATCGTAATTTAATCTTAAAAGAATTGAGGCTTCGTATAATTTTTTTACTGGACAGGTAATTTATTAAATAACACTACTGCCTGATGACGTGTACCGTGTTTGACAATGTCTAGACGGGGCACAAAGTTAGTACTAACTAACTAGTATATATAAAAAGTGTACTATAATATATTAATTTAGATATGATTATAGCTGCGTACTAAATTTCATTCAAATCCATTCAGACATTTAAGAGTGACATAGCAACAAAACATACAAACTTTCACAACTATAATATGTATTAGTAAAATTATTCAAAACATATTTTACTATTGCCTGAACCTTCAAGAAAAGAGCATATTCCTTTTTAAAAGGCCGGCAGCACACCTGTAATACCGTTAGTGTTATGGGTGATCATGGGCGGCGGTAATCACTTAGCATCAGGTGAGCCGCATGCTCGTTTGCCCCCTGTGTTGTAAAAAAAAACTATAATATGCATTAGTATATACTATTGCGCCAAATTTCTTTGTAAACCGTAGAGCATTTAAAAAGTTAAGCGCGTTAGAAACGTTAGAAAGTAAAATTATACATGGTCGCCCGATGTTGCATCAGCCACTGAATGCAAACTAGCAGAGTCGAATGAATCTAACTACATGACGCGTGCATGGGAAATTACAAGTTCGTACATCCATTTACCTATAAATCAATGCAAATTGCTCTTTTTATTTACTTGTATTTACTTTAAATATTAAATAATGAAAAATTATGTGCAATAAAAAAATTTACTTTAATTGTGACAAAACCGGTTATGTTGGTCTAAAAATTAAACTAATAAACTGATTTTGATAACATTTCTATGAGACCAATCTGTAAGTATATACCTTCAGTTAAAAGTTTTGGAGCACATACACACTGATGGCTCAACACTCTGTCAAACTCTATACGTGTTTGTATATATGCACACCCATACATACCTATAAATATCGAGGTATTTCGTGGATATTTTTTTTTATAGGTGAAAATGCAATGGTAACCCTGCCTGCGCTGTGAAACACCACTGAAGAGTGATAGATGAGAATGAAAACAGGCCAGTTAGCCCATCATGATGAATTCTTCAGGAATTAACCATGATAGTTTCCAGAGGGAACTGCGAGGAGGTCGACCTGATCGGGTATGTTGCTAGCAATGGGATTCTCAGTCTCCATTAATAAAAATCCCTTTCCCCCCATCTAATTTGTGGATACTCGTATATTAAATTATGCATAAATCTAGAACGCAGAATCATATGTTTACAAATTTACAAGTAAATTTCGCTTCGAAACGAGTAGATTTATTTCTACTAAGCAAAAAAAACTGTATATTAAAAAAGTTGATTGTTCATTTGTAAGGATTAAAAATATTCATTACTCAACTGATTTTTTTTATCTATAGAAAGCTACATTATCGTCGAGTAACATAGGCTATATATTAATTTCGAAAAAACAAAAATAAAAAAAAATCATAATGTCTAGCTTTGTAAACTCGGACCGAACCGCTAATATATTATATATAAAAAGTGTATTATAATATGTATATTAGTTTAGATATAACCTAGCTATGTACTAAATTTCATTCAAATCCGTTCAACCATTTAAGAGTAACAAAGCAACAAAACACACAAACTTTCACAACTATAATATCAATTAGTAGAATTATTCAAAACATATGTTAGAAAAGTAACATTATGCGTGGTCACCCGATGTTGCATCAGCCCCAGAATGCAAGCCAACGGAGTCGAATTGAATCGAATTGCATGATGCATCCATGGAAAATTACAATTTGCTGCAGATTGCTCTTTTATATACTAGTATTTATATTACATATATATGACGTAAAAAATCATGCATAATATAAAAATAATTCAATTCTTCTTAGAAAAAATCATAAGATATATAAATCAATGTATATGTATTCAGCGGCTTTTCTCCCATAAATCAGTATTATAATGCATTCTACATACAAAGTTAGTATATAAAGTACTCGTGTGCCAAATTTTATTCAAACACGTTCAGCTTTATCATTAGGATAAAGAGAACGAAATAATAAATTTGGAAAAAAAGGTTTTGATGTTTGGATAAAAATCATAAATCGCATGTGACAACCCTGAAACACATACACAATGATTACTCATCACTTTGTATGTGTTTGGAAATAAAAAATACACACCGATTCATGTTGAAGTATTACATTTGTTAAATTAAATCAATACACTACCTAGAATGCAGAATCGCGTGATTACAAGTTTACAAGTAAATTTCAGAACATACAAACTTTCACAACTATAATATGTATTAGTAAAAATATTCAAAACATATTTTACTATTGCGCCAAATTTCCCTGTAAACCGTTGAGCATTTAAAAAGCTAAGCACGTTAGGAACGTTAGAAAAGTAACATTATGCATGGTCGCCCGATGTTGCATCAGCCCCAGAATGCAAGCGAGCGGAGTCGAATTGAATGGAACTGTTCGACGCATCCATAGGAAATTACAATTTACTGCATATTGCTCTTTTATATACTAATTCTAAAATAAAAAAAAAATGGAATAAATAAAATAAAAAAAATCTTATCTTGCAAACCTTGACTGAAACGCTAATATTATATAAAAAAAAAGTGTACTATAATATATTACTCTAGAAACGATCTAGCTGTGTACTAAATTTCATTCAAATTTGTTCAGCTATTTAAGAGCAACAAAACATACAAACTTTCACATCTATAATAATGAAACATATTTTACTATTTTTCAAATTTCACTGTAAACCGTTGAGCATTTAAATACTAGTTAAGCACGTTAGAAACGTTAGAGAAGTAACATTATGCATGGTCGCCCGATGTTGCATCAGCCACAAAATGCAATCGAGCGGAGTCGAATTGAATCGAACTGCATGACGCGTGCATGGGAAATTACAAATTCGTACATCCATTTACCTATAAAAACAATATAGATTTATATTTTTATATACCATATCAACTGTTAACTTGTTCGAAAACACTATACAATTTTTGAGAAAAATGAAAAAGAGTGTTTATTAAGGAGAAAGGTTGCACAGAGACCACTTGTAGTGCCTCGACATAGATTGGTATTGTACAACAAGAATTGTTACTAGATGGCAGTTAAAATATATAATAAATTACCCACAGAATATAGAGATCTGACAGACAAAAAACAAATAATGAAAAACTTTACAATTGGCTTATTGAGGCTTCACCGGGGAGAGACTTTGTACAAAAGTCGATTGCTTGGGTACCTCTGTCTCATTCATGTTTCGACCGTGAAGCAGTAGTATTTGCACGGCTGTGTTTCGGTTTAAAGGGTGGGATATGGCAGTAAATTTATAGGGTACATAGGATCAGCGATTAATGCTGTACAAATCGCAGATCCGGCCCCATATGGAGTATTGCTGTCACTTATGGGCCGGAGCACCTAAATACCAGCTTGAACCTTTCGACTCGTTGCAACGACGAGCTATGAGAATTGTCGATGATCCCAGGCTCACAGGCGGTATCGAACCCTTAAATCTTAGGAGAGATTTTGCCTCACTCTGCGTGTTCTACCGCCTGT
Organism: Galleria mellonella; assembly: GCF_026898425.1. NCBI lineage: Eukaryota > Metazoa > Arthropoda > Insecta > Lepidoptera > Pyralidae > Galleria > Galleria mellonella. Next base: position 852,497 of record NW_026441999.1, on the reverse strand, counting down.
ACAATGGATTGTGCTCAGAGGAATTATTCAATATGATGCCCACAGCCACTTTCTACCATCGTACGGCTCGCCATCGACAGGGAGTTCATCCTCATGTCCTACAGCCTCAATGGTCGCGTACTGCGCGGTTTCAGAGATGTTTCCTCCCACGAACACTCAGGTTGTAGAATGAGCTCCCTGCCGAGATTTTCCCAAGAGACTACAGCATGGGGTTCTTCAAAAGGGGGGTAAAGAGGTTTCTTCAGGGTCGGCAACGCACGCGTAATACCTCTGGTATTGCAGGTGTTCATAGGCTTCGGTGACCACTTACCATCAGGTGGGCCGTATGCTTGTTTGCCACCTCAGTGGTATAACATTATGCATGGTCGCCCGATGTTGCAATGAGGTGGCAAACAAGCATACGGCCCACCTGATGGTAAGTGGTTACCGTAGCCTATGAACACCTGCAATACCAGAGGTATTACGCGTGCGTTGGCGACCCTGAAGAAACCTCTTCACCCCTCTTTTGAAGAACCCCATGCTGTAGTCTCTTGGGAAAATCTCGAAAATTTATACATATTAAAACAACATAATAATGAAGATTACACAATTATATAATAACATTACTATTTTATTTTTAATTTAAAATGAAAGAAAAACAATTAAAAAACAAAATGAATGTAGCAGTGTTTGTGCAAAGGACCTAACTCAGCATATGTCACAGTTTCAAATCTGAAGCTACGACACTGATTTTCAATAGGCCCTAAATAATTTGCATTAAATAAAGTAGGTATCAATGGTCTTATGTTATATAAAGTCTCGTGCCTATTTAGCCATTTACAGAATAGCATGCAAATGTCACATTTTGGAAGTTAGGATTAATTCATGCATCGACAACGTCAGCTGTACTAGATATTTGTCTATCCTTCTTAAAAACTTTATCTAGCTGGTCTAAATTTGATTTTATTACCGTTTTACTCAATTTCTTATTTTTACCTATATCACCTAATTAATTGTAGAACTTAAGAATCAAATGTCTTGTTGTTCTTTCACTGTTGTAATTGCTAACTATCGGATTATGTAAATACCATAGAAAAAAAAGTGTGAATAAATTTTTTTGGTTGAAGGGATGCGGAGCGTTACGACGTGATTTCGGACTCATGTACACCGTGTAAGCTGATGCAATATTGTCTTGTATTTACTATTAACCAAACATCTAGTTAGAATACGTAACTAAATATTAATGGGGTCAAATCTCCATGGTGTTATTTCAAAAGTATGTTTTTTTTATGCAACTTAGAACAAGCTGACGACCCACCTGATGGATAATGGTAACTGTTGCCTATAGACATGAGCAGTACCATAGACATAACAGAGTATACTGCTTCGCCCATAATACCCCCTATGCGTTGCCATTCCTGACGACTCAGGTGTAATTCCTCTGTACCCTGTAAATTCACTGCCATATCCCACCCTTCAAACCGGGGGGGGAGGGATTATTAGTAATGAGATTTAACAACCTCATTGCTAGCAATATACCCTATCAGGTCGACCTCCACGCGGTCCCCCTGGAAACCACAGTGGTTAATTCTTTTTCAATTAGTCACTGTGGGCCAACTGACCTGCCATCATTCACACCTGTCACCCTTCACTGGTAAGCGTATACCGATAACGCAAACGGAGTTACCATACCATTTTCAGTCATAAAGAACCCTCCAAACCGAAACACAGCCATGCAAACACAACTGCTTCACGGTAGAAATACAAATAGAGATAGAGGTGGCCAAACAAACTTTTGTACAAAGTCTCCCTCTGGTTTATGTTTATAGGCGACGGTTAACACTTTCCATACGGGTCATCACCACAATTATAATTCCCAGTTTAGAAATCATACCATCTTGTCAGCAGAGTATTCTTTCTTCCACAAATTGCGAATGTAAGTGATAACAATTGATGAATGAATCTTAACATATACATAGTTTAACGAACTTTAACACCGCTATCTGATAGGTCGGCCGGTTGATTTATTTATTGGCTCCCCAGCCTTTGATTGTAGCGAGCGAAAAATATATTTACAATTTAATACAACTATTTCATAATATAGATAAACGTGACTTTGTTGTAATATTCGTGGATTTATATATTTTATTTATTTATTTATTTATTTAAGGAACACCAACAGCATATTGCATTATAACGTATAGGTATAACAAACATTAAATACAATACAATATTAATGCACACGCCTATTAAAGGTGTTCACAGCATTTACTTTGACATAGTTATACAGTACGAGAAAATTAAGTAAATAATAAAAACAAACATGTAACCCAAGTCGTGAGCAATATCAGAAAATACGATTATGAGTGAATTGAATTAAAAAATATTATAAAAAATATATATTATGATAATTAGAGTTAATTTTTATTAGATTGTTGTACAAAGTTTATTGTTGTATTAACCGTTGATTGTCCGCTGTTGAACAACCATCTGGCGTGGCGGTCCTCCGCCGTGCGTTTTTCAAGGCACTTTCTTCCATGCACAATCATTCTTTGGAATCAAGTTCCAGCAGCAGTATTTTCGAACCGATACGACAACATAACCTTCAAGAAAAGAGCATATTCCTTTTTAAAAGACCGGCAACACACCTGCAATGTCTCTGGTGTTGTGGGTGATCATGGGCGGCGGTAGTCACTTACTACCAGGTGAGCCGCATGCTCGTTTGCCCCCTGTGTCTAACTTTATCTATTAGTATGTTCTATTATAGAATCTAATACCTCGGATACTGCATGTTTTACTTGATGCCAAACAAACATATCGTCATAGTTGTAGAATACTGACGAATATATATATATATATATATATATATATATATATATATATATATATATATATATATATATATATATATATATATATATATATATATATATATATATATATATGTATATGTATATATATTATTCGTCAGTATTCTACGACTATGACGATATGTAGATACAGACAGGCAAAATTATAAAAATTGTTGTTTTGTCTTCCATTCTATTGCTTTTGTTAAAATCTCTCATACTATTTTTTTTTTCTAAATATCTCCTATGTATTGACATAAACTTGTTGCATTTATAATATGCACCTACATAGCGTAAATTTATCTCAATAAATATATTTAATGCCTCGTCGTCGATAAAAGAATATAAATTATTGGATATACGTGAATGAATGTGATTCTTAAAAAAAAAACATATGGCTCTTGATAAGAATTTATCTTTGCAATACGTTTTTTAAACTTAGTATTATGACACGTAGTTATTTTTTTTACTAGAGTAAATGTCGACAACGGCGAACGCATATTCTGGTACAAATTTTAGTGTCATTTTCAAGAATAATTATAAGGATGGATAATTTATAACAATTTAACATATTTCAGTTACAATATCTATATATTTTAGTTACAATATCTACATATTTCAGTTACAATATCTATATATTTTAGTTACAATATCTACATATTTTAGTTACAATATCTACATATTTTAGTTACAATATCTACATATTTTAGTTACAATATCTACATATTTTAGTTACAATATCTATATATTTTAGTTACAATATCTATATATTTTAGTTACAATATCTACATATTTTAGTTACAATATCTACATATTTTAGTTACAATATCTACATATTTTAGTTACAATATCTACATATTTTAGTTACAATATCTACATATTTCAGTTACAATATCTACATATTTTAGTTACAATATCTATATATTTTAGTTACAATATCTACATATTTTAGTTATAATATCTATATATTTGTCCAAATACGATACAAATACGTTAAAAGTCTGTTATGTCTGGTTTACCAGAGGGAGACTTTGTACAAAAGTCGATTGCTTGGGTACCTCTGTCTCATTCGTGTTTCAACCGTGAAGCAGTTGTGTTTGCATGGCTGTATTTCGGTTTGAAGGGTGGGATATAGTGTGAATTTACTGGGTACAGAGAAATAACACCTGAGTCCTCAGGAATGGCAACGCATGGGGGGTATCATGGGCGAAACAGTATACTCTGTTATGTCAACGGCTGCTCATATTTATAAGCGACGGTTACCACTTTCCATCAGATGGACCGTCGGCTTATGTGCCATACAAAGTTGTATAAAAAAAATTGCAAAAAATAATATTGAATAACAGACTTTTAACATATTCGAAAATCGATATCCAACCGGTATGGGCGATATCGAAATGAGTTATGACCTTTTTCCACCATCAATGACCAGAGAAATCCAATATATATACACACACACACACACACACATATATATATATATATATATATATATATATATATATATATATATATACATATATATATATATATATATCGGCTTGGTATCCATATAATAATAATAATAATAATAGCCTTTATTAACAATCTTACAATGTATTTATATAATTTAGTTATTTGTTTGACACCGGTACGTGAAGATTGTCTTGCTGTCCAGCATAGGCCTCCCCTAGAGTTCGCCACTGAATGCGATTCTGCGCTTGTCTTTTCCAGGTGTGTCCCGCTATTTTTTTGATATCGTCTTCCCATCTACGACGCTGTCTCCTTTTTTTTCTCTTATATTGTCTCGGACACCACTCTGTAATATCCTTAGACCATTTTTCTTTATTTATTCTAACTATATGTCCTGCCCACCTCCATTTTAGTTTCTTGATACAGTAAGTAACATCCGTGAATTCAGTTTTCTTCCTTATAGTGTCCAGTTTTACTTTATCTTTTAATTTGATGTTCAGTATACTTCGTTCCATACTGTGTTGGCAAGTTTCTAACTTATGTATGTTATGATTAGTTAAGCTCCAGGTTTGGCATCCATATGTCATAACAGGCAAAATACAAGAATTAAATATTTTGCTCTTCGCTTTCAGTGGTATGAGAGGGTTTTTCATTACCTCCTTAAGAGACCAGTATCTTTTCCATGCCAGCGTAACTCTGTTGTTAATTTCTTTTGTTGTTAGGTCTTTTGGAGATATGATCTGACCGAGATATGTGTATTCCTCCACATATTCCACTGTTTTACCGTTAACCGTTATAGGGAAGCTTTCCGAATTTGACATTATTTTGGTTTTCGTAGTGTTCATTGATAGCCCTACTTTATCACTTTCATGCACCAGTTGGTCTAACATCTTTTGTAAACTTTTTGGATCAACGGAAATCAATATTAGATCATCTGCAAACCTTAAGTGGTTTAATCGCACACCGTTGATAATCAAACCATAGTTTTCCCAGTCCAGGCATCTAAACACGTGTTCGAGAACAGCTGAGAATAGTTTGGGTGACAAAGGATCACCTTGTCTTACACCTCTTTTTATCGGAAAAGATTCTCCATCTCTTTCTGTTCTTATTTTTACTTTCATGTTCTTATATATATTGATGATCAGTCGAATATACTTTTTCTCCACTCCTTGTGTTTCTAGAGCTTCCCAAATTTTTATGTGTTTTAAGGAATCGAATGCTTTATTATAATCTACGAACGCAAGGTAAAAGGTAATATTATATTCACTGCATTTCTGGATTACTTGTTTTATAGTGTGAATATGATCTATTGTTGAGAACTCACTACGAAAACCTGCTTGTTCTTTAGGTTGGTTTTCATCCAAAGTCTTTGTTAAACGATCTAACAGTATTTTTGAAAATATTTTGTACATATTGGACATCAAGCTGATGGGTCTGTAATTGGTTATATCATCTTTCTTCCCTTTTTTGTGTAGTAATATAATAATTGATGTAGTCCACTGATGAGGTATATATTCTGTGCGCAAAATTTCGTTAAATATCTCTGTGATAGTGTTTAACGTTACTTTGGATGATCCCGTTAGCAATTCATTAGATATTAAATCTTCTCCAGGCGTTTTTCCTTTCTTCTGTGATTTGATAGCCTTATTGACTTCATCTTGTAGTATGCAGGGGGTCACATCCTCTTCAGTTTTAGTGCAGTTTATTAACTGGTTGGATTCCTCTATTGTTGCGTGTTCATTGTATAGTTCGCGATAATATTCCGTTGCTACTTCTAATATTTCAATTCTATTAGTTTTATTTTTCTTGTTTCTGTGGTGTTTCATGTTATCTATCCAAGTTAAATTGTCTCTTAATTCGATCTCCGCTTTCTTAATTCCGCCTGATTTTTCTATATAATATCTCATTGTTTCAGTTCTTAGTCTCTCTCTGTGTTTTCGTATTTGCAGGTTTATTTCTTTGCTCAGAATTGTTATTTCTTTTCTATTATTTTTTCTGTCTTTAAATAAGGGTTTTCTTTGCATGATTAACTTCCTTGCTTCTGAACCTAATTTGTCTTTTTCCTTTCTTATTGTTCTCATTTTACTTTCAATTTCTCTTAATTCCTTCTCTAAAGCGTCGTATTTTTCTTGGACTTCTTTAAGATTGTCTATTTTTTCTAAATTAGTGTGTAAAGACTCTAGAATATTATCCGGGATTGGTAAAGCCACTGTTTTTGTATTGTAGATATTTTTCCTTAATGATTTTGGTTCTCGTGTATATAATTGTCCTCTAAGTAGTCTGTGGTCTGTGTTGTAGTTAAATTGGTTGACAATATTTATGTTTAAGAACAATCTTGGTTTGTTTGTGATGATATAATCTATTTCATTTCTTATTTTACCATTCGGTGACACCCATGTCCATTTTCTATTTAAATTCCTTTTGTAGTAGCTGTTCATGATTCTTAGGTTGTTTTCCAGAGCGTAGTTTATCAGTCTTTGCCCATTGTCGTTTCTTTTGCCTGTTGTATGTGGTCCCAGTACTTTGTCTTCATTTGTTCTTCTCTTTCCTATTTGTCCATTGAAGTCACCCATTACAATTATAGTTTTAAACAACGTTGGCATTATTTCGTTGAGTTGGTTGTAGAACTCGTTTTTTATTCCTTCTTTGGTGATATCAGTCGGGGCATATATTTGAACGATTGAAGATGGTTGTTTGTGGCCAGGCAATTTAATATTCAAGACTGCTATCCTATCCGATATGCCTCGAAACTCCAATATTTCGTTTTTTAGATATTTTTTTACCATAAATCCTACTCCATTAAGGCCAGCTATTACATTTTTATAATAAAATATATATTTATCATGTTCTTCAATTTTTTCATCAGCTCTCCTCACTTCGCTTAAACCTAAAATATCCCAGTGTATGGTTTCCAATGCATTTTCTAATTCGAGTAGGGATTCTTGGGATTTTACCGATCTTGTGTTTAGTGTGGCTATGTTTAGTCTTGTTCTTTGTTTTTGTTCATTTTTTTCGGAGTAGTGTTTGTTATGATTCTTGAATCCTTCCACTGTACGCTCTTGGGGGGTAGGGTCTATCTCCCCGCGGTGACCAACCGTATTGGGGATCTGTTTGTTTTTAGCTAGAATTGTTTTTATAATGTTTGTTTTCTTCACGTTTCCGGTGTCAGAAAATTCCTATACCTTATGAGGTTGTGTTTGTTTCTCTGACAGTGAGAAAGATCTGGCTCTCATGTATGCGAATGCATCAGTTTTATGCATTTTTTTAGATGGGGCAATAATATTTCTCTCCCCTGTTGAGTGAGATTGTTTCTGTATAATCTCAGGTGACATAGAAACTTCTCTTTTTCTCCTTTCGGCTTCTGGTTTTCCTGTGATAATAAGTTTATTATTCCTGATGAAAGCTTCATTTCCTTTTTCCCTTTCTTCTTTTAATTGTTTTTGTAGATTTTTACGTAGTTCTAGCGTTTCTTTTGAAAAATCTTCGGTAAGAAAGGTTTTATGTGGCATTTTTGCTTTATTTTTCATTATTTCTACTTTTTTTTGATATGAGATAAAGGAGACAAGTATGGGTCTGGTCTTGCTTTCATCTTGTCTCCTTCCCAATCTGTAATATTTGTTTATTTCCGATTTTCCTATTTTAACATTAGTTTTTTGTAAAATACCCATTATTGTGTTGAATAATTCTACAGAATTATTTTCAGTTTCCTTGACTCCATGTAGTATTATATTATTCTTCTTATTCATTTCTTCCAAATATTTTACTTTTCTATTTAATATTTGCACTTCAGATTTCAGGTATTTATTTTCTTCCAGTAATGGTTGTATTTTAACATCTATAGTACGCATTAAGGTATCAGTTATGTTCTGTGTAATCGTTGTTGCTTGTTTTTCTAATTCCATTCTCATCATTTGAAATAGCTGTAGCATTTCCTCTGACATACCTTTATTGTCTATAGTGTATTAACTACTCGTATACGTGTTTCCGAACGTTAGTGTTCCGTCCGTTATGTTGGTAACACTGCAATTCAGTGAGATGTCAAACGTCAAATAGACAATTGATAATGTTTATGAAAGTTAACGAATTTCTAACCTCCAAACTGTGGTATTGTTGGTGATATTTCCCAATATAATCCAATTTTTAGTAAACTATTGTCGCGATTTGCTTTGTACTAGTTTTAGCGTTGTGATTTTCGCCAATTCGAATTGATGTTTGCTGATTTTCACTGGTTATTAAAAATAAACTCAGGAGCACTTTTAACACACTATTACTCTTATGACAGCCGGAAGTATCCATATTACCTATGCCTAAATGCCTAATTCTTTTATAATCTACTTTTTTTTTAATGGGTGATAATAGTATGGTAACTCCGCCTGTGCTATCGATATACACTAGCGGGGTACCAGTAATAGTTGACTGATGAGGATGAAAGCAGATCAGTAAGCCCATCCTGACGACTTCAACTAGAATTAGCCACGATGGTTTCCAGGAGAAACAACGAGGAGTTCGACTTGACAGGGACTTACAATATGCTAGTAATGGTAGACCCATTTCTAACAAACTCTTTCCCCCCTTTATAATCAACTAATAATACTAATAAACTATAAAAGGTGCCTAAGGTAACTTAATAATCGAGAGATTTGCAGCAGCGTCCCTTTTAAAACATCACCATAGCCTAACTGCGGTTGCCAATCCGCTTGTCAAGCGTGGCAACTACTGGCAAAATCCTCGTAGACAGTTACCGGCTGATATAGTTATGATAATGTAAGATCTATATTGGAATTCTATATTAAAATCCAATAAGATTCTACTGTTATCCGTTACTAGAACTAACTTAGTTTGTTACCGGTGTTTTATATCAGCGGAAAGTTAGGCAATAGCATTTCATGATAATATAAAGAGACTAGTAGATGAGGGAGTTTTAATCAAAGAAATAATAATACGAATAAGTAATTGCATCATCAATGTTTCTAATAAGAAAGAAGAATATAGTACTAAAATAATAAAATTGTTCTGTAAACAAGAAAATAGAAGAAAGAGAAGAGAAAACATAGGCAAATCCATGTATTTGCTGGTACTAAACGTGTTAGTTTAGTAACATACTTAACACGTTTAGTGCCAGCCAATGCATAGATACTAACACATTTAGAATACATACATAGAATACATACGTGTCAAAGAATGCAAAACCATGTGGTTTTGCACGTATTCTTTCACACGTTGAAAACAAATGAAGACGAACACACAAACATAAATTTAAACTAGTTATTTAAAAAACAAGAGATAAAAAATAGATAAAGCAAGAAAATTACGAGAACCTTCGGCGTTCGATTCTCTCTGTCTACCCGCAAAAGATTTTAAAGATAGATCAATAAATTTTACACAACAACAAAAAAACAAATTTTCTCTGAACTTAGTGGCGGCGTTGGTGGTGTCGTAACGGTCATCAATAAAAAAAATGTGAATTGCCCCATAAGAAAAAATACGTGTTAACCAAAAATATTAGTTGATTGACAACATTAGTTGAGGGATCCGTATAATAATGATTTTCTTCTTAATTAAAATCATTTATACATTAAAAGACACTTTTAACTTACGTTCACTGTATACTTCGTGAATTCAGCAAATATTTTAAGCTAAGATCTAGCAAGAAACGAGTCTTATTCTTTTTAAATCAGTCTTATCCTATTAAGATTATGATTGCAAAAGTTTGTAACAACGGATAGATAGATAGATGTTTACTACTTGTTCAAGCAAAAACTATTGAACAGTTTTGTACGAAATTTAGTACATAGATAGATAATATCCTAACCTATTGCATAGGATACTTTATATACTGATTCACGCGGACGAAACCGCGAGATAAAGCTAGTAACGTAATATTAATTTTTTCATGCAACTATTATTTATTCATTCAACTTGTAATGACAAACAAACTGACGGATCATCTAATGAAAAGTGATCACCATCACCTATAGACATGAACAGCGCCTTGGACTTCATAGACGCCAATAATACCTCATGCATTGTAAGACTGATCTGTTATGCCCTCGTATCCAATAATAATAGGACAGTTCCTTATGTCTGGAGGTCTGTGTTCAGCAGTGGATAGATAATGGCTGAGATGATGAAGATTATGGTGATGATCCAATAATTTAACTGCCATATTCCACACTCCAAATACAGGCTACTGATTGCAGACAATCAAAATTGCCCGTGCCTACGTTTAATCAACGACTACCAAAACGTTTATTACATCTACACAGGAAAAACTTCAAAATAATGATAGGGACAATAACGGGTCATTGTCCATTAAACAAACATTTATACACAATAGAAGCCACAGACAGCCCTCTATGTCGAGGCTGTTTCGACGCCGAAGAAACGGCTGCTCACGTAATCCTGGAATGTGAAGCTGTGGCCCATCAACGTTTAGAAATGCTCGGAACGGTGAGGTCGCTCCGTGAGGCCTGTGAAGATCCCAGGAAGCTTCTGTGCTTCTGGGCGGAGCTGGGTTGGCTGTACTAGCCACGACTCATACGCACAATGGCCCAAATGAGAGGCTAAGTGCGGAAAATGGAGTCCTATTTACATTACATTACATCCCACTCTCCAAACTAAAATACAACACAGCTGCTTCACGACAGTAATTATAAGTCGGTCAAAAATTCTCGTTAATTTTTGAATAAAAGATTTTATTCAAAAATTGACGAGAATTTTTGACCGCTAGTCTTATTGATCAAGTAAGTTTATTTTAATGATTATCGTAACTGATCGATGAAATTGAAGAGGATTCTAATTTGAAAAAAAAATATTAGGTAACCTATTTAAGTGAGGAACCCTAAAAACACTTCAATTAAGTATCTCCAATATCCATTACTAATGAAAAAAAAAACGTTACGTACCTCACTCTACAACAAAAAAAAAAAAATTATGGGAAAAAAAGATACGCATTATCTGTGAAGAGGTATTTGAGAAATGCTTTCTCAGAAGGCGCAAACGATGTTCTTGGAATACGCCGGTGACGTAGGTACCCACGTGTCTTCAATGGTCAGGGGTCTACTAAATTTTAATGTACACTCTCGTCTTTATAACTTAAGGTTTAGTTTACAATGATTGGACAGTGACAAGTAACTGATAGCGTGAGACTAATGTGGTAAAAGCGCGTGCATTGGCCGCAGAACGTTTGAGCGAACCACCATGAACGAAAATGGCATCATGGACAGTTTTTCTATAACACATGCTTCTCACCTGATGGTAAGTGAATACCGCTGACCCACAGGTACCCACAACGTTAGAAAAATTGCAGCCTTAAAAAAAGAAGTGCACTCTTTTCTTGAAGGTCTCCATAACATCTTTTTGACACCATAGAATAAAAATCACTTACGTTGCTACCTCCTGAGCCTTAAGGTGATATACCTCCGTTCCCTATAATATCATTGCTGTATCTCACCTTTCTTCACCGAAACATATCCATGTGTGTATAGTTGCTTTAAAGTTGGAACGAAGGTGCCAATTCAGACGATTCTTTTACAAAATCTCCCATTGGTGTGCTAATAAAACTCCCATCCTTCCAAACTATTTATCATCTATTTTATTTATTTATTCTTTATTGACCACATTACAAAAATTAGTTTGGTACAAAAGGCGGAGCTCATGCTATATAGCATTCCAAGTTGACTCCCAGTCAACCTTTGGCAAAACAGAAATGTAATTTGTGCGGTGAAAATTTGAAAACTTTTGTAGAAAAACAATAATAAACGTATCCGTGTTGACTTACAAATTATACAACACATACAACCGTCGTTTGTCTTTTAAAATTCATTCCATTTTCATGTATTAAAGGAAAAAAAAAGTACCAAATTGTTGGAAATTTAAACGGCGCTGTTTTTTACATAATCTGTTATAAAATTTAGTAACCCACCAGGTTAGTAACTACCATCCGAATCTTAATTATATACGCCTAATTATAAAAACGTCCCAAGAGTTTCGTGAAAAATAAATGTTTTAAATATCTACGTGTATACTATTAGCATTTAAATTACATTTTGCTGTGAATCTGTCTGAGATTAACATAGCCAAGCGCAAAAATAATGTTTACAAATCACTCCACTCTAGTTTCATAGTTTTTTTCCCCCTCGTTAGCATACGTTAATACATTATTCACAGTCTTTTGAATATCATTACCACAGATAGAGTAGGCGAAACATAATCAGTAGAAAATTATTTCTATACGCAAAGATCTTTTTTTCATAATACCTAGAACAACAAATAAATTAAAAGTTCCACATACTTTAAACTGGTAATTGTCACCTATAGACATGAACAGCATCGTATCATAGAATATAGTATCGGAATCATAGAATGCTACCCATGGTGCTGAGATACCTATGGAATCCCTAATTTGTTGCTATTCCTGAAATATTTGGTCTTGTACACCCAACCATGAAAACACAGCTGTTTTACGACAGAAATATAAGTGGAACAGAGGTACACGAGCGAACGATTATTGTACAGTCTCTCTCTGATCTAAAAATTCTGTCCCTTAAGAGAACTGTTCTTTGTAGGAGAAAAGCAACAATGAAGTTTCATGCCCATTCTTCACGGCTGCAATTGCATTTTTAGTCGAACGATGGTTTGCATTAAGCAGGATTTCTCTACGCAAAAACAGTGGTTTGAATCATAGACAAAGTGTAACGTACAAGTGTTACTGACAGACAGGCAATACAATTACAAAAACGAGACGAGAAAATGCATAGTTATTTTAGTGTGCGTGTTTTGTAAATGTGTGCACATGACAGTTCTAGATTTATACATATATGGATCCGAAGTTGCAAAAATTGGAAAAATTCACGTATTTGTTATAATTTTTATTTCAATTCGTGAACGTTCTTTTTTTTAATAAGATATATTTTTCTACTAATTTTTGTATAATTTTTTTTTTCTATATACAACTTAGAATGGCAAACAAGCTGACGGCCCACCTGATGGAAAGTGGTAACCGTCGCCTATAGACATGAGCAGTACCGTGGACATAACAGAGTATACTGTTACGCCCACGATACCCCTCATGCGTTACCATTCCTAAGGACTCAGATGTTATTCCTCTGTACCCAGTAAATTCACGCCATATCCCACCCTTCAAACCGAAACACAGCCATGCAAACACAACTGCTTCACGGTTGAAACACGAATGGGACAGAGGTACCAAAGCAATCGACTTTTGTACAAAGTCTCCCTCTGATAAAAGAGATCTTAGAGATGTTTCATCAAAATAGGTTCAGTCCACGAATAATAGTGGCGTTTTTTTTTTCGTGTCGTTCAAAAATAAAATCTACTTATAAACCAATCGAATATTCAAACCAGCTCACTTTCTTTGACATTGCTGTTAATAATGGCTCTGGAATGCAAACCATAAATTTAACCACAACTTCACACCTATAAGCTAAGAAAGTATGAAGGTATGCAGTTATTTTGAAAACATTCAATGCGAATTTAGAACCGATCCAGTGTCGAGTCGTTAGTAATCGGTTTATTGCTATTTCCAGCTGGCGTCACTCTTAATTCAATCCCAATGTTTCCCAGAACGGGACGCGGAGGTTTAAAAAGCAACTTATACAGGATATCCCGTGAATTTGTAAGTTTGGAAATGTATCTAGATGTCTGTTACTCAATTATGCTTAAAATAGTTATAGCAGAGTGAGACTTTGTATAAAAGTCGTTTGCTTGGGTACCTCTGTCCCATTCGTTTTCAAATTACAGTGTACACAGGAATAACCCCTAAGTCCTCAGGAATTGCATTTTTTTTATGCAACTTACAAGTAAACAAACTGACAGCCCACCTGATGGAAATTTTAAATGTACTTATTCATCTGGAAATAGCACGGAATAATGATTCACTACGATTCCCGTGTGGTCCCGGCGTCGAACAGGCCACCTCTTCCATTCCCGTGGGTGTCGTAAGAGGACTAAGGGAGGGCAGCAGCATCCCTCTTTAAACTTTTTTTTTTATACAACTTAGAATGGCAAACAAGCTTACGGTCGACCTGATGGAATGTGGTAACCGTCGCCTATAGACATGAGCAGTACCATGGACATAACAGAGTATACTGTTTCGCCCATGATACCCCCCATGCGTTCCTGAGGACTCAGGTGTTATTCCTTCATCATATCAGCCTATAACTGTCCACTGCTGAACATATGCCTCCCCCTAGGGGGAGTTTGCCAATAGGCAGGCGAATTGGCAACTGCAGTTAGGCTATTTTAAAAGGGACGCTGCTGCCCATTCCTCGACCATTAAGTTTTATTAGTCTTACGACACCCACGGGAAAGGAAGTCGTGGCACGTGACAAGGCTGTACAATTAGCACCAAAAAGGAGCCTAGTTTGGCTCCTTAAGTGCAAAAAGCCAAAACTACATCAACAACTGTTTTCCTAATTTACACGTGTCTGATTTTATTATTTATATTTTTTATTCTCACCAAAAAAAAATCTGCAGGTAATTTAGAATATGTTTACTTCCATCTTTCAACGTTGCATGCGGATTTTCTCCGACCAATCTAAACATATCAGTTTAGTTCGGTTTGTTTTTTTCAAACTGCTAAATAGTGGAGTGAATCAAATGATTCTGTTACGTGTCTTGCTTATGTTTAGTCTAAATAGACAGTGCCAAGTTGGGATTTTGAACTTGTCAAAGATAAAATTTATTTCAAGACTTTGTACAAAAGTCGATTGCTTGGCTACCTCTGTCCCATTCGCGTTTCAACCGTGAAGCAGTCGTGTTTGCATGGCTGTGTTTCGGTTTGAGGGGTGGGATATGGCGTGAATTTACTGAGTAAGGACGAATAACACCTGAGTCCTCAGGAATGGCAACACATGGGGGGTATCATGGACGAAACAGTATACTCTGGTATGTCTATGGTACTGCTCATGTCTATAGGCGACGGTTACCACTTTCCATCAGGTGGGCCGTCAGCTTATTTGGCATTCTAAGTTGTATAAAAAAAATATAACCGATTCGCTGGTCAACCGTTGCAGGTATATCTTAGGGAAGTGGGACGTTACTTCTCGGGAGATTTGTGACTGTGGCAGCGATCGCAGATGTCACCCCTTCTGTCCTATCCTTTAAACCCTTCCTACACCACAACAGAATATCAGTGTTTCGCTCTTTTGGGGGCAAAGCAATAAACTGAGTTGTGACCATTTTGTGTTGGGGGAAGGGATTGTTAGTAATGGGGTCTAATGAACCCATTGCTAGCAATACACTATCAGGTCAACCTCTACGTGGTTCCCCCTGGAAACCATCGCGAACAATTCTTGTTGAATTCGTCACAATGGGCTAACTGGCCTGCTTCATCCTCACCTATCATCCTTCACTGGTGCCCTGCCGGTGTATACCGATAGCACCGGTGGAGTACCATTCCATTATCACCCGGTACCAGTCACCAGACTACAGTTCCACTGCTAGCAATATAGGGTATATTGCAATTAACAATCCCATCCCCGACCCCATTACTAACAAGTAATGGGGTCTAATGAACCCATTGCTAGCAATACACTATCAAGTCGACCTCCACGTGGTTCGCCCTGGAAACCATCATGTTAAGTTCCAGATCACACACGATCACACATCACGATGGGCTAACTGGCCTGCTTTTTCATTATCACCTATCATCCCTCATTGGCGACCCGTCAGCGTATACCGTTACAGCAGCGGGGTTACCAGTCCATTATCATCCATTACAAACACACAGGATACTTCATACTGATTCACGCGAGTAAAACCGCGGGAGACAGCTAGTTCAGCAAATATATCTACGTGACCAATATCAGATCACAAATCTTAACATTTACAAGAGGCGTTTTACTGGTACACCTTGTAGTTAATAATTACAGTTATTAAATTCTCTACTAAGAAATTAATTTAAACTCATTACTATTAGTCACGTAGTAAAATGTCGATTGTAATTTTCCTCAATAAATTATAAATTTATTAATGTGTATAATTATATATATATTTATATTGAATTTAACTTTTTTAATTAAGCCATAAATGGCGGCAGAAACTACCAATTATATCTTAATTGAAAAAGTTTTTGATTAATTTTCAAACATCGAAATAAATTCTTTTAGACACTGTCTAGTTCAAGTTTTTAACAGTTTATAAATATAGTAAAGTAGTTTATACATAGATAGATAGATAGATACTCTTTATCGTTTCCTCCAAAAGATTACAATAGTAAACTTATTATAAATATAAACAATTACAAGAAATAATCACAATGAAAAAACAATGGGTGACCTTATCGCTAAGAGCGATCTCTTCCAGGCGACCTTTGGATGGAGAGGAGTAATTAAAAACAATTTGGTGGGAGGCATGATGAAAAATTTTGTTAGTTCTAAATATGGAGATGTGATACATCTCCCATAAATATAATAAGCACATACGTTATGTACTTATCATAATATCGTAAGAAATAAATAACATAAAAAAATAATTACTTTTTTCCCTTTTTTTATATCGCAAAAGCTATTAAAAAAAAATAGATAAAAGTATTTATTGGGAAATTTTAATCATATTACTGGCAACACTGAAAAAAGACGCGCTTTGTGTTGTTTAAGAAAAATTTTTACGTCAGCCAATAGTTACTATTGGGGGGAGGGGGAGGTATTATTAATAACGTTAGTCTGGAACGTTAACGTTAGTGTGGAGACTAGCGGCCTTTTTTTATACCACCACTAAGGTGGCAAACGAGCATACGGTCCGCCAGATGGTTAGCATCTTTGTTAGTAACATATCCAGTCAAGTCGACTTTCACGCGGTCTCCCCTAAAAACTATCATGGGTAATTCTTGGCGAGCTCTCACCTATCGTTAAACCTATCATCGCGCTATCAAGCACAAGTGAGGTTACCAGTCTAAACAACATTCATTAAAAGAAAATACCTACTGTCAACTGACCGTTTTTAGAGAAGAAGTTGAAGTATGGCTCTATTTAGGTCTCGTATATAATATATATTCTTTATTGCACATAAACAATACATGCGACGATTAGTTTAACAACTTGTTAGCAAGGGAGGACTTGTGTCTGAAAGAGATCTCTTCCAGCCAACCCAGTGTAGTTAGAGAGAAAATGATTTAATTTGGGTAATCCAGTGCAGGAAGGGTAGCGGTGAAAATAATGTAAATACAACAAACACTATTGTGAATAAATATATAAATAAATAAATACGTAAATAAGTAAATAGATAAATATATACACATATGTATAAGTGCATAGAATTATCATGTACAATTGATTAAAAGATGTGATTTCAGTCTACTCTTGAAGGAAATAATGGAAGGAACAATTGCGCGATTCGAAAACTTAACATTACAATATTTTATACGGGTAGTTCATATAAAACCTTGACCGCATTTAGTAAAAATGTCTCGCAAAACATTGAAACGGGACTACGTTGAGAAGCCTTGAATTTTTATTGAATGTGAAAAAAAAAACTATTTTAATTCGTATCGTACTTTTTTTTATATATCGGATATTTGTTTGAGATGTTTTGTTGTATACATAACCTGTATATATGTATATATATATATATAACCAAAATGGCGGTCGTGTATCGAATATTCTAATCTATTGCGTATTTTTACTGAAAATCTATTTTTATAACAAAATTCTAGTATGTATTATGTTTTTTTTTTTTATAAAAAATATAGGTTTATTATATACCCATGTTTTTTAAAAGACTGCTGATAGGTGAGGATAAAGTTAGATCAGTTAGCCCATCGTGATGAATTCGTCAGGAATTAACCACGATGATTGATCCGGGGAGAACCACGCGGAGGTCGACATGATAAGGTATATTGCTAGCAATGGGGCTGTTAAATCCCATTACTAACAATCCCTTCCCCTTCAATTACGAACATTACTGTACCCAATCCTTTTATGACGATACTTAACTATTTAATAAAACTAGATAATATTTTACGTAAGAAGTGGTTGGGAGAGCCTAAGAAAGCTTGTGTCTTTTTAAAAGGTATTTATAATGAATGATAATGGAATGGTAACCCCGCTTGCATTAACGGTATGCGCTGAAAGGACATCAGTGTTCAATTTCAGGTGCATTTTTTTTTTATGCAACTTAGAATGGCAAACAAGCTGACAGTCCATCGTATTCATCACGAAGGGCTACCTAACCTGTTCTTTCTTGCTTATCACCCCTCACTGGTGCTCCACCAGCGTATACCGTTAATGCAGACAAGGTTACCATTCCATTAATAAAAACAAAAAAATATATGACCACTTTCATCCACATCATGGCACATAAATGATAAATCCCTTTATATACTGCCCTGTATCGTCGAACAACTAGCGGCCCGTCCCGGCTTCGCACGGGTGGACACTTTTACAACATTTTAAAAAGTAGTTATTGTGACATAACGATAATAGTTGGACATATAGTTTTTTGTAGTTATTGATATTTTCTTCAATATTGTAGAACATACTTTTGTTCTATCACCAATAGTTTCCGCAGCGCACGCGACGAAAGATATTTTATAGCATTTTTTTACACCTTGAGTTACGTTACTAAAGTTTTAGTAAGGATCCCTAATCTTTTCAAGCAATAAATATAGCCTATGTTACTCAGGGCGAATGTAGCTTTCGAATGGTGAAAGAATTTTTGAAATCGGCAAAGTAGTTTTTGAATTAATTCAATACAAACATAGACACAAAAATACAAATCTTTCCTCTTTACAATATTAGTGTACACGTAGATAAGTACGGTTAAAAAGTTTAAAATTTTTCATTCAAGTACACGTTCATTCATTAGTTTATCTCCTTATATTGAAGTGAAAACGATTTAGCGCATAGTAACACACCGCCTAGTTATCTGTGACGCAGGCCACATGTTCACTAACAAATTAAGGATATGGGGTAATGCAATGAATAGGAATTTAACTGTAAGTAAATGTCGTTCGTTCGTGGAACCAGTGACGTCCAAATGTGGCTGCGAGTGTGCTTTGTGATTTATATATGTTGCAGTCAAAACTCTTAACCTGTCAAAAGTGCTATTGACTAGCAAAATCAGTCAAAAGTATATTTGACCGTATGCTCCAGTCAATGAGACTTTTGACTAAAATAACAGTTAGAATTATCTAACCTAACCTAACCGCAAATTTGCAGTTAAAAGTACTAATAACCAATAATTTTCAGTCAAAACCACTTTTGACTAGTTAAGAGTTTATATATTATATTTGGCGTTCCATTGTTTCTGCCTACCCTAATGGGAGACAGGCGTGAGATTTTATATATATATATATATATATATATATATATATATATATATATATATATATATATATATTTAGAAACATACAATCATAATTAATGAACAATATATAAAAAATTGTCCGTGAATGTCCCGGCATAGAATAGGCCCCCCCTTCCTATCCCGTGTGACTAAAAGAGGACGAGGGATGGACAGCAGCGCCTCTCTTTAAACATCACTAAAACCTAACTGCGGTTGCCAATCCGCCTGCCGAGCGTGGCAACTGGCAAAACCCCCCAAGGGGGAGGCTTATGTTCAGCGGTGGATAGTTAAAGGCTGATATGATAATAATATAAAAAAAATAAAATAACAACAATAATATAGCTTCCTACAATAATAACATTTAATATGTAACCAGAGAGAGATTTTGTACAAAAGTCGTTTGCATAGATACCTCTGTCCCATTCGTGTTTCAACCGCAAAAAAGCAAGTGTTTGCATGGCTGTGTTTCGGTTTGAAGGGTGGGATATGGCGTGAATTTACAGGGTACAGAGGATTAACATCTGAGTCCTCAGGAATGGCAACGCATGGGGGTATCATGGGCGAAACAGTATACTGTGTTATGTCCATGGTATTGCTCATGTCTATAGGCGACGGTTACCACTTTCTATCAGGTGAGCCATCAGCTTGTTTGCCATTCTTAGTTGTATAAAAAAAAAAAACAAAAAAAAATTGTCTAGAAAATACCCATGTACCTAAAAATCACCAAAGTGAACTAACTCAGTACTTTAATGAAGACATCTTTGAAAGTCGCCCATGAACAATCATTGAATCAATCTACCATTTAATATTGCTGTCAATCGAGCTGATAGCTGAGCTGATATTCACAAACAAAAACTACTTACTTCATTTATAACAAAACCGATTATTATGATTTATAATCTAAACGATTTAAAAAAAAACTATGAAACAAATCTCTAAATATATCGTGTCTGATAGAAAAATATTTTATCCAAATCGGTTTACAGCTGACTGAGTTATGAAGTAACAAACATAAAATAAATACAACGGAATTACAAAACCTCTATCTATTTGAAGCCGATTGAAAATTTATTTTCGTCACATCTACTCGTATAACAATTCTGTAAACAGAAGTAGATGGAGACATATTGCGATCGCCAAGGAGGGCCTCATCGACGATCCACTATCATTGTAAAAACCACGACCAGAGTGGTCAAGAGTATACGACTGAAGAGAGAGACAGATAATGCGATTTTTAGTAATTTTAACAAAATTTAAATGGATATTATTATTACAAATTTTTTTTATACAAATAATACATTTATGAGAGCACTCTTAGACCACCGATTAAACTTAAACTAATATATGTATATTTTACGTTAGTCTAGGTTTAGTTTAACTAACTATTAACTAAACTAACTAACTAACTAAACTTAAACTAATATATCTATATTTTACGTTAATCTAAGTTTAGACTAACTATTGACTAAACTAACTAACTAAACTTGGTAGTTTAACTAACTATTAACTAAACTAACTAAACTTAAACTAATATATTTATATTTTACGTTAATCTAAGTTTAGGCTAACTATTAACTAAACTAACTAACTAAACTTGGTAGTTTAACTAACTATTAACTAAACTAACTAAACTTAAACTAATATATTTATATTTTACGTTAATCTAAGTTTAGGCTAACTATTAACTAAACTAACTAACTAAACTTAAACTAATATTTCTATATTTTACATTAGCTCTTAGAGGTTATTATTTATTTATTTTGAGTATTGTATCTAAGTGTATCAATATTGTATTACAATGTTGTACGTCGTTACAAAATATAATTATAATTTTGAGTGAGCAAATACAGAATACAAAATTGAAAAAAAATGGCCGACAAGTCGTTGTTAGTCGATTTAAATATAAAATTATTTTAACGTGTTAACGCCATTTTGTAATTCAATTCGTTTGGAAGTCTCACGGGGCCCCTGAAATCTGAAAAGATACATTGTAACAATTGAGCCAATGCATACTTTGGTTTACAGTAAAGATCTAAAAAACCAGGTCACAGGTTCAATTCTATTCCTAAACCAGTTATTGCTTACATTATTTTATTTATTTATATGCTTTTGTACATTCACCAATAGTACAGATATAGCAAAAATTTTCACAGGCTTGAAACCAACGTTCCAAATTTTATAAGAGCTGAAGACCTGGCCCTTATCTAGCCCAAACCTCAACCCTTTAAACTTCAAATTATGGTCAGTTTTAGAAGACATGGCCTGATCAAATAGACATGGCGACATTGAGTCTCTTAAAAAATCTTTGGAGCGAGCAGTGGCGAAATTCCCCTTGGAAACTGCGTAAATCCATAGATTCGTGGCCAGACAGATTAAACGCCTGTATAAAAACTAAAGGTGGTCATTTCGAATAGAATATTTTTTTATTTTTTGCTGAGACTTTATTATTTATTTATTTAACTCTTTATTGCACCATAAATAAAAATATACAATGACAAGTGAATAATTCAAGTAAAATACAGTAACATAAATACAGATTGAAATATACACATAAAGGTACAAAAGGCGGTCTTATCGCTAGGGCAATCTTTTACAGACAACCTTTGGTTAAAGGAGAACAGATAGAAGTGGGCAGAATAGAATGGACTTTAATAAATATGTAGGTATAAATTTTAGTAATATTACATTACTTTATAAAAAAATGAATTTTCATTTGTAAAAAAACATATGGCTGGTATATATTGTTTTTTTTTTTTAACTGGATTTTACCTATGACTTTATCCTCTTGACTCGGTTATTATGTAGCTTGACCAGAAGAAATTGTAGCCTGTTCCTTTCTCTATCCCATATAGTACGTACCAATTTCATGACGATTTGTTGAGCCGTTAAGACACCAAGATGTAATATATAAAGATTTTGAAAAGACCATAAGAATAAAACGCCTCCTTATTTTCATAGTAGTTCTGATTAAATTTAAATATAATAGGTACCATAATAATAATTTTTTTAATGAAGAAATTTTTTATGCACATTTTTTTAAATCACTAAAGATGGCGTGGGCCTTGTGTTCCCGGTATGGAATGGGCTACCCTTTACCATAGGTAAACTGATAAACAATTTTTGTTAATAAATTTATCTATCTTATTCGATAGATGTTACTTATTATTTGGGCATGTGTGCGTTGGTTTGCCCTTGCAGATTGGGTAGTTCCAAGTTTATTTTACTGGATTTGCAGTAACAACGAATTTGTAGTTGATTTGGATATGATTTTAATATGTAAGCAACTGAATTATATAAATTTACAATATTTTGTATATATATATATATATATATATATATATATATATATATATATATATATATATATATATATATATATATCCAATGAAGAGGTGACGGTATATAATAAGTAAAGTGAAACGAGTGACGTGAATGTGGCTGCTGATTAGTAGGTCGTCGCAACTTTGTACAAAAGTCGATTGCTTGGGTACCTCTGTCCCATTCGTGTTTCAACCGTGAAGCAGTTGTGTTTGCATGGCTGTGTTTCGGTTTGAAGGGTGGTATATGGCGTGAATTTACTGGGTACAGAGGAATAACAACTAAGTCCTCAGGAATGGCAACGCATGGGGGGTATCATGGGCGAAACAGTATACTCTGTTATGTCCATGGTACTGCTCATGTCTTTAAAGATATTTTAAGAAAGACGCTGCTGCCCATCCCTCGCCGCTCTTAGTTCTCTCTTACGCCATACACGGGAAAGGAAGGGGTGGCCTTTTCTATGCCGGGACCACACGTCTATTTAAAACACTGAACACATTTCAGTAAATTCATAAATTTAATATCACCTTATTATCACAATTATGTGATTAGTAATGACCCGAAAAAGACCTCAATCAGAAATTATGAAAAGAACATATTTATCTAAATAAAGAAAAAGAAATAAACTCGGTAGAAATTAGTTTTATAAAGGGCTGTTAATAATAAATCCTAATTTGTATGATAATTTCCAAATGTACTCGTAGTTCGTATTACCAAATTATTCATACCAAATTTAAGATAGAAACTCATAATGTCTTTTAATGTCGAAGTTACTCAATTCATAATTGGAAAAATGTAAAAAAATAACACTTAATGTATAGTACAGGTGTTTTTCAAGGCACTTCCTTCCACGCACAACCACTCTTTGGAATCAACTTCCAGCAGCAGTATTTCCGAACCGATACGACATCATAACCTTCAAGAAAAGAGCATATTCCATTTTAAAACGCCGGCAGTACACCTGCAATGCCTTTGGTGTTGCAGGTGATCATGGGCGGCGGTAGTCACTTACCATCAGGTAAACCGCATGCTCGTTTGCCCCCTGTGTTGTAAAAAAAAAAAAACTTATATTCGCATATGGGGTCAGCTAAGCCGTTGCACATCGACCCATCAGGATCTTTTGTGCTTCGCCCTGCCTTATACCTACCATCTTTCAATAGATCCTATGTGTTACCTTAACGATATCTGTAGTCCCCTGGCTCTGGATAAGCCTTTCCCAGTAGACTCATACGCATACTTGCCAACGAATCGCAGTTGCACATCAAGTGTACAGTATAATTTAAAAGTACATTTTCAATCAACTTGAAAAAAGGAGGTTATCGATTCGGTTGTATTTTTTTATGTTTGTTACTTCATAATTCTGATTGAATTGATTGATTGCTGTAAACCGATTTGAAAAAAAAAACTTTTTTATCTAAAAAGATATATTTTTATCCAAATTACTTCAGTAGTTTAATTTCTAAATGAAAATACCTGATTTTGCCTGAAAACTGAAATAGTTTTTTTTTTATCTGAACACTTAATTAAAGCTTAAATTATTTCTCAATTGTTTCTAGTCTGCTTCAAAAAGGCAGCACTAAGTTTTTTGAAATACTCACCGGAACAGTATCTAAATGTAATTACGAGCAAAAACAAACCGTATTGTTCAATTAGTGAATCCATTTTTGAATTGTACTTCTATTGGAAATTAGCGGAGTGTGTTATGGTAGAAGCAATTATACCTTTGTATACATTTACATTAAATTCAATCGAAACAAAGTGTAATATACTATGAATCAAATCACCGAAGCTATTCTCGGAGCTCCGCTGCGTGATAGAATTTGAAACGAGATAAACTGAAATACATAAAGATCAGTAACCTGTATCGATCGGCTCGCGTAGATCGAAGAATTGGAAACCAAATCTTATATCTCCAGAGATTTATTTTTAAATAGACAATAAATTAATGACCCTATTTGTTTTGCACTATTGTATACGATGCTTCGCAATATTAGCCGTGTGGCCCCAGTATAAAATAGGCCACCCCTTCCTTACCCGTGGGTGTCGTAAGAGGCGACTAAGGAGGGCGAGGGATGGGCATCAGCGTCCCTCGTAAAACATCTCTACAAGCCTAAATCCGATTGCCAGGGGGGAAAGGGATTGTTAACAATGGAGTTTGATAGCGCCATTGCTAGCAATATGCCCTATTAGGTCGACCTCTGCGTGGTTCCCCTGGAAACCATCGTGAACAATTCTTTTTGAATTCGTCACGATGGGCCAACTGACCTGCTTCATCCTCACCTATCATCCTTCACTGGTACCCGGCCAGCGTATCCCGATAGCGCAGGCGGGGATACCATTCCATTATCACCCATAAAAAAAATGCGGTTGCCAACCAGCCTGCCAAGCGTGGCAATTACTAGCAAAACTCCCCTTATGGGGAAGACTTATGTCCAGCAGTGGACAGTTAACGGCTGAAATAATAATAATAAACTGTATACGATAACAGGATAGACCGGGGAGACATATTTTTATCCTTCACTAGCGGGGTACCACTGAAATCCGGGCCAGTTCAACTTCTCCCTACCAACGTTTCCCCACTGGGGGATAATAATGGAATTTAATTCCACCTATCTCCACTAGTAGAGATTAATAGAAATTCATTTCCATTTATTTATTTATGTTTTATTGACCACATTACAAAAAAATATGTCTGGTACAAAAGGCGGACTTAATACTATATAGCATTCTCTCGCAGTCAACCTTTGGCAAAACAGAAATTTTAATACGCGGTGAAAAAAAATTACAACACATACAATAGAGATTATATAAATATACATACATGAATATATTAAACAAATATTACATAAATATACAAATATGTAATAAAAATACATATATACAAATATAAATATACATATATAAATATACCTACATACTTATAGATTATATACGATAACACAAATAAACAACGATAGAGATCAAAAGTGATGATGATGAAGATGAACTGCTTTCACAGTTATTTATCCCTACCGAACACTTTTTATTTACAAATACACTTCTGTACATAAGTGAATAATAACCTTCAGTTTTCAAGGTATGTCTCTACTCCAAATAGTGTTTTAAAACATTCTGATCGGTCACAAAATCTATTAAGTATTAAATGGTTCGATGAACTTTACGTCATTTGTCATCGAATTTATGAGTTAAAAGTGGATGATTTCTTGGTAGACGATAAGATCTCACTAATGGATCTCCCCACGATGTTGCATCGATGGGAAAGGACACGATTTCACGTTTATCATTAGGTTTTCGTGACGGTTTTCTTTCAAATTTAAATTCAATGGATTTTTATTCAAATAGACCTGTTTACAAGCATTTTTAAATTGTCATTTTTTTTTTTAAATCTACTGCAGAGTTCGGAAAGTTGTTACCTGCAGAGAAGAGCCCGCAAGAAACTCAACAGTTACTCTTTTAAATCTATGTTAACATTATGTGTATTTATTTAAATGTACTATGTCTAAAATTACACGGTCGTTAAAAGCCCGTGCATGATCGACTAACACCATGCACGTTTGTCATTCAAGTAATCGTTTAGTGTGCAATAAATAGAGTTTGTTCAATAAATGTTTTAAAAACAGTTTTAAACTTATTAAAAGGTAGATCCAAAATATCCTTCGATATCTTATTATAATATTTGATGCCCATTCCCATAAAAGACCTATTTACTTTTTCTAAATGATACTTCGGAACAGCAAGTTTATTTTTTTTAATGGGTGATAATGGAATGGCAACCCCACCCACGCTATCGGTATACACCGGTGGAGCACCAGTGAAGGATGATAGGTGAGGATAAAGCAGGTCAGTTAGCCCATCGTGATGAATTCAAAAAGAATTGTTCACGATGGTTTCCAGGGGAACCACGCGGAGGTCGACCTAATAGGGCATATTGCTAGCAATGGGGCTGTCAAACTAACAATCCCTTTCCCCCCGCAAGTTTGTATTTACATCTAAAAATGTTAATTCTTCAATTAAATTTTGACCAATATTCAAAGTAGTTTTTTTTTTATGGTTTGCGGTACAGTATTTAAGGCATCCCGTCCTCGCTATTGGATACGGGTGACAGAATGCCTATACAAGAGGGTACATGGTGGGCGCAGTTTAGACGCAATGTTTTAGGAGCATTAGGAAGGTACTACGGCCGGATACTGCAACAAATGAGTATGTGGTCGGCCCCCAAATTGGTATTTGATTTGAAATGGAATTGGCAGAGGGTTTCTAGATTAACTACATCGTATTATGTACGGAAAATATTGCCATTGCCAACATAGCCTGATCCCGACTGGGTCAAAGTATTTAAATGTATGTATATCTATACAGAAATCTCCAGAACAACCGTGTCCTTTCGGACATTTCTTACCGCTGTGCTACAGAGAATCTTTTTAATGTTTAACTATGCAAAATCGTTCAGCAATTTGTTTAGTACTTATAATTAAATATTACTCTATTTTCCATCAGTTTCAAAGAGAAATTCTGAATTTGAATGTATTTTATATTTTTTTTTTTGTATATATTATATAGATAGAGTATCGGGCCTCAAAAACAAGTCAACTTTAACTTTTTGTCACCTAATTGTCAAATTAACTGACTCTTTTTTTTTTATAAATGTTTTATATATTTACGCACACAATGTATCTTGACGTATCTATATTTAATTATTTAATAAACAAAATAAGTTTTAGTGCATTAAAAAGGTGCAGAAATTATATTACAAATACAGAAGTTGTAAAGGAATCACTCATTACTATTTATCACGCAAAATTGTATGAAAAAGTTACGCCATTTTTCTAGAAGCATTTGTATGAAGAAACTCTGTCTATATAATCTAATATTACCCCATAACATTTCTTCATCACATAAATAACGACTTTGATCAGGTTTGCTCATTTATTACATCCATTTGTTACAATTGTCGTTAAATTTGAGCCGATATCTAAGTATTTTTTTTACAATGACACGATTTCTTCTCACGTCGGCCTCATATTAACTTTGTAAAGTTTAAAACTGGTTTCTTTTTTCTAAACTAAACGTTACTTTACAATTAGAGCAAAAAAAAATTAATTAAAACACCTCATATTTGACTACTGCGTAAGCGCAACATTTATTAAGCTTTAATTGCCACCGAATTTTTAATACTTCTAAACATACTGAGTACATTGAGTAATCTTCTAATTACCTACTATGTAAGAATTCCAGAAAATCTAATATATGGTTTGACGTTTGAAATGTCCATTTCTGGATGAAGTGCGTGCAAATTTCAATAAGAAAACACAGTAGCTACCATCGGTCCATCGACGCCTATATAAATGAATGTTAAACACAGCAGAGACCATTTCGCCCCGGACATTGGTCCTGTGTATCCAGCCAGTGATTATTCTAAATTCGAATTTTGACATTCGATCGGTATCGGTGTTCGATTTGACAGCTCGCTTTTTTTTTTCACATGAACGTTTTAAATTTGGAAAAGTTTTATTTGTGTTGCGTTCCGTTCACACGTGCTTTCCGTTCGTTTGGAATTTTTTTAAGGTATTTATTTATATCTTTTACTTTATAGTGTGTAAGTTTTATTTACAATTATGTAATATAACGCACGTATGCAAGATAAGGCAGGAATTATGTTAATTATATAGTAATTTTATCAGGGGAAAATTCCTATAGGTATGTTAGTGCTAACCAAATTCGGGAACTTATCAAATATCGATAACAGCTTATTTACTTTTTCTTTTCCCTTCCATTGTTATGTAACGAGCGTTTACAAGTGATAAATTGAACAGGAAAAACGTTGGACTTTTTTTTTCCTTTAGTGTGATTTTTTAAATTCTTTGTTTCTTCGATTTGACACTGCGCCGGCTAAATCCAATAATAATGATTTACTATTTATTGAAAATCTATCCTCTTATATATTTTAAATGAATAGTAAACTATAAACTAGACTATATCTATAAACTAGACGGGGAGGGTCCGCGTTATTTCACTTTTTTTTAAAGAAATACATACCAAGTACATCACTAAAAATGTAGCTTTACTGTGACGTAGATTTTTTTAAATTGATTAAGTATTTTATGAATTTATCCAATATAAACAATTAAAACTGCATTCCACAAAAAAAAAACACTCACAATTGTGATAAAACCAGTTTTTTCAATTTAAAAACTAAACTACTGTAGCGATTTCGATAAAATTCCTATTAGGACTAATCTGTAAGTATATCCTTTCAAGTGAATTTCCCAAATCGGTTTACAACTAACGGAGTTATGAGGTAACAAACATAAAAAATATTAAACCGAGCTGAGAACCTCGCATCTTTTTGAAATCAGTTGAAAAATAAAAAAAAATATTCCTCTTCATAATATTAGTTAAGGCAACACTCGAGTATTTTTAAAATTAAAATTTTTACTGTATTTAATTTTACAAATGTAATATTTAAAGTATATATATATACGCGTTGAAAGAAAAAAAACAATAACTGGTATTGTAAATCCTTACTAATATAATATAATGTATGTAAATTTAATTTAATATAATTCGATGTAATAAAACAGATGTAATATTAAATTAAAATAAAAATAAAAATCGGTTTTATATATATATATATATATATATATATATATATATATATATATATATATATATATATATATATATATATTCTTTATTGCACTTGTAAGTTACATATAAAATAATCTATTTATAAATGTCGTGAGCAAGGGTGGACTTATCTCTGACAGAGATCTCTTCCAGTCAACTCAGTACAGTAAGAAAGAATTTCGTTAGCGGGCTGCTGAAGTTACTATCTTATAGCGTCATAAATCACTATGAAATTGTACCCCATGTATCTACTACATGGGATAGAGAAGGATAAAAGCTACTTTTCATCGCATTCAATAAGAATAGATATTTCCACACAGACGAAGTCGTGGTTAAAAACTATTTAGATATAATTAACTAATATCCGTCATTATATACCCTTAAAAATATAAATACGAATGAGTTAATTTCTTTGTAACATCTTGGCATTTTAACGTCTCAGTTAATCGTCGTAAAATTTGACATAGACTCAGTATTTGGAATTTAGAAGGGCATAGGCTATTTTTATACTAATCACGCAGACGGAGTCGCGGTTAAAAAGTTGTCTAAACCAATTCCCATTAGATATATACTAGGGCAAATTTATTTTATTCATTGAATGAATGAATGAATGAATATTTATTGGCAAGAAATATGGTAAATATACAGATAGATAAAATAATATTAAGTCCACATATTTCGCCACAATTAGGCATACAACATTTTAAATACTTAAATATTAAATTAACAACTCTGTTTAAAAAAAAACAATATTTCAAATACAATTTCATTTCGATTAATGTATTTAATTTGATATTAATACTATTTATTTGATATTTATTTATAAAATACTAGCGACTCGGCCCGACTGCGCACGAGTGGATGGAACTTTCGAAATAAGATTCAGTCTACATTACTCGTTGATTATAAAACTTTTTATAGATGATTTTTGTTTTTAAATCGATTGAGTTTTTGAGTTTATCCATTACAAACCGTCAAATTCTTCCTTTATATTATATTAATACAGAAAGTTTGTATAGTTCTATAGTTTTTATATGACATATTAAGCTATATGTTCTAGAAGGCTCTATTGATGTATTTAAAGCTTTATGTGAATGGGAACATGTAAAAAAAATTATAAATTATAATGAGATAACTTACTGTAATAAACAAAGTTCTTAGATAATTACATACATATCATTTTCTGATAAAATCTATACAAATAATTAATTCTTTTATTAGATGTGTTTGTTAAATAAAACTACAATGTGACTAGGAATTCTGATGCAGCGTAAAAGACTAGTTACTTATCCATTCAACTGGATTTTTGTATATATAAAATATAGTAGTATAGTAGTGTTTGTGGTGAGAAATAATAATAAATAAATAAATTGTTATATATAATAAAAAAAAATACATCGATTAATTTAACAACTTTTCAACAAGAGTGGACTTATCTTTGTTAGAGATCTCTTCCAGCCAACCCAAAATACATTGTACACATATAGCAAATGCTAATGAATCCAATATATAACAAATAACTAAATTAAAAAGGAATAAAAAAAAGCTATAGGACTTCTAAAAAGGCTATAACACTATATTTAATACGAAACCCTCTCAAATATATATCCAACCTCCACTTGACCGGTCTCAAAATAGTTTCAGTGACAAACGCAACTTTTATTTCATATCTCACTTTTTTTAACCTTTCTTCTTTGAATTTTTTCTTCGCCGCTAGCCTTCTTAGAAGGCAATAGTTTTTATAGTAAATCGTTAGAAGGTGAATCATACTGTCAACATAAGGTGTTACTAGATGTTTTTCATGGCTTTACTTGGTTGCATTTGGATAACAGATATCCTGTATGTTGCTCTAGTATATAGTCTATCTCTATACAAAATTTCACTCAAATCGATCCAGTTGTTTAAACATAATTGAGGAATAAAAATATCTTTAAAAAATATTAAATGAACGATAACTTTATTTGATCGAATACAGGTTAATAATACATTAAAAGTATTTAATGTTAAAGTAAAAACTCTCTGCAGTCAGCCATGCGGCGTGCAAATATTTCATTCGGAACTTGTTGTTAAAGTTTTACATATAAATATTCTTTAAATGAATAAAATCATTTCCTCGATAAGTTAATTGTAAAGTTTTTCATTAATATTAACATTTTTAATTTTAATAAAATGTTAATTATTTTTTTATTACATTAACCACAAATTACGATTTACATCGTGACCAGTATCGAGTATAGAACGGGACACGTGACTGAAGTCTATTCTAATAAGAATAATTGAAATCGGTACGCGCTCCGAAACCTTAGCTCTACTGCTGGTTCAGTTAAAAGAGTTTTCATTTTACTTTTTATTTTACAAACTATCTTTTTGCCCGCTACTTCGTACGTAATTTGTACTGATTTTCAGATGTAGGAAATCCAATTTTTTTTATACAACTTAGAATGGCAAACAATTGTATGTTTAATTAATTAATGAAATATATTATTTATGCATCATTTATGTAAGTATGTATCTATATAATACAATTATATCTTTGGCTGTTAAATTGGCTACATAGGTTACACTCTGGGTTTGTTGCACGCGTCCGTGTAGCCTAACTTCAGGCTGTAGCTGAAAATCAGTGCTTTACTTTTAAGCAAAACTATCACTGAGCTGTAGCCTATTTGGGTCACTGCGACACACATGGCGAAAACATATTTTCCTATTTTATCTTTTGTTTTTTATTTAAAAAAACGTAAATAATTTGGTTGTATAAACTTATTTGTAAATTTACGTGTCATAAATGGCTTGAATAAAAAGTTTATCTATCTATCAAAAATACAACAAGTTTGAAGTTACACCTTCAGGAACACAACTGTGTGAACCTCATACAATTTGATTTACTTTTTCTATGACACCGGAACAGAAAGACAGACAAGCGGAAAATTAAAAAAAAAATAGTGTTTAAGAATCTATTAGTGTTATGGAAAATTAATATGGACACATAATAATTTTTCTTATATATTTTTTTTATTTTATATATTTTCTATATACAGATCTTAGAGTAGTTACAATTTTATTATACACCTTAGAGCGGTGTTTCCCAACACAGGGTCCACGCCCCACAAGGGGTCAATGTGATAGTTAAAGGAGGGCAATTAAAAAATGGACTCGAAACGATTTTAACCCTCTTGCTTCGGGCTATTTAAAAGCAATGCTACGAGTAGATATCAGTGCCTAATTAAACAAAAAGGTAAATAAAAAAATGCTGTAAATATTTATTAGGTATAATTTCGTTTGACATTACCAAAATATCAACTGGGCGATTAGAGTCGTCGAGTAAACTTTGTCGGGAAAAATTATGTATGAGGGCATACAAATTTTAGAAATTTTCAAGTGGGGCATGGCACAAAAAAGGTTGGGAAACAGGGTAGATGGTCGCGTACAGCGCTGTTTCAGAGATATTTTCTCCCACGAACGCTCAGGTTATGGAATGAGCTCTCTGTCGAGGTTTTTACAAGAGACTACAGCATGGGATTCTTCAAAAAATGGATAAAGAGGTTTCCTCAGAGTCATCATTACAAGTTTTCATAGGTTACTGTAACCGCTTACCATCAGGTGGGCCGTATGCCTATGAAGACGCTAAGATAAATATACTAATGTCAATTTTCTTCTTTTTCAGATAATACCGTGATTAGAATCTCTTCAGTATTAATAGCTATCGTCTAGAATGTACTATATAACACTAGTTGTCGCCGCGGCGTTACTCGGGGGCGGCTGTAGATCTGCAAACGTCAACAAACACTTGAGAATGTTACCACACATCGATAACAATATTGAATCAAACGGTAAGTTGGTTTACATAATACACTATACATATACTGGGTACAGAGGAATAACATCTGAGTCCTCAGGAATGGCAACGCATGGGGGGTATCATGGGCGAAACAGTATACTCTGTTATGTCCATGGTACTGCTCATGTCTATAGGCGATGGTTACCATTTTCCATCAGGTGGGCCGTCAGCTTGTTTGTCATTCTAAGTTGTATTAAATACACCAATTTCTAAATTACACCTTCAGGACAAACATGGTATAGTTACTAATTTCCTACATTAGTAGATAAGATTTAAAATACTACATCTATACATAATCTAGGAATAAAAATGTTCCTTCTATAGAAAGTCACTTAAGTTCACAGTTCAAATTTGTTAAAAATTAAAATTTTATTTTTTCCATCACCATAATGAGAGTATCATATTTTGAGTATAGTTCAATGCCCTCTTTATTCATTAATACATTTTCTATCTCTAAAAAAAACTTAATTAAATTGTTTATGAACTACCTTTTTTTTATTTAACAACTAAACTACTGAATCTGTTTAAAAAAATAGCTATAAGACAGATTTCAAAATATATCCAACTACCTTCAACTAAATAAAAATCCAAATAGATTCATACTTAAACAACAGAGTTCAGAAGTAACAAACATAAAAAATGCACACAACTGAATTGAAAATCGTCTCCTTTCTTGAAATCCACTGAAAATAAGATGCCCAAATGACCCCGCGTCCCATTCATAAATCATAAAATTATTGTGAACAGCGACATCTATTTTGAATTGCTAATCGAACAAATGTCGGTGAGTTCAGATTTAAATCTTTAACAGGACAATACCGATAAGGCGTCGTTAACATTCTGGGAGGTGTTTACAATTCCATACATCGCGTATGACCCGTATTCAAAATGGTGATCTGATCTAAGAGATTAGGCACCTACAATTGTTATACTGAAATCGTTATAATTCAACAATGTACAATTGTATGTATCTCTGTGTACTTTGTTTGTGTTTCTACGTAATGTAAAGTTGCCTAATTTCCTTATTTAACCTTTAACTGTCCACTGCATAACATAAGCCCCTTGGGAGGTTTTGCCAGTAGTTGCAGCACTCGGAAGGCTGATTGGCAACCGTAGGCTTTGGAGATATTTTACCTTATCGCTAAAATTTGTGAAAGCGATCTCTTCCAGACCACCGTTGGATGGAGAAGAGTAATTATAAACAGTTTGATTGAAGGCACGATGAAAATTAATATTCTATATTCTTTATTGCACTTGTAAATTATATTGTTAATGCATTTATAAATATTGTGAGCAAGGGTGGACTTATCTCTGACAGAGATCTCTTCCAGTCAACCCAGTACAGTAAGGAAGCATGTCGTTAGCGGGCAGCTGAAGTGCTACAACTATTAATATTTAGAGTACATAAACAAATATACAGTTAAATAAAATATTAAGATACATAATAAAATATTACATAAATACATATACTATGAATAAATATAATACCTACCTACTTATACAATGGATGTTAAAATAAATGTAATGTAATAAACTACCTACAATAGATATTTATTTAAACGATTTTAAGGTTTGACAGTTCAATTAGAAAAATGAAATCTTAAATTTTAAATGTATTTTTGAAGTAGTTAACAATTTCTGCCAGAGCGTATCCAAGTTAATGGACATGTCAGATTTAAAATGATACCTTCAGGGTTGCAAGTAGTTGCCACGCTAAACAGGCGGATGGACAACGTCAGGTTTTGGAGATGTTTTAAGAGGGACGCTGCTGCTCATCCCTCGCCCTCCCTTAGTCAGCTTACGACACTACGGGAAAGGGAGAGGTAGCCTTTTCTGTGCCGGGACCACACGGCCATTTATAGTAATTTTTTAATTCATACAAATTTGATATAACTATTTCCAGTGGTAGCAACAAAACAGTCAACAATGGTGAAACTGCTGGCCATTACGCGTCGACCGAAACTCCACAACCCTCATCCGCCTGGCACGACTGTTGAACTGACTTGCGAAGCTTACGGCACGCCAGCGCCATCTATACAGTGGTACAAGAACGACGCGCCGGTTTACGAGGTGGGTTTATTTTTTCAATACAATAAAAATGGCAGACAAGCATACGGTCCGACTGATGGTGAGTGACCACCGCAGCCCGTGAACGATTGCAATACTAGAAGTGTCGCTCGCGCATTACTGAGCCCCATGAAAATCTTATATCACAGTTTTTAATGCAACTTAGAATGGCAAATAAGCTGACAGCCTACCTGATGGAAAGTGGTAACGTCAACCTGATAAGGTATATTGCTAGCAACGGGGCTGTTAAATCTCATTACTAACAATCCCTCCCCTGGGGGGAAAGAGATTGCTAGCAATG
This sequence comes from Galleria mellonella, assembly GCF_026898425.1. Lineage (NCBI taxonomy): Eukaryota > Metazoa > Arthropoda > Insecta > Lepidoptera > Pyralidae > Galleria > Galleria mellonella. The sequence continues at coordinate 816,763 of NW_026441999.1, read as the reverse complement.
GAGTTCGACATTGCTAGCAATATACCCTATCAGGTCGACCTCCACGTGGTTCAACCTGGAAACCATCGTGATCAATTCTCGTTGAATTCGTCACGATGGGCTAATTGACCTGCTTCATCCTCACCTATCATCTTTCACTGGAGCCCCGCCGGTGTATACCAATAGCGCGGGTGGGGTTACCATTCCATTATCACCCATTAAAAAAAACAATCCCCCCTCTCGATATTAGTTGCATGTGTTCAATATGTGACCTTCTTTACAGCACGATATGGAGTCTAATGAGCTGGTAGACACAAATCCGACATCCCTCGCCCGGGTGGTATCCACGCTGCTGGTTACAAGGACGGACACTCGGGACCAGTACACGTGCCTTGTGAAGGCTGGGATGAGGGTTGAGAGGGCTTCATGCACAGTCTACAGGACGGGTGAGCTATGATCTTAATTTCTTACTTAAATTGGCAAATATGCTGATGACCAACGTGATGGAAAGTGGTAACCGTCACCTATAGACTGGACAGCAGTATGGACATCATGGAATACTTTGTAAAACCCATGGCACCCCTCAAGCTATGAATTTTTTGTGCAACTTAGAATGACAAAGAAGCTGACGGCCCACCTGATGACAAGCGTCAACCGTCTCCTATAGGTATGAGCAGTACCATGGACATAACAGAGTATACTGTTTCGCCCATGATACCCCCCATGCGTTGCCATTCCTGAGGACTCAGGTGTTATTCCTCTGTACCCTGTAAATTCACTGTCATATCCCACCCTTCAAACCGAAACACAGCCATTCCTGAGAACTATAGTGTTTGGCATGTGTGTCCTGTAATTTCATTGCCATATCTTACCATTCGAAAGGGAACAGCCATGAAAGCACAACTACTACACAGTTAAAATACGAATGGGACAAAGGTACCCATACATACTTTCTTACAGAGTCTCTCACTGGTATTATATTTATTTATTTACAATGTATATACATATTTTTGGTGGGTAAAAAAATCATACATTATAATAATACAATAATAAAAAAATAATAAAAATTCTAATTTTTCTATAAAAAATAAATATTAAAAATGCATTTCTGCGTAATTTGTTACCGGTCTGCAATTATAAAATACCTGCTTTTTATATTTAAAGATTAGCTGAGCTGATCATCATCAGCTCAGGCATTATTTGTCCACTGCTAAACATAGGCTTCCCCATAGACTCCCCATGAGAAACGGTTCTGAGCCACATACATCTGCTGACTCCCTACAATGCATTTGAGGTCATCATTCCATCTAGTACGAGATGATCCTACACTTTATTTGCCTTTACGGAGTCGCCACTGTTTGTACGAACAGTATGTTATGATATGGCATGTATGGGATATGGCAATGAAATGACAGGATACGAAAGCGTAACATCTTAGTTCTCAGGAATAGTGCTCGTAACGTCCATGGTGTACCATGGAAGTTAGAATCGACCCCGTCATCTCTAGTCGAATCATGGATATAAAAGATTTAAACGAGTTTCACTCGTGTTGACAAATGAATATTTTTGTAAATTACTAGTTTTTTAATACTCGGGGTCGTACAACTACATTATTAATTTACTGAATAACTAAATTACATGCAAATATTACTTGTAAATTCATACATTATTAAAAAAACATATGTAATTGTTTTTTTAATAACGTATGCAATGTGCCAGTAGCAATTAAATGAACGCCTGCCAAATATGTGTTAGCAAATATGTATATTTGCAACTTATATTCAATTGAAATTTTTCTTTTCCTTTTTTGTACTTTATATCTAAATTAAAATTATAAAGAGAGAAATATATATATTGTTTTGTTCGTAATGGATAAATTAATAAAATATTATAATTCTAAAAATAATTTTACTTAAAAAAAATAGTTACATTATCAGCGAGTAACATAGACTTTATTTAAAAAAAAAATTTAAAGAGATTACCTATTCGAAGCCAAGTTGGATTGCTAGTATTTTAAAGCAAACTTAAATAAGTAAACTTATTATTTGTGACCTCTTAAAGCTTTAACGGCTCGACCACTCTCTATAAAATTTGCTGTACACATATGTACTACTAGGTATGGGGAAATAAATAGATCCTTATTTATCCCGGTTAATTAACGTACTCTACAGACGAAGTCGTATATAAGAACTAGTAAATAAATAAACTAACTTCGTTTCTTCCTCCCAACAACAGATGGCAGCACTGAGGTGACGGAGCGCTCCAAACTACTGCCACTGGCGCCTCGGATATTGGTGTCGTACAAAGCCTACATCGACGTCATAGGCAGTAATGTGATGCTGCCCTGCAGAGTCAGGGGTCACCCTCGACCGACCATCACGTGGACGTGGAAGAACAACAATGGCACCAGTGGAACTGTCACCAAGCATAATCCAAGAATGAAGGTGAGATATAATACAGACCCTAGAAATTTCCGCCGCTACTCGATAACAGAGGGCGTTGTTAGTTTCTTCTGTGAAAACATTATGGAAAATGAGTAAAATTATATATCTTTACTATTCTCTCCAAAAGATCTAGAATAAAATTACAATAATAAACTTACCAAAGGGAGCCTGCAAATGTCATCATTTTGGGTACATACGTCCCACTCGTGTTTCTGTCGTGTAGCAGCTGTGCTTATATTGCCGTATTAAAACATAACAATAAAACATGGCAGTTAAATTACAAGATATAGTTGTTCTTTTTGTTTGTAAATTGTAATAATATTGTACACCGCTCTACCCGCTGACATTGATGCTCCCTTCCACTTTGCGTGTTGCTGGTGGAGAACTCTTAGAGTTAAGCTCGCCTTTATACGACAATATAACCTTCAAGAAAAGAGCATATTCCTTTTTAAAAGGCCGGCAGCACACCTGCAATGTTGCTAGTGTTGTGGGTGACCATGGGCGGCGGTAGTCACTTACCATCAGGTGAGCCGCATGCTCGTTTGCCCCTTCGTAAAAAAAAAACATTTGATTACCTCTGTCATATTATTTATGTATTATTAGTGTGTATAATAAAATATAATAATAAACAAAAAAATAAATATCGAGACATAACACCATGGTCCTCAGGAATGGAAACGCATATGGGGTACTATGGTTTTTTTATTATTATTTCACCCGTTAACCGTCCACTGCCGGGGGGAAAGGAATTGTCAGCAACGGAGTTTGACAGCCCCATTGCTAGCAATATGCCCTATTAGGTCGCCCTCCACGCGGTTCCCCCTGGAAACTTGTTTCTTCTTGTTTATTCTTGTTGAATTCGTCACGATGGGCGAACTGACCCGCTTCATCCTCACCTATCATCCTTCACTGGTGCCCCGCCGGTATATACCGATAGCGCGGGTGGGGTTACCATTCCATTATCATCCATTAAAAAAAACCGTCCACTGCCGGACAGGGTAGTCTATTTTACGCCGGGACCACACGGACAACTTCACGGGTGCACGGAGATCGACAAATTTATTAAATAAACTAATTAAATTCCAGGTGCTACGCTCCGGTGAGCTTATAATCTCGCCGCTGCGGTGGAGCGACATGGGGGAGTTCACGTGCCACGCGACCAACATGTTCGGCAGCCAGTACGCCAACACATTCGTCTATCCCGCTAAAGTAAGCTGCAATCTTTTGCAACCTCATTATTTCATGTTATTACAATTTTTACTTTACGTCTGTTATAATTCTTATTAACAGACAGGCTTTTTTAAGCAGCATAACTTCTACCATTCAACGGTCTCTCGTGCTCGCCCCTTTTTTTTTAATTCGCTACTAATTCCTATCAATGATAGGAATTTTAACCCTTCTTTGCATGATTTTTTTTTATCGATGTAATAAATCAAGGTGGTATAATTCATGTTCAGAATTAAAGGAAAAATGGTTAAAAAAATTAATTTGACAGCTATGTTTTTTTTCTGCAATGGTCATTAAAAAGGTATCCAGACACGATCAACTTAAAGTGAACTTGTTCTTTTATATAATTTTTGGGCATTCAATGTTATGATGGAAATTTCCACCAGTATGCAAAGAAGGGTTAAGATATTTATTCTAACGTTGTTTTTTATCACCTCAGGATATAAAAGGCCTTTTCCAACGAAGATACATGGTTTATATATGATTGGGCTACAGCCACAAATTAAGTGTACGCCGCAACCTTCCTTCTCCTTCTTTCTTTCTTCTTCCTGGTCCTGTAGGGTGTGAGGTTGAACTCCCTGTCGATGGCGAGCCGTACGATGGTAAAAAATGGCCGTGGGCATCATATTGAACAATTTCTCTGAGCACAATCCGTTGTATAAGCAGTAGAACAAGTTATTTGTTTTAATTTATGCATTATTCTTGTCCACAGGCGGGGTAACCCATGTCTATAGTAATCACACATACAAGCGTGAAGCATACTTAAACTGGATGTTCCTGTTATTAATTAAGTTAAAGATAAAAAAACGTTAAGAGCCTTACACACGCACGCGGGAAACGCTGCGTTTCTGTTACCAAACGCACGACCATAAGAACTTAAAAGTGTTATATTTTATAATATTTGAATACTTGTTCTAAAAATATTTAATATGATAAGGATGTTTACGCAAAGCAGTATGAAGGTGGCACTTAGACGTGAAAACAAAGAGTGACTTTAAAAAAAAAAACATAAAGGCGGGAATCGTTTTTTTTTTTATTTTCCCGCCTACAGACTAAAGCAGAAACAAAGTATAAATATGTTATGACACAGTGGCGCCCACATCGGGATAAATGAACAGTAAACTGCAGGCAGAAAAAAAAAATAGTTATCTCCACAGAGTATTGTACTGTTTTATTTGACAGATACGTTTTAAATGTATTTTTAAATAGCATATCTTTTCAGACACGCGGTAATTTATTATTGGAATATAATTTTTCATATTTTAATAGTGTTAACCTGTGATTTTATGTATTATATATGTATTCTCTAACAATTTCTAATTGTTACATTGTCATATGTCTAATTTTAAATAAAAGTTTCAAAACAATGTATTTTCTTCTCGCTCGATGACAATATTTCAAAACTGCAATAGAATCACGCAATAGATTACGAGTGCAAATTTTTGAAAGCGACTTTTGAATATGCCAATTTCAAAAATACATATTTTGATTTGACGTAAATAGTTCTCTAAATTTAGTATTGAGAGAATTGTTACAGTTTTTCGTAATTAGATTTTATCATTTATACAAATGAGTACTTATGAAAGATAAGTTAAGTTTGAGTATGTAATCACATTGAGTTGAATTCTATGACCAAAGCAAAAATTTACGCCACATCTTTCAAGTGGTAGAAACAGAAGGAACCGAAAAATATGTGTATTTTGTTTCATTCCTTTTCATAACATATATATGATATATATGTATAACAACTTATGTATATTAGGTGTGGATAATATATATATATATATATATATATATATATATATATATATATATATATATATATATATATATATATATATATATATATATATATATATATATATATTATATATTGTGTAGAGTGCACATATTCGTAAATAGATATGACAGAAAAGGGCGTAATTAGTACATATTACCCATACCTAATACCTATGTATTAGTAAAAACTTATAATCCAGAAATATTTTTAAATTGTTATGTGTCAATGTTTTAAATCTCACCAGTCACCGGAGGGAGGGAGACTTTGTACAAAAGTCGTTTGCTTGGACACCTCTGTCCCATTCGTGTTTCAACCGTGAAGCAGTTGTGTTTGCATGGCTGTGTTTCGGTTTGAACGGTGGGGTATGACAGTGAATTTACAGGATACAGAGCAATAACACCCGAGTCCTCAGGAATGGCAACGCATGGGGGGTATCATGGGCGAAACAGTATACTCTGTTATGTCCATGGTACTGCTCATGTCTATAGGCGATATTTACCACTTTCCATCAGGTGGGCCGTCATCTTGTTTGCCATTCTAAGTTGTATAAAATAAAATAATAAACGACATTTTCTGTTTTATATATTATGAAACGGCAGCGATCCGCATGTTTGTGTGTAATGCCTTAACAAAATGGAGTCTGCCTATTTTTATAGTTTTTTTTTATTATTATTATTATTGTTAAAATATTAAATTATAATTATTGCGAGTACTGCGAAGTAACAAGGTATAATAACGTATTATTTAATACATAATAATAATTGTGATCAAGTTCAAATAATATTGTAACTTTACTATTGTAAACTGTGATTCAAAAGATATGGAATAAATATTAAAAATGTTTCTTAAACAAGAAATTGTTTGTTTTCAATACCTTTTTTGTTCTCATTTAACAGTTTCCTCTTGTCGGTGCAACTTATTCATGCATCCTCTTCCAGCCAGCTCTATCCCAGGCCATATCTTTGACCTCCCTATACGACATGACGCCTAGTGTTTCCTTTATCTGTCCCATGTAGTTATTCCTCGGTCTTCCTCTTCCTCTTTTGCCCTTTATTTTTCCTTCTACTATGCTCTTTAAAAAATCGTCATGTCGTATAAGATGACCCAGCATTTTGCCCTACGTATATACTTAAATTATTTATTTATCATCTACACTAATATTATAAAGAGGATTTTTTTGTGTGTGTATGTTTGTAATGAATAAACTCAAAAACTACTATACCGATTTCAAAAATTCTTTCACCATTAGAAAGCTAAATTCACCCTGAGTAACATAGGCTATATTTATTGCTAGAAAAGGTTAGGGATCCTTACTAAAACATTAGTAACGTAACTCAAGGTGTAAAAAAATGCTATAAAATATCTTTCGTCGCGTGCGCTGCGGAAACTATTGGTGATAGAACAAAAGTATGTTCTACAATATTGAAGAAAATATCAATTACTACAAAAAACTTCACAATACTATATGTCCAACTATTATCGTTATGTCACAATAACCACTTTTTAAAATGTTGTAAAAATATCCACCCGTGCGAAGCCGGGACGGGCCGCTAGTTTATTTATATTTTAACGTTTAGGTCGTCTAGTAGGTTGTTTAATTAATGGCAATTACTGACAACCCCCCCTCCCCCCATTGGGGGAGGCCTATGTTCAGCAGTGGACAATTTACGGGTTATATGGTGATGACGAAACCATACATATAAATATAGTATGTTCGTAAAGATAGAATTACATTTCATACAAATAATTTGTAACAAATTAGAACTGTTTTTACCAGCTCTAGTTACAAGTTACTATATCTCATAAAGCTTATCGTTGTTTTGGTATATATTTATTTTATTTATTTATTTATTTAAAGACACCAACAGCATATTGCATTATAACATATAGGTATAATAATAATAATAAAGCCTTTTATTTATTTCCATATTCCTAATATATTTACAGTATTGTTAATATCTAATCTATTTATAATTTTTCTTAATAACTAATTGTTAGTGTAATTCTTTGATTCTTGGATATGGACCCCTCTTTGGGTGAAGGCCTCCTCCATCTTCCTCCACAACTCTCTGTTTCTGCCTATCATAAACCAGTCTTTCACATATAGGTATAACAAACATTAAATATAATACAATATTAATGCACACGCCTGTTATAGGTATTCACAGCATTTACTTTGACATAGTTATGCAGTGCGAGAAAATTAAGTAAATAATAAAAACAAACATGTAACCCAAGTTGTGAACAATATCAGAAAATACGATTATGAGTGAATTGAATGTATATTCTGACACTTCCCTATGGTTGACTGGGAGAGAATGCTTTTAGCATTAAGTCCGCCATGTACACATATTTGTACTAATGAATAAATAAATAAATAAATAAATATTTATATTGTATAAAGTTTATGTATTATATGTGTATTTCTTATGTATTATTATGTATAATTATTTCAGTATGTTGCTATAATTATGTCACATATTTTTCACCACATCTGCCCTTCATACGCTTTCTGTTTTCACCTAATGGTTAGCTGGTAGAGAATGCCATATGGCATTAAGCTCGCCACTTGTACAAAGTTTTATTGTGCTATAAAGAATAAATAAATAAACAAAACTGTTTTTATGAATGATAACGGATTTATCTATGATCACCATTGGGAGATGATAGGCAGGTCATTTGGCCCATCGCAACAAATTGTCTTAGCTTAAGTTTATTTACATCATTACGTAACAGTCCTTGCGGTAATCTAAGGGACGCCTGTTAACCAGAGATATTATTACACTAACTTCTAAGAATTCTATACTGTAATCTCCTGGGAAGGACACAGTAGGAAGCCCATTCCACAATTTCAGTGTTAACGAGAAAAACTAATATGAATGCCATGTAATTATACCAATCGCCTAGTCTTCAACGCTACGAATACCTAGGGGCATAACACGTAATTAGAAATTGTAATCTACGAAAAAAAAAACACCTTAAAATGTGACAAAATCAGTCATTTTTACTTAATAATTAATTTTAAATTAAAACTACTGTTAATACATATGTATCACGTCTCCAAATTTAGAATTAAAAGAATTTTTCATCGTGCCTCCGATCAAATTGTTTATAATTACTCCTCTCCATCCAAAAGTTGCCTGGAAGAGATCGCTCTTAGCGATAAGGTCGCCCATTGTTTTCTCACTGTGATTATTTCTTGTAATTGTTTATATTTATAATAAGTTTACTATTGTAATCTTTTGGAGGAAACAATAAATAGTATCTATCGATCTATCCATCTACTGTACCAATTTTTATAAAATTTAAACATAACTTTGTCTGCTCTAAACCAAATGCTTTTCCAAATATGAAAATTATTATTTTTTTATCTGAAAGGAAATACTTACAAATTAATTCCTTAAAAAATTTTTCTAAATTAATTTCAATAGTTTACTTTTTAAATGAAAATAACAGGGTTTGCCACAATGTATCTCAGTTTATTTTTTTATACAACTTAGAATGACAAACAAGCTGACAGCCCACCTGATAGAAAGTGGTAACCGTCGCCTATAGACATGAGCAGTACCATGGACATAACAGAGTATACTGTTTCACCAATGACACCCCCCATGCTTTGGACTCAGGTGTAATTCCCCTGTACCCTGTAAATTCACTGCCCATATAATCACCCTTCAAACCGAAACACAGCCATGCAAACACAACACATTTATTTGTATAAAACAATCAATTATAATTCTCATTACTGTATTATTATTATTATTTTGAATCGAATGCAATGTTCTAGATTTTTCGTTATTGACCAAATTCGTGATTAGGAATTACAAAATAGTTTAATATTTCAATTATATCCTATAATTAGTTGTTAAAGTTCAAACATTTAAAATCATTAATCATTACGATTCATTTGTATCACACTTTGTAATTACTTTCGAGTATGACCATATTGAGTATTAAATATATATGGAATTAACCATGATAGTTTCCAGGGGGAACCGCGAGGAGGTCGACCTGTTTCGTTTTTATTGCTAGCAATGGGATTCTCCAGTCTCCATTACTAACAATCCCTTTCCCCCCTTTCAGATGTATTCATCATGATGGTCTAACTGGTCCGTTTTCATTCTTATCTATCACCCTTCACTAATGCTCCGCCAGCGTATCCCGTTAGCGCAGGCGGGGTTATCATACCATTTTCACCCATCAAATAAAAAATACACCTGAAATTCAGCACGATGGTGTCCGGAGGGGGGGGCACGTTCCAAATGGCAATGGTAGTTAGACTTTGAAGATGTTTTAAGAGTGACGCTGCTGTCCATCCCTCGCCTTCCCTTAGTCGCCTCTTACGACACCCACGGGAAAGGAAGAAGTGGCCTATTCTATGCCGGGACCACACGGGAATGCTCACTTACTATTCACCCATTAAAAGTAACTGCAGTTGCCAACTCGCCTGTAAAACGTGGCAACTAACAGCAAAACTCCCGTTTGGGAAAGGCCTATGTCCAGCAGTGGACAGTTAAGGGCTGAAATAATAATAGTAATACATACATACATAGATATACCTTTCCGACTTAACAGTATTTGTTTTAATTGTAATAATGGAATGGAAACCTCGCCTGCGCTATTGGTATACACCGGCGGGGCACCAGTGGAAGATGATAGGTGAGAACGAATGCAAGTCAGTTGGTCCATCATGATGAATTCAACAATGAATCAATCACTATGGTTTCCAGGGGGAACCACGTGGAGGTCGACCTGATAGGGTATATTGCTGGCAATGGGATTGCTAATCTCTATTACTAACAATCCCTTCTCCCCCCGTCACACCAGTATTAGTAAATATTACATGATAATAACCGTCTTTAAAAAAAAAACGTTCACGCTCACTTTTTTACTTTATCCGAGCAGTAAGTGCTTTATATTATTCTCAATTTCATGTATAATATAGTATATGTCATATATGTGTAAGTATATTTGTTATTCATATATATTTATTCGTTTATATATGTAATTTTAGTATGTATGTATATCAATAATTACTAGTACCGCATTCGAGTATTCTGACACTTCCCTATGGTTGACTGGGAGAGAATGCTTTTAGCATTAAGTCCGCCATGTACACATATTATGTACTAATGAATAAATAAATAAATATATACGAGCTAGGTCCTAAAAGCGAGCTAAAATTTGTCACGACCGTGCGACAAACATTACAGTGAATTCCGCGATTGTGCACAAAATGTTGCAAGGTACATAAACGAGGAGTCGTGGTGAATGCAAGCGGCACAGGTGATGGGGCTCGTACCTATAGAATTTGGACGTTCACGAAGTACGCCGTAATCCCTATTAGGTTTACAAAATTTATCTTTGTAACCAACATCAAAAAAGTAGGAATTTCCCAATTCGGTAGCTTTTTTTTTTTCTTATGTTTGTTTACTAATAACTCCGTCGTTTATAAACCGATTTATTTATTTATTTTTATCGAAAAGCATACAATCAAAAGAATATTATCATTTAATGTTTATTTTTAACCGACTTTGAAAATAGGGAGATTCTCAATTCGGTTGTAATTTTTTTATACTTATTATCATCATAACTCCATAACTTATGAATCGATTTGAAAAATCTCATCATCAAAATCGACTCAGTAATTTAGTTTTTTAATCAATTTAAAATTTAATTTAAAATTATAACTAGTTTTTTTTTGTTGTTTTGTTTGAAGTCGGTTTTTAAATTGTAATACACAAATTAAAATATATTCTTTATTGCTAAACAGAATATTAAAAACGGTTATTTAAAATTAAATCAAGCGTAAAAAGAATCCATGTGGTCACCCATCCAAAAAATAACCACACTCAACGTTGCTTAACCTCTTTGATCGACTCCGACCGAAAAAACTGCCAGTCAACTGAGACGATATCGTCGTACATAGAACCTTGAAACAGTACAGTTCCGAAGAGTGGAATGTTCCCTACATATATATGTACCTAAGTGCTGATAAATTCACACAAACACATATATAATTAAAGTAAGCCAGTTGCAAAAATGTTGATTCGGTAATGACTCCGTTTGATCAGCGGATCATTATGCGGGCATGAGATTCGTTGATAGTAAATTCGTGCGGATGAAAATTACACTAGTTTTGACGTTTGGTCTAAGTTATAAGAGATTTACTACTACATATATAATTTTAAATCAATAATAACAAACATGTTGAGCTATTTGCTTGTTCTTAAAAGATTAGCTAATTAAACAATTTGCAAAATATTTTGAAAACAATAATAATTGTTTTGTTAATTTAAGAAAACTTTCAAAAAGCATTTTTAAATAGTCATTTTTATGATTTTACCGCTTTTAAAAGCTTTTAATAGGTTAACTGTCTATATTATTTCATCTTCTTCTCCATAGAAATTAATTTTGTTCTCAAAAAATATGTACAACGTCTTTAATGGCGATAAAGTAAATTAACATAGACTAGTAAAATTACTTTATAATAAAAAAACACCCACACACACGCACGCACGCACGCACGCACGAACGCACGCTCGTTCGCATGCACGCACGCACGCACGTACGCTCACACGCGTGTGTGCGTGCGTGCGTGCTTTATACGTTTATTAACGCTTCAGTTTAAGAGTTTAAAAAAGCGGGTTGCTCCCATTTATCAGGCTATTCCTCTGCTCCCACTTATCAGGCAATTCTCTGATTGCTCAGCAGCCAGATATTGATATATTTAATGACAAAATAGATATATTTTTAAAATGTTGTTCAAAATTTTTAAGCTTGTAAAATAAACCTATAGCTCACTACACATTTTGGAATACTGTAAGTATGGTGAGTAATTTATAAATAAATAAATAACCACTACCAGAGGGAGACTTTGTACAAAAGTATCGACTTTTGTACGAATGGGACAGAGGTACCCAAGCAATCGTGCTTGGGTACCTCTGTCCCATTCGTGTTTCTACCGTGAAGCAGTTGTGTTTGCATGGCTGTGTTTCGGTTTGAAGGGTGGGATATGGCGTGAATTTACAGGGTACAGAGGAATAACACCCGAGTTCTCAGAAATGACAACGCATGGGGGGTATCATGGGCGAAACAGTATACTCTGTTATGTCCATAGTACTGCTCATGTCTGTAGGCGACGGTTACCACTCTCTATGAGGTGGGCCGTCAGCTAGTTTGCCATTCTTAGTTGTATCTCTTATGGCTTGTACCACAGGTATATAAATAATCGATACATACGTCTCATAGTCGTCAGCTCACGAACGCTATTGAGTAACACACAAGAAATAACAGTGAAATGGATCATTCCTGATACACAACACAACGGCAGGTAATCTATTTATACAAAATATACTTGTTTACTCACCACCAACCAATATACCTGTCTAATAAACGTGAAAACACCTGTATATACGCCCCCGCGTGGGTATTGCCACCTAATGCCCTCTTGTCTATGGATATTTATACCCGTACATCTAATGAGGTCCCTTAGCTTGTTATATAGTATACACTAGTCATATACCCCTGCTTCTATGTTTTTTTTTAATGGATGATAACGGAATGGTTACCCAGCCTACGCTGTCGGTATACGCTGGCGGGACACCAGTGAGAGATGATAGGTGAAGATGAAGCAAGTCAATTAACCCATCGTGACGAATCAATCACGATTGTTCCCAGGGGTAACCGCGAGGAGGTCGAACACATTTTTATTTATTTATTGATGGTTTTATATTGATTGATTTACGTCAGGATGACCAGATTGGCCTGCTTCATGCTCAACTATCACCCTCACTGGTGCCTCTCCAGCGCTAACCGATAGCGCAGGCTGTGTTATCATTCCGTTAACAAAATTTGATGCAATTTTTTTAAAGTTGTATTTTTTTTCAATGACTGAAGATGGATAGGTAACCGCACCTGTGCTATCGGTATACGCTGGCGGGGCACCAGTGAAGACAGACAGGTGAGGATGAAGGCAGGTCATTTGGCATGTAGTGACCAATTGAACAAGAATTAACCACTATAGTTTCCAGGGAGAACCGCGTGGAGGTCGACCTAATAGGGGGTATTGCTAGCAATGAGGCTGTTTAATCTCATTACTAACAATCCCTTTCCCCCCTTTATAGCAGTATTGATAGGCCATTTAGAAATAATTACCTACTTCCAAAACCCTATTGATACTAAGTTGCTAGTAATTTTTTTTTATTACATTGATACAAGATACGATACGATATACGCCAGAATTCAAGTTACATCTTCAGGCAACGCAACTGCGAAAACTGCATCCAATTCTGTGTATTTTATATACATATTTATTTATATAAACTTTAATGCACAGTAAAACTCTACGTACATATGGCGGACTTAACACCGTACGGTGTTCTCTACCAGTCGACCATTGGGTAAACCGAGAAATACGTAGGCGGTGCATTTTTTAATAGAGAAAAAATAAAACAATACTTAATAAATTATACATATATTGTTTATTGCACTAAAACATACAGTAACAACAATAAGTTAATAACAATGTTAGCAAAGGCCAACTTGTCTCTAAAAGAGATTTCTTCCAGTCAACATTACAGTGGTTTTTGCGTAATGCTGGAACAAATATACACGCAGATATTTCTAAAAATAATTGTTTCAGCATCTAATGCTCTAACAACTTGGGTTGTCTTTCCACTATGTTCTATTCAGACTACACAATATTATCAATATTTATTTATTTATTTATTTATTCTTTATTGCACAATAAAACTTTGTACAAGTGTCGAGCTTAATGCCATATGGCATTCTCTACCAGCTAACCGTTAGGTGAAAACAGATAGCGTATGAAGGGCAGATGTGGTGAAAAATATGTGACATAATTTTATATATATATATATATATATATATATATATATATATATATATATATATATATATATATATATATATATATATATATATATATATATATAAAATTCTAGAATTAAATTTAAGAATTTAAGAAGTTAAACGGCTTAACCGATTTTCATGAAATTTTGTATGCATATTTGGTAGGTCTGAGAATCGGCCAACATTTATTTTTTATACCCCTCAATGATAAGGGTGACCCACCCCTAAAAATTTTTATTTATTTTTTTGACAATTTTTTTTATTTTTATTTTAATATGATTTAGCATTGAAAAATACGTACAAATTAAAATTTTCACGCTTTTACGATCAACCCCTGTTTTTTAAACGCGATTTTTATATGCCGCAATAGGGTTACAAGATAGCAATCGAATATAATAACTGTAGTAGGATAAATTTTCATGTATAGTTTTCGAAATAATGTATATGGTAAAACAACATTTGCCGAGTCAGCTAGTATATATATATATATATATATATATATATATATATCATTATTATTTTGTATATCAAATCATATGTACTCGTATTTGATTGACCTTGCTCGTAATCAAAGAGCTTTGTTACTCACCACATGTAGTACATTAATAGCGGCTAATACTGTATTTAGATTAATGAAATAAGAAAGATTTATGAGGTCATATCATCTTTTTATACGCGACCTGTATTTTACAAATCCTTGGCCAAACGATTAGCCGACATTCAGAGGAATGTTTTTACTTCTCTATACCTACTACATTAATATAATAAATATCTCATCTTACTTAGATCGCAGTTTAAAGAATTACTTTGAACCGACTTTAAAAGGAAGGCATTTCTCAAATTAGTTGTTATTTTTTTATTTTTATTACCTCATAAGTCCATCAGTTGTAAAACGATTTGAAATAGATTCTTTTTTTATTTATTTATTTATTTTATACAAAAAATTTACAGCTCTTAAAAACACATCTTACATGCTAAGTCTCTTATACTAAACGGCCAATAACGGATTTTATTTTTATAATAAATTGTATAATCTGTGAGCACATCTTTATAGATATGCTCACAAATTGTTCCAGTAAATATTTTATCAAAATAAGTCCAGTAATTTTGTTTTTAGAACAAAATAATCGATTTTGTCACAACTGCTGTCGGTTTTTTGTTTTTTTTTTTTTTTGTAGAACGCAAGTTAATTATCGTAACTCCTAACTTTGTACTAATCTAATATTTTTTTTATATATTACTTAGAATGACAAACAAGCTGACGGCCCACCTGATGGAAAGTGGTAACCGTCGCCTATAGACACGAGCAGTACCATGGACATAACAGAGTATACTGTTTCGCCCATGATACCCCCCATGCGTTGCCATTCCTGAGGACTCAGGTGTTATTCCTCTGTACCCTGTAAATTCACGCCACATCCCACCCTTCAAATCCAAACACAGCCATGCAAACACAACTGCTTCACGATAGAAACACTAATGGGACAGAGGTACCCCAGCAAACGACTTTTGTACAAAGTCTCCCTCTGGTAAAAATTGTGTATAATAGTGTTCCACTGCTGACCGTACTACGATTATGACAATCGATAAGTACTTGTAATCGATCGAAATCCCATCGATTCGGAGCGAGGCCTCGCGCATGATGTTGATAAACATCGATACATTAAATCGTTTGGTGCCTTTCCCTGGCCATTTCATAAATTAACTTAAATTAAGCGTCATCTAAAAGGATGAGGTTTATTTATTTATTTACTAGCTTTTACCTGTGACTTCGTCCGCATGATCAGGATGTAATTATTGCCCGAGATAACTATATATATATATATATATATATATATATATATATATATATATATATATATATATATATATATATTGGACTGCCAGCTCGTTTGCCATTCTTCATTCGGGAGAGGATTGTTAGTAAATAAATATATAATAGAAGCCTAGACGGACGTATGTCGACCAAATAGGCGACGTGCTGAAGAAGGGCCAAATTAAAAGTACCCGTAACCGGCGAGCGTGTATGAAAAGATTGATGAATGTGAAGGAAGCGAAAGAGGTTTGTTTGAATCGAAGCATTTGACGTTCCGTTGTTTCTGCCTACCCTAATGGGAGACAGGCGTGACAGATATGTATGTGTATGTATATATATATATATATGTAATAGAAGACTATGTGAAGTTATTATTATCAGCTAAGTATATATGTGCATTCATTAATATAATAATTAATGATTAATGCACAAAACCATCTAATTAATGAGAAAACCATTCAGAGTTCCTTGAATACGAGTACTTGTATTGATCTAATTAATGTAAGTCACGTTTGTTTCAAAGATTGCATTTTATTGTTTGAGCAAAAGATACAATTTTAAAGAAGAAAATTATTAGATTAGATTAGAGTAATTATTAGAGGGAGACTTTGAACAAAAGTTATAAGTAACAAAGCAAAGTTAAAGTAAGTAAGCAAACGACTTTTGTACAACGTAGAATATATATATATTATATTTTTGTATATTACAGACTTTATCTTTTTTCAATGTCCTTTACCTAAAGGTACATCACTTGAATGAATCACGGCTTTACCAATCACTATGATACATTAAAAAAACGAACACTGTTTCATGCCTCCAGTGAAACTGTTTATAATTACTCCTCTCCATCCAAAGTTTGCCTGCAAGAGATTGCTTTTAGCGATAAGGTCGCCTATTGTTTTCTCATTGTGATTATTTCTTGTAATTGTTTATATCTATAACAAGTTTACTATTGTAATCTTTTGGAGGAAACAATAAAGAGTATCTATTTATGTGGACTGTCAGCTTGTTTGCCATTCTAAGTTGTATAAAAAAAATATAAAGTGGCTTATGCTCTTCTTCATATATATTTTTTTAATGGGTGATAATGGAATGGTAACCCCACCCGCGCCATCGGTATATACCGGCGGGGCACCAGTGAGGGATGATAGGTGAGGATGAAGCAGGTCAGTTAGCCCACCGTGACGAATCTAACAAGAAATCAATCACGATGGTTTCCAGGGGGAACCGCGTGGAGGTCGACCAGACAGGGTATATTGCTAGCAATGGGACTAGTAGTCCCCATTTCTAACAATCCCTTCCCCACAGCGTATACCGTTTGCGCAGGCGGATTTACTACTCTACTGTCGTCCATTAAAAATCCCTTACTAATAATAATCCCTCGCCAGCATATACATTGTAAAACCATTCTATTTTCCCGTCCCGTTAAAAAAACTTCACCGATGGTTGCAATCCGCAAAATACACTGCTGAAATGATTTCAATGAAATTTTTAAAATATGTATTGTTTTTTTTTTTTTTTTTTGTTGGATCCTCTTTGTGCTCTGAGAAGAGCGTAGGTGACTTACGGCGGAACCCTTCGCGCAGGTTTCTTCTCCAGGGATTACTCTGGATCACTGGACTAATTGCATTGAAGCCTGGCATCTTGGACTACTTGGATGCGCCATTGAGTTGGGCTTTTTCGCTTCTTAATTTTTTATTCAGTATTTAATTTTTAATACTAGTATGAAAAAAAAATAAGCCCGATAGATGGCGGTAGGTGGCAAAACAACTTTCGACGGGTCAGCTACTTACAAATTCAAATTCAAATTCAAATTCAAAAATCATTTATTCATGTAGGACATTTTAGCCGCTTATGAACGTCAAATTTGTACATTATAATTTTATATTTACCCTACCGTCCAGTTCGGTATATAGATCCAATTGAGAAGAACTGGCAAGAAACTCAATTGAATTACTTTTTTTTTTTTAAAGCCAGTTTATTTACAATGTATATTTATATAGGTGTCTATGTCTAACATTAAATGAAAATTCAGTGCATGAACAACTATTGCCATGCACACTCGTCATTCAAGTAATCGTTTAGTGAGTAATAGGCTTTGCTCAGTAAATATGATTTAACAGATGTTTTGAATTTATTTAAGGGTAATTCCAACATATCCTTTGGTATCTTATTGTAAATTTTTATACCTATTCCCATAAAAGACCTATTAACTTTTTCTAAACGATACTTGGGGACAGCAAGTTTGTCTTTAAATCTAGTATTAATATTATGAATATTGCTGTTTTTTGGAAATAAGTCAAGATTTTTATGAACATATAGAATATTTGAATATATAAATTGAGAAGCAACGGTGAGAATATTTGCCTCTTTGAATTTCTCTCTTAATGAGTCACGACTCTTCATACAGTAGATCGCTCGAACGGCACGTTTTTGTAATATGAATATATTCTTAATATCTGCCGCTTTTCCCCATAGTAATATTCCATAAGAGAGTAAACTATGAAAATAACTAAAATAGACTAATCTAGCAGTATCAGTATCAGTGTACTGTCTAACTTTACGCACGGCAAAAGCTGCTGAACTTAGTTTCGCTGCAAGGCTTTGAATTTGTGCACCCCATTGTGTTTTATTATCTAGTGTGATTCCTAGAAAGACAGTAGAGTCTATGAATTCGAGAGATTCGTCATTTAATTTAATATTGCAATTAGTATTAAAACTTTTAGATAGAGAGAAATTAACACATTTTGTTTTTTTAGCGTTTAACATAAGATTGTTAGTTGTAAACCAGTGCAGGAGACGCCGCAAAGCACTATTTACATCGTCATAATTATTAGTCATTCTATTAACTTTAAAAATCAATGAAGTATCGTCTGCAAACAATACTATGCCGCATCTATCCTGCATGGCATATGGGAGATCATTAATGTAAACTAGGAATAAAAATGGACCGAGAATAGATCCTTGAGGTACACCCATTTGCACAAGTGACCCGTCAGACGTAGCGTTGCTAATCTTCACTTTCTGTATTCTATCAGATAGATAAGATTTTATTAAATTTAAAGCATTGTCTTTGACGCCATAAAAAGCAAGTTTTTTTAGCAATGTATTATGATCAACGCAATCAAAAGCCTTAGAAAGGTCACAAAAAACACCTATCACATCCATTTTAGTTTCCCATGCAGCAAATACGTGTCTAAGCAACTCTGCACCTGCGTCTGTAGTTGAACGACCTTTGGAAAAACCGAATTGACTATTGTGGATTAAATTATTTAAATTGAAATAACTGACAAGTTGCATAAGGATTATTTTTTCAAAAATTTTACTGAGTGCTGGGAGTATGGATATAGGTCTATAATTTATTGGGTCACTCCTATCTCCAGATTTAAAAAGCGGTATGATTTTACTAATTTTCATTATGTTAGGAAATTTACCTTCATCTATACATTTATTGAAAATAAAAGCAAGAGAGGGCGCAATAATTTCCATTATACTATCCAGTATTTTAACAGACATACCCCATAGATCCTCTGTTTTTTTATTATTAAGTTGTTTGAATATTTTCATTATTTCTACTGATGATGTATGTCTAAAGTTAAATACAGCTGATGACTTGCTAACATTGTCTGTTAGTAAAGTTTCAGCAGCAGACGGGGAAGATTTTAGAGCCTGTGTCGTAATTAATGGAATATTAGTAAAATAAGATTCGATACAGATACGAATAGATTGATAATACTGTAGATTATATTGATTTTCATTATATTGATTAAGATTCAATCCACAGAGTATCAGATAGTTATGTTGAATGGACTGCAAAATTAAACAGGTGTGCAATAAATACATTAATAATTAAACAACATTTTGTTTTAGAATCGTGGAATTTATTATGGCGAAACCCTTGTACGTGGATTTTCAATTGAAATGTGATTTGTACGACTTGAAATCTCAGCTGTTACTGGACTTTACGTTAGGCAATTCACATAATATATAATTTGAACGAAGTATAATCCACTTTTCCCTTGTTAGAGACAAGGTACAATGGTATGAATGAATGAATGAGTATACTTTATTTGCATTATACAATACAGGAAATAAGCAAGACAATTTACAAACACAACGATACAATTGTATAAGTACAGTGAGGCGGTGTTATTGCTGAGAGCAATCTTTTCAAGACAACCTTAAGGTAATGGACTAATTGTTTTACAAGTAGGTATGATAGTGCTGTATAATTAAAAAAGCATGTTTTGCAAATTAAAAATATATGAAAATTGTATACATATATACATACATACACACATACACATACATATACATATCAATCAAACAAGATTATATAATCCCATGCATATATGTTCAATATGTACCTAATATTAGGATATATATTTATAATTATAGGCACAAGGAAAACAAACTGTCATAAAATAAATAATAAAAAATATTTATTATATAAATACATAATAGGTTGACTGGAAGAGATCTCTTTTAGAGATAAGTTCGCCTTTGCTAACATTGTTGTTAACTTATTGTTGTTACTGTATGTTTTAGTGCAATATATATATATATATATATATATATATATATATATATATATATATATATATATATATATATATATATATATATATATATATATATATATATATATATATATATAAATATGTCAATTTTTGAAATGAAGTAACATTCAGATAGAGATAAGATAATGTTTCACTTGTCGTTTGAAAGCATCAATGGATTTTGTACTTCTAATGACAACAGGCAATGAGTTTAAACGTGTATATTTACGAAATTAAACATTTATTATAATTAAAAATCAATTGCCAAATGTATGTAATCGCTTAAGAACAGCTACATCTATTCGGCTAATTTTTTTTTTGTTGTATTTTTAGTTACAAGGTTAAATGGTGATAGGTGAAACGTTTACAGAGTCATCTAGTGACTTAACTTACTAATATAGTACTACTGTAACTAGACGATGTATGTATTTATTTGTAAAAAGAATAGTGTTTTTTTTATACCACTGAGGTGACAAACAAGCTTACGCCCCACCTATTGGTAAGCGGTTACTATAGCTTTAGAACGCATGCAATACTAAGGGCATTACGCGTGTGTTGCCGATGTAGTTGTTTGGAGGAAATAAGTATAACAACTAACTTTGTTTATTCACATATATTATATACAGAAGGTAAATATTATATACAAAGGAATATGTAGAATATAATATATAAAAACGGAAATTAGGAGTGTGAGAGGCGAGCGATCGAGATGGAGAGAATGACAGCAGAAATGAATGTAAGAAGTAAACGTCGCTGTCATGTCTGTACGACCAGTCCGAAGGAAAGAGAGAGGTGAAATATCTATGTACAATTTAATTTACCTACTTGATGGAAAAGAAAGTAATGATGTTGACAAGTGGCTATGAGATGAATGTTTACAATATTTATTACAGACACCACAGCGACACTGATGACGACTGATTCCATAACCTTGAAGGGTTTTATTAAGAGCCCATCGAGGTGTAAAATAGAAACCAACTAAAACAAATAATTCAATTTAAATTTATTTCAGGAAATTTTTGTCTTTGTCAGTTTTTTTTTAGAATAGAACAGAACAGAACAGAATAGAATAGAAACATTTATTTAATTTAATTAGTTTAAAATTGCTACCTTAATTATCGTTGAAAACAGCACTTTAAATAAATGGTATTAAATAACAAAATTCATTATTTTCTTGAACGTGATACGGCATATAGTGACAGGGTATTGAAGGTCGCGGGCCTTAAGTGGAAAATAAGCGTACCATCTAATTAGAAATGAAGAAAAAATATGTGATTCCACTATATGTAGGCTACGACGCCACAGCGACCCTGGCAGATATGTAAATTTACATAGTATAAAATGAAGTCACTTAACGCCATCTGTACGTTTAGCTCATACATATTACTCAGCGGATTTTATTGCAGTTTTCGTCATTAGAGAGAGTGACTTAAGGACGATATTTATATGTACACTAATAAGCGTACCATCTAATTAGAAATGAAGAAAAAATATGTGATTCCACTATATGTCACAAAACTTCAATTTAATCCATTCAGCCGTTTCTTTGTTTTATTCGATCAAATTTTTTAAAAAATTGATGGATCACATTCTTTGTACAAAAAAGCTCATAATCTTTAAAAAACGAAAAAAAATCTCAGCATTTTGCACATTTTTATTGCAAACATTGTTTAAAAATTATAAATTTAATTTAAAAATATCAATTAATAATTTTCTGAATCATTAAAAAAAACTTCAAAAAATTTTCTTTTTTCAAAAATAAAGGATTTTCTTTTAAATTCAACGATTTAATTATATATGTAATAAGACAATTTTATATACAGTTATATATCGTCAACAAATACCTCTTAGTCCTCAGGAATGGCAAAGGGTATCATGGGCAAAACAGTATATTCTGTTATGTCCACGGTACTGCTCATGTCTATAGGCGACGGTTACCACTTACCATCAGGTGGACAGTCAGCTTGTTTGCAATTCTAAGTTGCATAAAAAACACTACTTCTAGGCACACCATTAACTATTATAGTCGTGAACGTAATAATTAATTATTTTTTATAATCCCACCATAAAAGTAAACCTTGTTAATTAATACGTTTCTCATACAAACATACAAGTATTGTGAGTACATTGTATTGTATGTAATAGCGTCAAAGATGAGATGTAATAAAATTAAACACGATGTCTTGATACTATTTTTAACATTATAAATATGAAAGTTTATTTGTATGTACGTTTATTACCACATGCAGTGTTAACTGCTCAACAAATGGTCATGCATTTTAGTATTCTCAGCATTTGGGATAGAAGAGCATAGGTCATGGCTGTAGCTAGAAGCGGGTGGGGTAGGCATTGAGGGGCAATGCCCTATCTTAAAACGAAAGGCCTCAAAATTTTTTTTTAATAGGTGAAAATGGAATGGTGCCCCGCCTGCGCTATCGGTATACGCTGGCGGGGCACCAGTGAGAGGTAATAGATGAGGATGAAACCAGACCAGTTGACCCATCGTGAAGAATTCCACGAGATTTAACCACGATGGTTTCCAGGGAGAACCGCATGGAGATCGACCTGATGGGACACATTGCTAGCAATGGAGCTGTTAGATCCCATTACTAACAATCCCCAAAAAAATAGATAAAATCGCTTTTTGAGGTCGCTCAATTATGGCTTCTGTCCTACCAAAAAGTTCTTTTGCCCTAAACTTGGGTGACTCTTACGACATCCACGGGGAAGGAAGGGGTGGCCCATTTTATAGGGCATTAGGGTAATCATTAGGGCAGATAACGGTGAATAGTTATATTTAAAATTTGAGGTCAGCAGACAAATTTTACGCTCCACTAGTATATATATATATATATATATATATATATATATATATATATATATATATATATATAATGTTCTATTTTTGGTTTTTGGTGACTACATTATATAGTGATTTACTACTAGTAAATCTGTAAAGTGTCGCCAAAAATATGTATGTATGTATGTATGTATAATCATCAAACCATCAATCAATCAATACATATAATATTTTACCAGAGGGAGACTTTGTACAAAAGTCGATTTCCTGGGTACCTCTGTCCCATTCGTGTTACTACCGTGAAGCAGTTGTGTTTGCATGGCTGTGTTTCGGTTTGAAGGGTGCGATATGGCAGTGAATTTACTGGGTAGAGAGGAATAACACCTGAGTCCTCAGGAATGGCAATGCATGGGGGGTATCATGGGCGAAACAGTATTCTCTGTTATGTCCATGGTACTGCTCATGTGTATAGGCGACGGTTACCACTTTCCATCAGGTGGGCCGTCAGCTTGTTTGCCGTTATAAGTTGTATAACAAAAATCGTAACTGGTCGCTGTCTGTACATGAAAGATATATAAGAAAAACTATTGTAGGGAGGCTTTATGAACGCAATAGAGCCCAAAGCAATTATTTTTAGAATTTTTGTCGGCTTCTCTGTTTGTCTGTACGTTTATGCACGCTAATCTCAGAAACGGCTTAACCGATTTTAATGCGGTTTTCACTATTGCATTGCGGTTTGCTCCATTTAACATTTAGTGTTTGTATTATTTCAATCGATTCATAAATACAAAAGTTATATCAATCTAAAGAATCAAATATAAAATGCTATAAAATAACCGATTAGCTGAATTGGCTGAAACTTTATGAAGGTTTTAGGTATGTAATAATTAATTAAGTATATAATACAATATAATACTGGATTCATGAAGAGTTACAATGGGAATGATATATAGGAACCACATAGTTAAAAGCAGACAACGCCGCGGGAAACGGCTAGTTATAAATAAATAATAAAATACAAGAACCACACAGCAATACAATATCATAAAGTTTCGCATTCACAGTTTGTAAGACCTATGTTCAAAATGCACGCGTACGAAGTCACGGGCAAAAGCTAGTTATATTGCGAGCGAGTGCAACTCGCATCGTGTACAAGTATTAAGATAATTGCTAAACTCAATTTTGATATGTACATACCTAAATCGGTAGCGCATCACGACCCCGCCGTCACGAGCGGCCGTTATGTGCGTGAAGATGCGTCAGTACATTGCTACACTTTAAATTTACGAACACAGACAGACAGACAGTACACCCGACACTAGTACTAGTGAAGTGCCGAGTTCGGCTTACTCGAATACGAACTCGAATCTTACTAATATAACTAAATGATGTCTGTATATGGGAGATATTTAAGAACAATGCCTCTTATGAAATGAGGGGTTTTAACAAGACAAATAGACACGACACCAATGGTTTTTTAGAAAATTTTATCTGTATATTCAATTCAAAATTCAAAATTCAAAAATCATTTATTCATGTAGGACATTTTAGCCGCTTATGAACGTCAAATTTTTACATTATAATTTTATATTTACCCTACCGTCCAGTTCGGTATATAGATCCAATTGAGAAGAACTGGCAAGAAACTCAATTATATTACTTTTTTTTTTTAAAGCCAGTTTATTTACAATGTATATTTATATAGGTGTCTATGTCTAACATTAAATGAAAATTCAGTGCATGAACAACTATTGCCATGCACACTCGTCATTCAAGTAATCGTTTAGTGAGTAATAGGCTTTGCTCAGTAAATATGATTTAACAGATGTTTTGAATTTATTTAAGGGTAATTCCAACATATCCTTTGGTATCTTATTGTAAATTTTTATACCTATTCCCATAAAAGACCTATTAACTTTTTCTAAACGATACTTGGGGACAGCAAGTTTGTCTTTAAATCTAGTATTAATATTATGAATATTTGTTCCTGCATCGCACAAAACCTTCCGCACCAAATTAAATGCGTTGTTCAAAATTGTATTCTTAAAGATCTAACTTAAAATCTAGTAGGTGTATGATTTATTTTGCTACGCTATCAAAAATAATAAATTAGGTGCTCTAGTACTCAATGTACTGAATTCGGTTACATAATACTCGCCGTGTAGGTCCCGGCATAAAAATGACTACCCCTTCCTTTCTCGTGGATGTCGTAGGAAGCGACTAAGGGAGCATATGGTAGAGGGATGGGCAGCAGCGTCCCTCTTAAAACATATGTTAAAGCCTAACTGCATTTACCAACCCGCCTGCCAAGCGTGGCAATTACTGGCAAGACTCCCCTTATGGGGAAGGCTAATGTTCAGCAGTGGACAGATAACGGCTGAAATAAAACTCAAAAACAAATTTCGAGTATTTAACATACTCGAAAATTTGTCGTGTATTTGTTGTAAGACTTTATATTTTATTTTATCATTATATAGTTTTTATTTTCCTTAATTATCAAAGAAAAAATAGTAAACGATTGAACATTAAAAATCTTAATTAAAATTAAAATATTTCGAGTCCAATGAAGTACTCGAATATCTGTATAAGCTTCCGAGTCCTTATTACCCGAGTCTTTTTTTATAAGTAGCATAATTTAAGATATTAATTATTTCAGAAAAAAAAAAAGACATAAACCATAGCATACTCAGTTATTTTGAATTGAAAAATTAAAATATTTAACCAGTCCTGATAAAATTTCTGTAGGATTTTCAGATAGCAAAATTTACAAATCGGTTTATAACACAGTTATAAGGCAACAAATTTAAAAAAAGAACCGAATTAAAAAACTCCTTTTTTTTTTAAATCACTACAAAATACTCGAATACTAAAAAAAATCGACTTGGCACATCACTAATACGTACTCATGTGGGAATGTTGGTAACCAGTGTACTTGTATTACAGTGCATATTTAATGCATTATTGTACAAAATTGGAGTTGCACGATTAACATCCGTTTATGATATATTTTACTGGCTGCATCATACACATTTGCCCAGTATTTTGTCTTGTTTATTTCAGTATTGCGATACTAAATCACTATGTATTGTGCTATAAGAATTAGCCAGCGATAGATTTACACATACGCCTCGTGTAGTTTAATTAAATTTTGCCGACACTAACGCCCTCTACAATTAAGTATCCTAGTTCGCAATCTTATAATTTACAATTTTTTTTATCATTTAAACTATAACTTTATTATTTGAAGTCCCATAAGCACACATTATATTTTAATGTAATAATTACAGGTCTTTTTTTTATTTACATGTAATTAGATTGAAAAAGATCGACTAGTTTCGGAACCAATTCGTGATCCTTAACCTTAAATTGGTGCAGATTATATTTGGACAGAACAACATAAGCAGGGAGAGAGCTGTTAAGTAAGTTGTTAAATCTCACTACTAACAATCCTTTCCCCCCTAACTTAATTATGTTAAGTAAACGTATGAGTCTCCTAGAAATAGTAAATCTGAACTTAGAAGATACTATAACTATAACAGGGCACCAGTGAGGGATGATAGGTGAGAATGAAAAGACAGGTAAGTTAGCCCATCGTGATGAATACACCTGGAATTCAGCACGATAGTTTCCAGGGGGCATTCACATGGTGGTCAACTTGACAGGGTATATTGCTAGCAATGAGACTAGCAGTTCAAATTACTAGCAATCCCCCTCCCCTCCAGGACGTCATATTAGGCAGAGGAACCACAAAAATCCAGATGGATTGAAATAGCACAAAAAAATTAGATGTCGAACGTAGCTTCGGTCCTGACCGTAGTGTCGGCCAAGTTTTTACCAAAACCAAAACTCCAAATCAAAATCCAATAATCACTACAGGCGATATACCTCTTTTTCATTACTATTACATCAGCCTTTAACTGTCCACTGGTGAACATAAGCTTCGCCCACGAAGGGAGGTTTTGCCAAACTTAGCGGGCGGGTTGGCAACCGCAGTTAGGTTTTAGCGGTGTTTAAAAGAGACGCTTCTGACCATTTAGGTTCAAGCGTGTGAAGATGAACTCTTTATTGATAGCGAGCGGTGCGATGATAAAAGGTGCCTCCCACCAAATTGTTTATAATTACTCCTCTCCATCCAAAGGTTGCCTGGAAGAGATCGCTCTTAGCGATAAGGTCGCCCATTGTTTTCTCATTGTGATTATTTCTTGTAATTATTTATATTTATAATAAGTTTACTATTGTAATCTTTTGGAGGAAATATTAAAGAGTATCTATCTATCTATCTATAATCTACTAAAGGTATCATTACAAACAATTCCTCAGAGCATAATCCATTAGATAAGCCTCATAGCCCGTCTTTGAACCGAGTCAAAAGCACAAAGCTGGCATCCAGGAGCTCGGACACAGATGCGAGTATCCCATGTGGAGCTAAACTTGCAACTTGTACAATAACAGTCTTTGTCTTGGGGTGAAATACCGTTTCGCTTTATTGAGCACCCCAAGCTTTTTGGACGCCAGCGTGACCCTATCTTCTAGATGACCTCCGAACTCTGCAGAACTTCAGATATCGACACCGTGAATCCCAATACTTTTAGAGATGGTAACGGATGTGTTCCTGAATTGCGGAGCCACAGTAAATGGATTTTTTTATGGATGATAATGGCGGGGCACCAGTAAGAGATGATAAGTGAGAATGAAAAGGCAAGTCAGTTAGCCCATTGTGATGAATACACTTGGAATTCAGTACAATGGTTTCTATGAGGGACCACGTGGAGGTAGATCTGACAGCAATGGGACTGGTAGTCCATATTCCTAGCAAACCTCCCTCCCCCCCCCCCCTTAATTGGTGTTTTTAACGGTGAACGCGCGTTGAATATTCTTTATTTTTATTTTTTTTTATACAACTTAGAATGGCAAACAAGCTGACGGCCCACCTGATGGAAAGTGGTAACCGTCGCCTTTAGACATGAGTAGTACCATGCACATGACAGAGTATACTGTTTCGCCCATGATACCCCCCATGCGTTGCCATTCCTGAGGACTCAGGTGTTATTTCTCTGTACCCAGTAAATTCACGCCGTATCCAACCCTTCAAATCGAAACACAGCCATGCAAACACAACTGCTTCACGGTTGAAACACGAATGGAACAGAGGTACCCAAGCAATAGACTTTTGTACAAAGTCTCCCTCTGGTAAATAAATAAATTAAATTAATTATTATATACCATATTTAACTCAGGTAATTATGTTATTTTATGAAATCAATTATGATATATATTATGCAAATTATAAGCTATAAAGAGTATTAATAATTTAATTCGTGATTAACGTAACATAGTATTTATTTATATTAACAAACGATACTATAATTCAATTTATGATAGGTATGTAATATTACAGTTAATATTATCACTCGATTCGGGTTAACCAGAGGTTAATTATATACCTACTTACCTACTTGTTAAGTTGTAATACATATATGTATCGATACTCAGAATTTATGTTTCGAAATATAGTTCATTTCATGTCTGTATCGTATTGATGTATTTGATGACCTCTATGGCGTAATGGTTGACTTGTTGCACCCAAATAAGGTACCTGGTTCGATTCTCGGTCTAGCCAATTTTGTTTAGTTTTTATTAAATTTTATTTACTTTACTGTAGTTCGAGGTTTTGTCATTTTGAGTTGTAATATAAATTATTAGTTAATCTATCACATACTTTGCTGAATATAAATGTGTAAAATGGTATAATAATAAAAAAATATATTATTATGTTTATATTCTGCCCTACATAAAAAAAATACATTAAGATTTGGTCTACGTCTTTCAGATAATTGTTTAATATTTTATTTTAATAATATTTTATTAAGTATTTTAGAATTATTATTAATATTTTACTTACTATTTTTAATTTTATTCTCATTCAATTCGTGATTAAACAAAAAAATAGTATTAAACTTATATTTTTATAGATAAATAAATAAATAATTTAATAATTTAATGCCGTATCTTGGTGACTGTGTCATATGACAAACAAAGACTGGTCCAACCTATTTTTCAAACCAAAAATAAGAAAGTTCTCAATTTGGTTGTATTATATATATATATATATATATATATATATATATATATATATATATATATATATATATATATATATATATCTTATTTCGTAACTTAGTTATAAAACGATTTGGAAAATTCTTTTTTGATCTGACAAAATATACTTACAAATCGGTCCTATAAATATTTTATGGAAACAGATTCAGTAGT
Source organism: Galleria mellonella (assembly GCF_026898425.1). Lineage (NCBI taxonomy): Eukaryota > Metazoa > Arthropoda > Insecta > Lepidoptera > Pyralidae > Galleria > Galleria mellonella. Next base: position 787,011 of record NW_026441999.1, on the reverse strand, counting down.
TTCATTTTTAAATCAAAATATCATGTTTTACCATAATTAACTGTTTTTTTTTTGTGCGTAACTCAATCTTAGATTAATAATTTGAGACTTTTCGAGAAACGAAATGAAATTAATTTGAACATGCGGAAGATTATTTTATTTATTTATTTTGGTACATAGGTAACAATGGATGGTAAAACAAGATAAGTCCTCTATGATCAACTTTATCTATCGAGGTATACAAATTCGCAATTATATAACATATCAGAAGTATATAAGATACATATATATGAAAATCAATAATGTCACATTTACAGGAAAAAAAAAACATTTTTGGAAAGTTTATTGGATGGTGCAATAATTTGCTAGCCCGCCTGACGAGACGCGGTAACTGTCACTTGCAGACATGAGCATAACAGAATACACTGTAACACCTATGCTACCTCTCACACATTGCCATTCCTGAGAACTGAGCTGGTATACCTCCATAGTTTGTAATTCCACTGCCATATCCCCTTCAAATCCTGTAATCCTAGCATAAAATGGGCCACTCCTTCCTTTCTCATGGATGTCGTAAGAGGCGATTAAGATATAATGATCGAGGGATGGGCAGCAGCGTTTCTCTTAGAACATCACCAAAGCCTTAATGCGGTTGCCCTTCAAACCACATGAGCAGGATTCTAACTATATTGCAATAAAAAAAAAATCATTTGCACTGAACCAATTGCAGAATTCAATCAATCACACGTGTATAACATTTGTACCCTTCGTTCTTGACCGCATCGTGTGTATGTATACATACATACATACATGTAAAGATGTAACTATCTTTTGATATCATTACTATCAAAACGAGAGCAACCTTCGGCATCGGAGATGAGCCGATCTCTCGCACACACGCGCACGCACACACGTTTGAAATGCGCGTGCGCATATCGAAGATGCATAGAACTGTGTTTGAACTAATCAGTCATAATAGTATATAAGCAAAAGGGACCCTAATCGGTCATCATTCGAGTGTTAGACGATCATCTTAACAGATCGTAGTTTAATATATATTTTGAAGTTATATTTGAAATAATAATAGTAATATTTAAAAAAAATTGTGTCAGTGCTTAAAATAGTGTCATATATAGTAAGGTATAAATTATTTTTCGTCTATTGGGTATAGTCCTTTTTTATACAACTTACAATGGCAAACAGCTGCCTATCTGATGGAAAGTGGTAACAGTCGCCTATAGACATAAGCAGTACCATGGACATAACAGAGTATACTGTTTCGCCCATGATACCTCCCCGTGCGTTGCTATTACTGAGGACTCAGGTGTTATAGCGCTGTACCCTGTAAATTGACTGTCATATCACCCTTCATACCGAAACACAGCCATGCACACACAACTGCTTCACGGTTGAAACACGAATGGGACAGAGGTACCCAAGTAATCGACTTAGTGATACGTGTACAATTAAATAACAATACACAAGTTACAATTAAAGTAACAATACATGTACAATTAAACACGTTACGTTGGCGACTTCGTCTGAAAGGAGAAAAATTGTTGTTTAATTTCATTTAATTTCGACTAGATTTTTTAATTGGGTACCTCTTTCCCATATAAATACAAACACAAGAAATAATCACAGTGAGAAAACAATGGGCGACCTTATCGCTAAGAGCGATCTCTTCCAGGCAACCTTTGAATGGAGAGGAGTAATTATATTCTATATTCTTGCTAATATTCTAAAAGTATTAAAATATAACACCATTTTAAAAATAATTGGCGAGGAATATAACTCGCCTATAATTGAGCATTTCATTCAGATGCTGTTCTAGTCGGCTGGCTCACATCTGAGTGAACTGTTTTAATTAATTTGCTTTTCTTTTTTACTAACATAGTTTGTAAGAAAACTGTTACTAACAAAATGGACCAAATTGTAGTCTGAGTAATAAAGTATTTAATATATTATTATTAATATTATAAATATGCAAGTGAGTTTGTTTGTTACTCTCTTAGCGCTTCAATGGTTTAACTAACCACTGTAATTTTTTCTATACACGTGCTATATTTGGACGGAAATCGACGTAGGCTACTTTTATCCCGATTAGAGAACATATTTCGGTCACGCGGACAAAGTCGCGGGTAGAAACTAAAACAAATATATAAATAAAAAATATAATTAAATTCTTTTTAATTATTGTTACAGCGTTTTATCAAGTATTAAAGAAATAATATCATCATCATGAAGGTAGGTGGTATTTCTATTGAATTAATTTATTTATTTTATTTATTGATATATAAAAGGAATATGTCGGTTTATATTTTTATTTTTATTTTTTTATACCACTTAGGTGGCAAACAAGCATACGACCCATCCGATGGTAAGCGGTTACCGTAGCCAACGTACGTATTTACAGTGGATTTCGGGTATAACGACGATGAAGGGACCACCCTATTTTCGTCGTTATATCCGGAAGTCGTTACAGACAAAGGTAAAGAAATACAGACACGTGCACATGTATAGTTTTTTCTACGCACAAATCAGCATTGTTTTCACCGCTTTTCAATTTTGAAATCATTTCCGCCTTTTCTTTAACAGTGAATGTGCGTCGAGGCAGTGATACTTATCCAAAAGTTTACTAAACTCAGTTACTACTCAGAATATCACTTTGTAACTGAACCATAAATTCAACACCGAAACTCATACAAAATGTACCTTAAAGACTATTCCGATTTTAAATTGGATAATTTAAGATTTAATTCCACAAAATATACAGACTTTTATCGTGAAACCTGTTATTTTGATTTAAAAAGTAAACTACTGAACTAATTTTGATAAAATTTCTATGAGACCAATCAGTAAGTATATCATTTCAGAAAAAAAAAAGAATTTTCCAAATCGGTTTACAACTGACGGAGTTATGAGGGTACAAACGTAAAAAAAATACAACCGAAATGAGAACTTCTTTCATTTTGAAGTCAGTTGATTATTATAAATTTATTTATTTATACTTTATTGTAAACAAAAATTACATTATTATAATATATATATATATATATATATATATATATATATATATATATATATATATATAAAAATAAAGATGTACAACAGGCGAGCTTAACTCTGTAAGAGTTCTCTTCCAGCAAACCCTGAGTGGAAAGGATCAATTAACGAAATAATTTAATTATAAATTTTATTGATGATGGTCCGAATCCATAAAACAGTAATTTTGTAAAACTATTAAATTATTGTTATATTATTAAATTATTTGCGAAACTATTAATGAGTGAAGAAAGGTTCTTGAGTAGCGACCGCATACGGATAAACGCAGTGTAGGACGAACGGCCACTAGATAGAGTGACGACCTGAAATGCATTGGATGCAGGTGGCTCAAGATCGTTCTTTATGGCAGTCTATGGGGGAAGCTTACGTCCAGCAGTGGATGGATAATGGCTGAAATTAACATGAATTAAATTATTATTTTAATTGGTTTAGAAAAGTGACACTTTAGAATCGAGTACAGCGATTGTAATTTATAGTATTTAAAGATACAAGTATGTATTACAGATTTTACTCATCGTAACACTGGCGGTGGCGTCGACAATAGCCGAACCTCCTGTCGATAACAGGCAAGTACCTTCACACGCCACAAATATATATAGTTTAGCAGCTAAATCGATGACAATGGAATGTTATTCTCACCAGCACTATCGGCATACACTGGAGGGACACCAGTGAAAGATTTTTTTTTAATTTACATTTAATTTGGATATTTGTTTTTTAACATGTCAATCCCATAAAATCTAAACAAGTTATCTACTATTATAATTATAACTAAACGATATAACTTACTAATTCACTTAAGCTTTGTGCTTAAGTGAAAGATGATAGGTGAGGATTAATGCAAGTCAGACAATCGGTAAGAATTCGACAAGAATTAACCACGATAGTTTCCAAATTGTATAAGTAAACGTGTGTGTCACCTTGAGCAGGTACTTGCCACCTCAGCAGCGGTTCAACGGAGGATCCTCAGCGCCATCGCAGACTTACGGCCCCCCAAATTCAAATTCTGGATTCGCTGCACAGAGGCAAACTGACGCTGTTTTCGGGTAAAACATCTTTTGAACAATTTATTTTATTTTGATTTAAAAACGAAAACCATTTATTTGCAATACAAAAAAATACAGGTTCAGTCGTTGCAAAATTAATACTAACTCTATTAAAAAAAGATAGAAAGAAATATTTTTTATTTAAGTAAACTTAGATTTAAGAATTTTTGAACAAAAGAATGTTTTATCTTCTTGTTTGTATTGGATAGGCTCAAAAAACCCTTAACCAACTTTAAAAAATCTTTCACCTATGGAAAGATATAATATCAGTGAGTAAAATATGCTGTATTTGAAGTATAATTAAAAAAAATTCTACCTATTAATTCATGCGATGCCAAGGATCGCTAGTAACCAATTATAATGCTTTCAGAAGCCGCCCATCCCAATCTTATGGTGCCCCATCCTCTCGCAACACTGCCCGTCCCTCATCGACGTACGGTGCCCCACAACCATCCAGCCAATATGGTCCCCCATCAGCATCACAGTTTGGATCTCAACCGTCCTCTCAGTATGGTCCTCCTGGATTTGGACAGAGCAGACAAGGAGCAAGAGCACCCAGCAGTCAGTACGGTGCGCCTAGATCCGGTGCTCCTTCACAGCAGTACGGTGCTCCAGGTTTTGGAGGTGTCGGAGGTGAGTGTGTCAAACGTCTTCGTACATCAAAGTGATATACGAAAAACTAATAATAAGACCATAAAATTCCAAATCTTATACCTTGTATCATAGGAAACCACGCAATGGACGTTCTAAGTCCCAACCCAGAATACCCAGTACTAAGCCAATTCAGAAGAGTTCACCTTCTTAATTAGCTCGACCGGAGCTGAACCCGGATTTATGCACAGCAACCTGCCCACTACTGCACCTCCACACCTCTGCATCTTTCGAATCGTCAAAATCACCGTAAATGGAACCAAATCCATTAGCATTAAATTCACCACTTACCTTAACAACCTATTCCCATATTAACCATATCCTATCCGTGCATACATTTTTGATCATTAAATGTTATAATAAGATACCGAAGGATATTTTGGATCTACCTTTTAATAAGTTTAAATCTGTTATTAAAAACACTTAGTAAACAAAGCCTATTGCACACTAAACGATTACTTGAATGACAAACGTGCATGGTGTTAGTGGATCATGCACGGGCTTTTAACGACCATGTAATTTTAGACATAGGACATTTAAATAAATACACATAATGTTAACAGAGATTTAAAAGAGTAACTGTTGAGTTTCTTGCGGGCTCTTCTCAACAGATAATAACCTTGCGAACTACTATAGTAGATTAAAAAAATGACGATTTAAAAGTGCTTGTAAACAAGTCTATTTGGTAATGTTAATCATTTTGAGTCTATCTCCCATATTTCGAAGTGACCCGTCGCCCGTATCTGTCATTTACGCGACAGAACTCCTAAAAAAACAACTGCTTTACCTCGGAGGACGTAAATTTTACACAATGAACTTTCAAAATTGTGTAAATTGCTTAGGTGGTCAATTCTCTGGTGCATCCAATGGCCTAGGAGGTGGACAGAGCCGCGCGTACCTGCCCCCAGGACAAGGTGGCTACAACGGTGACGATGGCTCTAACGGGGTAAGTTATTTAGATTCACAAATAACCTGTTATTGTATGAGCCGTTAACTGTCCACTGCTGAACATAGCCATCCCCATAAGGGGGGTTTTGCCAGTAGTTGCCACGCTTGACAAGCGGGTTGGCAAACGCAGTTTGGCTTTTAATGATGTTTTAAGAGGAACGCTGCTGACCACACCTTCACTACAAGCTCCCTTAGTCGCCTCTTACGACACCCATGGGAAAGAAAGAGGTTGCCTATACTAATGCCGGGACCTACACGGCTAATAACTTAAGTTTCAAAAAATACTAAAAGTTGAACAAAAATTGTATGAGCTCAATATGGAAGAAAAAATGTACCGTATCATAAATCCTACATCATTGTCAAACTCTCATTTATTTATTTGAAGGTTGATTTAATTAGAATAGTTTCAATGCAACAAAGTAAGATCAACGAACACAATTGGCTACAAAATAACATAACACTCTGTCCCATTCGTGTTTCTACCGTGAAGCAGTTGTGTTTGCATGGCTGTGTTTCGGTTTGAAGGGTGGGATATAGCAGTGAATTTACAGGGTACAGAGGAATAACACCTGAGTCCTTAGAAATTGCAACGCATGAGAGGTACTCTGTTATGTCCATGGTACTGCTCATGTCTATAGGCGACGGATACCACTTTCCATCAGGTGGGCCGTGAGCTTGTATGTCATTATAAGTTGCATATAAAAAATAAGCAAAATAGCGTAATCTGATAGATATATTTCTTACTAAAATCATTTTACAAGATGACCAAAAATTAAAAGACCGTTTTGTACAAATACGTACGTATAATGGCTGAGGTGATGATGATGATGATGATACATATTATCCGTACAAAAACAAATAAACAAATTTTCAGGAGCCCGCAAACTACAACTTCGAGTACATGGTGAAAGATGACCAGTCTGGCAACGACTTCGGCCACCGCGAATCGAGACAAGGCGACAGAGCCGAGGGTGTATATTATGTTGTACTTCCAGATGGTAGGAAACAGGTATGTCTCACACTACCATCACCATTGAGTTATTAGCTGTCATCATGACAACTGGTGACAGCTCTGTAGGGCAATGCTTGACTGCGGGCCAGGATCTAATCTCAGCCTTAAACAATTGAATTTACAAATTCATATTTGGATTATTTAATAAATAGTGTCACTGGATTTGTGCTTCAGTACAAAAAGCAGTCATCCAGTAAGCCAGATCAAAGATAATGTTTAACGGAGGCCTAAAAACTCTTGAAAACAATAGGCAATTGAATATGAAAAAACAAAATACCCCCAGATTTTTCAACATTCGCATAAAGCAACCTCAGTTCGTAACAGTCCGATGACCAATACTTACCCACCTTTCTATCCTAACCTGCTTCTTAGAATACGTATCAAATTGCGGAGCTAGGACGCACATTTGCCTCAAACTAGATCTTGCATGAATGCCAATTATTTTTACTCTTTCTATAATCACTATTCTTCCCATTAAAGTGTAAAGGATCATCGTCCTTATCAAATAGCGAGAATGGACCAGAACTCTTTGTAACTCAAAAAATACTCAAACTTGACAAAGTCAATTAAAAAGTTTGTTTTCTAAATCGACCTAATCGGGACTCAAAGTTGAGACCTATTTTCCACAAAATAATTGGCCTGCTTATTGCTGTGCTACGATTGTCAAAATTGAAATGTGTACTTCCTTCACAGACTGTAGAGTACGAGGCTGATCAAGACGGCTACAAACCAAAAATCTCATACGAAGATGTCGGTAACAGTCTTGGTGGTTACGACAGAAACGCCCAGTTCGGTAGCAACCAAGTTGGTTACCAAGGCAACCAAGGCGGTTACCGAGACAACCAAGGTGGTTACCAAGGCAGTCAGGGCGGCTACCAAAATGGTGGACCCTACTAAACACGACTTTGTTTTTGTTGATTCCAATGTTATTTTTTTATAATTTTATTATTAAGTATTGACAGTAGAGAACTTTGGATTGATGTTTGATAAAAAATTTTGGGGGGAAAGAATTTTATATTTATTTGAACATAAATGTATGTGTCTACTATATTTATATTTTAAACTGATCACCATCTAAGTACCTACCTAATTACAGAATGATCTTTTATCAAACACCAATTAATTTTGTCAAATAAAATGTGATATAGGTACGACGACTTACGCAATATCAAAGGATTTTGAGACGTATGAGATCGAGAGTACAAAATGCTTTAGTGTAGTAAAAGAAAAAACAAAATGGCGGAATATATTTCTATTTAAGCAAAAATATATACTTATAAATTTTATTTGGCTTAAAAAATTAAAAAGGCCGGCAGCACACCTGCAATGCCGTAGGTGTTGTGGGTGACCATGGGCGGCGGTAGTCACTTACCATCAGGTGAGCCGCATGCTCGTTTGCCCCGTGTTGTAAAAAAAAAAAATATTATTAATTTATTTTCTAATCTCTAAAATGTACGTAAATAAAACTTTAAATTTATTATAAATGAAATACTTTAGATTCTAATTTTGGCAAATTTATATTATGTAGTATTAGGTACATACATATTTGTTATACCAGCTTTCGATGGCTTTTAGATAAAAGGTCGCCTTTTATGCTTCTCCTTTTTCGGTAAACTTGACCTTTATTGGAAATTGATAAAAAATTAGTTAAACTATTTATTATTATTATTATAATTTATAAAGATTATTCTAGAATGGCGTAATTTAGCAACTTACCATTGATTCTCTATCTAATCATATGGAACAATTGTTTAGGACCATGTAATAGGTACATAAAACAATGAATAATATTTCGTTATTTTGATTTTGTTTACACTAGAACTATGGGTATACAAGGCCAGTTATATGCATATTTCTTTTATTATTCTATTATATATAATTATTTTATATTTTTAACAAGAGTGGAAAGAAATTACCCACCTACTATATAATTTATACAGTTTTTTTATTTACTTCATTTATTTTTAATTTTTTTTTCTTACTTCATTATTCTTCTCTTTCCTTTAGTGTAAGTAGTGAAGCAAATACTCGACAATGTAAATAAAGGATTTTTATTATAAAATGACATAGTAAGTTTTATTTTCCCCAAATCGATAATTGTGTATGAAGGCGTAGATAATTTTAATTGTAATGATAGGTGTAATTATATGAAAACTTTGAGAACCACTGAAATTTGACGGACGACATATTAAACCAATTTCACCTTCTCCCATCGTCATGCGTTGTCATTCCTGAGATTTTTGGTGTCATGCCTCCACACTTTTTTATTTTTTTATTTTTATACATTTTAGAATGGCAAACAAGCTGACGGCCCACCTGATGGAAAGTGGTAACCGTCGCCTATAGACATGAGCAGTACCATGGACATAACAGAGTATACTGTTTCGCCTATGATACCCCCCATGCGTTGTTATTCCTGAGAACTTTGGTGTCATGCCTCCAAACCCTATAAATTCACTGCTATATTGCACCCTTCATACCAAAACACTGTCATGCAAACACAACTATCTCATGGCAGAAACAAGAGTGAGACAGAGGTACTCAAACAAGCAATATAGAATTTAATTAAAGATTTACTTTTTTTTTTTGCATCTTATTACAAGTAGCAAACAAATCTGACAGTAGATGCGTTTACGTTCACATACGCATTATACGGCCGTTGCTGTCTTGTTCTATATCATGCGGTAGCGATAGCATATCTATCGACAGATACATTTGCCACTTGTCGGGAAAACAGACATAAGGAATGAAGATATTATGGAATGAAAACAACAGTGGTATCTCCAAATTTTTATTTCTAAACTTAGGCTAGTCTTAGGCACAAATTATCAACTGAATTCTAAGTACTGTACCATCTAACATGTAAATGCGTGTACGCAGCTCTGAAATCTAACAAAACGTATAATCACAACTGTTTTGAAAAAGTGGTTTTAAAAGGTGAAAACCTACCTTAATAATATAATTAAAAAATATTATATTAAAACAAATATGGGTACATTTGTTTCAAAGAGCAACAGTTGACTTTCCTGCCCATTTTTCTCAGCTAAAATTACATTCCAATAATGGTAACATTGCGGTAGAAACATACAAAAAAAAAATTATATAAAAATACTTATAATTATGTTTACTAACACAAAAAAAATTCTAACTCTTATACTGTGACGTCCATAACATGTGTTGCTATTTTAAATTCACCCTTATATTATATACAATAAAGTTCCAGCACTTATAAATGATCTTAATATATAGTCGTTTACAGTAAATTTTATTTATAACCAGTTATAACTGGTTTACACCTGATAGGGCACGATCCCCACTATAGTGCCGCTCTCAGTCCGTTCTCGGTCCGCTCTCGGTCCACTTTCGGACCGCTTTTGGTCCAATCTCGATCCGCTCTCAATTCATTAAAATACTTCGTAAGAAACAATGTGTGTAATCACATTACAACCCAATCCCGTTCTAATGGGGGGAAAAGGGATTGTTAGTAATGGAGACTAAAAATCCCATTGCTAGCAATATACCTAACCAGGTAGACCTCCTCGCAGTTCCCCCTGGAAACTATCATGGTTAATTCCTGATGAATTCATCATGATGGGCTAACTGGTCTGTTTTCATTCTCATCTATCACCCTTCACTGGTGCTCCGTCAGCGTATCCCGTTAGCACAGGCGGGGTTACCATACCATTTTCACCTATCAAAAAAAAATCCCGTGCTAATCATTCTCAAATAGTTCGTAGTGACCATAACGAGAGCGGACTATTATAATGCACTTGGACAGAACTCAAGCCATCTGTCATCAAATTTCATAAACATCTCCTATCCCAACTGTCAAACTCCAATAATCATTTATCTGTACCACAAAAGATGGCGCTGTACGTATATGAAGTACAGTTTTAATCTCTGTTTCTATGAAAAAAGTGTATATCTCTCTCTCCTGCTGGATTAAAAATTAAAAAAAAAAAACCTATTGATTGCCTTTCTCGAATTTATTAATTTAAATTGACTTAAATCATATATTATCTTACTATATATATATTTTTTATACAACTTATAATGGCAAACAAGCTGACGGCCTACCTGATGGAAAGTGGTAACCGTCGCCTATAGACATGAGCAGTACCATGGACATAACAAAGTATACTGTTTCGCCCTGATACCCCCCATGCGTTGCCATTCCTGAGGACTCACGTGTTATTCCTCTGTACCCAGTAAATTCACGCCATATCCCACCCTTCAAACCGAAACACAGCCATGCAAACACAACTGCTTCACGGTAGAAACACGAATGGGACTATAGTGTGGAACCGGCCTAATTGGCTACACATTTCATTTCTGTATTGTGAACACGCCTTTACAGTTATACACAAGTTATGACGTCAGTTGTATTTACACACGTAAACAAATTATGTAAAACAATTTAACGTTAAAGGAACAATACTTAGGTAAAGTTTACTTGACTAGTAAATTAACAAACTTGGCATTAACACTTACAGAAATATTAACTAGTTTCTTTTTTTCTTAATTGTTTTTTTATATGTTTTAATATAATAACTACAGGAGCGCTCGCGTCAGATCCGCTCATGATTAAGGGTCACGTATTGATCCCGCAACTAGTCGAGATTTTCTCGTAAGTTAAACCGGCAGTTATTGCATTAAAATACAATGTGTGCTTACGAGGTTTTTTTTATATAATTAATAAACTTATGTTTACAGTGAATTTTAAATTGTTACACATTTTCCTTTACACACTGTAGCGTAAATAATTTAGTATATTTTTAAGAAATTACACATTTTTGTTTTTTAATTTTAATTCATAGTACAGGAGCCGACCACTAATAATACAACGAGCTTAAATTTTAGACAGATATTTTTACATTTTATATTTCAAATATATACATACATACTTTTTTAAAATATTATATACAGAAATACATTATTTCTTTGTGCTTTTTTTGAATAAAAATTATACATGTATCTAATACATATTACTTGGGGGAAAGGGATTATTAGTAATGAGAATTTAATTATTATTCATTTAAATTACTAACTGACCCCCCCCCCCCCCATTGCTAGCAATACACCCTATCAGGTCGACCTCCACTCGCTTCCCTCCTGGAAACCATCGTGGTTAATTGTAGTGGTCACGATGGGCTAACTGACCTGCTTTCATCGTCACCTATTCATCCATCACTGGTGCCCCACCGATAGCGCAGGCGGGGTTACCACTCCATTATGACCCATTAAAAAATACATATTACTTACTACGTAGATTATTAGGGTACACTGAAATGCAATTTTCAAAAATTAAAATTCTAAATTGTTGATGCATGTAAAAGTTATGGACTGTAAAGAATTAACTCTTCTTTGCATAATGGTGGAAATTTCCATCATAACATTGAATGCCCAAAAATTTTATAAAAGACCAAGTTCACTTTAAGTTGATCGTGTCTGGGTACCTTTTTAATGTCCATTGCAGAAAAAAAACATAGCTGTCAAATTTATTTTTCAAACCATTTTTCCTTTATTTTGAACATGAATTATATCACCTTGGTTTATTTTACCAATAAAAAAAATCATGCAAAGAATTGCATGTTTTTTTTTTTTTTTTAATGAATGAAAGTGTTAGTTAGAGTTCTTATTTAACCTTACAATAATAATTTCGCTGTACACAATAATTTATTTAGTACCTATATAATTTATTTTAGTATAAACGTCTAAATTGTGATTACATTTCATTTACACTTTATATAAGTTACACTATTATATAATTATAACTAAAAATAAAAAAATAAGACTAACTTAGCCAACTTTGGTTACAAGAAATAAAGTATATTTAGTTCTGAAAAGAATATTGAATAGTATTTAAAAAAAAAAATTAACAGTATTTTATTTATTTAATGTTTTAAATACATATCTTTTTTATTAATTTACAATCTTTTTTTTTTAAACTTCATATGCCTCATCACAATTACAAAACTAAAATTAAAATAAATATGGAGCTCATTTTTGATTAAATTAAAGTGCATTGACTGAGTAAATAAAAATTGTGTAAGCATCTAAGTTTAACACTTGTAGTTGTTAAGTATTTTGATAATAAAGACAGTATTTTGTATACTTTATTTTTGGTCAATAGTAAAAAGTATAATATTATATATATATATATATATATATAATACTGTTTTTAAGAGTACAGTTGGCAACCTTAGTAGTAATAAAAAAAATATGAGATTGTAAATATTCAATAGAAACAATTTGAGATTGCGTTCCATGAAAAAAATTAATTCAATTATGGCAACACCAAGTATTTTGATTTTAAAACTAAACTAGTGAACCATAATCTGTAAGCATATTCTATTAGATAAAAAAAACAATTCTCCAAATTGGTTTACAATTGACGAATTTATGAGGTAACAAACATTAAAAAAAACACAACCGAATTGAAGACACGCTTCTTTTTGAAGTCGGTTAAAAATACAGAGTGTTTTTAACTCAAGTTACATATGTATACACTTAAACTTTATTTAGAATATTCTAAAAATCTCACACAAAATGCAGACTTAGTGCTTTGAGAATTTTGGACCAAATATACATACATTTATATGTGTATATGTATGTTTGTATATATATTATAATGAGTAAGGATATATATTTATATTTACATTACACGTATCACATCTCCATATTAAGAAATAATCGAATTTTCATCGTGCCTCCCACCAAACTTTATAATTACTCCTCTCCATCCAAAGGTTGCGTGGAAGAGATCGCTCTTAGCGATAAGGTCGCCTATTGTTTTCTCACTGTGATATTATTTCTTGTAATTGTTTATATTTATAATAAGTTTACTATTGTAATCTATTGGAGGAAACAATAAGGAGTGTCTACCATATTATTGTATACCACAATAAATCTCTTGGAATTTGTTATTAATAAAAAAATATTTAAATTTAAATATGAACCTCGAAACATCTTTCATTTATATTCTTTCAAAATAAACTATAAAACCAAAGAAATGCAAAAAGTCAGACAAATCGTAAACAACTACAAAAATAGTAAATTTATAAAAATTCCACAAAAAAAAATATATTTAAATGCAAAGATATTAAAAAATATCATAAAACATTTCATGTGGTCAGCTCTCTAACTATTAATAGATAATAATTATATATCATAATATATATATATATAAAATAATTCATTTATTCTATAATTTATATTATACTAGTATTTACCCGCAACTTCGTCCAGGATAATTAAATTCAAATTCTATCTATATTCAAACAGACTTGTTTACAAGCACTTTTAAATCGTAATTTTTTTTAATCTACTATAGTAGTTCGCAAGGTTGTTATCAGTTGAGAAGAGCCCGCAAGAAACTCAACAGTTACTCTTTTAAATCTCTGTTAACATCACGTGTATTTGTTTAAATGTCCTATGTCTAAAATTACACGGTCGTTAAAAGCCAGTGCATGGTCGATTAACACCATGCACGTTTGTCATTCAAGTAATCGTTTAGTGTGTAAGGCTTTGTTGAATAAGTGTTTTTAATAACAGTTTTAAACTTATTAAAAGGCTGATCCAAAATATTCTTCTATATCTTATTATAACATTTAATGCCCATACCCGTAAAAGACTTATTAACTTTTTCTAAACTATACTTCGGAACAGCGAGTTTATATTTGTATTTAGTGTTAAGATTATTGAGATCGCTGTTTTTAAGAAACAGTTGCAGATTCCTGCGTATATACAAAATGTTTGCGTATATGTATTGTGAAGCTACGGCGAGAATATATGCTTCTTTAAATTTCTTTTTATATTATTGATGCCCATTAATTCTTCTCTTTCCGCGTCTAGGGACAATAGATTGAGTTTTGTTTGAGAAATCAGAGATATACCTGAAGGAGGTAAAAGCCCTTAAAATAATGTTAAAAAAAAAAAAAACTTAGAATAGCAAACAAGCTGACGGTCCACCTGACGGAAAGTGGTAAAAGTCGCCTATAGACATTAGCAGTACCATGGACATAACAGAGTATACTGTTTCGCCCATGATACCCCCCATGCGTTGCCATTTCTGAGACAATTTAATTTCTTTAATATTGGTTAATCAAGATAAATAGATAATGTAACTTCTCCATCCCAAACAGAATCCTTTTACCACATTTTATGCCAATTAGTTAAGTTATTAAAATTGTAAAAAAAATAGCAACAGCTGAGTTTCTTGTCTATTCTTCTCAGCTGAAATTGCATTCCGAACTGGGCGGTAGATTCATAAAAAAATGACTATTTAAAAAATGCTTATAATTTAATTTACTTAAATGGAAATTATTTATTATCTATAATATAAGTAAGGATTAAATCCAAAGAACAAGGAATTACATAGAAGGAATGATAAAATAAAAACTATAAATCATACCGTTGACTCCTTTCTTCTTATGCAAATGTAATTAGTAAAAAGAGAACGAAGGATATATACCCATCAGTGGTATTTTTCTCAATTCATAGCAGGCTAGTGTATAGAAAATGTTTGACATGTCAATTATGTGTCAATGACAAATTTTACATTACTAGATTAAATATTCGACATAGTATCGATCATAGCAGGCTAAATGTTATACGGCCGTATAACCCTACCAAATTAAGATACAACCTGCTTGCATACTTTCTACATAAACTGTGTCCAATATATAATCTAGTAATGTTACATTTGTCATTGACAAATAATTGACATATCAAACATTTTCTGTACACTAGCCTGCTATGAATTGAGAAAAATAGCAACTGATGGTGTATCCCTCGTCCTCTTTTTACTAATTATATTTGTACAAGAAGGAAGGAGGCAACCGTATGATTTACAGTTTTTATTTTATCATTCCTTCTATGTAATTCCTTGTTGTTAGAATAAAACTTTATTGAGAAAACAAAGTCCTTTGTTCTAAGTACCTTATAAGGGTAGGAACATAAAATTAGAGAAATTAAAGATATCTTATATATTTACAATATAAATTAGGAAATTAGAAGATTTAAACTGATTTTATATAATAACGAGTTTGGTTTGTGCGCGATTTATTAATAAATTAATTAATTGTATTAAATAAATGTCCTGCAATTAATTAGTTACTAATTTTAAAATTATTGGTCTAAATGTGAAAAATGTGATGATCTTGTAATGATGTCTGTCACTTTAGGATAAATATATATATACATATGCCGTGTGGTCCCGACGTAGAATGTGCCAGCCATGTCTTTCCCATGGGTGTCATGAAAGTCGACTAAGGGACGGTGAGGGATGGGCAGCATATATATATATATATATATATATATATATATATATATATATATATATAATGTAAACTTATGATCATCCTTGATAGTCAAAATAAATGATTTTATTATTATTACTTATTAATTTAGAACCTAATAACCTCGGGTCCTTCTTTCTTCGAACATTTCCACTAAAATGCATTTTTTTTATACAACTTAGAATGGCAAACAAGCTAACGGCCCACCTGATGGAAAGTGATCACCGTCGCCTATAGACACGAGCAGTACCATGGACATAACAGAGTATACTGTTTCACTCATGATACCCCCCATGCGTTGCCATTCCTGAGGACTCAGATTTTATTTCTCTGTACCCAGTAAATTCACGCCATATCCCACCTTTCAAACCGAAACACTAAGCAAATATTTACATATAATATTAATATATTTAATATATTTACATATCCCAAATGCAACATGTAAATGGGGCATAATAATTATCTCTGATTCACACTAAGATGAATGTAAATAACACTTGCATATAGCGAGTCCAATTAAGCGACATCTCGCGGTCATTTTCTGCAGTAACAAAACATGTTCAGATGCGGATGCGTGACACTTATGCAGTCCGGTTCGTTGCCGTATCTGGAATAGAAAAAAAATAAAATAAAATAATTATATAAAATATTTAGCTTTTTAGCGTTAATAAACATTATGACACGGTATGTACAATGGATTGTGCTCAGAGGATTAGTTCAATATGATTTTTTTTTACAACACAGGGGCAAACGAGCATGCGGCTCACCTGATAGTAAGTGACTACCGCCGCCCATAATCACCCACAACGCTAGCAATATTGCAGGTGTGCTGCCGGCCTTTTAAAAAGGAATATACTCTTTTCTTGAAGGTTATGTTGTCGTATCGGTTCGGAAATACTGCTGCTGGAAATTAATTCCATGGGGAGGCCTATGTCCAGCAGTGGACAATTAACGGCTGATATTACGTTGCTTTTCGTATACGAGATCCCAGATTCGATTCCCGGTGAAGTTCCAATTTGTTTAAACAAACATTTTTTTACTTTGCTAGTCTGGGTGTTGTGTATAGTTCTAAATGCTTGCTGCCTGGTTCCTTATACGGGGGTCATTTGAAAAGTTCTTAGCCTAACATACTTAATGAAAGGGATTGTTAGTGACGGAGACTGAGAATCCTATTGCTAGCAATATACACAACCAGGTCGACCTCCTCGCGGTTCCCCCTGGAAACTATCATGGTTAATTCCTGATGAATTCATCATGATGGGCTAACTGGCCTGTTTTCATTCTCATCTATCACCCTTCACTGGTGCTCCGCCAGCGTATCCCGTTAGCGCAGGTGGGGTATGGGGTTACCATACCATATTTACCCATTAAAAAAAACATACTTAATGAAACCACACGATTTTGAGTTTATTTTTATTTTTGAACATACTCTCCTCCGAGCTCAAAACACTTTTCCCATCGACCCGGTAAGGCTACGGATACCCGTTTTAAAAAAATCTTCGTCTAACTCCTCAAAATAAGCGTCCACGGCGGCTATGACCTATTCATTTGTAAAAAAAAATGTTTACCACCTAAAAATTCATAATTCGCAAAAATCACGTGTAAACGAACAATGAGTTACTGTGAATGAACTAAACTGTGCATACTTGTTGCTAAATAATGTAACTACAAAATGAGGGTAGTTGTAAAAAAAAACCAATGACTTTAACCATGTTAGGCTAGGAACTTTTCAAATGACCCTCCTAAAACATGGTATCCTGACTTGAGGACCTGATGATAAGTATAATAAATATAATAAATAAATATATACGGACAAATCACACAGATTGAGCTAGCCCCAAAGTAAGTTCGAGACTTGTGTTATGGGATACTAACTCAACGGTACTATATTTATAATAGATACATATATAGATAAACATCCAAGACCCAGGCCAATCAGGAAAAGATCGTTTTCCATCATAACCTGGCCGGGGATCGAACCCGGGGCCTCCACGTCGCAGGCAGGCGTGTTGACCGCTGCGCCACGGAGGACGACAAATCGTTGTGTTATTGTTATTACTTACGCGTTAGTCCGCGAGATGTCTCGTATGTCTACATCAAATTTATCCTCTTTAATGTGGTACGTGAGAGACGCCTCATACAGCCCATTGCCGGGGGCCACCGCGATCTGAAACCATCACGTTTTAGTTACAAGGTCCAATTTTGATTGAAAGAAAAAAAAAAGGAAAAATATTTATTAAATATTTATACCAGAGGGAGACTTTGTACAGAAGTCGATTGCTTAGGTACCTCTGTCTTATTCGTGTTTCAACCGTGAAGCAGTTGTGTTTGCATGGCTGTGTTTCGGTTGTTATGGCGTGAATTTACTGGGTACAGAGGAATAACACCTGAGTCCTCGGGAATGGCAACGCATGGGGGGTATCATGGGCGAAACAGTATACTCTATTATTTTTATGGTACTGCTCATGTTTATAGGCGACGGTTACCACTTTCCATCAGGTGGACCGTCAGCTTGTTTGCCATTCTAAGTTGTATAAAAAAAATCTAACAATGGCTTCCCCCGGTACCTTGGCCTGGTAGGTGTCGGCGGGCGGCTGCAGGCGCGGCCCGAAGCGGCCCACGTAGCCGTCCGCGTCACGCGCCGCCACGAACGACAGCAGCCGGCTGTTGGCGCGGCGCCGGAATACCCACGATATCGACGACAGCCGCCGCGGAGTACACTGCGACCTGCAAGTAGCACACAGTAAAGAAAGATAACACAGAACGAGGCAGCTACTGTAAACCGTCGAGGAGTTCCCTCAACTGTCCTTGGTCTTCATCATCAGACCTCCAATGACAGTGACAACCCATCTAAGTATAAAGTTCTTATCAATATAAACTAATCAAGCTCAAACACAAGGTGGCTGCTGTGAATCGTTAACGAGTTCCTTTGACTGTCTCTCGGCTCCATCATCATCAGGTCTACTCCAGACCTTTATTAAGTTGTTGTAGATTTAAATTGAAATACTTAAAAACTTATAAACGCACTAGTCGCCCCTACGATTTTCGAATGTTCCCCTCGATCTCTCTGGTCTGCCATCATCGAACCCTGATCTCCTTATCATGGGACCACCTTTGAAATATTTTCATTGCAACAAAAAAAGAATCATCAAAATCGATTCATAAAGGACGATGTTATTCGCGAACAAAGAAAAAAAAAGCATATATATAACAATCTTATCTAATCTCTATCTCCTTAAGTAAGCAATAAATACGCATTCCCCTCACCTGACAGGGTCGGTTAGTTTATTGATGAATGCTACAAGCGCCTCCGCCGTTTTCTGATAGAGGGGGTCGTCCTTGGAAACGTTGGTCCACGCGAGGCAAGCGCACCAATGAGGTTCAATGCCGGCCTCGCTGCAAGACCGATTCTTGGGTATCTGAAGGTGAAATAGAAGTCAATTTAATTCAAATTTCGGACTAACTCTCCGATAAGTCAAATTCATTTTCACAAAGTGTTTCAACCGTAAAGTAGTTGTGTTTGCATGGCTGTGTTTCGGTTTGAAGGGTGGGATATGGCGTGAATTTACTGAGTACGGAGGAATAACACCTGAGTCCTCAGGAATGGCAACGCATGGGGGGTATCATGGGCGAAACAGTATACTCTGTTATGTCCATGGTACTGCTCATGTCTATAGGCGACGGTTACCACTTTCCATCAGGTGGGCCGTCAGCTTGTTTGCCATTCTAAGTTGTATAAAAAAAAACATCTAAGTAATGAGGCTAGACTCGCCTCCTGCTAAGTCAGATTATAACATGCTCGGTGAGGGGAGAATGGGATTGTTAGCAATGGAGTTTGACAGCCCTATTGCTAGTAATATGCCCTATTAGGTCGCCCTCCACGTGGTTCCGCCTGGAAATCATCGTGAACAATTTTTGTTGAATTCGTCACGATGGGCTAACTGACCTGCTTCATCCTCGCCTATCATCCTTCACTGGTGCCCCGCAGAGAATACTGTTTCGCCCATGATGCCCCCCATGCTTTGCCATTCCTAAGGACTCAGGTGTCATTCCTCTGTATCCCGTAAATTCATTACCATATCCCACCCTTCAAACCGAAACACAGCCATGCAAACACAACTGCTTCACAGTAGAAACATGAATGGAACAGAGATGCCCAATCAAACGATAAGCAATCCTTCCTCTTTATAATAGTATAGCCAATTCACTCACCGGTTCCAAAAGTGTCATTCCCCTATGCAAATCAGCGCCGGTGATTTTATAATCATTCCAATACTTTGTCAGGCCCATAACGTCCAGAATTGTGGCGTGGACATCGTGAGGGGTTGTTAGTACATCAGCATTCGCTTGCAGCGCCACCTGTGCGGCCGGCCGGCGGACTTTGAGCTCGTCCGGCAGAACTATGGCCATTAGGGGCAAGCGCTCCTCAAGTTTACCCTGGAGTGTGTTCCGGACGTTCGCGTATCTGAGGAGAGATGCTGTAATTTAACATAATATTTTACCATATCACAACAACCCATCAATATCCCAATATATATATATATATATATATATATATATATATATATATATTCTTTATTGTACTTGTAAATTACATTGTTAATGCATTTATAAATATTGTGAGCAAGTGTGGACTTATCTCTGACAGAGATCTCTTCCAGTCAACCCAATGCAGTTAGACAGCATGTCGTTAGCGGGCAGCTGAAGTGCTACAACTATTAATATTTAGAGTACATAAACAAATATACAGTTAAATAAAATATTTAGTGAATGGAATTATCGTGTGATTTGTTGGTTATATCCTAACTTGAAACTTAGGATACTTTACATATTGATTTAAACGTGCGAGGCCGTATAATACAGCTAGTCAACTATAAAAAAAAAGATTGCGAAATACCTAGGCCCGTGATCGCCCATGACGACGAGCAGCGTATCCTTCAGCCGGCCCTCGTCGCGGAATACCCTCATGAAGTCCACAAAATCCTGGTCAGCCGTCTCTATCATGTTGAAGTCGTCGTGCGTGATGTCTGCTATGAACGTGAAGCAGAACCTCTTGCCGTCCAGGCGGAGGAACTGGAGATGTAAACGAAGAGTACAAATAATCATCCGTCATACTCGTGAACGGGTGCTGTCAAAAGAGGATGATTTTTTTATTACAGCACGAGATATGATCACACCATTCTGAGCGAACAAAGAGACGACATGGTCTATGAATACGACCAACCGAAATGAGTATGTTCCACTTACGACGGTTGGCCGCACTATGCCGGCTCACTAAGTGCTTGTCACGCTGCGTTTGAAGGATCCCAGGTTATGGGAACGCGTCTTGGAAAAAGCCATTTCACATTGTTACGGTACGGTTCACGCAAGAGTTGGCAAACTTATTTGTACGCGAGTGCGGACGGTCTACCGTGTATGGATGCAGTCGCTGACCCATCCTGATGATGCAATATCGGAAGGAGAAGGTGGAATAAAGGTTTATCCTAGCAATATATGTAAATTATCGTGGTTAATTCCTATTGAATGCTCCAGAATAGGTCTAATGGCCTGATGTCATCATTTTATCATCCCCATTGGTACCCCGCCAAAGAGCCGCCAATTTTTTTTTATACAACTTAGAATGGCAAACAAGCTGACTGCCCACCTGATTGAAAGTGGTAACCGTCGCCTATAGACATGAGCAGTACCATGGACATAACAGAGTGTACTGTTTCGCCCATGATACCTCCCATGCATTGCCATTCCTAGGGACTCAGATGTTATTACTCTGTACCCTGTAAATTCACGCCATATCCCACCCTTCAAACCGAAAGTATGTTTTAAAGTATGAATACATTCTTAGAATTACACATTAACTCTTCGCTGCTGAATATAAACCTCTCCCTTTGGTTTGGCCAGTAGTAGGTTGGCAACCGCAGTTAGGCTTTGGTAATGTTTTAAGAGGGACGCTGCTGTCGATCCTTCGACCATTAAGTTATAGTCGCCTCATACGACACCCACGAGACAGGAAAGAGTGGCCAATTCTATGCCGGGACCGACACGGCTAATTTATTTAGATTTACATACAATTAACGATTTCGATTTAACCCTTTTATAACTGAACTATGTTTCATGTCCAACAAAGTTACCTGATCGGTGATATTCATCATGAGCTTGTACTGCGGCGTGTCGCCCACGCAGTACCGGTCGCTTCTCCCCTTGCCCCACTTCTTGCCGCTGGCCGACTCCTCGAGGAAGAACGAGCGCAGGTAGTGGTCGGCGGGCTGCCTCCGAAACCCGTTGAACCGGTACTGGAACGTGCCTATCCAGGGCATGTCTTCGAAGTACGCGGTACGGTAGCTAGAATAAAAAAAATGGAGACTCATTCAATTAGAATGAATAAATGATCGTTAGCGTGAGTCATCATATCATATAAGCTTTTAACTGTCCACTGCTGAAGACAAGCCACCCCCTACAGGGGTTTGCCAATAGTTGCCACGCTTGGCAAGCGGATTGGTAACTGCAGTTAGGTTTTTAGTGATGTTTTAAGAAGGATGCTGCTGCCCATCCCTCGTCCTCCCTTAGTCGCCTCTTACGACACCCACAGAAAAGGTAGAGGCGACCCTTTCTATGCCGGAACAGACACGGCCAACGGAATCACCATTTTACGACGTAATAAAAAAAACACGATTGCAAAATAAAAACTTACCCGTCTTCTTTCAACTTGTAGAATATAAAAGGCATGGAGTCCAGCGTGCCGTTGTTCTTGGACTTCTTCCTCACGTCAGGTAACTCCAGCTCGTTCTTGCCCGTCAGTATGGGGAAGAGCGCCGCCGGTGTACCATCGCCCACTATGTTATACCTGAAACGAAGATGACATTTGATTTTATTAGTATATATATATACATTAGTGCATTACTGCAGCAGCCAGCAACTGAAACATTGATGGACGAACGTACAAATGTGGACCGAGGCGTAGACGAGGTACACATACGTGAGTCCATCAATGCCTAGTTGTGGCCAAGGCTTGTATAGTACTTTTCTCAAACAATGCGCGGAAATCAAAAACACAATTTTACTTTTTAAGTTCAATGACGAATAACGAACAATAATAATTTTTCACGCACCATAATGTTCCTTTGTTTATTTTTTTTAATAAACAACTTTCTATTTGCAAGCCAGTTCGAAATTTAAATAAAATCTTTTATTAGTTACCTCCTTGGTAGCCATGTTTCGAAGTAAAAGGTCATTCCATTTTTAAATTACAGGACAGGTATGAGTTTACATAGTAATTTATTTGGCCGCAAAACACGACAGATATGGATTTTCATACAACTGTTGCCGGCCGCTGCCCGCATGTATCGGACCAGTACGGCAATTTTGATTTATATCTAAGAAGATTATCACAATATATATATATATATATATATATATATATATATATATATATATATATATATATATACTATGTTTCTTGCAAATGAATATTAATTTATTCTAGTAGTTTTAGAGACCAAAGGAGGTTGGTAATGATTTACACTGACAGGGTATCTTAAGAATGATAAGTGAGGATGGAATCTTTTTTTTTTTTAATACCAGTGAGGGATGATAGGTGAGAATGAAGTCAGCTTAGATATTGTGACGACAAGCAAACAATAAAATCTTACCTTTATCAACCGACTTCAAAAAGAAAAAGTCTTTCAATTCCATGTTTTTTTTTTTTAATATTTATTATTGCACTCGTTAATCATATAGATAATGTATTTATAAATATTGTGAGCAAGGGTGGACTTATCTCTGACAGAGATCTCTTCCAGACAACCCAATGCAGTTCGAAAGGATTTCGCGAACGGGCAGCTAAAGCTAAAACTCTTTTGTACTTTTTTTAATTATATAAATCACTTACGAGTTATATATTCAATCTTTATATAACATTAGTATGGACTGCAATGCGCATTAAAACTTACCAGAGGAAGACTGTACAAAAGTCGATTGCTTGGGTACCTCTGTCTCATTCGTGTTTCAACTGTGAAGCAGTTGTGTTTGCATAGCTGTGTTTCGGTTTGAAGGGTGGGATATGGCGTCAATTTACTGGGTACAGAGGAATAACACCTGAGTCCTCAGGAATGGAAACGCATGGGGGGTATCATGGGCGAAACAGTATACTCTGTTATGTCCATAGTACTGCTCATGTGTATAGGCGACGGTTACCACTTTCCATCAGGTGGGCCGTCAGCTTGTTTGCCATTCTAAATTGTATAAAAAAAAATTAAAACTTACCCATTGAGCACTGTAGCCTGCAGCTCATCGGTCAGAAACTTATAGCTTTGCGGCATGCGTCGTATGAAGCCGTTCCTGGCCGTCGAGTCGAACCCAAATATGAGCACGTTGAGCGACTCCTCGCGGCCCTCCGGCGGTGGTTTTGGCTTCACCGTCGCACGGAAGCCCAAGCAGTGTCCCGTCCATTTCGATGGTAAAATACTGCAGATGATAGAATAACATAATAAAAATATAATAATGTTTTTTTTTTTACAACACAGGGGGCAAACGAACATGCGGCTCACCTGATGGTAAGTGACTACCGCCGCCCATGGTCACCCACAACACCTACGGCATTGCAGGTGTGCTGCCGGCCTTTTAAAAAGGAATATGCTCTTTTCTTGAAGGTTATGTTGTCGTATCGGTTCGGAAATACTGCTGCTGGAAGTTGATACCAAAGAGTGGTTGTGCGTGGGAGAAAGTGCCTTGAAAAACGCACGGTGGAGGACCGACGTTTATTCAAATACACTTGTTTACAAGATGTTTTAAATCGTCAATTATTTATGTTCGTACTGTCGAGTTCGGGATGTTATCTGCTGAGAAGAACCCGCGAGAAACTCAACAGTTACTCTTTTCAAATTATTATCATAATTTCAGCCATTATCCGTCCACTGCTGGACATAGGCCTCCCCTATAAACTGCCATAAAGAAAGGTCCTGAGCCACCTGCATCTGACTGACTCCCTACAATGCATCTGAAGTATATATATATATATATATATATATATATATATATATATATATATATATATATATATATATATATATATTAGAAAGGTGCAATGGATATCACAACAAATAATGCGATAACCCTGATGCTAGGTGGTCATGTCTATAGATTACCATTACATGACGGTTACCGTCTTCCATCAGGCGGACCGTCAGCTTGTTTGCCATTCTAATTATCATTAAAAAATATATATAACATTAGATACAACTTATAAATACTGTACCTGTTAATATGTTTACCGGTGCATTTAACTTTCACATGGTCACTGTTGGTGAGTACATACACGTCCGCGCCATACACATCCACACTGTTGCCGAGTTCGTATTTGTAATCACTTTGGTACAAAATATCTCTGTATGAACACACTATATCTTTTGTTGTGTCTAGTATCTCCTTGATTACTCTGCATTCGGACAGCTGTGGACAAGAAACAAACATTACTAGCTACAGCGCCACAGTGCCAACTCCTTCCGTTAGACCGCATTCAAGTCGGGCGGCTCGAATTGTTGACGATCGGCGCCTTACTGTCCGGCTCGACCCACTGAAACTGCGTAGAGATGTTGCATCTCTGTGCATCTTCTATCGAAATAATCATGGGGGTGCTCTGAGGAATTGTTCGGATTGATACCTGCTGCTGATTTTCACCATCGTACTACCCGCCTTAAACTAAAATTTCATCCCAACCATCTGGACGAGTGGCGGTCCTCCACCGTGCGTTTTTCAAGGCACTTTCTTCCACGCGAGCCGCATGCTCGTTTGCCGCCTGTGTTGTAAAAAAAAAGCTCGCGGCTTCGCCCGTTGTCATATCATGATATTGAATAGCCCGGCAATTTCTAATGTTCCTATCCGGAACCTAAGAGTTCTGTAGAAGTCACTAAAGCTCTGTAAAATTTATTTTTCGCTGTTAAATAATACCACAGTTAGGTAGCTAGTCAGTCAGTTATTGTCATCGCCGACACCCGTCAGATGGTGAGGGCGGGTTAAGTAAGGGCCTTGGGGCGAACCCCATTACCCCGGCACCTTCTCCGGAGGCTACTGCCTCCGGGTCGCTGGGTTTTAAGCCGACATACACTGGTGGTATATGTATGTACACATATTTGTACTAATGAATAAATAAAATAAAATAAATTACTCAAATTAAGTGTTTATCTATCTATCGATAATAGAAATACGACAATCTGCCATATCGACCTATTTTTCCTGAAAAAATAGTATTTTTCCTGAATACTTAATAGGTACTTAAATACACGAGTACTCAATACACAGAATTCGAATACGAGGTATTTGATAAACATATCATACATTTTTATCTCTCTGTTTCATCATTTTATGAACGTTTTCCTTAATTGTCCAAAGATAAAATATTGGATTATTAATTAAAAGTTACTCGAATCTAATAAAATTTTCGAATAGTCATAGAAATGCTGGATTTCTATTCGTCCAAATCCTCAAAACCGAGTCGAGTTTCGATTCTGTTTTAATATTTAAATAAATAAATCTTAAGTTTAATATTTTATTCCGAAACAAAACACTATAAAATATCTATAGGATCAATTTAGAAATATATCCTATCACATAGAAAAAAGAAATTTTCAAGTCGGTTTATAATTTACAACTGACGGAGTTATAGGGTAATAAAAATTAAAAAAAAAACAACGGAATCGACAAATCCTTTTAAGTCGATTAAAAAAGAACACAGCTACCGTTAAAGAATTCTAACAATTTCAGCTACACCCTGTGTATATAGAATCTGCTACTTACATAGCACTTGACCCAGTCCTGCCCCGAGCACGTGACCTTCGGCAATTGCTTGTCAAACTGGGTCACCTCCTTCGCGAAGGGGTCCAACCGTGGGATCTCGCAGCCTGTGCCCTTGTCCAATTTCAATTCTTCTTGTAATCTATTTTCAATGAATCTGTAAATAGCCGTAGTATTATTTAAAAAAAAATAACGAAAAATTTATTAATATATAATAGATGAGTTCTTTTTTTTTATTATTAGGAAGACAAACGACAAAAGACAAACGGTCCACCTGACGGGAAGGGTCTACCGTTGCCCACGAACGCCTGTAACACTAGAGGAGTTGCTTGTGCGTTGCCAACTTTAGCCAGTATTAATGGTAAGATGGAATTTAGCCTACGCCAGAGCTGGTCGACTTGACTAGACCCAAGATCCACTGTTTATTGACGAAACCCTGTGCCATCTACCAATCGCATACTTCTTGAAATCACAAATGAAACGACATAGTTCAGTACACAATTATGTAGTATTGTAGTATTTTTTATTTTATTACGAGGGGAAACATAAAACTGAGAATTATTCTTAGTAACAACTTATTTATATTAGCGTGAGCATTGCGTCCGAGCATTTTCCGCTCGATTAGCAAAATATTATATTTTTTTGCGTAGCCACGATCGACTGGACTAATAGTCGCGATCGACCGGTTGGCCATTCCTGGTGTACGCCAAACATATTACATTATATATTTATATATATATATATATATATATATATATATATATATATATATATATATATATATATATATATATATATATATATATATATATATATATATATATATATATATATATATATATATTTAATTCATTGCTAATTACAGGTAATGATATGATGCATGTTTATTACTCCTTTACGCAAAAACTACTAAACAGATTTAAATAAAATTTGGTACACGTATAGATTATATCCCAACTTAGCATATAGGATACTTTGGGTAATGGATTCAGGCGGGCAAAGCCGCGAAACACAGCTAGTTAGATATACGTATCTATTTGTGTACACATATACACAGGTAACTCTTTATTAATATATTTCTGTATTGTCGTATTATTTAATACTTAGCTGGATATTTAGAGTTTACCTAATATTGTTATTTTGTTAAGCATTTTTTTGCGAGTGACGAAAAAGTAAAAAAAAAACCCTTAAAATAAAACTAAAAATAATACTTCATCCCATCTATTTGAAAAAATGATAAATTCCACATTAAACACTAGCAAAATAGATGATTTTTTTTTTTATTTTAAATTTCTAAAGTATACAATGTTTTTATTGTAAAACAAACCGGATTGACTGACGTGTATTTTTTTTTGTTTTTTGTTTGCTTTTCGGAAGATTGTATTTTTTTTAATGGACATACCCGAAAATACTTAACCTGCTTTAAAAATGCCACAGAAAGTTACATTTTTAAATTAGGTTAAGTGTTTTCGATTATCATCACCCACAGAAAGTTATTAACAAAAAGCTACATTATCAGCAAGTAAATAGAACTGTATTTTAATAAAAAAAAAGATTGTCTGGAAGAAATTGCTTTATATACATATATATATATATGTATATGTATATATATGTATATATATATATGTATATATATATATATATATATATATATATATATATATATATATATATATATATATATATATATATATATATATATATATATATATATTGTATTCTTTTTTAAGTGATGCAGTAGAGTCAACAAAACTAGAAATCCCTACACAACATACCCATGCGAAGCGATTAGTTTGTAATAGATAAATCATTTATTTCCATCTCTAGTACACACATAGGAGCTAAAAAAAAAATAAAAAAAAAACAAAATTGAAAATACTCGATTAGCCCGAGGACCATCTGGGACCCTTACACTAATAATAAACACGCCATTCAATCCGATTTTTCTTACAGTTAAAATATAAAAAAGGTATTTAAAAAAAAATTAATATACTTTATTATTGCTTTGACTGTAATTAACAAGAGTTACTTTTAAAAGTGACATTAAAAGTTTTCTTTCATATAAAAGGGATGAAAGCAGAGAGCACCACAAGGTCGCAAATTTTTTTGAATTAATTTGTTTCACTCTTACTCCACTTTACATCAAAACAGCTAATTGCTATAAAAAAAAATTGCTCCCTTGCGATACAATCTATAATTTTATACTAAAAGAAAAAAGCAATAAAAGAAAAACTACTTACTGAATAATGGATTCTCTGAAAAGCGAAATAAAATACATTCCATTAAATATTCATACAAGAAATACTAAATCTAAGATCATGCAAAGCGTTAAAATTATAAACGCATGCTAACAAACATGCAGGATAACGTTATAACAATATGCAAGTTTTTTTTAATGGGTCATAATGGTATGGTAACCCCGCCCGCGCTATCGGTATACGCTGACGGGGCACCAGTAACACATGATAGGTGACGATGAAAGCAGGTCAGTTAGCTCATCGTGACGAATTCCACTTGAATTAACCACGATGGTTTCCAGGGAGAACCGCTTGGAGGTCAATCTGATAGGGTGTATTTTAGCAATGGGTCAGTTAGACCCCATTACTAACAATACCTCCCCCCCACCCTATATACTACTACTGCATTTTTTTTATACAACTTAGAATGGCAAACCAGCTGACGACACACCTAATGAAAAGTGGTAACCGTCGCCTATAGACATGAACAGTACCATGGACATAACAGAGTATACTGTTTCGCCCATCATACCCCCCATGCGTTGCCATTCCTGAGGACTCAGGTGTTATTCCTCTGTACCCTGTAAATTCACGCCATATCCCACCATTCAAACCGAAACACAGCCATGCAAACACAACTGCTTTACAGTTGAAACACGAATGGGACAGAGGTACCCAAGCAAACGACTTTTGGACACAGTCTCCCTCTGGTATATTAATATATCTATATCAGATATTTTACTGAATCAAGAGTTAATTTGTGGAAGGCCATATCACTTAGTTATTACACATTAGTTTTATAAATCTATTTTTCTATTCCGCTAGCGTCAATTGCCTACGATTGTTATCATAATGGTAGCGGAATTAAACAAGATAATTCAAATCGGCTAACCATCTATATCTATACTGAACGTTAAGACTGTAGCGCAGCTGATAAGAGCACTAGCTCAGCATTGAAGGTACGGGTTCAAACCCCGGCCTCGGGGGGAAGGCTTTTTTTAATGGATGACAATGGAATGTTAACCCCGCCCGCGCTAATATACTTATATACGCTGGCGGAGCACCAGTGAGGGATGATAGGTGAGGATGAAAAGGCAGGTCAGTTAGCCCATTGTGATCTAAGAATCCCATTGCTAGCAATATACCCAAACAGGTCGACCTCCTCGCGGTTCTCCCTGGAAACTATCATGGTTAATTCCTGATGAATTCATCATGATGGGCTAACTGACCTGTTTTCATTCTCATCGATCACTCTTCACTGGTGCTCCGCCAGCGTATCCCGTTAACGCAGGCGGGGTTACCATACCATTACCATTCACCCATATAAAAAAAAGCCCATCGTGATGAATAAATACCCTTGGAATTCAGCAAAGAATTGAAGAAAAAAAAATTTATTATGCATTCTGATTTTGTTTTTGGTTTTATTTTTTTTTTTAATCTTTTGTACATGTATCTTTTTTATCTTTTTTCACATTGCTTTTGTGTCTTTTGTTTGTGTGCTGTAAGTTGTGCAAATAAATTATCTATCTATCTATAACATTTGTTAATATTTATCATTTAAGAACTCATTTACACATTAAAAACATTTATCTGGAAAATAGCTTGAAGAGTGTTTTTTTTTAAATGTTTTCCTTGTTTTTTCAAACTAAAGTGTAAAGTGCCAATATTTGGAGGTATGCCAAAGATTGGGTGCTTTACCTTAAAAACCTACCTTTGGTTTACAAAGCGTTCATGACCAAAAAAATACTCTTCTTTGTATTTAGATTTTTATCACAATTTTAGTTTAATTCCAAAAATTTCTACCACAACAGAATTCCTGGTCAGCATAGTGCTAATAGTACTACTATCAGTACACTAAAATTCATATTGATTGATCGAGCCGTTAAAGAGACAAGAGGTTACACTTATTGTTAATTAAAGAAAAAATTACAGATAGTATTTTGGCAAGGGTTTAGTGCTGGAAACAGTTACTGTTAATATAGCTCTTAGGACAAAGCAAGCAGGTTAATAGTAGAGTGAACGATCTATATAAGCAACTTCTCTATAAACAACATTCTGTATATTTTATTTATTCTACACAACTTAGTAAAAGAAATAAGTAAAAATATTTTATTATGGAAATGTCGGTAGGGGCCGCCCTAGACGGACGTATGTCGACCAAATAGGCGACGTGCTGAAGAAGGGCCAAATTAAAAGTGACCGTAACCGGCGAGCGTGTATGAAAAGATTGATGAATGTGGAAGAAGCGAAAGAGGTTTGTTTGAATCGAAGCATTTGACGTTCCGTTGTTTCTGCCTACCCTAATGGGAGACAGGCGTGACAGATATGTATGTATGTATGTAAAAATATTTTCCAGACGGTAAGTAGTTTTATACTCCTTTTGTCCCTGTAAGCAACTTTTCCCAATAGGATTTTTTTTTATTGAAACTGTTTCAAATGAACTCAATTGAACCAGTACGCTTATATAGAGCGTTCACTGTAATACGTTACGTTAGTGAAATCAGTAAAATGTGTATTTAGTTAAATTATTCGGGTTATTCATGAGATGTTTAAGAAAATTTTTAAACATTCGTGTATGCATTGTTTATGATTTGTAAGAGACGAGAATTAACGCTATTACTTAGGTAACTTTTTAAATAGACAAGACATTATAGATTGCTTTTAATTTTTTTTTTATGCAACTTAGAATGGCAACCAAGCTGATGGCCCACCTGATGGAAAGTGGTAACCGTCGCCTATAGACATGAGCAGTACCATGGACATAACAGAGTATACTGTTTCGCCCATGATACTCCCTACGCGTTGCCATTCCTGAGGACTCAGGTGTTATTCCTCTGTACCCTGTAAGTTTACTATTAATATATGTATTAATTAGTTTGAGGTTATGAAGACCATTACCTGTCCAGTGCGGCCGGTTCGACAATGTTAGTGATGTGTTCTCCAACGACTCTAAGGTTTACAATATTGCTCCCAAGCATTGCAGTGCTAGACAGAGTTATGAAAAAAATAAATGCAAACAATAACATGCAAAATCAAAAACCGAAATTAATAAATGAGTAAATTATAATGCATTAATACTATGTGCGTATTAGCATAGTCCAATATATTACAGATGGCGCAAATAGAATAAAGAGAACTATTTATTGGTGAATTTACTGGGTAAAGAGGAATAACATCCGAGTCCTCAGGAATGGCAACGCAAGGGTATCATGGGCGAAACAGTATACTCTGTTATGTCCATAGTACTGCTCATGTCTATAGGCGACGGTTACCACTTTCCATCAGGTGGGTCGTCAGCTTGTTTGCCATTCTATGTTGTATAAAAAAAAATATATTCGAAAATAGATATTCGACCGATATTAAAATGGGTGATGACTGATTGACTGATGATCAAAGTCCAGAGAAACCCAATATATAGATATCGGATCAGTATCCATCCATGCCTACATGACAGAGTGTACTGTAACGCCCATGACACCCCACATGCGTTGCCATTCCTGAGGACACAGGTGTTATTTCTCTGTACCCTGTAATTTCACTGCCATATCCCCACCATTCAAACCGAAACACAGCCATGCAAACACAACTGCTTCACGGCAGAAACACGAATGGGACAGAGGTACCCAAGCAGACGACTTTTGTACCAAATCTACCTCTAGTAAAAACTCAAAAAAAATGTCACTTGCATTATGCTACAACGCACAATGTATAATGCTTCATTTTTTCAATTAGGTATAACATTAATTACCCATACATTAATTCCTGCCATTTGAAATAAAAGAAAAACCATAACATTAGTATATAAGGCAATATTTCCTTGTCCACCACCTAACAAGAACAATACAATCATGCTTTAGCAATACTTAAATTGCTAGATTTGACGACTGAAATGAATATTAGAAAAGCTGGATTTAAAAATATCAACAAAAACTAATAGATACAAGTGTTTTGTCTCTTTCTAACAAATTTTTTAAGTTGAATGAACGTTAAAATTTTCTGTAAGTACACAATGTGTTTTAATGTAATAACTAGCTATTACTAGTTTCATGACTATTTGGGACCCTTAATCGTGAGCGTCCCGTGTGGTCCCGAAACCAGTCAAGTTTTCTCGATCTAATTACACATAAGTTTAAACCTTAATTATTAGAGAGAACGGGATTGTTAGTAATGGAGTCTAAGGAACCTATTGCTAGCAATATATCAGGTCGACCTCCACGTGGTTGCCCCTGGAAACCATCATGGACAATTCTTGTTGAATTCGTCACAATGGGCAAACTGACCTACTTCATCCTCACCTATCATCCTTCACTGGTGCCCCGCCGGTGTATACCGATAGCGCGGGTGGGGTTACCATTCCATTATCACCCATTAAAAAAAAACCTTAATTATTACATTAAAATTGAATAGACGTGACAAAATACAATTTTTTATATCAATTCCAATAAATTTAAATCCAATTTGTCTTCTATTCAACAAAAAACAAGCATTTTCTTATTATTAATCCACTGATGCATGCGTGTTTATGTTTAGTAAACTAATAAAGAAAGAAAGGACACAATAACTAAATCGGTTCCCAAAGTCATAACTTCCGCCTTCCTCTAACGCAAGATTTTTTTTTTATACAACTTAGAATGGCAAACAAGCTGACGGCCCACCTGATGGAAAGTGGTAACCGTCGCCTATAGACATGAGCAGTACCATGGACATAACAGAGTATACTGTTTCGCCCATGATACTCCCCATGCGTTGCCATTCAGGTACTAGATATTTATAGAAGTAAAAAGGCAACCTTAAAGTAAAATTTAAAATTGAAATTGCTGGTGAAAAACCATTTTTTTTTTAATTCCAAATAATAAAATATTTAAATTTATAAAAATTTATTTCCTTCTAGAAGTAGTAACCCTCTATAGACGTAAACAGTACTATGGACGTCACAGAGTATACTGTGTCGCCTATAATACCCTTCATGTGTTGCCATTCTTGACGATTAAGATGTTGTGCCTCTGTACCCTGTAAATTCATTGCCATATCCTACCCTTCAATATGAAACACAACGTTGCATAGTTGTGTTTCATATTGGAAGAAAACAACTGTTTCATGGCAAAAACACGTATGATAGGAAATTAAGGAAATCTTAAAAACCTTAGTTACCTTACACTATCTACATAGATTAATTTAATTTGTAATATATTTGTAAGTTACTGCTAACGCTGGATTAATAACTACAATTTTTTACTTATTTACCATTCTAAAATTTTATGTATTGTTAACCCTTCTTTGCATGATTTTTTTTATTGGTAAAATAAATCAAGGTGATATAGTTCATGTTCAAAATTAAAGGAAAAATGGTTACAAAAATAAATTTGACAGCTATGGTTTTTTTTCTACAATGGACATTAAAAATGTATCCAGACACGATCAACTTAAATAAGTTCTTTTTATAATTTTATAACATTCAATGTTATGATGGAAATTTTCAGCATTATGCAAAGAAGGGTTAAATAATGCATGCACTTAATTTATATTTATTTCATACTAGCTGACCCGGCAGACTTCGTACTGCCTCAATCGATAAATAAAAGATCTGAGCTTTTGTAAACAATAAACTTAAACAAAAGAAATTCATAAATAATAAAAAAAAATACATAAAAATAATCTGAAAGACAGTTAACAACTTTCATATTTATTCACCTTTTAAACCTTCTCTGGATTTCCACAAATAATTCGAGACCCAAATTTAACCAAATTGGTGCAGCCGTTCTCGAGTTTTAGCGAGACTAACGAACAGAAATTCATTTACATATATATATATATATATATATATATATATATATATATATATATATATTTTATTTGTGTTTTTTTATTTTTCTATCTTTTATCTCTTTTGCTATGTATTATGTGTATGTTTTTTATTGTAATTTGTGTGCTGTAAATAATGTAAATAAATTATCTATCTATCATATATATATATATATATATATATATATATATATATATAAGACATTTGTACGCTTATATAGCAGGACATGGCTACTACTATTTAACTAATATAATACCTTAATTTGACCTGATCCACAATGAAGACATTTAATTTTGTATTTATAAATGTATGTACCACTATTTCACTATAATCTAGATGTTATAGGTACCGATTGTTGAGGTGATAAAAGTAAATTCCGTTGGTAAATTTAGGTAAGGTGTAACTTCCTTTGTATGAAGCTCAAAGGAGTGAAAATTCCTTTAAAAAAAAAATAGAACACGTGTCGGTCCCTCAAACACTACTCTTTCTCAGTGCGATAAGCGCCTTATCTGCATATGTTAACTATATGGTCATCTGGCAAGCGATAAACGGACAGCACAACTATACTTATTCTGCATTATGATTTATTAATATTTAGCGTGATTTAAAACGCGATGAATTTTATAAAAAATGAATATTTTCACTAAAGTATAAACTGTTTACAGTATTTTAGCTAAATCAAAAAACAAATACATTTTTCTACAAAAAAAAATCTGCTACTACTGTCTTGACAAATTACTATCAAACACATCTTTATGCTTAGCTGAAACCTTGGCCCAGAACCTGGGATGGGCACCAGAGAATACTAGGGTGGGCACGACCCACCTACTTATAACATTATTTTTTATAATCATTCATAAATCATACCCCATAACCCCAACTCAGTGTCAGTGTCAACAATACCTTCTAGTGATGTCGAGGTCCGGTTCCCTCGGGAGGTCCTTGTCCAGACTGACGTAAACGATCAGCCCCACTACGCATAAGACGATGAACACCTGATTCCTTCGCGAGCGATACCACCTTTTATTTCTGGCCGCCATCTACAAACCAAAGACAATCGTTAGCCAGCCGTATTATTTTTAATGGATGATAATGGAAAGGTAACCCCGCCTGCGCTTTTGATATAAACTGGCGGGGCACCAGCGATGGATGATAGGTGAGGATGAAACAGATCCCATTATGACAAATTCAACATTAAATCGACCACGATAATTTCCAGGGGAAACCGCGAGGAGGTCGACCTAATACGGTTTATTGCTAGCTAAAGGGTTGCTAATCCCCATTACTAACAATCCCTTGTCCCCCCAGACATCCATTTTAGATTTAAAATCCCTATACATATATCCAATGTTAAATGCAGTTCATGTCTATAGGCCACGATTATATCTTTATATTCGGTGGGCTGTCAGCTTGTTTACCATTATTCAAGTTGCATAAAAATCATCTAGATAAATGAGAAATGCATTAATATTAATCAGCCATCAATTTTATAATGACATCGATCGCAGACGCCCATCGAAGTGCAGAGTGGGGTTTCAACGCCCACTGAACACTTTGACACGTACACATTCCGGCCAAAAGTTTTAAAAAAAATGTGACGTGGACAAATAATATATGGATTTAACAAAGATACAAAAAAAAAAAAAACAACTAATAAAATTCTAAAGTAAAAAAAAAATTACGAGAGGAAACATATTTTTTTTTTTTAATGATTGACAATGGAATTGGTAACCACACCTGCACTATCGGTATACACCGGCGGGGCACCAGTGAAAAATGATAGGTGAGGATGAAGCAGGTCAGTTAGCCCGTGATGAATTCATCAAGAATTGTTCACAATGGTTTCCAAGGAGAACCACATGGAGGTCGACCTAATAGGGTATATTGCTAGCAATGAAGCTGTCAAACTCCATTGCTAATAATCCCTTTCCCCCCAGCTATAATGGATAGCTGCTTCGCTGTGGAAATAAGTGGAATAAAAGTACCCACATAAGCAACTTTTGTATTTTGGGGAATGGTAACCCCACCCGCGCTATACCGATAGCGCGGGTGGGGTTACCATTCCATTATCATGCATTAAAAAAAAAGTTCACAATGGTGGTAACATAAGGGGTATTATGGAGTGAATTGTACTGTCTATGGTGCTGTTCATATCTATAGATGACGGTTACCACATAATACACTAGGTAACTAAATTACCGTACAAAAAAATCTTCTCGTGTCATGGTGTTTGTTACCAAACTCTTCCGAAACGGCTTTACCGATATTTATGAAATTTTGTGTGCATATTGGGTAGGTCTGAGAATCAACTAAAATCTATTTTTCATATCCGTAAGTGATAAGGGTGAACCGCCTCAAAATATTTTTTTTTATTTGTTTGTAAATTATTTTTATTTTTATTTCATTATAATTTAGCATTGAAAAATACATACTACTTTAAATTTTCATCGTTTTACGATCAACCCCTGTATTTTAATCACGACTTTTATATTTCGCAATAAGTGGTAAAACAATGTTTACGGGGTCAGCTAGTATTTATATAAGTTTTGACAGGCACCATATAGAATCAATCTGAAACTGTACAAATACTATGCGAGACAATGTTGTTATGTTACCTTGAATACCTACTGAGTAACTCATTTGGTATTCTATTGTTTACATACATACATACATATGTATGTATATATGCCACTACTGTAACTGGCGACTCATGCATGAAACTGCTATGCTATGCTTTAATGAAATGAATAATATTATTATTTTTTTTTTTTATAAATCTTCCACCACTTCAACGTGACCTAAATTAATTAAATTAACATAGTAGGAGAGATTTTTTTTAAATAAAACTAAGTTTAAAAAAATAATTATAAGATTGTATTCCATTAAAAGCGGACTTAAATCTTGATAAAGCCAATTATGTATTTTGTTTTAAAAACTAAACCAATTTCTATAAACCAATGAAACAATTTTGTTAAAATTTTAACCAATTTTAATATCTATATAAATGATTGTAAATGTGGACTGTATATTTGGCCAAATAATAGCAGAGATAGTATATTTGTTGCTTACAGCACATTAAAAGAAAGTAAGAAAGATTACCATGTGATCCCAGTATAGAATAGGCCACCCCTTCCTTTTCCATAGGTCAGCAGTGGACATTTAAAGGCTGATATGATGATGACGAAAAGAGATTGTGGCACAATGCTGCCACACATAAGAGAAAAACCATAAAATCATTGTTCTTAATGAAATGTTGGGTTTGCCAATAATATTTTTTTATACAACCTAGAATGGCTAACAAGCTGACGGCCCACATGATGGAAAGTGGTAACCTTCACCTATAGACATGAAAAAATGACCAATGCAGCTTTGCATTATTTAGTTTTTAGTTATTAGTTTTGTTTTTAGAAAAAAAAATATAGCCCATGTTATTTGCAGATAGTATGGCTTTCTATATGTAAAGGAACTTTTAAAAATCAGTTATGAACTTCTTGAGTTTATTTGTTAAAACTTTCCACCTTATAATATTAATAAAATAAAAATAAATCTTTATAATATAAAATAAATATTTTATAATTTTAGTGAAATAAAATCTTAGGATAATATAACAATATAGTTGCTGTCAGATGAGAACCACTCAGATACAAGTATGATATGAGAAGTGAACAAAATTACCTGCTGACATTAAATATAGTGATAAAGAGTTCACTGGCAAATAAATCATTATTATATCAGGCCATTGACTGTCCACTGCTGAACATAGACCTCCCCTATAAGGTTGGGTTGCAAATAAATATTAATTTATTTTATATTCAATAAGTTGTACAACTTAAATTTTATATATATATATATATATATATATATATATATATATATATATATATATATATATATATATATATATATATATGAAATAGTAACTTGTGCATTGTATTAACTTTTTTGTTTCAAAGATTACTTCCAAATACATTTGTTTTTATACTAATCTAAGAGTAGACTGAACCCTAAGGGTATCCACTGGCCAAATCATACAGAAATAATTTATTTCAATAGCAATAATTAATTAGAGTATAATTCTCAGGTTTATCTAACACCTGAGAATGAAATTTAATATTAATTACACCAGATAACATCTAATTAAATGTATAATTAAAATAACACCACAAATTTCATGTAAACATGCAAAATAAATAATAAAACGTTGCGTATACGAGAACCTATTATTGAACGCTTTAATACCTAATGAAAAAATAAACTATCCCTGTTAATATCTCAAACCATATATTCTTTATCTCTTTATTGACATAAATACATTTATTATAA
Source organism: Galleria mellonella (assembly GCF_026898425.1). Lineage (NCBI taxonomy): Eukaryota > Metazoa > Arthropoda > Insecta > Lepidoptera > Pyralidae > Galleria > Galleria mellonella. The sequence goes on along the minus strand of NW_026441999.1, from coordinate 747,862 downwards.
CAGTAAACAGGTGATAAAATTGCCGTGAAAACAAGATGGTTAGTATGAGATGTCGGAATTAAAAAATAAAGCTATTAAAAATCATAAAGTAACAATCTTACCGCCAAATGCGATTATTGAATAAAACGTATTACACGATCAATCATTCGTCTATATACGGCAATACTGTTTATCGCCGACTGATAAAATAAATACGAAACAAAATTTTGATATTAAAGCATAAACACTATTTAAACCGAATAGATCATTCGGACTGGAAAATTTCCTTCATGACTGATTGTCAAACTTGTTTGACGTTATTTGTCCGTATTTTGTGTCAGTTGTCACAACCAAATTGATTTATTCTTTGAATTCATCATCAACTTCCTACCCTTCATCTTCATTCATATTATTATTTGGGGTCGTGATCGAATGGTTTTGAAAATAAATTATAAAAGTACGCAGACGATTACAAATGTCAAGATAAAAATGTTAGATATTTCGTAGCGCGATTGTTTCCTAATACCTAAATGAACAAGATGCAATTTTTTTGTTGTTTTCATTGGAAAACAGCGCTATTTGCGATCCAGTGGCAAAAGACAAAACTAATTCACAGCAATAATTTTAGTTCCCAAATTGCTCTACAGAGGCAGCACCAATGACTTCTTATTAAACTTTTTTAAATATGTTGAAAATGAAAAATTGCAGAAAATATCTTATAATGTTCAGTAATCGCAACTATCTGTTATATAGACAATCAGTCACCCGTTAACTTCCTCTATTTAATATAAATTAAGGACCTACGATCGTTAAAGAAAAAGCTACAAACGAGAGAAAATTTTGTACATAATATATCGGCTTAAATTGGATATGTTTGAGCTTTCGTATTTCTACAGTGAAACAGCTGTGCTTGCATGGCTGTATTCGAATTGAAGAAATATGACAATAAAATTGCAGAGTTCGGAGGCATAATACCTTAGTCCTCCAGAATAGTAATGCATAAGAGTATCATAGGCGTCACAGTATACTCTGTGATATCTATGGTACTGTTCACACATATAGGCGACGGTTCGTTCCGGTTCATTCCGGTGGACCCTCAGCTTAACATTTTAAGTTGCTTAAAAAGAATATGATATACAAAAGTATTAAAATAGACTTTTTAATTTTTTTTTAATTCCTTGCAAGAATGATTGATGTACCTATGTTATTGTAAATTTAAATGACTGTGTTGTTTGAATATACTTTAGGTAATTAATGAGGGAGCTAAACGGATTTTAACAAAATTTGATAATAAAATTAATCTTATTTTAAACTAGCTGATACTCGCGACTTTGTCCACGTGGTATTTGTTATTCCTGTTTAGTATGTATCGATGTCTATACCTACTTATTTATTATATCTAGGAATACTGGACCAAAATTAACAAATGACGTGCCATTCTTACCGTAGTTCAAAATTACTTAGGTAGGTTTTTTTTTTGGTGGGAGAAAATGGTATGAAACCCCGCCCGCGCTAATGGGATACGCTGGCGGAGCACCAGTGAAGGGTGATAGATGACAATGAAAACAAGCCAGTTAGCCCATCATGATGAATTCATCAGGAATTAACCATTAAAGTTTCCATTGGGAACCGCAAGGTCGTCCTGACTGGGTATATTGCTAGCAATGGGATTCTCAGTCTCCATTACTAACAATCCCTTTCCTCCCTACTTAAGTAGGTTGTGTACTAAACTGTATAAGTTACTATAGTTTTTTAACTATCCCACGGGAACTCTTTAATTATCCGTGATTAAAAATATCTAAAATGTTGACCGGGGATGTAAGGTACCACCATGTATGCGCCACTGCTCATGTTTATAGCCAACAAGTACCACTTTCCATCAGGTGGGCCGTCAGCTTATTTACCATTGTAAGTTACATAAAAAAAAAATACAAAATTTCGTTTATTTCGGTCCAACAGTTTCGGAGATTACCCCATACAAGTAAACAGAGAAACAAAAAAATTAAAAAAAAATCTGGATGTGTTCTATTTCACTTCTAAAATCTCCCTGACTCAGTTTTTAACTTTTTTTTCTATGTACAGTATGATTTTTTTTTTTCTAATCATCGTCATTATGTTATAAAACGTGTCATGAAAGAGAGACATTGTTTTCCAACACCAAAATAATATAAAATACAAACCTGCAACTCTGGTCGATTCTAATTTCTTCAAATTACAGCAAAAAAAGTTATAAAACTTTGCAATAGCAAGCAAGTTGACGGAATTATGGGACAGCCCACCTAATGTAAAGTAGTAACCGTCGCCTACAGGTGAAGCCGAAATTACAATTTTTTTTTTCAAGGGCTGTTCTGTTAACATATTAAAACTAAAAATATCTGCCAAAGAAGCATGGGGAGAAAAACTACAAACAGTTCCAGCCATTGAGTCAGTGCAAGAGGCTAAAAATTATCTCTCATCTTTCAATTATTAATTCATGAAATTCAGACATGAAATTCCTTTACTAATCTATGACATGTGTAGATTTCTTAGTTTAGGCTTCGATTTAACTCTGTATAAACATAAACAGCACCATGAGTGCCATAAAGCTCATTGGCCCATATTTTGCAGCCTTATTTGTTACCCTTACACAAAACGAAAAAAACTTAACACAGGGAAAGGTTTATAATAAAAGAGAAAAGGCCCTATCTAAAACCGGTATCCGCCCATTAATACCGTATACATAAACAAGTTATATAATTAATTCTCAAGTCACGCCCATGAAATACCAACATGGTGACTATTACATCACCATTAGCGTTTACAATCACACGTGTGTTCGGTGGACCGGATCGCCCGTGTCAGTACACCGCTGCCTTCGAAAGATGCAACTCAATATTTTGTTAAATAACCTGTGATACTATGTGACTGTTCATATTTGTTCCTGTGCCTGCACTTTGTTTATTACGGTAAGATTTTTTTTTTTACAAATTAAAAAGTAAGTGAATATGTATTTTATAAACAAACGAGTCAAGGTTCCCATGCAAATTAATTGCACAGTATGCATAATTTTCTTTACAAATAAATACGTTTCTTTACAAATAATTAAGGACTATGTTTGCAACTTTTTTTTTATAAAACTTAGAATGGTAAACAAGCTGACGGCCCACTTGATGGAAAGTGGTAACCGTCGCCTATAGACATGAGCAGTACCATGGACATAACAGAGTATACTGTTTCGCCCATAATACCCCCATGCGTCGCCATTCCTGAGGACTCAGGTGTTACTCCTCTGTACCCAGTAAATTCACGCCATATCCCACCGTTCAAACCGAAACACAGCCATGCAAACACAACTGCTTCACGGTTGACAACTTAATCGAAATAGGTCGATTGATTGATCGAAATATAGTAAACCTATGACTTTACCACCCCAAAATCTATATATATATATATATATATATATACGGTGTATGTCAAATTTCATAACAACCCCGTTTGTACTACAGGTGGGGATGAAGTTAGGTCAGTCAGCTCATCGTGATGAATTCTCTAATAAACAGAAAGATTTCCAGAGAAGGACGGCATGGATGTAGGAATTGACTTTGGGTATATTACTGGCCACAGATCCGCTAAACCATTACTAATCCTGTCACTTGTTTACGTACAAATAGTTACTGTTGGGGCATTATATTACTGCTGCTATTAAATTATTATTTCGAAAAATATAATAATATAGACAGCTTTATCCTTGATTTGTTTGAATAAAAGGTTACAATGTATTGATCTGGGGCCTAGAGTTATTGGCTGTCTGCCGAATGCATTTAAAATTCGTTCAACCGTTTAAGCATGATTGAATTGTACTTGATTCAAACGAGTATTGTTTGAGGTTTCGTTACATATTCGTGGACGTACCATATGCGTTCATGACCCATATAACATTACCACAGAGAATCAATCATAGTGGTATTGAAAAGTGCTCATAAAATTTAGAGGGTCCCAAATGAAGAAGACTAAAAAACTTTAGGTACTTGAGAAAATAGTAAAAACCCCTTAGTTCAGCTTGTTTGTCATTCCAATTCATTCTATAGGCGACGGTTACCAATTTCCACATTCGCGTGATCGGGATATGTTAATTAGTTGTGATCGGTTAAGCCGTTAAAGTGGTAAGAAGTTACGTATAAAGAAACTCACCAGTTACCAGAGGGAGACTTTGTACAAAAGTCGATTACTGTCCCATTCGTGTTTCTACCGTGAAGCAGTTATGTTTGCATGGCTGTGTTCCGGTTTGAAGGATGGGATATGGTGTGGATTTACTGGGTACAGAGGAATAACATCTGAGTCCTCAGGAATGGCAACACATGGGGGGTATCATGGGCGAAACAGTATACTCTGTTATGTCCATGGTACTGTCCATGTCTATAGGCGACGGATACCACTTTCCATCAGGTGGGCTCTCAGCTTGTTTGCCATTCTAAGTTGCTTAAAAAAAAAAAGAACAGAGCCATAAGCGTAGCGACTTCACGTCAAATACGCAAGTTGGTCAAAAATACCCAAGCAGAGGACTTTTATAGTCTTCTTATGTTTCTTATTAAAAAAATCACTCAAAAGCCTAATTTCTTCATTTCAGGAGATGAAGTTATTATTTCTGCTGCTAGCCTGCATCATCTCTACATCTGCGAACAAATGCAACGGGGTACTCTTCGACCAAAGATATTACGAGCCACAAATATTAAAGGATGGCCTCAACAGAGTGAGACAACTCGTGTTCAACAGAAAGGATAATGACATTTACTTCTTATACAACCAAGGTGTTTTAAACTACTACGGTTCTGTAGGTTATTATAATTTAAACACGAAATTAGCTGGTTTCTTTAAGGAAATTCGAAATGCAACAAGTATTTCTATTGACGAGAAGAGAAACAGGATTTATATAGGCAGTATTGATGGACTATACGCTGTAGGGGAGAGAAGAATACCTGAAAAGTTTCCCTTGTACGAACCGATTCAGCATTTGTTTTTTAATAATATTTTATACTTCACAAATATGAGAAATAAAATGTTTACATTTGATACAGACGGTGTTAGGATAGTTGAAGACATGAAGGATTACACAGCAGACAGTTTTGTTGTGGACGGAGATGGGAATATGTTGTTCACTAATGGGAAGAAATTGTTCAAAATAAAATTGGGAACAAGATCCCCAGCCTTTGAATTAGTCACACGTACTGTCACAGCTTTGTCTAAAGATATAGAAGATAGGCTGTTCGCAGCATCACTAGACGGCATTTTCGTGTATAATAAATACAAATTTGCTTTAGACAAGATATCAAATTTGCATGAAATTAAAGCTTTAACCTTTAATAATATGTTGGAACCTATTTATGTGGTATTCGATCTTTTAGTTAAACTAAAAAATCCCGTGAACTGTGTTGAAGATACATTCTTTGTGTGATATTAAAATTAATATTGTAATATTGTTGGTTTATTATTTTCAACCGACTTAAAAAAAAGGTGATTCTAAATTCGCTTGTTTTTTGTTTATTATCTTATTTATAACTCTGTCATTTATAAACCGATTAGAAAAATTCTTTTTGTATCTGTAAGGCTTAGATTATAAAGATAGAGCGTCGTGTCTCAAAAACAAATCAACTATTTGTAAGCTAATTGTCAAATTAACAGACTTGTTTTTTTTTATTAGTATTCTATATATGTAATTACGCACACAATATATTTTGAATATGCTATTTTCTTAAGACTTACTATGTCATATCGGTACGGCAATACTGTTGCTGGAAGTTGATTCCAAAGCATAGTTGTTTTTAAAAGAATTAAATAAGCACTTTTAAAAACTAGGCCCTTTTTTTCGGTATAGTCCTAAAATGTTGCAACTGGTAACACCTTGTGCTGTCAATGTCAATTTATCAAATGAATGACAGTTGCATTTGATTGCAGTCACTGTAACTGACATTTGAATGCAAACTTGATTTGTTTAGATCACTGTCGCTTATTAATGGAGTGCCTTTCAAAAGATTTTTATGGTTTTTATAAATATTTATAACTTTATATTTATTTAGTGTGTACTGCAAAAATTTTATTTGTAATTTAGGTTAATTTTATCTGAACTGAAGTGTATGTTGTTACCAGACAGACAGTATTTGTTATTTTCCTTGTGTAGTTGTGTTGTCCAAGTAAGATAGGTACTTAAATAATTATTATATTTATATTATTCATTTTGGAATAAAAATCAATGATCATCATCATCATTTCAGCCATTATCCAGCCACTGCTTGACATAAACCTCTCCCACAGATTGCCATAAAGAACGGTCCTGAACTACCTGCAACTCCACTGCCACTGCCACTAACTCCCTGCAATGCATTTCAGGTCGTCGATCCACCTAATACGTCCTACACTGCGTTTATTCTGAGGTATTTTAGATGAAAAAATGTGGCGTAGTTTCCTGAACGGTACCCAACCGAGTTGGATCCGTCGGTTGACCTTTCGGTCGAAGTTGGATTTACCCATTCGGACAACTTGTCTCAGGAATACATACTCATCGACAACTTCGAGCTTAGTGTTCTCAATCGTAACTGGTATAGGTGTGACATAGACGTTAAACATGATTTTAGTCTTGTCCATGTTCATCGTAAGACCTACCTGTTGAGAAACACCATTGAGGTCATTGAGCATAGTTTTCAGATCCTCAATGGATTCCGCCATTATTACTATGTCATCGTCAAATCGAAGGTGAGTGATGTATTCGCCATTGATGTTTATACCATATCTTTTCCAGTCCAAGAGTTTGAAAACATCTTCCAATGCAGCTGTAAAGTTTCGGAGATATGACGTCATCCCTGTCTTACACATTTCTGCACTGGGATGGGTTTCGTACTCTGGTTCTGAACTCGGATAGACATCGTAGCCTTACTGTACATACACTTCATTACTTCGATATACCTATAGTCAATCGTGCACCGCTGGAGAGACTGTAATACCGCCCATGTCTCGACCGAATCAAAGGCTTTCTCATAGTCCATAAACACCAGACGTAGTGGTAGATTATACTCTTTGATCTTCTGTATAGTCTATCGTGCTACCTTTTTACGGAAGCCTGCTTGTTTGGGTCGCTGGAAGTCGTATAATAATAATCAATAATAAATTCAATGAGGTCGATTCTGAGGCGATATTTCTCTACACTTCTCTATTTGTAAAATTAACGTTCAATTTGATATAACAGCGAAATCTCCAGTATAAAGAATAATATAAACTAATTTTCTAATAAACTTGAGTCAAAATTATAATGTTAATTTATAATGGTCCATAAAACTAATTTTGTATCATATATAAATATTAGGTTAAGAAATAGAGAAATGGCGCTTCAGAATCGTTCCCATTATTTGTCAAAATACTCTGTGGTCTATAGATAGTCTCCACCTTACAGATAAATAATTGACATAGATAGGCAGACTACACACGTTCCTATCATTGTTTTACTGATTTACCAGAGGGAGACTTTGTACAAAAGTCGATTGCTTGAGTACCTCTGTCTCATTCGTGTTTCTACCGTGAAACAGTTGTGTTTGCATGGCTGTGTTTCGGTTTGAAGGCAATAACATCCGAGTCCTCAGGAATTGCAACGCATGGGGGGTATCATGGGCGTAACAGTATACTCTGTTATGTCCATGGTACTGCTCATGTCTATAGGCGACGGTTACCACTTTCCATCAGGTGGACCGTCAGCTTGTTTGCCATTCTAAGTTGTATAAAAAAAAACTGATTGCGTCTTTAATTCTTCGAACGGGTCACTTCGGAATTAATTTATTTAATCTTTAAATGAAAATGTAACTATACTTAATCTAATATATTATAATAATTACTAATATAACAGATTATAAATGTGAAAGTGAGTTTCTTTATACTTTACTTCATACCACTTTAACGGCTTAACCGATCACTTAACGAATCTGCATATCCTGATCACGCGAATGGAGTCGAAGGTAAAAACTAGTATAAATTTATTTCCTCCGTGCTATGTGTGCATCGGGCGCAAATGTACACTTTTAAAACTATTTTAGCCGCTAGTTGATAATTAATTTGAAAGAAGTCCTAAAACGCAAGTCTGAATGTAATATTGCTTACTCGCGCCATCTATGTATATTTGATCAATCATTCGTGCACGCAGATGCGTGATTTATGTTCATGCATGGTGATGTTATATTAACAACCAACGTTAATCCCATGGAGGAAAGGATTGTTAGTAATGCGGACTAAGTTCAGTAAAGAAACGAGAGCAATATACTCTGTCAGGTCGACCTACACGTAGTTCCCCTGGAAACCATCGTACTGAATTCCAGATGTATGTAGCTCATCACGATGAGCTAACTGACCTGCCTTTTCATTCTCACCTATCATCCCTCACTGGTGCCAGGCCAGCGTATAACGTTAACGCAGGATTACCATTGCATTATCATCCATTAAAAAAAAACGTTAATCATATAATAATAAAGAAATCCATCATTTAACAAAATCTGCTTTCTTTTTCCAGGCAACAACTAAAGCAGAAATATGAGTAAATCTGCCGAAAGGATTCATATTAATGGAATCTTATACGACAAGGAAATACTGAAGACAGATCTAGTCCGTCCATCTTTATTAACTGTTGACAGTAATTCTAACACACTATACTTCAGTTTTATTTCTAAAGATGATGAAAACTATAAATCTGCTAGATTAGATCTCAATACGAAACAGTTCAACACAATAGACGATGTAGTTGGTGGGTACGCTCATGCTGCAGACCAGAAAACTGGTGATGTATACATAGGTTGCGATGATGGCCTTTATAAATATGATCCCATAACAAACAAAACTGAATTCATTGGTGAGAAAGGAGGTAATATTTTGAGTATTTTCTACAAAGATGTTTTATACTATACCAAACTGGGAACATTGAGATTTTTACACACTTTCACAAATGGCGAAGCTTCGAGATGTTTAGAACTACAAGATTTGGAAGTAGAAAATTTCTGTATTGATAATGAGGACATGATGTTCTTTGTCAACGACAACGGCATTTATGGTCAAAAAAAAGGTACTTATCATGCAACGCTGTACGAGGGATTACCAGACGATTATGCGGAATGCCTGACAGCTGATGTAAACGGTGTTGTTCACGTTTGCTACAGAGGTAAAGGTATATTTAAGATCAATAAAGAAACTGCTTGTATAGAAAAAGTTGCAGATCTAGGTAAAGATTTTGGAGCGACAGCTACGTTTGACAAGGACAACAACATCGTATATGCAGACGCGACGAGAGTTATACGACTGGTACCTACTGTAGATGTTTGATCAAGTCGCTACAAGCCTGTTTATATTTGACTATAATATTAAATAAAGTCTAATGAAGTATTTATTAATTGACATGAAATTGTGTTTGATATATTTTTCTATCAACTTATTTGTGTCTATTTGTACCTATTGTTTTTTTTTTAAATTTGCATGTCTAATCATGGCCAAATATATGAACTTATAAATATTGTTAACTTCAATATAATTGCCATGTTTCTTGCAAATTTCATTCATTCATTCAGACTTCGTTAAATGGTATTGCACAGTGCACAAACTGTGAAATGGAGTAATTAGATGATAGTTTACATAATAATATAGATAATGTACCTTCTTTGCGCAGTTTGAACTTTCTTCCCACAATAATCGGTCTTATGACGATAAAACGAAGCGCCAAACAACCAAAATACATAATTAAATAAACTTCAAACCAAAATGCTTTCTTAACAGTTCTTTTTAAATGAAATGACTACTCATATAGAGTATACCTATTCTATTTTTTAATAATGGAAAATTATGATATATTCATTTCTTTGATTATTTTATTTTCTTTTCGGTGAATTGTGCTCTCTTTTCAGAGCGGTGTTTCCCAACGTGGGGCCTATGTCCCACAAGGGAGGCAATTAAAAAGTTGACTCAAAGCGATTTTAACCCTCTTTCTTGGTTCATTTAAACGCAATGGTTCGAGTAGATATCGGTACAAAATTTAACAAAAAAGTAAATTTAAAACAATGCTGTAAATATTTATTAGGTATAATTTCGTTTGACGTTACCAAAATATCAACTGAGCGTTTAGAGTCGTCAAGTAAACTTTGTCGGGAAAAATTACATATGGTGGCATAAAAATTTTAGAAATGTTTAAGTGGGGCATGGCACAAAAAAGGTTGGGAAACACTGATCTAACAGCTATTTGCGATGAAGCGGTAAAAAACAGAACTAATTTATAAATATAAGATGACAATGAAATGGTAACCCCACCTACGCTATTGGTATATAATGGCAGGGCACCAGTGAGGGATGATAAGTGAAGATGAAGCAGGTGGTTGGCCCATCTTGATTCCTTCTTATAAACTCATTATAAGAATGAATTCCAAGGAAAATCGCGTGTAGGTCGGCCTGACATACTGCTAACATTCCCTTCTCTCCAAATATGTATTTAGGGCCTACTGAAAATCAGTGTCGTAGCTTCAGATATGGAACTGCGACATGCTGAGTTAGGTCCTTTGCACAGACACTGCTACATTCATCTTGTTTTTTTTTTCTTCTTCTTTTATTGTGATTTTACCATAAAATAATGATGTTATTATGTAATTGTGTAATTTAAATTTTTATGTTTTTTTTTAAACTACTAGTGCTGTCATATTGTCATGTATAATTTATAATTTTTCCTTATGAAAGATATTATAGCTAATAAATGATACAATTAAGTGAAAAGTTTGTTCAGTATATGTGTAAACAAATGCGGTTGCCAACCCGCTTGCCAAGCGTGGCAACTGTCCAGCAGTGGACAGTTAACGGCTAAAATAATAAATGTATAAAATAATTAATAAATAAAATGTTTAGATTTCCAAAAATAAGACGATTATTTAAGTAAGTATTTTTATTATTTCTCGTACAAAACAATACTAATAAGTACAAAAATCTTATTTACCTAAATTAGAAATGTACACATAGTTCACACATACATTTGGCTCGGAATGTAATGGAGTCATACATACAAATTTCCATGTCACTTTTTTTCAATTTGCTATTTTAAATATAGTACAATATCATACAGAACATCTTAAATTTCGAAATAAATAGATAGATACATACATACATATACAGAAAAAAAACAAAAAGAAAGGACATAAAAGAGGTAACATAATTTTTCGTGCGTATGCCACAGTAACACAAAATGGTCACGAATTAGTTCATTGCTTTGCCCTCAAAAGAGCAAAACATTGATACTTTGTTGCAGCCAAAAACCAATATGAGCATTCATCTATAAATAATAATTATCTCTGAATATATGATCAGCGCCATCTAGTTTTAAAATAAGCAGAATTTGTACACATTGATTCTAGACAACTGATAGAAATACTTAAATAATTTTTTTTTTGTTAATACTCTATCTATATAAAAATTGCACATAGAAAACATCCAAATCAATACGAACAGTATTGTGCGGGGTCGAATCTGCGACCATCGAAAGATGAGGCAGTGTGCTAAACCACTGCATTATCTACCTACATACAGGAGAATAATATATTTTTAAGAAAAATATCATATTTTGCAGTAACTAAAAAAAAATCAAACGCATAATAAATAAAAAAAAAATAATCGAACATAAAAAAAAAAAACATTTAAAAAATACTTGATTGAAAATAGAACTTTGTTTTTTTTTAATTAATCGATATATGTAATTTATATTTGACTTGCATTCTGAATTTGACATGGATTTCTGACACTCCATTTTCTAATTTGTACATATTAAATCAAGCCATACAATTTATATCAAGGCATTTGACGTTAGGGCATCGACAGTTTTGTTCTTTGCTCACAAAATAAACTATCACAATTTAGTCTATGGTAGCTTCTTGGCAGTAATTTTATCAATGGTATCCGGGCGGTCCGTACGCTGTCGAAGGTTTATATCCAGAATTGCCATTGTGGAAACCAGTCAAAGACCCACTGAAGTCATTGGGAGCGTTGTAATTGTAACCTGGAATCATACCAACACAGACTGTAATCCCTGATGGACTTTTTTTAATGGGTGATAATGGAATAGTAACCCTACCTGCGCTATCGGTATACACCGGCGGGGCACCAGTGAAGGATGATAGGTGAGGATGAAACAGGTCAGTTAGCCCATCGTGACGAATTCAACCAGAATTGTTCACGTTGATTTCCAGGGGGAACTACGTGGAGGTCGACCTAATAGGGCATATTGCTAACAATGGGGCTGTCAAACTCCATTGCTAACAATCCCTTTCCCCCTTCCCTGATGGAGTAGTCAGAGGGATGGGACATAGGAGAAGAGGGGGGGAGGGTTATCTGAGAGAAGCTCCACAGTACCCATGCATCAGTACAAGGTCAGATTTTTTATCCAAGTTAAAATGACAAACAAGCAATTCGCCTGATCGAAAGTAGTACCCGTCGCCTATAGACATGAACAGTACCATGAACATAACAGAGTATACTGTGACAGTATAGTGGAGTATAATATAATAGTAAAAAAACAATAAGCATTCTATTTGAGGACTGTGTTATTTTTTTATACCTTGAGTATTGTGAGACGGCTCGGGGTATCTTGCCTCGCCTTCGTACCGGACGTCAGCGTGGAAACCGGTCTTCCAGTCGGCATGGTATGTCACTGGAAATAGTCATTTCACTCTTAGAAGTATTTATTTTATTACACACTCCTTCTCCGTCCGTCCTCAAGTTACACTGTGGTATGAGAAGCCTGGCATCGAACAACTGAGAGGACTACTCCGGATATCCAGACTCGAGTCAATTCAGAACAGTTCGTTTCCTAAATTGGCTCGACCGGGAACTGTACTCGTTGTAGAATCAATAAGAATCATAGACATTATTTGCCGTGTGGTCCCGGCATAGAATAGGCCACCCCTTCCTTTCCCGTGGGGGTCGTAAAAGACAACTAAGGGAGGGCGAGGGATAGGCAACAGCGTCCCTCTTAAAACACCTCCAAAACCTAGCTACAGTTGACAATCCGCCTGCTAAGCGTGGCAACTACTGGCAAAACCCCCTAAAGAGGAGGCTTATGTTCAGCAGTGAACAGTTAAAGGCCGATATGATGACGACGATGATAGACGTATTTAGAGAGGCGGATGGGTACGCCGTGCCCATCCCACAATTGTTTGATGCCCATCCCAAAAGAAACTTCTTGATCTGGAACTTTTAGCTATAGGTAAAAATGTTTGATAGCACATATAGGTTCTTATAAGGGATGAGAATGTTAAAGACATACATACCGATCTGAGTGCGTCCATCAGGCAGCTGGACCCTGTACTCTCCTCGGACCACATTCCCGTCAGAGGTCTCCCGTCTGTCGTAATCGTTACCCGATTGAGCGTCCTTCACTGAATACCCGAACTCATAGGATTTGGGCTGGAAATTAATAGATAATAAAAATTGAATGTAATCATTAAATCTTGGAAAATTGGAAAAAAAATTAACACATCTAATTTAAACTTACTTTATTTTGAAAGACACAGATGTTATTTTGAAAGATCAAATCTATTTTATTGGTGGGAAGGAATTGTTAGTAATAGGGAGGTTAGTCCCCATTGCTATCAATATACCTTATCAGGTCGACCTCCACGCGGTTCCCCCTGGAAACCATCGTGACAAATTTATTGTTAAATTCGTCACGATGGGCTAACTGACCTGCCTTTTCATCCTCACCTATCACCCCTCACTGGTGCCCCGCCAGCGTACACCGTTAGCGCAGGCGGGGTTACCATTCCATTATCATCTATAAAAAAAATGTATTTTATTTGGAAATTTTAAGTTCATTTTTTCATATTAATAAAATTAAGAATCCCAAAGGTAGGATTATGCAGTAAAAATATTTTCAAATAGATAATTATTGAAAAAAATAGCAAAATCCACACAATAAATGTAATGGGGAGATTAGTCACCATTGCCAGAAATATACTCTATCGGATTGATCGCCATACGTTTACCCTTGAAATACACTATGGTTATTTTCTGACCAATTGACTTGACTGCATTCAATGTTCAATGTAAATAGAAATAAAAATCTTGGATTCCATCAGTAATGGTAATTTACTGGGTACAGAGACATAACACCTGAGTCCTCAGGAATGGCAACGCATGGGGGGTACCATGGGCGACACAGTATACTCTGTTATGTCCATGGTACTGTTCATATCTATATGCGACGGTTACCTCTTTCGATCAGGCGAGCCGTCAGCTTATTTGCCGTTCTAATTTTCACATATATAAAATTAATTGAATGTCTTGTAAAATGAAGTTCTAATGCTAGATGTTGCTAATTTATAAATGCTTATAAAATTTATATTAGGTACTATGTTATAAGTATAGTTAATTGTTTTAAAACAACATTGATAACCTATGACAGCATCCACATAGCGGGAACAGGACAGAAAATCTGTAGAGTCGATATTTTTATCTAATATGAATAAATATAGAATAGAATAAAAACCTTCCATATCTAGTTATAAAGTAATAACATATTTTATTAACCGCCGTGTAGGCCACCCCTTCATTTCCCATAGGTCTCGTAAGAGACGACTAAGGGAAACAAGGAATAGGTAGCATCGTCCCTTTTAAGACATCTTACTGCATAACTGCGTTTGCCAAATTTAAAATATATTTCAAAAATTGTATAATTATTATTCCATACATATGAAAACTTAACGAGTAAAAAATTTATTATTTTTTTTTTATTAATTTTTAATAATTTATATTAAGAAAATATGATTAATTTTTATTTTATATTTTTGCTACATACATTTCATTGTATACAGACGCCATCTGTTGATAGTGGTAGTAATGAATGAGAGCAATAGATCGAATCTGCTAAATTTATTAACTTTCTATAAAAAAAATACTGACTCTTATTTTAAAAGCAATTGCAATAGTAAACATTAAAATAGAAATTGATGAAAATAGCAAAATATAAGTTAAAAATGAAATCAACTAACTTCCAATGGTATTTACGAAGAATTACGAACGAAACATGAGAACCTTAAAGAAAAATGCTTTTATTATGTAACTTGTAAAAGCAAAGAAGCTGACGGCCTACCTGATGGAAAGAAGTACTCATTACCTTTGCATACATAAACAATCTGCATGTATGTGTATGTTAGTGCATGAATAAACTCATCACCTTCTAGAAAAACTAGAAATGCATCAGACATACGGGACTCCGATGTAATTTTTACTAGTCTTCATAAACAACAGTGATCAAGTGATTACTGTTGTCTATGAAGATCGACCATCTAAGATAAGACCATCGGGAGCGCCACAAGCTTATTTTCCACAATACAGTAAAAGCTCTTTATTCGAGGGGTATACGTTCCGCAAATATACCGCGAATACAGAAAATATAGAAAACCGAACCATTTACACAGCGGCAATAACATTTGACAACATACTTTAGGCATAGTTGTAATAAGATCTGTTTTACTTTTTTATTAGTCCATTTGCCGACACGTTTACAAAGGATACCTAATCCTTTTTAATAATATGCACCGATTAGATCCGCAAATACAGAAATTTTTAGCCGCGAATATAGGAATTGGGTCGTATTTTTTTAAACCGTGAATAGTGAAAACGCGATTGAAGGAAGCGTGAATAAAGAATTTCAACTGTATAGATAAAAAAATAATTAAAGAACTCTCAACAAGCGAATACTCCATTCATTAATTCGTCGAAAACTTGGTACATTATCAAGTCGATTCGTATGTTTATTATTTTAGTTTTCCAAAGGCTACCGTTAGACGCGGTAAGTTGATATTTAATTATAAATACATAGATTTTTTATATGTTATCTATAAAATTAACTAGCTCTCACAAAGTTCACACGTGATTCTTGATTGTTTCATAGTTTTTTTTTTTTTTTTAATAGATTTGCATTCAGTATTTTTTGGCTAACAAATTATCACTAATTTCCAGATTTCGTCTACATCTATACTATGTTTTTCTTTTCCATTCGACTCTCTTTACTCTTCTCTTTCTGACATTATCATCTTCCAAACAATCCATCCATCTATTTATAGGCCTTCCTCTATCCCTGTGATCATCCAAATTCATATGTTTCATATAATATTATTGTAATTCATCTTTTGAATTCACATTTTTTTCATACAATTTGGAATAACAAATATATTTATGTGACTGCTAACAGCCACCAATCACGAACGTCACAGAATATCAATGCCATTGTTATACTTCCATTGTACATAAAAAATACAGAAATTGAATTTTAAATATTATAATTGAGCCATTTTCTTTGAAAGCTGTATAAGACCATTGTGACAAAAACTTGTGCATGATAAAAAAGAATACCAATTTCCTATGAACTTTTTATTTATAAAGTTTTTCCAAATAGTATAATAACATAGATATTGTATCTATATTTCTCAAACTATTCAAGTGCCAACCCTTAAATATCCCCCTATAAAATAAAATACACTTACACCACTTTTAAAGTAAACTACTCATTTACAGTACTACTTGTTTATCGTAAATAGAAATAGTTTTATTTCAGCGTAAACATATTTCCTTGTATTATAAAAAAAAAAAAAACTTTACAATTATCATGATCACGTGTTTCTTTGCACATGCCTAATTATTTATAAATAGGTATCTGTCTTGTACAAATGACGATTGAATTTTTTTTAGGACTTTATTAAATGCGATGGCATTCACAGACTTTGCCCTTGTTATTTAGGATCCACGCAATATTTATGATGTATTACAAATTGTTCCATTTAACTTGTTTTAACCGATTTACAAAGGGCGTAAGTTCTCAATACGCCTTAATTTTTTCTGGAGTTACATATTTAATACTGTTATAAATATTTAGTAATTCTTGAAGTTTAAAAGTTTTTAATTAGTTACACAATTTGTCATTAATCTTTTAATCGTATTTATTTACTAACTTTACAATTTATTAATTTCCAGTTCACAATGGAACTCACTTTCCTACTTTGCATACTGGTTATCGTGCAAGCAGGCGTTATAAAGGAAAAAGAGTCTTGCGAAGGCGTCATAATCAACGAAATATACCATGACGTTGAAGTCTTGAAGAGTGAACTGGACAGACCATATTTATTAGCTATAGATCGCAGCACTAACACATTATACTTTAGCTTCAGTGAATCAAAAGAAGACGATGTCTTCAAATCAGCAAGACTGGACCTTAATACAAAGCAATATAGCACAATTGACGATGTGAGCAATGGTTTCGCTCAAACAGTAGACGAAAAAACTCATGAGGTATACATAGGAGGCAACGATGGTTTATACAAATACGATCCAGCTTCAAATAAAGCCGAGTTCATCGGTGAAAGGGGAACAGATATTTGGACTATTTTCTATAAGGACGTTTTGTATTATTCAGTGTTTCCATCTCAGTTCTTATACACGTTCTCAAATGGCGAATCATCAAGATTTCCAGACTTACAAGACACAAAAGTGGATCATTTTATAATTGACAATGAAAACATCATGTTTTTTACAAATGCTACAGGACTGTACAGTCAAGAGAAAGGTACTAACACAGCAACTTTGTACCAAGACTTACCAGAGAATGGAGCGAGAGGGATGACTCTAGATGTAAACGGTAACGTTCATGTTTGTTATCAAGATGGTATATTTAGGGTGGATAAAGAAGAATCCAAATTAGA
Source organism: Galleria mellonella (assembly GCF_026898425.1). Classification (NCBI taxonomy): domain Eukaryota; kingdom Metazoa; phylum Arthropoda; class Insecta; order Lepidoptera; family Pyralidae; genus Galleria; species Galleria mellonella. The sequence goes on along the minus strand of NW_026441999.1, from coordinate 730,157 downwards.
TAAACTTGTGGAATTAGACGACGCATTCGGCGTTGCGTTTGATAAGGACAATAATATTATATATGCAGATGCAACGAGTGTAGTGCGATTAAAACCGAACAAAAATAAAACTTGTTAGATACGATATGTGTGATACATAATCCACCTTCTCAGTCTAGTATCCTTAATGCTGAGGCTCATTAAGTGGTTGCATGAGTTGCTCTGTCCTTGTCCATATTCTTCGCCAAACATTATGATCTCATGATCCTGCATCAATTAGATCTTTTATTGCAAAATTACAAAACCTATTGAAGTATGTGTATCAGTTGTCTAGTCCAATAATACAAGCTTTACTTAGTTTGGCACTAGATGACGTTGTATAATGTGTCTAATATTATTAATTTAATTACCCATGTATTTCATAATTTTTGGTCGGGTCACTTTAAGAAACGGTTTCATTTCAACCGGTTAGCAACTGAATATTCTGCCGGGATCTATATGGGTAGGTGTTACTTCTAGATGAATTAACACTGGTAAGATTACAGAGTTAGTAATGCAATTTATGTGCAAAATGCTTTTATACAATTTCAAATTTCAAACAAGCTGAGGGCTGACTTGATGGAAAACAATAACCGTCGTCTATAGACATGAACACCAGAGAATACATTATAATATAAATGAATCTCACACGTTGCCATTGCTCAGAATTAGAGTGTTATACCTCCGTATCCAATAGTTTTATATTTCATTCTTCAAATCATGTAAGCATAACTGATAAACAGCAAAAACACTTTGCACAAAGTCTCCCTCTGGTAAGTCATTGTATTAGATTTGTTTATAAATACTATAATTAAGTGACAAAGATGGAAAATATTAGCCTATAAATATGAATAGCAACAGTGACATCACAGAATACACCGTGCTAATCATAGTACCCTTTATATATTACCATATTATGGCACTATATTCCATCATATTCAATCTTACCTTATCATTATATACTGTCATATACAATATCAAATCTTTAAACCGAAATTTAGCAATGCAAAAATAACTGCTTCATGGCAGAAATACGAGTGGGACAGAGTTGTCCAAGCAGACAATTTTTTATGAAATCTCATGCCTCAAATAAGAAATAATATTCTTGAAGTTAATTTGTTCATATACGATAATCTAGTGACCTCTAAAGTAGTTTGTCTCAATGTCACACTACATCATAGAGATGAACAATAAAATAGAACTTAAATAAGATATACTGTTAACCTTATTGATATGAAGCAAAAAGTTTAAAATTGAATAGAATAAAACAAAACTCACTGCGCGCAGATAATACATAGTAATGACATGTGTGACAGACACGATCAAAACATCAATTAAATTGAACGCGATTCAGTTGTAAACGTGTTGTAACGCGCTCAACTTGTTTATACCAAGAACGAAATGTCTAATGCTATAAAAAATGTACTGCTCATAATATTGATAAGTGTCGAAGTCAAACTGGAATTATATATAACTGATAGTCCAATAGAAAGGATCGGGGGAAGGTTTTACAAAAAAGAATTACTAACAAATGAATTCGTCGCACCTAAAGAGTTATCATACGACTCGTCGAGTAGAAATTTATTTTTCATGTATATGGACGATGTAATACAGAATTCTGGTAGAGCTTTCATAAATGTAGTCACAAAAGAGGCGGTGAAAATTAAAGGAATAGAAAGGAACAAAGCTACAGCAGTCGATCCCGATACGGGTGAAGTTTACTTTGGATCAGATAATGGACTTTATAAATATGACCCAATAGATAAGAAAGCTGTAAACGTAGGTTTGTATAATGTGAACATAATGAAGATTGTAATTAGAAATAATGAAATGTATTTAATTGATGCAAACAATCATAAACTGTATAAAGTGTACGACGAAGGAGCGAGAACTGTTTCAATTGCAAATTACAAAACCGTGATGAATTTTGATGTGGACAGTTTTGGAAATGTGCACTTCGTTACTATGTGCGGGTTATTTTGTGCAGTTAAAAGGAGCGAGGTAGTGAAGAATAAAGATTTGCCTACAGCGTACCATTTTATAGTTGGGGAAGATAAGACTTATGCTATTTACGATGACGGACTTTATAATATTGATTGTCTCAATGGCACCGCAGAGAGGGTTGCCGATCTTCACTTCGATCCCAGGAGTATAATATTCGGTGATTACGGTGATGTATTTTATACGGAGGATGATAACATATTTATGTTAAAACCTATACGCTCTTATCTATTGTACAGGAAGAAGTATTCATAATTAACAAGGACAAATTAAAACTGTACATTGTAGATAAACCGAGATATTTATTAAATAAATTATTGTCAATAATATTTTGTTTATAATGATAAAAATATTAGTAATTACAACTCAAAGTCATCATGATTCAGGGTCGGCAATGTACGGGTATAGTCTATGGCGTGGCAAGTCTGCATGTTGAGTTCCCGAGCATGTATCGGAAAAGGCCCAGACGACATTTGTACATAGGAAATCGTCATCATCATCATTACCATCTTCCTATCCATATCCCACTTTTTCACTTCCATTATTTTCTATTCCAAGTCGTTCCGAATTCACTCTCATTCTGGCCATATTATCTTTCCATCCATGTATTTTTAAGTCTTCTTCTACCCTTAAAGCTGTCCACATTCATACTTAATACTATTTTTAAAATATGCTCCTCATTCCTGCTCATGATGTGGCCATCTATTATAGCAGGAAATATTTCAAAAATGTATATGAGTAAAGAGTAAAAAAAGTGTTTTGACTCCTTCACATTTAGACCCTAAATGTGAAGAAGCCAAAATATTTTTTTTTTTGTTATTGTCTTAATGTCTGTATGTTTCAGTATCACGTAATTACATCAATTTTGATGCAGTTTTTACAGCTGTATCGGTCTGAAGGTTTAGCTTAAAATCTGGCATGTTTTATCTTAAAACGCTATCTAGAGATGGTCTGTCACATTGATCTTCCTACTACCAAAATTCTGGGGGGAAGGAATTGTGAGTAATGCGGACTACCAGTCCCACAGCAATATACCCTGTCAAGTCGACCCTGTCAGCTCTCCACTGGAATCCATCGTGCTAAATTCCAGGTGTATTCATCACGGTGGGCTAACCTTACCTGCCTTTTCATTTTTACCTATCATCACTCACAAGTGCCCCGCCAGCGTTTACTGGTAGCGCAGGCTGGGTTACCATCTCATTACCATCCATTAAAAAAATTACCAAGATCCACGCACGTAGAAAGTTTTTTTTTACAACGCAGGGGGCAAACGAGCATGCGGCTCACCTGATGGTAAGTGACTACCGCCGCCCATGGTCACCCACAACACCTACGACATTGCAGGTATGCAGGTATGCCGGCCTTTTAAAAAGGAATATGCTCTTTTCTTGAAGGTTATGTTGTCGTATCTGTTCGGAAATACTGCTGCTGGAAGTTGATTCCAAGTAGTAAGTTGCAGACAAAAGTTTAGCTTAAATAAATAAATCACTCACAATTTCATTATCGTGGTTGTGTCCATGTGAGTTTCCATGCCCATGGTCATATGAGTCTGAACCGGAGCCGAAGGAGCTGGGCGGCAAGTAATTATTGCTGGGCGCACTAAAACCTGGAATTGGTAAAAATTGTCCACCAATATTAGGCTCTTTACACAGTGATCGCAGCGTTACATACATTGGGGCTGATTCTGAAACGACCTTACTCTAAACCTATCTCCATTATTCAAATTTCATTTTGATATAATTGCGTAACCTTAATTCTAAAGACCTATATGAACAAAATTTCTAATATATTTAAGTCAAAATTATTATAAATTTTAGTTTACGACTTAAGTAGCCACTTGCTTAAGTGTCTTTCACCAGAGGGAGACTTTGTATAAAAGTCGTTTGCTGCACCTCTGTCCCATTCGTGTTTCAACCGTAAAACAGTTGTGTTTGCATGGCTGTGTTTCGGTTTGAAGGGTGCAATATAGCGTGAATTTACAGGGTACAGAGGAATAACACCTGAGTCCTCAGGAATGGCAACGCATGGGTAGGTATCACAGGCGAAACAGTATACTCTGTTATGTCCATGGTACTGCTCATGTCTATAGACGACGATTACCACTTTCCATCAAGTGCGCCATCAGCTTGTTTGCCATTCTAAGTGTCCTAAAAAAAGCTTGCTGGCGGCAAATATGTATATCTGGGGGGAAAGAGATTGTTAGTAATGGAGACTGAGAATCCCATTACTAGCAATATACCCAACCAGGTCGACCTCCTCGTAGTTCCCCCTGGAAACTATCATGGTTAATTCCTGATGAATTCATCATGATGGGCTAACTGACCTGTTTTCATTCTCATCGATCACCCTTCACTGGTGCTCCGCCAGCGTATCCCGTTAGCGCAGGCGGAGTTACCCTACCATTTTCACCCATAAAAAAATATGTATATCTATCAATGCACCAGAGGACGCCATCCTCGAGTAATGGTACAAACCTGTATTGGGTGGGATGTAACTGTTGCTTGGTGCGTTATAGTGGTTGGTTTGGTAGTTGTTCCGCGGCGGCTGGTAGTTGTACCCCACAGGAGGCTCGCAGCTCACCATCGCAGCCAGTACGGCGACACTGAGGACCTGGAAATGTAAAACAAATAAATTGCACCTAGAGTTATATACAATTAGATCAATAATGGTGTGTGTGAACATCATAACCGTGATCTCGCTTTGATCGTTCAAAGGGGATCAGATTATTTGTAATGGCGGCCCATTGTTAGCATTATACCCTGACTGGCCGGTCGACCCCCACACAGTAACCATTGAATACCATCGAGGTAGATTTGAGTTGATTGTTTGTTATAAAATATAAGAAATGTAAACCAATATTTCAAATATGAGGTATCTAAACTCAGTACTTTTAACTGCGCATCGATAGTCAAGATGGCCATACGATTTTATAAATATAAAAAGTGACGTATCGTAAGAGACAACTAAGGGCACTTAATGATCGAGGGATGGGCAGCAGCGTCCCTCTTAAAATATCACCAAAAGCCTAACTGCATTTGCCAACCCGCTTACCAAGCGTGGCAAATACTGGCAAAAGCCCCTTTATGAAGAAAACCTATGTTCAGCAGTGGCTAGTTAATTGGTATTATCATTTTTCCACAAAACTGCAATAGATTTTTTATCTTCTTAAAATTTGTATGAGACCAAAATAGGAGTCCCTATCTAAGCCTATTCCATAAAAAAAATCAATAAAATCGGTTTATAATTGAAAACACGAATGGATGGAGACGGTATGTCGCATTTTTTTATTTATACTATTGTATGCGTGGATGGACATGTTATACGCACACTAACACACGTGCCAGGGGGGAAAGGGATTGTTAGTAATGAAGACTGAGAATCCCATTGCTAGCAATATACCCAACCAGGTCGACCTCCTCGCGGTTCCCCCTGGAAACTATCATGATTAATTCCTGATGAATTCATCATGATGGGCTAACTGGCCTGTTTTCATTCTCATCTATCACCCTTCACTGGTGCTCCGCCAGCGTATCCCGTTAGCGCAGGCGGGGTTACCATACCATTTTCACTCATAAAAAAAAAAAAAAAAAACACACGTGCCAGCCCTAATATTGCAAGAGTCCATTGGCCACAGTGACCGTTTACTATCAGACGGGCTGTATGTTTGTTTGCCACTTTAGTGGTATAAAAAAAAACCATAAGTTATAAAAATCGAGTGTATGTACCTATAAGTTGTGTTAGTGGAACACAATGGAATTTATTTTAAAATAAACTCTGATTATAATAGATGATAAGTCGTCACTTGTACAAAGTTTTATTGTACAATAAAGAATAAATAAATAAATCAAGGGCTTCTATTTGCCCGCCGGATGATGTGTGGGCGGGCGAGATAGGTGCCTCGGGGCGTACCCCATTACCCCGGCTTCTACTCCGGAGGCGACAACCTCCGGGTCGCTGTATTTGCAGCCGGCATACACTGTTGGCCTGTGTATGCCGGCGTGGTGTCAATAAATAAGTGCGTTTATATATATAATATTAATAGTAAGGTTCCAGCTGGCGCTGTAATTGTCCAAGTAAAAACAAGAGGGTACAATGCCATGAACACAAAAGTGGACGGTAGAATAAGACAAGAGCGCCTACCCAAACAGGCCGAGCACATATTTACAAAGTTGTTATTAACAGGACCTTCTAATATTCAGGAGAAGGGATTATTAGCAGTAATGCGGACTACTAGTCCCATTGCTAGCGATATTCCCTGTCAGGTCGACCTCCACGCGGTTCCCGTTGGAAACCATCGTGCTGAATTCCAGGTGTATTCATCACGATAGGCCAACTGATCTGCCATTTCATTCTCACCTATCATCCCTCACTAATGGGTCCCCACCAGTGAGGGATGATAGGGACCAAAGGGATTATTAGTAAAAAAGTTTAACAGGCCCATTGCTAGCAATACACCTTATCAGGTCGACCTCCACGCGGTTTCCCCTAGAAACCATAGTGATTACATTTTGTTCAATTGGTCACTATGGGCCAACTGACCTGTCTTTATCTCCACCTATCATCCTTCACTAGTACCCCGTCAGCATATACCGATAGCGCAGGCGGGGTTACCATTCCATTATCATCCATTAAAAAACTTGCTACCACTCATACAGTAGCGAAAATCCAAAAATACGGCATACCACTTTCATCCATTCATGACTTCGATTGATAAAGAGATAAAGCCCGCTTGGTCTAAGTCCGCTTCGATAGATAATTTTCCATTGAACTAAATCAGCTATTTAGGAATCAGCTTGAGAATCAGGTGTCATTTGACCAGTTCCTTGTTGTTATCTCATACGATTATGTTGTTATGGCGTCATTTCCCACGTGTAATGAATGGAGGCATTCCCATGGGTTATGTACTGGTTTGCAATAGCATATTATGCTCTAGCTGCCAACTAAATACCGGCTCGTACCACTTGACCTATCTAGATAAGAGTGATGCCTAAACAACTTGGATGATGTACTTCGTGGTGCAATATGTAAAACATTTGAAGTAAATTGACGATCTTGGCCGTGTGCCACATTTTTAGCAAGACTAGAATATGGGGTTCTTTAAACAGGATGTATTAAGCTTTCTTTAGGGTTGACAACGCGCACGTGTCACCCCTAGTGTTGCAGGCGGCCATAGGCTACAATGACCGTTTACCATCAGACAGGCTGTATGCTTGCTTGACATCTTTGTAGTTTAAAAAAAATTGTATTCACTCAATTATTCATTCATTAGTTTATCCATACAATAAAATAAAAAAATAAATAATAATACTTTTACTAATTTGTATTTATTTTTTTATAACCAGGCAACCAACACTTGATAGCACAACCAAGGACACCCAGATTCGAATCAATCCAGAAAATTTCGTTTAGATAGATAGATAGATAATTTATTTGCATTACTTACAGCACACAAATTACGACATACATATACAAAAAAATAAAGCGAGATAACATAAATGATAAAAAAAAATACACAAAGCTAAATACAATTTTCATTTGTGAGTGTGCCATAGCAATACAAAATGGCCACAACTCAGTTTATTGCTTCGCCCTCAAAAGAGCAAAGCACTGATATTCTGTTGCGGCCAAAGGGAATAGGGTAACAATAAAACAATACTACCAGATTATCCGTACAATAAAAAGATAGATATACAGTAAACAGACAGATATTCTGTTTACTAAGTTGACCGGACCAGGAATCGAACCCGGTACATCATCAACGCAAAATAACATTACGTATGCGAAACGCGGCACCACTTACGAGTATTGTATGGCTGTAGCCCACTCATACGTAAACGATATATCTCCTTTGGAAAACACACTCTATATCCTGAGGAGATAGAAAACCTCGCTACAAAAAGCATCTTAAAATTCCTGTCACTGATAGAAATTAGCAGCGAACTTGAAAAAAAAGGGCGAGCACAAAAGATTGTGGAAAGGTCGTAGTGTCACAGGCTTTTCTGTCTGAAAAAAGCCAGTCTTTCAACAGTAATAAATAATAGTATCCAATGATGTCCTAAAATTGATTAAGGTACGATGGGACTGACGTGCCTAAAAGGACAAAAGTCCCTAAACAAATAAAGATAACAAAAAAAAATAAATATACGATACAGTGTCAACCCAAGCGTACTTTTAATTTACAAATTATGAACTTTCACTTGCATTCAATTAACAAAATGGTTCCAAGCCCATTGTTCCACGGTAGCGCCATTGTTATGACAGATATAATCACTTAGTTTGTTTTCGTGCCTCCATTTTGAAATTATAATATTAACATCTGTTCTTAATTATATGTATATATACATATTTGGTTAACTATTTGATTAATCACCATCGTCATATCAGACGTTAACTGTCCCCTAATCAATATAGGCATCTGCCATAGACTACCATAAGAAATGACGCCAAACTAACCTGCATCCATTAGGGAGAAGAGATTGTTAGTAACAAGGAGGTTAGACCCCATTGTTATCAATATACCCTATCAGGTCAACCTCCACGCGGTTTCCCCTAGAAACCATAGTGACTAATTTATCGTTGAATTCGTCACATTGGGCTAACTGACCTGCCTTTCATTCAACCAGAGAGAGACTTTATACAAAAGTCAATTGCTTGGGTACCTCTGCCCCTTCGTGTTTCAACCGTAAAGCTGTTATGTTTGCATGGCTGTATTTCGGTCTGAAGGGTGGGATACGGCGTGAATTTACAGAGTACAGAGGAATAACACCTGCGTCCTCAGGAATGGCAACGCATGGGGGGTATCATGGGCGAAACAGTATACTGTGTTATGTCCATGGCACTGCTCATGTGTATAGGCGACGGTTACCACTTTCCGTCAGGTGGGCCGTCAGCTTGTTTGCCATTCTAAGTTGTATGAAAAAAATATCCCTCAATGGTGCCCTGCTAATGAATACCGATAGTGTAGGTGAGGTTACCATTCCATTATCATTCATTAAAAAAAACCTGCATCCACTGACAGTAAGTCAGTTATTTTAATAATCTAATTTATCCGGCTATTTTATATACCCAATACGATATTATTATGTATATTTATATTATTATATGTATTACATCTCCCATATCTAGAAGTAATAAAAATTTTCATTGTATCTCCCACCAACTTGTTTATAATTACTCCTCTCCATCCAAAGGTTGCCTGGAAGAGATCGCTCTTAGCGATAAGGTCGCCCATTGTTTTCTCACTGTGATTATTTCTTGTAATTGTTTATATTTATAATAAGTTTACTATTGTAATCTTTTGGAGGAAACAATAAAGAGTATCTATCTATCTATCTATCTATTAAGTACATTAATTAAAGCGAGATGTTGTGATGAAAAGAGCTGTATGGCCCCTGAAGAAGTCTTCCGAATGAAGTCGAAACAGTTGTCGGAAACTACAAAAGCACAGTGAGTTCATTAATTTCCCATGAATTATGTATGTAGATATCAAATAAAAGATGAACATAAGTTTAAAAAAAAATAACAATAATAAAATAATATAAGTATATTATTTTATTATTGTTATTTCTTTTTTAAATTACTTGTATTTATTAACTATAAAAAAGTAGGATGAGATTCTCAAATCGTTAATTTTTTTATCCAAAATTAGAATTCATTTATTTGCATAAGGTACATTTTTATAGTAACATCAGAAGAAAATTATAGTCCAATCTTGTTTTGCCACACTATAGGCGTGCAATATTAAAATTTATTATAGTATACGAGGTCTGTCCGGAAAGTTCGTATAAAAGTGTTCTGGAATGTGAGAAAGAGGAGTGGGGAGGCCAGGTAAGCGCAGGACCCCTTCCTTATGTCCCTAACAATGCTTCAGTTCTGGTCTGACCGCCGTGCGGTGCGAACTGGCTTGTCACGCCATCTGTGAAGTTACCTCTTAACGAAACCCCGTCGGCATGGAGCCCGCTTCCGTTGAAGAGCAGCGCGTCGTAATCAAGTTTCTCTCGAAACTCGGCAAGAATGGCCGTGAAATTTTTGCCGATCTCAGAACAGTTTATGGGGATGATGCTGTGAAGGAACCAACCGTCCACAAGTGGCTAAAAAGATTCAGAGAGGGCCGAGACAATGTTGATTGTTTTTTTCGATGTTCGGGGGATTGTCCATCAAGAATTCGTCCCTCCAGGCCAGACAGTTGATGGAAAATTCTACGTCGATGTGCTCAGACGCCTCAAAGCTCGTGTGGCACGAGTTCGTCCAGAATTGGCGCGAGAGGGGCGTTGGATTCTTCACCACGACAATGCCCCTGCCCACACCTCTCTTGTTGTCCGTGAGTTTTTGAGTAAAAATTCCATTACGGTGACCGAACACCCCCCCTATTCGCCGGATTTGGCCCCGTGTGACTTCTTCTTGTTCCCAAAAACCAAATTGGTACTTCGGGGGCGGCATTTGGGGGACATAAATGAGATAAAAAAAGCTACGACGGGGCAGCTGAGAAACCTACAACCAGAGGACTTTCAAGGAGCCTTCTCACAGTGGAAACGGCGTTGGCACAAGTGCATTATGTCACAGGGGGAGTACTTTGAAGGGGATAAAATTGATTTACCTGAATAATTGTAAAATAAAATTTTTAAAAAACTTTTATACGTACTTTCCGGACAAACCTCGTACTCTATTACAGTACACTCTGTTATGTCCATGTTACTGCTCATGTCTATAGGCGACGGTTACCACTTTCCGTCAGGTGGGCCGTCAGCTTGTTTGCCATTCTAAGTTGTAAAAAAAAATCTCAACAGAATCACACATAAGTACATATAGCAATAATATTTTGTCACTTTTTGTATACTTAATATTATTTTTTTATACAACTTAGAATGGCAAACAAGCTGACGGCTCACCTGATGGAAAGTGGTAACTGTCATCTATCGTATAGACATGAGCAGTACCATGGACATAATAGAGTAGGTATACTGTTTCGCCCTTGATTTCTCCCATGCATTGCTGATTTCTGACGACTCAGGTGTTATTCCTCTGTACCCTGTAAAACTGCCATATCCCACCCTTCAAACCGCAATGCAGCCATACAAACACAACTGCTTCACAGTAGAAACACGAATGGGACAGAGGTGTCCAAGCAAACGACTTTTGTACACAGTCTCCCTCTGGTAATGATAATTATAGTAATATTTAATAAATTATATAATTAAAGGTTACAACCAAAACATTTCACCAGTTCAAAAACATATTTCTTAAATTAACCCTTCCCGGAGTCGAACCCGTAACCATATTTATGCAAAGCCACGTATCTACCACTCCACCATAAGGTCATGAAATCATCATACAAACAAAAAGGCTAATCTTTTATCGATCCAATTCGACTTTCAAGGGCTGTATTTGCAACTTCTGCAATCGTGTATGGAATCATGTAATTATTACACAATTATTATTATCTTCCACGACCTTCGGTCGAGCCCTTCCATGCAGCCGCTATAACAATTTAAACTCTATTACTATTCAATTTAAAGTTAATTTGCAATGTAAAATCACGCTATTTGGATCACAATAGGACGCGAATGGAAATGGTAACAGATTTGAAATAGCTATATTTGTGTTGTAAACTTTAGTTTACATGGCGATCAATTAGATTTTAATGCATCACTTGCGCAATGGAAAATGAATTATCGGAATGACGATGTTGATGGTTGAGGCGTATTTAAGGGGGTACCTGGTGGCCAGTGCCCAAACCAGAATTGTTTGGTGCCCATCCCAGGATGTGATCGGAGATTTTATCTACACTAGTGGAAAAAATTAAGGGATCAGCAAAAAATTACAAATTTTTTGAGGTTTTTCATGTAGCTGTATTTCCTTTAAAAATGGTCGTATTGGAATTTTAAAAAAAGGATTTTAAAGCTCAAAGTTTCTAGTTTTGAGATCTTATGATGAAGTTATCCTTTAACTTTTTAAAAATTCGATCGTATAAAACAAAAAAACGGCTAGATGGATTGAATCGAAACTTTGTGGGGTTTTTGTGGGCATATTGAACTGTAAAAGGCACACTCAACATTACTGGTTTTCTGGGAGCTTTGCAAAAAAAGCAAATTAAAGCTGAATGAACATGTTATCCGATCCATATAGTGGTTAAGTTAGAAAAAATTTTTTCAAGTTCGTAGACTAAAAAAAAGAATCAAAAAAATTTTGGAAATATTTTCCCCCGCCGGGCGGGGGAAGGGATTGTTAGTAAGAAAGTCTACAGTTAGGCAATGGGTCAGTACCCATTGCCAGCAATACACCCTATCAGGTTGACCTGCACGCGGTTTAGTTATTATATTCTTTATTCCACTTGAACAAAATATACAGCGATTAATTTAACAACTTGTTAGCAAGGGTGAGCTTATCTTCAAAAGAGATCTTTTCCAGACCACCCAATGCAGTTAGAGAGAAGAGTCTATCTATCTATCTAAATAATTCTATTCTAGTGAAAGTAATTTGCAACTGCATGTGACGCTGCCCTAAATGCATAAATTCAGCAGCTACACAACTCTCAAGCTATATTAATATGCATCTTTATTCACGTAGGTGTGATGTTGCGTCATTAGTTCGCGGATGGAGCCTAACATTACCTTTGTATTCACGAGTGGACTAACTAGTAATACAGACAGATAACTCCCTATTGTATCTACAATCCGTTTCAATGCAACTTCATGATATTTTTTTTTATACTACTTAGAATAGCAAACAAGCTGACGGCCCACCTGATGGAAAGTGGTAACCGTCGCCTATAGACATGAGCAGTACCATGGACATAACAGAGTATACTGTTTCGACCATGATACCCCCCATGTGTTGCCATTCCTGAGGACTCAGGTGTTATTACTCTGTACCCGGTAACTTCACGCCATATCCCACCCTTCAAACCGAAACACAGCCATGCAAACACAACTGCTTCACGGTAGAAACACGAATGGGACAGAGGTATCCAAGCAATCGACTTTTGTACAAAGTCTCCCTCTGGTAACTTTATGAGAATGTAAACAAATTAATAATTAACCGGACTATAAAACAGTTTGCTTATGTCCAGTCATCGTCATCATATCAGCCTTTAACTGTCCAGTAGTTGTCACGCTTGGCAAGCGGATTGGCAACCGCAGTTAGACTTTAGAGATGCTTTAAGAGGGACTGTTACGGGGCGGGTCAGATGAGACTTTTTAAAAAGAAAATTATTTTAATTAACACGAGTCTTTGTTATAAAAATTAGTAAAGCGTCTTGTTCGTCTGAGGTTCAAATCCGCTCTGAATTAAAACATATCGAAAAATCGCTGGAAATGGATGGTATGACGCATACATTATTATTAACAGCTGACTGTTTCGAAAATGCAGTTCAGCACTTTTAAATTCGTATGTTGTACATAGCCACGGCTATATAACAGGACGCTGCCGCTCGTCCTCTCTTAATCGCCTCTTATGACGCACCCGGGAAAGGAAAGCATTGGCGAGACCACACGGCCATGTTGGTCTAACGTCCAGTACAAATTAAAAATCGATTGATTGATGTTTCGATTTGTCACTTATTTCATTCTTTTTTATAATAATTTTGCATATCTTTGTGTACCTTTTTATTAAAATCTTTCTAAAATCCTACCTTACCCAATTTTACCTTACCTTAATCAATTGTAGGACATCATTGGATATATTTTAACAAAATATAATCAAATACAAAAGACACCACCAAATCAAGTAATATGAATGAAAGGAATGTCGTGAATGTGAAAAAAAAATCTATGGTCCGATGCAGTCCTCAAGGCAGGTAGATCTACATTAAAACCTACATCCAACCATATCATACACCAGCTTCGCGTCGTCGCACGAGGGGTCTGCTTAAATGGCATGAAACATTCCTATATATTATTTTTATTAATGCGGAAAATTCTTCATCAAGTCCTGTAATGTTAATACAATAAAGTGTTAAATAAAATAAAAAATAAAATGCTCGTTGAACACGAATAAAAAAGTCCATTGGAACAAAGAAGTGCTATCATTTTTACGATCCATCGCCAATTCACATGGTTACACAGTACAAAACCACAATGTAGGTATTATAATAAACTTTACATTGTACTATTATTATTAATAATATTTCGCAAGTGGAGCACTCGGCTACCATTAGTATTGGCAATTATTTATTAACCAACATTGTGATCTGGTGGTAGTATAATTGGACGTGGCGTAATTCTGCGGTCAATGTCAGGCGTGAGGGGCTAATCCCAGCCAGTTAATACACTTTCCTCCATGACAGAGCGTCGTTTAAAAAAATTTCATCGTAAACAATGTGAAGTGAATTTTTATAAACAATTTACAATATTTACATGAATAAGTTAATTTACAGCATCTTTAAATACTAAACTAACTTTGTTAAATATAACTTTAACAAAAATATTCACAGAGTACAGATTTACAGGGTACAGAGGAATAACACCTGGGTCCTAAGGAATGATAACGCATGGGGGGTATTATGGACGGAACAGTATACTTCTGTTATGTTCATAGTACTGCTATATCTATAAACGACGCTAAGCACTTTCCGTCAAGTGGGTCGTCAGCTCGTTTGCCATTCTAAGTTGCATAAAAAAACTCATTAAATGAAATGGAATTATAATAAAAATAATGAAATGAGTGACAACCTAAGCCAACAAATAAAATATTAGATAAATAATTGTCCTTTAATAATAAATTGGTTCCGTATATTTAATAAAAAAAATGTAAAAAATATTTAATCCGGCTCGAAGGACCATATTCGGGACTATGATGGATTTCCCAGTTTCGTCCGTCAAATATACAATTGTTTGTTATAAGACAATTACTTATTTAATATTCCTCCCTCCATCCCAACAAGATCCCTCGTATAAATTTTTCTTAAATACCTCCCCATCTACAGACATGGTATAGTTACAATTTTATTATATTAGTAAGTGTATCTATTTAGTAAATGTAAACGTATGAATATTACGAAACTGTCATGGGCTCTCTTAATTTGGTATCGTGTATGCGTGACCAGCCAGGTATGCCTAGTATAATTTGGAACAATCAACCGCTTATGCAACCGTACGCGTACCAACCGTGACATTGCATATTATTATATGATCGCGGAGTAATCAGATCATCTAATGACATTATAATATATAGAGATGACACCATATTTAATACAAATAACTAGTCTACATCTCTATTAATATTATCAAAGTGAAAGTGAGTCTGTTTATTTATTACTGTTTTTTTTTATACCACTGAGGTGGCGAACAAGCATACGGCCCACCTGATGGTAAGCAGTTACCGTAGCCTATGAACGCCTATACTACCAGGGGTATTTCGCGCGCGATGCCAACCTTAAAGAAACCTCTTTACCCCCCATTTTGAAGAACCCCATACTGTAGTCTCTTGGGAAAACCTCAATCCATAACCTGAGTGTCCGTGGGAAAAAACATATCTGAATCCGCGCTGTACGCGACCATTTAGGCTATAGGATATGAGGATGAACTCCCTGTCGATGGCGAGTCGTACGATGATAGAAAGTGGCCGTGGGCATCATATTGAATAATTCCTCTGAGCATAATTCGTTATACAAGCGGTAGAATATGCAAAATGAGGCAAAATCTCTCCTAAAACTTAAGGGTTCGATACCGCTTGTAAGCCTGGGATCATCGACAATTCTCATAGCTCGTCGTTGCAACGAGTCGAAGAGTTAGTTAGTGAGTTATGAGAAAAAGTCCTAAAAAAAATACAACCGAATTGAATGGCTTCTTCTTTTTAAAGTTGGTTGTAAACTGAACATATTCTCCAAAGAAAAACAATTACAATTTAGTATTTTCACCAATGCTCCCCTTTCCATGCAGGCATTTGATAAATAAATCGTAAAGCAGTTGTTTGCATGGCTGTGTTTCGGTTTGAAGGGTGGGATATGGCAGTAAATTTACAGGGTACAGAGGAATAATACCTGAGTCCTCAGGAATGGCAACGCAAGGGGGGTATCATGAGCGAAACAGTATACTCTGTTATGTCCATGGTACTGCTCATGTCTATAGGCGACGGTTACCAATTTCTATCAGGTGGGCTGTCAACTTGTTTGTCATTCTAAGTTGTATAAAAAAACGCATTGCGTTAGGAGTAAATTGTACCAAAAAAAATTAACTAACTAAATAGGATAAGTTAAAGTATTACTAAATCTTTACTAATATTGTAAACTAGGAAGTAAGTTTGTTTGTTACCTCACAGCGTCTTAACAATTTAACCAATCGTCGTGAAATTTAGAATACACGTGTTATATGGAATGGAACAAATGTTATAATGAATGAATGAATGTTATAGGTTACGGTAACCGCTTACCATCAGGTGGGCCATGTGTTTGTTAGAAAAAAATGAAGGACGTAGTTTCCGTTTTGTCCCAGTCAATGAATATACTCCGATCATGCAGACAAAGTAACAGGTAAAAGTTAGTAATTATATAAATAATTTATTTTTAACAAATAAAAATAATTTACCTTAATATGAATCATCTCGATGACTTATTGTATCCTGTAAAAAGAAAGAAAACAGTTCAATACTAGGTTTTTTTATACAACTTAGAATGGCAAACAAGCTGACGGCCCACCTGATGGAAAGTGGTAACCGTAGCCTATAGACATGAGCAGTACCATAGACATAACAGAGTATACTGTTTCGCCCACGATATCCCCCATGCGTTATAATACCTAGCAAGGTATAACAAGAATTAGTTTAAAATTAACATTTTAAACTTTAGCGTTGTTCACACATATTTCAAATACACAATAGAGATTTAACGCGATGTAAACACATTTACAGGTAAATGGTACCTACATACCTGCTTCTTTATTATATTATATTTTAAAATAATAAGAATTGATTGGGGTACCATAAATAGTATTTTTAATGAATGATAATAGAATGGTAACCCCGCCTGCGCTAATGTTATACGCTGGCGGGGCACCAGTGAGGGACGAAAGCAGGTAAGTTGGCCCATCGTGATGAACACACCTGAGATTCAGCACGGTGGTTTCCAGCAGGGCCCACGTGGAGATCGGCCTGACAGGGTATATTGCTAGCAATGCGACCGGTAGTCTACATTACTAACAGTTTTAAATTTATAAGAATACCTATATATTTTATTTGCAATATCTACATATATATTGGCCCAATAACGAATATGTTAAATACCTATTATCTAATATATGTACAAATGAATAACCTGATTGAAATTAATACAAATATCCGACTTGTGTATGAGATTCGGAAATGAATAATGATTGGCATCAATAGATAGATAGATAGATAGATAGATAGATAAACACTTTATTTGAACCATTTATGATACATGTAAATTAACAAATGAGTTTACACAGACTTTGTACAAAAGTCGATTGCTTGAGTACCTCTGTCTCATTTGTGTTTCAACCGTGAAGCAGTTGTGTTTGCATGACTGTGTTTCGGTTTGAAGGGTGGGATATGGCGTGAATTTACTGGGTACAGAGGAATAACACCTGAGTCCTCAGGAATGGCAACGCATGGGGGGTACCATGGGCGAAACAGTATACTCTGTTATGTCCATAGTACTGCTCATGTGTATAGGCGACGGTTACCACTTTCCATCAGGTGGGCCGTCAGCTTGTTTGCCATTCTAAGTTGTATAAAAAAAAAATGATTATTTACACTTTTTTAAACAAAAGATAAATGTAAAATCAGTATAGAGAGGAACTCAATATATAAATATTAGTACGATACCGATATCATATATTCGATAGTTTCTGCGTGAAAGACTAACAAACAACCATCTATCCTTACAAGCTTTCGCATTTATAACACCCATAGAATTTTCCCTGTATGACTATAAATTCGCAAACATAAAAGTATCGTATTGTTAATTAGTTGTCTAGTAACCATAGTATAAAACTTTGCTTAGCTTATTAATAGATGGCGCTGAGTAATATGTGTATGTATTCAATCAAAAAAAAAAATATAGGAAACAGACTAATTTGTATTTCTTACTAATATTAAAAATGTAAAAGTGGATTTGTTTGTTACCTCTCGACGCCATTTGTCATTTTTCTAATACACATAGTATATAAAATGGTAAAAAATATAGACTAAGCTAAAAAGTAAACTGTTAGTAATGGGGAGTATCGGCCCCATTGCTAACAATATACGCTGTTAAGTCGACCTCCACACGGTCACACCTAGAAACTAGTGTGGTTGGTACCTGGTCAATTCATCACGATGGACCAACTCTGATCTGATCTTCACTTATCTTCCCTCACTGGTGCCCCAGCGTATCCCAATAACACAGGCCTCGTTACCATTCCATTATTACCCATAAAAACTCTATCCTAAAAGTCCATCGCGTCTCCATCCAACATTATCAGCACATAGATCAAACAGTCCACAATTGTGGACGATTTTCTCACGCGAGGAAAGTCCATGATACAATGGTGATGAGGTAACATGAAAATTGTATGTTGGTTAATTAACAGCACTTAATTTGCATGTACTTATGTCTCACGGGATTAACAGCTGGTGTAATAAGGTATGTACCAGATGTTTACGTCTAGCACTGTCGTATGAGAGAGATAAATGTCGTATGAAAGTGTTAATATTTGTTATGCTAGACTTCACATTTTAACCGATTTAGAAAAGGGAACATTTGAATTACATGCGTGATTCTTATGTTTTGAAAATGTTTTTAATGTGTACTGTCGGGGGGAAAGGGATTGTTAGTAATGGAGACTGAGAATCACATTGCTAGCAATATACCCAACCAGATCGACTTCCTCGCGGTTTCCCCTGGAAACTGTCATGGTTAATTCCTGATGAATTCATCATGATGGGCTAACTGGTCTGTTTTCATTCTCATCTATCACCCTTCACTGGTGCTCCACCAGCGTATCCCATTAGCGCAGGCGGGGTTACCATACCATTTTCACTCATCAAAAAAATTTGTGTTTTTATAATGGATGATAATGGAATGGTAACCTCGCCTGCGCTAACACTATACGCTGACGGGGCACCATGATAGGTGAGAATCAAAAGACCAGTTAGGCCATCGTGATGAACACATCTAGAATTCAGCACGATGGTTTTCAGGGAGGACCACGTGTAGGTCTACCTGACAGGGTACATCGCTAGCAATGGGACTAGTAATCCGCATTACTAACAAACCCTTTCCCCCTAACTCCGTCAGTTGTAAATCGATTTGGAAAATTATTTTTTTACCTGAAAGGATATACTCACTAATTAGATAAAATATTATTAAAATCGGCTCAGTAGTTTAGTTTTTAAATTAAAATAAATTATTTTGTCACAATAGAAGTCGATTTTTTTACCCCCATTCATATCATAAACGTGAAAATTTGTATAATTGAATGGATGGATGGATATTACTATTTCACGCAAAAACTATTGATATTTTATTGTATTGTAAAATCTTTATTGTACACAATTCAAATTAAGCACTGATACACTCTGTCCCATTCGTGTTTCAACCGTGAAGCAGCTGTGTTTGCATGGCTGTGTTTCGGTTGGAAGGGTGGAATATGGCGTGAATTTACAGGGTACAGAGGAATAACACCTGAGTCCTCAGGAATGGCAACGCATGGGGGGTATCATGGGCGAAACAGTATACTCTGTTATGTCCATGGTACTGCCATGTCTATAGGCGACGGTTACCACTTTCCATGAGGTGGGCCGTCAGCTTGTTTGCCATTATAGGTTGCATAAAAAAAATAATAATAATGGAGCTTAAATAAATTCAAGTTCATATTATCTGATTAAATTTTTATCTAAGTAGGTACAGGTGAAATCGAAGTCACTAGCATCCTACCAATAAATCTGAATATTTTTTTCCTATGCAACAAGGGTTTTTTTAATGTGTGATAATGGTATGATAAGGGGTTACGGGACGGGGGTCTGCGCTATCGGTATACACTGGCGGGGCATCAGTCAGGGGTGAAAATGAAAAGGCCGGCCAATTAGCGCATCATGATGAATACACCAGGAATTCAGCACAATGGTTTCCAGGAGGAACCACGTGGAAGTCGACATTATAGTGTATATTGCTAGCAATGGCAGTGATAGTTATATATATACACACACACACACACATATATATACATACATACATAGTGTGTGTGTATATATATATATATATATATATATATATACTAACTTGTAATGTATTTATAATAATATTTGCTCATTTAGTTTTTTTTAATTGTTCAGTTAGAATACATTGTCGATTTTCCAACAGAAAAATCGACAATGTATTCTAACTAAGCTAAATAACTAACCAATCTAAAAAAAAGTAGTAAAAGTTTTCATGTGCCTACCTTTTATAAGAATATCAAGCAATAATTTAATAGTTGAGAACCTGTTTTGAAGATACTTTTTTTTAATTATATAATTTGTACTATATATTTAATAAGTTTATATTATTATATAAATGGTTTATAAATATTTAAAAAAATTGAATAAAATTTAATATATATGTGGTAATTAACACATTAGCTTTTCCCAGACAAATTAAGCTAAAAAGTAGCTAGTATCCTATTATTATTATTTTCTAATTGTAATATGTAAATAAAGTAATTATTATGTAGATCAATAATAATAGTTCAATAAAAAAATAAGTACCTTAGATAAGTACTTATTTAATAATATAGCTTGTACTTTACTAATATGCTAAGAAAATATAAGAATAATAAATTTATATCTTTTATTAATTAATCTGTAACATATACATACAATGGGATAATTTTAATATAAAATATTATTTGAAATCACTGACTTAGCCTAAGACTAAAGTAATAGTTTAATAATAAATACACATGAAATAAAACAAACCTCTTTCTAAACAAAAAGTTCACACAAAACTTTTTTTTTCTGTTGAAAAAAAAAAACACCGCCAACTATTTTCGAACACACGAAATTTGCGCGCGCAAATTCGTTCGGAAACCGCAAACGAACTGCTCCAGTTTTACCAACACACTGTGATACATTTCGCTAGATGATGTTTATATAGAGCAATGATGGCGCATCTCTACTGCCCATTGTAGTATTTTGATTTTTTTTTAAAACATTACTGGTTAACGACCTCATTGGAGTTACGACATAATATGTATACTGCCATAAAGTATGCATTTATAAATTATTGTTACAAGCAGATATTGCAAATTACAATTTAAATTGCATATCGCCATATTAGGTTTGACATTCGTTATTCTATACAAAAATAAAGACGTATGTAATGACGCGACGGGTAGAAATAAAACACAATAGAGCAAGATTCGAATGGTAAATTATTTGTTGGATTTTAACATTGGTTAATAGCACGGATAAATATATTTTTTTTTTAATGGGTGATAATGGAATGATATGTGACGATGAAAGCAAGTTAGTTGGCCCATTGTGACGAATTTAACAAGAATTAATCACGATTGTTTTTAAGAGAAACAACGTGGAAGTCGGCCTGAGAGGGTATATTGTGAGCAATGGACCTTTTAAACTTCCATTATTAACAATTCTTTTTCCTCTTCCATGAATAAAATTAGGTATCATACCTAAGAAACGCAAATAAATTATATATCTATCTATTTTATTTATTTATTTATTTAACTCTTTATTGCACCATAAATAAAAATATACAATGACAAGTGAATAATTCAAGTGAAATACAGTAACATAAATACAGAATATACACATAAAGGTACAAAAGGCGGTCTTATCGCTAGGACAACCTTTGGTTAAAGGAGAACAGATAGAACATTTATTACCATCTAGAAATTACTTAAAAACTATGTTGAAACAATTTTAGAGCATTTTTCCTGAGGACGTATGGATTGAGAGGGCGAGGTTCCTCCGAGGTTATCTCCAGAACCTGCAGCATGGTATATCTATTCACGTACACCAGACCAAAAAATCGGCCCGTTTTTGGCAATGGCAATATGCATGTGGAACCCTGGTGTTGCTGGCGTTCATAAGCTAGAACAATCGCTGATCATCAGACTAGTCGTATGTTCAATTGAATATTAATACAAATACATACTCTAAGTTGTAACGCGTACAACCATAATCAGACACTTTCATAAGGAATTGTTGAGCCGTTAAACCACCAAAAGGTAACAACCAAACAACTCGGGGGAGAAAGGGATTGTCAGTAATGATTTCATTATCATCTATTTAATAAACAAACAAACACGCTATAAAATCATATATATATATTTTTTTTAGTGGGTGGTAATGGAATGGCAACCCCACCCGCGCTATCGGTATACACCGGCGGGGCACCCGTGAAGGATGATAGGTGAGGATGAAGCAGGTCAGTTGGCCCATCGTGACGAATTCAACAAGAATTGTTCACGACGGTTTCCAAGGGGGAACCACGACGGGGAGGTCGACCTTATAAAATCATATAGTATTGTTAAAAATAGTATTGGTAAAATTTTAAGGAAGATTTCTACTACAAAATATTAATTTTATATCCTTATTTATTAAGCAAAGCCTCGGCTCACAACTAGTCTGACATATTATTCAGTGCGTAAGAATTTTATATAAACCGGTTGGCAATTCCAGATATTTGCTCAAACAAACAAAACTACTGAATGTCCTTTTTCTGAGAAAGTGTTTAGATATTTTAGATAATTTTAGAATACATAAAGTAAAAAAAAAATACTCACCGGAATCGTACACAGAATGTGAGTTCCGTATCTCCTTTATAAGCTTCAGAAATCCAACATATATATAGCATATATTTGTTTATTTCAGCCGTTAACTGTCCACTGCTGGACATAAGCCTTTCCCATAAGGATAGTTTCCGCAGTAGTTGCCACGCTTGACAGGCGGGTTGGCAACCGCATTTAAGCCTTTGAGGATATTTTAAAAGAGACGCTGCTATCCATTCCTCGCCCTCCCTTAGTTGCCTCCTACGACACCCACAGGAAAGGAAAGGGCGGTGGTACATCTCTCCGTCTTACAACTGACATAACTCCATCAGTTGTAAACCGATTTGGAAAATTCTTTTTTTTTTTCTGAAATGATATACTTACAGATTAGTTCCATAGAAATTTTATCAAAATCGGTTCAGTAGTTTTAAATCAAAATCAAAATTTTGATTTAAAATAAAAATTACTAATTTGGCCATAGCTGAAGTTAATTTTTTTATGGTACACAATTTAATGATTAATAAAAAAAAAGTAAAGGCACAATTTATATTTCGAACCCTATATTTAGGTACATTACTAACAAGACCTTCAAGATCAACATCTTTGACTCAAAAATCATTGGTTTATTTAAGTCAAGTAACAGAAAGTCAATGAAAAGAACATTTTTTTTAAAGTATTCAGAAAAATTACATACTAATATAAAGTTATTTTTTATAATAATAATAGTCCGTTATCAGCCACAGAGATTACATCTACAGAGGGGTCGTCGTCACGTCAAAGGCACCGAAAAACAATGACAGGCGGATACACAAAACTCATGTTTTATAATGGAACAATGGTAAATAGTGATTATTTTTATACTAGCTCTTACAATAATATTGATAATTAATGTAACTCTTTTTGTTGTTGGCAATAAATATTTCTTTTTTTCTTTCTAATAATATGTAGTTTACCATCTCCTCTCGTTAAGAGTGGAGATGTAAAATTTGTTTAAAAAAAATAGTAAATCGTTTATTCAGCTATTAAACATATATACATATATTAATGACAATTTTAGACATTAAAGTAATAAAAATTAATGGTCCTTTCCACTCAGGGTTTGCTGGAAAAGAACTCTTACAGAGTTAAGCTCACCTGTTGTACATTTTCATTTAATATAAATTAAATCAATGTAATTTTTGTGTACATTAAAGTATAAACAAATAAATAAATATCCCTTGGTAACAGCCGAAATGGTCCCCGCTCAGTTTCAACCTAACTTTTAGTAATTTTCTTTTTCCCGCGACTTCGCTCGCGTATGGTATTCGGTTTTCAAAAATGATAAAACGCTTTATTTTTTAGTAAAAGACTAAATTTAACACTTTGCCTTACATATTTACGTACAAATTTTAATCTAAATCAAATCATCTCTTATCTCACTACCTTAAGGGTTAAGTTTAAAAAACTGCTGATAAACGTTTCGTTTTTAATCAAAAGCCTAAAAAGAAGCTTACGTCTAAACTAATGCTTCTAACTACAAAAATAACAAAATTAGCCCCCCTTTTTTCTTCCCTTTAGGGGTGAAATTTTTAAAAACGCTGAAAATTATTTTATTTATTTCTAATCAGAAATCTAAAATTAAACTTTCGTACTTTTAGTTTCAATTATAAAAGAAGTCCCATGAATACTTTCAACCCTTTAGATGTGAATTCTTCAAAAGCCAATAAACATATTAATTGTTGTTTTGAACCAAAAACCTAAATAAAAAATTTTACGTGTCTAACTTCTAAACTGATTAATTTTCAAACTCTCAATCCCCATTTTACCCTCTTAAGGGTTGAATTTTCTTGACGGCTTAACCAAACGCTATGAAATTTTAAGTATTCACGTACTATATGGAATTGAGAAAAAATTATAGGCTACATTCTACTCCGGTCAGTAAGTATATCCCGGTTATGCGGACGGAGTCGCGAGTAATAATGGTTTATAAAAAAAAGTAATAAGTTTAAACTTTCGAAAAATAATAGTATCACTAAATATTTAACTAAATCGACGGTGATGTTTTATAATAAAATTAAAAAACATGAATTAAATATTTATTTTACATTATTTCAATATACAAAATGTATTATATATTTTATTGAGTATATTTAAACACACATACACACACACAAGAAATTAATTAGTACAAAATATTCATTACTGAAATAGCAATGTCTGCTTTATATACTAAAAATGACAAATTTACATTTAAACTTAATTAATCCATAATATCAACATTTACAATTAATTGTAAATGGTCTCCCAACGCACCACGTCGAGGCAGCATACCCAAGACACTAGCAACATTACCTTTTTGAATCGCTAAACTTATCTTTTTTAAATATATATATTTAATCCTTCTTTGCATGATTTTTTTTTTATTGGTGAAATAAATCAAGGTGATATAATTCATGTTTAAAATTAAAGGAAAAATGATTAACAAAATAAATTTGACAGCTATGGTTTTTATTCTGCAATGGACATTAAAAAGGTATCCAGACACGATCAACTTAAAGTGAACTTGTTCTTTTATATAATTTTTGGGCATTCAATGTTATGATGGAAATTTCCACCACTATGCAAAGAGGGGTTAAATATATATAACTTTTAAAATATATAACGTACATATTTCAATTAATATAATTTATTATTTATAATATTTATATATGTATCTATTATATTTATTCACATATATACATATTTAAATATTTAAACATTTGCTTCCTTTTATTGTAACCGCTTATAGCTAGCTTATTCATCTTGTTAACTGTACTGAATGCGTATGTTAACTTTAATTCACTATAAAGTATTATACCTAAGTTCAACGAACCATTTTATAGTTTATTTTTATAATATAATGCGAAAACATACTCATAACTAGTTTAACGGTAATTTTTAGCAAGTTCCTCTCTTATGTAACGTAAAATGGCGAACAAGTATAAAGTATGGATAAGTGAACGAAAACTAGTGATGGAGTGATTGGCACCAGCGTCCCTCGTAAAACAACATCACCAAAGTCTAACTGCAGTTGCCAATCTTCCTGCCAAGTGTGGCAACTACTGACTAAACCACCCATGGGAGAGGCTTATGTTCAGCAATGGACAGTTAAAAGCGGATGTTTAATAATGATGATGATGAAGTAGTTTTGTTTTCATCATCATATTAGCCTTCAACTGTCCTAAGAGAGACGCTGGTGCCCATTCCTCGTCCTTAAGATAGTTTTGATTTTTTTTATACAACTTAGAATGGCAAGCAAGCTGATGGCCCACTTGATGGAAAGTGGTAACCGTCGTCTATAGACATAAGCAGTACCATGGACATAACAGAGTATACTGTTTCGCCCATGATACCCCCCATGCGTTTCCATTCTTAAAGACTCAGGTGTTATCCCTCTGTACCCTGTAAATTCACGCCATATCGCACCCTTCAAACCGAAACACAGCCATGCAAACACAACTGCTTTACGGTTGAAACACGAATGGGACAGAGGTGGCCAAGCAAACGACTTTTGTACAAACTCTCCCTCTAGTAAAATTCTAATACCTCTGGTAATTTTTTATTTTCATTTTGAATGAATGAATGAATAAAACTCTTTATTGTTCCCTTCAAAAAATGATACGGATTATAAACATTAACAATATGTACACAAACAAAATGAATTATTAATATATGTAAAAGTAAAATAATAAGACAACAATGGGCAACCAGGTCGACCTCCTCGCGGTCCCCCCTGGAAACTATCATGGTTAATTCCTGATGAATTCATCATGATGTGCTAACTGGCCTGTTTTCATTCTCATCTATCACCTTTCACTGGTGCTCCGCCAGCGTATCCCGTTAGCGCAGGCGGGGTTACCATACCATTTTCACCCATCAAAAAAAACAATGAGCGGCCTCATCGTTAAATGGCATAGGCTACGGTAACCACTTGCCATCAATTGAGCCGTATGCTTGTTTGCCACATCAGTGGTATAAAAAAAATTTCTTCCAACCAACCTTAGGATCCCCGCCGGTGTATACCGATAGTGCAGGCGGGATTACCATTCCATTATCATCCATAAAAAAAAAACAACCTTAGGATGGAGAGAAATAATTAAAATTGTGCCTGATCAAGGAGTAATAGAAAAATAATAAGATTAATAAAGGAAGAAAACCAGAGACTGAGAAAGTACTGGATTTTTTACACGTTCTTCACAATAACAGCATTGGCAACATTTCTAACTCAGTCGTAGAATCATAAAAAAAATGTCGATTTAAAGAAACTTGTAAATAAATATATTCAAACAAATATGTTTTCTATTTTAATAATGAAGCTTCAGATTAGATTTGACCCAGTATCGGTATACTGTGACGCCTACAAAAGGGTTTATTACATCCGTGGAGAATCGTAATTACTTGCGACCTTGTATTGGTAAACTTGCCTTGGCACTGCTACAGGAGTTACCAACCTTTTTAGAAAGGAGCGGATTCTCAATTCATCTGTATTTTTCATCTTCGACAATTCGGATTAAATTGTTTCCTTTGTTAATCTTATTAATGTAATAAATGATGGGTGGATGAATGGATAGATGGATGGATGTTTGTTACCAGAGGGAGACTGTACAAAGTCGCTTGCTTGGGTACCTCTGTCCCATTCGTGTTTCAACCGTGAAGCAGTTGTGTTTGCATGGCTGTGTTTCGGTTTGAAGGGTGGGATATGGCGTGAAATTACTGGGTACAGAGGAATAACACCTGAGTCCTCAGGAATAGCAACGCATGGGGGGTATCATGGGCGAAACAGTATACTCTGTTATGTCCATGGTGCTGCTCATGTCTATAGGCGACGATCACCACTTTCCATCAGGTGGGCCGTCAGCTTGTTTGCCATTCTAAGTTGTATAAAAAAAATCTTTAACACAAAAACAACTAAACGCATTTGTATGAAATTTGGTAAGTTTATTCGCATGGGTAGATAGATAAATTAGTAGATCTTTTGTATTAAGCAAATGTTTTATATTTTTGGGGATATACAAATTGTAATTTTCGTAGATACCTCTAGTTTT
This sequence comes from Galleria mellonella, assembly GCF_026898425.1. NCBI lineage: Eukaryota > Metazoa > Arthropoda > Insecta > Lepidoptera > Pyralidae > Galleria > Galleria mellonella. The sequence continues at coordinate 702,367 of NW_026441999.1, read as the reverse complement.
TATTTAAAATCATATATAGCAGGGATGGCCAAGTCAGGGACGATCGATCGCGACGATTAGTCCAGTCCATCGTGGCAACGAGAAAAAAAAAATATTTTGCTAATCTAGCGGAAGATGCTCGGACGCAATGCTCACAATAATATAAATAAGTAGTTACTGAAAATAATTCTCAGTTTTATGTTTCCCCTCGTAATAAAATAAAAAATACTACAATACTACATGATTGTGTACTGAACTATGTCGTTTCATTTGTGATTTCAAGAAATAGATAGATAGATAGATAGACAATTTATTTACATTACTTACAGCACACAAATTACAATAAAAAAAAACATACACGTAATACACAGCAGAAGAGACAAAAGCATAAAAATAAAAAAAAGCACAAATAAAAAAAAATGCAAAAACAAAATACATAATCTAACAATCTCCTTTGTTACCATTCCTTCATGCGTGTGCCATAGTAACACAAAATGGTGACAGCTCAGTTTATTGCTTTGCCCTTAAAAGAGCAAAACATGTGATTGGTAGATCGCACAGGGTTTCGTCAGTAAACAGTAGGTCTTGGGTCTAGTCAAGTCGGCCACCCCTGATAGATAGCATATTATACTCATTGATAATGCAGGTGGCTCAGGACCATTCCTTATGGCAGAGATCTACGGCAAAGATCTGTATTCTGTAATGGGTCTATCACTGGATATGATGATGATGATAAATGTAGCTTTATATAAGTGATACCATTTTTAAAATGCCGAGGTTTTCCCAAGAGACTACAGCATGGGGTTCTTCAAAAGGGGGGTAAAGAAGTTTCTTCAGGGTTGGCAACGCGCGAATAATACCTCTGGTATTGCAGGTGTTCATAGGCTACGGTAACCATTTACCATCAGGTGGGCCGTATGCTTGTTTGCCACCTCAGTGGTATAAAAAAAATCTGTTGAATTGTCTTTGAGTTTATCCATTACAATTAATCAAATCTTTCCTCTTCATAATATTAGTACAGTGTTTTTTTTTTGATGGATGATAATGGAATGATAAACCACCTGCGCTAACGGTATACTCCGACCACCGACTCCGACGACCGGCACCAGTGAGGCCCACCATGATGAATTCGACAAGAATTAACCATGATAGTTTCCAGGGGTAACCGCGTGGAGGTCGACCTGAGAGCGTATATTGCTAGCAATGGGGCTATTAGACCTCATTACTAACAAGCCCTTTCCCCCTATTAGTACAATGTTGTATAGATCCCAAATGTTGCCGACCCCTGTCCATTCTCATAATAAATCACACATTCGACAGCCACGGAACAATAGTCACGGAACCCTTTAACATGTTTCCATTTCGTTTTGTAATTCTTTAATTAGCTTCGTAATATCATGCTATAGTTTCTATGAGGTATGGTACTTAACAATTTTAGGGATCCGTACGGAAAATGGAAACAAACGAAAACCTTATACTCGTAAGAGCCATGTTGAAACTGTTTACACGCCTGTATAAATATTTATTTATATTTATATTTCTTTATTAATCAGTATAACAGTTTTCGTCACACAATGGCAATTCAATGTTTATATATAAGTTTTAAATTAATAAATCTTCGGATCGTTTTAAATTAACAAATAAAAGGCTTTGGTAATGTTTTAAGAGGGTCGCTGCTGTCCGTCCCTCGCCCTCTCTCGGTCGCCTCTTACGACGTCCACGGGAAAGAAAATGGTGGCCCATGCTATGGCGAGATCATACGGCAACCTTCTAGCGTACTGATACCTAAATATAAAGCTTAATTATAAATTAATAAATAAATAAGAAAATATTGAACAATACAACTTTGTACGAGTGATGGGCAGCAGCGGCCCTCTTAAAACATCTGTAAAAGCCTAACTGCGGTTGCCAATCCGACTGCCAAGCGTGGCAACTACATTTTTTATACAACTTAGAACGGTAAACAAGCTGACGGCCCATCTAATGGAAAATGGTAACCGTCGCCTATAGACATGAGCAGTACCATGGACATAACAGAGTATACTGTTTCGCCCATGATTGAAACGTTGAAACAGGAATGGGACAGAGGTACCCAACAATCGACTTTTCTACAAAGTCTCCCTCTGGTAGAACTCCCCTTATGGGTAAGGCTTATGTCCAGCAGTTTTCAGTTAACGGCTGAAATAAAAATGCACAGATGTAGTCAAGTTATAATTATATATATATATATATATATATATATATATATATATATATATATATATATATATATATATATATATATATATATATATATATATATATATATATATATATATATATATATATATATATATATATATATATATATATATATATATATACAGTTTTATGATATTAATAATATAATATATTACCACCAGAATGAATTAAAAGATTTTATCTTAAAATGGCCGTTGTAGGATCCCAGACTCGGAACATTTAATGCTGTAACGAACAAGTGTAATTGTAACACGGTTTGATTACAATAAGTTACGTATCAGTGGTTCTCAAACTTTCCTCTTCTATCGCCCACTACGAGTACAAGGATCAAACAAATAAATACGTAGTTATTCTCTAGAGCTACACTAAATTTTTTTACTTTAATACTTAGAAATAATCATAATAGCTGAATAACTTTTACTGTGCCCCGCCAGCGTATACCGATAGCGCGGGTGAGGTTACCATTCCATTATGACCCATTATAAAAAAAACCCCTGCTGTAGTATATATTGCTATTTGTTTGTGGACCGTCAGCTTGTCTGTCAATCTAAACGCACTCACAAGGGGGCGTTACGTGCCACTTCGAGAATCAGTGGTAAGTACGAGTATATATGTATTACAACTAATACATAATGAGTTTAACGAAGTGTTAAACCGTTAACGACCCGATTGTTGGTATCGTGTGAGAGTCCTTGACTAACTTTCGACTATTTTTATACAATACAAAACACCATGGTTTAGAAATAATTGGTTTGACGTAACCGCTACGGCGATAAAAAATACTGTTTCTGTTAACAAATTAATATTGTTGACTGTACTGTCCGTATTTAATACAACATGGTTAAGGTAATGGGCAATATGAAATTTGCGTAAGGGCCCGGCATAGAATGGGCCACCCTTTTCCGTGGGTGTCGTAAAAAGCGACTATAGCAACTTAATGGTCGAATGATGGGCAGCAGCGTCCCTCTTAAAACATCACCAAAGCCTAACTGCGGGGGGAAGAGGGATATACCCTCTCAGGTCGATCTCCACGCGATTCCTCCTGGAAACTATCATGGTTAATTCTTGTCGAATTCATCGTGGTGGGCCAAATGACCTGCATCCATTCTCACCTATCATCTTCCACTGGTGCTTCGTCGGTGTATACCGATAGCGTGGGCGGGGTTATCATTCCATTATCACCCATAAAAATGTCTAACTGCGGTTGCCAACCCGTCTACCAAGCGTGGCAACTATAGCCTAGAACCTTTCTTATGGGGAGACCTATTTTCAGCAATGGCTATATATAGTAAAAAATATTCGAATACCTAGCTACCGGGGGGAAAGGGATTGTTAGTAATGGAGACTGAGAATCCCATTGCTAGCAATATACCCAACCAGGTCCGGACCTCCTCGCGGTTCCCCCTGGAAACTATCATGGTTAATTCCTGATGAATTCATCATGATGGGCTAACTGGCCTGTTTTCATTCTCATCTATCACCCTTCACTGGTGCTCCGCCAGCGTATCCCGTTAGCGCAGGCTTTTAGGCAGGGGTTACCATACCATTTTCACCCATCAAAAAAACAAATTACCTACCTACTTATAACAGGGATTTTTCCTATGCCTTTCTTACAATTCTTGTACATTATGTAAATAAACGAAAAGAATTTTACATTTTACGTAAACAAGTACCTACTTTACGGAATTACCGTTATCTAATTTCATAATTATTAAATTTAAAAAAAAAAATACCTAACTACATACGTAACATTTTCACCAACAAAGTACTCAAACCGCATATCGTTTTAAACATTTTTTTTTTCAATGCCTACCATCACATACCGTATAATCGGATATTAAAAGAGTATTTAGTACAAAATTACCATATATGTACATAATTGTGTAATTGAACATTATATGTTCATGCTACATTAAATTGATTTAAAAATAAAAAAATAAAAAATTCAATGTAAATTTGGCACATTGCGGTTTGTAAGACCGCAGTAAAGCAAAGAAGGGCTAAGTTGCTAAACGACGTTTAGTAAACTGAATAATAGGCAAATGTTAATTTTTTTATACAACTTAGAATGGCTAACAAACTGACGGCCCACCTGATGGAAAGTGGTAACCGTCGCCTATAGACATGAGCAGTACCGTGGACATAACAGAGTATACTGTTTCGCCCATGATACCCCCCATGCGTTGCCATTCCTGAGGACTCAGTTGTTATTCCTCTGTACCCAGTAAATTCATGTTTAATTCATTTTATTATTCATGCAGTATTTTTATTATCCAAAATCTATACAATACAGTTTACTAAACACATACGGCCTACCTTTGGTAAGCGGTTACCGTAGCTTATGAACACCTGCAATATCAGGGGTATTATGCGTTCTGTAATTACTAAGCCATTAGACCCCAATCTAATGGCTTCATTCTTAGCAATAGAGTATATTTCTACCAGGTCGACCTCCACGCGGTCCCCACTGGAAACCACCGTGATTTATTCTGCCAAATGATCTGCCTTAATTCTCGTTTAACAACATTCACTAGTGCTCCACCAGAGTATCTGAATAGCGCAGGGGGTTACCATTCCATCATCATCCAATAAAAAAAAAAAATTACAACAGAACATAATTCGCTATCCATCAATATCCTACAATCAAAACCAAAAGCTGTTGTTAATATCAATGCCAACATGGAAAGCGCACGATCGGTATGCGTGTTCGATGCCAATTAAAAAAAAGCAAACTTACTCCAATTGTGCAACTCGATCCCTCGCGAGCACGAGCCTAATCTTCAGCCATTGACTGAGATAATTTAATCCACTATTCAAATCTGCATTGATTGCTGATAATTCATTAATCTTATCGTCCAATTTGTGCAACACAAATCATAGACTATTCGTTTTTTATTACCCCTTAGCACGTATCCAGTTTAAAAAGACACTCCTGCCAACAACGGATTTGTATACCGCCAAGAAATAGTCGAGAGGTCTCGATGAATTTGTCGGCAAAACAATTTTATTACTGCTTCCCATACACGGTGCTCGAGAACAAAGCAATAGATTTCTTGCCAGCCAGCATCTCTCTACCAAGGACCAGTGAGACACGACCGTTCGGATTTCAAACAATTAAGCGCGAACGCGTTCGGAATTTCGAAATTTGAGTAATGGATGTTTTTAGTTTTTTGGAACGCAGATTTAAGATTAGGCTCAGTGAGTTCCCATCAAAAAATTCATTCTAATCATCTTTTTCCGTCCGGTTGCTGTAATATCGAAATTAATTTACTTGTTTTAAACATAGAGATCGTTTCATAAAAGGTTTTTAAAGGCAGTATTTAGTGGGTTGCCGTTTCTTTTCTCATGGGTGTCGTAAGAGACGATTAAGGGAACTTAATTGTCGGGGATGGGCAGCAGTATCCCTCTTTCAACTTCACCAAAGCCTGACTGCGGTTGCCAATACGCCTGCCAAGCGTGGCAACTACTGGCAAAACCTCCCCAGAAGGGGGAGACTTACGATCAGCAGTGGAGGATTAAAAAGGATGATGAAATGATGCTGAAATGATGAGCATGATGATGAAATTATACTAATTGATTGAGTGTAAACTACGTATGAACTATCTGAAATCAAAAGTTTTTTTTTTAATTGTTTTCTTTATACTAATTACAAATTTATATTTAATTATATTACTACATTCTATACCAAATAACATTAATCCTTCATTGGCCAATGCAATACAAAGGACCAAATAGATCGTTAACAATATCAAATAGATTCCTAACAATACTGACATTATTTGAAATTGATTATAATGCATTGGACCAATTCAATGATAATCATTACAGATGGTCATTAATCTCTCCGCATACTCTCACGGCGAACTTGGGCAATCGTCCTTCGTTGTAAAAGGAGAGATACACGTAAAAAAAATATCGTCTAAAGTCCGATCCACACAGACGGGAGGAAAATGGAAAATTCTACAAAGAATATACATACATACATATCTGTCACGCCTGTCTCCCATTAGGGTAGGCAGAAACAATGGAACGTCAAATGCTTCGATTCAAACAAACCTCTCTCGCAAGAAAACGAATTCTTACATTCAGAATTCTTACAAAGAATAGAAATATATGGAAATTTGTAAAAAATTTTGCATGTTTCTTAATAATAATAATAATATTTCTTTATTTACGGATTACTAAGATCCATTTTTGTTAGTAACAATTGACTTAAACTATGTTAGTAGAGAAAAAAAAATACAAAATTCATTTTATGGCCCCTATAATAATTTTGACCCACAATGAGAGGATCAGGCTATCGTATTTATCAAATAATGCCCTCAGAATGCCGTTACTGCTGCCACGCAATCGGTATAAAAGAGATGCAATCCGTTTGCGTCTGATGGCATAGAAGTCATCTGTCCATGCCGCTGCAAACATTGTGGATGCACTACAAAAACGTGGCAGCCGCAACAACACCCTGAAAACATTATTGTATTGAACACGCAGAGCGCTGTATGCCCGCTGTGTATAGTCAACCCACAAGCTGCTCGTGTAAAAAGATTGGCAATATGCCTTGAACAATATTATTTTGACTTCAGTCGAGCAACGAGCAAACCTGCGAACGCGAGTACGCGATCTTAAGTACGCGATCACATTTAAATGGCAAAATGGTATTGAATTTTTTTTTATTGGATGAAAATGGTATGGTAACCCCGCCTGCGCTAACGGGATACGCTGGCGGGGCACCAGTGAAGGGTGATCGATGAGAATGAAAACAGGCCAGTTAGCCCATCATGATGAATTCATCTGGAATTAATCATGATAGTTTCCTGGGGGAACCGCGAGGAGGTCGACCTGGTTGGGTATATTGCTAGCAATGGGATTCTTAGTCTCCATTACTAACAATCCCTTTCCCCCCGAATGGTATTGAATGTAATTTGATTCTCGAGTAGGTTGTACGAATATTTTAACACAAAGGATTATAAAGTATATAATATACTGACATACTTGAGCAAAGCCGCCCGATACAGTTAGTTAGTAGGGTATTTTAATAAAAAAAAAATATTATAATTATTATTTTCTCAAAATTCAGCTTCTCATCTCCTTTCCTTAAGCAGGGAGATCCCAATCTAACCCTCAGCAGATGCACAGTCGGCCGGATCAGTAGTAATTGCCACCTCTGGCATGCGGATTGGCAACGGCAGTTAAGCTTTTGGAGAGGTCTTAATAAGGACACTGCTTCCCATCCCTTGACCATTAAGTTCCCTTAGTTGCCTCTTACGACACCCACAGGATAACAAGGGGTGGTGTATTCTATACCGGGACCACGCTTAACAGGATTTCAAATTATTATGTCCATTATTTATTATTTACTTCATTTTGATTTGACTCTTATAATAACACGACAAATATTATCATTCATTCTGAACTCGGCCTAAAACTAATTCCAAATTCGTATATAGATATGGCAGCGACGATGCCAGCGTTAGATTGGCCAAAACAGTTCATACGATCCGCTACAGATAGCGCGGCCGATTTGTTGGCGCGGTGACGACACGAGACGGTCCGTTTTAGTGAGAATGCATTTAAACACAGTTGGTAATACATTTTATGTTCGTTTCATACATATAAGTATATATTTACGCACAATTTGTATGTTAATACCAGTTTGTGAGTATATATGTAGATACATCTACATATATATACACACATAACTAGGGTTGCCATCCGTCCGGGTTTCCTGGATTTATCCTAGTTTAGAGGGCATCCGGGGAGCGTCCGGGCGGGGATAATTAATAAGGTTTTGCTTTCATCACAGAGTATACCTACTTAATAAATAGTGTTTGGGGGGAAAGGGACTGAAAATCCTATTGCTAGCAATATACCCAACCAGGTCGACCATCAAAATTCATTCAAACCGTCAAAATTCTAAAAATCATTGTTTTGGGTTCAATTGGTATAAAACTCCCTATAATAATTTTTTTTTATATATCGTCTATGTACAGATAGTTGTAAACCAATTTGGAAAATTCTTTTTTTATTTGAAAGGATGTATTTCCAGATTGGTCTCGTAGAAATTTTATCCAATTCAATGCAGTAAATTCAGTTTTAGATAAAAATAAAATCAATTATTTTCATCTAAAAATCGAAGTCGGATTTTTTTGTAACACAAATGTAATTATGTTTTTTTTTGATGGGTGAAAATGGTATGGTAACCCCGCCTGCGCTAACGGGATTAGCTGGCGGAGCACCAGTGAAGGGTGATAGATGAGAATGAAAACAGGCCAGTTAGCCCATCATGATGAATTCATCAGGAATTAACCATGATAGTTTCCAGGGGGAACCGCGAGGAGGTCGACCTGGTTGGGTATATTGTTAGCAATGTGATTCACAGTCTCCATTACTAACAATCCCTTTCCCTCCCAATGTAATTATGTTATAATTATTACAGTAACACACTATAAAGTACATTGTTAGGTTTGTTCCCAACAACAAGTTGAAATTAAACTTATTAACACCATTGTTTGGTACTGTATCTTCCTGCCATTGTGGGGGAAGCGAGGAGCGAGTTTTTACAGTGCCGCACCGTCTGCCAGTTCTAAATGAGTTATTTACGGATCTCTTTGGTATTTGTACTTAGGAAATAGAATAATATTTGCCATATGGTCTCGAAATAGATTAGCCCACTCCTTCCTTTCTCGTGGGTGTCTTAAGAGGCGATTAAGAGTACTAAATGGTTAAGGTGGGCCAGCAGCGTCCCTCTTAAAACATCACCAAAGCCTAACTGCGATTGTCAATCCAATGGCCAAGCATGGCAATTACTATCCCCCCCCCCCACCCCTTATGGGGAAGGATAGCTTCAGCAGTGGACAGTCAATGACTTAAAAAAAAAACACATTATTTTTCACCGTCCCATTCATGTTCCTGTCGTACAGCAGTTCTATGCTCAGGGCTGTGTTTTTTTTTTATTTGATGGGTGAAAATGGTATGGTAACCCCGCCTGCGCTAACGGTATACGCTGGCAGAGCACCAGTGAAGGGTGATAGATGAGAATGAAAACAGGCCAGTTAGCCCATCATGATGAATTCATCAGGAATTAACCATGATAGTTTCCAGGGAGAACTGCGAGGAAGACGACCTGGTTGGGTATATTGTTAGCAATGTGATTCACAGTCTCCACTACTAACAATCCCTTTCCCCCCAAAGTTCAGGGCTGTGTTTCGATTTAAAGAGATATGGCAATGAAATTACAGAGTACAGAGACATAACACCTTAGTGCTCAGGAATGGCAACACATGAGGAATAATACGAGTGACACAGTATACTCTTAGTTCATGGTACGGTTCATGTCTATAGGCGACGGCTCCCACTATCCATCAGGTGGGCCGTCAGCTTGTTTGCTGTTCTAACTGGCCAAAAAATCTGATCTGACTTTTTTCTCGCCTATTATCCCTTAATGTTACATTACCAGCATATACTAGGCGGAGTTACGATGCCATGAAGACAACTAACGCTATACTGTGGGGAAAGGGATTGTTAGTAATGCGAACTGCCAGTCCCAATACTAACATATACCCTACTAGATCGACCCCGTGGTTCCCCCCGAAAACCATCGTGCTGAAATCCAGGTGTATTCACCACTATGGGCTAACTGACTTTCCTTTTTAGGGGGAAAGGGATTGTTAGTAATGGGGTCTAATTTCCCTATTACCAGTAATAATATCAGGTCGACCTCCACGCGGTTCACCCTGGAAACCATGGTGATTGATTCATTACTGACTTACGTCATCTTCACTTATCATCCCTCACTGGTGCCCCGCCAGTGTATACAGTTAACGCGGGCGGGGTTACCATACCATTATCATCCATTAAAAAAACCTGCCTTTTCATCCATAAAAAAACACACTATACAATGTCGCCCGTGACCTGTAAGGCCGACCCTTCATGCATTTCCGCTGTTGTTATATTTCATATTTCTTATACGAGTATCAGCGATGATATTGGCACAGAAACGCCTATCCTCAACGGTTCACGGTTGAAACATGTAAAACACTTTGTTCGAGCACATAAAAAATAATAACTCAAGGATATATTGTGAAAATGTAATGTTTTCTTTACTGTTATTATACAGGATGGTCTTTGTTCTCCTCTCGCATTATTCCTTTTGCAGACTACAAGCAATTCGTCCTTGCTTTCTTCGATAAATCTGTACATCTAAAGATGTCAAGTTAACATCACAAGAACACGCCGCAAACAATAAACAAAACGTTTATTGTATGTATGTTTTGATCTAAATATGTAGTACAAGTTATAAGATTTTGCGGGTAGCTCGAAAAATAAATAATATCACAGACATCGCTTTCAAAAAACTTGCTATTAATATTATAAATGCATAGTGTGTAACTATGAATGAATGCAAAACCTGCTGAAGTTTTTCCACATTTTTATGCAACTTAGAATGGCAAACAAGTTGACAGCCAACCTGATGGAGAGTGGTAACCGTCGCTCATACAGACATGAACAGTACTAAGAACATAACAGAATAAACTGTAGTTATGATTAGGTATTGTATAGACAATGCTGTTTACTTCTTTAACTTACATGCATATTTTTTTTTATACAACTTAGAATGGTAAACAAGCTAACGGCCCACCTGATGGAAAGTGGTAACCGACGCCTATAAATATGAGTAGTACCATGGACACAACAGAGTATACTGTTTCGCCCATGATACCCCCCATGCGTTGCCATTCCTGAGGACTCAGATATTATTCCTCTGTACCCTGTAAATTCACGCCATATCCCATCCTTCAAACCGAAACACAGTCATGCATACACAACTGCTTCACGGTTGAAACACGAATGCGACAGTTGGGTACCTCTGTCGCATTCGATTTTTGTACAAAGTCTCCCTCTGATAGGTATGTATATACTATGATTATATTAAATGCTGTATTCAATTCAAATTATTTATATGTTATACCTGAAGAAAGTAAAAACCCTTAAAAAAATGTAACACTGTTGATATACCATTATTTATTTATTTATTCATTAGTATATATATATATATATATATATATATATATATATATATATATATATATATATATATATATATATATATATATATATATATATGTGTACATGGCGGACTTAATGCTAAAAGCGTTCTCTCCCAGTCAACCATAGGGAAGTATCAGATTACTCGAATACCATTAAATAAATAAATAACGTCCTACTAGAAAACAATACCGCTGCCTCTCGTGACCCGTACCACGACCACCACCGTCGATCTCCGGACACAATCGGTTTATAATTGCAGCCGACCTTGCTCCACATCTCATCTCGTACTACATTTCGTTTAGATTGACTGAACGATGAATATGGATTTGTAGATACGACATTAATATAATTTTAATTATATTTCACCTAATAACTATTCAATGAGCAATGTGTGAAAGATCTCGATCCCTCCATTCCTTTCTTGCTTTATTTGTATATCCACATGTAATTTCAGAGATTTACTATACATATATACAATAAGTCTATTTACCAGCATTGATACCTACATAAATATTACCAAAGGCAGACTTTGTACTAAATTGGTCTGCTTGGATAAGAGGTTTTTTGATAAATGACAATGGAGTGGTAACCCCGCCTGCGCTAACGGTATACGCTAGCGGAGCACCAGTGAGGGATGATAGGTGAGAATGAAAAGGCAGGCCAGTTAGCCCATCGTGATGAATACGCCTGGGATTCAGCACGATGGTTTCCAGAGGGAACCGCGTGAAAGTCGACCTGATAGGGTGTATTACTAGTAATAGGGAGATTAGATCCCATTACTAACAATACCTTTCCCCCCTACAGATGACAGATATCACCATGCATCAGGAGAACAGTCTTTTTTTTTAATGGATGATAATAGAGTGGTAACCCCACCCGCGCTATCGGTATACACCGGCGGGGCACCAGTGAGGAATGATAGGTGAGGATGAAGTAGGTCAGTTAGCTCATCGTGACGAATTCAACAAAAATTGTTCACGATGGTTTCCAGGGGGAACCACGTGGAGGTCAACCTAATATTATATATATATATATATATATATATATATATATATATATATATATATATATATATATATATATATATATATATATATATTGCTAGCAATGGGGCTGTCAAACACCATTGCTAACAATCTCAACCCCTCCAGGAGAGCAGTCAGCTTATTTGCCGTTCTAATGACAAAGTAGATCTACCTTCGGTATATTAAAGGTGGGCGTAGGTTGGATACTAAAACGACTGTATGGAGTGACGATTCTGTAAAATTGATCATTCTATATCTTGATAGTCTTTGATTAATATAAATATTGTAAATGGAAGATCACGTGCATTAAGCACGATAAGTGTAGGGGCGTGTAAGCTTTCAATACTCACATGTAATCAGTCCGTGATGATCTCTGTTACAAAATATTTTGATTACATTATTTTGAGCCGTGAGGCACTTAGTCGAAAGCGCTATGAGAGCCCTCTTGTGTTATAATAACTCCCTCCTCTGAACACTATTTTTTTTTATGGGTGAAAATGGTATGGTAATTCTGCCTGCGCTAACGGGATATGCTAGCGAGTCACCAGTGGGGTGTGATAGATGAAAACGAAAACTTGCCAGTTAATTTTGTTGATTTCCATGAAAATTATCTACGATAATTTCCAGGGGAAACCACGTACAGGTCGACATGATAGGATATTTTTTTAATGAATGATAACGGAATGGTAACCCTGCCTGCGCTAACGGTATACGCTGGCGGGGTATCAGTGAGGGATAATAAACGAGGATGAAAAGGCAGGTCAGTTAGCCCATCGTGATGAATACACCTGGAATTAAACACGATGGATTCCAGGGAGAACCACGTGGAGGTCTACCTGATAGGGACCTGATAAGGAATTGCTAGCAATGGGACAGTTAGACCTCATTACTAACAATCCCTTCCCCTGATAGGGTATTTTTTTAATGGTTGATAATGGTATGGCAGCCCCGCCTGTGCTAACGATATACGCTGGCGGGACACCAGTGAGGCATGATAGGTGACGATGAAAGCAGGTCAGTTAGTCCATCGTGATGAATTCAACAAGAATTGTTCACGATGGTTTCCAGGGGGAACCACGTGGAAGTCGACCTGATACCCTGTCAGGTATTGCTAGCAATGGAACTGGTAGTCCGCATTACTAACAATCCCCTCCCGCCTGATAGGGTATATTGCTAGCATCATGGCCGTCATCATAAGCAGAGGCACCACTCTATCTACATCCATTAAAAGAATCATCATCATCTATAGACTCTGTACCCAGTAAATTCACGCCATATCCCACCCTTCAAACCGAAACACAGCCATGCAAACACAACTGCTTCACGATTGAAACATGAATAAGACAGAGGTTTTTTTTATGGGTGAAAATAGTAGGGTAACGTTAACCCCGCCTGCGCTAATGGGATACGCTGGCGGAGCACCAACGAAGGGTGATAGATGAGAATGAAAACAGGCCAGTTAGCCCATCATGATAAATTCATTAGGAATTAACCATGATAGTATCCAGGGGGAACCGCGAGGAGGTCGACCTGGTTGGGTATATTGCTAGCAATGTGATTCTCAGTCTCCATTACTAACAATCCCTTTTCCCCCAATAAGACAGAGGTACCCAAGCAATCGACTTTTGTACAAAGTCTCCCTCTAGTAATAAATATTATATTTTTTTGCGTTGCCACGATCGACTGGACTTATAGCCGCGATCGACCGGTTGGCCACCCCTGGTATACAATAAGTAATTGATATCTAACCTGAGTTACCACGGTTTTCTTCCGTGTGACCGCTACGATTAGCAGAGGCTGTAATTAAACGCTAGATGGGCTCTTACGTTGTGCGTTTCCATTTTAAATACGATTTTTTTTTTCAAATATAAATCTCTTTATTATGGATCATCCATCAAATTAAGATGTAATCATCATCATCATCATATCAGCCGCTAACTGTTCATTGGTGAACATAGACCCACATAAGAAGGGTTTTGTCTGTAGTTAATACGCTTGGCAGGCGGATTGGCAACCGCAGTTAGTTTTTGGTGATGTTTTAAGAAGGACGCTGCTGTCCATCCTTCTATCATTAAGTTGCGATAGTCGCTTCTTATGACACCCACGAGAAAGAATCTGATTCTATGCCGGGACCACACGGCATAGAGTGTAATAGTCCGTTTCAATAGAACTTATTGAAAACGTAACAAAATTTTGTTGAAATCATCACAGAAACACTTTCTAATTTAGTTGCAAATCGAAGTATTTAACTAAAACCAGTCTGTACAAAAGTCGTTTGCTTGGCTACCTCTGTCCTACTCGTATTTCTACCATGCTGCAGTCGTGTTTGCATGGCTGTTTCCGTTTGAAGGGTAGGATATGGCAGTGAAATTACAGGGTGTATACCTCAGGAATGACAACGCTCTCTTTTATGTCCATGGTACTGTTCATGTCTAGGGAGGAAAGGGGTTGTTAGCAATGGAATTTGACAGCCCCATTGCTAGCAATATGCCCTATCAGGTCGACCTCCACGTGATTCCCCCTGGAAACCATCGTGAACAATTCTTGTTGAATTCGTCACGATGGGCTAACTGGCCTGCTTCATCCTCACCTATCATCTTTCACTGATGCCTCGCCGGTGTATACCGATAGCGCGGGTGGCGTTACCATTCCATTATCACTCATAAAAAAAAACTATTCTTGTATATGCTCGAAGTTTACCACTTTTCATCAGGTAGGTCGTCACTCTGTTTTCCCAATTCTAACCTAATTCTTAATTATTGTTTCATTAGTTCAGTACAAAATTGAGATTGGGGTCGATTCTGAAGCGCGACTTCTTTAAATTTATCTCTTAACACGAATTTACTGTTTTGTGACCTATTATAAACCAAGTTTATAATAATTTTGACTTAAATCTATTATCTTAAATATAATCCATATTATAAAATAAAGATTTCTTATTTTAAAGATAAGTTTAAAGACTACGAATTGAGAAAAAAAGTAACTGATCCTTCGTCCTCTTTTTGCTAATAATATTAGTATAACCTTTCAACTGTGTCATGCAAAATGTTGGAAAATCTACATCTGTGGCGTCCCGTGAACGGACTTTACACAGACTAGGTATTTTTAGCGTATAGGTTTAAAATACCTGATTTTTCCGAAATCTAATTGTAATTATACAAAATTCAGATTAGATTTATCTTCCAACTAGATTCCTTCTGTAATTTCTATACATTACACTCGACTTGAATTGCATTGCAACTGTTCTATGAAAAATAAAATTGGGTCACCTATAAATTACCTTTAATTTTTCAATTATTAAAAAACTAAGACCTTGCTGAATGTAAAATTATATAATTTTTGTACAATGTTATATACTTGATAAAATAAAAATAAAATGGCTTATGTTCCAATACATTTTTTTATACAGCACTTGTTTATAAACATGGACCAAAAAAGTCCTTCTTCAATTGACACTTAACTGGGTCTCCTATTTCATTATTTTACATACATTCTTGGCGGTAGGGACAAGAGGTGGTTTGTTTACAATAACTTAAGCTTATCGTCAAGCTAGTTTAGACAAAACAGTATATATGACATTATTATTTATATGTCCGCTAAGCGGACCCGATACAGATGCGCATTTTTTGTCGTTGAGAGGATAAGAAGAAAAGAGGCAACCATATGATTTACTGTTTTTATTTTATCATTCCTTTTATGTTATTTCTTGTTCTTGGCTACAGTTCTTGGTTATTTTAAGGACAAATATGGAATATACTGAATTCATATCGATATTAGATTCGAAAGTAGACTGACTGAATTGATGTCTATGTGGTGAGATATTACATACCAATGTTTATAATATATGTCAACTTTTATAATATAATTAAGTTTTAAAAACAAGCAGACAAACAAACATTTTGTTATATATATATATATATATATCACGATGCTTGGTCACGGCACTCACTCGCAAGATGCGCGCGCAGGTCGCGCAGGCGCTTTGTGATTGTTGGCTGCGCGCGCATACCGCGCACGGGCCAGCGACCAGAGAGAGTGTTTTGTTAACTTGGACAATTTAAAAATTTATTCTTTTTATTGTGAAATACTTATTATTTTTTTAATTATTGATTAAATTTATTTACAATATGAACCCTACTATCAATCCTACATCTAAATTAACTTGAAAAGTAGAATTAATGATGGCGAGTGAGAGTTACGCGTAATGGAGTCAAAAATGTCGCCGTGCCGTGATAGTACAATGGAAACAGAGTAAGATGCTAATCGTATCTTACATAAAATGTTCCACTTGCATTATCAAGATTCTCAGGCCAGAGCAAAACTTTATAAATTACCCGTTCAAACATTGCAAATAATTTTGCAATAAGTGGATACCTAAATTACAGATTCTTTAAAAAAAAAAAAAAAAACTAAAGAGGAAACGTCTGCAGTTGTATTGACTAATATATTATCTGGGGGGCGGGAAGGAAGGGATTGTTAGTAATGGAGACTAAGAATCCATCACTAGCAATATACTCAACCAGGCTGACCTCCACGCGGTTCCCCCTGGAAACTATCATGGTTAATTTCTGAAGAATTCATCATGATGGGCTAACTGACCTGCTTTTGTCCTCACCTATCACCTCTCACTAAATACATTCTGTTGTGTTTTTTTTTTATTACTGAAAATGGAATGATAACCCCGTTTGCGCTATCGGTATACACTGGCGGGGCACCAGTGAGAGATGATAGCTGAGGGTGAAAGCAGGTCAGTTAGCCCATTGTGATGAATAAATCTGGAATACAGCATGATGATTTCCAAGGGAAACCATTTGGAGGTCGACTAGACAGGGTATATTGCTAGCAATTGGATTGGTAGTCCGCATCATTAAAAATCCATTCCCTCCCCCCCCCCCTCCCCCTCCGCATAGACCTTCATGATGAATTTACATGAGCACACTGTTTCTAAGGGGACTATGAGGAGGTCGACTTGACAAAGTAATGGGGAGTAGTCTCCCCATTACGAACAACCGCGAATTAGAATCCGAATGACCTAGGTAGGTACCTAAAAGAACTATCTACCCCATTTGCTATTACAACAGAATAAATTATAATTTTTATTTTGTAGAGAATAAACTTAATAAATATCATATAAATACTAAAATTACTGTTTAAAATGGAAGAAAATATTAATAAAAAATGTTATTGAACAACTAACGCCATCTAGATACAGAACAGATAAAACTTTACACATGACAATTTTCCTTTGATAATGCCGCCGATGCTGCTCGCGCTGGGCGGCTTTCCTTTGAACTCACGCCGAAAGGTGCGGGCGCTTTTTTCAAATCGACCCGACAGCGTCACATCGGAAAAGTTGGAAACAAATTGTGCACAATTAGATATTTTTAATTTTTTATATTTTTAATTTTACCCTATTGCAGAATAAAGAAGGGAAAATATATTTTCGGTGTTAGTATGTTTGTATGTACAGATCCATAATTTTTTGAATATTTTAATTAATATAATAGACTCCTATAATGTAACTAGGTGCTCTCATAGGAGTACTAAATATAGGAATATAGGAGTAATAAATAAATAAATAAATATATGGTGATAGTAAAGCAACCAAAAGTAGACCTATGGCAACTATAAACCACAAAAAATTGCAAAATATCACGAGTAGATATTTCATATTTGTCCCTTCCTTTCAACTAATAACTAACTCTTTCCTAAGACATTGCCTGGGAGAAGAAAACCCAACATATAGGTATAAGAGAAGAAAATGTCGAAGTATCGCTTAATACTGAGTAGGCGTGATACAGCAATTATCCTCCTCTGGGGAGAAGGGATTGTTAGTCATGCGAATCTAACAGCTTCATTGCATACAATATACTTTATCAGGTCGACCTTCACGCGGTTCCCCCTGGAAAACATCCGAGTTAATTCTTATGGAATTTGTCACGATAGTCTAACTGACCTGCTTTCAACCTCATCTATCTATTCATCACAGGTGTTTCACCAGCGTGTACAGACAGCGCAGGCGGGCTTACCATTTCATCCTTCTCAAATGAGGAGACCTGTACCCATAAATTTGATTACATATCTATAGAGTATAAGGAAAACAATGATATATTTATCCGATATTATAAACATCTTAGGTACTTATTTATTAAATTAAATACCAAGAATTTAAATATTGATAAAAAATAAGATTATTATGTCCAGAATATAAATAATCCGCACCCCTGTGCTATTGACATCGCTGACGGCCGATTTTTTATTATTTTATTTTCATTACGCTTTCTGCAATCGGCAAGCGAACGCTATTTGCAGATTTGAAATTATCTATTGTATTAATTAATAACAAATAAGGTGAGTGAACTAAACAATAATTTGATTAAATACTTGTAGTGGTTTTTGATAGAATCAAAGTGTATCATGTATAAGAAAAGAATGACCGATATTTGTTTTTATTTCAATTATTTAATATGTTGAATTTAATTGCTGTCGATTTACGATTAAAATGTGCAATAAATATTATTACTTACTTATTTAAAATCAAAGTATTCCTAGTTTAATGAGATATGTACGTCAATTATTTGGATATGCCGCGGTTTTGACAATTTTTGCCTATAAAGTAGATTAAGTACTTACACAGATTCTTAATTTTAACTTTTTTTTACTAAAATAATATATGAACGTATAGATTAATATTATTTTATGATGTTAATTACTTAATCGTTGTATATTTTTATTCTATTATTAAATTACTACATTTTAAGAAATTTGTAATTGTTTTCAACAAAACGTCACTTCCTCTAAACTTCGGAACCCGGAAATGTTTACTTGCTTAAATAGTAAAATGTATTTTGTCTTTTGTGTTATTAAACATGAATTTATGGTGATTTTCAGCTAAAAATGTTTCCATCCAAACCAATGTTTGACTATATGGACGAAATTAACAGATTATTTCCCAGACCAATAGAAAATGGTGAGTTATTCGTATTTCATATGTTGTCTTCCTAACTAGCTAGGTGTCTACATATTTTGGTTTTGGTTATAAATTGTTATTTGTTAAAAAAATGATGAAACCAATAATTATAGACACATTCGTTGCACAATAAAAATAAAATAATAACTTTGTCTAGATTCGCACTTAGTTGTATTGCTTTGAAATGTATTATTTCTACTTTTTCTTCTTTCTTTTCCCTTTTGTATTCACGTCAGTCCATAAATGTATATGGAATTTATTGCTCTTGTCCGCCTACCATTTTTTGCTCAGAGGACACACTTAGATTTTTTTATTTAAAAATAAAAATACCGGCTTAAGTACCGATTTAAATAAAATTACTTGTTCAATGATAATTTCCAAACCGAAGTGAGTATTCTAATTATAAATTATTTATCTACCTTCACGCCAGAAGCCGCTGTAGGGTAGACAGAGAGAACAGAGTGTCAACAACTTTTATTGTTACACAAAAAAATATAATTTTCTTAATCTATTTCATGTTAATAAAAATCACAACTATGATTTAAAACTATTTAATCTATTTAATTTTGTCCTCTAATTTAAGACTTTACTGTACAATAAAGTGTTACAAACAACCATATTTCTAATTGATTACTTAGTTTTGCCATTCTAATTTGCATAAAAATAAGATTATTTCCACAAAAAAAAAATACTTTACTAAATATAAAAAAAATAATACTTGTAATAAAAACTAGTTATTTTTATTTCAATATTAAACTACTGAACTGATTTTGATAAAATTTCTGTAAAACCAATCTATAAGTATATATATATCCTTTCAGATAACAAATATTTTTTTCAAATTAGTGTATAAGTGATGAAGTTATGAGGTAACAAACATAAAAAAAAAGCTGTATTAAGAATCTCCTTTTCAAAATCGATTAAAAAAAATAGATAGATAAACTTTTTATTTGAACCATTTATGACAAAAATTTACAAATGAATTTATACAATCAAATTATTTACACTTTTTAAAATATACAACAAAAGATAAAATATGGTTTCGCCATGTGTGTCGCAGTGACTCAAATAGGCTACAGCTCAGTGATGGTTTTACTTAAAAGTAAAGCACTGATTTTCAGCTGCAGCCTGAAGTTAGGCTACACAGACGCGTGCAACAAACCCAGAGTGTAACCTGTGTAACCAATTTAAAAGCCAAAGATAAAATTGTATTATATAGATACATACTTACATAAATAATGCATAAATAATATATTTTATTAATTAATTAAACATACAGTATAAATAATTCACCACAATAATTATTATGTTGAATGCAGTTGCTACCAGGCGACCAACCCAAATTTTTGTTTAGTTAATAAATGCTGTTTTAATAACTTTTTAAAAATTAATTTGAATGAAATAAATCAATATCAATTCTATACTTTTGTAGTAATGATTCTCTCAAATTAATTACATAGGTAATATGTAGACAGAAAATAATACAAGCTGTGTATATCTTATTGTGATTTATAATTACTCCATGGATTCAATTTACATTTATATAATTCATTATACCAATGAAAAGTATAAAATTACCTAGAGTAAACTACCTATATACATATATTTCATCAAAAATACACAATACTTTTATTATTTCAGACTTACTACCATCACCAAGTGCACAAAGCAACACCAGCTTTCTATCATCACCGATGAGCTCAGGAGTTGTCAACAGATCTTCCAGCTCTGCAGACTCAATGTCTCCAGATTCTTTTCCTCACATCTCCACTATTCAATCTCCTGACTTAACCAGACTGCCACATCCTAGCACATTCCCTGATACACCTATGCGAAGATACCGTCCTATAGTCGGTAGAAAGTTCCAGAGCACAGCACAGCCAGTGCATCCTAATGTAGTCCAAACATCACCTCCAAGAACATGGGATCAGGACGTGGAGTTGGCTAAGACAATCTGGCAAAATGATGAGCCTCTACCATTCTCCCATACACCCCCAAAAGATCGCAACTTTTCTGAACAAAAAAATTCCACACAGAATGTGTATTATGAACTGTTTCCCAATAAAAACGTAGGATATGAGAATAAAACACCTGTTAAGGCTGAAGCTCCTTTGATGACTTCCAGTTCTTGTAATGTATCACCAGATTTCTCCCAAATAAGTCGTTCACCCCTCCAATCTCCCATACTGCCGAATCCAAGCCATTCTCGTGCAATTTCACCAATGTATAACGTTATACCAAGCTCATCAAATTCCCCTCCTGATAATACAAAAGTGTGCACATTTTGTCGAAAAAATGGGGAGACTCCAGTTGTGTTTATGACTCATACAGTTAAAGAAAGAGTTGGTAACACTTTTATTGTTTCTTGCCCGATATTAAGATCACATGTTTGCTCTACTTGTGGTGGTACTGGAGATAATGCTCATACTATGTAAGTAAGGTAACATTTATTATATGGACAGATATTGATTTTATGCAACTTAGTTATGGCAAACAAACTGACGGCCCACCGGACCCAAGTGGTAACCGTCGCGTATCAACCGTGACATGAGTAGTACCATGGACATAATAGATTATACTATTTCGTCCATGATACCTCCCGTGCGCATTACCATTCCTGAAGACTTAGGTGCTATTCCTCTCTACCCTGTAAATTCACTGCCATATCCCACCCTTCAAATCAAAACAGCCATGCAAGCATAACTGCTTCACAGTAGGAACACAAATGGGACAGAGGTGCCCAAGCAAATGACTTTTGTACAAAATCTACCTCTAGTAGATAGATACTCTTTGTTGTTTCATCCAAAAGATTACAACAGTAAACTAATTATAAATAGGAACAATTACAAGAAATAAATAGATTCATATTTTTTATGTAATATTTTATGATAGAAAAGCAAATGCGTATTTGAGCATTAGCTATAAACAATAGAAATATAACCACAATTAATATATGTTTATATGCTGTTACCCTGGATAATCCTCTTTTTTTATATTGCAGAACATACTGTCCAGTGCTTCGCAACAGAAACAATGGCCGCCCTTTGCAGTCTACAACCATTACACTGAAGAATACGCGCATTAAGAGCAATGGTAGAAAAAGATTTTAATTTTATCTATGCCTGTCTGTAACAGCTAATTTACTAACTTTATATCATTGCAGTTTAATATTATATTATGTGCCACAAATATCATTGCGTCTAAAGCTATTAAATTATTGGCGCCAAAATGTATAGAAAGGGAAGTCACTATATTCTTAATCTAAGCTCAAATTGATGATCCTTAGATTAAGAATAAGTACTCTTTCTATTATGGGATAAGTTCTATCCATATTTATCGTGTTTATTATCAGTTATAACTGAAAACCAGCCAGAATAATCATGAAATTAAATCACTTTTTTCAAGGAACCTCCTTAAGACCACCTTAGATGCTTCGCCAATATGTGCGGGAATCATTACCTAATAAATAAGGCATACATATAAAAATTGTCTGCCAATAGAATGTGGTAGTGACCGAGCTTTATTTTTTATATATTTTTAATACTACATTCCATCTAGATATGTATTATGTGGAATTTGAATGTAAGCTTTAAAAATTACTATAGTTGTTCAACCAATTTTCCTGCAAATGAATATTTATATCATTCAGACATGAACAGCCAAGGGTCATTTTCAAATTCATTCTCCTTAATAGTTAAAAATGTATTCATAAAATATAATAGTGGTCATAGCAAAAAATCGCTTATACCTATGTATTTTTTTTAATGGGTGAAAATGGATTGGTAACCCCGCCCGCGCTATTGGTATACACCGACGAGGCATCAGTGGAAGATGATAGGTGAGAATGAATGCAGGTTAGTTGGCCCACCATGATGAATTCGACAAGAATTAAACATGATGGTTTCCAGGGGGAACCGCGTGGAGGTTAACCTGAGAGGGTATATTGCCAGTAATGAGGCTATTAGACCCCATTACTAACAATCCCTTTCCCCCATACCTATGTACTATAAGTACATTAAATAATATTTTTTTAATAATTGATATTAAATAATGTTTTAAAACTTTTTATATGGTCCCCATTTGTCTTAGAACCCATAAATTAGTTATAAGTAATGTTTTGTCTATATTACATGAGCTACCTTCACCGACTGTTTAAAACTGGGAACTTATACGCCGTGCACTAAATCATGTAAAACTAATTTAAATTTACTAAATTATATATTATAAACCACTGAATTTGGTTAATAGTAATCCAAAATATAGTGTTTTCGATCCCAATAGTACAAAATGAATTTAAATATAAAACTTCATTGGCATATAATATAATAATTGCAATATTTATTTATATTATACTAATTATTCTAACATTGCAATATGTCTGATTGCTGGAATAAATTGAAGTTTGAATTAATATCGAATGCAACGCGATTATTAAAAAAAAAAAGTAATAGATTTTGACTATGGGTTTATATTTAGTACTATTTGCACGATAACTTGGTGGCTATATTGCTTTTTGCTAATATGAGATTTGATAATAATTATAGGTATACATATTGAAATAATGTTCTTTTTCTGAGAATTTATATTTATCAAACTTATGCAGCTTGCATGGTTTTATACCAATTTAATTATATTCAAATAATTTTAGATTTGTTAATAGGTTAAGTTTTACCTTCAGAAGACTTCAATATGATTAATTTTGTGACAAGGGTGGCAAATATGTGTGAGTATACTCGTATGTATGTATGTAATTTTATGACTGGTTAGAACTTTGTCACAGTAAATCTATTGAAATTTTCTAATAAATTGGTATATTAAAACTGATTTTAGGATAACTAAACAGTGCCATCTGTTGTAGAATACATGCTCCTTGGGATTCTTGTCCTATTAATACAATAATCACTATAGTAGTAACATTTTACTTTTGTTTTTACTAATGACAATTTTTTTTTTTTTTGACAATAATTATGACAACATCAATCATGTTTTTTATTACGTACTTTTTCATTTGACATAATAAAAAAATTATTGACAATTTTAAAAATCTTGACCAACGTTTTATACAGATACATATTGTATACTAAAATATGACTAATTTAATTTAATTTTAAATTAAGAATACGGAAACTTTTTTTGAATAATGTATATTTTATCTTGACCATAGAAAAATAAAAATTTTAATTATACTTTTTAATCTGAAACTGACTAAATACAAAATTGTATTTTCTTGTTTCTTTTACAGAGTAATGTGAATCTATTTATACATAAAAAAACACTGGTTCCAATTCTGAAATCTCATGTTTAATTATATCCTCATTCCGATTAATTTCTATATACATATTTTTTTTTATTTTTCAATTTTATTATTAACTGCCATGCTATCATTTTCATGTCATGCCAAACTTTTTTTGACTCTTCAACAATATTTACCATTTTTTTAAGATAAATTGTTAAAATTAACAATTTATGTCTACAATTCTAATAAAAACATTTGAGACTTATGGTATTCTCAAATGTTTTCTGTATATTTATTGATATGTGAATTAATTATGACATTATGGTACTTATAGGTGTGTAATTAGATAATGCACCTATAGCTTGGTTTACAACGAACAAATTTAATAAGCAATTTATTTGCTATTGTTTGTTTGTTTACTTTTTGTTGTTACATTTGTCATTGTGAACATGGCAATATTTTAATAATAAACTTTTTTTTTTTAAGAATAAATTTGTTTTGGTTAGGTTTTAAGTACATGTTAATCCATATATTTCGTCAGGTAATAAGGTGACACTAGAAGGGAAATAATTAAATTTGACACCACAGAGGTATTAGCTTTGAATCTGTATAGACCAGTGTTTCCCAACCTTTTTTTTTTTTGTGCCATGCCCCACTTGAACATTTCTAATATTTTATGCCCCCATACATAATTTTTCCCGAAAAGTTTACTTAACGACTCTAATCGCCTAGTTGATATTTTGGTAATATCAAACAAAATTTTACCTAATAAATATTCACAGTATTTTTTTTTTACCTTTTTTTTATGTTAAATTGAGCACCGGTATCTACTCGTAGCATTGGATTTAAGTGGCCCGGAGCAAGATGGTTAAAATCGCTTTGAGTTCATTTTGTAATTGTCCCCCATAACTACAATTTTTTTTTTATACAACTTAGAATGGCAAACAAGCTGACGACCCACCTGATGGAAAGTGGTAACCGTCGCCTATAGACATGAGCAATACCATGGACATAACAGAGTATACTGTTACGCCCATGGTACCCCCATGCGTTGCCATTCCTGAGGACTCTGGTGTTATTCCTCTGTACCCTGTAAATTCACGCCATATCCCACCCTTGCCCACCCAAGCAAACACAATTGCTTCACGGTAGAAACGAATGCGACAGAAGTACCCAAGCAATCGACTTTTGTACAGTATCCCCTTAGGGCCCATACCCCATGTTGGGAAACGCCGGTCTAGACATTTACTAAAACTATCAATTTACAAACAAGATATTGTATAGCAACCATAATGTTATTTGATTTCTGATAGATTTCATAATCATTTAAACTGACTATTAATGTTAAGATTTTATTCTTTTGACTCTCAACATAGGTGTTGACTTTTAAAAAAAAATTGTAATTTAAAATTACACTTCATACTTCACGACTGTCCAAAGTATGTTTTATGAAATTTAAATACCTCGATTTGTAGTTAATTTAAATATGAAATAACTAATTGTTGAATAAATAAAAAAAAATTAGATTAAGATTGATTGAAAAGTTAATAATTAAATTTAGAAAAAAAATGTTTTGTTTTTTAGAATTTCTATTCTAAATATTTTGTACACTGTGTACGTGTTTTTATTGCATTTGTATTGCATAATTTGATATAATATAGTTTTTATTCTTATTATTAGTTTTTTTTCATTTTACTAAGTTTTTGTCTGACATTTTTTTTTGATGAGTGAAAATGGTATGATAACCCCGCCTGCGCTAATAGGATACGCTGGCGGAGCACCAGTGAAGGGTGATAGATGACAACGAAAACAGGCCTGTTGGCCCATCATGATGAATTCA
Source organism: Galleria mellonella (assembly GCF_026898425.1). NCBI lineage: Eukaryota > Metazoa > Arthropoda > Insecta > Lepidoptera > Pyralidae > Galleria > Galleria mellonella. The sequence goes on along the minus strand of NW_026441999.1, from coordinate 676,028 downwards.
TCAGGAATTAACCATGATAGTTTCCAGGGGGAACAGTAACAGTATATTGCTAGTAATAGGGCAATTAGTTGCCATTACTAACAATCCATTCTCTCCATTATTAGAGAAGCTTGGGTCATTTAAAAAAGGCACGTCTATTTTCAGACATGAATATACAGTTACAAGTTTCTTGATCTTAAGGTGGGCATGGCCCACTCTGCTTTCTTAAATATGTCTATATTCTTACATTCTGTCTTCTGAAGGGTGGTAGTTTGAAGGTATTGGGAGTTGACATTGTATTAGGTTACGGTAACCGCTTACCATTGGGAGGAAAGAATTGTTAGTAATGTGAGCTACCAGTTCCTATCAAGTAGACCAACACGTGGTCCCCTCTGGAAACCATCGTGCTGAATTCCAGGTGTATTCATTACGATGGGCTAACTGACCTGCCTTTTCATTCTCTCTTATCATCCTTTCTTGGTGTTTCGCCAGCGTATACCGTTAGCGCTGGCGGGACTACCATTCCATTATCATCTATTAAGAAAAACCGCTTACCATCAGGTCGGCCGTATGCTTAGTTGCCACCTTAGCGGTATTAAAAAAAACATTAGTGATAATTTTTGCATACTGTATTTTCTGCAATTCTTTAAGCATAAATGTTAGTAGTTTGTGCTATAAAATATGTGGTTACGGTGATCTTTGCTTATCATCAGGCGGACAATTTATTTACATACTAAAATGCTTATAAAATTGTATATTAAAACTAGGTAAGTCTACCTACGCAATATGAATGCAGAGTACTACGACTACTACAGCAGACTAATGTTTTCTATTATTAGTACTAGTCCATGGTCATATCGCCACACGTCATTCTCTTCCCGTGAAAAACGCACACACGTGTTTTTTTTTTTTTTTGTTTATAAAGAGTAATAAACGTATTTTGTTAGTGATTGTTTTTGTGTTTTTCATTAAAATGGCGCCATATGATTGGCCCATAGATACTGAAAATTTACCTGTTATGAAAATTGTAACCCCCCGTAATGTCTTGATGTGCGGAATATATGGGATGTAAGTACTTAAAACCTTTATGCTAGAAATACAACTAACAAAAATATTTCAATATTATCCACACAAATGCTATATTTTAAAAGTTGAAAGATTCATAATTAGAATAAAGGTTTTTGAATTGACCGAATGAAAAAAAAATTTTGAATTATCCCGCCGTTGCCAATATTAAAACTGCGTTGTATTACATTTATAAAGTTCAGTAAATAGAATTATTAAAATAATATACTTATATTAAATATTTTATTTATCATTGCTAATATAATATATAAGTGAAATATTTTAGTTTGTTTTTTTTCGCTTAGAGATTAATTAACAGTAAAATTTGTATTACATGTCTGTTACAATCTCTGTAAACAGTGCAATACATCTGTGGCATATTACTGGCCATCTTAATATACCTTTTATATAACTGGTCATCGTCATCCGTCTTTTATATTTTTATATTTCTATTGTTCTTATGTTTTTACAATTCTGTCATTAGTCTTTATGTTTTCCTACCAATGAAGACGCGATAAAAGAGAACTACAATATTAAGCATTTTAATTAATCAACCCGTTTCTCTTAACGTCACTCGATCTAATCAATGTCACGCACTCAGTTTGCTGTCAGTGTCATTTTTATTTGAAGATCGAATAAAATTCCAGACAAATTATCTTTTTGAAGACTAGGCAGCATGGTCTCCGACCTTAGCCTGTTCCAAACGGAACAAACGTACTAAAAAAAAAAAAAAATTTGAAGATCGAATTTAATTTTCCATCAACACTGCACAAAACATTATTGAATAAATTAATATTTCTGGTTCAAAAATAACACTTCTTTATCTGTCATGGCCTTAAAAATTTGAAAAAATTCAACTAAAGAAGTAAAAAACAAAAAATGAGTTCAAACAGTGTTGTTTCATCTAAAAGCTCGAAAGAGAGTTCGAGACCGGGTGCGGGAAATACAAAACAAGAAGATAGCACAAGTCCAGATTTTATTTATGGCGGGCCCTTTATTAAAGTAGAGAAACCGGAACCGTTTTTTGATACAGCTACACCTGTAAACCTGCTACTTCAAGGGACATTTAAAAAGTATGTAAATTTATCATTGTTTTTGTATAGTGCAAATGGTTTAATCCCTTCGCACAGTTTGCAGAATGTTTTGTAATTTTATTTCTATATATATGAGGGTAACCTTTTTAGTAGAATCTTTGATACATTCGTATCTTTAGCCCCTTAGCTTTAAGATCCTAATTTTTGTCAAAATTTTTGTTTCTGACTTTAGTTGTTTTTTTTTTACAGTACTATCCTTAAGGGTATCCTGACCGCACTGTTGTGTTGTTCAGTCAGTAGTAATCCCGTCATGATATAAATCACTATTTAATCCAAATATACTTAATGATTATGTAAACATTTAAATGACATTAAGTACTTACTTAATTATTTATCAGTGTCTGTAAATTGTACTTAACATATTATATAATAAGTATTTTTTTGCTTACTTTATCTTTCCATATCAATGAACAAAGAACAAAGTTCATTGCAAAATAATATAAATCATTTCATGGCAAAATCCATGTTGTTAGTGGTATGTGAAACTAAGTATATATCCATAGTGTAGACGATATTAGGACAGAAATATTATGAACCAAAAATTAAAAACATACATAAATTTTGAATGAACTGTTAGGCTCAAAATTCAATTCATATTTCTTTGATGAAAATATATTTCAATCATTATAAAATATTTTAATATAAATTTATACATAGCTAAGTCCTTCTGACATTCAGGTATTGCCTCTGACTAAATTTAAAAAAGAGCTAACTAAATGGCTTTTAGACAAACTTTTTTATAGTATTAAGGAATATCTTGAGTGTTAAGCGTGACATTTTAATTATTTTTTACCCCTTCTGTTGACATTTTTCTATTTTGTAAATTTATCGTATTAGTTGTTATGTGTAGATATATGTATAAATGACATAATGTACTATACACATCTACACTTTTAATATGTAAAGTCTAGTTAAATAATGTAATTGAATTATAATTTTGTTTACCGGTTTATTTTTTATATAAAATGTAAAATATTTGCATGCCTACATCTTTTAAGGCAATTAAACAGGTGCCAAAATAATTACACGTGGCTTGTTATAATTTTAAACTGTTTAATGCAAATAAACTTATTTCATTTCATTTCATTTCCAAGTATGGTATGTGAAACTAAGTATAGTATAAAAGATATTAGAACAAAAATAGCGTGAATCAAATATTAAAAATATATATAAATTATGAATGAACTTGTTAATATGAAAAGTTCAAAATTCAGTATATGTTTCTTTGATGAAAGTATATTACATGGGTGGCTTGGGAAACTTTTTTTAAACCATATTAATTGCATAGACTGTATTATTATCACATAATAGTTATTAATACAACCATTAAGACATAACTATGGATATTACAACATGACAAACGATGAAACATGTGCCACAAACCATATAGTGTTCATATGATGCATTTCTATCATAACATCTCCCAGTTTCACTGGTAGAGCACTAAATACAACCTATGTATTTTCTAGAGTAATAGATTTTTATTAAATATACTGAAAATAATTAACATTTCAAAGTGTGTAACTTTCCTATTTTTCTAATTAAAATGGTCTGGGTGGTATGGATTTAATATCTTTGGCATTGGCTCTCTACCTACACCATATAAGACCTGGTATGACCTAGATGATAATAAGATATTGAAATGCCTAAATATATTTTAATGATATATAATTCAATATAATATTTACAATAAGAGGCTTCATTTGATTAATAATTTAAATAATTCTTGTGCTGTTTGTTAATGTAATTTACACAAATTTATAATTGTAATTTGTAAATTTGTTAAAAAAAGTAATAATCAAGTTTTTACCTGTTCTTTTCAGCTGTTAATTATTTTCTAAATAGGCGCTAGAGTTATGAGTTTTTTTACGCACAACGGCCCAAATGAGAGGCTAAGCGCAGAAAATAGTGTCCTATTTACATTACATTACTTTTTAAATTGGTGCTAGAATCATAAGAAAATACTATTCATAAATGCTCCTAATTAAATTTACTGGAGTAAAAATAATTCTTATTCAGAAATGTATTTTCCATCACCTTGAAGTGATAACAAGGTGATTATCAATATCTGTTTATGGCCAGTATTAAAAAATTGATTATTTATTATTTAATTTGGTTACAATAAAATTTATTTTTAGAATAGATACACACCAACCTATACTGATCTGTCTCTACATATTTTAAACACAAGGTCACAAAGGTTGTTTAGAAAAAAAGTCATAGAAACATACATTTTGATTATTAGTCTAATTTATGTGAAATACTAGTAAACATTTTTTCTGGTGCTTGTACAGGGTACAAGATTTTTTTTATACAACTTAGAATGGCAAACAAGCTGACGGCCCACCTGATGGAAAGTGGTAACCGTCGCCTATAGACATGAGCAGTACCATGGACATAACAGAGTATACTGTTTCGCCCATGATATCCCCCATGCGTTGCCATTCCTGAGGACTCAGGTGTTATTCCTCTGTACCCAGTAAATTCATGCCATATCCCACTCTTCAAACCGAAACACAGCCATGCAAACACAGTTGCTTCTAGGTTGAAACACGAATGGGACAGAGGTACCCAAGCAATTGACTTTTGTACAAAATCTCCCTCTGGTAAATACACTAGATGTTATAGAGGCATCGAACTTAATCCTCTCTAATGGCTACGGGCGTCACAGTGTTCTATGCTGTCACATCAATAAAACACAAATCAAACTAAAAACCATGTTTCTTTTTTTTTTCAGGAGTTTTGCTTATTATTCACTAAAAGGAAGGCTGCCAATTATTTTAACTAAAGTTATAGATTACTTATCAAGAGATGGCAGTAGAATTAAATCCACTCATAATGCGGTAAGTTTTTTTAAGCTAATTTCTAAATAAAAAGTTCACTTTCCTCCATTTGCCTTTTGTTTACGACATTATACCATTAAAGTCAATTGATTTACTACCATATTGTTTTAATTTTACATGTAAGACAATTTAAGAATTTCTTTTTTCTTTGCCAAGCAAAGTACTGCTCCTTCAAAGCAAAATATTGTTTGTACAAACAATATTAATATCAGTAATTAATTTATCATCTTCTTATCAACAGTTAATATTTTTTATTGATAATTAACTGCCAAGTCTTAACTAATATATATAAAATTTGACAGGTGTTCAGAAAACATCTTGAATATTTTTTAATTAAAAGTGAATTGATCACTTTTAACGACAATTCTCAATAGCTATATGAATTTTTTAATTATTTCTCTATCTAAATTTATATTTGGCGTACAAAAAGAGAAAATTAGATTGTTTTTAATCGGTTTAGTATTATTTTGTTTAAAAAAATCTTTCATCCAAAGAAAACTTTATTGTCAATGACAAACATCTGCTGTTTTATTTAAAAAAAATATTAAACTATCTAACCATGCGAGTCTCTAGTGTAACGTAAAAACAGAGATAGGTAACATAGAAAAAAATGTCTACAACTATTTGATAAACGTCAATCAACGGGTTAGTGGTCGAAATGAAATCTTCCACTATTCTAAAAAAAAATCAGTTTTAACCAGTTATTGTTTATAAGATACCTAACTGAAATAAGTCGTAAACTGTTATCATGCTAATAAATGATAAGGCTGTCGACATACAAAAAAAAACTATTATGTAATGTCATTTGTCAATGTCAGGGCCGTGTGGTCCCGGCATAGAATAGGCCACCGCTTCCTTTCCCGTGGGTGTCGTAAGAGGCGACTAAGGGAGGGCGAGGGATGGACAGCAGCGACCCTCTTAAAACATCTCCAAAGTCTAACTGCGGTTGCCAATCTGCCTACCAAGCGTGGCAACTATTGGCAAAACCCCCCCAAGGGGGAGACCTATGTTCAGCAGTGGACAGTTAAAAGCTAAATTTATTTATTTTAGCTATTTATTATTAAATTTATTATTTAAATAAATTTCCTATAGAACTACAGACTATGTACAAGGAAAACCCTAAAAAATATAACTTTAAATGAAATAAATATCACCAGAGGGAGACTTTGTACAAAAGTCGTTTGCTTGGCTACCTCTGTCCTATTCGTGTTTCAACCGTGAAGCAGTTGTGTTTGCATGGCTGTGTTTCGGTTTGAAGGGTGGGATATGGCGTGAATTTACTGGGTACGGAGGATAACACAAGCTGACGGCCCATCTGATAGAAAGTGGTAAAGGTGGTGGAATTTACAGGGTACAAAGAAATAACACCTCAGGAATGGCAATGCATGGGCGAAACAGTATACTCTGTTATGTCCATGATACTGCTCATGTCTATAGGCGACGGTTACCACTTTCCATCAGGTGGGCCGTCAGCTTGTTTGCCATTCTAAGTTGTATAAAAAAAACTGACCGAGTTATGAGGTAACAACATAAAAAATATATACAACCGAATTGAGAATCTCGTTCTTTTTAATATAGGTTAAAAAAAAGCATATACCAACTAAATAGTCTACTTTTTTTTTTATTGGATGAAAATGGTATGGTAACTCCGCCTGCGCTAACGGGATACGCTGGCGGAGCACCAGTGAAGGGTGATCAATGAGGATGAAAACAGGCCAATTAGCCCATCATGATGAATTCATCAGGAATTAATCATGATAGTTTCCAGGGGGAACCGCGAGGAGGTCGACCTGGTTGGATGTATTGTTAGCAATGGGATTCTTAGTCTCCATTACTAACAATTCCTTTTCTCCCCCCCCCCCCCCCCCCAAATAGTCTACTAGATGGTGTGTTAAGATAAATCATATACCAGTTTTTAAGTTAGACCTTCAGATATACAAAACTGCAATTTGCAGCAGTTGATACTGCAATTTGATAAAGCAGTTTTTGTGTGATGTCGGAACAAACATGCAAATAGAAATACAGTAAAAGTTATTGTTTCAGCATCTATTGGGCTTATTAGGACCCCTGATATCATTTTTCTTAATATCTCCTCTCCCATGTACAGACATCTTCTACTTATTTTTTTTTAATACAACTTAGAATGGCAAACTTATAATGTCATTGTAACAAGTAAGATGAATGAAACACCAATAAAATGATCTTCCTCCTGTTTTCAGAGTGATGAAGATATAAGAGGCTACATACAATACATAACGAAGCTCAAGAACGATTTGCTTACCAACAAGAAGTATGACCTCCTCACGGTGGACACCCCAGAAGCGAACAGGTGGAACGAATGGATCCTGTCATCGGAGAACTCCTATTATTTTACAAATACATGGGTGTTCTCTGAATGTTACGTTTATAGGAGACTGAGGGAAGGCTGTGAGTTGAGGTGAGGTGAAATCAACCTGTGTTTATTTTACATATATCCTGTCTTCTTTCATATTTTTATTGCCAGTGGATGATGTTATTGTCAAATACTTGATATTTCTCTTATCATCATCATCATCATCGTATTAGACGTTAACTGCTGAACATGAAATGAAATGCCTCCCCCATAATGGGGGGTTTTGTCTGTAGTTGCCACGCTTGGCAGGCGGGTTGGCAACCGCAGTTAGGCTTTGATGTTTTAAGAGGGACGCTGCTATCTATCCCTCGCCCTCCCTTAGTCACCTCTCACGACACCTACAGGAAAGGAAGGGGTAGCCCATTCTATGCCGGGACCACACGGCGCTTTTTTAATTTATTTGTTTATAATATTGTACGGCTTAATAATTATTATTATATTGCTAGTAATAGGGTTGCTGATGCCCATTACCAACAATCCCTTCCTCCCCCTTATGGTTTTTTTATGGGTGATAACGGAATGGTAACCCCGTCTGCGTTATCGGTATACACCGGCGGGGCACCACTGAGGGATGATAGGTGAGGATGAAAGCAGGTCAGTTAGCCCATCGTGACGAATTCCACTAGACTTAACCATAATGGTTTCCATGGGAACCGCGTGGACGTCGACCTGATAGGGTATATTGCTAGCAATGGAATTGCTAGAACCCATTACTAACAATCCCTTCCCCCTCTCCCTTTATGGTTTGGTCGTTGTAGTGCTTTCATCCTCACCTATTACCCTCACTAATGCACGGCCAGCGAATACCGATAAAAGCAGACGGGGTTACCATTATTTTAATCACCCATTTCAAAAAAAAAAAGTTACAAAATCTGCTATATGTTTTATTTTGGTACGCCATCTAGAAGTAGCCATTTTGATTGGTTTTCCTAGTTGTAAAAGTCACGCGTACGAAATTACCAGCAGAAGCATATAAAGTAATTTTTTTTTATGTAATTTAGAATGGCAAACAAGCTGACGGCCCACCCGATGGAAAGTGGTAACCGTCGCCTATAGACATGAGCTGTATCATGGACATAAGAGAGTATAATGTTTCGCCCGTGATACCCCCATTTGTTGCCATTTCTAGCAACTTAACTAAATATATCTTTAAATTAAGTGATAGCATTTTAACTCTATCTTTCCAGCAAAAGCTTGAAGAATTTCGATCCGTTTGAGGAACAAAAGGAACACGCGTTAAAGAGCAATATAGAATTGATGTGCGTGGTCGCAGACAAATTGGTCACCATGTTGCCGGCCAGCGGGAAGGACAAACGGAAAGCGGATTTCGTAACACTGTTAAAGGTATCAATCCAACTACCATCTGGCTATGTTAGCAAATAGGCTAAATTCTTTCAACATAAACCATTGCGTTGCGTTGCATGTCGAAAGAACTCAACTATAATTAATTTGTATAGTATAACAAGCGAGCCGCCTCGGCTTCGCACGAGTACAATGCTATTACTAAATAGCGCCGCCGGCCCCCGGCCGGTACCGCCGCACCGCTATGTCCCTGCATTTTAAATCTGTAATATCTTCGAAAATATTCATTTAAATTACATGCTGTAAAAGGCCATATTGATCTATATTAAATGCACAATTTATTTAAGGTACTTAATTGGATAAAAATGAATACTGTATTACTTAAAAAAAAATCTGAATGTCGTGCTGTAATCCAGGTTTATTCATCACGATAGGCTAACTGACCTGCCTTTTCATTCTCGCCTATCATCCTTCACTGGTGCCACGTCAGCGTATACCATTAGCGCAGGCGGGGTTACCGTTTAATAATCATTAAAAAAAAACGCTCCCAATAGCGCAGGCATCCCGTCACATGTACAAATGCACCTCTAATTTAAACAAAAAAAAAAAAACATTAAAACTTAGTGAAATAATATGTAACTCTTTGTATTCTTCAGATTTGTCTATGGGCGAACAAATGCGACCTCTCGCTGTCTATGGGCGAGCCGGTGTCGTTTACCGCAGACGGGAACGCAACCAAAAGTCAAACTAAAGTGAACGTCGCGCCCGTCATTGATCCGTTCCAGATGATTATAGATCTGAAGGAGAAGGTAACTTTTTAATATGTCAAGTACAAAAAAAAAAACGGAATTTCACGTGTAGTGCTTTTTTATTTTTTAGGCTATCGATTCATTATTCCTACAATTTACTCAACTAGTGACAGTATGGCGTAAAAGGTTTTACATTAATGTACATTTACCAGAGGGAGACTTTGTACAAAAGTCGATTGCTTGGGTACCTCTGTCCCATTCGTATTTCAACCGTGAAGCAGTTGTGTTTGCATGGCTGTGTTTCGGTTTGAAGGGTGGGATATGGCGTGAATTTACTGGGTACAGAGGATAACACAAGCTGACGGCACACCTCATGGAAAGTGGTAACCGTCGCCTATAGACATGAGCAGTACCATGGACATAACAGAGTATACTGTTTCACCCATGATACCTCCCCATGCGTTGCCATTCCTGAGGACTCAGGTGTCTATGTAATCTAAGGATATAAGCTATTTTTTGATTCCAGTCATTTAACATACATATAGACAAAAACGCAAGTAATAACTAGTCGTAAATAAATATTTATATTTGATTAACATTGTTTCAGCTACTGGTAGACGACTCGGCCAAAATAGCCGATCAGGTCATAGCGAAAGCTGAAAACATGGGCAAAGCTGTTGAAGGGGTGAGTGAATAGTTCATAAACTTTTAACGTCATCTTATGTCGATATTAAGTCCACAAAGACCAATGTCTGATTTGTTTGTTAAACACCCACGGGAAAGGAAGTGGCCCATTCTATGCCGGGACCACACGGCAAGGTTCAATATAATATTAGCCGATAATTTCCACTACTATACGACTAGGCATAAGTACCCACCAAGATCCATTGTTTACTGACGAAACCCTGTGCCATCTACCAATCGCATACTTCTTGAAATCACAAATGAAACGACATAGTTCAGTACACAATGATGTAGTATTGTAGTATTTTTTATTTTATTACGAGGGGAAACATAAAACTGAGAATTATTCTTAGTAACAACTTATTTATATTAGTATGAGCATTGCGTCTGAGCATCTTCCGCTAGATTTGCAAAATATTACATTCTTTGCTTTGCCACGATCGACTGTACTATTTATTTATTTCTCATTGCATTCCATAATATAATTAGTAGATAACATTTCAATTATGGACCCTGTTGGGCACAGCAAGTATGGTAAGAGAGAGGAGGACGACACTTTTTTTCACTTTAGAAATAGTCTAAGGATCTGTTACAATATTATCCAGTCATTGATATTGTATCACGATAGCTACGTATTTTCTGTATTATTATTACTAATAGTCGCGATCGACCGATTGGCCACACCCTGATTTAGACGAATGGCAGTCCACTGGTGTACGTTTTACGCGTCACTTCCTGCCCCGTACAATAAAAATGTAGAACGAATCATCAAAAGCGATATTTCCTAATAAATACGACGTGGAGACCGTCAAGAGGTGAATTTATATCTTTAAAAAAGGCCCGCAACGCATTGGCGACTACCCTACTGTCCTTGGAGTCCATGGGCTGCGGTAATCACTTGCCATCAGGTGAACTGCATGCCCATTTATCGATCTTATCACATAAAAAATATTGCTATATTATAATTACAGAATACGACATTTAAATACCAATGCAGTTGTCACCGACTGGCAACACTGGCTGGTGTGCCAGTACGCAAAGAGGTTCATAATGTTGCCATATATTTGGTAGATAGCTAGATAGATATATTAATTTATTTGCATCACTTACAGCACACATAACATTAGCTACTGGTACATATTTTAAGAAATAAAACAAAGCATATACAAAAAAAAAAAAAAAAAACAACAAAAAAAATATAAAATAACAATTAATTACACAATTTCGAATAGTAGTTGGTTTTTTTTTATTTATTTTTATAGGTGATAATGAAATAGTGACCCCACCCGCGCTATCGGTTTACGCTGATAGGGCACCAGTGAAGGATGATAGATGAAACAGGTCAGTCAGCCCATCCTGATGAATTCAACGAGAATTGTTCACGATGGTTTCCAGGGGGAACCACGCGGAGGTTGACCTGATAGGACATATTGCTAGCAATGGGGCTGTCAAACTCCATTGCTAACAATCCCTTCCCCCCAATAGTAGTTGGTTGGATAGGTAGTTGATTTATGAAGCATCGTTTTTTTTTGCTGGGTGAAAATGGTATGGTAACCCCGCCTGTGCTAACGGGATACGCTGGCGGAGCACCAGTGAAGGGTGATAGATGAGAATGAAAACAGGCCAGTTAGCCCATCGTGATGAATTCATCAGGGATTGATCATGATATTTTCCAGGGGGAACCGCGAGGAGGTCGACCTGGTTGGGTATATTGTTAGCAATGGGACTTTTAGTCTCCATTAGTAACAATCCCTTCCCCTCCCCCTATCTAGTGGGTTATCTCAAACTGGGTATGCCTGTACGGGGATCGCCACTCAAGAACCTTTCTTCCCCATCGGTTGTCGGTTCTTCGAGCTATGTGACCAGCCCATTGCCACTTCAGCTTGCTTATCCTTCGGGTTTTCTGCATAACTAGCTCCAGTTACCCACAATTACAATACAACTAACCTAACACTTCCAGCCACCGCCAGAACTTCCAATTGCTAAGGGTTCTGCTAGCTCGAAGGGTTCTCCCGAGCCCGCGTCACCAACGGAACCCGAGGAAGGCGTGGAGCTGCCGAAGGTACCCTGCCCCGCTAAGATGACTACACCCCAAGCTGTAATATTTGGTAAGTACATATGAATAAAACTTGACAATTTTTTTTTTAATTTAATTACTCTCAATAAAAATTCTTTTTTTTTTAATTTTTTTTTTTATTTTACTATATTATTCAGTGTGTAACTGCATTAAAAATGGTATAACCTTGTTTCCAGACATCGTATGTGACAACTCGGCGTACGAACTGTTTTCGGACGTATGTGTAGCACACTTCTTGGTCTCGCAAAAAATAGTACAAAAGGTAAATATTTATATACTCATTGTCTTATTTATAAAAACGTGAATCCATTATATTTAATATTTGGTTATTCGTGATGATGGACTAACTGACATGCTTTCATTCTCACCTATCATCCCTCGCTGGTGCCCCGTCACCGTTGCAATGAATTAAAAATGAAAAAAAAATCATTAGCAATGTGTGTGTAATAAAGATGGAAGTATTTGTTTGACTCCGCTAATCTCTGGGACTAGGGAGGGAGGGGGGAGGGATTGTTTGTAATGCGGACTTCCAATTCCATTGCTAGCAATATACCCTGTCAGGTCGACCTCCACATGGTTCCTCCTGGAAACTATCGTGAACAATTCTTGTAGAATTCGTCACGATAGGCTAATTGACCTACTTCATTCTCACTTATCATCCCTCACTGGTACCCTGCCAGCGTATACCGTTAATGCAGACCTATATCTCACCAGAGGGAGACTTTGTACAAAAATCGATTGCATGGCCACCTCTATCCCATTCGTGTTTCAACCGTGAAGCAGTTGTGTTTGCATGGCTGTGTTTCGGTTTGAAGGGTGGGATATGGCGTGAATTTACTGGGTACAGAGGAATAACACCTGAGTCCTCAGGAATGGCAACGCATGGGGAGTATCATGGGCGAAACAGTATATTCTGTTATGTCCATGGTACTGCTCATGTATATAGGCGACGGTTACCACTTTCCATCAGGTGGGCCGTCAGCTTGTTTGCCATTCTAAGTTGTATAAAAAAAAATTTGCAGGTCAGATTTCACGTGAAGAAGATACCTTGGTTCGTGTCAGATGTAACTCCTAGGGATTTCAAGTGAGTATTTAAACTTTTTACATTTGTTATGTTATTTAGAAAGACAATAAAAGCTGAACGATCCACCTGATGGAAAGTGGTAATCATTGCGCACAGCACTGTAGTTGTCACAGAATACACTGTGATGCCCGTCATCGTTATCATCATGATTTTTAACTGTCCACTGCTGTACTGTACTGTCCATTGTTAGTAGTTGCCACGCTTGACAAGCGGATTGGCAACCGCAATTAGGCTTTGGAGATGTTTTAAGAGGGACGCTGCTGCCCATCCCTCGCCGGGAAAGGAAGCTGTTATACTAGCAGCCCGTCCCGGCTTCGCACGGGTGGACATTTTTACAACATTCTAAAAAGTGGTTATTGTGACCTAACGGTAATAGTTGGACATATAATAATAATAATAATAATTTTTATTTCAGACTTTTTGGTCCATTAAATATTTATTAGTAACAATATTCTTAAAAACTAATGTTAGTAAATTTACATACACAATACACATACACACACATACACACATACAATATATTAAGCAGTATACAGATAATCACCGCTGCACAATTCCATTGGAAATTGCGCAGCAGTGATTAACGTACACACAGTCCAGCCTGCTTGCTATCATACTCAGGATGCTGTTGGTGCTGGCACGTACTCTGCGCACCAGGGATGCACACCTTTTTCGCATCGTGGCATAAAAACAATCTACACGATGCTCAGCGAACATCCCTGACGCGCTGCAGAATCGTGGCAGCCCCATCAACACCCTGAACGCGTTATTATATTGGATACGGAGGTCGCTGTAGGATTTTTGAGTATATACAGCCCACAGGTTGCATGCATAGAAAGATGTGCAATGTGATCTAAATAACGTAATTTTAACTTGTCCAGAGCACCGCGCAAACCTGCGTGCTATCATATTCGCCCTCACCGCCAGCGCCCTCCGCTCCCGTTCAATGTCATCATCATCTTTGAGATCCGAGGCCAATTGATGTCCTAAATATTTAAATTTATACACCCTCTTCAGCGCTATACCCTTAAGTTTAATATCTGGAAAGCCTATTGAGTTTTTGCCTCTGCTCTCAAAGACCATGACCACACTTTTCACAGCATTGTATATCAGTCCGTGGCATGCAGCATATGACTCGCAAATAGCCACGAGTTTTTTAAGCCCACATATCGACGCGCTGAGCAGCACCATGTCATCAGCATAACTTATATTATTAACATTAATGCCGTCTATGTGACAGCCGACACGGGTACCACTCAAAGCAACAATCAGATCATTAATATACAGATTAAATAGTACCGGCGAAGACAACCCTCCTTGCCTCACACCACACTCCAATCTGTATGACTGCGACATAGTCCCCGCCCATCGCACGCTATTGAGCTGATTTCCATACCAATATTTGCAGATATTTATGAGCTCTGATGGTAATTGAAAATTTTCGAGCTTTTTCCACAAGATGTCATAAGAAACCAGATCAAAAGCTCTCGACAGGTCGAGAAAGCATGCATGGACTGGCGTTTTTCGATTTGTATAGTATCTAATAGCATGCTTAACACAAAGAACAGCGCTTTCAGTTGACAGTCCAGTTTGAAAGCCAAACTGGTTGTCATGAAGTTTTATATGCTGAGTCAGTCGAGAGTTAAGCATGCTATCAAACACCTTTGAGACAACAGTAGCTAAGGAGATTGGCCTATAATTATTTTTGTCTGTTATATCAGAAATTTTATTCTTAACTACAGGTATCACCACTGTTCTAATCATCTCCTCCGGCATGTACGAGTGACTTATACGAAAGTTAAAGAGCATTGCCAACAGTCTCGCCAAGTGTGGCCCAGCATGTTTTAGATGTTCAATACTGAGACTGTCGTGTCCTGGAGATTTACCTCTACTCATAGATTTTATAATTCGATCTACTTCACTAGCAGTACATCTAATTTCCACCACACGTCCAGTCTCAACATTCAACTCCGCACGCGATGGCCCCAAAGGGGATTTAACAGTAAAATGATCCTTAAAAAGATCAGCTATGTTCTCGGCATTACTTACGCCTTCAATAGACACAGGAAGGGCAGACTTTGTACTTAGCTTCCTCGTAGCCTTCCAAAAAGACCGAAAGTCATTATTAGAATGATGTGAAGCTAGAATATCCATCTTTATTTGTTCTTCGTGGTCTTGACACCACTTTAGACGTTTCTTAAAGTATCTTCTAGCCTCACACATATCATTATAGATGGAGCCAACTCTAGGTTTACCATAATCACACCAAACATGAAATTTCTGCCTGGCATTCCTGTGTGCCTCATTAACATGTTTATTCCAACCTATTACAATTTTCTTTTTCTTACGCTTACAATGTGTGTTATTTCTACTAGCTACAGCCGCTCTCTTTAGTACATTTATTATATCATTATACAACTTATCAATGACCTGTCTATGTTGTATAACATTACAAGTCTGATCGGCACAGTTATGGAACTCGGATGGAAACTTAAGAAGTTTGAAATGAGAATGACACTCATTATAATATGAGTCGATTTGTTCTATGCCTCTGTCACCCCACAAAACATTGTTACGTTCACATTTTACTTCTTCTATCTTAGGTGGAACTACGTCTAAATTACACTCAAGAATCAGCGGAAAATGGTCTGACCAGAGTATGTCATATTGTATGTGCACTCTACGTACAGAGGACACAGCCGCTTTCGATACTATACAATGATCTAGCCACCGCTGCGACCCATGAGCTTCACTCACAAACGTAAAACAGTTCGATGAACCCTTCAACATTTCTATATCTATACAAGTCCATTCCTGTTCCTCACAAAATATAGATAATTCCTTAAAGAATGATTCTGTGGGATGAGCATTGAAATCGCCCATAATATAAACACAATCCACATTATTACTGTCTATGATTGCACTTACCGAGCCGAGAATGTCCGTAAATTCCACTAAGTTTGTAGACATATCGGTAGGCATGTAGACACTCATCACTAGGATTGACCGCCCTTTTAACATTATTCTTATCGCACATATGCGGGGATTATCACATGGCACTACTACAACATTGGAAAATACACTGTGCCGCCAGAGGATCGCGACACCACCGTGCGGTCGCCCGCGCAGTATTCCCTCCGTTGTATCGATCGCCGACGTTCCCGTAGAGGTAAACTCGCAATCTATGCTGCACAAATATGATAGGTCACTCGGCAACAACCACGTTTCTTGCAGGGCTATGATATCCGATCTTTTACATAATTCCCGTATCCCTTCTACAGAGCGCTTCACATTCTTACAATTGAAGGTAACAAAGTTGTAGATCCCACTATCCATAATTTTGGTGTGTAATGCCGTCAATGGAAATATGTGCGTTTCCAGTCGATTTTTTTAGTTTAAAATTAATAAACCGTCGAAAAATTATCCCTTCTGGCCATATATTCTCATCCAAAAACAACGAGACTTTGTTTTGTGCTACAAAGAATTTGAATGCATTGTAATCACATTGACGCTTAATGGATATTTTCTCTAATGCCACTGTTTCTTGTGTCATCTTACAAATGTATCGAACGATATCTGATTCTGACGTATTTTTATGCACATTAGTAATAAACAGTGGTATTTTTCTCTCAGCAGCTCTAAACATCTCATCTGTTCCGATTACAACTGTCCCTAATTTTCCTTCAATGCGTCTATTTTTTTTTCTTTTCTTCTCGACGATTGTCCATATAGTATCGCGAAGTTTTTTTTAGTTATTGATATTTTCTTCAATATTGTAGAACATACTTTTGTTCTATCACCAATAGTTTCCGCAGCGCACGCGACCAAAGATATTTTATAGCATTTTTTTACACCTTGAGTTACGTTACTAAAGTTTTAGTAAGGATCCCTAATCTTTTCTAGCAATAAATATACCCTATGTTACTAAGGGTGAATGTAGCTTTCTAACGGTGAAAGAGTTTTTGTAATCGGCAAAGTAGTTTTTGTGTTCATTCATTACAAACATACATACACACAAAAATACAAATCTTTCCTCTTTATAATATTAGTGTAGACAAACATTATTTATTCTTAATCAAACATAGCCTACGGTGTCCCACTGCTGGGCAAAAGCCTCCACCAACTGCTATTATTATTATATTTTTATATTACTCTCGTTTCAGTTACTTGTTACAACAGTGCAAGAACGCAACTTACAGAAGAGAAGTACCATCAGACCCGGCACCAGGTAAATAATTGTTCAGAACATCCCCCCCCCCCCCCACTCCTGCTCTTTTAACGTTAAGAAAATTCTTATGGAGAATAAAATGTCTTAGGAAATGTGAACCCTTACCGGCTTACCTGACAACTTACTTTCAAATCGAAAGTCTTAGGAGAGGGAATGTTGGTCATGGGGACGTTAGTCACCATTGCTGGTAATAAGTCCTGTCAGACCACTACGCAATACCCTGTCAGGTCGACTTCTCAATGTGGTACTCCCCTGGAAACCGTCGTGCTGAATCTCAGGTGTATCCATCACAGTGGACTAACCGACCTGCCTTTTCATCCTCACCTATCATCCCTCGCTGATGTCCCGCCAGTGTATACCGCCTTTTTAATGGGCGATAATGGAATGGTAACTCTACCTTCGTTATCGGTATACGCTGGCGGGGCACCAGTGAGGAATGATAGGTGACGATGAAAGCAGGTCAGTTAGCCCTTCGTGACGAATTCCACTAGAATTAACCACGATGGTGTGTAGGGGGAACCGCGTGGAAGTCGACCTGATAGGATGTATTGCTGGCCAGTTAGATCAGTTAAGCTGTATCAGTTAGACCCCATTTTTTTTATGGAAAAAAAATGGTATGGTAACCCCGCCTGCGCTAACGGGATACGTTGGCGGAGCACCAGTGAAGGGTGATAGATGAGAATGAAAACAGGCCAGTTAGCCCATCATGATGAATTCATCCTGGAATCCTGTTCTCCCTGGAAACTATCATGGTTAATTCCCTAGAATTAACCATGATAGTTTCCAGGGAGAACCGCGAGGACGTCGACCTGGTTGGGTATATTGCTAGCAATGGGATTCTGTCTCCATTACTAACAATCCCTTTCCCCCCGTTAGACCCCATTACTAGAAATCCCCCCCCCCCCCCGTTGATAACGTTGCAGCGGGCGTTAATTCCTTGCGAAATCGTCGGGAACAGCTAAATGAATCTGTTGAATTAACTTTATATCCGCCGGCAGAGGGCGCGGCCGAGCCGCGTGTGGTGACTTCCGACAACCTGCGGACGGTGGCGCAGCAGTGGCAGCAGTACATTGACGACGGCACCTTCATCGTCATGGTACACTCAGAAATATTTATATAAAAATTAATACAAAAAACCTTAGATTATATAGATAGAGCGTGGAGCCTAAAAAACGGGTCAACTTTTTGTCAGCTAATCGTAAAATTAGCCGATACGTTTCCTTTTATCAGTATTCTATAAATTTACGCATAAAATGTATCTTGACGCATACCCACGAGAAAGTAAAGGGAAGCCTATTGTATTCCGGGACACACGGCTTCTACACGGCTATATGTATGTATGTATGATGAATTGTATTTCTTTGAGAAAATAAATGTCTAACACTAAAAATTCCAGTGTGACGACTTCTGGACCTCCCCGCACGTGTTCAAGGACATGAAGAGGTACGACAGCGACGTGTACAGAAAGTTGCAGTTCGCCGTCGCCGTGCTGTTCAAGGGCGATTTGAACTATAGGAAGTTGTTGGGCGAGAAGAACTGGAACCCCACCACTGGGTTCGAGACCGCGCTGCAAGGTAACGTCGGCGAGCTGGTACTGTAGGATCGATTCTTCACTGTTGCATGTCTAGGAATGTAAATTCCAAATACCCTTACAAATAACAAATTGCAGTTGATAATATTCAAAATACTAATAGTGAGTTTTGAAACGCCAAATGTTTTTGTTTCTACCTCCGTGGAAAACAAGCATGACATATACCCGACCAGGAGTCGTGCAACCTGAATGGTTTTTAATAGTTACACAGGGGGGAAAGGATGGTTAATAATGGGGAGATTAGTTCCTATTGCTATTAATATGCCCTATCAGATCGACCTCCACGCGGTACCCCCTGGAAATCATCCTAACTAATCTATCGTTGAATTCGTCACGATGGGCTAACTGATCTTATAGGTGTCCCGCCAGTGTACACCGATAGCGTAGGCGGGGTTACCATTCCATTATAATATTAAAAAATAGTTAAATAAAAACACAAATGTTGCCACAATTGATTTTTTTTTAATATTTTGCGTTTACAGGTTTTACACCGGCGCCTGTCATAGCTTTGCGGACAGTGAAGGCCGACCTAATATGTGGACTGCCGAAAGGAAAATACGAGCAGTTGTCCAAGATCAATGAGAAGTGGATGGAGACTGGAGATTATGGGTAAATCTTCGCTGATAGTGTCTAAAAATATTTTTTAGGAAAACTGCGTATCAGAATATTTTACTTGAAACACTTATTTTTTTTATGTACAACGCCATCTAGCGCTGAAATTATTGTTACCGCTAGATGGCGCTATATATACAAAAATTTATATAATTTATCGATATCAAGCCAAAAATTGCCATTTTGATAGATGTAATACTAGAAATGATCACATTTCAGTCAATGTTTTTAATATAATATGGTATTACTTGTTAACAGTGTTTTCCATTATCAATTTGCATAAAAAAATATTGTGTAAAGCAAATAAAATGTATTCATATAATTCATTAAATTTTTTCAGATTGATCCAATTCTGCCCGAAATCTGAACCTCTGAAAGCAGGCGAGCGACCGTGCCCCGACTATGGGGACACCTGCTTTGGGACTGTCTGCCCAACACATACTGACCTATAGTCATTGACATGGTCAAAATTACTTTTTCAGAGGTGGGGAAGGGGATCAAGCCCTTTAATAAGGTACATTATGTACCCTGGACTACATATCTGTACGCGTAACTGAAACTCCGCCCGTATCTTGGAATAGACACCAGAATATTTTAGGTTGGGCACGGATCCTCCCGGCCTCTCAGTAATCGCGTTTAAGAGTATAAATTGACTTTGAATTATTTGAACATAATGTCATATGTTACAATAGAAGCATTTGTCTACCCATAGAAAGAGAATACCATAGTAATGCAATGAGCTTATTCATTGTGAAACAGCAATAGAATGACGTCATTAAGTAAACGAACAAATAAAAAATTTACCTCCTTAATCCCAATGTGTAATAATAATATAACTATTTAATTTAATCGGATAATATATAAGCACGCTTTAGACGTGACAAATAAGTTGAGTCATCCAAAAACTAAAGTTTACACAGAGCAAGACAAAGGAATATTTCCGATCTTGTTCACGCTTCCATGTTTTGCTCATAGTGGTGTCTCTTTCTATTACTGACATGGTGTGGTTTTTTTTTAATGGGTGAAAATAGAAAAGTAACCCCCCCCCCGCTAACGGTATACACCCGCGGGGCACCAGTAAAGGATGATAGGTGAGGATGAAGCAGGTCAGTTAACCCACTGTGACGAATTCAACAAGAATTGTTCACGATGGTTTCCAGGGGGAACCACGTGAAGGACGACCTAATAGGGCATATTGCTAGTAATGGGGCTGTCGAACTCCATTGCTAACAGCCCCTTTCCCCCCGACATAGTGTGTTATATCTGTTACGACCGCTGTTATTCTAAATCTATGTGATAGTAAAATCAAAATTTAATATTTTTTATTTTCTTTCTACCATTAGAATTAAACTTTTCCTCTAAAGAAAACTAAGTTGAAATTAGTTACAAAATTTCCGCTTCCAATGCTAACATGACAGATATACATAAGTGTGGATTATTTACATGTTTTGACTTATAAATTTGACATTAGCTTACATTTTTTACGAGATATGTACAAACAAATTTTAAAGCTTTTATAAACTATAAATATTTCTATGTCCATAATATCAATTCTTGCATTCTCTAATTTTTTTTTTTTTTATTATTTATCTTACAGCAGTATACATATTGCATTTGTAAATTAATGTATCGTTCATTATTATCGGAATTATATTTTAATAATTAACATTGTTTTGAACTCATTTTTTGTTATCAATGTTAAACTATGTTATTAAATTTATTATTAGGCACAATTATTAAAATTGAACTACATTTTATATCTTGTTATTTCTTGTAGATTTAAATATACATTTTTCCAATTGTATTTTATTTTAAATCCGTATAGGTACTTGTAATTTGCTTAATTCCAAAATAAGGAAGTTTTTTTATCCAAACTACTGGGAAGTAAGCCATCAGTAGGAACCAAAGAAAGTAGGCACTTTTATTTTAGGTAGCCAAAATTAAGTGAGATACAAGCACTAAGTTGGGATAAACTTGTGCTTATATACCAATAAATTTATACTCACTGTAAAAATAACAAGGGCTCTATTAAAGTTTTAGAATATATTAAAATAGTTCTCTGTGTAAAGCGTGACAAGTGTGTGAGCCTGTTAAGACAGGTGATCAAAGCTTGTTTCTAAGATAATTTATTATACAAGAAACTTGTATTATGTGGATTACATGAGATTACCAGAGGGAGACTTTGTACAAAAGTCGATTGCTTGGGTACCTCTGTCCCATTCGTGTTTCAACCGTAAAGCAGTTGTGTTTGCATGGCTGTGTTTCGGTTTGAAGGGTGAGATATGACGTGAATTTACTGGGTACAGAGGAATAACACCTGAGTCCTCAGGAATGGCAGCGCATGGGGGGTATCATGGGCGAAACGGCATACTCTGTTATGTCCATAGTACTGCTCATGTCTATAGGCGACGGTTACCACTTTCCATCAGGTGGGCCGTCAGCTTGTTTGGCATTCTAAGTTGTATAAAAAAAATTACATCATGTAATCGACCACCGCTTTTTAATCTTCACGGTTTCAACAGCATTATTTATGTATTATATAATTCCTATATGCACCTTCCACACTTCCAGTTAAGGTCTAGTAGTGGTGGCCAAGGCCGGCTTTTTTAATGGGTAATAATGGAGTGGTAACTCCGCCTGCGCTATCAGAATACACTGGCCAGGCACCAGTGAAAAATGACAGGTGAGAATGAAAGCAGGTCACTTAGCCCATCGTGACGAATTCCACTAAAATTAACCACGACAGTTTCCAGACCTAATAAGTTGTATTTGCTAGCGATGGGTCAATTAGACCCCATTACTGACAATCCCTCCCCCCTCCAAGTCCGGCTTTAGCTTACCTATCGCTTTAAGGCAAGTTATTAACGGCGCCCATTCCTCTTCTGAGAGTTTTTTTTAGGTGATGTTGAATGGATGATTATGGTATGGTAATCCCGCCTGCGCTATCGGTATACACTGACGGGGCACCAGTGAGAGATGACAAATAAGGATTTATATGACATTTAGCCCATCCTGACGAAATCAACTAGAATTAAATACGATGGTTTCCAGAGGGATCACGTGGAGGTAGACCTGATAGGGTATATTGTGGGGCTATAACAAGGTTTTCACAATGGGGCTATTTGACCGCATTACTAATAATCCCTTTACCCCCCCTTATGAGATTATTAATAGCTTCATTGCTAGCGATACACACTGTCAGGTCGACCTTCTCGCGGTTCCTCCTGTAAACCATCGTGTTCAGTTCCAAGTGAATTCGTCACGATGCGTTAACTGAACTGCTTTTTATTTATTTAAACTTTATTGAGTAATAAAATATGGTACAAAGACGGACTTAATGCTATAGGCATTCTCTATTTTTAGGATGTAGAGAGATACTCGACGGTGGATTAAAAATTAATTAAAAAAATATATATTTATAATTTTAGTATAAGATGGTGAATTACAATTTTATTCTCATCTAGCATCTCTCACTGGTACCCCGGTACCTATATTGTTGATATAATAGTTGCCACGTTTGGCAGGCGGATTTACAACCGCAGTCAGGCTTTAGAGATGCTTTGAGAAGGACGCTGCTGTCCATCCCCCGCCCTCCTTGTCGCCTCTTACGACACACACAGCAAAGGAAGGGGTGGCCTATTCTATGCCGGGACTACACGTCAAAATTAAATTTTACGTAATTGTATAATTTAAATATATATTTATATGGCAATTTATATGCCAATTTTATGCCGGGACCATGTTAAATTTGCTGTAAATTAAATTTTAGCCAATTTTTTGCGGGACAGTTTATTTATTAAAGAATTAAATATAGATAAGTCGTGTGCGCAAGTATACAGAACATTATTAAAAAAAAAACAGTTAGCTAATTTGATAATTATTAATCTGCCTAAAAGTAGACCTGTTAAGACTCGATTAGGACTCGATATTCTATCTATATAATCAAGGTTGGCACTAATAACTGTCAGTGTCATTTATTTTTTGTCGTTTAGTTCGTTTGTTGATATCGAAATCTAACCTAAAATAATGTTTTTATTTTTCAGCTTATTATATAGTATGTAAATATATTTTATAAAATGTTTGCAATTAAACGAATTTTAACCACATACAATTTAAAGTCTGTCAGAATTAAAACACCTTTACCCGTGAAACAAATACATCTGACATCGGGTAACGAAATGTTTTAATAATTTCCTTTGTTGTAATTTTAATGCAGTTTTGAGATGATAATTGTGTATTTTAGGTCTGTGGCATGGAGAATATGAGTGGAAGGATCCCAAGTCAGAAGATGAAGTGTAAGTCTTTTTTTTTGTAATTGTCTTTCTATTTGTGAAGATACCATAAATCAGTAATCACTATTTATAATTATATGATATCACTAATTCCTAACATTCATACATTCCTTCGATGTATTTTCTCCTTTTTACATAAATGACTTACGTTAAGACCCTTATAGGTTAGATAGAGAGAACTAAATATCAAGGGCATCCATTCTTACATAGTTTTTTTGCTTCCTTAAATTTCAAACCTCATGTATAAACATAAATTCAGAGCATTTCATTCTCCCTGAGATAGTACATGATTTACCTGATTATGACTGTTTAGTCCTGACCTTCCCCAATATTAGCATTCTTTCATACACACAAAACATAAAATTGTGCAATAACTTTTATTTTATACTTACCTATACTCTAAAGTATACAAATATTACATAACCTCTAAATTTAATATGTTTTAAACATTTTTCAGGGTAAATGTTGTGTACATAGATAAAAATGGCGAAAGGGTCAATGTAAGAGGTAAAGTTGGAGATAATGTTTTGTACCTAGCACATAGATATGGTATAGAAATGGAAGGTCAGTATTCAAAGACACTATTTAACTACTTACTAATATTTACTTGTAAAATATTGATTTGAAATTTATAATACGAGTTGCTATTTTGTTTTTCAATTTATTTACCTTATAAGTTTCCAAATTCAGAATTATACATTTAAAAGTATTTTCATATTTCCAATATCATCAATAAACTACTGGGTAGTTTAGCAACATGCTTATTTGCAGGTATTTCTTATTCTGTACTTACTTATATTAATGGGGTTGGGCAACTTTAATGAGAGATTGCTTGTTATTCTACTTTCTGTGTGTGCTGAAAACATAAAAACCTGATATCTATTTTGTGAATAAATGAGGCCAGAATTTGATTTTTTTTCAGGCCAAGTTGGGAAATGAACTTTCCTAAATTGGTTCAAGTCTGGATGTTCTGGATTGTGCCCCATATATATATTGCTTGGTTTGATATAATTCTAGTCTAACTTGAGGACCAGGCAATGGCTGTGATTGTGTGACACTTTTTGTCATAATATTATTTATCATATAATTGTATTCATATTTAAATAAAATATTAATAGGCCGGTTACGGCCAGCATGTATGGAAAGATTGATTAATGTGAAGGAAGTAAAAGAGGCTTGTTTGAATCAAAGCATTTGGGGTTCCATTGTTTCTGCCTACCCTAATGGGTGACAGACATGACTGATATGTATGTATGTACTTTATTTTCAGGTGCATGTGAGGCGTCTTTGGCGTGTACAACATGCCATGTGTATGTAAACTATGAGCACCTTGATAAGTTACCACCGTCTGAAGAGAAAGAGGACGACCTACTAGATATGGCGCCATTTTTAAAAGAAAATTCAAGATTAGGTAATTAGCAACTACTTATCTATTTTTTTATAAGTTTGTTTCTAAGCAAATTGAAATGGCAAGCAAGCTTTCGTTTAGTCATTCATAAATTTGAAAAAAGGCATTAGCACATTTATTTACTTGTAATAGATAAATGAATGATATCTGTACCTATAATGAAACACTGCATATGTGATTCACTGTTCACCCCAAAGGTTTACTGTTAGAGATTGCTACTAGTGAAATATGCATCATAAGGTTACTTATCAGGCTTTTGTAGCATATTTTCTTTCTGTCAATAAAGTTATTTAAATAAATAAATTAGTAGTGATAACGGACATTAGGGATATCTGTATATTGGTAAAAGATAGAGGTCTGTGTGGCTATGATACAATAACAATAATTTATTTGCTAGAAACACAGCTAGTAATATGTTAGTTTGTTTTTTATTGTCCAAAATGTTTAATTACATTTAATAACATACAAATCTTTAAAATTTATATTAAAAATAGATAATATTCATCATTCAGATGTAATAAATCTGCTTTCTCTCTAAGGGCATATTGTAAAGATAAATGGATGTAGCTGTATGTACTTTTACTATTTATGTGAATATTTGGTCACATTTGGTATTTATAAATCTAGGACCAAACTTTATGAACTATATAAACAAAGAAACAATACAACAGACACTTTGTTTCATAAAAAATCTGATTCTAAAATTATTAAATAGATTTGCAAAGCAATTAAGTGTCTCTATTTCAGTTAAATTATATTTTTCAGAATGGAAGGTAATTAATAGCAAAACCAGAAAAGTAAATGGTCATGACAATAAAATTGTTTTAAATATTAAAAATCAATTCATTAATGCTGACATTAAAGTTGCAGAGACATTGGATTTTTTTCACTAAACCTCTTCATAATTTGCAACAACTCGATGTTTAAATCTTCAACTGTTTCTTAAAAACAGTGATCTCAATAATCTTAACACTAGATATAAATATAAACTCGCTGTTCCGAAGTATAGTTTAGAAAAAGTTAATAAGTCTTTTACGGGAATAGGTATTAAATGTTATAATAAGATATAGAAGAATATTTTGGATCAGCCTTTTAATAAGTTTAAAACTGTTATTAAAAACACTTAGTAAACAAAGCCTATTACACACTAAACGATTAGTTGAATGACAA
Organism: Galleria mellonella; assembly: GCF_026898425.1. Taxonomy (NCBI): domain Eukaryota; kingdom Metazoa; phylum Arthropoda; class Insecta; order Lepidoptera; family Pyralidae; genus Galleria; species Galleria mellonella. Next base: position 649,458 of record NW_026441999.1, on the reverse strand, counting down.
ATGTGCATGGTGTTAGTCGATCATACTAACTTTTTAATAGCCATGTAATTTTAGATATAGTACATTCAAATAAATATATAGTAATTGTTGCATTTGTTGTCTTGCGGGCTCTTCTCAGCAGAGAAAAAACTATTACGATTTAAAAGTACTTGTAAAACAAATATATTTGAATAAAGTTGATTTGAATATTAAAATTTTGTACCATGTACTTACAATCACTTACTAATTAAATTTCTCGTTCATTTATTTTCTGATTTATATTAATTTTTTTTATTAAAGGTGTCTTTTAACAAATTAATTTACTTTGCAGGTTGTCAAATAGTGCTCACCAAAGAACTAGAAGGCATCGAGTTGACATTACCAAAAGCAACTCGAAACTTCTATGTAGACGGACACAAGCCTACCCCGCACTGAGAACAGTTTGGCTGTTATAGTTTTAAGTGTTGATTTTGATATATATGCATGAATATATGTTACAAATAACAATAATAAATTGCCAAGGATGTATTATAGTCGCCATCTAGTCCTTAACTAAGTGGAGTTCGTACTATGAGTACTTGATTTGGTAAATGTACGTAAACATTTTTGTTTTTATATATTAGTATATTTATATATACATACAATTGAATTCAAAATAAAATATATTGGACAGAAAGGGCTCAAATGAATATAAAGACATATGTATAAAAATTACTAGTTTTTTGAGATAAAAAATTAGTAATTTTACACACACACGTTGATTTAAGAAGTACATATACTAGAAATGAAATTGGCCACTTCAAAATGGCGTATTAAGGTGAAACAAAGTTTAGGATATTTACGATCACAACTGTGAAAGCCGTATCCAATTTGGCACAGTAGTTTATTAAACAAACATACGTATAAATAAACAATTTCTAAAAAATATTATTTTGAGTCGTATTGCTCTTATTAAAAGCTTATATCATCGTTTATATGTCCCACGTACTTCTTCTTCTATTATCTTCTTGTTATTATTATATTACTAAGATTACTAATTAATCTAATTTGTTTTTTCTTATATAATTGCAAATTTGTATACCTCGATATATGGAGTTGATCATAGAGGACTTATCTTGTTTTACCATCCATTGTTACCTATGTATCACAATTTAAATAAATAAATGCTATTGCATAGATTATGTATAGAGCAAGCTATACATAATTAGGCATCATGCAATTTATTTGTTCAGAATTTATATTACAACTTTTACTTTAGCAAAACTAAATTGAAACCGCATATTTTTGTGTTTTTATTTTACTATTGAACTTAATAAAAAGTGATCATTGTACTAAAAAATAAAAATATGACACGAATTCGTGCCAGATAGGCTGCGTGCTTACATTTTGTTGTCCATGGACTTCCCTTCTCAATTTTGCTTCTTTAGGTTCTTGTGGGCGTAATATTTTTAAAAGACAACTCCTCTGTCTAATCTAGTAACATATTTTTTTTTATGCAAATAATTGTTAAAATTTTTATAATTATTAGTCCAATTGTAAATAGAATATTATGGAATTAAAATATCATTTAATTATAGTGTTTAATTTACCAAATTTATTATTAGAAATTATGTTATCTTAAATGAAAAATATTTATATATTCTTTATTGCACTTAAACAATACATGCGACGAATTTTTTGCCAAAAATAACTCTATGGCTGTACAGAGCTGTAATCAGGCCAATGTTGGTCTATGGTGCACTGGTTTGGTGGCCGAGGACAAAACTATCGACCACCGCCGCCAAACTAAAAAGCTTTCAGAGACTGTTTTGCTCTTCTGTCAGCGGCTGCATGAAAACAGCTCCTACAACAGCAATAGAGTTGGCCCTCAACATAACACCCCTAGACCTGCACATACAGCAGGAAGCGGCGTTAGCCGCTATCCGACTAATGCATCTGGATCTATGGGGTAAAAATCACTACAGTCCCCACACTTCTATTCTGAACCAGGCAATCGAATATGAACCTTTGATTGCGGCTCCGTGTGACAGGACTCATAATCATTATATATTTAACAAAAAATACCAAATACAAATTCAAGAAGAGGAAAAGGACCAATCCGGTGTACATGAATTACGCATATACACCGATGGCTCCAAAACCGAGAACGGTTCAGGAGCCGGAGTCTTTTCCTTAGACCTGAATATAAACGTGCACATACCGCTTGGCGTACACAGCTCAATATTCCAATGCGAATGTGTTGCAATAACCGAGGCTGCTGCAGTTGTACATAAGCTAGGAATAAATGGTTTTAGCATTAGATTCTTATCTGACAGCGCAGCAGTACTAAAAGCATTACGAAACAACAAGACAAACAACAAATTGATAATTGAATGCCACCATTCACTGGATAGGATATCTTCCAATAACCGAGTTATCCTCCAATGGATAAGAGGGCACAGTGGATCTTATGGTAACGATGCCGCAGACGAACTGGCTAGAAGAGGCTCAGGAACGAGGGTGGTAGGCTCGTATCCACTTCTTCCTCTTCCGTTCTCGCAATTTCGAATGTGGATTCGTCAAAGATCCGCTGACATACAAAACCAAAGATGGATACAGGCTATTGATTGCAGACAATCAAAATTGGCCGTACCTACGTTGAATCAACGACTATCAAAACGTTTATTACATCTAGATAGAAAAAACCTCAAAATAATGATAGGGACAATAACGGGTCATTGTCCATTAAACAAACATTTATACACAATAGGAGCCACAGACAGCCCTCTATGTCGAGGCTGTTTCGACGCTGAAGAAACGGCTGCTCACGTAATCCTGGAATGTGAGGCTGTGGCCTATCAACGTTTAGAAATCCTCGGAACGGTGAGGTCGCTCCGTGAGGCCTGTGAAGAACCCAGGAAGCTTCTGCGCTTCTGGGTGGAGCTAGGTTGGCTGTACTAGCCACGACTCACACGCACAACGGCCCAAATGAGAGGCTAAGTGCGGAAAAGAGTCTTTCTTACATTCTTACATTAAACAATACATGCGACGATTAGTTTAACAACTTGTTAGCAAGGGAGGACTTGTGTCTGAAAGAGATCTCTTCCAGCCAACCCAGTGTAGTTAGAGAGAAAATGATTTAATTTGGGTAATCCAGTGCAGAAGAGGTACCGGTGAAAATAATGTCAATATATTCAGGTATGTAGGCTCATTCTAAAAAAGTATCAGATGAGAGATAACCTACAAGGCATAACTCCATCTATAGAGAATCATTGGTAAATACACAAATTGGTTTTAGGCGCGTTGCTTTAATGAGATTCCGGGTTCATTTAACATTTGAGCCAATTTAAGAAACAAACTCTTCTGAATTGGCTCAGATCTGGGTGTTCTGATCTGTCCCTAGGTGTTTATTACCTGGATCCTGATAACACAGGTATCTTTAGGACAAGTATCTAGCTTGAAAATCAGGCGAGTGGTGTGATTATGTGGTATTAAATATTATTATAACCTTTCAATACATATATCATCATATTAGCCTTTAGCTGTCCACTGCTGAACATAAGCCTCCCCTCCTTGGGGGTTTTGTAAGTAGTTACCATGCTTGGCAACTGCAGTTAAGCTTTGGAGATATTCAAAGAGACGCTGTTGCCCATCCCTCGTCCTCCTTTAGTTGCCTCTTACGACATCCATAGGAAAGGAAGGCGTCGCCTATTCTATGCTGGGACCGTACAACTACAAATATAAAAACAATATATGTAAAATAAAAGCTTACAGAATAGAGACAAATTGGTGTCACTACTATGTCAGCTTATAAAGGCTATCATTTATCACTGATTCTCCGCTAACATATACCGATAATGGAATGATACCGCGCAGGCGGGGTATCATTCCATTATCACCCATTAAAAAAAAACTAAATCTTAATTCAGTTCTTGTATGGGTATTTTGATAATCACATAGTGTATTATAAATAGTATATAAAAATAATTATATTTTTGTACATAGGAGATATTCCTTCCTATAATTTCATTCTAACACTGTTTCTTACATGACTATCTGTATGTTTCTTCAATGATTGTTTATACACTGTCTTGTAGCTACATTTATCACAATACAGCATGTGTTTCTCAGGATTATGTTTTAATTGATGACTCCTCAATGCTGATTTTGCTGAACAACTGTAAACGCAACCAGTGAACTCGCAAACATACGGTTTATCATTTCTATGTAATCTTTCATGGATTTTCAAATTTGGTAAATAATTTGTTGCGTAATCACAGTGGCCACATTTTATGCTTTTCTCAACTGAGTGCGTACTTTTGTGTTGCTTGAAATGTGATAGTTTTAAAGTCCTATAGCCGCACGTGTCACAGGAGTAGAACTTAGTATTTGGAATATTATGTTTGTATAGTAAATGTTGTAACATTTGATGCTTATCGTCGAACATCGCTTTGCAGAACTGGCATGATGACTCTAAATCCTTTATATCATGGTCTTTAACATGATCTTCCAAGTTATTTAATGACTGAAATCTCTTTTTACAGATGTGACATTTTATTTTACTGTTCCTCTTGTTATTTGCTATTATATTTTTTAAGTTTTCAGCATCTTTGGCATGTTTAATTTTAGTATGATGTCGTAGTGTTTGAACGGTGGAGTATGACAGCTCGCAAAATCTGCACAAGTATCTGCCAAATTCATCAATATTTTTGTACCAGGTAGCAGCGTTTTTTGATGTTTCCTGAGAAATAATACAATAATGCGATTAATTAAAAATTTAAAGTGCTCACTCAGTAACTTATATGTAAAATTTTATATTTACATGACTATAAGATTCACACTTGACTTTACAATGACTGTTTGTCTTTTCCCCGGTAAGTAATTCATTCTGGAAAAAACATGGGGTATTTATGACCTTTTATATATATATATATATATATATATATATATATATATATATATATATATATATATATATATATATATATATATATATATATATATATATATATATATATATATACAATAGAACGTCCGCACTTGAAAAACTCAAAATTAAAATTCATACATACATAATATTTGGGAAGAAAAACATATGCTACATTTTATATCAGCCAATTTATTCTGATCACATGAACAAAGATGTGAATAATAATTATTTTATTTATATTTTTTTTACTGAGGTTTTCATTAATGAGAGTGGTGCGTCACTTGACCAGCGTGGTGATTAAAGGCGTACTTAAGGGGGGAGGGGGGTAGGTGAGGCTTGGTCATGCCAGTACCCTAATGCATCTTTTAATTCTGCACAAAAATATCTGAGCATGTACAATATGCTTTTAATTTTAAATACGTTTCAATGGGGAGATTTTACACTCTAAAGAATATTTTAGTTTTTATATTAAGAAATAAATACATAATATTTATTATGCAATGCGGGACTTTTTGCATATTACTAAAAATATAAATCTAATATAATCTAATATAATTATAAAAAATATAAAGATAAAAGGTAAATCGAGATAAGTACATACTTTCTCTTCTACACTGGATATTGAAATATTGTCTTCAGAGTTTACTATTTGTAAATTTAGTTTTGCATTTTTAAAACATCTGTCGCTTAAGGGGTCCCGTTCGAAAGACTCATTGTATTCTATCTTTATTTCCAACTCTTCGGAGTCGCTACTCATTTAAATTAAACATGTAAAACAATGATTAACCCGAATATAGGTAGCAATTAGTAAAACCAAAACAATAAATAAATCAGCTGATTGTGTGACATTAACTGACATTTGACGGTAAAGTTCATTCACCCGATGTTCTGTGTCTAAAAATCCATTTACAACAATTTGAAAGATTTTAGTTTAGAATCTAGTGTATAAATTAGACTGATATCTATATATTAACATAATTAAAATACTAAATATTCATATAAGTTTGCTGGTATTGAGATTTGTAATAGTAAAATAAATCTCGCTTCATTATCTGTGGATTATACCCTCGCCTCCGCGCATCCCGTACCCATTCTCAATCCTATTCGTTCACGGCTTGTTTCGCTTTCATTCGTTCAATCAGTCTGCTCGCGACCGTCGTGATAAGTGGTATACTCTTTTGTTCTCCGCGTAACGCGTTTCGGTGTGATTTGTGTTTTGTTTAGTGGTGCACGATGGCTTACAACGGTAGTGGTGGCAAAAGACTGTGTACGGCGACCGACATCGACGTTGAACGGGTGAGTATTACAATATCCATCGCGATCGTCCCAAATCTGAAGTTCTGAACAGACGTAGACCCGACGAAAATGGCCGTGTTTTGTCCAATTCCTTTACGTGTTTCGTATCGTAATCACAAAATATTCTTTTAAACGTTTCTCTGTAATTGTGTCAAAACTAATATTAAGTCGTTTTGATAACAAATCATTGTTGCTCGCTACATCTGTTGTCATTTCCACGTTTCTATGTTATTTTGTCAGTTTTGAGGTTACATTTTGTTGACATGCAAAAAGATTTTTGTGCTTCGTTATTCCTTTATCTTGGTATGCTTTTTCGTATAATTTTCGACTGCGGCAACATGTGTTCACCAAAATAGTATACCCTAGGTAGCGTGTGGCCAGACGCTGTCAATTATTGTGATTGACAATTTGACATCGCTCGGTCGTTAGGGATACGCGGGAAACCCGATGTTTTCTAGGTCGTGGACTTGCACCTTCCCGCTTTTAATGTGGAATATTGTCTAGTTTCTATTCACAAAAATTTCACAAATAATTTTACTCCGTTATTGTTTTTTTTTTTTTACGTGGCACAACGTCAAAATTTTATGTAGTGAAAGAACTTTTTTTTTCTGATTTTATTGGCTTGGAAACAAAATCTTTATGCCAACTCTTAATTTGAAATCGTCTTAAAAATTTGAGGATGACATACAAAAAAAAAAAATTCGTGCAACAAAATACAAGTGTTTTTCTAAACATGAAAATACTTATTTGCGATTTTTACAATAAATTAATAAAAAAAAAATGTTTATTAATAAGCTTAAAACATCTATACCTAATTTTCATAAAAAAAATATGTGTTGGAAATATAATATTTTTATTAGATAGGTACAATATTTACTATCAGTTAGCAATAGATAGTGATAACATTAAATAATATATGTAATGCATTTATCTTAAAAAAAAAAAGAAAGAAGAAAGAAAATTTTAAAAAAAAGTTAGAACAAAAGATATTTTTTATTCAAGTAAAAACATCTATTTTAGTATTTTTATTATGAATTTATTACCCATTTCAAAATGTAATTTCAGCTGAAAAGAATGTGCAAGAAACTCAGCTTTAAAAAGTTTAGAAAATTTAAATCTGTAAAATATTAATACAAACTACCAAGTTGTTTATGTCTAGACAAATTTTATAGCTATAAAAAAAAACACAAAAAACAGAACCATACTCAACATAAGTCCTTTAGGTTAGCCAGGCATTGCTCAAGTTTTATAAAAGTAAATACATAAATATTATGTTTTTTTAATACCACTAAGGTGGCAAGCATATACCTGATGGTAAGCGGTTGTACCATAAAAAAAACAACTTTAATCTTTTTAAAACTGCTATGGGTCTATGACTTTACTCCCAGTTTTAATTCAAAAAGTTATCAAACTCTATTTATAAATTGTTTAAAATATTTTGTGTAATATATGTACAAAAATTACAATTGAAATAAAAACCTCTTTTTTTAAAGCTGGGTGAAAGTATCAATAAATTTATTAAAATCACCATAAAGTGATAGGAGTAAGAATTCAGTGTATTGCCATTACCATTTCATGCTCAGAATATTATAACAGGTGATTAAGAAAACAATGGAATATACTAATTTAATGGAAGGAATTTTCATTATTTTTATTGTATTATGTTTTGTCCCATCAATATTAATGCATCTATAAAAATCTCTGTTAACTCTATGATAGACTAATTAGAAATGTCTTGATGTGTCAAAAACACAATATTCTCTCTATTTTTATTTATATTGTGTATTTATGCATTAATGATAATTAAAAAAAATATTAAAAATAAACACAATACCAAGTGCCTGGTCAGCATAACCATTCAATCTTGTCCTCAACAGTGGAATGTTAATGGGTTTTTACATAATAAAGTTACATAAAAAGCAAACCTATAAAACACAATGCAGAGTGTTCTTTATTTAGTAGTATTAATTTTTAGAGTGACTGCCTTCGGAACCCATTAGTTCCGCTAAATGTAGTTTTACTGATGTATTTAAAAATATAAAACTTTGCTCTTTGACATTATCTACAGCTGTTGCAACTAATCTTGATCAAAGCATTATAGAGACAATTCTAAACAAATTTAGTACAGAGTATAAACTTTCAGAGACAATAGGCGTAGCAGTTTTCTTTTTTTATTCACTAGCAGGCATAAACATTCTTTGGGGACAGTGAAGACATGATTAATGATCATGCAAAGGTTAATGGTGTACAAATTAATTTGGTTTATAGTTGACAAGTGTCTCTCTTGATGATTTGTTTTGCAATATGTTAATTCTAAACTACTTTGATGGTAGTTTGACCCTAATAACAAAATTGTCTCCTAATTGATTTGTGACTTTTATTACCTTATAATTTCAATGTACTTTGATGATAATGTGCATGCTAAGAATATTTACTAATTCTGTCAAAGAAAAACAGATCATAGTTTTGTATATGACTAAAGTGGTATTTAATTATTTGTTTAATCTGGTATTTATATTAAACATACAAATATATTACATAAACAAACAAACGTATTATATAAACATTTTGGGGCAGACAGTAATTACAGACTTGGATAATAATAATTTTGCTTTGATTAGGTTTGATATATATATATATCCTACATTCTTCACGACTCTGGAACGCGCTTCCTGATGCCATTAAGAGACTACCGACTAAACCATCTTTCAAAAAAAGCGTTAACGCACACTTTTTATTTTTATCCGAGCAGTAAGTACTTTATATTATTCTCAATTTCGTGTATAATATAGTATATGTCATATATGTGTAAGTATATTTGTTATTTATATATATTTATTCGTTTATATATGTAATTCTAGTATGTCAATCTAATCTAATCTAGTATATCAATAATTAGTAGTACCGCATTCGAGTATTCTGACACTTCCCTATGGTTGACTGGGAGAGAATGCTTTTAGCATTAAGTCCGCCATGTACACATATTTGTACTAATGAATAAATAAATAAATAAAGCTTGCTCTACCAACCTTTGGGAAAACATGTTGTGGTACAAACAAAAGTGTGAATGTACTAACCTTTTTGAAAAATAAATATTTGCATAATTAATATAGGTACTGAAGTACTTATCAATTAACAGATGCACACTGAAACAACTCAATTTAATTTGATTTGAAGACCATCTTATGTCGCCTTAGTATAAAACTTCTAGTTTTACACTCAGAGCAAGTAATAACTACGTTATTTAAGAATCGACACTACACTTATATTGACGAAACTACAAAATAAATTTATGCAACTATGTAGAAGTGTCAACACAATAAAATAAATGAATCTTCATAGTATTCTACAATTTTTTGTAATATACCTCTGTCCATAATATTGAATTTGCATTTTTTAATTATAACTCATATTCTAAAATACAAAATTTTTAAAAATCTATGAATATAATCTAAGATTGTGGATACATAGATAATATAAAAAAATTTTTTGTTCGAAGTGACGTCGACTTAGTCAATTCCGACATGCGACTTATTTTGTGTTACAGATTAGGTAAGAAGACAGATATTTTTCCCGCCATCTCGCGACCCAGAATCGTTCACTATTCCCGCCTTTTTATTGATCTGCTGTGACACTTTGGGTTAATACTATTCATGAGAGCACAAGTAGCATATACGATATTGTTACTCAGAGCACGCACACATTGGCCACTGATGTAACGGAGACAGCTTTTTTTTTTTTTTATAGAAGGGTTAAGTTTGTTGAGTGATAATCATACTCATACAGGTTTTTATATGTTTACTATCTATGGCATCTACGTTCGGCACTATTAACCTATTGGATAAATTATTTTAGTATAGTACTAAATACGTTATTACTGTTATAAGTGGCATATTGCACTAGTCCCTTGCTGAATAAAATATATAAACAAAACACATTAAATTAATCAAAATGAAAATACTAAAGAAACTATTCACGTATTTGTTTTCGAAATTGTTCGATAATGAATATACGAATAAAATTGAACTAAATAATTACAATTCAGTAAAAAGAATCATTTTAATTATTTTGGAAAAAACCATAACTTCAATCGTCACAAAATTATTATGGCACCCAACTCTGTCTATTTAGATTATAGAGTGTCTCCATATAGATGCTTCGAGAAAAGCGGCTTAAGTTTTTTATACAATTTTGCGTAATAAACAGTTATGAGCGATTCCTTTACAACTTCTATATTTGTTTTATAATTTCTGCATGTTTTTAATACGTAAACCCTCATTTTGACTGTTAAATAATACGTCAAGGTACATTTTATGCGTAAGTATAAAGAACACTGATAAAAAAAAACTAGTCAGCTAATTTGACATTTAGCTGACAAAAACTGAATCTGTTTTTGGGACTCGTTGCTCTATCTATACAATTTAAACCTGTCTAATAAAAATAGAATTACCAAAATCTGACCCTGAATTTCAAAAATATCGTATAAGGAATAAGGATGTCTCCGCCTATCTGCTATGTATCAACTTCATTCACCATAGTTAGGTTTTTCTGTTAAATGTAAAATAAAAAAAGGTGAATTATAAAGCTTTGTCGTTTAAAATATACATATATGATCCCTTGTACTTAATTTGACAGTGTAATATCGCAGTAAATACAATTAGAGCCTCCACATACAATTTAAATGTTATACAAACCTACGCAGTATTAAACCGCAAGCCGTCCATAACAAGGCATTAGGCTGTATACCGTATCGTCTTGGAAATATCGACTTAACGGTCTGATGACAAAACCTTAAAATAAACCACCACCTACCTGCCTTAGATAGGTACACATACAGCACTGTACTACACATATAACTTGACATTTGTACAATTTTATTGAGCAGTATTATTATGAATATGAAAGTATATATATATATATATATATATATATATATATATATATATATATATATATATATATATATATAGGCTACTGTTTATTCCGGTCAGTAATTTTTTTTTCTAAAATTTAGTAAATAAATGCATGTATGTATAAGCCGTTAATTGTCTAATGCTGAACATAGCCTTCCGCATGGCGCGTTTGGTTTTGGTTTAAAAAAAAATAAAAGTCAGTTTATTTGCCTGAATGTTGACACGTTTTTGATACACAATGATACTTGCCACTATTCAAGGAGCCATTTTTTTGTGAAGCCAATATCTTAAATTCTAATTCTTGTGAATATTTTGAGTTAGCAACCCGGTAACGGTCGTATCCACGGCAACTCTACCATTTATCGGATTCGTAATTAGCGCTGCAATTTAATTTCAATTCGCCGTCCAGATGTGCGCATCAATTTGTGGTGGAACTCGGCGTAACCATCTGTTACCGTAATGAATGTTACCCTAACTTGTTTGCGCTTCTTACAATCCGAGGTAGGATATCTGGAGTGTTCAAATGTGGCCGACTTATCATGAGATAATTTTTTACCTAAGCTCTTAAAAATACAGTGTCTTAATGTTAATTTTTCGCCAAAAATTTAATCCAATTTTTATCCATGTGTTCACGAATAGGGTTACCATAATATACATTTATTACTCGGTATTTGGAAGAAATTAGATTGGAAGGTGAAGTTGAAAAATAAAAATAATACATAATTCTTACGAATATATTTCAAAAAACAAGATTCAAATAGTAAATGCTTATTTTTGCTGAATACTTTGATTTATATCCAAATATAGACTTATATGTTTTCGTTTTAAAATCATTGTAAATTGCCACAATTTTAATTAATTTGTAATCTTTACATACATATGTATATTTATATCAGAATAAAATAGTTCCCAATTCAAATTGAAAACATCAATAAGGTTTAGGAAGTTTTTAATACGGATACTAGCAAGACTAAAAAAAATGGCGCGTTATGTCTTGATAAAAAAAAATGTTTAAAAATTTTGTCAGCCAAATGTGAATGTAGTTGACTAAAAGTTGGCCTATTCCTGATATTCGATACTCTATCTATATAATCTAAGGTTTTTACCAATGACTTAGTCTGCGTAAACTATCTACTATAACAATATGTTGTTAGTTTTGTACTGCCATCTATTGTCGAGTAGTTAACACTACTTGACAATAAATGATTTTGAATAAAATTCTTTGTATCCCTTTGAAGTTAGTGATTGATAGCTATTAGTAAAAAGGGACCTAAATCGTATACCTTCGTACCTTGTAATTTCACTGTCATATCCTAAATAAAATCAGGTCAGTTGGGCCATAGCCTATTCACCGGTAACCACGACGATTCCAAACACCGCGTGGTGGTCGACCTGACTGTGACCTGCAAACAATAGAACCGCATATTCCAGTCACAATTCGCTCCAGAACAATGCTATTTCCTGCCACCTACGGATTTTTGCTTCAGATCGACGGAAATAATCTTAGGTGTCTACAAATAGGTTTGTGGGTCAAACTAGATATCTTGATGGCTTGAAACTTAATGGAATTGAATTTCCACTTCAATTACAAACAACTATTGCGGACTACTACGATTCGTAGAATATTAAATAAAGTCTAAAGCAAATGTATACATATAAATAGCATACCAGAGGGAGACTTTGTACAAAAGTCGATTGCTGTCCTATTCGTGTTTTAACTGTGAAGCAGTTGTGTTTGCATGGCTGTGTTTCGGTTTGAAGGGTGGGATATGGCGTGAATTTACTGGGTACAGAGGATTAACACCTGAGTCCTCAGGAATGGCAACACATGGGAGTATCATGGGCGAAACAGTATACTCTGTTATGCCCATGGTACTGCTCATGTCTATAGGCGACGGTTACCACTTTCCATCAGGTGGGCCGTCAGCTTGTTTGCTATTCTAAGTTGTATAAAAAAAAATACATTCTTACTAATATCATACATGTGAAAATGAGTTTGTTTGTTACTTTATATCGTCTTAACGGCTTAACCAATCACTATAAAATTTGGTATACAATAACTACTGCCCGTAGTCTCGGCATAGAATGGGTCAATCCTTCTTTATCCGTGGATAGAGTAAGAGGCGTATTAAAACACCACCAAAGCCTAATTGCGGTTGCCAACCAGCCTGCCAAGCGTGGAAACAACTGGTAAAACCCCCCTTATGGAGATGCCACGTTCAGCAGTGGATAGTTAATCGTTGATACAATAAAAGATACATGGATATGTTTTTTTTTTTTTTATGTGTGAAAATGGTATGGTAACCCCGCCTGCGCTAACGGGATACGCTGGCGGAGCACCAGTGAAGGGTGATAGATGAGAATGAAAACAGGCCAGTTAGCCCATCATGATGAATTCATCAGGAATTAACCATGATAGTTTCCAGGGGGAACCGCGAAAAGGTCGACCTAGTTGGGTATATTGCTAGCAATAGGATTCTCAGTCTCTATTACTAACAATCCCTTTCCCCCAACATGGATATGTTGGGAAGTATTTGATACAAGGCCAAACAGTAACATACCATTAGTAGAACTAACGGCGGTTCCCCGATAGAGATACGAAACAGATGGATCGAGTGAGGTGAGTTAGGAAATAGCCCTCTAATAATATTGTGGGCGTTGATTTGTATCTAATGTATGTATGAAGGGTACGATTTGTTATAATGGATGATAATGAATGAATGAATGAATGAGTATACTTTATTTGCATTATACAATATAGGAAATAAACAAGACAATTTACAAACACAACGATACAATTGTATAAGTACAGTGAGGCGGTCTTATTGCTGAGAGCAATCTTTTCAAGACAACCTTAAGGTAATGGACTAATTGTTGTACAAGTAGGTATGATAGTGCTGTATAATTATAAAAGCATCTTTTGCAAATTAAAAATATATAAAAATTATATACATATATAACACCAAATAACCGTTACGGAATCGGATAATGGTATGGTAACCCTGCTTGTAGTGACGGTATACGCTGGCGGGGCACCAGTGAGAGATGATAGGTGAGGATGAAAAGGCAGGTCAGTTAGCCTATCGTAAAGAATGCACCTGGAATTGAGTCTGATAGTTTCCAAGGGGTACCAAGGGAGGGCGACCTGGCAGGGTATATTGCTAGCAATGGGACTGATAGTTCGCATTACTAAAAATACGAGAGTTATTCAAATTTTTAAACAAATTAAATACAATTAACTTTATTTTGTTTGAAAAGTGGTAAAATGGATGGTAAATAGTATTTAATTATTCAAGTCCTTTATTGTAATTATTATGTACTTTATGACAAAGCCGCGGTACACATCTAGTATTCTAAAATTTGTAAAAATATATCTTACATATTCCCGTCTACGACCGGACTCGAATGAAATTTGATATAAAAATGAATCGTAGATTAGCCAGGACAGTTTATCCTAATTAACGTTGACCAAATCCGTATGAAACAACATATCTTAATATATTAAAATCCCGTGTCACAATGTACGTTAATACTAATCCTTGAAACCGCTCAACCGATTTTAATGAAATTGCGTAAATGTGTTACAACATATATGTATGTCCACTGACTTCATATATGGACTACATATATTTAAGGATTATTCTGTAGATTCTGTAGACGCTTTTTATTTTCTTTGTTTTTTGTTTGTTTGTTCTTGTTTTGTGTTGTTGAGTAGCATATCTTTTTAAATAAATGATTTTTTTTCTTTCGTCAGATTATGAAATATGCTTGTTTATATTTTGACAGACAAAAATGAGCACACTAGATGGCGGTAGTGGACGTGATAACGTTTGCCAGTTAGCTAATAATTACTAATAAATCCCCAACTGCAGTTACCAAGTAAGACAACGCAAGTGAGCCCGTCATACTCATCTGTCAGCGCGGTGGACACCGATCATCTGACATTCCGAGTGATTCACTCGCACTCCATGCCAAGAGGCGTGTTCGCTGTACCACCGGCCAAACGATGCCGTGACCCGATTGGTCAGCACTGACGCCAGAGTTCGCCAGTTACGCCCTTTCACCGCTCGACCGTTGCCACTAGTGATGTGCCGCGTACCGTTAAAAATTGGTAATATGGATACGAACACTAATCATGTCTAGATCCGTGAATTCTTTAGTACTCAGGAATGGTAACGCTTGATATTTAAATATATGTATAATTTTTACAATACAAATTTGGCAAGTGTGTGATTCTAAAAAGTTTAAATTGAATGGAATATAATAGTACTAACGTTTACCGGCGACTACATTCTCGTGACTGGTATATATTCATTGCCCGGGATAAAAAGTAGCTTGTATCCTTCTCTACCGCATGTAGTACATAAATACCAAATTTCATAGATAGATAGATAGATACCATTTATTGTTTCCTTCATAAACCTTTTTTTCCGGTGATTGTCATAAGAGGCGATTAAAAAAACTTAATGGTAGAGGGATGAGCAACAGCATCATTCTTGAAACATTAACAAGGCCTAACTGAGGTTGCCAACCCGCCCGCCAAGCGTGGTAACTATCTACTAGAAAAACTCCCCAAGGTCTATGTTCAACAGTGGACAATAGGGCTGATATCATCAATAAAGAGTATGTATCTGCGTAACGTAAAAGGTCCTTCATAAAAACAACTACAGATTCATATTTGTATTCCCACGGATATCCGCGGATACGGGTACGTATTTCAATATCGGGCACATCACTAGTTGTTGCGTTACATTTTGGAAATATTTGGCATACTCCATCTATGAGTGAGCCCGTACTCCAACAATGGGGAGTACCGTCGGTGATGCACGCATTATTTTCGTCTCTTGGCGGTATCGTGGCCACGTCATACGTGTTTATGGTTATTTGTTGCCCGATCGTAATGTCTCTATTCCCGAGACGTGTTACGTTTAAGTTGATAGAAAAATAAAAAAATAGAAATAGAGTAGAAAGAATGCTGGATGAATGACGACACGAATATTGGTAGACTAGTCTCTACGCGTGACTTTGTCCGCGCGACCAAAACATATTGAAGAGTAATCGAATAATAATTCTTATTTTAAAATTAAAATTTATAATATATTCCTTAGTAATATATCGAGGAATAAACGTCGCAGCAGTTGATTTGTGGCTGTACCCTACTTATACATAAACGATACATCTTTGGAAAATACACTTTATATCCTGAGGAGAAAAAAAACATCATTGCAAAGAATATTTTAAAAAATCCTATCACTGATAGTAATTAGCAGCGAACTTTAAAAAAGGCGAGCACAAAAGATCATGCAGTGGGCGCAGTGTCACAGGTTTTTCTGTCTGAAAAGAGCCCGTCTTTCAATAATAATAAAATACTATTTTTTTTTTTTAATGCGTGATAATGGGATGGTAACCCCACCTGCGCTATCGGTATACACCGGCGGGGCACCAGTGAAGTATGATAGGTGAGGATGAAGTAGGTCAGTTAGCCCATCGTGACAAATTTAACAAGATTTGTTCACGATGATTTTCAGGGGAAATAAAAATACTAATATTATTAACGTGAAAGTCAGTTTATTTGTTACCTATTTTAGCGTTTTAGTAACTCAGCCGATCATCACGAAGTTTTGCATACACGTAGCTCTTTTTGAAATAGAGAAGGTTACATTTTTTATTTTTTATTATGCAACTTAGAATGGCAAACAAGCTGACGGCCCACCTGACGGAAAGTGGTAACCGTCGCCTATAGACATGAGCTGTACCATGGACATAACAGAGTATACTGTTTCGCCCATGATACTCCCCATGCGTTGCCATCCCTGAGGACTTAGGTGTTATTCCTCTGTACTCTGTAAATTCACTGGATCCCCGGAATATTGAGCTTGTACTTAATATTATCCCAGTCACGTGGACATAGTCATAGGTAAAAATTCATTATTGAATGTAGCTAAAGTCATACATAAAGGTAATCAAGTAAATGTACTTGAAGATTGTGTCCTATAAAAAATCCGACTTCAACTGTGATAAAACCAGTTATTTTGGTAATTTAAACTAATGGACCGATTTTGAAAAAATTTCTATGGGATCAATCTGTAAATATTATATATATCCTTTCAGACAAAAAAGTATTTTCCAAATCGGTTTCGATCAGTGTTTCCCAACCTTTTTTGTGCCATGCCGCACTAGAACATTTCTAAAATGTTTATGCCCCGACAAAGTTTACTTGACGACTCTAATCGCCCAGTTGATATTTTGGTAATATCAAACGAAATTATACCTAATAAGTAAATATTCACAGCATTTTTTTTAATTTACTTTTTTTATTAAATTTGTACTGATATTTACTCGTAGCATTGCATTTAAATGGTTCGGAACGAGAGGTTTAAAATCTCTTCGAGTCCATTTTTTAATTGCACCCCTCCTTTAACTGTTAAATTGTCCCCCTGTGGTGCGTGGGCCCAATGTTGGGAAACACCGGTTTAGAACGAACGAAGTTATGAGGGAACAAACTTAATAAGAGAGCCGAATTGCAAACCTTGTTTTTGAAGTTGGTTGAATATTAGTGTAATCCATAGGTAATTCCTTCACGTGTTGATCAGGTAAACGTCTGTCCACACTCATCATAATTACGCTCGCGCGCACTGCTCGGTAACTCACGAAACTAAATATTTGGAAAAAACTTACGTTTTTTGCTCATATAAATTTCGTAATCCGGCGAGGTGAGCCTTTCTGTTTGTTTTATTTTTATAACTACTTATAGCTGTTAAAATATATTTCCGAAGGTCACATTCCAATTTTATAAAGTAAGTGGATGTTCCGAATTCAAATCTTCGCAAGCTTCGAACGAACCAACTTCGAACTGAGAGATTGGCTTGTCGAAAAGGGCTTCTATACTGTTGAAGAATTATTAAACTATAAATAATCTCTAATGTTGAATTTTATTAATGTAATAACAATTAGCAGTGACGTCATTATTATTGTTATAAATTAATATTACTTTGAAACATTATTCGTATTATTATATAGAAAACGCTATGTTCTCGAAATTAGAATAAAATATGACAAATTTGCAATGGAAATGACATAATTAATTGAAACTGGACGTGTGATTTTGTACATTATGAATAAATGATCTGTATTTATATTAAAAAGAAGGGGATTTTAATTCGGTTGTAATTTTTTACGTTTGTTACCTAATAACTCTGTCAGTTGTAAACTGACGGAGTCCGAAGTTTCGGACTCGTGTTTTCGTTCATACCTAATACGTCCCAGTAAATGGAGCTTAACATTTCGTTCGTCATAAATCCTAACATAAAAGTCCAAAAGAATAATATTTTAATATTTTCAATATTTTTAAACGGTAAGTATTATGTAATTTTAACATCAAATTTGTGTTTCGTTCGGCTTCGAAATTTCGGAAAACATTTCATGGTAGGCCCTCTGATTTGGAAAATTCTTTTTCTGTATGAAATAATATACTTACACATTGGTCCCATAGAAATTTTATCGAATTCAATCCAGTAGTTCAGTTTCCAAATCAAAACAATTGGTTTTGACACAATTGAAGTTGGTTATTTTTTATGGTACAGTATTTTATTGTTGTGGATCTGTTAGGATCTATTCATACATATAATCGTTTAGGTGTTAGGCACTTGGTTCTCTCTGCCTATACCGCAAGGAGCTTGCTATGTAGAGTTGCTAGGTAGGTTATACTCAATCAAAAATTAGGCTTGTGCTAAATACATATCAAATGTAATGAAACTCAAATGAAATCGAGTCTAAAATCGAATTATGTTTACGCCGGCTATAATCAAATTGCGAGATACGATTTATTCGTTCCTAGTACTTTGAAATACCGATATCTCTATATTTATCAAGATCGGCATAGCAGCCATATTTATGATACAAATATATCGCTCGAAGAGTCAATTTTTCTGAAGTAGTATGCTTGATTGATGTTTATTTAGCTTTACATAAATCTTATCTTATAAATATTAACAAATATTAGTTTATAGTAACATTCCGTGGTACAAAATTAATATATTTAACTGCAATTAACCTAGATATTAGCGGTACACATAATATATTCATCAGATAACGTAACATCAAAGGGGCTAATTGATTTTAGTAGCTTATGATGTCGAATTGGCTGTTAAGAGTGATATTTTGATTTCTTTTATACGACATTTTGATTGTTTTCTTTTTTTTTCTGTAGTTTTGTTGTGGCTATACCATCATTAGTACCACATAAAGTTTCTGTAAAAAGAGTTGTACCTCAGTTTCCCAATTTATAATATTATCTGATTGGTTTCTGATCTTTCTCTCGTATCAGTTTTTCGAATTAGCCGTCAAAAAAAAGTAATCAATTTATTTGATTGAAGTTATATGTGTTGGTTTTACTCATGTTTCAAACTGGGAGATGCCTGACTAGTTTTGAACTCAGTAGGAGCCCTTATTCATAAGTGGAGTTTCACAACTGTTGTAAGTATCATCTCGCGCCAAGCGCTCCTTGTCGCTTTTATTGTATTAAAATTATTTTCCGCACTTCGATGTTAATTTCCTTTTATATTTGTGAAATAGTCGTCTCTAAATGGATTTTAAGCAATAATTTTCTTTCAATAGGAGTACCTCAAGGTTTTATTTTCGGTCCCTATTTTCTAGTTTGTAATCTATGTAAATAAGTAAAATTGTAAACTCTCGGAAGCTTGTTACTTGATTTAAGGTCTACTCACCATCTACAAATGGTGGTCATTATGTCTGCAAAGTTTCTTTTTCTGTTAATCGTTTACCGTTGTTTGTACAACACGTGTGCATGTTAATATACAAATGATTGTTTAATTATTCTGGATTCAAATTGACGCCTAAGTCTCCCATCGGGCTTGGCTAACGAGGCAAGTGGACAATTTGTTCGCGCCCAAAAAGTTCCCTAGTCATCACAGTCGTAGTCCATGAATGCGTTTGTTTATTGTGAATATTTGGCCCCACTCGCACGTGGTCCAATCTCACTACATCAAAGCCGGTCCGAGCTCGGCGAGCGATAGTTTTGAGTGAAGCCAAAACCCGTGTCACTTTGCTATTTTTACTCTGCACGCTACACGTGAGTCATTAACCCTTCGCGGTTTTTGTTGCGATAACCAACACGATGCGTTCGTATTAAAACATGAGGTTTGTCATTAATTAATGTCGAGCACGACTGTAGTTTTTTTTACATCAATGATGTGGTCCATCCAATGATAAGCGGTTACCATAGCCTATAAGCGCCTGCAATACCAGGGGCATTATTTTTCAAAGCCGACTGCTAATTCCGTAGATGTTTAAATATGTGTAAACAACGCGAAAGTTTAAAATGAACTAGTTCTAGAGATTAGCGTGTTCAAACAAACAAACTTTTCTGCTTCATTATATTAGTACTCGTATATCTAGATACTCTTTATTGTTCCCGCCAAAAGATTACAGTAGTAAACTTTAGAACATAACAAAACTACAAGATCACACAAAGAAAACAGTGGCTGGCCTTATTGCTAAAAGTGATCTCTTGCAGGTAATCTTTGGATGGAGTACAGTAAATAGTAGTATTTTAATACTTAATTCCACTAAAAACAAACTTCAATGACAAACTTAGAACGACAAACGCTATCATTTGCAAACTATAGCAATTGGTTCAGAATTTACTATACAATATTGTAATATCAATAGAAAAAAAAAATACTGAAGATTTGAGAACGCAAAGATGCTATTTTTGAGGAGCAATATCCTGCTTGTCGCGGAGCAAAATCAAATTTTTATTTATACCACGAAGGTGGCAAAGGAAGATGGTAAACGGTTACTGTAGCCTATGGACGCCTGCAACACTAGGGATCTGATATACGCGTTGGCGACCCTGAAGAAACTTTACCCTTTTTGATAAAGCCCTTACTGTGGTATCTAGGAAAAACACAAGATGACTCCAAAATCAAATATTTCAAATCTATCTACGGAATCATCTTGCATTCTTGCAGTTCATTGACGTGTTTTAAAACAAAAATTATTGAAAAATTACTAGTCGATATTAAGTTTGTTTTATTTTTGCGGTAAAAAATTGACTTATTTTATCAGAAGAGTTTACTTCCGTATTGGTTCCATATCGTTATTATTTCCATCAAGATCGATCTTTTTTCGGTAATCATATTTGTTTGTAAAATATCCTGGTTCTTTATTATATATATATATATATATATATATATATATATATATATATATATATATATATATATATATATATATATATATATATATATATATATATATATATATATATATATATTAATTATATTATTTGTAAGTAAAAATTCCGTCTGTTGACTTGCTGTATTGTATATTTTTGTTTCTATTTCAACTTGAATTTCCATATAATCATGTAATAGTTTTTCAAAATTTTTATGTCTAGATTTTATTTCATACAGCTTTTGTTGGTTGTTTATGTCGCTGATGAATGTGTAATGGCGCGTGAGAATGCCTTTTAGTGCTGTGCGTTTATTAAACAATATTTAAAGATTATGTTCCAAAAAAGCGACTTTAATTGTGACACGACCGGTTATTTGGATCTAAAAACTAAACTACGGGACCCTTTTTAATATAATTTCTATATATATATATTCTTTATTGCGTTTGTAAATGCATTTATAAATGTGAGCAAGGGTGGACTTATCTCTGACAGAGATCTCTTCCAGTCAACCCAATACAGTTGGAAAACGTGTCGTTAGCTGCTGAGTGCTACAACTATTAACATTTAGAATTCTATGGGACCAATCTGTAAGCATATCCTTTTAGATAAAAAAAAATCCAAATAGGTTTAGAACTTACATGAGATTGAGGGTAATTATAAAATATAAAAGTGCAACCGAATTAAGGACCTACTAAAGTTAATTGAGAGTCGCAAATTATCTAACGGCGAGTTTAGCTGAAGTTATTGATTTGTTCAATCTAGTCCACTTTGTTGAATTCATTCCTGAATCTTCATTCTGTTGCTACAAAGATGTTACCAGAACTAGACACATCTGCTCGTAACGAGTGCAGCTTTAAACTCTCCGCCGTTTCGAACCGAGTCTTTTCAGTCGATGTTAATAGGAGCATAAAGTATTCAAAGGTCGTTGCATAGTTGATTTGGTGCATTTTGTCGGCATTGTTAAGGAATAACCGAGTGAGAACATGAGTATATTCTGTCGTTACAACATTTCTTCGGCGGGATGTCTTAAGAGGCGAGTAAACATAATTAATATACAGTATTAATTAACAGTACTGATCATACACCAGTATAAAAAATGAAAGCTTCGAAAAAAATATTTTTGTTGTTTTATATTTTACCAGAGGTAGACTTTGTACAAAAGTCGTTTGCTTGGGCACCTCTGTTTCATTCGTGTTTTTACCGTGAAGCAGTTGTGTTTACATGGCTGTTTCGGTTTGAAGGGTGGGATATGGCAGTGATTTTACTGGGTACAGAGGAATAATACCTAAGTCCTTAAAAATGGCAACGCATCGGGGTTGTCATGGGCGAAACAGTATACTCTGTTATGTCCATGGTACTGCTTACGTCTATAGGCGACGGTTACCACTTTCCGTCAGGTGGGCCGTCAGCTTGTTTGCCGTTCTAAGTTTGCATAAAAAATTAAAAAAGAAATGTGAACCTATTTTAATAAAATCTTCGGCTACATGGCTAACGTTTCCCTAATGATGCTAATGTTTTCAATTTCATCCTATATACCTTTTCCTGCCTACGCTGTAAGTGATCTGGTATGAAAATAATTAATGACTAGCTGCCTGCTCTGGCTTTGCAGAGATATACTAATAAAAAATCAGTAAGATCAAATCTTCCATTTTTTTTTTCCACCTTTTTGAGGGAATTATTGAAATGTTTTCTTTGATGCAATCCTTATCATGATAATTACAAACAACAAAACAACATTTAGCCAACAGTAAACAGCATTTAGTTTACATACATACATTCAGCAGTTTAGTTATGTTAGAGATAGATAATAAGTATGTGTGTGTGTGTGTGTGTGTGTGTGTGTGTGTGTGTGTGTATGTATGCGTGTGTGTGTGTGTGTGTGTATGCGTGCGTGCGTGCGTGCGTGCGTGCGTGCGTGCGTGCGTGCGTGCGTGCGTGCGTGCGTGCGTGCGTGCGTGCGTGCGTGTGTGTGCGCGTGTGCGCGTGTGCGCGTGTGCGTGTGCGTGTGCGTGTGCGTGTGCGTGTGCGTGTGCGTGTGCGTGTGCGTGTGCGTGTGCGTGTGCGTGTGCGTGTGCGTGTGCGTGTGCGTGTGCGTGTGCGTGTGCGTGTGCGTGTGCGTGTGCGTGTGCGTGTGCGTGTGCGTGTGCGTGTGCGTGTGTGTGTGCGTGTGGGTGTGCGTGTGCGTGTGCGTGTGTGTGTGTGTGTGTGTGTGTGTGTGTGTGTGTGTGTGTGTGTGTAAAGCAACTGATAGAAAATAGATGGGATGGGATGAATAGTTTAATGAGTTTTCTCTCACATATTAAAATACAAAGAGTAATAAATGTCAAATTAGATGTGAATAATAAATATGTATCATGCATTCAAATAACACGTTTATTGAAACGAGTGCTTCGTGTAGTTAGGGTTGTAACTATATTAAACATTTATTTATTACTAGCAGTTTCCCGTGGCTTCACCCGCGTGACCCGCGCTCAGTATAGAAAGTATACTATGTTTTTAGTTGGGATATAACCTTTAGTGGTTGAGTAACTTCAAAACAACTTTCGTATTTATAGTTCCTATAATTATTGTATTATTAAAAAAAATGTCGTATGTGTTCGTATTTACAGATGATGGTTACCACTTACTCGGTAGGCTACTCTACTCGTTTGTCCATTCATCATGTAGACCAGCGATTTCCAAAGTGAATACCGCGGAATCTAGGGGTCCGTAAAAAGTAATTAGGGTTCCGCGAAATTATTTATACAGTGAAACATTTTCATTATTGGCATTAAAAGTTAAAAGAAACTATAAAGTGTTATTACTTTTAAAATATTTCTAATAAAAGCTTTTTTTCTTATTTATATTACAGTGTTTTTGATTTGTAATGATTTGATATGGGGTTCCATAAAATAAAAGGTATTTGTTGGGCGTTCCGTTATCTTAAAAGTTTAGGAACCCCTGATGTAGACAACACTATCAAAATTTCATTGTAAGTATACATCGAGAAGTTCGCACATTTTACATTGCGATATTTTTAAAAGCACATGTCTTTCCTCTCTCGTCTCCTGGTCGTAAAACGTCCACTGTCACTTTAAAACGCATAACGTTTTGTGATGGCCGTTTTGATTTACTATCCTATCTCATAACACTCATATCCCATCTTACTAATATTATTAACGATTATTCCACTGCTTTCCTCGCGTATGTATTTACTAATATTATAAATGTGGGTGTTTGTTTGTTGCCTTATGGCGCCTTGTCACGTCAACTAGACTTCAAGAAGTTTTTTTTAAAGATAAATAATTTATTGGCATTAGTTACAGTACAATAGACATAAATGATAAAAAAAAACATACAGAAAATAAAATAAAATAATAAAAAAAAAAAACATTCTTATTACAAAAAGTTCGTTAACATCCGGACTAAAACTAGACTAATATACGTCGAGGTTTAAATATAGCTTACAGGTAATACATAGTATAAATGACCTTATTACAAAAGCCGAACTATCAAAGAATTATTTAATAACAGTGTTAGACCGTGGATCAGATGTTTCCACAGATTATATACAATAATCGTTCATTCATATAGGTCATCAATCAACTGTGCGTTTCGTTTCATCAGAAAACTGATATTTTTACAGATTTATTCTTACTTTGAAATAATGTTTATAAAATAGAAATATTTTTGTACATACATAAACTTTCCACCATTACTACCAAACGATTTAAATAATTCTGATTTATTTTTAACATTGTAATACATATTTTTTGCAAGTTCTAGTTATCATTATTATGTAATAATTGTATCGTGGAATGAAATATAAATTCGAATATTTTATAAAATCATTACGTAAACTAATTTATTGCTTAGATCTTATTATTTAGGTTAAAAATTTATAGATAATATTTTAAAGGCGAAAAAAAAAATATAAAAATAATATTTTTTGCTCTTAACGCAAGAGAGAATAAAAACTCAAAATTAAATTAAGAACAAATTTTAAACCACAGTAAAATTAGGCATTTAGAAGTTCTATCTTTAGACCATAGATGGTTCACAGTTTGATGATAAACTTCGTTTTGTAATAAGATAGTGTTTGGGATAGAGGCTACATTTTATCTCTGAATTAACACATAGCGGTTACCCGCACAAAATTACGAGAGAAGACTCATTGGCATGAAAATATTGTATTTGGTACATACTTATATTAAATTATACTCAAATCCATTCAACTGTTTTAGCACTGTTGAGTAACAAACATACAAACATTCTAAACCTACTAGGTGAATCCGGTATTCGGGTAAGTCGAAGGAACTATATTTTTAAGGAACTATCATTAACAGATAATTTTGTTAGTGCTCTGAATATTTTACAATTTGTTATTTATATATATTTATGCGTTTGTATATCTAATTTTAGTATGTATGTATATCAATAATTACTAGTACCGCATTTGAGTATTCTGACACTTCCCTATGGTTGACTGGGATAGAATGCTTTTAGCAATAAGTCCGCCATGTACACATATTTGTACTAATGAATAAATAAATAAATTATTAAAACAATTTGTAACAAACTGTAATTAGATTCTGTTAGGTACATTTAAAATTATGTTAAAAGATGACTAAATTCAATTTTAAGGTCTGAAAACGAATAAAAAGGTGATTTATGACATTTTTAACTGATTTTTTTTTCATTACATTGACTTTGTTAAAAAAAAAACCTGTTGATATGTCTGGGTTTTGGACTCTAAAATCCGGGGTATTCGCGCATCTTGTCCTGGTTGCCAAATTTTAGAGATGGCAACCCTGCATGCACCTAATAGAGTAGTTATATGTTATTCAGCAAGTTACAGTTTACAAGCGTAACGAAACGACCCTGTTATCGGGTTTGGACAAAATGACGTATAAATAAAGGTGCGTTTGTGGCGGGAAGTCGGCCATTAGGGCGTAATAAGTATGGAGCACGCTATTGTGACACGTCAGGACCGCGGCACGGGGCTTTGGTGGAAAGAAATTGGAGATGCCTACGCCGTAATGGACTGCTATGTTCTAAAGATATAAGGGTTGTTGCTGATGTAGCTATCACGTGCGTGTAGTGAAAAGATGTTCTCATCCAGTCAGCACTTCGCATACTTACGAGTAATCCTAGATAATTGGTTGTAAGTCTAAACATAGTTGACGACTTTGCGGAACTTTGACAATTTCGTATATCATCATCTTCATCATCATCATCATCATCATCCTACCCTTATCCCAGATCATTTGGGGTCGGCGTAATACGATTTTATTCATATTACAAAAAGATTTGGTTTTTAGTTTTACGACCGGCCACCTGCCTGACGTCAAACCTCTTTCAGGGTTGCCATCTCTAAAATTTGACAATTTCGTATATATATATAATATATATTATTACCATTGAGGCGTCAAACATACATCTCTCCTGATGGTAAGCGTTAACAGTAGCCTATGATTGCTTGCCATAGCCAGGGCTATTTTTTTTTTAATGGATGATAATGGCCATGTCGATTCCATTGATGGGTTCGCTTACCACTCGTCTAGAGGGCTTGATATCTGGGTGGTATTCAAGTCGATTCGACTCGAGTACTGACTCGAATACACCACTACTTAGTGTCGGGACTCGTAAGTTATTCAGACCCCAATTTTCGACTACACCAACAAACAACAGTAACTGTGAAGCGTATTATCGACGTACAAGTATATTATTACTGGTTATTATGCGGCTGTCCATCAACGGAATTTCAATAAGTCGCTCCAAGAGACGTATAATCGATGTTGCTTAGTTAACTGCTGCGTAAGTCATATTGACAGGAGCAAATAATTTGGACCCTCGTCTATACTATATACTAATATTACAAATAGGATTTGATTGTTTATTTATAATGGATAAAGTCAAAAATTACTAAATTGATTTTTATTATCCTTTCACCTACAGAAAGCTTTACCAGAGGGAGACTTTGTACAAAAGTCGATTGCTTGGCTACCTCTGTCCCATTCGTGTTTCAACCGTGAAGCAGTTGTGTTTGCATGACTGTGTTTCGGTTTGAAGGGTGGGATATGGCGTGAATTTACTGGGTACAGAGGAATGACACCCGAGTCCTCAGGAATGGCAACGCATGGGGGGTATCATGGGCGAAACAGTATAGATAGATAGATACTCTTTATTGTTTACTCCAAAAGATTACAATAGTAAACTTATTATAAATATAAATAATTACAAGAAATAATCACAATAAGAAAACAATGGGCGACCTTGTCGCTAAGAGCGATCTCTTGCAGGCAACCTTTGGATGGAGAGGAGTAATTATAAAAAATTTGGTGGGAGGCACGATGAAAAATTTTGTTAGTTGTAGATATGGGAGGTGTAATTTCTATATTAATATGTTTATTTTATTAGTGTATTAATATTAAACTTGTGTTATATCTTACATCTTTATGATGAATGAAATGGTGATGATGATGATATTTATCTAAAACTCTGATCTCTTGTGTTTTCCAAATAAATAAATATAATATGTATACAATGTTATAAATAGCAGGATGCAGTAATAAAACATATATGTATTTGTGATATAAAATAATAAGTTTAGTAAAAAAATACAAGACATGAACCAACTTAAAAATAATACATTGTACAAAAAAAACTCAGTGTCAACAGCCAGTATTAAAACTTCAACATGCAATATACAGGATGTTTCAACAAATTGTATCATACACGTTGCACATTGTGCAAACATTTACAAAATGCGTCCAACAAATATAAACATAACACTTGGCTCCGATATGTTTATAAATAGCGGTGCATCTGAGATTGTGTGGGTGGTTGCGGTACATACAATTTATAGCTAAACTAACTCGGCCCGCGGCTTCGTCTACGTATTTTATAGCCTGTCTGAATAAAACTCAATATAATAGAATCATCATTATATCAGCCGTTAACTGTCCACTGCTGGGGGGAAAGGGATTGTTAGTAATGGGATCTAATAGCCCCATTACTAGCAATATCAGGTCTCAGTTTCAGGTCGACCTTCACGCGGTTCCCCCTAGAAACCCCGCCAAACAATCCCGTCTACCCCTAAGGACTGTGCTGTTATATCTCTGTACCGTGTAAGTTAACTGCCATATCTCACCCCTCAAAATGAAATAGCCGTCCAGGTGTAATTGCTTCATGGTAAAAATACGGGTCAGGTTAAGATATCCATGCAGATAATTTTTTTGTAGTCTCCTGGCTCTTTTATGTTTATTTAAAAAAAAAATATATATATATATATATATATATATATATATATATATATATACACCAAATATAATGCAAATAAAACATATATTTTATATACTTGATGAAGAAATAATGTTATTACATATTGAATGAATAAATGAATATACTTTATTAGGAAATAGGCAAAACAATTAATAAATGTAACGATACAGTTGTATAAGTACAGTGAGGCAGTCTTATTACTGAGAGCAATCTTTTCAAGACAACCTTAAGGTAATCGACTAATTGTTGTACAAGTAGGTATGATAGTGCTCTATAATTAACAAAGTTAACAGCGTAAAACATTAAGGATATATTGTACAATTCAAGTGTTACTTATATTGTGTAAACGCTGTCCAAATGTCCCATTTAGAAATTGTTACACAAATTCTTCACCGAATCCAATTACATTTATTTTTATATAGCTTTCCTTTGTTCAGTAAATATTAACAAACAAACAAAAAAAAAAATACCTGCGCCGAGAGTTTATTTCAACGGTAATAAATCAAGTGCGGACGGTCACTGTTGACAGTTCATGACTGATGCGACAGTATTTGCGCATAGCAGTAGAATCGACTATTTAAAGATTTAAGTTTTTTTTTTTTAATAAAAATATAGGGTCATAGCTAATTGCTGTCTAGGCACAGATTTATGCTTCTCCCAGTTGTTACTAGATGGCGTAACAAAACTCTTTGTACTATAGTTTTTTTTTTAAATAGAGGTAGCAACAGTTATACGGCCTGCATAATGGTAAGTGGCCTATATTCTCTGATGATACATCATCAGAGATGCACTTGAAATGTTGTCCAATGTTGAGATGCTTAGATTTCGAGGCACAGTAATAAGTGTATCATAGTCAATCACTAATGGGTAAGCCAATAGGCTTATTATATTCCATTGGGTATTATTTTCCAAGGGCCAAACCCTCAGGAGGGTGAACCTCTTAAAAAACTCACATCTAAAAACTCCAGTTCTGTACTTACCTACTTATAGTAAAAGAATGCTATTTCTGATATGTCTTTTCGTACTGAAAGCTCTACTCGCATCCTGGAATGAGTTTGCCATTCTAAGTTGCATAAAAAAAAGTACTTACGTAACCTACCATATTCACGACCTAACACGTACAGTTCGAATTTTGAATCGCATCTTTTTTTTTTAATTTTCACGTGCGATTACATCAGGACATCAAAACGTGATGCTTTTATGTCAATCACATGTTAATATGGTGACATTTTAATTTCGCAGAAAGCGAATTATCAGATAAATACTCAGTATTTGGGGGATATCGCAATAATTGGCTATTTAAAACATAACACTACGTTTAATAATCCACGCACGATGTGTTTTGCGATTGTTAAAACTGATTCCAACGAAATGGTATGTTTATATTATGAGCATGCATTCACGTTGCCCGTATTAGCTTGAATTCAAAGCGATTAAAATGAAATTGCAAAATTTGTAAATCTCAATAAAGTTTTATGAGCTAACTAACTTACGATAGTTAGTAATGCGGACTGTCAGTCCCATTGCTAGCAATATACCCACGTTGTCCAATAACATAAATAATACCAAGTCGCGGATAAGAAGCTAGCTAACTTGTAAAACGATTTGTTTTGTTACTAAGTTAGGAAACATTTATAGCACATTAATTATTGTGATGCTCATGTCCCGGACTTAACTTTGGACGGCCGCAGGTAATTCTTGGAACATTTCGTTTTAGACAGGTGGAGGTGTGATCTCGAGTGATCAACAGGTTAGGTGTTTATCCCTCAGCAGATTGTTTGTTTATTTAACAACTAGTTCATTCATTGAACATTATTTGTTTTCATTCGTTCGTTCCGTTCACTCTAATTCATCGGCCTTGTAGTACTCTGCGTATACTTTTGTAAATTTACCTAAAACTAATAATATAAACAGGAAAGAGTACAGTTTGTGTGCGTGCCTGCGTGTGTGTGTGCGTGTGCGTGTGCGTGCGTGTGTGTGTGCGTGCGTGCGGACGTGCGTGTGTGCGTGTATGTGTGTGTGTGTAATGGGAAAACTTAAAAAATACTTCACTAGTTTTAACCATTCTTTCACTTATAGTAAGCTATATTCTCAGCTAGTAACATGGGCTGTATTTTATTTACGAACGAGTAGATTGTGTTTCACAATAAGAAATGGAATTCGAAAAACGATTGTAACGAAACCAATTATTTTGATTTAAAAATTAAACTAAATTGTTTATGATAATTTTTTTATAAGAAAAACCTAGAAGTTTTTTTTTTTTTAATCGAGGAGATTCAAATTTGTCGGAATCTTTAATTGTTTTTATATGTGTTCCCCCATTACTTTTGAATTCTTTTTTATCTGAAAGAATGTTCTTTTAGATTTGCCCCATATTTTATTTCAGAACAAGTTGATGTTTTGAAATAAATATACTTGATTTTACTACTATTGAATTGGAATTTATTCTGTGGAACACAGTCTTAAATTATTTACATGGGGAAATCCATGATTGAATGGTTGGGTCACCATGACGAATCAGATTTTTACCATACCGATTTTTTTATGGATGAAGATGATAACGGGGTACCAGTGAACGGTGATCGGTGATGATGAAGTCCTGTCAGTTGGCTCATTATGATGAATTCATCGGGAATTAATCAAGATAGTTTCCAGAGGGGACCATGTGGAGGTCGACCTAATATATTGGGGGGGAAAGGGATTGTTAGCAATGGAGTTCGAGAGCCCCATTGCTAGCAATATATTAGGTCGACCTCTACGTGGTTCCCCCTGTAAACTATCGTGAACAATTCTTGTTGATATCGTCACGATGGGCTAACTGACCTGCTTCATCCTCGCCTATCATCCTTCACTGGTGCCCCGCCGGTGTATACCGATAACGCGGTTGGGCTACCATTCTAGTATCACCTATTAAAAAAAAATAGAGTGTATTGGTAGCGATAGGACCACTAGACTCCATTAATAACAATCATCATTCTTCTATTATTCGAAATTATAAAAAAAATAATCTGACAAATCCGCTAAAACCGAGTAAGCCGCTGTAACAAGTAAATCTGCCTAAAGCCTGTAATTAATAACTAGCTTTCAGCTGGAACTAGTGTTCGCGCAATGAAGTGACTGACGTACCGCTACTGTGGGTGCTCTATTACAGTATCTGATCGCTTTGTTAGTTTATAGTAAATACAAACATACACATAATACACAGTAAAAGAGATAAAAGAATGAAAAACAAAATATAAGCAACAAAAAAAAAAACAAACAACAAAATGTATAAAACAACAATTACCGTTTTTTTTTTCATGCGTGTGCCATTATTATTATTAGTGTGTTATTATTATTTCAGCCGTTAAATGTCCACTGCTGGACATAAGCCCCATAAGGAGAGTTTTGCCAGTAGTTGCCACGCTTAGTGACTACTATCCGACTGGATTGGCAATCGCAGTTAGGCCTCTGGGAATGTTTTAAGAAGGACGCTCCTGCCCATCCCTCGTCCTCCTTTAGTTGACACGGGAAAGGTAGGTGTGGCCCATTCTATGCTAGGGCACACACGGTATTCAGGGATTTTTTATTTGTCTTTAATATGATATAAACAGCACTATTGGTAATAGATTGTGCCGTGTGGTCCCGGCATGGAATGGGCCTTCACTTCCATTCTCGTAGCTGTCGTAAGAGGCGACTAAGGTAAGTTAATGGTCAAGGGATGGGCAGCAGCCCTCTTAATATATCCTCATAGTCTAACTGTAGTTGCCAACCCGCCTGCCAAATATGGCAACTACTGGCAAGAACCCTAAGGGAGAGACCTATATATAATAATAATAATAATAAACCTTTATTAGCTGACCACAATTTTACTTTAACTTAAATACTACTTATTACTAAGCTAGCTTACTAGCAACCATTGTGTTGATCAGGTTGTCTGTCGACATAGGCCTCCCCCAATTGCTTTCACTTCTCTCTATCCCCGGCTGACTGTCTCCATCCTTTAGGTAAATCGTCCTCCCTACTTCTTTGATTTGCCCTCCTCGTTGTCTTTTCCCATTTCTAGGATACCATTCTATTACATCCTTCGTCCATTTTTCTTTGTTGAGTTGGGGAGACCTATATTCGGCAGTGAATAGTTAACGGATTATATGGTATGATAAAATAAATCTGGATAGATTAGAAAAGTGATGAATTATGAAAATTTCCGACAAACAGTGCACAAAATATTATTCCAAAAAAATCAATGCCTCATGACCCTGAATTCAGCGACCTTCAGATAACGTATTTTATCCCGACAACATACTCAACTGGACTGTCATATACTCGTAATTTCGCTATCCAATGCCCTGAAAGAACAAATCTATTCCCTCCCATAACAGAAATGTCGATCTTATCAAAATACCTCCGTAATAACCGTTCAAAAAGTCCCAGATCCCGGTCGGTAATAGTCTATTACTAGATGTCGTATAAAAAAGGAACGCTGATCTTAGTTGGCGAGTTACTGTTCATACAGATATAAAGGGCAACGTCGCAATTTTCTGTCAATGTTCATAAAAATTTACACAATTTTCAATAATTCAAATTGATTATTGAAAAGTACTCCGCTAGCGAACTAAATTTTAGTAATGCAATACAATTTTTATTAAGGTATCAGTGAATATTTATTAGAGGGAGACTTGGTACAAAAGTAGCTTGCTTGGACACCTCTGTTCCATTCGCGTTTCTACCGTGAAACAGTTGTTTGCATGGCTGTGTTTCGGTTTGAAGGGTACGATAGTGTATGTCTGTCTGGGTGCGAAACAGTATACTCTGTTATGTTCATGGTACTGCTCATGTTTATAGGCGATGGTTACCACTTTCCATGAGGTGGGCCGTCAGCTTGTTTGCCATTCTAGGTTGCATAAAAAAAACATTAATATTTTAAAACTTTCGTAGCTAAATTCATATTTGTCTTATATGTTTTGGGGCACATACAGTCTTATACAATAATTACTTATTTTTATTTCAGAATTAAAGTACTGAACTTATTTTGATTAAATCTCTATGGGACCAAATCTGTAGATAAATGTATCCTTTTAGTTAAAAAGAGATTTTTTCAAATCGGTTCATAATTGAAAGAGTTATGAAATAACAAGAAAAAAAAGTGCAACCGAATTGAAAACTTCCTGAATTTTGAAGTCGGTTGTAAATTTTACTTACTTTATAATAAGTGTAATATTTTTATTCCTAGATTTATTTGTTTACAACATTCCTAATCCTGCCATAGATGCATAAATGGCAATTTAAAAGTGCTTGTAAACAAGTCTTTTGAATAAAGATGATTTGAATTTATCATGGGGAGTGCTCTGAGGAATTGTTCGGATTGATACCTGCTGCTGATTTTCATCACCGTACAACCCACCATAAACTAAAGTTTCATCCCAACCATCTGGACGAGTGGCGGTCTTCCAACATGCGTGTTTCAAGGCACTTTCTTCCACGCACAACCACTTTTTGAAATCAACTTCCAGCAGCAGTATTTCCGAATCGATATGACATCATAACCTTCAAGAAAAGAGCATATTCCTTTTTAAAAGGCCGGCAGCACACCTGCATTGCCATTGGTGTTGTGGGTGATCGTGGGCGGCGGTGGTCACTTAGCAGAGGGAGACTTTGTACAAAAGTCGATTGCTTGGGTACCTCTGTCCCATTCGTGTTTCTACCGTGAAGCAGTTGTGTTTGCATGGCTCTGTTTCGGTTTGATGGGTGGGATATGGCGTGAATTTACAGGGTACAGAGGAATAACCCCTGAGTCCTCAGGAATGGCAACGCATGGGGAGTATCATGGGCGAAACAGTGTACTCTGTTATGTCCATGGTACTGCTCATGTCTATAGGCGACGGTTACCACTTTACATCAGGCCGTCAGCTTGTTTGCCATTCTAAGTTGTATAAAAAAAAAAAAAACATCTACTTCGCTATCGGAGAACTTTTTAAATAATCAATCTCGAAATATTGATGATTGTTCAATTGTGTTCGAAAAGTGACAATTCCTACGTTGGCACGCATCTGTATCAGTGCTGGCGAGGACCGAATGATTTCAAGTCGACATCAAAGGCCTCTAATGAAACCGTACCTCGAGAGCTCCCTGAACATCAGTGGATTCTAATTAATGTATTGCTGTTAATACCCCTAAGGGCTTAATAATGGATATTGTTTAATAGAACAAAAGGGTTGTTTGCGCGAAGGGCTGTGTTGAGATTGACTCGTTGAATGTCAGGGCGCGATCACACTCGATCGCTGTTTGTTACCCGCGTTTTTTCTTAAACCACTTCCAAAATGGAGTCTCAATTCGTCTCTATTTTTTTTTATTTCATTTTTTAAATATTTCATTTTTCACTTGGAAACAAGATGGCGGCCTACCTGATAAAACCGGTAACTATTGCCTATAGATATAACTATATTATGTGGCTAGCTACATTCCGCGGTTTCTCCCGCGTGAATCAGTATATATCATATGTGCTAAGTTAGGATACAACCTACCCGTATACAAAATTTCATTCAAATCCGTTCAGTAGTTATTTCGTGAAAGAGTAACAAACATCTATCCATTTATCCTTATAAACTTTCGAATTTATAACATTAATAAGATTTTATTTTCTTATCGATTTCGACAAGTTTCCAACATGATAATGTAAATCCTTCAGTGAAACTATTTTAGTTATTAAGCCTTTATGAATTTTTTTGGTTCTTATCTTATAACTTTGTCAGCTCTATTTGGAGATTTCTTTTAACGTTTAAATCAGTTATATAGTTTTATTTTTTATTTTATTATTTAAATTTGACATTTTATTTTGTTACTTTATTATTTTTTAATTTCATCGACTTGTAAATTGAAATTATGTATAAACTATTACAGTCTATAGTGTATATCTAGATCCTCTTTAAAGTATTCGTAATTAACTAGGTATTATTATACAATAAGAAATAAATAAAGAAAAATATCAAATTGTCACTTTTTCAACCGAATTTAAAAAGAAACAAGTTCTCAATTCGGTTGTATTTTTGTATGTTTGTTACGTCATAACTCCGTCAGTTATAAATCGGTTTAGCAATTTTTTGTTATCTGAAAGGATATACTTACAGATTTGCCCCATAATTTTTTTTATCAAAATCGGTTCAGTCGTTTAGTTTCGAAATTAAAATAACAGGTTTTACTACAATTTGAAGTTGGTTTTTTTTTTGTGGAACATAATCTTGAATTATTTTAC
Organism: Galleria mellonella; assembly: GCF_026898425.1. Taxonomy (NCBI): domain Eukaryota; kingdom Metazoa; phylum Arthropoda; class Insecta; order Lepidoptera; family Pyralidae; genus Galleria; species Galleria mellonella. Next base: position 613,669 of record NW_026441999.1, on the reverse strand, counting down.
GAAGCAGGCTCTATTTGTGGCGTATATCTAAAGAGGCCCTACTGTTGCTATTATTACTTGAAGTCAATACCTGTCCATTAGTGTTTACAGGCCTACAGGCGTTGTAATGGCTCTGTGACCAACTATAATAGTTCCCTACTCTATTAACAGCCTATTGTTATCTATCCCGGCCACTGCTATCTTGAACTTATTGAATTTTTTTTTTATACGACTTAGAATGGCAAACAAGCTGACGGCCCACCTGATGGAAAGTGGTAACCGTCGCCTATAGACATGAGCAGTACCATGGACATAACAGAGTATACTGTTTCGCCCATGATACCCCCATGCGTTGCCATTCCTGAGGACTCAGGTGTTATTCCTCTGTATCCTGTAAATTAAACATTATCTTAATCAATTTCGAAAACGGAAATTTCTTTATAAATAATTTAAATGTTGCGTTGGTTTGACCATTTGGAGAGGATGGATGAAAGAAGAACTACGAAAGAGATTTATCGAGCAAGAATGAATGGAGACGTCGGTAGGGGCCGCCCTAGACGGATGTATGTTGACCAAGTAGGCGACGTGCTGAAGAAGGGCCAAATTAAAAGTACCCGTAACCGGCGAGCGTGTATGAAAAGATTGATGAATGTGTAAGAAGCGAAAGAGGTTTGTTTGAATCGAAGCATTTGGCGTTCCATTGTTTCTGCCTACCCTAATGGGAGACAGGCGTGACAGATATGTATGTATGTATGTAAATAATTTCGTAATACTAATACTATTTTCGATTCTCGCTGCAATGCATTTGGGATCGTCATGTCTATCTATGGGTTTATGGTATGGTGGGTCGTCCTACATTGCTTTTGCCTGTACGGGGTCACCATTTTAGACTTTTTCTTCCCCAACGGTTGGCGATTGTTCCAGCTATGTGACTTTGTTTGCAGTTTGTAAATTGATATATTGAGAATAAGCTAAGTATTAACTGTCCATCGCTGAACATAAAAATATAGAATAGAAATGTATTATTTGAAAAAAACACAAAGTTACAAAAACAAGATACACTGGGCCCCACACTAGGCGACCCTGTATCGTGGGCACCCGACAAAGATTAACAAATCACGTTCTGTTATAATAAAAAGTACATAATGAGCGGGTATTAATATAAAAAAAGGAATATAAAATTGTCATAGTGATCATTGCTGATCAGGCGATCCCGAAAAACTGTAACGTTAATAAAAGCAACAATATAAATATACAAGCATATATATACATATATACATAATAATAATATTTATTTATGTCTCCTCACAAATAACTTAAATTTACACATGAGGTATTTAGGATATAATAAAATTAAAATATTATGGAACTCTGCTGTTAGGAGCTGGTGTCTGTAATAGGTTAAGACCTGTAGTACAGATCACCAGGCCCCCAACCGATATGTGTTTAAATAATAATTAAACAAAATACATTCCACTGAAATTTTACAATCCAAAAATAAAAATAAAAAATATATACATAGCCGGTTAACAGCTGAAACGATGATGATGAATTACTTTTAGACATTAGCTGCTTTCTGTCCGGGTCAATATTTCATTTGTATACGTTTCCGTTAATTTCCATTGAATCAGCCTATAATTAGCAATTTACAATGGAAGTCTAGACGTTAACAATCGTTTTGTATACACTATTCCGTTTTATTGATGAAACATTAACGCATGATACCGCGCGTTGCTCTGTTTAAAGATGATCAGCCAAATCATTTATTTTAGTCATAATTGTCATAATATTGTTTTTTTTTCATGCAACTTAGAATGGCAAACAAGCTGACGGCCCACCTGATGGAAAGTGGTAACCGTCGTTCGTAACTGTTTCGCCTATGACCCCCCCATCCGTTGCCATTCCTTAAGACGCGGGTGTTACTCCTCTGTACCCTGTTAATTCACTGTCACAATCCACCCTTCAAACCGAAACACAGCCATGCTTCACGGTAGAAACACGAATGGGACAGAGGTGCCTAAGCAAACGACTTTTGTACAAAGTCTCCGTCTAGTAAAATTGTATTGTTTTTTTTATTGATGGGTGAAAATTATAGATTCACTCTTGCGCCACCTACCCAATTCTATATGTTCTCCTTTAACTAAAGATTGTCTGTAAGAGTAAGACCTTATCGATTGCCCTAGCGATAACACCGCCTTTTGTACCTTTATATGTATATTTTGGTCTGTACTCCATGTTACTGTATTTCAGTTGAATTGTTTATATTTCATTGTTTATTTTTATGTTTTTTTTTTGGTGTAATAAAGAGTTAAATAAATAAATAAATGAACAATTTTTATATTATTGTATTCGACTAAACGTTGAAGGAGAGGATGGCATCGTTAATCAACTTTATTGATTAACTGTCCGGTCTCGTTAGGGCCGTGTCAACAGCGGACAGCGTGACGGTTGACGGGACACACATAAATACGGACATATTGATCTTATGTTATTGCCTTTTTATTTCCTACAAAAAAGCACTTAAAATTACATTTCTGGACTAACCGATAATTGGTGGAGAAAGTTTTCGGATGGCGATCTAGTTAATGTAAACGTGGTGGGAGGAAAGGGATTGTTAATAATGGAGACAGAATCCCATTGCTAGCAATATACCCAACCAGGTCGACCTCCTCGCGGTTCCCCCTGGAAACTATCATGGGTAATTCCCGATAAATTCATCATGATGGGCTAACTGGCCTGTTTTCATTCTCATCTATCATCCTTCACTGGTGCTCCGCCAGCGTATCCCGTCAGCGCAGGCGGGATTACCATTTTCACCCATAAACAAAAATACAAACGTGGTGTAGGCCGCACACTCAAAAAATGTTGATGGATTTGAAATTTACTTAGAAGTTACTTTATGGTGAATTGATAAAAGAAAACCTATGTATAACCATGGATGATGGATAGATAATGTGCGGTGATCAGCGTGGATAAAAAGTACCATGTCATGTCAAAATTCAACACTAGTTATTATTGATTCATCAAGTCCTCTGCTAAACCTAGGCCTTCCTCATAAAAGGGGTATTGCCAGTTTCTACGCTTGGCAGGCGGATTGGCAACCGCAGTTAGTTTTTGGTGATGTTTTAATAGGGACACTACTGCCTATCTGTATACCATTAAGTTCCCTTCGTGTCCTCTTACGACACCCACGGGAAAGGAATGGGTAGCCTATTCTATGCCCGGACACCGATGGCATATTTATTTTAATCTTATCCAATATTGGTAAGTACTAAATAATACTTATTAAAAATAAATATATATTTAGGAATGAAATCAATCTTTTATTAACATACGACGACCTCCTATGTGGAGGTCGTCGTATGTTAAGACGGATTTGCTATTACAAATTTGATCTGCCAACCCTAAGCATATATGTACACCCGACCGGTCAAGTTTATCACAATCCCGAGTAATGTGGACGTTGTGAGCAAAACTTCTTATCGGGGGGATGCACTCGCTATATAGGGTTGCTCAGCTTTAGATAATAGTCGCGATATCATACTTTGTAGTATCATGTATTATGTACAGTGCAAGCTATGTAGAGGATATTGCGGTTCAGATACGTAGGACGCAATTTAGTAAAGAAAATAGGTCAAGTGTGAGTCGTACTTTTATAATGGATGAAGATGAGATTTTTTGAATGGATTTTATGGTGTATACAACTATGCTAGTATGTAATGGTGGAGTAGTGAGGAAAGAAGTCAAGGTAGATAGATAGATAGATAATTTATTTACATTACTTACAGCACACAAATTATAATACAAACATACACATAAGTGTATAATGAAATGTATGTAAAAGAGATAAAAGAAAGAAAAACAAGAAAAGCAATAAAAAAAAAAACAAAAAGCTAGATATATAAAACAACAATTTCCTTTTTTTCATGCCTGTGCCATAGTACATAATACAAAATGATTACAACTCAGTTTATTGCTTTGCCCTCGAAAGAGCAAAACACTGATATTCTATTCTGTTGTGGCCAAAAGTCAGTCGTTCTTTTTTAAATTTTAAATATACGTTTAGTTTTATATATATATATATGTTTAGAGGTGTGATATATTTAGAGGTTTTTGGAAATAAAACATATTGTGATCTACTTAAAAGTGAGTGACCATGTTACATGCACTTTATAGTATCGCTTAGTACTTACAAATATTGGGTAAGATTAATAAAAATATGTGAAAATTGAACCTCAAAGAACCACCTACATACATATATAATATGTAGTTACAAATATAAAAATAAATATGTTACACTTTTTATTCTAATTAATGCAGACAAAGCCGCGTGAAAGCTAACAAATTCGTAAAAACCCAAGCCTAATGACACAGCCCGTTTAAATATTTGTAAATCGAGTAGAGGCGCGTCCGTTGCGACAGGCGGGAAACAGATAATCGACTGATATTATTGATCACCTGTACAGAGGCCGAAACCAATGTCTACTCTGTGGCACGACTTCAGATAAAAACGTCATATGAGGTTCACATGAGTTTCAACGATTTAAAAAAGCAAATTATTTATTTATTAGTTAGTAATGGGTTCTAACAGCCCCATTGCTCGTAATATTTCCACGTGGTTCTCTCTGGAAACCAGCATAGTTAATTCCTGATGAATTCGTCACAATAGGTCAACTTCCTATATATATATATATATATATATATATATATTACATTACAGTATATATTACAGTATGTAATCAATACATATAATTAACTCTCTTTAAAGGAGTTTTGTACTAATGAAATTGGACATGTTTGGACGGGTCGTATTAGTATGGGAATATTTTTTTTATTACTTTTTTACTATTTTTTTTTTAAATTGTTCTATTTTCTTTGTAAATTACTGAAGAATGACAGTGGTTTAAATTTATACCTGTATTTTAATTAACACTTTGCTGATCGGGAATTCCGTCATGATTGAATTCTTTGAAATTAATCCTAAAATTGTGATAAAAACCTAAATACAAAGAAAAGTAATTTTTTTGTTCATAAACGCTTTGTAATCCAAACGGTGTTGGCCGTCGTGGTAGGAGGACGTCACTACACGCTGTAGCAATGACGAGTTTTCTCGTCACCGGTCAGCAAATTGTTAATCAACTAAATCGCCAAGATAAAATCTTAACGTTATTTGAGCCGTGTTACGGAATTTGTAAAAACACCCATTTAATTTAGACTTCATTAGCAAATTGAATTTATTTCACTTTATTTTATTGTTTTATCTGGTAACATAAAATAAAAGGTATTTTATTGTACTTGCACCTTTTTCTTAAGAATGGGTAATATATATATATATATATATATATATATATATATATATATATATATATATATATATGTTTATTGTATATAATTCATACTGAATACATTGAAAGATTTAATATACAACAATAACATTGAAAAGAAGAATCCGCTCGTAACGAATATACTAGATATCGGACTAGTATGAGCGATATCGCAATGGGTGGTCATAAATGTCCAGAAGAGCTCAATATATAGATATTAGATATTACACATCTCTGTTATGTTCGTATAGTGTTTTACATAAATCCCAGCATGTAAGCTTTTAGTATTTGAATATAGTTTAATTTTATCTACACGTGTCTGCCTGAACTATTTTTTTTAAAAGTGGTACATAAAGAAGTCGTTTGCCTGTCCTAAAATATACATCCACTGTGCTTGAGTCACCATTGCCTCAAGTCTAGTCTAATTTATTGTGATTCGACAATTTTCTGATCCCTCAAATCTCATCTGAAACGTCAAGGCCCGTCACTGTTGACAATCTGAAATGGACTATAATTAGTGTTGCATAAAGCACGGATTGCGGATTACGTGGACTCTCTAATGCGTTGTTGTCGCGGCAAAAATAGACTTTAATTAGTGCATCATTGAGTCGAGATTCCCGGTGCTGTATGTGGGTTATGCAGGGTGTCTGACGTTGATTTTAGCTCGCCATCCGCGCTCATTTGTCTTGTTAATGGTCAGTCACTTGAAGCCTGTCCGTCTAGCGTCTACACGTTTTCATCTACATTATGGCATCAGGTTAGGGCTACGAAGCGAAGAATGTAGCGGAATAAGTCAATAGACTGCTGTTTAAATCGTGGACATAACATATCAAAGAAAATTTCACATTTTCTTAATGTTTAAGTTGTCGATGAAATCACTTATTTATCGATATTTTCCCGAGATCTGCATTCTAACATTAATTTTGAGGTGATTGAAGTTAGCTTGAAGAAACATCTCTATTTGTCGGCCATTTGGTTTTTGAAACCAATTTTTTATGTTACAAAATGTATACTTACTTTTTGCTAGAGAAAATGACGTCCATCACAATTGTGTAAGCAATCGAATATAAAATCTCCGATTCCATTCATTATTCCAAAGACCACAAAACATGCGGAGAAATAAAAAAAAAACATTACAGTAGTCAGCAATGATGAGTATTATAATAAAAAATTAAATAAAAAAAACCTCATGTGTTAGTCTGTATTAACACAAATTTATAATTGTAGTTAATTTTTATTTGAAAAAGTAACTGACGAGTTTCTTGTCTGTTCCTAACTGAAATTGCATTCCAAATTGAGCGTTGTATTAATAAAAATATGACTACCCAAAAGTGTTTATAATTACGTTTCTTTATTTAATAAAATAATAATTAATAAATGTTTTCTCTTATCCTTATAAGAGCAGTATCACGCTATTATGTTGGCCACACTTGGTACTCTCAGCTGTTTTCAACATAACATTGAGTGGGTCGGCATTATACTCCCATTTTACGTAGACGCAGTTCGAGTAGGGCTTATTATACATGCGTGGGGTGTTTCTAATTAGCCACTTAAGCTTCTCGAGCTCGTATATGCTGTTATAACGTAATTTCAAAAATAAATTTGGCGGGAAATAAGAAATATTTGAAGCGATCAAAATTAGACACGTGCTTCACTAATTTTTAAATGATGACTAATGACCGTCTTTCTTTTTTTTTCAGGTAATGGCTGTTTGTATACACACGTAATGGGTTTAATTATATTTTTAGTAGAAATGTTCACGTGATATGGGTTGTTGGAGAGTTGGTTGTAAATTTACCAGAAGGAGACTTTGTACAAAAGTCGTTTGCTTTGGCACCTCTGCTCATTTGTGTTTCTACCGTGTACCGTAAAGCAATTGTATTTGTATGGCTGTGTTTCGATTTGAAGGATGGGATATGGCACTAAATTTACAGGGTACGGAGGAATAACACCTGAGTCCTTAGAAATTGCAACGTATGGGTAATAAGGCGAAGGTTGCCACTCTCCATCAGGTGGGCCGTTAGCTTATTTGCCTTTTTTATTATATTTATAGCTTATTTTATATAAAAAAAAAATTCAAACGGACATAGAAAATGGTATATACCAAAGTTAAAATTAAAAAAAAGGATGGAGATAACTCCATTAATTATAGTAGTACTTGTATGTACTCCATTCTCTTATATATACATTCATTCATTCATTGTATCAATGTACGTTAAACCAAAAATTTGATTAGGTTGGATCAGTACCCAAAGACATCCTATGGATGATGATTTTAGATTAACTTCCAAAAAAAAAAACTACTGACATCAAGTCATTATCAAAACCAATTATTTTGATTTAAAAACTAAACTATTGGATCGATTTTGAAATGAAATTACCATGGAACTAAGTATATTCTTTCAGGTAATAAAATAATTTACCAATTCGGTTTAGAACTGGCGGAGTTATGAGGTAAAAAAACATAAAACAATACAATCGAATTGAGCCTTGTTTCTTTTTGAAGTCTGTTCTTTGTTTTTTTTTTTTTATACAACTTAGAATGGCAAACAAACTGACGGCCCACCTGATGGAAAGTGATAATCGTCGCCTATAAACATGAGCAGTACCATGGACATAACAGAGTATACTGTTTCGCCCATGATACCCCCCATGCGTTGCCATTCCTGAGGACTCAGGTGTTATTCCTCTGTATCCTGTAAATTCACGCTATATCCCACCACCCTTGAAACCGAAACATAGCCATGAAAACACAACTGCTTCACGGTAGAAACACGAATGGGACAGAGGTACTCTTCATTAATATTAGATTGTAAGTCTCAGGAGCATAGCTTAATGATTAAAACAATTATCAAAATAGTATGAATATTAGCGATGCAATCACTTACTTTAGAACTCTTACTTAAGTACCTGCTTCTTTTTTAAGTCAGCAGAAAATAATGCATTATTACATCATCACACAGAGATGTATCAGTTCAAATCAGTATAAAAATATTCCTAACATAAAAACAGGCGTACGCTAGATCAACGCACTCCAAACGAAATTCATTCACTAAGCCCACAAGTCGATCAATCAATTTGGTAGTATCTGTCTTATGCAGAAATACTTCTGTTTCCAATCAATTATTCACAGGAAGATTCTCAATCGGGCCTCATATCAGTGAGCTGTCTGTCCATTTCTAAATAGATACCTCTTGCGCAACCTATTCGGTATTCCTGTGGCGTCTCGCTCGAGACCGTTATCAATTATTTGGCATTTGTGCTTCTGGTGGGCTATTAGAGTATCGAATATGTAGATTGGATCAAAACGAGATTAATTTATCAATTTGTGTTTTTCTTAATGTTTTTTTTTCATACCATTTTAACATTTTGCAATGTCTTGAGAAGCTAAGTTATTGAATTTCTCCTAAACTGCTGCACCTATTTCGATAATTTTTAACCGATTATAAAAAGAAGGTTTTATTATTTTGGGTTTGTTGCGTCATAACTTTGTCAGTTCTGAACCGATTTGGAAAATTCTTGTTTTATCTGAATAGATATATGTACTTACACATTGGTCCCATAGATAATTTATCAAAATCAGGACTTGAAACATGTGTCGCAAAACGTGCGTGGACGAAATAGCAGTCGTAGATTGATGGCCAATATGGAAGGTTGTTAAACTTCTCGTAATAATAATAGCAGTTGTCAATCTTTGAACGTTTGTAGTCGCACATGTACTAATAGTAAGCGGAATTAAACAAAACCATTCTATAACCATTATAGCAAATAGAATTTCAAACAGTCGCTTTGTATGTATACATACACACTGCGCAGTAAGAGTACGAACGTAAATAAATCTAGTAGCGTCTGGAGTACCGGTGTTCCGTCGACCTTTGCATGCTCAGGTATTCGAACTTGCAATATTTATAGATCGGATGAAAAATGTGCTACAGCTAGAAAGATAACCATGCGCTCGCGCCGATGCTAACAGAGCATTAAATATCTTAATTATTTTATAAAAGACTTTTCATAAGGGTACCACAATGGGAGCCAAGCGTGTCGACTCGTCTGAATTTCCTTATAGTTTATGCTGCATCAGAGAGAGACTTTGTACAAAAGTCGTTTGTTGGAACACCTCTGTTCCATTCTTGTTTCTACAGTAAAACAGTTGTTTTTGCATGGCTGTGTTTCGGTTTGAAGGGTGGGATATGGCAGTGAATTTACAGGGTACAGAGGAATAACATCTGAGTCCTCATGAATGAGTGAATATTTATTTTCTCTTAACAAAAGGTAGTACAAAGTAACAACTTGAGGTATAATTAAATATGTAAGATAACTTTTGTGAGAGACTGGTGCTTGCAGTTGGTTTTCAAGAACCTGTGTTACACCAGTGTCCCATCTCCATGGACTACACAAATACAAGGCAACCAATTAGTATTACAGAGATGACAATAGAGAGATATAAATTGCGAAAATAAACTTAGCATTACCAGAGGGAGACTTTGAACAAAAGTCGATTGCTTGGGTACCTCTGTCTCATTCGTGTTTCAACCGTGAAGCAGTTGTTTTTGCATGGCTGTGTTTGTATGGCATGAATTTATTGGGTACAGAGAAATAACACCTGAGTCCTCAGGAATGGCAACGCATGGTGGGTATCATGGGTGAAACAGTATACTCTGTTATGTCCATGGTACACTGCTCATGTCTATAGGCGACGGTTACCACTTTCCATCAGGTGGACCGTCAGCTTGTTTGCCATTCTAAGTTGTATAAAAAAATATTAGAATTATAATTTAGACAAAATTATTTACAAAGTACAGTCTACTTGTATGTGTGCGGTGCGTGTATGTGTGTTGGGGAGGATAGTAAATTAAAATTTAATGTTTTTGAGCGTCAGAATATATCCAGTGATATTCATGGCGCTGTGTATGCCTATAGCTTTACAAGGTTCCATCAGGAATATCATCCGATTGTTAGCAATTTAGAGTTGGTAGTACGGGTAGCTGCCGCCTTTGTTTCAGGACTAAAAAATTGTATATTACGAAACAAAATCCGCTTGTAAATGCATTATTCCATATAGATGTCGCCTATTTCAATCCACTTCAAAATGGATATTCTCAATTTAAAAAGTATTTTTTTTGTTTGTTACCTTATAACTCTGTTAGTTATAAATTGATTTGAAAAATTATTTTTTATTTAATAGGATATACTTATAAATTAGTTCTTATATCCTTAAAGAAATTTTATCAGAATCGACATTCAGCATTCATTCAAATTCAGCATTTTAGTTTTTAAATCAAAAGAACTGGTTTGACCACAACCGATGTCTTTTTTTCGAACATAATCTCGAAATTATTTGAGAGTTACTCTTGCCCGTTGCGGAGGAGAATTTACATACTATATGTCCATAAAATGTCTTGACTCCACGCTCCATAACCTTTTCGATCGACTCTGACCAAAGTAATGGTGACGGAAATAGCCTACGACAATTTTCGACGTCTAGACTGTGTCTAATAATGTATTGCTCTGTTCTTGTCCACGTTCACCTGAAATAGTTCGTCAATCTGCTACGTTTTAAGGCTAAACTCGTAAAGTAACATCTCCGTTATAATACGGTTATTTTAAGCGACAACTGGAAGTACGTGTGTAGTATTTACTTGTAGCCGCGTCGCGTTATGTCCAAAAAGTTAAATAAGTTTTAAAACGTTATCATCATCATCATCATCATCATTTCAGCCGTTAATTGTCCACTGCTGAGCATAAGCCTCCCCCATAAAGGAGACTTTGCCAGTAGATGTCACCTTTGGCACGCGTCTTGACTTTGGTGATGTTAAAGGAGGGACTGCTGCTGTCCATCCGTCGACTATTAAGTTCTCTTAGTTACCTCCCACGACGCCTACGGGAAAGGAAGCGGTAGTCCAATGTATGCCAGGACCATACGTGCAATCTGCTGTTACGCATTATTTATAAAGACTAAATTTTAGGTATACTTTCTGAGGGGGATGATTAGTACAATCCAGAATTGGTATGCATTGTTGAGTTTAATTGTGAAAAACGTAACCAGATATGTATACACAGGTGTATTTGAATAGAAGAATTTAACGCCCTGTAAGTGACATATATTTGGTCACGCGCATAAATTATATTTTTTTCTTGTCTACTCCAATATTAAGCCAACCTTGTCTGAAATAAAGAAACATCTTTAATTGTAAAGTTTTTTTATGGTTATTTTAATAAATTTAATGGCAAAATAGTTTGTCTATTAAAATTCTAAATATCCACATCACAACCTTTGTTCTCAATAACTCGCTAATTTTACTTTTAAAGAATGAATTTCATATTTTTCCACACTTCAATCGATATTGTAATACGTTCGTACTCTAATACAAAATAAAATAATCTTCAGCCCATCCTCAGATCAAAGGAATCCATTATTCTGCTGATTTCACGCTTAAATCACAAAGAAGCTATAAAATATGTTTCGGCGTAATGGAATAATGATATGACCTCATCTGTTTCAATGTATCTATTTATTTACGACCAAGCCAACGTGGACGAGGAAACGAAAAAGTGGCTGGCAAAGGCCATTTATCATCCTGTAGATGGCGTCTTACGATATGAAAAACTGAAAGTGAACGAGAGTTTTTTTGTATCTATCCAACGTGCCAATTCATACACGGTTTTGGCTTTTCGGAATTTCTTTATATTGGTTCGTAACGGAGGGTTCACGTGGAATCCCATTGTTATGACAAGTATCGGATCGGAATTTTCTAACGTGACAATTCTAACCTAATGAGATATAGAATTCTCTGCAGCAGTACATTGTTTTGATTTATAAGGATATCGGCTGACCCGATCAGAATCCTACTAAGTTCATTTTTCTTATCAGGATAAAAATTATCTGATCTCTCGAGTTACAAACTAAAAGTAGATATTTACAAAGTATTAAAATCGGTTGAGCTATTTTGGAAATTAGTATGTACGACTATTGTGACACGGGATTATTTGCATATTAAGCAGTGAATGTGATATATTTGCAGGTGCATTAGAGATATCCTTATTATTATTATAAATAAGCATAGGCGGATATATCTGGAACATATTGACGCTATAACGGCTTAACCGATGGTCATGAAATTTAAACACGTAGTCTTTGGCATGGTAATGACTTGACTACTCTTTATCTCGGTCACGCGAATTCAAAGATACAGTTAGTATCGCAACAATTCTAAGTTGTGGCAACAAATAGGGATAAATGGGATTATTATGAGAGATTATTACGTGGGTTTAATCTGCGAATCCCATTGTATTGTTACCGCTTAATAATTGGCAACGTATTGGTAATTAACAGTAATTGGAAACGTATTGATTACATACTACCTCAACCTAACCACAATTTCCAGTAATATTATTATATCATTAAGGTATTTGCCGAGCCATTCAATAAATAGGGGGTAAAAAGGCTAAAAGAACCAAATTGGTTTTTAAGTGTACGTGTTTGGCTCTAGATGAAGATTTGGGGTTAACTTGCATGTTTTTGGGTTCGCGTTTGGTCTTAACACATCTGATAGAAAGTGACGACAAAACTTCAAGAGTCCGAGATTATATTTCTCCGGGAACATAGAAGCAGGAAGATCCACCAGGAATTATGTCAACCACTTTGCGCGAGTAAACAGTATGTCTGTGTACTGTTATGTCCATGCTACTGCTCATGTCTATAGGCGACGGTTACCACTTTCGATCAGGTGGGCCGTTAGCTTGTTTGCCATTCTAAGTCGTATAAAAAAAATTAAAAGAATAAAATTTCTATTAATCCTTTTGGGTTCGGTCTTCACTTTGACCATGACGTATGACAAGATGTTTATATTGTATACCCGAAAAAATTTCGTAAATTCCTACGGGTTTGAACGCTGATACACCATGTTTCTATGTAGACTATCTAGGCAAAAAATATTCAGTGTAATTTTTAAAAAGAGATGAGTGACGCACTCCCACGCGTGTGTAGTTATTTTCGATAGTTCAAAAGGTTTATTACCGAGACAAAGTCGACCGTACGCACTAGGCCTACGGTAATTGGCGTAATTACTAGGTATTTGCTTTTATTTATAACGTCCCCGAATTGTCGCTAACAGTCGTCATTTGCGACAAAGAAATGTATGTGGGTAATCGCAGTTGTAAACAATATTGTATCTATCTGCGTCTTACCAGAAATAAACCATCCATATTGTTTATATTTGGGCCATAAATCTTCTATCGTTAATGATGTTGTTATATTTTCAGCAACATTAATCAATTGAACGCTTTTCTTTTTACTAAAACATCCGGTCAATTATCGTCTTGTATATCTAAGTTCCGTTTCTGCAGTGAATTCATTTACATCGACGTAAACAACTATATTGTTATGTTTAAAGTTTTTATGTAAGTAGGTGATATTTTTTTTCTGATAAATATAAAACATTATTTAATTTAACATTTGCTTCTATACAAATTCAGAACTTAAATTCAGTTGCAATTGGGTAACAGGCTTGCCTAACCGACTCTGTAAACAATACGAAGCTTGCGATCAAATTCTACAAATAAACATACGCTTCCGTACGGAAGATACGCCTGCAAGAATGTACGCTTTGATGTTTATTATATTTGCTGATTGTATAATAATTGACAATGATTGACACCGTCCATTTGGTTTGGCGGTGAACTTGTTGCTTTTCATATGAAAGTCGCATGTTTAAACGTTAACTTATTCTATAAAATGTATTCCAGAGAGTATTGATTTTGTATAATTTTTGTAATCAGTTTTTTCCAGAGTTCAGATGTTTTGTTTTTCAACCGACGTAAAAAAGAAAGGGGTTCACAATTCGGTTATGTTTCTTTCATGTTTGTCCTCATAACTCCTTCAGTTGTAAACCGATTTGTATTTTTTTTACCTGAAAGGCTATACTTACAGATTGGTATAGAAATTTCATCAAAATCGATTAAGTTGTTTAGTTTTAAAATCATAATAACAATTTTTTGCCATAAATGAAATTTTTTTGTGGAACACAGTTTAATTATTAATGGGTGATAATGAAACAGTAATCCCGCTGCGCTATTAGCATACAATAAGGGATGATACCAGTCAAATATAAGACGTTCAGACGAAAAGAGATTAGTCGACAGATCGTGATTAATTTACTAAGAATTAGCTATGATTTTCAGCTTTCCATATAGAGATCGACCTGACAGCAATTTACTACAACAGTCCCTTCGCCCCAGTCGTCAAATACTAGTCAAATAATAATGAAAATAAAAAATTCCTTTGTCAGACCAACTAAAGTTTTTTTTTGTCGAAATACAAGTTAGGTAACATATTTTATTACGGAAATCAGAATGACAAGCTGGCAGAGATCCTAATGTTGCATAAAGACGTGAATAGCACCATAGACATTATAGAAAAGGCCAGAGGGAGACTTTGTACAAAATTCGTTTGCTTGGGTACCTCTGTCCCATTCGTCTTTCAACCGTAAAGTAGTTGCGTTTGCATGGCTGTGTTTCAGTTTGAAGAGTGGGATATGTCGTGAATTTACAGGGTACAGAGGAATAACACTTAAGTCCTCAGGAATGGCAACGCATGAGGGTATCATGGGCGAAACAGTATACTCTTTTATGTCCTTGGTACTGCTCATGTCTAAAGGCGACGGTTCCACTTTCCATCAGGTGGGCCATCAGCTTGTTTGCCATTCTAAGTTGTATAAAAAAAAAGAAAATACTGTAATATCCATAATACATACTTATGTGCTGCCATTCCTGACAACTGAGATATGATAATTTGATCATACAGGGTTACACTTTGGGTTCATTGCACGTATCTGTGTAGTCTAACTTAAGGCTGCAACTGAAAATTAGTGCATTGCTTTTAAGCAAAACTATCACTGAGCCTGTTTGGGTCTCTGCGACACATATGGCGAAAACAAATTCGTATTTTATCTTTCGTTTTATATTTAAAATAAAATGTAATTGATTGTATGAAATCATTTGTTAATTTACATGTGTCATTAGACGGCTCAAATAAAGTGTTTATCTATTGTACCTACGCATACTGTAATTACATTGCCGTATTATTACCATATATTGTATGGCTGTGTCTTAAAGGGTGGGCCTGATTTTTTCACGTCTACTGAGGCTGTAACAGGTGCGGGACGGTGGTGCCCAACCCGACAAATTTTGTAGTCCCCCTCTGGTATGAGATCTTAGGGATGTATATTAAGTTATGAAAAAATAGACTATATACATCTAGGAACACAACCCAGAATGCTGGGTCTGGGCCCAAGCCAATTTGGAAAAGCGTATCCTCTATTTAAATGCAAATTTTGTTTTCGCCTACGTGGTTTCTGTGATTTCACTCTATTTCTATTTTAATAAATAGCAATTGTATTTGTTGTCATACATGTAAATGTCAAAGCTTTATTTAATGCTATTTTTTAACAGCGACTTCGACCACGTAACCGCGGTATTTTCACTGACCGGGATAAAAGTAGCCTATGCCCTTCCAAATTTCATATTTTAGTAGTTAAGATGCTAAAAAGTTAATAAACAAACACATTTTCATATTTATAATATTATTAAAGATGTAAATGTTAAAGCATAGTTCGATATTCCTTTAGTATCAAATAAGATAGTCACATGTCCAATCGATTATGCTAAACACGAATTGCCAAGGACGGGAGCAGTTGATAAGACGACTGAAATCATAAAGTGTTTGCCTTGAGATCGTATTTCATAGATCTGACGTCAATACTGTATAAGAATTTAGATAAAATAAAACAGGGCTGTAAATAAAGCGTTTACCTTTTAAATTAGTAATAATTCACATTTCTAAGTAGACTAAATATATTCAGAAATAAATCTGGCAACTCGATATGGTATACGTGACTAAAACCATAATAAATAATTGTTAGAGTAACTAATAAAACTAAACCGATAATATTTTACAATTGCCCGTGTAGTTCCGGTATAGAATAGGCCACACCTTTTCCCATGGGCGTCGTAAGATGCAACTAAGTGAAGGTGAAGGATGGGCAGCAACGTCCCTCTCAAAACGTCTCTAAAGCCTACCTGCTGTAGTCAGTTCGCCTACCAAGCTTAGCAACTACTGGAAAAACCCCCCAAGGGGAGGCTTATGTTCAGCGATGGGCAGTTAAAGGCTGATATGATAATGATGAAGCGATAATATTTATAAAAATTAACAAACCCCACGAAATGACCCTTGTCTTTGATGCCCCTTGCGGGATGGTTAAAGAAAACCTAGTGTCAAAAACGTCTATCCTTACATAGATCTCTTGCTTCCTGTTCTTTCATAACTCGTCTCATGAATTCATGCTAGTTCCAGAGACTTAAATCTTCCCTCAGGTAAAACTAGGTCTACATACGAGGTTTGTCCGGAAAGTACGTATAAAAGTTTTTTAAAAATTTTATTTTACAATTATTCAGGTAAATCAATTTTATCCCCTTCAAAGTACTCCCCCTGTGACATAATGCACTTGTGCCAACGCCGTTTCCACTGTGAGAAGGCTCCTTGAAAGTCCTCTGGTTGTAGGTTTCTCAGCTGCCCCGTCGTAGCTTTTTTTATCTCATTTATGTCCCCCAAATGCCGCCCCCGAAGTACCAATTTGGTTTTTGGGAACAAGAAGAAGTCACACGGGGCCAAATCCGGCGAATAGGGGGGTGTTCGGTCACCGTAATGGAATTTTTACTCAAAAACTCACGGACAACAAGAGAGGTGTGAGCAGGGGCATTGTCGTGGTGAAGAATCCAACGCCCCTCTCGCGCCAATTCTGGACGAACTCGTGCCACACGAGCTTTGAGGCGTCTGAGCACATCGACGTAGAATTTTCCATCAACTGTCTGGCCTGGAGGGACGAATTCTTGATGGACAATCCCCCGAACATCGAACTCTTTCTCGGCCCTCTCTGAATCTTTTTAGCCACTTGTGGACGGTTGGTTCCTTCACAGCATCATCCCCATAAACTGTTCTGAGATCGGCAAAAATTTCACGGCCATTCTTGCCGAGTTTCGAGAGAAACTTGATTACGACGCGCTGCTCTTCAACGGAAGCGGGCTTCATGCCGACGGGGTTTCGTTAAGAGGTAACTTCACAGATGGCGTGACAAGCCAGTTCGCACCGCACGGCGGTCAGACCAGAACTGAAGCATTGTTAGGGACATAAGGAAGGGGTCCTGCGCTTACCTGGCCTCCCCACTCCTCTTTCTCGCATTCCAGAACACTTTTATACGAACTTTCCGGACAGACCTCGTATATACACACATACATATCTGTCACGCCTGTCTCCCATTAGGGTACACAGAAACAATAGAACGCCAAATGCTTCGATTCAAACAAACCTCTTTTGCTTCTTCCACATTCATCAATGTAAATCTAGGTCTATCTGATCCTAATAAATCAGTCTATTTCTCCTCCGGCTCCTATGTATATCCTTTCATTTTTATATTGTATATCTTGTGTATTGTGGAAATGACTATAAAGAGTTTAATTCTACGGGTGTAGCAAACCTAGCGATAATTAAGTAATTGAACAAACATAGACGGAAGATCGAATGTTAGAATACATAAATATCCACGCAATTGGTACGAAAGCTCACTATGGTGATTGACTTTATGCAGAAGCTGCAAAAAAATTATTCCTATTTGTATTCCATATTTCTTGGCGAAAGTAGTTTTTTTTAGAAGCCTCTTACGGCACTCTCAATGGAAAGAAAGAACTGGACTATTCTATACTGGGTCCATATGATATTTTAACCATTTACATAATATTAATTATAAAATTTTCTCACAGTTCCTAATACTGTAAAGGAAAAAATATGGTTAAACTCAAAAAAAATTTACCGATTTTAAAAATTCTTTCACATAGTAGTATTAAAAGCTGCATTATCAGTTAGTTACATAGGCTGTATTTCGTTTAAAAAAAAAGGTATGTAAGCCGGGAAGGGTCGCGAGTACATTGTCGGAACAGTTCATTGAGGGCGTACAGTTTTCTCTTATTTATTTCCAGTCGTCTTTTATACAATTAATTTGTGAATGCCATTCGTCGAACTTCAAACGATTTCACGGAATCTAATTTGGCTGCTCTCTTCATGGTTGAAGGACGGCACAATATAAATCAACTTTATTATTTTTTTGAATCTTTATTTTTTGACGCTTTGATGGGGTCCCGTATTTCTCTGGAAAAATCATGGGTTTTGTTTGCGACATGACCTTTTCCCGCTATCAATATTCATAGACGTTACTAGCCTTTGTCTATTCTGGAAGAGGGAATGTCAGAAATGTTTTTATTAAACTACAGGTAAATATTTTTTTCTGTTTAATTAATAACTAACTGCCCGCCTGAGCTTCGCACGGGTATCGATTCTGTCAATATTTGTAAAGATCTCTCTACTGTCTTCTATCACACTCACTTGTTTTTATATATGAAGATTTTTAACATAAATCATCCATTTTTTTCGTATCATTTTCCAAATATTTTCTTTCATACTGTCTTGACAATTATAAACATAATAAAAAAAGAATTGACCAAATAGGTGCAGTCGTTCTAAAGTGTACTTACTACATACATTTGATAAATTGTTTTTATGTAAACAAGTAAAGTAAGACAAATTACCTGCCTATAAAATTCTGTAACTATAAAAATCAGACAAGTAATATCTGGAGACATAGAAATATTAACCCAAAAACAACTTTAGTTTCTAAATTGGCCCAACTGAAAATCGAAGCTGGATCTTAAATGCACAAACTTACTTTAACTACTTTTGTTACAAAGGTGTTAATAGTATATGTCGTTGTCGTCCTCCGTGGCGCAGCGGTCAACACGCCTGCCTGCGACGTGGAGGCCCTGGGTTCGATCCCCGGTCAGGTCATGATGGAAAACGATCTTTTCCTGATTGTCCTGGGTCTTGGATGTTTATCTATATATGTATCTATTATAAATATAGTACCGTTGAGTTAGTATCCCATAACACAAGTCTCGAACTTACTTTGGGGCTAGCTCAATCTGTGTGATTTGTCCGTATATATTTATTATTATTATTTATTATTATATGTTATACCCCAATTCAACGTTTATGATATAAAAAATCTCGTGTGACGTAAATACAGTATTCTTACAAATCTTCACACTTATATTGTTAGGATTAGGTGTAAATATCTTATAAAATTAGGGATAAAATTTAAAAATGTAAATAATTGTTTTAAAAATATTATTACTACATATTATTACTATATAATCATGTTCTAATATTAATGCACGTTTGGAATATATTGGAAGTGGACAGAGCTCGATGTTGCTTTTTACTTTTAAATCTGGACCAAGATAATTAAATTACATTCTATTTATGACAGTAGGTATTAATTTTCTGTGCCACAGATGATACATCTAGCGAACATACAAAAACTAATCAACCTTATTTACGCACGATACGCAGGAACAGAATCCGAACAAATTGGCCCAGCGTCGATGCATATAAAAGCTCGTGGAGATCTGTCGCTCAAAGCCACTCAGCTCGAGTCGTATTGCGTTTAAAATGAAATAATCTTGTATGAATCAACGCAGAACGGCCGGCGGCGGCGAGGTATGCACAGTATCAAGCTTTGGACCAGCGCCAGAAATGGCTTACATGCAGGACCATAACAAACTGTAGACTTTGGAAATTGATTTGTTTAATGTCTTATATGAAATTGTATTGACGACGCTTCCTATTTGGGGGATTAGATAGATGTGCTTGACCCATATAGTGATGGAGTAAGGATGCTGTGTGACACCATAAATTTTTATCACCAAGATGTTGTAAGAAACGATGGGAACAGAGCACAATTGCAAGAGGAAAACTAAAGAAAAAAAAATGATGTAATAGTATTCTGCTTTTATGGAAGCAGTAATCAGAAAGAACGATTGAATTTCCTCTTTGATCTTTGGATAGAATACTATAAGTTTTGATCCATACACATATATTAACTATTTTATTAGAATTGAATATAAGCGAATTAGTAGGATAGTAATAAATGAGAGCGACAAATTGCCTTTTTTTAATATTCGGTATCCAGTAGATTATTTCATCACAACGTTTGAAGTATGTGGATGTATGTGTGTGGGTGTGTATGTATGAAAAATGTTGTTTCAATTATATACCTTTTAATGAAGATCACTATATATACAAATATGACGATATTACAATTTTATCTTTCCATTTATCTAAATAACATTAAAAATTCCCTTCACATAATCCTCAAATAGCGTCTAGACAAAGATTGGAGCAGTAACTAATTTCGTAGATAGAAATGAAGACTCCATTCAACTCGGAGTTACTGTTTGTAGTTTCAATAAAATCAAACTAAGCTACTTGAAAATAAAAGGGTTTTTATTTTTGTAAAGGTACATGTAATTTGGACCGCAGTTACGAAGGTATATGTCGAGGAACACAATAATAGTAACAAAACGGCCGCTCGTCTCTTTTTATGTGCATTGAAGCTGGTCTCTTGAGGATTGGACTGCGATGTCTCACGGACTGGAACTGTTTACTATTGGGTTTTTAAGTGTTATTGAATTTGGTTCATTATCATTGACATGGTTTATAATCCGGATTGTTCTATTCCAGAGTTCAATGCTGTTTTACAAAATAAGTGAAGTAAACTCTGACATTTTCCAAAGGGAGATTTTGTGTAATGTACATGACTTATTAATTCAGCCGCCAAGAAGCTTCCTTGCATTATATATTTTGGTTTGATGTTAAAGGTATGGGGATTAAATTACTGATAAATTAATAATCTTCTATTACAAGGTTTGGCAATGCGTAAGAGATACGTCTGATATTGCAGTATTCGCATACTTTGATAAAACATTCAGTAGTTATACAGATTGGACCATTCTACGTTTAAAATGTAAATGCACATTGCTTACCATTATAGGGCGGTCCTTTATTCAGCTGTAATTTCGGTATATTTTTATGGTGTTTTATCATGCAGTCGATTGTACCCACCCCTGCTTTGCACGGCTGTAGTTACCTACTTATACGATGTAAACATACAAATTTTCTTTAAAAAAATATCTAAAAGACAGTGAAACATGTTTTAAAATCCGTTGCGTTATTTAGAAAATGTAAGTGGAGAACCAGAAACATGCAGACATTAATCAAGCGAAATCCTAAAAATAAATAAAGAGTAAGCCTTTATACTTTTATTGGTTTATTTATATTGATATCTAGAGTACAATAATGTAGAGAGTGCAAAAATATCAAATCTGAATAACATATCTTAAGTCTGCTGTCAACCTTACGTTTGCCAAGCTGAATGTACACGTGCCTCGGATCTCCCACGGCGGTGACATTGTCAACAGTGACAATTCACTAAAGTGCATCTCAGAATGTGTCATGTTATGTGTAGACCACTCAACTATGATTCACCTCAACTACCAAAACAATTGCTATCTACTATATTCGACGCTCGTTGAGAAAATTGAGTGGAGACTTCATATTAGTAAACAAAGTTATCGTAATCACACATCCCTGACAAAGAAATGTCTCATCCCAATTTAGGCTTTAATTCGTATGTTGTATAACAGATTTTATAATAACAGTAGAAAAGCTATTGGCTACGGTTTATTAGTAGACGGCGCTATTGCTACTACCACTGAGCCCCTGGTTTAGGTATCTTATTTTAAAATCTGCTATCCAATATAAAATTTAAAGTTCATATTTAAATGACAAATTGTTTGTCCTCACGGAGTTATGCTATTGCAATGAACGACTTTTAGTCACATTATCTTGCAAGATAGAGTAAGATTTTGCAGAAAGTAAATGAGAAATATAACTTTATTGCCAAAAGTGATGTACTGTTTGGTCTTTGATTTATAAATTTTGTATAAACTTTAAAGTTCTCAGCAAGTAATTGCAGATGTCAATTTTAAAACAAAAAGTATTAAACCACATGCCCTACATTCAACACTTCAAAGAAGCCAAAAACAACAAGATTACTATTAAACCACTGGTCAAATAATGACAGATATATTTCCTTCGTGCATTGAGCATTTGGCATACCTGCGCGCTCGTTAAATTAATTGGCAACAGTCACCAAACACAACATAGTAAATACTTGATTTTCAACGTTCCACTTTAATCCCTGATATTTCTTCTCCTTAACATTTTATTTTGTTATTATTTAGATATATATTTGGTCTATCTTTAGTACATTGCAGACTTTGATTTTGAACGTTTTCTTGCTTAGGTATTAAGCCAACTGCCATACTTCCATCATCTTCGTTGACAGCAATAGCGATTTCAAATTTTTATGTTTTTAATAAAACGCAGCGAGCCTATCAGAACACTTCTTAAACAATAAATTGTTCTTTTTATTATTGTAAAAAGTCAAACTGGCGTGATCAGGGGCTTATTATAAGACATTCAAGGGGCATAGTGTTTATTTTAACGGCTCGTGCGGCTATAAAATACGATCGTGGATGCTTCGTCTCTACGCTATTAATGACACCACTGTATAGGCTCTCAGATCTTGTAGTCTCACTGTTTTATGCTCTTGCGTTTCTTTTGCTTTTATGACTAATGCATTTCTATTGTATTCTTTACTTTTGGATAGTTTAGTGTCAGTTTTTTTTTTTCAAATAATAAGGATTAGAAGTAGATGATTCACCTTTGAATTTAGATTTCCCGATTTCTCACAACTCGTTGTCGATTTACCTACTGATGTGCGTAGTATTTTTAGATTTACTTTTTTATTTTTTCAATAGAAAAAATTTAGTAATTGAAATATTAGAAATGTCAATCATACAATACACAAACAGCCTATCTATAAATCATATCATCATCATCATCATCATAATCATCATCATCATCAATTCAATCATGCATATTTCACTGCTGAATGTATTATTCGTATTAAAAGGAAAACCACAGGTCTGCATTTATCAACTCCAAACATATTTGATGTTGTCAGTCTATATTATAGTTGGTGATCAGCCCTACTCAGGATTTGCTATTACGGGGTTGACACTATAAAATCTATCCTTTGAATTGATTATCGATTATAGAGCTATATATTTATAAGTCTATTTTCACTTCTGCAACAATTTATAATAAATATAAAAGACGTCGAATATAAAGAATATGCCATTACCGGCGTATTGAATCCAATGGCTTTGGAATAACTGGATAATGTTGAATCCCCTCAAGATCCCGGAATCAAGTAAGAGAATGCTCAATAAATTTTACTTAGAATGACAGATTAGCTCGGCCGAAAGGCGTTGCAGTAAAACATTGGCCAGTTAATTTATTGCCTAAACAATTTGTTATGGAGCTCTGAGGATGAGATGAACTTAATTAGAAATAATGATCAAATATTTTAATTGTACCAATTAATTTTACAATGATTATTTTCCAAGATTAGTGGTAGTAGGTAAAGTTTTAATTATCTAATTATTATCTTTAAGTATCTATTAATGCAGCATTGCCTGATTGGTTTTTTTTTATATAACTTAGAATGGTAAACAAGCTGACGACCCACCTGATGGATAGTGGTAACCGTCGCCTATAGACATGAGTAGTAGTACCACGGACATAACAGAGTTATACTGTTTCGCCCATGATACCCCCCATGCGTTGCTATTCCTGAGGACTCAATGTTATTCCTCTGTACCCTGTAAATTCACTGCCATATCGCACCCTTCAAACCGAAATACAGCCATACACTGCTTTACGGTTGAAACACGAATGGGACAGAGGTACAGAGGTAAACTCTCCCTCTGGTAATTCTTTTTGGAATTTTTGCTAAATTATTAAATCACTGCGGAGAATTTTGTATAATTTGTTTGAGAGTTGATTTATACCAAAACCAGTCACACGGTTACGGTTAGTAGACTGTATATATATATAAACTATAGAGGGTAGTAACTTATTGACTAGTGATCCAGCCCGCCTTCGCACGGGTGCAATATTTGTTTGTGTAACTTTTAAACTGTCCAACACATTTTAGTAAGGCTGTTTTTTAGGCGTGTGTGAAAGTACTGCACTAATATGCAGCAAGGTTTTATAATGCACGGCTATTTAGCAATTTTATGAGTCCGTTTATGTAGTTCCTCCTATGGTCCTCACGTCCGCGCTACGTCTATTATTTTCGCACGGCCAGCGCCGGCGGCAACTCAATAATTTTACCGGCTTATTGTTTTTATTTTGCATTATCTTCTGACCAACTGCATCAATTAACATGCTGTATAAAAATAAATATTATTTCCATGAAATTTCCATTCTGATTTAGCTATTTGTTTTTATAAGAATTTATAAAGTATACTTAAAACTTGTATTTACACTTAATTTTATATTTTGACCCACAATGAGAGGATCGGGCTATCGTATTTATTACATAATACCCTCAGAATGCTGTTACTGCTGCCACGCAATCGGTATAAAAGAGATGCGATCCGTTTGCGTCTGATGGCATAGAAGTCATCTGTCCAAGCCTATATTTTTATGTTATTCTTAACATAAAAATATTTTTTATTAAAATTAAATATAGCTAAGATATTAAGTTAGATGTATGGTGTCGCTGACTTTTTTTGTAAAGTTATAATGAATATTTTTGCTGTACAGTTTATTCCTTATTTCAAACCGTCCCGGCAGCGCACGCCAGATTATAGATTTTTTTTTGACTTCAGTTACGTTTATTATGATATAATTATTGAAAATATATACTTACCAAAATAAAAAGTAGCCTATAGCACTCACTGTAATATACCTTTCTAACAGTGAAATAATTTTCAAAATAGAATCAGAAGTACCGGAGATTAGCCCTAACATTCAAACTCGCAAATTAACCTCTTTATAACATTCGTGTAGATAATAAAATATTGATAAAATTTACATGGGTTAAACTTAGCATTTACGAGCAGCAGTATTTACGAACTGATAAGACATCCTAACTTTTAAGAGAAGAGCATATTTCTTTTTAAAAGGCCGGAGGAAGCATATCTGCAATGCCTCTGGTATTGCGGGTGTTCATGGGCAGGGGGTAGTTACCATCAGGTGGGCTGCAAGCTCGTCTGTCCCCTGTGTTATAATGAGGAACCGATATATTGTACTGTCGTAATATATGTTCCCTGTGTCTATCATTTATCTTCTTAAAAGTTTTCGCAGTCCACTGTGTGACTCATTGAATCGTTATGAGCAAGTAATGAGTCAATAAACTAGGTATCAAAGTTTTCCAGACTACGAACAACTAGTAGGTATAATTTGAGAACAATAACCTGGACTTCATTCAAAGGTTACCATTACTTAACTCCGATAATCAAGATGGTAATTTGAAATACCAACTCGCGCTGAAACATTGCACAGAATATATTAGTTTTGTACGAGAGTGAACGCTAAACATGTGATATCGAATGACTAATAAACGTCTAAATTTGACGGTTAGTGCCGCAAAACGAACAGAAATGTATATTACAAATGGAATAGGCACATAAGACTGAAATAAACTCGAATAGACGTACGCAGAAGTGGTTGGGATTCAGCACGAATATCGCCCTTGAGTTTCTCGTTTCAAAGTGTACAGGATACACCGACGTGCGATGTAAAATGTCAATAATTCAACACCGTATGTCCATTTCGTACGTTACACGTGTTTTACTGGTTTTTCATTATCTGAGAAGTGTTCTAATATTGCTCAAATAAATGTCGTCATTCGAAATTTTTATTGTGGTTGTTAAATCGATGACGCATTTGTATATATGATTTCAAGCTTTGATATTGTCTCTGAATTTCGTTTAACTCTTGTTTCTGCGGTCAAGTAGTTGTGCTTGCATGGTTGTGTTTTGGTTTGAAGTATGAAATATGGGAAGGAAATTAAGGAATACTGAAGCCGAATCTGCAGTCCTCAGGAATTGCCAAACAGGAATGGCGTCACAGAGTAATCATGTCAGTTCATGTCTATAGGTTGTAGCCAACAGACATGAACTGTATTCCACTTTACCATACCATACCATATCAGTTGTTAACTGTGCACTGTTAAACATAGGGTTTGCCAATAGTTGCCACGCTTGGCAGGAAGATTAGCAACCGCAGTTAAGTTTTTTATGATGTTTTAAGAGACACGCTGCTGCCCATCTTTCGACTATAAGATCCCTTAATCAACTCTTACGACAATCACGGGAAAGGAAGGGGTGGCCTATTCTATGCCGGGACCTACACGACAAGTATACTTTAACGGCAAATTCCACTTTCCATCATCAAAAATATCCGTAAAAGAAACTTTATTAGATAAAAGTCTACTAATTGGTCTTTCCAAATATTTTTTTAATCCACTATCCGCATTTTCTCTAAACGCAGTGATAATAGGTCTGCATCGCATCTGTGATTTCACTCATTTCGTTCAGGGGTTTGGGTCAGTTCCAAATTATGAGTTCCGTTCTCCATTGATTGTTTCTTTCATCTATTTCAGTTCGTTTGTATTTATCCACGACCAGCTCGTTTATGGTGGTCCAGAATTTAATATCGCTACTGCGCCATCAATAAAATTGTCTTTTTCTAGCTCCTGGTTATAATTTTGTATAATTTTATTGGTAGTATATTTTATGTATTTTAACATCAATTGGAGTTATATGAGTTGACAGTTTCCATAACGCTAACCTATTTATGTATAGACATAAGCAAGACCATAGATATTATGGATTTTAAATGCGTTCATCGTGTGTTGCTGCTTTTGAAAATTGAGACATTCTGCATCTTGCTTCAGTTATTATATACTTGGAGAGTTAGATGTTTAGATGGATTTTAGGAGTGGAAAGATTCAGATGCCAGAAGAGATCTGACAAATAGATTGAAAGTACTAAGTTAAGGAAGAGTCAAGAGTTGCCGGAACGTTAGACGAGTTTTATAACGAAGACGAAAGTTGGTAAAGATTTATGTGAGGTAATAGAAGCCTTTGACCTCACGTTAAGAGACAAAGATGTTATTTTTGAGACTCCCTGCAGTCTGTTTTACGCGAATTTAATGAAAATGTAACCAAATTTTGTTGCAATTATCACAGAAATACTTTTAAAATTGAATTAGTAACATGATTTCTATTGAAATAGTTTACACATTGGAGCCTGCTTCTTTTGTTTTTACTGTCCCTATTAATTCTCTATTGTTCCTATTGATCATAATACAAACCATATTGAATAGCAATATGTAAAGGGTATTAAATTCAATGCAGATATCGACATCGGACGATATAAACAATGGTTGTTATGAACGAAACGCGGGAAGTAGACAAGTTTTCACGAAACAAAGCAGGCCTTTATGGAACTACGTTTAATTAATTTCCCGAACACGGCCCGATAAGATTCCTCGTCGTTTGAGAAGTTTCACAGCTATTGACAGTGAAAATCTAAGTTCTTGTAGTGAATATAAAATAGCTAGCGACAAGTCGTGTTATAAACCTTCCCCTGTTTAAGGGTTTTGCCACTTTTCGCACGTAGTTGTCAGTTGGTGTTATAAGTAGATATGGGTGCCCAATATATATTGGGTTTCTCTGGACATTGATGGTGGACAAAAAGGTCATCACCCATTTCGATGTCGCCAATAACAGTCTGATATTCATATTCATTTCTATTAGGGATTACAATGATGATCATCATAACTTTTTTTTTTTTCTTAGAGACTGGGATGATTAATAAACATTAATAGTAACTATGCCCTTTGCCATCCCATATACTACTCGTACGTGTACTAATTCGTACAGCACTCGTGCACTTTAGTTGCTAAACACATGCTTTTCAACTGTATTGGGTTGTCTGTAAGAGATCTCTGTCAGAGATAAGTCCACTCTTGCTCATAATATTTATAAATGTATGTATTATCAATGTAATTTACAAGTGCAATAAAGAATGTATCATTATTTTTATTAAAGTTAACAATTAGTTCAGCCATAAAGGCGCTGAGAGAGCAGACAAACAATTTGCACTTTTATAATATCAATAATAGCCGTGTGGTCCCGGCATAGAATGGGCCACCCCTTTCTTTCCAGTGGATGTCCTAAGAGGTGACTAAGGAGGCTTAATTGTTGAACGATGGGCAGCAGCGTTCGTCTTAAAACAACATCAAAATCTGACTGCGATTGCCAAGCGTGGCAACTATTGCCATATCCCCTCTTTTAGGGGAAGGCCTATATTCAGGAGTACGCAATCATGTATTATACGCGCTGCAATATTTTTAAAATGCTTGAATATTTTCGCATCATGAAATTTATTACAGGCGAGCAGCGAACTTTTAAGTCTATTTCAAGTTGCGCCTTGTGCGGGCTTATTGGTGTTCCTTCCTGAGATACCAATCTTTAATTCACATTTAATGCTGGACTTTGCTTTTTTAATAAGTTCCCGGCTTATAACTTGAACAAGTTTGCAATTGACTGCGAATCTTGTTCAACTAAGTTTTTTTTTCTCTGATAGTCATATCTTTCTTAATAGAAAAAATAGGATTAATTTTTAAAATATTTTTGCAACAGCAGTAGCGAACATACCGTCTGTCTGATCGTATGGATTCCATAAATATTTGCCACAGGCATTAGTTGCATTTTGTGATCCCCATTATGAAGTGAAGATTTTGTTACCAGGTTCCCACAGTTAGGGGGTGGGGATATCCCTTAATTTCACTGCCATGTCTCGCTCTTCAAACTGGAACAAAGTGATACAAGCAATCCAGGCAAATTAATTTTTTAATTGCTAAATAACTCACGACTATAGTTTGTAATAGTGTAATCAGAGGTATTGATCGACCATTGTCATTGTACTAAACATTACGCTCGACATGTCCACTATTTGCCGAGCTTTTCACTTATACACACACAGATGTGCGATCGTGTGTGTAAGTGTGTGCGTGGTATCTGCGTGCGTGCTACGTGGTAACTGTGTGCGTGAGTGTGTACGTATGTGCACGCGTGTGTATGTCTTTCTTTACTAATATAATTGTGAAAGTAAGATTGTTTGTTTATTATTTTATAGCGCCTTAACCAATCACTATGTTTAGTATACTCGTACTATATGGCAACGAACCGCCATTTTAATTATTACATGTATATTAATTTGTAACCAATAAGTACATTTGTATATTTATATTAGATCAGAAACATAGTTTCCAATTTTAATTTAAAAATCGTCTTCATTTGGGAACACTTTTTTTTATCTAAGTTTAATTAAAAAAAAATGTATCAGCCAGTTTGAGATGTGG
Source organism: Galleria mellonella (assembly GCF_026898425.1). NCBI lineage: Eukaryota > Metazoa > Arthropoda > Insecta > Lepidoptera > Pyralidae > Galleria > Galleria mellonella. Next base: position 584,134 of record NW_026441999.1, on the reverse strand, counting down.
CTAAAAGTTGTCACGTTTTTTACAATTGATGCTCTATCTATTATATATAAACTAAGACCTTTACTTAGCCCGCAGCACTGGATAGCCGTGTTATAAAAATGCAGTAAAAGAGAGAACCACTAAATCCTGTATCACTGCCCTCCTGAGTGCACCACCTGAATATTTACTCTTCGACACTGCTCTCCACGTGTAATAAGCTTTTATATACCCACACAACTTGGTTGCTGTCTAACACGAGATAGAATTGTATAATAAAATGTATGAAATTTACTGCTATACAATACAATGTATCTTTTTTTTACAACACGGGGGGCAAACGAGCATGCGGCTCACCCGATGGTAAGTGACTACCGCCGCCCATGATCACCCACAACACCGAAGGCATTGCATGTGTGCCGCTGGCCTTTTAAAAAGGAATATGCTCTTTTCTTGAAGGTTATGATGACGTATCGGTTCGGAAATACTGCTGCTGGATGTTGATTACAAAGAGTGGTTGTGCGTGGAAGAAAGTGTTTTGAAAATCTTTCTATAGTATCGCTATAGCAATGTATCAATAGAATCCATTCGTGTTTCTACCGTGAAGCAGTTGTATTTGCATGGTTGTGTTTCGGTTTGAAGGGCGGGATATGGTGTGAATTTACAGGGTACAGAGGAATAACACCTGAGTCCTCAGGAATTGCAACGCATGGGGGGTATCAAGGGCAAAACAGTATACTCTGTTATGTCCATGGTACTGCTCATGTCTATAGGCGACGGTTACCACTTTCCATCAGGTGGGCCGTCAGCTTGTTTGCCATTCTAAGTTGTATAAAAAAAAAAAGAATTTGAAACTAAAACTAACTAAAAATTTATCCGACCATAACTAATACAGTTGCGTCTAATGGGAGTAGAAATAAAAATTAATTCATCGATAGAATTATTATATTAATTGTTTTTAAAAAGTTTTTCGGTAATTTTTTTTATTAAAGTTCTATATGCATGTATGTAATGTCCGCCTTGTAGGTCCTGGCATAGAAAAGGCCACCCCTTCCTTTCCCGTGGGTGTTTTATAGGCGATTAAGGGAGCTTATGGTGAAGGGACGGGCAGCAGCGTCCCTCTTAAAACATCACCAAAAGCCAAACTGCTGTTGTCAACCCGCCTGCCAAGCGTGGCAATTACTGGCAAAACCCCCCTTGTGGGAGAGGCTATGTTTAGCAGTTGATAGTTAACGTCATGTTAACAACATGTATATACAGTGGCAAGAAACCATACATCTCGTCTGATGGTAAACGGTCACTGTAGCCTATGGACGCCTGCAACACAAGGGGTGTCACGTGCACGTTGCCGACCCTGAAGAAAGCTTAATATACTCTTTTTGAAGAACCCCATAGCGTAGTCTCCAGGGAGAACTTCGGTAGTACCTATACAATATTATCAGGCCTATTTGTACAATTAGTCCGTTACCCTAAGGTTGTCTTGAAAAGATTGCTCTCGGCAATAAGACCGACTTACTGTACTTATACAACTGTATCGTTACATTTATTGTTTTGCTTATTTCCTATATTATATAAAGCAAATAATGTATACTCATTCACGAAGTTCCATTGAAACAAACTAGAATACGATTTACGATTCCATCTTTTGAAAGTACTTGAAAATTAACTGCTCTTCTAGACAAAGTGTCTTTCTACGAAATCTCTGTTGCGAAGTACAGAATTAATACAGTAATTGTACCTAAACTATATAAATAACGAGTTAATTTTGCTCCCTCTGTACAAATAATGGCTTCAATCATGCCAGTATTAGTTATTTACAATATCACTACACTTATTTCATAATAAAACGAAATAGAATTTTTTTTATACAACTTAGAATGGCAAACAAGTTGACGGCCCATCTTCAATCTTCCCATCAAAACAAGTTGATGGAAAGTGGTAACTGTCGCCTATAGACATGAGCGGTACCATATAGACATAAAAGAGTATACTGTTTTGCCCATGATATTTCCCCCATGCGTTGCCATTCCTGAGGACTCAGGTGTTATTCCTCTGTACCTAGTAAATTCACGCCATATCCCACCCTTCAAACCGAAACACAGCCATGCAAACACAACTGCTTTACTGTTGAAATACGAATGGGACAGAGGTACCCAAGCAATCGACTTTTGTACAAAGTCTCCCTCTGGTAAAGATTTAAAATATTCAAATTCAGAACCATTTATTTTACAATCAACGATATTTAACGCTTGGTAGTTACCTATGAAGATTAATATAAAATACGTATGAAATAATTTTCTCCCTATTCATGAAGAACTGATAAATTACTTATGACTAGGCTGTACGAGCCATGCTCTTTGCCTGTCCATTTTGAACATATTTTAAAACAACGACAACAACATCGACGATATTTATGAATTTAAAACTAAACTTCTTTTGTTTGACATTGTTGCACGTTCTAAAATCAAATATTTTCAATCTAATATATTTATGGAAAGTCTTTTCAAATAGCGGTACGCTTTATGCGTTTTAAAATAAGAATAGTGACTATTATTTATGCGTTTTAAAATAAGAATAGTTATTCGTAGGAGTTTTGTGCTAAGCGAAATTAACTCTTAATACACTCTTAATCATGGTGTTGTTTTTGATTAGCAAAACTTTTTTCTCCCACAAAAGCATACGAGGAAATGCTGCCTCTCCAATACATTTCCAGCACAAACTATCACAGCCTGTTCGCAATTTACGAGCTTAGCAAACCGGCCACTATTTATGGTCCCCTGGTAGTTATAAAGTTTGCTACTAATATTATTTATTTTTCATATCCTCACGATGTTTCCCCTGTGAGGCTGGCAGGGCCATGCGAGCGGAATTTATTACGCTATCGTAATCATTTACGCCATACAGGCTTTAGAGATGTTCTTTGAGAGCAAATTTTTAAGAAAGGAGGCTTTGAATTCTTATGGCCGAACCATTATACGTTGCCAAGACACCAGTGAAGGATGATAGGTGAGGATGAAGTCAGGTCAGTTGAATGATGTAGCTCCACTGAGCCGTGGAGGTTGCTAATTCATCAGAAGTAATAGTTACATTTAGAGATCATCATCATCTTCCTACCATTATTCCAATTATTATTTGGAGTCGGCGTAATATGTTTTTTATCCATATTAGAAAAAGATACCAGAGGGAGACTATGTACAAAAGTCGTTTGCTTAGGTACCTCTATTCCATTCATGTTTCAACCGCAAAGCAGTTGTGTTTGCATGACTGTGTTTAGGTTTGAAGGGTGGGATATGGCGTGAATTTACAGGGTATAGAGGAATAACACCTGAGTCCTCAAGAATGGCAACGCATGGCATATCAAGGGCGAAACAGTATACTCTGTTATGTCCGTGGTGCTGATCATGTCTATAGGCGACGATTACCACTTTCCATCAGGTGGGCCGTCAGCTTGTTTGCCAATCTAAGTTGTATAAAAAAAAATTTTGGCTTATAGTTTTACGACCGGCCACCTGCCTGACGTCAACCCTCTTTGGACTTTTAGAGACCATGATCGCCATGTTAATTGAAGATGAAATGAAAGAAACAGACGGCACCGCCCCAACGGGAGGCTTGACACTTATTAATTAAACTGTAATACCATTGTAGTAAGCTAATTGCGCTTGTCAATTCCCTTACCAACGTATGTGTATGATATTCGAGGACAGTTCTATCTGCTATCGACTTGTATATGACGAGTTTATTTTGTCATGATAAGCAAAAAATAAAACTATTTTAAACGTGATAAAACACTAATTCAGAAAAGTTCATTTTTAATTTGATCCCAGGACCGTATTAGAAGTAGATTTTAATTCGAAACGAGCAGTGTTTTGCTCCACAGCTTCAATAATCACAAGAGTAAACTTTAATAGACGATAAGGGGGGGGGGGGGTTGTTAGTAATGGGGTTTAGTGGCCTCATACTAGCAGTGTACTGTCTGATCGACTTGTACGCAGATCTTTCTGGAAATCATGTTTTATTTTAATAATTGATAATAGAATGGTAACCCCATCCGCGCTATCGGTATACACCGGCGGGGCACCAGTGACAGATAATAGGTGAAAATGAAAAGACAGGTCAGTTAGCCCATCATGATGAATACACCTGGAATTCAGCACGATTGTTTCCAAGGGGGACCACATGGGACTGGTAGTCCACATTACTAACAATTCCTACTCCATTACATACATACATATCTGTCACGCCTGTCTCCCATTAGGGTAGGCAGAAACAATGGAACGCCAAATGCTTCGATTCAAACAAACCTCTTTCGCTTCTTCCACATTCATCAATCTTGTCATACACGCTCGTCGGTTACGGGTACTTTTAATTTGGCCCTTCTTCAGCACGTCGCCTATTTGGTCGACATACGTCCGTCTAGGGCGGCCCCTACCGACATCTCCATTCATTCTTGCTCGATAAATCTCTTTCGTAATTCTTCTTTCATCCATCCTCTCCAAATGACCAAACCAACGCAACATTCCTTTTTCAATTTTTGTCACTACATCGTCTTTCAGTGCACACTTCTCTCTAATCACACTGTTTCTTACTCTATCTTTTAAAGTAATACCACACATACTTCTCAAAGCTCTCATCTGTACAGCATTTATCTTACTACTCCATTGTTAGTAATATATCCTATCGGATCGACCTTCCTGCAGTTCACCCTGGAAACTATCGTAGGTTTTTATGGAATTTGTTACGGTAGACTAACTCACCTGCTTTCATCCTCATCCATCATCTCATACTGGTGCCTCGCCAGTGTTTACCTATAGCGCACTACGATAGGGCTACCATTCCATTTTCATCCATTAAAAAAAATTATAAAATACCTAATTTCGCCCTCCCCTATTACTCATCACTAGTACTTCAATAGCGTAGGTGGATCCATTTTATTCTCACCTTGAAGATAAAATGCTCTGTTTAGTATAAGATTAAATTACGCAGTCGATAGTATTTGTTTAATTTTCTAAAGAGGTTGCTTTCAGTAACGAATCCCGCTAATTGTATATCCATTTCATCCACTCTCCAACATTGTTTTCACGCGTCCGACTGACCGTGGCATGCCCTTTCTTGTACTCACGTCCACAGTCCATAGCGCGCTGGAGATGTTTCTCGTGCCAAATATTTATAACAATCGATCTCATCCTGTTACAGGTACGTAGCCATCGTATGGTTAAAATCAGCCATCTTTAAATTAGTCACTGACGTCAGCGGTACCGGGAATTTTGTAAGTAAATCATTATCAAGGTAAACAGCAAAACAATGCTTTAAAATAAAACGTTAGATTTACATATTATATAGATAGATAGCTATCTATCTATCTATCTATCTATCTATATAATATGAGTCTCTAGTCTTTCTCTAGTATCTGTATATCAGAGGAAGACTTTGTACAAAAGTCGAATGCTTGGCTACCTCTGTCCCATTCGTGTTTCAACCGTGAAGAAGTTGTGTTTGCATGGCTGTGTTTCGGTTTAAAGGGTGGATATGGCGTGAATTTACTGGGTACAGAGGAATAACACCTTGAGTCCTCAGGAATGGCAACGCATAGGGAGTATCATGGGCGAAACAGTATACTCTGTTATGTCCATGGTACTGCTCATGTTTATAGGCGATGGTTACCACTTTCAATCAGGTGGGCCGTCAGTTTGTTTGCCATTCTAAGTTGTATAAAAAAAAGATACTCCTTATTGTTTCCTCCAAAAGATCACAATAGTAAACTAAATAAATAAATTAAAAAAATTACAAGAATATGTATGTTGTTTCTTACTTGGCATATTTAGATAAGTAGATAGATATATAATTTATTTGAATTATTTACAGTACACAAATAACAACTAATATTAGTACATAGTCAGAAAAACAGATAAAAGAATACATATACAGAAAAAAAAAATGCAAAAAAAGGTAACACAATTTTGCGTGAGTGTGCGACAATAATATAAAATGGCCACAATTCAGTTATTGATTTGCCCTCAAAAGAGCGAAATACTGATATTCTGTTATGACCAAAAGCTAACAGCAATTTAATAAACGATCCTAACATGTTTTTATTGAAATTAAATTTATTTCAATACAACTGAATAAAAGTTATTAAAAAATTGAAAATTTTCACAGAAATTGTCTCTAAACGGAACTAGTAACAAATCAAAACAATCATTTGATTGATATTGGACATCAGCAGACTGTCGTATGATCGGGTCAGTAATTTGTTTGTTTATATTTTCATTATGTTCTATTGAAATAGACTATAAATTAAAAAGAAAAAAAGACAAAACAGCCATAATTTATAATATTTATTCATACGTAATCGAATATAACAAAAACTTTGCCGTCCACACATTTGTCAAGTTTATTTTTATCAAAAGACATGTCAAGATGGTTTACTAAATGTGTCAATTAGGAAAAAATAAATAATATATAATTCCACGATCCACGGACATCAAAAACGCTCGTGTACCACGGTTGCCCTCATGCAGAAAGCCATCTGCATTCGTCTGTATTATTATTTTTTCCATTTAATTATGGAAAAACCAGTTATTTTATCTATGGTACTACTCATGTTTATAGGCGACGGTTACCACTTTCCATCAGGTGGACCGTCAGCTTGTTTGGCATGCTAAAGTTGCATATTATTTATAAAAATAAAGCTAAGAAATTTAAAAAAATTATAAACCGATTTTGCTAAAATTTGTATGGGATCAATCTGTAAGTGTAACCTTTCAGTTAAAATACATTTTAAAATCGGTCGAATAGTTTTTGAGTTCATCCATTACAAACATACAGAAAATCACACCATTCCTCTTTATAATATTAGTGTAGATGTAAATTTGTTCCGATGGCTGCTTAACATCGGCCCCGCCGTATGCCTGCCCCTCACTACGCAAAGAAGTGACAGTGGCGGTAATTCGCGCATTGCCACCGACGTGCGCAATGGCAGATAAGTTTTACGACTCTATAAAACGTCAGTTTACTTTTAATAACGTTTTTATGACCGTTAATAACGCGTTACGTTTGTTTTACTACTTTTTGACAATTATTTTCGTGTATCTAAGAGTACTTAACAACAAATACGTAATGATTAGTCCTTCATTAAGTGTTATGATTTTTTTTATGCAACTTAGAATGGCAACCAAGCTGACGGCCCACCTGATGGAAAGCTGTAACCGTCGCCTATAGACATGAGCGGTACCATAGACATAAAAGAGTATACTGTTTTGCCCATGATATCTCCCCCATGCGTTGCCATTCTTGAGGACTCGAGTGTCATTCCTCTGTACCCTGGAAATTTACTGCCATATCGCACCCTTCAAACCGAAACACAGCCCATGCAAACACAACTGCTTTACGGTAGAAACACGAATGGGACAGAGGTGGCCAAGCAAACTACTTTTGTACAATCTCCCTCTGGTACTTGTCCCAAAATATGAGTAGTAATGTGAAAGTTTGTGTACATGTTTATACTAAAGGTATACATGTATACATTATTCTAGATTTTTTTTATGATACTTAGCATGACAAAAAAAAGAAACGGCTTTATTGATGGTAAGTAGTAGCCATCGTTTATAGACATAAATAATACCATGGATATTACAGAATACTTTATTATAATATAAGATAAATGTTTTAGCCAAATTCACATGTTGTCCTAAATCAATAGCTAGTTTCCGCATAATGTATGCTTATATAGACAGTCGAGAACATCAAAAATAGCGTCTTATCTGTTTATTCTTATTTTAAATAAAACATATCCATAAACGACAGGACTTGCCATAGACACGTTTCGTTTTAAATATTTGAATTCAGAACGCGAAATCGTGACAACATTGTTATAGCTATTAAGAGGAGGTTTTTGCTTCCTAACTACAAGGATTTTAAAGTTGGGATTATACGACTCATCTCTCAGTCGAAGTTGGTCCAATCTGCATAAGCAAAAAGCTTATCTATACTTGTATACCAATATTGTAAAAAGGAAATACTTGATTTTTTGTTTGTAGTAGATTGACTTGAACAATATTTAGCTGATTTTAAAAATTGTTTCACTTGTAGAAAGCTACGTTATCAGCCAGTAAGTCGGGCTGTTCTTTGTTTTAAAAAACCGTTTGAAGTCGGAGCAAGTTGCTAGTGTGAAATAAACATGTATTGTTTTCAACCACAGCTGCACCGTACATTGGGGATTTTTCCAGACAGCACACAGCATATGCACATGGCCAGATGTGCATGGTGCAATTTTAAATCGCTCCATGCCAGCGATATTTCACAACGTGGAATTTAATATCGGCCGCCATGTTTTCCATGTTTACGCTCTGGGTTTAGGAGCGCGCCATTTATCTTTAGCCAATATCGGTGTATAAGCTTTTAATGGTTCAATGTTTGGATTATGGAATGATATTTTTCAACGGTATTTCGATTGTACGTTACGCGATATCTTCAGATGTGGTTCGTTTCGTATGGAATTTCAGAAAAGATTCTTAGTTCTTTTTTAGATTTTTTTTGTGGCTATGTTAATCTTATTTTCACAATGTACAGTCGATGGAGTTTGAGCCAGTATTAATTTTGTGATGTCTGAAGCGGCTGTTGTCAAAGAAAAAGCTGTTTGTTGCGAAGTAAACTATCCATGAAAAAAAGCTATTCCGCGTTCTAAATTTGGATATTTTCCATGTATCAATGAAAACGCGTCAATCGTTGCGTTTTACTTGTTTTAAAATAAGAATAATAGAATTAGTAATCAATACTATAATAGTTTTCATAACATCGAAGTCGTAGTTTTTGCGGAACAAAGATTTTATTGTGGAACAAAATCCTTGACTATTTAAATGTTCTTTTTTTATAACTGATGTTTATAAATCTTTTATTACTTTTTTTTTTACTACTTACATATAGTAGTGTAGATGGAAAAATATATCATCATCATTTCAGCCAATAATCCGTCCACTGCTGGACATAAGTCTCCCCCATAGACTGCCATAAAGAACGGTCCTGAGCCACCTGTATCCACTGACTGACTCCCTGCAACGCATTTCAGGTCACTCCATCTAGTGAAGAGTCATCCTACACTGGGTTTATCCATACATGGTCACTCAAGAACCTTTCTTCCCCATCGGTTGTCGGTTCTTTGAGCTATGTGACCAGCTCATTGCCACTACAGCTTGATTATCCTTCGGTATATATCAGTTATTTTGGTTCATTTCCAGATATCCTCGTTTCGGATTCAATCACGCAAAAAAACTCTGAGCATAGCCTAGGAAAGAATAGGAAAAATATATATAATATTGTAATTCCAATAATATTTACCGTTTCGCGTTTCGTGATAAATTAATTAAGCGCATATCGGCCGGCAGCGTCCCGCTACTCTCCTGTGGGAGGGCTCGTTTTAATCAATTAATTCCAGCGACGGAACAGAACGTACGAGAAAGAGAATGGACGCTAATAATTTTATTGATGTTATTTTATAAAAGTTTCCGTGTTTAACGATATTTTATGTTATTTTTTTCCCCCAACATTTTGGTGACATTTTCGCGTGGTTTTTGGTACTGGAAATATACAATTTCTAGTTGGTATATGAAGATAAAAAATATACATCAAGTCAGGTTTTTGGTTAGACCTTCAAGAACATACCTATGGAAACAGAATCTAATTTGTTTTTTTTTTTTTATACAACTTAGAATGGCAAACCAGTTGACGGCCCAACTGATGGAAAGTGGTAATCGTCGCCTATAGATATGAGCAGTACCATGGACATAATAGAGTGTACTATTTCGCCTTTGTTTGTTTTTTTAATCTTTCATCTAACAAATAGAAAGCTGTTTCATCACCTAGTAATATAAGCTACATATTTATTTATTTGTTTAACAATTTATTGCACCAAATATTACAGGGCTCGTTAAAGAATTTTCAATATAGTGTAGTACAAAAGGCAGCCTATTGCTAAGCAATCTCTTCCAGACAACCCTTGGGTAGTAGGAATTAAAGAATAAATGGGTAGGTGGCGTGTTAAAACAAATATATATATATATATATATATATATATATATATATATATATATATATATATATATATATATATATATATATATATATATATATATATATATATATATATATATATAAAAGAACCGACTGACTCTCTATTCCGTGTGGTCACGCTTGACGGTAACGTCATAATTAAATGTCTTCAAAGAGAATGAGATAGTTTTCAATTGGTCTGTATTTTTGTGGTCATATTACACAATTTTGTATATATATATATATATATATATATATATATATATACAAAATTGTGTAATATGACCACAAAAATACAGACCAATTGAAAACTATCTCATTCTCTTTGAAGACATTTAATTATGACGTTACCGTCAAGCGTGACCACACGGAATAGAGAGTCAGTCGGTTCTTTTGATTCGTTTCATTCGTTTACGGCGGGTGCGCGTGTGTATGTGTGTGTACTCTCTGAACTCGTTTTGTTTAATCTCCACCCGCCGTAACTTGCAATGGACGGTGTCAAAACCGCACTATTCACGGTTTTTATGCGATTGCCCTAGAGCGTGCAATGGAATATATGGGACTGGAGGAGGCGCACTGTAATCTGTTTCAATAGAATTTAATGAAAACATAAACAAACTAATTATTGGCCCGACCATACGATAGTCTGCGGATATATAAAACAGTAGTATAAATAAAAAGTAGTTTTTTTGAGTGAGACAGATAAAAGAAACACTAGATGCTATGTCGTATAGGGAGGTCAAGGTCCATATGGTCTGAGATAGAGCTGGCTGAAAGAAGATGCATGAATTAGGTGCACCGACAAGAGAAAATTCTTAAATGAAAAGAGAGAATTCCCCTATCATTAGTATGTGTGTGACTACCAGAACCTAGTGTTAGCTATTCGGCACCTAAATTGTTGAACAGTCTCACTATGCTCCGAGTAGCGATCTAATTACTTGCCTGGAGATGCCATGTTTAGAGATGAAACACGTGTCGCAAAATGTGCGTGAACAAAATGGTAGTCGGAGATTGATGACTCATTTGGAAGATTGTGGAAGTTGTCAATCTTTGAGTGTCGGAGTCTTACACACATTAAAATTAACGAATTATAATTAAATAAAATCATTGTAATCAATTAACCAGTGATATGGACTTCCGCAACGTAACATCTAGTTCAGTATTATAATATTTAGCGCTCAAATTTAAAAGGCCTGCAGCATATCTGCAATGTCTCTGGTGTTGCGGGTGATCATGGGCGGCCATAGACACTATCAGGTGAGCTGTATGATCGTTTGCCCCCAGATTTATAAAAAAAATAGCGTTCCTTGTTTAACATTACATCGAATCATATTCATCCTCGTCGCATCTTGAAGACATTACTTGTCTAGATGTAGAAATGGACTGTAAATCTATGTTTACTGATGCGGTCACATCCAAACTGTGCGGGTCGTGACTGCGTGACCGTTTGGCCTATATCCAATTTATTTTCTTTGCTGATGTGAATCATTAACCGTTAGCGAGTCGCCGCTAGGGTGCCCTAAAGGGCGGAACCTAACAATGATAGCTTAATGCGTTAAAAGACATGTGATTTGGAAACAGACGGGGGGCATTTATTAAAAAGGCTGTATTAAAGATTTTTTAAGAGATTTAAGTTATTGTTTGACAAGAAAACAAAGGCGACTAAAGGATTTCAAATTGTCGAGGAATCGGTAGCTATCATATAATGCGGTTACCAATTCGCTTGCCAAGCGTGGCAACTACTGGCAAACCTCCTAAAGGGAAGACCTATGTTCAGCACTGGACAGTTAACGGCTGATGATGATGATGATGATGATGATTTAGCTATAGTATAATTATTTACCTGAGATATCTCGACGTTTTGGATCTACCTTGGTCGTGAGTAAACTGATGTACCGCTGTCATTATTTCGAACTTTATCATTTTAGTCGTCAAGTAGATTTTTCACTGCAAAACAACGGCTTAGCACTTGGCTAAATTAATTTTGACTATAATATCTTCAGTATTCTTAATTTAAAACAAATAAAACGCAACGGTTATAAGATACATTAGATTTGAAATTTGAAAGTTTGAACGTGGAATGGGTATCAAATGTACATGTGTGCGTATGACACACACACACAGCTCTCAAAATATAGTAATTACAATCGTAATATAATATGGATGGTACAGACACGTTGGTAAAACCTAATACTTGGTAGAGAATGCCATATGGCATTAAGCTCGCCATTTGTACAAAGTTTTATTGTGCAATAAAGAATAAATAAATAAATATTAAAATACAATGGCTTCGTTTGTAATTAATTAATTTTGACACGGGACTGTTTTAATACTGCCTGCTATGTACGTAACAAAGAGTCCGTAGCACGGGCCGCGTTGGCGCCGTGTCGACCGCCGCCTGCCAAATGGCCCAATAGACGGTTGCTTCTTAATTGAATTTACTGTTGCCAATATGTTGATTCCAGTTCTAATGGTAGACACATGGATGTCTTTATTACCATCAACAAGAATTGCAGTTGTGTTTGCATAGCTGTGTTTCGGTCTGAGGGATGGGATATGGCGTGAATTTACAGGGTACAGAGGAATAATACCTGAGTCCTCAGGAATGCCAACGCATGGGGAGTATCATGGGCGAAACAGTATACTCTGTTATGTCCATGGTACTGTTCATATCTATAGGTGACGGTTACCACTTTCCATCAGGTGGGTCGTCAGCTTGTTTGCCATTTTAAGCTGTATAAAAGAAATTTTTACTAGCTTTGCTATATGTTGTAGACGATTAGTGCCATCGAGGCCTTCAGGTCGCTTCCCATTCGCAGTTGTATAAAAAAAAACCAATAAGGTAATGACCTCATCTGTTATTCCTGCGAGTAATATATTCGGCAGACGAACATTTGCATTTCATTACAATTTATATTATATATATAAACGATATAATATATAAACGTAGAGCAGTCCGAAGGGTCTTACTGTAGAATTAATTAAATTTGCACTGCACGGTTAATGAATGAAGCTTAGAAACGGCGCGTCCTTATGACCTTGAGTTTTCTGTCGATGAAAACGGAATGGTATGGTAACCCCTGCGTTATCGCTATACGCTGGCTGGACACCAAGGAGAAATGATAAGTAAGAATGAAGCCAGGCCAGTTAGGTCATCGTGACAGATTGGATAGGATTTAACCATGATGGTTTCCAAGCGGAACACGTGGATATCAACCGAGTTTGTTTAATACCTCTTGAAGGTTTAAGGGCTCAACCAGTTGGAGAAGGATATATGTACCAAATTTTTATCACGGTAAATGAACAAAACCATAATCTCCCGCACAAAATTGCATATAAAGTTGGTACGATACGACGACCTTGGGTTGGGCATATCGTATTATTTATTTTTAATTTATTATATACTAGCGGCCCGTCCCGGCGTCGCACGGGTGGAAATTTTTACATTTTAAAAAGTGGCCATTAAGGCTGCACACGCGACAGAAGCTTAAAAATGGAGTAACTTCTCCTGTTTTCCCAACATTTCCCTTCACTGCTCTGCTCCTATTCATCGTAGCGTGATGAAAAGTATACTGTAACCTGCCCGGGAGTATGAGGAATAATTGTATCAAGTTTCGTTAAAATCCATCGAGTAGTTTTTGTTTCTATAACGAACATACAGACGACAGACAAAAATTTTACTGCTTGCATTTTTGACATCAGTATCGATCCCTAATCACCCGCTGATAGTTATTTTGGAAATATATTTCATGTACAGAATTGACCTCTCTACAGATTTATTATAATTATATGTTATATATATATTTATTATTAATCTTTTACATTCATCCATTTCAACGTTATACGGTCCACAATATAACATAAACTTCCCCGTAAAAGGGGTTTTGCCAGTAGTTGCCACGCTTGGCAAAGGCGGGTTAGCAACTGCAGTGCGGCTTTTACAGATGTTTTAAGAGTGATGGTCCTACCCATCCCTCCACCATAAGCTCCCTTAGTCGCCTCTTACAATACTCACGGGAAAGGATAGGATGGCCCATTCTAAGCCGGGACCGACATGGCGACACTGCGTCTTATTTTTTTTTAATATCCAATTTGTTTTGCGGCTTTCTCTATAGAGTATAAATTACAATTTGTGAACATTACGTAATTTCAGCTATCTACAGGATCAGTTGACAATTCACTCTCGACCTTACTGTGGTGCAGTAAGGTTCAAATACGCTCAAACATCGATCTACTCCCGTGGTTAGTATGTACGCAGGTGGCTCGTCACGATTGCAGTCACGTGTCTCAACTCTTATTTACTGCGTTATTATTGAATCTTTGCGTCCCGAATACGGGCCGGTTACCAGGGACTGTTGCTAGGGTTGTCAACATCTGTATTTAATAGTTTAAATTTATAATTATATTTATGAACGCTTGTGAACAAAATTCGCTCCGCATTTCAGTAATTTGTAATTAAAATAATTAAAGGATATAGCCGAAGAACAGGGAATAGGATATATATTGATTATATGGCCAAAAAACAGGGAATGTCCTAATGAATCGATTATAAGATAGACATCAAAGTATGCGGTAACTTTTACTTACTTACTTACTATAATAATGGGTTACTATTAAACATATTTCTCTTAAAAGTACATTTTGTAATTTTTGGCACAAAATAAGAGATAGAAAAAAAAATAGACAAATTGTCTCATTCTCTTCGCCTGATCAAAGCAAAATGAATAGGTATATGATCCGAATTATCGAAATTGGTTATCGATAGGAATGCTTTTTTTTTAATTTGTCAAAAATCAAGATTAAATTGTTTTGTTTGTCGTATTTGTTAGTCTTCGGTATTAGTAGTCCTGATTTTATTGATTGTTTCTGTTTGTAAATATAAAAAAAAAAACCCTTTATTTTTATTTATTCCCTAATTATAACAAGTTGTAACGTCAAAGACAATATAATTATGATATCATTAAATAATTCCGAAATTGAGGGATATTCTTGGTACTGATTATGTTTATCTGATTAGCAGTAGATTAAAAAAAAAAATGTAATGACTATTCAAAAGTGCTTCAATGTAAGTTTATTTGAATAAATGATTTTCTATTCTATTCTATTCTATTCTGACAAGGAAGGACTATAAGAAGAAATAATAATTATAATATTTTTTTTTTTAATCCAACGTCCTCATTCAGACGACCATTTCTCATTATCGACAACCCTAGTGTAGGGCTACTGTATAAATCCTATGAGATACAACCTAATAAATATTGGGTATGAACACTTGATAATAAAAACATTTTGTAACGGTCATACAGACGTCTGTAAAATATGGTTACGGTCCAAATGAATGTGGGTTCGCAATCCACAAGTGAGGTGTATGTACTAGTAAACGTATGTATGTATCCATCCACACTCGTATCAGCTATTAACTGTCCACTGCTGAACATGACCCTCCACCTTGAGGGTTTTTTTTTTTAAGAGGGGCGTTGCTGCCTATTTCTCGACTATTAAGTTTTCTTAGTCGCCTCTTATGACACTCACGGGGAAGGAAAAAGTTGGTCCATTCTACGTTGGCATCATGAGAAGGAGAAAGTGACCCACTAGATGGAGTGACGACCTGAAATGCGTTGCAGGGAGTCAGTGTATGCAGGTGGCTCAGGACCGTTCTTTATGGCAGTCTATGGGGGAGGCTTATGTCCAGCAGTGGACAGATAATGGCTGAAATAATGATGATGATGATGATATATTTATTACATATTGATTTATTTAATTACAATATTGGTACTTATATTTTATCTGTCAAAAAGGTTAATTAATTTAATTATGGTTTTGTTTTACGGAATTTACTGATGTATGATTTAATTGTATAATTATTATGTGTTTTTTTTTTAATCTGTATTAGTATTTAAGCCTTAAATGAATAAATAAATAAAAAGTAAATAAATGCCAACTTAAGTTGTAATTATCAAATATTAAGCTGACATTCTCCTACAGTTGCCATTTTTTTTTTAATTCAGCCAACACTTTATCATTATTATTTATAGTTATTATTTAATTATCCGGCATTTAATTATATCAGACGGTCTAAACAGCGCGTGCAGAGGTCCGAACTTTTTAATTAACAGACCTCAAGTGACGTAACTTTACGGAGTCCAAATTAAAATTCCCAAAATTGTAAATAAAAGTCGAATTATGAGGTATACAAAATGTTTTAATCGATTCTTTTAAAGTACTAAATAAAACCGGCCAGTTATGACTTGAACTCACACGCCCAGGTTTGCGTACATAAAATAATCTGTAAACAGGTATTTTTCTATTTTATCGTCTTGTTTTTCTTTTAATATTCACATATAAATAAATATAAACTATGATTATTTTTATCTGACTTCAAAAAGAATAAGATTCTCAATTCGAATTCGGAAACTATATATATATATATGAGTAGGGATATATATTTTACATTATTATATGTATCATATCTATATATTATAGAAATAATAGAATTTCATCGCGCCTCCGATCAAACTGGTTATAATTACTCCTCTCTATCTAAAGGTTGCCTGGAAGAGATCGCTCTTAGCGATAAGGTCGCCCATTGTTTGCTCATTGTGATTATTTCTTGTAATTTATCTAATTGTATTGATCTGTTTGTAAACTCCTAACTCTTAAGTTGTAAACCAATTTAGAAAATATTTTTTTTTGTCTGAAAGGATAATACTTCAAGATTAGAATTTTTATTAAAAATCGGTTCATGAGTTTAGTTTTTCGATGAAAATAATTGGTTTTGTCACAGTCGATGTCGATTTTCTGCTTCGCATTTGAAATCGCTCGATTAACGAACGTCAGTCAAGTGATTCGACTTAGTTTTAATAAAAAAAAGTAAACAATTCGCCTCACTAAGGCTTTAGGCCACCTCCTATATTGTGTGTGTTTACTTAGGACGCGTCCAAAAGGGACGCGGTCGCATTACGGAAGCTTATCTCTGGATCTAAGGCAGATTTCTAATTTTGCCTTGATATTTCAATACTGTTCAGAGTTAAACAATGGTCTACTGAATGGATAATGACATTACAGTTACGATAATATTGGATTTAGCTGTTTTATTAACTTGAATAATGTTTCGAAGGTCTTTTCTAAGATATGAATATGAAATGGCAATTCCTTTGCTATTATTTTATTTTATTTTATTTGGATCATTAAAATAAATTATTCTTAGATACATTACACAGCGTCATCTAGTTCCAAACTAAGCAGAGAGAGAGAAAGTGATAGACTTTATAAAGGTCCTTTTTCTTTTAAATTCATATACAATTATATTTATATATATTTGTTTATTAACCAATGTTACAATTTTCGTCACGCAATGGCAATTCAATATTTACATTATAGTTTTTAAATTAATAAAATAAATACTAATAACATTTGAATTGTAAAATAAAAAAAAAAACATTATAAATTAGTTTTACTACATGCCAATAATAATGACTACAAGTTATAAATTTTTACATTTTTACACTTATTACAATCAAATATAAATAAATAATAATATGTCATAATTTAATATTGGCATTTAGGTATTCGGTCACGTTGTAAAAATATGTCTTTATTTTATTTTTAAATTTATTCTTCGGCAATTGTGTTACTGTATACTCGTTTATACAAAAAAAATACCTAAACCAATACAGATATTTTTATTAATATAGAAGTTTATATAGTGCCGGCATCGAACCTTCGACCGTCGGAATGTATACAGCGATGTATTTAATCTCGATTTTGCCATTTGGAAGAAGTGTGTTTCATTGGTTTTCCTACTTCTGAAACAGACATGAACGAAGTAGCGGGAAAAAGCTAGTCGAGATAATAAATAATTGTTTTTCACTAATCCATCACGCGAGCTGACCAGTGATTGATGGATTATGTACGATTAATTGGAATTGAATCGACCAACAATGTCGCGTTACTCGTAATAAGTTACAATCTATTTCCTACATACCGTAGTAGTTTAACTATCGCGCCTGTGGCAAAGACAGTTGCCCCAGGGTTTATTAAAAAAAATATATTTTCTTTTTAATTTTTTTTTTACAACACAGAGTGCAAACGTACATGCGGCTCACCTGATGGTAAGTGACTACCACCGCCCATGATCACGCACAACACCAACGTCATTGCAGGTGACAGGGTATATTGCTAGCAATGGGATTGGTAGTTCGCATTACTAACAATACCCCCCCCCCCCCAGTCGTGAATTTAAAATATGTGCAAACAACGCGAAAGTTTAAAATTAACAATTTATTCAATCAATAGATAGATAGATACTCTTGTTTCCTCCAAAAGATTACAATAGTAAACTTATTATAAATATAAATAATTATAAGAAATAATCACAACGAGAGAACAATGGGCGACCTTATCGCTAAAAGGGATCTTCCAAGCAACCTTTGGATGGAGAGGAGTAATTATAAACAATTTGGTGGAAGGCACGATGAAAAATTCTGTTAGTTCTAAATATGGGAGATGTGATACATGTGATAATATAAATATTATTTCTACTCATTAATCAATATAATCAATATATCCCGAAGACTGTATACTGCGGTGGTAAAGACTAGTCCAAAATAAAACCACTTCCTGGTATTCGAGTATTGATTAGCAGCACAATCGCTGCGTGCCGAGTAATCGATGAAGACGTGCGATTTATTTATCATTCTCACATACTGAACACCGCTAGTAATCGATGTTTGGATGCCCCGATCCGGGATTGAGTGGGTTTACCGGAATTCCTCACTAAGATAAACAGTGCGCACCTCCAGTAAACTGGGGATTATGTTTGATTCCGTTTATAGATTAATATCAAATATCTAATAATTGTATCAAATAATTGTATTATACAGATTAGTTACACAATTGTGAGTACTGCTAAAAAGCCTATGTTTAATATCTATATGCATGTATATGATAACACGAGTACTGCTTCCTACAGGACAGGCTCAGCCTAGTGTAGGAGGCAATGATAAATTCTGTGCTAATACAAACATACTTTGTTAAATAAATAAATAAAAAAAAAAAATATCCTTGCAACGTTGGAGGCATTAATAGTATGTTTCAGTTAATAAGCTGTGCTCAGCAAAATCGGAATTCGTATTCTGGTAAACTTAGCAATGATACGTACATATCTACATGCTATGTTTGCTGATGGCCTAGCTGATGGAAATTGGTAATCCTCAGCTATAGGTATGTCCAGTACCATGGTCTTTATATAACATTTTAATTGTTTACTTACCATTTTTAGCTAAGAATGCCGTGTTAGTAATTAGCCAATGGCTTTCCCAAAATTAAGACTGGAATTTTAGCGATTGTTGTGTGATCTCGGCATTCTCGGCATAGAATGAACGAGCCCTTCCTTTTCCGTGGACCTGCCCTTCGTCGTCTCTTATAAGAGACGACTAAAGGCATATAATCATCATATCATCACATCAGCCTTTAACTCTCTACCGCTGAATATAAGCCTCCCTCTTGAAGAGTTTTGCCGGTAGTTTCCACGCTTGGCATTCGGATTGATAACCGCAGTCAGGACTTTAGAGACGTTTTAAAGGAACATGCAACAAACAAATTCTAAAATGCTTAAAAACTGTTTTTGTATTGCGATCAACTTATCAGTGCAAAGTCTGTGTTCTAATATATACCTGTGTACAACGGGAATTCAACGAATTTATTGTTTTTGTCGTTCCCGACAATTGTTTCGACTTCATCCGGAAGTCTTCTTCAGGGGGCGTACGACGTTTTCCGTCGCAGCGTCTCGCCTCGCTTTGTTTAAATATCAGTAGCTTTTAATGATTGAAAATGAAATAATGTCCCTGTCTGCGCTGTCGGTATACACTGGAGAGGACTTGTGAGGGGGTGATAAGTAAGGATGGAATAATTCAGTTCAGTGAGTCAGTTGGCCCATCATGACGAATTCAACAATAAATTAACCGCCATGGTTTCCAAGTGGAACTGCGTAAACTTGGTTAGAGTATATTGCTAGCAGTGGAACCATTAACAATTCCTCCCTTCTCCCGACTTATCAGCACTGCAACAATCTTTTTTTTAATAGGCGATAATGGATTGGTAATCCTGCCTGCACTATCGGTATATGCTGACGAGGCGCCAGTGATGGATGGATAGATGACGATGAAAGCAGGCTAATTAGCCTATTTTGACGAATTCCACTAGAACCACGATGGTTTCCAGGAGAATCGCGTGGAGGTCGACCTGATTACAGTATATTGTTAGCAGTGGGGCAGTTGGACCCCATTAACAATCCCTTTCCTCCGACTTATCAGCACCGCAACAGTAAACGACTCACGATATTTTAACTGGTATTTGATAGAAGTGTCGCGTCTCCCATCGATCGTAACGTAAGAAGGGGCTAAAAGAAAGAGAAAAGAATTACGTTAAAAATCCGTCTCCTAATACAATTATTAAACGATTCGGGTGTCTTTACATACTTCAGGATATTTCGTATTCAGCCAGTATCTTGGTACGAGGACAATGCGAGCCACGTTTGTCTTTTAAGTAATCCCTCAGTAATAGGGTTTATTTGGTAAATGTATCATAATGGGAACGTAACTTTATTTATTGGAAATTCTAGTGTACCTTTTTTATGCAACATAGAATGGCAAACAAATTGACGGCCCACCTGATAGAAAGTCGTAACCGTCGTCTAAAGACATGAGCAGTACCATGTACATGACAGAGTATACTGTTTCATCCATGATACGCCCCGTGCGTTGCCATTCCTGAGGACTCAGGTGTTATTCCTCTGTACCCTGTAAATTCACTGTACCTGTTTTTTTTTTATGTAACTGGGCAAACAAACTGATAGCCCATCCAATGGAAAATGGTAACCGTCGTCTATAGACATGAGCAGGCAACTACTCTTTGTTGTTTCCTCCAATAGATTACAATAGTAAACTTATTATAAATACAAATAATTACAAGAAATAATCACAGTGAGAAAACAATGGGCGGCCTTATCGCTAAGAGCGATCTCTTCCAGGCAAACTTTGGATGGAGAGCAGTATATAATAGACATATCGGAATATACTGTGACGATCACATCAAGCGTTATTATTTGTGAGGACTGTGGTGTTGTGCCTCGGTACTCTATAATTTCACTGCCATCTCCCACCATTCAACATTTTACCCGTGATTTCATTGTTTATTTATTTTATACTTTTATTGCATACACACGTTACTGTCTATCACTTTATTATACCATTTAAAAAAAAATACAGTAAATTTTAATGAGAAGTAATACAAAAGGCAGACCATTTGATCGAGATATATCTGTTGATTGACCAGGGTATAAATTAGCCTATTCCTTTCTCCGTCCCAAATACTACAGGCATGCTAAATTACGTGCTGATTGATCGAGTCGTTACAATGTTTATTTTATTTATTTATTTATGGCAAACAGACAGCCAGAACAATACATAATTATACACTTAAATAGTTGATTTGACAGCCAACACAAAATTAAACAATACTATTGAAAACTCCAAAAACATTGTTAATAATAATCCTCAGATGTTAACAAAGCCATCCATTTTTTTGTGGTTCTTCAATAGGGGGGTAAAGAGGTTTCTTCAGGGTCGGCAACGCGCGCGTAATACCTCTGGTATTGCAGGTGTTCATAAGCTACGGTAACCACTTACCATCAGGTGGGCCGTATGCTTGTTTGCCACCTCAGTGGTAACAATTTTTTTTATGTTAAATTGTTTGTTGTAAATGTAGGTGTAAACTGTAAAAGACTTGCTCCGCGTAAACGGGGTAAGTTTACTGACCAGTATAAAAACTACCTAATGTCTTACTCTATCCCATATAGAACGTGTGTACGAAATTTCATAAGTCATTTGTCGAGCTATGGAGTAACAAACTCATAGTCGAGCTAACTAACTAACTAATAAACTCATGGTCGGCAGCACATCTACAATGCCGCTGGTGTTATGGGTGATCATGGGCGCGGTAGTCACTTACAATCAGGTGAGCCGCATGCTCGTTTGCCCCCCCTGCGTTGTAAAAAAAAAAATATGAAGTAACTCATTTTCACATTAAAATAGAAAATTAAAAATAATATTGTATTCAAAATAATAATATAGATGTGACTATAATAAATTGCAAACAGACAGACCAAAAAACTAATATATATGCATGAATCTTTCAATCACAACTGGTTCCACCAGACTTGTAATTCGATGAGTAATGACAATGCCTTATTAAAGAAGGTCGAATCGGTCAATAACATCGACAGCAGTAGTTTGATAAGGGTAGATTCACACTAATGCATTTCTCGGCTCGTTCTCGGTTCGATCTCGGTCTGGTAAAATATTCACGTGAGAAACAATATATGTATTATAATTGTGTTTAAATAACCGACATAGCCCGAAGGATAAGCAAACTGAATGGGTTGGTCACATAGCTCGAAAAGTCGACAACTGATGGGAAGAAAGGTTCTTGAGTGGCGACCACGTACTGGTAAACGTAGTGTAGGACGACCTCCAACTAGATGGAGTAACGATATTTAATTTTCTATATTATTTATCTAATTATAACTATTGGTAATAACGAAAATTGTGAAAAAATGTGCTCCCTATGTGTAGAGTGTAATTTGAATGTATGTGTTTGGGAGAGTGTGTAAAATTATTTGTATGTTTACTGTAATATTATTTATTATTTCCTAAAGGATGGGGGTTCTCAATTCGTTTGTATTTTTTTTTATGTTTGTTACCTCGTAACTCCGTCAATTGTAAACCGATTTGGAAAATTCTTTTTTTTTTATCTAAAAGGATATACTTACAGATTGGTCCCATAGAAATTTTATCAAAATCTATTCACTAGTTTACTTTGAAAATCAAAATAACTGTCATAAGGAGCGGTCCCGTTTCTTATGGCGGTCTTTGGGTGGGCCATGTTTAGCTGTGGATGAGGATGAACTAGTTTTGCCACAATTGAAGTAGTTTTTTTTTTATTTGCGGAACACATTTTTATATTAAAGTATCTGTCACATTCCAGTCTTGATCATCACGAAGTGTTACTTACTATTTGATAATATTTTACTATCAGACCGAGATCGAACCATGATCGATGTTGTAGTGTGAATCCAGCCTAATGGTGCCTTGACATTTAAACCTTATATAATTGTGATATTCATTTTGCATCGCTGTCGTTATGTAAATGATTTTTTTTTTTTTGTATAACCTAAAGGAAAGTCCGATTTTTTGTTTTTTTTTTTATTTGTCGGTTTCAAAAGCTTATTTTTAAATATAGTATTTAATAGGCCAGCATCATCCATGGGATATACTATGGGTTGTCGTTTTCGAGTAAAATGTTATGCCTCCGAACTCGTATGCAAGCGGAAGCAGCATGTGGGACAGAGTTACTCATGCAGGCGTCTTTTCACTTCAATAATTTTGGACTGTCTTTCGAGGACTTTCTAGATTAGCTTATATTCATGTGAAATTATTTATTTGATAGTTAGCTTTTGCACGTGACTTCATTCGCATGACAGGATATCACTAAACATATGTTTAGTGTCCTATATTCTTCTCCATATCACATAGTACGTGTATACCAAATTTCATATTAATTGGTTAAGCCGTTAAAGAGTTATAAGGTGACGAACAAACAAACTCACTTTCGTATTAATAAGGATCGACATATTTAAATTTTGTTAATGTCGGCATGAGTTTATACTTTTCAATTAAAATATTTTTTTCATATAATATTTTTTTCACACTAGTGCTGTATGTATGTTATTTTTGAATTACTGTTTTACCAACGCATGGAGGGTATCATGGGCGAAACAATATACTCTGTTATGCTCATGTCTATAGGCGACTGTTACCACTTTCCATCAGGTGAGCCGTCAGCTTGTTTGACATTCTAAGTTGTATTAAAAAAACCTATTATTTACCAATAATGTAACTTTATTTATTATATGTAAGTACATATATAAAATGCAAACAAAAAATATTGTCGAATAAAAATTCAATATATTTGACTGGACATTTATACAGTTTTGTTATAAATACATTTTATACAGTTTATTTCAAAACAAACATCCAATTTCATTATGCAAACACTTCGGAGCGATACTGGAATGTTTATTCATAGCTCGCCACTTATTTATTGGAGATCAAAATTTATAGGAATTTTCAAAATGTCAGGGCAGCTTTGTGGCCGTTTGAATACATTCATTGTGGGTTGTGTCCTTGTTGATTCCGGTTGTCCTGGCGACGGGAGAGGCTCCAGGAGTCTTTTTGCGGAGAAAGTATAAATGGGCACCGGAAAAGGTGCGACGAGACAGACGGACAGACTGTACAATAGATAAAATGTAATAATAACAGTTTTCGTGTTTCTGATATTGACAGGCCGTCTGATGGAAATAGTGTTTTCAGGTCCTGTTTGTTTTAAATCGGTACATGAGGTAAAAAAAATGAGTATTTAAGGTTGCAGATCGGGACAGTAAAAAAAACAAGGGGTTTTTAACTCTGGGTTCAATTTATTGCGTTTTAAACTAATAGTGCAAGTATAGTATTAAATTAATTATCGCTCTTAGCGATAAGACCGCTCATTGTTTTCTCACTGTGATTATTTCTTGTAATTGTTTATATTTATAATAAGTTTACTATTGTAATCTTTTGGAGGGAACAATAAAGAGTATCTATCTATCTATAATTACTTAAATTAAATATGTATTTAATCTTACGTAACAAGTAATCAATCTTGCTGAACTAGTAGAAATTATAAAATTAAGTCGTACTTTAAGTGTATATATACATAATACGTAGTAATATACGTAGTGTAAATATAATTTTTTTTTATTAAAAAAACTTTTTAATTTTTTTATTAATCGGAACATTTAGCGTCCCGATCAGGTACAAATCGGGACGTCCCGCGCCTATCGGGACACCTGGCAACACTAGATGGGAAATACCGTCGTCTATAGTCATGAACAGCACCATAGGTATCACATAGTTCACTGTGACACCCATTGTACACCCCATACAAATAAGTAGCTGTGAACGTATCAATCAACGCCATCTAGTTTTAAACTAAGCACAGTTGTGAGCACTGGATAACTTATTGGCGTTATATTTACGATCTTGATGGTGCATTACTTTTATTGTGTCACCGTCTGATGGATGTGGGTTCGATCCCTGTATAATGTAAATATTATGTAATTTATTCATGCATGCGGTTATTTACGTTGGTCTCGCTGTCTCTCTCTCTCTCTCTCTCTGCCCTGTGTGTGTGTGTGTGTGTTTTTTTTTCAATGGATGATAATGGAATGCTAACCCCGGTTGTGCTAACGATATACGCTGGCAGAGCACCAGTGAGGGATGATAGGTGAGAATGAAAAGGCAGGTCAATTAGCTTATTATGAGAAAGACACACCGGATTGAGCCCGATGGATTCCAGGGGAGACCCCGGGGAGAACGACTTGCCGGGGTGTATTGCTAGCAATGGGGATAGAGTGATAATTACTAATAATCCCTTTCCCCTTAGTCTTTCATCTTAATATGTGAATATGTATTAAAATTACTGTTTCTATCAATTGTCTAGTACTTATAGGACAAGCTTTACATAGTTTAGAACTAGAGGGCGCCGTATAATATTACTAGATGTATTTATTATTTGTATAATTCAATTTAATTCAGCTATCTAACCTATATACAAGCTTGAATTGCATCGTTATAATTTATTTTTAACCAGTTTCAAAAAGAAGAAGTTTTTCAATTCGTTTGTATATTTTTTTTTAATGTTTGTGACCTCATATCTCCGTTAGTTGTAAACCGATTTGGAAAATTATTTTTTCATTTTAAAGGATGTATTTACAGATTGGTCTCGTAGAAATTTTATAAAAATCATTAGTTTTGTTTTGAAGTAAAAAATAATTGGTTTTGACACAGTTGAAGTCGGTTTTTTTATGCAACTTAGAATGGCAAACAAGCTGACGGCTGACCTGATGGAAAGTGGTAACCGTCACCTATAAACATGAGAAGTACCATGAACATAACAGACTGGAATACAACTTTAATTACGTAATATTCAAAGCGAAATAATAAGCTTTCTATATGTTTAGAATGATTTTAAGCGGATTCCCTTTCCTATGTTATTATTGGTATTTTGTATCTATTTGTTCGGGCGGCTGATACCAGTATCCGCCGAATATGTTAATATGCTTCATGGAAAACGATCTTCCTCAAATCGTATGGGTCACCGCGTTTTGGAGTTGTTTTGTCTAAAAGGTTGTATACAGGGTGTAGTCGACTTCCAGTAAAAGGGAATGCAAAATTTTAACAATATATATATAATAATAAAAATATAGAATAATAATTGTTTCTTGAACTGATGATTGATATTGTATTTAATGGTTTTAATGACGGGTTTTGTAATATTTGTATGCCCAATAACGGCGGAACATAGCGTCACATCTTAATTTTGTATATAATAATCAGGTAATGTATATAATCTTTTTTTTTATACAACTTAGAATGGCAAACAAGCTGACGGCCCACCTGATGGAAAGTGGTAACCGTCGCCTATAGACATGGCAGTACCATCGACATAACAGAGTATACTGTTTCGCCCATGATAGCCCCCATGCGTTGTCATTCCTGAGGACTCAGATGTTATTCCTCTGTACCCAGTAAATTCACGCCATATCCCACCCTTCAAATCGAAACACAGCCATGCAAACACAATTGCTTCACGGTTGAAACACGAATGGGACAGAGGTACCCAAGCAATCGACTTTTGTACAAAGTCTCCCTCTGGATTTCGTTTAATACTTTTTTTTAGTCAAAAATCTGCGCTAGTAAGCCTGCAATATATTTGTTTTTGGTTACACAAAAACTAATCAACTAACAATTAATTTAAGCTAACTTATTAACATACCTAGTGGAAATATTATATTATATATTTATCTTGTAATTTATAAATAAATAATTAATTATGAATTGATAATGATTTAAGACATAGCTTAAACTGACATTGCTGAAATTTTTTTATTAAACAATTTATTGATTAATTTTACAATATGAATATAAATAATTATAAACTACAGAATATATTAAATAACTATATAGTACTAATAACAATTACGACGTGAATAGATACACACCAATACTTAAATAATGAATAATAATAATAATAAGAAAATACGTAGCTATCGTGATACACTATTTTGAAATTGAAAAAAGTGTTGTCCTCTTACCATACTTGCTGTGCCCAACAGGGTCCATAATTGAAATGTTATCTACTAATTATATTATGGAATGCAATAAGAAATAAATAAATAAAAATAAGGTAATACTGTAATAATACAAGTAATTAAAGGCTTTATTTTATTTTTTTTAATTATTATTATATTTGATTTAGTAGCAGCTTTCTGTAGCTGAATTTATTTTTAAAATCGGCTTTGTAGTTTTTAAGTATAAAAATTACAATCCTTTGTACAATCAAATCTTGACTCTTTATACTTTTAGCATGGATATATGTAACTATACTTAGGAGCTCCCTAACCCATGTTAATATCTTTGTTCGTGATGCAAACTCATACCGCCGGATGAGGCGGCTAAGAATTTAATATAACACGCTATGGTACATGTTATGAAGCTTTTAATGACCGCTTGTTTGGCGGCAAGATTCGCTACCATTACTTTGTCTGAATTCTAGCTTTATGAATTTCGTATTCAAGCCATAGCGGCAGATGTTCACCAATGAAGTCACCAGAGGGAGACTTTGTGCGTAAGTCGTCTGCCTAGTTACCTCTGCCCCATTCGTGGTTTTACTGTGAACGAGTTGTGTTTGCATTGCTGTGTTTCGATTTGAAGGATGGGATATGATAGTGAATTTACATGGTACAGAGGCGTAACGCCTTAGTCCTCAGGAATGGCAACGCAGGATGGGTATTATTGGCGACACAGTATACTCTGTCCTGTCCATAGTACTGCTTATGTTTATAGGCGACGGTTACAGCTTTAGATCAGGGGGGCCCGTCAGTCTTGTTCGCCATTCTAAGTCCCATAAAAAATAGCAATATGCATGTGTTATAAAAAAGTATTTTGTACAAACAAGCAGTATTAACGATTTGTCATTGTTTTAATGCACGTACCTAATTACTTCGTTCCCGTTTGACTGTTGTTTAAATAAATTCCATTGTAATCCCATGTTACCACAACTTTGTTCAAAAATACCAATGTTTTGCGGTCCTTGCCAAATTAGCGCGTTTTGTTTTTCCAACTGACCAGCCGCGTGTATGGTTCTTGCGAGTGTTTATAAATCGTGCGAAGTGCCTCAGGGCATTGTTTTAGGAACATGTGGATTCCAGTGAAACTATTTTTGCTATCAAACCAAGGGTCGTGTTACCGCTTTCAAGGCAACAAGTTGAGTATATTGTGTGTGTTAATCATATTCAGTTTTATTAACTATATATCTTAAAAAGTGTAGACGTGGATGGTTATAAGACTAGAGGAAGAACTAAAAAGAGTTCAAGAGAGAGCCCTAAAGAGTGAAAGATTACAAATAGTGATAAATGGAAGAGGAAAAACATTACGGCGACTCCAACTGATACGGAATAAAGGCAGAAAGATAATGGTTTTCTTGTATTTTATGAGTTTAAGAACAAATAGTTTTCTCATCGTGTATATGAACAAGCAATTTTGTTCCGTAAAAAAAAGCACACTCTAGAATCGTTACAATATAACGTATTGTAGATAAAAGTGATAATTAGGTTATGTTTAAATTTCCAACGCGGAATCATGAGGGGAAAGGGATTGTTAGTAATGGAGACTGAGAATCCCATTGCTAGAAATATACCCAATCAGGTCGATCTCCTCGCGGTTCTCCCTGGAAACTATCATGGTTAATTCCCGATGAATTTATCATGATGGGCTAACTGACCTGTTTTCATTCTCATCTATCACCCTTCACTGGTGCTCCGCCAGCGAATCCCGTTAGCGCAGGCACGGTTACCATACCATTTTCATCCATAAAAAAAACGCGGCATCATGTGTCTATAGTAAATTGTGCTTTACTTTCTTGTAAACATAATAGACGAGATGAGATCATATAGATCATTTGAACTGATATTAGTTTAAGAAAGCTATTCGTAAGATTGCGTTGTACATTTGACTTTACACTTTTCAATTTCGTTATTTTTCAAAGATAGTTTCAATTGCCGGACTTTGTTTGCACTTTATCAACTAATTGGGACTATATCATAACTTATACGTGCAAATTGATATAAACTTATTGCTCTTGACGATTTGATACTGAGTCAGACATAAAGAAGAAACAAGCTTTAGTGGAATTCTGTATTAGGCGCCAGATTAGAAATGGCTGATCACGTTTCGGCTGTATCGCACCTCCACATTTCTCTCTACCATAACATGCCTAACGCGGATTTATTTCTAGAATTCACACCTGATCAGAATAGAAATGTTACTTTTTCTATATCCAGACTATCAATGTCTTTTATAGACTCCGGAATCCTAGTTTTATGTTGCTTACTTCACGGCGCAACATGTTCACAGTCGTAAACTAGGTTATTATGGGGCCATTTGTACTGAAATAGTAAAAAATCTCTTTTGTTCCTTCACGCGAAATTATTATCGAATGCGTGAGTTGTGTTTTTGGGAATGAACTATAAAACGGCATACCCATTGGCAGCATCAGCTCGAATGAGGTCTCGTATTCTCTATGTGACAATTTATACGTAAGGACATTTTCCTCACAACTCTTACCCATATCTATTTGGGGTTTAAATATATGTAACAAATGAGTAAATAAATATTTTTCTCTTCCATTCTTCTTTATTTGCAGTTATTTCTACTTAATTCTCTTTCTTTACATACATACATACATATCTGTCACGCCTGTCTCCCATTAGGGTAGGCAGAAACAATGGAACGCCAAATACTTCGATTCAAACAAACCTCTTTCGCTTCTTCCACATTCATCAATCGTTTCATTCTCTTTCTTTCTGATTGCGTTATCTTTCACACAGTCCAACCATCTCTTTGGGTCGTACTTTCTTCTTCGACATAATATATAAAATTTGACTGGAAGAAATCCCTTCAAAGGATAAGTCTGTCTGTGTACATTTTCGTTCTAACCTAATATCTATATTAAAAATAAATGTACAAAAGAATTTAGATAAATACGACATAAGACGATATAATAAATGATATTCCAAAAAGGTTCTTATTTCGTTTATTTGTTTATAATACTTTATTGTACAGTAAAATATTAAATTATGGGATACAGAGTTCTTAAGAAAAGAATGAGTATGATGGCGGACTTATCTCATTAAAAAGGGATTTCTTCCAGACAACCTTTAAATGTCTAATTGAAATTGTAATGTGTATTGGCGGAAACAAAAAAAAAAACATAGCTTAATAAAAATAATAGGCATCTATTTGTTATATTAAAATCCGTCTAATTTTTTTTATTAATTAAATATCTATATATATTTTTTTAAATATCTTCTGTGTATGGACACCGTCCATTTTTTATTATATTAGTACGATAAAGGCTATATATAAATCTCGTACTTAAAGTATATATAACTATAATAATAAAGAATATATTAAATATTGTAAATCCATAATTGGCTATAAGTATTAAAAATAATACCATATTATAGGTTTTAAGGTCTGTGCAATTTGTAACAATTAAATAAATAAATGAATATTAATTTTTAACCGCGACTTCGTCCACGTAACTTGTTTACAGACTGGAATAAAAAGTAGCCTTCCCTATTCCATATAGTATGTATAACTGGTATATAAACTCCTCGGCTCTACATATAAAAAAGATTTTTTTTTTTTTTTATTTGACATAACATATAATTTACACGTTCTTGTAAAAAATATAATAAACACATTCAAGATTAAGATTTGATTGTAGTTTTGTTCATTTGTGGTCCTTCGAGTCAGATGCGAACTAGCAACTTGTGGATAGGACAGTCCACTAACACTAACGATTACATACCATACCAGGCCTACCATAGTCAGGCACTATAAATAATTTTTTTATACAACTTAGAATGGCAAACAAGCTGACGGCCCACCTGATGGAAAGTGGTAACCGTCGCCTATAGACATGAGCAGTACCATGGACATAACAGAGTATACAGTTTCGCCTATGATACCCCCCATGCGTTGCCATTCCTGAGGACTCGGGTGTTATTCCTCTGTACCCTGTAAATTCACGCCATATCCCACCCTTCAAACCGAAACACAGCCATGCAAACACAACTGCTTCACGGTTGAAACATGAATGACACAGAGGTACCCAAGCAATCGACTTTTGTACAAAGTCTCCCTCTAACTTTCACATTTATAACATTAGTAAAGATTAGTCTATAATATGCTTTATGACTATATTACGCGTTGACGTTGCCAATTCTAATTATTCCTTTTGCATTTGATTGCTTTATTCCCCCGTCTGGGTTCCTTATTATTTTTGTAACGATTTGAAGTTCCCTAAATATCTAATAGGCCAATAGCTTGCGAACGAATGAATTCATTATTCATAAATACTGAGAAATTTGCAATAGATTCCATGACATACTCTTTGATGTTCTTTTTATAAATTGTGATTAAGATTTATTAAAGCAATCACTTTGATGATGAATAAATACGTACACTTTAAATAATACGGACATTTCTCTTGCGTTTTTAATTCCAAAACTGCCTCGTTTACCGGTCGTTGCATCCCGCCATCTCGTCTCTGAATCATTGACGCTTATACACGTTTGATTCATCCAATCTCTTTGGAAAAGTTTTGAATGCAATTAGTGAATGTTTGTGAGATTGCGTGGGGTGTGGATTTTAAATCCGTTGTAACAATGACCTATTTATACTCCAAGGGACCTTTATATCTAAGGAGTGGAATAGGTAGCTTTGTGGGTACCTAAGGAGTTTTTTTGTAGACGGTAATGGTATTGTAACTCCGCTTGCGCTAACATCTCTAAAGTGTAATTGCGTATGCAAATCCGCCTGCCAAGCGTGGCAACTACTGGCAAACCCCCTCAAGGGCCTCCCTCTTGTGTTATTATTCACTTATGTTCAGCACTGAACGGTTAAGGACTGATATGATGATCTGAAAGGATATAATGGGGGATAGTCCCATCGAAATTGGGGGGAAAGGGATTGTTAGTAATGGAGACTGAGAATCCCATTGCTAGCAATATACCCAACCACGTCGACCTCCAC
Organism: Galleria mellonella; assembly: GCF_026898425.1. Taxonomy (NCBI): domain Eukaryota; kingdom Metazoa; phylum Arthropoda; class Insecta; order Lepidoptera; family Pyralidae; genus Galleria; species Galleria mellonella. The sequence continues at coordinate 551,858 of NW_026441999.1, read as the reverse complement.
GCGGTTCCCCCTGGAAACTATCATGGTTAATTCCTGATGAATTCATCATGATGGGCTAACTGGCCTGTTTTCATTCTCATCTATCACCCTTCACTGGTGCTCCGCCAGCGTATCCCGTTAGCGCAGGCTTTTAGGCAGGGGTTACCATACCATTTTCACCCATCAAAAAAAAAGTCCCATTGAAATTACGACAAAATCGGTTCAATTATTAGGTTTTAAATCAAACTAACTTTACCACTACTTTTTTCGGATTTTTTTTGGAAACAGAATTTTTATTTTTACCTATTCTCTGTTCAAGTAAAGTAGCTATCTTTAATTGGTCACGGCTGTCCTCCAATTGACGTACAAGCCCTTTTCTACATTTACATGTATAGAGGTACATTTAGGTAGCAATTACGAGACATCTAATTAGATGCTACTAACACGTATCTAAAGTAGATGCACACGTGTGCATCATGATATCGCGGTGCACTAATTGCGAATGGCGGTCTCACACCGACTCTAATTAGTAGGGCCCTTCGCTTCGCTACCGTTGATTGGAGCGATGTGACAGTTTTCCAGCTAGGGCTGACACCACCGAACAGATAAATATTCAGGAGTATCCCTAATAGGGAGAATATTCATAAAAACGTCAAATCTTTTATAAACCCAAACTAGCTAGGTAAGGGGGAAAGGGATTGTTCAGTCCCATTGCTAGCAATATACCCTATCAGGTCTACCTCCATATGGTCTCTCATGGAAATCATTGTGCTGAATTCCAGGTGTATTTATCATGATGGGCTAAATGAGCTGGTCTTTCATACTCATCTATCATCTCTCACTGGTGCCCCGCTAGTGTATACCGATAGCACAGGCGAGGTTACCATTCCATTATCGGTCGATGAAAAAATCCATACTAGCTATTGAATTATCCGTGTTTTTGTCCTAAATTCTCAGTTGAATGAAACTGAATAGTGTAATAGTTAAAAAACATATGTAGCAGGTTTAAGTTTTTATAAATGAGGTGGCAAATCCTAGCTAGGACTGTAACTACAGATCTGGGCGAATCAGTATACTCTGTTATGTCCATGGTGCTGCTCATGTCTACAGGCAACGGTTACCACTTTCCATAAGGTGGGCAGTTAGCTTGTTTGCCATTCTAAGTTGCTTAAAAAAAAAAGGTTGTCACTTCGCATAGTGGGGGGTCGTCCTACACTACGTTTGTCCATACGGGGTCGTCACTCAAGAAACTTTCTTCATCGGTTGTCGGTTCTTCAAGCTATGTGACCAGCCCAATGCCATTTCAGCTTGTTTACTCTTCTGGCTATACAAAGTCTTTTCCTTATCCTAAAAGGAAATTACTAACTGTACGTATTTAGTTATACATACAGCTTGTTTTACATATTGTAAATGCATTGTTTTCTGATTTCTTTTTATTTGTTTCTTATTTTTATTGCTAATTTTGCGACCCGCTTTGGTCAGCAAGGTATTTTTTAAAATAAAATACAGCACATTTTGATATTTTGTGGCTTTGTAGTTGATATGATGTAGTCTTCTATAAATGAAAGAATTTTCCAACTAGGTTGAGTAATTTGAGTTTATCCAGATACAAACAAAAACTACAAAACTAAACGGTTATAAAATAATAATAATGGATACAGCCGGGGCGGAGCGCTAGTTTGTTATAAAAATGCTGGAGATACAAATAAATAATAATCTATAATTCAATTCAATTGTTTTATCATACTGGCTTACCAAATTATGAGCCATAACTCGCACGGGGAACGCGTAATCTGGCGCGCGTGACGCCGGCTGGCGAGGAGTGACGTCATACGAAAAAAAAACGATGATCGTTCTACGTCGTGCTTCATTAAACATCAGTGTTTCATACACTTCAGGTCTCTAATCGATCGATTGATTGTTTGTTATTGTTCCAATGATTTTTTTTTTAATGTGTGAAAATGGCATGGTTACCCCGCCTGCGCTATCGGTATACACTGGCGTGGCACCAGTGAGAGGTGATAGGTGAGGATAGTAAGGTCGGTTAGCTTATCGTGACGAATTCAACGATAAACTCAACAGTTCGGCAACGGCATTTTATTTAATGGCAAAGAAGCTGACGCCCCACCTGATAGAAAGTAGTAATCGTCGGACATGGACATAACAGAGCATACTGTTTATACTGATACCCCCCATACGTTGCCATTCCTGAGGACTAAGGTGTTATTCCTCTGTACTCTGTAAGTTTACTGCCATATCTCACTTTTCGAACCGAAACACAGCCATGCAAAGACGATTTTTTTGCATTTTCATTCGGCTGTCTTGAAACAGATCTTTGTTCTGTAAGTGTAAGTCAATCTAAACATAGAACGTAATGTGTGATACGTAAGTACGTAACTTCTTTTTATATCCTTTCGCTCGTTACGTCGGCGCGAGGCGCGAGGCGTGAGGCGCACGGCGCACAGCGCGCTCGCCGACCCAAGTGAAGCGTGAAATGCGATTACTAGTGGCATATCTTTTGCTGCAAGTCGACTAGTTAATTCTCGTTCAATGTAGTTGCGAGCTCGTTTTCAGACCTGGTCCTTCTTTTTTACGGTCTTGTAAATTAACTCGATCAGCGTCGTTCAACTGATGTTTATTTATTTAACTTAAATACGGTACTTTGTATGGAGAACTTAAAAATGGCGTTTTTATTTTACTTCTGTTAGTTATTTACTTTAGTTTCGAGTAATAAAGTTATTTAAAATGTTTGTGATTAGTTGGTCCTTCTCATTTTAACCACTAGTTATGGGGGTTTGTTATCAATGAGGAAGTTAGTCCCCATTGCTGTCAATATGTCCTATCAGATCGATTTTCCGGTTTTCCCCCTTGAAACCATCGTGACTAATTTATCGTTGAATTTGTCACGATGACTTAACGGACCTGCCTTTTCATCCTCACCTATCATCCATTGCTAGCAGCTCGCCAGTATACCTATAGCGTAGGCGGGGTTATCATGCATTAAAAAAAAAATACTAGTTGCGTTCGAGGTAATTAGACGCAGGTACTATTTGATACACATACGTAGTACCAAATTTGTACCATTGGTTTACTAAAGTTGACCACAACTATTCTGACTTCATCCTCTAGTCCCTAGCTATTGAAGGTAGACAGTAAACATACAAAACAAAAAATCAAATTGTCCTTTCCATTAACTATAGATCAGTGTCAGCCCTTAATTAAGTGGAACGATTGAAGCGACCCCTTGTGTTTATGCAGCCCTACATGTCTTAATGCGTATTTTTTTTTAATGGAATGGTAACCCCGTCTGCGGTATCGATATATAATTGCGGGCATTATTAGTGAGAGATGATAGGTGAGGATTAAGCAAAGTGACGAATCCAAAGTCCTCCCAAAGTGATGAATTCAACACTAAATCAACCATAATGGTTTCCAGGGTAAACAGCGCCGCGCTCGACCTGATAGGGTGTATTGCTAGCAATGGGGTTGCTAATCCCCATTACTAACAGTCTCTTCTCCCTTCCCAATGCGTATTTATTGAATGAATCTGCCGCATAAGAGACGAAAATATCTAAATTGTTTGATCCTTTAAATTATTCTGTGCCACCTGTTTTTAGATGACATACAAAAAGAGGGTTTCTATTTGATTTTATATATTTTTTTTACATCATATTTTTGCTAATTCTATATCGATTTTGATAATTATTTTTGCAATGGTTAGGATTATAAGGTTCCTACAAGTTTTTATGTTTGTTCTTTGCAGAGTCAAATAAATTTTGCTTGTTGTGCAACGAAGTATGACTAGATATGATTTAAATGTCGAATTAGTTTTTAAATATAATTATTGTGTCTATGAAAAGTCGCCTCTTTCGACAGTTAATTTTATTTGTTTTAAAATAAGAATAGTAATATTACTGGCCAATGTTAATATTATTGCCTTATTTTGTAACGACTGAAGTCGTAGTTTCCTTTATGAATCAAATTTATGAATTCATTTGTTACTTTTGTGATTTCGATTATTAAAGAGTATTAGTATTGCTCTTTGAAAAATATATAATAACAACTCGTTTATAATTAAATCGAAACTTTTTGAAACTTATTACATTTTGTACCTTCTCAAAGTAAAAACATAGCTTAGATGAAATTCTCTAGCAGTTAAAGTTTATTAGACATTCGGTGTTTTTATGACGAATGAGCGTTATAAACCTCTAGTTTCTGGAAGGCGTAGAAAAATTACATCCCACCAGCGCCATCTATCGCCGTGATGAATTACAGACCGCTAGAGATCAGCCGTGAACGCGCGGATGGCTGTAACTCCTTATCATTTCGTGAAAATTATGGAACATTCGTTTCTCTACACTGTCACATGCCCCCGTGTAACTTCAGTGTGTGTGTTTTATTGTAACAAAGTTGTAACATACACAAACATGGCTTTATGATATTAGTTTACGACTTTATTCTTTTTAATGAATAACTAGTACATTTTGCAAAAAAAAAAGCGAATTCTGTTATGAACACACACATGCATGAACGAGGAGTTCTAAATTCAAATATTTTTGTTGTAATGTGTCTAACATTGCTCCGTAATAAAAGCCATGAACACACAAACACATATCAATGACCAAATAGTTCTAAATTCAAATATTGTTAATGTAATATGACTAATATTGCTTCGCATCTAAAAGCGACTTTAATTGTGAACGTACACTGATGTCCGGGAAATTCTAAATTCAAACCTTTTCTACGTAATGTGACTCATTGCTTCGTATTTTCTTTTTTATACCACAGAGATGGCAAATAAGCGTACAGCCCATTTGACGGTTGCTGTAACCTCCAACACCAGGTATATCGCGTGCGCGTTGTGGGCCCTGAAAAAAATCTTAATACGCCATTTTTGAAGAACACCATACTGTAGTCTCTAGGAAAAACGTCGACGGGAAGCTTATTTCTATAGTTACTTTAATTAAATTTAATTCAAAAGCGAATTTAATTGTCAATATACACATACTGATGTCCGTCAAGTTCTAAATTCACATATTTTCAACATAATGTTTCTATTATTGCTCCGTTAAAAGATGGCTTCAATCCTGAATACAGATATCGTCGTAGTCGTAGAATACTGACGGATCTGACGAATATTACATAGAAAGATGAGTTCTAAATTCAAATTTTTACAAAATTTAATGTGATATTATTTTTTATTACATGGGGGTAAACAAGCATGCGGCTCACCTTATCGTGACTACCATCGCCCACAGGCACGTGCAATATGGGATATCCTTCTTGGTTGCAAAAATGATTATGAAGGTAGTGAAAAAAGAGGTAGTACTATTTCTTTTTTCGCTCGGCGCCTAAGATTTCATAATACAATTATTATTATTAAACCAACCGTTGCTACGCTTGGCAAGCGGGTTAGCAACCACAGCTTTGGTGATGTCTTAAGAGGAACGCTGCTGTCCACCCCACGAAGTCCTCTTAATCGCCTCTTACGTACAATGGGAGCAATTAATTAAAAATAATGTCACGATTTCTTCTTCATTTTGCTAATTGGATGTTTTTCTTTGTTTGCAGGTAAATACCTGACTAATGGTTTATACAAGTTTAAAATAAACTTACTTATGCAGAGTTGGCTGAAGCTACATTAAGTGAAACTCAATACTGTTTACGAAAAACAATGTCGCGCTGCCAAAAACTGACTTGTAAAAACTTTATCTAATTGTAACACGAAAACAGGTAGTATTTCACTATTTTTAATTATTTTTGTGGCCATGTAGTCCTGACATGGACTAGGCCACCCCTTCCTTTCCTGTGGGTGACGTAAGAGGCGTAAGGAGGGCGAGGGATGGGCAACAGCGTCCCTTTTGAAACGTCTCCAAAGCCTGACGGTGACCAAAGACGACGGCCGGACGGCGATAGCCAATCCGCTTGCCAAACTTGGCGACTACTGGCAAACTACTCAATGATATTTTGAGCCAGTATCCGCAATTGGATGTATTTGCCTCGCAACTTGCTGGAGTTTCGTCGAGTAACCACAGAGTATTTGTGTTCAGACGTTTTTTGTTTCAGTTAAATCTTTTTAAATTATTTTTGTTATTTTTATATAATATTCCTTTTTATATGTTATTGTACTCATGCTTTCCTGGGTGAGCGTATTGGAAGACTTTAAGGCTCACCCAGTGGATGTAATAAATAAATAAATAAATAAAATCCCCCCCAAAGGGGGAGGCTTATGATTAGCATTGGACAGTTAAAGGCTGATATAAAGATGATGAATTTTTTTATACCATGGGGGGGGGGGGGGGGGGGGGGGGGGGGGGGAGTTACTGACGTTAATACCGCCTGTCTCAAAATTCTGTGCCATTGTGAGATACGTGGAAATCATGTCATGTAGTGTGCTCAATTTTATACAGTATACACTGGAAATAGTGCCTTGATAATTCGATACGACGGACTCGATGCCGCTGTCTGTTTGTTTCGAATAGGACGAGACGCGAATTGACAGTTCAGGATGTGGGGTATTGCTACGTAAAATATTTTATATATATTACATAAATATTCAAAACTCAAGATATGCAATCACAGACTAAAAACGACACTGTAAATTGATCACATTTAATCAAGTTTTACGCAATTTTTTTTTTTTATACAACTTAGAATGGCAAACAAGCTGACGGCCCACCTGATAGAAAGTGGTAACCGTCGCCTATAGACATGAGCAGTACCGTGGACATAACAGAGTATACTATTTCGCCCATGATGCGTTGCCATTCCTGAGGACTCAGGTGTTATTCCTCTGTACCCAGTAATTTCACGCCATATCCCACCCTTCAAACCGAAACACAGCTGCTACACGGTTGAAACACGAATGGGACAGAGGTACCCAAGCAATCGACTTTTGTACAAAGTCTCCCTCTGGTAGTTCATATAGTCTCCTTTTAAACCATTAATGAGGTTTGGAATTTGACGTGGTGATTTTTTTTATATTTTAATCAGGCTCTGAAATGAGTTCTTTTCCGAGGTTTTCCTTAAAGACTATGGTATGGGGTTTTTCAAAAAGGGTATATTATTAGGGTTTCTTCGAGTCAACAACGCGCACATGACTTTCCTAGTGTTGCAGGCGTTCATAACCTTCTCATATATTCGTGGTATTTAAAACAAGTGTAATATGTAATTTAGTAAATACTAATTTATAGAATAGAAAGTATCCTATAAATATATAATACTTTCTATTCTATAAATACAAAATTTTTCAAAAATTCAAATTTGACTCTTGTCGTTAATTACTATTTTTTTACATTTGCTTTAAAATATAGTTGTTATTTTTTTTCGCTTCAAGAATTTTCACTTTCATACTAGTTATCTTATGTGTGTGGTCCCAGCATAGAATAAGCCACCCCTTCTTTTCCTGTAGGTGTCATAAAAAGCGACTAAGGGTGGGCGAGGAATGGGCAGCAGCGTCTCTCTTAAATAAAACATATCGAAAGCCTAACTGCGGTTGCCAATTAGCCTGCCAAGCGTGGCAACTACTGGCAAAACCTCCCCAAGGAATAGGCTAATGTCCACTAATGGACAGTAAACGGCTTATGTGATAACGATAGGTTATTTGAAATAACTGAAACTTAAAATGATTTTATTGCAGTGCAAAATCTTAAATTATACTACCGTCTTTTCCATAACAATTTTGTAACATGTAGAAACTGGATACAGTCTAAGAATTGAGGAGAACATTGAACGAGAGTAATCTATACTTATCTACACTCAAGTAAGCGGAAACACATCAGCGCAGTGAAAATTCGCCTTTCAGTTATTTTGCAAAACAAGATCTTTTAGGTGACGTGGCACTTTCAAAGCAATAAAAAGGTAGCATGACCAATGGGCGGGAGGTAACAAGCTTCGAGAGATCCCATGTTCAGTCACAGTAGTAGATATGAGTGCGTATAATGGTTTATAACGCCTACAACGTGTTACTGAATCAGCTGGCAACTTTTTATGTAGTTTCTATTCACCTAAAACATCGTATTTTAAGCGATCTTTTAAAAAAAGAACAGTTTCTCAATTAGTTTTTTTTTTCTTTTTTTCTTGTGCCTATGTTACGTGAATACGTTGCCAGTTTTAAAGCTTTTTTTTTTTGAGTAGATAGGTTTGCTCTTGTTTTGCCAGCTGTTTTTCTTTACAGAGCAGAATTACTGATAGTCTTACGATTTCGCGTTCTAAATTCAAATATGAAAGATTTCGTTGTTCCATCGGTTTGTTTTTTTTTATTCGTCTTGCAATAACAATAGACAGTAATGTTGTCACGATTGAAAAAGTTTGTTTTTATTTCAAAGAAAAATATTAAGTTATTTATTCAAGTGTAATTGTTTTTTTTTTTTTTATTGTCTATATTGTAATGCAAATATACACGTTTGTTCACGCTTAAATGGTTTGATAATGATATTAAATGATTCTGTCGCCGGGTATGAGTACCTATGCCTCCCACGTCGCCGATATCGGCTCACACTTCCCCTTTGCGAAATAAATCCACTTCGTTCGAACAAGGGTTTTGTTGAATCAGCAAAAATTGCAACTAATTCTCGTAAATCGTGTGAGTGCTACGTTTTTAAGGGTAAAGCTCTTGGTGGCTTTATCTTGTAAAGTTTAAGCCCAATTTTTAATACAAAAAATAAAATAAAAAATAGTCTCAAACCAAGCAAAAACTGTACTAGTTGTTTACCTCGGATTTCGTCAAGTTTAACTTGCAATAGCGTTGTAAGACTCTGCCAATTTTCGTATAACATTGTTAAGTGTTTGTAGGTCTACTTAAAATACGTGCCAATACATATTTTTTTAAAGCCCAGCCATGCACCGGTATTATTCCTCGTGTTTGGTAACGGTAGCCGCTTCCCACCAGGTAGACCGTCAGATCGTTTGCCTACCTGACAATAAAAGAAAAGCTTAACGAAAATAATGACACCAAATAGTTTTAAATTTCTTTAGCGTCTTCAGAAAACAAGGAAATTCTCGTGTTCGTCTGAATTTTTTGCAAAAATATAATACTTTATGTGATTACGTCACGAATACTGAACAGGTGTTCACAATTTCTTTTTGTACAGTTAGCTAGTAACTCTCCAAAGATGCTGGTGATTGTTCAGTAAGTTAAAAAACGTTTTGGAATGAAAAATATTTTTTTATTTGAGAGCAAGCAAATAGTAGACACGGTTACATTCAAAGGTAACAGGTTGAATTTTAGTGTTGCCACATACAAATTAAAATATTAATATGACTGTTCTAGTTGCCGGATGCAAATAAAAATAAATTAGTATTTGTTTCTGACACTTGCAATGGATAGAGTGCAACGTAACTTCCTTGTTGGTTCCGATTTAATTTTGTGAATATAGTACCTAAGATTTTTCGTTGCGGAGCAAAAAACTATTTAATGTGAAACAAAATCTCTCGTTCTAAATTCAAATATTTGCAATGTAGGTTATCAGTAAATTAAAGTCTCGTTATTCGGAGTTTTTTTTTTTATACAACTTAGAATGGCAAACAAGCTGACGGCCCTACCTGATAGAAAGTGGTAACCGTCGCCTATAGACATGAGCAGTACCGTGGACATAACAGAGTATACTGTTTCGCCCATGATACCCTCCATGTGTTGCCATTTCTGAGGACTCAGGTGTTATTCCTCTGTACCCAGTAAATTTTCGGAGTAATAGGTATATTATACTTGTTGTTCTTGGAATATCGTTCCACATGTAGTTATCCCGCTGAAGCCGGCTCCCAGCGAAGCATTTACAAACCGCGACACGATTTAATAACCCATCGGTAGTAAGTACGTACTTATAAGTGAGTTATCTCTTGTAAAGGTTTTTTTGTATTCTGCTTTTTTTATCACGAAGCTTATCGTCGAAAGTAGAGACGCTACAAAATACTGTTACGTATACGTTTTGTACCGGCTCTAGTAAACACAGTGAAATCGACATTATTAAGCCATTGAAGAGAGTGTCATCAATGTAACTTAACATTTTTATTAAAGAAACATGGGTCGAAAAACGATAGAAATATTTCGAGTTTCCTATATTGACACGATATGTTTAGCTGTTGAGTTAAATAAACAATATAAAATATATACACTCCGTAGTGAAACGTCCGTTTCCGCGCGCTGTTCTCACGATACTGACGTTTCTAACACAGTATATCTTCGTGTACATATACCCACACTTGACAACTACGTCGCAATGCACTCAAATGCCACGTGTATCGCAAGTTTTCGCTCGTGTCGTGTCGTTTGCATCCCTAACAATAAAATAAATAGTATAATAAAATATATACTTGTTAAATTTGAATATGTAGGTATTCCGCTGACGTCAGCTCCCGTCGGAGCATTTGCGAACCCCCCAGTCGCCGAGCGCGCACCCGGGGACCCCGCGATACGATTAAGTAACCCGTTGGCAGTAAATCCACCGGTTTAACCCCTACGCAGTTATCTTCGTAGTTTCGGATAGTGTAGACAGCATACGTTATGTTGTAAATTCACCCTAAAAATTGGATTGTGTAAAACGGGTCAAGCGTGAGAAGGGTTTTGCATACAAGCTAAATAGGTTTCAGAGTGGACAAGGCGAGACATGTTAATATTTTTGTGGTAATTTATATTTTAATATGTATTTCATCATCATTTCAGCCATTATCCGTCCACTGCTGGACATAACCCTCCCCCCATAGACTGCCATAAAGAACGGTCCTGAGCCACCTGCATCCTCTAACGCCCTACAATGCATTTCAGATCGTCGCTCCATCTAGTAGGGGGTCGTCCTACACTGCGTTTACCCGTACGCGGTCGCCACTCCAGAACCTTTCTCAAATTGGTTAAATTATATTTTGCTTTAACTAAATTTACTTTTCTTTACTGATTTATTTTTATTTAGGTATTCTATCAATATTATGTAAAATTTGTTGATTTTTTCTCACGACTAATTAGTAAAAAAAAAAACTAAATTATTTTATCTGTGTAATTTTTTATCGTATGTACCCAATAGATAACACAACTTTAAAAAATAATAAATACTAGTAAACATAATATATAGCGCCCTCTATGTCTAAACTAAGTAGAGCTTGTACTATGAAAACTAGGTAGACGTAAGTACTTAACTACAACGCGGTTTCAGAGATGTTTTCTCCTACGAACACTCGGGTTATGGAATGAGCTCCCTGCCGAGGTTTTCCCAAGAGACTTCAGCATGGGGTTGTTCAAAAGGGGGGTAAAGAGGTTTCTTCAGGGTCGGCAACGCGCGCGTAATACCTCTGGTATTGCAGGCTACGGTAACCACTTACTATCAGGTGGGCCGTATGCTTGTTTGCCACCTCAGTGGTATAAAAAAAAAATAAAAAATGGTATTCCGCAAAAAAAAAATCAATTTTAATTGTGCCAAATCCAATTATGTTGATTTTATAACTAAACTACTAGATCGACTTCTGTTGGACTAATTAGTAAGTATATCCTTTCAGACAAAAAAGATTTTTTTCTAAATCAGTATAGAACTGACAGAGTTGTGAGGTAACAAACTTAAAAACAACTGAATTGAGAACCGCCTTTTTTAAGTCGGTTGAAAATAAGTGATAGGATACCTTGTGTTATGAGGAACCAGGCAAGGAATACCATCAACACAATCCAAAACACCCAGACCAGAAACTACCACTCTATGGAATCAACTTCCAGCGGCAGTATTTCCGAACCGATACGACAACATAACCTTCAAGAAAAGAGCATATTGCTTTTTAAAAGACTGGCAGCACACCTGTAATGCCTTTAGTGTTGTGGGTGATCATGGGCGGCGGTAGTCACTTACCACCAGGTGAGCCGAATGCTCGTTTGCTCCCTGTGTTGTAAAAAAAAATCAAAAAGTTCATTTTCGAAATTGACCGAATCGGGAATCGAAACAGGTACCCTATATGCACTTAGCAACACGTCCACCGCGCCACTGAAGTCTTCAAAATTCAGGTTAACTAGCCTGAATAAATATGTCGCACGGCGACGACTGTAACGTTAACAAAATAATACGTCACCCGAAATTCCAAACCAATTATGATTATTGTTTTAGCAGTAACTGGGTCAAAGCGATCCCCCATAAAACGATTGTAAATCATACAAATATTAACTTATGAAAAGTATAACCATACTCGGCTGTTTACCGGTATACCGTTTTAAATATTAAGGTTGACGCAAACTATTGACTATTGAATTATTATACATATATTTATTTTATACAACTTAGAATGGCAAACAAGCTGACGGCCCACCTGATGGAAAGTGGTAACTGTCGCCTATAGACATGAGCAGTACCATGGACATAACAGAGTATACTGTTTCGCCCATGATACCCCCCCTGCGTTGCCATTCCTGAAGACTCAGGTGTTAGTCCTCTGTACCTTGTAAATTCAGTGCCATATCTCATCCTTCAAACTTAAATACAGACACGCAAACACAACTGCTTTACAGTAAAAACACGAATGGGACAGAGGTGCCTAAGCAAACAACTTTTGTACAAAGTCTCCCTCTGATGAAAAAAAGTTATTAAAAAAACTAGGTTTTATTTTTAATAGCATCACATTAGATATTATTGGTAGTTAACAATATTGTTATATTTTGAACTGCTATGAAACGGAAACGCAAAGAAAAATTACTGTAAGTCTCAGAGCAGATTTAATTTACCTCCTACGGGCGCTGTGACCGTCCCGACCCTCGGCAAATCCGATGGGAAATTTTGGGGTTCCGTACCCGAAACGTGTACAAATAGTAGGCAATTTCGCGTTTTGATTGTTTGTTTTTATAACAATGTTATTTTATTTATTTATATTTTGGTATACATTAAAACATGTCTACAGGGCGGACTTAATGCCTGATGGCATTCTCTACTATTCAACCGTTACGATAAACAGACAGAGTAAATGGCGGTGCGTTGATTTAACAGAAACAATTTATAATGTTAACATCCTATAAATTTTTAGTAATATTACAAATGTAATAGATGTAATATAACTATATTTAATTAGATAGATAATTTATTTGCATTACTTACTGCACACAAATAATAAAACAAACATACACATAATACAGACATACACAGTAATAAGAGATAAAGGTATGAAAAACAAAAAAAAAAGACAACAAAAACTTAAAATGTATAAAACAACAGTTTTCTTTTTGCATGTGTCTGCCATAGTAAAACAAAATGGTCACAACACAGTTTATTGCTTAAATTAATTGTACAGATGCAATTAAACTTTGTTATAATCGCTAATTTTCTAGTACCTTTATGCCTAATGGTAAATGAGACTCTGTATTCAGTTTTTTTTTATATTCCCATGTAATAGAAAAGATAAAAAAATCCTGATAATTTTTTACCTGTGTCACTATACCTTCGTCAATTCTGAATTGATTTTGACAACTGAAATCGGTATAGGTTATTTTCGTTATTTTCCCATACTTATTTTGTCTCCATTGAAGTCGTTCTATTTATTATTACACAGCAAAAACTCAGTTATAAAATTTTGTTTATATTTCTTTTTATATTATTCTTGTGGCTTGTTTGACGGTAAAGGGTTACAGTAGCATATGGACGCCTTTAACATCAGGGAAGTCACGCGCGCGTTGCCGACCCTAAAGAAACCTTATTACGTCCTTTTTGAAGAACCCCATGGTTTAGTCTCTAGAGAAAAGCACGGCAGGAAGGTCATTCTACAATCAGAGCGGTAGCGGGATGTTTACAAAAAAAAAAAAATTTAAAATTGGCTGGATACACAAAGAATACAAACGAATTAGGGACAATCTCTTTGAAGTCACTTATTTAATAATCATCTACAGAACCCTTAACGGCGAGATTACTCCGAGCGAGGCCGGGGGGCGCCGCTGTGGCCGCAATTCGACGCCCCCACTTAATGTTACCACCCCCAATCTCCGATTTACGTCTTATAAACTGCCGTATAAACAAAATCATGGCGAATTGACGAGCGGCCATCCTTCTCACGCGCAGTTAATGCCCTCCATGATTGTTGTTTCTGACGTTCGTATTAGTCTTAAAAATAAAATGAAATATGTACCTGTCCTGCTGTTTTATATTTATTTTTATTTAACATTTTTATAAATAGATAACTCTTTGTTGTTCCCACCATAAGATTACAATAGTAAACCTATTATAAATACAAACAATTACAAGAAATGATCACAGTGAGAAAACAATGGGCGACCTTATCGCTAAAAGCGATCTCTTCCAGGCAACCTTTGCATGGAGAAAAGTAGTTTTTTTTATTTATTTTTTATTTAACTCAGAATGGCAAACAATTTGCCTATAGACATGAGCTGTATCATGGAGTATACCGTTTCGTCCATGATACCCCTCTCATGTGTTGCTATTCCTTAGAACTCAGGCGTTATGCCTCTACACCTGTGCCCTGTAAACTCACTACCATATCCCACCCTTCAATTCGTAACACATAACGTAAGATTGTGTTTCACGAAAGACAATTCAATCGTAGCAGAATTAGTTATTCGGATTTGAAAATTGAACCAATCTGAATGTATATCCCTTCAGTACCTCTACAGTACAGTTTGTACTTCTACCGACTGTTCAGTTTTAGAGCTGCAGTACTTGCCTCTATACCTCTATTTCGGTTTGGTTTGTGTGGGAAATAGATGAGAAATTACAGGATACGGAGGTATAACCTTGTAATCCTGAGGAATGGCAACGCATGAGATTATATGCTATTATGTCCATGATGCTGTTCAAGTCTATAGGTCCACTCCCCATCAAGTGGACCATCAGCTTTATCAGTATAAAATGATTTTGTGTAAAATTAATTGTTTTTTTTTTTCATTGTTGTTATTTTTTTTATCTATCTATAAGTATCATTAAAAATATAGTCTTAAACTTCTCTTTATCGCCAACAAAATCAGCGTACATATTCCCACAATCATTGATTATCATTGGCGCACAAGTCCCATACGTGTCACATCAACAATTTCCCGCCTTTTCACGTCGGAATAAACCATAATGACGCCCCATTCATGTTGAGTGACGATCCGTTCGTGTATAGAGCGAATGGACTCAACAAAGGCCTATATTTTACACTATCACGTATATAGTTCCATATAGTCGTGTAGGCTCCGGCATAGAATAGATCACCTCTTGCTTTCCCGTGGGTGTCGTAAGAGACGATTAAGGGAGCTTATGGTGAAGGGATGGGTAGCAGCGTTTTCTCTTAGAACATCACCAAAAGCTAAATTGTGGTTGTCAACCCACCTGCCAAACGTGACATCAAACCCCCCTTATGGGGGAAGGCTATGTTTACCAGTAGACAGTCAACAGCCGATAAAACAACTACAAGGTATAGAATTATGTACGTGTACTTGTTGTATCCCGCGGCTTCGCTCATGATCGTATGGTGGTTTAAAATAACGTTAAAAGAAATCTATAACCTTCCACGAGAAACTAGTTATCAAATACAAAAGAATTTTTGATGTTGGACTAACAGTTCTAGAGATAAGGGGAAGAGGGATACCGAGACATAGTTACATCAGACAGATCAAGGAAGGAGTTGGTGTCGTGTCGTATCAAGAGGTGAGGAGACTCGCTGAAATTCATAGTGAGTGGCAAGAGCTCCACCGACAAGAGCGCAGCTCTTAAAGAGGATAGATAGATAGATATTAGTATACATTATGTACCATGCAGTGACGAAGTAAGAATGCCCAAATAATTTATTTTTAAAGTGACTGGATTATCAATTTGTATTTTTTTCTGTCTGTATATCACGCGATATCCTTACAAGTTAAGAATCGAATTTAATTATTATTTTTTAATACTAAAGGTTTATTTTAGAATAATAAATATATCTAGATGGAAATTCTAATCTGAATGTTTATAAACCTTTAAATTTAACTTACAACAAAAAAACAATTACATCTAATATACCTTATTTTTTTAAGTCGGCTAATCGCATTAATGTCGCATTATAATTATAACGTTGCTGGAGATTTGCTGTCCCATCACTATTAACTTAATACGTTTTTCCTTATCATTAAGGAAATTACGACCCCTTGCAGGAAAATCCCCCCCGGCACGTAATCCCTGGACTGGGAAAATAACAAAATATGTTGAGAGTTACGGCATTAAAAGATTACAAGAGTTGTGTGTATGGAGCGTCTGGACGACTGCCGCCGCTAATCGACAGTATCTTAATTACAAACAATAATTGTAACTAATATTATGAACGTGAATGTGAGTTTGTTTGTTTGTTATCTCTTAGCGTTTAAATGACTCGATCAATCAATATGAAATTTGGTATATATGTAGTATATAGTTTTCTTTTATTTGATATTTATATGTTGTATTTAACACATATATATATATATATATATATATATATATATATATATATATATATATATATATATATATATATATATATATATATATATATACATATATATATATATATATATATATATATATATATATATATATACACGAATTCAACAATGAATCACGATGGATTCCAGAGGGTACCGCGTGGAGGTATTTCTTTATGCAACTTAGAATGGCAAACAAGCTGACGGCCAACCTAATGGAAAGTGGTAACCGTCGCCTATAGACATGAGCAGTACCATGGACATAACAGAGTATACTGTTTCGCCCATGATACCCCCATGTGTTGCCTTCCTGTGGACTCGGCTATCAGTCCTCTGTACCCTGTAAATTCACTGCCATTTTACACCCTTCAAACCGCAACACAACACAACTGCTTCACGTTAGAAACGAATGGGACAGAGATGCCTAAACAAACGACTTTTGTACAAAGTCTCCTTCTAAAATATTTTTTAAATAGTCTTTTTTTTTATAAAAATCCCGCCCAGTGCAAGTAAGCAGTTTCAGTTCAGAATAATATTAAAAAAAATATATAAATTGTTTTTTAAAAGAGTATATTACTTTTTCAGTACAAAATATACACGAATAATAAAGAGAACAAAGAAACAGAAGTGCATCTTAATAATACCCGAGATATTTGGGAGACGAGGCAGAAATATATTGCCTCATTTAAATAAAATTATTATCCCACCAAATGCAATGTCACTTGTTGGCAAAGTCACGCGTACCTTGCAGGCGTACGCTGTATACAGTCGCTTTATAATCTGACGACGTTTTTAGAACGGCGTCACAGTGTATAAAACGCAAGCAGTAGCTCAAACGAATAGGAATATACAGTTAATAATGTAAAAAATAGTTAATTAAAAAAAGTGTGCAATAAAAATCATGTATATAAATGCCATTTGCGTGTAATCACATCGTGTTACATCCAGATCAAAATGTAATAATTAATTTTTCATCTCTTTCTCTTATCTCTTTTTCTTTCTATGTCGAGCCTTGTTCTTTTCATTTGGGATTATATCCTCATTATCATTCACCAAGCACTTCTATCCTGGGTCGCCGAGTCGTTCACTTGGTCTTCTTCAGGTCTCTGTTGATGATTGACTGCCAAGTCCGTTATACACGTACACGAATTTTATAAATGTTATTTAAATTTAAAATAAAGCGTTATAATTTAAATATAAATGTAATTCACAAGTTGCAACACGGATGATGGTAACCATCGCTTGTAATTTAGTTAATTACATTACATACTTTATATATATACCTTTTACCAGAGGGAGACTTTGTACAAAAGTCGATTCCTTAGGTACCTCTGTTCCATTCGTGTTTCTACCGTGAAGCAGTTGTGTTTGCATGGCTGTGTTTCGGTTTGAAGGTTGGAATAAGGCGTGAATCTACTGGGTACAGAGGAATGGCATCTGAGTCCTCAGGAATGGCAACGCATGGGGGGTATCGTGGGCGAAACAGTATACTCTGTTATGTCCATGGTACTGCTCATGTCTATAGGCGACGGTTACCACTTTCCATCAGGTGGGCCGTCAGCTTGTTTGCCATTCTAAGTTGTATAAAAAAAAATGTCGTACATAGATTCGTCTGACTTGTAACATTGTAATTCGTTAGACTGTGGCTTTATGAATGCACACATCGCCCGTCCATTGTTAGTTACAGTTTGGACATCAGTTTACTTTTGTAGTAATAAAGTTAGGCTGTTATGGCTGGCTCCTATTCTAATTAACTACGTTAATTAGAATAGGAAAAGCATCAAAAACTGGCAACTATTTAGTTTTTTTTTTTTTAATATCATTGTAGCAAAGTCTATTAAAGACGATATAATATTTTTTTTTGATGGGTGAAAATGGTATAATGCAATAGGGGGTAATGCAACTCATTTGGCTCACCATGACAAATACGACAAGAATTAACCACAATGGTTTCCAGTGGGAACCGCTTGCAGGTCGACCTGATAGGATATATTGCTAGCAATGGGCTTTATTAGATCTCATTACTAACAATCCCTTTTCCCTCGATAGATAAAGGCTATGGTAGAATAGCCAAGAAAGGGGGGGGGGGGTTGGATTAAATGTCACTTTTGTCTCGTTTTGTCAAAAAAGAAAACATGCAAACTTGTTTAAGAGAAGAACTTGTGTAAAAGATAAAAATATCGGTTTAAAGTAGAAATAGCTAAATTGTATTTCTAAATGTTAGTGATACAGTCAATTGCATTGGTTTAAATTTAGACGGCGAGCAATATGGGCCATTTGTTGTAATCGATATTGTTCATTTTATTAATTGGTTTTTATCGGCACAAGGCATAAACTGCCCGTTATTTTCTAATACAGTCGTATATTAGATAGTTGAAGAACATTAATATAATGATATTTTAGTCATCATCATTTGTAAATTACATGTAATATAATGTATTTATAAATGTTGTGAGCAAGGGTGGACTTATCTCTGACAGAGATCTCTTCCAGTCAACCCAATGCAGTGAGAAAGCAAGCGATAAAATATTAAAATATATAATAAAATATTAGATAGATAGATAGATAATTTATTTGCATTACTTACAGCACACAAATTACAATACAAACATACACATAATACACAGTAAAAGAGATAAAAGAATGAAAAACAAAAAAAAAGCAGCAAAGAAAAAAAAAAACAAAAAGCAAAATATATAAAACAACAAGTTCCTTTTTTCATGCGCGTGCCATAGCAACACAAAATGGTTGCAACTCAGTTTACTGCTTTGCCCTCAAAAGCAAATTCGCAAATACTTATAATAAATCTGTAGAGGGGTCAATTCTGTACATGAAATATATTTCCAAAATAACTATCAGGGAGTGATTAGTGATTGATACTGATGCCGAAAGTGCAAGCAGTAAAATTTTTGTCTCTGTCTGTGTGTATGTTCGTTATAGAAACAAAAACTACTCGACGGATTTTAACGAAACTTGGTACAATTATTCTCCATACTCCTGGGCAGGTTATAGTATACTTTTCATCACGCTACGATCAATATGAGCAGAGCAGTGAAGGGAAATATGTCTGTTACATGAAAACCACTGAACCGTGAGGAAGGACATAGGCTACTTATTTTATCAAAAACGACGGAAACGCGGTCGAAGTCGGGGGCAACAGCTAGACATACATGTAAAGAGAACTCCTCTCGCTCGTGACTTGCGCCAGTTTATGGTACATCTTGGGCGTCACCGTGGATTCATGATGATGAATATTCATGCAGCGTCTCCTTATTACGTTTGCTCGGTATTATAACTAATTGTTTGTTGCGATTAATTCCGCCCGAGTGTGCTCCGGTGTCGTGCCGTCCTATTACAGTATCGCGCACTTCCCGATTTCATGTTTGTTTTATGTTTATTCTACAAAGTTTGAATGTTAACTTACCAATTCTATTTTCATAAAGCGGTTTTCAATTTATTTGTATTGTTTTTTTTTATTGTCAAAATGTTTTACCAGAGGGAGACTTTGTACAAAAGTCGTTTGCTTGGCTACCTCTGTCTCATTCGTGTTTCTATCGTAAAGCAGTTGTGTTTGCATGGCTGTGTTTCGGTTTGAAGGGTGGGTTATGGCGTGAATTTACTGGTTACAGAAGAATAACAACTGAGTCCTCAGGAGTGGCAACGCATGGAGGGTATTATGAGCGAAACAGTATACTCTGTTATGTCCATGGTACTGCTCGTGTCTATAGGCGACGGTTACCACTTTCCATCAGGTGGGCCGTCAGCTTGTTTGCCATTCTAAGTTTATCAATGCCAAAATGATTTTGATTATTATTTTTCACTGGACAGGGTTTAATTGTTTCGTGTTAATCAACCGAATGAAAAAATAGTTTTGTTTTGAAAAAATAGGTCTGTTACCTAATAACTCCGTCAGTTGTAAACCGATTTGGTATTTTATCTGTAAGGATATGCTTATGGACTAAGATTTTTTTAGTTTATAGTTATTTTTTAAGTTAAAATAACTGGTTTTCTCACAATTGTAATGGGATTCTTTGTAAATCGCAATATTGTACTTTGTCAGCTTATTTGTATGTAAATAAAAATTCCGAGTTTAAAATACATGTCAATTCTTCTTTCTTTTATTCTAAATCCTTTAATGTCCAGGTAGTTCGCCTGTAGATTACCTGCTTCTATTCGGTGCGATCAAACTTTTATGAACCTCCGTTAAATCTTACTACCTCTCTTCTTTAGTATTATATTTTGATAAAATTTCTATGGAATCAATCTATAAATCTATAACAATAATATAATTTATTTGCTGAAAAACACGGTATACAGATGTTAGCAATAATATGTTAGAAACAGGCGTGTTTTGCCAAAACAATGGCATGCAAAATTTTAATATTTATGGTAACTTCTTTTCAAATACTATTAACGAAATATTATTTATGTGCTTATAAAGTAGAATTATTCTTTAGTCCAACAAGTCCTTAATTGAGGAATAACATTTGTCCAAAAGCCATTTGTACAGTGTGTTTTTAAATTTTGTCAGTGTTTTTATATTTATAATATTTTCGGGTATATTATTAAAAATTCTTATACACATATTATAACAATTTTTTTAACCTTTTATAAAAAAAAAAATATTTCAAATTGGTACACATATGATGGAGTTATGAGGTAACAAACATAAAAAGGATAAATCCGAATTGAGTACCACCTTTTTGAAGTCGAAACCCTCACTGGTACCTCACCAGCGTATACCAATAGCGCAGGCATTTTCATTATCATCCATTAAATAAAAGTTATGGATATATGCAATTAACGATACAAACGTTTCTCGCTTGTTTTTTACGTAGTTTTATAAATGTGTACAAACGCAAGTTACCGAGTGAAAACAAGCATGGCAGTTTACAAAATGTTCCATGTAAATCAATGTCTCAACACTGGAGCGTGGACGCGTTCGGTTGTCACAGTGTACGTACAGACGGACTGATGTGTATATAGCGGTTCGAATTTAAATTGTCATTAGTTTACAATAAAAATAACATATTGAGCTAATATTTTAATACGATCGCAGCGCGCCTCATCGAGATTACTGGTGACCCGAGAGTTGGTAGCTACATTGCTTTTGTCACTTACCATCAGGTGAACCGCATGCTCGTTTGCCACCTGCGTTGTAAAAAAAAATGTGAATTTTGTAAAAATTTAATCAAATAATAATAAACTCTCGGGAAAGATGCAGAAAGCGGTGCTCTTAGACACTGCCCGGTATTGTACGCCGGTTTCTGTCCCTGGGGCCCTGAACCCCGGCCGACTGTGCTTCTGCCGGGGGTTAGTTGCCATCTCCTCTCCTTAAGAGGGGAGATGTGAATTTTGTAAAAATAATAATGTCAGGCTCTACTGGGACCGATCCGGACAGTACAGTTCTTGTGAACAAACCTGATATCGCGGTGATGGATCGGGCACTCTCGAGGGTGTTTTTGGTGTATGCCACCATACCGCATGACGAGACCCTCGTGAAAGTCGAAACCGAGAAAAAGAGAAAATATCTCGATCTGGCTCACGAGGTGACCGAAATGTGGGGGGTGGCGTACACCGAAATCATTCCAATCGTTTTTTCGGTGAACGGTGTTGTCTTAAGTAGTCTGGAACAACATCTCAGACGGTTGGAATTCCGAGGCGGCTCACTCCCGGGAAAGATGCAGAAAGCGGTGCTCCTAGAGTCTGTCCGCATTGTACGCCGGTTTTTCTCGCTGGGGCTCTGAACCCCGGCCGACTGTTCTTTTGCCGGGTGTTAGTTTGCCATCTCCTCTCTTTAAGAGGGGATATGTGAATTTTAGTGAGTTAGTTTGCATAAGTCCATATCATTGGACGGGGTTACCTTACCATCTTCATCCATTGAACCACTGCTCATTGTATCCTGGTCCTAGAAACTTGTACTACTGCATATGAGATACTGTGACACGTAGAACATTGCAACTGCACTCTGATTTATCTGTCTGTACACGGACGTTTAATTGCACCCGCCGTCCGTTTATTTTGATTTATCGCATGACGATAGTCTAATGTTGGGCTATTTGTGTTCTCGTTACTCGCTACTTTATTGTAATGCTCGTTGCTGTTTCGAGTAATATATCCGTAGAGAAGTAGATACTTCAGGTATTTATGGCTTAGTTTAGAAATGTTCTGTAACAAGCCATTGATATCTGTGAACAAAGCTTTTCAAAAGAGAAGTGGATTTTATATTCGACATTATGTGTGTATGTATGAATGTGTGTATGTGTATGTGTGTGTGTGTGTGTGTGTGTGTGTGTGTGTGTATAGGTATGTATGTGTGTGAGTAGGGATAATATTTATATTTTTATATTCCCATATTTAGAACTAACAGAATTTTTCATCGTGCCTTCCACCAAATTGTTTATAATTACTCCTCTCCATCCAAAGGTTGCCTGGAAGAGATCGCTCTTAGCGATAAGGTCGCCCATTGTTTTCTCACTCTGATATTATTTCTTGTAATTATTTATATTTATAATAAGTTTACTATTGTAATCTATTGGAGGTAACAATAAAGAGTATCTATCTATAAAAAATATGAGTATTTTTTTTAGACTTACCAGAGAGAGACTTTATACAACATCGTTGGCTTCTGTCCCACTCGTGTTTTTGTATACGCTTTCGGGGTACCGGTGAGGGATGATAGATGAAGATGAAGCAGGCCAGTTGGCTCATCATGATGAATTCATAAAAATTTTAACGACCTGTCGTCTGTTAGTCGACCTGTTAGGGTGTATTGCTAGCAATGGCCCTATCAGATTTCATTATTGACAATCCCTTTCTCCCCATGAGGGATATCTTAGGCTTCATAGTTCAGTCCGCGCTGTCCATGGTACTGTTCATGTCTATAGGCGACGGTTGCCATTTACGATAAGGTGGACTATCAGTTAATAAAAGTGGTATTATTGAAAAATAATTATCGTGAGTCATACTGTACTGTACTGTATTTATATCGGCTGCATTTTTTACTTTACGGCTGATTGCAATCAAGGGCCAGGTTGCTCTATGTTGTCTCTTTTCGCCCAGGATAATGTGATCACCTGTGCTATAATAGAAACAGAGAAGTGAAAGAAAAGTTTATTCTTTTTTTTTAGTTGTGGTTATAGTTTTTTATTTATTTATTATTTGTTCAGTGTATTGAGTCTCCTATCTGAAAAATGGGTATTGGCGACCCCCAAGCAAACTAAAGCTAAAGAGGTTAAGGGACCGCCTGTAAATCAGCGCTATGTAGGTACATCTCGCTGGAGGTGTACATATTATATATAGCAACAGTTGAGGCGGCTCCAGCATCCAGCTAAATTAATTTTTTTTTTCTTTTTTATTGTTGTTTTTTTTTTAACTTTTATTTTTGGTAATAAAGACTTTATATCTATCTAAGTTTGAAGTGATTGATATTTTTTTTAATATTATTGCAATAATTAACGATTTCGACTTAAAATTTCTTTCTTCGATTTTAAATAAATTAATGGTGGTTTTTTATTGTTTTGCCAACAGAGTAATGGGAACAATTATATGGCTGGTGAGCCGCGTCGCAAGCGCGAACTGCCCGCGCGACCCAACCACATCTTACTGTATACCATCATCAACCCGGCCTACCCCATCACTGTGGTGAGTACTCGCATATGTCTAGTGTCTGCAGGGTGAAGCCACAAAACTTAACCCTTCTTTGCATGATTTTTTTATTGGTGAAATAAATCATGGTGATATAAAATTAAGATCAGTTTCTTAATTTTAACGCCTCTTTGCATGATTTTTTTTTTATTGGGGACATAAATCAAGGTGATAATTCATGTTCAAAATTAAAGGAAAAATGGTTGTAAAATAAATTTGACAGCTATGTTTTTTTGTTTCCTGCAATGTACATTAAAATGGTATCCGGACACAATCAACTTAAAGTGGACTTGGTCTTTTATATTATTTTTGGGCAATCAATGTTATGATGGAAATTTCCACCATTATACAAAGAAGGGTTAATAGATACGAATGTTTTTATTTTATTTACTAAAATATTGGAGGTTGCCAGTAGCAAAAAAATTTGCAATTATTTAGCAATATTTACCATTACATAGACGTGTAAATGTTATTTCTTTTTACGAAATAACACAATTGTTTGTGACGTTTAATCACTGCCACCTAACTGATATTTATAATGTAATTGCGAAGTTTTTTTTTCTAATTTACACTTTATTATTATTATTTTTTTATACAACTTAGAATGGCAAGCAAGCTGACGGCCCACCTGATGGCTAGTGGTAACCGTCGCCTATAGACATGAGCAGTACCATGGACATAACAGAGTATACTGTTTCGCCCAAGGTGTTATTCCTCTGTACCCAGTAAATTTACGCCATATTATAGAACGTTTCTACGTTATTAACATATTGAGAATATTATGTTAAAAAATCGAAATTGAAATTGAAATGATTTTTTTCATAATATGTATAATATTTAATTAATTAAAAAAGAATTAGGTTTCTAAAATTTTGACACTTATTGGTGGTTAAGCATCTTTTCCTTTTTGAATATAATAAAAAAAATGACAATATGTAGATATTGTATAATCAGTGACAATAGTAAGTTCAATGTATATGTATATTCTCCGCAATCTGCATTCGCCAATACATCGCTCTATCTACAAATTTAATGGACTAATTCATTAAATAAACAAACACAAGACTACAAGCAAAACAATAGCCATTTCGCGGTCTAATGACACGGACTCTGTTGCAACAGGTTGGCAGATGCGCCCAGTTTGCGTTTGTAGAAGCCACGCTCCGCTATGTAAATTTATTTAGATGGATTCCCCGATCAGTAATAACAACTAGATGTCTGGTCGTAGCGGTGTGAACGGTCGACCGAATAGCGCCTCACTTGCCGAGAACTTATTGTTTATTTAAAAAAAAAAGTTTTGTGGTTATGTTACGCGTTGTCTTCGGTATTTGTGATCTGTTTATGTTACATGATTATGTTATCATAAATACAGCTATTTTTAATAAAGAAAAATTTTAATTTATTAATGGTTTAAACTGCATTTCAGTATTTGTGATTAAAATGTTAGGTTTAACCTACGACCAAATAAAATAATTAAACTTTTAGACCCTTACGTATTTATACTCGGTTAGACCTGTGTTTTTTTTAAACTTTTTCATGACGCGACCCCCTTAGTATATAAAAATATTTTGCGACTACCTAACCTCAGTAATTATCAACCTGTATGTTTTTTATTATACTACAAATGTCAAATCTTTACATTTTTATTTTTATATTAGTTAGGTATTCTTTATTGTACACAAAAAGTTATTAAAATGTAAAAACAAACATAATAGTGCACAAAGACGAGCCTATCTCCAATAGAGATTTCATCCAGCAAACCCAATATGAGAAAACTGACAGTTCATTAGTAGTTACAGTCACACATGTGTACCAATCGACTTAAAGGTATCGCTTAAATACAACCATAAATCATTGATTACATTGCGAAATTGTAATTTCTTAAAGCGTCACGACCCTTGCTCATCCTTGGTGATCACCCGCGGGTCGCGACCTACACTTTGAAAAACACTCGGTTAGTCGATGCCGTATTTGAATTTTACTTTTAGTTTGTAAGGTTTTGTATTATCGGTTTTGTTGATCGACGGTCAAATTATTTGTGATTTAAATAAAAGATTAAAATAAATTACATTTATTTGAAATCAAGTTAAATCGTCACTAAGTGAAGTTATGTAGATTGTTTATTAATCGATGTAAGTTCACTACATGGTATAAAATAAAGTCGCTGTCGCTGTCTGTCCGTCCCTGTGTATGCTTAAATCTTTAAAACTACGCAACGGATTTTGAAGCGGTTTTTTTCCAATAGATAGAGTGATTCAAGAGGAAGGTTTATATGTATAATACATGTATAATATTGTAGAAAAACACTGATAAATTTGGAGGTTTCTAATGTGATGTCGTAAATAAACACATTTTTTTGCGTTTACATTGCAAACGCTGACTGAACCCCACGAGATAAATCAAGATAATGTAGTACAGTATTACCTTAAAAAGGTCAACAAAAAAGTTCGCGATGGTATATGTCTATCTCTTAAGGATAACCCACAATAACCATTTTTTATCCTTTACATTTTACGGGAAAAAATGTCTTATTTGCGAAGTGATTTTAAGGAATACAGCATTAATTTTTATTCAATTAAGTACCTTAGATACATTGTCCATTTAATATAGATCAATATGGCCCTTTACAGAATGTAATTTAAATGAATATTTCCGAAAATATTACAGATTTAAAATGCAGGGACATAGCACGTCGAAGGCCGCGATTCGCCCTATAGCACTTTATCATGTTTGTATTGTCTAATGACAAAAAAACTGTAAACGTTGTTTATAAGGAGATTCTGTAGTAGGTGGGTATATTTAGTAACAGCACTGCACCCGTGCGAAGCCGGGGCGGGTCGCTAGTTTTACATACAGATTAAGTTTAAATAAATATGCTCATGGCTGAGTAAACATGAGTAAAATGGATACCGCTCCGATATCTATATATTGGGTCCCTCTGGACACTGACGACGGGAAAAAGATCATCACCCATTGCGATATCGCCCATATCGGATATCTATTTTTTAATATGTTAAAAGTCTGTTATGCAATATTACTTTTTTAGTTAACAGACTTGACATGGACCAGTATATAGTAATTATTTAATTTATAATAAGTTTATTATTGTAATCTTTTGAAGGCAACATTAAAGAGTATCTGTGTAGATATAGTAACTAAAATATATAGTTATTGCCATCTATTACCTGCCCCTACGACTGAAGCATCTGTCAACTGTTGATATTTGTGGTAAACGTGGTAAACTCCACGTGCTCACATTTTGCCGCGAGCATATTAGAATCTATATTGACAAAGGGCGAGCCAGACTCGTCACGCGAATTAGTTTCATTACGTTGTTTTGCATCACTGGAAAATTAATTAATTAATCCGTAATTTTAGTAGACACATAAAGATTATGTATTTGCACTTACTAAATATAAATCCATTACATACTAGTCGTGTGGTCCCGGCATAGAATGGACCATATCAGAGTTTCTTTTTGTTCGCTATTCCACGCGATTACATCGCCTATTTTGTTTCTGTTTCGACAAATCTTGCAATCGATTGAGTTTATACTAGTATTGGTCCCACGCTAATTTTATGACGATTAACACTGCCGCTTTCCTTTTTTGTATTTAAAACTGCTGCTTACGAAACAAAATCTGCTTTTTGTTATCTGCCTGGTTTAAAAAGTGCAATTGTGCGTCTATACCATAAGGCATTATAAATTCAAATATTTTCAGTAATATGACTACATAAGGTGTCATAGATAAGTGGTTTTTTGTTACTATTAAAATAACTTTTTTTATTCGGGGGAAAAATATATTTGTTTTAACATCAAGATCATGTTTCGTTCGGCTTTCATATATCGGGCAGATTTTCATGGTAGGAAGGCTGGCCCGCCGCGAACTAAGACCGAAGTTCATACGTAGTCGCTAGTTCGCCAAAGAAGTGCTAACTCCAATAGCACGGTCGATAGAACTCCATCTGCGGATATAACGCGCCATTATAGTCGTCAGTCCGAGTGTTGAGATGGGTCTGGACGTGGCCTGAGACGAGCGGAATGGGTAAATTTCTTAGTTTTTTTTTAATTCGACTTGTAATGGCAAAGAAGCAGACGACCCATCTTGGATGGTCAAACATCTTATGTGTATAATGTCCATTTATGTATGGAAAGTAGACATGAACCTAACCATGAACATTACACACACATTCTGAGTTAACAAGGGACACGTTGCTATTTCTGTAGACTAAATTGTGTTGTAATTTCATTTCTATATCTCATCCTTCAAACCGAAGCACAGCCTTGTCAACATATCTGCTTGATAGCAAAAATACGAGAAGACATGCATACAATTTTTGTATGAAACTTCTTAGTTATAAAAGTAATGAACTTAATAAATATTTTTTGTTTGTTTTATTTCCCATAAAAAGTTGATGTTTAAATCGTAACAGTACATTCTCTTATGTCCATGGTGCTGTTCGTGTCTATAGGTGACAATTACTACATTTTATCAGACGGGCCGTCAGCTTGTTTGCCATCCTACGTGAGTTGCATACGATAATATTGAGCTGTTTATATGGAAAGTCCAATAAAAAGATTTTCAATTGTGCCAAAGTTAATACTGAATCAACACCGAAATGAACTCTACCGATTTAAAAAAAAAATACAGCAAGAAATATAATATATGAACAAAAATACAGACGAATTAAGATTTTGTTCATTTTGAAAATCGCTATAAATCTATAAAATCGCTTTAAATCTATAAAATCACTGTAGATATATAAAACCGCTGGAAATCTATAAAATCGCTGAAAATCTATAAAATAGCTGTAAATCTATAAACCGCTGGAAATCTATAAAATCTCTGTAAATATATAAAATCGCTGGAAATCTATAAAATCGCTGTAAATCTATAAAACCGCTGTAAATCTATAGAACCGCTGGAAATCTATAAAACCGCTGGAAATCTATGAAATCGCTGGAAATCTATAAAATCGCTGTAAGGTCCACAAAGTGATCGGCCCCATACCCGTACCGCTGACTCACTCGGCTCTCATTGGGCGTGAAATGTGATATACGCTCGACATGTAAACTTAAAATTGTGTTCCGCCTTTGTGCATTGTTTGCAAGTTGTTATTACGTTCTGAAAACATACCAACTCGTATTAGAATGTTTGGGACGGTGAAGATGTTCAAGGCGGGGGTTGTGTTTAGGCCTCTGTAATTGGATAAGGAAGTTTTGTTGGCTTTTATCTTGAGCGGGCTTTTTGTTTTGCAATACAATCCTAATTGTTGGTTATGTTGGTAAACTAATTTATTGTATTTTCAACCGACTTCGAATAGGAGGGGTTTTTTTTTAATAAATGATAATGGAATGGTAACCCCACCCGCGCTATCGGTATACGCCGGCGGGGCACCAGTGAAGTATGATAGGTGAGGATGAAGCAGGTCAGTTAGCCCATCGTGACGAATTCAACAAGAATTGTTCACGATGGTTTCCAGGGGGAACCACGTGGAGGTCGACCTAATAAGGCACATTGCTAGCAATGGGGCTGTCAAACTCCATTGCTAACAATCCCTTTACCTCCCGAATAGGAGCGTCTCTATTCGGTTTTGTTTTATGTTTGTTATCTTGTAACTATCAGTTGTAAACGGATTTGATACTTTATTTTTTGTCTGTAAGGATAAAGTTACATATTAGTCCCATACAAATATTATCAATATCGGTTTAGTAGTTTTTAAATCATAATAACAGCTTTTATTACAATTGAAGTAGTTTTTTTTTTATGATACACAATTTAAAGTATTTATTATCAGCAATGGTGTTTGACAGCCCCATTGCTAGCAATATGCCCTATTAGGTCGACCTCCACATGGTTCCCCCTGGAAACCATAGTGAACAATTCTTGTTGAATTCGTCACGATAGGCTAACTGACCTGCTTCATCCTCACTTATCATCCTTCACTGGTGCCCCGCTGGTGTATATCGATACCGCGATAAAAAACAGTTTTTATTTTAATTTATTACCGTTTTTTCTTTTCATCCGACTGTAAAAGGTAGTATGTTAATTGTTTTTTAATGAATTTGTGTAAGTAATTCGTTGTAGTAAAAATGTTATGAGAGTCCGGTGTGGAACTCCATCTGCAGATTATCTATTTAAGGCAGTTGTAAATAAGTGATATATTATATATGTACATATATATAAAAGGCTATTTATGCGTCCGCGAGCTCTAATTTTGACTACATCATCGCTTCCCATGAGGTTAGGGCGTGATCAATCGTGGATTCCTATCACAAAGAAAAAAACATAATTATTAAATTTTCGGTAACAATAGTAATTTATTTCTTTAGTTTAATTTTTAAAAGTTTTAAACGTAAACATGTTTTAACATAATTAAATAAAAAAATAAGCAGAATAAACAATATACACACAGGTCAAAGAATGCGCTTAAATGCTACTTAAATGCTACTTAAATTCTCATATTTCAGTGGCACAATGAATAAAATTTGGGTTCAAAATAATTCATAAGATTTTGGAAGGAAGTGTACTCGACAGCTCTATGAAGAATAGGTTCCAGACAAAAGGCAAGAAGAGATGCTTTTTAGTTTTTCTAAACGTACACTAAAGCACTCTTTTGTAAGGATGGATAGTATATACATTTTTTTTTTGTACAACTTAGAATGGCAAACAAGCCTACGGCCCACCTGATGGAAAGTGGTAACACTGATACCCGACAGAGATACCCGAGCAAACGACATTAAATTGTAACAACTTTTTAAAATATCGGTATAATTAAACGACGTTATATATATAAAAACGACGGTATATGTTGCCAACCCGCCTGCTAAGCCTGGCAACTACTGGCAAAACTCCCCTTATAGGCAAGGCTTATGTCCAGCAGTGGACAGTGAACGGCTGAAATAATAAAATATATTACCCGTTTATCAATTTAAAATCTCTAAAACTGTCAAACCAAGTTTTATGACGTTGGATTGAGTCGTAAGACGCCAAAACGTCATAAAAAAAAACTTATTTTCACATTTATATTATTAGTGAGGGCAAGTAAGCATTATATTTACGTCATAATTCGAAGAAATACATAGGATAGGATATTTGCTAAATCGTGTACGCTCTCAGCCACCATGTTCATAACATGTGTATGAGATTGCTAAAGTTTCTCCATTCAAAGATCGTTAAACTACACTTCGACAGCATCAAAGTCCCACCCGAGTTTTATTCGACTTTCATATTTTCTTCGCGATAGATTTTTTCTTCTTCGTTTCCACTAAATGTGAATTAATTTTATGGTATAAATCCGGTTTTCCACTGTAAGATATGTTTTAGTATTACCAATATTAGGACCTAAGATATAAATCAGTTAGTTCTAAGTTTTCACATCTCTTTTCAGTACATTCAATGATGCCCATGACGCTGTTCATGTCTTTAGGCAATGGTCATCACTTTCTATCAGGTGGCAGTCAGCTTGTCTGCCATTCTGAATTTCATAAAAAACTGAGTAAAAACTGACTGTAACCCTTTTTTCTATTTTAGGTTATGAACATAATTGAATATTTGTTTTTTGGATCATGCTTAATATGATGGTGTATTGATTTGGTATACATATAGGACCATAACTTGGATTAACACTTAATATATACGAGTTATTTTTTAACCTAAATTACGCAGTTAATTAAAAAAGTTATCGATAGTATTTATTATATCTCAAATAACAGCAAATCTGTTTTCGGTTGACTGCGATGAAGCTAACTAGAATACACCGTTTTGCTCGCCAGAATTATAATTAAAAATTAAGGCATGGTATATCCAGGTACCAATTTTATGATAACGATATGATAGAATTGAAGAATCTGTGAGGTACTATGTTCTTCATTGATTCCTCAATTAATTCAAAACTAATATGAGGCCAATACAGGAGTAACATATTCGTTGTAAAAAAATAAGTGTAGAATTTTTGAAGACATCGTGTAATAGACACAAAAAGACAACAAATTGAAAACATTTTTTCTTTCTTAATCTCTTAATTTTGTTCAATTTCATGAAAATTCGCGGGGCTTTGACATGGTATACAATTTCAGTGCCACGCTATATTTTACGTCCCACAGTGAAATGCGAGCTTTACATCTAGCTCTTGCAATATTGCTCGCGAGCGTCGGATGGAGTGTCTGATTTGAATTTATATAAGGCATTATAATTGTACGCTTTTGTCTTTCAAAATGGCGAAGGCAATTATGGAATCTTTTCAGAGTACATTAATGAAACGAATGTTTCACTGACTTTTGTGATATCATTGTTTTTTTTTTTCGGCCGCCATCATAAGGAAAAACGTTCCCAATTGAAAAGTGCTTATTATTTTTCTAAATTAATATTATAAAGTGGAAATATTTGATTTTTTCGTTTGTTATGGATAAACTTAACAAATAATCGATTTTAAAGTATCGGTTTCATTTACATAAAATAATATTTTGCTTCTCAAAGGAAAACTTAATTCCTGATATTAGGAAACTGATATGAAACCGACTCGCAAGTATTCCTTATTATAATCAATAAGGGAAAAAAAATATTAAAAAAAAAATATAAAAATAAATTAACGACAAAACATACATAGTTACAAAAATATACGGAAAATTCAGAAACCCCATTTCTTTAAAGTTTCCGAACAAAAGTCAAAATATAAGACGAGAAAAGCAACAAATAAAAATGTCAGCAGAAGGGATGAATCACAAAGACGTTCAAGTAACAATATTGTGACAAAACTGCGCCCAACAACGCAATACCGGCCGCCGTGACAATAAAATATAAATTGTAACTTTGAGCGCGAAAAGGAAACCCCCTAGCCTTACTTATGCCCGGGGAGTGAATGGCTAAGGGGGAATTAAGTTTAAAATATTGTAAATGTAAAATTAATTTACAGGAAAAAAATTTTTTAAATTGTCGTTAATTGTAAAAATGAAACATTTAAAAAAAACATGAAGAGAAGTCTAATTTATTTGTTTTTTTTTCATATTTAATCCAGTTTAGTCAAAATGTAATTATAGCAGAGTAAAATAGAAAAACAGTTATGAAATAAAAAAAAAGAGTAAAAAAATGGCATTAGTGGGGAAATATTAATTTTAAATTTTCGCGTTGTTTAGTTTAAATTTTAAATACACAATCGAGACTTAACGCGATGTAAAAGCCTTTACAAGTAAATAATACGTACATACCTGCTTCTTTATTGCCCACGTTTGACGTGGATTGCACCACGTTGTGGTCACGACAGGACTCAAGTAGTAGTATTAGGTATTGTATTTAAAATAGTAGGGTATTGTTGGTATCGGAGACTGGCAGTCCATTGCTAGTTTATACCCAGTCAGGATATCCTGTTTAATTTGTCATTACAAGTCAACTAACTTAACTTCATTTTCACCTATCCTCACTCACTCGTACCCAGCCAGCGTATACGAAATCCGCAGGCGCGGACGCCATTCCATTGTCATCCTATAAAAAAGACCCTCTCTCCTCCGTAAATGAGATTTGGCGAGATTTCCGGACCCCTCCCGTCCGAATTAAATTTGGTCTCGCTATAAATACGTTTGATTCGGTGCGAGAATCAGTCGGAATTAATATCTGTTAGTGACCATTCCCGCAGATAGGGGAAGTAAGTTAAAAGTAAGTTATCAAATTGTTAAAGTTAAGACAACACACTCGTGTCTGGATACGTTGGAACAAATCAAATAAAGCGCCGTAACCGTAATAAAACTAAACCCAACTTTCGGAACATAATCCAATAACAACTTGCTTCAATTCAAAGTTTCACGGCACTTCAATTGAAAGTGGGCCGGATGATGATGAAGGACACTGTATTTAACGTTGTATCTTTATCGATCCTCACGCCAATACATTGCGGGGTAGGCAGAATAGAGTGACAAATTCCTCTGTCTATTTTAATTAGTAATGAGGAAGTATTGAGAACAGAAGGGAAAAAATGTTTGGGACACTTGATACGACACGACGAACTTATGAACATTATAATAGATGATAAGATAGAAGGAAGGAGGGAAAGAGGGAGGCCAAGGCATAGTTACATCAGGCAGATCAAGGAAGGAGTTGGTGTCGTGTCGTATCAAGAGATGAAGAGACTCGCTGAAAATCGTAGTGAGTGGCAAGAGCTCCACCGACAAGAGCGCAGCTCTTAAATAGGATAGATAGATTTTATTCATAACATATAAGGTAATAAAATAACTAATAAAAGCTCCAATTTATTAAATGAATTTTATTTACATAAAGTAAAAGCTAAAAAAGCTAGTACTTTTTTTTTTAATATATCGGAAATATGTTATTACATACTTACATTCTTTACATTGTTTTTAGAATAACAATAATGTTTTAATCAAAAAATAAATTAATAATTAGTTAATATTAATAAATAGTATTTTTATAATTGTGATGGTTCACCTTTAACTTAGTTCAGGTTTATATTATTTTAATGTTTTTTTTTTGTTTTTAGTAAACATAAATTTTTACATATATATATATATATATATATATATATATATATATATATATATATATATATATATATATATATATATATATATACATTTCAGAATTTTTCTTCAAAGTAACCTGAATGGAAAATTTGGAAGCTCAGAATTTTTCGTCAATTTTTCAAAATTGAAATAACGATTTTCAAGTAATTACGCAACCTATTTGAAAGTTATACCAAAGAAGCTGTATAACGTTTAATATTATAATGGCTGCCACATTTGAAACTGGTTCCGTATAATGTTCATATATGCAATACGATATTGAGGGAATAAATGGAAATATATTTTTCCGTCTTCCATTTGTTATTAAAAAGTTGTTTGGTTTCCGTTCATCATTTTGTGCTACGTATCTACGGCTACTTTATTCGCGTGTAAATTTTTATATACCGTTTTTGTTACGAAATAATAAATAAATAAATAATCGACAGTAGTATGTTGTGTATTGAACTCGATCTTGATGCATGAATTTAAATATTTAAACGGTCAAAGATAAATAGAAATATAATTTTTTTCTTTCTCTCATTCATGACAAATGAATTCCAGAGGGAGACTTTGTACAAAAGTCGATTGCTTGGATACCTCTGTCCCATTCGTGTTTCAACCGTGAAGCAGTTGTGTTTGCATGGCTGTGTTTCGGTTTGAAGGGTGGGATATGGCGTGAATTTACTGGGTACAGAGGAATAACACCTGAGTCCTCAGGAATGGCAACGCATGGGGGGTATCATGGGCGAAACAGTATACTCTGTTATGTCCATGGTACTGCTCATGTCTATAGGCGACGGTTACCACTTTACATCAGGTGGGCCGTCAGCTTGTTTGCCATTCTAAGTTGTGTAAAAAAAATTTGAAAGTACTAAACTTTACTTGGTTACTCCATTCAACAACAAATCCGACACGTGTACATCGATTTAACGGAATTTCACCTCCAAACTTATCGAATGGGCCGTTGAAATTTGTATCGGAGGAAAATGCGTGAGCCTCCAATAGGAAAGCCTTAGAAAGCCGCCACATTAATTATATAGAAGGTGAATGTAGTGGGAAAACGTAGCCTAGATCCTCTGAAACCATATTCTCAAGATAATAAAACGGGTGTTACCTGATTGGATTGGCATTAAGGCTTAAGTGATTTTATTCGGATACTAACTTTCTGCTCGCTATTTTTAGATTATAAGTTTTTTTTAACTACTAAGGTGGCAAACAAGCATACGGCCCACCTGATGGTAAGCGGTTACCGTAGCCTATGAACACCTGCAATACCAGAGGTATTACGCGCGCGTTGCCGACCCTGAAGAAACCTCGTTACCCCCCTTTTGAAGAACTCCGAGCTGTAGTCGCTTGGGAAAATCTCGACAGGGAGCTCATTCCATAACCTGAGTGTTCGTGGGAGGAAACATCTCTGAAACCGCGTTGTACGTTGACTATTTAGGCTGTAGGTATGATTATAAGTTAAAAAAAAATGGATTATTAATTCATCGTTATCGTATAAGCCGTTAACTGTCCACTACTGAGCTTAGGTCTCCCCCATAGAGTGCCATAAACAATGGTCTTGCTTATATTATTTGTTTTAATTGCTGAAATGGAATATTTAGAATTAAAGAAAAGTTTAATAAAAGTTTCTGTCTACCCCATTGAGAGATAGGCGTGACATATACATATGTATGTAATCTTAATAGATTTGACAATGGTATTGTATGGAAAAGAGCTTGGATGTTGTGGGGTAGCTATGAAAAACGAGGTATTTCGGAGATACCCAACAACAAATCATCGTAGATTATGTATTTTATGTATATATATTATACAGTAACATTTTTTTTTATACAACTTAGAATGGTAAATAAGCTGACGGCCCACCTGATGGAAAGTGGTAACCGTCGCCTATAAACACGAGCAGTACCATGGACATAACAGAGTATACTGTTTCGCCCATGATACCTCCCATGCGTTGCCATTCCTGAGGACTCAGGTGTTATTCCTCTGTACCCTGTAAATTCACGCCATATCCCACCCTTCAAATCGAAACACAGCCATGCAAACACAACTGCTTCACGGTAGAAACACGAATAGGACAGAGATACCCAAACAATCGACTTTTGTACAAAGTCTCTCTCTGGAATAGAATCTAGATCAATTTCAGACAAATGCAGATAGGCTATTCGAGGGCGCACGAGTTCCATTCTAGACCATGCGGCTACCACATTCTATCAGGTGGGCCGTCAGCTTGCAATTCTAAGTTGCATTAAAAAAATCATCACTTTCTTTTTCTTAAAAGAAAAAGAGAGTAGTTAAAACTTCTTTTTAGTTGTAATGCGTTTTCTCTAGTTAATTTATAATATAATATAATATATATATATATATATATATATATATATATATATATATATATATATATATATATATATATATATATATATATATATAATAATATAATATATAATTAAAATATACAATAAATATTTTTTAATAAATAACCATGTTATTACTAGAATTTCCGAGTTGAAACAGGAATTAACTACTGACTATGAAGATTAGTTAAAACTAGTATTAGAGAAACTTCTTCGGGGGAATGATTACAAATAAAACAAATTGTCTTTTAAAATATTCCTCGTTGGAAATAGTTTTAACTAAATCATTTTGATGAAACGCTTTCTGTCTAGTTGTACTATTTATTTGTAACTGATATTTATTTTAGAGCGTCAGTAAATTTTATTACAATAAAGGCATTTAGAAAATAAAACTAGTTTTAACAAGTGAAAACGTGTTATAATCCAAACTGGGTTTTGACTTTAACATAGATTTTGCTTTAGGTACATTTGCTCCGCGTAGAAAAACGGTTGTTTTTTTTGTTATATTTGTAATATGAATTTAAAAATGGTTGTAAAAAATTCAGACGAATTAAGGAACCTTCCTTCTTATCAACAGACTTCAAAAACAGAAGGGGGCCTCACTTCGGTCGTGAGTTTTTTAAAGTTTGTTACCCCATTACACTGTCATTTATGAACCGATTTGGAAAATTCTGTTTTCATCTGAATGGATTTACTTTTAAATTGGTTCCATTGAAATTTTATCAGAATCCCTTCAGTACTTTAGTTTTTTTTTTTTAAAATAACTTATTTTGCTTATTACTCCTTTTTTCGTGGAATGCAATGAATGAACG
The DNA here is from genome assembly GCF_026898425.1 of Galleria mellonella. Classification (NCBI taxonomy): domain Eukaryota; kingdom Metazoa; phylum Arthropoda; class Insecta; order Lepidoptera; family Pyralidae; genus Galleria; species Galleria mellonella. Next base: position 514,166 of record NW_026441999.1, on the reverse strand, counting down.
AATGAAAACTCTTTATATTATTCCCTTCAAGGAATGACACAGTTTATAAGGATTTTTTATGGTGAAAATGGAATGGCAACCCTACCTGCACTAACGGTATACGCTGGAGGGACACCAATGAGGGATGATAGATGATAAAGAAAACAAGTCACTTAGCCCATCATGATGAATTCATTAGGAATTAACCATGATAGTTTCCAGGAGGGACGGCATGGAGGTTGACCTGGTTGGGTATATTGCTAGCAATGGGAGTTTTAGTCACCATTACCAACAGTCCCTTCCCCACGATTATAAATATTAATAATATGTATATAAACAAAATAATTAATTACATAAAAGCAAGATAAAGTGGCAACAATGGGCGATCTAATCTCTAAATATCGACCTCTTCCAGACAACCTTAGAATGGTGAGGAAATAATAAAAATTGTACCATCTTAAATTACAGAAAAGTCGTCGTCGCACGTTGAACGCCATAAGCGTAAAACAAGTTTTCATTGATGATCGCTCATAAACACCCGACGGCTGGGTACTGTCAGAAAATAATTCATTCCAACTGTTGCGCGCCAGTGTTGCAACATTGTTGTCCTGTACGGTACACGTCAGACGCCACTAGACAATACCGCCGCCGACAATTGCTCGACAAATACGATTAATATGGCGCATTCAATCGTGCGGCTTGTAAACAGTTCGTCGTGAGTTTTTTTGTTTTTTTGATGGGTGAAAATGGTATGGTAACCCCGCCTGCGCTAACGGGATACGCTGGCGGAGCACCAGTGAAGGGTGATCGATGAGAATGAAAACAGGCCAGTTAGCCCATCATGATGAATTCATCAGGAATTAACCATGATAGTTTCCAGGGAGAACCGCGAGGAGGTCGACCTGGTTGGGTATATTGCTAGCAATGGGATTCTCGGTCGACATTACTAACAATTCCTTCCCCCCCCCCCCCCCAAACATGCTTGGAAATGTGAGCATTATTTTGACAATCTTCTTCGAGATAAATCAAAATTGCCGTACTGGCCAGATACATGCGGGCAGCGGCCGGCAAAAGTTGTATGAAAATCCATATCTGTCGTATGTTGCGGCCAGATAAATTACTATGTAAACTCATATCTGTCCTGTAATTTAAAAATGAAATGACCTTTTATTTCGAAACATGGCTACCAGGAGGCAACTAATAAAAGGTTTTATTTAAATTTCGAACTGGCTTGTAAATAGAAAGAAATATTAAAAAAAAAATATAGGAACATTATGGCGCGTGTAAAATTATTACCTATTCTTCTTTATTTGTCATTGAACTTAAAAAGTAAAATTGTGTTTTTGATTTCCGCGCATTATTTGAGAAAAGTACTATACAAGCCTTGGCCACAACTAGGCATTGATGGACTCACGTATGTGTGCCTTGGCTACGCCTCGGTCCACATTTGCACGTTCGTCCATCAATGCCTCAGTTGCTGGCCGCTGCAGTAATGTACTATTTTTACTTCATTATCGCTTGCAATTTCAAAGAATCGCGCTCGCTTGTATGCAGCTTTTCATGACAAACAGGCTCACGATTGATAAATAGTATCCGTCGCCTACACTCTGATAACACCGTGGACGTCACAGAGTACACTGTGACGTTGATGTTTTTTCAAATCAGCATCATCATCGGTTAACGGTCTACTACTGAACATAGTCCTTTCCGTTTTAGAAGGTTTTGCTCGAAGCTTTGGTGCTGTTTTAAGAGAGACGCTTACTGCCCATTACTTGACCATTAAATTCAAGACTAATAGTACGCCTGTTATGATACCAGAGGGAGACTTTGTACAAAAGTCGATTGCTTGGATACATCTGTCCCATTCGTGTTTCAACCGTGAAGCAGTTGTGTTTGCATGGTTGTGTTTTGGTTTGAAGGGTGGGATATGGCGTGAATTTACAGGGTACAGAGGAATAACACCTGAGTCCTCAGGAATGGCAACGCATGGGAGGTATCATGGGCGAAACAGTATACTCTATTATGTTCATGGTACTGCTCGTGTCTATAGGCGGCGGTTATCACTTTCCATTAGGTGGGCCGTCAGCTTGTTTGCCATTCTAAGTTGTATAAAATAAAAAAAATCAGAATGAGAACTTTCTTTTTGAAGTGTGTTAAAAATATAATATGCAAACTTAATGCTCGAGGGCAGAATTGATAAGTACACAAATGAGGATCGTTTGAAGTTGGTGTGTTCAAAAAAAATACTCTAATCATACGTCGTGCACATAATCTGTCTAGGAGTTCTTCACAGAAATATTGTCAAAACATGTGTGAAATGCTTGTAACGATATTTTACTTTGAAATTTTCATTCAGTGTTCTCGCTTTGTGCATCCTGTCGGCTGATACGTGAAGGCTGTTGTTATCGATTTGTGTGGGTAGTTTTAGCACTGCCTGTTTACTTCGATGTTCTGAGAATATTTTGTTTTTATATATCATAATTTCTTAAAAAATTGTCTTGTTTTTTTTTTCACTAAATTAAGAATATATTATATCTATTGTATAAGTAGGTAGGTATTATATTTATTTATAGTGTATGTATTTATGTAATATTTTATTATATATTTTAATATTTTATTTAACTGTATATTTGTTTATGTATTAACAGTTGTAGCACTTCAGCTGCCCGCTAACGACACGCTTTCTAACTGCGTTGGGTTGACTGGAAGAGATCTCTGTCAGAGATAAGTCCACCCATGCTCACAATATTTATAAATGCATTTACAATGTAATTTACAAGTGCAATAAAGAATGAATATATATATATATATATATATATATATATATATATATATATATATATATATATATATATTCGTTTTTTATTGTTTATATTATCACCAATATAAGATATACTGAAGCATATAAATACTGTACACTAGTGGATTAAATGAATATTATTGGGTATTCTACTTTTTTCTTCATGGCACGCTACAACATGAATGTGGGACCAAGGGTTTTCAGAATGAAAATTTGTTGCTCCGTATTATTATGTAGGTATTTAAAACTTTTATTAAAATTATTCAAAAATATATCACCGTTAACCATATATCTAGAACACCGTAGCAAGAATGAATCTGCTCTTTTCAATCTGTCAGTCTTACTCACTCATGCACCGAGTGTGCGTGTATTCATTCTCGTTCATTATACGTTCCGTTACAGCAAATATTGAATACATTAAAAATATTTCCTACATAAATATGACGTCATATTGTCATAGAAGAATTTCTACTATTTTCAACCGATTTCAAAAAGGAGATTCTCAATTCGTTTGTATTTTTTTTTTTGTATTTGTTGCCTCATAACTATGTCAGTTATAAACCGACTTTGAAAATTTTATCTGAAAAGTTATACTTACAGATTGGTTCGATAGAAATGTAATTAGTTCAGTAGTTATCTCTGTGCATCTTCTATCGAATTTATCTTGGGGAGTGCTCTGAGGAATTGTTCGGATTGATACCTGCTGCTGATTTTCACCATCGTACAACTCGCCATAAACTAAAATTTCATCCCAACCATCTGGACGAGTGGCGGTCCTCCATTGTGCGTTTTTCAAGGCGCTTACTCCCACGCATAATCACTCTTTGGAATCAACTTCCAGCAGCAGTATTTCCGAACCGATACGACAACATAACCTTCAAGAAAAGAGCATTTTCCTTTTTAAAAGGCCGGCAGCACACCTGCAATGTCTTTAGTATTCTGGGTGATCATGGGCGGCGGTAGTCACTTACCACCAGTTGAGCCGCATGTTCGTTTGCCCCCTGTGTTGTAAAAAAAAACTAACTGGTTTTCTCACTATTGAAGTTGTTTTTTTTTTGTGAGGCAAACTCTTTAATTATTGTAATATCGTTGTTCAATTTTACATATGTACATATATGATGTTGCATCGAGACCCTATAGTTGGATACGTAATCAGCTAGCGCACTGCACGCCTGTTTATCGGCTTTTGTTCAAGATGCCATTGTTTCAAACGCAACTACAGCGAAGTACTATCTCATTCCGAGATAAGTTGCAAATATATAGGTATCTATAGCTTCTCCAGACACGAAATCTTCCATCTTCGTACTATCGTACGTTGTGCCTCATTTACGATTCAACTCCCGAGTATAGGTCGAGTCCGGGTCTAGATTTTTATCTAATAACTAGCAAACCGCCCCGGCTTCGCACCGGTAGAGGCATACATAAATTAGTATTTCATACTGTCAGGCAAATATTGTAGACAATTTTTTTTTATACCTTGTGTTACATAATTGCAATTTTTATAGAGGTTTATATTTTTTAAAAAAACAATATACGAGTATAGTGTATGTTATTCGCCGATAATGTAGCTTTCTATAGGTGAAATAATTTTGAAAATTGGTTGAGTATTGTTTGAGATTATCCATTATAAACAAAAAATAAAATTTTGCCCCTTTATGCCCCTATGCTGTGCAATTTCCAATGGAATTGTACAGCGGTGATTATCTGTATATTATTTAATGTATTATATATGTGTGTGTGTGTGCACGTGTGTGTGTGTATGTTACTAATAAATATGTAAGAATATTGTTACTAATAAATATTTAATGGACCAAAAAAGTCCGAAATAAAAATTGTTGTTATTATTATTATTATTTATACAACGAGTAGTTTGTATGTGAATTTTGGGTAACAAATAAAGGATAAAGGTTCACAAAGCTGTTATATTTGCCTCACATAATAGTTTCACTGATAGATTTTTCAATTCATGCCAGTCACGTTTTACAAGGGCTCGTATTTGAAGAGGATTTTTTAATAACAGGCTTCAATTCAGATGGATAGAGAGGTCAACAGAGGGACAGAATAATCCTTACCAATATTGTAGGTAAATGTGAAAATGTGTTTGTTTGTTTATTACCTTATAGCGCTTTAACGGTTTAACGATTTACAATGAAATTTGCTGTATGCATACCATATGGGATGGAGAAGAGTATAGGATAGTTTTTATCCCGGTCACGTGGACGAAGTCGCGGTTTAAATCTAGGTATTATTATATCTATCTATCCTATTTAAGAGCTGCGCTCCTGTCGGTGGAGCTCTTGCCACTCACTACGATTTTCAGCGAGTCTCTTCACCTCTTGATACGACACGACACCAACTCCTTCCTTGATCTGCCTGATGTAACTATGTCTCGGTCTCCCTCTCCCCCTCCTTCCTTCTATCTTACCCTTTATTATAATGTTCATAAGTTCGTCGTGTCGTATCAAGTGTCTCAACATTTTTTCCCTTCTGTACTTAAAAGTTTTTATAATTTGTCTCTTTTCCTTAATAATATATTCTTATAATAATCAAATTTCGTATACTGTTAATCTTGACTGCCTCGGTGGTGTAACGGTTGGCACATAGCTTCAACTGCTAATGTTTGCGGGGTTGTACCCCGCATCATACAAACACGTATTCATGCGCTTCTTGGTATCGACTGTTTTTATTTTTTAATATTTTTTTACAGTTAATTTGTCGTGGAGTCCGCATTTTGTACCATTCACGTTGTACTTTCATTTGGCCAATAAAGTTATTTGGAATATTCTTATTAATATTTGATATGAAAGTGTGTTTGTTTATACTTTTACCTCTTGGCGTCTTAATTACTGAACCAATCGTCATGAAATTTATTACACACATTCTGTATGGGATCGAGTCTTCTCCATACTTAAACATGGTACTTATATTTCGTTCACGTAGATGAAGTCACCGGTAAAAGTTAATAAATAATATAATAATACGAACTTGGAGTGACAAACAAACAAACACCATTCAACAATGAGCTCTCGAATCCCAAAACTTGCACAAATAGCCCGAAGCCGTGAAACATGAGCGCACTTAACCGCAGATAAGAAAATGGCGGAGCGTCGCCACATCGAGTTATTGATAAGCCCATCAGGCTGAGTACGTCATCAGGCAATCTTATTTGCTAACCGTGAAGCTTATCCGTCCAGGATATCCGGGCACATATCGATCCCGCGTGCTATCTTTATATCCCTACCTTGCCTGATGCTCTGTAACGATCTCCAGGGAGTACAGTAATGCTGTATAGAGGTGATAGGTGCTTTTAGGTCGTCCCGCTTATCTACTATATGACTTGCAGTTTGCTAAACGCTTTATAATGATGCTGGATGTTTTAATCCCGTTTAAGATGCCAGCCGAAGCTCTGGGCACGTGTTGTTTGTTTCGTGTACAATGAAATGTGCTAAAAATAGGTCGGGTGCTTAACCGGCTTTCGGAAGATGGAGCTTTTTCAAATTAATTTTTTTCGTGTGATTCATTGTCACAATTGTGAATGGTTTTTTTAAGATTTTGTTTTTTATTTTGAATATTTATTTCCGTGTTGGTTCCGTAGTAGTAGTGTAGTAGTATTTTGTATTAACTAAATTGTTTTTTTTTTTCAACTGATGTGTAATGGCTGGTATAGAAATAAAATAAAATAAAATCGTAATAAAAAGTAGTAATAAAAAAAATTATATTTAAAGGTATCGTCGAATTATAATTTTATTATATTAATAAAATTATTCTAGTCGTTAAAACATTTTGTTTTTCGTTTATTAATAAAAATTATGTTATTGTTGGACGCGAAAAATAACATTCCATAATATTCTAAATAGTTGATATAATGTACTTCATAAATATTTATACATATACATCATTAATATGTAAAACCTAAACCATTTGCCCGTCCCATGAATATTTCAAGCACTTGTAAGTACACCGTCGCCCACTTGTATTCATACGGGTATGAAACGTCGCACCCCTTTTGTCCGCACCGAATGAGCTGTATCCCAAGCTTGTAACGTTCAGTGTTGCCAGTTTAGCTATGTTTTGGGCTAAATCCAACTAAAAAAAGTGCTAAATGAGAATATCTGTTACTGAGCTCAAATACCAAGACAACATTCAACTTATTTATGGTAAGGATTGTCTATAGACTGAACAACACCATGGGTAGCACAGAATACACTGTGACGCATTTAATATCTCTCATGCAACGTCTTTTCTAAATTATCTTTGTCCCCTATTATTTTACTCCCTTGATTCTATATTAATATTATAATTGGCAAAACCGGTTTTGCCAATTTAATTTAATTTCTATCTTTGAAGATAGATAGGATTTTCGAAAATAATATTTAGTCTACATTACTCGCTGGTAATGTAGCTTTCTATAGTGAAAAGAATTTTTAAAATCAGTTGAGTAGTTTTTGAGTTTATCAATTACAAATAAACAATCAAATATTTTCTTTTTTCAATGTTAGTATACATATAAATACGAAATTTATTTAGTACCTCTTGATGCTTTAATGACTTAACTAGTGTTCCTGTAATTTGGTATTCACGTTCTATTTGAGATATTATTTATCCCGGTCTGGGATGGGGGGGAGTATTTGCTAGTAATGCGAACTATCAGTCCTATTGTTATGTAGCAATATACCCTGTTAGGTCGACATCCACGTGGCCCTCCTGAAAACCATTGTGTTAAATTCCAGATGTATTCATCATGTAATTGACCTGCCTTTTCATTCTCACCTATCATCCTTCACTGGTGTCCCGTCAGCGTAAACCGTTAGCGCAGACGGAGTTACCATATTATTATTGTTTATTAAAAAAAAATCCGGGCCAGTCGATGAGTCCCTGTTGCGTGGGTAAAAGATTAAGGAAAGATACATATCTATAATGGAGCGAGTGGAATATACATAAGTTGCAAACAAATTTTGCAATCTTCGTATTTCCTTTGTTTCAACCTATCTTAGTTTACTTGGGGTTAGGGAATAGTTGAAGAATCAAAAGACAACACGAGGGGGAAAAATTGCTACATCTATCCCCGAAAAATGCTAAATTGGCAACATAACTCACGTTGTCACCCGAGTCCGCACACCTTTCCGAATGGTGTAATCGATTACACGGACGCCACATAGAGGCCCATATTAGGATAATCGGCTATTGTGCCGCCACAGAGGTAAATTAAACTAGAATTGGTTACGTTTAAAGTAGGATTTTGAATGTGTCTACATTACTGTTGTGGGTTTACAGAGTTTTGAAGTAAGTCTTTTCGAAAGATTTTTTTATGCAACTTAAAATGGCAAACTGGTAACCGTCGCCTAACAAGAATAATAAGCCAATAACAGAGTATACTGATTCGTCCATGATACCCCCCATGCGTTGCCATTCCTGAGGACTCAGGTGTTATTCCTTTGTACCCAGTAAATTCACTGCCATATCCCACCCTTCAAACCGAAACACAGCCATGCAAACACAACTGCTTCACGGTAGAATCACGAATGGGACAGAGGCGCCCAAGCAAACGATTATTGTACAAAATTTCTATCTGGTAAGATCTTTGTTCTGGATTAGTCATGATATTTTATTTTTTATTATAATGGTTTTCTACGTGATTCACCTAAATGGATAAACTTTGTTATGATTACGCTGTATGGAAGGAATGGGAACGCATTACGCACGCCATAATTATTTGTACCACTTTTTTTTTTCATGGGTGAAAATGGCATGGTAACCCCGCCTGCGCTATCGGTATACACTGGCGGGGTACCAGTGAGAGGGGACAGGTGAGGATGAAAAGGCAGGTCAGTTAGCCCATTGTGACGAATTCAACGATAAATTAGTCACGATAGTTTCCAGAGGGAACCGCATGACGGTCGACCTAATAGGGTATATTGATAGCAATGCGGACTAACCTCCCCATTACTAACAATCCCTTCCCCCATATATGTACCACTATTATCGAAATACCCAATTTAATATTATTAATGTGATGTTGTAAAAATGTTTGTTATTCAATAACGCTGTAACATTTTATGAACGGATTTTAATAGAATACAGAAATATAGCATTTTTGATGGGTGAAAATGGTATGGTAACCCCGCCTGCGCTAACGGGATACGCTGGCGGAGCACCAGTGAAGAGTGATAGATGAGAATGGAAACAGGCCAGTTAGCCCATCATGATGAATTCATAAGGAATTAACCGTGATAGTTTCCAAGGGGAACCGCGTGGAGGTCGATCTGGTTAGGTATATTGCTAGCAATGAGATTTGTAGTCTGTATTACTAACAATCCCTTTCCGAGTAACATGGGTATATATATATATATATATATGAACTGTATTTTATTGAAAACAAAAAATAGAGATCTATATATCGACCCGTGTAAAGTCGGGGCGGGACGCTAGTTACACATACTATGTTGTCAGCAATGAGGATACCATACGACAGCATCTCCATACTAACATTCCCTTCCTACTGCCATTTGTACATACTTTATTATGCAGTAAGCTATAAATAAACAGATACACCATAACTCAGCCAGTGTTCTCTTCATAGAATCGGCAATAACGGACCCCGAACATTTTGGATGTGGTGGATATTTAATAGTATTCAATGCCATAAAAAATAATAACGTTCCCGCGTGTTCATTTTGACTTCCTTTTCCGTTCTTATACAGCGCGTTATTGAGCTCATAAGAATTTAGGATCTCCTTTTGTTTCTGTTATATCCTGTATATTATATATATATATATATATATATATATATATATATATATATACGTTCAAAAATACATATGTTATATACAGATACTAGCCTTTACCAGCGATTTCGTCCGCGTGACCAGGATATGTTTATGGACCGGGATCGTTCTCCATCCCATATAATACGTGTATACCAAATTTCATAGCGGTTGGTTAAACTGTTAAAGCGCTAAAAGGTAACAAACAAATAATAAACAAATGCCATCCGCCCTGTAGACATATTTTAATGTGATGCTTATTTGGAACGTCGCATCACTGGAATTTCAGCAATAATTAGTGTAAAAGTGTAAATTATTTGTGTGTGTGTAGTGTTGCGTGAATGTGGTGTACAAAGAAACAAAATGTAATGTGGTGTAAAAAATAGTACATTACTGCAGCTGAGGCATTGATGGACGAACGTGCAAATATGGGCCGAGGCGTAGCCGAGGCACACAATATGTGAGTCCATCAATGCCTAGTTGTGGCCAAGGCTTGTATAGTACTTTTCTCAAACAATTCGCGGAAATCAAAAACACAATTTTACTTTTTAAGTTCAATGACGAATAACGAACAATAATAATTTTTCACGCGCCATAATGTTCCTTTGTTTTTTTTCAATTAACAGCTTTCTATTTGCAAGCCAGTTCGAAATTTAAATAAAACCTTTTATTAGTTACTTCCTTGGTAGCCATGTTTCGAAGTGAAAGGTCATTCCATTTTTAAATTACAGGACCGATATGAGTTTACATAGTAATTTATCTGGCCGCAAAACACGACAGATATGGATTTTCATACAACTTTTGCCGGCCGCTGCCCGCATGTATCTGGCCAGTACGGCAATTTTGATTTATCTCTAAGAAGATTGTCAAAATAATGCTCACATTTCCAAGCATGTTTGAGAAAAATCTTTTTACTACGTAACGTAGATATGAAGTAGAAATGTGTCTAAAGTGTCCATTCTCATCTAGATTTATCTCCGCGTCGCGGCTGCGTCCTCCAGATATGGTAGGTGGCAGTTAATAATTATTGTTATTGGAGATCCCGCCCTCTGTCGACGATAACGTTCGGGGAACATAATGGCCACGTTTGTAGCACTTAATGCGTAATCACATCACATTACATTATGCGTGATAACAATTAGTTTAGTTATCTCCATTTGAGATTTCACGTCATCGTCTGAATTAGTGGTAAATAATAGGGGGGAAAAGTACCCCTCTAATATATAAGCGACTTTGCAGGAAATGAAATTGAAAATAAAGTAGGATTTGTTCGTTAAAAAAACTTTTGTTCTAGAAACTGTGGATGAAATTAATATAGTTTTACGAGAATTTATGTAGATAGGTGATTTTTAGGCACAAAGTATGAATATCGGTTTCATGGAAGAATACAAATATTTGGTCAATTTGTTTGTTTTTTTTTTTGTTTATAGATATGGAACTCGAAGTTCATTTTTAAATTGATAAGGGGGCAAACAAGTACACACGACGAACAACGTACAAACGAACACACACACAAACGTATATATATATATATATATATATATATATATATATATATATACACATATATACGTTTGTGTGTGTGTGTGTGTGCATGTATAATATGTATAAATCTCGAGTCATTTATGGTCGCACTCCTCTGAAACGGCTCGACTAATTTTTATGATTTTTTTAATGTTTATTTGGTAGGTATGAGAATAGGTCGTAAAGTATATTCCCCATAATGCTAGGTGATTAGGGTGTCTTGTTCCCCTCCTTCCTTCTATCTTACCTTCTATTATAATGTTCATAAGTTCGTCGTGTCGTATCAAGTGTCCCAATATTTTTTCCTTCAACAGTTCCATGTACCTTAATTTAATTAGAAAGGAGACAGGAGGGAGACTTCGTAAAGAAATTGTAGTTATTACCACGCCCGGTACACGGCTGATTATAGTTGGCTGTATGTACAGTGTATAGTTAGCGATTACATAGCAATTACAAGATCCTTATATATGTTATTTAGTTTAATTGCTGGTTTCCGAGTTGTTTTTAAGTTGAATTTGTAATCTTATTGTTCAAATTTTACTGAACTTATGTGTTATTTTGTGGAAATCCATATTATTGCTTAGTTACTTGGAATAATTATGTTTAATTCCCCTACTACTAGTATACGTGTAAAAAAAAAACTATATATATAGGGTTTTTTTTGTACTACTGAGGTGGCAAACAAGCATACGGCCCACCTGATGGTAAGTGATTACCGTAGCCTGTGAACACCTGCAATAATAGGTGTTCATAGTAATTTAACTACGTAATCCTAACTTTCCATGTACTCCTATATGATTATATTCTTTAACAATGTAAAGGTTGTAAGCCTCTTGGTAATAAATAGAAATGAAGCACAAGTACTTACAGTTCATTTAATTTAGATATCATACTATTAAATCATATTTACTTATTTTACTTAATATGTATACCATATAATAAATAATATAACATAAATACCCAACTTCTGTTAATCCATTCACACTTGATTAACTATAGCTTCTTTAGGACTTCCATCAACAATAATTGTAATATGTTTTATATAATGACCACGTGGTTTACTATACTTGTTCACTCTTGATACGTCAGGGAGCTCCGCTCTGTTCAACGGTTGGACAAGAAGTGCCTCCCCACCCAAATAACAATCTTTTATATCTACAGGGTCGAATTCGAGTGAACAAGTCAGTGAGACCACGTGTTCTTACAATTTCATTACTTTTTATTCAAGTATCATGATAATAATATTATTTCTTATTTATTTCACTGTACTGCTACAGAGTTTCGCAGAGCGGTAACAAATTACGCAAAAATGCATTTTTAATATTTTTTTTTATATAAATAAATAAGGTATACACCGAAGGGGCACCAGTGGAAGATGATAGGTGAGAATGAATGCAGGTCAGCTGGCCCACCATGATGAATTCGACAAGAATTAAAACCGCGTGGAGGTCGACCTGAGCAATATACCCTATTGCTAGCAATGGGGCTATTTGACCTCATTACTAACAGTTCCTTCCCCCCATAAAATGTATTGGATGGGTGTTCCGTTATCTTAAATGTTTAGCAGCCCCTACCATAGACGATCATTAGCACATTCTTTATACAAGATGTCAGGTTATTTATCATTCCGAATTGCACGAAAAAAACATACGGAAAATAGCGAAAGCTTACGATCTCGTAGGATTAATACGAGGGTTCGATATGGAGCTGATTCCCCAGCATCCTATCTCGGTTCTATCCTATCTCAACGTTTGAGATTAGTAACTTTATCGCAAGGAATAATCTCCTCCAATGAGTTAGTGATTCCATCTTTATTAGCCCCGGTGTACACCGAGCTATCCGTCATGTAATCTTATTTTTTATTTATTAATTCAACTTTGCACTAGTAGATAGAATTTTCGAAAATATTATCTAATGGTTTATGTTATGCTCTAATAATAATAGTAACTCTATATAGATGACCACAGTGAGACTTTGTTCGAAAGTCGATTGCTTGGGTACCTCTGTCCCATTCGTGTTTCAACCGTAAAGCAGTTGTGTTTGTATGGCTGTGTTTCGGTTTGAAGGGTGGGATATGGCGTGAATTTACTGGGTACAGGGGAATAACACCTGAGTCCTCAGGAATTGCAACGCATGGGGGGTATCATGGGCGAAACGGTATACTCTGTTTTGTCCATGGTACTGCTCATGTCTATAGGCGACGGTTACCACTTTCCATCAGATGGGCCGTCAGCTTGTTTGTCAAAGATAAAGGTCAGATCAGATGAAAGATAGAAAGTGATAACCGTCGCCTATAGATATGAGCAGTACTGTTTCGCCCATTTTACCCCCCATGCGTTGCCATTCCTGAGGACTCAAGTGTTATTTCTCTGTACCCAATAAATTCACGCCATATCCCACCCTTCAAACCGAAACACAGCAATGCAAACACAACTGCTTTACGGTTGAAACATGAATGGGACAGAGGTACACAAGCAAACGACTTTTGTTCAAAGACTCCGTTTGGTAAGTAACGAGACGATGTTTTGCCTCCTGCTTTGCCCCTTTACCGTAATGAGACGTAACTCGGTGTGCGCCCGACTTTAAAAGATATTGGGAACATTATTAGGTGAATTTATAAGGGCTATTTTGGATAACAGTTTCAATAATGACTTGGTGATCTTTACAGGGGGCCGTGGGCGAGATTTCTTTGTTGCTACCTCTACCTTAGTGTTCTGTAATCGTTCTTTGTATCCAGGGTTTTTACGTCTAAATAATTTTAAATCACTTCGAGCCCATTTTGTTAGTAGCGCTCTTGTTGTTCTAATGTAAAAATATCTTGTTATCAGGCTTTATTTATTTTGAATACGAATCAATTTTTCTATTTTATAACTAGCTTTTTTCCGCGACTTCGTCCTTGTAACCAGTACGTATAATGTTGATAGATCGCTAATAAACAAACTACTTAAGTACTACTTAACTACTTGTTGACGATCGGCGCCTTACTGTCCGGCTCGACCCACTGAAACTGCGTAGAGATGTTGCATCTCTGTGCGTCTTCTATCGAATTTATTATGGGGAGTGCTCTGAGGAATTGTTCGGATTGATCGTACAACTCGCCATAAACTAAAATTTCATCCCAACCATCTGGACGAGTGGCGGTCCTCCCCCGTGCGTTTTTCAAGGCACTTTCTTCCACGCACAACCACTCTTTGGAATCAACTTCCAGCAGCAGTATTTCCGAACCGATACGACAACATAACCTTCTGCGTGCTGCCGGCCTTTTAAAAAGAAAAAGAGCATTTTCCTTTTTAAAAGGCCGGCAGCACACCTGCAATGCCGTTAGTGTTGTGGGTGATCATGGGCGGCGGTAGTCACTTACCATCAGGTGAGCCGCATGCTCGTTTGCCCCCTGTGTTGTAAAAAGTAAACTTAATTATAAGCATTTGTGAATAGTCATTTTTTATGATTCTACCGCCCAGTTTAGAATGCAATTTCAGCTATGAAGAACGGATAAGAAACTCAGCTGTTTTTATTAAATAGTAAAATGCTTTATTCGCTGACCACAATTTTAAACTAACTTACTGGCAACTATTGTGTTGATCAGGTTGTCTGTCGACATAGGCCTTTCCCAATTGCTTCCACTTCTCTCTATCCCTGGCTGACTTTCTCCATCATTTAGGTAAATCGTCCTCCCATCTTTTGATTTGCCCTCCTTTTCTTTTCCTATTTCTAGGACACCATTCTATTACGTCCTTCGTCCATTTTTCTTTGTTAGTTCTCATTATATGTCCAGTCCAATTCCATTTATGTTTTATTTTTTTTATTTTTTATAACAAATAGTATTTGTATATGACTGTTCAAGACGCTAGAAAATAACACACAGACAAATCACTTTCACATTTTTAATATAAAGATAAAGGGGGGGGGGAAGATTGTTAGTAATGAAGACTGTAAATCCCATTGCTAGCAATATACAATGTAATAACCAGGTCGACCTCCTCACGGTTCCCTCGGAAACTATCATGGTTAATTCCTGATGAATTCATCATGATGGGCTAACTGGCCTGTTTTCATTCTCATCTATCACCCTTCACTGGTGCTCCGCCAGCGTATTCCATTAGCGCAGGCGGGGTTACCATACCATTTTAACCCATAAAAAAAAATATATAAAGATATTGAAGTAATTATCCCTTACTAATATTATAAATGTAAAAATAAATATAAGCATGCCATGTGCCACGCTTTATTTCAAGATTCCCCATAAAATAATTGAAGTTTATCGCCCACTTATGGTTTCCCTGGGTTCGTTTCGTCCCCAGCAGTAAGACAACGAAACACCCACACCATAAAAAAAACCCCGTTTCGTTTTAACTTTTTAATAATATTATTTTTGAAATGTAATGTCGGGCGACGGAACCCTCTCCCTCGATTGGAGAGACGGCAAAGTTCCCGACTCCCGGTTTACTTTGTTAAATTGTTATGCATTTATGAAGTTGGTCAACGTACTAACATTTTCTTAATAGTAATCACTTGGAGTTATATTGGGAGTACATAATAGGTTCCGAAACAAGGATGTCTTCTAGAGATCTAGCTAGATAGATAGATAGATTTATTTGCCAGAACATTGTTTTTACAGATATTTATTTATTATGAAGTACAAATGTTCGCCTTATAGTCTTAACCATGCAAATTCATTATTGGCTACGTACAAGTTACATTACATCTAATACATACATACAACATTGTGACACGGTGTTTACCATTACCGGAGAATTAGTCGGTAATATTGTAACACTGACTAAAAAGTCACAGTTTTGTTAAACACTAGATGTGTTTTGTATATTTTCTCAAGTAAAACCGTATTTTTGTTAAAAATTTCGTAACCACACATTAGGTTTTAATGTAATAACTACCTATTTAACTTACGTGTAATTAGATCGAGAAAGCTCGACTAGTTTCGGTATCAATTTGGGACCGTTAATCATGAGCGGCTGTGAAGCGAGCGCGAGCCTTACTGTTTAATTAATCGAGTTTTTTCGATTGATTTAATTACACGTAAGTTATGCTTTATTTTATGCAACTTAGAATGGCAAACAAGCTAGAGGACCCACCTGATGGAAAGCGGTAACCGTAGTCTATATATGTTTATTTGATAGTTGCTAATTACCGTACCAACATAAGATTACCATGGACTATGCTCTCAAACGAAAGGAAAAAGGAATTTACGACCCATTAAAAGCTATTACCAACCAGAAGCCAAAGTCAAAAATAAAACAAGCCAGTTTAACAATAAAACGCTTGATATACGAGCGGGAATCCCGAAAAACTTGCCCTAATTCCTATTTATTGCCACAAAGTTCTTGAAACAACGCGCCCCGTAACAAGTGTTGTCTACAATATATTTGACCTTAATGGCACGTGTCAAGGTATAGTTTTCGATGACTAACGAGGTAGCACGCGCGCATCTTATATTTTAATAACAAAACTCGATTTGTCGACTGTATTTTGAGCGACTTCTAAAAGGAAATTCTTTGTTGATTTCTATTGTTTTTAACCGACCTCGAATAAGGATAAGTTCACAATTTGGTTGTATTTTTTTTATACTAGTTACCTCATTCATATCTCTGTCGCTAATAAACCAATTTGGAATTTTTCCTTATCTGAAAGAATATAATTTCGATAAAATTCCTATAGGAATTTCATCGAAATCGACTCAGTATTTTAGTTTTTAAATCAGTTACTGCTTTACCCGCGATTGAATTTTTCTATAAAAAAAATCACCGACTTAAATTATAATGACAAAACTCAATATGTCGACTGCATTTTAAGCTATCTGGTTACTCCATCTAGTGTAGGACGACCCGCCACTAGATGGAGCGACAACCTCAAATGCATTGCAGGGGAGATTCATAGGTAACACACCATTAGTATTTGTTTATACTCCTCAAATGCATCCGAGAAGTATATGTATGTAGGTGGCTCAGGACGTTTCCTTATGGCTGTCTGTTAGGGATATTCGCATAGTAATTTAATCTCTATAATAATAATTAATTATTTTAAATTTAGTAACCGTTCTAAATCGAATATTTTAAATCTATCTAAACGTTCTGAATTCTAATATAGGTCATATGAATATAGGTTCAGCAGTGAACGGATAATGGCTTGGATGATGATATATAATGGATTTGCCGTGTATGCCCCGGCATAGAACGGGCCACCCCTTACTTTCCTGTGGGTGTTAGGCGTGTGATACGCAACAGCGTCCCTCTTAAAACATCTGTAAAAGCCTAACTGCGGTTGCCAACCCGCCTGCCAAGAGTGGCAACTACTGGCAAAAGCCTCTTATGGAGAAGGCTTATGCCCAGCAGTGGACAGTTAATGGCTGAAATAATGATAAATGGATTAAATCGAAAACTACTCGACCGATTTTAAAAATTTACCTGTTCAAAGCTACATTATCAACACGTAATATAATAAGGCTATATTTTTGAAAATTCTCTCTACCCGAGCGAAGACGGGTCGGATAACTAGTAGGTTATAAGAAATGCAATAATTCAAACAATTTACGTTTGTAATGACGACAGGACGTCGTAAATGATCGAGTACGTCGCTAGTTCGCTACAATATTTACGACTCGTTGACAAGTGCCGTTAAAATTATAAAGTTGATATTTTTTACGATTTAATAGCCTGATTGGTATAGCCAATATAATTTTTTATGTTATCGTTTTAAAATATTTACGTAATTTCACTAGAAGGAGAGACAGTTGCATAGAAGGTGTCTGCTTGGGTACCTCTGCTCTACCCATGTCGCTGTCGTGAATCTTGCTTGCGTGATTGTGTTTCGGTTTGAAGGGTACGATATGGCATAATTAGTATATCTGTCGTAATATATTTCATTAATTTGAATCCGCAATTATTTAAAATAAATTCTATTATTATTATTTTGTTTATTTCTACTGATGATAGTGGAATTAAACAAAATTATAGTAATATTAAATAATAATTGTCATTCGTTAGTCTTTTTCTTTGTATAAAAACATACTATTACTATTATTTTGTTTATTTCTACTAACCGTGGAATAATTGTGGAATTAAACTAAATATTAGTAATATGAAATAACACTAGTCATTCATTAGTATTTTCTTTGTATATAAACATACTATTATTATTATTTTGTTTATTTCTACTAATGATAGTGGAATTAAACAAAATAATAGTAAATAATATTAGTAATTAATTTGTACATGAGTTTTGCAGTTGTCTATGCTTATTTATTTAATAAGTTATCCGTATTGTACCTTACACTGGTATGCAAATATATAATATTTAAAACTCACTACTTACTTGCACTAGTCATAACAATATGTTACCATCTACCACTTCCATTGGCTCCACAGAAAATTAGTGTTTAGGCGTTACATATGATTGCCTGGCCCTTTAGACAAGTAACAAGCAAATTCGTCGATGGTATCGACTTAGAATTGGAATGAGTCATCCGGCGTTGCTACGAGTATCTTATTCTATCTCACTGGCTAGCGATGTCGAATCCGTCGACGAATTCGTTTGACATTTGTCTAGAGGCCCTGAACACTTAGCCGAGTGGTGTGATCATTTTGGGTGCATAATTTCTAATTAGGTATAAGTTTATATTTGTATTTCCTTTTTCTTTAAGTTTATATTTATTATGTTTTAGTTGTAATTGATAATTATATGCGCCAAATAAATATTTTTCTTGTTTTCTATAAAAATTATAATATCAATTGTGAAATTCGTTGAATTCTGCAATTAAATATCATTCTATTCTATAATTAATATGAATATTACTAAAAACTGAGGGCCTACCATAAAATGTTTTCCGAAATTTCGGAGCCGAACGAAACACAAATTTGATGTTAAAATTACATAATACTTACCGTTTAAAAACATTAAAAATATTGTTCCTTTGGACTTTTATTGTAGGATTTATAAGGAACGAAATGTTAAGCTCCTTTTACTTGGCCGATTTAGATATGAACGAAAACACGAAATTGAGTCCGAAACTTCGGAATGTCATTTCAATTTCATGGTAGGCCCCATGGTTTGTATATTGATATCGCGGAACGGGGTTACCGCTGCATTATTATTCATAAAGAAAAAAACTTGTAAAACTGTCTGAACACAACTGTGACATTTCAAAGACACTTCCGTAACTTCAAAAGCTGTATATTGAACAAGTTATAAATTACCAACTGCGTTTATTGAGAATAACCACGTGGGATAAAAGGGCGTGTGGGGTTGCCGGGGGGGGGGGGGGTTAAGAGACAGTGCTGTGTCGTTGCAAAGTGGCACGAAGAATTCTCTTTCGCAAGGTTATCAGTGATTAATCGTAGACAGCGTCGACGCGTTAACGTCCGGAACTGCGTTAAATAATGTTTGCATGGAAATTCTTTGGATATTTTAATAATTAAATACCTATCTAACTTTCCTTCTTACGCGGCGATCCTTAAGGGAGCGTGTGGAAAAATTTCAAATTTTACTTTGACGAAAATGTTATACCATTTTCTTGGGAAATGATGATGAGACGCTCCCCATGGCGTATCGTGGCGAATTTACTTGGAAACCCCACGGATAAGGTTAATTGCTAGAGCAATAACAAACCAGCTGTTTCTGATAACAAAAACTGTGATTTAATTATAAAGTAATATACAAATATATATACATAATACTGCAATATATTACAGCACGTAACAGGTTGTAAATAAGTAAACAATTTTACATCAGATAAACATATTTTTAATTTTAAAATATTTCTCACATTTTAAAGGACATCATAATGTAAATACTGACAAAATTAAATAGCTCGTACAGTAGAACAGGAAAATGGGAGAAAATTAAATAAATAAATAAATAAACAAACAAAATGGCGGAACGCGGCCGTAATTACACAAACATCGGTGTGTTTAATCAATGGCACCTGAATTCCGTACAATTTAATTCGTCCGAACGTCTCTTATTTGTAGCGCGCCCGTAACTAATTGCTTTCTTCCAATTTGAGCCTGATAATGGTTAGCGGCTGGCCCGAGTGACGAGCGGAGCGGTTTTAGACAGTTTCACAGTCGATAAGTTTCGCGAAATCCATTTTATAAAACGCTATGTACGGAATATTTTTAGGTAGTATGAAACAAAATCGCTGATCTTGTCTGTTTCTTCGTTTATCTCTAATCCTCAATCTTCTTTGTAATCAACTTCAGCAGCGGTATTTCCGAACCGATACGATATCGTAATATTCAAGAAAATACCATATTCCTTTTTAAAAAGTCGGTAGCGCACCTGCTATTTATCCGGAGTTGCGGTTGATCATGGGTTATAAAAAAAAACTGCGATGGATTTTGATATGGGTTTCACTTATTTAACAGAAAGTTTATATGTATAATTTGCACCACTGTGGACCTGGAATAGATCGTTTGTTATCTATATTTATAATTATCTGTAGTTTATAGGCTTCTTTTTTCGCATTGTATAACCATTTGCTAATTATTATATAAACAATAACTTTTAAGTTGGAAAAATTAAATGATAAACACAATATACGTAATGTAATATTTAATGTGAGACTAACTAGATGGCGTTAATATTTACGCATATTTTTCGGGAATTCGGATACATATATCTAGTAGTAGATTAAATATTTTAGACTGATAGTGATCATGTAAAATTGTTTCATTATAAATTATGGTATTATAAATAAGCTAATTTTCTTCTTAATTTTGGGAGAGACCCGTGTTCAGTTGCCTTGTAAATCTTGATGTAAAAATTCATTTGTTTTATACATCTCGAATGGCAAATAAACTGATGGTTCGCCTAAATAAAAGTATTCGTAACTTTTTCAATGCGTCGTAGAATGACAAGCTGGCTACAATACTCGTCATATTTTTCTGATAGTCGAGGTGTTTGATGTCTCCGCTGTCGTTGGTTACTTGTACCACCCTCATTATTTCGCCAGTTTTCCTCAGACGTCGCGGCGGTTTTCTTGTCGCCCCCGTGTTTTATAGTGAGCCTTAATTAAATTCATTCTATGGCTACAACCCTTCCATTTTTCATGTTATAAATTTTATTGTTCGCCTCAGTCCGATGTATTCGTCTCCGAGTGACCGGACTGAACTGTAATCCTTGTATTATTTGCTGTTTTCCACGTAGCCTTATATTAATATTTTAAATGTGAAATTATGTTTGTTTGTTACCTTTATGATATTTGGTATACAAGAAGGAAAGAGATTTATCGAGCACGAAAGAATGGAGATATCGGTAGGGGCCGTCCTAGACGAACATGTGTTGACCAAATAGGCGACCTGTTGAAGAAGGGCCAAATTAAAAGTACCCGTAACCGAGCGTTTATGAAAAGATTGATGAATGTGGAAAAAGCGAAACTTTTTATCACTTTCAGTGAGCATATCCCGGTCACGCGGACGAAGCCGCGGGTAAAAGTATACATACTTCCAGATTGGCCCCATACATATTTTATCAAAATCGACCCAGTAATTTAA
The DNA here is from genome assembly GCF_026898425.1 of Galleria mellonella. NCBI lineage: Eukaryota > Metazoa > Arthropoda > Insecta > Lepidoptera > Pyralidae > Galleria > Galleria mellonella. The sequence goes on along the minus strand of NW_026441999.1, from coordinate 492,591 downwards.
TTTTTAAATAAAAGTAACTGGTTTTGTCATTACTGAAACTGGTGTTGTTTTTTTAGATTTTTTTTTTAAATGTATAACACTAATTTTAATAGACATTATGTGGATTTACGTGCTTCATCTTAGACTGTCATTGCATAATAGACGAGACTGGTAAAACACACTGAAAAATAATAAAAAAATAATAAATTAATTAATTTGATTTCTGAAAATTTCAACTTAGTAGCGAGACACGACACCATGCGTTCAAAGCCGCGGGAAACAGTTACTCAGGGCCGGATTAACCATGACGGGGCCCCTAGGCTGTGCGAATTTCGTATACAAAAAAATTCCTCGTCATCTTATATCATCTTAGTCATTATCTGTTCGCTGTTAAACATAATCCTGCCCCATAGACTACCATAAGGAACAGTTCTGAACCACCTGCATCCAAATTATGCAAAAATATTACTGTAATATTATTCTACATAGAATAACTTGAAACGCTTACGAAATATACTTAAATATGACGGTTTAGTTGTCTTTTTTTTGCACATTAAAACTTCGTTCAAGCGGCGAGCTTAATGCTAAATGACATTCTCTACCAGCTAATCATTAGGTAAAAACAGAAAGCGTATGAAGGGCAGATGTGGTGAAAAATATGTGACATAATTAGGGAAATAGATAGATATGCAATGTATTTGCATTACTAATTCATTAATTATTGTAACGGAATGAAATAATTATATATAATAATAAAAACAATAATACAAACAAGAGATCACTGCCAAATGGTAGGGTGCCTAGGGGACTTGCTGCATTTCCACTTTGAAATTTTTTAAGGTTTTGTTTTTCATATTTATAGTACATAGATGTAAGGTGTGTATATAACAGTCAAAATGAAATATTATACATAATACACAAGAAATACACAGCATCATCTTCCTACCCTTATCCCAATCATTTGGGGTCGGCGTAATCAATATGATTTTATCCATATTACAAAAAGATTTGGATTTTAGTTTTATGACCGGCCACCTGCCTGACTCCAACCCTCTTTGGGAATGCATTTGTTGGTGGTCCGCCATCTACGGTATGGAGAAAAGGATTGAGGAAAAAAAAGGCAGGGAACGTTAGAAATGCGTAAAGGAAATTTGTGAATGACTAAGGGACTTATGTGGGAAAGGAAAGGGTGGAACACTGCAGCGGCTCGGGAGGTCGGGGTCGCATACCCGTATGCCCGTATTCTAGAATAGGACAGATTTCTAGAGAAAACATCCCTGATGCAAGAAATACACATATAATACATAAACATTACTTTTAATATATATGAATAATATACTAATATATATATATATATATATATATATATATATATATATATATATATATATATATATATATATATATATACATAGTAACTAGCGATCTGACCATGTAATATAAAAAATATAGTAATAATTGATGGGTTTATTAAGTACAAATTTTCACGTGAATTTTCTCCAAAAAAATTTTGATGGGACCGCGGGGCTCTATCCTATGGCGGGCCCCTAGTTGTCTACACTGCCTATTGGATAATCCGGCCCTGTGTTAATTCAATATAATGTAAATTACCCATATTAAATTAAATTAAACTCTCGTACGATGATTAGCGACGACGATACTATTGATTTATTAGCTGCCAATTAGTACGGTCGTGTATCGTGTGGAGAGTTCTTGTCGTCCCCGGGGCAAAGTTTAATACGGGTGTATGTAGCAGGCGACTTGTTGAATTTGCTACATAATGGTAATTAGGTATAATTTGAAAGTATCGATACGACATCGTAACCTTCAAGAAAAGAGCATATTGCTTTTTAAAAGGCCGGCAGCACACTTGCAATGCCGTTGGTGTTGTGGGTGATCATGGGCGGCGGTAGTCACTTACCATCAGGTGAGCCGCAAGCTCGTTTGCCCCCTGTGTTGTAAAAATATAAAAACAAAGTGGGCTATCTCATAACCCGCTGTTTACGCGTGAATTTTAGAAATTGATTTTCAGCTATGAAATGGACCATTTGTAAATGGTAATACACATACCAGTTTTTAAGTTAAACATTTAGTAATGTAGCAGTGATAGCTGCATCCAATTTGGTAAAGTAGTTTTTGCGTGATAATACAAACATACATACAGATCGACAAAATTTCTATAGATTATCTCTTTTGTCTGCAGGTCTTCTTAATAAGTTCAATTTTATTGCTTTAATGAGATGTGTTTCAATTATTATTAACAAATCAAATAAATTAGGAGATAGTGTTTAAGAAATTTTTTTTGAAATTTTTTATGTTGCATATATCGGTTACGTTCGAAATATACAAATCTCAATTTAACACTAACAGACGTTTGAGTATTTGGTATCCTGAGATTTGAAGGTTTAGATGTTTTGTGATTAACATTCTGAGGTACGAAATACGAACGTTGTGTACTCAGTGTGTAACCCTGAATGTAAACGGACTTAAGTTCGAAAAAAAATACTTATTTTAAAAAGAACAAAATGCATAGATTGAGGCCTTGTCTGCAATTATTTAATTGTATATTAATTTTATGTTTTCTTTTTTTACAGGTAAGTAGCTGTTGAATACTGATAATGAAGTAAACTTCGTCCTCACCAATTCAGAGGTAACAGCAACAATTTACAAAAGTAATGTTCATATATGTTGCCCAGTTCATTTTAAAATACCACCAGGATCAATTGGGGGGTACCCAAACACTTGGGTGTTAAACTGGGCACTTGGGGTTATTTGGGTGGGTTATCGCCTCTAGCCATTAAAAAAAATTTTAATATCTCTCTTATGTTTCAAGTCGTCTCCCAAATGTCTAATGATATATAATAATTCATAAACTTTAAAACAATCTAAAACAAACTTCCTTTATAGTTCAGATTGTGTACTACAAAAAAAATTAATACCGTCTTCAACTGTGTTAAAACCAGTTATTTTGTTCTAAAAACTAATTTTTCTAACATGTCTATGGGACCAATCTGTAAGAATTTTTAATCAATAAATAAATAAATCATTAATAAATAAATCTTTTTTAATCTTGTCAGATTAAAAAAGTATTTTCCAAATCGGTTTCTAAAACTGACTTAAGTTGAAAAACAAAACGAAAACAAACAAACAAACAAACGACAAACATGAAAAAAAGAATACAATAGAATTGGGAAACTTCTTCTTTTTGCAGTTGAAAAAAAGACTTCAATTCGGGCGAAATCAGTTATTTTAATTTGAAAAATAAACTACTGCGCCGATTTTGGTAAAATTTCTCTGGGACTAATCTGTAAGCAAATCTTTTCAGTCAAAAAAGGAATTTTCGAAATCTGCTTAGTTGTAACGGAGTTATCGAGGTTATAAACAAAAAAAAACAACAAAAAAAGTAAACATTACGCGACTTGTACTAATGATTTAGTTCAACACTTTAATAATTTTACAACAAACTGTATATAACAATTTAAGTGCAAATACCTACTAGTTCTTGTTATCTTACCGGGAATTAACTTTTAAAGCTCTCAAATGTACTTCATATATTTAATTTTTAAGTCTGCTTCCCGTCGCGGCAATGCAACTCGCAATTCCGCCGTGCTCCGTAAAATATGAAGTCATTATAGTGAGAAATTGTTTACTTGTTTAACTTTTTCCATCCTTTTGTCGTATCGCGCAGCGCCATTTTAACGTTATTTATTTTTCTTAATGAGCAAAGAAATCCTTTGAATGCCCCGTTATCGTTGTATCTATTATAGGAATAAATCTGTAAATAGGTGAGACAAGAGACGAAGGTATAAGAAGCAATTCTTTGCATTCTTGTAGTGAGAGTAAAAAATTGATGTCTTTTATTATTGAAACCTAAACTAATCCTGCCTATGCGATTTGAATAGGGAACACTTGGTGATGATGAAGTCAGGTCGATTGGCCTGTAATGACAAATTTACCAGGATTTATACCACAATCATGTCCAGGGAGACGCATAGACGTGGGCCTGACAATCTATTGCTGTAAGCCTGCTTGACGAAACCGTAAATTATTTAGTGAAAACAAAATTTTGAACACAATGTCTAATTGGATATTTAAGAGTATACGAGGTTTGTCCGGAAAGTACGTATAAAAGTTTTTAAAAATTTTATTTTACAATTATTCAGGTAAATCAATTTTATCCCCTTCAAAGTACTCCCCCTGTGACATAATGCACTTGTGCCAACGCCGTTTCCACTGTGAGAAGGCTCCTTGAAAGTCCTCTGGTTGTAGGTTTCTCAGCTGCCCCGTCGTAGCTTTTTTTATCTCATTTATGTCCCCCAAATGCCGCCCCCGAAGTACCAATTTGGTTTTTGGGAACAAGAAGAAGTCACACGGGGCCAAATCCGGCGAATAGAGGGGGTGTTCGGTCACCGTAATGGAATTTTTACTCAAAAACTCACGGACAACAAGAGAGGTGTGGGCAGGGGCATTGTCGTGGTGAAGAATCCAACGCCCCTCTCGCGCCAATTCTGGACGAACTCGTGCCACACGAGCTTTGAGGCGTCTGAGCACATCGACGTAGAATTTTCCATCAACTGTCTGGCCTGGAGGGACGAATTCTTGATGGACAATCCCCCGAACATCGAAAAAAACAATCAACATTGTCTCGGCCCTCTCTGAATCTTTTTAGCCACTTGTGGACGGTTGGTTCCTTCACAGCATCATCCCCATAAACTGTTCTGAGATCGGCAAAAATTTCACGGCCATTCTTGCCGAGTTTCGAGAGAAACTTGATTACGACGCGCTGCTCTTCAACGGAAGCGGGCTCCATGCCGACGGGGTTTCGTTAAGAGGTAACTTCACAGATGGCGTGACAAGCCAGTTCGCACCGCACGGCGGTCAGACCAGAACTGAAGCATTGTTAGGGACATAAGGAAGGGGTCCTGCGCTTACCTGGCCTCCCCACTCCTCTTTCTCGCATTCCAGAACACTTTTATACGAACTTTCCGGACAGACCTCGTATTTATTTTTTGGTTTTGTAAATGCATTTGCTTGTCACGGAATAACGATTAGAGGTTGATGAGTAATGAGTAAGGTGGTATAGTTCCTGTTACTAGCAGTAATTATTACTTTATATATATAATATATATATGTGGGGTACTACTAACTTACTAACTACTTACGTAATACTAACTTTACATGTATATGATATATCCTTTAGCAATATAAAGGTTGTTAACCTCTTAGTAATAAATGGAAATGAAGCACAAGTTCTCACAGTTCATTTAATTTAGATATCATACTATTAAATCATTTTTACTTATTTTACTTTTTATATGATATATAACAAATAATATAACATAAATACCCAACTTCTGTTAGTCCATTCACACTTATTTAACTATAGCTTCTCTAGGACTTCCATCAACAATAATTGTGATATGTTTTATATAATGACCACGTGGTTTACTATACTTGTTCACTCTTGATACGTCACGGAGCTCCGCTCTGTTCAACGGTTGGACAAGAAGTGCCTCCCCACCCAAATAACAATCTTTTATATCTACAGGGCCGAATTCGAGTGAACAAGTCAGCGAGACCACGTGTTCTTACAATTTCATTACTTTTTATTCAAGTATCATGATAATAAATAATTATAAAAGCAATTAAAATGTAAATTAGAGTTTGATATACATTACAAGAATAATTTATTACAAAATTTGGTATAATAACAATTTTAATATTTTATTATATTTAAAGTAATTAGTCTGATTTTTATTAATAAATGTAGGTACACATTTTAACACAAGATGTTTAAGACAATTGATATAATTTAAAATAAATATCTAACACGCGCATTCTAAGGGGGAAAGGGATTGTTAGTAATGGAGACTGAGAATCCCATTGCTAGCAATATATCCAACCCGGTCGACCTCCTCGCGGTTCTCCCTGGAAACTATCATGGTTAATTCCTGATGAATTCATCATGATGGGCTAACTGGCCTGTTTTCATTCTCATCTATCACCCTTCACTGGTGCTCCGCCAGCGTATTCCGTTAGCGCAGGCCATACCATTTTCATCCATCAAAAAAAAAAAAACTCGCATTCTAAAGATAGCGGAATTAAAATAAAAATTAATCAATTAACTTATGACAGATGAGATTGGATTCAATTATATTTTATAGGCCTTATCCAGCCGGCTCATCTTGTTGAAATCTTTGGAAGTCCATCTACGTATATGTACTTAGTAAAGTATTATAGCTGTTCAGGTTGGAAGGTACCTGCGCTCAGTCGGGCGGGGCGGCACCTACGCAAACGATAATTTTAATTAGTGCCACGTGCGCGATAAATAATGGGATACGCTTGCCATGGCGACATCCAGCCGAAAATTATGTGCCGCCATTAATATAGCTGTTCGTGCTTGGCTGGAACGCCATTTGTAATATTTACCTTCTAGCTGAAGGTCTTTTATATCTATACTGTTTTTTTATGATACCTAGAATGGCAAACAAGCTGCCTGTACAGTTGATGGAAAGTCTTTTCTGCTTCGAAGCAGTTGTGCTTACTTTGCGGCTGTGTTTCGGTTTGAATCATAAAAAAATATATTTCAAAATGCTGATAATAAAGTTGGATGATGTCTTCTTTTAACTTTCATCAGGGACACAAGGCTTGCGGAAGGAATTTCGAATTTTGACGATCTTGAGAAGCAGGTTCCAGTTCTTCACTGCTGAGGCCGGTTGACGCAGCCTCTTCTTCAACCGATCGCTTCCCATGTTGTTTTTCGGACGCTCGGGTCTTTTGTCACCTGCCCGCCACTAAAAAATACTGCTTATTTGAGTACTCAAAGATTGAACTCCAATATTACTACTAGATGTTCCATATGATTTTCCATATTAGCTGTCCATCTCCGATTGTCATTTTGTTCACGCACATTTTGCGACACGTGATTCACCTCTAAACGAGGTATCTGCAGGCAAATAATTAGATAGCTTCTCAAAGCTTAGTGTTAATCGTTCAGCGCGCAAACTGAATTTTCACAAAGAGGTATAAGTAGTAAGCCTTTACATAAAAACTTGATGTGACGAAACAGGATGCTTGAACTTATCAATATTTCTAGCAAATAGATTTAATTTTGTTTTATCCAGTTGAGTGGGAGGTGGAGGGGAGTTTAAAAAGCTATAAACACGACGTCGAGTTACCGGAGGGCGTCAAATTTGACGCGTGCCCGCCGGACGGCTCGGGTGCCGGATGCGTGTAGGAAGCTGTTACGCGACGCCGGCTGATTTGTGACGTGAACTACTATTTTTAAACAAACATCCAATTATTAATTTTGACAACAGAAAAGAGAGATTTAAATTTTAATTAATAACAAACGGCCTATATGAAAATGAGATGTGGGACCCATCTAAAAGGAACGCTATTAATTAAAAATTATAATTAAAACCTGACGATAATCTTCGAAAGATATCGTGTAACACAAAAAAAAGTACTTTTTTTTATAAAGAGTTCAGGTGTGATGACAAATAGAGACAGACAAGACCTCTGGAAGACAAAGAGATACTGCGTCTTCTACTTCCCAATAAATGGGAAAAGGCCACACAACGGTAATAATAACGGATAATACCCAGGTATTTGGGGGGAAGGGGGCGCGGGGGCGGAATGTTAGTTATGTAGACTACCAATCCCATTGCTAGCCATATACCTTGTCAGGTCGACCTCCACGTCGTTCAGGTGTATTCATCATGATGGGCTAACTGACCTGCCTTTTCATCCTCGCTTATCATCTTTCATTGGTGCCTTGCCAGTGTATACCGTTAGCACCAGAGGGAGACTATGTCGATTGCTTGGGTACCTCTGTCCCATTCGTGTTTCAACCGTGAAGCAGTTGTGTTTGCATGGCTGTGTTTCGGTTTGAAGAGTGGGATATGGCGTGAATTTACTGGGTACAGAGAAATAATACCTGAGTCCTCAGGAATGGCAACGCATGGGGGGTATCATGGGCGAAACAGTATACTCTGTTAAGTCCGTGGTACTGCTCATGTCTATAGGCGACGGTTACCACTTTCCATCAGGTGGGCCGTCAGATTGTTTGTCATTCTAAGTTCTATAAAAAAAAATTAAAACATCACTAAAACCTAACTGCGGTTGCTAACCCGCTTGCTAAGCGTGGTAACTACTAGCAACACCTCCTTATGGGGGGGGGGGGGGGGGGGGGGGGGGGGGGTAGGCGTGTGTTCAGCAGTGGAAATATTAAATTATTCAAGTGGGTTTATTGACAAGAGCTTCCGCGTTCGCTCCATTGGAGGCCCGCTCTTAATTATCACATATGATTTGTGGCATATCAATAACATGGCGTCGCTCGACTGCGGCGAGTCGCTAATAACCGTGAAATGAACCTTTGATCTACCGGACCGACCGCGCTACTGATATAAAACGCCATACACCCCCATCCGTGTACGGACTCGAGTAATCCTAGCCAGAAATAGGCACATGTCTTTGAAGTTTGTTACCCTTTTAATTTAAAAATAATATTACTGATTATATTATATATATATATATAGTACTAACGGCCCGTCCCGGCTTCGCACGGGTGGACATTTTTACATTTTAAAAAGTGGTTATTGCGACATAACGATAATAGTTGGACATATAGTGTCGCGAAGTTTTTTTGTAGTTATTGTTATTTTCTTCAATATTGTAGAACATACTTTTGTTCTATCACCAATAGTTTCCGCAGTGCACGCGACGAAAAATATTTTATAGCATTTTTTTTACACCTTGAGTTACGTTACTAAAGTTTTAGTAAGGATCCCTAATCTTTTCTAGTAATAAATATAGCCTATGTTACTCTGGGTGAATGTAGCTTTCTAATGGTGAAAGAGTTTTTGAAATCGGCAAAGTAGTTTTTGAGTTTATTCATTACAAGCATACATACACACAAAAATACAAATCTTTTCCCTTTATAATATTAGGGTAGATGTCCACAACATGCATATGACACCCCTGGTGTTGCAGGCGTCCATGGACTACAGTGATCGTTTACCAACAGGCAGGCTGTACGCTTGTTTGCCACCTTTGTATTGTAAAAAACTTTTTTTTTTACCTAAATGTATAGCAAACTTCATCAACATATGCAACTTAGAATGGCAAACAAGCTGACGGCCCACATGATGGAAAGTGGTAACCGTAGCCTATAGACATGAGCAGTACCATGGATACTGTGTCGCCTGTGATACTCTTCATTCGTTGCTACTCCTGAGGACTAAAGTGTTATGTCTCTGTACCCTGTAATTTCATTGCCAAGTCGCATCATTCAAACCGAAACACAGCCATGCAAATACAACAGTTTTAAATAACTTTCAAAAGGATTTCTCAAATTTTTTTGCAAATATATTGTACGACTAATTTGTAGAATAGAATAGAATAGAAACATGTATTGCCATACAATTACAATGTCCAATATAAATAACATATACAAAAAGTGTCCCATACTCGGCAAAAGGAACCGGCTCAGCGGATGCTGTGAGTGTCCCAGCGCAATGTGAACAGCTGCACAGCGCTGGTTTTCAGCCAGTGCCTCTCTTACCCGCAGCTTTGTCCGCTTAACAGGAATATGTTTACTAATCAACATAAAATGTAGACTCCATCCCATATAGTATTATCTATTTTATAATACCGTTATTATACCGTTCCACTAACACTTTCAATAGAGAATTTTTTGAATTACATCCGTTTTATGAATCTGTTCATATTTTTTAAAAGTAAATTAACTCAAAAACTTGTATTTTAAAATTAAATCGACGCTTCTTCTTTCTTTTTTCTTTCATCTTTGATACTTATATATATATTAGTACCTTGGATTTTGTTGCTAAATTTCATGCGTGCTCCCATGGGACTTCATAAATAATTACCTCTATGTTTTAAAATACTGTTATTGGCACCGTTAGGTCTATTGTTCTAAAACTGTAATGTATATTGTTGTTAATTATTTTGTAAATGACTGTTTGTTGCCATAAATAAATAAATAAATGAATAAAATAATGAATGGTTAAGCCGTTAAGGTGACAAACAAAGGAATTCACTTAATCATTTGTGAGGTAAGTGAGTAAGGATCAAGTACATTGTGGATTATTTATTTATTTAACTCTTTATTGCACCATAAATAAAAATATACAGTGACAAGTGAATAATTCAAATGAAATACAGTTACATAAATACAGATTGAAATATACACATAAAGGTACACAAGGCGGTCTTATCGCTAGGGCAATCTCTTACAGACAACCTTTAGTTAAAGGAGAAGAGATAGAAAAAATATGAAATTATTTGGGATTTTTTGTTACCGTAGTATAAAAAAAGGATGAGATCTATTCAGATAGGTAAATACTCTTTATTGTTTCCTCTAGTTTATGATGTTTTTTTTAATTATAGTTAAATAATAAAAGTAATATATTACGCCCACGCTTATATTATTGCGGTGCATAATATGTTTTTTATAGTGTTCAAATATATTGCACGATTGTGGTGATACACTGTTTTTTTTCAATAACAAGTGACATTTAAATAAATGGTAATCCAGTTGTGTTGGACTTGGGTGCGGTTATTATTAATAAAAAAAAAAAAAAAAACTATAAAAATTCAATTATACATTCCTAAAATCTTATTTCTTTGATTCATGTACTAGTTTTGTCCGCCTGTTTATAGGTGTATATCTACTAAATTATTATAACTGTATAACAGTTTATGTATTGATTAGTGTTAATAGTAATTCATATTTTAAACATGAATAGTTGTAGCACTTCAGCTGCCCGCTAACGACATGTTTTCCCAACTGTACTGGGTTGATTGGAAGAGATCTCTGTCAGAGATAAGTGCACCCTTGCTCACAATATTTATAAATGCATTAACAACGTAATTTACAAGTGCAATAAAGAAAATATAAAATAAATCTACTGTAAACACAATTATATTTATTACTATTATTATAAATTTAAATGCTTGTGTTTTATTTCTTGGCGCTTTAACGGCTTACCCAATTATTATTATATATTGTTTATTGCACTAGAACATACAGTAACAACAATAAGTTAATAACAACGTTAGCAAAGGCCAACTTGTCTCTGAAAGAGATCTCTTCTAGTCAAGCTAACACAGTGGCATAGGAAGCAGTGAGTGGGCAGTAATAGTGCTAAACAGAAATTAAAATAAATATTTACATAAATAATAAAAAAAAAATATATATTTGAAAGAGTTATTATGAAATTTAACTGTCCACTGCTGAACGTAAGCCTCCCCTTGGGGGGTTTTGCCAGTAGTTGCCACGCTTGGCAGGCGGACTGGCAACTGCAGTTAGGCCTTTGGTGATGGTTTGGGCGTGCAAACAAACAAACTCTCCCGCTTTATTATATTACTATCTTTTACTCGCGACTTTGTCCGTGTGACCGGGACATGTACATTGACAGAGATTAAAAATGTAATCTTTATACTTCTCCATCCCATGTAATATGTGTATACCAAGTGTCATAGTTGGGAGGTAGGTTTGTTAGTAATGGGGAGATTAGTCCCCATTGCTGTCAATATACCCTATCAGGTCGCCCTCCAAGCGGTTCTTCCTGGAAACCATCGTGATTAATTCATCGTTAAATTGTCACGATGGGTTAACTACCCTACCTTTTCATCCTCACCTCTTATCTATGACTGGTGCCCCGCCAGTGTATACCGGTAGAGCGAGCGGGGTACGATTCAAATGTCATACATTAATAAAAAAACATAGCTATGTCATAGTTAAGCTGTTAAGTTATTATAAGGTGACAAACAAACACACTTTCAAATTTACAATATTAGTAAAGAAGCGTAGTACAATATAAGAATTGAACAATATAAGAAAGACACACTTATATAAACACAACGAGGCGGCCTTATGGTCGAACGCAATCTCATTAAGGCAACCATAGGATAAAGGATTTCACGTGCTTAAGAGCAATTTGTTGCGGACCTTGTCAATAGTACTGAAGTGTCCTTCAATACCGTCTCCGTAAGGAATCCGATTGATCGTTTTGTCTGTTCGTTAAATAATTTTATTTGTTTTGTGGTGAATTCGCCTGAACTAATATTATAAAAAGGAAAGATTTTTTTTATTTTTTGTTTTAATGGATGATAATGAAATAGTTTATATTTATCGAGCAAGAATGAATGGAGATGTCGGTAGGGGCCGCCCTAGACGGACGTATGTCGACCAAATAGGCGACGTGCTGAAGAAGGGCCAAATTAAAAGTACCCGTAACCGGCGAGCGTGTATGAAAAGATTGATGTATGTGGAAGAAGCGAAAGAGGTTTGTTTGAGTCGAAGCATTTGGCGTTCCATTGTCTCTGCCTACCCTAATGGAAGACAGGCGTGACAGATATGTATGTATGTATGTATGAAATGGTAACTCCGACTGCGCTTTCTAAGCTAAGAGATTATTTTTGAAGTCGTATGAAAGTTAACTAAAGTGATAATCTTAAAATAGTCCTATAGTAGTATTTAATTATAGTTTCTAAAATAAATTTCATTACAACAACTTCGATAAATAGAAAAGTTAATAATATAGCTCATTTCCATAAACTATCTCGGGTAGACCATAAATAAACTTAAAAGAGCATTTAAATTTCCATAATATGGCGCCTGATCAGACACAAACTTCAGATATAGTTTCAAGTAAGTTGGTCCGGATGACTGTTTATTTATTGGGCCGGTCGTAACCAAGGAAGTAGGAATCGATATCACTTCAATATTGGATGACAACCGCCATCAATCCGTTGTGGGTGTTGCAAATAATAAATTGAAGATTGCAGCGAAAGAATAAAGTCGGTTTGGACACAGTAAGGATGATGTTGATAAATTTTAACTCGTAAGTCTTAGTCCGAAGCGTAACTAGGTCGTTTTTGGACTTTATTTACATCTTTTTGGATAAAACCTTTCTTTAAATAGAAAAGAGACGTGAATGTGAGGATTTTGCTCAATGCTCAAACAAAAAAGTGGGACATGTTTAGACAAATAATATCATAAGATCGCAGCCCTACTTCAAAATTATAAGTCCGAATGTTTGAATCTGAAAGATACTCGATCGAATTATGTCCAGTCAAATTTGTTTGGAGTAAGGATATGAAATATTAAACCTCAAATATACTTTCCACCGGCTGACCAAATCCAATAAGGTTCGAAGTAGAAGACCCCAAAAACTTTCAGCCGAATTTTCTTGATAGACTTCCTGAACCTTCTTTCTTTCTTTACTAATGTTACAAATGTGAAACTGAGTTCGTTTGTATGTTATCTCTTAGCCCCTTAATGGTTTTACCAATTACTATGAAATTTGATATACACGTACTATATGAGATTGAGAAATACTTATTAAGTACTACAGTCAGTGAAAGTATCCCAGTCACGTGGACAAAGACGTGGATAAAAGCTAGTCTATTCTAATATGAGAAATTAGTCAATAGTTAAGTCGGCTGGCAATTATAATATAATATAATTTATTCTTCTCTAATATTTCTCGAGTTCAGTAACTTACTAAGTTAATTGAGGGAAAATTTAAAGAAAGAAATTACCAGGTTCATTACTTCTAATCATCCAGCTTTGTCTGTTCACCCGAATTCTCTGGAAGTTTATTGTCTGATTAATCACTGTTGTTTTTGTTCGTTCGTCGTTGACTATTATGAAATCTGTGGTACTGCTAAAAAAAGCTTTATCATTTCCATATTGCCGGCCAAGTGTAGGGAGAGAACAAAAAAATTGTTACTATTTTATTATTCCCAAAAGAAAATATAAGATTCTAAACAAATTCTTTAATATTTTTTATACTTTAATCAAAAGTTAGAAGTTTTTAAAGTATTTTCATAGTTCTTACAAACTTAGCCGAATCTGTTGCTAACTTTAGAAGAATATTGTCCCTTTCTATACTTTCATAGCTCGAGAGATTTCAATTTGAGGATCTGAAAATTTTTAAACATTTTATAGTGCACGGCTGATTAGACCTTACTCATATGGCATTGGTAATCCTAAAAATTCTAGAAAAATTTTAGGATTTTACCATCACACTATCTCATGGAAGATGGTGTTTAGTTTCAGTTGGCAAACTAATGGTTGTGTAATTAAACGAAATGACAGTGCCCTTATGCCCTTTCTCTGTTCCAATGCAGTAGCTAGAACATTTTAATGATCTTCCATCGCTTATTATTATTAATCAAGTTAATTATTAGTTCAACCAAGGCGAACTAAGTCCAAGGAAACTGAAAATGCGAATGAACCGAATACAGTAGTAAGAGACTAAAGACTAAAAAAAACAGATTGTGTCTTACTCTTTTCTTGAAAAGTTGTACAATAAATGCCACATCATTACATCAGTTATCTAGTTCTCAAGATAGGGTACCTTGAGTCACAATCCTGAACATTCAGATAGGGTCTAAGCTAAAAATTGGATTTCTAAATTCGCGCCCAATCCAGATTCGAACGCGGGCCTTCTTTGAGTACTGTAATATGCCTATGGCTGCGTCTCGGAAATCGTTAATCACCATTCTACCATCTAAATGATGAGCAACATTTTTTTTTATGGAATCAATGCCCACCAATATTGGAAATTTAAATGGTACCACTTAATTGAATATATCTCTTCGAGGGCGGAGGCTCCGAACCGGGCCGTGCTCCATCATCTGTTTGTTGAGCTTTTCAGCCGTCAACTTGTAAATATTTTCAGCAATTTCATTCACTCAAATACACTTGCTTGTTTTTCACGGATTTGACTAATGCCTTTGTAAACAAAGTGTTTTTAAGTTAATTCCGACATTAAGGGATCGGCACAGCCGTTTCGGATTTTAATATGATTAATGTTGTTCGGTGTAAAAGGTTTGAAATGAAAAGAAATTTAAAGTAAAAGGAATAAATAAGTACGTAAATACGAAGTAATATATCACAGAGATTTCATAAGATTTATATCAACAATAACAACTAGCTATAGTCCCGTGTACTAAAGCGGAACTCGAATGTGGCTGTTGTTTGTGAGGGTTGAGGAAAAACAGGAACCACATAGTAGACTTAGCTGTATATTTCGTAAGGTACAGAAACAAAGATGTAGGGCGACATTGAACAATAGAAAAGGAGTGACAGGGGTTGGAAATAGGATAAAATTTAAATTATAAAGTTGCATAAAGAAAAAAAAAACATTTTAAGAAAATAGTATATTTGGCTTCTGTTATATTTATATATAAGTATCGAAAAGTTTAATCGTTTATAAGATAAGTATTATTTAAAATATTATAATATATATATTGTAATATGTTTTTATTGTTTATACACGCGACTGGTTTCGAAATATCCGCTTTTAAATAATGTCGTCGATGCAAAATCACAACACAAACAGTAAATTTTAAAGGTTAATCTACTCCATTTTAATTTAAACAACTGCAACTACTTTGTGTGGCAATTTTAAATAATTCTCATTATTTCCCCCTTTCATCTTCCAGCCAAGTTCCTTATGGGGTAGGCAGAGAGGTTTATTATTAACTAGCTGTACCTCGCAGCTGTATCTACGTAAATCAGTAAGTGTATAAAGTAACTTATATGTTTAGTTAGGATATATCCTAACCGTATACCAAATTTCATTAAAATCTGTTCAGTAGTTTTTCCATGAAAGATTGACATCTATCCATTGTTATTAACTTTTGCTTTTATTTTATTAAGATGTAAGTGTGCTAAGTCCTTTATTTGTTTAACTATATTGTTGTTTTTGTGTTGTTCTTTTATTCTAAGCCTGTTTTTATGTCCTTGTTCATATTATGTCCTAGTTTTTGTTTTACGTTTATTGTTCTTATAGTCCAATTCTACCTTTCATTATTATTTGTAAATTTTTTTCAAAGGTCCTTATTTAAATGTATGAAATCATCCTATCGTACCCTGAACTAACTGACGGGGTATTTGAACAAGTCCCTTGTCTGCACTGACCTATTTAAGCTAAACATTTAAAATTGACATTAATAGGCTCTTAAAAGGACGCATCGTCCTCGATAGATCTAAGTTTAGTAAATGAGCGTATAACAGTGTGGTAAGTGTGCCAGATAACCGCACGCACATCGCGTTTCATTTGAGATATTGTGCCAACTTAGTTTTATAGTATCTTAAGACTGGGTTGCTCTACTTAGATATGGGGTAGTTCACAGGGAGATACTCAGGGTAGTTTTTGATATGTACTTAAATATATCGGATTCGTCACTTTGGCTTTTTTTTTTTCCTTTGGACTAATGTTTTTATTCCTATCAATCATGTCTTAATTTTCTTTAAAGGATGATAATGAAATGGTAACCCCGCCTGCGATGACGGTATACGCCAGCGAGGTATCAATGAAAGATAGGTGAGGATGAAAAGGCAGGTCAGTTAGCCCATCGTGATGAATACACCTAATATTCAGCACGATAGTTTCCAGGGGGATCACGTGAAAGTCAACCTGACATGGTATATTGCTAGCTATGGGCTGGTAGTACGCATTACAAACACTCCCCCCCCCCCCTTAATAATACGTCGTAATCAGGTCAGCCGTCAGCTAGTCTACATTTCCATGTTCCGTAAAAATGCTGAATATTTTCTTTTACAATTTCTGTGACTATTTGACTAACCTTTTTCTTTTACGTATTTTTCGGTTGATACTAATGAAATTTTATCTATTTATCCACTGCTTCCCAGAGACTACCGTAAACTGATCTTCTTGTTTTCATTATCGTATCTCCCCAAGGTAATATGCCACGATAAAATATAAAAACGCTCTCCGAAAAGAATGTTTATCGCATGCCTCTAGTGCTTTGTTATTAAATGCGACACTCTATCCCAGTGATTCCCAGTGCGTCTCTGTTTAATACATACTCGTAAATCTGTCGACACGAGGAAGTATCGCGCGTGCTTTGTACCTCGTTTGCATAATGGACCCCGACGGTACACCACCGGTGGCACACGATCTTGTTTTCTTTGGGGACAAGTTTGTTATTAAAAGACAACATTTCAAATTTAAACGATTCAAAATTTTTACTAGTTTTTTACAATTGCAAAGATAATTATCAAAATCTGTTCAGAATTTACAGAATCGTGGGACAAAAAACAATATAGATAAATTGATAATATTCTTACTTCGCAAGTCGATTAATACTAGCCAGCTGGTACTTGGCTCTACCAACTTGAGTTTATTGAGCGCCGAACCAGAAAGATTCCAAATTTCAAAATCTAGAACACCGCCCTAAAATTGCAGGTCTTACTGTATTCTACGGGATACATTTCGGAGAGCGTGCTCAAGAATTGCATAACCTGATTCCTCCTTCACCCTTTCGGCGTCGGACGACCAAACGAGGCGGGAGCCTCCACCCTTACGTCGTAGACATACTAATTATTTGCACGAAGCGGTTTGCGTCTTCCTTTATCATGCGTATGGCCAAGGAGTGAAACTTTCCCTGCTTATGATGTTCCATCCAAATATAATTGCCACTAACTTACGGCCAATATTTATAGGTTATTCGTGGCCCTGCGATCTCCATCTTAGGCCACATCATCGCTTTTCATCAGGGGAGATCGTGATCAATTGCGGGACCCTTTAATATTAAAAGAAAAAGTAGTATTATGAAGGTAAAAATGAGATTTTTTTGTTTGTTACCTCTTAGCGTCTTACAGGTTAATTAATCTATATGAATTTATTTTTTAAACAACACAGAGGGCAAACTAGCATGCGGCTCACCTGATGGTAAGTGACTACCGCCGCCCATGGTCATCCACAACACCTACGGCATTGCAGGTGTGCTGCTAACCTTTTAAAAAGGAATATGCTCTTTTTTTGAAGGTTATGTTGTCGTATCGGTTCGGAAATACTGCTGCTGGAAATTTGACATAGACGACTATAAATGCATGGTGAAGGACTTTGGCTGCTTTTTATCCCGGTCATTGAACATATCCCGGTCACGCGGACGAAGTTGCAAGTGAAATATAACTGTTAATTAACGTCCAATGATATAACCAAGCGAATATGTCTAACATTGCATTTGTTACACTTTCGCCGCGTCCGTGGAGCGTGTTGGTTGCAATTTTATTATCGCTCGCACGCTATTTCCGCATGTGTTCATTAGATGCATTGATTTGTTCGTAATATTCTATAGTGCTCGCATGATTCTACTGTATTTTATCTATAACTAGCTGTATCTTGCGTCTTTACTCGCATGAATTAGTAAGTTATGTACCTTTTGTGCTAAGTTACGATATAACTTATCTGTGTACCAGATTTCATTCAAATCTGTTTGGTGGTTTTTGCGTGAATGATTAAGAAACTTTTATTTATTTAATGCACAGTAAAATTCTATGTACATTTGGCGGACTTAACACCAGAGTGTTTTCTATCAGTCAATAATTGGGTAAACTGAGAAATAAGAAAGCAGTACACATAGTGCATCGCATAGAGGAAACCATTGTGCTGAATCCCAGGTATATTTATCACGATTGGCTAACTGACCTGTCTTTTCATTCTTACCTATCCCCGCCAGCGTATACAGCAGGCGCAAGCGGGGTTACCATTAAAAACATACCACAAAACGAAACAAAATTGTAAGAAAAAATACGTTCAATATAAGTTGTATCAAATCTGTAGAACCGGTATATAGTCGCTGGAGTTGTTTGCACAGCGTCGATTGCAATCTACCCTCGTATTTAATAAGCTTTAACGCGGGTCAATTCACAATCAAATATCGCCTTCTCTTTCACACCCAGCGTGAACGGGACGAAAAGAAGAGACAGCTTTAGGAATGGCCATAATTTTAAGAGCGTCAGAAGTTGTACGTGGCAACGTCGTAACTACCTGTCAATTTTCAAAAATAATTAAACTTGTTAGGTACTTCTGATAGATAGATACACTTTATTGTTTCCTCCAAAAGATTACAATAGTAAACTTATTATAAATATAAACAATTACAAGAAATAATCACAATGAGAAAACAATAGGAGACCTTATCGCTAAACGCGATCTCCTTCAGGCAACCTTTGGATGGAGAGGAGTAATTATAAACAGTATGACCGGAGGCACAATGAAGATCCTATTATTTCTAAATATGGAGATGTAATACATACATACAAATCTGATTGATTTTATATATAAAGTTTCTGCTAGAGAACTAAAATATGAATGTATTGCATTCTTAGGTTATTGTATGTTGTTATGTATTGCATTTAGGTTCTTAATGAACTAATTAGGACGACTCCTAGTTGGAGTTATGGTGATTGTAAATGTGTTGTAGGGAGACTGATGGAATCATTGACCGCCGTAGGTAGCTATGGATGTTTATTTATAGTGATCATGGTTAAAATGAAGGCTGATGACAATGATAGATTACTTTTATTACGGTTATGATCTATTTTTTTAAGATTCTATTAAATAGCGATTTTTTTTCTATATGCATTTTTTTTGTACAACTTAGAATGGCAAACAAGCTGACGGCCCCCTGATGGAAAGTGGTAACCGTCGCCTATAGACATGAGCAGTACCATAAACATAACAGAGTATACTGTTTTGCCTATGATACCCCCCATGCGTTGCCATTCCTGAGGACTCAGGTGTTATTCCTCCGTCGTCCGTATATAAATATAAGAACAGTTAGCCGTAATCTACTAGTGTATTGTATTGAAATGTTTCGCTGTATCTTATGTTGGTGATCCTCAATAAATAAATATGTAAACAACGTGAAACTTTAACAGTAACTCCATTACATTAATTATTTTATTTATTTATTCTTTATTGCACAGTAAAATTTTGTACAAATGGCGAGCTTAATGCCATATGGCATTCTCTACCAGCTAACCGTTAGGTAAAAACAGAAAGCGTATGAAGGGCGGATGTGATGAAAAATATGTGACAATTATAGTACATTATATATTTTTTTGTTTCAGGTACGTTTCCATTTGTTAATAATTAGTGATCCAAATGGTGAGTTTGATATGTACATAAGGGATATAAGGCTGTCCCAATAAAAGGTACGTGAAGGTGCTCATAACACTAAACAGCTTTTCCCATGGAACACGCGACGGAATATTATAATGTTATGTCATAATGGTCGTCATTACCAGAAGGAGACTTTGTACAAAATTCGTTTGCTTGCGCACCTCTGTCCCATTCGTGTTTCTACCGTGAAGCAGTTGTGTTTGCATGGCTGTGTTTCGTGTGAAAATACAGGTACAGAGTGTATTATACACAAATAGTGATATTACAGGGTACAGAGGAATAACATTTGAGTCCTTAGGAATGGCAACGCATGGGGGTTGTCACGAATGGGACAGAGGTACCCAAGCAATCGACTTTTGTATAAAGTCTCCCTCTGGTAGTTCACTGGTTTGTTCACTAATTTGGTACTTCGTTACCTGGAAAAAGAATGATGACTCCACGTACCCACCAAAACTTCGAACTATTGAATTTCAATAATTCAAACATAAAATTGATAAATTCAGAGTTTTGTTCTGGGATTCGTTCTTGGAAAACAATAAGAATAAATATCCCGCTTTATTTATTCTTATGGAAAAACCATCAAAATCTGACGGCAAGTCCCTTCGAATAAATGTGAAATTCTTCAAGGACGAACGACCTCTTGAATCTACCCATGGTAACTTTATCAACAGTAACGCATACGTTACTATTCAACATTTCGCTCTGTCTTAGGCTACTGTCACATTAAGCGAGTTTTTCGTCGCCGATATTCCGTCGCGGAAGATCGGCAACCGAACTTATTTAACTTTCAATTGATATTCAAATTCTGTTACGGATTGCTTCTTAACTTCTGACCATCACATCTTATAAAAGTGATTACTATATATAAAGCTTAGAAGAATAAAGCATAAATATTAGGTACGTTGCCTATACACGTTTAGAACAAAAATGTTCTAAACGTGTATAGGCCATCTTTTATCACCGCATCACTCTCCATTAGTGGAGAATTCGTACTCACACGTTGAAACCTAATTGCGTAGAGTACGGTTTCGGAGGAGGTTCTTCCCATAAACCCTTAGGTGGGAAGAAATTTCTGCCGAGTGTTTTCCTATGGGGTTATCCAGAAGGAACGTAATAAGGATGTGCAGTGCAGTGAACCTATTATCATCAGACAGGCCATATATTTGCCACCAATGTGACATAAAAAATAATATACCAGAGGGAGACTTTGTATAAAAGTCGACTGCTTGGATACCTCTGTCCCATTCGTGTTTCAATCGTGAAGTAGTTGTGTTTGCATGGCTGTGTTTCAGTTTGAAGGGTGGGATATGGCGTGAATTTACTGGGTACAGAGGAATAACACTTGAGTCCTCAGGAATGGCAACGCATGGGAGGTATCATGGGCGAAAGAGTATACTCCGTTATGTCCACGGTACTGCTCATGTCTATAGGCGACGGTTACCACTTTCCATCAGGTGAGCCGTCAGCTTGTTTGCCATTCTAAGTTGTATAAAAAAACAAATTACCAACGCGAGCAATCAACGCGAACTGTGTGTTCAGAGAGGTTCTGCCGTCAGAAGTCCTGCCGAATGTGACGATATCCTTATACTCATACGAGGTCGGTACGCGCCCGCCGTAAAAAGACGTTTCGGCCATTTCTACATAGCAGATTTGTCTTTCAGACTTTTTTTTATAGTGCGTTTTTATTGGCAGGTTTTATTTACTCGCGTCTCACTCTCATTGAGCGATCGATCTCGCATTACTCTAGTTTCTTGTATAAATAAAAAGCGGTGCGGCTAAAAAATTTTCTTTGCAATGAATAATTTTAGGTCGGACAATAAACGAGATTATCCCTCGTTACGTATTCGAAATTTATTTTGTGAAAATGGAACGCGGCGGAGCCCTCAGTGGTTTACTTCTATAGCTGCCGTCGTATGTCATTAAAGGGTACTCTATCTAAACAAATTGTATTTTGTTTTAGAGTCACTTGAAAAAGCAGGAAGTTTTCAGTTCGCCTATTAATTTGTATGTATGTTCAAATGTTGGTGGTGTCTTCACTAAATCTGATTTTCAAAATACTTTTTTCTAATCCATAGTTTACTCCAGTAATGACTTTGTGGTGTGATATTACTCACCAATGTTTATAATATATGTCAACTTTTATAATATAATTGAGTTTTAAAAACAAGCAGACAAACAAACATTTTGTTATATATATATTTATATCACGACGCTTGGTCACGGCACTCGCTCGCAAGATGCGCGCGCAGGTCGCGCAGGCGCTTTGTGATTGTTGGCTGCGCGCGCATACCGCGCACGGGCCAGCGACCAGAGACAGTGTTTTGTTAACTTGGACAATTTAAACATTTATTCGTTTTATTGTAAAATAATTATTGCTCTTTTTAATTATTGATTAAATATGTTTAAAAGATGAACCCTACTATCAGTCCTACAACTTCATAATGTCATCGTTTTATTGCAAAGTAGATTTTTAAATTATTTAAACATTAGCTATATACCCTGTGGCTTTTGCATATTCAAAATATTATATGAGGTACCTTAATGTGGTTATGTGGTGACGTTTCCAACGAATTTGTTCAAGCCGTTTAAGCGTGATTGAGTAGTAAACATTTGAGTGTTCATATATTAGTGTCCGTATACCGTGTTATAATTTGCTCGAGTGAATTATTATGTAAAGCACCCTCTGCGGTAATTTATAGGCATACGTTATATTGGTATCGCTCCAATATCTATATATTGGATATTGATGGCGGAGAATGTTGATTATCCATTGCGATATCGCCTGTACTTTTTTTAAATGGATGATAATAGAATGGTAGCCCCACCCGCGCTATCGGTATACACCGGCGGGGCACCAGTGAAGAATGATAGGTGAGGTAAAGTAGGTCAGTTAGCCCATCGTGACGTATTCGACGAGAATTGTTCACGATGGTTTCCAGGGGGAACCACGTGGAGGTCGACCTAATAAGGTATATTGCTAGCAATGGGGCTGTCAAACTCCATTGCTAACAATCCTTTTCCCCCCTAACGCCCGTACTGGGTACATGTCCACATTAATTTCGATCGGATTTTTCATTTGGACATTAAATATTGGATAACTGATATTTAAAATATTCGTTCTTCGACCAATAAATAGATATTGCAACTAGAATATATAGATATTGCTGTATATTACCTATTTCTATAATCTGTATTATGTATTATCGATACCTAACTGTGAATATAAATACATCTGTACGGCTTTAATATTTGTACTATTATAAAATTCATACATATTCGAAACCGTGGAGGGTGGAGGGTTGCAAGATATTTTTACATAATAAGAGAGTATCTCTTTTCATTTCAGAGTTTCCTCTTGTCGGTGTAACTAATTCATGCATCTTCTTCCAGCCAGCTCTATCCCAGGCCATATCCCTGACCTCCCTATACGACATGACACCTAGTGTTTCCTTTATCTGTCCCATGTAGTTATTCCTCCGTCTTCCTCTTCCTCTTTTGCCCTCTATGTTTCCTTCTATTATGCTTTAAAAAAAATCGTCATGTCGTATAAGGTGGTCCAGCATTTTGCATCTTCTATTCTCTATTATTTTAATTAATGTTCTTTTCTCGTTTACTCTTTTCAGGACTTTCTCGTTCGTTAGTTTTCTGTCCAGCTTATCCTTTCCATTCTCCTCCATGTCCACATTTCGAATACCTCAGGCATCTTTCTTTCCTTCTGCGTCATTGACCATGTTTCACACCCAATACTATGCTCCAAGTTTTTATAAGTTTCTTAAGGATTATTAAGGGGGTCGCGTCATGAAAAAGATTGAAAACACTGCTCTATACTGTATAACACAAATAAAGTGGGGAGAAAGGGATTGTTAGTAATGGAGACTAAAAATACCATTGCCAGCAATATACCCAACCAGGTCGACCTCCTCGCGGCTCCCCCTGGAAACTATCATGGTTAATTTCTGATGAATTCATCATGATGGGCTAACTGGCCTGTTTTCATTCTCATCTATCACCCTTCACTGGTGCTCCGCCAGCGTATCCCGTTAGCACAGGCGGAGTTAACATTCCATTTTCAACCATCAAAAAAAAAGAAAAACAAAAAACGCAAATAAAGTGTACGTATTCGAACACATATTTTTTGTAATATTAGTTGGATTAAACAAACGTATGTCGTGGCGTATAAGGGTTTGTATTAAAAACTCAAGCTTACAGCCCATCGATATCGATAAAAAATCCAATAAACCGTAAACGGTCCACATTCCGCGTCGTGGCGCTGTGTTTGCCGACGCGCGATTGAATACCACCTTAATAACGCCAGTTAAGCGTGCCCCGCTCGTGATGGATAAACACGTAGCTGAGATTTATGCCGCTTGCACAGCCGCTTATCGCACTCTTCGCCAGTTGTCTGCGTTTTTTTTTTACAACACACGGGGCAAACTAGCACGCGGCTCAGCTGATGGTAAGTGACTACCGCCGACTGTGATCACCCGCAATACCAGAGGCATTGCAGGTGTGCTGCCGGCCGTCTGCGTCTGCCCCGTCATACGGTGTGCCATCTGATAAATAATCAACTAACGTTTACATAGCTTCGTAATATTATTTACTTTAGATCTCGTTTGAGGAATTACATAATTGGATTCACTATATCTATATCACGTTCAGAAATAATTTAACAATTTTTACTAATAGCGTCTACCTCTTTATTGCACTTAAGTTTAATTGTATTGTTACTTTTATTATCTTGCTTGTTCCTCAAAGTATACTTACTCATTTATTCATTCATGTGAAAGTAAGTTGGTTCGTTTGTTACATTTTGGTGTCTAAACTGCTTTATCAGTTATCATAGAATTTGATGTTCGCATAGTAATTTAGTGTCTATAATAATAATTAATTATTTTAAATTTCGTAACCGTTCTAAATCGAATATTGTAAATCTATCTAAACGTTTTGAATTCAAATATTAAAAAAAAGAAGTTTCTTAATTCGATTGTATTTTTTTCTATATATATATATATATATATATATATATATATATATATATATATACTGAGGAATAACACCTGAGTCCTCAAGAAAGGCAACGCATGGGAGTTATCATGGTCCAAATAGTATACTCTGTTATGTCCATGGTACTGCTCATGTTTATAGGCGACGGTTACCACTTTCCATCAGGTGGGCCGTCAGCTTGTTTGCCATTCTAAGTTATATAAAATATGTATATAGATAAATATAGGGAAGACCTATGTCTAGCAGTGGACGGATAAAGATCCTTCAAAACTTGAAAAGACACAATGTATTTTTACTAGCTTGTGAATTATTTCATACACGACCTTTGTAAATTGATGTAATATGGTGCTACAACTTTTATAAGCGCATTTTCTTTTGTTAAAGACTAAATTTCATCGAACGGCACGTTTTCACGTCACGTCGCCGCTGGATGTCACGTCGCTTTGTTTGTAAACACATTGTGATGGAAAGCCATTTTGGTGAATCGATCGCGGCGTATAAACACGTAGCTGAAATAAAAGCGTATCCACTGAATCGTCCTTTATTGTATATATTATAAAGATGTTGACACGCTGTATACACAAATGTGATACGTGATATTCGAGATAGTTCCAAATTTAAAATTCGATTCTACGAAAAATTACTTTGACGTTATAAAAGAAAACGTTCCATATTTAAAATAAAATATAAGTGTATTAGTAATAAAAAAAGATTAGGTGCTTTTAGTATGAATAATTTAAAATGTTAAAAAAGCTATTCAGATCGTGACAAAAATAGTAAGCTAGCATCACGTGGATGGAGAGAACTCTATCGATTGCAAAAGTAAATCTTTATAATCTGTTACATTATATATGTGGATACACCAGAGGGAGACTTTGTACAAAAGTCGATTGCTTGGATACCTCTGTCCCATTCGTGTTTCAACCGTGAAGCAGTTGTGTTTGCATGGCTGTGTTTCGGTTTGAAGGGTGGAATATGGCGTGAATTTACTGGGTACAGAGAAATAACACCTGAGTCCTCAGGAATGGCAACGCATGAGTGGTATCATGGGCGAAACGGTATACTCTGTTATGTCCATGGTACTGCTCATGTCTATAGGCGACGGTTACCACTTTCCATCAGGTGGGCCGTCAGCTTGTTTGCCATTCTATGTTGTACTCGTATATAAAAAAAAAACGTATGTGTAATTGTTTGTTTATCTACAATAATTTTCCAAAACAAAATCTTTCTTAGATACTAACTCTCTCTAAAAGTAAGCTAACTCTCTGCTAGTTAGATGTAAAATTAGGGTTTCTGTTAACGACTAAAACTTCCATGAAAGTTTTGGACCGCCATAAATGAGCTTTTAATGTATTTATTTTTGTTTGTTTGGGCTTTTTATAATTTCAGAAGTTAACTTTGTCTTCGTAATGTACTTTGTAATTTCGATTGTGATCTTTAATGCAAGCTCGAGTTGGATGATTTTTCCTTTGTTGTCATTTCACCAGTTATGAACCGATTTTTATTATTATTTTTGCAGTCAATGAGATTTCCTTCCGAACTAGCAGTTCTGTATTTATTTTATATTTTTGTTATTTATTTTAAACACTATTTTAATAAGACACTGATGTTATTCACTAATAAATATAAATAAATACAAAAAAAAAAAGAAAACAGAACATATATTTGTCTTTACACGCGACTTTGCCCGCTTTACCTTTTGTTATATCCTTGTACATTCAAAAAAACTATGTGAGTAATAACAAGTTTCTTGAAATTTGGTCGAACTGTTAAACGCATTTTCACATCACTGTCAAATTTGGTATACACGTATTATATAAAATATTATCATCACATCGGCTTTTAACTGTCCACTAGTGAAGGTAAGCCTACATCCAGGAGGGGGTTTGCCAGTAGTTGCCACGCTTGGCAAGCGGATTGGCAACCGCAGTCAGGCTTTGGAGGTGTTTTAAGTGGGACGCTGCTGCCCATTCCTCGCCCTCCCTTAGTCGCCTCTTACGACATCCACGGGAAAGTAAGGGGTGCTGCATTCTATGCCGGGACCACACGGGATATAGAATATATAGGTTACTTTTTATCTCGGTCAGTGAACATATTCCACTCACGCGGACGAAACCGCGGACAAAAGCTAGTTTATAATCGTAAGGATGTAATGAGTAAGCTCATCTGGTATCCGTACAGAAGAATAAAGTCCGCTACAAAGTTCTAACAAGTTCTAACTAGTTCTAACTTGATCTAATAATACTAGGACGGTATGAGCACTAGTGCGAGTGGGTAACAGTTGTCGTCAATAACGCGTATCGAGTGATTCCCCGCGCTGATCCCCCGTGACGAGGGTCGGACACGTGTCGACGGGAGTATTACCTGTGCCGCTAATACGCGTCCCGTAACTTATGCTATTGATGGGTCGCCTTGCTCACACCGTATGAGTGTTTTTTGTCACTCTCTACTCTGATTGAAATTACGAATATTACACACGCACACACGCATGCGATCACACGCCGCACGCACACACGCACGCACGCTAGCACGCACGCATCTACGCATGCACCCACGCACGCACGCACCTACGCACGCACCCACGCACGCGCGCACGCATGCATCCACATACCAGAGGTTTCGTAGACACCGTCATCATCATAATTACATTCCATCTATTGTCCACTGCTGAGCATAGGACTCCCCCATATTATACCACATAGTACTTAATGGATGATAATGGAATGGTAACCCCACCCGCGCTATCGGTATACACCGGCGGAGCACCAGTGAGATGATAAGTGAAAATGAAAAAGCAGGTCAGTTGGCCCATCGTAATAAATACACCTGGACTTCAGCACGATGGTTTCCAGGGAGGACCACGTGGAGGTCGACCTGACGGGTATATTGCTAGCACTGGGACTGGTAGTCCGCATTACTAAGAACTAATAAAAGATACCTTCTCGACAGTTTGTTATCGGAGGATACTTGGATACTTCAGTCATATTGCTCGACGACAGTTCGACAATCTGGACAAATTAATGGTTATAGGCAAGATAGAGGGAAAAAGACCACGCGGACGATCGCCTAATCGATGGTCGGACCAAGTAACCGTTACAGGACTGTCAATTGCAGCTACCCTGCGAGAGGCTGAAGACCGTGCGAAATGGAATAACATCATAAGAGAGGCAACATACACCTTTCAAGGACACGACCTTCAGTAATGAAGAGGACGAAGAGAGAAAGATATATATTGTATTACTCGGGCGTAGTCGCGAGATACAGCTAATAGGCTACCTATAATATAAATTCTAAACCGTCAGTTCACGTGGCTAATACACGTGCAATAGACGTAAACAATAATTTTCGATTACGCGATATAAATTACATTTTTTAACAGACGTGGCAGATAGCGATTGTGGTTAAAGTTAAATTAGTTTCGAGATGCTCCCCATACACCGGGGAAGTTGCGGTGCGTGCCTAATTCGCTCCCGGGCCGAATGAACCTGATGTGTTCAGTTAAAATAACTAGTTAAGTCATAACTCGTTATGTTTATTTAAACAGATAACAGTAAGAAACTCAAGACAGTACAGAGGGCCCTAACACTTTAGTCCTCGGAGATTAATGGGTGTTATAGGCGGAGTATACTCTGTTATCCCCTACTGTTCATGTCTATAGGCGATGGTTGCGGCTATCCGGCAGGTAGGCCGTCAGCTTGTTTGCCATTCTGCGTTGCTTAATAAAAATGAAGAATTGATAAACAAAGTGGATTTTGTCCACTTGTAAAAACAGAACAGTCGGAAACTACAAACATAGTAAATTCGTTAAATTCCCATTGTACTTGTATATAGAAATCAGAAAACTAGATTTTTTTTTTAAATAAAAATATTTTTTCATACAATCGAATTCAGAACTTTCTCCTTTTTTAAAGTCGGTTAAACGGAGAAAATATTTAAAGTCTCGCATCCAAAGTTGCTGAAGGAAGATCGTGAAGATGCTGAACTTATGGTTAAAAAACCTTAAAGCAGTTCGGAGTGAGCATTAGATTCTCTTTTCAGGATGGCGGAGAACAAAGTAAAGATTGCTATGTCGCCAACCTTCGGTAGGAGATGTGGCACCTTGAGAAGATGCTCAAAGCTGTATGCGTATTTAGAAAAATGCGAACTTAACTGACAGAACTCTCTCGAAAGGATGCAGATGGTTTTTATCACATACTGTAATGTCATAGGCACTATATGTTATGTTCTTTTGGTTATTGATAGCAGAAGCAATGATCATCTCCCATTTCGGTATCTACTCCCGTGAAATTATTTCGACCGGGTTCTTAACTTTGATATTATATATTGGTTATTTCTGGATATTATTGGATATTAAATATATATAATATAATATTTGGACATATCTATTACTAGACCAATATATAGATACTGTAACTACACTATATAGACGTGAAATGAAATGAAATGTTTTTTTTTTTATACAACTTAGAATGGCAAACAAGCTGACGGCCCACCTGATGGAAAGTGGTAACCGTCGTCTATAGACATGAGCAGTACAATGCACATAACAGAGTATACTGTTTTTTTTTTTTTTGCTAGAGACATTGCAGATAAGATGTTGCATTTGTGAAGTTTATAAGACGTCCATTATGTTTCGCCATATCGAATGGCATGCAACTATTGAATTTACCTACAGATAGGTTATTTTACGTGTATATAGGTAAATTATATATTTAATTTTCAATTATTTACTACATGTGTCCTTATGTTACCCATTCTTAATATAATTTATATATTCGTAGGTAGTAAGCATTTTCGGAATTTCCTTTCATTCCCCGAGGAGGCTAAATATAGTACTGAAGTTCCCAATAAGGAAATCACATCACCCAGCCAGTGCATTGATATATATCAAACAGATCGACCAAATATCTGTTTTTATAGGACCGAAATATTTGATTCGCCGAATTTGCGTGGTCGCGGCCTTCCAAATCGCAAGGGAGAACCCGCGCGTACATCAGATATTCATGGTGTATCTACAGTTTTATGAGTTGATACCTTAGCCCTGATTTCTGTAATAGATTTCACCTCCCATTGGAGTTAAGTACGCATCGGATACAAACATCTTCATTTCGCAGTCATAAGTGAAAGGTAGACAGGTCCTCCTGGGCTTACCTCATTTATCATTTGTATATTTGACGGATAAAACAACTTAAGTAGATTTTTCCTTCAAAAAACAGCCAGTTTTAGTCTGAAATCTCGCTACTGACATCTGTAAACCAGGAATTTAATGAGACTTTACAAAGTTTTATACCTGCTTACTTGGTTTAAATGAAATATGAGCAAAAATATATTACAATGCATGTGACTTGCTTGGTTTTAATCACAATCAAGGGTTGTCAGATGGCAACATGCACACAAAATGAATACGGACGAATTGGAAACCTTCTTTAAAAAGTCGGTAAATGAACATCTAAACTGATAATGTCAGTAATAACCCATACATAAAATGGCAAGCATAAGTTTTCTAATTCCAATTAATGCTTTTTACATATACAAAATCACTTTGTTTATACGCAGGAATCTTCAACTATTTCTTAAAAACAGCGACCTCAATGATCTAAACACTAGATACAAAAACAAACTCGCCGTTCCGAAGTATAGTTTAGAAAAAGTTAATAGGTATTTTATGGAAATAGGCATTAAATGTTATAAGCTATCGAAGGATAGATCCAAAATGGATCTACCTTTTAATTCATTTAAAATTGTTATTAAAAAATACTTATTTAAAAAACCTATTACATATTAAACGATTTCTTGAATAACAAATGTGCATGGTGTTACCCGATCAAATACAGGCTAAATGACAACCAGTGACCAATGTTAACTGAGATTTAAAAGAGTAACTGCTGAGTTTCTTACGGATTTTTCTCAGCAGATTACAACAGTCCAAATTCAGTATGAGTATTGGTCAAAATCATAAAAGGTGAGTATTTAAACAAGTCTATTGAATAAAGATGCCTTAGAATTTGAATTTAAATTAACCAGGAAACCCCTCGTCTAAACTATATGAGAGGCACATTATAATTTGACAGCGAAAGTTGCACAATCAAGGTTTCTGTTCCTCACATGTCGCAATCAAAGGACTTTGAAATTAAGTCGTAATTTAGAGAAATCGTTCCAAAGTGCCTGCTCAAGTTCCACGCAATCTTGTTAGTGAAGTTTTGGACTGCGCTTGTTTTAATGCTCTCAAAGTTATTAGTGGAACATTGTGTTGATGTGAGACGATGATATTCAAACTATTGTGTGATATTATTCACTAAAGCATCTGTACTAGTTGGTTGTACATTTTGAAATAATATCATTTGTACTGTTTACTTTTTGGAATCATTTGTATTATTTTACTGGCTGTGATCTGCAACTTTGGGATCAAAAACTATTCTATCCTAACTTAAGCAACGTATTTATAAATAAGTAGCGATCTGTCCGGCTTCATAATGGTGAAAAGATAGATCTCTGATTATGTTTTAAATAAAATACAACTTATGTTACTCTTTGATAATATACGAGTAGCATTATATAGGTAAAAAAAATTTAAAAGTCGATTACATAATTATTTTTTAATTTGTTCATTATAAGCAAAACAAATCTCTCCTCTTTATTAGTTCAGATTTATTATTAAAGATAAATAGGAAATATTATAGTTAGATTTTAAACAATTTTTAGAAATTATCTAAGATTGATAGTAAAACTATCTACATACCGCGACTTCATCCGCACGAATCAGTATATAAAGTAGTTAGTATACCCATATACCAAATTTCATTCAAATCCGTTCAGTGGTTGTTTTCGTGTAACAGTAACATACATCCATCTTTTAAAAACTTTCGCATTTATATTATTAATGGGATTATGAATATGCAAGTCTCTCCATCAATTTCCATACATCCAAGTTTGTTAAATAGTTTAGTGGTTGAATCCCAATTGCACAAACTCTCATCGCTTAAAATAAACTTTCACGTAAACTTTATGATAAATATCTAGTTTTACTGAGAAGTCGCTTCCGGTACTCTGCAATTATACCCAAATAGAAGCGGCTGCATTATTAAAACAGTGCAGTCAACTCCCCCGGCCTTGATAAATTGCAACGGGTAGACGTCTCCGACGGGAACTGTTGGTGCACTTTTGAATCCGCTAGATATTCGGTGTTTTTTTAATAAATAAATAACCCAGTTTGGCTTGGTTGGTTTGGCCATTTGGAGAGGATGGATGAAAGAAGAATTACGAAAGAGATTTATCGAGCGAGAATGAATGAAGATATTGGTAGGGGGTCACTCAAATAGGCGACGTGCTGAAGAAGACCCAAATTAAATGTACCCGTAACCGGCGAGCGTGTATGAAAAGATTGATGAATGTGGAAGAAGCGAAAGAGGTTTGTTTGTATCGAAGCATTTGGCGTTTCAGTGTTTCTCCCTAGCCTAATGGGAGACAGGCGTGATAGATATTTATGTATGTATGTAAATAACCCAGTTTTTTAAGCTCACTGTTTTAAAGTCGTCTGCTTTATTTATTTTGTAACTAGTTATTACTCGCGATTTCGGGTGACGAGGATATATAGCTTTACAGCGATAGAACTATGTCCTTCTCCATCCCAAAATACTACATCATTTTAGCTGTTAACTGTCCACTGCAGAACATAAGCTTTCCTATTACGGAGAGTTTTGCCAGTAGTTGCTACACTTGGCAGACAGTTGATTATAAAAGAAAAAAATAAATAAAAATGACATTGTGTTCTACAAAGAAACCGACTTCGTTAATGGCATTTTTGGCAAACAATTTTGATTTAAAAACTGAAGTATTGGACAAATTTTGATAAAATTTTCTATGGCACCAGTCTGTAAGTATATCTTCTCTTTAAAGTCGATTGAAAAATTCACTTTCACATCTATAATAACAAAAGAGATAAGAATAACCATAAATCTTTTACGTTTTATTTTCTTGCCTATTGCCGTTCTGTTAACAGGCATGTGTAGCGCAAAAGCGATACAATCAAAGTTCCAGTTTGCCGAGATTGTTACGACTGTAACTGGCTACAATATCTAGCAACTCGTAAAAACTATACGCTTCAAGTGTCAGCTAGGCGTTCTAAATCTTTAAACTTGGACAAGTTGGAGCGTGCCGTATAACTAGTTGGAAACAAACCCGTTGCACAAAATCCTGCGCCCGCCGAACTTACTACGAGTTTTAAATAATTTGTCAGAAAAGGTTGTGATGCGTCTTCGAAAGCGTAGCCTTCGTTGCGGCACGCCTTGAATATAAATTTGCTCGATTAGTACTAAGTGCACGTCAGAAATTTCTGATCAATACTTAGACCTTTCTATTATAACACATGGGTCAGGTAGCTTGGGCTCTTCTGAAGGTAAATGACTACTGCCGTCCATGAGCATCCGCAACAGGAGGATTTGCAGATGTACTGCCAGTCTTTCAAAAAGGAATATGGATATTGAAAAGATAAAATACAAAATTAACATTAATATAATAATAAAAAATATTGCAATTGATAAATTGCTACCTTAGATTGTTATATATACATAGTGTTTTAATATATATACTTGTTAACTGCTATTATGGTTCAAATGTTCGTCTTTTCTATAAAATGATTTAACATCAAGTCAGTTATACAATTGTTTCTTAAAATGTCTAACATCAAGATAAGATCTAAAATAATATACAATTATTTTGGAATTAAATTCAAATCATCTTTATTTAAATAGATTTGTTTACAAGCACTTTTAAATAGTCATTTTTTTAAATTTACTGTCGAGTTCGGAGAGTTGTTATCTGTTGAGAAGAGCCCGCAAGAAACTCAACAGTTACTCTTTTAAATCTCTATTAACATCACGTGTATTTTTTATATGTGCACTATGTCTACAATTACATGGTCGTTAAAAGCCCGTGCATGATCGACTAATACCATGCATATTTGTCATTCAAGTATTCGTTTAGTGTGCAATAAATAGGCATTGTTCAATAAGTGTTTTTTAATAACAGTTTTAAACTTATTAAAAGGCAGATCCAAAATATCCTTCGGTATTTTATTATAGCATTTAATGCCCGTTTAATCGTGTAGTTCCTCTGAAGTGTAGTGCTAATATAGCTTATTTTCATAATAAATAATTACGCGTCTCTGTGTACTTTTGCATCTGCATTATATTTAATTCATTCGACTTTAACATAATCCCTGCGCTTCTCTGTTTATATTTTCGTAGCATCTCTTACAACACGTGTTACTTATTAACACCGGCTGCTAATGGGTCCATAATGACATACATATGTACATCTCTCGTCCCACTTTCATAATCCACCTTCATTAGCCTTCTCAATCTTTTTGTTTATCAAAATCTATGTTACTTTTACATATACACAAATGCAAGGATTCAATATTTGTGGTCATTGGACATTGATAACTTGAAAATCATTATTTCTGAAGTTATTAAGTTTGTTTGTTTGTTTATTGCCTCTTGGCATCTTAACAGTTGAATCACTATCGTCATACAAGACATTTAACTGGTATTAGCGATAGTACAGCATATATTTATTATTCATTTCACCCATTAACTGTTCACCGTTAAACGTAAGCCTTCCCAATAAGGGGAGTTTTGCCAGTAGTCGTTTGGTAGACGGATTGGCAACCGTAGTTAGGCTTTTAGAGATGTTTTATGCTGCTGCTCATCCCTCTACTATTAAGATACCTTAGTCGCGTCTTACGACATCTTTGGAAAGGTAAGTGGTGGTCTATTCTATGCCGGAATCACAGTGTAGGCTAGAATATATTTATTAACGAAGATAAAATGTAGTCCATGTTCTTCTTCATTCTATATCATACATACAAGTACGTAGCAAATTTAAGCTGATTAGCGTAGTTTCTAGTAAAAAGTAAGTCACTTAATGTCACTTATATAATAAAATTGTAACTAAACAATGTCTGTACATAAGAGATATTTGATTTATTAGAAAAAAATTATACGATGGGTCTTAATATGAGCAATAGAAGCCAAAATATTTTTCCAAATCGGTTTACAATAAACGGGAGTTATGAGGTAATATAAACAAGCTAATTGAGAACCTCCTTTTGGAAGTCGGTTTAAAAAAATATCTTAAAAATCATAATTGCAATCATTAATACATTTGTAACTCATACAATGTTACTTTAAGAACTTGATAATTTTGTCACGACAAGGCAGTTGCTAAGTGATGACTAATATGCAGCAATATCTATATATTGGTCTAATAACGGATATATTAAATATGAGTTATCCAGTATTTAATATCGAAACGAATATAAACCGCTATAGACGATATTTGGGTCACTGCGACACACTTGGTGAAAACATATTTTTATACTTTATCATTTCATATTTGTTTTATATTTAAGAAAGTGTAAATAATCTGATTGTATAAACTCATTTGTTAATTTACGTGTGCCATAAATGGCTCCAATAAAGTGTTTATCTATCTATATCGAAATTTGTGATAATTTTTATTTCCGCTTACAGTGTCCATAGAAATCCAATATATCGAGATACTAAAGTGGTACAAATGTTATCCAGCCCTATAATCTCCTTACATTAGTAACTCTTTTTAAAGACGAAGTTAATGACCCCAAAACTCCAAAGTAAGTTTTTAACACCGCACTTTAAGAATCAATTCTTTAAGGCACTTTTGCTGCGCTGTACTCCGCTAATGTAGGACAAACGAAACCCTAGACACCCCGCATAAACCGTAAAATAAAAGTATTTTAACATTATCTCAAAAGTTGAGCGTTGTAACAAGACTATTTCTTACTTACCTTTATTCACAATCGTATGACACGTCCTTTGGGAGAAAGAACAATGAAAAACCTGTCCAGAGACTTTATTAACCGTCCAAAGAAATATACAATTGTAGCTGCCACTCAGTCTGTCTACAGAGAAATATTTTATTCAATAGCTACACATTTCGGATTCTTTTAATGACAATATTGCTTTTTCTTTTTATTTGTTCCGTATACACATAATTGGAGTAGTTGTATGTGTACCGTTTAGTGAATGCTGTATGTTTGTGTGTGTATGTTTTAAGATTTTGTCGCCTATTTTGATAATTATTATTGCAGTCTATAGAGGTAGGTCCCAAGTTAATTTAGTTACAATTGAAGCTTCCGTTTTATTTTAGGGCAGGAAATCCGAAAATGTGTAGCAGCTTATTTTAAATAAAGAAATAATGCTATAAATGCGAAATCAAGCTTTAAATTTATTATTAATAAACTCCTTTATGTAGATGATTTATTGTGATCATTATTGTCTTCGAAGCTTATACAAAATCCGAACCATTTCCACCAAATAGGCCCCAATTTAGAAATGCTAATGAAGGAAACTGTATTATGATACGAGAAAGTGTAATTTTTTCATACACATTTATTTAGTAAAATTCAAAAGACAATCCCATACAACTCTTTTGGTATTCCGAACAGCCTCGTTTCAGGCCTTTCGACCTCATTTTATCGCTCCTACGTGTAAAGTGGCTTGTCGTACGCCAGGATCTTTATACACGCCTCAAAAACTTTAAGCATTGACTTAAATAACTATTTCAAACCGCAGACGTGAACTTGGCAAGGTCACTCCTATTAGCTGTTTTAATAATATTTCATTGAGGTTTATTTAAACTTTGCTTTATTTCTTTTAGCATTCTTCCCGATTCTAATTCTTATTGTTTTCTAAATGAGCTTGGATATTCTGAGATGGTTGTTCTGTCCACCTACCGTGAAAATTGTTTTGAAAGTTCCGAGTTAAACAAAACAAGAACTTGATGTTAAAGTAAATGGAACATTATCAAATTCGTATAATTTTGATTGTTCCGACAATTTATTTTAGAAATTGAGATGAATAAAGCATCACTTTGCGCCTATGAATTTCGATATAAACTCAAGTCAACTTATGCATAAAGTTCGGATCTGAAACTTTGGTGTTCAATTTCATGGTATAACCCCTTCGTTTTTGGGTTCTGAGGTCCTTGATATTGAAATGATTGTGGTGCTTTATCTGCCATATTCTTTTTATCATTAGTCTAATATACTTTTTGTAATTTTGATAGTATTATCTGAATTATATATAATATATAATTTTAAACATGATAAAGGATTAAATAAATCTTTATTAGATTATGTATTTAAATATGTAAACATTAATAATAAACAAGGATTTTTATAAATTTTCTAACGCCACAGTATTCTATTACATTAATTAAAAACATGTATAGAAATATAATGTTTGTTAACGTAAATTGATAATAAAATCCCTTTGTTACCGTTAGCTACCGAAATTTCACGTATTAGTTTAAAAGATACATATGGATTATTAAAGGCTTCATTTGATCCTGTAATTATGTAAATGAGTACTCTGTTAATATATTGTAGAGAACCAAGACAAAGTCTATTGTACAAGTCGCAAGTTCGGCACCTCATCGAGTACTGCTCTCATCTGTAAGCTGGAACACCTGGATACTAGCTTGGCCGTTCTAGAACTCATACGTTAGAATCTAATTGCTCGCGTACTGTGCAGTTTTAAAGAAGTTTTCTCCCGCGATCGCTCAAGCTGTGGAAAGAGCTCTCTGCCGAAGTTTTCCCCAGAGACTACAGTATGGGGTTCTTCAAAAAGGGCATCTTCAGGTTTTTTTAGTGTCGAAACCCGGTCTTAAGTGTTATTATTATTCTACTTTGTCTACGGGAGCTGAATTCTTTTTTCAATCGAAAGGGTTTATTATTTTAGCTGCAATATCCCCGTTACGGTCCTAAATAAATTTTCTGGCGTCAAAATCTGCTTTTTTTTTTTTGGAATAAAAACTACCGATTGTAAAGCAAAATCTACCCGCATGCATGCAATTCCGTGTTCTAAAAATAAAATATTTCCTATGTTTCTTGTTTTAAGGTCACTTTTGTTTACGGATCTAAATATACGTACTTGTAAATGTATGTTGTCTGATCTACTATCCTTTATTCTTCAAGTCCATTTAATTTATATGGAAATTTCTATGGACGTATGCAAATGATTGTTGCTTTTATTCGAAACCGAATTATATATATATGTTATAGTAGCTTTTACCCGCGACTTCGTCCTCGTGACCGGAATATATTTACTGACCGGGATAAAAAGCCTATATCCGTCTCCATAATATATGTAGTATGTGTATACCAAATTTTTACGGTGATTGATTAAGACGTTAAGGCGCTAAAAGATAAACAAACTCGATTTCACATTT
The DNA here is from genome assembly GCF_026898425.1 of Galleria mellonella. Taxonomy (NCBI): domain Eukaryota; kingdom Metazoa; phylum Arthropoda; class Insecta; order Lepidoptera; family Pyralidae; genus Galleria; species Galleria mellonella. The sequence goes on along the minus strand of NW_026441999.1, from coordinate 454,366 downwards.
ATACTTTTAAAATAACTAAGTATGTATGTACAAAAAGTAAATGTCGGTCAGTACAAGTTCTGTTTAGTTTATTTTTTAAAATAGATAATATTGGAATGGTAACCCCGCCTGCTCTATCGGTATACGCTGGTGGAGCACCAGTGAGGGATGATTGGTGATATGAACAGGGCAGGTCAATTAGCTCATCATGATGAATACACCAGAAATTGCTCGCGATGGACTCTAGAGGGGACCACGTGGAGGTCGACCTAAACGGACCGGACTACCAATCAGTCAACAATATAGGGTATATTGCTAACAATAGGATTTGGTAGTCCGTATTACTAACAATCCCTTCCCCTTTTCCAGCTCTGTTTAAGACTTGATAATGTCGCATTTATTTGTGATTATTATAAATCAGGCATGTTATTAAACAAAAATGTAAATAAATTTTTGTTTAATAACAGGGATGGGAATCCCATCAGGACGCCATAAAAACCTTATTAAAACAACATTCCGCGTCACATTAAGAGGTACCTACAGCAGGGTGACTGTAAAATGACCCATTTAGAAACACGCGACGGACTCGGGGTGAATTATTCAAAAGGCATGGCCCTTCAGAAATTCAACAAGTATTGCGCTACCGCGTCACGGAATATATACAAACAAGGAGACACGGTGTAATAAGGGTCACGCAGGACGGCAGTAGCGGTTTAGGGTGACGTTTCGCCCTTGCTCTGAAGGTCACATGCTATTAAACTAGTTTTGAACTGGTTTATTGACGAGAGATTACAACACTGTTTATCATTTGTGACCCTACCATCTGTTATTAATGTGAAATTTAGGGGATTAAGAGGTATTTTTTTTATTAAGATGTATTTTTTTTTTCATCTAAATTGAAATGGCAAACACGTTTGTCATTCGTCATGTGTTTTTTTTTTTTTAATACAGCGTAGAGTTTTTTAATGTAGTTAAATTAATTTAGAAAAAAAAATAATGGTTTAGTTGCCGAAGAGCGCCATCGCGCTCGTGCGCATTGCAACTAAAAGTGTCACGAGCGTCATAGCGCTCGTGAAATCAGTCGCTGTTTAGCTTGCTGTAAAAAAAAAATATATTAATATTGGATAATTTTTGGAGGAGATACAGTTTTTTAGAGACAAGGGTAAATGACATCAACAGGACAAAGATTTCTTTGACATTTTTAAGTAGATATGTGTAAAAATCAATGGCACTAAAAGGGTTAATTGAAGTCATGTTGATACTTGAATTCGATGGCATTTATAGTCATTGTTTTATAATCAGGCGGGCCGTATGCTTACCGCATGTTTTTTATTAATCCTTTTCCTATCACTTTTAATACGAAAGTCTGTACAGACGTATGGATTAATGGATGTTTGTTACGTTTTCACGCAAAAAAATATTGAACATATATGAATGAAGTTTTTCAACGGATAGGTTATATTCGTATAACTTACGAGTAGTTACCTTATATATTGATCCAAACGAGCGAAACCACGGGATACGTAAATATGAAAGTGAAATTATTTGTTTCCTCTTTGCGTTTTAATTTACTGGGTACAGAGGAATAACACCCGAGTCCTCAGGAATGACAACGCATGGGGGGTATCATGGGCGAAATAGTATGCCCTGTTATGTCCATGGTACTGCTCATGTGTATAGGCGACGGTTACCACTTTCCATCAGGTGGGCCGTCAGCTTGTTTGCCATTCTAAGTTGTATAAAAAAAATTACAATACGACCAGTTGTCATGAAATGGTATACACAAGTACTATATGGGATGGAAAAGGACATAGGCGACATAGAATAAAAATATCCTGGTCATTTAACGCATACAAAGTCACGGTAAAAAGCTTGTTGTATTGTAAAAATGGTAGTCCAAACATATACAATGTATGTCAGGTACAAATAAAGAGAAGTCCTGAATTCTGACAGTTCTCGTTTAACGGAGAAATGCTACGGGAATATCACGATATTTCGACGTACCAAAAAGTTGGATAGTCGCACGGAAATAATGTAACAAACAAATATACAGTTTTGGTAATATTTAAGTATGTATTACAGTTATGTTCGACTACCTACCGAACTGACGTTTCCATTCTGAACGAACTGAAAATCAGAGAGAGATTATCGTCGACTGTTCAAATTTGTACAAAAGTCGATTGCTTGGGTGCCTCTGTCCCATTCGTGTTTTTACCGTGAAGCACACATCCAGAATGCTTACAGCCGAGCGAGAACATTCCAGAATAGATTGCTGTGTGGCCGTTTTGATGAGGTCAGTTCATCGCGTTTGTGATCTAATGTGTAACCCTTGGACAATTAAACGTTCCATACAGTTTTCATTTCGGATAATATGGCCGAAGTATTTGAGAATCCATATTTTTTTATACAACTTAGAATGGCAAACAAGCTGACGGCCCACCTGATGGAAAGTGGTAACCGTCGCCTACAACTGCTTCACAGTAGAAACGACTGGAACGAAACACGAATGGGACAGAAGTGGTCAAGCAAACGACTTTTGTACAAAGTCTGGTGTTAACTGGTGTCGTCACAATTCAAGTTGTTTTAATGGAACATTAATCTCATTTTGGGTGTTGCTGGAAGAGAACTCTTGTAGAGTTAAGCTGGCCTTTGTACATTTACTTACCTCTGTCATATTTTTATGTATAATTAGTGTGTACAATAAAGTATAAATAAATAAATAAATCTAGATTATCAACTAATAACAATATTTCACAAAATTTTGCAAAAATTTTCAATTAAAACATGCTTGCTGGTTCGACAAAGATTATTTCTATTCTATCGCATTGTATGGTTAATTCAGAATTGTTCTGTTTTTGTTTCTATCCTCTAATGTGACTTATTTGTTACTAAAAAAATATTCTAATTTTCATGTAAAATAATTTTGTATGGAACGTTTTATCGCGTTTATTCAGACTTAATATCCCGGAGGATTCATTCCCTAGTCATTTATTCAAGGTCTATTTATTTAGCGACCCATTATTATACTGTTCTCATAATATTATACATAGTTTGGAGTTATGAGGACTTTAAAACCCAAATGAATTTCATTGGACTTAGTGGTTAGTAGTTTTCACCCGGGGGGAAGGGATTGTTAGCAATCGAGTTCGACAGCCCCATTGCTAGCAATATGCCCTATCAGGTCAACCTCCGCGTGGTTCCCCCTGGAAACCATCGCGAACAATTCTTGTTGAATTCGTCACGATGGGCTAACTGACCTGTTTCATCCTCACCTATCATCCTTCACTAGTGCCCCGCCGATGTATACCGATAGCGCGGGTGAGGTTACCATTCCATTATCATCCATTTAAAAAAAAACAGTTAAATCCACTTTAAATTATATAATATTTAAAATTATAATCCCTGATAAGAAATTTAACACTTAAAATATCATTTGTATAATAAACGGCTTACAAAGAAATAACAGTTATAATAACTAATAACTTCACCCCAAAACGGTCACAGTAATTAAGTTAAACGTTGTTAGATTATAAAACGCTCGGCGTAGCGTTTAATCTAGCGTGGTGAGGCGGCGGTGACAGCCGTGTCTAGATGGTATCGGTGCCGTGTAGCCACCGGTCAGCTATTGTTCCTGTCCCGCTGATTAGCGCAGCCGGCTGGCTTGATTAAATGTTTCAGTTACGTTGTTATGTTTGACGACCGTCCACTGTGATGTTTGAGTGAGTGTCTGTGTGTGAGGTAGGTAGGGCGTAAGCGTAGGTAATCCAATGGGTAATCAACCATCGAGGACGAGTGGCAGTATTCCATGCATAACCACTTTATGGAATCGACTTCCAGCAGCAGTATTTCCGGACCGATACGACAACATAACCTTCAAGAAAAGAGCATATTCCTTTTTAAAAGGCCGGCAGTACACGTGCAATGCCTCTGGTATCGGATGCTCGTATCTTGCCGTGTGTTATAAAAAAAAAATGGTATCGTTATTCGATATCTGTATATTAGTTTCCTTTGAACATTGAGAGTGAATAAAAGGTATTTATTTTCGTTTTGTTATTGTATATTAAAGAAATAATAATTAATGTATCTGTTATATATATGTATGTGTATATATATATATATATATATATATATATATATATTACGCACCCTTAGAAGGGCGGCGACATTTGTCAAGCATTATGATTAAGTAAGTTTGATAAATAAATTTTGTATTTATATATACATTATTAATAGCCAGCCGGCCCGGCTCCGCACGGATAGATAAATTACTAGCCGATAATATAGCTTACTGTAGTAGGTAAAGAATGTAGAAAATACGTTAAGGAGTATTTTTTAATTGGTCCATTACAAGCGAACATGCAAAAATCGAATCTCTCCATTTTAAAATTAGCAAAAAAAAATTTGCATAGATATATTTATGATTTATGGACTAACTGACCTGCCTTCTCATTCTCACCTATCATCTCTCACTGATTTCCCGCCAGTGTATACCGTTAGCGCAGGCGGAGTTGCCGTTCCATATCATACATTAAAAAATATATAATTTGGAAATATAACCATTTTATATACTTTATTATTATTATAGTCTATAATAATCTTAATAAATCCAAATAGACGATGTCTGCTTATCCTTTCTTATATTATAAATGTGAAAGTGAGTTTATTTGTTACCTTATAGCGCCTTAAATCATCAATTTAGGATGGAGGAGAATATAGCCTATTACTTACTCCGATCAGTAAACATATCCTTGTTACGCGAACGAAGTCACTGGCAAAAGCTAGAAGGATATATTTAATATATATATATATATATATATATATATATATATATATATATAAGACGTTTCATATATATATATATATATATATATATATATATATATATATATATATATATGAAACGTCTTAATAAGAGTAATAATAAAAAATAAAAATAATTAAAACAATGCATTATTAAACGGTTTTATTTAGCTCGACCCGTACGGTATTTATTTATTTGGGTCAAAATTAGAAATTGGAATTTAAGCACCTTCCCGTTGTCAGATTGATCTGAAATTTGGTACACACATTTAATTTAGATGACAATACAATATAATAAAATCAATAACATTATAAATATAAGATGGCCGCCGATACAAAATGGCGGATTACATATTTTTCCTTAACCCCCGCAATATGGGTATCAAATGAAAGGGCTACACTAGTAAAACACGATGATTATGTCAAAATTTAAAATTCAAGATGGACGCCGTTCCAATATGGCGGACTAGGTACATATTTTTCCACAACCACCACAATATGGGTATCAAATAATAGGACTACACTGAGACACCCAGACACTAGACACTCGGACACTAGACACTCAGACGCTAGACCCTCAGACACTAGACACTCAGACACTCAGACCCTAGACACACAGACACTAGACACTCGGATACAAGACACTCAGACACTAGACACTCGGACACTAGACACTCAGACACTAGACACTCGACACTCGACACTCAGACACTAAACACCAGACACAAGACACTCAGACACTGGACACTCGGATACAAGACACTCAGACACTAGACTCTCAGACACTTGACACTCAGACACCTTTTTGGCCTCAGTTCCGTCGAACCCAAATGTACGAAACAGATATATCATCAGTTTTAATTGACTTTGGCACAGACGGCATGCACGTTATTTACCCTAAAGCCATACAGTTTCCAGCAAAATTCAATTATGGTACGGCTGATTAAAGGATGTTGCCCTTAGTTTTGTCATGAGCATTCACCGTCCATAAAATGCAGGGCAGCACCGTCGACCATGCAGTAGTATATTTGGGCTCAAAATGGTTTGAGGAAGGACAAGCATGCGTGGCCCTAAGTCGAGTCAAGTCTCTGGAAGGGCTATGTATTGAGGAATTAGATTGTACTAAATTATCAGGTAAGAAACCATGTAATAATGATGCACTGAATGAATTAAATAAAATGAGGAATATTCGGTAAACAATTTCACTAAATACTAAAAACAAGAAAATAAAAATCGGTAAAAAATCTTTTAAGTTAAACGGTTTTATTTTATGTGCACTGAAAAGTACAAAATAAATAAATAGTTACTTACCTATCAACCTACGTAGGTGATCTCGGTCATTAATATCTCTGATGGTAGTGGTTGTCATAACATGAACCATGTCAGCGGCCGAAAGGCAGTTCATGAGAGAACACTAACACCAGGGTTTGCTTGGTAGGTAAACTAAGCAGCCCGCACTATAACAAGTAGGTATTTTGACCTTCTAGTTCAGAAATATTTTAGTACTAGGCAGAATAGCTTTTAGGCATATTAGACTAAAATAAAAACGTGGGGCCCCTCTGAAATCATACCTATAGCAGAGCATATCTTATACTTTGGTAGATCATGAGCTCGGCGTTCGCTGGTGAAGCCGTAACGGCTGGTTATTGATGGTCAAAACCTCCAGTTACGATTATAGTAAGTCGATTCAGCGGACCCTGGACTCCGGAGCTATGAGGTTTCGGATGCGACCGGGATAAACCGCTAGGATGATGATGATGACGATTATAATAAGTCGATGCAATCCACACTTAGTATAGTAGAAAGTAATACAGAAATAGTTAATGGGCCCCACGTTTTTATTTTAGTCTAATATGCCTAAAAGCTATTCTGCCTAGTACTAAAATATTTCTGAACTAGAAGGTCAAAATACCTACTTGTTATAGTGCGGGCTGCTTAGTTTACCTACCAAGCAAACCCTGGTGTTAGTGTTCTCTCATGAACTGCCTTTCGGCCGCTGACATGGTTCATGTTATGACAACCACTACCATCAGAGATATTAATGACCGAGATCACCTACGTAGGTTGATAGGTAAGTAACTATTTATTTATTTTGTACTTTTCAGTGCACATAAAATAAAACCGTTTAACTTAAAAGATTTTTTACCGATTTTTATTTTCTTTTTAAATTATTTTCCAAATATTTTTATTGATAATTCGGCCCATTGTTGCCTCTTTATTTTGCTTTTATGTAATTAATTATTTATTTTGTTTGTGTACATATTGTTAATGTTTATAATACGTATCATTCTTTGAACAATAAAGTGTTTTCATTCGGTCAATTCCAGTGTCACCACGCTTAGACCTCAATACGTCACCTCTTAACCACCTCCCAAGCGATTTTGTACTGAGCTGTATTTCAAATAGGTATTCCCTCTTTATGCACTCGTGCATTGTGGTATATTTCTCCAGTCGATAACGACGCCCCGGGGATGATAGTGGTCGCCCCGTGGTCGAATTTCGACCATAACATATAAATTAACATGTTATCGTTATGTTTGACATTCAATAAGACTATAGACAAATAATATTGGGGACAAACAATATTAATCTATTCTCCATTTGACCATTTTAACAATAAACAAAAGAATATATTTGCGTCTGTGTGTCAAAATATATGGTATGGTGTGTAATGTATTTTTATGTAATATATTTTTAAGCATATATATATATATATATATATATATATATATATATATATATATATATATATATATATATATTAGCAATCTGCACTCCTTCTCTATATAAATTATAAGTGTGCCAAATTACATACTCTTCCGTCCGCGCAATTTTCTTAATAAGGGGTACAGTTTTAGTTTCGCGTATTAATATTATAGATAGATAGATATTCTTTATTGTTTCCTCCAATAGATTACAATAGTAAACTTATTATAAATATAAACAATTACAAGAAATAATATCACAGTGTGAAAACAACGGGCGACCTTATCGCTAAGAGCTAATTCTTCAATTTGAAAGGCAGTGACAAAACAACTCTTTTAGTTAAAACAGGTTTGTAGGATGTTTTAGTTTTTATGAGTATGCGTGTTGCTTTATTATTAATATTTTGTTACTTTTTTCAAACTGGGAATTTGACGCAAAAGAAAAGGACAAAAACAATAGCTAAAATACGTTTATGAGTCGTTTGAAGTTTTTATGAATGTATAGCTGTAACTTTTTTTTTTTTAATGTATTATAATGCAAAGGTAACACCCCCTGCGCTAACGGTGTACGCTGGCGGGGCACCAGTGAGGGGTGATAGGTGAGGATGTAAAGGCAGGTCAATTAGTCCGTCGTGATGAATACACCTAAATTTCAATAAAATGGTTTCTAGGAGATCCACGTGGAGGTCGACCTGACAAGGTATATGCTAGCAACGGGATGGGCAGTCTGTATTATCAACAATCCCTCCCCCCACCCCCCTATAGCTGCAACTAGACTATAAGACTAGCAGACAGTTTTCCACACACAATAATATTCGTAAATATATCTTTAACAATTTCCTATATACATTTTTTACTCGCCATTACGCATTCCATTTTTGTTTTTTAAATTAAACCCTTTATTAATTTCGCTGACAAAGAACGCCCGTTCAGCGGTGTCCGTGTATAAGTTGGCAAATGAAAATTAGCACCGCTATTCAACGGTGGCCGGCAAGCGGACTAGTCGCTACTAGTGATGTGACTCCTGTGAGTTGGCCTTTTTAGTATTCGAGTATTTTTATACTCGTTAAAAAAGGAATCGCAATTTGTTTCGAGTTTGAAGATTCGGACAAGTACTCTATGACTAGTAATACCTATAGTAGTCATAGAGTACTTGTCCAAATAAACCAGTCTTATTCAACTTTTTTCATGGTCCAACATCGTTGAAGCACTACAGAAGTACGGGAGCCGCAACAGCATTCTGAAATTATTCTTAAATTTGTTACTTAAGGCATTGCAGGCCCCCCGGGTATACTAGGACCACTCGTCGAATACAACGATGCACAAAACGCTTTAAATAGTGTTACTTTCATTGTATCTGTATATCGTGTGAATCGGATTTGAAAAGGCCGGCAGAACACCTGCAATGCCGTAGGTGTTGTGGGTGACTATGAGCGGCGGTAGTCACTTACCGCCAGATGAGCCGCATGCTCCTTTGCCCCTTGTGTTGTAAAAAAAAATTGGATTATGCGACTCCTCTCCCCCGACTGAATTTTAATTATCATTATTATTAATAAATCTTTAATAAAATTTTAAAACTTTTTTTTACTAAGGTACTTTTTGTGACTATAGACGCTTCGCGACTAACCGGGGGTTGGGACCTACACGTTGAATAACACTACAATTAGAGTACATGTACAGTAGCCAAATTTTTTTTTTTTGTAATGAAGAAAAACTTACGATAAAAACGCGCCTAGTACTCGAACTCAGTAAACTCAGCACTTATTAGTTACTCGAATATTCGAGTAATACTCAGTAGACGCATCACTAGTCGGTACAATCTGGACATATTACCCTCTCCGCCGCCGAGTGCTTGTTAGATTCACATTATATCACTGTAAACGCGTGTTAGTAATTAAAACGAATTATACGACGTACGAATTTCTTCTTGACACGTCCGGCTTTTGCTGGCCGATTAATAAGTTTTTGAGCGGCTTTCAAAAGGGAAGCTAGTCTTAATTCGTACTGTAATTTTGTGTTAATTTTGATCGTCAATTCTAAACTGGTTTTTGATTTTTTTTTTTGCATTATGTCTTAATTTTTTTTTATACAATAACGTGGACCAGTCGGAATATTGTTTTCGGTGAGAAATGAAAGTAATGAAAATTTCTTACTATTATTATAAACATCAGAGTGTGTTTATTTGTTTGTTTGTTATCTCTTGTCGTCCTAACAGCTTGATTTTGGTCATGAAATTCTTTATACACACAGTATTTGGGATGGAGAAGGATATATATAGACTATTTTCAAAGAATTAGCATATCCTAATCGCACGAACGAAGTTGCGGGTATTTACTAGTCCATACTAATATTAAAAAAGGAAAGATTTAATTGTTTATTTGTAATGAGTAAACTCAAAAATTCGTTACTAATTTAAAAAAACTCTTTCGCATATATAAACTATCAGAAAATAACCATATATACTAGAGACACTCCAGTATGGGCTTTTTAACAAAAGCTATATTAAAGTTTCCTTAAGGGTCGGCAACGCGCACGTGACACCTCTAGTTTTGAAGGCCTCTATAGGCTACAGTGACTGTTTACCATCAGATTTGTAGTTAAAATTTTTTTTTAAAATTCTAACTACCCATGCGAAGCCTGACCGCAACGCTGGTCATTTATAAAAAAACTTTATTTTTTTTTAATTATTTTCATTTTATATGGTTATACGTATTTTGTAACAATTAGATATTCTCACAATAAGTATCATATTCATATTTTAATATAAAAATATATTAAATATTAAATAACTTAATATCCAGAACTTCATAAATGGAAAGTAAAAGTAAATATAATAATATTTTTTTTTCATAACTAATATTTACATGTAAGCAAAGTATTTTTAAGAAAGCACTAGATGTCACGCCGGGTAAACACAAAGGGAATATCAAAATGAGAGCTATACGCTGCGACATGTGTCCGCGAGGCTTGCGCTCGCCGGCTGCAGTCTTACGTAGCACGATATGAAGCACGTATCGTTCGATTCATATGAAGCGTGAAGATACTCATAGCTAAACAAAAACTTGGGTTGGTCACCTGGTAGCGACTGCTTTCAACATAATAATTATTGTGGTGAATTATTTATATTATATGTTTCATTAATTAATTAAATATATCATTTATTTATGCATCATTTATATAAGTATGTATCTATATAATACAATTATATCTTTGGCTGTTAAATTGGTTACACAGGTTACACTCTGGGTTTGTTGTACGCGTCCGTGTAGCCTAATTTCAGGCTGCAGCTGAAAATCAGTGCTTTGCTTTTAAGCAAAACCATCACTGAGCTGTAGCCTGTTTGGGTCACTGCGACACACATGGCGAAACCATATTTTCATATTTTATTTTTTGTTATATATTTTAAAAAGTGTTAATAATTTTATTGTATAAATACATTTGTAAATTTACGTGTGTCATAAATGGCTCAAATAAAAAGTTTATCTATCTATCTATCTAATTATTAAGTAGATATTATATAGTCATAAACTCAGTTGTCACTTATTGTCTTAAAGATTTAGTTTCATTCTATTCATATATAGCGTGAATATACTCATAAATAGTTAGTAAATACTATATAGTCATAAACTCAGTTGTCACTCATTGAGTTAAAGATTAAGTTTTAGCGAAATGGAGTTTATGGCAAATTGCCTGTGTGACGGACTGAGTTTATGACGAACTTCATATTGATCAACTGCATAAAAAACCTGAGTTCGTCCATAATTAACATTGAGCGACTATGTAGAAAGAAGATCAGGGAATACCAGAGATCTTAACTGACATTATGATCAGATAAACTGTCTTCTACCTGAGAAAGAAGTAGTTTCCGACTTTAGAAATCCGAGTTTAGAATCGGTGCGCGTGCATTAGTCGGTGTATGAAATACATGAAACCAGAGATGTATGTGAGGATACAGGTCTTTGGCAATCGATTTTCTCTGCCTACTTGGCGCGAAGATAGATATGGCATATTTATTTATTTTTAACCATCTTCAAAAAAGAAAGAGGACTTAATTTAATGCAATTTTTTGTTTGTTGCCTCATAGCTTCGTCTGTTTAGTTTTTTAAATCAAAGTAACTATCTGGTCTTGCCACAATTGAAGGCAGTTTTTTTTTTGTGGAAGACAATCCTAAATAATTTATTCTAGTCTTTGAATAAATATGTAACACATTGTATACGCTACCCGCTTACATTAAAACCCAAGCCTGATCATTTACAGTACCTCAAAGGAACTGTGGTTTAAGATTGAACGTCGCGAGGTGCCCGCGGCTTAGCGTCTTGAAAATGAGCGTTGCAGCTTCTGCTGTGTATATATATATATATATATATATATATATATATATATATATATATATATATATATATATATATATATCTATCTGTATATCTTTACGCCAACTCCCTTGAGGAATTAACAGAGGAGAAGAGCTATAAAAGCCTGTTTTCTTATATACTCTTTCGTTATCCACTTTCATACCTCTTACCTACTCTAAATTAACTCTGGTTTCGAAAACTTAACTATTTTTACCTATTATTGAATTGTTTACTATGATTATATTAGTTGTCATTCCGATCCACAATTTAGTTTTTTTTTTTTCTATAAAAAATGATAGATTCCCCATGAGGGTTGAGGTGGCCGGTTGTAAAACTAAAAGCCAAAATTTTGGGTAATATGGATAAAAATATATTACGCCAACCCCAAAATTTATATAATTAAGATAAGGGTTCTTGAGTGGCGACCATGTACAAACAAATTGAAGAGTGATGACTTGAACTGCATTGCAGGGAGTCAGTGGATGCAGGTGGCTCAGGACCGTTTTTTATGGCAGTCTATCTCTCTCTCTTCAGTCGTACACTCTTGTCAGAGTGGTCGTGGTTTTCACAATGACAGTGGATCGTCGATGAGGCTCTCCTTCGCGATTGAGGTCCTTGCAATATGTCTCCATTTACTTCTGTTGGCCGCCGAGCGAGAGCATTCCGCAATAGACTGCTGTGTGGCCGTTTTGATGAGGTCAGTCCATCGCGTTGGCGATCTACCCCGAGAACGTTTGCCTTGTACTGCTCCTTGGACAATAAGACGTTCCATACAATCTTCATTCCGGATGATATGGCCGAAGTACTTGAGAATTCACAGTCTATACGAGAGCCTTTTATGTCCAGCAGTAGACAGATAATGGCTGAAATGATGATGAATGATAAGATAAGGGCAGGAAGATGATGATGTTGGATTGGTGTTGGAGCACCCGCTGTCGAGCTGAATTCACTAGGAATTAATCATGATGGTAGCCCAATATGGACTGTTTAGAGGTGCACATGACAGGATGCTATCGTTTTTAATCTATTGTCTGTAATATACTTTCAATATTAATTGTATTTTACAAAAAACAGATTTTCTGAGATTCAGTTATAGAAATACCAGTTATTTTGTTTTGAAAACTAAACTACTTAATCGATTTTGAAAAAATCCTTTAAAATCAATCTGTAAGTATATCCTTTCAGATAAAAAAAAAAGAATTTTCCAAATTGGTTTACAACTAATAGAGTTATGAGGTAACAAACATTTTTTTTTATACAACTTAGAATGGCAAACAAGCTGACGGCCCACCTGATGGAAAGCGGTAACCGTCGCCTATAGACATGAGCAGTACCATGGACATAACCGAGTATACTGTTTCGCCCATGATAACCCCCATGCGTTGCCATTCCTGAGGACTCGGGTGTTATTCCTCTGTACCCAGTAAATTCACACCTTATCCCATCCTTCAAACCGAAACACAGCCATGCAAACACAACTGCTTCACGGTTGAAACACAAATGAGACAGAGGTACCCAAGCAATCGACTTTTGTACATTGTAAATTGTATACAAAACAACCTAATTTAGAATCTCTATATTTTTGAAATCGGTTGAAAATGAAATATTAAACCGTCCACGGGGTTTCTTTTGTCGATAACATCGCCGACAATATTCGAAATTAAAACGACATTCTCTGTAAACTAAACAAATGTTTACCGCTGTTTCGTTGGCGGCTTTATCAGCAGATCTCCGGACAATTAACACCCGTTTTTTTTTTTTGGTGGACGGCGGAAAAAACAATACGCCGGCAATAAGGAAATTCTCTGTTTAGATAAGGATCAGTGGCGTTTGCGGCGACGCGACCGAATGTCCCGACTGCGGGCGAATTAGTTGTAAACCCAGTTTATTGTTGCGATGATTTATTATCGCCTCTAATTGAAAGTGTTTTAATGCCGTTTCGTGTTTATATATATATATATTTTTTAATTATTAATTCATGCTTTATAAATGTAGATGTGTATTAAAATAAGGATTTGTGTGTTTCAGTTTACAATGACAGGTTTCATTTGTTTTTCTAATATTCAAGTTGAGTTTTTAACAAAATTTTATATTGACTACTTAACACTTCTTTGCATAATGGTGGAAATTTCCATCATAACATTGAATGCCTAAAAATTGTATAAAATAACAAGTTCACTTTAAGTTGATCGTGTCCGGATACCTTTTTAATGTCCATTGCAGAAAAAAACATAGCTATAAAATTTATTTTGTTAACTATTTTTCCTATAATTTATAACAAGAATTATCACCTTGATTTATGTTACCAATAAAAAAATCATGCAAAGAGGCGTTAAAATTATGAAACTGATCTTGCCGTGTAGCAAACTTTAAACTTGTCGTATGGTCTCTGCATAGAAGGGGCCGGCCACCTTTATTTCCTGTGTGTATCGTAAGTGACGACAAGGGAATTTGATGGTCGAGGAATGACTAGCAGATAGTCTGTCTTAAAACGTCACCAAAGTCTAACTGCGGTTGCCAAATTGCCTGACAAGCGTGAAAATTATACCCCCAAATTATTATTATTAATTATATAATTATTATTATATTATTGACTTAATTATACAATATGAAATAAAGTAAACAATTTGCTAGACTACAAATATTTTAAAAGTTGCGTTATTAGTTATGGAATATATATATGCAAGCTAAGTTGTGAGTAATATCAGTAAATACGATTACAATATATAATTAAAATATATAAATATTTAAATTATATATTCAATAGTTTTATCGCTTACAATTCTGTGTGGAAAAGCTAGGTTAGTTCTAGCGGAACAAACCGCGAGTTCGCAAACTGTCCGAACTATGGTCGGTCAGTAATAAACGTGTGGTAATGATAGCGGACGTCTGTCCGACCGGACGGACACTGTCCGAATTATAGTTTAGAACACGTTGTCTCAACATGGTTGCCTTAATGGTATCGATTAGTCAGGTTAAGCAAAAAGAATTATTTTGATGGATGGGTGACCGTCCATTTGGAAATTGAAGCTGTGCTATAAAAGGCTATGCTTACTATTACCATCATTATCATATGAACTCTTAATGGTCCACGGTTGAACATAGAGGGGGTTTTGGGGGGTTTTGCCAGTAGTTGCCATTTTTGACCACTATTTAAATATGTATGTATATTGTATTGATGTATTCGTCATCATCATCATACCAGTTGTTAACTATTCACTGCTGAACATAGATCTTCTCCATAAGAGGGGAATTTGCCAGTACTTGTCATGCTTGGCAGTCGGATTAGCAACCGCAGTTAGGTTTTGGTGTTGTTTTAAGAGGGACGCTGCTGCCCATCACTCGACACTTACAGGAATTGAAAGGGTAAGTGGGTGGGTGAACATTCTATATCGAAACCACACGGCAAGTAATATAGAAATCTTAGCATTTTTGTTTTTTCAAATTATGTCTGAGAAATCTTAAGATCCTATAACTATGTAAAACTAAAGACCATGTGTTCTTATCGATATACCATAAAAATAATCCCTCGAGTCGCAGCAAACAATACAGATTTACAAAATTTCTGTAAAATTAGTTAAGCGGTTTCGGAGATTAAATCTATGTAATATTGAACTGTTATATAAAGGAAGTTTTTTTCTTTAAAAACTATAGAAAAAATACAGCAGTCACCAATCTGTATTTTATTAATATAAGTGTGATTACAGATTTGCAACTCCATGTAGGTACATACATACATACATACGGCATAAGATCCAGTACACTCATGATTGCATCGTGTGCTGATAGTTGGAGTGTTAGCAAATTACAGCATTTTAGACAGCTCTTGTCAACTGCGGGTTGCTACATTTATGCGGTACTCGCATTTAATATAATGTATCTAGTGGAAAGGCTCTAACATACGAGACAACAGCAATAACATTTGTTTCTTAGACACATAATCAATTATTCAACGAACTATTCGAAATACAAAAGTTTAGTGGCTCGGAAATTACTTTCTTACTAACTTTTATCCGTCACTTCGTCCGCGTGACCGGGATATAAAGTGACTTATGTCCTTCTCCATCTCGTATAGTACTTGTATACCAAATTTCATAGTTATTTGTCAAGTCATTAAGTCGTTGGGTAGTTACAAATAAACAAACTCACATTTGTATTAACATAATTAAGTAAGGCTTGTAAGTACATACTTGTAATTAATATGTAGGCTGCTCCAGACAGTATTTGTATTTAGTACAAATTTATTTAAAACTTTTGTTTGAAAAATGAAATGAGTTTCTTGTACGATCTTTTTAGCTGAAATTTCTTTTCGAATTTAGCGGTAAAATTTTAAAGAAATATTGTTCAAAGTGGCTTATAAAAAATATGTATACGTCGATAGAAACGTAGTTACGGATTTGTTTATCTCTTTATTTATTTACGTTTTTTATTAACTTTAACTGTGTAATATCGTAAATTTATACTTATTGTCGTTATTTGACACACGATTTTGTTTGAAAATATTCATTTTAACTAGTGGAAGGCTCGCTTAAAAGGATTTCACTATTTGTACATTATATAATTGTATTTATAATTTATTGTATGTAAGTAATACTGCATTTGTACAGACTAAAAATCAACACAATGTTATATTATTATAGAATGAATTGAATTGAAAATTAACTTTTACCCGCGACTTCGTCCTTGTGATCGGAAAATTTTACTGACCGAGATAAAAAGTAGTCTATATTCTTGTCCCGTATGCTTAGTACGTATATATTAAACTTCATAGTGGTTGGTTAAGCCTTTACGGTTTTAAAAGGTAACAAAGAAACTCATTTTCATGTTTATACTCTTAATATTAGTAAGGATTTTAAACTTTCGCGTTGTTTACACATATTTTAAATTCAGGTAATATATCAGTCAAAATCAGGTATGTACCAGTAGGTACTATTAAGTCCTGATCGTGAATTTGTGTTACGGATGACAGTAGAATGGTAACTACGTCTGTGTTAACAGTACACGCTGGCGGGGTACCAGGGAAGAATGATAGGTGAGGATGAAAAGGCAGGTCAGTTAGTCCATCATGGTGAATACACCTAGAATTCAGCACGATAGTTTCCAGGGGGGACCACGTGGGGATCGGCCTAACAAGGTATATTGCTAGCAGAGGCACTGGTAGTCTACATTACTAATAATCCTTCTCCATGATCGTGAATTTAAAATATATTTATTTGGTATCTACTATTATTGATTGCGGGCCCCCCGTTATAAATGTTGACAAGCTCTGCTCTAAAGTCTGAATGCAACGTCTAATGTCATAAACGATTCCCTTAGGTATGTTCTTGGTTATGTTACGTATCTGTATAGAATTGTAGCTCGCAGTCATTGTTCCTAGAATACTCTACACTTTCAAGTGTTTTCTTTATTTGAAATATACATTTATTTCTTATGAAATGAATTTTTATTCGCTATAAATATTGTTTATACGATGCTACATTTTCTATAATGAATATATATTTTTTTATGCAACTGAGGAGCGCTGTTGGCCATCTCTCGATCATAAGCTCTCTTAGTCGACTCTTGACTGCCACGGGAAAGGAAGGGGTGGACTATTCTATGCTGGAACTTACACAGCTCTGTGTACCCTGTTCTGTATTGCTTACTCCAAAAGATTACATCAGTAGTTTTTTTTTTAATGGATGATAACGGAATGGTAACCCCGCCTGCGTAATCGGTGTACACTGGTAGGGCACCAGTGAGTGATGATAGGTGATGATGAAAGCAGGTCAGTTAGCTCATCGTGACGAACTCCGCTAGAATTAAACATGATGGTTTCCAGAGGGAACCGCGTGGATGTCGACCTGATAGGGTGTATTGCTGGCAATGGTTCAGTTAGACTTCATTACTAACGATCCTTTCCCCCCCTATATCAGTAGTAGTTTGTTAATTATTACCTAAGTTTATTATTTTACAAGATTTATAAGAACATTAAAATTAGAACCCTTCCCGGTCTACAGGGAGACTCTGTCTTCGCCCAACAGCGGGCATAATCTAACCCGGCAGGTCGGGTTTGTCCGACAAATTTCCCCACGGACAATGGGGAATGTAAAATTTCCGCTTTCCACCAACGGACACGTGAACTTTTATGTAGCGATAAAACAAAGGCCTCGACTCGACACCTGCGGTCTCGGTTGTTTGTTGACATCGTATTGCGCCGACTGGAATAGAAATTATAAGGATCCCTTTATAATTTGAGAGTTCGTTCCACAGAAAAAACCGACTTTGATAGTAGAACAAACTGTTTATTAAAAATTAAATAAAAATTATAGAACTATAGTGGCCAATAAGCAAACGGCCTGATGATAAACGGGTTTACCTTAAGAAACCTTAATACACCTTTTTGAAGAACCCCATGCTGTAGTGTCTAGAGAAAGCCTCGGCGGGAAGATCAGTCTACAACCTGAGTGTTCGCGGGAGAAAGCTCCTTTGAAACCGTACTGTGCGTGACCATTCTGGTTCTGAGTTGTGAGGATGGATTCCCTGCCGATGGCCAGCGGTATGATGATGAAAGGTACTACTAAACCGTTTTAGATAAAATTACTATAAGAGCAATGCGATAGAATAAAAAATAGAAATAGATACTCTTAATTGTTCCCTCCAAAAGATTGCAATAATAAAGTTACAAATTATTCTGTATTAAAAAAAGTATTCTGACACTTCCCTATGGTTGACTGGGAGAGAATGCTTTTAGCATTAAGTCCGCCATGTACACATATTTGTACTGATGAATAAATAAATAAAAAAAAAATGCAAACAATTACAAGAAAAGATCACAGTGAGAAAACAATGGGCGGGTGTTATTGATAAAAGCGATCTCTTCCAGGCAACTTTAAATAATAGAATTTTCGATCACGATTTATGAATGACATAGTTCTGAAGTAATAAATATGAGAAAGAATCGACTTGGTAAACATTTTTTTTATCTCCTTTTTTTAAACTAACCCACACTCTCGGGGGCGAAAGGGATTGTTAGCAATGGATTTTGACAGCCCTATTGCTAGAAATATGCCTTATTAGGTCTACCTCCTCGCGGGTAATCCTGGAAACCTTCGTGAACAATTCTTGTTGAATTCGTCACGATGGGCTAACTGACCTACTTTACCTCACCTATCATCCTTCACTGGTGCCCCGCCAGTGTATACCGATAGCGCGGGTGGCGTTACCATTACATTATCATCCATTTAAAAAAAGTACGGGCGATATCGCAATGGATAATGAACATTCTCCGCCATCAATATCCAATATATAGATATTGGAGCGATACCAATATAACGTATGCCTATAAATTACCGCAGAGGGTGCTTTACATAATAATTCACTCGAGCAAATTATAACACGGTATACGGACACTAATATATGAACACTCAAATGTTTACTACTCAATCACGCTTAAACGGCTTGAACAAATTCGTTGGAAACGTCACCACATAACCACATTAAGGTACCTCACATAATATTTTGAATATGCAAAAGTCACAGGGTATATAGCTAATGTTTAAATAATTTAAAATTGTACTTTGCAACCTGTTTTCATCGTCATCTATCATCCTTCACTGGTGCCTCGCCAGTGTATACCGTTAGCACAGGCGCGGCTGCCATTCCATTTTGACTTATTAAAAAAAACTTCGACGATAAACTGTATTAAACTGTAATCCACGCCCTCTGACGGGTCTAGAGGATACATCTTAATAATAGCACCCTCGAGGCGATAGTTAATTATATTAATTAATAACAGTCCCACACTAAAACTGTCATTGTAGCCCCGCCGGTCCCGGGGGGCTAATGAGTCATGTGTCCGTTAAACTAATGAACTTATTAAAAACTATAAATTTATTAAAAATTCGAAAAAGCCCCGACACAAACTTATTATAAAGAGAGCTGATAAGAACAAGTAAGAAAAAAAGAAAGGATAAGACCTAAATGCCTGAATAGATCTTTATAAATTACTATTACGTATTTAACCAATTAAGACTTAAGTAAATTCACTCCCATATCCCACCCTTCAAACCGAAACACAGCCATGCAAACACAACTGCTTCACGGTGGGGGAAAGAGATTGTTAGTACTGGAGACTAAAAATCCCATTGTTAGCAATATACCTAACCAGGTCGACCTACACGCGGTTCCCCCTGGAAACTGTCGTGATTAATTCTTCATGATGAATTCATCATGATAGGTTAACTGTCCTGTTTTCATTCTCATGTATCACCCTTCACTGGTGCCCCGTCAGCGTATACCGTTAGCGCAGGCGGGGTTACCAATCCATTATCATCCAACAAAAAAAAAAAACTTCTTCACAGTAGAAACACGAATGGGACAGAGGTGCCCAAGCAAACGACTTTAGTACGAAGTATCCCTGGGGTTTTTCTGCATTTGGAATCCTAAAAATTCTTTTTATTGTTTCAGGTAAGTAATGTGACACTAACGCGTGAGACGCGCTCGCTGGATGCCAACATCGTGAAAGGAATTCTGATCAGGCCTCAAGGTCACGTTCAAGGTTACACCCGGTGTCACTATAGCGCGCCTACCATCCGGGGCTGCATAATTCAAATAGACGCCTCTTACTACGTCTAATACATATGCAATGTACGTATACTTAATACTATTGTAGATATTTTTAATTTTTTTTATGCAACTTAGAATGGCAAACATGCTGACGGCTTGCCTGATGGAAAGTGGTAACCGTCGTCTATAGACATGAGCAGTACCGTGGACATAACAGAGTATACTGTTTCGCCCATGATACCCCCCATGCGTTGCCATTCCTGAGGACTCGGGTGTTATTCATCTGTACCCAGTAAATTCACTGCCATATCCCACCCTACCATATCAAACCGAAACAATCATGTAAACACAACTGCTTAATGGTATAAACACGAATTTTTGTTTGTTTTGTTTTACAATTAATATTGTTCCATTTAGTTTTTTCTTTCTTACTTCTGTTATGAGTAGAGAATACATTCCTGGGTTCCAGAATGACAAAAGCAACGTACCGTTGTATATGCAGCTATAAGAATTATATATAGATTTATTGATTAAATTAAAATAAATATTTAAAAATAATTTTTGAATGACCACAGACGCAAAAATTAAATTATTTGATCATTAATCAATTGTAATACAAAATTGTCTTATTCTTATTTCAATCTTCTACTATAAACTACTTCTATATTACTCAGATAGGAAAAAGTTTTTGGTAGAAAGTTGATGACATGATTTTACCTACCTGTATACTAAATTTCATACTATTTAGTTAAGGCGTTAAAAGATAACAAACAAACTCCCTTTTACATTTATAATATTAGTAAGGATTTACCATATTTACAAAAAAATGTTTATCACAATATAGGTATTTTAATTTATTGTTATTATGTTTTCTGGACTACTGTTAGAAGGTTCAAAAGGCTCAAATAAATGTTGGAATAAAGGTATATGATAACGTTGATCTAGAGTACTCTTACAATATAAATCCTCGTGAACGAAGCCGCGGCAAGAGTTTAGTGTTAACGGTGGAATCATTTCCGTCTGTATGTCCACAAGAATGGAATCCAGTCGACCCTTCAACCGTCGCACGGGTATCTCACATTCGAAATATTTACTGTACCGTAATATTGGGACGGACTGTTCTTGGCTGTTGCTTTAAATGTATGCCTATTTATACAGTGTTACGTCCGTCTGATCGCTCACGGGTTCGAATCCCGAAATGAGTATTACTTATTTATATATTCTTTAGTATGTGTGTGTACAAAGCTGGCTTATTGCTGAGAGTATCAAATATAGCCAGTGACCGAGTTTGGAGGCTAGAATTAAGGTATTCTCAGGGTATTCTAGTACGGATTCTGCTCCTTTCCATTGTAATAGAAATAAAGATTATTATAAACCAATTTAATTAATATTTCCAGGCCGACTGTATTCTAAACGCAAAATTTTATCTGAACCCTTCAATGCAAATTTAAAATCATTTTTAAATGATAAAATATTTAAATTATAAAATTTCTATATACTTATATTACTTATGCGATGCATATGCATGCATAAGTAATATATGCATGCATATGCATTGCAAGGAGTGGATGCAAATATGGGTTATATCGTAATAGGTAATGGCTTTGTTTACCACCAATAAATGTCCCCTGAAACCTAATATAATAGATATCGGAGCGATACCGATTGCATCCATGCGTAACAGAAACATATTATCATTATCCGTCCACTGTGGAACTTTTTTTTTACAACACAGCGGGCAAACGAGCATGCGGCTCACCCGATGGTAAGTGACTACCGCCGCCCATTATCACCCACAACACCAGCGGCATTGCAGGTGTGCTGCCGGCCTCCCTCATAAAGGGAGGTTTGCTAATAGTCGCCACGCTTGGCGGGCATACTCACTAGAAAAGATGCCAAAGCCCATTCTATGCCAGGCCCAAATGGCAAACAGAAATCGTTTTATTCATGAACTGTATCGAGATTTCATTCAGAAAGCTTATATAGCTAGGTATTTTTTTTTAATATATTAAAATTTCACCAAAACTTGATTATTTCTTCCCCCTTTTCATCAAAGACACTATTGAGCAGTGAAAAGACGCGATATGTTCATAAAAACTAAATAAATAAGTTATAAAAAATCTAATATAAATATTTATGCGCAATATATCCCAATCGTGGGCCACAAGTAGCGGGCAATGAATCAATATCGGACGTTTTACTTAACGTCTAGTTCCGTTATCGGAGCGCGCCCGGCTCCGTGCCGCGGCCGGTTCGCGCCGGCGAGCCAAGCGTACGTAACTCAGTAATCTTAATTTTTGTATTTGACTACTTGGCATTTATTGTGAGTGGACAAAATATTGCTGCAGGAAAATGATTCTTATTAATATTATAAATGCGACAGTGATTTGGTTTACGTTAAATCTTTCCTGTAACTATTGCTATTCTATGAATATATACGTTTGCCACTTGTCTCCGGGGGGCTAGTTATCTTTTTTATGCAATTTAGAATGGCAAATAAGCTGACGGCCCACCTGATGGAAAGTTGTAACCGTCGTCTATAGACATGAGCAGTACCGTGGACATAACAGAGTATACTGTTTCGCCCATGACACCCCTCCATGCGTTGCCATTCTTGAGGATTAAGATGGTAATCCTCTGTACCCTGTAAATTCACTGCCATATCTCACTCTTCAAACCGAAACACAGCCATGCAAACACAACTGCTTCACGGTAGAAACACGAATGGGACAGAGGTGGAGGAGAAAAGGGATTGTTAGTAATGGAGACTGAGAATCTCATTGCTAGCAATATGCCCAACCAGGTTGACCTCCTCGCGGTTCTCCCTGGTAACTATTATGGTTAATTCCTGGTGAATTCATCATGATGGGCTGACAGACCTGTTTTCATTCTCATCTAACAACCTTCACTGGTGCTTCGCCAGCGTATCCTGTTAGCGCGAGCAGGGCTATCATACTATTTTCACCCTTAAAAAAAATGGGACAGAGGTGCCCAAACAAACGACTTTTGTACAAAGTCTACTTCTGGTAAATATATATATATATATATATATATTATAATTAACTTATGACCATGTTATCAACATTGGAAATATTTAAGAAAAAATTATCAGAGCAATAGTAACCACGTTTTTTACAATTTTTATGTTTGTCTGTCTGTATGTTTGTTTCGGCATCATGTAGAAACTATGGCACTAATTGAATGCAGTTTTCAGTTATATTTCTGAAGGTCTAACTTAAAAAACAAACGTATGTTTTAACTTGATATGTTATCTAGAAGTAGGCACGTATTTCTAAACTCCACGCGTAAGAGTTTGGGGACAAATGGTAATTAAAAAGAAAAAATAATTGCTTCATATTTTCTGGTCGTGGCAATTAGAAACGTTATTCAGAATTGTCGAATTTAAATTGTCCTTGTTAGCGCACCTTCATGGGAAATTCGTGTTTGCCAATGGGACGTTAATGGGTTATTGCGACGATGAAAAGCATTAATGAAATTTCATTTACGGGTGAAAATATAATTTATGACTTATACCGTTTTCAGCCGGCGGCGCGATGTTTCAAAGGAAAATATCCTTTTTTCCGCTACCGCCGAAGGCTGTGGAAAGTTAGAGATAATGATTAGGGGACTCTCCCCAGGACAGGCGAAAATAGATTTTTTTTTTCTGTTAACCGTGTTCGCATTACTTATCGGGATGGTGTTTCGAGGAGACATAAATCGTGACTTAGTTGACACGCACTCCCACCGTCAAGGACTATCCATTGACACGTTTTCTTTAACAATATATTTTGTTTGACGAGCACTCAACGCGCAATAGCGCGTAAGTCATTAATCGTAAATTTTGTTTACCTTTATACTTTTAATTTGATGAACACTTATGACGCATTTGGTGTAAGTCGTTAATCGCAAATTTTGTTTACATCGTTACATTTTATTTCATGATCTCTCATGATACAGTTGGTGTAAGTCATTAATCGCAAATTTTGTTTGTCTCAGTAATAAATTTTGCTTGATAACCTCCCATGGTTTTCCCATAATTAATTTTTTTTCCCTATTTTTAAACCACTTTTATGAACTATGCGGTTAAAGATAAGCCGTTTTCACATTTATATATGTCGAACCCTTATAGCGGAAGCGGAAGTCAATGGGCGCGTACATCTTATCCCTGCTCACTTACACAGTTCAAGAGTCAGTGAACAGGCTCAAAAGTCCAATCCAGGGGTTTGCTAAAGGCCACTGGAGCAAGTATTAGGGTTAAAATACATCGACAAGGATCACAACATCAAATGGTGCTTTCGTAAAAAAATTGCTGATCTAAAAAAACGAATTAAGTGTTAAACGATGTATCTTCAATAGTTATGAACCGATTTTACACTTCTTTTTGCACTGGATCGGGTTTAACTCTCGTGTTGAGCTATATTAATGTTGTGACGATGGAAGCGACCGTATTTCTTTGTCACCATTTTTTTATATGCCATTCATTCATCATCATATGTCATTATCTGTCCACTGTATCAGTCCACTGCATCTGTCCACTGCATCTGTCCACATAAGCCTTACCTTTGGAAGGTTTAGCCAGTAGTTTCCATGCTTGGCAGGCGAGTCGGCAATCTCTTTTAGACTTTTGGTAATGTTTTAAGAAAAATACTGCTGCCCATTCTTCGACCATTAAGTTACTCTTACGAAACCCACGTTTGCTACTTATTACTGTAAATAACTTACTTCCAACTGAAATCGTCATATCAGCCTTTAACTGTCCACTACTTAACATAAGCCTTCCCATTAGCGGGTTTTGCCAGTAGTTGCCACGCTTGGCAGGCGGGTTAGCAACGGCTGTTAAGCTTTGGAGATGTTTTAAGAAGGACGCTGCTGTCTATTTCTCGTCCTACCTTAGTCGCCTTTTGTAACACTAGCAGGAAAATAAGGGGTGGCCTGTTCTATGCCGAAACTACACGGCCAGTCAACTGCAATATCTCACTAAAATAACACTCGTCTCAACACCAAGTGTTGACTTATTTACCTTTCGAAATCTGTTGACATACCGCGGTTACCTTAGAGTGTGTTGCGAGATTGAACCTCTCGACATATTTGCACGGTCCCTCACGCAGGGACGGATTTTGGGTGATTTTTTGAACGCACGGGACAAATATCCTTTTTTTTTTAACCAATGATAATGGAATGGTAACCCCGTCTGTGCTAACGGTATATACTGACCACCATCACTGAGGGATGATAGGTGAGAAAGAAAAGTTAACACGCTTAGCCGTGACGTCGTGACGAATTAGTCACGATGGTTTCCAGGGGAAACCGCGTGGAGGCTGACTTGATAGGGTATATTGATAGCAATGGGATCTAATCTCTTCATAACAATCCCTCCCCCCCAATCAAACATGCATTACATGTATGTATCTTTATATGTCAGCCGAGCACTTAATGTACCACCATGGGTAAATCGCATTTCCGAATTACACGATAAAAGCTTGCATGCTTAGTGCATAATTCGTAGAGTTAATCATCTATGTAAAAGTGTTTTTGGCAAATAAATATTTATTGCATTTCATTTCAAACGAGCATTCGGCTCACCTGATGGTAAGTGGTGACGTCATGAGCACTTACAATACCGGAGGAATTGCATGTTGCTGGCCTTTTGGAAAGAAATATGCTCTGAGAATAGAAAGAAGTAGATGTTGATTGAGATAGGAGCTGTAAGTTATAATAGTTCCCCACATTCGTGGTGTTTTAAAACAGATTATATCTGTCGTACATTTCAATTTATAAAGTACAGAGGAATAACACTTGAGTCCTTAGTAATAGCAACGTATGGGGGGTATCATGGGCGAAACAGTATACTCTGTTATGTCCATAATACTGCTCATGTCTATAGGCGACGGTTACCACTTTACATCAGGTGGGCCGTCAGCTTGTTTGCCATTCTAAGTTGTATAAAAAAATTACAATTATTTCATAAATAACATTGGGATACTTTATAAAAGTTTCAATATCATATCTGTTCGCAAGTACTATTTATTGTTAGGAGTTGGTTTCGCACTGTGGTTGTACGTAGTGGCCCGCCAATCCATCTTCATCTCCAGACAGTCGGGATGGAACTTTAGCTTGTGTCAGGTTGTACTGTGATGAAATTCAGCAGCTGGTATTAATCTTAATAATCTCTCTGAACATTTATTTATTTATTTATTAAAATTTTAATGCACAGTGAAATTCTATGTACATATGGAGGACTTAACATCGAACGGTGTTCTCTACCAGTCAAACATTTGGCAAACCGAGAAATAGGTAGGCGGTACATTACTGGATTATGGAGAAATAAAGTAATACTTAATATAAACATATAATTAGACTAATGTAATCATACACATAATAGATAAATAAATATAAACATCTGCTAAATATGTACATAAATAAATACGTTAAATATAACAATAAATAAATATATAAATATATACGGACAAATCACACAGATTGAGCTAGCCCCAAAGTAAGTTCGAGACTTGTGTTATGGGATACTAACTCAACGACACTATATTTATAATAGATACATATATAGATAAACATCCAAGACCCAGAACAATCAGGAAAAGATCGTTTTCCATCATAACCTGGCCGGGGATCGAACCCGGGGCCTCCACGTCGCAGGCAGGCGTGTTGACCGCTGCGCCACGGAGGACGATATAAAATAATATAAAACAATTAACTGTAATAGCAGAGCAAGTAGCCATCTGTGACTCAAACATTGTAACCGGCAAAATTAAGGGCGAAGTGTTTTTTCTAAGAAATAGCTACACAAGTTGTGTTTAAAAGCTGCTTAGGTTAGATCTAATTAACATTTCCCACTATATATGCAAAAAAAACTATACTTGCTTACTATTAGCGGTATGTTTTGTTGATCAACATTGTCCATTGCCTGTCTGGATAATGGTTATCGACCCGTCAAGATCCTATTGGTTAAGAAACGTTTTGTAATCCTGTAAAAAATGAAGTTCTCAAGTTAATTAAAAGTTTATAGTCTATTAAACATGGCAAGCTAGGTATTTATTTAAAACTTTACGAATTGGGAGAGCAGAATAGCTCTTAGGAGAATGTTACAGGTATAATCTGGATCGGCCATGGTAGAGGATTTTTTTTTTATAATGATTTATAATTAGATAATTGCAGGGTGTCAGTGGATGCAGGTGGCTCAGGACCGTTCTTTATGGCAGTCATCAGAGGGAGACTTTGTACAAAAGTCGATTGCTTAGGTATCTCTGTACCCATTCATGTTTCTACCGTGAAGCAGTTGTGTTTGCATGGCTATGTTTCGGTTTGAAGGGTGGGATATGGCGTGAATTTACAGGGTAAAGAGGAATAACACTTGAGTCCTCAGGAATGGCAACGCATGGGGATTATCATGGGCGAAACAGTATACTCTGTTATGTCCATGGTACTGCTCATGTCTATAGGCGACGGTTACCACTTTCTATCAGATGGGCCGTCAGCTTGTTTGCCATTCTAAGTTGTATAAAAAAAAAGTCTATGGGGGGGGGGGTGGCTTATGTTCAGCAGTGAACGGGTAATGACTGAAATGATGATGATGATTAATTGGATAATAGCCCCGCTTGCGCTATTTGTATACTTCGGCGGGGTACCAATGAGGGATGATAAGTGAGGATTTTTTATAAAAAATCCTCACTTATGAAATGAATCCTTACTTATAAAATGCCACCTCAGTGGTATACCACTGAGGTGGCAAACAAGGCCCACCTCATGGTAAGCGGTTATCGTAGCCTATGAACGCTTGTTATACACCGATGACAAAGAAACCTCTTTACCTCTTATTTTAAGAACCCCATGCTGTAGTCTTTTGGAAAAACCTCGAAAAAAATCAGTAGTAGTCTCGACGGTAATTTTTTTTTATACAACTTAGAATGGCAAACAAGCTGACGGGCCCACCTGATGGAAAGTGGTAACCGTCGCCTATACACATGAGCAGTACGATGGACATAACAAATAAATCATTTGGTCCATTTTAATGTATTCGCCATGAATTGTGCACGATAAGATGTAAAAGTCTAAAGCAGTCTGGATGTCAGAAAAATACCCACCGGTCCCTGGGTCCGCCTCTGTCCAGCCAATAAGATCTCAAAGCTAAGCTACGACCCCGGAACTTTCATCCAATATTTACACTTGGCGACCGGTCAGTCAGTTTTGTTTCATAGTTTCTAATTACTTCCTTCCTTTATGAGCTATTACGGTTCTTCTAAGTGTTTATAGGCGACGGTTATTTTTTTGATGGGTCAAAATGGTATGGTAACCCCGCCTGCGCTAACGGTATACGCTGGCGGAGCACCAGTGATAGATGAGAATGAAAACAGGCCAGTTAGCCCATCATGATGAATTCGTCAGGAATTAACCATGATAGTTTCCAGGGAGAACCGCGAGGAGGTCTACCTGATTGGGTATATTGCTAGCAATGGCATTCTCAATCTCCATTACTAACAACCCCTTTCCCCCCTATAGGCGACGGTTACCACTTTCCATCAGGCAAACCGTCAGCTTGTTTGCCATTCTAAGTTCCATAATTTTTTTTTTATTTATTTAAAGTCTATGTTCTAAGTTAATATTCACTTCTAATCTGTTCAAGCTATATTTAGTACGAGACTAATAGACGAATTTCAAGAAGCAACCAGTTTCAAATTCCCGAAAGCTCGAACATAACGGTCATAACAAGTTATGTCCGCTTGTCTAGTACGTATTTAGGAGTAACAACAATCGAAGAAGCCCCGGTCTGCTTCAACTAACTTGTTAAACTTTCCGCTATAACTTTACGTTGTAACGTTCAAATGTTTGTTTAGTTAACGCTGCAGATGTATGTTGAAATAGATACAGCAATAGGAAGCTAACGCTCCACGAGGGGGGAAAGGGATTTTTAAATCCCTTTCCCCCCTCATTGGGAAAGGAAATGCTTTTAGCATTAAGTCCGCTATTTTCACATATCTTGTACTATTATAAATGTGAATGTGTTTATTTGGTACCTTAAAGCGTGTTAAGGGCTTAATAAATCACTATGAAATTTGGCATGCACCTTACTATATAGGATGGAGAGGGATACAAGCTACTTTGTATCACGTTCACGTCACATCACGGTCACGTGAACGAAGTCGCGGGTAAAAGCTAGTGAATAAATAAATAAATAAATAAAACATGGTTAACGACCGTGTTGGTCCCGTACTAATTTTGTGAAGAATGAAGCTGCTTGTGTTTATGTATGGGTAGATGCACGATGCCACACAATCTAAATTCAAATATTTTAAACCTCTCTAAACGTTTTAAATTTAAATATTTCAAATTTCGTAACCGTTCTAAATCGAATATTGTAAATCTATCTAAACGTTCTGAATTCAAATATTTTAAATGTCTCAAGGAAATATTGCGTCAGTAAGCTTAATTACTAGTCTGTATTTTTTTAACTGACTACAAAAAAAAATTTTTTCTAAATTCGATTGTATTTTTTTGTTTGTAGGCTCATAGTTACATAAACCGATTTGGAATTTTTTTTTTTTATCCAAAAGGATATACTTACTATTGTTTACTATAGGATTTTTATTAAAATCGATTCAGTAATTTAGTTATTAAATCAACATAACTGGTTATGTCACAATTGAAGTTTACTTTCTGGAACATTAAAAATATTGATAATTTAATTATTCACATATAATATATTGTTTTTTTTTTTTGCGGGTGTGTGGACTGAAAGACGATGTAGTGACAAAAATCGAAAAAGGAATGTTGCGTTGGTTTGGTCATTTGGAGAGGATGGATGAAAGAAGAATTACGAAAGAGATTTATCGAGCAAGAATGAATGGAAACGTCGGTAGGGGCCGCCCTAGACGGACGTATGTTGACCAAATAGGCGACGTGCTGAAGAAGGCCCATATTAAAAGTACCCGTAACCGGCGAGCGTGTATGAAAAGATTGATGAATGTGGAAGAAGCGAAAGAGGTTTGTTTGAATCGAAGCATTTGGCGTTCCATTGTTTCTGCCTACCCTAATGGGAGACAGGCGTGACAGATATGTATGTATGTATGTATTTTTTTGCGGGACAAAGTATGTATGTGAACTGTTTGTTATCAACTAGCCAGGTGCCCGTCCCCCGAGATACATGGTAGATACGGATAAAGCCGCAAACTAATTAATTCAAAGCACGTAATTAGTTCGCTTTCCGATAACATCGCTCCCTCCTTCTTATTATGCCGGTTATCTGTTCTTCCAACGGAATATATTCCTTCTGACTTATTTATTGGTATGTGAGCTCGTCTCCCCTAATTGTAAACTGCCATAACCGTCTATGGGGGAGGACAAACAATGACTGATGGAGATGTGAGTTCCTAATTTCGGGAATGTTGTATTATTTTTAAGCGACTTTAAAATGAAAGAGGTTTTAAGTTCGACTGTAGTTAAAACTAGTGATCCGGCTCGGCTTCGCACGACTGGATGGAATTTTCGAAAATATTATAAAGTCTATGATATATATTTTTTTTTATGGATGACGATGGAATGGTAACCCCGCCCGCGCTCACGGTATACGCTGGAGAGGCCCCAGTGAGGGATGACAAGTGACGACGAAAACAGGTCAGTTAGCCCATCGTGACAAATTCCACTTTAGTTAACCACGACGGTTTCCAGGAAACCACGTAAAGGTCGATCTGATAGGATATATTGCTAGCAATCGGTGAATTAGACCCTATTACTAACAATACCTTTCCCCCCGGTCCTGATAGGGTATATTGCTAACAATGGGACTGCTAGTCCTATTGTCCACCCCCCTCTAGGGGGGTTTGTTAGTAGTCGCACATTTGGCAGTTGGATTGGAAACTGTAGTTAGCCGTGGATGTTGTTTTAAGAGCTGCTGCTGTTTGTATTATATATATATATATATATATATATATATATATATATATATATATATATATATATATATATATATATATATATATATATATATATATATATATATATATATATATATTCGTATCTCACTATCCCGTGAATATTTCACTGGCAATTGAAACTTAAGCACTGCAATAACAGTGAACGCCGGGAATATCTTGTAAAATGAAGTTTTTCAATCTCATTCGGCCCGTAGCGGCACTCGGTCGATTGGTTGCGAAACAAAATGCCAATTGCATCTAAATGGGTGGCGTCGAGTCGTTTTGTTTTATAGAATGAATCTCCCTATTTGCGTATACTTTAAAAATCTTTCTTTCTATTTGATACTTTATACCGTACCATACACCGTCTCTCTCTCTTCGTCCACTTCATTACTGAAGCTCGTGTCCTTGAAAGGTGTCTGTGATCTCTCACGGTCGTTCCCTCATTTTGCCCGGTCTTTAGCCTCTCGCAGGGCAGCTGCAATTTACAGTCCCGTAACGGCGGTTACTTGATCCGACCATCGACTAGGCGATCGTCCGCGTGGTCTTTTTCCCTCTTTTTCGTCTACAACCATTAGCTTGTCCAGATTGTTGGACTGTCGACGAGCAATATGACCGAAGTATCCGAGAATCCTCCAATAGCAGACTGTCGAGAGTCTATCTTTTATTAGGAGTTGCGCCAGGATGGATATATTCGTGCGTTTTGCTGTCCAGGGCATTCGCAGCATCCTTCGCCAGCACCACATCTCGAGAGCAATCTTTTTCCGCTCATTTGTCCATGACTCGACTCCGGACAAAAATGTCGAGAAAATCAGAGTACCCTACACCATAAACCATATCAGCCGTTAATTGCCCACTGCTGTCAGGGCTTTAGAGATGTTTTAAGAGGGACGCTGCTGCCCATCACCTGCCTTCCTTTAAGCAGCTCTTAGGACACCAATAGAAAAGGAAAGGGTGGCCTATTCTATGTCGGGACGACACGGTCAGACCATATACCATATCAGTTGTTAATTGTCCACTGTTGAACATAAACCTCCCTCTATTGGGAGTTTTGTCAGTAGTTGCTAGGCTCGGCAAGCGGGTTGGCAGCGGCGGTTAGGTAAGAGGGACGCTGCTGCCCATCCCTCTACCATTAATGGTAGAATTATAGAATTTAAATTCTCTTAGTCACTACTTACGACGCCATTCGAGAAGGAAGGGGTTCTCTATTCTACGCTGGGACCACAAGGCGAATTTGATACTTAATATTTGTTACTAATTCCATTTAGGGAGTATTTTTGTGATAATTTCAACAAGATTTGATTACTTTTTTGTTGTATTATAAGGGATTGTTATGTAATGGGAGAGGCCTATGTCCAGCAGTGGACGGATAATGGCTGAAATGATAATGATAGTGATGATTATATGATGATGAGATTGTATTACACTCCACCACTATTCAGATCCATACCCCTTTAGTTATCGGAATGCTCCAGAACAAACGTAATCCTGAGCCTGAGTGCACATCGCCCTTTAATGCAGATTACCGCGCGGAACCGGTTCGATCCGGTGAATTCCGCTGAATTCCGGCGGCGGCCGGTATCCGATTGGGGATTTAATTCGCGGACATTGCCGATGCGCGCATGATTAACTGCACGGAATCGAAAGAATCAGTTTGTGGTTTCGTGGTTTTATTTAATGGATTTAAATTCAACTAATACAGACACAACCATAGGGCGACTTTGTACAAAAGTCGATTGCTTGGGTACCTCTGTCCCATTCGTGTTTCAACCGTGAAGCAACTGTGTTTGCATGGCTGTGTTTAGGTTTGAAGGGTAGGATATGGCGTGAATTTACTGGGTACAGAGGAATAACATCTGAGTCCTCAGGAATGGCAACGCACAGGGGGTATCATGGGCGAAACAGTATACTATGTTATGTGTATGGTACTGCTCATGTCTATAGGCGACGGTTACCACTTTCCATCAGGTGGGCCGTCAGCTTGTTTGCCATTCTAAGTTGTATAAAAAAACAACAACACAGAATAGAGACTACCGAGCATGAATGTTGGACTGATATTCAATAGGGAAGAGATGTTCTCGAATGACGACTCCGCACAGGCAAGTGTAGATTGGGACGATTACTACTAATAGGTTTTAAAAAAGAACTTTTTTGTTTAAATAATAAAGAAAAAATGGGCATACCTAATAAGTATTTAGCGGAAATATTTATTGCCTGAATGTAACAGAAAGTGACCTCTGATTACCCCTCTTCTAATGGTATCTGTTATTTATTTATTTATTTAGTTTTGAAATGACAAATGGTGGCAAATGTAATGGACACACACACACAATGTATTTTATTCATATTTCTTTTTTATTATTATTTTTTTTATTAAGGAATTTCGCGACTGACTCTTGGCCACAACAGAATAGAATATCAGTGTTTTGCTCTTTTGAGGGCAAAGCAATAAACTGAGTTGTGACCATTTTCTGTTACTATGGCACATGTATGAAAGAAGGAAGTTGTTGTTTTATATATTTTGATTTTGTTTTGTTTTTATTGCTTTTTTTTGTTTTTCATTCTTTTATCTCTTATTATTGTATATGTCTGTGTTATGTGTATGTTTGTATTGTTATTTGTGTGCTGTAAGTAATGCAAATAAATTATCTATCTATCTACTACCCGCGAGATGGAGTGACGACGAGGATTCGTATTTTATGTTATAATATTGATAAAAATCATATTACGCCGACCCCAAATGATTGGGATAAGGGTAGGAAGATGACGATGGGAGAGACATATGCTCAGCAGTGGATAAATTAAAAGGAAGAAAATGAAATTTGATAACTATGTCTTATTAAGATTAATATATTTAAATACACTTGTTTTTGTATGTGTTACTGCGACACAAATGGTGAAAACATTGTTTTAGTAATTTATAACAATATAAAAAAAAAATTGAGTTTTTTTTAATTGTGTATTCATTTGCGTTTCGATATTTTTTATTACTTTTTTTTTTATTTACACGTATCTTTTTGTAATAATTTCGTTTATAAATTGACAATAATAAAAAGAAAGTTTTTCCTTCTAGTAATCTATTCAGAATAACTCACATATCTTATTACTTTTATACGCACTGCATTCAATTGAATAGGGAAAATATGGTATATTTTATAACGATACGATATGTACCTTATTTTGTCTAACGTAAGAGTCTTATTTGTTTGTTTACGTGAAACTCGAAGTTGCGGTTTAATGAAATGCGTGGGAAGACGAACGCCTCAGTGAAAGTTTCTGCGTTTACAGAAAAAAATCCGTGATCGGTGTGTGTGGTGTATGGCGCAATTTGTAGCAGGTAGCGATTTAAAAACGCTTTAAGACTTTATTAAATACTTTATTAAATGATGGAAGGAAGCACAAAAGATCCCGATGGGTCTACTGGCATTGGCTTAGCTGACTCCATATGCGAATATAAGATAAGACTTTATTTATCGTATATCGCTATCACTAAAACATTTTCACCCGATATGAAGCGATATCTGTCGTATGTAGATGCACTGTTATGTAACTTATAAGATATGCTGTCGACTATCTAATAGAAACTGGTAACCTTCGCCTTTAACCATGAAAAAAAAAAAAATATATATATATATATATATATATATATGTTTATTGCTCACAAAATTATTCGACTTTGCCAGTCCTGCACGTAACATGCTGTCGTTTATTGATTTATTAATTTTATTTAATTTACCAAATAATAGCTTGATATTTTTTCAACTCGCTCCCATAGAAATTACAACATACAAATTGTTTTGTTGAGGTAAGAAAAGAACAGACTCAACCTTTATGTGTTTTATCTATGCTCTTGTCTCAGTGAAAAACATATGTAAAGCTTTATGGTTAATTTGTCTTTGATGAGAGCTCGGTGTTTGCTGAATAAGATTAAATATTTTTTTTTATACCACTGAGGTGACAAACAAGCATACGACCCACCTGATGGTAAGTGGTTACCGTAGCCTATGAACGCCTGCAATACCAGAAGTATTACGCATGCGTTGCAAATGTCTGAGAATAAAGAAACAAATTATATTATATTTGAAACATGTACAAAATAATTAAAGAAGTAATTATAAAGAAGAACAGTGTTTTCATTATTAAAAATACACATTATATTATAAATTTCTCTTATAAGGCGATTGAAGCTCAACAAAATAGATATGACGCCATCTAGAGATACGCGATAGAATAGTTTAGATTCTTGTTAGTCCTATTTAGTTGAATCTGTTTCCTAAACTGAACGGTAGGGTTAGAAAAAAGATTACATGCCAATAAATTCAGAGGGAGACTGTACAAAAGTCGATTGCTTGGGTACCTCTATCCCATTCGTGTTTCAACTGTAAAGCTATTGTGTTTGCATGGCTGCGTATCGGTTTGAAGAGTGGGATATGGCCCGAATTTACTGGGTACGGAGGTATAACACCTGAGTCCTCAAGAATGGCAACACATGGTGGGTGTCATGGGCGATACAGTATACTCTGTTATGTCCATGGAACTGTTCATGTCTATAGGCGACGGTTACCACTTTCCATCACGTGGGCCGTCAACTTGTTTTCCATTCTAAGTTGTATAAAAAAAATTCTCCTTATTGAAGTGCTTACTGAAAACTAAATATAGGAAGTGAAAATATCTAATCTGTGCGTTGCCATAGTAATCATTTTATTATTTTAACTCATATGAAAACACTTTACGGGCGATTTACAATAACTCGCATAATTTTATTACTTGCACCACACTGATTCTCGCATTAAGTCGACGTATACGTTAACAGTTTTTGCCGGAGTTACGCCAGTCTTTTGTACGTAATAATTGCTTTGGACTATTATTTTACACATTGCATTATATCATGACGGGTACTGATGGTGGTAAAAGTATAATAAATTTATTTAATCATAATTAAGGTAGGCAATTGTGCATACACTATTTCGCGTTCTAAATTCAAATATTTTAAACTTGAATGTGTCTTCGAAACATTGCTTGTTGCGTTTTTTTTTTTTTTTAATAAGAACAGTAAAATTACTAGCCGGTATTATTTTTTAGTTATTTTTTTTTCTTATACAACTTAGAATGGCAAACAAGCTGACGGCCCACCTGATGGAAAGTGGTAACCGTCGCCTATAGACATGAGCAGTACCATGGCCATAACAGAGTATACTGTTTCGCCAATTATAAAATACGTATATCTACATAAGTTATTTTATTAGAATAGAATAATTGTGACACATGTCAATAGATATTTCACATATATAAAAATTCGAACTAGCGACTGGTGGCCAGTATATAACAGTCCTCCGCCGCTATTCTGCACTGCTGGACTCCTGGAGCCGGTAACAACTGCTCCACGTGCCTACGCCACACAGCTCCCTGGTCGGTCTGTACTTCGTAGTGCAATCGTCCCAGTCTATTTACTATATTGCCAAATTCCCATTTTGGCCCGCGTACAGAGTAGCTTCTAGCCTGGACCCGGTCACCTGTTATATACATTTGTTTGACAGGAGGCCTGTTGTTCAATTCAGCTACCGCTAGTGGTGGTGTGGTACGGAACATGACATGGAGCTTGGTTCTAATGTCTCGATTGAACAGAAGCTGATATGGTGTTCGACCATTGGAGGTCGGGGTACGTCTGAGTCGTGTCTTAATGGTCAGAAGTTTATCATTAATGTCACCCCTCTCCCCCTCCATTGCACGTAGCGCCCTTTTTATTGTTTGTATATAGCGCTCCGCTTGGCCATTAGTCGCTGGATGGTAGGGAGCTGATTTTGAGTGTTTTATACCACAGTTGGAAAGGTAACAGTCGAATTCTTGAGATATAAACTGTCGTCCATTATCTGATACTAATGTATGTGGTATTCCAAATATAGTGAACAGTTCTTTCAGTTTAGTAATACACCACGAACTTGTAGTAATCTTAGTAGGATAGATTTCAACCCACTTTGTGAAGGCATCTACGACAACTAAAAGTTGGTAACCCTGTACAGGTCCGGCAAAGTCGATATGCAGTCGTTGCCAGGGTTCTGTAGGTTGCTCCCAATGGTGTAGTGGCGCTTTTGGGGGTTCATTCTGTTGTAATCGACATGCTCTGCAAGATTTTACCTTGTTTTCAATATCTGTGTCTATATTTTTCCAATATATGTAACTGCGTGCTAATAATTTCATTTTAAGAATACCAACATGTCCTTCGTGTAGTTCGTCAAGAACACGGCTACGTAGGCTGTGCGGTATTACAACTCGGGTTCCTTTCAAAATGCAATTGTCTTGAAGTGTAAGTTCGTTATCGTTATAGCCATGTTGTCGTACTGAGTGACCTGTTTTTAGTGCTTCCAATAATATTTTAAGTTCTTCATCTATTTTTGTTTCTCTAGCTATAAGTTCTGGTCGGACATCAAGCGTATTAATTTGTTGTTGTTGGAATGTGCAGTGTTGATCTCTAGAATTTTCTTTTACATATTCCACTGGAAATCTTGATAAATAATCAGCATTTGAATGTTTTGATGCCGGTCTGTATTCTACATCGTAATCAAATCCTGATAGAAAATGTGCGTAATGGAACAGTCTCATTGTGCTTAGGGCTGGAAGTGTGTGGTGTGGGTGAAAGATTGAGGTAAGAGGCTTATGGTCAGTTATCAGTGTGAACTTCCGACCGTAGCAGTAGTGAAAAAATTTTTTTATACCCCAAAAGATGGCTGTAGCTTCTTTATCGATTTGACTATATTTCTTTTCGCTAGTTGAAAGTGATCGAGAAGCAAATGCGATTGGCCTTTCAGATCCATCCTTTAGTTTATGAGATAAAACAACTCCTAATCCTGTTGGAGAAGCATCCGTGGCTATTATCAATGGTTTTTTGGGATCGAAATGAATGAGTACTCTTTCACTCAATATCTCCTGTTTAATTTTATTAAAGCTTGTCTCACATTTGGAGGACCATTGAAATTCCTTTTCTTTCTTTAGTAATTCATTTAGGGGATTTGTTATTGAGGCTAAGTTGGGTATAAATTTATTGTAATAATTCGCCATACCAAGAAAGGTTCTTAATTCATTTACGTTTTTTGGTCTCTCTGTTTTCATAATGGCCTTCACTTTGTCTTTATTTTTATGTAGTCCATCTTCATCTATTATATGTCCTAGGTAATTAATACTTCGCTTAAAAAAGTTGCATTTTTCTCTATTGACGCGCAGGTTACTCTCTTTGAGTTTCTGAAGAACTTGTCTCAGTCGTGATAGGAGTTGATCTTCTGAGGTTCCTTGAATAATAATGTCATCAAAAAAGCATTTGACTCCATCTAGTCCCTGAAGTAATTGATCCATAAATTTTTGCCATAGGCTAGGTGCTACCTTAACACCGAACATCAATCGATTTACTTTATAAGTTCCCTTGTGTGTGCTTAACGTTTGTAGAAGGGCGCTTTCTTCATCCATTTCTAAATTTAGGTAGGCTTGTTTGATATCTAAGGTACAGAAGTATTTCCCTCCATTCATTTCTGCGAATATGTCTTCAATTATGGGGATTGGGTATTGTTCATCCTTGATACATTTGTTAAGGGTTACCTTATAGTCTGCGCATAAACGGATAGTGCCGTTAGGTTTTATGATCGGTACGATTGGAGTTCCCCATTCCGCATGGTCCACTTTAGTTAAGATTCCTTCTGAACATAGTCGCTCTATCTCTACATCAACTTTTTCCTTTAAAGCATACGGTATACGACGAGGTTTAATAAATATAGGTTGTATATTATCCTTGAGATTCAGATGAGCTTGGTAATTTGGTATTTTTCCTAAGTCGGTCCTAAATACAGTGTTCGTATATTCTTCTAATAATTGATCAAGATTCGTAGATGGTTCTGAATTTCGTATTATATTGATATCTGATAATTTTATTGTAAGTTCTTTCATCCAGCTTCTGCCAAAAATTGCGTCAACGTCTTGGTTGATTATATATAATTTTCCATTAAAGGTCTGATCTTTATATGCATATTTGACGTAAGCAACTCCTGAGGGTTTAATAATTTCTCCAGTGTATGTTCTTAATCTCATATCAGTTTTGAATATTCGGTTTCTGATATTCAATTTCTTGAATTGTTTCAGGGATATTGATGACAATGTTGCTCCAGTGTCAAATTCCATATTGATTGGTATGTTCTCAATTTTTATTGGGATCATGTATTTTTCTGATATTTCACTTTTCATGAGATTAATATCCCCCGTGTTGTCATCACTCGTATTACTTGTCGTATCATCTAATTTATTCATATTTAGGTTTCTTTGTAAACAAACACGCGCTAGATGACCCGTTTTGTTGCACTTCATGCAAATGGATTTTAGAGCACCACATTCTTTAGACTGGTGGTCATTTTTTCCACATCGGTAGCATTTTCCTTTCAATTCTTTTATTGTTATTGGTAGTCTTCGATTTTGTATTTGAGATGGTGATGTATTAGATTAATTAATTTTACTTGTTATATTTGTAATTCTATTGAGGCTGTCAGAATATCTGTGGATGTCTGTAGACATTCGTATGTTTTCCGATTTTCCCATTTCCATGGATGTAGCTATTTGTACCAATCTCGTAAAAGGTGGAGTTTCTCGGTCTTGTAGGATTCTTATTCTTATATCACTGTCCTTCAATCCTCGGATAAATTGCAGTGATATGAAGCTTTCTAAGGTTGGTTTATGGCAGTTTTGACATTTGAATTCACAGTTGTTGGACAATTTCTTTAATTCGGAGGCGTACATTGCTACTGTTTCATCCTCTTTTTGTACCCGTGTAATAAATTTATGTTGTAATGCCCATACACTCGGTTTTGGATCTATGTGGTCATCTAGTGTACGAGTAAGTTCTATAAAGTTCATATTAATTGGATCCTCAGGAGAGCATAGGTCGTGTAACTTTTCATGAAGTTCAGGAGATAACGCCGATAGTAATATATATACTTTAATTTTAGGGTCTTCAATGTTGTTTAATAAGAAATATACTGTTAATCTTTTCGTAAAATTTTTAAAGGTTTCCTTTTCTTGAAATGGTTGAAAGTTCATTTTGGGATTTCTGTCTTGACGTGAATTGGTGCTCGAAGGTGATGGGGATAGCTGTAGTGCTGCGGTGGGTTCGTGATTTCTGTTTTGTAGTATCAAAAGTTTGGTCTTTAAAATTGTACATTTCTCTTCAAAGTCGTACCTTGTTTCTATTTCTTCATTAAGTTGTTCCTCTGGTGATTCTGTTTCTATTTCGTGTTGAATTTCTTGTAATTTTCGTAATGTTTCTTGAAGTGATTGAAGTCTTGACTGAATTTCTTCTTGAGGGATTGTTTCGTTAGTCGTGATATAATTTTCTAGTTTTGTGAGTAAACCCCGTAGCGAGGCTCGTGTTTTCTTCAATTTTTTTGTATCGATAGTTGACATCGTCGCCAATTTATAAAATACGTATATCTACATAAGTTATTTTATTAGAATAGAATAATTGTGACACATGTCAATAGATATTTCACATATATAAAAATTCGAACTAGCGACTGGTGGCCAGTATATAACAGCCAATGATACCCCCATGCGTTGCCATTCCTGAGGACTCAGGTGTTATTCCTCTATTCCCTGTAAATTCACGCCATACCTCACCGTTCAAACCGAAACACAGCCATGCAAACACAACTGCTTCACGGTAGAAACACGAATGGGACAGAGGTATCCAAGCAATCGACTTTTGTACAAAGTCTCCCTCTGGTAAAAGTTTTATTGTTTCGTGTTATTTACACTAATTAACATTTAGATGTTGCATGATTTATGGTTTATAAGAAACTAGAATTAATGTCATTATTCAGGTAAACTGATTTGCGTGATTTATCTCTACTTTTCGACCAAGTTAGATCGCCTGTTGTCACGAGTAGACTGAATGTAACGCTGTCATGTCTCAGCTTCCGAATCAGAAGCATTTTCTTCTACCCACTGTTTGTCAAAAAAAATTTTTTTTATGTAACTTAGAACGTAAATTGTGTGGTATCGAGGGTTTCTGAACACAGTACTGGCCATGTTTTTATTTAACGCATTGTAACGACTATTTATACATACTTATTATCGGGACTTAATGCGATTTGATTAAAGTTAAGTATAAATTTTCGAAATATGACTTACTTTATCATTAAAAGAGTTTATTATATGAAAATAGTAATATTAGAACCCACAACGTACATACATGATTTTTATTATTGCCCACGTTTTTTTTTATACCATTGAGGTGGTAAACAAGCATACGGCCCACCTGATGGTAAGTGGACACCGTAGCCTATGAACACCTGCAATACCAGAGGTATTACGCGCGCGTTGCCTACCCCGAAGAAACCTGTTTACTCCCCTTTTGAAGAACCCCATGCTGTAGTCTGTTGGGAAAACCTCGGCAGGGAGCTCATTCCTGATTGTTCGTGCACGTTTCGTCGTGACTTATAATATATAATTTTATAACGATTGTAATAGCTTTTGTTTTTTGAGAAGAGAAATCTTTAATTCTGGCCAGTACTTTTATCTTTAAACGGCAGAAATTTTATGCAAGAATTTGGAATTGAATTTTGGCCAAAATCCAATTGTGCTTTTGTAAACGTACTGAGGGATCAGACGTGACACTAAAAGTTCTCGTATACGCTCTATGTCCATCCAAATACAAATTGTTGTTAATTTCTAGTGAATTCGTCACGATGGACCACCTGACTTATTCCTCAGCTTTTATCATTCACTCATCAGAATACCTAGATATCGCAGTTTTTTTTAATGCGTAAAGATGGAATGGTAACCCTGTCTACGCTGTTAGTTTACAATAGCGAGAAGATAAATTAGTATGAAAGTTGGTGATTTGACCCATCGTGAGGAATTCAACAACAATTAACTACAATGGTTTCCAGGGGGGATTGGGTGACAGGGTTAATTGCTAGCAATGGGGCTCTTAGATCCCATAAGTGACAATCCCTT
The DNA here is from genome assembly GCF_026898425.1 of Galleria mellonella. Classification (NCBI taxonomy): domain Eukaryota; kingdom Metazoa; phylum Arthropoda; class Insecta; order Lepidoptera; family Pyralidae; genus Galleria; species Galleria mellonella. Next base: position 412,068 of record NW_026441999.1, on the reverse strand, counting down.
TCCCTCCTCGCAGTTGGGGTCACCATTTTCATCTTAAAAAAAATTCCCCGTGTTCAATGTTAAAATCATAACTCTCCCTAGATCATTCGTAATCGGATAAATAAAGCAACAAGCCAATTTTAGACCTCATTTCCCGTTACGATCCCAAGTTTACGAGCGTTCAGAAACTGCTCTTATATATATTCCCTTTAAAAAGTATTTTAAGTATTGTCTAAGCGGCTTAACTGAGCCGCCGTTTAACACACAATTTAACTTTACCGACTGCAAATTGTGCCCGGTCCCAGTGGAGTCACTAATTTTATTGCAAGAAACATTTGATTGTTTGTTTATATATATTGGTAAAACTCAAAAACGATTCGAACAGATTTTTAATTTTTTTTTTCATCTATAGAAAGTTACATTTTCGGTTAGTAACGTAGACTGCTTATTTTCGAAAATTTGGTCTACCCGTGCGAAGCCGGGTCGAACCGTTAGTGTTGAATAATTCTGTACGATAACCAACCTCAAGCTGATATAATGGTACTGCTGATTTTCTTATTTTGATTTTAGTGTAAAGGAGCGGGCACCAGTGCGAGGTGATAGGTGAGAATGAAAAGACAGGTCAGTTAGCCCATCGTGATGAATACACCAAGAACCCCGAATGTTAAGGTTTTCGATTACACGTAATATATGGGATGGAGAAGGATATAGGGCTACTTCTTAACCCGGTCAGTAAACATGTCCCTGTCACGCGGACGAAGCCGCGAGTTAAAGCTAGTATATAAGATCAGTATGAATATCAATATTGTATAGAATATTAGATTACGTTCGTATAGCCCGCTGTGTAGGTTGGCGTATTTTTCACGGGCTGATTGTAAACTCTAATTGCATTTTGTACGAGCGCCGCCGCAAATTAATCAGATTAACTTATTGCTACGTTACCTTTGTTTCAGGTAAGTTCGTTCACCTGCTCGTTGAGCTACGTACATGGAATACTCCTATTTACCATGTATGGTAAGTTCTTTTTTACAACACAGGGGGCTAACGAGCATTCGGCTCACCTGATGGTAAGTGACTACCGTTGCTCATGTTCACCCACAACACAAACGCCATTGCAGGTGTGCTGCCGACGTTTTAAAAAGGAATATGATCTTTTCTTGAAGGTTATGTTGTCGTATCGGTTCGGAAATACTGCTGCTGGAAGTTGATTCCAAAGAATGGTTGTGCGTGGAAGAAAGTGTCTTAATAAACGCACGGTGGAGGACCGCCACTCGTCCACATGGTTGGGATGAAACTTTAGTTTATAGCGGGTTGTACGGTGGTGAAAATCAGCAGCAGGTATCAATCCGAACAATTCCTCAGAGCACTCCCCATAATAAATTCGGTAGAAGTGTATGTATACAAAAAATGGCAAACATTACTAAAGAGTGTGGATTGAACAATCTTTTTTCTGAACTAGATGTTATTTTGCGGAAGTCCATATTACTGGTTATCATCGTCATCAGCCATTATCTGTCCACTGCTGGACATAAGCCTCCCCCATAGACTGCCTTACAGTCCTGAGCCACCTGCGTCTACTGACTCGCTACAATGCATTTCAGGTGATCACTGGTTATATTATATTTTGCTTAATTCTGATACCATTAGTATATGTGTGACTGCCAACACACGAAGATAGACTGCTATTACTAGAAGTCCTACAATTTTAATTCACTAATTCTACCGTGAAGCTGTTGTGTTTGCATGGCTGTGTTTCGGTTTGAAGGGTGGGATATGGCGTGAACTTACTGGGTACAGAGGAATAACACCTGAGTCCTCAGGAATGGCAACGCATGGGGGGTATCATGGGCGAAACAGTATACTCTGTTATATCCATGGTACAGCTCATGGCTATAGGCGACGGTTACCACTTTCTATATCAGTATCGGTATCAGGTGGGGCGTCAGCTTGTTTGCCATTTCTAAGTTGTATAAAAAAAATCAATCTCCGACTGCCATTTCATCCAAGCACGTTTAGCGACACGTGTCGCTAAACGTGCTTGGACGAACCTCGTTTAGAGGTGAACTCTAAACGAGGTATCTTTAGGCAAATTAAGAGATGGCTGCTCGGAGTCTAGTGTTAATCGTTCGACTCCCAAACTTTTGCAGTTTAGCAGAATGAAACGAAATAATTCAAATCAAATAACCATTAATGTTTTGTATTTTCAATCCAAAAACAAAAGTCGTTCTGGCTAAATCTCGTTCTTCTGCGATATTCTGTGAAATTACAAGTTCGCAGGTATAATCTTGGTTCTTAGTAATTCTAACTATAGGGGGAGGGGGGAACTGGTCATTGTTCTATAAAACTTTTCATTTATGTAGGCGAATGTTACAATTTATTAACAAGTGAACTGTTAACCTGCTCACTATATGAAGTTTTCTGCTTCGCACGATAAAAATGGTAAACCACTTTTTAGCAGCAGTATTTCCGAACAATCAGATACGATATTGAAATCTTCAAGAAAAGAACATATTCTTTCTTAGAAAGGCGGCAATACACCTGTTATTTCTCTGATAATGTTAGTGCTAATGATTGGTGGTAGTCGCCATCAGGCTAGCCACATGCTCGGTTGTCGCTTATGTTATAAAAAAGGTACATATAAAAAATATCGTCTCGACCTCGACTACCTTGTTTTCTTGCGATCTCCTCATTCAATTGTCTCTTCATTTTGTGCTCTCTTTATTCTAAGAATTCGTCATTTTATATATTTTTTTTTGTTATTAAATCTACTGGAATGTGATATATGAGAGGTGGTAAGCAAATTCTTTGGCTTTCATGCTGCTTATATGTACCTATAAACAACGACTAGCACTTTTATCAAGTCGGTCGATGACTTGTTTGAAAGAATTTTCCAAATCGATATATGTGTAACTGATGGAGTTATGAGGTAACAAACATAAAAAATGCAACCGAATAGAAAACATCCTTCTTTTTGAAGTCGGTTGAAAAAGTAACTACTCCGCTAACGCTGGATTTAATAAATGAGTAAAGATATAAATAATCATAATAATAGAAACGTACACAGATATTCGTATGTACGCCACCCGTTATTGGTTTATATAATATGTTAAACGCCATTCCCTCACACGTCACGTAACACGTTCACCAGAAACACCAATGCAGGAATAGTTTTCATCAATGCCGGAAAACCAACGTAATCAGATCGCATTGTTCTCCCGCGCTCGCTTACACAGCCGGCTGGTGCAAGAAACACGCTCGATCCACACAATTTTATCTCCCAAGATAAATTTCTCAGAAGAAAGAGGAATTTATAGTGTTCGATTTCAAAAGAATAAATTGTATTCGGATTACAGAAGTGTCTACTTTCAATGTAGACTAGTTTTTGTCTGTAACTGCATACGGTTGGGTTTTGAAATTAGATAGTCATTTCTAGATGATGTAAAAATTATAAATCATCAGTTTTTAAGGTAGACCTTTTAGAACGTAACATAACTATGTAAACCGTATTCAGTGTGCTGTTTTTTACACGATGTTACAAATAATACAGACAGTCAAAAATTTTAAACAGTTTGCTTGCTAGCAGCAATGAGCTAGGAGCTGTTAATGCCCATTACTAAACAGTCCTCTCCCCCCCGATGAGGTATTAAAGTAAAAAATAACTCGCGACAGCTTGTAATTCGTACTTCGACTCGGCAACAATGCAACTCGCTACCCACATAGAGCCGCAAACAAAAGTGCACGTTCAATCTGGCTAATGGAGGGAACTGATAAAGTCGACGCCATTACGCCCATTCTAGTGTGAGATGTCTCGTCTCTCGCTGCTTGCTTGTGTACCTCATTTGCGGATTTGGTTGCATGCTCATAGAACGAATAATAGTAGTATACTCAATGTTCATGGCCATATCTTTAAAGAACTGATCAAGGGATCAATTAAAAACCCCAAACTTATAAAGAAGAGCTCCTATCGAGTCCAAAACTAGTCTTACAATCTCGCAGTTAAATACGTGAGTAAAGCAGATATAAATATTTATAATTCATTCTTCCATCCTCACGAAATAGGCAGAGAGAATTGAATCTCTTAGGAAATCCCTATGAAGAGTAACATTTAAGTCAAGTTGCCAGATCTTCAGATGGGACTTAATTTTTGAGTGCAAACTAAATTCGACTTTATGCCGAAGGCGGCAAGGTTTGCGTTTAACTAAATTTAACTTTATTGAGTACACACACCGAGTATATTAAATGAAATTGCTATTAATTTAGAAGTTCTAAAATGCAATTATTAATATTTTCTTTTTTTCTTTGCGATTCTTTTTTGTTAATAGAAAGCCTTTATGCTAATTTTATTAAGATTGAAACTGGTTTTACTGTGGAGCCAAATTTTTAATTGTATTAATTAATTACTTTGTATTTTTTTATTTTAATTGGAATGATGCAATACTTTTTCGTATAATTATGTAAATATTGTTGCCCTCATTACTTGTGTGCAAGTGATAAGCTCAATACGAATAAAACTCACACATAAGAACCTGCTATCTAGAAACACCAAAATCGTTATCAAACAAATTAACATGAAGTATTCATTCTCTTGTTGTCAGTATTCGAATGTCACATCAAACAGACACATGGACTTCACGGGGAAGGTCGCTTTAGTGACCGGAGGCAGTTCTGGTATAGGAGCTGCCTGCGCTAAATTGCTAGCCATCCACGGAGCACAAGTCGCTTTGATTGGACGTGATGAACATAGACTTAATAAAATTGGAGAAATATGCCACAACGCCAAAGGCATACCGCCTCTACTGCTGAAATTAGATCTGACAGAAGATGGGAAGTGTCAAGAGGCTGTTGAAAATACAATCCAGAAATTCGGGAGACTCGATGTTTTAGTGAATTCAGCAGGAAAATGCGAGATCGGATCTCTATTGGACGAGACCACAGACGTCTTCGATAATCTAGTAAAACTAAATCTCGGAGCTACATACAAAATGACACATTGTGCTTTGCCGCATCTGATAAAAACGAAAGGGAATGTAATCGTCATCGCAGCGATGTTATACAAGAAGGTCAGACACGGTTTTGTACCATTTGACGTAGTGAATGCTGGATTGACCAAATTCATCAAGTCCGCTGCAGTCGAGTTGGCCACTGTCGGAGTGAGGATTAATGCTGTGAACATTTCAGTGACGAGAACAAATATAATGTCGAATATTAATATCGAAAGTCCGGAGGAGAGGGAATCCGCGTATAGAGTACTTGAAAGTGTTAGTAGAATCAAGATATTGGAGCCAGAGGAAGTTGCAAGGATGGTTGTTTTTATTGCTAGTAATATGTGCCCGAGTATGAGTGGAGCTAATGTTTGTATAGACAGTGCGGCTACGTCGATGTAGTAGACCGTAAATACATACTTGTTATATTGAATAATAAATACGAATTCAAACTAAACCTCTCCGTTAAAGGTAATTATCGCTAATTAAAGAATAAGTCACACAGTGTGGCATATACATTTACCACAAAAATTTGAAACCTACTTCATATTTTACTTCAAAAATTATTAAAATATTTTTTTTTTTACGCTCAAAATTCAAATTTCTATATAATTATATTCTTTATTGCACTTGTAAGTTACATATAAAATAATGTATTTATAAATGTTGTGTCTAAATGGTAGACTTATCTCTGACAGAGATCTCTTCCATACTTCTTAATAAAAGTCTCATGGTTTGGTTAAATTTAAGATCGCTAGCAGTGTATTTTATAAATAATCAGGAATATTAAAAATTGTCAAACAATTCTGACGTGCTTCGTTATGAACTCTCTTAATTTTAGTATTATGATTTTAACAGCTTTCAGCTACTAAATTCACTTGTCACTTTATCAAAACTAGATGTCCAATTAGTGTAAATCACATTTAAAATGTACCTTTGAATCTTCTCAATTGTGTTCAAGTGCTCAAAGGTAGTGGCATCGTGCCCAATTCAAAACGTGATAATATCTTAATACGACCAATTAAATTCTGTTTATTCGGTCATTCCAAGGAATTTAATTTACTTGTATCTATCTATTATAATCAGACAGGTCATTTAATGAGATTGGTAAAACGTTCATTTCACGCCACTGCTATATATAAATGCACCTGGGTACTAATATTATTTCTCGGGAACTGATTTTTGTTGTAACTATGTACTCATATATATGTTTTAATTTTTTTTATCCCTGATGTATGTTTTCATCGATCACAAAACCTGTTATATTGTCCACAATCAATTTAAAAGTATATATTCACTAAAAGAGTTCTTGTATATCTATGGCACAGATAAAAAATAAGATGTACACTATCTGTTCTTTAGATTTGATGTTATTAATTATTAGAATTCTCTGAAATCTATATTTATTTGTAATAAGGTATAGGAAAAATTAAATTTAGTTCTTGTTGTTTTTGTAAAATTTGCATGCAACAATAAATTAGAAGAATCGTTTGCCACAGCTAGCTGCATAGCTTGTTCTTCATAAACTGAACAAATTAACATTAAATTATTATTCGAAAATATCAGGTTCGTGTCCTATCACGGTCACCATAATATTGGGTAGCACAGTTTGCTTAATATTTTTGTATCGATACGTTGCAGAAAAGGTAAAATTAAGGTAATATTGTTGGATTTTATTATTTTTTCAAGCTTTTGGCAAAAATAAACAATGCTATTTTTTAGAAAAATAATTTTATAATTTACTAAATATGTAGTTTTTAACAAGAAGCATTTTGTATTTTATGTAATCACAGTAATACCTTATTTTGTACATAAATATTGCGTATGACCTTATCACGAGAAAGATAAGCCAAATAAAACTTGTATATCAGAAGTCGTTATCTGTTTAGTTATCAAGTCAGTCGCTGTATATTGTCGCTCTGTTCAAATCAGTAGCAAAATAATATTAGAGAGAGATACATGGATTTCACGGGGAAGGTGGCTTTAGTGACGGGCGGAAGTTCAGGCATAGGAGCAGCGTCGGCTAAGATACTAGCCACTCATGGAGCACAACTCGCTTTGGTCGGGAGAAATGAGCAACGACTGAATGAAGTTGCAAAGTTATGTTACAACGCGAAAGGTCTACAACCTCTACAGTTGAGAATGGATCTGACAGAAGACGGAAACTGTCAGAAGGCTGTTGAGAAAACAGTTCAGAAATTTGGAAGACTTGATATTTTAGTAAACTCTGCAGGAAAGTACGCTATTGGATCCCTTCTGGATGAAACTACAGAAGTATTTGACGAATTAACAAAACTGAACCTTGGAGCCACTTACAAAATGACACATTTTGCAATACCACACCTGGTGAAGACGAAAGGCAATATTGTAATCGTAACAGCGGCCCAGTACGAGAAGATCAGACACGGTTTCGTGGCTTTTTCGACCATAAATGCTGCACTAAATAAATTCACCAAAATCTCTGCAGTCGAATTAGCTACTTTAGGAGTGAGAATCAATTCTGTGTCCATAACAGTGACTAGAACTAACATATTATCAAACATTAATATCGAAAGTCAAGAAGAACGGGAATCTGTATACAGGGTGATTGAAAGTCACAATAATATGAAAATATTGGATCCCGAAGAAGTAGCCAAAATGGTTGTTTTCATTGCTAGCAATTTATGTCCGAGTATGAACGGAGCAAATGTGTGCATAGATAGTGCAGCGACATCTAGGTAGTGAGTGGACATTTGATTAGGAATAAGTAATTATATGATAGTGATCGTTACAATATTATATTTAAATAAAATATTTTTGCTTTTACTTTTATAAATTCATTTTGTTTATTTTTTTTTCTAAGAGCGTCCGTATAAATTTTTGTCGGAGTGTGGCAACAATACAATTCTCTGTCAATTTTCCATGTTTGTGATTAAATTATTTAAAAAGTGCTCTAATAGGGAACTAAAACATTAATAAGTTGCAAATAATTCTACCACGAAAATGTTTGCACCTACTTTATATTTCATTCTAATCATTTTTTGGTATCAAAATTCAAGTTTTCAAAAATATTTTGATCTGTACTTTATCTTTCCGTATTTTAATTGATTTTTTTATTATCATTTTATATTTTTTATGTACATATTAGGTGCAATAAAGAGTTAAATAAAATAATAGTATTATCTTCAATTATTCAAGACGATGAATAAAAAAATCGACTTTTATTATTTTATATTGAAAAGTACAGTGGATACATATTTAGAACCAGAGGGAGACTTTGTACAAAAGTCGTTTGTTTGGGCCTCTCTGTTCCATTGGTGTTTCTACCGTGAAATAGATGTTTCGGTTTGAAGGGTGGGATATGGCAGTGAATTTAAAGGGTACAGAGGATTAACACCTGAGTATCATGGGCGAAACAGTATACTCTGTTATGTCCATGGTGCTGCTCATGTGTTTAGACGACGGTTACCACTTTCCATCAGGTGGGCCTTTAGCTTGTTTACCATTCTAAGTTGCATAAAAAAAAATTAATATTTTGTAATTTGTCCCGTAGTAATGTATTTAAAAAAAAAGTTCATAATATAGTTTAATAAGTATTTTATTGCATTATTATTAACATTGATGTTTTTTTTTTATATAATCAGTAATAATGTAGTATATACGAATGAATGGAGATGTCGTTAGTGGTTTCATTCGTTCGTTGTTTTAAAATTTGACAAGTGACTCCAACGTTGCCACACTTCGTCTGGCCGACAGGAATATATAGTTTTGCTTTTATGTAACAATATGTATATGATTGTGATTAACGTTATCACTAAATCCGATAAGTCAAAATGTATGTCTGTATATGATGAATTATCTGTAATTACACGCAGAATTAACTTTATGTTTATGCCAATAAGTAAACAGGGGGTCTACCATGAAATGAAATTCCGAATTTTCGAGCTCAATTTCGTGTTTTTGTTCGTACCGAAATCTACCCAGTAACTGGACTTTAACATTTCGTTCATCATAAATCCTACCACCATAGTCGAGAGGAACGATGTTTTAACATTTTTAATAATTTTAAACGGTATGTACTATGTAATTTTAGCATTAAATTTATGTTACGTACGTCTCCGAAATATCGAAAAATATTTCATGGTAGGCCCTCAGATTTCAAGTAGGTTTCTACGTTTTTGGTATATGTTTTTTTTAATGGATGATAATGTAATGGTAACCTCCTGCGCTATCGGTATACACTGGCGGGGCACCAGTGAAGGATGATAGGTGAGCATGATAGCAGGTCAGTTAGCCCATCGTGATGAATGCAACAAGTATTAATCACGATAGTTTCCAGGGGGAACTGCGTGGAGCTCAACCTGATAGGGCTTGCTAGCAATGGGGCCATTAGTCCCCATTACTAACAACCCCTTTTCCCCCTATGGCGGGATGCCAGTGAATGATGAGGATGATACAGGTCAGTTGATCCGTGATGAATTCACTAGGAGTTAATCACGACGCTTTCCAGGGGCAATCTGACCATATATTACTGGCGTTGGGGGTCCCTATTTGTCGTTAAAAATAGTTTCTTTCCTTTAGTCGTGGTGACATGGTTGTCATAGGGATACAACTAGTTTTTACCCGCGACTTCGTCCATGTGACCGGAGTAGGTTCAATGACCGGGATAGAAAGTAGGCTACGCCCTTTTTCATCCTTTATAACATACTAAATTTCATAATGATTTATTAAGCCGTTAAAGCGTAAAGCGTAAACTAATTTAATTAAACAATTAATTAATTATTGAATTATTAAGGATTCTACCACTACTAGTTTTAAAATCTTTCACCTATGGACAACTACATTATTAGAAAGTGACATGGGCTGTATTTTATTAAAAACATACAGATTTGTACATGGTCTACCCGTGACCATTTGGAGCATATGTACAAACATACATACAAAATGGCAAAAAAATACAAGGTTACCTATCTGACTGGTGAATATTATTCACTAACCGTTTCACACGCACTTTCTCCCACGCACAACCACTCTTTGGAATCGACTTCCAGCGGCAGTATTTCCGAACCGATACGAAAACATAACCTTCAAGAAAAGATCATATTCCCTTTTAAAAGGTCGGCAGTACACTTGCAATGCCGTTGGTGTTGTGGGTAACCATGGGCGGCGGTAGTCACTTACCATCAGGTGAGCCGCAAAAAAAAAAAACCTCTTTAAACTACGAACTTGAAATTTGGCATAGAAATTTTTTAGACCTCTTCGTTTTTTGGAACTTTGAAACGTGTGTTTATGAAAATTATTGTATTATGTATTTATACTACTTACTAGCGATATTCCCGTTAATGTCACGTGACTGCGTCCCATAAAGCTGGCTGGCAATTTTTTTCCAAATAATTTCTTTAATTTCCGCGTGGAAGCGTCACAATTTCCGCATCGTTTATATTATCAGTAAACATGATAGATGAATGACAAATTGCAAATATTTACGATTGTTGGCACTCTATGGGATTTTTAAAAATCGAATATTTCAAAAGAAGAAAGTGATTTTTTTTTTAATATTTACATTCCTTCGACGATGCCAGGTCCTTTATTCAATAGACAGACAACCGAATACTAAAGACCTTTTATCTGTCTCCAGCTTGTATCCCGTCTATAATGGTTCAGAACGAAAAAAATCATAAATAAAAAAAAAATGTTATATGAAATTGATATTTACATTTTAATTTTTATTAATGTAAACTAACTTTCTACTAAAAAGCCTTTCGTGGCTTTGTCTGTGTAAATATAATAATAATAATACATTGTAATAATAATATAACTTAAATTTACACATGAGGTATATATATATATATATATATATATATATATATATATATATATATATATATATATATATATATATATATATATATATATAGATACTCTTTATTGTTTACTCCAAAAGATTACAATAGTATACTTATTCTAGATATAAATAATTACAAGAAATAATCACAATGAGAAAACAATGGGCGACCTTATCGCTAAGAGCGATCTCTTCCAGGTAACCTTTGAATGTAAGTATATATATGTATGTATATATACATATTATACACACACACACACATATATATATATAAATATAAACCTATATAAATAAGAATATACTATTTATCTCGGCCGATCATATCCCGGTCACGCGATATGATCGGCCGAGTATAAAAAAACTAGTAATTTGACATTTGTGTAAAATTCTCTGGACATTGTTTTGATGCTGTTGGACAGATGGACGTGTAAAAATAAATGACGGGTCAGGTCGTCCGCGCGTCGATAACGGGTTCAGTGCGGCCAGCAAGCATTCTTAGAAAACGTACGCAGCGCGATGTGAATGTTCGTGTTTGTAGTAATGTCATATCTATTAAACCAGTGTTTCCCAACCTATTTTGTGCGATGCCCCACTTGAACGTTTCCAAAATTTGTATGTACTTGAACTTAGAACTATGAATAGACGTGACAGGCGTATATCTGGTGGCCTACCATTAATTGAAATTCCGAATTTTCGGGCTCAATTTCCTGTTTTTGTTTGTACCTAAATCGACCCAGTAAATGGAGCTTAACATTTCGTTCATCATAAATCCTATCCTAATAGTCCAGAGGAACGATATTTTAATATTTTTAATCATTTTAAACGGCATGTATTATGTAATTTTAACATCAAATTTCTATTTCGTTCGTGCCTGAAATTTCGGAAAATATTTCATGGTAGGCCCTCTGTAGTCAGTTTCAGTGAAGTTAATAAATGTAAACAAAATAATAAGAGATTGTATAATTAAAATTGTAAGTCTTGTTTCATGTCATATGCAAGGATGGCTCATCATTTTCTCGTTTTCGAAGAAGATGCATAATTTTATATATTAAATAACAAAATAGCTATCAAAAAACCTGTCGACAAATCTTTAAATGTAAAGGCAATGCAACCCCACAATCCCCACTTATGGGTACATCAGTTTATTTGGTGTAGTTAACGTATTTTCATCTATCAGCAGATTTCAAGATTTCGATTTTTCTAAAACTGATCACGATCCTTGCTAACCTAAAATAGCTTGCTTTCCGTCGAATTCTATCGCCATTATTTTTTTCGGCAACAAATTGAGTAGTAATTATTAGCAAAGGTTGTCTGTAAGAGATTGCCCTAGCGATAAGACCGCGTTTTGTATCTTTATTTTCAATCTATATTTATGTTAATGTATTTCACTGGAATTGTTCACTTGTTATTGTATATTTTTGTTTATGGTGTAATCATGTTATTATTGAGAGAAGGGGTTTTTCTAGCAGAAAAACTTGTAGCACTGCGACCTCTGTGATCTTGTTTACGACGACGAGTTGATTAACTCAGTTGGGGTCACGTTTTCTACATCCTAACTACAGCGAATAATCATCATCATCATTATCATGATTTAGTCTTCTGCATCTCCTGTTTGATATCCTGGGCTTAACTCCAGAACATTTTATTTTTCTTCTTTGCGAAGACTTATCTTCTTGAAGTCCAGAATTGAACCACTTATCTTTGTGTATCTTTAATTAGCTCTTTTGATGTAATATGTTTCTAATTTCGGCCTCTTCTTTTGCTTTAGAGAATATAAATGTGATATAGATTTTTAGTTCACGCGAGAAACGATCCCATGACTGTGAGTCGAGGTAACCTACTCGTATCACTAGGCCATCGCTCTTAACGTTTATCAACATGCTCAGTAACTGGAATAAGCAAGGACGTAAATATTGCTTTGGTATTATGACACTTGATTTTCCTCTAATGCTTCGTCATGGCAGACGGTAAACAGGAGACCTATCATTATAAAGACAATGTATGATGTGAATATGATCTACCTGCATGACAAACTTTACTTGAAAACATTAACACTTTATTTGTTTCCTCGCCTCTTCCCGTTATATGTATTCACACGGCGCCATTTGTTTCGATGGTATTTGTCACTATCGGTTAGACCAAACTCTTTCATATCCGTCTGGTCATTTGACATCCAGATAATCTGTGGCCTATCTCGTCAGCTATTTTTTACAGCCAAGGCACTTCTTCTCTACGTGGCAATCGGGTCGATTCGTCCTGTGTTCATACCACCTTAGCCTGAAATTTATAATTTTATCTGCGATAAGCGTAACCTTAAAACTACTTTAAATATACTCGTTGTGCACTTTAAGCGCGTTAAGATATTAACACTGTTTAACAAATAAAAATGTCTGATGTCCTTGATGGTTATGCACAAAAAAGGTCGTGCTCTTCTTTCTTGATCGAAATAGTTTCTTTTTCAATTTTGGGTCTTTAGCTCACTTGAAACTGTTCGAATAGTGCTCTCGGAAATTAATGAAATAAACAATGGCTATTTGGTTAACTATTTATCAGTGGCATTAGTTTAAAGATCAGGAAATTGGTGTAAAATGTCACTACATATTGCAAGAAATACTTTAGACATAAAGCTAGTAGTGAATTCTGTGATTTATCGCATTGAAATATTAATTGCACTGTTTGCGTTGTAATCGACACGTAGAGATCATTGACAGGTGTTGAGTCTGCCATATCTGCAGTTATTTATATTTGTGTACTGTAATTAAAAGGTTTTGTATTAACCTGTTGACTACAGCACACTTCGAAGATAGCAGAGGTTAAGGTCAACATAGCCTTCATCGAAGCTATTTGTGTAATTACCACAAACAGGTTCTATTTGACAGTGAATACAGACATCTCAGCTTCGCATCGCTGACAACAACAGTACTGCGCCCAACGCTGAACTTATCAGACGTGTACTGCGCTTTATAAATGGATTTTACCGGGAAAGTGGTCATCGTGACTGGAAGTAGCTCGGGCATTGGTGCTGCAACAGCGAAACTGTTTGCTGAACATGGAGCTCTGCTGACTATAGTCGGCAGAGACGAAGCGAGACTTCTGTCTGTTGCGAACGCCTGCGAAGCGTCCAGAGGAAACAGGCCGTTATGTCTTCTCTTAGACTTAACCCTCGACAGTAGCTGCGACGAACTTGTCAAAAAAACTGCAGACATGTACAAACGTATAGACATATTAGTGAATTGTGTCGGAAAAGCCGCTGTCACGTCTCTCTTCGATACCACAATGGAGATCTTCGATGAACTGGTCGCTCTGAACCTACGCGTTCCGTATAAACTCACTCAACTGTGTCTGCCCTATTTGAAGAGGAGTAAAGGCAACGTTGTTAATATTTTTGGCGCACCCCTAAGGACGAGACCTGGTTTTTTACCATTTGCGATGATAAGGGATGCTCTTGAAAGATTCACGAAGTCTGGAGCGTTGGAGTTGGCGACGGAAGGGGTCAGAATGAACGCTGTCCGTCCAGGAATCACGAGGACAAATTTCTTGGAGAATCTGAATGTCGATCGGGAGTCTATGGATCGAGCTTACGCTACAATTTCATCGATGGTCCCTAATCAAGTCATAATAGAGCCGGACGAAATAGCCAGAATGATACTGTTCACCGCAAGCGACATATGTCCAAATCTTAACGCTGCAAACTTGATAGTGGATGCTGCGTCATCGAGTTACTGATAATTCCATAATTACTGAATAAATATAGAATTTAATTCGCGTCGGTGATATCTGATAAGACTGTTTAGTGAATAAGTTGTTGACATTTCCTTGTCGTGTAATAAAGTATTAATTGGCAATGTTAGTTGTTTATATTAATTAAATTACGAGAATCTCTTGTCGAAATTGGCCGAACACACCCCTGTTTTAGGATGGCAAATAAATTTCAAACATAACTGTCCTTTGAAATAAGATTGAATTTTGCTCAATAGTAAAACTTTGTTACAACTTCGGATCTTTTATTCCATTCGAGTTTCTGTCACCAAGCTGTGCTTACGTGGTTGTATTTGAGTGTGAGGAATATAGCAGTGAAAAAACTGTTTTTTTTATACCACTAAGTGGCAGACAAGCATACAGCCCGTCTGATGGTAAATGTTTACTATGGGTATAGCTTATGGACGTCTGCAATGCTAAGGGTATCACGCGCGTTGCCGTTCTTGAAGGAAACTTAATATACCAGAGGGAGACTTTGTACAAAAGTCGATTGCTTGTGTACCTCTGTCCGATTCGTGTTTCTACCGTGAAGCAGTTGTGTTTGCATGGCTGTGTTTCGGTTTGAAGGGTGGGATATGACGTGAATTTACGGGGTACAGAGGAATAACACCTGAGTCCTCAGGAATGGTAACGCATGGGGGGTATCATGGGCGAAACAGTGTACTCTGTTATGTCCATGGTACTGCTCATGTCTATAGGCGACGGTTACCACTTTCCATCAAGTAGGCCGTAAGCTTGTTTGCCTTTCTAAGTTGTATAAAAAAATCCTTTTCGAAAAACCCCATAGAAAATACCTTTGAAACCGCACTGCACGTGACCATTTAATTTCAAGTGTATAAGGATGAATTCCCTGATGATAGCAAGCTGTGCGATAATAAAATATGGCTGTGGGCATCATTATTAGTGGGAAGTATAAAGGAATGACATCTTAATCCTCAGAAATGGTAATACATAGTGACTGGCATAAATCATAGTGTACTTTATAATGCTCATGATGATGTTTATAGGTTCTAAGCTAGGTTTTTTTATGAAACTTAGAATGGCAAACAAGCTAATGGCCTATTTGATAGAAAGTGCTAACCGTCGCCTACAAACATGAAACTTTCAACAAAATTAGAGTTTAAATCCTAAATATATTGAACTATATAAAAAAATAGTGTATTTTCTAGTTGTCATTCTATCTATCCACATTATATTATCATTACTAAATGCAATTACGCCAAATAGACGTCAACTAATTACATAGGTTCAACGGAAATGGGCCGTCAGAATTTTGCGCCGTCGAAGCATTAAAATCCAGGTTTATTGTTTTAGTCGAGGTTAATGAGACTGTCCTTGTTAATTCATAATAAAGGCGCTCATTTATCCAAATATAATTATTTTGTCTATAAATATAAATATTAGATTAATTAGATAGGAAAGATCACTTTCCATTTAAGCTTCTCCTGCTCCTGCTGGTTACACTGTTTGAGTCATAGATTACTATTTGCTCTTCTATTGCATTTGTTTTATTTAATTGTTTTATATAGTAATATATTATGTATTTATTGTATGTATATATTTATTTATTTAATATATTATGTGTATGTTTATATTATATACATTTATAAAATATTACTTTGTTTTTTCTCTACTCAAAAATGGTTGACTGGTAGAGAACACCGTCCGGTGTTAAGTCCGTCAAATGTACATAGAATTTTACTGTGCATTAAAGTTTAAATAAATAAATAAATAGGTAGATATTTATTTATTTATTTATTTTATTGCAACATTTAAAATAGTTAATACATTTATATAATTTATTTGCATCGCTTAGACCAATGCATGCTTAGATCACTCTGAAAATATAAAGTATGTTACGATGAAAAAATGAATTTTCCAAATCAGTTTATAAATGACGGAGTTTAGATACAATCGAATTGAGAACCTCATTTCTTAAAGTCGGTTGAAAACTGTCACTTCTAGTCATTATTAAATTAATATGGAAGCAATAAGCGAAGAAACGGTACTTATTATAAAAAGGATTGTTATAATCTGTTTAGATTTAGCAAAGATAATCCATGCTATTCTCAATGAAACACCATACTTTTGGACATAGCTTAAAAGCTATAAATATAGTATGTGCATCTCTACTCATTCTAAAGAATGTCTGATAGAGTATGCCTATAGTATTTACCATAGTCCGTCTTTTCTACTTTTTATTGGTCAGTAAAGTTTAAATAAATAAATAAGTATACAGCTCAAGTGGCTTTCTATCCGTCTTCGTCGTAACTGGTACATCCTTTCCCTTCTTTACTCAATTCTCTTTAATCCAGTTACACCCCATTATTTAAAAGAACGTTTTATGTTTCTTGGAGAGAGCAATTCTAATTCTTATTCATTACGTAGTACTGACAACCTCCAACTCATAATTCCTACCCATTCTTCCTCTTTCTACTCCAAATCCTTTTCCGTGCAAGCAGTTCGTTTGTGGAACTCACTCCCTACCCCTATACGGTGCGCTCAATCGTTGCCCATTTTTAAAAACTTAGTTAAAGCCCACTACCTATCCTTATAATCACTTAGTCCTACGTATTCCCAGTTTTATGTGTGTTATATATATGTGTATTAGTATGGTATATTTGTATGTATTTATGCGTATATATGTATATGTATGTATATATATGTATATGTATATATATGTTTGGATGTATGTGTTTATTTATGTATGTGTATATGACTATGCTGTCACAGATATTATTTTTACAAATCTATTTTTTTTAACGCGCCACCTACTTATTTATGCTTTAATTCCTTCTACCCAAAGGTTGTCTGGAAGAGATTGCTTAGCAATAAGACCGCCTTTTGTACTACACTATACGTATTGAAAATTGTTCAACAAATCATGTTATGTTGGTGCAATAAAGTGTTAAATAAATAAATAAATAAAAATATACGTTAGAAGTAAGTAGTTATTATTACCTCAGTATGTTACAAAAAAAAATCAATTAACTATGTTATGTTTTATAATTTCAAGGTTACGTGCGGTTAAGATAACTCGGCGTGTAGACAAACAAAATTTGATTAACAACTTTGAACTTGTAGCATTATAAGGACAAGTGCACTAGTGAATTGGTCCGGTTTCGCACGGGTAGATAGAATTTTCGAAAATAACATATAGCCCATTTTATTCGTTGATAACGTTGCTTACTCTAGGCGAAAGAATTTTTAAAATCCTTGATGTTTTTTTTAAACGATATTTGTTCTTATTCAAAAAACTAAAACTAACAAACCTATTTTAACTATTACTCTATTTTGTCACTTTCTTTCAAATTGGGAATTTAGTGTAAAAGAAAGGGAGAAAACAGTTAAATTTTTGAAATAGGTATATAAGAGATTTGATGGTTTTATAAGTAAGGCTGTTTGAGTTTATTCTTTGCAAACAAACAAATCTTTCCTCTTTATAATGTTAGTATATGTATACCGCCATGAAGGGTCTCATGGGTGTCATATTGTATTCTGTATTGTTCATATTTGTATTTTATATGTTTTTCTTTTTATTCTAATTTCTAAGTAAAATAGTAACGTGTAATCTTCATTATTATGTTGTTTTGTCATATGTAACATGTATAATTTATATTATTTTCTTAAAAAGAGATTGTATCTAATTAATGATATTATTTAAGTGAAAAGTTTGGTTAGTGTATGGTGTAAATAAATAAATAAATAAATATTATTGTCATTTTTCGCCAGCTAGATCCATTGTGGCGTCACTTATCATTTTTTATGCTTGTTTGCAATTTCAAGTTATCCAGTTAATTGCTTAAATAATGCGTTATATAAACAAAAAATTCGTATTGCCCCGGCGTAGACTAGAAATAGAAGGACACTCCTTCCTTTCCTGTGGGTGTCGTAAGAGGCGACTAAAGGAACTTAGTAATAGAAGGATGGGCAGCAGCGTCCCTCTTAAAACATCTCTAAAAGCCTAACTGCGGTTGCCAACCCCCTGCCAAGCGTGGAAACTATTTTCAAAACTCCCCTTTACGAGGATGGCTTATGTTCAGCAGTGGACAGTCAACATCTGATACGATACGATACGAATAATGTTTTATTCAAGCTAACCCTTCAAATGTATGATCAAATCATTAACACACTCTGTCCCATTCGTGTTTCTACCGTGAGCAGTTGTTTGCATGGCTGTGTTTCTGTTTGAAGGGTGGGTGTTTCGTGAATTTACTGGGTACAGAGAAATAACACCTGAGTCCTCAGGAATGGCAACGCATGGGGGGTATCATGGGCGAAACAGTAAACTCTGTTATGCCCATGGTACTGCTTGTGTCTATAGGCGACGGTTACCTTTTTACATCAGGTGGGCCGTCAGCTTGTTTGCCATTCTAAGTTGTATAAAAAAAAATACAGTCAAACAAGTATGTAAGTAATCATACAATAATATAACTCATCAAAAAATAATTTTACTTACATATTTACAAACATAAAGGTGGGTAGGGAGGTAGGGGGGAAGGGATTGTTAGTAATGGGAAGGTTAATCCCCATTGCTATCAATATACCCTACCAAGTCGACCTTCACGCGGTTCTCCCTGGAAACTATAGTGGTTAATTTATCATTGAATTCGTGACGATGGTCTAACTGAGTTGCCTTTTCATCTTCATCAGTCATCCCTCACTGGTGCCCCGCCAGTGTATACCGATAGCGCAGGCGAAGTTACCATTCCATTATCATCCATAAAAAAAAGGTAAATGTACATACATATACACATACTGTAATAATTGTGAGCAATGCTGCAAGGTATAACTAGTAAAATATATCTTACATATGTTGCAGCAACTTAAATACACAAAAACTTCACGGCACGCCGTCCCAAAATGCGAAACTCGCGAGAAATATACATATATCAAAAACATGTGCGTTTTAAAATGAAAGCAGCCCCTTTCGCTGTTAATTTCATGGTTCCCTGCATTTTTATCTCTCACAACTGTTTATTTCTTTTTTGGACCTTTTATTTGTCATAGATTAGCGATTTTTTTTTCTTTTATGTTTATTTTTTTTTTTCGACTTAAATTTCTTTTGTCACAGTTTTCATTTAGTCTCTAGTTTTTTTTTTTTTATTATATATGTATGTATATATATTACATAAGCATGTTACGATATCCTCGTAAATTTTGAAGAGATTAGATAAATCACTTTATAGGTAAATCCTAAGTTGGGAGAAAGGGATTGTTAGTAAAGGGGATCTAACAGCTCCATTGCTACAGTATTCTCTCTCAGGTATACTTTGTCAGGTCAGATTATTCAGTTTCTCCTGAATACTGTCTTTGTTAATTCTTCTTGAATTCTTCACGATGGGCCAACGGCTTTCACCTTCATCTATCACACCTCATTGGTACTCCGCCAGCGTATACCGACAGTGCGTGCAGGGTTACCATTTTCACCCATTAAACAAACCCCAATTGTTGGCCTGTGTTGTAAATAAGTAAATCTTCGAATATATACAGTACAAGAAAAATTAATAGACAGAAAATTGTGTATTTTATTCGAATTACAGAAAAAGGAATTAATTAAAATAACAGATGATAACTAAGAACAATAATTTTAAATTTGTCAATGAAAGACCTTATTTAATTTTGTCTTTAATTTATATTATTTTCGCGGAACGAAATTCAGCTTGTCTTATCCGAACTTCTATATTTGACTCACGGTTTAATTTTACACGTTTTATAAATACTTGAATTTTTATATCTGTGAATCATCTCGTGGATAACGTTGGTTTTATTTGCGTCTGCTGTTGAGTCGAGGTTTCTCCTTTTGTTTTTGCCAGCATAAATGTTAATAAAACTCTGTTATAGTTATTTATTTCTTTTGTATAATAATTACAATATATTACACTCTCATAGTGGTCAAATGTTATCAAGTCATATGTCATAACTAGCTTTTGCCCGCGCCTTTACTCGCGTGTGGTATTCTATTTCTCACTTTTCCGTCGCAGTCTTATAAATTATAGCTATTGTCTGCGACTTTGTACGCACGGAGTTCTGGTAACACACCCTCCTTATTCTACGTTCTTAAGAGAATGGTTTTTTTCAAAAATGATTAAACTCTGTATTTTTTTAGTAAATGATTGAAATTAAAACTTTGCCTTTCTATTTTAAAATTAACAGATTTACTTCTTTTTTTTTTTTTAAATCAAGTCATCACCTATCTCATGCCTTTGCCTTGCGATAGTTTTGCTAAAAATCTTTTTGTTTTTTAAACAAGAGCTTAAAATAAACCTTCATATTTCTAACATCAAAAATAACAGAATTCATATAGAAATTTTCATCCCCCATTACACTCTTTAGGGATAAAATTTCCAAAAGTATTATAATAATATAATCAAAATATATTTTTATCAAATTTCCTTATTATTATGTACACAGCTGAGAGAAGAACTCACTGTAAAAAAGTTTAAGAAACAAAACCATGCACTCACGCCTAATTAGACAATAACAATAGTATATCTAATATTATATCAAACCATTATTCCTATTATATCGTATCAATAAATGCTAGTAAATTGCCTAGATATAGTTCCAACAATAAGTGTATTGAGCCAAGCAACTGCTAAATATAGAACGTAAAACATATTTCTGTTATATTTGGGTTGGAAACGTCCAAACGGAAAACTATTGTTATGGCTACGTAGTCCGATTCCAAAAAGTTGTCCCGATAGTAACGAGATATGAAGGAGATCTGCGTCTTCTAAATTATGATTTCTATTTAAAACAGATTATTTGTTGTCAGGGTAACTATTCCAATTTAGAGGAACTAGTCCTCGTAAATGTATCTGGAAGATTCAACCTTAAGAGTCTCATCCAGAGCCAAAGACTACAGATATCTTAAACCGCGGGAGATCGTTCGAGTAACACATAGGATCTACGAAATGATTGTATAAGGCAGGGGGAAGCACAAAAGATCCCGATGGGTCGACGTGCAACGGCTTAGCTGATCCAATATGCGAAAATAAGAGTCTCATGAAAAATTTCTTCCAAATTCTAAAGTTGGTTAAAACTATTACGTGAAAATTTTCTTTCACATCTGTAAAGTTAATATGGATGTATGTAAAAGAATAAGAAAAACAGCCTCTTTAGATAATTGCTAAATATATCTATCTAGACATACGTTTCTAGACTCCGCCATCAGAAAGAAAGAAAGAACCGTATCTATCTCATGGAAATGTATTCTGTCTCATGGATTCAGCAGCGATGATGATTCTGGCGATCGGTTTGTTTGCCCTTTGTTTAGGGATGCCATAATCGGTATCCCTTGAATTCTAGTGAATAGAAATGATGATACTACATTGAGTACTGTAATGCCACCTTCTCCTCTTGGTGATGGGATACAAGTACAATGTATTAATGCTTTCATCCCCAGGATATTGTAAAAGAAGATTACGACAAATATGCATCAATTTCAATGCATAAAAAAGACAATTTACATTAACACTGTACTGCCATATCAGATAAATCTAATAATAATATGCCTGCCTTCCACGTATGAGAAAAAAATCCGCGCTCAACGGTGGGACATCAATAGTCTGTTACGATAAAAACGTCACTTATCACGAATCGAGGATTTCAAATGGCATTGGTCTGTTTTTATATAAAAGATTTGTTTAAATAACAAATTTAATACTTATAAGATTACAGTAAGAAAATATACACGACCAAATTATCTGTACTGATAAACATGTACTTATCAGTGTTTGTGTAGCTATGGTCGAAAGCAGACATATTTTGTGAATTGATTTTAAATTACCAGCCAACCGACGTAACGTATATAGATTTAATTGTGATATGTGGTGATGTGATAAGACTCGAAACGTGTTCAAAATGGACTACATAGACTTTAAAGAAAAGGTTGTGATTGTGACTGGTGCCAGTTCAGGTATTGGAGCGAACGCGGCAAAAGCCTTTGCTGTTTATGGAGCAAGACTGACGTTAGTCGGAAGAGACGAGAGCAGGCTGCTGGCTGTCGCGAAACACTGTGAGTCTTGGAGCAAGACGGAGCCCCTCTGCCTTCTACTAGACCTGACCCAGCCGGGCAGCTGCGAGATCGTCATCGAGAAAACTGTAGAAACATTCGGAAAAATCAATGTTCTCGTCAACTGTGCAGGAAAACGGATCAAATCGTCCATGTTTAATACGTGTATGAAGTCCTTCGACGAGCAAATGAACATAAATGTTAGGGTACCGGTGTTTCTGACGAAGTTAGCATTACCACACTTGATCAAGACAAAAGGCAACGTGGTGAACGTTGTGTCATCATTTACAAAGCGTTATAAAGAAGATTACGTTCCGTATACAGTATCGAAGAGTGCGTTAAAGAAGTTCACAAATATAGCAGCACCTGAGTTGATGCCACATGGTGTTAGAATCAACGCAGTCAGTCCAGGCATCACGAAAGAAAGTCTGACTAACGATATTGTCTTAAGAAGTGAAGTAACGAACACGTTTGAAGCTCTCGAGTCGCAGTTACCGTCCGGCGCGGCGTTGGAAATGAAAGACGTTGTCCTGATGATCGTGATGGTGGCGAGCGACATTTTTCCTAACATGAACGGCTCTAATACATGTATAGATGGCGCCACCTGTATGATGTGATACGCCATAGAAATTTATCTCTTGTTTGTAAATGTTTAGGTCTACTTTTGTAATTAAATAATCATATCTGCATGATATCATTTCATTTATTTCCAGGGATTGCGTAATTGTTGTTGTATCTGTGATAGTGGCGCAGATAATGATGAGTCTTGTATATATTAAAATTTCATATACAAGTTTGAGATTTTCGTCGCCCAATTGACAATCTTAGGAAAGACTCGTCTGTTGAATATTTATTATTGTTTACAAGTAATGTAGTAATATTTACATAAGACTCCGTTAATTCTATAGTGACAATTTATAAATGTGCCATAACTGGTTTTATATAAATATTCAAGTCGATTTCAAGTCGAGTTTTCTATGTTTATCATTAGTTTTAATTAAAATGGCCGACAAACATGCCTCAATATTAGGTGTAATAATTTGTCAAAACATACACTAGACTACTGATAACCATAATAAAAAAAGTACATAAAGTTTTTTTATTTAATTCGTTAGATAAACTTCCTGTATTGATACCATTATTTGTTATTGTATTTTATCTGATATTATAGTCTAGTACCTAGCATAGTAAACACAGAAGTATTTGTTTCGGAAAACAATTCAAGTGTGCAATTTCAGAAATATGAGTGCAACTTGAAACAAGAGATCGGAAACAAGCTGACGGACTGTCTGATGGAGATTGTAACTGTCTATGAACACTTTAATTCATGCAAAAATTAAAATGGTAAACAAGCTGACGGCCCACCTGATAAAAAGTGGTAACCGTCGTCTATAGACATGAGCAGTACCATGGACATAACAGAGTATACTGTTTCGCCCATGATATCCCCCGCGAGTTGCCGTTTCTGAGGACTCGGGTGTTATTCCTCTGTACCCTGTAAATTCACTGTCCATATATCACTTTTCAAACCGAAACACACAGTCATGCAAACATAACTGCTTCACGGTAGAAACGCGAATTGGACAGAGGTAGCCAAGCAGACGACTTTTGCACAAAATCTCCTTTTGATTAACATACTATTGTCGATGGTTACCTATTACATTAGTTTTAAATTGTTTTAAAACAATATTAATATTTTTCACAAATAAATTACCGTATTTTTTTTTTTATGCAGAACAATATAAACTTAATATCTTGTTTATTTTAGGAATTCTTATCTCGCAAATATGAATGTTTTATTGTTTTTAACTTAGTGTTACAGTATCGTTGCCGAATGGCACTATACTGTGATAATGACAGGACCGTCCTCGCCAATGACCTTCCTAGCTACCACAATGTCATTAAATGTCAATCACTATGTAATACAGTGAATAAGTGTTAAATTATATAGCTAGTTGTAATTGAGCTCAGGTTTAAACATACAGGGTGTGTAGGAAAGTCGTTAGGGACTGTGTGTAATTTGAAATTACTCCGTAAAGTATATTATACGAGGTTTGTCCGGAAAGTACGTATAAAAGTTTTTTAAAAATTTTATTTTACAATTATTCAGGTAAATCAATTTTATCCCCTTCAAAGTACTCCCCCTGTGACATAATGCACTTGTGCCAACGCCGTTTCCACTGTGAGAAGGCTCCTTGAAAGTCCTCTGGTTGTAGGTTTCTCAGCTGCCCCGTCGTAGCTTTTTTTATCTCATTTATGTCCCCCAAATGCCGCCCCCGAAGTACCAATTTGGTTTTTGGGAACAAGAAGAAGTCACACGGGGCCAAATCCGGCGAATAGGGGGGTGTTCGGTCACCGTAATGGAATTTTTACTCAAAAACTCACGGACAACAAGAGAGGTGTGGGCAGGGGCATTGTCGTGGTGAAGAATCCAACGCCCCTCTCGCGCCAATTCTGGACGAACTCGTGCCACACGAGCTTTGAGGCGTCTGAGCACATCGACGTAGAATTTTCCATCAACTGTCTGGCCTGGAGGGACGAATTCTTGATGGACAATCCCCCGAACATCGAACTCTTTCTCGGCCCTCTCTGAATCTTTTTAGCCACTTGTGGACGGTTGGTTCCTTCACAGCATCATCCCCATAAACTGTTCTGAGATCGGCAAAAATTTCACGGCCATTCTTGCCGAGTTTCGAGAGAAACTTGATTACGACGCGCTGCTCTTCAACGGAAGCGGGCTCCATGCCGACGGGGTTTCGTTAAGAGGTAACTTCACAGATGGCGTGACAAGCCAGTTCGCACCGCACGGCGGTCAGACCAGAACTGAAGCATTGTTAGGGACATAAGGAAGGGGTCCTGCGCTTACCTGGCCTCCCCACTCCTCTTTCTCGCATTCCAGAACACTTTTATACGAACTTTCCGGACAGACCTCGTATGTATTTATATAATATTTTATTTAACTGTATATTTGTTTATATACTCTAAATATTAATAGTTGTAGCACTTCAGCTGCCCGCTAACGACATGCTTTCTCAACTGTATTGGGTTGACTGGAAGAGATCTCTGTCAGAGATATGGCCACCCTTGGCACAACATTTATAAATGCTTTAACAATGTAATTTACAAGTGCAATAAAGTTCAAAACCAACGAGGTTTTGAACGGTTATCTGAAGCTTGACACGTGTATGTATTTTATCTCGTAAATGCATTAAACAAATAAAGCTGACACCTTGCAAACTGTAAGCATTTTTAATTCCCAATCATCATATCTGCAAATGCCCCACTTTACCCTGCCTATTGATTACGAGTATAAATTTAATCCGGCACCTGTTGGCAACTACGAGTATGTTGATTTAAGCTCGATTTTGTAATAAACAACTCCAAATGCCCTAGTTAGCCGCTGCAATCCCATAAACAATCTCATTCAAGTCATACATACAATGTTGTATCGCCTTGAATAAATCTATAATTATAAAATCGTTTGTTTTTTTTTTATACGTCATAGAATGGCAAACAAGCTGACGGCCCACCTGATGGAAAGTGGTAACCGTCGCCTATAGACATGAGCAGTACCATGCACATAACAGAGTATACTGTTTCGCCCATGATACCCCCCATGCGTTGCCATTCCTGAGGACTCAGGTGTTATTCCTCTGTACCCAGTAAATTCACGCCATATCCCACCCTTCAAACCGAAACAGCCATGCAAACACAACTGCTTTACTGTAGAAACACGAGTGGAACAGAGGTGGGCAAGCAAACGACTTTTGTACAAAGTCTCCCTCTGGTAAGTGGTGAATCATAAATTATATTTTTGTTTCCTATATATATATTACGCTATGTCTGCATAAATTTTGCCTCATATACATACATACATACATCATACAACATCCATGCAAACATCAAAATGTCACCCTTCTTCATTCAGCAGTATCTGGAAGAGATGTGTACTGATTTGAACCGTGCCCCCTGCACGCCATCAATAACCACCTTGCAAGATTTATCATCTTGTCTCTTGTTTTAGAAACAATGCAACCAAAACATCCCTGTAGGGTGCATACACGTTTGGTAATAAATGTGTCGGATAGAATTTTTATAATTCTTAGCAAACTAGTTGACTATCCATTTGATGGAAAGTGGTAAATTTTGCCTATAGACATGTACAGCACTGTTCGTGATTCGAACACACAAATATTATCATCATTATTTCAGCGGTTAATTGTCCAGTGCTGAACTGAACTGCCTTCCCCATAAGGGTAGTTTTACCAGTAGTTGCCACGCTTGGCAAGCGAGTTGCTAACCGCAGTTAGGCTTTTGGTGATGTTTTAAGAGGGACGCTGCCTCCCATCCCTCGATCATTAATTTTTTTTATACAACATAGAATGGCAAACAAGCTGACGGCTCACCTGTTGGAAAGTTGTATCCGTCACCTATAGACATGAGCAGTACCATGGACATAACAGAGTATACTGTTTCGCCTATAATACCCCCCCATGCGTTGCCATTCCTGAGGACTCAGGTGTTATTCAAACCGTCAAACCGAAACACAGCCATGCAAACACAACTGCTTCACGGTAGAAACACGAATGGGACAGAGGTGACCAAGCAAGACTTTTGTACAATGTCTCCCTCTGGTAAAGTTCTCTTAGTCGCCTCTTACGGCATCCATGGGAAAGGAAGAGGTGGCCCACTCTATGCCGGAACCTCATGGCGAGGCCAGTGGTGTTAAACATACAAAATAATATGTCATTATAGCCGGCTTTATTGTCCTTGTGAAGTACAGTAAAAAATTTCTGGTTTTAGCTGTAGGTCAGAACAAACAATTTTATAAGTTTAGATTATCTGTATCCCGTGACTTTGCCTATATGGATTAGCGTAAAATTTATCTTATCTGTTAAATGTCCTACGCGTGTATCAAATTTCATTGAAACCCGACCAACCGTTTTATAAGTTTTCACCTTTATAAATTTACTAAGAATTTAAATATTAAATGGTGACCCTGTTAGAGCGGGCATTTATTTGTGAATTTACTTTGAGCGGTATATTTGTCTCGGCGTTTAACCACTTAATAATATGGGGTGTGCATGTATATACTGCGATGATTAATGAGGGGTACTTTGTGACACTGTGTCGAGATGCTCCTATTTTGGGGAGCCCGATGATGATGCGTGTCTTTTGATTCGAGTGGGAACCTCTTTATCAGACCTCGACGAGTTTTGAATTATTTATGACTAGTTGTTTCCCGTGGTTTTGCGTGTGTGATAGATTGTGCCTTGCGTGTTTAGAGTTCCGTACCAAGGTGGTGCTAATGAACTCTAGTTTTTTTTTTTTGATGCTATATTTCAACAACTAGAAATAGTATAAATTTGAAATTGTTTTAGAACAATTTTTTAGTGACCAACTAACTACCTTGATAGGATAATTATAAAACTTTTAACACCAGAGGAAGACTTTGTACAAAATTCGATTGCTTGGGTACCTCTGTCCCATTCGTGTTTCAACCGTGAAGCAGTTGTGTTTGCATGGCTGTATTTCGATTTGAATGTATGGGATATGGCGTGAATTTACAGGGTGCAGAGAAATAACATCTGAGTCCTTAGGAATGGCAACTGGCATGGGGGGTATCATGGGCGAAACAGTATACTCTGTTATGTCCATGGTACTGCTCATGTCTATAGGCGACGGTTACCACTTTCCATCAGGTGGGCGTCAGCTTGTTTGCCATTCTAAGTTGTATAAAAAAAAAATAATAATAGCTGCATATATTTATTTGTAAGTCAATATAATACCACAGTTTTCCGAGTGATGTCGCTGTGATCAATGGCCACCCTTTGTACTGGGGCGCGGTTCACACTTGACACTGCGCTCCAGTTCGCCCGGCAGCCGTGGCTGCAATATATCAAGCATTCTATTGTCCACGAACAGCGCTCCGCTTGGCAACTGTCGCTAATGTTAATTATACGCAATCTTTAACTGTTTGTCACGCCATTGGTGTCGTCGGTTTGATGTCTCAGTGCAGTAATGGTGTCTTAGGGGATTGTCGCTGTATTAGTTAATTATATGAAGTCGAAGGTATTGTACGAATTTTGATAAACATTTGTAGTGTTAAAGAATATTTGACAAGAAAAATGTAATTTAATTTGGAAACTGATGCATTATTATAAATAATCCGCAATCGGTATCCGCAAAAGGACCAAAGTAGCTAACATAGCTTGAAGTATATTTAAAAAATGTGAAAATGGAATGGTAACCCCGCCTGCGCTAACGAGATACGCTGGCGGACCACTAGTGAAGGGTGATCGATAAGAATGAAAACAGACCAGTTAGCCCATCATGATGAATTCATCAGAAATTAACCATGATAGTTTCCAGGGGGAACCGCGAGGAGGTCGACCTGGTTGGGTATATTGCTAGCAATAGGATTCTCAGTATCCGTTACTAATAATCCCTTTCTTCCCAACTTGAAATATACGTAAGCTGACCAAAACAGTAGTACGGGTAAATTGTATCTAATACAAAAAAACAGTTGTCAAATTAGGTTCAGAAGTGACGGCTTTTTTTATACACCTGAGGTGGCAAACAAGCATACGGCCCACCTGATGGTAAGCGGTTACCGTAGCCTATGAACGCCTGCAATACTAGAGGTATTACGCGCGCGTTGCCGACCCTGAAGTAACCTCTTTACTCTCCTTTTAAAGAACTACATGCTGTAGTCTCTTGGGAAAACCTCGGCAGGGAGCTCATTCTATAACCTGACGTAATCGAGAATTCGAGATAAAATTGAGAATCTTTGAAAGATTTTTAAATTAAAACTTTTTACCACACAACGAATAATCGCTCCTACTCGCCTAATGTGCGAAAAGCCGAAACAATCTCACAGCTTGCCAACAAAAGGAGACAATAGAGCCGTGTGCCACTAATTTTAGATTAATAACCCCACACAAATCATAGCTGTGAAGCGTGGTGCTATAAAATTAATCAAAATAAAGTAACGTGACGAATTTAAGAGACAGCCCGCGAGCTCGCGCTCGGTAATAAAGATCGCGCGTAATTTGAAATATGTCTTGGTGATGTAACGCGCCTTAGGATACATATTGGCGACTTTTGATTGCTGTTTGTGCTTCAAGTTTGCTGTATAGTACAAGAAAACCTTAGGATAATCTTACTTCTTATTTATATAATTAAATTCGACTCGACGATGTCCGTAACATGAGAGATATTTAAGAAAAAATGATGTAATGAATCTTTATAAGAGCAGTAGAGGCCAAAACAATGAATTTTGGAACTTTAGTCTGGTTGGCTATGAGTCTATATGTTTTTTTTTGATGGGTGAAAATGGTATGGTAATCCCGCCTGCGCTAACGGGATACGCTGGCGGAGCACCAGTGAAGGGTGATAGATGAGAATGAAAACAGACCAGTTAGCCCATCATGATGAATTCATCAGGAATTAACCATGATAGTTTCCAGGGAGAGCTGCGAGGAGATCGACCTGGTTGGGTATATTGCTAGCAATGGGATTCTCAGTCTCCATTACTAACAATCCCTTTCCTCCCGAGTCTGTATGTTTGTTCCGGTACTGCACAAAAATTTTTGCATCAAATTGGATGGAGTTTTTACAATTGTGTTTTTGAAGTCTAACATGAAATCTGATGTATGTTTTACCTTAATACGCCCTTTAGAAGTCGTATGTTTCATTAGTTCTCCTACTCCTGAAAACGTACGAAGTAGCTGGAAAAATACTTGTACAGAGCAAAATCTTTAAGGATACAAGAGTTCTTAAATAACGAATGAGTGATTCTTCCCTTAAAAGCGGCATTTTTTCAGTCAACCTTTCAATGCTTAATAAAAATTATACCAGAGGGAGACTTTGTACAAAAGTCGTTTGCTTGGTTACCTCTGTCCTATTCGTGTTTCAACCGTAAAGCAGTTGTGTTTGCATGGCTGTGTTTCGGTTTGAAGGGTGGGGATATGGCGTGAATTTACAGGATACAGAGGAATAATACCTAAGTCCTCAGGAATGATAAGGCATGGGGGGTATTATGGGCGAAACAGTATACTCTGTTATATCCAGGATACTGCTCATGTCTATAGGCGACGGTTACCACTTTCCATCAGGTGTGCCGTCAGCTTGTTTGCTATTCTAAGTAGTATAAAAAAAAAACTTGCTTGCAAAACCGACACCATCGATGGATTTCTTTGCTACATTTCTAGAGGGCTAAATCAAGCTTATAATGACAAATTCGCCAGAACACAACCAAGTTGGTTTCCAGAAGAGACTGCGGAATATTGATGATGATGATTACCTCAAGCACTGAATATGTCCATCCTAATGCCACCCTCCAAATAATGACAGTGCATTCCCTTAAAGCCATTACGTCATTAATTCCCAATTAACCGTCATTCCGTAAATGGTATCAATCACATCAGTAAAGTCCCATTGTACAGGCGATGTACAATGTTAGATCACAATTAACCGCGGTAACACAATGGCCGCCGATTCCCGTAACGATGTTAACACTCGCATCAAGCATAATTTCCCGTCGGGACGCTAATCCTTGTTGTAATTAGCTATGTGTATGAATGTATCTATGTGACCTGTATAGTAATATTTAAACAGTGTTATTTAATTATAATAATATTTGGTTATTTTTCTTTATAAGATATGTCACATTCTAATAAAGTCTTTAAGTAGACGACCAAATTCGTAATTTCAAATTTTGTATTCTTGTTTAAAATCTATACAAAATGCTAAACAAATAGTCACGCTTCATTCAAATGGAATAGCTACCGACGCGATTAGTATCGGTATAAAAATAGCTACCGACATCACAGCGATATTATCGTACAATAAATATTAAATTGAATTCATTTCCTCGCGACGATACACGTCCGCTCGTGTCGGTGTGCAGCGCGCGAATGCAGTTGTGTTACGGAAATATAAACTTTTCCGTAACTACCCGCCTACTTTCTTGTTAACGTCAGCACTGCAACTTTTAAGCTTTGTCACTATTACCTGACTTGCTTTTTCACAACATTCTGTGCTGTATTTTTATTTATCATTTTAAATCCGGTGACAGTCAGACTTCGGTTAATGAATCCAAAGATCGATTCCCAGGCAACACAACATAAATAATTTTCAAATTGATATTTGAAACATTTTAAAAATGATTGTCATTAGCTTTGTGTTCGTCAGAAACATTTGACAAAAAGCAGTGGTTTTACCGTGTTATTTATTTTTATCCGTCTTATGGCAAACACACAGAACCTTTTCTAAATAAATTGGAACATCAATAATTGCTTAGCTTTTTGTATCACTTCCCATTAAAATGTACTATTTTTTTATTATTTTTGTAAATAGTGGAATAAAGTTTAAATAAATAAATAAACAACACCTGAGTTATCAGAATGGATGAATACCCATCTACAAACATAAACACGAAGATTTGTATGTATAGATATATGTATGTTTGTTACTATTTCACATAAAAACTACTGAACGAGTTTGAATGGAAATGAAAGCTACACTTATAGGTAATATTCTAGATTAATATATGGAATAGGTACTTTATATACAGATTCATACGGGCGAAGTCGCGGAATACACTTATTGTTACATACATATTGTTAACACTAGGTTTACGGGCGTTTCTTATATACCTATCTCTACGAGCATCCGTCAAATTGACGGGTGGATGAAAATACGTATTTATTTTTAAAAAATCAATTTATTCAAACTAAATCTGAGTTTAACAATATAAGGCTTCACGTAAAAATAAAATACTAATAAGTCAAATTTTTTGTGTGTGTTGTTTATGTTTGCACCAACACATGAACTGAATATCTTTTCGATACGACATTTAGTCTGCTGCACGCTTTGAGTTTCGAATAACGCGAGGATTTGACACCCGGGCTACACAATTCGTTATCGAGGCGCTATTGAGATTATGAGTTGGGGGGCGGGGGGGGGGGGGGGGGGGGGGGGGGGGGGGGGGGGGGGGGGGGGGGGGGGGGGGGGGGGGGGGGGGGCAAGCGTTCAAGACTCTGTCCCCGCGACGTGCTAAAGCAAATATGATCGTATACGATTGTAATAAAGCCATAAATCGCTGCACAGTCGACGCGTGGATGTATTTATTGCTGTTTGATAGTTCCTTTAGTTTTCACCGAGGTTGTGATGCGAGAATGTAATGGTCGAGTGTTTGGCGAGTTATTGAATTGCTCCCCTGTTTTATTCTCTGCTATAAACGTTTAAAAAACCATTTTCATTTGTGAGCTGGACGTGGGTGCGAGGAAATGAATCGCTTATCGCAAATCACTCTGTTTAGTAGATTTTCTACGAGCTAATATTCTTAGTGTTTTTTTTTTTTTATGAATGATAATGAAATGGTAACACTGTCCGTACTATCGGTTTACACTGGCGGGGCACCAGTGAGGAATGATTGGTGAGGTTGAAATGGCAGGTCAGTTAGTTCATCGTAACGAATTCGACGATAAATTAGTCACGGTAGTTTCCAGGGAGAACCGCGTGGAGGTCGACCTGATAAGGTGTATTGATAGCAATGGGGACTAACCTCCCCATTATGGGGGGGAAAGGGATTGTTAGTAATGGCGACTGAGAATCCCATTGCTAGCAATATACCCAACCAGGTCGACCTCCTCGCGGTTCCCACTGGAAACTATCAGTGTTAATTCCTGATGAATTCATCATGATGGGCTAACTGGCCTGTTTTCATTCTCACCTATCACCCTTCACTGGTGCTCCCCCAGCGTATCCCGTTAGCGCAGGCGGGGCTACCATACCTTTTTCATCCATCAAAAAAAGAAAAAAAAAAAAACCTCCCCATTATTAACAATCCCTTCCCCCCCCCCCCCCCCCCCCCCTCATATTCTTACTGTCACTTGTTGTATGTAGAGTGGGCCACCCTTTCCTTTCCCGTGGGTGTGGGTGGCCTCTTACGCCACTAATAGAACTTAATCGTTGAGGGATAGACACCAGCGTCCCTCTTAAAATGTCACCAAAATCTAACTGCGGTTGCAAATCCGCTTGCCAAGCGTGGCAACTACTTGCAATATTATTATTATATTTTGCTCCGAAAGTCATGAGTTCGTATTTAATGGACCATTTAAATGTCGGACTAATTTTTATTTGAGGGTCACAGTGTATGCTGTGATGTCATAGTCTTGTTTGCTATTTTACGTTGTATAAAACTTTGTTAAGGACTATAATTTCTTACTTGAAAAGATGAACAAATTCCTAATTGTATATTTTTTGTTACAGGTACGTTATTAATTTTATCAGTTAATGATATCGGTGAGTTCATGAAATCATCATTATAACATCCCACTGACGTCCCACTGCTGGGACGGGTCTGAGGAGTTTAGCCCACTGTTATTATGTTCGTCAAATACATTATTTGATGAACATAATATTTTAAAATCTAAAACATCTAAATAATCAGGATTCATATAGCACGCCGGGGGGGTGGAGGGAGAACGTTATTAGTAATGGGTTCTAATTCCCAATGCTAGCAGTATACACCCTGTCAGGCCGACCTCCATGCGGAACCTGGCAGCTAATTTTGTTAATTTCTATCATATTCGCCACGATAGGCCAACTGACTTGATCTTCATCTTTGTCCATTAAAAATATAACACGCCATTACTACTGCTTCTCTCATAATGATGAGTAAAAGCATTTTTTTAATGGATGAACATGGAATGTTAACCTCGTATGCGCTATCAATATACGCTGGCGGGGCACCAGTGAAGGGTGGCAGGTGAGGATGAAGGCAGGTCCAAATTGACCAGTTGAACGAAAATTAAGCAATATGGTTTCCAGAGGGAACCGCGTGGGAGGTTTTTTATTATACGACTTAGAATGGCAAACAAGCTGACGGTCCACCTGATGGAAAGTGGTAACCGTCGCCTATACACATGAGCAGTGTCATGGACATAACAGAGTATACTGTTTCGCCCATGATACCCCCCATACGTTGCCATTCCTGAGGACTCAGGTGTTATTCCTCTGTACACAGTAAATTCACGCAAGATCCCATCCTTCAAACCGAAACACAGCCATGCAAACACAACTGCTTCACGGTAGAAACACGAATGGGAGAGAGGTACCCAAGCAATCGATTTTTGTACAAAGTCTCCCTCTGGTTGACGTAACAGGCTAGTAATAGGCCTGTTAAATCTTACTATTTTTTCTACTAATATAATTACTAATAATCCCTGTCCTCCTCCATAATAATGAGTAATGAGCCAACGAATGAGTTAAGTAAACATCTAAGAACATGTTGCTACGTACAAATTTGCTTTAATTTTTAAAAACTTTAATCGCGACATACACTTTGATGAAGATAAAATGTGAGACGTTTCGTAGACACGTTAGATTAAATATATTTGAATTTAGAACGCGGCATCGTATGTCTACTAGTACCTAGACTTTGTTATGCCCTAGTTTTTTTGCTGCGCATTCAAAGACAGTAGATTCAATAAATCGTAAACAGCTTTTATGAACGTATTTAAAAATAAATAATAAGTTTCCTGTTAAAGTGAATTACTCTAAACAGGGGTGGTAAACTCGCGGTTCGTTCAACAAGTCTTCACTCGCTTCTTAAGTAACACTAATCCGGCTCGAAGGATCAACAAATTGTTTCGTGTCGGTTCGCGTTTGTTAATAAGAAATTATAAGTACTGTTACTCAAAATGTTTATACTTGTTAAATCACGCGGTTTTGTTCGTGTAATTTAGAATTAAAAATATTACAAATGAAAAGTATTGTAAATGCTAGGTTAAATACAGGGCAGGGCTTTAAAATGATAAGCAAGCTATCGGCCCATGTAATGGAAAGTGGTAACCGTCGTTTACAGACATGGACATCAGAGAGTACACTGTGATGACATCCCTTATGTGTTGCTTACCCTGAGGACTATTGTGTTACCCTTAAGACCGAAACACAAACATATAGATAGATAATTAATTTGCATTACTTACAGCTCACAAATAACAACAGTACAAAGACATATACGGTAAAAAGAGATAAAAGAATGCATATACAAAAAGAGCAAAATGTATAAAACAAGTAACAATTTCCTTCTTTCATGCGTGTGTCATAGTAACACAAAATGGTCACAACTCAGTTTATTGTTTTGCCCTCAAAAGAGCAAAACATACAAGCATAGCTGCTTCATGACAGAAACACGAGTAGGACAGATGTACCCAAGATTTTTATTCTTTTTTTTTTATACAACTTAGAATGGCAAACAAGCTGACGGCCCACCTGATGGAACTGTTTCGCCCATTATACCCCCCATGCGTTGCCATTCCAGAGGACTCGGATGTTATTCCTCTGTACCCAGTAAATTCACGCCATATCTCACCCTTCAAACCGAAACACAGTCATGCAAACACAACAGCTTTACGGTTGAAACACGAATGGGACAGAGGTACCAAAGAGTCTTTGGTAAAACTTTTACATTTATATTAACACTATGTACAGAATTATTTTCTACAAGTCGTTCAACGGATACGTCTAGACAGAATAATCCGTTTCATTGTCATATAATTTATGCTTTATTAGAATGCTTTTAGCATTAAGTCCGCCATGTACACATATTTGTACTAATGAATAAATAAATAAATAATTGTCCAAGACACGCCAAAGACATTGGCCCACTGGTTGTTTCTTACACTGTGACATTAGTATTATTAACACACGTTTTACTACTTAGTTGTCCGAATGTTGTCATAATTCCGTCTGTGAGACCGCAAACATGAGCAGCAGCGTTTACAGACAGAATGCTTCTGATGTCTGCGGTCGGATAAATACCGAACAAGGCGGTACACGTATACCTAAAACGCTAAACATGTTAACAGAATTAAAGATAAGAAATGGCCCATTCTATGCCGGGACTACACGGCGAATCGATTTCCAAATGCATTACAATTCATCATCGTCATCATGTCAGCCTTTCACTGTCCACTGTTGAACATAAGCTTCCCCAATAAGGGTGGTTTTGCCAGTATTTGCCAAGTTTGGCAGGCGGGTTTGCAACCGTAGTTAGGCTTTGGAAACGTTTTAAAAGGGACGTTGCTGCCCATTTATCCGCTATTAAGTTCCCGTAGTCGCCTCTTACGACATTCACGGAAAAGGAAGTGGTCAATTCTATGCCGGGACCAAGCAGCGATCTAATTACAATTGCAACCTACGAAAAACAAGTTGATAAGTACTGCATTATGCAAGATTATGGAATGAGCTCCCTGCCGAGGTTTTCCCAAGAGACTACAGCATGGGGTTCTCCAAAAAGGGGGTAAAGAGGTTTCTTCAGGGTCGGCAACGCGCGTGTAATACCTCTGGTATTGTCGGCTTTCATAGGCTACGGTAACCGCTTACCATCAGGTGGGCCGTATGCTCGTTTGCCACCTCAGTGGTATAAAAAAAAATTAAAGGGAATTACGGTGAACACGAAATGTCAAGTTTGGACATTATCATGAAATGGTGGTTTTTAAGAACTTAATGTTGTGAAGCAATTTCTCTGTTGTAAGGGGATGAGATTCCCGCGGCTACAGAAAATAGCTCTTTGTATGCAAATATTTTACTTTTTAAAAGAGTAAATAATCCGCGGCGGATATCCCTTCAAGCCATTTGGACAATGAAAACAAACGTGTCATGTTTAAATGAGTGGTTTCTCCGTGAATCGGTTATTATAATTAGTAATTCGTTACCGAAGTTTTGTTACCAAATTATATTTTAATCGCAAAAATAACCAGATCGATTTACGTGTGTTTTCAATCGGCTACAAAAAAATCCCAATTCAGTTGTAATTTCTTTATTTGTTACTTCATAACTCCGTCTGCGGCTTATCAAAACCTATATCTGGAGTATAGCTCTGTATGGATGTGAGACGTGGACATTAACTCAGAAGGAAATGGATAAACTTGGAGCATTTGAAATGTGGTTCTGGAAAAGGATGGAGAAAATTAGCTGGAGGGATCGAATTAGCAATGAGGAGGCCCTGCTTAGGGTTAAGGAAAAAAGACAAATTATTAGAACTATTGAGGACAGAAGGGGAAAAATGTTGGGACACTTGATACGACACGACGAACTTATGAACATTATAGTAGAAGGTAAGATAGAAGGAAAGAGGGGGAGAGGGAGACCGAGACATAGTTACATCAGGCAGATCAAAGAAGGAGTTGGTGTCGTGTCGTATCAAGAGGTGAAGAGACTCGCTGAAAATCGTAGTGAGTGGCAAGAACTCCACCGAGAAGAGCGCAGCTCTTAAATAGAATCGATAGAACTCCGTCTGTTATAAACCGATTTAGAAAATAGCATCGCTATCATATCAGTCTTTAACCGTCCACTGGTGAACATAAGCCTCCCCCCTTGGTAGGTTTCGCCAATAGTTGCCACGATTGGCTGCCACATTGGCAACCACAGTTAAGCTTTGGAGATGTTTTAAGAAAGACCTTGTTGCCCATCGCTCCACCATAGGCTCCCTTAGTCGTCTCTTACGACGCTCATGGGAAAGGAAGGGGTGGCCTATTCTATGCCGGGACCACACGGACGATTTGACGCAAATATATACACATGCATATTAGTTCCATACAAATTGTATCAAAATCGGTTCTATAGTTTAGTTTCTAAATTAAAATAACTGGTTATACCTCATTTAAAGTTGGTGTTTTTTGTGAAATATAATTTTAAATTTATATCAATAATGTACAACTAGTTTCGCGAGTCTTGGTAAACTTAATTATGACATAAGTACTGGTGAGTCAATGTGATTATTTTCATAATAAAATATGATGTATATTTACGAAATTCACAACAATAATATTGCCAAATTGTCCAAAAATTTAACGTAATATTTTATTTGCTCTATCATGTCATCGGCGTCCATAAGCTACACTAACCCCGTTTATTATTAGACGGACTATATATGTATGCCATCGAAGTAGTATAAAAAAACAATTCAAAAGTTTAAAAAAATCCTTATTTGCAGAGTAAATTGTACCTACTTTATTACTCCTCTCCATCCAAATACCAGAGGGACCAGAGGGAGACTTTGTACAAAAGTCGTTTGCTTGTACACCGCTGTTCCAATTGTGTTTCAACCGTGAAGCAGTTGTGTTCGCATGGCTG
Organism: Galleria mellonella; assembly: GCF_026898425.1. Taxonomy (NCBI): domain Eukaryota; kingdom Metazoa; phylum Arthropoda; class Insecta; order Lepidoptera; family Pyralidae; genus Galleria; species Galleria mellonella. Next base: position 373,358 of record NW_026441999.1, on the reverse strand, counting down.
TGTTTCGGTTTGAAGGGTGGGATATGGCAGTGAATTTACAGGGTACAGAGGAATAACACCTGAGTTCTCAGGAATGGCAACGCATGGGGGGTATCATGGGCGAAACAGTGTACTCATATCCATGGTACTGCTCATATCTTTAGGCGACGGTTAGCACTTTCCATCAGGTGCGCCGTTAGCTTGTTTCCAATTCTATTGCATAAAAATAAATCCCAAACTTGCCTGGAAGAGATCACTTTTAGCAATAAGATCGCCCCTATTGTTTTCTCATTGTGATTATTCCTTGTAATTGTTTGTATTTATAATAAATTTACTATTGTAATCTTTTGAAGGAAATTATAAAGAGTATCTGTCTATCTATTTATCTATCTACTTGTATTCTATGAAATAATTTGCGTTAAAAACCACATGCCACATTAATGACATGTAGTTAGTTACTAAACGCTAAACTTTAACAGTGATTATCACGTGGTATCTTTTCGTGGAACCTATAATTTCCTTTGCTAATCGCGAAGAATTTATGACGTCATCCGAATGAAAATTTCATGAGATTATTAGTTACTGGATTTTAATTAAAACTTGAATGGAATTCGATTTAAGTGGATACAGTGTAATATAAAATTAATTGAAACAGTCATTAGTGACATTGTTGGAACTGATGAAGCTGCTCCGATAGTGAAAGTCTGTTATTATCACTCAGAATATCATCTAGAGAAGTGGCAGATAGGTTTTTTTTTTATTTATTACACAAATGCAAGATAAATATGCAACGGTAGGCGGCCTTATCGCTAAACAGCAATTTCAGCAATTAATCGTAGACTAGCAAACCTTCTGAGTTACGTAGGATTATTTTGAAAATATTCTATTTTATTTTCAAAAAATTCGAACGTAGCTCGGCTTTGTTACTCATTCGTAATGTAGATGGAAGATTTTTTTTTAATATGTAAATTTTTTTTTTAGTTTGTCCATTACAAACAAAAAGATCAAATCTTTCTTGTTCATAATATTATGTTAGTTTAGATATTTTGTCAGTAACATTTGCATGTGGGATTGCATGGGAGAGGCCTATGTCCAGCAGTGGACGAATAATGGCTGAATAAATATGGCTGAAGTAAGAATAATATTTCGTTGAAACCAAAAAGACATGTAACAATTAAACATTTTGTTTCCAAGACTTCACACTAGGATAATGATGATGATGATTTGCATAATATAGAACGAGACAGAAAGATCTGGCGTCTTGTTCTTCATCAACAGTGTAGAGGCGCAGACGTGGGCTTGATGATATTTATATATATATATAGATTCAGGAGGAATGAGAGACAGAAAGACTTAACGTGGCGATTGATCACGATCTCACCTGATGGAAGGTGATGGTGTGGTCTAAGATGGATCTCGGTCACCTACAAATACTTTACTACCATGTTGATGACCCTTATTCATCGTTATCACATCTACCCTTTACTGTCTACTGTTGAACATAGGCCTCCTCTTATTGGAGGGGTTTGCCAGTTGTTGCCACGTCTGGCAGGCGGGTCGACAACAGTTAGGCTTTGGTTACGTTAGAAGAGGGACGCTGCTGCCTATTTCTCGATCATTAAATTCCCTTAGTCGCCTCAATAGGAAAGGAAAGGGGTTTTTTTTATACAGCGTAGAATGGCAAACAAGCTGACGGCCCACCTGATGGAAAGTGGTAACCGTTGCCTATAGACATGAGCAGTACCATGGACATAATAAAGTATACTCTTTCGCCCATGATACCCTCCATGCGTTGCCATTGCTGAGGACTCAGGTGTTATTCATCCGTACTCTGTAAATTCACTGCTATATCCCACTCTTCAAACCGAAACACAGCCATGTTAACACAATTGCTTTACGGTTGATAGTATAGTTCGTCTGTGTGTAAAACAATATCCTAAATTATTCTTTATTCTATTTCATGATTGTTGGTATCTTTTTACAAGTGTTCTATTTAACTTGCTCCGTTTGTTTCTCCGACTTTCCGGTTTAAAATTTGTAATCCATTTCTCGAGCATTTTCCGGTATCCGATTGAGATGATGAAATATCTGTCGTGATTACAGGGGGTCGTTTATTCACCCTTATTTATCATTTACTTTTTTTTTTTAATAAGTCCTCGGTTTTCTGGTAAATACGTAATTGTTTTTTTTTTAAATTCAGATATTTCAAATTCAATACGTCAATAAAACGGCTCGTTATTATCGGCTTATTATTGCGTTTTCTGCGTTTTAAAATAAGAATGGTGAGTTTACTTGTTAACACTAATATTGTCACATTTGAATTCAAAGATTACGGAATAGAATAAATAGAATTCACCTAGCGTGTTGCTCGTTGTATTTATGGAATTGCCAATGCGTTAGAGAGGGATAGACGTATAAAACGCATCTGCCTTTTGACTAGTACGTAGAAGTCAAATTCACCGAGATATGTCACTTGGTTTTATTGGCCGTATAACCCTACCAAATTCAGATGCAATCTGCTTGCATACTTTCTACATAAACTGTGTCGAATATATAATCTAGTTATATAAAATTTGTCATTGACAAATAATTGACATATCAAACATTTTCTATACACTATCCTGCTATGAATTGAGAAAAATAGCAACTGATGGTGTATCCCTCGTCCTCTTTACTATTTATATTTGCATAAGCAGAAAGGAAGCAACCATACGATTTACAGTTTTTATTTTATCATTCCTTCTATGTAATTCCTTGCTCTTAGTTTATACTCACTGTATTTTTTATATTTGTAATAAAATTGTTTTGAAACATAATTATTTTTGTGTAATAAAGCCGTTTTTATGTTATCAAATCTGCTCGTTGTAATTAATTCAATTTCAAAACACCCTTATTATTGCCATTCTGTTGTTTCCTCTAAGAGTTTTTGCATGTTTTCACTCTGTGAATAGAATTAATGAAAATAATAGAGTTCTAATTATTGTTTTGCGTGCTTCTATATCTTAATTTTGTCCCGGGATGATTTATGAAATTGTCCCATTGTCGTAGTGAGGTGGTAGAATACGACTCGACTCAGTATCGAGATGGTTTTATATGATCACCCAGTTCACTTCGCATTTCGATACGCAATTAAAATGTAAAATACAAAATTTAGATTAAAAAGTATTAGTGTTACGTAATTAGGTAATTTAATATATACATAATTTTTTTTTTATTGGTAGAAAATGGAACAGTTACCCCGCCTGTGCTAACGGGATACGCTGGCGGGGCACCAGTGAAGGGTGATAGATGAGAATGAAAACAGGCCAGTTAGCCCATCATGATGAATTCGTCAGGAATTAACCATGATAGTTTCCAGGGTGAACCGCGAGGAGGTCGACCTGGTTGGTGGGTATATTGCTAGCAATGGGATTCTCAATCTCCATTATTAACAATCCCTTTCCCCCTTATACGTACATATTAACAAGCTCAAATAAAGAATGTTGAAAATAAAAAAGTAAATTTTTAATATAAATTACATTTTAATTTTTTTTTTCTGTTTTGAATTGACGAATGACAGTCAATTCTCAGCCGAATTTAATGATTCATTTTACAATTGATAGGGTTTACTTATTACAATTGTGTAAATTGTCTAAACTCTTGATTGTTCCCCTTAAATAAAGTTGAAACCATTTTAATTTGTGGGAAATAATTTTGATTTCTTATTAAATTATTCAAATCGACTCGACCGTTGGTATGTACATCACTATCGTTGGGGTTACTTAAGTTGATTCTGCTGCTAATTAGGTTCGTGATGATTTATTCTATGAATATTTACTGTTTACATTAGTATAATTCGTTTCTGAATTCTGTTCGCCCGCTGATGGATCTTCAAATTTTAAGATTAAACTCGAGCAATCTCGGCCGGAATACAAAGTGAATAGATTAGTATATTATAATTTAATGTTTTATCCGCAGGAATTTTAAATGCTGAGGGATATTGGAGTATATATTCATAATAAATACACTAGGGGTAGGTTTGGACCCGGCATAGAATAGGCCTAATGAAAATGGAATGGTAACCCCCCCCTGCGCTAACGGAATACGCTGGCGGGGCACCAGTGATCGAGAGTCCTGTGGGTCTTTTTTTTTTATTGGATGAAAATGGTATGGTAACCCCGCCTGCCCTAACGAGATACGCTGGCGGAGCACCAGTGAAGGGTGATCGATGAGAATGAAAACAGGCCAGTTAGCCCACCATGATGAATTCATCAGGAAATAACCATGATAGTTTACAGGGGTAACCGCGAGGAGGTCGACCTGGTTGGGTATATTGCTAGCAATGGGATTCTTAATCTCCATTACTAACAATCCCTTTCCGCCTTGGTTTCCAGTGGATGTCGTAAGAGGCGAGGCGAGGTAAGGGAAGTTGGTGGTAGATGGGCAGCAGCATTCCTCTTCATACATCTCTACGGCTTAACTGCAGTTGCCAATCCGCCTGCTAAGCATGGCAACTACTGGCAACTTTTGTTTTGAACTATATACTAATGTCGAAGCTAAGTTTCAAATGTATTCGGTCAGAATAAAAACAATTTTCATTTCATACGCATTGTCAATTGTTAAATTTAAAATAGCTACTGGTTCCAAAATATCACTTTATTCAATGTATTCAATACTTTATTGTTTTACACTAATAATACATAAAAATATGACAGTGGTAATCAAATGTGCAAAGGCGAATTTACCTCTAAAAGAGTTCTCTTCCAGCAACAACCAAAAGTGGAAAGGAGCACCAATGTCAGAGGGTAGAGCGGTGTACAATATTGTGACAGTTTACAAACAAACAAACTAGACAATCTTAAATTTATACGTAATTAACCCTTCTTTGCATAATGATGGAAATTTTCACTATAAAATTGAATGCCCAAAAATTATATAAAACGACAAGTTCACTTTAAGTTGATCGTGTCTGGATACCTTTTTATGTCCATTGCAAAAAAAAAAAAAAAACAGCTGTCAAATTTATTTTTTTAACCATTTTTCCTTTAATTTTAAACATGATTTATTTCACCAATAAAAAAAATCTTTATAAATTACATTTTTAGTTATATTATTATATTTCAACCAGAATATCATTCAGTATTTTATTGTGAAATTTCAAGATTCATTGGCATTGGCGAATCTCGTAAATCGATAAGTGACTCTCGATACATCGAGATCGGCTAATAAATAAGTCCATTAGTGGCTTTATCGACTCGAGTGACAGATATCGAGATATCGATCATTTTTCACCGTCCCTCTGTCGATGACAGACGCCAGCTCTATTTATGGGTTTCGAAGAATAGGAGTTCTTTGTTGAATACTTTTTAAAGATATCAAATCCGTTTTTTTTTTTGTGATTTATTTTAGTGAGAAACGTTATATTGTAAAAAGAGAAAAACGTTTGTTATAAATAAAAAAAGCGTTTGTAAACTTGTTTAGAATTGTTGAATAGGCTTTATAAATTGCCTTTAGTTATATCAAAGTAAAAGAAAAGCGACTTAGTGTACAGAACATAACAATATTACGATTTCTTGGTAACGTTAAATCTTCGCCTCGTGTTTTTTTTTTTTCTATATAAATAATAATTTGAAATTGTGTTTGGCAAAAAATAAACACAGTTGTAGTGAAATCAGTTATTTTGATTTAAAAATTAAACTACTAAACCGATTTTGATAAATTTTCAATGGAACCTATCTGTAAGTGTATCTTTTCAGGTGAAAACAATTTTCCAAATTTATTTTTTAACTGACAGCGTTGTTAGGTAACAAACATAATAAAGTACAAACGAAATAAAAATTGAAGACACATTATTTTGTAATTGACTTCTTTTTGAAGTCGGTTGAAAAATAATAAAAAAAAAAACAATATTTTACCCTTAAAAGCCAGATTTTTTAAATCAAATTAAAAAATATATAAGTGTATCCTTTACTGTGCTTACTAATGGGGGAAAATAGTAAAAAAAACTGAAAACGATATTTTTATATATTTATTTAAAAAAAAAACATTTGGTATCATTTTTGATATTTTAGGCATTGCGGTAATCAAAATATTTAAATTTATTTAACAATGAAACAATACAAACCGCGGTATCAAATTTGAAACTTCAGGTATTTAAGGGTTAAGATTTTGTTTCGAAAAAATGAATTTTGCTTAGCAAAATCTACTAAATATAATAAATCAAGCCGTGTAGGTCCCGGCATAGATAAGGCTGCCTCTTCCTTTTGCGTGGATGTCGTAAGAGGCGACTAAGAGAAGTTATGGTTGAGGGATGAGCAACAGCCTCTTAAAATATCTCCGAAAGCCTGACTGCGGTTGTCAACCCGCCTGTCAAGCATGGCAACTATTGGCAAAATTCTCCATTAGGGGGAGGCTTATGTCCAGCAGTGGACAGTTAAAGGCTGGTATGATGATGATGTTGATGACAACGAACCTTTTTTTTATACAACTTAGAATGGCAAAAAAGCTGACGGCCCACCTGATGGAAAGTGGTAACTGTCGCCTATAGACATGAGCAGTACCATGGACATAACAGAGTATACTATCTCGCCCATGATACCCCTCATGCGTTACCATTCCTGAGGACTCAGGTGTTATTCCTCTGTACCCTGTAAATTCACGCCATATCCCACCCTTCAAACCGAAACACAGCCATGCAAACACAACTGCTTCACGGTTGAAACACGAATGGGACAGAGGTACCCAAGCAAACGACTTTTGTACAAAGTTGTTCACCAGAGGGAGAAAAATGTAAATCAAATATTTACATTTTTACTTTGTATTTTATTGATCGTTATTTTTTGTTTTCATTCCTTTTGATAACTCCTATTTTCGTTGCTTTGTGTACAGCGCCTTTTATCTATATTGTTGCTACTTGTGAAAACCTATTAGTGGCTTGTTTTGTGATCCTAAACTGTATCTTATTTGCTCTAGTGTAGCCCTGGTTTTCCTTTGAATAAATAAATAAGTAGTATATGTAAATTAAAGCAGGCATCCGACTTAACACTCATAATACGTAACTAAACCATATCTGACAATGTATAAGTAGAAATTATGCTATGAAACAGATGTTGACCAAACAGGCGACGTGCTGTAGAAGGACCAAATTAAAAGTACCCGTAACCGGCGAGCGTGTATGAAAAGTTTGATGAATGTGGAAGAAGCGAAAGAGGTTTGTTTGAATCGAAGCATTTGGCGTTCCATTGTTTCTGCCTACCCTAATGGGAGACAGGCGTGACAGATATGTATGTATGTATGTAAACAGATGAACATACAGTGATACCTAAGAACATAATATACCCCTCCACAGTTGGGTAATTAATGCTCATTAATGCGCCTATCTGAGCTCGTGTGTGAAACAGCTGGATTTATACGCTTCCTGAGAGACGATGGCCGAGACGGACAGATAGCCGCGGCTAATGTCCCTCCCCAGTTCAGTTCCGGGCTGCTGGCGTAATTTATTGCCGTGTAATTACGCTAATTAGGTATGAATTTCAATATTATAGTGAAATTAGCATAACACATTCGGAGAACAGCGACTTCAGTTTAAAATTTTGTTCTACAAACAAGAAGGTTTTGTTCCACAAAACATGTGATTTCGGTCGTGACAAAATTAATATTGGCTCGAAATCTCATTATTCTTATTTTAAATGCTCAAAACGTAAACGCGAAGATGGATGGCAGGCTATTTCAAATATATTAAAATTTAAAATATTCATTTATTTAACTCTTTATGTCACCAAAAACATAAAACTATACAGTGACAATACAAGTGTAATATAGTAGCATAAAGTACAGATTAAAATATATACATAAACGTGCAAAAGGCGGTGTTATCGCTAGGGCAATCTCTTACAGACAACCTTCGGTTACAGGAGAAATGCTAGAAGTGGGTAGGTGACGTAAGAGTGAATTAATGATTTTTACGTGCATAAAATACAAAAATATTAAATATACATTTATTTATTTAATACTTTATTGTACACATTAGTTATAAGAATATGACAGAGGTAAACAAAAGTACAAAGTCGAGCTTAACTCTGACAGAGTTTTCTTCCAGCAACACCCAAAGTGGAAACGAGCATCAATGTCAGCGGATACAGCAGTCTATAATTTTTAAACAGACAAAATTAAATTAATTACATTATATTTAATCGTACAAATATACATATATATATATATATATATATATATATATATATATATATATATATATATATATATATATATATATATATATATATATATATATAAATATATTGTTTACTTAACTACTTTTTAAACCAAATAATATATAATACACATATAAATATGTACATAGCAAATGCACGATAAAAATCCCTATATTTTTGTACAGAAAATTGTATGTTTAACTTGTGTTATTTTTAACATGTTCGGATAATAACGTATTTATGTAACTTTTATAAAACAAATTTATTTTAACGGACACTCACAGCGGCTGGCCGATGTCGCATTTTTCTCATTTTCATCTATTTTCATATGTAAATTAACTTTAAAATGCGTCTCGGAAAATGCTGAAACCCAAAGTCCTGAATAATAAACGGTGCTGCGGCTTTAAATGGATAACAGAAAGATAACTACGAGCCAACAGTTCAAATAAAATGGCTGAGAACATACTTTGGCTGTCCTACTACATTATAAATGGGAAAGTTGCTAAAGACGTTTGAGTGTTAACTATTATGTATTAACGTGATTATGTGTCTTAACACTTGAACGAGTTTATTCGAAATATTCTACACAAATGGACCAAATAGGGGGGAAAGGGATTGTTAGTAATGGGGTCTAATAGCCCCATTACTGGCAATATACCCTCTCAGGTTGACCTCCACGTGTAAACAATCATGTTTAATTCTTGTCGAATTCATCATGGTGGGCCAACTAACCTGCATTCATTCTCACCTATCATCTTCCACTGGTGCGTCGTCGGTGTATACCAATAGCGCGGGCGGGGTTACCAATAAATTTTCACCCATTAAAAAAAAGATGGACCAAATGTATAATTAATACAAACTGATACTCTATGAAAACTCTAAACTTGAATGACAAATGTGCATGGTGAGTTAGTCGATCATGCACGGGCTTCTAACGACCATGTAATTGTAGACATAGTATATTTAAATAAACACACATGATGTTAACAGAGATTTAAATGAGTAATTGTCGAGTTTCTTGCGGTCTCTTCACAACAGATAACGACTTTCCGAACCTTGCAGTAGATTAAAAAAATTGACGATTTAAAAGTGCTTGTAAACAAGTCTATTTAAATAAAGGTGATTTGAATTTGGTATACTAATTATAACGAAACCAGTTATTTTGACTTAAAAACCTAACCTTTAACTCATAAGATCTTCAAGAAAAGAGTATATTCCATTTTAAAAGGCCGGCAGCACACCTGCAATGCCGTTGGTCTTGTAGGGGGTGATCATGGGCGGCGGTAGTCACTTACCATCAGGTGAGCCGCATGCTCGTTTGCCCTCTGTGTTGTAAAAGAACGAATGAACCGATTTTGACAAAACTTCTATAAGACCAAATTGAAGGTTTTTTTTTATACCACTTAGGTGGCAAACAAGCATACGGCCCACCTGGTGGTAAGCGGTTACCGTAGCCTATGAACGCCTGCAATAACAGAGGAATTACGCGCGCGTTGCCGACCCTGAAGAAACCTCTTTACCCCCCTTTTGAAGAACCCCATGCTGTAGTCTCTTGGGAAAACCTCGGCAGGGAGCTAGGTAAAAAAATCCAAATTATATTATATATGACGTAACAAACATAGAAAAACATAACCGAATTGAGAAGCTCCTTCTTTTTTGAAGTCTGTTAAAAAATTTGTCACTGTAAGGCCTGTCTCGTGTTTTGAAGTCGATAAATAACTAGGGATATCCGCTTTATAACGCAAACGTTTGCTGCGTAGTTCAATAAACTTGCCTTTGAAAGGGATCCCCTATAATGAACACTCGTATTGTGTCCACTTGGTTCCGTATGCAATCGATTTTGCAATTTCCCCCTCTGTTTGTTGTGTGCTATTATATCTCCTATTCGAATCTGTTTCAGAATTGAAGTGGTTTTTAATTGCACACCTTTTTTGTTTTTTTATTCACCTGTGCTTTGCGATATTTTTGCAAATTCGAAAAAAAAAAAGATTTTAATATTTCTTTATTGCCTTCAGTGTGGTTTACCTTATATTGGTCTCGTGTTAATTTGGCCACGGTTTATGTAGATATTTTTCGTTGTAAAGCAAAAGGGTGGAATATGGCGTGAATTTACTGGGTACAGAGGAATAACACCTGTGTCCCCAGGAACGGTAACGCATGGGGGGTATTATGGGCGAAACAGTATACTCTGTTATGTCCATGGTACTGCTAATGTCTATAGACGACGGTTGCCACTTTCCATCAGGTGGACCGTCAGCTTGTTTGCCATTCTAAGTTGTATAAAAAAAACATATGTTGTTATTATTTCAGCCATTACCTCTCCACTGCTGAACATAAAGGGAGTTTTGCCAATAGTTGCCACGCTTGGCAGGCGGATTAGGCTTTAGACATGTTTTAAGAGGGACACCATCTCTTATTCGATTTTTACGACATCCACGGGAAAAGAAGGGGTGGCCTATTCTATGCCGAGACCACACGGCTGAAACATATGTTACATACATATCTTTCAGTCTTTAATTACTCGTAATTACTCAGCTATTGTGAACAATATTTAATTAGCGCAAGAGAAGAATCCCTCGACTTATTATGAGAGCGTTCACAATGAGCAGTGAGATATCAAAAAGCTAATTGGACGATACAGGCGCTACAGCACGAGCCCAGGGGAGTGACGGCTTGACGCCTAGTTTGCTAATAACGCGCCCAATTGTTTTATACAACCACCAGATTGTTTCTGTGTAATGAGGCTGTTAACCGAATTAAAAAAAGAGACGGTATCGATTTATTTGTAACTTTTTTTAAACTGAAGGTAATTTTAATTGAGAACGATCAAGAAATCAACTGTTACTTTTTTCTAACAAAAGTTGAGTAAGGGAATGACTCTTATAACTATCATACGTATATATATATATATATATATATATATATATATATATATATATATATCGACTATAATGCCAACCAGACTCCCTCTGTTAAATTCTAGGCATCTGGATTACCCAAAACCGCACGTTCGGACGTCTTATCGGATTTCCCGTCGACGGCGCCTCACCTCAATTTCCTGGCCCGCGCGGCTCGCAGACACGTCGAACTTATGATCGATCGAAGACGATGTGACCTGACTACCAGGACTAGGTTTCAGACTGTGAATTAAAGAATTTATTTATGTAATTGTAAAAAGATTTATTTTAAGTTACAAGAAATAACAAGCAAGTCGAGAGGTTTTATAAATTGGAGTCTCGAGAGTGTATATGTGCTAAAAAATTAAGCTAAGTGCTTACTTTTTGCATTGAATTATATTGCTTTAAATATTTTTCATAAAAAGCAACATTTTACATTCAGATATTTTTGCTCCGCTAAAACAATTATTTCAATACAAATTAATACTGACTAATAAATAATATCGTCCCATGTGGTCCCGGCATAGAATAGGCCACCCCTTCCTTTCCCACGAGCGTCGTAAAAGGCGACTAAGTCAGAGCGAGTTGGCAACCGCAGTCAGGTTTTAGATATGCTTTAAGAGGGACGCTGCTGCCCATCCCTCACCTTGTACCATGTGTACATGTGCCATACAATTACTTATTATTATAATAGTTTGTTAAAATAATTTAATGATTTGGAATACTATTATACAGAAACTGAATTTCTGTTTACTGTAATACATTAAGATGTATATATTTCGTTTCATTAGTTACCAGAGGGAGACTTTGTCAAAACAGGAAACTTGTTTCTAAGAAGATACTATTATAGTTATGTGTTCTCGACAAGCGGTTTTATGTGCCATCGCCGGCTGGCTTACGAGGCAATATGAGCCAGAGACACCGATAATTTCCGTATCCTTACGCAAGTTGACTACAGTCCTCTGTCTATACAGCGCACACGTGCACGTTCCCCTGTCAATAACGAACAGAACGTGTACACTTTACAGTCACAGTGTAGGAAACAACAGTAGTCCAACACCTTTACAGTTACCCGAAATGTCATTTCAGTGATATTTTATCTTAAAATCTTTAAATAAGAGGCTTTCGTGTTGTTTATTAAAAATTTTTACGTTTTCGGTATGATATATTTAAAATTATTAGTATAGGTACATTAGCAACTTTCAAATTAATCAAAATAAATTTCTATATTGAAAAATTGGAGAATTTTTATTCTCTTATTATGTGAATATCTGTAAACACGTATACATATATATATATTTATTTATTTATGTATACATGTAGATTTATAATATTATATATGTTTATCTTTTGTACCTAAATTCTTTACCTAATTATATAGCTATTATTTATAATTTTGTTATATTATTTGTGCACCAAATAAGAGTACGCTTTACATACAAACCTCACATACTTTTTCCTTTCGTGTTCTCAAGGTTGATTGAGAGAAATCTCTTTAGGGGATAAGTCCACCTGTGCCTTTGTAATTTTTTTTTAATTTAACCTGATATCATTATCAAAAATGAATGTATAATAAACCTTATACAAAGAAACAAACAAACAAATATGATATTTTGTATAAGCAGCAACTTTAAATTAGTCCAAAATTATAACTATATAAAAAAGTGAACATAGTATTGATGATATCTATCTATCTATCTATTTAAGAGCTGCGTTTTTGTCGGTGGAGCTCTTGCCATTCACTACGATTTTCAGCGAGTCTCTTCACCTCTTGATACGACGCGACACCAACTCCTTCCTTGATCTGCTTGATGTAACGATGTCTCGGTCTTCCTCTCCCCCTCCTTCCTTCTATCTTACCTTCTATTATAATGTTCATAAGTTCGTCGTGTCGTTTCAAGTGTCCCAACATTTTGATGATGATATATGTATATGTAAATCCCTACGTGTACTGACCGATTATATGACAGTTCGGTGTGCAAGATTGCTCTATTTGAACGTGTCCGTTGGGATGACTCCAGGAAAGAGTTCTTTAGACTACGTCTATTTATATCTACGTTGGGTTCTACTGATTAATTGTAATTATTTAGACTGTGGCACAGTCCCCTGTCCTGTCCTTCACGCGACACTAAATTACGAGATTTCGGTCGACCGCACGCTTTGGGTATCATCTAATTGCCTTCCTGTTTATTAAACTAGTTGATGAGTTTGTTTGTATTTAAATTGCATATCCTATGTAAGCGTGGATGGGGGGGATGTTTGTTACAGTTTCACGTAAAAACTAATGAACGGGTTTGAATGAAATTTTACTATATCCTGTCTTATAATATAGGATATTTTATGTATTTACTAATTGACGCGGAATAAGCTGTGGGATACAGTTAGTGTAAAATAGCATAGCATATGCATACAAACAGTAGCAGTAAATAAAGGTATCGATTTTTTCTTTTACGCCAAGTATATCAGAGGGAGACTGTATGAAATTTGTCAACATGGGTACATCGGTCCTGTAAGCAGCGTCCCTCTTAAAATCTGTAAAGAATAACTGCAGTTGTCAACCCACCTGTCAATTGTGGAAACTACTGACAAAACTCCCTCATAGGGGGAGGGAGGCCTATGTTCAACAGTGGACAGTTCACAGCTAATATCAAAGAAAAGAGCCTTTTTAAAAGGCCGGCAGCACACCTGCTTTGTGTCTTTGGTGTTGTGGGTGATCATGGGCGGCGGTAGTCACTTACCATCAGGTGAGCCGCATTCTCGTTTACTCCCTGTGTTGTAAAAAAATATGATGATTACATTCATTTTTTAAACGATTTCCAAAAATAAATCTTTTTTAAATCACTTAAAATATTACTTGTTAGCTTAGTACTCGGACGGACTAACCCCTTTTGTGCAATATATTGTGAATTTTCGCGTGCTCGACCACCTACCACCTACCACATACTGTGACGGCTTTAGCGGGTAACCTCCGGTTTAATACCGTAGTTTTAATCTACTCAGTAAGCCCTGCTTAGTCACAATATATGACCCCGACTCCCCGTAAGGTTTACGTTCGGTTTAATTGCTATAATAGTGTATAGTAATTATGTTATACATATATACATATAATATTATATGAGGAAAATAGTAGAATCAAATTCTTTGGAATCAACTTCCAGCAGCAGTATTTCCGAACCGATACGACAACATAACCTTCAAGAAAAGAGCATATTCCTTTTTAAAAGGCCGGCAGCACACCTGCAATGCCGTAGGTGTTGTGGGTGACCATGGGCGGCGGTAGTCACTTACCATCAGTTGAGCCGCACGCTCGTTTGCCCCTTGTGTTGTAAAAAAAAAAAATATACTCATATTGCTTAATAAAGGTAATGCACTAACGAACGTATAGAGATGTTACAGATTTACTTCTTCAAGAAACAATTTTTGAATATCATCATCATCATTTCAGCCATTGTCCGTCCACTGCTGGACATAAGCCTCCCCCATAGACTGCCATAAGGAACGGTCCTGAGCCACCTGCATACACTGACTCAACTAACATAACAATCAAAATTGTATCCGCTTTTGTGCAGTAGTTTTTACGTGATTCGGGATACACGTGATTTCGTGATTCGATTACGTGAGTCAAGAGACAAAATTTGTAAAAATATTTTTTGGACATCTATTGGTCTTACTCGGGCCCTTCAAGTTGTATTAATTTTTCTGAAATATCTTACATGCACAGGCATTATCTAGTTACAGTTTTAGTAGGTATATTAAACAAGATTTCGTATTTTGAAGAGTTTGTTCTACCAGTGAAACTGAATATGGGTCAAAAAAAAGTAAGATCTTTCCGTACTTATCTAATTTCTTAACGCCTTTTGCTCCTTAAGCGTATCCCGATAGCTCAGACGGGGTTACCATTCCATTATCACCCATTAAAAAAGGAGTCTTGACGCCTTAGTATGGAAGGAAGAAAAAATAAATAAATAAAAATACTTGAGTCTCTATTCCACCTTTGTTCTGTTTAACTGCCCCTACTGAATGATACTGTTACTAAACAAATACATACAAAAACATTATAATGTAGTACATAATTTACATTTCACACACACACGACTAAAAATTAATCTAATACGGCAACTGGAAAATTCTACACGCACCATTCCCCTGTTCGGAAACTTTCCCCTGTCAGCTATTAACCGGCTTAATACAAGTTAGTGGAAACTTAACGCTTTTTTGTTGACCGCGACGTACTTCCAGCTTTTGTCGGTTAATCTCCTTTGAATGGAGAACTTTGGGGATGTTGACTCGCATTGTGTTTTTATCAGCTGTTTTTTTGTGTTCACGAACTCGACGTTTGTTTTGTGAAGTTTTTGAACATATATTTTTTTTTTATCATTATGACTAAAAAACTTATGTTGTCCAGTATTAATGTTGTACTCGTGTTGTAACTGTAACATCTATTATTTTGTATTTTTTTTAATTATCCAATTTTATATATATATATATATATATATATATATATATATATATATATATATATATATATATAATTATATATTTAAATTACATTGGACATACTTTACTGGGAGAGCACTGTCTTGAAAGGACGCCAGATATATATATATATATATATATATATATATAACCTGTATAATGTCTTCTCTTATCTTCGTATGTTCAAGCTCATAAAGTCATAAAATCACCCAATAAATCTATCTAAGCTCAAATTTATTAGTCGAAAGATCTCTTTGTTAGGCACTATAAACTGGTAGGTCGATGTTCACGAGGTCTCGCCGGAGACTATTATGGTTAATTCGTGGTGAATTCGTCACAGTGAACTAACTGACTTCATTTTGCATCTATCATCCCTCACCAGCATATACCGAAAGCCTAGTAGGTGCTACCATTCCACTGTCTATGATTAAAAAAAAATATATTAGTTATTTTGTCTCTCTCCATCAAATTATAAATTTAGCTCGAAAGAAAGAGAGGAAGTACTCGAACAGTTCACACTGATTAATCTCAAGAATGTTCTTGTCATTCGACGTATATGATCTATTTGACGCAGACCTCGTCCGGCCCTGTCTGTAACTAAACACTGATGTACAAACATACAAATATTAAATAGCACAAAGCGAACACAATATCCTATTAGCATATGTTCAACACATGAAAGCACATGATACCTTTCAACAAATCTCTGGCACTAATTCAACGAACATACATAATTCGTATAGTTTTGTATTCAAACACGTTTCTAATACTACAGTTCTTTGTAAGATGTTTAATCAATCATAAAACTATTTGAAATATAAAAAGAAAATATGAAAGAGATACCTTTAAAAAATTACATCTTGTCCTATAATATTTATTTTATTAAATTTTAGTTCACAGCAAATGTAAGTATAATTTTTGTATGGGAATGTGAATCTTGGATATTTCGTATATCGATGGCTGCCAAGTTTTACCATTAATATATTATTTTGAGACAAATTTGAAAATGGAACGTTTTGTTTGATGAACAATAAATTTACATTTAAACGTAATTAAACACGTACAAGAGAAACAGACGGCGCCGCACTCTGAAATGTGGTCCACTAGTAATCCGACAGAGTCCCGATTTGAATTTCGAACGGATTTCAGTTCTAAATTTAAGTCTATAGTTCGAGTGGCGTCGAACACTGGCCGGTTGCAACGGTCTCTATTGTTCCACGTTTAAAACCGTTGCAAATTGCACGTCAAACTTTTAGACGTATGGATTTTTAATTCGATTTTCAAACTTTCCCTCATGCCCTACGTTGGATATATGAGTGTCAGTCAATGTCAGTCTGTGTACATACATAATATTTTTTTTTTTGTAATTGTTTGTATTTGTAACAAGTTTACTGTTGTAATCTTTTAGAGGGAACAATAGAGAGTCTCTATCTATCTGTCAGTTGTCTATCCATAGTACAAACTCAGCTTAGTTTAGGAATAGATGACGCTGTGTTATAATTACATATACCTATTTGTTATTTTTTTATAAATATTTTTCATTCACATCGTGAACATTTATTCCTATTTTGTTCATGTAACAACTATATATCGTTTTGTAAGCGAAATTAACGCAAAAGTCTGGTGCTATCACGATAATGTAAAGGCTAAACGGCCAGACGGTCACGTAGACCCGGGCTAGACCCCAAATGTATATCTATATTTATTCTACAGACGTGACGCCTCTAATTTGGTGTAACTTTTCAAGCGACTGCCAACTGAAGGAGATTCTAGTCTGAATTTTATTTTACTTTTATTTATTTTACTCAACCGCCCAATAAAGGATTGTAGTGTTTTTATATTTTATATATATATATATATATATATATATATATATATATATATATATATATATATTGAAAGTGGCTCCTTTTGGTGTGGTAATTTTTTTTATAGAACTTAGAGTGGCAAACAAGCTTACGGCCTACCTGATGGATAATGGTAACTGTCGTCTATAGACATGAGGTATGTTTTGTACTTGCAATATGTCGTCAACATCTCTACATACATACATACATATATATGTATGTGTATATATAAATATATATTCTTGTTTTTTTTCCAGTTTTCCTCTAGTATTGATGTATTACGCTTTGTATACGGATATTTTATGCCTGCATTAAATTACATTGCGAAATGCAATCGCAATATCTGATATATGTACAGGATGGTTGCAAATAGTGCACCTGTCGGAATGCCTCCACGGAATATAAATCAGATGATCGGCCACCGGATCCAAATGGACAACGCAATAGGGTTGTCACTTATAATATTGTTAATTTATTAACATTTTTAAGTAGAGAGAAAAGTAGCGTCGCGGATATGTATATATAATATGTATGTATGTATGTATATATAATTTTTAATTATGACTTACTCAAATTAAAGAATTATAAGGATGTAGTAAATCATACAAAATGTAGTCTCACTTCGCATACTATTACAATTATTACTTTTAGAATTTCTTCATGGAAATGTTAGGTAGAAAATATGCCTATATGACTTGAAACCTGATAAATAAAGCCATAGGAAATAGTAGGCAATGCACAAACGTCGGCAATAAAGCAGCAGATATGTAGGTATTGTTTACCTGTAAACCTTTGTAGGTAAACAATACCTACATCGCGTTAGGTCACAATTGTGTATTTGAAATATGTGAAAACAACGCGATAGTTTAAAATTAACAAAACTTAAAATCTATCAAACAAATAGTTTATAGTAAAAGACTGTACATTGCAAACTTGTCATGCATTCATAATATTTTGCACAAAACGTATATTGTTATTTAATAAATAAATGAAATTAAATATAAATGGACATAAACCTCGAGCCGATATGGGTATATCTGATTTACTAGTGTTTTTGTCTGTCTGTTTGTCTGTCTAATTTTGTTTCGATTTGAAAGAAACTAGGTATGTTATTGCATGATGATAATCATGAGCGTCAATGCACGTTCTATGATGCCCTTAGTGACAGGGTTACCACCGTGAACTATTAGTTCAATTTTTTTATGCAACTTAGAATGGCAAACAAGCTGACGGCCCACCTGATGGAAAGTGGTAACCGTCGCCTATAGACATGAGCGGTACCATGTGTAACAGAGTATACTGTTTCACCCATGATACTCCCCATGAGTTGTCATTCCTGAGGACTCATGTGTTATTCCTCTGTACCCAGTAAATTCACTACCATATCCCACCTTTCAAACCGAAACCCAGCCATGCAAACACTACTGCTTCTGGGGGGAAAGGGATTGTTAGCAATGAAGTTTGACTGTCCCATTGCTAGCAATATGCCTTATTAGGTCGATCTCCAGGTGGTTCCCCATGGAAACCATCGTGAACAATTCTTGCTGAATTCGTCACGATGGGCTAACTAGTAGGTTAGTTCCATCCTCACCTATCATCCTTCACTGGCACCCCGCCGGTGTATACCGATAGCGCAGGTAGGGTTACCATTCCATTATCATCCATTAAAAAAAAAAAAACAACTGCTTCACGGTAGAAACACGAATGGGGCAGAGGTGTATAAGCAAAGTACTTTTGTACAAAGTCTATCTTTGGTATTCATCAAGTTGAACAAGTCGCGTAAAAAAAATCTTTCTTATTTCTATTGTTGACAACCCTAAATTGCTTAATACTCTGTACGGAAACAAGCATTATGCTGATACAGAATATGTATTGTATTAAGCTTTGACTCGAGCTATCTGATCGTATTCAAAGCTGCACGCCATTGTAGGGGTGCATCACTGTTGAAGCGGGACTCGCTGATCTACCTATGGAATTAAGGATAGAAGACTTTTCTAATAATTATTGGACTTTACAGATACCATAATATTACCATAATATGTACAGTACCCATAATATTCGCCGTGTGATCCCGGCATAGAATAGGCCACCCCATCCTTTTCCGTAGGTGTCATAAGTGTTAACTAAGGGAGGGTCAAGGGTGGGCAGCAGTGACTCTCTTAAAACATCTCCAAAGCCTAACTTCGGTTGCCAATCCTCCTGCCAAGCGTGGCAACTACTAGCAATCAGTACCCATAAAGATTTGATATCACAAAGTGATTATGTAAACTAATATTATAAAGATGAAAGATTTTTTTTGTTTTATAACGAAAAAACTCAAAAATTACTCAGCCCACCCTTCAGACCGAAACATAGCCATGCAAACACAACTGCTTCACGGTTGAAACACGAATGGGACAGAGGTACCCAAGCAATTGACTTTTGTACAAAGTCTCCCTCTGGTAAGTGTATCTATATCAAACTAGCTGTATACTACGGATCCGTTCGTGGTCATGTCGTGTTACTGAACAGGCTGTAAACTTCCACAAGAAGTAAGTTATCAAATGCAAAAAATATCTGACTGGTAGTTTCAGAAATTAAAACAGTATTAACCGATACATCGTAACCTTTTAAAAAAGAGTCTATTCCTTTTAAAAAGGACGTACATCTACATTTCTTCTGGTGGTGCAGGGCGGTAGTCACTTACCATCAGGTGAGCCGAATGCTCGTTTGCCCTCTGCGTTATAAAAAAAAAAAAAGAAAAAATCAACACGTTCAAACATACAAAGTCTTACTCTTTATATATTAATATAGATTTTATGGCGATTTGTTGAGCTGTTGCACAAACAAATCCACTTGCATATTTTTTTTTATAATTTCCTTTATCTCTTTTTTTTATATATATCTGTATATGTTATAATTTGGGTGCTGTAAGTAATGCAAATAAATTATCTATCTATCTATTTACAATGTTAGTAAGAAAGGGGAAAGGGATCGTTAGTAATGGAGACTGAGACTCCCATTGCTAGCAATATACCCAACCAGGTCGACCTCCTCGCGGTTCCCCCTGGAAACTATCATGGTTAATTCCTGACGAATTCATCACGATGGGCTAACTGGCCTGTTTTCATTCTCATCTATCACCCTTCACTGGTGCTCCGCCAGCGTATCCCGTTAGCGCAGGCGGGGTTACCATACCATTATCACCCATAAAAAAAAAAATTAGTAAGGATGAGTGATGTACTTGCTCATACTAGATATCTGTCAAAGAGAGATACAATAAATCATTTATCTGTCTCGTATTTCGGCCAGCTATCGGTTCAGTGTTGCGTACCATACAGTTCACGCTTGACCACCTCCCGACATTTAATTACAGAACGATGAATGGGCTATCGCTCCGGCGCCAGGATCGAGCTGCCGACCTCGTGTGACGGACAGGGTGAAATCGAAAACATTATCATTCTCATGGATCATATTTCCAAATAGGGAGTCATGTTTTTTTTTAATGGTGCGGTAATAAAATGCTGCCTAATCATATTTATTTAAAAAAACCAACAACGTTTTACAAATTAAATTAACAAACATTTTATAACAAAGTAGTATGGCCAATAACAGGTTTTTCTAAATTAATTTCGTAGGTTATGTAGTTGACAATTGTTAAAGGAAAAGCAGAAAAAATAAAAAAAATCAAATAAGTAGGCAATTGTTGAAGTCACAATAATATTTTTACATATACGCAACACATATATACATTCAGTAATAAATATATACATATGCACCAATACACAAATATATTAAAAGACGTCACGCAATCTTTCTTGCAGTATTTTTTAAATAAATACGAATAATTTAAGTAATAATATATTTCCAAAATATGTTATTACTAAATGTCCCGGCATAAAATAGGCCATTGCATCCTCTCCCGTGGTTGTTGTAATAAGCGACTAAGGAAGGGCGGAGGAGGGGCAGCAGCGTCCCTCTTAACCAGAGGGAGACTGTACAAAAGTTGATTGCTTGGCTACCTCTGTCCCATTCGTGTTTCAACCGTGAAGCAGTTGTGTTTGCATGGCCGTGTTTCAGTTTGAAGGGTGGGATATGGCGTGAATTTACTGAGTACAGAGAAATAACACCTGAGTCCTCAGGAATGGCAACGCATGGGGGTATCATGGACGAAACAGTATACTCTGTTATGTCCATGGTACTGCTCATGTCTATAGGTGACGGTTACCACTTTCCATCAGGTGGGCCGTCAGCTTGTTTGCCATTCTAAGTTGTATAAAAAAAATTATCACCAAAACCTAACTGCGGTTGCAAATCCACCTACCAAGCATGGCAACTACTGGTAAAAACCCCCAATAGAGAGAGGCCTACGTTCAGCAGTGGACAGTTAAAAGCTGATGAGATGATCCCCACCAAATTGTTTATAATTACTCCTCTCCATTCAAAGGTTGCCTGGAAGAGATCGCTCTTAGCGATAAGGTCGCCCGTTGGTTTCTCACTGTGATTATTTCTTGTAATTGTTTGTATTTATAATACTTTACTATTGTACTGTTGTATTGTTAACGTTTACTATTGTAATCTTTTGGAGGAAACAATAAAGAGTATCTATCTATCTATCTCTCTATCGATGATGTTGGTGATATTATTTTAATATATAAACATGTAGGCAAATATAATGGACACATACAATGGAGTATATATATATATATATATATATATATATATATATATATATATATATATATATATATATATATATATATATATATTATTAATTTTTAATGAAAAGTTTAGCGACTGACTCTTGGCCACAGCAGAATATCAGTGTTTTGCTCTTTTAAGGGCAAAGCAATAAACTGAGCTGTGACCATTTTGTGTTACTGTGGCACACGCATGAAGGAATGGTAACAAAGGAGATTGTTAGATTATGTATTTTGTTTTTGTATTTTTTTTTTATTTGTGCTTTTTTTATTTTTATGCTTTTGTCTCTTCTGCTGTGTATTACGTGTATGTTTTTTTTTTATTGTAATTTGTATGCTGTAATGTAAATAAATTGTCTATCTATCTATCTATCTATATTACATAGTTATTTATTACACATAAAAACAAGCAGCTCCCGAATAAAATGCAGTTGCATTCAGTAGAATCATGTAATGTTTGTTTCGTAATCGGCTTCCGACGCGAAGGCTCGTAGCTCTAAGGCAGCGCCTGCTCCTATCATTATGCTGATCTCTGTTTAGACAGAATAAAGTATTAAGATGGAATGCTCTAAACTTGTTTTCTAAGAGGGGGGGGGGGGATTGTTAGTGATGCGGATTACTAGTCCCATTGCTAGCAATGCACCTCGTCGGGTCGACCTCCACATGGTCCCCCTGGAAACCATCGTGCTAAATTCCAGGTGCACTCATCACGATGGGCTAACTTACCTGCTACTCCATTCTGCTATTCTTATATTCTGCTATATCATCCCTCACTGGTGCCCTGCCAGCGTGTATCATTCATTAAAAAAACCCTTGTTTTCTAAACCTTTTAGTTTGGTTGTTAGCTATTGATGGCACTGAACTTAAAAGAAAATAAAGTATATTTGTTCAGCTAAAGCACTGAATAATCATTCTTTTCTCTCTGCGTTTGGTTGGTGGGTGTCACTATTTAAGATTTTTTTTATAGAATAGGCTACCCCTACCTATCCCGTGGGTGTCGTAAGAGCCGACTAAGGGAGGACGAGGGATGGGCAGCAGCGTCCCTCTTAAAACATCTCTAATAGCCTAACTGCGATTGTCAATGCCTGCCAAGCGTGGCAACTACCGGCAAAACCCCCCAAGGGGGAGGCTTATGTGTAACAGTGGACAGTTAAAGGCCGATATGATGATTTGAGGAATTAGATGCAAAGTTTTTAGACGTTGATTTATATTCGACATATTCTGTAATTAATATTTTAGTTCGCTAACAGAGCGCTTTTTAAATAATCAAAAATATTAAGAATTGTTAAATTCTTTTTTAAAATTGACACATAATTGCGATGTTTCAATGCTCCGGTAAGTTAAAATTATGTAAAACAAAAATTAAAATGGAATTAATTTAACTCTATCTTTATTAAACGAATAAAAATGGATTTTTGTTGTTTTTCTTTTAATTTATATTGAACAAAATTTAATTTATTATTTCTTTTGTTTCAGGTAAGATATGATTAAAATTGTGAGCATCGTATGGAAGAAGTATATAGTAAGGACAAGCTTCCTCCTGCCAACACTCAAGTTGTGGAATGGTCTTCCTACCATGGTTTTATCTAGAGACTACAGTATGGGGTTTTTCATTAAGGTTTCCTAAGCCCACTTTAGTGTTACAGATGTCCATAGGCTATGGTGATATAAGATGGTCGTTTTCTTGTTTGTATTCTCCATGGTAGTATAAAAAAAAACTAGCACGTATGTCTATATGTGGGTATGTCTGTTAGTTAATATGTATGCATTTACATATTTGGATTCATTGGCACGTAGCGTTCAGGAAATTACGTTATATAGCCTTTCATAAAAAATATCACATTTTAAAATGAAAAGGTTTAATAAAATAACGTGTTTACTATTTATATTGCATTTTCTAGTGCATATATACTAAATTTGATTCCTTTAATTCGTTTTTTTACAATACTCCGTCATTTTACCAGAGGGAGACTTTGTACAAAAGTCGATTGCTTGGGCACCTCTGTCCCATTCGTGTTTCTACCGTGAAGCAGCTGTGTTTGCATGGCTGTATTTCGGTTTGAAGGGTGGGATATGGCGTGAATTTACTGGGTACAGAGGAATAACACCTGAGTCCTCAGTAATGGCAACGCATGGGGGGTATCATGGGCGAAACAGTATACTCAATTATGTCCATGGTACTGCTCATGTCTATAGGCGACGGTTACCGCTTTCCATCAGGTGGGCCGTCAGCTTGTTTGCCATTCTAAGTTGTATAAAAAAAAATTTTGAATTTTATAATTTTAAGCTCACAAAAAAAAATACCGTTCAAAACTGAGTTCAACTTGCACGCCAAAGGTTGCGTACTGTACGTAAAATAATATATTAGTTAGATATTATTATATATAATTTGTTTTTATGCAACTTAGAATGGCAAACTAGCTAACGGCCCACCTGATGGAAAATGGTATGGCACGCCTGTAGACATGAGCAGTACCATGGATATAACAGAATATACTGTTTCGCCCATGATATCCCCCATGCATTGCCATTCCTGAGGACTTAGGTGTTATTCCTCTGTACCCAGTAAATGTACTGCCATATCCCACCCTTCAAAGCGAAACACAGCCATGCAAACAACTGCTTCACGGTAGAAACACGAATGGGACAGAGGTGTCCAAGTAAACGACTTTTGTACAAAGTCTCCCTCTGGTAAATTGTTGTTTTATTAGAAATCCATAACCTTGAATTCGACTGATAAATATACAATGTAAATCGCAATCCTTCCTTCGCCGCGTTCGGGTAAAAATCACAAACCCAACAAATCCTCTGCGAAGTATTTATATATAAATTAATTTGCATAATTTATCAATTTTCGACGCGGGAAACTTTGTTTCCGTTGGCAACTCACATAGCTCTAGTTAGTTTGAAATTTAATTAAATCTCCTTGTATTTATCTCGGATGCATCTCGTAGAGTAGGTACTCAGAGTTCTACTCGTAATTATGGACGTGTTGCTTAAGGATTTTTTTAATGCTCTATTGATGATTATCATCACCTTCATTTCAGCCGTTAACTGACCACTGCTGGACATAAGCCTTTCCCATTAGAGGAGTTTGCCATTAGTTGCCACGTTTGGCAGACGGGTTGGCAACCGCAGTTAGGCATTTGGGGATGTTACTGACGACTGACTGAAGAGGGGTGCTTCTGCCCATTCCTCGCCCTCCCTTAGTCAATGAATGATATTTTATTTATTTTATTTTAAATTAACATATAGAATATATAATTATACACGCGGGCAATCTAATTATTTTGTTTCGTGCTTCGGAGGGCATGTGAAGCTGTCGTTCAGTAAGCCGCGTCCGAGGCATTCGTGTGTAACAGACTGGAAATTCTTGACACAAGAGGGCGATACTTTCACATCAGTAGTAGTATGCAAGCAAAAGATACATCTAAAAGTATTCTTCGAAAAAATATGAATATATGATATGTATGTATGTAACCTACATACATGTACTTTTATTGTTTACATATGTAGGTGTATATATGTATTTTTATTGTATTATATATTCGATTTTTTACTGGGTATTATTTAGTTTATCTTTAGCTGTACAGTTATTACCCTTGTACATTGTACAGTTTTCTTTCAGCTTCTCAAAGGTTGACTGTAAGAGATGCCTTCATGCGATAACTTCGCCATTGTACATTAAATCTTTTAATGTATTCAGTATGAATTATGTACAATAACTAATTTTTCGTGTTAAATACGAATTAGTTGATTAATTATTAATTCATTATTTGCTAATTCATTGTTAATGATTTATTATTGTTAATTAATTAATTACGTTTAATTAATTATTATATTTTATATTGTTTATTAATTATTCTATGATTATGGATGTTCGTTACTCTTTCACACAAAATTTACTGAACGAATTTAAATGAAATTTGGTACACTGATAGGTTGTATCTTAAATTAGCAAATAAGATACTTTATGTACTGGTTCATGCGGACGGAGCCGCGGTATGCGGCTAGCAATTAATACGTTATTTGTTAGATAGCCCTAACCAAGAGCCTTTAGCACATTTTAGTATCAACAGTAATGAAAGAGAAAAGGGGGTGACTGCCAACACGGCAAATTGAAACCGACGGTCGTAAGTTGCGAACTTTATTGCAAAGTCTACTTGGAGACTTGGTCAAGATGGTAGCCTGTATTGCTCTGTATAGAGACGTCGCTCCCAGTTTAGACTTGATTTTTAGATGAAACAGAGATTTGAGACTGAAATTATCCAGTGAGTTTGTTTGTCATTTAATACAACCCTTAAAGTTGTGTATATATTTGTGTTAAGAATTATTAAACTATAAATAATCTCTAATGTTGAATTTTATTAATGTAATAACAATTAGCAGTGACGTCATTATTATTGTTATAAATTAATATTACTTTGAAACATTATTCGTTATATTATATAAAAAACGCTATGTTCTCGAAATTAGAATAAAATATGACAAATTTGCAATGGAAATGACATAATTAATTGAAACTGGACGTGTGATTTTGTACATTATGAATAAATGATCTATATCTCTTGTGAGTAATGAAGAATAGCTCGCCCCATGGACAGCGAGAGACTTTAACTAGAGGGAGACTTTGTACAAATGTCGATTGCTTGGGTACTTCTGTCCCATTCGTGTTTCAACCGTGAAGCAGCTGTGTTTGCATGGCTGTGTTTCGGTTTGAATGGTGGGATATGGCGTGAATTTACTGGGTACAGAGGAATAACACCTGAATCCTCAGGAATGGCAACGCATGGGTGGTATCATGGACAAAACAGTATACTCTCTTATGTCCATGGTACTGCTCATGTCTATAGGCGACGGTTATCACTTTCCATCAGGTGGGACGTCAGTTTGTTTGGCATTCTAAGTTGTATAAAAAAAAAACAGCAGTATACCCCGTCAATTCGACCGTTTTGGATCGTTCTAGAAACCATGGTGTTTGATTTTTGATGAATTCGTCACAATTACCCAATTAGCCTGCTTACCTTTTATTCAACCCTTTAATTAACGGCGCTGGTAGAAGAGAAGGGCAGCGACAATAATAGAATAGTAATATTAGAGAGTGGCGTTCCAGTATAATTTCCTTAAGACGTACACAATAAGTACAATATGTCAATCAAGTAAGCAAGCAAAATAGGTATCAAAAGACATATTCAAAATATAAAAATATGAATCTAAAAATATAAACTAAATTTTAGCGATTGCTTTAAGCGATAAGGCCGCCATTTGCATAATGCAAATGTATAAAAACTCCTTGTATACATCTCTATTGTGCGCAATAAAGAGTTTATATTATTTTTTAAATTTTTAAAAAATTCACATCTCCCCTCTTAAGGACAGGAGATGGCAAACTAACCCCCGGCAGAAGCACAGTCGGCCGGGGTTCAGGGCCCCAGGGAGAGAAACCGGCGTACAATGCGGGCAGAATCTAAGAGCACCGCTTTCGGCATCTTTCCCGGGAGTGAGCCGCCTCGGAATCCCAACCGTCTGAGATGTTGTTCCAGACTGGTTGGGATAAGACCGTTCACCGACAAAACAATTGGAATGATTTCGGTGGACATCACCCCCCACATTTCGGTCACCTCGTGAGCCAGGTCGAGATATTTTCTCTTTTTCTTAAAATATTATAAAAAGAGGTCTGTCGCCAATACCTCTTTTTCTAATTTATTTACTTAACTCTTGATTGGGCCTTATCTTTTAATATACATAATTTCTGTGAAGAATGGCAATAAATTTAGTTATTATTATTATTATTATATTGAGTGATGTATCAAAAGATGCAGCTAAATACATACAAAATTACTGACTTATAAAAAGGTCAAGTACAAAATGTCGCTTACAGACAACTGTTAACTGTTCAGTGCTGGATAATAGGCCTCCTACTATTTGGAGGGTTTGCCAGTAGCTGCCACCCTTGGCAGGCAAGCAAACGCATTCAGATTTTGATAAATGATTTGATAATCCTCTTAAAGAAGAACGCTGCTGCCCATCCCTCGACCATAAAGTTCCCTTAGTCGCCTCTTATGACACACACGGGAAAGTAAAGGGTGGCCCTTTCTATGTTGGGACCGCACGGCGTGTGGCGCCATTATAAAGTTAGAAAGAGAAGTTTGAGAACCCTTTTCAGAGTCAATTAAAAAAATAGAAAAAAAATCTTCATCTTTTGTATGCACATTCTCTATGTCTACCATACACGCAATATCCTTCTTGTGAGATTAAATAAAGTTAATTTTGTTTTTCTTCACTGTTTTTTTAAATGTTTACATCAGTCGAATAAGTAATTATGTAAAATATTGCAGTTTATTATTATTATTCTGTTTATTTCAGTTATTGTACACACACATACGCACACTGACACACGCCTACCCATGCGTGAACCCACGTGCACGCACGTACACGCACCCACGCACGCACGTGCTTGAAAGTTTTTTATAAACAATAATAAATCCCTTTATTCCACTTACCTCTTTCCGGTATCGCACAACGAGATTAGACCAGCGACTACATCCGTACACGATAGAGATCCGCACTCGCGTACAAGTAAGTTACCGTATGAACGAATGAGTATATTTTATTTGCATTATACAATATAGGAAATAAGCAAGACAATTTAGAAACACAACGATACAATTGTATAAGTACAGTGAGGCGGTCTTATTGCTGAGAACAATCTTTTCAAGACAACCTTAAGGTAATGGACTAATTGTTGTACAAGTAGGTATGATAGTGCTGAATAATTAAGAAAGTTTTTAAAAAAATTAATATATATATATATATAATCCTATGCATATATGTTAAATATATACCTAATACTAGGTCATATATAAATAATTATATAAATACATAAATAAAGAATGACAATTTTTTTAATGAAGAAACGTTCAGATAGAGGAAAGATAATATTTCACTTGTCGTTTGAAAGATTGGATTTTGTACTTCTAATGACAACAGGCAACGAATGTACCTTATCGTACCGTAACATTGTGGAATAGCCTTTCCCAAAACAGGTTTCCTGTATCCTGCCATCCTTCAAACGTAGCGTAAAAAGCACTTAGTGAGCCGCCATAGTGCGGTCAACCGTTGAGAGTAAATAATCCTCTTTTCGGTTGGTCGTATTCAAGGGCCATGTCGTCTCTGTTTTCGCTTAGAATGCTGTCGTCACATACATAGATACTCTATATTGTTTGTTCCAAAAGATTACAGTGTTAAACTATAGGCAGATGCAAACAATTACATTTTCTGCCTTATTTATATGCTGTTCTAATTTATTATTATTAATATATATATATATATTATTATTAATATATATATATATATATATATATATATATATATATATATTAATGATAGTAATAAATAATAGTAGTAAATGCACCACCTACTTTATTTTCTGCTTGCCTTATGGTTGAGTGCAAGCTGAATTTATCTTGTAATTTATAAATAAATAACTAACTATGAATTAATAATGATTTAAGCTAAAACTGACATTGCTGAAATTTTATTATTAAACTATTTATTAATTAATTTTACAATATGAATATATAAATACTTATAAACTACAGAATATATTAAATAACTATATAATACTAATAACAATTACGTTATGAATAGATACACACCAATACTTAAATAATGAATAATAATAATAATAAGAAAATACGTACCTATCGTGATACAATTTCAATGACTGGATAATATTGTAACAGATCCTTAGACTATTTCTAAAGTGAAAAAAGTGTTGTCCTCCTCTCTCGTACTCGCTGTGCCCAACAGGGTCCATAATTGAAATGTTATCTATGGAATGCAATAAGAAATAAATAAATAAATAAATGAGTGGTAGAAAACGCCATTAGGTGTTAACTCTCCGCCATATGTACACTTACTTATATAATTATGTATTGAAGTTTGAATAAATAAATAAATACAGTACAAGAAGTGCACATATCGTGTTATAATAAGTTTGTTTGTTTGTTTTGTGTTATAATATGTATGTACTAGCTGACCCCGTAAACGTTGTTTTACCACTTATTGCGAAATATAAAAATCGCGATTAAAAAACAGGGGTTGATCGTAAAACGATGAAAATTTAAAGTTGTGTGTATTTTTCAATGCTAAATCATAATAAAATAAAAATGGAAAAATTTGTTAAAAAAATTAAAAAAAAATTTTTGGGGTGGGTCACCCTTATCATTGAGGGGTATAAAAATATATGTTGGCCGATTCTCAGACCTACCCAATAGTTGTGTGCAACAAAATTTCATAAAAATCGATGAAGCCGTTTCGAAGGAGTTTGGTAACAAACAACGTGACACGAGAATTTTATATATAAGATATATACAAACTTTGTTTTGTGTTTAGAAAAAAAAATTACATTCATTGATAAAATAGTAACGTAAAAATAGCCTTAATACTGCTAATTTTACTCGACGTTCTTAGTTTCGTACAAAAAGCAAGAGATTTCTTTTTTTTTTTATGTCGAATTAAAAGCGTTAACGATTCGCCCATGAAAATAAACGTTACTACTGTACATTTTATGTGTAAATATTTTATATTATACGCCATTAAAATATATGGCCCATTTATATTGTCCCCCACAAATCATACATTTTGCTGATTTTTATCACCGTCGTCGGCTGATTTTATTTAGATACGGTTGCTGTTTCGTTGACGAGCTAACGGCCCTCGTAAATGTGTAATCTGCTGGACTTTATTGTTGTAGCGTTTGTTTTTTGAACTCATTTGAAATGGAGGAGATTCTGCATTTGTGTGTACTTTTTTTTTAAACAAATATTTACTTGTGAGATGTATTTAAAAATATATTTTTTTACGACTAAAGAAGGGCGAGGGATGGGCAGCAGCGTGCCTCTTAAAACATCTCCAAAACCTCTATAAATTCAGATGCAAATCTGCCTGCCAAACGTGAGAACTATAGGCAAATTTTTAAAACTTTGAGACTTTGTACAAAAGTCGATTGCTTGGGTACCTCTGTCCCATTCATGTTTCTACCGTGAAGCAGTTGTGTTTGCATGGCTGTGTTTCGGTTTGAAGGGTGGGATATGACGTGAATTTACAGGGTAAAGAGGAATAACATCTGAGTCCTCAGGAATGGCAACGCATGGGGGGCTATCATGGGCGAAACAGTATACTCTGTTATGTCCATGGTACTGCTCATGTCTATAGGCGACGGTTACCGCTTTCCATCAGGTGGGCCGTCAGCTTGTTTGCCATTCTAAGTTGTATAAAACAAAATCCTTAAGGAGGAAGCTTATGTTCAGCAGTGGACAGTTAAAGGCTTCTATGATGAAAAATGTATATTAGTTTATGATGGGCGAAAAAACAATAATTTCCCAAAATAGTCAAATTCGAATAATAGATTATAAGTTAGGTTTAGAGTGTTAAAATATTCTTTTTTTTTTTTTTTTATTATTGACATTCTATTGTCGTCCGCTTGTCTTCTAATAAAACTTGACGACCGATGTCTTTTCCCTGTTATATTATATTATTTTATTAAGCTTTCTCCACCATAGAGAAGTGGGTTCGATAATGAAACCCATATTAGTAAGTAACATACACTGTATTTACAAAAGGAAAACCACGCGAAGCCGGGGCGTGCAGCTAGATATTCATAAGTCAGACGTCCACAGCGGCCAAGAGTAATTTAAGGGCTTACACAACCAACTCTGAATAAAACAATAAGTCGATCGATGCACGAACTAAAATAGCGCGTCTGAAATATTCATACGCAACATTTAGAATGATCGAAACGCCCACGGGTCGGCACACCCGTTGATTGCTGTCGATCGATACGGTTCGTACGCTTGTAGTTTTTAAAACCATTACCAAAAGGAGCAATACCCCCCTCCCCCTCCTGGACAAAGACACGAATCTATCAGTAGAGTAGTTATAGCAAATCCATGAGAAATATGCGTGAAATTTGGTGAAAATGTAGGAGCCAAATGACTTACTTTTTCGCATACACATGCCAGCTACTTCCCGCAACGGTCGGCGGTGTAGCTCCGCAACATTTTTTTTTACAAAACATGAGGCAAAGGAGCATGCGGCACACTTGATGGTAAGTGACTACCGCCGCCCGTGATCACCCATAATATCAAAGGCATTGCAGGTATGCTGCCGGCATTTTAAAAAGGAATATGCTCTTTTTTAGAAGTTATGATGTCGTATCGGTTCGGAAATACTGCTGCTGGAAGTTGATTCCAAAGACATTTCCAAAATGCCTGTCAATCCTGTAACAGTATTGTCTCTATACAAAACTTATAAAATACAAGGTATTCTATAATACAATAATATATTCTACATTCGAAATATGAATGTAGATTCTATTTTTAATTCAACTTTAAAAGTATTTCGTATTTAAATGTCAAATGTCGAGCTTAGTGATTGATGTCATAGCATTCGACTAAGTTCGATTCAGTTTGTTCTGATATTATATTATAATCTGTCTAAATTTACGTTCAAAGCCTTACCTAAACTTTATAATATTTATATAAAAAAATACGTAATTTGGAAGTATAATGTAAATCTTACTATTACGAGGTCTGTCCGGAAAGTTCGTATAAAAGTGTTCTGGAATGCGAGAAAGAGGAGTGGGGAGGCCAGGTAAGCGCAGGACCCCTTCCTTATGTCCCTAACAATGCTTCAGTTCTGGTCTGACCGCCGTGCGGTGCGAACTGGCTTGTCACGCCATCTGTGAAGTTACCTCTTAACGAAACCCCGTCGGCATGGAGCCCGCTTCCGTTGAAGAGCAGCGCGTCGTAATCAAGTTTCTCTCGAAACTCGGCAAGAATGGCCGTGAAATTTTTGCCGATCTCAGAACAGTAAAATCCCAAAGCAAAGAGTGGAAGACATCCGGGGAACCACGAACAAAAAAATCAAGAAAATCCCGCTCAAATGTCAAGACAATGTTGATTGTTTTTTTCGATGTTCGGGGGATTGTCCATCAAGAATTCGTCCCTCCAGGCCAGACAGTTGATGGAAAATTCTACGTCGATGTGCTCAGACGCCTCAAAGCTCGTGTGGCACGAGTTCGTCCAGAATTGGCGCGAGAGGGGCGTTGGATTCTTCACCACGACAATGCCCCTGCCCACACCTCTCTTGTTGTCCGTGAGTTTTTGAGTAAAAATTCCATTACGGTGACCGAACACCCCCCTATTCGCCGGATTTGGCCCCGTGTGACTTCTTCTTGTTCCCAAAAACCAAATTGGTACTTCGGGGGCGGCATTTGGGGGACATAAATGAGATAAAAAAAGCTACGACGGGGCAGCTGAGAAACCTACAACCAGAGGACTTTCAAGGAGCCTTCTCACAGTGGAAACGGCGTTGGCACAAGTGCATTATGTCACAGGGGGAGTACTTTGAAGGGGATAAAATTGATTTACCTGAATAATTGTAAAATAAAATTTTTAAAAAACTTTTATACGTACTTTCCGGACAAACCTCGTAAGCGTTTTGTAGTCACTACAATTGCGTCGACGTTGGTAGCCAATGTATATCGATGTCTGGACCTAAGAACAAGGAATTACGTAGAAGGAATGATAAAATAAAAACTGTAAATCATATGGTTGCCTCCTTTCTTTTTATGCAAATATTATCAGTAAAAAGAGGACGACAGATACACCATCGGTTGCTACTTTTCTCAATTCATAGCAGGCTAATGTAAAGAAAATGTTTGATATGTCAATTATTTGTCAATGACAAATTTTACATTACTAAATTATATATTCGATACAGTTTATATAGAAAGTATGCAAGCAGGTTGTATCTGAATTTGGTAAAACAAATGGGTGACCTTATCACTAAAGACTGGCACTATAATGGAAACCCGGCCTTACACGGGGGAGGATAGGATTATTAGTAATGCAAACTAACAGTCCTATTGCTAGTAAAATACCCTGTTAGGTCGACCTTTACGTGGTCCCACATGAAAACCATCGTGCTGAATTCCAGGTGTATTCATCACGGTGGTCTAACTGACCTGCCCTTTCATACTCACCTATTATCCCATACTGGTGCTCCACCAGCGTATACCGTTAGCGCAGGCGAAGTTACCATTTTCACCTATTTAACAAAAAATACCCGGCCTTACTCTTGTTACGCAAAGTCTATGGAGGAGAAAAATTTATCGTTGCTTTATAACACGACTTTGTCGTTGTGAGTTTGGTTTAAAAAACATCCTATACGTTAAATCCAGAGGGAGATTTTATACAAAAGTCGATTGCTTGGGTACCTCTGTCCCAAAAACTACTCAACCGATTATGAAAATACTTTCACCTACAGAAAGCTACACTATCAGCGAATAACATAGACTATATTATTATTTATAAAAAAATATAAATATTTATTATTTATAAGTATATTATTTATTTAAAAAAATAGAGAGGATCTTACAAAAAATACAATAATTCTTTTGTATGCAATTTATAATGTCAAACAAGCTGACGGCCCACCTGATGGAAAGTGATAACCGTCGCCTATAGCCATGAACAGTACCATGGACATAACAGAGTATACTGTTTCGTCCATGATACCCCTCGTATGCATTGCTATTACTTCGGGCTTAGGTGTTATTCCTCTGTACCCTGTAAATTCACTGTCAAATCCCAACCTTCAAAATGAAGCACAACCACGCAGACAACTGCTTCACGGTGAAAACAAATGGGACAGAGGTAACCGAGCAAACGACTTTTGTACAGTCTCCATCTGGTTACATTAATATAACCAAAGGTATCAAAAATTTGCCTATTAAAGCTAATAGAAAATACTAATTTCCATTCCTATCTACTCGTACAAAGCCGGGACGGATCACTAGTAATGGATAAACAAAAAAAAAATAGATAACCAAAGCTGCTACTTTGAAATCGTTCAATAATAACACTATCTATACTGATAAATTACATCCAGTCACGACGTGAAGTGTGTAGTCATCACAGCTGGCAGAATTGACAATATGAAACATGGACGATGGCCAGTCACTGTGAAATGTTTTCAAAATCATCCGCTTTACCTATTTGCATACTCACCCGTCCATATTAGTGGAGAAAGTGGAAAATAATGTATCAAGTGAATAGGAAATAGGAAATAAATCCTTATAAACGTTACAAATGTGAAAGTATGCCAGTGTATTTTGATATTCGTTACTGAATCACGTTTAAACGGCTCAATGAATTTCTATATTTATTTCGTACACAAATATATACAGCTATTGTTTTTTTTTTTATACAACTTAGAATTGCAAACGTGCTGACGGCCCACCTGATGGAAATATTCTAATTTTTTTTTTTACCACTGAGGTGACAACGGCCCACCTGATGGTAAGTGGTTACCGTAGCCTATGAACACCTGCAATACCAGAGGTATTACGCGTGCGTTGCCGATCCTGAAGACTCTTTACCCCCCTTTTGAAGAACCCCATGCTGTAGTCTCTTGGGAATATTCTAATCCTGTAATTCGTAAACTGATCCTTAAATATACTTGCTATAAGTATCTTAATTCTAAATAAGAACATACAGACAAATGAAACGGTTAAAACAAACATTTAACTAATAGTTGTTCCACGTATTATATTCAACTGAGCTCTCAGTAGCGGAGTGCTGATAGCTTCCGTGTCACCACAGACTAAATATTCACTAGCGGCGGTGCTCTCAATCTGTACAGGATGTTATGTGGTATATAATATAGTAATACATAGTAATATTATAAGTGTGAACGTGAATTAGTTTTTTTTTTTATTAATTTAAGAATACATATTGTCTATGTAACTGTTTACTTGAAGTAAACAGTTACATAGACAATATGTATTCTTAGTGTCGCGAAACTGCATTGCAGTTTGTCTGCAGTTTTGCGCTCTTGTACATACAGTTTTTTAAACAGTTATAAACTTATATCCTAATTTTTATTTTATTATCCTAATTTATTTGATTGCTACCTGAAAGCGATTTAATAGTTTAAAGGATGTCTATGAAATTTAGTATACACGTACTATATGTGATGGAAAATGTTATAGACGATTTTTGTATCTTGGTCAGTGAACAAATTGCGGTCTCAAGGACATAGCCATGGATAAAAGTTGGTATTAGTATTAAATTAAAAAAAAAATTGCGTTCCACAAAAAAAATTGACTAAAATTGTGGCAAAACCAGTTATTTCGATACAACTTCTATGGAATCAATCTGTAAGCATATCCTTTTAGATAAAAAAGAATTTTCCAAATCGATTTACAGCTGACGTTGAGTTATAAGTTTCCATTTTTTTTACCTTAGAACAAACAAAATTTTTTTTTTTTTTTAATTTACCAGAGGAGACTTTGTACAAAAGTCGATTGCTTGGGTACCTCTGCCCCATTCATGTTTCAACCGTGAAGCAGCTGTGTTTGCATGACTGTGTTTCGGTTTGAAGGGTGGGATATGGCGTGAATTTACAGGGTACAGAGGAATAATACCTGAATCCTCAGGAATGGCAACGCATGACGGGTATCATGGGCGAAACAGTGTACTCAATTATGTCTATGGTACTGCTCATGTCTATAGGCGACGGTTACTACTTTCCATCAGGTGGACCTTCAGCTTGTTTGCCATTCTAAGTTGCATAAAACAAGCGAATTAAAAATCTCCTTTTCGAAGTCGATTGAAAATAAATGCGTGTAATAAATACCATTTGCCATCTCATTCACGCAAAGCAACGTACCGATCACTGCGCCACGGAGATTGTTACATTCTAGTGTAAATTAATTCCCCTGCAAACGTCTGGCGCTACTGCTCTTGCCTACACTGTGGTGTTGACATATTGCATACTAGCTAATGGTTTGAAACGGTGCTAAATTTTACCGCTGGCATTTAATACTATTACATTGTATATATTGGCACCATGAACAATTCTATCGTACAGCTTTCTCTCTGTATGTATATGATTGTTAGCTATACATTAAGATTTATTGTATCCGGCATCCTTTGTGGTGTATTGGTGAGGTAGACGCTTCGCGTTAATGAGTTTTTGAGTTCGATTCTTGGACGGGTCAATACAATCTTTTGTATGGTTTCTGTTTTGACACTAAGATAAATTTATTTTATTGTTAAAAATTAAATAAGCATACATTATATATTTTAATGTAATAACTGCCGGTGTAATTTACGTGTAATAAGATCGAGAGAGCTCGACTAGTTTCGAGATCAATCTGTAAACCTTGATCGTAAGCGGCTGTGACGCGAGCGCAAGCCCGCTCAGTGGGCCGTGGCACCTAGTGAAACTCGCGTAACACGTAAGTTTAATTTTTCCGATTTGGCAGTTATTAAATTAAAAAGAGAAAATTGTTATTCACATCACCAGCGGGCACGTAATAATGTTAAAAATATTACATAAATAACTGTATGTCTGTCTATTTACTGTATGGATAATCTGGTAGTATTGTTTTATTGTTACCCTATTCCCTTTGGCCGCAACACAATATCAGTGCTTTACTCTTTTGAGGGCGAAGCAATAAACTGAGTTGTGGCCATTTTGTATTGTTATTACACACACAAATGAAAAATTCTATTTAGCTTTATGTATTTTTTTTATAAGAGGTTCGTTTAAATCGAAGCATTTGGCGTTCCATTATTTCTGCCTGTCCTAATGGAAGATAGGCGTGACAGATATGTATGTTCGTATGTATTTTTTTTTTTACCATTTAAGTTATCTCGCTTTTTATGTATATCTATATATGTTGTAATTTGTGTGCTGCAAGTAATGTAAATAAATTATCTATCTATCTATCTATCTAATAGTAAGTGTCAATACAAAATTACACCAATCGCTTGATCCTCAAGTTGTGAGAGCCCAGACAACAAACATTTGGTTTCCCTGATAACTGAGAGAAGTTAATGGTCTAGCGAGTCTAGGATAGGCAACAGCGTCCCTTTTTAAGTATCATCAAAGCCTATCTTCGGTTGTGAACCAGCCTGCAAAGCGTGGCATCTATTGGCAAAACCCCCAGTGGCAAATACCAAAAGAAAATGGCCCCTAGACCTTTGGCCTGGGATTGTTTCTTATTGTTATCTATGGAGGAAGCTTATGTTTAGCAGTGGACAATAAAAGGCTGAGATGTCTCCATTTAACAGTGGACAGCTAACGCCTGATATGATGATGGTGATGATTGTTTCTCGCATCATCATCATTTTTTAATGAGTGAAAATGAAATAGTACAGTGCTATCGATATACTCTGGTGGGGCACCAGTGAGCGGTGATAGGTGAGGGTGAAAGCAGGTCAGTTAGCCCGTCGTGACGAATTTAACGATAATTGTTCACGATGGTTTCCAGGGGGAACCGCGTGGAGGTCGATCTAATAGGGTGTATTGCTAGCTATCGAACTACATTGCTAACAATCCCATTCCCCCCTCCAAAACAAAGTTACCGATGTAATCGCGTCACAAAAGCCTTGATGTATTGAAAACCTAGTTCAGAAACTAGAGGCTTATGCATCTAATTTCATGGTATAAAAGTGACGTGAAACTGGCGTCGCCAAAGCTTTTGATAACTTCAGAGAACAAACTTTTGGGAACTAGTTTAATGAAGCTGATTTGAATGAAGAAACATTTCGTTTCATTCACACGTGTGAAACCAGTTTCGTAACCAAAACTACTTGCTCGTTAACGTAATTGGCAAGTAACTTTTCGCCAGCTACTTCGGACGCGTGGATTTCAAAAGTTTTTCGTTTCTGGATGATAATGGAATAGATAGATAGATAGATAAACTTTTTATTTGAGCTATTTATGACACACGTAAATTTACAAATGTATTTATACAATAAAATTATTCACACTTTTTAAAATATACAACAAAAGATAAAATATGAAAATATGGTTTCGCCATGTGTGTCGCAGTGACCCAAATAGGCTACAGCTCAGTGATGGTTTTGCTTAAAAGCAAAGCACTGATTTTCAGCTGCAGCCTGAAGTTAGGCTACACGGATGCGTACAACAAACCCAGAGTGTAACCTGTGTGACCAATTTAACAGCTAAAGATAAAATTGTATTATATAGATACATACTTATATAAATGACGCATAAAAAACATATTTTATTAATTAATTAAACATACAATATAAATAATTTACCACAATAATTATTTCGTTGAATAGTAACCCCGCGTGCGTTAACGGTAAACACTGGCGAGGCACTAGTGAGGGATGATAGGTGAGGATGAAAAGGTAGGTCATTTAGCCGATTGTTATGAATACGCTTGGAATTCAGCACGATGATTTCCAAGGGGAACCACGTGGAAGTCAATCTGCCAGGATACACCGCAAGCAATGGAACTGGTAGTTCGCATTACTAACAATCTTTTGCCCAGTAACTATACTGTGATCCCACCCTCCAAAAGTGGAAGTGGGAGAATGGTATGCAAACTACTTTTGTACAAAGTCTCTGGTTATCTCTCGGAACTCACTACCTCAATATTGTGCGTCGGGCCAGTGAACGACTACGCCCCGTTCGAACAGTATCCATGTCAGATAAATATCTAGGAATATAGAATTTCACGTCGACACAGTATAAGCAATTCAGCGTAACAACAATTGACGTGGGTTCCCGTCAAAGGGCGCGTATTGACGCTATTTTTACGGGTCCCGACGAGAAGAGGTCAGATTTTTTTCATTATGACTTTGATATCTGTCTGCATTGTTTACCAAACACTAGAAACCACTATTTTACATTAAAATCAATATATACATGTATAATAAAACCGTTACGTTGTCGTCCATTCAAAAAAAGACAGTGTAATTATGAGATACGTAGGCGAATATTTTTTTTTCTTTTTTTTTATACAACTTAGAATGGCAAACAAGCTGATGGCCCACCTCATGGAAAGTGGTAACCGTCGCCTATAGACATGAACAGTACCATGGACATAACAGAGTATACTGTTTCGCCCATGATACCCCCCATGCGTTGCCATTCCTGAGAACTCGGGTGTTATTCCTCTTTACCCAGTAAATTCACGCCATACCCCACCGTTCAAACCGAAATACAGCCATGCAAACACAACTGCTTCACGGTTGAAACACGAATGGGACAGAGGTATCCAAGCAATCGACTTTTGTACAAAGTCTCCCTCTGGTGAATAAATATTGTGAATACTAATCAAGTCATTATAAGTTTTATTATGGTTGAGATGATTGGTTTTTGTTTTGCATTTTATTCTTTATAGATTTTGTTTTTAACCGATTTAAA
Organism: Galleria mellonella; assembly: GCF_026898425.1. Taxonomy (NCBI): domain Eukaryota; kingdom Metazoa; phylum Arthropoda; class Insecta; order Lepidoptera; family Pyralidae; genus Galleria; species Galleria mellonella. Next base: position 333,033 of record NW_026441999.1, on the reverse strand, counting down.
AAAAAGGAGGAGGTTAAAAATTTCGACTCTTGGTAACTGATTTAAAATTCTTTTTTTAATTTGAAAAGATATTTATATATATGCCTTTCAGATTGGTCCCAAAGTAGTTTCAATAAAATGGGTACAGTATTTTAATTTTTAAATCAAAAACTGGTTTTGCCACGATAGAGATAGAGTAATTTTGTTTTTGATTTTTATTCTTATATTTTATACTTGTTTTGTACAGTAATTGTAATAAGAGAGCATAGGGGAGAAAGGGATTGTTAGTAATGGAGACTGAGAATCACATTGCTAGCAATAATACCCAACCAGGTCGACCTCCTCGCGGTTCCACCTGGAAACTACCATGGTTAATTCCTGATGAATTCATCATAATGGGCTAACTGACCTGTTTTCATTCTCATCTATCACCCTTCACTGGTGCTCCGCCAGCGTATTCCCGTTAGCGCAGGCGGGGTTACCATACCATTTTCACCCATAAAAAAAAGCCCAAATGAATAGAACATGTTTGTATTGCATTCGAAATGTGTTACTGAGAGATGATAGATACTACACGATAGAGTGTGTGGCAACGCCTGATCGTCATGCACTCCTAGTACGTCGCAAGTGATTCCTCTAAACTCGGACACCTGTGAGGCGGGCACGTAACTCATATGGAACGTGACGGGACAGAGATGCGACAGATCACACGGACCTAGGCACAAAATAGTGTCTTTTTTCTTTAAACCGACGTCAAAAAAAGGAGATACTCAATCCGGTCGTATTTTAGTTTTCACGTTTGTTACCTCACAACGCCGTCGGTTGTAAAACGAGTTAGAATTTTTTTTTTGTTTATACAACTTAGAATGGCATTCAAGCTGACGGCCCACCTGATGGAAAGTGGTAACCATCGCCTATAGACATGAGCAGTATCATGGACATAACAGAGTATACTGTTTCACCCATGATACCCCCCATGCGTTGCCATTCCTGAGGACTCAGGTGTTATTCCTCTGTACCCAGTAAATTCACGCCATATCCCACCCTTCAAACCGAAACACAGCCATGCAAACACAACTGCTTCACGGTAGAAACACGAATGGGACAGAGGTACCCAAGCAATCGACTTTTGTACAAAGTCTCCCTCTGGTCCCTCCTTTCTTTTTTTTTATCTCAAAACATATAACTTTTAGATAAGTTCCATAGGAATTTTATAATAATTGATTCAGTAAATTTAGTTTTGAAATCAAAATAAATAGTTTTGCCACAATAAAATTCGGTTTTTTTGTGGAGCAAATTTGTTTTTTTCTTTTTTTACTTAAGATATTTACTTTAATGAACAATCTTGGATTGTTTTAATAATAACACTAATATACTTCTTAGAATCACAAAAAAAAATTAAATTAATGATCAGTCCCATTTATTTGTTGTTTTATTTTATATGAACGAAAAACTAACAGTTCTTTCATAGGTTCTTTATGTGATATGATGTAAGCAGTTTGTTCACCAAGTTGAATTTGCGTAAATGAGGTCCCAAGTTCGATTCCCGGTAGGGTCAATTTATAAAGAGAACTTTTCTAAATTGGCTCGGATCCGTATGTACTGAGTTATGTCCCCAAAGATTTATTGCCCGTTTTTTCGTAAATAAAATATATCAAAAACCAGGTATCCATGTTTGGGGACCAGGCAATCGGTTTGATTATGTGGCAGTTACGTTTATAAATAAAATAATTTCAAACACTGCCAACAGGGGGAAAGGGATTGTTAGTAATGGAGACTGAGAATCCCATTGCTAGCAATATACCCAATCAGGTCGACCTCCTCGCGGTTCCCCCTGGAAACTATCATGGTTAATTCCTGATGAATTCATCACGATGGGCTAACTGGCCTGTTTTCATTCTCATCTATCACCCTTCACTGGTGCTCTGCCAGCGTATTCCGTTAGCGCAGGCGGGGTTACCATATCATTTACACCCAGCAAAACAAAAAAACACTGCCAACAATCTGCAATATAAACAAAATAATTGTTTTAATTGTTTTTAACAAATTAGATTGTAAATGTGAAAAAAAAAATTATCAGACACAAAGGAGAAACTTAAAACTTTGTAACAGGACGAAGATCTTAATTCACATGTAAGTTTGTTTGTATGAGTGTATGTTAGATGCTATTCTCGCCATTTCTAAGCTTTTTTTTTGACAATTCTTTACCCGATGTCTGTATACATATATAACAAGGAAAAACGAACTCATTGTGTTTTGCCATTTTCGACAATTATTTCGACTTCATCTCGGTAGTCTTCTTCAGCTTTGTACGAAAATCGATTGCTTGGCTACCTCTGTCCCATTCGTGTTTCTACCGTGAAGCAGTTGTGTTTGCATGGCTGTGTTTGGGTTTGAAGGGTGGGATATGGCGTGAATTTACAGGGTACAGAGGAATAACACCTGAGTCCTAAGGAATGGCAACGCATGGGGGGTATCATGGGCGAACAGTATACTCTGTTATGTCCATGGTACTGCTCATGTCTATAGACGACGGTTACCATTTTTTATCAGGTGGGCCGTCAGCTTGTTTGCCATTCTAAGTCGTATAAAAAAATACACAACTTATTAAAAAAATAAACATAAATTTAAAAAAATCTTTAGCAATGGGTAACATAGTGTATTCTGAGATAGTTAATAACGGTGTTTACATGCGCGATTTTCCTCACATTTCCCACTACCAGCTGCCTGAGAAAAAAAACCTAATAGTCCAGCATTAGAACTTGAGCTCTTCATAAAGAAACAAAATGGAAATATAAATAAAAAAATGCATTTATCCATGTACGTCTATACCAGGTCAAAGGTCAAAGGTCAAGGTTATCTTTACAAATAACAGGAACATGTTCAATGGCTTAGAGATATAAACAGAACATGCGGATATTGCAAACTCGTCTTTCATATTACCGAATCGTGCAAATAAATTGATGTTACTATGAAATATTGTTGGGGGCCAATAAAAATTTAACGAGGCCTGATGGATTTGCAGTGTCATTTATTAAGGAACTTAAAATAAAAATTGTATTTCTCAATTTTTTTTTAATCAATGTTTTAAAACGCAAATTAAGTCGATATAAATCATAGAGGGATGGACAACAGCGTGTGTTTTTTAAAATTTTACCAAAGCCTAATTGCGGTTGCCAACTCGTCTACCAGGTATAGCGACTATTGGCAAACTCCCTCTCCCCAAGGGGGAAAGGGATTGTTAGTAATGGAGACTGAGAATCCCACTGCTAGCAATATACCCAACCAGATCGACCTCCTCGCGGTTCCCCCTGGAAACTATCATGGTTAATTCCTGATGAATTCATCATGATGGGCTAACTGGCCTGTTTTCATTCTCATCGATCACCCTTCACTGGTTCTCCGCCAGCGTATCCCATTAGCGCAGGCGGGGTTACCATTCCATTTTCATCCACCAAGAAAAAAAAACCTACATAAAATAAAATACAACCGAATTGAGTATATCTTTCTTTTTAAAGTCGGTTGAAAAATAAACAAATAAATTATATTGATCCACTGTCACCGGATCACTGTCCATAGAATTTGTCGCAACTAGTAACCTAATAATAGAAATATTGCCAATAATAGAACGGAGGCGTTCCATATATATAGAAATAAAATCAAAGTGAAAAATATAAATGAAAATATGTATTTATTCATACCAGACAAGGCACAGGTCAAGGTCACTGTGTTTTTTTCTTTACAAATAATAAAATATTCACTGGGTTCACAGGGTATAAATAGCTTATTCGGATATTGAAAATATCACGGAATCGGCCAAATAAATTGGTATGATTACTGAGAATCTCTGAATCCAATAAGAATCGGAAGGCCCAGTGGATTTCCAATATCATTTAATGGCCGCCTTTTAATTTTGCGAATAAATTAATATGACCCATTGGCCCGGAGCGGGGATTACGCGTTCTCCCCCTTGTTCCGATATTTGTGACAAAATTTCAATGCGACTCGTCTCTGTTAGGTAATACATCGACGTCAACAACGATTGTGACTTTTTTTTTTAATTTGTTTACAAGGGGATTCATTATATGCATGCATTATTGATTGCCATGTAGTCCCGGCTTAGAATGGGCCACTTCTTCCTTGCCCATGGGTGTCGTCAGAGGCGACTAAGAGAGTACTAATGGTCGAATGTATAATTGTTAGTTAGTGTACATTGACGCTTATCTGTGAGATCTGTATACACCTTTAATTGATATGTTCATATAGCCTTAAGCTTGGTAGTGAGGAGTAAGAATTTTTTTGTTCAAACTTAGTTTTAAGCATTTTTTAATAGTAGTTTTTCTCTTTTACGTACTAATAACATTGTATATTGTCTGCTTAATTATTGTGAGCATATTGTTGGTGTGTCTTTTATAAATAAATAGGCAACAGCGTCCCTCTTAAAACACCATCAATGCTTAACTGCGGTTGTCAATTCGCCAAGCGTGGCAACTACTTGTAAGATCCCCAGAATAGGGGCAGACCTATATTTAGCAGTGGTATACGTTAACGGTTAAAACCGACACAAGTTTATAATTGGGTGTCAGTTTTAGAGAAAATGACATTTTAAATAATGTTCATAAGTAACCAATCATCGCATCCAATTTGGTGCAGACAGATAGACAAACAGACAAATACCATAAAGAGGCTACCGACTAAACCGTCTTTAAAAAAAAAGGTTTATGCTCGGTTTTTTACTTCATCCGAGCAGTATATACTTTAAATTATTCTCAATTTCGTGTATAATATAGTATATATCATATATGTGTAAGTATATTTGTTATTCATATATATTTATTTGTTTATATATGTAATTTTAGTATGTATGTATATCAGTAATTAGTAGTACCGCATTCGAGTATTCTGACACTTCCCTATGGTTGACTGGGAGAGAATGCTTTTAGCATTAAGTCCGCCATGTACACATATATGTACTAATGAATAAATAAATAACTAAATTTCTAAAAATAATTGTTCTGACATTTATTTGTCTTATTACGACCTCTTATACTATTTTGTTTTTAAATATTTCCCATATACAGACATTGTGTTGTTATTTTATTCTATTAGTAGGTCGTAGCATTAAAAAGAACTGTCCCGATAAGTAATCGAGTCGGAATCATCATCAATCACCGGAACGAGTTCTCGTTAGGATTACATACGTTCGCTTTTCTATTAGTAATTTAATACATTATGTATTAATGCTGAAAGTAATTAGTGTGTGACAAAAATATAAACGAGAAAGTGAGTTTGTTTATTTGTTACCTTATAACGCCTTAACGGCTTGACAAATCTTCATGAATAGTATGCACGTACTATATGCGATGGAGAGGGTTGTAATTTTATTTTTTATCTCTAACAATCAACTTATCTTGATCATGTTAAAGAATGGTGGATAATAGTAAATTACTGCAGCGGCCAGCAACTGAGGCATTGACGGACGAACGTGCAAACGTGGGCCGAGGCGTAGCCGAGGCACACATACGTGAGTCCATCAATGCCTAGTTATGGCCAAGGTTTGTATAGTACTTTTCTCAAACAATGCGCGGACATCAAAAACACAATTTTACTTTTTAAGTTCAATGACGAATAACGAACAATAATAATTTTTCACGCGCCATAATGTTCCTTTGTTTTTTTCAATAAACGGCTTTCAATGTACAAGCCAATTCAAAATTTAAATAAAACCTTTTACTAGTTACCTCCTTGGTAGCCATATTTCGAAGTAAAAGGTCATTCCATTTTTAAATTACAGGACAGTTATGAGTTTACATAGTAATTTATCTGGCCGCAAAACACGACAGATATGGATTTTCATACAACTTTTGCCGGCCGCTACCCGCATGTATCTAGACAGTACGGCGATTTTGATTTATCTCCAAGAAGAGTTTGAGAAAAAATTAATAAATGACTCACGACTATTAAATACGAATTAAGAAATTTTCCTTTTCAACCGACTGCAAAAAGAAATTTGTTACCTTCATAACTCTGTCATTTTTAAACCGATTGCGAAAATTCTTTTTGTTTTTTACATGAAGCGATATCCTTACAGATTGGTCCCATAGAAGTGTTATTAAAATCGTTTCAGTATTTTAGTTTTTAGATCAAAATGAATGAGTTCGGCACAATTTGTCTTTTTTTTTTATGGGGCACAGTCTTTTAATTATTTTTGAAAATTGGCTATCATATCTTCGGCAATCGATTAATTAGATAATTTGACGGTGAACACATAACCGTTCAGTTATCATCATCGTCATTTCAGCCATTACCTGTCCACTGAAAATAGGCCTCCCCCATAGATTGCCATAAAGAACGGTCCTGAGCCACCTGCATTCACTGATTCCCTGAATTTGAGGTCGTGACTCCATCTAGTGGGGGAGGAGGTAGTCCTACACTGCATTTGCTCATATTTAACCTTAGTACTAAGTGAGATTAGTCAAAGTACTATGCTGAGTCAGCGTTTTCTCCCCACAAATCTGTCCGTGCACTGCCCCGGAACATTTGTCAATGTAGTGGCCACGCCCCTTTGATTGAACACGTAAAAAACTGATTGATCGAATCGATTTTGTGAGGTTAGCGATTGTCTACCAATTTATTTAGTCTTTACTAGTTTTTACCCGCTACTTTATCCGCGTGGTCGCATTTAGTACGTGTATACCAAATTTAGTAGCTGGTTAAGCCGTTGAAGCGTTATAGGGTAATAAACGAACAAACTCACTTTCATATTTATAATATTAGTAAGGATTGACCACCTTATAAAAAAGAAATTGATGTAAAAGGCGGATTTACCAGACAAAAGTCGATTGCTTGGGTACCTCTGTCTTATTCGTGTTTCTACCGTGAAGCAGTTGTTTTCATGGCTGTGTTTCGGTTTGAAGGGTGGGATATGGCGTGAATTTACAGGGTACAGAGCAATAACACCTGAGTCCTCAGAAATGGCAACGCATGGGGGGTATCATGGGCGAAACGGTATACTCTGTTATGTCTATGGTACTGCTCATGTCTATAGGCGACGGTTACCACTTTCCATCAGGTGGACCGTCAGCTTGTTTACCGTTCTAAGTAGTATAAAAAAAAAGAATTTAATGCTGTATATCATTCTCTCTCAGTCAAGTAATTTCTTTGGACATTATCTATTTTATTTATATTTAAGTACATAGTCGAATGATTACTATCGGGAGTTACAGTATAGAATTTGATCACGATTGACGTAACAAATTTTCATTTCAAACTACTCGTTGAGAAGTAAAAACAACTTGAAATACTATAACTTTAAGACGAGATTTTCTCTAGACGAACGAACACTCAGGTTGTGGATAGAGCTCCCTGCCGAGGTTTTCCCAAGAGACTACAGCATGGGGTTCTTCAAAAGGGGGTAAAGAGGTTTCTTCAGGATCGGCAACGCGCGCGTAATACCTCTGGTATTACAGGCGTTCATAGGCTGCGGTAACCACTTACCATCAGATGGGCCGTATGCTTGTTTGCCACCTCAGTGGTATAAAAAAAATAGACGCTACACTATGGGGTTCCTCAAAAAAGGTATATTAATGTTTATTCAGGGTCGGCAACGCGTACGTGACACCCCTAGTGTTGCAGGCGTCCACAGGCTACAGTGAACATAGCTGCTGCTGTTTGCCACCATTGTGGTATAAAAAAAAACTTGTTTTAAATTAAAGTATAATAAAAATGCAATCTTTTATTGGTGCCTTTTATCTATACTAATAATACAAAGAGGTAAGATTTTATTGTTTGTTTGTTTGTTTGTAATGAATAATCTCAAAAACTACTTAACCGATTTTAAAAATTATTTCACCTATGGAATGTTAAATTATCAGTGAGTAACATAGGCTCTATATAATTTTCGAAAATTATATGGAATGGCTAGTATAAAAAATAATATAAAAAAATTGTGTTTGAAGTTTTTAGTGAACTAGTGAGCGCGACACGTAAAGTTTTTTTTTAATATGCAGCCTATGTCACTTGCTGATAATTTTGCCTTCTAGAGATGAATAGCCGTGAATAATTTACCCGATTTTACCGATACGACATCGTAACCTTCAAGAAAAGAGCATATTCTTTTTTAAAAGGCCGGCAGCACACCTGCAATGCCGCTGGTGTTGTGGGTGGTCATGGGCCGCGATAGTCACTTACCATCAGGTGAGCCGCATGCTCGTTTGCCCACTGCGTTGTAAAAAAAAAGTATTTTTTGTGTTTATTCGTTACGAACGAAAATTTTTCTTCGTTATAAATTTAGAATTTAGATATTATTTTTTTCATGTTTGCAGTCCACGGCCTTTCACGAGAGAAATCACACAATTTTATTGTTCCTCGTGCACCAGTTTTTATAGTAACATTTCGCGCCAAAACTCGAAAACAATAAATTTTCACAAGATTCATTAGGTATTTCCGCGCGTTTGTTTACGTTTGTGGAGAGTGAAAAAAAAAATAGACCGATTGTAAAACAAGCGCGTCCGATGAATTATACAGTGTATTTTTAAAAACGACGCAAACCACTGTTGTCTCTATTCTATACGGCTTAAAGGTGAAAATACTTTGCATTATTTTAATTCATAAAACAGCGTCTATTCGAAATTTGAGCTTTATACCGAAGTGTGGCAACGTCGGAATTACCTGTCAATTAAAAAAAAAACAGAAACAATTTTTAATATTTCTGGTTGTTTGTTTGTGATAGGGTACTAAATCATGCAATATGATTGCATGATTTAAGTGAAAGAGTTTTATATAACATAAAAACTTTTTAAATTTCTTTATTAAAACCAATCAAATCTTTCCTCTTTATAAATTTATACATACATACATATCTGTCACGCCTGTCTCCCATTAGGGTAGGCAGAAACAATGGAACGCCAAATGCTTCGATTCAAACAAACCTCTTTCGCTTCTTCCACATTCATCAATCTTGTCATACACGCTCGTCGGTTACGGGTACTTTTAATTTGGCCCTTCTTCAGCACGTCGCACATAAATTTATTAATAGATGTATATAATAGATGATAAATTCATTTGTAAAATTGACAGATAACTGCGACGTTGCAATACTTCACCACGAATACTTGTGTTCAAATGTTCATTCGTTCATGTATTATGGAGATGTTGTTTCACATACTGTGTTAATAAATAATGACGTTTTAGAGCTGAGTGGTTGAGAGTTTACACGGACATTATCGTACAAAGTTTTACCAAAAAATTTAACAATATTGAGAACTTTAATACGAAAGTTTCAAAAACTGTACTTCATATTGCAACAATGTCACCTTATGAAAGCTTTCTGTTTTGTATACTGCAATTTATTTATTTATTGAAACTTTAATAACTAATAAATTGTAGTATAAAAAGCAGACTTAATGCTGTAGGTACTCTTTTACCAGTCAACTTTTATGATGTCCATAGGACAGATACTCAATGGTGGTGATACAACGCAAAATTTTATTAAAAAATGTAGTCAAATTGCTAAGTATAAAAATACAGTGCAATTTTGAATTTCCTTCGTTTGAAAATCTGTAATAATTACACTTTATATACTTAAATTGAGATACTTAATGTTATTGGCAAAAAAAACACAAATATTTGTGGCTAAACAAAACTTTGAAGTAATTTTTTTAAATCACCCTGATCGAGAATTTTTTTATACAACTTAGAATGGCAAACAAGCTGACGGCCCACCTGATGGAAAGTGGTAACCGTCGCCTATAGACATGAGCAGTACCATGGACATAACAGAGTATACTGTTTCGCCCGTGATACCCTCCATGCGTTGTCATTTCTGAGGACTCAGGTATTATTCCTCTGTACCCAGTAAATTCACGCCATATCCCACCCTTCAAACCGAAACACAGCCATGCAAACACAACTGCTTCACGGTTGAAACACGAATGGAACAGAGGTACCCAAGCAATCGACTTTTGTACAAAGTCTCCCTCTGGTATCGATCTCGTATTCTCATTTACGCAAAACTGTCCCAATCACTGCACCACGGTGCACGTCATATGTGAATAATTACGATCCGATCATTAAAATATTAAATCGTTTCAATTCTTGCGCAACACACAGTCAGGCAATGAACTCAACAAAGGCACTAAAAATATCCAAATGAAAAACAGAAGAGGAACATTAGCCGAGCGCCGGATCGTAAAGTATCGGCCTCTCTATCTCAAAGCTACAGGAATAGGCCACAATTAAAGCGCTCCCGGTATTTTTGCAGGGACGAGAACCAGCCTCCAGGAATGTGCGGCACGTGTTGTAAGACATTAGATTGTACCGCGATGTTTCGATACAAATAAACACTCCACAAAAACAGCGACTTTATCGTGACATTAACATTAATATCCTATTATTTCTCTTTTTAAACTTTTAAGTTACTGAGAACTAACTAGATTCCAGTTAGTCCTTAATAAAGTCTCTTCACTTTAGTAACTAAAGTTCATCATCGTCATATCAGCTTTTAACTGTCCACTGCTGGACATGAGCCTCTCCCTAGGGGAATTTGGCCAGTAGTTGCCACGATTGTTAGGGATTGGCAACCGCAGTCAAGTTTTAGAGTTTTTTTTTTTATACCACTGAGGTGGCAAACAAGCATACAGCCCACCTGATGGTAAGTGGTTACCGTGTATGTCATTTGTAAATGGATGAAATTAGAAATAAGTAGCTTGCTTATAGAGGATTATTTTTATAGTTCAATGAAACTTTGGTCAAAAAACGACAAATGGACTTATGAATTTCCCGCAAAATAACACATAATTTTGTAAAAAAAAATTGAGTTTTTCTTATGGAATACGTATACAATGTTAATTATATTATGTGTAAAAGCGAAAGTAGCGAGAGATGATATTTTTCGCTTACGCCCGTAACTTGTAGCACGTTTTACGTAATCAAATTCACGCGGAGTCGAGCGGCCGATCCGTAGCCGATGCCAAGTATCGATCACTGAGCACTTCCGGTGCCGTATTTAGATCTAGTTACTGGTGCGATTAACTGCCTCCTATACTAATCTACTATTGACAAATAGACAATGATTTGTTGCACCTATTTAAATTGTATTAGTAGACCGAATGGTTAACTAAAGAATTAGTGCGGGTTGGCAACCGCAGTTAGGGTTTTTTTAATGGGTGCTGATGGAATGGTAACCCAGCCTTCGCTAACGGTATACGCTGGCGGGCCACCAATGAGGGGTGATAGGCGAGGATGAAAAGACAGGTCAGTTAGCCAAACGTGATGAATACACTTAGAATTCAGCACTATGGTTTCCAGAGGGGCCACGTGGATGTCGACCTAGTTGGATATATTGCTAGCAATGGGGCCCTTAGTCTCTATTTACAATTAACAATCCCCCCCCCCCCACAGCAGTTAGGTTTTGATGATGTTTTAAGAGGGACGCTGCTGGCTATCCCTCAACCATAAATTTCCTTCAGTTGCCTTTTACGACACCCATGGGAAAGGAAGGGTTTTTTTAATGGGTAATAATGGTATGATAACCCCGTCTGCGCTATTGGTATACACTGGCGGGGCACCAGTGAGGGATGACAGATGAAGATGAAAGTAGGTCAGTTAGCCCATCCTGACGAATTAAACTAGAATTAGTCACGATGGTTTCCAGGGGGAACCACGTGGAGGTCGACCTGACATATTGCTAGTAATAGGGCTATTTGACCCCATTACTAACAATTCCTTTCCCCCCGGAAAGGAAGGGTTGGGCCAACCATTCTTTGCCGGAACTACGCGCCATATTAGAGACATGTCACCTTAGAATTACGTCAATTTGGATAATGATTTAATGACGGGATATTTATTGGTCTTGATTGATCTGGAACAATAAAGGGCATCTCAAAAGGCGGTAACCTTAAGATGTATTACTTAGTACAGCGAGAAATATTAATGCTAACACTGTCGGTAAATACTTATATGTAGGCAACATTACTGTACTCTAATCCGACGCTGTAAGGTCGAAGATGCAACGACATGTGTCGACGAAATAAGTCCGTCATTTGTACGCGTTGGTGACAATAGACACGTCGGCATTGATGCTGTCGACAATCAGTCACCGATCGGTAGAGGGCGCTACGATCTATCACGCGTTTAATTATATTGATGGAGGGCGGAGGGGGGGGGGGGGGGTTGTAACAGTTGCGAATAAAAGGTAACTCCGATTTTTATGAGTATTAAAAAGTGTAGGTAGTTTCTGTTCGTCACATCTCCTTCAGATTTTTTTATAATTTTGCGATTGTTGTCGATAGAGCTTACTGACGTGTTGATCCCACAAATATATTATCAAATTGCAATCTTACAGAGCGAAATCGTTATAATTTCGGTACAATCGGTCAACAACTTATTTATAATATAAATACTAGAATGAATTTGTTTATTCCTCCTTGACGATATACCAGATCAATCGAGGGGGGAAGGGATTATTAGTAATGCTGGCTACTAGTCTCATTGCTAATGATGCTATCCTATCAGGTCGATCTCCCTGTGGGTCTCCCCTGGAAACCATCGTGGTGAATTTCAGGTGTATTCATCATGGGCTAACTGCTTTTTCAGGGGGGAGAAGGGGTTGTTAGTAATGGAGATAAGCAGCCCCATTGCTATTAATATACTTTATTAGGTTCGACCTCCTCGTGGTCCCCCCTGGAAACCATCGTGATTGATTTATTGTTAGATTCGTCACGGTGGGCTAACTAACCTGCTTCATCCTCACCTGTCATCCCTCACTGGTGCCCCGCCAGCGTATACCGATAGCGTAGACGGGGTTACAAAAAAAAAACAGCTGAATATATCGTCACGAATTATACCAGATGGACATAAGACATCTACTTTTTATCATATTTTTAAGCCACGGGTAAAATCTAGTATTAACATAACTATGGATAAATTACTTTTGCCCAGTTTCCTATATCTTTTATCCCCTAACACGGCGTACTCGGTATCTGGGCGCCAACACGCGTCACTCGACACGCGCCACAATACAGCCAGCGAACTAGTTCTAACAAGACACGCTAATAGCTACAAGGAGTTTGACATGAGTGCGACCATTTGTCAACATGTTACGAACAGCGGATTGCACGTTCACTGTTCCCCTATATTAAACGAGTCACTGTCTACCTATAGTATTATAGATATAGGTTAAAATCGAATTATCATCTATTTAGGAGAGTGTTACTTAATATTTATCCAAAGATTAATTTATAATTTTTTTTTCACCGTGCGTTTTTCATAGCACTTTCTTCCACGCACAACCATTCTTTGGAATCAACTTCCAGCAGCAGTATTTCCGAACCGATACGACAACATAACCTTCAAGAAAAGAGCATATTCCTTTTTAAAAGGCCGGCAGCACACTTGCAATGCTTATGGTGTTGTGGGTGATCATGGGCGGCGGTAGTTACTTACCATCAGGTGAGCCGCATGTTCGTTTGCCCCCTGTATTGTAAAAAAAAAATAATATAATTGTGTTCCATAAAGTAGCACGGACTCCAATCGTTGAAAGACCAGGTTTTATTGAAAAAATAAAATAAAAGTAATTAATTATTACCAATTTTGAAAAAAATTCATGATACTTTAATCTGTAAGTTTATCTTTTCAGATAGAAAAATAAATTACAAAATCGGTTTATAAATGACGGAGATGAAATGTTATGAGAGAAGAAATATAAAAAAAAAACAGAACCGAATTAAAACCTTCCCCTTTTTTTAAATTCGTTGAATAAGATCGAAAAACGAAAGATTACCTACTTGTTCCATAAAATAAGAGTATTGTTACAACTGGTCAGTTAGTGTTGAAGACTTTAGTTTCAAACTTAATCAATCCATTGTTGTTTCGGGGCAATCTTTAACTTCTTTGTTTGATGACTCCCTTATCATTTTGAGCTAATAATTTAAATCACATTCCTATTGTGTTGTTTAAATAGTAACAATCAATTCTATTGTTACCTCCGAGTGCTTCTTAACATTATATTCCGATTGTGAACCTCTAGAATATTCTAATCGATCGCAACCACTCGTCAAAGATTCAACAGCGAACGCCGGTAGCTTCCGTTGTTCGCGTTTGAAAAATTCAACGCACCCCACGCGGTCCTGCGAGCCGCCCTAACGTAGACAAGGGTGCCCTAATTTATTTATATTGGACACTATTGGGCAAATTATACGCTTTGTTCATTAAAAGGTAATCTGTTACCCTCCGGGTAACTTTCAAATATGTATCAATAGAAATGTTCACTATAAACTAAATGTCTCACATTAACTTGATATTTATTAGTAATTATTAGTAACACATGCAAGATTATAACTATTTTGAGTTCTTATTAATACATACTGTATCATCCGTCAATATACCCAACTAGGTCGACCTCCTCGCGGTTCTCCCTGGAAACTATCATGTTAAATTCCAGATGAATTCATCATGATGGGCTAACTGGCCTGTTTTCATTCTCATCTATCACCCTTCACTGGTGCTCCGCCAGCGTATCCCGTTAGCGCAGGCGGGGTTACCATACCATTTACACCCATCAAAAAAAAAGTCGTTAGCATCCTTTTTTTAGGTATGTTTTAATTGTGAAACAGTTTCATATTCATGCCACGGCCACGCGGATAATGTCGCGGGTAAAAACTAGTCTACATATAAAAATAACAATAAATTACACAATACAGTTTGACGTTTTGTTTTAATTAGGGTAGTTTGCTATGAATTGGTCATTTCGTGAATCATTCTTTATCAGAATGGCTCTTTTAACATTTAGGCTTTTATTGAATTAGCCACTATAGGAATTAGTCCTTTGTCAAATTAGACATTTTACGTTACATTTGTTCATAGACTCGATGGCCTTTTCACGAATTAGGCTTTGATTAGGCAAAGAAATCTGTATAAAAAACGTCAAAGATATGATAGCCTATTATACTGACACACTGCGTCCAATTTTGAAATTAGTGTAGTAATGTCCATTTTTAATTTTTTTGGTTATTTCAGACCCATTTTTTTATAAAAAAAAATAATAATCAGTTTTACGAAAACTTTAAAGGACTTAACGCCTATGTAAATAATGTGTAAACAACGTGAAAGTTTAAAATTAACTTACTTTGAAGGAATACTAATGATTACAATACTGTACTGTGTATTAAAAAAGAATCGTTAAAGTCCAGACAGGAGACTTTGTACGAAAGTCGATTGCTTGGGTACCTCTGTCCCATTCGTGTTTCAACCGTGAAGCAGTTGTGTTTGCATGGCTGTGTTTCGGTTTGAAGGGTGGGATATGGTGTGAATTTACTGGGTACAGAGGAATAACACCTGAGTCCTCAGGAATGGCAACGCATGATGGGTATCATGGGCCAAACAGTATACTCTGTTATGTCCATGGTACTGCTCATGTCTATGGGCGACGGTTACCACTTTCCATCAGGTGGGCCGTCAGTTTGTCTGCCATTCTAAGTTGTATAAAAAAAAGTCGAATTGTTTTAAAAAATTTAAGTGCGTCACATTTATGAAAGCAGTCTGTTCCCGCGTTATTCTTATCACCAAATTCCACCACACTCGGTTTACATCGTCCCACTTTAAAAGATGCATGAAATCGGCTAGAACTTCGCCATCTGATCTTTGTACGGCCTGTTAAACCTTTCAATGACCGTACAATAGCATATTATGATCGTCATTTTTCAAAATGTTGTTTCGTAAAAATACTATTTTTGGATGATCACTCACAACGAAACTAGGGCACTTGTCAAGTTATATTGTCGAGCTACCAATGGCGGACACTTATCCTTTGTTATTTTCATTTTTATTATTATTTTTTTTTAGCTTGTATCTCAAGTTGTACTAGATTGTGACGGCATTTTTTTTTATATTTTTTTTTTTATAAAGAAGTTGACTACCACAGCAGTTATCAGAAATCGAGCCCGAATGACAATTTCATTTAATAATATTATTAAAAATTCTAATGCATAATTCTCTAATAATTCAATTAAATAATCTTCTAATCTTTAAAAAAGTATAAAAAATACAAACAAACATTAAAATACTATTTAATTTCTTGAATTTGAATTAATCTTTTTTTAGTTATATTTTTGGTTCGTTTTTTAATAAATTTTCTGTTCATGCAAGCCAGTATTGAGTTTTTGTTCTTTTCCCAGAAGCCATCTATTGATGTAAGCACTGATATAATTACAGTTTAAACGTAGCTACACAAAAATGGCGAGTAAACACAGGACGAGATGGCTCGTAGTTGGCAGTCAACGTGTTAAAGTAATCATTGAAGCATACACGTAATTTTTTTTACACTTTTTCCATGCTTTATATTTCTTAATTATCGTTTTACATTATTAAGAATGAAATCAAGGAAAATAATTGATTTTATTAGTTACAAAACAAAAAAAAAAGGAAAAAAATGCTCTATAAAAAGAATAAAAAAAAATGTGGCAAACAATATAGCTGTATGATGATAGTTTATGGATCCCTGATTATTTTCTTTCTCTGCTTCTCCCAATAAATAGCAATTGTTACAAAACTTTCTACTGTTTTTTTTTTATTTTTGTTTTCAAAAACAGATAAATGTTGTATAATAAAAATTATTGTTACTGTTTTATTAAGATGGAGTTTGAAGCCCGCCAACGCTCCTGCCTTATATGATAGTCCGCACCTTACGTTTGGCGTGCGTGAATTGCACTTGAATAATTGAATGGCCGGCTTTATTTGGATTTGTTCCCGACTCCGTACAAGATTGTAACACGAATAATGTATTATATACATCTGGGATAGTGTTGCGTTTTTCCGTAATACAGACTTATGTTCTGGTTCGCGTCCATTAAAATTTGATATGTATTTCTATATCGTTAAGGAATATTTCGGGTTTTTACAAGTATTAGGAATATATTCTGCAATTTGTTACGTTTTCATAATGGCTAATGGTTTATGTTTATATTTATCAATGGAAAATAAATCGTTGAAATGTTGTTGACAGTACTATATTGTAGATATGTTTCTTGATTCGCAAAACAGCGAATACTCACACACACGCAAGCCAGCACGCACACATCGATTAACAATTAAAAACGAAAATGGGACCAACACGGGGGTCCATCTTACTGATTGCCATAGGCATATTGAAAGGGTGACGGGTAATCCTTGCCCACTTCAGAATTGTCTGGTGCTTCGCAAAGACATGTCTTAGATTGCATATGGGTCGTTTATAAAACAACAGCCTCCTCTGAAAAATAATCTCTTATCTGCTATAGCCACGCACAACCACTCTTTGGAATCAACTTCCAGCAGCAGTATTTCCAAACCGAAACGACATCATAACCTTCAAGAAAAGAGCATATTCCTTTTTAAAAGGCCGGCTGCTGCAGTTTCGTTGGTGTTGTGGGTGATCATGGGCGACGGTAGTCAGGTGAGCCGCATTCTCGTTTGCCCCCTGTGTTGTAAAAAAATACAGCTCGTAAACGGTCCTATGAACGCCTGCGATACTAGGGTACAATAAACCAATGGATGTTTTTAATTATTGACCGTTGCGGAGTGCGATCCTCGTTCGCGCGCAATAACACAGCCCAGTGGCCGAGCGTACTTGAATGTTTGATAAGACCTCTCGCTGATTTCTGCTATCCTAGTATCGCACTGAAATTATTAATTAGGGTTCCGTTCGCATAGTGCGATGTTTTGCTGTACGTATGTATGTATGTTTGTACATTTCATTAATTTTATTACGCCAACTAGCTTTTGCAACTTTGTTGTCATTGGATTTTAGAAGAAGGAGAATCAATGAAATTTACTATTCTATATGTCGTATTAAGAGAAAATCTTAGATTATGTAGACAGAGCATCGAGCCTCAAAAATGAGTAAATTTTTTGCCATCTAATTGTCAATTTAGCTGACTAATAGCTGACTAATAGCTGACTAACTGACTAACTGACCAGAGGGAGACTTTGTACAAAAGTCGATTGCTTGGGTACCTCAGGGTGGGATATGGCGTGAATTTACAGGGTACAGAGGATCATCTGAGTCCTCAGGAATGGTAACGCATGGGGGGTATCATGGGCGAAACAGTATACTCTGTTATGTCCACGGTACTGCTCATATCTATAGGCGACGTTTACCACTTTCCATCAGGTGGGCCGTAAGCTTGTTTGCCATTCTATGTTGTATAAGAAAAAACTCCTTTTTTCTATTATTATTGATGTCTAGACGTAATATTTAATTATTTAATAAATAAAATTACTTTTTACTCATTAAAAAGATGCAGAATTTATAGGACAAAATAAATGTATAAGTTGTAAAAGTGTATGAAAGAGTTGATTTGCTTTTCTCGAAGCATTTGTATGGAGACACTCTATCTATATAATCTAAGGATAAAGTATACACCACATTTAATATATATTTGCATGCATTTTTTATACAACATAGAATGGCAAACAAGCTGACGGCCCACTTGATGGAAAGTGGTAACCGTCGCCTATACAAATGAGCAGTACCATGGACATAACACAGTATACCGTTTCGCCCATGATACCCCCCATGCGTTACCATTCCTGAGGACTCAGATGATCCTCTGTACCCTGTAAATTCACGCCATATCCCACCCTTCAAACCGAAACACAACCATGCAAACACAACTGCTATACTGTTGAAACACGAATGGGACAGAGGTACCAAAGCAAACGACTTTTGTACAAAGTCTCCCTCTGGTAATATACAAAGTAACTCATATAATTTAAATCAAAATACATATTATAAGGTGGTCTTTTAAATTTTTCCAAAAATATCAGGAAAGATCTCGCCGTCTATCGGTGTGTGTGTTTGTATGTCTATTTAAGCTTTGACGTGGACTTTGTTACGAGGATAAATAATCTTGTTAACCCTCCAGCTCTTTTCTAATAATTCTTCTTTAATCCAATCTTTGCAAACGGTCGGCGCAGCATCCCCTTTTCAAACTTCGTCTCTACATCATTCGGTCGACGCTTTTAACTAATTATGTTATTTCTTACTCTGTCTCTCAGCCTATTTATCACTCAGTCTTTAATGTTGTTATTCGTGTTTGGTGTAGTTAATTTAGTTTAGTTAGCTAGTTTTAGGTTAGTTAGATACTTTGCAATGTGCAAACGGGTTCTACCTTGAATTAAAGGTCGAAAATACTATACAAAAGATGATATACGAATGAAAATAAGGTAAGAAATGTAAGGTTTTAATTAATCTATACTTATAATAAATCTGTGTATAAATACTTATAATAGAGGTCAATTTTGTAAATGAAATATATTTCCAAAATAACTATCAGCGGGTGATTAGTGATCGATACTGATGTCAAAAATGCAAGCAGTAAAATTTTTGTCTAAATTTAAAATTTATGTATGTTCATTATTGAAACAAAAACTACTCGCCGGATTTTAATGAAACTTGGTACAATTATTCTTCATACTCGTGGGCAGGTTATAGTATTCTTTTCATCACGCTACGATCAATAGGAGCAGAGCAGTGAAGGGAAATGTGTCTGTTACATCAAAACCACTGAATTGTGAGACAGGACATAGAATACTTATTTTACGAAAAACGACGGAAACGCGGACGAAGTCGCGGGCAATAGCTAGTAATTAATAATAAAACAAAACATAGACAAAATATTCGCAAAAGGATTAAAAAAGAAATTTATGAACAATTATGTTATCAGTCATGACTTGAGTATATGGCATTAATTTCAACTTGATACCTTCACGCGTTCCTAAGAAAAAGGGTCTTGACAGATAGTTGGACGGACGGACGGACGAACAACGAAGTGATACTAAAAGGGTTCCGTGTTTTCCTTCGTCGGTACGGAACCCTAAAAAAACACAAAGAATATCAATTTCAAAAGAAAATTGCCTGTAAGTTGTTTCTGTATCTAGACTTACAATTTCACGCGCGCGGAAATTGGACTTCAACATTGAATCCTTATCAGGAAATGGGAATATTTTTCTTTGCAACATATTATTATTTATTACTAGTAAACGGTTCTCATCGTCCCCTAGTGAAGTAACAGAATCGATCTCCTTATAATTTGTTCGCGTCTGCCTATCGGCCAAAATTACCCAAACATGACTATCATAGTCATGTTTGGGTAATTTTATCGTTGTCGAATAAAGTTTTCACTTTTACGCACAAAATAGATGCAAAATACATTACACACGAGTCTCAAAATGTTCATACTCGTGTCTCTGAATGTCAAAGTGTCTACAGATAGAAGTCTCGATACCCGAATCGCCTAAATCTCAAAAAACCTATTAAAGTTTTAAAACTTACATGTTCCAAAATCCTAATCCCTACTAATAATATAAATCTGAAAATGAGTTTGTTTGTTGATCTGTTACCGGTTAGTGCCTAAACGGCTTAACGAATCATTATGAAATTTGATATACACGTACTATACGGGATGGAGAAAGATATAGGCTCCATTTTATCCGGATCAGTGAACATTCCCGGTCACGCGATCGAAGTCGCTAATAAAAGCTAGTGTAAAATATTATGAACCGTATAATCCTATTAATATTATACAATTTGTAACGTTGGATGGATGTTTGTTACTCTTTCACGCAATAACTACTGAACGGATTTTAAGGATACGCGGGTAGGTTTATATCAGCCTTTAGCTGTCCACTGCTGAACATAAGCTTCCCTTTTGAGGGGTTTCGACAGTAGATGCCTCGTGTGGCAAACGGATTGGCAACCGCAGTTAGGCTTTAGAGATGTTTTAAGAGGGACGCTGCTGTCCACCCCTCGCCTTTCCTTAGTCATCTCTTACGACACTCCCGGGGAAGGAAGAGGTAGAATATTCTATGCCGGACCGAAATGGTAATAAATATAACATGAATCTTAAATTAATTGCAAGTAATTTTTGTATGAGTCTTGCATTTTTATTTTTAAGATAATTATCAACAATCACATAATAATTCTCTGTACATGTAGAAGTACGTTGTTTATTTTACAAGCAGTCCATAAAAATGGAGGTAGGAACGGAAACGTCAAATACAGGTCGTTCGGCCCAATACTAATATGACGTGTATCTGAAATTCGCTTAAAAATTTCGAGCCCAAATTTGATTTGTTGGCTGAATACGGAATGAGACCAAAACTGGCTAAGTGCGAGTCCAATGTCTAGCGGCAAAGGTTCCGTGCCGTCTTTGTTTAAATTGGTGAAAATGGAATAGTAACTCCTTCTACGTTATTGATATATGCTAGCGGGATATTAATGAATGATGATAGATAAGGAGAACAACAATCTTTGACATTTCTAGTAACTAAAGGTATAAAATGTGATTTTATTGTTAAAATTTTCATTAGTACCTGTATATGACGGCAGCTCATGATTAAAGATAGTCCCGAAACTAATCGTTGTTGTTTGATATTCATTTTAATTTACTTTTGGTACGGAACCCCAATAGGTGTTCTTGTAACATCCTATTCCAGGATTTAACGTTAATAACGACACGAGTGGAGATTTAACGTACTTTAGGCGGTCGCTAATTGCGTTATACTTTCGAATTCTGTTCCATACTTGTGATGGAGTGACTGTTTCGGTGTAATTAGGTGTACACGTGTAAGCACAACGTATGTTTTAATGATTTTTAGCTTTAACTGTTAAATATAATCACTAAAATACGAAAATTCTACTTAACTCGCGGATTTGCTCGCGGTAAGATTAATAATGTTCTTTGTCATCTAAGCTAATAGTTCAATCTATGTATCAAATTTCATAAAAAACTGTTTAGCCATTCATACAGAATTGAAGAACAACATCGTTATAGACTGATATATTTAAAATTAGTATCAGTGAGATTTTCACTTTATTAAACTTCAACTTTTGGACTTGATCGTCATCGTCGAAATCGATTTCCAATTGGCGAAGGTAACATGACAAAAATATCAACAATGCGATTAATTTGAGAAACTTTTAGTTTTGTCCATTTGTATAAAAACAAATAGGTAAATTTTGCGCTAGAAATGAAACAGCGACTTCAGTTGCAGCAAATTGATCTGATAAATGAGGTATTTCGTAGACATATTTGACTAAATATGTTTGCACCTAGATCGCATAATTATGTGTCAACATGTAGATTTTGCTTCAAAACTAACAGGATTTTGCTCCGCAAATAGGCAGGTTTGATCGACAAAATGAATATGAGACCAACATAATAGTAAACACTATCGATTATAAAAAAAATATCAAAATCGATTAAAATTTGGCGAGGTAATCACTAAACTTAGTTGCAAAAATAGGATCGAATTCTGAGCTCTTGTTTTTGAATTCACATAAAGACATATGTATGTGAGACTGATCCACCGGAATATCAAATTTAGACTAAAACCTCTGGACCGGTAGCATATCAAAAATTCAACCTGCAAAATGGTAGACAAGCGGATTTTAGCTGTATTCCGGACGTCATCCTTGAAAATTTAAACTAGAAAGATCGTCTTTCAGTGCAAGCAGGCTTATACTGAATGGTAAATAGCAAGTGTATATTCATTGCAGTGAAATTGTACGATGCAATGTCTTAAGGAGGAGTCAAGAGGACAGGAACCGAGTGTGTACAAGAGACCAGTTATGAATGTAGATAATTTAGATTAAATTTGAAATTAAATTCTGAGTTTCTGCTTCTGTCATGAAGCAGTTGTTTGCATGCCTGTGTTTCGGTTTAAAGGGTAAAAGATGGCAGTGAAATTACAGGGTACAGAAGCAACCTTTTAGTCCTCGGGAATGATAACACATCTTAATCGACAGAGAATACTTTGTTATGTCCAAGAAATATATACTAGGTTAAAATTAGAAAATGGCTCATGGTGACCAATTCAAAAATTAACTACGACGATTTCCAGAGAGAACCGCGTGAAAGTGGGCTTGATAGGGGATATGGCTAGCAATGAGAATGTTAGACTTTATTATTAACAATCCCAAAAGAGAGAGAGAGAGTTTTCTCTACCGTCTCCGCAAGGATCTTGTCGTGAAGATAGAGCGATTTATTTAAAATAATTTAAAATTGTTACTCAGTTCGTGGTTTTGGAGGAAATATAAAGCCGTCATCCGGTAAGCCGTATCAGAGACCTTCGTATTCACTAAAAGCGATCTAGAAAGTCCTGCTACTGTAAGACGACAGCCTTACACGAATAGTATTAAAAATTATAAAAGAAAAAAATTTTAACGTAAAACTTTCTAAATCCTAATGTCCAAAACGGCAAAGATAAATCAAACAAGCCGTTATCCCAGTAATTAATCTTTCGATCGATTTCTTTTTAGCAGGAAAATGTGAGCTACACCCGATAGTCGTTAATAGGGGGCGATTTATTTTGCCGAACGAGGGATTAACCTTCGGTGATACGGGCGGGAAATTGTTTCTAAAAGTACTGGACTACATCTGACACCTCATCGTTTGGCCAATCATTATTTATATGGTCGCCGTCACGTCTTTAGACGGCATTGGTTAGTAAATTAGTGATACTCATTTTTTGTTTAATTTCACTACCTTACACTATGCGTGCGACTAGTTTCATTTGAGGATTGCCTAGTATTACGAGAAGTGAGAAGTATTAGAGGTTCTATGACTTTCTTAGTAATCATCGATGTCTAATTGTTATTCTTTAAATAATAACATCACACACATGATGCGACACGTGTCTCACCTCTAAACGATGCATCATCAAGCAATTAATCTGCGACAGTCAAGGTCGCTTTACAAAATGGACGCTTTACAAAATTCAGCATTGAGCATGAACAAGTGAAATTTATATCAAATACAACTAAAGAACTAATGTTCGCGACATTATTTGTATATATGTAATCGTAATTTATAGTTGTTAAGTCCCTAGTTAATCGTTTCTGTATTCTGTTATTTTATATAGATTTACATAGATTTAAGATAGTGTAAGTTAAATAAAGTATTCCTTTACGTGTTGTCATTATTACCTACGAATAGAAATTGTAACAATAAATAGAATTAAGAAATTGTAAATTGAAATAAAATAAATAAATAGACGCTATAGAGTACCGATCTGAAGAGACACGCGTCTCGTTCATTTCGCCCCGTCCCGCTCGCACAGATCGCTATCGCGAGTTGGAAACGTTATCATGCGAGCGGGCGGGTATAAAGATAGGCCGCCTCCCGTCGAGCGGCATTCGCTTCCGAGCAGCGACGCACTACACTCGAGAAGAAATAGGACAAGAAGAAAAAATACTCTCTTCAGACGGTACCGGAGGCTTCAGAATAGTAATCCCTGTGTTTCACTCCAGCCTGAACCAACGCCCCTACAGTCCACGCTCACCGAACGGCAGTCCACACCGCACATCGTGGTCCTTCGAGAAGCCGGATTGCTGGAGGAACACCGTTGGTACATCGAGAAGCCGGATCGCTGGAGGAAGACCATTCTGAAGCCGGATCGCTGAAATGCCGACTACGAGAAACATGAAGTCGTCGCAACAAAAAATCGCCGTCACCGAAGCCACAACGTCCGCCGCCACCACGTCGACTACGGCCGCCGGAACGCTGTCCGTCGCTGCCACGCCGTCCGTTGCTGCCACCACGTCGTCTGCGGCTGTCAGAATGCCTTCTGTCGCTGCCACGTCGTCTACCGCCGCCACCACATCGACTACGAACACGTCCGGCGATACGACGACCACAGGAGCCACGGAGACTACCGAAGCCACAGGAACGACAGAGGAGACAGCAAGGAAGAAGGAACCGAAGCACGGCACGGCACGCACGGTTCGCACCACGGCCTCGCAGAAGAAGAAGGCTCTGGCCAAGGCACGGGAGGAGCTACTTCGAAAGGAGGTGGAATTGGCCGCCGCACGTGTCGCCGCCCTGGAAGCCGAATCAGAGGACGACGAGGAAGTAGAAGACGACGACGCTACCGTCAGAAAAGAACGAACGTCGGATTGGGTTCGTCGAAGCACGCTGGCACTCACAATGGAGCCGCATGTACCAGAGATAGAAGAAGTCACCGGCAAGCGTCAGGGGTTCGTCCCATCGAGACCCGTTGAAGAGGATTCGAGAGCGCCGCCGCCACAGCCGAGCAGCGACGCACTTCACCGGGACCACGCACGCCACGTTGACCCACATGCCGCCATGCCTACGATAGCAGCAGCGATGCAGTCGATGAAGAAGGAAGAACCGGTGCTGAAAGTGGGCATCGATTGTAATGAGTTTGCGATCGCCATGCAGATGGCCGCTCGCAACATACTGCCCTCCACAGCGTCAAGAGTCACCGAATTGCCAGTCTTCAATGGATCGTCGAGCGAGTGGTTACCATGGAAGATGGCCTATGAAGAGAGCGCAAGTCAACTCACAGAACAAGAGAACCTAGCAAGACTGCGCAGAAGCTTGAAGGGGGCCGCAAAGGACGCGGCACGCTCCCTATTCGTCGGGTCTACGACCGCAGAAGAAGTAATGAAGATGTTAGCCGCGAGGTTCGGCCGCCCTGGAGCACTCGTCACAGCCGAACTGAACAAACTCCGCGCGCTACCACGACTCTCGGACAACGCAAGAGACGTCTGCCTCTTCGCAAGCAAGGTGCAGAACGTCGTCGCCACGATACGAGCGCTGAACAAGAGTCACTACCTCTACAACGAAGAAATAGTGAGAAACGTCACAGAGAAGATGCCGTCGGTACTACGCTTCAAGTACTACGATTTCGCCAACGACCAATCGGAGGGACAACCGGACCTCATAACACTCTCTCAGTTCCTGCAAAGGACCGCCGCACGATGTGGAAACTTCGCCACCGCCGAGGAGATACCGTCCGAAGACCGGCGGGAGTCCGCTCCTAGGAAGACGGCGAAGACATACACGACGCAGGAGAAACCCGCTACACCACCGTGCCCGATGTGTCGACGAGAGGGACACGCTCCATCGGACTGCAAGACGATGAAGGAAGCGGACACATCGGCGAGATGGGAGCTAGCGAAGACTCATAGGCTGTGTTTCCGTTGCCTCAAAGTGAGAAGATTTCGCCACGCCTGCAAGAGCAAGAGATGTGGAGTAGATGAGTGCACGCAGACTCATCACCCTCTGCTGCACACCACGCGACAACAGCCGGAGAATGAAGTAACAACACACGTCGTCGAGGACAAGTCCGCCGCAGTCACCGCATCGGCAAGGGAAAACGACAAGATCGCGTTCCTGAAGATCCTGCCGATACGAATCACCGGTCCCACGGGAACGTGCGACACCTACGCGCTACTGGACGACGGGTCGACTTGCACCATCATCGAGACGACGGTGGCGGAGCGAATCGGTGCTACGGGTCCCCCGCACCATTCTACATGGAAGGTGTGGCCGGGGCACGGATCAACGCAGCTCAATCGACGCGTGTTCACTTCAAGATCCGCGGGCGGAATTCACAAGAATACACAGTGGGGGCACGGACGATGGACAGACTGCAGTTATCACCGCAGTCGGTACCGCGCAGCGTCATCAAGGGCTGTCCACATCTGCGGGACATAGAGAGGGAGTTGGTCTATGAAGAGGGCAAACCGACGGTACTGTTGGGGCAAGACAACTGGCACCTACTGCTGGCCCACGAAGTCAGAAGAGGATCCGACACGCAGCCGGTCGCATCACTCACCGACCTGGGATGGGTACTGCACGGTACGAGTCGCGGCAGGACAAGACAGCAGGTGCACAGAATCAGCCACATAGTGACGACACATGAAGAGGAACAATCGATGGAAGAAATGATGAAGCAACATTTCGCGCTCGAATCGCTGGGAATCGCACCGAAGAAGTCTTACAACGAAGAGGAACGTCGCGCCCTACGCGTTTTAGAAGAGAAAACGCGTCCGTTACCGGCGGGAGGACACGAGACTGGGCTACGGGAAAAGGACAACCCGGTGCCGCCGGACAACTATGACTCGGCGATGCGACGTCTCCAACCGGTCGAAAGGAATTTCGACAAAAACGAAGAACAGTGGCCGCGTGAAGATAGTTCAAGCGATGGTAGTCAAGCGGAAACGGGAGAAGAACGCGTACACAAGCTACAGAACGCGACGCAGTTGTCTATAGCATTACCCGATCCGTCACGTTTTTCTAATTGGTTGAAACTTGTTCGCAGTTCAGCACGAGTGTTGCAGTTCATCGACCTCCTGCGACCGACCAGTCAACGCTGTACCGCTATCCGAAAGAGAAACAAGAAGAAAGAGAGCACCGACCCCACTTGGACCCGCACGAAGAAAGTCGATAGAGAGAAGACGAAGATGAAAATCAAGAACAGCAATAGTCCATCTGTGTGTTTCATCCCCATAGACACACACTACCTAGATCGCGCGCGACGGCTATGGATTCGCGCGATACAACAAGAGGCGTTCGGCGACGAAATCGCAGTATTGAAACAAGGGAAACAGCTGCCGTCATCCAGTCGACTCATACAGCTGTCAGTCGTCATAGACAACGACGACATTCTGCGACTTCGATCGAGAATAGCAGCCGCCGCCGATCTGTCAGCCGAGCAACGAGAACCCCCATCGTCGACGGAAACCACGCCTGGGTGCGCCTATACATCGCATGGGTGCATCGGAAACTTCACCACGGCGGCTTCGAGATCACCACGAACGAGGTGCGACAACACTTGTGGGTGTTGCGCCTACGACACGCCGTCCGCAGTGAACTGAAGAGGTGTCAGCTGTGCCGCCTACGAAGAGCAAGACCGGCGCAGCCGTCAACGGGCAACCATCCACAGAGCAGGCTGGCGCATCATCAACGACCGTTCACGTTCACCGGCCTAGACTACTTCGGGCCTATGACCGTGACAGTGGGCCGCACTCACCAGAAACGATACGGAGTGCTCTTCACCTGCCTAACGACACGCGCAGTCCACCTGGAAATCGCCGGCAGCCTCAGCACGGACTCCGCCATAATG
This sequence comes from Galleria mellonella, assembly GCF_026898425.1. Classification (NCBI taxonomy): domain Eukaryota; kingdom Metazoa; phylum Arthropoda; class Insecta; order Lepidoptera; family Pyralidae; genus Galleria; species Galleria mellonella. The sequence continues at coordinate 305,145 of NW_026441999.1, read as the reverse complement.
GCCCTGCGGCGCTTCATAAGCCGCAGAGGGTGTCCCACTGAGCTATGGTCCGACCAAGGCACCAACCTCAGAGGTGCTGACGTCGAACTGAAGAAAGCAGCCGAGGAAGCCATCCAAGAAGAGTCATCAGTCCATTTCATCCGGTGGCGCTACATTCCCCCGAGCGCACCCTTCATGGGAGGTGCGTGGGAACGGTTGGTGCGTAGCGTGAAGACCGCACTAGCCGCTACTTTGAACGAGCGGGCCCCCAAGGAAGAGGTCCTCCACACTCTGCTGGTCGAGGTCGAGCACACCCTCAATAGTCGACCGCTAACCCACGTGTCAACATCGGCAGACGACGACGGCGCCCTAACCCCCAATCACTTCATATTGGGCGGTCCATCGCGCGTCCCACTGCCAGGCAGCTTCACAGAGAGCGACGCGGCGGGACACAAGGAGTGGCGTGCCAGCCAGAGGCTAGCTGACTGCTTCTGGAACCGGTGGGTGAAGGAGTACCTACCCGAGTTGCAACACCGGCGGGAGCCCCGAGCTACACACGGAGCCATCAAAATGGACGACCTGGTCCTGATAGCTGATGGGACCTTGCCTCGCAACACGTGGCCGCGAGGCGTGGTGGTGGCGACCTACCCTGGACCAGACGGCGAGGTTCGAGCGGTCGACGTGCGGACGAACAAGGGCATCCTACGGCGACCCACTAAGAAGCTGATCATACTGCCCACATCGACATCGAGCAACGCGAACACGAGTTAACTCCAGCTACGAGAGCTGCGGCGGGAGATTATGTTCGCGACATTATTTGTATATATGTAATCGTAATTTATAGTTGTTAAGTCCCTAGTTAATCGTTTCTGTATTCTGTTATTTTATATAGATTTACATAGATTTAAGATAGTGTAAGTTAAATAAAGTATTCCTTTACGTGTTGTCATTATTACCTACGAATAGAAATTGTAACAATAAATAGAATTAAGAAATTGTAAATTGAAATAAAATAAATAAATAGACGCTATAGAGTACCGATCTGAAGAGACACGCGTCTCGTTCATTTCGCCCCGTCCCGCTCGCACAGATCGCTATCGCGAGTTGGAAACGTTATCATGCGAGCGGGCGGGTATAAAGATAGGCCGCCTCCCGTCGAGCGGCATTCGCTTCCGAGCAGCGACGCACTACACTCGAGAAGAAATAGGACAAGAAGAAAAAATACTCTCTTCAGACGGTACCGGAGGCTTCAGAATAGTAATCCCTGTGTTTCACTCCAGCCTGAACCAACGCCCCTACAGTCCACGCTCACCGAACGGCAGTCCACACCGTTCAACTAATGATTTCGACATTTTGTCAGAATTATAAGATTTTTATGATTATTATAGACAAGGCCGAGGAAATCACAGTAAAAAAAAATATTTTAATATCTACCAATGATCTCCCACGAAAATAGGGGAAAACGAGTCGGGAGCATAAATTTTCGATGACAGACGGGCAGATACTATGTCGATCGTCTGGGTGTTGCGCAAACGTGGGCTCGTCTAATAAAATCTAATGTGAGTCACTGTGCGTTAGCCACGCGCCTGTCGACTATTCTAATCGCGTCATTCGCGCTATTTCTGTTTTTGTTTTTATTGTATGACGGTCATATTTGATGATAAGGCTAGTCGTACACGGGTTGTCACTTGTGGAACTAATTCTATTCATTTGATGGGGGGGGGGGAGAAGATTGTTAATAATAAAAGTTTTAGCGATCCTATTGTTAACAGTATGTTTATCAAGTCGAGTACCATATGATGCACTTTGAAAATCATCGTGGTTAATTCGTAGTAAATTCGTCTCAATTGGATAATTAGCTGGCCATACTTATCATTCCTAGCACATACCAATAATGCAGGTAGAGTTCAATCTATAAAAACTCGTGTGAAGATGCCGTTCTGAAGTCAAGAATTTTTAGGCTGTACTGAAAGAAGACTTACCCAAAAAGAACGATTTATTTGTAGACGCTGCCGAAAGGAAGAACTTTTAGAGGTTAGAAACCTCTAAAAGTTCTTCCTTTCGAACTGCTAAAGGATGAAACCTAATGATATGATGGCGAAGATCAATATTGTGGCGTGAAGAAAAACTTAGACATTTATTCCCGACTAAGATGTCAGTTTTAGATCTCTACACTTACTAAATGATGACTAGTAAGAATCAAGTCTCTTGTGCCATATTTTATAAGCCAATAAAATTTAAATGAATAAGACATCCACAGGAAATTATACAATTTTATAGTTCATCACATAGATGTTACAATAATATTACGAGATTGATGTAACTAATAAATGTCTTTATAGTGTACTCGTGTTTGTATACTCGATCACGTGCTAACTAGTTCCAAGTATTATGCAGTTGAGAGAACAAGGCGCATAAAACGGTACATAGTTGCAAACATTGCGCGCACGCGGTCGTGTCTCGATGTAGGTTAGTTCTGTCATATTATTTAATCAACGATTCGAATCAGTGAAATGGAAATCATTTGAACCCTTTTAAGGAAGTGTTCCACTGAAACTGAATCGAAAGAAGAATGGATCGAAAAACTACTAATTAATATTTTCTCTATTAATTTTACAAGACTTAGTGAAAAGTACAACAAGTTTGTGATTGGGTAAAATCGAATGAAATCACATCGAATACATAAATTTGGGTAAATAATAAAAATAACATTTGGCAACCCTGCTTTACAGCTAGATGCGCAGTGTTAGTATGGAAGTCTGTGGAGATAAAGGGTATATCTTGCATGATATTGCTACATAAATAAACAAAAATATATGACTGTATCTTCCACTTACTTTGTTTTTGTGTTGATTAGAAGAACAGGTTTAATATATGCAATATAATTCCGGAAATAATATGTTTCGTTATGGGCAAGTTTGTACAGATTTACAGTAATAAAATTCCAAGAAACTGGAAAGTGTCTCGAAACAGTCAGACATAAACTTGAGCTGGTTTCCTCGCGTTAATCGACCAATAATCGATTCGCAGTTCGGCGAAACCGACGAAGCGTTGCTACGGACGGAGTATCAACTAGTACAAGGGAGAGAGGGTGAAATCGAAATCGTTTTATTCTTTGAAAGGAATGTTTTACAGAATGTTCTCGTAAAATAAACATAGGTTGAATTACAACAAAAAATTTGTACCTCCAGTAGGAGACAATATTTTTGACGTTTTTTTTAATTTTGCTTCACGAAAATTGTGTCCTGATATGTTCTATTATCATGTCAGCCATTATCTGTCCACTGCTGAACTTAAATCTCCTCCTCCCCCATAAAGGCGGTTTTGCCAGTAGTTGCCGCGCTTAACAGACGGGTTGGCAACCACAATTAAACTTTAAAAAGTAGTGTTGTTTTAAGAGGGACGCTGCTGCCTATCCCTTGGCTATTAAGTTCCCTTAGTCGTCTTTTATGACATCCACAGGAAAGGAAGGGGCGGCCTATTCTATGCCGCTATTATATTGATAGATTCTTAGTTTTTCGTCCCGTTAGCTATTTCCATTTCACCCCGAATGTTTGCTCCGCAAAAAAACTACTTCAATCGTGAACACACCGACAAACGACGAGATATTTCGTAAATAGATGGAATAGACCTTACAAAGACTTATTTCTTGTATTGTAAATATTTCGCGTTCACATATTGATTCGCAACAAGTAGGTTTTTGCTCCGCAACGTAAAATTTCATCATCAATCATCACAGATGGGTCCAATAAGGTCCCATTTTAAATTGAAAGAGTAAATTCCACAATCCAAAAAGAATTATGATACTCCGTTCAAAATTGGAAACTACAAAATTGGTACAAAAAAAACAGGATTCCAGAACCCTTTTTTCCTACTTTTTCCTACTGAAAGTCGCTTAGAAACATCTTTTTGGGCAGTAGAACTAAAGGACAAAATATCTAACAATTTGGCAGTGAAGTAAAATAAACATAGCACAATAAATGTAATTTAAGCATATTTATATGAATGCTGTAATAAAAACTTTGCCCGCTCCGAACGTCGGGGAAAGATACGAAACCTCTCAGCTTTATGGCGTACCGACGGTTGTGAACTTTCGAGCCAATGTTTATTTTTATATTTTAATCCTACGTTTATATTTAGGGTTCCGTAATGGAATATACAAACTGATTATATTTGTTGAATTATCAAAATAATAACAAGTGCCACATAAGCACACCATTAAAAAGCTAAGATACCATATCGTATGAGAAACCAAACAACAATCCAAAACGCCCAGCTTATTTAGAAAAAATAATTTCTTATTGACCTGACCAAAAAATTAATGACGTCCAGGTCTCTAGGACATAATTTAGTCTAGTTTATGTCCATGGTTATTGCTCATGTCTATAGGCGACGGTTACCACTTTCCATTAGGTGGGCTATCAGCTTGTTTGCCATTCTAAGTTGTATAAAAAAAGTAAACTCATAGTCCGGTAAAACACGTCAGAGGCTTTTGCTAATCAAAATCTTCAATTATCATTCCCAGGATGGGAATAAGTCTCTGATGAATCAATCAAGAAATGAATTAATAAAGAAAGAATAACATCTGTATAGTATTTTCTCTGAGTGATTAGCTTCTAACCCATAAAAACAGGGGTTAACTTTTTAAGTAATTGTGCCGTATTCATACATTGCGTCGTTATTAGTCGATTGCTTTTCAAAGGCAACTGAGCGATCCATCAATGACAGTATTTATAAGATAGAACGGTTGGACTGACTTGTACATTCTAATAAATGCGTACATAGCTCTTTTAAAATAATTTGACGCTGACGCCTCAGATTCAACATTGAGTTGTATCATTTACACGTCTATGTAACTGCTTCTTCATATCAGACTTTAACTGTCCACTGCAACATAAACGCCCTTGGGGGGTTTTACCAGTGGTTGCCACGCTTGGCAGGCGCATTAGCAACTGTAGTTAGGCTTTGGAGAGGTTTTAAGAGGGACGCTGTTGCCTATCTCTCGCCCTCCTTAGTCGCCACTTACGACACCTACGGAAAAGAAAGATTTGGCCTATTCTATGCCGGGACCACACGGCGAACTAACTACTTAGTAATATGTTTTTATGTACTACTGGAGTGGTAATCAGACATAGTGTTTGTTTTATGACCTCGCTTGCAACCACTTGATCTTAAGGTCACAGTACACATTAATTTTACTTTATTATATTTTGCCATTAACACTTATTAGTGTAAAGGACGGAAAGGACATTGTGTATTACACAACATGCAGTGATGTTGTTTGGCAGCAGAAATATATAAAGCAAGTCTTCTTTACCAAGACAAAGCTTCATATGGTTTCAATATCTGGAACACTTTCTAATCTATTTTCTTTCTGTTCTGATGTTTTAAGCTGCTTATTTAAATTAAATGTGTCTATAAAAACAGTAATCTAATAATAGGTGACGTATGTAGATTAATGCTGTAAAATCATTCAGTCAACTAACCTACTAGATCGAATGACTATGAAAACAAAGTTGTAAAGCACTCCAGTTAGTGTTACGTACGGGGTATATTGTAGTTCAAAACTAATCCATTAATAAAACGATGATTCTTGCTGTAGTTAATGTTCTCGCAAAGTTAAAATCTGTTTAAGTGATTTATAGCGGCACTTAGGTAATTTACAAGTTGCTAAGGTGTTCGGGAAACAAACTTATTCGGTGGATCGTAGCCAGCTTGAGTATCAGGAAAGAGGTATTGCTGTAGTTGTTGGCATCTGCAAATTACATATTTTGATATATAAGTATAGGGAGACTTTATATCAAATCTTCTTCAGGGATATTTCTGTCTCATGTATTAGTTCTGCTACATGCATGCTATTCCGGTTTTGAAGAGTGAGATATGGCAGTGAAGTTATTGAGTACTGTCATAGGTCTTCAAGTTATAAGGGCTCGAATGAGTAATGCCTCTGATGTTACATGGTGTTCTATGGTGAACATTTACCATCACATGGTTCATTCTTGGCTTGGTGATCACTTACCTTAAACCTAAACATTCTTGTAACCTGAAAATGGTGTCATTAGCATTGTTTTATTGCAGTATTCTCTCAGTAAAAATTGAATTTTTATTCCAACAAAACAGAAAATAGGAAAAAGAAAGCACAAGTCACTAACATTGTTTATAGTTTTAATTTTATTATGTTTACGAAATTCAAAACTAACAGATCCTTGTATTACTTCCAACTCTATATCAGTGTTCTAATTTCCTAAGTCTCTTTAACGTATATGATTCTACTATTCCTGGTTTCCTTTATCGTCCACGACGTTGAAAGCCGGAATCTTTTTTGCACTAGTATAGGAACTAATTAGAATACTCCCTTAAAACGATGCTAATGATTTCAAATTCATTATGTACAGAAAAAAATCAACATTTAATTCCCCACAACGACTGGAAATCATAAATGCAACACGCATAGAAGTTGGTAGGAAAACTAGCTTAGTCAGCTTAGAATAAACATCCGGACAGACTTTAATAAACTAACGCTTTGAAACAGAACTGGATGCGTTGAGTGCGGTTGCAATATAAGGATAGCTCGGCGGATTATTAAATGTAGTTGATTTATGTAACTATCATTTTCACGAAAAGGACCGCTGCGGTAACGGGTCAGTTGGATAAAGCTCGAGTGTGGTTTGCAGGTCCCAAGATCAAATCTTAGCTCGCATCTCTAAATTTTCATATTAATGTTAGGATCATTTTAAAATTATTGTCACTGACTCCGAAGGATAAGTAAAGTAATTGTCCAGTTAGCCACATCAGAGTCGTGCATAACGAAGATGGCTTTGAAACTTCTGGCATTAGAGAGTGTCACCTTCATACGAATAGTGCTAAGTTTTTAATGGATGATAATGGAATGGTAACTCCGCCTGCGCTATCGGTTTACACTGACGGAGCATCAATGAGGGATGATATATGAGGCCTGGAAGCAGGTCAGATAGCTCATCGTGACGAATAAAACTAGTATTAATCACAACGGTTTCCAGGGAGAAGAAGAGAATCGCGTAAAGATATCCTGAGAGGGCTTGCTAGCAATGGGACCCCTAGTCAAATCAAATCATATTTATTCGCTTATTACATGGTAAATAAGATGTTACATATACAAGTAGGTACATAGCATGTAGCAAAATATTAAACAGTTTATTGTCTACATTGTATTACAATTATAAAGTCCAAACGTTTTTTTAAATTACAGTATTCTTTATGTCAAATTATCATATAAATGTGTACAACATATGTACACATGTATAATATCATATACATGTGTATTAATATGGTATATTTGTATGTATTTATGCGTATATATGTATATGTATGTATATATATTTATATGTGTATGTGTATGTATATATATGTATATGTTTGGTTGTATGTGTTTATTTATGTATGTATATGTATATGACTATGCTGTAACCGATATTATTTTTTACAAATCTATCTTTTTTAACGCGCCACCTACCTACTTATGCTTTAATTCTTTCTACCCAAAGATTGTCTGGAAGAGATTGCTTAGCAATAAGACCGCCTTTTGTACTACACTATACGTATTGAAAATTGTTTTAACAAATCATGTTATGTTGGTGCAATAAAGGGTTAAATAAATAAATAAATAAAATTTTGGTTTATTTTTTATATAATCTTTAATACATTACATCTTTTAATTCATACATTGATTTGTCATTTAAATATTCAATAACTGCATAATAGCATTTTTCTAAGAGAAAATGAAATAATCTCTTTATCGGATAGTCCCTATTACCTACTAACAAATTATTTTCCCCCAATAGTAGTAGTAGTAACAATATTAATAATAGTATTTTCGCATTACTGGGCACATCGGAAGAGGAAATATTGCCCCGACACGCTGACTTCACAAGGCGTCTCATTATGGGAATGTATGTATAATGTTTCGAGTCCTCTTTCTCCCGTGTATACAAACTTTGTGTGTAATTACTAAGTTTCACGTTTGTAATATTAGTATAATTACTATGAAATACAGAAGCCAGATGCAATTACAGGAATCCATAATTTAAATATGATTAAATTTACCGTAACCTTTAATTATAAACGTTATATTGTTGGGTTATATTTTTAGTTTCTTCACAAGTCTTCCAAAGCAACTGATGTGTGGATGATGACTTGAAGATATTTATATGTAAAGATTTAGAAGGAGTGAAAGAAAGATTCAGTATAATATGATGATATCATCATCATCATCATCATCGTATCAGCCTTTACCTGTCCACTGCTGAACATAAGCTTCCCCCTTGGGAGGTTTTACTAGTAGTTGCCACGCTTGACAGCCAGTTTAATAACCGCAGTTAAGCTTTGGAGATGTTTTAAGAGGGACGCAGCTGCCCATCCATCGCCCTCCCTTACTCGCCTTTTACGAAACCCACGGGCAAGGAAGGGGTAGTCCACAAGGCACATAAGATGATATAATAAATAATATGTACAATAAAAACATTTAAAAATATAATAATGTCGCGATACAAAAACATATTCTGTAAACCAATTGTTGAAGACAAATATCAAGCACGTTACTATTTGTTGTTCTGCGTTTACGTTGGTTTAAAACATAGATTGGTAGACAACTGTATGCCTATCTACCAACTGGTAGGTAGGCATACAGATGCATGCACTTGTATAGTATGTACGGTATAGTAAGTAGTATAAACTAACTATATGAACTAAAAAGTGACACTGTTAAAGAATATGCCTGTATGTAGTTTTGTCATTATTTATGAATAACAAACCTTTTGTTCTATTAAATCCTTTTAAATAATGATCCTTTAATTTTTCGACATTTATTTGTTTAGTCATATCAACAATACAAATACATAAATATATTTAAAAACAAAATATAGTATTTGCATCAATTATAGACATTGAAATAACAACATTGATACAAAAAGAGGTTTTATAGATATAAAAATTACGTATAAAATTTAGTGTTACCTCAAATCAATACTTTTAGATGATATTTTCACCGTAAATGATTGTAGTTGATCATGAAATATATTTAATTTTTATTTAATATTTATATAGAAAACATAATAATTTATGTAAAATTTCAGAACTGCAATTTTGACGAAAATTAAGCTATATAAACCTTTTTTTTTTATACAACTTAGAGTGGTAAACAAGCTGACAGTCCACCTGATGTAAAGCGGTAACCGTCGCCTATAGACGTGAGCATGGACATAACAGAGTATACTGTTTCGCCCATGATACCCCCCATGCGTTGCCATTCCTGAGGACTCAGGTGGTATTCCTCTGTACCCAGTAAATTCACGCCATATCCCACCCTTCAAACCGAAACACAGCCATGCAAACACAACTACTTCACGGTTAAAACACGAATGGGACAGAGGTACCCAAGCAATCGACTTTTGTACAAAGTTTCCCTCTGATACCTTAGTTAAGGGTAAAATTTAATACGTATAATATAGTACATAGAGTTCTTAATCTATGTATTAAAATTTTCAAATTTAAACATGTCACACAATGTCAGTTGACATAACAACTGTAACAACACCGTGACACGTTGTACTCTCGTGTCGTTATTGAAAATTCGCAACCTGCTTATAACTGTTGAGAACTGGTTGTTTCAGCTAGTTAATTGTTACTGTTGGCTATTCAAGTGCGAATGAAAGTTGCTCTAGAGTTGTGTTCCTGAATTCCACTAGTTGTTGTTATTTTATTACATTAAAAAAGTTAACGTTGTTTATTACAAGCTTCTATTTAACTTACGCTGTTTGTACGTTATTTGTCAAATAGTTTTCAAGCGCTTTTTTTTATGCAAAAATTTAAGAAATTTTACGCATGCCCATCACAGAATACTAGCGCTGTAACAGTTAATTTGCTATTAACTAATTATGAGTATTAGCCACGTTGGCAATAACATATGTATCACATCTCCATATTTAGAACTAACAGTATTTTTCATCGTGCCTCCCACCAAACTGTTTATAATTACTCCTCTCCATCCAAAGGTTGCCTGGAAGAGATCGCTCTTAGCGATAAGGTCGCCCATTGTTGTCTCATTGTGATTATTTCTTGTAATTGTTTGTATTTATAATAAGTTTACTATTGTAATCTTTTGGAGGAAACAATAGAGAGTACCTATCTGTCTATTTGTCTATGTGAAGTTTGTTTTACATTGATTATAATTAATGTAAATCTTTTTGTTACTTATTGGCAATGGTTTCCTTAAAGTTTCAATAAAGAGAAAAGAAATTTTTCCTCAACTAGGAATGGAAAATACACAGACTCTATACTGTTACCACCACAGGTTCCCCTCATACGTTCTCATTGATATAACTTTTCGTATGCTATAATTTCCGAGGTAAAAATAAAATAAAATTATCGGACTTAGAATTAAAGGTATTATTTATTTATTTATTTATTTATTCTTTTTTTACAAATGGCGAGCTTAATGCCATATGGCATTCTCTACCAGCTAACCATTGGGTAAAAACAGAAAGCGTATGAAGGGCAGATGTGGTGAAAAATATGTGACAATTATAGTAACACATTAAGGCAATACACAATATAAATATAATATACACATAAGAAATGTACATATAATACATAAACATTACTTTTAATATATATGGATAAACTAGTACATATGAAATATATACATATATATATACATACATATACATAAATTAAAACAACGATTAATTATTAAGTATTAATGTCCAACAACTTTTTAAACCTAACAATATCAACAGTAATTGCTCCGTCTCTCTGATGATTTTGATGTGTTAAATGATGTTGATGATGCGGTATGATTGTTTCCTGGACCCATTTAGTAATAAAGCAAACATATTCTTTAACGCATGAGGGGTATCGTGGACGAGACAGTGTACTCTGGTATGTCCGTGATACTGCTCATGTCTATAGGCGACGGTTACCGCTTTCCATCAGGTGGGCCGTCAGCTTGTTTGCCATTCTATGTTGCATAAAAAAATAAAATACAAAAAAAAAAAACGTAACTCTATGGCAAAGACAAGCATACGATGTTAAAGAGGGACTTTATTCGTAAATTCAGCAAACATCCCATAAACTTATTGAAGTGTTTTATCTTTTTCCGTCGCACTTATTTTTCAAGTTGAAAGAGATTGACAAAATACACAAAATGGATTTGAAAAAGGTTTAGGAATAAATATATATACATATGTATATATTTCTTCATAGGGATTCCATTAGTAGATATGAATAAAACACACATCCAACTTTGCCGGTGTACAGTCGGCTAAGAAGGGGATTGTGAACGGGCCTAAATAATGCTGATTTGAGATTAAAATAAATTTGAACCGTATACGTAACGTCTTAAGGTTCACTTTTATAGTGCAACTGGCATATTAGGAGAGGATTATCAAATCTCCATAGCGGCCCTGAGTTTTGTTCGAGCGCCTTATGTTCCCAAGTGGTGCTAGAGAAGTTTGGAAGATAATGATATTTACAGCTCAATGCTTAGATTATCACAAGTTATATGATAAACTTTCACCCACATAATGACACCATGGACGAAGATTGACGAGCCAAGTACCTCAATCTATATGGTAACTAAGCCGTGCCTTCTTGGAGAGAGGAGGGATTTGTCAGTAATGAGAACTAGAGACCCATTGTTAAATGTACCCATTAGGGGGAAGGGATTGTTAATAGAAAGGTAGGTTGCTATCAGTATATCAGGTCGGCCTCCACGCGTTTCCCCCTGGAAACCATCGTGACTAATTTATCGTTGAATTCGTCGCGATGGGCTAACTGACCTGCCTTTTCATCCCTATTTCTCATATCTCACTGGTGCCTCGCCAATGTGTACCGATAGCGCAGGCGGGGTTACCATTTCATTAACCAGAGGGAGACTTTGTACAAAAGTCGATTGCTTGGGTACCTCTGTCCCATTCGTGTTTCAACCGTGAAGCAGTTGTGTTTGCATGGCTGTGTTTCGGTTTGAAGGGTGGGATATAGCGTTCATTTACTGGGTACAGAGGAATAACACCTGAGTCCTCAGGAATGGCAACGCATGAGGGGTATCATGTGCGAAACAGTATACTCTGTTATGTCCATGGTACTGCTCATGTCTATAGGCGACGGTTACCACTTTCCATCAGGTGGGCCGTCAGCTTGTTTGCAATTCTAAGTTGTATAAAAAAAAATTTCGTAAATAAATAATAAATGTATGTAATCCTATAAATGAAAGAATTTTTAAAATCGGTTAAGTATTTTTGAATTTTTCTATTACAAACAACAAAGAAGCAATCAAATAAAATAAAAAATAAACTCTTTCTTTCTTTTAAGTTTTAATATTGGCATGCCTAATAATGGCGAAATATGAGGACTTATACTTATTGTAACATCTATACACTTACCATGTTTCTTGTAAATAAATAGAATAAATAAATAAATGTGTCTTTCCTCTTTGTGTTACTAGTATAGAAAACCTGTCTTGATGTTATAAAATTAAATTATTACAGCTTCCGCATGAGAGTACCGTCTGTACTGTCAAGTCAAGACTGTGAACTCTGTGAAATATTATGGTTACCTCGCCTATTGAAATTTTGACATTTATTTATTTTTTTTATGTCGCAACCCCCTGTCACTTGCCATATCAATTCTGTGGCGTTTGAAGCCGCTGTTTTTCTTTGTGAAACAAATCAGGCAGCACGGCAGTGACCCCGCCAAGGCGAGGCCGTACCATCCTTTAATTGAAGCGACTCGCAGTGTTTTTGGATCCCCCTGCAACTTTAGCAAAATATACCTAATAATTATTATAATAGTCGCGCTCTATTATATACATCTAATAATCACTAAGTAAATGTAAACAGTGCACTTAAGAATTAAGTATTTTATTAGTTAAAAATGTTGCGGTGAAATTACCAAGTCATTATAATTATTATAGAAATATAGATTTCCAATATTGATACGGCCACTATAAACGTTGATAGGCAACTGATTGAATAACAATTTATAACAAAGTTGTTGAATAAATGCTTCTATAAACACTAAAAAAAATAACTGACACTAACTGGTTTTACATGAGACTCCATGACTTTTTGTAGTGAAAGAACTGCGTTGTTTGGGACTTGGCATTTTTTTACATTTCATGTTTTTGACGGAGTTCCCGCTTGTTTTTATTGTTGTTGCTAAGCGAAATTCTCAATCACGTGATTTCGCGTTCTAAATTCAAATATTTTCAATGTAACGTGTCAACAGGACGTCTTGTCGTTCACCGGTGCTTTGTCAAGATCAATTTTGTACAGATTTCTTTTGATTTATTACGTCTGTATCATATATTTTCTTTTTCTGTCTACCGTTTTGAAGGGAAATTTCTTACTGTGGTTATACATTTGTGACGGGCCCATTCGGAATTCGACGTCTAAATGAGAGAACGGTTTTTTTAATGGAATATTGTAAATCCTAATTGTGCTTAATAATTATATATATATATATATATATATATATTTCGGGTTGCTTTTATCGTAGACTCTTCATGATTTCGATTTTATCTTCAAATTTCTATGATTATATTTCTATGATTTCTATATTGATACGATGATTTCAGTGTACGGTTTTTTTTAATGGATGATAATGAAATGGTAGCCCCGCCTGAGCTAACGGTATACTCTGGGGGGAGGGGTTTGTTAGTAATGGGGAGTTTAGTCCCCATTGCTATCAATATACCTCCACGCGGTTCCCCCTGGAAACTATTGTGACCAATATCATTGAATTCATCACAATGGGCTAACTGACCTGCCTTTTCATCCTCACCTATCACCGCTCACTGGGACCCCGCTGGTGTATACTGATAGCGCAGGTGGGGTAACCATGCCATTTTCACGCATAAAAAAAAATCGGCATACTCTGGTGGGGCACCAGTGAAGGCGAGGATGATAGGGCAGGTCAGTCAGCCCATGTGATGAATATACCTGGAATTCAGTACGATGGTTTTCAAGGGGGATCACGTGGAGGTCGACCTAACAGGGCATATTGCTAGCAATGGAACTGGCCCGCATTACTAACAATCCCTTTCCCCCCGCCCTCAATGTATGTTTAAATAGAATTATATTATCCTCTAATACGTTTTTATAAATCATTTTTTTTTAACGTAAAAACAACTAAACATGTGTAACAGCTATATAAAAATATGTCACTCCAAACCTCCGGAACGTAAATGCGGGCTTTAATCATTATCAAAACACATGTCTTAACACTACCGTTTCAACGCCTGGACATTTAGACTTCGCCAAACGATTTTCGACTTCAAAACTTACGTCTTAAAGTACATATTAATTTTCGTAAATTTGATTCGAATTTAAGTGCTAAGCAAATTTAAATTTTATCGTTCAAAGCATAGAGCTCACCAGTGTGAAGATCCAGAATGATACTTTCTAGGAAATCTGATTTATGCCTCTGTGACCTATGTTTTGACGTTTACGTAGTCTTCTGTCAACCGAACATGATTTAGTGCGTTGCTCGGCTACACATTGTCCGGATAATTTCAACTCTAATCCTATAATAATAAAGTGATACCAGTGTGTAATAGAAAAAATGTTGTTTTCACAAAAATTAAAGGTATATATATTGCGCAAACGCTTAATTCGGAGATTATAAATGTTGATATGTTTAGAATGGATTTAAAATGAAAACGCAAGGCAAATTACTCGTTGATTTTTTTATTCGAGTATTTCAGAAACAACCTCGCCTCGCTGTCCATTGATTTCTTAAGCCGACTTCTTTAGAATTGAAGTGGTTTTTTTTTTTTTGTCTAAACTCTTAACCCTTCATTGCATGATTTTTTTATTGGTGAAATAAATCAAGGTAATGATATAATTCATTTTCAAAAATAAAGGAAAAATAGTTAAAAAATAAATTTGACAGCTATGTTTTTTTTTTCTGCAATGGACATTAAAAAGGTATCCAGAAGGAGACTTTGTACAAAAGTCGATTGCTTGGGTACCTTTGTCCCATTCGTGTTTCTACCGTGAAACAGTTGTGTTTACATGGCTGTGTTTCGGTTTGAAGGGTGGGATATGGCGTGAATTTACAGGGTACAGAGGAATAACACCAGAGTCCTCAGGAATGGCAACGCGTAGGAGGTATCGTGGGCGAAACAGTATACTCTGTTATGTCCATGGTACTGCTCATGTCTATAGGCGACGGTTACCACTTTCCATCCGGTAGGCCGTCAGCTTGTTTGCCATTCTAAGTTGTATAAAAAAAAACAGACACGATCGACTTGTGAAATTGTTCTTTTATAAAATTTTTGGGCATTCAATGTTATGATGGAAATTTCCATCATTATGCAAAGAAGGGTTAAATTACCTACTGATTCTTCTATTAACGAACACTTGTGTATTTTACGATGTATCAGTGCTGAAAAATCTTGTGAAAAATTTAAATTCAATCGCGCAATTCCGAATCTCGCGCGATCGAATCGCGTCGGAGCGATCCCGCGGGACTACAGTATCGCGTGCCTACATTTATTTCTGTTACAAGTAAATAATAAATGCCCGCGCATTTTAAAGCATTCAATTTTTTATTCTCCGTTAGTATTTTCCTTATTTTCAAGATATATAATATGTTTTTTCGTATTTAAATTTTCAAGGCAGATAAGTTTTTGACAAACTCAATAGTTACTCTTCTAAATGGGGGGGGGTCGTTAGTAATGCGGATTACTAGTCCCATTGCTAGCAATATACCCTATCAGGTCTAGACTTCACGTGCCCCCGCCCCTCGGAAACCGTCGTGCTGAATTCCAGGTGTATTCATCACGATGGGCTTACTGACCTGCCTTTTCATTCTCACCTATCACCCCTCACTGGTGCCCCGCCAGCGTATACCTTTAGCGCAGGCGGGGTTACCATACCATTATTATCCATAAAAAAAACTCTTTTAAAACGTTTGGGGGAAAGGGATTGTTATCAATGGAGTTTGACAGCCCCATTACTAGCAATTTGCCCTATCAGGTCGACCTCCACGTGGTTCCCTCTGGAAACCTCGTGAACACTTCTTGTTGAATTCGTCACGATGGGCTAACTGGCCTGCTTCATCCTCACCTATCATCCCTCACTGGTGCCCCGCCGGTGTACACCGATAGCGCGGGTGGGGTTACCATTCCATTATCACCCATAAAAAAAATCGTGGTCGTTATAATCATATCTGTGTTGTTAGTTAGTTGATGCGAGCAGAACTTTGTCTAAATCCGATATATTTATGCAGTGTACATTATCGTAAAGAGACATTACAATTGCGCGTGTTCTAATTCCGCGTGCATTACGCTAAAAGCATGCCACTCATATGACACGGACACGTTTCTGGTGATATTTCCACACGTGCGGACGGACGTGTAGTGGGTATTTTATTCATATATTAAAAGCGAATATTTCAATTGTCTTTAATAAGGGTGAAATTGTTTTTTTTTTCCGAACTCCGAAACATGCTTTAAAATCCTTGCAGTCGATTGAATTTTTTTTACTGTTATTTCTGTATTAGCAGAGAGAGACTTTGTACAAAAGTGGTTTGCTTGAGCACCTCTGTCCCATTCGTGTTTCAACCGTGAAGCAGTTGTGTTTGCATGGCTGTGTTTCGGTTTGAAGGGTGGGATATGGCAGTGAATTTACTGGGTACAGAGGAATAACACCCGAGTCCTCAGGAATGACAACGCATGGGGGGTATCATGTGCGAAGCAGTATACTCTGTTATGTCTATGGTACTGCTCATGTCTATAGGCGGCGGTTACCACTTTCCATCAGGTGGGCCGTCAGCTTGTTTGCCATAAACGATACTAAATTTTAAAATTCTTATATGGGGGAGGAAGGGATTGTTAGTAATAGAGACTGAGAATCCCATTGCTAGCAGTATACCCTAGTATACTAGGTCGACCTCCTCGCTTTTCTACCTGGAAACTATCATGGTTAATTCCTAATGAAGTCATCACGATGGGCTAACTGGCCTGTTTTCATTCTCATCTATCACCCTTCACTGGTGCCCCGCCAGCGTATCCCGTTAGCGCAGGCGGGGTTACCATTCCATTTTCACCCATAAAAAAAAACTTCTTATATGGATAACTATCTGGTATGGTCCCGGCATAGAATAGGCCACCTCTTCCTTTCCCGTGGGTGTCGTAAGAGGCGACTAAGGTAGGGCGAGGTATGGGCAGCAGCGACCCTCTTAAAACACCTCTAAAACTTAACTGCGGTAGCCAATCCGCCTGCCAAGCGTAGCAACTACTGGCAAAACCCCCCAATGGGGACGCTTATGTTCAACAGTGGACAGTTAAAGGCTGATATGATGAAGATGATGGTGATGATGATAGGGACAACACAATCGCTTAACGTGGGATACTCAAAATTATGCCTTATTCCTATAGGCATAAAGGTTCAACACAGGCCCGTATACCATCAACTTAATTATTCACACGCTAATTTGTACGGAGCGAGTGACGACCCTAATTCTAGGGTTGCCACGGAAATGAGGTTTTGAAAAGTTAATTAATTGGAGTGCAGCAACGGTTTGACTATCAGTGGAAAGTAGGGCGAAAGGGTTCGGCCAAGGTCGGCGCGAGGCGGGATCGAATCGGTGATTGTATCACGGTGCTAGAATGGCGGGAAATTGTAATGGCGTGCCATTTGTTATGAGTCAACAACTCGACTTTAATGCTGTATATTTGTCAGATGATCCATTGGAGTTGACAATAATAAAAAAGAAAAATTATAATATCTTTATTTCGAAATATATTTAACTAACGACCCACCCCGGCCTTGTACAGATGCAATGTTCTTTTTTTTTGGCAGACAATTTGTCGGAAAATAGTAACCGTCGCCCGTAGGGGGGAAGGAATTGTTAGTAATGGGCAGGTTATTCCCCATTGCTATCAGTATACACTATCAGGTCGACCTCCACGCGGTTCCCTCTGGAAACTATCGTGACAAATTTATCGTTGAATTTGTTACGATGGGCTAACTAATCTACCTTTCCATCCGCACCTGTCATCCCTCACTGGTGCCCCATCAGCGTATGCCGATAGTGCAGGCGGAGTTACCATGGTTTTTACACCCATTAAAAGAACCGTCGCCCATAGGCATGAACAGCACTGTGGATATCGCGAAAGGCTCTCACGAACGTTGCCATTCCTGAGGACTGGGATCACCGTGCCTTGTAATTTCACTGCCATATCCCAGCAGTTTTTATATATTAAGACTAGCTTTCGTTTGCAACTTTGTACGTGTGAATGTTAGAAGTAGTTATCCACCTTTTAAACGCCATATCAAGATTTCAAACTAAACCTTCAGGAAATAATTGTGAAAACAGCATTCGAACATACATACAGACAGGTAGACAAATCCAAAAATCCAATTTTTGATTTGTATATATATATATATATATATATACAATATTACTATATAAAACATATATATGTTACCGGCCAAATCCGATTTCAAGACAAACTATACGTTACGTTATATTAAAAAAAAAACAGAATTAACATAATTTTTTTTATTTGTTTCAGGTAAATATCCGCCGTACAGATTACAAAGGCTCTCAGAGGACAACAGAAAAAAAATCCTCTCTCCACTTCTAAAAAACGAGTGTAACCAGTCTTAATTTGTTCACCAATAAAAACATATTAATCATAGTTGTTCAACCTTCGATAGATAGATAGATAGATAAATACTCTTTATTGTTTCCTCCAAAAGATTACAATAGTAAACGTATTATAAATATAAACAATTACAAGAAATAATCACAGTGAGAAAACAATGGGCGACCTTATCGCTAAGAGCGATCTCTTCCAGGCAACCTTTGGATGGAGAGGAGTAATTATAAACAATTTGATCGGAGGCATGAAGAAATTATATTATTTCTATAATATAGAGATGTGATACTTGTAATAATGTAAAATATACTATTATATACTATTATTTATTTATACACACATACATATACATACATATATACATACACACATACATATATACTTAGATGTTACTTATTTGTTGATGTACTAGCGACATGCCCCGTCTTCGCATGGGTGTAATAATAAAATGTTGAATCTATATGATAGATAGATAGATAATTTTTTTTATACAACTTAGAATGGCAAACAAGCTGACCATTTGCATTACTTACAGCACAACAATACAGTACAAACAACAATAGACGTGAATGCACAGTGAAAAAAAAGATATATGATGATGTTGTTGATCATCATTCATCATTCATCATCATACTGGTCGTTTTAAAGTTGAGTTTACCTAAATGATTGCGTCTTATGTTCCTTGTCGCAGTCTTTATTAACATTTCAGCCATTGTCCGTCCACAGCTGGACACAGACCTAGTCGCAATATTATATAATTATTAGATAAAAAAAAAACATTTCAATTCTGATGTACTCGAAGCCAAGAAATGTGGTTCGCTCAATGTGGCAACGCATGGGGGGTATCATGGGCGAAACAGTATACTCTGTTATGTCCATGGTACTGCTCATGTGTATAGGAGACGGTTACCACTTTCCATCAGGTGCGCCGTTAGCTTGTTCGCCATTCAATGTTGTATAAAAATAAAAATAACTTTCTTTTGTGACACATTAAGGCAAAAAAATACAAAAAAAAAAAAACAATAATGGTAAATTTGAGATTCTGAGATAAAAAAACGAAACAGGGAAATCAAAGATTATTTTTACTACAAGATGGGTTTACACTTTATCGTATGTCAAATGCGGTAAGTGATGATCAAATCTAGGATTGAGATACTTGTTGTTCAGAAACAAAGAATGAAGGGCATTCCATTATAGGAAAAGAACAAACAAAACAATGTTATTTGCATTGTCTTGTTTGTTCATTAAAAGAAAAAAAGGTATTTTTATATATTCTATGTACATACTATTAATTTTTATATTACATTATTTATAAATATAATCTGTGAACAGAAAAACAATATTTTTTTTAACTTACAATGATAAACATTTAAAAAAAAGGTTAACACAAAATCGGAACTTATAGATATTTATACCTACCAAAAAGTATATGACAAAAAAAATAATCTAAAAGTGAATACATATTATACATATAATTAAGCAAATACTATTAAAAAAAAAAAACAAATCCCACGTTCTTACGTTAAACCAAGCCAACCGGTAAAGTACTCGTAGTTCAGGTAAAACCGAGTCATATATTACACGTGGCCATCAGAATTTATATATAGCGGTTAACCGAGAGCCCAGAACTTATAAGTGAACGCTATCCGCTCCTAAGTTCGGATTCTTTTTTTTTATACAACATTGAATGGCGAACAAGCTAACGGCCCACCTGATGGAAGGTGGTAACCGTCGCCTATACACATGAGCAGTACCATGGACATAACAGAGTATACTGTTTCGCCCATGATACCCCCCCCCCCCTCGTGGTCATTTCTGAAGACTCAGATGTTATTCCTCTGTACCCTGTAAATTCACGCCATATCCCACCCTTCAAACCGAAACACAGCCATGCAAACACAACTGCTTCACGGTAGAAACACGAATGGGACAGAGGTACTCAAGCAATCGACTTTTGTACAAAGTTTCCCTCTGGTCTGGTCTATTACCTTTTATAGAAATATAGACATAAGAGTGCGTTTGTATATTTTATTATTATATTAGAAAAAAAAGTAAAATATTTTTGTTCCTTAATTATTGGTTTTCACGCTGACAGTACCCGCACGTTGTACTGTTTGATCTCCGCCTCCATTTGTCTCTGAAGTGTTTCGTATTTCGATATGTTTTTTCTTTTTAAAATAAGGACTCTTTACGGTCCTGGAGGGGAAAGAACAAATACCTTTGTATTTCCATTTTCATACACAGTAACATACAAGGAAGGGGGGGGGGGAGGGTTTGTTTCGTTTTGTTGTTTTTTAATTTCCCTCTCTTTCCCCTGGCTGTTGGGGTATGTTGTATCAGCCGTTAACCGCCCACTGTTAAACATAGCCTCTCCATAAGAGGGGTTTTGCCAGGAGTTGCCACGCTTGGTGATGTTTTAAGAGGGACGCTGCTGCCCATCCCTCCACCATAAGCTCCCTTAGTCACCTCTTACGACACCCACGGGAAACCAATGTGTGATCTATTCGTTATTTTTTTTTTTTGGGGTCAGCTCTCCTAATAGTCCTGTGCCACGCCGTACGCTTAAGAGTTGTCTGTCCGGTCATGTTATTGTCATTTTGTTGTTTTCGTAATATTTTTTTTTTATATCACTGAGGTGTCAAACGAGTATACGGCCCACCTGATGGTAAGTGGTTACCGTAGCCTATGAACACCTGCAATACCAGAGGTATTACATGTGCGTTGCCGACCCTGAAGAAATCTCTTTACCCCCCTTTTGAAGAACCCCATGCTGTAGTCTCTTGGGAAAACCTCGGCAGGGAGCTCATTCCACAACCTGAGTGTTCGTGGGAGGACTCATCTTTGAAACCGCGCAGTACGCGACCATTGAGGGTGTAGGACATGAGGATGAACTCCCTGTCGATGGCGAGCCGTACGATGGTAGAAAGTGACTGTGGTTTTTTTTTTATTATTTGGAAGTTCCTGTGTGTTATTTATTTGGTCTTTTATAATATCATCGTTACTCTAATTAATTACCTTGCATATTATCTTATTCAGGCTGAAAATCAGAGCATATATATTCGATTTCAAAAATTCTTTCAATATAGATGATAATAATTTGCATGGGAAGCAGCGAGCGAAGCCGTGAGCGAAAACTTGTAATGGATTACATCAAAAAATAGTCAATATATTTTCAAAATTCTTTCACCTGTATGAAGCTACATACATACATACATATCTGTCACGCCTGTCTCCTATTAGGATAGGCTGAAACAATGGAACGCCAAATGCTTCGATTCAAACAAACTTCTCTCGCTTCTTCCACATACATCAATCTTTTCATACACGCTCGCCGGTTACGGGTACTTTTAATTTGGCCCTTCTTCAGCACGTCGCCTATTTGGTCGACATACGTCCGTCTAGGGCAGCCCCTACCGACACATCTAAGTACAAATTGACCTTAAAATGTATAAAGCTATATTATCATTAAATAAATGAGAATCAAACTCTTGACAATTATTTAATAAAAATTGATGATCTTAGAAACTCAAAATGTAAACCCAATACCAAGCCACCGGACCAGTCTAGAATCCTTCCCATATAGAAACAAACACCAGTGGGCTGTCAAACATAAAAATGTATCGAGCAAGGATAAGATGTAAAATTCGTTTTTCTCTGCCAACTCCGTAGGGGACCTAGTCTGAGGGTAGTTTGAATATTCAATCAGTTAAACCAAACTGCAGCACTAGCTCAGTTACTGTCCTTATTAGCGAGTTAGTGAACTAACCGGCTCCGGACGTCAGTTACACCGCTCATTAACCGAGACCAAGTTCCCGGCATCGCAGTTCCCACGGGATACCACGTTGTGCGGAACTAGAATTAAATTGGATGCTGTATTAAATGATTACATATTAAATTATTTGCAGATTCTAATATACGTATATTGAATATATATATATATATATATTATATAATAGAATTTAATCGAAGCATTTGGCGTTCCATTGTTTCTGCCTACCCTAATGGAAGACAGGCGTGACAGATATGTATGTATGTATGTATATATAATAGTTTTAAATTTCAAATCAAAACTTTTTGTTGTTTTTCAACTCGCGTTTCTAATAATAGATTTTATTTTTCATATTAAAAAAACACATCGATCATAATAAAATTAGTTATTTTAGCTTAACAAAAAAACAGTTTTTAATGAAATTTCTATGGTTCTAATCTGAAGTATATTTGTTCAAATAAACGAGGAATTTTCCAAATCGGTGTATAAATGACGGAGTTACAAGGTAACGAACTTTTTTTTTTATACAACTTAGAATGGCAATCAAGCTGACGGCCCACCTGTTGAAAAGTGGTAACCGTCGCCTATAGACCTGAGCAGTAACATGGACATAACAGAGTGTACTGTTTTGCCCATGATACCCCCCATGCGTTGCCATTCATTTCAAGTATATACCCCCATAGTTGGTATATACTACATTCATTAATGTAATTTGACGTAACATCATCCCATCAGCCTTTAACTGTCCACTGCTGAATATAAGCCACTCCTTTGGGGGGTTGGTGGGTTTTATAGGAAACATATCTATATGTGACAGGAATAACGAAAGGATATAAGGACTCACCGTCTTGTCGTGGGCTATCATATGATGTCCTGTTCAGGCGCCTTGATTCCTTCCGTCACTTTATCACCAATGTACACACACAATATTGTCTACCAACACGGCACTTCAAATTATGAAAGCGGTAACCACATTTACAGCACAACAATGTTATTAATATTTTTTATACGTAGTTGCTCGTCGATTGCGGAGGTCACATTGACGGTTAAGATTGAAGACAGCTCTGAAGTTTCTTAGAAGCTTCCGGCGTCCTCATTGGTTGTTGTAACTCGGAGGTAAAGACGATGACGATGGTTGGATAGGATAGAATCAAAGGGAATGAATTTAGCACTAGGTACCGATTACTATTTATTGTTGAACTAGCATATAAATAAAAATAAATTTATATTAATATTATTTAAAAATATGTAAAAATAAGGGAACGCGCAAACAGGGGTTTTAACAGTAGTTGCCACGCGTGGCAAGCGTGGCTCGCCATCCCTTAGTTGCCTCTTACGACATACGGGAAAGGAAGCGGTGGCCTATTCTATGCCAGGACCACACGGTCCCGGTTAATGTAATTTAGCATAATCTAAATACACATCTAAGTACAAATTGACCTTAAAATGTATAAGAAATTTGTATGTAGGTAGTTTTTAATACATTAGAGTAGATCACAGCTCGCACCGAGATCCCAAAGGAGATGTATTCAAATATTGCACGTTGTACGTACTGGAGAGATGTTTACTTTAAACTCAAAAATATTGCTACCAGGGAAAGATTTTACGTGTGAAAATATAAGACACGGGCATCTCTATACTATGTTTTACGTCTTGAAGTTTATTTATTTATTTTAACGAGGTACACATAACAAATTATAACGATGTTAGGTTTACATATAGGTAATTATGGTTTTTATACTCGGTTACAATTAAAAAACATGTGTAAACAGCATAACATTAGAATTTCGACACGTGGAAAATGTAATGTTTCCTCCCACGAACACTCAGGTTGTGGAATGAGCTCCGTGCCGAGGTTTTCCCAAGAGACTACAGCATGGGGTTCTTCAAAAGGGGGTAAAGAGGTTTCTTCAGGGACGGCAACGCACGCGTAATGCCCTCTGGTATTGCAGGTGTTGGGTGATAGGCTACGGTAACCACAAGAAAAACAGACCAGCCATTGTAAACATGAACTACATCACTAAATACTAGTAAATGTACAAGTTCATATATATTTATTATAAAATATAATATGTCGATCGATAATTATAATTCTTAGAATCATCTCTCTATCTGTCTGTATATTTGTTCCGGCGTCACGTAAAAATTGCAATTGCGGAATGTGGTTCCCACAGTTGTGTTCCAGTTTTAACTTAAAGTATATAAGTATAGTTTAACTTATATAGTGTACTCATATGATTTATTACGATACGCCGTCTAACATTAAACTACCAGAGAGAGAACCTTTTGCTTGGCTATCGGACAGGAAAATTTTATTAAGAAAACTCCGTGACGTCACTTGCAAATGTTATCGGTCCGACTGTAGAGGCCCGCACTCAATTTCAACAAGTGGTTCGCACGATATTGGCTCGCGGCGCACGTGGTACGTGCTACACTGGCGTGCAGAATTAAATGAACACTACTATTTATTTATTTATTTATTTTACTCTTTATTGCACCAGAAACATAATAATAATAACAATTCAAGTGAAATACAATAGCATGAAGTACAGATTAAAATACCTATAAAGGTACAAAAGGCGGTCTTATCGCTAGGGCAATCTCTTACAGTCTATCTGGGGGTGTTACAGTATATAAAGGGGAATAGATAGAAGTGAGTAGGAGCGTAAGAGTTTATATGTTTTTTGCAATCTTGAGATTGAAAAAGGTTATGAAATTGCTCGAAGGAGGTTTTTTTTTTGATGGGTGAAAGTGGTATGGTACCCCGCCTGCGCTAACGGGATACGCTGGCGGAGCACCAGTGAAGGGTGATAGATGAGAATGAAAACAAGCCAACTGGCTTGCCCATCATGATGAAATCATCAGGAATTAACCATGATAGGTTCCAGGGAGAACCGCGTGGAGGTCGACCTGGTTGGGTATATTGCTAGCAATGGGACTGGTAGCCCGCATTACTAACGATCCCTTCCCCCCAATATATTTTATTTATATATTTTGTTTTATGTTTATATATTTATTGTTTACTGTTCTAGGTATTACAAAATAAAAGATTTAAATGTAAAATTTGTTTAAAACAGCGATTTTTAAATTTTAATAAAAAATTCCGTGACGTCGCCTGCAAATGTTATTGCTTCAGTTATAGAGGTCCGCTCTCAATTTCAACAAGTGGCTCGCACTATATTGACTTGGTATCGCACGTGGTACACGGTACACTGGCGTGCCAAATTAAATAAACACATGTTTGCAATATTGATACGGAAAGAAAGTTATGAAAACGCTTCAAGGAGGTTATGAGATATCTTTATTGCTTCGATGGTAACAAATTTAATCATTGTTGTTTACAAGTACTTAGATTTTGTTCCGCTAAATGACTTTATTCACCTCTTTATTCTCATTTTAAAATTAATAAAAAAAAACATTCTACTATGTTTTGTAGACGCATCACAATTAAAATATTTTAATTTAGAACGTGTATTAATGTCTATAAATAGTCCTAGAAAACTTTGACACCACAGGGCGCCACTGTCTTCCAGTTTTTCTTTTTAATGTATGACAGTGGAATGGTATCCCCGCCTGCCTTATCGGTAGATACTGGTGGGGCACCAGTTACGGATGATAGGTGACGATGAAAGCAGTCCAGTTAGCCCATCGTGATAAATTCCACTAGAATTAACCACTATGATTTCCAGGGAGAACCGCGTGGTGGTCGACAGGTCATGGGGTATATTGTTAGCAATGGGTCAGTTAGACCCTTTTTTTTGTCGAAGGGAAATGCTTCATGCAGACCTACATACTTCGGGGGAGATATGTGGGTATTGCCGGATTCTTACCGGCTAATACCCCCCCGGTGTTTCTCGTCCATCTATCGCCGGAGCCGCGGGGAACCCGCTTGAAGTCGTCCGAGACTCCGACGGCGACGGCCCGCTCCTAAGCAGGCCTCCTCTCTTTACTAGGGTGGGAAGATATTAAATCCGCCCTACATCAGAAGAGGGTGCACGGGAACGCGCGCGCCGCTCTCAGGGTCTAGGTGGTGTTGGGGAGACAGCCATCCCTGATCCTAGCGGAGTGGGAATGAGTGGGACAGTAGGATCAGTTAGACCCTATTACTAACAATTCCTCCCCCCCCCCCCCCACTGTCGTTCAGTTAGTTCTGATTAACTTATAGTGAAATTAATAAAAATATTGAGTGTACCCATTTAAATGTCCTAATGTGTAAGCACTTATAAAAGTAGAAATTGCATACGATGCGATTTGAAAAGCTTTTAAGTGCAGCGTGTAATCTCTATAGAGTAATAAGTAATTCCATTTTCTATTATAATTGTGAAGTAGTTAAGTGAGTTTATTAATTGGGTCAGGTGTACTGGGTAAATATTATGCCTTAGGGGAAAGTATCGTTCAAATACAGTAATACTAACAGTGTTTAAGGTAACCCTTTCGTTTGTTTTTAACTAACCTTTAAAAAGAGCAGGCTCAATTCGATTGTATTTTGTTATACGTTGTTTTAGCCAACTGTCGACCGATTTTGATTATTCTTTTTTATATAACGTTTACTGTTCTATGTTGATTTCTGTATTTTTGTTGATCGATATTTTCAATCGATATTTTGTTATAATTTCGTTTTTAATTGATACTATTTACTATTCCCATAATTAAGAGTTCAAATTTCTATTAAAGATTTTTGAGTAAATTATTTATTGATTACTAAAAATAATTTTGTCAAATCTAACTTTTTTTTAATTAGTAATACTCCTGATATTGCAGGCGTTCATAGTCTACGATAAGCGCTTACCATCAGGTGGGCCGTATGCTATCTGTGGTATAAAAAATAGTATGTTAGGTTTCCGAAATTGCAGACTAACCTCGTTATATCACTTTCAAATTGAGAATTTAGTGCAATAGGAGACAGAGAGAGAGAGACAAAACACTTTGATAACCAAAATAAGATCGACATATTTTATTTTTTTATTATCTGGTAAACGGTCACTGTAGCCTATGGACGCCTGCAACACTAGGAGTGTCACGTGCGTGTTGCCGACTCTGAAGAAACCTTAATATAACCTTTTTGAAGAACCCCATAGTGTAGTGTATAGAGAAAACCTCGACAGGGAGCTCCTTTAACAGCCTGAGCGTTCGCCGGAAAAAACACCTTTAATAAATAATACATGTATACTAAATTTCATAGTGATTGATTGTGGCATCAAGAAACAAGCTGACGGCCCACCTGATGGAAAGTGGTAACCGTCACCTATAGACATGAGCAGTACCATACACATAACAGAGTATACTGTTTCGCTCATGATACCCCGCATGCGTTGCCATTCCTGAGGACTCAGATGTTATTCCTCTGTATCCAGTAAATTCACGCCATATCCCACCCTTCAAACCGAAACACAGCCATGCAAACACAACTGCTTCACGGTTGAAACACGAATGGGACAGAGGTACCCAAGCAATCGACTTTTGTACAAAGTCTCCCTCTGGTAAATTAAATTGATTGATTAAATATATGGTTGACCTTAACGCCAAAGCGCCAACAAGGCAAACGAAGTGTTTATCAAGCACATCAATAAAATGACATATTATTATGACGTTAAAGTTGAATTTTTAATGATACTAACCACAAAATATTTTTAACCACTATTCTACTACGATCAAGGTTATGGAAATATTAAATATAACTCTTGAAAGACGCGTAAAAATAGTGTTCCGAGGCTTCTAACTATAGCTATGGAACTGAAGTCATGGGGGGCTGTCAGAAAACTTCTGCCACCTTCCTCTTTCGTATATTGAACCACGAAGATGGTGACACCTAGAACCTATACAGTCACGTACAGTTGTAGCTTCCTTCAGTGTCTTCTGCTGTCTATTCCATGAGGAATGTTCAGAAGAACTTCATTCTCTTATTCCACCTTTACCTTTCCGAGATCGCACCACGAGGATGGGCTAGCAACTGCATCCATACACGGTAGACCGTCCGCACTAGCGTACAAATAAGTTGGCCAACTCTTACGTGAACCATACCGTGGTAGTGACCAGAGGAAGACTTTATACAAAAGTTGTTTGTTTGGGTACCTTTGTCCCACTCATATTTCTACCGTGAAGCAGTTGTGTTTTAGTTTGAAGGGTGGAATATGGCAGTGAATTTACGGGGTACAAAGGCATAATACCTGAGTCCTCAGGAAAGGAATCAGGTGGGCCGTTAGCTTGTTTGCCATTATGAGTTGTATAAAATTATAAAATAAAAAAAACCAAGCTTACGAAGTTGTGGGCAAAGGTCCGAAAGTTTTCAAGTCTGGGGTTGATGTTTTATCTTGATTCCCTGTCTAGAATTGGTTACCTACTTCTAGAATCTACACATACGAAGTTGCGGGCGAAAGTTAGTTTACGATATTAGTAAGTATTTCCTTCTAAACGCTGAATACGAAGTTTGCGAGCTAAGCCAAGAGTTACGGCCGCGCTCTCATCGGGATCAGTATTCATGCGGTCGGCCGCTTCGTAAATCTGTATACACTCAAATGAGATGAGCCGTGGCGAAGTCTTTACATGATACTGGTATGAAGAAATATTGCATTGGGTTATCTCAGTAATGGGATACAAATACAGCGAGCTAGGGCAGATTTTATAGATAGATAAACGCTTTATTCGAGTCATTTATGACACACGTAAATTAAAATAACTGAAATTATACAATCAAATTAATTACATAATTATAAAAAATGGGGGGGGGGAGGGATTGTTTGTAATGCAGACTATCAGCTCCATTGCTAGCAATATATTTTATCAAGTCAATCTCCACATGATCCCCTCTGGAAACCATCGTGCTGAATTCCGAGTGGGCACCACAATGGGCTAACTGACCTGCCTTTTCTCGCCTATCATCTCTCACTGGTGCCCCGCCAGCGTATACTGTTAGCGCAGAGTTGCCATTTCACTTTCACCAAAAAAAAATCTTTATAATCTGTAAGTAGTCTGATGAAGTCCGAAGTCTGAACTAGAACTTTTAAAATTAAATATTAAACTGTACTAATTTTGATATTTTAGGCGATTACATCGCTAGTTCTCAATCGATTTTGGCAAGAAAAAAAGAGAAAATAACAAAAAGAGTTACACTTGGACAATAGAAAACAAACTTTGTTTGTTCCTATAACAGGAATCCGTGGAGTTAATTCATCAGAATTGTCAATTATCCAATTTGTGTTCAGAAATAAGTTGGAATCTAAAAATGCAATATTTCCATTAGCAGAAACATCTCGCCGCTTATCGATGGGCTTTGGCGTTTTTATAGCTATGTCGCTATATTTTTCGTAGCAAAATGTGATCGTTTACTCTTAAAAGATCCTGCAAATGACCTTAATCTTATGGTAGTCGATAGGAAGTTATCGCTATCGCGTTATTATGGGTAGCGCCCGAAATTGGAGTTCGTAGACCCACAAAATGTTTATTCGCTATCCTGTCGAAGATATGGGGACATAATACCTTAGCATAAGTAATTTAGAACGGCATTGTATGAAGCATATCATGGATGTCATGATGGATTCTGTGATATACATAGTCCTCTTCGTGGCCTCTTCTCTATTTTACATCAGGTGGGCCGTAGCTTGTTTGTCATTTCAAAGTGCATAAAATCCTCGAGTAGGTTAAAAGTATGATTTTTGTCCATCCCAATACTAAATCGTGCCTTCTCTTTGTTCCAGGATGTTATACACACAATCAGCACACCACATGGTCAAGTGCAGAGGATCGTGGTCTTCAAGAAGAACGGTGTTCAAGCTATGGTTGAATATCCTTTTCAATTCGTCGCAAAACTATGTTCAATGCTAAAAAACAGTATCAAGAGTAAGCGGCCATCGTGGCCCATGAACGTTTGCAACATTAGAATCAACACACGAGTTTCCGACTCTTGTTGCATATAGATAGATAGATATTCTTTTAATTATTTCTTCTAAAATAGTACTGTACTTAGCAAAAGAAAATGATCACGTAGATAGAACGATGGACAGTATTATAGTTAAAAGTTACCTAAAGTTACTCTTTTAAACAACTTTAAGCATGAACATCTCAAGTCATAATACCCATTAATTTCGCAGCCATATCTTCAAACCGAAATACTACAGACACCTACCAATATACTGAACTGGTATTTATCCTTTCTTCTTATCTCGTTGTTGGAGATTGATATTTGTAATTGGACGACACCTTGCGTCCATCAATAAGGTGTAAAGATGATGATACATGTAAAGGTGCTTTTGAAAGAACAAACGATAGAGTTCATAATAAGAGAGCTAGAATTTAAAACCAGGTATTTTAACATTAAGTTAATGACGTACAGAATTAATCGCGAAATACTATAGAGGAATGACAAAAATATTCTTTATTTCACATATGGAGTTAGATTTCAACTTGTGGTGCTTCGATTGGCATCTCTTGTGCTTTCTTATGAATTATTCTACTATCTTGTTTGTACTCGTACATTAGCTTTATGACCTTTCACGGTTTAAGAAAACTGTAATCTTCTAAGATTCTGACTGTGAATAAACTTTTCCCAAGAGACTCGTATTTGCCAGGGAATCACATTTGCAAATCAAGTGTTCTGTGGGTCCAGACTCTTCAGTATTTTTGTCTCATTTACCCTGAATAAATGTAAACAGAGGAAAATCAGGAATTTAGTCACTTGATTAAACTTTGTCTAGAGATATTTTTAGTCTTTCTATATACATTTAATTAAATATTTAAACTTTATTGACCAACATAATGTGGCACAAAAGGCTAACTTAATAATGTAGGCATACTCTACCAGTCAACCTATTGGTACAGAGATATTCGATGGCGATTTAAAAAAATATGTCACGAGGAATAAATGTACAATATAATAGATTCATGAAATAAGATCTGGCTATTTGTTTCTCAGTTCTCGACGTGTGAACAAACTAAACATAGTTATATTAATACATATCTCATATTGAAAATAGAGCATGAACTATAAAAGTGAAGTTGTATATTTTTCTATGGCTCGCGGTTATCAGGTCACAGTATGAGCGGGTTGCTTATTTTTAATATTGTCGTTACCATGCCCAACAATATGTGTACTGTTGGTGTGCCTTGCTGTATAAATAAAAAGAAAATATTGTTATTAAATGAACGAATAAATGAATGTGGATTCTTTATTGTACATACTGTGGTAATTACAGGTTGATAGGTAGGCTATATGGTGAACAACAGTCTACCCGCTACAAGACACAGACTTGTACGTGTCACTACAGATTATAAAAACATTTCTCTATAAGCCACTCATATTAATGGAGACAAACGCTCCATTGAAAGTAAGGTTGTTAGGGCAACCTTCATACGATTCTCTTAGACGCCATCATGGTTAATTCCTAGTAAATTTATCGTAATGAGTCAACTGACCTGCGTTATCTTCAGCTATCATTCCTCGCTGCAATCCCACCGTCGTATACCAAGAGTGAAAACAGGACAATGCCAAAACCGGTCAAGAAATTCATCACTACACAGATGGAATTGCTGAATTTAAAGTCTTCGATTTCTTCAAGACCTAACCTTCGCCACTTTTCTCTATCAGGTCGTTCTCCTCGTGGTTCTCCCTGTAAATTATCTTTATTAATTCTTAAATTCCTCACAATCGTGACTGGTGTCCCACAGCGCAAGCAAGGTTACTATTCCATTTTATTAGTAAAAAATCTCCGCCACTCCATAAATGGGACTCCACCTTTATGACACCGGCGGTGACCTAATTTGGTAACAGTAAAAGGAACACAAATAAACATATCGAGGCAATAGCACCCAAGATACTGTTGTCCGACAATTTGTGTCCGGAATTCCATAATCCGGCTTCACGGTTGCTAAGTGCTCCTTTTCATCGACAGATATCGAAAGACACGAATAAGGAAACAAAGCATAATATATCAGATTTATGAGGAAAACTCAATACGGAATAATATGAAGATATTATGTATTGGTTTTTACCTGTAACTCGTTCCGCGTGAGATACATCCATTGACCGGAATGAAAAGCATCTCAATTGCCTAAATATGTCTAATATCACCATAATTTATGGAGCTAAGAGATATCAAAGTCACTTTGATATTATTAGTATCAGAGAGGCAACAGTCACCTTTCAAGGACACGAGTTTCAGTAATGAAGTGGATGGAGAGAGAAAGATAATAATCAATCTTTTCCGTTGTGTTTCTTAACGTTATGGTTCCGACATAAAATGGTCCACCCTTTTCTTTCTCGTAATTGTCGTAAGAGGCGATTAAGCAAAGGCTCCTCTTAAAGCATAACCAAAAGCCACACTGCGGTTGCTAACCCGCCCGCCAGGTGTGACAACTGTTACCAAAATCCCCTCAATGCTAAACTGTTACAAGGAACTGCCTCGTTCCTTATAGCAGTCTATAGGGGAAACCTATGGCCAGCAGTGGACTGACAACGGCTGATATGATTTTGAATCAACTTTTTCATAACCTCAAATTAGAGTCTTGCACCATAAAGTTTTTAAAGAACATTTAAATTTAATTAATTTATTTTAATTTAAATTTATTTAAAGTTGTCACTCTAATGCGTGGGGTTATCCTACGCCGCACTTTGTCTTCAAAGAACAATGTCCAAGTGATCCATCCACATCTTACACAATAAAGTTTAATTAAAATAAAACATACTCACCACTCCATCTTTACGAGCGCCACTGTATTTAATGCGGCGAACATAAAATCACTCGTTCCCGTACATAAAACTCTGAACTAGCCGATAAATTAGATCTCGTTTGTAAAAGAAACGGTAATTGTACACGTGCAACTTTTTGTTGCGCGACTTTCTTTGCTTCAGTTCGTTGCGTCTTTCTTCTTCGTATAAGTCGATTTATATTCTACTGAAGTGCTCCATAAGAAGAGAGTATATTAGTCTAGTATTATCACGTATTATCTAAGGGGTTTGATATACAGTTTTAAGTATTCCTTATTATTCACTAATGCCAAGTATTGTGTTTTGTTTACCCTAATCGGTAATTATTTCTAACAATATACGATGTCAAAAAATGGTGAGGCTTTATAAATAAATATGGATTTAAAAAATAAATAAGCATATTAGGTTTGTCGTTTTCGATAGTTGTATCGACTTTATCCGAAGACTTGGTGAGACAGTACTTACGTCGCCGCGTCTCGCCTCGTACTGCACACCACAGTTAGTAGAACTATTTATTTTTAGTATCTAAATCTTTAGTAATATTATAAATGTGAAATAAGTTTGTTGCTTACCTCTTAGTACCTTAACCAATCACTATGGAATTTGGTATATATGTATGTACAATATGGGATGGAGAAGGACATGGGGTACTTATAATCCCGGTCAGTGAATATCTCTCAATCACGCGGATATGGCTGATAAAAGCTTATTTACAGTTAGTTGTAGTTCTGTGCTAAAATTTTCTAAATCGAATGCTGGACCAATATCGTATATATATATAAAGTAACGAAAATACAAAATAATTGCTGAAATGTCGCTCGTGTATCTCGTACAGAACACCTACCTGCTAATATTGCGGCCAGATAAAAGCTAGTTTATAAAAAGCATGATGAAATCTATTAAAAAAAAAACAGCATCACTGTCCGATGATTCATAACAATATTGAGCGCATCTCTTATACAAAACAGCTGTCTTTATTGTGCGAATAAATATTTCTAGATAGATTTAGAGATTTGTGGGAAATTAGTTTTACACGCGACTTCGTCTGTGCTACCGCGATATAACCGTATTGATGTACCCTTCTTTATCTCAAATACTGCTTGTATATTAAATTAATGGCGTTTTATTAGGCCAATAAAGCGCTAAGAGGTAACCAATAAATGAAAAATTAGGATTCTTCTAAATTTTAGGTTTTTGATGAATAATTTTAGAGTGGGCTCGGTCCCTCCGGCCGCTCCTTAAAATTTATCTATGCCCTTTGCTGGCGTTAGCCTCTTCCTATACGATGATATTAGCTTATTATCGCTACGCTGACCTGGCAGCTGGATGATAAATAGGTCAGAAGCACCCAGATAGACTTTTATCGTCAGTCATGATCGCCATAGATGTATTTAAACGCGGGTGGGTGAATTTAATTCCATGCTCACCCCAGAATTCTCTGGCGCCCACCCCAGAAATGTAACAAAACCTTCAGCTATGCTCAAAGACAAGTCTGATCATGGAATATATGCCTTTTTCACAGAGCCCTTTCCTGGATATAAATATGCCAATGATAATATAACCGTTCGTATGATATTTGGGCTGATTAGAGAATCCTATAAGAATAAATATCCAGATAGAACGAACATTACCATGAATAAACACAATAATAATAATTCTGTTGTCGCTCTGTTCGTATTAAGAGCTAAATCAGTCGTGACTCGCAGCAGTAGCCAGTTACTTAACTGAAACTAGTTAAATGCGAACGGATTTGTGACTACCCTCTCAATCTATGCGAGGTTTAACAAAAAAAAAAGAGATTTGATACATTTTTGTGGCATTGTCTGTTTTACGTAATAAAGAGAAGTATGTGAGTGTCATTTACCACAGTCTATTTGAGGGGAGAGAGGTTATGGAGGGATTGTTTGTAATGGGGAAGTTAGTACCAACTGCAAGCAATATATCCTCACAGATGAACTTTTTTTCGGTTATTTCCTGGTGAACGTGTCACAATGGGCTGACTGACCTGGCTTTATCCTATATCAACAGCACAGGTAGGATTACTATTCCGTTTTTTATCCCATAAAAATATCAAGAGCAAGGCAATACTGAATGATAAAAGGTAAAGTTGAAGTAAGGTTATTCAGCTCATCGTGAAGAATTCATTAAGATTTAACCACGATGTTTTTAGGGTGGTTCCCATGCGACCTGATAGTATATATTGCTAGTTATGAGGATGTCAGATCCCGTTACTAACAATTCTTTATCTCAGCGCATACGATGCGGGTTTACATTTTAATTCCATTAAAAAAATACCCAGTCTATCTATTTTTATGTTTATACCAAAAAAGATGAAACGATAGGGCGAATAAGGAACGACCCTCGGATTCAAAGTTTCCAAACAAAATATGTTTATAGATACAATTTCGTTACTTTCCTATAATAAAATCACAAAGTAAGCCGTCGTCCTCTAATTACGTTTTTTATACTTTGGATTTTATTCAAATTACTTCGCTCGGAGTTGTGTCCAAACTGGAATGTAAGGAGCGACGCCTGTGACATAAGGTAGCGGCCTGAGATGAACGGGAAACGCAGCTGTTATGGAATCATTTCATTATATAATACTTCAATAATATATAATACAATCTTCTTCTCAAAGATTATACATATAAATTGATTTAGTTCTTTTTATTAGATAATGGTTCGTGCTTGGCTTTATCGGGTGATAGAAAGTGAGGGAAAGAACTATAGATGCATGTCCAGAAAATTGAGTGTTGATTTGAAGACTGTATATGTCCAGGAACACAGAAGCAGGAAGGTTGTTCCATTCCTTGGTAGTACGGAGCAAGATTGGCGAACTATTTCTCATCCGAATATCGGATATTTCCACGATATCCTGGTCTTCATCGTGCAGTTCAGCAAAAAAAAAATATGGATGGCATTTAAAATGGAACCATTATTTCAACCGCATTGAGTTTTTTTTATGGGTGAAAATGGTATGGTAACCCCGCCTGCGCTAACGGTATACGCTTGCGGAGCACCAGTGAAGGGTGATAGATGAGAATGAAAACAGGCCAGTTAGCCTATCATGATGAATTCATCAGGAATTAACTATGATAGTTTCCAGGGGGAACCGCGAGAAGGTCGACCTGGTTGGGTATATTGCTAGCAATGGGATTCTCAGTCTCCATTACTAACAATCCCTTTCCCCCAACCGCATTGAGTTAGACTTGACGATATTCCGTCGTGTTTGGTATAGTGCGTGTTTGTTTACTATGCCCAACCAAAAATTGATTTCCCGAAATTCCTAAGATAAC
Organism: Galleria mellonella; assembly: GCF_026898425.1. Classification (NCBI taxonomy): domain Eukaryota; kingdom Metazoa; phylum Arthropoda; class Insecta; order Lepidoptera; family Pyralidae; genus Galleria; species Galleria mellonella. The sequence goes on along the minus strand of NW_026441999.1, from coordinate 268,759 downwards.
GAATATATCGGAAGCAAACTTTGTAGTAAACAATTCGTTGTATAATTGTTTTACTATCCAAAATATCCTACAATTAAAATAAATATTCAACTGTCAATGTATTAAAGCAGTTGACGTAACCGCCATTTCGCGCCACTTTCGCCCCACCTGAACGTTATTATAGAGAATAAAGTCGCGCCTCCAGTTGGAGCTGGTTGAATAATCTGAACGTGTTTTAAACTTGGTCGCGTAATAACATCTTAATGTTCGAAACCGAACATTAATCCATTCGGGACTGAATCCGAATGGTGATTCAGATAAATCTGGATTAGGGTTGCCAACCAACAATTTCGAGGTGTTAATTACACGAATTAAAATACAATTAATTTCGTATCCCTAATCTAGTTCAATTGGTATAATATGTGACGAGAATTAATGTGGTTATTTAAGTAAAATATGGTAATATATCTGGGTTGTCACTACGTTTCGACCAGGTTACACCGACATTGTTATTATACGGACGGTAGGGTAAATATAAAATTATAATGTACAAATTTGACGTTCATAAGCGGCTAAAATGTCCTACATGAATAAATGATTTTTGAATTTGAATTTGAATTTGAATTCATTATTCTATTTAAATAAATAATTAATGAAATGAAATTAGTTTATTTGCATTAAACAGTTTAAAATTATTACAAGAGCCACGTGGTACTATTTTGGCACCTGTTTAATTGAAATGGCCGATATTTGTGATGACGTTAATTCTTGTCTCTTATAAACCATAATCTATGCATCGCGGAGGTCTAACAATTAATATGACAACGTATTAAAATGTATGTATGGCATGTGTTAGTATTACATTTAGTAAAGTTTCATTGGTGGATTATAAAAAATATAATTCATTGAAAAAACATTTAAAATTATGATTACTACTACCATACCATTTCAGCCATTAACTGCCCACTGCTGATCATAGGCTTTCCCCTATTGGAGGGTTTTGCAAGTAGTTGCCACGCTTGGCAAGCGTGTTGGCAACCGTAGTTTGGCTTTGATGATGTTTTAAAAGGGACACTGCTGCCCATCCATCGACCATCAAGTTCTCTTAGTCGCCTCTTACGACACCCACGGGAAATTCTACGCCTGGACCACACAGCGCTAATGTTACTAATAATTCATTATAATTATTTTTGGTTAATTTTTTTTTATACAACTTAGAATGCCAAACAAGCTAACGGTCCACCTGATGGAAAGTGGTAACCGTCGCCTATAGACATGAGCAGTACCATGGACATAACAGAGTATACTGTTTCGCTCATGATACCCCCCATGCGTTGCCATTCCTGACGACTTATGTGTTATTTCTCTGTACCCTGTAAATTATTGTGTTATTACCGAATTCTGTTTCTTTTTGTGTTCTATTCTAGGGTTTTACAATTAACTAATATTCATATATTACTTGTTATTTTAAAATCTAAATGTATTATACTATTTTAGTTATTTATATTTTGGTTTTCGAAATTTGGCGTGGCAGCCCTAATGTGGATGAATGAGATCATCTTTGCGTATCATACTCGACATCCAAAGCATTTTATGGCATCGTAAAGGCGAAACTATTTGAATGGGTTTGCTCATTTAGATTGTTTGTGATGATTTGAAGACCTTCATGCCGTAGGCAGGCTACTAACTTTGTGTAAATTAGGACCCGGGAATAGACGTAAATGAGAGAGAGAGAGAAAGAGAGAGGAATGTAGTATGTTTCTATTGAAAAATTCATAAATTAGTTCATCCATAAGGTAGCTTTTTAAAGCGTACAATATTTAACAATTAGATACAGTAGATTTCAGCCATTATCTCTCCACTACTGGACAAAGTCCTCCCCCATAGACCGCTATAAGAAACGGTCCTGAGCCACCTGCATCCACTGACTCCCTGCAATGCGTTTGAGGTCGTCACTCCATCTAACTCCTACATTAAGACACATAGTTTTTAAGGAAAAACAATACCACACCATTAATCTTAGCACCATTCAATACTAGTCAATTAACAATACGAGACAGCACAATACACAGCAGTATCATCATCATCATCATCACCGTCACCACCACCACCACCACCACCATTCTATATTCTAAGGCCACTGTTTTAGCTATTCAAGTGATTTCGCAATGAATTTTGTACGTCATTATTGTGTTGCTGGTTATAACAGGTTAAAATGTTGTTCGTATTTTTCTGTTCCAACTCTTGTCTTTTAAATTACAGATAAGTAATATGGCTAGCGGTCTAAAATAGGAAAATTACTATGTAAGCTTATATCTGTCCTGTAATTTAATAATGGAATGACCTTTTACTTCGAAACATGGCTACCAAGGAGGTAACTAATAAAAGGTTTTGTTTAAATTTCGAACTGGCTTGCAAGAAGAAAGTTGTTTATTGAAAAAAAAAACAAAGGAACATTATGGCGCGTGAAAAACTATTATTGTTCGTTATTCGTCATTGAACTTAAAAAGTAAAATTGTGTTTTTGATTTCCGCGCATTGTTTGAGAAAAGTATAATACTATACAAGCCTTGGTCGCAACTAGGCATTGATGGACTCACGTATGTGTGCCTCGGCTATGCCTGGGCCCACATTTGCACGTTCGTCCATCAATGCCTCAGTTGCTGGCCGCTGCAGTAATGTACTATTAATACAACATTAATACAACAATGGCAAACAAGTTGATTGTCCACTTAATGACAAATGGTAACCATGACAGTTATGGCACTATGGTCATAATAAAACATACTATGTCGCCCATGATATTACTGTATACTGTACTGTATGTAAACATAATGAATTCCTTAACTCGTGGCCACAAATTCGAAAGCGTCGAGTCTGCGACAAGAGCGAAAGAGGCGTTACACGGCTGCGACATATACTCTGGATGCTGCACATTGAAAATTGAATTCGCTAAGGTAAGTCACGCTTTATTTTTTATCCTTTTCACTTAAATAGATGCTAGGTTTTCAATTATTTTTAAATAAATAAATAAATGTTTTTTTTTTATTCAGGTAAACTCAATAATAAGCATTTTTGAATCGTCATTTTTTTATGACTCTACTGTTCTATTCGGAATGTAATTTTAACTGAGAATAACAGGCAAGAAACAGTTGTTGTTTATCTCAAATTAAAGTTAAGTTTACAATAAATAATATAAATAGGTAAAGTGATTATTAACAAACTTTGTATTGATAAAAAGAAATAAATAGAGCTACAAACCTAACCTATTGAAAAGCAGCGCTGCAGCACCACGCTGCAGCTTAAGCTGAGTGGGGACCATTTCAGGTGTTACCATATAATTATTATTTTAATCTATAAAGTTGCTATTAATGTTTATGTTTTATTTCTTGTTTTTTTTTTTATTTTATTATTTATTGTACTCAAAATATAATGTTAACCACAATTCATTATAAACATAATGTACAAAGGCGAGCTTATCTCTAATGAGAGATTTCTTCCAGCAAAACCTTTTCATGTAAATTGTATGTTATTTTTAAAAATAAAAATTTATTAATAATTTATTATTATTATAAATATAAAAATAAAGAGAAAATAGAAAGCTATTGATTGATAACTGTATCACGCAATTTTGGTCGCGTAAATACTAATGTAATAAATATGAAAGTGAGTTTGTTATCTTATAGTGGCTTCACCAATAACTATGCGATTTGATATACACGTTCTATATGGGATGGAGAAGGATATAGCCAACTTTTTATGCCGATCAGTGAACATATTGCTATCACGTGAACGTTGGTAAAAACAAGTCAGTATTCTATGTACTATATATATATATATATATATATATATATATATATATATATATATATATATATATATATATATAAACTAGCTGACTCGGCAAACGTTGTTTTACCATATACATTATTTCTAGAACTATACTAGTACATAAAAATCCATGGTACTACAATTATTATATTCAATTGCCATCTTGCAACCCTATCGTATGTATGTATGTATTTTTCTATGCTAAATCATATTAAAATAAAAATAAAAAATTAAAAAAAAAAATTAGGGGTGGGTCACCCTTATCATTGTGGGGTATAAAAAATAGATGTTGGCCGATTCTCAGACCTACCCAATATGCACACAAAATTTCATAAAAATCGGTAAAGCCGTTTCGGAGGAGTTTGGTAACAAACAACGTGACACGAGAATTTTATATATAAGATATATTTATATGTTTATATACTTTATTGGCCACATTACAAAAAAAATGCCTGGTACAAATAGCAGACTTAATATAGCTGTTTAAATCGATGTACCTCACAGTGCAAAGGCGACGTTAAGAGGGTAACCCCATGCCGTGTCAAACACGCACTCCGCCGACTCGAGCCGCCACTTAACGACCGACCGCTCTCCGGTTACTGACTGATGGACTCGCTGATTTTATATATAGCCGTCAAAGGATGTTCATGGAGGTGATTTTTTTCTCAACCGACTTCGAAAAAAAGGAAGCTCCCATTTCGTTACCCCCATAACTTCGTTAGTTGTAGACCGATTTGAAAAATTCTTTTTTTATCTGAAAGGATATACTTACAGATAGGTCTTGTAGATATTTTATCAAAATCGGTTGAGAGGTTTAGTTTTTAGATCAAAATAATTGGTTTTCTCACAATTGAAGCCTTTTTTTTGTGGGAGATAATCTTAAAATTATCGTGCAGCTTATTTTAATTATTTCTACGGACCCATAAAACTAGACGTGAAATAATACATACAACTCCCCAAAATACTCCCCAATCCACTAGTATTATCGTCTATGGTAGTCCCGGCATAGAATAGGCATAATATCTCCAAAGTCTGTCTGCGGTTGCCAATCCGTCTGCCAAGCGTGACAGCTAGTAGCAAAGCTATGGGAAAGGACAGCAGTGGACATTTAAAGGCTGATATGATATGGAGTTCCACAACCTTCCATATTAACTATCAATCTCCGACTGCCATTTTGTTCACGCATGTTTTGTGAATATTGTATATTTCACCAGATAGAATAATTACTGTAAACTTATTATAAATAGTCAATTTTGTATATATAATATATTTAGTATGTATATACTATGTATTATAGTATAATGTTGCATTGGTTTGGTCATTTGGAGAGGATGGATGAAAGAAGAATTACGAAAGAGATTTATCGAGCAAGAATGAATGGAGATGTCGGTAGGGGCCGCTCTAGACGGACGTATGTTGACCAAGTAGGCGACGTGCTGAAGAAGGGCCAAATTAAAAGTACCCGTAACCGGCGAGCGTGTATGACACGATTGATATTCATCAAAGAAGAAGAAGTGGAAGAAGCGAAAGAGGTTTGTTTGAATCGAAGCATTTGGCGTTCCATTGTTTCTGCCTACCCTAATGGGAGACAGGCGTGACAGATATGTATGTATGTAGTATATGGTAGTACTATCAGAGTAGATATGAAGGTAGGTAGCAGCAGTAAACAGTAGTTTAAATTTTTATTACGATCTCTAAGTAACATAAGCGCGTTTTTAATCCCAAATGGGAAAGACATTAGGCTCTCTAAAAGTAACATGTAGAAATTCTAGAAATTTCCAAGTTTTCACCTCGTTGCTTGGTTTTTATTACTCTAATTTATAATTACTAACCCGGTGATGAACCGAATCTAACTGATTGGAGCACTGACTCGAATAAACAATAGTTATTCGAGTATTCAATATAAATCGAATAGGTTGTATTTGAAAACAGTATTAGAGTACTTATAATACCAGTTAAGTAAGTTTTTATGTTTCTATTTAAGCATTTTATTAATATTTTCCATAAGAAAATATCCAAATTATCAAAGAAATTTAAAAAACAAAAAAAAAAAACAAAGATGAAAACTTACATAAAAAGCTACGGATAAGCTTTTCATAAACCTTATTGCCTATTAACTTAAATAAAATGTGTTATCTATTTTTGAAATCGGTTAAAAAAATATATTAGACTACAAAATATACCTACTTGTATGTGTGAAAGTAATCAATTACTCATACAAGTACGTACACGTTACCAGAGTACTAGTAATACTAGTACGTTTACCAGAGGGAGACTTTGTACAAAAGTCGATTGCTTGGGTACCTCTGTCCCATTCGTGTTTCAACCGTGAAGCAGTTGTGTTTGCATGGCTGTGTTTCGGTTTGAAGGGTGGGATATGGCGTGAATTTACTGGGTACAGAGGAATAACATCTGAGTCCTCAGGAATGGCAACGCATGGGGGGTATCATGGGCGAAACAGTATATTCTGTTATGTCCATAGTACTGCTCATGTCTATAGGCGACGGTTACCACTTTCCATCAGGTGGGCCGTCAGCTTGTTTGCTATTCTAAGTTGTATAAAAAAAAAAACGTAGTTACAACTATTACAATAATTGTACGAATCTGATTCGAGTCGGGATTCGATTATTTTCGATTCGCTTCGGTACACAACTATACCGACCGGGTCGTTACTGAAATGTTTTACAGCTCGTAATAGCCAAATTCGCTCGTTAAATCCTTTTGTGCTGATTTTAAAAAGAAAACTAGAAAGAATGGAGCGCAGCTTTATTTGACTGCATTGTCAAAAGAGATTTTGTTACTCCATTTTTCGGTGTGTTACGAGTATTTAGCGTTGGACACGAAATTTAAGCGGTTTCCGTGATACGGTGGCATGTTTTTCTTTTTGGATTGTACACTTTTAAAACCTTTTTTAAAGCAAATTCCAGAAGAAAGGGATTCTCAATTCGTTTGATTGTATTTTAGTTAACATTACGCGATTAAGTCGCCAATTCTGAATCGATTTTCCGTTCTGATTGATTCCGTTAACTGTTGCTGAACATAGGCCTTCCCCCTATGAGAAGTTTTGCCAAGTACGCTTAGCAAGCAGGTTGGCAACCGCAGTTAGACTTTGGTAATATTTTAAAAGGGACACTGTTCCCTATCCTTCGACAATTGAGAATTTAGTTAACTCTTAAGAATTTAGTCAACTTTTAGAAAAAGAAGGGGTGGCCCTTCTATGCAATGATCACACGGCGAAATCACGGAGTGTTTTATACAAAAGAAGTCGCTATTTTTGCGAAGCACATAGAACCTATACAATTACGTACAATTGTAGTCTCCCGCAGTGTCTTTTGCTGCCTATTTTATGAGAAATGCTCAGAAGAACTTGATTCTATTTCATCTTCCCCTTTTCGATATCGCACCACGAGCAAAGGCTAGCAACAACTGCACCTATACACGGTAGACCGTCCGCACTCGCGTAAAAATAAGTTTGCCAACTCTTGCGTGAACCGTACCGTAACAATGTGGAATGGCCTTTCCCGTGACGTCTTTTCTTCATCCTAAAACCTTGTATCCTTCAAACGTAGCGTGACAAGCACTTAGTGAGCCGGCATAGTGCGGCCAACCATTGAGAGTAGAACGTTCTCTTTTCGGTTGATCGTATTCATAGACCATGTCGTCTTTGTGTTCGCTCAGGATGCCATAGTCACTTGGAGCTGTAATAAAAAAGGAAAATATATAAAGACTAGTTCGTGTTCGGGTGGAAGGCGAACGGTTATCGTTGCCCTAGAATCTAGAACGTTTCGCCGGATACTGGAGGCCCGAATTACGTAGTTACAGTTCACTACGAATGTAACTTTGGGGAGACTATAAAGTAATTTGCGTTAAACCTTCACCTCACTTATTTCTGTCTCGCAAGGCAGATTGCTCGTTCATTGTACAAGTATGTCAGTGGAATTACCGTCGATTGTAATTTAACATAAATAAGGCTCGTGCTCGCGGCACAGTCGTTCTGTCGTCAATGACTAAAGATCACGAGTTGATTCCGAAACTAGTCGTGCTTTTTTCTATCTAATTACACGTAAGTTAAACTGGTAGTTATAACATTAAAATATAATATGTGCTTACGAGACTTTAAACAGTAAAATAAATAAGAAGAATAAGAATATCAAATACAGTAAAAGTTCCTTATTCACGCTTCCTTTATTTGCGGTTTCACTATTCGCGAATTAAAAAATTGCGACCCAATTCCTATGTTTGCAGCTAAAGATTTCCAGATTCGCGGATCTAATTGGTGCATATTAATAAAAAGGATTCGATAGCGTTTGTAATCGGTGCATATTATTAAAAAGGGTTCGGTGTCCTTTGTAAACGCGTCAGCTAATAGACTAATAAAAAATTAAAACAGACCTTACCTAATTGCACCTAAAGTATGTTGTCGAATACGGTCGCCGCTGTATAAGTGGTTCAGTTTTCTATATTCACGGTTTCTGTATTCGCGGTATATTTACGGACCGTATACCCCGCAAATAAAGAGCTTTTACTGTAAATTGCTCAAAAAGAAATGGTATCGTCAATCATCTTATAATGAATGTGGTACCACCACTCAACTACATCTTACAGGTTGCAATAAGAATTAATTAAATAGATTCAGATTTATTTAATATACTTAGCTAATGTAATAAATTTGATGCAAATATTAAATCTAATAATCCCTTACAACCCTCCCCCTCCCCCCAAATAATCGATTCAGATTTATTCGTAAGTTCGCCATTATCATAAAACTAGACGACGAGTGTACATGGAAGATAATTATGAAAAAAAAATACGAGTATAAAGGGTAATGAAGCCAATAGAAGTCAGAATAATATTTTTCAGAAATTTTGTCTGTTTGCCTGTATGTTTGTTGCGGTATCACGCAGAAACTGTGCACTAAATTAAATGCGGTTTTTCACAGTCGTGTTCCTGAATGCTTAACGTTCTATCATGATACGTAATCTTGAAGTGGTATACCTCATTGGTTTTTCTACTTTTGAATTCCACGTGTACGAAATAGTGAGCAAGAAACAAGTACAGAGGTAGATAGAAGAAGAACCAAAAAATGGCTTCTCAATAGACTTCAAAAATAAAGGAAAATCACAATTTTGTTGTATTTTATTTGTACGTCTAATAACTGCGTCAGTTCTAAGCCGATTTAAAAAAATATTTTTTTATCTGAAAAGATTTAATTACACATTTGTCTCATAGAAACTTTATTAAAATCGTTTAAGTAGTTTAGTTTTTAAATCAAAATAGAAAAAAAAAAAGTTTTGTCACAATTGAAATCCGTTTCACTTTTTTGTGTGACGCAATGTTTATAAATGTTTGTGTCAATGTATTTATACACATGTACCTAGCGAATACACAGCAGGTGGCGCTCTCCCAACAAAAGGTGAAGCATGAAAAAAAAAAATGTAATTTTCGCAAAATGTCCACAATGAACGCTGAGTTGGCAGTTGTGAGCTATTCACAAAGTCGTGTCCTGCTCTTTATATTAATCATAAATGTTTATGACGACAAAATATTAGGCTTTTGTACTTTATTGTTACGGTGAATAGGAGGTTGTCACGAAAACCGTGAACTTTGGAATTGTTCGCTATATATATATATATATTTTTTTTTTCGTCTGTGCACACGATTTGCTGAGGTCAATGGTGTACTGCCTTAATATACTGTCTATTATATTTCATTCCAAATTTCTATTATAAATAGTCTATTTCTGTTCTAACATTATCTTTAGTTAATGTATTAAATAACCGTCTTTCAAAAAAAGCGTTCACGCTCACTTTTTATTTTTATCCGAGCAGTAAGTGCTTTATATTATTCCCAAATTCGTGTATAATATAGTATATATCATATATGTGTAAGTATATTTGTTATTCATATATATTTATTCGTTTATATATGTAATTTTAGTATGTATGTATATCAATAATTAGTAGTACCGCATTCGAGTATTCTGACACTTCCCTATGGTTGACTGGGAGAGAATGCTTTTAGCATTAAGTCCACCATGTACACATATTTGTACTAATGAATAAATAAATAAATAAAATAAATAAATAGGAGAGATTATTTGCTTGTAACTCAAAAATTACTCGACTAATTTAAAAAAAAATCACATTTTGAAAGCTACATTAGCAGCAAGTAATATAGGTTATACATATATTATTTTCATAAATTGTATCTACCCGTGCGAAGCTGGGTCAGATCGCTAGTGAAAAGTGAAGATTTGATTGTATGTAATGAATATACTCAAAAACTATTCAACTGATTTTAAAAATTCTTTCATTTATAAAAAGCGACATTATCAGTAACATAAAATGTTATATTATTTAAAAAAAAAATGGGAGTTCCCTATGGAAATCACATTTAGTTAACCCAAGGTATCAAAAATTTGCTTATTAAATAAAAGATAAAGTACTAAATTATCTTACTATCTACCTTTCGAACTGTAGCAGATATCACATACAGCACATAGCTCGTAGAATCGACAACCGATGTGGAAGAAAGATTCTTGAGTGGCGACCCCGTACATGCAAACGCAGTATAGACGACCTCCCCACTAGATGGAGCGACTACTGGATAGAATACGACAATAAAATTGTAGGATATGGAGGCCTAACACTATAGTCCTCAGGCGTGAAAACACACGAGGTTCACCATGGGTGTCACAATTTATTCTCATGAATACTATAGGCATTATCTATGATGTCTATGGTACCGTTAATTTCTATAAGCGACGGTTACTTCTATCCATCAGATATATAGATTATTTGCCATTCTAAATATTAAAAAAGGAATAATTAAATATCGTCCGAAGTCGCAAGTTTAACCAACACTCCTTGAAACCTGTTGTACATTTTTACAAAGCGCCCTCCATTCCCGGTTCGATTCCTGTGAACCCGCATAATAGGCGCCCTCCCACCCTCGGGGTGATCAGAGTCTCTATTTATTGGCCCTACTCGTGGACTAAACGCTGGATAATAGTGGGATACCCTTTGAATGGTCCTTCCCTTCTTGTTGACAATTTATTGTTACACTAACGGCCCTGTGTTATTGTTGCCGCCGGTTTTAGAATAGATTAGGATCATATTTAATTAAATAAATACAAACGCTTAAATATAGATATAAGAAAGGTATAGAATGGCATGTAGGAATATTGTGCTCTTTTCGAACAAATTTTGGATTTAGTGATGCAGGATTTTGTGTAGTATCATCATCATCATCATCATCATCATCATCATCATCATCATACCAGTCGTTGACTGTCCACTGTTGAACATAAGCCTTCCCCTTGGCGGGTTTGGTAATAGTTGCTACGTTTGGCAAGCGGATTGGTAACCGCAGTTTGGCTTTAAAGACGTTTTAAGAGGGACGCTTCTATCCATCCCTCGACCTTATCGGTATGTATTATGTAATTTTAATAACAAATTTTTGTTTCGTTCGGTCCCGAAATTTCCTCTATAAATAACATTTCATGGTAGGCCCTCTGGTGTCTTTATTTTCAAGCAAGGTTCCGCTCCTGTATTCACATAATATAATACTTTATTCACATAAAGAGACGGTTTAAATTTTAATGCCCCTATTAGAAGGTACTTAAACTGCTTTGTTTCATATTTCATTATATCGCCGAGTGCTACGCGACGGTTCCGTGGGAGCGTTTTGTATTTCAGTTATCAAGTGCTTGTACGGGATTCATTAATCTCTATTTATAATAAATCTGTAGAGAGGTCAATTCTGTACATGAAATATATTTCCAAAATAACTATCAGCGGGTGATTAGTGATCGATGCTGATGTCAAAAATGCAATCAGTAAAATTTTTGTCTGTCTGTCTGTATGTTCGTTATAGAAACATAAACTACTCGACGGATTTTAACGAAACTTGGTTAATTATTCTTCATATTCCTGGGCAGGTTTTAGTATACTTTTCATCACGCTACGATCAATAGGAGCAGAGCAGTGAAGGGAAAAGTGTCTGTTACATCAAAACCACTGAACCGCGACGACGAGCGAAGGACATAAGCTACTTATTTTATGAAAAACAATGGAAACGCGGACGAAGTCGCTGGCAACAGCTAGTGCATAATATTACTGTAAATTGTCTGTAATTTCTGCGTGGTCCCGGCGTAGAACGGGCCACCCCTTCCTTTCCCGTGGGTGTCGTAAGAGGCGGCTAAAAACCTAATAGTCAAGGAGCTTATTGGACGTGGGATGAGCAGCAGCGTCCCTCTTAAATAACAATAATACCAAAAGCCTAACTGCGGTTGCTAACTCGCCTGCCAAGTGTAGAAATCATTGCCAAAAGCCACCTTTATGGGGGAGGCCTATGTCCTATGATAATGATGATCATCAGCATATCAGCCTTTCACTGTCCACTGCTGAACATAAGCCTCCCCCTTCGGGGATGTTTTAAGACGAACGCTGCTGCCCATGCCTCGCCCTCTCTTGTAATGTAATGTAAATAGGACTCTATTTTCCGCGCTTAGCCTCTCATTTGAGCCGTTGTGCGTATGAGTCGTGGCTAGTACAGCCAACCTAGCTCCGCCCAGAAGTGCAGAAGCTTCCTGGGATCTTCACAGGCCTCACGGAGCGACCTCACCGTTCCGAGGATTTCTAAACGTTAATGGGCCATAGCTTCACATTCCAGGATGACGTGAGCAGCCGTTTCTTCGGTGTCGAAACAGCCTCGATATAGAGGGCTGTCTGTGGCTCCTATTGTGTATAAGTGTTTGTTTAATGGACAATGGCCCATTATTGTCTCTATCATTATTTTGAGGTTTTTCCTATCTAGATGTAATAAAAAAGGTTTTGTTAGTCGTTGATTCAACGTAGGCACGGCCAATTTCGATTGTCTGCAATCAGTAGCCTGTATCCATCTTTGGTTTTGTCTGTCAGCGAATCTTTGACGAATCCATATTCGAAATGGCGAGAACGGAAGAGGTAGAAATTGATACGGGCCTACCACCCTCGTTCCTGAGCCTTTTATAGCTAGTTCGTCTGCGGCATCGTTACCATAAGATCCACTGTGCCTTCTTATCCATTGGAGGACAACTCGGTTATTGGAGGATATCTTATCCAGTGAATGGTGGCATTCAATTATTCGTTATGCTTTTAGTACTACTGCGCTGTCAGATAAGAATCTAATGCTTCGCCCTCCCTTAGTCGTCTCTTACAACACTCACGGAAAAGGAAGCGGTGGCCTATTCTATGCCGGGACCACACGGCCAGGTGATGATGATCATGTGATATACCGTCAAAACAATTGATTTTGGTTTGCATAAAAAATAAAATGCTTAGTTCTTTAATCAGTAACGTAATATTGTATTGAATAAAGAATTATTTATCGATGACGGTTCTGATTCGATTTTCAAAATTTTGTGCTCGATACTTATTGGTCAGATATTAATTATGTTAAGACTGAAGCTGCCATCTTTAAATATAAAAATATTATATACAAGTTAGTTTGTTCTCTGTTTTACGTAATATAAAAGTATACTCTGTTATGTCCATGGTACTGCTCGTGTTTATAGGCGATCGTTACCACTTTCCATCAGGTGGGCCGTCAGCTTGCTTGCCATTCTAAGTTGCATAAAAAAAAAACATTATTCCACATTCTAAATTCAAATATGTACGAAGTATTTATTTAATGTATATACTTTGTGTCGTATTTTGTATGGATTTATTAAATTTTTGTTTAAAACATAAATCTATAGCTATTTTAAAAAAATAACTTACATGCCAAGTCTCGTATATAGCCTTGTATATAGTATCATATATTGTATACAGCCAATAATGCATTTTAATTATATAAACGAAAATTATAAGTCTAAAGCAAGAAAGGCAAGGTTAGAGTGGGTGTATGTGAAAGAAACTGTAACAATGAGTGTCCACGAAGTCCGTAAATTGGAAGTTCATTCTAGGAAACGGCTCACTCTTGACCAATTTTCAGTGTAATATTTGGATTCGATATGAAGCAAATTAAGTATCGTAAGTTATGTGTAATTATGTGTTTACCACACTCTTGAATTTTGCTCCGAATTGAGATTGAGTTCCTCGTGTAAATGTTTGACGATGTTTGCTTAAACAAATATTTGGCTATCTGTGTTCTGTACTGGTAAAGATCGATTCATATCTACAGGCGTTGTAGACACGTACCGTGTAGACACCGTAGACGTAAAACAAAAAATATATATATTAATTGAGACTTTGTGTAAGTGTGTGAAAAACTAGCTTTCGTTTTGTCCATCTATAAAACTTCTCTTTACGGTTGCATCCTTTTTTAGACTAAGGCATTATTTGAATTTGAGTGTAACACCTTAGAAGTCATCCTCACGTATGATCAGGTGAGATTGTGGTCAAACGCGCACAATTAATTTTATATATATATATATATATATAAAATTGTGCGCGTATATATATATATATATATATATAACCACCAGTGAGAGATAATAGGTGATGATGAAGCAGGTCAGTTATTCCATCGTGATGAAATCAATAAGAAATAACCACGATGGTTTACAGGGGGGAGTGGAGGTCGACCTGACAGGATATATCGCTAGCAATGGGATTGATTTATTAAATGTAGCAATAATTTCCGTGTTTATTGGACGGATATTTATATATATATATATATATATATATTTATATATATATATTATTGGACACACTGCCCGTTGGTAGATGTAAAACGAGCCTAACATCCGTTTGAGCGAATCAACTAAGATATATAACGGTTATTGATTCGAACATGTTATTAATTTGCGATAAACATTCTTTATCCTTCAGTTTCTCTTCTCCAATATTCGTTCAAACAGTTTCACGATATTTTTATTAGATATTCATTTATTAAACTCGGTACAGACGCTCTCTACATATACGGGTTGAACTCGAATTCATTAGCATCGTTTTATATGGGTGTTCCACAGTGAAACTGAATATTTTCAGTCTTCGAACATCATATCTTTAACTGTCCACTGCTGAACATAGTCCTCTTCCTTGTTGGTTGTTGCTAGGGTAGTTGCCACGCTTAGCAACCGCAGTTAGGATTTGGAGATTTTTTTTTATTTATTTATTTTCTCGTTTCCATGTCCTTAATGTCGAATTGGGATGTATCCTACATCCCAATTCGACATGGTACAATAAACAAAAGTGGTAAGATTTTACAGTAACAAATAGTAGACATTTCAATCCTTGTAAATTCCATTAGAGAACATATATTTTTTTATACAACTTAGAATGGCAAACAAGCTGACGGCCCACCTGATGGAAAGTGGTAACCGTCGCCTATAGACATGAGCAGTATCATGGACATAACAGAGTATACTGTTTCGCCCATGATACCCCCCATGCGTTGCCATTTCTGAGGACTCAGGTGTTATTCCTCTGTACCCTCTAAATTCACGCCATATCCCACCCTTCAAACCGAAACACAGCCATGCAAACACAACTGCTTCACGGTTGAAACACGAGTGGGACAGAGGTACCCAGGCAATCGACTTTTGTACAAAGTCTCCCTCTAGTATCGAGTAAAGAGTAAAGAGATCAGCGGGTCCACCGTGAAATGAAACTCCGAAACTTCGGACTCAATTTCGTGTTTTTGTTTATACCAAAATCGGACCAATAAATGGAGTTTAACATTTCGTTCGTCATACATCCTATCATAAAAGTCCAAAGGAACAATATTTTAACATTTTTAATAATTCCAAACGGCATGTATTATGTAATTTTAACATCAAATTTGTGTTTCGTTTGGCTCCGAAATTTCGGAAAACATTTTAGGGTAGGCCCTCTATGCCTCTATTCGAGGGACGCTGCTGCCCATCCCTCGCCCGGTCTTTTATAATTGATAATAATATGATTAATGCGTTACAATAGAGGTCAAAACAATATATATCTAATTTAAAAAAAAATATTACAACAATATTATTTTTTTAAATTTCATCTGTCTGTATATTTGTTTCACGCATAAACTACTGTACGGATTTAAATGAAATTTGATATACATATACGTTACATCCTAATTTGAAACATAGGATATTTTATATGATGATACACGTGGTGATGATGAAGCCGCAGTACACAGCTAGTAAATGTATTGACTAGGTACATACGAGTAGTTCTAAACTGCCGGTCCACTCTTACGTACTGTAACTCGATATCCGTGCGGGAACCTTGTTAGTGATGTATACGGTCACTGAAGTCTCCTCCTCCCCTTCCCCCCCCCTCCCCCTACACGCCCCTCCTCACAGCCTCCCACTTCCCTTTCACTAGGGCTAGCTCGAACTAACTACAGATAACTAGATTTTATATTATTGGCTTCTTTTTGATATTAAGCGGTGACTGTAGCTTTCAGACATGACTAGCAACGTGGATATCACAGTATACACTGTGACAACAACGGTGTTCTGCGTGCGTTGCCATTACTAAAGACATGTCACCGTACCCTGTAACTTTAATGCCATATCCCACCCTTCAAACTGAAACACAGCCATGCAAGCACAAGTTGAAACACTTGTGCTTGCATGACTGTGTTTTAGTTTGAAACACAGCCATGCAAGCAGCAGTACCCTGTCAGGTCGACCACCACTCGGTCTCCCCTGGAAACCATCGTGCTGAATTCCAGATGTATTCTTCACGGTGGGCTAACTGATCTGCATTTTCATTCTCACCTATCGTTCTCCACTGATGCTCCGCCAGGTGGGGTTACCATTCCATTACCATTCAATAAAAATAGCACAAGTATTTGGTGATATAAACACTAACAAGCAGACGACTTTTGAAAAAAAATCTCTTTTAAACTTAATTTAACATGCACGAACATGTCGTTTTTAATTCGTTGTCGTTCACTTCTCAACCGACTTAAAAAAAGTGGACGTTCTCAATTCGGTTGTATTTTTTTTATGTTTATTACCTCATAACTGGTATCAGTTGTAAACCGATTTGAAATTTTTTTATCGGAAAGGATAAAAAAAAGCGGTTCAATTGTTTAGTTTTTAAATAAAAATAACTGGTTTTTTTTTCACAATTGAAGTCGGTTTTCTTGTCCTGCCAGTCTTAAAATGGACTTACCATTTTAAATTTCGAACATACTTTTTAAATACGGAGCAAAGAATTTTTCTTTTTTAATTATTTCTTCATCACTACATAGTATAAAACAAAGTCGCTGTCGCTGTCTGTCCGTCCCTGTGTATGCTTAAATCTTTAAAACTACGCAACGGATTTAGAAGCGGTTTTTTTAATAGATAGAGTGATTCAAGAGGAAGGTTTATATGTATAATACATGCTTAATATTGTAGAGGAACACTGATAATTTTAGAGGTTTCTAATGTGATGTCGTAATGTAATGGGGGACCGGCGGCGGTATTTAGTATCAGCATTGCACCCGTACGAAGCCGGGGCGGGTCGCTAGTTTACAATAAGAATGGTTCAACAAAGTATAAAGTGTTTTCAAATTTAAAGTCTATAGCTAAGACACAGATGGCGCTGTGACATTTAGTAGTTTAATGACGCTTTTAAATCAGAAGAAAGAAAGAAAACATGTATTGCCAACAGATACCAGAGGGAGACTTTGTACAAAAGTCGATTGCTTGGCTACCTCTGTCTCATTCGTGTTTCAACCGCGAAGCAGTTGTGTTTGCATGGCTGTGTTTCCATTTCAAGGGTGGGATATGGCGTGAATTTACTGCGTACAGAGGAATAACACCTGAGTCCTCAGGAATGGCAACGCATGGGGGGTATCATGAGCGAAACAGTATACTCTGTTATGTCCATAGTACTGCTCATGTCTATGGGCGACGGTTACCACTTTCCATCAGGTGGGCCGTCAGCTTGTTTGCCATTCTAAGTTGTATAAAAAAAAAATACTACACACATACCAGACAAGATATACTCATATAGATACACACACACACACTTACATTTCTCATTATAGTTATTAGTGAAGTACGTAAATAATTATTTTTACCAAAGCGAAAATTAGAAAATGCTCTCCGAGATCCGCGGCCGTAATTATGATTCAAGAAGCAGTTACAGTGGCGTGCAATAAAACCGGCCCAACAAAGTGCGCCGCTCCTCTTTGTGGCGGCTACAGACGCTATCTAGATGCAAGGACTCTCTACGAGCCTCCGTAGCGCCACCACGTACGCAGTTATGTGCACTGCGCGCCAACAAAAGTGTACGCTAAAATTTTATTGACACGCCAATAGGTGAAAATAAAATTGAACGATATTTCCCGGGGATAGCGAAAATATTCGAATGTTGCTACGAAAATGATAAGTATTGTACATTAGTACAGAAGCAAAAGAGCAAATACAAAGAAGCGCAAGATACCCTAAAAAACTAGTGACCAATACAATTCCTAAAACAAGCCGTTTATTAAGAAGTTCCTATATGATGTGTTTGAAAATCTTTAACAATATACCTACGGATATAAAGGAACTTCCATTAAATAAATTTAAAATTGTATTACGTAAATGGTTACTTAGCAAAAGCTTTTACTCTGTTGACGAATTTTTCAAGAAAGAATAGATAAATATCTAATATAGTTGTCGATGCATAAATTAATCAGTTCCTATCAAAATGGGACATTTGCATGCTATTCTGTAATAGCTAAATAGGCATGAGACTTTGTATTGTATGTAATATAAGACCACCGATACCTACCCTATTTAATGTAAATAAATTTATTACTATTACTAGTAATAATAATAATAAATAGTATTAATTATAAATTAAAAAATATATTAACAGCTGATGTGTAGATGATGACGATACAATATAGAAAAGAGTATATTCCTTTTTAAAAGGCCGGCAGCACACCTGCAATGCCGCTGGTGTTGTGGGTGATCATGAGCGGCGGTAGTCACTTACCATCAGGTGAGCCGCATGCTCGTTTGCCCCCTGTGTTGTAAAAAAAAAAAATGTAACTAAATATTTTCTCTGTTTATAATTGATATTACTTGGGTGTTAGGCTTTTAGATATGTTTTAAGAGGGACGCTGCTGCCCATCCCTCGCCCTCCTTTAGTCGCCTCTTACGACACCTATCTATATATTTTACAAATTTCTCAATTATCCGATATCTTGTAATAGTATTTTTTTTTATACAACTTAGAATGCCAAACAACCTGACGGCGCACCTGATGAAAAGTGGTAACCGTCGCCTATAGACATAAGCAGTACCATGCACATAACAGAGTATACTGTTTTGTTCATGATACCCCTCATGCGTTGCCATTCCTGAGGACTCAGGTGTTATTCCTCTGTACCCAGTAAATTCACGCCATATCCCACCCTTCAAACCGAAACACAGCCATGCAAACACAACTGCTTTACGGTTGAAACACGAATGGGACAGAGGTACCCAAGCAATCGACTTTTGTACAAAGTCTCCCTCTGGTAATTGCAAAATTAAATATCTAAAACGTTTATTTTATTAAAAAAAGAATTAGCTGATTCTATTTTTTTTTTTTCATTTATTCCAGTTCTTCTCTAATATTTAGGCAATAAAAACTTAGTGTATCCTTTTCCGTACACCAAGTGTAGGGTACGTGGCGCGGCACAAAGCGCGCGAGACAATCTGCCAAGCGCTTATCTAGCTAGAGAGCTATTTTACACTTAAGAGCTAAACCTGTCTCTAGGAAAATGGCGCCGTGTATGCCTAGCTAACGATTCATAACACTCCTCGAATTTAATGGGTGATAATGGAATGGTAGCCCCACCCGCGCTATCGGTATACACCGGCGGGGCACCAGTGAAGGATGATAGGTGAGGATGAAGCAGGTCAGTTAGCCCATCGTGACGAATTCATCAAAGAATTGTTTACGATGGTTTCCAGGGGGAACCACGTGGAGGTCGACCTAATAGGCCATATTGCTAGCGGTGGGGCTGTCAAACTCCATTGCTCCGTTTTTTATGGCAGTCTATGGGGGGAGGTTTATGTCCAACAGTGGACGGATAATGGCTGAAATGATGAAATGTAACTTTTGTGTAAGGTTATGAATCTTAGAGTTTTTGCATAGCAACGGTTCTGGCACGAAGCGAGTTTCAGCCAGAATTCAGCCGGCGCGGCGCACTAAACCTCTCTCTTTAATATAGTGTTTTCGGTTGTCTGCCCTCATGCGGCTGCCAGAACTGAAACGCGCCAATGGTGTTCGTAACTCTTAACGCTTTATGGGGTCAATGTGCCCGGGAGACTATGGGAAACCATTATACCGAGGCCGTTTTGGAATAATTACAATAAATTTTACCAGAGGAAGGTTTTTGTATGTACGTAAGTAGCTACATTTTGCCCCTATTTTATTTATACGGTAAAATTTAAAGTTCTAAATTAATTCAAAGAAACGTCAAACTATTTTATAAAGCTATTTTAAATTTTTGAAGATTTAAAGATTTTAAAGATTTATACTTTATAGTACACAAAAAATTACAAATATATATTATATATTAAATAAAGATGTACAACGGGCGAGCTTAACTCTGTAAGAACTCTCTTTCAGCAAACCCTGATTATTGAACTGTTGTCTCTTTCTTTTATGCATACATTTCCCAATTTGAAAGAAAATGACAAAACAGTTAAGTAGCTCAAATAGGTTTGTATTAGGTTTTAGTTTTTAGACCGCGAGCCGTGTGAGGATCTTATTTATTCTATTAATTTACAAGAAACATGGTGAGTGTATAGATGTTACAATAAGTATAAGTCCTCATATTTCGCGATAATTAGGCATGCAAATATTAAAATTTAAAAAGAATAAATGTTAAATAAGTCATTAAAATTCGAAATGTTATAAAAAATAAAAAATACATAATTATTAAGGGATTTATGTTGATCCGGTCTAAAAGAGCCACTTCAATCGTTACAAAATTAATAAAATCAGCACCAGCAACCAGCAATCCGATCCAGCAATTCTTATTTCAAAACGCATAAACAACAAAAAAAAAAAAAAAAAACGCACCGGTATATAGCAAAATGTTTTGTAAGAACAATAGATTTCAAATATTTGAATTTCGAACGCGGAATCGTTAGTGTCCTTTTATGGTGACATTCTACCAGTTATATTGAATATTTTCATCAGAGAAACGTGAGTGGAAAAAGAATAAAAAAAGTCACCATCACTAATATGGCGTGTTCAGCTGTTTGTGTGAGAGACTCAAAATTTGTAGATTTTAACATTTTTTATCACGTAATTACTTCCCCAGTAAATTCTATAGAATGAGTATATTCTTTATTTCACGTACGACTTTCATTTCATCCTATGTATGATGATATAAATATGTAAAGTATGTATGTAGGTATATTATTGTACACAGGCTATATAATACAGTGTATATTTGTTTATGTATTAACAGTTGTAGCACTTCAGCTGCCCGCTAACGACATGCTTTCTAACTGCATTGGGTTGACTGGAAGAGATCTCTGTCAGAGATAAGTCCACCCTTGCTCACAATATTTATAAATACATTATTTTAGTTGCACCGACAAGAGGAAACTCTTAAATGAAAATGAAATGAATGAATTTTATATGTAACTTACAAGTGCAATAAAGAATATAATACTAATATTATCTCTCTATTCTTATTTCAAAACGAATAAAACGCACCGATGTGCGTTTAATTCGTTTCGCGAAGCTATTTCAAGATATACGATTCCACGTTCTAAATTCAAATATTTTAAATCCATTGTTTCTACAAAACATTTTGCCATATACATCGGTGCGTTTTATTTGTTTTGAAATAAGAATAGTAAAATTAACGGACATTGTTACGATAATTGCGACTTATTTTTATACAACTTAGAATGGCAAACAAGCTGACGGCCCATCTGATGGAAAGTGGCAACCGTCGCCTATAGACATGAGCAGTACCATGCACATAACAGAGTATACTGTTTCGCCCATGATACCTCCCATGCGTTGCCATTCCTGAGGACTCAGGTGTTATTCCTCTGTACCCAGTAAATTCACGCCATATCCCGCCCTTCAAACCGAAACACAGCCATGCAAACAACTGCTTCACGGTTGAAACACGAATGGGACAGAGGTATCCAAGCAATCGACTTTTATACAAAGTCTCCCTCTGGTAAAAATCTGATTGAAGTCGCTCTTTTAGACGAGATGCACGCTTTAAATACATACCTTTCTCGGTTTGCTCTTAGTCCGCTCTTAGAATGGTCAGTAGAAGCTGTTCGAGATTGATCGTGAGTGAAACGGAACGGGACTGGAGTAGAGTCCAGCATATGAGTACAGTAGCAGGATATGAGTATTAATGCTGTAGTTTCCTACACACGTTGATTTTTACGTTACCTTATTCACATTAATTCTATCATACCGAAATCGGGAACAAGTCGAGTCCAGCTATATAGCGCGGATTCGCCTTCACCATATCAGCTAATATCTGTCCACTGCTGAACATAGGCCTCTCCCATAAACGGCGACGAGGGACGGTCTCGAGCTACCTGCTTCCACTTACTTTCTGCAATGCATTTGAGGTCGACACTCCATCTAGTGGGTGGTTGTCTCACACTGCGTTTTCCCGCACGGGGTTGCCGTTCGAGAACATTTGTTTCGCATTAGTTGTTGGTTCTTCGAGCTGTGTGACCAGTCCATTGCTACTTCAGCTTCCTTATCCTTCAGCTTTATTGCGGAGCAAAGTCTCCTTATTTCTGAGACGAAACCTAAATTATTATATGACTAATTGTTTACTGTTCTGAATAAAAAATAGTCTGTCTTTATCAATCCCGTGTATACGTGTGCACCAAAATCACAGAGATTCGGCCATTAAGGTGCTAAGAGATAATAAACAATGGGATGTTGCATCTCTGTGCATCTTCTACCGAATTTATCATGGGGAGTGTTCTGAGGAATTGTTCGGATTGATACCTGCTGCAGATTTTCACCACCGTACAACCCGCCACAAACTAAAGTTTCATCCCAATCATCTGGACGAGTGGCGGTCTTCCACCGTGCGTTTTTCAAGGCACTTTCTTCCACGCACAACCATTCTTTGGAATCAACTTCCAGCGGCAGTATTTCCGAACCGATACGACAACATAACCTTCAAGAAAAGAGTATATTCCTTTTTAAAAGGCCGGCAGCACACCTGCAATGCTGTTGGTGTTGTGGGTGATCATGGGCGGCGGTAGTCACTTACCATCAGGTGAGCCGCATGCTCGTTTGCCCCCTGTGTTGTAAAAAAAAAACAAACAAATATACAAACTCATTTTCACATATATAATAATTATTTAGGAAGTATCCTTATTTTTATGGGAATAAAAAAAATAATCGGCTGCTTTCCTCATGGTGGGTTGTATTAATCAGATATTTGGCAAATGCGTCAGCCTGGTAGGCGCCACCGATATGATTTACCCTACTTCTGCTGCAAAACGTAATGCGGTCCCCATAATATTATGTCGTATATTTGGTAACATTAGAACAATATAAGAGACGAGGAAAGAGCTGAATTATGTAAATAAAGTAATGATTATATACTTTACTAATAATATAATTATGTGAAAGTTTGTAAAGATATTTATTTATTCAAACTTCAATCTACAATTCAATTATATAGTCGATTGCTTGGGTACCTCTGTCCCATTCGTGTTTCAACCGTGAAGCAGTTGTGTTTGCATGGTTGTGTTTCGGTTTGAAGGGTATTATTTTACTGGTTACAGAGGAATAACACCTGAGTCCTCAGGAATGGCAACGCATGGGGTGTATCATGGGCGAAACAGTATACTCTGTTATGTCCATGGTACTGCTCATGTTTATAGGCGACGGTTACCACTTTCCATGAGGTGGGCCGTTAGCTTGTTTGCCATTCTAAGTTGTATAAAAAAAAATAGTATAAGTGTGTGTACATATGGCAAAAAAAAACTACTAAAATAAGTGCAAATAATGTTACTAATACATTTACATCCAATCTATAGTAATACTTATCTACACAAACACATATAAGTATGTAATATACAACTATAATTCCAATGAATTTAAATCAGAACAACAGATAAAAGAATTGAGACAGAAAAATACATACGACTGAAGCAAAAATACAATTAAAAAGCAAAAGAAAAGAGAGAAGAAAGTAAGGGATTCATGTCGAGCCATTAGCGCCAAGAAGAAGTAAACAAACAAACTGATATTCACATTTATACTGTTAGTAAAGAGTGAAGATTTATATGGGCTTTCCCAATTATAATGGTTGTTGGTTCGAAGGCCAACAATACAAAATATTATATTATCTAACTAGAGCACATTTTGAACAAATTATCGACAAGAACGATCGTACAATACACACTGTGAAATCGAATGTTTTTTTTATTTCATCAATTGGTTTCTATAACATATATAAAAAATAGGAATTAAGAAATTTTTCCCTTTTTGTAGACGGTTGAAAATTTAAAAAAAAGAAGAAGCCAAATGTACTGTGTATTAAGGCGGCCCGGTCTGATGTATCTAGGTGAAATAAAGTAATATCCATTTGGGTAAGTAACCGACACTCCGCTACCAAATTGGGGTCGGGACCCGTCGGGAATGTACACCGAGCCGGCCATTACTGCCGGCAATTAACAAAATCAATGATATTATTCCTTTTCCAATTAATGTCTTTTGGGACCGATATATAAAGAATTAGTGATAGCAGTAACTGATAATATTAGTACATTTTGTTCCCCAAAAATTACAGACTTCAGTCGTAATAAAATTAATTTCAAATATTAAAATTTTGTAAATTGGTTATTCTTATTTTAAAACGAATAAAACGCACTATTCTTGTTTTAAAACGCATAAAACTTACTATTCTTATTTTAAAACGAATAAAACGCACTATTCTTATATTAAAACGCATAAAACGTACTATTCTTATTTTAAAATGCATAAAAGGTACTGTTCTTATTTTAAAACGCATAAAACATACTATTCTTATTTTAAAACGAATAAAACGCACTATTCTTGTTTTAAAACGCATAAAATTCACCGATAAATTAGGGGATGTTTCCTAGGTATATTGGATTTAATGTAAAATTTAAATTTAAAGCACTGAATTGTGTGTGTATAAATGGATTTTGCTCAAGATCAAGCAGGACAATACTCCAGTAAAGAAAAACTACAATATTTCTTTGCAATCACAAAATCAATTTTTGGGATTAATATTACTACCACCAAGCCTTTTTTGTAATGGAATCTTGTGTAGAATTTATCCCCATATAAAATTTCATAGATGGCAAATGGAATTATTAAAATTTCTAGAGGTTATTCTATCTATGTTCACGCCAAATCCCCCACGAGGTAAGCATAGATGGAGTTTCGTATGAGTCATATTATTTTATAACGCAGTGCAAAAACCCTCTTTACTTAAATAGGTACATCATTTTTCATGTTCTCGAGTCAGACAGACAGCACCTGATCTATCTGAATATTATATGTACAGTAGTTGTGCCATAAATCTAGAATCTAGACACACACTGACCTGTATTGCAACCTCACCGTGAATTAACTAAACGGGGCAGATAACCCCACCCGCCGCTAAATAGATCACCGGTGCCGTGCGTCTAGGGTTGACACCCGTCCGGATTTATCTGAACATATCCGGACATTTTTTTATACAACTTAAAATGGCAAACAAGCTGACGGCCCACCTGATGGAAAGTACCTGATGGAAAGTGATAACCATCGCCTATAGACATGAGCAGTACCATGGACATAAGAGAGTATACTGTTTCGCCCATGATACCCCCCCATGCGTTGCGACTCCTGAGGACTCAGGTGTTATTCCTCTGTACCCTGTAAATTCACGTCGAAATCGAAATCACGGCCATGCAAACACAACTGATTTACGGTTGAAACACGAATGGGACAGAGGTGCCCAAGCAAACGACTTTTGTACAGTCTCCCTCTGGTGACTGGGACATTCGAACTTTTGTTCGGGATTTGTCCATAACCCTGCATTCGTAATATTACTCGTGTCAAGCGCAATGACGTCTGAAAAAGTGTTTAAAAATGTATCTATTTCGTGTTGTAATCGGGAACACACTTAGCTCGAATAGCAGAGAGATATGGGTATGAATCCCATCGAACCATTTACATAATAATTTTGTCCATTGTTCAGATTAGTGTTAAGATGGAATTTTGATGAATATTTAATTTTCACGTCAAATGAATAAACTAAATATTGTTACGACTATAATACCGAACGAGGTAGTCAGATGGCATCTGTCTAATGTTGCTGTTGAGTTTTCACGTTAAGATACTTATTAACTACCGTCGTTCGTTTTAAAATGTTTTCTGTAAAAATTAATTTCGTGATTAAAACATTTTTTATACAACTTGATATGGCAAACAAGCTGACAGTTCTACTTGATAAAAAATGGTAACTGGCCCCCTATAGACTTGAACAGCACCATATAGCACCACATATTCTGAACAAATACTCGATAATTTGAGAATATTCTAAAAAATTAAAAATGAAAATTTTATAAAATGATATTTTTTGTGATTAAGAAAGTTCGAAGCGAACTTGATCAATAAATGTTAAATATAAGGATAAAATGACTAGGAGACGGTTATTTGTCATCTATAAGTACATACAAAAAAGAACTGATATTTTCTATTATTTGTTTAATTATTGTACCCTTGTAGTAAATCAAACTTGAAAGTGACAACCCTAGGCGCGGCTCACGATCATCTATACCGTTTTCCGCCTCACGTGCGATTAAACCACAGATTAAATAATAGTTACCACGACAAATAGAAAACGAATAACATTGTTTCGATACTGGTTCTTACGAATCGTTCATCGATAAAGTCAAACAATTATTGTACTGCTGTGAAATGTTTGTGCTCTGCTACAGGTAGGTATCGGGGGGTATCAAATTTTTTTTTAAGCTTAGAACGGCAATCATATTGATGTCTCACCTAATGGAATGATTAACCTATAATGATGAAATATGTCATGTCTTTCTACTTAATTGTTCCCGTGGGTGTCGTAAGAGGCAACTAAGGGAACTTATTTTTTATTTCATTTATTTATTTATTTTAGACAACTCGGATCCATTTTTGTTAGTAAGTGTACTTAAAAACTATGTTAATACTTAATCACTAATAATGACCTAGTCTACCTGCGGTTGTCAACCCGCCTGCTAAGCATGACAACTACTGACAAACCACCCCTCTCCCCCCCCCCCCCTCCTTATTATGCAGGTGATATAAATTAATGAATTTAAGATTAGCTGATCCATCAGACGTCATTCTGTCAAAAGCAGTTGATCGGTGGCAGTGTAATTGCTACATCCATTTCATGCAAAATGAATTTTACGCATATACTAAGTATGCAATTTGAAAATGGTCACTTTAATGAAACGTTAACGGATGGTCGATGCGGTTTGTGCGGTGGTCAACCGCTTCGCTGGTTAAGCGCGATCGGCTTATTTTTTTTTATACAACTTAGAATGGCAAACAAGCCGACGGCCCACCTGATGGAAAGTGGTAACCGTCGCCTATAGACACGAGCAGTACCATGGACTTTTAATGTATTAGTTATTGGACCAGTATAACAACTAAAGTATATAATAAATATTGGTAGCGTTGTCTATATAATATATATATATATATATATATATTATTCACTCCTAAACCTAACTTCTATCCTCACCGCTCTATACTTGATATCAACAGAGAAAGCAAGTTTACAATTCAATTAATAAGTTTAAAAAAAATACTGTATACACTTTGCAAAATCTTTAAATATCTTTGAAAACATGAAATTGTTTTGTAATGCAACAAACAAACTCACTTTCATCTTTTTAATATTAGAAAGAATTAAGTAAAACAATTTTTATAAATATTAATATTTGATGTTAATTTGTTAGACCAAGGGTCACATGCATCTTTTATATCAGAAGCAGCTGTACAGCTCCTTCAATTAAAAAAGGTACCTAGTAAATTTCGGGAGTAGGTGGATGAGGTTATGATGAGGTTTGTTTGAATCGAAGCATTTGGCGTTCCATTGTTTCTGCCTATCCTAATGGGAGACAGGCGTGACAGATATGTATGTATGTATGTAATATTTGATATGTTAATTAGGTTACTTAATTTCATTATGACTTATATTAGCTTTATGACTATATTAGCTTTATTTTCAAATGCAAATTTAAATCATCTTTATTTACAATAGACTTGTTTACAAGCTTTTTTTTTATCGTCATTTTTCCAAAAGTTGTTTCTTTTTTCTATTTCCTTCACTTGTATGATTTTGTCCCCTGATGTTAAACTTGATTGTGTTGTTAAAGCTGTGTTTACCTAAAATAAATAAATAAATTCTCTCTTGTTTCAGCCTGAAAGATTGAACGTGTTCAAAAATGACCAAGACAGCTGGGACTACACGTGTAAGTAGCTTCAGTACATTTGTATTTGTCATGTGTGGTACTGTGGCGCAGAAATAATTGTATTGTGACATACATCATGCACTAGCAACATTTGTTAATAAATATTTATCTATTTCAATTAAAACGAGGCTCGCTAGTAATCGACTCTGACTACCCCGTCTGAGAATTCAATCGTGAACATATTGTGTTTTTCTATACAGAAATATCTAAATAAAAAAACTAATATAGTAAAGGTTGTGAACGAATTTGACATCGACGAACCGTGACTTAATACGAATTGTGAATTATAACAAATTGTTATTAATTTTATAAAGACCCGTAAATTTGTATGACCTTATTTATATACATTTTTTATTTATACAATTTACAATGGCCTATCTGATGGAAAGTAGTAACTGTCGCCTATACACGACATGAGCAGTACCATGTACAACAGAGTACACTGTTTCGTCCATGATACCCCCATGCGTTGCCATTTCTAAGGACTCAGGTGTTACGCCTCTGTACCCTGTAAATTCACTGCTATATCCTATCGTTCAAGCTGAGTTGAGAGATTCTAAGTTGCATAAAAAAACGTAAGCTTTTAAATAAAAAAATAAATATCTCTTAAATTTTTTTAACAATCGATATATGGGCTTGATCATCGATATCCCATTTGACGAATCATTTTAAATCATAATTCGGTTCTTATATATTAAACGTTATATCAGCCGTCAGTCGTCCACTGCTGAATATATCCTCCCTCATAAGGAGGGCTTTGCCAATAGTTGCCAAACTTGACAAGCGGGTTGGTAACCGCAATTTGGCTTTCGGTGATGTTTTAGAGGGTTGCTACTGCCCATTTCTTGACATTTTTTAATCGCCTCTTACGACACCTACGGGAAAGGAAGGGGTGGCCTATTCTATGCCGGGAACCACATGGCTATGAACGTCTACTTGTCAATTATTAACGAATGACCAATGACGAATATGGAATATTGAACTCTTATTGTAAATTACTGTTTAATTAGGTACAATTTAAAATGCCAGTTGCTAATACATTTATTTCTGCGTCGCAATGTACATGTCGATTCTGAAACTGTAGACAATGTAACATTCTTTGATGTAATACATGGACAAGTGTAAAATGTATGTATGTTATGTGGATTTGACATAAGTTTCCGTATATTATGTTTCACTAATAATAATAATAGTATTAAAAATAATAATTAAATTTGACAATAATTATTACGAGTTTTAATAATAAAATATTAAGAATGTTACTTCGTCTGTACGTTTCAGCTCGTTCGTACTACGAAACTGTGTTCGAACAAAATTGTTTTCAATTTACCTATTTGAATTTGTTTTACGTATGTCTTTCAATGCATGCCTATTTATTATTCTTTAATGTTTCATTTGATATTTACAAATTAATAACACGACAGTATACAGCGGCCATGATCATACATTGTCTGGTACATACTTAATGACTGAAGATATAAACACATTGGCTTTGCAAACGCAAAGAACTGTCCATACTTTACAGTCATTTTTAGGCAATTCTCTCTCGATCTCGTAGTCTTATCTATTTATCTAGTCTTTTTCAATCAATCTCACAAAATGTATACCTCCTTTTTTTTGTTTTTTTTTTTTATTACGTTACCTCCTTTTTTATATTACGTTATAAAGTACGAGAAAAATAGATAGATAGACACTCTTTATTGTTTCCACCAAAAGATTACAATAGTAACTTATTATAAATATAAACAATTACAAGAAATAATCACAGTGAGAAAACAATAGGCGACCTTATCTATCGCTAAGAGCGATCTCTTCCAGGCGACCTTTGGATGGAGAGGTGTAATTACAAACAGTTTGATCGTTTGATAATTACTTTATCAAGTAAATTTATTTGTAAATATTATTGGATAGTAATGACTATCCAATAATATTTACAAATAAATTTATAAAGAAATGTCTTTATGAATATGAGCCCACGCCATTTATATCCAACGGCTCCCTATCATAAATTTTAAGTACTTGATTTATGGGATCGCTACTTGAAAATTCTTATGTTAACTTATACTTAAGGCTTATGACAACTTAACAAGTAATCAAGTAAGCTCTGTGCTATTTGAAAATATTACAGTAGTAAGTGTTACATATCGTCTTGTCACTAGAACAAAAGATGTTTGGTAAAATTTCAGATGTTTTTTTATTTAGATTTTTTTATTTAGAGCATCTAAAGAACTATTAATTAAAATATTATAATAGTTTTATTGTGGTTTAAATAACGGGGTCGCAAGACTTTTTAATTAACTATTTGGCTTTTTCGTGGGTCGCGACATTAAAATGGATGAGATACAATGACGTAGAGTAACTAAGAATATTGCAAGTTAGATAAAAATCACAGTGGTCCAACGCTTTAAAATAAATATTTTTAAATTTTTCTTAAAAAAAATATTAATACTCGTGCACTAAAGTCCTCTAAAGATATATCAAAATGGCAGACAAGAGGGTATTGTACGGTTTAAAGCGCCGCCTGTCACCATAACAATATTCAGTTAACGCCGCTACAAGGAACCCGAGGGAATTCGTTTTAAAACTTGTCTTTTGTAAGTTTACAGAAGCTGTATCGACTTTTATAAACTTTCTACATGAATCGCTTTGACAGTAAAAGAAAAATATCTTATACTGTTGATGTGAGCGTCCGAAACCCAAATTGACCTCTAGTGTTTTGATGATCTACGTACTGATAGTGTACCTGAAAGAAATTGGTAACACTCTCCTATAGACATGTACAATACTATGGAAATTACAGAATATTTTGTGACGCCTATGATACCTCTTGTGTGTATTATTGGTGAATAAAATCCATACCCTGTAATTTTGCTACCATATAACCTTTAAGCCGTAACACAACCATGCAAGCGCAGCTACTTCACGGCAGTTATAGATACAGGAGGTACGCAAAATGACGTCTTTGATACAAAGTCTTTATAGTTAATAGCAATTTAATGTCAATTGAAGTGATTTTCTTGTTTTGACAATCTGTATTGTTATCTCGAGTTTTAGTAGAGGCAACTACATTATTCTCTGGTCTCTTATTATCTCCAAAAGCATAATTAATACGCTAAATATAGCTTTTAAAATAGATGTCGCTTTTAAAGTAACTTCCGTTCGGTGGCGGACGTTTTCGCCGGTGCGGAAATTGCAACTTTAGTTTGTGGAAATCGAGTTTTGGAATTGATGGCTTTATCATCTCAGTAATAAGATGTTGAAGAAAGGTAAAAGATTGAATCATTTATATTGACGTCCTTCCACGAGATATTAAACCGAGGATATTTTACACCGAAAAGTGACTTCAAACACACATACCGATGATGGTATTTCACAAATACATTAAAATTAATTGAATTTACATCCTGGAATCGTATATATAAAAGATTTTGCAGCGCAAATAAATTAGACGCTTCGATCGTTATAATATTAATTTAGGACCAACGTGGTACTGAACCACTTTCTTTGCGATTTTCTTTACAATTGGCTACGTAATCGCGTAACATAATCACAAAAAAAAAATAAGATTTAAAATTGATCTTCTGCTATGAACATTAAAATGTTTGTTTTACAGGAGTTGTCATAAAAATAACAAAATACTGGCCTCACGTACCGCGATGTTAAATTGCAATTAATTTTCTCAAAATGCTTTTTACTAATGAAATTAAAAAGAATCGCGAAAACGAAATTACACGCGAAAAAGTTACAATTGAGCTCTCAGTTCTAAAAAGAAATGTAATTATAACAATTCCTATTGTCCCTTTAACGATAATAATATTTTCCCATTGTGTTCCGTCAATCACGAAGTTAAAGTAAAAAGTCGCTAAGCCCTATTGTGGCACCCATTAAATTCTTCAGCCGCGGACTGTGACAGAAATGGAAAAAGTTCCAGTTAAGTGCCAAATGTTGATGCGCTCTGCATAAATTTGCACTTTTTCAGAATTGGACGCAGCAATAATTCAGATATAGTTGTCCAGTATGAATAGAGCTCTGTCTCCCCCTCAACTACTACTATATCCATTGTTTTACGTAATGCAGTAAAGCACTGTTGATCTTCAATTTTCAAGAAAAGCTACGAGTGATATGTTTAGTGTTACAAACGTTTAT
Source organism: Galleria mellonella (assembly GCF_026898425.1). Lineage (NCBI taxonomy): Eukaryota > Metazoa > Arthropoda > Insecta > Lepidoptera > Pyralidae > Galleria > Galleria mellonella. The sequence continues at coordinate 236,404 of NW_026441999.1, read as the reverse complement.
GCGATAATCGCTTAGCTTCAGGTGCAGCTTATCTTTAATTTACATTCCCGTTGCTAATGCGAAATTTTTCAATAAGAACAAATTGGAAGTAGCTCTCATTAGAAACATAATTACATTTCTATTTTTCCAAAAGGTTGACTGGAAGAAAACGCTATACACCATTCATTCCCCATTTGTACTAAAAATTATAAAAAATTGTAATGTAATGATTAAAGAATAAGTATACTTATTTATTCTATATAATAAAGTATAGAGATCTGGGTTTTGTCTTTGTAAATCAAGCAACTGTAAACCATTCTAGTCTATATTATACAGTATATATTATATATCTGAATCTTGCAAATCAAGATTTTCGATCAACTTTAAAAAGAAGATTTTTAAAGTAACGGTACGTTTGTATTTGTACGATATCTTTATGCGATATTAATGAACATTATTCTAATTAGAAAGTTTAGCTCCTTGTTGATCTAAAATTTAATTTGTCAAAATTTTAATTTTTATGTGGTACAAAATTTTTAACTATAGTCGTAGGTACAGAAAGGAAGGAGAGGAAGAAAAAAAAAAAAGAAAACACTGTAATAAACACAAATCCAATTAGTCAATCTTCAAAGACAATCTTTGAACGGAGCATATGTTGTAACCATACACTTATAAATATAGAACTAGCCACGTTCTACTGAAATTCAAGAGTATCTGTTTAGACTGGTCAGAGAATGTAACTCGCTGAATACTGCAATAATTCATGCGGATCCCGAATAGAACGAACATCGACGAGACAAAGGGAATTAGGTTAATATTCGTACGACTACCAATCGGTTATTTAGTATTCCCCGAGGAAAATATTGTCGAGGAAAATATTTCAAATGCTTATTACAGAAATATCAATTCTGCTTAACAACTTTCACAAAGAGGGGATCAGAATAAGTGATTCTAATGCAAATTTCGAAAATCTGTTGCCACGGAAACTCTACTTTCTAAAACGAAGGAAATAAACAGATTACATAATCTCAGAGTGAAGGGAGAAAGGTATTGTCGGTGTAAAATTAAGGTAGGGCATGCTACATTGGTTCGAGTGTGTGGAAAGAATAACGGATAAATGGATAATGAGACAGATGCAATGAGAAATTGGGAGAGTGACATGAAAGGTAAAGATACCGAGGGAAGCCTAATCATGATCAAGTAAATAATCATCTAGATAACTCTGGGACTTGACTACCGTAGGTGAGTTATATAGTTCCCGGGTCCAGGTGAAAGGCTTCTGCTCTTTTATTACGCCATGAGACCAGCGATAAATAGTTTCTTCAGACTCCAAATCTCTTTGGCAGATATGCATGAGAGGAGTTATGAAAATATAGCAAGCTTTCACCCAGCTTTTAGCTTTTCTTTCGCGAGACCGGGATATGTTCACTGACTGGAATAAAAAGGGGTCTATGTCCTTCTCCATTCCATATACAGTAGTATCTTTATGCTAAATTTTATAGTAATTGGTTAAGCCATTAAAACGTCAAGAAGTAACAAAATTACTTTTATTTAATATTGCAATATGTTGTAAGTGATTTTTTTTGATGGGGTGAAAATGGTATGGTAACCCCGCCTGCGCTAACGGGATACGCTGGCGGGGCACCAGTGAAGGGCGATAAATGAGAATGAAAACAGGCCATTTAGCCCATCATGATGAATTCATCAGGAATTAACCAGTTCCAGGGGGAACCGCGAGGAGCTCGACCTGGTTTGGTATATTGCTAGCAATGGGATTCTCAGTCTCCATTACTAACAATCCCTTTCCCCCATGTAAGAGATGTTAGAATAGAACGTTTTTAGCTTTCTCCATAAGGAATCTCCCATAATAAATGGGTTCAGTATCTCGAAGTTAAAAGAGAAATATTACGACAAAACGAAGGCAGGTTAAATTTTCAAAGGGAATCTTAGATTGCTATCTGATAATAACAAAAGTTATTGCATTGAAGAAGGTAAATTTCTCCTAGCCCAGTGCCGATTCCAATACGTATATATATTTAGCATAACTTTATCGATACTTTGCAATCTATTAAATTCACTCGCCGTCACGATAATGGTGACTGCTTTGAAGCACGCACAATATCTACTGAGATTTTAACGATCTTGATTCGTTTGATGATCAAATTGTCAATTTGGAAATTCATCATCTAGAAATTAGTATTTTTAGGTGATCATGATTTTATTTCACTGTTTACGCTGTTTTAGATTATTTTTACATTATTTGGTACATTTTGTTTCACTTTGAGTCGTTTGGGCTTCATCATTAAAACATTCAAAATCATCATTTTGTATACAGGATGTTCATTAACATAACACATTCGTTAAAACTGTTGTTAGTATCGATGTTTTTTTTTTGTTCAGTTATATTTTGTTTTATATATGGTAAATATAACTTATACAATACGTGAACTTAGAGATGTGCTAAATTCCATTCTGAAAATATATAGTGTATTATTAAAGTCTATCTGAAACATACTATTATAGCATTATTTTATATGCTCTTTCGTTGATAATCAAGCCATTGTTTCGGGGGATTCGTTTTATCAGCGCTAGGTGTTATCTCGCCTTTTACGGTTTCATTACTCGTAAATTTGAAACTTTTATATATTAAATATTTAATGGTTTTAGCAATCTGAGGGGCAAATCGGACCTTACATTTTATCTGGTCCTTCTCTAAACGTGTATCTTTTATTTTTATTAAGGATTCGTGAAATAGCTTTTGATAACTTATGATTGCTTACCAATATATCGAATTAAAGTGTTTTTTATGCTTATTTTTTTTTATACAACTTAGAATGGCGAACAAGCTGACGGTCCACCTGATGGAAAGTGGTAACCGTCGCCTATGGACATGAGCAGTACCATGGACATAACAGAGTATACTGTTTCGCCCATGATACTCCCCATGCGTTGCCATTCCTGAGGACTCAGATGTTATTCCTCTGTACCCAGTAAATTCACGCCATATCCTTCAAACCGAAACACAGCCATGCAAACACAACTGCTTCACGGCTGAAACACGAATGGGACAGAGGTACCCAAACAATCGACTTTTGTACAAAGTCTCCCTCTGATAAAAAGTATTTATTTTTTGCATATTCTGTATATACTTATTCTGTGGTATTGGTAGATAGACGAATAAAAGGGACAAATTGAACATTTGAATCACGAACGTCGATTTGAATTTAGAATCGGTAACGAGTTTCAAAGAGTGAGCGTGAAATAACCGTAATCCTTTAAGGGTAATTTAAAAGAAAAAAATACAAAGGTATGCAAATCGTAATAAAATTCGAATAAGCAATTAATGACAAGAATGGCTGGAAATAGATTTGTTTATTTATTTTATGCAACTTAAAATGGCAAGCAAGCTGATGGTCCATCTGATGAAAAGTGGTAATCGTGTTTTAGACATGAACAGTATCATAGACATAATAGAGTATACTTACGACGAGGCGGTAGATTTGTAAAAAAAATACTGTTCAAAAATGCTTAATTTTAAGTTTCTTTGGATAAAAATATTTCTTTCTTTCTTTCTTATTTCTTTTATATTTAATATAATTAATTACATATACATTGTCAGCTGCTATTGTATTGTTTGAAACGGTCTTACTTTTAAAAGACTAACTTAATGTAAACTCGCCAAGCGTGAACTTTACTGGCAAAGCCCTCTCAAGCGAGAGGTCTATGTTCACCAGTGAACAGTTAACGGCTGGTATGATGATGATGAATAAAGTTTATGACAAAGCGAACAAAGGAGTTTTTGGCCGTTGACAAAACCACATGCAACATTTCAATATAGGAAAATTTTAAGGATGCAATAAAATTTGAAACTTGACTTCGCGTTCGATTTAGTGAAACTGTTCTCCGAGCTACATTTTTATTAGTTATATTTTACCAACTTCGCCGGTACAGTCGTATTCTTTTATGCGCAGAATAATATTGTCGGTAAACAAAAGATAGCTACTGTATTTCGTTTGTAGTCACCAGGGCCCGATTTGGTTACTTTGCCGCTTCGGGCAAAAAATTTTTGCCGTCACGTACATTGCTTTTTATAGATAGATTACCTAGTACGTACCTGGTATTTGATTTCATGTTCTGATAATATTTCTATAATAATTTTCAATAAGTATGTTGCCAAGACCCAAGCGTATTTTTTTTTATTTTTAAAATCAAACATTAGTTTAAACCTTAGTTTTGCCCGATGCTAGATGATGACGAGGTATAAGATGAAGAATGCAGATTCGTATAATATCGCTGTCCTTGTCGGCGTTCTTGCTCTCTGGTAGTGGTGGTAAACTAAGGCCAACCCTGAAGATGAGAAAAAACTTCTTGTAACATTTGTAGACAAGGTGCTCACATTTTTTTAATGGTCAGTCGCGCCCAATGACGCGATTATTTCGACGCGCCGGGCAATTGTTTCTCCCTCCCCTAAATCTGGCCCTGGCCACCATTGGAATAATTCCAGAAATTTCCAAGATTTCAACAATGGTGTGTGTGTAACGTTCCTGTGAGTGCACAACGCCAAATCGCCATGATACCAGCACTAATAAATTATTTTTTACGACACCTATTCTTATTCAGGTGCGCCGATGTGCTCAGAGAGTGCCATTCCACCCGAATACAAAATTAATTCCGCAGCGGTTTATTCATATTTAAATTATATGCTGGACTTGGTAATTTTCAACGGAACGGAACGCATTTACCATGCAGATAAAGTATTATCTCTGAATGGGATTTTGTCTATTACTTTTGCACATGTAATGTTATTTTTTTACGTCATTTGGAGTTGTAAATGAGTTGATGGCTCACCAATGAGGAAAATGGTCACTATCTATCGCCTATAGACACGAACAGCACCGATATTAAGAGAATCACATTACGAAATTCGATATGTTTCACTTGATATACGTGATACATTGTCATTCCTGAGGACTAAGGTTTTAAACTCCTGTATCTTGTAACATTACAGTACATATCACATCCTTCAAACTGAGACGTACAATGGGCACCATAGTGTAATCTATATTGTCCATGACGCTGTTCTAGTTCATCAGGTGAATTCAGATAGATGGTCTGCTATCAAGTCGCAAATCAAATTATTCTCTTAATTTCCTGTGTCCTTACTTGTATTACTTGGAATTACATACATACATATCTGTCACGCCTGTCTCCCATTAGGGTAGGCAGAAACAATGGAACGCCAAATGCTTCGATTCAAACATACCTCTTTCGCTTCCTCCACATTCATCAATCTTTTCATACACGCTCGCCGGTTACGGGTACTTTTAATTTGGCCCTTCTTCAGCACGTCGCCTATTTGGTCGACATACGTCCGTCTAGGGCGGCCCCTACCGCTACCTACATCTCCATTCATTCTTGCTCGATAAATCTCTTTCGTAATTCTTCTTTCATCCATCCTCTCCAAATCCTCTCCAATTACTTAGAATTATTATCAATAGAATCTATTTAATAATATACGTTCACAATTTTCTGTAAATTTATTAACAATTTTCAATATTATTGATTGATTTCTTTATAGAATAAAGTAATCTCCCAACGAACTAAAACATTAATCATGGAATACTTATCATATAATTCTACTTTTTACTTTGCATTTTTTCTTCATATTTGTCTTTGGAATTTTTTAAATATATCTTCGCCATTAAAATCTTAATTTTCAATGATGGTTTAATAAGATTTTTTTTTTGTATTATTATACCTTTTAGATTGTTAGCAGAGAGCACTTTTTAAATAATCAATCATAAACGTTGTAAATTGTTAAATTGGTTTTGATATTTGGACAATACCAGGGACGTTACCACATTTGGATAAACTGAAGTAAAGTCGCTGTTAAAAATAAGCTATTACTTACGCTAGATTAGATACTAACTACAGCGTTGTAATCGATCTCACGAGAATGGGACTCGCGCAAGTAAAACAAAAGAAATAACTCGTTAAGTTCTAGATTGGAGCACATAACGTCCTTCGCAGTAGTCTAAGGATAGTGGAATAAAACGAAGACTCTTGCAATAGCAGTTACAATGTACTGGCGTCTAGTAAATGGGTATAAATTCACTTTTTTTTTATTTCAAACCTTATTTTCGAGTCAATCCCAAAAGGACAAGATCTTCAGTTCGTCTGATTTTGTAAACCAACTTCAAAAGTTGCGTTTCCAGTTAGGTCGTATTGTTTTTATTTTTGTTACCTCCTAAGTCTGTCTCTTATATAACGATTTGATTTCCAATATTTTTTTTTATACAACTTAGAATGGCAAACAAGCTGACGGCCCACCTGATGGAAAGTGGTAACCGTCGCCTATAGACATGGACATAACAGAGTATACTGTTTCGCCCATGATACCTCCCATGCGTTGCCATTCCTGAGGACTCAGGTGTTATTTCTCTGTACCCTGTAAATTCACGCCATATCCCACCCTTCAAACCGAAACACAATTAACTGAATAATACAATACAAGACAATGAATACAAGTTAAAGTCTATTATTTTTCAATAAAATAATGTCTTGTGGTCAGATCATTCGTTTTTTTTTTACATTTCCTTTCTATTTGGGTACCCCAGTGTTATTCGTGTTTATGCCATGAAGCAAATGTGTGTTTACATAGCTGTATTTTAGTTTGAAAAGTGAGATATAGCAATGAAGCTACAGGGTTCAGAGGCATAACATCTTAGACTTCAGGATTGGCAACGCACGAGGGGTATCATGGGTGATACAGTAAAGTCCATTTTGTCCATGGTTCATGTTTATAAGTTACCACTTTCCATCAGGTAGTTCGTCAGCTTATTTGCCAAAGTAAGTTGCATAAAAAAGTAGGTTATTAAAATAAATTAAAAGAAATTTACGAGACCTTATCTCCAAGTACGTGTTCCGCACAGTAATAGTAGTAGGTTTCGGTGTAAAGATGGTTAAATGAAATAACTTCACATAAAAAAATAAATTAACTCCGAAACAGCGAAAGAGGTCGCACGTGGCTGTACCCGTCGTACCTTTTTTGAAGGTCTCCGCTCAAGGTCGACCATTAAAAAAAACTAATGTCAATTATTTCTTTGGAAGATTCGTCGCCTTTTTTCGTCGGACTTTTGAAAGCGACCCTCCCGTACTAACGGGCCTACCATTAGCAGTAGACGCCGTGGCAATTTCCATACAATAAAGAGGTCAGGAATAGGCAAGGGTAATATACCGTAGTACCGCTCCGATATCTGTATATTGGATTCCTATCAGCATTTATATAAAAAAGTAAGGTTATCACTAAAAAGAATGAAGAAAACTTATCACTAAAAAGAAAAAAGAAAGTAAGGTTATCACATAAAAGATGGATATAATATATAGCAATATCTATCTATATATTGTAGTCACAATATCTATGTATTGATACAACAACAGCGGGTCCACCATGAAATGAAATTCCGAAATTTCGGACTCAATTTCGTGTTTTTGTTTATACCAAAATCGGACCAATAAATGGAGTTTAACATTTCGTTCGTCATATATTCTATCATAACAGTCAAAAGGAACAATATTTTAACATTTTTAATATTTCCAAACGGCATGTATTATGTAATTTTGACATCAAATTTGTGTTTCGTTTGGCTCCGAAATTTCGGAACACATTTCATGGTAGGCCCTCAGATATATGAAATATCACTTATCCAATGTATAATATCGAAACGAATGCAGATATCCGACTGGTATAGGTGATATCGAAATTGGTAATGATCTTTAATCCCTGATCAATGTCCAGTCAAACCCAATAGATATTGGAGCGGTACTCATACTATATCCGTTATTATTATTTAGCTAGTCAGATATCTATGTTTAATTCGATCGGCTTCTTCGTTGCCATGTCATTCATTGGATAACCAATTTTTTATATTTTTTTATTAAGGTTACCAGGACCCACTTTTTATATTTTACAAATTATAACTATTATAGTTATAGTTCGGTCTTTTCGAGACATGCAACACAACACAATGGTTCGTTAGAAAGAATCCAGGCTGCTTGCTGATATGGTCTGGCCATGCAGTTGGGGCTGGCCTGCACTCTGCAGAGCAGTGACGCAGATCGTTTTCGAATATTCGTTATTGCATCTATATATAGATATTGTTACAACCAATATATAGATACTGGGCATATATTACCTACCCTTAATTTCCATACAATAAAGAGGTCAGGAGTCAGGAGTCGGCAAACGTCGCGGAGTGCAATTTCCTACTCCCACTCATTCAGTTTCCGTCCATTAGACGCGGTTAGGGTTGCCGACGCGAAAATTAATTAATTGTCTTGTTATCGATGTTTATTGTTATGCAATAGACCAGTGACAAATTACGGCACTCATACTATGATTTTTTAATTTTTTTTTTATATTCAGTTATAGTATTTTTTATGTTTGTTAGCTCAGATCTCTGTCATTTATGAACCGATTAGAAAAAATCGTTATTCTTATAGTTACTTTTAGATTCATTATATCATCACATCGGCCTTTAACTGTCCACTGCTGAACATAAGCCTCCATCTTGGTGGGGTTTTGCCAGCAGTTGCCACGCTTGACAGGCGGATTGGCATCCGCAGTCAAGCTTTAGAGATGTTTTAAGAGGGACGCTGCTGCCCATACGTCGCCCTCCCTTAGTTGTTATTTTGTGAGTAACCATCGTTCTTCGTAATACTAGCTGACCCCGTAAACGTTGTTTAAATATAAAAATATAAACGAAATATAAAAATCGCGATTAAAAAACAGGGGTTGATCGTAAAATGATGAAAATTTAAAGTTGTATGTATTTTTCAATGCTAAATCATAATAAAATAAAAATGGAGTGTACCCAATATGCACACAAAATTTCATAAAAATCGGTAAAGCCGTTTCGGAGGAGTTTGGTAACACCGTGACACGAGAATTTTATATATAAGATATTAGGAATATTTTCCTAACGTTAACAGTTTCCTAAATTAATGCTCATCCCTTGCCCTCCCTTAGTTGGCTCTTACGACACCCACTTAGGAAGGAGTGGCTTTTTCTATGCCGGGACCATACGACCAAGATTGGTTCCATAAAAATTGTAACAAAATCTAAATACTCATGAATAATATTTTTTGTATGATTTTTTTATCAGTGTTTAATTCTATGGGATGAGGTCGGAGATCGACAAAGTTAAGAGAAGTTTTTTTTTTTTTTACAAATCGCTAGGGGATTGTAAAATAACATCAAAAAAGAACTCATACTAGGTTCGTTGTCTCGCGTGGCTCTCGAACTTTTCTAATATTTTTTCTTTAATTCGACAACCCTATAAAGAGCGACGCCCAATGAGAATAAGTAGGTATAACTTTTTATGAAGGACCTTTGTTTTGGCGTGTTTTGGAGATAATCTAAAAGGAAATATTTATATACAAGGTATTATGTACTATATAGGTATAATCTTTTTGAAATTTTAACTTAAGTACTTACCGTACTTGATTTTAAATTCGGAATGATACCTACATCTATACTTAATATATATATATATATATATATATATATATATATATATATATATATATATCGAGAGGATAATTTATAAGTACATGTCATATGTTATTAATATTATTTATCTTATATTAATATATCTCAGGAACTGCCAGTAATATTTAAAATATCTTTCTATATTACTATGCGACTACGGGCAAAGACAGCTGGCATACATTATTCGAAAATTGAATTTTCATTTCGTGTCTATTATTTTTGTTTACTAGTAATTCGGACCTGATTTTAAATAAAAAAACTTTATTTTCAGAATGAAACTATTCTGAATTATTTATAAATTCCACTTTAATACTTTTTGTCAAAATTGCAGTGATTGTGTAGTTTAGTACATTTTAAGATTTTGTTGAACAAATTTAAGAATCAAATTTTAAACAAATATAGAGGTTACAGGTATTTTAAACAAAAATAGGAGGTAGAGGAACCCCTTATTAGTAAAAAACGTCAAACCTGTCATAAACTTATTTTAGCTGTAAAACTGTTTTGTCTCTTTCTTTTACACTAAATTTCCAATTTGTAAGAAAGTGACAAAGTAAGTTAAAGAAGATTTGTAAAAGGTTTCAGTCTTTTATAAATAAAGACGAGAAACAACACAAGTTTCTAATAATAAAGAATCGAGCCGTTTGCTTGGGTACCTCTGTCCCATTCGTGTTTCTACCGTGAAGTAGTTGTTTTTGCATGGCTGTGTTTCGGTTTGAAAGGTAGGATATGGTAATGAATTTACAGGGTAAAGATGAATAACACCTGAGTCCTCAGGAATGGCAACGCATGGGGGTATCATGGGCGAAACAGTATACTCTGTTATGTCCATGGTACTGCTCACGTCTATAGATGACGGTTACCGCTTTTCATCAGGTGGGCCCTCGGCATGCCATTTTAGGTAGCATAAAAAAAATCATTCAAAATGGGTTATAAACGACGAAGTTTTAGCGCATAACATATATGTAAAAATCCGAACCCTCTTTTTTGAAGAGGGTTTGAAAAAAAAAACAGTTTCAATATCAGTAAAACGTCCTAATGTATGTATGTTTGAACTCGCGGAAACAATCGCGTGAGATTCCCATCGCCTCCACCCCGTACATAGGTAGTCGCATGATAGTTTACTCCCGTATTTTCCCCCCCGTCCATTTTTTCAACGTTTTTGTATTCGTGCCGACTGAAATATGAATCGGAAGTCCTTGTATATGTTAGGAAGTACTCGTGACAATCGGTCGCCTGCGGCGTTGCGGCGTCGTCGACACGTCAGCGACACTGCCTTATTCATTGCCCATCATATACTTTTATTTTAAATAGAAATGGAATGGTAACCTCGGATGGACTACAGATATACGCTGGCTAGACACCAGTGAGAGATGATAGGTGAGGATGAAAGCAGGCCAATTGGCAGGTCGTGACGATTTTCCTAAGAATTGACCTCAATAGTTTCCAAGGTAGACCGTTTCTATTATGGCGTGGAGGTCCGACTCAAATCCTCTAATGGGTTCTAAAATCCCCATTGTTAGCAGTAGTATAGTAGTATACTGAATCGCCCAAGATACCCTTTTTGCTTAACCGTACCTGAGGAATAAGTAGTTACACCTCTGTACCCTGTCAATTCACTGCCATATCCGAACCGAAACACTGCCATGCAAACACAACTGTGTCACGGCAGAAACACGCATGGGACAGAGTTAACCAAGTATACGACTTTTGTACAAAGTCTCCCTCTGGTTGTCCCTCTGAACACTTGTGGAATTCGTCACGATGGGTGAACTAACCCGCTTCTTCACCACCTACCATCCCTCACTGGTGCCCCGCCAGTATATTTCTAACAGTGGATCCGTTACAGTTCATTACTACCAATCCTCTCTGTAAGTACAGTTGCATTGAATCGCTTTGTCCCACTAGGAGGGTATATTTTTAAGTGGCTTCCACGATTTTTATGATTATTTTGAACACGACAAATCGATCGAACCTGCCCATTAATACTTGTTGCGAGGAAAATTCCGCGTCACAATGTTCGTTCATGTTGATCTCCGCAACTGATCAACCGATTTTAATGATTTTTTTCTAAATTTGTATTGTTTACTTCAACATAAGATAAGAGATATTTTTCAACCTACTTCAAAGAGGAGAGATTCAATTCGGTTATATTTTTTTGTTTGCTGTCTGATAACTCCGTCAGTTATAAACCATTTTAAAGCATTTTCTTTTCATCTGAAAGGATATACTTACAGATTGGTTCCGTACAATTGTTATCAAAATCATTCCAGTCATTTAGTGTTGAAATCAACTAGTTTTGTTACAATTGAAATTGGTTTTTTGTGGAACACCAATAAATCATTCAATCATTTATTTGTATAAACATTATAAATTTAATGTTGTTGAAATGTAGTGCGCTATGTTACACCATCATGAGGCGTACAAATATTGTTAATATGTTTATGATGATAATAAGAAATGGACCTGATAGGTGGCGCTAGGTGGCAAATAACGTTCTCCTGGTCGGTAGCATATACATATCTCTCTTCGTCCTCTTCATTACTGAAGGTGTCTGTTGCCTCTCACGGTCGTTCCCTCATTTCGCCTGGCCTTCAGCCTCTCGCAGGGCAGCTGCAATCGACAGTCCCTTAACGACGGTTACTTGGTGCGACCATCGACTAGGCGATCGTCCGCGTGGTCTTTTTCCCTCTATCTTGCCTACAACCATTAGTTTGTCCAGATTGTCGGACTGTCGACGAGCAACATGACCGAAGTATCCGAGAATCCTCCGATAGCAGACTGTCGAGAGCCTATCTTTTATGTAGAGTTGCGTCAGGATAGACGTGCGCTTTGCTGTCCAGGGAATTCTCAGCATCCTTCGCCAGCACCACATCTCGAGAGCATCAATCTTTTTTCGCTCCTTTGCTCTTATTGTCCATGACTCGACTCCATACAAAAATATCGAGAAAATCAGAGTACGGATTAGTCTTGTCTTGGTGGCATTTGAGATTTTTCTGTTCTGCCAAATGCACGTTAATTTGTTCATTGCGGTCTTTGCTATTTGAGTCCTTCTTCTGATTTCTCGCTCGCTTCCTCCTTCGTTGGTCAGGAGAGATCCCAGGTAGACGAACTCACTCACAAACTCCAGATCAGAGAGTTCACAAGTCCTAGATAGTTGGCTGGTTCTATCGACAAAGATGACTTTTGTCTTTGATTTGTTGATATCAAGTCCAACCATTCTACTCTCATATTCCACTCTGTTGTATAATGCGGCGAGTTCCGTTTCTGATGACGCGAAAAGTGTGGTGTCATCAGCATATCGGAGGATACTGATCTTTACACCCCCGACAGAGACGCCTCCCTCCCAATATTCTAATGCTTTTCTCATTATGTATTCGCCATATATGTTAAAGAGAATAGGGGAGAGTGTACATCCCTGTCCCACTCCCTTCTCCGGCTTGAAGTCTTGCGAAGTGACCCCGTTGACCCGTACCATTGAGCATGACCATTGAGCATACCATATAACATGTTAAAAACAACCAATCGCAACATTAACATGCAAAAGAATTCCACAGAGGAAATTGTCGTACAAATATATGAATAGAAATAATAATAAATGAAAATAAAGTATAGTTTCCGTTTGATCCACGGCGAGACTAGACGGGGCGGTGTCGTAAATATTCGAAATCGAGCGTGACGGGTCGTGCCAGCCCGCGGTTCGCAGCCCGCGGCCCGTGGCCCGCCCACGGATGCTCGCTCCGCTAGATGTGCTTGCCTTTGATGTCACTCCGAGCATAGACAAAAAAAGAAGGACGATGCACAAACACGAAATGTTATTGCTTTATCTATGCTCCTTAAGTCGGGGTTGTCTGAAGAAATCTGGCCTTTTTCATTGCGAGTAATATTGCCTTATAATCGTGGGGTACATCGGTTTTGATTAGGAGTCATGTTTTTTATGCAACTTAGAATGCCAAACAAGCTGACGGCACACTTGATAGAAAGTGGCAAACGTCGCCTATTGACCATGAACATAACAGAGTATACTGTTTCGCCCATGATATCCCGTCATGCGTTGCCATTCCTGAGGACTAAGGTGTCATTCCTCTGTACCCTGAAAATTCATTGCCATATTCCACCCTTCAAACCGAAAATCAGCCCTTTAAGCAGTTGTAAACACAACTGCTTAAAGGTAGAAACACGAATGGGACATAGGTACCCAAGCAAACGACTTTTGTTCAAAAGAGAGGAGAACTGACAGGAAACTCAGCTCGTATTCTTTTCAAATAAATTTTATATTTATTTACAATAATATAGATTCATTTTTAAATTCAAATTTGAGAGAATGAAGTAACCGCCAGCCTATGCTGTTGCAAAAGCAAATAATCTAATCAGTTTTTGTAACCCAAACAGATCAGTCCCATCAGCAGCATCCGTTCACGAGTATGACGGATGAGCCAGCCATCATTGCACTCACCCATAATAGAGGAGAGATAACTATAATAAGCTTTAGCGCAAAGTGTATTTTTTACATGTATCTTAAAATGATCTCTTTCTTATTCTGTATAATTGAATAAGTCTTATGCTAGTGTTACACTTAATTTTTTTATAAAAAGAAATAATAATATACGTTTCTATGGTACCTCTATAGTTTTAATATCATGGTATCATTCGTGACCGTCTGCGGAAAGGAACAAAAACGTCACTACACTATCACGCTAGCAGTCGCCTCACTCAAATATTTATTCCAACTACCCCCATAAATCTACAATTGAAACTCGTCTTTACTGTACTAAATTTAAAGTCCAATATCTTTTACTTGCATTACTAGTGTAATTTTTAACGTACGTCATACGAATTTGAACTTTAAGTGATTTATATATTTAGAGTACTGTTTCGTTTGTGCTATATGTTGGTTCAGGGTTGTCCCTTTTGAGGAGTACTTTATCGGATTACAAATTAAATGAATCGTAATGAAGTGGCTGACATTTGGACGGAACTAGCTAATGTATATCGGAATAGGACCGTACTTTGTTACTGATTAACTGTACAAAATTAGATCTTGAATTCAAACGAAGGTAAGCGCTCGTCATTGGTTTAAAATTGTATACGGAAGGATTAAAAGGCCTATTTTGATGAAAAAAGCTATTTATTATAGACCATTATTTAAAATTGTGGTGATGGTAGCCGCCGTCTATAGACATGAACAGCACCGCAAAATACTCTAATGTCCATGGTTTATTCTATGCCATTGCTGAAAAATATGCTGGTAAGCCTCCGTACCCTGTACTTTCCCTGCTATATCTATCCTTTTTTTTTATACCACTGAGGTGGCAAACATGCATACGGCCCACCTGATGGTAAATGGATACCGTAGCCTATGAACGCCTGCAATACTAGAGGTATTACGCGCGCGTTGCCGACCCTGAAGAAACCTCTTTACCCCCCTATTGAAGAACCCCATGCTGTAGTCTCTTGGGAAAACATCGGCAGGGAGCTCATTCCATAACCTGAGTGTTGAATATCCTCCTCTCCCTGCCCTTCGAAATACATACAGCTGTATTAATTTTCAATATTGTTCTGCTATTAAAACTGGTACTGGTATACCAATAGCGCAAGCATGGTTATCATTCCATTTTCATCCCATTTAAAAATTGCATCTGGTGTTGCAAACGCTCATAAGCTGCAATGGCCGCTCACCATCAGACAGGCCATATGCTTGTTTGTTACCTTCGTGAAACAAAAAAAAAGCAGATAAAATCAATTTCCAATGCTAATGTAAAACACGACTGGCTAGAGATGGGCGAACGTTGAAAACAACAAAGAAAGGGGTTTTTACATATAATTGAATAAAATATTGAGGGTAGCGGAGTCAATACCGCCACCACGCCGCCCGCTATGAATACTAAACTATGGTGACACATGGACGCGAAGGATAGCGAGCATGTTCGTCGTTTTGCCGGACATGTTAGCGAACTTTTTAAAAAAATAAACAATGCATCGACCGGAAGAGGATAAATCAGATGATCTGTTAAAATAATTCATTTAAATCCCTTATAACTCCAAATGATTTACCAGAGAGAGACTTTGTACAAAAGTCGATTGCTTGGCTACCTTTGTCCCATTAATGTTTTAACCGTGATGCAGTCGTGTTTGCATGGCTTTGTTTCGGTTTGAAGGGTGTGATATGGCGTGAATTTACTGAGTACGGAGGAATAACACCTAAGTCCTCAGAAATGGCAATGCATGGGGGGTATCATGGGCGAAACAGTATACTCTGTTAAGTCCATGGTACTGCTCATGTCTATAGGCGACGGTTACCAGTTTCCATCAGGTAGATTATCAGCTTGTTTGCCATTCTAAGTTGCATAAAAAAACCTTAAATATGAAGATCTTTAGTACCGAGTAATTTAGCGTTTCGTATAGTCCGTTTGCTCGCGGTCTTAGCGTCCGGTGTGTATTTTACACCGAGGGCGATTACATACAGACGTACACGATAATAAAATGTCGTATTTACATTGGATTAGCCCTTTACACCCCACGGACGGACGTGTGGGCCACGCAACAATACGGAAACACCGTTTTAACTTGCTTCGCTACGTGCTGAACATACAGTATCGTCACATTGGGTATTTTTCCCACAAATTTGGGAAATAATTGGTCTCGTGAATTTTTTTTTATCTAACTTAGATTAAGAGGTTTTTTTTTTTTATAAAACCTAGAATGGTAAACAAGCTGACGGCCCACCTGATGGAAAGTGGTAACCGTCGCCTATAGACATGAGCAGTACCATGGACATAACAGAGTATACTGTTTCGCCCATGATACCCCCCATGCGTTGCCATTCCTGAGGACTCAGGTATTATTCCTCTGTAGCCTGTAAATTCACGCCATATCCCACCCTTCAAACCGAAATACAGCCATGCAAACACAACTGCTTCATGGTAGAAACACGAATGGGATAGAGGTACCCAAGCAATCGACTTTTATAAAAAAAGTCTCCCTCTGGTAAGGTTTCTTCAGGGTTTGCAGGCATTCGTAGGCTACGGTGACCACTTACCATCAGGTAGGCCGTATGCTTGCTTGCCACTTCAGTGGTATAAAAAAAAACTTAGATTGGCAAACTATTACTGAATAGCCTACTTGACAGAAAGTGGTAACCGTCGCCTATGGATATGTATAGTGCTATGGACATACAAGAATATACTGTGTCGCCTATTTTACTCTTCTTGTGTTGCTATTCCTGAGGACTAAGTTAGGTTTTTTTTAATGCATGATAATAGAAAAGTAAAGTAGAATAGTAAGTAGTGTTTGTTACCTCATAACTCCGTCATTTATAAACCAATTTGGAAGTTTTTCTTTTGTTTGAAAGCATATATTTTTAGATCGAGTCCCATAGAATTTTATCAAAATGTTTCAATAGTTTTAAAATAATAGTAACAAATTTTTCCACTATTAAATGTGTTTTTGTTTGAAAAACAATAATATTTTTTTGTGGCTATAGATATGTAACGTGATTTGTACTCGAATCACCAATTATGCACTGATTTTAATGTTTATTTTACAAATCCATAGAGTTTACATGCGTATTTCTCTCATGTGAATTAGGTAATTACGCCCCATAGAAATCAAAGTGTTTTTGTGCAGTAAAGTACTGTTTGTTGTAATACAAAATAACTTTTACATGTAGACAAATAATACCACGTTCTAAATTCAAATATTTTAAATCTAATGTGTCTACAAAACATCACGTACGTCGTCCAATTTTATACGGTTCAAAATGAAGATGTTCCGGATTAAAGTTCATAGGATTTATTGTAATACGGACAAAACCGCGGGATACAGCTAGCGTGTTATATTTGGGTGAAGTTGAACGGCCCGTCATTGTGAATTACCGTTCATTAAAACTTTTAATGAGTTTCTTGTTAATTATTACAGAGTTTTTTTTTTCTCATAAAAACTCATTGGGTTTTGTAGTCGCTACCTGTTACTTTAAATTATCATTACGATCATATCAGCTGTTAATCATTCCATTATAGAATGGATCACCCCATCCTTTCCCATGGGTGTCGTGAGAGGCGACTAAGGGAATCTAGTTTTTTTTTTGATCGGTGAAAATGGTATGGTAACCCCGCCTGCGCTAACGGGATACGCTGACGGTGCACCAGTGAAGGGTGATAGATGAGAATGAAAACAGGCCAGTTAGTCGATCATGATGAATTCGTCAGGAATTAACCATGATATTTCCGTAAGGAGGTCGACCTGGTTGGGTATATTGCTAGCAATGGGATTCTTAGTCTCCATTACTAACAATGCCTTTCCCCCCAGGGAATCTAATAGTCGACGGATAGGTAGCAGCGCCCTTCTTAAAACATCACCAAAACCTAACTGCGCTTGCCAACCTGCCTGCCAAACGTGGCATAATCTCCCAAGGGGAAGACTTATAACTACAAAAAACTTCGCGATACTATATGTCGAACTATTATCGTTATGTCACAATAATCACTTTTTAAAATGTTGTAAGAATGTCCACCCGTGCGAAGCCGGGACGGGCTGCTAGTTATTTAATAAAGACAGTTATTATAATACTATATACTTGTAGATCCGTTAACAAGTTTCATAGTCGAGACATCTCCCAACCTAAGCCCCGAAGCAAAACTGCGGATAAGTTCGAAATCTGCTCCAATTTATTCGCATATCGTGTTACGCGAGCTTTTATATTGTCTAGGGTGAAAGGGGATCGTTTAGTTGTCGATGTACACAAACTGGGACGCGTCGCCCCCCACCGCGCCATGCTATCCGATATTAGATAAAGCGTCGCGCTTAAAAGCGTTATGGTGGAATCGTGTTCACGAAACCATAAATGGGATTTTTCCACAAGCACATACGACGCCATAAAAAAGGCTATTCCAATTGTGACCAAATTATTATTATCATACCAGCTATTTACTGTCCACTGATAAACATAAGCCTTCCCCATGTTTGGGGAGTTTTGCCAGTAGTTGCCACGCTTGACAGATGGGTTGGCAACCGCAGTTAGGCTTTGGTGAGATTTTAAGAGGGACATTGCTGCTTGTCTCTCGATTATTGATTTCTCTTAGTCGTTTTTTACGACAACTACGGTAAAAGAGGATCAAAATTATTACAGGCTCGTAATCACACTGTTCTTATTATAAACTGGATACAAAATGGTTCTTTTAAGTGGATACTTTAATTCTAAGACTAGCAGTCTAAGAGCTGGACATTGTCAATTTAATATACTTCTCCGTCGACTAAAATTAATTCAGTTTCTTACATGTGATTTGACCAATCTCTTGACTACGTTTTCTTCTGCTGTTCTGCTTGTCCAGTACAAAGACTTGAACTGCGGAAACTCATTTCTAATTCCAACACAGAATTTTTGCGCTGCACTACAGAGTTACTGTTACATGCTAATAATCATCTTCCTGTCTATATTTTCTTCTAGAACACAGTCAAGAAGATCCAATACCTAACTATGAAATCCATAAAAAGACAATTACTACCTACTTCAGACTTAGGCTGTATAGGTTTCGTTCCTTTTGCGTGTTCTGCAAAAGGATGAATATAAAAAAAGGTACAAATCTTGTTTCATAGATGTCTTGATTGATAATATTTGAATTTAGAAATTGTTTCGGAATCGTTTGTTTACCTGTATCAAAGTTTACTCCGTAAAAAAAATGGCGGTAAACAATTGATCAATATAAATACATCTTTTTCAGATATACATTTAAATTGAGACATACTATTTCTTATTTTAATACAAAATTTACCTAAGTCAATCCGGTCCACATAAGTTAATGTAGTAAGTCAACGTAAGTCCGGATGTTTTTGCGTTATAATTGAACGTGTACTTACTAAACTTTTAAAGAACTGGGAAGATTTCATTCTATATTAACCATTTTCCATCAGATGGGCCCGTCTACTTTGCCTATCGGTGTATAAGTATCAAATATAAGTGCTATTTAAAACTAAACTTTGTATTAAAATATATTAGAGTACAAAATTCAAACGGTCACAACGTTCCCCCAAAACAAACAGCCGGATAGCAACTCAAAATAGCAGAAACTGATCGTTGGTTTGTGACGATGAATATAAATTGAATATCAAACTCAACTCGGCGAATGGTGAACGGATTTCATGAATAATTGCCTTGTTTACTAACAAGGAACGGTTTAAGGAATCGCTTCTTAAATACATCCGCTCCTTGTAGGGATTGTCTTTAAGTTATTCTGTAATACGCCACCGGTGTAGGGGTAGGAAACATTGGCTTACCTTCAGATAATTACAGGTTCGATGCCCGCAAAATAGGAATATTTGTATTCACGCTGTATGTCTGTTTGTGTGGACCCGGGTGTTTAAATATGTATTTACAGGTATATCTATTTATGTAGACCAGTGTGTGATTTTTTTAATAAATGATAATGGAATGGTAACCCCATCCGCGCTATCGGTATACACCGGGGGGGCACCAGTGAAGGATGATAGGTGAGTATGAAGCAGGTCAGTTAGCCCATCGTGATGAATTCAACAAGAATTGTTCACGATGGTTTTCACGGGGAACGTGGAGGTCGATTTAATAAGGCATATTGCTGGCAATGGGACTGTCAAACTCCATTGCCAACAATCCCTTTCTCCCCAGACCAGGGTGTTGTGGTAAGTTTTGGTGAGATTTTAAGAGGGACACTGCTGCCCATCGCTCGCCCATTAGGTTCCTTTAATTGTCTCTTACGACACCCACGGGAAAAGAAACAGTGGCTCATTCTGTACCGGGACCAAATAGCACATATAGATCTTGCTTTGAAAAAATAACAAGAAAATTAATCTTCTATATTTACTAAAATAAAACACGAGAATTAACGTGATCGTTTACAGTAATTGTAAAAAACCTGTTCTGAATTGCAAGCAAAAAGAGTTCGAACGAATTGAGACTCTTTTTTTTTTACAACTTAGAATGGCAAACAAGCTGACGCGGCCTACCTGATAGAAAATGGTAACCGTCGCCTATAGACATGAGCAGTACCATGGACATAACAGAGTATACTATTCGCCCATGATACCCCCCATGCGTTGACATTCCTGAGGACTCAGGCGTTATTCCTCTGTACCCAGTAAATTCACGCCATATCCCACCCTTCAAACAGAAACACAGCCATGCAAACACAACTGCTTCACGGTTGAAACACGAATGGGATAGAGGTATCCAAGCAATCGACTTTTGTACAAAGTCTCCCTCTGGTAAAAAGACTCGCTTTCTTTTGGAAGAAAGAAAGAATATTAATGCTACGGTTAATGTCTTTAGTGCTGTTCGTGACTATAGGCGACAGTTACCTGCAGTAGTATTCAGAAAGAAATGGCGATTTCAAAGTGCTTATAAACAAGTCTTTGAATTTTCCGCATTCCATCAGGAGAGCCGTCAGTTTGTTTACCATTCTAGCAACTATGACAGAAAAAGCACTTCGAAACAAATGAAAAGAAAGAGACGCCAATAATTATGTCTCTATCTACAATATATATATTTACCAGTTTCCTTATGGGATAAACAGAGAGCATTAAATATGAGTTAAATAAACGATCCACCATTATACTCCAAAGTAGCAGTAAAAGCATGGAAAAACATAATAAAATTTCCAAGCGTGTAATGGCTTATGTGAATGCGAGTGACAAAAAGAGAGACAGCATGGAAATACGTTACAATGGGTTTCCCGACTTTTCTTTTTAACCGACTGTCGAAGAAACAAGTGTAATGTTTTTGAACAAGTATTATTAACTAATGACTTTCAAATTATTTTTATTTTAATTTTCACTTCTCTGTTTTTTTTTTATTGGGTTTTTTTAATGTGTGAGAATGGAACGGTAACCCCGCCTGCGCTATCGGAATACGTTGGCGGGGCACCAGTGAGAGATAATTGGTGAGAATGAAAAGGCAGGTCATTTATCCCATTGTAACGGATTCAACAAGAATCACGAAAGTTTCCAGGAGAAACCGCGTGGAGGTAATATATATAATTATATATAAGTATAACCTGACAGAGTATATTGCCAACTATGGGGATTATAACAGTGAAGACAGGTCAGTTAACCAATGGTGACGAAGACACAAGTAATAATCACGCGGAGTTCGACTTGATGGGGCAATTTGGTGGCAATGCCTCATTGATCCGTTAATCCCCATTATTAACAATCACTTACCCTCTCTTCTGTTTATTTAAACCCCTGCATCTGTAACTAAGAAAGATTTTTTTTTTAATACGACAATAGTAGTAAACTACTAATGTTTCTGTCTACCCAGTTAGAGATCATAGTCGTCAAATTATATTTTACAATATTTCGAAAGTGTTCAAAAAAATTGCTGAAAAAAGCAAGTAACTAGAATAAGTTCCTACTGTTATAACAGTAATAATAGATAAGGATCGTGCCCCACAAAAAACTGACTTCAATTGTAATAAAACCTGTTATTTTGATTCTAAAACTAAATTACTAAATCGATTTTGATAAAAATTTTATGTGACTAATATGTAAGTACATACTTTGAGATGAAAAAAAGAATTTTCCAAATTGGTCTATAGCTGAGGGAGTTACGAGGTAACAAACAAAAAAAAATCATTTGAATTGAAAACCTCCCTTTTTTGAAGTCGGTTGAAAATGAAATAGTTTGCTCATGAAAGCCATGCTCAATGGTATTTTAGCTCCGATACTTTTGCTGCATCATTTAAAGTATATTATTTGATATATGACGTAAAAACCGTAAATTCTATTAAATGCTACGTACTTTATTCAATAATGTTGGAATCGGATATATTTTTAGAAAGAATATGAAATTGTTTACGTCAATCGATATTGATATAAAAAGTACCTAGATTCACAAACTCATGCGAGTACAGAAGTTACATCTAAAACTGTCTCGAATTTAAATTTTAAAAATATTGTTATACAATAAGCATGAGCGGGGACGAAAACTTACCGTAAATATATAAAAAAAAAACTATATCTTACATTACATTATTTTTATATTAAATTACAAAGCTTAGAGATTTTTTCAACTTTACTTCCATATTAGAGTAAATTCAAATCTAATGCTACGTGCGACAAATCTGAATTTAAACATATTTAGAAAATACACACACTAGTGTAACATATTTTTTATTTCGTTTTTGATTGCATTGTCAGTCTGTCAGTAGGTAGGTAATACGTTATAAAATTTGTAAAAATATTTCGGCATCTAATTTACCAACGTCATATTTATAAGGCAGTTAAACAGTTAACAAAAATAAATCCACATGATGTTTTACTACTAAACCGCGAATTAGTTACAATTATTTTTTTAATTTCATGTTTGGATTTTTACAAATAAGTACAGAGTTTCAAATTCAAATTATCTTTATTTAAATAGATTTGTTTGTTTACTTTGTTTACTTTAAAATAGTTTTTCTTTTTTTTAAATGCAGAGTTCGGAAAGTTGTTATCTGTTGAGAAGAGCCCGCAAGAAATTCATAGTTACCTTTTTTAAATCTCTGTTAAAATTATGTATAATTATTTAAATGTATTATGTCTAAATTTACAAGATTATTAAAAGGCCCGTGTGCGATTTAATAACACAAATAATTTTTTTATACAACTTAGAATGGTAAACAAGCTAACGGTCCACCTGATGATAAGTGGTAACCGTCGCCTATAGACATGAGCAGTAGCATAGACATAACAGAGTATTTGTCATACTAATAAATGTTTAGTGTTTTTTAATACTTGTAACAGTTTAAAACTTATTAATAAGTATATCCAAAATATCCTTCGGTATCTTATCGTAACGTTTAATTTTCAATTCTCATAAAAGGCATAACAACTTCTTTAAACGATATTTGATTAAATGAACTCTTTATTACTCACCGAGTGTGTATCTAGATTCTTTCATACACCAATGTCTGTCAATAAAAAATGCATGAGTTATAACGTTTGAACATAGTGGAATTTAAACTTGATGCGAGGGGTACATAATAAGTATTTTATAAAGAACCAGGCGCCCTGACCAACAATTTTAAATATACCAGTACCTTTAATGTAAGCGGTAAGAAATCGGCCGAATATATACAAAGGATTCTAACAAACACGTATCAGACTCGGATAGGCGATTGCGCTCCGTCCGGGCATTTTCTGGCGGCTCGCGTTACACGAGGCAATTTGTTAGGTTACCCGGATCTCTGCCGGGTATATTGGCATCTATCAATCGTACACGATTTTCCGGATAACCGGATGATTTTCCGGATAACTCATCTTGTGTTATTTTATCATTCGCCACGCATTTGAATGGTCCAGTAAGGTGAATTGATGTTTTTTTTTATCATTTCTCATTATAAATGTTAATTTTGCTTTATAAGTAAACATCTAATATAAAAAAAAAAAATATGTTTTTTTTTATACAACTTAGAATGGTAAAGAAGCTGATGTCCCTCCTGATGGAAAGTGGTAACCGTCGCCTGTAGACATGAGCAGTACCGTGGACATAACAGAGTATACTGTTTCGCCCATGGTACCCCCCATGCGTTGCCATTCCTGAGGACTCAGGTGTTATTCCTCCATACTCAGTAAATTCACGCCATATCCCACCCTTCAAACCGAAACACAGCCATGCAAACACAACTGCTTCACGGTTGAAACACGAATGGGACAGAGGTACCCAAGCAATCGACTTTTGTACAAAGTCTCATGACTATAATTAGTAATGGGGTTGTCAGCAAATCAGCCAATATTTACTGATCTATCAAATGAAGGATGAGGTATTTTGTTTAAAAATATTAAAATTTACAACCGAATATCGTGTATGGTAGGTTTTGCTTCGCAAAAAGCAGAATTTTACTTCGCAAAACATACATTCGCACCAATATCACAAAAGTAATAAGTCCTGTGCGTACGTTATTTATTTTGTGACGACAGCTCTGGAATATGGGGGTCGACCATGACATGAAATTTCCTATTTTCGGGCTCAATTTCGTATTTTCGTTTCGGTCTACTAAATAGAGTTTAACATTTTTTTCACAATAAATCCCACCTTAAAAGTCCAAAAGAAAGATATTTTAACATTGTTAATATTTTTAAACGCTGTGTATTATGTAATTCTAATATATAAAATTTGGAGGAAGGGAATTATTAGTAATATAGATTACCAAGTGACAATCAGGTTGACTTCCACGTGATTCCCCTGGAAACCATTGTGCTGAATTCCAGGTGTATTCATCACGGTGGGCTAACTGACCTGCATTTTCATTCTCACCTATCATCCCTCACTGGTACCTCGCCAGTGTATACTGTTAGTGCAGGCGGCAATGGAATGATCCATTATCATCCATAAAAAAATATCAAATTTTTGTTTCGTTCCGCTGCGAAATTTCGAAAGCCATTTTATGGTAGACCCTCTTATATCGGAATCAGGAAATAAATGCTGTTATTAATCTTATTAATACGAGTATAATAAATTTTTTATTAAATGATATATGTATATTTTTATTGGAAGATAATTAAAAAAAATTGATGTGCGAAACAATAATTTTTTGAAATTTTATCTGTCTATCTGTATGTTTGTTCCGTCATCATGCAAATACTCTACTGCACCTAATTATAATTGGATGCAGTTTTCACAGTTGTTTTCCTGAAAGTTTAACTTAAAAACTGGTTTATGTTTTACTTCGATATGCCATATACAAGTAGAAGTTACCTATTTAACTGTTTTTCTTACTTTTGAAAAAAAAAACGCGTGCGAAACAGCGGTTAAAAATCTGCAATAAAACCCGTTGTAATCACCAATATCGGCGTAGAATTACCGAAGATATCGCGTAACATACAAACAAAAGGTTAGAAGTCAATTGAGACATTCCTTTTTTTTCGAATTCGCTTGAAATAAGACGAGACGGGAACTCGTCCCGTCACCTAATTCATAAATACGTAATTCTATACGTAATCGTATTTAGACTGAATATTGTCTATGGGGGAACGATAATTCGTGTAAACGGAGAGCAAACACTTGGCATTTATTGCTTACTAGCTTTTATCCGCGACTTTTTCGCGTGACTGGGATATGTTTACTAACCTGGATAAAAAGTAGCCTTTTTTTATGCATCTTAAAATGGCAATCAAGCTGACGACCCTCCTGATGGAAAGCGGTAACCGTCGCCTATAGACACTGGACATAACAGAGTATACTGCAGTGTTTTTAAACCTTTTTGATGACACGACCCCTCCTAGTATGAAAAAATATTTCGCGACCCTCGACCCTTCTTTACAAAGATGTTGTAGGGAGTTTTTTTTTACCAGTGCATGGGCGAGTCATAGGTTTCTTTTTGACTGAGGTGGTTTTCGCGACTCCTCTATAGAGGCTTTGCGACCCCCCACGGAGTCACGCCCCACAGGTTGAAAAATACTGGTATACTGTATCGTCCGTGATACAGTATACCAGTACACTTCATGCGTTTTTATAAAGTCCTAATCTAGAATCATGCTCCATCTATTTACTGAATGACTCCTACGATGTACCGTATTACTCCGTCTATCCTATTTCAAATTACACCATCTGTGGCACAAAATATTTGATGACTATAATAAATTACTTCATTTGTATGCCAAATTTCATTCAAATCTCTTAAGTCATGATTGAGTTGTAAACTTCCAATTATAAATACAGTTAAAATACCTCTGAATTTATTGGATAGCGCCATCTAGTGACGAACTAAGTAGTATTTGTACTATAGATACTAGACAATAATAATATTCATGAATAATATTAGATGTAAAGTCTGCTTGGGTACCTCTGTCCCATTCGAGTTTCTTTTGTAAAACAGTTTGTATGGCTGTGTTTCAGTTTGAGGGGTGGGATATGGCAATGAAATTATAGGGTACATAGGTATGATACTAGTCCTCAGGAATTGCAACGCGTGAGAGGTATCATGAGAGACAGAGTATACTCTGTTATGTCCACAGTACTGTTCATGTCTATAGGCGACGGTTACTACTTTCTGTCAGATGGGCCGTCAGCTTGTTTGTGATTCTGAGTTGCATAAAAAAATACAAATATATTTGTATTGTGCGGGACTCGAACCCACGACCGTTTTAAGGTAGGGCAGTGTTTTAAGCTGCTGTACCATTAAAGTCATCATACATACATGTTACAAATTTTTACAGTACATACTATTATGACACCGACAAGAGCGCAGCTCTTAAATGGATAGATAGATACTATTATGAAAATAATTTTTTAAATGAAAATTCTGCACATTTTTGGAGATTAAAAAGTGTATTTAACGCCATGCAGCGTTTACATACAATTATTATTGTTTATACTATTGTATGTACCTATATATGTCTATATAATCAGTAATGGCCAATTAACACAAACTACAATTGAACAGTGACGAACAAACACATGTATTTACATTGATATGCATGTAGCTGGCACACAGGCAAGCGGTCAGGTCAACCACACGACATCTGGTACGTATTAATTCTACAAATAACTAATGCACTGTGCAATTTCAATTTCTCCAGACAAAATTTAAACCGTGGTCTGCTTCAATAAGACTTAATTTCAATTGAACTTGATTACTATATTCATTATTATAGAAACACGCTCCAAATGAAGTTAGCAACGAATTGGTACATTCGATCTATTTATCGATTTTTAATAAGTACTGCTATTAGATATTATCAGACTGTCTTATAAGTCGGGTCGATTATTCGTTTGTTTACTTTGTCAATAAATTCTATTGAACTGGATTATAATTTATTATATTTTAAAAGAAAATCTGATTTAAATGTTGACGAAACGTTTAGATTGAATGCGATTTTAAAAAGAATCATTAAAACAAATTTGCATTTGACAAAAATACCACGTGATATGTTATGTGCAATGAAATACAGATGAATGGAGGACGTCCTGAAATTTTTTAAAAATCTATCATAAATCTTATGAAAATTAACAAATATGGGGTAGGTTAATTGTGGTATTTATCGACTATTTGAACGTAACTCTTGAGATGCCCACTTTCTGTTGAACACGTTAAAATCCTACGTGACAAGGGGCGAATCCATTAATACTATAGCCAATAAATATTATTCTAAAGAGACTACAATCTATTTGAATACCAAATGGTATGATAAAGACTTAATAACTTAAGTAGACTAGCAATAAATATAAAATTAGGCACTTCATTATGTAGAATGGTTAATAAATAATATATGGAACGGAAAAAAATACTGAATTTAACGACTAGTTGCGAAGGTTCATTTTAGCTTACATTAAATTATATTGAAATTTTATAATCAAAAGTAACTAAAATTTTTTCTATTCTTTTCTTTCGTTTAGTTATTAATTAAATTATTTGTATTTTAACAGATTTCCTAAACGGAGAGAGTTTTGGATTTTATTTTATCTTAGTTGAACAAATTCCATGTTCTTTTGTTTAGTTACATTAATACAAAATAAAACCTAATTATTGGCACCGTTTTGGGATATTTTTCTATAAATAAAACTATATTTTGCTTAAAGAGTTACGGAAAGAAAAATAAATAATTTTATAATTTCCATACTAACGGGGCGCATCTACGGAGCAACATTTTTGTCGATATTGTTTGAGAATAATATTTAATTTTACTAGAATAGATTAGACGATTTTTTGTAATAAAAAAATAAAAGTTCACTAAAATCATTCAATTCTCATACAACTTATTTGTGTAAATTCAGAGTAAAAATTGTTCTCTATCGAACCAAAAGTCGTTTATAAAAATTCTAAAATAATTTGTTTCGTCTCTCACTATGCTATATATGTATATCCTCTAAATGTTATATTGGGAATATGAAACTGGAGTGAAATTGAAATTGCAGTGACACTAAACTCATTAACATTTATATTATTTTGCAGTAATATAGTATATCGAATTGCAATTTATATATAACTGAAGTATTTACGTGATGGAAATTGATTCGCCTCCTAAATCTGTGTTAACTCTGACAACGTTAGAAATGAATTCATGTAAAGGTGCTAAGGTGAAATTAATTCCATCACAAATCCTTCCCATATATGACCAATAGACGCTTAACTTATGCATCCATTGACAGCTTCACTATCCTACTTATTAGCTAGCTTTACATAGCTTAATGCATCCACTACAGAGTTTTTACTATTAACATACAAATGTACATGTAAAGAAGAAACAAGTTCACTGCAATTTACTTCCCCATGAAGGAACAAGCATGCCATTTGACCACATACGTTGAACTGTTGAACTGTTTCTCTTCTTTGATTGTACAATTAAAAATAAGTCAGCTCTATCGTTTATTTGTTAGTAATCTTCCATGCACATATAAACCAAAGACAAACACACTCTAAATGGTTTAGTAGAAGACATAAAGTCAACCGGAGGGACAGAAAACATGAAAAGCCGGAACAGAGAAAGCACCGAACAGAATACAAGACAAAAAAACACAGACAAACAAACAATGTCTCAGAACACGACATACAGTCGATGTATATGAAACGAAAAACAAAAGGAACTCTTTATGACTGTTTATAATTATATCATATTTTGTAGCTTTGATGAAATTGGCATGCACCGTTAACGCTATGCGAGGTGACAGAAATAGAAATATGGAAGATAACAAGTTGGAAAAGGATGATAAGAGTGTGTTTGTCTTTTTATATGTGCAGGGATGGGATGGTGGCTTGACATCGTCGCGAAGAGATTCGCAAGACAAGATGTTACAACGGTAAGTGGTGTGAGATGACGCCAGTGAGTTTGTCCATTGCGAATCTGGTATTAGGTGTTTGAAGAAATTTATTGCTAAGTAGCACTGGTTAAGAATATTTAATGCCAATTACTAATTCATTAATATTTTGATGGTAATAAAGAGATTGAGTGTATTCCTGATTAAGAAAAGTGTTTATTAGTTTTGCAAGAAATATTAAAAACAAAGAGCATGATTGGTTTTTGTGGACAAACTTGCTGTGCTTATAATTTTTTGTTTTTCTATTTAATTTCTTTTGCTTACGGAAATCATTCTGCTCCTTATTTAAATATGCTCAAAAAAAAATATATACATATATATCGTGCTTAATTGTATTATTGCTAGGATTTAAATTTATTCAACCAATTGCACATCGGTAAGGTTTCATTTCATTTTTTTTTTTTATTGTTATTATTTATGTTAAAAAGATACAGCTATAAGAATATTAAAAATAATAAAACTGTTATGATACACGTTGGTAAAGTTCCGCTACTCTACTGTAAGTTGCCAGGTAAGGTAGTGAAAATTAGATTTAGTCGTGAAACCACCTGTCTAGAATATCTAGATAGATTTTTACAATCTTTCATTAGGTCATCGTTTGTCCAAGTATATGATTATATTGACCTAATAATTTATCATTAAGGACTCGAAACTGCCTTCTGAAAACTTAAAATTTTGGACAGTCGTTTTGATGATAAATGATAAGATTTAATAAGAAATATTTACTAAAATTCTAATGAAACTATCTTACAGCGCAACAATAAGATACACGAATATTTTTAACAATATTTGGACAGCTCTGTCTGTCTACTTATTGATTCTATTGGAATGTCTACAGTACAACGTAACTTTAGTCTCTCGTATCATCTAAATTAAATTGATTCCATAAAATAACTTATCTCACAAAAAAATGTTTGCCCTCTCCCTTCTGTAGTAGAACGATAAATTTGATCTGTGACTGATCTTATTTTATCTGTAAATTTGTATTGAATTTTTCCTGAAGCAATTATACCACCGGCAGCTATAGAATATCAATTTTCTTTATTAATGTTTTTAGGGTAAAATTTTTTTCATATAATTTGAATAACTGTATGAACGTAGACTGTGTATTGATAGTTCTTTGGAAGAAAACACAATAGACATTTTGAATTTAAGTAGTCACGGACTCTGATTGACTCGTCGTAACAACTGGACTGTCTCATTATTGAGCATTTGCCCAGGGATTTCCGCATTTTGTGTCTCAAATGAACCATGAAGAAGACTTGGCTTGTCATAAGGCTCTAGAAGGTTCAGGTGCTTCAAAGATGGGCCCATTGATCGACAACGCTCTGGCACATCATCAGTACATAAGCAGATGTTTCTTCAACTTCCATACATCCTGGGCTTAACGTACAGATGATTATGTTTAAATTAATCAAATTGCTATTCGAGAACAAAGTTCAGTCAGAAACACCTTTTGATTTTCTAATGTCTTTTCTATACGATTTGAATGGGCTACGTAAGAGGTAAATTTCTCCCCATAAAAAAATATTAGCTTGGCCGTGTACTTATCTTGATTTTTAGTTTTTCTTCTATTGCACTATAAACGTTTCACCCAAGTCACTTTTTACGACATAGCTGTCGACATGAAAAAAATGACAGCATGTTGTGATCACCGCGTCACCACATGCAGGTGTTCCATACCACACCGTCTGTTTATTTAAATTTAATCATAAATCGCTTCTTGAACTTCGTCATTGGAATGTGTGTGTTTAACGACGAAAATTTGTATTTATCATTGAAATATCTCTCGATTTTATTTATAAACATGTCTCGGCAACATAATGTTTGCACTCAGTTTTGATATTTCACTCGTCTAGTCAAAAGTTTTGGCGTTCGCTTTAATTTTCTCTCAAGTTTTTTTGGCACCAATTTCTTTTTTAATGGTATTAATCATTTCAGTGATATTTACGATGTATTATTGACTATAAATCTACTGTAATAAATTTGTTACTACTAGTAGGTGTATAAATTCATTAGATTCCGCCGTAAGCCCGCCAAGTCTATCTTGTTTGTTTCTAACTCTGTTTTGACGATCATAGTAGACACGTTGTTTTGGATGAAAGTGGTTCAAGGTTTAATTAATTGTTGAGCTTATTTAACTTTTCTGAATTGGATTAATTATTGGATATTTATTATTATGATGGGCAATGGGGATGTAAATGTTTTACTGTCTTATTTTTCAATCATAATTTTAAAACATTGTTATTAGACTGTACATATTTTATAATGTAGTTAAAAGAAATAAACATTTTGAATCTGACTTCAACTATTTAGCATGGCTAGTAATTGTGAGAGCTATTAGGAATTTTGGAGTCGTATTATTAAATTTCCAACTGAAAATAAACCATCCGCTTATTCACAGTCATAATGTAGACAAACAGTCGCCCGGGGCGGCCATTGCCGAGCGTAATGGTGCTCGCATTACACCAAATTACCACACACCCTTATTACATATTTTCGTCTTTCTGCCTGTGACATTATTCTTTCTGAAATCATCGCTCATCTCATTCAATTTAAACGTTAATTTAGAAATGTTTGCTTTTCATTTCGTCTCTTTTTTGGGTTTCATTCGAAGTGATTTTTATACTGATCTTTTAACTTTTCGGTGCTGACATCTGGTATGAAGTTTCCATATCGCCTTATTTTGTTGGTATTGTTCATGTCTATAGAGAGCTATATAGACATGAACAGTTCCATGTACATCATCATCATCTCAGCTAATATCAGTCCACTGCTGAACATAGGCCTCCCCCATAGACTGTCATAAGGAACAGTCCTAAACTACCTGTATCTACTGACTCCCTGCACATCCTTTTATCGTGCATTACGTATTCATTCAATGGAGATACCATTGCAACTTCTCGAGATTACTGCTGGTATAAGCTCTTCAGTTTTTCTTTTTCTTTTTTTAGTTTTTCAGGAAGTTCTTAATTTTTTCTGTATTTTATATACAATATGTTTGCCAAATCTGAATCGATTTATAACTTTTACATTTGATAGGCTTTACTCTCGTGTCCTATTCTCACTTTTAAAGTCACCGTCATATTTGTGAAGCTAGATTAGAACTTATTAATATTGCCATTATAAAACAATTAAAGTGTAATTTTACGTTGTCCACAGTGTCTGAAGATGTGCCGGTACAAAGAAGCGCTCCGCTGCTGCAATCGCCTCAATACACCGGGGGAAGACCACAGCCTTACAGTAAGTGCTCTCCATACATAATATGTTGAATTAAATCAACTGCTTCATAGGTATTCGTAACTTATTCATACATAAACGAAAATTCAGTATTATCTTTATATAAGATTAAATCATCAGCATTCTTTTACACACCTGTACGGTACCAATGACATTAAATATGTTTCTCAAAGAAACAGCAAAAAGTTTGCTGAAACATGTATTATGTATTGTGTTTCTTTGGAAGAAATATTCATTTTCATTAATACATTTTGTAATTCGAAATTTGCAAACAAGTATTGAATAAATATAAAAAAATGTCTGCACATTTAATCCATATATGTACTCTGTGTATACATAAATATATATATATATATATATATATATATATATATATATATATATATATATATATATATATATATATATATATATATATATATATATATATATATATATATATATATATATATATATATATGTTTATCATTTACCATCTCAAACACCATTCAGTCCAACCATTTTTACCTTCTATAAACTATCAATATCTACGAAACTACTTTCTGAATTGATAGAAAAGGGACAAAAAAATGACGCATCACAAGAGGGTTTTGTTACGGACTTACAAAAATAAATATATTTTGATGTTATCTAAAAGTTTACTGTCAAAAATTTTGCTAATTTGATTTCCTTACAAAGGGGCCACTTCAGAAGTTCCCCCGCTTCCACATAGAACTGTTCAGTATCAAGACATTCGAGAATTCTCTACAAACTTTTACCTTAATGTTCACGTTTATAGAGTGAGGAAGTTTCGCGTCGGACGTATTGGGGTGCTGCGGACTTTAATAAAGATAAAATGTAATTTTCGAAGACAGGTTGATTACAGTTATTGTTCGGAAATCTAAGAATACATCGCTAATCATGGAATCCTTATCATTTATTCAGCTCTGTCGTTCCAATTCAATTGATTTACAAATATCTATACTTGCTTGTTACTTGGCTTGTCCTTTTTTTAATCGATTGATTTATTTAAATTAATTGATTAAAACTATTTTGTTTAATTCCGCTCCATTAGTATGTCCCATATCTGTCTATCTGTCATTGTTTTCAGAATCTCTAAAATCTTCCATATTAGTCATCAATCTCCGACCGTCATTCAGTCCACGCATGTTTTGCGATTATTATTATTATTTTATAATAGTGACCAGTGAAAAAACTTGTCAATTAGAACGCAAAATGACACCAGAGCTTATAAAGTACTTCCTAACGAATTGTCATATTCATAATGTTTATTCACATTATCTAAACTTGCTAGTTTAATATATGTACATTATAATATTTTTGTCGCATGAAGTAAAACAACGTATTGAAAGAATTTCCACAATCAAACCACAAAGCATTAGCACCAGACCATCAATATCTATCAATAAATACTGAGCAGTTTCCCATTCTGTCAGAGTGCATCGGGACACAACTAAATCCCTTGAAACTCGGCGAACTTGAAAAGTCCGTAACTCGAAAAGCTCGGAACTCGGATTTGGGCGGCCATAAGGCGGTTTTAAAGCGGACTTCGCTTCTAAATATCTGTAAATTCAAATGGCAGCGCCTGGAAGTTTCAGCTATTTGGTTGTCTGCTTTTATTTTGCATGCAGTAATAGTATGAAATATACTGTTTTGTTAGTCTTCACATTGTATTTGAATAGGAGATTTGGTAACATTCATGAGAAAAAATTTCTAGTTTATCACTATGCTGGCCAGGTGGTTTGGTATATTCTAATTCCTCTCTACTGATAACTGTTTTATATTTCATAATAGAAATCTGCTTTGCTATTTTTCCGGGTTGTTCTCTAGTTAGTCTGAAAAACAAAAGTAAAAAATCCAAAATTAAATTTAACAAACAAATCTCAGATTGTCACCATTTAGGAACACTTTAAAGAAAATTTTTCAATTTTATTCAAATTGAGACCAAATGGCTCATTCACACAAGACTAGGCGAGGAATAGCATCTTTTATGCATGCAATTTTCGCCCTAGCTGAAAACGTATGCATCTATCTTGGAATTTGAGAGATGATGCAGTCACTTATACCTTATTATCACAGCCGTCTGCTCTCAGGTATATTAGTTACTATTTGAATACTGATTTTAATAGCTTGTATTGTTGTTTGTTTCTTTATTTAAAAAGAAAACATTACATTCCTGTTATCTCGTGCTAAAATAAATAGTTTGTTATTCAGAAGTTGTCATGTTTCTTTTATATTTGGATTCTTTATTAATTTTTTTCTGGTAAATTTATGTACATGCTCCTTCTTTATAGATATTCTCTAGTTGTTAATTTACTGTATAAATTTTTTACATCTTGTATTATTATGATTTATTCTTAATTGATACATATTTTGGCCGACCTTTAAAATATAAACCCAACTAAATATATATATATATATATATATATATATATATATATTGATTCTATAAGTAGTTCCTTACGGCCAATACATTTTGTCGACCGTTATTATTAATTGTTAATTAATATAAATTAATATATTAATATACTTTTAATATTCTAAAATACACTAGCAGACCAATCAACCGTTTTCCTCTCAACTGCCACCTACCGGATTAATTTCTTTTTCTTATTGAGATAAAAAATATTCTATCTCTCTCAAGTTGGAGCAAACTGTACACATTAACAATAATTCATTAAAATCAGTTGAATTGTTTCGCAAATTTGCGCAAATGAACATCCCGTGCATCACGGGATTTCTATAAATCAAGATAGAGAATAGCAATTATATATTGTTTTCAAATGTTTTTACGTAAACAGCTTGAATTTACGTGAACAATTGAGTAAATAACTGAAGTAGCAATCTGTGGTTTAAGGTTTAGTATGTAGTATTTGTACTGGTTACTTGTCTCGCAGAACAAAGTGTGACTTTGTAAAGACCTTATTGTATCATTGAGAGAATGAAAACTTTATGTTCTAGATAATAAAACGCATAATTAAAAATACTTTAACAAGAGCATAGTCCTTTAACAGAGAATAAAGCGTTGGCTGTACAAACAGTGTTGACATTACACAAAATATCACCTCGCTATCGTTTGATAGCGAAACCTCTTAATGTACTGCAAAAATAGAGCGTAGCATAATAAATAAGTGTTCTGAAAAGGTGCATACAAAGTAGGTCGCGCTCTTTCAACGATGTGGTGGAAGGTAGAACGTTCGTTGAATACAACCGTCCGATACGCGTGCCGTTGAAAGACAGTGTTGCTAGATGCGGTTTGTGATTTCTACCCAAAATTTACATTTTTTTTTTCAAATATTATACAATTTTACTCGGTTTACTACCCATTGTGTAAGAATTTGTGAATGATGAAAAAAGGGCTGTTTCCTACGTTGACATTTTCATCTTCTGTTACTTTCATACCTTCATTATATTATACTGTTGTTTTATTTATTTTATTCAGCATATTCACAAATTGCTACCAAAACAAAATGCACAATTTATAAATTCTTACGGATTCTACTACTGCAACCGTATCACTCTTCATGGTTTCTTTCTGCTGGTAGTTCCATACTAAACTTATTTGTGTTTAGGTATTTCATTTCTTAAACCACAAATGTTATCTTCTTTCAAGTCCTCAACGTTGGGTGTCTTTTCTAAATCGACGTATACCTGCACGCCGATTCTGGAGACTTGATTTCTCTTTTAAATAGAATATGATGTATTTAACCTTCATAATCTAGATTTTATGTTTAGCAGTGGACAAAAAATTACTGAGATCCATGATATGTTATGTAAGATCTTATGTAAGAGACAGGGTTCCCCGTCTTTTATAAATCATCAATCATTCAACACGAAAGTCTCAAAGTTGATTTCTTTTGACACCTGCATTCCAATTACATTAGAATTATATATATATATATATATATATATATATATATATATATATATATACATCTTAGAATGGCAAATAAGCTGACGGTCCACCTGATGGAAAGTGGTAACCGTCGCCTATAGACATGAGCAGTACCATGGACATAACGGAGTATACTGTTTCCCCCATGATACCTCCCATGCGTTGCCATTCCTGAGGACTCAGGTGTTATTCCTCTGTACTCAGTAAATTCACGCCATATCCCACCCTTCAAACCGAAACACAGATATGCAAACACAACTGCTATACTGTTGAAACACAAATGGGACAGAGGTACCCAAGCAATCGACTTTTGTACAAAGTCTCCCTCTGGTTTTATTTGTTTCATCAACCTTTCTTCCGACATTTTTTTGGTTGATTTAATTGTAAAAAAAAACTTTATTACATCAAATATAATTCCAGACGTTAGTACGGTATGCAAAATTGTTCTCATTAAGGCCGGATCGTAAAGACTAAGCCCTGTTTCATATTCCTCTCACATTTGTCAAAAAGTCTACCAGGAAGCATAATAAAAAGAGTACTGTTAATAATTTAATTAATTTAACTGTGAGAAAATATTTCGAAATGGCTTAATATAATGATGTACATTTATAAGTTTTCCG
The DNA here is from genome assembly GCF_026898425.1 of Galleria mellonella. Taxonomy (NCBI): domain Eukaryota; kingdom Metazoa; phylum Arthropoda; class Insecta; order Lepidoptera; family Pyralidae; genus Galleria; species Galleria mellonella. The sequence continues at coordinate 199,358 of NW_026441999.1, read as the reverse complement.
GCAGATAAAAGATTTTCATTTGAAAAATTTATAGTTTATATATATATATATATATATATATATATATATATATATATATATATATATATATATATATATATATATATAATTCTTTTTCTATATATTTTTGGCGTATTTTGTACTACGTTTCTTTAGGATAAATGTTCGATTTCAATGAAACAGGCTAGTCAGAGGCATCTAATCTTACTAATATTGTGAATATAATAATCGTTTGTAAATAAATGCCAAAAAAACGAGAGGCAAGTTCAAAACGATTCTACAGTACAGTTCAGAATACTATATTTATCATACTATACTGTGATTTAAAAAAAAAAATTCAAAAAGGAAAAGTCCATAAAAATTTAAAGCGCTTCATTCGGACAGGTGTGCGCCGGCCGACCGTTACGGTACGCGATGAATACCTTTTATTATTTTCATTTACAGCGGCAGCAAAGTATGGCGTCCGTGTATATACATACATACGCTAAAATAACAGAACACAACCGTTATATTACATTATAGAGGGTAATCGTACGTTTTATTGCGTTCCATTTTCGAAATGGTTATTTGAAAAATTATATTGACTTTTTCTAACTTTTATAGCAACTCATTTATAAGTGGCACTTTCAAAGTTCTCGAATGTGTCCAGCCGTATAATAATAGGGTCACTCGAGAAAAGTCATTGGCACTTTTTTTTTAAAGTGAAATTTTTATTCACCATTACAGCAATGTTATTTTCATCTGTTATTTTGGAAGCCAATACAAAATAAAGTCGTATCTATGTGGTTTTTGGTGGTATTTGGAGGCCTGTAGCAGTTACACTGATATTAAAAAAAAATACTTTAAAGATTAGTTCAGAATTGAGGAAAAAGAATATATTGAAAGTTTGAAAAATACAGAAATAGTGGTCCATTTTGTTCCATTTAATGAAATATGAACAAAGAATAACGTAGTTACCAGCGGAACTATTGATACATAGTGTTCAAATAACGCTATTTTTTACGTCAAATGTACAGCCTTCAAGCAATTAAACGGGGTTGGTGTATGCTTTTAAACAATTAGCCGGCCTGTTTGCACGTAAAATATTTACCTTAGCGGTCGTAATGCATTTTGTGTAAAGCTGTGCCCTACACGTAATGTCATGTATTTTTAGCAACATATGTCAAGTAAATTGTGTTCACAGACGCACTGAGTATTTTCTAGATATTTTCGAAAGATAGACATTTGAATGTAATAAAAGCACTATATTAGTTTAAACCATGTGCTAAATAAATACATTTTACTAACCCGTTTTGGCAAGAACTGGTATACCCAAAGTTTACATTAAATTCTATTAAAAATGCCGATATAGTTACCAGTGAAATTACTATATTAAAATTGGGTAAATACAATTTCGATCTTATAATTACACGATTGAGGAAGAAACAATTGGCAAATTTATGGGCAAAGTGGAACAAGATGCGTAATTCTAATGAGTCATATTGTCTGTACATAGAGCACTTCAGTACAGGATTACATGAAAAACACCAACCAGAATTATTAACATAACATATATGAATATAAACGATGGACACTTTTACAACGGTATTAATAAATTATACTAAATACTGTATAGCAAACCAAAATATTATAAATTCTATACAATGTGAATTGAAAATTGAAGCGAACACCAAAGTTTGCGGGGATTATAATGTGATTTTTATTTGCAAAAACCCTTTGGATTGATCGGATGTAATCTCCAGATCCCAGCAGCTCATCGACCCAAGCCACCACAAGAACTTGCAGCGACGACACATGCAGTCAGCACAGCCAGCATTCGTGCGATCACTCCCAAAATGGTGGGTAACCTTCCCCCGGATGAATTGTGTTGAAATACTAATGTTTTAACTATTACCAAGAATGCATTAGAAATTTGTGTACTTAGATGATATTGTACATCCCATTTTTCCTATATGTACATATGTAATGCTGGTAGCAGTTTAATTGCTGTATATTTTACTTACTTAGGGATATAAAAAATAGACTTCTCTTTTAATGTAATTCTTTTAAAATTATTTTTTCTTACACAGGGTTTTTAATAAAGTGGATTTAAGAGTTGGATATGTCTCATTATTAAATAGTCATACATACTATCAGAGATTAGGGATTCTGGGATGTACTGAATTGATAGCATGGTGATTAATTTTAGTTGACTTGTGTGTACTAATATAGTTTGTAATGTTTTAGTACAATTTGACTGAATAACAGTATGTATTCATAATACTGAACATGACAGTACAATGGAAACTCTTTATTTTGTATAGTACAATTATATTCTGAAGTCCTAGGATACACACAACTATATTTGTATTGTATTTTATGAATATATAAATATGTAGCTATTTAAACTTTACTGATATTATTATATGTAAGTATATCGTTGTTTCAATCCGTTTGATCATATACCTACTGACACATTTAAAATAATTCTAAATTCAAACACTATATTAAATGAAACACAATGAAACCAGAACACTGTTTACAAGTGGATTGAAATAAGACATACATATACATACAGTCATTACGTTACCGTCAATATTGTATGTCACGTATTCTGTACAATAAACAATTGAAGCGAACACGGGACTTTGATTTTAATGATACCTACCCAATTGAATCCTTGCATGCTCTATGTAATGCCAACTCGTCATCAATCAATCAAACTGTGTCTAATTACGTACTGATAAGGGATCATTAAATTTATGATTTCGATTACAACAAGCACGCAATGTTTTGTCATTTGTGATGGTTTGAAAGACCTTGCTACAGAATTATCTATATTGGTATTTATATGTCACCTATATTTTTGTTAGTAAGCATTTTGATTGCATGTAGTGTATCAATTTGGAAAGTGAGATACGGTTGTGAAATTACTGGGTACAGTGACTCCAAATATTTCTGTCATGAAGGTTAGCAACGCACAAATTCTGACTGGTACTTGAGCTACGGTGGTTGCTTATCGTAAACCGGGATGAATGCTCGATAGATAGATTTATTTTTATATATATATAAATTATAATTATATTATAATTTGATTTTTTATACAACATAATTTAAATTTTAAATTAGATGCTAATGCTAATTTTGAAAGGTTCTTCATTTGGCTGTCGTAAGAGGCAGCAATAGTACATTACTGCAGCGGCCAGCAACTGAGGCATTGATGGACGAACGTACAAATGTGGGCCGAGGTGCAGCCGAGGCACACATACGTGAGTCCATCAATACCTAGTTGTGGCCAAGGCTTGTATAGTACTTTTCTCAAACAATGCGCGGAAATCAAAAACACAATTTTACTTTTTAAGTTCAATGACGAATAACAAACAATAATAATTTTTCACGCGCCATAATGTTCCTTTGTTTTTTTTTTTAATAAACAGCTTTCTATTTGCAAGCCAGTTCGAAATTTAAATAAAACCTTTTATTAGTTACTTCCTTGGTAGCCATGTTTCGAAGTAAAAGGTCATTCCATTTTTAAATTACAGGACAGTTATGAGTTTACATAGTAATTTATCTGGCCGCAAAACACGACAGATATGGTATTTCATACAAATTTTGCCGGCCGCTGCCCGAATGTATCTGGCCAGTACGGCAATTTTGATTTATCTCTAAGAAGATTGTCAAAATAATGCTTACATTTCTAAGCATGTTTGAGAACAGGGAATTTAAAGATCGAGGGGTGAGCAGCAGCTATTCTCTTAAAACATTACTAAAGCTTAACTGCAGTCGCCAGCCGTCCTGCCAAGCGTGGCGACTACTGGCAAAACTAGAGGGAGGGAGGCTTGTATTCTGCAGTGGTCAGTAAACGGCTGATGCGATGATTGTAGGTAGAGAATCATTTTGTGTGTTCTCTTATTTTAGTATATTAATGCTCTTTATAGAAGTTTAATTTGACTCAGTTTGATTTGAAATCGATGAAACGTTGTTACATTATAAAACATTTGGATAAGGCACGTATCTGTCTGAATATTTATAGACAAAACTAATTTAGAAGTAACACTCTGCTACAAATATTACTATATTTGGTATAAAAAAAAAGTGTTTGTTTAGAATAATAGTTTATGGTATATATACCTACCTATTCAGCATATGTTGAATTGTGTTTTTTCTCACCTGCTCCTTTATCTGGATGACCTTTATATTGTGATATTATTAATCTTATTAATTAAGCCCTTATAATATTTTAAGAATATATTTTATTTTTCTTGCCACGTTTGGTAAACAATCGTGGCATGTTTAATAGCTAAGTTATAACGATTACAATAATATGTATACATATATGTATAGATTTAAATTATTCTACGTATATTGTAATTTTTGATTAATTTTTAATGAAAACCCTTTCATTAGTTTTGTTATATCTATGTTGAATTCATCGGCGATTTTAATTATTTTTTTTATACAACTTAGAATGCCAAACAAGCTGACGGCCCACCTGAAGGAAAGTGGTAACCGTCGTCTATAGACATGAGCAATACCATGGACATAACAGAGTATACTGTTCCGCCCATGACACCCCCCATGCGTTGCCATTCCTGAGGACTCAGGTGTTATTCCTCTGTACCCAGTAAATTCACGCCATATCCCGCCCCTCACAACCGAAACACAGCCATGCAAACACAACTGCTTCACGGTAGAAACACGAATGAGACAGAGGTACCCAAGCAATCGACTTTTGTACAAAGTCTCCCTCTGGTAAAATATATTAATACGTTTATATAATCAATTGAAAGTATATTATTATTAAATATAATTAACTTAGAGTTTGTTTCAATAGAACTTAATCTAAATGTAAACAAACGAATAATTGAAACGACCATAAGACATTCTGCTGATGTTCAAGTCTCTTTTCTCTTTTCATTTAAGAGTTTCCTGGATTCGTTGTGGATGCAACTAATTCATGCATCTTCTTCCAGCCAGTTCTATCCCAGGCTATATCTTTGACCTCCCTATACGACATGACACCTAGTGTTTTCTTTATATGTCCCATGTAGTTATTTCTCGGTCTTCCTCTTCCTCTTTTGCCCTCAATTTTTCTTCTAGAATGCTTTTTAGAAAATTGTCATGTCGTATGAAGTAGCCCAGCATTTTGTCTCTTTTATTTTCTACTTTTTATATTATATATGCGCCAGGGTGACAGGCATGTATGTATGTATGTATGTATGCATATATATACAACAACAACATATATATTCAACAATATGAATAAAAAATTGATTAAATGCTTGAATGTTTCGATTTGTTACTAATTTCATTTAGAGAATGTTTCTGTGAAAATTCCTACAAAATTTAATTATATTTTTATTAAGTTCTAGTGAAATAGACTATACCGACGTACACAAGTGTTTATATGTAAAAATAGTATCTTTACTATAATTTTAAAAATCCTTTAAAAACAAAAAAAATATATTAGATTTAAAACAGTTTTTATATAAACAACAGTAGTAGTATATATGACGGGTATGTGTATAATATATATATATATATATACAAGTATTTGACCTTGTTTTCGGAAATTTTAAGTACGTAATGTATAGTAATAGGCTCCAAATAATGAAAAGTAACCTATAGACTTGATCAGCATCAGAAGTATAACAGTATACACGTTGACGACCATGGTATTCCTCGTGCGTTGCTATACTTGAGGATTAAGGTGATGACTCCGTACCGTGTAATATCACTGCCATATCCCACCCATCAAACTGAAACACAGCCATGCGAACACAACTGAGTTAATAGAGAGAGAGACGATTGATTGAGTAAGGCAAAATGGAGCCACTCGTGGAAATAACATATTTCTCTAAAGATTACTAAAAAAGGTGATGCTTCTTAATTACAGATATGGACTACGGCAGCGGCGGGCCACCGCCCCCCGGGATGATGAAGGACAGGCACGGACCGCCCCCGCCACATCACCCGGTAATTATTTTATTTGTTTACTACTAATTACGTATTCAAGGGAAACTTCTTTCTCTCTTCCAAACGCTTTTCCCGCCTAAATTAAAATTAAAATGTACCTGCTGTATGTATTAATTCAAGATATTATTCGTAACTGTACCGGTTGCTTTAAATCTGTTCAGTTGTTTAAACGCGATTGAATAATAAACATGTAAACGTAACTGGTTGTTTACTTAGAATTATTTTGTTTAATTCCGCTACCATTAGTATGCGTCTGACTGCCAACACACGAAGATTGACCGCCACTACTACTACAATCTTCGTGTGTTGGCAGTCAGACGCATACTAACGGTAGCGGAATTAAACAAAATAATTCTAATCAAATATAACCAGGTGGTCTACCATGAAATGAAATTGCGAATTTTCGGGCTCAATTTCGTGTTTTTGTTCGTACCGAAATCGACCCAGTAAATGGAGCTTAACATTTCGTTCATCATAAATCTTATCCTAATAGTCCAGAGGAACGATATTTTAACATCTTTAAATAATTTTAAACGGCATGTATTATGTAATTTTAACATCAAATTTCTGTTTCGTTCGTGCCCGAAATTTCGAAAATCATTTCATGGTAGGCCTACAGTGATATACGGACTCTTTCGCAAGATAACGCCCAGTTATGTAAACGTACATTAATAAGCAACCCAAAAATCGACAAGTTAACTGTAGGACTACAAAACCCCTCTTTTCGGAGGAGATCTATTGTCGGCAGTGGACAGTTTATTGCTGATATGATGATCTAACTCTTTGAATCGAAACGTAGCCAGAGATGAAATGCAGGGAGCTTGTACAAAGTCTCCTAGTGAAGTACTAGCTGATAATTATAATATTAATGCTTGGTCACAGCGCGACGGGCGTGGCTACGGGCCCGAAGGTTACGGTGGCGAGGGGTTCGTGCCGCCGCCGCCTATGCACCATCCCCCCATGCCGACACAGAATCAAGTAAGGAAAATAATAACACGACATGAACAGCACCTTCAATTATGGGTATCGCAGTATACACTGTGACTTACATATTCGTATTCTTAATTTAGTAAAAGATCTCCCTCTGACACAATCTGGATTTTTTTATTTAATGATCATGATGGAATCATCTCCCCTTCGCTATCAGTATACACTGGCGAGGCACCAGTCAAGGATGACAAATAAAGACGAAGCGAGCCAGTTAGCCCATCGTGACAAATTCGCCAACAATGGTCGCAATCTGGGTTTATGTCACGTGGTATTAAATAGGCTGTATTCGTATGTTGTACCAAGGATCTAAATATACATATACATGTCTGAAAAATATTTACCCTTACCTCCCCGTGCAATCGGGTTTATAATGTATGCCGTTTTCACCCAGGGTGGTCCGCCACAACAAGGCGCAGTGATGATGGTTTACGGACTGGACCCACAAACGGCCAACGCCGACCGGCTCTTCAACCTGTGCTGCCTCTATGGAAACGTCGTTAGAGTGAGTGCCCTCATGTTACTGTATGTTTAATTGACCCCAAAAAAAGGGATTAGCTACTAACTTATCATAGGAAAGATTGTTGGACAAATTGGCGTGAAGGTACTACTACTAGCGTTTTAGTCAGATGCTGTTGCCTTTTTTTGTTTATACAACTTAGAATGGCAAACAAGCTGACGGCCCACCTGCTGGAAAGTGGTAACCGTCGCCTATAGACACGAGCAGTACCATGGACATAACAGAGTATACTGTTTCGCCCATGATACCCCCATGCGTTGCCATTCCTGAGGACTCAGGTGTTATTCCTCTGTACCCTGTAAATTCGCGCCATATCCCACCCTTCAAACCGAAAAACAGCCATACAAATACAACTGCTTCACGGTAGAAACACGAATGAGACAGAGGTACCCAAGCAATCGACATTTGTACAAAGTCACCCTCTGATGACAAAAACATTAATTAAAATTAAAAAATCTTATATTGATTTACTTTACAATTCGCCTTTACATTTAGATGTTTGTATATTAAAAATGTGTCATTTCTAAATTGCCAAAATAAAATTTTTAATTTTGAAAATGGAATGGTAATCCTGCGCTATTGGATTATGGTGGTTAGGTTTTTTTATGGGTGATAATGGTATGGTAACCCCGTCTGTGCTATCGGTATACACTAGCGGGGCACCAGTGATAGATGACTGATGAGGATGAAAGCAAATCAGTTAGTCCATCCTGACGAATTCAACTAGAATAAGCCACGATGGTTTCCAGGGGGAACTACGCGGCGGTATATTGCTGGTAATGGGGCTATTTGACCCCATTACTAACAATCCCTTTCCCCCCATGGTGGTTAGGTTAATACCTAACCTCCTCCTAGAATGAAATAAATAGAAAGATGAAATAAATAGAAGGATGAAATAAATAGAAGGATGAAATAAAAATAGTTGACCCATCAAAACTAGTTGTCCAGAAATTTACCATGATGGTTTCCAAAGGAACTTCGCGGATAGAAGATGACTGGTTAGTGTATTTCTAAAAGTAAGTTCCCTATCACCAGCTAGTACTGGCTTTTCCTTTACCCCTTATCTGTTGGCGGTTATTGTTGGTTTTGTAAAAATGTATCCATTTAATATCGTTACCTTGCAGATAAAGTTCCTGAAGACAAAAGAGGGTACGGCGATGGTCCAGATGGGTGACGGTTTGTCAGTGGAGCGCTGCGTCCAGAACCTGAACAACGTCACTGTCGGCGACTACACACTCACACTCGCGTGAGTCATTCAAGAATTTTTAAAAACGGTCCATTAGTTTTTGGGCCTACTCATTACAACCAAACAAACAAAGTTTTCCTCTTTATAATATTAGTGTATATATGTAATATACTGTCCATGGATACGGGTGGTATTTTTTTTTAATAATAAATTATTAAGGTAAAAGAACATACAATGGTCCCGACCATTTCACCCGTCTTGAATGTTTTTAAAAATTTTCAAAAAATCATTGATTCTATTTGAGATATTTATGGACACAGTTGTCGGAGATCGCCTTCTTCAGTCCAACACGGATGGACTTAATCAATGTTGACAGTTTAGCATTGAATTTATAGATCTGGCGACATTTTATTTTGATTTTTTTTTTGATGGGTGAAAATGGTATGGTAACCCCGCCTGCGCTAACGGGAGATACGCTGGCGGAGCACCAGTGAAGGGTGATAGATGAGAATGAAAACAGGCCAAGTTAGCCCATCATGAGGAGTTCATCAGGAATTAACCATGATAGTTTCCAGGGGGAACCGCGAGGACGACGATCTGATTGGGTATATTGCTAGCAATGGGATTCTCAGTCTCCATTACTAACAACCCTTTCGCCCCATTTTATTTTAATTAAATTTTCGATTATTCTTCTCGTTTTAATAAGCAAAATTTTTAAATTAGTCCTGATAAAAAAAGGATCGGAAGGAGAGATCTCTTTTAGAGATAACTTCATGTTTGTTTACGTTATTACTAATCGTTATTATTACTGTATGTTTTAGTGCAATAAAGAATATAATAATAAATTTAGGCGGATATATGAATTTGCGAATGAGGCCAATAGCTAATCGGTAGCCCCGACTTATATTAAACACGCATTTAAAACTACATGAAGGTGCTTCTAGTTGAATGAAATTGTAAAATTCTCTCAAGGAACTTAGTTACCAATGAAACTTTTGAAAATTTTTCTCAAAAAATAAAAGACGAGTCGAAAACGATGAAACTTTCTTAGCCTTGCCTAAAAGAAATGTTCAGTTTTACTGCTGAAATATTTTATCGTCATCAGCTTTTAAATGTCCACTTCTGAACATAAGCCTCCCCCTTGGGTAGGTTTGCCAGTGGTTGCCACGCTTGGCAGGCGGATTGGTAACCGCAGTTAGGCTTTTGGGCGAGACTACACGGCTGAAACACTTAGATTTATTTCTCTACTATTTAGAGTACATCACTGCATAATGAGACAACATGGTTCCAGGTTTTCGAAACAAGCATACCTGTCCGAGGTGATGAACCCGTACCCGCTTCCCGACAAGAGTCCGTCGTTCAAGGACTACGTGGGCAATAAGAACAACCGGTTCCTCACGCCGGCGTCCATCCACAAGAACAGAATACAGCCGCCGTCCAAGGTAAGCGGTGGAGTTGGGGTAGTGCAACTACCGGACCTGGGGAGAGGGGGGTGGGGGTGGGGGGGAAGTGATTGTTAGTGATGGAGGTTAGTAGCCCGATTACTAACAATACACTCTGTCAGGTCGACTTCCTCTCAGTTGCCCCTGGAAATCATCGTGCTCGGTTCCAAGTGAATTCATCACGATGGGCAAATTAACTTGTCTTTTTATCCTCACCTGTCATCACTCACTGGTGCCCCGCCAGTGTATACCGTTAGCGCAAACGGGGTTGCCATTCCATTATCATCCATTAAAAAAACTACCGGATCAGATTTTTTCTAATAGATGATGTGAAATGATAACTTTGTTTGCGATATTGGTATACGTTGGCGGCATACTAGCGAGGGATGATGTGAGGATGAAGTGAATGAAAACCGTCATGGTTGAATTCACTAGGAAATAAGTCGCGATGGTTTCCAATGGGCACCGACTGTCAACCTTTTATTTTATACAACTTAGAATGGCAAACAAGCTGACTGTCCACCTGATTGAAAGTGGTAACCGTCGCCTACAGACATGAGCAGTACCATGGACATAATAGAGTATACTGTTTCGCCCATAATACCCCCCATGCGTTGCCATTCCTGAGGACTCAGGTGTTATTCCTCTGTACCCAGTAAAGTCACGCCTTATCCCACCCATCAAACCGAAACATAGCCATGCAAACACAACTGCTTCACGGTTGAAACACGAATGGGACAGAGATACCCAAACAATCGACTTTTGTACAAAGTCTAAAGTATAGGACTATTATGGAGTATAGAACTATCATGGAGTTGCTAGTCCCCATTATTAAAAATCTAAATAAAGACCTGCTTTATACATACTTTTGTTTGGATACTTCGAATTAATTATAACCATTTAATAGCTGAAATACATATCAAATAGTTCATACTTTTTCACAATTTTTTTTAACCTGCTCACATCTCTTTAGAACATCTCGATATCTTCTAATTTTCTTTGAGCCCAAACTTTTAAACCCCTCCAGCGTCCACAAGTGGGCTTTACCACAATCTGTCGAAAAGACCGCCCTATCTATTGGCTTGTGCTTTCCAGGTGCTGCACTTCTTCAACACGCCCCCGGACGTGTCTGACGAGCAGCTCCTGCAGGTGTTCAAGGACTACGGCGTTACGCCGCCCCACACCATCTCCAAGTTCCCTCTCAAGAGTGAGAGGTAAGTATATGTTTAGCTCGCCATTGAAAGTACTGTCACTAATCTAGTTTTAAATGGACCGTTCGAATGATAGTTTTTTCTAAATTGGCTCGAATCGGGTCTGGGTATCTCCTGGATTGCTTTCGTTTCCTACAACGGTCGTTGTCTGCTTTCCCCATACAAATGCATTCATTTTAATAATAATTAAATTGATACCTTGAGATGTAAATAAGTTCAGTATTAATTTATAGCATTTGTTACAATGGAGTGACGTTAGATTCGTCTCAGTTGTAGGAACACCAAAGGCTAATAATATCAGAAAGTATAGATTTACTTTAACAACTCTTTATTCTTTATTGTACACAAAAGGTTATTAAAATGTAAAAACAAACATAATAGTGCACAAAGGCGAGCCTATCTCCAATAGAGATTACTTCCAGCAAACCCAATATGAGAAAACTGACAGTTCATTAGTAGTTACAGTCATACATGTGTACCAATCGACTTAAATGTTATAGTTAAAAATAAATAAATAAATAAAAATATATATATATAAGTAAATACATATAAATAGATAGATATATATTATATATAATATACAAATATAATAAGTACGTACATCAGCATTGTGAGAGGTAATAACTCTTCAGACGTGATTTGAATGTAATGTAATGTTAGGCATGGATAGTTCATATATCCAATACATACTGTGTATTGTTTTTTATCTTCAGAATGTATGACTATACTGTATGTATGATATATACTAAGAGAACAAAGCCTTCCTTTAAAGAAAATCCAAGAATTTACATTTTTTATTCCATTTTTCTATGAATTAAACTAAATATGGCGGCCATAAACATTACTTTAATTTTTTTTTTAATATATTTTGGACCCAATTATTGTACAGTATACAAATTTTTAAAAAAAAAATACAATCATCATCGGGAAAATAAAAAAAAAAAACTTATACCAGTTATTCATTTCCGATACTTCAGGTCATCGTCCGGTCTAATGGAGTTCCAGAATATATCGCAGTCCGTGATGGCGATCATGGCGTGCAACCACGCCACCATACAACACCCTGGTGCGTATTCTTTTCACAACCGATTTTAAATAAGAGGACGTTTATAAATGCGCCGCATTATGTAATTTTGACCTAGTAAACGTTCTGACGACCCACCTAATGAAAAGTAGTGACAGTCACCCGTAGACTTGTCTGGCACCATGGACATTTCACATAAAGCCATTTGATACTTATGGTGCTCCTCGTGTCTTCGAATTTCCATTATTAAATACTAATAAATTGTGTGAAATAGTATTTATTGCCATGTCTCACATATTGAAGGACAATTGTAGACAACTTGCAGGCTATTTCGTACAAAGTCTTCCTCTCTCTCTCTCTCTGATTATTTTTGTAATCCAAATAGTTTCTCCAATATTGGCCCATTTAGTAAAAGTGATTTTTTTTCAAAATTGGCTCGTTTAGTAAATAATTTTCTCTTTCTTAACATCAAACCTTTTTTTTTAGTAAAATTTTAAATTATTTTCATACCCTATATCAAGAAAGAGAAAACAAACATATTTTCTTCTTTTTCTTATGATTTTGATCCAGGTTCTTTTTTCAGAAAACCTTCGAATAAGTAAAAAAAATCTGTAATAATCATTACTATAACAATGAGTTAATGAACACGTCAAAACGTTTCCAGGTGCGAAATTCCCATTCGTAATGAAGCTGTGCTTCTCGTCGTCGCGGCAGATCGGGCAGGCCAAGGGCCCGCAGAAGAGCTACGACCAGAATAAGCAGGAGAGCGGCCAACGGCAGCCGCAGAACAACGGCATGGCCGAACACGAGTACTAGTAAGATATCGACCCTATACTATAGTTGATAACGTGCAAATTCGAACACGAACAAGTGGTTATAAAAAAGACATGTAAATTGTGTTTTAGGCACGACGGACCAATGTTATGTCGGTTACGGCAGTGCTGCCAACCGCGAAAGTGGAATTCTCTGAATGTTACCAGCTCGAAAAATATTGTTGAACATAGTAGATTTTATTTATAGTTGTCCAATTTTCTTTTTTTTTTTTTATTAGTCGAATTTGTAAATGTTTTCCAGCACAATATAATATAATAGCGACAATTATAATATACTAGTATTAATTTTACTATATTAAGCGGGAGTTTCGGCCTAAATTCTAATTCTGTTACACGATAATTATGTTGTTTATCGTATAGATTGTATATTTTATAATTTGTCTATTGAAAACTGCAGCTTTTACACAATTTATCTCAAATAGACTTATTCTCTAGTCAAAATTACATAGCATAGGGTATACGCCAACATTTTCTTAATAAGTATTCCAAAAAAAAAATACAACAACACAATATAGACTTTATTATAAAATACAAAGAATATTTTTCACCTCTTTGACAGGTGACATCATATCACACGATTGTTTTGACCAGTGTCTAAGAGCAAGGAATTACACAGAAGGAATGATAAAATAAAAACTGTAAATCATATAGTTCCCTCCTCTCTTCTTATGCAAGTATAATTAGTAAAAAGAAGACGAAAGATACACCATCAGTTGCTATTTTTGTCAATTCATAGCAGGCTAGTGTATTGAAAATGTTATACGGCCGTATAACCCTACCAAATTCAGATACAATCTGCTTGCATACTTTCTACATAAACTGTGTCCAATATATAATCTAGTAATGTAAAATTTGTCATTGACAAATAATTGACATATCAAACGTTTTCTTTACACTAGCCTGCTATGAATTGGGAAAAATAGCAACTGATGGTGTATCTTTCGTCCTCTTTTTATTAATTATATTTGCATAAGAAGAAAGGAGGCACCCATATGATTTACAGTTTTTATTTTATCATTCCTTCTATGTAATTCCTTGTTCTTAGATCATATCAGACGATTGTTTCGATCAGTGAGTGAACAGTGTTGCCTAATATCGATTTATCATTTGATCGATTACAAATTAATATTTATAAAATATATAGTATCTAGTAAATTGGATGCTTTAATTTTACAAGTTTTTGCTGCAACGAAAAATGAAAATGGGCGTATATTCTATAGCATAATTTTATATTTACGCGACAAATTTCGACTGAACTTTACTCTTGACAATTTTATGAATTTTAAACAGATGTTGTATGAATTTGACATTTTAAAGTTTTATAGTAGGGACCATAGATGTAACAATGTAAACATGTATATATTTGCTTGGAAATCAGTTGCTAATATCAATTAATATTCAATAGTATATTGTCTTTTCATTGTTATTTCAAGTCAATTTTAGTACAAAACGGAGATTGTAATGTGAATACAGAGTTTATGGAATAAGGTCACCATGTCACCACGAATTGTGGATTTTTTTTTTACTGAGTGACACAAATAAGTATGAAGTCCCTGACTTGTGAGGTAGGTATGAAAAACCTGTGTGTTCATGAGTCAGTGTTCTCTCTCATGTGATGAGATGTGTATCATTTATTAAAATAAATTAATCAAGTTTTTTTTTTATTCTAGATATATGACAATTTATAATTTTATCAAAATGGGAGTGTATTCCAAAGGTCACTTTTACATTTGTGGGTAACAAAAAAATATACTAATTTAGCTATATTAAAAAAAATAATAACAGCGTATGAGAAGTAGAAAAAAAAGTAAAACCGCGCTATGGTTCCTACACGCTAGAATCTGTTTGCTTGAATTTTGTATTCACTTTTCAGTATCCGTTTAATTTGTTCCTGAACTAACGTAATGTTTCAATTGTAATTGTTTATTTTATAATTTAAATATTTTTAACTTAAACGATTTAATTATTAATTTGAATTGACATCGAAAAAGTGATTTTCTAGCTAATAACTCTTTTTTTTTTTTTTAATATAAACTTTTTTTTTAATTCCGATGAGTAGTGTTTTTTTTTAAGTCGAGCAAATATATACAGTTAACTTTTATAAAATATACCTTCTGCATTACAGTGAAATATTATATTTATGATATATATACATATATGTCTATATATATATATATATATATATATATATATATATATATATATATTCTTATATTGAAATTCTACACTATTCTCATGAAGTTCCGTTTCACGGGTTTTCTAGAAAAATGTATGTAATCTCTGACACTGGAGCATTTGACTACGATTTATTGTTATGTATTGTATGGCTGTCCTAGCGTGTTTGTACGACGTCTAAAATGGTCACTTTGTATATTTCAATAGAGGATTACATTATAATTCATATTTGTTATATATCTCATTGACAAGTTTTCTGTGAATGGTATGTCCAACTGCCGAATTGTTAGAAAAATAAAATGTTTTTTTTTTTTTTATATACCACAAAAGTGGCAAATAAGCGTACAACCTGTGTGCCGAGAAACGTTCATAGTAGTTTAAG
Organism: Galleria mellonella; assembly: GCF_026898425.1. Lineage (NCBI taxonomy): Eukaryota > Metazoa > Arthropoda > Insecta > Lepidoptera > Pyralidae > Galleria > Galleria mellonella. The sequence continues at coordinate 183,643 of NW_026441999.1, read as the reverse complement.
TTGTTAAATTAATTCCACAAATATGAAATCGTGGTTTAATACTTTAAATAAATAAAAAAAAAATTTAATTAATAATCTGCTTGCCTTGATGTAACAAAAATTACAAAAAGTTATTGTATTAAAGTCTGTAATCCTAGTCTTGTTAATGTTTTAAATTTTGAAAAACTAAAAAAAAAGAAAAATATAAGTATCGATTGGTCAGTAAATATAAAAAATTCCAGAACTTTTTATATAACTTAGAATAGCAAGCAAGCTGACGGCCCACCTGATGGAAAGTGGTAACCGTCGCCTATAGACATGAGCAGTACCATGCACATAACAGAGTATACTGTTTCGCCCATGATACCCCCCATGCGTTGCCATTCCTGAGGACTCAGGTGTTATTCCTCTGTACCCAGTAAATTCACTGCCTTCAAACCAGATTTATAACAACTATTATACTTATTACAAAATATTGTTCTTGTCTATAATTAAACCCAATTTGTGGATTCTACTTAGAAAATTGACGATTGTTGCGATTGCAAATATGAATCGCCGTATGTTTAATAATATGTAACGGATCGCCAAAAGTGACTATTTTAGATCTCGCACAGACTCTATTATTGCGACATATTCTTAAAGAGGCCCGTATCTGCTTTATTTTTAAATTTTTGAAATTTCCTTAATAGTACAGTTACAGATGGAAATATGTGGTACAATTTATTCAAAATACGAAATACCATTTATGATATTACAAAATTGAACTTAATGCCGTTGAAGTAAGAATTCAATTTTGTACGAACCATTCAGTACATCTAGAACACTATTTCAACATACAAAATTGATCCTATGTACTGAAGATATTAAGTTGAATTTAGTTATCTATAAAATGGCACGTCGTATTCGGAATAGTGTAGTTGTAGATGCAAGAAAAGGCCAACCATAGACAAAAATGCTTTCGTTCCTTCTCGCACAGTCTCGTCTAAGCCAAAAAAAGTAAGCCAAAGTTTTTAAATATATTAGAATTTAAATGTGTAACGTATATATTATTATTATATATAATATAGATCGACAAAAGAGAAAATATTATGTACATATAGCTGTCGATATGTCTGCTTTACGTCAATAGTAATATAAAAGTACAATCAAGTACTCAAGTGTCATGTTCAATAAAATTAAAAAAAAAATAATAAAAATAAAAAATGGCAATGTTAATATATAGGAATGAGAAATTTTATCTGATTAGTTTAATGGAATCGATAAAATAGTAGCACTGTTTACACTCTGTTAAGTGACAACAGCAAGTATCAAGTGTTTAGTGACGGTTTTGTGTAGTCCAATGTTAAGATATATGGATCAGTGTTATGTGTTCACATATTGAAGTGAGTGTGCGGAGTGATTTGTATCGGGGATACCTGATAGCAAAAATAGATTAGCCACTTCTTGCCAGCCTCCAGACTAAATACATGTGATATATAAACTCCTTATTGTTTGGATTTGAAGTTAAATGTCTCACATTTATTTTTGTATATATAGGTATTATAATATCTGTACGTCAACTATAACTATGTTCTTATATTAATTTATACCTAAAAAGTATTTATTTACTTATCAATAATATGTTTTTACTAAAAATAATACCGTTTACATTAATTTTTCATAATCTGAACGGTTGATTGGGAGAAATTCCTTCAAGTATTATATTTTTAACAAATTTTTAGAATAAATATCTCTCTGGTATCGCCTTTTAGGGCGTTTTCAAAGGTTTTCAAGTTCCACTAAGTGCCGACAATAACGACTATTAGCTACTAGTATTAATTCCGTCTTTTTTTACTATATTTTAGTTGTGAATAAATTTATACAAATAAATCTTTTCTACTGACCATACCGCTGGTAGACGTGTATTTTGTCTCGGAGCATAGTTTACTTTGCACTTCGCACTCGCGCTTACTTGACCGAGTGTAAACAGGCCCTAGATTTTTAATGTTATTAAAAAAGAATGACATATCTTTGTGACTAACGTCGTATATTACTTATACGATGGTTGGCATGTCAATTTCGAAATCAGCTACATGGATGAGCCTGTAGATATGTATAAGTGTATATTGTATTGTACAATCGCGCACAACCGTCATATATTTTGTGAGAGATATCACAGCAGAATGCTTTTTAAGCTTTATGAATTTAGATTTGTACTTAAAACGCTGATCTAGTAATTGTAGGTTACGATAATAATAATGTTAGGGAGGGCTCGCTGTGCCCGATTGTACAATCGCTTGTCCCGTCTGAATTGTCGTCAATTGTACATTTCGTTTTAGCGGCAGTATGTGTCTAAGCGTCGTGGACATTGTGTATTGCTTATGTAATGTTAAATAACTACATATCACGGTGACAAATAATTATTCATATATATTGTATGACGTGAAAACACTGCAACTACATGTCTTTTCTGCAAACGTCCACTGTCAACAGAGTTTTTTTTTTTTTTTATTTTGCTCAATTGTTTTTTTTTTTCTATTATTCTTTTTACTTTGTTTTCTTTTTTTTCTACTCATAGAAAATGACATACATTTTTACATTACAATAGATACAAATATCACGGGCGATGTGGAGAATGGAGCGTTTTTAATTTTATTAAGAGAAATAATAATAAATAATAAGTAAAAAAAATTAAAATAACTCCATTTTTCGATGCGGGCCTGTATTGTACAACATAGCAACTCACATGAACGTATTTGCTTCTAGCTAACGGCGATGCGGCGGTCACCACACACTCACACATATCAAGACGGACGGCAACACACTGACACACACAGGCACACCACTACGAGTGCGGGGGGACTGGGGTTGCCATTGCTAACTACAAATATTACCCCACAGATCAAATAAACTGTTCATCATTTACCGACTTCACAGAAGCAGGTTGATTGTTTTGTTCGAATGCATAAGTACACCGATATCTCTGATATATCTGGACCTATTCAGGATAGTCCTATATACTATATATATATATATATATTTTTTTTTTTTTAATTGAAGTCGACCGTTCTGTGTGAAAATTACGCTCTTATCAACTCTTAACTTATAAGTTACGGGTAAATATTTCCGAAGGGTAAATTTTTGGCAATGGCATCTTAATTATTCCTTATTTATACATTTTGTGATCTAGATCACTCTTATAAAGACATTAACAGTTAGTTTTCTTAATCTAATTATAGATAGACAGAGTAACAATTTTCATGTTATAACACATTATTACATTTCCATTATGATTTCTTTGTTTTTTTTTATTACTTTTTTTATTTTGGGGCCATACCCCGTGAATGCGATATGCATTTTGGTTTCCGACTAGCGTTTTAGGTACTGTTTAAGTAATATTCCCATACTATTTCAGTTGTAATGTTAGTATTTAGTTTTATATTATTCTCAGTGCCATTTTCAAACACTCTTCAATATAAATTTAATTATTCATTTGAATTTTTAACGACATTTTTTAATATTGTTACTAAATGTATTAAATTGCTTACTAGTGATTATTGGAGTTTTGAGGATGGTACTATATTATTTGTTTTTAGTGATTTTTTTTTAGTAAATCGATATTAGTTTGTGAGTTTGTTGTGTTAAGATTAAGGAAGTTAGGAGTTTTCGTTTTTCCCCTTCTTCCTGTGGGTGCGTTCACACGAGTGCACTCAAATCTGTGTGCGCGTCGCTACACGAGTCTATTTCCAACTCGGTTGTTTTGTAAAATTGACAGTTGTGAAATGTACAAGTGAATAAAGTAACTGTGGTATAAGGTAGATGATTTGAGTTTCATTTTTATTTGATATCTTAAAACGCTTGCAGTGTGCATGTTTCTACGTAATAATAGTTTTGCATGAATTTTTTCCAAACGTAAAAATAGCTGGCAACATTGTTTGTTTGACCATTTTACATATTGTGTAAGAACCAAAAAAAAAAAAAAAAATCTAAATATAAGAAATAGTTTAGCACTCTTAGTCTAGTAGTAAGCGTCATTGCAAGTCAATTATATTGGATTAGTGAAGAATTATGACACTACGGATTTTCTATAAATTTTTCTTAAAAGTAAAAACAAAATTAGTGACGATTCAACATGATATTTGATTGGTAAGCCTGCACATGGATTATTTAGATGTAGGACTTTGTCAATAATAATAATAATAATAATAATAATATATGGGACACCATGAGTGCGCTGTTTGTCTATTTATTATTTCCCTTCGTGTCTAAGAATAGATGTTGGTATGTGACTCTTGTGGTAGCTTGTCTATATTACTGTTTATGATATGGCGCTGACACAAATTCTTCTTAAAGATACTTAACAATATTTTTTAAACGTTTATTAGATATATTGATACACTTCGGTCGACCGAATTTATATATATATATTTAAATTGCCTTCCCTTGTAATAAATAAAATATTTCCTAAATGTATATCGAAGGCGCTTGTATCGACTACGCATTATTTGTAACTGCATTGATAACCACAAACCCTCGTTGTTTTCATGGCGTAAACAGTCCTATAGGCTGCCATAAACGTTAATAGATACATAAATAGCTGATTTAAAAACATAAAATCAATGTTATCGGGTAAATAGATGCATATCTTTTTCTCTAGAAGTATTTTCGAATGGAAAATAAATGTTTTAGTGTTAGGACTTTGATGTCGTGATAGCTTACAAACTGTTTTGTGTTTAAATGTACAGAGAAATATATTGAAATTGTTTCCAACGTCTGTCGTATGTTTATAATGTAAACTAGCTCCGAATATGTGCTGCTCTTGTTTTTGTGTAACTCTCATTTTAGACATTCGACATTACGACACTGTTCTACTACAATATTATGACAATTTCATACATGTTTTACACATAAAAATGCTGAATGAAATTCAAAGAATGTTTAAGAGTTTTTGTGTGTAAAGCCCACGACATGCGACTACAGTGAACTTGATACTATATCTGATGGACGCCTACCAATTATTACACAAGAAACTGCACTCTGTTATTTTTGTCATATTCTTAAGATAATGTAATGTTTAATTTAGTTTTACCCTTTCCTTTTCAATACTTTAGCTTACCTTCATTGGAATTAGGTACTTGTAGTAACATGGTAAACATTAAATACATGTCAACACGCATAATATTCTTTCATTTAACACAACTGCTCGCGTCTACCACGAATTTAATCATTTGACGCTTTATTTTTATTTATAAAAAGAAAAATTGATATATTATAAACGTTAATTTAAGTTTTTCCTCTTCACAAAAATCAGCGATTTCAATTGTGACTGAATAAACATGGAATCAAGACATTTGCAAGCCATGTCGATTGAAAAAGGAATTATCGAAATTGATTCAGAATTGATGAAGATATTGCGCAATAAAAAGGAATTACAGTCGAAATTGAGATTGTCATGTTTTTGAAGTCGCTTTTAGTAGAGATGCATATTATAAATTCTTGGTAGACACACAGTACATGCGCATTGAAAATGCACTCCTACCTGCCCCATACAGCCAAATAACACTAATAACAATTTAAAGTTTTATTTTGAGTTTTAATAAAACCTATAAAACATTTGTTGGCGACTGTCCTAATGACGGACGCGTGGTTTTTTTAATATTTTATTGATATTGAAGATGAGTGAAATAAAAAACTTAGAGTCTAGGTAAAAGAAAGCGCAAAAGGACAATATAAACGTTTACCTTACCAGAAATGAAGTTTTTTTTTTTTTATTTTTAATCTTGTTTGGCTAGAAGACCGTGACATTTTAAAACAAAGTTAATTTTAAAAATTCTTAATTTGTTGTCTCTGATACAACATCACGATAGATAGAAAAAAAATTTGATTTTAGGTTATATATACATATATCTGAATAAATGAAGGATTTTTAAAAGTATATCTTTTGAAATGTCCCGATCTTTTCGGTCAAACTTCTCTTTCAAATTGGACTGATTTTTGTGTTATTTTTTATATCTATTTTTAATAAACTTTCAGAAACTATGTTCTACAGTGACAACAACACTAATACGTAACACAATAATATATTTAAAAAATTGCATACCTAAAGGAAATAATAAAAAAATCTATTATACCTTTTTTTTTTTAAAAAAAGAAGATGCATTTTCACCATTGATTGATGATATAAATAATGGGAGTCGAGAAACAGTCTGAAAATATTTGCATTTCTATCTATTTTTATAAACTTCTAAAATTATTCAACTTTATAAAAATACTATTTATTAATAATTCAATAAATTATGGGTAAGTATCAACTTCGTTTCACGAATAAATTGTGAAACTGTTAATTGTAGTAAACTAACATAATTAATAGTCGACTCGAAAATAGTCGATTTGATCACATGTTATCGATTATATTAGTTTACAAATTTTGTTACAACAAAATTTCACAAAATATTACCTAATTATCCTATTTCACAAAATCACACAATCCCTTCTCTTGAATACTCTAACAAAAATATTACAAAAGTACAATGGTGCTGATTTTGAGACGACACCAAACTAATATACTAAAACCAACTAAAACTTAATTAAAACTCATCCACCCATTATAGGTTGGAATGAATTTTAATCGATTAAATTATATATAAAGATTTGCGCAAATAATCGGAAAATTTCTACCGATTTGTCAAAATCGACTTCTTGAGATTTTAAGTCAATAAATTTTTTTACATTTTGTTATGTTGATTTTACAATTGTTTTGTTACAAAATTTACTAACGTGTGAATAAAATCTCAGATGTCCACGATTGACAAATTGGGATTTCTTGTCGAACTTATATACTGCATAGGTATGTATAAATTGAATGAAAACGGAGTGTGGCGATGTTCATGTGTAAATAGTAAGTACATAATAGTTTGTTTAATATTTTTTTAGGTTTATTGTAAAGTTTAGATAAACGGAGTATTTATACAATAGTACGCTGCACACAGAACGCGGACATATGTAAAGTTGTATAGTAAATAAAACTTGTTTTTTGACTGACGTAGTATTATTTCAATTGACGACCGTGTCTGATCAAATTATCGAAAAATAGGATGTGAGTTCGATTCCTGAGTAAGTTATAAATATTTTATGAGAGGTCACTTTTAATCGAGTGGAGGGTAATTTATCAGAATGTATGGTGTGTTCCATTAATGTTTTAGTCGATTATAGTCGAGTGGTTGTCCTTACTAATTTACTAGTCATTTGATTAACTTGACTAACTGACGTTGTCTCTAACCTAAGTTCTAAATTTAAAAATTCAATTTTTGGGATTACAATTATTTTTTTTATTCATTATGGATTAGTAACAAATTTTATACTGAATGAGGTGTTATTTTTCAGAAGGCCATATCACTGGTTATTTGATTAGAATTAAGTTACCATTTCACCATCGACAGGGAATTCGCCCTTATACTTTAGAACCGCGATGGTCACGCACAGTGCGGTATCAGATGAGCTTCCCCCCTCATTCCCCACTCATTCAGGGTATGGAATGGTCTTCCTGGCGAAGCTTTCCCTAAATTACAGCATGGGGCTCTTCAAAAAGGGCGTATTAAAGTTTCATAATTCGGTAACCCGCGCGTGACATCTCTGGTGTTACAGATGTCCATAGGTTAAGGTAACCCCATTTACTATAAGACGGGCCGTATACTCCGTTACCATCAGTGTGCGTGTGACTACCTACACTTAAAGATTAATTACTATTATTATTACTAGAAGTTCTACAATAATAATAATAATAATACAATCTTCTGTATTAGACATAAATATCCGACTGCCATTTCTTCCACGCATGTTTTGCGACACGTGTTTCACCTCTTAACGAGGCATTTTCAGCCAAATTACTAGATCGTGACGGTGCCGCGAATGCTTACAACTCGTGCTCAGCGTCAGTCCAGAAACTAGTCAAGTTTTCTCAATCAAATTATACGTAAGTTAAACCGGTCATCATTACTTTTTTTTTTACAACTTAGAATGGCAAACAAGCTGACGGCCCACCTATATAATATAACCGTCGCCTATAGACATGAGCAGTACCATGGACATAACAGAGTATACTGTTTCGCCCATGATTCCCCCCATGCATTGCCATTCCTGAGGACTCAGGTGTTATTCCTCTGTACCCAGTAAATTCACGCCATATCCCACCCTTCAAATCGAAACACAGTTATGCAAACACAACTGCTTCACGGTAGAAACACGAATGGAAGAAAGATACCCAAGCAATCGACTTTTGTACAGTCTCCCTCTCATAATTCTAATGAAATAATAAATGGCATCAAATCGGCGGCCCACCTGATGGGAAGTGATTACCGTCGCCAGTTATGCGTACCCACATACGTCGCCATTGAATTAGACTAAGATTTTTTTTAATGGATGATAATGAAATTTCATCACGATAGACTTATTGACCTGCCTTTTCATTCTCATCTATCACCCCTCACTGGTGCCCCGCCAGCGTATACCGCAGCGCAGAGTATTTTTTTTTTATGGATGAAAATGGTATGGTAATCCCGCCTACGCTAACGGGATACGCTGGCGGAGCACTAGTGAAGGGTGATCGATAAGAATGAAAACAGGCGAGTTAGCCCATCATAATGAATTCATCTGGAATTAACCATGATAGTTTCCAGGGGGGACCGCGAGGAGGTCGATCTGATTGGGTATATTGCTAGCAATAGGATTCTCAGTCTCCATTACTAACAATTCCTTTCCCCCCAACGCAGCGCAGAATATATATAGCGCAGGCGGGGTTACCATTTTTGTCTGATTCCAGTTATTATTGGAAGAAAAAAAATTCCACCATTCAAATTGAAAGACAGTTGTACATAGACAGCTTATCGACGACAGAAACGTGAATGGGACAAATTCCCCCTCCTTTCTGATGAATTCTGGTCGACTGACCTCTTTATTATCATTTCAAAAATGCCTCGATTAGACGGTCTGATCTGAGCTGAAATTGCAGTCGTTTTAAACGACAAAGGGTGATAATAAAATAAAGGCGGTAAAAATATAATTAAATGGCCATTTTGACCATTTTTTTTTTATACGATCAATTATAAAGAACAATCTAATGTTGTTTATTACCAAATCCCATCAAAAATGATATATATGGCGTGAATTTATTGTAACAAAACTATAAGAAAAATCTTAATAAAATTGCAAGCAAGTAATAGTTGCACTTGCATAAGAAAAAGATTATAAATAAAAACCGAAGATATTGAAAAAACAAAATCTTGTTTCTAAGTTTAGTTCTTAGAATAAAAACAATAGACACAGAGTAAATAACTTTATAATCAAAAAGTAATGATTACCTACTTTATAAATAAAAAAAAATTAATATAAATAGAAAGAAATATCTAATAGATAATTTTGGGACATAGATAAAGAATACTGAATATTAAAATGCATATTGTAGATATTATGATATGTCTATGAATGTACAACACTAGCGCTCAAACTACTCAACATTCGTGGACAGTGTTGCAAGTTGTATGGATTATCCCTACAATTAATGGAAATATCTTGTAGGCATTACAGCTACTCAACCCTCGCATAATAATCATTATTTTTAGAATGTAATAATAAAGGTAATAAGTTTAATTAATGCGTTTTAAGAAGTAATTCCTACTTAATTTTATAGCTATTGTCCCATTTGCTTATTTTAATTTAGCGTTAACCACGACGAAATAAAAATTAATAGCAAACGTTAAAAAAGGTGAAAGTATAAAATATAAACAAATGGGTTAGCAATTATAGAAGGAATTAAATGTAAAAATTCGGTGAAAAAAATGTAAAACTGTTGTAGATAAACTCATAAATTACATAGTATGTACAAAGGAGAACTAAGACTCAATATGGTCATATAAATATACTTACATAATTATATTAAACAAATACTACTTATATATATATAAATATATGGCATAAAACATACATACATATACGGCAGTATATTAAATTGTCAATACAGACGATAGAGATCAAAGGCGATGATGATGATGATGAACTATTTTCACAGCTTCTTCATAAGAAATACAAATCAATATATGAGTAGATGCGTTTATTACACTTAGAATAAGAACTCACGGCGTGGAAGATAGAAAGGTACTGGAGGATTAAAGCGTTATTTTATACATATAATGTTGTTTTCTACAGCTACAGAAATACAAAGTAAGATATACTTCCTTAAAATACGTTATGATTACTTAGGCTATGGTAACCACTTACCATCAGGTGAACCGTATGATTGATTGCCACCTCAGTGGTATAAAAAAAAATAAAGCTTATTTATCAATTTCTACATGTAACGACTTCTTCAGTATTTTGGACATATATTCAAACGTAAGCCGATAATTAATAAAACTCATTATTGGGATGGGTTGATAATTAAAGAGAGATGCCAGACGAAGTTTACTAAAAAGTATATACCGATAACCGAAAACTGCACGGCTTAAAAAACGATGGTAACAAGAGTGACATTTTCAAATAGTTACGATTCTCAGAGATGAGGAAACAAGAAAGAGAAAATATATTAATTTGCTATTTTATGAATATGCAACATGATCGTTATTTAGAGTATTTTATTCGATTTTATAGAGGCAAGACTAGAGCATATTATGGAATTTTTAACTGTAACCTGGCAACACCGAAACCACTTGGGTAAAAAATTTTTAATACGTAATGGTGGCTGCATGTGTTTCGGAATCATTGCTGACAACTTATTTATATAAAACATTGGAAAACATTCAGAAACTAATTTCGATTTTGATTACTCTCTGAAGAATCAGCAGGTAACCGTAATTATAGTAAAGTTATAAATTTCTACTTATATTTAATTAGCTCTTGGTGTCTCAAAATGGCTGCCATTGGAGAATTATCACAATTTTACTGTTCATATTTTTATCGACGATCGAATTGCATTATTTTAGTAAGTATGATAATAAAACTTCAGTGATAACAATGTAAACAAAAAACATCTGTAAGTGACATTTAAATTTAACTGTATTTTTTTATTGAAATAATTTTTTAAACGATGATCAAACCTAGAATTAAATTGAAAAAGTTTATAACGTGTCTGAGAATCATTTTGTTTCCGATTTATAACAGTTAGGTAACTTAGTTTTTGTGATTGACATTATTTTTAAATGTGAAAGTGTTTGTTTCTAAGGGTAAGGGTTGCTTCGTGGCCTTAACAGCTTAACCATGTAACTTGGTATATATATACTACATAGGACACAGAAGGACATAGGCTGCTTTCTATCCCAGTCAGTGGAGAAAAGTTTGTACATGAATAAAGGAAGGAGGTAGAAAAGATATTATACCTACCTACTTATGTAGAATAAATTTGTTAAACAACAAAATATATTTGTACTGAACTGTGATTCCTTTTTCATTCCATATATAATTAATAAAAGCCCCAAAGAGGGTTGACGTCAGCCAGGCGGGCGGTTGTAAAACTATAAGCCAGATCTTTTTGTAATATGGATAAAAAACATATTATTTCACCCCCAAATAATAATTGGGATAAGGGTAGGAAGATGATGATATAATTAATAAAAGTACAGATTGTCTATGATAACACGGTGTGCCCCTTCAAAATTCAAAAAATTTAATGGTGGAACAGTATACTCTGTTATGCACATAGCACTGTTCATGTCTATAAGCGACTGTTACCACTTTTCATAAAATGATCTGTCAGCTTGCTTGCCATTTTAAGTTGCTTAAAAAAATTGTGTGAGTAAAAATGTTTACAAGGATTCAACCAAGGAATATACTACTCTGGTTGGACTGCTATTGAAGATGTTTCCTCACAAACACAGAGCACCACATCTGTATATGGTCATATACATTGAAATAAAAATTTGTAGGGTACCTTTATTAATATAGTTACTAGTATACCTACCCACTGACTTTTTCCTCTGCTTACCTACAAAACATCAAACTAAAATACAGTCTTGATAGCACAGTTACCTGGTGGCAAATAAGAGTGAGGGGAGAGGGCAATACACCCTATCAAGTTGACTTCCATATGGTTCCCTTATTAACAATCTAAAAAAAACGGTGTAGTGGAAAAGAAGTACCCACGTAAACCACTTTTGTATTTTATCTTCTCTTATAGGTTAATATTAACAAATCATATTTTACATTTATGATATACATAAATGTATTTTCAAATTACATCTGTTTCAGAATGAATCAAAACTGTTTTATTTGTGATATTGCAACTCCAACGTCAAAAGGTTCTATAAACATATTTGACAGTAATGTAAGTATATTTTGTAACTAATATTTTTAAAAGTATTTTATGTAGTTAGAGATTTGTTTTTCAATGGGTAATAATGATAACTCCATTTATACTAGCGGAATATCAGTGAAAGATGATAGGTGAGGATGAACGGACAAGTCAACACAGTTAGCCCATTGTGATGAATTAAGTCCATGGGGGATCATAGTCCCCATTACCGACCATCCATTTTCCTCTAAGCCACTTGTTGACTATTACTGTTATGTTGGACATGTCATTTTACATACTCACGTTTTGCTAAACATATTAGAAATAAATGTGACAAGAGTCTTTTAATTCAGTGTGTTGTTTTTTTATCTACATTTGCATACTGTTATGTAATGGCTAAATAGGCAGGAAAGTTTATGTAATATAAGACAACCGATATCTGCCCTAAATAATGCAAATAAATTTATTATTATCATCACAGGAGAGGTAGTTTATATTATTAACAAAATCTATGCCAGCGTCATTTTATAAAATCTACATGTGTGAAATATCTGATTGTTTGTGGATACATTAATGATTTTTAATTACTTAATTAATAAGTCGCTTTTTAAATTTTTTTTATACAACTAAGAATGGCAAACAAGCTGACGGCCCACCTGATGGAAAGTGGTAACCGTCGCCTATAGACATGAGCAGTACCATGGACATAACAGAGTGTACTGTTTCGCCCGTGATACCCCCCATGCGTTTCCATTCCTGAGAACTCAGGTGTTATTCCTCTGTACCCTGTAAATTCACGCTATATCCCACGTTTCAAACTGAAACACAGCCATGCAAACAACTGCTTCACGGTTGAAACACGAATGGGACAGAGGTACCTAAGCAATCTACTTTTGTATAAAGCTTCCCTCTACTAGAAGCAGTATAGGTATAATGGTCATGTATTGGTGTTCTTTCAGATTGGATTGCAATCAGGCAAGAAATTGCCCGACATATTGAAAGAAATCATTGATAAACCTATCAAGAGTGACAATTTATATTCAAATGTCCTCTGTAAAAATTGTTTCAAGTTTTGCACTGAGTATGACTCCATTCAAGTCAGGTGAGTTATATTATTTTTTAACAGACTTCAACAAGAAGAGGTTTTCAATTCACTTGTATTTTAATTTTATGTTTGTTACCTCATAACTCTCCTATTTTTTTCCCCATAAACAGAATTTATTTTATTATCGATTATATATAATTAATTATAAATTTATAATAATTTAAGACATGTTTAAAACAATTTATTTATTTATTTATTCTTTATTAACGCACTTTAAATTATTACAGAGATTTCTGATAATAAACAATTACATGTAGGTGTATACAGGTATTTTTTTTTTGTATAATATATTAAATTTTTACTGGGTATTATTTAGTTTATCTTTAATTGTACAGTTATTACCCTTGTACATTCTACAGTTTTCTTTCACCTTCTCAAAGGTTGACTGTAAGAAATGCCTTTATGGGATAACTTCGCCATTGTATATTAAATCTTTTAATGTATTCAGTATGAATTATGTAAAATAAAGATTTTACAATATGATATAATACAATATGAATAAATCTTAGATTATACACTCCTCGCAAAAATTAAGGGAACATAAAATTTTTTGAAATTTTTGGGTGATTTTCAACAGGCTGTATTTCAGTGAAAAATAATCGTACAGGAAATTTAAAAAAAGGGTTTTGAAGCTTGAAAACTCTAGTTTTCAGATTTTTTGGTGAAAAAATTTTTTGATCAGAAACTTTCATTTCCTTAAAAACGAAAAAAAAAATTTTCTTAAAAATTTTCTTGATTTTTTTCGATTTTTTTTGATAATGAATTTTTAAAAAACAAAAAATTTAGTAAAAAGTGAAAAACAAATGAAATTATTGATTTTTGAATGGATTAGGGTGTTTAAGGGACAAAAACCTTGTTCCCTTATTTTTTCCAAAATTTCAATCAATTGGTCCGGGAAAAACCGTTGAACCGATCGCTCCAGGGATTTAGGGGGTTCTTTAAGGAACAATAGACTGTAAAATTTTCCTCAAACCTTAGCTTTCCCGCCCATATTAGCGAAGATACAGCCAAGTAACCAAAAAAGGAGAAAAAATCACTTTTTTCAATTCAATGTTAGAGGTGGAAAAAAAAATTTTCTTTACTAACTCTTGACTGTGCTTAATTGGAAATTTTATGCAGATAAAGAAACTCGGCGCCCGCTTGCTGTGCGACCAGTAGTTCCAGAGATATTAGCAGTTGAATGGAAAAGGATGCTTTTGCATTCAAAGTTCGATATCTCGGAGACAAATGGTCGTAATTGAGCCATCTAAAGCGATTTTTGAAGCTGAATAAACACGCTAAGAGACCTATACAATGGAGTAGCTCGAAAAAATTTTTCCATGCCCATAGAGTGAAAAACGAAACCTAGAAAATTTAGAAAAAAAATATTTTCAGCTTTCTTTAAGGATTGCATGGAAACTGGAGCTCAAAAAATTTTTTCACCAAAAAATCTGAAAACTAGAGTTTTTAAGCTTCAAAACCCTTTTTTTAAATTTCCTGTACGATTATTTTTCACTGAAATACAGCCTGTTGAAAATCACCCAAAAATTTCAAAAATTTTTATGTTCCCTTAATTTTTGCGAGGAGTGTAGAATAAATATGTCAATACTTAAATAATGAATAACAATAATAATACACAAAATACGTATCTATGGATTGTGCTCAGAGGAATTGTCAATATGATGCCCGCAGCCTTTCTACCATCGTACGGCTCGCCATCGACAGGGAATCCATCCTCATGTCCTACAGCCTCATTGGTCGCGTACTGCGCGGTTTCAGAGACGTTTCCTCCCACGAACACTCAGGTTGTGAAATGAGCTCCCTGTCGAGGTTTTCCCAAGAGACTACAGCATGGTGTTCTTCAAAAGGGGGGTAAAGAGGTTTCTTCAGGGTCGGCAACGCACGCGTAATACCTCTGGTATTGCAGGTGTTCATAGGCTACGGTAACCACTTACCATCAGGTGGGCCGTATGTTTGTTTGCCACCTCAGTGGTATAAAAAAAAACCTGTTGAGAAATTATTTCAAATACTAAATAGTATATGAATAATATATATAATGAATAATAATATATAAAACTATATGGGGATTGCTTATGTTCACCAGTGGACAGATAATGACTGAAATAATAATATTAGTATAGATAAATAATGACAAATATGATCACAATTTCAGATTACAAGTAATAAGGACAAATTTACTAAAGGATTTCAAGACTACCCTGCCCAAACATAACCTCAACTATGACACGTTCGGGGCCACCGCTCAGAGCACGCCAATCAAACCCACTGAGATCAAAGTGGAGGACAGGAGGCTGGTGGTGCCAGCGTCGAAGCTGCAGCCGCTGCCAGCGGACTTCGTGTTCGACATCAACAAAATGGTGGCTATGAACAAGAGTTTAGTGCGGAAGGTAAGTTTGTCTACGCATTGTCAATTGATTTCAAAAAGAGGCATGGTCACAATTGGGTTGTATTTTTTTTGTGTTTAATACCTCATAACATTAGACGAGAAATATAACTTGCCTATATCATCATTTTAGCCCTTAACCGTCCACTGCTGAACGTAAACCTCCCCCTTGGAGGGTTTTTAGTTGCCACACTTGGCAGGCATATTAGCAGGTCATGCTTTAGCCCTTAAATACCTGAAGTTTCAAATTTAACACCGGAGTTTGCATTGTTTCATTGTTAAATAAATTTAAATATTTTGATTACCGTGATGCCTAAAGTATCAAAAATGATACCAAATGGTTTTTTTTTTTTTTCAAATTTGTCAATTTGTAAGGACATTGTTGTTTATATAGTAGTTTAGTTTTTAAAACAAAGTAACTGATTCTGTTATGACTTAAGTCAGATTTTCTTGTGGATAAAACAATATTCAATTATAGCACTGGTCTATATCTGCTTGGGTACTTCTGTCCCATTCGTGTAAAGCAGTTATACTTGCATGGCTGTGGTTCGCTTTAAGGAGTATTTTTTTATGGTTAAAAATGGAATGTTCATCCTGCCTGCACTATCGGCATAACCTGGCGGGGCACCAGTTGAGGATGATAGGTGAAAATGGTGAGCAGGTCAGTTGACCCATCATGATGAATTTATCAAAAATTAACCACATTGGTTTCCAGGGGGAAACGCGTGGAGGTCGACCTGTTAGGGTATGTTCCTAGTAATGGGTCTGTTTGATCTCACTACTAACAATTCCTGTCCTCCCGTGACTTGAGGGGTAGGATATGGTAGTGAAGTTGGCGTACGGAGACATCACCTTAATTTTCTGAAATGAAACAAGTAAACAGTTCTATAAATAATCCAGGGTATGGAAGCGTAACTTCCTGTGTCCAGTACTTGGTGCATGAAGATCATTGGTGTCACAGTGTATTCTGTGATGCTCATGTTTATTGGCGACGGTTGCCACTTTCTATCAGGTGGTCCATTAGCTCGTTTGCTAGTCTATGTTGATTAAAAAGATAAAGCTTTACTATTTACTATACTTAAGAAACTTTTAACAATAAAAAGTTAATACTGCATTTTTTTTATTCCTAATTTCAAGGTTCCAACATCGGAGTCCATGATAAACCTAAAGGTCACCGTCGGCTCGTCCGTCCTCACGCAGTCCGTGAAAACCGTAATGACACCTGTGTCCAAGGAGTTATCGCCGGCGAAATCGACGCAAGATGGCGCCGCACCGACGAACGTGGTTGTGACAATGCTGCCAACATTGACCCAACACACAGACAAAGTGACCACCACAAAGAACCCGGTGCTGAGTTTTAACGTCAACTCGCTACAAAAGGAGCTCATGTCATCGACCGTGTTGGCGAAAATCAATCAGAACGACAAAGGAACAAATGATTATGCTATAAATGAAAACAATGATGATCAGTCCATGGAAATTGATGAAGGTAATGATTTTTTTTTATACAACTTTGAATGGCAAACGAGCTGACAGTTCACCTGATGGAAAGTGGTAACCGTCGCCTATAGACATAAGCAGTACCATGGACATAACAGAGTATACTGTTTCGCCCATGATACCCCCCATGCGTTGCCATTCCTGAGGACTCAGGTGTTATTCCTCTGTACCCTGTAAATTCACGCCATATCCCACCCTTCAAACCGAAACACAGCCATGCAAACACAACTGCTTCACGGTAGAAACACGAATGGGACAGAGGTACCCAAGCAATTGACTTTTGTACAAAGTCTCCCTCTGGTTAATTTTATAATTATTATCCATTTTTTTTTATTATAACACGACATGTTACTATCTTGTGATAGTTAGAGATAGATAGATAATTTTTAAAATTAAGCATTTTGCGTTCTATTGTTCCTGCCTACGCTAAAAGGAGATAGGCGTGATAGATATGTATGTATATTTTTTTATGTAGAAATTTTATCAAAATCGGTTCCGTGGTTTTTTTGTTTATTAAAATGATTGGTTTATTGTCACAATTTAATTGTTTTATTTATTGACGTTTCAGACTGTTCCCTGGTCGTGCCGGTCACTACGAACGGTAGTGGGAAATTGGTGTTTGAAATTGACTCTTTGAAGGTTGGTTGGAATTATCTATTTATTTATTTTACACTTTATTGCACCAAGCAAAAAATAACAAATATAAAGTAAATATTAATGAGAAGTGATACAAAAGGCAGCCTTATCGCTATGCAATCTCTTCCAGACAACCTTTGGGTAGAGGACATTGAGAAATTATAATATTATATATTTAATCTTATCGAGTTAATTTTGTTTTTACATATATGTAAGTTGATTTTCTCAACAAGCATTTTTTTTTTCAAATCTATGAAACAAGTACCAGTGCATCATCATAGGCCTCCCTCATACGAGGGGTTTTGCCAGTAGTTGCCACTCTTGGCAGACGGCACTAGGGACACGCTGCTTAGGCGGCAGATCTCCCGATCATACAGTTCCTTTAATCGTCTCTTATAATATTCACGGGACAGAAAGAGGTGCTATTTTATGCAAGGACTACACGGCGATTGACGACGGTTGAGATACATACAATTTGGTTACATTCATCATGTTCATGTCAGCCATTATTCGTCTACTGCTATACATAGGCTTCCCCCATAGACTGCCAACAAAAACAGTCCTGAGTTACTGCATTACATTATATATATATATATATATATATATATATATATATATATATATATATATATATATATATATATATATATATATATATATATATATACCAAATTGTTTATAATTACTCCTCTCCATCCAAAGGTTGCCTGGAAGAGATCGCTCTTAGCGATAAGGTCGCCCATTGTTCTCTCGTTGTGATCATTTCTTGTAATTGTTTATATTTATAATAAGTTTACTATTGTAATCTTATGGAGGAAACAATAAAGAGTATCTATCTATCTATATTACGTTTGTTACATTACAGAACAGCAAAGAGAAGCCTAAGTCGAACTTCTTCGACGTTGGCCTCCTGCTGTCGGACGGCAACGAGGGTCAGGAGCGCGACGCGGATAAGTACGTCCTCGACAAGTTGCATGTGCTCAAGAGGGACGAGGATGACGGCGACGATGAACGTGAGTTACACAACGGGACTATCAGTGATTTAGGGAAACATACAATTCGTAGAACATATCTACACTAATATTATAAAGAGGAAACATTTGTATTTTTGTGTGTATGTATGTTTGTAATGAATAAACTCAAAAACTACCTTGCCAATTTAAAAAATTCTTTCACTGTTAGAAAGTTGCATTCACCCTGAGTAACATAGGCTATATTTATTGCAAGAAAAGATTAGGGATCCTTACTAAAAGTTTAGTAACGTAACTCAAGGTGTAAAAAAATGCGATACTATATATTTGGTCGCGTGCGCTGCGGAAACTATTGATGATAGAACAAAAGTATGTTCTACAATATTGAAGGAAATATCAATAACTACAAAAAACATCGCGACACTATATGTCCGACTATTATCGTTATGTCACAATAGCCACTTTTTAAAATGTTGTAAAAATGTCCACCCGTGCGAAGTCGGGACGGGCTGCTAGTAAATAATATAGCAACACTAATACATCCAATAAATTATATAAAAATTATTAATTCACTCTTGCGTCACCTTCCCATTTATATCTGTTCTCCTTTAACCAAAGGTTGCCTGTAAGAGATTACCCTAGCGATAAGACCGCCTTTTGTACCTTTACGTGTATATTTCAATCTGTATTTATATTATATTTCACTTGAATTGTTCACTTGTCATTGTATATTTTTGTTTATGGTGCAATAAAGAGTTAAATAAATAAACGAGAGCAGATGATAAATATGGGGAAAAATAAATATATGAAATTTTAAGTGATTATCGTTGCCAATAGGTACCTGCGACATTAGAGGAATTTGCAGGTGTGAGGCTTCCAATGTCATATCTGTTCGGAAATACTGCTGTTGGCAGTTGGTTCCATACTATGATTTTATGACACTTGGAACGGAATATAATTTGACTGTCCACCTGATGGAAAGTGGTAATCGTTGCCTATAGACATGAACGGCACCAGTATTATTTGACCTGCATATTGATATTTCATATTCAACTTCCAGCAGAGACGTTAGTGATGGAGGACGAGGACGGCACGACCATCATTCGCATGGCGGCCGGCCAGCGGGTGCTGTACGACGGCACCAAGTTCGTGGTCGCCGACGATGACACCCGCGATGACAACATAGACAACGGCGACAGCCAGGGTCGGTACTGGACGCGCACACACACTCGCACGACACATCCACGCAAGCTTATATATACACCCACACTCACACACACATACCCAAACTCACACACATCCACACTCACACACACTCGCCCACACTCACACACACCCACACAGACATTTACATAAACTCACATTCACTCAGACATTTATTTACATACATTTACATATCTATTCACATACACAACGCACGCATGCACACTCACACACGTATGCCACCACGCCTTTTAATCATACAACCACATTCATACGTCTTACTCGCACGTATCCACACTCGCATAACCTCCTTCACACACTTTTTACGCCGTCTAATGTCTAA
Organism: Galleria mellonella; assembly: GCF_026898425.1. NCBI lineage: Eukaryota > Metazoa > Arthropoda > Insecta > Lepidoptera > Pyralidae > Galleria > Galleria mellonella. The sequence continues at coordinate 163,267 of NW_026441999.1, read as the reverse complement.
GCACAATAAATATTCTACTTGATAAAAGATAGCTTTGAAAAATATAATAATTTTATCTCCTTGGGTGTGAAAATTTAAAAGTGACCCACTTTTAAATTTTCATTCGGTTTTATGTGATTCTTTAACACACAAAATGATAAACAGAAAATAAAAAAAAAGTGGCACTCTGGGAATGCCGACAGAAGTGAAAACAGTAAACAGTGAAAACAGAGGTATCAGTTATGGTTACGGTAACAATATCGCGAGTTCAATGGTTTTTTCCCACCTCAAAAAATTTCCAACGCGCCTAAAGAAGTTTTCACTTTAAAACCATCATTTTCGGTTTAGGACACCCGTTCCTTTCTCGTGAATGTCATAAGAGCCGACTAAGAGAGGGCGAGGGATGGGCAGGAGAGAGTCCCTTTTAAAACATCAAAGCCTGACTGCGCTTATCAATCCGCCTGCTAAGCGTGGCAACTACTGGCAAAACCCCTAGGGGAAGGCTTATGTTCAGCAGTGGACAGTTAAAGGCTGATATGGTGATACTGTATACCCATAATAAAAAAATAGGAACATTATGGCGCGTGAAAAATTATTATTGTTCGGTATTCGTCACTGAACTTAAAAAGTAAAATTGTGTTTTTGATTTCCGCGCATTGTTTGAGAAAAGTACTATACAGGCCTTGGCCACAACTATGCATTGATCAACTCACGTATGTGTGCCTCGTCTACGCCTCGGCCCACATTTCCACGTTCGTCCATCAATGCCTCAGTTGCTGGCCGCTGCAGTAATGTACTATTATGTACAAGATTTGCCTATGTTATAATTTCAGACTCTAACGAGGAGTCGCAGATAGAGCTGCAGGTATCGGGCGACGAGGAGACCGCGAATGCCATCATAGCCGCCGCCCAGGAACAAGGTGCGTGCCGCTTGTTGCTGACTAGCTGTCTAGTGTCGCACGACTTGACGCGTGTATCCATGAAGTACGCATGGGTAATATGGATACCGATGCGATATCTATATATTGGGTTGTTATGCACACTGATGGCAGAAAAAAGGATCGTCACCCATTTCGATATGGCCCAATCGCGAAATGGGCGATATTGAAATATATATATACCATATATATAGTCTCGACGGATTTTAACGAAACTTGGTACAATTATTCCTCATACTCCTGGGCAGGTTATAGTATACTTTTCATCACGCTACGATTAATAGGAGCAGAGCGGTGAAGAGAAATGTTAGGAAAACGGGAGAAGTTACTCCATTTTTAAACTTCCGTCGCGTGTGCAGTCTTAATGGCCACTTTTTTAAATGTAAAAATGTCCACCCGTGCGACGCCGGGACGGGCCGCTAGTTAATAAATAAATAGGAAACTGAAAACCCCTCCCATGTTGTAGGTGGTGCATTCATCAAAGTGGAGTCAGGCGAGATGTATCGAGTGAAATCTGTCCAAAGCAAGTCCGACGACACTAACGATGACGATGACGAGATGAATTTGGTGAGTAATGCGTATTATCAGTACCATACATACATATCTGTCACGCCTGTCTCCCATTAGGGTAGGCAGAAACAATGGAACGCCAAATGCTTCGATTCAAACAAACCTCTTTCGCTTCCTCCACATTCATCAATCTTTTCATACACGCTCACCATTGCTAGCATTATACCGTGTCAGGTTGACCTGCACGTGCTCAAGAAACTTTCTCCATCAGTCCAACTACTTAACCAAAATTCCCTATAATTCTTAAAGTTCACTGTTGTAAACAATTACATTGTTCGTGTCTTTGTCCCTTAATTAGCTCTGTGGAATCCATTACATATCTCGGTATTACATTAGATAGATTTCTAAACTTTAAGAATCATATTAGCGCTGTAGGTTGACTATTTACCTGGGGTAAGTTGACCTATGAAGTAAGGGCAAAATCTACGAGGAAATAGGATAAAAGACGCAAAAATGTATTACTCATTTTTTTTTATTGAAACCAATAGGCGATCTTCCGCCACTTCAATTAAACATCATAACATTCAAATTATAAGAATAAACAATCAGACGTTTAAACATTAGGCAATTTGCCTAATGTTTAAACAAAACTAAAAAACAAAAAAACAATAACAATAACAACTTTTTTTTTACTAAAAATAAACAAAGTACTTTCTTATTAATTATTTAAAACAAAACGAAACAACCTATAAACTTGAGCAATAATACAATAATCATATCTTACTAACGTAATTATATTTATTATTGTTATCAAATAATTTACTTTTTTTTGTCAAAGATAACTCGTTGATATGCTCTATTACATTTTTGGGTGTACTACCTCTATTAGTCTTTCTTTTGTATGTTTGCATGGACCTGACACAACAATTTTTGGATAAAATTTTAAAAATACCAACTTCATTTTATGTGTGGAATATCCATAATATTATGGGGCTAAAATTATTATTATTATAATCCCGGTCTCCCCTACAGGCCATTTAAAAATGTTAAGATGTTATTGCTTTGGACCTTTATAGTAGGTTTTATACACAATCAATTACAGTTTGGTGTAGTTGAGGATAGATAGATAGACACTCTTTATTGTTTCCACCAAAAGATTATAATAGTAAACTTATTATAAATATAAATAATTACAAGGATTTATTCGGATCACTTTTAACTATAGTCCGTCATTTAGGACATCGAATCCCAGTGTGTTCTAGCTTATTTCTGAATTTTCTAATTCATTTCTGTACCATTTGTCGTCAGATACAATCAATGGTGCAAGAAGAGGAAAATGGCCATTTCAAATGTTTGCTGTGCGCCAACAACAAGGACAGTGGTAAGTTTCATTATGTTTATTGCTCGTGACAGGTACTTGTTGAATAAGAACTATCGTGACTTATAGATAGATAGATACTCTTTATTGTTTCCTCTAACAGATTATGATCAGGGTTAGCTAGTGAATGGACTGTAATATCTTTGGCTGGTATAATTGCTGGGTAGATAGATAGATAGATAACCTTTATTACCAGTATTAAGAAAATAAAAAATTAAACAATAGAAAAAAAAAACAATTTTGCTGGTTGCTGGAGCCGCCTCAGCTGTTGCTACATATGTACAGCTCCAGCGAGATGTACCTATACAGCGCTGATTTTCAGGTGGCCCCTTAACTCCTTTACCTTTAGCATGCGTGTGGGTCGCCAATATCTATTTCCCGGAAGGGCTATATGAACTTTAGCCCGACAATGAATTAGGGACTACTCACACTTAATCAGCTCCATTCGCGTTTCGCTGAACGATTTTGGTCACACTTATACAGTTCCGCTTCTATCAGCCGCGTACGGCGTCGTAAGAATGAGAAAAGCCGTCATAGCGTGCCATCGCCGCTGAAACGCTTGTCTACTGCGTACGGCGTTGTATATGCTGCATTTCGTAAAAATAAAATAATTATAATTGCTATAAAATACGTCTGCACTCTTTAATCCTTGCGTACATAATGATTACAACAATAAATCAAATCAATGCAGAAACAATACAGGTCGCAACTTGTCGACAAGGAGTCGCGAAACATCCCTGTAAAGAGATGTTTCGCCGCGTTCGACGGTGAATGCGGCTGAACAGTGCTATAATATATATAAAAATAAATGAATAAAAATAAATAAATACGAATATACGGCTGATACCAAGGTTTTGAAGTGTCTGGAATATGACCGACGGCTCCATACCCACTTTGTGCAAGGCGATCACTGCAATCTTATTTTCTTTTGACACCCCATTCCATATTGTAATTTGATAATAAAAACGAAAAAATATGTAAAATGGCGCGAAATCGAAAGAAGTTTTTAAAATAATAAACGTGTTCCAAATTCAAAATAAATAAAAGGTTGAAAAAAAGAAAGTTTTTGTATCAGTATTTATGGCCAGACTAGTTACTTACGCATGCAATGTATTCTGACATATACTGTGTTTAATTATTTAACTATTTATTTAATTATTTATTTAAGTGTTTAATTGTTTAATGTAAACTCATATCCTCCTGTAATTTAAAAATGGAATGACCTTTTACTTCCAAACATGGCTACCAAGGAGGTAACTAATACAAGATTTTATTTAAATTTCGAACTGGCTTGCAAATAGAAAGCTGTTTACTGAAAAAAAAAAACAAAGGAACATTATGGCGCGTGAAAAATTATTATTGTTCGTTATTCATCATTGAACTTAAAAAGTAAAATTGTGTTTTTGATTTCCGCGCATTGCTTGAGAAAAGTACTATACAAGCCTTGGCCACAACTAGGCATTGATGGACTCAGGTATGTGTGCCTCGGCTACGCCTCGGCCCACATTTGCACGTTCGTCCATCAATGCCTCAGTTGCTGGCTGTTGCAGTAATGTAATATAGAAGGTATAAAGGAAATACTTGACTATTTAACCCGCAAAATTGTATGAAAAAGTTGAGCCTCTTTTCTAGAAGCACTTGTATAAAGAGAGTGGTTGTGACGTGTGATGGTGGTCGGCAGTGGAGCCGGTGGTGCTGCGTGCGGAACCGATGATGCAGCACCTGCGCGCGCAGCACGCCGCGCGCCTCTACATCTGCCGCGTGTGCGGCCGCCGGCTGCGGCGCCGCAACCACTACACCGCGCACCTAGGTACCGCCACACCACACGCCACCACGCCACCACGCCACCACGCCACCACGCCACCACACCGCCACCGACACACACCCACTCTAGCTCGCCTCTACATCTGCCGCGTGTGCGGCCGCCGGCTGCGGCGCCGCAACCACTACACCGCGCACCTAGGTACCGCCACACCACACGCCACCACGCCACCACGCCACCACGCCACCACGCCACCACACCGCCACCGACACACACCCACTCTAGCTCGCCTCTACATCTGCCGCGTGTGCGGCCGCCGGCTGCGGCGCCGCAACCACTACACCGCGCACCTAGGTACCGCCACACCACACGCCACCACGCCACCACGCCACCACGCCACCACGCCACCACACCGCCACCGACACACACCCACTCTAGCTCGCCTCTACATCTGCCGCGTGTGCGGCCGCCGGCTGCGGCGCCGCAACCACTACACCGCGCACCTAGGTACCGCCACACCACACGCCACCACGCCACCACGCCACCACGCCACCACGCCACCACACCGCCACCGACACACACCCACTCTAGCTCGCCTCTACATCTGCCGCGTGTGCGGCCGCCGGCTGCGGCGCCGCAACCACTACACCGCGCACCTAGGTACCGCCACACCACACGCCACCACGCCACCACGCCACCACGCCACCACGCCACCACGCCACCACACCGCCACCGACACACACCCACTCTAGCTCGCCTCTACATCTGCCGCGTGTGCGGCCGCCGGCTGCGGCGCCGCAACCACTACACCGCGCACCTAGGTACCGCCACACCACACGCCACCACGCCACCACGCCACCACGCCACCACGCCACCACGCCACCACACCGCCACCGACACACACCCACTCTAGCTCGCCTCTACATCTGCCGCGTGTGCGGCCGCCGGCTGCGGCGCCGCAACCACTACACCGCGCATTATACACTTCGTTTTTGCTTGTTTAGAAATACTTCATAATAATTTTAGTACAAATATTTTACAAGTTTTTTATACAAGTTAGAATGGTAAATAAGCTTACGCACCACCTGATGGTAAATGATAAACGTCGCTTATAGATATGAACAGTTTCATGGACATAATAGAGTATACTGTTTCGCCCAAGATACTCCCCATATGTTGCTTTTTCTGAGGACTCGGGTGTTATTCTTCTGTACAACTGAAACACAACCATGTGAACACAATTGCTCCACGGTAAAAACACGAATGGGAAAAGCAAACGACTTTTGTACAAAGTCTCCCTCTGGTAAACCTATATGAGTGATATTGTACTAATATTGTAATTTATTTTAAATATAATAGAGAGCGAATAAAAAACTTATCGGTTTTACATGTACCGAACAACCAGTTTTGCACCTTTATTAAAAAATAACATAAATAGTGGACAAGAATAGTTATATTGACATTAGCAAGTATTTATGAAAGTATGTAGTTGTATACAATACCGCTTGCACGGCTGAGAGTGTACGTCTTGCCGCAGCGGAGCACGTGGCGGGCGGCACGCGGGTGGCGGCCGCGCGGAGGCCGGCCGGCGGCGAGCGGCCGCACCGCTGCGCGCTCTGCGGCAAGACCTTCGCCTCCAAGTACACGCACCAGGCACACCTCAAGACGCACCAGGTCGCAACCGCTTCTTAATCGATACTTTATTTTATACCACTGAGGTGGCAAACAAGTATACGGCCCACCCGATGGTAAGCGGTCACCGTAGCCTATGAACTCCTGCAATACCAGGGGCATTACGTGCGCGTTACCTTCTTTTTTTCATTACTTTGTAATATAATGATAGTCCGAGGGATAAGCAACCTGAAATGGCAATGGCCAGTTCACATAGCTCGAAGAACCGACAACTAATGAAGAAGAAAGGTTCCTGAGTGGCGACCGTGTACGGGCAAACGCAGTGTAGAATGATCCTCCACTAGATGGAGTGACGACCTGAAATGCGTTGCAGGGAGTCAGTGTATGCAGGTGGCTCAGGACCGTTCCTTATGGCAGTCTATGGGGGAGGCCTATGTCCAGCAGTGGGCAAATAATGGCTGAAATGATGATGATGAAGATAATGATAAACACCTTAAGAAGATAATCTTCATACCTGCTGTCACGGTGGGAAAACAATGATACACAGAAATAGATACCTGCGTGGACCTTGAAATAATGAAGTCTTGATATCGCTGTGAGAGTATTCACTTGAAATACTTTTCTAAACGACTCGAGTGAACAACCGAGTTGAAAGTTTTTCGTTCAACTGTATTTTCCTATTAATTATAAGACTTATTATTATTCAAACCATTAACTGTCCACTGCTGAACGTAAGCTTCTCCTATAAGGAGAGTTTTGCCAGTAGTTGCTACGCTTGGCAGGCGGATTGGCGACCACAGTTAGGCTTTTAGAGATATTTTAAGAAGGACGCTGCTGCCCATTCTTCGCCGTACCTTAGTCGCCTCTTAGATACCTACGGGAAAGGAAGGGGTGGCCTATTCTATGCCGGGGCCACACGGCGAGACTTACTAAGTGATATAAAAATTAAATGGTGTCGGTTCCTTTTTAGATTAAAAAAATCTCCTTTTTTCACTTATTGATATTTGAATTTTAATAGAATTGGCACAAATACTAATATTTTTATATTGGTAAATATAAAATTACTGTCTAAAACAACTATAAATGAATTCCCCACTAGGAACGGCCGCGGCCGTTTAAGTGCGACCAATGCGGGAAGACGTTCCTCACGCAGCAGAATCTCAACCAACACGAGAAGACGCATCTCGGCATCAAAGATTTTATATGCAACATCTGTGGTGAGTACATTATGTAAACTTTATATGAGTGTACTTTTATCCGAACTTTATATATATATATATATATATATATATATATACAGAATTTTTTAAATTACTAATAGTTTTATTTGGTCAAGTTAAATTTGAAAATAAGGATTACATAAGAAACCGACTTATGAATGAATGATAAAAACTATGTGTATTACTAGTATAAAAAAAGCAATAGTTTAGTTTTTTGCCCATCCTTTTCAGCTGAATTTTTTGATTCATAAAAAAAAGTTTACTTGAATAAAATTTATTTTTGTTTATGTTATTTATTTACTAGTATTTCTTTTCTATTTTAATTCGTTAATTTGGAGATTTAGAATTGCATTACGGAGAGTCAGTGGATGCAGGTGGCTCAGGAGCGTTCTTTATAGCAGTCTATGGGGGAGACTTATGTCCAGCAGTGGACGTATTTTTTAAAGTGTTTTTTTTTTTTATACAACTTAGAACGGCAAACAAGCTGACGGTCCACCTGATGGAAAGTGGTAACCGTCGCCTATAAACATAAGCAGTAGCATGGACATAACAGAATATACTGTTTCGCCCATGATACCACCCATGCGTTGCCATTCCTGAGGACTCAGGTGTTATTCCTCCGTACCCAGTAAATTCACGCCATATCCCACCCTTCAAACCGAAACACAGCCATGCAAACACAACTGTTTCACGGTAGAAACACGAACACGTGTGCAGGCAAGGCGTTCGCGAGCCAGCACAACCTGGAGGTGCACGGCGTGACGCACAGCGGGCGGCGGCCCTTCGCCTGCGCGCGCTGCGGCAAGGCCTTCGCGCGCCGCCCCGAGCTGCGGGACCACGCGCGCGTCCACACAGGTCTACACCACTACACCACTACACCACTACACCACTACACCACTACACCACTACACCACTACACCACTACACCACTACACCACTACACACCAGCACACGCCGCCTCTACAGATATAAACATTGGAAGCCTCTTAGTAACAAGTAGAAATGAAGCCCAAGTACTCACATTTCATTTATTTTAGACATCTTCCTATTAAATCATACATTTACTTATTTTACTTTGTATTTGATATATAACAAATAACCAACTTCTGTTAATCCATTCACACTTATTTAACTAAAGCTTCTTTTGAACTTCTATCAACAGTAATTGTGATATATTTTATATAATGACCACTTGGTTCACTATACTTGTTCACTCTTGATACGTCAGGGAGCTCCGCTCTGTTCAACGGTTGGACAAGAAGTGCCTCCCCACCCAAATAACAATCTTTTATATCTACAGGGCCGAATTCGAGTGAACAAGTCAGTGAGACCACGTGTTCTTACAATTTCATTATTTTTTATTCAAGTATCATGACAATAAATAAGTATAAAATCAGTTAAAATATAAATTTGTGTTCTATATACAAGAATAATTTATTATCAAATTTGCTATAATAACAATTTTAACATTTGTGTATATTTAAAGTAGTTATTTTGATTTTCATTAATAAATATAGGTACACATTTTGACACAAGATGTTTAATGAAATTAATATAATTTAAAATAAATATATGTTCAAAATGAACCTTTTTTTACATATACTAACAATTGTATTTTTTTATAAAAAAGAAAATTTATAAACAATTGAAATAGACCAAAAAATATATAATATAGCAAGTCAACAGACGGCAATTTTATTTACAATTAATATAAATAATAATATATACAAACAAGAACCAGCATATTTTATAAACATATTAGTAGTCCTTCGAGCCGGATAGCTAACATGGCCATTCTGAAATGTACTTCGAGAGCGAAGTACATAATATATCACAGTACAATATCTATAAGATTTAATTTCCCTTACTTGTTAAGTTTAGAAAATTAGTATAATTAAGGAAATACGTGTCGCAGGCGAGCGGCCGTTTGCGTGCGAAATATGCGGCGCGGCGTTCGCGCAGCGCTCCAACCTGCACTCGCACCGCCGCGCCACGCACCTCGCCGACAAGCGCCACGCCTGCCACCTCTGCCCCAAGCGCTTCAAGCGCCGCAGGTCAGCCTCGCCACCGCTTTATATAGCTCTCTACGAGGTGTACGTGTACGTGTGCAGCGCTCCAACCTGCACTCGCACCGCCGCGCCACGCACCTCGCCGACAAGCGCCACGCCTGCCACCTCTGCCCCAAGCGCTTCAAGCGCCGCAGGTCAGCCTCGCCACCGCTTTATATAGCTCTCTACGAGGTGTACGTGTACGTGTGCAGCGCTCCAACCTGCACTCGCACCGCCGCGCCACGCACCTCGCCGACAAGCGCCACGCCTGCCACCTCTGCCCCAAGCGCTTCAAGCGCCGCAGGTCAGCCTCGCCACCGCTTTATATAGCTCTCTACGAGGTGTACGTGTACGTGTGCAGCGCTCCAACCTGCACTCGCACCGCCGCGCCACGCACCTCGCCGACAAGCGCCACGCCTGCCACCTCTGCCCCAAGCGCTTCAAGCGCCGCAGGTCAGCCTCGCCACCGCTTTATATAGCTCTCTACGAGGTGTACGTGTACGTGTGCAGCGCTCCAACCTGCACTCGCACCGCCGCGCCACGCACCTCGCCGACAAGCGCCACGCCTGCCACCTCTGCCCCAAGCGCTTCAAGCGCCGCAGGTCAGCCTCGCCACCGCTTTATATAGCTCTCTACGAGGTGTACGTGTACGTGTGCAGCGCTCCAACCTGCACTCGCACCGCCGCGCCACGCACCTCGCCGACAAGCGCCACGCCTGCCACCTCTGCCCCAAGCGCTTCAAGCGCCGCAGGTCAGCCTCGCCACCGCTTTATATAGCTCTCTACGAGGTGTACGTGTACGTGTGCAGCGCTCCAACCTGCACTCGCACCGCCGCGCCACGCACCTCGCCGACAAGCGCCACGCCTGCCACCTCTGCCCCAAGCGCTTCAAGCGCCGCAGGTCAGCCTCGCCACCGCTTTATATAGCTCTCTACGAGGTGTACGTGTACGTGTGCAGCGCTCCAACCTGCACTCGCACCGCCGCGCCACGCACCTCGCCGACAAGCGCCACGCCTGCCACCTCTGCCCCAAGCGCTTCAAGCGCCGCAGGTCAGCCTCGCCACCGCTTTATATAGCTCTCTACGAGGTGTACGTGTGCGGCGTGTTACGTCCATGCTACTGCTCATGTCTATAGGCGACGGTTAACACTTTCCATCAGGTGGGCCGTCAGCTTGTTTGCCATTTTAAGTTGTATAAAAAAAATGCGTACTACCACTCTCATTGCTAGCAATATACCCTGTTAAGTCCACCTCCACGCGGTCCCAATCCCACATATATTTATCACGATGGGCTAAGTGACCTGCATTTTCATTCTCACCTGTCATTCCTCACTGTTGCCCCGCCAGTGTATGCCGTTAGAGAAGGCGGGGTTACCATTCCATTATCATCCGTAAAAAAATACACATCTCTTATTTATTATATACAATGGCAGAGGCAGGTTCTTCAAAACAAAAACAGCTGATTCAAATAGAAGATTATCTTCGCACAAATAATCAATTGCAGCCATATAATATAATTGACAGTTCTCACGTTTTACACCGCGCAATGCATTTGAAATTTTACGATTCATACGACGCGCGATACCTACACCGCCCGGCCAATGGTGCTTCTTCGTAGGTATTTACATACGCTTGTGGCGTTGACATTATACAGCTAGTTTCACGCGTCGCGATAGAATTTTAATACGAATATTACATTGCTGCTTTTTAGTATGACATTTCATTTTAAAATATTATTATTACTTTATATTATAATATGATATAATACATGAATTTAAATGAAGAAAGCAATTTAAAAATTGTAATTTTCTGGAAAGAATTTCCATTTGTTTTCAATTCAGAATAATGATCTAAATTGGCTGTTTTTGTTTTTAACAACCTGTCCTTTACACCCTGTTTATACACTCGAACGTTTAATTCTTTTAATTTGCTATATTTAGAATATTAAAGACTTATAGTTTGTTAAATGGAAAATGTTGGTCGTAGTGCGAAAACGTGATTAACATCATTTACATTTACAGAAGGTACTGTAGTGTCTGTGATACATTTCTTGTGTTACTACCCTGTCTACTAATTAATATTTCTGTTAGAGTCGCGCTTTCTAGTGTTAAAAGTATTTAAACCATTTTTATTGTATAAGGTGTTACCGAAATATCTGCATTCCCTGCTACAGGACGTAGTATTAAATATATTATACATTACGATAAAAAAAGGAATTTCATGTCTAAGTATTATGAAATTATTATAAAATAAAATAAAGTCATGCTTAATTTTTTTCATTACATGTAAAACATCTTATAACTATACTTTACGTGCCTGTTTATTTATTTATCTTAAAATAACAAGACTTTATGTCAATTATTTATCTATTAAATGCAATGTGTATTATAATAACTTGGCATGTTTGAAAGTTCATCACCTTCTTTACAACACTTCTTTGTGTACACTAAGCAAATTGTTGCGCTAAATCAACTTGTTTTTGATACAAATATACGCGCGTTTACGTAATTTATTTGCGTTTTTTACTGAACACATTTGAAATATCATGTCCGGTTTGATCACAAACTGGATTATCGGAAGGTAGTATGTGTACAGTATGTCCCGTCAAAGGGAATGCAGGTAGTCGGGTAGGACGTGGTATGCGATGTGTCGGTTGGTCGGTTGGACGCAGGCTGCTGGAGTACCACGTGAAGGCGGCGCACACGGGCGAGCGGCCGCTGCGCTGCGCCGTGTGCCGCGCCAGCTTCGTGTACCCCGAGCACTACAAGAAGCACGCGCGCATCCACAGCGGCGAGAAGCCCTACGGCTGCGAGGTACGCCTTGCACACAGCTGCACTGCAGCCATAACATACCACTACACTTCACCGACGCAACGTAACACACTAACAGGTTTCACAAGTAGCAACAACGCGCTGCACGCAGAGCAACAAAAATAGCGAGTTAACAAAAAAAGTAAAGTTAAATAGAAGTTTGTAAAAAAATGAACAAACAAGAACAAAAAAATTATGAATAAAATTCATACTCATTTCTTATTGTAAAAAGTGACAAATTCATTTTAATGACAAATTAAACTTACGAGGTTTTCATTTTTACGAATAGAATGATTAGAGTTTACAATACGCTACAATTTTATTTTAAAATCTATTAAGATTCCATAATTAATTAATTCGTTCTGAAATTATCTCAGATTATTAAATTTTGGGGCGTATTCATATAACAAAATTGTTAGTGATGACGTCATATACTTTCAAATAATAGAATTAATAAACAAAATTTATTTTACATACTAAATAACAATGTTATTATAGAAATAACAAGGACGACACATGAACATAATATATGTAGTGCAAAATTAACAATTAATCTCTAAAGAAAAAAAATGTTACCTTTATTGATTTTGCTTTTTATTATATTTTTATATATATATATATATACTTTTATCTCTTTTTGTTATGTATGTCTTTCTGTTATATTATATACACAATATCTATCTATTAAACAATTGACTGTGTGCACGTATTAATATATAGGTGTGTGATATACGTATGTTTGCACGTGGCAGGTGTGCGGCAAGTCGTTCAACTCGCGCGACAACCGCAACACGCACCGGTTCGTGCACAGCGACAAGAAGCCGTACGAGTGCTTCACGTGCGGCGCCGGCTACATGCGCAAGCGCCAGCTGCTCGCGCACATGCAGTCCACGGTACGTACGCACGCACGCACGCACGCACGCACGCACGCACGCACACACGCACACACGCACACACGCACACACGCACACACGCACGCAGAGAAATCTATCTGCGAAAACACATTTCTTATTTCGGATCACCATTATTTAACTTGAAATGGCAAACAAGCTGACTTCCCACTTGATGAAGGAGGAGAGGGGATTAGTAGTAATGAGAATTAAGAATCCTATCGCTAGCAATATAAGGTATATCAGGTCGATTTCCATACGGTTCCCCCTACAGAATATTGTGATTAATTTTATTGTTAAATTAGTCACAATAGGCCAACTGATCTGCTTCATCCTCATCTATCATCTTTCACTGGTGCCCCGCTGGTGTATATCATTAGCGCAGGCGGGGTTATCATTCCATTATCATCCATTAAAAAAAAGCCTACCTGATGTGCCTCACAGTACCCGTCATGTGTTGCCCGTTCCTGGGGACTAAAATGCTATGACTCCGTACCCTGTAATTTCATTTGTCCTTCAAACCGAAACGACCGTGCATACATAGTTGGTTAACAGTGGAAATACGAATGCGAAGGAGATACCCAAGAAGATAATACTGAAAATATCCTGAAAAATAAAAATAATAATGTGAATGTAAAAAAGACTCCATTTTCCGCGCTTAGCCTCTCATTTGAGCCGTTGTGCGTATGAGTCGTGGCTAGTACAGCCAACCTAGCTCCGCCCAGAAGCGCAGAAGGTTCCTGGGTTCTTCACAGGCCTCACGGAGCGACCTCACCGTTCCGAGGATTTCTAAACGTTGATGGGCCACAGCCTCACATTCCAGGATTACGTGAGCAGCCGTTTCTTCAGCGTCGAAACAGCCTCGATATAGAGGGCTGTCTGTGGCTCCTATTGTGTATAAGTGTTTGTTTAATGGACAATGGCCCGTTATTATCCCTATCATTATTTTGAGGTTTTTTCTATCTAGATGTAAAAATAATAATAATTGTATTTATTATTGACCAGCTTTTTACCAGTTATTGCGTACGTGTGGATTTCAGAAATATGAAAACCAATTGACCACTTATATTCGGCATATAAAGATAAAAAAATAGATTAGATTTTAAATTAGATCTTCAGGAATACAACTGTGTTTACCGCATCCAATTTAGTGCAGTAGTTTTTACGTAATCACACAACAAACATACAGACAGAGAGTAAAACAAAATTTTTAAAAAATAATCCCCTATTTAGGTTCCACATATTTATTTTTCTTAATTATCGTAACGCAGTGTACGACGACCTCCTACTAGATGGAGTGACGACCTGAATTGCATTGCTGGGAGTCAGTGGATGCAGGTGGCTTAGGACCGTTCTTTATGGCGGTCTACGGGAGAGGCCTATGTCCACCAGTGGACAAATAATGGCTGAAATAATGATGATGATGATCTCCCGTGCACAGACATCGTTTAGTTACAATTTTTATTATATTAGTAATATTTTTTAATGTCTGTTTTTTTTATATTCCAGGGTCATGTTGCCGAGTCTATAGTAGTCAATCAGCCGAGGGTCATAAAGACTTTAGAAAATGTAAGTTATTTAACATATACAGTACATTATATTAGATATATCTAATTGTCTTCACGCCAAGTTTTTTTTTCTGGTGTAGGCACAGAGAACAAAGTGTCAAAAAAACCCCTTAACATAGTCTAGTCTGATATATACCGGTTCCTATGTCCTATACAGGGTGGAAGGGACAAGTTTAAAAAGAAAAGAAAATAGCTGATTCAGATCAACGCTCTGAAGAAGATGACCGATTATTTCCTCACCGGAAATGCACAACAGCCATATAATTAACGATTCTTAGTATTGACGCCGCGCAATGTATTTGAAATTTTACGATACACACGACGCGTGGTACGTAAGTATAGCGCGGTCAATGGCGCTTCTTCGTAGGTAGTTTCGTACACTTAGGGCGTTGACCTCACACAGCTGATTCCGCGCGTCGCGGTGGGATTGTAATACATTGCTGTTTTTTGCTATTTAAATGTATTTTACTATTATTATTAATATTATTATTTTTTAATATTATAAAATAATATCCTAGATTACATGATTTTATATGAAAAAAAAAAATAGGAATAAATTTGAAATTTTCCAGATTATTCTGAACTGAAAATCAATAGAAACTTAATTGATTTTCAGTTCAGAATAATGGCCTAAATTCATTGTTTCAATTTTTGCTAACATGTCCCTTACACCCTGTATATTGGATTCTTAAAAAAGTCCATTACCCATTTTAATGCTTCATTTATCAGGTTCAATACTGTTTATGCCGGATCTAACATTTCTAATGTTGGATTTCCAATAAAATGTCATCATTCATCATCCATTTTGATGTTGTTCACACAATAAAGGAGGTTTTTTTTTTTTGATGGGTGTAAATGGTATGGTAACCCCGTCTGCGCTAACGGGATACGCTGGCGGAGCACCAGTGAAGGGTGATAGATGAGAATGAAAACAGGCCAAGTTAGCCTATCATGAGGAATTCATCAGGAATTGACCATGATAGTTTCCAGGTCGAACCGCGAGGAGGTCGACCTGTTTGGGTATATTGCTAGCAATGGGATTCTCAGTCTCCATTACTAACAATCCTTTTCCCCCCAATAAAGGAGGTTAGCTTCCCCATTACTAGCTATTCACTGTCAAGTGAAACTCCACACGGTCCCGCTGAGAATTATCGTGATTAATTCCTTGTGAATTTATCACGATGTTGGATGTTACCTGACTGGACTTTATCCTCTTCTAATCTCCCTCACGACGGACCAACTAACCCACTTTCATTCTCACCTATCATTCCTCGCTGGTGTCCCGCCAGTGGACACCGATAGAGCAGGCGGGGCTACCATTTTAGTTCCATAAAAAAAAAACCATTTTCATTCAATAAAAAAAAGTCAGCAATACATTTTTTTTAAATTTTATTTATTCATAAACTATAATTTGTATTTAAATATCATAGTAGGTATAAAATTAATATATTCCATGTAAATATAAATTTTTGTTTATTGTTTGTCGCAGACCACCATGGAGGTTGTGAACGTTTCCACCCTGGAGACGGACGACAAATATGATAACAATGTGAGTATTTAGTCTCAAAATCTTTCGCAATACATTATTTATTTATTAAAATCCAAACGTATTTAATATCTATGGTCCAGGCATAGAATTCCCTTTCTTTCCCGTGGGTGTTGTAAGAGGCAACTAAGAAACTTATGGTAGAGGGATGGGCAGCGGCGTCCCTCTTAAAACATCTCTAAAGCTTATCTGCGGTTGCTAATCCGGCAGGCGCCAAGCATGGCAGCTACTTGCAAAACTCCCCTAGGTGGAGGTTTATGGTCAGCAGTGGATAGTTAAAGGCTGATATAACGATTGACATTTATATTTTATTACATATAGATAATATTATAATAATGAATATATATATATACAATATTTTAATGTAAATGGCGGATATAGCACTATAAACTCGCTTATAAACTATATAAAAATTTGAAAAAGTGCCCAGTTTGTGTTCCCGAGTCAATTTAGAAAAGTTCGGTACCCAAGTTAGCCTAATTGACAATACCCTGAATCCAGACATTTTTCATTCCATTCAGTAAATGTTTATATATTTTTTTTTGTTTTTTTTTTCCAGATATTATATGAAACGAAAGAAACTGAATTGGATGTGAACACCATAGGGACTGTGGGTAAGTGAAGTGTACAGATTTTTCTAAGTTAAATAATGCTGTTAGTTTGTTTTGAAAAGCTCTTTATGTATCATAGGTGATTGCAAATATGTGGTGAGATAATACTCACCAATGTTTATAATATATGTCAACTCTTATAATATAATTGAGTTTTAAAAACAAGCAGACAAACGAACATTTTGTTATATATATATTTATATGACGACGCTTGGTCACGGCACTCGCTCGCAAGATGCGCGCGCAGGTCGCGCAGGCGCTTTGTGATTGTTGGCTGCGCGCGCATACCGCGCACGGGCCAGCGACCAGAGACAGTGTTTTGTTAACTTGGACAATTTAAACATTTATTCGATTTATTGTGAAATACTTATTGCTTCTTTTTAATTATTGATTAAATATGTTTAAAAGATGAACCCTACCATCAATCCTACAAATATAATAAATTCCATTGTACGTAAGCCTAGGATTTACAATCGGCCATAATGCCAATCAGCTAAATGCTATTAGTATTATGTTCCATTGTACAATATTCTCAAGATTTGCAGGGAGTCATTGGATGCAGGTGGCTCAGGACCGTTCCTTATGGCAGTCTATGGGGGAGGCCTATGTCCAGCAGTGGACGGACAATGGCTGAAATGATAAATGACGATGCACAATATTCTTATTTAGTAATTAAATGATTTAATACCGTTTCCTATTTTTTTTTTTTTATATAGAAATTTAAATCTAAATTTATTTGAAGCAATGTATTGCCTAAAAATTCTTCCCTTCCTTTCCCGTGGGTGTCGTAAGAGGCGACTAAAGGTCTGAGTGGTCAAGAAATGAACATCAGTGTCTGTTTTAATACATCATTAAGTCCTAATTGCGGTTGCCAACTCGCCTGCTAAACGTGGCAACTACTGGCAAAACCCCCTCTAAGGGAGAAGCTTATATTCCGCTATAAAAAAAAAATATCCATATAAAAATTGTAAGCATTTTAAATATTAATTTTTTTTATGAATTTACCGCCCAGTTCAGAATGCAGTTTCAGTTGAGAACTGGAGAGAAACGCAATTGTTGCCTAAACAAGTCGTAATTACAAATTCCCCCCTTTTGAAGTCGGCTAATAAGTGATTAATGTTTTCAGATATATCGGAGGACGGCGGCACAACCAACTTGTTCATAACGGGCGATAAGAAAATCATACTGCAAGATGGTACGTAGAGTCCGCTCCTATATCCTTGGCATATTCAGTTAATTTGCCATCACTTGTGCTGTTTGGTAGACTGTACAGTCTGACACAAATATACATAAATATATATAGTTGTAAATAAGCTAAAGGGGTTTGAGTCGAATCCTAAGAACAAGGAATTACATAGAAGGAATGATAAAATAAAAACTGTAAATGATACGGTTGCCTCCTTCCTTCTTATGCAAATATAATTAGTAAAAAGAGGACGAGGGATACACCATCAGTTGCTATTTATCCCAATTCATAGCAGGCTAGTGTATAGAAAACGTTTGATATGTCAATTATTTGTCAATGACAAATTTTACATTACTAGATTATATATTCGACACAGTTTATGTAGAAAGTATGCAAGCAGATTGTATCTGAATTTGGTAGGGTTATATTGTGTATATATATATATATATATATATATATATATATATATATATATTCGTTGTAATATAATTATTAATATGTTTTGTTTCAGGCAAATCGTCAAACAATATAATAAATTTAATACCGGACGGTGAAGAGTCTTTGCTGACATTACGTGAGTGTTCACCATTTTTTATCAGGCTTCCTTTAGATGGATATATAGATACTCATTATTATTGTGTTCATAAGATTAATAATAGTAATAACTTTATTAAAAAAAGGCGACTGCATAATTTACTTTATTTTAATCAGTGATTACTACACTAGGCTCGTAGACCTGTCTCGTAGTAACCGGTGGATCAGTAGATTACAATAGTAAACTTATTAGAAATAAAAACAATTACATTAATTAATTCATTGAGCTTGTTACCGACGATAAAATCCATAAACAATGATTAAAATAATTTATTTTTTTAATATCCATTGACACATAGCTGTTGACAAATTTACCAGAGGCAGACTTTGTACAAAAGTCGATTGCTTAGGTACCTCTGTCCCATTCGTGTTTCAACCGTGACGCAGCTGTGTTTGCATGGCTGTGTATAAAATTTGTATAAATAAAAAAATCGTAATATTTTAATTTCGGCATTAATTTCAAAACAAAACGTCCAATTTTAATCATTCAAAGACCAAATATTATCTACGTAAACTGTACTTAGTGGTGAAATAATTTATTTTGATAAGGATTAACAGCATGAGTAAAATAAATGCATTTAAATGTAGTGCACAAAAAATTCAAGATTTTTAAATAAAAAAATGGTTGTTGTGCCTCACATACATCGACATAGATAGGTATAGTGTGTCGCGGACTTTTTTGTAGATATTTATAAGATCTACAATTAATTAGAACATTTTATGGTTTTATCTTTTATAGTTTTGGCAGCGTACGCAAAATAAGTAACTTTTCTGGTTGCTTTTTTACACCTTGTGTCCGAAAAACCCAAATATTTTACGGAATTTTTTTTTCCAAAATAAATTTTAGCCTATGTTACTCGTGGATAATGTAGCTTTCGAATGGTGAAAGAATTTTTAAAAACGGTCCAGTAGTTTTTGAGCCTATTCATTACAACCAAACAAACAAAGTTTTCCTCTTTATAATTTTTTTTTAATGGGTGAAAATGGTATGGTAACCCCGCCTGCGATAACGGGATACGCTGGCGGAGCACCAGTGAAGGGTGATAGATGAGAATGAAAACAGGCCAGTTAGCCCATCATGATGAATTCATCAGGAATTAACCATGATAGTTTCCAGGGGGAACCGCGAGGAGGTCGACCTGGTTGGGTATATTGCTAGCAATGGAATTCTCAGTCTTCATTACTAACAATCCCTTTCCCCCCTCTTTATAATGTTAGTGTAGATGATTGGTGAGAATACACTTAAAACACACCTGGAATTAAACATGATGGTTTCCATGGGCGAGGAGCTCGACCTGACAAGGTGTATTGCTAGCGCCTATTGCTATTGCTAGACCTCATTGCTAATAATACCTTTCCCCCATATGTATTAGGTATCTTTAAAAAGTATATATATATATATATATATATATATATATATATATATATATATATATATATATATATATATATATATATATATATATATATATATATATATATATATATATATATATATATATTCGTCCGTATATATTTATTTATTATTATATAAATAATAATAATAAATAAATATATACGGACAAATCACACAGAGTGAGCTAGCCCCAAAGTAAGTTCGAGACTTGTGTTATGGGATACTAACTCAACGGTACTATATTTATAATAGATACATATATAGATAAACATCCAAGACCCAGGACAATCAGGAAAAGATCGTTTTCCATCATGACCTGGCCGGGGATCGAACCCAGGGCATATATATATATATATATATATACACGATATATGTATACATGTTTATACATTTTACATGTCTATACACAACTCTTCAATCGAGTGATTCATTTTTTTTTTAATATTAATAATATATTTTTGTTTTGCAGAGGATATAAAATCAATAAAAGTGGACGGAGCGACCATAGAGGCCGATGTGGAGGGCCAGCCCGAGGTGATTAAATTATAAAAACTTAAATTTTATTTGTGAAAATGAAATGGTAACCCCGCTTACGGTATCGGTATATGCTGGCGGAGCAGTGAGGGATGATAGGTGAGGATGAAAGCAGGCCAGTCGGCCCATCGTGAACAACTTGACAAGAACCACAATGATTTTCAGTGCGAATCGCGTGGAGGTCGATCTGATACCCTATCAGGCCGTATATTGCCAGCAGTGGCGCTGTTAGTACCCTTCAATAACAGTCCCTTTATTATTATTATATTGTACTGTATTTTTTTAATGGAATGGTAACCTCGCCTGCGAAAAAAGCAGCATCTGAGTCCTCAGGAATGGGGTGTATCATAGGCGAAACAGTATACATAACAGAGTCCATGGTACTGCTCATGTCTATAGGCGACGGTTACCACTTTCCATCAGGTGGGCCGTCAGCTTGTTTGCCATTCTAAGTCGTATAAAAAAAAAAAGCAGGTCAGTTAGCCCATCGTGATGAATATACTTGGAATTCAGCACGATGGTTTCCACGGGGGACCACGGGGAGGTCGACCTGGTTGGGTAAATTGCTAGCAATAGGGCCCTTAATCTCCATTACTAACAATCCCCCCCCCCCCTATTATATTACTGTATTGAGACCGTCCACGTTCCAGATGATCGTGTCGGACGAGCACGGCAGCGTGATGCGCTTAATACAGATACAGTTGCCGGACGGCAAGACCGGCTGGGTGGCCATCAATAAACCGCTGGACGGCTCCCTCGCGTAGACAGCGAGCGGACACGCGGGCAACTGCTAGTGTCTAGTCTGTCACTGCCACTGATGTGCCGGATCGCTAAAGTCGTGGTTAATAAGTTTTCGTGAAAACGGTGATGAATATGGTGTCATCATTTTATCAGCCTATAACTGTCCACTGCTGGACATAAACCTTTAGAGTTTTGCCAGTAGTTGCCACGCTTGGCAGGCGGATTGGCAACCGCAGTTAGTCTTTAGAGATGTTTTAAGAGGGACGCTGCTGCCCGTCCCTTACGACACCCACGGTATTCTATGGCTACCCCTTAGCCATAGAATAGGCTACCCCTGGCCGGGACCACACAGTCTATTATTTAGAATTGCATATAAAGTAAAAAGATTTTAAGGATATTTGTTGTTCCTTTACGGAAAAAACTATTGAACGGATTCTAATGGAATTTGCTACATGGATAAGTAATATCCTAATTTAAGGCATAAAATATTTTATATTAATTCACGCGAACGAAGCCGCGGGATACAGTTTGTAATAATATACGTAATTAAATTTAAAAATATAAAAGATTTGTTCAAGTTTTGCCAAAAAGTAACAGACAAGCCTTTTTCGGATATTCACGATATTTTCGAATATCCGGCACATCATTAGTTAGTATTATAAATACTAAAGCGAATGAATATTAGGAGAGAATGATATTTGTAGAATGTATAATGTAAACGTTTATTAATACAGTAATAATAGTAAAGAAGGAGAACAATAGAAAATATAAAAAAGGTATAATATTAAGACGACATGTGTGCCGTGGCGCCAACAACAATATTCCTCCATATACGCATGCGCGGCCTGCGCGCGCATAGGTACAACAAACAAGCTGCGTGCGCCACCGACCGTATTACATATATATATATATATATAAAATATTAACACTTGTCTGCGTGTTTTTACAAAATTAATAAAGTATATAATTTTATAAGTATGCTACAATACTACTCGTGTGAGGGTGCCGCCCTCTAGTGTCAAGTGTTTACAGACCGCTATCGTTATACGAAAGCATACAGGGTACAGAGGAATAACACCTGAGTTCTCGGGAATAGCAACGCATGGAGGGGGGGGGGGGGGGTATCATGGGCGAAACAGTACACTCTGTTATGTCCATGGTACTGCTCATGTGTATAGGCGACGGTTACCACTTTCCATCAGGTGGGCAGTTAGTTTGTTTACCATTCTAAGTTGTATAAAAAAAAGCATCTAACGTGGCCTGATGCAGTGCTGTGCTTCTTACCATACATTATAGAGTATTGTTTTATTATATTACGAGAATCAGGTATATAAAATATATCAGTTATGAAATCAAAATCCTTAGGGTCCTTTTAAGGGAGTGTTCCACCAGGGAAACTGGTAACATTTTGTCAAAAGTCGGAAAACGACAAATAATTTTAGTTCAGTTATGTTTGTGCAGATGCGTATGCGCACAGCGGCTGCGCCCGCGCCGTCTATTTTTAAGAATAAACAGTGTACTTAAAACAGTTGTCGGTTTCACTCGTTCTTTGCCTATTTAACAAGTTACTATACATAGTTTAACTGAAAACACTTCCTTTAAATGATGCTATAAATTTTCAAATTCACTTTAAATTCTTTATACATGTGTAAACACGAATAACTGTGTCGATTCTGAGGCGACATTTCTTTAAACCTATCTTTAAAAACTCCCTATGAAGCTGGCATAGTCAGTATATGTAGGTGTACTGAAGCTTCAACAAAAATTAGAATGAAAAAAAAAAATTTTTTGTTTTCTATGACAGCGAAATCTTTACTATAAGGACCAATATAAATTAGATTTCCAATATATTTAAGTTAAAATTAATATAAATTTAGTTCCTAATGGTTAATAAAACTAATTTAGCGAAACTCTCAAATTGAGAGGTAAGTTTAAAGTAATGCCACTTCAAAATCAGTCCAAACTTGTTATGCGAGTCATTGTTGTTATTTTGGGCATTGTACAAATACTTGTATACATTGTATATTTATATCTAATGTAAATAAATATTTTTACAATCATATATCGTTGAATATTTTAATTATCTTCTTAAACTAATTCTTAGTTTTCCTGTAAAAATCTAAGATTTTCATAAAATAGAGTGGTCGTGTTTCGGTTTAACCCTTTGAGTGCTGACGAGCGCCATCACGCTCGTGCGCATTGCAGCTAAAAGTGCCACGAGCGTCATAGCGCTCGTGAAATCAGTCGCTGTTTAGCTTGCTGTAAAAAAAAAAATATTAAGATTGGATAATTTTTAGAGGAGATACAGTTTTTTTAGTGACAAGGGTAAATGACATCAACACGACAAAGATTTCTTTGGCATTTTTAAGCAGATATGAGTAAAAATCAATGGCATATGACCCTTTTAGGGTTAAGAGAATGGAATATATAATTGAAATTATATAGTTCAAAGGTACAATGTCCTAATTCTCAGCAATGGTAAAGTTGTACCTCTGGTGTCACAGTATATTCTCAGATGACCATAGTTTATTTATTTATTATTATTTCTCACCACAAACAATTAAGGACTTAATATCTATAACTTGCCAAATACTTTGACAATATTATTTGTGGGAGCTGGTGCCTGTACTAGGTGTTAAACCTGTATTACAAATCACCAGGACCCTTACCTCGAGCAGTACAAATTATACAAATGAAAACTTTCACAAAAAAGATGATGGTGAGTACATAAAAAAAAAAATCAGATATAATGCGTATACAAAATAAATAGCTTTCGATATGTATAACTTTAAAACAAAAACAAATCATATGCTAGGTTTAATAAGAATGCATTAAAATATAAGTAAAAAATGTGTGACACGAGTAGGTATGTTATAGAGTGTATGTTATATATGTGTAATTGTATCTGAACGTGTGAGTATATATGAATTCGTTCGGTGTGTGTGTACATGTATGTATGAGTGTAAGGGCGCGTATGTGAGTGTATAGTTCTGTTCATTTATTTATTTATTCATCAATAAATGACAGCAAAATGTCATTTTTATATACGATGATTGCAGCTTTCCATCAGTTGGAGCTTTGACTTATGAAAATTTTAAGTTTCTCTCCGCTATAATGACACCTATGACATTATAGATTTTGATGATCACTTACCATCAGGCGGGTCGTATGTTCGTTTGAAATCATCGAAGTATTAAGTAAAAACAGTTGACAACACTAAAGGTAAAATTTACTATGAAACTAAGAACTATTAAATTTTGTATTCGTTTGAACGTATATTTAAAATTTGACTGCGTATACAAAAATGTCTACAAAGTAATACGAAATAAGGCAATTGGAGACCTTTATGCGTCGTTGCCGTTGTTTTAAATTGCCTGTATTTTGTGTCCAATATATTATAGAACTTTATGAATTTCAGTTATGAATGATATTTAAAAGTTATTAGAGAAACTTGCATATTTTAAACACTCAGACATGGCTGTTTGAATTTAGTTTCTTTGCTTCGTCATATTTTTTATATATTTTTAATTACTTATCACTGTTGACATTTCTGACATATGACATCTAGACGATTGTCAATTTGTCAAAAATCTTGAAAAGTGAAAACGTCAATAGCTTATTATAGGCCATTTTGATCATTCCATTTTTTTATAATGATTTAATATTAAAATTATTGATTTTTAGCACAAAGGCGTCTGTACATAATACAAAGGAGATATTAAATATTACGTATAACATGTATATATAGTGATAAAATATGCCATAGTAACTATAAGTTGTGAATTTTGGTGATAGTATTACTATTAAAGATAACTCGGTAAGTTTACGATCAAGTGACGTGTAATACATATAATATTTTTCTATTAGCCTTCACGCCGAATAGCGTTCATAATCAACACAACTACGCATGCTTCCAAATGGCAGCTATATGAAAATCCTGATAGTAATATAAACATTAACATTTGTTTTATTCTAATAATAAATTCCTTATACAGATATTTAGATATTGTATTTTATGTAAATATCTCTTGATTGTACTAGCACAATAACTGGTTTATGTGAGAGGTGTCACTGTAAAGTTAAATATATTTCAATTTGGTGGACGGGATAAACTGTATTTTTAATGTTATTTAACTTTCATTCTGACTTAATATTAAATTTTTTTTTTATAGTTTGTTTCAATAGAACTTAGTGAAAATGTAAAGACACAAATAATTGATCCAACCAGAATCTACTGATGTTCGAAAGTAATACAAATAAAATATAAATTGATTGTCTGTTCATAGGTGAAGAGTGCAACGTCGCCAAGCGACTTTAAAATTTTGTTGGTGATAAGATGATTAAACAAGAGAGCACAGGAAGTACAATTATATTAAGAGCAATTGGAGTTCTATGGTGTCTACGTACCCCTAGTTTAGAGGTATGAGTAATGTAATTTGTTTTTTAATTGTGGTCGAATTATTTTATTATTTAACTGTAATTGTATGTAATTTTCTTGTTTTTTGGTAATATTTACATAAAATTCTAAACTTGTAAAATTGATTTGCTGCATTATCAGTAAGTAACATCGGCTAAATACTATATTATTTTCAAAAGTTCTATCTACCCATGCATAGCCTGGCCGTATCACTAGTTATTCATATAATCTAATTCAAAATTTTCAGATTAGATAAAGCATCAAAGATGTCTATAAAAGAAGAAGAGCCTGATATAAAAATTAAAATTAAAGTCGAGGATGGTGCTCGTAGCCCTAAAAGGAAGGATCCCACTTCTTTCTTGCCAGACGAACCAATGACTTATGAGATCAAACAGAAGAAGAAGAAGAAGAAAAAGAAACATCAAGAGGATCCATTTAAAGATATAGACGAGAAGGCGCCAGTGACTATAACCAGAGATATCAGTGCCAGTGAGAATGAAGTAGTTCCCCCTGTGGATATAAAGTTAGATCCAGAGGTTAATATTAAGGTTGAGAATATTGAGGTGGAGTTAGATTTTAATGATGTAAGTATCAAAATAATATTTCTATAGCGGAATACCATATATCATCAACATACTGTTCATCCCTTAGATGTCATAAGGGGTGACTAAGGGAACAAGGCCAACTAAGGTGATCCAGATGGGACAATTTAGGAAAAAAAATTCATAATGGTATTATGTTTGGGTATCTGGGTTGTGTATATCTATACACATATATTGTTTGTTGTCAGATTTTATTTCCTAATGGTTGAAAATGGTATGGCATCTCTGACTGCGCTTTTGGAATATACTGGTGGAGCACCAGTGAGAGATGATAGATGAGGATGGAAACAGATCAGTTGGCCCACTGTGATAATGTAACAAGAATTAATTACAATGGTTTCCAGGGGAATGGTATGATGTAGACCTTGTGCTGTGTAATGATAAGCTGTGACCTTCATAATTTACATACATATTTACCTATTTCAGTTTGCTAACAATGGAAGCTTAATGGTAGAAGGTCCTCAAAGTGAAGACAGTCAGGAGCCAGAGGTGAAAATTGAGCAGCAGAACCATGAAGCGGTGCTGCTGACCTTCGAAAGTATAATCAATGACAAATCTGTATTCGGATACAGTCAGGGTGTGGAATCTGCACCGTCCCACGTATGCAAAGTGTGTCATCTAGTCTTTCAATCGCCCAAAACCCTACGCATGCATCAAAAGAGAAAGCACAAAGTGTTTAGAAAATATTTTAAGCATATATGTGATTACTGTGGAATGTCCTATGAAATGAAGAATAGTCTAGTCGCGCATATTAAAAGGAAACACGGGCCGAATGCAATACCTGATGATAGCGAGGAGCGGACATGTGATGTCTGCGCATTAGTTTTCAAAGGTATGACCAGGCTACGGATGCATATGAGAAGGAAACATGGCTCCTTTGAGGAGTCCTTCAAGCACATATGCGAGGAGTGTGGCCTGACCTACGACAAGTACAGAAGTCTAATAGTACACATGCAGAGGAAACACTCCACTATAAAGAAGCCCATAGTCGAACAGTGGTTCAACTGTCCTTTTTGCCCGAAGATTTTCAGTAAACGGGAGACTTACGCGCGCCACGTCCAAAGGAAGCACAAAGTGCCGGATGAGGATGGCGTCAAAGAAGAAATGAAGGAGGGAGCATTAGAAAACTCTATGAATGAGAAAACAGGTGAGTTCACTTGCAAAGAGTGCCCTTTAGTTTTCTCTTCAATTAATTTCCTCAAACTACATATGAGGAGGAAGCACAACGCTTTAAAGGAAGATTTTAGACTTAAGTGTAGGATTTGTAATTTGTCATACGATAAAATTGAGAGCCTGAAAAGGCACGTACGAAGAAAACACGACAAAGGCTCACACTGTGAAGTGTGCAATAAGCAATTTGATACAAGGGAACTCTATCTGAACCATTCCCACGTGAAGGCGATCAAGGAATGTTCTATTTGCGGGTTGATATTCGCTTCCCAGGGCGGTCTCGCTAAGCATTTAAGGTGCACGCACAAATTGGACTTACCCAAGACTGTCTTTTGTAATATGTGCAATGAAGGTTTCCACGATAAGAGGCAACTCAAACCTCACTTCATGAAAGTGCACCTGAACGTGTCCTACACTTGTAAATACTGTAAAAAGGTGTTTAAAGCGAAAGAGAGTTACCGGCGGCACGTGCTGTTCAAGCATCCAGTGAGCAATTTGACCCATAGTCAAATGCAAAAATGTGAACAATGTCCCGCAACATTCCTCGACGAGTTCGAGTTGTGCCGTCACTTTAACACCGCGCACAGGATACGGGATCCCTCTGAGCCGTATTTCGATGTGAAAAAGGAGGAATTAGATATAAAAGACCCCTTTCAATGCACAAAATGCTCCGAGTCCTATCCTGCATGGGATCAACTGAGGTTGCACTTCGAGCAGAATCACCATATGTCTGAAGATACACAGTGCCAGATTTGTGGTGAAATATTGCCAACTAGTAAACTGCAGATGCATATAAAGAATCAGCACACAGACGTCGAAGTTGTTAGATGTAAGTACTGCCAATTCACGACCACAAACCGAGCGAGTATGACCCAGCATATGTTGCGGCATAAAAATGCGACAACGCTGCACTGTGATTACTCTGGGTGTCGCTATAAAACGTACTATGAAGGTGCTATGGAGAAGCACAAGCAGAAACACGCCGATCAGGGTGTCAAGTTGCAATGCACGAAGTGTCCATTCCAAACTATGAACAAGTACATCCTGAAATACCATGAGGAAGCGCATATGACGGGAAAGAAGAGGTATACATGCGACCAGTGCGACTATGCCACCATATTGCCAGCGAATTTAGTCCAACATAAATATAAGCATTCCGCAGAGAAACGATTCAAGTGCGAGGTGTGTCCGTTCGCGACCAAGTACAACACTTCGTTGCGGTTCCACGTCAAAAAGAAACACTGTGATCTCCCAACTATCAGCTGAGCTGTTAAATGGTTTTGTTTTTTATTAAAGTATTTGGTGTTATAGTAGTTTTTTATCATTTTATTGCCAGTATAAATAATTAAGGTAAATAAAACTGTCCCCAGAAGTGGTGGTAACATATGAGAGTACTGTCCTTACGTCTATGGATATGGATATATTATTCAGGGACATTATGACTTTTTTTTTTGATGGGTGAAAATGGTATGATAACCCCGCCTGCGCTAACGGGATACGCTGGCGGAGCACCAGTGAAGGGTGGTAGATGAGAATGAAAACAGGCCAGTTAGCCCATCATGATGAATTCATCGGGAATTAACCATGATAGTTTCCAGGGGGAACCGCGAGGAGGTCGACCTGATTGGGTATATTACTAGCAATGGGATTCTCAGTCTCCATTACTAACAATCCCTTTCCCTCCAACATTATGACATTATTACAAGAATCAATATGAACTAATTTTCTAATAAATTTAATTCAAAATTATTAAATTTTATTGGTTCATAAAATAGAAATAAGTTCCCTGCCTGTTTTCCTTAAACACTACAGTGACCTTTTTCAAAAAAGATTTATTAAGGTTTCTTTAGGGCGATAATGCACATTTGACATCCCTAATGTTGCACGCGTCCATAGGTTACAGTGACCGTTTACAATAAGGCGGCCTTTATTTAAATGGGTGATAATGAAATACTAACCCCGCCTGCGCTATCGGTATACATTGGCAGGGCACCAGTGATAGATGATAGATGACGATGATAAGGCAGGTCAATTAGCCCATCGTGACAAATTCAACGATATATTAGTCATGATGATTTTCAGGGGGAACCGCGTGGAGGTCGACCTGGTAGGGTATATTTATAATAATGGGGACTAACCTCCTCATTACTAACAATCCCTTTCCCCCGATTGTAGGACCATAAAACGGGCTATACGCTACCTTCGCGGTATAAAAAATAACTGCAGAGTAATTAGCTTAAGAGATAGGTTCAAAGAAATGGTGTCTCAGAATTAAACCTGTTGTCACTCCATCAGGTAGTAAAAGATTGTAATAGACTGCCAGCCTGTTTGTCATTCCCAATCTCCGCCGTTACATTCTATATAAATTTTACACACAATTATCAACCTTCTGTCATAAGATTAAGAATCATCTTAGAGAGGATCGGACGATGAAATTTTTTTTTAATGGGCAATAATGGAATGGTAACCCCGCCTGCGCTAATGGTATACGCCGGCGGGGCATAAGTGATGGATGATAGGTGAAAATGAAAAGGCAGATCAGTTAGCTCATCGTGATGAAAACACCTAGAATTTAACATGATGGTTTCCAGGGGGAACCACGTGGAGGTCGACCAGACAGCGTATATTACTAGCTATATAGATAGATAATCTTTGTTTTCTCCAAAAGATTACAATAATAAACTTATTATAATTATAAACAATTACAAGAAATAATCACAATGAGCAATCAATGGCCGACCTTATCGCTAAGAGCGATCTCTTCTAGGCAACCTTTGGATGGAGAGGAGTTTGAAATTAATTAATTAATTTAAATGATCGACTTTATGATGTAATTGGTCTAGTTTTAGATTATATAGACAGAGTGTCTCCATACAAATGTTTCGAGAAAAGCGGGTCAACATTTTCATACAATTTCGTCACAATTTGGCATGAAAAATTTAAAATACATTACACACACTGGTAAACAATGAACATTTGGGGGCACAATCCAGACTTGAAGTATTGTTAGAGACTGTAGCGGAGAATAATCGAAACTAAAAATAATATAAACTAAAAATAATATAAACATTCTAATAATTCATTAATTCCGCTCCGCTTATAAACATTGCGGCAACACTGTAAGCGAAGTGCATGAAGATAGCGGCCGACTGCGGCCGCAACGTTTTGGCAGCGCGGCTAACTTGGCGGATACTCTCCAATGCGCGTATTACGTATGCACTGTGTTTGCCTATATTTAAATTATTATTTGTATAATCTCACCTATATTGTATTGTCATTGTTTATGTGCTTGTGGGCTACGCAAATAAATCATTTTATTGTCTAAAAACTGCATTCGCTCCGTGTATGCGTAAGTTCATTTTTTACCGTATACCCACCATCAGCAAACATTAGTGAACCTCGGATAAATACAGAGTTGGTGAGGGCCTAGGAGTCATCAAAGGGCCCTACACCACAGAGACAATAATAGAGAATTGAACGCGGAGAGTTTTTTTTTAATGGGTGATAATAGAATGGCAACCCCACCCGCACTATCGGTATACACCGGCGGGGTACCAGTGAAGGATGATAGGTACAGATGGGCAAAGCACCGGGTTTAAACCCGGTGCTTTGGTAAAAACCCAATAAACACCCATAAACTCCCATAATCACCCAAAAAAATAGGTTTTTACGTATTTTTTTGAAAATATGTAAGTAATACCAATAAATTATTTTTATAAATTGTATTGATCAATTCTACAATATTAAATAAAACGTTAACTAATAATATTTCAGGAAATTTTAAAAATCTATATATAATAAAATGAAAGTAATTAATTTTCAGTGTTTTCATGTTGCAGTTGATCAACATGTTGGCCTTTTGCTTCCCGTAGATACTTTAAAATTTCTTCATAACACCTCGTTCGCACACATGGCCGTATATATTTAAATTCTTGAGCCACTAACAGTCCGAAATACTCATTTCTTTTATCCTCTTCTCCATAAATTAAGCATTTAGAACAGTTTGTTTCTTCTTTCAGTAAATTTTCTTTTACTTTATCCTCGTTTTTTTCTTTGTTGCGACGACGCTGGGTAAATCATCTGGACACTGGGTCTCACTATCGCCAAATATATTTGGAGATCGGCTTCGGCTACGGCTTGGCAGACATTTTTTTCTTTCTACAATTTTAAATTAAATTTATTAGAATAAATGCTTCGAACACACGCGATCTAAGTACCTTTTGTGTTTATTATACCTTACCTACCTAGGTATAAAAAGAGTACTTACGTAGATTTTCTTTTATTAACTGTTTTATACGAAGATCTTGATCTCTCAAATTAGCATCCATTTTACTTCCAGTGATTATCAACTAAATTAATAATCCACAAAGTATTAAATAACGTTTTTATGAAATATTTAGCACAAAAACAATACCCTTTAAATATCGATCGTCAGTAACTGTGGCTGACTTACCTATATTCTAGCAAGCAGGACTGCCAGATGTGAAGGGGAAAACCCCAATAAATTGTTGCATGTGACTGATGATGTGAGCATGTTCGTTTCATAATAAAAATGTTGCCAGGTAACCAAAAAGTCGTATGTTTTTGTGCGAATTACGATCATAATCTTTACGATCGTACATTAAAAAATAGACAAATAATAGTATGAGTACGATTTAAATCGTATATCTGTCAACCCTGCTAGCAAGACAGCGACAAAATCACGTTGCATAACAATGTAGCCCAAGCTTATATCTTATGAAATATACGGAAGAGATACGGACTTAGAAAAAACAGAAATGTTGTTCTTTGTGGAAGTCATTGATGAAATTCTATGTATTTTAGCCCGCAAACTTTCTTCAAACAAAAACAGCGCCATCTAGTATCGAGTTCTGTAATTATCTCTTTGTTTATGGATTTGAAGTAAGACCGCCACGCATGCAATACATTATGACTGGGGATTCCCCTATTCGTCGACGCTGAATATGAGGCGACGACAATCACTGTCAAACGTGTTCACTATTACTCTGACTCTGGTAACGTGACTTCCTGGTGACGTGTTAGGTAGGAAAAGCAGTAAAAAAGTGCATATTAAGGAGCAGATTTGAAATAATATTTATACTTAACAAGAAATAATTAAAGGTAAGTGGATTTTTGAATGATACAATTATATCATGATCACTTAACAATTTTAACTTAAAATTAGATGTATTATTACAAGCTTTTATTTAGCTTGCGTTATGTAAATAAAAGTATGTAGGTATGTTCGTATGTTGATGCAATTATCCTCAATCCTCAACCGACTGGGATAAAATTTTCCATACACGTTTATTTTGGATGATAGTGCATAGTTAGCTGAGAGTCGTCATTGGATAATAATGGTGGATAGCCTAAGATGTGTACTAGATATTTATTTTTAACATAATATGCGTAAGTACCTAATCGAATTAAAGAAGTTGCTGAGAAAAATACAGAACAATACGATAATAAACTAGCGTCTGCGTTTAATCCTCCGAGGAGATGTAATTTTACAAAGGTTTTTTGTATTTATTTTATTATTTTTTTAATAAATTTATTGTAAATAACAAGAAATAATCATTGTAAAAAAATAGGCACTCTATTGTTGAATTTTCGTCAGACCAACTAATCATCGTTCATTTTTTTAGGTTCAATGGGGAGACCTAAAGATTTACGCATATGGGAGCACTACCGTACTTTACCAAACAAGTCTGTTTCTTGCAAGCTTTGTAATAAGGTCTACAAATTCAGTAATGCTGCCAAAATGCTTCAACATCTTATCACTTGTCCAAAATCTCCAGAAACATTAAAAGACTCTATGAA
Source organism: Galleria mellonella (assembly GCF_026898425.1). NCBI lineage: Eukaryota > Metazoa > Arthropoda > Insecta > Lepidoptera > Pyralidae > Galleria > Galleria mellonella. The sequence continues at coordinate 129,917 of NW_026441999.1, read as the reverse complement.
ACTTATAAAAGATAGCTCGTCCAAAACCAAAATGTCTGGACTGTCAGAGATAGAGACAAATGATTCTTTTATAAGCCCCTCGTCGTCTGCTAACACTACAATAAATGCTGAGTTTCAAGACACCGATGATCATATAAAAACAGAATTAGCGAGAGCTATATTTGTAACAGGGACGCCATTATCGATGGTGCAACATCCTTTATGGATACAATTTTTCGAAAAATTGCAACCAAAATTTAAAATACCTTCACGTAAAGCTTTAGCGACAAAATACTTAGATAAAATATATAGAGAAATGCGTTTTGAGTTAAATGAGGAACTAAATGCTTGTAGTTACTTACACCTTCAGTGCGATGGCTGGTCTAATTTAAGAAATGAAGGAATAATAAACTTTCTTATATCAAAACCTCAACCTGCATACGTTAAAAGTTTGAATACAGAAAGTAATCCTCACACTAGTGAATACCTTAGCCAAGAAGTTGAAAAAGTAATGAAAGTGTATGGAGCAAATAAGTTTCTTGTACTTATTGGCGATAACGCTAGAAATATACAAAAGGCATTCGAATTAACAAAACTCAAATATCCACATGTTGTTCCTCTCGGTTGCTGTGCACATATCCTTAACTTGTTGTGCCAAGATATTGTAAAGATACAAGAAGTAACTGTGTTTATTATGCAAGCCATAAATATAATAAAAACTGTTAAAAGGAGTCAACGATTAAGTTCCTTGTTGATAAAATCAAGGCAGGGTGAAGATTCTACACAAACACTAAAATTGCCTTGTGCTACAAGATGGGGAAGTCATGTTACTTCGTTAAAAAGTTTGAAAGCAAATAAGATAGCTTTGCAAATATTAACAGTTAGAGAAGATGTGGTAATTTCAAGAGATATTAAAGATTTAATTCTAAGTGATGATTTCTGGACGAAGACAGGGGAATGTATAAGTATTTTGGAACCAGTCACTGAAAGCATATTTTACTTAGAGAGCGACCAGAATCGTTTGCATCGCACATACATTACATTTAGAGATGTACAAGCTAAGATACGTTTTGCATTAAATGAGATTTCGACATTGAGCGAAGAAAGCAAACAGCAGATTCTAACATCAGTATCTTCAAGATGCAATATGGCAATGAGGCCAATAACTGACCTACTTCATTCTCACCTATCATTGATAGGTGAGAATGAAGTAGGTCAGTTAGCCCATCGTGACGAATTCAACAAGAATTGTTCACGATATTTTCCAGGGGGAACCACGTGGAGTTCGACCTAATAGAGCATATTGCTAGCGATAGGGCTGTCAAACTCCATTGCTAACAATCCCTTTTCCGTGAACACGGAGAGTTCATTTACTGTCTTTTTTTTTATAAAAATTTAAATGGACACACAAAAAACACGAAATTTAATTGTAGCAGTTATTTTGATTTAAATACAAAACTGCTGAATTGATTTTGCTAAAAATTTTATGGGAGAATCTGTAAGTTTATCCATATTACTTACTGAAAGGATTATCAAACAATTTTACCAAATCCGTTTAAAGTTAACGGAGTTATCAGGTAATAGACATAAAAAAATGAATTGAGAATCTCCTTTTTATTAAATTTAATTGAAAAATTAATGATTAATTTTCAAGCTTTCTCCGTAGCTGTGAACCTGTGAACGTTGGTGTAAATCTACTAAAATTTTAAAGAGGAAAGATTTGAATGGAAAATAACATTATTAATGAGTAATATGGGTTATTTATTATTTTTGATAATTCTTTGTAATCTTATTAAGCCAAGCCAGATGACTAGTGTTTAAAAAAAATAAACTAGAAATAACTTTCTAGTTCAATGGTCATAATAAATGATAAATATTTTCATTAGGACACAAGAGAGGGCGTTGATCACTATTAAATTATTCAGCTGTCAAATTGGTCGAGCTTTGTTTTCGAATGTTTTATCCCTTTTTATCGCATTTTATGAACTAATAATGTAGAAAAAGACAGAAACGGGCAACTAATGAATGTTGTACAAGCTGACGGAAAAGAAGGATCGCGAATAAAAACCACATCGCTTTTGTTCAAAAGTGTAAACATTGTTGTGTGTTGGTTTTCCATACATTGATGTGATATATTAGTTTTATTCAGCTAATCCTACGATGGACCTCCTGAGTCTACCAGTTGTTGTGGTGGAAAAAATATTTTCATATCTGACTTACGATGAAATTGCAAAGAATAGATTGGTAAGTGCCTTTTGTACATTTATTTATAGTAATGAGCAATTGTAACCCTACATGTTATATAAAATCGACTCTAATAATTTACCTGACGTCAGTCGAAAGTATGTTCTAGGTGTACTCATAAAATCTAGAGCCCTTCAAAGTATTCTATAACTACAATATACTTAACACTATATTTTCGCAAAATATTTAAAAATCTAGCAGTCATATTAACATGGTGTAATTTTATTAAATAAGTACTTAGAAAATTAATAAAAGATTATCATTAACTGTACTTTAATTAGTATAATATTTACTTGTCTCGTATTTTGATTAAATAACACTTACAGCCATGACAATACACTGCCTTTAAATTGTTAAAACATTACAAAAGTTTTGAAAACTATTTGGCTTTAGAAATCTGTTTTCAATTACAATATTTATACATGGGTTTCAAATTATGAAAAACCTTCAATCTTTTACAAAAATTATATGTATGCTAAATTTCGTAATGATTGGCTGAGTTTTTAAGTCTCCATGAGGTAAACAAACAAACTCACTTTCACATTTGTAATATTAGTAAGGATGACTAATTTATGTAAAAAAATAATCTGTTTTTTTTATACAACTTTGAATAGCAAACAAGCTGACGGCCCACCTGATGGAAAGTGGTAACCGTTGCCTAAAGACATGAGCAGTACCATGGACATAACAGAGTATACTGTTTCGCCCATGATACCCCCCATGCGTTGCCATTCCTGAGGATTTAGGTGTTATTCCTCTGTACCCAGTAAATTCACGCTATATCCCACCCTTCAAACCGAAACACAGCCATGCAAACACAACTGCTTCACGGTTGAAACACGAATGAGACAGAGGTACCCAAGTAGTCGACGTTTGTACAAAGTCTCCCTCCGGTATTAGTATGAATACAATAAGGGCATAGAGACTATTTAGGAATATATGTATTATGTTTATTTTTAAAATAGATTTGAATGAGAAATGAAAAATATAATTTATTTTATATTGTCCTTTTTTATACTTTAATATTATGTAGTAACTTTGATATTTATTTGGAAATAAATAGGTTCTCTGATGACTAATTTAGACTCAAAGAATAATATGTGAAGTCCATGCAGTTATCAATATATTATTATGTTTATTTGTGTTGTATTCTCTATGTTTTAGTTTGTTGAAAACATCAAAGTATATGTTTAAAAAATTAACTAAACATCTCTTTGACAATAAGCTAATTATCCTTTATAATAATTACATATATTTTACAATTTTGTATGTGCTGTAGGCTGTGTTAACACAAATCATGCACTTTAGGTTTTTTTTCCAATTCTTCTGGAGTATATATAAAACCTACCGTTGTATCTGTATGTTATATGGTATGTATGTATAGTTTCGGCTGTAGAACCTGTTTTGGTCACTAATTGATATGTAATCCCTTTCCCCCTCACTAATCAGTGTTCAATTTAAAATTGCAGGTGTCAAAAGCATTCAATGACATATGCACCCGTCTGTTGAACCGTGGCTTCCTCATGATCGAGCGGAGGCATGCGCTCGCCCTTAAGAACGTCAAAGCGCAACTGCCTAGGAGGGAGTCGGAACGCAGGTAATAAATACTCATTTCTCATCAAAACCTCACCGGAAATCTCCAGTGAGATTATTACTATACCCTGGATGTTTTGTAGAATGATTGCATTTTGTTCAGTAAAAAAGTGACATCAATCTTGAATACACATACTGATTCAACGTGGTTTTTTTAATTACATTAAATTGAAAATGTTTGAATTTAGAATGCTAAATCATGTGTATGCATTGTTCTGAAGTAACAACTAATTGACACATAATCCTGTTCTAAATTCAACTATTTAAAATTAATATATCTTCTAAACAATACATTGTCCATTACGATGTTTCATTTAAAAAAAATAATAGACTATAGTACATTACTACAGCGGCCAGTGACTGAGGCATTGATGGACGAACGTGGAAATGTGGGCCGAGGCGTAGCGGAGGCACACAGCGGAGGCATACATGAGTCCATCAATGCCTAGTTGTGGCCAAGGCTTGTATAGTACTTTTCTCAAACAATGCGCGGAAATCAAAAACACAATTTTACTTTCTATGTTCAATGACGAATATCGAACAATAATAATTTTTCACGCGCCATAATGATCCTTTGTTTTTTTTTCAATAAACAGCTTTTTACTTACAAGCCAGTTCGAAATTTAAACAAAACCTTTTATTAGTTACCTCCTTGGTAGCCATGTTTCGAAGTAAAAGGTCATTCCATTTTTAAATTACAGGACAGTTATGAGTTTACATAGTAATTTATCTGGCCGCAAAACACGACAGATATGGTATTTCATACAAATTTTGTCGGCCGCTGCCCGCATGTATCTGGCCAGTACGGCAATTTTGATTTATCTCTAAGAAGATTGTCAAAATAATGCTTACATTTCCAAGCATGTTTGAGAAAAAATATATTTTTGTAGGACAAAACTAAATTGTTTAAGATAAAAAAATATTAAATTTAAATCATATTTATTCAAACAGACATTTTACAAGCATTTTTAAATTGTCATTCCATTTCAAATCTACTGCAAGGTTTAGAAAGTTGTTATCTGTTGAGAAAACCCGCAAGAAACGCAGTTACTCTCATCTCATCTCTCATCATCATCATCTCAAATCTCTGTTAACATATATATAAGTTTTATAAGGGATAAGGCTAGGCGATAAGGTCGCCCATTGTTTTCTCATTGTGATTATTTCTTGTAATTGTTTATATTTGTAATAAGTTAACTATTGTAATCTTTTGGAGGAAACAATAAAGATATATATATATATATATATATATATATATATATATATATATATATATTTCTCAAACATGCTTGGAAGTGTGAGCATTATTTTGACAATCTTCTTCGAGATAAATCAAAATTGCCGTACTGGCCAGATACATGCGGGCAGCGGCCGGCTAAAGTTGTATGAAAATCCATATTCTGTCGTGTTTTGCGGCCAGATAAATGACTATGTAAATATATGTATATATAGTACATTACTGCAGCGGCTAGCAACTGAGGCATTAATGGACGAACGTGGATATGTGGTCCGAGGCGCAGCCGAGGCACATATACGTGAGTCCTATATATATATATATATATATATATATATATATATATATATATATATATATATATATATATATGTGTTTCAGATACCACCCACTGTCGCGCCACTGCGACATCCTCACGTCGATAGAGACGAGAATATCAATGCTCAACATGACATACTCCAAGTTTATAGACAGTGGCATGTGCTGCTTCATACCGGGGCGGGTGAGTGCACGCACACTGATGTTACGAGCTATAGCATACGACCCGACGGATAGTGATTTTTTTTTTAATGGATGGTAACCCCGTTTGCGCATCGGTATACGCTGGGGGGAGGGGGGGGGGCGACGGCCAGTGTTTTTTTTTTCAAAGGGTGGTAATGGAATATTGACCCCACCGGCATTAATGATATACACTAGTGGGATACCAGTGAGGTGTTGATAGATGGGAATGGAAGCAGGTCAGTTAACTAATCGTGATGAATATGCTTGGAATTCAGCATGATGGTTTCCAGGGTGGGCGGGGGGGACCACAGGAAGGTCGACCTGGTTGTGTATGTTGCTAACAATGAGGCCATTAGTCTCTATTATTATCAATCTTTCAACTGATCGATATATGTCAAGTTACAACACTGGTTGATGGTCGTTGAAAACTACAGATTTAAAATGTTTCGTATCTCGATATATTTCCTAAGTGTATTATTAATTTAACACTTGAAAAATGTTAAGTGTCCAATAAAAGATGTATTAAAATATCCAGATTTTAAAATATACTAAGAGTATTTACTTTTTTGGCAAAAAAAAAAGCTTTCTGTTCAATAACACCGTAGACACAGTAGTCCCCTATACAGTGTTAGAATAGCGAATGTGAAGTGTAGAGGTGAGTGCGGCGGCGCAGGTGATCGACGAGATGCGGCGCGTGCTGGCGCTGGTGGAGACGCAGCAGACGCCGCCGCGCGCGCACGAGGCGCTGCAGGAGCTGCGCGACATCTCCAGCATGGCCATCGAGCACTTCGACGACCAGGTGTCGCCCGCGCTGCGGCAGCGGCTGCAGGCGCGCCAGCCGCCGCCCCGCCCGCCGCCAGGTGCGCCTCCACCACGCCACACCACCACACCACCACACCACCACACCACCACACTAGCAGCCTAGCACTGCGACGACCAGGTGTAGCCCGCGCTGCGGCAGCGACTGCAGGCGCGCCAGCCGCCGCCCCGCCCGCCGCCAGGTGCGCCTCCACCACGGCACACCACCACACCACCACACCACCACACCACCACACTAGCAGCCTAGCACTGCGACGACCAGGTGTAGCCCGCGCTGCGGCAGCGACTGCAGGCGCGCCAGCCGCCGCCCCGCCCGCCGCCAGGTGCGCCTCCACCACGGCACACCACCACACCACCACACCACCACACCACCACACTAGCAGCCTAGCACTGCGACGACCAGGTGTCGCCCGCGCTGCGGCAGCGGCTGCAGGCGCGCCAGCCGCCGCCCCGCCCGCCGCCAGGTGCGCCTCCACCACGCCACACCACCACACCACCACACCACCACACCACCACACTAGCAGCCTAGCACTGCGACGACCAGGTGTAGCCCGCGCTGCGGCAGCGGCTGCAGGCGCGCCAGCCGCCGCCCCGCCCGCCGCCAGGTGCGCCTCCACCACGCCACACCACCACACCACCACACCACCACACCACCACACCACCACACCACCACACTAGCAGCCTAGCACTGCGACGACCAGGTGTCGCCCGCGCTGCGGCAGCGGATGCAGGCGCGCCAGCCGCCGCCCCGCCCGCCGCCAGGTGCGCCTCCACCACGCCACACCACCACACCACCACACCACCACACCACCACACCACCACACCACCACACCACCACACTAGCAGCCTAGCACTGCGACGACCAGGTGTCGCCCGCGCTGCGGCAGCGGCTGCAGGCGCGCCAGCCGCCGCCCCGCCCGCCGCCAGGTGCGCCTCCACCACGCCACACCACCACACCACCACACCACCACACTAGCAGCCTAGCACTGCGACGACCAGGTGTCGCCCGCGCTGCGGCAGCGGCTGCAGGCGCGCCAGCCGCCGCCCCGCCCGCCGCCAGGTGCGCCTCCACCACGCCACACCACCACAACACCACACCACCACACCACCACACCACCACACTAGCAGCCTAGCACTGCGACGACCAGGTGTCGCCCGCGCTGCGGCAGCGGCTGCAGGCGCGCCAGCCGCCGCCCCGCCCGCCGCCAGGTGCGCCTCCACCACGCCACACCACCACACCACCACACCACCACACCACCACACTAGCAGCCTAGCACTGCGACGACCAGGTGTCACCCGCGCTGCGGCAGCGGCTGCAGGCGCGCCAGCCGCCGCCCCGCCCGCCGCCAGGTGCGCCTCCACCACGCCACACCACCACACCACCACACCACCACACCACCACACCACCACACTAGCAGCCTAGCACTGCGACGACCAGGTGTAGCCCGCGCTGCGGCAGCGGCTGCAGGCGCGCCAGCCGCCGCCCCGCCCGCCGCCCGGTGCGCCTCCACCACGCCACACCACCACACCACCACACCACCACACCACCACACCACCACACCACCACACTAGCAGCCTAGCACTGCGACGACCAGGTGTCGCCCGCGCTGCGGCAGCGGCTGCAGGCGCGCCAGCCGCCGCCCCGCCCGCCGCCAGGTGCGCCTCCACCACGCCACACCACCACACCACCACACCACCACACTAGCAGCCTAGCACTGCGACGACCAGGTGTAGCCCGCGCTGCGGCAGCGGCTGCAGGCGCGCCAGCCGCCGCCCCGCCCGCCGCCAGGTGCGCCTCCACCACGCCACACCACCACACCACCACACCACCACACCACCACACCACCACACCACCACACCACCACACTAGCAGCCTAGCACTGCGACGACCAGGTGTCGCCCGCGCTGCGGCAGCGGCTGCAGGCGCGCCAGCCGCCGCCCCGCCCGCCGCCAGGTGCGCCTCACCACACCACCACACTACCACACCACCACACCACCACACCACCACACTAGCAGCCTAGCACTGCGACGACCAGGTGTCGCCCGCGCTGCGGCAGCGGCTGCAGGCGCGCCAGCCGCCGCCCCGCCCGCCGCCAGGTGCGCCTCCACCACGCCACACCACCACACCACCACACCACCACACCACCACACCACCACACCACCACACCACCACACTAGCAGCCTAGCACTGCGACGACCAGGTGTCGCCCGCGCTGCGGCAGCGGCTGCAGGCGCGCCAGCCGCCGCCCCGCCCGCCGCCAGGTGCGCCTCCACCACGCCACACCACCACACCACCACACCACCACACCACCACACCACCACACCACCACACCACCACACTAGCAGCCTAGCACTGCGACGACCAGGTGTCGCCCGCGCTGCGGCAGCGGCTGCAGGCGCGCCAGCCGCCGCCCCGCCCGCCGCCAGGTGCGCCTCCACCACGCCACACCACCACACCACCACACCACCACACCACCACACCACCACACCACCACACCACCACACCACCACACCACCACACTAGCAGCCTAGCACTGCGACGACCAGGTGTCGCCCGCGCTGCGGCAGCGGACGTATTATGTATATGTGTATGTGTATGTGTGTGTGTGTGTGTGTGTGTGTGTATATATATATACTAGCTGACTCGGCAAACGTTGTTTTACCATATACATTATTTTTAGAACTATACATGAAAATTTATCCTACTACAATTATTATATTGGATTGCCATCTTGCACCGTATAAAAATCGCGATTAAAAAACAGGAGTTGATCGTAAAACGGTGAAAATTTGAGGTTGTATGTATTATTCAATGTTAAATCTTAATAAAATAAAAATGGAAAAATTTGTCAAAAAAATAAAAAAAAAATTTTTTGGGGAGTGTCATCCTTATCATTGAGGGGTATGAAAAATAGATGTTGGCCGATTCTCAGACCTAGCCGATATGCACATAAAATTTTATAAAAATCGGTAAAGCCTTTTCGGAGGAGTTTGGTAACAAACAGTGTGACACGAGAATTTTATATATAAGATTATATATATATATATATATATATATATATATATATATATATATATATATATATATATATATATATATATATATATATATATATATATATATATATATATATATATATATATATATATATATATATATATAAAATGTATATGTGTATGTTTGTATTATTTTTATGTATTATTTATTTTAATATTTATGTGTTTACAGGGTTTATGTATTTTGTGTAATTTATAATGTTTAGTTTGTATTATTCTTTGTGTGTATACATATCTTATGAATGTGTTTATACGAGGTTTGTCCGGAAAGTACGTATAAAAGTTTTTTAAAAATTTTATTTTACAATTATTCAGGTAAATCAATTTTATCCCCTTCAAAGTACTCCCCCTGTGACATAATGCACTTGTGCCAACGCCGTTTCCACTGTGAGAAGGCTCCTTGAAAGTCCTCTGGTTGTAGGTTTCTCAGCTGCCCCGTCGTAGCTTTTTTTATCTCATTTATGTCCCCCAAATGCCGCCCCCGAAGTACCAATTTGGTTTTTGGGAACAAGAAGAAGTCACACGGGGCCAAATCCGGCGAATAGGGGGTGTTCGGTCACCGTAATGGAATTTTTACTCAAAAACTCACGGAACGATCTTGGCGCAAATTTTTTTCATTTGAAGTTCGTTTCTTAGAATTTCGTGGACCACGGTTTTGCCCAAATTAAGCTCTTCAGCCACCTGTCTGACCGTTAAACGACGGTCCCCATTAACACAAGTTCGAATTCTTTCCACGTTTTCGTCGGAATGTGAAGTGGAAGGACGTCCTGAACGTGGGTCATCTTGAACGCTTTCTCGGCCCTCTCTGAATCTTTTTAGCCACTTGTGGACGGTTGGTTCCTTCACAGCATCATCCCCATAAACTGTTCTGAGATCGGCAAAAATTTCACGGCCATTCTTGCCGAGTTTCGAGAGAAACTTGATTACGACGCGCTGCTCTTCAACGGAAGCGGGCTCCATGCCGACGGGGTTTCGTTAAGAGGTAACTTCACAGATGGCGTGACAAGCCAGTTCGCACCGCACGGCGGTCAGACCAGAACTGAAGCATTGTTAGGGACATAAGGAAGGGGTCCTGCGCTTACCTGGCCTCCCCACTCCTCTTTCTCGCATTCCAGAACACTTTTATACGAACTTTCCGGACAGACCTCGTACAATGTACGCAGATCGCATGACTGTCTATTTTTATTTTTTAAAATAACATCCAATTTACATGAAAAGGTTTTGCTGGAAGAAATCTCTTATTAGAGATAAGCTCGCCTTTGTACATTAACTGTTGTTATTGTTAATATTGGTTAACGATTGGTCGACAGGCGTGCTGGCGCCGCTGGCCGTCAGGCAGGAGATGCTGCAGCTGCGACGCCAGTCCGTGCTCAACGCGAAGCTGTCGCTCTACCTCGCCGGACAGTACAGCAAGTTCTACAAACGGGTGATGTGTCTTTTATTTATTTATTTATTTATTACTACCTGCAGTTAACAGATGATCAAACTCCAACACAGTACAGGTAATTACAACTTGTACGTACATGACAAGTTATTTACAATAATTAATACTAATCATCTATACTAATATTATAAAGAGGAAAGATTTGTATTTTTGTGTGTATGTATGTTTGTAATGAATAAACTCAAAAACTACTTTGCCGATTACAAAAATTCTTTCATCGTTAGAAAGCTACATTCACCCTGAGTAACATAGGCTATATTTATTGCTAGAAAAAAATTGGGATTCTTACTAAAACTTTAGTAACGTAACTGAAGGTGTAAAAAAATGCGATACTATATCTTTCGTCGCGTGCGCTGCGGAAACTATTGGTGATAGAACAAAAGTATGTTCTACAATATTGAAGAAAATATCACTAACTACAAAAAACTTCGCGACACTATATGTCCAACTATTATCGTTATGTCACAATAACCACTTTTTAAAATGTTGTATAAATGTCCACCCGTGCGAAGCCGGGGCGGGCCGCTAGTTAACTATAAAAGATTACGATCATATTTAATTTACGATAATCATATATATTACAATGTCAAAATCAAGAAAAATGTCAATATATACATTAGGGCAGTGTTTCCCAACAATCCAAACATTTTTTGTGCCATGCCCCACTTGAATGTTTACTATATTTATTATTTTTTTTACTTGGTGCAATAAAGTGTAGAATAAATATTTATTTATTTATTTATTTAAGAAGTTCTTAAGAAAAAAAATGAGAACAATGGCGGACTTACCCCATAAAAGTGATGAGTTTTTCTTTTATATTTGTTACATAATAAGTTGTTTTGGACAATTCTGTTTTTAATCTTAAGGGGTATGTTTTTATACAACTTAGAATGGCAAATAAGCTGACGGCCCACCTGATGGAAAGTGGTAACCGTCGCCTATAGACATGAGCAGTGTCATGGACATAACAGCCGCATGGCTGTGTTTCGGTTTGAAGGGTGGGATATGGCGTGAATTTACTGGGTACAAAGGAATAACACCCGAGTCCTCAGGAATGGCAACGCATGGGGGGGGGGGGGTATACCTTGTGTCACGAGAAACGAGTCTACGTACATCTGGGGACACCATTCAGAATATACAGACCAGACTCAATTCAGAAATATATTCCTAAATTGGTCCGACCGAGAATCGAACCCGTGGCGTCGTTTATGCAAAGCAATTTTAATTAGCTCGCATAAAATGTGAAGGGAATTTTTGAATTTAGAACGTACCTATTTTTACTTATAAGCAATTATATTTTTTAAATAAATTATAACCAGCCAGTCTCGCATATATAAAAACTTTTTCTCGCAATACTTTTTAAGTGGCCTGGTAGGGTAATCGTCAATGTTCTGAACTTCTTTTGGGGCTTTGCGGTAGCGACTCAAGTGGTAGTACTAAGCAGTATAATTATGTTTGCGATGGTAAATCTATTTTTTTTATACAACTTAGAATGGCAAACAAGTTGACGGTCCACCTGATGGAAAGTGGTAACCGTCGCCTATACACATGAGCAGTACCATGAACATAACAGAGTATACTGTTTCGCCCATGACACCCCCCATGCGTTGCCATTCCATTGCCATCTAGTTGTTTAATAATAATATTAATGCCCCTTACAGACGTTAGACTACAAGAAACTGGCTTGGAGGCAAAGCAAAACCATTAGGAGGCTGTTGAACAAGCAGCGAGAACAGGACGCGGCTATAGGTTGGTACTAACTTATTAGATTTTCAAAATTTATAGATGAAACATATTACCAGAATTTTTAGTTAAACTTTCAGGTATACTGAGTAAACAGCTTCCAATTTATTGCTGTAATTTTTTTCTTGATGTCAGAACAAACATATAGACAGACAGCCTGTCTGGCAAAATTCCTAAAAAATATTGTTTTGATTTCCATTGCTCTTGTAAAGTTTATTCATATTAATTTGTCTGGGCACGAAAAAGAATGGTGACATGTTTTTTCTTACACATATGTCTTTCTTCTTTAAATGGATCTAACATCCATAAATAATACTAATATATAATAATATAAAATACCAGTTGCCATTGCGGCTTACCCAGACCTAAGGGACTACAGATATCTTAAACCGCGCGATATCGTTAAGGTAACACAAAGGATCTATGAAGTGATGGTATAAGGCGGGGGGAAGCACAAAAGATCCCGATGGTGGCCGTGCAACGGCCTAGCTGACTCCATATGTGAATATAAGTTTTCGAAAATACATGTTTCAATTTTACATTTGTTCCCAAAACTTTACACTAAGATTCCCTGTGTCGTGAAGTCTTGGGCCCTCATCTACTTACAAAACTTATTAACTAATATATAAACTACTAACTAATATATAAACTACTAACTAATATATAAACTTTAGATACATAATTAAGATTTATACACATTTTTACACATATCTTGTCACACACACACACACACACACACACACACACACACACACACACACACACACACACACACACACACACACACACACACGCACACGCACACGCACACGCACACGCACACGCACACGCACACGCACACGCACACGCACACACATAAATACACTTATACATTTACCAAAATTATGTTGCATGAATATATGTTGCAGCGGACCTGAAGCGCCGCATCGAAGAGTGTGACATAAAGTACAGCGAGCTCACGCACACCAACCAGGCGGCGGGAGGGAAGGCCTTGCCCCGTGAGTATGCTATTACTTATTGTTTTTTTTTTTAATTGGTGATAATGGAATGGTACCCCGCCTGCGCTATCGGTATACACCGGCGGGGCACCAGGGAGAGATGATAAGTGACGCTGGGAACTACTTATGGTTATTACTTTCTATAGGTGAAGGAAAATTTGCCATGTAGGTCCCGGCATAGAATAGGCCACCGCTTCCTTTCCCGTGGGTGTCGTAAGAGGCGACTAAGAAAGGGCGAGCTTTTGATGGAGAGATGGGCAGCAGCGTCCGTCTTAAAACATCATTAAAAGTCAAACTGCTGTTGCCAACCCGCCTGCCAAGCGTGGCAACTACTGGTAAAAACCTTCTTATGGGGAAGGCTATGTTTAGAAGTGGACAGTTTTTGTTCAAGGATGTTAATGGAATGGTAACCCGTCTGCGCTATCGGTATACACTGGCTGGACACCAGCGAGGGATGATAGGTGAGGATGAAGCAGGTCAGTTAGCCCATCGTGACGAATTCAACAAGAATTGTTCACGATGGTTTCCAGGGGGAACCACGTGGAGGTCGACCTAATAAGGCATATTGCTAGCAATGGAGCTGTCAAACTCCACTGCTAACAATCCTTTTCCCCCCGCAACTTTCCATCAGGTGGGCGGTCAGCTAACCATTCCATAGTTGCATACATGATGATGGATGACTGACGACCCTGTCGTGTTGCTTACAGCGGGTGTGGGTGCAAGTGATGCGGTTGGTGTCCCGGGCAGTGGAGGGGGAGTGGGGGCCGGTCTGCGTCACTTCGGCAGCCAGATCAAGCTCGACCTGTCCGTGCTGCCCATCGGCACCGGCAAGCGGTCGCAGGGGAAGCGTAAGTACACGCAGCTTGTTACACAACCATATATACACACATGTACACGCAAAAGTTCACACACACATTCACGCACACGTACATGCGCACGCGCACGCTCACGCACACGCACACGCTCGCGCATGATCTTGCGTACACACACACATATAATATTTTCCTATAATAAATATTATAAACGTGATAGTTTGTGGCGAAGTATAGATTTATTTATTTATTTATTCATTAGTACACATATGTGTACATGGCGGACTTAATGCTAAAAGCATTCTCTCCCAGTCTACCATAGGGAAGTGTCAGAATACTTGAATGCGGTACTAGTAATTATTGATATACATACATACTAAAATTAAATATATAAACGAATAAATATATATGAATAACAAATATACTTACACATATATGATATATACTATATTATACACGAAATTAAGAATAATATAAAGTACTTACTGCTCGGATAAAGTACGAGTATAAAAGTGAGCGTTAAAATTTTTTTTTAAAAGACTGTTTAGTCGGTGGTCTCTTAATGGCATCAGGATTTAGATAAATGTTTGTTAATTTTTCTTTCAAAAGCTATTGAATGGATTTGAATGAAATTTGATACCTACATGGATAGGTTATGCGACAGTTAGGTATCTGTACTAGAAAACCTATTTTAATTTCTGTAAGCATGCATTTGGCAACACGCTTCCCGTCTCCTACAGGACACGCTCAGCCTAGTTTAGAGACCAATCTTAAACTTGGAACTTATAAAAACATATTTTAGTAATAAATACATTTTTACATTTACATAACTTTTTTGATGGGTTAAAATGGTATGGTAGCCCCGCCTGCGCTAACGCGATACCCTGGCGGAGCACCAGTGAAGGGTGATAGGTGAGAATGAAAACAGGCCAGTTAGCCCATCGTGATGATTCATCAAGAATTAACCATGATAGTTTCCAGGGAGAACCGCGAGGAGGTAGACCTGGTTGGCTATATTGCTAGCAATGGGATTCTCAGTCTCCATTACTAACAATCCCTTTCCCCCTAAAGGACATATCATAACTTAGTACATACGATACTTTATTTACTGTGCTAAGCAAATTTTATGGATATTCTTACTTAAACACTTTTTAAATATTAATTTTTTACATACATACATATCCGTTACGCCTGTCTCCTATTAGTTTAGGCAGAAACATTGGAACGCCAAATGCAGAGGAACCGAAAGAGATCTGTTTGAATAAAAGAACTAATAGAAGATTTACTTATTATTTAATCGATTTTGGATTTGTATTACTGTTTACAACATCAGGAAACTGATGTTGTAAACAGTAACAGACTGTCTTATGGGTGGATCAATTATTTGTTTGTTTATATTTTCGTTAACTTCTATTGCAACAATCCACAATTGTTTTGCTAAATGTTTATACGTACAACGCCATCTATCGGTGTTATTATTATTGTCGCTAGATGGCGTTATTTATAATTAAACAGCATACCACCTGTTTATAAAAATAGCGGTAAATTCTAAAAATATGTCTCCATTTCGTTTTCCCTTTATATATTATTATATCTATTTCTATATCTAAGTTTTTTTTTTATATATTTTTTCCAGTGTTACCAAACATCAAACCGCGTAAGCCCCTAATCAAGCTGCCGAGCCTGTCAGACGAGCCCCCCGCTAAACAGATGAAGATGGACGATGCCCCATCCACATCACAGAGCCCCCGCAGCAAATCCCTGTCGACCATCGCCAAGATACGGGGCATCACCAACGAGATCCGCCACCTCACGAACTTGACCAATTTCGAGGGTAAACTAAAACGCACCTTAAGTCTAACGTCGTTGGATCTAATTGAAAGTGAATGCAAAAAACAGAAGTTAGATTAAGTTTTTTCAAGTAATACCTAGACATTAATGATATATAACGTTTTGTCCATATTGTTATTTTGAATCGTATTATTAGAGCTTCATTTGGGGTATAAGAGAAATAAAGCCAAGCGCTTTATATATTGTGTATGACTATAAAGAGATATCGTTTAAACATTGCTGGGTTTTTTAATTCCTTTTTAACTATGCTTTTGTAATCTGTTGTTTACATACCTTTATATTTATGGTGGTAAAATAACGTAAGGAATTTAAGTGAATGGCATACTGTAAGTTATAGTGTGGTGATGGTAAAAATTAAATGAAGTCATGGGAAAAATACTATATTCTAACATACTGGTTACTTTTTCACCTTTAACAGTATTTTTTTTTTATTCTGTTATAAAGTTATTGAACATATTTGTCCAAACGTCAAAGGGGAAACGATGAAATGGACAAAGGTATAATGGTTGGATTAGTTTTATGTATTAAGCAGTCGAAATAACCGGCTTTATTGGTAAAAATAAAGGAGTTTTCTCCCGCGAACGTTCAGGATATAATGAGCTCCCTGCTGAGGTTTTCCTTAGAGATTACAGTATGAAGTTCTTCAGAAAGGTTTCTTCAAGGTCGGCTACGCGCGCGAAATACACTTGGTATTACAGGCGTTCACACGCTACAGTGACCGCTTACCATCAGGTGAGCCGTGTACTAAAAAAAAAGTATATTAATTCGTAAGCAATAAGTACATATGTATGTTTATATTTTATCATAGAAAATAGGTCTCGATTAAAATTAAAAAATCGAATGTGGAAAATATTAATCCAATTACTTGCAACACTGAAATGAAGGCGTTATTTTAATAAAAAAAATTAGAATGAATTATAAACATGCGTGTATAAAATGTATGTATTTATATTATGTATATATACATACTTAAATATATATTATGTATTGATGTTTATCACTGACCCATGTCGTGTTACTTGTTACAGTTTTTATATCAAAAAGCATACAGCTAGGTTCTTCAAAAGGGGGGCAAAGAGGTTTCTTTAGGGACGGCAACGCGCGCGTAATACCTCTGGTATTGCAGGTGTTCATAGGCTACGGTAACCACTTACCATCAGGTGGGCCGTATGCTTGTTTGCCACCTTAGTGGTATAAAAAAAAAGCTAGACCAGTAGTTTTGATATAATTTTAATTTCCAATATAAGCCTCTTATATATTGTCTCACCAGAGGGAGACTTTGTACAAAAGTCGATTGCTTGGGTAGCTCTGTCCCATTCGTGTTTCAACCGTGAAGCAGTTGTGTTTGCATGGCTGTGTTTCGGTTTGAAGGGTGGGATATGGCGTGAATTTACGGGGTACAGAGGAATAACACTTGAGTCCTCAGGAATGGCAACGCATGGGGGGTATCATGAGCGAAACAGTATACCCTGTTATGTCTATGGTACTGCTCATGTCTATAGGCGACGGTTACCACTTTACATCAGGTGGGCCGTCAGCTTGTTTGCCGTTCTAAGTTGTATAAAAAAAAACATGACGTTGACAGAAATAACTGAAAAAATTACGACCGATTGACACTTAAAAAAATAGTCTAATGTCCATTTAGTTGACTAAATGTTGACCCATTTTTGACACTCTATCTATATATAATCTAAGAGTTTTACTAATGGAAGGTGGCGTAATGGGCCAGGTCGTCAAGTTCACTAAAATGCGCTCGAACGCAGTGATGACTGGTTCATTCGTCATACTCGTGAACGGGTGCTTTCTGTAAGGACTCGTCTGCTCTGGTCACTGTAACTTATTTATTTTATTGATTTGTTTTAATATATACTATATATTTTAAATTTTATGATCACTAAAATATGGTCGAGCGCAATGATGGCTGGTTCATTCGTCATACTCGTGAACGGGTGCTGCCTGCAGGGACTGGTCTGCTCTGGTCACTGTAACTGATTTATTTTATTGATTTGTTATAGTTTTTTATTTATTCATTAGTACATATATGTGTACATGGCGGACTTAATGCTAAAAGCATTCTCTCCCAGTCGACCATGGGGAAGTGTCAGAATACTCGAATGCGGTACTAGTAATTATTGATATACATACATACTAAAATTACATATATAAACGAATAAATATATATAAATAACAAATATGCTTACACACATATGATGTATACTATATTATACACGAAATTGAGAATAATATAAAGCACTTACTGCTCGGATAAAGATAAAAAGTGAGCGTGAACGCTTTTTTTTGAAAGACGGTTTAGTCGGTTCTTGGAGTAAAGATTCCGTAGTGATATCAAATTTTCATTTTAGAGTTAATTTTTTGGGTATTGATTTTAAACCGAAACTCTAAAAATATGAATTGACTCCATTATTACTTCTTTGTTTATTTTATATATATATATATATATATATATATATATATATATATATATATATATATATATATATATATATATATATATATATATATATATATATATATATATATATATATTTATCCATAAAAAAATATATACTGAGACTCTTACAAAATTAAATATGATTAATAAGTATATTTATTTATTTATTTATAGCAAGGCAAACAGATTACAAATTAATACATTTATAAAATAAATATTAAATAAAACTGCATTAAATTTGCACTCCAACAACTGCTCCGCATAACATTCGATATTATATACATTAAAAGAATGACGGCTATAAATTTAAAGTAACAAATTGGCAGCCTTAATGTAACATTGCAAGGATTGTTTGAAGATATCAAGCTCCTTGCATACATTGTTATATTTTCTGCATTTATGTCAATTGGATATTTTGTACAGAAGGGGAAAAATGTTAGGACACTTGATACGACACGACGAACTTATGAACATTATAATAGAAGGTAAGATAGAAGGAAGGAGGGGAGAGGGAGACCGAGACGTAGTTACATCAGACAGATCAAGGAACGAGTTGGTGTAGTGTCGTATCAAGAGGTGAAGAGACTCGCTGGAAATCGTAGTGAGTGGCAAGAGCTCCACCGACAAGAGCGCAGCTCTTAAATAGGATAGATAGAGAGATAGGATATTTTGTGTTTTTTTTTTTTTAATTAAAAATTATACGTTTTCCGAAATTTAAAAATTTATGTCGTATATCAAGTATATTATAATTAAGATTTAATATCGTACAGTGATTGTTTGCGATTTGGGATCATAAATCGGTTATTTGCGTAACTGACATGTAGGTTGTGAAAAACGTGCGGAAATAAAACCCAGTATTGTGTTCGTGAAACTGAACAACTTTTCCGACAACTGAATAATAATAACAATTTTTATTTCAGACTTTTGGTCCATTAAATATTTATTAGTAACAATATTCTTAAAAACTAATGTTAGTAAATTTACATACACAATACACATACACACACGTACACACATACAATATATTAAGCAGTATACAGATAATCACCGCTGCACAATGCCATTGGAAATTGCGCAGCAGTGATTAACGTACACACAGTGCAGCCTGCTCGCTATCATACTCAGGATGCTGTTGGCGCTGGCACGTACTCTGCGCACCAGAGACTAACTGAATGATAAAAAAAAAAAAAACAACAGATCAATAATGTCTGTTTACCTAAAGAGATAGTGTGTCAGCAATAACGGTATAATATTTTAAAAAAATGGCGCGCTCTTTTTAATAAATTGTATTAATATTATAATTGGTGACTTTTATTACTTTTTATCTATTGGTTATTTTATTAATTTGTATTTAATATACTATTATTAATATTATAAGGATTTTTTTTGTTTTTTTTTTTTTTGATGGGTGAAAATAGTATGGTAACCCCGCCTGCGCTAACGGGATACGCTGGCGGAGCACCAGTGGAGGGTGATAGATGAGAATGAAAACAGGCCAGTTAGCCCATCGTGATGAATTCATCGGGAATTAACCATGATAGTTTCCAGGGGGAACCGCGAGGAGGTGGACCTGGTTGGGTATATTGCTAGCAATGGGATTCTCAGTCTCTATTACTAACAATCCCTTTCCCCCCTAATTCAAGGGGTTAAACTTGTGAACATATATAATACTCGATGCTCCATCTAGGTTTATATCGATCTACTTCAGTTGGTCTGAATCTAATTAAATATAATGAAAATTCCAACAGTTTCCTCAAAAGTTATTATAGGATTTGTAATATAAATTGTAATATAATTATTAATTACTAGTTTAGTTGTAAGTGATTAATAATAATTCTAGTTTAATTGGCATTTTAAAGGCGACTGAATTATTTAGCCAAAATATTCATAAACTTATCGTAACAATTACCCACTAACAAATATATGTGATTTATTATTATTATGTTAGATTAAGATATATGGATATATATTCAAAAAACATAAAAAAATATATATTATAAATAATATACTTACATATAATTGTATACTGGCAGTGTTATTTGTATTCTGTGGTACATATACGTTTTACGATTTGGCGCCATTTTTTTTTAGTACGTTTGTTACGTTGTGGAACAGGCTAAGGTCGGAGACCGTGCTGCCTAGTCTTCAATATGATAATTTGTCTGGAACATATTTGGCGCCAATACGCACATGTCAAAAACTTGTCAAGTTGTTTCTCTTTTTAATTTTACTTTTTTATTTACGGTGTTCCATAATGATCTGCAAAGTATTGAATACGTCCAGGGATTTATTTTAAAAACGTTTTTGTTAGAAAAGTAATAATTTTAATAAATTTTGACAATATTAATTTTAAGATATTATTACGTATGGTTATTATGTTAAATTCTTTTGCAGTAAATTTTCTAACACCACGTTTATATTTTTAAGGTGTTTATTTTGTCTTGTGAAATTTTTTAGTAAACATTTTGTTTGTTTTTCTTATTTTGTAATTTTCATGGAAAATTACTGGCTGTATTTTAACATATATTTTATACACATATAGTATATAAAGTACTCATGATATTTAATAGATAGTTTATCGATGACAGAAACTGCTCTATGGTAGAGCAGTTATTTTACGTATAATAACAATAGTGTATGGGATTCTGTTACTAAAATTAAGAGAAATAAAATTAATTATTGTATTTATTATGTTTTTTATTTCAATATTAATATTGTTCCGGGTGTATTACATTAAATATGAATTACATTAAATATAGGTTCTTTGTCATATACTCGTATTTAATAGTATTTCAAGCAAGTCAACTCTTAGTGTAATTAAATTCGTCTCGATGGATCAGTTGGTCCATCACGATGGTTTAAAGGTTCCCGTGGAAGCCGATCCTATAGTGTATATTGCTAACAATAGGCTTGTCAATCCCTATTATTAAGATCCCGTTCCCCCCAATATTACTAGGGACGTAAAGACTGCATTAGATCAGTTACTAAAGAAACCTCTTTACTTCTTTTTTTAAAGAATTCCATGCTGTGGTCTCTTGGAGAAACCTCAGCAGGGAGTTCATTCCGCAGCCTGAGTGTTCGTGGGAGAAAACATCTCTGAAACCGCATTGTACGCGACCTTTTAGGCTGTGAGCATCACATTGAATAATTCTTTTGAGCGCAGTTTGTAATACCCCTGATATTGCAGACGTTCATATGTTACTGTAACCGCTTACCATCGAGTGGCTGTATGCTTGATTGCCACTTCAGTGGTATAAAAAATGATTTTTAGTATCTTAGCAGGGTTAAATTGGACTAAGTTTTGTCGTCTCTAATCACAACAATTAATAAATAACGTTATATTTCTCAGTTACTGTTACTACTTTGCCCTATAACAACCGCCCTATGACTACAGCAACCTAGAGGGGGAAAGGGATTGTTGGTAATTGATTTTGACAGCCCCATTGCTAGCAATATGCCCTATTAGGTCGACCTCCACACGGTTCCCCCTGGAAACCCTAGTAAACAATTCTTGTTGAATTCGTCACGATGGGCTAACTGACCTACTTCATCCTCACCTATCATCCTTCACTGGTGCCCCGCCGGTATATACCGATAGCGCGGGTGGGGTTACCATTCCATTATCATCCATTAAAAAAAATAGCAACCTAGATTACAATAAACGCAAATTTAACCGACTTCAAAAATGAAGTTGTTGTCGACTCCGATTCATGTTTGGTCAATTTTTGTCATGTTTGAAGTGGTTACTTTGTAAAATAGGTATCTAATAGGTGATATGATGATGATGAATGGAATTCTGGCAAATAAATCAATCTATCTATCTAATTTTATAAATATATATTGTTTGCTTTGAGAGGTAGGATAGCTTTTATATCGATAAGAATAGAACCGGTGGCGTTCGAGGGTAATAAAAAGTTATTTTTTATGCAACATAGAATGGAAAACAACCTGGCGGACCACCTGATGAAAAGTGGTCTCAATGTCGCCTATAGACATGAAAAGTACTATGGACATAACAGTATACTGTGTCGCCAATAATACCCTTAATGTCTTGCTATTCCTGAGAACTAAGGTGTTATATCTCCGTACTCTGTAATTTAAATAATTAATTAAATCTATACTTATAATAAATCTGTAGCGAGGTCAATTCTGTACATGAAATATATTTCCAAAATAACTATCAGGGGGTGATTAGTGATCGATACTGATGCCAAAAATGCAATCAGTAAAATTTTTGTCTGTCTGTCTGTATGTTCGTTATAGAAACAAAAACTACTCGACGGATTTTAACGAAACTTATTCTTCATACTCTTGTGCAGGTTATAGTATACTTTTCATCACGCTACGATCAATAGGAGCGGAGCAGTGAAGGGAAATGTTGGGAAAACGGGAGAAGTTACTCCATTTTTAAGCTTCCGTCGCGTGCGCAGCCTTAATGGTCACTTTAAAATGTAAAAATGTCCACTCGCGCGACGCCGGAACGGATCGCTAGTTAATAAAACAAGATCGTACTCGCAGAATGTATAAATTTATTGCACATTCCCACAAAATATTTGAATTATAATTAGGTAGTTAACAATGTTTTTGAAGCATTCTGACTGTGATGATTACAAGCAATAGAGACCAATTATACATACATACATATACCGCCTGTGTACATTGTGGTATAACCTAATATCTATAGAACATACAAAAGTATATAAATAATAAGTTATTTTACTAAATTAAGTGTTATTTTGCGGAATTTCTTATCACTGATTCGTTGATTAGGATAATTTTGTTTAAATCCTTAATCATTAAATTAAAAAAACATACAAAATTATCAGTCATTAAAATAAGTCATTCGCAGTTTTGACGCCCAACATAAGGCTCCGAGCAGCGATCTATTAATATATTAACTTGCGTGAAGACGTCTCTTTTAGAGGTGAAAAGTGTTGCAAAACCTGCGTAGACGGAATGACGGTCGGAGATTGATGACTAATATAGAAGGTTGTAAAGTTTATGGTAATAATAAAAGTTGTTCCAGTGTTTCTAATAGTAGCGGAAATAATTTGTCAGCCGACCTATAGAAATGAGTAAAGTTTTCAAATAAAATGATCGACTATTAACGATAATGGCGCGAATTCAGAGGTGTGGTTGCTCTAAACTTATCTTTTAAGCTAACATTTTAATTTGATAGTTTTGCGAGTTTTATGGGACAACATATACTAAAGTTATAATATATTTTTGACTTAAGCATATTAGAGAATTAGTTCATATTGCTCCTTACAATAAATATTACAATAAAGGTTTAAAGAAATAACATTTCAAAATCGGTCCTATTGTAAGTAATGAAACAGCCAATTTTAATTGCATTGTAACATTTTTCTAAATTAGTTTAACTCGCCAAATTTAATTTTAATTCTTCTGTAGGAATACTACTCTTAGTAAATATGGATTCTTAGCGATTGAATTAAATACAACATTAGTAAAAATATAATAAAAATATAAATACCTTTATAAATTAGACATCTAAAGGAATGTTTAGCAGAGAATCGAGTTAGGTTATGAATAATTATCAGTACCTGCGTATGTATATATATATATATATAGTTTTAGAGTATTGATTTATAAACGTAACCCTAAAATTCAAAAACACTTTACATGTTACAAGTGCAATAATATATATATATATATATATATATATATATATATATATATATATATATATATATATATATATATATATATATACGTAATATAAAGATTTATCTATGCTATTAATATTAACATGAAAGTACTTAGAGAGTATATCCTATAGGCTTGGCTTAGCATATCCTATAGGAGATGCTAAGCGTATATGTTTAATAATTAATATTGTTTTTTTTTTTTAAAAAACCCACTGCAACTGTGATGTAATCAGTTTTGTTTTAAAAACTAAACTACTGAA
Source organism: Galleria mellonella (assembly GCF_026898425.1). Lineage (NCBI taxonomy): Eukaryota > Metazoa > Arthropoda > Insecta > Lepidoptera > Pyralidae > Galleria > Galleria mellonella. The sequence goes on along the minus strand of NW_026441999.1, from coordinate 105,261 downwards.
TTTTTTTTCAAGATTTTCATAAAATCTCTATGGGAACAACCTGTAAGTATATTCTCTCAGATAAGAAAAGATTTAAAGATTTCCAAATAGGTTTACAACTAACTGAGTTATGAAGTAATAAACATAAAAAAAATACAACTTAATCGAGATTTTTCTTTTTAAAGTTGGTTGAATAAATATGTATATACCTATGTCGTTGTAATTATATATTTACATGTAACACATAGGTCGCACTTGTACAAGTACACAGTAAGTTATACAATTGGGTAACTAATTGTCCATTATCTCGTAGAAAGTCGTTACTAAGTAGGTCCCCGTATAAATCTTTTCCGTTTACCCGTTGTTTATCTACCATCTACATTAATCATGTTTATATTATCTCGTTTGTTTTTTTAGGCTTAGCTAATTTTAAAACTTTCTCGTTTTACACATATTTATTAATCACTTTATTGCACCTAATACATAAAAGTGTACAATGACAATTGGAAAATTCAATTTACAAATTATAAATAAATATATTTAAATAGACATATAAAAAAATTAAAACATATTTAAATATTTTTTTAAATATTTATTTACATGTTTAAATTTAATTTTTAGTATCTTTATAAGTAGATTTTGTATTGTAACAATAATTTTTATGCTTTGTAAAAAAACAAAGTTTTTGTTCCACAGAAAAAAAAAACTACTACAATTGTGGCAAAACAAGTTATTTTTATTTCAAAACTAAACTACTGAACAGATTTACTACAGACTAATGTGTACGTATATACTTTCATATAAATATTATTTTTTTAAATCGGTTTATAAATTGTAACAATTATAAGGTAACAAACATAATAAATTACAAGCTAAATGAGAACCATTTTGTTTTTGGAGTAGGTTGAAAACTGTATTCTGCAAGTCATTTTATTTATTTATTTACTCATTAAAATAATTTAAATATTCAATAGGTAAGACGTTATTTGCAACAATTATAAGTGACGTTCCAATATTTGATTGTGTTCACAATATTTCTTATTTCCTTTAACGGACAATGACATTTCACATACTTATCATTAACAATAAAGTCTGATTGTGTAATAAATTACGTGGAGTGACGCTGACTGGGAACGCAATGTCACATCACATTACTGCGACTTTCCGAGTTTTCACTTTTCGTATACGAGTAGTGCGGTACAGGTTTTGAGTTCGTATAAATTTTGTAACCATTTTTCTTCCGTACCATTACGTCTGTGTACGTCGTCACGTCTCGTCGAATTTCGAAGTCAGAAATTTTTGATATTATCAACTGTACACAATGATCTCGTAATAGCAAATAGGTAACTTATTTTAATATAACGTAGTTTGTTTTTTTTTTTAATGTAAGTACTTATTTTGATTATCTAAGTTTTATACTTATTATAAGAACTATTATTACAGATTTATTTTTACAAATTACTGTTACTGTTACTGTAACTTACAATTGTTTATTATTTTTTAATGTACAAAGGATTGACTCTAAATACATGTGAATAATATTAATTATATTGTGAATAATCAAAAAGTTTGGAGTAAACAAGAAATAAAAACTTAGGAAATGGAGACATTTTTAAATAACACTGGCAAGATTTTGGCTGTTACTTTGTGAAATTTTATTGTTGTGTTAAAATTGCTTCATTTAATAATATTTAATAAATAATTGTTATTGCCTTTTGTTTTATTTGCATTCCTTTTTATATTTCTACCTAATTGTAATGTCACAATTTATTATTAAATTATTTACATGTTTATAAATCAATGACATAAATAAAAAAAAAAAACCTTTACAATATGGCTTCTCGTAATATTAACCTTACAAAAATAAATAGGTCGCTAATTTTCTACCTAAAAAACAAATATTTGAGATTTTTTTTTATATTTTAATTATCAACTCTTTGATATAACTTACATTATTTATATCAATTGGATAATAATAATAAAATGCATTTTATATTATTCAGTTCTTGTCGTTTGCTTCTAAAAACGCTCACTTGTAATTTACTTCGGAAAAAAACCTTTTCTTGTAGCTTGCTTCGGAACGTACTAAGAGTATATAATTTATATAACAACCGCTTAGATATACAAATTTTCATTAATGTAAATGATCATACGTTATGTCCGCGTGGAATCCTTCAGGGCCGGCAGAATATTTCACCTTTTGCATTCTACCGTCTGGCAGTAGCACGTGATAGTGCCCGTTGGTTGCTTCGCCGTGCTTCGCTTCCGAGTGCCCGAAGTCGTTGCCGCTGTGGTGATCCCTGACCCGGTATCCGAACTCATATTTCGCCGCGTAATGGAGCTGGAATGTTAAGTAGGTATTGGTAAGTTTTATAATATTCTGTCCTGTTCTATTCAGATGGATTGGAAAGAAACAGATATATGGATATAGCTTTTTAATGCATGTTAAATATAACCCATCTAATGAAAAGTGGTAACAGTTACTTATCGGTAATAATAGCACTGTAAACATCATAGAATATCGCCGTAATACCCATGGGAACTCTCACGCGTTGCTACACCTGTTGATTAAGATGTGCTTCCGTACCGCCGGAACGTAATTTTGCAGCTATACTGCTTAATACTAGAAATACAGGACAGACGATTTTATTGTGCTAGGGGCTGAACGGCAAGCTAGTCAGAGAAATTTCTGATATACGTAACTCCATGGAAGCACCAACGTTAGAGGAAAACTATGGCGGTTCAATACATTTTATAATTCTCGAATGTTACCCATGAATTGGTTGTTAGCGACAGTTTCTGTTTATCGGTTTGTAATTTACAATATTTATAAATAAACAATACGTATTTTGTATACGAGTATTTTTTTTTGATGAGTGAAAATGGTATGGTAACCCCGCCTGCGCTAATGGGATACGCTGACGGGGCACCAGTGAAGGGCGATGGATGAGAATGAAAACAGGCCAGTTAGCCCGTCATGATGAATTCATTAGAAATTAACCATGATAGTTTCCAGGGGGAACCGCGAGGAGGTCGACCTGGTTGGGTATATTGCTAGCAATCTGACTGAAAATCCTTCAAAAAAATTTTCAGTCTCCATTAGTAACAATCCCTCCCGTATACGAGTATTTACATATATTTAATTACTTGTATAAAAAAACCCCAAATGACGATCTTAATTTAAGCTTAAGCCTTATTGGAGAGCTAATGTAAATCTTAGCCGTTGCAGGTTTCTCCCAACAATATCTCTATATGTGTATCGTATATAAAAAATAAAAAATGAACAAGAATTTGTTTTTATATTATGTAATAATATAAGCTAATTAAATGTAGGTATAAAATATTTAATAAAATATATTAAGTACAGAGTACTAGGCAGTACGAGCACGCTTAGGCAGGTAAAAGTTTACTAAGTTATAAAATAAAAATGATAAAAAAAATAATGTCATGTAATTTATTAAATATTTGTGATGTAATAATTATTTGGCTTATTTATTATGAATCAAAACGTATTTACATGTTATGCTAATGTAATACATAATTTAGCATATAATACTGTATGACATAAAGTGTTTAAAATTGGCAAAATAAAGAATTATGTTAGAAAAATCACATTGAATATGCAACTATAACTAGGTATAATTAATAATATTATACAATAATCAAATAATAGATGTGCTGAGATAATCACTTATTAATGTTAATTATATATATATATATATATATATATATATATATATATATATCAACTTTTATAATTTAATTGAATTTTTTATTAGTTAAAAAAAACAAGCAGACAAACAAACATTTTGTTATATATATATTTATATCACGACGCTTGGTCACGGCACTCGCTCGCAAGATGCGCGCGCAGGTCGCGCAGGCGCTTTGTGATTGTTGGCTGCGCGCGCATACCGCGCACGGGCCAGCGACCAGAGACAGTGTTTTGTTAACTTGGACAATTTAAACATTTATTCGTTTTATTGTGAAATACTTATTGCTTTTTTTTAATTATTGTTTAAATTTATTGACAAGATGAACCCTACTATCAATCCTACATACTTATGTAACAATCTGCGTTCAATGTATAAATTTATTATATATATAAAATATATATGACTTTCAGGCGGCCGTTTTAAATGTTTTTCAACATTAATTTTAACTTATTTAATATGTTAGTTTAATAAATAGATATTAGTAATAAATAAACTAGTTATGGAAAAATAAAATTAAGATATTTATCGTTGCGTAGGGTTTCGTTAATACTCACAATGGTTATATATTTAAAATGCTTTTAAAATATCCAGTTTAAAAGCATTACAATTGTTATTTAAATTAAATAACTTTAAACAAAACATTTGGATTTAATTTATAGATTTTTCTAACCTCCAAATTCTTATAAATTAATGAAGGCACCAGATTACAAAAAAAAAAATGATTTTTTTATGTTCCAAACGTAAATTCTTTCCAAACGTAAACGTAAGTTTTTTAAAGGATGCGTAATTTTTTAAGTTTATGTAATTGACTTTTTAAACTAGGTGTATAATTCCTTTGTTTCCTTTTTTTATATTTCCTTGGATAGCGTGCAACCCGTTCATATGGTATTTGGTATAAATCTAAATGTTCAATATTGAGATTGCGATGGCCAAGTAGATGTTTTAGTTGCGATTGACTAATCATATATACTGGCTCAAGTAGAGCTAAAGTATCGTCAACGTGATCAGCAAAATTGGGCACGCCATAAGTTACTGGTATTCTTGGCACGCGATAAGAATATTTTCTTGTATATGTGTTGGAATCAGACGAAAAGCTTGCATGTGGTTTAATTTGTCTGTATTTATTGGAAAAACTACCAGTTAAATCTACATTTTGATTGTAACTAACAGAAGGAGCGTAGTTACGATAACCGTGATTTGATATTGGAAACAATTGTGATTGTTTTATATTAGGAACATCGTATTCATAATCAGTACTAAAATCATCGTCATATTCATTAAATTCGTCGTCATCGTATGTTACTTCATAATTATCTCTTCTAAATGGAATTTTACTAGGTCTTCGACGAGGAATTTCTTCATAATCATCAGTAAAGTCTACGACTTCACCTTTAGCAAACTGAGGTGTTGTAAGAAAGGTTTCAACTGCAGGACGTCGTTTATTTGGGATAGTTTTAATAAATGGTTGTGATGTATGTAAAGAATTGGTGGGATTATCTGTAGTGGTAGTAGTGGGTAGTTCTGTGGAACTATATGTTGCATTTGATAAAAGGAAAGGAGATGTATCTAGAGTAGCTCTCTTGTTTCGTTTAGACGAGTCTTTGGCTTTAACAATACTTTCAATTTTGTAACCTAAAGGATCAATACTTACATTATCTACACCATAAGCTGAAACACCTGTTCCATCTTCCGATAGATGTTGGACGCCAGTATACTGAGCATTATGATGTAGGTACCTTTCACTCTCATCACCCGCGCCACCTTTATTTTGATTGTGCAATTCCAACGGCTGCACATACGCTGAAGCTTGAGGTTTCTCGCCTTCGTTTGTACTCAAATAATATTGTACTTTAGCTTCACTAGGCTTATATCCTGACGTAATAGTTTGGCTTGCTACTTCAACTTTATAATAGTTATTACTCTTAACAGTTGTAGTCTCAACGTCTTGTGGTTGTGCAGATAAAACAGTCTGAATACCGTATGCTTGTATTTTTGTATTTTTATTTGGATCTGAAATATCATCTACTTCTTCTGTAATGGGTGTATGGTCTTTTAAGTTAGTTGTATAGGCACTGGTATAAGTTGGTGGCACTTGCCCATATATTGAATGTTCATTATGTTGGTTTAAATTTTGTGCAGGATCATCTTTCATATAAAAATATAAATCAATCGGAGTGTCGAGTTCTTTGGGTGTTTCATTTGTATTGTAGCTGGAACTAATCAAAGCGTTTAATTCGGATAGTTGATCGTGTGGATTTTTTTTAAGTATAGAATTCAGTGTTGCTATATCTTGCGCGGACTCGTAGTTTTGCATTTGACTGTATTGTTTAGGATAAACATATTGAGTTTTACTTGGAACGGCCTCAGTATATAACTTAGTATTTTCCTCATCCGTTATTTCATTGTTACCATTAGGTTTTATAGTTACTCCTTGATCATAAGTTGGTGCTGGAGAGACATAAATAGTTTTATATCTTTGTGGTTGCATGTATTGTTGATAATTGTCTGAACCGTAAGATCTGTGGTTTCTATTTTTTTCAGTCTTCAGGGCGGCGTCTTTTGTTAATTTAACAACTTCTGGTATAACTTTTACTCCTCTTCTTAATGTTTCTTGTTTATTTTGGGACGGTCTGTTTTTTAGTTTAGGTTCAGTATTACCTTGTTTTTTGTCTCTCAGATTGGATTGTTGTTTTTCTAGTTCTAATTGGTGGCTCTCTTGTGATTCGTGGTAGGCTCTCATGTAACTATCCATTGGCCGCGGTATGTTAGCCCACCTTTGTAACTGCGCTCGATGTTGTCTTACTCGCTCCGCATTGAACATAGCTTGCTGGTTTTGTGCGTGCAATCTCGCATTTTGCTGTGAATTTCCTGCTAAAGGATTACCATACGGCAAATTTCCGGGAACGTTAAATGATTTGAAATCGTCTATTCTATCTACAGGTTGTTCGTTGACGACCTCAAAAACAGGTCTGGCACTAGTTTTGGATGGTTTCGCTGTGGTAGTTTTGACTATCAAGAGTATTAGAGTTAGGAACTTAATTTGGTGTACTGTAGACTGCGCCATTGTACCTGAAAAAAGTAAAAGATTATTTTTTTTTTATGTAAAGTTATTATTAGAGACATTGATATAAAAATCTATTAGTCATACTGCAGTAAAGAAGTTATACTTAAAATAGTACAAAATTTAAAAGTTGATAAAATGAAACTTGTTGTTGTAGGATATTGTATAAATGGAGATAAATAATGATGGTAAATAACTAGGAAATAAATTAAATTTTTTTTCTTTAATTGTAAAAATACGAGTATTTATTTAGGCACGTTTACGAAACGAGTGCAGAATATGATTTACAGTGTTTAATTTTGAGTTGATACTATATCTTGGACTTTTTTTAATATCAACAGTTAGGAGACGTTCATCATCATCGGCATCATCATTTTAGCCATTATCTGTCCACTACTGAACATAGTTCCCTCCCCCATAGGCTGCCATATAAAGAACGGTCCTGAGCCACCTGCATCTACGAGTACTGACTTCCTGCAATGCAATTTAAGTTGTCACTCCTAGTCGTCCTACACTGCGTTTGACCATACGGGGTCGCTATTCAAGAACCTTTCTTCCTAGGAGACGTTAAAAATTAAACGAATTAAACGACAATTATCTTATTTTTGAAAATCATTTGGGAAACTGTGAAATATTTGGTTTCGACTTTTTCTTTCGATTTTACTCGGCTGTTAATTACTTTATTTCCTCGACTGTAATGGTAGGCTAATACTGTTACTGACGTAGACCTAATATAATGTACGTATATACTTGATAATCTCCTTAGATTATCAGTAGCCTTCTACTGATCAGTGTACTTGTCCATAATTAACGTGTATGGTACAACTTTTTGCCATTACTGCGCCTAGCTCAAAGTCGCGCGAGCACTTTCACCTGTTACGTGCTCTTGTAGGCTTATGAATGAATATGTATGTAAAGACAGACATGTCAACGCATCTTATTATATATTTTATATCATCAGTATATCACTTCCATTAATTCCCAAAAAAAAATCAACGTTTATTATGCCTAGACCATTTTCCTCACAAATATTTGTAACCATAATTTTATTTTTGCATGTTCTTTTTTTTTAAATTTATAATTGTCCATGTTTCTTTTGTAACTGTTATTAGTATGCGCCAAATTTTTTTTTCTTTTTTTTTTAATCGACTTAAAAAAGTAGATTGTTGATTTTGCAACAAACAACTATAATTGACGTTGACACTGATGCTTCTTTCCACTTGGGTGATGCTGAAGAGAACTCTTTTAGATTTAAGCTTACCTTGGTACATGTGCTTACCTCTGTCATATTTTTTTGTATTTTTTTTTTAATGGGATATATTCTTGAATGTTATATTATTAGTGCGTACAATAAAATAAAAATAAATAAATACACAACATATTTGAATTTAGAACGGAATAAGTCTGTCTATATATAAGTAAATCTTGTTCCGCTATTTGTTTTTTTGCTGCATAATGAAAAACGCCAGCTTCAAGGTCATAGAATATAGAATTAACAAATACAATTTGACGAATTATAGAAAACTACTTTGTATCCACGATTTATTTTACCAGAGGGAGACTGTACAAAAATCGATTGCTTGGGTACCTCTGTCCCATTCGTGTTTCAACCGTGAAGCAGTTGTGTTTGCATGGCTGTGTTTCGGTCTGAAGGGTGGGATATGGCGTGAATTTACTGGGTACAGAGGAATAACACCTGAGTCCTTAGGAATGGCAACGCATGGGGGGTATCATGGGCGAAACAGAATACTCTGTTATGTCCATGGTACTGCTCATGTCTATAGGCGATGGTTACCATTTTCCATCAGGTGGGCCGTCAGCTTGTTTGCCATTCTAAGTTGTATGAAAAAAAAGACTGACCGCGTAATCGGAATATGTTCTATCTCCTGAAGCCTAGTTCCTTCTCAATTTCATACAGAGTACGTGTACAAACAAAGTCTTTTTCACATTTATAATATTATTAAACATTCCCTACTATAGGTCAACTAACCTATTTCATCCTCTCCTATCATCCTTCACTGGTAGCCGATGGCGTAGGCAAGGAATGACAACGCATGGGGGGTATCATGGGCGAAACAGTATACTCTGTTATGTCCATGGTACTGCTCACGTCTATAGGCGACGGTTACCACTTTCCATCAGGTGGGCCGTCAGCTTGTTTGCCATTCTAAGTTGCATATAAAAAAATTAAAAAAAAAAACCATTTAAAAATCATCAATTAAAAAATCAGACAAATTGAGGACTGCTTATGGTTTTTTTTTTAATTTCTCGCGAAGAGACGCATGTAGCAGCTTGATACAGTTACTTTTATCCCGTGCATGGATACATTCTCAGTCTTGTACAGATCTATTGAATGTGTTCTTCAGGTATAATAAACAAGCCGTCGGAGATGTGGTGAGTGCGGAAGCGAACCCATGTCTCCGACATATGGCACCTCGAGGGTATATCGTCTGGTTTTTGGTGGGTACACCCTCACCTTACGGGGGGATTTCCACAGTACCCATTCACCTCCCACAAGGTGTATGGGTCTGCATAAAGCATTTTCCAGACGTTAAAAAAAAGGTATAATAAACATAGAGGTTAAAGATTCTAATTTATAGAATGGCAGACGTGCCTACCGACTCGATATCATTTCGGAGTCAGTTTTCCCTGAATTTAGGTCATTAAATGATTCGATTTCCTCGTATTACCTGATGGCGATTCATTTCCGCGTTATTAAGGATAATTTGAAACTTCTGACTGCTAACTTTTGGGAAATACCGATTGATTTTAAAAAGAGGAACTTCGTAAAGGATTCTGTGTATATTCTAAGAATTGTTATTATTTTCCTCAATTGTCAATTTGTCTTGGATGTTTACTTTTTTATTTTTTAATTGTAAATGTTTACTTTTTAGTTGGTATCGTCTAAATGAACAGCATCGCATCGCATTTTATTCTTGTGCCGCCTTGTGACATTATGTTGGATGGAACCAGAGGGAGACTTTGTACAAAAGTCGATTGTTTGTGTACTTCTGTCCCATTCGTGTTTCAATCGTAAAGCAGCTGTGTTTGAATGGCTGTGTTTCGGTTTGAAGGGTGGGATATGGCGTGAATTTACTGGGTACAGAGGAATAACACCTGAGTCCTCAGGAATGGCAACGCATGGGAGGTATCATGGGCGAAACAGTATACTCTGTTATGTCCATGGTACTGCTCGTGTCTATAGGCGACGGTTACCACTTTCCATCAGGTGGGCCGTCAGCTTGTTTTGCATTCTAAGTTGTATAAAAAAAAACCAACAATCCCATTTCAAGGAAACAATAAAGAGTATTTAACTATGTTGAAATGACTGTATTACTTTAGCTACCAAACCACTTTATATATATATTTATATATTTTGATCGAACTTAGTGATATTTTTAATTTGCTTCACATCCTTGTTCTTGAATATATTTTTGAATTTTTTTAGGTAACTGGTTTTAAGTTTCAAATGTTGTTTTCGCCACGTATGTCTTCTCTGTATAGTATTTTAAAGTAATGGACGTATTTTTTTTTTATTTAGTCCGCGCTATGCTGGCTCCCTAATTGCAGTGTCATTATTCTAAAAGCAAGATTATTTTAGGTTTTTATATACACAGCATACATTTATTCAAATTTTTTTAATGGATGATAATGGAATAGTGTTCTTGCCTACACTATCGCTATATGCTGATGAGGCATCAGTAAGAGATGATAGTTGAGAATGAAAAGGCAGGTCAGTCAGCCCATCGTGACTAGAACTCCACTAGAATTAATCACGACGGTTTCCAGGGGGAACGTGGAGGTCGACCTGATAGGGTGTGTTGCTAGCAAAAACCCTATTACTAACAATCCCTTTCCCTCCCTGAAAAGACAGGTTAGTTAGCCCGTCGCGGTTTATACAGCTGGAATTCAGCACGACGGTTTCCAGTGAGTAGTAGGTTTGCGCGGATTCTGGCTCACTCGGCGGCTGCCTTCCAAAAAAAGCTCATTCGACAAGACTCGTTTCTAGGTGGTTAAGTTAATCTTCAACTTTTATATGTGCATCATGTTGCGGCTTAGGGGTGGTCTTTAGCCACCCCAGTCGAACCTTAACCTACTGTCACTAGGTGTGGGTACTTCATAAGACTCGTTTGCATCTTGCAGATTTTTTTAGACACTCGGACACTCGGACACTCGGACACTCGGACACTCGGACACTCGGACACTCGGATACTCGGACACTCGGACACTCGGACACTCGGACACTCGGACACTCGGACACTCGGACACTCGGACACTCGGACACTCGGACACTCGGACACTCGGACACTCGGACACTCGGACACTCTGACACACGGACACTCGGACACTCGGACACTCGGACACTCGGACACTCGGACACTCGGACACTCGGACACTCGGACACTCGGACACTCGGACACTCGGACACTCGGACACTCGGACACTCGGACACTGGACACTGGACGCACTAACACTTTGCACTCAGACACTAGACACTCAGATTCGGGTAGAAAAAATCTCTGCAATGTCGCGTTCTTATTTATAAATATTGGATGCCATTGTTTTGGTTTTTAGAGATAAAGTGGTTGTAACCATATGGAATGTAAAACACCATCTAAAAAAATCTGCAAGATGCAAACGAGTCTTATGAAGTACCCACACCTAGAGACAGTAGGTTAAGGTTCGACTGGGGTGGCTAAAGGCCACCCCTAAGCCGCAACATGATGCACATATAAAAGTTGAAGATTAACTTAACCACCTAGAAACGAGTCTTTTCGAATGAGCTTTTTTTGGGAGGCAGCCGCCGAGTGAGCCAGAATTCGCGCAAATAAACTACTCTCCGTATTCCAATAGAATCCGCCTTCAATTGGAACGAATCTTGTCGAATGAGCTTTTTTTGGGAGGCAGCCGCCGAGTGAGCCAGAATCCGCTACTACTCCAGTGGGGACCATGTGGAGGTCGACCTGACAGGGTATATTGCTAGTACTGGGAATGGTAGTCCGCATTACGAACAATCTCTCACCCCTCCATTTAGATAGATAGATAGACTCTTTATTGTTTCCTCCAAAAGATTACAATAGTAAACTTATTATAAATACAAACAATTACAAGAAATAATCACAATGAGAAAACAATGGGCGACCTTATCGCTAAAAGCGATCTTTTCCAGGCAACCTTTGGATGGAGAGGAGTAGTTATAAACAGTTTGGTGGGAGGCACGATGAAAAATTCTATTAGTTCTAAATATGGGAGATGTGATACATGTAATAATATAAATATTATCCCTACTCATTATATATATATATATATATATATATATATCAATACAGACAAAATCGCGAGTTTCAGAGGACTTATTGCCATATATAAATTACAGAATAAAAAAGGTTTGCCACCGAGGCGAACTGGAATTTTTTAAATAAATCAACATCTATTCTTTGTGTTTGTGTAGGAATTAGATTTGTGTAGGCATCTAGTAGGCATGCCCTTTACGAAGTGAACGCAAGCACGACCAAGCGATCCCGCGGCGAGTAATGCTTCTAAATGTATTTTAAACTAGTGAATTGCCCCCGACTCCAAATAAATGTATGCAAGAAATACCAAAATAGTGAATTCCATCTGGTGAAAAATAATAAACGTTGTCTGTAGATCTGAAACATTTTCGTGTCTAAATCATGTGTTTGAAGACACTTGGAATTCCTAATTAATTCCAGTATGATAGTAATTCATAACATAGGCACAAACACAACAATGCACAACGAGAGGTTTTGTAGAGACATTTTGTCTGTTTTTTTTTTAACACAGGGGGCAAACGAGCATGCGGCTCACCTGATGGTAAATGACTACCGCCGCCAATGATCACCCACAACACCAAAGTCATTGCAGGTGTATTGCCGGCCTTTTAAAAAGGAATATGCTCTTTTTTTTAAGGTTATGATATTGTATCGGTTCGGAAATATTGTTGTTGGAAATTGATTCCAAAGAGTGGAATATATGTATAAATACAATAAATCTTGTATCACAGATTTTTTCTAAATCTACTGCATGCGTCAGTCTCTCACAAAGCTGATCTAACATATTTAATTGTACCTACCACAAGCTATTACTTTTTTACTATCTTTTTCTAACAGGAAAATAAATCGTACATTCATTCATTTATTAGAATTTAGAACGCAGAATTGTATGTCTATATTTAATTACAGAATTATTTTTTATTAACAAGAATTTTTTTGCTGCGTAAAGAGAAACGGCTGCTTCAGTTATCACAAAATTTATGGCATTAACATGCGAATCCCATGGATCGATCGTAAAAAGAATTATCGTAATCGGTTTTTAGAATTAACGCCTCAATTGCGTAGTAAAAAAGTCAAATGGACGAATTGTGAAGCTCCTTTTGGAAGGAGCTCAAAAACAGTCGCATTATAGGTTTATACATTATTTCTCGAGGATAGGACCGATCGTTCGACCGATTTTCATGAATCTTTTTATGTATATTTGTTAGGTATGAGAATATATAGGTCGTAAAGTATACTTCATACCACTAAGTACTACACTTTGTCTTTTCTCAATGTCCTCTACCCAAAGGTTGTCTGGAAGAGATTGCTTAGCGATAAAGCCGCCTTTTGTATCACTTTTCATTAATATTTACTGTATTTGTTATTTCTTTTTTTATTTGGTGCAATAAAGTTTAAAATAAATAAATAAATAAGTGATTGGGGTATCCCTATTTAGGAAAAAAAAATATATATAGATATATATATTATAAGATATAATAATAATAATCTTTATGATTATGGGCTACAATGGCCTAATTTGTTAGTGACATAATCTTAGCCTAATTTTAGTACATCTTATCATAAAATAAATAAAAGAAAAAACAAAAATAAAATAAACAACAGTGACCAATGTAAGGGCAGTCCAACCTGCTTGCAGTCATTTATTTATTTATTACATGATATAAATCATGTAATATTAAATGAATTATATCGTATTTTTGTCAAACAAACAATGCTTAGTTTTACTATTATAAAATCTAGATTGCTCCTTCGATATGCTCGGCCTAGGCGCAGTGTGGTGTTGCTAAATTATGAATATTTAGCAAGTGGGCAGATATCAATTAGCCCGAGGCCGTGGCTAACCAGCTGTACCACTTTATTCAGTATCTACATGTTTATCTTCACGCCTATTGCCTACTTTAGTAGTTTCTATTATTATTGTTGTAATTATTAATGTTGTTGTTGGAATCAAAATCGTTATTCATGAATTTACAGAAATTTCGTGATTAAAATACGTGATAAAAATAAAAAAAATTTTGTAAAATACAATCACTCAGGGTTTGCTAGAAGAGAACTCTTACAGAATTAAATTCGCTCGTTGTGTTGTGTTGTTTATTAAAAATTAAATTATAACTTTGTAATTTTTGTGTATAATAAAGTATAAATAAATAAATAAAATTTCAACTTCAAAACTCTCCTGTAACGTGTTAGTAGGATACACTACCGTACAGTACTCACTAAATTCTTTGTTGTTTTCCGACTAGAGAACACAATCCCGGGATCCCGAATGACAAAGGCAAGTTATTGGCAAAAAAAAAATACCAAAATCTTTTTCTATATTACTCAGATAGAAGAAGGTTTTGATAGAAGGTTGATGACATTATTTTATTTTATGCCCCTGTGGTCATTTAAAAATTATTTTTAACTATTTGTTTTAATTTATACAACAAATTTATATATATTTATTATAGCTGTATATGAAACGGCTCTGTTGTGAAACCTCTTTGTATTTTTTATTATTATTTTTTGTCAATGACAATATATATACGCTATTGTTTTTCTTCGCCTGCTTCCATCGTTATCTAATTTTATTTTATTTTATTTATATATTATTCGGAATACTCACATTTTGGCGACCGTGATCAGCGTAAAAATGAAACAGGCATTATTACAAAGAAAAGTAGTACGTCGTCGTTTTACTATGTGTGCTAAACGTATAGAAGATTTTCTAGAGAAGAATGATAAAACAGGTATGAGCGCGGAAATATTAAATATCACCAAAATTTTCGACGAATTAACATTCCTCCAAAACAAATTAATGGATTTGTGGTTGAACATGGAGGAACGGGACGAAAATTTTTTCGATGATGATTTAGAACTGTCCGAGGCTTACACCAGTAAATTCTATTTGTTGAAACACAAAGTCAGCGAGAACTGCAGTCCTGCGGTAGCCCGCTCTTCGGCCTCTGATACTGTAATTAAAGCAGATAGAGAGAGTGGAGAGACTTCCCAAAGGCATCGTCGCCACTTTCGTCTTCCGAAGTTACAGCTTACTTTATTGAACGAAGAGATAAAAAGTTGGATTCCATTCTGGACACAGTTCAAGAAGATTGACTGCGACAGCGACATAGATGATGAAGATAAATTTCAATATCTCCTACAAAGTATTGAGAAAGGTTGTAACGCCAGGGAGTTAGTGGAAAGTTTTCCACCCTCAGCAGAAAACTACCCAAAGGTAATGCAACAGCTCAAACAAAGGTATGGAAAAGATGAACTTATAATAGAATATTACGTTAGAGAACTCTTAAAGTTAACAATCGTCCAAAGGAACGATAATTCTAAGATGGCCACTCGTATCCTATATGATAAACTAATGACTCAGATTCTTGCTTTAGAATCTCTCGGCGTGACGCAAGATAAGTATGCCGCCTTTTTATTTCCAATGGTGGAATCTGCACTGCCGGAAGACATATTACGCGCATGGAACAGATGTCAGGCGAACGTCGCGACTAACGATAAAGAAAAGAGTCAGCTGACACAATTGTTACATTTTGTTCGTAAGGAAGTTGAATCTGAAGAAAAAATTAATTTATCACGAGGAGGTTTTTCTAGCGTGGATCCAAATCCTGTAATTCCGTCAGCAAGTTTTTTAAGTACAGCTGTCAGAAACAAAGAGAAAAATGTCGTGCATACTAAAAATGAAATAAGAGAATGTGTATGGTGCGATAAACCCACGCATAATAGTTCTGAATGTAAAAGGCCTATTAAATGGGATTTAGAAGAAAAGAAAGATTTTCTGAAAAAGAAGAATACATGTTTGATATGTCTAAAAATTGGACATCATGCAAAAAAATGTAGAAAATATCCCAAATGCATTGTTTGTGAAAAAAGACATTATCCCATTATGTGTGCCGAATTACCTAAGATTTCAAAGAAGGCAGAAGATCAAGTACTTAAACAGTCTATAAAACCGAGTACAGTTTTATTGCAAACTGTCAAACTAAATTTAGTATACAAAGAGAAAACCATTACAGTGAGAGCCCTTTTGGATTCAGGTGCTCAACGCTCTTTTATAAGGTCAGATGCAATCGAGAAATTGAATATTAAACCTACAGGTAATGAACACTTAAGGCACAATTTGTTCGGCGGAGTAGTGACTAAATTAAAAAATCATAGATTATTTATATTAAATTGCAAAAGCCTCAATAGTAAGTATGAAATTCAAATAGAGGCACTTGAGCAGAGGAAAATATGCGATAATTTGCCAAAGATAAAGTCAGGCTCACTTTTGTCACAACTACAGGATAAAGGTATTGACATCACTGATTGTATTAATGAAGTGACAGAGATTTCTTTACTAATTGGTTCTGATGTTTTAGGTTCGTTGTACACTGGGCGATCAGAACATGTAAGTGACAATTTGGTGGCGATCGAGACAAAATTTGGTTGGGTAATTCAGGGACCTACTTCTGGTACGTATTGTAATTTTACTTCAATACACGCTTGTTCATTTGATATTGATGACCTGTGGAAACTTGAATCAATAGGTATAAAAGATGAGGCGCAGGTTAAAAGTTCTCGGAAGCGTGAGGAAGAAGTTGAGAATTTTTTTAGAGAAACTGTAAACATAAATGGTGAGAATAGGTATGAAATTAGTTTACCATGGAAGGATACAGCAGACATTTTATCTTCTAACTTTAATTTAGCAATAAAACGTCTTCACTCAACTACTAATAAGCTTACAAAATTAGGCTTATTGAACGCTTATGATGAGGTGTTCAACGAATGGTTAAATAGTAACATAATTGAGGAGGTTATGGGTGATAATATTCAAACCGGACATTATTTGCCTCATCACGCTGTTGTTAAAGAATCTAGCCTTACGACTAAAATTCGCCCTGTGTTTGATGCATCTGCTACGACTAAAGAAGGTGTCAGTCTTAATTCTTGTCTAGAAAAAGGAAGCAATCTTATAGAATTAATACCAAAATTACTTATTCAATTTAGAAAAGGCAAGATAGGTATTATCGCCGATATAAAAAAGGCCTTTTTACAAATATCTATCCATCCAAATGATCGCAAGTTTCTCAAATTTTTATGGTGGGACAACCCTAGCAGCTCAGATAGAAAATTAAAAGTTTTTAGACACCGTCGTGTAGTGTTTGGTGTTAAAACGAGTCCATACCTTCTATCAGCTACTATTCTATACCACCTCGAGAAATATGTAGGCGATACTGCCAGTCAATTGAGAAAGAGCTTTTATGTTGATAATTGTGTAGTCAGTGTTAACAATGAAGCTGAAATGAAAAAATTCATGAATGAAGCTTTGCACATAATGAACGAAGGTAAGTTTGAATTAAGATGTTGGGTGACTGGCCCTACTTTAGATAAAAATCAAGCAGATACCTCTGTATTAGGAGTTACTTGGGATGCTCAAAATGATGAACTCTATTGTAAAGTTCCTTTTTTCAAACAAGTTACAGATAAGCTTACAAAAAGGACATTGTTATCAATGGCGCAAAGTATTTTCGATCCAATCGGGTTTCTCTGTCCTACCACACTGATACCGAAACTATTAATACAAAAGTGCTGGGAAAAGTCTATGGACTGGGACAAAGAACTTACCTTAGAATTGGGAAAATCAGCAAGAGAATGGCTTCATCATGTAAATGCTATCGAAAAATGTCGTATTCCAAGAAGATTGAGTGTATCAAATTTATCTGGTAGCAATAACACCATTCATGTTTTTAGTGATGCAAGCCAATACGCTTATTCTGGATGCGTCTTTCTGCGATCGGAACATGATAATATGGTAACAGTACAACTTGTTCTTGCTAAAAGTAGAGTTACTCCATTGAAACCAGTTACAATGCCGAGACTTGAATTAATTGCAGCTTTGTTAGCCACACGATTGGCTACAGAAGCCAAATTTTCATTGCAGCTGAATTGCAAAGAATACTACTGGACTGATTCTAGCATTGTGTTAGCATGGATAAGACGGCAATCAGGTCTAAATGTTTTTGTTCACAATAGAGTGAAAGAGATTACAGAAAGAAGTAACAGAGATGCTTGGCGTCATGTACCTGGTGAACTTAACCCAGCTGATCTTCCATCAAGAGGATGCAATGCTCAAAATTTATTGAAAAGTCGATGGTGGGAGGGTCCAGCTTGGCTTCATAATTCACAATCAGCGTGGCCCAATTCTGATGTTGCTCCAGATGAAAATGAAGTCAACAAGGAAGTAAAGAAAAGCTGTTTAACTGTGCAAGAAGGTACCAAATTTTCTGACAGACTTCTTCATTTTGGGAAGTATTCAAAAATTGTTAGAACCGTTGCATGGTGCTTGAGATTTTCCAAGTTCTATCGACAGTATAGAAGTTATAAAGATATTACTGCTGAAGAGTATGAAAGAGCAGAAACTCGATTGATGTCAATAATACAAAAGGAGTCTTATGAAAGTTTTGATGAGATAAAATTAAGACTCAAAATGGATATTTTTCAAGATAGTCAAGATGTTATTCGTGTAAAAACTAGATTGACACTAAGTGGTGACACTGAGAGTTTTATAACTCCGATATTACTGCCTAGCACAAATGTAATAGTGAGGCGACTCGTTCGATATAAACATGTTCATAGTCTTCACGCTGGAACACAAACTCTTATAAATAACTTACGAGAAGAGTATTGGATAGTTGGTATCAGAAGGTTAGCAAAAAATGTTGTACGAGATTGTATTATATGTAAACGATATAATGCTAAGGCTAGTACTGTACCTTTCGCTCCATTACCTGCAGAACGTGTAACTTGTGGAGTACCATTTGAAGTAACGGGTATAGATCTAGCAGGACCAGTATATCTCAAATCTAATCAGAAGTGCTGGATAGTAGTCTTTACTTGTGCTACTTACAGAGCCTTACATCTGGAAATATGCTCTTCACTTAGTACTGAAGAGTTCCTGTTGACGTTAAGACGTTTTATTGCACGAAGAGGTAGGCCTAGGATTATATACAGCGATAACGCTACTAATTTTCGAGGAGCGAATAACGTCTTAAATTCAATTAATTGGGACGACGTTTCTTTCAAAACCTCAGTTCAAAAGATATCATGGCACTTTATTCCACCACAAGCGCCATGGTGGGGTGGATGGTGGGAGCGAATGATTCGTACTATTAAAGAAATTCTGAGAAGAGTTTTAGGTAAAGCTGCTCTATTAGAAAAAGAATTGATGACTGTACTGTGCGAAACAGAAGCACTTATTAATTCACGTCCTTTAACTTACATAGCAGACAGCACTGAAAATTTTACAGCTCTTACTCCTGCAATGTTTCTTAAGGTAGGCAGTACTTATACAAGTGATTTAGACCAAGCTTATTCATCTAATCTTGCTACTCGTTATCGTTATATTGAAAAAATCAATAGGGATTTAAAACAAAGATTTAGATCAGAATATTTATCGTTATTAACGCAAAAGTATGGCAAAAATAAGAACAATCTGAAACCTGGAGATATTGTACTTATTGGTTCAGATGATTTAAAACGCGTAAATTGGCCCTTGGGTCTCATTTTACAGATATGTCCTGGTGTTGATAACATTGGTAGGGTAGCTCGTATTAAAACGGCTAAAGGCGAACGTCTTCGACCTTTGCAACGTTTATACCCTCTAGAGGTGTCACAATTAGAGGATATTCAGTTTCCACGGCCATCGGGATCAAATGATAAAGTTATTGATTCTAAAGTTGAGGTTGAAAATTGTCCAGCCAAGATTACACGTTCTGGTCGTCCTGTGAAACTTCCTCATCGACTTGACATATAATTTTGTATTTTGTTATTGCGCTGTAGTAATGCGTATGCGCAAGGTGGGGTGTATGTTGTGAAACCTCTTTGTATTTTTTATTATTATTTTTTGTCAATGACAATATATATACGCTATTGTTTTTCTTCGCCTGCTTCCATCGTTATCTAATTTTATTTTATTTTATTTATATATTATTCGGAATACTCACAGGCTCGTTGACTTTGTCATTCGGGACGCCGGAATTGTATTTACCGACCCATGCGTCTTTAATGACAATGCTTAATGTTATTTATTTATTTACAAAAAACATGGTAAGTGTATAGATGTAATAAGTATAAGTCCTCAAATTTTGCCATAATTAGGCATACAAAATTTAAAAATTAAAAAGAATAAATGTTACTTAAATGAGTCATTTGAATCCGTAATGTTATATAAAAAAATATCAAATATGTCGAACACTTGTCAACAATAAAAAAAGAAATGTCACTGTCAAATCATGTTAAATAACAGCTGCATTTGTAGTAAAATTCCAGACAAATTATCATATTGAAGACTAGGCAGCATGGTCTCTGACCTTAGCCTGTTCCAAAACGGAACAAACGTACTAAAAAAAAACAGCTGCATTGTAACACGGTAGGTAATTCAAGTAGGTAAACATTTTTGTATCAAAACCTCTAGTTACTAGTAGATGTACCATAATATATTACGTGCTGACAGAACGGCAGTGCAATCGAAAAAAATTAGACGAGAAAACGGTTGCACTAGTGTGCGTATAATTTGACAGTTCTGAATTTATATGGAATTGAAGTTGCAGAAATTTACTTAATTTATTATAATTTTAATTCGTAAATATTCAGAACTATATTTGAGTTAAATCAGATATATTTTTCTACTAATTTTTGTACAAATAATTTTTTATTACGCGGAAAATGTATAATTTTGAGGTTATTTTTTCTAATTTATTTTATATCTAATATAATACAATTCTAACCAACTACATTACAAGCAAATTTTATATTATACTCATTATTGTCAATTCATTTTCCCCTAACAAAAAAAATATTTTTAACCTGGTGAATTGGTCACATTGCATCAATAGATTTACTTTTATCTCCGCCTATCATCCCTCACTGAAGCCCCGCCAGTGTAGATTACTAGCGTAGGCGGGGTTACCATTCCATTTTCACTTATAAAGTTTGTTATCTATCTATCTGTACAGCTATATATATGTAATTATGTAGGAAGTGACTCTGCACTATTGTGTCTACGTCGAGTTGCTATGTACAGACAGCTGGCAAAATCTATATATACAAATTAAAATTAATTACTAAATATGTTGTTAAGCGCAAAATTCAAGAATTGCTGCTTCAAATGTGGCTAATGTTTTTTAAATTAAGATCTTTTCGAAATTAAATATTGTATAAACTTAAAAAAGATATCTATTTTGCTTTTTTCCCTATACAAACTGTTTCTAATACCTTTTGATAGAACGACATCTATCGTGTCAGGTAGTAATTAAATAAAAAAAATTACATTTTAATTATGTTATAATAAGATTTTGTTCCTCCAATAAATAGACATCAGTCTTCTTTAAATTCATATAAAACTAACACGGCAAAGAACCTTTTACATTTAGGAAATAATCCCTAAAATCGATTTTCGAATTCGAATTCAGGATGTGATCAATTGTTGTTGTTTTAAAATTCGTTCAAATTGGACAGGCAAAGAGGATGGCCCATACAGCCTAGTCATAACTTACTATTGGTTCTTTGTAAACAATATTATCTATTACTATAAAGTTGAATACAGCTTATGTCTATCGTAAGGATTCTTTCAAATTATTTAATTTTCTTTGATTTAGATATTTATTTATTTATTTATAGGATTACCAACATAAGATACAGCTACACTAAAGCAAAATTTTAATACAATACACTGGCAGATCAGATCTCACTGTTCTTACATTTATAGGCAACCACAGCATGCCTTGTGTTTGACAAACATTAAAATATAATTAAATTAAATTATAATAAAATTATATTATCTCGAATTGTTGAATGTGACAGGTGACATATTTCAATCGAGTTAAAAAATGACTGTGTGTGTGTACACACAAGAAAAGGAAATCGTTTTTATTTACACAAATTTGTGTGTTTGTGTATACAGAGGTAGAGAAACAGAAATTATTTAACTATTTTTTTGCTGACGGTACACAGAATAAGATCAATGCCATTTGTTATGTAAGCAGCTGTAGTATTAAACTTCCGACTAACCGACCGCGCAGTTTTAAAGAGGGTAATGAATTTTATAAGTGTTTGAAGGATATAAGAATGCTAGCATTCAGACAGATTATTTGAATGTATGTACTTAGACAGACTTTTTGTGTTACCTACATATTAAGCTAAGTTAAGCGATCGCTAAAAACTTATTTTACCATTTAATATTTTTCTTTGTATAGCTGTTATTCTGTATTGATATTTTGGTTAAAACATTATCTTAAAGCAATTTGACTTTATGTTTAATTTTCATTTTTAAAAACTGTTTTTTTTTTATGTAATTAATATTTTACTTCGATTAAGATAAAATTCCAGACAAATTATCATATTGAAGACTAGGCAGCATGGTCTCCGACCTTAGCCTGTTCCATAAGGGAACAAACGTACTAAAAAAAAAAGAGATGGCATAATAAATTTACATTTTAAGCCAAATAAGTTTTAAGAGTGATTAATTTTAAATAGGGTAATAAATAAGGTAGAATCATTATTGTTTATTTGACTAATTATTTATTACAATATTTTCTTTAAGATAAGAATGCAGTTTGTTTCTTAAATAAAAAATAATAGTTACAATAGAAATAACTTCAAATACTTAATTAAACATAATTACCGCTTATAAGAATCATAAAGGAAATGATTTACTTAATTATTATATTATAACACATCATAATATTTAATCTAAATTGAACTTCCATACAAATCAAGTGAAGTCATTTTGTCGTATAATAAAGTGTCATTAACCTACATACAACCTGTATTTTTTCATATAAAAACTCTATGGTACGTTCGGTTAGACCACAAAATACGCGGATGACATAACCTACCTAATAATTATGTAACGGAACGTCGCCTTAAAATTTGGCGCGAATGGTCATTTCCGTACAGGTTATGTTCTCTCTTATTTAAATATTATTAATCATTCGAAGCAATTGCACAGGTAATTTATACGTTGTAATTAAATTAATCGATCGTAGCACATAATCTGTGGACGTAGTAATATGTAGTTATCATTTATAAAGATCGAATTACATACATCGGCATTTTTTGTTAATTTTTAAAATCGGTCACATAAAATCACTTTAGATTATAAATATAGATAGAGTGTCTCCATACAAATGCTTCGAGAAAAGCAGGTCAACTTTTTCATACAATTTTGCTTGATAAATATATAGTTATGAGTGTTTTATGGGCAAATTAAATCATTACTGTATTAGTACCTTAACTTGTATTGTTTCTTTTTTTTTATTTAATTTTGTGTCATTATGCCGTATAGGGAAGAGCACTGATTATCCTAAAGTACAGGATTTACCTATTTAGGGAGCAGAGTTTTACCTATATTTAAAATGTAACATTTATTTTAAAATAAATTATTATTATTATTATTATATATTGTTATGTTGTAAAAACTAAAATAAACTTAAAAATATTAGTAAATATTAGTTTCCTTTATAACTTCTATAGTTATTTTGTATTATAATTATTGCGTCTTTTTAAAAGCGTAAAATCTTATTTATTAATTAATTAAATATAAATACGTCAAGATAAATTATATAGAATACTGATAAAGAAACGAGTCACCTAATTTGTCAATTAGCTGACAAAAAGTTGAGACTCTATGCTCTATCTATATAATATAAGGATTCCACATGTTTAACATATATATACATATATATAATGTTAACAGAGATTTAAAGGAGTAACTGTCAAATTTATTGCGAGTTATTCTCAGCAGACAAAAACATTCCAAGACTAGTATTACAATCATGTCGTGATGGTGTCGGCCTTAGGTCCTAGCATAGAATAGGCCACCACTTCCTTTTCTGTGGGTGATGGGTGGTATAAGATGATGGTGGATGGTGGGTATAAGAGGCGACTAAGGGAGGGCGAGGGATGGGGAGCAGAGTCACTCTTTAAACATCTCTAAAGCCTAACTGCGGTTGCCAATCCGCTTGCCAAGCGTAGTTGCCACGCTTGGCAAGCGGATTGCTAAAACCTAAAACCCCCCTTACGGGGGAGGCTACGTTCAGCAGTGGATAGTTAATAGCTAAAACAACATAAAAGATTATGATTTAAAAGAGCTCGTAAACAAGTTTATTGGAATAAAGGTAATTTCAATTATATAAAAAAAAAAAACAATTAACTTGTAAAATTTATCTAAAACGCGCTGCATCATAATGTTTAGTCTTTTTTTTTATTTTTTTTTTAATTGTTTTGTCTCTGATTGTGTACCCAGTGTTTTTTTAGGTACATCAATGTTATAACGCTTAAATGCAATTCTGAATACTAACATTAATTCCATAATCGTGACTCTGAATGCTTAATGGTATTTAGTTGAGCTTCAGAACAGACCGGGGAGATCCGGTCGTGCAGTATTACGGAGTCAAGGCGCGCAACTTTCTTGTAAGATCGTCTGGTGCATCTTACTTAATACTTAAACAGTATGCCATTATAACTCATTGAGCATTATTATGCGACAAGGTCCTCGATTGGCTTGTAGTTTTTTTTTATGCAACTTTGAATGGCGAAGAAGCTGACGGCCCACCTGATGGAAAGTAGTAAATGTCGCCTATAGACATGAGCAGTACCATGGACATAACAGAGTATACTGTCTCGGCCATAATACCTCCCATGCGTTGCCATTCCTGAGGACTAAGGTGTTATTCCTCTGTACCCTATATAAATTCACTGCCATATAGCACTCTTCAAACCGAAACACAGCCATGCAAACAACTGCTTTACGGTAGAAACATATAATAACATATAATGAGGCAGAGGTGCCCAAGCAAACGACTTTTGTACAAATTCTCCGTCTAGTAAATTTTGTGTATATTTTTTGATAGTCCACCTGATGGAAAGTGGCAATTGTCGCTTACATACATGGGCGGATGGTGGATGTTCAGCCCTTCCCAGAAGGAGAGTTTTGCCAGTAGTCGCCACATTTGGCAGGCGACAATTAGGCTTTTAGAGATGTTTTAAGAGAGACGCTGCTGCCCATCTTTCTACCATTAGGTTCTCTTAGTCACCTCTTACAACACCCACAGGGAAGGAAGGGGTAGTCTATTCGGTGGACCTACACAGTTGCCAACCCGCTTGCCAAGTGTAGCAACTACTGGCAAATACCCCCTTATGGGGAGGCCACGTTCAACAGTGTTTAATAGCTGATACAACGACAATTAGGGGAGGGGGGAAGGACTACCAGTCTCATTGCTAGCAATTGCTTTTTGTTCTTTTTGGTGCTTTTTGTTTTTCATTCTTTTATCTCTTTTACTGTGTATGTCTGTACTATGTGTATGTTTGTATTGTTATTTGTGTGCTGTAAGTAATGTAAATAAATTATCTATCTATGGTATTTATCTATCTATCAATATATGCTATCAGGTAGCCCCATGGCCACATGGCCCCCCCTGGAAACCATCGTGTCCCAAGTGTATTCATCACGATAAACTAACTGACCTATCTTTCCATCCTCACCTATCATCCCTCACTGGTGCCAAGCCAGCGCATACCGACAGCGCAGGGTTGCCATTACATTACCCGTATCGTCCATTAAAAAAAAAAAACAACAACAATTATGTCGTAAGTAGATATTAATTTTTTGAGCTGATCACCTTGTGCTGCATCAATAAAAAAAGTAACCTTAATAAAACGTGGCTTTATGGCTGTGCACGCGCTGGCAAAGGTTTTTTGTTTAGCGTGGTCACAGTGTAAGTTGCAGGTGTATCTTTGTATATATGTCTAAGAACTGTTTACAATCGAAGTCATTAGGTATTAATTAAAAAAATAAGTACTTTATATTATTCTCAATTCCTTGTATAATATAGTATATTTTATATATGTGTAAGTATATTTGTTATTCATATATATTTATTCGTTTATATATGTAATTTCAGTACGTATGTATATCAATAATTACTAGTATCGCATTCGAGTATTCTGACACTTCCCTATGGTTGACTGGGAGAGAACGCTTTTAGCATTAAGTCCGCCATGTACACATATATGTACTAATGAATAAATAAATAAATAAAAATGCTTGTAGCATTCTCTCCCAGTCAACCATAGGGAAGTGTCAGAATACCCGAATAATATAATAATAGTGGAGTTATTTATACGACCTACATTTTTGAGCTAATTGGGTAAAGGTTTCCTGGTGGATTTACAATTATTGAGGTACAGATGTCTTGTTGAGTTTAGGGGCCTGTCGCATTAAGGGCACAATAATTATGGACTTACTACATTTATATCGACTGTTTTTTTTATGGATGGTATTTTTTTTGATGGGTGAAAATGGTATGGTAACCCCGCCTGCGCTAACGGGATACGCTGGCGGAGCACCAGTGAAGGGTGATAGATGAGAATGAAAACAGGCCAGTTAGCTCATCATGATGAATTCATCAGGAATTAACCATGATAGTTTCCAGGGGGAACCGCGAGGAGGTCGACCTGGTTGGGTATATTGCTAGCAATGAGACTCTCAGTCTCCATTCCTAACAATCCCTTTCCTTCTGATGGATGGTATTGGAATGGTAATCCCGGCTGCGTTAACGGTAAACGCTGGCGGGGCACCAGTGGGGAATGACAGGTGAAAATAAAAAGACAGGTCAGTTAGCCTATAGTGATGAATACACCTAGGATGCCACTCGTTTCTAGAGGGGATCACGTGGAGTTCGACCTGACAGGGCATACTGCTAGCGATGGGGCCAGTAGACCGCATTTCTAATAATGCCTTCTCTGCAATATATCGGGGGGGGGGGGGGGGAGTTATAAATGAAATCCTGTTGTGGTTAGTGTGCAAGGGGTTTTAACTGAGATAAAAGTATAATATAAGATATAAGTGAGAGAATTAGCTAGGTCAAAGACCTACCAAGTCAACCAGGATGCACCGTCTGCATCATGTGCATTTCACTCATGTTGTATGAGCAATGTCACCCACTACCACATTCCATAAAGCAAGACTTCGTTAAGTAACACTACATATGTATGAGCAGGAATCGTTTAGCATTCGAAACAAGAATAACTGGATCTCAACATGAGTGGTTATGGGAAACACGATAGTTATAGAAAAGTGATTTATTAATTTAGGAAACTGTTAACGTTAGGAAAATAATCCTAATATCTTATATATAAAATTCTCGTGTCACGGTGTTTGTTACCAAACTCTTCCGAAACGGCTTTACCGATTTTTATGAAATTTTGTGTGCATATTGGGTAGGTCTGAGAATCGGCCAACATCTATTTTTTATACCCCTCAATGATAAGGGTGACCCTCTCCAAAAATTTTTTTTTATTTTTTTGAAAAAAATTCAATTTTTATTTTATTATGATTTAGTATTGAAAAATACATACAACTTTAAATTTTCATCGTTTTACGATCAACCCTTGTCTTTTAATCGCGATTTTTATATTTCGCAATAAGTGGTAAAACAACGTTTACGGGGTCAGCTAGTATATATATATATATATATATATATATATATATATATATATATATAATTACGAAGAACGATGGTTACTCACAAAATAACAACTAAGGGAGGGTGACGTATGGGCAGCAGCGTCCCTCTTAAAACATCTCTAAAGCTTGACTGCGGATGCCAATCCGCCTGCCAAGCGTGGCAACTACTGGCAAAACCCCCAAGGGGAGGCTTATGTTCAGCAGTGGACAGTTAAAGGCTGGTATGACGATGATGATGAAAGTTAACTCTATTGTTTTTAAAAGAATTATGAAATTAGGTTCAGAATTAGCGACGTAAACATACAAAAAACGTAACATTAAAAAAAAAAATGACGATTTAATTAACTCCTTTTGTGTATTAACAAGGGATCTCACTGGATATTGTAAATTAAACAAGCATATGCTACTACTATATATAATATACCATTTTTTTTTATACAACTTAGAATGGCAAACAAGCTGACGGCCCACCTGATGGAAAGTGGTAACCGTCGCCTATAGACATGAGCAGTACCATGGACATAACAGAGTATACAGTTTCGCCCATGATACCCCCCCTTGCGTTGCCATTACTGAGGACTCAGGTGTTATTCTTATTTATTATCGTGTTATTCTTGTTATATATAATACTAGGCTTTTCCCCAAAAAAGTGTTCGCAGATTTTGTCACAATGAGAACAAACAAGAAACGCTGCAGCACTTAATTTGTGGCTGTAATCCACTCATATATATACGATAAATATTTTCCTTTGGAAAACACACTCTATATCCTGAAGGGATAAAAAAATATCGCTATAAAAAACATCTTAAAATTCCTGTCAATGATATGAACTTTAATAATTTAACTTTAACAAAATAGCGAACTTTAAAACGGCGCTAACAAAGATCATGGAAGGGTCGCAGTGTCACAGGTTTTTTTGTGATTTGTTTAGGACGTCTATTTTGTTAGATATTTTAAGTACTTGTATCAGGAGGAAGGGACTGTTAGTAGTGGGTATGTTAGTCCCCATTGCTATCAATATATCCCATCAGGTCGACCTTCACGCGGATCTCCTGGAAACTATCGTGACTGATTTATCTTTGAATTTGTCACGATGGGCTAACTGACCTGCGTCATCTTCACCTATCATCCCACACTGGTGCCCCGCCGGTGTATACCGTTGGCGTGGATAGGGTATCATTCCATTATCATCCATTAAAAAAAAAAGTACTTGTATCATAAAAATTTCTGAATTTAAGACATAATTAATACAATGCGATTATTGCTTTTTTTTGTAATATCTCGTTCTTGACATACAAAACTGAATTGAAAAGATTGTTTTGTAAGGTCAAATTAGGTATCAGAATCAATTTAAATAAATAAACGTCAAAAAAATATTTTGCAATTCTTAATGAAAGCATATATAAGTATCTATTATTTAATTTATCGCTTGAGATATTTTTCATCATACATATGCGGTCCTTTTTTCTTCTTTATCAGAGAGTAAACTTAGAGTAGGCACTATCGTTTTAGTGTCGACATTTAAAAATGAATCTATACAACCACTGAGAAACATCAAAACAATAAAATAAATGAATATTTATAATATTACACAACTATCTATAATATATTTGTATCGAAAACAACGACATCGTAACGGTATCATAAAAGACTTTATACAGCATAAAATGTTTAAATTAAATGAACTGGTTGCATAGAATTTCATACAAAGGTTTTTATTTTCGAAGTGACGTGGCCTGATTCTTAACATTTTTTTTTTATATTACGAAGGTGGCAAAAGCCATATAGTACAGCCCGTTTGATAATATTATAGTCTATGGACACCTGCATTACCAGGGATGTTACGTGCGTGTTGCTAATCCTGAAGGAACCTTATAACGCTCCTTTTGAGGAATCCTAGACTTTAGTTTGTAGAGAAATCTTCGATAGGAAGAGCTCATTCTCAGACTAAACATTTCACAGTCTAAGATTGAGCTAGAGGAAAATTCTCTGAATCTGCATCGATTAATTTGCTTTTTTTTATGATTGAAAATTATACATAAATGAATTGTTTACATATTGACTAATGTTTACACGCGACTTTGTCCGCGTGGAAGGGATAATATTAATAGACCGGTAAAAAAGTAACCTAGGTATGTTTACATTATTAAACAGCTTGTGTTTAATACTTTCACAATTTTATTAGTGAGGAAGTAAGGATATCGATCTTTATGATGTCTAATTGTTATGTTTTATATAATCGACATATTATTGCCTTATACTTATATGTAATACATAACATAAGAGTTACGGTTGGCACAGGAAGTCATAAATATAGCTTTTACATACACCATTAATATATTTAATCGATATACATTATTTTTTACTATTCAAGCAATTTCAAGAAGAGGTTTTAAATGTTTATTTTTAAGTGACCTTTCGCCGATTTAGAACTGATTTTATTGATTCTTTTTTATTGAAATTAAGTCTTGTTTGAAGTCGGGTTTTCTGTGGCATATATTTTTAAATTATAAAAGAAATATAATTAGGTACATTATAAAAAAAATATTTATTTTAATTCCTGACTTACCCAATAACATTTCCGTTGTTATATTTAAAAACCTATTAAATACATAAAACTCAGTTAATCACTTATTTATAGTACATATAATATAACTGTATACACTATATTCCTTCGATCACTTAAAAATATATAAAAAAAAGCCTAGCGGCCACAACAGATTAAAAAGTGTTACTGGCCGGTATTCTTGGCGTATATTCGTTTTAAATCAACGGTACGTGTGTGGAGGTGGTGTTTTAACTTTAAGTATATTTCTATAGAATTGTTTAAAGTCCATTGACGCTATCGACCGACAGTTTGAATTCTATTCGATTACGAAGAAGCAATAGTGTTTTATTTAAAAGTAAATATTGCGCTGTGGATAAATGCATTCTGTCGCATAGTAAAGATGTTATATGATACTTTTACAATATTTTTATTCAATGCTGCTAATATACGTGTTAAAAATAACACTCTAACAAGAAAAGAAGTAATGTATATTGTGTATTTTATATAAAATGTAATTTAAAAGTGAATGTGTTTTGCTCTGTAATCAATTACTACGTAGGGTTCATTTTCAATTCAAAAGTTCATACATAATAATGATGCATCAGATAATATCTTATCTAATCATAATTTAAAAAAACATTTTTTTTTAGAATGATTCTATAATTTTTTTTTGTATACTGAAAGTGACCTAGAAACTTTTGACATCAGAGTTTTAACTAGTCTCATTGGTATTTTCATGTTTGTAGCGCCATCTGTTGTGAGATTTTAGGCTGTCATTGTATACAAAGGCTTCTAAGGTGCTTCTAAGGTGGTTTAGGAGACATTCATTGTGAGATGATAGGTGAGAATGAAACAGGTCAGTGGCCCAGAATGGTGAAATCATAAAGAATTAACCAAGATGGTTTCAAGGGGGACCCGCGTAGAGGTAGTCCAGATGCCAATAGATCCCTATTGCTAACAATCTATTTCCCCCGGACGCCCGGACGACGACTTTACGTGCCTACCGCATGAAACAAGTGACAAGAGCTTTACACCGGGATTCGATCTTGTGATTTCCATTTCTCAATCAAACGTTGTCTGGATTAATTATCAAATTGCATTTGATCTGTTATTTTTCTGGTCCATTTTAATTAATTTTGCATAATAAGATACCGAGGTCTGTATCTACAAAAGTAGCACGCATCGATTTTTATAATATCAACTCTAATAATATGACATATTTTGTTAATAACTCTGATAATCTAAAAATTTTACTGATTGCATTTTTGTCATCAGTATCGATCACTAATCACCCGCTGATAGTTATTTTGGAAATATATTTCATGTACAGAATTGACCTCTCTACAGATTTATTATAAGTATAGATATTATACCATAAAACCGAAAGATAGTCATGCAAATACAATTGCATAGCAGTAGAGACACAAGTGGGACAGATGTACCCATACAGACAATATTGTATAACACAAATATTCAACCTCTTTAACTACGGTTACAGTTTCTATTAAAATATTTTTTTTTATACAACTTAGAATGGCAAACAAGCTGACAGCCCACCTGATAGGAAAGTGGTAACCATCGCCTATAGACATGAGCAGTCCCATGGACATAACAGAGTATACTGTTCCACCCATGATACCCCTCATGCGTTGCCATTCCTGAGGACTCAGATATTATTCGTCTGTACCCCGTAAATTCACGCCATATACCACCCTTCAAACCGAAACACAGCCATGCAACAACTGCTTCACGGTTGAAACACGAATAGGACAGAGGTACGGTAGGTATTAAAATAACGCAGAACCCGTCAAAGCTAACGCCGACTCACGCTTGGCACACCACCGAACAATACTCCGAAGATCAGATCTAAGTTTTTAGAGCCTGAGATCCAGTTTCACCGGAGACAATGCGATGAACCCGACTGAACTAGCTGCTGGTGGGAGACATTCATTGTGATTATATAATTGATGGTAATGAGATTACACGTGTATCGTGACCTAATCAGTTGTTATGGGGGGGGAAAGCGATTGTTAGTAATGGAGTCAAATAGCCCTATTACTAGCAATATACCCTGTCAGGTCGACCTCCACGTGGTTCCCCCTGGAAACCATCGTGACTAATTCTAGTTTAATTCGTTAGGATGGGCTAACTGACCTACTTTCATCTTCATCTGTCATCCCTCACTGGTGCCCCGCCGGACGGGGTTACCATACCATTATCACCCATTAAAAAAAAATCTGTTTTTATGGGGTGAAGGGGGGGGGGAAGGCTTGTTATTAATGTGGACTACCAGTCCCGTTGCTCACAATAATATAATATATATATATATATATATATAAAATTTAATAAAAAATATTGAATTTGTCGTACGAATGTAGGGTTATGGGGAGTGTCAGCCCCATGTCAGTCAAATTTTAAATCTTATGTGTCTACAAGACATCTCGTCATCAACTGGTGCGTTTTATTCGTTTTAAAATAAGAACAGTGATGTCACTAGACGAGATTAACTTTTTCAGGATAAATTCACAATGTTTTTTAAAGCAAGTGTATGTTCCCAAGAACAAGGAATTACACAGAAGGTATGATAAAATAAAAAACTGTAAATCATATGGGTGCCTCCTTTCTTCTTATGCAAATATAAATAGTAAAATGAGGACGAAAGATACACCATCAGTTGCTATTGTTCTCAATTCATAGCAGGCTAGTGTATAGAAAACGTTTGATGTGTCAATTATTTGTCAATAACAAATTTTACATTACTAGATTATATATTGGACACGGTTTATGTAGAAAGTATGCAAGTACACTAGCCTGCTATGAATTGACAATTTTATCACTCCTTCTATGTAATTCTTTGTTCTTAGATATGTTCTGAATGTGTTGTCACACGGCTTTATGTGCTTACTTTTTTTTTTTTTGATGGGTGAAAATGGTATAGTAACTCCGCCTGCGCTAATGGGGTACGCTGGCGGAGCACCAATGAAGGGTGATCGATGAGAATGAAAACAGGCCAGTTAGCCTATCATGATGAATTCATCAGGAATTAACCATGATAGTTTCCAGGGAGAACCGCGAGGAGATCGACCTGGTTGGGTATATTGCTAGCAATAGGATTCTCAGTCTCCATTACTAACAATCCCTGTCCCCCCTGTGCTTACTTATTATATTATAGTAACAAATTTGTACTCTTTTTTTTACAACACAGGGGGCAAACGAGCATGCGGCTCACCTGATGGTAAGTGACTACCGCCGCCCGTGATCACCCACAACACCAGCGGCATTGCAGGATAAAGATACGATAGATAGATAGATAATATATTTCCATTACTTACTATGTGGCAGGCTTATAAATATAAATAAATAAATATTTATAATTGAAATGATTTAATACCTCATCTCGTTATCTAACTGAATACACCATTTCCTGGTCATCCGCGTCATTAAATGAAAGATTATCATAATTATTTATAATAATAAATGCATTTAGTCTAAACATATTATCATTATATTGCCAAAATGCCTTTGTAATTAATTATATATTTTTTTTTATGGGTGAAAATGGTATGGTAACCCCGCCTGCGCTAACGGGATACGATGGCGGAGCACCAGTGAAGGGTGATAGATGAGAATGAAAACAGGCCAGTTAGCCCATCGTGACGAATTCATCAGGAATTAACCATGATAGTTTCCAGGGGGAATCGCGAGGAGGTGGACCTGGTTGGGTATATTGCTAGCAATGGGATTCTCAGTCTCCATTACTAAATCCCTTTCCCCCAATTAATTATGTTATAAGTTATGTATAAAAAGTACACGTAATCGGCATGCTTGTATGAATAGATTGATGAATGTGGAGTAAGTGAAAGGGGTAAGTATGGATTGGGGCAATTCTATTGTGTCTGCCTACTTCGATGGGAGATAGGCGTGACGACAAGACATATAAGTTATAGTGAGTTCTTGGGGTTAGGGGTTAAAGAAACCGTTTTTTATTTGTGGGAATATACTTTTACTGGAGGTAAACATATAAATCGTATTAATTATTGTAATACACATAAAAACATGGACACTCTTAACATAATCTTATAGACAGTACAGTGTAATTAATTGGCAGAGACAACTCATTCGCTAATCTAGAGTATACAATCATGGAATCGAGCTGGGAGGCGGCGCTGGTGGCCTATGCTCTTTCGATTACCGAGAGTCGGTAATCGAGTGATGGCTACAAAGCATATATATATATATGTAAGTATATAATTCTATACTTTATACATAATATTGTAAAGGGTTATTACATTTAATTATGAATATTTCGTTTATATGCAAGTTTATTTTGATATATTCAAATGTTATTATAAATTTAGGTTTAATTTTTTATTAAATTAAATTTAAATTATATAAATTGTTATTCTACAAAATGTATACAGTAATTTCAACATTCATATCAACCGGCTCGTTGGTCTAGGGGTATGATTCTCGCTTAGGGTGCGAGAGGTCCCGGGTTCAAATCCCGGACGAGCCCAAATACTTTTTTGTTATTTGTTCCATTGTCTCTTTATTTTAAGAATATATTTCTATATTGTTAATATTTTGGAAAAAATTATTGACAAAAAAAGTACGTTTCGTGACAATAACAAAAAAAAAAGTTTTTACTGATTTCGGAAAAACACATAATATTTTTAAATTATTATATACTTAAATTATTAACATCTTGTTGACTATGACTCTTTTCATTTGATTGGATATAGTTATATGGATATGTTAATTTATTTCAGAGGCTAAATCTACTTTCTTCCAAAGAGATTTAATCGCTGTTGGTTTGTTTTTTTCGTTATTAAGGAACAAATAGATTATATTATTGTACCACGGACATCACAGTGTATTTTGTGATGTCCAAGCTGATATGCCTATTTTGTTTGTCGTCAATTCGTTTGTATTTCTCAGTTCCATAATCAATAAAAAAATTCTAAGTGAATATAAAATTTAATACAATTTTATTACAAGTTACGCCATCTATTGGATGTAGCAAGTTATTTATTAAAATTATTGATATCATAGTTATAGATGGCGTTAAATAACATATAATATATAAAATTAGATTTCTGGATTTTGACATACTCTTTTATAAAATACGTAAATAAATATTTAAATTTCTATTAGTATTTTTATGCATAATTATCAATGCGAAGAATATTCGTTATAGACAGTAGACAGGATATATTTATTTCTATATATACTATTTCACATAACATCGATTTCGATAATTGATTTTCCATAATGCATTTAAATAAATGATTAAAGGCACACGGCTCGTCTGAAGTCGCCTAAAATACTGTATTCACGTCTAAAATATGTATGTGAACGTAAAGTCGTTAATGCAAGTTTTTGTTAGTTCAATTAACTCTCACTAGCTACCGTCGTGTAGGTACATAATACTTATTTATGAAAGTTGTACTAAATCACCAAAACGCAATGTCATATTCCAAGCACAATATTATGTGAGCGTGTTCTGGGTCGTGCGGGTACAATGAAGTATCACGGTGATTATTAGAAATGTATGATCTCAAGTGAAAAAGTGTTATTTAATCATTTGTTAATTTTTAGTGACGCTATTACATGGCATACATAATATACCACCTCTCCTCCACGTGGTTCCCCCTGGAAACCATCGTGAACAATTCTTGTTGAATTCGTCACGATGGTCTCACTGACCTGCTTCATTCTCACCTATCATCCCTCACTGGTGCCCCGCCAGCGTATACCGATGGCGCGGGCGGGTTACCATTCCATTTTCACCCATTAAAAAGAATTAAAAAAAAACCCTCTACCCACCCGTTGTCTGGAAGGGATTGATTTAGCAATATGACGACATTTTGTCCTTTATAAGCATATTATTTAAAATATATTGTATCATTCCTTAAGTGGTGCAATAAAGAGTTAATCTTATATATAAAATTCTCGTGTCGCGGTGTTTGTTACCAAACTCCTCCGAAACGGCTTTACCGATTTTTATGAAATTTTGTGTGCATATCGGGCAGGTCTGAGAATCGGCCAACATCTATTTTTTATACCCCTCAATGATAATGGTGACCCACCCCAAAATATTTTTTTTTATTTTTTTAACAATTTTTTTTATTTTTATTTTATTATAATTTAGCATTGAAAAATACATACAGCTTTAAATTTTCATCGTTTTACGATCAACCCCTGTATTTTAATCGCGATTTTTATATTTATTTCGCAATAAGTGGTAAAACAACGTTTACGGGGTCAGCTAGTAAATAAATAAATGATTGTTTATCAATGTAGGTACTTCAATGTAGACATCAAAGTTTATCAAAATTTAATTACTAAAATAATTCTAATCAACTGACCAGTGTTATGGATTTCCACAAAATAACATCTAATTTAGGTAAAATATATATATAAAACGTGAAACAGTGTTTTCTTTTTGTATGTCACAATATATCTCGACCAATTCTAAACCGATTCTGATAACTCTTTTATACCGGGGGGAAAAGGGATTGTTAGTAATGGAGACTAAAAATCCCATTGCTAGCAATATACCCAACCAGGTCGACCTCGCGGTTCCCCCTGGAAACTATCATGATTAATTCTTCATGATGAATTCATCATGATGGGCTAACTGACCTGTTTTCATTCTCATCTATCACCCTTCACTGGTGCTCCGCCAGCGTATCCCGTTAGCGCAGGCGGGGTTACCATACCATTTTCATCCAACAAATTCTTTTTTACCATCAGTACCGATAATTTTTTCAACATTTGTACGAGATATTAAGCGAATAAAGAAATACCAATAAGTGTATTCTAATATTTAGAATTACTATTTGATTAACAATTTGGCGAGAAAATACTAGTAATAAACGTACAAATGCACGGAGTGTTGTAAAACATACTTAGAATGTGTAAAGACACTCAGTGAGTCAATAGAACGCGTAACTAGATGATTGGCTATATTTCATTTCCTTCCTCTTGAATGTTTAGAAATGTTATTATTATGTATTGATTACCTCAAAAGCTAAATTTAGTAAATTTTTTCTCAAAAAATATAACTATTTCTGTCAACATGGAAGTAATCTATAAATCTTTAAGTCAAAAATGAAAAAAATAATATCCAAGAATAAATAAGTAACATTTAAAAAATCTCAAATTGAAAACTAATGCCTTAAAATGCCACTAATGCCTTAGAATAAAATTACAATAACCTTGGATGAACCACACAGCGCCATCTAGTTTCAAATAGAGTAAAGTTTGTTGTACTATAGTTGCTAAATAGCTGTTAGACATTTTGTAAATCCATAGAAAACACTCAGACAGACAAACTTATAGGTCAAATATTTAGGGATCGAACCTGTTGGTTGTACTGGTATGGTTGTAATCATCAGGAAAAAACATTAGCGTGTTAAAACGTTACACTTTAATAGTGTATCCTCAAAATAATTTTTAATTCTAATTATACTAGAAAGAAATAAAACTAAGAATTATGAAAAGTCTTTATTTAAGTGTTTAAAATATTTTAATAATATTTAATAAAATTACATAGGTAATAATTGACTCTACATTTAATTTTTTTTATATTTTTAATTTTATGAATATATCTTGAAGTAAATCTTAAAAGATTATTTATATAATACTAACTGTTGAAGCCAAAGATCTAGAAGAAACAAAAGGATTTGGAGGAACTCAATCGTACGTCAAAATTTTCTGCAGATTACAGTAAATATAGGTGTAACTCTGCAAAATCTTACACAAATATGACCATGACTTTAAATGCTAGACATAAAATAATCATCAGGGGGGCACGGATCATTGGTATCAATGGGCTTGTATCTGTAAATCTTTCCTTTAGTTCCAATTAGAATATTATTCTTATTGTCAAACGTCATTGCTGTGATTTTAAAATCCAACTGTCCTATTTTAACAGGCAAAATACTATTCGTGAACAATCTAAACAGAGAACCTTTGACTGCAACTATCGCTTCATCGTCGTTATTCAATTGCAGAATATATTTTAATTCTCTCGTGAAACCTTTATACTGGACCGGCTCGTACAAGTCCATTGAAAAGAAATACAATCTGCCGTCGACGTATTCATAAAAAGCATTGCCCTTTGCATCGAGAACGAAACTATACGCTCTCGGTATTTTATCATATCTTTTAACAGCTGCACTGTCATTCATGAATCTAAATATTTCGTGATTCGATCCGGTCGTTATATACATTCTGTTGTCAGCTTTATCAATAAATATATTTTTCACGTCGTCATCTCCAATGGGTCTGTCTGCTGTGATTTCAGTTCTTGAATAGTCGTAGATAATCAAGCCTTGATTCGTTCCTATATAAATTACGTTATTTGCCACATCAACGCCAACGCATTGTCCATTTATATCATCAGCAATCGGCAGCTCCTTCACTCCTAAAGAACCGTGTTTGAGAAGATGTATGCCTTTGGTGTAATTTCTTTTATGTAGTATAAAAAATATGTGTTCGGTTCTTGGATCTACAACCATACCAGTTGGGTAGCCGTCAATGGTAGCAATGAGTTGGCGTTTGTAATATTCATTGCCTATTTTCGTCCGTTCGCATTTCTCCGCACTGTGGAGATTTATATTGATGGTGAAGATCGCTAGTACTGCAGTGAAGATGCCCTCTAATGAACGCATTTTGGATTCATGACAGCTCGTCTCTGTGAAGGAAGTGTTTAGCATTTATTACGTGAGCCCAGTTTGAGTAGATAGTGAAAGTTAGACTTTTGTCAGAAGACGAAAGTAATATTATCTTAAACGCTTCCGTTTTTTAATATCCTTCTTTATTTATTAGTAATTAATAGTGACATAGTTTTGTACGTTTTAATTATGATGATTGTTGTTAAACGATGTTATATTAAATTATTGTATGGAAATATAGCTTATCGTAGCTTTTGTCTATAGATTTAACATATCAATTTCATTTTGTTAAAGGATTTATTATTTAAATTCTGTTACATTTTGATTGTCTATGTACATAACATTGTAACAAGTCGACGTTTATACATAGAAGATAATATGTAAGAAAAATTACCCTGAAAACGTTTTTAATAAGAGAAATAAAAAATTAAAACAATATTTTATTGTGTTTTTTCTCTTTCTTCAGAATAAATTATTACATCATTTTTTCTTTAATTTATGTCGACATTACCTTTTGTTCGTAAATTTATATGTGTAGATTTGGGAATAAAATTTACACCAAATTTTAAGTATTCAAAAACATAATTGTGAAAAACTTTAAATTCTGCGTGATGCCGGGATAAAAATACGTAAAAACAGAAAGAGAAAAAATCCACAAAATATTGTTTTAATTTTTTATTTCTCTTTTATTTTATTTTATTATAAATAGTAGGAAAAGTATCTAAGAGACAGCCAAATTACATTTCCAAAAGTGATGAATATTTGCAACATTGCGAATGGTTGATGGAATTGAAAATGCAATTAGGTAATGGGATTATGGTGGGGCGAAAGGCTTGTTAGTAATGCAAATTATCAGCCCCATTGCTAGCAATATACCCTAACAGGTCGACCTCTCCGTGATCCCCCTGGAAACCATCGTGCTGAATTCCAAGTGTATTCATCACGATGGGCTAACTGATCTGCCTTTTCATCCTCACCTATCATCCTTCACTGGTACCTCGCCTGCGTATACCGTTGTCGCAAGCGCGGTTACCATACCATTATCGTTCATAAAAAAAATGAAATTATGATTACCTCAAGGTATGCGTATCGTCCGCCTGTTAGGAGTGCAATAACATCGTCGACTAGTAGTTTGCGTCGGATCTCTTTATAAAACATAACTGCCATTGTGTCGTGTGACGAGGATGCTTTGTAAACATAGCAACCGTTGATGATATAATAACATTACATGCTGAGGTTTTTTTGTCTAAGAATATTTAGAGATAGTTCTTCTTTAAACTTAAGAGGTCTGAGACCTGAGAGAAAGATCTGATGGTAAGTGGCTTCCGTCGATTATGAGTCTTTGGTTAGGGAGTTTGTTTTTTCTTCTTTAGTGGCATTCACCCCGATTTTAGGGTATTTTGCCAAAAACAAAGCGGGGAAACGACAGTAATGGTAAAAATACTTATCTTATGCGAATCTAAATTTATTTATTGTAGAAGCATACAATCATTTGTATGCATCTAAATTAAATACATTTAGGAGCTGATATTAATCGGAATAATTCCTCTGAACTCTCCTCTAGATATTTATTTATTTATTTATATTTTTGCACACGATATAATATGTCTACAGGGCGGACTTAATGAAATATGGGATTAAAGACGCAAAGATTGTTTTTTTTATTTTTTTTTACAACTTAGAATGGCAAACAAGCTGACGGCCCACCTGATGGAAAGTGGTAACCGTCGCCTATAGACATGAGCAGTACCATGGACATAACAGAGTATATTGTTTCACCCATGATAACCCCCATGCGTTGCCATTCCTAAGGACTCAGGGGTTATTCCTTTGTACCCAGTAAATTCACGCCATATCCCATCCTTCAAACCGAAACACAGCTATGCAAACACAACTGCTTCACGGTTGAAACACGAATGGGACAGAGCTACCCAAGCAATCGACTTTTGTACAAAGTCTCCCTCTGGTAATACGCAGCATTCTTCTTTCATAGTAAAATTTTGATTGAAGCCGTAGTTTTACTATGTTCATAATTGGATATTGAGAATTTTATGAACCTACCATGTTTGTCGTTTCCAATAATTGTTTCCACTTCATCCGGTAGTCATCTTTGCGACGTGGAAGTGAAATAATGCAACTGGGAACATGAACTACATGCATGTGTCACGACCAGCATTACAATTTAGGAGATTTTAGAAATTCAGTTGGCAGATGACATCATTCATTGTAAAACTGCGTGCGTCAATGTTACATCGTTTCTGAGTCAAATTGTAGTTAAATTACTATGCAAATAGTTACGTTTTAGAGGGATTGAATCCGGTACTCAATATAAGTAACGATAAGACCGCCTTTTGTACCTTTATGTGTATATTTCAATCTGTATTTATGTTACTGTATTTCACTTGAATTATTCACTTGTCATTGTATTATGGTGTATTGTATATGGTATGTGATGTATTATGGTGCAATAAAGAGTTAAATAAATAAATAAATAAGTAACTATAGTACAGCACAGTACAGATAATAAATAATAATAATAATAAATAAATAAATTCTTTAATAAAGGCAACCAGGGCCCACAAAATATTAACAATATCAATCTGTACCAAATATATACTATTAAATTAAATTTTTACATTTATAAATAAATAACATTGATCTAACCTATATTTTTTGTATGTTAGCCAGCATGTGAATCATTCTGCAACGATTCAAATACTGGCAGTCTGGATGGTCCGCTAATACCCTTAGGGGGGGGGGGGGGGAAGGGATTATTAGTAATGGAGACTGAGAATCCCATTGCTAGCAATATACCCAACCAGGTCGACCTCCTCGCGATTCTTCCTGGAAACTATCATGGTTAATTCCTGATAAATTCATCATGATGGGCTAACTGGTCTGTTTTCATTCTCATCTATCACCCTTCACTGGTGTTCCGTCAGCGTATCCCGTTAGCGCAGGCGGGGTTACCATACTATTTTCACCCATAAAAAAATATACTCTTAGGATAGCGTTAGAGCTGTCCCGGACCCTACGCACCGCTTTCGCATAGTAGCGTAGAAACAATCAACACGCGCCTCGGCGAACATTCCCGATGCACTACAAAACCGGGACACCCTAAACGCATTATTATCCTGGACTCGTAGGGCGCTGTACTGTTTCTGATAATGGTATATCCATATTGAATTAGTAGCTGTTCCCTGCGGCTTTCCCTGTGTGAATTAAGATACAAGTACCCTATCGTCATCATCATATCAGCTAGCCATTTACCACAAGAAGACTTTGTACAAAAGTCGTTTGCTTGGGCACCTCTGTTCCATTCGTGTTTCTACCGTGAAACAGTTGTGTTTGCATGGCTGTATTTCGGTTTGAAGGGCGGGATATGGCAATGAATTTACTGGGTACAGAGAAATAACACCTGAGT
Source organism: Galleria mellonella (assembly GCF_026898425.1). Classification (NCBI taxonomy): domain Eukaryota; kingdom Metazoa; phylum Arthropoda; class Insecta; order Lepidoptera; family Pyralidae; genus Galleria; species Galleria mellonella. The sequence goes on along the minus strand of NW_026441999.1, from coordinate 63,050 downwards.
CCTCAGGAATGGCAACGCATGGGGGGTATCATGGGCGAAACAGTATACTCTGTTATGTCCATGGTACTGCTCATGTCTATAGGCGACGGTTACCACTTTCCATCAGGTGGGTCATCAGCTTGTTTGCCATTTTAAGTTGTATAAAAAAAAAATTCCTTATGTTTAAGTTTATTTTATACAACAGTTTCAATCTTTTATTTATCGATTGAGGCAGTACGAAGTCTGCCGGGTCAGCAAGTAATATAATAAAATTGTAACTAGGCTATGTCTGTCAATGAAAGATATTGAAGTAAAAAAATGAATATGAAAACTCTTAATAAGGGCAACATATTTCAAAACAGTATTTTTAGAAATTTTATCTGTCTCTATGTTTGTGTGTTTATCCCGGAATCATAAAAAAAAACTACTGCACCAAATTGGATGTGGTTTCCATAGTTGGGTTTTATAACATATTAACAATGCATGCTGACTGAAAAAGTAAAAATATTGTTTTGACTTCTAATGCTCTTACTAAGAGCCCTCGTATACCTTTTTCTTAAACATCTTAACACACATCGGGATTGAGTATGCATGATTATTTACATAAATAAATAAAATATTATTAATTTTTTTATGCAACTTGGAATGGTAAAGAAGCTGACGGCCCACTTGGTGCAAAGTGGTAACCGTCGCCTATAGACATGAGCAGTACCATGTACATAACAGAGTATACTGTTTCGCCCATGATACCATCCATGCGTTGCCATTCCTGAGGACTCAGGTGAATCTATTAATTACAAAATAACAAAAGACAAAAGACCACAATCTTTATTTGGTTCGTTATAAATTATATGAGCACTTTATTCGCAGTCAGTGTGACTATACTTGTATATTATACTATTCGTAGATAAATACAAATCATCGTCCTTGAAAGCAATACCAGCGGGCACAAAATCTAGCTGCATCAGCTTCTTCGGTATCAAACTGTCTGGTTTCAAATGGTAGAGACCATCGTTGGCCGCTAAAACCACTCTATTGTTACCATCAACAGTGATAGCCCTGGCTGTATTCTTAGCTATACCAACAAACTCTATAGGTTCTTGGAAATCTTTTAATAATACTTTTACATATTTTGAGTCACACTCATAATAAATATTGTCATCAGCGTCCACTGCTATGATGTACGCACAAGGTACATAGTCCACCTTCTTCTTTTCGTTTCTCTTCAGATTTATCACATACACTTCGTTTTCTGGGAATATCACAGCGTAAAGTTCATCCTTGTTTTGCGGCTTGTATATTTGAACTATGTCTTCGTCTTTCAAACTGACAAAATTGGCTTTGTTAGTTTTATTAAGAATATTCAAGCCATCGTCACTGGCTATATATACTTTGTCATAATTGACATCCACAGCGGCAGCTTGACCGTTAACATTGTCGATTTTGATTGGTTCCCCATTCTTTAGTATGTATTGGTCCATTTTAGTTTGGACCTCATCATTTTGTAATGATTCGAGATCGATCAATGTGAATAGAAGGTCATTGGTGTGAGGGTTTATAACTAAATTGGTTGGTAGACCCTTTATAGTTAATACAGAGGTTCTTGTGTACGACTGATTGTCATATATATATGGGCAAATCTCTGCTGCGGTGGACGATATAAGTATCATTAATAGATATGACAGCATTCTTGTTTTCTGCAAATAGAATTTTAATATTATTTTAAATCTTTTTTAATATAATTTAAGTCAGATAGTTAGATATTACAAAAATTTATTATGTATAAAAATTTTAAATTGTATTTTATTTAAAATTTTCTATGTATACATGAATTCTATGTATTTTATATAACGTATTTAATATTTGGAAGTAAATAAACGAATACAAAAAGAATAAACAAAATTTATTAAATTATCACATTTTTTTTTAAACAGATTAATGAGGTTTTATCAAAAACTTGGAGTTATTTTAGAATCTTTAACTAAGGATTAGATTTATTTATATTTGAGTCAATTTTGACTAAACACTGTTATTTAATATATATTTAACATGCGATTTGAATATGAGCATGACGAATACATTTAACGTTGAAGCTACATATAATTATGTACTTGCATCTTTAACTGTAACCTCTTTATTATACATACTATACATTGGAATACATAAACATACTTTACAATGGAAGATTTAATATACAATGGCGGACTTAGCCTATAAAAGAATCTCTTACAATCAACTTCTGAGATGCTGAAAGAAAACTATAGAGTTTTTAAAGATAAAAATTGTACACCTAAAGATTGATATAGAAATGTATTTTTAAATATAAACTTTAGATGTTAAAAGAACATCTCAATTCAGAAGATTTCAATCTTTCAGTTAAGTCTTTTAAAAAAGTACAAGTAAATTTATTTTTTATAAAAATAAAATAAATTATAAAACTTATAAAGTTAAATTAGTTAAAGTGTAAAAAAATAATCGTTTAATTTATGAATGAATTAACTCACTTGTATATTTGTGTCCATTATATATGATGACACAGTGTCAACTGGGTATTATCTCGTCCTGTCCTCTGTTTATTATCACAGTTCAACGCTCTTGTATCAATGTGGGGCACACACCAACTAACCCTTTTAATATATTGTTTTTCTATTATACATTTATATCCAATTAAACTTTAATTTTATTATTCACATTTCATGATTGTGTATGTATGTTTGTTTATTTATCAATGTTCAATTTACGCTCATTGGCTTCTATATATTTGATTTTCAATCTAAGGAAGGAAGTATACCTTTGTGTTTGTTTCCATTGTCACGTTATCTAACTTCGTTTGTAAATTTTTATTTTCAATTCGATCCGATATTTTATTGAAATTATATTAGACTATGCCTATGAAGCGGATTGTCTTCAATACTGTTATTTTTATCAAACACAAGGTAAGAGTTGTTGTGTAGTAACTGGCATAGAATAGGCCACCCCTTCCTTTCCTGTAGGTGGCGTGAGCGACTAATAGTGGAGGAAGGAGGAAGGAGGAAGGAAGAGTGCAGCGTCCTTCTTAAAATATCACCAAAAGCCAAACTGCGGTTGTCAACCCGCCTGCCAAGCGTGGAAACTACTTGCAAAACCCAAGGTATATATAATATAAATAGGAACAATGTAAGTAAAAGTGAACTTATTTCTAAAAGAGATCTTTTCCAGTGAACCTAACACAGCGGCATATGAAGTGGTGAGTGGGCAGCAGTAGTGCCCAACAGAAATCTAAATAACAAAAATATTTACATAATTCACAAATTATTATATCTATATTTGAAATATACAATTTCAAATATAGATAAAATTTACACACACACACACACACATATATATATATATATATATGTATCTATATATATATATATATATATATATATATATATATATATATATATATATATATATATATATATATATATATATATATATATATATATATATATATATATATATATATATATATATATATATATATATATATATATATATATATATATATATATAGAAGTAATAACCGACATCCATTTTGATTTTCTCAATTTGCTTGTTTTCTAATAATAACTCTATCAGTTCTAAACCGATTCGGAAAATCCTTTTATATCTGAAAGGATATTACTTACAGATTGGTTCAATGGAGATTTTATCAAAATCGGTTCAGTAATTAGTGTTTCATCGGAATAACTGGTTTTGCCACAATTGAATTTTTTTTTGTGAGACAAAATTTTCAAGTATACCGTGCTACAATGGAAACAGTGTGCTGCATTAGGAACCGTGAAGATCGCGTGAGCAAACACCACCCTTCAATGAACATATTGTGCTCTACTACGCGCCTATTTACACATTTATCAATGCTAACTATATACACGTCAACCCCTGCAATAAGTTACTTGCTAAACATAATCCAACAATTTTTTTATACAACTTAGAATGGCAAACAAGCTGACGGCCCACCTGATGGAAAGTGGTAACCGTCGCCTATAGACATGAGCAGTACCATGGACATAACAGAGTATATTGTCTCGCCTATGATACCTCCCTTTCGTTGCCATTCCTGAGGACTCAAGTGTTATTCCTCCGTACCCTGTAAAATCACGCCATATCCCACCCTTCAAACCGAAACGCAGCCATGCAAACACAACTGCTTTACGGTTGAAACACGAATGGGACAGAGGTACCCAAGCAATCGACTTTTGTACAAAGTGTCCCTCTGGTCAAAAATCTACTGTATTCACGCCAATTACTTTGTGGGGTAGGCATAGAGTGGTCCAGATTTATATATAGTTCCTGGAGTCTTAAAGTCTGGATTACTGTTTAATTCCGCTATTATTAGTATGTGTGCGACTGCCAACACTCGAGATGATCATCATTATCATTATTAAAAGTTCCACAACCTTATATAACTTGCATTAGCCATGAATCTCCGACCGCCATTTTGTTCACGCACGTTTTGCGAGACGTATTATTAGGCAAATTAATAGATCGCTGTCTGGAGCCTTGTGTTAACCGTTCGGCGCTAGGTGAAAGGGGTTGTTAGTAGGCAATATACCCAACCAGGTCGACCTCCTCGTGGTTCCCCCTGGAAACTATCATGGTTAATTCCTGATGAATTCATCATAATGGGCTAACTGGCTTGTTTTCATTCTCATCTATCACCCTTCACTGGTGCTCCGCCAGCGTATCCCGTTAGCGCGGGCATCATCATCATACCATATCATACCATTTTCACTCATAAAAAAACCGTTCGACTCCCAAACTGTGAATAACACTAGGTTAACACTAAACTGATATGGAATACTGTAAAATTACACCAAGTTCAGTAAAAAATTTAAAATTGTTTAAAACTGGTGTATGTTTTATCTCGATGTTTTATAGATAAGTAGTCTACTTTGTTCTTTTACTTTCAAAATTTGAACGAAAGAACAAAATCGTGGTTTCAAAATCGAATGAAACAACAAAATGTGTTTAAAAGTTACACAAACAAACATCGTCGCCAGTAAATAAATAGAAAGCCAAAAAACTTAAAAAAGTGAATTTTATTTATTAACTAGCTTTTGCCCGCGACTCACCCACCTCCATCGCCCACCCGCGAATACACGTGAAGTTTGCAAGTGGATAATAAAACACAAAATCGTAGTTTTGTTGCTAGTTAAAAATAATATTTAAATAAATAAATCAAATTGGACATATTAAATCGCGCCATCTAGTTTCAAACTATAACCCAAACCAAAACAAACATACACGTGAATTCAAATGTGTGTAATGTACAGGAATTGAAACTGCGACCACTGGCAGATCACCGCGACTTCATACACGTGGAGTTTGCAAGTGGGAAATAAAACGCCACTAAATTTATTTATATTTATTTCTTTTTTATTTCACAGGTTTACTTTAAATTTATTTTTTCTTTAATCTTAATAATCACAAACATTAGTTTTGTATCCTTATTAATATATGGAAACAGATGCCGAAAAGTTCTGTTACATGGCCATTATTATGTTAAATGTCTGTTTAAAGCAAATATATATTTGGTTTCATCACACTATGTCAGATCTGGGAATATAAAGTATATTATGTGTATAATCTATAGAAGAAATGATAAAATAAATACTGTAAATCATATGATTGCTTCTTTTTTTCTTATATTAATATTATTATCAAAAAGAGGACGTGAGATATACTATGAAAAAAAAAATGAAAAAATATTTATTTAGTAACAAAATTGATACAATTTTTTCCGGATAAATTCACAATGTTTTTTTAAAGCAAGTGTATGTTTCTAAGAGCAAGGAATTACATAGAAGGAATGATGAAATAAAAACTGTAAATCATATGGGTGCCTCCTTTCTTCTTATGCAAATATAAATAGTAAAATGAGGACGAAAGATACACCATCAGTTGCTATTTTTCTCAATTCATAGCAGGCTAGTGTATAGAAAATGTTTGATATGTCAATTATTTGTCAATGACAAATTTTACATTACTAGATTATATATTCGACACAGTTTATACAAAAAGTATGCAAGCAGTTTGTATCTGAATTTGGTAGGGTTATACGGCCGTGTAACATTTTCTGTACACTAGCCTGCTATGAATTGACAATTTTATCACTCCTTCTATGTAATTCCTTGTTCTTAGAGTAAATTCTGTAACTATGGAAACAACTTAAATATAATTCCTCAGGCTGATCACTAGATGGAGTTATTATTTTCCATATGTGGTACAAGGCGATGTTAGAAAATTTCTAGCAAGGTTGGGAATATTTAAAATAAAAAAAATCTTATCTGGTACAGTTCAAGGGTGTACTTAGTTATTGAAACCATAATTAAAACGTACCCTCTCTCTATCTCCCTATACTCGTGGATGTGAATAAGGATTTGTTTAGCCGGGATAACCTACCTGTATACAAAGTTCATTCAGGTCCTTTCAACTGTTTAAATATAGTTGAGTAAACATCTAAACGTCTTTATAAACTTTCACGTTTATAATAATCATATGAGCCTTTTAACTGTCCTCCCCATTGAGGGGTTTTGCCAGTACCTGCTACGTTTGGCAGGCGGATTGGAAACCGAAGTTAGACTTTGGAGATACTTTAAGAGGGCCACGTTTGCTTATACCTCGCCCTCCCTTAGTCGCCTCTAATGTTACCCACGGGGGTATGTCACGATCACGTTTATAATATTAGTAAATAAATAAATAATAGGATTTACGATTTAAATTTAATGATTTATGATATTTTTATGGCATTAGTTAGTCCTTAGGGATGGCAAAGCATGGGGGTATCATGGGCGAAACAGTATACTCTGTTATGTCTATGGTACTGCACATGTTTATAGGCGATGGTTACCATTTTCCATCAGGTGGGCCGTCAGCTTGTTGCCATTCTAAGTTGTATAAAAAAAAACGTAACTAAGTCACTACTAAATGAATTTAAATAAAATTGGGTATGGGTCCTAACTTAGGAAAAACATTGTTTCACATGGATGAAGCTGCGGACTACAACTAGTTAGGGAACAAATTGAATGAAAGTCATAAATTATTTATTTTAATTGAAACAAAACCATTATTTTGGATGTCTCATGTTTATTAATAACAGAGAAAACATCATCATCATCATCGTCAGTGATTTATGGGTGCAAACCACTTCTGGAGCGTGTGGCTATAGATTGAATAGAACTTGCTTTATTCTTAAGGAAATCGACCTCCATAAAGTCATTAATTTCTCCTAAAATTATCGCCATTAGATTTATCTCGTATATATGCTTCTTGTAGGCGAAATAATCAATTAGTGCAGCCTCCATGCCGTATGCAGTGGGCTTTACTTTCAACTGGAATTCGGAGAGCTGACTTGTTCCGTTTGCGTTCAAATAATAAACCTTATCATCAGAGGCAAACGGTACACAATCTTCCATAACGAATGGAGGTTTGATTAATGTGACCGATGTAGGATTCTCTGGTAGACCTACGAATTTCTTGACTCCCTCTGCATTTATCACGTAAGGCTGCTTATCTTCGCCATAGTAATAAATATTATCAGAATAATCCAACACTAATTGTTGTGCGTTCTTTATTTCCTCAACTTTGGTCTTCTTAGTACCTTCATCTGTCACTTTATAAACTTCATGTTTATCCGTAACTATGTATAATACATTACTTGAGTTTTCTTTTTCAATACCAATGATATTGTCTGTGAGAGTTCCGTACTTATCTGCCTTGTTTTCTTTATAATTATAAACATAAAGTCCATCAGAAGCGGCGAGGTAGACTGTTTTAGAATCATCGTTGACTGCTACGGCATCTCTACCGTTTTCTAGAAGTTTCGTTCCTTTTCCGTTTCTAAGGACGTACAGGCCTTTGTAATCCTTGTTGCCTTTGTCATCTAATTCTGCTTCTACAAAGAATATGACACCTGTGCCATCATCACTTTCCGGTGAAGAGTCATCAGAATCTTTTGCGTAGTTTAGCGCATTGAGTGGTACGACTAATTGGACAATGTCATATGCGCCTTTGTATTTGATTACGCTGTCAGGGAAGAAGTCTTCTGTGATGATAGTTAATTCATCTTCATTGCTGCTCGGGGCCCCGATGGCGGTGGTCGCCGATGACAAAAGTAGCGCCACAGTGATAGTTGTTAAAATAATCATTTTCGTAACTGAAATAAAGAAAATTAAGTTGAAATTAAACATTGTTGATTTGAATTGAATTTTATTGAATGGACTTATAAATGGAACAAAAAATTGTTGCATTGTAGGTCTCTTTTATTTCTCCAGAAAGTACAGTTTTACGTTACTCGCTGCATTCATTGACTTCCTACAATGATCAAAAATAGGATTGGAATGACGACAATTAAACAAATACTTTTATGAAGTTCTTCTGTATGTACAAATATAAAAATTATAAAGACACACAAAGTTTTATTGGTTTCAATTCAAATTTAGTTACAATTATTTGAGAATGAGGAGTGTTCAATGCGAACTAATTAAACATGTGGCAACTACTGGCAAATTGTCTCTTATGAGGGAGGCTAGATTTAGCAGTGGACAGTTAACGGCTGATATTAATTACTAATTATTATAAAATTGATAAAACTAAAATTGCATCAGTTTATTAATAAATGTATGCATTTCGTTATGTGTTATTAACTAAAAATGTATGTTTATCTGCACGTTTATCTCTGCAGCTCGACCCGTGCGACCTGTAATAATGTTTTGAATTTATCCAATACCTACAATATTATCATATTTACAGGCAACAATTTTGTCATCAATTTCGGTAAATATAGCATTAAATGTATATATTTAATTAATTAGTTAAATAACAAACATTTTGCTAAGATAATACAATTAGTTTTCGCCCGTGGCTTCGCTCGCGTTAATTTTGTTTTCGTCAATCGATTCTAGTTGCTGGTCGGTATTGGTAGAGGTGAGGTAAAATTGTTACAGATAGAAAAAAAATTAACTACAGAGCTATAGGCAGTGTTTCGTCGCGAACTAAAATCTCATTTCATCTTAAATTTAAACTTCTATTAATTATGTTTTGACGTCATGTCTTATAATCATGGGCACAGAATAGAGTAATATTTCAGGATGCTGCTACACTCATATATCACAGTATGCATGCCCTGGGGGGAAAGGGATTGTTAGTAATGGAGACTGAGAATCCCATTGCTAGCAATATACTCAACCAGGTCGATTTCCTCGCGGTTCTCCCTGGAAACTATCATGGTTAATTCCTGATGAATTCATCATGATTGGCTAACTGGCCTGTTTTCATTCTCATCGATAACCCTTCATTAGTGCTCCGCCAGCGTATCCCGTTAGCGCGGGCGGGGTTACCATACCATTTTCACCCATAAAAAATAAAGTATGCATGCCCTTCTATTTGGCACTAAAACATACAGATTTTGAGCATTGGACATATGCGAAGATGATCGTGTGTCGATCGATGTCGTGTTGGTTCGGAAATAATGCTGCTGGAAGTTGATTCCAAAGCGAGGATGTGTGTGAAAGAACACTGTCTTGGAAAAACGCACGGTGGAGGACCGCCACTCATTCAGAGGGTCGGGATGGAACTTTAGTTTGTGGCGGGTTGTATGGTGGTGAAAATCAGCAGCAGGTATCAATTTAAACAGTTCTTCAGAACACTTCTCATGATAAATTGTATAAAAGATGCATAGAGATGTAACGTCTCTATACAGTTTTAGTGGTTCGAGTCGGATAGTAAGCTATGTTTCATTAGAAATCCCTTCAAATGCAATTGCGTTCGAAGGAGTGACTCGGCAGCTTTCATAAAACATAATCTTTAATCCTTCTTTGCATTATAGTGGAAATTTTCATCCATAACATTGAATAGCCAAAAATTATATAAAATAACAAGTTCACTTTAAGCTGATCGTGTCTGGATACCTTTGTAATGTTTATTGCAGAAAAAAAGCATCAAATTTATTTTTTTAACAATTTTCCCTTTAATTTTGAACATGAATTATATCACCTTGATTTATTTTGCAAATAAGAAAAATCATGCAAAAATGGGTTAATTGGGCATGATTGGAGCCCTTGTATGTATAAGTTAAAACTACATTTGAGAGGCATTTCAGAAAAAATAAACTAAAAAGATAAAATATAGGGCAAAATAAAGAAGAAAGTAGAATTAGAAGCAAGATACTTGAAAATAACGAAAGACAAACTATGCAACCTTCTTCAAAATAAATTTTAAATGTTCTCTTTTCTGTGGAACTGAAAGATTGTAACTACTACTTGGAAAAAGTGATGAGAATTCGGAAACGGCGTGTTTTTAAGAGACGAATTATGAAAGTGGATGCTAATATTTAAAATATTGGACTCTGTTTATACAGAGTAGTGTTTCTTTATGGAAAATTTGACTTACCAGTACAGTGATCTGACACGGACTAGTTGCAATCGGGGGTCATTCGCAAATAAATATCGTCACGGGTAGCTGCGAGATAAGGGGAATTAGCTTTTTCGAGTAAATACAATTATATAATAATAGGTGATGATATCAATTGGTTGTATTATCATTGTTTATATTATCAAGTAGAAAGCGTTTAAATCACACTTATCAATCAGTGGAGTTTATACATAAATATCTATTTTTATAATACAGGGGGCAAAAGAGCATACTGCTCACCTGATGCTAAGTGACTATCGCCGCCCATGATCACTCGCATTGCATCGCACTAAAGGCACTGCAGGTGTTCTGCCGGCCTTTTAAAAAGGAATATGCTCTTTTTTTTTAAAGGTTATAATATCGTATCGGATCGGAAATACTGCTCTTGGAAGTTGATTCCAAAGAATGGTTGCACGTGGAAGAAGGTCCCCTGAAAAACGCACGGTTGAAGACCACTAGTTATCCAGATGGTTGGGATGAAACTTTAGTTTGTGGCGGTTGTATAACGCTGAAAATCAGTAGCGGGTATCGATCCGAACAATTTCTCAGAGCTCTGTGTTGTAAAACATAAATAGATTTTAATAAAACGATATTACTAAACAGAATATATTTTATTCAATATTTAATAAGTCAATTACTATGTACCACGCGGATATTTGACGCTGATATTAACAGTTTTGCTTGAAGTTTCAATTCAGAATTTACCTGTTCAGTTTTCGTATAAAAATATATAACATCTTGTTGTCCATTGACAAAAGGTACGTTATTTTCTAAAATGAACTTTATTTCAGTAATATTACGGATAGAAATAATTTCATTTTATGCAAGTCTTTTGTATTTATAATATTTTGTATACCAATCGATGTGTTCCTCTTTATAATTTTCTTTCTATAACACCATAATTTGTTTTTAGTTTACTCAACTATTCATTTCTTTATTTTCTTATTCTCCTCCTTTTCTTACATATTTTCTAAGAATTTCTTACAATTTTGGATATTCTTAATAACTTCGTTAGAAAATTAAACTTGAAATTTTTTATCTCTAAATATTTTTTAAGGTCTAGTTTTTGATATTTTTAGTAAGTTTATAATTGTAATTATTATTACTCACCAGCATTTATAAATAGCGCAGGAGGGGCCACCATTCCATTATCATCCATCAAGAAATCTGTACGTGTTTATAGAATAATATATTGTATAAATGATAATACAAAGCTTTGTTACATGTTTAAAAATAAAACAAAGTGAGATATGAAATAAAAAACGATGTAAACTTAAAATAAAAAACTAGTGTTAACCGTTCGGCGTCGGGGGAAAGGGATTGTTAGTAGGCAATATACCCAACCAGGTCGACCTCCTCGTGGTTCCCCCTGAAAACTATCATGGTTAATTCCTGATGAATTCATCATGATGGGCTAACTGGCCTGTTTTCATTCTCATCTATCACCCTTCACTGGTGCTCCGCCAGCGTATCCCGTTAGCGCGGGCGGGGTTACCATACCATTTTCACCCATAAAAAAACCGTTCGACTCCCAAACTGTGAATAACACTAGGTTAACACTAAACTGATATGGAATACTGTAAAATTACACCTAGTTCAGTAAAAAATTTAAAATTGTTTAAAACTGGTGTATGTTTTATCTCGATGTTTTATCCATAAGTAGTCCATTTTATTTGTTCTCTTATTTTCAAAATTTGAATGAAAGAACAAAATCGTGGTTTCAAAATCGAATGTAAGAACTAAATGTGTTTTACAGTTACACAAACCCGGCTTAGCACCCGTGCTAAGTCGGGGCGGGTCGCTAGTAAATAAATAAAAAGCCAAAAAACTTAAAAAAGTGAATTTTATTTATTAACTAGCTTTTGCCCGCGACTCACCCACCTCCATCGCCCACCCGCGTATACACGTGAAGTTTGCAAGTGGATAATCAAACACAAAATCGTGGTTTTGTTGTTAGTTAAAAATTATATTTAAATAAATAAATCAAATTGGACACACTAAATCGCGCCATCTAGTTTCAAACTATAACCCAAAGCAAAACAAACACACATACACGTGAATTCAAATGTATGTAATGTACAGGAATTGAAACTGCGACCACTGGCAGATCACCGCGACTTCATACACGTGGAGTTTGCAAGTGGGAAATAAAACGCCACTAAATTTATTTATAATTGTTTTCTTTTTTATTTCACAGGTTTACTTTAAATTTATTTTTTCTTTAATCTTAATAATCACAAACATTAGTTTTGTATCCTTATTAATATATGGAAACAGATGCCGAAAAGTTCTGTTACATGGCCATTATTATGTTAAATGTCTGTTTAAAGCAAATATATATTTGGTTTCATCACACTATGTCAGATCTGGGAATATAAAGTATCTTATGTGTATAATCTATAGAAGAAATGATAAAATAAATACTGTAAATCATATGATTGCTTCTTTTTTTCTTATGTTAATATTATTATCAAAAAGAGGACGTGAGATATACTATGAAAAAAAAAAATAAAAAAAATATTTATTTAGTAACAAAATTGATACAATTTTTTCAGGATAAATTCACAATGTTTTTTAAAGCAAGTGTATGTTTCTAAGAGCAAGGAATTACACAGAAGGAATGATGAAATAAAAACTGTAAATCATATGGGTGCCTCCTTTCTTCTTATGCAAATATAAATAGTAAAATGAGGACGAAAGATAAACCATCAGTTGCTATTTTTCCCAATTCATAGCAGGCTAGTGTATAGAAAATGTTTGATATGCCAATTATTTGTCAATGACAAATTTTGCATTACTAGATTATATATTCGACACAGTTTATACAAAAAGTATGCAAGCAGTTTGATCTGAATTTGGTAGGGTTATACGGCCGTATAACATATATTTTCTGTACACTAGCCTGCTATGAATTGACAATTTTATCACTCTTTCTATGTAATTCCTTGTTAAATAATAGGATTCACGATTTAAATTTAATGGTTTATGGTATTTTTATGGCATTAGTTAGTTCTTAGGGATGGTAACGCATGAGGGGTATCATGGGCGAAACAGTATACTCTGTTATGTCCATGGTATTGCTCATGTCTATGTCTTGTCAGGCGACGGTTCCCATTTTCCATCAGGTGGGCCGTCAGCTTGTTGCCATTCTAAGTTGTATAAAAAAAAAAAAAACATAACTAAGTCACTATTAAATGAATTTGAATAAAATTGGGTATGGGTCCTAACTCAGGAAAGACATTGATTCACATGGGTGAAGCTGCGGATTACAACTAGTTAGGAAACAAATTGAATGAAAATCATAAATTATTTATTTTAATTGAAACAAAACAATTATTTTGGATGTCTCATGTTTATTAATAACAGAGAAAACATCATCATCATCATCGTCAGTGATTTATGGGTGCAAACCACTTCTGGAGCGTGTGGCTATAGATTGAATAGAACTTGCTTTATCCTTAAGGAAATTTACCTCCACAAAGTCTTTAATTTCTCCTACAATTATCGCCAATAGGTTTACCTCGTATATATGCTTCTTGTAGGCGAAATAATCAATTAGTGCAGCCTCCATGCCGTATGCAGTGGGCTTTACTTTCAACTGGAATTCGGAGAGCTGACTTGTTCCGTTTGCGTTCAAATAATAAACCTTGTCATCAGAGACAAACGGTACACAATCTTCCATAACGAATGGAGGTTTGATTAATGTGACCGATGTAGGATTCTCTGGTAGACCTACGAATTTCTTGACTCCCTCTGCATTTATCACGTAAGGCTGCTTATCTTCGCCATAGTAATAAATATTATCAGAATAATCCAACACTAATTGTTGTGCGTTCTTTATTTCCTCAACTTTGGTCTTCTTAGTACCTTCATCTGTCACTTTATAAACTTCATGTTTATCCGTAACTATGTATAATACATTACTTGAGTTTTCTTTTTCAATATCAATGATATTGTCTGTGAGAGTTCCGTACTTATCTGCCTTGTTTTCTTTATAATTATAAACATAAAGTCCATCAGAAGCGGCGAGGTAGACTGTTTTAGAATCATCGTTGACTGCTACGGCATCTCTACCGTTTTCTAGAAGTTTCGTTCCTTTTCCGTTTCTAAGGACGTACAGGCCTTTGTAATCCTTGTTGCCTTTGTCATCTAATTCTGCTTCTACAAAGAATATGACACCTGTGCCATCATCACTTTCCGGTGAAGAGTCATCAGAATCTTTTGCGAAGTTTAGAGCATTGAGTGGTACGACTAATTGGACAATGTCATATGCGCCTGTGTATTTGATTAAGCTGTCAGGGAAGAAGTCTTCTGTGATGATAGTTAATTCATCTTCATTGCTGCTCGGGGCCCCGATGGCGGTGGTCGCCGATGACAAAAGTAGCGTCACAGTGATAGTTGTTAAAATAATCATTTTCGTAACTGAAATAAAGAGAATTAAGTTGAAATTAAACATTGTTGATTTGAATTGAATTTTATTGAATGGACTTATAAATGGAACAAAAAATTGTTGCATTGTAGGTCTCTTTTATTTCTCCAGTAAGTACAGTTTTACGTTACTCGCTGCATTCATTGACTTCCTACAATGATCAAAAATAGGTTTGGAACGACGACAATTAAACAAATACTTTTATGAAGTTCTTCTGTATGTACAAATATAAAAATTATAAAGACACACAAAGTTTTATTGGTTTCAATTCAAATTTAGTTACAATTATTTGAGAATGAGGAGTGTTCAATGCGAACTAATTAAACATGTGGCAACTACTGGCAAATTGTCTCTTATGAGGTAGGCTATATTTAGCAGTGGACAGTTAACGGCTGATATTAATTACTAATTATTATAAAATTGGTAAAACTAAAATTGCATCAGTTTATTAATAAATGTATGCATTTCGTTATGTGTTATTAACTAAAAATGTATGTTTATCTGCACGTTTATCTCTGCAGCTCGACCCGTGCGACCTGTAATAATGTTTTGAATTTATCCAATACCTACAATATTATCATATTTACGGACAACAATTTTGTCATCAATTTCGTTAAATATAGCATTAAATGTATATATTTAATTAATTAGTGAAATAACAGACATTTTGCTAAGATAATACAATTAGTTTTTGCCCGTGGCTTCGCTCGCGTTAATTTTGTTTTCGTCAATCGATTCTAGTTGCTGGTCGGTATTGGTAGAGGTGAGGTAAAATTGTTACAGATAGAAAAAAAATTAACTACAGAGCTATAGGTAATGTTTCGTCGCGAACTAAAATCTCATTTCATCTTAAATTTAAACTTCTATTAATTATGTTTTGACGTCATGTCTTATAATCATGGGCACAGAATAGAGTAATATTTCAGGATGCTGCTACACTCGTATATCACAGTATGCATGCTCTGGGGGGAAAGGGATTGTTAGTAATGGAGACTGAGAATCCCATTGCTAGCAATATACCCAACCAGGTCGACCTCCTCGCGGTTCTCCCTGGGAACTATCATGGTTAATTCCTATTGAATTCATCATGATGGGCTAACTGGCCTGTTTTCATTATCATCTATCACCCTTACTACCATACCATTTTCACCCATCAAAAAAGAGTATGCATGCCCTTCTATTTGGCGCTAATACATACAGATCTTGAGCATTGGATACATGCGAACATGATACATGGCCTTACCAAATGTCTTTCAAATATTATAAGTAGTAGAAAAGCTTTTTTTATTACAACACAAGAGGTAAACGAGCATACGGCTCACTTGATGGTAAATGACTACCGCCGCCCATGATCACGCACAACACCAGAGGCATTGCAGGTGTGCTGCCGGTCTTTTAACAAGGAATATGCTCTCGTCTTGAAGGTTATGATGTCGTATTGGTTCGGAAATACTGCTGCTGGAGGTTGATTCCAAAGCGAGTGTGTGTGTAAAAGAACACTGTCTTTGAAAAACGCACGGTGGAGGACCGCCACTTATTCAGATGGTTGGGATGGAACTTTAGTTTGTGGCGGGTTGTTTGGTGGTGAAAATCAGCAGCAGGTATCAATTTGAACAATTCCTCAGAACACTTCTCATGATAAATTGTATAAAAGATGCATAGAGATGTAACGATTCTATACAATTTCAGTGGTTCGAGTCGGATAGTAAGCTATGTTTCATTAGCAATCCCTCCAAATGCAATTGCGTTCGAAGGAGTGACTCGACAGCTCTCATAAAACATAATCTTTAACCCTTCTTTGCATTATAGTGGAAATTTCCATCCATAACATTGAATGGCCAAAAATTATATAAAATAACAAGTTCACTTTAAGTTGATCGTGTCTGGATACCTTTTTAATGTCCATTGCAGAAAAAAAATCTGTCAAATTTATTTTTTTAACAATTTTTCCTTTAATTTTGAACATGAATTATATATATTACCTTGATTTATTTTACAAATAAGAAAAATCATGCAAAGAAGGGTTAATTGGGCATGATTGGAGCCCTTGTATGTATAAGTTAAAATTACATTTGAGAGGCATTTATGAAAAAAATAAACTAAAAAGATAAAATATAGGGCAAAATAAAGAAGAAAGTAGAATTAGAAGCAAGATACTTGAAAATAATGAAAGACAAACTATGCATGCTATTTGGCATGGGCGTGTTCTATTGAGGGTTGCTTTCTTAAACTCTCATATTTATAGAGAATATATATATCTTATCACCACATCTGTTTTTAACTATCCACTGGTGAACATAAGAACTGTGAGAAGAAGAGGAGGACCCATAGAGGGTATTGCCAGCAGTTGCCATGCTCGGTTGGTGGATTGACAACCGCAGTTAGGCTTTGAATGTGTTCCAAGAGGCACGTTGCTGCCTATCTCTCGCCCTCACTTAGTCGCCTTGGCAGCCATTATATATATAATATTTCTGGTCTGGCATTATGTAAAAACTGTTCAACCAATTGGGTACGGTTTTCAAAGTTGTTTTCCTGAAGACGTAACTTATAAACTTTAAAATTTTATTGGTTCTCCTACTTCTGAAATCTCCGTGTACAAAGTGTTCGAAAACTAGAAGAGAAAGACTACTTGAAAAAGCACAAGTTCTTGCAAAAAACAGGTGATCATTATATTTTTTCAACCAACTTCAAAAAGAAGGATGTTCTCAACTTAGTTGTAATTTGTTTTACATTTGTTACCTCATAACTCCTTTAGTTTTAAACCGTTTTCAAAAATTCTTTTTTTATCTGAAAGGACATACTTACAGATTGGTCTTATAGAAACTTTATCATAATCGGTCCAGTAGTCTAGTTTTCAGATCAAAATAACTGGTATTGTCACAAACGAAGTAAATTTGTTTGCGGGTCACAATCATTACTAATTGTAAAATTTATTATTTATTGAAATTTATTGAAGTCAAAAAAGCATTGTGCTTAATAAATCGTTTGCTTTTTAATTATTATTTACTAAGAGAGCTTTTGGTTTCAGTATTCAGTTGAATTATACAAGAAAAAATTGCACTATTTTGAAAAATATTAATATTATTAACCTTTCGCCAACCGTATAGGACAATATTGTTCGTGCCAAGTTTGGACCTGATGCACATTTTTGTAAGAAAAAAAGGATGGGGCCTTGAACCTCTTTGTAAATAAAACTTACACACGCGCGTACCTCACCGGCAAGGTTGTGAAAGGCGCTTATATAAAGAATAAATTTCCAAAATATTTCTTCTTAAAACTAATTCATATCCAAGATATCGATTATTTAGTGAAATCTTAGAAATTACGGTTTTTGTAGAGTTGTACAAAATTTTATTTCACCAGATGGTAACGTATTTAAGTCAAAAACTATGAAAACTGCAAAAAGAAATCTAGGACATATTCCCTGAATTTTTTTTGGAATTTCTCCCTACACTTTAAGTAGGTCAAATTATCATCTAGGACGATATCGTCCGTGACGGTTGACAGTGTGCAGAAAAAAACACATTTGACGGAGTTGACGGAGGGTTATACAAGTAATTCAGGGCCTCTAACAAGTCTACAATTTATTAATAACTATATATCAATTCTAGAAGTCTTCTCTTAATTTTTCGAGAACAGGAGACATCGAATTATGAAAGTGGATGCTAATATTTAAAATATAAATATTTTTTGAAGTTATTGATAAAACATTGTTATATTAGCGTAGGGAGGGGGGAGGGGGGGGTTAAATAGTAACGCAGACTACAGCATTGTAGTCAGTTTCTTTATTTTGTTAGCGATGAGGTCTAACAGTCCCATTGCTAGCAACGTTACCAATCAGGTCGACCTCCACGTAGTTTCCCCTGGATACCATCGAGGTTACTTCTCGTGGAATTCTTCACGATGGGCTAACTGACTTGTCTTTTCATCCTCACCTATCATCCCTCACTGGTGCTCCGCCAGTGTATACTGATAGCGCCGGCGGGGTTAAATTATTATGAATCTTCTTCTTAAAAATAAATTTTAAATTTTCCATTTTGTACTATTTTCTGTGGACAGTGAACTGACTACGTGATAGAATTCGCAATTATGAAAGTGGATGCTAATATTTAAAATATTGGACTCTGTTTATACAGAGTAGTGTTTCTTTATGGAAAATTTGACTTACCAGCACAGTGATCTGACACGGACTAGTTGCAATCGGGGGTCATTCGCAAATAAATATCGTCACGGGTAGCTGCGAGATAAGGGGAATTAGCTTTTTCGAGTAAATATAATTATATAATAATAGGTGATGATATCAATTGGTTGTATTATCATTGTTTATATTATCAAGTAGAAAGCGTTTAAATCACACTTATCAATCAGTGGAGTTTATACATAAATATCTATTTTTATAATACAGGGGGCAAAAGAGCATACTGCTCACCTGATGCTAAGTGACTATCGCCGCCCATGATCACTCGCATTGCATCGCACTAAAGGCATTGCAGGTGTTCTGCCGGCCTTTTAAAAAGGAATATGCTCTTTTTTTTAAAGGTTATGATATCGTATCGGTTCGGAAATACTGCTCTTGGAAGTTGATTCCAAAGAATGGTTGCACGTGGAAGAAAGTCCCCTGAAAAACGCACGGTTGAAGACCACCAGTTATCCAGATGGTTGGGATGAAACTTTAGTTTGTGGCGGTTGTACGACGCTGAAAATCAGTAGCGGGTATCGATCCGAACAATTTCTCAGAGCTCTGTGTTGTAATAAACATAAATAGATTTTAATAAAACGATATTACTAAACAGAATATATTTTATTCAATATTTAATAAGTCAATTACTATGTACCACGCGGATATTTGACGCTGATATTAACAGTTTTGCTTGAAGTTTCAATTCAGAATTTACCTGTTCAGTTTTCGTATAAAAATATATAACATCTTGTTGTCCATTGACAAAAGGTACGTTATTTTCTAAAATGAACTTTATTTCAGTAATATTACGGATAGAAATAATTTCATTTTATGCAAGTCTTTTGTATTTATAATATTTTGTATACCAATCGATGTGTTCCTCTTTATAATTTTCTTTCTATAACACCATAATTTGCTTTTAGTTTACTCAACTATTCATTTCTTTATTTTCTTATTCTCCTCCTTTTCTTACATATTTTCTAAGAATTTCTTACAATTTTAGATATTCTTAATAACTTCGTTAGAAAATTAAACTTGAAATTTTTTATCTCTAAATATTTTTTAAGGTCTAGTTTTTGATATTTTTAGTAAGTTTATAATTGTAATTATTATTACTCACCAGCATTTATAAATAGCGCAGGAGGGGCCACCATTCCATTATCATCCATCAAGAAATCTGTTCGTGTTTATAGAATAATATATATAGATATATATTGTATAAA
The DNA here is from genome assembly GCF_026898425.1 of Galleria mellonella. Taxonomy (NCBI): domain Eukaryota; kingdom Metazoa; phylum Arthropoda; class Insecta; order Lepidoptera; family Pyralidae; genus Galleria; species Galleria mellonella. Next base: position 42,802 of record NW_026441999.1, on the reverse strand, counting down.
TGATAATACAAAGCTTTGTTACATGTTTAAAAATAAAACAAAGTGAGATATGAAATAAAAAACGATGTAAACTTAAAATAAAAAACTAGTGTTAACCGTTCGGCGTCGGGGGAAAGGGATTGTTAGTAGGCAATATACCCAACCAGGTCGACCTCCTCGTGGTTCCCCCTGGAAACTATCATGGTTAATTCCTGATGAATTCATCATGATGGGCTAACTGGCCTGTTTTCATTCTCATCTATCACCCTTCACTGGTGCTCCGCCAGCGTATCCCGTTAGCGCGGGCGGGGTTACCATACCATTTTCACCCATAAAAAAACCGTTCGACTCCCAAACTGTGAATAACACTAGGTTAACACTAAACTGATATGGAATACTGTAAAATTACACCTAGTTCAGTAAAAAATTTAAAATTGTTTAAAACTGGTGTATGTTTTATCTCGATGTTTTATCCATAAGTAGTCCATTTTATTTGTTCTCTTATTTTCAAAATTTGAATGAAAGAACAAAATCGTGGTTTCAAAATCAAATGAAACAACAAAATGTGTTTTAAAGTTACACAAACCCGGCTTAGCACCCGTGCTAAGCCGGGGCGGGTCGCTAGTAAATAAATAAAAAGCCAAAAAACTTAAAAAAGTGAATTTTATTTATTAACTAGCTTTTGCCCGCGACTCACCCACCTCCATCGCCCACCCGCGAATACACGTGAAGTTTGCAAAGTGGATAATAAAACACAAAATCGTGGTTTTGTTGTTAGTTAAAAATAATATTTAAATAAATAAATCAAATTGGACACATTAAATCGCGCCATCTAGTTTCAAACTATAACCCAAAGCAAAACAAACACACATACACGAAATTCAAATGTATGTAATGTACAGGAATTGAAACTGCGACCACTGGCAGATCACCGCGACTTCATACACGTGGAGTTTGCAAGTGGGAAATAAAACGCCACTAAATTTATTTATATTGTTTTCTTTTTTATTTCACAGGTTTACTTTAAATTTATTTTTTCTTTAATCTTAATAATCACAAACATTAGTTTTGTATCCTTATTAATATATGGAAACAGATGCCGAAAAGTTCTGTTACATGGCCGTTATTATGTTAAATGTCTGTTTAAAGCAAATATATATTTGGTTTCATCACACTATGTCAGATCTGGGAATATAAAGTATCTTATGTGTATAATCTATAGAAGAAATGATAAAATAAATACTGTAAATCATATGATTGCTTCTTTTTTTCTTATGTTAATATTATTATCAAAAAGAGGACGTGAGATATACTATGAAAAAAAAAATTAAAAAAATATTTATTTAGTAACAAAATTGATACAATTTTTTCAGGATAAATTCACAATGTTTTTTAAAGCAAGTGTATGTTTCTAAGAGCAAGGAATTACACAGAAGGAATGATGAAATAAAAACTGTAAATCATATGGGTGCCTCCTTTCTTCTTATGCAAATATAAATAGTAAAATGAGGACGAAAGATAAACCATCAGTTGCTATTTTTCTCAATTCATAGCAGGCTAGTGTATAGAAAATGTTTGATATGTCAATTATTTGTCAATGACAAATTTTACATTACTAGATTATATATTCGACACAGTTTATACAAAAAGTATGCAAGCAGTTTGATCTGAATTTGGTAGGGTTATACGGCCGTATAACATATATTTTCTGTACACTAGCCTGCTATGAATTGACAATTTTATCACTCCTTCTATGTAATTCCTTGTTAAATAATAGGATTCACGATTTAAATTTAATGGTTTATGGTATTTTTATGGCATTAGTTAGTTCTTAGGGATGGTAACGCATGAGGGGTATCATGGGCGAAACAGTATACTCTGTTATGTCCATGGTATTGCTCATGTCTATGTCTTGTCAGGCGACGGTTCCCATTTTCCATCAGGTGGGCCGTCAGCTTGTTGCCATTCTAAGTTGTATAAAAAAAAAAAAAAACATAACTAAGTCACTATTAAATGAATTTGAATAAAATTGGGTATGGGTCCTAACTCAGGAAAGACATTGATTCACATGGGTGAAGCTGCGGATTACAACTAGTTAGGAAACAAATTGAATGAAAATCATAAATTATTTATTTTAATTGAAACAAAACAATTATTTTGGATGTCTCATGTTTATTAATAACAGAGAAAACATCATCATCATCATCGTCAGTGATTTATGGGTGCAAACCACTTCTGGAGCGTGTGGCTATAGATTGAATAGAACTTGCTTTATCCTTAAGGAAATTTACCTCCACAAAGTCTTTAATTTCTCCTACAATTATCGCCAATAGGTTTACCTCGTATATATGCTTCTTGTAGGCGAAATAATCAATTAGTGCAGCCTCCATGCCGTATGCAGTGGGCTTTACTTTCAACTGGAATTCGGAGAGCTGACTTGTTCCGTTTGCGTTCAAATAATAAACCTTGTCATCAGAGACAAACGGTACACAATCTTCCATAACGAATGGAGGTTTGATTAATGTGACCGATGTAGGATTCTCTGGTAGACCTACGAATTTCTTGACTCCCTCTGCATTTATCACGTAAGGCTGCTTATCTTCGCCATAGTAATAAATATTATCAGAATAATCCAACACTAATTGTTGTGCGTTCTTTATTTCCTCAACTTTGGTCTTCTTAGTACCTTCATCTGTCACTTTATAAACTTCATGTTTATCCGTAACTATGTATAATACATTACTTGAGTTTTCTTTTTCAATATCAATGATATTGTCTGTGAGAGTTCCGTACTTATCTGCCTTGTTTTCTTTATAATTATAAACATAAAGTCCATCAGAAGCGGCGAGGTAGACTGTTTTAGAATCATCGTTGACTGCTACGGCATCTCTACCGTTTTCTAGAAGTTTCGTTCCTTTTCCGTTTCTAAGGACGTACAGGCCTTTGTAATCCTTGTTGCCTTTGTCATCTAATTCTGCTTCTACAAAGAATATGACACCTGTGCCATCATCACTTTCCGGTGAAGAGTCATCAGAATCTTTTGCGAAGTTTAGAGCATTGAGTGGTACGACTAATTGGACAATGTCATATGCGCCTGTGTATTTGATTAAGCTGTCAGGGAAGAAGTCTTCTGTGATGATAGTTAATTCATCTTCATTGCTGCTCGGGGCCCCGATGGCGGTGGTCGCCGATGACAAAAGTAGCGTCACAGTGATAGTTGTTAAAATAATCATTTTCGTAACTGAAATAAAGAGAAATTAAGTTGAAATTAAACATTGTTGATTTGAATTGAATTTTATTGAATGGACTTATAAATGGAACAAAAAATTGTTGCATTGTAGGTCTCTTTTATTTCTCCAGTAAGTACAGTTTTACGTTACTCGCTGCATTCATTGACTTCCTACAATGATCAAAAATAGGTTTGGAACGACGACAATTAAACAAATACTTTTATGAAGTTCTTCTGTATGTACAAATATAAAAATTATAAAGACACACAAAGTTTTATTGGTTTCAATTCAAATTTAGTTACAATTATTTGAGAATGAGGAGTGTTCAATGCGAACTAATTAAACATGTGGCAACTACTGGCAAATTGTCTCTTATGAGGTAGGCTATATTTAGCAGTGGACAGTTAACGGCTGACACTAATTAGTATAAAATTGGTAAAACAACACAGTACAGTACAGTTTATTAATAAATGTATGCATTTCGTTATGTGTTATTAACTAAAAATGTATGTTTATCTGCACGTTTATCTCTGCAGCTCGACCCGTGCGACCTGTAATAATGTTTTGAATTTATCCAATACCTACAATATTATCATATTTACGGACAACAATTTTGTCATCAATTTCGTTAAATATAGCATTAAATGTATATATTTAATTAATTAGTTAAATAACAAACATTTTGCTAAGATAATACAATTAGTTTTTGCCCGTGGCTTCGCTCGCGTTAATTTTGTTTTCGTCAATCGATTCTAGTTGCTGGTCGGTATTGGTAGAGGTGAGGTAAAATTGTTACAGATAGAAAAAAAATTAACTACAGAGCTATAGGCAATGTTTCGTCGCGAACTAAAATCTCATTTCATCTTAAATTTAAACTTCTATTAATTATGTTTTGACGTCATGTCTTATAATCATGGGCACAGAATAGAGTAATATTTCAGGATGCTGCTACACTCGTATATCACAGTATGCATGCTCTGGGGGGAAAGGGTTTGTTAGTAATGGAGACTGAGAATCCCATTGCTAGCAATATACCCAACCAGGTCGACCTCCTCGCGGTTCTCCCTGGGAACTATCATGGTTAATTCCTATTGAATTCATCATGATGGGCTAACTGGCCTGTTTTCATTATCATCTATCACCCTTACTACCATACCATTTTCACCCATCAAAAAAGAGTATGCATGCCCTTCTATTTGGCGCTAATACATACAGATCTTGAGCATTGGATACATGCGAACATGATACATGGCCTTACCAAATGTCTTTCAAATATTATAAGTAGTAGAAAAGCTTTTTTTATTACAACACAAGAGGTAAACGAGCATACGGCTCACTTGATGGTAAGTGACTACCGCCGCCCATGATCACGCACAACACCAGAGGCATTGCAGGTTTGCTGCCGGTCTTTTAACAAGGAATATGCTCTTGTCTTGAAGGTTATGATGTCGTATTGGTTCGGAAATACTGCTGCTGGAAGTTGATTCCAAAGCGAGGATGTGTGTAAAAGAACACTGTCTTTGAAAAACGCACGGTGGAGGACCGCCACTTATTCAGATGGTTGGGATGGAACTTTAGTTTGTGACGGGTTGTATGGTGGTGAAAATCAGCAGCAGGTATCAATTTGAACAATTCCTCAGAACACTTCTCATGATAAATTGTATAAAAGATGCATAGAGATGTAACGATTCTATACAATTTCAGTGGTTCGAGTCGGATAGTAAGCTATGTTTCATTAGCAATCCCTCCAAATGCAATTGCGTTCGAAGGAGTGACTCGACAGCTCTCATAAAACATAATCTTTAACCCTTCTTTGCATTATAGTGGAAATTTCCATCCATAACATTGAATGGCCAAAAATTATATAAAATAACAAGTTCACTTTAAGTTGATCGTGTCTGGATACCTTTTTAATGCCCATTGCAGAAAAAAAAGCTGTCAAATTTATTTTTTTAACAATTTTTCCTTTAATTTTGAACATGAATTATATATATCACCTTGATTTATTTAACAAATAAGAAAAATCATGCAAAGAAGGGTTAATTGGGCATGATTGGAGCCCTTGTATGTATAAGTTAAAACTACATTTGAGAGGCATTTATGAAAAAAAAAATAAACTAAAAAGATAAAATATAGGGCAAAATAAAGAAGAAAGTAGAATTAGAAGCAAGATACTTGAAAATAATGAAAGACAAACTATGCATGCTATTTGGCATGGGCGTGTTCTATTGAGGGTTGCTTTCTTAAACTCTCATATTTATAGAGAATATATATATCTTATCACCACATCTGTTTTTAACTATCCACTGGTGAACATAAGAACTGTGAGAAGAAGAGGAGGACCCATAGAGGGTATTGCCAGCAGTTGCCATGCTCGGTTGGTGGATTGACAACCGCAGTTAGGCTTTGAATGTGTTCCAAGAGGCACGTTGCTGCCTATCTCTCGCCCTCACTTAGTCGCCTATATATATATAATATTTCTGGTCTGGCATTATGTAAAAACTGTTCAACCAATTGGGTACGGTTTTCAAAGTTGTTTTCCTGAAGACGTAACTTATAAACTTTAAAATTTTATTGGTTCTCCTACTTCTGAAATCTCCGTGTACAAAGTGTTCGAAAACTAGAAGAGAAAGACTACTTGAAAAAGCACAAGTTCTTGCAAAAAACAGGTGATCATTATATTTTTTCAACCAACTTCAAAAGAAGGATGTTCTCAACTTAGTTGTAATTTGTTTTACATTTGTTACCTCATAACTCCTTTAGTTTTAAACCGTTTTCAAAAATTCTTTTTTTATCTGAAAGGACATACTTACAGATTGGTCTTATAGAAACTTTATCATAATCGGTCCAGTAGTCTAGTTTTCAGATCAAAATAACTGGTATTGTCACAAACGAAGTAAATTTGTTTGCGGGTCACAATCATTACTAATTGTAAAATTTATTATTTATTGAAATTTATTGAAGTCAAAAAAGCATTGTGCTTAATAAATCGTTTGCTTTTTAATTATTATTTACTAAGAGAGCTTTTGGTTTCAGTCTTCAGTTGAATTATACAAGAAAAAATTGCACTATTTTGAAAAATATTAATATTATTAACCTTTCGCCAACCGTATAGGACAATATTGTTCGTGCCAAGTTTGGACCTGATGCACATTTTTGTAAGAAAAAAAGGATGGGGCCTTGAACCTCTTTGTAAATAAAACTTACACACGCGCGTACCTCACCGGCAAGGTTGTGAAAGGCGCTTATATAAAGAATAAATTTCCAAAATATTTCTTCTTAAAACTAATTCATATCCAAGATATCGATTATTTAGTGAAATCTTAGAAATTACGGTTTTTGTAGAGTTGTACAAAATTTTATTTCACCAGATGGTAACGTATTTAAGTCAAAAACTATGAAAACTGCAAAAAGAAATCTAGGACATATTCCCTGAATTTTTTTTGGAATTTCTCCCTACACTTTAAGTAGGTCAAATTATCATCTAGGACGATATCGTCCGTGACGGTTGACAGTGTGCAGAAAAAAACACATTTGACGGAGTTGACGGAGGGTTATACAAGTAATTCAGGGCCTCTAACAAGTCTACAATTTATTAATAACTATATATCAATTCTAGAAGTCTTCTCTTAATTTTTCGAGAACAGTTTGTTTTGATTGCTTGGCATATATTTATGTCGATCGCTCTTCGACATCAATAATCCTTACTTAGTAATGTAAATGTGAGACAGAGTTTAGTTTATTATGTCTTGACACGTTAACGAACAAAATATCCCGGTCATGTGGACGAAGTTGGAAGTAAAAGCTAGTTAAAATATAGCACAGTATTTTTTGAAGTTATTGATAAAACATTGTAACAAATATATTAGCGTAGGGAGGGGGGGGGGGGGGGGTTAAATGGTAACGCAGACTACCAGTCGCATTGTTAGCAATATACCCTGTCAGGTCGACATCCACCTGGTCCACTCTGGAAACCTTCGTGCTGAATTCCAGGTGTATTCATTACGATGGGCTAATTGATCTGCCTTTTCGGGAGGAAAGGATTTTGTTAGCGATGAGGTCTAACAGTCCCATTGCTAGCAACGTTACCAATCAGGTCGACCTCCACGTAGTTTCCCCTGGATACCATCGAGGTTACTTTTCGTGAAATTCTTCACGATGGGCTAACTGACCTGTCTTTTCATCCTCACCTATCATCCCTCACTGGTGCTCCGCCAGTGTATACTGATAGCGCCGGCGGGGTTACCATTCCATTATTATCCATTAAAAAAAAACAAATCTTTTAATCACCATCAATCTTCTTAAAAATAAATTTTAAATGTTCCATTTTGTACTATTTTCTGTGGAACTGAAAGATTGTAACTACTACTTGGAAAAAGTGATGAGAATTCGGAAACGGCGTGTTTTTAAGAGACGAATTATGAAAGTGGATGCTAATATTTAAAATATTGGACTCTGTTTATACAGAGTAGTGTTTCTTTATGGAAAATTTGACTTACCAGCACAGTGATCTGACACGGACTAGTTGCAGTCGGAGGTCATTCTCAAATAAATATCGTCACGGGTAGCTGCGAGATAAGGGGAATTAGCTTTTTCGAGTAAATACAATTATATAATAATAGGTGATGATATCAATTGGTTGTATTATCATTGTTTATATTATCAAGTAGAAAGCGTTTAAATCACACTTATCAATCAGTGGAGTTTATACATAAATATCTATTTTTATAATACAGGGGGCAAAAGAGCATACTGCTCACCTGATGCTAAGTGACTATCGCCGCCCATGATCACTCGCATTGCATCGCACTAAAGGCATTGCAGGTGTTCTGCCGGCCTTTTAAAAAGGAATATGCTCTTTTTTTTAAAGGTTATGATATCGTATCGGTTCGGAAATACTGCTCTTGGAAGTTGATTCCAAAGAATGGTTGCACGTGGAAGAAAGTCCCCTGAAAAACGCACGGTTGAAGACCACCAGTTATCCAGATGGTTGGGATGAAACTTTAGTTTGTGGCGGTTGTATAACGCTGAAAATCAGTAGCGGGTATCGATCCGAACAATTTCTCAGAGCTCTGTGTTGTAAAACATAAATAGATTTTAATAAAACGATATTACTAAACAGAATATATTTTATTCAATATTTAATAAGTCAATTACTATGTACCACGCGGATATTTGACGCTGATATTAACAGTTTTGCTTGAAGTTTCAATTCAGAATTTACCTGTTCAGTTTTCGTATAAAAATATATAACATCTTGTTGTCCATTGACAAAAGGTACGTTATTTTCTAAAATGAACTTTATTTCAGTAATATTACGGATAGAAATAATTTCATTTTATGCAAGTCTTTTGTATTTATAATATTTTGTATACCAATCGATGTGTTCCTCTTTATAATTTTCTTTCTATAACACCATAATTTGCTTTTAGTTTACTCAACTATTCATTTCTTTATTTTCTTATTCTCCTCCTTTTCTTACATATTTTCTAAGAATTTCTTACAATTTTGGATATTCTTAATAACTTCGTTAGAAAATTAAACTTGAAATTTTTTATCTCTAAATATTTTTTAAGGTCTAGTTTTTGATATTTTTAGTAAGTTTATAATTGTAATTATTATTACTCACCAGCATTTATAAATAGCGCAGGAGGGGCCACCATTCCATTATCATCCATCAAGAAATCTGTTCGTGTTTATAGAATAATATATATAGATATATATTGTATAAATGATAATACAAAGCTTTGTTACATGTTTAAAAATAAAACAAAGTGAGATATGAAATAAAAAACGATGTAAACTTAAAATAAAAAACTAGTGTTAACCGTTCGGCGTCGGGGGAAAGGGATTGTTAGTAGGCAATATACCCAACCAGGTCGACCTCCTCGTGGTTCCCCCTGGAAACTATCATGGTTAATTCCTGATGAATTCATCATGATGGGCTAACTGGCCTGTTTTCATTCTCATCTATCACCCTTCACTGGTGCTCCGCCAGCGTATCCCGTTAGCGCGGGCGGGGTTGTCATACCATTTTCACCATAAAAAAACCGTTCGACTCCCAAACTGTGAATAACACTAGGTTAACACTAAACTGATATGGAATACTGTAAAATTACACCTAGTTCAGTAAAAAATTTAAAATTGTTTAAAACTGGTGTATGTTTTATCTCGATGTTTTATCCATAAGTAGTCCATTTTATTTGTTCTCTTATTTTCAAAATTTGAATGAAAGAACAAAATCGTGGTTTCAAAATCAAATGAAACAACAAAATGTGTTTTAAAGTTACACAAACCCGGCTTAGCACCCGTGCTAAGTCGGGGCGGGTCGCTAGTAAATAAATAAAAAGCCAAAAAACTTAAAAAAGTGAATTTTATTTATTAACTAGCTTTTGCCCGCGACTCACCCACCTCCATCGCCCACCCGCGAATACACGTGAAGTTTGCAAAGTGGATAATAAAACACAAAATCGTGGTTTTGTTGTTAGTTAAAAATAATATTTAAATAAATAAATCAAATTGGACACATTAAATCGCGCCATCTAGTTTCAAACTATAACCCAAAGCAAAACAAACACACATACACGTGAATTCAAATGTATGTAATGTACAGGAATTGAAACTGCGACCACTGGCAGATCACCGCGACTTCATACACGTGGAGTTTGCAAGTGGGAAATAAAACGCCACTAAATTTATTTATATTTTTTTTCTTTTTTATTTCACAGGTTTACTTTAAATTTATTTTTTCTTTAATCTTAATAATCACAAACATTAGTTTTGTATCCTTATTAATATATGGAAACAGATGCCGAAAAGTTCTGTTACATGGCCGTTATTATGTTAAATGTCTGTTTAAAGCAAATATATATTTGGTTTCATCACACTATGTCAGATCTGGGAATATAAAGTATCTTATGTGTATAATCTATAGAAGAAATGATAAAATAAATACTGTAAATCATATGATTGCTTCTTTTTTTCTTATGTTAATATTATTATCAAAAAGAGGACGTGAGATATACTATGAAAAAAAAAATGAAAAAAATATTTATTTAGTAACAAAATTGATACAATTTTTTCAGGATAAATTCACAATGTTTTTTAAAGCAAGTGTATGTTTCTAAGAGCAAGGAATTACACAGAAGGAATGATGAAATAAAAACTGTAAATCATATGGGTGCCTCCTTTCTTCTTATGCAAATATAAATAGTAAAATGAGGACGAAAGATAAACCATCAGTTGCTATTTTTCTCAATTCATAGCAGGCTAGTGTATAGAAAATGTTTGATATGTCAATTATTTGTCAATGACAAATTTTACATTACTAGATTATATATTCGACACAGTTTATACAAAAAGTATGCAAGCAGTTTGTATCTGAATTTGGTAGGGTTATACGGCCGTATAACATATATTTTCTGTACACTAGCCTGCTATGAATTGACAATTTTATCACTCCTTCTATGTAATTCCTTGTTAAATAATAGGATTCACGATTTAAATTTAATGGTTTATGGTATTTTTATGGCATTAGTTAGTTCTTAGGGATGGTAACGCATGAGGGGTATCATGGGCGAAACAGTATACTCTGTTATGTCCATGGTATTGCTCATGTCTATGTCTTGTCAGGCGACGGTTCCCATTTTCCATCAGGTGGGCCGTCAGCTTGTTGCCATTCTAAGTTGTATAAAAAAAAAAAAAACATAACTAAGTCACTATTAAATGAATTTGAATAAAATTGGGTATGGGTCCTAACTCAGGAAAGACATTGATTCACATGGGTGAAGCTGCGGATTACAACTAGTTAGGAAACAAATTGAATGAAAATCATAAATTATTTATTTTAATTGAAACAAAACAATTATTTTGGATGTCTCATGTTTATTAATAACAGAGAAAACATCATCATCATCATCGTCAGTGATTTATGGGTGCAAACCACTTCTGGAGCGTGTGGCTATAGATTGAATAGAACTTGCTTTATCCTTAAGGAAATTTACCTCCACAAAGTCTTTAATTTCTCCTACAATTATCGCCAATAGGTTTACCTCGTATATATGCTTCTTGTAGGCGAAATAATCAATTAGTGCAGCCTCCATGCCGTATGCAGTGGGCTTTACTTTCAACTGGAATTCGGAGAGCTGACTTGTTCCGTTTGCGTTCAAATAATAAACCTTGTCATCAGAGACAAACGGTACACAATCTTCCATAACGAATGGAGGTTTGATTAATGTGACCGATGTAGGATTCTCTGGTAGACCTACGAATTTCTTGACTCCCTCTGCATTTATCACGTAAGGCTGCTTATCTTCGCCATAGTAATAAATATTATCAGAATAATCCAACACTAATTGTTGTGCGTTCTTTATTTCCTCAACTTTGGTCTTCTTAGTACCTTCATCTGTCACTTTATAAACTTCATGTTTATCCGTAACTATGTATAATACATTACTTGAGTTTTCTTTTTCAATATCAATGATATTGTCTGTGAGAGTTCCGTACTTATCTGCCTTGTTTTCTTTATAATTATAAACATAAAGTCCATCAGAAGCGGCGAGGTAGACTGTTTTAGAATCATCGTTGACTGCTACGGCATCTCTACCGTTTTCTAGAAGTTTCGTTCCTTTTCCGTTTCTAAGGACGTACAGGCCTTTGTAATCCTTGTTGCCTTTGTCATCTAATTCTGCTTCTACAAAGAATATGACACCTGTGCCATCATCACTTTCCGGTGAAGAGTCATCAGAATCTTTTGCGAAGTTTAGAGCATTGAGTGGTACGACTAATTGGACAATGTCATATGCGCCTGTGTATTTGATTAAGCTGTCAGGGAAGAAGTCTTCTGTGATGATAGTTAATTCATCTTCATTGCTGCTCGGGGCCCCGATGGCGGTGGTCGCCGATGACAAAAGTAGCGTCACAGTGATAGTTGTTAAAATAATCATTTTCGTAACTGAAATAAAGAGAATTAAGTTGAAATTAAACATTGTTGATTTGAATTGAATTTTATTGAATGGACTTATAAATGGAACAAAAAATTGTTGCATTGTAGGTCTCTTTTATTTCTCCAGTAAGTACAGTTTTACGTTACTCGCTGCATTCATTGACTTCCTACAATGATCAAAAATAGGTTTGGAACGACGACAATTAAACAAATACTTTTATGAAGTTCTTCTGTATGTACAAATATAAAAATTATAAAGACACACAAAGTTTTATTGGTTTCAATTCAAATTTAGTTACAATTATTTGAGAATGAGGAGTGTTCAATGCGAACTAATTAAACATGTGGCAACTACTGGCAAATTGTCTCTTATGAGGGAGGCTATATTTAGCAGTGGACAGTTAACGGCTGACACTAATTAGTATAAAATTGGTAAAACAACACAGTACAGTACAGTTTATTAATAAATGTATGCATTTCGTTATGTGTTATTAACTAAAAATGTATGTTTATCTGCACGTTTATCTCTGCAGCTCGACCCGTGCGACCTGTAATAATGTTTTGAATTTATCCAATACCTACAATATTATCATATTTACGGACAACAATTTTGTCATCAATTTCGTTAAATATAGCATTAAATGTATATATTTAATTAATTAGTGAAATAACAGACATTTTGCTAAGATAATACAATTAGTTTTTGCCCGTGGCTTCGCTCGCGTTAATTTTGTTTTCGTCAATCGATTCTAGTTGCTGGTCGGTATTGGTAGAGGTGAGGTAAAATTGTTACAGATAGAAAAAAAATTAACTACAGAGCTATAGGTAATGTTTCGTCGCGAACTAAAATCTCATTTCATCTTAAATTTAAACTTCTATTAATTATGTTTTGACGTCATGTCTTATAATCATGGGCACAGAATAGAGTAATATTTCAGGATGCTGCTACACTCGTATATCACAGTATGCATGCTCTGGGGGAAAGGGATTGTTAGTAATGGAGACTGAGAATCCCATTGCTAGCAATATACCCAACCAGGTCGACCTCCTCGCGGTTCTCCCTGGGAACTATCATGGTTAATTCCTATTGAATTCATCATGATGGGCTAACTGGCCTGTTTTCATTATCATCTATCACCCTTACTACCATACCATTTTCATCCATCAAAAAAAAGTATGCATGCCCTTCTATTTGGCGCTAATACATACAGATCTTGAGCATTGGATACATGCGAACATGATACATGGCCTTACCAAATGTCTTTCAAATATTATAAGTAGTAGAAAAGCTTTTTTTATTACAACACAAGAGGTAAACGAGCATACGGCTCACTTGATGGTAAGTGACTACCGCTGCCCATGATCACGCGCAACACCAGAGGCATTGCAGGTGTGCTGCCGGTCTTTTAACAAGGAATATGCTCTTGTCTTGAAGGTTATGATGTCGTATTGGTTCGGAAATACTGCTGCTGGAGGTTGATTCCAAAGCGAGGATGTGTGTAAAAGAACACTGTCTTTGAAAAACGCACGGTGGAGGACCGCCACTTATTCAGATGGTTGGGATGGAACTTTAGTTTGTGGCGGGTTGTTTGGTGGTGAAAATCAGCAGCAGGTATCAATTTGAACAATTCCTCAGAACACTTCTCATGATAAATTGTATAAAAGATGCATAGAGATGTAACGTCTCTATACAATTTCAGTGGTTCGAGTCGGATAGTAAGCTATGTTTCATTAGCAATCCCTCCAAATGCAATTGCGTTCGAAGGAGTGACTCGACAGCTCTCATAAAACATAATCTTTAACCCTTCTTTGCATTATAGTGGAAATTTCCATCCATAACATTGAATGGCCAAAAATTATATAAAATAACAAGTTCACTTTAAGTTGATCGTGTCTGGATACCTTTTTAATGTCCATTGCAGAAAAAAAAGCTGTCAAATTTATTTTTTTAACAATTTTTCCTTTAATTTTGAACATGAATTATATATATCACCTTGATTTATTTTACAAATAAGAAAAATCATGCAAAGAAGGGTTAATTGGGCATGATTGGAGCCCTTGTATGTATAAGTTAAAATTACATTTGAGAGGCATTTATGAAAAAAAAATAAACTAAAAAGATAAAATATAGGGCAAAATAAAGAAGAAAGTAGAATTAGAAGCAAGATACTTGAAAATAATGAAAGACAAACTATGCATGCTATTTGGCATGGGCGTGTTCTATTGAGGGTTGCTTTCTTAAACTCTCATATTTATAGAGAATATATATATCTTATCACCACATCTGTTTTTAACTATCCACTGGTGAACATAAGAACTGTGAGAAGAAGAGGAGGACCCATAGAGGGTATTGCCAGCAGTTGCCATGCTCGGTTGGTGGATTGACAACCGCAGTTAGGCTTTGAATGTGTTCCAAGAGGCACGTTGCTGCCTATCTCTCGCCCTCACTTAGTCGCCTTGGCAGCCATTATATATATAATATTTCTGGTCTGGCATTATGTAAAAACTGTTCAACCAATTGGGTACGGTTTTCAAAGTTGTGTTCCTGAAGACGTAACTTATAAACTTTAAAATTTTATTGGTTCTCCTACTTCTGAAATCTCCGTGTACAAAGTGTTCGAAAACTAGAAGAGAAAGACTACTTGAAAAAGCACAAGTTCTTGCAAAAAACAGGTGATCATTATATTTTTTCAACCAACTTCAAAAAGAAGGATGTTCTCAACTTAGTTGTAATTTGTTTTACATTTGTTACCTCATAACTCCTTTAGTTTTAAACCGTTTTCAAAAATTCTTTTTTTATCTGAAAGGACATACTTACAGATTGGTCTTATAGAAACTTTATCATAATCGGTCCAGTAGTCTAGTTTTCAGATCAAAATAACTGGTATTGTCACAAACGAAGTAAATTTGTTTGCGGGTCACAATCATTACTAATTGCAAAATTTATTATTTATTGAAATTTATTGAAGTCAAAAAAGCATTGTGCTTAATAAATCGTTTGCTTTTTAATTATTATTTACTAAGAGAGCTTTTGGTTTCAGTATTCAGTTGAATTATACAAGAAAAAATTGCACTATTTTGAAAAATATTAATATTATTAACCTTTCGCCAACCGTATAGGACAATATTGTTCGTGCCAAGTTTGGACCTGATGCACATTTTTGTAAGAAAAAAAGGATGGGGCCTTGAACCTCTTTGTAAATAAAACTTACACACGCGCGTACCTCACCGGCAAGGTTGTGAAAGGCGCTTATATAAAGAATAAATTTCCAAAATATTTCTTCTTAAAACTAATTCATATCCAAGATATCGATTATTTAGTGAAATCTTAGAAATTACGGTTTTTGTAGAGTTGTACAAAATTTTATTTCACCAGATGGTAACGTATTTAAGTCAAAAACTATGAAAACTGCAAAAAGAAATCTAGGACATATTCCCTGAATTTTTTTTGGAATTTCTCCCTACACTTTAAGTAGGTCAAATTATCATCTAGGACGATATCGTCCGTGACGGTTGACAGTGTGCAGAAAAAAACACATTTGACGGAGTTGACGGAGGGTTATACAAGTAATTCAGGGCCTCTAACAAGTCTACAATTTATTAATAACTATATATCAATTCTAGAAGTCTTCTCTTAATTTTTCGAGAACAGGAGACGAATTATGAAAGTGGATGCTAATATTTAAAATATTGGACTCTGTTTATACAGAGTAGTGTTTCTTTATGGAAAATTTGACTTACCAGTACAGTGATCTGACACGGACTAGTTGCAATCGGGGGTCATTCGCAAATAAATATCGTCACGGGTAGCTGCGAGATAAGGGGAATTAGCTTTTTCGAGTAAATATAATTATATAATAATAGGTGATGATATCAATTGGTTGTATTATCATTGTTTATATTATCAAGTAGAAAGCGTTTAAATCACACTTATCAATCAGTGGAGTTTATACATAAATATCTATTTTTATAATACAGGGGGCAAAAGAGCATACTGCTCACCTGATGCTAAGTGACTATCGCCGCCCATGATCACTCGCATTGCATCGCACTAAAGGCATTGCAGGTGTTCTGCCGGCCTTTTAAAAAGGAATATGCTCTTTTTTTTAAAGGTTATGATATCGTATCGGTTCGGAAATACTGCTCTTGGAAGTTGATTCCAAAGAATGGTTGCACGTGGAAGAAAGTCCCCTGAAAAACGCACGGTTGAAGACCACCAGTTATCCAGATGGTTGGGATGAAACTTTAGTTTGTGGCGGTTGTACGACGCTGAAAATCAGTAGCGGGTATCGATCCGAACAATTTCTCAGAGCTCTGTGTTGTAAAACATAAATAGATTTTAATAAAACGATATTACTAAACAGAATATATTTTATTCAATATTTAATAAGTCAATTACTATGTACCACGCGGATATTTGACGCTGATATTAACAGTTTTGCTTGAAGTTTCAATTCAGAATTTACCTGTTCAGTTTTCGTATAAAAATATATAACATCTTGTTGTCCATTGACAAAAGGTACGTTATTTTCTAAAATGAACTTTATTTCAGTAATATTACGGATAGAAATAATTTCATTTTATGCAAGTCTTTTGTATTTATAATATTTTGTATACCAATCGATGTGTTCCTCTTTATAATTTTCTTTCTATAACACCATAATTTGCTTTTAGTTTACTCAACTATTCATTTCTTTATTTTCTTATTCTCCTCCTTTTCTTACATATTTTCTAAGAATTTCTTACAATTTTGGATATTCTTAATAACTTCGTTAGAAAATTAAACTTGAAATTTTTTATCTCTAAATATTTTTTAAGGTCTAGTTTTTGATATTTTTAGTAAGTTTATAATTGTAATTATTATTACTCACCAGCATTTATAAATAGCGCAGGAGGGGCCACCATTCCATTATCATCCATCAAGAAATCTGTACGTGTTTATAGAATAATATATTATATTGTATAAATGATAATACAAAGCTTTGTTACATGTTTAAAAATAAAACAAAGTGAGATATGAAATAAAAAACGATGTAAACTTAAAATAAAAAACTAGTGTTAACCGTTCGGCGCCGGGGGAAAGGGATTGTTAGTAGGCAATATACCCAACCAGGTCGACCTCCTCGTGGTTCCCCCTGGAAACTATCATGGTTAATTCCTGATGAATTCATCATGATGGGCTAACTGGCCTGTTTTCATTCTCATCTATCACCCTTCACTGGTGCTCCGCCAGCGTATCCCGTTAGCGCGGGCGGGGTTACCATACCATTTTCACCCATAAAAAAACCGTTCGACTCCCAAACTGTGAATAACACTAGGTTAACACTAAACTGATATGGAATACTGTAAAATTACACCTAGTTCAGTAAAAAATTTAAAATTGTTTAAAACTGGTGTATGTTTTATCTCGATGTTTTATCCATAAGTAGTCCATTTTATTTGTTCTCTTATTTTCAAAATTTGAATGAAAGAACAAAATCGTGGTTTCAAAATCAAATGAAACAACAAAATGTGTTTTAAAGTTACACAAACCCGGCTTAGCACCCGTGCTAAGCCGGGGCGGGTCGCTAGTAAATAAATAAAAAGCCAAAAAACTTAAAAAAGTGAATTTTATTTATTAACTAGCTTTTGCCCGCGACTCACCCACCTCCATCGCCCACACGCGAATACACGTGAAGTTTGCAAGTGGATAATAAAACACAAAATCGTGGTTTTGTTGTTAGTTAAAAATAATATTTAAATAAATAAATCAAATTGGACACATTAAATCGCGCCATCTAGTTTCAAACTATAACCCAAAGCAAAACAAACACACATACACATGAATTCAAATGTATGTAATGTACAGGAATTGAAACTGCGACCACTGGCAGATCACCGCGACTTCATACACGTGGAGTTTGCAAGTGGGAAATAAAACGCCACTAAATTTATTTATATTTTTTTCTTTTTTTATTTCACAGGTTTACTTTAAATTTATTTTTTCTTTAATCTTAATAATCACAAACATTAGTTTTGTATCCTTATTAATATATGGAAACAGATGCCGAAAAGTTCTGTTACATGGCCGTTATTATGTTAAATGTCTGTTTAAAGCAAATATATATTTGGTTTCATCACACTATGTCAGATCTGGGAATATAAAGTATCCTATGTGTATAATCTATAGAAGAAATGATAAAATAAATACTGTAAATCATATGATTGCTTCTTTTTTTCTTATGTTAATATTATTATCAAAAAGAGGACGTGAGATATACTATGAAAAAAAAAAAAAAAAAAAATTTATTTAGTAACAAAATTGATACAATTTTTTCAGGATAAATTCACAATGTTTTTTAAAGCAAGTGTATGTTTCTAAGAGCAAGGAATTACACAGAAGGAATGATGAAATAAAAACTGTAAATCATATGGGTGCCTCCTTTCTTCTTATGCAAATATAAATAGTAAAATGAGGACGAAAGATACACCATCAGTTGCTATTTTTCTCAATTCATAGCAGGCTAGTGTATAGAAAATGTTTGATATGTCAATTATTTGTCAATGACAAATTTTACATTACTAGATTATATATTCGACACAGTTTATACAAAAAGTATGCAAGCAGTTTGTATCTGAATTTGGTAGGGTTATACGGCCGTATAACATATATTTTCTGTACACTAGCCTGCTATGAATTGACAATTTTATCACTCCTTCTATGTAATTCCTTGTTAAATAATAGGATTCACGATTTAAATTTAATGGTTTATGGTATTTTTATGGCATTAGTTAGTTCTTAGGGATGGTAACGCATGAGGGGTATCATGGGCGAAACAGTATACTCTGTTATGTCCATGGTATTGCTCATGTCTATGTCTTGTCAGGCGACGGTTCCCATTTTCCATCAGGTGGGCCGTCAGCTTGTTGCCATTCTAAGTTGTATAAAAAAAAAAAACATAACTAAGTCACTATTAAATGAATTTGAATAAAATTGGGTATGGGTCCTAACTCAGGAAAGACATTGATTCACATGGGTGAAGCTGCGGATTACAACTAGTTAGGAAACAAATTGAATGAAAATCATAAATTATTTATTTTAATTGAAACAAAACAATTATTTTGGATGTCTCATGTTTATTAATAACAGAGAAAACATCATCATCATCATCGTCAGTGATTTATGGGTGCAAACCACTTCTGGAGCGTGTGGCTATAGATTGAATAGAACTTGCTTTATCCTTAAGGAAATTTACCTCCACAAAGTCTTTAATTTCTCCTACAATTATCGCCAATAGGTTTACCTCGTATATATGCTTCTTGTAGGCGAAATAATCAATTAGTGCAGCCTCCATGCCGTATGCAGTGGGCTTTACTTTCAACTGGAATTCGGAGAGCTGACTTGTTCCGTTTGCGTTTAAATAATAAACCTTGTCATCAGAGACAAACGGTACACAATCTTCCATAACGAATGGAGGTTTGATTAATGTGACCGATGTAGGATTCTCTGGTAGACCTACGAATTTCTTGACTCCCTCTGCATTTATCACGTAAGGCTGCTTATCTTCGCCATAGTAATAAATATTATCAGAATAATCCAACACTAATTGTTGTGCGTTCTTTATTTTCTCAACTTTGGTCTTCTTAGTACCTTCATCTGTCACTTTATAAACTTCATGTTTATCCGTAACTATGTATAATACATTACTTGAGTTTTCTTTTTCAATATCAATGATATTGTCTGTGAGAGTTCCGTACTTATCTGCCTTGTTTTCTTTATAATTATAAACATAAAGTCCATCAGAAGCGGCGAGGTAGACTGTTTTAGAATCATCGTTGACTGCTACGGCATCTCTACCGTTTTCTAGAAGTTTCGTTCCTTTTCCGTTTCTAAGGACGTACAGGCCTTTGTAATCCTTGTTGCCTTTGTCATCTAATTCTGCTTCTACAAAGAATATGACACCTGTGCCATCATCACTTTCCGGTGAAGAGTCATCAGAATCTTTTGCGAAGTTTAGAGCATTGAGTGGTACGACTAATTGGACAATGTCATATGCGCCTGTGTATTTGATTAAGCTGTCAGGGAAGAAGTCTTCTGTGATGATAGTTAATTCATCTTCATTGCTGCTCGGGGCCCCGATGGCGGTGGTCGCCGATGACAAAAGTAGCGTCACAGTGATAGTTGTTAAAATAATCATTTTCGTAACTGAAATAAAGAGAATTAAGTTGAAATTAAACATTGTTGATTTGAATTGAATTTTATTGAATGGACTTATAAATGGAACAAAAAATTGTTGCATTGTAGGTCTCTTTTATTTCTCCAGTAAGTACAGTTTTACGTTACTCGCTGCATTCATTGACTTCCTACAATGATCAAAAATAGGTTTGGAACGACGACAATTAAACAAATACTTTTATGAAGTTCTTCTGTATGTACAAATATAAAAATTATAAAGACACACAAAGTTTTATTGGTTTCAATTCAAATTTAGTTACAATTATTTGAGAATGAGGAGTGTTCAATGCGAACTAATTAAACATGTGGCAACTACTGGCAAATTGTCTCTTATGAGGTAGGCTATATTTAGCAGTGGACAGTTAACGGCTGATATTAATTACTAATTATTATAAAATTGGTAAAACTAAAATTGCATCAGTTTATTAATAAATGTATGCATTTCGTTATGTGTTATTAACTAAAAATGTATGTTTATCTGCACGTTTATCTCTGCAGCTCGACCCGTGCGACCTGTAATAATGTTTTGAATTTATCCAATACCTACAATATTATCATATTTACGGACAACAATTTTGTCATCAATTTCGTTAAATATAGCATTAAATGTATATATTTAATTAATTAGTGAAATAACAGACATTTTGCTAAGATAATACAATTAGTTTTTGCCCGTGGCTTCGCTCGCGTTAATTTTGTTTTCGTCAATCGATTCTAGTTGCTGGTCGGTATTGGTAGAGGTGAGGTAAAATTGTTACAGATAGAAAAAAAATTAACTACAGAGCTATAGGTAATGTTTCGTCGCGAACTAAAATCTCATTTCATCTTAAATTTAAACTTCTATTAATTATGTTTTGACGTCATGTCTTATAATCATGGGCACAGAATAGAGTAATATTTCAGGATGCTGCTACACTCGTATATCACAGTATGCATGCTCTGGGGGAAAGGGATTGTTAGTAATGGAGACTGAGAATCCCATTGCTAGCAATATACCCAACCAGGTCGACCTCCTCGCGGTTCTCCCTGGGAACTATCATGGTTAATTCCTATTGAATTCATCATGATGGGCTAACTGGCCTGTTTTCATTATCATCTATCACCCTTACTACCATACCATTTTCATCTTTCGTCTTTTAACAAGGAATATGCTCTTGTCTTGAAGGTTATGATGTCGTATTGGTTCGGAAATACTGCTGCTGGAAGTTGATTCCAAAGCGAGGATGTGTGTAAAAGAACACTGTCTTTGAAAAACGCACGGTGGAGGACCGCCACTTATTCAGATGGTTGGGATGGAACTTTAGTTTGTGACGGGTTGTATGGTGGTGAAAATCAGCAGCAGGTATCAATTTGAACAATTCCTCAGAACACTTCTCATGATAAATTGTATAAAAGATGCATAGAGATGTAACGATTCTATACAATTTCAGTGGTTCGAGTCGGATAGTAAGCTATGTTTCATTAGCAATCCCTCCAAATGCAATTGCGTTCGAAGGAGTGACTCGACAGCTCTCATAAAACATAATCTTTAACCCTTCTTTGGATTATAGTGGAAATTTCCATCCATAACATTGAATGGCCAAAAATTATATAAAATAACAAGTTCACTTTAAGTTGATCGTGTCTGGATACCTTTTTAATGTCCATTGCAGAAAAAAAAGCTGTCAAATTTATTTTTTTAACAATTTTTCCTTTAATTTTGAACATGAATTATATCACCTTGATTTATTTTACAAATAAGAAAAATCATGCAAAAATGGGTTAATTGGGCATGATTGGAGCCCTTGTACGTATAAGTTAAAACTACATTTGAGAGGCATTTATGAAAAAAATAAACTAAAAAGATAAAATATAGGGCAAAATAAAGAAGAAAGTAGAATTAGAAGCAAGATACTTGAAAATAATGAAAGACAAACTATGCATGCTATTTGGCATGGGCGTGTTCTATTGAGGGTTGCTTTCTTAAACTCTCATATTTATAGAGAATATATATATCTTATCACCACATCTGTTTTTAACTATCCACTGGTGAACATAAGAACTGTGAGAAGAAGAGGAGGACCCATAGAGGGTATTGCCAGCAGTTGCCATGCTCGGTTGGTGGATTGACAACCGCAGTTAGGCTTTGAATGTGTTCCAAGAGGCACGTTGCTGCCTATCTTTCGCCCTCACTTAGTCGCCTTGGCAGCCATTATATATATAATATTTCTGGTCTGGCATTATGTAAAAACTGTTCAACCAATTGGGTACGGTTTTCAAAGTTGTTTTCCTGAAGACGTAACTTATAAACTTTAAAATTTTATTGGTTCTCCTACTTCTGAAATCTCCGTGTACAAAGTGTTCGAAAACTAGAAGAGAAAGACTACTTGAAAAAGCACAAGTTCTTGCAAAAAACAGGTGATCATTATATTTTTTCAACCAACTTCAAAAAGAAGGATGTTCTCAACTTAGTTGTAATTTGTTTTACATTTGTTACCTCATAACTCCTTTAGTTTTAAACCGTTTTCAAAAATTCTTTTTTTATCTGAAAGGACATACTTACAGATTGGTCTTATAGAAACTTTATCATAATCGGTCCAGTAGTCTAGTTTTCAGATCAAAATAACTGGTATTGTCACAAACGAAGTAAATTTGTTTGCGGGTCACAATCATTACTAATTGTAAAATTTATTATTTATTGAAATTTATTGAAGTCAAAAAAGCATTGTGCTTAATAAATCGTTTGCTTTTTAATTATTATTTACTAAGAGAGCTTTTGGTTTCAGTCTCCAGTTGAATTATACAAGACAAAATTGCACTATTTTGAAAAATATTAATATTATTAACCTTTCGCCAACCGTATAGGACAATATTGTTCGTGCCAAGTTTGGACCTGATGCACATTTTTGTAAGAAAAAAAGGATGGGGCCTTGAACCTCTTTGTAAATAAAACTTACACACGCGCGTACCTCACCGGCAAGGTTGTGAAAGGCGCTTATATAAAGAATAAATTTCCAAAATATTTCTTCTTAAAACTAATTCATATCCAAGATATCGATTATTTAGTGAAATCTTAGAAATTACGGTTTTTGTAGAGTTGTACAAAATTTTATTTCACCAGATGGTAACGTATTTAAGTCAAAAACTATGAAAACTGCAAAAAGAAATCTAGGACATATTCCCTGAATTTTTTTTGGAATTTCTCCCTACACTTTAAGTAGGTCAAATTATCATCTAGGACGATATCGTCCGTGACGGTTGACAGTGTGCAGAAAAAAACACATTTGACGGAGTTGACGGAGGGTTATACAAGTAATTCAGGGCCTCTAACAAGTCTACAATTTATTAATAACTATATATCAATTCTAGAAGTCTTCTCTTAATTTTTCGAGAACAGGAGACGAATTATGAAAGTGGATGCTAATATTTAAAATATTGGACTCTGTTTATACAGAGTAGTGTTTCTTTATGGAAAATTTGACTTACCAGTACAGTGATCTGACACGGACTAGTTGCAATCGGGGGTCATTCGCAAATAAATATCGTCACGGGTAGCTGCGAGATAAGGGGAATTAGCTTTTTCGAGTAAATATAATTATATAATAATAGGTGATGATATCAATTGGTTGTATTATCATTGTTTATATTATCAAGTAGAAAGCGTTTAAATCACACTTATCAATCAGTGGAGTTTATACATAAATATCTATTTTTATAATACAGGGGGCAAAAGAGCATACTGCTCACCTGATGCTAAGTGACTATCGCCGCCCATGATCACTCGCATTGCATCGCACTAAAGGCATTGCAGGTGTTCTGCCGGCCTTTTAAAAAGGAATATGCTCTTTTTTTTAAAGGTTATGATATCGTATCGGTTCGGAAATACTGCTCTTGGAAGTTGATTCCAAAGAATGGTTGTACGTGGAAGAAAGTTCCCTGAAAAACGCACGGTTGACGACCACCAGTTATCCAGATGGTTGGGATGAAACTTTAGTTTGTGGCGGTTGTACGACGCTGAAAATCAGTAGTGGGTATCGATCCGAACAATTTCTCAGAGCTCTGTGTTGTAAAACATAAATAGATTTTAATAAAACGATATTACTAAACAGAATATATTTTATTCAATATTTAATAAGTCAATTACTATGTACCACGCGGATATTTGACGCTGATATTAACAGTTTTGCTTGAAGTTTCAATTCAGAATTTACCTGTTCAGTTTTCGTATAAAAATATATAACATCTTGTTGTCCATTGACAAAAGGTACGTTATTTTCTAAAATGAACTTTATTTCAGTAATATTACGGATAGAAATAATTTCATTTTATGCAAGTCTTTTGTATTTATAATATTTTGTATACCAATCGATGTGTTCCTCTTTATAATTTTCTTTCTATAACACCATAATTTGCTTTTAGTTTACTCAACTATTCATTTCTTTATTTTCTTATTCTCCTCCTTTTCTTACATATTTTCTAAGAATTTCTTACAATTTTGGATATTCTTAATAACTTCGTTAGAAAATTAAACTTGAAATTTTTTATCTCTAAATATTTTTTAAGATCTAGTTTTTGATATTTTTAGTAAGTTTATAATTGTAATTATTATTACTCACCAGCATTTATAAATAGTGCAGGAGGGGCCACCATTCCATTATCATCCATCAAGAAATCTGTACGTGTATATTGTATAAAATAATATATTGTATAAAACAAAGTGATAATACAAAGTTTAACCGTTCGTTAACCCAACCAGGTCGACCTCCTCGTGGTTCCCCCTGGAAACTATCATGGTTAATTCCTGATGAATTCATCATGATGGGCTAACTGGCCTGTTTTCATTCTCATCTATCACCCTTCACTGGTGCTCCGCCAGCGTATCCCGTTAGCGCGGGCGGGGTTACCATACCATTTTCACCCATAAAAAAACCGTTCGACTCCCAAACTGTGAATAACACTAGGTTAACACTAAACTGATATGGAATACTGTAAAATTACACCTAGTTCAGTAAAAAATTTAAAATTGTTTAAAACTGGTGTATGTTTTATCTCGATGTTTTATCCATAAGTAGTCCATTTTATTTGTTCTCTTATTTTCAAAATTTGAATGAAAGAACAAAATCGTGGTTTCAAAATCAAATGAAACAACAAAATGTGTTTTAAAGTTACACAAACCCGGCTTAGCACCCGTGCTAAGCCGGGGCGGGTCGCTAGTAAATAAATAAAAAGCCAAAAAACTTAAAAAAGTGAATTTTATTTATTAACTAGCTTTTGCCCGCGACTCACCCACCTCCATCGCCCACACGCGAATACACGTGAAGTTTGCAAGTGGATAATAAAACACAAAATCGTGGTTTTGTTGTTAGTTAAAAATAATATTTAAATAAATAAATCAAATTGGACACATTAAATCGCGCCATCTAGTTTCAAACTATAACCCAAAGCAAAACAAACACACATACACATTAATTCAAATGTATGTATTGTACAGGAATTGAAACTGCGACCACTGGCAGATCACCGCGACTTCATACACGTGGATTTTGCAAGTGGGAAATAAAACGCCACTAAATTTATTTATATTTTTTTTTTTTTTATTTCACAGGTTTACTTTAAATTTATTTTTTCTTTAATCTTAATAATCACAAACATTAGTTTTGTATCCTTATTAATATATGGAAACAGATGCCGAAAAGTTCTGTTACATGGCCGTTATTATGTTAAATGTCTGTTTAAAGCAAATATATATTTGGTTTCATCACACTATGTCAGATCTGGGAATATAAAGTATCCTATGTGTATAATCTATAGAAGAAATGATAAAATAAATACTGTAAATCATATGATTGCTTCTTTTTTTCTTATGTTAATATTATTATCAAAAAGAGGACGTGAGATATACTATGAAAATAAAAAATAAAAAAAAAATTATTTAGTAACAAAATTGATACAATTTTTTCAGGATAAATTCACAATGTTTTTTAAAGCAAGTGTATGTTTCTAAGAGCAAGGAATTACACAGAAGGAATGATGAAATAAAAACTGTAAATCATATGGGTGCCTCCTTTCTTCTTATGCAAATATAAATAGTAAAATGAGGACGAAAGATACACCATCAGTTGCTATTTTTCTCAATTCATAGCAGGCTAGTGTATAGAAAATGTTTGATATGTCAATTATTTGTCAATGACAAATTTTACATTACTAGATTATATATTCGACACAGTTTATACAAAAAGTATGCAAGCAGTTTGTATCTGAATTCGGTAGGGTTATACGGCCGTATAACATATATTTTCTGTACACTAGCCTGCTATGAATTGACAATTTTATCACTCCTTCTATGTAATTCCTTGTTAAATAATAGGATTCACGATTTAAATTTAATGGTTTATGGTATTTTTATGGCATTAGTTAGTTCTTAGGGATGGTAACGCATGAGGGGTATCATGGGCGAAACAGTATACTCTGTTATGTCCATGGTATTGCTCATGTCTATGTCTTGTCAGGCGACGGTTCCCATTTTCCATCAGGTGGGCCGTCAGCTTGTTGCCATTCTAAGTTGTATAAAAAAAAAAAAAAACATAACTAAGTCACTATTAAATGAATTTGAATAAAATTGGGTATGGGTCCTAACTCAGGAAAGACATTGATTCACATGGGTGAAGCTGCGGATTACAACTAGTTAGGAAACAAATTGAATGAAAATCATAAATTATTTATTTTAATTGAAACAAAACAATTATTTTGGATGTCTCATGTTTATTAATAACAGAGAAAACATCATCATCATCATCGTCAGTGATTTATGGGTGCAAACCACTTCTGGAGCGTGTGGCTATAGATTGAATAGAACTTGCTTTATCCTTAAGGAAATTTACCTCCACAAAGTCTTTAATTTCTCCTACAATTATCGCCAATAGGTTTACCTCGTATATATGCTTCTTGTAGGCGAAATAATCAATTAGTGCAGCCTCCATGCCGTATGCAGTGGGCTTTACTTTCAACTGGAATTCGGAGAGCTGACTTGTTCCGTTTGCGTTTAAATAATAAACCTTGTCATCAGAGACAAACGGTACACAATCTTCCATAACGAATGGAGGTTTGATTAATGTGACCGATGTAGGATTCTCTGGTAGACCTACGAATTTCTTGACTCCCTCTGCATTTATCACGTAAGGCTGCTTATCTTCGCCATAGTAATAAATATTATCAGAATAATCCAACACTAATTGTTGTGCGTTCTTTATTTTCTCAACTTTGGTCTTCTTAGTACCTTCATCTGTCACTTTATAAACTTCATGTTTATCCGTAACTATGTATAATACATTACTTGAGTTTTCTTTTTCAATATCAATGATATTGTCTGTGAGAGTTCCGTACTTATCTGCCTTGTTTTCTTTATAATTATAAACATAAAGTCCATCAGAAGCGGCGAGGTAGACTGTTTTAGAATCATCGTTGACTGCTACGGCATCTCTACCGTTTTCTAGAAGTTTCGTTCCTTTTCCGTTTCTAAGGACGTACAGGCCTTTGTAATCCTTGTTGCCTTTGTCATCTAATTCTGCTTCTACAAAGAATATGACACCTGTGCCATCATCACTTTCCGGTGAAGAGTCATCAGAATCTTTTGCGAAGTTTAGAGCATTGAGTGGTACGACTAATTGGACAATGTCATATGCGCCTGTGTATTTGATTAAGCTGTCAGGGAAGAAGTCTTCTGTGATGATAGTTAATTCATCTTCATTGCTGCTCGGGGCCCCGATGGCGGTGGTCGCCGATGACAAAAGTAGCGTCACAGTGATAGTTGTTAAAATAATCATTTTCGTAACTGAAATAAAGAAATTAAGTTGAAATTAAACATTGTTGATTTGAATTGAATTTTATTGAATGGACTTATAAATGGAACAAAAAATTGTTGCATTGTAGGTCTCTTTTATTTCTCCAGTAAGTACAGTTTTACGTTACTCGCTGCATTCATTGACTTCCTACAATGATCAAAAATAGGTTTGGAACGACGACAATTAAACAAATACTTTTATGAAGTTCTTCTGTATGTACAAATATAAAAATTATAAAGACACACAAAGTTTTATTGGTTTCAATTCAAATTTAGTTACAATTATTTGAGAATGAGGAGTGTTCAATGCGAACTAATTAAACATGTGGCAACTACTGGCAAATTGTCTCTTATGAGGTAGGCTATATTTAGCAGTGGACAGTTAACGGCTGACACTAATTAGTATAAAATTGGTAAAACAACACAGTACAGTACAGTTTATTAATAAATGTATGCATTTCGTTATGTGTTATTAACTAAAAATGTATGTTTATCTGCACGTTTATCTCTGCAGCTCGACCCGTGCGACCTGTAATAATGTTTTGAATTTATCCAATACCTACAATATTATCATATTTACGGACAACAATTTTGTCATCAATTTCGTTAAATATAGCATTAAATGTATATATTTAATTAATTAGTGAAATAACAGACATTTTGCTAAGATAATACAATTAGTTTTTGCCCGTGGCTTCGCTCGCGTTAATTTTGTTTTCGTCAATCGATTCTAGTTGCTGGTCGGTATTGGTAGAGGTGAGGTAAAATTGTTACAGATAGAAAAAAAATTAACTACAGAGCTATAGGTAATGTTTCGTCGCGAACTAAAATCTCATTTCATCTTAAATTTAAACTTCTATTAATTATGTTTTGACGTCATGTCTTATAATCATGGGCACAGAATAGAGTAATATTTCAGGATGCTGCTACACTCGTATATCACAGTATGCATGCTCTGGGGGAAAGGGATTGTTAGTAATGGAGACTGAGAATCCCATTGCTAGCAATATACCCAACCAGGTCGACCTCCTCGCGGTTCTCCCTGGGAACTATCATGGTTAATTCCTATTGAATTCATCATGATGGGCTAACTGGCCTGTTTTCATTATCATCTATCACCCTTACTACCATACCATTTTCACCCATCAAAAAAGAGTATGCATGCCCTTCTATTTGGCGCTAATACATACAGATCTTGAGCATTGGATACATGCGAACATGATACATGGCCTTACCAAATGTCTTTCAAATATTATAAGTAGTAGAAAAGCTTTTTTTATTACAACACAAGAGGTAAACGAGCATACGGCTCACTTGATGGTAAATGACTACCGCCGCCCATGATCACGCACAACACCAGAGGCATTGCAGGTGTGCTGCCGGTCTTTTAACAAGGAATATGCTCTCGTCTTGAAGGTTATGATGTCGTATTGGTTCGGAAATACTGCTGCTGGAAGTTGATTCCAAAGCGAGGATGTGTGTAAAAGAACACTGTCTTTGAAAAACGCACGGTGGAGGACCGCCGCTCATTCAGATGGTTGGGATGGAAATTTAGTTTGTGGCGGGTTGTTTGGTGGTGAAAATCAGCAGCAGGTATCAATTCGAACAATTCCTCAGAACACTTCTCATGATAAATTGTATAAAAGATGCATAGAGATGTAACGTCTCTATACAGTTTCAGTGGTTCGAGTCGGATAGTAAGCTATGTTTCATTAGCAATCCCTCCAAATGCAATTGCGTTCGAAGGAGTGACTCGACAGCTCTCATAAAACATAATCTTTAACCCTTCTTTGCATTATAGTGGAAATTTCCATCCATAACATTGAATGGCCAAAAATTATATAAAATAATAAGTTCACTTTAAGTTGATCGTGTCTGGATACCTTTTTAATGTCCCTTGCAGAAAAAAAAGCTGTCAAATTTATTTTTTTAACAATTTTTCCTTTAATTTTGAACATGAATTATATATATTACCTTGATTTATTTTACAAATAAGAAAAATCATGCAAAGAAGGGTTAATTGGGCATGATTGGAGCCCTTGTATGTATAAGTTAAAATTACATTTGAGAGGCATTTATGAAAAAATAAACTAAAAAGATAAAATATAGGGCAAAATAAAGAAGAAAGTAGAATTAGAAGCAAGATACTTGAAAATAATGAAAGACAAACTATGCATGCTATTTGGCATGGGCGTGTTCTATTGAGGGTTGCTTTCTTAAACTCTCATATTTATAGAGAATATATATATCTTATCACCACATCTGTTTTTAACTATCCACTGGTGAACATAAGAACTGTGAGAAGAAGAGGAGGACCCATAGAGGGTATTGCCAGCAGTTGCCATGCTCGGTTGGTGGATTGACAACCGCAGTTAGGCTTTGAATGTGTTCCAAGAGGCACGTTGCTGCCTATCTCTCGCCCTCACTTAGTCGCCTTGGCAGCCATTATATATATAATATTTCTGGTCTGGCATTATGTAAAAACTGTTCAACCAATTGGGTACGGTTTTCAAAGTTGTTTTCCTGAAGACGTAACTTATAAACTTTAAAATTTTATTGGTTCTCCTACTTCTGAAATCTCCGTGTACAAAGTGTTCGAAAACTAGAAGAGAAAGACTACTTGAAAAAGCACAAGTTCTTGCAAAAAACTGGTGATCATTATATTTTTTCAACCAACTTCAAAAAGAAGGATGTTCTCAACTTAGTTGTAATTTGTTTTACATTTGTTACCTCATAACTCATTTAGTTTTAAACCGTTTTCAAAATTTATTTTTTTATCTGAAAGGACATACTTACAGATTGGTCTTATAGAAACTTTATCATAATCGGTCCAGTAGTCTAGTTTTCAGATCAAAATAACTGGTATTGTCACAAACGAAGTAAATTTGTTTGCGGGTCACAATCATTACTAATTGCAAAATTTATTATTTATTGAAATTTATTGAAGTCAAAAAAGCATTGTGCTTAATAAATCGTTTGCTTTTTAATTATTATTTACTAAGAGAGCTTTTGGTTTCAGTATTCAGTTGAATTATACAAGAAAAAATTGCACTATTTTGAAAAATATTAATATTATTAACCTTTCGCCAACCGTATAGGACAATATTGTTCGTGCCAAGTTTGGACCTGATGCACATTTTTGTAAGAAAAAAAGGATGGGGCCTTGAACCTCTTTGTAAATAAAACTTACACACGCGCGTACCTCACCGGCAAGGTTGTGAAAGGCGCTTATATAAAGAATAAATTTCCAAAATATTTCTTCTTAAAACTAATTCATATCCAAGATATCGATTATTTAGTGAAATCTTAGAAATTACGGTTTTTGTAGAGTTGTACAAAATTTTATTTCACCAGATGGTAACGCATTTAAGTCAAAAACTATGAAAACTGCAAAAAGAAATCTAGGACATATTCCTGAATTTTTTTTGGAATTTCTCCCTACACTTTAAGTAGGTCAAATTATCATCTAGGACGATATCGTCCGTGACGGTTGACAGTGTGCAGAAAAAAACACATTTGACGGAGTTGACGGAGGGTTATACAAGTAATTCAGGGCCTCTAACAAGTCTACAATTTATTAATAACTATATATCAATTCTAGAAGTCTTCTCTTAATTTTTCGAGAACAGGAGACGAATTATGAAAGTGGATGCTAATATTTAAAATATTGGACTCTGTTTATACAGAGTAGTGTTTCTTTATGGAAAATTTGACTTACCAGTACAGTGATCTGACACGGACTAGTTGCAATCGGGGGTCATTCTCAAATAAATATCGTCACGTGTAGCTGCGAGATAAGGGGAATTAGCTTTTTCGAGTAAATATAATTATATAATAATAGGTGATGATATCAATTGGTTGTATTATCATTGTTTATATTATCAAGTAGAAAGCGTTTAAATCACACTTATCAATCAGTGGAGTTTATACATAAATATCTATTTTTATAATACAGGGGGCAAAAGAGCATACTGCTCACCTGATGCTAAGTGACTATCGCCGCCCATGATCACTCGCATTGCATCGCACTAAAGGCATTGCAGGTGTTCTGCCGGCCTTTTAAAAAGGAATATGCTCTTTTTTTTAAAGGTTATGATATCGTATCGGTTCGGAAATACTGCTCTTGGAAGTTGATTCCAAAGAATGGTTGCACGTGGAAGAAAGTCCCCTGAAAAACGCACGGTTGAAGACCACCAGTTATCCAGATGGTTGGGATGAAACTTTAGTTTGTGGCGGTTGTACGACGCTGAAAATCAGTAGCGGGTATCGATCCGAACAATTTCTCAGAGCTCTGTGTTGTAAAACATAAATAGATTTTAATAAAACGATATTACTAAACAGAATATATTTTATTCAATATTTAATAAGTCAATTACTATGTACCACGCGGATATTTGACGCTGATATTAACAGTTTTGCTTGAAGTTTCAATTCAGAATTTACCTGTTCAGTTTTCGTATAAAAATATATAACATCTTGTTGTCCATTGACAAAAGGTACGTTATTTTCTAAAATGAACTTTATTTCAGTAATATTACGGATAGAAATAATTTCATTTTATGCAAGTCTTTTGTATTTATAATATTTTGTATACCAATCGATGTGTTCCTCTTTATAATTTTCTTTCTATAACACCATAATTTGCTTTTAGTTTACTCAACTATTCATTTCTTTATTTTCTTATTCTCCTCCTTTTCTTACATATTTTCTAAGAATTTCTTACAATTTTAGATATTCTTAATAACTTCGTTAGAAAATTAAACTTGAAATTTTTTATCTCTAAATATTTTTTAAGGTCTAGTTTTTGATATTTTTAGTAAGTTTATAATTGTAATTATTATTACTCACCAGCATTTATAAATAGCGCAGGAGGGGCCACCATTCCATTATCATCCATCAAGAAATCTGTACGTGTTTATAGAATAATATATTGTATAAATGATAATACAAAGCTTTGTTACATGTTTAAAAATAAAACAAAGTGAGATATGAAATAAAAAACGATGTAAACTTAAAATAAAAAACTAGTGTTAACCGTTCGGCGCCGGGGAAAGGGATTGTTAGTAGGCAATATACCCAACCAGGTCGACCTCCTCGTGGTTCCCCCTGGAAACTATCATGGTTAATTCCTGATGAATTCATCATGATGGGCTAACTGGCCTGTTTTCATTCTCATCTATCACCCTTCACTGGTGCTCCGCCAGCGTATCCCGTTAGCGCGGGCGGGGTTACCATACAATTTTCACCCATAAAAAAACCGTTCGACTCCCAAACTGTGAATAACACTAGGTTAACACTAAACTGATATGGAATACTGTAAAATTACACCTAGTTCAGTAAAAAATTTAAAATTGTTTAAAACTGGTGTATGTTTTATCTCGATGTTTTATCCATAAGTAGTCCATTTTATTTGTTCTCTTATTTTCAAAATTTGAATGAAAGAACAAAATCGTGGTTTCAAAATCAAATGAAACAACAAAATGTGTTTTAAAGTTACACAAACCCGGCTTAGCACCCGTGCTAAGCCGGGGCGGGTCGCTAGTAAATAAATAAAAAGCCAAAAAACTTAAAAAAGTGAATTTTATTTATTAACTAGCTTTTGCCCGCGACTCACCCACCTCCATCGCCCACACGCGAATACACGTGAAGTTTGCAAGTGGATAATAAAACACAAAATCGTGGTTTTGTTGTTAGTTAAAAATAATATTTAAATAAATAAATCAAATTGGACACATTAAATCGCGCCATCAAGTTTCAAACTATAACCCAAACAAAACAAACACACATACACATGAATTTAAATGTATGTAATGTACAGGAATTGAAACTGCGACCACTGGCAGATCACCGCGACTTCATACACGTGGAGTTTGCAAGTGGGAAATAAAACGCCACTAAATTTATTTATAATTGTTTTCTTTTTTTATTTCACAGGTTTACTTTAAATTTATTTTTTCTTTAATCTTAATAATCACAAACATTAGTTTTGTATCCTTATTAATATATGGAAACAGATGCCGAAAAGTTCTGTTACATGGCGTTATTATGTTAAATGTCTGTTTAAAGCAAATATATATTTGGTTTCATCACACTATGTCAGATCTGGGAATATAAAGTATCCTATGTGTATAATCTATAGAAGAAATAATAAAGTAAATACTGTAAATCATATGGGTGCCTCCTTTCTTCTTATGCAAATATAAATAGTAAAATGAGGACGAAAGATACACCATCAGTTGCTATTTTTCTCAATTCATAGCAGGCTAGTGTATAGAAAATGTTTGATATGTCAATTATTTGTCAATGACAAATTTTACATTACTAGATTATATATTCGACACAGTTTATACAAAAAGTATGCAAGCAGTTTGTATCTGAATTTGGTAGGGTTATACGGCCGTATAACATATATTTTCTGTACACTAGCCTGCTATGAATTGACAATTTTATCACTCCTTCTATGTAATTCCTTGTTAAATAATAGGATTCACGATTTAAATTTAATGGTTTATGGTATTTTTATGGCATTAGTTAGTTCTTAGGGATGGTAACGCATGAGGGGTATCATGGGCGAAACAGTATACTCTGTTATGTCCATGGTATTGCTCATGTCTATGTCTTGTCAGGCGACGGTTCCCATTTTCCATCAGGTGGGCCGTCAGCTTGTTGCCATTCTAAGTTGTATAAAAAAAAAAAAAACATAACTAAGTCACTATTAAATGAATTTGAATAAAATTGGGTATGGGTCCTAACTCAGGAAAGACATTGATTCACATGGGTGAAGCTGCGGATTACAACTAGTTAGGAAACAAATTGAATGAAAATCATAAATTATTTATTTTAATTGAAACAAAACAATTATTTTGGATGTTTCATGTTTATTAATAACAGAGAAAACATCATCATCATCATCGTCAGTGATTTATGGGTGCAAACCACTTCTGGAGCGTGTGGCTATAGATTGAATAGAACTTGCTTTATCCTTAAGGAAATTTACCTCCACAAAGTCTTTAATTTCTCCTACAATTATCGCCAATAGGTTTACCTCGTATATATGCTTCTTGTAGGCGAAATAATCAATTAGTGCAGCCTCCATGCCGTATGCAGTGGGCTTTACTTTCAACTGGAATTCGGAGAGCTGACTTGTTCCGTTTGCGTTTAAATAATAAACCTTGTCATCAGAGACAAACGGTACACAATCTTCCATAACGAATGGAGGTTTGATTAATGTGACCGATGTAGGATTCTCTGGTAGACCTACGAATTTCTTGACTCCTCTGCATTTATCACGTAAGGCTGCTTATCTTCGCCATAGTAATAAATATTATCAGAATAATCCAACACTAATTGTTGTGCGTTCTTTATTTTCTCAACTTTGGTCTTCTTAGTACCTTCATCTGTCACTTTATAAACTTCATGTTTATCCGTAACTATGTATAATACATTACTTGAGTTTTCTTTTTCAATATCAATGATATTGTCTGTGAGAGTTCCGTACTTATCTGCCTTGTTTTCTTTATAATTATAAACATAAAGTCCATCAGAAGCGGCGAGGTAGACTGTTTTAGAATCATCGTTGACTGCTACGGCATCTCTACCGTTTTCTAGAAGTTTCGTTCCTTTTCCGTTTCTAAGGACGTACAGGCCTTTGTAATCCTTGTTGCCTTTGTCATCTAATTCTGCTTCTACAAAGAATATGACACCTGTGCCATCATCACTTTCCGGTGAAGAGTCATCAGAATCTTTTGCGAAGTTTAGAGCATTGAGTGGTACGACTTATTTGAAAATGTCATATGCGCCTGTGTATTTGATTAAGCTGTCAGGGAAGAAGTCTTCTGTGATGATAGTTAATTCATCTTCATTGCTGCTCGGGGCCCCGATGGCGGTGGTCGCCGATGACAAAAGTAGCGTCACAGTGATAGTTGTTAAAATAATCATTTTCGTAACTGAAATAAAGAGAATTAAGTTGAAATTAAACATTGTTGATTTGAATTGAATTTTATTGAATGGACTTATAAATGGAACAAAAATTGTTGCATTGTAGGTCTCTTTTATTTCTCCAGTAAGTACAGTTTTACGTTACTCGCTGCATTCATTGACTTCCTACAATGATCAAAAATAGGTTTGGAACGACGACAATTAAACAAATACTTTTATGAAGTTCTTCTGTATGTACAAATATAAAAATTATAAAGACACACAAAGTTTTATTGGTTTCAATTCAAATTTAGTTACAATTATTTGAGAATGAGGAGTGTTCAATGCGAAATAATTAAACATGTGGCAACTACTGGCAAATTGTCTCTTATGAGGTAGGCTATATTTAGCAGTGGACAGTTAACGGCTGACACTAATTAGTATAAAATTGGTAAAACAACACAGTACAGTACAGTTTATTAATAAATGTATGCATTTCGTTATGTGTTATTAACTAAAAATGTATGTTTATCTGCACGTTTATCTCTGCAGCTCGACCCGTGCGACCTGTAATAATGTTTTGAATTTATCCAATACCTACAATATTATCATATTTACGGACAACAATTTTGTCATCAATTTCGTTAAATATAGCATTAAATGTATATATTTAATTAATTAGTGAAATAAC
The DNA here is from genome assembly GCF_026898425.1 of Galleria mellonella. Lineage (NCBI taxonomy): Eukaryota > Metazoa > Arthropoda > Insecta > Lepidoptera > Pyralidae > Galleria > Galleria mellonella. Next base: position 6,007 of record NW_026441999.1, on the reverse strand, counting down.
AGACATTTTGCTAAGATAATACAATTAGTTTTTGCCCGTGGCTTCGCTCGCGTTAATTTTGTTTTCGTCAATCGATTCTAGTTGCTGGTCGGTATTGGTAGAGGTGAGGTAAAATTGTTACAGATAGAAAAAAAATTAACTACAGAGCTATAGGTAATGTTTCGTCGCGAACTAAAATCTCATTTCATCTTAAATTTAAACTTCTATTAATTATGTTTTGACGTCATGTCTTATAATCATGGGCACAGAATAGAGTAATATTTCAGGATGCTGCTACACTCGTATATCACAGTATGCATGCTCTGGGGGAAAGGGATTGTTAGTAATGGAGACTGAGAATCCCATTGCTAGCAATATACCCAACCAGGTCGACCTCCTCGCGGTTCTCCCTGGGAACTATCATGGTTAATTCCTATTGAATTCATCATGATGGGCTAACTGGCCTGTTTTCATTATCATCTATCACCCTTACTACCATACCATTTTCATCCATCAAAAAAGTATGCATGCCCTTCTATTTGGCGCTAATACATACAGATCTTGAGCATTGGATACATGCGAACATGATACATGGCCTTACCAAATGTCTTTCAAATATTATAAGTAGTAGAAAAGCTTTTTTTATTACAACACAAGAGGTAAACGAGCATACGGCTCACTTGATGGTAAATGACTACCGCCGCCCATGATCACGCACAACACCAGAGGCATTGCAGGTGTGCTGCCGGTCTTTTAACAAGGAATATGCTCTTGTCTTGAAGGTTATGATGTCGTATTGGTTCGGAAATACTGCTGCTGGAAGTTGATTCCAAAGCGAGGATGTGTGTAAAAGAACACTGTCTTTGAAAAACGCACGGTGGAGGACCGCCACTCATTCAGATGGTTGGGATGGAAATTTAGTTTGTGGCGGGTTGTTTGGTGGTGAAAATCAGCAGCAGGTATCAATTTGAACAATTCCTCAGAACACTTCTCATGATAAATTGTATAAAAGATGCATAGAGATGTAACGTCTCTATACAGTTTCAGTGGTTCGAGTCGGATAGTAAGCTATGTTTCATTAGCAATCCCTCCAAATGCAATTGCGTTCGAAGGAGTGACTCGACAGCTCTCATAAAACATAATCTTTAACCCTTCTTTGCATTATAGTGGAAATTTCCATCCATAACATTGAATGGCCAAAAATTATATAAAATAACAAGTTCACTTTAAGTTGATCGTGTCTGGATACCTTTTTAATGTCCCTTGCAGAAAAAAAAGCTGTCAAATTTATTTTTTTAACAATTTTTCCTTTAATTTTGAACATGAATTATATATATTACCTTGATTTATTTTACAAATAAGAAAAATCATGCAAAGAAGGGTTAATTGGGCATGATTGGAGCCCTTGTATGTATAAGTTAAAATTACATTTGAGAGGCATTTATGAAAAAAAATAAACTAAAAAGATAAAATATAGGGCAAAATAAAGAAGAAAGTAGAATTAGAAGCAAGATACTTGAAAATAATGAAAGACAAACTATGCATGCTATTTGGCATGGGCGTGTTCTATTGAGGGTTGCTTTCTTAAACTCTCATATTTATAGAGAATATATATATCTTATCACCACATCTGTTTTTAACTATCCACTGGTGAACATAAGAACTGTGAGAAGAAGAGGAGGACCCATAGAGGGTATTGCCAGCAGTTGCCATGCTCGGTTGGTGGATTGACAACCGCAGTTAGGCTTTGAATGTGTTCCAAGAGGCACGTTGCTGCCTATCTCTCGCCCTCACTTAGTCGCCTTGGCAGCCATTATATATATAATATTTCTGGTCTGGCATTATGTAAAAACTGTTCAACCAATTGGGTACGGTTTTCAAAGTTGTTTTCCTGAAGACGTAACTTATAAACTTTAAAATTTTATTGGTTCTCCTACTTCTGAAATCTCCGTGTACAAAGTGTTCGAAAACTAGAAGAGAAAGACTACTTGAAAAAGCACAAGTTCTTGCAAAAAACTGGTGATCATTATATTTTTTCAACCAACTTCAAAAAGAAGGATGTTTTTAACTTAGTTGTAATTTGTTTTACATTTGTTACCTCATAACTCCTTTAGTTTTAAACCGTTTTCAAAAATTCTTTTTTTATCTGAAAGGACATACTTACAGATTGGTCTTATAGAAACTTTATCATAATCGGTCCAGTAGTCTAGTTTTCAGATCAAAATAACTGGTATTGTCACAAACGAAGTAAATTTGTTTGCGGGTCACAATCATTACTAATTGCAAAATTTATTATTTATTGAAATTTATTGAAGTCAAAAAAGCATTGTGCTTAATAAATCGTTTGCTTTTTAATTATTATTTACTAAGAGAGCTTTTGGTTTCAGTATTCAGTTGAATTATACAAGAAAAAATTGCACTATTTTGAAAAATATTAATATTATTAACCTTTCGCCAACCGTATAGGACAATATTGTTCGTGCCAAGTTTGGACCTGATGCACATTTTTGTAAGAAAAAAAGGATGGGGCCTTGAACCTCTTTGTAAATAAAACTTACACACGCGCGTACCTCACCGGCAAGGTTGTGAAAGGCGCTTATATAAAGAATAAATTTCCAAAATATTTCTTCTTAAAACTAATTCATATCCAAGATATCGATTATTTAGTGAAATCTTTTACTTTTTGTAGAGTTGTACAAAATTTTATTTCACCAGATGGTAACGCATTTAAGTCAAAAACTATGAAAACTGCAAAAAGAAATCTAGGACATATTCCCTGAATTTTTTTTGGAATTTCTCCCTACACTTTAAGTAGGTCAAATTATCATCTAGGACGATATCGTCCGTGACGGTTGACAGTGTGCAGAAAAAAACACATTTGACGGAGTTGACGGAGGGTTATACAAGTAATTCAGGGCCTCTAACAAGTCTACAATTTATTAATAACTATATATCAATTCTAGAAGTCTTCTCTTAATTTTTCGAGAACAGGAGACGAATTATGAAAGTGGATGCTAATATTTAAAATATTGGACTCTGTTTATACAGAGTAGTGTTTCTTTATGGAAAATTTGACTTACCAGTACAGTGATCTGACACGGACTAGTTGCAATCGGGGGTCATTCGCAAATAAATATCGTCACGGGTAGCTGCGAGATAAGGGGAATTAGCTTTTTCGAGTAAATATAATTATATAATAATAGGTGATGATATCAATTGGTTGTATTATCATTGTTTATATTATCAAGTAGAAAGCGTTTAAATCACACTTATCAATCAGTGGAGTTTATACATAAATATCTATTTTTATAATACAGGGCAAAAGAGCATACTGCTCACCTGATGCTAAGTGACTATCGCCGCCCATGATCACTCGCATTGCATCGCACTAAAGGCATTGCAGGTGTTCTGCCGGCCTTTTAAAAAGGAATATGCTCTTTTTTTTAAAGGTTATGATATCGTATCGGTTCGGAAATACTGCTCTTGGAAGTTGATTCCAAAGAATGGTTGCACGTGGAAGAAAGTCCCCTGAAAAACGCACGGTTGAAGACCACCAGTTATCCAGATGGTTGGGATGAAACTTTAGTTTGTGGCGGTTGTACGACGCTGAAAATCAGTAGCGGGTATCGATCCGAACAATTTCTCAGAGCTCTGTGTTGTAAAACATAAATAGATTTTAATAAAACGATATTACTAAACAGAATATATTTTATTCAATATTTAATAAGTCAATTACTATGTACCACGCGGATATTTGACGCTGATATTAACAGTTTTGCTTGAAGTTTCAATTCAGAATTTACCTGTTCAGTTTTCGTATAAAAATATATAACATCTTGTTGTCCATTGACAAAAGGTACGTTATTTTCTAAAATGAACTTTATTTCAGTAATATTACGGATAGAAATAATTTCATTTTATGCAAGTCTTTTGTATTTATAATATTTTGTATACCAATCGATGTGTTGCTCTTTATAATTTTCTTTCTATAACACCATAATTTGCTTTTAGTTTACTCAACTATTCATTTCTTTATTTTCTTATTCTCCTCCTTTTCTTACATATTTTCTAAGAATTTCTTACAATTTTGGATATTCTTAATAACTTCGTTAGAAAATTAAACTTGAAATTTTTTATCTCTAAATATTTTTTAAGGTCTAGTTTTTGATATTTTTAGTAAGTTTATAATTGTAATTATTATTACTCACCAGCATTTATAAATAGCGCAGGAGGGGCCACCATTCCATTATCATCCATCAAGAAATCTGTACGTGTTTATAGAATAATATATATAGTATATATGATAATACAAAGCTTTGTTACATGTTTAAAAATAAAACAAAGTGAGATATGAAATAAAAAACGATGTAAACTTAAAATAAAAAACTAGTGTTAACCGTTCGGCGCGCGGGGGAAAGGGATTGTTAGTAGGCAATATACCCAACCAGGTCGACCTCCTCGTGGTTCCCCCTGGAAACTATCATGGTTAATTCCTGATGAATTCATCATGATGGGCTAACTGGCCTGTTTTCATTCTCATCTATCACCCTTCACTGGTGCTCCGCCAGCGTATCCCGTTAGCGCGGGCGGGGTTGTCATACCATTTTCACTCATAAAAAAACCGTTCGACTCCCAAACTGTGAATAACACTAGGTTAACACTAAACTGATATGGAATACTGTAAAATTACACCTAGTTCAGTAAAAAATTTAAAATTGTTTAAAACTGGTGTATGTTTTATCTCGATGTTTTATCCATAAGTAGTCCATTTTATTTGTTCTCTTATTTTCAAAATTTGAATGAAAGAACAAAATCGTGGTTTCAAAATCAAATGAAACAACAAAATGTGTTTTAAAGTTACACAAACCCGGCTTAGCACCCGTGCTAAGCCGGGGGTCGCTAGTAAATAAATAAAAAGCCAAAAAACTTAAAAAGTTAATTTTATTTATTAACTAGCTTTTGCCCGCGACTCACCCACCTCCATCGCCCACACGCGAATACACGAAGTTTGCAAGTGGATAATAAAACACAAAATTATTAGTTTTGTTGTTAGTTAAAAATAATATTTAAATAAATAAATCAAATTGGACACATTAAATCGCGCCATCAAGTTTCAAACTATAACCCAAACCAAAACAAACACACATACACGTGAATTTAAATGTATGTAATGTACAGGAATTGAAACTGCGACCACTGGCAGATCACCGCGACTTCATACACGTGGAGTTTGCAAGTGGGAAATAAAACGCCACTAAATTTATTTATATTTTTTTCTTTTTTTATTTCACAGGTTTACTTTAAATTTATTTTTTCTTTAATCTTAATAATCACAAACATTAGTTTTGTATCCTTATTAATATATGGAAACAGATGCCGAAAGTTCTGTTACATGGCCGTTATTAGGTTAAATGTCTGTTTAAAGCAAATATATATTTGGTTTCATAACACTAGGTCAGATCTGGGAATATAAAGTATCCTATGAGAAATGATAAAATAAATACTGTAAATCATATGGTTGCTTCTTTTTTTCTTATGTTAATATTATTATCAAAAAGAGGACGTGAGATATACTATGAAAAAAAAATGAAAAAAATATTTATTTAGTAACAAAATTGATACAATTTTTCAGGATAAATTCATGTTTTTTAAAGCAAGTGTATGTTTCTAAGTTACACAAGCTGTAAATCATATGGGTGCCTCCTTTCTTCTTATGCAAATATAAATAGTAAAATGAGGACGAAAGATACACCATCAGTTGCTATTTTCTCAATTCATAGCAGGCTAGTGTATAGAAAATGTTTGATATGTCAATTATTTGTCAATGACAAATTTTACATTACTAATAAGTATTCGACACAGTTTATACAAAAAGTATGTGCAAGCAGTTTGTATCTGAATTCGGTAGGGTTATTCGGCAGTATAACATATATTTTCTGTACACTAGCCTGCTATGAATTGACAATTTTATCACTCCTTCTATGTAATTCCTTGTTAATAATAGGATTCACGATTTAAATTTAATGGT